>NC_059084.1:3127500-8127500 GCF_020497125.1 Mauremys mutica | reverse complement strand
ACCCATACATTGGAACTTCAGACTGGTTATATTCAGGCGGATACTTTGACAGAAATTTCTCAGACTGTCCAGATATATATTGAAATCTCTGAACCCATCACTCCATCTCATCTGGACATCTAGTTGTTAAATTTCAATCTACGCCAGTTATTCTGGCTTTGTTAATAGCAAAAAACAGCTTTTCTAAAGTAAATTTTAATGAAAATTGTATCATTCACCAATCAAGGATATGTCATTAATTTTGATGGCCAAATATTTAAATGCTATTACATCCTTTCCATAAAGCTTTCATCTGAAATCATCGTTTTCACTAAGTTTTAAAAGGGACTTCGGTTGTCTTATTTCTCTTTTTTTTTTTTTTTTTTTAAATTTTTGGTCAAAGGTATGCTGTAGCCAATAGAGTTTACAGCACCCTTTTAATTCTATAACTGAGGAAAAAATAGCAGTGATATCCTTGTTACTTCACTCAGTACAGCATTAAAGAATCTAACTATCCAGAACTTGGAACAATGGTAAATTAGTATGGTACAAACATGATCAAATCGAGCAGAGTCAGCATTCCCTGTGAAGAGATGTATGTGACGTTTTCAAATGGTAAGCAGAGCTGAAGAGATTGGAGCTCCGGGTCTATCTCAGTACAATTCAGTAATTCAAAGGCTTGAAAAAAACCACAAAACACAGAATGTTAGGCTTACTGCAGTTTGAAAAACTGCTACTCTGAATTGTCTGTGTCTTTGGGCTCTGTGAGCATTACTTAAACTATATACCTATGATAACAAGTACATAAAACCTTGTGTGTTGGGGGATGGGAAGGGTGCATTAAAAAACATCTGCTTTTTAAAATTAAAATGTTACTCTTAAAATACAGAAAGCTTCAGAGAGATTTGTAGAAACATAGAAGTTGTGGTTACAGCGTAAGATAAAGATATTGGATATTGCTTGCTACCACTAGGAGGCTTGGGTCTCCAGCACTACTTTAAGCAGCTTAGGCACTGTTTATGCTTCTAGACTGACTTTTCTTTGGAAGCACTCAGTATATATCCACAGATGGTCTTATTTGTTTTTAGTTTTATTTTGGTTTTTGTGCATGTTCTGAAGCATTACTGGTAACATCTGGTTGTATGTTCTTAAAAACAACAACAACAAAAACCCAATCCGTTTAAAGCTAAGTGGTGTTAACTAAAGTTATTTTAAAACTGGTATTAGATATAATCTCTGTAACCACTTGCAGTCATAGAAAATAGATTTATTTTTGTTGGCATATAAATGTTGGAACGATTTGCTCTGCAAATCAGTTGACGATATCTATAAATGTATGGAGTTAATTGTTAAAGTGGTACATTTCTGAGAATGGGAGGGGGCTTAAACAATTAGGTTTAGAAATTAAACCAGTTTTAATAGTTGCTCATTCTTTTATGAAAGCTCTCAATTTAGTAACCAATAGAAACTGGCAGTGTTGCTGGTAAGTTTACAGTCATTCAGAGATTGCTGATATTAAACACCAGCATTTCTTTGAGTATTCATGAAAGAATCAGTCTGATTTCCAAATGCATTTGAGGATGTGTACTTGTGACGTCATCCAAAGACTAGGTTTTGAAGTGCATTACCAGCTAGAAGAAAAATGAAAAATAAACAGAATCCAAGAGAAACATATTTTTTATGTGAAATTATGCACCCAAAGATGGGAGATATTTGATATTTGTTGCATTTTGTTCATTTTTCCAGTGAAGAAGGTAAGCTGTGAAGGTTCAAAGCAATTAAGGCACAACTCTGAAATAAATTCATGTCACTGTATCCTGTTGTCAGCAATCAACTTTGTTGACCTTGAAGTCTCTTGGACATGCAGGCTAGTCTTGATGATATTGTTTATATTGGTGTGCTAGAGAAAAAAATATTCACTCCTGATTTAGGTACATTGGCAATTCTGATTTTTTATAAGGCATAACTAATGCATATGGACAACTTAAACTACTTCCGAGCAGCTTTTTTGTAAAATTAAACCTAAAAGATTAATATTTCACATACTTTAAGCCCCTTCAATTTTCTTGCAAGTAGATGTTAACATAAGGAGCACTGTACTCAGCTATCAGTGAAAACAGTGAAGGGATTCAAGTTTTAAGCCATTTTTGTAATGTTTCATGAATAAAACTTGTTTAAGCTAAATACTTAAGTTTGTTCATTGTTACAGTGCTGCTTTAATGCACATACATATAAATAGAAAGTCACCAGAATGAAAAAATGCTATAGTAATATGATTGATTTTTAAAAATCCTATTTATAAATAAGATGTACAGGTGGGAAATCTTTTAATTCTGAATCACAGCTTAAGTTCAGTAGGTCTAAAAATATTTCCATTATGCAAAAATCAGTTTTTTATTTGAAAAAGGCTATAGAGGCACACTTAATCCAAACTGTATTGTATCAGTCTTTATAAAATAAACTCAAGAAAAATGTCACCCACTACTATTACCCACATTGCATAGATCTGTTACTTTGGCATTTTTCCTAATTCTAAATCAAAGTCCAACAACTTCTATTTTTCCCCCCCCATGGCATGTTAATTTTCCTAAAAATCCCAAGTGAATTCCATCTTTGTTTGTTCTTTGTTAGCTTATTAAGGCTGTATCCAAAGTATTTACAAAATGCTTCCTCACTACTGATGGTTAGCGTACATTTCACTGGCCACCTGATACCTAATGTTATATTTTGATTATTTGTGTCTCAGTGAAAAACATTAATAGCTCTTTAAATGAAAAACTCACCTATGTAGTTTTACTTCTTAAAAAACATTAACTAAACTTTGCACCTTTTTGAAAGAATGTCACTTTTATAACTTGATTAAACACTGACTGTATGTAAAATAACTGTATGTTGATATGTGTTCATACATCTACATAGATTTTTTTTTTAAAGGAAACTACAATAGATTAAACACACTTCAGGCCTATACATGGTGTAAAAGATGTTTGAAGTGTGACTTTCTCAATAGAGCAACTATTTTTGTGGGGAAGAAAAGTTATAAATTATCTCGACTGATCATTTTCCTTTGTATCTACGTTGATACTTATGGAGACATATGATTTGAATTAGAACTTTCATCCCTACAAACACAGCTTTTTGTCTGTTTGAACATGCAGTGGACTCAATTCTTTGACATCAGGCTGTTGCTAGGAAAAACATAGATGTCGAAAATGTAGGTATCACAAATATACTGAAAATGACTGTAGGAAGAAATGATCTGAAAAAGAACAAATTAGTTATTTAAACATTTTTTTTTGGAAACTCAAACAGGATTCCTTCCCCCCAACCCCCTAAAAAAGGATGTGGGTCTGTCAGATATGTTTTGAATGTTGTTCCCCACAATGGAGGTCCCACCATTGGGTTTTTTAAAACAAGTAAACACTAAGTGGAGGGGACAGTATGGAACTCTCCGAAAAAGGTAAATTAATCTTTTGGTAAAATTTTAAATTCCAACACAAGTGAAACTCTTAAGTTTATAGCCAGTGCATAGCATCTAGCATGGTCATTTTGAGGATACACCATACTGTAGATATGTGACAACTGTTTGGGATATTGGACCTCTGTAATTCCTGGGGCCCAGATTATATAGGGAGGGGAATTATATTCCAAAGTAAGTAGAAAAACCACCGAAATTATTAGCAATGGTGTCCCATTTGAACACAGTTTAAAATTCTCAATAAATTAAGAGGTGATGGCTGAAAGGTATATTTTCTTCAACACTTTGCAGTCTTGTTTTGTTTTACTTTTCAAGGATTTTTCCTAAATCCTAAAATGGTTATAAAAGACTTCGGATCACTAATTTTTAAATACTAATAGTCTGTGATAAAATGGTTTGTATCTGTAACCATCTGTACAGTACATATGCCTGATGTATTTCTTCATAAATGTAGTCCTTATCTCTCATGTTCAGTGTACTCAATGTATCTTAATGTTAAAAATAGTCCACACACTAAACATGCTTTAACACTACATAATTTGATAATATACTGTAACTTTGCCTCTCTGAAAACACACCTGTAGTTTGGGTCCATTGTATAATAAAGCAATATTTAAATTTATGTAAATCTAAATGGGTCTATCATAGAATATTCATTTTTGGTATGTTTTGTAGCATGAAAAAATTAAAACGTGCTTATACCCAGAATTCCAGTCCACTTTGATTATACTTTTATGGAGCTGCTTTTCTTTTGCCTTACTCAGTTGCTGTATTTCTATTGATTAAATATTTACACACTGTGTTTGCCTTATCCATGTTGCATGAAAATATCAAATAATAAAAATGATTTAGTGAAATGGATTTATTTTTATAATATTTAACAAGTCAGTACCCATCTATAACAATCAATCATATTTAGCTTTTCAGATAAGTCTGTACAGATTTGTGGACATAAATGTTAAACTGTAAATCTGAATAAAGGTCATTTTGAAGAAGACATGCAATGTTTGGTATTAAATATTTTTTTAGGAGTCTGAAATGTTTTCCTGTCAGCAAAAAAAATCTTGATTTAGTGCAAGCAATTGACTTGAAGTGTGACATTGTCTCAAGAATTACTGCCTAGTAAATGGCTTGTTTTCTTCTATAGTTTTATATGCTGAGGATATGACTGAAATCTGTCTGGTGGCAAGAGTGATTATGTCTCAGCCTAGGAGGTAGCAGAGAACTTCTCTGGGCAAGGAACTGCACTGTCCTACTGGAAGAGTTTTCAACTGCATCATCTTTGATTCAAGTCTGCATTCTTCTCTTGATTACAGCTACTGTCTGTATCATAGACACTTCACAAACCCATGCTGCCTTGTATTGTTCACTGAGCTCTCAGCTAGTTTAAGTGGATTCTTTGACGGGAGAAATGGTAGCTCTCACAAGCTGAATCAAGAACAGATCACTGCAGGAGTCCACTAGAAACCCGTCTCCCTCCCCCAATGCTGACTGTCCATTTACAATTACTTCAAGGTTGATCTGCTGGTTTTTAAATCCACTTACTGTGCTACATTGATTTTTTTTTATGCTAACTTTTAATCAAAATGACATGCCAGTACTAAATCAAATGTTTTACAGAAATCTAATATATTACAATTGCCTTTACAAAGCAAATGTATCCTCTCATAAAAAATAAAGTTAGGTCTCATCAATGTTCAATAAAACAATGAAGAATTTCACTAATTATGCTGCTACCCTTTAAAAACTGTCCTGGATCAGCCTTTTTGTGGTTTTTTTTGCCTGGGATCTGTCAGGTTAACAGGTCCTGTTTACGCTTTTTTTAAATATTGGCAAAATATTAGCAGTAACTACTATTGTTTAAATATTTATCTGCAGGACTGATTAACATCCCCCAAGTTACTCTGGAGTAGAAAGCATTTAATCACTCTAAACTGCATGCAAACATCTAGCTTCTTTCCAAATACAGAACAAATATTTAACACTTCTGCCTTTTGTATATCGTAACTGACAATTTTGATGTCCCTGTCTAGTAACAGATCTATACTATGCTATGTATTTCTTATTCTTGAAATAGTAAGAAAATTCCTTAATGTTCTTACATCTATTGCCCATAGATTTCAATATCTTTAGCTTCCCTTATCAATTGGGAACAATGACTATAAGTTAGCAATCATGAAACTGCCATCACTTTCCCCCTTTTCACTTATTTTAGTGCTGCTTTCATGTCTCTTAACCAGGACTAGTTTTTAAAAAATGGAATGACCCTGGTTTGTGATTTCATATTGTTACAGGTCCCCTACCTCCAGAACCAAAATATTCTTAAACCTCTCAATTTGTATTCATGTTGTTTTATTTAACTTCTCTTCTCAATCAATTTGGCTCAATTCTTTTTGGTGTCATGAAATTCTGACCCTCAGTTTAAAGTGCCTTTTTATGGAGAAATGCCCTGAAGGAGAGGATAAGCATTATACTTGGGGAGCATGGGACGATCGAGTGAAGGAAATGGAAAGGAGATCAATAGATGAGGTATTATATAAAAACCTCACCCACCTTGTGTCTCTAGGTATTTATATAGTACTTTAAAAAAATGCCCAGTAGTGATAGCGGGACCTCATGCTTTGTCTTGGCCATAATGCTTAACTGCACTTAGCCTTGAGGTGGAGCAAAACAGGAATCAGATTGCTCAGTCCCATTAGGTGAGATTCTTCACACCCTTCCTCAGACTTCTGCTTTTCTGCACTGGAACACATATTGCCTAGTTTATTGTGTGTTCTCTTGTCCATTAAGAGTGTTGACTACAGCTCCCAGAACTGCCTGCACTATAATGTCTTCCCTTGCCACAAGTCCATGTTGGGCAGGGTCTGCAAAGGAGTAATGTAGAAGGACTGTGTTCTGTTAGCAAATGATGCAGTTTCTGCATAAAATGTTCCTTTGTGTCAAAAAATCGTCCGCTCTGTGTTGCTCTATGCGGCGGAAACATGGAGGACCAACAAGAAGATAGAAAGTCGGCTTCGGGGCTTTGAAGGAAGGTGTCTTAGGCGAATTCTTAACATACATTGGCCGCAGCGTATCACCAATGTTGAAGTGAGCCGATTAACAGGCATCAACAATATAGTGGATGAAGCCAAACAACGAAGATGGAGGTGGCTGGGGCATGTGTTGAGAATGGATGCTGACAGACACCCTCGTATTGCCCTACGATGGACACCACAAGGAAGAAGGAGGAGAGGTAGACCATTGGGGACGTGGCGAAGGACCACTGAAGAGGAAATGAAAGGTATGGGAATGAAGTGGGATGAAATCTGCTGTCTTGCTCAAGAATAAAATGACTGGAGGAGAGTGGCTGGCGCCTTATGCGCCACAGGGAGTGAAGAAGAAGAAGAATGGACACAAAGATAAACCAAAGGGATGGAGGAAGACATGGGACTTAGTCCAAAGTGCCTGTGTGTTTTCTTTTAATAAATGTTGCTTGGTAGGTAGTGGTTGTATTGTGATAATGCGTCCAGGCCCCAAGGCCTCAGCGTGCTAGGCCCAAAGCGTTTACAATCTAAGTAGCCCTTTGGCTAGGCCACCCCGTCAAGGCACTTGGTCGATGCCTGGGGCCCCGTTGTGCTGGGCCTGAGCATGCTCACGCTAGGAGCACTCCCTTGCTCATGGCGGAGCCTCCATCGTGCCCAGAGCATCCGCCCTCCTTGCGGGCGACCCTGGGTAGGAACTAGCACGCCACGCGCATCTCGTATCCCAGCCTTGGCAGTGCCTGGCAATGGGGCAGCGGGGGGCTGGGCTCTGCACCCGCCGCCCTGGGGAGGGGCTCGCCCCCTGGTGGTGAGGCTCCAGGCCTGGAGGTGGAGGCAGCGGCGGCCCAGTGGGGCGACTCTCGCGCTCCCCCGGCCTCCCGGGGAGCTGGGCCCTGCAGGATGGCCTGGCCCAAGCTGCTCCACGTGCCCCCCAGGGCAGATGGGCCACTCCACAGGCACCCGGGGGGGGCTGCTCCTCCCTGCACTCCGGGCGGATGGGCTGCTCCAAGCTGTTCCATTGAGGGGCTGCGCCAACCCCGCAGGGGTGAGTGGTCCGCTGCACAGACACTTCTATTGGGGGCTATCCCTCCCCCCCTCGCTCCGGGCAGATGAACCACTCCACACTCAGTTCCATTCGGTGCCAGTAGGGGCTGCTCCGCCCCGCACGCCTGAGGCTCGATTGCCCGCTCCAGGCTGTTCCATTGGGTGTCACTAGGGGCCGCGCCCCCAAACCCCGCTGGGACCGGGTGAATCGGCCGCTCCACAAGGATCAGTTCCATATTAGGCGCTGATGTGCTCCCCCCTCCTTCAGGGATAGATGAGCGGCTCCACAGTCGGTTGGGCGCAAAGGCCTCCCCCCCTCGCTTGTGGGTGGTTCGGCCGTCATGACACTGCACAATAGCCGGAGCGGGCGGGGGAGCTCGCTCTCCTCCGAACCCTGCGAGGCCGGCGCGGTGCATGTCGGTCCGGCTGGCGTTGAGTGACATACGAGCCGGCCAATGGGAAGGGCATCAGAGCCCGTCGGAGGAGGCCGCCGCCAATGGCTGGCGAGGAGGAGGGCGGAGCCGATAGTTTCCTCGGGGGACTGGGAGCCGGAAGAGCTACCTGTGAGGTGACTGAGGAGAGGCGGCAGCAGGTAAGTGCGGGGACTCGGCCGGGCGTGAGCCCCCCGCCAGGGGGGTGGCTCGGGCTAGAGAGCCGGGCTCGCGGGGCCGGGCCCGAGCCGCCGGGAGGAAAGGCCGTTGGGCGGGTGGAGCGCCCCGGCGCTGCTGGGCCTGGCGCGTTGTCCCTCGGCTGAGCTGTGACCCCCGGCTCCCTCCCGCAGCTGGGAGTCAGGCCCCGCTGCTGCCCGTGGCCCCGGGAACGGCCTGGGGGCCGCCCAGCGAGCGCAGGCCTGGGGCCCCTCGGGAGTGACTCAGCCGCTCTGGGCTGCGCGCTGCGGCCGGTGCGGCGGCGCTGGATGCCGTTGGCGCGTCCAGCCGCCCGGCTTGGTAGCCGTGCGAATGAGATGTAGGATTTGTGCCCTTACATTGTTTAAAGTAGCGCTCCCGGTGACGCCGGCCTGACGTCAGCAGCAGCAGCAGCTCCTAAAGTGCTTTGCCAAGGTCCCTATCACCCCTGTCTTACAGGTGGGGAAACTGAGGGCCAGGGAGATGAAGGGACTTACCCAGGGTCACCTATCAGGCCAGCGGCGGAGCTGGACGTAGGGCCAGATCTCCTGAGTCCCAGCCCAGCCTTCTGCCCAGTAGCTAACAGTGTCTTTCCTGTGTTGTCGTCATTAAAGTTCAGGCACCATCCCTTGAGAGGAATTGGGGTGGTGCTGTTTCAGGCTGTCTGGAGACTTGGGCAGACTTCAGGCATGCTGTCACATGATTCACGTGGAGTGAATTACATAAAATTTCTTTCCAAAACTGCCCTACATAGGCACTGCCTCCTGAGTAAACATAGCTCAAGATCACTGGCCTGTTTCCTGAATGTGTATGCAGTGTATAGCAGGCAGCTTGGTCTAGTGCATCTGAGAGGGAGTTGGGATTCCTGTTTTCTGTTCCTACTTCTACTGATTATTTCGATATTCAACCTGAGGGCAGTCACCGACCACTTTTCGTGTATACGTGCCTCTGTAAAATGAAGATGGTTTCTTAGCTTATGTGGATGATATGAGAATTACTTTTTAAAGTACTTTAAAGATGTAACGTTCTATACAAATTTCTGTGCAAATGCTAACTGCACCTAAACAAGCAGTGGAATGACTGGTTCAAACAATGGCATCTGCTTCTCAGAAGCAAATGCAAAGTTGTCTGCTTGCCAGTGTGACATGGTCTTCCTGTGGGTTTATCACAGTCTAATCTTTTACCTTCTCTACATATTTTTCTGAGTAGTTTTGTAGGCTGCATCAAGCAACGTAGCACTTGTGGAATGCACTGCAGGATATATCAGGCTATTTTGAAACCAAATGTATAGTTGTGAAGGCTTTTTGCCATGGAAGTTATTGTGCAAATTATTAGCTTGGATACTACAATGGTAGGTGTTCTAGAAATATTTGAAAGAGAGGGTCAATTACAGTAGTACTCTGAATCATACAGAATTGGTCTGGCCTGTATCATGTTTCTTAAGATCAAAGAATGAGCTTCAGGAAGAAGTCATTTTCATTTTGCATATCTTAATGGATCAGTGCCATGAGAGTAATGGAGTTGGGAAGGTTAGAGCCTCTTCTATATAATTGCTAGGGATTTGTTAGCATGTCAGCTCTTCGGCAGTGCATTGCAAATTCTAGAAACAGTGGACAATTTTTTCTTGTGGAGTTAGTTCTTGGTTGAGATTCTAATGAAATCTAGTAGCAGAGAGAAACAATGGGATATTTATATAGTCATATTTTCTAGTCCATTGTCTCTTTTCAGGATGTCTTCAGGTGCATTGTTTCCAAGCCTGGTGCCAGGCTCCCGTGGCTCATCCAGCAAATATTTGGTGGAATTTCGGGCAGGAAAGATGTCTCTAAAAGGCAGTACTGTAACTCCAGATAAACGAAAAGGCCTTGTTTACATCCAGCAAACTGATGATTCCCTCATTCATTTTTGTTGGAAGGACAGGACTTCTGGCAATGTTGAAGATGTGAGTATAACTTCATTATTTCAATCTTAAGAGTTTTGTAATGGCTCTTTTGTACTCTGTATTGTGAACCCCAGTGCAAGTGTCTTTAAGAAGAGATTTGAATAAGACAGGTGGTGGCTTTACAAATGGGCTTTGGATGTACACACTTGGTGTAAGGGGCAATGTGGAAGGAAGGCATAGAGAGATGTTTGTGTGAGGAGTAGGCACAGAACTATCCAATTTTTTTTTTTAATCCACCTCTCTTTTTTTCCAGGACTTGATTATCTTTCCTGATGACTGTGAATTTAAGAGGGTACCTCAGTGCACTACAGGTCGTGTGTATGTGCTGAAGTTCAAGGCAGGATCAAAGCGACTTTTCTTCTGGATGCAGGTTTGTGACAAGTAAATGGTAACATTTAGAATTCCTTTGTTTCAAGATGTGTGCGAGGAATACTCAAGGAGGGGATAGATGGGGATCTACACTTTAAAGAATTATCCAACTTCTAATCTGTTTTAAAGATGCTTGGAGGCTTAAGAACAACTCTCTTACAGGAACCGAAGACTGATAAAGATGAAGAGCACTGCCGTAAAGTGAATGAGTATCTCAACAATCCTCCAATACCTGGTGCTTTGGGTGGGAGTGGAAGTGGAGGCCATGAGCTCTCAGCATTAGGAGGTATAGTCTATTCTCTTCTCAGTTTGAGAGGTTTTTTTATACACACTTTGCAGTTTTCTAGGAACCAAATCCCTGCTGGTTTTGGAGGGTGACAGCTTATACTAGAAATGCAGAGACACTCTTAGCAACACAATTTATTTTGCTATAATAGGAAGGAGCAGGCTGAAAAAAGAGTCAGCGAGAAGAAACTTCTCCGGGTTGTATCTGTTAGGTTTTCTGGAGTCCTCCCCTTTTTTTTTTTTTTTTTTTTTTTTTTAAAGCGAAGCTGCTTTTTTTTTCTTAGCATCTTAATAGTAAATACTTGACACAGTTTCTACTTGTAGCATATGTCAATTAATCTCCTGCTGCTTGAGCCAGAGTGTTATGAAAAATATGAATGTTGTATTTCAGAATGTTTTTGTTTTTAGGTGAAGGTGGCTTGCAAAGCCTTCTTGGAAATATGAGCCATAACCAGCTCATGCAGCTGATCGGACCGACAGGCTTAGGAGGACTTGGTAAAATGCTTTCATATCTTTATGCCATAAGAATGTTTTTCCTTCTGGGTTAAAACTTACCTTACACTGATTTATTTTCTTATTGATTTGGATGACATTTCCTTCACATAAGAAGGCAGTCCCTTTCTCAAAGACAACATAATATATAGATGAGGAAACAAAACTGGAAAAAGGGAATGTAGCAAACGGAGTGATCAGTAGTTCAACTTGGCATATGTTGGTCATGTGTAGGTTTTCCTCCACAAATTTAGTGGTGTTAGTTTTGCATTGAGCTATATTCCAGGATTGAAGGAGCAGGAGGATGGCTAATGAGTGGAAGACTAACTAACTTCTTAGGAGGGAGTTGGAGGAGAGCATTCTTCTTTCTTTTGAGGGCAGTGGTTGATTTCTGAGATTGCTCAAAAATTGGTCAGTGATGTCTTTCACTGGCTTTTTTTATTTAGCCATAGGGCATCTTCAGATTATTCCAGGTGCACATTCCCTTAGTGTCCTGGCCTGGGTGTACCAGTTAACTTACTGCTCAGTGAAACAAGGCGCTTCCCTCTGCGGGTGCTGAGCGTGCAGTCTCTGCACTGATCGTAGGCCCTTGCTAGTACTGGGAGTGACAGACCTTGGATGGCATCTGTCTCCGATCCTGAAGGGGGGTATGCTTTTTCTGCTGCTCAAACATGTGCTTCCCAGCAGGGACTGCTGCAGTATAGTAAAAAGTGATACTAGTCTTGTAGTTTAGCTCTCCTGCTCCTACTGTGGAAGTGGTATGATCAGGGAGCAGTGGAGGTAATGTGCTGTTGGGAGAGGTGGCATGTTCCACTACTGCTAGGGGAACTCTGCAGAAAAGAGGGGACAGAAGAACAGAGAAACAAGTGGCTGGTTACTTGCTTATTCCTCTCCTATGTTCTCCCCCTGTAGTTTCAGTCCATCATGCACATGCTAATGGGGCACTCTAATTCTGCCTTCTGGGTTTGCAGCTAGTTTCCAAAAGACTGGACAACAGAATGCAGATGGTCATATAGACAGGCATACAGCAATTAGACCTGGAATAAGAAGCAGCTGCAGGGGGAATATGTACTAAATGGAGCAAGTGGCCATCATGTGGTTCAGGAGAAGAATCACAAGGAGAAATCACTGAAAGCCCTTTTAAACCAGTCTCTAGTTCTGCATAGCTTGTTCCTCCTGCTAGAGAAGCTATGATTAGTAACAGGGTGGAGGATTCTTTGATTGTAAATTCTTGTGTACAAGTCACCTCATCATTTTCTTGACCATTTGTCATGCATTAATGCCTTGCTGTGTTTTCTGCTGGAAGTAGTGGACCATCCTACTTGATTTTGTTCTGCCTGTAGAGTGTTTTGACTGCAGAGCTGTCTGTCTCGTGCTACATGCCTGCATTAGAGTTGAAACTGAAGGGAATGCAGGGCTATACGGGACGCACACCCATTTTCTTGGATGAAAGGGTTTTGCTGTGTTGAGGGGCTTTTGTTTGTATTATACAAACCAAAGCCACTTCATCCTTTTGATATAGCTAGGAGTTGAGCAGTTTTTAATCAGCACAAGCATCTCTTGAACAGGGAATATTCTAATGGGGGGTTTAAAATTAGAAAATGGAAAAAATACCTGCATTTTCATAAAGACAGCAAAAAGAATGTTGCCTGTAAGTGAAGTTGAGTCAAACCTGAATAGCTTTATCTTTATAAAGGGAATGAACATAAAATAGTTTCTAAACTGATGTCTTTCCATCATTTATGGAAGGTGGGCTTGGTGCACTGACAGGGCCTGGCCTGGCTAGCTTATTGGGAAGTGGGGGACCCCCAACCAGCAGCTCATCATCAAGGTAAGATATACATACACCCATTTTTGTAGTTCTGTGTGTGATTGTTCCCCTGAACTGTGAGGAACTGGGGTCTAGTGTTTGTGGTTTTCAAATTTCTTTCTCTCGTGACCCAGTTGAAGAAAATTGTTGATGCACATGACTCAGTGGAGCTGGGGATGAGGGGTTTGGGGTATGGGAGAGGCTCACGGCTGGGGCAGGGGGTTAGAGTGCAGGCTGCGGGGTGGGGCTGAGGCTAAGGGGTTTGGGGTGCAGGAGGGGCTTCAGGGCTGGGGAAGTGGCTTGGGGTGTGGGAGAGGGTCAGGGCTCTGGGCTTGGGATGAGGGGTTTGGGGTGCAGGAAGGAGCTCTGGGTTAGAGCTCAGGGCTGGGACATGGGATAGAAGGCACAGGCTTACCTCGGGCAGCTCCTGGACAGCGGCGCAGATGGGGTTGCTAAGGCAGGCTTCCTGCCTGTCCTGACACCGCGGACTGCACTGTGCCCCAGAAGAGGCCAGCAGCAGGTCCGGCTCCTAGGCGGAGGAATGCAAGCAGCTCTGCATAGCTCTCAGGAACCAGCCAAAGGAAGTGTGGAGCTAGTGCTCTGGGCGGGGGCAGCGCGCAGAGCCCCGTGGCACTCCCCCCCCCGCCTCCCCCCCCCCCCCGCCTAGGAGCCGGGCCTGCTGCTGGCTGCTGCTTGTGTGGTGCAGCACGGTGTGAGAACAGGTAGGGGCTAGCCTGCCTTAGCCGGGCAGCACTGCCAGTGGGACTTTTAATGACCCAGTCGGCAACACTGACTAGACCTGCCGCGACCCAGTGCCTTACATTCTGCAACCCAGTACTGGGTCGTGACCGCAGTTTGAAAACCACTGGTCTAGTGAATAGAAGAGAACAGTGGGAATCAAGACTCTTTCATGCCTCTTAAAATGGGGGTAATATATGCACACAGGGGTGCCAAAGTTTGTTGGAAGCTGCTTATGAAAGTGCAAAGTAACTACTTCTTCAGTGAGTTAATTATATTAATTACACTTCTAGTTCTCGCAGCCAATCAGCTGCTGTAACTCCATCTTCCACTACTTCCTCTACACGTGTCACGCCAGCCCCATCTGCTCCTGCGGCTGCATCTGCATCTGCATCTGCAACTAGTCCCAGCCCTGCACCAAGTTCGGGCAATGGAACCAGCACAGCAACAAGCCCAACTCAACCCATTCAGTTGAGTGACCTTCAGAACATTTTAGCTACTATGAATGTGCCAGCTGGAGCAGGAGGACAGCAAGGTAACAGTACTCTGGCCAGACAGCTGTTGGATACCATATGTGCCTTAAAGCTATTTTACTGTCCTGTATAATTTCAAATTGATTTGGAAGCCTTTCTGTTGAACCCTAACCTACTTTGGATAAATGATTTACTTGTGACTGCCCTGAAATCAGTGGAGGGTCACATCTCCGTATTCACTCCAACCACTAGTGGCTCTAGTTAAAGTAAAGCAGTTTGCTTTGTGTTTAGTCTAACAAAGCTGTGTTCTATCCTAGTTGACTTGGCCAGTGTGCTGACTCCTGAGATCATGGCTCCCATTCTGGCAAATGCTGAAGTGCAAGAGCGGTTGCTGCCTTATCTTCCATCTGGGGAATCACTGCCGCAGACAGCAGAAGAGATTCAGAACACTCTGACATCTCCCCAGTTTCAGCAGGTAGATGTCACAATGACACACTCTTCCACTGACCTAGCGCTGTCTACGCTGGGGGACTAGGCCAGTTTAACTCTGGTACTCAAGGATGTGGATTTTTCACAGCCCTGAGCGACATAGGTCAACCCAGCTATCTTTTCAGTGTAGACCAGCCCTAAGAAACTATTTCAATTCCCTGTGCTTCATGCAGCTAACAAATACTGGGCATCTGTTGGTTTTTATGGAAGTGTTAGTTAGACTCAAATCTCTCTTTAGACATACTATATATTTTTTTGTGCATAAAATAGCTACACATGTGCCCTAAGCCTGTTTGTCTCTGTGCTTTCCCCCACTGATATGGACTCAGTAAATGCCAAGAGCTCACTTCTCCATGGCAGTGGCATAGTCCCACATATGGTCTAAATACCCCTCTCTTCCTTGATCTGGGCTTCCCCCTTCTCTTTGTAACGAAGTCTATCAGAAAAGACACATCTGATCTTAGGCCCTCCCTTCATAGGAGAGCTGGCAGGCAATCTCCTTAAAGCTAGCCCTCCAGTCACTTGAAGTTTAAGTTGTCAGGGAAAAGAGATTTTCTTACTCCAGACTTCCTCTTTGGGCATGTCTGAAGACAAAAGCTGCACAAGTTTAACAAATCTGTGAAAAAATCGCTATACACCTCTGCGTGGGTTCACTTGATATCATTTAAACCTGATTTAGAGCAGTTTAGTTTGCACTGTTTAAATTGAGTGAAAAGAGTCAGTGCACATATTCTGTGGTTTAACTAAATTGGTTTAAATTAACACCGTGTGTGCGCAGACCGGGCAAACTAAGGCCCATGGGCCTGTCCTGCCTGGCCCCTGAGCGCCCGGCCGGGGAGCCTAGTCCCTGTCCCCCATCCCCCGCAGCTGCGTGGGCCGTGCTCTGACCTGCCGCTCCCGCTGGATAGCGTGGGGAGTGCAGCTGGCTCTGGCTATGTGTCACGACTGCGAGCTCCTGCTACTGGTATTCTGGGGGGCAGTCAGGGTGGTGGGGGCGGTTGGATGAGGTAGAGGTTCTGGGGAGGGCTGTCAGGGGATGGGGAACAAGGAGGGCTGGGAGTGAGAGTCCTGGGGGGATGGGGGCCTGTCGGGGTGGGGATGTGGATACAGGTCGGGAGGGCAGTTGGGACAGGGAGTGTGGGGGGGGTTGGATAAGGGGGTGGGATCTCGGGGGGGGGGGCAGTTAGGGGCAGGGGGTCCTGGGAGGGGGTGGTCAGGGACAAGGAGCAGAGGGCGGTTGGATAGGGGGTGGGATTGGGGGGACTGTTTTGGGGTGTGTGGAATAGGGGTCGTGGCAGTCAGGGGACAGGGAGCAGGGGGGCTGGATAGGGGGCAGGGGACAAGGAGTATGGGGGGTTGGATGGGTTGGGGGTTCTGAGGGGGGCAAGAAGTGGGAGGGGGCCAGGCTGTTTGGAGAGGCACAGCCTTCCCTACCCGGCCCTCCATACACTTGTGCAACCCTGATGTGGCCCTCAGGCCAAAAAGTTTGCCCACCCCTGCCTTAGAGGGTACAGTACACCAAGAACCAGGGGCCGGAGGAGTGACTTTTTAAAGCCTGCTCCACAGTAGGTGTTCCTTTATTTAAGTGAGATCTGGAGTGCTCAGCGTATTCTGTTACGTAGAGTACCATTTCCATGTCAAAACCAAGGGGAAGAATCATTTATTCGAAGTGGCCACTCGGTGTTGCAGAAACAATCAGTTTTATTTGGTGGTGTTTGACTCTATTTCACAGGCATTGAGCATGTTCAGTGCTGCTTTAGCTTCAGGACAACTTGGCCCATTGATGAGTCAGTTTGGCTTACCAGCTGAGGCAGTAGATGCAGCAAATAAAGGTGGTAAGTATCTTTTTCTCTTGAAAGAGCATGGAATTACAGAATTGTTGCCCTGTAAATGACTGAATGCAGGGTCTGAATCGGTCATGGAAATAGATCCTGGGTAATGTTTTAAAAAATCATTCAAGTGCCTAAACTCATTGAATGTCAAGGGGATTAAGAGCTTTTGGGCTCTTTTTTGAAAAATTTACTTAGTAAATAAAATCACTAAACTCCTGTTCATAACAGTCTAAATGGTTTGTGTATGTGTGCGCGTTCAGTCTCTTCTGAGATGATGGTTTCTGTTAATCTAAGATTGCACAGTATTGATGCCTAAGTAGCTTCGAGGCTGCTTTCTTGACTGAGTTCCCAAAGTCTGAGAGAGCACTCTAGAAAAGGCTGTGCTAGAGTTATGCAGCAGAGCTTGCAGTGACATTTAGGACTTAGGCCTGGGCTACACTAGCGTGGGGGGAGGGGGTGTTGAACTAAGGTATGCAACTAACTATCTTAGTTCGACTTACCTGGCCGTCCTCACGACAGCGAGTCGACTGCCACGGCTCCCCTGTCAACTCTGCTTACTCCTCCTGCCGAGGTGGAGTCCGGGCGTCAATTTGGGGATCGATTTATCTGGCGGGTAGTATAAATGTACCCTTAGAAATATTTTTCCTGTGGCAGTCACTCAGCTGCTAATGCTTTTCTCGTGGGAATATTTAATTGAAGGCACTGTTGCAGTAAATCAAGTTACCAGTAATTCTTGGGGCCTCTGATAGTTGGGGGGCCTGTTATCAGCGCTATAAGCCTGGAAATGTTGGCATGGTAAATCTGTTTCGACCAGTGTGTGTATTTGTAAAGTATCAAGCTCAGTAAAGTTCCATTGATTGTCAAATGTATCTGAATGTTAAACCTAAACATACAAGCAAACTTTCAACCTGTTTCCTCTGCTAAATGACCTGTATTTTAACTTCAGTCTAATTTGAGTATGAATCTTGTTCTTGGTGCAAAGCTAACCTAACTAATGTTTCTTTACTTTTCAGATGTAGAAGCATTTGCTAAAGCAATGCAGAACAATGTCAAGTCAGACCAAAAGGAGGGAGAATCAAAGGAAAAGAAAGATGAAGAGGAAGATATGAGTTTAGATTAAATTATCTGCTCTCCCTTATGAATAGTCCTAGACATTAACTTAAGCAGCTTCAGTAGGATTACTAGCTAACTTCATATTATCCTTATCCTAAATCTACAAATAAATAAAGGATTTTTATCTGCCAAATCACTTTGTGGTCATGGAGTCATAGAGCCTTAGTGCTTGCTTTCTTCTGACTTTTCATCCAAAGACAGTGGTTAACGGAGCTCTTTGCTTTTAAGTGAAATTTTGGATTAGAATATGGCTGGGGGGGGTGGGATCTTCAAAGGCACCAAATGATGCCCATGTTTGCATTATACAGGGGGAATTTTTCAGGTTTTTCTTTTTCATTTTTTTTAAAGCAAGTAGATAATTCATGGTTATAACATGTATCCAAATACTTTTAGTATGGCCAATATTACAGCACCTGGTAGGAGCCACAGTTCTCACAGATTCCCAGGACAGAAGGGAGCATTGTGATCATCTCCTCTGACCTGTATTACATAGGCCAAAGAATGTCCCCAAAATTCCTATAGCAGAGCTTTTAAGGGGAAAAAAATCCAATCTTGATTAAGAAGTGAGTGGTGGAGAATCCATCATGACCTGTGGTAAATTACCATTCAACTTGCACCTTATCATCAGTCTGAATTTGTCTAGCTTCAACTGCCAACCAAGTTATACCCTTCTCTGCTAGACTGCAGAGCCTATTATTAAATATTTGTTCCCTCTGTAAGTACTTGAAATCACCCCTTAACCTTTTGTTTAATTAAGCTGAATAGAGTGAACTCTTTGAGCCTATTCGGCAATTATTTTAATCCTTAAGCTGAGGAGGGTTGTGAGAAGAGCTAGGAGAACTAACATCCTTCAAGTGTGAGCACCAGAACTGAATACAGTATTTCAGCAGCTCTCCCAAATATAGACGTAACATAACCTCTGTATTCCTGCTTGAGATTTCTGGTTTATGGATCCTGGGATCACATTCACTCTTTTGGCCACAGCATCACAGTGGGAGCTTATGTTTATCCACCATGCCCCACCACCTGTTTCTCAGGATGACTGCTTCCTAGAAGAGTGTCCCATTGCATATTCTTTATTTCCAGATGCATACATTTATTTGTACCCAGTTACCAAGCAATCCAGTTGCTCTGAATCAGTGATTTTTTTCTCTTCATTGTTTATTACTCCATTTTTTTGTGTAATCTACAAACTATCAATGACCTAGACAAAAACAAAATGTTAAATAGAGGGACAAGAAACAATCCCTGTGTGACCCCACTAGAAACTGCCCTGGTTCATGATGATTCCCTATTTATAGAGACCATCAGCCAGTTTCAAATGTCACCTTAATTTTATATCATTCTAGTTTTTTTTAATTAGTATCATGCTGCACCAACTCAAATGGCTTACAGAAGTTTGTGTGTGTGTGTATGTATATATATATATGTGTGTGTGTGTATATGTATATATGTGTGTGTATATATATATATATATATATATTATTTATTTATTTTATAATTGGACAGGATCTATTCTGTCAACTCATATTGATTTGCATTAATTATATCACCCTCCTTGAATTCATAATTAGAGTCTTGTATTAGCTGATGTCAGGCTGACAGACCTATACTTAAGGTAAACAGAGGCAGATACAAAAGTGCGGGGGGGGGGAGAACATTGGCACAATTAACCTTGGGATGTCATGGATCCTCTATTATTTGCTGTCTTTAATCAAGATTGGAAGGCTGTCTCAAAAATATGCACTAGCTGAACCAAAAGTTGCAGCCTTGATGCCAGAATCATGGCATTGAAATTCTCCAGCCTGGGCTATGCAGGAGGTCAGATGAGACCATAGAATATCAGGGTTGGAAGGGACCTCAGGAGGAGATGATTGCAGTCATCCCTTCTTGCCTTAAAATATGTCTGTATCTCTCTCCGTCTCCCCCAATTAGAGCTGAGCCTGGACTCAAGTCCCCAGGTCTAAACAAACACACACATACACACATACATACCGGGAATGGGGGTTTGAAGCCGAATCCAGCTACTGAACTGAATTTAAACCAGAAACCTGGATTGGCTGTGCTGCAGCTGGGGCCAGTGTGGTTCAGTGAGGCCTTCTAGGTACTACTGTAATATAGGTGATGATAATAATAGGACTGGCACTCTGCACTTAACCTACTGCCTGGTTTTTCCCTAGTTGTGGGAGTTGAGGGTGTAGTGCACAAGCTCTCGCTGTGATTTTCCTAGCTGTTTGTGTTACTTAAATACACTAGTAGCCTTTTTTCTAGTTTTCTAGAACTTACTTCACCTGTGCTTCAAGACTTATCTATTTAACATCCTCCAGCTATACGAGTGCAATGGAAAAAGTTCACTATATGATGAGAGTGCCTCTTTTTTCCCCACCCAAATACAGAGTAAATAGTTATGGACTATGGCTTTTTTTTTTTTTTTTAATTGATAATTCTACCATGTCCATCAGCCAGTGGCCCAATACCAGTGTCAGGTTTCTTCCCACCCTGCCCCTAAACTCATTGCCCTTATCTCTGCTGGCCAGAATTCCTCCTTGGGTCCCTGGGCATCCTTAATAATAAAAAAGGAAAAATTGATAAACAGCTGCCTTCACTTCTCTTCTAAACACACAGCCTTCTTCCACTGTGGGCATCCAGTAAGCTGTTCTTAAATGATTCCTAGTTGGCTTTAAATAGTAGCCATAGCTATGAAAGAGCAGGAGTATTAAGGAAGCAGAAAGATCAAGGGATTTTTTGATGTTGGGAAAACAGAACAACAGCTGCATGTGGAACACCACAGTCAAACCCTTACACTAGGGTACATAAGAACAGCTGTACCGGGTCAGACCAAAGGTCCATCTAGCCCAGTATCCTGTCTACTGCCAGTGGCCAATGCCAGGTGTCCCAGAGGGAGTGAACCTATCAGGCAATGATCAAGTGAGCTCTCTCCTGCCATCCATCTCCACCCTCTGACAAACAGGCTAGGGACACCATTCCTTACCCATCCTGGCTAATAGCCATTTATGGACTAAACCACCATGAATTTATCCAGTTCTTTTTTAAATGCTGTTATAGTCCTAGCTTTCACAACCTCCTCAGGTGAGGAGTTCCACAAGTTGACTGTGTGCTGCGTGAAGAATTTCCTTGTATTTGTTTTAAACCTGCTGCCTATTAATTTCATTTGGTGACCCCTAGTTCTTGTATTATGGGAATAAGTAAATAACTTTTCCCTAGCCACGTTCTCCACATCACTCATGATTTTATATACCTCTATCATATCCCCCTAGTCTCTTTTCCAAACTGAAGAGTTCTAGCCTCTTTAATCTCTCCTCATATGGGACCCATTCCCTAATCATTTTAGTTGCCCTTTTCTGAACCTTTTCTAATGCCAGTCTATCTTTTTTTGAGATGAGACCACATCTGTATACAGTATTTGAGATGTGGGCGTACCATGGATTTATATAAGGGCAATAATATATTCTCAGTCTTCTTCTCTATCCCTTTTAATGATTCCTAACATCCTGTTTGCTTTTTTGACTGCGTCTGCACACTGCGTGGACATCTTCAGAGAACTAGCCATGATGACTCCAAGATCTTTTTCCTGACTTCTTGTAGCTAAATTAGCCCCCATCGTATTGTATGTAGAGTTGGGGTTATTTTTTTCCAATGTGCATTACTTTACAGTTATCCACGTTAAATTTCATTTGTCATTTTGTTGCCCAATCACTTAGTTTTGTGAGATCTTTTTGAAGTTCCTCACAGTCTGCTTTGGTCTTAACTATCTTGAGCAGTTTAGTATCATCTGCAAACTTTGCCACCTCACTATTTACCCCTTTCTCCAGATCATTTATGAATAAATTGAATAGGATTGGTCCGCGGACTGACCCTTGGGGCACACCACTAGTTACCCCTCTCCATTCTGAGAATTTACCATTAATTCCTGCCCTTTGTTCCGTGTCTTTTAACCAGTTCTCAATCCATGAAAAGACCTTCACTTTTATCCCATGACAGCTTAATTTATGTAAGTGCCTTTGGGGAGGGACCTTGTCAAAGTCTTTCTGGAAATCTAAGTACACTATGTCCACTGGATTCCCCCTTGTCCATGTTTGTTGACCCCCTTCAAAGACCTCTCATAGGTTAGTAATGGTGACCTGGCCATGAAGTCTAAAAGCACATGCTGCCTTATTTTTACTTCACGATTAGTTATTAGATGGCTGTTTCCAAGCCTGGAGGTTTTAAATTATGACACACAACTTCCAATGCAACTTGCTTTAGCACATACTGGTAAGCCGTCCTCCTAGGAGCTAACTTTATTCAGGTCCAAGTTGGGGACTGAAGTGTCACACACAGGCCGCAGCAATCACTGACTTTTATGTTAGTGAGACAAACAGGATTGTTTCTCCTGCTGAACAATCCCTGCTGCTTCCCTTCAAAAGAAAAGACTCCAGCTGCTGCTTAAATCTCATCCTTGCTCTTCAACCAAAGAGTAGATAACATAAAATTTTATTTGACTCAAAAATATGTACCAGTGATTTACAAAGACCATCTTTAATACTACAATTTAAAAATGGGTCAATTATATTTGCTTAAAGATAATAAAAAGACATGTTAAAAGCCCATTTTACAATATTTACCCCATCATTAAAAAAAATCATATTGATATAAGTTATAGATCCATTTCAGAAGCAAGATTTTGTCCCCATGTGACTAGATATATACACACAAATATATATATGACATATGTAAGTGAACTATAGGTGGCTTGGGGAAAAATGGTTTTGTTTTTAAATGAAAGCTGCACTACAATGGACGTTAGAAATAAGGATGCCACACGTGAGAAGTGTCGGAGAGGGCAAAGTGACAAATACAGCAAAGCTTGGCAGGTTTCTGACAAATCTTCTTTTCTAAAATAAATGCAGTGTCTTCATACAACAGGTCTTTACTGGGGGAGCCATATGTGAGTGCCATAAAGAACAATTGCTGTATCAACATTCGGGTATTTTGGCAATGTTGCGCACGCATGTGGAGATACACCTTGTTCAGCTTGCACTTGCAAAGATGAACCAGCCACTAAGCAGAATTCCTCACTTAGTTGTAGAACGTCAAGCACTTAGATTCAAACAAGTCAATCTAACGCAAACCCAGGCAGTGTAGAAATCCGTAGGAAAACATGCAGGCGGAAGGGGGAGTACTGAACATGCATTTATTTTGGTCTCTTCTCATGTAGTGCTAAGATCGTGCCTAGCCATAATGTGGCCTTAAACCTCCTTAGTTCCCCATGTGTTCATGTTAGGCTTACCCTCTGGGTCCTGTGAAGACCACAGGGTCTGTACAGCTGCTGACCCCTCACAAGGGAGCAGATGATATGAGGCACTATGTTTTGGTTCAGGGTGAGTGAGGCGCGCTCAGAGTTGCACAGAAGACGTGAGCCTGCACAGTGCTGTGTGCCCTCCATGCCTATTGAAGGCAAAGGGATTGGAGAGTGATCAGCACTTCCAGCCATTGCTCACTACTTTGCAGGCTCAAGTCCAGAGCCAGAGAGGGTCGAAGTAGCTCACTGTTTCTCCTCCACTGCCTCTGTGCATGCAAATCTTGATTCTCTTAAACTTCGGGACACCATAAGATTCTCATCCTCCACCGAGAAGATGAGTTTTATAATGCTGTGTGACTGTGTTTAACACCTATCAGCTTTAGCTTTTTCATACTTATCTCTAAAGAAATGTTTGTATTGTTCACTACCTGAAGCTGGCAACACACACGGGGGTACTTCCAGTTTTCAGTGGGTGTTTTCTTGAAGCATTTCCCAATGGCCTTACTCCAGTGAGGAGATATCAGTAGCAACAGCAGGCCCAACTACCCCGCTGAGAGCCAGGCTTAGCGAAGGCTGTTCTTACTCCTCTGACAAGAGTTTGTAACAAAGTCTCCAGCCCACCCCCACAGCAGGGACGCCCCGTGGCAGGTGACGTGAACAGAGGGGGAGTTTGGGGGAGATGCACTGCTGCTGTGCACTCTACCCACTCTCCTTATACGCCGCTGTTCTAAGCAGCAAGAGCCGTGGCTCACGGGTAATAGGGGCTTGTCTCTAACACTCACATACTGGAGATGGGGGTTTAGGGAGGGCTGTGTCCTTGGGGGGCACCAATAATCAAAACCAATTGAAGATGAGAGAGGGCAGAGCTGCAGGCTCAGCCCCTCTCTGGGTGTGGACCTCTCTGGCGTCACCGTAGTTGCTGGAGCTCACGTGTCTCTGTTAGTCAAGGGTACAAGAGATCGCAGGCTGAGTGTCTAATCCCAGCAAGGCACCTGGCGGGTAGTGCAGCTTTTCATAGTTCAGGCTTTACACTATTTAAATCACGGGGCAGCCCGTAAGGCCAACCGAGCCCCCGACGGTCCCAGCCTGTGGCAGGTCAACCGGGTTCCGGTTTATCACCAGATTCCTTATGCAGCCGACGTAATGGGGAAGAGGCGTGAGCAGGGACGGCGAAGCAGCCTCCGGCGTGGCAGTTCCTGCAGAGAGGCACAAAGGGGCTGGTTAGCACGGGAAGCGCTGTGTTAGGGTCCGGTGCAGCCTCACTGCCGAGTCTCTGTACCGGGGGAGGTGGGGACTTCAGGGCGATCTCCCACCTCAGTGCAGCCAGTGGCCTGTGCTCCTCACTGCCATGCTGGAGCCACAGTTACTGACAAATACAATTTGCAGAATTTTAAAATATTGTGCACAGAATTTTTAGTTTTTGGCGCAGAATTCCCTCCGGAGTAAACCAAAGCAGCTGGGGGCCATGGAAGCCCCATGCTCTCATTGTTACCCGTAGAGCTCCCAACAGCCTCACAATCTATGGCCTGTTCCCACATCTTCAATCCCACTAAATACCAAGAGTGGGGTCCCCGAATACACCCCTGACACACAGGGAGGCTCAGCTACCTCTCCCCAAGCTGAGCTCTTGAGGGGTTATTAGCTCCAGGCCAACTGCTCGAGGACCAGCCACTTCTTTGGGAGACCGTTTGAGCCCCGTTGGCGATGGCAGGGACACAGTACGTGCCACCGGGTGTTGAGAAATTCAGACCTTTTGGGACCAAGATCTGACAGCTGGAGCTCTCTGGCTACAGTGAGTCACTGCTCCTCTGACTCACCTGGCACGGCCCCCAGATAGAGCGTCTCTTTGGTATCCGCTGAGCGAGTCTGGCTGGGTCCCACCGTGTAGTTTCCATCTGTGTCCACGTCCAACCGGATCACGTTTTTGCCTCGGATGACTTAGAAAGAAACCAAAGTCAGCGTGGCTATCTCCCCATTAGAGCTGGCCAGAGGATGGCGCTGCTGCTTCGCGGCACCTTTCAAATGTGCTTTTCTTCCAAACGAAACCAAAACCTTTCAAATGATTTTGTAACACAGAATTGTGCCGAAAGGTCTGTTTTCGGCTCACATGGGTCAGGTTCTCAATTCAGGCCCCCAGCCCGTGGAAGTGACTGGAGAGCCCCTTCCCCCAGAACCTTCCCATTGAAAATATCATTGAAATCGATACATGGCTGCAAAACACACCGGCTCCAGCCAAGCAGCATATTTCCACCACAAAACTGCTCCAACCGGCTCTACTTGCAACTCGAGCCAGCCAGGAGAGGTGGGGAGACTGGACCAAGAGCACTGCAGAGAACATCGCTGCCCCGGGCAGGCATGCACCCCTCCTGCTGGGAGTGGGGCTAGTTCAGAGCGAGTCTATCTACAGGAGACAGCCGAGGCTCCAGAGAGCAGTTCTTGGCTCAAAATGCAACAGGGCTGGTGAGATGTGCAGCATTCATCTCCCGCTTTGGTGCACTGACGGGCAGAGGTGTGGCACCGAGCAGAGATGCTCCAGGACTCTGTACGCGGTGCCATCAGCTGAGAACCAACACGGCTATGGGAGAGGGAGCTGGGCTCTGGACGGCTACCGAGACACAGACGCGGGGCCAGATTTTCAGCTCCTTGTATCCACCCGGCATGCTGAACTCTTCTGACCACTCAGTACAGTGCTAAAGAGGAGCAGAGCTCCCTGGAAATCTGGTCCCAGTTCTGAGCCCCTCTGAAAACCGCAGCCACAGAGCCTCACTGCAGCATTCGGAGACTGCCCATAACAAACGAGAGGGTTTGTAAGAGCTAACTGCTAGGGCAGGCAGTGTAGCTAGTGGTTAGAGCAGGGAGCTGGGATTCTGGACACCTGCTTCTAGACTCTTCAAGTCTGTGATCAATGTGTTCTGCGACAGTGCAAAGCACTGAACTGCCTGTGACTCATTATTTCCTCATCTGTTAAACCGAGTTAATAATATCAAATAATTAATCCCTCCCTCCCAGTGACAGCCTTAATTACTGTTTGCACAGGGCTCTGAGATCCTCAGACAAAGGACACTAGTGAAGCAGAAACGGTTGTCAGAGGCCTTAAAAAAGCCACCAATTTCCTAATATAGGGAGCAGTCATGTCTTTTGAACACTGAGCTCTTTCCAGCTGCGCCTGCGGCCTTGACCGCAGTCCACCCTGCAGGAGCGCAGCAGAGGGAAAGCCGAGATTCCTAGGGTCCCGTGGCATGATGGAAAATCTCGCCCAACAAGTGTTAGCGGCTGGTTACCTCTCACCTGCTATGCTGCATACATCTCACCTGCTATGCTGTGCCACTGGCCGTCACAGAGTGCCGGGCGGGCCACCGAAGTGGAGAACTCCCCCGCCCCGGTGTTTGCTTTCACTGTGACCTAATGAAACAACACAGCCGAGTTTAGACTCTTTTGGGCTTAATGCTGGAATGTGAGGGGTGGGGGAAGAGCCCATCCCCGTGGTGTCTGAGCACCGTCCAGAAGGGCATTAAGTAACGTGACAAGAACATCTCCCCCCTGGCTCCCTCTCCCTGGGGTGAAAGCCAAGTGCCGATTTTATTCCTTACCTTAGCTAAGGAGCCCTACCGGGGACAAGCTTTTCCACAGACGAGCCCCGGGATGGCCCTCCCGAGACGTGAGAGCAACAAGAGATTTGCTCAAGAAGCTTCCCAGGCCTGAGGGCAGGCAGGGGGGCAGTGGGACGCAGCTGGGGGCAGGCGAAGGGAGGAGTGCACCATCTGCTGAGTTGATCAGCCAGCCCTTGTTCTGCGTGTGCGCTGACAGCACCAAGCAGGGGCTGCCTCCTCCCTAGGAATGGGCAGGACGGACCGGCCCGTCAGGCAGGATTTCCATCAGCTGCACCTAGGCTCGCCCCCCTGCACCAAAGGGCCACTCTGTGAACATCTGTACCCCACGGGACACCGCACCAACCAGCCCCCGGCACTCACCACCGGCCAGCCGTGCCCTGCGCAGGTACCTGTGTGTCGTCTGCGTACAGAGTGAGGTAGTGCCTTCTCTGCGTGCCCACGTGGAAAATCAGGCCAGAGGCGCTCCGGGGCCGGACATCCAACCTCAGCTCCAGGTCCCGCCCCATTGCCACAGAGTCGGCTGGAAGGGAAAACGGGAGCCATGAGGAAGGGGGAGTGCCCAGGGCCGTGCTAGAACGGGAGGCTATGGGCATCTCCCGAGGTGAAGGGCCAGGCTACTTGGGAAAGCACCCACCCAGGCCGTACCATGGGGAGGGAGGGGTCAAGGGATCAGGGAGCCCAGGGCCAAGCCAGCTAGTCCGATACCTAAAGCCACGTATCCACCCTCTGCAGCGAAGAAGATGCCGCTCTCCAGAGCCCCCTCGTAGCAGGGTGTCACTCCAAAGACGCGAGAGGGGGAGTCCAGGGGTTTCCCATCCAGTTTCAAGTTCTTCAGGCAGCCGCTAAAGCTGGGCACAGAAGTGTCCTGGGGAGAGAGGGAGAGGGCCAGGGTGGGCGAGCGTTCGCAGGCCTGGCCCATCACCTGTCGGCGCAGGACGCGGGCGGGAAATGCATGTGGCCACTAAATGGGCTGGAGGCCTCTTCCTCCAATGCACCAGCCACTCCTGGGATTAGTTTGTGCAGCCTCCTCTTCGGCAGCTCCAGGCTCCCGGACAGGACAAAGGAACAACCCCCCAGCTGGACAACCCCCCCCCCCCAATATCACAGCAGACAGCCACGTCTCCTGGCTAAGGACTGGCTCCAGCACCCAGCGACGCTCACAGAAGCCCTTCTACTGAGTGCACCAGGTTTGGTCAGGCCCCAGCCCTCCCAAGAGCCCCTTATGCCCGTGGAATGAGGGGAGGGGACAGTGGTAAGACTGAGCCCTGCGGACAGAGAGCCTATGACTGTCCTCCGCAACCTCCTGGAGCCGGGAACGAAGCCACCAGAGAACAGCTCCACCAGCGCCTGAGCGCGTCCCCAGGAAACTCCGCAGCCTGTGATTCATGGCACTGAAGGCAGCTGGCAAATCTAAGAGCACAGCATGGATGCCTGGGCATCAAGTGGGCTGATACTCCTGGGCCCGTTACAGGGGTCTGGCAGGGAAGAGGGGCCTTACGCTAAGGGGGTGCGTGCGCTGTGCCCGCCGGCCAGCCCCTGGCAGGGCCTGGCTGCAAATGAGAATCTGGGCAACTCCCCCCAGAGCTGCACTCGTTTAATTTTTGCTGGGCAACTTTTACCACTTTGCACAATGCGGTCGCAGGGGGGAGGCCGGGACTAGCCAAGAGACTCCAAGGGCTGCAGCCCTCGGCAGACTCATCTGGGAAGGCAGTGTTGTGTAACGGGTCCCCTGCCCTTGCCGGACGAGGGAGAACACCCGGTATTAAAGCTCTTCCTGCAGGGAGCTGGGATGGCGGGGTGGGGTGACCTGGCGCCAGGAGTCCTTACTGGAACGTGAGCCTTGGCTTTCGCAGCAGGAGCTCCCCCCACGTAAAACGGGCTTTGGGCCAGGAAGTCTCCAGCGGCAGCCACCACGCCGTTCTGAGCCTTCAGGCCATCGATGACCAGCTGAGCCCTGCTCCCGTCCCTGCCGAAGAAGACCTGCAACAAGCAAGCGTTACACACCACGTGGTAAGCAGGGTTCAGAGCAATAGCCGTTTGTTTCGACCCAGGCCCATGGTCCAGCTGGAAAGCCCAGCTCTGCCGAGGGAGAAGAATCAGGCTAAATTTGGGAAGGGAGAAAAGGCTCCGACATGCTGGAGGATGTAATGGTCAGGCAACTAAACCCTTCTGGCCTCAGAATCGATGCAGTTCACGATTCAGAAGGGCTCTGATCAGCGCCTCCCTCAGGTTGTCAGAGGTGCAAGACCGTAGCCACCAATCGCAGCGATGAAAGGGAGACCGCCCATTTGAAAACATGACCCTTCCTGTCACCCACTTAGCTCCCTGCAGACGCCTCTGCCAGATGGCTGGTGATTACAACCACAGGGGCAGCGTCAAACAGCTGCCACCTGAAAAACAACCTTCGCCTCAACGACGCCAGAAAAAGAAGCTGCCACAAAAACGTTTCCTGGTGTCCACCCCAAGGTGGGTGGAATTCCTGCCCCTCAGTGGCACTGCTCTGAGATGCGGAATGGGCAGTAAGGGATAAGTTTAGGGCTAGAAAAGGGAGCTTTGCGTGCCCTGTATTTCACCCTCCCAAGTACCAGCCCAGCTGTCCCTGCTTACTGTGTGCCACCTGCCGTCATGGTACTTGTCTTTGCTCCGCATTCTCAGCTTCTTCCCATTGAGATCGGCCAGGAACACGAAGCGGCCACTGGAGACGAAGAGGGCCATGAAGGAGCCCTGCAGTTCGCTGGCCACGTAGAACAGCAGCCCACTGGGTGAGTTCAGCCTGACGTCCAGGGAGAAGTGGGACCTGCGGAACAAGAGGGGAGGTTCAGTGCCACAGTTCTCCCCCCACCTCTGCTACCAGAGCTTACCACCACCATGCCCCCTGCTCCAGCACCTTCCAGCTGAGATTGCCAGGAGCGTCCCACGGAGCAGGTTAAGAATGATCCCTGTTATCCAGAGAACTACGGCACAGAGAGTTTAAGGGCCAGATTATTAAAGGGATTTAGGTGCCTAAAGATGCAGATGGGTGCCACTGCTGAATGCCATTTTCAAGAGTGCCTAGGCACCTAAATACCTTTAACAATCTGGGCCAAAGTGACTTGCCCCCAATTCCCTCCAGGGAGTCTATGGCAGAGCCAGGCCAGCCCCCAGAACTCCTGGCTCATAGCCTGGGGTCTTCATCACCAGCCTGTGCTCCTCTGCGACAGGTGGTGGAGCAGGGTTTGGGGGTACGGAGACAGGGCAGACACAGCGCACTTACCTTTCGCGGAAGGACGCCGGGATATCATCAAATTCCACATGGCTCGTGGAGGCTCCTCCAAATCGGAAGGCACCTTTCGCGGCTTTGGGGTGCCTGGGTAGCTGGCAGGTCCTGTCCTGGTAATGCCTACGGTCTTTCAGTGCAGCCTGGCTTGGCACCTACAAGAGAACAGTTTGGAAAAGCAAGGGTCTGGGTTAGGAAAGCTTTGGCTCCATTGTGGAGGACTTGGGTACTGTCTGCCCCCTCCACAAGACCAATGCATCTACCCTGTGCCTGTCACCCTTGTATCTGGTGCCCATATAGGCCAGAGCCACCCCTGCTCTGGATTATCTGGGCTCACAGAGGGAGGAGCTGGTTTGCTTTTTTCTGTTGTTTGCAAAGGTGCATTGAGTCTCTCTCTACTGCCTCTTCATACAGACCCCAAATTACCCCCCTCCCTTTCCTAAAACTGCCGCCACCCAACTCACAGCTGGGGAGCCTCCCCCTGGGGAACATGGAATCACCAACCCCAGAGCGGCACCGACTCTGCCGGGCACAGTCCCAGGCCAGTTGCAGTGTCCTCCACGCCGGTGTCCCTGGCTGGGTGGCCTGGGCAGGCAGAGCCCCACCAACCATCACGCAGCCCATGTGCCGGGGGGTGCAGTGCCCTGGGCTGGAGGACACAGCCGGGAACAGGGACGAGCTGAGATGGACGCAATGGGTCAGGGAGTGCCAGGCAGCTCCTCTGCTGTCCACACCCAGGCGGTTAATGTCAGCCCAGAGTACGGCCCCATGTTTCACCCACAGCAACGACAACTACAACGGCAGGCAGGTGTGGGGAGGTTCCTTATCCCTGCCCCATTTCCAGCCACCGACTCCAACTGCACCCTTAAGCCGCCAGCACACAGCTCGGCTAGGAGATGGGAGCAGAGGAGCTGAAGAGCAGGAAGAGAGTCCAACACCTTTAGTTTCCGCCTGTCTTTCTTCAGAGACGCTCTCATCTGCTGTGGCTGCCGGTCCCACGGGCAGCTCATGGTCACGTTGAAGCTCTCTGTGTTCTGCTGCAGGTCCACAACCATCTGCGGGTCTAACTTCCTATTGCACAAAGGAAACAGGTCTCCATCCAGTACTGTGAGGGAGCCCAGGGTGGCACATCCTGAGCAGGTGAGCAAACACCAGCTGGGTCGGGCACCTCAGCACATCAGGAAGGTGTGTGTGGGGGGAGGTGGGAATCAGGGTTACGGATGGACTGGGGGAAGGGATAAATGAGCAGATTGATTTGGGAGGGGAAAGGACAACAGGGGCAGTTTAAGGAGGCAGCACCGCAGGGGCACACCGCACTCACCGCTTCACAAAGACATTCCCGATGCAGCCCGTCAGGTTGCTAAAAGCGCCGGCCTCTGGCAAACCACCCAGTCGAAACAGCATCTGCTCCTCCTGGCGCCTGTGCCGCTTGTAGCGATCGGCCCCTTGCTTGGGCCCTTGCAGCTGGTCATCTATGTAAAGCCGAACCCTGCAACGAGAGCACGGCTAGTGATTCGCTCGGCCCCGGCGCCCCCCGCAGGCAGCGACGAGGCAGTGCCTACTGCCAGCGGCGACAGTGCTGCTACGAGGGATGACCGGAACGTACCCCGTGGCGTCGCTGTAGATGGTCACATAGTGGCTGGCATCGTCCGCATAGGCATGTTTCGTGGTGAGTTCGGTTTTCAGCACTGTCACGGCTACTCGGCCATTCTTCAGAGACACCTGGCAATTCCCTTCCTACAAAGGAAAAATAACCCCTTGCACAAGAGCTGGACATGGCCGACTGACGACAAGGAATCAACGGCCATCTGCCCTCCTGGCGTGACTTCCCGCCCAGGACACCCAGCCAGGCACCGAGGTACCAGGGTGAGGTCACAGCAAGGGGGATCCTCCAACCAGTCAGGAAGACGTGCCCCAGGTGGAATGGGAAGTGAGGGCCCCTCGTGTCTGGGGGGGGAATCTATCTCCAGGAGAAGTGCCAGAATCCAGCTATCTGTGCTAAGGGGTTGGAGAGGATTTCGTGGCTCCCAAAGACGCACGGGGAAGGGGCAAAAGAGGATTTACCAACATTGCTTTTCTAAACAGAGACCCTTCCCCGCCCCCTGCCCTTTCACTGTTCACTCACCACCAGAGCTAACTCCTCCCTTTCTCTGAGAGAGGGACAGAAACCTCCTGCCGTACACCCAGGAAATACAGCTCATTCTGAACTCCCTGCTTCAGCTGTTACGACAAGCCAAAGACCTTGAGCTCATGCAAGTGCTCACCTGCTCCCTGCTGGGATTCCTGTTACAGTCGCACCTCTCTGGTGGGGCAGCGATTGGGGATGAGGGTTGGGCTTTTGGGGTGAGCAGGAGGCAGAAGCCCTTTGTTGTCATGAGAGCGTCCCCCTCCCCTCAGCCTGTGCTCAATGAACCCTACTTCTAAGAGCCAGCCGAACCACAGCCTCAAACAGAAGCTGCTCGGGGCTCAGAAACGTGCGGCCCCCTTCGAGGTGAAGTGGGGGCCCCGCTGGGATGGGGGGACAGCGGAAGGGCCCTGCAGTCCTACCGCTGTGGTGTGGGAGTACAGCAGGCCATGGCTCTGGCTAGTTCGGAAGCTGAAGCCTGTGTAGAAGTCCTGCAACGAGGGCACGTTCTTCAGAGGCAGCGTCAGGTAGCCGTGGCCGTGGAATTTAACGGAGCGGGCCACCTGCAGGAGGCAGAGAAGGAGAACACAATCACAGGGCGTTTCTCCAGTACAAGTGAGCAAGGCAGCCACAGCCAGTCGATCCGTGCCTCGGTTTCCCAATCAGTAAAATGGGGATAACAGGACTGCCCTACCCCACAAGGGTGTTGTGAGGATAAATACAGTCAAGGCTGTGCAGTGCTCAGGCCTGGTCGACACTTAAACATTAATTTGACTTAGCTACGCTAGTCAGGGGTGCGAAGAAACTCCTCACTGTCACTGACGTAGTTATGCCGGCCTAACCCTCAGCACAGACACAGCTTTGTCGACAACAGAACCCTCCGTTGCATAGCAACCATCATCTTGGAGGTGGTGTTTCTACACTGATGGAAAAATCCCTTCTGTCGGTACAGGCTGCGTCCACATTACAGGGCTGTGCTGGCATAGCTACATGCCTGTGGCTACGCCGGTACAGTCTCAGACACTGTAGTAGTGGAGGCCAGGTAAGTAACACAGATACGGGGATGTGTGTACATCACACATGGTGGTGTGTGTTTCCTAACCGTTTACTCAGCACCGGCACTTGCTGCAAAGAGCCACTCTGACTCGCCTCTGGGTTGGGTCTCTGCTGGCGTACTTGTTCTACAGCAGCTTAAGCGAGAGGAGAATCGGGCCTGTCATGCCGCGAGCCAGACGGCACTGAGATCACGCGCCCGACTCCGCAGTGTTTCCTTTGGCTCCTTTCTACAGCTACAGCCTGTACCGCCTCCTGGAGATACCGGGTCAGAGGGTCAGGCAGCACCCATTGAGGCAGACTGCCTCGCACCTGACCCCTACGGGCAATGGAGAGAATTACCCAGTACGGTACCAGGACAGAAGCGCCCCACTTACCAGGAGGTCCGAGGTGCACCCGTAGCTCACTCCGACCGTATTCATGCGCTTTAGGTCAACGTATTTGCCAAGCGCCTTCAGGCCCTTCATGCAGCCCCGGATGGAACCTCCCTTGGGGAAGATGGCCTTCAAGCTGAAAGGGGAGAAGTGGCTGTTAACAGGCCTGTGTCACGCAGGAGGTCGGACTAATGGCTCCTTCCGGCCCTGATATCTGTGACCAAACAGACCTGGCTCCAAGGGGAAAGGTTTTACTCTGGGGCCGGGGAGATGTATGGGGCCCGGAGCACCTGTCAGCTCCAAGTAGGGTGACCAGATGTCCATGGGTGACCTCGTGCAAAGGGCAACAGTGAAGTTAAGTCACTGGAAATAAACAGGATGCAATTAAGAGCCCAACCAGCTTCCTCTCTGCAAGGAGCCCTGGTCCTGTCCCTTACCAGGACAGAGACTTCTGCCTCATTTACAGGAGGAGAATATAAATCTCTGAGCTGGCTCCACGGCTTGGACAGGGCGGGCAGTCACCTAGGCGCAGTGGCTAGCACACCGAAGGCTGTGGGGCTGAACAGTGATCTGTGTCTGGAGAGGGGTGGGGGAGGTTTCGGTACCCATCCCATGACTCCTTCACGGAAGGATGCTGAAGCAATCAGGAGAAAGACCTTTTCCTCCCTTCAGAGAGCAACCTTGCCCGCTTCAATGACTCTCCCCCGGGCAGGCTAGGACGGTCACCTCTTGGGCAGCAGGGGCACGGGCACGCCCCCCAGGTAGTAGGAAACGGCATTCTCCAGGGAGTTCTCGTGCTCCACCATGAAGATGGTCTGTCGCTCCAGCCGCACTAAAATGCGCTGCTTGGAAGTCATGGTGAGGAGGAAAATCTGGATCTGGAGTCGAAGAGAAAATGGTAAATAAACTCCTGCACCCTCGGGGTGAGGGTTTATCCCTAGTGGAGCAGCACGTAAGAATGAGAGTCAGCCCCACAGCGCCAGGACAGCGTCCCAGAGCCTGCAGGACGTGGTCTGTCCTGCTCTGAGCATCTATGTACCAGGAGCCCCATCCCCACTATGGGAGAACCAGTGCCCATAAGTGCCACGCTTATGCTTTGGGTTTCCATAGCGATGCGCTGGCCAGCAAGGGGGGGAGTGGGGGAATGAGTCCCTCAGAGAGAGACAGCCCCAGGAGGGTGCTGAGAGTCTCCGGCAAGCAGAGCTCCCAGATGCCTGCTATGGGGATGGATTATCACAGTCAGCCTGTGCTGCATTACTCAGCTGCTTTGCACTGCTGCAACCTTTCCTGCAACAAGGCTGCAAATGCAGGCAGTGCCTGCACCGAGACAGATAGTGCCTTGGCTTCCCCTAGCCCGAGCTTGGGATGGTGTCCCCGTGTTTACCCCTTCTGGAGCCGGTGACTACATCCCTCGTCCTCACACAAGGACACTGGACGAGCAGCCCACGCAAGCCCTTGGCCAGCGCTGCGCCATCAGCGAATGCCTTGGGAGAAGAGCAAGTGGCAGGCTCTCCTGTGAGTGGACACCGTGGATCTGAGCAGGTCCCCTCCAAATGGCCAGGCGTGGTACCAGCTGGATTGGGCCAGGCACCTCCTGCTGCTGCCAGGCCGCCCCACTTCTAGATCCCAAGCAGAGATCGCTCGTCCAGGAGCCCAGGGAAACACCGACTCTGGGACGGAGCGTCTCCTGCCCTGCATTACCGCTTTGTTCGTGGTGCTGCTGACGGTGAGAGACGTGGGGTCACTGCTGGGTGGTGCCATCTCAAGGACTTGCCTGAAGTTATAGTAAAGCACCAGCTTTCCATCCTGAACAGCCAGACACAGGAACTGGCCCTGTGGGGAGGGTAAGACAAGCCCAACTCAGCCTCCTGGTGTACTGAGGTGACAGTCCTCCCCCCCTCCCCCCCGCACGGGATTGCAGTGTTTGGGACCAGAGCACCATCATCACTCAGTGCTGAGAGGAAAAGAACGATCCCGGGCCCCATCCTGAGCCTGGCCTCCCTTTCAGCACCTGGGATTTGTGGGAGAAAATAACCATAGCCACAATCTGCACCCAAAACCCCTCATTTGGGGGTGTGGGGAGTTGGGCAGGCAACTGTGCACTGGCAGCAGAATCTCAGGGACTTTGTCGTCACACAGCAACCCTTGTTCCCGCACAGAATGGAAAGGCAGGCAGGGCTGGCAACACCCACCCCCCCATAGCAAAGCCAGCCCCGCCTCTGGCTAGGAGGAAACACGGTCTGGCTCTTCAGAGAGGGAGTCTGTCCATTCAGTGCGCAGACGGGCGGCAGGGTTCAACGCTCCCCGTGCAGGGCTCCTAGAGGCTCCCTGCTCCTAAAGGCAGCGTTTTTTTATTATTGAAATGAAAACATCCCCTTTGCCAGCTGGCTGCGCTGGGTCTGGAACCTCCGGTGGCTTTTGAAGCACACTGCAAACATACGGCTCCTCAAAAGCCCTTTGCCTTGCTCCGAATCCCCTGAAAACCCTCGTCCTCCTGGAGTGCTTTTGCACCTTCGCGTGCTGAGCGCTTGTCCTAGGACGTCACATCTGCCAGAGCTGCGAACTCCTCCAAGCAAGGGCTCCGTCTTTTTAGCACCATCTCTGGGCTCCTAGGGCCTGAACCAACCCCCGTGGACCACAGTGTGAATCGGCTCAGGCCTTAGACAGAATGATGAGATTCAGATGCCCCTGTTCCACCGACCCACTAGCGCATGCGAACCCCCCTGAGATGAACAAAGGACAAATTCAGGAGGGGGACCTGCCTGATGCTCCAAGAAGAAGAGAATCCCGTTGTATGAGACCACACGAATTTCCTGTTCAAAGCGCTTGGTCGAGCCGATCTGGCTCTCAAATTTGATTTCTGCGTAGCCGGTACCATCAAAGTAGGAGCCATCTGTCAGCCAGGGATCTCCCGTGGATTTGGACCTGAGCAAGGCGAGAGAAAGAAAAAGGGTTACAGACTTTTAGGGGTAGGGAAGAGCTTTCAACAAAAATCTGCAACAGTCAAATGCAGTCGAAGGTTTAACTCAAGTCACCCCCTCCCCGGTGACTATGCTGGTGCCCTTCTAAGCTCTGGAGGGACAGGAAACGTCCCCATCATGCTGCAGGCAGCGTACTGAATTCTCGTACCTTGCACAGGGTTTGTCAGCAGCCGTGTCCAGGTGGAAGGTGTGCTGGAAGTCGTATAGACTCACCACCTCCTCGTTCAGCGTATCCATCTCGATGCAGCCCCGGTAGCTGGGGTAGCGCAGCGTCACTGGAGGCTGAAGAAGAACGTCACTGTCTACGGCTATACTTTTTTAGGGTTAATTTAATCTAGCAGGGCAGATCCTGCCTTCCTGAGCGTGCAGCTCTCACTTTAACGTAGGGGAAATAAACAGCCAGCGGGCAAAGAAAGCAAATGCCTCCGAATAATGCTAGGTATTACATGGAATGAGCTTATAACAAATGCTCAGATTCACCAGCGAGCTCAACGACCCCTTATCTCTAATGTTATCCAGCAAAGATGGAAACGCCTGGGACGTGTTAAGGATGAAGCCCGAGCGCCTGCCAGGGCAGATGTGCTACTGGGCAGCTGGAGGAACATGTACAAGGGGCTGACCCAAAGAATCCCCCCCCATCCAACAGTATTTAGAGAAGGAAATCTTATGGGACTTCAGAGCAGCTCAGGACAGAATGGTACAGCGGGGCCACCTCTTTGCACTAAGTGCCGCCTGATGGATCCAGAACAGCTTGTTCATTTATTTGATAGCATGAGCGCAGCCCCCTGCAGTTTGTGCCGCTGACAAGGGGTGGGGAGGGTGCCAGAGCTGTATCTGACCCAGACATACCCAAAGAAACAAGCTGCACCCCAGGCCTGTGCAGCCAGGGAGCAAGGGAAAGGCTCTTTGTGGTATCGCAAAGCCTGGTCCAAGGGAGACACGAATGTTCCCACAGGTGTAAATGGAGTCAACTGAGGATCTGGCCCAAAGAATCCAGGACCCCAGTCTCTGCCCACTCCGCTGCATTAACCCATCTCACCGTGAAGCCGGCGGGGTAGCCTCCCACATAGAAGACCACGCTGTGTGGCTCGAGGTTGAGCAGCCCCTGCTCTCCTTTGGCTACGCTGTCTCCTTTCGTCTCGTGCAAGGTTTGCTTCTCCACGATCACAGACATGTGTCCATACTGCAGGATCCTGCCCCCCCCAGATCACACAGTCAGTACAAGGGGAGGAGAGAGCCAGGCAGACGGGGAATCCCTCTCCACCCCCAAACCTCCCCCTCAGCTCTATCCGACTGCATGAGACTGCAGTGCACTTAAACTGGAGCATCTCAGAGTAGTCAGCAAATCACAGCAGCTTCACTGGGCTTTAAAGACTGTAGCCATGAGGTGAAATGCTCATCTGTGGGGAGGCAGGCTCCAGTCGTGGAGCCAGGCACAAGAGTTGCCTCTTTGCTCAGGAAGGACTTTCTCTGCTCTCCCTTCCCCAGCCCCTGCAGGATCTGATTAGAGCCAAGCACTCCCTTGGGCATTGCAGGGGTGGGAGAATATTTTGGTTCTTTCGGGTGAGATTTTTATCCTGAAGTCCAGGCCACCTTCCAAAGACCCATGGCCCTGCTAAGGACGTGTATGTAATAGCGCCACCTGCAGGCTTGCGCTGGACTGGGACCCTGTCCTCTGATTAAATCCTGACTCCCCATTACGTGCTACATGCCAACGTTTCTTGTGTGTCAATTGGATGCAGCGTCATTCTTCCCTTCCCGCACACTGTTAATCAGCTGCTGCATTTCGCCCTGGAGGTGGCTGCGTTTTGGTGATGGGAGCCCTGCGGTATCCTTTACTCATCTCACCAGGGAGAGGAGAAGTTGAAGTAATGTGTGATTGTAAGGGTGAAAGATGCTGTGACCTAAGAACCTCTTAATGCCCGCTGGCAAAGGGGCACAGAGAGGATGGAGAGAGGTTACAGGTATCTGCCAAGTCTAGCTCATACAGTCTAGTTCACCAAAGAGGGCCATGGGAGATCTCTAATAAAAGCTTATATAATACTGATCCTCGTATCTGCTGCGAGAGAAATGTGTGGATGATACTTAAGGAGTTGTGTATATGTACTGTGACAGGCGGTCACCAACCAGAGGTGAAAAACTGGTGTCCCATCAGATCAGAGATGTTTATCTATCTATTTGTTGAAATGTAAACCAAATATTGCCTCATTCTCAATCCCCAGCCTGAGCTAAATGCAGATGAAAGACAGAGAGAATTAACAGGAAGAGAAGAACAGCACGGGGAAAAGACCCTTATCTGGGGGTGCCCTTCCAAGGTTTACTGGATTGTAACTGGGGGACAAGGAGGACACCCTCTATCCTGCACCTAGGAAGTAAACAGACAGCGCATTTACATTTACTAAAATGAGACCACACCCAGCCTTGGTTGGAAACGCAGCACAAGGCTTTGGGTGAGATGAAGACTGCTTTAGACAGGAGGTTAACATGTTAAGTTAAATTTAGTCTCTAAAAAGCGCGTGTTGATTTTGTTTGATATGTAACACTTCTGTTTCCATTATCCTTCCTCACGGGAATATCTGACTCTCTGTTCTGTGTTAATAAACGTATTCTTGTTTTCACTACAAATGTATCTCAGTGCTGTGGGGCTGTACACAGGGCTGTTCCCGAGCTGAATCATACAAGCTGGTGTGTACGCTGTTCAGTGGAGAAGGGACTGGACTACAGGGGAACACTTCAAAGGGGCTCAGGGACTGGGGTGCACCTACTGTTAACCTGGAAGGCAAAGTAAAGGCTGTTCGGGGGGCCAACAGACAGGAGGTGTCAGGGGGTTGGCACCCAGTTAAGCACTAGGAAGTGTCCCTCGTCCTGGAGCCCAGGATGGGGGACAGGGTAACAAGGTGATTCACTCTGAGAACGGTCACCAATGCAAATGTAAATTACTTTATCTTGTCCTCTCGCTTCCACTGTGCAAAGTCTCCCTCTCCCGCTTTAGTTTCTTCTCTAGGTCAGCCGGCTACGCGAGCGGCTTGTGTGGATTTTGTACCTGTTGATGCTGACTGCGGCAAACTGCTCTCCGATCTCTTCGTCAACTGTTAAATAGGTCGGTTCTTCGTCCCCAAGTTTATAGATCCACTGCACCTTGCGGTCTTTGAGCACGATGCCCATGTAGTCTCCAGTGGCCTGAATGCACAGAGCAAACAATCCAAAGGGTTTGCAGCGAACCCGTCCGAAAAAGGAAAATCATTGAGGGGGTTTAAAGTGATGCTCTCAAGGCAAGTCAGCACTCAGGATTTTTACGGCTGAGTGCACAGTCTTCCAGGGGATTACTGGAGGCCTAGCTCCAACCAACGGACACAACAACATACAAACCAGATACGCTCACTCCTCAAAAAACAAACACTCCAGTGCACGCAGAGCCCAGCACCTGCGCATCAGAGGGATGCGCCATTGCAAGGGCGAGGATCAAAGCAACGTGGTATGTGATGTGCGTGGGCTGGAGACTCACAGTTACCTTCACACACAGCCCAGTGGCTCTCCTGTAAATGAGCAGCATCTAGCCCTGGGGGTGGCATGGCCCATGCGATTGCTGTCTCCCACCACACTCTCCCAGGGCCTCTGTGAGGGGACGACAGCAGCCCCCGTGCTCTACCCGGAGGAGGGTTTTGTTCCCTCTCCTCTCGGTTTGAATTCAATAACGTTTGGCAGTAACAGTGGACACCCTGCTCCCATTATGTGTGCCTGAAACCTTTACAAGCAGTAAGGAGAAGCTGAGTGAATGGAGACAGCTGGCTTAGATATTCACTGGCTGAATGCAGCATATTAAACCTTCCTGATAACGAGACTTTCCCACCCTCTTCAGAGCTCTGCACTGACATCCATCTCACACTTGTTCCCCTTCTGGATCACCCAGCCCAAGCTCTGCCTGCTGCACGGTTCCCTCTCCCGCTCCCGTGCTTGGATGGGCAGCTCTTACGTCTTTATTGCCCAGGTACAATACGAACTGGCCCGCGTCGGCCCCATCCTGACGCCGCTGCCTGGGTTTGGGCTCCGGGTTCTGGATGTAGAACTTGAGGGAGGTGTAGGCCGACAAATCCTGCAGGTCGCTGGGAGTCCGGACCTGGATGCCCGAGGTGCCGTTGAACTTCACTGGTACCTTCACCTAGAGGTGGAGAAATCAAAGCCAAGCTGACGGAAGCAGCCCAGGCAGCCTGACTCCTCATTTACGGTGACAGCATTTGCTACCAGCCCAGGCAGAGTCGCATTTAGGGTGTGTCTGCGCTGCAATGAAAAACCTGCGGCACCGAGTCTCAGAGCCCAGGTCAGCTGACTTGGGCTTGCGGGCCTCAGGGTGCGGGGCTAAAAATTTCAGTGGAGATCTCAGGTTCAGGAGAGAGCCTGAGCTCTGAGACCCTTCTTCCTTGCGGGGTCTCAGACGCTGGGCTCCAGCCTGAGCCCAAACATCTACACTGCGATTTTACAGCTCCCCCAGCCCAAGCCCTGTGAGCCTGGGCCAGCCGCGGGTCTCTTCTTGTAGACCGACCCTTAGGCACAGAGGGTAGGTGATTATTTGGTTCACTTGCAGAACAGATCAAGGGGAAAAAATTCACTTTGAGTCGAGCTGAAACTAAAAATTGTTGAATTTTTGGGTGAACCAAAAAGTTAAAAAAAAATCCCCTGCATTTAGATTAGAACCAAACTTTTAAAAAAAAAATCTCAAATGATTTTCAAATAAAATTGATGCAAACGTCAGATAAAAAACGTGAAAACGTGATGGGGGGGAATTGTTTTTTGTTTGTTTCTCTTTGGCCAAGAACTGGGTCAGCGAATTTGACACGAGTTTACAAAACGTTTCAGTCGACCTGAATCTGCATTGTTTGGCCAAAAAAAACAACCAAAAAACCCCCCCAAAAAACAACCCCCCTCTCCCACCGTTTGCCTGAAATCTTTTGCCCAACTGTACTTAGAAAGCCGAGATTTAACCGTGACAAAGTACTTTTATGGAGGCTTTGAAGGCCGTGTGGAGCCTGCTGCAGATTTGGCCGGGCCAGGGGAGAGCACCAAGTGTACGATGAAGACTCTGACTTCTCTACTCCCTCAAATGGATTCCCCCCAATATCTGGACTTCAGAGCAATCCCTGCTCACCCCCCATTTCCACAGCCTTGAAAATCAGGTTTTAAAACTGCCCTACATGATGCAAAATGTAGCCATGTTGGCCAGTCAAAAGAGGAATAACGTTGCCGCATGCATTGCCTTCATACAAAACCAGTCAACCTGCTTTGGCCAATCAACATTAAAACCAAACTCAGGGGCTCCCATGAAGCCTTGTGGAGAGCAGCCTAGGGGAGGTTTGCTCGGTGCCTGCCTGCCTCAGGGGTTCACCTTCGGACCCGTCACACAGCAGCACTCTCACATATGCAGCCCTCTCCCCCACACCCTACCTTGCTAGCAGCATTTCTGGCCTGCGTGATCAGCTGGCGGATTCGCAGGATGTTCTCGGACACAGTGGAGTTCTTATTCCTCCTGTTCTCCAGGCCACTCAGCTTCTCCAGCAGCAGCGGAATGGTGCTTTCCAGGTTCGACACTGGAGGGTGTGATTTGAGGAGGCAAAGGGGAACAGGGGATAATGATCAGCGGGGTGGAAAGGGATCCTACAGTCAGCTATCGGGGGCGCAAGCCAAGGAAATGGACACAGCGCAGCTGTCACAGGGAGCGAAGCAGTGGCTGATGTGCACACCTCTCTTGCAAGACTTGCTGGCAGCATTAGCAAAAGTGACTTTTAAAAATACAGCCATAAAGTGCATCCAAGGCCATTGTAAGAACATCCACAGCCCGCCCCAGTGGATGACCTGGACTTTGCAAAGAGAGAGACAGTCAGAGGGGGACACACAACAGCCTCCCTTTAAACTTGTCAGCAGGGAACAAGAGACAGAGCAGCACTTAGACACCACAGTGAAGTGCTTCATGACGACAGTGGCGTCCTTGGCTTTTATCCCCAGCTCACTTTCCACGGCTAACCCCCATCGTTCCATACCAGACTTCTTGGCATCTTGAACTGCCTGGTTTAACTCTTCATTTTTAAGGCCTCCATACTGGTCTTTCCACTCATCCAGGTTCTTCTTCATGTTGCTCAATGTATCTTCCACCCTGGCAACCGTGTCGTTGGCTGCTGCAGCTGCAGCCTTGGCATTCTGAATAACCGCTGTGGTGTTATCTTTGAGAGGAAAGGAGACAAGTCTCTTAAACTCAGCAAAGAGCAGGAGGGAGGGCAGGGCTCCTAGCTTATGGCTGGAGTCAGCACTACGCTTCTGCCTCAGCTTAGCAGTGATGGGACCTGACATTATGCAATAACAAGACGTACATGAGTTGGTGGTTGGTGGCTCATACACACACTCAGCTCCTCAATTTCAAAAGCATTACAAGCTCACCAATGAAAAAGAGCCTCTGCCAAGATTCCCCCCCCCCCCCACCTCCGACCCAGGAGGTAGAAGCAGTTTATACCTTCAGCCCAGAAAATGAAGTAAAATTTAACCAATTTATAGGGTCAGGTAAACCCCCCCAAGGTCACTGGATGGTCAAACCACTGGGTACCTACCACGACCATAGACTGCCCTGTGTGTTAGACGGGACTACAGCTAAGCTTTTCTCTTGCTATGTGCAGAGCTCTTGTCTAGAAGAAACTGCCTACAGACAAACCTTGGTCCATGTCCAGCATGTTCTGTACAGATCGCAGCTGGTTCAGGAGCTGCTCCTTCTTCTCTCGGAGATCGGTCAGTTTGTCCTTGGCTGCCTGCAGCGTCCCTTTAATAACTGGAATTAGACGTATGTAACACGTGAGGTGTTTGTACATCTATCGCTCCTCCAAAGCACGTCACACACCATCACTTCCACCCAAACCCCCCCCCCCCCCCCCCCCCCCCCCACACACACACACACACACAGTGCTTTCTAGCTTTCCCACGCAGAAGAATTTCCCTGGAACACTTCGTTCCATTGCTGGCCCCTCTCTTACCCCCATCGAGTTTCCTCTGCTCCCTCTTCACGGCTTGCTCCAGGGCACTGCTGTTCTTCTTCAGCTCTTTAGATAAGGCACCAAGATCTCCCGACACAACACTCTACAAACACACAGGACACCTCCTCACTAACTACCTGGGGCCTCACACCAAGCGGTTCACGAAGCGGTTCAAGTCCCCAGTCCCCAGTCTCAGCAAAGGCTAAATGATAGGCAAATAGCCAATGTTGGTCAGAAAGCATCTGCACCACCTTCAGGCAAATGTTTTGCTGGAAAGGGGTGTGTGTGTGTGTGTATGCGTGGGGAGGGTAACAGAGAGGAGAACTGGAGGTACTAGATGCCAAAGTCATTTAGTCACATCACCGGGGGCGGCTCTAGGAATTTGGCCGCCCCAAGCAGGGCGGCATGCCGCAGGGGGCGCACTGCCGGTCCCGCGGCTGCGGGGGACCTCTTGCAGACGCGCCTGCAGAGGGTGGCGGGCGGCTCCGGCGGACCTTCCGCAGTCGTGCCTGCGGGAGGTCCGCTGGTCTCGCGGCTCCGGTGGACCTCCCGCAGGCATGACTGCGGAAGGTCCGCCGGAGCCGCCTGCCGCCCTGCTGGCAAAATGCCGCCCCAAGCGCGCGCTTGGCGCGCTGGGGTCTGGAGCCGGCCCTGCACATCACTTAACGGCTCACTGCCTCAGTTTCCCCATGTGGTGAGGTGGAGATAGTAACCGCTGTCTCGTTGCAGTGAGGGCAGGCTGAGCCCATTCGTGTTTGCAAAGCCCAGTGACAGGAGTGTCGTGTATCAGCATTAAGAGCTGCAGTGGGGCCAGGGAAGCAAAGGGCTCCCTGGAGCCAGGATTTTGCAAGGGTTGGTGTGGCCCTGAAGGGAAGTTGCGTACTGTCAAAGCTTCACCGGCTGCCTCATCGGCGTCTTTGGCTGCCCTCTCTGCATTCTTCACAGCCTTGATGATGCTGGCATATGCGTTGGAGGCATTGATCGCTCGCTGGATAAACCCATCCTGGTTTGCGCCCTGGATGCTGCTGCATTTGAAGACAAATAAATAAAGTCCACGGTCAGACGCCCAGCGGAGCACCAGGGGCCAGACCCAAGCACAGGCAACACGTCACTGTCCTGGGCTCCCCACTTTGAGGCCCCCTATATGTGGGGTTTTCACAGCAGCATGCACGCACGGCCTGAACAACTGGCCTCCCCATACTGGTCTCCAAATTTGCTGCTCTCCCCCACCCGCCCAGGTCTGGAGATCTGCAGTGCCCAGTCCATTTTGAATCCCCAGCAGTGCTGGCACCCAGCTCAGAGAGGAGCCCTTCCATGCTCCATGGCAGGAAACCGTCTGTGAAGTAGGAAGTGGTGGGGTGGGAGTGAGGGAGGATCAGTCCCCTACTTACTGCTGTGCAGAGTGGAAGAGATGGACAACCAATGAAACAGCGCAAATCAGGAATGACAATTAGCATTCAGACACAGATTGGGTCTAAGAGGTCAGCTGATCACATCCTGAAGATTCAAATGTGCCTAATTAACAGGTGGCACCGCCATGCCCTGCGCCCGTTTCCAACGGGTACCAGCTCTGTTCTTACCCATACGCTTTCTCCATCACAGGCTGGTTTGCTACCACAGGGATGTTGGTGAGTGCTGGGCTACAGGTAACGCATCAATTCTTACATGTAAACATTATCCCAAGATGAATATCAGAGCAGGGACTTCAGCAATTTTCAGACCCCTCCGAGTGCCCCGGAGAGGCCCATCGACCACACGTCACCACTTGTTTACACAAGCAGCCAGAGTCCCCCTAGCAAACGTGCTGGGAGCAGGACGCTGAGCTGAGTCAGTGGAGTTACCCCACGGCTGGCTCAGCGTCCTGGGTCCCGGCAGGAATAAGGAGTGGAGCAGACCATGAAATTTCCTGGCCCACCCAGGCCGGGGTGAAGCTGGGGCAGCCAGGGACATTACCTGGAAAGGTTCCGCGCGAGTTCATCCAGGAGCCTGGCGTGCTCCTCAGCTTCTTCAACGACTGGGATCTTACTGCTGGCGGGAGAAAACTTCTTCACCCGCTCGGTCAGGGGGTACCTGGCTCCGTCCAGCCGGGCGGCTAGCTTCTCGTACTCCTGCAGGAGGACACGCCCACAAGGGGCATTCACCAACCTTGCCAGCTCCTCACTTCTGCAGCTGGACACACACCCAGGAGGAAGAGAGACATTCCGAGGGGCTGGCAGGTGACCAGCACATGGCTGATTTTCCATTGTCAGCACCATGCCCTTCATCCCCATCCCCATTCTTCCTCCACCCTTCCCCATGGCTAGTACCAACTCCACCAAAACCCTTCCCCATCCCCACTGCCTTGTCCCTCTTGCTACCAGCAGCACGCTGTAGCCCATCTGACACACCTCAACCCAGAATCCGCCGGACAACCCTGAGCTTTTTCATCACTCACCTCCTTTGCATTCTCTATTATCTGTAGAAGATCCGAGACCTGGACCAGGGAGTCCTCAGCCATCTGCAGAGTGTCCTGCACCATCCCGTACTGCTTCTGTAGCTCCTTACTCTTTCGCTTGAGACACAGATGGATAGTGTTAGGTAGGAGCCACAGGATCAAGCAACAGGCACAAGACCTAGATTATACCAGACATTCCTTAGCCACTGACAAAACCATGCACGTTCACCCAATGGTGTCAGCTCCTTTGCATGCTTATATGCAAATAAACCTCTCTTTGTACCTGGATCTCCTCAAGGTTGTTCCGATTCAGGCTGTTCAAGTCCTCTGTCTGCCTGGTTTTATTCACTGCCTCATTGAGAGCATCTCGGAGATCCATCAGCTTTGAGCTATACTGAGCCAGTACGTCTTTGATGCTCTTCACCAGGTCTTGGTTGGATTCCCACTTGCTGTACAGCTCGCTCCTCACGCGATGGAGCACTGATGACAGAGAGCACAAGGAGATTGCCTTGAAACTCTGGTTTCCCCAACGTTTCAGAGTTCTTTCTGAGTACACAGTGGAAACTCCTCAAAAGGCTCAGGGCCTGAGTGTGGTCTCAAAGCACAGATTTTAAGGCAAGAAGGGGACAATTATCACCATCTCCTCTGACCACACAAGCCAAAGAGCCTCACCCAGTAATTTTTGCATGAAGCCCATAATTTCTGTTTGAGTTACAGCAAATCTTTTAAAAAGACATAGACATCCTCTCTTGATTTAAAGCCACCAAGTGATGGAGAATCCACCACATCCCTAGGTAAGTGGTTCCAATGGTTAATTACCATCTCTGTTAAAAATCTGTACTTCATCTGGATACATCTAGTTCTAGCTTCCAGCCATCAGATCTCACCGTGCTGTTTTCTTCTAGATTAAAGATCCATTTTCTATCTGAAATCTCTTCCCACAGTTACACTAGTGCATGTCTGGAGTAACTCCAGTGATGGCAGTGGAGAGAAGAATTTGGCCTTGAGGTCCTTGCAACAGAGTATTGTTTGATTAGAGCGGTGCATTGCAACGGAGATTCCCTGGGGAATCTCAGACTCCAGCCCTCTCTGAGCAAGGAACGACACACTTCTGTTGTCACCATTTGGGACAATTTACTCAACCACTGACCATGTATAGGTGCATGTGAGAAAAAAAATATATATATATATATAAAACACTAACTACATTTCTAAGTGTTGTCATACAGAACTATTAAGTTAATGAAATTCAAATGCAATTAAATAAATCTGAAGCCTTCTGATCGTACATGAACTTGCTTGTACAGAGGAGCTAAACTCTGTTGGGACTGAAGTGAAAACTCACTGGCACTTATTAGCACCTTTGCAATTTGCAGAAGAGTCTAAAATGGGACTATCAATTACTGTCCCCTCATTGCTGGACTGCTGAGGAGGTCAGTACTGGAAACTCCTAGCCTGTAAAAGCTAGATGGGCATATTCCGTTCAATAGTGTAGCTCTCCGAATGTTGGTGACCACAATGGGATAACAGCAATGGGATGTCCCATAAACAGCGTTTGCAGCAATGCCCTTGAGATGGGACTGTTTGGGAAAAGAGCCCAAGGAGCACTAGTGGCATTTCCCATCCCCTGTGCCTGCTGAGCTAGGCTTACGTTTCTGAGCCTTCTCATGTTCATGTTCTGCCACCCCTTTCTGGCTGAGGAAATCCCGTTCCTTCATCTCCTTCAGCATCCTTTGCACCTCGGCCATCTTTTGCCAGAACTCCTCAGAGGAGGCCGTGCTGAGGTCTGCAGTCCCCAGTTTGTTCATCTGGTGCACCAAATCTGCAGGGAAAGCCATGCCCTATGGTTATCCACCAGTTGAGCATGTGGTCTCCCCATACTCAGCTGTGAAAGCCATCTCCTCCCCCAGCACTTTGAAAAGCCCCCACTCAGATAAAACAGCATCTGGTTTTGTTGGAGTCCTGATGCCCAATGATAGATAGAGTGACTTGTTTCAAGTCATGAAATGGGGGAATGACCCAGCTGGAATTCAGACCCAAGTTTTTAGACCCTCTGCTGTAACCACCAGACTGGACTATTTCCCCCAAAGAATCCACCTTAGAAACATAGAATATCAGGGTTGGAAGGGACCTCAACAGGTCATCAAGTCCAGCTCCCTGCCTTCACTAGCAGGACCAAGTACTGATTTTGCCCCAGATCCCTAAATGGCCCCCTCAAGGATTGAACTCACAACCCTGGGTTTAGCAGGCCAATGCTCAAACCACTGAGCTATCCCTCCGCCCTTGTAGTTTGCCTTCTCCTCTAGATTTACTGGGGCAGATTTCAGCCAGTGCGGGGGAAGAAGATTCAATGTTGCTCAATCACTCTTGGGAAAAGCACTGCAGATGGCCCCTATATCTCACATTCTAAGTGTAAATATAACGTGCTTCACCAAATACGGCATTTAGCCAAACAGCTGAGATTCACTGGCCACAGAATTCCCTGCAACAACCCCCCACTTTGCTTAAACCATCTGCAGGAATCTCCACAGATACTATCAAAGGTAACATTGCGCCCTGAGCAACTTGAAACAGCGGGAGTGTGGGATTTGGGGCAGGGGAAAATCAACCCGGCAGTTACACTTACACCTGGTCACGTACCTGCAATGCTATCCAGGATGTCTTGGATACTCATTGGCAGGTGCTCTGCTCTCTGATAGGTCTCATTTGTCTGCCCCTGCAGATCCTTTGCTTTTCTGTGAGTCATCGTTGCCTACAAAACAAACCACTGCTTTAGCTGAAGCATTCGGTGAGATACAACATGACCCGTAATGCAAGGTTGGGCATCGGGCAGCTTTTGGGACCACAGAGCTGAAAGAGTCAGCTCTTCTGCAGGGATATGCACGGGTACTGTACTCTGCTACGATTTATCTTCATGTGTGCACAGAAGTGAGTGAGAAATTGTGTTTATAATGAAATGGGTGCTGAAAAAAAACCCTCAAGTCCATTGTGACAAAAATCTTTCATGCTTATAACACAGTTACACATTATGACTTGTGTCAACACAGCCTGCATATTAATCAGGAGAATGTAGAAGACGTACAAGCTTTGAGGTTCTGAAAGAGTTTGCAAGTGGATGTACAAAAATGCACTCAGGTCATGTAATTACACACATACGAAAACACTGGCCATTTGCACAGGTAGTTTACCCAATGGGTATAAATCATTTGCATGTGCAAGTGCACACACATTTTATGCACCCATTTAAAAACCAGTCCCTGAATTTTGTGTCAACGGTAGGTGCTTTGGGGGCAGGGACTGTATTAAATCAAGAGGGGCTGCCTTTCCCCTCTGAAGAGTAGGGTTTAAATACTGCACAAGAATGAAATGGTGGTTGCGGGGGGCTGGATATTTGCCCATATCGAAAAGCCTCCTTTGGCTCAGAGCAAGGAACCTGCCTGGATGAGCAGGGGTGTTGAAGATCAGGGTTCAGGTTCACTGGCAGAGTGCATGGTGGGTGACCCCAGGACTGGGTTAGCAGCGGGTGCTGCAGGAGTCAAGTGTCCAGCAGCTGCTCAAACTAGGCCTGGCCCTAACTAGCTCCTCCCATGGGCACCTAACACTCATTGTTATGCAAATGAACAAGGGAACGCCAGTCTGTGCCTGCAGTGTTGGGGGAGGAGGACGGAGAAACATCCTGCCTTGTGCTGCAGTGCAATCAAATCCTGAGTGAGGTCCGCAGTCTCGTCTGCCAGCTCGGCTGCCTTTTGCTTGACCCTGTTCATGGATCTCCGATATTCGTGCAGGTGGTTCTGAAAGAGAGAGGTGGGGGTGGAAATCAGGCAATAGGACCAGAGGCCCGTGCAGAGACTAAGCCAGCGGGGAGAACACATTAAGCCCTTCACATACAGTGACGTTTTTCATAGAGCTGTTCAGACCATGCAGTCGGGCCCAAGCGATGGAGCTGGCGTTCAGGTTGATCAGCTGGTTCCTGATGATGGGGAAAGAGGCCTCGATCTTCTGGAGGTCGTCCAGCAGAAGCAGCACGCAGCTGTCACAGACTGCCAAGAGAAAGGGGTGGTGAGTAAACGGCTCTAATGCAACACCAGCTATTCAGCACCCACAACGTCTCCTTCCATCTCCCCCTTCCTTCTGACCATAGTAAGGACACTTTTTTTAACCCAAAGGGGGAACCACATGTCTCCAAATCCCTGCCGCTTGAACTGGATTCTCCTCTGGGGAAGGTGTTAACTTGGGGTTCCCGGGTCACCTTTCAATCCCTTTGCACAAAGGATCAGGATTTCCAAATGCTTTTAGGGGTGTGCCAAGGACTGCAAACTGTCAGCTGGCCTGCTCTTGGCCTCACAGCAGCATACCCCACATAACTCTGACGAAGTTGCTCTTAATTGGCGAGATCAGAGCCATGCCCACTATTAGGCTGATTAACACTGTTCCTCTGTTATCTGCCCTAGGGCCACAAAGGAAACCAGCCAGAAGGCAGGGTGCTGTCTGCCAAACTCACCGCCAATGTTTTAGTTACCGCCAGGGGATCTGACTGACCATTAGGATCTGCCACTTAAAGGTTACTCTCTAGCAAGTACTGATCAGACTACATCTCCCACAATGCACATGGCCAGGAGACTCCCATGATGCACCTTCTCCCCTCTCCAAGAGGGGAACCTGGGGTGACTCAAAGGAGATTCTAGTGTTACCAGGGAGCTCGGCCTATTGAGGAGAACGGGCACATGAAGCAGCTTAACTACAACTCCCGTTGCATTGCAGCAGCATTTCCAAATCAAAATATTCTGGGTTCTGGCCAATTTCTTGTTTTGGCCAAAACGTTCTCAGTTTTTGAAATTCCACCAAAAGCAGAAGAAAAAAAATTAGATGAAAATGAAACGTTTGTCAATATTTTCAGTGAAACCCTCCCACCCCCCATTTTGCAGCCAGCTCTACCTCACTCCTGCAATAAAGCCAAGTGTGGTGGGGGGGAGATGACATGATGCTACTAACCTTCACACCTCATGCTGTCCGGGCCATTTGCTACGGGGATCTCATACTTCTCTATGCAGGTGTCACACTGCTTCCCCGTCAGGCCATTGGAGCAGGTGCACTCCCCAGTCCGGGGGTTGCAGGAGCCCCCCTTACACTGACACTCTGCCAACGAAAAGAAGGCAGCTGAGGGGGGTTTGCCCTGACCTAGTGAGCCCCCTGAGAGAGGGAACACTGGGATTCCGTCACAGGGCAAAACACCACCGCAGAATAGAATCAATGAATGACCAAGGGCCAATGGGCGGGGCTGTGAACATGCTTTTTTAATGGAAGGAGAGATTAGCTCATTTGATCCTCCCATTTGACTAGTGAAGTTTAATGTACAGAAAAACAAAGAGTCACAGTTTGTTTTAAAAAACTTCAGGTTGCAATTGCACACCTAGTCTGCATAAGGAATTGCTGGGAGTTTTCTTCGGCTGGATGGGTTGCTGCACATGCAAATGATTTTATTTGGCAACTCGAGCACTTACCTGCTTAGCTCAAGTAACTGTGGTGACTGCTGGTGCAAACTGAAGGGGTGGAAAGAGCAATCGCACTCTTGCAGCTTAACATTTTTTTTAAAACCGGGCCCTTTGCTAGGTGATGCCAAGTGCCCAGACAACACTTTGGCATATTTTATCTTTATTGTTACGATCTAAATGACAAATAACGATTAAAAGCCTCCATGGGATTATGGTGGCTTCTTTGCTCTCAAAGCTGGAACGCTGTTGGGGGGCTCTCCAGTTGTAGCACCACGGAGATGATGTAAAACACAACATCCTTGTATCCGTGGTGAGAAGGGACTGGATGCATGCTAAGTGTCTAACACAGCCCTTCGGCACTGCAGCAGAGCAGCACAGAGATGTCCAGATATTTCTTCTATGAGATTTACCAGCAGCAAAGAAACTCACTTGTGCAGCCACGCTTGCTGAGCCCCCAGTAGCCTGGCGCGCACTGCTGGCATCGAAGACCAGTCACCCCGGGCTGGCAGCTACACTGACCAGTCTCAGCGTGGCAGCTGGTGCCTATGGATCCAATGTCACAGTCACACTTTCGACAGCCAGAGCAGTCACGGTAGCCGTAGTGCCCATCCTAGGGAAAGACGTGGGTAATCAGCATGCTAGCACACACAGGAAGGGGAGGCAATTGGAGGACACGCTAGCTTTTCATCTCCAGAGACACGCACAGCTTCACAGTCACTCTGGCCAGAGCTGAAATGCGATCCACAGTCTCAACTTAATTCCCAGAGGCATTTCTTCTGAGCACAAAATTAACACACAATATGGCAAAATGTTGGACCAATGGGAAGGTTGCACAATAGCACTGAGATAGAGATGCATTGGCAGCGCTGTGTCCGTAAGCTCGCCTGGTGTCTGCTTACTCCAGGTGGGGAGCTTGGATCTCCGAAATTCACCCTAGGGTTAATTGCCTTTTTCCTACAAGCATCAAAGCTGCAGTTAACACCCCTTCCTCCCATCATTTCATAACCAGGTTCTTTAGAGATTGACCTTTATTGTTAGGTATCTGCCTGGTGTAGGCAGAAACAGCATCCCATCACTCAGTCATCTGCTGCACAGCAGCCATTATCCTCCTGTCTCTGCCCAGGAACTGCAGTGGGCTCGTAACGGGAGGGCAGGCTACAGAAGAGTGGAGCTGGCGTGCAGTGACTCAGCATCAGCCAAGCGTATAGTGATGGAGCCGTCACAGTGCGTGTGGGGGGAACCCACGATTCATTTTACCTGACAGCAGTCGCAGTGCTGACCTGTCACTCCAGGTTTACAGAGACATCGGCCAGTTCTAGGGTCACACGACTCAGTCCCGCACGGCAAACAGTTACACCCTGCCAGGAAGAAACACACCCATTTACCCAACAACTTAAAAGGATCAGCCAGGCACTCTGACTCCCCCTGTTTCTGGTGGATTGGATAGTGTGTTGGGGGAAAATCCTATCGACTGGGGGAGTTCACTGGTCGCCTTCATTCTCTCATACGTGGGGACTGATCCTGCCAACCCTTATTCACATGATTACCTGCCGGAGTAAGACCTATTTATGTGACCAGCAGTTTGCAGGACCAGCGCCTTGGATTTTACCATGTGTTCCTCCTGGCAGGGCCCTGTAATGTTAGAAATGTACTATGCAAACCCACCCAAGCACAGAAATAATAATTTGGTTGATATCGCTAGCTGTTATTACTGACGAGGCTGCTACAGTGTCAGAGCTTTACTGCCTGTGTGCAATTTTTAAATGCCTGCTAAAGAGGGTTGTTTTGTTACGCTTATTTTTAACCAACGTACCCTTTGAAAGCCAGGAGACCAGGCTCCCGGCTTTGTAAGAACCTACCCAGGCAATGACCACAGCTGTGCCTGCGGGCTGGCTACCTGCACACGCCCGTGACACACTGACCCCGGCTCGGTGCCACACTTACTTGTGCAGTTCTTTGCCACCACTGCGTCTCCGTGGTACCCTGGGGCACACACTTCGCACCGGGGCCCGGCCGTGTTGTACATACATCCTGTGCAGGCGCCCGTCAGAGAGTCACAGTCGCTGAACAACATGTTGGGATCCGTGTTCTCACTGCAGTCACATGGCTGGCAGGAACTGCCGATCACTAAGGGGTTGCCATAGTAACCTGGGGCACACCTTTAAAAACGTAGCAGGGGTTAAAAGGGAGCTAAAGCAACAACCATGCTAATGTTACCAAGCGTCCCCCGACACGCACGCACACACTCCCCCCAGCTCCCACTGAAGTGCTGCACAACTACCGACTACACCATAGTTACAGCTACTAATTAGCCCAATGTTTTGGACTCCCACAGCACCTTCCACTCAAAGCACTTCACGGTCACTAATCAAGCCTCACATGAAGTGTCCCTGCTCTTGCTTTACAGGTGGGGAATCAAGGCAACGACTGCTGCGGGAACTTGGCCAAGATGGCAGCCTGTGCCAGTAACGGAGTCAGTAATAGGACTCATCCCAGCTGTACGCTGAGCCCACACTGATGTACAAAGAAACAGCGAATAAGCAATCAAGTGGGCCCAGCTCCCGCTGGTCCTGGGAGCCACCAGGTCCCGGTGCTGGATTCGGAAAGGCGTTGCCTTGCAATCTCAGCTGGTATTTTATGCCCCTTCCGCAAAATAACAGAAGCCAAAGCCACAACAGAGAGGATTCACAGCTCAAGTCAATCGCTTTCTCCTCAGTCTCTTGTGCTAACATAGCTGGGGCTTCTAATTTTATTTTCGTCACTATGGAAACTTCTCTTCTGCCAAAACAACAGCTGCACTCTGAAAAAGAAACACCCCCCAGCTCCCGGTCCTGCCCTCCCGTAATTACCAGGCCCTTACCGTTCACACATGGCTCCGGCATAGCCTGGCTTGCAGAGACACTGCATGCTGGAGCCCTTATGGACACATCCAATGGCAAAGCTGGTAACACGGGGCAAACGTCAAAGGTTATTTTACTCCGAAGAACGACACCTGGTACCAGGGCAACGGGGGCTCTTGTCATTCAGGTAGGGGTTGCGTGAGGGCTGGGAGTGGTTTATGGCCGTAGAAAAGGGAATGGGGTCGGGATCAGCTCATGGGCATGGACTCTTGTCAGGGTTTGGATCTGAAGCAGCGCAAGGGCTTGTGACACAGGCTATGGAAATGTTTAGTGCCGGGGTTGGCAACAGGTTCAAGGACAGGACGAGGGTTGGGGCTGGTATGGTTCCCCAGGATAGGCAGAAGGGTGGGGCCAGTAGGGACTTCCAGGGTAGAGGGTTAGGGTTGGGGCTGGCAGTAGGTGCCAGGTGAAAGTTGGGGTGTGTATTACACCCCTGGTTTGGGTTCGGGCTGAGGCCAATAGGCCTCCGCAGGTTAGAGTTAGGTCTCAGGCTAACAGGGGGCCCCAGGGTAGGTTTAGGGCTAGTGGAGCTCCCCGAGCTAGGATTGTGGCCTTCGGGATATGTGTAGTTGTTTCATTGGTTTGTACCCCCAGGCTAGTCAGTGAGGTGGCCAGTTCTCGTCCCTACAGGAGGGTTCAAGGCTGGAATAGTAGGAAGCACTGGTGCAGGGTTGGCCTTGGGACCAGGGCTGGGGAATTCCAGCATATGGCCTGGCAGGTGGCCCTTGGCTAGAGTTAGCGTTGGTACTGCCTTCGGGCCAGTGTTAAGTTAGATGCGGTTGGAGTCAGGGACTAAGGACAGCCCAGTTTCCAGGAGTGAAATGCCAGTGCAGAACGTCTAGCCCACGAGAGAATCACACAAGAACGGAATCGCAAAATCACCTTGAAACTTGTTATTTTGAAATCTCAACATGAGATATGCTGACTTGGGGGAAATGGTGCTAATATTGGAACTTTTAACTGGTTTAGGTACTAAATTAGCTAAATCAATACAAACCAATGTTTACATTTTGTCACTAATATTTTCACACCTCTAGAAATTACTAATATTTCCGTCAGAAAGAAAATACTCTTGCTGGCTGCACTAGTCACATCAGAGCTGTGGGTCTTTCTCCTCCCTCCACGGCCTAATCCCATCATTATTAGCATTAATAAAAAGGGGAGCAGCGTCCTCTTTCCTTGGTAAGCAGCCAAAACAGGAAAGAACGAACTGGAAAAATTCTATGATGTGGCAGTGCATTTCTCCTGGCAGCCAGAAGAAACTCCCTCAGGATCAGGGGAAGAAATCAGACTACTTTGTGAATGAGGGAAAAAACAGGAGAAAGAACTTCACAGAAGATGCTTACTTGTTGGAAGCAACTGAAAGAGGACATGGACATCCCATGCACTGCAATGGCCCATCGAGGGAGTAGTTACCGACATACCCATCTTTGCATCGCTCACAGCGATCTCCCTCCGTGTTGTGTTGGCAGTTCTGCAAGGACAAGACAGACAACACATTCAGTATTTCTGCAGGGAAGCATTCAACACCACGGTTTTCTGGTGGATTACGATGGCCTAACCGAGGAAGGGACTGTTGTTCCAAAGGGGTGGGTTAGAACAGACGACTCCCCCTCACACATCTGGATGCCTAAATCCTTTCCTCTTCTCCCGCACACCCAGTCTGCTTATCCTAAACTGACACGAAGACAATAAATCCCCTTGAAATGGCACATGAAGATTTTCGGTGATCAAGACAGTAGTTTGGGAATCTCGTAACTTGGTCACTGTGTATTGGAGGGAACCTTTTAGTCAGCTGGTGAGGACCAGCACACATTGTACTCTGATTATTTCATGGGCTAGCTACTTACGATGCATATTCCAGACCCTGGGAGGCACTGATCCGAGTGGCCGTTGCAATGACAGGGAACACATTTTCCCAAGAAGAGACCCTTGGTGTCTCTGTAATAACCTGGAGCACATTCCTAATGACAGAAGAAGAAGATGTGACACATGGAACGAACATGGTTAGGCAGAGCTAGCATACTAGCGAAACTACCTTCCATAAATGCCACTGGGATTCAAGACATAAAAATAGATTAAAAGAGACAATGTTCAAGATTTTTTAGTTACAATCTTGCCCCCACAATCAACATGAGCCAACTAGCTAGGCAAAAAGACTTTATTTAAGGCTTTCAGGTATGTACCTACTGCTGGCATTGGACCCCTGAGCAAGCCCCCCTGTAGCCCACTACCCAAAATTCTAGCTCACGCAGATCTCACAGCAAACAAAGCTGAGCACATGGGCAATAGCAGGAGATGGAGCACATGTACTGTGTAGTTCAGTGCGATTTTGGGATGCTGGCAGGTGCAAGTCAAGTTGTCATTAAAGAGCTGCACACCAGGGATTGGCGCAGGAAACTCGTGCTCTAGAATCTTCCCTGAAATCTCACATACAACGGGGCACATCCAAACCTCGCTGCTGAGTGCAACGGCCGTGGGGGACGTGCTCGGCTCTCACACGCATCCTACAATTCCACTTCAGCCTGGCCAGAGCACTTCACCTCTTCCCCCTACCTGGCAGGAATCTCCCCTGTAATTGGCCGGACACATGCACAGTTCCACGTTGCTGGCTCGGATGCCCCCGCTGGTCTCCGTCACAGTCTCCAGGACCACCCGACGCAGATACACTGATGAGGCGAGCTGGGAGAAGAGCGCTCGGATCTGCAGCTGCTCTAGGTTAGCCAGCACCATCATCAGCTCTTCCCTGGACACTGGGTTGTGCGTCTGCGTGTGTCTGAAGTTACCCTGGTGAAGAGAGAGCCGCTCGGGTGTTACCATGCAGTAAGCGCTAGCCCTGGGTTTCTGATTCTGCCCCTTTGGGGATATTTCAGCCAATCATCCAGCTAAATGAACCCCCTCATCCCTGGGGGGCTTATCCATACAATAGCCCAAAGACTCTTCACTTGTCTGCAGCTTTGAGACTGCCCCCTTCTGTCTCCGCTGTAAGTATTCTAGCTGGAAATTCACAGCCAATTCTCCACCCATGCCCCATCCCCAACAAGCACCGGGAAAATCTGTCCATGTGCCTAAGGAAGAGCTCCCATTCACGCAGTGCCTTCCATCTCCAGAGATGCACACGAGCTTCACAAGCCACATACATGCAGCTTCTCTTGGGTGCAGGGCAGAAGCCACCTGATGCACAATACAACAGCATCTGTGGAGGGGAACGTTTGGTCCAGGACGTCACTGCAAATCCTTATTGTAACAAAGGCTGCCATGGGAGCATCAGGCCTGAATTTTCACAAGGTCCATCTCCCTACTGCCAACTCAGTTTGCACTAGTGCTCCCAGTTTGGCATCCCAGGGCCAACACGCACTCCTGTGATTCCCCTCCCGCTCAAAGACATGGATGCATCTGGATGCAAATGTGTGACAGGCTGAACATTTAACCCTTTAACGTCCCCACAAGGCAGACAGGACCTGGCTCTTAAAGTCTCAGACGAAAGCCCCAGAAACTGTATGGAATTTATAACAGAAATTTCTGAGCGTGCAAACAAAATGAAAATGTTAAGAGTGAGAATTACCAGCAATAGGCAACATTTAAAGGTACTAGCCCTGTAGCATCTGCACTCAAGCAACCCTCCCTCTGTCTGGATGGCCTCTACCACTGTAGTATCTAAGCACCAAACAAGGATAAGTAGATTTTGTCCTCACCACACCTCTAGGAAGCACTATCCACCTTGGGAACCAAGGCTCAGGGCTCATTAAGTGACTCACCCAAGGTCACATTAGGAGTCTGCAGCAGAGCTAGGAACTGAACCAGTCTCTGATGCCCTATCCTCTAGACCATCTTGCTACTCTTCCTGCTTTCCTGGAGCATGCACCCGAATGTTTCTCCAACCCACAGAGACGCTCTCTCTGGGATGACCCTAGTGACACACAAGGGTTCCAGGTTCTGAGGCAGTCACAGACTGCACCAAATTCCTAGGACACGTTAAAAAGCTGCCACGGCTGCAGTGCACAGTACAGAGGAACAACATTCGGTTCTCGGGGCTCTGTGCCTCGCGCTGTCTGTCCCTTCGAGCTCCAGGGAACGCGCAGAGTGTGTCTGAACTCACCTCCACGAGCTGCAGCCGGCCTTCATGTACCTCTCCAGGGGAAGGGTAAGTGCCTTCCAGAAACATGATGCTCATTTGGTTTCCCTGGGGAAGGTACAAAGATGTCCTGTAAGTCACTGGCTGGAAGCACCATTTATCCCTGAACCCCTCGCACAAGGGGTTTCTGAGGCTGTACCTTGAGGATGACATCCGGGCGGGGTTCCATGGGAACGAACACATCGCCCCTTCTGGTGTCTGAGCGAAGCTCATACTGCAGGTATCCGCCATAGGAGGACACCTAGGGGAGAGCCAAACAACACAGGCAGAAGACACTTATCACCACTCAGCTAAGTGACATACTATGATGGTGCACGGCTGGTGAGCACAATCAGATACACCCCTGCTAAATCCAACTGACAGGCAATGGCACAACGCAGGCCATTAGGCTGAGGCTCAGTGAAGATCCGGGCGGCATGTGACAGCGTTTGCTTCATCACCTTAACAAATGCAAGGGGCGAGCGTGCAGGGACCGTGGCTGGGTGTGTTCTCTCTTACCCGGTCTCCAAGGTAAGAGCTGGGTGCGTGCCAGTAGAGCTCCTGATAGGCCTCGGGAACGTTCTTCAGGTCAGCATGAATGAGCTCCTCCTCTAGTCTCAGGGAGGTGGCCACTTCTTGGCGGTCTCCGCTCAGTAACACCCACCCATTCATGTTGATGAACTAGGATAGAGCGAAAGAGAGCTGCATGCCTGTTTTCCGAGAGCACCCCACATGCGCCGCAGTGAATGTCTCTGCATCCGTGCGCCTTCGGGGCACGGGGGACAGGGTGGGGGCTGCAGAACGGGCCTTGGAATTTCAGTTACTGTTACTCCAGGACAGTGACTCTCATACAGGGGTCACACACTATAAAACGTGGGGCCAGTGGGATCCCAGTCATGCTCCAATTCTGTTCCTTCGCTTCTAGAGAAGCTGATTTGCTCAACTTATTTGCAACCTCAGAACTATCGGCATGAACTCCCACTCTATAGGGATTCCTGTGGCACCTTCTGTAAAGCATCTGAACCTCTCAAAGGCAAAGGATCCTGGGGCTCAGCTGAGGAGGCTGAACGTGTGTGTATTAAAGGGGTTAAACCCAGCCCCAAGTGCTCTGGGATATCTCACAGATGTACAGGCTTAGCGCAGAGCAGGAGAAAGAAACCACCTTGGGGGATGGGAGGAACAGAATCCCACTGAACAGAGAGGAAAGGACCACCGAGGTCCCCAAACCCCAGCCCTCCATTCACCTCCACTCGGTACTTCTCCGCACTGTGGCAGCGATCGGTCGCTCCAAAGCAGAAACACCTGGTGCAGCCCTTGGGGTTGTTTGCATCCAAAGAGAAGGTCCCTAGGCGGCACTGGTCACACCTCACACCCTCCACATTTTCCTGGAAGAAAAATGAACCATGAGATGTGCTGAGTTTCCCCTACAGCTGCTATAGGAGCGCGAAGGTTGGCACACTGCTCCAGCAGTTATCAAAACACTGCCGAGGGGCTGTAAAACGATGCCGTTATTCAATTCACCTGCAGGTTTGCGCGGCAAACCCCTCATCAGCCATTAACCTCTGCTCACTGTCAAAACGCAAGTCCAAAGCTCTCCTGTGCCCAGCCAGGGCTGGGAGCACCACCCGGAGGAGCGGGTTGCCATCTGGTCACTGAAGAGCTGAGTTATTCTCCAGTGGTGCTGCAGCAAAAGGCCTTCTCGTCATGGACACTTTCAATCCGATTTCTGCTGCTGACAGAGGCTCTTGGGAATCAAAGGCCCGAGTGTGCCATGAAGCCAAGGGGCATTCCCTACAGAGCACACAGGATGCCACATGCTAGGCACTACCTGTTCTCCATCTTTCCATGCCCGCCCTCCCAAGACCAACCAGGTCACGTTGTCGGAGCAGGGGAATTAAACTGGCCAGGCAAGCATCACCGGAGTGCGGTAACTAGACTGACCTTGCAGTGACACTGCCCAGTGACCGGCTCACACACGCTCACTTCCGTCCCTGCCTGATGACAGTCACACCTCCGGCAGTGCGGGTAATGGTAGTAGCCAGGGGCGCAGACATCACACCGCCGTCCTATTATATTGGGTTTGCACCTAGATAGGACACAGCAGCAATGGAATTAAGGTACTTGGCCTCTGCTGCTCTCTAGTCCCTAACAAGCTCCCATGCGAGTAGTTTTGCTGCTCTATATTCCTGGAATACAACACCGATACCAGTGGGTTGTTACTTTCCCCTCCCTTCCCAACCTGCTAACACACCCCATGGCGCTCCATAAAGCCAGATGTCTAAGCTAATGATCCCAGTGCTGCTGCCGGCACATATCCTCGGTGCATGGTCCCAACATTGCTCCTCACCTGCACTGCCCACTGTCCACGTCGCAGCCTGGCTCCGCCAGTTCTTGCACTCCTGTACGAGAACAATTGCAATCCTCACAGCCAATCAAGGCGTGGCAGCCAAAGGTCTGGGGCTCACAGACAATGCACTCCGGCTTGATGGTATGCGGCGGGCAGATGCATTGTCCCGTCACTTCATCGCACAGGCGGGTCCCACAGTCACAAGCTGCAAGAGAAAGGAAGCAGCTGAGTTCACTGTGGAAGCAGTAAGAACCCTGTGATAAAACGAAGCCCAAGCAACACCAAGGTTGCAAATCGATAAAAGCGGGGGCAGGGGAGCTTGTGCTCTGCCCAACTGAAAAGCTGGCATTGGAACCAGCCTCAGAACAGCGCCTTGGCGTTGCCTGTTCAAACACCAATGCCCACCCCAGTGGGATCCACCAGGGTAATCCAGTGCCTGGCACCAAGGCTTCTCTGTGTTTGTCTTAGAGCTTGTGAACAGGAATTTAAGTGGGCTGGTACTGACTGAAATGCAAAGCTGGAAGACACAGGGGAGTCTGGTTTTGTTTTGTTTAACTAAATACTGACAATCACCAGTGTTGGGCAGAGAATGAGGACCACATTTAGCCCCAGACTTGGGAGTTTGCATGTGCACACTGATCTGTATTTGCTAACTGCAGAAACGGGCATGGAAAACCAGAAGCCAGGTTTGAAGCTGGCAGTAAAAGTGTCCATAAACAACCCCGTGAAACCCAGCTTAACAAACCACGGGACTAGTAAAGAAGGGGTGTCCCGGATAAGGTGAATCTTTAAACTACACAAATGCACTGGGAACCTCGGGTTACTTGAGAGGAATGGTGATGGGGAAGTGCTGGATGGTGTTGCAGAGGATCTTTAGCACACACACTTCCAGAGCATGCAAATAGTGCTTTGAGCTGCACCGCTGTTTAACCGCCCCCCTCCACACCCCCCTCAGTACAAACTTCATAGGGCAAATCTCCTGGAACCTTCGACTCCCGTAAGGAGGCAGAAAACCGGGTTATCCTCGTCAGCCATTTTCAAGGCCTACAGGACAGGCATCTGGCCCCCAGCGGCCATCAAACCCCTCAGAGGTGAGAGAAGCAGAGCTTTCCTCCCGAAACACAGAACAGGTAACTCACGTCTACAGTTGGGGAAGCCCCAGTAACCGGTGGCACACCGGGAACACTCTCGGCCGATGACGTTGGATTTGCAAGCACACTGCCCACCAAAGAGCTCGCACTGACCCCTGACGGCCCCTGCTTCGTGGCAGCGGCAGGGCTGGGCTCCATTGTTGTAGAACAGAGAGAGTGAGATGGCAGAGTCCCTGCAGAACTTGGACGATGTGGTAGGACTGCAAAGAAAGCAAGGGAAGAGGTTCCTGGGCTGGGCTCTCTTAGACCATCCTCAGGGCTGATTTCCCCTGCAGGTACTTTCTCCAAGGCAAGGTTACGTTCCCAAGGAATGACGACTCTCCAAGGGACAGACTTGCTTTAAATGAGATGCCTCAATACCAGGGCACTCCCAATCCCACCACTACCTCCCTGCTCACGAGAGGTGCCGGGCACCCTCAACCACTAGTGAAGTCAGCGGGAGTCGAGGGCTCTCAGTACTGTTTAGGTTCTATATTAGGACATTAAGGACCTTTGAATGCTCCTTTAGATACCAGCGAAGGAGACACGTCTGCTTAAGCTAAAACCAAGATTTTAACCAATATTAACTTGGGTGTTGTGTCATTTAAGTGCCCCAGGGTCCCTGGCGTCAAACCACCCCAAATCAGTGTGAATCAGAGCAAAACAGAACCCAGCTACTGAAAAAACCCAGCAGATTTATTAATTATTTATTAACTGGCCGTGGCCAAGAGAAGGGAAGCAATTAAAGCAGACAATTCCAGCGTCCTAGCAGGGTGCGTTTCCCCAGCAATGGCCTATACTCTACTGTTTCTATTCCATGGAGAATGCAAAGCCATTGGGCAGCAGAACAGAGTCCCTTTAAAGCCAAGGCTCTCACCTGATGTAGAAACTACTGACTCCACAGCTGCTGATAAACTCGTAGGATTTGTCCAGGGGTTCCTCCAGCAGATAATGGGAGCTGTAGCTGTCTTCAGGCACCACCAGGATGTAATCCTGCAGCAAGACACAAAACAACCAGCCACACCCTAGCGTTCAGTGCTTCCTCCCTGCAATGGTTTAGGTAAACCAAAGAGAACCACAAGCAGCACATGCAGCCAGTCAGCTCACTCAGCTGCCTGAGCATCTATTTAGAAATGATTGGCATCTCAGCAGCTGGGATATGGTGAAACACTTCAAAGGCTTGTCTTTTGAGAAGACAATTGGTCCATGTGGCCCAGTGTCCTGCCACAGGCAAGAGCAATGTGGTTGAGGCAAGCAAAAGACCCACCAAGGGCCATACCAGGACACCGGACTTCTGTTTCCAGCTCAGCTGCTGACTTGCATTGTGGCCTCCGGTGAATCCTTTAAGAGCTCTGTACCTTAGTTTCCCAATCTGGACAACTGGGATAATGCTTACCTGCCTCTGTCTCTAGAGATCCTTGGATGAAAGAGGCAGTGCAAGTGCAAAGTATTATCACAATAGTGCATGAAACCAATTCTGCAAAAGTGCAAAATATCATCACGACAGCGCACCAAACCTACTGCTCAAGGCTGCATCCAGGATAGGAAGGGAATTTCTTCCTGGCCTTCACAGGCTGTCATCTGACAGTCTGAAGCAGTTGATTAAGCTCAGTCTCCTCCCCTCTCTACTAGGAAAGCTGCCCATTAAGTGTGGCAATGTCATACCATAGTTCCTAGTGGCCTATTAGTGATGGGTTCCACCGAGCCTGCCCTCTAAGCTACAATGCCACATTTCCCGACATTGGATGCAACTTAGCAGGATAGCTCAGAAATGAGGAAATGGTGTGAAACGTTCCCTGCCACTATCCTACAGCAAATGGCCTGGAAATCCACGGTTACAACCCTGCTCCTATTGCTGTCGCAGGGATGGAGCCAGGTCCTACAGGCGAGGGAGCCTTTCAGCTACACACTTACCAGCCACAGCTGCCGGCCTGCTGGCACACGAACAATCACCGTCAGCTCGTTATCCGTTATGTCCAGGATGATCTGGTTCTCGGAAACCACCACACTCCGACAACCGTATCCATGTGGGCAGAAAGCAGCCTTGGCCTGGCCTGAAAGGCCAAAAGAGACGTCAGCCCCCCAGCTGCCTCCACCCCACCCCCCAGCCAGCCCCACTCAAGTTCATCCAAAGCAACGCCCAGGCAGCCAGCTGCGGCACACACCAACTCTCCCCTGAGTGGCCCATTTCGTGGTGCTCATGTCTCAGACCCTGACTCAGCCAGCTTGGGAGACAACCAAGGCCAAGTCAATGCTGCCATGTTCCGAGGCAGCGTCCAGCTTCAGGGCTTTGTGCTCTGAGTGAAGACCCTGAGGACGATGAATAAAGGCAGCCACCAGGGAAGGGGTTGAGTTTCACAAGAGCCTGCCCAGTGTGTGGTGTGTGTGTTGGTGTGAGCGCCACACGCTTGCCCTTCCATTGCGAGGTAAAGCATCGTGCAAAACCTAGTGCAAATCTTCCCCTCTGCCCCGGACTTTGTAAAATCGATGCTTCTCAGTGGTGGAAATGGAAACACTGCGCAGCTGGACACCATCCCCAGGGGCTCACTGCGTAAGGCCACGGTCAGTTTGCAGTTAGGTCCTTAAATAGCTGAGCCCACGTGGCTCCCACTGAAGTGAATGGGAACCTCAGGAGCTCGGCACCTCTGAAAGGCAGGTCTCTTTAATGATGTGTCTAACTGCGGATTTACGTGCCTCACTTTATACACCCAAGTTTCAACGGTTTGGCCTTTGTTTCCGCTTCCTAGAGTCTGCTGCAGTAACTGAGAGCACCAGTGCCCATTGGTTCTCCCTTTGCTGCAGCCAGCTCATACATGGGAAAACAGATACAGGAGGTCCAATGGAAGAGCTAGATACATAGACTTACAGATTTACAGGACAAAAGGGACCATTAGATTATCTAATCTGACCTGTGTATCACAGGCCATCACAGAATTTCACCCAGTTACTTCTGTACTGAGCCCAATAACCGGTGTTTGGCCAAAGCATATTTTCCAGAAAGGCATCCAGTGTGGATCTGAAGACTTCAAGAGATGGAGAATCCACCATTCCCTTGGGTAGTTAGTTCCAACAGTTAATCACCCCCATTGTTAAGAATTTGTGCCTCACTTCAAATTTGAATCTATCTGGCTTTAACTTCCAGCTGCTGGTTCTTATTCTGCCTGTTCCCACCAGGTTAAAGAGCCTTTTAGTACTCAGATCAGATCTCTATCCCCTTTGGGACATTTCTCACACAGCTGCTGCCAGGGTCCCGGCTAGGAGGAAGAGGCAGTTTGGGTGCCCTTGACTCTCTGCCTTCCTCCAGGAACCTCCTATGAGAGATCTGTGATCAAAAGGAGTTTTCAGATCACTTTCCCCATGTCCCTCAGTCCCAGGAGCCTCTCCCTACTCCCAGCTCCGCTCACCTTGCCAAATCCGCCCACCGTTGATTAACACTTCCACGGGGAATGTGGGGTGGTCGGGCTGGTAATAGTGCATGATGAAAGCATAGCGACCCAGCGTCTGGATCCGGCTGTTGAATACAGCAGCAGCCTGGCCCAAAAGACAGGAGCAAAGAGAAGAAATCAGGGTTAACATGCACATTCCTCTTCCAGTGCAATCCCCATCCCTCTGCAATGCACCAACATCACATCCCTTTCAACACGCCAGTAGGAGAGTGATTTCTCCGCTTTGCACCACTGGGGACTCAGTCTCCCTTGTGTATGTGACATTCAGAGTTACCCCCTCCATCCTCCCAGAACCACTAAGCTCTGTTACTCTAAGGGTAGGTCCATACTTACCCGCCGGGTCGACGGGTGGCGTTTGACTTCTCAGAGTTCGAACTATTGCATCTAATCTAGACGCGATAGTTCGAACTCCGGACGCGCTCCCGTCGACTCCGGAACTCCACCACCGCGAACGGCGGTGGCGGAGTCGACGAGGGAGCCGCGGAGTTCGATCCCGTGGCGTCAGGACGGGTAAGTCAGTTGAACTAAGGTAGTTCGACTTCAGCTACGCTATTCACGTAGCTGAAGTCGCGTGCCTTAGTTCGACCCCCCCCCCCCCAGGTGTAGACCAGGCCTAAGGCAGCAGCTCTCAGGCTGTAGTCCATGGGGCCAGCAGAAGGGGTCTGAGAACCAAGCAGAACGGGATTGAGTGGGGAGGAGGGTCCATGTGGATTATGAAGTGAGCCACAGAATTAAAGCACTGGAGAAGCCCAGATGAAAGCACAACTGTGTCGTGGTTAACGAAGATGGAAGGGAAAGCCACAGATGCCCTTGCACAAATGGAGTCATTCCGCTGCTTTGCTGAGACCTGCACAGAGCAATTGCATGCATACAGTGCAGCCATCTGACACCACAATCCCATTGCCACGGAGAGGAAAAGCCCAACCCAGCTCCAGTCTTCATTACCTGGGAAGGCTGCAGGAGAATGAGCTCTGCAGAGGAGTCCACTGCAGTCGGAGGCCGAGGCGAAGGCTCAGTTGGGATGCCAGTTGGAGCGACTGTGAAGACTTGAGTCAGGGGAAAGTCTGGAGGGATTGACAGAGCCTGGCCTGCTTCCAGGACAATGGACTGAGAGAGCTTCATAAACCTTGATGGGATGCAGGAACTACTGCACCAGAGGGAGAAAACACAACACATGGGATGGCTGGCAGTGGAAAGACAGAACTATGAGCTCTGGCAGGAGAGAGACTCGCCCATAATATCGATCCAGAGTACAAAGCAGGCCATGGCAAGGAAGGAGCCTTTACAGGGAGTCCTTGGGACCTTTACCATATGTAGCACCGGGGGAGGGAGCGGAATCTTGTTCGTCTAACTTAGTGGTAAGTGATGAACAAGAGTAGGAATTCGGACACACTGAATTGCTGTCACGGCATGTGAACAAGTCTCAGGAAGGCTATTTCACTGGAGCAACACACAGAGTATATCCCATAAGGGAGGCCATCTAGTCTAGTGGTGCGAACACAGGACTGGAGAGCTGGGTTCTAATCCCAACTCTGCCACTGGCTCAAGTGGGCCGGACACGTCACCTCTCTGTGCCTCCATCTATAAAATGGGGATAATATTCACTTTCCTAGGTAAAGTGCGTAGAGAAATCATGCACCCCATTACCTGGAGGGTGAGAAGGTGCCATGCAGGCTGATGCAGTGAACCCTCGGCTCAACAAATTCCATGGTGAATTGTCCATAAGGTACCAGGTACACTTTATACTACAGCAGCAGGAAGGAAAGAGAAGAGTGGTAAAACGAAACCTTCTGCTACTTCAAGCCTAGATTTGCTCCTTTACCCTTCACTCCCCGCCCCCAAAGATCAGGCTGAATACTCTGAAGATCCCCTCAGAGACGCTTCACTGTAGGTGAAGACCAGTGGTCTAGGGACCTTCTGTTTGGTGGAGGGCAGAAGCCAAATGTGTCTGAATTCAATTGCTTTAAGGCAAGATTTGTATTTGCCTCCAGGTGATTCAGAGCAGGGGCTCTCAACCTTCCCAGACCACCGGACCCCTTTCAGGAGTCCGATTTTCTTGCGGACCCCCAAGTACACAAGGAAACTCCTTGCTTACAAAACCAGCCATAAAAATACAAAAGTGTCCCAGCACATCGTTACTGAACAATTGCCGACTTTCTCATTTTTACCATAAAATTATAAAATAAATCAACTGGAATATTAACGTTGAACTTCCATTTCAGCGTATAGTATATAGAGCAATATAAACAAGTCAGTGTCTGTATGGAATTTTAGTTAGTACTGACTTCGCTAGTGCTTTTCCTGTAGCCTGTTGTAAAACTAGGCAAATATCTAGATGAGTTGACGTACCCACTGGAAGGCCTTTGCGAACCCCCCAAGGATACATGTACCCGATTGAGAACCACTGATTCAGAGCTTACAACCCATTTTCAGAAGTGACTTTGGCAGTATGTCCCCTTCCATGGTATCTCATCAGAGCATGTTGGCCGGCTCTGCAGAGTATAGGGGGATTCAGTGTAGAGTTTAGCTCCTACGTGATGAAGTCCCATTTTCAGAAGGCACTGAGTCCACTGACTTTCAATGACACTTAGGCCCATTCTCAAAAGAGGAGCCTAAGTGTTACTGAATATCAATGGCACTCGAGTGCTTAAATCTCTTCTGAAAATGAGACTCAGGGTTGTCCATAGAGAGCCTTAGTGCGCAGCAAGCCAGCGTGTGACTCTACAGCCAGCCATGTACTAAGTTGCGTGTGGACCCTGCAGTGCACTCTGACCTATCGCTGCCAAAGCACATAGAGAACTTTCAGTGAGCGGCAAGAGGGGCCACACGGCCAGTTAGTGCATGGCCAGTTAATACCCTGGAGATTTACACCCCAGCTTGCTGTGCACTCACCAACTGTGTAGACAATCCCTTAGGGTCACTTAGGACCTAACATCTACACTGAATCCCTCTATGCTCTGCAAAGTGAGCTTACAGGCTCTGAGGAGACAGAATGGAGTCCCAAGTGCCCATGGTATATTTTTTACCACATCGCTGTCCTGTCACCTCTTCTCCCAGCCGGCAGCTGACCATATCGGATTGCTCATGATTAAGGCTAAGATTTAGTCATGGGTATTTTTAGTAAAAGTCACGGACACATGGGCAATACACAAAAATTCATGGCCCCATGACCTGTACTATATACCCCTGACTACATCTTGGGTGTTCGAGGGGGCGGGTGCTCTGGGGTGCCCGCTGGTGCTTGGGGCCTCCACCGTTGCTGGGGGGAAAGACACCTGGGACCACCGCCGCTGCCGGGGAGGAGGGGCGAGACACACTGCCACTATTGCTGTGGGGGCTGGCCCTGGAGCCACCCGAGCTGCTCCAGAGGCCCTGGGGTCAGGAGCACCAGTAGGCTGCAGAAGTCACAAAGACCCTGGAAAGTCATGGAATTGGTGACTTCTGTGACCTCCGTGACAGACTCACAGCCTTACTCATGATATAAACAGAGTTCCACACAGTGACTGATCTAACGTAGGAACATCACCCTATTCTCCAGGTTATGTCCTGAATCTACTGGTTCTAGGCCTCCTCCTTCCACACCACCTGGAGCTGAGCGATGCCACACAGCTGTCCTTTGTAGTGAGGGCTTACCAGGAAGAAGTGGGCTTGATCGGCTGTGAACCGAACGGTTCCCTCTGTGGTAAGTTCAAAAGCTGCCAAGCGATTCTGTGAATCTAAGACCATCCCACGGCAAAGGAAACTGCGAGACAAAAACAGAAGTCAAGGACGGCCCCGGGCAGAGCCATCATTCATTTCTTGTCTTGCCAGATAGACATTCTTGAAAATATTTATATAGAGCCGAGGTACGTCTTTGAATGCCCGCTCGGGATAGTCACAAGAGTGCATTTCCTAAGGATATCCCAAGCCTTTGTTTCCTACTGCTAAGGTCACAGTTTGAAGTCAAACATGAGATCAGCTCCCAGACAAGGCACTCAGCCTGTGGGTTACATAAATATTGTCTAGTGTTTGGAGCAGGCGACTCAGGTACAGGATTCGTCTTCTATTTTCAGCTGCGCTCTCTCACTGGGAGTCCGTCAAGTCACTTAGGCCCAGATTTTCAGAACTGGGAATGCATGTGAGATAAGCAAGCATCAAATTTGCAAGTGCATTGGCCCTAGCTGCAGTAAGCACACGCAAAAGGGGTTCTGAAGGTCTGGGTTGCCCGCGTCCCACTTTCCCCACTATCGAATGGGAGTGACAACGTGCCTACACTTCCAGGGGGGTTGCAAGATCCCATGGTGGGTACCGCACTAACATATGTGCCCAGATACAATATTCTCATTCTGAGGCACAAGGCTGAAAGTGTTATCAGTGCAACAAAGTAGGAAGCAACTGAACAGAGATGCTTGTCCCCTCACTGTGCAATGCAGGAGAGGGACGTTACCATATTCGCTCCAGCTACCCCTTCGTTCAGCCTCTTGTTCCAATCTGGCTTCGTACCTGTAGTCACATGTGTGGAAGGTGAGTGACCCCTGCTGGGTGGCTAACTGCAGGGAGCTCATTGCTACACTGGCCCTCTGCACGGCATCCTTGTTGGCGTACTCCACCAGCAGCACGTATCTCCCAGGCTGGGGAACAGCGAGCCGCAGCTGGACCTCCACCTGGGTGGGAAATGAAAATATGACAGAGTGATACACTGCATCTCACCTCCCCCTACTGCACATGCACATTACCAGTGCTATGTACCAGCTTTCCTCTTTGTGACCCAAGACACTCTATGGACTGAAATGACGCATTGTGACAGCTCTCAGTGGGTGCATACCACCCCCCATATAGCCTTCTGCTGGGGGCTACCTCAGTGAGATTCTTAGGTGCACAGGCTTTAACGTATTGCTGTATGGACAGGCTAAGAACGCATGTTTTAAAATCCCAGCACGAGCATATCCCTCGTGCCACTTACACACTCAGGGCAGAGTTTGCAGGGGTGACTACATGGGTGAGCAGCACCCAAACACACACACACACACACTTGATGAGCTGCAGGAGGAATAGAGTGGGCGTGGGCGAGTTTCTGGAATAGCCGTCCCAGGATATTTAAAGTACAAGGTCTCTCAAGGAGACGGCCGGCACCTTTGGTCTCACAGGGCTGAAGGGTGAAATAAATGAGCTACTCACGTCACTGCCGCTGCACAGCGCCATCTGCGGGTGTGATGGAGTGACGGGCACCATCGGACAGGGCCTGGGTAAGCTGTTGTCCAGCCGGCACACCATGTCTCCTCCAGACGCAGAGGGGAAGCTGTCCACAGACAGGTACTTGTACAAGAGGCAGCTAGAAATGTTAGGAAAGAATTTGTGAAGTTCTGTTGTTAGTATTGTCTTGTCCAGCCCAGGTCCCGGTGAGCAAAGCAAGGGATCCGCTGCTCACGAGAGCATCCTGGCCTTGGATGGAACAAGAGTTTGTGTTTCACTGGCCACGGCAGTGAAAATCCCCCTCTCCTCTCCTCCCCCCGTCCCCACGCTGTGCTGTTCAAGTGCCTCAGATCTCTCTGGGAGGGTCCACTTTTAGGGGCAGACTGGGAAATCAGTCTCCATAGCCCATTCAGCCCTGGTTGGTGGTCTCCGCAGAGAGGCCATGGGGGAAGGTGGTGCATGGGGGAGATATGGACACCTGCCTATTAGGCACTGAAGAGGCTGGCAGGTCATTTCATGTTGGCCAGCGAATGCTGCTTATTGCTAACAACATTCCAGGGCTATCGACCAAGGCTGGCGGGGAACGGGGCAGCGCCCCCAGTACTAACCCTTTGAGCAATCCAATGACCTAGGCATCCCTCCCGCCAGTGCAACGCCCGCTCCAAAATCCTATGGTGTCCCCAGTGAGATTGGGTGGGGACCTGCCATTAGGCAGAGGAAGCCATTCAACCTCAGACTTTAGCTGCCCCTGTTTGTTATGTTCCACTGTCACTGTGAAAACCTCTCCCCACCCAGCCACCCTCACCCCCCGAAGCCCTGCAGACTCTTGTGAACACAGCGCTCCTCCACTGGCCTGAATGGCAGGCGAGAGGCACCACAGGAGTCCTGGGGTAGTTAGCTGCTTTGGCTGACTTCTTCCAAGAGCCCCCGTCCCCGTTTGCCCAGGCTCCCCGGGTGAGGGGAGATGCCTGGTGGCTCCCCCACGGCGAGCAGCTGCTGACTGAATGGGAATGCAGCCCTGCACAGAAGGGGACACTCTACCGGTTCATGAGTGCCAGAGAGCTGGGAAGACCCCCATAGGACACAGATCACAGACAAAGAGAGGAATGGAGCTCCTTACTTCTGACTGGCTTGCTCAGGGGCTGGGCTGGAGGTACAGGCCTCTGTGACCTTCAGCTGCAGTACGGGCGCTTCGTAGTACGAACTGGGAAGCAAAACCAGATAGTCCTGGAACGGGGGTGGAGAAGAACGGGGACAAGTTGAGGGTGACTCTGTTCCTCGGGAAACCGCCGGCGCTTTCCTTGGGGGAGGGAGGAGGGGAAGGGCCTTACCAGCAGGATGCCCTCTGCCTCCACGATCAGCGACCACACGCTGGGATTCAGCACAAAGGGCTCCCCGAAGCTGTTCTGAGGGACGGTGACAAAAGCCGGTTCGGTGCTGGGAGCAAAGATGATCTGCTTGGTCTGCTCCGTACCTGGGGCGGGACGGACAAGCGATTGTGAGAGAGCGTAAGCTCAGGGCGGCTCTGAGGGGAGACCGCGCCACGGGCAGCAAGCCCGGCGGATACAGGCGGGGAGGCGGCTCTGTGAACGTGGCTCTGTGGAAGCCTGGTTTAGTCTTTCGAACAGCATCCACTGCGGATGCACCGAGGTCCCACATCAGACAACAATAGAAATACCCCCCCAGCAGCATCTTCTCAGTGAAAACAAACATCACTGACTGCCCCACTGTTATTGCTAATCTGTAGCTCTCATCCAACGCTGACTAGCCCATACCCAACAGCATCCCGCCAGCTAGAGACAGAGAGAACTTATTGACTATGAAATGATTTGAAGACAAGTGACAAGAATCAATCAGATACCCTATACACACTGGAGAATGTCTTGCTGCAAACTCAGAGTCCCTCCTGCCTTTCCCCACCAACCACAGCAACAGACATTCTGCAGCCGGAGCTTAGAGGGCAATTTAATGCAACAGCCTTCACCTGGATTTCAGGCCCCATCCTTCTCCCACTGAAATCTGTTGGCTAAACTGACGCTCCATTGACATTTTAAATCAATTATCGTTGAGTGTGATCACAGCATGGCACCTAGCGTCAGAACGGCCACTGGCTAGTTCACAGGTTCAGGGTTTTTTTAAACACATGACATGAGCGGATGTGCCGGTCTGCATGGGGGGCAGATGAGCTGAGGCAGGAGGCTGCGAATTTCACACGCGCGTTCCTCTGACTGTCTTTGTGAGGTACATTTACAGCACGGCACGCAGCAGGGGCGAGCGAGGGTAGGGCGAAGGAGCTTGCTACTACTTCGACTGTTTAGCCGCATCCAGTACGTGGACAGCGCAATTAACTCAAGATTGGACCCTAGATTCCTGAACCATACATTTGGAGCTGTCAGGGAGCGAAAGGGTTAAATGCTTGCCACACAGAACGCTGCAAGGGACTAACTTGCTTGTAGGCCCCGGGTCTTAACACTGGCAGCCCCTTCCACACAGAACGAGGATGGGACCATGTTTTGGAGACTACATGGCTTAGCAAAGGGGCTGCTGTGCTGGGTCCACTCATCGGTCCACCAGGTTGGGAATATGTCTCCTGCACTAACAAATACTTGAAGTTTCCAAGGAAGGGAAAAAAGCCACAGCGTTATACAGCAAGCCAGCTGTAATCCTTCCTGACCTATGCTGTGATCAGATTACCCCCGGCAGCATGTAAGTGGATGACCTTTCTCTTTAACTTTCCTGTGTAGAAACGTAACTGGTTGTATAAGTATCCAGCCGCTTGCTTCCTTTTTTTAAAGCAACATCTGGGCACGTCAGGCCCTGTATATATCCTCCAGCTGCTCACTTTACAAGGTAAAGCAACAGTTTCTTCTGTACCAGCCCAGCAGCTCCAAATAAAAAACAATATTTTCTATTCAATGTCACCTTTCATCCCCGGATCTCAGACCATTACATCAAACATTAGAGAATTAAGGAACCTCCTCCCTCTCTGGGAGCATTATACGTACAGATTGTGAAACTGAGATACAGAGGTCAAGTGATTTGTTCCGGGTCATAATGCAAGTCAGTGGCAGGGAACACCAGTTTTGTACCTCCCAGCCCTGGTTTTTAACCATTAGACTGGGAATCCTCATGATGGTACCAAACAGGACAGCACCAGCCATGCCCAACCTGGCTCCTTGAAAAAGAACTCAGCTGACAACGAACGAGTAGAGACTGACTGTAGCTCACGTTGAGGGTGCAGTTGCGCAGGCTTTGCAAAGCTGGGTTTGGCAGCATGAGAGCAGATGGGAAGACATGCCAGGGCGGGTGCAGTGCCGTTCTCTTGCAGGGTCTCTGTGAGAGCTGCCACACTGGGCTAGTTCTCCTGAGGAAGAAATTGCTGCAGCTGGCTTTGAAACTTGCTGGCTCTCTTGGGACAGATTGTCGAAGGGGCCTCACACCACCCTCTACAGGGATGGCAATTTTCTACGTACTTGCCAACTCAAGAACTTCCCTGCAGAGATAGATTAGCCAACCTGTGTCAGCAAATGCACTTCGCACATGGACACTGGAGTTCCCACGTATGACAAAAGCCTGCAGATGCAATTTTGCCAGAAAAACATGTGGCATCAAGAGGTTGCAGAGACTTGCTCTTCAGAAAAGTGAACGCAAAAGGTGGATGCGACCAAAGGCTGGAGCAGAATTTTACTGGTCCTCTTCCTCACCGGGCTGAGCGCTTGCCATGCTGCAGAAACCAGATGTCACTTCGCCATCCTGGCATGAGTAGGGTGGGCAGGGAAAGATAAACCTGACTCAGTTCCAAGTCATTCCTTATGGAAAACCAACCTATAGGGTTCAATAGGGGCCATGCCAATAAGGTTCTATAGGAATCACTTAAAAAGCCTACAGAATTTAATAGAAAGGGACAACTTTTCTATAGGGTTTATTGAACCATCCTATAAAAAGCAGCCCTTGTCTATGCAGTCCTCTGGGACTGTTCCAGAAGGGACACAATCAGCTGCTGGCTGCCTGGAATACCTTGGTGGCAGTGCTGCATGCTGCCATGCGGGTATGACAGTGGATTTCAAACTCCAAGCTTGGGAGCGCACGGGGGTCAAAGGCAATGCCCAGCTGCTCTTCTAGAGTCTCCTGCTGTCACCGACAGCTAGAGCTAGCAGCCCCTCCGGGGCCCTTGCCAAATCACCCTGCCTGAGGGAGAGGAGCCACCCAGCAAATCGTGTGTTGTGGGGAAGGGAGAGCAAGCGGCTCTGGTGAAGCAAAGCGCTCCAGGAGGACTGGCACTCGGGTCAGGCATGGCAATGCTCATTCCTGGGCATGAGCTGCCAGAAAAGAGCCAGCCAATGACAGGCGCGAACGTCAGTTCCCATCTCCTGGCCTAGCTGAGAGGAGACATTAGCAGTAGGCTGTGTGCAGGTGCCTGTGCATGTCAGTTAGCAGGGAGGTAAAGCCCTTTTATCCTCTTCCGCAAAAAACAAAAACAAAAACATCTGTCCCAGTGTGCTCTTGCCTACACGTTGCTGATTCCTGGTACATACAAAACGTGGGTCTCTGTGCCTTTCAAGCTGTCTTTGCTGGCTCTTCATTTCCCCGCCTGCACAGGATGAGTTATCGGCGTCTGTGCAGCCAGCTTAGAGCGACTGCCAAAATGCAATGGGAAACCCTGTTAAACACCTGCCAGGCCAGGCCACCTGGCACTTCCCAAAGGCCCCAAACCAGGCTCTTCCGCCATGCCCTTATGAATCAGGAAGGGGGATCTGGTCTCCTGCTACTGCCTCTGGCTTTAAAATACAAGGTGACGTGCTCTGATGGTGGAAGGCGGCTGCAAGGAGCACACGGACAGGCGAAGCGCATCCCCCTCCTGCATGTCCCGGCACTTCATTCACCAACTGGCAGTGACAGATGGGACCTGAAAAATAAAGCCCAGGTCCGGATGCTGACGTTCAGATCTGGTTCCACCTGCGAGGCCCATCTTGGACGTGTAGTTACTCCTCTTAGGCTCTGCAAGGGCCTTCCGGGCCGTCCTGTCCCTTCCGAGGCACTAGGCAGGGAAGCCTCATCTAAACGTTATGCTGCCTCCTCCCACACCGGCCGAGTCGACAAGCGTGCTCCCCTTGGGGTCGTGGCCGGGGATCGCTGCGGCACTGGCTTGTTAAATGGGGGAAGTGCCGCCTTGGTCCAGCCTCCAGCTCTGGCGGGCCGAAGTTCCAGAGTAAAGCTGTACGGAGATGTCCGCAGGGGACTGCGGGGGGGAGGGAGGAAGCGGCAGTGGCACGGGGAGCAGCATGGGACCCTTACCTCTCCTTCGTGGCTGATAAGCTGTAATTTTGCCATACACAGTGGCACCTCCTGAATTAATATACCTCAGGATGACATGGAATAGATAGAGCTCTGCCTCCTTCACGTCTACCGTGACTCTGACTTTACTCTGCAAAAAGCAAAAGCACATTGGGCACACGTCACTGTGGGGCCGGCGCTGGGCCCATCACCCATCCTGTGGGGGAGCGGTACCTGCCTGCCTGCCTACCTGCCTCTCGCTCTAGTCTCCCTCCCCTCTGCATGACACAGGGGCGCGGCTGCCAACGCAGCAAGGGCTGGCACGCTGGAGGAGCTCAGAAGGTCCCCACGGGCGGTGTTTCGGAGGGGTGGTTTGCAGATGTTTTGGTTAGTCTTAGAGTGAGAAATGCACTTACAGTTGCCACAAACATTAAACTTTCCTTCCTCAAGGACCGAGACCCTCCCTTCCACATTGGCCGGCCCCCGGTTGACGTAGCGGAAGACGATGCGGAACAGGTCAGGGGAGGTCACATTGAGAGTCACCACTACCTTGGGCTGGTGGGAGAGAGAAAGGGGAGAGAAGCAGAGCAACACCTTAAATCACCTCCACCGCCAACAGCCACCAGCCCCAGCGCAGCAGCTCGGGGGACTGCTCCCAAAGCACCATGCCACAGCGCAGGAGGAGTCAAGCAGCCACGCAGCCTAACAGCATGAAAAAGGCAGCAGGAGAAGACATTGCACACGTGCTACCAAGTGCACCTATCCTCTTCCCTCTCCATGGGTGGGTGGGTGGGAGAGGTGAGGCAGGGGGCATGCACTGGGAGAGCAGCTCTGCTATCTGACAACACCTATAAGACACACTCACACACTAGCGTTTAGGTTGCTTGGCCACAGCGTTTAACTGGAGAGCCTTCCTAGCCGTCAGCTTTGGAATGGAAGCTGGCTAGCATGGATGGGCGCTGTTTGGTGGAGCGGCTATTTGGGGGGGCATATACCAAGCTAGGGAAAGAGGTTACTTTAACAAAAGGCTTGACTCCATTATTAACGTAACATGGGTTTGGTGCTTTGTACTACAGTCCGCCCATGGGCGGCTCCAAGGCCCTCTGTCTCTGTGCTCATGGGTTCGCCACCCAAATGTCCGCAGAGAGGCTGCAAGTGGAAATCACGTGGTTCTCTCCACCACTTGAAACGCTAACAACTAGCAATACCAACTGAGGACACCCCCGAGAGATGTGTCCACTTATTCAAGAGCTGCCATGTGGCCTTGATTCCGAAAAGCACCCCTATCTAGGAAAGCACTTAAGCGTGCGCTTAACATGAAGCACATGCTAAAGTCCTATTGACTTTCATGGGATCTAAGCACATGCTTAAGTGCTTTCCTGTGCCAGGGACCAAGTGGAGGTTTGCCAAGCAAACCCTCCATGGGCATGATCAACTGGCTGCGATAAAGGAGGGCCGTTCCCTTGAGAAAAGATACTGGCAAGGGACGTTGAAGACTAGGTTTTAGGGTGAAAGCTCCAAGGCCGCAGCCTGAGCGTCTCGCTCGAGGACACCTTGGAATGACCTCGCACGGAAAAGGGGGCTGCCGACACGAAAACCACACACCTGCCCGACATTCAACACCCAGTGGAGTCTCTAATGCAGCCAGTGGATACCAAACAAAACCAGCAGCCAAGTGAACAACTCACTTAACCGTCTCTGGTTGCTCGGCCTGGGATTTTCGAAAGGAACCTAGAGGAGTTAGGCGTCCAGCTCCCCCCAGAATTTAGTGGAAATCTGGTGCTTAACTCCCTTCAGCCCCTTTGAAAACCCAGCCTAGCCTAGCAACAAAGCAAAGCAAAGAATATTCTAGCTGTAGGTGGAGAGAGCAAGGGTCAGGATAAAGAACCTGCTACACAGGACAACCCTGTATGGCTGCTACAGAACCCCCCTAGGCCCCCGACACACGCTCGACATTCTGATAGGCGCCGTGCAGAAGAAAGGTTCACAGAGGGAAAAGCAGGAGGGAGCAGTGTGAGTGGATGTTACAGCCTCGCCCCTAGGGACCACGTAGAAAATCACCTACACTCAACAACCGTCCAGGCAAAGCAGCCCCAAAGGGCGTAAGCTGCCTGTAGTAACCGGGGAGGAGTGGCGCCCTTTTTGGGGTCGGGGAGAGGGGGTTACACAGAGTGTGGCAGGAAAGAGAAGAGCAGGTGAAAGGGCCCCAAGGAAACCTGAAGACATTGTATAGAGAATGCAGGCTCTGGGAGGGAGTTTGGGTGAGGGAGGAGGTGTGGGGTAGGGGATTGGGGTGCAGGCTCTGGGATGGAGTTTGGGGGTGGGATAGGGTGTGTGGGAAGGGGGAGGGGGTGCAGGCTCTGGGATGGAGTTTGGGGGCGGGATAGGGTGTGTGGGAAGGGGGAGGGGGTGCAGGCTCTGGGATGGAGTTTGGGGGCGGGATAGGGTGTGTGGGAAGGGGGAGGGGGTGCAGGCTCTGGGATGGAGTTTGGGGGCGGGATAGGGTGTGTGGGAAGGGGGAGGGGGTGCAGGCTCTGGGATGGAGTTTGGGTGCTGGCTGCAGGCTCTGGGCTGAGGCAGGGGATGGGGCGGAGGAGGGGGCAGGGTTGCTGGCTCTGGGATGGAGTTTGGGTGCTGGCTGCAGGCTCTGAGCTGAGGCAGGGGATGGGGTGGAGGAGGGGGCAGGATTGCTGGCTCTGGGAGGGAGTTTGGGGACTGGGAGGGTATGCAGGCTCTGGGAGGGAGTTTGGGGGCGGGATAAGGTGTGTGGGAAGGGGGAGGGGGTGCAGGCTCTGGGATGGAGTTTGTGGGCGGGATAGGGTGTGTGGGAAGGGGGAGGGGGTGCAGGCTCTGGGAGGGAGTTTGGGTGAGGGAGGAGGTGTGGGGTAGGGGATTGGGGTGCAGGCTCTGGGAGGGAGTTTGGGGGCGGGATAGGGTGTGTGGGAAGGGGGAGGGGGTGCAGACTCTGGGATGGAGTTTGGGTGCTGGCTGCAGGCTCTGAGCTGAGGCAGGGGATGGGGTGGAGGAGGGGGTAGGGTATGCAGGCTCTGGGAGGGAGTTTGGAGGCAGGAGAAGGTGTGTAGGGAGGGGGTGGGCGGGTGCGGCGCTTACCTGTGGCTCCAAAGAGGGCTGGCTGGGGGGCCTCCGCGCACTGCTGCACCCAGGCACCACCCCCACCGCTTCCCATTGGCGCTTGGGGCGGGGGCAGCATGTGGAGGCCCAGCCCTGCCCCAGGGCTGCAGGGAGGGGCCGGCAGATGTGTGGAGCGAGCGGGCAGACACTGCTCAGCTCCCGTGCGCTGCCGGGGTCCCAGGCCATTGTAAATCGCTGGGGGGGGGGGGCAGGGGAGGAGGGGGAAAACCAAAGGGGCCAAGGAAGAGACCCAAAACTGCTGGAGCCCCATTGGGGAGGTTGGCGGACGACAGACGGCCCGCGGGCCGGGAGTCTGAGACCCCTGCTCTGGGCTGACCTCCTGAGCAGGGCTTCCTGAATTAGGATCTCTCCTCTCCTCCGTCTATTCTGTCCCTAATGCTACAGGAAATATCTGCACAAACAGACTATATTTACACGGCACTGTCTGTTCTGGCCACCACATGACCTTGGGTTTAGAGCAGCTCTTTGGGTTAAAATAAGACGCGTGTCTACAGCGCATCGAATGCTTGGCCTTCTGCGTCCTCTCCTGGTAGGGAGCACAGGCTGGGGGCAGGCCCGTAAATCATACCTGAATGGGAGACATCTGAGCGTATCCTCTCCAGCTGAAATTCTCAAACTCCAGGGGGTTGTAGCCAAAGCGAACAGCCCGGCCATCTAGCGTGGTGCCCTCTTCCAACTCGAATTTCAGGTGGTGGAGGTCAGGGAAATAATGGTCCCTCGCAGGCCTGGGGAAGAGAGTCCATAGATAGAATTACAAGCCTGGTTTCCACAGTCCGGGGAACTCACTTCATGCTACTCTCATGATTGCTGGCTTCTCGGGGGCCCTCCAGGACGCAGCCAGACGGGATGGTGTCTGCAGCTGTTAGCTCCATATCAACACTGCATGGGACTCCCTCTTCCCAATAACGGGGAGAAAAATTGGAGCAGAGTTTACTTCTTTCCAGCTGTTTAGGGAGGGAAGGGGCTGGAGAGGAGGGCCCCAACAAGGGGCGAACACGCTGGGGTGTAGGTGTGCGGTAGTGGTTGCGGTGGCAAGGGACAGGAGGCACGCAGCCTCCAGCGTTCTAAGGCCATGGCCCACTAGCCTGGGAGGAGGGGGTGCTGGAGAAGTCTCCAGCTAAAGGAACAAGGAGCGAACGCGCCAAGCAGCTCTGTAGTGGCAGCTGGCCTCTTACAGGGTGCATGTTGGGCCCTGGGTGTTCTGCCTGCAGTGACAGGCTCCGGTCCTCGCCTCACACACCAGCCCGATGGACCCACCAACGTCGCACCGGCAGCCTGTGGACAGGAAGCACGTGTTTACATTCCACTGACATTAACCAGCTCCAAATAGCACTAATCAAAGCCGCGCGCCGAAGGGAGGAGCCGCCGAGGGCTCTATTTTTATTCCATTGTATCCGTTTTCATGTTGGCTTGGACCCCACTTGGATCAGCTTCTCTTCCATCGCAGCGCTGAGCTATTTCAAGACTGCTGGTGGCTGCTGAGAAGAACGCAGGCCTGCAAATCCTCTCGGTGAGCCCTCCGAGATCCGACCAGGCCTCTAAACCCAACCCCCTTCAGCAGCCCTGCTCACTGCCTATCTCCCAGCACCGCCACCCCATAGCGCACCACTGATGGAGAGAGCATTGTGCAGGGCGACAGGCAGCTGCAGCCTCTGCTGCTTCGCCCCTCACCACCAGCATTAATGTGCACACAGGGAAACAGAAGTACAAGCTTGTAAGGCAAGAAGTAATCTCCAGGCATCCACCCTCACCTGTTCCCCTCCCATCCTCAGTGGGAGGGGAGTGAATCATCTGATCCACTTGTCCCACAGAACCCAGACAGGCAGCTCCGTGCTCCAGGGACTGGCTCCTCTGTCCTGATTTCCACCAGCTGGCAGATCTAGCACCTCATGAAAGAGAGAAGGGTACCCACCTTGGCAGCCAAAGTAATTTGCATGGTCCACGTTGAAGTATCCGTCCTTACACGTGGAGCACAACTGGCCACAGATGCTGGGTTTGCAGAAACACTGCCCATTGCCCTAGGAGACAGCCAGGTCAGTCAGCGCCTCATGGGTGTGGCTCTGCCCCTCCTCAACACTCAGCACAACCAAACCACCATTTGAGAGAGGAAGGATGGTGCAGTGGTCAGGGCAAAGGCCTGGCACTCTGGAGACCCAGGTTCAATCCCCAACTCTGTCAGAGCTTCCCTAGGCAAGTGTGTGACTCAGCTCCCCCCTGCACACTGAGCTAACAGCACTACCTTACCTCACAGGATGCTGTGAGGAGAAAACCAGTAACGACCGCGGGGCGCACAGACACTAACACAATGGGGTGGGTCCAAGTCCATGGGGAGGCCCCGTAAGCGCTCCCGTAATGCAGCCAATAAATAATAGTGTCAATAGCTACGGTTAGACTATTTAACAGCACGGTGAATGTACAAGAAGGGACTGCCCTTACAAACCGCTAAAACCTTGTCATAATCTGCCCATTGCCACAGACTATGGAGCGCGAAGCCATTTACCTAGGGCAGGCAGGCACTGCGTGAGCTCCCTTGGGGAGATAATTTGGCCCTGCCTCACATAGGGCTGTCTGTGCCGTTACAGCTACACCATTATAACTGCACTGCCCTGGTGTGAAAGGGGGCTGGGGACAGAGCAAATCACGATTTACACAGGCAGAGCACGTCTACACCGGGGTTTGCACTAGTATAGCTGTCTCGGTGCAAGACCACCACTGGCTATAATCCCCACTCTTGACAAGACTTTAGTGATGATCCCTTAACAAAAGCTACTGTGCAACACTGCTTGGGATGGAGAATGGGAAAACACAGTCTTCATCGAGCCCATGGGCTGAGGCTCACCATATTATTCAGAGGCCTTTACTTTTCCCCAAGCCCACAGATGTTACAAAGACCGTGATGGCTACTGAGAAGAATGCACGCCTGCCACCCTTGTCAAACAACTCTGCAGTCTCCCTCCAAGACTTCTGCCAAAGACTTTCTAGCTAGCCTGGGCTTTGAACATAGTACGGGTTGCAAATTCTTTGGGGTAGGGTCTTTTTGTTGTACAGCACCTAGCACAATAGGGCCCTGGTCCTTAGGTGCTACTACAATACACACATAATAATATAACTCTTCCGTTTCTCATACGCCAAAGCACAAACGCTGAATGAGTTACGTCTTCTTTCCTCAATCCTGATGTAGGCTCTAAACCAGACATGGGCAAACTACGGCCCGCGGGCCACATCCTGCCTGGCCCCTGAGCTCCCGGCCGAGGAGGCTAGCCCCCAGTCCCCTCCACCCCCAGCTGTCCCCCCTCCCCCACAGCCTCACCTCGCCGTGCCACGGGGGCGCGCTGGGCAGGAGAGCAGGGAGGGAGGCTCACCCGCAGCCTCCGAGGAGCAGGCGGGCGGTGTGGGTGGTGGGAGCACAGGGAACGCGGCTAGAGGACTCAGGAGAACACCGGGCGGCTGCACAGCCGGACAGACAGAAGCGGCGGTTTCCCCTTCAAAGCGCCGCGTCTCTCCAGCCGGCCGCGTGGCTGCCCAGTGTCCTCCTGAGAGGAGAGGCGCTTTGAAGAGGAAACCGCCGCTTCTCTCCGGCTGCGTGGCTGCCCCTGCTCCTCCTGAGTCCTCTGCCCATGTTCACGGGGACGCATTTGGAAGGGAGCTTGGGAGGGGTCCCGGTGGGCCAGTTAGGGGCAGGGCGTCCTGGGAGGAGGCCTTCAGGGGACAAGGAGCAGGGTGGGTTGGATAGGGGGTGGGGTCCGGGGGGGGCTGTCAGGGGGTGGGGGTCTGGATAGGGGTTGGGGCCGTCAGGGGACAGAGAGCAGGAGGGGTTGGATAGGAGGTGGGGTCCTGGGGGGGCAGTTAGGGGACAAGAGGCAGAGGGGGCTGGATAGGGGGTGTTGGGGTCCCAGGGGGGTGGTTAGGGGACAAGGAGTGGGGGGGGTTGGATGGGTCGGGGGTTCTGAGGGGGGCAGGAAGTGGGAGGGGGCAGGGGCCAGGCTGTTTGGGGAGGCACAGCCTTCCCTACCCACCCTCCATATAGTTTTGGAACCCCAATGTGGCCCTCGGGCCAAAAAGTTTGCCCACCCCTGCTCTAAACCCAGGTCCTCATGCAAGTCCAGGCTGCTGCGCCACATCAACAGGATGGAGAAGATCAAGGGGGTCAATGTGGATGAATGATCTCTAGTTTCAGCTTGACAAAGGGCACCCAGAACTCGCTGGTGCAGACAGCATCAGGACAGGACACTGTGTAAACGGAGAGTGGGTCTGCGGGAGCCAGGTTTGGAAAGCTCCAGCTATTACACACATGAAGGGCCTCTAACGGGAGCAGGGGGGCGGGGATCTAATTCTCCACAGGAAACGTTGGGAGTGATCTTACTTGCTGACATTCTGCGACTCCACTGATGGTGCCCTTGGTATCACACTGGCAGCCTGAAGAGAGCAGAAGAGCACGAGAGAGTGAGGAAATCAACCCAGCCGTCGAGAGACTATTAAAAACTCTCAGACTGACACCAACGTTCCTTGCAGCAGAGGAAACCAGACATGATAGAAGCCAAGCGGATGGACAGAGGAAATAAACCAGCTCTTGGCTCCTGCTATGGATGGAAACTAACCAAAGTAGCACAGACTAAGGGCTGGATTTTCAGCCGGCCTCACGCTTGCCCTGGATGTTGCACACTGATGTTTGCACGTGCACATTCCCATTTTACACACAGGAAACCTTTATTTGTGTCAAGTCTGAGTTTGGTCCTGGCAGAGCTGGCAAAACAAATCCTTGGATCCATTCCTTTGAAAAGGGTCCCAGGTCTGGCCCATCCCCCCTGCTAAGTGTGGATCACAAAACCAGTCCCGCCACTTGGGATGCTAATGCTTCGTGCCATAACTGAAGGTGGAAACGATGGGAATGGAGAAAAGGGAATCACGTCTACTGAAATGGAGATGGCCCCCCAAAGCCTAGGTTTGGCCCTTAAACCTCTAGAGGAACAGACTACCCCCAAAAGACTCCTCTTACTTGTGCATCCATACGGGTTATCGGGAGTCAGGTTCCAGTACAGTGGTTTGCACCTGTCACAAGCTGGACCTTCGACATATGCCCGACATGCACAGGAACCCTGAATAAAGGGGGATGAAAACAAGGATTAGGCGAGAATGCCAGGGGCTCGAGCAGCATCACAAAACCTGCAGCTAAGGGGACAGATGAGGTCTCCTGCTCTACAGAGCGGGAAGCTGCCTTTCTCTGCATTGCATCTGGAGCAGGTCCTGTGACACAGTAGGAAATTCTGAGACCAGGGAAGAAAAACCAATGAGATTTGCAGGAAATGAAACCCAAAACAGCCCAAAGAGATTGAGGGGTACATGAAGTACTCACCGGAGACAGGGAAGGGTCTGCAGTTGCTAACCCTGCTGGGTTACAGGAGCCCACTGCAAGGAAAAGCACAGCTTGTAGCAGGTTTAAAACAGACCCCTTAATGCTTTGAATCGTCCTGTGTGTACACTCTGAGAAACTTTTCATGGAGGAGATTGAGGGGAGGTTTTTTTTATATTTAAGCTTTCGCTGGGTCGCCGACTGGTCTGTGTATTTATTAGTGTGTTTTTAGGGTTGGCCGGTAGGTGCAGCTGGGCTCGAGGGTGTCGACGGGAGCCCTAGACGAATGTGCTGTACCAAGTCATGCAGGAAGAGGAGGAGGAGGAAGACAACGCTACCTTCGCAGTGTGGAAATCCATATGCCCCTGGCATGCAGGTGTCACAGCGCAGTCCAGCCACTTTGGGGCGACAGCGGCACTGTCCAGTTTCCTGATCACATGTGCCGTGGAGAGAGCCCTCTGTGGAGCACTGGCAAGCTGCAGGTGAACAGGGAAAGGTGGGAGCTGAGAGCTGTAAGGCCCCTCACGGCCCAGATTAAAATAAAAGGATTTGTTTTAAACAACAAAAGAACAAAGCAGGAACTTAGTTCTTTAAACACCCCCCCCATGCTTGGTGCATTTCAGCTAGAGGTCACAAAGTGGGTATAAGATAACACAGCTTCCCACAGAGTCAGCAGCAGCAGGAACTGAACTCAGGACTAGTAATCTGGGAGCATGAGGAAGTACCACCAGAGCCAGACTGAGCCCTGTTAGTGCAAAGGCGGTAAGTGACTTATATGCGGTCCATAGAACTGCTCAGAAAATGTTCCCTCCGCTCTCCTCCCCAATAACATTTTACCCAATTTTTCTTTTTCTTTTTAAATAATTTGTCAAAATTTCCCAATCTCCACTGAAAAATCAACCCCTCCCCCCGAAAACCTTGATTAGGAAATGCCACCACAGTGCCTCCTGGAAACTGTAGTTCTGACTGCCTCATGCTACCAATCTCACCTCTATGGGCTGGACTCCCCAGCTAGACTACATTTCCCATGATTCACCAGTCTCCCCCCTCTTGCTGAGCCACCATGGTGTATCCTGGGAGATGTAGTCCAGCTGGGAACCTGGCCCATAGAAGAAAAACAGGGGCACTAAGCTACCCTCTCTGCCTGACTCTCTCTGTAGCCAAACCAGCCAATTAATAAACCTCTACAGACATGAGGTATAAAGTTTAATTACCACAAATGTTTTACTACAGCGGACGCACGCCTCTCACATTCTATGTTTGACCATTAAATCAAAAGCACACAGGCTACTGAGAACAACAAAAGCCACGTAGTTCATCACCTTCATGGTGAAGGCCAATTACACCCAACATTTGAGAGCAGCATTCAGTTGTCAAGGCCTGGGGCCATGAGCTCTCAAACAACACCCGCAGAACATGGCACACCGGGATGGGCCAGCGTGCAGTAATGAGCCAGTAGCACGGATGCAAGAATATTTGCTGATTTAGAACAAACGCTCCTGGAAAAGAGCTGGGAAATGGTTGTGCTGCTTCCTGCCAGGACCTGGGACTGGACGACGGGACTTCACAATTGCTTCAGAGGGGACAAACAGGACAATGGCATCTGGCACCAGCCACTGTGGGAAGACAGGATCCTGGGCTAGATAGACCACTGGTCTGACCCAGTATGGCCATTCTTACGCTCCTGGACAACCTGCTTCTCTCTAACGCATATCAAAATCTCACTGCCCTTTCAACCTAAATGTCACTCAGCAGATGTGCAGCCATCAGCTAGCCTGGTCCCAGACAGATTCAGCCCCCTCTCTTCCAATCACTGCTCAGACGCTTGTGGATGTATTTCTATTAAGTGTGCAAATGTCTGGCACCTAACTGGCCTCCTCTAACAGCAAAACATTCTTAGTACTGGAAAAACAATGGAGAATTTTGAAACTCCGGCTTCCTGCCCCCTCTCGGTTCGTCTATTTTTTAAATCCCGTTTGCACTTTAGCTATTTCTTTAGATGAAAAAAAATAAGTGGCTGCTGCACCCGAGAGACACAATTTGATCCAAGCCTCCAGCCTCTTCAAAGGCATAGTGCCGGCATCACTAAGCCAGCTGGCCGCTACCCAGGCGTCTACATTTAGCACCGTGCAAAAGGCGCGATGCTGCTGTTTTGTCGCTTCAGGGAAATTGTATCACAGAACATTTTTTAATGAGTGGTAAATTCTTGCTGGGAGGTACAAGTGTACATCTGGCTTTCCAGTCTGACTGGTGGCAGGGGCAGAGAGGAGATTCTGCCCAGGGCATGATGGGGATTGTTAATAATACACACTGTGCTGCAGACACCTGCACTGATGCAGGGGCATGAGTCACGTGAGTAGCACCGCCCTATGTGCTTGATCCAAACCCCTTTGAAGTCAGTGGAAAGACTCCAATTAGCTTTGGATGGGGCCCCACACAAGCAGACCCACTGAAAAATCAGGGTTGGATGGGGGAGTTGTGTGAAATTAACAGGCCTGATTCTCATTTAATTCTCACCCCTTTTCCATGACTGTAGCCCCACTGGCTTAGCAGACTTCCTGTGGATTTAGGCTGGTGTAACAAAGCAGAGTGAGATACAGTGGGCTCGCACACACTGTGAGTACAGGCAGCAGCACTGGACTTTCTGGGTACATCTACACTGCAATAAAAAGCCCATGGGACTGCTTCAGAGCCCAGGGCAGCTGACTCAGGCTCATGGGGCTCAGGCAGGAGGGTTAAAAATTGCAGGATAGACATTCAGGCTCTGACCGTCTACACTGCAATTTTATAGCCCCACAGCCCGAGCCCCAGGAGCCTGAGTCAGCTGACCCAGGCTAGCCACAGCCATGCCATGGGTCTTTTATCGCAGTGTAGACATACCCACAGGGGGCATTCTGATCCTGGCAGAGGATCTAGCTGAGTGATGTCACAGCTAGGGAATCCAGAGAGCAGGGTGTTACTGGGAGGTGTGCATTTAAAACCTGCTGCAACTGAACCTTCTGGCTAAGGGATAAAAACAAGTATTAACATTTTGCAGATGGGCCTTCAGAGCAATTAAAAAGATCTTCATCGCATTTTATAAACCCTTTATAAGCCATCCGTTTCCATGCCTGTCTGAAGCTGGCGAGGGGTTCAGTACAATCCCCAGGGAGGCCTGTGTTTCCTCAACTGGGCTGGTGGTATCAGTCTCTCGGTTTTCCAGCATTCATTGTCAGCAGCTAAGAACAGCTTTGATGTGCTAGAGCCATGAGAACTATCAGGCTAGCTCTGTCAGAACGGCCCTGCGTTTTGATTCTGATGAGGTTTGCACCCTGGAGTTGTGCTCAGGGAACGCAGCCGAAATGGTGGCTTTACCTCAAAATTATGCAAAACCTTTGAGCTTTACACAGCTTCCACTTGAGGCCAGAAATCCCCCCTCAGCACCTGAAATCCGGCCCAGGTAGAGGGATATAGATTTGCGAATCCCACCTTAAATCTTTGGTTTTGAGTGAAATCTGAACATACAGTTTGGCGTTTCATTCTGGAAGCACGGCACAGCTCAAAACATGTTACTTTAATAAGCTACTTGCCTAGAGATGGCCAAGCACTGGAACAAAGTGGGGTAATTCAGTGTGCATTTCTCCTTCAGTCTGCACCAGTTTGGGGGGGAATAGGGCTCCAATTCTGGATTTTGGTATGTCCCATGGAAATTCAGCTCCTGAATTGTATTTTGCAGGTGTGTTCGTAAAACACTCCATGTATCTGGGGGCTGAGACACCAGAATGGGCAGAGCTGGGCCCCTGTAACTAACAATTCCCAATGAACTCTATGGGACAGACTCCATGGCCTTTGCATTAGCATTAGCGATTGACACAACCTGCAAGAGAAAACGCTTTTGTGGGATAATGTATTTAGTAAGTAATAAAAACTGACTCCTCCTGTAATAAAGACCCAGTCTGAATTCTGGTCTAAAGCTAGGCCCTGGGGAGAGGAGAGAACAGGGTGAGGTAAAGGCAAAGCAAGTAGCAGCGTGTACCATTCCTGTCTGGAACACATTGCTTCTGCTCTGCAAGACCGTAAGCAAAATCTTCCATGTGAAGGGAGTTACTCACGTGTGCAGCTGGGGTACCCATAGAAGCCTGGTGCACACTGGCTACAGGTGTGCCCGGCGTAGTTAGAATGGCACCGGCACTGACCAGCTGGGCTACAGCTGTTATCCACCGAACCCCGGGGATCACAGGAGCAAGCTGCAAAAGAAGGGCGCACAAATAAAAAGAGAAGTTTGAGAAGGGGAACTAGCGAGCACAGAGACAAATCATCAGACCCGAGTCTTTTCATCTCTGCATCATTAGTTGTGTCAGTCCAGCCCAGATTTCTAGCAACCCAGAACATTCCCACTGGATGGCTATTCAGTGATCCAGGTGAACTGAGTGACAGTTCTCAGCGGACAAATCCCCACTTCACAAGCACACACAAAATTCACTACATGCATTCGTCACTACCTGCATCCGACGAAGCGGGATTCACCCACGAAAGCTCATGCTCCAAAACGTCTGTTAGTCTATAAGGTGCCACAAGACTCTTTGCTGCTTTTACAAAATTCACTGCAGTTTGCATTTATTTGGCCCCGTTTGCCAGCATCTATGGTGGGACCCGGAGGCTGACCACCCACAGAAGTGGTCCTTTTGGAACAGATTGACAGATGGCGCAGGGCAAGAGTGTAAAACCTGTACTAGCACTATCTGTGCAGACCCGTCAGTCCGTTCCAAGGGATCTCTTCGGGACTGTACCCCAGAACTAAATTCCCTTTTAAAAAAATATCACAGTACCATGGCATACTTCTCCCTGAAGTCATGGCCAAACCAGGAAAAAAGTCTCCAAGATTTTACAGCCCACTCAAAGCTCACCAACAGGAAGAAGTTCAGTAGGTTAATGTGTAAGTACAAAAACATATGCTGGAAAACATCATCAGAACAGGAGTTCCATCAAGAAAGACTGACAATGACAGCTTTGTGTTCCAAACACTGACACCATTAACGACATCCAGATCAAGTTGCACCGTTTATAATGTAAATCAAGGGGGTTTGGGCCAAGATTTTAAAAGTGACTAGCGATTCTGGGTGCCCAATTTACAGCACCTCAAAAGGGTCGTGACTTTCAGAGGATGAGAGTTCAGCACTCTTGCCCACTAAGGGGTCTCAAGTCGAGTACCCAAAAACCAAGGCACTCAAAATCACTAGTTCTTTGTCATCTGCTGACACTCAATCCCATCTGCATCTCCTCCCAGCCCCCACCAGCCACTGTTTCCACCATACCTTGGCAACGAGGATAGGAATGATATCCCATGCTGCACTGATCACAGCGAGGCCCATCAAACTCAGGCCTGCAGAAACATCTCCCGCCTGAGTCGCAGCCTCCTGGCAGCGTCCCAACGGCGCTGCACCCGCACACTGCAAAGCAGAGAAAAGCCAGTGGGGAAGGGGTCCGGAGCTACGTCACCCAGAGCACGGGGCAAAGCTTAAGGTACAACAGGGAGGAAATTTTTACGCCAGAGTGAGAACGTTGGCACTAAGTGCCCAAGATGAGTGTTGGGTGCACGGCTCAGCGCTTGAATACTGAGTGTTTGCATCCCTCCGCTAGCTCCCTTTTCGCCACCACATCAAACAAACGGTTTCTCTTCACTTTCAATGCCCTTCATGGCCTATCTCAACCCTACCTACCATCTCGCACAGCCTAGTGAGATGTCAACTCCCACCTCCCACTTGGCCCCTGATGTATCCATTGCCCATCTGTTACATTTTCACCCGGCTGCCCAAGCCTTGGGAGGAACTCAACATACACTGCCGCACAACTGATGCATTTTCCTTCTTCAAAACCCTCCTGAAAACTCTCCTGTGCTGCGATATCTACGCGGGTTAGGCCGCTGGTGGGCTGAGATGACTGCCTACCACGCTGACTAATATTGCCTCAGTTTCCTTGTTCTCCCCCGTTTGTTTGTATCCACCTACTGGTCCTGTCTTATACCTAGACTGTAAGCTCCTCGGAGAAGGGACTGGTTTGGGGGTTTTTTTTGTTCTGCGTCTGCACAGTGCCTAGCACAACAGGGTCCTGGGCTATGACTGGGCTCCTAGGCGCTCTGAGAATACAAATAAGTAACAGTAAGTGACCAGATAGAAGTGATTTGCTCTCAGGAGGCTGTGGGGGGAGGCCCTGCAATTGCAGTCACGTATAATGTGCTTTCTGCCACAACACAAATAAATAATACTAAGTCCAGAGGGTAAACATCCACCTCTCCCTGCAGCAGGGAATCCCCCCTCCCATCCAACACACGTCTGAGAAGGAAGCGGAGTTACGCACATTGGCAGAGAGGGTAGCTGAAGTAGCCGGGTGCACACTGGTTACACGAATACCCTTCGAATCCAGTTCGGCACAGGCACTGGCCGGTCTCGCTGTCGCAGGTGCCATCGTACTGGCCAGAGCCTGAACACTGGCATGCTGGAAAAGAACAATGAGCCCCTGTGAACTGCTGGGCCTGCTAGTCCCTGCGACACTGGGGGAATCAGGAGGCACCTTTGCTGTTTCACAGCCCTGGCTAATCCCAACACAGCACCAGGCCTCCTATTAGAGGCTACTCAGATTCAAACTCTTTGGGGTAGCAAGCCGAGATTTCATGATACAAATGCAACTTCTGGGGGCGGGGGGAGGAGGGGATTTGTATCCTGGGGCACTCTGCAGGGTGGAGGGGCGGGGGTCAGGGATTGGGGAGGGGTGTGTTTCAAGTAAGGGCAGTGAAGCCATGCAGCCAAAGCTCTGTTTTATTAGAATCTGTAGCTGAAATGCATGTCTGTTCCTGAGGAGGAGTTCTGCAGGATGGCTGGCGGGCACGGCACTGCAATAAGCCCCCAGATTCACCGCCCTTGGGCTTAAAGCTCTCGGCCCCTTTATGAATCAGCAAGAAGCGTCTCCTCCCTGCAGTGAAAGGAAGCCCAGGCCTTTTTACTTTTCCTCCCCAGCCTGCCTGTGCTCCCTCAGGCGTCCTGCCTCCTCATTAACAGCCCATCAGCCTGGGGGAAGCAGAAAGGTCAGGGATCATAGAATATCAGGGTTGGAAGGGACCTCAGGAGGTATCCAATCCAACCCCCTGCTCAAAGTAGGACCAATTCCCAACTAAATCATCCAAGCCAGGGTTTTGTCAAGCCTGACCTTAAAAATCTCTAAGGAAGGAGATTCCACCACCTCCCTAGGGAACCCATTCCAGTGCTTCACCACCCTCCGAGTGAAAAAGTTTTTCTTAATATCCAACCTAAACCTCCGCCACTGCAACTTGAGACCATTACTCCTTGTTCTGTCATCCGCTACCACTGAGAACAGTCTAGATCCATCCTCTTTGGAACCCCCTTTCAGGTAGTTGAAAGCAGCTATCAAATCCCCCCTCGTTCTTCTCTTCTGCAGACTAAACAATCCCACTTCCCTCAGCCTCTCCTCATAAGTCATGTGCTCCAGCCCCCTAATCATTTTTGATGGGGGGAGCATGTGGAAGGACCCCATGGAGCTGGAGGAGGCTGGCAATAGGGGGTTGGGGGATAGAAAGAAAAGGATTAGGAGTTTCAGGGGCGGGGAGAGATCAAGGTGCTTTCTCAGATGGATGAGCAGGGCTGCCCTTGGGGCTGCATTTGACTCATCTCCCAAGATCGGGCCAGAATAATAAAGTCTCATCTGTGCGAGAATTACAACTAAAAGGCTCCACTCCCCATCAGGATTTCAGTCCTGGGAGCTCACTAGGTGTCGACTCCACAGGCCTTTGCTAACAGTGTTAAACCCCGAGCAGCCCCAACGCCTCTCAGGATGCAGGAAAAGATATAAAATAAACTGACATTTGAATGGGGGAAGGTGAGGGGGAATGTAACCCACAGTGACCCCTCATCCATACAGCAGTTGAAGAAACCGTGTGGGAATGGCCGTAATACACTGTACTGCAGGAGCGTCTGAGCCCACTGTTGAACTGATGGGGAATTCCTGCAGAATTCCCCAGCAAGACCAAGGGAATCCAGCCAGGTCAGGGCTGTTCTGACAAATCGCAGCAAAAATCATGGGAATTTGTTACTTGAAGCTGGATTGAGGAATTCTCCTTTCCCAGCAGGGAAAGGGGCGCGTGCTTCTAGCAGCGCGGTTCAGAACAGCCGCCAGAGGCATTTGCAAGAACATCAAGAAAACCGGCGTGATTGGCCCCGGTCACTCACGCTGGCAGCCGGGTCCGTAGTGCCCGGGCGCACACTGATCGCACTGAGCTCCCTGGAAGTTGGGTTTACACACACACATTCCCCTTTGAGAGTCTTTGCGGCAGGCATTCCCTTCCGTCCCGGCGGCGTTGCAATCGCAGTCTGCAAAGAGGACGACAGGAACAACAGAAGGCACTTAACAAATCTCCACCAGCTGACAGTCTGGGCTCGTGGGCAAAGCACAGGAAGCCAGAAACTCCTAGATTCAAACCCCAGTTCTGCCAGTGACTCTCTCTCTGTGTCTCAGCAGGAGCTCTGGCTAGAATGCCTTCTGTAAGTGGGGATGAGGCTTTGTTCACAGGATACTGTTATGATTCATTATAGGACAGCCCCATTGCCCAAATCACATCAGCCACACCATCAGGGGCTCGTTCACCTGCACATCTACCAATGTGATATATGCCATCATGTGCCAGCAATGCCCCTCTGCCATGTACATTGGCCAAACCGGACAGTCTCTATGCAAAAGAATAAATGGACACAAATCTGACATTAGGAATCATAACATTCAAAAACCAGTAGAACACTTCAACCTCTCTGGTCACTCAGTAACAGACTTAAAAGGTAGCAATTTTGCAATAGAAAAGCTTCAAAAACAGACTCCAACGAGAAACTGCTGAACTGGAATTAATTTGCAAACTAGATACCATTAACGTGGCCTTGAATAGAGACTGGGAGTGACTGGATCATTACACAAATTGAATCTATTTCCCCATATTAAGTATCCTCATACCTTGTGGATACATTTCAGACCTTGTCAACTGTCTGAAATGGGCCATCTTGATTATCACTACTACAAATGGGTTTTTTCTCCTGCTGATAACAGCTCATCTTAATTAATTAGCCTCTTAGAGTTGGTATGGCAACTTCCACCGTTTCATGTTCTCTGTATGTATATATCTCTTCTTACTGTATGTTCCATTCTATGAATCTGATGAAGTGGGCTGTAGCCCACAAAAGCTTATGTTCTAATAAATATGTTAGTCTCTAAGGTGCCACAAGGACTCCTGTTCTTTTTGCAGATACAGAACAACACGGCCGCTACTCTGAAACCTAAACCTAGATAATCAAGGCAGCGTCTTCATCAGGTTTCAATGGCTGGCTCACAGCCGCATCCCCCCAGTTACACAGTGTACTCTGGTTACCCCGAGGCTGAACAGCACTTCAGAGTTCCTCAGAGCTGGGATGCACGAGAGCGCTAATCCAGCAGAGCTCAGTGAAGCTGGATTCTCCTGGTACCTGGGTCTCCCTGGTCCAGGAAAAGGGGGTGGGTCAAGAGAAGAGATGGGGAGAGGAAGCAGAAGGGGGGAAGGGGTGGGAACCAGAGGGAAAGAGAGATTCCAGCCCAGCAAAGAAAAACCTGCCTGGAAAACAACAGAGATTAAAATATCAGAGGGAAGAAAAAGGTTATCTGTAGTAAACGTGAAACAATGGAGAAGTCTGTGGGAAAAGCCGAGAGTCCCAAAAAGACGGGGGAGATGAGTCATGAGCTTGAGGGGTTAGAATTCTACCAGAGAGAGGCTGGAGGGAGAGGAAGGGAAAGGATACAAGGGCAGATGCAAGAGAGACAGAAAGTGATTTTACAAAGTTTGCTGCCAAGCATTAAACTACCGTGGTCGCATTCAGACTAGAGGCACATGCCGCACAAGGCAGATTTGCAGCAGTGGAAGGTGTTGGCACAGAGGGTTTAGAAGCTCCCCCGATGCCTAGGAAAACTAGTATGTGCAGATGTAGGAAAAGGATGGTCTCATGGCTAAGGCATGAGACTGGGACTAAGGAACATCTGGCTCAGTTTCCAGCCCTGCCACAGATTCCCTGTGACCTTGGACAGGTCCCGCAATCATAGATTTTAAGGCCAGAGTGGACCATTATGACAGTCTGATCTGACCTCCTGCATAACACAGGCCATAGAACTTCCCCCAGAAACTCCTGCATGACCCGCAAAACCGCTCTGTGCTTCTATTCCCCTACCTGTAAGACAGGAATAATATTTCCCTTCTCCCTCCCTTTGCTGTGCCAATTGCAATTGTAAACTCTTTGAGCAAACACGACTCTTCGGGGCCTACCAGAGAGGGACCCTGATCTCCGCTGGGGCCTACGTGCTACAATGATTATGAACACTAATCATAGTTATAAATTGCAGTATATGGAATGAACTCAAAAAGAGATAAGGAAAACTGCAGGGCTTACTTATTATCTGTCCAGCCGGAAGCACCTGTTCTCCGGTATCATTGTGAGAGAAAGCTGGAACAGCTGTGGGGAGAAAGAGCCATTGCAAACATTACCTCTGTGCTCACTTTGAGCCCCACGCTGGAACTAGCCCAAAACCGAACCGACTTAAAAACAAATAACATTCCTTCTGGATCCCGAAACGTCACCTTCTTCCCAACTTGAAGAATGAGGGGTGAAGATCCAGGATTTAGCCCAGTGGCTCCACTGCCCACTAATCCCCAGCTCCCCTGCCAAAGCAAGGTGTTGGGTTGGTCTGCAATTTCAGGTGCCACTGATATGAGAACCGCTTGCTGACAACAGCACAGGGAGAGAGGTGTGATGCCCACGCACTGTCTGCAAAGTTGGCAGCTCTAATTTTAGGCTTCCTGGCAGCCTTTTTGCACTGACAGGGTTTCAATCCTTGTTTCTGACGAACCAGGAGCTGAGGAGTTTTAGCTCCCACACGTCCCCGTTGACAGCCCTCCCATGCGAACTTGGCACTTACGATAGCAGTGTGGGAAGTCTGTGTATCCCTCTGCACATGCATTGCAGAGCTCCCCGGTGTAATTTGGCTTGCAGTAACAGCGACCAGTGAGGTCCTCACAGGTGCCATCGGTGAACTCTGAGTCACAATTACAACCTGCAGGGAGAGAGCAGTCACTGGGAGCTGCCATTATTGAGAGAGACTCTCATTTCCCAAATCTGTGTTCACACGAGATTTCTAATTACAACAACCAGGCTAGCAGCATAGTTAGAAAGTTTTAGATACATACAGTTAAGTCCCTTTCAAAAATAAAAGGTGTGTCTGTCTCTTTAAAATGGTTCAAGCTTGGTGGAGCTGCTGCTGCTGCAGTCATCTCGGAATTGCTGCATTGCAGGATCTGACGTGAGGCTGCAAAAAGCTGGGCTCTGCCCCTCACAATCTTGCTTCTGAAAGGGTGGCAATTCTGGCTGCATTACAGCTAGGGCTCTGGTGAACACGGCAAAAGCCACCAAACTGGGTGGCAGAACCAAACCCACCAAGACTGCTAGAATGATCTGGGTTTCCCATAGAGATGTGCGTGAGCATCTCCTGCTTCGGAAAATCATCCCCTACTGGGTCAGACGGGGCCACATTTCCACCCCTTTCAGGCCTTTGAACGTGGATCCACAGCTGATTGCAACAACAACAGACACACACTCCTTCTGCACAAGCCAATGGCTGTTTGTGCATGCAAGGCAGATGCCCATGCACTTTTTAAGGGTGGCTGGACAATCAGCCCCGATGGTCCACAGCACTACACACCCCACCCTTCGACAGTGTGGGCTGCTCTCCTCTAGCTATTACATGAAAGTCTAGCTGCGTCCATAGCCTGCAGGGCAGCCATACTCACGATAGCAAATGTAGGGTGAGTCTATCGAATGGTCAGGAGATTTATAGTATCCAGGGATGCACCTCTCACAGTTGATGCCAGTTGTATGATGCTGAAAAACAGTTGAGTAGGAGGGCATCAGTTACTCTGCCCATCAGGAAGGAAAACGTGGTCATCTACCAGACTGTAGTACCAGGTAGCTTCACAACAGGGTAACATTAGGAAAGCAAATAAAGGAAAGAACAAAGATTGCTCAAAAGTCCACTCATGTTGGGTTGAAACTCAGTCCTTGTGAATCCTCCACCAAACCTGGTCTGGGTTTTAGCTCTATATTTTGGCTTCAGGGTTTGTTTCCCAGCTGCCTTGCATTCAGGAAGACAGAAGTTACCCGTTTCGTAAAAGCACGGCTAGTCATGCACTACACGGGTCCCATGCCACTATATGGTACTTGCTGTGAAACTAACGAGTCAAAGGGCTTTTGCTTCACCATAGCAAGACTTTAGTCAGGTGCTGAGAGAGTAGGGAGAGCAGCACGGCACCAATGCTTAAGCAGTGACAAACAAGTGATAGTATTTGGGCCCTGTAAATTGGGGTGGGATTCTTCAAAAGCACTAGAATTGGCTGAATTCTACTCCCATTTGAAGTCAGTGGTCAAACTCCCATTGAGTTCAATGGAAGCGGAGGAAGGCCGATGCCCAGGGCATATGAAAATCCCTCCCTTAGCCATTCATTTCCAAGGTTACGCCAACAGACAGGTGCCCACAAACTACCCCACCACTCCTGCCATTGGTGCATGTACCTTTATCCTGATGCCAAGAGCCCGGATTTCCTGGAAAACTAACAGAAAACATGAGAGCTCCTGATTCGCTTGTTGCCCACAATGCAGAACTACAATTCAGGTTAACAATGCAGCCACAGGAAACAGAACACCTGACAGTCTGTCATGTTACAACAACAATGTGCAATTCCCTCCCCTAGGGCGTACCTGACATTCTATGCAGACACCTCCCCCTTTATACTGGTCGTCATAATTTTTGCTGGCCTTGTGGCGATCGACCTCTGGATCATAGTAGCAGTCGTAGGCATGACCATTGCAATTGCAAGCTGAAAGTATAAAGAGACAGGAGCTCAGCGGGTACGTTCCTCTGGGTTATTGATCACCATTCTCCAGTGAAACAATTAACTGATGTATTTTAACTCCCTGATGAAGGGTTGAAAGGGGCTGAGTAAGTCTGTATTGCATGGGGGTTACATTTAAATGAGGAATGAAGCGCAAAAGGGGCTGAAGGATCAGTTAATCACTTAAGCTTTCAGATGTCTCCAGTCTGCAAATCAAGGCTGGACACCTAGGGAGAACAGGCGTTTTAGCAGGGCTTTGGCATTTTCTGCAACCAGAAAGCACCGAGGCACAAAATGAGAAAAGGCAAGCCCGAGCATGGCGGGAGGGGAGTTATCCAAACTTTGGGGCCTCCAAAGTGGTTTGGAGCGAACATGCGGGCCAGTTCTCAATGTTATCCAATTAGAGAGGGGCTGAGCTGTGAAGTCAAACATATGGTGAGAGTGTGTTGGGTGGGTTTTGTTGGTTTTTTTTAATCCATGGGAGCAAGATCCAACAGCCCGTTGCAGAGTCCCTACGTTTATGAGATCATGTGATTTAACTGAGCTTCATGCTTCACTTTCTCAGCCCAGCATGAATTCCAGTGTTGGCATCTACCGGAGGGTTCTGGCTATCCACATAAAGAGGTGAGTAGATCTGAATGCAATTTATCTTCAGAGCAGGACTGAGCAATCAGGATGACGGCACAAAGTTTAGGACAGAGGCAGGAAGGGGACCAGAATTAGCACTCAGTACAGATTGGGCGGATATCACCGTAGGAGCCTTCACAAAACAGAATAATCCACAACACAGACCGCCCCTCTTCCTATACTTCTAGTTACGTTCACTAAGTCTGGTACTAAAATGCAGGGTGACCACAGGGATGGTTTGAAGGACTGGTAATGAGGTTGTAAAACCCAGCAATGGCATAGGACAGCCTTTCAACAGAATTATGGCTGCTTTCCCTTCTAAATCACCGATTCAAGTCCCAATCAGGGTCTGAGGGAGCAAAAGTGACCACCACCCAGGGGCTTGTCTGAAATGGCTTAGTGATCTCAGTCCAGTCCCCAGTGGAGAGGGGAACAAGTCACAAAAACAACACTACAATCAACAGCTTTGCTGCCAGTCACCCCAGAAGAAATGCAGCCTAACCCCTCTACAGGGGATCCTTCCAGGTCAGGATTGTGGTTCACTGGCGGAGCAGTGTAAGGGTCACTAGTAGCTCCCCTATGGACAAAGGACTTTACCTTCCAATGCTGCCAATCCAGCCATTTACAGGAGCGCTGAATTCCCACCAAAGACCAAAAGAGAGAGTGCCCATAATGCCTGTAGAGGGAGATTTAATGCAAGGCCCCATCACGGGCTCCAAGAGGGACTGTGCTATGGATTCCTTCCTTAAGCACAAAGCTTTAGGAATGGGATTCTATGGCAGAGCTTAGGGGCCGACCGCAAAGCTTCCCATACGTGGGGGCAGCGGCGTTTGTTCATTCCATGTTTTCCAACCACCTAAACAGCTACAGGGGGAGGGAGGGAAGAGGGGGAACCCAGCCCACAACAACCTACGTTGGCATTCATTAGCGCTGTCAGTCGTAGCTGGTTTCCAGGGTAACTGGTTGAAGCCCGGGCAGCAACGATCACATGAGCCGCCACAGGTGTTGTGTTGACAATCGCACTGCAGCCTGGAAAATGAAAGGTGAGTGAGCAGAGTAACTTCGAAGCCAGGTCACTGAACACCGAGGAGTCCACTGACGGCAGGACTTGGCTGGGGAAATAACGAGAGCTGGCCAGAAAACACAAATTCCTTCCCAGGGAAAAAAATTTTTTTCCCAACAATATGAGAAGTCTTGAACTGTGATAAAATGTTAAAATCACAAACATTTTACTGAAGAGCGATTTCAAGAACAATTCCACTTTGGGAGACCCACAGAGCAGCCTGGGCTCTCTGCATCTCCAGCCCCGAGCTGGGGGAGAGGCAGGAAAGCAAAGAGGCAGGGTGTTCAGCATCTGCTGAGATCCTTCAGACAGAAAGTGAAACCGACAAGAGCCTTCCAGGCAGCCATCATTTCGATTTTCCCAGTGGAAAATGAAATTTTTTGCAAAACTGAAAATTTCCCACAGAAAATTTCAATTTTGAGAAAACACTTTATTCACCCTAGAAAAATTCCTGACCAGCCCTAGAAGTAACAGCACAAGAGGAGCTGGTTCAATCACCAAGTGAGAGAGCTTCTCTTCAGGCAGCTTCACAGATCAGGGCACAGATGCTTCTTTGTTCAAGCGTTCGGATTTGGGAGGACAAGTGAGAATAGGTCATTTATGCCAGGCTATTGATGCCCAGGGCTCTCTGCAAACACACAGGACTAGGTCCCTGCCTGGAGGATCTTGCAAATTAGACAGGTACAATACAAACGAGCAACACTTTTCATTCAAGACAGCTTTCCAAAACAAACAAAAAAAGGCCTTTTTCAAAAACAAAAGTTTGTGTGTATTTTAAATTTACTGATTTCTAGACAAACACAAACAGTCCCACCACCTTCACATTTCTCTCTCTCATTTCCTTCCCTCCCCACCCATTTTGCCCTGAAGCGGGGGAGTGGGGAAGAGAGAAAGAAGGGAAGAGAAACAAAACACGAACATTTTTTCAATTAAAAAAAAAACACCAGAAAATTCCAAATATTTAAATAAACTGAAAAAAAAATCACAATTTGTTCACAAAACAGCCCCTTTCTCACCCACGTCTACAAATGACTGAGGTGAAATACGGCAGCAGGGAGCAGATCGCACGTATGACAGGGATGCAGCGCTGGAAGGCTGAGTTAAAGAATTAACAGAGGGATCTGAAATTGGCCTGAGTGAGGTTTCTTGATGCCTGGGGAGTAGAAACTTGTCCCGCAGAGCATAAGGGGCAAAATGACAAAAACTAAAGCATAAAGTCAGGAGTGGGGGAGACACGTGCATCGTAAGAAGAGAGGGACCCATACTGGGTGAGCAGCTTGAAATTAAAGCAGCATCTTTCAGTCTTAGAGCCTGACTGCCGATGTGAAGAAATGCATTTCCTGGTTTCAGTAGCTAGTGTAAGTAGCTTTGCGCTGACTAGACAAGCAGCCCAGGAGGCGCCAGGCAAGAATTCTCACTAGTCGAGTGAGGAATCTTGTCCCACTGCACCGCAGCGGTAACTCATTCTGCAGTGACATCACTGCAGAAACTTCCACTTAACAGAATATTATAGCCGGCCAACAAAAATGCTTTCTGTTGTTTTAGACTGATGGTAATACAGTGTGTTCTCGCTTTTATCTGTACAATTACTCAGTTTCCCTCGGGGCATGTCTGCTACTCCCACCTCTCACTCCCCCAAAGCTCTTCCATTCAAAGCTGGGTGTTTAACAAGAAATATAATTTCTAATTACACTGGAAACAAAGCAGTGATACAAAAATCCGATTCCGATATACAGCCATATTCTTTCACTGGGCTACTAGAGCTGTGCTGTTGCCTTGCCTACCCATATTATTAAGATGCCTGATTAACACATGTGACTATCACAGAAGTCCAGGCTGGGATGGTCATATGGGACAACTGAACCCATTCAGATACAGTAAGAAATTACTTGAAACTTTGGCCAAAACACAAGCAAAACCTTTCGGAGGAGAGCTGAAGAAGTGTGCGTAAGTGAGGCAGTTTGACTTACTGGATATACCACTGACTGAAACTTGGCAGACCAGAGTTCTATCCTAGCCTGGCCTGCTGGCCCATCTTGGGCAGGTCCTGGCCTACCTCTGTGCCTCAGTTTCCTCGCCTGTAAAATGGGGATAATGTGCTCCTATTTGTAAAACACTTTGTGACCTACTGATTAAAACTGCTATACGAGCTAGGTATTATTATTATAGCAGGGTGACTTAGCAGAAAAAAATACAGCAAGTCAAGGTGGTCTTTTCCTTGAGGAATCATGTCTATAACAAGCAAGCAACATAAGAAGAGTCCCCAGCTTGGAATTCAACCCTGTCCCAAGACCCTGGATGTTGGAGCCTGACCTTCTCCGGTGATCTCTAAGCACGTGTACAAGAGCTGAGCTGAGGTTAACTCCTTGCGTACTGGTAGTGCCCCAGCACCCTGTCACTTACCATTCTACTTCTCTCCCATGTTCCACATGATCAGAAGTGGGAGGGCTGAAATTCCAAGCGTTCTGGACGTTTTTGCAGCCTGCCTTGCAGAAAGAAGTGCTGGAAAGCTCACCAGGAAGCCTGCTCTTATGAGCGTTCGCAGACTCAGGAGCGAGATCAGATAAATTCCCCCACTTTTTGGTGCTTTTCCACAATGAACCAACCCCCAAACTCCAAACCTTCTGGCCATCGCCTATGACTTGCTTAAAAGAAAACATGATTTGTTACATGTGTTCGGGTAGGACCTAGAGGCCCCAATCTCCTCACTTTGGTGATCCCTGTGTGAAAGAATTTGCATAACCTGCTGGTGGGTGGGTATATTGCATCCCCCTCTGTGCCCAAAATCTACTTTAGCCCCAGCCACAGAGTCCGGTTCTTTAGTTTAAGCTGTAGAGACTTGCGCCTATAGGTCTACATGTCCCTAGTTCAACTCCCGGCTCAGCCAAGATGGGGTCCCTTGCCCAAAAAACACCCAGTTCAGAGTAAGAACTAGATCTCTATTTAGCCCTGCTGTTTAAGGCTGTCAAAGCCCTCACTTGTCTCTACAGCTCAGCAGCATCTCGGGCAGACTGTGCTCTGCTAATGAATTCTGGACAAATGGACTTGAGTTATAATATTTACATACTTCACTGATCAAGAATATACCAAGGAGGAGAGGGAGGGGGGGGGGTGCTCCCGTCACACACGCATTTCCTGGTTGTTCTGCCACGATATAAAACCGCAGCCTTTCCCCTGGGGGTGACATTACCAAAGGGGAGTCTGAGCCATTAGCAGCACTGCAGCTGCAGCAGGATGCAGTCTGGAACCCTCAAGTGCTGGTGCATCTGGATTTGGCTGGAGGCCAGGTAATTAAAACGGTCAAGAGCCCTGATTGCTGAAGGGAACTCTGCTGACCCTGGGAGTGCCAAGGGAGAGGCAGCCAACTGACGGAGCCTATGCTCAGCCCGAACAAAGCTGCCACCACACAATGGTGACCTCTCTTCTGAAATCAGCCTAGGACAGAACAAACTATCCTTCAGAACCTCCCGATAGTAGCAACACCTATACAATTCATCCCCTGGCACAATCGTTTTCTGACTGACCAGATCTTCAAAAGACTAATAAATTTTGCTGGCTATCCTATAGGAGCCAGATGGGACGCCCTCCCGATGGCTCACTGTCCCTCATCCCTTTCCCCCCCCACACACACACTCCAATGCTTGGGCATCCGTGACAGGGGGCAGGGACCCGAAAGCAAACAGTTGATCTTATCAGACAGATACAGACAATACTGGGGTCCTTCTGAAGTCATTTCAACAAGACTATCTGCCATTGTAAATGAGCAGCTGCTCTCTGATCCCGGCCTGGTATCTGCTTGTTAGTGGGGAATCCCTGCCTGGGATTCTTTGTCTGTGTGCCTGGCCCACTCTGAAGCACATCAGAGCCCCAGAGATGCTTATCTTTTCTCTCCTGTCTTCTGTCAGGTGAAGGGACTATCTGACCCCGCTGCATTCCAGCACGTGGAAGGAGAAAGTCACCCTCAGCCAGAGGAACTTCCCTAACGCGGTGTAATTCCATTTGGTACAAGCCTTTGGGCTTCACATAGGTCCCACTGAAGCCAACTGGGAGTTTTGCCATTGACTTCAGTAAGGGCAGGATCAGAACCCTTGGGAAGAAAGGGAACTCTACCTTCACCCTCCCACACTCCATCCGCACTAAATCCAAGCCCTGTGAAAAACATGCTGCTCAGACATTTGTACAGTGCCAATCTGTGAGGAGGAAGCGGCTGTCCCTGCATCTTGGGACTTTGACGAAAACCCACGTACGCTAGATAAACAATGTCATCTACTCCCATGTATAGACCAGCGACTGGGTCGGAGACATGCCTCATCACGCCTGGGAGCTTTGCCAAACTCTTTAACCCAACTTCACTATTGAATTTCGGGGGGCCAGGCAAGCACGTGCGCGTGCTAGGGACAAGCCCAGTGGCAGGTATGGTGGAGCCAAGGCCCCAAACATGTCCACTGGGAGAGGGGGGGCATTGGCAGCCCAGACAGGCCCATGTTCACATCCCAGGGGTGCGAGATGGGAACCGGAAGAAAACTGAAGAGCGTGTGAGCATTCTGGCAGCAGCAGCCGCCTAATGGCACAAATGGAACAGCCGCCTTACAAGGGGTTGAAACACTTGCTAACTATCAAGCTAAGAGGCTGAGAGCCTGATCCGATTCCCACTCAACTCCCGCAGGGATTTCGGTGGACGCTGGACCAGGCCCTACCCCCCCTGTTTTGCACGATGCAGTGTGCAGGCCTGGGTGATGTGGGCTTCCCACATACAGCATCTCAATCTTCACCTACAGCTCCCCAAACGCACCCGTGTCTCTGCTGAATCTTTCCAGAACAAACATTTCCCATCATGCCCTGTGCTAAAACCATTAGACTGTCTCACCTAGCAAACTCAGGCTAAACAGGATTTCTGCTGACTGACAGACGTGCACAATTCTTCCCTCCAAACCCTCTTGAAACCTGACAGCTTGCACTTCAATCGCAGACTGCCTTTCTGCCCAACAGCTGGCAAAAGCCAACAAAATGCCGCATCCTAACCATATGACTTTATATTGCCATCTTATCTGGAGGAAACTGACACTTACCATTTACTATACTGAATCCAGGTATATTTAATCCTGTCTCAGCATGGCAGGAGGAACTGAAGTCCCTTCCAGCCCTATATTTCTATGATTATTTATATTGTGGTGATGCTTTGGACCCTCAGTCACAGACCAGACACCGTTGTGCTGGGTGCTGTACAAATGCAGAACAAAGGACAATCCTTGCCCCAGAGGGTTTGTAATCGAAGTGTGCCTTGATTGCACCCCCCTCAGAACACAAGACGGTCAGGAGTAAAATGGGAGCAGGGAACAGTTCTCCTAACTAAGCGGAAAGGTCTCGGATTTCATGCGGGAGATTTACGAGTCTGATAGATGCCAGAGTGATCTCACCGGTCAGCACTGGAGAGTGGTTTTTACGAGACTTTTGGATATTCCAACCAGTTGGGAAATCAATACAACCTGTCCGGACAGCTGCCTCCTAACGTTCAGCACAGTAAATGCTGAGATACCATCAGGATTTTAATTCAGCCAGAACAAAAGAAAATTCCAGACTTCCCTCCATTTGTATCTTCTTGTCTTGCTGCTGTCAAAGCCCAGGCATTTGAAGATGTAGGACACGTGGTGTCGGATATGCCACGCTTCCCAGCCAAGAGGGTTACACACAGATTTATGGGGGAACGATGAGGCCCTGACAGCTGCCGTAGATGACACGATAACCCCGTCGGGCTCAAAGTCCACAGCTGCATCTGCTGACAGCCTCACCACCCTCCCCTCCTGCAATGTCAAGCTAGGCATCTCAATGCACCAGCTCCATGTCTTCATGCCACAGAGACGTTGCATCATTGGGCCTAATTATCTCTGCATACCCGCTCTGCTGGGAGGCTACAAACTGCTGCTGTCAAAGCCTTTTGACAATGGGAGTATTCCTCCACGGAAAATTCAAATTAACCCCATTTCTCTCCAACCACCCAACTCAACTCCCATGGAGCTGAGGCAAGGCAAGAAAGAGGAGCTCGCTTCCCATCTCTTCTTTGCGGTTGCAGTTCTGACCATGTCTTCCTCCCTGGAAGCTAAGCCATGCTAGAATTACTGCTGAATTACAGCTGACTGCCTCTCCCGCTGTGCTTCCAGTGCCGCCTTTATATTGTCTAGTTTGCTATCAGTTTCCAGTGGTTCCATTTTGTGTTCTTCCGTTTACACAGTGTCTGTTGTCCAGACATATCCCAAAGGGCCTTGCAGATGTTACTCGCCGACTATACAAAGAACACAACTAGGAAACACTTTCTGCACTAGGCAAGAGCAGCCAACTCTGGGGTGAAATGTGGCAGCTGTTTAGACAGCATGCTGCAACGCTACCCAGCTGTTTGGGACAAGGAGCGAAGACAATAAATGCATCCAAATGAAACCAAAGTGGGGATTCTGGAAATGAGACTAGAATAATGAACAGAGCTGGTGTTTGGCCAGGATCCAACAGGTCTGTCCTCCCCTCGGGAGCATCCCCAGCTACATAGTCACACAGACCAAGGTCGCTCTATGCTAAGTAACCACTCTGCACTGGTGCATCTGCTTTATTCTGCAGCACTGATAGAAGACAATACATACATCTAGCAACACCTAGTTTTCAAACAAAATCAAGAAATTACCCAGTTCACATCTTTACTGAACTATTAGTTAGGAGAGAGACGAGTACCCCAACGCAGACTTGCTTTTCAATACCTCCTTTGTTTTAATTCTTAGCGGATTTTAACCTTGGCTGGGACCGGCTGGAATTTCACTTTACAAGGTCCAAAAACATTACATGATCCCTATGAGAAAGAAACTCAAGCTTCATCAGGTCCAGCTGAATCTACCCAGCCCATTCATGAAAGCAACACAGGCTGCAAACAGATGGCTAAGACTCAGTGCTTTCATGGTTATCAGAAACTATGTGGAGTTTCTAGCTGGAGACACAGGAGGGTCCTGCAGGCCAGAAATGTAACAGCTTTGCAGTTCCTGCTCGTTTGCAAAGACTGGTCATTTACGCCTTCATATCAATTTTATTATTAAAAAAAAAATATGGGCCTAGCCAGTGCTCCCTCTGAGTGTGGCCAGGCAGTGAGCTCCTCACTCCCATGAGCAGTCCCACTGATTTTATGAGACAAACATGGAGTCAAGCATTTCTCAGTGTGCGTCAAAAGAGTTGCCGCTGGGCTCTTAGCGAATTTTCCCCTCATGAAAGATGCTTGGCAAGATGAATGGAAGGGTGGTCGCGTGGATAAGGCCCTGGTCTGGAACTGCAGAGACATGGGAGTCAATTCCCAGCTTGACCACAAGTTTCCTGTGTGAGCTAGGGAAAGACCTTTGGTCTCCCTGCCCCTCAGTTTCCCATCAGCACAATCCCCACCTCACCGGCGTGATGTGAGGATAAATGTATGAAAAGCTGTTTAGCACCTGCATATTATAGCAATGGGGGCCACGCACGTTCCAAGATATAATGAAGGCCTCGGCATTGTGTTTGCTCAGCTACCTACATGACCCCAGCAAAGTGCTCTGAGCCTAACGGGGAGAGACCAGTGCTAGAAGTGAGGGAGAGTTCAGTCCTCAGCCACTCTGCTAAGGCTGCTGAACTGGGGTGCCCGCAGTGATGGCACTGGTTTGCGCAATGGACCTCAGTCTGCTAGGAACCGGTCTTCACCCACCGAAGTTGCCCATAGGGGCATGCTTCTTAATCTCAATTTAGTGAAGGTTTTTCTTTAAATTAAAGCAATAGTCTCCAGCTCCTCCCCCTGGTAGCCCACACACGTTCATTACTCGATTTGCACTTCGAGGCCTTGCTTTATAGCTTGGTTCCCCACCCCCCTCCTTTGACAATGGAATGTTTTGTTTAAACAAGGAACAAGGACCTTACATATTCCCTGCAAAACTGGAGAGCTTTGCCTTCCACCTACAATTTGGATCCAAATGATGTTTTGTCTGTTGCAACCTAACTAAGTGAATCTCTGATGCTTATGTCTAAACATCAGGTGTCAAGGATTTATTTAATTGTGCTATTTTGACACAAGTAACCTGCCAACATGAGGATTGGGTTGGAGTTTTTTGGATTTGGATTTTTTTAAAGTTTTTAATCTTATACTTTTGCCTTCTTCTGTAATGAGGTAAATTGTTTGTTATACCCAACTGGGCAATAGACAGCTGTGTAAAAGAGACACAGGAGAGAGATCATTTTTGGGATGAGTACAAAAAAAATAAAATAAAATGAACCAACCACAAAAACAGATGGGTTGGCAAGATTTTAGCATCGCCACTAAAGAGGGGTGTGTGAAAACACTCTGCAAAGACGAGTAAGAGGGCAGAGGACAGAACTGTTGGTTCAAGCTGATTTCCCACAGATTATGGAGATAGCTATACTAGTGCTTTCTCTGAAGACAGCCTCTTATCCCATCAGTGTGTCAAACAATCTGGACAAGAGATGTTCTGTGTCATCTCTAGGACCCAATTCAGGAAAGCACTTGTTAAGTTAAAGTTAAGTATGTGCTTATGTTTTTTCCTGAATTAAAGACCTAAAATGTAAGGCTGAGAATGTTTAAAAAAGGCTTCTCCCTAGCCTCCTCATATGCATCCCACAAAAACTGTTTGTGCATTTGTAGAACAGAAATCCACAGCTCTAGGGCAAGATTCTCAAACTGAGGGTTGTGAGGTTATCACAAGCTGTCAGCCTCCACCCCCAAATCCCACTTCACCTCCAGCATTTATAATAGTGTTAAATATTTTAAAATGTATTTTAATTTATATGGGGGGGGGGTTACACTCAGAGGCTTGCTGTGTGAAAGGGGTCACCAATACAAAAGTTTGAGAACCGCTGCTCTAGGGGACCTCACTGAGAGATCAAACACCCTGGCTTGTCTCCAAGTAGCAGAAATTTCCCTGTGGCGGCGGGTCCACAGAAGCCTTCTCAGGTGTCTGCAGAATCAAACATTTCGAAAACCAGACAGTGGAGTCTAGCTCAGGGATATGGGTCCACTAATAATCTCTCTCTTTTGAATGACTCATCTGTATGCAATTGCAGAACCACTACCCTATCACACAGGAGAATGAGAAAGCTATTGGCATATCGCACGGTGACTGATCCGTGGTATAAGATTATCTCAGGACGTTTGTGACAGAAGTGATATTGGAACACAGGTCTCTTGGCTCCCAATCCAGTTCCTTAATCGCAGAAGCCATCCTTCCTTCCTAGCACAGTCAGTTTTAATATCTCGACACAAACAGCGGAATTATGGAATTTTGAAAGTCTTACCTATAGGGGTCAGTAGGGTCCTTGGCATCACAGACGTCCGCATGGCCATGGCAGACGCAGCGCCCTCCAATGCTGATATCTTTGATGCTGTAGTAATACTGGGAGAGCATGGAAAGAGCTGGCCTTAGGATCATTAGGCAGAAGCCACACTGGTGCTTTCACCCTCCCACGTTTCACTCACACTAGCAAATTACACTGCATGTTCTCAGACTCCTGGCCAACATTTCCCTGGGCTGCAGTAACACCTGTTAGTGATCATAGAGCTAATTAGCAACAGGCTGGGGCTCCCACCACAGCCAAGAAACCAGGTGCAGCTCCAGCAAATGTTCTGGATTTTTATTTTGTTGGCAGTGAGACTCTGAGAATAGTTTTTCCTCTGGCCAGATTTCCTGCTCTAGCCATTGGTATGCACCACTCAGGACGGGGTTCAGCCAGCATCATCATCAGATACAGCTGCCAAAGGATGACAGCTTGGATGGAGAGCAAGCCTACAGAGGGAAATCTCAGGAGAAAGAGCTAGCTTGTGGCCTCGGTGGGCTCAGGGACCTCTTTCCCAGTCACTTGCAAACAAGTGGAAGTGACCCACTGAGACTTCTCTCCATTCAGACAAAGCATTTCTAAGAGACTGTAAAAGGAGAACTTACAAAGATCTGCCTTTTGGACAACACTGGCAAAATAGTTTCCCCATTGTGCTGAATCCTACCCAGCAGCCCTGAGCAAGAAACCTCGACTCAAGGCACTGACTTGTTACCAGAGCCGCACGTTCTACATCACAAATGGACTATTTTCCAAGGCACATGGTACCAAACCTACTCCTCCCTCATTAGCATCTCGAAGCATCTCACCCTCCTGGTCACGGTTGGGTCCCTTAGGGCTTTGCCCATCAGGTGCCCAAGCAGCGTGTTGGTCTGCAGGAAGCGCAGTCTGATGTTAGTGGCTTTGGTGAAATTCCGCAGGAGAGGTGAATATGAGAAGTTCATGGCTCCCGGGCGCCCGTTTACCAGCGAGACGACAATCTGCGGATGCAGAAGGAGAAACACGTAGCGCAAACCTTCAGGCGGACAGAAAATTAATGCCTCCCTTTGCCAACCACAAACTCTTTCCAACCCCAGCAAATTGAATCAACTCTCTACAAGTTTTGTTTCCAAAAATGGCTAATATTCAACTGCAATCCTTGGGACACAACTTGCAAAAGGGAGCCACTTCTGAAGAGCATTTACCAGCATCCAGAAAACCATACAAATGATACCACCCTCTTAGCCCCTTCTATCCCAACCCCCTGTCAGCCCCCCACCAAAATACCCTACCCCAAGCAGAGTTTTGACCCCAGAAAGGGAGTCTATGAAGTCCACTAGGGACTTGGCTAACACTACAGATTTTACATGAAAGCTGCTCAGATACTACAGTGATGGGCAGCAGTATAAAACAAACAGATCCTCTCCCCTTCAACCCAATCTTATGGCCAAACTAATAAGTAGACATTAAATACAGCATAAGCCAGTCAGCCCAGGCTTTGACAATGGCCAAGTCAGCATTTGTATGGAAGACAGTTCTCTCCCTCTAAACTCGGACCCGTTTATGGTCAGTACTTCTGGAGGGTCCACTCCAGTGCAAGTAACTGCCCATATTCACTTAGGTTTTTCTGCTGCAGCTCTTGGGCATGAGAAAGACTGAAAAACTACAGCAGAGCAGATGTGAAATTGGAGAAACGTAGCAGAGCATAAGCAAACACAGCTTCCAAGACATGCAGATGCCTCCTGAGCCAAATTCTCCCATGGGGATTAACAAGATGCTCCCACAAAAACTCACCTGCGTCGTGGCCAGAGATCCCAAGTTTACATGTGAAAGGGCAGGGTTTTGTCAGCCACTCATTCCACTTTGCCTTTCTCTAAACTCTAGGTCCTTGCTGCCAAACTCAAAGTCCTCCAAGTGGACAGAACAGTGTGTTTTATAAACAAAAGAACGTCTGCGGTTTGCTGAACTCTTTTCATTTTGCTATGACCTTTGCTGGTTCAAGCACAGTCTGGAGGTGGATACACAGACTATGGTAGTATCTGAACAGCTGGAACAGATCCCCATGTGTACAGTAGAATTTGACAACAGGGTGCACCAGATTCCCTAGGCCACCATATCTCATAGCCATTTATCAACATTTACATGTGCTCTGAAGGAAACAGGCTACGAGTCATGCAGTTTCCCCCAGCACTAGGAAAGATGCATTATTATCCTCAGCTGTCTGAAGCCAGCCTGGTGACCCATGCAACAGAGAAAAGTCCAGCTCTGCTCATGATGTCAGGTTCCCTTGCTTAGCCCATAGGAGGAAGAAGTGCCTAGCAGTACAGTACAGAGACAGTCAGCAACCAAGTCCCACCCAGTCCTCCTCCACCTGAGGAAAGACTGAGGAGCATCCTCTGAGCCCTAGAAGGGGCCCTTTCCCCACCCTATACAAGTGAAAGCGTTTCCAGTCCCAGAAGAGTACCTGGAGCTCCTCAGAGATCCTTCCATTTATTTCAGCCACCTGATTCCTCCCACAGCTCCTTTCCCATCCCAAGAAAGACAGCTCTTCAGGGAAATAAAGGCCTAGTGCAATACCTCACCTCTCCGTTTTCTAAAGGCACAATCCTGGAATATTCAGTAGTGCAGATGGCGTCATCATCCTTGGTAATACGTTTCACGGTATTCAGGCCAAACTTCTCAATACAGTCCCTCTTGGAAGCTGTTTACCAAAGAGAGACCAGAGCAATAAGGTAAGATGAGAGATATAGCCCAGATGATGTTTAAACCAACACTTCCTAATAAATGCTGGTGGGAGTTACCTCTACACAGAATGGGGCCATGATTTGAGAACAAACTCTGAAGTCATGCCAAAAATCACCAGAGAAAAGTCCCGTGACAGTGTATTCTAGACTCAGAGTTTCATGGTTTCATAGACTTTACGGTGAGAACCACCATTATGATTACCTAGTCTGACCACCTGCATTACTCAAGCCAGGGAAACTCACCAGTAATTTCTGCGTCAAGCCCATAACTTCTTTTTGAGCTACAGGAGTCTGTTTAGAAATATAGCCAGTCATGATTTAAAGACCAAGTGATGAAGAATCTGCTACATCCCTAGGTTAATTGTTCCAGTGGTTAATTACCCTCACTTAAAAATGTATATCTTATTTCTAGTCTGAATTGGTCTGGCTTCAGCTTCCAGCCATTGGACCTTGTCAGGTCTTTTTTTGCTAGATTAAAGAGCTGGTTACTAACAGAAAGCTCCTCCCCCTGTAGGTATTTGCAGGCTGGCATCAAGTCATGTCATAACCTTCTCTTGGATAAACTAAATAGATCTAGCTTCTTAAGTCTCTCACTAGAAGGCATGTTTTCCAGACCTTAGATCATTCTTGTAGCTCTTTCATGAACCCTTTCCAATTTTTGACACCTTTTTGAAGGAAGGATGCCAGAACTGGGCACAGAATTCCAGCAACGGTATCATCCTTGCCATATATAGAGGTAATACCACCTCCCTGCTACTACCTGATATTCCTCCTGCTCATGCATCCGCAGACCACCTTTATACAATAATCCTGGAGTTCGTTTAAACACCAAGGAAATTGGCAGACAGTTTACAAAGGGGCATAACTAAGAGGAATGAGATAAAATCAAGAAGAAAAATAAAGTATTTAGGATGAACAGAAAAATATAATCCAAAAACATAACAATGGAACAACTAGCATGTGGAACAGCGTGCCGAGGAAAATGGTGGAAGCCTCAATACTGCATACATTTCAAACAGGACTGTACAAAGCACTAGACTATACCGTGAAGAGCAAAATGATGGCACACAAGGGTTTATTTTCCATTCCTAAATCTTGTGATTATTGGTAAATAAACCAGAAAACTTAAATCTTGCAGAAAAACCCACTTGGTGACATCAATCCAGAGCTCCTGCCACTAAGTGGCAATGCAAGGCTGGCCAAAAGCTAGAGGACAATCATAACTGGTCATTAACTTCACTGGTCAATTGCCGAGCACAGTCATGGAACGTCCTCTTGGAACAGAAGCCAACAGCCTTGCATGGGATTTACAGGAGCCAGGACACAACTCTAGGATGCCAAGTGTTTCCTTGCAGCTGTAGAAGCGTCGAACCCCCCCTGCATGACTGAACAAGCACCTGCCACAGACTGGACAAGTCATGCATACATTCCTGAAGCTCTTCTGCCCTCGCGTCCCCTGGGGATGCTTGACATTCCATCGTCTGCAGAGTACGTGGGAAGAGAGCCACACTGTTTACTGTTGCCATTAACAAGGAGGTCATTTCCTTGGACTCTCTTGGAATTAGTCACGAACCTGAATGCTCCGGTAGCAGAGACTCTGCCAACATGGACACTTAGGGTCAGGCAGCTCATTAGATCTCAAACCAAGAAAGCTACAGGAGACATGTTCTATACAGTGACTACGGGCTGATTATGTCATCTTCCATTTACTATAAAACATCACATGACACCACCCTCAAGGCAACCGTCTCCATAGAGGAAGAACCATGAAATTTTCTTGCCCATTCCTCTGAAGCATCTAATAGTAGCCAGTGCCAGAGGCAGGATGTTGGCCTAGAGGGGTCTTGGGTCTGGTCCAGTCTGACAGTTCCTCTGTTCATGGCAGGGTGGCCATTTGCATTTGACTAATCTGATAATATTTTTTTTAAAAGAGTGACAAAAATTCTCATCCACATCTTTATCTATTTCTCCACTCCTCCACCTAACACAATACTTCAACCAGCTGTAATCACTACCTCAACTTCAGCTTATATCAACTATCAACTATATCAACTTCAGCTTTGCGGTGCCCCCTGTGGCATGGGGTTCCCAGGTAATTGCCCTGGTTGCTACCCCTTAACACCGGCTTGGCTTTTATAGGCAGGAAAACCGTTGCTGTGACACAGCTGGGCCATGGAGTTTTTACAGCATGTTGCAGGGAACCTCAGAAAGAAAAAGCTTGAGAATCCCAGCTACAGAGTTCAACAGAAAATGAGTATCTTTCTATAGACTTTTTTAATCATCCTGTAGAATTTAATACCAAATTTTGTCTCTCTCCTAGGGAATTGCACAGATTGGGTCAAAAATAAGCCTGTGGAAAGAATCTCAATTGCTACCGAATTCCATCAGGTTTAGAGTGTCAACCCTCTTACGTTCTACAGGAACTTTCCACAGGTTAGCAGCTTGTTCCATTGCCAGCAGCCGGAACCACCTCAACTCCTCAGCAAAGGCGGATTTAGGCAGCACTTGATGCAAGAGGGAACAGGACATGACCCTCGCTCCTGCAAGCTGGATGGGCAAGCAGGTGAGCACAGAGCTCCACTGTCATCAAGACAGCAATAGTGGCTTGCTGTCACCTTTCACCCCTGGATTCGGGGGGTGCTAGGGGCTGATTTGGGGATGGCAAGGACTGCTCTAACTTACATCCTGACTGCAATGGACCCCAAAAGACCCTCTGACAACCCGGAATATTCAGAGTGCAGAGCGGTGTGTCCACACCTTCCCTTTGGCAGGCAGGCCCTTGTGGGGAGTGTACAGGGCTGCTTTGCCAGTGCTGCTGGGGAGATCAGGCGGGTTTCCAGCCCCTTTACACAGCCAGAGCAGCAGAAAGGGGCAAGCCGCAGCCCAGAATCAGGGCCCAGGTCTCTGAGGGTCTGTCTACACTGCAGCTGGGAGTGAGCCTCCCAGCCTGGGCGGGCAGACTTGCACTAGCAGGGCTCGAGCTAGCATGCTAAAAAAATAGCAGTGTGGACGTTGGGGCTCCGGTGGAGAGCCTGCACTGCTGGCCAAGCCGTAAGGCGCACGCTGCTATTTTTAACAGTTCCGCTCGAGCCCCACTAGCGTGAGCCTGTGTGCCCGGGCTGGGAGCTGGCTCGCCACTGCAGTGTAGACAGACCCTAAAATAAATGGCGGCTTTATCGACGTGTGCTGTGCAGCCTCTTCTGTGCAGGGAATTCTGTAACTACATGGGGGATGTGGGCAAAAAGCTCGCGTTACAGGCCAGGCTCCTGCTGGTTGCACTGGCTGCCACCATCGCATAACGGAGGGGCAGGTAGAGGCCTTTGAGGGGCTGGGGGGAACTAAAGGAAAATGGCAGCTAGGGAAGAACGAGCAAAGTGAAAGACAGGGCAATTTGACAGGCGCGTCTCCACTGCTGTGCACACCAAAGACGGGTGAATCAGCACATTTAGAGTATTTACAAAACTAGGACAAGCGGGGGAGGAAATTTCAGGCTGTTTTATCTACCACATTAAAAAAAAAAAAACCCTAGGATAAAGCTGCTTCTCCTCCGCTCTGAGAGGGATACCCACGCGCTGACCTGTAAATGCCAGGGCAGTGAGCCTTGCTAGGGAATCCCAGGGGAGGGCATCTGTGTACTTAGAAGCACCTCTCCTCGCCAGGTTTGTGGATTGGTTTTAAACGCCGGTTGTAGATCTTAGCTCACATCTTTCACCAGTTACTGCCAGTGCTCTCAGGAGGGGCCCAGCTGCTAACACTGGTGACTTGGCTGAGCTGCATGTGCATAGACTTGTTTCCCATGTACTCTCATAACTAGGGTTCTATCAAATTCACGGCCGTGAAAAACACATCACGGACTGTGAAATCTGATGTTCCCCATGAAATCTGGACTCCCCGAGAAATCTGGCTATTGTAGGGGAGAGGCAGGGCTAGTGCCACCCTGGCTGGGGGTTTCTACCATGCGCCAGGCTCCAGATGCTAGTCCTTGCTGGGTTGGGGAGGGACGGGACTCCCTCTTCCCCTGCACGGGGCACTGCTGGAGCCAGGTCAGACCCATCTCCAGGAACCTTCCCCAGGTGCAGGAAGCTCTGCAACTGCTGGCTGGGAGCCCGGCTCTAAAGGCAGCGCCGCTGCCAGCGGCAGCACAAAAGCGCACACACACACACGCCTTGCTCCAGATGCTATACTCCCCCCGCCCCTTTGGGTTGGGATCCCCATGGTGACACCACCATGAAATTTCAGATTGAAATATCTGAAACTGTGAAATTAACCATTTTTAAAATCATGTGACTATGAAATTGACCAAAATGGCCTGTGAATTTGATAGGGCCCTACTCATAACAGCAGAGACCACGTTCTTCTTCCAGGCGTAGACTGGATTAGAGAAAATGGAGCAGTGATTATCCTCCACCCTCACACCTCACTGCTGTGGCAGCCACTGATAATCGAGTCGGGCCCGGCATTGCAAACTGGAGTAGCTAACGGCTTTGCTCTCTCGCCCTCTGTCAGGGATCTACGTGTTTGTTCCTTACTGGTGCTGCGCTGAGCAGGGCATTTCTAAACAGCAACCATGCTGGTGAGGGTGTGGTGGTGGGCAGGGATGAGGGAAGGAAAGGCAGGCTGCAGGAGTGAGGTAACTTCTCACTGGCATTAAAGATCTACCACAACCCTAAATAGCATCTGTTCCACTGTGTAAACTCCCAGCTGCTCTGATCCAACCTTTAATTCTGGCAGCAATAAATTCTCTGTGGAAAGGGGGAGTTACAGGTCACCTGCTGTATTAGTGCACACCACCTATTTAACTCCTCCACATCCAGGTTCAGAGTGAATTTCCATATAAACAGCACCTCAACAATGCAAAACATTCCTCCTGGCCCTTCATTGCCCCATAAGGCAAAGCTAGCATGAATTAACCAACTCCGCCCAGGCCTGCTATCGCCAGACTTACAGGCAAAGTACTGCCACGGCTCATAGGTAACTCCAAAGTCAGTAGATCGCTCCAGCACCCAGAGATCCGGACGAGGGGAATTGGCAAATTTGATCAGGACGTATGCCACGTGAAACAGCTGAAAGAGAAAAACATGTGGTTAGGTTGGTGCTCCGGGCAGCATTAAAATAAGAGAGGACTGGTGTGACCCATGGTGGCACCTGATTCCTCCCCACCCTTGGAAATAAAGAGTGGAGCAAAACTCTCTGCTCCCACATGGATCACTATGCCACATGGACGCTGGTCAGAGCCATGGCGAGGGCAAGACGTTCTCAAGATGGGACGGGTCAGATTCTGGTTATATTTATCACTGGGGAGCGTTCAGTGACGGCATCTTCCCACCTGGAACGGGACTTGACGCAGCAGGGGATTATCTTGCACACTGTTCAGAAAGCCCAAATTCACCCCATCAAAATTCAAAGATCTGCCAGCCAAAATAACCACTCCAAGGCAGCTTCTGCATTACAGTGGAGGTATACAAGCCACACACTGGTGTGGGCAGGGCAGCCACCCACACTGTATCAATCAGCTCTGTGCTCTGAGGAGTTTCTTCTCCAGGGCTGTGAATCACCACCTTTTACAACAAACCTGGCTGAATGCTTAGCGCTGCAGTTCACAATGGCAATAACTCAAAGGTGGAAAGCCCGGGGCCTTAAATCAGTAATTATCCTCATTTAAAAAAAAAACCAGGGACAGGCTCCAGCAAAGCACATGTTCCCCAGCCTGATAAATCAGCTGGAATTTACTTGCGGGGGCGTGTCTGGTAATTTTCAGTATGAAAGGAGATCATAATAATTTGCTCCCTTCCCTGTGAGAAAGAGTCTCCAAAAAATAACCTCTCTTCCTTCTGTTGCTCCTCAAGTCTACCCTGTGATACCAAAGATCCTCTAAAGCAGTGGTTCTCAAACTAGGGCTGCCACTTGGTTAGGGAAAGCCCCTGGCGGGCTGGGACGGTTTGTTTACCTGCCGCGTCTGCAGGTTCAGCCGACTGCAGCTCCCACTGGCCGTGGTTTGCCGCTCCAGGCCAATGGGGGCTGCGAGAAGCAGCGCGGGCCAAGGGACATGCTGGCCACCCTTCCTGCACCCCATTAGCCTGGAGCGGCAAACCATGGCCACCGGGAGCTGCGATCGGCCGAACCTGCGGACGCGGCAGGTAAACAAACCGACCTGGCCTGCCAGGGACTTTCCCTGAACAAGTGCCGGCCCTAGTTTGAGAACCACCGCTCTAAAGAGATTTAGAGGATTGACCCGAGTGCTTATCTTCCCTCAGTCCTTAAATCACACACACAACTCCCACCCAAGTCAATGTGAACTGAGCACAAATGGAGCAAAGGCCTCTGGGGCCTGGGGTAAGAGGAGCTGCACCATAGTTAAGGTAGCACTGGGCTGACGTTTAGCTCCCTGATCTGTACTGCTCACAAACAGGCAGTGCTAACAGCCATAATCCCCTGTTCCTCCCACCGAGAAAGCCCATCTTGGCTTGAACCCGGAGTCAGGCAAATGCTTGGCCATGAGAGATGAGCCTTGAGATGTGCTCAAGAAAGGCTGTGGGGTACTGGGAAGCTTTTACCCTATCCATGAGGGAGCAGGTGATGCTGTCACAGGCTGCTAGGAAATATCCATCTGGTAAATATCATTCCTTTTGGCTCCTTCTTAGACAGAGACCATATCCTAAAACCCTGCCCTTGAGACTCGTAACATTCCGTGCCAGTCAGTCCTACATCCACCCAACCAGAGAGACAGCTGGGTGCAAGCAACGCCCAGAACAGCTTCTCTTCCACATGCACCAGGTTCAGGAGAGCAGGCAGAGAAGACCTTTTTGGTTTCGGCTTGGCTATTGCACTGGGCTACTCCCAATTAGTCTGGACACTGATTTATGCAGCCACGTCCTTGCCAAGAATGAAATAAATATACTCTTTGGACAGCTAAAATGTCAGTGCTAGAAAGAAACAAAAGCTCAAGCAGAAATTCTCTTCCCCAGCTGGCACGAGCTCGCTCCAACAATCCCCACTCTATCATCCTGTCAAATGGGGATATTTACAGGCAGATGAAGCTCTCTTCTCAGGCAAAATTCTTAGCATCAAAAACAACACAAAAGGGCATCTTGCATGTGCAAGAGGTGCTGATTTGCAGCTGGTACAGTATGGCAGCTGCCCTGCCAATGCCAATGTGCATCTACTTGACTAGGAGGAACCACCTCTACGACAGAGGGTAGTAAAGACTCCATGCCCATTTAGTCCTTCTGACGAGACTGCCAGCAAGGAGCCCAAAGTTGTAGCCAGCGTGTTGCCATGTTCTGTGCACCGGTAAGTCCCAGCTCCAGTCACACATTCAAGCCACTCAGCAGCCACTTGGCAATCGCCAAGAATCACGTGCTTTGAAAACAGCTGTAGCCTGCCACAGGTAGTTTCTTAAGGGAGAAAAATAGACCTGAGCCAGGGAAGAGGCAACCAAGTCTCCCAAGCTGTTCATAAAACACACTTCCTCTGGCGTGACCAGGGTTTGGTGGTATCTGGCGCAACCATCACCTATGACAGCGGGAATGTAGTGCAGGTGGAAGGTGCTGTCTTGACAGACAGCCCTGGAGACTGAAGCATGGGCCGTGGCAGTGCCAGCTTCCCCAGCAATGGGTCTTGGGGCTGGCCGAGTCCCTAGCCTGCCCCCAACCGAGCACACAAAGCCAGAGTTAGCATCCAAGCTTGCCCCCTCCCTGAGGGGGTGGGTTTTATTGAGAGCTTGGAAAGAACATCACAAACACAACTTCCACCTGAACGTGCCTCTTCCTAGGGCTCCCATCAAGACCCTTGTCTGACTCAGAGAGCGGCTGCTCCCCACCCACCGCAGCAACTTTAATGCAGGCTGGTTGCACCTGAATTTCAGACGACTCCTCAGAAGAGCCCTGCATTCTTATATACAAGGTTTGCCATTCTGTCCCTTGCCTCGACCTCGCCCTGGATGGCTTGCAGCTATGGGCAAGAGGATACTCCCGTCATCTCTCGACGTTCCTTCAGTCCTAGGCCCCCTCACGGTGATGGCCAACAATCCCTACAACTGTCGTGGCACTTTTGGAGGACAAGGATACCTGTTCACTGAGGACCGGACTGAGAGGACCATACCCATTTCCCACAGGCAGGATTTGAGCTTGCTGCCTACAAGTAAAAAAGTCTGGGGCAGGTCCTCGGCAGGCGTGGAGTGTTACAGCTCTGCTGAAGACCATTTATACCTGCTGAGTGTCTGCACCTCTATAGCCCCATGCCAATCTCCAGCTCATTCCCCCACAAACCTCCGACATAACTCAGTGTTCCCTTATATAGGACAAACCCCTCTCCAAGTTCTCCCTAAAGCCCAAAGAGCAGAGGGAGCTGGGGGAATGGCCCCTGGGAAATGCACACCAATTAAATCAAAGTTACGACTCAAACAAACTACGATTTATAAATGGCCACCCAGCGCAGGTGCGCGTTACCGCAGCGAAAACAGCACCAAAGCTGAAAGATAAAACACACTTTTCACACGGCTAAAGCAAAAGACCCACCCTAGATACAGGCCCAAGTTCCTCTCTGTGGTTCATACATTTCCAGGGCACGTGAGACTAAGATCGCACCGAGGGACAGCGTTTTCTGACCCCTCACTCTTGTAACCAAGCTGTTATTTATTCGTGAAGCCCCAGAGGCCAGGCTTTCAGTCAGCTGCTTTCCCTCCAGGATCAGTTCTCACAGGTTTACATCTGCTTCTTGGCATGGGGAACATGGCTGAGTACCAGCCAGTGAAGTTATGCATTCCCCTCGGTTATAAATCCGTCTCCAGCTTTATTCTTTGGGGGATAAATTAATGTTCCCACTGGAATGCGGAATGGCTTTTGGCTTGACAAGATTGGCTATAGAGTTTCAAGGTATCCGGGAGCATGCTGGACGGCAGCACTAGGAAAGCTGCTCTGCAGCCTGCAATTCAGAGAGACGGACAGGCCTGAGTTCTCTTTAATCGGTATCCTCCTGCAAGTGAGACAGGCAGGACGTAGCAGCCCGGCCCCAAGGCTGGGAACTAGGAACTCCCCAGGTCTAATCCCAGATCTCATGCTGACTTGCTATAGCTTTGGTAAGTCACTCCGGGTCTCGTTTTCAGAGCTAGCAAGCACCCACGGCTCTAAGTGAGGTCAACGAGAGGTGCAAATATTCATGGCCTCTGAAAAATAACACCCGTAACTTCCTAATGCACCAGCTTCCCCATGTACCCAATGGGGATAATACCCAAATCATGAGTGGTGTGGAGAAAGAATAAGGAAAAGTTATTTACTTGTTCCAATCATATAAGAACTAGGGGACATCAAATGAAATTAATGGGCAGCAGGTTTAAAACAAATTAAAGGAAGTTCTTCTTCACACAGCACACAGTCAACCTGTGGAACTCCTTGCCTGAGGAGGTCGTGAAAGCTAGGACTATAACAGGATTTAAAAGAGAACTGGATAAATTAATGGAGGTTAAGCCCATAAATGGCTATTAGCCAGGATGGGTAAGGAATGGTGTCCCTAGCCTCTGTTTGTCAGAGGGTGGAGATGGATGGCAGGAGAGAGATCACTTGATCATTGCTTGTTAGGTTTACTCCCTCTGGGGCACCTGGCATTGGCCACTGTTGGCAGGCAGGATACTGGGCTGGATGGACCTTTGGTCTGACCCAGTATGGCCGTTCTTATGTTCACACATTTTCAGAAGGGTGTCTGTCTGAAAAACTGGGCCTAGAAATCATGAGGTATATTATTCACTGTATCTCCTGTAGGACACCCAAAAACACTGGCCACTTTTGAAAACAGTAGACCTAGCTTCTCTTAATCTTTCCCTGCCTCAGTTTCCCCCTTTGTAAAACAGAGAGAATATCCAGCTCACAGAGATGCTGTGACGTTTCACCCTCAGGAGAGTTCGTATTGCAAGCAGGAGCCTGGGAACAACTAGCCTGTTCTGAGAACATGCAGCTATTGTAAGTGAGCTAGCAATCAAAGCTACCTTGTGTATCCCTTCACGTGCTGCAGTATAGACACACCCATAGCGTTCGTAAATTGCTTTGAGATCCTTCCAGGAAAGGTGCTACCAAAGGGCCAGCTGTTTTTATTATCCACGCATAGTCTTTTTGAGACGAAGGTATGTGTTGCTGTCCTTCCATTCAAGGAGAATAGGCTGACACAAAATTTTAACAGACAATGTTGATATCTTTGGTATTTATCATTTTCGCCCCGCAGAGGCAGCCAGTTCCATGGTGACAGGCAGCAGGCCCCTGCCAGCACCTCACTGCAGCCGATTCACTGCTCTCCAATTTCACACTGGGAAAGTAACATTTGCAATTATAGCACAAGAGACTCTTGAGTCATCCTTGTTCCCTGCTCCAGTGTTACAGCTGTGAAGCCCTGCACTCCTGGATGGTACTGATTACACTGCTATCAAATCAGTGTGTGTGTGTGTGTGACTATACACAAATGTTACACAGCTCGACTCAGAACACCTTCTCCCTCAACCCCCTGCCTTGTTTAAAGTGAAAATGAACGAACACTCCTGGCTGAAAGCTTTATTGTTCCAGTAACATGGGAGCTGTCACAATAAGTAAGTCAGGAGGGCCGTGATCCCTGAGAGCAACCCTTACACTTGTGGGGGGAAAAGGTTTACTGGTCTCAGTTAGTCAATCAAAAGCCATCTGAGCAGTTTTGCATGCACGACGCACCAACCCACGACTCTATTTCTCTCTTCTACAGAAGCACATTTGGGACAATTGTGCCCACACTGCTGGCAGATTTTTTTCAGATGCCAGCAAGAATCCCACTCACATAGCATAACAGAGCCTGGACCTGCTGTTATGGCAAAGGGAATTTTACCGTATAATGGCAGGGGAGGCATAAGACATTTTTTAAAGAACATGAAAGTTAAGACTAAGGTCTTAATATTAAGATCCCCTTTTAGTATGAGCCACAGTGTCCTAGCAAAATCCCAGTTCACGTATTGACATTCCGCCTCTAAGTTTCCCCCTGCACTTTCAAAATGAGACAGCATTCTTCCACTGCTTAAGTTAAACAATTGTGTAGCATTGCTGTGCACTGCTAAACAACTGCTGATTCCCCCCGCCACCCCCGAAGTGGCTGCACTTTAGTGGCAGGATGTAGTGGTCCCTATGCTATATATCCAATCCTTACCAACCCCAGGGGGTATGAGGCTTAATCAGCATTTAAGCCAATTGAATTTCTAGAGCACATTTGTAAAAGCAGCAAAGAGTCCTGTGGCACCTTATAGACTAACAGAAGTTTTGGAGCATGAGCTTTCGTGGGTGAATACCCACTTCGTCGGACTGTATTCACCCACGAAAGCTCATGCTCCAAAACGTCTGTTAGTCTATAAGGTGCCACAGGACTCTCTGCTGCTTTTACAGATCCAGACTAACACGGCTACCCCTCTGATACTAGAGCACATTTGCATCTGAGTATCTCTAATCATCATCATTACAGCGCTCTCTCTTGCAGGAGCCATTCTTATTCATGTTACAGAAAATTGACGGATTCTGTGACCTTGGCAAACCTAGACACTAAACTGACATGAAGCTCAGTGCAATGGTGGGACATCTTGTTAAATCTGGTGGATTTTGGCCCTACTATTTTTCTGAACATGACAGGCTGCCGGAAAAAGAGAGGCAAAATGATTGCATCAAGTACATATGTTGAGAGAGTTATAAAGATGGTGCAGTAGCTCTAAAAATGGAGAGAGAAAGCTGGCAAGAAAATTCTTTTCATTCCATATTTAGCCCCAATACATTTCTGCCCAACCAGTATAGAAAGAGAAACTCAGTAGTGTTTTTCCAGAAGCTTTATTTAGCTCATATCATTCAGATGAATAAAAACCTCTATACTCCCAGAGTCCTAGCCAAATTTTTTTTTCCTCCATAGAGAAAGGGGTTGCCATGCCAAGTGCCATGTTTAGTGCACATGCTCATCTCTTTTTAAAAAAAACAGCTCTCATTGCATCTGGCACATGTTTTATGGAGTCGAGGGGTGGGGAGGGAGGATTCAAACCTATAGCAGAAGCTTTGGTGACCTGGAACACCAGAATGAGGTCAGAAGCAGAGCAGTGGTCCAAGCGATAGCAAACATTGATAGCACCAATCACCTAAAGGAGAGGATTGTGTGTGTTGTGGGAAGAGCTGGGTGAATTTTCAGCAAATATTAAAAAAAAATGCATTTTTTAGGAAACAAACTATTGGCAACTTTGTGGCGAACAATAGTTTTAGCTTCTATAAAAAAAAAGTAGATTTTCCCCCCCAAAATAATTGTAGCTGTTCATTTCAACCCTTTCAAAATGAAATGTCTTGTGTGCTTTTCAATCCAAAAAGAAAATTTTGTTTTTCAGTTCAGTGGGGGGGGAGGGGAATCAGCTTTGGTTTGAAACGAAGCATTCCCCGCCCCGCACTTTTCAGTTCAGCCCCACACCAGAAAAATTTCTACACTCAGCTCTACTCATGAGGAGCAGCAAGGGAGAAAAGGAACAAAATGAGTAATGCTGAAATGCAGTCACATTACGCACCTATTCAAGCACCTCACGGCTCAGGAAGTTGGTCTTATCACAGCTTGGCTAAAGATTAACCCCACTAATACTGGGACAGTCCTTAAGGAGCATCATGGGATGAAGGAAGTCAAAGCGGTACAGTCTGGACAATCAAACTAGAGATCTGGCTTAGGTTCATAGGCAAGAATCACATTTTTGGACTAGGAGGAGGCCACCAACTTGTCCGTGACACAGTCACTATATACCTTGACACAATATGGATGTCTTTGCTCAGGGAGGTGCCCGGCCCAGGATGGCGGTGGTGAGGATGGGAGGTTTACTGGCAGAGTGCAGGATGAAGCAGGAACATCATGTATAGCATGGACGAGGGGCTCTCCTTGGACGAAGCAGCTAATTTACTAACAAGATAGAACGCAAGGCTCCATATGCCTAGTGCTATACAGCTGGCTGCTGCAGCACTAAGTCTATCAGACACTGAGACCATTCAAGTATGCCGGACAATGTTGGATTGTTATTTAGATCACATCAGACACGTGCACAGTCCTTAGCAGAACACAGCTCAGACTAGTCCTTGAGTTAAAGAAATTACCAGCTAAATTGGACAGAATCAATATGACCAAAGGAGAAGCCTTCAGGATATGAGCACGTAAGTCATAGTCTGTCAGCAATGAACAGCTAAATGAACAGCTGGTTTTTAAGGAAAGATGTGAACGAGGTGGAAGATGCTAAGCCCATAGGAACTGGGAACTCAAGAAGAGGCTGCACCCAAGGAAACTCTAAACTGAAAATGGAATAAGGTGGTGATAGAACCAACTGACCCAGGGTAGCCTTAGACTTCTACTGTAGATCTACCTCACTTGGGCTAGCTGTAGTAGACTTCTGCAGGACATTTTCATGCTCTGTTGTGCCTGCTCCATTTGTCACCGATGGGCTGGTTCTGGATGGATGGCACAGATTTTTTTAAAGAGCAATGACGTTATTATTAAGAGCAACATTACATAGGTTTGGTGGGTGGAAGGGAAGCTCTGTGAAATCTTTGGCCAGGAAATCATGAGACAGGAAAATTAGCAACCAATTTTCTTTACAAATAAAAATATTACTATCTGACTGAGGATGCAGTTCTCATGAATCACAATCATTTACAGGCCATTCAAATGCATGAAAAACAAGTTCAACATCCTAGAGAGGATGAGATACTGATGAGGAGGAGCCAAGCAGCCTTGTCCGTGATTAGAACCCCCCTGAAATATCATTCCAACTAATTACTCCTCCACCTGACAGCACTGAGGTTTTGATGAGTGAAACCAGCACATCACGAATCAGCAGCAAATCCACCCGCTTTGGAACCATAAATTCTTGGGTCTGAATTAGCAACTTCCTGTTTGTCTCTCAAATAAGTAAGAGGCACAGGAATGTTTAGAGATGGTATTTGTTAACAAGAAGTCTGTACTATTTTTTATTCCCCTCCCCTCGCCTCTTCCTGGGGAGTTATTTTGTAATAGTTATTCCTGATTAACTCCATGTATAGTGGATTAAGATAATTCAGAATAAAATGCTCTTATTCTAGAATAAGAGCTAATCAGGAATAGTTAATCTCCTTTAAATTCACACAGTGCCTTATTCCAGATTAATTTCCATGTGTAGACAAGCCCTAAAACATGACTTCAGTTTCCCAGCCATTGAAGATTAATGGGAAAATGTCACCATGAACTAGAACTAGAAAACACAATGAAATTCTTTTGTGATTGGTTTTATTAATGACCTGAACACTCACCCATACTGCACTTGCACTAGCAAAAGATCTGTACAGTTGCACTAAATGATCTAACAAAAGGGGAGGAATTGAGAGAGACTAAGGCCTGGTCTACACTGGGGGAAGGGGGGTCGATCTAAGGTACGCAACTTCAGCTACGTGAATAGCATAGCTGAAGTCGAAGTACCTTAGCTCGAATTACTTACCATCCTCACGGCGCGGGATCGACGTCCACGGCTCCCCATGTCGACTCCGTACCGCCATTCGCGTTGGTGGAGTTCTGGAGTCGACAGGAGCACGTTCGGGGTTCGATATATCGCGTCTAGATGAAACGCGATATATCAAACTCCGAGAAATCGATTGCTACCCGCCGATCCGGCGGGTAGTGAAGACGTACCCTTACTTTAATGGCTGGCTCACAAACAGGATAAGAGACCTACTACTCGAACTCACAGCCAGAAGAGCTGTGGTTTTGAAGCTAGATTAGGGTTCTAATCCCAGCTCCCTGACAGCTTGTGATTTGTGTAGTAGCTGTATATGTTTTTCGGCAGCACCTGAATTTGTTACCATGAATTAACAGAACAGCATCACGCAGGAAAAACAGGCTGGTTTCTGCCTCGCTGGTGCTAGATCTTCTTGGGGAATGCACAGACTGGAGCCTCTGGCGCAGTGTTTCTCAAACTGGGGTCGCCGCTTGTGCAGGGAAAGCCCCTGGCGGGCCGGGCCAGTTTACCTACCTGTCCCATCTGCGGGTCCGCCCGATTGCGGTTTGCTGCCGCAGGCCAATGGAAGCTGCTGGAAGCGGTGGCCAGTAAGTCCCTCAGCCCGCACCGCTTCCAGCAGCCCCCATTGGCCTGGAGCAGTGATCTGCAGCCAGTGGGAGCCGCGATCGGCTGGACCTGCAGACGGGGCAGGTAAACAAACCGGCCCGGCCCTCCAGGGGCTTTCCCTACACAAGCAGCGACCACAGTTTGAGAAACACTGCGCTAGAGAGCCACCACAGAGCATGAGCCATTTAAAGGGGGTTTTAAAAATGAGAGAGGCGTTTGTCCCTGCCGTATTTAAAAAGAGCCCATCTCCTGCTTAAAAGGCCCACAGAGAGTGGAGTGCAGCTACCCTGTTCTACACTCACAGCAACACCATGGTGGCTGCAGAAGGCCCCTTGAAGAGCCATAATGGGGCACAGGGTCACACGGACCAAGCTTGGACACTCAGCGGGAAGAGGCCTACGCCATGGTCGGAGAGTCCACGAACTGCAGACCCACCGGGGGAGGAGGGGAAGCAGCTACGGCCTTACAGAGGGCTGCTCCCCCAACAAGGAGAGGTTCTTCAGGCCCCAAAACACTGGACAGAGGCTGCAGCACATGTACCCTCCCACAGAAATAGTAGCAAATAAAGACAATTCATAACTAAACTGGCCCGATCTTGGGCCCTTTCTCATAGACAAATATTGGTCAGGTGCAGAGGCACTGTGAAGCCATACAGCATTTGCTTTTCTTTTTATATTTGACTTTCTCTAGCTCGGTCATGTGTCCTCTTCCTCTCCCTCTCTGTACCTCGGCCTTTTCTCCTTTCTTCTCACCGGTCAGTTCATGTAGCTGCTGCAGCAAAGTCTTCTTACCAATCTGCTTAACTTCCTGCAGTCATTTGACCTTCAAAAAGCAGCCTCATTTATTCTTTGCCCCAGAGGACGCAGACCTTTTTCAAAATATTTTATGGAGTTGTTGCTGATAGATACACAGGGTTTTTATTTCCTTTTACACAGGAAAATATTTGTGAAGGGCTAGACTGTGTGTTTTTCCTGGTTAGTTAAAATTCCTTTTCATCCTAGTCACTTTTTGCTTTTCTTCTTTTAGAGAAAACATTTAGGCCCTGTTCCCGCAATCAAACACTTGCGCACAAATAATTTTGTTCATGCGAATGGTTCTGTTAGGACTACTCATGGGCGTATTTGAAAGGTTGGGTCCCTATCATGTAAACACACACATGCACACACGCTCTCTCCCTACTGTTTCTTTCTCTTACCCAGAACACATGCTCCCTCTCGAAAAAAAATGAGGCTTCTGGCACCTGGAAGGCAGGGATCAGTTCACAGCACTTACAGGCTCTGGAAGATGTAGCTCGCTTTTAGGTAAAAGAAATTATCCCCAGTTAAATGATTTTTATGAGCAAACTTTTCAAAGCAACCACAAATGCTCTTTAAAGGTGGTTTCAAAGTCCACTGTAGCTCACCCTGCCTTCTGCCCATACATACAAAACCCTTTAATGTGCCTCATCCCTCCCAGACAGAAACCAGAACAACATTCCTGAGAAGGTGAGCTAGTTCTTATCTTTCTACAGTAGGTTAATTATGGAGGAATCTAGCCAGACTGAAATAGAGTCAAGCCTCTTTCCCTCTATTTCCAGGAGAGCACCAGGGATCCTATCGATACTGAATAGTGCTGTCACAGTTTCCGTGGCTCAGCATGAGCAGAGTCTCCTCTTTACTTCTAGGGTTTTGGTTAGAGCTCATTCAACATGCCATAGGGACAAAAATCCCTTCCATAAAAATACAAGGCTCTGGATATGTTTAGGGGCAAAACCATGCATAATCCATCACACACACACCCCTGCAGTCAATGGCTCCTTTTCCCTCTTGAGCACAATGGCATATGGCCACTTCCCCAAGAGAAACAGAGCACTCAGACCAGGGAGGAAAGACGTCCGCAGTTCAACAAGGGCTGTTTCACTCAAATGGAACAAGGCCTCATGCCTAAAATTAGTGGGAAGTGGCTGCGATATGAACAGTGGTCCCAGCGCCTTTACCAGGCTCTTCCAGCCCACGAGCCCCAGGGCACGCACTTGGTTTCCCCAATTAATATTTAATAAGCAGCCTTTATTGCTCCTGCAGAAATTTAAGAATGGTACAGGTACTCTTAACAATATGGTCTTCTAAGCGCCAAGAGTGTTTTAACAGGGAGAAGGGATAACAGGATTTAATGGCCTTTGCAGAAATCCAGGATGATAAATGCTCTGTAATTTAAAATTAATTAGCGCAGACACCTGGCCCTCAGGGAGCTCTGAAGTGAGACGCTTCTCTTCAGTGCCTGAAAGAGGGAAGCAGATAAGACACGGGAAAAGAGCACAAGCATGAGCCTTGTCAGTACTGGGCAGGCACGCTCCTGGGAGCTGAAGTGAGGTACTTAACCAATGCCGTGTTTGGGATATACTGGGAATAGAGTTGGGACCATTCTGCAAAGCTTCAAATAACCGTTTTTTTTTAATTGGCCGTCTGGTTAATGAACCTATAGGGATCCCATTTTCAAGCTTTCCTCAACACCCAGGGGGCTAGAAGCTTTTTTCTTTCTTAAAATTGAGATTATCTCATAACCAAAATGGCTTTAGGAGCTGAGACTTTAAAAGAAACACACTTGAGAACACAAGACTTGTCTGCATAAAAACCACAAGTTGGCAACACAGATCTGAATATTTTAATTTACCTATGCCATAAAAACGGCTCCGTTCCTTTTCTATAAATAGCTGAACCCAGCCTAAGACAAGGTAAAGCATTTTGCAGCAAGAGCATATCTATTAATTCTAAAGAGAATGATGGGTTCATTCATTATTTCATACACAGGCTTCTGTTCTTCTTCACAGCAGCTTCTCTCCCTACGAGTCATTGTTCTACAGATAAGTGCAGTGTACATTGCCGGCCAAAAATAGTCTGAAAACTGGATCTGCAGCACCTGACTCAGCTGGGACAGATCGGTGCCATCATAGTTCGGCTGGGCGAGCCTGGCCAGCATTAAGTCATTCCAAGTCCGTAGGAAGCTTAGTCTCCCAGGCTACATTTGGCAGGGGTGTTTCATGTGCAGCCATTCAATCAGCTGACCCTTGAGAGAACACAGGGAGGTGTAAAACACTGAATAGCCTCCATACAGGCTGCCACTTCCAGTGGAGTGCATCGGTTAGATTTGTGGCTGTCACAGGGAAGAGTGAGGTTGCAATGAGTGTCGTGTGGGTGCTTAATTACATGTATATTATTATACAAAGAGTCACCAGCCGGAGGGGAGGCGGACGCCCTGATCCTGCAGACGCTGAAGCATGTGCATAATTTGACTTACAGGAGTCCTAACGCTGAGCTCAAAATTAAATGGTCTTTGTTTGCCAGACACTGGCCACATCAGTCTCTGATTGCAGCCAAGCATGTGTGCGCCAAAGGCATCGGCGTTAACAACTGGTCACTTTTAAACACGACTCCAGAAAAAAATATATATATATAGTGCTCAGAAACATTGTTTATTTCATTGCAGCTTAGAAGGAGGGCAGTAATGAGATGTTCTATTTATTTATTTAGATACATAACACCACGCCTATCCCTAGGGGCCTTTCATTGTAAACAAACAATATAATCACATAAATGGAGTGAACCAACAACTGCACCTAGCAGCCTCAAGCCAGAAAACAGTTGAGTGAAGACGACCTCCCCCCCCCACCCCACCCCCAAAAAAACCCCAAGCAATATCTATCCCTTATCAGATTGGCACTGTGAGCCTGAAACAAGTTCACAAGTGCTCATCTCACTGTGGAAAGGTGAAGTGGGTCCTGTTAACTTGCTGTGGCAGGTGGCTCCTTACCTCATTGGGATAGAAGGGAGGGTCTCTAGTGAGAGGATCTAGGGTGCAGGCTGAGCTGTCCAAAAGGAGGAGCCGTAGGAGCAGCCCAGCCCAGCCCAAGGAGAAGGCTGGAGCATAAGAGATGGGCCCTAAGTGTATCCTAAAGCTGCCAATTCAAGCTGTTTCAGATCAAAATAGCTGCAAAATTGAGACTCCCTCATGGAGGACACTGTGCTAGCTGCTCCCTCTCTTTTTATACTGAAGAGGCCACTGCTGGAGCAAATCCACCGACTGCATCTTGGTCTGAGAGGTAATATCAGTCTAGAAGCCCGAGTCCCTGGACTGGCCAGTCACATAGGATAGTTTTCAGCCTAGCACCACAGTATTACAATTTCCATGTGCAATCTTCTGCAGCCACACTGGTGTGGAAGTGGGATACCAGTCTGATGCGGTAGCATTATACACACACTTTGCACTGGTGTAAGTCATTGTACAAGGGCAGGCCACACTGACTTAAGTCCACTGCACCAGGATGGAATTTGGCCCATTGAGCACATTCTAGGCCTGACTCTCCACTGCCCTGCACCCTGTGCAATCACACCTGTGCCAGGTGGGGCTAAAATGCTACCAGTCAGTATACTCCACTTACTCCCATAAGTGGTAGCTTTTCCACACTCACTCTGCACAGGTGTCAGTGCTATCACAATGTACAACCCCACATAGAATCAGGTCTCCTCACACCCCAATAGGCGTGTGGTGCTCTCTCCACTTTACAGATGGAGAGAAAGAGAGCAGAGCAATGAAATGAGTTGCTCGCGAACACAGGAGAGTCAGGATTAGAACTCAAGTCCTCAGCCCCCATACTATGCTCGATCCAAGCCTCCCAGCCTCATGACCAGACCTCTGGCAGGGCTCAATGGATTCACAGCAAAATCAGAAATCCCCCTAACTCAGGAGGAGGGAGGTTTGCTATAAATTTGAAATGCATCTCAGGTAAAAGCTGGGACCAGATCAAAGCAAACCAGACAGTCAAAACAGGATCGAGTGTCAAAAACATGAAATCCAGGGTTTTCATAAGAAACTGGGTGAAATGCAGTTACAGCTGAGGTTTGCTTTGACATGTGGGGTTTAATGGGACCCCAAAGGCTACGGGGTGCAATGGCCACTCCACTCAGAACCCCAAGTGTGCAACAATCGAATGGACTGATAGCAAAAATAATGGTCACGCCCACACCTGAGACACATGGCTCTCCATGGGTGTCACAGAGCTCCACCTTAAAAGGTCTCCTTCACAGCTTTGGGCCAAGAGGGATGCGTGTTCCCTTGAATTAAGGAAGATCATGGATTATGCCATTAGTCATAGTGCACTAGCATTACACACACAAGTGCAATGACAGGGCAGGCTGTTCAAAGTGTAGTTCCTGACCTCTGTCTAAGGAGGGGTTAATGTGACCTGCTAATCTTCCCACTACCAAGTGTTATGTCTAAAAGGTCTTGAAAGGGAAATGCGAGCTTCCATTTCCAAATCCAGGAATGTCAGGTGACAGTGGTCTCTCCTGACACAGTCAGCCCTGTTTGGAGAAGGCTGTAATCTGAACAATGCTTTTCAACTGCTAATGGAGAACCGTCAATTTCTCCAATGGCTGCGTTCACCAACCCAAAGCACCTCTAGCCCTTTTAAAAGGGCATGACCCCTTTTCTCTTCCTCTCCCCTCCCCACCCAACACGGAACAGCTGCTTTAATCCTCTTGCAAACATCAGCACTACCCCAGAACAGCAGCTGCAGTAACCCTTCCTCCTCCGGCCATAATTAAAGCCACAGATGAAGGTAACTCCTCTGACTGTAGGTGGGATTTCAAGTTCTGAGGCCTTTCACTTGGAGCTCTCAGCTTCCTTTAACCTTTGAAGTCTGCTAGGAAGTATTAGGTCTTTTTGGAATCAGATATTCTAGGGGACACTGCGTCATAGTTGTCTCTGACAGGATTGTTTTGGGGTCACGTTTGGAACATTCCAGATGGCCTCCCTTCAAACCGATGTGAACAGCATTGCTGGCAAGCGAGGGGGAAGGGCCAAGAAGCTACTCAAACATGCCCCCCGGGAAAGCATGTAATTGAAAGGGAAGGAATTTTGCTTGGACACATCAGTTTCATTACCTAGTAAGAGAAGAGGCATAAAACAAGACAGAGTCTAACCTAACTGCTCACCACCCTGGCCCAATATCCAGTCAGTGCAATGGTTGCTGAAGTGCGGTAGACAGGCATGGTCGTTTGGACAGACAGATGAGTTGGTGCCACAGAAAGTCTGAATAAAATAAGAGGTTTAAATAGAACTCCCTGAAGTCCAGACTGCTGTGCAACCTACCCAGATCAAGCTGTGTTAGAAACTTGCCTGTTTCTTGAGCCAAAAAGTGAGATTTTTCAAAAGCTTTCAGCACTGGCCTAACTCTTCTCCCTTTGAAGTCAATGGGACTTTTACCACTGACTTCAATAGAAGCAGAAATAAGCCAGTACTTTTTGGGCCATATATTCAAAAGCATTAAATAAATCCCTCTATGTATCCCTCTGAGTGGCACATTGGGAAGTATAGCAGCCCACTACAGCTGGAGCTCCTGCAGCCACAAAACAGAAAGGATGGTTTAAAGTGTCAGTCAACTTATATCTTGGGGTTTGCAATCTGATAGCAGCTATTATTTGAAGTAGCTTGTTTTTTTAACAAGCAGTTAGTCTCCTGTCTATGGGACTGAGTTTTGGTGGAGAATCTTATTCAAAAGCCAACATCGTTCTAGGAACTCTGCAAATTGATGACTGGCTATACAAAGAACAGGAGAAGAGCAAACGGGATTTTTAGACATGTTTCTAAAATGACACCTTGCAGCCAAAAGGTGTTCTCATAGAATGCCAGGCTGCTATTTATGTTACACACACAACCTGTAAGAATAAATACAGACTAGGGACTAAGATGAGAAGTCTAAAGGTTTATTAGATTTCCACTAGGGAAATCTTTTTATAGTTATTACTTCAAAATGGTTATTAATAGATAACTACCCATTTTATTTATTTCCCTATTGCTGCAACAACTGGAAGCCAAAAACAATTTATAATCCAAGGAAAGAAAAGCAGCTGAGTGCTCTGTGGGCAGATCCTGTTTTATCTGGACTCCGCAAGCTTCAGAGACTAGTTTTCCACTGAGAGTGGATTGACTCAATTTTAATGCCAACTTGATTGTAAGGAGATTTTCCATTAGCTTCTTGAACTGCTCCAGCCTACGCTGGCTTATTTTAGAGCATGAGCTCAATGCCTGATGAACAACCCTGAACTGGAAGGACACAGACGGACATTCTTCATTCCCAGGATGAGGGCTTAAACCCCTTCCCAACAGGATGGCACTAGCTGGAAACAAACCAGTTCTGCCCTAGGTCCATGATGGTCACTTCCCAACACTGCAATGCACATTGCAGACTAGCTTCAGAATGAGCTCATGTGAATCCCAACGCTGACCAAGCAAGAGTCTTTCCCCCCATGCCCAGTTAAAGGAGCTGGGCTCATTTTGCTTAGCTAAGGGCCATGTGGCTTTTTTAGCTCACGCAGTAGAGGCTCATACATTAAGCTCTAGAGGTCCCAGGTTCAATCCTGCACACCAGCACCCAGGGTCTATCAGCATTACACATTTTTCTATCACAGAAGCCCCTGAAAGCCCCAACTGAGATGGGTGCCCATTGTGCTATGTGCGTTTGTGCAGTGCACAGACAAGACAGAAAGGATGTGACGGGAGGCAGAGGCCAGAGAAATGAAGTGACTTGCCCTGGATCACACAACAGTAGAGCTGGCAGAAAGCCTCCAGTTTAAAAAAAAAAAATGATTGGAGGAAAATAAAGAAACTTCGGGGGGGGAATTGTGAATGTTTCCCACATTTTTTGACCAGCTCTAAACAGCAGGTCAGTGCAGAGCGAGGAATAGAACCAGGGTCTTACAGTCCAGTGCCCTGGTCATTGGCACATTGTCATGGCAGCTAAAAATCAAGGTATAAAACATTTTTTAACTTCTCCATTCCTGGGACAAACACCATGAACAGGGAACAGTTTTGAAGACAGGAGCCGCAGTAACCTTCGTGAACCTAACCGGTCTCTTGACAGTGTTAAGCTATAGAGAATGCACAGAGTGACCTGGGATAGGAGCAAGAATCGGTATCTAGAGACCGTCTGTTACATCACAGTCCATCTCCCTGCAAGTAATGGATACAATCTCCCAAAAGAGGGCACCACTGAGTTGACTGGTCAGGCTTTAGTGCTGTTCCTGCTCTTTATTAACTTCTCAGGAGTATATTTTAGTAGCTCTCCATTGTGTTTGGTCAACTGTTTCTATCCAGCTGCCAGCACACCGGCAGGCAGAGAATACGGTGTTAATAGTCATGGATTTTTATAATAGAATCCATTACTTCATTACGCATCACTGACAAAGCCTGTCATTAAACAACTTGCATTCCAAAATGCAGACACGTGGGCATGATAAGCTGCACACCTCCCAACGTTTCTAGCTGGTAAAGCGGGAGGGGTCCTGCCCCCAAGGGGTGAGACGCTGGGGGCGTTGGGGAGGGGAGTCAGGTGCTCACCCAGGGGGAGTTGCAGAGCAAGCCCGAGCCTGCCCTGCAGTGGCAGTTCCTGACCCATGGGCCAGCCTGGGTTCAGCTCCCCACTGTAGGCACTACAACCTGGCTGCTGACGCATGAGGTTCCAGGGCCGCTTCGGTTTGGCCTGGCCCTCCAATGCAGGAGGGGACAGGCCAAATTTGAGTGAGCAGTGCTGAGACCCTATGTGCCAGGTTACAATGCCTGGAGCAGGGAGCAGAGATAAACCAGCCCCAATTCAACCCGGACAGGGGGTTTTGTGGGCCAAAGCAGGACAGTCTTGCAAAACCCAGCACTGTCGGGGGGTCTGAAGCTGCAGACCTGCACTTTCTAAACAGCCAGAGTTCTGGACTTTATTGCATTATATTATCCAGGCCTCATGTGTGTTTCAGCCAGGCCATTTCAAGAAGCCACAGTTGGATTTTTAGTGGGGGTGATTAAGGCCCCAACATGGCAATATACAACACACAGGTAGACGGGTGCCTCCGCGCACAGCTCCAGTAACTTCAGCTTGCACCATAATTTGCAGGACCAGGGTCTAAACACTAATTCACAAGATGCAAACTGTTTCATAAAGTTCAGGGGAAATCTCAAAAGGTCACAATGGGTATGTAAACAAACAGCTGTTTTCCCTGAGCTACATGCTCCCACATTATCAGGCAGGAATTTCAGAATGCAGAGGGGGTCAAAATTCCAGAGCTTCCCTTCAAGTATAAAAAGGTCCCAAATGAAGAAATTTGGCCTGACCTTTAATACTGTTCCATTTTTCTGTACTGCAATGCAATTTATTAAAAAAATAAAAGCACACACATAATGGTCTTCATCTATTTTTGCACAGCTCCATTCTGGAGACAGCACGGCCTGCTAAACATTCTCCTCAGCATGGCAGAACTAATAAGTGAGTTGGTATAATAACTGGCACTTAAAGTGTATTCATAAACTATATAGACACACTTGGACAATTTCCCAGTGGGCTTTTATTGCTATTGGAAAACAACTTGCAGGCACCCTGTCTGGTTATTTTTATCTACATCCTCAGCCAATCTGCATTGATTAGCACTAGCTGAAGATCTAGTCCTTCAGCTTGGAGGGGCAGCGACTGGGTCTTTTGTGTGCCTGAGTACACTCTCAACGCTAAGCAAACACAGCATATTAGAGTTTGCTGTAGGGAGACCTTTTGAGTGTCAGGTTAGTGCAGAAGGCTGTTTAAGAACAGGCTAGGAGGAAAAGGGAAGGGGAGGAAAGGACTCTGGAAGGGGAGAAGCATTGAAGAGATGGAGATAAGCAAGAGCAAGCCACAGACTGCAATGATTTGGGAAAGGGAGCAGTTAGGAGGAACAACTGTCAGAGCTTTAAGGGGAACACACACAAACCAGATGCGTTGGGAAGTGATCACCATGGGAGCAGTGTGCATAAAAACATCCCAAGAGAAGAAAGGGGAAACCCACTGATGAAGAAAACCCACAAGCCAGGGAAGAGACTGGCAGAGAGAACATGAAGCCTGCCTGGGTTTGGATTTCATTACAAACTGAATGCTCAGTTTAGGGCTCTCAGACAGCTCATGAACTCAGGCCCATTCAAATCCAAAGAAAGCATCCGCACAAACACCTGGGAAGCGTAACTACAGTTTTGCATGTTTCTTAACTGTTTGTTAATGCAACTCCCCAAAGCCGGACTGACCCATGAATCAATCCCCTTAGCCCTTCTCATCACCACCCTGCATTCTTTAAAAGTTTCTGAACTGTGGTAACACTGAAGGAGAAGATTGCAGTCCAAATGTGCATGAAAATCCTCTCCCTTCAGGTTAACATCCCCAAAGCCAGCTTCCTAACAAGTGAAGGGGGGTGGCAGAAATCAAGATGAAATGCACAGCAGAACACTGATGGATTCTTTCCCTTTGAAGAATTGAACATCAGACATCACAAGACTGATTAGTGGAATTGCAGGGGAGAGAAGGCAAAGGAGGTTACAGGCGAGCCCTTGTGACTAACCCAAGGCTGGGTGGAGATAGATCCATTTAAATGGACTGAAGTTTAATTAAAAACCAAAGAATGATGTCATAAGGCTCTGAGCATACTGAGCTTGTATCTAAAAGCACTGCTCCAAGCTAAACACATTGGAAGTTATTTCAGGTATGCCACAAGCCAACTCCTGTATGGAGAGGGGTGGAGACTTAAGTGCCCTGCTCAGGGGGAAGTTAAGACTTCCGTGAACTATAGTTCGCATCAGAATAGCTTCAGGCTTTTAGTCTCTTTGCTCCAAGCCCCTTCCTGCCTCCGCTCTAAAAGCTCATTTAGCAGCAGTGATTATGGTGCAAAGTGGAAGAGGCCCAGGATCCAGGCTCCACCCCGGCTTGGTTATTCATCAGAAAGCCCGCAAAGGCACAGTGGGGGCGTAGGTGGGGACAGGAAGAACTGTGACGACGGCTGGGTTGTTTGAATCTGACCCTGCACTCTGGACTTTTGTGCCTGTTTTAGCTACACAAAGACCCCAGGTACCTAAAGCAGCTTGTTCAAGTCAGCCAAAGCCAGAGTTTACTCGCTCACCCCCCCATCACGCATCTCAAAGCGGGTGACTATAAGCTCATCTTGGTGGACGGGAAGGCAGGAAAGGCAAATTAAGGCCCCACTTACACTCCAAATAAATCCAAGCTTAGGATCTTATTCAACATCAATTCCAGTTTGCAACATATATAATCCGGACTTTGCTGGGTGATAGAACATGAGCAACATCCTATCTGGTATTACATATTCCAAGTGTCTTGTAACACCTGCGCTGCGAGCAGGCTCCCTGAGTCAGCCATATCTGTGGGAGTGACTGGGCCATGGGTTTCCAAACTCGTTTCCTGCTAGTTGGAGCCGGTATCCTTCTTCTTGGGGCCCAAATTAAAATGCCCTACAGAAATATTTTCCAGACACCGTCCTTTCAGGTTCTTCACACAGGCTCCAGCCATTTCCTGAGCCGCGTCACCCAACAAGGTGATCTGGAGGCAGGTGAATTCCTACATGACAAGACAGCCCATGCCCTCTAGATGAAGGCAAAGACAGGAGGTGGGTGTATACAGAAGGGTAAGTGGGAATGGAAGCCCCAAATAGCTATTCAGGCTGTGGCAAAAAGACAAATGAATCACCTGCACCTGTGAAATAACACTGGGTTCTGCTGGTGCCGAAGCCTTTTAAAAGGCTCCACAACTGGCTCCCTGGCTTGTCAGAATTCAGCTGAGAAGTGACACCCCCTCAGAGGTATTAATGCCCCCAAGATTCTCTGGTCCTCTCCGTGCAGTGTGCGCTATCCATAGCGCGTGTGATTCAGGCTCCAGCTATGAGATTTCTACAAAGGCCTCTATCTGTACAGGAAAAAAAAGTGGTTAGGACAGCAGAGGTTCCATCCTGGACAGAAATATAACCTTTCACAATGAAGAGATGGCTGAAGTGACAGGAAATTAGCTCCTCTGTTTCAAAGGGTACGTCCAGACTACCCACCGTATCGGTGGGTAGCGATCGATTGATAGATCGCGTCTCGTCTAGATGTGACATATCGATCGCCGAACGCGCTCCCCGTCGATTCCAGAACTCCACCAGAGCGAGCGGCGATACTGAAGTCGACAGGGAAGACGCGGCCGTCGATCCCGCGCCATGAGGACAGGAGGTAAGTCGGAATAAGATACGTCGCCGTAGCTGAAGTTGCGTATCTTACATCAACACCCCCCTCTTACCTCCCCAGTGTAGACCAGGCCAAAGAGTCTTCCCTGCAAGCACCATTCTGCATAGGCCTGTGTCCTTTAAGCATCTACACCTGTGTGAGAGAGACAATGTGAGGGTGGTAATATCTTTTACTGGACCAACTACATAGAGCTCTTCCTCAGGTCTGGGAAAGGGACCCCGGGTCACAGCTAAATACAAGGTTGAACAGACAGATAGCTCTGTGTAGCTTGAAAGCTCGTCTCTCTCTCTCTCAAACAGAAGTTGGTCCAATAAAATACATTACCTCACCCACCTTGTCTCTCTAATATCCTGGGACCGAAGCGGCTACAACAACACTGCATAAACTCTCTGCGTCAGACCAGAGGCCAGTTTAAGGGCAGAGACCAGGAATAAATCACTACCTAGGGCACTCGGCCAACCATAGACTTTTCTTTAGTCAGCTACTGAGAAAATAGCTTCCCCTGGAACCCAGTTAACTGGCCCCTTTTGACTCATTTCAGAGTTCCATAAGGGGCTACTGTCCTCCCTAGCCATTTACTTGTGCTAGAAGAACACTTGAGAGTCTTAGGCATCAGAGCTCAACAGTAACAAAGGCCAATAGCTAATTAGCCATCCCAAGTTTTCATCAGGGGATTCTGAAATGTAAGTGCACTGCGGGCCACTCGCCTACTTTGGCTTCATTACAATCCCTTGCAAAGCAACTCAGAGGTCGTCAAGGCCATTCGAGTTGTGTGTTATTTTTAGGACTCCAAATACTGGAGGGACATCCGGGAAGACTTACGAATCGAGTCCAATTCCCCACAGTGTTCAAGACCAAATTACTCATAACACAAGAGATTAGATTGGCTCCTTATATCCTGCAGGGTCTTTTATTTTGGGCCTTTTTTTGTGTGTTTTGCTAAGCAAAGAGGATTAAAAGCAAACAAAAACTATTAAGCTCTGTTCTTTCTTGATTAATAAGGTTATCTCCACGTAACGCATCGAGGAGAAACGGCTCCTAAAATTCAGTTCTAGAGCTTCCAAAAGCTCATTCGAATCCCTGTGCTTGGCACCGGGGGGTTGTAAGAAAAAGGATAAAATGGTAAAATGTCCATAAAGTAATGCTTGCATTCTTGGAGTAATGTGAAATGGGATTTATGCCTCACTAAGTTTTTAGCAGAGGCAGTTCTCAGTCAGCATTTTAGGCAAAATTTTAGGGCTATCGATTAATTGCTGTTAACGCCCACGATTAACTCAAAAAAATTAATCACGGTTAATCACAGTTTTAATCGCATGGTTAAACAAGTGAATACCAATTGAAATGTATTAAATATTTTGGATGTTTTTCTACATTTTCATATATATTGTATCCTGATTTGTAATTGAAATCAAAGTGTATATTATTTTTGATTAGTGCAAATATTTGCACTATAAAAATGATGAAAGAAATAGCATTTTTCAATTCACCTCATAGTGCAATCTCTTTTGAGAAAGTGCAACTTGCAAATGTAGATGTGTGTGTTACATAACTGCACTCAAAAAAAAAAAGTAAGACTTCAGTGCCTACAGGTTCACTTAGTACTACTTCTTGTTCAGCCAATCGCTCAAACAAGTTTGTTTACATTTACATGAGATAATGCTGCCCTCCTCTTATTTACAATGTCACCAGAAAGTGAGAACAGGCATTTGCATGGCACTTTTGTAGCCTCATTGGAAGGTATTTACATGCCAGATATGCTAAACATTCATATGCCCCTTCATGCTTCGGACACCATTCCAGAGGACATGCTTCCATGCTGACGACACTCGTTAAAAAAATAATTAAATTTGTGACTGAACTCCTTGGGGGAGAACTGTATGTCCCCTGCACTGTTTTACCCGCATTCTGCTATATGTTTCATGTTATATCAGTCTCGGATGATGACTCATCATATGTTGTTCATTTTAAGAACACTTTCACTGCAGATTTGACAAAACACAAAGAAGGTACCAATGTGAGATTTCCAAAAATAGCTACAGCACTCGACCCAAGGTTTAAGAATCTGAAGTGCCTTCCAAAATCTGAGAGGGACGAGCATGCTTTCGGAAGTCTTAAAAGAGCAACACTCCAATACGGAAACTACAGAACCCAAACCATCAAAATAGAAAATCAACCTTCTGCTGGTGGCATCTGACTCAGATCATGAAAATGAAAACACGCCGGTCCGCACCACTTTGGATTGTTATCGAGCGGAACCCGTCATCAGCATGGATGCATGTCCACTGGAATGATGGTTGAAGCATGAAGGCACATATGAATCTTTAGCACATTGGCATGTAAATATCTTGCGATGTCAGCTACAACAGTGCCATGTGAACACCTGTTCTCGCTTTCAGGTGACATTGTAAACAAGAAGTGGGCAGCATTATCTCCTGCAAATGTAAACAATTTTTTTTGTCTGAGCAATTGGCTGAACAAGAAGTAGGACTGAGTGGACTTGCAGGCTCTAAAATTTTAGATTGTTTTATGTTTGAGTGCAGTTATTTTTGTACATAATTCTACATTTGCAAGTTCAACTTTCATTATAAAGAGATTGCACTACAGTATTTGTACAGTATGCAATATTGTATTAGGTGAACTGAAAAATACTATGTTTTTTTATAGTGCAAATACTTGTAATCAAAATTATGAAGTGAGCACTGTACACTTCATATTCTATGTTGTAATTGAAGTCAATATATTTGAAAATGTGGAAAACATCCAAAATATTTAAATAAATGATATTCTATTATTGTTTAATCACACAATTAATCGTGATTAATTTTTTTTAATTGCTTGACAGCCCTACAAAATTTACCATGGCTGTGTGTGTGCTGCACCAATTTATATTCTTATTTCAGGTACTTATATGGTCCCCAGTACCACAGTAGCTGAGCGTCTCACATTATTCAATGTATTTATCCTCAACACCCCTGTGAGTTAGGAAATTCTATTATCCTTACCTGACAGAGGGAACCTTAGACACAAAGCAGATAAGTGACTGTCTCAAGGTCATAGAAGAAGTCTGTGGCAGAGCAGGGAACTGAACACAGGTTTCCAGAGTCCCTGGCTAGTACCCTGATCACCAGACCATCCCTTCCTCTTATTTAAGATGAGCACTTTAGTCAGTGCCCTTCAGTGCTGTTTTGTAGCTCTCAATGAATAGATTTTCTTCAGTTTGGGCTCATGCTAGTTCATCTCACCCACTTCGAGTTTCGCTTTAAAAGTACAAGCAACTCCAAAAAGTGAAACCACCATTTCAGGTCGTACCACAGACCGGGGGTGCTGTTGAGGTGTCTGCAGGCCACAGGAACAAAGCCTGGTCCATTTCCACTTTCTCACTGAAATATCATCCCAGAGGCAGTGCTGGGCAACTGCTCTTCCGGCCCAGGAGCTCTCAGTGCTGGGCAACTGCTCTTCCGGCCCAGGAGCTCTCTCACATGGGGTACCATACACCTCACTCTCAACCAAAGCATGCGTGAGGCTGTCAGGAGAGCTAGTGGGCCGAAATAACTTTAGTAAGCTGCTGTCACACAAATTTCTCTCTCCGGCTTCTCCACTGCAGTCGACTGTCTGGGCGAGACTGGGGCACAGAGAAGAGCAAGTTGGCAAAGACTATCAAGAGAAGATCAAGGTGACTATGATGGCCTGGGGGGCGGGTGTAGTAACCAAAGGAGATTGTCATGGTAATATCAGTTTCTCTGAATGAGAATAAATGTCCATTTCTATCACAGTCAACAACTTGGGTGTGTGGTTCAAAGGCCAGCTGCTGTTGGACGGGGCTGCTATTTGGTCATCTAGGACAGCTTACCCTCCCCTCCAAAATCTGCATCTGGCCTGCAAGTTGCTCCCATTACTCTCAGATAAAGGCTTCCCTCTACACTAGAAAGGATTGAGGGATATAGCTCTACCAGTCTCACTATACACAAACCCCCCAGTGAGGATGCAGTTTATATCAGCTTCAAAGTGCTTTTAAAATTGCGTCTACACTAGAGCTCGGACTGGCATAGCTATTAGAGAGACAAGGTGGGTGAGGTAATATCTTTTATTGGAGAGAGAAGCTTTCGAGCGACACACTTCGTCTCTCTAATATCCTGGGACCGACACAGCTACACCTACACTGCAGACCAGAAGAGCACTGTCAGTTAAAAACAAAACAAAAACCCCTCACATCTCTAACCACCATAGCTACACGAGGCAAGTTTTAAGTTTAGAGCAGGGCACAGCCTTTGCTACTGTGATCCATGTCTGTCCCCTTTACTGCAAGCTGCTCTACATGGGGTTCCATGCGGAAGCCAGAACAGAACACAGCAACCCACCTGTGTAATCTTGCCATGAGAACTTTATTCCAGGGTTCAAGGATCCAAACTGGCTGCTTACTACTTCTAGGCAAACTTTTAGGGGTTAATTTTTACCTAAAAAGCTCTAAATGTCCTGGCACCTTGCTACCTGCAGAACTGCCTCCCACCCTGTACTATGCTGTAGTACCCTGGTGAGGCTGCCTGGTCCTGGAACCCAAGATAGATATTTGGATACATCACTGTATTTACATACTACTAAGGAGTAGGACTCTGCCTGCAAGTGGAATGGGTACAGCTGGCAGAAATCAGAGCCAGACTATGATTGCTCAGTCGCCAGCCCACCACGCCTGTATTATACACACTGCTGACCAATGGCTCCGGCCAGCAGGCTCAGCGTGTCACAGAACAGCCACGGAGATAACAAATGATACGGACACACTTGTCCACGGCACATTATGTTTGGAGATATTTATTGCAGCCCCGATGGGAAGAATGAAACATTTCTGTCTTGGACATAATGAATACCACATTTTTGGTATTTAACAGCTGGAAGCTGGAAGGATGGCCAAAGAAAACTTCTGAACATATAAGAAGTCAACATCTGGGGAGCTCGTTCAGAGGGGGGAAGTAAACCTTTCCAAATCAACACAGGGAAAATTTCAATTACGCTCTGTCACAATTTGCGGGCAGGAGCTGATAAGATCACATCACGGGTGTGATATCAACAGCATGTTTTCTATCTGCTCCTGGCAGCTTGACTTTATAAGGATGAAAAGAAGCTGTTTTCATTTAATGAAACCCAGTAACTCCCACAGGCAGAGTTTTATTAGGGTTTCTGTCAGCCACTTGAATAATAGGGGCTTCGCTAATCTCAACCTCACATCTCCTCTCTAACTGAGATACCCGGCACATCCCGGCTGCTGTAGGATGGTAAGTGATTCGCTCACCCTCCATACCAGAAGCAACCATACAAGTTTAACGCTCTCCAGAGGGCGAAGCTCTCCTGTGCAGGTCACTCTGGCTACGTCTACCCTTGCACTGAGGGTCCATAAGCAAAACTTCTACTGCAATGTCCATGCCTTGATCCCCAGCCCATCTCTCCCCTCCTCTCCCCACCACTGGTCTTGCCTCTAGGGTTTCGCCGGGAGTCTCCCGGAATCAGGCCCTATCTCCCGGAAGCTACTGAAGCCAAACTGGGAGATTTTAGGCTGCTAAAAGTCTGGCAGCGCAGTGGGGCTAAGTCACGATCCCTGCCTGCCCTGGCCCTTTGCCGCTTCTGGCTGACACATTCCTGCAGCCCCTGGGGGTGGGGAAGGGTCTCCGTGTGCTACCCGAGCCCCAGCGCCGACTCCGCAGCTCCCCCCCGGCCACAGGGACGTGCCGCGGTGCCAGGGAGCCTGCCACCAACCAGGAGCTGCCAGAGGTAAGCGCCGCCCGGCCAGAGTCCGGACCCCAATCCCCAGAGCCCCCTCCAGCACCCAAACTCCCTCCCAGAGCTTGCCCCCCTCGCCCCCTCCCCCACCCCAATCCCCTGCCCCAGCCCTGCACCCAAACTCCCTCCCAGAGCCCACACCCCTCCCCCACCCCCGGCATCCCACTCCCTTTCCCCAGGCTCAGCCAGGAGCCCCCTCCCACACTCCCAACCCCTCAGCCCAGAGCCCGCACCCTCCTCCTGCACCCCAATCCTCTGCCCCAGTCCAGTGAAAGTGAGGGAGGGTGGAGAAGAGCGAGCAAAGGGGGGGGGGGAAATGGAGCGAGCAGAGCGGGGCCTCGGAGAAGGTGCAGAGCAAGGGTGTTTGGGTTTGTGTGATTAGACAACTGGCAACCCTGCTTGCCTCCCTCCCTGATCTCCCCGCCCACACCCAGCTGCTGAAGGATCGTTAGTGAGCAATGCCTACATGTGGGTATGGCTGTGAGTGGGTAGGAAACCACTGCAGGCTTTGTATTCGTGGGCTTTTCTTAACCATCTTTTACTGCTAGCCTCTAGGATTATTTGTATTCCAGTAGCACCCAGCAATCCCGACTGAGATCAGGGCTCCCCAGAAGCACAACAGCTGCGGCAGCACATCACATCATCTCACATCTGCTCCTGTCCCCCACGCTTAGCCCAGCAGGTGCCAACCCTCCGCACTGAAGTGCCTTCCACTGGGAAGGACTCCGCAGCCCTCCCTGGCTCAATGTTCTCCAGGGCAGTGCCATCAGAGCTCCCAGGACATTTCAGCATATACACATGCAGTCTGCTGTTCCAGAAACCCAAAAAGCTGACAGCAACAGGAAGTCACCACTTTAAAAAAAAAAAAAAAACAATCCTCCAAGAAAACATTTTCTCCCCCTAAATTTAATGACAAGCTTCAAAATTCCTCAAAGGGAGAATCAGGACTTGTTTGTTTTTTTAAATACGCCCCATGTTATTGCAACTAATAACAGGAAGCGTCTAAGTAAGCGGTCGGGCAGATCAGTCCCTTAGGGCAGGCTGCTGATGACCGACCATCAGCAGAACTCTGACTTGCAGCCCAAATACTGCAAAAATAAATGGACAGAGAGAGCTACCGAAAGCATGGACCATCCCCCTGCACAAATCCCCAGACTAAGCTTTGCAACTCCTGCCACCAGGGACAGATTTCCTATATTCACTCCCACCTCCATCCTCCTTAGCTTAAGGCCCTGGTTTCCTTACAGAATATTTTGTCCTTCTGTAGTTTTTTATTCCACGATCTCAGAGCAATTTCCAAACTAAGCCACGTTACACCCTTGCAGGTTGCTATCTCCATGTTACAGATGGAGGCAGGGGTGGAAAGGTTAGCCCCTTTGCTTACAGCCACAGAACACGATGGTGGGAGTCCCCAGATCCTCTGTTTTAGGGGCAGGGTGGTGAGCCAGCAGATGTCACAGTGTATCTGTTAGCCAGCAGTTTGGGTTATTTCCAGGAGTTCTAACTGGAGGAATTGTAAAGCTGTGATCTGGCTTCATTGTAAATAAAGACACACAGTAGGATAAAATGCGCTGTGTATCTTGCCAAGTCATTTCATTCCAAAGTCCCATCCAAGAAGCTCTGATAACCATGACTAGCAGTTTTGCCTTTATTCACCCAACTATTTCTTTAAACCGCTCTTTCGTGTCATCACTGCTGAGTCCTTCATTCTAAAGCATAGATACGGTTACTGTCCGACAGACTACTTTATTTTGTACTGGAACAGAACCCAGGTGCCCGGAGGAGAAAATTTCCTTAAAACGAGAGGGCCAATAATTTCAGTGCATCTCCTACACGTGCCAGTCAATCACAGCTGCCACTCTGGGAAGGGTCAGACTGCAAAGTGCAGCTTGCCATCTGCTTCATTCACACTGGTTTTGCAGCTCAGATGCAACCAAATGAAGGAGGATAATGATAAAAGGCCTGTTCTAATTTTGGTACAAGACTTTTAGTGGGTAACAAGGAGCACAGAAGGCTCAGAACCCAGGGACTAGGAGTGCAGGCATACCCTGAACACTCAGTCTTCAATACAGAGAGAGGAGTGTGTGTCAGGTCATGCCTCTGACCTAGTTTTAAATGCAGCCAGTTTCTATTCACAGAGGACCACAGGGTTCTGATTCAGGGAGGCTGGGACGTCCATCCTCTTTACAATGCACCTGTTACCCACTCTCCCTTTCAGTAACCTTAGCTTTAGCAGTTATGCCATGAATTCATTCACATCCTGTCCAGTGGCTCAGCCTGTTCTGAACCCCAGAGGAGGCCGCAAAACGTGGAATGCAAAAGTTAAACCGCACAGGGTTTCCCGATAAGACCAGATCGGGGAGGGGCGGATACTAACACCTTGACCAAAACCAAGAGAGACAGAGCTGATCAAACTGGCTGTGCTGCACGGAGCTGACAGGTCTGCCTTCGCATTCCCTGCTTAGGAGGTACGTGGTAGCAGATCCACACATCCGTCCTATTAGAATGGAAATTCAAACTCCTGCCCCTCCCCAGAAGAGAGCAACACCAGGGGATTTATTACCCTTCAACACAAGAAAAATGGACAGCAATCAAGCACTTGTTGTGGATATAGTGTAAGTGGTGGATTAGAAACTCAGCATGCCAGGAACAGCTGGCCTGTGTCCTCAATGGACAGACCTGAGAGACCACCAGCACAGCAGAGAGAAGCCCACCTCGTGACCTACATTGTCCATCCCACCTCCCGAGTGCTCCAGTATTTCACTCCACCACCCAGACAAGGACAAGAGGGGGGTTTAGTGACCCAAAATAACTTTATTTAGGGAGACTAGCTCTACAGAAGAGAGTTTCCCCAGCGCAACTGCTATTGTATCCATATTATTCATCTTTACCAGGAGTGGTATCGCTAGTCATTTTGGGAGCAGCACAAGCATGAGATTGACAGGAATGGGATCTAGCACCCTTAGCAAGAGGTGGGCAGCATTTATACCCCAAGCCATCTCTGCTCTTTATCAGAGGCCAGACTTGCACCGTCACTTACTGAGCACCATGTGCATGCCTTATACTGTATGACTGCCACAGGCATGAGCCCCGTCCCAAGGAGCTTGCAGTGTAATTTAGCCCTAGATACAGCACACGTATGGACATCGGATATACACATTGAGGGTCCATAAGGAAAACTAACCCCTCCTCTCTTTGCCAGCTATTTTGAGACCAGCAGAAAACATAACCCTGGAGTTTAAAAAAAAAAAAAAAACAACCACCCCTGAATACTGGGGTCTGGATTTCTGGCTGACAGTAACATTACAGCATACGGCCAGCAGATCACCCCACGGTGGAGCTCCACTTCCAATAACGCTGCAAACCCATGTGCATACTTGAAAGATTTTCTAGCATTAAACCTGCAAACAGAAAATCATTGTCTTTTTTGTTTCTTCAGAGCCCAGGTTCCTGCTTTTCCATTTCTAGATAGAATCTTCTTCAAAGCAGGAGGGCAAACCCATGAACCTGAAGAACAGGTGAGCTGCACTGAATCAACATTCGCCCCCGGGGCCCCAGTCTCCTTTGAATGTTGTTGGGGGGCGGGGATGAGGAGGGGGCATTTACAGTTTTACAAAGGCAGCCAATGCCCCACCCCCCAGCTCCATTACAGTCTCAGGGTGCATCACCCGTACAACTGCCAGAAACCAAATCTGCTTTGAGAAATTAGATCGTCTCTGTGCCTCCGCTGCTGAGGGACTGGGCTAAGATTCTGCTAAGATCAGAGCAAAGCAGACCGGAATCTGCCCCTGAACCTCTCAGTACATGAAATCAATCCACTGCCAGGGTAATAACTTCTCCTCCTCGCCTCTGAAGAGTCATCGTCCCCCACCCGCCCAGAGCTGGCTATGGACCTAGACTCGGGGTGGGGTCCATGCCGCCATTGTAATTGGCTTCTTGAAAGCCTTTGCAAAAGAAAAAGGTCAGAAGATGCCTTATAAACTAAGCACAAGTGATACCACCACAGAGCTACTTGCACATCAATCAAATGGGATGTACACGGCTATAGCTCCTGGCAGTACCGAGGGCATCAGCCCAAACCATGGTGCAGCCCTGCAAGCCGAGTTTCCCACCCATAGACCACAAACACACAAGCCTTTCGGTAAACAACGGGAACTCCCCGAGCTTTGAGCTGCAAATCTTGCGCTGGGGAACTCACCCCTGCAGAGTGGGTCTGAGGTGTTGAGTTGGTCACTGTCAATTCAAAGCACTGCAGACAACACACACACACACACACACACAGATCCAAAAGGACAGTAGGGAGATGAGACTGGAACCCTGGGCCTTTAGCTCTTCAAAAAAATCAGGCCTTTTTGCTGGGGCTAGTAACAGGTCCCATATTCCTTTCAGCAGCCTGACCACTATAGGGCAAAAATCACTGACACATTCACGAAGTCAGTGCACTGCAGCACAGATTGTGTGGAAACTTCTGCAAAGTGACTACTGAATGTTTACTGTAGGGTGAGGGCAGGGAAAGGAAGGGGGGAGAGAAGCCCCAGGGAGGGGTCTGTAGTGTTTCTATGCAGAAACAGTCAGTCATTCAGTTACCAGGACAGGAGATCCAGCTATGCTTTCTTCAGAGGCAGCCTCAAGTGGAACTGAGCAGCCAACGTCATGTGCAAGCCATGGAGGCCGGAGCCCAGGTTTACGCTCCTAGCTGTTTGTGAACACTGGCAACATTCAGTGTTTTACCGACATGAATACGAAGGACACACCCGCACGCCCCACTGATGCAGGTGCTAGCAGCAGGATGAGAACAGGGCTGCAGAGGTAAGTATGGGACCACATGGCATGTTAGGAAAGAGCATAATCTAGCAGTTAGCACACTAGCCTGAGATCTGGGTTCTAGTCCTGACTCTGCTACCCGAAGACTGAACCTTGGTAACAATCACAAACTCCCTCATGCCTTAGTTTCTCCTGCATAATGCCACCTGTAAGCATAGGTAACAAGAGTGCTGAGGGACTAAACGTTTGCAAGGCACACACTGATTCTCAGATTAAAAGGCATTGGAGAAGAGCAAATATATTATTATTCTCGGTAAATACCTGAGGGGGGGGAAGAATCTCCTTTATTTGGGGAAAAAAGTAAGAAAGACAGAAATTTTCAGTGGTTTTCGGCAAAACCTGACCTAGCAATATAGAGGAAAGCTATGTTTCTGGTGGGGGAGGGCAGAGCAGAGAAAATATCTGTCACATGAATTCCTCAGGGGCACTTTTATACAAACACTTACTAAATACCCTAAAGCAGTTGTATTTAAACACACAGAGACCAAGTAGCTCTTGGCCCACCCAAAAAGCATGACCTTAAACAAAAACAATGAGGACTCCTTGTGGCACCTTAGAGACTAACAAATTTATTTAGGCATAAGCTTTCATGGGCTAGAACCCACTTCATCAGATGCATGCAGTGGAAAATACAGGAGCAGGTCTAAATACATGGAAGGATGGGAGTTGCCTTACCAAGTCTGAGGTCAGCCTAACGAGACAATTAATTAACAGCAGGATACCCAGGGAGGAAAAATAACTTTGGAAGTGGTAATGAGAGTGGCCCATTTCAGACACTTGACAAGACGGTGTCAGTAACAGTAGTGGGAAATTAGTATTGGGGAAATTACAAAACCTAAATTTAAAAACCCAACCACTCCCAGTCTTTATTCAGGCCTAATCTGATGGTGTCCAGTTTGCAAATTAATTCCAGTTCTGCAGTTTAATGGTTGGAGTCTATTTTTGAAGTTTTTTTGTTGAAGAATTGCCACTTTTAGATCTGTTATTGAGTGACCAGAGAGATTGAAGTGTTCTCCTACTTATTTTTGAATGTTAGGATTCCTGATGTCAGATGTGTGTCCATTTATTCTTTTGGGTAGAGACTGTCTGGTTTGGCCAATGTACATGGTAGAAGGGCATTGCTGGCATATGATGGCATATATCACATTGGTAGATGTGCAGGTGAACAAGCCTCTGATGGTGTGGCTGATGTGCTTAGGTCCTATGATGGTGTCCCTTGAATAGATATGTGGACAGAGCTGGCACCGGAGTTTGTTGCAGGGTTGGTGTTTTTGTTGTGTGGTGTGTAGTTGATGAGTATTTGCTTCAGGTTGGGGGGCTGTCTGTAAGCAAGGACTGGCCTACCTCCCAAGGTCTGTGAGAGTGAGGGATCATCCTCCAGGATAGGTTGTAGATCCTTGATGCTGCGCTGGAGAGTTTTAGTTGAGGGCCGTAGGTGATGGCTACCGGCATTCTGTTACTTTCTTTGTTGGGCCTGTCTTGTAGTAGGTGACTTCTGGGTTCCCTTCTGGCTCTGTCAATCTGTTTCTTCACTTCACCAGGTGGATATTGTAGTTTTAAGAATGCTTGATAGAGATCCTGTAGGTGTTTGCCTCTGTCTGAGGGATCATGGCAAATGCGGTTGTATCTTAGAGCTTGGCTGTAGACAATGGATTGTGTGATATGGTGTGGTCTGGATGAAAGCTGGAGGCATGTAGGTAAGTATAGCAGTCGGTAGGTTTCCGGTACAGGGTGGTGTTTATGTGACCATCACTTATTAACACTGCAGTGTCTAGGAAGTGGACCTTTTGTGTGGACTGGTCCAGGCCGAGGTTGATGGTGGGGTGGAAATCGTTGAAATTTTGGTGGAATTCCTCAAGGGCCTCCTTCCCATGGATCCAGATGATGAAGATGTCATCAATGTAGTGCAGGTAGAGTAGGGGCAAAGGAGAGAGGGTAGAGACAAAAATGCAAGGGTTCTATTGCTCATGTTCTTTAGACACACAGAGTTTGACATTTGTTGGTGGATACAGTAGGAATCTCAGATTTATCCTTCAGGCAACCCTCTCTGCACTTTGCCTCCCCAGCTGCATGTAACAGCTTGGAAACAGGAGCTGCCTGCCAGAGAACCCAACTGCCCAGGCCCCTGAGGGACTGACCCGCTCGTCACTGTTCTCAGTGCTCTGCGCCATCTCCACTGTAGGTGCAAACAGTGCCTTGCAGTGCACACGCTTACCAGCACACCTGTCCTCCCTTGCCACACCCCTGCCCAGCCCTTGAACCCAGATAAGGGGATCCCACAGGAAGAACAGAGCCAGAACTTCAGGAAAGGTGCGGTTAGAAAAAAATATGCAGTGTGCTAGGAGGAGGGGTGGGTGGGTGGGTGGGAGGGGGGGAAATGTGTCATTTCGTAGGGAGGTTTAAAAAAAGAAAAAAAAGGGCAGCAAGAGCTGAACTGGCTTCCTTATCCGGGCTCCAATCTGATAAAATAGGTGTAATCGGAATTTCAAAAGCTGCTGGCTGAACAAATAAGGGAGCTGGCTCTTTGTGAGCTGATTAGCTCATGTAAAGGCAGCCCCAGCACAGCAGGCAGAGGGGCCACAGAGCAGCGTGCTCTAAAGGGCTCTTTAGAGAAAACCCTCAAGTATTTAAAATATTGGTGGAGAGGGAGAGAAGCGGCACAAGGGAGGGGGAGGGAAGAGAGAAGAGACAACCGGGGAAGATTGAAAGCAATTTGCTTCTTATCTGAAAGAGCCACTGCACGCTCCCCGACAGCATTTGTGCAGTTCCCCTTGGTATGCTGGAGTCATACCATTAATCCTGATTAGTGTGGGTGGTCTTTATGGGGCACGCCGGGGAAGGGCAGAGGAATTCCAGCCTAATGCATTAGGAAGTGCTGCTAAATGCAACCAATGCAGGGGACCCCACTGGAATCCCCACTCAACGTGGGACACCACGGAATGGAACCGATTTGCACCCAGGGTTGAGAACCACTGGGAATTCCTGGAACTTGTGAATTACGGTAATGCCTTCACTATGCATGAACGTGCACTGGCTTAACGGTGTGTTTTTAAATGGACTTAGTTAAAGATCTGTCTAGATATGCAGTGTTGTTGTAGCTGTGCTGGTCACAGAATATGAGACACACAAGCTGGGTGAGGGAATATCTTTTGAGAGACACAGTGTAAGCTCAAAAGCTGTCATAGAAGATGGTCCAATAAAAGATACTATTGCGCCCAACTTGTCTCGATCTAGCTAGATAGTCCCCAGAACCACAGCATCTAAGCACCTCACAGTCTCTAATGTATTAATCCTCCTAACAAATCTGTGAGGTAAGGCAGTGCTACTATCCCCATCTTACAGACAGAGAACCGAGGCACAGAAACACTAAGGCCCACATTTTTAAAGGTGTTTAGGCACCTAACACCCATAGGAGTTAAACAGCTAAATACCTTAAAAAATCTGGGCCAATGTGACTTGGCCAAGGTCATACAGGAAGTCTGTGGCAAAGCAGGGATCTGAACTCAAATCTCCAGAGTCCCAGGCTAGCATCTAACCACTTCTTCTGGTATGGTGTTGCCAAGTTTCACAATTTAATCCTTCATCTCACGACATTTCGCGTTTTTCCTTAAAGTCTCAGCTCTCCAAACAGGGAGGGAGTTATTGCATTCACATACAATGAATCCCAGGTCCACTGCACACCCATAGAAATCTGGGGCCTGCCAGAAGGGGATTACAAGGACGGGTGTCTAACAAGAGCCAACTGCAATTTTTCATCCAAAGAAACAGGTCTCCTAAGTGGACATTTCAGCTGCTACCCCAGGTGACAAATTAAGCCAGGAATAAGAACGATATTTCAGTCTAGCACTAATTCTGCACAGAGCTCCCCAGGCTCCTTAACAAGGCATATTAATTTTTCCTCCCTGTCAGGGGGCAGGCAAGCAGTTTAAACATTTTCCTTTGGTTTCTATGGTAACACTCAAACACATTTTTGGAGTATCTTATCAGCGTAGTGTTAGTGGCAGTTCTAAGTGGCTCCAACACGTTGGCCTTCGAAATCCAGAGAAAAAGCTCTGTGTGCATACTTCACAGAGCAACCATGTTCAATGGGATATTCCTATAGTCTGCCCCAGAACAAAGAACATTTCTTTACTGTACATTGTGTGTGTTATTTAAGTGACAGTAGTGCTGATCAAGGCTGGTCGGTAAGGCAACAAATACACAGAGTAAAATACAGTCCTTGGAGCCAACAGATTATAATCTAAATAGAGAAGATAAACAAAGGAAGCATCTCCATTTTACAGCTCGGGAACGAAGGCAAAGAGAGTAAGGCCATGTCTATACTTAGAAGTTTTGACAGCACAACGTCCAGTCAGGAACGCACGCTGTTTGGGGCAGGGCCCAGCTTTCTGTTCTGTGTTTGCACAGCACCTAGCACACTGGGGCCCTGGGCCTTGTCAAGGACTCCTAAGCACGGCGGTAACACCAATCAACAATCAAATAAAGAAGATAAAAATTGGCAGGTATAAATGCACTAGGACTAAGAGGGAACTCGTATAAAATATACCAGCAAAAGTGTGCTTTTGCCAGTGTAAGCTGCATCTTCATTAGGTATCTTTCTAGTGTAGGCAAGGGCTAAGCGACTTGCCCAGAGTCACACAGTAAGTTTGTGGCAGAGCCAGGAACTGAACAGAAATCTCCTGAATCCCAGTCCACTGCCTTAATGACAAGTTCTTTCATCCATCCTCCCTGTCTCTACACACATTCACTGTAAACATGAGAGAAGGCAGCCAGTCAGTGAGAGAGGGTGCAGTTCAGAAGTTACGTTAAGTTACTACCTGAGCATAAGACATGCCATTAAATGAATAATGAATCATCCGTTTATTAGCACCTTTCAGCCCGAGGCCCTCACGCCACACAGTAGAATCACTACACCCCACCGCTAAAATGCAGCCCTCCCTAGGGTGCAGTGTGGCAACCACAGCATGAAACCGAGGGTCTGTAATTGGAAGAGAAGAGGACCTAGTTTCATGTGAAACTGCCAGGAGAATTTAGGAAGCAGAATAGAGATTATCCTAGCTAGGACACCAGGGCTAACACCCGTATGCTTGCAAAATAGTGCCACGGGATCATCCCTAACCATCAATAGCCAAGATTTCTGTTTTACACGTCGTCTCAAAGACGGCAATTCCCAGAAGCAGGATGCCCCCTTCTCAGTCTGGGGTACTAGCTCAGCAGTGACAGAGTTGAGAGACGAATGCCACCCACTGAATCAATGCCTCTTCCTGCAGCAAGCTGCATTTCCCCTGGTAGCACTGACCCCACCCAAACCCGCTCAGCCCAAAGAGCTCGCAAGACCACACCCAGCTGTGATGTGGCTCCAAGGTACTTCTTTCTACTCTCCCCCTCCAAGAGCTCTCAGACAACAAGAGCTACTCCTCTGGCAGAGTGGGTTGGACACGGTCTTTTGCTATGACATTCTCAGCCTGTCGGCAAAGTGGCAAGTTAAATACGTCAACCAGGCTCCCCTAAGCATTAGGGCACTAGGCTGCTGCCCACAGGCTGGCAGCATTGCTTTGTTATTCCACTCTCTCTAGCGCTGTCTATGTAGACAGTCACCAGCTGATCACAACCAAGTCATGGACTACACCGTCTATGGCCCTGTCTGAACTAGTTAAAAATCAGACATGCAAATGCACCACTGTTGCTACCACTAACAGTGACTTACGGGTCTGAATTCACCACTGTAGATACAGCCGATAAGACGACCTTTTGTAGTGTAGGAAAGGCTTAAAGTTATCATCATGTGAGGAGGGTCCCCCACTATAACAGTTAAACTTGTGCAGATGGAACTGAAATGTGTTGTAACCAAGTTACTGAATCATGCTCAAAAGTCCAGGCATAGAACATGTTTGATACAGTTGAGCCAAGTCTACACGTGGAAAACTGAATCTATGCTAGGGTGCCACAGGTATACACCAACCCCCCCAGCACAGCAATTCTGGGAGTAGCAAGACTTTGGAACGGTCTCGTTGTAGCTAGCACAGATCTCCTCCGTGTGTGGAGAGGGCCAAAGGATAACTCCAAATACTGCTGGTCGGGCTTCACTTCCAGAGCTGCAGGAAATCCAGGCAAATCCTGATGCCAACATCAGTTACAAGTGTTTCCTTGGGCTGCCCTTTTGAAGCCTGGGAAGAACAAAGCAACCTTGGCAATGGGCCACAGCTAGAGTATAAATATTTCTCCCCCTTGTTTAAGCTGAGCGGCGATCCTGTTGCAAACCTGCAAATGGGGGGGGAATGGGGAGGAGGAAGGAAAGGGAGGGAGACAGATTACCTAATAACTGGTACAGTAGGAGATCTCAGCATGCCCCAAACCCATAGAAGCTTTTCAGGTGATCGAAGGAAAGAGCTGTGCAACTCTCCTGAACTTTAGAGGAATCTTGCATTCACAAGCACCATGAAACACATACCAGTCAGCAAGTCCTCTCCATCATGGGTTTTAGGAGAGGATATTACTATTAAGGCACTAGACTAGGACTCAGTGTCTTAGTTCAAATTCCAGCTCTGCAACAGGCTTCCTGGGCAAGTCATTTAATCTCTCTGTGCCTCATTTCCCCAGCTGTAAAAGAAAGGATATTGCCTCCTTTCCCCTACCCTTTGTCTGTCTTGTTGAGTTAAAGCTCTTCAGGACAGGGACTGTCACTTATGTGTATATACAGTACCTAGCACACTGGGGCCCTGGTTTAAATTGAGCCTCTAGACGCTAGAGGAATATAAATAATTTACAAGCAGTTCTCATCTCAGCTAGTCCAGGCCCTGACTACGCGATGTTTGAAGCCATAGTTGCTGTTAGCAGATTTCTAGCATATGATCCCAACATGTCTAGGCAAGTATATCCTTCTAAAAAACTGTGCTACAGACACACAAAGGCCATGTCTACAATAGAATTTTTCAACAAGTTTCCCCACTATTATATTACTCTTCAGAGCAGGCTCAGCTGACAGCGGTAGAAATGCCTGTGCACGGTCTGCATTCGCACTCCCTCCCCCATTGCTAGCGGCAGTGGCGAACTGCAGCTACAAAGTTTTGCTAGCGTAGACACAATCCTGGGTAGCTGGTGCTAACATCTGAACAATGGCATAGATGGGGCCTAATGGGACTCACAAGAACACAAGTCTTCACAAGCACACAAAGCAAAGAGAGCCCTCTACATGGGCTCTGAACCAAGATTTTAAACTCTGAAGCACAATCAGAGATAAAATGTTTTCCAGGGTAGTTTGATTGGCAATGTAGACAAAACCAAACTACCTGTAAAACTGTTCTTAAAAGCCATGTTGGAGCCTAACCGGGACCCTAGTACTCACCGAGTTTGGGTGGGTGCAGACTTTCTGAAGAACTGAAAAAGCATTAAGCAACAGCTTTTGCAAACAGTTGGTGCAACAGTGAAGTGATGAAGCAGCTAGAGGTACAGAGCTATGTTTGCAGTCTCCAAGTTTGTGTTTACAATTCGAGGCCATGTGCAAATGCCAAAAAGCCATTCTTTGCTCCTTTTCAATGCTCAGCACTGTTACTCATTTAACCAAATCCAAGAGATGCCTACAGCAGCATGCCGGCTGCTACTGGCCATATCCACATGCTGATATCACAATGATGGGGCCACATAAGGATCGAAATCAACAGATCTGAGCAGAGCATTGATATGCTGGGAACCTAGTGATTTATGTCAAAGCAGGCAAAGAAAGATGGGGAAAGGGCAGGTACTAATTCTTATGTCAAAAATTGTGGTGACCCACCAAATTAGGTTCCTTAGTATCACTGCAGCAGAGGAGTCACAAATCACTGCACAGACTAGGAATGGTGCAAATACCACAACACCAAAGACACTATGCAGGAGACGTAAACACGTTTTCAATCAAATTGCCTTGAATTTGAGGAAGGGACTGGAGGATTTAATGAGTACAAACTGGTTTACATTTAAACTTCAGCGGTATAACTACTCAGACAGAGGAGTGATGATTTTATTGCTTTGCTACTACAGTTACGCAGGTAAAAGCTCTAGCGTGTGGATGCAATTATACTGTATTAAAGGTGCCTTACACCGGTTCCCAAACTGCTGCAGGCCCCCGTAGCAGGGACCACACTTAGGCTATGGCTACACTTAGCGCCGCACAGCGCTGCCGTGGGAGCGCTCCCGCGGCAGCGCTTTCAAGCGCGAGTGTGGTCGGAGCGCCAGCGCTGGGAGAGCTCTCCCAGTGCTGTCCGTACTCCACCTCCCTATGGGGATTAACGTACAGCGCTGGGAGCCGTGCTCCCAGCGCTGGGGCTCTGATCACACTGGCGCTTTGCAGCGCCGCAACTTGCAGCGCTGGAGGGGGTGTTTTTTCACACCCTGCTGCAGTGCTGCAAATCTGCAAGTGTAGCCAAGCCCTTAGAGTGAAGGAAATACCTCCCTGGCACGTCCACATACAGAGAGATCACGATTCCATTTGGGACCAACCTGGTAAGTCAGTCCTGTCCGGTTGGGCAGTGATCACATTAACGACGGGCTGTGGCTTTGCCAAAGGCTAACAGGTACTTGCACTGCCCCAGGAGCAAACCACAGACTAGACTGCGAGTCTTCACTGCCAACAGAGGGTGTGGTTTTGCCATGGGATTACTGATGCAAGTTACCTATCAAACCCTAGTGGAGACCAGGCACAGAAGTTCTACTACAAGGTAACTTACAAGGCAAATTAGGGGAGATCTGCCACGGGCTGGGGACACAGTGGTAAAAGTGACAGGTGCCTGGTCTCCCTCGGCTGGGACTTCACAAAGGGACGGCTAACAGGCATTAGTCACCTTGTTTTCAATGCAGACACAACCACAATCTGGTCCTCGATTCCCCCTTACTCTGGGAGAGGAGAGGGAGAGAGAAGTACTCTATACCAGCCCCGTGCCAGGCACGGGCTACTTCCGCCTCTGTGCCACATCAGCTGCACTGACCAGTGCATTGCAGGATACAGTGGCCAGCTCTGCTCACTCCTGCCCCTCCACCCACCCACATACGCAGAAGGGGAAGTAGCAACCTGGCATCAGGCACCCTCACATTTCCCAGCAATCTGGGTAGGCAGCAGGGGGCACGATCGATCTCTCTCTCTCAGTCCACTTCCTAGTAAGCAGGTGGCCATGTCACAGAGCCCTACACCATCACAATGGGCAGTCGCAGCAGAGGGCTAAGAAGAGAATGGCCGCAGCCACCGAATTATCCAACCTAGCAGCAGTTTCTCCAGATCAGGGTTGGATACATTAGCTAGCAGGACACTGGGAAGAAGCTTGCACTGCTGCTTCCTGAACTGCAGTTGTTTTGTGAACTGAAGGCTTGCATACTGCAGCACACTCCCTACTGGCAACAACACCCTGGTAAGAAAGACCCTTTGATGTTCACAGGTGACAGGTAAGTGCTGGAAACAATGAGCTTGCTTTGCTGAAAGCTATTCTCCCAACATGAATGTGCCATTATCTCAGTTGTGTGCACCGGTGTCTGACTCGGGGGATGTGCATGCCCAGCTACCCCATCTGCTCTTGCAATGACACTAACTGGACCAGCACCTTAGGTGTATTTTTGGGCCACACAGATGTGTGCCTAAAAATCCTTTGCCAATCTCACCCAGCCTCTTACTTGGCACGGCATCTTCATCCTGAAGAATCCCAAAGCACTTTACAAAGGAACTGACATACACAAGACCCACTTCCTGCACTTTGAAATGCTGCCACCTCTGGAGTGGAACATAGCAGCTTTTTGTAAGCAGCCACTCCATACAACAATTCCAGGTAGGGAGTGAAGAATGGAATTCCAGGAGACATTTTAGGAAGGCAACATGCAACTCCAAGTGAATATGTATTTTACAGTCTCCAAACTCATCAGAACTCTATCCTCAATATTTAAATATTGGTAGGGGCAGATGTAAGGGGCGAGTGAATTTTACTGTATTTACTCAGGCTCCTAATTTGATTCCTGCTGACAATCCACTCAGAGGTCATCACAAAAGGATGATCCTAAGGACTCCCAACAAACCCATGAGCCAGAGAAAGGTAATGTGACTCCCCAGGGAGTGTCAGTTAGCATGCAGAAAGAATTAATAAAAACAAAACAAGAAAAAAATCCACTGGCAAGAACTGTTCTAGAATACATGAGGTTCATGTGAAACAAATGGTCATTGTTCTTTTATCATTGTAATACTTTTGCAAGTTTAAGCTACCTTCACCCCCCCCCCCCCCCCCCCGAAGGGCCTACATTACAAACCACACAAAGATCCCTGTCAGGCAGGGGAGTATTATTGCCATTTTACAGATAGGAAAATGGAGGCACAGAAAAGGCTAAGCAAGCTGCCCAAGACCAGACAGCATGTCAGTGGCAGAGCTGGGAATAGAACCATTCTCTCCAGGCTCCTAGTCTTACCTGCTAACTACTAGGGCACACTTCCTCTAACATCTGCTTGAACTAGGAAAGTACAGATCTCTCTGGGTAAACAGCAACTGTGACCCGGACAGTTACGGTTTGTTTTAACTTGTCTAGCGCTAGAAATTTTTCAAACAGACCAAATGCATCTAGTCTCCCTCCCCCGGCGCACACATGTTCACACCCAGTTCAACTGAGGCACTTGTTTATCTACTGCCCTACCAATCAGGCATTTTCCAGGAGAACAGCAAGAAAATTACAGCGCTTGCCTTCCAGCTATTAATTACAAGCCAAACCTGCGGATATTCCCAGCTCCTAGCTGCCTGAGCTCTCTGGCTAGAGCTCACCCTACAGCTTTCTCCTAATCGCTGAAGAATCCCAGTAAGCATAATAGAAGTGGCTGGCCTGGCTATGCAGGAGGCTCAGGCATCAGTGTAGTTTCTCTTCATTTCTCTCCACAGGCTGCAACTAAAATAAGCCGCTAGATATAGTTTGCAAAATTCTGGTGAAAACTTGCACATTTAAACAAAAAAAAAAAAATCACTTTCACACCAGCATTTCAGTGGCACAGTCAGTGCTGCCATCGAGCACGGTATAAGCCATCCTGGTTTCCTGGAACCACAGGTCAAGTCCAGGGAGGGTCAACTCAGCCTTTCTGAATACTAGGCAGTTTTTGAGCAAGGTCTCTTTTGAATAAAGACCAAAAGCAACAGCAAAATCTTGTCTATTGCCAGACAACAACATGGCACCTTAGACAGGGCTTGCCTCAGTTTCTTCGGCCAAAACTAAACTTCTCCTCTGTTGCTGGCTGCCACCCCAGAGGGGACTGCATTACAGCAACACTAGATATAGGAGTAATGGGCATGGCTACACTTGCGAGTTGGAGCGCATTAAAGCAGCCCAGTGCGCTCTAACTCACGATGTGTCCACACTGGCAAGGCACGTAGAGAGCGCTGACTCCGCAGCTAGAGCGCTCCTGGTACTCCACCGCAGCGAGTGGAATAACGTTTGATGCACCCCCGTTGGAGCGCCCCAGCGACAGTGTGAACGCCCATGTCTGTTAATGTGCTCTGATCGGCCTCCAGAAGTGTCCCACAATGCCTGTTCTAGCCACTGATAAGTCTAAAACATCACCCTCCAGATAAGCAAGGTTCTGATTGGAACGACTAGCAGTGCTTTAGCAATGGCGCCACATGTGATAATGGGCAGTATTGTATTGGCTCTTGCTCTAATTTTGCTGCAAAAATCTCTCCAAACCCTGAATATTTAGATGCTCCCCTACCTTCATCCCCAGCCTAAAAACTCAGAATCTCTATTTCACTCTAGGCTACCCACTACTGAGAAGACTCGTCTGTGAACTAGGACACGTTTAGCTTCTATCGTGGGGGTTTCTTTTTATTGGTGATTTGCTATCTTGATATGCTTTTCGTGGCCTGGTGCAAGGCCCATTGAGGCTTGTGAAAAAACTCAGTCAGCACTGGATAAGGCCATAAGCTATAAGTGACAGCTACTTAAACACACTTCAGATGGGAAATAAACTTCATACAAATTACAACCACATGTGCCATGTTTTACTTGAATTCTAGTCTTTGCATTCTTTTTCCTATAGCAAACAACCAATCATAACGATAATTGGATAATGAGGGTGGAAAGAAAAGAGGAAACCACAGCTCCTGGCTGGTCCGTTTCACTTCAAGGAGGGGAATTCTGTTTCTTTTACAATGTCATGAGGTTATCAGAATGGGTTTCGCACATCATCCCATAGAAGGGCTATAGAGAGTCAGATCTAAGGCCGAACCAGCTCCCACTCTGCTCCAGTGCTAGGAATCCGAAGGAGTTGGCAGTACGTACTGATGGGTCAAAGGTGCAAGTGAAGTGTTAGATCTTCCAGACAAAAAACACCTCTCCCCTTATCAGCAGAAAAGGAGAGCTGCCAGCACAAGAATGGGGAATGGAAGCTTTGAAATAGTCAACGGGTTCTTCAAAAGCAGAAGTAGTATTTCAATGTCAGTTTAAAACAAACTGGGAAAAAAAATACTTGCAGAGAAAGGAATATTTATTACAGGGTATTGTGCCAATTAAAAAAAGAAATCAGCATTTGATCTCTCTCTCTCACACACACACACCTTCCTTTGTGAAAAAAAAGTGTCCCCGCTTGCTTAGTAGCTGCTATATTTAACCCCCACCCCCACACACACACCAGAAAATAAATAATCCCCATCCCATAGACAAAGGCAACCTTCCTAGGAATAGGGCAAAGCAGTCAGAAGTGCTCAGACTGGGGGACAGTTTGCTGGTCTTTTTTAAACATTAAAAGTTCATGTCCTGTCTACTCTGAAAGCTACCATGTGACTGAAGAGCCAGTGACCATATCATGAGAGTCAAGAGACTGTAGCCTGAGCAACTTAAGAGGAGAAGGGATGTTTCATCAGGCTGTTTAGCAGGCTTTATTTGTGTTAACTCTTCTCGAGCTCTGAGGGCTAACACGCACTTTGGAGCAAGACTGCCTTTGTTAAAGGGTTTTACCCCTCACCCTTTCAACTGAGGTGCAAGAGCTCACAAACATCCCTAAGCCCCACTACTCCTTCCGACAGGGGTCCTCCAGCAAGAAGAGAGATGATTATTGATGGTCCTGATGCTTCTAAAGGTAAAAAACCAAAATACAAGTTGTATAAAGAAGTCCTGACTGCCGCATCTCTCGCGGTAGCAAGGCATGCTGGGCCCTTTAAGGCAAGCTGACCACATGGCACATAAAATGCTGTGCTACTTAAACAGGCTTGTGCCTAGTACTCTAGGAGGGACAGATGGAACTGTAGCCATGGCAACAATGCATGCTGCAGGAGGTGGCAGGGATATAGAAACCCTTCCCTTTCAGACCTGTTGTAAGTCCCTCCACAGATGGAAAGAAAGGAACACTTGTGCTGGAGAAACACAATGGCAGCTACACCCCAGGCTTCGGAAAGAGCACTGGAGACGACTAAGGATTTCTTGGCAAAGAGCTGAGAAGGTGGGTAAGGAGAAACCCCGGACAGGGGAATTTGTGTAAAGAGCTTCTCTCTGGGTGCAGGAAGGGACTGTGTGCATGGAAGGGAAGCTTGCAGAAAGCAGGAGGCAACAATCTGCTTCCTCTGAGAAGCCCAGGTTTGGAATTCCCAGTAGAGGGAGTAAGTGGTCTCCTTCATCCACCCCCCAGTGTAACAGGGTGATGAGCTTGCTATAACCCAGACCACAGATGAGAAGGGCAGATGATCCAGCCAGCTAGAGTTTAGGCTGGACCCTTCTATTGTTTACATCTTGTACACCAGCCACTGGGACAGATCAGGCCCTTGGGACAAACACCTGCAAAGATAGATCCCAATGAGGAGGCGAAGTATCTTAAAGTATTTATGGCCAGGTTGTCCATTTATGATGGACATCGGTTAACCCAGCAGGGGTGGAATTCCATTTGGCAGGGTTGCTAAAACACCTGTTCACCCTAATGGGAAACTGAGGCAGCAACTGCAAAATTGATAGCTAAGGCTCCTTTGTAGCTGCAGCACCAGAGGTTCCTCAGCATGACCAGGTATGGCGAACTGCCTTACATTTATGTGTATCCCTGTGGTCTTTGGTTCATTTGTTTGGATCCTCTGTTCTAGGATCACTATGGAGACCACTGTGATGTTCTAAGGAATGAGGACCTCAGTTCCCACCCCAATACGAATGTTTCCAAGCAAGCAAGCATCAGCAATGCAACAGAGAATTGTGCCAACCACCAGCAGAATGGGCTTCCTTTATTAGTAATTTCTCTCAGGGTGTATTAAGGCGGCTTTTGATCTTGTTTTAGAGTAACTAGGACTCGGCTGCACGCTAACCCCCACCCATCCACACCTCACTGGAGATAGGAGAAGTGCAGACTAGCTATTACTGTGCTCCAAACAACCAAGTTAAAGGATAAACTGATATTTCTAAAGGAAAATACGAGCGGCCTGGACACAGGTGGCGAAAGAGTGCTGTGAACTGTGCTCTTCCTTCATGTCTCTCCTTTAACAATGAATGAGGCCAGGCTGTTTACTTGCCCATGGAAAGTGGTAAGAACTTTCTCTGAATGCACGATACCAGTGGAGACTAGGGATTTAATTGTTCACTTAGGGCAGGGATGGGCGAACTCTTTGGGCCGAGGGCCACATCTGGGTAGGGAAACTGTATGCAGGGCTGGGGCAGGTGGTCGGGGTGCAGGAGGGGGTGCAGTGTGCAGGAAGGGTGTGGACTGTGGGGGGGGCTCAGGGCAAGGGGTTGGGGTGCACAGGGGGCAGAGTGCAACAGGGAGCTCGGGGCAGGGGTTGGGGTGCAGGAGGGGTGTATGAGGGGGCTCAGGGCAGGGGGGTTAGGGTGCACAGGGGGCGGGGATGCAGGAGGGGTGCGCGGTGCAGGCAGGGGCTAGGGTGCAGGAGGGGTGGGAGGTGTATGAGGGGGCTCAGGGCAGGTGGTTAGGGTGCACAGGGGGCGGGGATGCAGGAGGGGTGCGCGGTGCAGGCAGGGGCTAGGGTGCAGGAAGGGTGGGAGGTGTATGAGGGGGTTCAGGGCAGGGGGTTAGGGTGCACAGGAGTGATGTGGCGGGGGTTGGGATGCGCGGTGCAGGCAGATGGCTTAGGGCAGGGGGCAGGAGAGGTTCGGGCTCCGGGGTGCACACTGCTGCCACCGGGGCCAGGGCAGGCGCCCTGCACACCTGCCTTGTCCCCGGCCCCGCGCCGCTCCAAGAAGCACTGCTGCCCCTGGGGGAGGAGGGACAAAGGGCTCCACCTATGCTGCCCTTGCCACGCATCCAGGTACCTCCCCCGAAGCTCCCCATTGGCTGCAGTTCCTTGTTCCCGGCCAATGGGAGCTGCGGGGGGCGGTGCCTGGAGGCAAGGGCCTGGGGGGCGCAGGAACATCGCGCCGGCCGCTGCTGAGAGCGGCACGGGGCCCACGGCACCATGGCGGGGAATCCCAGGGGCCGGATCCAAAGCCCTGAGGGGCCAGATCCGGCCCGCGGGCCGTAGTTTGCCCACCCCTGACTTAGGGGCTGCTTGTTAAAAGTGGAACACATGCCAAAGCTGTGCATACACCTGCATGCCTGGCTCACATGGACAGCTCTCCTACGTCCGCCCCTTGCATGGTTAACCTTTACACAACACAGGCCCCAAGCAGCAGTCTAGGCTGTGCAAGAAGAAATAGGAAGCAAGACTTGTGAACAGGAAATAGACTCCAGGAAAACACACCTCCTTTTGGAATGAGTTTCCCACTTAACAAGAATCAGTCTGATCCAGGGATAAAGGCAACCACTGTGTATTGCGACGACTGACACCTTTACTTCTCAACTAAAGGGGCTTACAAAATAAGCTAATTAGCTGGGCCACTGGGACTCCAAGAGAGCTCTTTTCTTCAGAGCCTGCAACTTTCAGCTCTTTGAAAACCCAGCAAACTCCTACCTCACAAGGAACAAGGTCAATGATCCACCTGCAGTAGTGCTGAAACAATTTGTACAGCAGGGGTGCTGAGAGCCAATGAACCAAACTGTAAACCCGGCATCTCACGGAAACCACTTCAAGCTGGGGGTACAGCAGCACCCCTACTTCTAGCATCTATTAGGAATCTAAAGGTTAAACAGTTAACTGGTAAATGCTTACCGGTTAACCATAGTTAACCATTAACCCCAGCAGCCCTGCAACGGGCTGGCAGGAGGGACTCCAGCCCCAGCCATGTCAGTCCACCCCCAGCCAGGCCGGCTGAGCCAGTAGGCCCCAAGTCCCAGCTGTGCCTCTAGCCCTGCCTGAGCCCCATCCCATCGAGCCCCGTGCCGCCCAACCCCATCCACCAGACCCCCGCGAGCTGGCCCCAGCTATGTCAGACCCCAGCCACATATGCTGGCCCCTGGCCCCGGACACGCACCCATCCACCCCCTACGAGCCAGCCCCCCAGGCCCCCACCATGCCTGGCCCACCCCCATCTACCTCAGTTAACGGTTAACCAGTTAAACAAAATAATTAATCGTTTAACTAGTTAACTTTTTTACCGATATTTACATCCCTAGCACCTATATCCACTTATTCTGTAGCTTATGCACTTGTTATGGATACTGGAACAAGCACCTTCAAACTAGTCCTAGTGTTCATCTATCTGTCCTTTTCCTCGGTCGTCTGTAAATTATTAATATGGGAAGCTCTTGAATAAGGTGAACTGGATTTATAGACTCATAGACTTTAAGGTGAAAAGGGACCATTATGATCATCTAGTCCAGGGGTCTCAAACTCAAATGACCCCGAGGGCCGCATGAGGACTAGTGCATTGGCCCGAGGGCCGCATCACTGACACGCCCCCTTGCTGCCCCTGGCCCCACCCCCAATCCACCCCTTCCATGAGGCCCCGCCCCTGCCCTGTCTCTTCTCCACCTCCTCCCCTAAGCGCGCGCAGTTTTAATAAATATATACACTCAGTAATGCACCTCACTCAAAGGACAAAACACGCACTTAGATTTACTGCCTAAGGCTCTGGGAGGGAGTTTGGGTGGGGGAGGGGGTCTGGATGCAGGCTCTGTGCTCGATGCAGGCTCCAGGCTGCGGCAGGGGGTGGGGGTGCAGGCTTTGGGACGGAGTTTGGGGATAGGAGGGAGTGCAGGGGTGAGGGCTGTGGGGCTGAGGGCGAGGGGTACATGATGCAGGAGGGGGCTCAGGGCTAGGGAAGAGGGTTGGGCTGTGGGGTGAGGGCTGTGGATGAGGGGTTCATGATGCGAGGGGGCTCAGGGCTAGGGAAGAGGGTTGGGCTGTGGGGTGAGGGCTGTGGATGAGGGGTTCATGATGCGAGGGGGCTCAGGGCTAGGGAAGAGGTTTGGAGTGTGGGGTGAGGGCTGTGGATGAGGGGTTCATGATGTGGGGGCGCTCAGGGCTGGGGCAGAGGATTAGGGTGCGGGGGGATGAGGGGTTCATGATGTGGGGGCACTCAGGGCTGGGGCAGAGGATTAGGGTGTGGGGGGATGAGGGCTCTGGCTGGGGCTGAGGATTAGGGTGCGGAGGGATGAGGGCTCTGGCTGGGGCTGAGGATTAGGGTGCGGAGGGATGAGGGGTTCATGATGTGGGGGTGCTCAGGGCTGGGGCTGAGGATTAGGGTGCGGGGGGAATGAGGGCTCTGGCTGGGGCTGAGGGTTTGGGGTTGGAGAGGCTCAGGGTAAGGGAAGCCTGCCTTGCCAGTACTGGCGGAGGGCAGGCACTAGGACCCTGCACCCTAATCCTCAGCCCCAGCCAGAGCCCTCATCCCCCCACACCCTAATCCTCTGCCCCAGCCCTGAGCGCCCCCACATCATGAACCCCTCATCCCCCCGCACCCTAATCCTCTGCCCCAGCCCTGAGCGCTTCCCTTCCCCCCCCCCCCCAGCCCGGCCCCGGCGGGTCCCGCTTCCCCCCGTTACCCGAGCGCGTCTCCGGCGGTCCCGCTCAGAGCCGCGTGGTGAGGGGGCGGGGCTGTGAGCTCCACGCCGAGCGCAGCGCTCAGCCCAGAGCTCCCAGCCCCGCCCCCTCCCCACGCGGCTCGGAGCGGGCGGGGCTCAGGCGCTCGGACGGAGACTCGGCGCTCTATGCGCCGAGGCTCCAGGAGAGGGGCGGAGGCGGGAGCCTCCGCTTTTCTCTTGGGGGCCCCTGCGGAGCTCCCCTGGGGAGCTCCGCGGGCCGCAGGGAAGAGCTCCGCGGGCCGCATGCGGCCCGCGGGCCGCATGTTTGAGACCCCTGATCTAGTCTGACCTCCTGCACAATGCAGGCCACAGAATCTGACCCACCCGCTCCTATAACAAACCCCTAACCTATGTCTGAGTTATTGAAGTCCTCAAATCATACATCTTGTAGAAGTTACTACCTGGAGCTCTCTGAAGGATGAAACACTCTGTCATCTCTAAAGAGACAAAGGCAAATGGATATGACTCAGTACAGAAAGTCAAAGAAGAGAAGGCAGCATTCTTCCTCTAGAGCAGTGCCCCACAACACACCAGATTAAGGGGTGATTGATTACAGCCTGTAAGTACCTACATGGGGAACAAATATTTGATTAAAGGCCCTTCAGTCTAGCTGAGAAAGATATAACGTGATGCAATGGAAATTGACGCTAGACAAATGCAAGCTGGAAATAACGTGTACATTTTTAACAGCAAGAGTAATTAACGATTGGACAATTTACCACGGGTCACGGTACATTCTCCAAGCCTCACCATTTTTATATCACGATTGAATGTCTTTCTAAAAGATGCATTCTAGATACGCCATCAGCAGACGGGGCTCCAGTGATCCCTGCTGTGCCACGGGTGCCATTTTGCACCACACAGCACAACTTCGTATGCACTGTACATGCAAGGTCACGATGCATGGAGGACACCACTTTGCTCTTCTAAATGGCGTCCTCAATGTGCTCTGGGGTCCTGGTAGGAAAGACTTCATTAAATTTGGGTCATGCTGGCAAAAAGTTTGGAAACCCGTATTCACTGTGGTATCCATGAGGTTAGACTAAGGATCATAATTAAGACTCTGTATAGGGTTCATATAGGTAGGATTTCCCGCCCTAGGGTTAGGGTTCCTATGGGTAGGGCAGTTGGAGCTAGGGTTAAGGTTCCTATGGGTAGGGCACCCTGGCCTAGGGTTAGGGTTCCTAATGGTAGGGTACTTGGAGCTAGGGTGAGGGTTCCTATGGGTAGGGCACTTGGAGCTAGGGTGAGGGTTCCTACGTGTAGGGCTTCCCGCCCTAGGGTTAGGGTTCCTATGGGTAGGGCACTTGGAGCTAGGGTTATGGTTCCTATGGGTAGGGCTTCCCGCCCCAGGGTTAGGGTTCCAATGGGTAGGGCACCCCAGCCTAGGGTTATGGATCCTATGGGTAGGGCACTTGGAGCTATGGTGAGGGTTCCTATGGGTAGGGCTTCCCGCCCTAGGGTTAGGGTTCCTATGGGTAGGGCTTCCCGCCCTAGGGTTAGGGTTCCTATGGGTAGGGCTTCCCGCCCTAGGGTTAGGGTTCCTATGGGTAGGGCTTCCCGCCCTAGGGTTAGGGTTCCTATGGGTAGGGCACTTGGAGCTAGGGTTAGGGTTCTTATGGGTTGGGCTTCCGGCCCTAGGGTTAGGGTTCCTAAGGGTAGGGCACTTGGAGCTAGGGTTAGGGTTCCTATGGGTAGGGCTTCCCGCCCTAGGGTTAGGGTTCCTATGGGTAGGGCACTTGGAGCTAGGGTTAGGGTTCCTATGGGTAGGGCTTCCCGCCCTAGGGTTCGGGTTTGTATGGGTAGGGCACTTGGAGCTAGGGCTAGGGTTTCTATGGGTAGGGCTTCCCGCCCTAGGGTTAGGGTTCCTATGGGTAGGGCTTCCCGCCCTAGGGTTAGGGTTCCTATGGGTAGGGCACTTGGAGCTAGGGTTAGGTTCCTATGGGTAGGGTACCCTGGCCTAGGGTTAGGGTTCCTATGGGTAGGGCAGTTGGAGCTAGCGTTAGGGTTCCTATGGGTAGGGCACTTGGAGCTAGGGTTAGGGTTCCTATGGGTAGGGCTTCCCGCCCTAGGGTTAGGGTTCCTATGGGTAGGGCACCCTGGCCTAGGGTTAGGGTTCCTATGGGTGGGGCACTTGGAGCTAGGTTTAGGGTTCCTATGGGTAGGACTTCTCGCCCTAGGGTTAGCGTTCCTATGGGTAGGGCTTCCCACCCTATGGTTAGCGTTCCTAAGGGTAGGGCACTTGGAGCTAGGGTGAGGGTTCCTATGGGTAGGGCGCCCTGCCCCAGGGTTAGGTTTCCTATGGGTACGGCAGTTGGAGCAAGGGTTAGGGTTCCTATGGTTAGGGCTTCCCGTCCTAGGGTTAGGGTTCCCATGGGTAGGGCACTTGGAGCTAGGGTTAGGGTTCCTATGAGTAGGGTGCCCCGCCCTAGGGTTAGGTTTCCTATGGGTAGGGCACTTGGAGCTAGGGTTAGGGTTCCTATTGGTAGGGCTTCCCACCTTAGAGTTAGGGTTCCTATGGGTAGGGCTTCCCGCCCTAGGGGTAGGGTTCCTATGGGTAGGGCACTTGGAGCTAGGGTTAGGGTTCCTTTGGGTAGGGCTTCCCACCCTAGGGTTAGGGTTCCCAAGGGTAGGGCACTTGGAGCTAGGGTTAGGGTTCTTATGGGTAGGATACTTGGAGCTAGGGTTAGGGTTCCTATGGGTAGCGCTTCCCGCCCTAGGGTTAGCGTTCCTATGGGTAGGGCAGTTGGAGCTAGGGTTAGGGTTCCTATGGGTAGGGCTTCCCGCCCTAGGGTTAGGGTTCCTATGGGTAGGGCACCCTGGCCTAGGGTTAGGGTTCCTATGGGTGGGGCACTTGGAGCTAGGGTTAGGGTTCCTATGGGTAGGGCTTCCCACCCTAGGGTTAGGGTTCCTAAGGGTAGGGCACTTGGAGCTAGGGTGAGGGTTCCTATGGGTAGGGCACTTAGAGCTAGGGTTAGGGTTCCTATGGGTAGGGCTTCCCGCCCTAGGGTTAGGGTTCCTATGGGTAGGGCACCCTGGCCTAGGGTTAGGGTTCCTAAGCGTAGGGCTCTTGGAGCTAGGGTTAAGGTTCCTATGGGTAGGGCACTTAGAGCTAGGGTTAGGGTTCGTATGGTTAGGGTGTCCCGCCCTAGGGTTAGGGTTCCTAAGGGTAGGGCACTTGGAGCTAGGGTTAGGGTTCCTATGGGTAGGGCTTCCCACCCTAGGGTTAGGTTTCCTATGGGTAGGGCAGTTGGAGCTAGCGTTAGGGTTCCTATGGGTAGGGCTTCCCACCCTAGGGTTAGGTTTCCTATGGGTAAGGCAGTTGGAGCTAGCGTTAGGGTTCCTATGGGTAGCGCTTCCCGCCCTAGGGTTAGGGTTCCTAAGGGTAGGGCACTTGGAGCTAGGTTTAGGGTTCCTATGGGTAGGGCTTCCCGCCCTAGGGTTAGGGTTCCTATGGGTAGGGCACCCTGGCCTAGGGTTAGGGTTCCTATGGGTGGGGCACTTGGAGCTAGGTTTAGGGTTCCTATGGGTAGGACTTCTCGCCCTAGGGTTAGTGTTCCTATGGGTAGGGCTTCCCACCCTAGGGTTAGGGTTCCTAAGGGTAGGGCACTTGGAGCTAGGGTGAGGGTTCCTATGGGTAGGGCGCCCTGCCCTAGGGTTAGGGTTCCTAAGCGTAGGGCACTTGGAGCTAGGGTTAGGGTTCTTATGGGTAGGGCACTTGGAGCTAGCGTTAGGGTTCTTATGGGTAGGGCTTCCCGCCCTAGGGTTAAGGTTCCTATGGGTAGGGCTTCCCGCCCTAGGGTTAAGGTTCCTATGGGTGGGGCACTTGAAGCTAGGGTTAGGGTTCCTAGGGGTAGGGTGCCCTGCCCTAGGGTTAGGGTTCCTATGGGTAGGGCACTTGGAGCTAGGGTTAGGGTTCCGACCATATTTGTCTCTGAGGTCATGGATTCCATTACTTCCTGCAAACTCCTTGACTTCTGCAGCAGCCAGTGTGGATGACCCTAGGGCTGCCCAAACAGCTAGCCCCAGAGTCTGCTGTTCAGGGCACCCTGGGGACAGCCACACCGGACACTGCTGGAGCAGCTCTGCAGCCAGCCACACCAGCTGCTGCTCTGGTGGCCCCAGGCAGCTGGCCCCAGGTATTACCTTAGCAGCTGTCCCGGGGCAGCGGGAGCAGCCGCAGCTCGACGGCTCCTGGCAGTGGTCCCAGGGACCACCCAGAAGCAGCTGACAATGCAGCTGGCCCTGAGGACAGCTTGAGCAGTAGTGCCAGGGGCGGCGGGATCTGCCACAGCTCGGCAGCTCACGGTAAGTGGTGCTGGGGGAGGAGCTGGTGCCGCGGGCTTTTCCTCCCACCAGGGCTTCCCCCCAAGATTCGATCATGGATATTTATGGTATAAGTCACGGATAGGTCACGGGCCGTGATTTTTTGTTTCTTGCCCATGACCTGTCCATGACTTACTAAAAATACCTGTGATTAAATTGTAGCTTTAATGATAATGGTCGCTTTTGGCCTTGGAATCTATAAGAGAATGGCCAGAAGGTATGAGGCATTGTCAGATCCTGCTCTTCCGGGCCTCGGATTTTTTCCCCCAAGTGGAGGCTGCCAGACAGGAAGAAATGTAGGCGCCAGAGAAGGAAATAAATACCTGAGAGGGGGTGAATCAAGACACTGCAAAATTTCAATGTGAAGTTCTACCCACTGTGTTTAGGGGGGAGTCATGGCAACTCCAGCATCAGCCAGGGCGGGCAGCTGCTCTGTGGAAGCGAGGACGCGAAGCGCTCCATCGCCACCAGTGCTGCAGTAATTAACCTTAGGCAAGCACCGGCATGAAGGAACGTCCATTTCATGGCTGCAAGCATTCTTCTCCACACAACGTACCATGAAACACTGACAATACAGAATGCTCTCTGGACAGGCTTGGCCTGGTTCAGCTTCATGTCAGGAAGATGTCAGGCTCTGGCAGGGAGCCAGCCATTCACAGGGGGAGGGGGAGAAAAACAGATTTATTATGGCTCTCGCTTCAAGAGTCTGCTCAGCTAAAACACCTTCAATCACGCCCTGTCCCTCCCTCCACCTGCTGCAAGTAGCAATCAACAGAACTATGGCAGGCAAGCACCATGGAGATTCACAGTCAATCCTCCCTGTGCTCTCTCCATGTAACCTACTGCTTGTGGCAAAGGCTCCAAGGCTCTCTCTGATGGACTTTTTCCCCCTTCCCCACCTGACCTGCTCAGTGCTCGTATGGAGCCTTCACTTCCCCAGTGCATGGAGTAAGAAGATCAATCTGCACGTGCCTTGGAGCAGTTCCCTATTATTTCATTGGGTAAAGCTGATGTGTCCCTGCACCCACTGACTTTCTATGGCAACTGCAGCACACTTACAGCAAGTTGCCTCTCTGCCCAACACTCAGGTGAATCCTGGCCTGGACTCCTCCCATTTGGGAGGCCTTCACTGAAGAGTCAGCCCAGACTACTACCCCAACACCTCTCCTGTCCGCACGCAAAAACTTCACTGGAGTGCTTTGAACATGGGCTAGCTGGCATGGCTGGGGGAAAGGGGGTTAGAGCCCAGGTTCTGCTTTCACCCAGGCTGCTGACCCCACCCATTTTGCAGTGAGGATCCAGTCTAAACCACTCGAGTGCTGACAATTCTTCAGCGCTTTCCCAAAATCTTCCTCCCCTCCCCCCCGCATGCCAAGAAGGACAAACAAGTTAAGAATCAGAGTGGGTCAGCTTACTGCAGCACAATCACCCATGAGACAGGCCTCCCTAGCGACACACACGGATGACTGCAGCACACAGGAACTCAGGACAGGCTTTGCAGTGTGGCTGCTCCCCCAGGCACCATGCATCTAGGCTGACTCTACAGAGAAGATGCCCTCACAGACAAAACAGTTTCACTAGCAAGGCTCAGTTTTCTTTCACTTAAGAGAATCATTGTCTTCCACACGGTATAGGTGAGTGTCACTAATACCCCTATCTGCACTATAACATTGAGCCTCAGCATCAAAAATGTTATCACATGGCTTGGTCTGACCTGTGGATGGGACCAGACTGTCTGATGGGACCATGCTAAGCAATGATGCTGTAAACTTAGTGCTGATGCAGTCCAGCCCCATCCATGCAGGAAAGCCAATCCTTGTTCTAGCATGGTTCTGTTACAAAATAATGCTACAAGACACTCCCAAGGAGTCACCAGACTACAGACCATAGTGTCAAAACGTCTGGAAGCTTTAAGAGTGAGTTTATGATCAACAGCAGCAAAAAAAATCTGTTCTCTATTTATTCTCCACCAGCAGCTTCCAGTGCCAATTAGCTCCTTTTTTCCAGTTGTAAATGGAGCAACTTGTTTTGTTTCTAGCTGCCAGATCTCAGCCAAGTATCGGAATTCTAGATGGCTTTTCTCCCTCCACCCCTTTCCCGGTTTTATCCGCATCAACATCCAATGGCAGTTCTGAAACCAGAGCTCTGCTATCACAGACGATGAGGGAGCAGATACAAGGGAGCTGGAACACTTTCTCCCAAGCAGATTATGCATTTGATTACCTTTTGCGCCCATTCTAGGACAAGACCTCTCTGATCTACCCTACCAATGAGGCCATGTTTAAGCAGCTGCTGGCACTAAGACAACATGATGTGGGCCTTTAACATAATAATTCCAGCTGCGTGGCCAACCTGCATTTTCTAAACCGATGTTCGTTGGCTGCAAAGAATATTCCTCCCTTTCCTCTTCCCTTCCAATTTCATTATCCCAGTGAAGAAAGAGAGTAAGTTCTCTGGACACAGCCACTGAAAGCAGAGATCAACAGGCTGATGAACAAATTAATCACCGTCTCCCCTATCCCCATGATTCTGTCAAGTGCTGGCGAGCCGCATGCCAGAGGTTGCCAACCCCTGGTCTATGCAGTGGCTATGCTGGCATAACCCCACAGTGCAGACACCATCTACAGCAATGGAAGGGGTATTTCCCATCAGCGTAGGAACAACTCCTCCTTGAACGACAGTAGCTCTGTCAAGGGAAGCCCTCTTCCTTCAACACAGCTGTATCTATACTGGGTGATAGGTCGGTATAGCTGTGTCAGCCAGGCGTGGGTCCCCCGCCCCCCTCTCCTGACTGAGGTAGCTATGTTGACCGAACGTTTAAGTGAAGGCCAAGCCTCAGAAGAGACACTGGCAGCAAAGAAGTGCTATGGCAAAACGGCAGCGTTGCAAAGAATCCCTTTCCTGACCTAACCACCCTATGACACTCCAGGATCTCTGCAGCAAGTCAAGTGTCGGTGACCCCAGAACCTTCAATGTGTCTGAACACATCCACCCTGTACCCCAACATCACAGCTCAAAAGGAACCAGTGCTGGTTACGATCTAAAATGAGGCAGACATTTTCTGAGGCAGACGTTGGCCAATCCACTCAATTAAATTTAAACTGGACAAAGGGCTCCCCACCGGGCACTGGGAGGCATAAAAGGCCTTATTTTCCAGCCTGTAAATTGCTCAGCCTGCCTTTCAGGCTGTTACCTGCACAGTCCCACAGGCATCCAAGGAATTTCCAACACTTCTCTTCCAATTACATTAGGCTCTTCCGGCACATGCCCTGCAGGTACAATAGGACCCCAGGCAAGCCCCTCTTTACCTTCCTCTCTCTCAGCCACAGCCTCAGGTCAACAGAAGGAAACTAGGTGAAGGGTTACAGAATCCCACAAACACTCACCCATCACCTAACTCTGACAAGTGGGGGATGAGAACCGGGGCCAATCCAGAGTACATAGGAAAGGAATGTCCATTTAATATAGGATTACTGTTCTGATGAAACTGCCAGAAATGGGTTGCTAGTTTGAGAACAGACCATGTGCTCTTGCAGCAACCTGCATTGGGTATTTGTGGAGGACCAGTGAATCCAAACTTTGGACATGGCGAGGAGTAACAGTCATTTTAGAAAAAGAATAGAAGTACTTGTGGAACCTTAGAGACTAACACAGCTGCTACTCTGAAACCAGTCATTTTAGAAGGATCCTTTCCACATAATCCACCAGTCACTATCAGTGGTCACATTGGATTTTGCTCATGACCTAGCAGGCACAGTGATGAAATCCCACCCACTAGCAAAAGAATAAGGGAGTGGGAAATGAACAAGGAAACATGGGAGTGCAGGGTGAGAAAGAGAAAACCCAAAGACCAAAAATTTCACCATGGCAGAATTTTTTCCCGCCCAATATCCTAACTTTCCCTCTGGATCTTCACTCCCGCACTCCCAATGTTACAGTCTAGGAAGGAACTGAAGGAGGCAGATCCAGATTTGAGCCATCAAAGCTTCAGTAGCTTGCTAGCAGTGTGCTCTGCAGACTGCATCACTGCTTAGGGCCAAAGGTGCTGCTTGGAGAATAACAGGGGGGAGAGGAATGCCTGCCCTGACTTGATGGGCTTTGAAACCCCCTCTACTTTCCCTCCCTCCCACAGGTACAGACAGCAGCTGGAGCAAGCCAAGTTCCACCCACATCCCTCCTGTCAGGAGACAAAGCTCTAGTATTCTGCTCACCTCACAAAACCCCTGCATTTGGAGCGTTTCAGAGGGACCCAGTGGATGCCAGCTACTTTGGAAACGGCATTAGTACAACCTTCGTGGCCAATGTGGCTAAGGAGTCGCACCCTCCCAAGAGCCATATTATAAGTCTGCGTTAGAGATTCTGATCAAGGCATTATGGGGATGTTTTGGGGGGCAACGTGGATTGCACAGCTTAGCTATCAAGGGTCTCCAGAAAAAAAAAAAATCTTTGTCCACAGCGTGCAGGAAAACTATGCTAGGCACTGTTACGTGGCAGGGACATTGTTTAGAGGGGATACTGGAGACTTAGCTCAAATGGATGAGCAGAAATTAACATATCTGAATATTACTGAAAATCAGGAGGTAAAAACTATGACTAGATTCCTCCTACATGGCGAGGATTCGGCTGCCTGGCTGTAGGGAAGATCTCAGTGCAGAGCACCCCCTTCAGGGCATGCTCAGGCCCCCCGGGTTTATTTAACTCCAAACCAAGCGGACTACAAATAACATGACAGTCCGTCCATGCACCTGAAATTCTGCTCACGCAACAGAACTCCTCCACTGCCTTCCTAACGGCCAGGCTATCAAAGCCACACAATAGGGGAACCATGCAAAGGCCTCCTTCACCAAGTCCCACATCTGCACAAGCAGAAAAAGCAATGTTCCTACAAATAAGGTGAGGAGCTTACATTGTGCAGCTCACCTGTAACACAGGCTTAAAAAACTTGATTCCAACTTTCTCTCCACCTTTTGTTAGCAGAAGGCCCATTGCTCAAGCCCACCCTCAACCTGCTTGGAAACCACATTTTTCCACCAGGAAGGGCCAGGGAAATCCCAATGCTGGCGATGAAAGTCTGCACCCAGCCAGCCCACTTGGGCACAGCAGCAGTTAGAGGTGCTACTTGATTATAAACAAGTTCTGGAGCAAATGCCCGGCTCGCTGAATTCCGAGGAGTAAACTGCTTACAGCACACAGACTGCCTCCTTCGCCTGTTCTATTCAAGCACCCAGGAAGCCAGGGCTACTAGCCAGGAGATCTCCCAGCAGACTGCAGGCGCTCTCTTGAAATGAAAAGCTTCATGTCAGACCCTTCAGCAGTGTGCGCTATTACCCCTCTCCAGGCCCCATTCACTGATGCCCTGCCGCTCCCCTAACGTACTGGGGATATATAAATATTGAACAAGGTTGGTTTCAGAATGAGGCAATTGCTTAAAAATGCTTCCCTTCTGCCTAAGCAACAGGCTCCTATGAGGCCCTCAAACAAATGAGAGGCCTGAGACCAGCAAAACCCTTCTACTGCATCAATAGCATGCTGAGGTCAAAGACTCTCTACAGCACACTAGGCAACGAGGCATCTGAAAAGCAGAAGTCTTCCCTAGCGCCCCAACACTCAGAGACACAGCACCACACACTGCTGTTTGGAAGCTTCTGTGGACTGACAGGGTTCTCTGTATATAGCAGACATGTCAGTGGCATGTCCCCCTTGGGGCTCCTATGCGTAGGGGCAGCCAGAGGGCTCTGCACACTGCCGCTGCCCCCACAGGAACTGCAGCCAATGGGAGCTGCGGGGTGGCGCCTGTGGACAGGGCAGTGTGCAGAGCCATATAGACACGGTGCTGTCTATACAAAGCAGCAGAGGCCTACAGAAAAGCCCAGGGTCACTAAGAGTTTGTGATTTCTTGTTTACAACGTGGCCCAGTGTTGTTTTTAGAAAGTTTACTCCTGGAGCTCCCTCTCCTCCGCTGAGGAAGGTTTGATAAAATAACCCGACATTTCCAGAAGAACTGTAGCTGGTAGCTAGCATTTCTACAATGCTAATTCTTTTCACTGGACAGTATTAAAGACCAAGGCTCTATTGTCAGTTTTGTCACAAGGCCTTTAAAGTTGATTTCATGTTTTAAAACTCCATGGTTTAAATGCTCTAGTTAATGTTTTGCAGCACACATCTTAGCACCTCTGGGCCAGCCATGGCTCACGTTTTGGCTATAGCAACAGGGGTGAAGTTTACATGTGACATAGTGGCCAAGTTAGCCAAAGACTCTTCAGGGGCACTACTATTATTTAGTCAGCGCTACAGGTTTGTGTGACTCTTGTGTGACCGCTGTGGCATGCTTCGGGAGACTGTGTGGTAGGTAACGCTATGCAGCACAGATTGCACAGATTGCATTAAGTTTTGGTTTAGAGCTGGCGAGAACTAGAAGGTCTCGTCTGCACCCTGGGACCCAAGTGGAGAATTCCCTGTCCAGTCATCACAGCAGCATTTTGTGTCTCACCTCTACCATGGGGTGAACTGACGCTCTTTAAAGACACCCAAGAGGACAGGTCCCCAACAAGAGCAGCTTGCAACCTAAAACACCACAAGCCTTTTCCATTACCTGTCCAAGGTCCAAGGTGACGTTGACCTGGTTGAACTCCAGCCCGCGAGAGAGGGGAGGACTCTGCCACCAGCGCTCTGTTCCGTCAATGGCGTTGGTTATGGGGTGAGCCTTGTTGCTGTTCGTCAATGTGCAAATGTCGCAGTACTGCCCCTGCCAGAGGACACAAACAGGAGAAATTAACACAATCCCAGAGCAGCTGGCACATTCCAAGCAGCAGACTCTTTTTGTTCAGAAAAAGCCCAGACACCAGGGAGGGAGGATATTCTTGCCAGGTAAAAAGAGAGGCAAAGAACAATCAAGAAGTGGATGTGGCACCTAAGTGATTTAGCAACCTCACCACCACCCTCCCCCCAAAGAGGGCTTGTATCCCTTTAAAGATGCACATTCTCTCCACACGTTCTCTTTAAATCCACATCAAGCATTTTTAATGGGGATCTCTCCAGCCCAGATGAACAAACAACCCCCCACAAGTGCCATTATTGCAGGCAACCCAGAGTCATGCTGTTGTGTTGTGACCACCCCCAAACTCAGGGTATATGAAGCACATTTCCAACTGGAAATTCTACAGCACTGGAGGAGGGGATTGCTTAGGGTCCAAACCGGAGGGTTTTTTTAAACAAACAAAATGTGTTCCCTTCCCCTTCTGTACATGTAGAATTCTAATAGGGACCAGAAAACCAAAACAAAATGGGGGCAGAAGAGAGAATTTACAAGTAAAACCCTTTCAGCTATGGCCCTGCTAGAACGTAACAGCCAACAACATCCAACACCTGGCCAGACCGGCCAGCCTTGTGATCTCCTCAGCAGCAACAGGGCCTCTAGCTGTGAGTCACTCATGGTCTCCCTGGTGCAACGTGGGTTGCTATGGTACCAATAGACCCCGGGCATGCAGCCAGGGAGGGGGGAGAACCCTGCAACTCATGGGGTGGGCCCTGAGCAGCGTCACGCAGGCGCCCAGCTGCTTAAGACACTTCTGTAGAACAGCAAGGCCGGTTACACCAAAAAGGAGGGATCTGGGCCATACTGAGGGGGCCTGAAAATAGTCTAGGGAATTGGTGAGTTATTAGCTTAGTCCCTCTGTCCTGTCACTTGACTCATCCTGCTCTGAACAGCCCACAAAGGAGTTCACTTAGCTGACAGCTCCCCTTTCAAATAGATGGATACTCTGGGCGTAGTGCTTCAGCCTTGTCTGTCCTGGCTCCTGGTAGCTTTAAATTTAAAATTTTTATTAAGATGATGTTTTTAAAAAGTGAACAGTACAGAGAACCAGTACATAGAAGTTTCTGGTTGTCAGGGAATAACGTACAGATTATCAAGGGGTGCAAAGTTCGGTTTAAGATCAGCTGGCGTTATTACACCAGAAACGTATCTCCAGGAACAACTTCCAGCTTCCTAGCACTTCAAACCCTCTCCCACTCCAGGGCTGCAGTAAGATAGTCATCCCACAGAATAGCCATTGTCATTTCCACAAACTCAAAGGGCTGGATGAGACTTCAAGCCAAAAAGGAAACTGAAAATTCCCAGCATTCTTCCCTGCAGACGTGTGGTATGTTATTTGCAGGCAATTATGCAACACAACTTGTTCCAAACAAGCCCACCTTTTAATTAACTCGGCTAGAGATATGAAAATACCAGACAGTGAAGTACAAAGCCAAGGAATGGAGACAGCCAGAGCTGCCCAGTGTAACACTGTTTGCTGTGCACTGGGACCTTGCTGTAACACAGGGAATCAGAGCAAGGACCTTTTAAACAAACATCTAACAAGGGCACAGACAAGCAAAGAACAGACATTCACTGGGTGAACGAGTAACAGGCGACTAAAGAACAGACCCGCTAAAAGAAACCTGCGCAACAGGTTGTGTGGAGAATTAGCTTTCTAGTGCCAAGCATAAAATTCAGAGGCTTGTCACAAAAGTGGATGTTAAAGAACCTTGGAACAAAATGCAAAATCCTCAAACTCTGATGTTCTTGAATTTTGTTGCAAGTGTTACACACAACCCTAGCAATGACATGCAGTCGTGCCTTCAGGTTTCCAGAGGACTGAAAATTAACAAAGGCTACTGTACTTTATTGACGCTGCAAATGTTCCTCTCTCTGTTACTGGTGCTAAGTGCCAGTGGCTTACTTGAGCTTGCTATTAAATGGAGTAATTTGGCCCCTGATATTACCATTCCCAAAAGTTTAATAGCTCATTTGTCTAGAGAGAGCATCTCTCACAAGCAACATTGATCATTTCTAACTACTCAGCGAGTAAAACATATTTTAGGGCAGATTACACACTTACACTGGTACAGATTCAGATCAAAAGAAAGCTGAGCTCTGACCTCAGAATCTGAAGATTTTGTTTTAAAAAGAAAAATGCCTGTCTGACAAGTATTACCCTTGTGGGCTTGTGGAAACCACAACACACACAAGTTCTCAGCTCAAGAGCGGGAGATGCCTATCAAGGTAAGCAACAAGGTGAAAGAACTATTGAAATGGAGGAAGAAAGACAGAAGTTGAAAAAGGGTTTAAGGAACATAATAGTGCTGCTATCAGAACAAACTGCAAGAGGAGTGATAAGGAGAGGGACTGAATAGAAGAGGAGCCTTCAAAGCATCACTTGCCTGCTCCCGCTCCCACTGAAGTAAATGGGAAATCTCAAATCTCCTCAGAGCACAGACAAGAGCCCTGAAGCCCTGCTGAGCTTGGCAACCTTAAGGCAGCTGGCTTTGTCCTGGCTTATCTGGCCCTGCCCTGACCCATTCTCACTGATCCTCACCTAATTTATCAGAAACCCTGAGGGACAAAACCCCAGGGCTTTGGAGAAAATAAACTGGGGGTCTGGGGAAGCCCTGGGTGACATTTTCAAATGAGTCTGGTGCACAATTACCTCAACTGTGCATGCAAATCCAGTAACTGCACACACCAAATTGGCACACGCTTGGCTGTTGTTACAACAGGTGTCTGGTTTTGCAGGCAGCTATAACCTGTTGCCCAAAAAAAAATCACAGGATGTTTTCAATTCCAATTAAGTAATTAAAATGTTGGTGTCTTAATACAAGGAAGCATGGAAAAGACATAGGTAGAAAGAATAAGGTACAGTAGCAATCCTTCCATTTTAGTCTAACATCCAAACTTCCAGGGACGGGTCTTTGACATTAGCCATCTCCCAGTTATTATTTGTATAGCACACAAAGCACGATAGGCACTTTAGACATAGCAGATAACAAGACAAAGGAGCCAAATCTGCTTCCACTACACAGCAGTGTAAATCAGGTGTAAACTCCATTTAATTCAATGGAGATGCACAGGTGTAAAAATGGAGAATCAGACTCCCAGGTTCAGACACATAAGGAGCCTGGTTCACCTCCCACTTACACCAGTGTGAGCAGAGAATCGGCTCCACAAATCCTACCAGGTGAGCTTATAACCTCAAGCGCTGATCCTGCAAACACTTGGGTGAGTAACTTACACACACGAGCAAGTGTCTGCATGAAGGCAGCCTATGGCTAGGTCCACACTACAGCTTATGTCACTCGGGAGTGAGAGTATTCCACCCCTTGAGTGACATAAGTTACAGACATAAGTCATCATGTGCACAACGCTACGTCGGCAGGAGAGCTCCACCTGCAGACATAGCTTATGCCATTTCGGGGGGGGGGGGCAGTTTTGTTTTTGTTTTTTTTTTAAATGCCAGTGGAAGAGCTCCCTCCAGTTGGCATACAATGTCTTCACCACATGTGCTGCAGCAGTGCAGCTGTACCGGATGCAGCTGTGTCGCTGTACATATAGACATGGCCTAAACGAAGATGTGTGTCAAGTGAAGGCAAAACAGGGGTGAGTGGGGCTACAAATACAGGTTCCTAAACTGACTTGAAGCTGGTGGGATTCGATAAAATATTACTTTTGTTTTGAGAATGAATGTGACACCCAAAACACAAGAAAATTGCATCTAAATACCCTGGGAAGGCCAAATTGCTCTCTGGGGAGCAAGTTTTTGGAACATTTCATGGCAAAACCCTTAACGCTGCAGCTAATTACTTAGGAGCAGGACTTGGAATGCAAGCGTCAGGGGAGAACCTTTCCCTCACTGCATTTCATTACATGTTTGCGGAGCACTGTCTTGGAACCCAGACAGCAGTGTCTTCATCTGACGTTTAATCAGAAAGTCACTTTTTACTGATAAAAGCCTAATGTGGTTTATCTTCTGTTCTGTCTTTAGTCCAGTGGGTGAATTCACAGCTCATTAAAGTGAGATCGCTAGCAGTGGGTAGAGCTAGTGGAATAGGTGCAAGCATTGTAAAAACTTCTCCATGCAGTTCTTTCAATTCAGTTCCGACCTGTGTAACTCCTGCAGACTACAAAAGCTACCACAGTTAAAAATGCTGGCTGCCATCTGTGAGGCTAGCATGAACTCCGAAGGCATGGCTACACTTGCGAATTGGAGCGCATTAAAGCAGCCCAGTGCGCTCTAACTCACGACGCGTCCACACTGGCAAGCCATGGAGTCAGAGCGCTCCTGGTACTCCACCTTGGCGAGTGGAATAACGTTTGATGCGCCCCGTCTGGAGCATCGTGGCACCAGCGTGGACGTCCTGGTCTGTTAATGTGCTCTGATCGGCCCCCAGAAGTGTCCCACAATGCCTGTTCTAGCCACTCTGGTCATCAGTTTTAACTCTACTGCCCTGCCCTCAGGTGAACAACTGTCAGACCCGCCCTTTAAATTCCCTGGGAATTTTGAAAATCCCCTTCCTGTTTGCTCATCCAGGCATGGAGTGCTCTCAGCGCATCTTTCCAGGTGACCATGCCTCCACGCGCCAGGGGGTCCCCAGTATGGAGCAACGGTGAGGTGCAGGACCGCATCAGTGTTTGGGGGGAGGAAGCTGTCCAGTGCCAGCTGCGCTCCAGCCGTAGAAATTACGATACCTTTGGGCAGATATCAAGGGACATGAGGGAAAGGGGTCATGACCGGGATGCACTGCCGTGCAGGGTTAAAGTGAAGGAGCTGCGGAATGCCTACCACAAAGCCCATGAGGCAAACCGCCACTCCGGCGCTGTCCCCTCAACCTGCCGTTTCTACAAAGAGCTGGACACGCTACTTGGGGGTGACCCCACCTCCATGCTAAGTACCACCATGGACACTTCAGAGCCCAGTTCAACAAGGCAGGAGGAGTAACAGCAAAGCAGGAGCAAGGGTGCTGAGGCGGAGGAAGACACCCTGGAATCCCTAAATGCATGCAGCCAGGAGCTGTTCTCAAGCCAGGAGGAAGGTAGCCAGTTGTGGCGGCCGGTGCTTGGGGAAGGACAAACACCAGAGGAGGTTCCCGATAAGCAGCTTTTATTTTGGGAAGGAAGTTATTCGGTGCAGGCCCTTGGGGCGAGGAGGGTTAGGGCTGCATGCATGCCTAGATGCGGAATGGGGCGTTGATGTGCTCTCACATCATGGTAATCGGCCTCAGTGATCTCTTCAAAGGTCTCAGCCAGAACTTGGGCAATGTGCTTGCACAGGTTTCGTGGGAGAGCCACTGTGGTCCTTGTCCCAGTCAGGCTAATATGTCTGCGTCACTATGCCATGAGGGGCGGGACCATTGCTGCACATAGGCAAGCTGCATATGGGCCAGGCCGGAAGCCGCATTGCGGTAGAAGACCCTCTCTTGCTTCCCAGGTCACCCTCAGCAGCGAGATATCTTCCAGGACGAACTCCTGTAGAAAATGTGGGGACAGTGTTCAGTATAGGGGCCCCCTGCAGCTCTCCCCAAGGCACAGAAACCCAGAGGAAAGTACAGCTCTGAAACAATCAGTCCCCCTTGACCCTGTGCTTACTCACCATTTTGGGGCTCCCGTGCGTTATGTGCGCTCGCTTTGGGACGAGCAAATTATGCTATTGTGTAGACTGTGCTTGCTCTCCTTAAGTACGGGGGAATCATTGCTGTGCCTGGTGTGAAGAATGCTGCCTCTGTTAAATGTTGCATTTTGCCTTTACAGATGCAACCTTGAGATCTCAGCCATCCGTGTTCTCACCGGCCGAGAGACTGCAAAGAATCAGGAAGGGGCCACGTAGAAGCAAAGAAGAATGCTGCATGAAGTGATGCTGATAAGCATCATGGAACGCCAAGCGGACTCAATCCAGGTGCTCGTAACCATGCAGGCGGAGCACTACTGCGCCACCCCTCCCCCCACAGCCCTTGTCCCCAGATGCTTTCCCTTGTGCCCCCATGTCACCTCCAACCCACTTTCCTCAACATCTGGGTTCTTATTGCCACCAGCTGCCTCCAACACCTGTAGCTTCACCACCCAGCCCTGAAAACTACAACCCTTACCCACTGCACTCAACCCCCATCACCATGCAGTACAGCCATCCTGAGGTGCAGCACTCATTGCACAGCATTCCAGACAGGAAGGCTGAGTTTGATAACAGGACATACGCAAATCTGTGATTGTACCGTTCCCCACCCCACCCCCTCGCCCTTTCTGTTTCCCAAGCAGTTGTGTTTCTTTTCAATAAATGGATTTTTTGGCTTTGAAAACATTCTTTATTATCGCATAAAGTAAAAGATACCTTAGCCCAGGAAAGCAACAGGCACTGCAAGTTAGCACAGCAAACAGATTCCTTCTAACATTGGAACCACTGCACTTCACTCCTGTGCAGGGCACCAGACATTACTGGTGGCTTTCAGCCTCAAATTGCTCCCTCGAAGCATCCCTAATCCTTGCAGCCCCGTGCTGGGCCCCTCTAATAGCCCCGCTCTCTGGCTGTTCAAATTCAGCCTCCCAGTGTTGAAGCTCCAAGGTCCATGCCTGAATGAAGCTTTCACCCTTCCCTTTACAAATGTTATGGAGGGTACAGCACGCGGATATAACCATGGGGATGCTGTCATCGGCCAGGTTCAGCTTTCCATACAGAGAGCGCCAGCGGCCCTTTAAATGACCAAAAGCACACTCCACAGTCATTCTGCACCAGCTCAGCCTGTTGTTGAACTATTCCTTGCTGCTGTCAAGGCTCCCTGTGTAGTGTTTCACGAGTCATGGCATTAAAGGGTAAGCGGGATCTCCAAGGATCACAATGGCCATTTCAACTTCACCTATGGTGATCTTCTGGTCTCGGAAAAAAGTCCCGGCTTGCAGCTTCCTGGACTGGCCAGTGTTCCAAAAGATGCATGTGTCATGCATCTTTCCGGACTAGCCTGCATTAATGTCAATGAAATGCCCACGGTGATCCACAAGCGTCTGGAGAACCATAGAGAAATACCCCTTCCGATTAACGTACTCTGAGGCTAGGTGGGCTGGTGCCAGAATTGGAATATGCGTCCCATCTAGTCCCTCCGCAGTTAGGGAAACCCATTTGTGCAAAGCCAGCCACAATGTCATGCATGTTACCCAGAGTCACTGTTCTCCTGAGCAGGATGCAATTAATGGCCCTGCAAATTGCATCAACACAATTCCAACGGTCGACTTTCCCACTCCAAACTGGTTAGCGGCCGATCAGTAGCTGTCTGGAGTTGCCAGCTTCCAGATTGCAATAGCCACCCACTTCTCCACCATCAGGGCAGCTCTCAATCTCATGTCCTTGCAGCCCAGGGTGTGGGCGAGCTCATCACACAGTCCCATGAAGTGGCTTTTCTCATCCGAAAGTTCTGCAGCCACTGCTCGTCGTCCCAGACTCGAACGACGATGTGATCCCACCACTCAGTGCTTGTTTCCTGAGCCCAAAAGCGGCGTTCCACGGTGGTGAGCATGTCCGTGAATGCCACAAGCAATCTCGTGTCATATGCGTTACTCAAGTCGATATCATTGTCTGAGTCCTCATTGTCAGTTTGGATCTTAAGGAGTAACTCGACTGCCAAACATGACGTGCTGGCAAGACTCATCAGCATATTCCTCAGCAGTTCAGGCTCCATTCCCACAGACCGAAAGGGAAGACAGAGCGTGCAGCACAAAACGTTGAAAGATGGCGCCAAATGTGGACAGAAGCAGAGGGATTGCTGGGATGCGAACCGATGAATCATGGGACGTTGGGACAGGAACCAGAATGCCCTGCCCCCTTCCCACAAGCCACAGCACCAGAATGGGAAGAGGTGCTCTGTGGGATAGCTGCCCATAATGCACCACTCTCAATGCCGCTGCAAGTGCTGCAAATGTGGCCACGCTAGTGCGTTGCAGCTGTCAGTGTGGACAGACTTCAGCGCTTTCCCGACTGTGCTCTCCGAAGGCTGGTTTAACGCTAAGCACTCTACATCTGCAAGCATAGCCACGCCCTGACTTCATCATATTCCAAACAGGTCTGGAGCCTGGTGTTTAAAACTATACCACAAACTCTGCAAGTTTCAAAGCCAGTATTATTAAACAAAACAGGGTTCTTTAAGAATTCATTGAGGCAAAAATAGTTGATTTCTCTCTCCAAAAAAATTCTATTACAGTGTTAATTAACTAAAATTGTTCATGGTGGGAGAATTGATTGAACCTATTAGATTGACAAGCTACAATATTTATTAGGCAGACAATCCAGCAAACGTCTGTCCTCTTAACTACCAGGCCCCATTGAAACTTCCTGAGTATCCATCAAAACGGAATCTTGCAGCGCTCCCACCCAAAAGCCTTCCTGACCGTGGCTGCACTTTGTGTGGAACAATGTACAAGAGAGCAGGTGAAGGGGTTAGGCAAGTAACTGGTGAAACATGAAGCATACTAGTGACTTACATTTGGAGATCGTTATTGTCGCTTCAATCTGCTTAAATTGAACACTTCCCCCTCCCCCCCCCCCACGCCTCCCTCATTGCTTTAGTCACTGGGTGGTGCTGAAATCCCTAACAGGGATGAATTGGGAACTCTGACCTTTGCACTAATACCTCTTTTTTCCCTTCCTTCCAGGTGCTGCCTGTAGTCATGGAAAGGAGCCACTACAAAAGGATTGTAAAGCTTTCAGATTGACCAAAGAATATCAGCCTAGGAAGCAGAGCTCAGATCAAAGCACTCCCATATCAAAGCTGCACAGAAGGACAGGGAGGGGGTCACTATAGTATCTCAAAGTCTAAGGAACCACATTTGTTTAACTGGAAATAACTAGTAAGATTTAAGAAAACTACAGTGCTAGGGCAAGGCTGTATTTGCAAGGGCATGAGTCACACCTGCAGAGAGCACCACACAAGTCATTAGACTCAGAATGCTTTATTTTAGTCACTACTTAATGCAGTCTGTTATAAATCAGGCTAGTCACACAGAAGCATCACAGATGGCCACTGACTTCATGTCAAATGCATAGCCCTTAATGTGCAATAAACCTCCATGTTTTTAGAAGTCTCATTTTACTGGATTTACTTACCAGGTATTTAGATGCTGGCAACTGCACACAGAACAGCAAGCGTTTCTCAGTTATCTTCCTCTCTATGCATTACATTGACAATAAAAGCGCAGCACTGCAGCTCCAACAACGGCTCTGTTTAGGATTCACGGAATCCTTACCCACATCCATCAACTACAGAAGAAGGCAGTATTTGCCCAGTTGTGTTTTATTTTAGATAAATACCTGTTGCATTAGACAGGTCTGATGCACAAGTCTGCTAACAACAGTAAAGTAATAAAATTGAAGGAGCACGGGGTGTTGGCTTTCCCACAGCAACATCCTTAAGTATGGGCCACTGACACAGGACTTTGCCCTTTAGTGGCGAGAAAATTCCAAGTAGCTAAAGCATTGCAGACTTCGGGTTTTTTAGAAGCAGATATTCCATTCAGGCCACATTCTCCTATCTGACCTGTTTGAAGGCACCAACTTCACACTAGCTGTTTTCTGAATGCTCCCTCTGCTTATTAACAGGCTGAGTAGGGTCCTATTGCTCCAGGTGAACTAGCACTCTCTCTCTTAAAGAACCCAGGAGAAGCTACTGGCAAACAGCACATTGCTTTGCTCAGATTTGTCATTGCTTTTTTCTCATTCCACAAGAGAGTTTCAAATTCTTCTATTTGCTTCGCACTACTTGGGCTGTTCTCATGGGATTACAGCGGATCTGGGATTCATGGAACTAAAGCTCCCATTTTACAAATCCTCTTGCAACTGGTCTCCCTGCCTTCCAAGATATCCATGGCTGTTAAACAGGCTGCTACACACAGATGACTGAGTATTGCTGCATTTTTGCAGTCTGCATTCCAAGGGGATTCCTGGCTACAGGTTCCTATTGTTGGGTTAAACTGGGACACATGGGATACAGATAAACCTGTTTTTACAAGCTGTCAGGTGAATATTACCAATCTCCCTCAAAAAAAAATCTCAACACAAGCAGTGTCTGGCTTACACACCCATATTATTAAATATTGGCATGATCACCAATGTCTGATCTTTGCTTTCAGACCCATTCAGCAGTCTCCACTTGCCCTGGATTTCATCAACACAGAAACTGACACCTTTAAAAATAATGTCATGGGAACCTAACAGACTGTGTTTGGTTTGTACAATTACTGGCAATCCTGGCGCATTTCTAGCAACCCTCGAAAAGGAACACGTGTTCCCTTTCCCCTTCAGCCTTTGAAAGAGAAACCGCATTTGGAGAATTCAGAGAAGATGCCTCCAAACAACTAGCCAAGTGACACGCTTTTTAGAAAAATGAAGGGAGAGGAAATCACCCCTCACCATCCCTTCAAAATGATCTTCCACAATCAACCCTTTCGTGGAGCTAAAGAAAACGAACACTCTGCAAAAGTGCAACTGCTATTTGCAGGGCGCAAACACGAAGGTATACACCTGGGAAAATACTAATGAAAAGCTTGTCACCCTGCTGTTTTCTGAAACGCTGAATTGCTCTCCTGGTAGGTAATGGCCTAAAATGGGCCAGATAATTTGTTGCAGGATTTCCCTCTCTCGCACCCTTCTTTTCAAAAAGGAACCGCTGAGCTAATTCCACACAGCCAGTGGAGCTGAAATCTACCTTTGCAAACGCATAGCGAGGGAAGAAAAACAAGATCTTGATTTACACCGGGGGGAAAAGAGGTAAAGAGTAAATGCATCACACAACCAGAGCCAGGCGTGTTCCTAGGGAGTTTAATGCAGCTCCGCTTTGCTAAAGCATGGGACTAGCATAGTTGCCTAGGGACTGCTTCCAACCACCCCGCTGGGAGGCGACCCCTGGCCAGTCAATGCAGCGGCTCAACAACCACAGGAAGTTTCCTAAACTCACACGTCCCCCCTTCGCTGGGTGGCGAGAAGCGCAAACGGGCGGAGAGGGCGCCTGGGGCAGAGCAAACACGGACCTGAACAGGCATTTCCCAAACCGCTTTGTGCGCGGCTGGCCCCAGTCACCGGCCGGCGAGCGCCTCCATTCGCGGGAGCTCCCCGGGGCGGCGGGCGAGGAGCGCGGGCTCGCCGCGGCCAGGGGATGCGCCAGGGGGCTCGGGGCAGGTGCCCCCGGGACAAGCTGAGCCCCGCCGGGCCCTACCTGGATGGTCTGGTTGGGGTCCCCCCCTGCCACCGGCCCGCCGACCAGCTTGCAGTACAGATCCTCCACGGCGCGGGGGCCCCGGCTGCCGCCGCCGCCGCCGCCGCGCTCCTCCCCGCAGGTGGCGGTGGCGGAGATCCGGGTGCTCTCGGCCAGGTTGAAGTAGGGCGGGTGCAGGCTGTGGCCGTTCACGTCCCCGGGCAGGGGGACCCGCGGGCGAGCCGCGCCGCCGGGCAGCGCCGCCAGCAGCAGCAGCGCCACCAGGGTACCCCGGAGCCCGTCCGCCTCCAGCGCGCCCCTCGCCATTTTCACCGGTGCTGCGAGGAGACGCGGGGAGAGGAAGTTGGCGGGGACGAGCCTAGCGCGGCGGCTGCTGCCCGCCGGGGCTCATCGCGTCGGGGAGAGCTGGCGGGGGAGCGGGCTGCACGCAGGGGAGCCGCCGCCGCCGAGGCTGGGTGTTTGCAGCCGCTGGGCAGAGGCAGGGCTGCCTAATCAAGTGATGAGACATCAATCCCTGCCCTGCCCTGCCTGCCCGCCCCTCCCCGGGGCCGGCTCCGGCTCCTGCCCCTGCCCCGCCGCGGCTTTGCAAACTCCTCCGGCGGCAGCCGCCCCCCGGGCCGAGTGGGGGAGTGGCCGCGGGGTTATTCAGGCGAGTCTGCGGATTGTCTTGGCGGCCCTGGCGCGGCTGGGTTAACCCCTCCCTGCGCCAGAGCGGGGCCCCGCGCTCTCCCGGGGGAGTCACTCTCTTGCCAGAGAGCCCCCGGAGCCACTAAAGGGCCACGTTAAAATTTCCCCCCAGGAAAGAGAGCTACAGAGCCGGGCTCCCTCTCAATGAACAAAAGAGGCAGCCTTGTGGCACCTTAGAGACTAACACGTTTATTTGGGCATAAGCTTTCGTGCTAAAACCCACTTCATCAGAAACCCCGAAAGCTTGTGCCCAAGAAATGTGTTAGTCTGTACGGTGCCACAAAGACTCCTTGTTGTTTTTGCTGATCGAGACTAACACTCTGCCCCTCTGAAACCTGTCAATAATCAAAGTTAGTACAAACAAGGAGGAGTCTTTGTGGCACCTTAGAGACTAACACATTTATATGGGCATAAGCTTTCGTGGGCTACAGCCCACTTCATCAGATGCATGGAGTGAAACATATATACCTGCGCCTGTATTTTTCACTTCATGCATCTGATTAAGTGAAAGTTTATGCCCCAATAAATTTGTTAGTCTCTAAGGTGCCACAAGGACTCCTCCTTGTTTATGCTGATACAGATGAACACTGCTACCACTCTGAAAGTTAGTACAGTATCACGTTTACTTTTACAGCTATTTTCTGACAAATCCATGTAAATGCCATGTTCAAAATCACCTGCCCCTATTAGGTCAGCAGCTAAACTACTTGAAGGAGGACGGGCCCAATGGGGTGAACTTTTTTTTTTTTTTTAATGATTGATATAACCTTTACTGACCCCATGTGTCTGCTTCCTGGAACTCCTGCCCTGCTGGGCTCAGCTCTACCCTCTTGTATTGTCATTCTCTTCTGATACTTGTAAAACAACATAATGGATTAGCGCAATTTTTAAATCTTCAATAAAAAAGTTTAAAAGTTAAAATAAAAAGTTAGTAATAAAAATCAGATTAGAAAGTGTAATTGCCTTAGGTTAACAACACTGAGGGAAAAAAAGCAAAATCTAATTTTCTTGTCACCAGTCATCCTGTTGGTTCGTTTCTTTTTTGCCATTTCACTCAGTGAAATACTGAAAACAGAATGCTTACCTTATTCGAGTCATTTCATTTCCTGGTTCTCCTGCATTGGTTTAGAAAAATGCTGTTGTATTTGCCTCTCCAGCACCGGGGTTGTGGGGTATGTAAATGAAAGCAAAAAATACTAACAGGAGGTTTTATATTTTTAATAAAATAAATGTTATGGCTAAACTACATGGTAGACTCTCTAATTTAAACATATTTAACTGATGATGTTTGCAGGATCCAGGTGCGCTAAGACCTGGATCCTGCAAACACTTATGCATGTACTTATCTTTAAGTACAGATGTCATGTACTCACACACAGACTAATTTGCAGGGTTGTACCTGTAAAAGTAAATTTAATACCAGCATGAAACATAAAATGAGGGTAAATCTAGAATGCTGGGCCCGCTGCATTGTTCTAGGACTTGATCTGACTTTGCCATAAGCAATAGAATAATTTAATTGTGCCATAGTGGTTCTGTTTCTTAAGCCTTTGCTCTCTACTAACAGGCTGTTACGAAGTTTCTCCTCTTTCATTAGCAGTTTCCAATTATTACACATTATCCCCTTCCCCTCTTTTGTAGAATAGCCTATCTGGAGCTATTACTCTGGACAGCTTTTTTTTTTTTAATCTAAATTCGTGCTTTAGTCTTAAATTTTTTAAATGGCCACACAATTATGTGCTTAATTTGAATATTTAGCTACCATAGTTGTCCATGCAGATCAAGTGTATCAAGGCACACACATTTTGTACAGTACATTTGCACACTTCAGTTTTTGTACTGTAGCTATCTATCTTCATTGTTTGAAGGGGTTGTTTTGTGATCCTTTTACTTGATCTAATTTTTTTAAATAATACAATAATGCACAACACAATAATATTTATATTGCAGCACCAGTCATAGCAGGATGGGAACAATGGCATGCCATTGGAACCACCGGAAAATACTGCTTGGAGGAAGCCAGCATGACCCCAAGGACACTGCAACACACCTTGCTACAATCGGTATGATATTAGAAGCACTGACATTCCACTTGGATTAACTAGTGTGCTACTTGGAAGAGCTGGTAGGTCACTAGAAAACTCACCGTGCAGATCCAAACTGGCACGCCACCACAAGCCGGAAAGCGTTACAATGCCAGCTGTTCCTCTGCTGGCACTGCATAGCATGAGATTGTATTAGCATGACATCATGACTTGTGAAGGTACAGTGGCTAAGGGTGCTTTAGTCTGCCTGGTTCTACATGGCAAGGAAGCACTAGAGCACAGCAGCCAAGCCCATTCAATTAGCAGGGACTTCCTGCAATGCTTTCAAGTGTCTTTTAACCCCCTCCTCTTTAGGGAGCTTTATTAAGACTTAAAAATCCTCTAAGAAGTAGTTGCATTCAGAAACTGTTCCCTCCTGCTTCCCCCATTTAGGGCCAAATTCTGCTCACCTTACTTACAGGAGTAGCTCCATTTAACTGTAACTCAGCTGACTAAGAAGCAATGTTTGTTCCTTAAAATGCACATTTAAAAGGATCATTTCCCAATGGTAAGGTTTAATAACAGTGTTTGAATATGGCAATGGTTTTTTAGTAATAGTTAACTAACGTATCCTATGTAGAAAAATCCAAAACTGCAATGGACAGGAAAATTAAAACGAACTTCCTCAAACAATATTAAATGCCCCATTCGTTATGGGACTTAAGCAATTAATTATCTGTGAATGTAAAAAAGTTAACAGTGAAAGCAGGGCATGGATTAGCAAATAACCTCTTTCTCCCGCAAGGGAATTAGGAGGCAAAACAGCAATAGCAAATCCAATCACTTTAATCCCTCTAGCGGTAGCCTCCTGTCACATAATTAATCATCCCTCCAAAATGCAATTAAGAATAGGAACTATTTATTAAGAGTGAAATCAGAGTTAACACATTTAGTAATGTAATATTAGCTGCAAGGTTTCCATGAGCAGAGGGATAGGGTACAACTGTGATGCCTGAATTTGAACAGTTTCAATTTAACTGTGGAACTGCTTTGCGTAAGGACTTGCAGTTCACATTTAAGGACAAAAAACAGATGAGCAGTGCAAATAGGGACTATGCTAAAGAAAAGTTTCCATTTGCAGAAAGTATAAGAAGTAGCGATAGGCAGAGGATTTATAACAGTGTTTATTTTATTTTGAGATTAGCTTTTTACATATTCTTCATCAAGAAAAAAGAAAATGCTATACACAAGACCAAACATTTTCACGAGCAGTAACAAATTTTGGGTCACACGTTATCTTGGTGGTGAAGAATAAAGGCTCCCAAATACTGATTTTGAAAATTCTGCACTAAGGGCCCAATCCTAGCAAATGGTGACCGCCTCTTGTATGGTGCTTCAGTTCTAGTTCAGCAATGTGTAGGATTAGGCACTTGTACAGAACATTATTCCCAGCTGCCCAGTCTACGAAGACAGTATACTTCACACTTATATAATGCCTTTCATTTGAGCATCTCCAAGCGTGTTACAAGCATTAATTCCTCTTCACCACATGCACATTATATTTATTACAATACGCAGCAGTTTTATATCCCTTCCAAAACTCCATTTTTAACGTTCGATATAACAATGCTGGATGTGGTCATTATTCATATAAACGTCTAATCCCTCTTTGAATCTTCCTAGGTTTCTGATTGTGATGACACCACCTCTTGGCTTAATGAAACTATTAGCTGAAGCATGGGGTCAGGCACTATCTTAGATAGGAGGTCTTGAAGCAGAATGGGCCGTCCAGTTTAGAACCTATGCCACTACTAGCAAGGTAGTCAAGTGCTGAGAAATCCCTCCTGTGGCAGTCTTGCTCAAATCCAGTTTCTGAATCTATATAACAACAATTGGGTTTTCAATCATACCACCATCTACTCCTCCTTAAGCCTGCTGCCTTTAAATGCATTTAACTCCCATTGACGTCTTAATAAACTGTTAATAAATGAGATTTAGACAGCAACAAAATAATGATGTGCTCTCTAGCTTTACAGAAATCTGAGAGACTCTGGTGAAGCCTTGGTTTAGTATTTGGACATTTGGGCTTCTTGGTACTTTCCCCCCAGTTGGCATGGCCACTAGCTAGTTTATCTGGACACAGAGTCAAGAAACAATGTCAACGCTTTCCCTCCCCTTCCCTCTTTAACATGGCGGGAAGAGGAAGCTTCCAACTCTCAGAAGCAGAAATTGTGTCTATCAACTATTGCAGCAGTACTGCTGCCGGGTTCTGGAAGACGACCTGCCGTGAACAACATCTCTGTCCATTTTCATATTATATGGTGTTGATGTTGTTGATCTGAATTGGTGCCTATATTTTATTTATTTATATATGAGAGAGTGGGATGGGCCTCACACAGTGGGAGCCCAGTGGAAAAAAACTGTTGCATTAGCTTGCAGTACTTCTGGGTAGAGTACCACTCTACTCTGGCACCATGGTGATGGACTTAGTGTATGGATGTAGATAAACAGAACTGACAACAGTTTTGCTGAAGGCTTGAGGAATATAAACAGAATCTGCCTCACTGTCTCAGAGCTGCATTGGGTCTGCAGGGTTAATAAGGATAGATAGATAGATTAGATTAGATTAGATACTAAAGCATAAGGAGCTGTGATACTAATACACATAGGAAGACCTGCTAGGTAAGAAGGTGCCATTCTTACATGTTTCAGAGTTGAACCTCACATCAGTTCCTGGAAATGCACTCCCCCTAATTCACAAGTCCAAGAGTGCCAGTATAGAAAGCAGAATAAGGAGAAATCTTAACGAATGAATTGTTTGATTTTCTTTTTATACGATTATTTTGAAAGACATCTTGGTTTTATTTAATCTATAAACTTATTTCTTGAATGTATATTCCAATAAAAATAAGACCATTTAGTCCAGCAATCCCTGGTGGGTTTGAAATGTGTGGGCTGCACTTTTTTTTTTTATTGAAAAGACATCAACTCCTGTTTTGGCTTTTGGAAGACGTTTTTACCAAAAGTTTTGCAAGTTTTTGTAATCTAGCAGGAGCAGCACATGTTACTCTACTTCAGAGAATTCAGTTAACTTTAAGGTCAGACTGTACCTTCCCTATAAGCAAATGGTTTCAAAACCGCCACAAAGCCAGAACAGGTGTTTCATTCATGCTGTCTGTCTACCTGGCAAGCACCCAAATATTTTCCTTTAAAGCCTAAACTTCATATTATTCTGAGACCCACTGAGAATGTACACATGTGCTGTCTCCTAGACATGTTTAAAGCTTGCTCATCATTAGCTGCATGTTTTTCTTTGCTCAAATCAAACAGGAACAGCTGTTTTCATGTTAATAATGATCATAATTTATATTTATGCCACATAACTCTATTCTGGCTGAAGGATCACAAATGGCCTCACAAATTTAACAAGATGATATATAAACAATATGTAGAGATCACTTCAACTGTCAGTGAAGTGCATCCACCTCTAGGGTGAAGCATGGCAGTTATTTAACACTGCTAGAAAATGAAGAATACCATATCAAATTGAAACTACAAAGAGCACGGAGGAAGAGAGAATGTCATTACCATAGCTGGAACTGAGCCTAGAGACTGGAGTTAATGCACCATCTTATATGTAAAGTGCCATGGGATAGCTAATGACAAGTGGACGGGACGTGCTTTTACATCTTGTCTGAAAGATGATCTATCCAGCAGTACAGTGCTCAGGACTGCCTCAAGTCTGACTCAGAATGTATCATCAACTCCTTTCAATACTGTGGCACCCACGTTCCCATTATAAATTGCTTATTCAGGATTTCAGAAGTACTTGCTCTACCCTGGGGGTGTCTATAAGCACACACGCACGCACGCACGCACTTTGGCCTCTGGCTCATGTAAACTCCCATTGGCTTCTGTGGACTTTGGACCAGATCCTATAATCTAAAATCCAAGAGCAAAGATTTATTGCATTAATGTTCAGATATTTTACAATGGAATCCAGTAAGGCTGGGTTAGTGTTTTTACTACAAACCTTATGTTTCTAGTGATTCATGCAAAGACTGACTGCTCTGGGTACAATTATCCATTCCATTTCCATCCTACGAGAATGTGTTTTCTTTTTGTCATTCATAAGCATCAAGTTCACAATCACCTCTAGAGATAGCAGGTCCTACAGGAAACTAGTAGCCAGTCTTGAAAGAACAAACTCTTCTACATCAACAGATCAGGAGACTAAACTGATTGTTATATTCGACACATTCTGTCTGTCACTACATTTTCATCAGCTTGCAATTTAAGGCCTTGCCTACACTAGGTCAGTTCATTGATGGAGTTACACTGGTGCAAAATGGGGCTTGTACTATTGTGGTTGGTAAATTGTTGGAGTAAGTTATGCGGATGGAGGCACCACTTCACATTGGTGCACTATGTCTGCATTGTGGCTTTTGCCCCAGTGAAACTAGTTTCCATTGCCAATTTCCCTTGTCTAGCCAGGACTTAAGGCCATGTCCACACTAGAAAAGGTTTGCTGGAGTAGTCATTATACTGCTGTAACTATACCAGCAAACTCTCTTAATGGAGACACATCTTATATTAGCAAGAGAATTCTTTTGGCAGGACAGTTTATAACAGGTCCTAAAGAAAATAAGCTATACAATCAAAAGGACTTTTTTGCCACTAACTGCATCATCACTAGGGCTTTTGCCTGCACAACTATGTTGGCTATGGATGTGATTTTTTTTCACACTCCTAACTACCAAAGTGAAGCTGGCAAAAATTTTAAGTGTAGACCAGGAATGAGTTATGGATTTCAGTCATCTCACAACTACCCTTCATTATATGGGGATTGATACAGACATTGGCTTATATTCCACACAGCAAATGACTGACTCTTTGCAGCACTCCTGTCAAGATTTAATTTCTGTTTCTTTAAAGTAAGAAAATAGTGATTAGATTCTACTGTCAATTATACTCCTCATACTAAGGTCTATTGCTTGACCGGGCTAAGATTACAAATGTAAAACTAACCCTACCTACAAAGTCATTACCACCCTATCTGAAATGCTCCAGACTAATCATGTTCTTCAGTTTGCATGTGAATTGTTGCAAGTTGCGCATATGCATCGTACACTAGCCTTGTCTACAGTAGGAAACCTATCAATGGCTGAAGTGGGGTCTGCCAATTGAATACCAAATAAAAATAAACGGAGAATCACCTTTTTAAAAAGTACCTGGCTTCTAAACTTGGACCTGCGATTTTGTGCATATGCAGTTTTTCCATGCCCAAATCTTTACAGGGTTCAGATTGCATGCATAAATCCAGCATGAACGTGCAAATTCAAGTGGACTGCATGCAACCATGGATGCAAAGTTTGAGTACAACAAATTGCAGGGGCAATTTTAAAAGACTGCGTTTGAAAAAGTAGTTCTGACAGTCTTGTTTGTTTGCAATTATGAAAACAAACAAACAAAAAAATCCTAAAAGTCACATCAGTAACTAATCCAACCACCAAAAGAAAACGGGATGATTCTCTTGGGGGTTTGAGTTTTTAAATTGTTTTGCAGCCATATAACATTTGTTTTAATAGAAAGATTTTTTAATTAATAAAAATTATCAATCCCTAACGAATCATAAGGATTTCAGTGAGAGAGAGGTTGAAAGATCCTGCAGCCTGGCCAAGTAGCCCTGTCAAACTCAATGGGACAAATATTTCAGTTGGAATTTGCTTGTAGCCATTGATATGGAGTCTGGTTTGCTTTATTTTTTAAAAAATCATTGGGCAAAGCAGCAAATGAAGCATAACCGTGTTCTAAATATAAAGCGTCAGTGTTTGCTGCTCTCCTGCAGCTTCTCTGTTGTGCTGCACATGTTTTCCCAGATGAAGTGAGAACTGTGGGGCTTATGAAGAGTGCCAGCTGCTAAAGAGGTTAGATGCAATGTTTAAAAAATGTTAAAAATGAAGGATTTCTCCCCTCATCCCTTTCAGAGTAGGCTGTGAATGTGGGAAATAACTCGCACCCCGTGTATGGGACATGTACGATGAACAGCAGAGTCCTGGACTGAACTGCTACAACGAATGTCTGGGGCCCACTGCCTGAAAATTGTCTCCAGCCAGCGGAAATGGGATGAGTTAGGAACACAGGGCACCCATAAGGGATTCCAGCTGATAAAGCTGGTGGAGTAGGGTAGGCAGATATCAAGCACATCCAGCATTTTACCCATATCTGTCTTAGGATATCCTCCCAGCCACCCAACTGTGTATTTTCCCTGTACAAATCAATAGCAAAGGCCTATTCATTGAGCTTATGGCTCTTTTCAACCATGGGGATAAACATTCAACTTAGGGTTTGGGGGGTTGTGTATTTTTTGGCTGATATGTTTGTTTCAGGGGGACTTTTAAAGAAGGCGATGTTTGGTTGATGGTGCCATTATTACGTTACCCAGTTCCCTGTGCCCAAATTGCCTAGACTTAAAGAGTCCCCCACTGGGAGCAATGCAGCTGGACACAAGTGATCTCAATGACCACAGGTGCAGAGCTGTGGGATGCAATAGGCATCGCTGGTTTTCGCCATGTGTAAGTAAGGGTCTTAGTCTTAAACACAGAGCCCCACCATGATGTGGTGCAGAAAGTAGTCTGGAAGCCGCTGAGGTTGAACACAGTTGAAAACCCAACACTGATGCGGATCGGGAGGAGAAAGGGGAAGTCTCCTCAGATCAGACACGAGCTCTCACTGCTTGGACATCCTCTAGGACTAGAGAAGGTTGTGTGATTGGGTTTGGTTTGGAGTTGGCCTATAGTAGTTGTGCCAGGGGGTCTTAGATTGCATTTTGAATTCAGGTGGGGTAGACTCATCTGGATCAGGAGCCACAGAAATGGGACTTGGCCAGGAAATGCTAGGCAGGCAATTTTACAGGGGAGTTTGACCTCTGGGTCGTGAATGAGCTACAGCTGCTAAACAAAGGCAAATGCGAACTGATGCAAGGAAAGGAGATGGAGGAAGTGACTTCCTAAGGACTAGGTCTCTGGCAGGGGTGACACGCTGCTGGCTGCCATAGCCGCTGGGTTGTGCGTGGATTGTATTGTTTATTTCTGTTCAAATACCTTAAAAAACATGAAAGCACCTCTCAACTGACAGATAATCACAGTCCATTTCAATACTGCCACTGCAGCCCAGCAGCCATTCCCTTCCCACCCCGACCCATAGAAAATAGGCCAACAAAGACAAACAAAACATGCCCACAGAAGTCTCCAACCCCTCAGAAATCCCCAGCCCTACCACTCTTCACTCCTCTTCAAACCCCCTCTCAAACAGACAGGCTTTGCCGTGTCCCCTGAAGACTGACAAGAAGGAGAGGAAATCACAGGGACTCCCACGGACAACACCCAGCCAGCTGCCACCTACCTAACACAAACGAATAGGGACTCTCACACCAGTATCTGCAATGATCCCAACCACAGCATTAGAGTGTGAGGAGGGAGCTGGCTTCTTAGTTAGGCCTGCTCCCGAGTCACTCAGAGCCATCCATGCCAGTAACCGGTTACAAACTCAGTTCTAAGAGTTGTCCTGTGCGAAAGCAGGCGGCCTAGCTCTGCCAGCTGAATTCCTACCAGAAGAGCATTAGCTTCACCTTCCGGTTATCTGCATCCAATGGAAAAACAGACAACATTTGCCAACTAAACCTGCCCCTCCTTGATACACTCCAGCAAGGTGGATGATATCCTGAGTTCATAGCACCAGGGGTTTGGAGTAGGCCTGATTATGTCTGCGGGGACACACTCGACCCGAGCGCCTCACGACAATAAGCTCCTCTTTCCTCCTTCTGATCTCAGGGACGTGAAGGGAGGGTGAAAGCTTTGTAGTGAAATATTAGCAAGAGTTGCCCTGGCAACTGCCCAGATGAAGCCCTCTCATTTTCACTGAGGTCCTCCCAGCGTGACTAATACCTCCTGGGCTACAGTTACACCACTCGGAAGGTCCTGAATACATGACCAATCCAACACAGCAAATAGACTCAAGCCCCATTTATACAGCTATGGCTTAATCGGATTAGCTCACAGATTGACCAACGGAAGAAAAACCTACAGAGTTTCCACTTTGCAACCGCTTGGTTTACTTTCATCTTGGATCCCTCAATAATTCATGTTAATGTTTTACATTCTATATTTCCTAGTCATTACAAAAAACATAAAAGAAGACAAAGGAGAAGGCTCCCTAACAGCTGAGCGCAAACTGCAGTCATCTGTTAAAATGCATTTGGCAACATTTTCTTTACCCTATTAACCACATCAGTGAATGCAACAGGTGAGAAATGCTGAGGGCCCTTATGTAATGCAAAGCACAGGGCTTCCCATGTGCAGGTCTTACCAGCTCCTCCACAGCAAAATCCAAACTGGGCAACTAAAAAAATGCCTAGCGTGAAGGAGAATTGTACAACCGAAAAAGGACAGAATTAGGGTAAAAGGAAGGCTGTTGGCATAGATTCTAGTATGATCTCAAGCAGCCAGGAGGTCATGATTAGTAGCATTACTTAGTTATTCTAATATAAATGGAAATTAACTGATGTGTGTGTGGTGTGAGACTGCCTGCCCTTTACTGCATGGAATCAGAACGGATTAAGTGTGTGTCATAGGCCCCCTACTGCTTAAGGCTAACGGAGAATAGAAATTGCCTTTCTGCTCAAACTCCGATCAAGTCACCCTTTAACCTTCTCTTTGTTACATACCGATCTGGGGAACACATATTTGATAATGGTCTCTTCGGTATAGCTGACAAAGGTATAACAAGATCCAATGGCTATAAATTCAGACTGGAAATAGGGTAGACAGTTTTAACAGTAAGGGTAATTAACCATTGGAACAACTTACCAAGGGTTGTGGTGGACTCTTCATTACTCACTATTGTAAAATCAAGATTGGATGTTTTTCTAACAGATCCGCACTAGTTCAAACAGAGTTCAAACTAATCCCAGGCAGGTCTCTGGCCTGTGTTGTACAGGACATCAGACTAGCTGATCACATTGTCCCATCTGGCCTTACAATCTGTGGATGAAAAGGGCTAAGTATGGCTCCAAACTCGAGATCGCTCATTATCTTGTGTCCCATTCTCTGCCTCCCACTGCCTGGCCAGCCAAGTTCTGTTCCCATTACTCCCCTAGAAGGCATAGTTCTCTTTCATCACTGGCAGGATTAAGGTTTTATAGCTCCCTGAGACAGTGACCCTGTCCCCCGACCCTCCCCACTCCAGCTCGTTTCCAGTGGTGTATGATTTCTACTTAGCACTTCCCTCGGGATGGAGTGCATGGCGTAGTGCCCACAAGTACGGGACTACTGGCGGCATCAGACACTGGACTTTTATTTTTAACTTCTTGGAAACTCATAACATTATTTCCTTTAAAAAAGAGTTGGCTCATAATTCAAACTCGTCTTTCAGCCCAGATCTCCAGGCTCCAGAGACTTCTGTTGGGATCCGAATAAGGGTTTTTCTAATATCGGGGTCATCAGTGATGGGAAAGAGCTTGGTTTACAAGGCCTCTTGTCTCAGAGCTGTCAGGCAAGCTGTGTAAAAGGGTGCTCGGAAATCTAAGGTGGCCTATATTTTGTGTGTGCGCAGTCATATTATCTTCAGGCAAACGCCAGGATACATTAGCTGCTCTGTTTGAAAGCACTGGCTCCAATTACAGCTTCACGTTGGCATAGCTGATAATACAATTTAATATTTGGAACTGCCAACACTCCCATGCCACCTCCCTGGGAGGAGTTAATCTGTACTTCAGGTTTTTTCCTTCTCCCATTTCCAGAGGCAGATACTTAGATGTGACACACACCGGACAGTTTTGGGGAAAGCGTGTCTCAGGAGTACGTCACGACTGTAGTCCTCCACATCTAAGAGATTGTTGTGTATTTGGTTGTCATGGTTTTGTTGCTATGGCAACTGAGTTAGATTATTATGGGTTAGCTCAACCGGTTTCAACCGGCTGAGGAGCTCTCTGTATATATGTAAATAAAATGGAGGTTTTGGTTAGCTGCCTGCTCTCTGGCCTCAAGTGATTGTTTCCTACACCGGCTGCCCCAAGGATATAACAGATAATCAGTCAAATTGACCCATTCCCTACTGCAACTCCACTGGAAGCCAACGGCGTGCCCCTAAGAATGAGTTTGGCCCTATGGCTTTGATTAGATATACGCTTAGAGGCAATGGTGCAGCCTGGAACTGAAACCAGCGTCCCATTCTGCTGATTGAGCCAGCAAAACCAAGTGCATGCAAATGGCTGTTTGTGCATAAATGGCATCCACCTGCTTTGTGGACACAAGCAAAATGTCACAACACTGCTGATTGGATGCTCTCTGTCTCGTTAGGGTTGCCTCTCTCAAAACTGGGACACAAGCTGCAACATTGTTCTTGAGTAATCAACCCTTGCTTACCTGAAATGAACCCCATCACTAATAAGCACGTGCTATCACATTCCTCATGATAGCTAGATACCACATTTCATCTTGGTCCTACCCTCCTACCTAACACCAAGTTTATTTCCAGGAGGACCCTGTCTTCATCTCCAGTGCCAAATTCCAGGAGAAGGATTGTGCTGGGGCAATCCCTGATGGATTTCCTGACACTATGTGGAAAGTCATCATCTCCGGTCATTTGCTTCCTTCCCAGACACTGAGGAATGTGATGCAACATTAACAAGACTGCAGGGTTATCTGCATGACTCCAAGTGCTTCAGGAACAGGTCTTTTTGTAGCTTGGCAAGTAACAAAAGAGGGCTGAAGCTACCACAGGCAAAGATACTGTGAGTGGTTTTTTATATCTTCATCCTGAGCAGAGATGGGGCTGGAGCAGCTCGCCAAGTGTGAACCCCCTCAAACTTTGGGAAGCATCCAGATCCTCCTCGGAACAGCAGGGCTTGGGACCCTCGCTCGGACCAAGCAGCGCTTGTTGAATCCACACCAGGGGTTCTTGTTCTTGTTGAATCCACACAGCGGCAGTCGTAATGGAAAGGGAGAAGAATTCAGCCTGGGATTTTCAAAGCCATCTCCTGGAGATGGATGCTCAGTTCCCATTCATTTTAGTAGGGTTTGGGTGTCCATATATATCCCTTAGGCAAATCTCAGCCTGTTTTAAGTTTATTTGCTTCTGCCTTTGTCATGTGGCTTAATTTAAGACAGGGGAGATTCAAAGGGGAATGGTGACTCCTTAGTGTCCCTGAGGCTAAAGGACTCTTCCCTCAACCTCGTTGCTATCCTCCCCCCCTGCTGCCAGCAGAGGGGGAAATGAACTGACCAGGTCTCCCTTTGCAGCCAGTTCCCTCTACTGTTCAATCCTCAGGTGGGGCAGATGCTGAGTGATGTGAGGCACGCCCTCATTTCAGGGCTGGCATGCTGATCCCTGCCAGTCCCCAGAGCTGGGAGCCAGACGGGAGAGAGGGATCCCAGTTCTCATGATTTTGTCCTGAGTCTCATGATCATTGTTTTCCTTAAAGTCCCAGCTCCTGGAGTCAAGTGGAGATGTGGTGACCTCAGCCTTCATTCATGAAGATAAAGTAAGTTTCTAGCCCTCGTGGCTGTGGAGAGTGCTTCAAAATGGGAGCCCAGTGCACCCTAAAGGCTCACAAAGCAGAAGGCAACTAAAAAGAACACCCAGTCTATTATTTTGACACAGTCTCCTGATTTTAAAGCCAATCTCGTGATTTTTGGGGAGCCTGACGAGATTTTTCAATATTTGCGCTTGGCAATCCTGGGTTACAGTAGCACCAGCTCACCAACGCTATTAGCCAATAGTCCTGAGCAAGGCAAGGGCAGTCAGTGCCTCTACCTTCCTGACAATGCTGCTCAGCTCATGGCTTAGCAGTGCAGCGGTGACACGTGACATTCATAACATGATACTCTTTGCCTTCCTGGTGAATCCTTCCCAGACTGGACTGTAATAACAGCCTTCACCATAGATCTCAAAGTGCTTTACAAAAGGCAGGTAAGTAACACGATCCCCATTTGACAGATGAGAAAAAACCAAGCCACAGAGAGAGGAAGCACCTTGCCCCAGTTCACACAGTAGGTCAGTGGTAGGAGGCCTGGATTCTGTTCCCAGCTCTGTCTCCCATCCAGTGCTCTATCCACTAGACCACACTGCCTGTAATCTGCTGAGGATTTTTTTGGTCATGAGGAAACAAAAGCTGTTTGGCCAGGAAACAAGCACAGACCATAACACAAGAGCAGGGTCTCTCCTGAGCTTGGAGAGTTTGCTGGATAATTTGGTTCTACACTGCAGTAAGTCTCCTGGGGGAAAATACCACATCACAGAAGAGAATATCCCTCTCTCCACTGAGCGGAAGCATCAACTGCACCCTGGAGGCTTGGGCAACACTACTAGCTTATGTCAGTATAACTCCGTCGCTCAGCGGTGTGGAAAATTTCCACCCCTGAGCGATGCAATTATACTGACCTAACTCCTGTGTAGACAGCGCTATGTCAATGGCAGGGCTTCGCCTGTTGACATAGCTACCACCTCTCAGGGAGGTGGAGTACTTACGCCAACAGGAGAAGGTCTCCTGTTGGCGTAGGCAGTATCTTCACTAAGCGCTACAGAGGCACAGCTGCACTGCGGTTAGTGTAGACACGCCCCCAGTTTATTTCAAATGCCATAGGAAGGCAGCACACATTAGTCTCCTCATTTCAGAGCCTGACCAGCCTGAAGTAACCTGCCCACTAGATTCTAGCACCATTTGGGGCTCCTTAGCATCATTCCCCCGGGTGCTGCTATAGGAGTTGAGCCATCAGTAGTTTTCACTTGTATTGGTGATAAGCCCCAGCTGCAGTTGGTCTCCACAACAGGAAAGGATTTTACTTATTTCTATTGTCAACCAAGTTAATGTGAGATCTAAATTGCTTCCTATTTGGGGAAGCATCAGAGCTTTTCCACCCAGACTTGTTTCTGCAGTAGCTTAGTAGGAAATACTGAGTGTTCTGTATGGAAAAATAACCCAAACAAATGAAAAAAAAAACCCAGAGAAAATTGGAAAATAGAATCTTTGCCCAGGGCAGAAGAGCTATTGGTCAGTGGCTGCAAGAGGAGAACATGAAGAGAAAGGAAGGAAGGTCCAGTGTTAGAACACTTGCCTAGGACTGGGATTCAATTCCCTGCTCCACCACAGACCCCCAAGTCACAGTTGCCCTGTGCCTCAGTTTCCCACTTGCACAATGGAGATAACAGCAGTGCTCTGCCTCACAGGGGTTTGTGAAAATAAATACATTAAAGATTATGAGGTGCTCAGATACTACGATGAACCATGTAAGTACCTAAGCTATGTTCTTAATCTGTTCAAAAATAGATCTCAACAGAATGGAAACTAGTCCCAGTTCTCTTCAACCTAGACAGTAGATCGAATAAACCTCAGTCCACATCGGGCTGTCAGATGTACTTTCCAATCTTGGCCGGCACAAAACTGACTGGTTTGTCAGCATCTGGATGAGTTCAGAGATGTTGGTATCTCTCACTTTCAGATGCTGACCAATTAAATCATTAGCTCTCGTGCAACAAGAATATTTCATAGTTAGTGTGAGATTCCAACCCATATATATAGAGAGATAAAAAATACTGCAGTATTCTACAGGCCTAGCGCTAAACAGTGCAATGTCAGAGCTGTAAATTGGAGTGTCTAGGGCCATTATTGCAATACAGTTGTCTAAGGGACCACAACAGAAATGATCCTGTATATTTTGCATGAACATCAGTGATGTGTTGGGTAGTCTCACCCCCTGGGGATGCATGGTGCTGTCATGTCTGCAGCAGTGCAACCTCAGGCTCGGGTTTCAGCAGACAAGAAAGACCAGACCTGGCTTGTAGATGTCTGAGCCCTACAAGGAAATCCCAGGTGCTCCAGAAGTGGTGTTGATGACCGAGCCAGGAGACACTCTTCCCGGCTATCTGTCACAGCACCAGTGCCCTCCCATAGTGCCGGAGGGCACAGTGTTACCCAAGGTGCAGTTCTTTTGATTAGAAGTCAAACCAAGCCACTGGCCATTTGGGGTCAATAGCACTTTTCAACTATGTCCTGGCCAAATAAGTCGGGTAATTCCCTGGGAAAGCCAGACACAGCATGGTCGGACGGCTTACCTGAGCCAGAGGCAAAGCCTAGATTAAAACCCACCTGTTTCTGTCTTCCAGTCTCACGTCTTATCCATGTAGCTCAAGGCAGGTAGTTGCTAAACTTATCCCTGCCATTTCCAGCTGGTAAATTCTTCTTCACTTCCTCTCCCCGTTGTGTGGTGTTGCAAAATGGCTGGTGTGTTGCAGTGCCGGAGGACAGCACCCCCTGTTTATTCACTTTGGGATCCTTTGGTGTGAAAGGTGCTTTACACAAGGTTAGTGCTGTATGGACATAGTGCTTCCATTATGGTAGTGCACTGGGCCCAGCACTGGAGTTTACTCTCTGATTCTCCTCCTGGGATTTCGTCTCTTCCTACCTTAGCCTGCAGTTTCCCTAGCGCCTTTAAGAAAGGTTTATTACCTCGTAGGATATCTCCCACCACGTCACCAAAAACACCCCAACCCCTTCTTAAAGCCTGAAGTGACTGATCTGCCCCTGCTTGATGTGGTTACTGCATTTAATTACTGTGCATGAACGTGAAGAATAATATTTACATTGAAAACACCCAGAACGACAGTTGTGCTGTTCGTGGGAGGTTCCCCACCCACATTATAAAAGTTAATTGAAAAGTTGGCAAGGAACAAAAGCTACTTTACCTACTTCAGAGAGGCTGAGGGGGAAAAATAGGTACTTTGGGGATTAGAAGATTAAAATTAAGAATTCATTGTCTAGTAATTTTACAGTAATTAAAGCCATTCACGTCCATGTATGTGGAATTAGAGGATGAAAGGAATCCACTGTGGACTGATCCATAACCCGTAACTTTAAGGATTCTGAAGATGAAAGCCATTTGGAAACTTCCTGAGTGATTTATATATAAAGTGACTGGCATCCTCATCTTCATGCTCCGGGATTTATTTCTTCCCGAGTGAGGTGAAGGTCAGACACGCTGCTCTCCCTCTGGAAGCAGAGAGGGAATGGGTGTGTGCCCATTGGCATTCTTGCCTGGAGCTTCACACTGCAAGGCTGAGGGAGGCATAAAGGAATTTAATTAGTTCCAGCTTGCTTCTATTAAACCGCTTTAGAGGGAGGGGCAGGAGAGAGAGTGTAATAAAGGGGGTATGTGATCAGCTTGCTAATACAGACACATGATCTTTTTCTTTGGACAAGACTGGACTCGATCCCAAGATCGGAACTTGGTTCCACTATAATCCTGCCACACACAGCACCAGGAGGCTTTGTAGTTAATTACAAGCTGTTGTGTTTTGGGTGTTTACTATGTTTTGCAGGCTTTTCCACGTTCTGCAGCAAAGATCAGGTCTTTAGCAAACCCTCCCTACTACACTCACTTGATTGATGCGTAGGTAGAAACATAGTTATTGTTCCCTATTTGTTCAGTGCGGTACAGGAGCAGAGGAGACATACTCCCTCCCACAAAGGGATGACGGGCAGAAATGGTATTTTGTCCTTACATACCCCTTGTCAGCCCAGGCTCTCAAAGCCCTTCACAGAGCTGGGTATTATCCCCATTTTACAAATGGGGAAACTGAGGCACACAAAGGCTAAGCAACTGGCTCCAACTTACAGAGTGAATCAGTAGAAGAGCTGGGAATCAAACCCAGGTATCCCAGTTCATAGCCCTTTAACCAAGAGCCTGCACTGGCTCACAAGACAAAGCACTAAGAGACCATGTGATCTAGATATATAGCTGTTTCTTTCTGAGTGGGTGGAACACAGGTAAGCAGAAACTATCTGAAAGAGAAGAGGGTTGGAGTTTGCTCCACTAGCAGAGAAAGGCTATTGCCAATATAAAGAGTAGTATTGAGGCATGGAATATTTCCAGACTCCATTGGATCAGTGGTTCATCTTGTCCACTATCCTTGTCTCCACCAGTACTTCACAGGAAGGGTAGAATATGTGTTTTAGGTAAAGGTACAGGAAATTGAACCTTTTTTGCACATCTGTGTGCTAACAGCCCCTCTCTCCTGGAAAAAAAACATCCACAGTAACATGACCTTGAAAATCTTGCCATCTTCAATAGGGCAGCATCCTGAAGGTTTGCTAAAATGAGCTTCCAGTCCAGTTCAGCTGGAGTTTTGCTTAATAGATGGTAGGTTTGGCCTTTCAAAAGCTGAACCTGTTTTATTCAGGCACCAGCAGAGAGAGGAGAGGAAAGATGATTAGTGGGTAGGCTGCTAGCCTGTCATGTGGGAGACAGAATTCAACGCCCTGCTCTGCCACAGACTTCCTTTGCGATCCTGGGCAAGTCATTTAGCCTCTCTGGGCCCCAGTTCCCATCTGTTAAATGGGGCTAAGAGGACTGCACTACCTCACCGGGGTGATGTGAGCATGAATACAATAAACACTGTGAGGCATGTGGTATCTTGGCTAGAGAAGATGGGTGAACCCTACTGGGAATCCAAAACATGCCTGGGAAGCCTTTCGGCCAGAACCCTGCTCCTGGCATTGCTGGGAGGCAGGCAGCTCATTGAAGAGGTTACCCCCTGCAGGACCTTTCCCTACTGAGTGCACAGTGCAGCTTTGCAGATGGGAAGAAATGCAGAAAGGACAGGACGGCCCAGCATGGACCTAAGGCATCAGAGAAATAATGGCCCTGATGAGGAGAGCGATCTCCTGGAAGGAAAGATCTGGCTAAAGGCCTCATCTGACAAGAAGCAGCCTGGAAGCAGCATCACGGACACACTGACATTACGGGGATTGTTGGGATAGATTCTGGATGTACAATTTACATTCCCAGAGAGAGAGCAGGGTGGTCTGTGATACAGCTCATACTGTTAACGCTGCAATAAAACTCCGCAGCCACAGCATACCACGAGCGCCTTCCCACTGAATAAAGCTCAACCTCACCCGTTCGGCTTGTTGCGCTATCTGACACGGCTGTTCTGAGCGATTTACCAGAGGTGCTGGAAAAATAACAGGCACAAAGGAAAAGTTGCAGAGGCTGTAATTTTAAGGCCTCTTCCCCGCCCCCGAAGAAAGTAAGTTTCCAACTTTGTTTTCACAAAGAGCCTTCAGAGTCTGATCCACGCACGGCTGCTTTGCTAGCCCAGCATAGAGGAAATAGGCTCCAGTTAAACAACTGCAACAATGAGACCGAAATGTCCACCTCCCACTGCCTCATTCACATCAAGACAGGCATTGACTTAAAAGCTATGTGGGATCCTTTAAGCGCTAAGAGTAAGCATGGACAAAGCCACTCCACAGGAGTGAAGGCACTTTTACAACTGTGGGCCAAGTTCGACCCTGACTTCAGTGGGGTTACACGGGCAGTACGTCAATGCAGATTTGGTCCATTGTTTTGCAGGGAGGAGAAGGGAGGACAGTTTTCGGGGAAGAGCTCCTGACTGATTTGTTCTTTCCAAGTGGGACTTTCCTGCCACGCTGTAACCTCTGGAATCCCCTAGTAATCGGGACCTGGCACTCACTTCCCCCTCCATCCTGGAGGGCGAGCACATGGCTCTCTTGTTGAGCCGTTGTACAAACTTCCTGGTAATGGGGGCTGTGGAGTGACACACCTTGTGAATTAGTGCTGGCGACTCTGCACTGCTTGGTCTCTTACATGCCCAGGGTCCAGATGGGAGTTTAGCTCTCCCACTTTACCATCTGGTTAGACATGAACCTGCTAATACGCCATTAGGGATGGAGCTCAAGCTTTGGAATGTCACAATCTGCAGGACTGGGGCAAAACTCAACAGAATTTGTCAGCATTTCCCCTGTTCCTTCCTCAGATGCTGTTACGATTGTCATATTCGAGGGAAGCCTTTGTCAAATAGCATTTGTCATGTATGTTGTGGGCCGGATTTTCAAAGGTCCCCCGTCAGATTTCCAAGACTGCTCAGCTCTTTTGAAGATCTAGCCCCCTGCCTTCCATCCCAGAGTATTTCACCAGCTATACAACAGAGAAGATTTGCCAAGAGTGGCAAGTGATTTGGGATGCCTCAAGTTCTGGGTGCCCAGCTTCGGACACCTTAAACGGGCTGAGCATCCACCTTTTGAAAATCAGCCTCCTTGAAAGGTGTGTCAAGCTGGGCACCCAAAATCACTGGTTGCTTTTGAAAAATCTTGGGCTGTACAGAGAGCTGGACAGAATGGATCTGACATGGGAGGAGTGAAAAGAGGCTGCTTTGTATATTGCACACACACTGATGATGTTCTCTGTGTGTAACAAATTAACTTTACCTGTATGCTGCCTTCCATCAGAGGATCACAAGCATCTTACAAACCATCCCTAAAGTCTTAATACTCGCTGAGAGGTAGGCAAGGCTCATTGTCCTCAGTTAAAACGGGGGAAACTGAGGCAAAGGGCAGCGGTCTCATATACATAAGGTACTCCCTTCACATAATTGCCAGTCCTCTGTGAACCTCTCTGCTGTCTTTACAGTCAGACAATAAGCGAGAAAGGAGATGAACTATAGAACAGTGCAGACTACGCTGTATAAAAGGCATCCCCACAGCGTTCCTCAGGAATGCAGAAAATCTTTACAATTCTTACCAATATTTTCCCACTGCCCTTGGTGCTCACTAATCTTTATGGAGTTTACATTCCCTATATCATATTTATGACCAGAGATCAGGCGGGGATTAGAACCAGGGTTTGTGAGCTATTCACACAAGGCATATGCTTATCTGAGCTAACAGAGCAGCTCCCCCACTGGGACCACATAACTGCTGTATCCCTAGCACCCAGGCTACCATTTAGCATGCATGCTGGAAGTCAATGCACGGCCCTGCAATAAAATGCATTTATGTGCTGTCCTTCACATCACAAGAAGCCTCATACTAAGAGCACCATTAAGAGGATCATTAACCAAGAGCAGTTATGGCAGCAATCATATTTCTATCAGTTCACTTCTCCACCCCTTTCATTTTTCCTGGTACTTAACATTCTCATTTGCATCGGTGGCTCTGACAGAAGGTTTCTCAGACCCAACATTGGTTGTGACCCAAAATTGAGTTGCCAGAATGTTTCCAAGGATTGTATCTCGGCTCCGGTCCCACAGGGCTGGCTGGGCTCATCTCCCTGCTCCAGGCGTTGCAACCTCAGGTGCAGCCCAGCTGCCCCTCCGTCATGACAATGGGGTGGCCGGGCCCAATTTGAGCGAGTGGCCGGCGAACCCATGTGACAGGTCACACCCCTACTCACACACATTTGTCCCAACTGGTCCCCCATGAGGAGGGGCCAAGCCAAACCTGAGCAGCACTGCAACCCCAGAGGTCACCATGCCTGGAGCAGGGTGCAGACCGCAGCCCATATGAAGAGAGATTAAAGAGGCTAGGACTTTTCAGCTTGGAAAAGAGGAGACTAGGGGGGGATATGATAGAGGTATATAAAGTCCTCAGTGATGTGGAGAAAGTGAATAAGGAAAAGTTATTTACTTGTTCCCATAACATAAGAACTAGGGGTCACCAGATGAAATTAATGGGCAGCAGGTTTAAAACAAATAAAAGGAAGTTCTTCTTCACACAGCGCACAGTCAACCTGTGGAACTCCTTGCCTGAGGAGATTGTGAAGGCTAGGACTATAACAGGGTTTAAAAGAGAACTAGATAAATTCATGGAGGTTAAGTCCATTAATGACTATTAGCCAGGATGGGTAAGGAATGGTGTCCCTAGCCATGGAGATGGATGGCAGGAGAGAGATCACTTGATCATTACCTGTTAGGTTCACTCCCTCTGGGACACCTGGCATTGGTCACTGTCAGTAGACAGGATACTGGGCTGGATGGACCTTTGGTCTGACCCAGTATGGCCATTGTTCAGTTGCCATGACAATACAATTGATATGGCTGTATTCTCCATGTAGAGGGTCTTTCCAGTGCTTGGAGTCTGCTGGAGGCAGCTACCATTTTGTGAGGCACAATGAATGCAGCATGTTAGAGAGGAGACATGCTCTGTGCTCTCTGATGGAGGCTTTTCTTTTGTTCTTTCTTGCTGGCACCACCTAACTGCATAAGCCATTCAAACAGTTGGGGTGGTGTATAGAAAAAACACTAATTTTTAAAACATCAGACCCAGCATCTCTGGATTTATCAGTCAGTGCTCCTTGGCTTGATGGGGATGGTGTTAAACTAAAATAAAACTGAACAGTCCAATGTGTACAAGGCAAGAGCTGATTGTTTATAGTACCGTCAGCTGCAGGTGTTCTACCGTCTAAAGCAGGGGTCGGCAACCTTTCAGAAGTGGTGGGCCGAGTCTTCATTTATTCACTCTAAGTTAAGGTTTCGCGTGCCGGTAATACATTTTAATGTTTTTAGAAGGTCTCTTTCTATAAGTCTATAATATATAACTAAACTATTGTTGTCTGTAAAGTAAATAAGGTTTTAAAAATGTTTAAGAAGCTTCACTTAAAATTAAATTAAAATGCAGAGCCCCCCAGACTGGTGGCCAGGACCCGGGGCAGTGTGAGTGCCGCTGAAAACCAGCTTGTGTGCTGCCTTCGGCACGCGTGCCATAGGTTGCCTACCCCTGGTCTAAAGGCAGTGGTAGGAGGGCTCAGCCAATCGAATGTGGAGAACAAACAGATTAGCATGAATTGCTTGTGGGGAGGGTATCTACAGTATGTATATTTCTCAACTATTTCCCGCCATTGGTAACACAGGTCTTGCTCAACCAGCTTGGGGAGCCCCAGTGTAGACAGGCTGCCATCTTCAGCAGCTCCTGCTGCTTGGATATTAAAGCTGCTGCAATGGAGAAGAGAAAGGGGAACAGAAATTTCCCAGCATGCTTTCTTTTCAAAATTTGCTCCCCTCCCCCTTCCATTCCTGGTATAGGCAGCTATTACAGCCCACAATGCCCTCTCCCCCCCGCCCAAGGCTATTGTTTCATTTGTAGCGGGAAAGCAATGGGGACAGTTGCAAACAATTCTCCAGTGTAAAGGTTACAGGTGTGCCCTGACATTCCCCCTCCGCCCCTCCCAGCACGAGAGCTGATGTCGGCAAAAAAGGCCAACCGGCCCTCAGGTGACAGAGTGATGAATGACGTGCCCCGTCAGGGCTGGCAGATCCTTTGCCTGGGAGGCAGCAATGAGCATCACATGCATTTTTGTGCTCTGAAATCACTCCCCCAACCTGGCTGCCACAGATGGCCCCGCAGCTCATGTTTTCCTAATAAACCACATTGTAAAGATGGGGGTATCGGGAAAGGACACCTCCCCCAGCCCTTGCTTTCTGCGTATCTCCAAGATAAGGTGCATCAGACTCACCATGGAATTTCTTATTTCACGCCCAGAGGACTGGCGCTTTTCCCAGCTATTTCATGGTGTTATGAGATAGTCGTTCGGGGGAAGGAAGAAAATTGTCAAGTAGGAGTGGGAGCCCCTGGAATTAGTCACTGCTGCAGTCATCTCCTCTTACAACTTGCAGATCCTGTGCAATGCTGAGAAAACAGCTCTTCTTTTTGCCTCAAACACCCCTCAGAGGACTACGTCCTGCAGGTTGCTGAGTCCCCAAAAAGTCAGTGGGAGGGGACCACAGCTGGCACCTGGCAGAACTGAGCTGCCAAAGCCCAAGGCCATGTCTATATGCACAGCGCTGATGGGGATAGAAACACCACAGAAGAGACTAAAAACCTGTAGCGACAGACCACTGCCCACCTGGCTGCTTCCGTAGCAGGGGCCTACAGACAGGGGCGGCTCTATGTATTTTGTCGCCCCAAGCACGGCAGTCAGGTGGCTTTCGGCGTCGTTTCTGCGGGAGGACCGCCGGTAACGCAGATTCGGCAGCTTGCCTGTGGGATATCCGTCGGTCCCGCGCCTTCGGCGTACCCGCCACCAAATTACTGCCGAAGCCGTGGGACTGGCGGACCTCCTGCAGGCATGCGGCTGAAGGCAGCCTGCCTGCCGCCCTCGTGGCGACCAGCAGGCTGCCCCCCGCAGCTTGCTGCTGCGCTTGGTGCGCTGGTGCCTGGTGCTACCCCTGCCTACGGAGCATGGAAAGGTGCAGCCTGCTTTCCCTTCTGTAAGGGGTGACGCCCTTCCCCCTCTGTTACTTGCAGATGGCCCCAGGGGATGCCTGTACCACGTTTGGACAAAATGAGGCATGATTTCTGCAGCTGGCAAGCTAGTGCTGTTCCTGCAGCTTCCTGAGAGTGCCTCGTATCTTGGCCCATAAATCTAAGCTACCCAGGAGCAATTCCTCAGGCCTCCATATCGCTGTTTAGCCACGCTCTCTATTCCACTGGAGCTTGCTAAGCCTTCCACCGTGCTACCTATTTAAGCAACTCAAGAAAGCCACAGTAATGAACAGAGGGCTGATAACATAGTACAGCCCACCTGGGCCCAGACTGTGAAGCCTTTACTCAGCTGCTGAGCAGTACCCACAGGAGTCCTGTTAACTACAGTGGGAGTAGCTGCTCACCAATGGCTGACTAGGATTGAAACACCTTAGCTAGCTTGATCTCACGAACACTTCTCCAGCCCCAGTCACAATGACATAAGCGGCACTTTAGCAATATGCTAAACTGGTCAGGTTAAAGCCTATGGGGAGCACAAGCTTTAATTAACTCACCCAGTTTAGCATGCATTAAAGCCTGCACTACCCGGTCTACGCTAGACTTCTCAAGTGTGTTGGTTAGGATGCATGAGTGACACGTTCTAAAAGTCCCACCTTTAAATCCTAGGCGAACAAGACTGAGGAGTGCACAAATTGCTCCTTTGCATGTTGTACGAGTGACATTTATTTTTTGCTTATGTACATGACAGTTTATCTTAAACACAAGAAACCACCATGCAAGACACTGGAAATATGGCTCAAAAACACAGCTAGAGTAGATCACATCTCTGATGGCGCTTCTTGGGGAAGGGTTTAAATTAGTCCAAAACAGAGTGGCAACAATATCTGAATGTGCTGCTAGTTTTCAGTGAACCCCCCACAATAAAAATCCCTCATGTTGTAAGGAGAATGCTAACTGGCTAAAATTTTAGCTCGTGACTCAAGCAGAATTTTAGAATTACTTAAAAAATAATAAAGTAAAAGAGGCTTTAATTTCATGGCTGATAAAGTGGAGATAGCACTTTTAGATTAACTAGGTAAAGTTTAAAGTGTTATTGAAAAGAGAAGTTTTCCTATAGAAAACAGCATTCTGTATGTGTAGATAACAGCTGGCACCATAAGACAAATACAGGACAGAGCAGATGCCCTGGTACTTGTGGGTTTTTGTAATGGCTCCAGGCGAGCGTAATGAGACATCACATGGGAAGACATCACATTAGGGCACAGATGAAAATTAATTGGGGGAAAAAACCCATTGAGTCAACATCTTGAAGTACTGTATAAAGAAATACATCATTGTGTACGTTAGTACCGCATCCTGAGCTTCATGCCTTAGGTATGTGACACGAATAGGAACGGAGAAAGGCTGAATCATATGCCAAGTTCTATTAGTTGCTGAGAATCACAAGTTCTCCTTAATCCCTTTGAGAGCAAGCAAGCTAATGGGAGCCATTGTGGCATTTGCTCTGTCCTGCTCAGATACTTTGATGACCAAGACACTTCTTCTGCAATCAAGTTTTAGACCTGAAATTATATTTAAAAAACACAGCTAATTTGGGTTTTGTTATATAAACTTTTCAGAGCCTGGGAGTTTTTAATTTTAAACGGAGGGCCACAGGCTCAGCTGGTATAAATGGGTGTAGCTCCACCATTCGAATGGAGACAGCTGGTGAAAACTGAGGATCTGCTCCCTCGTTTGGATTTAAACATTCCCCCGCCCAGACATTAAAGCCTTTGGTTAGGGCATGAGAACCAGAAAACTACACTGACTGGTCTATTTTCCTTCTCCAAATGGAGTGAAGCACAATCCAAACAAAATTTCCAGAATAAATAGTGAAAAGGAAGTTAGGTTTTTAGACCTTTCCATTTTAATACTTCAATGTATTCCTAGGAATAGGCAAGGAATTTTGCAAAAAACTGATTTTTAACTTCATTTTATCCTTTTCATGCAAATACAGCACAAAAATGGGAAACAATTCCATTACACACATATCCTTGTTGTTACCTAATAGGGTTGGATTATGTTAACCCAGTGGCAGTGAATAAAGAAAGCTTGCCTTGTTTACTGATTGTCAAGGTGGCAAAGGATAGGTCCTATTCAAAGGTCCTTAGAGAGTGGGAGTTTTGCATGAGTAGGGATTATATGGTCAGGGATTATATAAAGAGTAGTTATTTTAACAGAAAGTCCTTTGGAGTCTTGGAAAAACCCTGGTTCTCTGCTTGTCCCAGAGGAGTTTGGTCATTTTATAAATGTCACTGCAGTAATAAAAAATGAGACACTTTATAGAGTGGGTTAGTTGTTATTTCAAACAGTTATAAACATGCATAAGAGGCTAAAACCCAAAGAACACCACGCCTTGCATTAGAGGATCCTGGTTACCTCGCACCATTGGAGTAGTTCTATCCCAAGGTTTAAAAATGAGTTTCTATCCCCACAGGATCCTGGTTTAATCTTTTCAACAATGAATCTGCCTGGCTGGCAGTGGTGGCAAGGATTAGGTATTATGAGACATTTATGAATGGGGACGATTAGTCAGACAGCTACCAGAATGACTTTACATAGGATTATTCGGGCAATGTCTAGGAATGGAGGAAATCAGGAAAAGCCAGATGCCATACGCAGGAACATATTTAACAAAGCAAAACAACCAGCAAGCAAATAATGACCACATCACATGCGTGCAGAACAATGAAGAAATAGATAAACACCACTGTCCTGATTATGCTTTAATAGAGTCATTAGAAATAATGGACCTAATTTTTCCTCTCAGTGCCACTGCTTTGACACCAGTATAAGTCCATCGGCTTCAGTGCAGTCCCTCCAGATTTACACTAGTGTAAGCAAGTGCAGAATAAGGCCCATGAAGCAATAAAGATCAGGGCTGCCCAGAGGATTCAGGGGGCCTGGGGCAAAGCAATTTCGGGGGCCTCTTCCATAAAAAAAAGTTGCAATACTATAGAATACTATATTCTCGTGGGGGCCTCTGTGGGCCCCACTCCCTCCCTCCCCTCCCCCAGGCAGCCCTGATAAAGATAATTGTTGCTACTATAATTCACTTCAAGTTTTCGGTGGTCAGAGGAATTGTACTTGAGCAATAAGCTGTGTAAGAGTCTGGACCATACGGTTGCTTTTCTGCATATGCACGTCCTACAAGCGTTGCAAATGGGAGGTATAGTGCATTGGGCAACAATCGCTCAAATAAGATGTGGCCTGTACTGGAAAGAGTGTGAGAACTCCTATCTCAAATATTTGAAAATGATGTCCCCCAGATTCGACTGATCTGGACAGGAATTCTTGGGGGTACCTTCATCCCAGATTAGCTCTATGACAGTAACTTGTATTCAAACAGAGCGAACACCCAGGGTTGGCTTTGAGAAGGCAGGACTGAAATGATCACAGATGTTGCAAACAGGATGTTCCCAGTTGCCTTTGTGCTGAGTGTGTGTCACTGCAGCATGAACACACAGGCATGTGAATGGGAATAAAGTGGGTGGACTCCGGCAGCCTCTATCTGTCATCAGCAGAGCAAATGACCCCTACAATTAAGAGCACACAATCTGTCTAGTTTTGGCATCACTCATTCCTAATGGCTGCTGCCACACTGAGTATATAGATGTAGGTGAAATAAAACCTGCACTCAGCATGATATATCATTTTATCCAAACTGCTGATTTGAGAGGTATGTTGCACAGGAATGTGACAATGGAAGTATCGCCCCTGTAAATCTTCAAAAGCTTTGGCAGTTGGAATGAGACTGCCCCGGATTGCTTTGCTGTTAGGGTTTTTTTTAAGTAATGAAAATAGCTTTAGAGGGTGAGCAATAAAGATAGTCACAGCTCAGATGGCTAAGCAGCCAAGCTCTTGGGTCCTTATCTAGACCTCTTCATCCTGCAAAGCTGGGCCGGCAATCCTGCAAGAACTGTTACGTGTAATATTTTAGCAGATCTGGGCCTGGTCCCAGGAGATCAGAGACGAAAGAAAATGGAGAGTGAAAAAGTAACTGATACGAATAAGTTCAGGTCTAAAAATCTGGCAAAGGTTTTTTTTATACAGAGGAAGAGGAGCTCTTATTTTATCCAGTCTCAGTGGGTCTCTCCACTATGGGTCATGGTAAGAGTTGGCCTCCTCCGGATATATGCAGCCTCATTTGCATAGTACCCGAGCACCTTCCATTACTCACAAATCAGTCTCTTCCCTCCTTGACACCAGCTCCTTCAGACATGGGCCTTGCAAATAACAGGTGGTGGGAGATTTTTCAGTCACACCTCAAAATATAATTATCCCCTCCCCCTGGCCTAGAACATTCATCCTAACAGGGTTTCCAGGAGGCTGAGCACAGGGGGCTTTTTAAAATTTAAGTGTGTGTCACAAGGTCCCGCATCCAAGGACAGGATGAAAGTGGGCATCCCGGGAGCACCGTCTACATGTGCAAATACAGGAAAAATATTCCCTAGTCACATGTCCTGTAGCTGTAGGCAGAGTGTCCTGCAAAGAGCCTCTTCTCCACTCCCCCTGCAGCTGGTTACTCCTTTGACACAGCATTAGGTTAATCATAGATAGGAAGCAAAGCAACCCCCTTTGCTGAAGCCCTGCAAGTGGACGAGATTATTCAGACACCCGGTTTGCATTTACTGTGCTATAATTAGGGCCAAACTCGCCTCTCGTTTACTTCCAGTTAGAGTTGCACCAGACCAGTCTAACAGAGAATAACTTGGCCCTCAGTGTACATTACTGGCAGCTGTGTCTCCCCCCACTTCCAGACACATGTACTAGGCCAAATTCCCTGGTGAAGGCACCAAGCAGCAGCTCCATTCACTTCAGTGATGTTGAGCCCCTTATACTGGGAGCTATTAAGGAAAGCTGCAGATATCCAAAGTACTTAAATGGCCCCCACTACTGTAATATCTCATAGCCTTTAATGGCTTTAAACACAAGGGAAGTGCTATTAGGGCATTTTAGAGAAGGGGTGTGGAGGTACAGCAAGAACTGAGCTGCCCAAGGCAACACAAGATGTCTGTAGCAAAGAAGAGTATTGAACCTGGGTCTCCCAAGTCACACTTTGGTACCCTAATCAGTGAACCACCCTTCTTCTGGCATCCTGCTCTGATACATGCCCATGACAGCAGGGGCACGGAGTCCAGCAGATTAAGCACTGCCTGGAGGCCTTTATTATTTGTTAAGCACTTACAGTGGGCTCAGTCCCAGACACTCCGAACCCAGAAAGCTTCCAGTCCAGAAGAGACAGAACCCAGCAGAGTTCTTGGGCACGTCACTGCAGCTCCCTGCACCTTGGTTTTGCCAGCTGATGCTCACTCACCTTTGGGATGTGCTTTGAGATCCGCAGGTGAAGGGCACTACATACAATTTGATATGATTTTGTTCAGCCATCTTGTTAAATCTCTATTAGACCACCAGCATCAAAACATCACAATGGCTCCTCAGACCCAGGCCAGTTCTTGGCAAGACTTAAAGAAAAGATTTATCATCTTATCGGAGGAGCAGGTTCTGAACCTTGGCTTCGCTTTACAAATGGCCTCAGGCAACCCAGAGTGGGCTGAATCACCAGCATCCCAAAAACCTACAATGAGGATCTATATCAGCACAGGGGCAGAATTCCAAAACACACAACCGCACTCAAAATCAGTTAATATCATGGGAAAATACACCACTGAGCCCTGTGGGAATAGTGAGCTCATGTCCCTAGCAGGAGGCACAAAACAGATTCATCCCACTTAAAAAGTATCTCAAAGGATGCCTTCATTTGTACTGAGGATACTTAATTACTGAGGCTGTGAAATGTTTACGCCAAATGTCTGACCATAACAATGCAACATTTTACACAGATCCTATTCATCAATAAATACACACTAACAGCTGGCTGTTTAATTAGCCTACAGCACTCCTTGTGCCAAAGCTGATTTTGTATCATCTCGTTCCCTCCTGGTCTATTTAAGCACCTACGGGGCATTCCTGGTCAGGCTGGGGATGGAAGGGAGCGCTCTGCTCTGGAAATCCGAGGTGGGTGTCATGGTCTCTAGGGGAACACTGCAGCTGGCATGTCTGTGAACACAATGTTCATATTATCATAGGACCCCTTCAAAAATTATGTCCGAGGTGCAGGACCGCTCTCTCATTCATAGTACTGCCACCCCAAAACGCTAAAAAAAAAATTTAAAAAAAATCATGACTCGAGTCCTCAAAAGTCATCAGATTGGCTTAAGAATCATGAGATTAAAAACAAAAACTCTGGAGCCTTTTTATTTACCTTTTGGTTTTTGAGCTCTAGGGTGCACTCTGGTCCTGTTTTCAAGCTTTTCTCCACAGTCCTGAGGACACAAAACTTACTTTTTAAAAATGGAAGCTGAGAGGCTCATATAATCACGGGGCTCCAGGAGCTGGGACTTAAATAAAAAAAAAGACAAATCCCAAACATCACAAGATATGTGATAAAATCATGAGCATTGGCACCACTGGAAGGCTGCCCCTCTTCCTTTGCTCATCAGTTGAGCCTAAGCCTCCTTGTGAATTAGCTTTTGTTCACTACGGATTCACTCTAGTGGTTTCTCACACCAAAAATTAAACCCAATTTGGCCGTAGGGCCTTTGGCTCCTGGCCAGGACATACACAGTGTTTCTCCTTCATTCACTCTTCCTTTCTCCGTTTCCCTCCCCTCAGGGAGAGCCAGCTGTTTCTTTTTTCTTTTAATCCTAGATTTTACTGATTACAATAATCTTCTTTCAAGTTGCTACATTGTGGCCTTAGGGATCAGAGAAAAGTACAAATTATTTTAGATTTAAGAGAGCAGGGATGGCTGGGGTGGGGAGAGACATTTTAAGGTGCTTTTGTTCTGTTGAGACATGAGAAGCAAGATTAGCCTGGCAAGGACTGGGAGGGTGGGGACGGAGGGGGAATTGATATTTGGATACAATGGGGAGGGCCCTACCAAATTCATGGTCCATTTTGGTCAATTTCACAGTCAGAGGATTAAAAAAATCATCAATTACATTATTTCAGCTATTTAAACCTGAAATTTCACGGTGGTGTAATTTTAGGGGTCTTGACCCAAAAAGAACTTCTGGGCAGGTCACAAGGTTATTGTAGCGGGGGTTGTGGTATTGCTGCCCTTACTTCTGCGCTGCTGCTGGCGGGGGCGCTGCCTTCAGAGCTGGGCAGCTGGAGAGCGGCGGCGGCTGGCTGGGAGCCCAGCTCTGAAGGCAGAGCCGCCACCAGCAGTAGTGCAGAATGGCCTGGTATGGTATGGTATTGCCACCCTTACTTCTGCGCTGCTGCCTGCAGAGCTGGGCCCTCAGTCAGCTGCCACTCTCCGGCCGCCCAGCTCTGAAGGCAGCAACGCAGAAGTAAGGGTGGCATGGTACCAGGGGCGGCTCTATGTTTTTTGCCACCCCCAGCACGGCAGTCAGACAGCCTTTGGCGGCGTTTGTGCGGGAGGTCCGCCCCGGTCACGCGGATTCGGCAACGCTTCTGCGGGAGGTCTGCCAATCTCGCGCCTTCCGTGTACCCGCCGCCGAATTGCCTCCGAAGCCGCAGGACTGGCGGACCTCCCGCAGAAACGCCGCCAAAGGCTCCCTGATTGCCGCCCTCACGACAACCATCACACTCCCCCCCCCCACCCAGCTTGCCGCCCCAGGCATGTGCTTGCTGCGCTGGTGCCTGGAACCGCCCCGGCATGGTATGGTATTGCCACTCTTAATTCTGCACTGCTGCTGGCGGGGCGCTGCCCTCAGAGCTGGGTGCCCGGCTAATAGCCACTGCCCTCTGGCCGCCCAGCTCTGAAGGCAGCAATGCAGAAGTAAGGATGGCAATACTTCGCCCCCCCCTAAAATAACCTTGTGACCCCCCCCCAACTCCCTTTTGGGTCAGGACCCCCAATTTGAGAAACACTGGTCTCCCCCGTGGAATCTGTTGCTTTTACCCTATACTATACAGATTTCACGGGGGAGACCAGATTTCACGGTCCACGGTGTGTTTTTCATGGCTGTGAATTTGGTAGGGCCCTAACAATAGGAAAGCCCATGATTTTGGGGTCTAGGCTGAGTCCCGGGCAGGTGCCATAGTGCTACCTGAGGGGTCGATAGTGTAAGTGACCCCATGGCAGGAACAGGCTGTGAGGGCAACGGGACACCAGAACCTGACCCTCCCCACTTCCAGGGTCCAGCCTGAGCCCAACCGTCCACACTGCAATTTTCAAGCCCCACAGCCTGAGCCAGCTAACCCGTGTTTTACGGCAGCGTAGACATGCCCTTTATGTCTCCCAGCACTGAACGCTCATGAAAGCGATTCAGCTCTTCTGCCCTGGCCTGACTCGTATGCAGCTTTTGGTTGCTATTTGCTCTTGACCCTGTTACGCAGGGTTTACATGAGGGGGAGGGAATCCGCGCTGCCATGTCAGAATGTTTGGTACCGCTTGGAAGACCGCACAAAGGTTTACGTGAAAGGTTTAAAGTCTCCCTTCCCATCTTCCTCCCATCCTTTCACCTCCGTTTCTATTTGCTCAGTCACCAAAAGCCACTCACCGCACCTTCAAATTCTCTCTTGATCTCTAAGAGACCCCAGTGCTCCTTGCTCCCCATCTGCCAGCTTGGGACAGCTAGGGATGGGGTCAGCACAGCTGAATAGCCAATTGGCAAGAGATCGGGGGTCAGAGAAAAACCCATTCCCAAGGATGTGTATTTACAGTATTTGTGTTCTCTAGTGATTCACATCCAGAAGAGTCTCATAGATCCAAGACACAGGCCATAGTCCCACTCTCCAAACAAATGAAAATACACACCGTAGCCAGAACGCTCCCCATAAATCACCGACCTTCCTCCTCAAGCTCCTAGGAGGCTCTCAGGCGAGGCCCTGCATTCTGCTTGTTACCAAGTCCAGTCACGCCTCCTTTACATTGTACCTACACTGATGTCTACTAAGGCCACCTGCCCAGCATAAATGAGTCGCCCAAAAACCTCAGCCGTTTTCCTTGAAAAGCTGGTAAGGGAGGAACTGCTTCCTACCTACCCACCCACCCTTCAGGAGTTCTGTTCCCAGGGACCCAACAGATCCACTGCCCCAGGATGCCTCATGGGCCCTGTTGGTTTCTGGGAACTGGCCAGTAACCTGTGAACATCCTAATATATTTTACAGGCGATCTGACCCCCTATCAAACACTCCCTTCTCAATCACACCTCCAGCAAGCAGCGGGAATCTCATGGCTGGTGCTATCTCTAACGGATTCTGATTTGTCATTTTCAAATCGCACGACTTCAGGTCCCTGGCTGGGCGGCAGGCCCCAGAACACATTGCTCTCCCCTAACCTAGCGAAAGGCCTGGAACTTGTGGGATTTGGTAACAACCCAGCATAAATAACCATTCCTGTGAAGACTCCAAGATAAATCTCAGCAGAGGAGGGAAGATAGATTTGCAGGGCTGGATGGGAGGCAGACAGAGGAACAGAGTTACTTTTGCAAACCTAAGGGGCTTGGGTTCAGTGTTATTTGGGCTCAAGTATGTCCCATTTCTCCCCCGATTGACTCCATGGACTGTGAAATCTGGTCTCCCCTGTGAAATCTGGTCTTTTGTCTGCTATTCCTAATCACAGGGAACACTTCCTGACCTCGGAACATTTCCTGGTCCCATGGAGGCTGTGAAATGGTCTTCTCTCCACCACTGCTGCTGTGGCACATGTACTGGGTGATTTATCACAGCAGAATATGCCTGGGGAAGGGTCCCCCGTGACTAGGGTTTATTAGGGCCAATTAAACAAAACCAACTTTTCCAACAAAGGAGAGGAGATTAAAAAGTGCTGTGATGACTCCGAATGACTCCTTTTCCTTCCTGTCTGTGCCTGCCCGTCCCTCAGGAGCTCTCTGCATTATTAACTGAGACGCCCAATTAGAGCCGCTTGGAAAAAACCAAACCAAAACAATAATCATTTTACAAAAGTTGTCTCCCTGTTTTGCAGTGACATTTTACTGCACTGGACATTTTCTGACTAGCTCAGCTCTTAAGCCTTAAAACTAACCTCCACAGGAAGTTGTCCTGAATGGGTGTTCTTACCCAAGGAATTCTAACACTCCGTTCAGAGCAGCTGATTTGGCTTCTGCACTGGTTTAGTTCATGCATTAAGTCTGAGATTTGTTCTTTGAAATTTACCGCTGCTGGAGAGCTCAGATTAACAAAAACAATGGCCCCGATGTTCAGAATTTCACACGCATTCACTCTGATTGTGTGCACATTTACAACTTACAGGTGGAAGTGCATGTCTATTGGTGCTTGCATAATTGCTTGCACACTGTTCTGAAAGTCTGGGCCACAGAGTATAAATATTCTACCAGCGTAGGAAACATCTGAAGCTTTCATAGGACAGGTTTCAAAGGACGCCGCTACAGAGATTAGTTAGCCAGTCTGTAAAGCTGGCTAGCATCCTTCTCCCTCTGTACTCCATGGCTGGGCAACCCAGCGTGCATCCTCCCCATCAATGGCAGCCAGCCTTGGGCAAGACAGCTGGCGTTTTCACTGCACTCAGGACCAGGAGATAATTGGAAGAAATGGGAGGGAGGAGAGCACAGTCCCTACAAGCTGCCAAATCTATCGTCACTGGTTCCCAGGGGGGATGGACTGTGATGAGACAGTCAAACCATGTTCTAAATTGTCTTCTTGACAGGGTTCTAAAAGTCTCCATGAACTCATTCCTTCTGTCCTTATATTCCCCGACAGCCCAGTCTGCTCTCCCAACTACCTTCCTCTCCAGGGACTCCCCACAATAGGCAGGCTGTCTTTCAGCAGGAGACAATTCCTCTCTCCGATCCCAGCGTACCCTTCCTTGGAAATTTAGCCTACAGCTGTTCCCAACACCACTGATCAACACCCCTTCATTACTGCCATCCTCCACTCCACTCCAGAAACCTGTCTGCAAGAATGTTTCCATCTTTGCTGCTTTTCTACTTCTACAAAGGTGGAGCATCATCCCTCAGGTCACAGACTGAGAAACTGAGGCACGGGTTGGTTAACTGACTTGCCCAAGGACATGCAGCAAGTCAGCAGCACAAGTGGGACTACTCATCTCCTGGACCACATCTCTTCAGATCTCACCTCTCTTGTGTACTACTGTCTTGCCCCTTTCTGGCTGCTAAAAGGGCTATATCCAGCCATAGAGCATCCCCACTTCTTCTCTTCCCACAGTGTGTTTTGATACCGTGTAGGAAGCTCAGCATATCACAGCGCACTTTGGATTACACGGCTCCAGGACCACTTGAAAGGAAGATCGCAGGCTCAGTGTTCACGTAAGCAGCTCAGTCCAGGCTGGTGAGGAGGGCTGCTATCTGACCCACCACTCACCCCGATCTCAGCACTGAGAGCATTTCTCTCCGCTGCCTCCTTTCAAAGAGCCAGGACGTTTTACAACATTAAACACACACACCCCTCCAGGGCAATAATTCTTTCTCCTTCATCACAGTTCCCATCAACCCCTCCCTACCCTGAAACCTGGGACCCTTCCTCTCTTCAATAGTACAGTTGGCTGGTGCTGCAGCATTCCTGTTAGCATGGAGCTGTGCTGTGCTGTATAATCGGGTCGCTGTTTACAGCCCTTCTCCAAATCAGTCTTAAAAAGTGCAAGCTACCTGCCTGTGCAAAGCAGCCACAGCTATTGCAAAGTGGTTCCCCCAGCGAGGAAGCCAGGGACACAGTCTGATACGCTTCTGAAAGTTGGGAATGGGGGTCACTTATGGTTGTCATGGCTGTCATGGGGCTAACGCCCCCTGGTAGCCTGGTGCCAAAGGACCAGTCTGCCTTGACATCACATTGGAGGATTAGATATGAACCTCTCTGTGGGGTGAGGCCAGGGTCTCGTTTTATGGGCTTCTCCAGAATGTCATGTCCTACAGAGTTAATCCCAGCATCCTGTTCTGTGCAATTATCCCAGCAGCCTGTGACATGGTGTTTTCCCAATGCCGTATTTTATGGAGTCATTCCATCAACTGGCCCCTGTTCTATGGGGTCATCCGAAAGTCAGGATTTAGAGGGTCTCATCCTACTCCAGTTGTTGGGCTGGGAACAGCAGTATCTCTAGTGGAAAAGAGAGGAGACAAAACTCAGCTTCAGTAAATACAAAGCAGGTTCAACGGCACATGTTGTGATTCTCCCTGCCTCTCTAGGTTGCAACCTGACACACTATCTGTTGCTTAGTGTCCCCACACAGGCATTCCTGTGTCCTGGCATAGACACCATGCTGCTGGAACAGACGGCTGACCACAACACAAGAACCACGAAGATTCATTTCCCTTTCACCTGGCTGAGAGAAGCTGGCTACTGTTTGCCCTCTTTCCAAACAGTGGAAACACCATGGAGGGAGAGGAATTGTTTAAGGGGTTAACACAAGGGTAACAGAGTCATGGGATGAAAACTTTAAGCAGAAGATTTTGCTTGAATATCAGGGAAAGCTTCATAACAAGGTGATCTCTGTGTGCAGAATTAGCCTCCCAAAGGAAATGATGGAAGCAACTTTGCTTTGGCCATGTAAATGTATACTGGACAATGCACAAGAAGAGAGACGGTGGGGTGTGGGGAGCAGAACAATTCTGCAGTGACCAAGGGAAGAGAGTGGGGGAACATGGACTAGGTCTTTTAATTCGCCTTTCCCATCCCTCACCATTTTTTTGACAGAAAATAGGGTTCTTGATTAACATTTGTTCATGAAATATAAGATTTTAGCCTAAACCAGAAATATTTCCTTTTGTATATGCCGTTGTGATGCCTCATGGGAGTTGTAGTTCAGTTGCCTCAAATCTCCATTCTCTTCTATGGGCTGGGCTCCGCAGCTGAACTTCATCTCCCATGGTGCACATAGGATGTGGGACTGAGAGGATGCACTGCTTCCCCTCAGAGAGGGAGACCATGATGCATCATGGGAGATGCAGTCTGACCCATAAGCCCACCCTATAGAGAATGGGTGCATGAGGCACCTGCTCTATAGCTCCCACCAGGTACCACGGCAGTGGTATCCAGCTGATGTATTATGATCTTTGATTTTTCAGTTAAAAAAAATCAAAATTTTTCTTCGGGGAACCACCACCATTTTTCTGGGCCAGCTCACTTATCTGATTAATTTTGTTTTATTCATTAAACCAATCATTTCCTCCTCCAAGTGTTGCCAAGCAGTAGCTAGGGAGTCTGTTTGTCAGTACATGTCCCACGACTGTTTACAAAGGCAGCAGCAAAGCGTGGAGTCAGCACCCGGCCAAAGGATGCAGGAAATGCTGTCGTTTGCAAACCTGAGTTGTTGGGAATGGAATGGAAGCGGTTGATCCAAACAAGCAGCTGTGGTTCCCTGAAGGACTCCGAAGCTACATCTGATGCAGAAATGGATGCTGCGTGACACTGTTTAAATCCGGTGGGATTTATGAGGGTCTCTGATAAAGATTTTATCTCCAGTTAGAATCAGTTACCACCCCCTTTGCTGGAATTTCACTTGGGTTGGTCTGGCTGTTCCCAGCTTTGTTTGCTTCTGGATAGTGTATGGGGTGGTTTTGGTACAGTGTTTTGTAAACATGTGGAGATGGGAATCTTTGGGGTCTAATGTTATCTTGTTAATTTATGTTTAAAACTCCACTGAATTGAGAGGGGCTGGTAACTCCCTAGCAGGGGCTACTGCTAGGAAGGAACAAGCAAAAAATACAACATTAGCCTTCTCCCCCACTGCCGTCACTAACAAGGATGCCACTCTGGCAGTGTTAGCAATGGTGGTAGCACCAGTGTAGGCAATCACTCCAGGTATCCACCTGTGTGTGCTCTAGATACTTAAGGTTACATCATATCAAGTCCTTTCCTTTGGGCTTGGTTAGCTGACAGTCACAGATTTCCAACATGGGTTCCAGCTATTTTAATATCAACTAAGGGTATGTCTATGCTACCCGCCGGATCGGCGGGCAGCGATCGATCCAGCGGGGGTCGATTTATTGCATCTAGTCTAGACGCGATAAATCGACCCCCGAGTACTCTCCCGTCGACTCCTGTACTCCAGCGCCACGAGAGGCGCAGGCAGAGTGGACACGGGAGTGGCAGCAGTTGACACACCGCAGTGAAGACACCACGGTAAGTCGATCTAAGTACGTCGACTTCAGCTACGTTATCCACGTAGCTGAAGTTGTGTAACATAGATCGATCTCCCCCCACTCCCACCCCCGAAGTGTAGACCAGGCCAAAGAAATAAAGGCATTGAAAACAGAGCAAGTGCATAGTCCCCATTAGTACAATTCATTCCACATAGGATTTTCAAAATATCAGAGGCACTTCCTCCAGCTGTGTGAATTGTATATTGACCATAGAAACACAGGCCCTGTCAATTTCAGTGGGTTGCTCCTTCCAGCACAATTAATTCCGATATGACCATAAATACACCATTTGTTTCTTTCATTGCCTATCCCGTCTCAGCAAGCAAAAATATCTCTGCAAGAAGGGGAAAAGCCACCCAGATTATTTTACGCATGTGTCCGGCAGTGCAAAAATAGTGTAATCACCAGTAACATCCTGATGGGCATATAATGAATTTACGGTTCAGTCAATACAAAGGTGCAGAATATAAATGGCCAAATAAGTGACTCAGGAGGACCCTGGCCATCCCTGGTGCAACTCTGCTGACTTCATTACAGTTACAGAAGAATTAGATTCCTCCCAGATTTTGTCTTTATCAATCCATTTCTTGTCCAGGTAACAATCTAAACAGCAGCAGCTCGCTCCTATATAGAACTTTCTGACCACAGATCTCAAAGTGCTTTTCAAAGGAGGCAAATCTCACCCCGATTTTACAGAACGGGAAACTTCAGCACAGGGAAGTCACAATGAAGTGTCCAGGCCCTAAGCTGGCCAGTTCCCTGCCTCTTCAGGATGGCGGGGAGATTTATTTAAAGGGCCAGCATGCCAAGGAACAGCTCTTTAATCAGGAGGAAGCGACAGCACCTTTTAAAGAAGTCAGCCATCAAACTAGATGAAGGCTGGACAATGGAACAAACAAAATACATTCAGTTAAGTGATACCGTTTGAAGATTTTACATTAGCATGTACAAAAAGAGTTCTATGGATCAGTTTATCAGCAAGGCTTTAAACTAAAGGTTTCCGGTTGCATTGTCTGTGTGTAGTGAGATATGATAGCGATGGAACATTGCAAGTTACTTCCAACTGACTGTTCAGAACTGAGGATTAACCTTGGAGATGGGGCTTGTTGCCCATACCAACTACTGCGGACAGGAATCAAACCACTGCAACAATGGCGCCAAGCAACGTAGCCTAAATCAGGATAAGCCGGGCCCTGCCATAGCCAAGATCCCGTTCAGGTGACTGCCAAGACATCACGGACACACACAAGCACACCTCTCCAGCAGCCAACAGTTCTCTGGGACCACTCGGTGGCCAAGATGAATAATGCAAAGCTGAGCGCGTTTGGGAAGCGAAGAATTGGAAACTCCAAAGGGGCAAAGCTGCTACTGGAAAGTGGATCACCCTCTCCATTACTGAGCAGGACTCTGCGCGAGGTGCATCTTTGGGGAATATATTCAATCACTGGCATTCATGCCTTTCACCAAGACAAGACCGAAAATATTAGGTTTTTTTGTACTTAATATAGATATGCCAGTATTGTTTGCACAGAAATTACAGAGCAAATGACCTAACTGGGGGGACGTTAGTCCATCTCCCTCCATTGCAGGTCATTCCCTACACGGTGACCCAAGTAGAGGCTAGTGAACCAAAGTTCAACTCAGCTTCCTTTTGTGTTGGGGGTGGGGAATTAATCCCCCTATGAAATGGACAGGGGACTGGCTCATCCATCCAAACCCACCCCTGTCCCAAGATGCTTCCCCCAAGGTAGCAGAACTCCCTCCACAGCCTTGCTTCCAAGACCCATCAGCAGCAGTCCGTTACCTCAGCCGCCTCTTGCTGGGGGCATCACGAGGCACATGATGGGTTAGGCTCCCCTTTGCTCACTTTCAGGAGAGGAACATGTAATTTCAGATTCTCTGAAGCGCTTGGGGCGACCCGAGTAGAAACAATTCAAAGCATGAGGTTTCCCCTGCTCTTATGGTGAATTTCGAACATTTTGGAGAGTAGGTACAACAAAGTCAGGGGGGGAAATGACCCATCGGAAGACAGTGAAGATAACTGCAGAGTCGGCTTTTTTATGGTCTGTTCATCAACACAAAGGATCTCTGGGGCCGTACAGTCAGATCTAGCTTCTGTGCAGGGCTGAGTAATTCAGCACAAATGAGCCTATTCTCCTACAAATGCTCAGGGAGTTAGTCACGTGCTTGGGTCCCATTAGTCAGAATGGAGTCATGTGCATCACTTTTGCTTGCCCTTCCCCAGGTGTGAATCTGGGAAGACTGTGAAGGAAGCAGAGCCGGAGGAGGGGAATGATTTGCTGCAACTCTCAAGGGAGCTGCTGGATTTATTTTTAAAAGTGCTTTTTATTAAATGATAAAGACACGAATCCCTTTTCTCGCAGCATAAAATAGCACATTTCCCAGCTTAAAAAAGATTCAGGGCTGTCAATCTCCACAAGCGAAGAGCTGTGCTAAATATTAACAGATTTGATGCACAGCCTGCAAATTCTCACTGGTTTTGCTCAGTGCCGATTGAGTGGCAATAGACACTGTTGCTCACTGAGCGTGCCAACCGCCATATTTTCTAATGGGAGTCGTGCTAAGATCACATTTTGTTTTTTTCACACCGAAACCTAGTTTGCTGTATTGTGAAATATCACAGAAAAGATCAAACTTTACAGCCAACACAGATATGGCAAAAGAGATTCTGAAAGTACCTGCTAGTGCAGCCCCAGTATTATATCTATTCTAGAGACACAACATCAGCGTAACAGTTTCCCCTACTGAGAAGGTTTGGGAGATAAAACAAAACCAGGGGTCCCCTTCTAGGACTTGATCCAATGCCCATTGCAGCTGGTGGAAAGACTCCCATTGAGTTCAATGAGTGTAGGATCAGGCCCTTATACTGGGAGCAGCCTCTGTTTCACAGAATCTGGCACGGTTCAGCTCCCCGCTTCTGATCAACACATCAAGATTGTAAGATGAAAAGTGTGACTTTTTTTAATCCTCCAGTGGGTTACAACCCACTTTTCTCTCTACTCAGATGACAGTCTCAGATCTTCACTCTGCATTCTTAGATCTAGTCTACACCAGCATTTTTCCTAAAACTTGTCTTAAAAGGGAAGGCAGTGGACTCAGGAGACCTGGCTTCTAGTCCTGACTCTGCTACTAGCCTGCTGGGTGACCTTGAGCATGTCACTGCACCTGTGCGCCTCAGTTTCCCCATTTTACAAATGGAGATAATGATATTCACCTCCTTTGTAAATCCCTTTCAGATCTACTGATGAAAAGCATGAGATGAGAGATAGGTAATATTATTAGAATCTCCCACAAGTGCTAGCAGCGGTAGAAGTGCTGGTGTAGACAAGGCACCGATGGCAACTGGTATTTTTACCACCATGTCACATACACCTCTTGAGCAGAGTTAGAGGGTAAAAATCAGTGGAGTCCTATCTACATTAGAGCTCCCAGATGTTGCCACCACTTCTGGGGGATTTGCAAAAAAGGGGCTAGTGTAGACAAAGCCTGTGAAAAACCCTTCTTTCTCCCCCTAGCCTCCACCAACAATATCCCTGTCCCCTGGATATCCAGCTACAAACACACACAGCGCACAATCACTATTCACAGTCCCTAACTCAGGCCTCCAAATTATCGTGGAAGAGGCCGAAAAGTGCCTTTAAACTTGAAGCCAAATAAATAAGACATCAGAAGAAAATGTCCAGAAAGACTAGAGTGCTACCGTGTGTCCTGGAAAATAATATTCAGTTATAACTCAGTTTCTTCACATTTGTTTGATTTCCTAATAGCCACGATCATCGGATGCCACAATGATTAAAAATTGCCATTTCTTTCCAATATGTGTAAAAACCTCCCGTTGATCTTGATAATAGCCCTCTTATTCAGCTCAGTGCTCATAGTTCCGCTTGGGGATTTAGGCAGGGGGAACTCCTGCCTGCTATTAAACAATAGTTTACTTCCTAGCAGGAAATGGTGTGTAATTGGTTTGCCATTGTTTACTCTTGGCTGATTAGTCCTGCATGGAAGTGGGTCGCCTCTTCTCCCTGGGATGCTAAAAGGCAAGCTGTTTCCATCGCTACTGGATTCACTGAATCCCCTAACTTGCTCCCCAGATGTGAAGGATGCACATGAACTGGGAATGTTCTCCCCTTGGTGCGCTGGGATTAACGCTGCTGAGAATTACACACATGGAACAGGCAGCTTTCCCAGCTGGCAGAAAGAAAAACAAAAAATACGGCCAGGCCAAGCTCAATGGTTTGGTTCAAATACCTACCTAGACAGCCAATGACTCCCATCTCCACTGCAGCTATGGGCCTCAACGTGTGCTCATCAGCTTCAGTGAACTATCCCAACCTCCTGAGTCTATTGGAAGTGTCACAAACACACCCTCCCTCCTGAGATTCCTGCTATGTCCTGCCTTCCTCCCCCAACCCTGACTCAGCTGCAGCTACTAAAGCCGCAGTATCCTCCTGAATCTGTCTGTACCTCTGACCACAGGACATTTATGGCCATCATCCTCCCAGCAGCTCTTCCACACAAATCACACTGTCACACACTGCGAGAGTAACAAGCTCCTAGCAAGGAACGAGGTCTGTTAAAACGTGAGCAGCTACCCTCTGCCCAGGCAGAAACATTCTGGCCTCAGTTAATGCAGATGTCTTTAGGATGCCACTGCCAAGTCCTTGTAAGTAACAGCAAAGAATTTCACAACTTGGTGCAATGTAACCATGTAAGGGCAACTCTGTCCATCTTGTACAGTACATTCCCTTTCATGGCTCTGTGGGATCTGAACTATTCTTGTCACAAGACAACAGAGGGCATTTTACTTTATACTGATACTAGAAAGTGCCTTAAGATGTCTCTCTAAAGGGACGATGTCAAGTACTTAAGGCCCCATATTATGGTTCTGCAGAATAAAATTTTACAAAACCTGATCCTAACAAACGTTGTCCCCAAACGAAAAGATTGTTAGCGAATGAGGTTTGGATTTAAACATCTCTCTGTCCTAGTTACAGAGCTGTGCTAGTGTTGTAAGTTTCACTTCCTGGTTCTGATTAGAAACAAAAATGAAAATGATTTGTCTGGTTTCATCATGGGTGCTGAGGAAATGCAACATACAGAAACCAGCAAACAGCGTAAGTAGTGGAGAATAAATTTCAAGACATGTCAGTTTTAGTAATCTCCGATATTAAGCGAGGAAAGGACATATTTGAAAGCACGTATTTCAATTAGTACAGATGCAGATAGCGGAGAGCCCATGCTCTCACATGCACAATTCACAAAGCCATGAGTATAAAGAAGCAGACAATGGGGCTTGTTTCCAGTAATCTGTTGCAGTAAACAACGTTGAATGTTCCCCAGAGCTTATGCACAGAGCTGCCCCCCCAAACCTCCCTCCCCTGTCAGGGCAAAGCCACCTCATTGTTACCCCATCTGGCAGCTATTCCCACCTCTGGTCAGCTGTCACATTCCAACTGCCACAGAATCTTTGGCCTCTGGTTCCCTGAGGGCCCAGCACTGATTGAAGTTGGTGATATTCGAAACAAAAAGGGCCCTCAGCCATGCTTGTATGTGTTTCCATCACTTTGCACTGACTCAACCCTGGTCTACACTACGAGTTTAGGTCGAATTTAGCAGCACTAGATCGATTTAACCCTGCACCCGTCCACACAACGAAGCCATTTTTGTCGAAGGGCTCTTAAAATCAATTTCTGTTCTCCTCCCTGAAGAGGGGATTAGCGCTGAAATCAACATCGCCGGGTCGAATTTGGGGTAGCGTGGATGCAATTCAAGGGTATTGGCCTCCAGGAGCTATCCCAGAGTGCTCCATTGTGACCGCTCTGGATAGCACTTTGAACTTAGATGCACTAGCCAGGTGTGGGGTGTGTGCTGTAGTAAGGGGCCAGGATTGTGTATGCTGATTGCGTTGGTTTGTGTCTGGGGGGGTTGTGCTGGGAGATTTGTGCAGGTGGCAGTTGGGCCAAGCATCCCACCATTTGTGCAGTTGCCCTTATAAGACCAATGAAATTGTTGCATGCAAACTATCTGTTGAGTTAGGGTGGCGATTGGCTGAGTTACCAATAATATCACAATAGTCTAGGACTCTTGGCATGGCATAGATAACATGCCTTACTATAGTTGCACACCATACAGGTGTAATTCGTAAAGTTAAAATGAGTGAGAACTTCAGAATTGGACAGTAACAGACCATGAAACCCAGCAATGAATCAATATGGTGATATTTTGAACATGCTTGTAGCTGCTTCCATTGCTTCACACTGGCTGTATGGACATTGAGTGACATTCCTGGGCTCTTACAGATTAATTAAAATATAAATTTTTATCTGCTTTCAAAAGACGACATATAGGAGACCTCAAGTCTGTCTTGGGCTTTTATGTGCCCAGTTCATTTTCTTGGGGGGAGGGAGGCGATTTCCACAGAAATCCATGTGGCTGACTACCTTAGCGGACTAGAGACAACTCAGTAAGATTTGCACTCTTTGGTACACTAGACATTTATCATCACTAAACATTTCCTGATGCTGTTCTAACCTTTATCCTAATGCCAAGGCAGGAGTAGCTAAATTTAGGAGATCCCAGTAAACGTAAGATTCTCCTCTGTGGATTAAAATCTCTCGCTCTTATTCGGTACAAAAGAAAGTTGTTAACGAAGACTGGAATGGGGCAAGACTAAAGCTTTGCTTCAGAGACCGTATTTGTCTTTCTGAAGAGTGAGTTCTGAAATTTGTCTGCTGCAGTCTCTTAAAAAAATATGTGAGATGAAAGACTATTGGAGCAATTTCTAATCATTCTAAGGGTGCTTCCAGAGCTCAAGGTTCGTGCTGTGTACGTTCATACATCCGTGCAATAGCATATTCTGGGGATCCTACCACATTCTAGTGAGTTCAAAGATCATATTGAATATACAGTATATCATTAGGGTCCAGTAACTAAACAATCTGCTTTGCCTTACTTAGTACAAGTCCCCCAGTTCAATTGGAATCTCTGACTGCTACTATAAATGCAAGTAAAAGTATCCTACACAACCCCTCCCCCCCCAGTGCCATTTCAGGCTTTCTAAAAAATACAGATGAGGAGCAAGATACCACGTATATTCTGCCAATGTAGACAATCCTTTACAAACAAAATAACGAGACAAGTTCCTTTCTCCAGATTGCCTGAGAAGAGTCCTAGGTTTCAGTTTCCCACACCCACATGAATCCTCAGCAATCTACAAACACACAAGCAGTCTTAATATACAGCTAGATACTAAATGTAAACAGCAGAACACCCCCTGAGAGCTGCTTCTAAAACCTGGGAAAACTGCAAACACATAGTTTTGAATGGCATGATGTGTAGAATCAACATTCTGAAGCACAAAGGGCGCAAGACTAAAGGAAACACTTAAAAATCCCCCACACTATAAAAAATACATTGAAATCTAACTATACTGGGAAATGCACAAAACAGGAGGTGACCCATGTAGGATCTGGACATGTTCCACCTTAATTTCTGGAAATATACTCAGGATAACAGGAGCCTTAATGGAACCTGAAATAATAATGAAGTTAATGTCTCCACTTACACACACTACATTGGTAGAAGATGGCAAACAATGGATAAAAAAACCCACCTATAATGCCAAATATGACACCACCGGGAAATTATAGCAATACCAACCATCAAAGAACGGATAGCAAACAACTTCTGCATAGCACTTCTCACTGTTGTAACTGACCTATAGTAATATGATTATTGTTATGCAACACCAGACTGAAAGTTGAGAGAAATTTTGTCCATGGGGTTTTAAACCTTCAACTCAGTAATATAAGAGGACATCTGCAAATGTTAGTATAGCTATTTCTTTCTGATCCCCTTCTGCAAATTAATTTTCTTTTCTTGTTGCAAGGCACAAGCCTCGCTGGTAAAGAGCTATTCAACTGCTACACCAGCTTTCGTGCTTATAGCTTCCTCTGGGGTTATCGCCAAAGTAAACCAGAGTCCAGAGATCAGATTTTTCAGTACATTTGATATTCACTTTAGTTGGGTATTCTTCAGCTGACACCTATCGAGTTACCCAAGCCCCACACACATTCCTTGGCTCAATTCACCTTCTAACCCTGTTCCCAGCACTCTAGCTCGAGATTTGAGACATGTGGTATTTGAAAGGAAGTAGGCCACTTTTAATCCCCATTATCCCTCCCCCTTCCTAATTTAGCCACATCCTTCATTCCTTTCAGTGGCTACTTTTGTAGTAACCATCTAGCTTGGTACAGTTCAGTGTTTCTCAAACTTGTCAGGTTGGTGACTCCTTATCTGAAGTCAACATTTTGCATGAACCCTACATTTAAAAGGTTTCAATGATAAACAATCTAATTTATTTGCATGTTTCATGGGACTGACTGAATATGGATCCCGAAGGGGACGGGTGTGCAAGTAATGGGGAAGAAAGATTTTCTTTCCATTAGAAGCTAATCAAATTTTCCATGCCTCACAACTCCTTGATTGCTTTTCATAACCCCCCACCGCCTGTTCCCAGGGTTGAGAAACTGATGGAGTTTATTTGCTTTGAGGGCTCGTGTTATACAAGGCAGGGTATGAAACTTGCTTTTTGAGGAATACTGACAAAAGTATTGGCTACTATTTTGATACTAGCATTACAGATACTAGTGAGTAAAGCCAGAATCTAGATAGATTTACTTTGTGTTTGGTATTTCATTTCGTTACCATCCTGTGTGACAATAGCACTTCACAGATAAACACCATACCAAGGCCTTACCCCCCAGATCTTTAAAATTAAGATTTTCTGAATCAGTAGGAGAAAGTAAAGTTGTATCTAATAATTAAAAAGTGCAGTGCATTAAGGTACATGAGGCTGGAGCAACTTCAGACACCTGAGAACTGTGGCTATCCAGCAGTTTTGCTGGACTTCTATGATTTCAGATTTGAAGAATAACATTAGAAACTAGACTGGAAGTAGGGTTTTTGCTGTAGCCTAATACCCCACCCCTCTAGCTTGGACCCAAACTGCAAAGTCTGCTTCTATATCCATTGGATATTTGTACAGTCTGAACCTCAGCCAACCAATCTCCTTTCACAATGCCCATTTCATCAACTGAGTATTGAGTCTGCATGCGCTCCAGCCATTTACCATTGAAATAAAACACCTGAAGTAGGATAGATAAAACTTGGAAACAATTCTTTCAAAACCTAAAGGCAAGAACAGCTGTGAGCTTCAGGTCAAAAGTGCGATGTGGTGGATATTAGCCAGAGACAGGGAACTGACAGATAACAGAGGCAGTGTCAGCATGTGTATTCTCATTCCAACTGGCTACGCTCCCTATGGGCTCTGTTAGTGAGATAGCTAAAAATAACATGTCAGCAGGTAAAAAGTTTAATAGGCCATTAAAAGGACCTGTAAGCTATGTATTAAAATATTGTTTAGATATTTTAAATGAGTTTCTCAGACAGCATAATGCCCTACTTTTTAACATCTGAGGTCATATGAAAAGTGACGTTTTCCTGAATATGTTATCTCTTGCAGAATACGGGTAAATCATGTTAAGAAAATGTAAGCATTTCCTATAATGACACATGATAACTTTTCAATAGAAGAGCCAAGAGCATGAGCGCATCGATGGCAGAAACACATACAGCACTGATATTAGCAGAAGAAAGCTGAGCCTATACTTGAATAATCTCAGTCAAATTAACCCACAAGGGCATATCCTACATAAGCTTTCCACAGGTACATCCAGACTACCCGCCGGATCAGCAGGTAGCGATCGATCTATCGGGGATCGATATATCGCATCTCGTCTAGACGTGATATATTGATCCCCAAACGTGCTCCCGTTGACTCCGGAACTCCACCAGGGCGAGCGGCGGAAGTGGAGTCAATGCGGGAGCCGCGGCTGTCGATCCCGCGCCATGAGGACGGGAGTAAATCGAAATAAGATACGTCGACTTCAGCTACGCTATTCCCGTAGCTGAAGTTGCGTATCTTACATCGACCCCCCACCCCCAGCGTAGACCAGGCCCTCCTCAGACACATTTCAGTGGAACAGCCAGAATCAAACAATTTTTAAGTGTTTTCAGACTCCTATGATGTATACACCTCTATCTCGATATAATGCTGTCCTTGGGAGCCAAAAAAATCTTACCGCGTTATAGGTGAAACTGTGTTATATTGTATCAGAGGGGTAGCCATGTTAGTCTGATCTGTAAAAGCAGCAAGGAGTCCTGTGGCACCTTCTAGTCCAGAAATCCTCTATCCAGTGAGCATGTAGAGTAGCACAGGAAGCAACAATACTAACATCCTTACATTCCCCTGACAGTGTGCCTCAGATATGTCCTGGAGGAAGAACACTTGTGGATAAAGAACAGCAGTGTTTCTATGATGGACTGGCCCTGTACAAACTCCCACTAAAGTCAGGAGAGTTTTTCCATTTAAAGAGAAGTTGGATGGGGTCCACTGTCTTTGTTCCCTTTACTGGGTCTGCCATACATGTTGGAGCATTAGCTTTCGTGGGTGAATACCCACTTCATCGGATGCATGTTATATTGAACGTGCTTTGATCCACTGGAGTGCGCAGCCCGCCCCCAGCCCCCGGAGCACTGCTTTACCGTGTTATATCCAAATTCATGTTATATCAGGTGGCGTTATATTGAGGTAGTGGTGTATAATTAAAGCAAGGATAATACAATGAGCTAAATTTGTAACACATACTAAATTTGGATGAGAAAGTTTTAAGTTAACAAAAATGCAGACCCAGGTTTTCAAACGAGGCATAGTTCTATATACTGGGTTATCAAAAGATTTCATGTCTAGGTCCTCAGAATTAGTCAGTTCTGTAACTTTCCTGCACAAACATCTGAAGATATTTTAGGGAACTTTGAAACCCACTGGCATTTATGGTTCTGAACTAAAAGAAAACACTGCACATCAAATATGTTTAAGCTGTTTATTTTACAACAAAATGTTCCGTATCAGAGAGCATCTTCAGTTAGAAATTCCTGAAAAAGAAAACCAAACAAAATTGTTACGAAGTTGTAATCTGTTTCAGCAGCTTTAATAAATATTTTCGTGAAACTTCATAAACAGCCTATAAATCCAGAATACACGTTTTCATCAAGACCTAAAACTTTGGAACCTGGAAAGGAAATCACATTGATAACCTTTGCAAAGATGAGATAAACATACTTACTTGGAAACAATCCCATCATTTTTTGCGAGACGCAGAATAGAATCATCAGATTCACCCTTAAATAGAAAAAAAATGGAGTTCTGAAACATGGTCTATAATCCCTGGTTTCTCATTTTTAAATGTAAAATGAGAGATGTGAGGTGCTCAGCTACTTAAAGACATTTCTGGAAGCATCAAAGGCTTAGAGATGTATATAAATCTGTGGATGGAATGCTATTTGTGCAAATTAGCTTTTCCAAAAGTATTCATCAAATTCTTGGCCATCTTGCAGTACTAGAAAGTGGTTTTAACTTCATACATTATGTCACTTGATGCTCAATGATATATCTTGTTATTACGAAGACACAGCGCCCTGATGAAAGTGCAGAAAAAGCATCACACTGGCTTGGTTTAAAGAAATCTTAAAAGCTGGATTTTTGTGTTGCTTACGAACACCACAGACCCAACACTGCTCTAGAAATTGGTCACTCGGTATACTGGTTGCCACCCAAAAAACTTCAGCTATTTCTTTTACTGATTTCATTACTACAGATTTTTGGACAATTCAAGTATACATGTTTTAACCAGAAAAAAAATCAGAATAAATAAATGGAGAAGTTGATTTGGTAATGTAATTTGTTCGTGAAATTCACCTCTCAAATCTAAACAGAATGAATACAAGCTAGCTTTTTGTTTTACATTTAAAACTGATTAAGGTCTCATGAAAGGTACTGGATTGAGACCTTTAGAAACAGAAATCCTCTATCCAGTGAGCATGTAGAGTAGCACAGGAAGCAACAATACTAACATCCTTACATTCCCCTGACAGTGTGCCTCAGATATGTCCTGGAGGAAGAACACTTGTGGATAAAGAACAGCAGTGTTTCTATGATGGACTGGCCCTGTACAAACTCCCACTAAAGTCAGGAGAGTTTTTCCATTTAAAGAGAAGTTGGATGGGGTCCACTGTCTTTGTTCCCTTTACTGGGTCTGCCAAACAGTGTCCCAGATGAGAGGTATGGTTTTTGTGATAGATACACTAGTTCATCAGGAGTTGGACTGAGATCACAAACTTTTCACAAAGGCCAAACATGCATCACATGGAGATAAACAGCCAACCAAACTAAGACAGTTCTAATTTTCAAGAAAACATTCTTACCATCCTACGAATTGCTCCACAAATGGCATAAGTTTTGAACTGGCCATTGACTCTGCCTGTGACCTTGTCAACCTACAATTATAATTAGATCATTTTGATTAAGTAGACATGTTGGTAGACACACAATTCTTGTAATGCTTTACCCTCTACAAGGTGTAAAAAGGTAAATTGTTTGCAGAGAAATAGGTCCTATGGTCAGAATATAATGAATCACAAAACCTGAGCCAAATGTTCACATTAAAAATCACAGGTTAGTTTCGCCACATACAGAAAAGGACCATGGAGTCTGATGGATTCAGGATCAGACAACATAACAGGAATACAATAACCAGTAACAAACTGGTGTGTTAACAAAGGCCTGGGTAGAAGATAAAGCCGAAGTCTCTTTTGGGACACAAGTACATGTCCAATTTAAAAGTACGTTTGTGGATTTAGCTGCCTTAATGACAAGTGTGCCTGTCTGGATTTAGGACTGTATCGAACTTTGGAAGAAGCAGTCTTGTTCCGCAGGCAGATAAATGCACAAGAAAAAGGACACAAATGATCTCACTTTTTCAAGCTGTAGGGAAGTTTCCCAGAAAGAGAACATTGAACAATGTAAGATTAAACCCTGCAGCAACCCTTAAAATAGCACAAGGATTTGTTTTTCATTTCTGCTGATCTCCAATCCTTGAATAATGAAATATGGTAAGCAAGAGATTTTTTCTTAACATTTAAAGGGAAATAAAATCACTTAAAAAATGTTCATATTATGGTGATGTAAAAAAAGATGAAGTAATTTGCCCAAATCCACACAGTAAGCAAATTGCAGAGACAAAATTGCAAGACTTCCAATTATCAGTCCCATACTTTAACTACTAAGCCACATTCTCTCCATGAATATTAAAAAACGACAAATCCTGTACATAGCACAAAAGGCAGATTTGCCAAAGCAAGCTGCCAAGATAAATTACATCCAATGCTGTTGAGATGGTATTAGACTTATTTGTAATGTAATACATTACAATAATAATAGATGTAATACAACATTCACGCTGACATATTGAGCACTTCATGTTAGTGAAACTGAAGGTTCTAAACTTCACAAATAGATACAACTCTCTAATTAGATCTACATATGTCATGAGTTATACTTACCTCAGAAATATTCATTTGAATGGAAGCATGGTCCTTAGCACCGATTATTCGGTTGCTAGCAGAGCTGAGGAAAGAGGTAATATGAAGTTAAAATAAGAAGCATACAAGGAGGGTATTATATTAACCAAACAAAGCCTATTAAAGGCCTATCCACAGTATGGATACCTCTGGGCTAGCAGTTTGATGGTGATAGTCAAGGCATCAGACAGCTCAATGACCATACAGTTAAAAATAGGTTTGACACTGGATTTAAACCTGGCTCTTATTTGGCAGCATTACACTTAGCTATGGCAGTAAATAATGTTAATGTTGGCCTATTTAATTATTTTTAGAATGTATTTAGCGCTATGTTCACTGCATGTAAATGAAGATAACTCACACTGGAAATATGCATTCCTACCTGCTCTGGAAAGCAACTATAAGAAACTGGAATGTAGCTGCCTACTATGTCTGAGAGGAATGCTACTTATTTAGTAACAGAGCAGTGGTGGTGATTGAGAAGAATCAACTGGCCCTTCCAATAGCACCCTCACACAAAATTATTTTTGCCTGCACTTCATATAGTTTATTTAAGGGGTTTACCAGGTTTATCTGAATTTCTTATTAAAAAAACTCCCAGTATGTCTATTTAATTCTTTGCCTATCTTACTCCTAGGACTGTGACTTTTAGACTAAACATTGTGAATTCAGATGCAGTGAGTAATCATGAGTTCATGGTAAAAACTCCTAAGAACCTAGAAGCTCACGAAACTGCTCCTGCAAGAAATAAACACATACTCACAAATGAGCAGTTCATTTTATGTTTTTGTTCCCCCTTGAAGGTCAGAACAAAATGACTCCCAACACCAATCTGGCCACTTGCTAACACCTATGTGCTTTTGTGAAAGTTGTTTTTTTCTCTTAACAGCAGCAAAGAGTCCTGTAGCACCTTATAGACTAACAGAAGTACTGGAGCATGAGCTTTCGTGGGTGAATACCCACTTCGTCGGATGCATGTGCATGTGGACATGCATCCGACGAAGTGGGTACACCCACGAAAGCTCATGCTCCAATACTTCTGTTAGTCTATAAGGTGCCACTGGACTCTTTGCTGCTTTTACAGATCCAGACTAACATGGCTACCCCTCTGATACTTTCTCTTAACAGTGAAGGTAACTAACCACTGGAACACTTTATCAATTGTCATGGTGAAATCTCTATCAGTGACAAGTTTTAAGTCAAGAGTGGGTGTTTTTCTAAAAGATCTAGTTCAATAAAGGAATTATTTTGGAGAAGTTTTATGGCCTGTTACACCCAGGTCAGATTAGATTATCACAATGGTCCTTTCTGGCCTTGGAATCTAAGAGGAAGTAGTAATTCAACTAAATTAATCCCTTCATAGAATATAGTGAACTGGTGCATTGGTTACCAAGTTTCATGCTTCAGGGCATAAACTTATCCTCACCCAGGAACTGCCTTTCACACACTATCACATACCAGTGAGGTTTATTATGGGGATACTGACACTGTTGGATGTAGGAGGCTGCACAAGACTGACCATCTGAGTCAGCCTGGAAAGACCCATGCCCCTATACAATAGCACCAAGCATGCCAAGGAAAGAAGCTCACCATTTACGAGGCACATACAGGTCCACAAATTCCCCAGCGTCGTTCTGCATCTTATTTTTCTATATGTAACTACACAGGGATGTGCAAGAGGAGATACCTAAGGGGACATAAATCACAGGGTCATACCCTACTAACCAAGTACTCAGCTACATGTTCTAACAGCCCAGCCCAACTCAGTCTATTCAGCTTAAATTTTATCCTGTAGTATCTCTGTGCCTTTTGCATAAAATCAATAGCAATAACAAAGTCCCTTATGAGCTTAATGGAGTCTTTGGCATTTCTCCTTTTGCAACACATACAACTCTGCTTGTGGACAAGTCTCTGTTTTTGAGGATGTTGCTAGTTTTTGTGGGGGTGCAGTTCGGAGCATAAGGGCATGTGAGCGTTGTGTGAGGCTTATGGCGGAAAGGCCTTTTCAAACGGGAAGGTTTTGCAGCGTCTCCTAGAGACAAGCGGGCACATTTGCCCGATCTCACAACCAAGGGCCCCATGACAAATACTTCGCCCTCAACCCTCGTGTGCTTCGCCCTGGGCTGGGTGATCGGCGCGGCCCCAAACGCCACCCTCATGCACCGGGACTGGAGCCATTAAATCCCCTAACGGCCCCAACCCGGCCCCAGGCAGCTCGGCGCTGCACGGGGGCCTGACCGCCCCGCCCCCGCCCCGCGTGGCTGGGACCGGGACGGGTAGACAAACTCCCCCCGGCACCCGGGAGGAGAACCGGGGCTTCCCCCGCTGACGGCCGGCCCGGGCCAGGCGGGAGAACCGACGCCGGGCCGGGCCGGACCGGGCCAGGCTGCAGACGGGGGCCCAGCCCAGCCCGGCCCACCCCGCTGCCCCCCGGGGCAGGGAACCCGGCGGCGCCGCCGCCCCCCCCTCCCTAGCGGTATCTCAGCCGCCCCCGCGCCCTGCAGCCCCCAGCCCCGGCTCGCGCCCCGCCAGCCCGGCCGCCCCTCGCCTCCTACCTCGCCGCCAGCCCAGACCGGAAAGGGCGGCCCCCGCCCCCCGGAAGCGATAAGAAAAAGACGGTGAAAGACGCGAGCGCTTCCGGGGCAGCGTCCTTGACGTCACTGGCGAGAGATGGCGGCGGCGGCGGGAAGCGCGGGGCGGAGTTACCTGGCGGCCGCCCCCCGCTCGCTGCCGTGGGGGAGGGGGTCTGAACAGAGCCGAGACGCAGGGCGCGTGGCCTCGGGCCATAGAGTGGCAGGAGCAGCCCCCCCCCATCAATATCAACAGAGCTGGGCGGGAACCCGCCCCCCCCGCCCCAGCCCCCGCAGCGGGACGGTCCGGGTCTGAGTCAGGACCGTCCCGACGGTTCACTGGCGAGCGGGAAGGTTCTTCTGCGCCCTGGCCTCAGGCGGCCATCCCAGAACAGCGGCTCTCACACGCCACTGCACCGCGCCCCCCCCCTCTAACCACCACCATCCCTACGTGACCCCGCGAGGGGGGCCAGCCTGAGCCCAGGGGCTTCAGGCTTCAGCCTTGGGCCCCAGAAAGTCTAAGCCAGCCCTGGCACCCCCATTAAAATGGGGTTGAGATCCACTTTGGGGTCCCCAGCTACAGTTTGAGAATCGCTGTCCCAGAACAGAACTGCCGTTGTTCGCCTACATCCAGCGTAGGTCAATGCCCTGTATTACAAGGACATTTACTCCAGCTTGAATGAGAGGGCTCCTGCCAGTTCATTCAAACGCAATAGCAAAAACCATTACGGACCATCTGACGTCTCTGGATCCGGCCAGGGACTGTTAGTGTCTGGACCTCGCCTAACCATTCCAAACAAGCACATTATTACTCACCCAAAAAGCTGCCCTCCTGGTTTCAACCTGCTATGCAAACGTTGGACCGCTTTCAACTGCATCCGAACAAACCATGGAAGATGCAGCTACTTGATGCACAAGTGGAAAATTAAAAGTTCCACTTCATGGGACTGGGGTGAGAACATCCAAACCAAACATACAACACAGTGCCCCAAATACAGATTCAAAGGTGAATTGGATGATACCCACAATGACACAGAGGCGGCCTTGAAATGTCTTGTCTTATAGACATACAACTGCATCTATGGTATGTTGCTCTGCAGAGGCCATATGCATGTGAAAGCACGCAAGCAATATTTTAGGAAGCAGTTCAGTTTTGTGTGTGTGTGTGTGTGTGTGTGTGTGTGTGTGTGTGAAATAGCAGTTCTTACTTTAAATAGTAGGGGCATGGACAGGAAACTGGAACAACCATCCAAGGAGAGTAGCAAGGGTAAAAAAAACTCAGTTGGCTTCAAGGCTGAGCTTGATAAGTTTATGGAGATAGTATGATGAGACTGCCTATATTAGCATGTCTTTGGCTATCCCTCCATGTAAGGATAATGTTTGCCAAGGGGGTTCATTGGTGGGTTTTTAAGTGGCTGCGGAGCCCAATTCATGCCTTGCAGATTTTCCCCACAGAAAAGATCTCCCCAAGGTGTGATCTTAGAGATGACAGTTGTTGGCTGGACTGTTGTGCCCTTTCTTTCCTCCTTTGTCACTTCTGTCTCATGAGCACATCTGTACTCCTCAAAGTGACCTGTGGCACCACTGTGTTCTGTTCCATGCTGCGTCCTCCCAGTTTGTACTTTCAGATAGCAAATATCTCCAATGACCAGTGATGGGACACTAGATATGGAGGGTTCTGAGTTCCTACAGAAAATTCTTTCCCAGCTGTCTGGCTTCTGGGTCTTGTCCACATGCTCAGGATCTAAGTGATCACAATATTCGGGATCAGGATTTTTTTCCAGGATCAGATTGGCAGAGACCCAGGGTTTTTTTTTGCCTTCCTCTGAAGCATAGGGCATGGGTCAGTTGCAGGTTGAAATTAGCATAAATCGTGAATTCTCTGTAACTTGAAGTCCTCAAATTGTGACTTACAGACTTCAGTAAGTCAGCCAGAGATTATGGGTCTATTACAGGAGTGGGTGGGCAAGGTTCTGTGGCCTGCAATGAAGTCAGACTAGATCAGTGGTTCTCAACTAGGGGTCCAGGGCCCCAAGGGGCTGTCAGCAGGCTTCAGAGGGGTCTATTAAGCAGAGCCATGAGATTTGCAGGGACCCAGGGCAGAAAGCTGAAGCCCCATTATCTGGGGCTGAAGCCCAGGGCCCTAAGCCCTGCCACCTGAGGCTAGAGCTTGAGCAATTTAGCTACATGGCGTGCCATGGGCCCTGGGCAGTTGCCCTGCTTGCTACCCCGCAACTCTGGCCCTGGCTTTTATATGCAGAAAAGTAGTTGTGACATAAGAGGGCCGTGGAGTTTTTACAGGATGCTGTGGGGGGCGTCAGAAAGAAAAAGGTTGAGAACCCCTGGACTAAATCATAATGGACCCTTCTGGCCTTAAAGTCTATGAGGTAGTAAGTATCTGCTTTGTTAAATGAGTTTGTCCTAGAACTAAAAAGATGTATTAAATGAACAGTCTGCCTTATAAGAAAATTTCACACTGAAATGTGATTATGATTGCTGTAACTGAGACTAAATTAAATTAGACAGCACTAGTTCCCATGTATATTTAGTCAGTTTCTCCAGTTTGTGTGGTCCTGTCACACAGTATTATTATTTTTTTAAATAGGGCATTATTGAAAACCCAAATATGGGTTAAGGATTCAGGGGCAAATGTAGTACATGAAACTATCTAGAATAGTTGTTTTGCAAATTGACTTAGATTACCTCTTTCTGCCAGGTATTTAGAAGGAGGCAAAGGAAAGGCTCATACAGCTAGTGTTCTTAAAGGAATCTTTTCCAGACAAGCCAAAGTATGTCACACTTGATTGGTTACAAAATATGTATCAAAACAAAAAATTTTTATTTCACAGCTTCTCAATCCCACAGTTTCATCAAAAGAATATTAGACAAATTACAAACAGAAACTTTAATTTACTAAGACACAAAACTATAACAGTTTACATAAAAATGTACAAGCTCCTATCAAGAGTCTTTTCGTTGTGCTGAATCTAAGCAGCACCTTATTTACATGTGATACATAATTAAACCACACACCCAAATGTAAAGAGACCAGCATTTCTCTTTAAAGGAAAATAGATTATTTGTTTTTGCATGAAAAAGTGTAACATCTCTCTCAGAATGTTATGTTGGGTCCCATTTTGGTTTAGACATTGACAACATTGCAGTAATAATTTTCTACCACACAGTGGCAGCTTTTCTATAAGAAGGGAAATATATCACAATGAGGCTTAACTGAAATAGGACTCTAAGCCAATTTAAGGAAGAGAATGCTAACTCCTATAAAACATTACACACACACACACACACACACACACACACACGTTACTGCCTTTGCCATCAGGATCACTATTTCTGTACAGATAAGACACAGAAAAAGGTACCCAACATACACGTCGTAGACGGTTGGTTAAAATGACAATTTGGGATCAATAACCCATCTTCAGACTTGAAACAAGATTTCTATGGTGTTATAGAAATGTACACAGTGAACACTGTATATAATAGATCATTACCATGATACAATTTTCACCCATAATATCTAGGGCTTTAGAGCTCAGAGCTTTGGATATGCACATGCCGAGGTTTAATATGAGAACCTATTATGGTAAAGCCTTTACTTAAAACACTGCTCTGAAGAATACATGCTTTATCTTAAGAAGGTGTAACTCTACATTTTGCTGGAAGAATAAACCCAACTTGCCCATTTAACACACTGAAGCAACAACCTGCATCCTCACTCAGGCACAGCTTCCATTGCAGTCAATGTGAGGAAGGATTGCAGGATTAGACTTTAAGGATTATATTTCAGTCAGAGCATCTTTTCTCCATTACATATTAGTTTAAAGCAATTTCACTCCTATAATTAACAGCAGGAGCGCAAGTTGTCTCAGAGCACTACATTTTTAGACATATTTCTAGTAACATGACAAATGATTTTACATTTTTTGGACAAATACTCTGAGAAGTTTTACATTTACCACTTCCCCAAATACTTAACTTCCATATTAAGTTTGTCCATATTTAGATAAAGAAAAGGTATTGACTGATTTGGAAAAACCTGTAGCAGATAATGGACCATTATAAATTGAGTGCACTGCATTAATTAAAAAAAAGCTAAGTTGGCAACCCATAAGTGTTAGTCTAATACTTTAGTAAAATAGAACTTATAAAACTGGCACTAATTATTCAGTATAGAACTTTAGCATAACCAACAATTTTCTAACCTCTCTTTTGGAAAATAAATTCAATTGGCAAGTTGGATGTTAGTTATCTTATCTTCCAATTAAAAAAGTTTGTAAAATTCTCCCAGATTAAGAAATTAATCATTCATGTTAAACTTCACAGAGAAGCAGCTTTCTAAAATTCATGTCCTGCGATTGACCAGAAGTATCAGAGGGGTAGCCGTGTTTGTTGCTTTTTACAGCTCCAGACTAAGAGTCCTGTGGCACCTTATAGACTAACAGAGTATTGGAGCATAAGCTTTTGTGGGTGAATAAGTCATGCGTCTGACGAAGTGGCTATTCACCCACGAAAGCTCATGCTCCAATACGTCTGTTAGTCTACAAGGTGCCACGGGACTCCGTCGCTCATTGACCAGAAGGTGCATATTTACTTGCACTAAAGTTGTTAAATAGAGCTACTAGGTTTAGGACTTGAGTAGTATCACTGCAGTTAGATGTATAAAATACCTTTCTAATGCTGCTTAAAAAGAAAGGCTCTAAGTTTCCTTCAATTTCACTGAAGTCAAACTGGCCTTAGGTAAAATGTAGTTGAATAGCAAGACTTCAGTTTTATGTTTGTTCTTATTTAGTGGCCACAACAAACACACAAGGAGTTGAAAGGTACAGTACTCCATGTATCAGAGACTAGGTAGCCTTTTTATCTCAGGAAGAGATCTAGTATCTAAGTTAGTCACAAACAAATACTTGGACATCGAGAAATTTTGTATTATTTTTGTCCCTTGCAAACACACACAAACACTTATTTGTATCATAGTATTGCTTAGAAAAAAACCCAAGAGCGACTAACTGTATCGCTAAAGGTACAACATGTTTCAGAATTGTTTAAACCAAATGTCTGGGCAACAGTGGAAGAAGTTATTTAACCCTTGCATAAACATCAGTCTGCTGCTGAACATTAACCTCTAACTGAATGGCTGATCAAATGTGCAACAAATGCCAGTTTCATGAGGCCCATCACAGTGGCACAATGCTTGGAAGAACTGAGTAAAAAGTAGCAATTTAACAACTGGACATACTTTGTTTCATTGGCTTAGTTTGGAAGCGATAGCAGTACTGGCTGAAACACTTGCGTACAGAGCAGAGAAAGATCACTCATGATAGACGTGGTCATGTTTAAAAAGGTGCCTAGTATCAGGCTATAGTAAACAGTGGCATAAATCAAAATTATAAATGATAATATGGTGATTTCCTCTCACATGTAAGTCGATTTCTTTTCTCCAATTGAACAATGAACTACAAGAACGAACTCCAAGCTGCTTTGCTGCAGCTAATGTGTTCAACAAGTGATATTTCACGATAGATTTCCAAACACAATCTTTCTTTCCTTTTTTAAAATAAAACCTTTATTAACCTATTAACAGTTAAAGAAGTTGACCTAGAATAGTTTCAGACTTGCTACCTATAGATCTATAGTACAAATCCCCTTTGTAATATTAGTGCAGATATACTGGAATTGTTTTCACTATATGCAAGGCAAATGCAGGTAAAGGATACATTGCTATTTAAATTCAGGATTCACTATTATGCAACATAAGTAACTTAAAGTACTGGTACCAGACCAGTCAGTTTTAGGCACATCTTTAAAAAAATAAAGTATGCATTTTATTAATGTAAAAATGCAGGAAAATTCTCAGATACACTATTTGAAATTTATGATTTTTTTGAATGGAAGTGTTTCTCCCTCTAGTTTCAAGGAAGAAAATAAAGGTTGAAACAATCTAAGAGAACAATAGTGTAGCATCCTTTGTAGGGAAGAACTGACCATTTCCTAGTAAAGCTGAAAAGGAAAATACAGAATAACCAGCAGCCACAAAGGTAGCTAGTTTGTGAATCATTTGTGCTTTAATGTCCAAAGGAAAATAAAGTTCAAGACAACCCTTTCTGTACCATCTTCTGATACAGGCTTGGTACCTGTATCATTAATGTACATCTTGACTGTTTAAAAATCATGCTTCAGTCTTCAAACTAGCTGTAGGCATGATCTGATGCATATTGTGACATAGAGAAGGTCAGTGGCAAGTGTCAAATTCAGGAGCAAAATGTTCAGTAATGCTGTTAATCCCCAGAGCCACTGGTGAGCAGCTGGAATGTAGCTTTGGTCAGGCTTGCTGTGTGAGACGTCTATAATGAGGTAAAACTTGGTTTTCAGGAAGGTAGAGGACCAGCTCCAAAGCTACAAGCACTGTAAATTCAAATCCAATGAGATCTCGTCTGTTGAATCTGAATCTTTCTTCTAGTTTCTGCAATGGCATTTTTTGGGACAGGGAAAAAAAAAAAAAGACAGAAGAGAAAATCGGATCAGGAGTTATCCTCAGGAAAGCTACTAGATTGTCACAGATCATACCAGCATAAGAAAGAAAAGTAATCATGTTAGGGCCTGAGCTGTACATACATACAGGATCAAATATGCAGTTGGCTACAAAAACTAGAAACAGACCAATTTATGGGTTCAACTCTGGTAACTGGAAGCCAAATTACCCAATTTGCATGCAAACAGGTTTTTGCATGCTGAAAGGGACAAGCCCAGAAGTTTTAGGGGTGCTGTTTTGAGATCAAATAAAAACACAGGCCGTTTCCCCCCCAAAAACAGGTGCCTAATTTTTGAAAAAGTCTTGGTCTTAGCTCATAAAATACAAGACTGCAACATTAATAAAAAGACAGAGCTTAGGACCGTGAATGAAAAAATTCAAACGATACTTACATCAATAAGGTGTTTCACTTCATGTTTCCTGAGATCACTGCTGATCTTGGCTGCAAGAAGCACACAAGCACCAGCGCACAGTTTGCGGTTCTGTTTGTTGAGCTTGCCTTGGAGAACAAGCTTCTCAAAGTAAACATACGCCATTGACACAGTAACTGGCTCTAGATTGCACTCTTCACTCAGGTTCCACATCTCTCTCTTTAAGCTGTGAGGGGACAAAATATCTTTATCACATGAAATGGTTTCTAAAAAACATTGGAAACTCTTCAGTGTGAAGGAAGCAAGGATTGGTAAAGGGACTGACGCCCTGAATTTATTCATCTGGTTCATATATAATCCAGACTAGTTCTCAACAATGCTGTTACCAGCCGAAGGCTGTTTGGTGGCATATAAAGTGAACTGGTATTCTCAGTACAGTTCCCAGTGGACAGGCCTCCACAATGCAGAAGCTACCATGATGGCTGGCATTAACTAGCACTTTCAGAGGCCAAGGAGACTGAACCTCCTTGTCACATGGAGGTGATCCCTCTATATCAGTTTTAAGGCAAATTGGCAGGGCAGTGGTGCAAACTTGTAGTGCTATTGGTCATGCTGTATCTGTGAAAGATTCCTCTCTAAACATGCAAGAATAGGGAGTGGGAGCAGTTGAAGAGAAGAGGGAAACAGGACTTCAGGGAACGGTGTCTGCATGCAAATAAAGAACTAGATTTTTCAAATTTAACATTTGACACATACAAGACACTGTATATTAAGCAAAAATTGATGTAATATCTCTGATTGTAAATATCTACAGTGGTTGTACTAAGATGAAGGGTATGTCTACACTATGAAATTAGCTCAAATTTATAGAAGTCTTTTTTTTAGAAATCGTTTTTATACAGTTGATTGTGTCCCCCCCCCAAAATGCTCTGAGTGCATTAAGTTGGCGGACTGCGCCCACAGTTCCGAGGCTAGGGTCAACTTCCAGGGCGTTGCACCGTGGGTAGCTGAGAGTAGCTATCCCACAGTTCCCGCAGTCTCCGCTTTTGGGTTGAGATCCCAATGCCTGATGAGGCAAAGACAGTGTCGCGGGTGGTTCTGGGTACATGTCATCAGGCACCCCTCTCCCTCCCTCCCTCTGTGAAAGCAAGGGCAGACAATCGTTTCGCGCTTTTTTTCCTGGGTTACCTGAGCAGACACCATACCACGGCAAGCATGGAGCCCACTCAGCTGTCACCATACGTCTCCTGGGTGCTGGCAGACGTGGGACTACATTGCTATACAGCAGCAGCTCATTGCTTTTGGCAGCAGATGGTGCATTACGATTGGTAGCCATCGTCGTCATATTCCTGGGTGCTCTTTTAGCCGACCTCGGTGCGATCGATCAGGGGCGCCTGGGCAGACATGGGAGTGACTCAGCCAGGTCATTCCCATCTTCTGCCGAGCACCCAGGAGATGACTATGGCTAGCAGTTGTACTGCACCATCTGCTACCAGCCTAAGATATAAAAGATAGATGGATCAAAACAAGAAAGTGACCCGATTTGTTTTGTGAAATCAACAGCCTGCTAAACCCAGGGTTTTGAGTTCAATCCTTGAGGGGGCCATTCTGTGTGACAGTTGTTTGCATTTCTCCTTGATGCAAACCCACCCCTTTTGTTGATTTTAATTCCCTGTAAGCCATGTTGTCAGTCGCCCCTCCCTCTGTCAGAGCAATGGCAGACAGTTGTTTCACGCAAAACCAGGTGAGGAGGCGACGGCAGCAGGGTGACGAGAAGGACACTCATAGACGTCTCACAAAGTACAGGCTGGGCAATGTGCACATCATGCTGATGAGCAAAAGTTTGCGGGCCTTTTCCTGTCTACCTGGCCAGTGCATTTGAGTTGAGAGCACTGTCCAGAGCGGTCACAATGGAACACTCTGAGGCCAATACCATCCAATTGTGTCCACACTATCCCAAATTCGACCTGGCAAGGCCGATTTCAGCGCTAATCCCGTCGAAGGTGGAAGAAAGAAATCGATTTAAAGGGCCCTTTAAATCGAAAAGAAAAGGGCTTCGTTGTGTGGACCGGTGCAGGGTTAAATCGAGGCAACGCTGCTAAATTCGACCTAAAGTTGTAATGTAGACCAGGCCTAAGTCCCTAAGAAAATATTCAGTATGTAAATATAAGAATTAAATAGCCAATCAGGAAACTGCCATTTTGATGAAACATATTAGGGCTGAGAAAATAAGAATTCAAGTCCCAGTAAAACTCAGTTCCAAATTTTTTTGAAGTTAGCTGAAAACTCTGTTCAAGTTATTAAACTGGTTTTCAGCGATTTCAAGTGGTGTCCGAATTTCCATAGGGCTCGATCCTGCCTACTCGCCATTCATAGGACTCCTATTGAAATTTATGCTCATGCACGGTCCCATTGAAGTGACTAGGACTACAGTGCATAAGGGTTTGCAGAGTCTGGGCATAAGTTTGCTATTCACAGATGACAGTCTTCACACTGGGAAGTACAGTTCTGTATCATCAAGACAATGCCCCTCCCTGAAGATAGAAGTTAAATGTGTTCATAGGGTATTTCTAAAATATCTGAAATTATATTTTGAATAATTGTATTTCTTATGGGTATTTTTTTCACTAAAAGGTACTATAACAAATCACTGTAGTTTTCTTTAAAGATAATTGCCATATTGTGGCACAGAAAGGTGAAGTTGCCTGGATTTTTTTTTCCATTCTGCAGTTTCCTATAACAAGCCAAGACCACAGGATATTTTCTCATTACTCAAATAGAAATAGATAGCCATGTGTCCCAGATGGAGGCACAGACTGCTTATAGAAAAGGTGGAGCACACTGTAGGCTCTGAAGTCCACTTAGGTTTTGATCCATAGTTTGCAGAAGGATTGTTGAGTCACTTGTAATTTGCTATTATATTAGTACTAAATCAACAAAAACGCAGTATTAGTCTGAAAATAACTACTTTTAGGCTGAGTTATATGAGGACCATTTCCAGCATCCTAAGCATTCCTGTAATGGCTGCCATCCCACACCCAGCTTAACTGGTAACAACAGATCATCAGTATTTAATCATATATACTATTAATAGAATACTTAATTCCATACAAGTGTTAGAGGAAGCAGCTTGTACAAGAGGCTTAAAGGACATTCTCTCTCTCCTTTCTATTCTCAAGTGCTTGTTTCTTACCTTCTGATTTTGCTCAGCGTTAGCTTGATGTGAGGAAACTTCTCTTTAAAAGTTTCATTCATGTCCTTTTTAAGGTCTGAGGGTTTCACGTATTCTATTACTGTGGTCTGAAACACAAGAGGCAAATTTTCTATAACATTTGTGGTTTTATGGTCTACAATGCATTGTAGGTGCCCTTTAAGCATACCCCCTGTTTGGTACAAAGGCAAGACAGACATGTCTAATAATATTTTGCACTTCTGTAGTGCACACCCAGTGCTTACAAAAATATTAAAATAATCTCAGCAATTTGCAAGACAGACAATTATCCCCATTTCACAGACTGTGAAACTTAAACTGGGAGGGTCAGCGACTTGCCCAATAGATCAGGCTCCCTTTCTAGTATAAGCTCCTCAGAGCCTGACATACAGGCTTCATTAGCTACCCAATGCTTTACCTTTAACAAACACAGGGAAGTGTGGGGACACTCCTGTGAAGCTAGAACTCAGCTGTCAGTGACACTGCTCATCGTGAGAACTTCCCTACTGAACTATCACGATTGAGCCGTGCCAGTGACAAGTATGGAACGTTAGGTACTGTTACAGATGCCTGTTGTAGGCCACAAAGCCATCAGTCTGCTGTTAGTCTGTCCACATCTTCAGAGCACTAGAAAGCTTGTGTATTCAAGTGCCAAGTATTATTTCATGGCCTATATGATGAGAGAGGAAGGAATTCACTTCTTCCCCAAAACATTAAGGGTCAATAAAGATGTGTGAACAGGGCTATATGGTCTCATGACAAAGAGGTGCCAGAGAATGAAGTTTGTGCAGGCTAAAGTAAGCCTTCTGGCCTTAAGAGTGGTAACCTGCTGTTACAATCATCAGCATTACATGTTGAGGCACATAAGTTAGTGGAGTAGAGTAACTGCTAGACAAACAGTTGAAATAAGGCCATGTCAAGGGAAAGCTGTAGTAATCCCAATCTCACTGCGATGCTTTGAAAAAATAAAGGAGCCAAAGTGTGGCAAAATGAAGAAATCCTAATTCTCAGACCTGGAGTAGACTACAGTTCCCAAATGACCCAAATACTGTCTTGCTGCTATGAGTCAGTTTCTCATGAGAGAAGTGGCAGGGAATCCTACAGCTTCAGCTGACAGCGTTCCTGGGAACAAAATTAAACAATCCTGAAATCAGCGCTCTCTTTGGTTGTTGGATCTATTCTTTGACCTTTATGCTGTTTCTCTCGGTGTAACTAGCGGCCATTGTTTTGCAAGATTTCCACGCTCTAAGAGTGCCTTCAAATTTAATAAAATAGGAGTTCACTCCTGGAACAAACTGTCAGGAAGACTAATTGCTTTAATGTGTTAAGCAAAGTAGCTGTGCATAAACTAATCCCAGAGGCTCATAAAATTAATTTTTTGTAGCTGCCACTGATCAGTGGTTATAGATAACAGACAAAACGTTGTTCTAAATTACTGATATCCAGTCATCGCCACACAGTTCTAATAGACAAGCTTTTGCTGCAACATCTTTAAAACGTGCCTTTGTCCATAATATTATTTAGGAACACATTAACTAATTTATGCACTACTGAACGCACATTCCTTGCATATTCACTACAATGGCGTCTACGCTTAATTGGGTCATCACCATCGAATCTCAGACAGAAGTTTAATCTCCCTGAGGACAGAAGATCCTTAGCGCTCTCTGGTAATCTATTACTAATGTAGTGTTTGGCATTGCTCTGTAACTCAGTAGTGCTCAAGTTCAAAGCACAACTATGTCTGTTTGAGTACTTATTGGGAAAACTATAAACAGGGCACATTTTATCCAAGGTAGCTCTTTACTGACACTGAGCATCCATGCGCTGAGTACGTATGCACAGGGAGCCAGAGGGCTGCTCAGTGAAAATATACCAATTTCTTACCATGTAAGATGCAAAGATGAGAACACGCTTGTGTTTCCCACAAGGCCATTGAGGATCATCCAGGAGATTCGGATTATACTCTGATGACTCACCAACTTCATTTCCTGGAAGAATGGGAGAAGTAAATAAAGCACGAGTTGTAAGATAAACAAATAAAATGAGCTTTAAGAAAGAGATTCCTGTTGCATCTAAGATTAGAGACAATCTGCAAATGGGAGAAGAAAATTCATTTAACTATACTACTCAATGCCCCAAATTCTTGGGTCTGCAAACTCTGAAGCTGCAGGTCACCTATTCATGCTCCAGGAAACACTACAGTACATACTATACACCGACCACAAAGACAGTACTTGGAAGGCAGTGACAACAGGAGACAAAAGGCAAGTGCTTTTTTAAAATAAGCACATTATTGGTTTGCAATTTTGTTTTGCTGCTTAAAAATGGTAATACATTGTATATGACATACAGAATGTGAAAAAGCATGTAAGCTCTACCATGAACCAAGAACTCATCCATAATGCAAACAAAAAAGGAGGATGAAGCACTCACACATTGTTTTTAAATATTACAATACCCCATGATCTGAATCAAAAAATACTCAGTCCATGGATATTACAAGGGTTTTAGTGAGAAGAATGAAGAATGAGACAACCTTATCTCCAACTGTCGAAGTCACAGATTTCAATGGGATCAGGATCTCTCTTTGCACCTCCCATATTCTGGCTTCAACCAGGGACCTGCCTTGCACTTAGCGCAGTCTTGGAGCTGCTTTATGTTGTACTGGCTTGTAACAACCTCTTAGTGGCTATTACACCCTTTCCTTCCTATTTATGCTAGGGCAGGGGCGTGGTGGAAACAGAGGAGAAAAGAACTCTGCACTGTCTAGGAACATGTTATACCAGGCAAAGGCCACTTCCAGAGTGGCATAAAAGGGGTTGGAGCACAAGAAAGAAGCTGGCTCCTCTCTAAATTTAGAAAGAAGGTGAGCAGTTGTGTGGAGTAGGAGTCAGCTGGATGTTTTAATCATTAGTCCTTACACTGCTGAGTTAAAAGGATCCAGTTATTTTTGCCTACTGGTATTCTGCTGCACCTGGTGTTCTATTGTCATGTTACTTATATTCCACTGAAGTCAGCAAACTGTTAGAGAACACCTCTGGTACATTAGCAGCAGAGCAGGTTCATTCTAGCTGGAACATTCAAGCAGCAGAGGTAAAGGTCTGAAAGAAAGTTCTGTTTGTAAAAAAAAAAGTTATTTATGGGTGTTACGTAAGGATGCCAGAAATGGCACAGCATTGGAGATTCTAGTTTAGTGGAGGGCAAGGGTAAAGTGGTTACATATGTTGGCCAGATACACAAGTCTATTTTATGGTCTCCTGTTAGAATATTGTTTAAGTGTGATTATAATCTGAAAAAAATGACTAAAAATTATATCCATATGATTCCATATTTATATCTTTCCATGGTTCCAAATGTGCTCTTTTTGCAAGCAGAAAGATGAACACTTCAAATGCCAGTCATGCAGCTTTAAATCTGGATCTGAAAGTTGAACTGAGTTCTTGCCAGCTCATGCATTACCACACGTGATAAGAGATTCTGCACTTAGAATCACTGATGCATGAGCCACAACAGAACCAAGCTCACTTTCACAAAGATGTATTGACTCTACAGCATGAACAAAACGAACACATTTGTTTTGTAAAGTACGTGCAGGCAGCAGATCTGTTGAATTAGCTGTGTCACTTTTGCATAGTTGCCTTTTTACCACTGAAGCACTGTAAGGTATATTGGTTTCTGGTTTGAACAGCAAGAGCTGGTGGGTTGGGATGTTTAATTGTTCGAGAGGGACACTGGAAACATCTTCTGCAGGTAAGATGCCACTTAAATATCAGCGTTGAATAACTTAAATGCTGCTACTTTAGGGAATCTGATACTCTGGTAATTTGTTTCTCTATTTTGAGCAAAACTGTGACTAGACCTCTTATTCTGTAAGTGTGCAGAAATTGATTCCCCTCCCTACCTCTGGCATGACCAAAACTTGCACATGTGAAAATAGCAACCGCACCTCCTCACAGATGGCACAGACAAAATGAACTTGCTTATACTCTTAAAAAAATAAAATCTTTTGGGCAGTCAGTTGGACACATGAAGTCTATGGTATTTAGTCTGAATTTAAGAAAATCGCTTATAAGTGTTCCTTTAGGTTAGGTCTTGTTATGCTGGAAGGGCAGGGAGAGTTCTTCCTTACATTTCCATGTGTTCAAGTAATTCTTAAGGAGTTCTGATAGGAAAGGATAGAATTTTGCCCTGGAGAGACAACACTACGCTTTGTAAAGGTAACTAAATTGATTACACAGAAACAGGTAATAAAATAGCAATTCCAAAGATCAATGCTGTTTTGTTGTGTAGCCTTTTATCTCCTCTGAGCTTTTCACTCCTTTGTGCTTAGTTATCCTTAGTGAAGGGATCAGATGCTTAGACTAGTCTTTGGCCACAGCTTTAGGGAATGGCCTCCTGAAGAATTCTCAGCTATATCAAATCCTTCCTAAAAGTGCTTGTTGCTGACAGCCTTCAGTTCCTACTGTTATCTAGCCTTGTTCCAGGCGAATTTATTCCTGCCATTTTAGAGCATCTTACAAGGAAAGAGGGTATTGCAGTTCCCCTTGCATGCAAGCAGTACAAAACCATATGGAGTTTTTACCTATTTCTGTTCCTGGTGGTATTGTTTTAGTGGTTACAGTTTTATGTCTTGACCCTGTAAGACTCCGTGAAGCATTGAATCGACATGGAGGAGCAGCACCATGATTATCAATTTTGCGGCCAACAAGGGCATTGGTTGGATACAAGAACTTTGCATAGGACACAACCTAAATAAAGACAACACGTGTTAGCAATTATAGGAGGAGCTGTGAATTACCTCTATATTTAGGCTAACACTTTCCATTCTAAAAAAATGCTTGCAACTGTTTCTCAGTAGTCACCATTGTTTGCAACAGGCCTTGGAAAATTCAACAGGGAGAAAGCCGGGGCCAGAGAAGTTTTATTTCTTTGTCCCATTAAATTTCATTCAGGTTTGGCACACACATAAACGTTTGAGGAGTCACTATTTCTCTTCCAACACTTGCATTGTCAGCAGAATTTTGGTAGCATGCCAAATACCTGAACATGAATGTTCTAATCTGAGGCTGGGCCCATATCTGCACCAAAGCAGCAGCATCAGTGCACTGCTCTGGGAACCCCAGGAGAAGACAGCTTCTCTGCCAGTGGGGAGAATGAACTGGACAGGGGTCTCCCCAGACCCAGCATGACCCTTGTGGCCCATCAGTGCCACATAGGGAAAGAGCTCTTCTCCACCTCCCGGGACACCTCTCATGAAAGGATCTCAAAGTACTTTATAAACAATAATTAAGCTTCAGCACCTCTGGCGGGATGGGCAGGTCATTTAATGTCTATGCCTCACAGTCATATAGTGACAGAGCAGAGAACAACACTCAGACCGACCAATCCTCAATTCTCTACTCCACCCGCAGCTCCATTCATTAGCATGGTGGACTCTACAAGAAAAAAATATTTCTTTACCTTGCCATCAGCTCCAAGCTCCACTCCTTCCAATCCAAGAACCATCTCTGAAGAGACTGAAACACCACCAGAAGGATGTCGCTGTTTCTGCCCTTCCATTTTTAGATCACTGTAAATGAAGATGGATACTGAAGTGTACTATAAGAAACTGCATTACAAGTCTAACTTCCTCTACAGTAAACACTAGACATGCCATAGCACCGACATTAACACCACTGGAAAAAAATTCCACTCTGTCTTCCCATTCCTCTTTTCAAGCAAGCATTAATTTTTAAATGCTCGACTCAAAATGTAAGAGGTTCACTTAACTAGAGAACAATCTAACAGGATGGAAACTGGTTATTTTTAATTCAGCTCAGTATTATTATGCTTACTATCATTTAAACTGAGCCATATGTAATCTTTCTATACACGTGTACAACCCTATACTGCACTAACAAATGTACAAGTTTTGGGTAGCAAACGCAAGCAGCAAACACATTTTACATTACTAGTTTCCCTGCACTATCAGCTTACCTTTCAGTTACACTTTACTGACTGGAGCCCACCTTCATGAAGAACACACTGACTAAATAAATATAGAGATTTCTAGCAGAACTCTACTTTAGTAACAGCAATTTTGCCTCTTGCTCCAGTCTAAAAAAATATTACCATCATCATTTGACAAGGAAAAGCTGAAAGTAGTGGTACTCTAGCAGCCAGCTATAAAATGCAACTCTTTCAAGTGACCTTGCTGCTTTCCCATCAAGTGAGAGAAACATTTCCCATTGCCTATTTTTGTAGAAAGTATGTTTGCATACAATACAATTTCCACCAATAAACATCCGTTTCCTTCTTCCATAAGTTATGCACAGGACACAAGTGACAACACAATTGTTTTAGCAAAGGTGGATTAAGAGTAAATGCAATACTTTCTGTAGACTATGTAAATCAAATGTCCACAGAGCTAGCTCAAAGCTCACAAGAGAGTCCTACATGGATTTTTCCTCTAGTTCTTCTCACTTATTATTCTTCATGTGTGAGTATTTGCAATTGTATTGTGTACACTTTGAGCACATTTCTTACATTTCCAAAATACATTGCATATAATTTGCCATAATGGATTGTTTTCAGTTCTTGGTAGTAGGCAAAGTTACAGTGGCATTCAGCATTTAATGTTATTTTCAGGGCTTAATACATCTCTTTATAAAGAGTCAGAAGAGCATCTTAAAGTATTAATTATTATGGCTGAAAACGAGAGTCAGGAAAGATAGCAGTTGCCTTTACCTCTAGTGATATATCAGCTCTAAGTGCAAAATAATGAACAGTCTGACCAAAATATTTTTAAAAAAGCTAATAGGGCACTGAGCACTACCTCAAAACTTTGAAGAGAACCAACTGCAAACAGTGCAATAAGGTGGGCAAGGATGACCAATCCAATGGAGTTATCCAGTTTCTCTCATCAGGACTGGCACGTTTCCATTCCCTTTAACTTAAATGACTGAAACTTCCCAACTCAAGTTGTTTGATGTTGGTGCTGGCTGGCCAAGGTGGTAGCAAATCCCCTTCTCACATTATATAAAGGAAAAAACCTTTAAAAACAAAAAAAACCCAAAAAAACCCCCAACACACACACAAAACCCAAACTAAAGCACAATTGGTGACAAATACCTATTGCACTCCATCTTTTTTGATTAGATTTATTTATTTTTTTGGCCAAAAAAAGTAAACAAGACTCCTAGCTCCAATCTTTTACTATAACTATTAGAGTGGTGGCAAAAGGAGGAAGGAGAGAGGTAGTTTGACTTCTACACAATATTTGAATCTTTTATTGAAAACAAAAACTCCTAAAAGTGTAGCATAACTGGTTACCTTAAAAAAAAAAAAAAAAAAGGTTTCTATCCTAACACCACAACCTTATTCATTTTCAGATTTTTGCATCAAGCAAGATGTCTTAGGCCTTGATATTGCAAACACTTAGGCACTTGCTAACCCTGCACACGAGTAGTCTCATGATAAAATGGTTTCACATACATGAAGTTAAGCATGGGCATAAGTGTCTCCAGGAACATGGCCCTATTTCCCTTTTAAATCCCAAAGCATACACCTCATAAAAACATAAGAATGGCCATAGTGGGTCAGACCAATGGTGCATCTAGCCCAGTATCCTGTCTTCAAACACTGCCTGGTGACATGCTTCAGAGGGAATGAACACAACAGGGCAATGTATTGAGTGATCCATCCCGTCCTAGCTTCTAGCAGTCAGAAGTCTAGGAACACCCATAGCATAAGGTTGCATTCCTGACCATCTTGGCTAATAAGTTCATGGAGAATAGGTCCACCAATGGCTAATTCTTTTTTTGAACCTGACTATACTTTTCGCCTGCACATTACCTGACAATGAGTTCCACAGGTTGACTGTATGTTGTGTGAAGAAATACTTCCTTCTGTTTGTTTTAAACCTGCTGCCTATTAATTTCATTGTGTGACCCTTGTTCGGGTATTATGTGAAGGAGTAAATAGCACTTCCTTATTCACTTTCTCTACACCATTCTTGATTTCACAGACCTCAATCTTTTTCTCCGTTATTTGTCTCTTTCCATAGCTGAGTGGTCTCAGTCTTTTTAATCTCTCCTCATATGGAAGCAGTTCCATACCCCTAATGATTTTGTTGCCCTTCTCTGTACTTTTTTGCGGTTCTAATACATCTTTTTTGAGATGGGACAAACAGAACTCAATGTAGTATTAGCGATGTGGGTGTGTCATGGATCTATGTAGTGGCATGATGATTGTTTCTGTCTTATCTGTCCCTTTTCTAACAGGTCCTAACATTGTTTGCTTTTTTAACTGCTGCTGCACAATGAGCGGATGTTTTCAGAGAACTATACATGATGACTCCAAGATCTTTCTTGAGTGGTAGCAGCTAATTTAGACCCCATCATTTTGTAAGCATAGTTGTGGTTATGTTTTCCAACGTGCATTACTGCAGATTTATCAACATTGAATTTCATCTGCCATTTTGTTGCCCAGTCACCCAGTTTTGTGAGATCCCTTTGTAACTCTTTGGAGTCAGCTTTGGACTTAACTATCTTGAATAATTTTTTTTTATCATCTATAAACTTTGCTACCTCACTGTTTACTACTTTTCCAGATCATTTATGAAGATGCTGAACAGCACTGGCCCCTGTATAGATCCTTGGGGGACTCTGCTAGTTACTTCTCCACTGTGAAAACTGACCGTTTATTCCTAACCTTTGTTTCCTATCTTTTAACCAGTTACTGATCCATGAGAGGACATTCCCTCTTATCCCATAACTCCTTACTTTGCTTGAGAGCCTTTGGTGAAGGACCTTGTCGAAGGCTTTCTGAAAGTCCAAGTCCAACTGGATTGTTTGAGGACACCCTCAAAGAATTCTAATAGATTGGTGAGGCATGACTTCCCTATACAAAAGCAGTGCTGACTTTTCCCCAACACATCGTGTTCATCTGTGTGCCTGATAATTTGGTTCTTTACTATAGTTTCAACCAATCTGCCTGATACTGAAGTTTGGCTCACCAGCCTGTAATTGCTAGGATTGCGTCTTGACCCTTTTAAAAAATACGATTAGTAGTTCTTCAATTTCGTATCCGAGTTCCTTCAGAACTCTTGGTGAATACATTCTGGTCCTGGTGACTTATTACTGTTTAATATATCAATTTATTCCCAAACTGCCTCAATCTGGGACAGCTCCTGAGATATATCACCTAAAAAGAATGGCTCAAGTGTGGGACTCTCCCTCACATTCTCTGCAGTGAAGACTGACACAAAGAATTCATTTGGCTTTTCTGCAACAGTCTTGTCTTACTTGAGTGCTCCTTTAGCACCCTGATCATCCAGTGGCCCCAGTGATTGCTTGGCAGGCTTCCTGCTTCTGATGTACTGAAAATTTTTGCTGTTACTGTGTGTGGTTTTCACTAGTTGCTCTTCAAATTCTTTTTGGCTTGCCCAATTATACTTTTATACTTGACTACTATGCATGGGCTTTTGGCTGTTGAATTGGGGAGGAGGGGGGATTTTACTGACTCTCTATGGGAAGTCTGGTTGAGTACTTTAATTGACATTGAATCAATTTGATTTTTATATTTTATTTTACTACTCAATGAGTGCATTGCTATTTTGTACATGCCTTAAGTCTGATGAGCACATTTAAAATATGCATTTTCTTTTGTTTCAGGGTATACTAAAAATGGGCTATGGTATATTACAGTTACACTCACTTATGAGGCTACGTCATTTCATAAATTAGGCTGTTATATATGGTAATGGACTGGACACTTCAGAGCAGTGCAGATATGTCAAGTTACAAATATAGACTCACCTGATTCGTAAGCTCTCCCCATATGGCAGGATAGAAAAAGCCACACATAAGGTTCGTTTAGCACAGATTAATACTATCCTGAAAGCAGACAAGAAAAGATTAAAATGAGAACTGAAACAAAAGTTTTCTGCAGCTATAAAACAGCAGCCTTGCTAGTAACCCTGTAGTTTCCTATGAAGTGTGCACACACAAGGTTTTTCTTAAACGGCTTCTCTAAAGAACCTAGGATGGTTGTAGAGTTTATATTAAAAATAGGGCAAGAAGTAAGATGGCTTAATTTGCAGCAAGGGAGATTTAGATTAGATATTAGAAAAATCTTTCTAACTCTTAAGGATAGTTAAGCAATAAATAGGCTTCCAAGGGAGGTTGTAGAATCCCCGTCATTGGAGGTTTTTAAGATGAGGATTGGACAAAAACACTTGTAAGGGTTGGTATAGGTATATTTGGTCCTGCCTCTGTGCAGGGGGCTGGACTAGATGACCTCTTGAGGTCCCTTCCAACCCTACATTTCTAAGGTTCTATTGATAGAGGATACTTGGCTCCTACATAAATCACTCCCCCCTCCCCCAAGTTGTGAGAGCTTTACAAGAAGTGAGTACAGATTATTATCTTCATTTTACTGCCCACGAAACTCAGGCACAGAGAGGTTACATGACTTGTACAGGGTCACACAACAAACTGATGGAACAGCCAGGAGCACAACTCAGGTCTCCAGACTTCCATTCCATTCCCTATTCCCTGGAGCATACAGCCTCTCTAATTAGCTGGGGCTAAGAACAACAGTCTAGTGTTAAACACTATAAAATAGAACTGTAGAGTTTACTTATTTATGAAATTTGAGACCAATCAGATTTTTTTTGCATTCATTCTCTCCACTTCAAGAGCTGAAGTCACGAAGTTCTTTTCCGACCCAAACAATTCCCCAAGTGTCACACTGCTCAACCACCTGAGGCTCCCTGTTGGCTTTTACCCTCACATAATCTTAGCAAATGTATTTGTATGGATACATTTTACATTTATACAATACATGTATATAAAATTAAAAAAAAATCCCATCTCTCCCACTCCCCCCCAAATATATTTTAGATGAACATCCCATTTACTGCAGTGTCCAAGAATCAAATCTTTGGATAAGCCAGCCCGACTCCAACATTTGTGTGTGTTAAGCTGTAATTATTTGTGACCCAAATCTGCCAGCTTTACTCATGTAAACTGGTACTTATTCACATAGATGGATAGCCCAGCTAAACTCAGAAAGACTATTCACATGAGTTAAGCCCTACTTCATGCAAATAAGGGTGTCAGAATCAGACCCCAAGTGAATATAAAACATTACCTGCTATTCTTTGTATCATATTGTCTCATATTCTTGATGAAGTGCATCTTCTTCAAGCTTTTGTGTCTTGGAGATCCAGGTATGAGCTTAGTTCTGCAATTAAAAAGAATTATTCAGTGATCTAAAACAAAGATGTAAGTGTTATGATCAGATGGCGGCACTAGCATGCAGGACCTCAGATATTCAGCTTTGAGGAGGGTGGAGGGAGGAGAGGACTTGCATGCAACGAGTTAATATTAATGCTGCTTTTGAAAAAGTACCTTCGTACACTGGCACATTCCACTATGTCTTCTAAAAATTCTAGAGAGCAGCGCTGGGAGATAAAACGCCTTCTGTAAAAATGTACAACACCATGAAGAGTGAACAATATTAGTTCATGGCCTTTGAGATCAGAAACTGCAACAGATCTATGAAGTCTTAAGATATTGTACTTCTCACAAAAGATAGCTGAAATATTCAAACCTCAGCATCTTTAAACTTCTGAAGAGGCCAAGAACCTTAGAGTTCCCAAAGCAAGCAGTTTATACTGAGTAAAGGGTTTCATCTTTTTAAGAAGTTGGCTCTCTTAGCAAAGAGGTCATTTGACTAATCAAAATAGTTTCTAATCAAAATATATTCTATAGAACAAAAAAGCCTGCCTGCAAGTTACCACTCTTCAGGAATCTTTGCAATACAAGTTTAAAAGACCCAATGAGAGGTGTGGGAAAATCCCTCACCTTGGGTAGGAGGGGGGGAAATAAATCTCATCTCATAGCTTGTGTGCTTTTTCTGAATTTGGAAAATTGGACTAATTACCTTTCCTGTGACAGGAGTTTAGACAAACTAAAAAAAGCCTTTTTAAACAACAGTTCTGGCTCAATAAAAGCAACAGAAAGACTAAGGAAACTATAGAAAGGGCTATTAAAGAGGGTACTACATGTCCATGTAAAATCCTAAAATGGAAGACCGGGGGTGGGGTGGAGGGAGGGAAATTCACAAGAAACTGAGATGGTGTAATGTTAGTGGTGTATCACATTAACGTGGGGAAAATGGACCTTGCCCAGAGGAACAGATTCCTATTGTCAAAGGCTTAGATCATTCATTAACCAGTGAAAATGTAAATGTGATCAAGGATTTTGAAGCTATATACGCCACAAGAATGATGTGTTCAGACCCAAATCGGCACTAAAAAGCCACCTCCAAGTAATAGTACTTCACTGTAACTATTCATATTCTACATCTTCTCCCTTTGTCTTGGTAGCCATAAACACCCCATGTACTCAGATATCCGAGTTTTTCTTCTGTTCTTCTTGACAGATGTCTGTTAATTCTGTAATATGCACTGTCAGAACTGGACTAGTCTAGTACAGTCTCTGAACTGGCTTCTATTGATACAAGTAAGAGGGCTTTGGTTAAAAAAAAGGTTTTGTAAGATTTTAAAGACCAAGACAATGGAGTTTCTTTAAAATATAAGCAAATACCCCTATATCCCAGGGGAAACAAAATGACAGCAGTGTTTATGTTAAGAACTATGAGAAACAGCAACTGTTTTTATTTTATCAAGAATAATTCTGTAATTGGAACGACAGAAGCTAGATATTCTCTTGCACAGCTGGCTCTTATTGACTAAGGATTTTCAGTTAGTCTCCTAGGAATTCCATCAAGCACTTAAAAAAATAAGCAGCTACACAAATTGGTAAATAAACTGGAAAAAAGACTAAAGGTCAAAACTGAAAGATGGGGGAAAAAAAAAAAAGTCAGCCTGCTTTATTATTTGGGTGCCTAAACAGATTCATAGATAAGGCCAGAAGGGACTACTGTAGTCATCTAGTCTGACCTCCTGTACCATAGTCCATAGGACTTTCCCAAATTAAAAACTACAGCATGTTTTAGAAAGACATTCAATCTTGATTTTAAAATTGCCCGTCATGGGGATGCCATCACAGCCCTTGGTAAATTGTTTCAATGATTAATTACCTTCACTGTTAAAAATGTGCACTCTATCTTCCATTGAATCTTGTTATACCTGTGTCTGCTAGACTGAAGGACTCATTATCAAACCCCCGACTGTAATAAAATCACCTTTAAACCTTCAGTGTGCTAAGATGAATACGTTTAGCTACTTGAATCTATCGCTATAAAGGATTGGAAAAAGACCTTTAATTGTTCTTGTGGCTCCTCTCTGAAATCTCTCCAATTTCTCAACATCTATCTTGAATTGTGGACACCAGAACTGGACATGGTATTCCAGTACCTGTCAGACCCAGTGCCAAAGACAGAAGTAATATAACCTCCCCTCTCATACTTGAGAATCCCATTTATACATCCAAATATGGCTTTAGGTGTCTAACTTTAGGCACTTTCGAAGTAAAAATGTACTTTTTAGATAGCTATTGTAAAAAGATTAAGATGACAAATGTTTATTTCCTTCTCCCCACCCTTGTAGTTACTTTTCTCAACTTCTCTAAAGATACTCTCAGAGCTGCCTATAAAGTGTGACTGGACTAACATTTTTAAGTAGTAAATAATTATCATGTAAAAGCTGCAACTATACAGTACTTTTCCTGCAAATGCAAGATCTACAGTTTGCATGGCAAGCAAAGACCCTTTATGAGAATATCTACACCTCTAAGTTAAATCCTTACCAGTTTTTCTTACTAAACTTAAAGTAAAAAAGTGTCACTTTTAATAACCGTACAAAGAGTCTCCAGGAACAGCTCTGCCTACATATTAAGATGCCCTGGGATAAGGATTTTAAAATTAGATGATTTATTTTCTGTAGTAAGAATTCCAATTAGTATTTTGCACTTCACTATAAAATGCATCCATTCACTTTGTCCAAATTATTAGAAAAATAAATGCCTTCATACATTCCTGAAACCCAGTTAAAAAAATAATCATGATTTACCATTCTTGTCTACTTTTTGTAAGTGTGTGTCACTTACGAACCCAAGACAAACTACATTACTGTATGCATTTCTCCCCCTTGGCAGTAAAGGGCATCAAAAGCAACCATCAAAAGCAAATGTTATTAACAACTAGTTATGGCTTAAGGGAATATGTAACGCCATTCTCCAATACAGAAGTTGGCATTTTCACTAGAAAGCAAATCTGACATCTTTAATTTCTCTTAGTGGAGTTGTTCAGGTGTTCTCTGGAAAGAGCAAAGCTCAAGCAAGCACTCAGCTAAAAAATTTGAGTTGCTCCTTGTATACAAGAATGGAGAGAATGTTAAATCTTCTCATTTGTGAGTTGATTAATGTTGGAAACTGTCTTTGGTAGTGTTCTATGGCTAGAAACTTGGTACATCCATGGGGAATGGATCACCTGTACTCCCCAATGTCCTCTGCCAAAACTGCAGTTTTAAAACATTTCTTTGCATAGCTCTTTTTAAAGTAGTTTCAATCCTACTCATGGTTATTTTGGAGCCATCACAGCCACAAGCATGGCTACTGCTGCGGTATTTCAGCATGCAATATCATCCAAGATAGACAGGTGTCCACATAAATCAAACAATTCCTGGCGTGCTGAGAAGGCCATTAGTCATGATGCAACATTCTCAGATCTGGAATTCAGCCCCTGACCTAAGTTTAGGAAACATCACACGACTCATGTATTGGGGTCTACAGCAGCAGTTCTCAAACTGTGGGTCAAGACCCCAAAGTGGGTGTCGACCCCATTTTAATGGGGTTGCCAGCACTTGTGTTAGACTTGCTGGGGCCGAAACTGAACCCGAGCCCCACTGCCCAGGCCGCAAAGCACGAAGGCTTCAGCCTTGGGTGGCAGGGCTCAGGTTACAGGCCCCCCACCTGGGGTTGAAGACCTTGGGCTTTGGCTTTATTTCCCCCTCCGCCCCAATCACCCCCACAGGGCAGGCTCAGGTTCAGTCCCTCCTTGTGGGGTTGTGTAGTAATTTTTATTGTTAGAAGGGGGTCGCAGTGCAATGAAGTTTGAGAACTCTTGGGTCTCTTGGATCAAGCCCATCAGGATGTGATGAAACACTATTAGCCCCTTCCTCCATTACTTTGGTTTTCTCCATGTCTAACAAAACTCACACAGACGTGGATTGCTGATTCTATCTGTGTGTGTGTGCACGCGTGCACGCGCGTGTGTGCGCAGATGCATGTGTGGTGGTGGTGGGGGAATAGTTGCATAAAAGGGTATTGGCTTAGCCAAATAATAGAGGTAGACAGAATCCCTACCTGTAGGAATCCATGGGCAAAGCCACCTTGGTGAAAGTGTAGAATACCACAGGGATATGCAAATACAAGTTCTCCTTGCTTGGCTGCATGAATCCCACTTAGAAGGTGGGCACCAGGAAGGAAAGAGTTTGTTCTTTATTCCAGGAAGGTCTGTAAAATTAACTCTCTAGGACAGGGGTCAGCAACCTTTCAGAAGTGGTGTGCCGAGTCTTCATTTATTCACTCTAATTAAAGGTTTCGCGTCCCAGTAATACATTTTAACATTTTTAGAAGGTCTCTTTCTATAAGTCTATAATATATAACTAAACTATTGTTGTATGTAAAGTAAATAAGGTTTTAAGCTTCATTTAAAATTAAATTAAAATGCAGAGCCCCCTGGACTGGTGAGAGTGCCACTGAAAATCAGCTCATGTGCCGCCTTCGGCACGCGTGCCACAGGTTGCCTATGCTCTAGGATTACGAAGTACAGCGAGAATATCTGCTTCCTGGAGATAGCACTTGTACTTATTGCTCTGAACTTTATGGGCGGATTCAAGGTTTTGGGGTGTGTGATATATTCAGCATGTTTAGGAGAGTAGCACTAAGTCCACTGTATTGTCTTTAAAAACATCAACAGATGTTAGTTAGAATCAACCAGTCTAAGTGTCTCCATAACATATTTATTTGGATGCTTAGTAAAAGGTATTCTCCATCACTAGTTACGCTAGGGCAGAGCAAAAAGATCTTGGGCTCACTTTGGATTGTCTACTTTGCATTCATGTCCAAGTGGTGGCTGGGGAGCAAATGCAAGTCCCACTTGCCATGCTCAACTCCAGCCAGAAGAGGAAAACCACCTGTTAAGAAGCAGCCAGCCCACCTTGGAAGGTGCATTTTCAGAGCCTGTGCAGGATAACAGGAAGCATTATGATGGTGAAGCATACTGCTCTGGGAAAAACTGGCCAAGTCCACTGATGTTTAAATGTATTTGAAAGGAGAAGGGCCTCACACTCATTGTCGGAAATTGGACCATATAATTCACAGGAAATCAGATCTGCTGACAGCCCGCTTCTGCGCTAGGAGCAAAACCCCAGACACTACAATAAGAATTTCTAGTCAGATTTGCTTGGTTCAATCTTCCAAACCGCTGGCTTCTGTCCTTAGCCCATACTTCAGTTTGCTGGGCTTGCTCTGAGTTTTTATTTCCTGTTTGACACATTAGACATGAAAATTATCCAAGAGGAACCTCACTCTAGGACCAGGGGAAGCTTACATAACTGAAGTTTATTTTTTCCTAAATAAAATAATTAATCCCAGTCCATTTGACTCAATGTTAGGAATGGAGAGAGCACGTGACTAGGTGGTCCACTCTAAAAGATTGCATTTTGACAAGAAATGAAAAAGGTGTTTGCATTAATACCTTCCTCTGTCACTCCCAAACTCAGGCACTTGACGATGTGCTTTGCCTGCGCACTGAAAAGGTGTCCGGAATATTATCCATTCTTGAATATCACAAAGCTTTGCTTCCCACAATTGCAGTGTCTTGAAGTTGAGACGGTCAGGAAGAGATATCTGAATCAGTACACACACACTATAGCATAGGAAGATCCCACCCCACACTCTGAACTACAAACAATACACCCTAGTGTGTAAACAGGAGACTTCACTCCAGTTTAGCTGCATTAACAGAGTTAAGATTTTTCTACTAAAGCAGGATAATTGTTTTCCCTTTGGATGTCCAAGGCATTAAATCAGATATATTCCTATGGAATAAGGGTGCCACAGAGTTTTACTAATCCATATATGCCATAATTTGCGCACACAAAAGTTGTGCAGAGATTTAATAGTAAAATACCACCTCACTACATTCTATGCTAAGACTGATTCTATTTTAGATATTCATGAACCTATCAGAGTTTTAAAGAATAACAGTTTTACTATTGTTATGGTTTATTTTTAACAATGTATTTTACAGAGTATACTATAGTACCATAATACTTTCCACCACTGTCAAAATAAGTGTAAGAACATTTTGCAATTTGTTAGCTTGTTTTTTATTTTTCCTCCCATACCCATTATCATAGTGTGAATTAGTGAGGCTCTGTTATAATAAGAAACCTTGGATTACATGGATGAGCTGACCACTTGTCAGGTTCTGTCTGATGAAACCATATTTAAAATGGATTTATTCTGTTCTAAGCAGATTTATCTAGGATGAAGTTCCTGGCCTGTAGCTTTATGAACTGGAATATAAAGGATTATAATTAGAGGGGTTTCCAGAGCTCTCAGTGCTGTGAGTAATTTAAAGACAAAGAAAATTCATCTGCAAGATGTCTTAAAGACAACTACCTACTGTAGCACATTTACAGATATGTTTAAACTGCCTTAAAGACAAATACCACACAGATTTGACATTTAGGAGCTCAAGCAGTGCATGTTACTTCATCCAAAATCCTACCTGAGCTAACATTTTATGCACCAAGTACAGCATTCTTAAGAAAAGTAATTCAGTTCAAGCAAATAAAATCTGTGAGCTATATACCAGGGGAAACTGGCTGGTAGAAACCAACAGCAGGTAGGAGCAAAAGAGTAAATTCCCTATTACAATAAAATAAAGTATCCTTGCCAAGAAAGCAGCTAAGGATAGAAAAACCCTTTAAGAAGACTTTATGTAAAACAAATACTACCCTTAATTTGACATTGACATTGAGTTTCAATTAGTGAGCATCCCCTCCTTTTCTGAATGAGTATAGGACCTGAGACGGCCTTTAACTTATGTTGTTAGGAGAACACCAGCTGCAGTCAGCCTCTAAGTTGGGTCCTTTGCTGCTGGGACCTTCGCTTGGAGTAAGGGCTCCCCAGTTGTCTCTCTGATCAAAGGAAAGCTCCAGCAAAGGGTTGCGGGAAAACAGAAGGTGAAGATGCTTCCACCAAATCCCAGTGTGGAAGGCAAGATGGGGGTCTAGCAGACCAGTACTCTGTCCATGAAAGAGTAAGAGATGGAATGGCTACTACTGTTCTAAGTGCAAGAGCAAAGATTAGGTGAGTTAATGGTCTGCAGTGACTAACCCGAGCAAGGAGGGAAGGGGTCATTGGGGGCGTGAAAAGAAGCTAGTTAAGAACAGATCAAAAAGTGGAAACTCAACTCTCGTTCTTAAAATAGTAGAAACACATCTCCGTCCATTCCCTCTCATTTTAAGAATGGGTGTATTTACGTTGAAGATTCATAGTTTGTTCTTTAAGCTGTCGATGTTTGATGACCAAATCATGTTTAAGCTGGTGAATGCAGCTGTCATCTTGACAATTCATGAAATTATTTCCTTCCAGATATCCCCATTGGCTTGCATATTACCGTCAAGGTATGTGAATTGATTCACCTCCTGTATTCCTTTGCCTTCCAATGTAATGTCTCAATTGAGTTGGGAGTTGCTGGGATCTTATTGGATTTGTTTTTTTGTAATTGATTATTAACCTCATCTTTCTTGCAATGCTGTTCAGTCTTTATTTGCATGTTGGTTGAACAGTCACTTAGAAGAGAATTATATCAGCAGAAGTATACGAAAAATTTTTTTTGATTCTGTTAAACCATGGCCATGTTGGATCCATCTACACTTGTTCTCATAATGAAGTTAATGGCAAAGCCAAACAGGAGAGGTAAGAATGCATCCTTGTTTGACACGTGTCCATGTTAAACCATTCCCTCAAGTCTGTGTTCACTTTAACTGTGCATGCTGTATCTTGATATGAAGACTTGATGATAATTATTTCTATTGGCATACCATAATACAGATGTGCCAGAATGAACAGCAATGGAGGCTGTCAAATGCTTTCTTAAAAAAAAAAAATCTATGAAGTTTATGAGGAGGGGTTTTACCACTTGATGCTCTCCTTCAATGATTTATTCTTAGGGTGAAAATGTGGTTGAGACATGATCTTCCGGGTGCAAATCCAGCCTGCTCTTCCCTTAGCTTTGCCTCAACTGCTTCCTGATTCTGCAGAAGCCTTTGCCTATCACTGAAAGGGAGTACAGTATCTGGCAAGATACTGAAGTCACTTAGGTCACCTTCAAGTATCAGAGGGGTAGCCGTGTTAGTCTGGATCTGTAAAAGCAACAAAGAATCCTGTGGCACCTTATAGACTAACAGACGTTTTGCAGCATGAGCTTTCGTGGGTGAATACCCACTTCTTCAGATGCAAGAATACCCACTTCTTGCATCTGAAGAAGTGGGTATTCACCCACGAAAGCTCATGCTGCAAAACGTCTGTTAGTCTATAAGGTGCCACAGGATTCTTTGTTGCTTTTAGGTCACCTTGCTTTAGTATTTTGAATATACAGCCATTTTCCAATTGTTCTTGAGGGTCTCCTTGGTTCCACACCTGCTTGGAAAATTCAGTGATTTTATCAATGGCCGTATTACATTGTCATTTCCCCAGTGACTTGGTCCTCACCTTCAGCTTTAAAAACTTTTTATTGCATCTTCCATGTCTTTGTTTGTGATGCAAGATGTTAAGAGGTCTAGTTCTGGGTGTTTGATTTCTTTGTCAAAAATCAGTAATAGCTTTCTGTAGTGCTGGTTAGCACTTCTTAAAAGTGCTCTGTCCATCACACACAGTTCTTGTTTCCTGTTAGGGTCTTTCCTTAACAGGCCCTCCGGCTGGAGTGAACTTGCCAGTTAGAACCCTGCTGAGTTGATTTACTACCACCCTTTTTAGCAGCTGCTTCAGCATCCTTGGTGATGTTATCTAAATATTTCCTCGACTCTTCTCATGCTGCTTTTTACTGCTGTATCTTTTGTTTTATACAAATGTGTTTATTCTTTTTCTGAAAGCTGTGAGGAGTTAATGTTTGCTTTATATTGTTAAACAAGGTTATATCTTTACAAAATATTTACCAGGGAAAAGGTTATACAATCTTTAGTTCAGCATGGGCTCATCGTAATGTCAGGGAGAGGTTCATGCTTGCACCTCTCCTGATATACAGAGTGTTTCCCACAGCAGTAGCAGAGCGAAACAGATTGTACAGCAGCTAGTACGAGTCCCCAAGCGCTACTAGAATTTAGGCATGAAACAGGATCCTTGCCAGTTTCATGGAGCTTCTCCTGCGGGGAGGGGAAGAGAGCAAGAAAGAAAAGGGGGAAACACAAGTCCGATACTATAGTAGGGGGTGGAAATAAAGGAAAGAAGGGAAGAATAGTTTCCCCTACCTACAGTCTCCCTCCTGAGCCAAGCAGTAAGAGAATTATGTTTATCTGTGTGTATGGGCTCTCACACATGCTGTAGCACTTCAAAAGCAGGAGCAGTGGAGTCAAGCTCACTAGGACCAACATTAGTTTCTGTTGGAAAAGAGCTCCTTTGTATTCAGCATTGGCACAGAATAACGCCTTGTCTACACTACAGAGTTTTGTTGACAAAACAGTGGAGGTGTACACCCTACAATGCTCCTTCCGCCAAGAAAACTCCCCTACTTGGCCGACAAAATAAAGCCACCCTGACGAGAGGCATAGAGCTTTTTGCGGAAAAGTTATATCAATAAAGTGTTAGCATAGATATTGCTGTTGGTTATGTCGCTGTAAATGGCCTCCAAGAGGTGTCCCACAATGTCCACCCTGACCAGAGGCTCTGGTCAGCGGTTTGAACTCCACTGCCCTGCACCCAAGTACACAGGCATCTGCCCCTCCCCCTTTAAAGACCTGGGAATTTTTGAAATTCCACTTCCCGTTTCCTCGGCACATCGCATCTTCCCAGCTGGCCACGGCGGCTCCACCCAGCAAATGCTCTCCCACTTGGAGCACACCTGAGTTGTTGGATCTGCTGGTCTTGTGGGGAGAGGAGGCTGTGCAGACCCAACTCCGCTCCAGCCGAAGGAACTTTGATACCTACAGTCAGATTTCTTGTGGCATGTTGGATAAGGGCTACGAATGGGACACACATCAGTGCGGTGCGAAGATAAAGGAGCTGAGGCAGGTGTACCAGAAGGCAAGGGAGTCAAACTGTCACTCTGGTGCTGTGCCAAAGACCTGCTGCTTCTCTATGGAGCTGGATTCCATTCTCAGTGGCAACCCCACCTCCAGACCTCCAAGAGCCCCCTGGATACTTCCAGTTGTTGCTCGGTTATATGAGGTAGAGCTGTCCTTTGCTCTGTGTATTCTAGAAGTGGGTGAAGGGGATAGAAATGTACAAGACTAGCAGGAGAAAAAAAAATTTGTAGTGATAATCAGGATGGCCCATTTCCAACAGTTGACAAGAAGGTGAGAGTAACAGTAGGGGAAAAATTAGTATGGGGAAATAGATTTTACTTTGTATAATGACCCATCCACTCCCAGTCTTTATTCAAGCCTAATTTAAATTTGCAAATTAATCATTACACAAAGTAAAACCTATTCCCCCCCTCACATATCACTACAAAAGTTTTTTTCCCCCCTCCTGCTGACTATAGCCCACCTTAACTGATTACTCTCCTTATAGTTAGAGGACACGGAAAATATGGGTGTTGCCAAACCCTCTGTGTGTGTGTGTACACCCCCCCCACAGTATTTTCCACTGTATGCATCTTTTGAAGTGGGTTTTAGCCCACGAAAGCTTATGCTCAAATAAATTTGTTAGTCTTCAAGGTGCCACAAGTACTCCTGTTCTTTTAACTATTCCTCAGAGAGCCACCATCACACGCTTGAGAGATACAACCTATCACTAAAACTCCATTAAAATGCTGTGTGCTTTTTCTGCCTTTCCTTTCCCATTTCTGCCAATTTCCATATATATGCATAACTGAAAATTCTCATCAGGCTGACTCCTCCTCTACTGTACAATCCATTCAGTCTGTGTCGAAGACAAAAGATTGAGGCATCTTGACCAAAACAAGCAGCAGCAAGTCAGTTATACAGGGGAAGTCTTGTGGTCAGTTGGCAGTGACAGGAAATGAAATACAAAGAAAGCATATTCTATTTTAGTAAAATGCATATTTGCCAGAATAGATATTTGTTTTGATTACCAGAGACAACTCATATGCATACACTACTGTGAAAGCCAACCTGCACTCCGCCGATAGAATAAATGGTTGCTCATTCACGTCTCATTAAAATAAAAGCACCCAATACAATAGAACTGCAGCATCTCCAAGCATTTGACCGAGAAAGGCGCTTGTACGCAACACATTTGTAAAGAGGTTTCATTCTAGTTATTTTATACACAACCCCACCATCTTTCCATCAAATCAATATCCTCTACCCCCTAGACCAGCAGTTCTCAAAACTTTAACATGAGGACCGCCATTTTGATTTTAGTTTTTTTGGGGACCCCAAGCCCCACCCCCACTCTGCCTCTTCTGCCAAGGCCCCATCCCACTTCTTCCAACCCCCCCCCCGCTCACTCCATCACCCCTCCCTCAGTCACTTGCTCTCCCCCACCCTTACTCACTTTCACCAGGCTGGAGCAGGGGATTGGGGTGCAGGAAGGGGTGTGGGCTTTGGGAGGGAGTTTGGGTGCAGACTCTGGACTGGGGTGCAGGAGGGGTTTAGGCTCTGGCCGGGTGGCGCTTACCTCGGGCCGCTCCCAAAAGTGACCGGCACCTCTCTCTGGCAGCATGCGTGCGTGTGGTCACCGCATGCTGCGCTGCCAGACTTTTAGCGCCTAAAATCTCCCGGTTTGGCTTCAGTAGCCTCCGGGAGATAGAGGAAGGGGGAGGAGTTGATCAGCAGGTACTGAAGACCCCCCTAGCCTCACCACCAACCCTAGTTCTTTTCAAACTCAAGTCCAGATGTCACCTTTTACCTGCTAGCACCTAGAAAGACTGCTGGGAGCCAGTATTTCCTCAGACTAACACTGGGCATTGGTGCTCTTGCAAAAATTTGATTTACAAAGGCTATTTAGATTGCACTGATTCCTCTGAACAGCACTGGATGAAAGACAATGTTAGAACCTTCTCTCCAAATCCCACTTCACCCCACACTGGCATCTATGTAGGTCTGTCCATACAAAAAGCATAGGACACATTTGCATCTTGAGTGACCCAAATAACGTGACAAATACAGATTACATTTAGAAATAAAACAACCAATTTATGGCCTCAGCGTGGGATATGTTGAGAATAGTGCTTGATGTATGTGTTACATTAAAAAACTATGTTAAAAGGATGTTATTTAGGATTAAGGTTGCATGGCAACTGTACTTCTGACATTTCCCCAACTTCCAAATACTTGACCTTCTTTTCAACCTAAATATTTTTACCTTGTTCTGAATGCAATTTCTTAGGTTTTTTTTTTAAATGAAGGAAAATGATTAAAAACAAGGTTATACACAATTGTAACAATCTCCCCATCATGCAGCATAAGCAGCATTTGAACTCTGAATCCTGCAACTGAGGGCTGGTCTTCACTATGGGGGAGTTTGACACTGCTGCAGCAGGGATCAATTTAGTAGGTCTAGTGAAGACCCACTAAATCAACAGCAGAGGTCTCTCTCCGCTCAACCCCAGTACTCCAGCTCTCCAAAAGGAATAAGGGAAGTCAACTGGAGAGTGTCTCCCGTTGACGCAGCACAGTGAAGACATGGGGTAAGTCGACCTAAGTCACATCGACTCCAACTACCTTATTCACTTAGCTAGAGTAGCGTAACTTAGGTTGACTTACCCTCGTAGTGAGGACAAGCCCATAGACGTCTACCACTTAAGCCACAGGACTATCCACGTCCACTAGCAGCTTTGCTTTCCCAGAGATGGAAACGGGCTGCTGTGACCACGTGCTGGGTCTGAGGAGGGGTGCATCCAGCCCAGCCCTCTTCCCCCACTACTGTGCTAGCAGCTCCCAATGAAATGTGTGCTACTGCTTTGGCAGCAGTGCGAGCCAGGCCTTAGAATGCTAAGCTCAGTTATCACCTTGGCTTGCTGTTAAAGCTTTCTAGAGGAACACAAGCCTTGTTTTGAAAACACAAATTTACCTCTCACCCAAACCTGAATGGATTTTCACAGGACAAAGAAAAAGCACTTCTCTAGCCCACAGCCTCCGCCCCCTCCCCCCCAGCTGGATTTTAAAGGCCTGCTCAAAACAATGAAAGTGTTAGAACTTCCCAGGAAAAGATTACCAAAATCTTTTATAATGAAAAGTGTTAGGCAACCTAAACATAGGGATTGTTACCAGCACACCCAGTGGCAGACTAACGCATGGGTCCCGTCCAATTTGGGAGCCCCCACAGGAGCGCCGGAACCTGGGTAGAAGTGTGGGAGGGGGACCCACCAGTGCCAGAACTGTGGCTCCGCCCCGGCCAGGCTGGAAACCAGAGCCAGGCAGTGGTCAGAGCTGCCGAGGGAGCCCAGCCCACTGTGAAGAGCCCCAAATCCCCTGCCTGCCCTAGGTGGGGGCCAAGGGGCCTGAGAGCAGCCCCCAGCCTGTGTCCCCACTCCCCGGGGTATGCTGCTGCTTTTGGGATCCAAGGGCAGGGGATCCAGTCTGGCTTCCTGCCCCCTCCTTCAGGTCTGCAGACACGCTCTGCGGGGAGAGGACCCTGCCCTGGCTGGGAGGCAGTGAGGAGCCCTGGGAGGATTACAGGCAACAATGAGCCAGGCAGGGAGGGCTCCTCCAGTGCAGCCCCTATTGCTCCTGGCCCAGCCTCAGCGGCTGCTGCACCCTCCCCAGGCTCACTCAGTGCCTGCACCCAGCTCCAAGGCTGCTCCTACTGCCACCTAGGCTTTGTGCCTGTCATAAACATACAGCTAAGGGCAGGGGTGAAAGTAACTTACAGGACTTAACAGTACTGCTGGAGTCCTGAGGGGGGCGTGGCCTCTCAAGATTTAAAGGCCCTGGGGCACCAGCTGTGGCTGGGAGACTCAGAGCCTTTAAAATCAACCAGGGGCTCCCAGCTGCAGAGGTGGCTGGGAGCCCCCTGGGGATCAATTTGCCCCAGGGGCAAATTAAAGGGCCCAGGGCTCTGGCTGCCAGGGGGAACCCCGAGCTTTGCGGGGCTGGGCCAGGGATTTAAAGGGCCCAGATCTCCTGCCGCTGAGGGGAGCCCCGAGCCCTTTAAATCCTGGCCCCAGCCCGGCCGCCGGAGCCGCGGCCAGGATTCAAAGGGCTCTGGGCTGCCCGCAGCCACGGGGAGCTCTGAGCCCTTTCAATCCCCGCCGTGGAAGTCGATGCAGTCCGGCACGGCGTACCGGGCCGCACCGGCTTACTTTCACCTCTGGCTAAGGGTAGCATAAAATCCCTCCTTACCCTGTAAAGAGTTAAGAAGCTCAGATAACCTGGTTGGCACCTGACCAAAAGGATCAATAAGGGGAGAAGATACTTTCAAATCTGTGGGGGAAGGTTTTTGTTATCGTGTTCCTTTGTTCTCTCCTGGTCAGTGAGGAGCCAGGGCAAGGAAAATACATCTCCCTAAGCCAGGGGTTCTCAAACTGGGGGTTGGGACCCCTCAGGGGTCACGAGGTTATTACATGGGGGGTGGCGAGCTGCCAACCTCCACCCTAAACCCCGCTTGCCACCAGCATTTATAATAGTGTTAAATATATCAAAAAGAGTGTTTAATTTATTGGGGGGGGGTCGCAGTCTGAGGCTTGTGATGTGAAAGGGGTCGCCAGTAAAAAAGTTTGAGACCTACTGCCCTAAGCCATATCTGAACTAAGCATCTAATATTACAGAAATAGTAAGTAATAGCAAGGAAATGCATTAAGTTATCTTTTATTTTAGCTTGTGAATTTTCCCTATGCTAAGAGGGAGGTTTATCCCTGTTTTTGTAACTTTAAAGTTTTGCCTAGAGGGGAAATCCTCTGTGTTTTGAATCTTTGTTACCCTGTAAAGTTATCTTCCATTCTGATTTTAGAGAGGTAATTCTTTTATTTATTTTTTTAAAAATAGACTTCTTTTAAGAACCTGATTGTTTTTCAGGGTCCTAAAGACCCAGGGGGGTTGATCTGTGCTCACTTTGTAACCAACTGGTTAGGATATTACTCTCAAGCCTCCCCAGGAAATGGGGTGTAGGGACTTGGGGGGATATTTTGGGGGAGGAAGGGCTCCAAGTTGCCCTCCCTGAATGTTTGTTTAAATCACTTGGTGGTGGCAGCGATACTAAGGGCAAGGAAGGAATTTGTGCCTTGGGGAAGTTTTTAACCTAACCTGGTAGAAATAAACTTAGAGGGTCTTTCATGTGGGTCCCCACATCTGTACCCTAGAGTTCAGAGTGGGGAAGGAACCCTGACAGTGCCCAAGGTTACAACCACGTGTGGCACCGCTCCTCCTGTCACCTCTGGCCCAAGGCTTGCAGTTTGGGAGGCAACACCCCTATGCCGCCCCCCCAACTATGCCACGGCCACTCTGCCTGATGCTACTATGCACATGTTAAAAAGTGGGGGTCGTGGCCCTCCCACCTCTTAAGTGTGGGGAGGCATGGCCCCACCAACCCCTCTGGTTCTGGCACTCCTGGGCTCCCCAGAGTGTGGGGGGCCCAAATTTTTTTTGTGCCCAGGGCCATAATAAATCTTAATCCACTTCTGAGTGCACCCTATAATTTTTAAGGGCACAGATTTGGGGGATGAGTGTCTCTCTAATACAATTACTTTGCTTACACGGTAACAATTAAAGACTTCAATTTAACATCTGCTTTCTGAAGGTAAAACTGTAATAGTCGTTTACAATAAATCATAAACACAATAGCCAGAAGCCAAAGATTAGCTATGTAGGCGTTTAAGAGCTCTACATTTGAAGAATGCCAGAATGTTTTTAGCTCAGGGCAATCAGTACGTAGTTACCTGCTTTATCAGAAATACTCCATGTTTGTTACACAATCTAAATTTCATTATGTTTGCTTGTGTGACTGAGTACTAAGCATTTTTAAAATCTGAACAAACCACAGAGCCAAAATATTTCTATGAAGGATCACAGGCATCTCCGGGCATGCTTACCTTTACAATTTCACAGCTTTATCTATTTGGGAAAGATATACAGGGTAGATACTGAAGTTTTATTCCAGCTAAACAAACAATAAAACCATTTATTCAGAGGAAATTTATAGAGCTACAAAAAAGTCAGTCACTGGCTAGCTGCTGCTCTTACTGCAAAAAAGGTTAGAAAGCCAATTTCTCTGTAGTTTGAAGGAGCTCTCTGAACTGGTGGTAAATAACCTGCACTACCTACCTCATCCCCCTATTAGTGAATAGCTTGCAACAAATGGAAACACACATCCCAGTGCTATTAAGCTAACACTTCACATGGACTAGTTCTATGATCGCCCACAATAACTTCCCTAATCCTATGTCAACAGTATACAGCAGCACTGGGGCATGCAATTCAAATACAGACACAGTAGAATGGCCATCAGTTCCATCAGCTAAGCAGTTGTAAGTTTGAACAGTCCACTTATCTGCAGTTATTGAGAAGAGAGACTCCTGCTCTAAGACATGTTATGGTAAAAAGCATCTGACAGTCTAAACACTGACTGACTCATCACACACACTCAAAGCTCTCAGAAATGGTTCAGCTGTTGCACACCATGAACTCTCTGAACTCGAGTGCCAAAACCTGAGGGAAAACACTAGTTCACTACCTCAATTTTGCGGGGAAAAAGATATTCTTTTAAAAGGTGAATTGCATAGATTTTGTTTTAAAAAATAAACAGAGATCCCAAATAGATTTCAAAGCTAGAGGATGCATTTTAAAACAAAATGCAGTAAAAATCTCACTAGTTTGCTGGGGGCGGATGGGGGGGGAAGAACACGGAAAAAAATCATCTCAAGTAAGCTATTAACGTCCCCATGAATACTGCATCACTACATATATATTGGACAACTATAATTTATGGTATTTCAGAAAGCATAATTATGGTAGACTACCGTGAAAATAATGAAGTCCTGGTCATATGAGATCTTGCTACAGAATCTGCTGGCATATTTTTGTTAAGAAGTTGGGACGAGAACACCCCCATTTTTTGCTGTAAGTTATAAAGTGTTTAGATTAATATTGCTCATGAGTACATCTCAATTGGCAACATTCATTTTTTACTGTCTCAGAAAAGGGCAAGGATTTCACTTGTATTGGTTTCGCTTCTAGCAGTGGTTTCTCCAGAACAGGGATGATGCAAGCTGGCATGAGTGAGTTACAGGCAGGGCATGTGGGGTAAAAATGACAGAAAAAGCACTGCTGTGTCTTTTCTAGCATATACTTGATTCTAATGCACTTGTCAATGACATTTTCACAAGCAATTAATTGCTTTGAAAAATTACAGCAATTGCATGAATATAAGAACAATTGCAAGTATAATTAAATCTACACACAGATTTCCCTTGATTGGGATCTTAAAAGATATGTTTAAAAGCTGCTGGTCCCCTTTAGAAGATGTCAAATGATCTCATAGGTCAGTCACAATGGAAATTTTGCCTAAGGACTCTTTGGCCAGAGCGCAGAGTACATCAAGGCATATTTTTTCTGCAGACCAGCCCCTCTTTTATGGACATATGTTACAGTGGGTTTGTTGTTGTTTCGTTTGGCGAATTGTGAACCCGCAATTTGTTTGCTGCTGCAAAGAAGGCAGGTACAAGTTATGTGCGTGAAAATGGTACTTGCTAAACAGTGACTGGGCTCATGCCTGGCTAAAATTTAGACAAATGAACAAAGTGTAAATTGTGAATTTATTCATTTTAGCTCTACAAAGCACATGCCACTATTGTACTTGCGCCTGCAGACTGCAAGCTCTTCAAAAGCTGGGGACTTCGTTCTTTGTTTAGTATCTTCTGCTTCTTGTAACGTACTGAGTGCTCAGTGTACTATCAAAAGCCATTTGAAGTCTTACAAAATTAAAACTAAATGGCATAGAAAGCATCTATATTGTGATTTTAAGATCTGCTTGAGTCTCAGTAATGACCTCATATCAAACAATTTTCAAAAGATATGTTAACAAAATGTTGCCCCAGCCATATGGATCAAACATGCATATTTGCAGAAATGGCTTAAAGATAAAATGTTTCTTCAAGTACGAATGATGGTGCTGCAAAGCACGACATCAACAGTCACAGATATAGCTGCTTGGTGGGATATTTCTCCCCCTTTACATACTGAATTAATTTGACAGTGACTATATCAACATGACACACAATTAACAGCAGCTATTTAAAAAAAAGTCAGCCTTAACTATAAATCATATTTTAATATCACCCACCTATAAAGATGATCTAAATCAATTTAAAGCCATTTCTGATTTATTAGCAATCACACATTATTATGAACAGTTCCCCCAATTGCTAAGCCAAAAACAGCTTAATTTGGGAAAGTAAGTGACTGCATGCAGAATGTGAAATGGCATTGTGACTGCCAAGGTTTTGATCCAGCCAGATATTTGTTTGCAGGCTAAACTAAATGCATAGCAAATATATTTCACTGTTATTCCCTGCATTAGTGCCATACCAAAACCTCACAAGTGCAAAATAAACAATGTCATGTATAGTTGTTGCTCCCATTCTTCACGCTTTCATAACTTGGCTATTTTCAGAGCCCTCAGTTATCTGATTCCATGGCAAACTGTGCCAATTTCAGGCCCAGCTGCAGAAATTCATTAAAATCTGGCAATGCTGCTCTGTTCCCTATTCACCTCCTCCCTCCTTTGTTAACCTTATTCTTTGAAAGAACAAAAGAATGGAGTAAAATGGAGAAGGAGAGAGGGAGGAGGGATGACAGGCAGAAAAAGGAGGATGGTGAAAAAGCATGTTTGTAATTTTAGATATTCTACCAGTCCATATGCACAAAAGACAAAGGCTTTCAACCTTCAATCTCTCTTTTAAATGTACAATGTATAGCCAGCAGCATTTTAAAATTGGGTATTGAGATTTATAAAGCAGCTCAAGAAAGAAAGCGCTGTTAGCATATTCTCTCAGGCTAAATATTAATAAGGGGTATGTGTTGGAACTTTCCACCCTACGGGGTTGTTTTTACTAGACAACTGTATAGCAACTGTGAGTAACTGAACATCACGTCACTGACCAGTCAAGTTGGACCTGAACAAACTGTGTTCAGCATAATGTTAGTCAAATATTCATTAAACCCTCCACCTAGTAGAGGGCAATCATGATTTGCCCTGGTCTATATTGACCAGACATGTCAGCTACCTTCTGTCTGCCAGAAGCTGGGAATGGGCAACAGGAGATGGATCACTCAAGAATTACCTGTTCTGTTCATTCCCTCTGAAGCACCTGGCATTGGCCACTGTTGGAAGACAGGATACTGGGCTAGATGGACCTTTGGTCTGACCCAGTATGGCCCTTCTTATGTTCTTATCTTGGCTCTTCCCAACAGCATCCAAACATTACAAGTTCTTCAGTGAAGCCACATCCCAGTTAGCAACACTGTACAAATACATTTAGAATGTTCCCTGTAATTATATGGGTGTCAGTGCCATTGAATCAACAGCTGTGCCACAGTATTACAGGGGCATTGGATATGTTATGAATACATCGATTTGGAGCTTATTTACATGACACAAATAGTTTAACCCATTTGAGTGAGCACCACCATACAGCAAAAACTGAATATCTACTATTTAAATTCCAGAGTCCCACTAAAATGACAATTATTTTCCCCATTGTTTTGTAGAAGATTTGGGAGGATAGAAAAACATGCAGCTATTGTGAAACATTTTCTGTTCCATATTATACAGAGGATACAGTGGCTGATGCATATGATGGAATTAAAAAAAACAAACAACTCTATATGGATAATAGGAACCCGTTCCACTGAAAATACAGAGCAGAAATTTTTACCCTTTGCAAACACATGGACTAATTCCCAAGACTCAAGGCTGAACCTAGTTATTTATTACAGCACCGTAGATGTGCATGGTGCCGTACAGACAAAAAAATGTGACCAGTCACTGACCTAAGAAGATTATCATCTAAATTAGATACTGAATAGGGAGAAATGACCTCAAACAAGAGGAGGGAGATGTGATAAGGAAAGGAGTGTTTACATACTATAAAGTCACATGGTTGTTTGTGTAATACATATTGTGTTAGTTCCTTATAATTAACTTGGCACATGAAGGGGAAGAGTCACACTGAACAGTTAATTTACATATCCAGTTATATTTCTTCAGCCTCCATTGGTGTACCTATGCGAAACTTCAGGCACACGATTTTGCTCCTGTGTCTGTAGCATGCAAGATACCTACAGGTACATAGGTGTCTATACCTGCAAAGTGTAGGGGCACTTTAGTGTTTATACAAGCAGAGATCCAGATGGAAACTTCCCTCAAGAGATTTAATTATGATTTTAAAAGTCAAAAGGAAGTGCACACAACCACACACAATCTCCTGTTACTTATATCTTCCTTGAAAAATGAAGAACTACTTGTTATTAATGTGCACCTGCAAGAAAAAAAAATACTGTTGATCAACACTGTTGTTTCCAGATTGCTAACAGAGAGAGGGTAGCCTGGGCCTGCATATAAAGACTTTGTGGACCATATATGGTATACCCTTGGTATACAGGTCTGCTGTGCAGGACGATGTTGTGGAGCAACATTGTTTCTTTAGATCTTATGCAATAACAATATTTTGTACAATAAATCTGCAATGTGTAAAAAGCTAAACATGACAGTTGGGCCTTCTCTCCCTCTTCCTAAGGGAACTGAGACAGGACCGGTCACTATTTTGGCAGGGGCGGGGGGGGGGGAAGAGGAGAAGCAGATAGGAAAGTGGGAGTGCAGGAGTAAAGAAAGGACAGGACAACTGACACGGGTCACTCATCATAAAAGGACTCTATCTTCACTGATCTGGAGCCTTCATGTGTCCTGGTAACAGTGTCCTATGGATCATAGGACATATCCATTACTTTCAGCTGCACTGAACAAGTACATTGGACAGATGCATCAGGGAAGCTGCCTGGCATTACAACTTGAGTAACAACATTCCTATTTAAGCACTGCAATCAACTTCTGAAGCTAGCAAACCACTGACCATGACTAAGGGGCTCATATCTCTTTGTACTATTGTTTCCGCCCCTAGACTCAGTGGGGCAGTTAACACTGTATGGCTATTTGTGTGAGCAAGATGAGTAGAATAATCATTAGATAATCCACATTTCAGACCAGTAAGAATTCTCCTAAACACAGTCCAGTCATATTTCTTCACTGAAACACAATGTACCCATCTCTGAAGTTCATCCAAGGACACCTACAGCATACAAGCCATTGATTAATATTGCTCATGAAGCAATAGTGTAAACAAGAACTAGACAATTAAAGAAAAGGTACAGAGAATTGAAATTAAGGGGAGCAAATTATAGCTCTATCTAGGACACATTCACTGGCACAAAGTTGTGTTTAATTAATTGAATCATCATGATCAGAAGCATGTTGTTTCCCCCCCTCAGAACAGCTGAAAACCTATGATCACTAATACCATACAGTACAGGATTTGTATTACTTCAAACTCTAACAGCTTGTTTTCTGACAGAAATATGTTGCAAAACAGCCCTTTTCCCCACAAAAATGCTTTTTAAGAGTCTGATCACTCATTACACCTTTATCAGTATGCTACCAAACTACCAAGCATTAGCCACTTAGACTTTTGTAAGGCTCAAAGGAAGAAAAGTTTTTCTGCAAGGAGCATGCCAGCTAGTATCAACATATCAAGTAAGCTAAGAGGAGAGAAACAGAAACACAGACCAGCTGGTTTGTGCCCAGCCTTAAGGAAGACAGATGTCAAAATGACCTCCTAGATCTCAGGCTGATGAAGAAACCCCCCGAAGTTCACTGACTGGCTCTGATGAAGAGAGACAGAAAGGGAAACACGCTCCCAGTCGCATCAAAATAAACTTGCAGGAGTACAAAGGGATTAGTAGTACTGAACCGAACCAAAACCCCCCAACACACTTCCTCTCGCTTTTATAAAGACAGGCCACCCAGCTAAGGGCTTTCTCCTAACGAATCTCAACAAAAGACAGGTGGATGCAATCCAGGGGCTAATAGCAGCATAGGAAGTCGCTATACCCTTGGTAACATCTCTCCCCCCGCACACCCCCGGGAGGTGCTCCCAACTTTCCCAGGCTGGCTCTCAGCCCCTCACCCCATGCTTTCCATAGCGCTGACACTCCCCCGCTTGCTCTTAGGCTGGAGATTAGTTCACGGGGTGGGGAGGGTCCGGGGAAAAGGGTCGCAGCTAAGCCCCCCTTCGGGGCTGGACTCTCCCAGGCTCATGCCTTGGCCAGGGGGGAACGGGGGCTGGGGGCTCACCCCACATTCTCCTTCGGGGGAATGAAGTGTCCCCTGCTCGGTCTCAGCCCAGAGCAGAGACCCGGGGGGGGGGGGGGGGCCCTGCCTGCTCCGACGCTCTGCCCAGGGCAGGCGAGCGCGGAGGGGACACGGCCACCCCCACCCTGGGAGAGGGGCGGGACCCAGGCGTCCGGGACCCCCCCCCCGCGCGCTCACCTTTGCCGCTGCACCTCCAGCGTGAATCCGCCGCCGCCGCCGCCTCCTCCTGGGACGAGCTGCGTGGGGCTGAGCAGCCCCGGGGGGCCCGCGCCCGGCTTGGGGGGCCCGGGCAGGGCGGGCGGCGTGGGGGGCGGGGGCCCGAGCTGGCCGCCCAGGAGCAGCTGGGGCAGGAAGGCGGCCAGCCGGGCCGGCTCCGCCTCGCCCTTGGCCCCCACGGCGTGGGCCGGGGGGGCCCCGCTGGGAGGCGGCGGGGCGGGAAGGAGCCGGCTGAGGGCTCCGGCCGGCTCGGCCGCCTCCTCCTCCTCCTCCTCGGCCGGGGCCGGGGCCGGGGCGGGCGGCGGCTTGTGCGGGGCCAGGCCGGGGGGGCGCCCGTCCAGGGAGATGTTGTTGAGGAAGTAGAGGGCGGCCTGCCTGCGCCGGGAGTCGCCCCGCTTCCGCGGCGGGGGCTGCTCGCGGGACGGCCGGTTGGCGGGGGACCCGCACGCCGCGGCCGCCGCCATCCTCTTCCTCCGCCGCGGGCTGCGCGGCCGCCTCAGCCGGCCAGCCGCCGCCCCATTGGCCGCTGCGCGCCGGTATGCAAATGAGGAACGGGCCGAGGCGCGCGCTGATTGGCTCGGCCTGCCCCCCCCCCCGCCCATTGTCGAGCCCGCCCCACCGGGCCTGGGGGCTCTACTGGATCCTAAAGCGAGCAACACAAGGGCGCACAATGGGGGAGGAACAAGGGACAGCGGCCCTAGGGGCGGGGGCACAAGGAGACACTCCCCAGGTCTGGGGGACAAAGAGACACCCCCCAGGGCGGGGATCCAAGGGCTCCCACCCCCTAGGGGTGGAGGTACAAGCGGTAGGACACCCCCCTGGGGGGAGCATAGAAGGCACCCGCCCCCTAGGGCCAGACACACAAGGGGCACCATCTCCCTGCGGAGTCAGAGGGATGGGTTGTGCACAGTTTGGCCATAGGACCTGCTGTGCCCAGGACTGGCTGTGGGTCCTTATGCAAGTCACCTACCCTCCCTGCATCTGAGCTTCCCCCACATGGAACAGGAATCCTAATCTGCCCCCCCAGCAGGGAGTTGAAGGGCTAATTCATTAACATGCCTGCTGTGCTTTGAAAGCATCAGTATTTTTTGTATGTTATTTATTTATTAGCTAGGTCCCTTGATGTGCTTAGGACTGTAGGTGGTGCTTAAATTGGGGAGGGAGATTTTAATGGGTCGGAGACCTGGACAAAAATATATCAATAAATTAAAAAAAAGAAATTAAAAAAAATCAAGCTGGTTTGTTGAGGAGTGAACTTTAAACTCCATGTCACCACAGCTGCTGCTCCCAGTCTATGATAGCCTGCCTCCCCCCACACAATACACACACTTTTGTCAGAACACTTTCAGCACTGAGGGCAGGTGACAGAAACAAATGCAGCCTCTGCTCAAACGGTTTTATAGCCTCCAGTTGGGTACAAGGGGTTTTGATAATTTTGTTTGACATGTTTTCTCCATCACTGGAAATTTTAAAATCAAGGTTGGCTGTTTATTTATTTATTTACAAGATGTCTAGGAATTATTCTTGGGTAGTTCTATTGCAGTGTTTCTCAAACTGGGGTCGTCGCTTGTGTAGGGAAAGCCCCTGGTGGGCCGGGACAGTTTGTTTACCTGCCCTGTTCACAGATCTGGCCGACCTCGGCTCCCACTGGCCGCGGTTCGCTGCTCCAGGCCAATGGGGGCTGTGGGAAGCGGGCCGAGGGACTTCCAGCAGCCCCCATTGTTTCAATTTAACGTATCAGTACAATATTACTTAAGTACAAGATACTGTTATGGCAAAAAGCCCAACAGACTATGTTGTTGAGCAGTATCCTCCAGTTCTGACCTCAGGCGCATTTGACTCTTAAGTGCCGCAGAGTCTCTATGATAAACACTAGGGCTGGCTGGTTTATATGTACAAGAGCACAATAGCATAGATGTAAAGTGCCATTTTTTGAATGCCTCGTTTGCCCTCTGCCCACTAATCCATCTCCCTGGCACTTACTCTTATATCCCAAACCTTTGAGCCAGCCATGACCGATTGGCAGCTTTCAGCTTTCACGGGTGCATTAATCACATGACCTGAAGTGATGTTCCAATGATCTTGTTTGACCACAGTCAGTTTCACTTGGGAGCTGTGTTCCCTCTTGACACCTACTGGAGCAGAATGGACATTTCCCCCAGAACCCTAACTGAGATGCATTCATCAATGCAGGTATTTTTTATGCTCTTCTGTCACTGCTAGTTTCCAGTAGAAGCATAATGACATGCCAGCCTCAGGGGAAAATGTTACTGAGTGGACCACAGTGCCAATAGCAGTATGCCTTGGAAAATGATTCAAGCTTTCACTGAAACATTAAGTGTTTAAAAAAGGCTGAGCTGATTGATTTAATCATATAACTCTCCACCGGGGAGGGTTATGTGCTCCCTTCATGAAAAATGTATGTGGCATTTACATGAGGATTTGTGAGTGAATGAATCAAAACCTTTACTTAACCATATGGCACAGGAACTGCAATATGGATTATTAACAACAGACCGGTAACTTTCTTGGTGTGATCTTGTAAAATTTGTCTTCTGAAAAAGTAGCAAAAAATCATCACTCCGCATAGATATTCAGTGTTCAGCATAGGCAGTGGCCCACTTGGTAAAGAGCAGGACACAATCAGGGCAGGGTGGGGAAGTAAGAAAGGCTTTGAGGGAGAGGAGAAAGCAGGGATGCCCAGGGTTGTGTGGGCCAGGCCAGTGTAGGTTGCCTCAAGAAGCCTGATATGATGACCCCTCAGGTCAAGGACCACATCAGAGTAACTCCCTAAATAACCCCCTTCCTAAATCTATCCAAATCCATGCTACCATCAATTACCCCCCTAATCCATCAATAGCATCATAATCTATCTCACTTCCAGCCCTGCTCCATCCTTCTTCCTCTCCAGCAGATCAGTGATCCACCCCCTTTCAGTCCACCAATTCTCCTTGTTCACCTTCAGCATCTCGACAAGCTACCTCTGCTCCCATCCTCAAAATGCCAGCCTCCTTTTCATTGCAGGGGCTGCCTCATCTTCCCTCCCAGGTGCACCACTGTGTGGGAAAATGGAGCTGCCCTTCTGGCAGCACAGGGATTCTCTGCTTCCAATCCCCGTATCTTCTCCCCACAGCTCTGTGGGGTGACATGGACATGGAGCAGGAAATGGCAGGAGACAGAGAACCTCTTGCAGGGCTGGAAGGAGTCTGCCTCGCTGGTCCATCTTCTGCCCACCCAGCAGCTGAGACATCCTAATGACAGGCAGGAGCTGAAGACTAAAAATGCTAGTTGAGCTGCTAGAAAAGCTGGAGATGCTGGGGATGTGGGCTAAGGAGCAGGGCAAAGGCTTGCATCTGCACTGGGAAATCTGGTGAGGGGTGAGTTGTTCTCATTGCTCAGGTAACGTTGCGCATTACAGTTCTTGGTTTGGCTAAAAAGCCTCATAATAAGACCAACATTTTGAATTCATGAACCAAAATTTCAAAGCCAGCCTCTACATTTGCACATGTAGATTAGTGAACATAATGCGTCTGTGTCTGAAAAATACAGGCCTTGTGCCTGGAAGCAGCCCAGGGAGACAAGAATTGTGTCTTTAGGGAGGTGCACTTGATTTGTGCACACAGAACTGGAGCCACAGATTTAAAGGTGGGGAGGAGCCCTTTTGAAAACTTGGCTACATTTTTCAAAATGAGACACCAAGATGAGATTGTCAAGAGTGACTAGTGAGGCTGGGTGCCTTGACATCTGGGTACCCAATAGACACCTTCAAGGGGGCTGATTTTCTAAAAGTGCTAAGCACTCGCCCTCTTGACTACGAAGCCCCTTTGAGGTGTCAGAAATTGGGCACCCCAAAAGCGAGGGACTCAAAATCACTAGTCACTGCTGAAAATCTTGCCCCTAAATTTTTGCTAATAATATACTGTATGTGCCAGCACATGCAAACCATCCCAGCCAAATGTGCAGCTGCACACACAGAACCATACAGGGTGAAATTCACCAAAGCAGCGCTCCTGCACAAGGCCTAGGTATCACTTACATCCCGCTGAAATCCTCAACACTTAGGTGGGATTTAAACATTGCATAGATCGCATGCCAGCCCTCTGCACAGGATGAACTGCACCTGCAGTGAACCAGTGAATGAGGCTGCATTATTATTATTTGCTGGCATTAGTGACTGAATCAGACCCAATTTAAATGAGAAAGCTCCTCTTTATGGAGGAATTGGTGATCAGCATGATGAAAAAAGGCACGTGTTAAAAGAAAAGGATAAGGGAATGGGTTTTTGTGAAAATCCTGTGTTATTGAAAATTTCCCTATGTGTGGCAGTAATTTCTTCAAGCTTAATGTTTTTAAGGATTTTCTTATTAAAGAGGTTAAATAAAACATCCCCAACATTCTGTAGCCAGGTAACTAATGACATTTTAGAATATTGAAAAAAAGCTTAAGAATCTAATTTGCCTTTCACTGTTTGCACTTCTTTACTTTCTGCATTTCATTCAGCTCAGACAATAAGGAAAACATTTGAGCTAGCTTCACTTTGCTTCTAGTCAGCTTTATTTCCTGGTTTCCACTCTTGAATATAGCACTGGAATGTTTGAATTACAAATATACTCCAGAGAAACCTTTGTGTAGGGTTTAATTTTTGTTGTTGTTTTAAGAGAGAAATGTCTATCGATTGTCAGGATTTTTAAAATCTTTGCGTCTTACAACACCTATATTTTGGGTCTAGAGACTACCTGAAAATGTCCCTTTAGTGCTGAATTGGACAAGAGGCTGACATGCAGTAATAGAATAAGGGTGTTTGATATGTGTTTCCAGGACATGCAAGCTGACAGCAGTGTTGCACACTGTATGATCCTATATATATGAGTGCTTGAGGATCAGCAAGCAAAAAATTGCAAGTCTGTTATTGGAATCTGGATTTTCACAGCACGAAATAAGGGAGACAGTCCTGGCTATTTGTAATGAAATAAAAGTGAACGAGACCCTAAGCACAGATCTAAACACTCTTACAGTTTATGGAATTTCAGCTCCAGATCCTCCTTATCTAGTAGAAACCAACTGGGTAAGATGTGAACGAGTTCCTTTTGGGAAACCAATTCATGATTCCAACCATTATATTAGAATTTCCGTATTGATGGTGTCAGAGCTGTAATTTAGCCAAGCTAAATAAACAAGAGCTGTCAAACCGCTAGAAGTCCTCCTCCTTCAGTGGGACAGCTTCTGTATTATTTTACTGCTCCATTACTGATCCGTCAGTATGAAGGATCATTACGGGAGAATTTTTAAAGGCCCCTGAACCTGGCCTACAAAACTGTGGAGTCAGATTTTTTTCCTGCCCATTTTGTGCATGCTAAAATTTAGATTTGCACATGCAAAATTTCAGGTGCAATTTCAGTGGATTTTTTTTTAAAGGACTTTCCTGTCTTGAATATAAATTTAGCTGAAAAAATGTTTTTATTTAACTTGCAGACGATTTGGTCTTGTAGATATGTGCACGTCTTAAAACAACTCCCATTCAAGTTAACAAAAGACTGCCATAGACTCCAACAGGAGTTGGATTGGCCCCAAAGGACTAAATCTTCTTCTCTTTACTCATTCAAATAGTCTCATTAACTTCAGTCGAGATGAGCAGGATTGGGTCCCTATGTGGAAAATCTCACAGTAATGAAATTCTGTCATCACCAGTTCCTGGTATAGTCTCTCATGGCCTTCTTATAGGAGAACATTTCCAATATCAAGTCTACAGCATAACTAATGCTGCCAAATCAATATGCATAGTTTGGCTGTCAAGAATTAAGTTAATGAGAGGCTGACGGGCATAATTACAAAAATTAATGGATTTCAAAAATTATTCATGTTTTCAAAGCTAATGCAGGGCAGGAACATGTATCTCTGAGCATTGTAGTTAGTTTTATGCCGCTAGATGGATTGCAGCATATAAAGATTTATTTTACTTGAGGAATGGGCTCAGAGCAGCACTTTGCTCAGACCTTGCACATGTGTCTTTTGGTTTTATGGTTATGGGTTATTGGGGCTTTCTGAAATACTGTGTCCCTGCCAGGCTTCTCAAAAGGATGGAGGTACGAGGACATTAGCTGAAAAATCCTGTTGAAACAAGTCAGACTCTGGACAAAAAGCCAATAGAAAAGACAGTAAAAGAAGAATGCAGTAAAACAAAGGTTCATTATGTGATGATGTTTTGCTGCCCGTGGAAAAAGAAATTAGGAGTTTGTTATCATTGGCAGGGCTTTTAAATGCTTCCCTTGCCAAGGAAGCGTAGGCATGTAGCAGGGCGGTTGTTTTACATAAAGAAATGAATTCCATTGTTCATTACATTTTTTTGGCTCTATGCTAATTTTTTGGCTCAGTGTGTCTCCATCCAGTTTGGTGGCAGGGCTGGATTAATGCAGGGACTTGAGGGGCTGCAGCCCAGGGCTCCAGGCTATGGGGGGCCCCAGTGTAGCAGGGCTCAGGCAGGCTGCCTACATGCCGTTGCCCTATGCTGCTCCTGGAAGTGGCTGCCTGAGAGAGTCTCTGAGGCCCCTGGTGGAGGAGGGAGGGAGGCGGCTCTGCATGCTGCCCTCGCCCTCAGCACTGTCCCTGCAGCTCCCATTGGCTGGTAGGGGCAGCACTTGTGGGCACAGGCAGCTCATGGAGACACGCTGTCCTCATCCCTCCAGGAGCACACAGAGACGTGCCAGCAGCTGGCTGCTTCTGGGAGCGGCGTGGGCCCATGGCATGCAGGCAGCCTGCCTGAGCCCTGCTGCTCTGCCGGCCGGGAGCTGCCTGTGGTAAGTGCCTCCTGGCTGGAGCCTGCACCTCATACCCCCTTCTGCACCCCAAACCCCTGCCCCAGGTCAGAATCCCCTCCTGCACCAAACTCCCTCCCAGAGCCTGCAATGTTCCTGGTTAGCGGGAAGGCAAAACCTTTTTTATAGATATAGTTTGTGGGGGAAGGGTGATTCTTTGCAATGAAGATGACAAACGCCAGGGCAGCACCGGAAAACCCCAAATAATGCGATGGGGGTGCAGCTGAGAGCAGGCTTGGGCCTTAAACTGGGCCTAGTTTCTATTCCCATCATGCTGGGCGTATAGAGAAGATACAACTCCTCATACATGGAAGACAAACGGCTCTGCGACCCTTCCACAATCCTCCTTGCTCTTGTTGGATCAGAGAGGGGCCCGAACCCCAATCCTTGCATCGGCACAACCCCAAACAATAGGGTGCCTGAACTCTGGGCCTGCTTCTGAATTCTGTGCCTTCATCCCATCTCTCCTTTGGATACAGCCCTCAGACATCCACTGCCTGACACTAGCCCACGCCTCGGCTGTGGGATGCTAGCTAGATCCTCGAGAAAATGTGCTGTGAGAGTACGTAGGACAGGCCATCAACTAGTATCTGGGTGAGAATCTTCTCCTTCATCTCCCATCTCTGCTGCCTCTGCATCTTCTACCCATCTGCCCATCAGCCCCCTCCCCAGGCAGGGCCCTTGAGAAATCGACAGCACACTCAGTGCCGATGACAGGGGAAGCTACTCTCTTATTTGGATCTATTCCTGTTTAATGACCTGAATGGTGGAAGCACTTTGGAACAGAGGAGCTAAGCACGTTGATTTCCACAATGCCTACTGCTAGTGAGGTGCTGTAGCTGGCAAGCAGCGATTCAGTTCCTGGTCTCGGAGCAGAGCTATTGAAAGGATTGAGAGCTGCTGCAAATAAAGGTGCTTCTCTGGCTTCACAGGGCTACCATTCAGGAAACCTCTCAAGAGTTTCTGTGATGAGCTAGCAGTAGCTAGACTGTACCGTAGCACAGGTGAGCAGGGTGCAAGTTCCTCAGTGGTAATTCTGCTTGTCAACCCTTGCAGTCAAAGCCTGGTGATTTCAGTTCTGGGCCTCTGCTATACACAGGCTGCCAACTGCGCTGAGCTGTGGCTGAATGCGTGGCGGAAAAGCATCAGCAAGAAACTGGGCTGAGATTACTAATTGAAGGATTACATGGCATCTGGGCTTCTTGTTGGTACTTCAGTAAAGTGGGAATTAGCTAATCTGTGCTTCACTAATCCACACACTGCATAATTCACACTGACAGAAATGTCAGCAGCTCCTGCCCACTTCTCAGCAAAGGTTTTAAAAGCGACTGCGTCCCCGTGTTGCTAGGACTTCATTTTGTCAGTGAAATAGAACTCAGTGTCTTTCCTACAACAGCCTCAAAAAGTAGGGGCCGATCCTTGGATTGAACTGAGCTGCGCTTGATGCAGAACCAAGAATGTGGTGTTAGAAGAGGTAGTTCTCAGTCACCTTTCTGCTCGGCCAGTCCTGGGGCTCGCTGGGGGCCAATTTAGCCGCTCTAAATCACTCCAGCTATAGCAATTCCTAGGGATTAACCTGGAATAATCATAGTCCCTGCCTGCCAATGTCCCTCTTCTCCCTCCCATTTCTCCATGCCAGATTGCCAGGAGCAGGTGAGTTAGACTGGGCCATGCCACTCGGAGATTCCCCTACTCAGAGACCTGATCCAGATATCTTACTCTGGTAGCTGCCCAGTGAAGAGGCCGGCTCCTGAGCTGTCGTGAATCAGCATGGCTCCATTGACTTCAGCTCCTCAGAGGATTAGGCCCTTGATTAACAATGTGCTCATATAACAATACATAGAGAGGTGACTCCCCCAAATCACATGATGAAACCGGGTGTAGCCATCACATCTCCTGATTCACAGCCTATCAGGCCACGTTTGCCTTTCCGCACACTAAGCACTGGACTGCTCCAACGTTCCCTTTGATTTGCAATCACCTGGTTAACTGAGCTACATATTCCACATTTCCATCAGAGGTACTTTGTCACACAGGACATACAGGACTGAGCTTTGTGTCCTGTGACTCTTCTCAGCCTCCATTTAGGACCCGTGTTTGGTTTTTATAACATGATATAACCTCAGGCATGTGACACTTTAAGAGGAAGATTTGAAAATAATCTACCCTGGTTCTTACCATGCTGTCACAGGATTAGCCAGGGTTATCTGAGAACATAAAATTAACATCTGCATGACATCTGCTCCCACTTCCTTAACTGAATGATATTTTTCTTCCAGCAAACAAACACATAGAGAGCTGCCACACTATGAAAAAAGGTGGAGGTTTAAGCACATGGTAACTACTGTGCTAATATCCTAGTGTGGACAAGGCTGTAGCAGTTTTAACACCTGACAGCAGGTCGAGGTAAACCCCAGGGGATTACCCTAGATTCTACCATGTATTAATTACCACAGTTCAGGTAGGGCAAAACCACACCTCTTTTCTTAATGCAGACAAGGCCATATGGTGAAATTCTGGCCTTATTTAACTCAATGGGAGTTTTTCCATGGACATCAGTGGAACCAGGATTTCACCCCCATAGAACAGAAATTCACCTCTGTTCAGAGGGCCAGCGCGAAGCCTGTGCACCATGTAAGCCTTTGATGGTTCTCTAGATGCTTGACAATAAGGATGTCTTAGATGTTAGGCTGGTTCACAATTTGTGCTCGACATTACATTGGAATTATGAGGTATCCTGTTTATAGAAAGATTTGTGCACAACAGGCACCTAGCTATTAACCCCTTCAATAGTTAAGGCTGTGATTTAAAAAAAAAAAAAGAAAAGAAAAAATAATTGCCATTAGGTGCCTAAATCCATAATCAGGGTCCTAAATAAGTGGTTTGATTTTCAAAGTGCTGTGTACCCATAGAGCCTATTGACTTTAGTAGGAGCTGTTGGATACTCAGCACTTTTGAAAATCAGGCCATTGATTTAGGAGCCTGTCTACACGGGGGTGGGGTGTTAGGCTGGCTTAATTACATTGCCCGAGGTGTGGATTTTTCACACCACTGAGCAATGTAGCTGAGTTGACCTAACTTTTTAGTATGGACCTAAACTAAGACTTCTACCGTTCAGAATTAATGAAACTAGGTGCTAGCATGTTTTCCCCACTGGGTGGCAGTGCCAGACTAAAAGACATGCCTCCTCTAGGGTTGCCAACATTGTATTTAAAAAATAAGGGGCTGTTTTCTTAGCATCCCCCACCCCAGTCCTCCTCCCAATATCATCATCATCATCATTATTTATTATTATTACTATTATTAATAACAATAACAACAATAATAATAACTACTCACCTACATTTGACAATTTTTGCATCACTAGTCAGCAACTCCTGATCTTGTTGTACAGAGATGAAAAAATAGGGACGTCCCAGATAATAAGGGGCTGTTGGCAATGCTCCAGGGGCTCAGGCCGTGGCTTATTTCCTTCTCCTGCACATACTTGTTTTATTTGGTCACGTGGGCTGCCTGCACTGACTGCGTTTTTCTCCAGCCCAGAGAACATCCAGGACTCTTGGCAGGGCCGTGAGCTCCAGTGGGGCAGATGTGACGGGGCATTGCCCTCAGGTCCAGGGGTGGTGGTCCTGGGGCCACAGTGCTAGAGCTTGGGCCCACCCCATCCACCCCGGATGTTTTGCCGTTTCTCCTCCCCCAAAGCAGTCGGTATTATTGTCTATCTCAAGGCCTTTGTTCCTTCTTGTGAGCTTTGGCTGCCATTTATCTCCCTACTGCTTTATAGCAGCTGATATTCCCTGCTGCTGTGGCAGCTGTCTGAGCCACCAGATCCATGCTGAGAGCTCAGGGTATGGCACAGAGTGATATGAACTAAACCCTCCCAGCCCAGAGACTGAGCATCGCCTCTGCACTGGATCTGGGCAGCTCTGCTCTCCCTCTGAAACAAGAGCTCCGTTGTTGCTGCCTGAGCTAGTTTTCCATAGCATAACGTACAGGTGTCTTTCATTAAACCATATAGACAATCCCAGGTCAGGTTCCCCCCCGACCTCTGTTTTCTTTATGGATTCTAATGGGCACACATGGGCTTTATCCAGCATTAGGCCCCAAAGAGGCCATCACCCTATAGGGCAGGACCTGGGAACTGCAAGAGCAAGGGAACAACCTCTGTCACTTCTCAGGCCCTGAGGCTACTTCTTGGGATGCGTCCACACCTTCAAGCCAATGCACAGTCTTCAAAGACAGAAGGGGCCCGGGCCAAAGTGAAGAAACTCAACTTCCCCACCCCAAGAACTGCTGTTCAAAGTAAAGCAACTAACTCTGCTCATTGCTCCCGTTATGCCCCCAAAGGGAAGCCAGTTAAAGACCTGAGTGTGGCACAAACTCCTGCTCAGTGCTGCTGTCCTTGCACACTCCAGGAGGGACTCAGGGAAATTCCAACCTTGTGCACAGCAGAGTCCCTCCTCGCAATAATGGCCAAAATTAATATGCTTGTTCAGCACCGACTAGGTGGGAAGAGGAGCCCTGCTTGCCTAACACTGAAGGAAACCCTCTTTATACTTCACACATTGGAAAAAGTGTTCACAAACAGTTTCTCCAGGAGAAAACAAGACCCGGTGATGCTGCCAAGGTCAATGTGACCTGCTGAGTAAGTGTTGCTCATGCAAGCTGCAGCTTTGACTTGCAGACCTGACCTTTCCAGGGATCCAGTACATTTTGCAGGAGAGCATATGTGCAGCTTCTCCCCTTTCCATCCTGTTCTCTCCCCATTCTTTTTGGATGTGCATCCCACCCCATCATTCGTCCTTCTGCTCCCTTCCACAGCCAGCTTTCCTGCCATATGCATTGAAGTGGAAAAGGGAAAACACCAGCTTCGTACAATACAAACAACAGAACCACCTATTATAGTCAACCTGTGCAGCGATTTAATCAATGTAGGCTGTAAATGTGGGGAAAATTGTGCAACGTGTTCTGCTTGTCACCTTCTTTTATCCTACAGCCAGAAACTCACAAATGGGATGTTTAACGTGCATATCCCTGTTACCATCAGCTTGTCTTTGTAATTACCCCCTTGAAGTGCTTCTCCTTGTATGAAATGGCATGACATTGCATCCTCTAAAGTCTCTGCTCCTTGCCCTGACTCCAGCACTCCAAAGCAGCGCTGCATTTAAGGCCTTAATTGTCTTGCAGACAACAGCACAAGGGCCTGATCCAGCAAGGTGCTGCATCAGGCCGTAAACCGGTAGTGACTCAGTGTGGGAGTGACCCCAGTGTGGAACTGGTGCGCTGGAGAAGGGAATCAGACCCGGAGGCACCAGCAGCGATACAGCTTCTAACAACACCTGCCGTGTCAGCACGGTGCCATCAGGGACAGGCATCACCAGCTCTTGTTTTCTAGTGAGGTTCTGCTCTCGTCTGAGAGTGCGAAAAACACTGAGCTGGTTGTTCTGCAGGCCTTGTGTAAAACCAGTGCAAGCTCAACTGTGTTGCTCAGGCTCCTCTGGAGTTCACTATTGCCATGATACATGGATCTCAGCCGTGTGTCTCGGTTTTCATGCCTCAAACCCAGCACTAATACTTAGCACTTCGTAAGGATCTTCAAAGTGCTAAGTCAGCGGTTATGTGACTTGCCCAAGTTGTGGAGGGAGTCACTATCAGAGCTGGGGTTCAAAGACTGGGTTCTCTGGCTCCCGGTCCAAGCCTCTTCCCGCAGTCCACACGGTCTGGGATATTACTTCCAGTTGCACTTTTCAGTTAGTTCTCCTCAAAGACGTCATTGCCACAAGCAGGGCTGTTGTGCTCCGTTTCCTTTGTAATTTCTGCTGCATCAGCTGGTGCTTCGGGAGCTTTGATTTTCCTTTTTCCTCTCACTGCCTTCTTATATGCTGTTAATAGGAAGAGGACCGTAGGCGTTAACCACATAGTAATGGACTGTTCAGACCACTATTAATGGGATATGGTCAACTATTTCTAGGCCCAAACTATCATTTGTTTAAACCAAAATGAGGCTTAGCAAACTACAGAGGAATAGAAACCGTTTTCAGTTTTGTTTTAAATATCCACAAACGCAGGTATTTGAATGAGATTTCAATATCCCTCATGGGCTCGCGAACCTGAAAAACAGCAGCGAGAGTGGATGAGGAGAAGAATAAAGAGAACTTGACTCTGAAACAAAAGTGAAACTGATCGACTGAGTTTTAGGGACGGATTTTTCAGGCAGCCTCAATCCAGTCTCGCACATCCATTTTTTGAGTGCGCAACCGATAGTGTGTACGTCTCTTTTGTATGTGCCAAACCCTTATTGGCCTCAGACTGGCAGATCTGCAATTAATGATTTGGTGTATGAGAAATTGTTCGGTGTATGAAAACCTGCTTTGTGTCCATTTTGGGGCTAATAATTCATTGCACATGAAAAAGTGAAGGCCAGAGGCTGGAAGTCTCAGCAGTGTATTATATTTAATCGTTGACTTAGTGCATGTATTCACAGGGCTGGCTCCAGACCCCAGTGCGCCAAGCAGGCGCGTGGGGCGGCATTTTGCCGGCAGGGCGGCATTGGGCTCCGGCGGACCTCCCGCAGGCATGACTACGGGAGGTCCACCGGAGCCGCGGGACCACGGGACGGTCCGCAGGCACTTCTGCCCCGGCCGCGGGACCGGGGAAGGGCGATGCGAGCGGCGCAGCGCGCCGCCCTGCTTGGGGCGGCGGATTTTCTAGAGCCACCCCTGTGTATACAGGAAGCTGGGAGATGCGTGCACCTGCATTTGTATGCAAAGCCTACTGGTTGTTTGCACAGGCTGAGCAATTGTGTGCAAAGAGGCATTTGCATGTGCAAAGCTTTCCTTGGATGCGTGTACACAAATGTAACCAGGTGTGTAAGTGTTCATTTTGGATAGGTACAAATGGGTCTTGGCTCTTGGTAACCATGGCCCTTATTTTCCATGGTGAGTCAGATGCGAAAAGGAACCAGTAAGCGGGTGAAGAGAAAATTACGGGGCGGATTTTCACTATCTGAATGTACGAAATGTGCTCCGAACTTGTGTTCAGAGTTATCATGATGACGTGTGGAAGTCAGCTAACTGCATGCACACATGGTCAATTCAGATGCAGCAATGTGTACAGCCAGTCACACTGCACCCTTCAAATGAAAATCTGGCACCGGATTTTACAAAAATTCTGTCAATGTGTTTGTGCAACTGGCTGTGCAATGTGAACCCCTGACAGTAAAGCTGGACAAAGCACTGCAAACAGCCTAGCACTAGCTGGTGGCTGGACGTACGCCAGGAAATGTTTTAATACAGCAAAGATGATCGTGTATGAATAATCCCTGATTGATAGACTCAGAGATCTTGTCTGTCTCCAAACTCTGTACAACTTTGCCTAACACCACAGCCTACCCTGCAGGATCAGGCCTTTTAAGATTCTTAGCAGCTCTGGCAGTGCCATTTCCACATCCGCCCTTGGTTTGACAGCTTCCAAAGCTCGGCTCTGGCGTTTGTTTTTAAGAGGAACTCCTTTACTGTTTGATCAAGTTTTCATTTGCTGCCTCTATAGGTATCTCAGGAAGGCCGGGGGTGAGGTGAGAGGTGGCTGTTGCTTGTTATACAAGCCTCCTTTTAAGCTCCGTTGACAGCTGTCTATACATTTTTCAATCGGTCAATGCCGGCCTTTCTTTTTTGACTGCACAAAGAGGGCCACTAGCCAGCCCTTTATGATGGAGCAGTATTTACGGCTTGACAGGCCTGCTGCTATATACCTCCCCTTATCGACAACAATTTTCTGCTTATTCACCTGTAGGAAATACCGGTACAACACATTCCATTGTTAGCAAGGTGAGACCTCTACGGCCACGCTTAAAGATCAACAGCGGTTGTGTGAGAGCTTTCTCCGAATGTCAATAACGCTTTGTGGAGCATTTCGCCTCCTCTGTCAATCAGCAGTTCTTAGTATTGGCTAAACAAACACTACAGTTTACACCTATTAGCTTAGGTGTTAAGACGTGCTCTCTCAGCCACTCCTCTCCCAAGCTGCCTTGGCTAACCATTAGCAAGGGCTTCCCTGTTCGGAGATACACTAGTTACCAATGTACAGTGTAGCGTGTCTTATCATAAGGAACCAACTGTATCACCTTGGGCAAACATTTGTGCAGTGTGAAATTCACTTAGTGGGAAGCAAACACGCCCATGGTGGGTCAAGGAATAGGGCTGAATGCCCCTCATGTATTTCTCTTAAAATGCTAATTAATCAAGTGTAGGTCATTGGAATAGTTGTACAGGAGCCTGATCCAAATCTCATTGATGTTAAAGCATAAAGGAAAGGAACAGGATGGAGAATATTATAATGCCATTCTATAAATCAGCAGAACACCTGCATCTGGATACTTTGCACAGTACTGACAGGGGTACAAAGAAGGGCAATGAGAATGATCAGAGGCCAGGAAAAATGCCTCTGAAGTAAGACTGAAAAGGTTGGGATTGTTACCTTAGAACGGAGACAAGTAAGAGGTGACATGATAAAAGTATATACAATAATGAATGGTCAAGGGGGCAAGTGGCTGGGGTGGGAGGCGGATGTTGTTTGCTAAACAAGCCCCCTTTCAAGCTTAGGTGACAGCTCAAGAAGGGAGACCAAGAGCTTCTGTTCTCCCTGTCTCGTCACACAAGAACAAGGGGACATTCAATGAAATTGAAAGGTAGCAAAGTCAAAACTGATCAGTGTATAACTAGACTGTGGAACTCATTGCCACAGAATGTCTTTGAGGACAACATCTCATAAGAGTCAAAGAGGGATTGGCTGTTTATATGGACAAGAAGAATACCCAGAGTTATAACGGTTAATGCAAACAGCGAGTTTTGGAAAGGATAAAAATGTCGTGTTTCAGGGGCTAAGCCAATCTGTAACTACTAGGGATCAGGAGGAGACCTTCATGGGTGCTGATTATACCACATCTGGCTATTGTGGGGTTTTTGCACATTTCTCTGAAACATCTGGTGCTGGCTACAGTTGGACACAGGATATTGGACTAGATAGACCTCGGCTCTGATCCAGTTTGGCTATCCCTATGGAGCAGGCCCATACGGCTAGTTGTAGCTAAACAACAGGAGACTTCGGACAGTCTGGCTCCATTGTATTTACTGACACTCAGCATTTGCAAACAATATCTCACCCCACTAACATCATCACTCACAGTTCCAGACCTCCAGAGACTGGAGAGGTCGGTGCCACAAGTTTGTTTGCTGCTCGTGACATTCAAGAATTTGCCAAGGGAAAAATCATACAGAAAAGGAAGAAAAATAAAATGTTTGCAGTCCCAGATGCCCATTTTCTCCCTTGCACTATCACCAGTTAAATGTTTTTTCAAAAAAAAAAAAAAAATTCCCCAGGCCCATTTACTGCTTGTAAAACCCTGTCCATACTCTTATTCCCCACCCATCACCATGGTATCTGGTGTGGGAAGTCCTCTCTGTGTCCACAGCACCAGGCAGCAGCAGTGCAAGATTTAACACACTGCATCTCTACCCTGGCTTGGAAGGACCTCTTCCAGAGTGCAGAACCGCAGGAGCCCGGCAGGACTCCAACTCTTGTAAGCTTGGCAGGAACTTCACAGACTGTGACCTTCCAGTTCCTCCAAGCTCGATTACTTAAGCCCACTCCTCTCACCACACCAGTATCCAAAACAGGGTCATGACCCTTACTAATTTTGAGGGACATGGCTGCGATTCAGGTAGCCTGGGGATTCATCTCAGTTACGCTTCAGACAATGCAAGCTGGACTCTGTCAGAAGGTTCTTTATGAGCAGGCTGTCTTTCTGCATACCTTTTGTCCCTGGATCCTGCCCTCTTTTCCTTTTCTTTTGCAAGACCTCGTCCTTGTCCTCTGTGCACAAATGTTTTCCATCTGCATGTTCTTCTTGGTGGGTTTCATGTTCATAAGTGGCGGCCACCTAGACAAACCAGAAAACCAGTCAGTGTTTGGCCCACCGGACTTCTGATGACCCATTCTGTTGCCGTTGGATTCGTTACTATTCCTTACAGCATAGTGCTAATTTGCAATTGTTTGTGAATTTGATGATCCCAGGACTTTGCCGTTCTCTAGTGCCTGTCACCCAAGGAGCTCGAAGCACTTTGCTAATATTAAACCCAAGATTTCCAAACTGGATGATCAGCGTGATGTGCCAGAAAGGGGCCTGACTTTCAGCAAGTACTGAGCCCTCACCCTTGAAAAACAGCCCCCTTTAATGTTTGCCAAGGTGGACCCTCCCTGTAGGGTTGCCAACTTTCTAATCACACAAAACCGAACACTCTAGTCCCACCCCTTCCCCAATGCCCTGCCCCCTGCTCACTACATTCCCCCTCCCTGGGTGGCTCACTCTTCCCCACCCTTACTCACTTTCACTGGGCTGGGGCAGGGGGTTGGGGTATGGGAAGGGATGAGGGCTCTGGCTGGAGGTGCGGGCTCTGGGGTGGGGAAGGGGATGAGGGGCTTGGGGTGCAGGAGGGGGCTCTGGGCTGGGGCAGGGGGTTAGGGTGCAGGGTGGTGAGGGCTCTGTCTGGGGGTGCCGGCTCTGGGATGGGTCTGGGGATGAGGGGTCTGGGGTGCAGTTGGGGGCTCTGGGTTTTGGGGGGCTCATGGCTGGGGCAGGGGGTTGGGGCGCAGGCTTACCTCTGGTGGCTCCCGGTCAGTGGCACAGTGGGGGGCTAAGACAGGCTTCCTGCTTTTCCTAACTCCACACTGCATCCCGGAAGCAACCAGCAGCAGGTCTGGCTCCTAAGCGGCGGCACGGCAGGCGGGTCTGCACGCTGCTTTTGCCCGCAGGCACCGCCCCCGCAGCTCCCATTGGCTGTGGTTCTTCATGAGGTCAATATGTTACCATTGTTACCAAACTAGGCTAAAGGCAAGGGATACCCCTATGGTGTGAGAAAGTGTTTTGTCTCTATGAAGAGTCATGCTGTATGTCTGGGATTTCCTCAGACAAAACCGGGCACAGGAAATGATATCTGGTATGGAATCTCCATCAGTTATTGATGGGCTGGGAACCGGGGAGTAAGGGGTGGGGGAATGGGACAGAAATATCTGGGCATCTGATGGAGGCCAACCTGCCATCTCAGCAGGAGCGTGACTTCCTTTTATCTTAATCATGCAGGAAAAACTGCATGAGAAAGCAAAAGCAGAACTTTTCAGCAACCCAGAGACAGCACCTGAGCCCACTCCAGCCTGGGGAAATAGTGTCTGTGTTGCCTTTTTTGTCTCATTTTCTATTGGAAACTGTAGCAGCTCTCTGCCTTACAGGAGTAGCCTGGGATCTTCAAAGGGGCCCAGCTCCCACAAACTTTCACCACTGAAATTCCCAGCCTTAAAGAGGAACCAGACTTGGACTGTGTGTGTCGGTCCAAGGAAGCAAACCTCGCTGTCCGACGTGTCGGGCTCATCCGAGTCCTGCTTCACAGACTCTGCATCGTTTTCCTCTGGGGAAACAGAAGGGGATGGTTAACTGATCGGCTTTGGCAGTAGCAATTCCTAGCCCCCTCACAGGTGTTACACAGAACCATAGTCACAGCTCCGGTCACTGATCAGAGCCACCGTCACTGGGACATCAAAACGAACGACATTTCAAAATGAAAAGGCAAGAAATGGTGGCACGACGGGTTCGTAGGGCTGAGTTTTTAGCAGGAGGCCCAAGTCCCAAGTGTGTGTGTTTTGGTGGCATAAGGGGATTGACTTTCAGAATAGTAGTATAAAAGAAATGACTGTGGGGAACACAATTTACAGTAAACTCCATCAATCGCACCCCACTGTTTCTATGTAGCAATCCCCCACTGAAGTCAATGGCCATCTCTAGATTGGGAAGAGAGGGTGTGCACATTTTAAATACAAAGTATCTTCCTAGGCTAGACAGAGCCAATGAGAATTTTGCTTGTGTATGGACTGCAGGATCAGAGCCAGAATGAACCAGAGCAGACGTTCCAAATAGGTTTCAAAACAATTCCTGCAATGGACAAACTGAAAAACTGGTTGCAATGAAATCCACTGTAGTGGAGTCTCACTGTAGTGAGTCTGTTCTGTGAAAAAAAACAAAAACCTGACTTCACTGCAAAAGGATTCCATTGTGTATTGGGCCCAGAGGTTACAAAATTCAAGCATGTAATTGCATACACCAAATCACACAATTACTGGGATTGCAGCTAACCAGGACTTGCAAATGACCAAATCTAGTTGTTTGGGAGCACAATTACCCAATCCGCACTCACAATGGCAGATTTATGGAGGTATAAAGTTCAGTTACTCCCTGAAATCCAGTAGGAGTTGGGCACGTAAACTGCCCTGGGTACCTTTAAAAATCTAACCCCTAACTTCTAAGGTACATCTTACTGCTCTTTGGAGGGGAGACTGGCTGCTGGCAACAAAGGACCACAATTTAATTAATTGTTAATTAAACTGTTAATTAAAAGGTCAAAAGAGTGAAATGCCTGCAAGCTGCATGGAAACTATTTAAAAATACCATAATGGAGACTCGAACTAAATGTATACCCCAAATAAAATAATAATAAATAAAATAAAATAAAATAATAATAAATAATAATAATAATAAAAACCAGTCTGTCTGGTCCATCCCCAGTGCCTACTAAAATATTTTCTATAAACAGTATTTCCCCCCCACCTTTTTGTGATGACTATAGTTGTAGCTGATGGCTCCATATTCCATTCCCAATGCTCCCCAAAGCATTCATTCCCCCATTTATCATCATTGCTGGGCCAGATCATAGACTCATTTCTGGTGGCACAAAGAAGCTGGAAAATTGAAAGCTCTAGCCCACTGCATGGGGGAATCCTTGAATGGCTTTGAGCCACTGCATGGCTCCTATGCCACTTACCCTTCTGGCCCCTGGTATAGAGACATGCCTGTGTGAAAGGGGGCATAGCCAGGCCATCTGTGCACGCTGGGCGTGATCCCTGGGGTCTGTTGATGACTGGCACAAAGTACAGCAGTCCTGAGGCTGCTCTGTTTTATGTCAGGGAGCTGCCAATGTTCGACACCTTTGGCAATCAGGCCACTTCCATTTAGGTACGTATAGATGAACTGAGGAGTCTCACATTGAGACATGCAAGTCTGAAAATTGTAGACTTGAGGAGCGGTTTTCCAAGGCACAAATGGGAGGTAAGCATCCAACTCCGCTGATTGCCATGGGAGTTTGGTGCCCAGGTGACCTTTGTGCCTTTGAAAGTCTTCCTCTTGGAATTTAGAATACAACATTTAAAACAAGTGCCATATATTGCATGCGTGTTTCGGAAGCGCCATCCATAGACTTTCCAGTGCTAAGGAGATCAGCACACCAGGCTCAAAACACTGTCTGCTCCTGCCTTCTCAAAGGTCACTTTTCCATGGGGCTTTTTACCTGTTTGAGCACCTGGTTCTCGCTTCTGTGCCCTAGGAGACACTCTCACCCTGGTCTCTGAATCTGTTGCAGGATCACAAGATGTTAGCTTGCCCGTGGGCTGTCCTTGTGAGGAAGGGACCTGTAACACATGGCAATAGCTGTATTAGTTACAAACTGATGGGAAGAACTGCCAATGCCTTTATTGTTAGAGACGTTGCCTTCTCCTAACGCGGTGAAAAAAAAATGGTGCCCCACTCCAGCCTGGCAATGAGTATAACTGCAAAGATGCACATTTGCCCCTGGACAACATCAAATAGGGGTTTCGGTGTATTTGCGGGACATTGCCACAGAGCCTGATGTCCCCTACACACAGACTCAGCAGGGGAGTGGCAGGCGCAGAGTCTCTCAATGCACCTTAATCCTAACCCAGAGGAATAAAACCCTGAGGCTTAGAGGGTAGTTACTTTCATGGTCCATTCAGTCCTGGGTTTCCTCTGAGACTGAGAGCAAGGACGCTGATCAGTGCCCGTTGGGGTGGTCGTTTTGCAATTTGCAAATCTGTCCACTAGGGACAGGACTGACCCCACCAACCTGTTTCACACACTGTGGGCCACAGTAGAGCCATCAGGTCAGAACTTTCAGCAATAGTGGTGATGCCCATTTTAAATTGTGATTGGCCCAGCAAGCTGACTGCTGACCACAGCCTCCCTGCAGAGGAAAAGCAGATGCCAGTGCAATATGTACTCACCAAAGGTGCCGCAAGGGCCTCTTGCTCTGTGGCACTGAACTGCTCAGTCTTGTTGCCGATTTGCAGCAGTTTGGCCGCAGGGAGCTGGCTGCAGGCTAGGTGGGAGTTCTCATGCTCTGCTCTTGACAGCACGCTGGAGCTCTGGCCTGTCTCAAGAGTGGGGCTTTCCATAGGGATTGGACTTGGACTGTCAACCTCACGCTGTTTGGGGGATTTGTGCCAGCTGGCAGGTTTCAGGCTTTCACTCCTTCTGCCATAATCTGACAGGTCCAGAGGTGCGTCCAGGAGACATTCTCTTGCTGCCTCTGCCTTCTCCCTTTGCTCCATGTTGTCCCTGTTTATCCAAGCAACTTTCCCTTCTACAGGTTCCTCCAGGTATGACCTCTCTTCTTTGCACCCCATGGTCGGCTGCGGGGAAAGCGGCCTTTCCTCAGGAGCAGCTGGATCTGGAGTTGCATTTTGGTTGCCTTCTGTCCTGGCCCTGAATCCTTGCTGATGCTCTTGTGCCAGGAGATACTGGAGCTTCTCTCTGTGCTTAAGAAATGGAAGCCTCCCCTCCAAATGCTGGTCCCGCATGTACACCACAGCTCCAGGGAGTTCTAAAATGGCAGCCTGATCTTCCCATTCCTCCTGCAGCCTTGTTCTGTCTTCAGTCTCTCTGGCCTGTAGCAAGTGGCTTGGCAAGCTATTGTCCCTATCTGCAGAAGCACTGTTACTCCTGAGTCCCAATTGGTGCAGAGAGAAATGTTTGTTAAGGAGGCAGAGCTGCTCCTGCCTGGTGGTCAGCTGTAGAGTTCCATAGGATGAAGTGGCTTTGTGGGAATCTGGTTTGTTTGTTCTTAAGCAACTAAATGAAACAAACAAAAATCATCAAACACATCAAAGGCAAGTTTCCAGGTGGGTCACCTCACCATCACAGTGTCCCTTTTTAGCACCTGGTTTCCATGTGCTGCCACTGATTGGCCAAATACGCTGCTGATGTAAACTTGCATAGCTCTGTTGAAATCAATGGAGCTCTGCCAGTTTACACTGGCGGAAAACGATACGTTGGAGCAAAGTGTGCATGCTCACTTTTGCACACATACAGTAGATCATGCATACAGTAATTACATCTGTGCAAAATCTGCATTTGGGTGTGCAAAGCAAGTAGCTGGGTGCACAACTATGCTGTCAGCATGTCTGCAAAAATGGGTGTGTGCCTACTGGCTGTAGATGGGTCATTCATTTCTGCACTAAAGCTCCTGTGATGGCCTCCATCTTGTCTGCCACACCAAGGATTGAAAGAGGGGCCTCCAGAAACAAGCGGCTCCAGCTGGAACGAGCCAAGTCTCTCTCGCTGGCTCAGAGCCTCTATGGACAAAGCACAGGGGGACCTGTAACACCAGGGGGTTACACAGACATTAACAAGTGGAGCCCAGTTGAAGATAGAGCTTTAGGCTGCCCAAACCTGACAGTTTTACATTGCTGATAGAGTCTTTCCTCCTTCCTTCAACATATGCGCTTGTAGAGTTTTACAGCCACATTTAAAGAGGCTCGAGCAATGGCTGAGTTGTGCAAACTGTGTTCAGAAAACCCTGCCTATATAAATTGAGTCCCTGCTTGTTACTATTCCTCGGCATTTGGCAGTGCCTGGCTTCATGGAGAACGCATCCAAGCTAGGCGTTTGCTGGGGGAAACTTACAGTTTCTGAATGAGTCTGTAGGTCTCACTCAGCCCTAATTGCCACTAAAGATAATGGGAAGTGAGGAGCTCAGATGTTACTGTGACCAGCGCCACAGAAAAGCCAATTGGATAAGGAGCAATGGGGATCTCTGCCCAGTGCTCAAATCAAACATTTTTTTCCTTATGTGGTGATCTCTGCAATTCTCAGTGCTGACCAATTGCAGAAGGCTAGAGATCCTTTGACAGACTGTTCTCTAGGGGCCTGATTGTCCTCTCATTTGCCCTGGTGTAAATCAGGAGTAAACTCATTAAGGTTGAAGGAACAATAACAACATAGCATAAGAACCAGGCTCCCGGTGTTTTCTGCCTGGGATAGTTGCAGAAAATAGTGGGAATCTCATGAAAAAGTCTGTTCTTGTGAGATTTCCAGCCTGGTTTGCTGGAGTCAAGAGGTTTGGAGGCCTTATCCAAGCCTAAGCTCCGAAATTTGTGCGGATTGGATCTTCCTGGTTCAAAGACCATGGTGGGGCTTATGTGCTGGCTGGAAGAACTGGCTTGTGATAGAGAGAGAGAAGCAAAGAGAAAACCCACCAGTAACACAACAGCTGCTTGATACAAAGCCCTGGAAGTCAATGGGAATTCTTCCATTGATTTCAATGGGCTCTGGATCAGGCTCAAGGAGACCGTGATGTTGGAGATGTATCAATACTCAGATGATGCTACTCACGCCTCACGGCTGGGGCTGTGCTCACGCTCCAGGAACAGTGAGTTTTTTCTTGCTGGTGGTGACGTTGCTCTCCTGGCAGAGATTTTTTCAGGGAGGTACGGTCTGGAGCCAGGTCTCACCAAAGCGATGGTTCCATGCAGCTGGTTAGCTATCCTCTGGGAAGTCTAAAGACAGAGGAGAAAAGTTGGCATGTCCGGGACTATTGGGCTTAAAGCTCAGCTTCGTCTAAAGGGCTCTCAGAAATGATCCCCAGGTGAAAGAAGCCTAGCTGACTAGAGAACAATGACAGCAGAAAACCCTGCTTACTAGTGGTCTTTGTTAGTGAGGCTACATTTTGTCTTATATTCATTTACATTCAAGAGGTGATAAAAATGAGTTGCTACGTTTCCAATGAACAGCTGACTGCTTCTTCAATACGGTGTTGGAATTTTAAATAATAATCAGCCACATATTTCCCCAAGATGGCTCCATTCCAACACAGCATCATGTTTTTCAGCAAGTCCTAATTTATTCCTTATTTTCCAGCTGCATTGACTTACGGAGCAGGAAGTCCTGTAACTTGTCTAAGGTCCAGGCAGGAGTCAGTGGCTTAGCCGAGATCGGTCAGTTTCCCAGTCCTTTGGTCAAACCATTAGACCTTATTTGCACGAGCTTACAGCATCCATTTGCTTCACTGGTTTATTTCCAGGGGAGGTTCCTATTCTGTGGCCAGTACAGAATGATCTTTCTGCTGTTGTAAAAAGGCTCTGAATAAGCCCTTACTCAACATTTTTGCCTACCCACTTTCCGATGGCACCAACCTCTACTATTTATCTTCATTAACTACTCTCACAGCCCGCCTGCAGCCTCAGCAAAACCCCCTTCACTTGCTGTTTCATATTTATATGGAGTTCAGATCACTGGTTCCAGTGCCAGAATTAAGCACGTGTGTGTCTGAGTTCCCATCATGAGACCCAATGCTATGGCCCCTGAGCTATGGAGGCACGACATCTGGCACTCCATCCCACCCCGGGTCCCTCGGCTGAAATGCACTTTCAGTTTCAAAGGGGTGGAAGGTTAGGAAAGACGCAAGCTCAAAACCGACAACGGCAAGGATTCCCTGTCTCCCTGAAAATATCCCACAGGATAAGGCTGTATGCAAATATGGGCCTGTGGAATACCCCTATGGTTCAGTCCTAAGAGATTTCTCCAGCTACCTTTTTAAGAGGGGAGTCAGTGTGATTTGAAAAGGAGTGAATGCGGTCACAGGATAATGATCAACTGCTGTTGCTAGGCAAGTTCTGAGGCTCCTAGGGACTATAAATGTGAAAGCAAAGCTGGGACTTTATCAGCAGGAGACACAACAGGAGATTGGGTCTCTTTCCAGTTCTGCCAGTGATGTACCGGGTGACCGTGGCAAGTCACTTCACCCCACGTGCCTCCATTTCATTCCTCGTCCCATCCCTTTCACAGCTTATCCAGCATCAGGTCCCCACGGGAACGATGCCCAACTTGATGAGGACAGATTGACCGTGCTAAGTATCCCCAACGGAACTCTTACCATTTCCAGAGCCTGTGCTTCTTGGAGAACAGCACTTGGAGAAATCCTACTGCCTAGAGAACATCTCTGGCCTGCAGACGTCTCTGAAAACAAAGGCGATAGCCGGTCATTGCGAAAGCTGTGCAGAGTTCCATTGCGGCTGCCCTGCATTGTTTCCCATTTGCTTCATCTGCACATGGTGCTGTAATGCAGCGGCCTAAAACATCTGGCCAACCAGTCTGATAACTGGGATATGAATCAGCACATTGCAGCTATAAAAAGCTAGCAGGGCACCAAGCGCTTCCGAAGGAAGATTTCTAGCTATTGGGAGCCAAATTTTCTGTCAGACTCAAGCCAGCCCCTGAATTTGTATGCTCGATTGCGTGTGCGATTGACAATGGGGGCAGGGGGAGGGGGAAGGAATACAATGTGCGTTGTGCGTGCAAATCAGCGCCCTGGTTTGTTGTGCCAAAGGCTGCTGCACATTAATGGGCGTGTGCCCAGCGGGGAGGGGGTTACAATCAGCAGCACGCGTAACAGTGGGCCTGTGGATTTGGAGGCCAATGCTGAAAAGGGAAGCGTTTTGTCTCACTTTTGATTCCAGATGGAGCCCTAGGGGCTCTCTGCAAGGAGGCTGCCAGAATAAAGGGAAAAGACTCGCCCTTCCCACACACCATCTGCGATGGATGACACTGGAGCACCTCAGGAGAATATTTTCCTCCAAAGCACTGTAGCTCATGTATTATTTGATATGCAATTCCATGCAAACCAGGTATCATGCTCTAGATTAATGTCCTTCCTGGGGTTCGGATGATTTCGGCTTTTGCTCCCGTTTGATGTAGTCAGAATCCTTTGCTAGAATAACTCACTGCTCCAGCCCAGTCATTGGTCCCTACACCCCCTATACTGGAGCCAGCAGAACATACCTTCTCCCAACTGTTGGCCAGGCTGTTCATGATACCCTTCTTCTGCTTCTCTGCTAGCTGCTTTGCCTGTGCTGGGTTTCCGGCTTACTGGGGAGAGTAAAGCCAATGGTGAGTCCGGGATGGAGCTGCTGTCTCTGGGGAGGGCTCTTTGGTGCTTTGATCTGTCACTGTTGCAATGAAAAGGAAGCAAATGATTGGAAAAAGAAATGAGATGGGAACCACCAGTTTGAAGGCTGCCCTGGCGCGAGCTCTGAGCGCCAGTGTTTCATCTTAACGGAATGTGCAACAACTCAAGCGCCCTGGGAAACAAGGTGATGGGGCTTCCTGAGCACTCACGGAAACATCTTCTTCCGTTCCAGCTCATTACAACTGAATTTCACGCTGAGGTTTGCTCTGAATCAATACGTCATCCTGGGCCACCCAGAAGGGAGGGCAAAATGGGCAGTTTGCCCCAGGCCGTCTGTTTGAGAGGACTCCCAAAGTGATGGAGGGGTGGCCAGGCCAAATTTGAGTGAGAGTCATTGCAACCTGGCACATGGGGTTTCAGTGCCACTCAAGTTTGGCACCTGCCATCAACTTGCCCTCCCCGGCCAGGCCCAGATTCCTCTGTCACCACCATTAGCCTCATCATGCTGAGCCTGAGGTGACTTACCAGGCCGAGAACGTGGAGGTAGGAGCAGGGTCAGGGGCTGGGGATACCACTCGCAACAGTGCTGGAGCTCAGGGAGAGGTGGGATGAGGAGTGGCCCCCAGCCTGAACACAAGGCAGTCTCCCCATCCCCCCAGGGAAGGCAGTGACCCCACACACCTGGGCTTTCTCTGACCTTCCATCCTCTCCCTTCCCCTTTTCTTCAACTCTTTCATATCCATGGCAATGTTTTTATAAGGGTGTGTGTGGGGGGCGTGTTTCAGTTTCAGATTTTGCCCTAGGCACCCCCTAACCCCAGTGCAGCCCTGACACCATCTCAAAGCAAAACTCAGTTGACGCAGCTGAGTTTCCTCTTAGTCTGCTATGCAAAATTTCATGGGAAGCCATGACATTGGTGTGGATTCAGTGCAGACCAACGACTGGCCCATGTGCTCTCAAAGTTCTGTGACAAACTTGGTAACTGTGGTAGGGGTTTCAGTTTAGCCATATACGTCCCCAACGCAGGGAGGTTTGGCAACAACTCTTTTGCACAGCTCTAGTTCAGTAAGTCAAGCTAGTTCCAGGTCTAGAAACCTCTGCAGTCATTTGAGAGATGCTAGATTTGTGTTAAACTGAGGAAACGTTTGGGTTCCAAAGCAAGCATGTTTCTCTACTGATCTCTTTGTGATAATTTCTATAGACTTTAAACTCCTCAGGAATGAGCTGATTTGTATATACTGGCTAACCTGACGTTACTTGGGTTTCACCAAAGCGCTCTGCTCGGTTACTACTTATAGCAAACATCCTCTCCTCTCCTAATCCCTGCTGATTCATTTTCTCACAGTTCGTTTTCCCATGTGAAATGTGATCCATTCCCTGCAGATCCACGCTAATGGATCAGCATTCTGCCTTTACCCAATGTCCCAATGGCTTTGCCAAGAGGTGTTAGATCTAGATAGGTGTCTCTACAGATTTACTCAGTGTGTGAACGGTGGTGAAGCTGGTGATAATAAAAACCAAGGGTTAAATCCTGCCCCCATTGAACTCACTGACAAAACTCCCATTTCACATCAGTGGGGCCAGGATTTCTCCCCACATAATTAGTACGTTAGCAGCAGTGCACTATGTGCATGCCGGGCATGTAACGAATGCCATTTGGTCCTCAAGTCTCAGAGACAAAGGGTTCAGCATACACTTGCAGTCAGAGTAGGGGTTCATTCTCCCATTCACTAGTGGGGCAATCACTATTCAGTCAAAGAACCAGACTAAAGGGGACCCCGGGTCAGGAAACTCCCTGAACTCTCCACAATCTCCCTCTCCATTTCACCCCATGACGTCACCAGTGCCAAGCATCAATCCTGCCTGGTTCCAATGAGGCTGAAGATGAAGAGGCCTCTATTATATGCAGGTGGACAGATGGGGAGGGAAGGAACAAGAAGCTCGTACTAGGAAGTTGGAATAAAAACAACGGTGCAGACTGTACAGGCATCTCCACTCCCTTGGCCAGAAGGTTCTCATACTGGGCTGGCTCAACAGTGTCCAGGGTAGTGCCAGAGTCTTAGGGGAACTCTCTGGCCAGCCCTACGCCACCCAGTGAGTTAAACCCAGAACAGAGCTTACTCCAGGCTCCGTAGCCTCTTCAGTTCTTCCTTCAGATTTTTATTTTCTTCCTTCAGCCTGCTCATTTCATTAGCTGCAGAGAGAGACAGTGAGTGCGGCAGGTTAGGGATCAGACATGGACTTAGCAGGAGATGATCCTTCCAGGAACGGGCAGTAACTAGGAAATGCAGGCTGACTCCTATTAGTAAACAGCATCTCCTCTCCATGAGAGCCCCTGCTTCTCCCAGGAGCTCACCCTCATACCGATGGCACCCTTTGCTGTAAAGTACAGGTACCTGCCTCTTTGCAGTGGTAGTTAAGGCATGGGCTTGCTGTGCAACGTGGGTATGAAAGTATGTGAAGTGCGATAAGGAATTCCTCTCAGTTTACTCTGGGTGGGTCTTTGGGATGAGACCTTAAAACAGAGACCTGCTTTGTCTACCAGGACAAAGAGCCAGATTTCCAAAGGAGTCTCAACTCCCTTTCCTTCTCCCAAAGAACTCTGGGATCGTTAGGGTGAAAAGTGCTTCTTTGGATTGCTACAAGCCAAGTGGCAATGAAGGGTAGAGAGGACAGACAGCTACAGTACAGAGGAGATATATGACCAACCAGCGCCTGGCTTTTACACCTCTGTGCAGAAGTGACACTTGAGGTACAGGGAGCGAGGAAGATCAAACTCATAATGAGGAAATAAACATGCAGTTGCTGACGCTTTTCTCTTTCTTCCAAAGGCAAAGCAAAACAAAATACCACAATCCCCAGGGATAGCAGAGACAGAGAGAAAAATACCCTTGGCTTGTGCAGTGCTCATGTGCTGCCAAAGACTCAGGAGAAGATTAATCATACGTGTTGCTTGATTTTCCTTTACCAGTGCAGAGCTGCTGCTGTGTATTTCCTGTTTTGTCCAGAGTGTTGCCTCAACCTTGCCAAATGGATCTTTTAATAAGTGGCTGACGTTGCCCGGCCCATATGCACGTGCTGTAGCAAAGCCCAGTGTTGAAATCTCTTTGATAAAATCTCTAGTGTTTATAAGAAATGTTAAGTATCAGAGGGGTAGCCGTGTTAGTCTGGATCTGTAAAAGCAGCAAAGAGTCCTGTGGCACCTTATAGACTAACAGATGTATTGGAGCATGAGCTTTCGTGGGTGAATACCCACTTCGTCGGATGCATGACGTATTCACCCACGAAAGCTCATGCTCCAATACGTCTGTTAGTCTATAAGGTGCCACAGGACTCTTTGCTGCTTTTATAGGAAATGTTGATTTTCCTAGGCCCCAATGTTCAGATCTGAACCCCCCGACATGTGCCCATTGGGCATGTGCCCCCAGGATTGCACATGTGCCTGAATGATCCACAGATACGTAAGGTGCAAATGCGCAAAATGCCAGCAGGGCAAAGCTGAAGGTCTATTTAGCCTCTGTACTTACTGAGGATGAAGATGTGCTGGAGACTCTGGAAGTGGGAGTGCTCATACTCATTCTGTTTCTTCTTGGCGAGCTCCTGGGCAACCATGCATCTGTCACAGAGACCTGCTCTCAACCTTAGCAAAAAAACCCAGAGCCAAGAAGCTAAGTTATCCATGCGTGGATATATGAGCAAATGAAACTGAATCCCACCAGCACTTGGAGGCAGATCTACAGCATCAGGACAAAGTCGAAATCTGGCATTCATTACACCATGACAGTGATATGCTGGGCAAAAATCCACACGTCTAGTTTAGTGAGCCTTTGGACACAGCGTGTAGAGATACACAATTCTTCCCTATGACAATCAGGTGGAGATATGAATTTTCAAAGTGGATAGTAACACAAGTGAAAAAAGTTTCAGGAAACTCCATGGCCCAGATTCTGCTCTCGGTTACATAGAATCATAGAAATGTAGGGCTGGAAGGGACATCAAAAGATCAGCTAGTCCATCCCCCTGTGCTGAGTCAGAACCAAGTAAACCTAGACTATCCCTGACAGGTGTTTGTCCAACCTGTTCTTATAAACCACCAGTGAGGGGGATTCCACAATCTCCCTTGGAAGCCTATTCCAGCACTTAACTGCCCTTATCGTTAAAAAGTTTTCCCTAATATCTATCCTAAATCTCCCTGGTTATAGAGTAAGCCCATTACTTGGGAACATAAGAACAGCCATACTGGGTCAGACCAATGGTCCATCTAGCCCAGTATCCTGTCTTCTGTCAGTGGCTGGTGCCAGATACTTTCAGAGGGAACAGAACAGGGAATTATCGAGTGATCCATCCCGTCACTCAGTCCCACCTCTTGGTTTAGGGACACCGATCGTATTGGGTTGCTTCCCTGACCATCTTGGCTAATAGCCTTTGTTGGACCTGTCCTCCATGAACTTATTTAATTCTTTTGTGAACCCAGTTATACTTTTGGCCTTCACAACATTCCCTGGCAACGAGTTCCACAGGTTGACTGTGTGTTGTGTGAAAAAGTATTTCCTTATGTTTGTTTTAAATCTGCTGCCTACTAATTTCATTGGATGACCCTGGTTTGTGTTTTATATCAAGGGGTAAATAACACTTCCTTATTCACTTTTCCTACACCATTCGTGATTTCATAGACCTCTGTAATATCCCTCTATCATATCCTTAGTCATCTCTTGTCTAACCTGAAGAGTCTCCGTCTTTTTAATCTCTCCTCATATGGAAATTGTTCTATACCCCTAGTCATTTTTGTTGCTCTTCTCTGTACTTTTTCCAATTCTAATATATCTTTTTTTGAGAGGGGCGACCAGAACTGCACGCAGTAGTCAAAGTGTGGGCATGCCGTGGATTTATTAGCTATCTTCCAGTGATCTGGTACAGAGGCTGATTTAAGCAATAGGTTACATACCACAGTTAATTCTGCAATTTCATATTTGAGTTCCTTCAGAACTCTTGGGTGATACCATCTGGTCCTGATGACTTCTTGTCCTACCTTCAGCAGACGTGGAGAACAATTGATCACTGTTGTCTTTATAACAGCCCTTAACATATTTGAAGGCCCTCCCTTCAGTCAAGACTAAACATATCCAGGTTTGTTTGTTTTTAATCTTTCCCTATAGGTCAGGTTTTCTAAACCCTTTTATCATTTTTGTTGCTTTCCTCTGGATTTTCTCCAATTTGTCAAATGTGGCACCCAAAGCTGGACAGCATAGTCCAGCTGAGGTCTCACCAATGTCAAGAAGAGCGGGACGGTTACCTCCTGTGTATTACCCATGGCATGCCTGTTAATCACATCACTGCAAATGCAACAGCTCCCTTAATTTCCATGGATTTACTGCACTTACACCGGTGTAACTGAGAGCAGAGTTCTCAATTTGTTAACACTAGTTAGTAAGAAAAAAAGATTCTGATGCTATATTTCACTCATTGAAACGACACTGAAAAGCAAGCGCTGTGTAGGCATGTATACTATTGGGCACACAACAGCCTTAGGTCTCCCAATCAATCAATCAATCAACCAATCAACCAACCAAACACACACCTCTTACCTGTTTTCTAACACTTTTACATTTTCTTTAAGGATCTTCTGCTGTTCCCTTAGCTGGTGGTTTTTAGCAAATAGCTCTTCAATTCTCTGGGCATCTCTAATTCAGGAGACAGCATGGGACAAAACAAGAAAGTCATTGGATTTGCCCCCAATATCTGCTGCTTTCTTCTCAATGTACTGTCAGCAGGCAGGATTTATACAGTAGCCCAGTCATGCCACTCACACTATTTCTATTACTAAACTACTATTGCTTTGTGTAGCAGTAAGTGCATTGGATGGATGGGGATATGAACACATTAAATGCTGGCACCAGAGCAATTTGGTGCAGGGTTAACAATTCCCATTGGATAAACAGGATGGAACACAAAAGGGTACAGACTCCTCTGAGCTCAAAAATGGGTGAATCAGAAGGGCACGGATGACAGACTCTTTTAACAACAGGGGATGGACTCTGACTCAAAGCCCAGGGATACATGATGAAAACTTCAATAGGACAAAGGTCTTGGATACCACTGCTTTGTCTGTCACTTCCATATATTTAGGCTTGGCAGGAATTGGTGATTGTTGATAAATGTCAATTTCACTGTACACTGTACAATTTCACTGTACATCAACAACAAAATATTTCCATTGATAATAATCAGAATTTACAGATAGGCAAGGTAAGAAAAATGCTGCTTGAGAATATATTATAATTTAATTTAAGGCTATTTACGTGGTATATTTTGACATGTGATGTTGATATTTTGTGTTTTTTGAATATCGTCTACGGTCATTAGATAATTATTGTCTGACACTCCCCCCATAGTTTCCTGCAACTGTGAAAGTCTAAATTGGTACAAATCAGAAAAAAAATGCTTAAAATCATAATTCTGCACAACTGTAAAATTTAAATAGATAAAAATAAAATAAATGCTTAAAATAAACATTGATATTATCCATCAAAATTATTTAAAAAATGGAATACTGCCCAGCCTATATAAATTGTATTACAACAATGCCAACCCCCGACCCACAACCCAAACCTATGTGTGCACCTTAAGGTTACAAACTCACACACTTAAAAGTTAGGAAATATCAGACTGGGGGTAGGGTGGGAGAAGAATATCTCTGGCTTAATCTGACTGGATGCGTTGCAAAGAGTTTTTAAACTCTTATGCCACGCCAGGGCAGGTGTCTCAGAAGAGGTTCTTTATGTGCCTCACAATATCCACAAATTCTGAGGGGGCAGCTTGGTAAGTCTGAACTGCCCTCGTTGGGTGGGTGATTCAAGACCCTTCCAGTGTAAGGACCTTGCTGATTGCTTTGCAGATTATATTAAAAGAAGACAGTGAGTTTGCTTTCAGGCTTGCCTTCTTGTTCCAGTTCATGGGTTAACAACAGCTGTTAAGGGTGCCTAAGGCCTAGGGCAGCTGCCTTCAATGTTATGAGTAAATAGTGCAGCCCTTCCCCATCCCTCCAACAGAACTTTACTACCACAGCCTGAGTAGAGAACAAAACTTGCTTTACTCACCGACACTTCTCTGTTGTCAGCTCTGTTAGCTTTGTTTGCAGTCCTGGAATAATTAATGAAGGCTCAGGAGATGGGTATTTATTGCAAATTATGCGACAGTTCAGAACAGAATGTGCTATCATAACTTTCAGCAGAGCATGGCAACTTAAAAAGAAACGGTTAGTTTGAAAATCTCATTTCTGAAAAACAAAGTTTCTGCCCATGTCGTTAGTTTATTTCCTTTTCACCATTTACTATTTTTTGCATTCCCTTCTGCTGGGATGATGAAAGCATTCTAGTCCGTTTGACTTTTATTGCTAGTTAGTTACAAAACCTAATTCTCATGAGAGCTGGGCAAAATATTTTCAGTGCAGAGTAAATTTGCAAAATAAATAAATAAAATTGCATTTTTCACGTCGCTGAATTCTGGGTTGAATTTGGCAAATAGTTTTGGCTGAAAAAGTTGATTACTAACAAAACAAAACATTTAGATGTTTTCTTTAGAAATTTAGCATATTTATGTATTAAAACAAAACAAAATAGGGCAATAAACACTCCAAAATGAAACCAAATGAAAACCTGAAAAAATTCATTTTGTTTCTTTTTCTTTTTTTCCGGTTTTATTTTGGATGTTTTTCAATCTGAGCTGATTTTTTTGTTTGGCTCTGGAACCGAAAAATCAATGATTCACTCAGCTCTAGTTCTCAAGCTAGCACAATTCCACACTCTTTGGTTGCAAACCACGTTGGCAATATTTATAGCTCAACTAGCATTCTTTTCCTCAACTGATTTGAAGACTTTTTTTTATGCAATATCTAAATTTGGGGTCTGAGTTGCTCAAGAGTATCCTTTAAAACTGTGGCTCTCAACCAGGGGTACACCCCCAGAGGTATGCAGAGGTCTTTCAGGGGGTACATCAATTTGTATAGATATTTGCCTAGTTTTTTACAACAGGCTACATAAATAGCACTAGGGAAGTCAGTACAAACTAAAATTACATGCAGATGACTTGTTTATACTGCTCCATATACTATACGCTGAAATGTAAGTACAATATTTATATTCCAATTGATTTATTTTATAATGATATGGTAAAAATGAAAAGTCAGCAATTTTACAGTAATAGTGCGCTGTGACACTTTTGTATTTTTATGTCTGCATTTTATGTTTGCATTTATGTCATATTTTTTGTAAGCAAGTAGTTTTGAAGTGAGGTGAAACTTGGGGGTACACAAGACAAATCAGACTCTTGAAAGGGGTACAGTAGTCTGGAAAGTTTGAGAGCTTTAAAACATCACAGGGTTAGAATTACAGAGAGCGAGACTGTATTTATAACCCAGGATAGTGTGAAATATAACGCACGGGTTGGCAACCTTCGGCACACGGTCAATCAGGGTAATCCGCTGGTGGGCTGTGAGACCTTTTGTTTACATTGACCCTCTGCAGGCACAGCCCCCCACAGCTCCCAATGGCCACGGTTCGCTGTTCCCGGCCAATGGGAGCTGCGGGAAGTGGCGACTAGCATGTCCTTGTCTCACGGCCTGCCAGTGAATTACCCTGATGGGCCACATGCCGAAGGTTGCAGACCCCTGATATAACAGTTTTATCCAGAAAGTTGCTGCTGGAAATGCCTTTATACCAGAACACTGGGAAGTAGTAGCATGCATTTTCTTTCCTTAATGGCCCTGCTTTTAATAATGTACAAGATGTTAATGCTCTAAAGAAACAAACTTTCCATCCTTACTCTCAATGTTACTGTAACAAGGACTCCTCACCCCTGCTAATTCTGAGCTATCTTTCAGGATGGAGGTTTGCTTCTTTCCTCTTCCTTTTTGATCATTTACTATTCAAATGAGCGTCCAATGACTGCCTCACCTGAAGTCAGAGATCAGAGTCCTAATAGGTAAATTGCTTCCCATTTACACTCTCCTGCCAACTCCTTATTTATTTTCCAGACATGTTATCCTAGACCAGTTTGATGGCCCAGCTGATAACAGCTAGTGCTTCCAACACAGGAAATTCAGACAACACAGACCACAAAGCAGGAGGGGAATAGGATCCTCAGAGTTATGTTTTGCTTGAGTGGGTGGGAGTATTTTAGGAAAGATTCATTCTACACTGCTTTGTGCAACCCCCTCCCACCTCCCAAATGGCTGGTGAGGGAAGTATAATTGCATCATACCATGTTGAAAGGAGTCCAGAGGACAGGGAAAGCAGACTGCATAAAAATAACAGTCACCATGAGTTTCTTTTTGTGCTATGAAGTGTTTCTGATTTCCACACTAAACCTTATGTTCTGTGAGGCTCCCAGGGCTCCATCTGGTACACTTGTCATCCAGGATATTTTAGTAGTGCTCAGCTATTGGCACCAAACCCCCAGGGTGCTCAGATTTGCATCCGGGAATGTCTGAAACTCTAGAACTTCCTGAAGACCAAGTGGCAGGGCACCCACATCACCAGCCTTTTTGTTTTCTAGAAGCCCATGATCTGATCCTGCCCGTGTGCCTCCGACTGACCCTGATAAATGACACTTCAGCTGAGCTCTGGGTTCCTTTCCCAGGCTCTCTAATCGGCAGACACACCTCCCCAGCCAGATTACTTGAAGCTAGACAGAAGGGTCTGACTTTGTTTTCACTCTTAGCTTTAAAAAAGAAATTGACTTTAGCCTCTCTGCAGAAATGATCCTGAGGTTCTTCTTACCTAAGACCTCTTTTTCATGGATTTCCTTGAGCTTATTCAAGAAGTCTGAAAAACTTTCTGTGGCCATGTTCAGGGTCTTCCCACATGCCTTGGGGGTAGGTGAATCTTCTGCATCCAGTTCAAAGTTGTTGGTTTTCTTATCGTTCAGACCTTAGACCCAAACAAAAAAAAACACAATAAGATAATTAGCAGCATCCCAGATATCTAAGATAAACAACATATCTTATGTTTCATGTTTTTTCCAAGGTTTAAAAACATGACAAGCATAATAAATAAAAAAAATAATAATTGGAGATACACCAATCTCCTAGAACTAGAAGGGACCTTGAAAGGTCATTGAGTCCAGCCCCCTGCCTTCACTAGCAGGACCAATTTTTGCCCCAGATCCCTAAGTGGCCTTCTCAAGGATTGAACTCACAACCTGAGGTTTAGCAGGCCAATGCTCAAACCACTGAGCTATCCCTCCCCCCTTATAATAGGAGATATAAGCTATTGAAATGGAGAAAGCAAACGCATTTACTCAACCATTAAAAAAAATAGCAAGTACATTTGGAGTCAGATTTTCAAAGCCTGGGTTCCCTGTTTGTGCCCACAGTTAGTTTGGGGGAACAAATACTGGCAGGCACAATTTTGCACCACAACTTGCACTCGCAGATGCTCGTTAGGACATTAAAATGTCCCCGTACCTGATTGCATCTGCAAACTGGGGACTTCCAGCATTGAAACGACATGACTTCTGCCACCGCAATTAGTTGTGCCCATAAAACTGGACTGGGAATTATTTGTAACAGCAAAATTATGGCTTGGAAAAGGGAGATCCACTTAAGGCTCAGCTAAAAATCAGGTCCTTTCTCTATAGGTAGAGCTGATCAATTTGTATTGCCCTTTAAGTGAGTCGGATGAGAAAGGGTATGCAGCTGTTTGTGGAAAGGCATGATGGGCCCTGCATGCATTTATGTGTGGACCATGTTTAGCGTGCCCATGGTATAGCTACTGACTGAAGAACCAGAATCAGAAGTAATGATAGCAGCCGATCTCATCACCTGCAACAGAAGGGATCTGAAATGCTGCCTGTTCACTTATCTCCTGCCTGCGGGGTGAAGCAGACACTGAGACAGTCAATACGAATGCTGCTTTCCTTTACTATGTCATCTTCCATGTGGGGCTCTCGGAACTGCCTGACAGACGTTAATGAATTCAGAGATAGGGAGCGGAGAGTTATCAGCCCATTTTACAGACAGGCACAGAGAGAGTAAGTGCACTGCCCCAGGTCACACAGCAGGCCTGGAAGGTAGAGACAGCATCAGCTTGAGTTCTAGTTAATTAAAAAATATGAATTAAAAAGCAGTTTCCACTCCAGCTGCCCCTCAGTAACGGTGGTTTTACACTTACATTAAAGAGGAGGATGGTCCATTGGTTGGAGCACTAACCTGGCATCTGGGAGACCAAGATTCATTTCTCGGCTCCTCCACAGTCTCTGAACCCCTCAGTGCTTCAGGTCCCTGTCTGTAAAATGGGGATAATCCTTCCCTGCCTCATAGGATGTCAGGAGGATAAATACCTTACAGATTGCGAGGTGACCCTCTCCCCTCACAGGGTCCCAGAGCCTGGGCTCCGAGCCCAAATGTCAACACTCCAATTTTATAACACCTGCCCCCACCCCAGTCCGAACCCTGCGAGCTGGAGTCAGCTCACACGAGCTGCAGTGTAGACAGACCCCTTCAGGCCCCTTCCTCGGGGCACTGTTCATTAACTCGAACTCGCCACATAACCCAAACCAAAGCTATTCTCCTTATCGAAACAAGCAGCCAGGGCCCTTTGCACAACTCCCCAGAAAATGCACATACCCCTTCCTTTAACCCCCTGCTGAGTCACGTGACAGGCCGGTAGCCCAGCTCTCCCGGCTGTCCCACTCCCTCACAGACCCATGGGGAGAGGGGAAAATGACCTGAGATACAGGGGCAAGTAAAACTCATTAGACACCGGACGTTGTCAGGTCACAAAATAAACAAATAACCCAGAAGAAAAATGTTATTTCATTCTAGCCTCAGTGATCACAATTGTTGGAAGTTACAGGCAACAATATTTGGTTAAAACTTTTAAGACAAGAATACTTTTCAAGTTGACAGTGGCCCTTTAGCTAATGGAGCTTCCCCTTTAGCTCAAGAAGAAGTCGTCACTTTCTAGCCCCGCTTTAGCTGTGATATTTTGGCTGGCCATGATGTGCAGCCTAAAAACAACGATAGAATTCCCGGGTAGCCAAGGATTTATTCAGTATCCTCCGTGATTTGTGAAACTAAGAAAATGAACGTTACGAAAGGAAAGGTGGCACAGGCCTTTGTTGTGTGAGCATTCAGATTACCACAAAGGTTCAGACAGCTTTATATTCTCTTTGCTGAAAGTCTCAGTGCAGCCTTGAGCCTATATTAATTCCCATGCAGAATAAAATGAACACAGCAAGCAGGACTGCAGCCATTAATGGAGCGTAAAGTAGTGAAATTAAATATTGGAGAGTGAAAGAGAATACAGATCCATCAATATTTCTAAAAAGAAAGACATTCAAATAGACTATAAGTGATCATTTTTCTTCAGCAGCCTCCAGTATTTTGTACCCACTTTTTTCACGCACATCTAATTGATCTCATCGCTGACTACATTAGAGCTACCTGTTTTGCATGTACAGTTGTCTGCATTCATAAAAAAGGTGTGTTCCTAAACAGCTACATATGCAAAATATGGGCATGCAAAATAGGAGTGAGAATTTGAAAAGGAGTCCATAAAGGGCCTAATTTTCAAGAAATTAGGCCTGCACTTGTGAGCACAAATGACATGTTTAACTTACATGCATTTACCATGTCTACACATGCAAAATGTGAACCTGCATGTGCAACTGACCAATAGTTGGTCATGGTAATTGTATCCACAGATTAGACCAGTGGTGGGTAACCCGTGGCCCATGGGTCACACACGGTCCATCAGGATAATCCACTGGCGGGCTGCGAGACGATTCATTTACATTGACCACCCACAGTTCCTAGTGGCCGTGGTTTGCCATTCCCGGCCAATGGGAGCTGTGGGAAGTGTCGGCCAGCACGTCCCTGTGGCCTGTGCCGCTTCCTGCAGCTCCCATTGGCCGGGAACAGAGAACCGCGCCCACTGGAAGCTGCAGGCAGCCGTGCCTGCGGACGGTCAATGTAAACACACCATCTTGCGGCCCACCAGCGGATTACCCTGACAGGCCTCATGCGGCCCGCGGGTCGTAGGTTGCCCACCACTGGATTAGACACTAAACTGCATACCCAAGCTCTTTGAATGCTAGTCTCCAAATACCTCGCTTGCTCTATAAGCAGCAGGGATCACACTGTCTTTGGGGAAAATGCTTTAAAATGATCGTTTGCATTTGCAACTACTTCCCAAAGGCAATACATAACCACCACCTGAAGCCCAGTTATCCAGGTGTGCCTGCCCCTCTTGGCGGGTGTAACACTCCTAAGGTGTGCGAGGCGCCAGCCTAAGCACACACCTTGCTGGGTGTTGTGGCTCACATAGCTAACATTTATTTGGAATTAATAACCACAAAACAGAATTAGGAACAGATGTGTTAGAAGGTAGTTAAACCTCAATAACAGTGTTTTAATAATGAGCCCGGGTAACATGAATTACCTCATTAAAGCTCCATTAAATGAGATCAGCAGAAGTTACAACCGTTTGGCCAAGGGCAGAACTGGATCCTTCATTTTAAAGTGCTAGCAGAACGTCCTGAGCTGCCTCTGTGGAAAAGCAGCAGGGGCTAGGAAACAGAGCAGGGACGGTAGCCAGAGACACCTGAGTAGAGCTGGGTGAATTTTGGCAACTGAAACTTTTCTTTCAGCAAAAGATGCAGATTCAGTGACAAAGAACTGGTTTGAGAATTTGTGACTATTTCGCTGAATTTTCCATTCTGAAAAACCTGCCTCCCAGCCTCTCCTAAAGAATATCTGGAAAAAAAATCAAAATGTTTCATTTTTGACATTTTCAAAGCAAAATGTTTCAACTGACAACTTTCAGACACGTTTTTTGACAAGTTTCAAAACAGCTTTTTTTTTTAAAAAAGTCCTTTCATTTTATTTAAACTGTAAAACATGTTCATTGCTCCACATCAAAATGATTTTTTTTAACTTTTTCGATTTGCTGAAAATTTTCTTTTTCAGTTTGACCCCAAACAATTTCCCCTGATTTTTTAGACTTTCCAGAGACTGAAAAATCCATTATTTGCCAAACTCTATCCTGAGCTCTATGCCCAGCCCTTCTTCTGAGTCACAGGATAGTCTTGGAAAGTCTCTGCATATACTCCCCACATTAGGATAATGTGACTAACCCCCACCTGCTTCCTTGGGACTAGAATAATGAATTCCTGGTTGTAAAATGCTTTGAAGAGCTAAAGGGCTAAGTGCTCTTAATTATTATTATTTCATTTATAAAATGATTAACTGCAGTGCAGGCAAGGCCTGGAATATCCTGCTGAGGAAGCATTTGCTGTTGGGGGCAGAGTGGGGAAAGACCAGGTGAATTTCAGTTCCTTCCTGTTCCTCAGGTCCTGGCAGACAGGTCTTTGCAGTGTCGCGCCTCCCACTGCATCCGAAGCATGAAGTTATAAGTGTGACAAGACAGCTTGTTTGCTACTCATCACTGCTTGTGCAAATGGTGGGAGTTGCACGGGACTCCTGCATCAAGAGTGGCGCCAAGGAAATAATGGTCTGTCCCGGCCCCTCTCCCAGTGTGTTTTAATGGGTCCACCTATCATTGTTTTGATCCATTATTTTGGAAGGGGAAAAAAAGATGTGGCAACAGCCATATGGTTGTAAACAGATTAAGTTCCTAGAACTAGCCTGGTAACTTTATGGAGCACAGAGTCAGGGATCTGGCGTATTTCTGGCCTGGCAATGCCTCATGTTAAAATGGTAAAGTCAGCCCTGAATGTGGGAAGAATGAAGTGAGTGATAATGAACAACCAGGTATCCAGCTATCCCTGACACTCGTGTGGGTTGGGCCAAGTCCTTTCAAGAACCTGAGGAATGTGTCTTATTGATCTGGGTCTGTGTGCTGCACTTTCATATATTTGTGTGGAGTGTGGACAACAGCCTGCCACATCAGAACATAGGTACATAAGAACGGCCATACTGGGTCAGACCAAAGGTCGATCCAGCCCAGTAGCCTGTCTGCCAACAGTGGCCAATGCCAAGTGCCCCAGAGGGAGTGAACCTAACAGGCAATGATCAAGTGATCTCTCTCCTGCCATCCATCTCCACCCTCTGACAAACAGAGGCTAGGGACACCATTCCTTACCCATCCTGGCTAATAGCCACTAATGGACTTAACCTCCATGAATGGATGGACACTCTCCCATCTGCCCTCAACCCCTCACAGCTCTGCCAATGCAGTTGAGGACTGCATCCATGCCAACTAGGGACTGGAATGATACCATCACGCTCATTTGCACTTGTAACCTGAATGGGGACTTGATTCCAGGCCTCCAGATGTGAAGAGTTACCCCATGATCCCATTTCTACTTCAAGAGCCCTCCCCTTTATGATGCATGATACAACCAGAGTTCTGTGTCCGTTTTGTTTTTGTGAATGTGGTAATCTCGAGTTAAACAAACCTGATGAGGGACTCTTTGATTTTCCCTTTTATAGAAATCTACCAAGATGACTAAAGTAGGAAATGAAAGATAGACTCAGACTCAGAATAATAGAAATGGAGGGCTGAAAGGGACCTTGAAAGTCATCTAGTCCAGCCTCCTCCCCCCATGCTGAGGGTGGGCCAGGTATACATAGATTATCTTTGAGAGGTGTTTGTCCAACCTGTTCTTAAAAACCTTCAGTGACATGAATTCCAAAGAGCTTAACTATCCTTAAAGTTAGAAAGTTTGTCCTAATATCTAACTTAAATATTCCTTGATGCACTTTAAGCCCATTGCTTCTTGTCCCAGTGGACATGGAGAACAGTTGATCACTGTCCTCTTTAGAACAGCCCTTAACATATTTGAAGACTGTTATCAGGTCCCACCCTCAGTTTTCTTTTCTCAAGACTAAACATGCCCAGTTTTTTTAACTTTTCCTCGCAGGTCAGGGTTTCTAATGTTTTTTAGTATTTGTATTACTCTCCTCTGGACTCTTTCCAATTTGTCCACATCTTTCTTAAAGTGTGTCACCCAGAACCGGACACAGTACTCCAGCTGAGAACTCACCAGTGCCAAGAAGAGCAGGACAATTATCTCCCATGTCTTACATACAACACTTCCGTTAATACACCCCAGGATGATTTTTTCACAACTGAATCACATTGTTGACTCATATTAAATTTGTGATCCACTGTAACCCCCAGATCCTTTTCAGCAGTACTACCACCTAACCAGTTATTCCTCGTTTTCTAGTTGTGGATTTGATTTCTTCTTCCTCAGTGTAATTCTTTGCACTTGCTGTTACTGAATTTCATCTAACTGATTTCAGACCAGTTCTCCAATATGTGAAGGTTGTTTTGAATTTTAATCCTGTCATCCAAAGTGCTTGTAACTCCTTCCAGTTTAGTGTCACCCAGAAATTTTATGAGCGTACTCTCCACTCCATTATCCAAATCATTAATGAAAATATTTACTATTACTGGACCCAGGACAAACTCCTGCAGGATTCAACTATGTCCCCCCAGTTTGACAGTGAACTATTGATAACTGCCCCTTGAGTAGGGTCTTTCAACCGGTTATATACCCACGTTATAGTCATTTAATCTCGATGACATTTCCCGAGTATTCTTATGTGAATGACATGTGGGACTATGTCAAAAGCCTTCCTAAAATCAAGATATATCACATCTACTGAGTCTATCTACTAGGCCAGTAACCTTGTCAAAGAAGGAAATTAGTTTGGTTTGGCGTGGTTTGTTCTTGACAAATCTGCAATGCTTAATTTGTAATGAAAGTGGTGCCAGGGCTCAAGTAATTAGATGCCAGGGTTCAAGCAATTTTTTTTACTTTCATAACTGACATGGCAAGCCCAGAGGTGCTGGGGCTATGAACTGCCAAGCCTAGAGGTGCCAGAAGTCCTGGCACAAATTAAGCACTGCAAATCCATGTTGGCTAGTACTATTATCGTCTAGGTATTTACAAATTGATTGTTTAATCATTTGTTCCAGTATCTTTCCAGGTATCGATGTTAGGCTGACTGATCTATAATTCCCCGGGTCCACTTTGTTCCCCCTTTTAAATATATGTACTATATTTGCCCTTCTCTGGTCTTCTGGGACCCAACCTGTCCTTCATGAGTTCCCAAGGATAATTGCTAACGGTTCTGAGATTGTTTCAGTTAGGTCCTTAAGTACCCTATGGTGAATTTAATCAGGCCCTGCTGACTTGAATGCATCTAACTTATCTAAATATTCTTTAACCCGTTGAAGATGTTGCATGACTCCCAAAAGACATCAGTGTACTTAGCTCACTGGCCAGTATGTATTATACCAGTCTGCTACGGTTCCCAGCTGGGGATTCAGGCCCAGATCTGCAAGGTGCCTCACTCCTATTGATTGTAATGAGAGTTAGGGGCCTAAAATACCTGTGAGGATCTGGACCTTTAGCTCAAGTTGTAGAGGCTCCTCCTGTTAACTCAAAGGTCCCTGGTGATGACCAAGATAACAGTTGCTACATGTACACTTAGGGTGACCAGACAGCAAGTGTGAAAAATCAGGACAGGGGGTGGGGGAGTAATAGGAGCCTATATAATAAAAAGACCCCAAAATCAGGACTGTCCTTATAAAATTGGGACATCTGGTCACCTTCTGTACACCCCACTCCCTTCTTCTAAAGAATCCAAGCCAGAGCCTGCTTTTTGTAATAACTAGCATGGTTTGCCCAGGTCTGGGTCACACCTGGAGCTGATGCTCTTGCACCCAGGTTGGATTTGTCCGGCAGGCTCTGAAGAACAAGCCCTTAAGCACCTCCAGGCTCTCCTGGAAACAGGGCCGGCTCTACAGTTTTCGCTGCTCCAAGCAGCGCGCCGAATTGCCACCGCGGGCGGGGGGGGGGGCAGTCCCTATGCTTTCTTTACCCTTCACTGTATACTGTATACTGACTATGATGTCATGCCCGGCTGCCCCCTGCACCCCTCCCTCCCTAGGCTCCCCATTCCTTTGACACCTCCATAAGCTTCTCCATTTCCTCCATGCATTGGCTTTGCAGTTCGGGAGAATTTATTGAAGGAGATGAATTGATGAAGACCAGACCACAGAGGATTTGAGTATTAGGTTCACTCCTCCAAACAATGATTTCATTTATAGCCCCGAGCCTTCTTTAGAACTGTCACTTTAATATATACCAGTTCACCCTTTGACATAGTGCTGGGGTGGGAGTCTTTTGAAGCACTATCGAAGCGGGACTGGCCCTATTTCACAGTGACAGGGGCACTTGCCAAACACAGCCTCAGGGTTGGAAGCGAGCTCATTGTTTCGAGGCTGGAACCCTGCCCTTACACCTCTAGGCTGTCTCCATAACCGCAGCCAGGTTCAGAAAAGCTACGCCTGAGGAAAGCTAGAGCCGCTCGAGGGAGCATCTGCCAGGGGCAGAGGAGCCTGGCTGGATGCGGTAGCAGTGTGGGAGCGCAACGACGTTAGATAGATCAGCGAGTGTGAATTTTCTGGCTCACCAGGTGAGTTTTCCATCTGGCCATTCCCGACAGTGCAACTGAAGCACCATCTTAGGGGCATCCATGGAACAATGTCCCACCGCCAGGCCTGCTGCTCTCTGCACCTTCCCTTCCCATGTGCTTAATAATGTTCTCTGGAATCTGGCTTTGGGTCCTGTTACCTCCCAGGAAAGGAAGATGCAAGGCCTCCCATTGCGTGGCCCTGGCGGGAGGGGCCCCATTCACTTCAGTGGGACACCCTGAAGGAGTAAGCACAGCTCAGCATGAGCAAGGGTTGCAGAACCAAGACCTGGGATGAGATCAATGGTCGTTTTGCCACTGACTTCAATGGAGTGAGGATTTCACTTCCAGCGGTTGCCTTAGCCTTACCTAGGGTCTGCCACCATGTAGCCTCTCTCTGTGTCACACACACATTGCTTTGTGTGGGGGACACTTCAAAGTTACACCCACACTCCTGGCTGGAGAGAGGAGTTAGGATCTTCTTGAAACCACTTGGTTTTCTCATCTTCTTCCTCTGAACTCCTGGAACCAGACTCAACCCTGGTGTAAGTGGGCAGAACGGCTTTCAAGTCCCTAGTGTTTATTTGCTTGTCGTAACTTCTTCCTATCTCCAAGCACATCCCTAATGGGAAAGCTGGTAAGTTTCTATAGACATTGCTCTAAAAACCAGAAGAATCTAATAGAGAATGAGATCATTTCTATTGGTTTTTGACCCAACCTATAGAATTCTATAGCAGACCTATTATTCTCTAATAAATTCTACAGACTGGGTCAATAGACCAATAGGAAAGTCCCCCCTTTCTGTTCAATTCTATAGGACTTTTCCGAAGACACTAACTTACAACCAGTACTCCACTTAAAGGCACAGCAACCTCTTCAAAGCATTCACAGTCACCCAGTTCCGCAAGCACTGACACACATGCATGCTTTGCCTTTTAATCTTTTACCACATTTTGAAAGCCAGGGGCCCTGTTGTTGCTCCCTCCCCCACCGCCCGACCTGTGCTTGCCTCTACGAACCTTACACATGCTCAAGTAAATCAGGTAATTCTGCTCTTAACTACCCACTGTCATGCACAATTACCACGTTGGTGGACGTCCTCTGGACAGCTGCCTTTGACACCATAACACTGAGTGGTTTCCGGTTCCCTGGTGATTTTCCCAGCCTGTCATTAATTTCAATGGAAGTGTCAATCTCATTCAGAGGGAGCAGCCGGACCCTATGGGAATCTGCAGGAGGGCAGGACTTCCATGAAGCTCAGGTTGCAGATTGCAGCTTGTGCCAGTGGCAAGAACTCCACCCTGAGCAGGGTTTGCTTTCAAAAGGAAGCGCGTAGCTGAATAAGCTGAAGTATTTAAAACACTAATGAATTTGCAAGGCTTGGAGTCTTTCGCACTGTGGGATCAGTTGAGTGCAGCGGCTTTACCATCAGCAGTTCTGGAGTTCTCCGGTGTCAGAACAGATTTACATAATACGCATGCAGAGGCCTTCTGATATACGATTCCTAGACAGGAACTATTCTCGCTAGCCAGACTTTCATTTCTTGGCTCCCCCTACCTGCTTTTTCTCTAATTTTAGAACTCCAAATTGGATTTATACTGAGAGAGGCTGGAGGATCAGTCATGGAGGGCCAGGGCCAGGCTGGCAGGAGTACTTTGTAGTTCAGAAAAGCAAAACAGTCTCACTCTGATACACTGCATCCTTTGCAGCTTTGCTGGGCATTTATTTATTTATTTATTTTATTTATTGTCGCAACAGACTTAAGGTGGCACAGAGTGCCCGCAAATGGTGCTCCTGGCTTGCACTCCACAAGCTATTTTCCTGTGCTGGTGTTGCAAAGGCCCAGGGAAGTTGCAAAGAGGAACTCAGCAGCAGCGATATAAAGAGGCATATGGCTTGTCTATGCCTACCCTGGGAGCAGGATTCTTGTGGTGCAAAATGCGACCAATCACAACACAGCAGGGCTTTCCCCCGACTTGGTGGGTTGGAATGGTGGTGGGAATGAGTGCTTGAGGGGCGGGGCGGGGTGGGGCGGTGTAGAACAGGCCCTGGGTTTGTTTGCACCCGTGTAGCGACACCTTGGTGCTCCATCAGTACAACTCCCTATTGCAAATTCGCTTCCCCTATGTAAAATGAGACTTGCATCCATTTGCTGCCTCTTTGCTAGGACTCTGCACTGCTAGTGCAGCTACATCAATGCTAAAAGCCCCTGTGCAGCCAAACTGCTGCTTCGGTGGCTGGGTCCCGCTCATAGCAACCTCATTTGTATGTATTTAACAAGCTAAACTTGAATGGCAACACGGTTAATTTCCGGCAGGGGCTGCATGGAACAGCAGGCTTTGGCAGAGTCACTGCTCCTATTTATTTACATTCAGTGCAAGAGAAAATCAAAAGCAAATCCAGCTAGAGAAAGCCGAGGTTTCAAGTCCCAGCCTGCACATTTACTGATTTACTTCAATCCTGTGACGTCTCTTTTGCCATAATACATCAATGGAAACAATTATTTAAAAAAAGGCACCCTGGTGTTCGGGCTTGCCTGTGTCAATTGCTATGGGTTGTCCTGACCATTGTGAAAAATGTCCAAGTCTATGTGGCATTTTTCCCTTGCGATGTTAGCCCTCCCCTCCCCCAGCCCCACCCCAAATGATCAGCCACTGAGGTGGGTAAGACCCTTTATTGTTCAATAGGTTCACCTTCTCCCTGCTCCAGTACAGCAGTGCAGGGCAGTTTCTCATGTACCCTCATCACAAGGGATAGTCCTCATTTTGGGCCCAATCCTGCAGCTTTACCCATGTAAATAATCTTACGCGCTGGAGCAGCCCCATAGATGGTAACGGAGCTGCAGGATTGGACCCTTTATGCCAAATCACAGCCAAAGCATTTGTAAAGCCGACAGATCCCGGTCGGCCGCGGGCGGGATCGAACCTGGGACCTTTGGAGCTAAATACGTGAGTCTCTACTGCAGTGGTCAACAACCGGTTGATTGTGATCGACTGGTCGATCCTAGAGGATCTCACAGTCGATCGCGATCTCTGTTGGTGTAGCGTGGCTGCTGCTAAGGCAGACTCCCTACCCCCACCCCACTTCCAGAAGTGGCCAGCGTGGCCTCGGGGGCGGGGGGGGAAGGTCTCCCTCTGTGCACTGCTCCTGCCTCCAAGCACCGCCCCCACAGCTCCCATTGGCCGAGAGGGGCAGCGCGCAGAGCCACGTGCCCCCCGCTCTCCCCCAGGGGCCGTAGGGGTGCGTTGGCCCCTTCCAAGAGCGGTGTGGGGCCAGGGTGGGCAAGGAGCCTGTCTTAGCCTTGCTGTGCCCGCTGCCAACTGGGAGCTGCTGGAGGTAAGTACTGCCCGGTGGGAGGCCGCACCCCCAGCCCCGGCCATAAGTCCCCTCCTGGAGCCAGTACCCCATACCCCCTCCTGCACCCCAAGCCCCAGCCCTGACCCTCCTCCCAGAGCCAGCACCCTGTACCCCCTCCTGCACCCCAAGCCCCAGCCCTGACCCTCCTCCCAGAGCCAGCACCCCGTACCCCTCCTGCACCCCAAACCCCAGCCCTGACCCTCCTCCCAGAGCCAGCACCCTGTACCCCCTCCTGCACCCCAAGCCCCAGCCATGACCCCCCAGAGTCAGCACCCCGTACTCCTCCTGCACCTCAAGCCCCAGCCCTGACCCCCCCAGAGTCAGCACCCCATACCCCTCCTGCACCCCAAGCCCCAGCCCTGACCCTCCTCCCACCAGAACTGCCCATCACCATAGCATCTAGGCTACCATTCCCAGCACGACAAGATAGCTGCCAATCAGAAGCCTACTCTACGTCTTCCAAGTGCAAATGGTTAGTCAATATTTGGAAAGCGCTTTGGCAACTTAAAACACCCTATTGGCGTATTAATTATTTAAATAAACTCAGCACAAAACCCACGCAATCCTTTTAGCTAGGCATGAATACCGGTCAGCAAAATCAATAGCATAACTAGCTGGCAAAGTGTTCTCTCTTTTATGAACGCACACATGTGCTCTGCCTTGCTGCCTGGCACAGTACATTGCTGCCAGGCAGGGCTAGGTCGATGCTATCCTGGGTAAAGTACGCTCTTTCCTTCAATACCATCCCCATCTCATCCCTGCTCTAGCCACCTCCCTGCCTCTCAGGGCTGCTCACTCAGGTGGTTGTGTAATATATTGCTGTGATCTGTCAGAGATGCTATGCATCAAAAAACCTTCCCTCTCTCAGACCTCTTTGGGACTGTTTCTTAGCTGCATGTTCCTTCAGGTTAATGGAATGTGATTGCATGAAGTGCAGAACAGGTCCACAGGGCCATAAAGAGGCCTTGTCGTTTTGTGCGCACATACACAATACACATACCAGGGCACTCAAGCAGTTCCTCACATAAGACATGCTAGAGTCTCCAGTGTTGGGCAAGCTCTTGTATTTTCATGCTCCCATCACTTTCACAGGATTCTTGGAATGCAAACAATAGAGTCAGTGTTCTGATTAATGCTCTGTTCTAAATGCAGCTTTCGGGTCGTTTGTGAGGAACGATGGCAGAATTTAGGGCCTGATCCTGCGAGGTATTAAGCACTGTAATGGGACATCAATCTAGTGGGTCAAACACAGGGCTGGGAGTAAAAATGTCTGAGTTCTATTTCCACCTCTGCCATTTACTCGCTGTGTGATCTTGGGCAAGCCACTGAATCGCTCTGCGCCTCAGTTTCCCTCTCAATTGGATGGGAAGAAGAATACTTTCTGGCAGGGGGTAGTGAGAATGAGTGACTGTTCCTGAAAGTGCTGGATGGAAAGACGCTAAGTATCCTTACTGTCTGTCCATTGCGGGGGCACGTACGGCTGCTGTTGAAACACGTTGGAGATCCTGCTTCTTGTGGGTAAGGTGGTTCACTGCTCTGGTTTAGAAAACAAAGGGCTTGATTTTGCATTTGTTGGAGCAGTGAGCCAGGCTCCAAACCGAAGTTACTACTACAAAGGTAACCTAGTCAGATGTTAAATTCAAGTTGTCCCAATGCACTGCATATTTGCTGACTGGTTGGAACATGTTCATCCCATTCCCTTTCTCACCCAATTTTAGGAGGCAAAGACATTTGTATTAGGCCGTATTTGAATAAAGCTTTAGGAGGCCAAGTTTTCTTTCCCCCCCATGTTCTGACCCAGTCCACCAGGCAAATTAAATCCCATATTCAGCAAGATACTTTAGCACATGCCCAACTGTAATCACGCAGATAGTCCCATTGACATCACAGGGACAATTCACAAGCTTACAGTTTGGCATGTGCTTAAATATCTTGTTAGTGGTGTCACTGACAGTGTTGTAAAAATAGCCATGCAATCCTATGGCTAGATGATATTGCAGACTGGAAACAAGCTGCTATACAAGACTAGGATGTGGATCACAAGCTAAATATGAGTTAACAGTGTAACGCTGTTGCAAAAAAGCAAACATCATTCTGGGATGTATTAGCAGGAGTGTATTAAGCAAGACATGAGAAGTCATTCTTCCGCTCTACTCCACATTGATTAGGCCTCAGCTGGAGTATTGTGTCTAGTTCTGGGTGCCACACTTCAGGAAAGATGTGGACAAATTGGAGAAAGTCCAGAGAAAAGCAACAAAAATGATTAAAGAGCTAGAAAACATGACCTATGAGGGAACATTGAAAAAATTGGGTTTGTTCAGTCTGGAGAAGAGAAGACTGAGAGAGGACATGATAAGTTTTCAAAACTGTTAAGGTTGTTACAAGGAGGAGGGGGAAAAATTGTTCTCCTTAACTTCTGAGGATAGGACAAGAAGCAATGAGCTTAAATTGCAGCAAGGGCAGCATAGGTTGGACATTAGTTTTTCCTAACTGTCAGAGTGGTTAAGCACTGGAATAAATTGCCTAGGGAGGTTGTGGAAGGTCCATCACTGGAGATTTTTAAGAGCAGGCTGGACAAACATCTGTCCGGGATAGTCTAGGTAATACTTAGTCCTGTTATGAGTGCAGGGGACTGGACTAGATGACCTCTCGATTCTATGAATGTGTCAACTCAAACTGGGAGAAGGAAGTGTGCCTGGCACTATGGAAGGGGTGGGAGGTCCTTCTACCCACCACAGCCAACCAGCCCTGTAGTACATGTACCTCTCTGAGGTCCAATTCCTCCAGTGCGCCTCCTGGGGCAGTGAGATTTGAATGGGTGCCTGGAAACAGATGATCTCTGCTAGCTAGTTTCCTTCTGGGACATTGTAATGATGTGTCCCAGTGCAAACCCCACAGCTAAACATCCTCAGACTTTCAGGGCTTTGGAATCCAGGTCAGAAGCTGGCAGTTTGGGCTCCTCTGTACACGATCCATGCTGGAAATTCAGTCATTTCTCTTTCTAGGCATGAAATAACTTTTCTGATGAAAAATCCATCACACCTCTACCCAGCCTAAAAGTGGATAATACAATACAGAAGATGCTGAGTGGTGGGAATCTTATATCCTATAATGAAAAGACATCCCTATGCGACAGAAAATGACAAAGATTGTTTGACTATTGCAACAGTCATTTAAAATGTGATTTCCCCAACTCTAGCACATTCATTCTTTCTCCAGCAAAGCTCTTTGATTTCCTCTCCTTGGGAGGATGGCAACTGATGGTTTATGCAAGGACTTGTGACTTCTGAAAAGTGCGAAAGAAAAGCTTTGCAAGAGCCACTACTATTGAGTCACGTAGTCACTGAAGGAGTCCCCTGCTTGTGCCCTTCTAGCCAATTGCACAGAAGATAACGGGCAGTCATCAATTTCTATGGTGTCCCCCAAGGTTCAATCCTTGGTGTCCTCAGCCTATGAATTTTAATACCTTCTAGGGCTCCCATTAACAGAGCATCCCAGTAATGCCAAGATTTTCAAAACTAATACGCCAGATTCTCCCTTCACTTACACCTGTTTTACCCCAGTGGAATTCCATTGACGTCAGTGGATTTACTGCTGATGATTTACACTGGCGTAGGGAGGGCAGAATAAGTTAGGTATTTTCCCACCCATCTATGCGGGCTTCCATTTACTGCTGCCATGGCGAATGAGTGCAGCTCATCCATTAAGGGGTGTCATTCTGAGAGGGATCCCTGCCAGGGCTTGCTGTGCACGAACATCGTTATGCACTTTGGCTTCCCTGCCTGCCATGAATGCTCAATATAACAGATGCTTTTAATGTTAAATGACATCTTTTATGAATGGTGCCTGTCCATGTCCAGAGCCTCATTACACATTGCCTGATACAGAGGGGTGCGAGTTAATCTGAGCACAGGACTGGGAGCAGGAACCCCTGAGTTCTACTCCCAACTCAGACACTGGCTCCTTTGGTAACCTTGGGCAAATCAATTAACCTGTCTGCCTCAGTTTCCCCAGATGAGCACTGGGGATAATAATGCTTACCCTGCCACACAGGGTGGATTGTGAAGAGTAATTTTATGGTACCAAAGTCTGTCTCCTCCTCTGCAGGTGTGGAATGGCCTACAGTTATTTTATTTATAGGCACTTCTAGGGCACACATCACCACAATACTGGCAGGGTTTCTTCAGTCTTGCCAGTACACAGACTGGAGGGGAGAAGGCTATGGGAGAGTCTAGCCCACCTGGGAAAAACTGCCATGCATGAGAGAGTGTACAGTGAACACCACCACTACAAGAGCAGCAATTTCATTGGTGGCTTCCTTGTTCTTGCAGGGAGGGTGGGGGATGAGGAAAGGGAAGATCCCATCCATGCACCCCCCACAGAAGCACCTTGCGTAAAGCCCACTGACTGCCCCTTGCACAGGAGTCCAGGGTCTGGCTCCTCGCATTTGCAAAGCCATTAGAAGCTCGGAAGTGCTATATAATTGCCCCGTGTTTTTACTGCCCCCCTGAGCACTGTCCAGCACACACACAGAGGGTGTTGAACCTGGCAGCAGGGAGATAACACACTGGGATGTGCCATGGGCAGGGCCGCCCAGAGGATTCAGGGGGCCTGGGGTCTTCAGCGGTTGGGGGCCCTCACCGCCGAATTGCCGCCGAAGATCCGCCCCGGGACCCGCCACCAAAGTGCCGGAAGGACCCCACCGCCGCGGGTCTTCAGGGCACGTCTGTGGCGGGTCCCGGAGAGGAGGGACCCCCCCGCAGCCGCCGAATTGCCGGTGACAACCCGGAGCGGAAGAAGCTCCAGGGGCCCAGGCCCCGCAGAGTTTTCTGGGGCCCCTGGAGCAAGTGAAGGACCCCGCTTCAGGGGCCCTGAAAAACTCTCGTGGGGGCCCCTGCGGGGCGCGGGGCAAATTGCCCCTCTTGCCCCCCCTTCTGGGCGGCCCTGGCCATGGGTGTTGGAATCTCACAGCATGGTGAGCATGGGAAAGAAACCACTTCAATCCGATTCCCAGTTCTCTGCAGGGGAAAGGAGAGCAAATTCCTTCCTACCCAGGAACAAAGATGACTGATTTAGGGTGGGGAAGAGAGACAGGTAAGAAAACGCCAAAGATCCAGCTTTAAGTTATTTGTTATCAAGTGCGTTCATGGTTTGGTTTGGCTCAATACTTGAATCAGCTAAATACTTTCTGTAAAACTTGTTGCATTTCAAACAGTGCAAATGGAGCAATGGAAATGCTGCATTAATAACGTCTAGCTCTTCCATGGAGCACCTCATCCTTAGATCGCAAAGCTCTTTACGAAGGAAAGAAACAACATTGTCCCCCATTTTGCAGATGGGGAAACCGAGGCACACAGCATGGAAAGCAACTTGCCCAAATTCAATCAGAGCTAGGCCTTGTGAGTCCCAACCCATTGTCCCATCCACTAGCCCACACCGCCTGCTGTGTTAGAACACTTCCATAACAATTCCTGGCTGTGCAGTGTTGTGAGCTGTCAGCGTTATACAGAAAGAAAACAGAGAAAGGTGAAAGAGCAAGTTTTGTTTTCTTGGACTCTTCAATCCACAAAAGCAAAAGTATTCCGAGAAAGCTGCCACCTTGGCCCTACAGAGAGCCACCTTGTGATGGCAGCATCCATGCTATTAAAGTCCACCCACTCCTCAAAGACCTCTGCAGTACAGCAGGGGAGCTGTGGATGGAGTGGATGCTGACTCAGTGCCCACTGCAGCTGTTTAACATAGAATCCAATAGACAACAACTGTCTATTTTTTTTTTTTTTTTTTTTTTTTTTTACATTTTTTCCATCCTGTCCCAGCTGTTCCAATGCCATTCTGCATGGGCTTCTCCACAGGTCCCTATACATGTTTTCAAACACTGGCATCCATGAACAAGCCTGTATGTGAAGGTTGCAGCAGCCAGTTCAGAACCCTAACCCAGAGGCAAATCTGATCATTCATTTCAGCTTGATTTAGATTTGACTGACATGTTCTGAATTTGAAATTCCAATGACATTTCCCACCAAAATTTCAAACACAGTTTTGTGTGTGAAAATCTCCCTCTCCTTGTCCCCAATTTTTGACCAGCTGCAGCTCGATTTAGCAAAAGCACCAACATGGGACAACCAAGACCAAAAGCCAGAGAAATGGAATTATGACTCAATGTGGATCTCTGCTGGCCTGGCTAGCTCATGTGCTGCACCAAGCTGGCTCCTTCTCACTTTGCAGCAGGCAGTGAATCCAGCTGATGCAGTAGAAATCCAACTTTCTCTAGACCTCCTACCATAACTGGAAGGAGGGAAAAAACCTTTCTGGATTATAGCCGATTCCCTGAACAACTTCACACATTCAGTTAAAGATTGAACAGAACCTGACACAAGGCGCTGAGTGACACGTCTATACCCCTGAACGCTTAAGTGCTTTCCCTCCTCAACTCTTCCTCCATTGTGGGCACAAAACTAGTCAGCTCTTTCCCCCCTTGCTCCGTGACATTGCACGGGACGCTGTGGATATATAAAGGTCCCTCCATGCGCAAAATGTTACTCACGCTGTGTTACTGCTCCTCTCTCTCTCTCAACTCCTCCGGCAGTCGCTTGTGTTAAGTCGAGGACAATCGCCAGTCATTTGGTACACGGGAGACAGAAGGGAGCAGTGTGGGTGAACTTGCACAGACAATAAACCATAATTTTTCTTTTCAGTCCAACTTGTTCTACTGGTTTACGTTTCTTTAACCCAGCAGCAGAAAGGCGGCACGGCTTAGTCAAAGCTGCCAAACAGGTTCTGCTATAATACAAAAAAGTGGTAAGACCAGTTTGTTATGAACTCAGATAGAGATTTGATTGTTTCCCCATAATTATAGTTTAACTTGTGCTGTTGGTTGAACTCAGTCATGTTAACAAACTGGCCCATTGAAATAATGCATCTGCCGTTAAGGTGGGATTTCTCTCTTCTTTTCACATCACGTAGCTGTTTTAGAGAGAAAGCACAATGGAATCCCGTTTAATCCTTCTACTCACATTCAGTTGGAACCAGCTGCTTAAAAGGCCGCTGACTACACCACTCTGTGTACATTGGGGATTTTTGGGGGGAAATAATTATTAATGTTACAATAGAGCCATGCAGCCCCAGCTGAGATGGGGGGGCATTGTGCTAAGAAAGACAGTTATTGTACCAGAGAGCTTACGATCTAAATAGGAAAGCTAGACAAAAGGTCTGGGGGGAAATGAGGCACAGAGAAGCAAAGTACCCACCCAAGGCCATTGGCACAGCTAGAATGACAACAGCGGTCTCCTGACTCCCTAGCCAGTGCACAATCCACTAAACCATGTTCTCCTAATTGCTTGTGGTTGCACCACCTTTGATGCACTTCCAGCAGTGGGAATGCTAGTGCAGACAGGACCATGTTTTTAACCACCCTACCCACCTATCCCTTCCCAGAGAAGGTGAAAACATCAGGGAGCCCTATCTGCATGAGAACTTCCACCATTGCTAGCACCAATGACACAGTACTGTAGGTTGCGCAAGAGTGGACTGCTTTGTAAAAAATCATAGCATAGATCAGGCTTTTGAGGCAGACATCTTGTCTTCTTCTCTGTATGGAAAACAAGTAGCTCACTACACAAACAACAAATAAGCTCTTGCTTACAAGCATGAAACGAAAATCCATTTCCTGTTTACTTGACAGTAGAGTTCTCCGTCGCAGGATGACTGATTTGCTTTTGGAACGTTGCTCATTAGGACAGTGCAAAAGTGCAAAACATGTATTTACAGTCTAAAGGACTTTGACTTCAGATTACGGAGAACAGCCAAGAAAGAAAGGATGACTATAAAGTCTCTGCGAGACACAGCGAGAGAACAACAGGGAGAGCAAACAGGGACTCGCCCTATAACATTCTGCATCTGAACTGAAACACAACATGGAAACTGCCCCTGCAGCAGGCTGGGAGACTCCTCTGCATCTAAAAGTAAATGGCAAAGAAAATAGCATGACAAGATCACCTTTCAGTTACATAGCTACACCCATGGAGCTAAAGGCACGTGAAAGCATTTGTCTAAGTAAACCAAACACCCACAAAAGCCATCACCACAACTGGTACATACTGGCAAGCTTTGCAGAGAAGCCCAGGACTAAGTGGACATGGAGATTAAACTCCCCTCTTGCCCCCGAAAGAGGTTCCTCCAAATAGGGCAGAGGTATTTTGGTGGAGCAGGGTGAGGAAGGTTACACTGCTGTTGTCCATATCACACCTGTTCTGTAGATATACGGAGGACCTCAGCCTCCAGCTCATAGGCAGGATCCTCAGCTGGTATAAACTGACATAGGTCCATTGACGTTGCTACACTGATTTTACCACCAGCTGAGGATCTGGCTCATCCAGAGTGTCCAATTTAGAGCTAACCATCCATGGCAGTGTTCCTAAAGGCACTTTCTCAATCACGCAGGAAGCCTCCGCTGATTCCTTGTGCGATACCTCGACTTTGCACTTCACTGGTGGAATGTCAGGTTGTACTGGGTGCTGAGGCGCTGCTGTTCCGAAGCATGTGGTTGCACACCTGTATTATGTAAGTAGCAGGCTGGGGAAACAAGCCACCCAATCAGCTGTGGTCCTTGGGGGACCTGTTGGAACTGTTTGTTGCACCACGTGGAGGGAACGCTTCATCTGCTCTTTGTGCAAGAGGGATATATAACAAGGTGACTCAGGGATCATTACTATTGACCCAGGGCTCCGCAGGAGCATTCCGAAAGAGCAGATAGCTACAAAGCATCCTTTGGCTCCTTTAATCATTGCTTATTCCCTACAGATAGTTTATTTTGCTGAGGGATATGTCAATTAGGGGTCGATTGACTGATACAGTGAAATACGCCGGGCCGATGAATCCAATAATGTAAATAATGGCAACTGCACTGAAGAAAGATCTTTACTTGAACCAGCGCAGTATTCTAGTGAGTACTGCTGTGGAGTAACCTGTAGGAGCACAGATTTGCAAGATAACCGTAAGAAACTCGACCTTTAGTCGGTGATGGCTGGCAGCATGGTGGAAGTCATAGTGGGCATTATTAAAATCTTGACATCTACTGCCTACAGAAGTGAAAGTCACTGTGGTATCTGTAGTATTTCCCATTCCAAGTATTGGAAATACTGCACTACCACTAGTAAGGTAAATACAATGAGATTGTAGTGGCACTCACTGTGTGCCTCTAATCTATGAGTGGATAGGATGCAAGATCTACCTTCTTTCCTCCACACTGGAAAGCTACAGAGCAGCTGATGTGACTTTCAAACTGCTATTAGACATACAGAGAATGTTGCTGTAAGGGAGTGTGGGACGGGGAGGTATGAGAAACAAAAGACAATGCACTGGAGAATAATCATGCATAGCTATCTTCCTACTGTATTTTCCATTCCATGCATCTGATGAAGTGGGTTTTAGCCCACGAAAGCTTATGTCCTAATACATTTGTTAGTCTCTAAGGTGTCACAAGGATTCCTCATTGTTTTTGCTGATACAGGCTAACACGGCTCCCACTCTGATAACTGGTGTAATTGTTTCCAATAGAATCACTTCGGATTTACAGTGTCATTACTGGCAGCAGAACTTAGTTTTCCAGCCTATCTTATCCCTCTGGGTTCTGTTTAAGTGTTAGGCAATATTATCGCATTGGTTCCTTGTGCTCCCCTGTCTATCTGTCTGTATCTACCTGTTGTCTCTTGTCTTACACTTAAATTGTCAGCTCTTTGGATCGGGGCGGACCATCTTTTCGTTCTGTGTTTGTACAATGCCTAGCCAATGGGGTCCTGCTCCATGACTGTGGTCCCTCGCCACTACCACAACACAAATAATAATACACGACAAATATGGAGTTGTGCTGCTTCCTTAGGGTCAATGTAGAATTAAGCATGAAGGAATAGAATTCTGAATGTCTTCGTTTCATGGTTTTAAGTCAGACTACCAGCCTTCCTGTAGCATTTCTTGTTAGTTTGCTTGGTTTTTTTTTTTAATAGGCATCTCGAAGGAGGCTTAAGAAACATTTCTACAGGCCATCAATCATCAAAGACCATGTCAGCATGGGCTTCGGGAGTTTTACTGACATCATAAACCTAATGGCCATGACGGGGGCCTGAGAATCCATCATGTCGGTGGGAATTAAAAAAAAAATTTTTCCCCACATTTCAAATTTCCTAGGCTATGCTGCACTTCATCATGGAAACTGAGACCCTCGATGGGAAGGAACTGTTGCACCTAAATCTGTTTAAATTCAACCAAATCAGGCCAAAGACATTGGCTCCTATACTGGTCGAAAGGCCTGAACGTAACTGATATTTTTAAATCAAAGCTATTAGAACAGCAGCCTCACACGTCCCATGGGTCAAGCCCCATCTCTTCTCTTTCAAATCCTTCCTCAAAACCCACTCCACAGCACCCCAGGAATCTGAAGGGAATCCTTTAGATGCCCAAGTTTGAAGGGAAGCACTACTTCCCTCTCCAAATTGTGTTCCCTCTCCTATGGCGGCATAGCGACATATACTCTACAGACCTTCCATGACTTCATGGTCTAATCTTCAGGTATGAAACACTTATTACAGGGCCTGATTCTGATCTCAGTTACATTGCTGTAGTGCCATCAAATCCAATAGTTACTCTCCTAATCGACACCATCTTCAGATCAGAATAATGCCCAATGTCTTTCTGGGACCACAGGTTAAAACTCTAACGGGGCTGGCTCAGCCATCCTTCCGAGGCAGGGAGAATGAATACCATCCAGTTTGCTCACGGGTGTGTGTGTGTGTGTGTGTGTGTGTGTGTGTGTGTGCATGCGCTCTTTGAACCAGCGTAGCCCAGAGGGGGAAGTACAACAAACCCACCTACGCTCCTCCCTACCATCAGGACTTTCAGATCAGATCGCAACACAGGGTCTTGTCCTGGGCTGCTTAGACATTAAAGACTCTGCCGCACTTTTTGTAAAAACAAGTGTCTTGTTGGCTAAAATTTCCCTCCCTCCACTGTTGTTTACTGTGTTGTGTGTCAGTTTCTCTCCATTCTGGAGGTGGCTATATTTCAAAGGGGCTAGATGTATATCACTGGGGTTCCTTCAGCATGAAAAGAGCAACTGACAGTATTATGAATAAGCTTTAGATCCTTTTCATAGCCTCTTCCTCTTGGGATGAAGGATTTTGTAATCCTCCATAAACCCTACCAAAACAAAACACTGCACACTACACACACAATTCTCCCCCTAGGGAGCGGCAGAGAGGAAAGAGCAAACCACACATGGCAGTTAATGCACATACATTAGTGGTGCTCAGATGCTACTGGGATGAGGGTGGTATGAGAACCTGTATAGACTAAAACAGAAGGATTTCACAAAGAAGTGATTAAAATCTCCCTCATTCAGATTATCACAGCCCAAGAGCTCTGTTGTTTTCAGTGGCTGGTAAGATCACTGTATATTACAAGTACTATCCACCAGAGGTCGCTAGCCAACTTTAAAAAACAAACCACAGTGCAAACAATGGACTGCAACTCTGCCCTTCAAGAATGATCCTGAGAATTCTCTCCTCTCTGCCCATGAATGGGATCTATATTGGGCAAAGGCAGAGCCTCCACGGTTTAGCTCAAGTTCCAAACAAGATTAACAAAGACTCTTCAGTGTGTGTATGTCAGAGGATGTATCCTCCTGCTTAGCATTTGTGTTCCGTTTCACTCCAGATCGATTCTGTTATTTGGGATCTCTTTGAATGGATGTCTGAGGAGATTCCATGCCCCAGAACCACTGGGACCATTACGGGATGTCATCTGATCACCTGAAGTGCCAACGTGGAGGGGCTTTTGGGGCCTTTTTCCTGCATTGTGAAGGTGGAAAGGCCCTGTAAGAACGTGGCAAGCAAAGGCCAAAACAAACCAATTGTTTGCCATCACTATAAACGTCTAAATAACATCACATTTATTGCAGTCTGCTGCATCTAGCTAACAGAAGTGATTTCTAAGCTACAAGAGAGGCACCAATATTTAAAGGAACAATACACCAATGGTACCGTCAGCCTGTTCCCAGGTTTTATCACTCTTACATATCAACAGCAGCAAAGAAAAGAGCTGTGGCACTAATGTCTCCCACGTACAAGCCTGACATCCTGTATTTGTACAGTGCTTCCTGGTAGTATGCCATTTGTATATTCATTTTAAAGTGCATGCCTGAGTTTGCGGGACTGGCACCAGGTCAAACAGGGTGCAGGCAGGAATGAGTTTCTTTAACCTTTTAAAGACCTTTATGGACATCCTCCAAAACTTGAGTTAAAAATCCTGATTTAGAAACAATTCTGTGTACTTTTGTACATATCCTGTATTTCTAGTTCGCTGGAAGATACTTACATGAAAACAGGCAGCGATTTATCTGGGGTGGAGGAAGCCATTCCAAAAATATTGATGGTGTGAAATAAGATAAGTTGCTTGTCTTCTTATAGGCCTTGATCCTGTAAACACTGACTCACACGCTTAACTTTACTCCCATGATTTCAATGGGACTACTCAGATAATAAAGTGTGTGGAGGAGCGGGGCCATATTTAGGAAATCACAGCAAACTATGTAATGGTAGAGGGGGAAAAATGCTCTCCCCAGTGAGCAAACCATTTAATATTTAGATTCATGGCAGGGGGTGTCATTTCCCTGAGCTAACAGCACCACATAAATAAATATGAAAAAAGCCAAGTATTTGTTTCGTATTGTCAGATGAAAACATATACTTTTAAAGCAGAGGTTTCCTTATCAATGACGATCCTAATACACAGACACCGCAGAACATTACAACTGACATTATTTCAGAGAGACAAGGTAATATCTTTCATTGGACCAACTTCTGTTGGTGGAAGGGACAAGCTTCGAGCTCCATAGAGCAAGGACTTGCTCAGGTCTGGAGAAGGTAACCAGAGTGTCTGTCTGAGGTAAATACAGGGTGGGACAGATTATTAAGAATAAGGGATTCACATATGCTGCGTGTTGCCGCAACAACTATCTGAGTGAAACCAGACAATCACTACGCTCTTGAATGAGCTCACTCAGAAAAATGATGAAAGACAAAAACACTCTAGAGCCCATGGGTGAACACTTCAAAGGGGTCACCCATATCTGACCTCTCATCCTCAAAGGAAACCTGCACAATGCCACCAAAATTCAAGCCAGGGAACTAAAATTCATAATTCTGCTGAACACTAAAAACCATGGACTTAACAGAGGCACCGGTTTGATGGCTAATTACAACAATTTGTAACAACCTACTGCCTGCTCAACCTTAATTGCCTACTTCATTTTAAATGGTCTCCTACAGGGATGTGTGAACCTCTTATACTCAACAATCTGTTCCACCTGATTGCTCAAGGTAACATAGTTCATTGGAAGGGCTGGGAGTAGAACTCAGGTCGGGGTACGTCTAGACTACCCGCCATATCGGCGGGTAGCGATAGATTTCTCGGGGCTCGATATATCGCGTCTCATCTAGACGTGATATATCAATCCCCAAAAGCGCTCCCGTCGACTCTGGAACTCCACCAGCGCGAACGGCGGTAGCGGAGTCAACAGGGGGAGCCGCGGACGTCGATCCCGCGCCGTGAGGACGAGAGGTAAATCAATCTAAGATACTTTGACTTCAGCTATGCTATTCACGTAGCTGAAGTTGCGTATCTTAGATCGATCCCCCCCGGAGTGTAGACCAGCCCTAAGCTCTCTAGGGCAGGAACTGCTCTTTTTGCTAGATTCTTCTATAGCATCTAGCATTGTGGGACCTGGCTTGGAAACTCCGGCCACTAGAGTAATACTAATAAGTAAATGAATAATAGTAAACAACAACAACGACTCCCTGGTGGACTGATCTGATGCACTTAGATATATAGTAAGACAGATAGATAGAGCTGTCACTTTTTTAAAAAAAAATTTGAAATTTCAATAATTTGTTCATTGATATTTGAAATTCAATTAAAAATGGAGGACAAACTGTGAAAATTATTTCAAACATTCCCCTTCCCTCAGCCCTTCCCCACCCACCATTTTTTTACCATTTCTAATAAGTAGCTATCTGGCTCGCTGCCAATTTGTTCAACTCTCTAAGTCAGTGTTTCTCAAACTGGGGTTGCCGCTTGTGTAGGGAAAGCCCCTGGCGGGCCGGGCTGGTTTGTTTACCTGCCCCGTCTGCAGGTCCGGCTGATTGCAGCTCCCACTGGCCACGGTTTGCTGCTGTGGGCCAATGGGGGCTGCTGGAAGCGGCGCAGGCTGAGGGACATACTGGCCAAGGGCTTTCCCTGCACAAGCGGTGACCCCAGTTTGAGAAACACTGCTCTAAGTTACTAAGATGTACATTACTTTTCACTTTAATATGTGTTTCTCTGAGTTTGGAAAAGGGAAACAGTTTCACCATGCCTCCGTTTTGTTTTCTGCTTCTCAGGCATAAGCAGGATGCTGCCAAACACTGCAGCAGGGTATTTTTCTTTCAAATCAGGACTTGCACACAGATACTGGAGTTTGTATATACACACACACACGTGTGAAAATTGGGTCCATTTTTTTCCCATTGCAATGTAAAATAGCAATGAAAAAATGTCTGTTCAGTTAGGCTTTGTCAAAGCTTGTTTTTACAAAATCAAATGCTAAGTTTTCTTGACACTGTCGCTTTAAAGAGTTCACCTGTTTCTACCAGTGTGAGCCAGATTTTTAAAACAGCTCGCTCAGCTCATTAATGCTGAGCTGTTCTGAAAATTTGGACAAATACGTTGCTCTGGAAATTAACAGAATATGATTATAATTTGAGGAGAGTAATAAATGGGAGGAAGTGATGACAAAGACAGAGATCCAGATTTCATACAAATGTGCGTAGTAAAAAGAGAAGAGAGGGAAAAAATAAATATATTCTTTAACAGCAAAGTTATCCTGAAGTTTTTGATGCTCCCTCGGAGGTACCAGGGGGTGTTTAACAGTATCTCACTGCTATACTCTCATACCAGACTTCCTGCAATCTACTAATGATTGCTGTCAGTGCATCAGAAAGATTTCCACTGAGGAACGTGAGCTCCTAGAAAGAGCCAACTGGATTTTGCAGGGTACGAAGCTGGTTGAACTGTCTTTGGAAGACAGAGGCATGTTGGAATAACAACAAATACTTTATTAAAAGAGATTAAATCAATTGCACGAGCAAGTTGAGACGGGGAGAGAAAACTAGTTTGGACCAGTTTCTCAGGAACTCCAGTCATGCAACTCCCCAGCAGGACACTAAGTAACAACACAGCCACCCAGTGAAACACAAGAGAGGAGAATCCTCATTTGCTGACGTGGGGGTTAATTATATTTGCCTCCTAAATAACATTTATATAGCGCCAAACATTGACATGGTAATATAGGTGGGGAAAGAGCTCAAGGCCTCTAGGTTTCCAGACTTCTGTAGAATTCTCTAGACCATGTGATTAGCTGAGCAGCTCTGCCTCTGCGTACTGTTATGGTCCTCGTCACATTAATATCGGAGTGTCCAGCAATTAATAGATTCTACCTGCACACCTCTGTGAAGCAGGAAAGTATTATCCCCTATGGGTATGTCTACACTTACCGGGGATCGATGCTATGGCAATCTCTGAACTGCGGGTCAATTTAGCCGGTCTAGTAAAGACCCGCTAAAATCGACTGCAGATCGCTCTTCGGTCAACTCTGGTACTCCACTGGAACGAGAAGCGTAAGGCAAGTCGATGGGAGAGTTTCTCCCATTGACCCAGTGCAGTGTAGATATCTCAGTAAGTCGGCCTAAGCTACATCATTCACGGAGCTGGAGTTGCGTAACCTAGTTCGACTTACCCCTGTAGTGTAGACCAGGCCACAGGCACCAACTTTTCGTGGCACTGGTGGGTGCTCAATTCCCTCCTCACCCCCGGCCCTGCCCCAACTCCACCTCTGCCCCGCCCCCATTCCAACCTCTTCCTCAAAGTCCCCGCCCCAGCTCCTCCCCCTCCCTGCCCCTATTGGACTCCTTCCCCAAATCCCCTCCCTGGCCCCGCCTCTTCTCCGAGCGTGCCATGTTCCTCCTCCTCCCCCCCCTCCCAGCACTTACCGCAGCGAAACAGCTGCTTTCATGGCAGGAAGCGGAGCCGTGGGGTGCTCAAGGGAGGAGGTGGAGGCGAGCTGTGGCAGGGAGGGGAGCTGCTGGTGGGTGCAGAGAACCCACCAATTTTTCCCTGTGGGTGCTCCAGCCTCAGAGCACCCACGCAGTCAGCACCTATGGACCAGGCACATGTTACAAGGAGGAACAGGATAGATTAAGTGACTTGCCCATGGTCACACAGAAAGTCTGTGCCTGAACCAGGAATTGAACTCGTGGCTTCCAAGTCCCCATAAACTATCTTTCCTTCTTTTGCCTCAGTTTTTTCCTTCTGAGTGAAAGTTGCTTTTGGAGTTTTCCCCGACACCCAGAGAATGAAAAATATTTCCCACAAAATGGCTTCAATTTCACAGAGGTTTCTGCAGATTCCAAAAGATGCAAAAGTTGATGGAAGAAACTTTCATAGTAAAAAATGTTTTGCCCAGCTCCTATATTTGCTACAGCTTTCCACTGAAAAGGGTTCCATTCTTGAGAGCCTTGGGAAAAGAAAGCGAAATCTGCACATTTTAGCAGGTTTTCAACATTTTACTAATAAAACTGTAGCTGAAGCCAGTTTCTTCACTGTAATTAATATATCCATAACGCCCCAGCCTTAATAGGTAAGAAAACCTATTCTGAATTGGAAAAATAGTAATGAACTGTGATGAGAAATATTAAGTGTTTTAGTGAGGTTGCCATTTCCCAAAAAGATGCTGCTTCTGCGGTCTTTTTTGGTTTCCATTTTTGACGTTTGCATGCATAGTTGGTTCTGGTTTAAGATGCCCAAATGAGAACTTTGGAGGCTGAAGGCCTGAATTCCCACTTACATGTTCAACAGTATAAAGGTGCCTGAAGCATTTTTCCAGGAAAGAGATGCAGCAAGGGCACCAGCAGTGCAAGATTCGCCCACACTGCTCGATGGGGACAATTGATAGAGGGCAGAGCACAGCTGAAATTCCTCTGGCTTATTCAGACCCTAGTAACTGCTGTGACTGCCAACAAATGTGCAGGTCTGTGCTAACTGTGGTGATGACTTTTATGACTCAGCAGGTAGAGTGAGACCACTAAAGCCATCTCATGTAGGTCACTAAAACATCCCCCAGGTAGTAACCGTTTAGAGCTGAACCATATTGATTTTACAGGTGCTAAACAGGGTGCAGAGTCAAACACTCCAGATGTCTTTGACTAGGGCTGGTTGGAAAATGAAATTTCTGTTCCCTGGGAAATTCCAACATCTCAAAGTTTGTTTTTGTTGCAGATTAGAAGAAAATGTTGAAATTTCTAATGGAATGGAAATTCAAACCCAAATCAAATCCCAAACCCAATTCATCCAGAAACAAGCATTTTGATAATGGCAAACCAGTATAAAATCTTAAATGTAATATTATGTATATTCACATACTATTATGTTACTATTTAATATAATATAAAAGTCAAAATGAATCTAAACAATAAGGTTGAAATGAACCAAGAAAGTATAAAAGTTTCATTTCAACATTTATCCTGTAAAAATTTAATCAAAATCAGCACGTTCCCATGAAACGTTTCTGTTTTGATAAAACTGCATTTTCCAATGGAAAGCTTCTTCCGTTGAACATTTTTCAGCCAGCTCTGTCCTGGATATAACTTAAAAATACACCCTAAGTGCAGCAATGTAAATAACCCACCACAAATCCCTGAATGCAAAAGCCTCTGCGCAGCCCTACCAAAGTCTTTGTGCCAGATAGTCCCTCCTTGTGGCCTCTCTTGTGTGTAAAGTCCTATCCCCCTGCACTGTTGGGTGAGCTCCTGGGAAGAAAATCAACAATATTGTCTTAATTTGCTAAACTTTCCTACTTGTCTCACTAATTAGGTAGCATCATAATTAATTCTGTGCTGTGCCAGGAACCTGTACAATGTATTGACCCTGGGAACACTGGTGTTCTCCAAACTACCACCAACGAATGTCGGAGGCCCTTCAATCTCCAAAGGGCACCCAAGTGGAGTTGAAATGTCAAAATAACCTGCTGACACTGTGAAAGATCCATTTTCTCTCCATTTTCATCCTCTCTAGCATCTACTGTAGATGAGAGGTGAGAGCTGCTCCTTACTCAGCATTACTTCTGCTTGACCTGAACAAAGTGCTAAGCCCCAGACTTCCTTACTTTAAAGCATCTCCCCATGTGATATCTAGATTTCAAAAACGTTATGCATACAGACCGTATATGGTTTACCCACCATCCCAGTTGTTGCAATATTACAAGAAAATAAGTCTTTGTTTTAGGTAGCTTATGGTGATCCCAGCAGAGGCCAGAATTGGGGCCATTTTGCCTAGTCAGAGTGGAACAGAAAAAATGAATGCTAAACTGATTTTAAATATCAGAGGGGTAGCCGTGTTAGTCTGGTTCTGTAGAAGCAGCAAAGAGTCCTGTGGCACCTTATAGACTAACAGACGTTTTGCAGCATGAGCTTTCGTGGGTGAATACCCACTTCGTCGGATGCAAGTAGTGGAAATTTCCAGGGGCAGGTATATATATGCAAGCAAGAAGCAAGCTAGAGATAACGAGGTTAGTTCAATCAGGGAGGATGAGGCCCTGTTCTAGCGGTTGAGGTGTGAAAAGCAAGGGAGGAGAAACTGGTTCTGTAGTTGGCAAGCCATTCACAGTCTTTGTTTAATCCTGAGCTGATGGTGTCAATCTGCAAATTTGACACCATCAGCTCAGGATTAAACAAAGACTGTGAATGGCTTGCCAACTACAGAACCAGTTTCTCCTCCCTTGCTTTTCACACCTCAACCGCTAGAACAGGGCCTCATCCTCCCTGATTGATCTAACCTCGTTATCTCTAGCTTGCTTCTTGCTTGCATATATATACCTGCCCCTGGAAATTTCCACTACTTGCATCCGACGAAGTGGGTATTCACCCATGAAAGCTCATGCTGCAAAACGTCTGTTAGTCTAAACTGATTTTAGAAAATTGCCAACTCTCGCCATTTGATTGCAAATCTTGCAGTATCTGAGAAAAACCACCAAAACCCCAGCTCCTGCAGGCATGTGATTTGGTGAGAATACCAGCTTTCATTTAAAGAAAATGTAAATTTGTAGCCTTCGTGTCAAAAGTGTATCCTAAAGGCTTAAAAAAAAAAGGGGGTGGGGTGGGGTGGAATAAAAAGAACCCAATTTAAACAACAACTAGCTCTCTCCTCCTCTCCCCACCCCACAAAAGAGCTACCACCTTCATGAATTTTAGGCCACTCGCATGCTTTTCAGGGGCGTGAATCACCCATTATTTTTGAACACGTGGGGTTGGCAATATTGAAAACTATTTTCTAGACTAAGGACTAAATTCTATTAAAATTCCAACGAGATCAGATTTGCCCCTAGAGCCTAACTGCGACTCTGTGGTGTCTGTATGACGCAATCCTTGAGAAGCATTTGGTTTTGCAATGTTTGAACTGCACTGACTGATGATTTATGTTTAATTCCTTACTGCCTAATTGGCAGTAATAGAAGCAGAACTTAATTTAACATTTACAGAGACCAAATGTCAACTTGGGCTTTTGATGTAGTTAAACAGGCTTCTTTCTGGAACTGGAACGTGGATTCTTTTGTCCCCTTCCAGACGGGGAAGCAGGAATTTCTAAATTCTAGTTCTGGCTTTAACACTGATTACGTCTATGGTCTTGGGCAACTTCCTTAACCTCTGCTCTGCACTCTCTCTAGTTGTTGAATAGGTAGAATAATGTGGTAAGAAATGGATGGCTGCCTATGACTTCACAGCGGTCGCTTTGCTATAGTACAGAATGGCCATTCAGAATTTCATAGTGGCACTGAAGAACTGTACCTAAAACCTCCCTTCTTCAAAAGCACAAGCCCTTATCACTTCAGCTACAGGAGACTCTTCATCAGGAAGCAACACGATTCTGCCTATGACAAACAGCTGAGCAGCTTAGATTCCATCCAGTAGGAGGTAGAAGTACATACACACTAGATAGTTTGTTACAATATTCACTGAGCTCCCTCACATGGGGTTAGTTAATTTTGAAGATGAAAAGCATTACCGGTCATTATTATTTCTAAGCTTCTGTATTAAAGTAGGCCTAAGTGTATACAGCCGTATACAGCCATGCATATGGTTCTACTGCACAGGGCTGTCAGCTGGGCCCTTAGGGTCTTCTGCATATATTATACCAGTTTGTCGTTGCTCAGCTACTCCAAGAAACCCTTGTACACTACACAGGATTCGATTGGAAATTTAGTCTGCCCTTAGCAAAGGGGCAGTTTGTAGCTGTGCTGCCCCAGGAGCCCATCAGGATCTGAATTATGACTCTGAGTCAGAGTCTAGTGCCTGTTTACCCCTTGCTCCTTGGAGCCTCAGCCGTGGGCCAGCCCTTTTCCTGGTACAGCTTACTCCTCCCTCTGTGCCGGCTGGCTGGCATATTGGTGGGGAGAGGTGGAGCCAAGGCTCCGCCCTCTCCTTATCTACTAATGCGTGGGAAGGAGAAGTAGCCTTCTGGAGACTGTTCTCCCCTACTGTGCTTCTACCTGCGATATGGGTAGCAAGCACAGAAGAGTAAGGGAAGGGTCTAAAACTCTCTCTACATGAGCACGTGACAAGAGTCATGGTCGGGCCCCAGGGGCACCAATTTGGTTCTGGGGGGAGGCCAACGCTCCCCCTCCACCCAAGATGTTTGCATTTGCTCAATGTTCCCCAGGCTGCAGAGCCAGGGGCCCACGGTCTGACCACTTTTAAGCAGTGGTCCTATACTAAATCAGTATGGCTGCTGCTGGAGAGGTCCGGAGCACCATTCTGGCTGCGTGGTCACAGCGCCACTGGACTCTGATCTGGCCACCTCACTGTGCAGATGGAGGGAGGCCAGGCCAAATTTCAGTGAATGGAGTTGTGACCAGGTGTATTCATGGGATCACAAAGCCACTGAAATGTGGCCTGGCTGCCCTTCCATCCAGATGGAGTGACAGCTGGACCAAATGGTGTTGCATTCTGGTGCACAGGGAGTTACCTTCCATATGGCACAGCACAGAGGAGTCCACTGAGAACTCAGCTCCTGGCAGGACCAGCTCATGTGCTGTGTGGGTAAGAGGGTGGGAAGGACTTCCCAGCCAGGACAGGCCTGTGACAAGCAGGGACTGGAATGGGGTCCCTGATAGGGGTGTGTGTCGGGAACTGGAATTTGTCCCCTCCTCTCAAGAAACACCGGAACTGGTGCCAGCGTCTGGCCCTTGGAGCTGCTTTTGTATCACCTCTCTTCTGTCCTTGTACGAAGCCTGATCCGTCTTTCTCGCCTTCTGTGCATTTGTCAAAGTATTGTTAATGAGTCTTTTGTGCTATCGGATAGGAAATGTGTCCATTCTTTGTGGTCTTTAAAGAAATGAATACGCAAATAAAACCTCAAGGTGAAGAGCGTTAGCAATCGCCTTCATCTCCGATGTCTAACCTGATTGCTCAGGCTGGGGTAATTTATGTTTTGTTTGAGTTCCTAACACCTCAACTGCCACACTGATCACATGATCCCTTACCTGTATATTATTTTCACATTTTCGTCTTGCTCCCCCCACCCCCACCTGCATCTCCTTACAAAATAGCTTTCTTTTTTATTAAAGCAATTTATTCGTGAGCCTGCCAAAGGCTTATCAGGTTCGGCATAGGTTGAGACAAGTTGTACTCAATGACTTTGGGGAAGAAAATGAAAGAAAGTAACCACAAAAGGGAGCTGAGCTCCATGTTGAAAGAACATGGCTGCTTTCCAGAGAAGACTTCTCTATTCTGGGTCAGGGTGGAGGTCACTAATAAGACAGTATTGTAGGGAGTCAGGGAGGGCCCCAGAAGGGGCACGTGGTGCGAAGTCTAGGATATTTGCACCTTACTAGAGTTGTTTTTCACCAAATGAACATAACTGCTACCTGTCCAGAGCTGCCTGTAATTAAAGGGGCAATTACTTGGTATGGTTCCCCGGTTTATCTATCACTTGTTGTAGAAACTCCCTTGGAAATTTCAAAAGAGGAATCTGCTTTGTTGATAAATTTTCCCCATGGGTTTGACCGTACCGTTTATGTTGCTAGCAAAATTCCTTTTGGCGTCATTAAAGTTTTGTCTGTATTTGTACTCTGATCCAAAGCCTATGGAAATCAGAGCCTTTCCACTTACTTCACTGAGCTTTGGGTCAAGCCTATTTACAGCAGGATAATGCCTAGGCTATGCTTGCTGTTAGAGGGTTACTCGTGAGCAATAGGCTATTGATATTTTCATTTTAAATGGAGGGGGAAAGAGTGGAGATATACCATGGAGATAGTGAAGTCATGTATTTCACAGAGCCACTTAACTATCAATGGAGATTCACTGTAACCCAATTTACAGTTTGCACATTGCCATATGCTGAAATTATTTCAATTCATGCTGAAGTTTCATTTTCATTATAAACTGCCAGAAAGAGTGACTTTTGTTCCAGATTAGAGCCATACACTAGAATGAATCAGAACCCAAACCCAAGTCCTGATGTGGCCTGACCGCCCCCCCAGTCCATATCCATACTCCTTGGTTCATCGTGGCCAGAAACACTATTATTTAGACAGCGTAATAGATGTACACGGTGCTTTTCAGAGAAGTAAAACATACATACAAAGAGCCTCATTGTGTCCAAGTTCACTATGAGACGGTTCTACTCTACAAAGAACAATATGGATTATGCCAGCAGAGATAATGCCAGCAAATCGTGACACTGTCACTTCTCTTCTTGCAAGAACAGCCATTCCACTCCAAAGGAACAATGGCAAAGCCAGCATAAAGCACATTGCATGAAACAGCACAAATACTGCTTATAAGGCAACATTAGTCAGTTTCCCATTGCTTGCTGCATGCTCTTCCCTGTCATTCTGACCCAGGAGAATGAAATATCTCTGGAACAGACAGTATTCAAGCTAGCTCCTTGAGAGGCAGCTAAACATGGCTTTTATCACTACACGAAAGCTTGCAAAGATAAGACTTCAAAGAAAACACATTTTAAATACACCTTTAAAAGCCTTAAAAATGTAGTTTCATAAATGTTTGTGTTACTTGGTTGACAGATAAAGCAGAGTGGTATGATTGAAGTGTAATGTGGCTGAATACCTGCAAACTGCACTTGTGTCCATATCAGACAAATGGTTTACTTATTAATATATGTCTGCATTCAGTGGAGTTCTCTCCTTTATGAATGATCTTTTCCCCCTCTTTATAACTAACAGCCTTTGGAGCCAGAAATAATTTGCCTACACTTTCCTCATTCAGAACAACTCACATAGGAATGCAGGAGTCCCAAAGGAAGAAGTGTTCTTGATGTCTAGAAAGAGTCAAGGGATCTGGGTTTTAGCTCTGACTCTGCTACAGGCCTGCTGCTAGGTGACCACGGGCAAGTCATTTCACTGTTCCGAACCTCAGTTTCCCCATCTAGAGAACAGGGACTTTAATACTGACCTATCTTGCAGGGGCAGTTAGTTACTCTTTGTGAAGCATTTAGAGATCGGTGGATAAAAGTTGCTGCTAAACCGCAAGATGGTATTTTTTTCATTTCATTTTAAACTGGCTTGGAATTTGCACTCTTTTTAAACCTCAGCAGGAATAGCTGCACTCACTCCTTATAGGCCTGATTCACCCATCATGTACACCAACATAAATCAGGAATAACAATACTGAAGTCAATAGCCCAGTCTGGGCTGTGTCTGAGGAACAGTTGGCACAGTTCAGAAGGGAATGGCGGTACAATGACAACTTTAAGATCCCTTTACATCTACTCCCCAAGCTCTGATTCTAGAAAAAAAAAGTGCATGTCACAAAAAAATTCAAGAATTTTTTTTTTGTTGCATTTGAAATTTTCTGTGACATTTACTTTTTCGACATAAATTTTCAATGTCCTTAGAGAACAGAAAAAGGCAATGGAGCAGCTCTAAGAAAAATGTATCATTTAACCATTGTGGACATCCGCTCGAGAAGTATCTGATTTAGTGCTGTATGAAATCCTGCATTTAGCTCCACTGAGGCATTCCAAGCAGGTGAAAATGATTAACCACTCGCCAATTGCCAAAGGAGGAATCTCTGCTCTACAGCTCCTTGAGGAAGGTGTCTAGCCTAGAATGGCGGTGGATGTGTGTGTGTGTGTGTGTGTGTGTGTGTGTGAGAGAGAGAGAGAGAGAGAGAGGAGGGATGCGCAGAATAATGAAGTTTCCTGATTCATTTTCCTGTAGCTTGTTCAGTTGATATGGGTAGATGGCACATTGTTTAATTGTCTAATGGCCTGTTATATGTCACGTTAACCTGACACCTTTGGAAACATTAAGTCTTCAGAGCGGCATCCCAGCTCTGCAATTGTAGGAATGGGTTTGGCCCTCACTGACATGTGCAATCTCATTGCAGATAATGGGGCAGTACATGTGTAACTGAGCAGGATTTGGCCTTACTATAAAATTGAGGGTATGTTTACACTGCAGTCAGAAGGTGTGATTGCAGCACATGTAGACATAGCCCAGCTAGCTTTGATCTAGCCTGATTTATCTTCTCAGCAACCCGCCCTGGCTTCATTAAAGGTGGCCAGGGTTTGAGGAAGGACAGGATTTGGTCACGCATGTGAGATAAAGGGCTAAATTCAGACTGGGCAAAAACAGGTGCAACTCTAGTGACTACACTGGACTGGCAGTTGCCTACACCATGTCTACAATGCCGAGATAATGGGGCTCCCGATCTGGGCCCTAAAGGTTTCTGTATTGTGCATTGAGAGGGACTGGAATACAACACCTGAGAAGTTGAACTGGAGCTGTTCTGGTAAAGTTTTAGGATCTAGTCTTGTGCTCCTGCCAGTAAAGGACCTACATATGAGTAAGGACTGTTTGCAAGAGTAAAAGGGCAACAGGAGCGGGCCCCGAATTGGTTGCTGAAGTACCTGCTGGTGCCACACTCACACTGGTGAGCGCTGACCTACAGGCACAAAGTCAGTGGGACAACACCTGTGACGGTGCTCACTAATGGGAGTGAAGGTTGCACTCAGTTCTAGAGTCTCTCTTTTCCTGCTCTATGCTGAAGGACACACATGAGGCTAAAAGCTTTGCAAAAAGACATCCCAGTCCGCACCCTATGGAAGATCCCTAAAAGTCTGTCTACACTGCAGTTAAACACCTGCGGCTGGCCCATGTTAGCTGACTCGCTGTTTAATTGCGGGGTAGATGTTTTGGCTCAGGCTGGAGCTGGGCTGTGGGATCCTGCCCCCTCACGGGATCCCAGAGCACGGGCTCCAGTCTGAGCCTGAATGCACTGCAATTAAACAGGCCTACAGCCTGAGTCCTACAAGCCCGGGTCAGCTGACATGGGCCAGCCACAGGTGCTCACTTGCAGTGTAAACAGACCCTTAGACCGGTCCAGGGGTCGGCAACCTTTCAGCAGTGCTGTGCCGAGTCTTCATTTATTCACTCCAATTTAAGGTTTCGCGTGCCAGTAAAACATTTTAACGTTTTTAGAAGGTCTCTTTCTATAAGTCTATAATATATAACTAAACTATTGTTGTCTGTAAAGTAAATAAGGTTTTTTAAATGTTTAAGAAGCTTCATTTAAAAATTAAATTAAAATGCAGAGCCCCCTGGACCGGTGGCCAGGACCCAGGCAGTGTGAGTGCCACTGAAAATCAGCTCGCGTGCCGCCTTTGCCACAAGTGCCATAGATTGCCTACCCCTGGGCTAGTCTAATGGCCTGGAAGTGGAAATCAATGTCAGCGAAAAGGTAGAAACAATTGATTGAAACTTTTGTCAAATGGACAAAATTCATGGAATATAATTTAGTGCCCTTAAATAATTAACATTATTCCTGACTACTTTTTCCCTTTAAAATCCTGTGTGTTGCTATATATGTTTTTTTTGGTTTTTGTTTTTTAAAAAGAGAGAGCCCATCTTTCAATCTCTAGCACTTTTTTAGCGACACAGATCCTCTGGATTTCTTTCAATATCAGGGAGCAGGCATTTTAGTGTTGGTTTGAGACTGAAAATGATTCTTCTCCTTTGCAAACATTTATGCCAGAGATAAATAATGCCTCTGAAACCATCTTGTATTCTGTGGCGTATGTAGCTATCTAGACATAGAGAGAGACTTTGATTTTGTTTTCTGCGTATTGCACCTTCAGAAGCCTTTTCACCATAAAAATGACACGCGTAACACTTGAGATCACCTTCTTCCTACTAACTCCTACTGACCAAACTAAACCAAAAACCTATTCCAAGGAGAGTCTTTACCCTAAAAAGGGAAGAGTGCCAGAAAGCCCATAAAGTCCTCCAGGGACTTTGCTATTGCTGTAGTTTATATGGAAGATGCTCAGACATGACAGTGATGGGTGGCAGTATAAAAATCTGCAAATAGAGAGAGGGTATCTTGATGCTGTGGTTGGGGAATCAGGACTGAGAGTCAGTTCAAGATGGAAGATCTTACAGAGAGAGAGAGAGAGAGAGAGAAACCCCGTGTTTTCTATCATGGAGATGATGCTTTCTTTTTTTCCCTTTATCTCAAGCAAAAGTCATCTCGACTGAAAGTACATGCTTCGCTGTCAGTGCATGGAACGGGTAACACATTTTGTTCTGGTTTGTATCGAAAGGCAAAGCCACCCTGTGGGGTAATGGGTGCAGTAACACTAAGAACAACTGAAGGATGATCCAAACACTTGGAATTAGGTGCCTATTTGTAATGAGAAACCTTTTTCCTTCACATGGAATTACTCCTGATTTATGTTTGTCTGTGAGGAGAATCAGGCCCAGGGTGTTGTTTTATGCTTTAGTATCTACAAACACCCTACTGAATGTGCACTTGTCCCACAAAAAACCAGGTCTGAGATCCAGGGGGAGAAGTTTTTCTGGGGGGTCTCTATCCACAGGTCTCTTCAGAAGACTGATTTTGCATTCCTCCTGCACCCTAAACTCCCATTGGCTTCATTCTTCAGTGAGAGTTTTGAGTGTGTAGGGAATGAATGCCAGACAGGCACCCTAAGCTGGCAAATGAGAGTTGACTGGTAAACAAGGGCTTAGTCATCGGGGTCCGACTCCATATCAATGACCAGACAAAGCAGTTCCTCTCAGCCCACCCATAGGCTCCAGCCTAGCTGTCAAAGTGTGTGATTAATAGCACTTGGGCCCTCACAATTAAACGAGGAGAAAACATCCCACATGGCACAACATTTAAAACTGAAGCTCTCTTTGGAACAAACCTGAGCCATTCGGGATGTTGTTGGGAATATCCCTGTCTGGTTTCTAATAGGCCCGCCTGTTCTGTCAAGGAAAATGTTCCACTCATGACAGGGTGACACTCAAAAATTCTCCCTCTACCCATCTGCACACACAAAATCCGACTTGAACCTCAGATGTGGATGAGCTCCTGTTGGTACAACGGAAGGGGGAAGGGGATAAGGTCCTTGAGGGTATGTCTACACTGCAATTAGACACCCATGGCTGACCCAGGCCAGCTGACTCGGGCTCGCAGGACTTGGGCTAAGGGACCGGTTTATTGCAGTGTAGGCTTCCAGGCTTGGCTGGAGCTCAGGCTCTAAAACCCTGCAAAGTGGGAGGGTCTCAGAGTTTGGGCTACAGCCCAAGCTGGGAAATCGACACGGCAATTAAACAAGCCCTGGGAGTCGGAGTCAGCTGATACAAGCCAGCCGTGGGATTTTATCTGCAGGGTAGACATACCCTTTGAGACACTTAGCAGCGCCTCAACCCTGACACTAGCCGGAGGATGCTTTGGCCCAACCTAGAGCAGCCTTTGTGCTGTTGTACTAGTCTATTATGCCTGCTGGCATACTCACTGGAGTGCAAGGACTCTGGCCAATCCCCCTTTCCCTGGCTGCACTGCCTATCTGATCCCAGGTGCTGCAAAGGGTGGCCAGTGTAGGGCATGTCCCTAACATGTCATCACTGAGTCCAACCCACACAGGGAAATATGTGGCTCCCACTAGGCAAAAATATGGGCCTATGTTGCTCTGCTTGTCTGTTAAAGTAGTTCAGTGGTTGTACGCCCCCTCTGCAAACACAAGCTTTTGGTGTGTAGCTGTAGCCTCAAGGCCATTTTCTATTTTCAGGTCCATCCCCATGCACATTCTCTGTTGTCAGCAGGGTTACAGGGCTGTAGCTGAGGACAGAATTTAGCCTTTACAGTCTGGGCTCTTTTGGGTCCTTTTTGTTTCTCAGCATCCTTCTCAACTAAACCAGCGTGCCCAAGCCAATAGCCCCTCTGGACCATCGCAAACAAGGCAGCCACCCGTGAGTCCCTGGCCCTGCAGAGGGTTAACCACAGAACCCCTTTGGCTGGGCTATATGGTACAGAGATGCAGAGACAACTTCTAACGTCAGGGTGCGGCAGGGCTACCCGATAAGAGGCGTCAGGGGAAGAGATAAGCAGGCTCGGTATTGAAATCCTGTTCCCCACTTTGGCACGGAAAGGCTAAAAATGTCTCCATTCCTGGCACGCTGCCCTTACGCCACCCAGAGATTAGATGCAAAACAAATTCAGGCCAAACGTTCGCCACCCAGATTAAATATCACCCCACAGGAAGCGGTGCCAGAGCTGGCAGCGCAGGAAGTGAAGGGGTGTCAAATTAGCGACTACAGACCATTAAAAAATGGACAAACAATTTGTAGGCCCTTTGGGTGTTTGATCTAATATTCTCCCCTGGTTCTTACTTTTGACATTACTCTTCCTGTTATTGCAGTAAAGTTGAGCCAAAGGTTCCCGAGTGTTTAGAAAAGTAACAGGGGAGGTAATGTAAGAATGAGCTCATTTCTGTGCATGCGAGTGGCTCTTTTCTTTCGGAGGGTGCATTAAGATTACTCCATAACTTTGCAAATGAATGTTTTGAAAGGTGAAAAAGTGACTCTGATCTCACTCCTGTTTTAAGCTGGTGCAACTTCATTGGGTCATACTCTGCTACCGGTTACAAGGGGGTCAATCTGGTGTAGTTCAATGGAGTTAGTTACTCAGGTGTAAATCTAATATTGACTAAGAGTCATCTAGCTTAATGAGGTGCATCAGTTTAAAATGGTTACTCCCAATTTACACAGGTGTAAGTGAGATAGAAGCTGGCCAAAGAATTCTAACACATGGGGCTTTATTTTGATTGAGGGGACAATATTTTCTGGGCTGTGAATTCCTGAACCAGATGCAACTCCTGCTGCTGGTCAAATTAGGTTTTATAGTTAGGAAAGGCTGTTTTTTCCCCATTACCTTTATCTCACGGTCATGCCTTTCATTTTAGTAAGCTGAGCACTGAACATGAATGTTGCTCCATGCCTTTTGAGATGCTCAGTCCATTAAATCCCTCTGCGAGGACTAACGTTTCTTAAATTGGATATTGTCTGTAATGTGACTAGCAATGCATTTTACACTGGGTTCTGCTTACTCACTGCGTGCTACACATCTCTGGTGGTGTTTTGGCTAACAGGGGTATTAAAATCAAATAAAAGCTAATGATGGGGGGAACCAGAAAATGTGATGATTTGGGGGGGAGGGAACTGTCACAGTGTATGTAGTCTGATAATAGCCTGGTTCTAGCCATTCCTTGCATGATGGTAAGAGAGGGCTGCTGAAGTTATATGCACATGAATTAACATTTTGATTTACTGAACATAGTTTGCTCTACAGTTGTGTTAATATTATGTCAATTCCTGAGCTGGCACCAAACAGATCAAGCAAGTTCTTGGAGGCCTAATGCTACCCTCATTTACACCAGTGTAAAACAGCAGCCACTCCACTGAAATTAATGGAACGGTGCTGGTGTGAGCAAACCATACATGGCAACCAAGGTGGACACACATACGAAGGGAGACAGAGGGGCAAGAGCGGAGGAGTCCATGGTGGAGTCTCAGGAATGGGGTGGGGATCTGGAAGCCCAGGAGCAGCCTGCATGGGCAGATGCCCTGAAGGATGCACCAGGTCAGTTTTCTGAATGACAGTAATAGGAGCGTAGATGGAAAGGGGAGAAACTAGCAAAGAAAATCCTGGCCTAGGAGGTCATCTCCAGAATGCTGGCTGTATGGGGAAATGGATCACCAGGAAGAGCCAGCTCATCACCTCTTCCCAGTGTGGAGGCCAACGCAGCAGAATGGGTTCATCGTGTACCATTCTGCAGAGCCAAAGCTGGTGCTGTTAAAATAGGGATCCTGCTAGTTCTGTTTAACAAAGTACAGGCCAGTGGTTCACAAACTGTGGTCTGTAGAGCTCTCTGTTGTGGGGAGCTGACTGCTCACAAGGCATTGGTGCCTCCATCTTACTTCCAGCAGCTAAGTTACATTAAAGGAAGTTAAATGCATCAAATGCTTTCCTAATTTTACTCTCCCATGAAGCAATCACTGTAGTTGTCCTAGGGATGTTATTTGATCACCAGCTCCAGGGGGAGGGAGGGGAGGGCACAAGGTGGAAATTTTGCCTACGGCGCAAAATATCCTCGCACTGGCCCTATCCGAGGGAGGTTGTGAAATCATCTATGGAGGTTTTTAAGCACCGGTTGGACAAACACCTGTCAGGGATGGTCTAGGTTTACTTGGTCCTGCCTCAGCACAGGGGGATGGACTTGGTGATCTTTTGAGGTCCCTTCCAGCCCTACATTTCTATGCTTCTATCATATAAAGCCAGATGCATTAGTTACCAGCAATCAGCCTGCCCAGGAATCACAAGAAGAGGAAAGTTATAGCTAATAGAAACCTCTAAAAATGACCTAAAATAGCTTTTCCATACATCATAGTGTTGTTATTTTACCCTTCCAAGGCTCAGAGCAAGTGCTGTATATTCTATGGAAATTCTGAGAATCGCCTCTTTTAAGTGGCACGTTGCTTCCTTTGTTAGGCCTCCGAAGGTCACGTTTTACCAGAATTTAAGTCTGTCACTGGTCCAGGGTGATGAGTGCCCACCATGCACCACAGCCAGTGGGACTGTGATGGGAAACACCCCATTTGAGGAGAAGAGGAAACACACAGCTGCAAGATGAGTGTTCCAAAGAGATATGGTGACTCTTCGGAGCTTCTCAGAGGTTTAATCCTGGAAAAGCATTAATGAGCAGAGTGCACATGAGGCAGTTAGTGGCGCGGTGCATGATAATTTATCACATGACTATCACCCTATTGCACAAATGGTATCTCCATATACTTACAGAGACCCAAACACACCCATGCTGTAGCTACACCAACTTCAGTGGAGTTACAACAGGGATGAATTTGGGTCCTTGTCGTTATTGCAGGGGTGAGTTCTTCCATTTTTCTGGCCTAATCTCATTGCCCCTAATATCTCCAGGAGGGTTCAGAAGAAGATGAGCCTCCTACCATCCCCCAAAGGATCCTGACCAATAACAAAATGGCTCTAGAAATATTACAAGTTCTTCTGAGTCTTCCTGCTTCTAATGCAAATGCCAAATTCGTCTCCACGGACACTGGTGTAAATTATGAGTAACTCCAATCAAGGCAATAGGGGTACAGCAGCATAGTTCCACTGAAGACAGTGAAGTTATGCTGATTTTACACCAGCTGAGGATCTGGCCCAGTGAAGCTACACTAGTGAAAGACTACGTAATTACATTATCATAGCAACAAAAGACTCAGCCCCCATGTGAACGTTATTTCTTGTGGCGCTTTAGCATCTTTGCTTCTGCTCCGCAGCAAGAAGCAAGAATTGCAGGGAGTCATGACATTGAAAAATAATTTCAAATCAAATCAAGTAATTCTGAACCTCAAGAAAGGTGGTCAATTTTGGGTTGAGGTTCAGGCTGTTTCTCATTGCATCCAATCTCATATGCCCAGTGGCCGCTGGGCCTCATGGCCAAGTGGTCGCAGATGCTGCTTTCTCTCTGGAAACTGGCTCAGTTGCTCATAAGCAAGGCTGTGCTGTATTTTTTAAGAAGTGCATTTGGTCTCAGGAGGATGCGTCAAAATTTTGATGCCAAGCAGAAAATAAAAATATTTGCACTCAGTTCATTTCCAGAGCTGCACATAAAACGCTCCCCCTCGGGGCATATCCAAGAAAAAGACTAGAAATAAAATATAAATTCTAAATAGCAGTAAAATGGTTATGGCTTTTGGGGTTATGAGTGTTCAGCTTTTATTGCTATGAAAATCAATTTACTGAACTTAGGTTTACTGCAAATCAAAAAAAGTTAAAATCTAATTCATTTTGCTTCAGCGGGGTTTTTATTTTATAGTTGATACAGTAAAAGGAGATGCGCTTCCCCTAACAGATGTCATTCAGCACTGAATCTGCAAACCATGTGCTGTCTTGAAACCATCCTGTTAAACATCTGCTCTGACCGGCCTGCATCTTGGCTTTCATTTTCCCATCCCACGGAATAGGAAAAGCAGGTTCAAATGTTTGCTTTTTTCCAGGACAGACACACTCTCTTTGACCCCCCAACCACCCCGCAACTGCCCCAGTGATGCCCTCTCTGGAGACACAGAACAGTCGCAGCATGGACAGTGGTAAGTGTTCCTTCGTGCTATCCTGTCCGTGTGCCTCACAGTTCTTCTGGTGGGATCACCTCGAGGGGTGAGAAAGTGGTTCCCTCTCCAGGCTTGTTCAATCCTTGTCTCTGAGATGGGTGGCAATGGGGGAAGTTACAAAAGCTATCCACTTCGGCTAACGGGGACTAGGAACTTTCTACAGTTTTGACTTTCTTTGCCCTGTGCTGACTGGCTGTTTGCTCCAGCCCTCCTGCTCCCCTTGCCCATCCCTTACAGTCTTTTCACTTCAGCTTCACTCCAAACCTGACCCTCTTCTCCTGGGCCCTGCCTCCCTCACCCACTTCCCCTTTCCACTGCTTTGGGGGACCAAGGTTTGCTTTCCAGTGCTGCCAAGAAAGCGTACTTTGCACAGGGGTGTTCAACAGTGTCCCCTCTGGCCAGCGAGTGCGGCACTGACCCTCGCGGAAGGAGCGAGGAAGGACAGAACTTCTAAGAGCAGAAGCTGAGCGTGGATAGACGTGCAGAGCGCTAACAATTTACCCACTGGACTCAACCATGGAGTCAAGTTTTAGTTTAAACCAAGTGTCCCCTCCAAACACAACAACCCCAAACGCAATTTTGCAAGATTCTGGTTTGGAAAAAAAAAAACCCAACCAACAAACCGGGGTCGGGGTGGGGAAAGGAAGTAACCAATTTCTCCTAATGGGATTTTCAGTTGCACTTGTGCCCTCCTTACACCATCTGCTGTGAAGTCCCTGTAAGACTCCCTTTTCGGGCTCTCAGACATGGTGCATAGCTATAGTGGGATAAGCACCTTTTGGTGCAGTTCTACTCAGTGTGGCAATGTTGGATACAACTAATCAATGAGGCTGTTAAAAAAGCTTAGCGTATTAGAGAACCTGGCGTTTATTTAATTGCTGATGAAACAACTGGATTTCTGTTCAAACATATGCAGCCACATGTCAAATAAAACTCACCAAATTAGTCAAAAAATACAAGAATTGAAAAGGCATCTAACACAACCTACTGATGGCTCCCCTTCTGTTTCTGGCAATCTCAGGACCTAACAATTGACCAAATGGATGATGTAACAGTGCTAGTTAAGAGATGTAAAAACAATCTGGCAGATTTCAGGATTGTATTCATTTTGCAGGGTTTAAACGAGACCTGTTTTCGGGGATGTGTGTATGACGTTTGCATGACATCTGTAATCATTTGTCATATACTGAAAAAAACAACCTTAGTTTTCAGTAAGTGAACGATTCTGATAATAAGTTTGATAAAGAGGGAGAATTTCAAGTTTATGAAAACTTTTGTATTAAAAAGGGGCCTCTCCCTTCCCTGCCCCCCACCCCCAACAACAAAAAACCTGTTGGAAAAGTTTTTGCCAGTTCTATTGATTGAATAATGGAGTGACTAATAGTCAGAGCTAACTGCTCATGAGCAGCCCAGAGGATGAAAGTTACTGACTCAACTACTCAGCAAATACTTGGGAATAATGAATATAGGAGGCTCAATATGGGAAAATTCACTTGCTCAGGGCAGAGCTCAATTCACAACCAATAAGAAGAAGTTTGGTCAGCGCTAGGGTATTAAAATTAAGTTTAGACACATGAAAATAACGCACTTATGAAGGCAGTGTTGGCAAACCCCTGGAGACAGTACTGTGATACATGCCAGTTCTAGCTTTGGGCACCTTACCTACACACAAAGCCTGTGCAAGGCTGCAAATAGTCACTTCTTGAGAATAAAACACTTCTAGTCCAAAACAAGTGAGTCACAGCTGACTTGGTTATTTCAGCGTAAGTCTGGGTGTAGACTAGCCCTAAGAGCACCTTCACCATGGGCTCGGAGCACAATAGCTCATTGCCTTGGTCCCGCTCTATCAGAGAAGGTGTTAAAGGGGTGTGAGCACGGGAGAACTAATGCCAGTCAGTCAATCTGGACTCCTTGTGTTCCTTTCCCAACCAACACTGCACTTTCCCTGCTGATAGGCTCCCGGACTTGTACTGTATCTGGGGAGTTTCTGGTTTGACTCCGTAGAGACATGCAAGTGCACACAAACAAACTTTGCCTTTTACTCCCAAAGAGAAAACAAAGTTCACAGATAAAAAATGTCTGTCAGAGCAGCTGAACCCAACGGTGCCAGAGAGCAGCGCCAAGCACGGTCTCTGGCTCCATATTTCCATGGCTCTGTATAAATGAGGTGCCTTCAGAGCAATGATCACCAGCTCCTTCCAAAGATCCAGTGACTACTGCCAGGATTGCAGATTGATGGGGCAGCCATTAGAAGGACACTATAAACAGTCGTGTCTGCATGTGTGATATACAGTACTGCTGTAAGTGAAACTAAGGTGCCTAAGAACCACCAGGCTGTGCTATGCCAGACTCTAACTACCAGCACAAAATCTTAAGTTAACTCCCTCTAAAAGTCCAAGTTAATATCAGGGATGCAGCCTCAGACATTACAGGAGTATCAGCCATTGCAATTGCCGGTTCTAGCACTGATACTTTCCTAGAAACCTCAGTGACAGGCAAAAGTGGGCACAGAAAATATGGGTTGGCAGCATGCAAGACAGAACAGGGCAGTAGAAGAATTCTGTTGGTTGCTGATGACGACCTTACTTTTCTAATCAATGCACGAACTACCAAGCAGTACCGCTGCTGAGCTGCAGTGCATCAAGTTGGAGCAGTCAGTTCTAGCTGCAATTCCCAGGATAGACCATCACATGCACCATTGTCTCTTTTACCAAGTCCGGATTCCATGTGAAAGCACTACATGTGTGCAAGAGAAATGATGGTTGAGAACATGCTTGTCCACACAGTGAGAGAGTGCACAGCAAGCTAGGGTATGAATCTACAGCGCACTAGCTTGCCATGCACTAACTTACCATGTGGAACATCCCATAACAGGAGCACTAAACGCGCATGAAATACTGACTTTGTGAAAAAAATTCTAAGTTGTTTTTGTTGCAACGGGTTTGAAAAGAGTCCATTTTTTTCAAAATTGTGTCGGTAAAATTTCTCATTTCTGAAAGCCTGGTTTTTGGTCAATGGAAAGTTGATCATCATTTTAAATGCAATCATTTTAGTGCACAGTTGCAGGAGCCACCTGGCGAGTTGGTGCATGGCAGGCTAGCGTGCCGTAGGCTCACACTGTGGCTTGGTGAGCACTAACTCACCAAGGAGACAAGCCCTACACCAGAAGTCATGCTACTGTGAAAGTCATATTACCTGTGGCTCAAAACAGGATGAGAAATGCTTCCCTAGGGCTAACCCCACTGGGAAACCTTCTGCACACACATGCACAGTGGAACCTTCCTTACATATGCTGGCAGAGGAGAACCTTCCTTCTCCACGCCAAGTCCCTAGTTCATCCTCTTGAGAAAAATACATTTGATATCCCCACCACACTCTACAGTTTAAGCTTTATCACCGCTAAGGGCACGATACAACTGCTCATTTATAAAACAATATCTACTGCAGAAAGGTGGTTGGAAATTGGAATGTAATTGACTCTGAACAAAAAGCATGAGACAATTTAATACACACCGCAAAATGAACCATAAACTAACGTCCAAGAGTTAGTGCCCCAGCAGTCTGGCAGGTGTGAATGATGGAGGTAATGTGGCATGCATTGGAAGGGAGTAGGGCTTGTGCCACTCTCCTCATATATGGCATTGAGCCCTGGCATCTCTTTGGCACTTTCGCCATGCTGATTTTCTGTGCTGCTCCCAGAAAAAGGTTCATTTATCTAACTTGCAAAAGAAGGAAAGTGCTTTACCATTTTGCAGAGGGTCATCTGATAACCTTGTCAGGCTTAATTATATCATAATCAAATTGCTCCCTGGAACGCAGGAGATGCAATCAATCGCCTGCAAACACTACTGACATACCCTGCAGACGTGAAAGCCTAGCGCTCACAAATAATTTATGAAAAATGTACAGAATTGAGAGGATTCATCTTCATTTAGTAAGAAAAGCTTTTCTTGGCTTGTGAGACAGCAAATGAGAGGGGGGGTTTTAAGCTGCAATGAATCATCTAGACTGTGTGGGTGGGGACAGTACCTCTGCTGCTGAAGAAGGGGCAGGATAAGCCTTTTGGGGATGATGATGTAGTGCCCTGGAAATTCAGGGCTGTTTCACCTTTTTGCTGATCTGTTGCAAGGAAAAATTTTTGGTGAAGATTGTGTAGCTAAGTTATGGAGACAAAGTATCTTCTACAAGGCATGGTGGGCCGGAGATTGGCCTTTTAAATCACCTTCCCTGCAATAGCTACTGATTTACTGCTGTTGTCTTCCGTCTGCTCTTTCCAATGTAGGGCTCTGCTCTGGTTCTCTAACAGTGACATTCTTTTCTCTTCTGGATTCTTCATGGCTGCATAGTCCCAAGTAACCCAGAGCCTGATATCTAAGGGTGGAGGGAAGGGAAATTGTTAACTACTGCTTCAGCGCTGCTTATGGTGACATTGAATCCTAGCAATGATCTGGCAATATAGAATCTGTCACAGATTGTTCTGTGAACGTTTTTGGGTAAAGTCAGAACACTCACCACACACAGGACCAAATTCCACCTTAATGACTATGCCACTTCTGCCCCAACGCATGCCCCTGTTAGGTAGTCTAGTAACAGGATGCGAGTCTATGGGACCAACGCGTGTTACAGAAGACTGTTAGAACCTTGGTTTATGCAGGACTATAACATGGATCTGTAACATAATTACAACGAGGTTATGACTCATCCACCCAGCTAAATTCACTCTGTGTTGTACCACTGTCAGCCCACTATTGTGTTCTATCTAGTGCTGCTTGAAAAAATGAAATACTGACTTTGTGAAAAAATTCTAAGATGTTTTTGTTGCAACGGGTTTGAAGAGAGTCAATTTTTTTCAAAATTGTGTCGGCAAAATTTCTCATTTCTGAAAGCCTGGTTTTTGGTGAATGGAAAGTTGATTATCATTTTAAATGCAATCATGATCAAAACATTGGATTTTTCCACTAAGAATGAAAAATGTCCATAATTTCTTTTTAAATTGTTTTTCTGAAAAATTGGCAGTTCTTATGCAGAAAAGCAAACCAAACCTTCGAGAAGTTTCCATCAGTTCTCATTAGCACAGTTACCTGACAAAGCACGAGTTCCTGTGTAGATGGGTCTATGTTAAATTACAGACTGATTCTTACAAAGTTCTCAAACATTGCATGCCCATTCTGGTTATGAAAACAGGGCTGGAGCTTTTAAACACTTATCACAAAATCGGAGTATTGCTTCATGAAGCTGATGAATCCTGACAGATAGCCAGGGAATCAGTTTCTTACGGTGGAATATTTCTTACTAGCAGGTGGGTTTGTCTAAATAAATAAATAAAATACAGTGAATACTGTGTAAAAAAGACTTGCAGTCAGCCATATATTTAATATATTCAAAGTGTTATAATTTTAGGGAGGATAAGTTGCATTTATTATATATGAAGAAGCTGAATCCCTGCTTTCAGTGCAAAACTTTACCTTCAACATTTTGGAAGTTCCTCTTCTCATGAGATGGAGCTTTTTTGGTCACAATTACAGTATCAGTGCAATGGTCTCTTCCCAGTAACACTCAGCATAAGAGGTATTCACGGGGTATATATCACACAGTAATATTATGACAAATCTGTGGAATTCACCATGTCGTTCCACACATGGCCTCTTGCAATAGCACAGTGGCATGGGGAATAGACTTTGGATCCTCCTGCTTCAAATGCACAATCCCTCATTACTTCAGCAAAAGGAGAATCTCCTTTTTCTATTTGCAGTACAGGATTTAAGACATGGAGATAGAAATGTTAATTTCTATCCACTAGAGAGCAGTGGCAAAGAGACACACACAAGTTTGTTAAAGATACCTCACTGGCAGGGTGTCTTAGGACATTCAAGTAATTTTTAAGGGGGCAAATCCTGCTTGCCTTATTCCAAGAGCCCCCAGGCCTCTCTGTAACACTGTTTGCACAAGGAAGGTAAAATGGATTTGACTGAAAGTTTGTAATTAGGGTTTGGATTAGGAAGACTCAGGCCCCTTGAATTTGACTTTAAGACGAAGCCACTTTCAAGCAAAGCTGAAAACTCATACAGAATTCTGCTGAAACCATGTTATCTGGTTTAGAGTCAACATCATTTTGAGTCCTGTATCCTTTGAAGAGAAACTGTAAATCCCTGCTCAGAACTCATGGGAAGGGGGAAAGAGGCATTTGAAAAGTGACCCAGATTATCCCTCAAACTGCCAATTTTTCTGGGAAAGAATCAGGAATTTCAGTGATAAACCTGGGTCAGTTTTGGCTCTTGTAGCATTTCAAGTGTAGACCAGCTCTTAGTGCCAAGGGTCTGATCCAGTGGTTCAATCATTGCAAATTTTCTCATTGACTTTAATGGATGACGAAGTGGGTATTCACCCACGAAAGCTCATGCTCCAATACGTGTTAGTCTATAAGGTGCCACAGGACTCTGTCACTTTTTAATGGATGCTGGATTAAGATCTGAGCGCAAGACCCCCAGAAGGTCCTAGGGAACTGATCCCTCTTTTCCAAACAACTGCTGGGCCTCTGGTGAAACAGCTTTCCCTAAATATAGGGAGTGACTGCTACCACCTCCAGCCCTCTGACTGCTATTGGAGTGAGCAATTACTGGGCCTCCTTGAATGACTTTGAGAATGTGAAAACTTGTTATACTGCCTACTTGTACTGTAGATATAAACAGTCGGATTCATAACACAGAAACACGCAATGGCAGTTATCCCAGACCTATTAGCTGTGTCTGAATATAATGTACTAGAGGCTTCCTTGATCCACTGGAATTTATATGACCATTAATGGGGATTGTAAATTGCTGTCAGTCTGGATAACTCAATCCATGGGTTTTTCCTGGAGAGAATGGGGGCGAGATGGGGCGGATGGAGGAAGAGAGGGAGGCACCCCAGATTGGTTAAAGATCATGACAGGAGGAGTTGTACAACAGCATTAAGGCTCTGTTGTCTACTGGCACATAGCAGATAATAAAAACCAAGTTTTAATTTAACATATAAGGATATCATGTCAAAAGAAAATGGCTTAACAGATGCCTCAGGAACAAGCAGGGAATATAAAAAAGTCATTGCCCATGCAGTGAGGATCAGCTACACATAATAAAGATATATTAATGGTATATTTCTTAAGAGAAATTCTAATACTTGGGGCTTTTATGAGAAATCAGAGTTTAAAACATTAAAAGCAACAATTTTCTGATTGAAGGAAAAAAGTGTTCAGATTAAGGTGACATAAAAAAAGTAAAGAGTTATTAACTGGCCCCTTCATAGCAGGGGGGGGGGGACTCTGTGTGTGAACTTGGATGGTTTGAAACAAGCTCCCAATGTGAACTCTTCACTTTATTCTCTTCTGCATGCATTAAAGCCCCAGGGATTTTTTGAATGGGAACAGGATCAGGCCCCACAGGGAGGTTGCTGGAGATGAATGAAAAATAATTTAAGTTTCATTGAAAAACAACAGTGAAGCAAAGCTACTTAGACAGACACATTCATGTGCCAAAAGGCAAAACTAAAATGAGGGAAATAATGCTGAACCATCAAATGTTACAAGAAAAGGCAATTATGGTACTTTGGGGAATGAGTCGGTGTGGAGTAGCTTCCCTTCTGATTTTCTGCTTGCAATGTGGATCCTTTGCAGATAAATGGCACATTGTAATATCTAACCTGGGGATCAGATCTAGCAGGAGCTGCTGCCAACAGAAAGGCTCTTCACTACTGTATGATCCTTACTAGATGATCATTTGCTTTGTTTTTATAAATTCCCATGCGTTACCTTCACTAATGAAGTCAACGGGAATTTGGCTTGTGTCAGGAGGCTAGATTCTGGCCTTACGAGAAATGCCTTAAAGAAATGGAGTGCGTGCTATCAAAGCATCTTTGCAGCATTAAGAGTCTTAAGAAATATACTCTAATATCATGGAATATGAAGTGGATTCACTTGGGTTTCGGCATAATAAAGCCAACCTTGAGTTCATTTTGATAAGTGTGGAGAAATATTTTGAACTCGAGTTGCTAAAAGTAAAACTCGACTCACCATTCTCTCATTTCTTTGTCAATGGCTGGAAAGAATAACCAGGCATTTCCCCTCTTATTGAGTGTCGTGATGGTGTGAAACGGCTCAGATCTCAGGGGTTCAGCTCCCTAAGGTGCTGTGGACATGGAATGAATGCTTTTGCCCTAATTTTACAGCCTGGCCTCCCAATATGCAGATAGAGGTAGCTGTGGGCTCAGCGCAGCTTAGTGGCCAGGGGATTGGCCAGTGAATTGGGGCACTATTCCAGCTCTGCTGCTAAAACTGCAGTTCGACCATAGACAGTCACATCATTCCTGTGTCCATTTCCCTTCCCACATTTTTTCAGTGCTGTCAGTTTAGATCATAAGCTCTTCAGGATAAGGATTGTCTGATGTGTCTGACTAGCACCTAACTTGATGTGGTCCCAGACTTTAGATGCTACCATAATTGTTTTCCCTGCTGCAATAAGACGATGTTTACCCAATTTCTCATTCTGCATCGAAACACCAGAGAGGGAGAGATCGGGTTGCAGAATGATCAGCTCCTAGAGGAAGATGCAGCTCTTGTGGAGATGGGCCTCACTTTCTTACACATTGCCAGCTTTGGAGGGCCAGCTTTATAGGAAGTTCCCCAGCCCCAGGCAGTGGACACGCACGCACAGGGCAACATTGGCCACACATGTTAGATATGGAGAACAGGGAAAAATGGAGCACAGCTAAAGGCCAGCGATCATTCCACCTCCTGGGTTTAAAGTTACAACTCAAGAGAAAGAAGGATTAAAATGTCACCTGGTTCAAAACTTAAACCTGTTGCTTTTTGATCATCTTTATGTTTGAAAAAAAGATAACTCATTTGCAGTGGCATGGATACTATAAATAGTAACGCAGAGTATTGCATATTATAAATATTCATGATGCACGAATATTAATCCCTTGACATCTGAATTCCTTCTCTGGACTCCTGGAGCTCTTCATGGAGCACTCCAGTTGGGCTTCTGTCGGTCATATTAGGAAATTCCTCCCTCCCGGGATTCAAGACCTTATGCTCATTGCAGAAGCAGCAATTAGCTTCAGAGTAATTTGGCATTCATGAGCAACATTACCCATCATATTCCTAATATTAGAAATTTCCTTTAAATTAAAAAAGAAATAGGTTGCCCATTCAATTGGCATTGTGATCATATAATGCTATCGTATCTCGATGACATCTTTTAGGTGGTTGAAATCTGTATGCGGATTAAGGTGACATGATTTTTACCAGTGCTTTTAAAAATATTTGTCATGATCAGAATGCCCAGTGTCTTGTGTGGTCCATTATATTTTATACTGGGTTCCCAAAACATTCGTGGTTAAATAAACCATGATAACACTTCATAAACATTTTTCTAACATGCGGAATGTTTGACATGAATTTCAGCTATTTGAAAACTAATAAACAATTGTCAATTGGACTCTGGAGACTAAGCAGAAGCTGCACTGTTTTTATGGAACATCAAAGGCATAATTAATATCTTCTTTTAAAAAAAAAAACCTTTTGTACTTCTGCATATGCCTCTGTCAGAGCCGGGGCAATGAGCACTGGGGTTGTGTGTTATTGTCTGCCATGTTCAGGGCTTTGTGAAGCAGCCTATTGAGTGAGAAATATGAGGAGTTACACTTCATATGATCAGACTGCACTTAAGAAATCTCCTGGTACTTGAAAGAGATGAGTGAACTACAGACTCCTGCCCCACTAGCTGCTAATGCACTTTTCTCAGAGGCAGCAAGGTTCAGGTCTATCACATCACAAATGCCTTCAGAGTGTGTGCATGCTCTGTCCCTATCTCTGCTTTCTGAGGCTGCCCTGGTTCCCACTGCAGTTAATGAGTAGAGGTTTGAACCCTCTGATCAATCCAGCTAACATATGATATATTTACAGATCATTTTAGCTGTTTGGAATCAGTAGAATTACAGCTGTTCCTTTGGCTCAGCTATTGACCCTGGTGGGCACTCAGGATACGTCTACACTACCCGCCGGATTGGTGGGTAGCGATCGATCTATTGGGGATCGATTTATTGTGTGTAGTGTAGACACGATAAATTGATCCCTGATCACTCTCCCGTCAACTGCTGAACTCCAGCTCAGCGAGAGAGGGAAGCAAAGTCAACGGGGGAGCCATGATGCACCGCGAGGATGCAAAGTAAGTAATTTTAATTCGATCTAAGATACGTCGACTTCAGCTACACTATTCTCATAGCTGAAGTGGCGTATCTTAGATCGATTCCCCCCCCCCCACCCCCAGTGTAGACCAGGCCTCAGTCTGAAAGTTGTACTTTCAGGGAGTGTGCAAATCTTAATGCAAGTGCAGCTGGGATGAGTAAGACGAGTGCAATGTTAGGGTACTTTTGGAATATTTCATCATCCAGGGGATCCTCTGCGACCCTTCAGGAGTCCTGCCAATTCTCCACTTTTCCCTTCCTTCAGGATCTCATCAGTGATCATTCTGTGAGGCCTTCACAGGAAGGTCTGCTAGACAGCTCACTGTAATCTGTTAGCAATTGTAAAGGAGTGGGGTATATCCTAGGTCCAATTCTGAACACTGTTGTTTTATGAGTTACACCAAGCCTGGACATGCCCGAAGTCAGCCTGTTGTGCTGCATGCAGACAGCTGCCTTGCCAAGGAAAGGTGTTTGACACCTCCTGAATGACTAACACTAACAGCTGTCAAGATGGCAATCTGAAGCCATTGACTTTGAATGACTCAGCTACTGGACCTCCCTCATGAAACAACGTCTTTTTCCTACACAGGGGCCTGCAGATGGGGCAAGCATTACTGGGGAATGGGCCTTGAGCTTCCAGCTGACCATGTAGCATTGTAGCCCAGAGGAGAGAACTTACTGGAGAGTGGGGTTCTGCTTGGTCCAGGGGTTCTGACCATCACGAGATGCAAGAAGGACTTGCAGGAGACACAGGGCAGGATGGACTCTGCCCAGCCTGAAATGATGACAAACTTGACTTGAAAGAAGGGGTGGGCTCTGCCTTGGGGAGGGGGCATCTCAAGACTTGTTGTTTTCCAAGATCTGTAACGCTTGAGTGCTTTAAGTGTTTCTGTGGTTAAAAAATTCCTTTGCTAAGCTGTGTTCTGTGCTTTCCTGCCCTAAGAGGGGTTAAACTAGAAGCCGGGAGTGCTCCTAGACTAGGTGGAGCATATACAAGCAGCTGTGTCTAGACCTTCCAAAGCCAGTTGACTTGGGAACATGGGGGATCCAGCAGTTGGGGTCACTTGCAGCTGACCGGTGACTGTACAGTGGGGTGCTGGACCAGGTTGTAACAGCTGTATCACTCTTGAGGAAGTTACGGGAACTCCCTCTTTCCTGCAAGGGATGAATGCGCTATTGCTGCATGCTTTCCAAAATGTAGAACATTGCTTCCCCTTTATCTCTTGCTGTCGCCTATGATCCCTTGAAAATCTGAATCTGAAATCGGTTTCCTCCCTTGCATGGCTGCATTGGTTTGCTATTATTCACTTAGTTCCTCATTCATGCTGGGCTGCTGCCAGTGAACTTTGAATCTCATTGAATCATTTGTTTAAAAAAAATTACACGTGAAGAATTATAAGGACTTTGCAAACAAATCTATATCAATTCATTTAGACCAAATATTAGGCTAAACCAACCTCAACTCTGACCCTTTAAGCATTGGAGAATGTTTTCCCTCAACCCTTAAGTCTTCCAAGTACTTACAAATGCATTGGAAGGAGGGAATAGTAACTAAGTCACTGGTTTCAGAGTAGCAGCCGTGTTAGTCTGTATCCGCAAAAAAAACAGGAGTACTTGTGGCACCTTAAAGACTAACAAATTTATTGTAGCATGAGCTTTCGTGAGCTAAAGCTCACTTCTTCGGATGCATAGAATGGAACACACAGACAGGAGATATTTATACATACAGAGAACATGAAAAGGTGGAAGTATGCATACCAACAGGCAGAGTCTAATCAATTGAGATGAGCTATCGTTAGCAGGAGGAAAAAAAACTTTTTGAAGTGATAATTAAGATGGCCCATAGAAGGTGTGAGGAGAACTTAACATAGGGAAATAGATTCAATTGGTGTAATGACCCAACCATTCCCAGTCTTTATTTAGACCACAGTTAATGGTATCTAGTTTGCATATTAATTCAAGTTCAGCAGTCTCTCTTTGGAGTCTGTTTTTGAAGTTTTTTTGTTGCAAAATTGCCACCTTCAAGTCTGTCACTGAGTGGTTAGGAAGGTTGAAGTGTTCTCCCACTGGTTTTTGAATGTTATGATTCCTGATGTCAGATTTGTGTCCATTTATTCTTTTGCGTAGAGACTGTCCGGTTTGGCCAATGTACATGGCAGAGGGGCATTGCTGGCACATGATGGCATATATCACGTTGGTAGATGTGCAGGTGTACGAGCCCCTGATGGTGTGTCTGATGTGATTAGGTCCTGTGATGGTGTCACTTGAATGGATATGTGGACAGAGCTGGCATCGGGCTTTATTGCAAGGATAGGTTCCTGGGTTAGTGTTTATGTTGTATGGTGTGCGGTTGCTGGTGAGTATTTGCTTCAGGTTGGGAGGCTGTCTATAAGCAAGGACTGGCCTGTCTCCCAAGATCTGTGAGAGTGAGGGATCATCTTTAAGGATAGGTTGTAAATCTTTGATGATGAGGGATCATCTTTAAGGATAGGTTGTAAATCTTTGATGATGCGCTGGAGAGGTTTTAGTTGGGGGCTGTAGGTGATGGCTAGTGGTGTTCTGTTATTTTCTTTTTTAGGCCTGTCCTGTAGTAGGTGGCTTCTGGGTACTCTTCTGGCTCTGTCAATCTGTTTTTTCACTTCAGCAGGTGGGTATTGTAGGTTTAAGAATGCTTGATAGAGATCTTGTAGGTGTTTATCTCTGTCCGAGGGATTGGAGCAAATACGGTTGTATCTTAGAGCTTGGCTGTAGACAATGGATCGTGTGGTGTGTCCGGGATGGAAGCTGGAGGCATGACATAGCAGAGTTTCTGAAGCCTTCTCAAACCACTGTTAACTGCCCACACTTAGCAGCTGACCTTCCAGTGATCAGTCACATTCCATTTATCCCTCTCCTCACAGGTCATCCCCGACTACGATAACTTACAACCAGTTCTTCCAAGATGTAACCAAAGCCAACATATTTGTGCCTGTTGATTTTGAGACCAGAGTCCACTTCTTTCTAATAATATTTCTAACACAGTGTTAATCTTCATTTCCGTCCAGGAGCATACACATCCAAAAAGAGGTGAAGACAAAAGACGTTGTTTTTATTACATAAAAACACTGTATTTTAAAATCAGTGATATGCAGCAACCTAAGTGATTAATCCTTACAATTCCTTCTGGGAATCAGGTACTTCTAAGGAAGGGAAGTGTGAATATGTCCAAGTAGGTTTCTCCTCCCTCTAGTGGCTGGATCACATAAGAGTATATCAGCCTTCAGTCAATTCCAGCTGACAGATTTGCTCCTTTAGCTCAAGTAGTAAAGGCCTGTGCTGTCCCTATTGGCCACCCACCCAGAGGGTTGTTATATGCATTTCCCAGATAGGTGGACTAATGCACCAGGAGGTTTGGGGGGGGTGAGCTTTCAAATATGTCATCTCACTTTTATAGATGCAGTTTGGTGGTGCTAAATTTGCACTTACGTTATTTTATGCCCCCCGTTTGACTCAAGGACATGTAGCTGGACCTTTGCCCCTCTGACTGCTAATCCACTCACATTAACGTCCACAATTCATTTTGGGAGTGCAGAAATTAAAATGGCCAGCTACCCAAAGGTAGCCTAGGTCTCAGGCCCTTGAAAATTTACAGGACTTGCTCAAGAACACTTTGAATGAACAGCAGGGCTAGGTAGGGACACAGTTTAAGGGCTTGTCTACATTAACCGCTGGATCGACGGGCAGCGATCGATCCAGAAGGGGTCAATTTATCGTGTCTAGTCTAGATGCGATAAATCGACCACCGAGTGCTCTCCTGTCCACCAGGTCGAGAGGCACTGGCAGAATCGACAGGCGAGCGCTAGCCATCGACTTACTTAGATCTATTTACCGCGGTGTCTTCACTGCAGTATGTTGACTTCAGCTACGTTATTCACGTAGCTGAAGTTGCGTAACTTAGATCGATCCCCCACTAGTGTAGACCAGGCCTTAGAGTCCCAGACTTCAGCTCTTACCACTAGATTATTAAGCCTGTGTGTCTCTTCCTAAACTCTTCAGAGCGGAGGAATAAGCCTTTGAACATTCCCTGCTGGGTGGGGAGAGACGACAGTTCACAAAAATATTTCTCTAGAAAAATACAATCAGTCAGTGGAATATTTTGTGAGGAGTGACCTGGGTTAAGAAGGAAGCTAATTTAAAATAACAGCTCATTTAGAGAGAGATAGTCTGGCATCTTTAATCCATTGTCCATATAGTTAAAGGCTTCCTTGCCGGATAATGATAACTATTCAGTTTAGGAAACTACCACTGCTTAATATTTGTCTCCTCAAAGGAGGGAAGTTTCCATTAGAGCAAATCTATCATACACAGGGGCGGCTCCAGGCCCCAGCACGCCAAGAGCGTGCTTGGGGCGGCAAGCCGCAGGGGGCGCTCTGCCGGCGCCACGAGGGCGGCAGGCAGGCTGCCCTCCGTGGCGTGCCTGTGGAGGGTCCGCTGGTCCCATGGCTTCGGCGGACCTCCCGCAGGTATGGGAGGTCCGCCGAAGCCACGGGACCAGCGAACCCTCCGCAGGCACGCCTGCGGGAGGCAGCCTGCCTGCCGTGCTTGGGGCGGCAAAATTCCTAGAGCCGCCCCGATCATACACATGCTCATCTTTCCTTCACCAGGAAGGATGTATAGAGACAAGTTGAAAGTGGTCCTGTATTTAGGGTGACAGTTTTTAAGTCTGGAAAGCAGAATGCCTGGAGAACAAAAAACCCCAACTAAAACAAAAAATCTTCTTCTGTTATTTATGAAACGACATCTATGGGAAACAGCCCAGGCCTCTGGGCCAGACCTAGTCATAGCTCTCGTTCCTCTTTCACAATACAAGAAACAAAAACTGGATCAGTTCTTAAAGTCTGTTTTGAGGCTTGCATGGGTTTCCATTAGATGGGCCCAAATTTCAGAGGTGCCAAGCTCCCATAGACTTCAAATGAAGTTGTGGGAACTCAGTACCACTGGGAAAAAAACAACAAAAAACAAACATCAGGCCCTGCAGAAATTGGACCAACTCTTTATTAGCACTGGACCTTCATGGTGGAGGATATTTGCCATAACAGTTAAAGTAAAGTACCAATCAATATGAGCACAGTTATAAAGGGCAGAGATGCATTAATCAGAGATTGATCGCTGTTTTATAGCACCCTATCTTGTAGTCCTTACTGAGGCACAACTCCCAGTGAAATCATGGGGGAGAACCTGTAGGAGTATTCCTTAAGCTTGATACACTCCCCACTTCTTGTGCACAAGATTTTCTTCCTCTTCTCTTACAAATCCCTCTTTAAAACTCACTTCTCTCACAAACGCTTCCAACACAGATCTCCTCAGTGTGATTATCTCCTACCTGCCTGGTGTTTGGGTCGTTCATTTGCTTTCTATTCACATGTCCAAATTAGACTGCACACTCCCCGGGGCAGAGAGCCGCACATGCAGATTCAATATTCAACACTGAAGTCTGTCCAAGCAATATTGTACCATTTACAAGGAGGTATTTTGTTTGTACGGCTTATCTCACTGATCGTGTAGCTGCTGAGGCTGATGCGAAGATACTTGTAAACCCCAAATGGGGGACTGATTTTGGATGTCATCTCTTGTTAGAGCAGCACTGGCTTTTGCTAGCTGGCACTTTAAATTTTCCGTCTGTGCCAGAGTTGTAGTAAGATTTTTGATAGCGGCAGCTATCAGTGTTCTCATGTCAGCTTAAGGGTGGCCACAGGAGACTGGGCCGCTCCATGTATGGCACCACTTCTTACACCTTCTGTGCTGTTTTTTCCAAAGCGTGACATGGCTCGGTGGAGTGGTAATAGCGCCCAGTGCCTCATTTTTCCCACTGGCAGGAAAAGCCCGTGAGACAAAGGAGCCAGTCTGGCTGATTTCGCCTGAGCCAGTCGCTGGGGTAGATAAGTAAACACTTGCAGCTCTGACATAAATTACTTTAGTCCTTGACAGCAGGACACTGACCAGGGTCGCCTGATAAGGAGGGAGAAAGCCTTGCATGTCTCTCAGTCCCACTCAGATATTTCACAATAAATGTCACTGGGAAAGAATAGACACTTCTGTAACCATTAGGCAGCTGGGTGTTCCTGTCACCTTGAAAAGAAGAGATGCATTGTCAGAGCTGTCTAAACAGGCAGGAACCAGCTGTTAATCAGCTCTTACAGGCTTCTTCGCAGACCCAGCGTGAATGGGGTGTTCCAAAAGTCAGCGGGACGAGGATTAAAAATAGTTCCCCAACACACACCTGAGGAGTTTGTCACTGCAACACTGTAAGAGGCAGGATGGTCTAAGCGACTGAGCCAGGGACTGGGAAGAAGGAACTCCTGCCACTAGTTCCAGCTCTACCACTGATTCTGTGGCCTTGGTCACTTAACCGCTCCATGCCTCAGTATCCCCAAGGATATTCGACTTCTTATCCAGCTCACAAGGAGGGCTGAGAAAGTTAATGAATTGTACATTAACTAGTGGGTGTAACCTGCTTTGCTTTGTAAGTGCTAAGTCTTATCCTTAGCACAATTTAAAACAAACATTTCTTAAAGCAGTTTGGTTGCCTGCTTCTGGCTTCCCGAACTGTGGAGATAACTTTGAAAAGGTGAAGGGGCTGTAACCAGTGTAGTGCTGTTTGTATGAGCTTGTAGACAGTCTAAAACTATGGCTCCTATCGGCACGAACTACCCCATTCATTTCAATGGGTTCGCTAGAGAAACACATGGCGAGTTCAAGGAGCTCAATTAGTTTCAATAGTTTCTAGGAGCAGTTCAATTAGTTTCACATCTACTGTATGTGACAGCTTCACCAGGTTGATAAGCGGGAATGATCTGACTTGCGTTCAGTAATCAATAGATACACTAGAGAAGATGGGATTTTGAACCGAAGATGTATTGCATGCTCGAATGAGTAATTGTGTTTTAAAACGCTCAGGAGCAGCACTGCAGTTCCAGTAGTACGGGATTGATACTGTACTCTTCAGCAAATTTTAATTAGGTATGGGCTGAACTTCCTCCAATCTGTGATCACCCCTTGAGGTACAATGGGTCACATACTTACCTAATGCTTTGGTTTCTTCAGACTATTTTACCATTAAGTTTTTGGGGAAAAACCCCACTATCAGTCCACGCCTATATCAGGCAGTCTTGTTGAAACCCATTTCTGCTTTGGTGTAGTTTTTTGCACTTATTATGCGATTCCCCCTCACCCTGTTTTCTATATTGTGTGAGCCATCTGCAAATAATATTTGCCAGATCTCCCAGCTAACAAGAGAGAGTCTTAACTTTCTTTAGGGAGGCTACTAGAGGAGCTCCCCAAGGATTGGTCTTGAAACATTTTTAATGACTACTTTGGCACAAGAAGCAGGAGTGCGCTAACAAAATGTGTTGATAATACCAAGTTGGGAGGTATTGTCAATCAAGAGGAGGATCGGAACATTATACAGAAAGACTTGGATGACCTTGAAGATAGGAGTGACTGAAATGGGATGTAATTCAAGAGTACAAAGTGCAAGCTGTGACCTAAAGCACCTTGATATTCACACCCTACACGCTATTGCAATAATCTGTGTAATAATACACCTTGTGAGGCATCATTTGAAAACTAATAACTCACTGGTCAATAACATTATAGTGAAATGTGTGTAGCAACATTAGATGTAGAGTTATGAATTCCCCCTGTATGCTGTTAGCACATGTTCACACCCACACAGCCACAACTGGGCAAAAGTTGTTAAACAGGCCTATCTTGAACAAAGGAATGTATGTTTACCTTAATTTACATACAAGTAGTCAACACCAAGAGGGGGTAAACTGGTTTCTCAAAGACAGAGGACAAGCTGATGCCTCAAGCCAGGTGTCAAAGTTGAATGGCCATCACCTGTCATGCGTCCATTCCTTGGCAACAAAGGGAGGTAGCAACAGATCGATCTGTATTTTAGCAAGCACCAACATGGAACCCCTTTTACCATGAGACTCCATGTCTCCGTCCTCACAGCTGGAAGAAACTTTATCTAGGAGGTAAACGTCAGGGAAATGCATTTCAAAGGGTGACTGGACTATAAAAGTGAAGGGCACCACACCCCATGCCCTCTCTTCCTATCTCTCTCCCTCACCTAGGAAGACAAAGGAACCAGCCCTTTGACTTTGGGGTTGGGGGTGGGGACAGGAATCCTGACCTGAGAATTTGGCCAGTCCTGTTGCTGGGAGGACGTAGTAAGGAGTTTACCTTGAACCAAGCCTCGTTTGTTAAATTTTAGCTACTAAAAAACGTTCTCTCTTTATTTCTCTTTTCTCTTCATTTCTGACTCTAATATTTTATACTTGTACTCACTTAAAATCTCTTTGTAGTTAAATAAATTTGTTTTATACATTGAAATTAATCCAGTGTTGTGGTTAAACTGAGCTGCTTGGTAACTCTGGTTAAAGTAGCAAACTGTTGCTTGTTGACCCCTTACAAGACCAACGGACCCCTGGTAGTGATCTGTGCAGGAGCGAGCTGGACAGCGCAGATCACATGGTTTCTGGGAAAATTCAAGGCTGGGAGTGCATTGGGGTCACCCTGCAAGTAGTAACCCAGACTGGTGGAAGCCATAGCATGGCTGGAGTGTTGCTGACAGGCTGCTGGGGTCAGAGCTCTTGGACCAGGGCTGCAGCTATACACAGACACTCAGGGTGTGACCTGCATGCTGTTTGGCTCTACGTGACAGCCCCGGGTGGAAGCCACAACAGCAAAGCATGGTGAGGCACCCGAGGTTGCAAGGCAGGTGGAACCTCTCACTGGTCTGGTTGCACCCTGGAATGTGACAAGGTCATGCATTTAGCATCTAACAATAAGAATTTCTGCTACAAGCTGGGGGCTCATCAGATGGAAGCAAGAGAGGAGGAGACAGTTCAGGTGTGTGGGTCAGGATGATTATGAACCACCAATGTGATATGGTTGCAAAAAAGGCAGGAATTTCCCCTCAGGTCAGACTGACAGTGATGGGGTGTCTCTCTCTCTCTCTCTCTCTCTGGGAGGTCACCTTCTTCTGCAGCATGTGGGTGAGGATCACTTGCCAGGATTATCTGGGTCTCTCTCATTTAATCATTTCTCTGCCTTTGTGGGGGCTTCAGGCATTGGTGCACCTCAGTCCCTGCTATTCCCTCCCTGTGGCACATAATAGTCCAGTCTCTTGTGGGCTGTAATACTTTGGTCTAATTTCAGTTGGCTTTAGTGTGCAGATGCTGGGTGTTGGTGGTGGTCTGTGATATACATGGAGGTGAAGGTAGAAGACCTGGTGGTCCCTGCTGGCTTTAAACTCTGACTCTATTCATGGGTCTCATCGTGTTCTATAGTTCTCTGTTACATATTTGTTTTGATATCAGTCCTTTGTTCCTTAGGAAACTACTACACATGTAGGTGGAAGATGCCCAGCTAATTTTGGGTGCTCACTGTGGGGGATCTTTTCTACCTTAGCTGGTTTCTAATCTTTAAACAGGTATTTTTGGTGCAATATCTGCACACTGTCCAACTCTTCTCATGCCATACCAGGATGTCTGAACCACACCTTCAAACTCATCTCTTCCTCCTCTGTAAATACGGAATTAAAACCCCACTGTTTAAATCAAGACCATTACTCGGTCTCCTAGTTTACTCTTGGTTTTCAGCAGTTTGCTTTCACCTTGTCCATTTAAAATATATCTGGTGAATGCTTTATTAGTCAAAACACACCCTACAGTCTGGGGCTCATTATTTGATTTTGCTCCTTTATTTTTCTTTTAATATTATTCTGCTTTTAAAAAAACAAACAGATTTTCCAACCCACCTCCTCCCCAGATTGTTTATGTTTTTTGAAAAGCCTTCTGTTTAGTGCCTATAATACCCTTGACCTCCTCTAACGGCAATAGTCTGTGTTACTCTTTTCGCTGCTGCGACTTAACTGGGATTTATTTCAAATTTTAATCTCTCAAACTGTTTATTAAACCACCTCCCAATTTATCTGCAGTAGATTTTCTATACATTATAAAATTTCAATCAAAATTCCTTTGGGCATTTTGCATTCCCTTCCTCTGATCGCTAAATCCCATTTGCTCTCAGCTTGAACCTCGGTTGGCTCATTTCCCAGGCTTAGGTTCAGAATAGCTTAAGCTATAGGCTGCTCAGCACACTGCAGAAAACAAGGCTGCACAGTCTCTAGAAGCGGGTGTGTACTGGCATCACAAGCAAAATCTAAGCCGTTAAAATTGCCTTGATCAATGGTTTGGCTGTGCTTCTATTGAAGATATTCCATTAAGTTCCCTGCTTTTCACTATGAAGTCTGCCTGATGTTGCTTTATATCAATCACAAGAAAAGGATCATCACAGGCCAGTGCAATCTTGTTCCCTACAGTATATTTTCTAGGACTTTGTCCATTCTGCTTTTAACCTTTTCCTGGGCAATGCAATCTTCCTTGTTAGAGATTCTTCCAGATTTGGCTTCTAGAAAGGTTTTCTGCTATTTAGCCTAGGCTCTCTTTTAGTTTCATCCCATCACCGCTAGTTCAAGCCCTTCACATGCTAAATAATTCCTCTTCCACCTTGGTGTTTATATTCTTCAACTCTTTGTGTACACTTTTCATGTTCCAACTCATTAGTCCCTTAGCTGAGTTACACATAGTTCCGTTAATCATTCTCCATAAAACTATCCTTCTACTTCCATTTTTGTTGCTCTTCCTTGAGCTCCCTGTAGTTTGTCCAGATCAGTGGTTCTCACGCCACAGCCCAGGGATCCATTCATGATGGTCCATAGACAGAAGCACTGCGAGCACCACGCAGTAGGAAGTTGTAGATCAAAGGGATTTTATTCTGTCGGTTAGTTTGTTACAAACTGACTGTGCAGCGAGGAAAGTCCTTCCAGTATAAGGCATCCAGAACTGCCAGCAACTCTGTTGGCATGAATCTCCATTGCCCTGCACTTTGTGTTGTCACTTACCATCCCTCAGAGTGGGTCTGAGAGGTTACCAAAGCAGAATGATAGCATCTTGCACCTACTCTGCCCTAGTGTAAGTGACAGCACAAGTGCAGGGCAGTGGAGAATCAAGCCCTACCCCCTACGTATTCCTTTAGATTCCAATTTAACAGGTTCTCCATGTTGCACAATGGAACAGGCTGCGTAGGGAGGTTGTGGAAACTCTTTCACTGGAGTTTTTTAAAAGGAGGCTGGAGAGCCATCTGTCTTGGATGATTTAGATGCTACCAATCCTGCATCTTGGCAGGGGAGTTAGACTAGATGACCCTTGTAGTCCCCTCTAACTCTACGGTTCTAAGCAGGGCCGCCCGGGCGGGGGGGGGGGGCAGGGGCAAATGGGGCAATTTGCCCCAGGCCCTGCAGGGGCCCCCCCATGTGTATATAATATTCAATAGTTTTGCAACTTTTTTTTAATGGAAGGGGCCCCCAAAATTGCTTTGCCCCAGGCCCCCTGAATCCTCTGGGTGGCCCTGGTTCTATGATGAGCTATCAGGGCTGCCCAGAGGGGGGGGGCAATTTGCCCCAGGCCCTGGGCCCCACAGGGGCCCCCATGAGAGTTTTTTGGGGAGCGGGGTATATCAGGTATATATTTAGTCAATATTCTCATAACTCTTTTTGTTCTATCCTTGATTGAGGCTGTCACCTGACATCAGCAATACTATTCCTCCCCCCCCCCCCCCCGAGAGTGACAAGGAGCCTTAAAACTTGCCCTAGGAGATCTTGCCCTATCGGTGTATTATTGAGGTTTACATTTCAGGAGTTCTAGAGGTTTCAGGCAGGTCAGTGCCCCCCCTGTGCTAGCCACTGCACAAACCACCAGCTAGGTGACATGACTCCAGCTCGGAATCTGAACAACCCTCCCACCCCCACCCCGAGAAAGTTCATATCCAGATCCAAACTTAGTGATTCAGGGTGAAGTTCTCAGAGAACCCAAAGTTTCACTTCCATAAGTGACATATATGCCTTAAGCACCTAGGTACTTTTAACATTTTCCTTTCAGGGTCATGTCATTTCTAGTTTGTATTTAAGTTAGCTGGGGAATAGAAAAGTCAATGATTGGGATAGTACAACCATGTGTAAGAAAATAGCCACTGTTCAGATACAGTTTCTCCAAAGAGGATCAGCTTAAAAATTCCTCAGTCAACGTGAGAGGATGAAAGATCCCCCGACAGCCCTTATCCGGGATGCATTTCAACGGACGTCACCATGGAAAATGGGTGTACGAGTCACAAAGGCTGATAGACTTTCCTCTGGCTAGACATGGAGTCTTTAAATAAAAACTATCCAAGAGTGTGGGATCATTAAACACCTCGAGATTCCTTCCCTGCTGCCAGCATCATCAGCAACCTCCCTTTCTCATGGCCTCGTCTCAGTCCACTTTGAAACCCTCCCGATTTATCACAGCTGAGAGAGATCCTGCTGAGACCACTGGAGCCTGCTGGTTGTCAACAGGGCACCTTATCTTCTAAAAACATTTACTTAACCCTTTGTCTTATAGCCCCTGGAACAATGGAAGTGGAGGCTGTAGAATAACAGTGCCTCACTGAATGGGTGCCTCTTGCTACCCATACATTACATATACTGTGTGTGATTGCTAGTATCTGATTGTTCCTAGGGATTACCCGTTTGGGGCCTTTTAATTGTCTTTCTGGGCAGCGACCACTGTTCCCTGGTGAGGAAAGACAATGGCATAGAGCGGTGCAAACAGGAGAAAGGAAAACATACAGACTGCAGAGAGACACTCAGAAGCACAGTTCTGTCTTCAGGACTCCGTAGTAAGAAGAGCTGCGCAGGCAAGTTGCCGTATGGATTTGGATATTAAATAGGCATTTTGTCAGTGGGCCAAAGTGTCTGTTGTTCCCCCACACTATAATATGTTACATTGTCTAATGTTCAATCACACTCTATTAGTCTGTAAATTCATGGGAAAGGTCATCTGTGCTACAGTGTAGCCGACTAAAGACCTGTTAAAAGAACAAGCCTGTTAAAAACATTTGCTCTATTGGATCCAAATTGGGAGGAGAGGGGAGGGGGGGTGTCTAGCTGTATTTGATCAACTGAAAAAGGAATAGTGCAACAGAAAATAATGCAACTGAATAGCTCTCTGATATAGAACTCAGACCAGATCCTCAGCTGCTGTAGCTCTACAGAAACTATGCCTGCTTACACTAGCTGAGAATCTGGCCTGTGCTGTTTATGTCACGCACAAAGTGTTTTTTAAACTACTATACACACACACACACACACACCTCTCTACCCCCATATAACGTGGCCTGATATAACATGAATTAGGATATAACGTGGTAAAGCAGCGCTCTGTGGGGGCGGGGCTGCACACTCCAGCGGATCAAAGCAAGTTCAATATAACACGGTTTCACCTATAACGCAGTAAGATTTTTTGGCTCCTGGGGACAGCGTTATATCGGGGTAGAGGTGTATTTATTACTATAGAGACTGGAGATCTTTGTAATATGAAGACATTTCCTGTGTTCTATTTCAGGATAGCAGAAGCTTCTTAAAAGGAACAGACCCTTTGAAAGAATTACATTTTGATGCAATGAGACGATCAGTTTCACAGGTTTCTAGTGAATAATTGGTCTGTGGCTACACAGCTGTTCTGAAGTAGGAGCCTGAACTCTTGACCTTTACTCAACAGGCGTGGGACCGCTTTGCCTGCAGTACTTTACAGTAGCATCCTGCTATTTTAGCCATCCACCTTTAAAGAATAAAATAGTAGAACGATCATTCAGTTACGTGTTGTCAGAGAGGGCTCTCAGGTTATGACATCGTGGCTGGGTCCTCTGACGTGTTCAACACCCTCCACTCCCACTGTCTCACAGAATGCACTGAACCCCTGGAAGGAGCAGACGCTCACTTACGTATAAAACAAGAGCATGGTTCGCAGACCAGTGAAGTAAATATGAGTCTATTGATTTCAACTGACTTGGGATCAACATCAGGGCACAAGATACGTCAGATGGTCCAAGCAGATTGTTGTACCATTAGACTCGGCATAGAGCGACTACACAAGAAATCTTACAGTGGCGCAGCTGCATTGGTATAGTAAGGTCTCTAATGTAGACATAGTATGTGGCTCTCAAGAATCAGGCTGACTCCACCCGCTGGTTCAGAGTCCAGCTCTGTTAGGTTCTACCCAGCTAAATCCAAGATACTTGTAGCCAGTTCAGCTGAAACTCATTTTAAGGGAGTGGCTCTTATCCTCTTTCTAGGGAGGTGTCTGTTCTACATCCTGATATCAAGCCTAATTCTGTAGTCGCTGACATACAGAACTCCCACCAAAGTCAGGGTATGGCACAATAGAATTGGAGCCAACGAAAGGTAGAGCTCATCTGTGCAGGAGACTCAGCTTTCTCAGGGGCCAGTCCAAGAGCATGGAACAGGCTCACACGGCAACAAAGAACCATCCCAAACCTCACCTCCTTCTGCATCAAGTCCAAGATGCACTTTGACCTCCCTTCACTAATATAGACCTAGCGGCATGCACATCTAAAAAGAAGAACACTCAGTTTGCCTTGGGAAGACAATGAGGCACACAGTTTGCCTTGGAGAGACAGCAGTTGTTAGTCAGCCACTTACTACACTTCTGGAAAGTTCTCAGATACTACAGTGAAGAAGGCAGCATCAGAGCCAGAATAGAACAGAGTCCCGGGTACCTATAGCTGAGCTGTTCTTTATCAGCGTAGGCAAGTCTTGTATATGATTTGTGTCCAATTTAACTAAGTTCTGTGTGTGACAGGCCTCAATCTAATGATGCAGCAGGAATAGCCAAAGAAAAGCTGAATATGACTGAGTTACTGTCAGATGCATTTTCACAGGAACTCATTAATAATCTAGATCCTGTCTTCTGTTTTGCTATTAGATTGAAAATATAATGGACAAGTGGCAACATGTTTGAATTCATAAATTGATGCAAATGCTTTGGATTCACCGCTGTAATACTGTGACTACACGTGGCTGGGATTTTACATTTTTTATTTGGAAATATGCATTTGTGTGTCTTAATTTAGCACTTCATGTTCTCCAGAGTACGGCAACCTCAGGGAACTTGGAATAGAGTCAATAATTAACAAAGAGCCTCTTCCATTACAGAGACATAAATTAGAGAGCTGACTCATTCCTCTGTTTAATTCCAACCCTTATTGCTAATATCTTTGAAGTGGTTTAATTAACCTGCCATGCTGTCCTTGATGATCAATATGCTTTCTAATTCTTCAGCTACATCTTCCATAAGCTATGAAATATTTGTTAAACAAGTGGTAATCCTCCTCCTAAGAAGTCCTTCCCACCGTCTTGTGGGGGAAACCATCCGGAGCCAGGGGAAATAGGAGGCTAGAGAAGAGAGGGCTATCAGTCTGCTTTGGAGTTCCACACTTTCAGCCTCTTTGTTACAGAGGTCATACAAAAAGGGCTCCTTAACCTTCCCCCCACATTGTGCATAGAGGCATGGACTGGGCAGAATCTGGCCTGGAGCTAGTTATCAGAACACTTTGGAACTTCTGGAAGGGTTCATGGCGTTCAGGCTGCCGGGGGGCGGGGGCAAGTGGGGCAATCTGCCCCAGGCCCTGCAGGGGCCCCACGAGCCGCTCCGGGTTTTCGGTGGCACTTCCGTGGTGGGCCCTTCACTCGCTCCGGGTCTTTGGTGGCGGGTCCTTCAGTGCAGCGGAAGGCTCAGAGCGAGTGAAAGACCTGCTGCTGAAGTGCTGCCGATGCCTCGGTGCACCGCCCGGTGAGTATAACAGCCGCAAGCGGCGGGGGAAAAAAAAAATGAATGAAGCGGCAGTGATAGAGCAGCGATCGGCGGCACTTACGCTGCTCTATCACCGCCGCTTCATTCTTCAACGGCAAGTCCTTCCCTCCGAGAGGGACTCGCCGCTGAATTGCCGCCGAAGACCCAGCCCTGCCCCAGGCCCCCTGAATCCTCTGGGCGGCCCTGATGGTGTTTGGTTGGAGTGTTGGATGATGCCTTCTTTAGTTCTTCTTGTATTCACTGATTCCTACAGTAAGTTTGGATCCACACCATCCCCTAGATGCATTTTGATTTCCAACAAAATCTGTCATTGAGTCACCATATATGTGCACTAGGCAGGGAAAGTGGAACAGAGACAAATAAGCTGGATCTTGAATAAGGAGGGGTAGCCCCCTCTTTTTTTCTGCCCTTTCTAATCAAAGGGCTGAATTTTCCAAGTGACTTTGGTGCTTCAATTTTTGACTGCCCACTCTGGCACCTTAAGGCGGCAGGTTTTCACAGGGTTAGTGCTCACCACTTCGAGAATCAGGCCCCTTTAGGGTATCTTGAGTTGGGTGCCAAAGAACCGATGCATCCAAAAGTCACTATTCACTTTGGAAAATGTAGCCCATTTTAATAAGGGAACAGTACTCCCCTAAGAATTCCCCCTATGCAATTCAACTCCTACTGATCTTGGATTTGGCTCAGGTGGCAGAACCAAAAGTGACAAGTTGTTGAATGTAAAGAATAAAAGTATACTTGAAAGATTTTAATTGGTTTCACCGTATGCACATAAACCGACAAAACCACATTTCCACTGATGATAATCAACACTTACAGACAAAGAAAGAAAAATGCTGCTTGAGAACTTATTGGTTTGATTTAAGGGTATTTACTTTGATGTGATGTTGCCAAAATTTGTGTTCTAACAGTTACCAAGCTTCAACTTTGAGGACTACATTGGTGTGAACTTGGGACCTTTAAATTTGTGCCTGCAGCATGCACACAGTGGAGTTACAGCGTAGCACTCTCGTACACACTGCTAGTCACACATCCTTAGTCCAAACTGTAGGGCACGGTAGACATGACTTTAGAGGCGTGGGGATGGAGGAATTCTAATGCTCAACCCTCTTTCCTGTTTAGTGTTTCAGGCACCTTTAAACATAGAGTTTACAGTCCCAAACTGGGGACCAAAAAGAGGAACCAGAGTGGAGTTTCACTATATGCACGTTCATTTTATCTTTTTAGGTAGGCACTAAAATTATGCAAGATGAACATGTGTAATTTTCAAATGAAGATTTTAAAACTTTGATTACTTTTAACGGGACGCTCCAAGAACTATTACAGAAGAAGAAGAAGACGTTACTTAATCTTCAGCTGCAGGGGCGGCTCCAGGCACCAGCGCTCCAAGCGCGTGCCTGGGGCGGCAAGCCGCAGGGGGTGCTCTGTCGGTCGCCGCTAGGGCGGCAGGCAGGGTGCCTTCGGTGGCTTGCCTGCGGAGGGTCCACCGAAGCTGCGGGACCAGCGGACCCTCCGTGCTTGGGGCGGCAAAATGTCTAGAGCCGCCCCTGTTCACCTGAGAGAGTTCTTATCCCTGTTCATGTGTTAACAGCAGTTGTGTTTGTGTGATGTTAGGCAGGCCAACATGGCCTTCTGGATACCACACTATTCTTAGTAAGACACAGGCATGGAAGGAGGAGGAGATTCTTCACATCTAGTTTAGGAGGCATCTGTGAACCAGTAGACACAAGAGATCAGCCTTAGCATTGCACAAGAACAGAATGGTCTCTTAGCAGTCACACAGACCTGAAGGCCAAATCACTACAAAACGAGGTCCCAATGATTCATCCAGGTACTTAAGCATGTGTCTAACCTTAAGCAAGTGAGTAGTGCCAGTGAAGTCAGTAAATTAAGCTTGGATTTGCCACATGGCAGTGGAGAGAAGTACAGGGTCTCTTAAGCGTGCTAACGTCAAGAGGAAGCATTTCTAGTTGTGACCCAACTGTGTTGGCACTGAGAGCTTGTCTAATATGAGCTAATGAACCATGTAGAGGGGTGTAAATTCTAGTGCGCACAAGTGTGGTGCGTACTAACTAGCCCACATGGACCCTGCTAGTATGCACTAAAAGTCCTATAATACAGATTGTTGTAATACTGTTTGAAATAGACTACATTAATACGGCCAAGGGAACTTTTAGTGCACACCAGCAAGATCCATATGGGCTAATTAGTGCATAGCACGCTTGTGCGCACTAGAATTTATACCCCTCAAGAGTGGGCTCACACACTGCGTAGACAAGCCCTGATTTAATGCCATTTCCAGAGCCCAAAAGCTTGCTATCCGGCTGGGATTCAATCAGAAGAATAGCTAATAGATATTTTGTGGGTTTTGAATGTTAATGAATACATTCCATTTTTAGGGCCTGTCCTAACTCCCATTGAAGCCGGCAGAAATACTCCAACAGGAGCTGGATTTGACTAGTATTCACTTTCCAAATAGATCAGATATTTTCCAATGAAAACTGAATTTCTCTCTTTACAGAAGAGAACACTTCAGAATTCCAGAATTGTACATTTATCCACACTAATGTTTAGAACCGGTAAAAAGAACAGAGGGGAAAAGTTACACAAACATTTAATCCTCCCCCTGCTTCCTCCCCCCACATGTATACTGGGTTTTCATTGAAATTCAGAACAAACTTGTGGCCTGCTCCAATGACATTACTTGGCTCTTACAGTGCTTTTCAGTCATGGCTTTCCAAGTAGCAGATGGCGTATTTACATGGCATCTGGAAGGGAGCCTCCCAGCCCAGATCCACGATCATGTATTAACAGGGCTCGTGCTAGCGTGCCGAGATAGCTCTGGACCATCTGATGGGACATCAGAGCCATATAGGCAACACTTTTGCTGGGTTTGCCACAGACCTTGGCCAGGTCAATGCCTCTGTTCACCATCTGTAAAATGGGGCTGAAACCTCCTTATTTCGGAGATGTTTTTGGGTGGATGAATTCATGAGTGTTTGTGACGTGCTTAAAATACTATTGTGATGAAAGGTAAACAGACAACAGGTTATATTCTGAAAGATGAGTGAGAAATAAGGACATATCTCCATTAATGTATTATTTTAAAGAGCAGAATCCCACTCCATTCTCCCTCTGAGATGGCCTCATATATAGCAACATTGTGAATCTAGAAGCGACATTGTTATGGGGGAGGGATGTGAACTATGGATGTGGCTTTTACAGTGCTCATCCTAAAAAGCTATAAATGTTGACATGCATTTAGTCAATATGCCTTGACCGAAAGAGGACATCAATGAGGAAATCGGGACTCATGAATTACAAGTCCTTTTTTATTGAGAAAAGGTTCATCAACCTGTTGAAATACCCAGACACATCTGATGTGTTAACTGTTCGCTGGGAAATGGTCCTTTCCATGTGTAATATGTAATCTTTTATTTTTAAAAATGGCGTTAGTGAACTGACTGGTGAAATAGCTGTCAGATCACATCTGGGCGCTCTCACTGTGTTTTGAAGTGACATTCCCACACCCTGGGTAGTGGAAGACATGACTGCACTATGAACATTCCCAAAGACAAACACCACAGGAAAGTCCTGCATGCTTTGGCAACACCATCAGGGTGCCTGGCAAAGATCACTCAACACTGCCTGTCCTCCTTCCATCTCTGCTTTACCTTTTAGTGCCTCTACGATAATGCGAGCTAGCAAGCATGCTCATCGTAATCCTGGCAAGGCAAAGCCAAGTAATATAAATGACTCTTGAGAGAGAAGAACAGATTCCACATTCCAGACGGGTATGATCAAATGTGTCACTCCTAATTTTAAAAGGAGGTGGTCCTAGGAGTTCAGTATAAGTCAGAAAAAAAAGATTAGAACGCTCTCTTGCATGTACATCTTATATAATCGGATGGTTCAAAAACATCAAGAGTTGTTTTAAAGTGAAACAAGGCACCTTTTGAGGCTCTTAGGGTGTGGATTTTCAAAAGACCTTACCTGATTTAGGAGCACAGGTCGCACTGAAAAGCAAAGCTTTTGAAAATCCCATCCTTGGTGTTCGAGTGCTTGTACAGAAGACTCCCGCACATACAGACCCTTTCCTCCATTACTAGGAGCTCCCTCTACAGCTATATTCTACACCAGGGGCGGGCAAACTTTTTGGCCTGAGGGCTACATCGGGTTTTGTAAATTTATGGAGGGCTGGTTAGGGAAGGGGGTGGTGGCCCGGCCCCCACCTCCTATCTGCCCCCCCCTGGGGCCCCTGCCCCCATCCAAACCCCCCTGTTCCCTGACAGCCCCTCTGGGACCCCTGACCCATCCAACCACCCCTTCTCCCTGTCCCCTGATTGCCCCAAGACCTGCACGGCCTCTCATTCCTGATGGCCCCCCCGGGACCCCTGCCTGGAGCACCGATGGCTGGCGGCGTTACAGCTGTGCTGCCTGGTGGAAGCCAGGCCATGCCGCCGCTGCCACCACCCAGGCTGGGCTCTGCAGCTGCGCTGCCCCAGGAGCTCACAGCCCCGCTGCCCAGAGCATTGTCCCAGCAGAGGGAACAGCGGGAGAGTGGCCGGGGGCTACCCTCCCAGGCCAGGAGCTTGGGGGTCAGGCAGGATGGTCCCACAGGCCGGATGTGGCTCGCGGTGCCGTAGTTTGCCCATCCCTGTTCTACAGGATCAATGAAACCACTCGCCAAGAGGATACTCGACCGACTGGGAAGGAGGAGAGGGATATTACTGCTTATTTCCATACCTAGGAGGTGTGCAGGTACTATGGTAAAGAGCACCTCCAGACAGGCAGACTCTTTAATCCTTTGTTCTCCTTTAGGAAGAACTGAGTAGGAACAGAATTATGTAAATTACAACACTTTCATTTTCTCTAACAGAGAATTGATGGTCATACAATGCTAAGTTTAACGCATGTCAATTTCATCTGACTTATTTTCATCTACATCAAACAATGGTGACTGAGAATCACTAAGAAGGAAAGGTCAGTCCATTGGATGTTTTATAATAAATTAAGCCCTTCATCTCACAGTAGATGTAGGCCTTATTCAAATGAGCTGATCCAGTGATTTAACTGGGAATATCCATGTGAGCAAGGGCTGAAAGATGTGACCTGTAGTGTCAGAAAAGAAAGAATGATCAGGTCTAAATTTGCTGACCATTATTTTATTGCTGTTTAAGATAAGGGAAGTGCAGAAGCACACAAGACGGGGGCCATTTTTAGACGTGCTGTTAGACAGAGCTGGGGCAATTGCCAACAGAGTTTTTAGCACTGTAGCTGGGCCTAGAATCGCTAGGTCCTTACACAGCAGGAATTCAAGGAATAAGACTGTGCCTTGTTCCTGTGCAGTGGTGCATGGCAGGAGAAGTTTCCATATTCCCTCTTCCTCTTGCTCATCCATGGTTCAATGTAATCTGGCTCAACAAAGGAGACACAGTTTAGGTAGGTAATTCCACCCCCACCCCCTGAGAGGTAGTAGCGCTAGCTATGTGTAATAATGCTGCTCAGGGTGTGGATTTTTCACACCCCGACCAATGGCGTTAAATTGACCTAATTTTCTAGCATAGGCCAGACCTTTGTAACACAACACCAGACATCATGAGATTTCTCCAGTTGGTAATTAGCTGCCTATTAAAGAACAAACATTAAACAACTGCATAGGATACATACAAGTGACTGCTGCTCCTGCCTGGCCAATATCCCTGTCACATTAATAGAAGTGAAAGAAGGAACATGTGCTTGAGAAACTTGCACTACAGACAAGAAATTCCTTGGTATGCTTTATATACTAAGAATTAGGAATTGTGATTGGTAGAAATTTGATCATGAAATGACGGGAAACAAAATTAAATATTTAAGATTGCCAGTAGCTTGTAATAGAAATAATTCCCTCAAAATCAATTGTTACTACAGCAAACAAAAGAGGTTTATTAACTAATCAAATAGTAATTAAATGTCCCATTGATTCCCTAAGGATTGCTGGATGAAATAACTAACAAGGAAGTCTGTAATGAACCCAGCTTACCAACTCCACTGTGGAAACATCACCCCTCACCTCTGTAAGATAGGCCTCAGGTTGCCTTTGAGCAGAGTGCTTTCCTGAGCAGAGACAGTGACTTGCGCCATATGATGTGTGAAGGAATTGTGTAACTGGAGCTATCAAGAGAGGAGGAACTGGGACTTCACTGCCTGAGGCCTTGGATAAAGTCCAATGTTACATCTCTCATGGCTACCGAAACAGGCACCGAGAAAAAAAGAAGTTCAGGACATCTAGAGAATGGGTTAAATTCACCGAGTACACAGGGCCACCACAAAGGCTATGAACCACTTACATCCCATTTGAGCTACAGGCTTGGCTCACCATCTACTTGTATCATAACACTTTTCATCTTCCCTACTCCTCACAACTATTAGCTAACTCACCCTCACTAGCCTGCTGTGCTGTATTGTGGAGATTGTTCTACAAAAAGCTTAGGTAGCAATCTGTACGCTTTCAGGGAAAGATACACTGCACTGATTAAATACCAATGGCCACATATTCAAAAGTCAGTCTATTTGTACATTTACCCCTTTTCACATGCATGCCTTTTCACAGCAGGGACGCTGCTGAAAAACTTGAGTGCAACTGATGGAATTTCCACGTACAAAATCCTCTTGTGTATGTCCATGAAACTGAAGCTAAGCACAAACGGAATGCACATGGGTTGTGTGTGTAACCCCTTTTGAGGGATACTTCTGAAATAACACACAGCTCACCCCTGGACTATACAGCAATAGCTACAGAGGTGCAGGACTCCCTTTCCCTGATTGCCTAGGGTCCAGGGTGGAGATAGAATCGGGTAGGAACAGTACCAGAACCTATCATAAGCCACAAGTCAGGTTTGGTTTTGGCTGTTGTTGAAGCAGAGCAGAGAGAGATTGAAACATCACAGCCCAGGAGGATCTTTCAACCCTCCACATTCCTACCCAAGGGGAGACTGAGTTTTTGGGGGATTTCTGGGACATTGAACAGCATCATCTCAGCAGAGACCAGAAACCCAGGAGGCTGAGGAGAGAGTGATGGTCAGGCTACCAAGAGCCAGCTTAACTGCACATTAGAATCCAGACCAGAGAGCCTCAGGGACAACCTGGCCATCCTTGGGGTGGATACTTTGTAAGAACATCCCCATTTCTTTCTTTTGATATTGTGCTTTCAGCGCTGCACCACCCATCGGAGACGGAGCCTAAACTCCCTATTTGCCTAGGCAGGTGCTGGGACAGAGCATAAGATGGCTTGTGCTGGCTGTAAATGTTGGGTGGGGTAGAATTTATGTATTGCTGTTTTTGTCTTTTATTATCCTGACTCTTTTTTCGGTTGTCCCTCATCCTGAGTTCCTGAGACCTAATAAAGCCCTGATTCCTTTTTGCTCACTCTGGGAATAGGGATAGCTATTTTATTTTGGGGTTCTACAATTGACACTCTCCTGTATGAGATTGGGTGTTGAAAATTATCCCAAGGGCCAGGCCCTCTGTGCTCTCTGCACTAGGAGAGGCTTCTTTGGATGGAGGCACCAGACACTTCTAGGGGAGTCCAGGACCCATGCCACCGAGGAGAAAAGGGAGAAGGCTATGGCCATGTCTCAGTATAAACACACCACAGGCAGAAATTACTTCCCACAAATGGCCGGTTAAGTCCCCATGGAGCGTTTGGCACTTGAAGTTCTTACCACGTTTGCTATTTACCCCAGCCAAAGTCCACCTTCTGCACTGGCTCATTGCGATGCTAACACAATACAAGGACTCCAATCTGAAAGCGCAGCAGCAGCTGACAACGTGAGATGTCTTAACTCAGCCCTTTTCCAAGGGGAGGGACATTTACAGGAAGACACTGTCACTGGGTTACGTTAGTACAGTATTGCAAACTCAGTCTATCACATAGCACTGTGCTGAAAGGTTTTATTAGAGCTGAAATGCCGAGGTAAGTACCATACATTGTTCAGTGTACATTAACAATACTATACTAGAAGGATTTGATCATCCTTAAGATTAACAAAAGCCAACATTAGAATCACGTAGCTGACTCCACCCATCTCCAAGTTTTTGGACTTGAAAAAAGGACAGGTCCTGCCTCTAAACCTGGGGGCTTTGTTTTGCAACACAAACAACGAAAAGACAAAACAAAGAGGATTTTATGTAAGAAATTTTTTTGCCAGTTTTTAACCACCATTTTTACCCATTTTTTAAAAATTTCATATTTTTAAATGTATTTAATTGTAGGGCCTACAAAACCACACTCACAGATGAGACCACATTGCACGAGGTGCTGCATAAATGCATCAATAAGATAGATCCAAACAAGCCAGTACTTTGGGGTTTGGATAACACGAGACCTAGGAGCCAAATCACCCCTAGTTTGGGTTTTTATTTCACAAAGTCCCAAACTGATGAATCAAACACCTCTGGTTTAGTCCAGGTGTCTGACTGCAGAGGCATCACGGAGGCATCATGCAGTTTGACACAGATGTTGTTGTTTTCTGTTGGAGAGAGAAGCCCATGGCTGGAGGGGGCCAGATTCTGCTGAGAAGGACTGAGGTGAGTTTACCATATTAGGGTGGTGGTGGAGGAGAGATTATGCAATACCTGCATGCCCAAGGCCTGGTTTTCACTTTCATGAACAAAACAGTCACTCGATAACGAAAACAAAAGGATAACAACCAATTTAAAACTATTGCCTGAACGCCCTAATTTGGCATAGTCCCGCTGTGAGCAGCGAAGGGAGTATGTATGTGAGAAAGAAATGTCACATTACCTGCTTGGATAAGTGTAACTGCAGCTTACCTGGCCCAACATCAGGTCATACGTTCCTCAGTTTCCCTTCTCATATTTAGTGGCTTCAGGAAGTTGGAGGTTTTAGTGCTTTGGCCAGTTTAGAGCCATCTTCTTCTAAGAGAAGGGAAGTCCAAAAATCTTCCTTCCAGTCTCTTCACTGGGCCACAGGCTTCCCCCAAAAGCCTACCTATCTTCTCCCCTCTACAAGGCATAACACCAATTTACCATCCCCCACCTACATCTTCCTCTCCAAGTCCTTCCCTCATTTGAGGGTGTTTCCACACCCCCACAGGGAAGCCCAGGTCAGTCTTCCTTCTACCCCAGCCTCAAGCCCTGGGACCTTATATCTCCAAGCCCTGTTTCAGTCCTCCATGTCCTGCTTCCTACATTGCCTGTCTCCAGGCCTTCCCTGCAGGCCTCCACTGAACATCAGGAGCCCTCTCCTGAATTCAGGCCTTTTCTCCCACCTCTTTCCAGCAGACCTTTGCCAGATTGCTATTCTCCCACAGGCCACATCCCTGAGGAGAGCCCCATCCCACATCTTGCCTCAGCTCTCTCACAGTCCCAGGCTAACCACAAAGTTAGCCTTATATAGCCCTATCCCTATTACCCAGCAGGGTTTGCAGCCAACTTGATCACATGATCCTTCTGGGGACTACAAGTCCCAGAATGGCTGTCCTTAAAGAGGTAAAACCTTGGAGCAGGGGTGGCTAGACCTGGGCCTGCCCTTAAAGTGACAGATTTCCTTGATACAGGAGAAAATGCAAAACCAGTGTTTCTCAAACTGGAGTTGCTGCTTGTGTAGGGAAAGCCCCTGGCGGGCCGGGCCGGTTTGTTTACCTGCCCCGTCTGCAGGTCTGGCCGATCGCGGCTCCCACTGGCTGCAGTTCGCTGCTCCGGGCCAATGGGGGCTGCTGGAAGCAGTGGCCAGTAAGTCCCTTGGCCTATGCCGCTTCCAGCAGCTCCCTTTGGCCTGGAGCAGCAAACTGTGGCCAGTGGGAGCCGCGATCGGCCGGACCTGCAGACAGGGCAGGTAAACAAACCGGCCCGGCCCGCCAGGGGCTTTCCCTACACAAGCGGCGACCCCAGTTTGAGAAACACTGTGCAAAACCCTTGGTTCCACTGCTGTATGTGTGTAATTGATAATGGTGCCCTCCAATGAACACAGGGGGCTCTTACTGAGATGTAAGCAAGGGCAGAATGAATCTCTTTTTTCCTTTGTTGTCTCTGTAGGTAAGAAAGTATAGAGGACCAAATTCTTTTCTAGTGTCACTCTATTAACTTCAGGGAAATAACACCAACCAACAGAGAATTTGGCCCAATGTAAGTAAAAAATATTATTAAGTTCTTATATTTTCTAGAGTGTCTAACATTACTCCAGATCTCCCTCTTAGCCTTTACTCTTAAGTTGTTTCCTTAAAAAAAAAATTAAGACAAAACATTGCTATTTCTGGTTCTAATCCTAAAACTGCTGGATCTTGAGAGGTGTTAGGTTAAAAAAAAACCAAAAACCATGGTGAAATCCAGCCAGTGAAATTGACTAGAGACAGAGAGGGATCTAGGGTCTCTCACCTCCCCAGGGCCCCACAGATTGCATGAAAATGGCAGACACAATTTCCTGAATATCAGATAAAGCAGAACATTGTCTTGAGAAACTAATTAAGTAAATGTGTTTGAAACAATACAAGTTTGATTGGGTCTTCACTCACTTTCCATAGACAGGCTAATGGCTATTCACTCTAATAGCTGTTACACCTAGCAGCAGGAAGGCTTTTGGCTGCTAAATTAATCCCATTCTCCTGTTTCCAGGGACAGCATATTGCTAAGGATTAAACCATCCTTTCAGTGAAATGGTGAAAGAGGAGCCAGAGGACCTTTTATCTATAAAATGATGAGTGCTCCAGGACACTGAAAATTTGCTAAAAAACACAGTGATCGACCCCGCTGCAGGGAGATGCTGCAACTCTGGGGGACACCAGTCGCCTATAAGTTTGGTATCATGCTGGATATACCATGCACTCAGAGGCATGCACTGTTGGGGATCCAACCACAGGATCCTTCAGGCTCTAGTCCCCAGGTTCCCATAAACACTCACGGAGTTTGGTGTATATCAAAGGCTTTCTTTACTGGGGTTGTCTCACATAAACAGTGGAGTTCCCTCAGCAGGATGGTTAAAAGTTGCTAACAAAGGAAGTAAGCCCAACACACACCAGTTCCCAGTCCAGTTCCTTTGGGTGTTCCCATACAGGGGAATGAGGGTGGGGCTTCTCGGACCTAGCACCCAGGCTACTTGTTGCTGGAGGCAATCATGTCCCGGCTGGTAGATACCCACGGCAGAGTTCAGTTCTTTTGTCTGACCTGTTTGAAGCCATCTACATCTTATTCGTAGCCCCTGGACCCAGCTCTGGGTGAAATTTGAGCCTGCAACCCTTAATTGCCTAAGTAGTTATTACTCACACAAGTAGTGCCATTGAATTCTGTGAGACTGCTCACCTAAGTAGGGGCTGATGGATCAGGTCCTACATTCTTTGCCTTTGTCCTTTTTCTCCTGCAAATTTATGGGAGGCCAACGCTTCACCAAATTCTCAGCAAAATGGCCCATGGTTTGCAGCTTTGCAAAGCCCTCACAGAGCTTCCAGTGCTATTGCAGAATTACATGATACTGAGTCAGAAGGGCAAGAAGTTGGTATCTGCAGAGCTCTGACTGCGATGCAGAAAACCCTCTCTCTCCCCCTATAGACAAAAACTCAGTTTTGGGTCTGGGGGTCTCCACAGGTAACAACATTTGGTGAGAAAATCAAAAAATTCAAATGAGCATAAACAATGTACATAGAATAAAGGACATGGTCATATTCTAATTAGCTTTCTTCCCTCCCTCCCCACTCTCCCTCCTTCTGTCTCACTCATCGAGGGCAGGTCCGAAATATCACAAGATCATATTCTAAGAAACGTCCTCTCAGACATGGCACCCTGGACTTGACCCCTGTGGTTCTGGCTTCACAGAGCCTTCTGATCACTTCAAGCAACAGGAACTTCTGTCAGCGGCTGTGACAGATAGTTGCAGTGGGAGGGAAACCTACAGACCAACAGTCTCACAAACACGACGACAGCAGAAATAAAAAGAAGCCGGATCTTTAAGTGTCTCAGAAAAGCCACTAAAAGCGGAATGGAAAAAAGAGCCACTTGATGTTTAGCACCCAACTGGGAGTTTGCAGTAATAATGGAACATAGTGACAAATAGCTCTTTCTCCAGTGGATCTGGCTGGCACTCGTGTTGTTCTTCGTGGCTTATGCTAGAGGATGCGGTACCTCTCTCTTGCACTAAGTACAGAGTTTACCAGTTCTCGGGGCTTCCGCTGCCCTGACGTGGATTTAAGAAGTGCTGTAAAGCTTAATCATTCCATAGCTGAAAATAAGCTAAATGATAATCATGAACTTTCTCTCCTCGCTTCCTGAAATAAGGAGGAAACCATGGCCTTCCAGACTGACTGAATGCCATTTTGGTGCAGCTCAGGTATCACAGGGATGGGAGGATGCTAGAAAGAGAAAATAAGACTGACAGACCATTGGCTACATAGATATGCTGATTGATAGTATTGTCACTATTAAAAGCCTCCCAGCTGCCAGCTACTTTCTCTCAGTGTGTGCAACATTCCCTAAGAATCTTTTCATGTGCTGTATATTTATACCTGCCTACTGTATTTTCCACTCCATGCATCTGATGAAGTGGGTTCTAGCCCACAAAAGCTTATGCCCAAATAAATTTGTTAGTCTCTAAGGTGCCACAAGGATTCCTTGTTGTTTTTGCTGATACAGACTAACGCGGCTACCTCTCTGAAACCTAAGAATAAAGAATAATGCAAATACCCACCTTGCCTTTTCTTTTTATCTGAGGCAGAATCATTACAGTTCTAAGAGTGAGCTCTGTAGATAAGTTTCAGAGTGGTAGCTGTGTTAATCTGTATCAGGAAAAACAAGGAGGAGTCCTTGTGGCACCTTAGAGACTAACCAATTTATTTGGGCATAAACTTTGTAGATAAGTGGCCAGAGACAGACGTGCTAGATATTCTGAGTCAGCTCCTTTAGTCTGGCTGAGACAAACTCAGTGCAGGGCCCAGGGTCAGAGGCGAGTTTAGCTGCTAGAGTATCTTTAGAGCAATAACCGTCCTCTAGAGACCATTCTACCTGCTGGGGTCACTGGAGTCCAAGGTCATCTGGACTGGAGGACCTGAACTAGGGGAATTAAGGCAGCCTGCCAGCTGTTCTGCACAGTCTGAGCAACCCAAAGCTGCCAGAAAGGGGAAGGATCTGGTCCTCTATTTCTAATTCTATCTCCTATTCCTAGAGAAGTGTTCTCTTTACAAGAGCCCACCCTGCTGTCCATATGTGAGCAAAGCCTCCATTTAACTCAGTACCTGCACTAGGCCTACAGGATCAGGCCCAAATATGCACTTGCATCCAGTTTTATTTTGGGGACTCTTTAACAGAAGGAATATATATATATAATGTAACCTGTCTTATTCATACAGCCAAGGAATAAGTCTCCAAGCCCATCAGAGGAATAAATTACAAGCCCTGTTAAGCAAGCAGTAAACCATGATAGAGCTAGTAGGCATGTCCCCAGTGTAACCCAAAATATGGCTCTGTGGTTATTAGCATCATGTTGTTACATCATTAAGGGAACAGAGAGCTAAAGGGACAAGTAATAGGACTTTTCCTGTTGAGAAATATGTTAAAAACAGGAGCAGAGAGAACCAAATGCATATTCCTGTTTAAAGAGACACTCAAGTATCTCAGGCCTAAAATTTGACCTACACTTAGTGGAATTTGTATAGTCTGATGGGGGAAGCTGCAAAGTTTCTTAATTGGCTCAGTCATACTTCTCTTGGACGTTAGCCTTGGTTTTCACGAAGAGTAAAACTGGGTACAATGACTTTTCTTTCAATTCCTATTTCTCTGTTGCTGAGAAATGGATGAGATCTTCTAAGAGGATATAGTAACAAACAGCAACAGGTTTTGGACATTTTGGGGCAGATCTCCACCTAGTGTAAACTTTCGTAGCTCATTGTCATTGACTTCAATGGAGCTAGGACAATTGATATCAGTTGAGGATTTGTCCCATCACTTTAACATCTAATCTATCTATCTATCTATCTATCTATCTATCTATCTATCTATCTATCTATCTATCCCTATACACCCCCTCTATCTATCTATCTATCTATCTATCTATCTATCTATCTATCTATCTATCTATCTATCCCTATACACCCCATCTATCTATCTATCTATCTATCTATCTATCTATCTATCTATCCCTATACACCCCCTCTATCTATCTATCTATCTATCTATCTATCTATCTATCTATCCCCATACAATCTATCTATCTATCTATCCCTATACACCCCATCTATCTATCTATCTATCTATCTATCTATCTATCCCTATACACCCCCTCTATCTATCTATCTATCTATCTATCTATCTATCTATCTATCTATCTGAATAAGAATTAATGATGGCATTATAGTGAAAATAAAGGAGTATGACACAAGATTTTTTTCTCTAGTATCACTGTGAAACAACTGTCATACAGCAGCAAAAGGAATTGATGAAGATGACCCAAATGAAAGCAACAGATTATAAAGCAGAAAAGTGATACGAGGCAAGTTACAGATGAGATTATAGTGAAAATGATGTATAAGGTCCCTGGTTATGACTAGGTTTGTAAGGACTAGATTTTTATCAGTAAATGTTGGTAAACATCAATCTCACCATACACATGTGGTGCTGTGAAAAAATGATTTCCAGGGATAAAAATAGAAATTTACTGACAGGGAAAGTTAGAAAAATGCTGCATGAGAACTTATTAGAGTTTGATTTAAGGATATTTACTTTGTATATTCTGACATGTGATGCTGACAATTTGTGTATTAATGGATGCAAAGCTTTAACTTTGAAGCTGTGTCTACTGTCATTGAATAATTATTGTCTGACCCCCTCCCCTTGATTCCTCACAAATGTGAAAAATCTAAATCAATACAAATCTAAACAAATGCATAAACCCCATAATTTTGTGTAACTGTGAAAATTTTATCTGATAAAAATAAAAAATGCTTCAAATAAGCACTGATCGCCGTACACATTAAAATCAGACTCTAACAAGTCTATTTATAACACTGCCTAATCTGTAAGGCTAGACAATATTCAGTCTCCCCCATTTGTCACTGTGCTTTAAGTGAGTGTTTGCTCACTGTGTGGGTAGCAGATGAGTCCAGTGATTTGAGGTGAGGCCTGAGAGTCAGGCAAGCCCAGTTCCACCCCCCACCTCAGCCAGCGACTTGCTGTTTGATCTTGGGGAAGCCATTTACCTGCTCTGTGTCCCTTATCTAAGGAGAAACTCCAGGGTCAGTTCCATTACAGAAGTAGCAAAGGGCAAAAAATGAGCAAGCAGGGTTTCTTTCAAGGGTGCTCATAGCGATCAGGAACAAAGACAAGTCCCTTGGAGACACTGACCATGACCAGTGAATCTGGGTTAGTAAAAGACAGTGGCTTGTCTGTGCCTGTTGCTTCACTATGTGCCAAGATGGGCCTTATGCTGTGCTAGCATAAATGAAATTTAATTTCCTGTTATTAACCCCCCACGAGCCTATCGCTGTTTTAACAGTAATTTACATTGCTTCCAATTAGCGCTGCCCTTTGGTTTATGGTATGTTGTTTTTCTCGAAAACCTTTGAACTAGTTTATATACCAGTTGAAGGACATTCTCGGGGCTGTTAATAAAGATTAACCCTTTTGAGCAAAGCTGCCCCGATTGTGTGCTGAATCTTTAACGGGTGAGAGTGACATGGATTCTGTTCAACGATCCTTGGCTCCTCGTTCTTCACATTTTTCAAGATAATTTTTTGCCCTTATCCCTTGCTTGTCCCCATTTTCCAGCCTTTCCCAAGGAGGCAATGTCTCCCTGGCATTGCCTTAACTGATGTGAACTATGTAAGGTCTGTAGTTAAGCAAACATTTTTAGAAGTCAACATAATCTAGAGTGGACTGTAAAGTGCTGTACAGGTATCAAGTATTATTCGTACTTCGGCACCTGGAACAACCCCCGAAGGTACAAAATAACCTTTTAACCGCAACCGGTTTCAGGAGTAAGTCACTTAGCAGCTGCCCTGTCTCTGGTAGATCAAGTATTTGGGGCACCTAAATCTAATACGGCTATAAAACACCCATGGAAAAGAGGAAGATCAAGAGGCCAACAGAAGGAGAGAAAGTCCATCATAACTTCAAAACAGGTGGATTTGAGTCTATTTACCTACCTCTTCCAATGCTGACTCCCCCTGCGAGTGCCTCTCCATCACTGTCATGAACGCTTATGCCCCTGTGTTAGCTTTAGTCCTCCTCTTGTTTGTCTGGGGTCATTGGCTCCCCTGTTTACCTACAATAGCTTTAAAAATACTGGCCAAAAAGGCAGAAATATAGAAGAGATGATATAATCAAGTAAGCCCTAGGTACATTCCACCTTCCTTTTATTATTACATGTATGTTTTATTCTGCTGTCAACAAGAAGGGTTATTGCCCTTTTCTCTCAGTTATTCGTTCGCTGTCTTTTTCTAAAATTTGACTTTTTTCCCAACAATTTGGGGGAGACGGAATTTGACTTTTTCTGCCTTTCAGCCAAGAGCTAAAATGTCTTCTCCAAGCTCACAGGTTCCATGCAGGATTCAAAAGAGAAATGTGCTTTACAACGCAGGTGTTGGTACCAGTATTTTTGCATACAGGGGATGATGATTCAGAATACTATATAGTGTTTTATTTAAACTGAGTCACTTTAGCCAGCAATGTGCTGCAGTTTCACACACAATAACAGCAACAATGAAGTGGTCCAAGCTTCACACAGCATATATTTCTCTGTTAAATATTGCAAACATCTCAGTGTGAGGCCTGGCTCTGAATTTCAGAGTCCAGGTTAAATATTACTGCATGTGATAAGGTGCTATAGGGAACAGACTGCAATGTATAAACACCTTGTATTATCAACAGCAGGCCAAACCTGCAGCCCACACTCAGGCTCCGATCCAGCAAAGGCTTATGCACATGTTAACTTTACATGCTGTACGTAGTCCCATTGACTACTCTACTTAGCGTGTGTAAAATCAAGCATGTGCTTAAGAATTTGAAGGATCAGGGCCTCGGTCAAAAGTCTCAGTGAAGTCAATGGGAACTGTGCCTGGGTGGAGTCTGTATGATCTGGCCTATCACTTTTACCGCAAAGAACTGTGATAACGATTCAACGATTGCTGCCAACGTTTTTGCTTTAAGTGCTCCACATTTCTCTCTAAATGGCTTGAGGTAAGACCAGCAAACCATTTAGAATGAAGCAAGTGGCCCTTAAAACAAAGCAAACACAATTCTAGAAGTTGTTAGCCATTTATAACTGTAATAAACCATTCTTAAAAAATTTCACCAACATATAAATATTATAGAACTCGTTAATAAGCCATTTACAATAAAACGTGTAACTCTTAAGCTCAAATAAAAGCACTAGCAGTGGGGCACCATTGTCTTTTCCTGATTTGTTGTTAGGCAACCCTTAAATTCAGGCATTAGTCCAGTGGAAGAGGCTATTAAAGGAGCTGCTACAGCTATCACCACTCAACCCTCAAAGCGTGACACCTTCCTGGATATTGGTACCTTACCTCTCAAATTATGACTCGGCACTGGGCAGTAAAGGACAAGAGATGAGCCAAACCTCAATAGCTAAACCCCTCGGTCGATGGGGAAGTCTGTATGAGTCTGAACTTCACATAGAGACTCCCTCATCTCTCAGGCCTAATATTATTTTGTGGTTTTCAGATCAGATTCCTTTTGGATCCTTGAGCCCCATTTCTAGGTGTAGGGGCCACACCTGCATACTTTATCCAGCGCTCCCTTCTATACAAGACTGGGCTAATATTGGATAATTGCCCTGGGTCCTCACTCTCCACTGTGTGAAGGGAGGGGAGAAAAACAAGTAAACAGAAGCAAAACGGTCCCTGAAGCTTCAGCAGAGAGGAGCAGAGTAACACTGAAAGCGGCCTCACTTCCATAGGAGCCTACAGAAGACCCTTCATATGGCCACCACATGGCTAAGTCTCTGTGGGTGTGGGGAGGCATGTAGGGGTGAGGGGAGGCTAGGACCAGGGGAGCAGCCCTTCTAGTCTGCAGATATCCAGGTGGCTATCGAAGCAGAAATTCATGCTTCTACTAGCATGTTATCAGGCATAATTAATTCTTGTTTCTAAAACACTCTGAAATGCTGGGGTGGAAGGAGCTATCGAAGTGCACATTTGTTACTGGCTTGGTGAACTCTAATTATAGAACACACTGCCAGTTTGGGGTGTCTGCCCCGCTTGGACAGTCTGCCCTGAGGTTGGTACTCACGGTTGTGAGCTGCTCCAGGCAGCATGACAGAAGCATCCTTGATTCTTCAGTGGTGTAGAATAGTTATAGGGGCTCCTACCTCACCCGCCTTCCTGCTGATGGCGGAAGGGGCTTGGCTGGACCAAAGGAGACATGACTTCCTTCTGTCCCTTGACTGCTCTTGTGACCTCTCACATGCTCACCAGTCAGACACTCACAGATCTACACTTCTAGGGTTCTGATCCTGAGAGAAGTTGGGTGCCTTTATCGCCCATTAATATCAGCTTAATTAAACGTATCTCCTTTGTCAAGTGCTTGAAGATCTATGGATAAAAGGAGCTCTGGAAGAGCTAGGTATTATTGTATTATCATTATTATTATTCAATAGGCTCGCAGCCCTTTTCCAAACCCTAGGTGAAATACAATGTGTGCCAAATGATCGGGGGGGTCAGTACCTCTAACTAACTTGCTCATTCCATATTGAGGTGGATGTTTAAATCTTGACCTGTTTGAATGGGCTTATTTAGTCCACTAATGTAGGTGATTGCGTTGCCTGAAAGGTGGTATATAAAATGACAAGAGTGGGCTCCTAAGTGGTAAATACATTGCACATTGCTGTTTTCAGTACTCCCATATGTCTGCAAGTGAGTGGAATGGCTGCAACTCTAGTGGCTCTGTGGATATTTATTGTGAAAAAACAGCAGGGGAACAATCAAAGTAATTGCTGTGGGCTGATGTACATGTTTCTAATGAGTTCTGCTGCAGAGGGACTGACTCAGTGTGTCTCCATTATTTACGCAAGACACCCACTATCAGTAAGAGGCCTTATTAGCTACTTTATATTGGTTTCTATGTCTTTCAGCTCAGTGAGTTTTTGGATTCTTTCTTTCTTTCTTTCTTTCTTTTCAGTTAGTGATATGATCTTGGAGTCAATAAAAATCCTTATACATTTGGTCCTTATCCATCAAATTCTGCTGGCTACACTATTCATATTTCTGAAATTGCCTCCAAGCAAATATAAAAGTCTGTTTGAAGCAATTGGGTTTAGTATTGCCATATGTACTGCCATTAATTAGGAAATAAAGCAAACTCCATTTTATATCACTCACAATCAAAATGTTACAGTCTGACCACAAAGCCTTCCAAGTGCTGAGCCTGAAATTGGACTCTCCTTTTTTGATAGGCACAGCAGAAAAGGAATTAGGAGATTTTAATTCAAAAATCATGGCCCAGATCTTCACCCATATATTCACGAGGCTACACTGTGAGCATAGTCACCAAGACTAGGCATGCAGTCACGGTGATTTCACATGCAGTTTTGTAGCTACATACTAACTGGGCATTCACACGTGTTTCTGCTGCAATTGCATAATCACACTAATTATGGTAGTTGACCAAACTGTAATTACTAGTTCAGTTCCTAGTTTATCACAAAAATCACCTCCGCAACTGGTATTAAATGATACCCTTTTTAGAAGAGCTGATTAATAGATTTCAATTTAAAGTTTGTTGTTTTTTTCACCGCTACGGAAAATGGCTTTTAGATTAAATGGAAATTTTTGCCCCAAAAATTCTGTATTCACCAAAAATGAAAAATTTATTGAAAAAAGAAAATGAAATCTGCACTTTTTTTGGATTTTTCGGTGAAGACCCAAACAATTTCCAAGAAAATTTTCAATGAGGGTAAAAATAATTTGTTTTCATCAGTTCTTTTTTTTCAGGGGGAAAAGGCATTCCCTACCCAGCTCTATTTAAAGAGTCCAAGGAATGAATGAGTTATTACAGTTAAACTATCTTTTTGCCCTCTTAGAATGCAGGTAAGATGCCTTGTGCTGTTGTTAACACAAAACTAGTCTGTAGTTAAACAGAGCTCTCTAGTTACCAGTGCTGAGTATAGTATATGTTTCATGAGCACTGCATTGACTTTAATTATAAAAGCAAGACAATGGAAAGCAAATCAGCTTGTATGTTTTGTTTGGGTTCAGGGGGCCAGATTTACAAAGGAATTTAGGCACCTAAAGATGCAGATAAGGGTCTAGTAGAGCTTATAAAAGTGCCTAAGCAAGGTAATCTGGCTAGGTGCTTTTGTGAATCCCACGGGGTGCTTATTTGTCTCTTTAGGTGCCTAAATCCCTTTGCAAATCCGGCCCATATGAACAAATTGGTGGTGCAAACATTTTAGAAGAACATTTGCCATCTGCATGATTCAGATACCCAGACGTACATAACTGAAGCAAAGATTAACCATGTCTGACAGAGCTGATGTGTCTCCAGCTTTGTGTATGTATAAGCGATAATGAATCAAAACTCTGTTTGCCTTCGAATAATGCATCGTATGATTAATTATATGGAGGAGCGTGAGTAATAACAACAATATTGTATGCTCCACCATCATGGAAACCTGCTCTCTTCTTGCTTTGTTCCTCTAATCTTTGAGAGCCAAATATCCACAGGGTGTTGCTGATTGAGTGGCAATGAGATTGCAGATGGCTGCAGTTTATAAGCAGTATTTCTTTTCCATTGTGTTCTCACGCTGAGTGGATTTAGACAAAAGCTTTTTAGAAAACACAGATTGTTGCTAAAGGATTAAAGGGATCTATAGAAAAAATACAAAGAACCGAGCTAGACATTATGAGCTTGAACTTACTCCTAATAAACACAGTGGCAAAACTCCCATTGATTTCAATGGTACAGTTCTGGACCAGAGTTGATCATTATTGATTGGCATTGAGACACTCGCAGGTAAATATCTATCACTCTGTCACTAAGAGACTTTTAAAAAAAAATCTGTAGGCAGTTTAATCATCTCCTCTCCATACAGGCAAAACCGCCCCTTATGAGAACCTAACACAGTGTTCAACAGTAATAGCCTCCAACCCAACAGTAACAGCTGCAGCACTTTGAACTGCTTCTATAGGATACTCCAGCAATCTTTCCAAAGGACCCCAATTCAGTGGCACAGGGAGGGTACCAGCAGAAGACCCTAGAGCATGTAAGACCTGCAGGGTCAAGTCGTGAAAGACTGGGGCCTCATTTGCAAGCTGCAATAAGCGCAGACTGTTCATTGGGCATGTTTGAGCAAACCTCTAGTACGTGCATGCGAAGCCATTTGCACACACGGGTGGCCCGATTGGCATGGGCATATGTTGCACCTGCGATTTAGGCCTCATTCATGGGGAATTTGCCCCTTGCAATGTTTTTCATTGTCTCAGACAGAATCAGCAGAGGGAGCCGCAGACCCTACTTTGTTGGTTCACTTTTTGTCCAAGGGATTCTCCTGTGTTTCCAGCTAAGCATCCAACACTAGCTGAAGGCTGAAAGGTGAGTCCAGTCCGCAAGCCTTGCTGTACGTGCTGTGGTGCAGAAAGGAAAGGAAGTGGAACAGCTAAGAAATCAGAATTGGGAAGAGAAATGAGTCTGGGTGACGACACATCCTCGTCGAAGTTTCCTGACTTGCTTTCAGAATCAAAGTCCTGGGCACCCTTTTCTCCCACACAATTAAATGGGAACTACATGGGGGCTGAGGGAGGGAAAATACTCCCAATTAACAGGTCAGTTCCCCTTGGAATTATGTTACAGTGTTTTCCTCTATTTATCCTTGTGGATGTCTATAGAAAAATCCTATAGAAATCATGCACAATGTACATAACACATATGACACCATGGAGCTTCCATGGGAATCTTCAGAAATCCCACAGGAGATATTTCTCAAAAGCACAAAGGTGGCGTGCACAGCAATAAATATTTGTGTTAAAATTGTAAATAGGTTAAACTAGTTATCCGGCTAAATGTTGCTAAAAATACAAGTTTCATTCATATAACTAACCCCACTTGCCTGTATTTACTATATATAACTTAGCCATCTACCGAGCTTAAAAATATTACTGGCAAATTCCTGTCTTCGGGATATTTTTAGTTGCTATTGTCTCCTCTGTCATTTTGGTGGATAGTATTGACGAGGACGTGAAAAGGTTTAGCAAAGCTTTTAGAATGAATGATTTTCAGTAGGAAATGAATGTGGAATGTTAACTGTGATATATTTTTGCATTTTATTTCATGAGTTAATTAGAACTCAATTCAGAAAGAGCTATTACGTGCTAGTAAGCATCACTTTATCTCCTTCTTTAAAGTTCCTTTGGTTTTAATGGAATTACAAAGCAGAATTAATGTATCAGTTCCACTAACGATGCACCAAAAATCATTTTATTGTAAGTAGAGCTGGGCAAAGAATACATAAGGAATAATTTATCCAGTGGATTTTGCCTCTTTTGCCAATATTCTGAAATGTCTTTTGCTATTCAAAAGTATGCCCCATATAATTTCTGCAAATAAGCCTCGGTTTATGAATTGCTTGTGAGCTGTTCACAGCACAGGTGCATCTATCAAGTTCCCCTACATGTTTCATGGTGTCCTATGGGCTCCTGTTCCACAAAAAGAGTTTCATTTCTATGCTCTGGCTGTACCATTTGCACATGAGCTCCTATAACTGACCTCTGCGGAGTGAGAGACTGATGCAGAAGGGAAAATATTCCCTTCACTTAACATACCCTACATGTTAAAATGAAACAGACTGGTACAGAAAAAAAGTCTCCCTTTATCAGTGACACATTATACAGTGTAATGACCATAATCCAATATTAGCGTATGATAGCGATCCTGGTGTTTGTACAGAATGTGCTGGAGGCGAGGCTGCACCTTGGGAGTGAACTCTTCTCTGCCCCCATGTTTCCTTTCACCTTCTATAATAATTCTTAACACTTTCCAGCTCTGTTTTACACTTTCTGACTGGGCTATTTTGGGGGGGCAGGGGGAGGAGTTTGTACCCCAGTAATTCCCCCTCTGAGTAGTGCACATGTATAAATGGCACATATGTTTCCCCTTACCAGAGAAAGGAGCAGTTCAGCAAGAACTAGCCGGATGCTGGCTTCATGGAAGAATGACCAAGAAGGCCAAAGAGAGGGTGAAAGCGCCTTGCTGGGGAATTGCAGGGGCGGCTCCAGGCACCAGCACGCCAAGCGCGTGCCTGGGGTGGCAAGCCATGGGGGCGCTCTGCTGGTCGCCGCGAGGGCGGCAGGCAGGTTGCCTTAGGCCGCATGCTGCAGAGGGTCCGCTGGTCCCGCGGCTTCAGCGGACCTCCCGCAGGCGTGCCGCCGAATCCGTGGGACCGGGGACCTGTGCTTGGGGCGGCAAAATAGCAGGAGGAGATGTGTGTAAATGAATTCTCCCATACCTCACCACGCTCTCTTCTACACCTCCCCCATGCTTCCTTTTCCCTTGCTGAGTCTCAATGCAATTCCAACGATCTGTCTTTGGTACTGATATGGCCTCCATTACCAGAATACCTGAGCACCACCCAAAGCTTTTATTGGATTTATCCTCACAGCCCTCATGTGAGATTGGAAGTGGTTTTATCCCTGGTTGGTTTTTTTCAATAGTTGGGGAACTAAGGCTCAGAGAGGCTAAATAGACTTACCCACAGTCACACAGGGACTCTGTGGGGGAAGCAGAGACTTGATCCCAGAGACCCAGATCCCCCCAGCTCTTAGCCTAGTGCCTTAACTAGCGGATGGTCCTTCCCATTACCATGGTAGGACCCCTGCCTAGCATCAAGAAGGCCTCCCCTACAGTGATCTCTCTCTCTCGCCCCGTGCCACCACTTTAAATTAAAAGCAAGAGAAAAAAGAAAATAAACATTGGTGTTAGAGGAGCCTTTTCCCACTCAGTCCTATCCTCACTAATTAGAGATGGGGGAAGTCTCCAGCTTAATAGACCACTGGCTTCATCTCCTTCAGTGCCAAGAGGCTTGCTGTTAGGAAGGGAGACCCAGCTGCACCAAGGATTCCTGCCACCCCTATGGAAGCCTCCGAGGGCATAATGACGTTCCCCCAAAGTCATTCCTATGCGTCTGGTGATCAGGCTGAGTGTGAAACTTTGGGCCATGCTCTGCTTTCACACTGGTGTACGACGAGAAGGGATGGCTAACCTCATGTGTTCAAAAATCATGTGTCATGTGCCAGAAAGAACAGCAGCCCTACTCCAGCATCCAGCCTCCCTGCCAAGGAGACGCGGTGGAAGGATGCTGAGATTTTTTTTTTTAATATATAAAGCATCTGTCAAAGTGTTGTATTTGGACATGAATTTGAAATATCCCGCGCCACATGATGAGCTTATAAACATTAAAGCCATATGCCTCGGTGAGGGATGCTGCAGCCAACTCCATTGCTGCATTCCGGCCCCAGCTTCGTTTACCCAGGGAGCTCTGCTTTAGAATTGGCAGCCGGAGCAGAGAGCGGCAGCACTGCTGACCTTCTGTGCATCGTTAGCTGAGCAGCAGGGCCGGGGAAGGAAATCCAAACCATTTACATGTGCCTTTTAATATTTATCATCCTATAATCTCTCTGGCTCAAGTCAGGATATTTAACGTGTCAGTCACATTACTGTAGCTATTCATTATTACAGTGGAATGAATGCTGAAGAAACTCCTGACCAGGCAGGGAAAGCAGTGTGGGTTGCACAAGGCTAATTCACTCTGCTGTTTTTTTTACTTTTAATTCAAGTAAAATTTAATCAAATTTGCCCAGCATTTCTAACCAGAAAGTGAAATATGTCAGGTGCTCATATACTGCAGGGGTGGATGGAGGGGGACTAAAGATGGATCAGAACTTCAGTAAGGAGAACCAAACTGGATCTGAAGTTTTCCAAAGGTTGGGTGAGGGGAACTGAAATGTTTAGGAACTGGCTGGTGTCCCTTTCAATAGTTTATGACCCCTTAGTGAACCTATGCACCACTCGAGCCCTATTGTGAAGACTTAATGGGAGGTAAGAAGTGCATAGTCCTCAGGCTACACCCGGGGAAATGTCACCCTAAATGCAACAGAGAAACACTCCCCTGAAATACAGCAACATCTTTGAGCAAGCACTAGAGATGTGTAAAATATTTGCAATGAAACTCACCTATTTTCGTATGTCAGCATAAACTTGAAAATCAGACTTGTTCTCTGAGAGGCCTGCTGGTAAGGGTGAGCTGGAGCCCAAGTGCTATGTACCAGCTGTAGTGCTCACTAGCAGGTGTGCTTACCACTGGCTATTGAGCTGACTACCAATTAAAGACTTCTCACAAAGGTAACAACTACAGCTGGTATTAAGGGTTTGCAGGATTGGGTGAGTGCATGATAAGTATATTGGGAAAAGGGACCCAGGCTCTGTTTCTATTAGTCTATATATATATATATATATGTCCCTATAGAAATGATAAATATGTAATAACAAAGTCAGCAATGTTTGGCTTAACATAAAAATCATATAAAATTCCTGCTCTCCTGTGACTGTAGTATAAAACCAAGTAAAACTCAGTAGTCTTGATTCTATGTAGACTTGAGTTCATTTGCACCCCAACTACAAAATGAGATCAAGGGGTGTGAATCTCATGTGGGACAGACTGGAAGAAAACATGTAACAGCTATGTTGTGGCTCCTTGTCCCCCTCTAGTGGCTACACCTGGAAGGTGTAATTGCCATGCCCTCAACCCCGGCAGGCAACACCATCATTCTTCACAGGACTCTTAACAGGAGCCTCATGTTAAGATGTTGCAGAGAACACCAAGTTAAGGCAGAGGGACCGTGGGGATCTTAGCACTACGTAAAGGTTCTTTTAGGTCATAAATTTTATTTAAAGGCTCTTTCAAGACGACAAGAAAATTTAAGAGGGCAGTTAGCTTCTGGCACGTAGCTGCATAACTTTATTTGAGTATTTCACTTCCTCCCCAGTTCATAAAGTAAACATCTCTGATTTATCTGAAAGTGGCTGTACCCTCCTGCAGTGTTTTCTTAAAAGAGTCAATAGGAGCAAAGAGACATAAAATGATTCAGAGAACTTGACCCAGGAAAGCATAGGTTTTTCAATTATACACATTCAGGAAACGGTTGAATTCAGCGTTTTAGATGGAAAGGTTAAAATGTTTGTGCTGAATTGTATTAAGTCTTTCACCAATAAATCCTGTAGGAAGTTAAAGGAACCTACTCATTCTCAGAGTCAAGGAAAGACTCCCATAGTTTCAAAGGAAAATGTCCATTAATCACACTGGACAAGTGCACTCTAATAAAAGCTGTTGTTAAATTAAGGCAACTTTTGTTATTAAACATTTTCCAAATTTAGTCTATTTTTTTTAAATCCCCTTTTTTGCTACAAAATGATGGAGGATCTTTGTTGCCTTTTAACCCGAAACAATATTTTTAGAAAGAAAGAGTGCCTGGCTGAGCATCAGGACATCTAAAGGGAACAGCTTAATTTTTGACAGGGATTTCTTTACTACCAATATGTTGGGGGTGTTTTAATAAGAACAGAATAGAACTTGACCTAAACATCACCTTTGTGTTTTCGAAACAACCCACGGCACTAATAAGTAAGGGCCACGTAGAACTCCTGGTTTTTAAGCAGATCTCCTCATTGCAGTCCAAAGGGAGTTCTGCTCCAAGCTGTTGGTACTAGGATAGGCTCCGGAGATACATATGCTACAGGCCACTGACTGTACTGAGCAACCGCTCACACCTTGCATTCTAGGACAGTATTTTTTATGGAGGGGGGTACAAAGCCTAAAGCAATGGGATTATTCCAGTCTCTTCACTTGGCTGCTGACCTTCCATGTGCACAACTACGAACTGCAAAGTATCATGCCTGTCATAGCGCACCCCTGGAGCTATGCACCACCCCCTACTGTAGGGTCTGCGCTTTTCAGAGCAATTCTGGCCTGAGTCTTTGATTCAGTGCCTGGAACACAGCAACAGGAGACAGGAAAACCAAGCTCTGCTTCAATTCCTGCCATTGACTTACCGTTTGACGTTGGACAAGTCACTTAACCTCTCTGTGCCTCAGTTTACTTACCAGTAAACTGCAGATATGATCAATAACTGTCTGTGTCAGAAGGGTGTTGTGGGGCTTCGTTAATTATTGTTATTACTTCACTTTAGGAGCCTGGCCCCTTTGCAGTCAATGGCAAAACTCTGATTGATTACAATAGAGTCAGGATTTCATCCCTTGTGTGAAAGGTATTGGCCACTTATGAAATTTTGGAGCTTGGTTTGAATTTTGAATATCCCCCCAACTTTGGGGGGGGTGTTTAGAGATGGGGGTTGGTTCAGGCCCATCTAGTCAGATACTGTGGTGACGGGCAGCAATAGCAGAACCTGGGTAGACAGGCAGGTAGAACAGAATTCTAGTGACATTTCACTTTTTTTCTTGCCAGATGCTTAAGTTCTTGCCAAGAATTCAAAATTCCCGTGCAAACCCCACTCTGAAATTATGGTGTCCAGGGCTGCGCAGAACACGGGGTTCTATGGGAAAGTACTTGACCATGATGTGAGTTAGACATCTTTACCCAAAGCCAAAGGCACATAAGTGTCAAAATCAATTACCTCCGGCCAGAGCTCTTGATGGTGGGAGCATTGTGATTAAAACCTGATGCTCAGAAGTGAGTTATTAATATTTAAGAAATGGCTAAATCCTTTCTAGTTGTATTTTAATATTAGGCAAAGTGTCCTGGTTTAAAACGGCTGACAATCATACTCCTTGGTGTTGGAGTGGCTGGGAACAAAAGACAAGGGCTAGAATTCTGAAAAGACTTAGGCCTGGTTTACACTGCGGGGTGGGGGGATATAAGAATAGCGTAGCTGAAGTCGACTTATCTTAGATCAAATTAAAATTACTTACTTCGCGTCCTCGCGGCGCTGGATCGACGGCCGCGGCTCACCCGTCGACTTTGCTTCCGCCTCTCGCACTGCTGGAGTTCAGCAGTCGATGGCAGAGCGATCGGGGATCGATTTTATCGCGTCTACACTAGACGCGATAAATCGATCCCCGATAAATCAATCACTACCCGCCGATCCGGCGGGTAGTGTCGCCATAACCCTAAGGCCTAGATCCTGAAAGATATTTTGGCACCTAACTCCCATTGATTTTACTAGGAGTTAGGTGCCGAAATACCTTTCAGGAGCTGGGCCTAATCCACATTATCTATCACATGCACCAATTGAAGGACAAATCCAATGGTGTCCCATCAGCTGGCAGGCACCAAGGCCAACTGACTAGCGATGGGTTGCTTAATGGCCCTTAATCGATGATGATATAATAGATTTTAAATGCTCTCAGACAGCAGAAAAACAAACTTACGCTCTTCTCAGTAAATTCCCATGCAAGCTGTGAGGCTAAGAGGAGCACTAGCATTTATTTTTAAATGCACAATGTTAACAATTGTCTACTGTGGAAACCTTCCACCCTTGTTTGTTGCTGGAGGGTTATTAATCAGGGACGAAAGATGACAAGGTCAGGCTCTGTGATCACAGTCACGCTGTGATCTCTACCTATAAATAATCAAAATTTATATAGACACAGCCGTGCGGGCTGGCATGCAGCAGAGTATCACCAGCAGCATACAGGGTATTCCCAGTGTCACTAGCACTCATAGGCCCATACTCTCCTACTAAACAAACAAAGGTGGATCTGAATGGGCTGCTCCCCCGAAAAGGCCAATTTATGGTGCCATATAAGCATTGGTTTTCCACATTTAAGGCTATATGCTTGTAGATCCTTATGCATACACTGCTTCTATTGCAGCCACTGTCCTATACAGGGTAAATGATTAACCCCTTCCCACCCCCCACTCCCCACCCTAGATTCGACCTGGCTGTTTCATCCTGGTCTTTCAGTTCAAATAAAGAGGGGTGTGCTTTTCCCTATCAATTATTTTAATATCAATACTCTGTAAGGAAACATCACTTAAACACAGAGCTCAAGTCAGATGTTACACTTAATTCCTGTAGGTAAATGCTTACTATTTACATTAATGTCACAGTCAGGTGCCATTCGTTTTTATTACTCAAGAAGAGAGAACAGATGGAAAGTGATATTTACACCTGAAATAACAACAGCTTTAGGGCTGTTTTCCCCGCCCCCTTTCTTTCCTTAATTGATCTTTCAGGCAGCTCTGCAGGGGTGTTCTCTGCGTGCTATCTTGCTCTGCAGCAGGGTGGAATACTAACTTAAGCATGGGATAGGGACACAGGCTGTAAATTTCCTCCATGGTCTTGCTTTTAGGTTATAAAAAGGTTAAGTCTTAAGCTGCAAGATTCAGAACTGGATGCTGAACTCCTCAGCAATCTAGGGAGATTTCTTTTGGGTGGTGGCGGAGTTTGATTGGGGCCCATTTCTAAGCACAAGTCCAAATCAGAGCGGGGACGATACTATAACAAATAAAAATTAAGTCCTAATTTCTTCCAGAGATAGTTTGGGCCTCTTTTGTTTGCTCTTCACAGACAGTTGGCTGAGAAAAATTTTTCCCCGCAAGGTGTTCAATAAGAAAGGAAAAGTGCTGTGAACACTCATGCAAATATGTTTTGGCACATAAATGCTTGGATGAATAGGGATTTACATAAGTGTACAGCCATCCTGCCAAGGCTTTATGGGATTGGGATTAAGGCCATGGCTACACTCGTTAAATTGACTTAAATTATGTTGACGATCATAAACAGCTGTAGTTACAGTGCTTGTGCGTGTTCACACAATGTTCCTTGTGTCGGCAGAGCGCGGCCACAGCTTTGCACCCATTAACTCCACCGGAAAACATGGATCCTGCACTGCTCACCAGTCTTGTGATAAGTGTTATGAACACAACACAGTCGATCCTGCAGTATGTCATGAACTACAAATCTGAACAGGAATCCGTGCTGCCTGCCCTGCTGTGTGCCATGGAAAGAAACAATTCAAGACTGATGTTGGCATTCACTGAGCAGCTGCACATGGTGGACTGTCGCTATTGGGCTCAGGAAACAAGCACCGAGTGGTAGGATTGGATTGTAATGCAGTTATGGGATGATGAGCAGTGACTGCAGAACTTCCATATGCGCAAAGCCATTTTCCTTGAACTGTGCGCGGAACTCGCCTCTGCCCTGCAGCACAAGGACACCAAAAGGAGAGCTGCCCTAATGATGGAAAAGTGAATGGAGATCGCTGTGTGGTAGCTGGGAACTCCAGACTGCTACCCATCAGTCACAAGTCAGTTTGGAGTTGGGAAGTCCACCATTGGAGCTGCGTTAAAGCAAGTGTGCAGAGCCATTGATCACCTTCTGCTACGAAGGACTGTGACTCTGGGCAATGTGGATGGCTTTGCAGCAATGGGATTCTCTAACTGCGGCGGGGCGATAGATAGCACGCATATCCCAATTTTGTCCTTAGGCCATCTTGCGATGGAGTACATCAACAGAAAGCGCTACTCCATTGTATTGCAGGTGCTGATGGTTCACTGGGGTCATTTCACTGACATCAATGCGAGGTGCTCAGGGAAGGTGCACGACAGAAGCATCTTCAGGAATACTGGCCTGTATAGAGAGCTGCATGCAAGGACTTTAGAAGATTCCAATAGGGGATGTAGAAATGCCCATAGCGATCCTGGGAGACGCAGCCTACTCCTTACTCTCATGGCTCATGAAGCCTTACACCAGAAACCTTGACAACAGCAAGAAGCACTTCAACAACAGGCTCAGCAGGTGCAGAATGACCATAGAATGTGCGTTTGGCAGATTAAAGGGTCACTTGTGCTGCCTTTTTGGCATGTTAGACCTCAGTGAGGAATATATTCCCATGGTCATAGCAGCCTGCTGTGCTCTGCATAACATTTGTGAAGCCAAGGGGGAAAAGTTTTCCCCAGATGCGGAGCGTTGCGGTGGATGACCTGGCATCTGATTTTGAGCAGCCAGACACCAGGACTATTAGGGGGGCTCAATGGGGATGTGTTGGGGGGAGCTATTTGAATTAGGGAGGCTTTGAAGCAGCATTTTGATAATGAGTCCCAGTAATGTGTCTTTCTGTAATGATTTGAGCCAGGCATTGCTTACTTGCCACCTTGAATGACCCCTGTAATGATTCCTCTCTGAGTGTTAACTGTAGTCTGCAAATGTGGAAATTTCCTCTGTTTTGCAACCAGAATTTATATTGCAACAACCCCATGTAGGTCACAAATAAAAAATCACTGTCTTTGTAAGACTCGGTTTTTATTAAACCGAAATACACAGATGAAGATTTCTTCAAAGGGACATGACAGTGAGCAGCACTCTCTGAAGTGAGGCTCTCACAGCTGTGTGTAAGTCCAGCTGTCATTATGGAAAATGTCCCTAGGGGTGGAGGGCAAGGGGTACTGCAATGAGCAGGAACATGAGAGGAATGTTTGGGGAGGGCAAGGAAGGTTGTTCTGTGTGAGCTGCAGGGGGAGTTGAGCATGCATGTGTTCTGCCTGCAGTGCAATCAGGGATCTCAGCATTTCTGTTTGGTCCTCCATGAGATTTACTATCCACTGCTGAGCCTGTCTGCTATCCCAGCTATCCATTCGTAGTTTCTCATTTGTTGTCTCTTTCCATGCTTGGTGCTCACTATCAACCTGATCCAACGATTGCAGCAATTCCAGAAAAATATCCTCCTTACTCCTCTCCATTCACCTCCTCATCTGACAGAGGCACTCTGCTATTGTGTAGGAGCTGGGCCTCAAGGGCACAGCTGCATAAGCAAAAGAAACAATACACAGGGTCAGTATTGTGTGGGCACTCATGGTCTTGAATCATAAAAGTTAGATGCACTTCTTTCTCATTTTCCCTTCACAAACACACAACACGGCGAGAGCACTAAACATGGTGAGTTTGGCCCGAGTGTGCGTGTGTGTGAGTGCGCACATGCGCAAGATGGGACAAAGGGTCTGCGTGGCTTCAGAAGGGGATCAGAACAAGCACCTAGGAACACTATGCTGAATACTGGCACCGTTTTCCACAGGTGGGGTGATTGAAGCTGAAATCACGCTACTGAGGGTAATTGAAGATGCAAGGGTGCATCTCCTGCATACGTGCAGCTTCAGAGTGGGTCCATATGCTGCTCGCCTAGGTGCTGCTTTCATTCCCGCAGAAGTACTTGCCGATTGGTGCAGCAAAGTTTCCTAGAATGGGGGAAGAAACAAAGCAGCTCTGCCAAGGAATCTTCGGCAGAGAATTGCAGAATATCTGCAGGAAAGTTTCCTAGAGATCTCTATGGAGGATTCCCGGGCGATTTCAATGTGCATTAACAAACTTTTCCGCAGGGTTCTCAGTGCGTAGCTGTACAGAGGAATGTGAAGCAGTTGCAAAAAATACCTAGTGTTGTTAATTTCGATCCCTTCTCCCATGTGCACCATGTAACAAAATTAGGGACACCTCTACCTCATGTAAATGTGCACTATCAAATTAAAACGGTTATTTACTGGAGCTCCCTTCTCCTGTTTCAGACAGGCCAGAGATACACTACTGGCACTGGCTAGACCCCTCCAGAGTCAAAAAGAGGTCCTGGCTTGCCAAGCCACCAGACGAGCCTGTTGCCTGTCCCACATCCTGCTCCAACTGGACTTACTCATCCATCACTTTGTCCAGTCCTCCCAGAGGATCCACAGGCTCTTGGCAGTGGAGATGGGGTCGCTGCTGAGGATAGCATGCAGCTTCTTGTAGAGGTGGCATGTTTTCAGGCACCACACCTGAGCAACGGTCGGCGTCTCTTGCCTTCTGGTACGCCTGCCTCAGCTCCTTTATCTTAGCATGCACTGCTGCATGTCCCTTTCGTGCCCCTTCTCATCTATGCCACGAGCAATCTGCTCGTACATGTCCAAGTTCCTACAGCTGGATTGGAGCTGGGACTACACAGCCTCCCCTCCCCACAGCTCCAGCAACTCCAGTGTACTACATGAAGGAGCCTGTTTGCTGCGGAAAGCTGGCATGGTCAGCGGGGAAGATGTGATGTGAGCTGTCCACGCTGAGCAAAAATAAATGCCATGGCTTTACAGGAGGAGGGGGTGCATGCTTGTGTACCTGGCTGCAGGGCAGTGGAGTAGAAACTGCTTACCAGAGCGGTCATGATGGGCATTGCGGAACACCTCCTGGAGGCCACTTAGGGCGACATGAACCAGCACAGTGTCTACACTGACACTACGTCACTCTGACTTTGTTGCAAAAAGCTCTGTGGCCCTCGTCGAGATGGTAGCAGGAGAGTTAAATCGGCATGGGGAGCATTGTGTGTACACCTCCACTGTTTTGTCAATGCAACCTGACTTATGTCGACAAACCTGTGTAGTGTAGCCAAGTCCTTACCCAGAAATACGAGCATGTGATTTAGGTGACCGCTGAAACAACAGTAAATAAGCACTGGTGAGTGCTGAAGTCAACATATTTGAAGCCATAGTCAGGGTGAATAGTCCATGCACCATCCATAGACTGAATACATTTGCATAAACCATTCATCAGCACATTTCAAGTAACAATTTTCTCCTCCTGGCACTTCCCTTCACCAGTGAGGATAAATCTAGAACCAGAAGTTTCAATTCAAGGATACTTTATCACCATGTCAAGCTATTCAAGTGTCATGAAAGTGTAAAAGAGACAGACCCTCAGCTACCTGTCAGAGGTAGCCAGAACTGCCCAGCATAGGGCTGCACACTGTGTTGCTGGTGCTGCAAATGCTTTAGCACACGTGTAACATTACTCACATGAGTAATCCCATTAAGTAAATGGGACTCCTCATAGCACAGACAGTTAAACACGTGCACAAGTCTTTGCAAGATCAGGCTCTTACTTTGGAGCCTGATCTCCTGTGTCCAGTTGTCAGCAGTGTCTGTTCCTGATCTGGCGGCAGGTTGCTACCCAGTGCTATACCATCTCTGCCTTACTCAAAGATGAGGAGCGTGGAATAACCCTGAGCATCATTCCTGGCATATTAAAAGAACATGGAGGTGGATATAGAAAGATTTTTCTCGCTCTGTCTGCATTACATATACTGGTGGGGGGAAAATCATTCCAAAAGATCCATCCACTTGTCTTTTTCTTTCTTCCTATCTATAGGTGCTTCTATATTGCACTCATCACATAATATTTGAATGCCTCCCTAAAGCTTTCAAAACCCAGAAAAGGTCAGTGGTTTAATATTTCTCTCTACTTCCCCTGAGACAATAGGGAATCATTTAATTCTTTATCCCTTTCTCTTTCATCCTCTGTTCTCTTTCTCCCTCTCTCATCTCCCACAATCTTGAACAACACACACACAAGGACAAGATTAGATATTTGCTTCAGAGCAACATCCATTTACATTGGCTGGAGACCTGGCCCTCTAGGATTCTTATCAGAAGGTGAGATTTTCCAAAGCCTGCAGGGTTGGTCTAGCTCTGCTCCCAACTGAAAGGGAAATACAGAGCGTCTTTGAAAATCCCACTGTGCATATGGCAATCAGTCTAATGCCTGTACCTCCCTGGCCTTGATTGAGATTCCAACACTAATTTGTCCTTATTACACTGAAAAAAATCCTACAAGAACAGGTCACCCATGCAAAAATATGGCCTTGTAACACTGTCAGGTTCAATGAGACCAGAATGTCCTATGGCTGAGATATCAGTATGTAGGTAATTTGGCACTTTCTCCCTTTTCCTTGTCTGCTTTAGACATATATTACCTTAGGGGCATAGTACCTATCTCCTACACCACTCTTTTGCCTGAAAATAAACTAAAACCCAGCGTCCTGAATACAGTAGGAAGGCAAAGCAGGGCCCTTCAGTGCAAATTTCCACTGGAGAAAGCTCAGCCTTGAAATAAAAGCACTTTTCTTAAGGTGCTGTGCCTGAGCACACCTCCACTAAGCGCTTTCTGGGCAATTCAATGTAAATTCATGGCAAACAAGAGGTTCTTGGAGAAACACCCTCAGGAAAAAAAAAAACAGTTTGTAAGAAGAATCCCCCCATGCAGTAAAAGGACAATGCTGTTTATCTTCCTCAACAGCGCATACAATGGCAGGAGTTAATATTCACTTCAGGTTTATCAACAGCAGAAGTAAATAGCTCTGACTCTTAGTGGAGCCAACACATTGATTTGGAATGTAATGCTGCCTATAGTGCTTTCTTCCTCTCTTTTCGTGTGTGTTGGTTTTTTGTTTTGCATAATATCCAGTTTAACAGTAAAAGCATTGGGGAAGAACAAGTCCACTGGGGGCTTTGGAAAGCAGGACACGTGGCACAGGAGCACAGAAGTTCTGGAACTGTCCTTTCTTTTGGACTTGCAGGGAATGAACCTCAGCATAAGTCCAAACGTGAAGGCCGTGTGTGGATTTACAAACCATTCTTTTAGCAAAGCCAGGGACTGCGTATGTTAAAGCCCCAGCTCAGACACGTGTTTAAAGGAGCAGAAGCTCAGTCCAGCAGTGGTGGCCTGACATGAAAGATCTACTCCTGCACCCATCACACAGGGTTTGATTTAATTTCTGGCCTCTTTCCTGGAGCTGACAGAGGTCTGAGGTGATGATGTACAGCCCTGTAGGAGATGATCAACAAATAATTAAGGAAGGGCATTAGGATCTAGAAGGCAGGTTCATCACGTGTAATGAGGGCTTCATGTGAAAGAGGGATTGAAGTGTGAGTGTGTTGTGAGGGAGGGAGAGAGGGAATTGGGCAGGGCCACAGAACTCCACGTGGGGTAGAGGGCCCCCTCAGAGAAATGGATATGCCATGTAGGTTCAGTATAGACAAACGGGTGGCAGAAAGCAATACTAACCTTTGAGCGCTGAGACCCTAGTAGGCCCCTGGAAGCCTTGGATTCATCAGGCCTCATCCATAGCCCATTGAAACCAATGCAAAGCCTCCCACTGACTTCACTGGGCTTTGGATCAGGCCTGTGATGCAAAAGGAAGTTGGTTGCCAGGGTTTGGAATAGAATCCTGGCCCCACTGAAGTTGCTGGGACTTTTTCCGTTGGCTTCAGTGGAGTCAGGATTTCTCCCAGGGCTGCTATTGTCTGTCTTTCTCAAACCTGCTGTATTGTGAAAGACAGTTTGCCAGGTTTGTGCAATTTAAAATTTGTGGCCCCCTCCTTGATGCCTGGCCTCAGTGCCCCCATCACCCGACGCCTGGCCCCCTCTGAATTTCATTACAGCCCCACAGCAGAATGACGTCAGGGGAAGCCCAGACCAGGTGCTGCTGGGCATTGGGAGAGCTGGGTGGGGCAGACTCTCCTGGCCTTGGCTGACCTGTTCTGGCCCTGGGTCAGGCCAATTAGTTCTGCCTTTCAAAACTGGCAAGAAAATGTATCAGCGCAGATAGAAAAGTCCAGCTCCTCCGCCGGCTCTTTGAAGTTCAGAGGATGGGAATAAATAACACACCAAGCAGAGGATATTCCACTCACCTGTCCAAAACCAAAAAGCCTGGCCCAGGGAATGGTTGTTTCGGATTTGACAAGGCTGCATTAGCCCCTGATTTGGCACCCAGGTCCTAGGCTGAATAGCCGGGGAGAGGTGAATGAGCTGTGACAGAAGGAATTCATCTCTCTGTGCCACAGAGCAGCTCTGGAGCCATTCGGCAGCTGCTACTGTAACCTTGAGACAACTCCGGCCCTGCGGCACTAGCAAGCTCATCCATACTGCAGGGAGGGAGTAGCTATGGAGCCAATGGTCCTACCCCTTCCCCTCCCATGTTCATGACTGGGAAAGGCCCCTGGAGATGACTCCAGCTCATACATGGGGGTGCACCTGGCTGTTTAACTCTTCCAAAGCCTGCACCTCTTGCCCAGCATGGCTCCTCTCATCCCACTGCTAGGGACGCCTTCGTAGCTGCAGAAGCCACTAAACTAACCCACTTTGAAACATTATGGGCCAGATTCTCAGCTAGTATAAATTAGCATAACGCTATTGTCTTCCATGGAGCTACACCTATTTACAGCTACTGAGGCGCTGGCCCTATTGATTAAATAAAGGCTTTCTAACAAGGAGCAAGTTTAACCAGGCTTGTTTGTCGGATGACTCATATTCCACGTGCCAGAGCCCTCAGACAGGCGCTCACTGCCATTTGAACGGCCGTACAGCTCGCAGGAAAGGGCTTCCTAATGCGAAGTAGTGAGATCTAGACCCAGTGTAAAACTCACACCCAATTAGAAAGTGGAACCAGAAATTTAGCGCCAACTTTCCATTTTCCACGCAGAAGAATAAAGGAAACGATTAAAAGAAAGCAACTGCGCTGGCTAGCAATGATTTTATTGTGCTATTCATACGACCCTAAACAAGAACAATATGTTTTTAGCGGCTCGAGTGCGTCATTCGTTACTTGCTGACTTGGTGAAAACACCGTGGCATCTGCATCAAGTGCAAAATGAAACGGATCACTGTAGTCATGTTGTAAACTCATCTGGCCGGGTGATCTTTGGACAATGGCAAGTGATAGCTCAAAAGCAGCTGTGCAACACCACTCGAACAGATGGTGACACACAGGATGGCAGGCACACAGTCGTGCAGAGGCTCTTGCTACCAAGCTCTCTGCTGCAGCCCAAGCCATTCAGGGGATCCAGCGATGCTTGTTTAGGAAAGGAAAAACCTGCCTCGCAAGTGACTCACTGCACCATTGCAGGCTGGATAAAATTAGAGCATAGGACATGAGTGCCATGGGATAAAGAACAGATTTGCAATGGTTATTATTGGTGGCACAATGGTCTGGAGTCCTCAGCCAGGATTTGACTTAGGCGCTGTACATACATCGTAAGAAAATGTCTGCCCTGAACAGATAACATCCAAACTGAAAAGACAGATGGGAGCGTTGGAGGGGAAACAGCAGGAGAGAAAGGGGATGAGGCTTGTTCAAGGGCACACAGCATCAGAACTGGGACTGGAACTCCGGTCACCCTGCTAAGGCCAGCCCCAAATCCATGGGAGAGAAGCAACATGCCCCATGGATCTTTGGCTGCATCTAATACCAACACCTCGCTCCTGCTCCCTCTGGGCGGCTGCAAACCCCGCCCTCTGCAGACACTGAAGCAGCAACTCTTCAAAGGTGAGCTCCTGGTGAGAGTCCTGCTTTTCCACTGGTGGAGATGGCTGCTTCTGACATCATCCACTGGCAACACCCAGGCCCAGATCCTCAAAGAAATCAAAGGGAATTACTTACCTTTGAGGACCTGGGCCCCATAATCCTCTTCCAACCTGGCCCTGTCCTGCCCACAATCCTCCGCCTTCTTCCATGGTCTGATGGAGAGAGCTACCATGACACACTGCCCCATGGTCTTCATAGAGCACGGGTCTCTCTGGAGCGTTTCCATGACCTAGTGCCCTCAGTGCAGTGGCACAGAGCTGGCTGTGCTGCATTTCAGGTCTTGGCCCCCAGGCCTTTGACTTGGTGGCAGTTTTGTGTGCAGAAGGACTGCAGCACCAATTCTGCAAACACACAGTGCAGGAGCAATTCCCTGATCAAAAAAACTGGGGTCAATGGGGGGGAAAATGTTAAGCTCAGCCTGAAACGTGGCCAAGGAGCCTTGTGGAAGATGCGCATCATTAAGTGCAGGGGACCAGCAGGAAAGGAAAGTTACATCGCACATCGCAATTATCTCATTCTTGTCATATCGTCTCATTTTGTCAGCCATCAGGCCAGAGACTATCCAGGCTTACAGTCAACATGCACTGACAATCAGGCAATAAATAACCTTGCTGGAGCCATCGGTGTCAACATCTTGGCATTGTTTGCCTCCTTTTGCCTGCCTTTCAAGTGACACCCACTCAGGGTCTCACACGCACACAAGCAAAAGCAAGAACCCCTTGCTATTGTCTGTAGAAGGTATCGTCTCACACTGTCTCTTCAGATGCCCCTCTTTTGTGGACAGCTCAGGATTTAATTGGTGGTTTGAGCACGTTACTAATTTCGCATAAGGTGTTTTTTCCACTTGCTGCTTTCAATCACTGCCCAGCCAAATGCATTAGTTTGGGATCAGGGAGTGCCTCCATTTTGCCTGAGGCAGGGCCAGAGGGGCAGTCTGCCAGGAGTCTGAAGGAAACTTTTAGGACTGGATCCTTAGCTGGTGTAAATTAACATAACACCATTGACTTCAATTATACTGATTTACAGCAGCCGAGGCTATGTTCTGTGCTGCGTGAAACTGACCAGAATGTTGCATTCTGTCCCCCTCTTTAATAGGGAGGTAGGACTCTTGCAGATCACGGCTCAGAACACCAGTTCTCCATTTTCATAGGAGCACTTGGGTCAAGATCATAGAATATCAGGGTTGGAAGAGACCTCAGGAAGTCATCTAGTCCAACCCCCTGCTCAAAGCAGGACCAACACCAACTAAATCATCCCCGACAGGGCTTTGTCAAGCCGGTCCTTAAAAACCTCTAAGGACGGAGATTCCACCACCTCCCTAGGGAACCCATCCCAGTGCTTCACCACCCTCCTAGTGAAATAGTGTTTCCTAATATCCAAGATAGAGTGTTGCGTGATGGAAATCATAGTGTCAGTGGGTCATTGATCTAATGGTAGAATCCTATCCACCAAACTTTGGACATCCCTTTGTTTGCAGTTTATCCAAGCTGCAGTGAAGTCCGTCTCATCTTCTGGCAAGTGAAGGAGAGGGTGAACTTGCAGGATTGGTACAACTCATCAGGTGAACTCTTCCTCCATTGCGCGGGGGAAGACGGAATCAATGGAAGCTCATGCCATTGAGTCAGTCGGCAATGTCACGAATGGTGAAGTACAAAAAAGTGTTGCAGGGCAGAAGATATTTTTCTGAACACGATCGGCCAGGGCTGAGGTCAAGGGCCCAGTCTGCGAGCTGAGTGAAACCAATCAAAAAACACTAAAGCCTCTTGCGAGCCACACCCTACTTTTACTGAGCCTCCAGGATCAGTCGGGGTCAGCCTGAGAAGCAACAGAAAAAAACTCTTGATTCTGAAATTGGACCAAAGCCCAAGCATTAGAAACTCCAATCAGAGACGACCCATGCCTGCCGATGGAGGGGGCGTTGGCGGGGGGGGGGGGGGAAGCAGAGTGAGGGCAGCTGGCTTCAGCAGTGTTACTGAGTATGCTCAGTACAAACCAACCAGCAAATCAGGAGGGGGCACATAACCCAGCATACCCCCCTCCTCCATCACCTCCGACTTCAACACAAAATGAATGATGCTTTGGGCCTATTGCACTTGAAAGCAGAGACCCAGGGATAGCTCACCACCACTACGTGCTCCTCTGCAGATACAGTGAAACCATGGAAAGATACACTGGAGAATCAGATCCCCAGCAGGGATCAGGGCTTAGAAAGACACCAGCTCCCCAGACAGGTGAAAGCAGCATTGACTGGCGGGGACCAATGAGCAGGGAAAATTTGGGGAGGCCTGTCAGGCATTTATCTCAATAGAGTTCATTGTGTTTAATGCCAAACCCAGCAAAGCGCCAAGAGATTGAGGGCCACATCATTAGGTGTAAATCAGAGCAGATGCACAGCTGCCAAGGGAGCTGCACAGATTTACACCAGCTGAGGATGTCACCCAGACTGTCCGTTTGGAGCATATTCTTAACTCACTTTAACAAAAGAGTGTTACAAAGGGGGAAAGTGTTTCTTCCAGCCGCTCTGCAGCACTGAAGTTTCACCTGATCTGAGAAGCTAATAAGACTTTTGAGTTAAACTAAAACAAACTGCAAAATATTTTTCGTTTGGGTTTTAGATAAAAGGCTGGATTGAAATCCGTAGTCTCTTTAAATGACAGCTAAGGGCAAAGCCAACGTAAGCCGGCAGCTATTTAGCTTCCTAGAGGGAATGGGGTTTTTATGTCACTTTTGAAGTTAAGCAAAGTTGAAAGGGGACTAATGTTCCCCAAGTTGCTTGGAGTATCTGCTTTCTCTCTAACAAGGATTAAATGGAGGAAAAGTTCCACGCTCCATTTCAGATGAGACATGATTTGATGCCAGGTCTCACTCTCCTCAGATTGTATTTATCCTGTTGTTTATAATAAAAATCGAGTGATCCATTTCTTCTGACAGGAGGAAGAGCGGCTTCAGGAAGCCTTGTACCAGTCTGTGTCTATATTAAGGGACTATTGCTTGACAGCTTCCTGACCATAAATAGCTATCCAGCTAGGCAGAGTTTTAATTTAGATGTGAGAAATAAGAGAGTCTGGAAAAGGACTTTTATGATGTTACTCAACTTCTACCCTCCCCCCGTTTTTTTGCTTTTCAAAAATGGGGTGTCTCTGATCACCCCCCAGCACTGACTCTTCTCCACCTGAGCTCACCCCCAACCAAGCACATCCCCTGTGTTCACAAAAGCTGCAAAGGAGAAGTTAGGCAGCTCCCAGGTGCTAAGTGAGTTATAAGTGTCACAGGGGAGGCCAACCTGAGCCTGAGAAGGAGCCAGAATTTACAATGTACATTGCCAAACAGCCACAGTAATACGTCAGCAGCCCCCCATCAGCTCACGCCCCCCCCCCCGCTCCCAGTGCCTCCTGCCCACCGGCAGCCCCGTCGTCAGCACCTCCCCCTCCCTCCCTCCCCGCACCTCCCGATCAGCTGTTTTGTGGACCCGCACCTCCCGATCAGCTGTTTTGTGGAGTGCAGGAGGCGGCGGGGGAGGAGAGAGGAGCGAGGGCATAGCTGGCTCAGGGGAGGGGACGGGAAGGGGTGGAGTTCAGGCAGGGCCTGTGGCAGAGCCAGGGGTTGAGCAGTGAGCACCCCCTGGCACATCGGAAAGTTGGCGCCTGTAGCTCCAGCCCCGGAGTTGGTGCCTGTACAAGGAGCCTCGTATTAACTTCTGAAGAGCCGCATGTGGCTTCGGAGCCCCAGGTTGGCCAGCCCTGGACCAGAGAGCTCGAAGGGCTCTTCCCTCACTCCTCTCCCCAGGCCCTGGTGGAGGCTGCTCTGGCAAGGCAGCTGTAGGGGCCAAAGGGCGGTGATGCGCTGGGGTGAATGTCACTATGTAGCTCCCTACCTCCTCCACGAGGCCCCACCAACGTCATTTCCATGGGTTCATGGCAATTTGACTTGTCTTGCTGTTGCACAACCAAGAGGAATAGAGAACCCTATGTGATAAGACCACCTGATCTAAGGAGCTGATCCAAAAGCACATGCAAGCCAATGGCAAGGGCTCCCACTGAAGTCAAGGGCAGTCTTTCATTGATGTCAATGCACCTGTAACTGCAGGGTTCTCTATTGCTGGCAGGAGTAAAGAGTAGGAACAATTTATTTTCTCCCTAAAGTAAGAAGTCATGACTCAGGATGCACACTGAAAATAGACCTAGTGTAGACCAGGCTGCCATTTTACAGAGCCAATTCCCAGACCATAATCCCAGCTCTGAGTTCTCCAACATAGGAGTCTGTAAGTAATGCCTGTACTTAAGAGAAAAGCTTGAAAACATGAACTCTAAACAGTCCTACACCAGAAGGCAAACAAAAAGAACCACACATTTATTAGATTTTTAAAAAAAAGCTCATGAATTTAAGCTGATCTCATGATTTTAGGGGCTTTGCTTGTGATTTTTGAATGCTTGGAGTTGGCAATACTGGAAACAACAACAAAATAACCCAAAAGAAAAAGGACATTTCAAGATTTTTTTTATTATTATTATCGGAATCTATTTTGACCATTTTTGTCACATGGTTTGCCTAAAAAGAAAAAAAAATTCTTTGGAGATAGAACTGGAAGAGCAGCGTGTTTATCTCATGGATGACTCATGGGATCAGTGTTGAGAGAGTAAATGCTTCAGAAGCTAATGCTCTATAGAGATGATTGTTTTTAATATAAAACAGTATATGTTTAAAACAACAGGGTCTTTTTTTTCCTTTCCTGCCGTGGCCAGTAAACATAAGGAAGGCAACACGGTTTACGTGTTAATAGAATTAAGTTACTTGGTGCCATATTATCACAGTCTTTATAGGAAAGTGGAAGAAATTGCACACAGAGGAGTCATAGAAGGGAGAAATAATCGTGAATAAACATAGATTCTGGGATGTATTTATTTGTTTCGTCTCGGGAAGATAAAGGATTCCTCATGAAAAGAGAGACATCCCCGTTTCTTTTGCTTTGGGGAGGCGTCTCCAGTTCACTTCTGCAGAGTGAAAGCTGTTAGAGGAGTGAGTACCACCGAACCCGTCAGTCAGGAAGAATGAACTTGGCCAAGGACAGCCACCATTTTCTAAGCCTTCACTCACAGCTTCCGAGAGAAATCTGTCTTTGAACATAGAATCATATATTGACTACTTGAAACCTTTCAGTCCTAAAGCTCTAAGGCAGCCATTCCTTTTGCCTGTTATCCATTAGCGGGGAAGGTAGAAAGGTTGGTCCAAAGTGTTTTAGTGGAAGCCTCGTTTCTAGGCCAATGCCAGTGCACACCAAGAGTCCTGACGGAGGGGAATGCTTAGTCCTGACTGTTGAGTCATGGTAGCAGAAGTGAAGGCGTAATCCTCAGGTTCAAATTTGAACTCGGAATGGCCGCTGGCCAGTGTGTCATCCGATTGGCTTTGAGCCTATGAAGATTATAATAAGGAGAAATTATTATAAAGCCACAGATGTATTTTAATATATATTGAAAGCAGGAGTTTCAATGAGAACATTGAGTTACAGTTACTTTTATTTATTTATATTTGTCTTCGATCAGTGATGCAATACTCTAGCTCTAAAATCATCTAGCTAATCACTTAGGATGGAATTTTCAAAGAAACTTAAGGGAATTGGTGTCTGACTTCCATCGAAACGTCATGGGAATTCGATGCCTATCTTCATTAGGCTCAGTTGAAAACCCCAGCAATTTAGCTGACACTGTTCCAATTTGGAATTAAGGGGATGTAAGATAAACCCATTACTCGCACCATGTCATTAGCAAAAGAATAGTTACATTTGTCATAATTTAATAGTATGAATACGACAGATCATTAATATGATAGATTAGACCCTACCAGAATTGTATGTGCAAGAGAACCCTGGAACTAGACAAGAGAATTGCTTCATTCTAAGACTAAAGTGCTTTAGCAGAGCTCTCTGGAAGAAGCCTGTGATATACCAGGCTCAACTGAGTGATTGATTGATTGATTGATTGATGAATTGTGTCCCGTTCAGAGACCTTTGGGCACATGTATGTTCTTTATAATCATAACACCAATCAAACGTATCAATGTCAACCAAGAACCCCTACTATAAACTAGAGAGGGCACCAAGTCTCACAGTTGGGATCTCAGTCGGAACTTCCCTTCAATTCAGACATGTTCAGATTCAGGGGCTTGGTTAGACCCAATATAAAGATGATGCACAGTCAGAACATTTTGATTTAGAGCAGGGCCGCCCAGAGGGGGGGGGCAAGAGGGGCAATTTGCCCCAGGCCCCGGGTCCAGCAGGGGCCCCCATGAGAGGTTTTCGGGGCCCCTGGAGCAGGGTCCTTCACTCGCTCCAGGGGGCCCAGAAAACTCTTGTGGGGCCCGGGCCCCTGGACCTTCTTCCGCTCAGGTTCTTTGCTGGCGGGGGGTCCTTCTGCTCCGGGGCGGAATGACCCCCCGCTGGCAAATTACCGCCGAATACCTGGCTGCACTTCGGTGGCGGGTCCCGCTTCGGTGGCAATTCGGTGGCGAGGGGCTCCCGCCGTGGGTCTTCGGGGCACTTCGACAGCGGGTCCCGGAATGGAAGGGACCCCCCCCCCCCGCCGAAGCAGGGGCCCCCCGCCGCCGAAGACCCAGGCCCCCGGAATCCTCTGGGCGGCCCTGATTTAGAGCCATCTCTTCCACCAGAGAAACAAAGCACCAATCCATGCACCCAATGCAACCCATTCGGACAAACTCGTGAGACAGGAAATGTGTCTGACACGCAATGATCTCTAGGGAATACTCTGCGCTGCACTTTCATGAGTGTTAATTACACCTCTAATTGCCAGCAGAACAATAAAGAAAACTCCACACAGGTGAGTATATACCTGTCTGACTAGAAAGCTGTCAAGAACTCTGCAAGTTCCTAATCTCACTTACACTGGTTTTCCATTGACTCCATTGTGTTATTCCTGATTTACAACGGAGCAAGATCAGAATCAAGCCCAGCTACCTAGATGTAACTCCCATTGCCATCAATGAGAGTTGGAGCTGTGTACTCTTTAGAAGGGTAGAACGGGACTCTGTGCAAACTATAAAACTTGTGGTGACCCTTTATATCTGTGCCTAATGGTTTCCAGAGCAAAAGGTGCATTTATGGGTTAGAAGACAGTTTGAGGTGTGGATGGGAGAGTCTAATTATGAAACTGGCTTGTTATAGCAACAGACAATTAAACTACTTAGTCCTGTACCAGCTAGTCAAAAAAATCAATGTGAACGAATACAAATAGCTCTCTGTTCTCAAGCTTTACCTGGGAGACTGACACTATGGTTTGTCCGGGGTACTGTGATGCCACGTTGGGTTCGGTTTTTAAAGTGACGGTGCTGTCTGAGTTTGTAATGGAAGAAGGGGAGTTAGTGGCTGAAGTTGTAGACCCTGAAAGATAACCGTTACAAGTTGATAAAGTAACATACACATAAGTCAGTTCTCAAAGAAAAACTCATTTATATTTTAATAGCTGCCTGGACTTTTTAGGGGAGAATCTCCTATCTCATGGCATTATTGTAGCATGAGAGTACTTTTTGTGTGGTAGTTTGTTTGTTTGTTTCTCAGGTAAAACACAGCAAAACCAAAACTGATTGGAAAGTGACACGCTAGAGCAGTGTTTCTCAAACTGGGGTCGCCGCTTGTGTAGGGAAAGCCCCTGGCGGGCTGGGCCGGTTTGTTTACCTGCCCCGTCCACAGGTCCAGCCGATCGCAGCTCCCACTGGCCACAGTTCGCTGCTCCGGGCCAATGGGGGCTGCTGGAAGCAGCACGGGCGGAGGGACATACTCTTAAGTGTTTCTGAGGGGAATTTTTTAAATAATCTCTTAACCTTTCCTAGATCCCTCTGCCCCAGCAACTCTTGACAATACCCAGCTGCCCTACTGCTCCCACCCCTATAGGCTCCATCCATCCAACAGCAAGGGATACAGTGTCCGCATGTTTCTTCTAAAATGCCCAGCAGTGAAATAGCTAACAGCACTTCCATTTACATCGTCAACATGAGTGGACAGCCCAATGAGAAGAATGGTACTCCTGTTTGAGGCTCTGGGAAACAACACTGCATCAGCTCACATCTGGAGGATTTCCTTTCCCGTCATAAAGACTAAAAGACACTCTTTTTCTTTGTAGGAAAGATTAGATTCTGCAGGCATATTCTGTAGCAGGAATTCATTTTTTAGCCAATTCCAGAGCTGTAGAATCACTGACAACATTGGGCCCCACTTACGGTCTAAGCCATAGGGAGATATAATAAAAGAACCATACCTGTTGAGGTTTTGCCTTTGGTAATGTTTTTAGGCTTCCTTTTCCTTGTCTGGATGCTTTCCTTTTTCATTGCCAGAGGTCGTGGCACCTTGACACCCACAAAGTTTGGAATCATTAATATTGTATTGTACTGAGTTCTACCTCGCGTGTTGCTTTTATATTTACATATTGTAGCATGTGCAAAGACCTTGTCCTTCACTAAGTGCTATTTTTCTCCACAACAGGCCTTGGCTGGAAGATGTATAGGGCTGAACAGTTGAGGCTTTCACACAAATTTTGTTTTTTTTCCCATTATTTCCTATTTTCCTTTTTCTGATTTATTAGTGACCTTTGCAAGTGTGTCTTATTAAATTACACCAGTGTGTGGGGCACTGGATGTCCCACGGGGAATGGTCATGGGATAGGGAGATGTTAACCTCTAGGGCATTGGCTCAAATTGGCCCAGGCTGAAGCACTAAGTCTGTTTTGTGGTCTATGGACAATTCACTAGTGGTTCCTGCCCTGAGTGGATAAACATCATCAAACCACCACACCACTGGTGTCCCTGAGATAATGGACAGGAAAGAAGCATTTACTGTCTTTAAAATTAATAGATTTTAAGGCCAGAAGGGTCTGTTATAACCATCTACTCTGACCTCCTGCATCACACAGGCTAGAGAACCTCACCCGGTAATTTTCGCATCAGGCCCATAACTTCTGTTTGATTTACAACAGATCTTTTAGAAAGACAGCAAACCTTGAATTAAAGACTTGAAGTGATGGAGAATCCGCCACGTCCTTAGGTAAATTGTTCCAATAGTTAATGATCATCACTGTTAAACATGTGCACATTATTTCTAATCTGAATTTGTCTAGCATCAGCTCCTAACCACTGAATTTCATTATGCCTTTTTCTGCTAGATCAGTGGTTCCCAAACTAAGGGCACGGCTTGTTCAGGGTAAACCCCTGGTGGGCCGGGCTGGTTCGTTTACCTGCCGCATCTGCAGGTTCGGCCGATCGCAGCTCCCAGTGGCTGCGGTTCACCGTTCTCAGCCAATGGGAGCTGCAGGAAGCGGCGTGGGCTGAGGGATGTGCTGGCCGCCCTTCCTGCAGCCCCCATTGGCCTGAAGCAGTGACCAGTGGGAGCCGCGATTGGCCGAACCTGCAGACGTGGCAGGTAAACAAACCAGCCCAGCCCACCAGAGGCTTATCCTGAACAAGCCGCGCCCCTATTTGGGAACCACTGTGCTAGATTAAAGAGCCAGCTACTATCAGAAATGTCTTCCCCATGTGTGTTCTTGTAGATCACGATAAAAATCACCTCTTAACTTTCTCTTTGATAAACAAAACAGACGGAGTTTCTTAAGTCTATCACTATAAGCCATGTTTTCCAGACCTTAGATCATTCCTTTAGCTCTTTTCTGAATTCTTTGCAATTCCTGGACTGGATAAAGCTGCCCCTTCCAATAGGAAGTGAAAGCAGGATATTTTAAACCTGGTGGGAAATGATTAAAGACAAAATGGTTTCCTATAGAGGATAAACGAGTGCCTTACCCCATGGAGTTTCATGTATAATCCGCAGGCATTGCAGACTGGTTCTCCTTCTGCATTCCGTCTCCAGAGGGTAGTATTGGTTGTGTGACAGTTAGTGCAGCAAAGACCAGCACGTCGCGATGAAGACTAAAAAAACCCCCACACACGTGAAAAAAAAGAAAAGTAAGAGTTTGCATGCAAGGAGAAAAGGAAAATCTCAAATTACACTGATTTCCTGGACAATGAAAAATGTTGACTAAATGCACAAGATAACAAAATTCACATCAAAGAAATAGCAGTCCAGTGAGCTCACTTTGATTTGCAAACGTTCTTTTATGGAGCTTGATAAACCTGGCAAACATCCTTTTAATCCCTTCCACTAATGTTGAATAAATATGTTCCGAGAACTAATATTTCATAACATGGTGCAATAATTTCCAAGTGATCCACTCGGAGGGAGACGGGTCTTATAAGAATTATTATCCATGTTTTGAAAGCAGAAATGTTGCAAACGCCATAGAAAAATGCTGTCGATTTAAATTAACTGTTAAAGTTAATGGGGGCCAGACTGATCCGTGGTGTAAATCATCAGTGGTGTCTGGGCTTGGGAGGGGTTCATAAAAAAAGAATGATCCTTTGAACTTCCTGCATCTCCTGCCTCTCATCTAAAGAGCCCAAAGCACTTTCCAAACACCAATTAATTCCAATTTTTGTGGGTGGCTTGACTGCAGGACAGGTCCCAAAGCTAATGTTTCTTTAGCTGGAAGCAGAAACATTTGGCAGAAGCAGCAGGCCTGTCTCTGTCAATCGTGTTCTCAGCTAGTGGGAAATTCAGAGCTCTCAACACAGGGTTTTAGCTTGTCATCTTATGGGCGTTTCATTTTAAGGTCTCTTAGCTTTAGGCATTCCAGCTATTTGAACAGGAGACTTCAGTAAGTGTAATACTGGTGCCATATTTAATATCATGGACTATCGCCACATTCAGGTGTTTGAGCCTGGGGACAAAAACGTCAATTCATCGCGGGGATGGATGTTGGGTGATGCAAGTAACAAAGAATTCCAAATCTGTTTTGTTTTTCCATTATTGCCTCATATCATTACTAAGCATTGTGACAAATTGGGTAAAGGGAGACGGAATAAAAATGACACGTTTTACAAGGTTAGCTGGAAAGTGCAGATCAGATTTGCGTTTCAGAAGACAGGGAAGGCAAAGGGACGGAACGCGCTTTGAGTCACTGGTTGCTAAGCGAAGCAGCTTCCGCAACTCATTATATTCCTTTATACATTATTTATTTTTCAAAAAATAACCTGTCAAAACATAACTCTGAGATGCGAGCGGATTACTTTTGCACAGAGAAGAAGTTAATGAGGTTCAAAATCTTTCCCTAGCAATTTCCGACCTGAGGAAGAGGGATGGGGTCATGTTATAGCTGGTATATACCTAGGCTGGGCAAAATCCTGCCCTCACATATACCTCCTTAACTCCTATTGGGCCCCATTTGCCTAGCTCACGTCTTGTGTGGAGCTGAGCGTCCTCAGCTAACTCAGCCAGAGAAGGAGGAGATCAGCACCTTGCAGAATTGGCACAACCCAGCCTGCAAACAGTCCCCTAGTCTCTCCTATCATCAATAGTCCCATGGAAGCAGCACATACAGCAAGCCAATGGGCCGACCCACAATAGTAAGGACCACATCTGGTATTAAGGGGAGGGTTTTGGCCTAGCTGTCCTCGCTGAAGAGTGAGGGATTTCTACCACTGACTGGATGTAGAGTAAGGCCAGTACTGAGAGCTTTGGAAAGTCCCACCCTTAAGTGTTAGCAGGACCAGTAATACCTGAGGGGCTGGACCCACCGCCCAGGATGATCAAGTAGGTCTCATGACATGAGGTCAGAGTGAAAATTGGGGTCCTAACCACTGAATTCCAATACTAGGCATGGCACCAAAGTGGTCTTCCTATCTAGATACTTCTATAGCCTTCAACACCCTCATATTTGAGGGCCTCAAATCACTAATGGATTTTATTCTCTCCCCACCACTGCGAGACAGGAAAGTGCTATTTCCACTAAACAAATGGGGAACTGGGGCACCGGGTAGATGAAATGACTTCTCCAAGGTCAGACACAAAGAATTTGTCAACACAGCATTCTAGTCCACACCATACAGGTGTCAATTTTAGTCTGTGCTTGGGTATTGTGCACTAAATGGCCCATGTAGACCCTGCTGGTGCGCACTAAAATTTCCCTGGTTCACGTTATTGTGGTCCGATTTCAAATGATACTACGTTAGTGTGCACCAGCAGGGTCCACCTGGGTCATTTAGTGTGTGATACCCTAGCGCAGACTAAAAGTTACACCCTCTTGTATGGACTAAAGCAAGTCTGAAGTCAGTGGCTGAGCTGGGAATAGAAACCGCATCTCCTCAGTTCCAGTTCAATGCCTAACTCAGTAGAAAATCCTTCCTACTCTGTAATCTTTGCATCATCAGTCACCTAGCAGTTCTGTGATGGTAGAGTGGGTAATATGTAACTGACGGCATTTCAGAACCAACTATAAGATAGTTTTAATAAATTGCTGTTTCAAATAAGTTTACAGACCACGGGGCCATCTCCTTCTCCTAGGGAAGTCACTGGGAGCGTGATCAGGCCCAGGGTTACCAAAATACTGGGTCTAAAAAACTTTAAACATTCTCTGAAGTTGCCCATTGTGATTTAACTTTCCACTGCAGCAAGAAAGACACAGTCAAGGCTACTTTTGCTGACTGAAGGACAAAAGGTACAAAATGTTATTGCTAATTTCCCAGCAGTTTACTTAAAAGAAAGAGCGTTCTTGCCCTTCCCCGCCTCCAACCCAAGTCCACCATTGTAGCATTCTGACCTTGTCTAGGAAGTTGTTGACTTCAACATTGTACTCCAGTGTTTATTTATATAAATGTAGCATACACTTAAACAAAAAGCCCTTCATGGGCTGCACTTGACAGCCAACTGCTGCTGATAAAGCTCTTGGAATCATTCGTCTGAGCATATTTAATAAAACGTACGCTAAAGTTAGCTACATGAAGGTCTGACCGAGCTACTGGGCCAAGAAACTCAGAATTAACAGAGGATGGGCCCTCTGTGGAGCTGTCTGAGTGTTTACAGAAAACCACAAAGCCATCAGAGACTCGGAACATGGAAATGAAAGCAGGGGAGTTTCATAGAAAATACCTTTGAAACCCAAAACCATCAAATCAAAACTCAGCAAAACTTGTTGCCACTTTAGACAGGCATAACTGTGGGGGAATAGGGTCATTAGACAGCTTGCTACAGGTGGGCAACTGGTAGGTCTTCTTGGTCAAATGAACCTTTGTGAAACCTCTGAAATCTGGATCACTGAGATGTCTCATGAAACCATACAAACCCAGACACAAGGCAGAGTGTTGCAAAACACACAAGTTTGAAATCCGCTGATAAAAAAACACCATATAAGAACTGAGGATTATTAATTTGAGTTCCTTTGCCATTCTAGCTTTGAATGAGCCTAAAACTCAAGGGGTGGGAAAACACATGAACTGAAACTGATGAGACAGTTAATCAAAACACATCATACATTTTGCACAGATCTAGATACCCATCAGTTAACATGGTATTTAAGCTCAAACCCCAAGTCAAGGTCCCCGAAGGATGTTATAAGTGGAATTACCTACGCGTGAAGAGTTAAATTATGGCTATTTTAACTCTTTTCTGAAACTTCTCTATCAAACGAACCTGCTTCCTCAGCTCAGAATGTGATTGGTGTTATTGGTTTTCATGAGAACATTGTTCTTATTATAAGAACATTTTAATCATTTTAATTCCCTTTTTGTTCTTTGTTGGGTTTTTTTGGCTAATAGTGCAATAACTTGCATACAACAGATCCATGTGCGTATTCATGCTCTACTGAAATTATTTCACGAGGTGCAGCAGTAACCATGTAGTATTTTTCTGTGCCACATTTGCAGTGAAAAGTTCTCTGTTTGCCTTAAAAAAAAAATTACAACCTCAGTAACTTGGACAATAGTTGATTCCTCAGAAAGGGCCCAATCTTACAATTAGTGGACGTTTTCACTGAATAAGAACCAAGTTAAGAATAGAGCCAGCAGATAATTGATATTTTTGGTTTGGCAGCCAAACCAAAAGAATCTGAAAAATATTGTGTTTCATTTGACCCAAACCAATTCCCCCCCCCATTTTTTCCATTTTGTTTCGTTTCATTTTGGGTGCTTTTACCCTTCAAAAAAAATCCACCTACATTTCTAAACAAAACATCACGTTTTATTTTGAAAATGTCAAAACAAAACACTTTGACTTTTTCGGGGGAAAAATTCTCCGTTTCTTTTTTTGGGTGAAACCGTTCGCCAAATTTGACTTGGATTTGCATATAGTTTTGGTCGACCCCAAACTGCATTATTAGAGGCCTGCATCCAGCCTTTCTGCTGTGGGGTCTGACAGGTATCAGGTATTAGGCGTGTTCTGAGCATGCTGCAGGACTGTGCCCTGCTGGAGAGAAAGAGATTCCTCCACCTAGGCTGAGAATCGTGCTTCAGGCATTCCGGGGCTTCAGTTTGAGCCAGGGCTCCGAGCTGCTTGTTACCTGTGGGACAGGGTCACTTGTGCATTAGCTTAACTTTATACACATGAGCAGTCCCATTAAAATCAATGGGACTACTCACGTATGCACAGTTGCCTGGGCTTTCAGGATCAGGGCCTAACTTATTATTTGGTAAAGTGCTTCAAGATCCCTTGACTATGAAAGATGCTCTATAAAACAAAATTCCATCCCAGCCCATCACTAAGTAATATAGCTTTCTATGGAAATCAATAGGGTTGCATTCTGTTCATGTCAGAAATAAAAAATGATATGTCACAAAACTGCTGCCTATGCTACTTACAGAACATTGCCGTATCATCTAAAATGGGCTAGCAACTGTATTATTCTTACTTACCGTATCTTCATATACATGACTACACTACTGTACACAAAACTGCTAAATACCATTCCTGCTGTACTGTGCAGTCATATTGAAATCTCTAGTGCAAAATATGCCTTTTATTTTAATGCAACTTTGCATAGTAAAAGCAGCATATCCAGCAGGCAAAATAATACATAGTGGAATATCTGTCTAGGCTGGTTCCAGAATGAAGCTCATAAGATACAAACAACAGAGCATTATTTTACTACAATGTATATATTGCTATACACTGTAAGGGACTGTAATTCAATGGTTCCTCATCTTAACAAGACTTCAGTGTTTCATTGAATTCACTGGTTCAAGTACAGCACACTTTTACTACCAACCAAGCTATGCAGGGATATTGCACAGAAAAATTCTGTGCAGAAAACATTTTTTTAAAAAGTCTAGGACTTAGCAAAATCAAAGCAAATGTGAAACCCTGAAACTCGACTTTTTTGGGGGGGAATGTAAACAATGGTTTTATGGAGGGCAGGGAGAAATCAGACTTAGGATGACAACATGTATCTTAAAAATTAATCCTTGTGGAATTTGTTCAGCTCAGATATTTCAAAGTTAATTAAATAACAACAACCACAAGCACCAAGTCTGTTGTAAGACTTCAAATAGGAACAAAGGGAAAACAATAGGGATAAACTGGACAAGAAGACATGGGTCCGTTTCCTGGAGTGTATTGAGAGCTCACTCCAACTTCCTTTACTCAACTGTTGGTAACTAATATAGACACTGTGATGTTAACAATTGCTTAGGACGCATTTCTGCAGAGCTTCTATCAGTGGAAGGTTTGTTACATAGGAATGGCAGTACAGGGCCCCTTAGGCCTGGTTTACTCTTAGAGATTAGATCAATCAAACGATGTCGCTCCAGGCTATGAAAAATGTTGTCTCCAGCTGTGTAATGTAGTTAGGTTGACTTAATCCCGTGTAGACCCGGCTAGTTTGATGGAATAATTCTTTAGTCAACCTAGCTACCTCCTTTTGAGGGGTGGATTAACTACATGGATGGGGGAAAAACCCTTCCATCCATGTAGGAAGTGTCCATGCTACAGTGGCACGGCTGCAGCGCCGTAACTGTGCTGCTGAAGTGGCTGTAGTGTAGACATGCCCTTAGAACCAGAGCACAGCCATCTTCAGTTTCACCCCTTTTTGCCCTCCCACTTCTGCCTTATGCCTTGGGGTTTAAACCTGTTTCCCAGGTGGTTCTGATCCTGACTCTAGCGAAGACAATGAGAGTTTTGCCACTGAACGAATGGGAGCCGAACTGTATTCTTTTTTCAAATGATCTTGCTTATGGAGACTAGAGACTGGCTTGTTCTATGCTGGCTGAGCCATTTCTTCATTTGGAGACTGGATTTTGTAACTGCAGCAGGAAGTGGTTGGTATTCCAGCTGTCGGGTTGCTGATGGACCAGTCACTTTGTTTTTAAATCACCAGAACAACCAATTTTTTTATATGATGAATAACAGAAAAGGACAACAGTGTTCAAATACCAGTAGAAAAATGCCAGTGTGACTCTGACATTAAGGGCTAGATTGTCCAGGGCTCAGCATCGATCAGCTCCCATTGTGACACTAATGGCTTGATTTTCAAAAAGGCGCTGTGTGCCTGAATTAGCCTGAAAATCTGGCCCCTTCCAGAGCCTAAATGGGAGCTAAGTCCTTTTGAAAATCTGCCCTCTTAAGGCCAAAGCACTGTGCAGGGGATTCCCACCGAAGTCAATGGAAATTGTACATGTCAGTTGTGGGTTTCCATAGACTAACCCTTGATCCTGCAATCCAGGGCTGGCTCCAGGGGTTTTGCCGCCCCAAGCAGCAAAAAAAACCAAAACAAAACCGCGATTGCGATCTGCGGCAATTCAGCGAGAGGTCCTTCGCTCCGAAAGGGAGTGAGGGACCCTCCACCGAATAGCTGGATGTGCCGCCCCTCTCTGGAGTGGCTGCCCCAAGCACCTGCTTGCTAAGCTGGTGCCTGGAGCCAGCCCTGCTGCAATCAGACACTTTGGTTCACAGGCCTCCAGGTGGGTACAAGTGTCTGCCTATGTGGAGTTGATTACAGGAACTGGTCCCAATATTTTCCCTTTCCAGTTCACAGCATTGAATCGTGTGTGAATAATTTCTTTAAAATGATGAAAAATAGTTCCTGTGCATGTTTAGCCCTCTGGGGAATGGGTGTTACATGCTCAGCGGCTTGTTAAAATGTAAATATATCAGACCTGACCATTTATTTTCCTGACAAATCCAAAGGATATTAGTCTGTACTAGCCTCCTTGCTCAGCCAAGGGTCCTGTTGACTTCAAATGGAGTAACACACTAGCAATCGCTGCAGCAAAAAGAGCAGCTGTCATGAGCATCTTGTGTTTTCAACTGTCCGAAACGGCTGAGGTGCATGAGGTTCGCTTCACTAGGAGCTCAATCCCGCAGCTCTTAAGTCAATAAGAACTTTGCCATTGACTTCAATGGATGCCATATCAGACCCTATAGGTGTAAAACTCTGTCCCTACCAGGGCCTGTCATGGCCAGAGAAAATCCTTCACATGGTCATGAATCCGGACCTGAATAGGATACTGCCTGGACTGTAAAAATGAGAGGCTAGGCATGAGTGTGTCTGGTAAAGGGAGTCTTTGGGAGATGGGAGTGAGGGAGAGGAGCTGTGTGAGAGCTTGCCAGACAGACTAAGGGCTTGTCTACACTTACCAGGGGATCGACGAGCGGCGATCGATGCATCAGCGGTCGATTTAGTGAAGACCCGCTAAATCGACCGCAGATTGCTCTTCCGTCGACTCCTGTACTCCACCAGATCGAGAAGAGTAAGGGGAGTCGATGGGAGAGCGTCTCCCATCAACATCGCGTGGTGTGGACTCTGCAGGAAGTAGATCTAAGATACGTCGATTTGAGTTATGCTATTCATGTAACTCAAATTGCGCAGCTTAGATCGAATTTCCTCTGTAGTGTAGACAAATCCTAAGACACACACCTGGCCTGCATGCAGTACACTTTGCACATGGCCCCAGACCTCTACAGCTTGAGATTTGGGGCTGGTGAGAAGAAGGATGGCTTGTACGCACTGGGGTTTATCTATATGTTAGATTAGTTCCATTTGTCAGTCCTAGCGGTTACGTCTCTAAAAACTGGGAATTAAAAGTATTTAGTCAGTAATGATTGCCCAGCGCTAGGCAGATGGCCTGTACCAGGAAAGCCCCAACAATGAATAAGTCCTAATACTTCAACAAAAAACCTTAGCAGCATATCCCAATGCGGCCAAGCCTGGAGCTTTGAATATATACATATGCAAATGCATTACATCCCCCAGCTTGGAAGTACCATCAGAAATAACAGACTAACAACAGTTCCTCCTAATCTGGCACTGAGGAGTATGGTAGGTAAGTAATGTTGGACATTTCAAATGGCTGTTACACATCTGTGTTTTGAGCTCAGAACATGCAATAAGTGGGACTAAGCTCTGAAACCATCTCTAACTTGATCACTTTTCCTCTTATGGGGAGAGTTGGTTGAAAAATTGAATTTCCATCCCATGGGAAATTCTAGGATTTTTAATTCGGTTTTGTCTCAAATCAGGACAAAAAGTCGAAATCTCTGCATGTTCACGTCACAAAATATTCTGAGATATTTCATTTCAACCTCATTGAACCCTTTAGTTTTGATAAGATCAAAACTTTTTTGACTTGATCATTTCAACTACATTCTAGTATATTATTGTCAAAATGAAGCATTTTGATAATTTCCTACTGGATTTTTTGGTGAAATTGATAGATTCTAGTGGAATGGTTAGATTTTGTTGAATCATCATTTTCCAACAGAAAACCATTGCATCAGAAAATTGTTGACCAGCTCTACTGATGGGGCTGTTGCATAAAGGATGGGTGAGCAGTGATCAGGCCTAACCCCCTGCAGCATAGGAAATAGCCCCAGCGTCCTTAGGTAGCCTGGACTAGTACACAAGTGGGAAGGTGTGAGATTAGCCTCCCCTAACTCTATGCACCCTTAATAATGGTGCAACTTATTTGTCTCCATTTCATCTGCTATATGTATTGAAAGAACTCTGAGAAACATCTGCTCTGAAAACAGTTACAATGCCAGCATCATTCAGATCAGAATATGGCCCTGGGTATTTTTTATTACACCGTTCTCACAACAAAAAAACTATTCAAAATCAGTGGAGTTGCTCTGGATTTACATCACTATACCTGAGATCAGAATCTGCCCCAGTAGACAGACACTATACACAGAAAACTTCTGAGCAGCAGTAATGACAGAACGTTTTTCCATCAGAAAATGCTGATTCATTGAAAGCAAAATATTCCATGGAAACGTGGATTTCAATTAAATTATGTTTTAAAATAATGGGATGGAGCATTCTGTTGACGTCAAAATGTTTCATTTTGAGAAGGCAACATTTTAATTTTCTGGTTTGAAAAAACATTTTGTTTTGATATTATATTATGTATAATGTAAGAAAAAAGCAAAATCAGAAGGAAATGTTTCATTTTTATCAAAACAAAACATTTCCATTCACGGAATTTTTTTTAAATTTTGATTTAAGGGGAAATTTCACATTTTGGGGGGTTTGTTCCATTTTGGAATGGAAAGAATTGAAATCATGGAATTTTCTGTGAAACAGAAAAACCAGTTCCTGCCCAGCTCTAATTCAGACGCAAGCATCTTGACTATCTCCAGTGACTGCTTTGAAGATATCAATAAATACCAGAAAGCAAAATACAGCAGAATTACATTTTAAAAACAGTTGTTTTTCTTAAGAAATGGGTTATAATAAGAAGTTGGAATCCATTAAAAATCTTATTAAAAATTGGCACTAGACTTCTAAAACAGTTTAACTGATACATGTTAGTTTTAATTTAAAAAAATCGCATCTGCCTGGATAACTTGTAAACAAAGCTTCAGTGGCAATATGATAGAAAACAGACAATTTACACTGAGGCTCACTGAGCACAAATGTTGCACAGAGATTGTAATTGTTCATCGAAATATTTTGTTAAAAACCAAAATCCCTGCATAGTGACCTTGGTAAGATTTATCATCATGCAAAGGAAAATGGGCTTCTTAGGGATCCCTGAGCTATATGGATCTGATCCTGTAAATTCTTGGTCAAAGCTGTCCATTGATATCCAAAGAGTTTTACCTGAGTAATGAGTGTAGTATCCTATTCATATTCTTACATTATATCTATAACAGTGTCTTTAATACGAAAATACTAAGGTCTTTACCAAATTATCTATAAGCCCTAATTCTGCACACATGCTTTACTTCACACACATGCACAGATTACATACACATGTAAAGTTAACACGTGCAAATGTCTTTGCAGTTTTGGAGACATACGTGTAAAAATGAGTGACTTTACATTAGCATTCATGCCCTAAACTCTAGCAAAGAAATCTATTTCCAACTGAAACTTCATTTCACTAAGGACTCATCCTAAACATTTACTAGCGTTTAGCTTGACTGATTTAGAGTTTGAGGGATCGAGCCCTGAGCTCTGTTACCAATCACTGCAGTGTGAAAAGATGAAACTTTTTACAACTAAATTAAAATATCAAAGGTGAATTTACATGAAAAAGACATGCCTTCTCCCCCTTGCAAGGAGACCCAACTGTGATGGAATCCAATGTATAATACCTGTAAGATTAATGTTTTAATCTGAAAAGATACAGCAACTAATGAACACAGTAACCATAACCTATCCTTCAGCCAATGCTGACAGCCAGAGATGCACCAGTGACTGTATGTGATTCCAGCCTATAGTATTTATTTAACCAGGGACAACTCTGCTCCAATTAAATCAGTGGCAAAGCTCTCATGGACTTCAATGGAAGTAAGGCTAGATCAGTGATCACTTGTTGTTCCGTATTCAGCCCAGTCTAAAAGGTAAATTAGAAGGAGGGGCTAACATGCATTCTAGTGGATAGATAATCAGTTTGTCTATCGAGATGCATGCACTACTGTATATTAACCGGACACTATGCCTGTTCTATGTGTCTGTGATTATCAAAATGGTTGGAAATTGTGAGGCATATTTAATCTGAAAATACTGCTTAGTTGCACGGCATTTAATTTCCTATTATCCTGAGGGCATTTACACTATGGAGAGTGATTGTTAAGATATATTAATTATTTCAATCTTTTAAAGGCCTGATGGACTTTAATGGGAGCTGGGCCTGGCCTTAAATTGAGACCGTAGGCATTTTATCCTTGAGCCCAGCCTGTACCTTCCAAAGGGGCTATTCCCCTGAAGCAGAATTGCAAGATCAGCCTGTTCACTGAACACACAACTAGCTAGTGCCCGACAGGCAATGCCTTTGTTTTGGTCAAGGTTTTCACAAGGACAGACCCATGCCACACCACTTAGTAACTCCCCGGTTGCATTTTTCAGCTAATTTAAACAACCCTCAGCCACAATCTATCAAAGTGGTTCCTGACTTTGTATGGGGCCCAGGCATTCTTCTACCAACCATTTTTTTTTAGGTGTTCGCTTGAAAAATGGCTCCTCTCAATTAGCACCGAGCCATGATATCTGATCAGCCTCCTCGAAGAGCCGCATTCAGGCAGCACACATCCATTGACTTTAGCACTAACTGTGACTGTGGAAGCAGGACAACAGGGTGGGAGCTGGGGAACTTGTGTTTAGGGCAGAACTCAAACCTCTCTCTTGGTCTTGGGCAGCCTACCTGGGAAAACTTTTCTGCAAACCCAGAAATGCACAAGGCGCTCTGGAAAGGTGATAGGCATACTTAGTTAGAGCTCTATGCACAGAACCAGGCCTTTCCTATTTGAGAGCAATATTAAAAATATCCTCAGCGTTCATACATGTGTTTTATTGATCAGCCTGTATCCACCAATGTGTCTGGAGCTGTGAATTCCTGCATTCAATAATAAGCACGTTAAATAACTAGAGGGTCCTAATAGATCTCTGCCTGTCACTTGAAGAGGTCCTTATACATTGGAGGCAGAAAACCACAGCTACTCATGTTAGCATTTAAATGTAAATACAGTCCTGTAGCATTGACCCTCATTTTTTAGATCTTTATTCCCATTAATATCTATTTTTTATTCTCTAGCTAACCTGGCTGTATTTTCCTTTGGTAGATTCTTAGTTGTCTACTCCTTACTTCTAAGAGAGCAATGCATACATGTGCACACATGTATTTATCCCAATAAAATACATCCAAAGTGATCAAAAACCCAACAGAGGATCACAGTCAGACACTCTATAGATCATTTTAATCTATCTTTGGTAGCCTTCCAAAATATGTTGAGTTTTTTTGTTAGGCATTATAGGGGGAAATTTCAGTGGTCTCAAGAGGCAAAACTTTGGAACGATAACTTTATTATTGACATGAACAGCGAATTCACTTCTTCTACACTATAAACACACAATGGTCTCTTGCACTCAATATTGTTTTAACTGGCCACTGTATCCTAGAATCCCAATTAAGCTCCAGGCTTTTTCTTTTCTTTTTAAAGAACAGTGTCAAAATATGTCAAATGAACATTGAATAACTTCCCCTGAATTTAAACAGACTTTTTGTTGATAGAGGGGATAACAAAATATTTAGAGAAAGGCCAGTCCCCGGGGTAATGAAAAGGTGGTCATATTAAAAACAAAACAAAAAGGGACATGACATAGTTTGCTTCTCTCTTTAGTTTCTGCTTTTATACAGCCCCAGACATTAAAGGTTTTCCCCAGTCTAGGAAGAAGCCCTGTCCTTTGTTTGAAATACCAGGCAAGTGGACAGAGAGGAAAGAGGACAAGAGAACCCGCGCTTACCAAGGTTAATTTCATTCTACCTTGCAAAACGAAAGCTCCCAACTGCTCTCAGATCTAGATGTCGGTTAAGGGGTTTTACCCCTTGTCAAATACTATTTATTATTATTATTTTTAAAGCAAGCAACTGGATTTCTCTTTGTGGGAACGAGTGAGGGGAGATCATGCCACTCTATTCTGATTAGATAAATCATATGCCAGAGGAAACATACAACCTTTGGTTTCTTAGCCTATCGCTTTCTGTCCTTTCAAATCAATCCTGTAGGACTACCACCCGTGGTGCAGTAGCTGTGTAAATAGCGAGTTCATTTTCTTGCAAACTTGCCCAGAAGTAGTAGGTTCTAAAATGTCTCCGTTTGTGTCATTTCATCCTTCCACCTTTACCTACTCAACAGCTCAAACGGGGCGGGTGGGGTGTGCTCGCTGTATTTACATCGGCCAATAACAGCTAACGACTCTTGAACAATAATATCATCCTCATCCGGCGTGATCGATCGCCACCGACCAACGGCACAAACCGGGCTGAGATTGCTGCGATAACACTGACGAGTTCACGTCTCAGCTGGATTCCTCGGAGCTGCAACATCTCCGGGGCCAGAAGAAAGAACCTCACTCGCCTCTCCCCCGCTCCCCGGAGCGCACGAACCACCCCCTCTAGCCAGAGCCTGGCGCGGGCACAGATCCCCGCTTCCCTAGCGCGGTGCGGGGCACAGGGGGCAGAGAGGGGCGGTTGGGGGTTGCCAGCCTTACCAGCCTCTTCTGTGGCTTGATGAGCGGTCGGTTGATGCCATTCATTTTGTGATAGAGCCCGCAGGCGTTGCACAGATAGTGCCCGGTGCCATCCTTCCTCCAGAGCGGGGTGGACATCGCCCCGCAGTTCACACACTCTCTGCCATCCCCGGGGAATTCTTCCAGGTACTCTGAAACTGACCCAAAGGCAGCTCGTTAGGCGCTCGCCCCCTTCCCCGGACAGGGTCCCTCCCCCCGGCCCGGGATCCCAGGCGACCCAGAGCCAGCGGGCCTGTCCTCAAAGGAACCCCGTTTTGTCTTCGGAGGAATAAAAGGCAAAACACGTCATTCCCTGGCCCGTTAAGCACCGATTGCTCTGGGGGACGCTATGGGAGAGCACTGGGCTGCTGCGCATTCAGGTGTCCCGAATAATTCCTACGAGTCTTTGCAGGAGCAAACAGCCCCGGGACACCACGGGTCAGATACGCCGGGGCGTCCCGCCTGGCTCCAGCAAAGGACTGTGCTGTGTGTCCCTAGCTGTTCTCTGGCCTACCAGGATCCCTACATGGCAAATAGTTGTAACATCACCACTGAAAATAACACACCAGGGCGCCACCGAAACCGCGACTCAGGAGAAAAAACTCCGCTGGAAGAAGGGAAACAGAACCTGGGGAGTGACTGAGAGCCACGGTAAATAAGGATCAGAAATAAGATGTTAAGGGAAGATCCCGCCCTATCACGACTCCCACTGGAGTCCCTGACCGTTTTGCCCACCTCCAGATCGCAGGTGAAAACCCCACGCGTGAAATCCTGGCCCTGTGGAAGTCAAAGGGAGTTTTGCCACTGGCTTCAAAGATTTCTCCTCATCTCACCTGTCCTGGATTTGTCCCGTATGAAATAAATCCTAGGCGGAAATAGCTGAGGGCCCTGTCCCAGGGCTATGAATAGGGGAGTTCTGCTTAAGCAGAGATGGCAGCCGATAGCCAGGTCGGTTTGCTCATCCCATCACTCAGCCGGGCTCCCACTTTTCATGCCCTGGAGAGGTGTCAGACCCAGGGATGTCAGCTGCAAAACTCCCATTGACTCCAGCCGCAGCGGAGCGCGAGGAAGAAATCCAGGCGAATGTATCAGCCCAAGTTCGTCTCTGCCGACCCTCGTGGGAGCCTGGGTTTTGAAGCAGGACTCTCCCCTATGGCTTCACTGGGCTGAGGATCCATTGCAAAGCACCAGAGGGGACCTGCGAGCCAGGACCCAGTTCAATTAACCCCCATCCCTGCTTTTAGCAGCCCTCTCCCGTGTCTCCACGATCTGGGCAAGAAAGAGAAAGGAGCCTCCGCCCTCGCCCCCCGTTTTCCTTTTTATTTAACCTTTTAATGTATCATTTAATGATTTCTAAAAATAAATAAATAAATATCCCGGGCCAGGGGCGATAATGAAGATGGATCTGATTTCATTTCCCTGCGGGCTCCCCAGAAACCGCTTCTCATGTGGCTGGAAGCGGGCCGGGTGCAGCCCAGCTCGGTTGTAAAAATAAATGATCGCTATGATGTTATTGTAAGATGATAAAAGGAGGAGGGTGGAGGGGGGGAGAGGGAACTGGAAGACTTTCCTGATTTCAATCAAACGGGGTTGGTTGCTGACTGGTGGCGACAAGCAGGCTGGGGAAGGCCTGCTGGAATGTCTATGGCTGATGTACAACGTCGGGGGATGCTGGCCTGTGGGTATCAATCACACCTAGAGCTTCGAGCTGACAAATGACAGACTCGCCGAGGAAGGGGGGGGGGGGAGGGGGTCAGCTTTCTCGAGTCAATCTTCCAGCTCCCAGTACCAGCGCTGGCGGAGTTTGAAATCGTAGGTGGCTGCAGACACACACATCTGATTGCATGTGGCTATAGAACATATATGTACAATAAACGTTGGCTATAAAATAAATGTGCTGTGTGTGTACATACCCACATACAGGCACATCTGTTACACACACCTATAAATACACACACTCAAGAATGACCTGGGTTTCAAACACACACCGATTTTGCACATAGGTACACGTGTATACTTCCCCATCTAACTCCCCAAATAGGATATATTCATGAGGCACTGGACTAGACATTTCAGAGTGAGATCTGACCCCCTTCTTCCAGAAATCAGAAGGGAAAGTGAAAGGGTTTGTTTGTCTGACTAGCTTTGTGTATCTCCCAGCTGTAGAGTTTTGCCTCAGTTATTTTACAAGCCGGCGATACGGAGCAACCCCTATTATTTCAGTCTTAGTGTAAGTTGATTTAAAGCCTCATTTTTTTTCCTGAAATAACTCCCTCCCTCCCCATCTGGAAGAAGCTGTTATTCGTGGTTTGAAAATTGCCTGTTTTCTTTCCAAATAAAAATGCACTCCTGGTTTCACCTTCTTTGAACTTCTTAAAGAAGCGATCCTTAAAAAATCAAAGTTTGGACTTTTTGTTGTGTTAGGGCACTTCACCCTCGCTTACATGATCTAAGAGCAAAAAATAAATAACGAGAAGAGATTCCTGAACACTGCATTTTGGAAGGCCAACAACATACAAAACGCAGGGCACAGCGAATGACTTTGCGAGGAACCCACATCTCTCAGCAGAAAAGGGGATAGTTTATAAACTGGGGGGATTTCTATGGAATTAACATTTGCTTTAGGCGCATTGGAGAGTTACAGTTCAAGTCATCAGGGGATCCTACTAATTCAGTGGGAAAAAAAAGATTGTACATGACTTTCAAAGGCAAATCAAAACGATTCCCAGAAATCATAAGGAAGCATCTGTTTAAAGTGCAGTAGAAGAAAGTAGGATCCGCAATTTGGGAAAGTTCGTAAGAAACATGGAGTGGAGGCGTTTTTTCCTAGTTTACTTTGTTCTCACTAGAGAGATAAGATAATTCGATTCACAGCAGTAAAGATGATAAGGATGAGATCCTGAAGTGGATTTTAAAGTACTTTTCAAAACATAATCTTAGGAGAAGAATAGACCCATGAGTTATAAACCAGAGCTGGTCCTATTTATTGAGCAGAGGGGGAGAAGCTGGAAAGTTGGCTAGGAACTTGATTTAAAAGGGCTCTCCGTGTGGATAAAAACGAATTGAAGCGGGTTTTATTGTTCAACGCCTGACTAGATTTCACCGTCTCTCCAGAGGCAGCAGATTGATGCAGTTGGGGAATTGTTTGGGTGAAGGCGAATTAGGAGACCAAGAGTCTGTTCAAATATAAACTAATTTACCACAATAAATTACTTAAAAGGGAAGGAGCCATAAATCTGCCCTCCTAATTCAAACACAAGGGCAAGTATTGAGGCGAAGGCACGAAGTCGATATGGTAGAAAGGAGAGATCATTTGGGGTAAAAGGCAAGGCGTTTAAACAACCTCCATTTTTTTCTGTCCTCCAGGGAAACTACTCTCCTTTCTAAACGTCTTCTTTCCCCTTCATATATATCTAGACCCTGGCATTCACGTGGCAACAACCCAGCTCCGGCCTGGGGAGCGGAGGGGGCAGCTGTTTCCACCACTGGACCCTTCCTAGGGCTAAAGACACAGGAGGTCTTTCTAGAGAACCATCTTTTCCTTAAGGTTCACTTAAAACTCAGGGGTCAGATTCTCCTGCCTCATTGCTCCCATCACCTGACTCCTCAGATAGCCCCATTCATGCCAGCGGGGCAGAGTCAGGCGCTGCTTGGGCACAAGGACCGGGCCCTGCATTAACACGCTGGGCTCTTTGGGGTGAGTTTTCGGGTCCCACGAGGCTCCTAGCAGCACTTTCGGGAGCGGCTCCTGCTGCCCACCGAAGCTGGAGAAGCGGGTGCCTTACACACCATTTGCATCTTAAAAAATAGCTAAACCCACCCCGGGGCCGCCGGAAGGGAGAGCTCCTGGGGGGCTGGGAAGGGGGCTCAGCGGGGCCCGGGGCGGTCACCTACCGAAAGTGGATCTCCTGCCCGGCAAGGCCGCCTGCCTGCTCTGGAGACTGTGCAGGACGCTGCTTTCGAAGTGCCCCGCGGTCCAGGAGGGAGGCATCTCCGGGCTCACGTAGGCCGGGTAGGGGCTGGAGTAGGATCCATTGACCGAGCGCACCAGGGCGTTGCCGTACTGCTCGCGGGCCCCGCTGCCCAGGAGCAGCGGGCTCTGGTAGGCTCCCTCCCGGCCGGCGCTGTTGCTGACGGGCGGGCTGTGCGAGTAGGGGAAGCCCGAGGACGGGTGAGGGCTGCTGGGGTTGAAGGCGGAGGCCTCGGCGCCGGTCTGCGCCCAGCCCGGGTGGTTGCCCAGGGGGTGGCTCTGGTGGGCTGTCTCGCAGCCTTGCAGGTAAGGCAGGGTCTGCAGCATGGAGGGCACCCGGGGGGTGGGCACGTACACCGGGGAGCTGGCCGACGAGTGCAGGAAATTGCTGGAGTCGTGGGAATAAGCCGATTGCCCATGGTTGGGGGCGAGGGCTAAACTCTGATACATTTTATATCCTCCAAAGCGGGGCCGAGGCCCGGGGCAGCCGTGGGTCGGGAAAAGCAGCCGCTCAGGTGGCGCAGAAGTTTTCTGTGGGGGTGAAGCGTAAAGATTCCTATGTCAAGGGCTGGGAGTTTGGCATGAGAAGCGGGGCTGCCCTGCAGCTGGCTCCAGATGTTCGGGCTCGGCTCAGTAACAGTTACAGGCACCTGAAACATGAAAGCAGCGAGATATGAACTTTTTTTTATGGCACAACTATTATATCGTAAAAAAAACCAAACCCCGGGTTGGTTCGCAGCAGCCTCTTGCACCTGTCCTTCCACACGGACACCGCTGCAAGAGGAGGGATGTTTTAACACGTCTTCGGTGAAGGCGATCGCGGCAAAATACGACGAAAAGAATTAGGATGGGAAGAAGCACCGGGTGAGAATTAAAGGTTTGGATTATTGCCAGCTGCAGATGTTTAGTTCAGATCCGATTCCCCTTTTAGTTATTCAGTTTGCCAGTATTATCCATAACAATTCACTCTACAGAGAAAATTCACTATATTGGGTATTATTATATTGCATAATACAACACACATATCCAACATATCTTATTATACCACACATACAATTATATACATAGGCACAATCATATACAACATACATAATTATACCACACATACAATGACATACATAGGCACGATCATATACAACGTATATAGTTTATATTTATTGTGTATATTTCGCATCATATGTATTGAAATATATAGTGTTACTTATATAAATATTGGCTTTGCACTAAATAATATATATTGTGGATTTTGCTTTAGTGTCTATCTATAGAGACGCCACTCAAGAGTCCCAAAGTTACATTTAGGCTACATAAAATAAAATAGTATTTCAAACGGGGTACTTCTGTGTTTTAAACAAATGCGCTTAACTTTTGTTATTAAGAGGTTTTTTTAAAAGGATTTCTTCACAAATATTCTGCTTCCCATGTACATTTCGCCAAGTTCTAATGCGATTTGCTTTTTCTTTACAACATCGACTTGGACAAATAAAAACCCTGAAGTCGTTTTAACCATTTAATATTGTCCTGTAGCTGATTCTTGGTTTCTTTTTTTTTTAAAGATATTTTTTCAATTCTATAATGAACACAAACACAACACATAAAATCAGCACTTTTCTAGAAGACTTTCCTGCCATATAAATAACGTCATTTGTGTTTAACCCTGCCAGGAAGAGAAATTACTGTTCGCTTTCAGCCATCAGTCTACTCAAGAGCCACAATAATAAGTCGCAACACAACCCTACAACTTCCTCGGCGATTTTAAGAAGTCAGCAAATTCGGTGTCTTTTTAAAAACAACTCAGCAATCGTGGCTGTGCTGTAAGTAATGGGCCTCGGTGGGAAGCTAACCCGATCAGCTCTTGCACACGGGAGCAACAGAAAGGGGGGCATGACAAAGATCTTTCGGAACGAGAAAGCAAAGCGAAGAATTCAACGTGTTGCTAATTCCCCCGGCCTGTTGCGCAGGGGTGGGAGGAAAGGCTCCTCTCCACATCAGGATCCTGCTGCTTCCTTGATAAGAAGCGAAAAAAAAATCCTAATCTGGCTCCTCTATAAAAGGACCCTCTGAAAATGGGATTTTTTTTTTAAATCAGAGACCACGTAAATCACGGAGCAATATCACTAGCTGCCTCGCAAAGCTAACAGAATCCCATCGGGAAACCTCCCGACTCCCCGGCATTATCTCCGAGATAAGGGCAGCTGGCAGATAAATTCGCCGAGAAGTACTTACAGTGCAGCGGGGAAGGAGCAAAACCGTGCATGGCTGGGTGGGAATTCAGCAGCAGCTGAATCCAAATCCTCGGGGAAATTCCAGCAAAAAGAGGGACTGATTTGAACCCCCCCCTTCCCCAGTAAAGAATCGGTGACTTTAATCCCCCCGCCGCCTTCCCCTTTGAAGGGAGTGGTATCGCTCTGATAGGGTTTGACCCAGCTCCCCTATCTGCGTTAACTGGCTCCTTTCGCTGCTAATCTCGGAGTTAAAGTGGTTCCCTTCGCTTTACAGCAGGGCAATTGTATGGCCCGGATCACGTGACCCCCCCCCCCCCCCCTCCCCGGCTAGGTAGGCCGTGGCGTTCTCTAAGGATTGGGTGTCTCCCAAAACCAACCTCCAGCGCCAAACTTTCCATGGGAGGGGGAAGCGAGAGACTCCCGGGGCGTGAATCGCCCCTTTAACGCGCAGGGCTGCACAAGGGGCATCGGTCTGAGGTTTTTATTTCTTACGGGAGCCCCTGTTGTGGGCAGGGATTTTGCCGCACTGTTAGTGGAATAGGGAGGGGGGTCGATCCCCTGTCGGAGTCGATGGTGCTATTAATTAATTATATATTTTTTTATTTTATTCGTATTATTTTATTCGTATTTATTAAGAACCAGAAAGTTTTAGAAAGCTAGATCCTGCCTTTGCCTAATTCTCCGCGCTGCTGACTACACCTGGGTCTCTCCCAAAGCCAGGAGCTTAGAGGGCAGTTTGTTTGTTTGATCCTGGCGCTGAATATAAGGACAAGCCACCTTCTTCCTCACAACCCCTCCCACACTCAGACTTTTCAGACCTGAAAACGAGGGAGCTGTTTTGCCAACACGTATCCGCTCTCAGACATGAGAGTTAAAATACGCGCGGGTTTTAGCGCCAGTAAAGATCGCAGGCTCTGGGAATGACTTTGAAACGGTGTATCTCTGTTTTGAAGTTTCTGCTTCCCGCAGAAATAACGATCATCAAATGCACAAGGTTTCCCGTCCTGGTGCCCTCATTTTAAAGTGTCAGAGGAGAGATTATTTTCCCTTCCCTCACCCCAAATCAAAGCACTTTTTTAAAGAGTCACTTTGTATCTTATCAAGTATGAAAACCATCTAAAACTTTCCTACCGAGCTAAGAATTCTCCACTGAAATATAGGAAGCTGTGAAGTGATTTCTGCCTTAACAGCAACTTCTATTAAAAAAAAAACATAATAAAGAAAGGGGGGAGAGAACCCGACTACCAGTTAACAGAATCACTCAAAACAACGATTGAACTAAACCCTCACAAATCCCAGATCCGGATGAAGATGTAGCAATATTTTATTCGCCGCGCCTCTGGGGTGAAGCTGACAGAACCGATAGGGCCCTGGGTCGTTCCTAAATGTATTTCTAAAACTTGACAATTTCAATAAACGACAGAACAAACTGTTCAGTAAACTCTTCACCGAAGACCAGGAGTAACCAAGGAGAGAACTGAGCTCTAAGTAACAAGCCCCTGGTTGTTAATTATTATCCTTATTAGCATGAAAGAATTTCGAAAACCAGAATTTTAACCTGAGTTTACTCAATACTTGAAAACATCCCTCTTCTTCATAGGGGGTTGTGGTTCAAGGTGTCACTGTTTGAATGAGGTTAAAAGAGCAAGGAGCTATTATTGTAAGGGAAAAACCCAGCAAAATCAGAAAACTGTTTATTGGGAGTGTAGTATCAAGTAGGATTCGCAGCCACCTTTTATTTAATACACGGAGTTATAAAGTATTCTAGATTTTTCTCTCTTAAGGAACAAGGCTCTTAAATAAATATAAATCCAAGTTATAGCTTGTACCTGCTTAACAACTATTTTAATTATGATAGTTATTTATTATTACGGTGTATATTAAAGCAGCTCAAAGCCACCACCTGGATTTTGTCCCGAAGAGAGACAATCCCGGAGTTGATTCGGATCGTATGTAATAAGCAAAGGATGGCAGGAAATGAAACTTGATTTTATATTCAACATTTTAAGCCCTTTGGCAGAGATCGGTTCAACGGAACCAATAAAAAGTCTCTTTTCTGTTTCCATCGCTGGGCAGATTCTCAGCCGGCTTTACCTGAGCGAGCGGGCAAAATTAATCTCGGGAGTCAAGAAGTCTCTGATTATTTTCGACTGCCTTGAAATACCTGTGAAATTCTTTCCCCTCCATGGACAAGGAATTACACCTTAGTTAGCCATCAGCTCAACGCAGCAATCCAGAAGGCGTGACACCCCCCCCCCCCCACCAGCTCATGCTGGGCAGCGAGTCCTAACGCCATTAGAATCTGTCTGACTCTCTCGCCCAACCCCCTTTGCGCAAATGGAAACAAAAATCGGGGTTTAATTCCGTATCCCCCACTACACCCCATTCTTTACCGCTTCCTAACAAACTAGGGACCCGATCTCTGCGCAGGCTAAACGCCCACTGACCACAGTGGGAAGCCCCCACTGCATGCAGGATCGGGCCCCCTATTGCAATCGGTCCAGTTCCTGCATTGGAATTTATTGCTAACATCCTATAATAAAAAATAAATAGTAGGCGGGTTTTAAAAAAAAACATGCTAGTATTAATAATTAGAAAAGAGACACAAATAGACAGCAGGGAAGTAATGCGATCTGGATGTTACTTCTCCAGTTTGGTTTATTGTGTGCTTTAAGCTTGGATATTTTACAGTAACAAAAAATATGTTGGAGGCATAAAAAATCTCCGATTCAAAATGAATTTGTATAAGAATGCGAAATATTTACCACGGAATAATACGATGTGACTGGCGAAACCTGTGTATTTATTTACGTGTTACATTCTAGCTGATTGAGATAAGATTCTGCAATTTACCACTTATAATATATTCTCTGTACACAGAAAAGAAATAATAATAATAAAAAAACGTATAGAAGATTCAGAGCTTCAGTCTGTGTTTCTCATATGCACAGCAGCTACCTTTGAAACCCTTTGCAAATACCTTTCCATTAGCCTTAACGGCAAAACTGGGGAAAACTGGGGAATTTGAAGATAACTGAAAATATTTCAATTTTCTGATTTTACTATTAAAACTAAAAACATTATTTAATAATATTTTAATTTAAAATCTTTTTGAAAGATTTCTTTTAGGGTAAGCATGATTGTAAAATAATATTAAAACAATATAATATATATATTTAATCGTAATATATATATAATATATAAAAGTTTGTATGTACATACTGACATCTCTCTATATCGATATCTAGAGAGAGAGAGATGTCAATATGTACAATACAAACGTTATATATATATAATCTTTACGCTAAAGGAAACTTACATAAAGTTTTCTAAACTCAGACAAACACACACATATAACCCCCCCCACACACACATAGATTCACACATGTGGACATATATTATGTATGTAGATTAATACTTAAATCTTGCTGTACTTTTAATTAGATTCCTTGTAGATGGCTTTATGTACCCTTGCTTCCACAATTCGAATTGTTGCAGAAGAAGGTTATATTTCCATAAACCAGAGTGGTCTAATGCTCGTGTGTGTATGTTTAAGGGCTCTGGGACCCTTATTCATTATGTTGTAGACATACTGGTAGCCATTACAATGGACAGAAGCAGGTCTACGGTGGTTCCCCATAATTGGTATTAAGTGGAACACAGTGCCCTTAAAACTGTGGTCACTTTAAGCACCAAATAATTATAAAAAGCACCAGCTAGAAACCCACAGGTTAAAAGTTCTCTCTCGATGTCTTTCTAGGCAGAAAATATGGCTATGGGAAATAATTGCTTAGCAAACCCCAAATTGTTTCCATCAGCCTTTCCTAAACGCTCGCAATTTCAGTGGTTTAATACGATCCTAAAGGAAAAGAGATTCATTCACACAGTTTAAGCTACAAAAGTGTGTCATTTATCAGCGGTGCATTACGTATGTACACATCACCGCATCTATGCATGCGGAGTACTCACATGAATGAGCATATGCACGTTACATATGCATGTTACACAGACATACATTATATTTATAATATACCTATGTGTATATGCAGATGTGTATATATTTGTGGAGAGTTTTTAGTTTGTATATGTGTGTGTATTATGTATGGATACGTCTCTGTAAGTGCACAGTGTGTTAGTATTAAGTAAGTTTGCGTGTAGATGTGCGCGTATTATGTATGTTTATATCTGTGTATACACAGTGTTAGAATTGTTTGTCTATATGCGCGTATTATGTTTGTGTATCTGTGCGCGTACTATGTTTGTGTATCTGTGCGCGTATTATGTATTTACCTGGGTAGAAGTGTGTATACACAGTGCGTTGGTATTCTTTGTGTCTGTATGTGTGCGTGTTATGTATGCAACGCACATATGATATCTCTATGTTTGTCTATATAGTAAGTAAGATTTAAGTTTGTGTATGTATGTGTTTAAATATTACATATATACACGTGATCGATATGGATTTATATGTGCGCCTTACGTGGGTATATAGCGAGTCTATTTTTGATACTGTGCGGTCCATGTGTCTCTTTAAAAGCCAGCTGTGATTTTAAAGTCTAAAGCGTTATTGTACTTTTAGAAACCGGTCTTTGCAAATGTTTCTGGACCATCTGATTTTTGAAAAGTGCAAACGTCTCAAACTCATCAAACTTAAACAAACAAACAAAACCAACCCCCCCCCTTCCAAAAGGAGCTATGGGACATGTGGCGCTCATATTGACCAAATAAAGATCGTGTTCTGCTAGTTGGTCCGTAATCGCGGGGATAGGACAGATCTGCGACATACAGTCAGCCAAGGAGCTGCAGGATCTGTCCGAGGTTACCGGGGGGCTTTTTAAAAAGTCTCTAAATATTGCTGGAGTGGGAGGATTCTGGAGCCATGTCAGAATTCGTCTGCGACCCCCAGTCCATAGCCCAAGCGTATGCTTCAGATGTGGCGCAGAGTCCCTGTCTCTTCCCAGGAGCTGAGGCTTTCGGGTGTTGCAAGGCAAAGAGCACCGGCCCCTGTGCTTACTCGATTCACGGGGTTTACTGTACAATGGCCCGCTAGAAAAGAGAAGCTGGGCGCATGGAAAGCTAGAAGGAGCTCAGGTGCTGGGAACAGAGCCCGGGGCTGGACCAGACACAGTTCTGCAGGGTCTAGGATCTTGCCATCCTCACTAATGAGACTGACCTCACTGGCTCTCGTGGAACAATCTGCGGGAATAAGAGTTACTCAGGCTAGGGAGGGATGGCAGGACCACTCTCAAAATCTCAATGGAGCTAAAATCAAGAACCTCTCGGAGCGCAGACCTCACTGTTTCCGATCAGGTTTGCCTGTCTGGGCTCGAATCCATGGAGGGTTTAAACGGAAATCGGTACCGTTTCCAAGCTAACCCGTTTGCACCAAACTCAGAAGCCCTCAATCCTGAATTTCGGGGTGTGCAAGGGGCCAGCACATCTGGGAAGAGGAGAGCTCATAGGGGCTAGCACAGACGTGTCAGCCAATGCAGGGTCCCTTCGCTGGGATGTCTTGTAACCACAATGGTTAATAATGTAAGAACGCAGAAAGGCACCTGACGGGAGAGATCAAACAGCTGGTTTGTGGATCTCGAGAGTGAAGTTCAGCCTGACAGCTGAATCCCACGTGCATCGACCCTGTCCTCTGAGCGAATATGGACCGGACCTTGGCCAGGCTAACAGAGAGTTCAGGATGTTTCACACTCCTGTGCCTGGATGGAGAGAGAGATTCCAGACCGGGCGCTCCTAGGGAAACCTAGGGGGACCGGTCCCTACAACGAGGCAGCGTACCCAGGGGGTCAGGCTGATGCCGCCAGCCCCATTTCCGCCCCACCCTCGCCGCTGGAGCCCAGTTCCCCCAATCGCTCTGTATGGCTGCAGCAGGCTGCCCTGGATCTGACGGAGCGGTGCCAAACGAAGACAGGACTCTGAAGAAACAATGACTGGCCAGAGGGACAGGGCATAAGGAGAGACAATCTCCGCTCTCTGTGCCTCTGCATTTCTGCAGCACCCCGCTGCTTCCGCCCAGGCTTCGGGAGAAGCAGCGACTCACATGAACGTAACTGTCAGACTCAAACCCACTCCTGACAAAGGGGACCCCAGGGCGCCATCCCGGGCGCATTCCGCGCTACTCTGGACCCGAGGAGGCGAGTCAAGGCCAGGCTACCCCCCCACCCCACGCGTGTTCTTTGCTTGTCTGAGACCCACGCGCTTTCCCGAGCTGCTGCCCGGGACCACACGTGCTCCCCCCCGAACACAACCCCTCTGCCAAGCGGCGGCCCGGAGAGCCGGGCAGGTGCTGCCCCTGTCACAGGAAAGACGCGAGGCGCTGGGTTGCCTGACAATTGGCTTCTCTCCCTCTCCTGTGCCGGCACATCCCCACGGGTACAAGATCTGCCAGGGGCACGTGCTTTGCAGGGCTGCGTGGAAAGGCGCAGGGCTGGAGCCTACCCCCCCCCCCCCCGGGCACTCAATGGGAGTTTTGCCCCAGGAAGGGATGGAGCGGGAGGACTCTCCCATCCTATTTCCAGCCTGGCTCCTTCCCCGAGTTCGCGGCGGACCCCGCACAACGCGAGCCCAGGGAGAGCCCCCCCGCCCCGTGCCAGGGTGTAGCTGACAGTGTGTGTGTGGGGGGGGGGGAATGGGGCACAGCCGATGTTTAGATCCTGTCCAGACATTCTTATAAGCTCCTGGGGAAGGGATCGACAGCGGATTGGCGGGGATCCGGCTCGGGTTCCGTTCAGTACCAGGGCAGGGTCCTTGCTGACAATGTCCCCGCAGAGCTGGCACCTTCCCGCTCATGGAGGGGCTCCAGGCTCAGGAATGGGCCTGTGGTTCCGCTCCGCGCATCAGCGTCCCCTGAGCTGTTGCACTTCGCAGCCACGTCTTCATTGCGGTGCTAGGTCAGGGGAGAGAGGGGGAAACGACCCCGCTAATGCCGGGCTTTGTCCTCCCCGGTCCATCGGGCAGGGCAGAGTCCAGGGAAGGCAGGTTGTGTGGCTGGATGTGGTTTATGGGGGGGGGGGGGTTAAGAGCGGGTCTCTTGGTCCTGCAAACCATCGCCCTGTTCACCGCTATGGAAGCGGTGAGCGAAGCGGGGATGTCACCGTGTGGAAGCTCACTGGAAGTTAAAGGAGAGAAAACTTCAGTCGCGGTCTGGGGCAGGCTGCTGTTTATACCTGTGGGGACTCCCCCGGCCAGCCAGTGTCATGCAGGGATCGACGAGGATCTGGGCTGACTTCTCTCTCCTGAGAGCAGGATCGGGGCCTCGGGTGGCGGAGATAGTCCCGGACCCGTGTCACACTTGCTAGGTGTAGCTGAGAAATACCTTCGAGGGCAGCTCCTGAGATGGTGGGAACGGTCAGAGCTGAAGTCAATGTCAATTCACACCAGCTGAGGATCGGCTCCGCTCTTTTTGCAGAGCGATCATAGCCGCCAAAGGAGGGGTGGGGGTGCCCAAACCCAAGCGCCTTAAAGTGCCGCCCTGCTAGCAGAGCATCCAGTAACTCGTGCGGATTATTGTCTAGCTGCGGCAAAAAACCCACCACCCCCAGCATGAAGTGAAATTCACAGCTGCTGGGATGCAAACCCCACTAGTGTCGGGGAAGCGGAGAGAGAGATTTAGGAGCTGAACTGTCCAGGTGAGGTTTTTTTCATGGCTCTGGGACAGACTGAGTGGCGCCCCCAGACCCGGTTGTCCTAATCCCCCCCCCCACCCCCACTTCCCGTTTGATTTGTAGGATATTTTCTGACCCTAGACATGGGAGGCATTCGCTACAGGAGCAGGTCACTGGAAGGAGGAGGCTGGTGGGAACTGGGAGGTCAGGGGACATGCCTTCCAATTACGGTGAAAGGGAAAGACACCAGGAGCCTTTCACCGATAGGAGAGAGAAGCGGGGGGAAGAAACACCCCTGGTGTTTAGACTTTAAGGAGTGAAACTCTCTGATCTCGCTTCAAGTCTGCGTGGGAAGTGAAGCTGGAGCGGCGTGCGCTGAAAGAAGAGCAGATGCAAAGGAGATTCTCCTTTCATAAGACAAGTTGCCCCCAATAAACTAAGTCACGAACCCAAGCCCCATCTTTCTTCTGCATCCAAGACAGGCCCTGGGAATGAGGTTACAGCGCCAGCATCAGCCATTGCTGAGCAGAGCGGAAAACAACGCACATCAGGTGATGTGCCCTACCGATCGATCCTGGTTCATCCCACGCAGCTCCCCTGTGAAACTGAAAATCCTTCAACGCGGAGCGAGACTAACCCGGCATTCGCTCCGAATCACAATTCACTTTAAACAGAAAGGCTCGTGTGCAGAACTGCGAGCCGCTGGTCTGTTAAACAAGCGAGAAACGGAGCAGTAGGAAGAGAGTCCCGAGCTGAAAATACACACAACAATCCTAATGGGAGTGCCTCCCACGAGACGAGATCAGTGCCTGCTTTATCTAGAGCGCAAATGGTTCCCTACTGGTTCCCTAATGCCACAAAAAAACAACAACCCCAAATTCAAATCCAGATCTACACTAGCCCCATGGAGTATGTTGTCGCTCCACACTGAAAGGCTTTGCAGGTTCCTGGAAAGGACTGCACACTTTTAAAACCGTTCCCAGGCTTTTCAAACCAACAGCCAGGGGACACACTGTACCTCGATTCGCTTTTCTCTTCCTGTCTACATTAAGTGGAAGGGAAACAAACAGGAAAGATGGCTTCAGGAAACACTTCATTTCAAGCATTCGTTAGTCAAGTCTTGCTAAACTCCGAACTGCGCCCTCTCTTTTGCTGTGTTGGCCTTCAACGAGATAAGGAGCCTACATGATCTTATTTCTCCTTTCTTTTGTGCAGGAAAGCATTTAAACAATTGTAAAGGATAAAATAGGTGCCTTTCCCCCAGCCCCCGAGCAGTGATCAAATACCAGTTAAAGAAAAGGGAACCAACATTTTCCCAACAGGGTAAAGCCCCAGAGAAATAGTTACCTTTCTACCTGTTTAGAGTGAATTCTTTGTCTGTTTCACAGGGTGTCGATCTCAGGTGCCTAATGCAACCTACAAGCGAGGTTAATTTCCGCAGGTAGCACTGGAGAGAAAATCAAGACCAAAGGCTTGCTGGGAAGGAAGCCTGGTGGGATGGAGGAGAGCAGAGACTGGACGAGGTACGTGTGAGGACTGAGCTATAAAGCAGCTGAAAGGGGAGATCATGGTTTTGTGGGGAGGAGATGCATGACACTTAAGAAAAGCCGCTCGAAAGGGTTAAACAAACATCGGGCTTAATGGAAAAATATTTATCTTATGTTCAATGCATGTAGCCACGTCTCAAGGAGTTTGTATTTGTGTGTGTGTGTGTCAAGTATTTTAGTGTCCTTCAAAGACGCCCTTTCCAAGAAGCCTTTTCTCTCCTCGAATAAATTCACGTCTATTCTTTCCTAATTCAGCAGAACTCCAATGGCAGGGGGGACATGGGATCAGCCACGGGTTTCAAGATTTCAGCAGTTTATAGCGTCTGCTTCTCCTCGGCTCCTGGATACAGGCTGCACCACCAAGCGGGTGCCTGGTCGCAGACAAAGGTGTCAAGCATTTTTTTCCAAGGAACAACTATTTTAATGTGTAGAGAAGCAAATTGCTTGGCAGTGACTAAGGATTTGTGGTTTGAATTTCAAATGGATCACATGGCACAAAGTTACTAGAGCCTTTCCACACCGACCCTTGCTTGTAATTTGCTTTAACAATTTTGTCGATAAAGAATGTATTTAAGATTTTCAAACGCACTTTTGCCCCACTCATGAGTGACTATCAGATAGGGACTTTCAGAGCAATCAAGCTGTCTAAATCTAATGGAAGATGGGTTGGAGTCTGAGCAGAGAGGGAGTCAGTTATTACCATTATTAAGGGAATACAATAAAATAAATAAAGTGGTAGTAATAATCCTGAGCTTGTCCCTACTGATTTTCATCTCACAATCTCAAAGAACTTTGCAAACATTATTGTAACTTTCCACTCTCCTCGGTGAGATAGGTAAGTACTATTGTACCCATGCTCCAGCCAGGAAAACTGAGGTACAGAAAGGTGAAAATGATCACCTGCATTTTACAGATAGGGACATGGAGGAGGATTTGAGCTGTTGAGCGCCTCAATTTTGAGCCATGTCATTGGGAGACACGGGCATGCAGCTCTTCTCAGCAGATGCACAACATGGTGCAGGATTTGGTGCAGCAGCTAAAGGAACGGATCCTGCTCCACTGAGGTCAATGGGAGTTCTGCCATTAATTTCAAGGGGAGCAGGATTGGGCCTGGGCCCTGCAAGCACTTAGACATGTGAAAACTCAATGGGACCTTTCTCTTGTGGCTAATGGTACCTCTAGGTATAAGGGCTTGCAGGGTTGGGGCCTTACGGGCAGCGCAAGTTACTGTCAAAGCTAGAAATAGAATCCGTGAGTCCTGCGCTCAACCCCCTCCTCTCCACCTGCCCACCCTACACCTTCCACCTGCGTGTGTGTGTGTGTGTGTGGGGGGGAATATTTCATGCTAACAGAATGGGAAATACCAGACTTGTACCTGTTGAACCCTTCAGCTGATGCTCAGGATCCTCCAGCTGCCCCTTTTGCCTGGCAGAGGCCAGCCCAGCGAGGCAGGGAGTTGCAGTTGAATGCTAAGCTCACTTTTCGTGCTGTCCCACTCACATTTGGTTTCCACCCTGCATAATCCCCTCCCCCAGCCCAAAGGCAATAAATGAAATGAAGAAAAAAGAAAAAAAAAAGAGGCTATTTTGGTATATTAGCCTCCTTGTGGCCAGGTGAAAGGTTAAATTCACATGATTCATTGGAGGCTGAGAGACAGCACTTTGTTGCTAGGATTTTGGGGAATGCGGAGGGCTCCAGCGAAGGAGTCTGAGTAATCTTTAAGGGAGAGAGCCAGGCTCCTGTCTGACGGCTGCAGGCCCAGCAGTTCTGTGTTTCATTTCAGACTGTCACTCTCCTATCTCTCAGCTCACTCCCAGCTCCAGCTTGCTGCCAGATCTGGGGAACTGTTAACTCAGACAAATTTATAGATGGAAAAAGAACAGTTAGCCATTGTTCAGTGGGGCGGGGGTGGGGGACAGAGCAGGGCTTCAGCCACCTAAGTCATGATGTAACATGGTTATTACATGGCCCCGGGGAGATGTGCCAAGGGTCTTTCTCCTCCTTGCCCCATCAGGGAAGCTGCCACCATTGCACAGCTCCTAAAAATGGGACGCCACCCGCTTTGGAAAATTCTGTTAAGTCACTAGTTTCTCCTCGCCTGGCATCTTGGGGACAGGGCTCAGTGTTGCCGATTCTCACCAGTTTTATCATGAGGCGTGTGATTTTTTCCTTAAAGCCTCAGTCACTGGAGTCATGTGATTACCCCAGACTCCCAGCTTTCATGGAAACAAAAGGTAAGTTTCTAGCCAGAATTGTTACAGAGAACAGCTTGATGGCGTGACACAGGCTGAAACACTAGAAGGCAAATTTAAAGACCTCAACAGGCAGGGTAGGTTAGTGGTTATATCACTGGACCAGGAGACCTGGGTTGTATTTTCAGCTCTTCCCCTCCTGCTGGGTGACCTTGGGCAAGTTACTTCACCCCTCTGTACCTCAGTTTCCCACCTGTAAAATGGGGATAATGATACAAACCTCTCTGTAAAGGACTTTGTGAACTGCTCATGATGTGCATAATATATTATTATTTTTTAAAGTTTTTATGATTTTTGGGGAGCCTGACTCATGATTTAGGAACAATTGGGCTTGGCAATGCTAGGATAGATCCCAGGCTAATGGGGGAAATTTTGGGAATCTTGTGTTGGACTATTTGCCTCGTGTTTCCGCCCCTTACTCTTGTTTGCATTTACCAGCCTCTTAGGTGAAAAGACGCTTCTAATTCTAAACTCAATCAGCTGCCTGGACAATGGAGCTACATTCCCCTACCCCCCATCTTTTCACATAATCTCCAGCCCCATGTAAGGTTCGTGTCTTCTTAACACAGTTGCCCATGTGAAGGGTCTGACTTCACCGCTTAACATGGGTGATTGACAGTCAGCTTGGCCTATCTCAGTGTGAACATACGCACAGCAAAGCCCTACCCATGTTACTAGGTATTCACTGGTTCTGCACTCGCCCCGGCTATGTCTGAGGGCATATCCCATAATTTTTTGTGCCAAATCTAGGACAGTGATTCTAAAACGTTTGTACCGGTGACCCCTTTCGCGTTGCAAGCCTCTGAGTGCAACCCCCCCTTATGAATTAAAAACACTTTTAAATATATTTAACATCATTATTAATGCTGGAGGCAATGCAAGGTTTGGCATGGAGGATGACAGCTCATGACCCCCCATGTAATAACCTCATGACCCCCTGAGGGGTCCCAATCCCCAGTTTGAGAACCCCTGCTCTAGGATTCTTTCCCAGTCAATTGTAGAGAACTTGTCTGTCCTGCAGGGGGATTATGGGAAGGCACTGGAGGACTGTCAGCACTCAAGTGATTTAGCCTGCATGTGCACTGTGAAATGGACAGATTCCAGCCCAAATTAAGCTGGAGCCTGGGTTCTAACAGCCCAGCTGGGTAAGCCAGTCTGGGCTTAAAGTACCTAGAAACCTGGGCCACTAGTTTGGGCTAAATCTTCTTCCAAATTTATGGTGACTCTGCACTGCTGAGAGTTGCAGAAACCTATATTCAGCAGTCAACTAAGCAGCTATGACTCTGAAGACACAGAAAGAAATTAAGTCCGCTCCCGTTTTTACCATCACTTTCCTCAGCACATTTTAACTGCAGTGTAGCTTGACACACACATGTTCACATTATGAAACCTGTCAGCTGTGATAGTAACGGTCATTCATTATCTAAGAATCCATTCCTAAGAGAACTCATTGAATCAAAGCACGGGCATTGCACAGACACACACACACACACACAAACACACACAAACGTATCCAGGTCTGAGTTCAAATATGATGCAAGGCCACTGATGTTAATGAAGACACCTCAGAGATGAATTTCAGCAATGACTTTACCGTGGGCTAATTTTCAGTCTGCACCTCTCTCCTCATTTATTTTACATAGATGGAAATAATTTTCCATGAGAGAGAAGTGGCAGCATGACACCTCCTGGAAGTGGGGATAGCTCAGTGGTTTGAGCATTAGCCTGCAAAACCCAGGGTTATGAGCTCAATTATTGAGGGGGGGCATTTAGGGATCAGGACAAAAATCTCTTTAGGGATTGGTCCTGCTTTGAGCAGCAGGTTGGATTAGATGACCTCCTGAGGTCCCTTCCAACCCTGATATTCTATGAAGACAGTGATGCAATAAATATGCAATGCAGCCACCCCTATCCATTGTAGCTAAATGGAGCATTACTTGGCCAAATGATTTTTATACCTCCATGTCTGACATGTTTTTCTGCCTTAGGTCCTTCACCTACATTCTCAGACTAATGGTTTTATTTCTCAATTTCTCCAACACATCTCGGCTCCTCTGGCTTTGTCCGGCACACCCTCCAACCACATCTCCAAACCGTTCTCATGGCCTCACTACAGCTCTTTGGCTGCATCTCTCACCTGACTTAACCTCATTTTTCAGTCCCTCACCACTGACATCTCAACCTCACTGACTGCATTTTTCCTTTGGCAGAAAATCCTAGCTTCAAGGAGTTTGAACAGACTCCCATGGAGTGAGAACAGTTTGGGATGGCTATTCCATCTACACCAGTGATCTAAGTCTCTCGGGCTAGCCAGAGGAATATTTCATCATGCAATGTGCTGTCATATCCTCTTCTAGGCACGCCATTGTTTTAGTGAAAACAATTTCATTCTGTCCCAAATTCTCAAGAGTGCACATACGAAACTATGTTCACGCATGTCAAGGATTCATGCCCGTGGGACTGGCACTTTTGGCTGACACACAGGGGTATTGAAAAGGGGAACTCCAGTCATAAAAGCTTGAGGTGCTACAGCTTATGCTAAAGAACCAGGGCTCTGTAACTGGGGCCTGTAACAACTCATAGTCCATGCAGATCAGATGAGAGGAGGACTTGTAAAACACACTGCTAGAGGGTTATACACACACACCCTCCCTATTTGTGCACATGCTCTGGGCACTGATTGCACACAAGTCAGGAGTGTGCAAAAGTAAACGTGTATCTTTGAGCAACTGGAGCCCATAGTAGGAGGTTCACTGGAGGTGGAACTGCACTTTGCGCACTGTGCATTGACACAATCCTGGATTTTCATTATTTCACTACAAGTAGAGTTTCCCTACCTGAGTGCAGTATCTGGGTTCACCATAAGTGTTCCACATACAGACCTAGGTGTGTATAGGAACAAGTAGGGCTGATCTGGTTGAGCTGCTGCGTATGGTCACGTGGGAGACCTTGGTTTGCTTCTGAGTCCTGCTCCATATACTTCCACAATTTGAAAGGCCTGGGAACACTGAGCGGGAATATCCTGTCTTAGCAATCATCTCTCTCTCCAACTAACAAACAAGCCATGGTGGTTGGCTCCGAGGGGAGTTCCCGCCCAACCCTTTTCATTCAGAAGGAAGCTAGCTTGCTGTGACAGGGTGACGCACTAGTATGCGTGTCATGGGAGAAGTGAATGTAAAGGACAGGAAAATTGTGAGATGCTTTGGGACACAAAAGACCCTAAAAACAAATGCATAAAGTAGAAGATCCACGTTCTTCTCACAGCTACACTGGTGCCAGCCAGTTGGCTTCAGTGGAGCTGCATAAGTGCAAGTGAGAGGAGAATTTGGGTGGCTGGCTGTAAATATGCACAAGGCCTTCATGTTGCTAAATACATTTTGAAAGTGATTTCTCTTATTGCAGATGAGTCCTTTCAGGGCCAAACAGGAAGCAGAACTTACCTTGTTTAGATAAACCAGCTGAACGAGATAAAGTCTAATGACATTTTAATCCTCCAATACATTTGATATCCAGAAGCAGTAGATAGAGCATTGGACTGGGACTGATCGCACCTGGGTTCTATTTGCACCTCTGCTACTGATTTACTGTGTGATCTTGGGCAAGTCACCTCACCTTTCTGTGGCTCGATTTCTCCACACCCTTCGTCTGTGATGTTGTAAGCTCTTCAAGGCAAGGGCTGTCTCTCATTGTGTTTGTACAGCACCCCCTAGCACAGTGGGGCTCTGTTCTCAGCTGGGGGCTACCATAGTACAACTGCTAAATAATAAACATTTGTCATGACAGAATGAGGATCCTCCCTGAAGAAAAGCCCAGCCTTCTGTTTTAAAATCAATGACAAAAGTTTTTCTACTGCTTATGCATCCCCACAGCCATGGAGCTATGGCATTCACAGCCAGTTAGTCCAGGGCTCACCCATTTAGAGCAGCAAACGGTGTAAATAGCACACTAATGCCAAACACCACTCGCTGTGGCAGATGCCAATGTTTTAACGATGACCCTTGCCTATATGAGGCATGGGTTCCAATAGAGAATCAGTTCTGTTTATAGGTCCAAATCCAGACCCTAGCCCGGGCTGTGCACAGGGGAAAGAATCTTCTTCCAGGCCATAGAGGTGCTCCCTGATTGCAACTGCAGCTGTGAAGCTGCAATAGCCCATGTGGATCTAATCCAACCATCTATGGGTGGGAAGAGGATGGAAAGATCAACCTGAACAGCAGATCCCCATGCCACCCCTGTATGCCGACATGCACAGATCCACCATAGAGCTGAGTTTTATGGGGCATAAGGTGGACACATACCTTAGGTGACCGTCCCTAAATCCTGCTTCCTCTATGTATAGTGGAGCCACTAATTTAGTGGCCGGGGCACTCTGTGGCTGTGGAGGAAGGGCCAGGAACTGGTGCTTAATGGACAACTTTTAACATCCAATAACTCCCTCCTGCAATCCCACAGAGCCAAACTGAAGAGAGTCATGTGTCATTAAGGGACAATGGAACTACCCATGAACATGCACAAGTGTTTGTAAGACCCTAATTCTGTTTCTAATGAAGGGAAAGAAAGTTAGTAACCTGTTTGTTCCATCCCATTTTAACTGGACCAGGCTTTGCTTTCAGCAGCCAAAATCTTTGGCCAGGTATTCAAAAATCTTCAGCTCAACATTTGGTTGGCCAATCATTTCTAAGAGCAAGGTGTTGGGGTCACTTGTGCCAGAACCTTACGCTAATCCGCATACAATCATTACTATGAGTTGAAGTTGAGGTCACCAATGAATAGTATGTTTTAAGAGCTAGTTGATCAAACAGAATTTACAGACCAGGACAGTTATTGACAGGGCTGACAAACGTGATGTTGCAATGATTTACAGTCCAGGTGTGTGTTGTCAGAGCAAGATATTTACCCGAGATTCCAAGAACAGTTACATTTTAATCTTTAAAAATCTTTCCTAACTAGGGTTTTTCTGCAATGTCTTGGGAGGTTCACAACTTCTGGTCCATTTGCAAATAATCGTATAAGTGATCCTGAGTTTAAGAACCTTCAGGGGAAAATAATAGCAGATTTAGTCATTTACAATGTTTTTAATGGATAGGAAACTTGTAAGGTGAATTGACAGAGGTGGCCTTACTCTCATTCCAAAAGGATAATTCACCATCATGCACTGCCTAGAATATATACACATTAATCAGGATTATCTCTGAACATCTAGCAGGCTGAAAATATGGATCCTGGAGACGTCAGCAAGAGATTTCATTAGAAGAGACAGCAAGTGCTTGGAAATGGGAAATGTATTCTATTATAAACACAGCCTGCACTGAGGCTGACCCTAAGACTGCACAGAATTGGCTGGAAAGACAAAGAAAGCTGAAAATGAAAACTCTGTTCATATGTAACAGATTCCATTTATTGCAACAAAATCTGGCTTAAAAGTCTCCTGTAGTTTTTCTTACCATTCAGAATGGCAAGAACCCTTACTCTGAATATTCAATATTTATCTCTGCTGATGTGCAGAAGCTTGGCTACATGACCAGAGCTTTAACAAATTTCCTGTCACATACAGTATTGCAGAATATTTATTACTATCTCCTAGGCCTTACTAGATACTTCAGTTTTGCAAAATATGCCGTGGATGAGATTTTATATTTAAAGTTAAAAGATCCACTCCGAGAATATTTAGGGATTTTGTGCTAATTTTTTCTTTGTTATCAATCCTTCCTTGATGTTATCTAATTTGCCTACTGGGTAAAATTTAAAAGAACTCCTAACAGTCAGTATGAAAAGAACCCAGCAGGCTAACATTGACTCGGTCCTCAGATCTATTAGCTGTAAATTACTTTAACATGAGTGACATCACACTTGACTCTTGGTAAAACAGTGTTAAGTTAGTGGGTAATAAAACAGCTTGACACTAATGATGGGTTCTGGGTGATAAATTACTGTCAGTGATCAGATAAGGGTTCCTGAGACTAACCTTGAACGAAATCTGGCTTGTTGCTACATCTTGTGTGCAGTGTTCTAACTGGGAAGATTAAGGGCGAAGGGCCCAATCCTGAACACCTCTCACAGACGTGGGCTTAATGTTCCGAGTGGACATACTCTCACTGGTCTTACTTTTGCAAGTAATGATTGCTCCCGTAAGGAAACATTTGCAGGCGCACTTCCCATCCCAAACACTGGGGATACTCATATGAGTAAAGCAAGGAGGAACTGGCCCTAAACTTGAGACCATCAGCCCAGTTCTGTAGTCCTTATGCTATAGACTCCAGTCTAGGAGCTTTGCTTGAATAAGGACTTCAAGACCTGGATCTCTGTCTGATATTATTTATATTTTAAAAAACAATATTTAAAATAGGGGCCTGATTCTGCAAGTTGCTGAGCCCCCATGGGGGGTTGCTGAGTATCCTCAACTCCCATTTATTGGTGCAGGAAGTGTTGGATGAAATTCCTTGGCCTCGGTTACACAGGAGATCTGACCAGAAATCTATGAATCCCAGAGAGGTCAATAAGAATTGAAGGCACTCAGCACTTTGCAGGATTGGCCCTAATTCACTAGGCTTGTTTTCCTTACAGAGATTTGGGGAAAACTCTGTATACGGAGCTCTGAGCCAGCCAACGTCAATGAAATCACATGAGTTTTGGAATGTTTTTGACATCTATTTTCTTTGGAAACTAACCAAGGTGTTCTTAGGAAACAGCTTCACAAATTGTTTTACATTATTATTGTTACTGGATGCTTGATTTTAATTTATCATTCAGGTAACATGCTTTGTAGATGGTCTGTGTATTAGTTCTTATATAAACTACTGTATGAAAACATTCACCTTAGTTAAATTTCATGCTTAATGCATTATTGTTCCAGCCCTTTATTATGACTGGTATAATCCAGAGAGACTAGGTGGATGAGGTAATCTCTTTGACTGGACCAACTTCTGTTGGTGAAAGAGACATGCTTTTGATCTTACACAGACCTCTTCTTCAGGTATAATCCAGGCATACTTGTATCTTTTTCACGTTACAAAAGATTGTAGATTTCAATAAAGAGTAATCTTCCATATAGAAATCCACAAACTTTATTAATCTAGGATAGACCCAAACTGTATTTTAAGACGTGCCAGTTTTAACACAGGCAATAATGAATTTTTAATTCTGAAAATTACTAGTGCAATGTATAGATTTTTACCTTAATGCAACATTGCTTTGAAAATTAAGACATATGGGAACACCTTATCCTATCAAGAATGAAAATTATGTAGTTCATTAAGAATAGTCAGATGAAGGAGGCTTCAGCACAACCTGCTTCTCTTATAGTTTGCATCATCTACGTCTGGCAAATAATAGCTGGGTTATTGAAATTTGAACTGCAGTATGTTTGAGACAACTCCTGTGTTCCCATTTTTAGCTCTTTGGTACTTGAGCCCTTCAGACTTGGGTCTCAAGAAACTGAGGCACCCAAAGTCAGAGGCCACTTTTGAAAATATTAACTAAAATCTAGAAATACATATATTTAGGCTTGCAAAGATTACATTTTTATCAGTAAATGTCGATTTTGCCATACACATACAAACTGAAACAAATATTTTTGTTGATAATCATCTAAATTTACTGAGAGGCAGTGGAAGAAAAATGCTGCTTGAGAACTTTTTGGAGTTTGATTTAAGGATAGTTCCTTTGTATATTTTAACCTGTGATGTTGATAATTTGTGTTGTAATGGTTATAAAGCTTTAACTTTTTGAATCTCAATATCTACAATCATTAAATAATTATTCTACGACCTTCCCATAATTTCCCGCAACTGAAAACATTTAAATCACATAATTTTGCCCAACTGTGAAAATTCAGAAATGGGGAAAAAAGCTTAGAATAAAAATTGATATTAGCCAGCGAAATCATATACAAAAATTAAATTCTACGAAACCTAAATATACTTTTTATAGTCCAGATGCTGGTTAGTTCTCCTTTAGCAGCATTTTTGAGAAAGATGATAACAAGGTCCAAGCAGTGCTCAGAGCTGGATCCTAAACCCAGGACTGGTAGTCTATAGGCCTTCCTAAATTGAGCCATGGAGGTACATTGTGAGCCAGCTGAATATATGTTCTCACATGCTCTTACTAAACAAAGAAGGATGGATCTGAAACAAAAAACCCTTGCTCTGAATACCCTTGAACTTTGGGATGTTTGAAATTATCTTAAGAGGTGAAATCTGCAGCTTGGGCTGGTCTCTATCAGAGACTTCCTCGTAGCTGCTCTGGTTCTGGACTTGCATAAGAGCAACATTTTGGCAGATCTGCAGATATACTAGAGCTTTGGAATTTCTACTATATTCTCCCCTTTGATTTGCCCAGCTTGGCTATGGGTAGAGGGTTCATATTCCTTCTTCTGACAAACAAGCCTGTAAACATGTCACACACATGCTCACAAACATGTCTAGGCTTAAATGGTTTTGTCTATGTTGTGCCTTCCTTGTCATTGCTTTACCAGACATAACACAGACTGACAGAACAGAGTCACTGTGATTAGCATGGGAAGGAAGCAAACAATCTCTGGCTGCAACTACAGTCTCCAAAGAGCTTATCAAACATATGCATGAGCAGGAAATGCAATATGTTGTCCCATTTCTCATATATTCATGACTGTTGCAATCACAGAACACATGTACCCCAGCAATATGCTTGTACCACCAAAAAATAAGTAATTACATGGACAAATGGAATGATCGGTCCATTGATTTTAATGGAACTACTTATTGTCAGCAAGGATATCAGAATCTGACCCTAAGTAATAGACAGCTCATAAGCATGCTATATAAAAGAAATCTAAGCATGCTGATTTGTGGGAGGGTGGGAACTGAGATATTGAATTCACGGCTTTTGAAAGATGCTTACACAGGTGAATAATCTTATTCCTATGTGCAGTCAATGTCTCTACTCATGGGAATAAGGGTAAAGGTTAGCAGGGCTCAGCCCCTCTTCCTTAGTCTTTTGCATAAATTAATTCACCAGTTCTTATCAAAGATGATCAAGCTTTCAAAATATTGGCCTGCATAGTTACAAACATTGTGTCCAGAGAATTTAATAATAAAGTATGTACATTCTCACCCAAAGTCTAATATTTTCCTCTAAACCAACAAGCCATACAGTACATGTTGGTAATAAATATCTGTGCTTGGTATAATAAAAGCAATGTTTATATTCTTGACAGAATGCGTTTGTGAACTTGCAGTCATTAGAGATGTAAACTGAAGGCAATAAGATAACCTCTTTCCCAAATGTTCTATTTATTTCTGTAAAGTAATTTGTATGATTTATCTTATAGACTAAGGTTTATGGTTCACTTTGAACTGGAGGTTCTTAACTCAACGATTGCCTGTTTGGGCTGAAGCATGTAAGTGATGGCATGACCTGAAGTGCGAGATGAAAGGAGAAAGACAAAAACAAGGCAGGCTTCTGGGATTTTGACCATTATTTCTATATTCCATTGACATCTCTGGGTTAAATATTTTCTTTTGGAGGCCAGTATGATCATTTCATCTGGATACCATAGATTTTAGCAGCTAGAAAAAGCTTGGAACACTAGCATCTTTAGTAAGATATGCAAGGATTCATACAATAGAATTCAAGGCGGTGAAATGCTAGTTTTAGACATAATTCCCAGTTTTCACATCTCATAAACAAGCTTCCGTATATTCTGTGATTCATAGTCTCAGAATTTGTTGTGGAATTCACACATCGCTGCATTCACACTTCACTGTAGAATTTCTGCTTTCATTTAAAAAATAGTTTCTAACTAACATGGTTTTGAAGATAATGTTAAAAATCTTGGAGTAGAAATATAAATGCAGCTTTGCAGAGAGTCTGATACAATACACCTGAAAGGGTGTGAACTGCCTCATTCATCTGTGGCTGGTTAGCTCTGATATCTAAAGATGGAAATCAACATATGAAAACGTGACGAGAATGTGGAATAAACAGAATAGAATATAAAAATAAACAATTGTTGAATTTAATTCAATAAAACCTTCAACTCTGAACATTTATCTGCTGCTGCCACAGAATTTTGACCATTTCCAATGGAGTCCCGTAGATTCTAGGGCCCTTGTTGCAGAATTTGGGTTCAGCTTGCTGCCAAATACACAGTACCTTGGTCAGACCTTTCTAAAGGATTCAGATTAAACGTTCCATGCTTGGTCTCTCTGTCAAAAGGTGAGTGGGTGGGATTTTCAAATGTGCTCACCATTGGTTTAACTCAGCTCTGACTGAAGTCAAAGGGAGTTTTACCACTGATTTCAGTGGGAGGAGAGCCAGGAAAAAGCTGAGCCTTTTTGAAAATCCTATGCCATATTTCTGCAGAGCATGAGGAAAATTGCTTCAGCTGTTTCTCAGCTATAGGAGAATGAGAAAGAAGAAAAAAATCGGCCTTAAAAAAATCCACCCACTAATCTCTCTCTTTTTTATGTATATAACCTGGATTAAAGAAAGACAGCTGACATTTGAAAGCTGAAGCTTGATATGCCAATAGTCCTCAGTGAGGAGCAGCATCTCAGCTGGGTTTGAAATAAACAACCTGATTTTGAGTAAACAAATCTATAAAGAGTTGAAAGTTATGTGCTGGGCCTGTGCAAAACAACATTGCATGAAGTCAGCACAGCCAGAGATACCCATTGAGCATGTACAGGCTGCTCAGGATTGGAAAGGGGGCATTCGATCCCGTGAACATGGCCGAAGCAAGGCCTTGCATTTGCTAGTCAAGCCCCATTAAAAGCACGTCTTCAGGGTTTAAGAGGGGCATATAGTTGCTTGAGCTCTCTGCGTGGGGTGAATTTCACCATAACGACCAAATCCCCCCGTCAGTCACAACTATGGAACTCCACTGATGTCAGTGGGCGTGACTGGACGCCAGAATTTGGTCTGAAGTGAGCACTTTAAATCCAGGCGAAGAAACAACAGTTGGGCTTTTCTCCTCACTACCGGCTACAATTGTTGGGAGATATCCCTGTTCTCACATGGAAGCAGGACTTGGCTGCCTCTGCCCTCTCCCCTATTCCTCAGACCAGTGCTTGTGTGCGCTGTGCATTCAGGAATCTGCGGAGGAGGAGAGGGTGGGGACTGGGGTGAGAAGATGCATGTTTCCTCTGACCCAGTGGAGTTTCCTCATTAAAACACAATCCCTAGAGTTTCAGGACTGTGCCTCCCAGAATGGCCTGGGGCCTCCAGAGATTCAGAAATATGGAGTAGATGACTAGAGATGCACCACCCATCTGCTCTGGCTGGCAATCAGTTGCCAGGCACTGGTTTGATCTTCTCTTTCCACATTGGCAAATAAGTCTCAAAGACAGTTCATAGTCCCCTCGTTCCACTGGTGGGTGGATGTCCCTTCCCATTTCATCTCCTGGCTTTAAGGGGTGTATGTGCACAATTTCTGTTGCCTCTTGGCTTGGCTGGGTGCACATGTCAAGTCAATTCCTTGACTCTGCTCTGGATACATGTAGCTTTGAGAACTGGCAGGTGGCCAGCTGTACAGATAACGTAAGTGGAAATCACACCTTGCAAACTGGAGTAATTATCCACCCAGAGCCGCAGAGAGAAAAACATTCCACAAAAGAATGAAGAGCATAACGTAGTACTAGATACATATTGTAAAGTGGATGGATTGTCCTACTTCGCCTACAAAGCAGTCAGTCAAGTACTGGGGGTGTAACCATTTCTGTGTCCTTCTGGAGACTATTCTGGATATCCAAGGTCCAGTTCAAATGGCTATTTAACATAATGGAGTTGGAATTGTTGAAAGAATATTTCACCCCGACCACATGCACCTCATCAGTTCACCCCCCACCTCTGAAATATTACAGTGCCAACAAGTCTAGTAAAGGAGAGAAGAGTCTTCTTCTGACATCTTCAGAGCAGCACCTGGGGCTGTAAACAACCCCAAGGGGTTGGGACAGAGATACCGAATGCAGGTAGTGCGTTGGGCCACCATAGGGAGCTCGCTGTGTGAATCTAGCCTGCTGCCTTTTAATTCTTCATGTGCATCCTGTTGATGCGCATGAACAGTCCACTAATGTGCTTTGATTTAGTCCTGTTTCAAAGACGACTAGATTAAAGCATTCTAACGAACTGCTAATGCACAAAAGTGGGGTGCACATGAACAGTTAGACCGCGGCAAGCTAGCCTAGGTTAGATTCACACCCCAGCTTGCAGCGGTTTTCTTGTTCATGTAGACAAACCCGAGAGCAGTTTCAGCTCCCGCCCATTCCCGCAAAACATTTCAATTTCAATGAAACTGCATTTTCTGATGAAAAATTGTTTCAATTAACATTTTTGACCAGCTGTATTAATTACTCTCTATGTACTGCCAAGACATTTGCATAATATCAATTATCTGCATCAGTGTTGTCTAGTGGATACAGAACCAAAATCAGACTCAGGCTACAACTCTGAAAGAAAAAAGTTGAGTTACATATCAATCGAAGAAGCAAAAGAGTGATCATAGACTACTTCAGGCAGATGAGTATAATTTAAGATACAGCCTTTTGTATTTTGAGAAGCTCCAAACAGTAACAATGTAGGGGTCTTAAAATGCTTTTGTAATTTAGCACCAATGTTATTTCAGTCATTGGTTCCACACCTGCTACTGTGTTATTCAAAAGCCTGATTCCATATCCTTACTCCAGGACATATTATACCAACAGATTTTAGGCAGAATTCTCTACTGAACTTAGTGAGAGTCTAGACTGAGTAAGAATTGTGGGTTCAACAAGGACAAGTGCAGAGTCCTGCACTTAGGACAGAAGAATCCCATGCACTGCTACAGACTAGGGACCGAATGGCTAAGCAGCAGTTCTGCAGAAAAGGACCTAGGGACTACAGTGAACGAGAAGCTGGATACCAGTCGACAGTGTGCCCTTGTTACCAAGAAGGCTAATGGCATTTTGGGCTGTATAAGTAGGGGCATTGCCAGCAGATCGAGGGACGTGATCATTCCCCTCTATTCAACATTGGTGAGGCCTCATCTGGAGTACTGTGTCCAGTTTTGGGCCCCACACTACAAGAAGGATGTAGAAAAATTGGAAAGAGTCCAGTGGAGGGCAACAAAAATGATTAGGGGGCTGGAGCACATGACTTATGAGGAGAGGCTGAGGGAACCGGGATTGTTTAGTCTACAGAAGAGAAGAATGAGGGGGGATTTGATAGCTGCTTTCAACTACCTGAAAGGGGGTTCCAAAGAGGATGGATCTAGGCTGTTCTCAGTGGTAGCAGATGACAGAACAAGGAGTAATGGTCTCAAGTTGCAGTGGCGGAGGTTTAGGTTGGATATTAGGAAAAACTTTTTCACTTGGAGGGTGGTGAAGCACTGAAATGGGTTCCCTAGGGAGGTGGTGGAATCTCCTTCCTTAGAGGTTTTTAAAGTCAGGCTTGACAAAGCCCTGGCTGGCATGATTTAATTGGGGATTGGTCCTGCTTTGAGCAGGGGATTGGACTAGATGACCTCCTGAGGTCCCTTCCCACCCTGATAGTCTATGATTCTATGATTTGGCTCATTATCATCACTACATTAGCAGCAGAAGGCTCTCTTTCTTCCAGATGAGAGTGTTGGAAGCATTCCACTAGTTCAGCATTCGAACATACAGATTAATTATTTGCATGCGCAGTTACCTGATCTGCATAAACATCTGTCCGTACAAACTAAGCTGGAGATGTCACAATTGTGACACTTTGGCATTTTTAAAACTACAAATTTTTGGGTGGTAAAATTCTGTGATAGTCGCCCTGTGAAAATCCACAAAGCAATAATGTGGAATTTTGCACAGATCCAGAGATGAAAAATCAGTGCATTACCGTACCTCTGTCAGGTTAACATTACTCAGGATTCTGGCAATGTTTACCATACAATACTGATATCTACATGACACCTGGCTCTAGCCAGTACTATTATTATTCATTCACTCTTGAGAGCAATAACATTAATAAAAATGCACATTATCACTGCTGTCTCTCCTCGCCTTCCCCATCCAGAAGATAACCACCTGCCATGGAGATCTTGAAAAGCGCTGGTTTATGCCCTTACTAAAATATGTGGGAAAACATATAGACTTCAGTATGCTTTAGATCAGGCCTCTCTATTTGTTTGTAAAGTAGGGAACAGGCCTACTGGGAAAACGAGAGTATGCTAAGAAAGCTAGCAAAGTAGTGTTTAGACGGGGTTATCAGTTACCAAGCAGGAGTGAAATCCTGGCTCCACTAAAGTCAATAGGAGTTTTGCCATTGACTTCAGTGGAGGATTTTACTGTAGGATAATATACAGGGAAAGACAAGCTGGGATTACTAACCTAAAAATCAGGGGAAAGAGTAGAACAGTATATCATTTGGGGAATGTTTTGGTGTACTTTGCTGTGGAGCTATAACAGTTCTCTCTTCTTCTTCTTCTTCTAGATACAGCCCAGAGCTAGAGAATAAAACAAAGATCAAGCCAGATCCCTCGCATAAAAATCTCAGCAATCCTCTGGGGGCAACATTTTCCATGTACTGTCTCTAGCTCGGGGCCCAAGTTTTTATGGCACGGTCATTTATGGCACAAATTACTGTGTCTTTAGAGTTGACCGTGCAGGGCTCACGCTATCAAATCCACATTTACTACTACTGCTACGTCAGGATGAAATTCTTGAATCCCACATAAAACTTGATGAGGCTGAATGTTCACAGGGCTTCAGGGAGGGGACTGCGGTAGGGCAGATCCACTGGGCTCTTGCCTAGCCCACATCACCACTCCCCTCCCTGCCAGTATATTCAGATCTGCTACACAGTCCACCTCCCTGCTTCACAGGAGTATAGAGATCCCTACATCCACATAGGGGAGCTGCAAAGATTCCCTAGCTCAGGAGGTCTCGTGCAGGCTCTTTGCTAACAGGTGGATTTCCCCCACCCCACAGAAAGTTAGAGGCAGCATTGTAAGAGTGAGCCCCAAGTGTACAGCACTTGAGATCTGACCCTGGTAACATTAGAACAAGTATTTACAATGGAACGTCTGTTTCCCTCTGTTTTTACTCCGATTCCATCAGCTAAACTAAATAAAAATACAGAGAGCCTGACCCAGAATTCTTTACTTTTCCTATCAAAATGTCCCTTTTCTATTCTCAGGGTAGTTCGATGATGTAGAGATATGTAAAGACTCTTTAAAATTAGACCATTTGGCAAGCGGTAGATTAGGTGGAGATTGCAGCTTTTAACTTTGAATAATTAGGAATAAGATGGTATTTAATGGTAAATTGCCATGAAAATGCACTAGACCGGGGCAAGCAATTATTTTTTTTTCAAGGTCCAAATTTCTTGACCAAGGTCTAGTCAAGGTCTAGGCTTCAGAGAAAATAATACAGCAATAACAACAATGGTAATAAGGAAATAAAAAGATTTAAAAGTGCCTGGTGGTCTGGATTTGTCCCCCAGTCCGCCTACTGACTACCCCTGCACTAGACCCAGGACAGATTGGCCTTACAGCAGGATACACCACATATTTAATACAGTTGCTACATAGATTTCCCTCTTTGGTTCTAGATGGAACTGAATTTTCAGGATTTGTGGCATGATGGTCTCGTTTGTTGGTATAGTGCCCTTTTCCTCAGCCGTGTTTGTACGGAGTTCTGAGCAATGAGCTGGTCTTTGACCTTGCAAACACCTATGCCGCTGGGTCCGGGTGTAGAAAAGCACTTAAGCATGTGCTTAACTTAAAGCTCATAAGTGATCTGATTGAATTCAATGGGACTACTCGGGCACTTAAAGTTAAGTACCTGCTTAAATGCTTTGTTGATTAGGGTCATACATAATTTTAAGCACATGGGTAGTCGATGGATTGCTCACATGAGTAAAGTTAAGCACATACATAAGTGTTTGTAGGGTCAGAGCCTTATTTACTGACTATGGGGAGAAGCCACCTTAGAGTGTTGCCAGATCTGTGCTGGACACAATGAGCGTGTAAGTTTCTATAACACCAGTTGGATAAACCGTATTCTTGCTTAGGACATGTACTTAATGTTTACTATCTTGGCCTTATAATAAAATTGCTCAGGCAGGGAGGTTGAGGTTTAAGAATTAATTAATGTGATTAGCGAGTCCTGAAATCTTGTTCTATTATCACAGCAGCTATTAACTCGTAACCCAACAGTGACCCTATCAGGCCTGTCCTTGACAGCCACCTTCCCTGCGCTGACCTGAGTGTCTCTACACCCAGGGATGCAGCTGATAAGCACAAAGGCAATGGCTGCTTTCTCTCCTTTGGAGTGACCTCCGCCTGACCCCCATCTTGGCAGGTCACACAACAAACATTGCTGGGCAGGAAGAGTCCAGTTGTTGGGATGTGGGGAGGGACAGCACAACTCAAGCACTCTCTGGGCAGAGAAAGGCCATTGTGCCCAGAAGACACATCCCCTTGGTGTTTACCAGGGAAACCAATGGGCTTTGCTGCTGGTACCATGGCAGGCAAACTACACATAAACTGTATCTAACTACGGTACTCACATGGCCCCCATTACTGGCATCTGAGTGCCTCACTGTAGCTATCTCTACAACACTGAGGAAGGGAAATACTTTATTCCCATTTTACAGGCAAGGCAGTGAAGCACTACGAGGCTAAATGACTCGCTCAAGGGCAGACAGGAAGTCAGTGGCAGAGCAGGGACTTGAACCCAGGTTTCCCAAAGCCTAGGTGAGTGCCCTAGCCATGGGACCATGCTTTTTACCCTCAGACTTCATTTTCATCATTGGCCACTGTATCTCTCCTCAAATGTCTGGTGCCAAATCCTCAGGCCACCTTCCAGGAGATGAACAGGGGTTACCGACGGCAGAGTCTGATCTCTAAAAATTAAGAAAAATAGTATTTCATGTATAAATTATCTGCCTCAGACGGTCCTGGCAGAATCCACATAACTGGGGATTTAGGAACTGGAAGACTATTAGTAGGACACCAATGATACCTCAGGATATCAATGGGACGATAGAGGCATCCAACAACTGGTAGGATCGAGCCCTGTTTGTCAGCTGACCCCCAGCTTTGGAGACAAGAAGGATTTCCCCTGTCACCGTAGATTGACAGAGACCATTGTGGTTTTGCCTCCCGTGGGGGCACTGAGCATGCACCAAATCCATTAGGGTCAAGTGGGTATATCACACACAATCAACATCTTGGGACTATAGTGGCACATAGGAAGGTCCACTGTCTGCCGACACCTAACTCATTCTAGTTTGGATTCATCTGTCCCCATCCTGAATCCACCCCCCCCCCACTCTTCCGCTGGCAGAGGAATGCTAGACAAGTCTCTCCTCAGAGCTATCAGTCTGAAACTCTTAACTCTTCCAAGGTGGCCCTTTAATTGGAGCCACCGATTGAAGGAAACTGCACGTGTGGGAAAGGACTGAAGTGAGCACGCATGCATAAGTGCGTTTACCCATTGCTATTAATGGGGTTCCCTGTGCAGCCCACTGAGAATTTACCTCTTTCAGGGTAAGAGAAGGGCAGATCCAGGCACATTTAAATGCAAAACTTTGGATTGTTGCATTTGTAACAATTGTCATAGTGTTGCAAATGGTGGGCATTAAAAAAAGGCCACAAATTTGGCCCTCAAAATGATGAGATTGTCTTAAAATCATGAGGGTTTGTTTTAAAAGGTATATTTTGTGTTCCTTTTAATTGTCTTCAAGTGTTTGAACCGGTAGGGTTCATGTTTTCAAGTTTTTCCTCTGCCACAAGGCATGTGAACCCCTCCTTTTAAAAAATGAAAATGGAGATTCTCACATAACAACATGACTTCAGGAGCCGGGGGAAGGGGAGTTTAAAGAAAAAAAACAATATTGCAAGATTCATGATAAAATCATGACAGCTGGAAACACTGTCATCACAAGCAAATACTGAACATCAGAAATGTAGTCCAGAATTCCTTCCAGCTACTCTAATCTTCCTAGTATAGGGAAAGATTTGAATACTTCCTGTTTGTATTACAGAAGCACCAATGGGCCTTAACTGAGATCAGAGCCTCATTGTCCTAGGCACTTTATAGACAGATAGGAAGAGAAACTCTGTCCCACATAGTTTACAATTTAAATAGCCTCAACAGACAAAAGCAGTACCATTATCCCCATTTTATAGCTGGGGAGTTGAGGCAGACAGAGATTATGCAGATTCCCCAAGGTCATGCAAGTAACCTGTAACAGAATTGGGACTGAATCCAGATTGGTGGCAGACCAGGAGTTGAACCCAGTATCCAGGCCAGTTTTTTAACAGGAAGATTATTCCTTGTACAGGAACAGACATTTTTATATTATATATATTGCACCATGAAAATAAATAAATACAAATAAAGCCAATATACAAAAGCCTTTTAAAATGACTAATAAATAAACATGTGGAAAATGCACCTGAAGGTAAAACAACACAGAATTGTTTCCATGAAAGAATTGGTCTGTTAAAGAAATGAATTTTCTGTATGCACAACCAAAACACATTTACTAGAAAAGAAAGGTCTTATTTGTAGAATAGAAGACTGAAAATAATACAATTTTAGTGCAACAAGGGTATTTGTTGCATTGGTTTTTACTGTCAAACAAACTGCTTCAGAAAAATGACACGCTGTCTCTCGTACGACCCAGGCATTCTTTTTAAAAATCCCATTCATGCCTTCAGATGTAGGCTTTCCTTTTCAATGTTTCAAGCAAACTTTTCCAAAGAATACCTCATTCTGACTCCCATTGCTCTGATAAATCACTGAAACAACAAACTGAAACACTAGGAACCGTTGACTCAAGGAGTTTAACATTTTGAATCAAGATAAGGGTTGCAAAGTCTCTGAAAGCAACAATGGTTTCAAGTGCAAGGAAAAAAACACAGGGATAATTTGCAAAGGGAATTTACAGTTAATGGAAACACAGCTTGAAATATTTACTTTGCCAGCCTACTGTATTTTCCCTATTGGTTTTGTCCTGTTCAAATAAATACTGCCCTCTATGGCTAATGAACTTTTTTGGTGCTTATCTCTTTGAATAATTCCACGTCCTTGGACTAGAAACCTTGGAGCTTTCCGATATGCCTATATTTATATGCTTTGCTTGTGTCTTACATAAGCCCATCCTGGGAACTCATGGGTCTCATTTCTGAGGGCAGCGTGGATGAACATGTGAAAAAAGTTTGATGGTGTCAAATTGTCTTATAGTATTTGGATTTGCTTTAGCAGGCTTTTTGGCCTGCTAACCACCTCTCCCCTCACCCAGTCTGCACAGGTAACTTTATGGGGAGATGCGGAGGATGATGATCAGAAGGTAGGTGCTTTGAGCAGGAGGAAGAACGGGAGTGCTGCTCTTCAGATGTGCATGGCCTTTTGAGAGCTACTGGTCTACTGCATCGTCCCCCAGTGGTAGTATTAACAACAAAGGGACCGTGGCTGCAATATTCGCATTGGCTGTTATTGACAGGTAATATCCATGAGAATTCCTTCGACGGTCTCAAGTCATGTGTTGGTTAGCTTGATTCCCAGCCACTCCTGTCAACCACTCCCTGGTGTTCTGAAAAAGAAACCATGATGGCTGAGCAGTGTTTTCCAGTTCCTCCCCACCTCAGGTTGGCCATGTTCTTTTCCCTGACCAAGTGTAACTAAGCTCCTATGTAGCAGCCATGGATGGCTTGGAGGTGGCTACTTGGCATGGGACTCCAGCCAATTAATTGCCTTTCCCATACATAAACTCTTTGCTCCCTGTGACCCCATTTCCACGTGCTTTCCTCTGCAGTGACCAGTATGTATGCCTTTGTCTCTTAAGGTTTAGCCTGGGAGGGAGTAAGACTTTGGAAAGATGTATGGACTCCCTTTTAAAAGACAGGTTCAGAACCTAGGACATGGTTAATGAAGAGTGGAGGAGAAAAATTAATGACAATAACACATTTATTCAAGCTTCTCCACCAATGGGCCACAACCCTTCTTCTGCACCTCTAAGGGGGGGAAAGTATTTAACTTTCCAGGCCTATTCCAGTCTTGGCTTCCCTGAAGCCACATTTCACACAGACCACTGAAAAAGGTCAGATGATCCCATTCACTCCCTACTGATCTGGATTGGATTCAAACCAATAATTGACAGGCTTCAATGTTCCATTACTAATCTCCAGAACCAGCCAGTTCACTTTGATTCTACTTCTCATCTGGAAACCTACTGAGTGTATGATGGGGAACCTACTGGAGATTTAGCCAATAGTGTGCAACATTATTAATAAGAGCAGTCATCCAAAATGGAAGTATGATGATAAATAATAGCAGAGGGAGAGAGAGATGAAGAGAATGCAGAGATGATGGATCCAGGTAGGATTTGACATGGTATGGAGAACCGAGGAGATGAAAAAACACTGGACGGTAGCTCAGTGGCACAGGGGTGTGTGCGTGTTGGTGGGGACCAACTAGTGTGCCAACACTAGATAAAGAGAGGGAGAGGCAGGAGGGTATACAGACAGTGAAAGGAAATCAGTGGAATTAAAGCTCTTTTCCGTTGCAATCCTAACACCTACATTTGGGGGTGACATCCTGGCCCAAATGAAGTCAATGAAAGTTTTGACTTTAATGGGCACAGGATTTCACCCTTGTATTTTAAAGTTGATTTCTACTGTTTGTCTACACATGGAGCTATTCTGGAATAGTTGGAAGTGGATCCAGCTAAACCAGAAAAATGCTTATTCTGGAATAAGAGCATCCATACATGGAGATATTCTGGAATAGCTATTCCCCTTTAAAATCACATCCACTTTATTCTGGAATAACTTTCATGGGCAGACAAGCAGTTAGGGCTAAATTCTATCCTGACTTAATGTGCAATCCTTTCTGAAATTGCACCTGGTGTAAATCAGGGTAAAATATGGCTCAATGCCCTCAATATAAAGTTTCTTTCCACCTTCTCTGTTCTGCCTCTTCCAGTCATTTCCCTAAGGGCCAAACAGCCGGCTGCCTCACAGTTCTGCTTCTGTAATTTTGAGCTCTGATGGTTTAAGTGAATTTGAAACACAATGAGCAAGTGAGAACGCGGTGATAATTATTTAAAATGAAAAGGAATGACAAAGCAACATGGACATGTCGAGTTAATTGAAATAGCATTCAGACATAAAAAAAGATATTTACCGACATGCACCTTCCCCATCTTACAGAACAGAATGTGCAATAATGGTTTCCTTTAATAGTCAGTGATTTAAATCAGGCTGCATAGGAAGTGACTGTAACATAGTCACAGTGAAATTGAAGAATTCCATCAGCTGGCAAACCAAAGGAATTCCTCCAGGAAACAAATGCTGAAGACAGAATCAGACCTAGGAGACGACAAGATTTATTTTATGCTGCCAGACAGAATTTTCAGATGGGACTCAGCATGCAAAATGGGGCCCAAATTTTCAAGGAAGCTTAGTTCCTGTTTAGGGAGGGAAGTAAGGGCCAATTTTTAAAAATCTAAGCACTGGGTGTCACAGTGGAACTTGCTGGGTGCTAAACACTTCTGAAAATGTGACCCTTATTTAGGGCAACTGGGATCGGAGTGCTTTCGAAAATCTAGGCCACGCTGTGGGGGCTGAGCACTTGAAAGTCTGACCCACCATGTTTTATTAATGTCCGAAGAGAGGGAAGATCCTAGGTTCCAAATACTTCAGCCCCAGTGCCATCCAATTCCAATGTAAATGGAGGCGCATTATATTCAAGGATTTTTAAACAGATCCTCCTGCATATGTGAAGCTAATGGGACAAATTCAGCCCTGTAAGAGCACATTAGCCCAGTGAGTTTGGAAGTTAACACACAAAACTCCTTTCCAGTCACAGTATTTTTGTTTTCACCCCATATATCTTGTTTCTTATAAATGAGACCTACGAGAAATGACTCCTCTCCGCGGAAAAGCAGTTACATAAATACAAGACTAAATCTGCGAGCACACTTCAGACTTTGAACCGTGGGGCAGAGGAGCCCTGAATGCTGTTTTCACAAGCTCATGATTAAGCTCTAGCCCTTTGTAAACTTTTACTGTATTGCCATGGACGTGGCAGGAGCAAACAGTCTGCCTCATCAGCAATTACAAACAGTCAGCGCGGCGGAGGCGACTGGAGTCCAATGGGAGGCCGTGCATGGTACTACCAGTCACGGAGCCTGTTGACTCATTCTCTTTCCAGCCATAAACCCCAAGTGACTTGTACTAGTGAGGCCAGGGACACAGACAAGGGCCTTCCAGTGGCTCCAAAGATAGGGCATCTGGGCAATGCTGGTTCTTCCCTAGATGTGGCTCTGAGGCAGCCTTATTGACTGGTTAAATCCTCCACAGATCAAAGCGGGCCTGAGAAGCTCTTCCTAATGCTTCTTGAACTATGCTGACCTTTTCCTCTGGAACCTCTGTTAACTCCTTCCTCATTGTAAACAAAAGGAAGATCCAAAGAGAGTTTCCAACGGCCAAGAATGATGGGAAACTTTAGAAAGCTTGTGAATGATGCACAGACAGATGACAGGATTTAGGAAAGGCCTGGAATTTAGACTTAAACAGACTAGGGGCTTGAGAGGCCGTGTCAAAACTTTACTTTAACTCCCAGCGAATCAGGCTTGGGCCCTAGGAATGGCTCTTAATGGCAATGCCAAAACTTAGGAGAAGTTCAGATCTGAACGTCATAGCTCAGCTTGTCACTCTAACAGACCAAACTGGAATGCTGAAACCAACCCTTTGGAACGGCGGGGAAGTTCAGATGTGAATGTCATAGCTTGGTTTGCCAGAACATCGAGGTATGAACTCTGCGGGAGTCCTGATTCAGCTCAGGATCTGGCTCTGAACTTTGCAGTGGAGGGAACGCTGAGTCACAAACATTACCCTGCTGAATGAATGTATTGGCGTTTATCCTGTCCTTCATATCTTATCCTCTTTGGGACACTCTCGTGTACCACACACGCACACACACACACACACACACACACACACTCTTTGCAGACTTCAGCTTATGCTAACCCCCATTATGATCAATTATTCCTGTCATAAAAATACCTTTTTATATAACACATCAGAAAATTTGGTTCTCAAGGATGGAATCATAAATAAGGGTGGAGTGTATGTAATGTTACACCAAAAGAAGGCAAAACACTTGATAAACAGGGGTGTAAAGTCACTGCTAAGCGAGGGCCATAATAGCTTTCTCCCAGAATGCTTTGGTGGTTCAGTGGTTTTCCTTTTGCACGTCTCCCTTTTAAGAACAGGCTACAGCATGACCCTGGCAAAACATCCTTCCACAAAAGCCCCCTGAACTTTGACCGGAATCATCACAAGACATGCAGCGTTGCAGTGATTAGAGCAGGTGAGGGAAAGTCAAGAATCCGGGGCTCTATTTCTGACTCTGCCAGACCCGCCGTGGAGCGGCCACAGAAAAGAAGTAGCCCCTGCCTCCCTTATGGGAAACTGGGAGATTCTCCCATGCTGAAGGGTGCAGAACGGCAGGTGTATAAGGGATGCCTACACAAACCACTACAGAGGTACAGCTGAGCCACAGCAGTGATTCAGTGTTGACACTACCTATGCCGATGGGGGTGAGGACAGAGATGGGGAATGCCTTTTTGCTCAGCAATAATTCCAGTAAGGTTGCGTCTGATTTTAAATTTACCTTTAATTGATCTAATTTTCCTCCTGAGAGAAGGGCAAGGGTGCTCAATATTGGCCCCTATGCATGGGAACTTGGGCTTGGCTAGAGAAAGCCCCTCTCCTGTATAAATCAATTAGCCTTTGAGCTTTTCCTGGCACTGGCTCTCTCCTCCCCCACCCACCCACATTCTGGCCCTGATCCCAGGAATTTTCCCAACACGAACTGCTAAGCCTAATATGAATTCAAAGGAAAGGGTCTCTGTAAACATCACAGGCCATGCTGCCCTCCCCCGGCTCCAGGTATCTTTGTGATTAACTTGGTGATTTCGGCTTCTTGTGGCTCTGACATTTCCCAGATGGGAGAATTTGGGGATAATGAAAAGGCAGGGGGAATTTGTTAACCTGTTTGTGTTATTTTATATGGAGCTGCAAGGGGGAAATACCAACCCCTCTAACCTTCTGGTTACTGAAAGGTGTCTCTCAATGTATTGAAATGTTTTGAAGCCACGCCTTCAGTCCTAGAGGGTGAGATTTGCACAGGTAGAGATGCTACAGTGGGAAGATTCATACTTGGAATCAGGAACTGTATGGGTTAAAGACGTAACCTTGAAAAGCAGGAGGGCAATTCAGACCTCCAGATCTGTGGACATATAAAGGAAAAAAGCCCTTTTCCCAAGAACACCCAGGTTTGCTTTTTGCAAGGCTGCTAGTGACCTCTGCTGTTTTATCCCCAGTAAACCCTAATCCAGTAGTCAAATGTGAAAGGACATGAATTTTTTATGAGTCAGATGAACTGTGATTATTGGCCAGAAGGTGCTGTATTAATAGAACTGCAATTGCAGCTGTGGGCCTGATTCAGCTCTCCCTGAGTCACAGGCGTTCAATAGCGCCATCTTCAGGCAAAGCGTAAATACTGTCGAGATCAAAGACCTGGTTACTGCACCAGCAAAGGAAAAACTGGCCTATTTAAAAATCAGAAAGGGCTGCCGCATAGCTTCAAAAGAACAGATATAGCAAAAGTCCCAATCTAGGAAAGCACTTAAGCACTTGCTTAATTTTAAGCATCTGACTAGTTCCATGGAAGCCCAGCTAGAACACTGGGGCGACTCACATGCTTTAAAGTGAAGCATGTGCTTACAGGCTTTGCTGGATGGGGGAAGAGTGCTCAGCTGCTTTCAGGATCAAGCACATAATGCTCTTCCTTAGCAAGGACAATACTACAAAATAATAACTCAGTCATAACAACAGCCCCACCTCGGATACTAACTTGATCCTTTCGGGGATATTTGGAAAAGGAAAAAAGCAAAAAAGGCCAAAGCCCAAGTTCTGCTAGACTCTCCAGTCAGCCTCTGAAATCAATGGGTCAGAATGTTTTTCCGAACAGAATTCAGCCCTGTGTGTACTAGGAGCTAGCCACCATTCCTGCGTTATCATGGACAGGCCAGCAATTCCAGTTCATTCTGAACAGCAGTTGAGCCTGGCGATCTCAGTGTTCTGTCCAATTCGGAAGCAAGGTAGTACGGGCCTCAGTCAAGAGAGGCCTCAGCCCAAATCAGAGTTCCTAGGCTGACTTAGGAGAGAAAGCTTTCTTCTTATTCATGAGTACCTGTAATATTTATCCCTCATCCAAAGGCTAAATTATAATTCTCTGTAATATTTTCCAAATTAGGCGAAATTTTGCACTGCAGAAAGTTTTGCAAACTCTTTCGCTTTGTAGGCTAACACAGCAGAATTTAGAAAGAAATCGACTTCCATGCCGAATTCAGTGTTCTGGCTGCATCAGATAGGCTTGCACCCTCAGGGGAGGGATAGCTCAGTGGTTTGAGCATTGGCCTGCTAAACCCAGGGTTGTGAGTTCAATCCTTGAGGGGGCCATTTGGGGATTGGTCCTGCTTTGAGCAGGGGGTTGGACTAGATGACCTCCTGAGGTCCCTTCCAACCTTGATATTCTATGATCATTTCCTAGGCAGTTGGGCTACATTATATTATATTACTAGGGTTCAGATGTGGGACAGCAGCCTGAAAAAATGTGGGCCCCAATCCTATCAACACTTACATACACGCTTGACTTCATTTCACTCAGACTATTCGGATGCTTATATTTAAGCATGTGCATAAGTGTTTGCAGGATTGGGCCCTGCATTGTCATCTTATTTGTATTGCAACAACACCTAGGCACTCCAGCCACAGATGAGGGCTTCATTGTGCCAGGTGCTGTACAAACAAACTCAAAGAGACAGTCCCTGCCTCCAAGAGCTGACAATCAAAGTGGGGATAATTTGAACTCCTTTCGCTTTCTGAGACCTCTCTCTGGGTCTCTAGTGTGCCTTATTGTAATGATTCAAGCCCCAAGGTTTGATGGCTGCCTTAGAAGCAGCCAGGCCCACAAGCTTTACGCATAGGTGGAGCACCCCTAGAATTGTTTCAGAGAGAGGAAGAGTCTGGAATGGCTGCTATCCTATTGATGAAAGCAATTGATAGAGATGAAGTTCCAGCCCAGCCAGTGAACTCCCTGCCGGTTCAGATCACAGATGTCTATTCGCCTCGTCGGTCTATTGTTGTGGGATTGGTGGTACAGATGTTGCTGATCCTGACAGGATCGTTATCACCAACAGCATCCTCCTGTCTAAGAGCTGTTTTTAGTCTGGATCCAGCATGGGGGAATGGAGGATGAAAACGACATGGCCTTGTCTGCCTTCCGCACACATCTGGAGCAGACACTGCCCCTCTCCTGCAAACTGTTACTTGGGTTGTTCTTCCTCCCATGAATTTTTCAAAGACCAGGCTTTGTACAGCTGATTTACAGCAGGTTTTAAAGCAGGGAGAGCCTAAAGAAGCTACCAATTATGTTGATGAAGAGCCAGGCAGTAAATAGTGTCTTTTCTCCCTCTAAAAGAAAAAGACACAGAGAGAGAATTCAGCATATTACCAACTTCAAAGCTAATAACAGAAGTGAAGTGGGACTCTGACCTTTAACAGCCTGCCTGTTAAGGTGGATTATATCATGTCAGCAGCCATCTGCAATATAAACGATACCTGGCTTTGATGAGGCCCTTATAGACCATTAAATGGATAGAAATACTACAGGGATTTCTGTGGAAAAGGAAACCATACAAATACCAAGGCATTAGCTACACAGCACATGGCAACAGGCAGAATCATGCCAGACCTTGGCTGAGTTTCAACATTTATTGTAATGGACAGATACTTTCTAAGCATGTCCCATGAACATTAGTGAAGGGGAATCTTTGCCAGGTAAAGAGCCATTTAAGTGCTCTGCGGTATAAACGCTACTGGGATTTTTGACTAAGGTGCAGGTTTCCACCAGGCCTTGCATAAACTCGCAGTGTATTGTTTGCCTGGGAAGTCCAGAACACAGACTCACCGAGTGACATCATCCCCAGTGCGAGGTACTGGAGTTGTACCAACGATGCAAATTTGCCCACAATTACCATCATGTTCAGTGCACATGCCGGTGGGAGAAGTTGGGGGATTGGGTAAGCGGGTGCACGGGCTAGGCAGTTTTTGGACACCCATGGAGAATTTGGGCCAGTAACGTCTACTGGCAAGATGCAGCTTTCACAAAAACTGAAGGGCTTCCAGTCCCTACTCCAGTAGTGAAAAGTTCACTGTGACTATACCTAGGCTTTGCTGGGGCCCCTATGGGCCATTCAATGGATAGAAATACCACAGGGCTTCCTGTGGAAAGGAAATCACACAAATACCTTGGGGTTATGGGGGAACATGAGAGTCCTCAACTCTACCTGGATGCACGACACCAGCCGGTGCTGTTCCACATGAGGAGACACAGACACGGCAGTTGGGGAATTCACTGATCTGTGCAGCTACTGCCTCCCCTGGGAGTGCATCACTGCTTGTCCCTGGTGGGGGAATGCTCCCATGGAGCAGCGCCCCCTTTCTGGCACAGGGAGATGTCATTTTGGAAAGAGTTCCCTGATTTCAATGAGCTTTGGATCAGATGCCAAGTTCTTAAGGTGGCTATCACAGCTAGCATTCTACTAGGCTTCACATTTCCCTGGGTTTTGCCATCATCTCGAGGCAGGGGAATGATACAGTCTAAAAATCACCAAGCTAAATATAGCAATAGCTACTTCCAGTAACATATTATTCTAAGTGTCCAGTAATTAAAGCTAAAGGAAAGTGGAATGTCTGTGAAGAGTACATGCAATCCCCACCATGAATACAAAATTAAGTCATTAGGATCAGTGGCATTAGAGTGAATGCCAGGTGAATTCAGAATGACAATGAGCCGGACCCTTGAACTATGAATAGAAGCAGATGCTTCAGGAAAGACACATGCAAAAAGTGTCTTAATGGAATATCCAACTCCAGTGTTATTAAAGGGGACTGAAAGGGAAAATTCAGCTGAGATTTAATTATTTGAAATATTAAGTGATAATTGCAGTGAGAACCCCATGGGTGAGTCACAATAAATAAAGTGACTTTAGCCTCACCCCTTTCAGTTCACACTTTCCCCACTTGTAGTTTATGATTCTCTTACGTTTATTAGTCTCAGTTATTTAATGAAGAACTTTTCTGACTAGCTGTTGGACCATAGATTGTGCAGACTTGAGGTTCAAAAATTTGAGCAGTGATGGTTGGGTTTGGTGCACATGGTATTTTTGTGTGTGTGTGTGTGTGTGTTCTTTGCCTGGATGAGCATAACTCTTAGGATCATGTTTCCAATATTTATCTAGAAAAATAGAAAGTACCATTGTGGGTCAGGCCAGTCAGCCGTCACGTCCAGTATCCTGTCTCTTACAGCGGTCAGAAAAAGATGCTTCGGAGAAAGATCCATCAAACTACGGACAATACCAGAATAATCATTCAAGAGGAAAGCTTCTTCGGACTCCTCCATTAGAGTTGGGCTGATGCCCTGAGGCATGAGGGTTTATACCCCTTCTTTAATTTTGCTATCTAATTTATAATTGTAAAACTCCCCTTTCCATTAATATGCTCTAATGCTCATTACTGTCATGAACATTTCTCTTGTCTCTTGTCTTATATGTAGACTGTAAGCTTTGTGGGGCAGGGACTGGATTTTTGTTCCGCGTCTGTACAGCACCTAACACAGTGGAGTCCTGCTCCATGATTCCAGGGAACCTCCACCACTGGAGATTTTTAAGAGCAGACAAACACCTGCCAGGGACGGTCTAGATAATACTTAGCCCTGCAGGGGACTGGCCTAGACGACCGCTCGAGGTCCCTTCCAGTCCTATGATTCTATGACAGGGGCTCCTACGTACAACGATAATACAAATAACAAATTTACTAGAGAAAGAAAATACTTGTAACTCACATGCTGTAAAACCATGTATCACACAAGAGACCTGCAGGCATTTATTAGCACAAAACTGAGGCTGATTTTTGATGCCTTGTTGTTTTCTTGGCAATGCATTGCGATGTCATAGAAATGATTGTTTAGGGCTAGCTCTGAGCAAGGAGTGGGCATGAACTGCACCACCCCAGGAATAGCCCTGTGAGGCATTGGGCCTCAGACACATCCCCTTTCATAGAATCATAGAACTGGAAGAGACCTCGAGAGGTCATCTAGTCCAGTGGTTCTCAAAGTCGGTCCGCTGCTTGTTCAGGGAAAGCCCCTGGTGGGCTGGGCCAGTTTGTTTACCTGCCACATCCGCAGGTTTGGCCAATTGCGGCTCCCACTGGCCGCGATTCGCTGCTCCAGGCCAATAGGAGCTGCAGGAAGGGCGGCCAGCACATCCCTCGGCCTGTGCCGCTTCCCGCAGCCCCCATTGGCCAGGAGCGGCAAACCAGGGCCAGTGGGAGCCGCGATCGGTTGAACCTGTGGACGTGGCAAGTAAACAAACCGGCCCGGCCCACCAGGGGCTTTCCCTGAACAAGCGGTGGATCGGCTTTGAGAACCACTGATCTAGTCCAGTCCCCTGCACTCAGGGCAGGACTAAGTATTATCTAGACCATCCCTGACAGGTGCTTGTCCAACCTGCTCTTAAAAATCTCCAATGATGGAGATTCCACAACCTCCCTAGGCAATTTATTCCAGTGCTTAACCACCCTGACGGTTAGGAAGTTTTTCCTAATGTCCAACCTAAACCTCCTTTGCTGCAGTTTAAGCCCATTGCTTCTTGTCCTATCCTCAGAGGTTAAGAAGAAGAATTTTTCTCCCTCCTCCTTGTAACAACTTTTTATGTACTTGAAAACTGTTATGTCCCCTCTCAGTCTTCTCTTTTCCAGACTAAACAAACCCAATTCTTTCAATCTTCCCTCATAGGTCATGTTTTCTAGACCATTAATCATTTTTGTTGCTCTTCTCTGGACTTTCTCCAATTTGTCCACATCTTTCCTGAAATGTGGCGCCCAGAACTGGACACAATACTCCAGTTGAGGCCTAATCAGCGTGGAGTAGAGCGGAAGAATTACTTCTCATGTCTTGCTTACACTACTCCTGCTAATACATCCCAGAATGATGCTCGCTTTTTTTTGCAACAGTGTTACACTGTTGACTCATATTTAACTTGTGGTCCACTATGACCCCCAGATCCCTTTCTGCAGTACTCCTTCCAAGGCAGTCATTTCCCATTTTGTATGTGTGCAACTGATTGTTCCTTCCTTTGCATTTGTCCTTATTGAATTTCATCCTATTTACTTCAGACCATTTATCCAGTTTGTCCATAATATTTTGAATTTTAATCCTATCCTCCAAAGCACTTGCAACCACTCCCAGCTTGGTATCGTCCGCAACATTTATCAGTTTACTCCCTATGCCATTATCTAAATCATTGATGAAGATACTGAACAGAAACGGACCCAGAACTGATCCCTGTGGGACTTCACTCAATACGCCCTTCCAGCATTACTGTGAGCCACTGACAACTACTCGCTGGGAACGGTTTTCCTACCAACTTTCCAACTTTGAGGCACAGTTCCCTCCATGCCGCTCCCTTGCTGCAATTTGCCTTATATCAGCAGCAAATTCTGACCCCCTCCAGTGCTGGTTTAGCTGTGCTGGCTGCTGTAGCAGGGCTTGGAACCCAGCCTTCCCCATTCCCCTACCTTTCCCCATCCACCTGCTCCGGGGTTGGGGATGGGAGAGTCGTACAGTGACCCTAAAACACCAGATCCTCAGATGGCAGAAATGGCTCCACTGACTTCAATGGATTAAGATTTACACTAGCTGAGGATCTGCCCATGGTCCAGGGAGCCCATGCAGTGCTGGGTTTTACTCTCCTCTGCTCCTCTGGTGTAGGTGTATAATCCAAGTCACAATCTAGCTCTGAATATTTATTCTGCAGCAGTGCCCAGAGGTCCAGTGCTGAGGCCCCCACAGCGCCAGGCACTGCCTAGACATATAGGCAGATGCAGCCTCTGCCCAGGGAGTTTCTAATCTAAGGACACTGGAGTATGAATAATTGCAGTGCAGAAAGGGAGGCTGTCTTGGCATGGAGAAAAAGCTCCTTCAGAAACACATATCTCCAGCAAGAGCAGGGGAAGGAGGAACTTGGCAGCAAAGCAAATTCACTGGAGGCAGGTGGCATCTGAAAGAGAGGGAGTGAAACTGACAGGTGCAGGTGCACTCAGCAGGTACAGATCATAATGTGTCTGATTCAAAGCAGGGGAGGCATTGAAAATATAGCACAATAAGGTCCTGGTCACAGTGGGGCATCTAGGTATTACAGTAATATAAATAATACATGGATCAAAACTCGTCTGCTTAAAAATGTTGGAAGGCGTCAGAACGACAGAGTGAAAATAAGAGAATGCAGAGTTTTCCAATGTAAGGGCCCTTTCAGCACATGCACAGCCCCCTCATGTGTTTAATCTTTTCAGGATTGTGGCCTACATTTCCGGATTCTCTAAGGTGATGGAGCCAAGGACAATAATTTAGTTTATGATCTAGTATTTTTCAATGCACAGAAACAGCCCCTTCATTTCTCAGGAGACTCATCATTCTAAGTTTTCTTTAACTCTCTCTCCACACACACACCTTTTAGAGCCGGGTGTTGGGTACTGAAAACAATAACTACATTCCTAAATAAAGCTGATTTATTAGGAAAACTCACCAGTTTACAGTCTACAAGTTAAGGGTTCAGGGTCCTATGTACTAACGACGTTTCAGTCATCAAGGAGTACGGTAATAATATTTTATTGAAATGTCTGGTGCTTCCTTTCCAGAAGTACCCTACCATTACTGTTAAGCAATACACAATGCTTTTGCTTCCAGAAGTCCTACACATTGAGCCATAAAGACAAACATGAGTGATCTTGAATCTTCTGGGGGCTCTATGGTGTTATAAAATATGTTTTATGTTCCAATCAGCAGTGGCAATTTATGAACAGAGAAGCTCCAACAGATATAACATCAAACTATGTATTTTAATATAGTTTGAGAGAACTGTAATGCCTTGAATGACATTTGCTCTCAGCGCACATGGAAAATGAACAGAAATGTGGGGAGATTGATGGCTTATTTCAACTGTAAGGGTCTTCTGTGAGATGTGTTTTATGAGTAATATAGACAATAACTAGCTGGCTTAAGGAAGAGGATTTATTTGGCTACGTAGATATCTCCTTACAGAATGCTAACGTTTCCTTACTGCCCTGGCTTGTGTAATTTTGCTAGTAACAATTCCAGGGTTTTTTTTTTACTTTTATAATTACAGACAGTGGTGGGTATCAGCAGTTTTTATTAATGTATTATTTTATTTACGAGATGCATCAGTTACAAGAGAGCCCTATCAGGTAATACTGAAAGGGTCCATTTTATATACAACTCTTGTGAAATTAAAATAAAATTCCTTAGGAAGTGGAAGCAATACCGGAGTCACACAAGAATTAGAGCACGTTCGCTGTTCGGTATAGGTCACTTTTCAGCATCCTGTCTTTGAGAGTACATTGAATATTTATTGCCACTGCCGGATTACAGTGGATTCGGTGTCTTCTGGTAAATCTTATTTAAATGTTCCATTGTAATTTAGCTTTAGCTGAGCAGAGTCACAAAACAAGATATTCAAAGGGATACATAGAATTCATTCGGGGGATAGCAAAAAGCTCCATCAGTGAAATCCTGTCCAGGATTTAGGACTGTCCAAAGTGTTCAATAATAACTCTGTGCTGCTGCAAATACAGACAGAACTCTTACAGGGCATGGAAGCATGTAGTGTGCTTGGAAGGGCGTGGAAGAGGACATTTTACTGATCTAGCCATAAGGTTGCAGCTCAGTTTTCAAAGGCTGATGTATTGATGCTCCTGTACTAAGACTTTTGCACAGGTAAGTGGGCACAAGTGCAGATGGATTTTTGAGGTCACACGTTTCCATACAGAAAAGAGCAGCCATATGCTTCCAATCAGAATGACCTTGATTTTAGATTGAGAGAACAAAAACAAGAACAAACAGAAAAAGAGTCTCCATGAGAGAAGCGAAAGTGTTTTCTTGAAGCCCCCACTCCAGGAGTCAGGTGATTATGGGCGAATCTCAGCTTTCATTTTCCAGCTCTCCTGATTGTAGAGAAAAAAACTAGAGCACAGGAACCCTAAAAGGTTCCAACACAAGAGGACAAATAGACATTTAAAACAAACAATTTAAAAATCACATGATTTTTAAGCCAAGCTTATGAAGTTCTGGGGCTTGGCTCATGTTTTTTGAATGTTTGGGGTTTGCAGCACTGCAGAGATCATATTGCGTGTGCACATGTGTCTCCTTTAATAATCTGCAAGGAAATACATAAAAAATGGCATCCTGTCTCTGCAGACGGAAGTGTCCCCAGGAGTTCCAAGGTTAATGGAAAAAAGCCTACGCTTTACATAGCTAAGCAAATTACAGCACCCATTTCTCCCTCTTTTGGAAACTAGATTGCCTAGGCTGCGTGCACATTCAGGGCTTTCAAATTCTGATCTCAGAGATGTCCCTGCGACTCTCTGAATTCAATGCAAGTGACTGCTGCATCACCACAGGAACCATTTGCCCAGCTCTGTCACTGATGATACACTTATACAGAACCCGTAGCAAAAATTCTAGGGCAAATTACAATTGAATCTTTTAAAAACGAATGTGAAATGGTAGTCACCAGTGTCGAGAATTTAAGACTGGAGTCCTGTGGTCAAGGGAAGTCACTCAGACCTATTAGGAAGTCTGGCAGCAGTGTTCTGGGGGCAGTTACAGTCTTAAAAAGCACGGATTGACAGATCAGAAAATGCTGACCTACCATCATTGATCCTAGATATCTAACAAAAACATTAAATCATTGCACCTGCGATTTGGCAGATTAGCGACACGATCTGCTGACGCCACACGTGTCCTCACGCCACAGCGCCTTTCCAGTTTAGGTTGGATTCCCTGAACAATGTGGCTAGAATATCTAAACCAAAACCCAAACGTTGTTGAGTAAGCTCACCCCTTTTTTAGTGCACAAAGGATGAAATCCTGGCCCTACTGAAGTCAGTGGCAAAACTCCCATTGACTTCAATGAGGCCAGGATTTCATTCCATAACATGTGCCCTGATGTGTCTCATGACTTATTTCTAATGAAGGCCCTTTAATCACGATGCACCTATTTGACTCTATTGTCCTTATCACCTGTCATTCCATAGTAATTAAGTATTAACTAACATCTCCTCATTGAAAAGCACAAGAGAGTTTTATTGTCAGGCAGGAAAAGGCTGCATTGATTTAGAAGACACGATTCACATGGTAATTTCCATGCTACCTTAAAAATCACTGCGGAGTGCAAAGTGATCTCCAGAAGGTAATAAACGAGATGCAAAATCACTACGATAACATAAATCATGGTGGATTCACTTGGTATTAATAATGTGCATGCCATGGGTACGTCCAAGGGAATTGCTTTGTAATTCAGTAGCAGCGCACCGTTATTTTAAAGTGTTATGAAGGAAAAGAGGATTCTTTATAGCATATGTGAGACTGTTCTTGTGTGTGGAGTGGGAAGAATGGGAATAGGTAGGGATTTCTGGTGCTACTGAGATTCACGAAGCACTTTCGCTTTGTCCTTTCACAGGGGACCTTTTTGTACAATGTCTCCTGTGGAAAATCTGTGCTTAAAACTGAGAGATGTGGTCTGGGTAAAATGAGAACCAGCATAAACCTTCTTCCCTGATTTGCACCAAGCCAAAACCCTCCTTGAGGCTCAATAAGTCTGATGAAGTTAAAAATAGTGAGGTGTGTCATGCATCAATCTGTCTGGAAAAAGAGCTACACCACCATCCGAAAAGCTTATGAACCCCAGGAGAGAACCTGCTTCTTCAGAACGTTGCATCCAAAGGACTTTGGACAAGCTCCAACATTTGGAAGATTTTCCAAACTACCCACCCCCTAGAGGCTCACTCATACATACTTCAAGCTGCCTTCACTTACAGTACGTAATGTGTAATACCAAACAGGAAGAGGAGATGAGCCTGAACACAAAGGCTGGATCTAAATCACTCAAAGCCATTGGGGAAGGTCTGAAATCCAAATGTGGATACAGATGCTGCTAGGTCTCTAGTTTTATAATTGGCTCAGCTAGAACACAAGATCTAAACAGCCATGAGCTTTGGAGTGATTAAAATCCAGAGCTGGAGCCAAATTCTGCAGCCTGACTCCGTTTCCAATAGGAATAAGCCCTGCTACCCATTGTACGATGGAGGTTTCTTGCCTCCTTTCAGGCCCTGATCCTTGGCTCTGGCTGAGGAGCTCCCCACACAAAACAGGGAATGTTTTAAGCCAAGGTTGCATTCCCTTGACCCTGGACTGGTTCCCAAGGGTAACAGAGTGGAATTAGAGCTGCACTAAATTACACTAGCTGCCAGGAGGCCAAAGGGGCCATTACAGAAGCTAGGATGCAGACACACCATGGCCACACCCTTTCCCCATAGCCACACCCCCCATGCCAGCTGCAGGGAGGAAGCGGTGTAGGAGCTGTTAGAGTGGCTGTATTCCACTAGAGGATCCCACTATGTAGGATTGATCTCCAGTGACTGGCTACACCGGCTTTTGAACTGCTGCGGGCTAGTGAATTGGCAGAAAGTGGCCCTAATGGTGCCCAGGATTGGGGCAATTCGCGAGCCCCACTCTCCCACATTCAGACCAGTTTTACACTGCTGCAATGCCATAGACTTCACTGCAGTTACCTGTAATGTGCACCAGTGTCAGTGATTGGAGAATCAGGCCCATGGAATCTGAAGTCCATGTTCCCCTCCCCCATCCCACTAGAGCAGAGACCTGTGTAATCCCCACTCCCACTGATGTGAATGGGAGTTATGAGTATGGGAAGGGGGATTAGGCTTTTCTGCTAAAAATGCAATGAGTTATACACCAGCTACGTACCCTGTAGTTCATTAGAGATTTACTGGTTGCTCTCTTCTAAACTATTTGTTTGGAGGGGGGAAAAAAAGAGCATATTTCATTAGGTAGGATTTATTTTACCAGTTGGGCATCAGAGCTAAAAGCACTTTAGAAAGAGAATATACTTTGCTGGACAGAGGTGCTGCAGTCAATCCAAATCAATAAGGAAACTGGGCTTGTGCCAGAAATAAGATGGGGGCATTATCGAGAGGCAGGTTTTTCCAGACCAAAAAGGGCCCCTTTTGCAAAGCAGTTGTTAATCCAATTCTCTGCTGGGGACAATGGCAGGAAACACATCCCCTGTAATGGCTATGAGAAGTAGAGATGGGCTTGCCCCCATCCTCTGGTTGCTACAGCCTCCAATCTGCTCTGTCTGGTCTGGTCTGCTCAAGCAGATTGAATAAAAAACAATTCCTTTTACTTTCATAGTTTAAATTTTCCCCTGTTGGTTGTACAGGCCAATATTCTGTCATTCCCCTGGCTAGACCAGATCACAGGAACTGGTGCTCTCGGTCTGGGAACACTGTAGCACTAACAAGATCTATAGCTCTTTCAGTTAATTTCTAATTTTGGGGATTTTCAGTCGGGACTACAACTTCTAAGCAGGGTCTATCTAAGGTAGCGGTATCTGTCCACACAGACAAAAAGGAATCAAAGTGCGTGATCGGGAATGAGGACGGTTTTATCAGCCATATCATCCCCAAGTCCCATGTACCTCTGACTAATTCAAAACTGATCCAAAGAACGCAAGTTTTAACTTTGCAGGGTGCGTCAATGTTTTGCTATTTCCTTTTCCATGCAAAAGATGTTCTGTTGCCAACCCAGACAGACCCCCTCAAAGATAGATTCATCCCTGAAGCGTATATTAGTTAAACTAGAAGTTAATGGGAATCGATCCAGGAATTAGTGGGTGAAATTCTATGGGCCTATGTTACGCAGGAGATCACACTAGAGGATCACAATAGACCCTTCTGGCTTTAAAAGTCTATGAATTTATGAAAACCCATGTGCTACTGCTCCCAGAAGAGAAACAGAAACGTATGTAGACCTTATGGCAGTCCCCTGAGCTCTTTAAGGCTCATCATTCTCTTGTGTCTCTCCAAAATGTGACCTAAAGTGACCATTCCTTCACACATGTTCGAGTATAAATGTGGGGGCAGGGGAAAGACCCACAAAAATGTTATCGAATCGTCTTCTCTTTTCTTCCCAAATCAAAATGTCAAATATTTTCAATGAACTTTTGAAATTCAAATAAATTTCAACCAGTGTTGCAGCTGGTTGAAAAACACACACACACACACACACACACACACACACACACACACACACACACACACACACACACACACACACACACACACACACACACCCTTTTGGGGATTTTTTGCCCCATTTTGGGGGGTAGAGAGGAAATCCAAATACTAAATCTGAAGAAATGTTTGGAAAATTCCAACCCACTGGACAGAAAAAGTTGTATTTATTTGTGGGATCCTGTGTTTGTAACCCATTCACAGGAGCTCAGGACAGAACTATGTCTAAAGTTAGTGCAAATAAAAAACAAAAAGTCCCCAAATTGTTCTGCTTGGCTCTTTGTCGATCTGCTGGTGGCCATGGAGCTACTACGGCAGCCACCTCATTGGGAGTTTATTTTAAAATTTACATCCAAACTAGGGGCACATCTTTTCACATCTGGTTGTATTATCCTGCATTTACTGTAGATTCATGTGGTCTCTTTAGATTAGTGGAAATGGATGGTATAAACCTCAACCTGGTAAACTTGTTTTCTTACATCCAAGAGGATCTATAAACAAGGTTTCCATCTGGGACTACAAAATCTTTCGTGAAGACCAAGCATTTATAGACAAATTGGAACAGTGTTTCTCCAATGTTCTTCAGTGATTTTTGAAAGACTGCGTGATCCTATATTTCTGAGACAAAGTACAAGTTCATTACATTTTGATTTTTGACCAATGAATTAATTACTCATGTGCTTAAGTGCTTTGTTGGACTGGAGCTTTAGATCCTGAAATGATTGCTCTACAGAAGCACAAAGCGTATTATTAGGAATAAGTACTTGACGGTTAGCATAGAAAACAGATGGTTTGCAAAAGGGATCTGGGAAGCTGGTAACCCAGAAACTGCGATAAATCAAGTGTTGAACTGAGAGTCAGAATCCGAGCTGCTATTAGCATTTCATTTTAATACTGTTCCTTCTATTCTCAGCCGAACACATGAGGAATGGAATTTAGTGCAGCTGAATCAGTTCTTTCTAAAACGCATCTATCTGGGATCTCTCCCCTAGCCTTGGAGATAATGTTTGAGATGAAGTCATTAATTAATGCCCAGGCAAACTATTAATATCCACTGATTGCCAGGCTTGATTGTGATTTCTCTAGGACCTGCTGCCAAAAAAGGGTTTCTTCTTTGGTGCTGAAAGTGCAACTGGCTCAAGAGAAATAACGTGCTAATTCATCAAGTGAAAGCACTGAATAGCAAGGCAGTTTCCATTTTCTAAATGGCACCTGTTGCAAAACAACCGCTACAGGCACATCTGAGTATGTATTTCAAAGTCAGGTTTTCTGTGTCGCTGGGCCCTGTGTCTGACAACCTCCAAAATGCCTTTAATGTTAGCTGCATGCTCACCTACCCAAAGATAGCTGGGTAGCTGATGGAAAAGCTAGTCTGCTTGCCAGTGTATTTTCTACCCATCATCAGGTTCTACTTCCCAACCACATCCTCCCAGGGGAGGACTGAAACAAATCAAAACAGAAAGATCTGCTTTTGTATCTGCCCTCTGATGCACTGAAGTCAAGAGGAGTCCTGTGTGCATACATCCAAAGTCAGAATTTGACCTTCAGACTCAGTGAAAAAAAGGGCCAGACCACGAGTCAGTGCAGTATATTGAAGTCCACGGAACTAGATTATTTTACATTAGCTGAGGATCTAACCCAATCACTTCCATTGACTTCATTAGAACTATGCTGATTTCTACCAGCTGAATATGTGGGCACAATAATTCTGTTTATATCATAGGCAGATTTCCTCCAGTGGAGGATCTAGACCCTAATATTTTTACTGAATACATGCCTAGATTAAAGTTCAGTCCAGTATAAATCAAATATCTCCAAAGTGTCCCATCCGAGAGTAAAGCAAGTTTCAGAGACAGTCTTTGCTATTTATGTCTACTAACACCTGGAATTTCCCTGGTCAGTGAATTACAGCTCCTGAAGTAAATTAACCCTCAACCTTGAATCTCAGGGTTTTAAGGAAATTCTTACTTGGGTATCTCCATGAGCTGGAATAACTCCCATAAGCATTAATGGATGTTAAGTGATACAATGAGATAATACACCCCAGTGTTAGGAATGACTGATATAGCTTAGGGGGCAGGTGAATTTGTGCTCATCTGCTGGCGATTCAAATCTTTTTCTTCCTGGGTTTGCTGTCTAGAATTCTCTTTTTAAAGAAGTGTAAACCAGCCCCCTATTTTCATCAGGAGCCAACCAAACAATTCTCCAGCAGATAAAAGATAGGCACAGCTCTTAGGCATGCCAATGTATGCCTTCTAGAATAATGGAACCCCCAAAGTCTCACCCAAATTACTACAGATTACCAGGAAGGCAGAACTCCCTTCATTATAGCAACAATGCAGGAAATGAGCACACTTGAAAACTACTCTACTTGATTGACCTGGAATCATAGAACCATAGGGTCAGAAGGGACTGTGAGGGTCATGTAGTCTAATCCCCTCACAAGATGCAAGATTTGTTCTGCTTTGGATGGTTCAGACACACGGCTATCCAACCTCCTTTTGGTCGCAGTCCTGATCTTCCAAGTGCTCCATGGCCTAGGCCCAGGATATCTACAGGATCACTGTCAACCACTCTGTTCTGCTGGCTCAGTGGCACTCTCAACAGTGAGGGGCTGGTCCCAGACTGTGGAACAAACTCCCGCAGGAACTAAGGACCATCTCAAACCCACCACTTCCCATTCCAAGGGCAGGGAACATGTCTTTGACCTGCCTTCACTTGCTCCCAGAGACGTGTGTTCTTCACTCTTATTAGTTTCAGGCAAATCATTTTGGGCGTGCCCCTGCAAACACTTAGTGGTAACTGCTGGGGTCACAAACTTGCCTTCAAGGGGACTGCTCTCAGGAGTGAGTATTTCAGTGGATGGAGTTTGCTGCAAGATCATTATACTGCTGCTTTCCCTAACACTCTTCCCCAGATGAGTATTCTTGTGCTACCACTAGACCTTAATTAGGTTCATGTCCATAAAAGGCTTTAAAGAGGCAATTGAGTTGAGATGAGACACCCAAGCTGATGCACCTTAGATTTGTGCATCAGGCAGGTAGCAGAAGGCCCCAGATTCTGGAATTCACAATTCCTCCTGGGTCCAGGAGAGCCCAAGTTTGTTCACCTTCAAGTCAGTATGTAGAGCTTATCCTTTCCTCCAGGATTTTATTAAGAGAAGTTAAAACCCAGCTAGGGGAGGTCTGTGTTTTTGTGGCTTGGAGATTTTGGTTGACATTGATTAGATGGCCTGTAAACCTTTTTTTAAAACGTGTGCTTCATTTCATGTTATGTACTGGGTAACATGCATGAGCTAGGGCCAATGGACTACTCACAAGTAAGGGAGGCAGAATCTGCTCCCGTGCAGTGAATGAGATTAGATATCTAGCAGTGTTTTTACAAGAGCGCCGATGAAGACCAAAACAAGTGCTCAAACAAAGCCATGACATGACATATGCCTGCCTTGACCCAGGGCTGAGTAATGCAAAAGTATCCGACAAGGTGGATGTGTCTGGGATCTATTTCTTGAAGTCAGTAACCTTGTGTATTTCCTGTTACCTATAAACTGAAGGAGGAACGCTGGCCCTGGCAGGTTACCCAAGCGCTGCCGCGGCAGCGCTGCCACGGCAGCGCTTTGAAGCGCTAAGTGTAGTCAAAGCGCCAGCGCTGGGAGAAAACTCTCCCAGCGCTGTCCGTACTCCACCTCCCTGTGGGGAATAACGGACAGCGCTGGGAGCGCGGCTCCCAGCGCTGGGGCTTTGACTACACTGGCGCTTTGTAGCGCCGCAATTTGCAGCGCTGCAGAGGGTGTGTTTTCACACCCTGCTGCAGCGCTGCAAATTTGTAAGTGTAGCCAAGCCCTTAACATGGACCTCATGAGCTGTAATACGAACAGATCAGATTCTATCACCGTAGAGCAAGATTTGCATAACTAACTGCATGTGTGTAATTGTATGTCTTGCTTGCATGTGCAGTTACTGCAGTTGTGTATGTACATCAGGTGATTTAATTGCAGGGCCAGGTGACCAGGGTTTGTACATTTGTACCATTTTAGATGTTGGGGATTCAGTGTCTCTCTCCCAGTCATAGTAGCTCCTTTATCCTGATCTGAAAGAATCCCCCTAGCAATGCTTCTTTTTTTTCCCTGTCCTTTTTCACCCCTTTCCCTCAAAATATTTAAGTCTAGTTCAGAAACTACCAGAATGAAATCCTGATTTGGGGATCACCTTCTGAATGGTCCAATCCGTCACGGTTTCTGCAGCATGAACGAAAGGCTCCTTGGCTCCTGTGCTTAAAGCAATTTGAATTTCCTGATGAGTTGGCATGAACTTTGGCATGCTTCCATATCCCTGTTCATTCTTAGCCTAATGGGAGATTGATGTTAAGTGTGAGAGATTTTACAAGTCAACCTAGATTGGGGTGTGCATGAGAGCTTCAGGGCCAAATTCTGCACTGATGTGCCATGCCTTTGACTTGGGTTTAGATAGAGTGTAAGTCAGTGCAGAATCGTGCCCTTTTTAGGACAACTGTAAGGCACATATTACTATGAAAAGGTAAGGCACAATTTACCATGGGCCTGTGTCTGATTTTACTTACAATGGTGTCAATCAGAAGCAACTTCATTGAAATTAGTGGGGTTACTTCACTGTAAAATTGAGCTTAGAAGAAAGAGGAATAAAGTGGGAATTTAAAAGTAGTAAATATATTGCAATTGTTGTGTTTGGGGGGGATCTGATGAGACTAATTATTATAAGAAAATTAAAGAGTATTAGTACTGATCCCGTCTTAGGCGATACGTTTTGCCAAGAGAACTATAAACTTTAAAAAAAGTGTGTGGATTGTTTTATAAAATGCTTCGTGCTGCAGGTTATAAGCAAATGCTTCTAAAGTAATACACTTCTTTCTGGCTCAGCTGTCAGAGATTTGGATTGGCACTAGACACTTTGGATGAATTCCTGGCCGCACTGAAATTGATGGGAGTTGTGCTTTTGACGTCAGTAGGGCCAGGATTTCACTCTCTCAATATTGTACTTCGTTGCAGTGCTGATTAGGGCAGCAAAAAGCTCCCAAAGTTCTTCAGTTATATCAGAATTGCCTTGAATGTTAGTGGCCTAATTCCACACTGCTGGAGTTTATATCTGAATATAAACACAGGCTTGTTAAACTCAGTCACTGAAAACACGTGAGCTTTTTCTTCTGACTAACGTTCTGCTTAATGGAGATGTTAAGAAGGCAAATGCAATGTCCCACTCCTACTAGAATTTCAATATGCCAATGAGTCCTTATAACACACTTCCTTCCCCATTAAAGGATGAATGGATCTAACTACATTTTGTCTGGGCATTAACATCCCATATTTATATACACAACGTTAGATATTTAAATAAATACTTAAAAGAACAAACCTATATTCTACTAAGAGATGGAACAAAGAATAATAAGTGGCCTGTTATTTGAAAACTGAGATACTCCAGGACATCGCTCAAAGTGGGTCTGTTTAAATGGATAAATACTGAAGATCTGTGATATACCAGATGCAGCAAGGCTGGGTGGGTGGGGCTTCTACTGCAGTTGCAACCTTAGCCACAGAAATAAGAATGCAGATTATGCTTCCCTCTGATTAATGGTCCCAGTCAATGTCAACTAAGTTATTCCGATTGACAGATCTATGAAATACTTGCAGAATCAACAGCTATAAAACTGATGGCAATGCAGTAGCACCATAAAGCCATAACATTTGTGTCTATTGCAATCAAGGCTTTTAAAACCTAATTACTTCTGGGTGATATCAGTCATATATTTTCATGTAAAATCACAGTGGCATGCGACTGCCTGGAAAAACAAAAGAAAACAAATGATGCCCTGTAATAATGGAGAAGTGAACTATCATTTTTAATCTGGCAAGAGAGCTCCCATTGATGAGGCTTAATACAACTTGTTAAAACACCTAACAAGCAAGGCAGTGATTAAGTCATGTCCTTTTGCCTCTGGAAATGGGATCTTCTCTTACCAGGTACAGAGTGATTGAAATAGCCCTTTGCAACTGATTGAACCGCACATAAAGTAACTTCTAATGATCTCAGTCCACTTTGAGCCATAAAGATTTAGAAGGAACAATATTTTAAAAATGATCAAGTTAGTGTCTTTTATTAGTGAGGATAAAACACCTCGGTGGAGGAAATTAAGCAGAATAAATTGTCTAGACCTTCTGCAGTTTTCATCACCCAACTAGTAGTAGCATCAGAATGGTACAGTTTAGCAGAAGTTCAAGGGATAACACTACTGAACTCAGTGGAAAGACACCCCTTGGGCTTTGGAGCAGGTCTCCAAACTTTGCACAGCTCAGTTTTTACTCAAGTCCTACTCAGCCAAGCTCCCATTGAAGTCAATGAGAGTTTGGACTACGTAAAAATCTCTGGATTTGGTTCTGAAAGGACCCCTTGCTCTATCTTTGGCATGTAAACAGTCCCCAATATCATAGTATTGGAAGCACCATACAATCGTTAACCTATTTATCCTCACCACACACCTCTGGGATAGGGCAGTGCTATTATCCCCATTTTGTGTCTCTGTTCCCCATCTGTTAAGATATTTAGGTACTTAATTCCCATTAAAATGAATGAGAATTAGATGACTAAATACCTTGGAGGCTCTGGGCCAGAGACACTAAGTGAATTGCCAAAGGTCACACAAGAAGTTTGTGGCGGAGCAGTGAACTGAACTCCAGTCTCCCGGTTCCAGACTAATAGTCTAAGCCTTGGACTATCCTTATCCCCTGAGCACTACAATGCTACACCACCACTAAAGCTATTCTCTCCACTGGAACAGATATTCATGAGTTCCCAGAACAGGTTTGAATCTAGCAACTGATGGTGGCAGATCCCGCTGTGAGTTGTTCCTCTGCCTTTTATGGAGGACACATTTTCAGAAGGCTCAGAGCCCTCCTTTTAGGGGACTTAAATTAAGTTTTCAAGGTTAATTGTCCAATTTGATGTCTTCGGTTCGATAAATAATTCAGAGTCAGTTTACATCCTTCCATGTAAAGATGCCTACTGAGAATATAGCAAGCAGTCATTTCCCTTGCTGTGATATTAACTAATGTGCTAAAGGTATTCTTCTCATTTTGGAAGCATTTATGCTATTCAAGAGGACATGTAAATGAAATCAGAGTTAATTGGTAGGGTCATAATTAACACAGCCCAAAACTATCAAACTATTGATTTCCAAAGTTAGTCATCCAACTGTCTCCTGTTCTCAGCCACTAAACTTATTGTAACAACAATGCTGTGTCTAAAGTGAGAATCGCTGTCATAGCCAGGTTTCCAGTTTAGCAGGTCTTGTCAAAAGGATATCCAGAAGCCTGTAAGATCTTTGGAGAGGGACTGTCTTTTTGTTCTATGTCTGTACAGCACCTAGGACAAGCGGGTTCTGCTCCATGACAAGAGCTCCTAGGTGCTACTGCAATACAAATAATAAGAATTCAGGTCTGGCTTCATCTACATGCTGAGGGCTGCGTCCTCAGTGGGTGTAAACCAACAAACCTGCACTGAAGGTAGCAGAGCTACCCTGATTTCTACTAGCCGAGAACCTTGTCCTGAGTTTAGTTTAGTTGTCAGATTATTACAATGAGTTGTGTTGGGCGTATCAGGACTAACTTGCTGGATGGGACGTTGTACTCCATATGCTTCATGGAAATATGCTTACGAATATGACATAACTGGAATATGCTTTAAACTAAATATCCCTTGTATGGGGTCATTAGAAAGCTTGTAATCTACTAAGTGTGTTCATCCTATTTGTTTGCCTATATTATTTCTATATCTGGAGTTAGGAGAAGAAGATATACACTTGTATCACTGCTGTAAACATATTAAGTGGAGGCCATTAAGAGTGCTCCAGAAACAATCAGTTATAAATGGCCATAGTTACTTGAAAGCCTTCCTGTGTACATGTGGGCCAGCCCCTGGGGAAAGGAGACTAGGGGTCTTACAGTGACATGCAACCATGTCACCGGATACTGGAATCCATCTTAAATCTGGTACTTTTCCATTTAGAAGGAGGGGTGGGGACCCCGAGAGACAAAAGATTCCCACCTTGTGCCAAAGCTATAAAAGGGGATGGAGCAGGACAAAAAGGGCTGCCAGTCCTGAGAAAGCCCCTGCTTACCACCTGAGATGTCTGCTGGAACTAACAAGGGCTGTACCAGGGGAAGGATTGGGCCCAGACTATGAAGGAGTCTAGTCTGTGAAAGAAGCTTATTGGAACATCTTTGAGGGTGAGATATTACCTGTCATCATTTTCTTAACATATTAGGTTTAGACTTGTGTCTTTTGTTTTATTTTGCTTTGTGACTTACTTTGTTCTGTCTGTTATTACTTGAAACCACTTAAATCCTATTTTATACTTAATAAAATCACTTTTGTTGATTAATAAACCGAGAGTAAGTGATTAATACCTGGGGTTGCAAACAGCTGTGCATATCTCTGCCAGTGATATAGAGGGCAAACAATTTATGAATTTACCCTGTATAAGCTTTATACAAAGTAAAAAAGATTTATTTGGGGTTTGGATCCCATTGGGAGCTGGGTGTCTGGGTGCTGGAGACAGTAACCTGCTGAGTTGTTTTTAGTTAAAGTCTGCAGCTTTGGGGGTGTGGCCCAGACCCTGTGTCTGTGTTGCAGCAGGCTAATGTGTCTGGCTCAACAAGGCAGGGTTCTGGAAGTCCCAGGCTGGCAGCGAAAACAGGCTCAGTGGTAATTTCAGCACATCAGGTGACGGTCCCAAGGGGATCTCTGTGACCGAACCCATCACAGACGTAATAGGAGTTTCTCTCTTTAAAGAAAGCTCCCCCTTCCAAATGGCAACACCTTGAGTTTTGTTTCTCCTTTTGGAAATGGTTTACGTAGCTAGTTTCTCAAAAGTGTTACAGTCGCTGTTTCTCCACAGCTTGATGAAGGGAAAATACCTTGGTGTAACGTTTACCAGATTGTTGAAAGCTGAGCCCCACTCAGGAAAATAAAACCAATCACACCTCTGTTCCACCTGGCCACATTAGCAGTGCAGCAAGAGGGAAATCTGCATTGTCATTGTTCCATGCTCTCCTTCCCTGGCTAGTCCTTCACCTACACTTGGGGAAAAAGGCTCCTTTAGTCTGCTGTAGTGCATCATTGCTGCTCTCCACTTTGGCTTCTGCCCTGTTTTGGAAAGAGGTAGGATCTCTCTGAAATGCCAACTTTCCAATGGAATATTGATTCTTCTAATAAATATTGATAGTACTTATGGTGCAGACCAGAAACTGAGCTGTGTTGTCCTTTCCACATGGCTGATTTTTAATGCAGGACTCAATTGTAGCAGACAAAGCCTCGTTTCACATTAGCATCTCTGTTGGGAACATTTCTGGAGGGTCGATGGTATTGCTCCTCCTGGTAGAGTTAGGGTCCACCTGGTGTAGTTTAGAAGAGCCTGCAGGAAGTTAAGTTGGAGGGCTTTTGGGATGGGAAATGGGGATAAAAATCTTTATGGCATGAGGACTAATTAGTTAATGTTTGTGCAGAGCAATGAAAATGTAAAGTGCTACATAGGTGGTAGCTTTTGATTGCCTAGGAAACACAAGTGTTTTGCCCATTAGTGGCACCTGCAGCAATAACTCCATTTAGAAACAGAGGCATTGGAATTCTCAGCTAGCCACCGACAATGCTTTAGGATACCAGAGCCGATCAGCATCAGTATTGGCGCAGCTCAGCTGGCAGCACTCCTGTCTGGGGGTCAGTAAGTCATGGTGGATCCAAGTATCAGTTGTAATTGGGATCATTCCCAATGCTGACCCTGCACTGCAGTGCCTATGCAGAGTTCTTAGCAGAGGGATGGTGATTCCCTACTAGGGCTGCCGTCCTTTGAATAAAAGGTCACCTTGCAGGGCGTGGTTCATTGATGGGTGTTCTACATAGGCACTGAAAGGAGTGTACACAGCCATGTGTACATTTATAACTTTACCATGTGGGGATCAGATGTTGTTCCAACTGAAGTCAATGGGAGTTTTACTTTTGACCTCAGTAGGAATCAGATTGGGCCCTACAGGTGAAAATCACCCTTATTCAGAAGGTCAGTACAAGCCTATGCAACACTCAAAACCCACTTTAACTCTATTCTGAGGGTTGAAGTGAAACCAAAGTGGTGCACAGCCCTTGTGCGTGCTTTCTGCATGGGGTGAGTTAAACCCTCTGAGTAAGACCATTGTTAAATTAAGCCTTAATGGACAATATACAATTTGGGGGTCTGATCTTCTACCCATTCTTATCTGGGCCTCTTTTGGAGGTTTTCTGTAGTGTTAGTCTATGGGTGCAATATTTCAATATTCATTTAACTACCTCAGTACCTAATTGCACCTATGGGTGCAATCATAAAGGAAGATGGTCCAGTGGCTAGGGCACTAGTCTACGTTTGGGAGACCCAGATCCAAACTCCTGTTCATTCGCAGCCTTCCCAGGGAACCGTGGGCAAGTCAGTTAACTTCTGTGCTCCCTGTCTGTAGTATGGATTTAACAGCACTGCCCTATCACTCCAGGGCACTGTGAGGATAAATACATTAAAAATGGTCAGGCGCTCAGATGCTACAATGATGAGGGCGATATAAATACCACAGATAGATCAGTTACTTGGATGCCTAAATGATCTAAAGTAGGTCTCCAAATAATTGTGCGTGCAAAATTGTGCCCACAACTATTCACACCTGCAAATTGTGAACATGAGGAGTGGCCAGGTTTTGGAACCCTGGTTCTTGGCTTGATCAGCTGTTCTGAAAACAGAGGATTCAATTGTTTGCACCCTCACTATATTCAGGATGCATCTGATCAAAGCTTTTTATATTTATTATATATAAAATCAGCACGGCAATGTTCTAAAATATGATAATCATTACATATAATTTCACTGCTGTGGTATACATAACCTTTAACATGGCGATGTCTAAATATTCCAAACATGTCCATATATTGTAATTTTTGCATCATTTCACATTACTCACAAGGTACATTAGGTGGACACTGAAGGATGAATTATTTTCAGCAAAACATTTTTGTGGAGTAAGTAAATTTATCTTACGGGGAGAGTAAAAGGAAGAAATATGGCATTAAAATGTGCAGATCCGACTTGAACACATCTCTCTTTTACAGGGAAACCATGATTTAAGTGCTCTCTATTACTAATGTTTAATAAAAGACATAATTCAGATGTCAGGCTAAGGCTGTGTGTATTGAAACTATGATCTGGGGGAGAATGACATGGACATTTTTCAGTACTGCAGCTCTTCTTTAAGCCATTTGTCTGAAATTCTAAATTAGACTTGAAACGTATTTTATCTTTTATAAAAAGGCATTGATGAGCAATTATGTATTATCAATTCATTTTAGCTAGAGTACCTGAGGGACAAGATTTTATGGAAATAGGTTTTCCTTGACCTTTCGTCCTCTAAGGACTATTTGTGTTAAAGTGGGTTTCTGTAGAAGTGAGCAAATATTTTCAACTAATAGTTTATCCAACTAATGTTGCCTTTTTCACTGCTTGTCAGAGAGCCACAGGCAAATTGTGGTTTCCTTGAGTGTATTCATTATTGGAAATATGTTGTGAATATTTTTTAAACTGGATTGTTCAGAAACAATTCTCTCAGAATACTTGATATTCAATATTCAAGACATGCTGGGTAGTTGTGATTGGTCAGAAGTCACATGGTATTTCTGAGCTCTAATTGGAGGAAGTTGAAATGACTCCTGGAGTGTGAATACTTGTGCCAGCAAATTAAAGATCAGTTTTCTGTAAATATCTAGAAAACTTTGAAATGCATTTCTTTTTCTGTTGGGTTTCTGCAAACCATCATATCCAAAGCAAATTCATTTAAAAACTCCAGCAAACATTAGTGGAACATATTTTGCAGTATTTCCCCCAGTTCTCTGGGACTGACTAACAGGAAGCCAGGTTATAATTGATCTTATAAACAAAAGCTGAACTGAAAGCAACAAATCCAAAAAATTACAATTTTGGGCTATTAACTTTATTCACATGAATAGTCCCGATGCATGGGAGCAATCTTACTGAACTTCAATTGTACTGCCAGCTTGGGAAAAGATTACTCACTTGAGTGAGTTGCAGGATCAAACCCTTAATTTCTGCATTGTCTGATAACATAATACGGTACCTACTCTGTACAAAGTACATTAAAGACTAGGCCCTGAACCTTTGCTGCACTGAGGATGAGCTGTGCTGGTCAGCCAGTGCAAAGTGGTCCTAAAGATGATGTAGCTAGGTGGGGGGCATAACTCCAATGTAACGGGAAAGAGACACAGATGGCATAAAAAGGTGACGTGCTGTGTGGCCAAGGGGGAGGGATTGCGGCTGGGATTCCCATACATCCTACTAATCTGCAGATGCTAGATTGGCACCCTGGGTCATTGTCAACCAGAGCAAATTAGGGGACTAACCCACTTCCTCCTAAATTGTGTTGTATGCTCCCCAGCCAGCACCGAGGATCTGGGCCCAGACCTGTACCCCAGATGCATTTATATTAGTCTGAGACAGAGGATGGGAAACAGCAGCGGGGTACAAAGTGTTTCATTTCAGCACTCTGGCAGGATCTTCTCAAAGGAGGACGTAGGGATTTACTAAGAAGCAAATAAGCCATTTTCAAGTCATCCCCTGAATGTTTCACAGAGCCCGCTGAAAAGCTTGTGGACAGTATTATACAAACTTGGCTGCTTATTATATGTATCTCAATAAACGATTGTTTTGTCTGCTGCAACGCCATTTTTATAAAGCAAGCGTTGAAGACTTTGGAGCTGCCTGCTCTAGCTAAATCTGCACCATTAGAGCTATGCTCGTGCGAACCCCTAATGAAAATTAAAATATCCCAAACCCATGCAAAGTAAAGCTTGTGCCAATGCAACAGATTCTAATATACTGCTCAGGCAGCTCAAAGGGGCTGCTGGAACAAAACTGAGAATCTCACCCACAATCTACAGCAGCATTAGCCACTCCAGGAAAATAAAGCCAATCACTGCAGCCCTGCCATGCATTGCTGAAGATCGATGCATCACTCCGACCCTTCACAGCTTGTCTTTTGAATTCCCCCAAGAGTTGCTCTCCACACTTTGGAAAATGCTCATTTAGGGCATCATCACTGGCATCTTCTGAGTTAATAGCCAAGGAGAGGCATGAGACAATTCACACCTCAGAGCTATTGTTTCAGACTCTCTGCAAATTCAGGCAGTCGTTAGTGACTTGGTTGCACTCAGATCCTGTTTTAAAGGTTTTAATGCCAACCATAACAGCTAGAAACAAATCTGTTTTTTTAAATGAAAGCTGAGCCTATGGAGAAGATTTTAGAGGCTTGTCCTTTCCCCCTGTGCCTCCACACTCTGGGAAATGCTGATCTACAGTTACTACTGAATATGCTGAAATCCTAACACCAAATGCTCCGAAAAGGACCACAGAAAACCACCATGCCAAACATCACAGTTCCTTTAATGGAGCCGTTAACCATTTTCAAAACATCTTTCTTTATAAATCACGATTCACGCAGTTTCAACAGCGTGCCTCATATTTCATGAACACTGCACTGCAAATTGGAATGCACTCTCCCTAGTGCAGAGAGGGAGATCATAAACTGCAAACAGAATGGTGTGAGTGTGCGTGTGTGTGTGTGTGTGTACAACGTTTGAGCACAGGTAATACATTTGCCTAGCTGCATGCCTCATGCAGTTTCTTTTAATAAAAAGATATTCATCCTCTGTCCTAAAAATGTTGTGCAAGGTTGCTGGGTACTGTGTTTCCATTGGAGAGGTGGCTTCATTTCAGGAGTGATCATGGAGAGTCCCTGTATATTGGCTAGTTTTAAAAGTGCTTTCAGATCCTTCTGAATGAAAGGTGCTATTTAAAATGCAAGTTCTTTATCCTTAAGGTGGTTATAAATTGGCAACAGACTTGTAATGCAGTGTGATTTTTCACATTAAACTAGTAAAGCTGGATATTAACAGCACCAGATCCTCAACTGGTGCAAATTGCTACCGAAGCCAAGAGAGTATGCTAATTTACACCAACTGAAGATCTGCACCATCTGATATTATTTTCATTTAAAATCTGACTTGCCACTGGAGCAGAAACTGGTGAAACTTTAGTCCTCCTAGGAATACCTAAGCCTGAAGCTACAGGGCAGGACTGACCCTCCTGGCGCCTTTCCTAGGGAAGTGCCACACCGCAGACTCATTCCAAACAGCAAGCCATCCCTCAATTAAACTCTTTAAACTTTAAAGATATACTGAAATGTGCTTTTATGGCACCATTACTTTCTCTCTCGTCTAACCCGAGGGGAAGTCACTGACTGGAATCCTAGCCGAGACAGTTTAAATGTTAGACGAACAATTATGCGGGTTGCCACCATGTCCTTTCAAAACCCAACCCGAGCCTCCTGACGCCGCCCCATTTCCTGATGGCAGTGCAGACAATGGCATCCACTGGTGCAGCACTGGAGTGTAAAGAACAAGCACAGTTTAATTCCATTGGAGCTGGCTCCAATCTCACACCTGTGTGAATCCAAATTCCTCAAAGCCAATGGAGTGCCATCCTTGTCGTGCTGGAATAATGCCCTGATCCTGCACAGCATTAAGCATGTGCTTAACTTGAATTATGACACTTCAATTAAATGGCCACAGCCTGTGGAGAAATACATTCAATGGGACTGCTCATATGCATAAGTGCTTTGCAGGATTGGGGCCTAAACAGGATCAGAATCAGGTTCCTAGACTTTAATGGCATTATACTGCTGTGAGAGGAGAATCAAGCCCAAAGACACTAGGCTTGGCAGGGCCCTGTAAACTGTTCTTCTGGCTGCAGTTTGGACAGGGACCCAAGCTCTCCACTCCAGCTTACTAACCAGTGTAGGATATTAAGGCAGAATCAGGAATGACAGATGTGTAAACTTTTGCATGGAGGCACGCCAATATTTTGCATACTTACACAGAGCTGCCATAAATATTAATGCGGTGCTAATATGTGAAGTTCCACCAGCTGCGTCCATTCTCAGGGGATGCTTCAACTATTTATATTCGCAGTAATGAGCAAGCTGTTATTATATCATCAGTCTGAGAAGGCTTTGGAAGACGGCTCACTGTGAATTAGGGAACAACTGAACCATATTTGGAGCCATGAGAGACTATATAGAATGAATGGTCCCGGCTTCCATTTTGAATGAAGAAGGGGCAGAACGGGGGAGGGGGAAAAGGGGACAGGGAAAAACCATGTTAGAAAGTTTGATTGCAATCTCAAGATTAGCAGAGATTAATTTCAAGCCCACACGTTTTGGCAGAGACCATAGAATCCACCTGCAATGAGCCGTGCTCAGATGATATTGCTCCAAAGGCAGCAGGCATTTAAGTTACATTACAAAGTAATAATGTGAGTGGCCCAAAGGGCACCAAAATCATAAGAGGCCAAAATCCTTATTAGAGAGTGGGGACAGCCTAGTGTGGTGGCTAGAACAGAGGACTGGGTAAGGCATGTGGAAATAAAGGTAAACCGCTCACGTTCAGGGCATAAACTGACCACCCCCATGGGGCAGGAGGGACCCCTTCTCCCTTTCCTCTTCTAGCAATCCACAACTGCAAAGCCACAATATGGGACTTTTTTTTTTAACCTTGCTTTGAAGTCTCAGGCATTAGTGCAGGAGACGTGACATTGAACTTGGAAGAGCCAACACTGTGAGCCACTGTGACACTCTATCCATTTGGCACTATTCTGATACAGGAGGCGACATTTCTTTTCAGGGAAAAATGAATTGGAACATCCAGCCAATTATCAGCTATCTTTCTAGGTTATTTAGAACTGAAAAGAGAAATCCTGCCATCCCAAAGGCGAGGGCTTGAGAGGTAAGGATCATAGGGCCCTATTCCTCAGACATAACGAGCGCTGCAGTTTTGGATGTGGAGCCTGCATGTTCTCTAGCTTCTTGGGCTCAGTCCCACAGAATCTAGTCTGTGTTCAGATGCTCCCAAGAGTCCCTTTGCATTTGATTCCAGGGAGCTCAGGTATGCATCCCACAGCACCTCAAGCCAGGCTTCCCCCCACAGCCTATTCTGACTGCCTACCTCCGAGCCTTCCACCACTGATCAGCTTTTAATTAGCTGCCATGTACCCAAAGGAATCAGACTGTAAGATGCTCAGGGCATGGACCTTGGCTAAGATTTTCAAATATGGATGCCTAGAGCTAAGCTCCCAGATTGATATTGAAGCCAATGGAAACTTCGAGTTCTTACACCTTTCAAATCTGGCTTCTTTCTTTAGATGCCTAAATGCAGACTCAAGAGTCTAACTTTGGGATCCCATTCCCCGAATATATTTTATATTGATATTCACTCCTCATTGATAAAGTCTCCCCTTAGCACTAGAGGCAGGGAGATAATGCACAAAGCTTATACTTGCATGGTGAGGTCTTCTAAAGTTCATGCTGTTCAACATCTGCAGTTTTGGTTTGGGGGTCACCTTTGGGGTCTGATCCAACTCCTACCGAAGTAAATAGGAGTCTTACCACTGAATTTAGTCGGAGCCGGATCAGGTTCATAGTCAGCACAGATAAAATGGGAGAAGTGTACATTCAAAACCTCCAATCACCACTGAGCAAAGAAATCACAAGACTGTTACACAACATGCTAAGATCATGAGGGAGCAAAAAGTTACGAAAGGGCATTATCTTCCTAGCCAACAACAGCCATTCATGTTGGAAGCCTGGGGCCAGGCGAACCGTTAAAGAAGACGAGCCTAACAAAATGCAGACTGCTTGCTTTAATCAGTGCTGGAATGATGCTGCTCTCACCTGATTTGAGAATCAGCACTCCCTTCCAGGGGCAAATCTGGGCTTTGGTTGATTTTATCAGTTTCAGACTCCAATAGCGCGTGAATGAGGAATCGAAGCTAGACTGTACCTTTGACTGTATTATACTCAGGGGTGCTGGAACAATTTCTACAATGGCGGTGCTGAGAGCCATTGAACCAAACTGTAAATCCTGTATATGATGGGAGCCACTTCAAGCCGGGGGTGCAGTATTACCCCCAGCACCCCTAGTTCCAGCACCCACGTACACATCCATGTGTCTTCTTGATACCAGCTACGGAAGATCAACATTGCACTTTTTCCCCTTTAAAAATAAATCTAAAAACCGTTTGAAAGTGATATAGATTTTCCTTTTTGGAACAACGATAACTTTCTTCATCCTATATAGTGGGGAGTAGTATATTGCATCACAGGGAAACCCGGTCATAGCTGCACAATTGATAACAGAGGTGTGAAAGTTTACACCTGTGATAATAAAAATATGAGTTTCTCTTCATGAGGTGGGGCAGCAGCAGAAGAGGCTGGGCATCAGGGAGTTCCTGATGCCTTTATTATTTGTAGGCTTGGCTGAATTTGGTGTTTTTAAATATAATGTTGACAGATAAAAACTTAGAAAGCTTAAAAATCGACATTGATATAATCTATTTAAATTTTCACAATTGCAGGAAATTAGAGGAGCGTCAGACAATGGGTGGGTAGGACAATAATTAATGACAGTAGACATCGAGATTCAAAAAGTTACAGCTTTATAACCATTAAAATACAAGTGCTCAACATTGCATGTCAAAATATACTAAGTCAATATTTTTAAATCAAACTCTAAGTTCTCATGTAGCCTCTCTTACTTTGCCTCTGTAAATTTCAATTGCCGATGGAAATATTTTCTCATCAGCTTGTGTGTGTAAAGTGAAGTCAATGTTTACTGACATTCACTGACACAAATCTAAGGCCTGGTCTACACTAAGAAGGGGGTTCGAATTAGGGTACGCAAATTCAGCTACGTGAATAGAGTAGCTGAATTCGAAGTACCCTAATTCGAACAACTCACCCATCCAGACGCGGCGGGGTCGAACTCCGCGGCTCCCCCGTCGACTCCGCCAACTCCTTCTGCCGAGGTGGAGTACCGGAGTCGACCGCGGCGCTTCCGGAGTTCGAACTATCGCGTCTAAATCAGACGCGATAGTTCGAACTCCAAAAAGTCGAACTCTCCGCGTCAAACCAGCAGGTAAGTGTAGACGTACCCTAAGTCTTCCAAGCCGAATTACTTGTAACATCAAGAACACAGCCCTGGATCAGGACCCCTTTGTGCTAGGTGCTGTACAAACAGAACAAATATGATCCCTGGATTGTAAAACTCAGGGACTAGATTGAAATCAACAAACCTTATTGCAAAAGACATGCCAGAATGAAACCCCCTCCACAGATCTAAGTTAAAACGAAGGAACAGAATGGACAAAAGTCTGATTTCCAGTATCCTTATGAAAGCAGAATCAAACCTCCACATAAAGTATTTGCCAGCAGATACAGACCCAACAGGGATCTCTGTGCTAACCCCAGATTAATCCATAATTCTATGAGCTATCCTCTGCGTTGGGTCTTATTGCAGAAACATCACTGTTAGGACCTGAATCTTTCTATTGACTTCAATGGGGTTTGGATCAGGCGCTTAACGAGCCATGCTGTCACTCAGATTATGATGTACAGTCGTTAGGACATGAATTAAAACCTTCAGATTGAATCTGTGTCTATTCCATTACCACCTTGGCACACTCTTCCTAAAAATTGGAGCTAATATCTTTAAGAGAACCCTCTGCTTTAGTATAAATTAAAGGCTTTAGTCTGGTTTATATCAGTATATTCAAGATTTCTTTTACAAATGTGCCAAAGCCATAAAAGACTTAAATCTCCTCTGTCTCCCCGCCACCTTTAGTAAACCATTTAATGATTTTTTTATATTTTATTATGCACTCTGTTTCTGACGGTATCATTGTCTCTATCTTGGCTAGTTTATTAAAGGTAATTGGTATGGAAGCCCCTGTGGTTCTTCTGTTATTACAATTAGTGGGGTCTACATGGGGACAGTTTCTTAACAGAATATATTTTGCTGTACCTAAGAGATTTTTTTGATGAAATTAATAATATTCAGATATTTTTCTTACAGCTCATTTTTAGCAGCAAGACATTGTCATCTTCCCTTATAGCTAAGGGAGAGACAAAAAGATGCAAGAGCCATTGATTCACCTTAGGGAATACTTTGGAGAGATCAAAAAGTGCTAGCGTGCAAGCTGCTTCCTGTGGGAGGAGCATAGCAGTACAATCAATCCATGAATGCATTGTAAAAATCAATGCTCTGTATAATTAGGGCACTCCAAGGGTAAAAAAATTCCTCTTCAGTGCATAACAAGGCTTTTGAAGGGTGGAGATCTTACAAGCTCCTGAACAAACAAATTTTTTAAAAGGTTCAGAGGAAGGGACTGTGTATCTTGGTGGATTGATGCAAGAGTCTTTTATTCTTGGTGATTGCTGCAAAGCGACAAGAGCTCTGAAGTTATGCTCACATGAGAGGATCTGCTCTGTTCTCAGCTCTGTTATCCAATGCTTTAAACTACTGATTGCCATCAGCTCACCTTGTTCCAGCTGCTTGCAGACAAGCCTTTTGAATACAGAAATCTTTGCGTGGGCTGTTGGCAGCAGGAGCAGGGTGTGTGTATATGCAGGATGCAGGGCACTTGGGAAAATATCTACTCAGAGACACAGAAACCAAACAGGCCAGGCATATATTTGGGAGTAGCTTCAGTTCTGCGCTCAGTGGCGAGAGATCTGCATAACTGCTATCCCCTTTGGGTGAACAGTGGAAAGCTGAAGTTGAACTAATCAAGGGTTACCCCGTGTAATGAGCAATCCCTGATTGGCTGAATCAATGCAAACTCCTGCCTGTCCTTGTCTAAATGCAGGGGTCAGCACTGGTGCAGGGACAGCAGTTGCTGATTTGAGGCTATTCCCAGGTGTAGAAAAGGCCACTGACCTGTCCTCCTCTCTGCCTTAATAGGGGGTGACACAGTTTCAAGGTGAAACTCTTGTATGCTGAAATTATATTCCGAGTGTTAAAACAACAGGGGCTGGCGTGTGATGAAAAGCCCTCTCCCTGCACAGTTCCTCACGTCCAGCAGCACAGAGCTGTGTGAGCGTTGCTACTGGCTTTGGGAGTAAAGACTCCCAAGCAAGCTCCACTTATGGAACATGAAAATATAAGTGTTCGGGCTCCCCCCTCCTAGCATGCAATGCGCCACCACTACATGAGATCAAATGAAAAATGAAAAAATGAAATCCAATGAGCTGATTTTTCATGCTGTAGAATGGGCCAAACAATCATAAAAATAATAATAATAATAAAAAAAAATCAGCATTGTAGGCCACAGACCATTTTGTAAAACAGGTTAACCTGAGAAAGGCTGTGGCCCAAAATTATCCTGGCTCAATGTGTTTAAGTGAATGGCATTTTCAGATTTAACTGCTATAGCAGTGTTTCTCAAACTGGGGTCGCCGCTTGTGTAGGGAAAGCCCCTGGCGGGCAGGGCCGGTTTGTTTACCTGCCCTGTCTGCAGGTCTGGCCGATCGCGGCTCTCACTGGCCACGGTTCACTGCTGCAGGCCGATGGGAGCTACTGGAAGTGGCAGCTAATATGTTCCTTGGCCCACGCCGCTTCCAGCAGCTCCCACTGGCCCGGAGCAGCGAACTGCAGCCATGGGAGCCATGATCGGCCAGACCTGTGGACGAGGCAGGTAAATAAACCAGTCCGGCCCGCCAGGGGCTTTCCCTGAACAAGCGGTGACCCCAGTTTGAGAACCACTGTGCTATAGCTTCTAACGGTGCGCTCTGTGTTAATGAACTGACAGGAAGCCCCGGACAAGATCAAGGCTCTAGAGAGAAAGGACGATCCAGTGGTTAGGGCACCAGTTTAGTGCATGGGAGACCAGGGTGCTGGTCCCTGCTTAACCATGGATAAGTCACTTACCCTCTCTGTGACTCAGTTTCCCAGCTATAAAATGGGGAGATAGCACAACCCCGCCTGAGAGAGGCGTTGTAGGGATTAAAGACACAATCAGCAACTGGTGATAGGGGCTGTCAGTACCTTAGACAGAATTTATGGGTAAAACCTTGGATTCTACATATAGCCAGAATAACAGAGCTTCCCATGCAGAGTGTTTTTCAGGGCATCCTAGGGCACTTTATGCACTCTCTGCAGGTGCTAGGTGTGGTGCCCAGAGAGTGGGGAAATTCCCCTTGAAAAGATGCCACAGAGATCCCACAGGAGACCTCGCCTAAGGATGAATTTCACCATACATTCCTAATATGATGATTATCTTTTACCTTGTGGGTCACCATAGGGCATGATAGCAGCACACACACTAATACAATTAACAACAAGAGCCAGGCAACTCTCTAAAGGTTGAATTCCAGTTCAGTTTGGGTGCTCATCTGAAACATCTCAGCATTATTCAGACCTCTTGCCTCTGGAAAAATTCAGGTTCTCTCCCAAGGTTTTAGGCATTTATCCTTCCATTTCTGCATATTAACTGCAAGTGCCAGATAGGAAACATCCCTCTCTCAAACATTCAGACCTTCCGGAAAGATTCTGTTCTAGAAATAGGACGAGCAAAGCTCTGGGAAGGAGACGCAATGAGACTGGATTCTTCTATTTTACAGGTGAACCTCTTCTCCAAAGTTTGGCTGGACTCTGTTCCTGATCCCAGCTTTGCATCAGGCTCCTCTCCAAATCCTAGAGCTGAGATTCCCCCGAGGAGGAGGTTCAGATCCAGGGTTTGGATGTGGGACATTTTTTCAGAACTGGCTCACCTATTGCCAATCGTTCAGTGATTAGTTGGGTGAGCATGTGCCACTGGGCAGAACCCTGCTTTAGCTGTTTCCTGAAATTATCCTTGGACAGGCTGAAACCTGGGCAAGCTGTCTGGCTTTTATCGGGCCCATGTGACTGAAAATACCTGTGTGAATGTGCCCCGTTTCTGCAGCCTTTACTCCTGCTGAGTTGGACGTATGTCAGGATCCCTTGTACTCTGTATTGTCTGCTTCCTTCTCACCCTAGACACCACCATAAAAAAATAAATCTGTTTTATTTGTGACCTAAGGCACAGTTCGAACTTGGTTCTCCAGATGAGAGAAGCTGCACTGCATTAGCCCACTGTGACAGGGGGCTGAGTGAGAAGCACTTAATCCACTCCTGCCACTCCAGCCTCACTCCATTCTCCTGGATTGGGGCTGGTTGGATAGCCCTGTGTCTGCCTGGTAACGGGCAGCACCTGTCAGCCTCATTAGCCAGGGCTATAAAGGCTGGGAGGAAGCCAGAGAGAAGGGAGGGCCCGGGCCGAGTTGGCTGCAAAACCTGTACATAGGTAGAAAGTGGTGGTGGGGAAATTGTAAATAAAAACCACTGGTGTCGCATCAAGCTGAGGCCTTCCTGACTGATTGGAGAGGGCAACGGGGGCTGAAACCAGAGGGGCCCAGCATGCCCCTCACTACACCCACCCTACCACTTAGCCTCACTTTCTGCACGTTCTAGAGAATCTTGTCCTAATGAAAGTAATGATAAAGGAGAATAGCCTGGCTTCAGTGCCAAGTGGGTGCTACCCAGGAGGCCCTTAATAGAAAGGAAGTCTGGAACTGGTGCCACTAAGCTAAAAGTGATCCTGGTCCTCCGTGTTCAAAGCCATCACAGAGTTCCCCTTTCTGATCGTTTTACCTATGATATGTACAGTGAAAAGCAAACTGCCTAGGAAAGAGCAGGCATCAGATCGTAACAGCCAGATGATGTGCCTGCCAATTCCCTAATAAAATTATACTCCAAGTGGACAGGATGCAAAGCTACTGCATAACGTTTAATCACTGGCGTGCTCTTCTTAAAGCTGTACTCACAATCAGCAGAGGCTTGTCAGTATTTCATGTACATTCTTAGAACAAAGCATTTACTGGCAGGAATATATAAAGTAAATGGTGGGTCTTTGAAGTTAAAAGGTGGATTCCCCTTGTTACTCAGTTAGGGAAAGGGTTCGGTACTAAAACACTGCTTTCCAGAGGAGGAGAGGGATGTAAAGTGAAGTCATCATTCTACATTGTGATACTGCTGTTTTAAAATCACTATGTTACATTGGCTACAATGTAGTTACGCCATGGGGCAATTTCACTCTACTGAGACCCATAGTAAGATGCAATCTGGTTCTAAGGCGCATGGTACCCACGTCCCTGAAGGCAGAAGATACCTGTCACACTGCTTGCAGAAATGACCCCTGACTTGGTTGGCCATTCCTACACTGATCTCCATTAGCTCAATGTTTCAGCGGAGTAGTTACACCAGGGATTAGGATCCTACTGAAGTCAATGGCAAAGCTCCCAATGACTTCAGTGTTAGGGGAGCAAGAGTGGGCCTTGTGCAGTAGCCCGGACCTTCAAAACAACGCATTGGGAATTCACATATCAGGTAACCAAGAGCAGTTCTAATGTGCAGCTGTGTATTCGTCTGGCCTTCTTGCACAAGAGGGACACTTGTGCATGTTACCAGTCTTTCATTGTGCCTTCTTTGTGTTAGCATCTACTGTTCACGGGCAGGCAAACGCTGGGCTCAGTTACTCCAATATGAATCAATGGAGTTACTCCAGATATACTGCAGTATAACGGAGATCAGAAGCACAGATCAGCTCAGTTTGGTAACCAAGTTACATACTGGAAGAGCTTTAAACAAATATAAACATTTCTCCGGAACATCTTTGTCTAGGAGGTACCGTTATAGCTCCCGTCCCCATGACACTGGAATAGCTTCTTAGTATTTATGGATTTACAGAGCATCCCTGTGAGGAAGGGAAGCACAATTATCCCCATTTTACAGATGGAGGCACAGAGTGAGTAAGTGACTTGCCCAAGATCACACAAAGGCTGACAGACCTAGGACATAAACCCAGACCTCCCCAAATCCCAGCCCACTACCTTAACCCCAAAACCATCCAGAGGAGAGAAAATTACTGCTCTGCATTGTAGTTATCCCGAGTGCCTTGCAGTTCCTATATACACTGGCACAAAGAGGGAGAAGCTTTGAGAAAGAGATCATTGCCCCTATCTGAACCCTTCATGGCCATTAAATAAGGTCCGGCAGTGAGGGAGTTATCCTTTAATCTCCTGTGGAGCTTGATTTTTGGAATATTCAATATTACAGGGCTCTGAAGATCAAATCTAGTTCAACAGATGCACTCCCAAATTAGAACCACCATCAAGGGAGGAACGAACATAGAAACATTCTACATTGAATGGCCACCTTGCCAGTTACCTTTCCTCAAATGCATCATTGGGTCTTATATGTTTTGTTAGCATGGAGGCTGCTCTTGGTTCCAGGACAAAGGAAACCACTTCATATTAAAATACACGGCTCTTGTGGGACATAGCACATTCACAGGGCTGCCTGTGAATTTGGCAAGAGCCCGGAAGTTTAGAAAGACAGATAACTCTGAGTATCAGAAAAGGCAGATTTTCATCAATAGAAAAATCTCAGCTCCCTGGCGAAAACCCCAGTCGTTATCTATCAAGAAAGAAATTGGACTGAGCTGCTCTTAACTGGTTTACTTTGCCTGAATCATCTGGGTGGGAATGACCTTTGGTTTCCAACCAGGGATCAATTCATTGGGCATTTTAATTAGTTGTAAGAACAACAATAGCTTGCTGGTAAATCAGCTTATGTCCCAATTTCAAATGGAATCAAATAGTTACTAATTGTTTTTAAATGGGTTCAATGGAGCAGAATGTTCTGACTAGTGTCAAAGAGAAAGAAATGAAATATTTTTTCAGGGAAGAACTGCAGAAATATCTCTCAATCCAGCAGTATAGATCCATGGCTAATGTAACTCCTGCATGTATTTAAACCAGCCCCAGGGGAATATATATATTAAAAAAAAAAGTGCTGTAGTCTGGCTTTGTGAACTGGAGAAATGCTCACCAATACAACAGGGATAGGTCTGCACTGGAAGCTTTAAGGATTCTAACATGGTCTTTGGAGAATCTTGGATATTTTGCTTGGAAAAAAATCCAGGCACTGTGAAAAGCAAACTATACAGTTTTCCTAAGGATGTGTACAGCATTCAGGGGTAGAAGATAACGAGCAGAAGGGATAATCAGCAAAGTTTGGTCAAAAACTTTATATTTACAGTAATCGTACAACTAACAAGGCACAAAAGGAGGACATTAGAGAATTAACTCAACAATGCTGAAATATTGTTTTGCTAGGGAATGAGGACATACATTGCTATACCCATGAGAAAGCTAGCATGGCACAGATATTAATTATTACACAGAACAAGAGTATGGTTAGACAGTACTGGATAAAATGTTGCTACTAGGATTTTCAGTTCATTCAATAAGTCACCTTGCCCGCTCTCTCACTCATGCACACAGAAGTTTATTAATGCAAACATCTAGACTACGTTAAACTTTACAGAAGCTGAGACTAAATATATAAAATCATTCTCAACCACATTAGAACTGTAGTTCTTTCTGAAGAAATGCAACATCAGCAACTGCAGGCTACCTAGACCTATATAAAGGCACCATTGCAACAGACTAAAATTAGGTTAACTGCCAGAAGAGGGCAGTCTTGAGAAACAGCAGCCTTGGCTTCCCAGCATCTCCACAAAGTATTAGAACAAAGCCAATAGTATAGGCACTGAACTCCAGTGGGAGCTGTATTGTTTCAATAAACCACAGAGATGAGTCGTGTCAGCATTTCTGATACTAAAGAAATGTATGCGACGACTAAAGAATTCATTAGAAAAAATGAATACTCGACTATTGTGCAATAGCAATACCAGTGTTACGGTTCCATATGGCTACCATCTCATGAATTCTTAATGTTATTTATAGGACATATGCTACTGTACGCTTACATAATTTTCCTTTAGATTCTAAAAAGAAAAAACAAAAGAACTCTCAGGCCATTAGAGCGCAGTGTGAGAGGAAACATCTTGTATGCTAATTGTCTATAGGTGCTTACACCAAGATTAAGGCTTGTGGTGTTGCCACAGAATGCTAGAAATTCCTTCCATAAGCTGACAAATGAATGTGTCTCTCTAGAAGAAGTGATAGCAGGAAAAGCACTTCCAAGAGCCCAACCAGTGAAGCATAGATATTTCAGGCATGTCAACATGGGGGTAGTGGGGAGAGGGCTGACCACTAGCAGCCAGAAGGAAAGGAAAGAAAAAGACACTAAGTGGGAGAAATCAGAAAAAGAAAAGCAGAAGAGAGAGTGCATGCAAGAGGGACATAGAAAGTTGTTCTCCATGGGCTGGATTCTGCCCCCCTTACACTGAGCAGTACCTTACTCTGTGACTAGCCCCATAGATTTTTTTAAGAGGGCTACTCTCAAAGGAGGGTGACATCAAACCAGAGCAGCTCTGTCAGAACCTGGCCCATATAGTTTTATAGTCAGGGCAAGGCTAGAGAGGATATAAGGAGAGGAAAATGCCCCATTCAAAGGCCTATGACAGGGACCTCCTTGAGCCATTTGCAGAACTCCCCTCTACCATATCAAGGACCTTAACCTCCCTAGAAACGGTATGGGGTATGTGCAGTGTAACATCCTGCCCTAGCAGCTTCGCCCTGAAGCACTTCGTCCGGTAGAAGTCCCTTGTATCTGTAGGATGTTTACAAAGAACGTTGGCAGAATGTCTTGTCTGCAGCCAGACATAACTATTGTTTCCCCCTTGGACTGAGAGGCGGCTAATGAATAAGTTGACTCCTTGCACCTTGTTAAGCCAATCATCATCATGTGGCCAAAGGACAAAACACAGAAAGTAACAATGAGCATTAGAATTGCCACCCTCTCAGAGCCCCTCCATCTGCCCTTTAACAGAGGACTTCACCTTATTATGCAGTGTAGAAATGGAAATAAACTTTAAGCAAGTGTTCATGAAGTGTATTGCACCAGCTTGACTTGTACAGAATACTAGCGTACTCTTCTCCATTCAAAAGTTAACACCCCACTTCTGAGGAGATGCCAGGCATGACACTTCATTGGGTCGCTGCAAAATGTTTGCAACAAAGCTGGGAACAAGACACACTTTCACTGGGTTTCATGTTTGGTTACAAACTCAGGTCTCAGATCACTGAGTTTCACAAATGACTTTGCTCTTTGTTTTGACATAAAAAACCAAACCACCACAGAGAAAGCAAAGTATTGATGAAAATCCATTCAATTCTAGGCAGTTTCAGCTGAGTTTCATTGGGAGCAAACCATATGCTGAGAATTAGGCCCCTTTCCTCTGGGAATCATCTGCATGTCATACCTGACAGCTGTGAATGTATTGGTTATTCATGACTTTCTGTCCAATACTTTGGATAAACAATTTTAAGGTGGTGGATCACTTGTGAACCGTTTGCTTCAGCTGCTTGCTACTTGTTGGTAGTGATGTATGACTGGACCTTTCAGTCACGTGCTATTGTTTCTGCTTTCTGACTGGGTGGCAGAATTTTCACTTGTATATTTGCTACCAGTACAATTTACACAAAGGAGGAGGAGGGTCTTGCGGCACTTGGACTCAGGAGATTTGGGTTCAATTTCAGAGTCTGCCACAAACTTCCCTGTATGACCTCAGGCAAATCTCTCTGGGCCTCAGTTCCCCATCTCCAGCCCCTTGCCTGCCTTTTCCCTTTAGGCTGCAAGCTCTCCGAGGCAGGGTCCATCTTTTACGAGGTATATGCACAGTGCCTAGCAAAACAGGGCCATCATCCTAATTAGGGCAATAGACTGTTGTAACAATAATGCACTGGTCCTGCCTTCTCACGGGCTAGGTTTTTGCTGTGGGAAAATTCCAGCCTGGAAACTGAAGTAAAAGGTCCAGTCTGCTACAGAGCCCAGGCATTCTCAGTGCAACGGAAATTTGAGTGCAGTTGATAAATGTTTGACTCTTACAGCCAATAAAACGCTAGTGTAAATATTAACAATGGTAGCAAGGCAGAATCAGTAGTAAGTGACTGATAGACAAGTGATTATACGGACTCCTGTTGGAGTGTAAATGTTTACACTAATATTGACAGATGACTCAAGTACCAAACATCTAAAAAATTGATTCACTCAGATTTCACCTACCTCCTTCTAATATGCTGCAAATATTACATCATCTGCTTCCTCCATGGTCAAATTGTCCCAGAATGCCTTATTCTGGGAGGCTTTTAGAACCCAGTGCTGTACTGGTTACTGACCATAATAGATCTTACAAAGTTCTGCTATTATCACCTCCTAAAAAGTGACCGTCCCCAACTTTACCAGTATAGATCCATAGGCCAGATCCTCAGCTGGTGCAAGTCCACCAACCGCATTGAAGTCGGTGATTTATACCCGCTGGGGAGCTGGCCCTAAGGCTTCCCTTAAGGAAGCGTGCAGTTAAAAACCAAGACAAACTGACAGATTTTTATCCTGCAAGAAATATTAGTCCTTGAAGGAGAAACAGAAAAGAAAATGACTGGGAAAAAACGTGTGCACTTTAAGAGCAGACAGGTGCTCCTTGGTTTTCCCATCCCTCTCTCCGCTTTGGCCCTCCTGGAATTACCTTGAAATAGTTTAAATGAAGTTGAGCTGTTCTGAGGCTGTCAAGTTTGTAGAACCTTCTTTGCAATCAATTTAACCTCCTGGAATCATCTTTTCTGCTGCCTGAAATCGCTGAGTCAGGGATCAGCTGTCTGAGAGCTGCCTGCAATGCTCTACTCATTCCAGCATTACTGAACTCCCCAAGAGAGACTTCTTTACTTGCTTCCTATAATTGCGCACGTGCGCGCAAACACACACACGGCACCCCATAATGTCCCCCCCCCCAGTCTCTCTCTGTTCTTGGAAAGGGCAGTCATACGTTATGGTTTAGAACGTACGACCTGTGAATGAGCAAGCTAGAGCATAACCTATAGCACACACAACTATAGCTTCCCTTGCTTTCACTTCAGGTTTAACTGTCATTGTTTCTAGTCATGCAGGGTACACATCTCTGGAACTGCCTATCACACCTTTAATTTAAAAAAAAAGTACAAACTTTCCTTGCATGTGGAGTTAGGCAGCCATTTTATCCTGAGAGTTACTGCAGACTGTTGCAGAAAGAGACACACTGTGCTCTCCTGACATTTCACTTTTGCTCTATCTTGTTATTTTCCTTCAGTTTCAAGAACTCATTTTAGTTTAGCGTTTTCATTCCTTGTGCATGGAGACATAGATCAGGGTCATCTTCAAACACGTATTGCATAACTCAGATGTACTGCCTTCCAAGGGACCTCACGGTACGTCTACCCTGCAGCCGAGGAGGCTAATGTCCAGTCTGGGTAGACATACATGTGCCAGCTCTGACTGAGCTAGTGCACTAAAAATAGCAGCGTGGCAGTGATGACATCTCAGGCTAGTTGCCCCACGACAATTCCATGCAAGATTCAAAGTGCGAACTCCAGTTGCTGCCTGTGCCACCATGGCCACACCACTACTTTTAGTGGGCTAGCTTGAGCAGAACCAGTACATTCACCTCTCCCCAAGCCAGGAATTACACCTCCCAGCTGCTGTGTAGACATACCCCCTTGTTCCACACAAATTGGCTTTCCCTTCACTTCCCTGATTGAAAATTATTTGTCTCTGAAATACATACATATGGAAGGGGACGGTACCGAAAGTCATTTACACGTAAGGAAGGAATCTCACAGCTTTTTACCTTTCCTGAATGACTCTTTCATGCCCACTCCTTAAAGGTCTGTGCCTTGCCTTGCACCCCTCATGTCAGCCTTAGCCGGCTGAAAGCTAGAACGCATAGCCCACTAAACACCCCCATTGACCTCTGAACTTTGGCTCAGGCCCTGTGTGCCGATTGACAGGCTCTTCAAGGGGCAGGCCCCCCATTACACACATCTTTTCAAAGAAGCCAAGTGCTGCAGCATGCTCCAGTCCAACTCTAACGTTGGAATACCATGCAACTGCGCCCCCCCCCATTACGCCCATGCTGTCTGTCTCCATTGCTCTCCTCCTCTGTCAAGCCCTGTTCTCTCTTCTGATGCAATTAACTCCCGTGACTTTGACAGCATTGCTCAGGTAAATAAGGGGTGTAAGTTGTGTCTGTTTCTCTGCAGGAACCCTCTTGCAAGGCTGACTTTTTTTTTTTTTTTTTTTTTTTTTTTAAGATGTCTGTGTTCCATACAACTGTCCATTTCCCAACTCCTGCCTCCATCCCCTGAGCACAGCAAGGAGCTGTTCTGATACTTCTGCTGTAGAGGGCTGTGCAGATTACACACACCCCTTGAATATGATTTGTTCTGGATTGTCCTGCACTCCACTAAGCAAGCCATGTTTTTTCCCCCAAATGGGCCTCAATGCAACCTATGCATTTGTGTACGTGAAAGTCCATGTGCAATCTTTTGCATGCTCAGTCTGTGCTCTCTGGTGTGCATGGGCAGTCACCTAGGGTATCAATAAATGCCTAGAAGTTAACTCAGGAATCTGGGAGCAATAATTATAACAGATGTGGGGGTAGAGGCCTTTCTTCAAAATAGGTAGCATTCTGTTCACATTTCAAGTTCTAGGAAAATGTCCAGATAGCTTTATGTATTAGCTCCTGCATGGGATGGAAGGGACTGACTCTGCAGAGAAAACTGAACTGAGCCCATGTGAAGGGGAAACGGGGCTGCCCCAGCCTCTCCACACTACCAACGCTTCCCCCTCTGCAGAGCTGCATAGGAAGAGTGGACGTGACTAGTGATGGGAGGAGGAATGGAAAAGTAGCAATAAGCAGCATCCTCCCTTCCCCTCCCCCCAAAAAACAGATTCATTAGGCAGAAAGAGCTCCCGGAGAGTTAATGCTGTCGAAGGGCAAATTCACCTCTCTGCTGCATGTTCTGGGACAACCCCCACCTAAGCATAACAGAAGGCAGGGAACTAGTGGCCCTGCTGCACTGCCCTGTCTGATGGGCTGGGCTTGGCAGGTCATCCAAGACTCCCCCTTCATTGCTGTCTGGAGGGTGGAAGCATGTACCCGCCCTCGTGGGCACAGCCCCATGATCTTGTGGGCCTTAGGGGAGAATAGTATCACAATCGGCACAAATAGGATTATATTGGCATGCAGCTATGTAATACACACATGTAAATGAACTCCAGGTGGGTGTTGAGAATCTCGTAATATAGTTAACTATCAGATTTATTTGATTTCTGCAGCTTGCGCTTCAATGCTCTGAGATGCTGGCTGCATTCTATGTACATTTGGTTTCTGGCTGCATTATGACTCTTCCAACCTTTTAAAATTAACCATTTCATAAACAGGGTAAATGCATCCTCCTGGGAGTGTAATGCACCAAATATTGCACCCATGACTGCATATTGCACCATAGAGTCTTTCATTTAATGCTGGAACTGACACCTTGAAATCACTGTATGTTCTGAGTTGTTTAAAATGTATGGAACAATTATACCCAAAATGTTTAAAGTAGCTATTGCTTTTGGTGGGGTTGTTTGGTATTTCACTAGGATTCCAGTATTGTAGTAATATATAAAGGATCATTCTATGCCATTTCTAATCACTTATAAGTGTACAGCCTCATTATTACATCCATGTAAGTGCTGCTGACTTATAATGAAAAGAAAACACTCAGCCTTTATGATGCATAATATGTTGTTGCCGAGATATGAAATAAGGTAAAAACCATATATCCAGCTGGCTATCAATGCACCATTATAAATCAGACCCTGGCCAGCATTGGTCCAAAAGCAGACTTCACACGTTCACCTACAATATTGACTTTAATTATATAATGGTTTTTAGCAAAACCCAAAGCAGCGGTGGCGATTTCCCCATGACACAAGCCCTTCCAACGTCAGGCGAAATCTACAAATGAAACAGCCATGTGTTATTTTAATGGTTTTCTTCCCCTCCCTACCCCAAAAAGAGCAGTGGCATTTTGGGGGTAAAATATGAGCTTTCCTGCTTCAATCTCTCTCTGGTTCCTGTATTCTCCTGCCTGCTACTGACTCCTTGTAGGTCATTTGGAGCAACAGAAGTGAGACAAGCAAATAGCAAAATTGCAAGATGCAAATGCCCTTCATTTTTGGCTTAGTGTCAAAAAATAATAAGTTGACAATAACCCTGCCAGAATATGCAGCAAGGATGACTGCATATTTCTTCTCGCCAGCATGACAGGATAGGGAGCTGGTACAAGCACAGAGGAGAGGGGGCTCTGGACTCTGAAGCATGCTGCCTTATCTCACGTTCTAAAGTCTTCTCTGGAGGTAGGGTAAAGTATAAATAATTCCACTGCAGCTCATTTTCCCTCTGTGTAGATATAAAAAAAGCTTTCCTTGGCTGGGATTTTGTATTTTTAGACAGGGTCTTTTTAATCAGGATGTATGAAATGTGTCTCTCTTTTAAAGAGCTGCTTGAGATTCAGATGCAAGGAAGGCTAAACAGAACGCTGGAGATTAAGACTGAAAGGTACTTGGCGCAGCATGGGAGGTTAGAGAATGGGTTTCCGTGATACTCATTATTGCCAAGCCCCAGTGATCAAAAATCCACGAGCTGGGCCACTCAAAAAATCAGGAGGCTGCCTGAAAAACAAAAACCATGAGTTTAATATTTGTGGGGGTTTTGAGTTGCCTTCTGGCTACACTTGTTTCTTGTTCCAGGCTCTCTTCTGCCACCATATAGGCTAGAAACTTACTTTAAAAAAGGAAAATTGAGATTCAGATAATAAACTGTCTCCAGGAAGTCTGGTATTTCCAGAAAAATGGAACAAATCACAAGGCTTATAATTCAGTCACACGAGTTGATAGGAATCCAGCCTCCACCTCCCACCCCCAATTTCATGCCTGATCCTGCAATGTGTTGATTAACTACCAGCGAGATTAATGAGATTTACTGGCACTCGGCAGCTTGTAGGAGTTTCTCCAGAACTCACAGAATGGCCCATGGAGGCTGGACCTTCTTGCTGGAACTGACCATACCAAAAACCCAGCTCAGCTGAACTGTGGAGAAATTTGAATGTGGATCAGTTGCACTTGTTACCAGCCCTGTTTGAACCAAGATAAATACCCAGATTTAAGTCATAGGAGGGGTTTCTTCAGTATCATCATCTAACTGGCACTCTCTGCTTAGATGATCAGATTGGGGAGTACAGGATGTTCCTGCTTGGGAATGAGATGGCGTGGTAGAGCCATATAGATCTTGGCATCTGCCAGTCTCTAGCATCATCAACATCAAATTCACCAACAGCATGTTTAGCTTCTACCTGAAAAGAGAGAAATCAAAATGAAGTCAGAGCAGTGGGTCTGATTCCATTGGAATGAAAGGCCGGAGGGGTTACCATTGTCTGATCCCACTGAAGTCAGACCTAATATTTTAAAAACTAGAGTTTCTTCCCAGGACAAATTATGCCTTTTTGGCTGGTTTACTCCCTAGACAGTCAGTTTCTTTACAGGGTGAATTACATTCCCTCTGCATGGTTATGTCATTAAATCTCCTGTCTGATCCTTCTCTTCCTCCTACAGTTTATTTTTCTTCATCTTTTCAGAAGAAATTTTCCTCCTTTGTTCCCTTCCTGGAGCAGCAGTTCCACTGCAGATTACTGACTTCTTCCAAGAGAGCATCTTTCTTCCTTTCCCTTTTTCCCTGTCTTCCTGCTTGTAGGTTTTGTGTTCTCTAGCTGCTCTTTTTTCCACCCCCTGATTCTCAAGTGCCTTTTAAAGTCTAATAGCTCAAATTAGCCTGGTTAGGTTCAATAGGCTGAGGCAGTTCAAGTGTTCAATGTTTCGTTGTTATGCAGCCCATATTCCATCACCCACTGCAGCCCCCTCTGCATCAAGTTACATTGCAGCACCTGGCCAATGCAATGAAGCTGGATGGAAACCATTTTGAAAGGCTGTTGAGAAAGGAATTCCTCTGTCAATCAGATTAGATTCTGCTTCACACACCCTCTCAGCCTTAGCACTACTCTCAGCATGCTTGGTTTAGTGCATTCGACAGAATGGGTGCCTGTGGGAGAGGAACTAGCTGTGAAACTTGTCTCCAGATGTGCAGGTTTGGATCCATCAGTTCAGAATCCCAGAAACCAGCATATAGCCTGAGCAGCTGGGCTGAGAGCTCCGCTTCTCTGCAGGGGACCAATTGCCACTCCTGGTGCCAGTGTCAGAGGCCCAGGGCTAGGGAGTATGAACAATGGATGGCTTCCCTCTGTCCTGCCCAACCACAGGCACAGAAGCAGCACATAGAATCTATTGGGCACAGGGATCTCTCAAGTAGGGTCAGTGGGGATGTGGGACAGGATTTGTGCTGGCTGCCATCTTGGCCAACACATCGGTGGTTGAACCAGGGACCTCCAGAGCTAAATGCATGAACTGATACAACTTGAGCTAAAGACCAGGGTACCCTACCTGAGGCTGTAACAGACTCATCCTCTGTGGAGGATGAGCCGAGGGGGAGCTGTAACATACCACAGTGGGTTATAGCCATACATCATTTTTTTTATTTTAAAAAAAGTAAGTCATTTTAGTTCATTACAGTGAAACATGGGCCAGTAGTCACTGGTTATCCTTAGTAACCTGCCTAAGAGCTGGCAAAATCTCAGTGCCCAAGACATGACAGGAAAGGAAACAGACTAGAATTGGTTGTATATAACAAAGAGCCCCCCCCCCACTCACAGCTGTCTGTGCAGCATGGCTGCTCTTAATACATGAGAAGCAAGGCATTTTGGAGCTATTTACTACAAAAGGTAGAAAGTTCCATCTTGGATCATCGAGCTACGTGACAGCCCCACCCTCTCTGTATGGGCCCTAGGTTTGCAGAAACTAATCGGCATGCTTGATTTTATATCTAGTCCTCAAGTGATGAAACATTTACCCTTCAGCTTGTGTATCTATCTGGAAACCACATAATTAGTTAATATTTTATGCATAATGCAAAAGTTTTCTGGGAATAATTAGCCAACTCTGTTCCTTTAATAAACTGCGGGTTCAATTATGACAAATATGGCAGGTTGCGCCAAGAAATAGCGACACACAGGCGCCTGTAAGTAAAGTTCAATTAACAGAGCACAATCCCTGAAGCTGCAGTATGTGTGAGCAGAGGTGAGTGGTTAAGACTTTGTCTTGAAAGTCTTACCAGTCAGAGAGATAATATATAGTTATTTTTCATTAATTGTATCCCCAGTTGTAACAACTAGGCCCAAGACATTTCAGGTCAGACAGGACGTGTTCTTGTATTGCAGAGGGTGTGGGGGGTTTGTGCAGAGATTTTTCCTATTACTGTAGCTAATTTAGAGAGCTGGTTGGGAAATATTTTGCTTCCACAAAAATTTATGAAAGTGAAACAAGGTTTCATTGAAAGCCTTCAGGGTTTTGCTGGGAAAAAAAAAAGTTCTGGCCAAAACTTTTCAATTGTGAAAACCAAAATATTCAGTTTGAGGAAAGTTTCCATAATTATGACAAATGGACATTTCAGAAATTTGCATTTTGAGAAAAGGCCATTTTTCATAAAAAAAACATTTTGAACAAAGCATGTCAGCCAGCTCTGTTATTTCATAATCAAGAATCTCTTCTTCTCCTAAAGCAATTTACATCCTAAAGAATCCTGAAATATTTTAAGAGCCATACAATATATATTGCCACAACTTAGCTCTAACCCATTGCCTGGGTTTAGGGCTGCTGCAGAGGCAAACTCCCCCCTTTCTTCCCCCGCAGTGGGCTTGCAATCAGCAGGAAGGCACAATAGACCCGATTCCCCAATGCACCTTGCACCTACTGCAGTCATTTATACTTCCTGTTTTAGTCATGTTTATTATGGCAGTGCCCAAAGCCCAACCAGGAATGGGGCCCTGCTATGCCGGGCACTGTGCAAACACAGAAGCAGACATACCCTTCCCTGAAGTACTTCTTACAAACTGGGTGTGAAGCACTGCCCAGCCTGCAGAGGGCACATTTAACTATGAGTGTGATTAACCACCTGACAACTTACTAGGGATGTGATGATTTGCTCTCCCCTGAACTCTTTAAATCAAGATTGGAAGTCTTAAAAAGATTAGGGCTCAGTGCTGGAATTAGAGAATGTCTACATGTTGAGAGCGACAGCTGTAGACACTACAGCTATGGAAGGGGTTTTTACACCTAGTTTGGGGTAGTGATATATTAAAGGCATTCTTGGGGTGCCTGTTGCTGTATTATCTTGGCATTGGATGTAGTATTCATTTCCTATTTAAACGAGAGTGAGAATTTTAGGTAGGCAACCTGTAATCCTCATCCATGTGTGGATCTGCTCTGGATATGTGTAATGAGGTTTTGTTCGCAATCCTTGCAGCATCCCTGGTAATCTCACCACTTCCCTCCATGACTAAGGATTCTATTTCTAGACCTTGGGAGAGAAGGAGCAGTTCCCATCAATGCTGTATCAATACTGAGATGGAAACAAGCCGAGTGGCTCTGTATTTGCTGGCATATTTATCTTCCTGACCTTTGGAATCCAGGTTATCAAGGCAGCTAAGGAATTTCTCAGCAGCAAAGAGGCTGGGATGAGGAGGTGCAGTGGCTTTAGTGAGCAGCTGGTCTGAAGTCAAGCACAATCTAGATAGCCCATGAGTAGCGCTGCAGTTGAGAGTAAGGGCTGCATTACTAGAGATGCAAAGATCAAAAGGAAGTGTACTGACCCAATTCTAAAACTGGAAGAGAACCTAAGGGAATTTAACAGGGTGGGAGTTTTGTTGGTAAAAGCTGATGTAAACCATTTTCCCCTCTGCTGACAGAAAACTACTGCATATAGTGACTCATTTTCTGCTTTAACTTTTTGGACAGCAGTCAGTAGTAACTTCATTGAAAGCAGGGGATTTATAGCTCATTACTATGATTAGCTTTATGGTAGCACCTAGAGACACCTGCTGAGATTAGGGACTCAGTGCTAGGTGCTGTACATATACATAGTAAGAGACTGTCCTCTTGTAAAGGCCTCACGTGTCTAAATGGACAAAACAGACCAAGGCCTGGGAGAAAGGACATATCACTATTTACATGTCACAGAGATAACTGAGGAAATAAGTGACTTGCCCAAGGTGTCATAGAAAGTTTGAGAGAGCAAGCAATTGAATTCACATCTCCTGAGACCCATCCTGAGGCCTTAATGCCAAGAATCAACCTTCCTCCTCTAGCTTTTTGCTGGGGTAAGGGAGATCATACTCCTGGTTCATTTCTCTAATCTCACTTCAGATATCCAATCAGAGAAATGGACTAGGAGTATGTTGTATTTCCTTCTCCATCTCACAAGCCCCATCTAACTGTAACCAGGCACAGGACATTGTATTTTAAAAGGTTGGCATTTTTGTCCTGTACAATTAGAGCATCAGTTTTGTCCTGCTGACTGTTTGGGGCAGTCAACCCAACAGTGCCATTATTGAGAAATAACACCAAATACAGACTAATACCCATAACCTGTATTACTAATGAATGCACCTATTTGAAAAAAGTCTTTTTAGCAATCTTGCTTGTTTGGTAAACTTTAATCCCAACATGCTCCTCTCTGAGCACTTAATCCCCTCCCTATTTTACTGAGGAATTCAGGGTGGAATTGCCTTAAAATAATGTTTAATCAGAGAGGTCTGTTTGTAGTAGTATTAAAACTACTCTGGCATTTGTACATTTAGTTGTCTAAAGTGCAATGAAAGCCCTGATTGATCGCTCCTGCATTGACTAGAGATCAGTACCGAAGTCTGCAGCTGTCACAGGCCAGCCTCAGCAAATTACCCATTAGGTCAGAATAGACTCGTAGGGAAAAATTGCCAAAAAAGGGGGTGAAAAAGGCACATTCAGCAGTATTTGGGCTTTGAATCCCTAGAGTTAACACTGCATAAATCATGCAAAGTTTGGGCTAAGGCGGAGCATGTAGAATGTCAAGTTTCCAGTCAGTGAGGATTGCATGGGTGTATGTTACATAGTTACCCGATAGGGGGTATTTTCTGTGGGATATTTCCATATCCCAAGATGCCCACTTAGGCCTCAAAGAGATTTGCTGTTATAGCTATAGTAGTGCACATGCAGCCTAGATCAGCAAAAACGTGCTTTTGCTGGTATCGCTTATACCAGTTCCCTGAGCAAACTAAACTATAATGGCAAAAGCACTTTTATGCTGGTATAAGCTGCATGTACACTAGGGCTTTTCACAGCATGGAACTGTCATTAAAAATAGCAAGTCACCACTAACCAACATTACTGTACCAGCACATTTCTGAAATGAGACCTGCCCTTAGATTTTCTTAACCAGGCTCAATTTAAAAGAAAAGATCCCCAGAAGCCAGGGAGCACCTAACTAGCTGTGAAATTAGCAACTCTCAAATTGCTCTTCTGTTTAGCTCTGCCTCCAGAGCTATTAAACACAGATGCAGGGCAGAACATCAGCTGCAACAATGTATCATATTTTGATTGCCTGAGACACTTGGCAACAAGAATGCAGTAGACACTTGGTGTTATATGGTGTTGCAACACACACACTTTTCTTGTTTCCCAGGATATGGTCATTTCTCTCTGGTTTCATTGTGCATTGACTATCACACTGCAAGGAAGTCCAAGATAGCACAAGACTCTGTACTGTACGTGCACTGGGCACTAGGCACTTTCCATTGTATACATCAGTCACAACATGCTGCAGTGATTCCTTACAGTCGGTGCAGATCCTTAAACACAAAAGGGGATGAAAAAGAAATGTCGGTTTTGAAAGCTGCGTCATCACTGCCTGGGTATGTGGGGCACCTCTTATTTTACCACAGCTTATTTGAACTAATGCTAAATAAAACCTTGTTGCTCTCCAATGCAGGCTACCAATTAATCATTGGGGCTAGCATGGGTCATTTGCTAATTTGAACTACACTAAATGGTGGCTTCTCTGTAACTTGAAGTCTTTAAATCAAGACCTGAGGATGTCAGTAACTCAGCCAGACCTTAGGGGCCTATTGCAGGAGGAGTGGGTGGGTGGGGAGGTTCTGTGGTCTGCAGGAGGTCAGACTAGATGACCATGATAGTCCCTTCTGGCCTTAAAGTCTATTTCCCTATCCCAGCAGTAGGTTCCAACACTCCCTGTGCTGGCTCAGATGCATTTGCATGTAAAAAGAGTATTGTTGGAGTCCCCATGAAGAAGTGTTTTAGCTACAAGAGTTTTTCTGGTTTCCTCAACTAAACCTTAACCCTTGTCTAAACAGAAAAATGTTGCCAGCCATCTAGGTATAACTCTGCAATGTTGACACTCATTCCACAATAAGAAAGGTTTAAATCCTTTCCCAAGTGACATAAGCTAGACTTTAGATCAGAATATCCCATGGATGGTGAAGCCAGTAGAATATTGGTTTACATTCACACCTTGGATTATATTGATCCCCGCCCCCACTCCTCCAGACAAGGCCTTAGTCAAAGCCATATACTGCTGCTAGGAGTCTATATGGCTGTCTCATGTACTGGATAAACTGGGATTGCCATAGCATTGCTATGACTCTCAGAGCAGACATCAATTTAGCTTTTTTAGATCAGGGAAAAAACCTAACAAGGAGGAACCAAAGTGAAGTCTCTACAGGCAATCACAGCATGTGCATCTCTACAAAAGAGGCTGCAGCAACTGGGGGAACAAAATGGCTGGGGGTGGTCTCCGTAGGGAGCAGAATTTGGGAAGATTTAAAGGCACAATGCAAAGAACATGATGATAGCACAGTTACTTAGCTGCATTGATTACACTGCTGAGGGCTAGGTCCACAAAAGGAACTTGGACTCAGTGTTGCAATGCCACCCAGCTGCCAAAGGGAATCTGCAACCAGGCTCCCAATAGAACACATAGGGAGCATTAAGTGCCTAAGAATGAGCCCCACAAAAGCTAGAGCACTGAACAGGGAAATGCCTAAGCTAGCCAATAGGAAAGCTGACGAGAGGGGTGCTTCCTAAGCCCCACCCCTCAAAGGGACATAGGCACCTAAGTCTGAGCCAGAAGGAAGCACCTGTCTCCACTTGGGATTCACACCCATGAACCCTCTCCTGGAGTTAGGTGCCTGACTCTTCTCACAACAAACAAGATGCTGCTGCACTCCCCAATAAGCTATAGCAATTAGAGTACTCCCCTAGGAGGTGGGGGACCTGGGTTCAACCCCCCTCCCCGCAACGTAGAGCAGGGTTATGAACCCACATCTTATGAGAATGCCCCATCCATTGGGCTTTGGGGTATTCCCTCAATTGTGCCTGTTGAAGTTGTCGGATCGTGTGACTATTTCAATATTCATGAGGAGAATGACTTTTCCCCCAGGGGTTAGAGCACTCACCTGGAACAGGGGAGACCCCCATTCAAAGTCCCTGGTCCATATCAGGCAGAGTGGGGATTTTAACTTGGGTCTCCCACTGCCTGGGGGAGCGCTCTAGTCACTAGGCTAAAGGTTTTAAGAGCAAGACCAACTCCCCGGGCGGCAGAGGCGTTTGGTGTGAGGCCCAGTCCGGCAGATGGCCTCTGAACACACTTCCCTGATTGGGCCTCACAGGTGAGCTGGAGGGGCTATGCCTTAACCAATTTATGCATCTGACTGGGGCTCAGGCACTTGAATATCAGGAAGTACGTGGCTGTGAACATGCCCAGGGGCAGAAATTTAGGCACCCTGGAGACCTTATTGGTGGAAGTTTAGCCACCTACAGGATTAGGCGGGCATTCTGAGGACCTGCATTTTGGATTTAGATGCCTAAAGTGGCAGTTAGGTGCCTAAACCCCTTTGGGGATCCAGTTCTGAGTGTTTCTTCATCCTGTTGTAACAATACTGAATGTTCGTGAGACAACCCCAGCCAGTCATGGTAAAGCAATGACAGACTTGGGCACCATTGACCGTTGCCTGGAACCTGGCATTATTTGTCTGACTATCGAGAGCCCTTTCAAATAACTTTGGGCCTCATTTACCAGCCTTCTGTTCAGAGTCAGGGTATTTCAGAGACCTCTACAAGACAACGCTGCTAGAATGTCATACAGGTTGGAAGAATTCCAGTCGTCCCAGTACCATCTCTGCCCCTTGGTGAGGCAAAACCAGGCAGTATGTGTTCTAAGTGAAAGCCAGGGGACTCAATTTCTCTGTGTGTGGACAAGTGTTTCCTGCTGAAGATGGCCTCAGGAATCCCTAGATTTAATACACTCCACTAGAAGTCTAAAATATTAAGTTTTCACTAGACAGCATGCTTCCTAAATAAGGAGACAAGGCAACCTGGTACCATACCCAAGCTATGGAACTGCAGTAGCCTACATATCTACTGCAGATAATTGACTTTAAGTGGAGAGCTGAAAACTGGTAAGTATATTAACTTTATGTGACTGACATTTTTTTAAAAATTAGATTTTGGACTCTGTCATAGGTACAAAAGAAGACACAGAAAAAAAGATACCCATGTCAGAAAGTGAGCACATTATAGTAGACGATTATGACACCTGTCTGGTTGAGTTTAGCCTGACAGAATTCAACAGTGAAAACTCAGCAGAGAGAAAGAGGCTGCACTTGAGAGCAAACAGGTTGCTGGGTGCTCCTCTGGAGAACATCTCATTTTTTAAATTAAGTTATAACTCAATTGCAGACACAGTGCTCTTTAATCTGCACAAGTTTTCTGCACCCTCAATTTGATCTCATGTCAGAACAGAGCCTGCCTCTGATAAACTCTTTGGTGGGCTTGGTTAACTAGAATAATGGCTCATTAAAAAGGGGTTAATAGATATACCTTAAGGAGAAGTAAATTAACAGGAGACACTGTCTGTCAGCTAATGGAACTAGAACATATTTGTTTAGTTTATGAATGATTAATCTAACTTACTCAGCATTCCATGGATGCTAATTGCACTCACAGAGCCTTTGTTTTGCAGGTGTTTAAAGGAGGAGGGCAACTCAGTTAGTTGCTATAATCTAGCAAGATCTATTTGTTGGATCTAATGGCAGCTAGTTTTCTTAACATGATGGGCCCATATTGCACACCCCTAGCTCCCACTGAAGTCAGTGGCAAAGGGGGTAAGACAAGGAATGCAAGCTCTTCAGTTAAATCACTGAATACTGAAAAGGTTCCTAAAGTTGCTGTATTAAAATATCTGGGAAGAAAAGCCTATTTACATAGGGGTCAAATAGCCCCATGTGCAGAGGGTCAGCACAAAGCTTCTTCAACTCTCACTTAAATCCCATTGAGGCCTTAAGTGGGACAGAAGTGGAAAAGAGGCCCTGGGGCAGCCTTTGACATGTGGGTGGATTTCACTCTAAGGGAAAGTGTGTGTGTGTGTACGCGTGCTCCAAGCTCAGAGGCCTTTCAAAAGCTAAACAAGGGGAAAATAGCATCCTACCAGAAGTTTGTATTTGAAAATACGCAGCAGGGGGCTAAAAGAAAAAAATCATCATAAAAAATGCCTGAAAGAAGAACAATTCCCCAGGAAATAGACACAAATGCAGGGTGTATTCCAGCTGCTGTTCCATAGAGGTGACCAAATCATTCTCCTCTATACACCCTTGTCAGCATCTTAATGTTCCATTATCCGTATGGATATTCCTTATACATATCCATACAAATTTGCTATCTTAGCCATCCTGTAAATTTAGTAGTAAACAAGGGATTTTGAAACCCAGGCTTTTTAAAATCCCAAACTTAATAAATGAGAGATTTCTTAATAAAAATTCAGCCAGATATGGGCCATGATTCAGCATGGTACTTAAGCATGTGTCATTCAAGTCACATGCTTAAAGACAGGCCCATACTTAAGCAGCTTGTTGAATTCACTGACTTAATGAGCAGTAGTATTAGAACCATGCAGCAAAACACAGAGGCAAACCAGGGTACTTAAAACTACCTTCTCCTGGATGTTCCATTCCTAGGAATCAATGGGTCCAATCACACTGATTTACACCTGGATAAATGTGGAGTAACTCCAGTCATGTCAATTTACAAAGTTCATTGACTCCACATCATGGGGTCCACTCACCACTGCGGGTAGCTCCTTCTGACTGTGGGGATTAGCTCCTTCCAGGTGCAGGGCTCCCTTCTGCTGCTCACTGCAAACCCTGCTGCCAGAGTATCTCTCTCTCAGTTTCTGCAACTCCAGGTGCTCCCCCTTTGTGACTTGGCTCTTCAGCCAGATCACAATACATATTTTCCCCCTCTTCTAGGGTAGTATTTCAAGGTCTCCCTCCAACTAGCAGCCGTCCCATTCCCTGCCTCTCAGACTCCATTTTCCCAGTGGTCAGCAGGGAAACCCAGGCCTAGCCTCCACTCCAAGTTCCAGATTCAGGTCCCTCCAGTCAGCAGCCAAGGTCTGTTCCCTCCTGGACCTCACTGTCTTTTCCTGAGCCATTTCCTTACCTTCTAGCTCTCCTCCCCTCTCTGTAGTCACCAGCTTTTCAACTCCTTCCTCCAGGGAATGACTGCAAACTACTTTTCATCAGTCCCTTTCTGTTAGCAGTTCCCTGACTTTATAGAAGCCCTGCCTGTTCCTACACAGGTGAGCTTCCCCTAATTAGGGCTTTCCTCTCTCAGCCTTAATTCTCCCATCTTGTAGCCTAATAGGTTAATTGGCCCATCTGGCCTCCATTGACCCCGGTGGGGTGAGTTTGGGGTGAATACTCCGTCACACTCTACTTCACTTAAGTAGTCTCCAACTTGAATGATACTTGGACCCTCAGAGGCCAATTTTCAATTACAGAAATTAAAAAAAAAAGAGGAGCAAATACATGTTTAGGGAGGGCACATTTATCTGAGCAGGATAAACAGTTCCAAACAGGACTATGTTAATGCACACGAAGTACCTTTTAGTTTGTGTCAGCAGTGTCCTCACAGGGCAGTTAAAGCATGTTTGAGCACAATTCACATCCCTGTAGCCTGCACTGTGGCACCGTGTAGACAAGCCCTGAGTGAGCAAGCTGTGGTTTTACACATTGTCTTGAGCACAGAAAGTACAACTCTTGTGTAACTGTCCTATCCTGAAGGTAAATGCTATTTTCATTGCTGCTGGCTGGACAGACCTTTCTTGGTTCACGGTACTGTGATTGTCCTTGACTCTACCAACCCTCTCTCGTCTCTGAACAATTCTTTCCAAATTTCTAATGAGCTCAGTACATATATGTATGCCATCACTCTGCACACCTCTCAGGGACCTGAGACATGGAGAGACTAAAGAAAAAAATTCCAAAAGTGTGCAAGTGACTATGTTCCATTTTAAAGGTGTCTTAGTGCTTTTCTACATGAACATTTATCTTTCCATTAAAGTGAATCAAATTAAAGCACAAATTGTTAATGTGCATCAGCAGGCTCCACATGGACAATTTAGTCTGCAGGCTAGTCCGGGGTAGAGTCACACCCCAGCCAGCTGTGAGCTAAATGTTCAGGTAGACAAGTCCTCAGATACTTAGGAGTGTGTGGCTTGGTCTACATTTAAAAATGAGGTCGAGTTAGCGATGTCACTCAAGGCTGTGAAAAAATTTGCTCCCTGTGTGATGTAGTTAGGTCAACCTAATCCCTGTGTAGATGCAGCTAGGTCAACGGAAGAATTCTTCCATAGACCTAGCTACTACCTCTTGGAGAGGTAGATTAACTACATCAATGAAAAAGCCCCTTCCATCGATGTAGGAAATGTCTATCCTATTAGGCTGCAGCGCCATAGTTGTGCCACAATAACGGCTGTAGTGTAGACATACCCTAAGCCTCACTGAAAGTCACTGTGACTTAGGCTCCTAAGTCACTTAAGAGCTCTTGAAAATTTTACCCTAAGTGACTTGTCCAAAGGGCAAACAATGGTAGAGCCAGGAACAGAACCCAGGTCTTGTGAACACCAGCTCTGGGGTCTTTCCCATGGCCTTCCTCTTCTGGTGTTCTAGTAGTAGCAACTGCGTGCATATGGGGGCCCGGGCATTAGTACAGAGGGTGCAAACACATGCAAGATTTAGTCCCTGCCTACTGTATCTAGATTTTATTTTAGGCACTCTGGGCATTAGCTCCAGTCCTTTCAGCACTTCCTTGAACAGCTATCAGAGATGATTCCTTTGGCCCCTTGTCATACATGGGAGGGGGAATATGAGGCCAGGGTGAACTTGCATATTGATAAATCCTTTTCTGACAGCTGATATTATTCAGCCAAGCCACTCAAATATTGCAAACCAAACCTTGGAGCACAAGGTTAATTTGTGAGAGTAGGTGATGCATTTAAGTTGGGAGGTTCCCAAAGTCAAATTAAGATGGGAAAACTTGTAACTGGCTGCCTAGCGACCCAGCTTCATTTAATGCACTTGTTTTGGAGAATCAAAGAGTCTAAGAGATGGAAAAGAGTTGGTCATCTAGTCCATGCCCTGGCCAAAGCAGGATTGCTCCTTACTGGACATTTACTAGTTTTTGGCCCATTCTAGTTTTCAGAGTCCTCCCTGATGGAGGTTCCATCATTTCCTATGGGAGAGTATTCCACAACACAGGAGATCTCACTGTCAAGAAAAAATTACCTCTTCCTTCCTTGTCCAGAAAAGAAGACTATAGATATATATGATACACAGCTTTCTTTCTCATAAGCAACATCCTCTGGGTTCCCAGGCATCCTCTGGCTTTAGAATGGGACTTAGATTTGCACAAGTCACTAGCACTCCTAAGAATCATTTAGTGGAGATGCCAACATCATTTCTGTATCAGGGTTAGGGTTATTTTGTTCATATTTGGGATGAATTTTAATGATCTGATGGGATCTCATTTTAATCTCAAAATTCCTCCTGGTACCAAAATTGCCTGCTAAGAAATTGGATGCTATTTGATAATGCTCCATAAATAATATCACTTTGTAGTGCTCCCGGTTATTCCATTCATCACTGTATCATGCATAAAGCCTGAGTTGAACGAACGCCTCTGAAAGACGACGAGGAGAAGCAGCCTGCCTTATGGATCATTTTACAATTACTGAAGCCGTTCATGTTCCCTGCTCGCATCCAACAAACCTGAAAAATAAACCTTGCACTGGGAGGCGTGGCTTCCATTTCTCGCCAGCAATCAGTGGATAAATTCACAGTGTTAAGGGAGTCACACAGGAATATTGGCTTTAATAATACATTACGGGATTATTATCTTTCCACTTTGGTGGTACAAACAACATGCCCGGGGAGAGAGAAAGAGCTCTTTAGAGGAGAATAGATGATGAGGCAACTGAGAATAGTCTCAAGCAAGCAAGTGGACAGAGCAAGGACAGCAAAGGTTGTTTTGTCATAATAGTGATGGACCCAAAAGGGCTGATTTGCGGTAGGATGGGTTCAGAGTACATAGCAGGTATGGGACAGAGCTGGGAGAGTATTTGTAGGACCTGGGGTGGAGAGTCAATGCATTGCTCACTGAGGGGACATGGGAGACTACGGTAACTGGGAGGGGAGTTGTCTGGGTGCTTGCTAATAGCAAGTGGCCACATTTGTTACACAACTTAAATTTCCACTCAGGTTGCTTGGGTGAAAAGGCTAATGCATTAACCCATTGCACCGCCTCCCAACATAGCCATCCAGAGCTCCTGTGTCTGTGCATATGTCCAGGTACTGAATTCTGAGATTAGCGCGTGGGGAAGCACTGAGAAATCAAGGACACACAGCAACAACTTCAGCGGGAGAGCCACAGAGGTGAGGATCAGCGGGGACCATGACACCAGGGTGTTTACTGTCTTTCTGTATCGGTAACAGCGCGACGACTCACCGCTGCGGCGCCTCCTGCTGGTTATCCTCAGAATTAGCTCTTTCCACTCAGGAGCGCCCTCTGCAGGCCGGTGTCCCGCTTGCCGCTGGCCCCAGTGTCCCTCCAGGACCCCAGTGCCCTTTCTCTCGGGGGTTCTGCCCCCTGCAGTACCCCACAGTCTCCCTAGGGAACCCCCATCCCCCTATCCCCATCTCACCTCAGTCTTTGGCTACTGCCAGTCACCATCTAGCCTCCGCTCACTGGGGCGGACTGCAGTGTAAGTGCCACTCATCACTGGCAAGGAGGGTTTGGACCTGCCGCCTCTGCCTACCCTTGGGCTGCCCCTCTGCAACTCCGGTACCCTTCTTGGCCTGTAACAAGGCCTGCAGCCTGGGGGTTTTCCTGGCCAGAGCTCCCCAGCTCCTCTGGCCTTTCCCCAGCCCTGCTCCAGTCTAGGTACCCTGCTCAGCTCCCAGCAGCCAGGCCCATCCCTCTCAGCATCTAGACAGAGACTGGCCCAGCTGCGGCTGCTTCCCCAGTCAGCCCAGGCTTACTGGTTCCCTGCCTCAGCCCTCTCTCAGGGCTGTTTTAAGCCCTTCCGGGCAGGAGCGGGGTTACTGCCCCACTACAGTATCATACAAAATGAAGTGGATCTCATCCCTGGAGGGGCAGCTGGTATGAAACCTGGCTGAGGGCATGTATTGATGAGGGAAGGAAGATTGTAAGGTGCCTAATTCCCAGCTGAAATCAATGGGGATTAGGAGCCGAACATGTTCAGGAACTTTTTTAAATTCCACCAGGTGGCTATCTGCATCTTTAGGTGCCTAAATGCCTTTAAAAAGCTGGTGCCTGGGCAGTGTGCACTGGCTGCTGTGGCAGAAATAAAATTTCCCTTCTGCAGGAGCAAATGTACTTAGAGGACCTGCTTATTCAGCCAAGAGGCAGGGTGGTCCAGTGCCCAGTGCATTGGCCTAGCACTCATGAGAGGTGGGTTCAATGTCCAGTTCTGCCAGTGGGTAAATCATTTTGCCATTCTGTGCCTCAGTTTTCCCATATGTTAAATAGTGATAGTGGCCTCTTTTGTAAAGCACTTTCAGATCTCTAGATGAAAATTGCTGTATAAGATGTAGGTAATATTATTCCATGAAAGTTTTAACCTGAGTAAGGAGAGGAAACAAACATTAAATAGGACTCTATCCCTGCGATGAATTGAAATTGTGTGGTGCAGGACTGATGTGTGTCCATAAGTAACATGGGTAGAACCTGCCCCTTGGCAGTTCATGTTCTTAGCTTATCAGGTTATGGTGAGGCTACGATCACAAGATGTTTTTGCTTCTTCCAAAGTGGAGGATAACCTGGCCAGGTAACAAATTCGGAGCCAGAATCTGCCTCCTCAGCAGCCCAGAAAAGGGGGATTGCAGTGTGCATTGCATTAATTCTTGAAATGTAGTTTTAAAATTGGTTTTACAGTTCATTGGGAATGTGAGCCTGCTGCCTCAGTTGCAGCTGCTGCTGGAACAGACCAGAAGAAATACCAGAGTCTCACTTGCTGACCTCCTGTTAGTAAAGGGTGTGTGGGACAGGGACTGGAATCCATATCAGAGTTAAGCCAATAAAATATATATTGAGAGAGAGAGACAATGCAATGATAGAAAAATATGCAAGGTTCATGTTGTATTTTAGAGACTTCCCTGGGTCCTGTTGAAGTCAGTGGAAAAGATCCCATTGACGTCTTTGTTCTAGGATCAATCCCATGGGAGGAAATTCACCCTTGTGCATCAAGCCTGCACAAGGCACAAGTGGGACTTAAGTGGTGCTTACACCTTGTGCTGGCTCTCTGCACAGAGGATGACTGTCACCCACAGCATTGTAAACTTACCAAGGGCTTGATCCTGAGCCTACTAAGTCAGTGGAAGACTCCCATTGGCACCAGTAGGCTTAGCATCAGGCCCCAACTAACTAATAGTCAGTGCAAAGAAAAGACCCGACTGGAGCACAATACATGATACACAACTCACGTATAAAAACGCTGGTGCTCTTGTTTGCTGATAGGGCTTGCACTTACCTTTGCGGCGTATGGAGCCTTTGCTGTGTACCGTATTGTTAAGTTTTAATACAAATTCAGCAACTTATTCAGAATGCTGCTGCAAAGATCATTTCCCCAGCCCGCCTCTTGGAACATGTCACCCCCTCTCTTTGAATCCCTCCACTAGCTTTCCTTTCTCCATCAGATCCAACGCAGGCTACTTGTCCTCACTTTCCAGGCCCTTCACAACTATCCCCACGCTACCTGGGACTCATTCGCTACTTAAATATTGACTCCCGCCTCCAATCAGCCCATGATGCCTGCTTCCATAGCCCACTCTCTACATTTTCAAACAAGCACCTTCCGGCTTTCTCTCCCGCTGCCCTATAAACACTGGACAATCTACCTCATTATCCTCCTTAAAACACTCCTTTGCCATGATGCCTACAAAAGAAATGCACAGTGGTTCGGCTGTTGGTATGCTGAGACCACTGGCTATCAGGCTGACCAATGTTCTCTTATTATTCCCTTGTGCTCCCTCATTTGTCTGTCTGTATCCATCGGTCATCTCTTATTTTATGTTTCGACGATCAGGTCTTTGGAGCAGGGGCCTTCTTCTTTTGTTCTGTGGTCCTGACCATGTCTGGGGCTTCTAGGCATTGTGGTAATACAAATTAATCATAATCATAAACAACAGAAACCAATTTGAGTTGCTTGTATGTGTCATCACGAGACTTTTCTCGCCCTTTAAGTGAAACTGAAATTACATTAACACGGGGTTATAGTCAGAAAGTGACTGCAAAAACAGCCCTTCATCCTCAACAGATCTGTATGTTCCGAGTCCGATCCATGGCCTTTATTGACAAAATACATTTTTTTACTGCATTTTACTTCTGTTAGCACAGCAGAGCCAGTGCAGTGACTGGAGTAGGAGGTTAGATTCTGTCCCAGCTAAAGTCTTAACTAAGTTCTGATGATGGAGTCTCTCTCACCTGTGATACTTTACAAACTTGAGAGACATCCCCATTTGACTTTCAGAGCCCAGGGTAGGTTTGCAGAGTTGCCAGTCAGAAAAAACCTTCAGTTTCTCTAGCTGGAAAGCGATTGAGAGATTCTAAGTGCTCGTCTACACTATGGACACTATAATGCAGGGTTTCTCAAACAGGGGTCACCGCTTGTGTAGGGAAAGCCCCTGGTGGGCTGGGCCGGTGTGTTTACCTGTCCCGTCCACAGGTCTGGCCGATCGCCGCTCCCAATGGGAGCTGCAGTGCCAAGTTTAGTCACTTACTACAGTGACGGAAGGGTTATTCCATCACTGTGCTTAATCCACCCCCTCAAGAAGCTGTAGTTGGTCGCCAGAAGAATTCTGTTGACCTCTTGGTGTCTATGCTGGGGCTTAGGTCAGCTTAACAGTGTCTCTTAGGGGTGTGATTCTCAAGGGTTGATTTATGTTTTAACCAGGCTGCAGAGGCCATGAACAAAGGCATTTATGCCACATCACTTTTCAGAGTGTAATCACGCTTTAAGAGACATATATCTGCAAAGTACTTGCATATACAGAATCCATTCCTGAGAGCTGGAAACCACAGCCCCTCCCTTTGAAGCCAATCAGAGTTTGGGGAGCTCAGAAACACTCAGTAGCACCAGGTCACTGCTGCTTTTTTTAGTTTGCTGTGTGAAACAGAATATGGTCTCAAGCAATCATTCTCTGTCTATTATTAAAATGCTGCTTGGAATGGACACAAAACCATTCGGAGCTCAGGTCTGTGTATCTGTCATCTTAGGCCAGGCATTTTAATTTACACTGCAGTGAAAAAATTGGCATCCGACCTTTGCGATCTTGAGCCACGACGGAGAAACACTGCCAAAGGTTTTACTGTGTTCCTTTGCCCTTTGTGCGTGCGTGTGTGTGTGTCTGTAAGAAGAACTTTGGTAGAATAAAAGCCCAAATCCTGGGTGAAAGATTTTAATCATCGCTTGCCTGCGAATGCGTCAGTAGCATGACTCTGCAAGAATAGGCCTCTGTCTGTCTCGGTGAGCCTTGCAGCACAGGGCAAATACAAATTATTTATACCGAAGCTTTCACAGGGGTTCTCTTGCTCTATTACTAGTAGAAAATCCATTTGTAAGACAAAGGTGTTCTCGCCTCATCTGCCTTTCTCAAACACCTTTCAATGGTCACTTCAGCAATGAGTTGAAAAGCTGTCAAGAAATCTTTCTTCTCTGGATATGCACCCTAGTGTTGGCGGCTGGTAAAGCAGCACTTTGAAGGCCATATGTCCTTTCCTACAATTCCTCCCTGCCAGCCCCCCCTCCCCCCACTTGCCTTTTCTTTTTATAGGGTTCCTTGTTGATACAGACACAGCCCAAGCTCCAAGAATGAATAAAGTGGGGGGATACCTCTGCAGTGCAGATCTGAGCGCTGCTGCAGAGATTTCAGAACGGGAAGGACAATATGGACACTCGGAAAAGGAGGTCTGAGCTCTGGAAGAAAGATCAGCTGTTTCCCCTTTCATTTTCATTTGTCCAACTCTAATCCCTTCTCGGGTTTTTGGCTGTCTTTGATGCCTCCTCTTTATTCCAGCACAGCAATACTGAGCTACGTGAATAGGCCCTGGTGCATCAGCCCCCCCCCAGGTGGGAGGGGAGCACATTCTGGAGGAGATGTGGAAGGGGAGCAAATAACTTGGGGATGGGCCGGTGGATTAGAAGCAGCTCCCCCCAGTGTGTGGTCCTCTCTTCCAGTATCCTCCAATCTCATCCCAAGAGAACAGCGCTGGCTGGCTTCAGAGGGTGACAGGGAACAAGCGCTACCTGTGCCATGTGGCTGTGATAACTCCCAATCCGCCTGCATTGCCTGGAAGAAGGCGTGTGGGTGTGGGGCACATATTGTGCTGGAATTGCTGAGCCTGCTGTGCTAAATGAAAATTCCAGTGGAAACCCCCCAAATATCTCATCAAACATTTCAAAAGGAGGGTTTTCCCCACACAATTGTCTGCAGGGGGAAATGTGGGGTTTTCTGACCACCTGGATTTTTCACTGCCTGGTGCCTCCTGTCATTATTTACACCTCTGCAAACTGGGCATAAAATGTTACGAGATCAAGACTTCTCCTACTTCCATTGCACGAAAAACAAACCAAGAACTAGCTCCTCTAGATCCGGCTTTGCTTAAAACTTGGGTGCTACCAGGCCTGGAAGTTTAAAGAAAAGCACTCCTTTAAAAGATAGAGTGGAAGATAAAGGCTAGAGAGCAAAGCTGCAGCAATATACACTTGATATCCTACAGAGAACTGGGGAAACAAACAGATGAGAGTGCACCAAGGTGAAGAATATTGTGAAATATTTCAGAAAACTAGGCCAGTAACGTGGTGGCAAGTCCTCAAGGACAAGAGACAGATGATCGACTACGATGTTTGTAATAGAATGGGGGAGGGGGAAGGTCTAACAGATGGGTGGACGGCAGACACAGCACAACTACTAGTGATAAAGATGCAGTGGAAAGCTTATAACTTAGCTATGAATACGTATCCATAGGGTTACCCTTCAAAGAACTTTTGCCATTTACTCTTTCCCCTTCCCATCCTCCTGTTCAGGAATTCTGAGGTTGTCTCTGGCATTTGGGCATTCAGAGATAGTGATGTAATCCAGGTTTGCTATTCCCTTGCACACCAGCTGTACCCTGTCGGTGGCAGCCTCATTCATACTGTATTTGTTAAAGCCACAGAGCTGGTGGATCATTCTGTGAATCACAGATCAATCATTTGGGTGGCGTTGTGCGAACAAAGAGGGTAAGGATGCAGTGGGGGAGAGGGAGAGGGAAGTGAAGCAGAGGTAGCATTTTAGACTGGAAGGACAGGGCTTTCCAAGGTGTGCTTCATGCAACCTGTGATCTGTGGACAGCTAGCTGAGTACATGGTGTGGACGCCCTCCTTGTCTCCAGCTGCTTCTACAGGTGGCAATTGTAAAATATATAGGCACCAGGAGACAGCCTTACCATTTATTCTAGGGGCTACATTAAAAATAAAAAGAAAGAGGAAACAGGAGTCTGCCTAAGGAAGTGGCGCCACCAGTGGGGAGAAAGGAATGGAGCAGCTGGACAGAAGGTGCAGGGAAGTGGAGGCAAAAGACCTCTGGGTGATGGAACCCAGTGGTAGCAGTGAATGGTGTTTTCCAGGCAGCAGGGCAGGATGGATCTGAGGAGAGGGACCAGCCAATGTTGGAGAGAGACACAAAATGTAGAGCAAAAAGAAGCAGTGTGACTGGCTTTTCCAAGAGAGGAGAAGGCAGCTTAACAATGCACAAGCACTCTCCTACTCTTACCTTTCCATGTTTACAGCTTCTGTCGCTGCCTGTGACACAGAGGCCTGTTGGTGGGCCACTACTCTGTGTCAGCAGCTCTTGCCAGGCCTGACATACTCATTACACCTAACACACTGTTGTCATGATAGCTACCCAAAAGGTGGCTGGAAAACTAATAACTCACTGACCATTAATAGGCTTGTGTGACATATGTATGGGGTGTGTACAAAGAGTTGTGGATACGTGCTAGAATTATGTTCTTAAAATGTGTTTGGCAAGCAATGCACAAGCCCACTCTACCCTAGACAAAGGAATATTTGTTAGTCTGACCTGCCTGATCATCAAGTGTCAAAACCTCCTAAACCTCAGCTATCTTAGAAAGTTGTTTATAATGCATCTGAAACTTTACATCTTCATAATGCTACTATTTAGGGTATTTTCATCTGGATATATTTGACTGACATTCTTTATGGTGATCATTCCTTGATTAAAATAATATTTTCTCCATGGCAAGCACTTTGCCTCACCGCATACAGTAAATCAGTTTGTCATTGTACTGTAATAAAACAGCAGATGAAATTAAACACAGTCAACTCAACCCCCTGGTGACTTTGCATCATCAGTGCAGTCACATCCAGACATACAGTGCTTGGTGGCATCGCCGTGAAGCATTCCATGCTATTGAGAGAATGAAGCTTGGCTGAATATGATGAAGAATTGGGACTTTTATTTTGGATTATTAGGGCTCCAAGTTATTTCTCAAGGAATGTCTACACTACGAAATGAGGTTGATTTTATAGAAGTCGATTTTTAGAAATCGATTTTATACGGTCGATTGCGTATGTCCCTCCATGAAAGCAACGGCAGACAATCGTTTTGTGCCAGACACCAGGGTGGTTAGAAGAGCACAGCAAGGTGCACTGCGCATCAGAGAGGCTTTGAAAACCAGTTTCATGACTGGCCAGGCTTCGGGGTGACAGTTGTGTGTTTCTCCTTGATGCAAACCCACCCCCTTTGTTGATTTTAATTCCCTGTAAGCCAACCACCCTCCCCCCTTCAAAATAAAGTAACTATTGTTTTGAAACCATGCATTTTTTCTTTATTAATTGTTTTTAAAAAGAGATAATGGACAAGGTAGCCCAGGTAGGGTGGGGGAGGACAAGGCCACATTGCTTATTGTAGCCACACTAAAAATCAAACTGTTTGAATGACAGCCGCCTGTTGCTTGGTCCATCCTCTACAGTGGAGTGGCTGGGTGCCTAGTGCCTAAACTCCCTCCCCCCGCGTTCTTGGGTGTCTGGGTGAGGAGGCTATGGAACATGGGGAGGAGGGTAGGCGGTTATACAGTGGATGCACCGGGGGTCTGCGCTCTTGTTGGCTTTCCGGCAGCTCCAACAGACGCTTCATCATGTCCGTTTGCTCCCCGATTAGCCTCAGCATCGCGTCCTGCCTCTGCTCTTCACGCTCACTTAATTGTTTCCTGGCCTCTGCCACTGAATGCCTCCATGCATTAAGCTGTGTCCTATCAGTGCGGGAGGACTGCATGAGCTCGGAAAACACGTCTTCACATGTTTTTTTCACCTTCTAATCTGCGATAACCTCAGGGACGGAGATGATAGGGGGAGTGTAGAAACATTCTATGCTCTACGATTCTGCGGGGACTGCACGGTCATCTGTGCTGCTGAGTTCGCCACACTACCAAACAGGAAATGAAATTCAAAAGTTCCCGGGGCTTTTCCTCTTTACCTGGCTAGTGCATCAGAGTTCAAAGTGCTGTCGAGAGCGGTCACAATGGAGCACTCTGGGATAGCTCCCGGAGGCCAATACCATCGATTTGCGTCCGCATTACCCCACATTCGACTCAGCAAGGTCGGTTTTAGCGCTACTCCCCTCGCCGGGGAGGAGTACAGAAGTCACTTTTAAGAGCCCTTTAGGTCGACGGAACAGGGTTGGTTGTGTGGACACATTCATTTTTAAATTGACCTAACGCGGCTAAATTCGACCTAACCCCATAGTGTAGACCAGGCCTCAGATTAAGTAACAGAGCTATTCATTTTCTGATATTTACTTTGAACGGCAGAAAATCTAATATATATGTATGTGTGATCGCTCTCTCCCTCTCACACAGCACCAGAACAGAACCAGGAGAGACATGCCTCCCACCCGCTGTAACAGCACTCGTACTAATCACCCCAGCGGAAGCCTGGAAGTTCAAACTCACCATCCACACCAATTGCAACCTGCCACTCATGGTTGCCTCAAGTAGCTGAGGTACTTCCAGAGCCTCAGTGTCTCCTTCAAACAAGGCAAACTTAGCACCCTATCAGATAAGGGGATAATTGCTGCATTAGTTCAGTGGAACCCAAGCACAGTATAACAAAACTCCTCTATAAGCAGAGGGAAGCTTCACTGTAATTTAACTTCAGCCCCACTGCAGAGGAGTGTGCTAGAAACTATGCCCCACTTAAGCCTTTAACTCACCCTTATGTGGTGCATACAGCTTTGCAGGGGCCTTCTCATTGGGGTGAATTTCACACACTAAGAGAAATGCACCAGAACAACTCAAGACTTTCACACCCTTTCACTTGAAGCAGAATTTCACTGTAGTTGAATTCCAGTGTAATGGGCCAAATTCACACCTACTGTATATGTGTCCAAGTCCCTGGGAATAATGCATACACGGTGCATGCACAGTAACCCAGTGAACCTCCCTGGGTGATGATTGTGTAGCCCCACTACCGCCTTGAATGAACTGTAGGGAATCGATTGGATCATGTGTCATTTGAGGAGGGACAAGGACCCACCAGTTCAGCAAACAGAGGCCCTGTGCTACCCAGAACAACCAGGAAAGCAGAATCACTGCATGGGGTCAAGTAGGCCTGAGGCTTGGGGAGCGAACCAGTGTGTGTGAGCAGCAGGCTGGAGGCAGTAGCCTGGGAGATGGCTGTGGAGGGAAGGCCAAGGGGAGCTAGTGTTTTGTGGCACCCACTATGGTGGGACAACAGGAGAACAATGGAGAGGGCCCCCCAGCAAGACCAGGGGACAGGATAATAATTAATTGCACATCAGGACAAGGGTGGGCTAGAAAGGACACCCCAAATACTAGGCCTGAGAAGGGCCACATGGCAAGGTTACCCCGTACCTCTCTATTGGACAGTTCCCTGGGGGCAGAGCAAAGAACCTCGGTGTATATCTTCTATTATATCCCACTGAGCCATTGTAATGCGATGCTGCAAGGTGTTAATGGCTACGATCAAGCATGTCTTTGATCTACAAGCAATCACAGACCTCATTAAAGCTGCTGGGCATGCTAGCCACCTCTCATTCAGAACAAGTGGAAAAAGCAATTAAGCTCCTTTATGGCGTATGCTAGCTGGAGACAATGGAAACCACCACCCAAGATACTAGGTCGCATGCTAGGCTGATTAGCAGTTAAGACATGCGGGCTGGGGGCTACAGCCTGTAGTCCTTGGCATTGCCTCTGAGCTTGTGGTAGGCTGAGCACACCACCGAATCCTGAAAGGGGTGGGTGTATGGCAGTGATCCCCGGAAGCAGGGTCAGTGACTAGATAGCGCATAGGGAGAGAGATAAGCTTTAAAACCTATCTGTGTGGACTTGAGCCTTTCCAGAATTGGCAAGGTCACTGCCTACACATTTTCCCTTATTATAAGATATAATCAGCCATTGGCCATTCAGAACTGATACCTTTTATCCTGGTGCCTTCTGAATCCCTGCCTGGATCACTGCCTTCTTTTGGATAAAGTTTACTGTGAGTTGAAATGTACCACCACTGTTTCTTCTGGGGGGTTCAACTCTATAGTAATCCTCCCGAACATTTCATCCCACTACCTCGGAGAGCAGAGAAGTGTCCATTCTCCGTTCCGTTGCGCCTCCTGCATGTCAGTGCAATGGCACAGACTTCAAAGGAGTTGTGCTAAGTTAAATGGATCTACCTGGCTGCAGAATCAGGCTGTGTGTGTGTTTGAGGTGAGGGTGTATTATGGGGGGAGACCTCAACTAGGTATCAGGTAATAGGAATAATAAACAAGGGTTATCGCTAAGGCCAACCACCATGGTCTGTCAGATGTATTTGTAGGCCCAGATCTCATACAGGTATAATTCCATTTGCCCCTCCAGATTCATACCCGAGCGAGAGTAAAATCAGCCCCAAACTGTAGAGAATTGTTTCACCCTTAAAAAAAGAATGAATACTAAAGTATTCTACAGCAATGGTCCAAATCACCCCAGTGCACAGCAATGTTACTGAGGGGTTGGATCATTACTGTGGAATACTTTAGTAGATTTTGGTAAGAAAATGTCTAGTGTTTCAAGTGTGGTGACTAGTAAAGTCCCATGAGGTTATGCTAAAGACATTTCTCCATCTCACTGTGATATTCTCCGAAGCTCTGCCTTTCAACAGCCATTGTTTCTCATCCTGGAATAGCCTTCGCGGAAGTAAAATTTCCTGACCTGCAAAACATTATGACAGGTAGGTTGTACTGTGGGTATTTAAATATCAGACTGACTCCTGGGCCATCAATCTCCCACCCCTCGCTCTCTCAAATTTCAGCCCTGCCTCTCTGATCGTAAGTCTACTTAACCATACTTAATAGTGCTAAATGGACTCTATGCTACTGCCCTTATCTGCTCCCTATATCTTCTGGGTTATACAGGCTTAGTTTACTGACAGAAACAAGTTTCTACTGCCACAGTGTAAAGTCAAGGCAGCTGTAGGATAGCAGGCTGTGTGCTTCATTTGGCCTCATACATTGTCAAGAAATTATCACCCAAACTCTGATTCCAGAAGATTTTTTCTTATATGCTCTTTATTGTGTGTTCAGCAATAAAAAATAATACCAAAAGAAAAAAATTGAGACAGTAAAAAAAATAAAAGGGTTACATATTTACCTTCTCTTTTGTGTAATAATATAGAATTGCATTTAAAAAAAAATAGGATCCGATTCTCCTTTCACTCACGCCTCTACAGATCAGAAATAATTCCACTAACAACACTGGGAAACCACTGTGAGATGAGAATCAGCCCCTGAGTGTGCAAAATGCAGGAAATTGTGCATCTAATTTGCACATGCAATTACCATGATTATGACACAAATCCAATCATTGCACATACAGTCGACCAGCAATGCCGATTTGCTCATGCAACTACCTAACTTTCATGCACAGGCATGGTGGTTACAAATTCAAATTAGGCACATGACTGGGCACTGAAAGTTTTTGAAAATCTGGTCCATTGTCTTCACAATTACTCAAAACTGAATATTGCAGCCAATGATGCTAGAAAAGGCAGACAGGACACAGGCTGTGTCTGCAGATCCCTGAGCTAAGAAAAAATCTTGTCAAAGGAGAAAATTTAATAACAAAGTCATTGGTCAAGATCATGGGCTTGATTCTGATTTCACTTATGCCAGTTTTACACCAGCAGAATGCTAGCCATATCCGTGGAATGGTTTCTGATTGACACCAGTGTAAATGAGAACAGGATCAGGGCCTCTGTTGAAAGAGAAGGCTGTGGTTTTTACAGCCTCTCTTTCCTGAGCGCAACCTCATGCTTTAAAAAATACTTTGAAAGTGTAATGAACAAGGCTGAGGAAACATTTCAATGCCAGAATCTCTTGGGCTAAAGGCAAACACCTCCCCACCTCTCTGTTAGCAAATGTGTTTCATTTTCTTTTGCACAAGAAATTCAGCATGTGCAGATCTGTGTGTTGGGGTCAATGATAAATTGGTTATGAACAGATCATTTATGAATTCCTGTTTGGCAAAAATAATTCCTGCCAGCATGAAGGTAAAACAAAATGAAATTAATAATCCCTCTTGAAATTCACAAAGGCCACTGCAAGAGACCACATTCCCCCCAGTCCTCCGTTACTATTTTTAACACAGATATGGTAAATGTATTCCTCTATGGAAACCATTCTCCCTAAAATCCATTTTAATGTGTTTCAGAGGTGGGCTATATGGAGTGATTGCACTGCAGTTTGATGGCTTTGGCTGTATTCTTTGGTTTGTTTCCACTCCAGGATGCATGTGGTCTGCACAAAGTTATTGTAAACTGAAACCAATGGAATGGCATTACACTACATCTGACTGTGATCTGGGATAAATCAGGCCACCATGACAGCTGTGACTTACTGAAATGGTCACTCCACAGATTTGGAGTTATCTAGTTACAAGCATGTTGATCCTGCTTCATCCAACACTGGTCCTTAATATAACTTTTAAATCACAGCTAAATGAACCTTGCATTTTATTTCTCTGGATCGTGGAAAAAAACACTACATTGCTGTATCTTACCCTCTAAGAGAGACAGAGAGAGCTATGTTGATCATCTCCATCAAAATACACCGAGGGACAATTGCTAAATTTGAAATACACTGGAAAACCTATGATTACTATTACTGTGCGGGGTGCTGTACCATACACATAATAAGAGGACAGTGCCCGCCCCAAGGAACTTCAAATCTAAGCAGGGAGAACACAGACAAAGTGTAGGGGCTGGTCTACATTGAAAACTTACACTGCCATAGTTACGTCTCTCTGGGATGTGAAAAATCCACACCTCTGAGAGATGTAGCTATGGCAACCTACCCCCTGGGGTAGACAGCACTAGATCGATGGAAGAATTCTTCTGTCGACCTAGCTATTGCCTCTCGGGGAGGTGGATTAACTACATTGATGAAAGAACCCCGCTTGTCACTCTAGTGCATATCTACACTGAAATGCTGCAGTTGTGCTGCTGTAGTACGCATAACCTAGGAGAAAGGGTGTTTTATCATCCCTGTTTTACAGATGGGGAAACTGAGGCCCCCGGTGATTAAGTAGTTTAGGCAAGATCACCCAGGGAGTCTGTGGCAGAGCAGGGCATGAGCCCAGATTTCCCAAGTCTCAGTGTCTTGGCCACAAAACCGTCTGTTCATCACCCATGATTAGCACTATGATTTAAACTATCACCAAGCCTCATTCTCACATCACTCAGCAGGCTGCACTGAAAGTAACCTGTTTGGAACTGTCCAAACAATTCACAGCAACCAAACCATTTCCTGAATCAAGCCTTTGTCTTTCTTTGCAAACTGCCTCAGAGTAGGCCGTGAATTTTGTTCATTGTTCGCATGGATTCAGTGAAGGTTTTTCATGAGCCTAGTTCAGCCCATGAGCTGCTCGTAAATTGCTTGCTGAGAGTATTAACTATTTGTAGTTCAGTGTCTGAGGTCTGTGATTGGTCACTTAAACCACAAGGTGTTCTTTCTGCTCAGTAACTTTCATACACAGGGGGTGGACCTGAACAAGCGACTGGGACTTGATTCTCTCAGGAAATGGGTGGGAGAACTGGAGGAAGCAATAGCAGTCAGAAAGGGAGCAGTCAGAAAGGGAGTAATTTTTGACCACAACTTTTTTTCAGTGCAGAATGCAGCCTGAGGTCAACCATAACATTTCAGGAATTGTGTTGAATTTGTCAAATTGCTTCAGTTAAAACCAAACCAAACCAAACCAGGAAAGGAAACCCCCACACACTTCCCCCCCAAAAGTCAGAATATTTCATTTCAACATGTTCCAAACAAACATTTCCATTTTTGGATTCAAAATGACTTTCTGTTTTGACATTCTCTTTGTTTTTACTTACATAGACATATTAAAATCAAAATCAAAATGAAGCATTGGAGGTCAAACGAAACATTCCATTCAGCCCAAAATGATATATATATATATTCACTTTTCAGTCTGCTGAAAATTTCCAAAAATGTATTTCAAATCAACCCGAAAGAATTACTCCAATTAGCAGGCCTAAGAATTTGAGAACACGTGAAACCTTTTTCTTTCCTCTGTTCTGGGGGTGCACTAGATTCTGGCAATGTACCTACAGCCCAGATTTGAAGATACCTGGATACCAATGGCAGCCAGATCATCCAAACAATACACTTGCCTCTCCAATCTTCCACAGTGTTGCTCAAGGTCAAATAATCTCTGTTAAATCTCCTGCTAGGAAAGGGTGCAAACATACTCAGATCACGTGTAGCTTGAATTGGACATAGTGTATGTCCTTCCTCCAGCTCCACACATTATACCCGTGACGCTGCATACCCAGCTATGAAAATGTCAGGACTAGGGTTGCTCACACTAGTTGTATTTTGGCTTGTTATTTCTTCCTGCAGACTCCCACATGTTGAGCTGCACTTTCAGTTTGTTCGATTCATTATAAAAACAGAGGCCATTTCCAAAATTCAGATTTTGAACCAGGATCCCCAAAGCTCAGGCCTGCAGAAATCTTTTGAACATGCCAGTTGATTTTGAATTTTGCCTTCCGTGACTTGCTGGGGCAGCATGATGGGACGGCATGAATGGCTGGAGAAAGGGAACACAGGAGGGGAGTGACCATAGCCCAAATAAATTCAGGTACAAATCCAAGTGAATACTGGCAGGAAATATTTGTGCAGTGTTTCCCAGGTCTTCTATCTTCCTCCCTACAGGTGGGGCTGGCATTTTCAGCTACAGAACTGTTTGACTCCTGCTGTCTTCATTAGCAAAGAAATACCTACTGAACTGGCAGCCTGGAAGGACACAGAAGGGAGAAGAAGAGGCAGAACACTTCAAGGTGGGCAGGCCTTTCACTCGAGAAGCCACACCCTTTAGCATCTGGTGGGGGAAAAAAGACAAGCTGGAGACTCGATGAAATTCACTAGGGACCTTACTATTGCCAGGCTAACTAATGTGGGACCACAGTGATGGTAGCCAGTACTAAACTTCCAAACAGACATCTGCTTCTTGCTTTTGGGACAGGCAAAATCATCTGCTGGCAAAGAGGAAAAAGGAGACACAGATGTAAACTCAGCAAGGGCAGCAATTATAATTGCTCTGAATAAGGGGTACACACAAGGGGGGCACGTAGAGGCACTGGGGACACAGAACTCTTCTGGGGATGGGGATGGGGTGGGGAGAGTCAGATTCCCTGGGGCCATGACAGGGACAGAGCGCTCCTCCAGCCCTGTGGCCACAATATGGGCACAGAAGGTGTCTCTCCAAAATCTGTCAAATTTAAATTCCTGTGCACGCCCCAGCTCTGAATGAACAAATACTTGTCATTCCTTAAAATAGCTATGGATTTTACCCTGCCACCCATCATTATGGTATCTGAGCGCCTTCCACGTAAAATCAATGGCAACAGTTAACCTCTAGTGGACTTCCTGGAGTCTTCCTGGAACTTCTCCCTTTGTGGGGTAACCCCTCTGCGTGGGGTAGGTAACATAGATACCTATCTTCTATGTAGGATCTGGGTAGAGTGATTTTCTTCCAGCCCTAATTTCTCTGATTCCTTGGATTTAAGCAGAGAGAGAGGCACATCACATGAAGCAGTGAACCATTCTGTCTGAACAGGTCCTTGGTCCGCTTTATTTTCAGAGTGTGCAGCAGAAAGGAGAGCTCTTCCGGGAGAGGACGGCGAAGGAGGAGCTTTTTCCTGCAGGTCTAGGTTTCCTGGCCGCTGAGCCAAAGATAAACCATAAAGACACAGAACAAACAAACAATTAGCCTCCCTCAGCCCCAGAGACTCTGCTAAAGTTTATAGCCCTTTTCCAGTTTTATTGCCAATCAGCACTAATACAAAGGGCGTCTTTACAGGAGATGTTTTGGGAAAATTTAAAAAAAAGACACACAGAAAGATAAGGCCAGTATCTGTACATTGTATACATGCTGTATATAGCTGTATGTTTAATCCTGCACTGTAGCCCTACCTCCGGAGGGATCAGAAACTAGACAGTAAGCCTTGCTTTCTTGTCCTTCAAAATATGGTTCCAGTCATTTGTCTGACCTCCTGCTTCCCCACGCACCACGGCTTCCTTGGCAGAGCTCCGTCCTTCTGTCGCAGATGCCAAAGGGAAATTAACAAAGAACACACCTCGTCTATTTTATTTTACAAAGAAGATGCCTTGCTGCAGGGGCGCTGCTGCTATAGAGATTGAGCCCAGGTGAGGTTTTTGGCTAATTGAATTGTGTTTCTTGTCTGATCCTTGTTTGTAACTTACTGAATGTGGGGGTTTTTTTTGTTTGTTTCTTTGTTTTTGGTTAGCAGAAAAATGACAGAGCAGACAGAAAGGAGAATAGCTCCATGCACTGGGAGCTCAGCTCTTCTTAAACTGCTCAAAAGGAAGGATTTCAGGAACTCAGATTAAAAAAAAAAAATCATGCCAAGTAAAATGCTCACTGAGGTTAATGCGCAGCTTTGTGCTTACGAGAGTGCAAAGACAAGCTGTGGTGGAGTCACAGTTGACATGGGAGGGTTGGGAAAGTCGCTCACACTGACTGACAGGGACCATCTCATTACTATTCACACTTTGCCACAAGAGCACCGCTCAGAGGAGGAAAAAACTGAATGAAAAGGGCTGAGAAAAAGAACGTGGCCAAGACAGTGGGGATGAGAAGATGGCACAGGGAGGAGGAGACCCTCTCTGCCCATCTCATTCTTGCATGATCTTCAGGAACCACTTGAAGGGCTGGCCACGGTTGTACAGTGGCCCCTTTGCTAGCCCAGGAATCTTTGCCAGGAATTGAGATTAGAGGAGATGTTTGAATTTACAGGCAGGGGTTGGAAAACGACTAAATTGGCAAGACTGCGTAACTACTTGACCACTGGGAAGGGTGATAGAGGTGTTTGGGGAAGTGTTCATCCCCCCCCCCCCCGCCTGCTCCTCATAGACTCTAAGGTCAGAAGGGACCATTATGATCATCTAGTCTGACCACCTGCACAATGCAGGCCACAGAATCTGACCCACTCGCTCCTGTAACAAACCCCTAACCTATGTCTGAGTTATTGAAGTCCTCAAATCATGGTTTAAAGACTTCAAGGTGCAAAGAATCCTCCAGCAAGTGACCCGTGCCCCACGCTGCAGAAGAAGGCGAAAAACCTCCAGGGCGTCTGCCAATCTGCCCTGGAGGAAAATTCCTTCCTGACCCCAAATATGGCAATCAGCTAAACCCTGAGCATGTGGGCAAGACTCACCAGCCAGCAACCAGGAAAGAATTCTCTGTAGTAACTCAGATCCCACCCCATCTAACATCCCATCACAGACCATTGGGCATATTTACCTGCTAATAATCAAAGATGAATTAATTGCCAAAATTAGGCTATCCCATCATACCATCCCCTCCATAAACTTATCAAGCTTAGCTCCTGGGGGGATGCAGAGAAATCCCCCTTCCCCACGCCACACACTAGGCACCTAAGCACTCTGCGGCTTCGTCACTTTCTGGAGGAGAAGCAACAGGCTCTTTAGCCTTAATGAAAACCCAGCCTCCACTCGGGATGTAAGTCACCACAGAGATCAAATTGCACACACCCAGTGACCGCTACAGCATGAAGCTTTGAGACAGCTGAAAAAGTGTGTAGCACAAATGTAGCAGGGTGTTCCTGACCTAGGCTATCCCACAGCTTTCAGAACCCAGGTGCTGGGCATAAACCAGGCACCATTGTCATGACAGAATTTTGTAGAAGGGCCAAGTCAATAATCAGAGGCCTATCTCTGAGCTGTTACAGGTCCCTGAACGATTAAAGTATTGAAATATACCGGACCTATCAGCCCTAAAGTCCTTGGGTCAATGGGAATTTTGCCAAAGAAAGCCTTGTGTAAACATTTTGGCTGGGATTTGGGAAGGACCCTTAAGGAGTCGGTTGCTAAGACCCCTGGGTGCCTTTGAAATTTCCAGTCTTCTGTACTGGGCGGTTAGGCCCCGATTCAGCAAGATATTTAAGCATGTGCCTAATGTCAAGCAGGCAAGTACTCCCAGTGAAGTCTGCGTGAGTTAGCAACTACAGAATCAGGCCCTTGAAAATCAACAATGACTCTATGAACTTCTTTCTCCAGCCATCTATCCTTGAAGGCCACGTTCATCCGAGGGACCTAAGTGCCCCATGCACAGCGATTCTGCACTTTCAAAGGCCTGCCCTCCCTGGGCGTAAACTGCAAGCTCACTTGTGTGCCCACAAAATGAATTGTGGGTGCAGGTCAGAGCTGATCCCCCAGCAATCTGCTTGGAGCGTGCCGTGCCCCAGTCTATCATGGCACAGTTTGGCCTAGGTACTTTCACAAGAGCATTGCTGGTTGCATTTGACCGAAGTTAGCCTATGCCCATATGCCAGCTGGGCTTGTATGAGCCCCTGAAAAGCAGCTGCATGAAATTCTGCTGCTAGACAATGAAAATTCTTTCTGCTTTTATCTTTCTTTCCATTGGGCTGGGGAAAACGTGAAGCTTTCTGCAGTCCAGCCTGCTGCTCCCAGATCCCGGGAGAAATGAGAACGCACCAGCCTAGCTGCTGCATCATGTTAGAACTCCTCCAGTTTAACCCTGAGGAGGCAGTTTGGTAGGAGCACGCACAGCCACAAAAGCATTTTTATTTTCTACCCCAGAGATCTGTGACTGCCAAGGAATAGGTAGCCAGGTGGAACATCCTGACTGATTGTTACAGCCCCAGGTTTCAATGGGAACAGAAGCATCCCTCTTTGAGCTGGGCTATAAAATGGAAAAGCTCTTCAGCAGAACCATAAAACTTTTGTTTTGAATTTAAAACTGAATGCCAGGCAGAGGATCAATGGTGAACTGAAGACTACTGGATACAAAGCGACCTCGTCACCTTCTTACCTCTCAGTCAGAAATGTTTAATTAGTGACAGGTCAAAGTTTTGCCTTGTACACCTGTGCAGGACAGCACTTTCCATGAAAGGATCTAGACACTGGACTTTGGATTTTCAGTTACATTCAGACCCTATTCTGGCCGTGTAAAGAATCCTAAGAATGGGCGGAAATATCTTGACACTATCTTTTGCAGCCAGCCCTGTTCTCAGCCTCCTGTGCGAGAGGTAAATCAGGGCATGTCTGGGGCATAGCTGGAGCACCCTGCTCTGCAGCTGTGCTTTGCTGCCAAGTCCCACAGGGGGGAATGGGAAGAAAATAATTTTACACTGCGGGGAGCGGGGGGAGGCAAGGGGAGAAGAAGGCCTCTGCAGCGTCCAAGAATACAAGAAGTACAATGGTGGCCTAACGCCACCTCTAAACCCCTTTCGATCTCTGCCCTCAAGACCAGCAATGAAGTGACTGAGAATATGGTCCACTATTTTAATTCATCTTCCAATTCAAGAACCGCATTAAATATCCAGAGGATTATTATTGTTTTTACTCACAATAAGCAATTCCTCCTACTTCCGCATGGCTTTTAAACCTGCAAAGAGACATTTATGGCTTCCCAGCCCTACCTGCCTGGCCCACTGTGCAGCTGAGATAAAGCCTCTTCCTCTCCTAAACGTTATCATTGCTGCGTCGGTGACATAGAAGGCTGATTCAGGTTCTGTGGTAAATTACCCATGGCCTTTTTTGCATAAGAAGTGTGAATTTTGTCAAAACTTTGTGTGGCAGTTTCATTTTGTGTCTTTATTGTCCAATGAGGGGGAACTTTGAGTGCTAAGTTAATTTCACTGGAGAGACAGATAAATTCAGATCTCCTGCTGTAAAAGATCCATTAATTTTGCAAAATTACGTGTTTTGTTTTTTTTAATAGGCACTGAGCCACCTCAATAATTGTAGGTTGCCTACATAGTACTGCAGTAGTTCATGGGAACATAAACTACAGGCTAAAATAAATAAATGAAACATAAAGAACACATTGACTCAGGGGGAATTTTACTTCCTTTTGTTTTTTACTTTTCTAGACAGCTCTTTGACACATATTTAAATGGAAATGATACAGGTTTTTAGGCCAAAAATCTAGCCTACCTTAATGTTGTAAAAATCCGATGAGGAATGTTCTCTGCATTTCAAACTATTTAGTCTTTATAACATTTTATTTTTAAGTCCACCACTTTCTTTTTGAGAATTACAGTAGAATAAACCTTGTTGTTGTGGACCCTACAAAAACACACTTGTGCTACTCCTGGTGCCTCATTAGTAGCTCTTCACAAACATATACGTTTGACTGGGCCTTCATTTACACCAGCTTCACATTGACAATGAACTTCAGTGGAGATACTTCTGATTTAAATCCTGATCCAACACACACTGGAGTCTATGAGATCTTTCCATTGACCAACAGAAGTCGGACTGGAAACCTATATTTTATGAATGTGAGCAGAATCTGGCCTACTGTAGGCAGAGCCATGATGACTCAATAGATGCCTAGGTTCTAAAAAAACCAAGAACTGAACCAAATCTTCAGTTTTGTGCAGAAGTGAGTCTCTGCAGATGTTCTGAGAAGATCAAGTAACACTTTTTTCAACATAATATTTCATTTGAGTGTTGGCCAGCACTGGAAGTGGAGGTGCTAGAAGACCATATATGGGAGGGTGCCCTCCAGTAATAGTCCTTCTTCGGCTGGAAGCAACAAATCTCATACCAGATCCTGTTCTCAGGACACTTCTCTCCAAGATTTTCAAATTCAAAATGGCTCATTTGGCTGAGGTCCCCATAAGCAGCTGATCTTCTGAGTGCTTGTGTCTTGAATGCATCTTTGAACTGAAGTTAGTGCTGGCACCGTTGCATTAAAAAAAAAACTCGTAAAAACCAAGAGGGGAACCTTGACAGATGGTGCTTTTGCAGCTCTTTGGATGAACTGCTGGCTCATTCTTTAGCTCTAGAGTTTGAAAAATTATGATTTCATCTTTCTTTTCTCTTTTATTCTTGGCTACTCTTGATGTCTCTGAATAATAGAAATTATGGGCCGGATCCAAAGTCCACTGAAGACAGTGGAAAGGCTCCCAGTGACTTCACCAGCGTATAGGTTTGATTTTCAGAACTGATAAGCATCTGCAACTCTAAGCAATACCAGAAGATGCTCAGCACTCTTGAAAATGTTGCACTTTTTTGCTGTCCTAACACATTTTAAACTTTTAGACCACATCTCTTTCCGGAGGTGCCTAGCTGGCTAAGAGATTGTCTGCTAAGCTTTGTTTGTTGGGTTGCGACCTGATCCTTCCAAAGCCCCATTTGTCTGTTTTGTCCACGGCTCACGTCCTGTCTGACACGTGAGCAATCTGGGGCAGGCCGTTTCCTCTTTGGGATTGGTCTGTACAGCACACTGGGACCCTGATCTTTGATTGAGGCTTGTCAGTGCTCCTAAGTGTTGCTGAAGTATAAATATAAATAATAATTCAGGGTATCTGTATTGGAGACATAGCCCATTTCAATCTTTTCTGGATTCCGAAGACCTTATCATGGCAGCAGGAAATTCTTTACTGATGCTGTAACCGAGGAAATATAAATAAAATGATTAAAAAAATGAAATGCTGATGCATACACAATGAGGTATCAAGGTATGAAACCAGGGCAAACCCTGAGGCATCCTCCGTGGGGACACAAAGCCCAAAACTAAGCAGAAAGCATTTGTGCAGGTTGTGGGTGGGGAAGCAGGCAGCAGGGAACCTGCCCCTGGAGACTCTGCAACGTGCACTCCCCAAAGTTCTGCCGTTACTGTCCCTTGCAGTGCATCAGGGTGTAGCAGTAGGAGTGGCCTGGGGGTCATGGTGGGAGGGGTAGCTATGGAGACTGAGGACCAACACAAGACCTGTGCATGACTTAAGCCTTTACTGCCCCTTTGCAATGGTGCGAATGTCAGCTGGTGTGAATCCCCTGGACCAGAGTGCCATGGGTGGGGGTGGGGGAGGGGAAGCAGAGGCTCAAATCTGGTACCGCTTCCAGGCCGTCCATCATGTCCATGGACTGGCTGCACAAACACCCAGTGAAGCCAAGGTTTTCTCCTGGAGTGCAGCTCTGTCATTCAGGCTTGGCTCTGTTAAGCTGGGTTTTTCTCTAAAGCGGTTGAACAAAACAGCTGCGTCAGTTTCACCGGTTTGTAACATTCTGGAAGGTGGCGGGAGAGGGGAGGGGGGAAGAGGAGGAGAAACAAGCAGAATCAAATAACAAAAAATACAAACCAATGCTTGTCAAGTGGAAAAGAACAAAATCAGTAAGAACTAGGGTGACCAGATAGCAAGGGTAAAAGATCGAGATAAGGGGTGGGGGGTGGGGGTGAATAGGTGCCTATATAAGAAATAGCCCCCAAAATCGGGACTGTCCCTATAAAATCGGGACATCTGTTCACCCTAGTAACAACAAAGATCCATTCAGGCCTCCTTGAAGCCAATAAGTCTCCCAAACAACACCAAAGGAAGACAAATTGAGAACTCCAAGAAAAAACCCCCAAACCCGCCAGTGTTTGTGCAGCAAAGTGTTCTAACGAGAAAGCTCAGTGCAAAGCATCAGAGGGGATGCATGCAAATCACCATGCAAATAAGGCTGACAAAGCTTTAACAAGATAAAGTTACCAAAAAGCTTTGCCAGTCAGCCCCAGGCTAGGAACACCTATTTTATTCTCCTTGAGAACCCTGAGCACACGTGCAAGCTGCACTCCCAAGAAACAGAATAAAAGGCACAATTTAAAGTGACCTGTGCGAGCATAGGAGTGGAAAACACATAAAAGATGAAGATTTCTTATGTTGTGGGATCCTCCATTTACTTTAAAGGTTCTACCTTAATGTGCTACAATAACATAACATTTTTAGTGGGGACTAATTGAGCCAATTATATAATTACATCATAAATAAAGGCCTCAACTATACTTTGAAGTTGAGTAAATCTGTAAATATTTTCCTTATCAGCATCTTGAGGGAAAATTGCCAAAAATGATTTGAGAGAAGGCTATCTATACAAGCTAGCTCAAGAGAAGGAAGGATGAGCCCCATTTTCATATTAAAATTAGTGACACGCTAACTGCTTATCACTGAAGCACTTATACTCAGATGCTTTGGTACAAGCAGTTTTACTAGCAGGTTAATAAAATTTAATTAATAGCAAATTAAAACTTGAACTCAATCATAGGCTTTTTGATCACTTTGAAATTTTAGTGTTTACGTGAAGGCGGGAGTGCAAATCAAAATGAAATGACGTGTCTCTTTCTCTTGGTGGTGATGTACATTATCTGTCAGCTGTCTCTAGGTGGCTTGCAGACTGAGGGCTCAATTCTGCATGTTGCTGAGTGCCTTCCCATTGCTGTTGACTCCCATCTCTCTGAATGCACTCAGCACCCATGGTTAGAACGAGAGAAGATAAATACATCCAGAGTGTAAACTAGCAAAGGCCAACATTTATCGGTCTCCAAGAAGCAAGCAACCTATTGCCCAGTGCAAGATCACAGGTTACTGGCCATCAAAAGAACAATACTGGTAGTAGCAAGGAAGAAAGCTACCTCTGCCTTTTAAGTGTCAGAAAGAGAATGAGAAGTAAAAGGTTGTCAGGGTAGCCTGCTTCTACAATAGCAAGCTGCACACAGATCTTTTGCTTTCAAGGTTGATGTATACCACTTTGAAAGCGACTTGGACTTCTCTGGTACAGCATTACTTACTGGTTTAAGCAATACTGATGCAAACCCATCCATTTATCTCAGGAAAAAACCAAACCAAACCAAAATACCTCTAAACATTCACTAGTTTTTTTCCCAGTTTTTCAAGTAATTATGTGTATCCCTGAGCCTACAATGTCCTATAATGAGATTAATTAAGCAGTCTCCTCATAGCTTTTTTTGTTGATGATCAAGTGTTTCCCAGCTTGGTTATGGACTAGAATTCTCCTGTGCCCAGAGGAAACTTGGGCACATATACACAGGAGGAAAATGGATATTAAAAAGGAGAAAGGACTAAATAGTGAGTGTTTAATGGATAAAAAACCATTGGACTATTTTGATAGAAATATATCCTTCAGAAATTGCTGAGTTACCTTTTAATATATTTAGTAACACAGATAGCCCAAGACTCTGTTTGTGCCCATTGCAGATAAAGTGCTGGAAAGACAGTTATAAAATGAAGGGACATTTATATTTCTCTTACTAAGATCTGCATTGTGCTGCCATGGCTGGTGAATCTTATCTTTAAGGCCATTCTTGGGAATAAAGCATTTAGCCTTTTGTAACTAGTGCTTGTTACAAAGAGGCTAACAGTGAATTCAATTCTACGCCAAGGCATGGGGGGGGGAGGGGAAAGTGAACAGCAGCAGAGTGTGCACACAAGTGAAAGCATGTTGTGCTGGTATCCGTAGGAGACAGGTTCACCAAACTACTTAGAGGAAACCTCACTGTCCACAGAAGATGGAAAGCCAAGGCAGGAGATCTGTAATCATATAATTTATTCAGACATAAGCACAAGAGGGCTCTCCAGAACAGTCTTCCACCTTGAGTCCCTGGATGACTCTCTTCTGATCTAGGCTCTCTCATTGTCCAGCTACGTGACAAAGGCAATTCACTTCTCTTCAAGGCTTTCTGTCTTGTCTATTTAAATTGTAAACTCTTCAAGGCAATGATTCTCTCTTACTAGGTGTCCATACAGTGCCTATCACAATGGGGGTTCTACCACTATATATATAATAATCTAACAGTTTGTAGCGCCAAATTGATCCCGGTGCAATTCCATGGGTTTCAGGGATGAATCTGGCCCTTTCAGCTGGAGAGCAGAATAATTTTTATGACAATAGTTGATTCAGGAACATCAGAAAAGACAATAATTCTTTATTGCACCGGCTTCCACTTGTGGCGAGTAGAGATAGCGCCACGAAAATTAAAGCACCTCACTGCTGGCACCTGGCCTGACACCTTCTCGTGTCTAGTGCAAGCCTGACAGCTCTCCTGAGATCCCATCCCTGTCTCTGACACTGACTCATTGTGTGATCCAGGGCATATCACTTTACCCTTCTACTTCTCAGTTCCCTCCCACCCCCCCATCTGTGAGTGTATATAATAATAGGAATGTAGTCAATACTTACCACCCGCAGTGGAGGTTGTGAGGGTAATATGCGTAAAGCACTTGGAGAACCTCAGATGAAAGGCAACATATAATTATAATGGACAGATTCATTGTGCCAGGTTCAAGGGGGTGAAAACTGCAAACACCTTTGAGCTTGAAGGGGCAAATGCACCAGGAATTCACCCTAGGAGAGGGCAGGCGGTGGGGCTACAGCTAATCCAATCCACAGATTCCACTCGGAGATGGAAGCTTTAAAAACTAGCTCAATGAAGTCTCCCTCCTCAGGGAGGTCAAGTGGTGGAAAGGCTATTGCTACAGGCTTTGGATTGATCATTGTTAATCATTTTTATTACGGTAGTACCCAGGAACCAACCGTTGTGCCAGGGGTTTTACAAACAAATTAACGGGCAGTCCCCCACCCCAAAGAGCTTACAAATGAAATATTCTGCCAGTTACTCTACCTGCTGGAAAACTTGGATTGTTCCAAGCAGAACTGTCTGACATCTGGCTTTATTCCAAATGAGCAGGCAGCCCTGAGACTCCGGTTCAGGATCAGCTCAATGTTCAGGCAGCAGCACTGGTACCGAAAAGCAGGGGAAGGAGGAGGTACCTGCTGTTTTGTTATATAAAAGGCTCATTTATTACTCATGAAAGTACATGAGGTATCAAGCGTCTCATCTTGATTAATGATACTAATTAAACTAATGGGTTCAAGTAATTTTACAGCTGATATTTTTATATAGTTTTCCTTTGTTTTGCAAATGGCAGCTGGGACATACTGCCCTGTCAGCTTGCATCAGTCACGTTATAGTACTCTGGGGGAGTCATCTTTTTAAGGTCATATAAATAAATAAAGCTCCTCATTTCTCCCCCACTCCTCCCCCCATTTTCCACTGCAGGTTTATAGGTCAGGTTTTCAAACCTACAGAGTGTAGTGGCTACCAGTAAACTTCCAGCTGAGAAGAAGGATGGTCTTGTGGTTAAGCCTATGATCTCAGTCTCAAGCAATCTGAGTTCTGGTCGTAGCTCTCTCACAAGCTTCTTGCATAGCCTTGGCAAGTCACTTCATCGCTCTGTGTGTAGAATGGGAATGCTAATAGTTCCTTTGTCCGTCTTGTCTATGTACTTTGGAGCAGGAACTGTCTTTTTTAATGTGCAAATACAGCGACTGACATAATGGGGCCCCATAATGAGTGGGGTCCTGCAGATGATGCTATGATAATCATAGTAACATCAGGCAATTGCACACGTAATTTATGCATACCGTTATGGTGACTAAGCGTGCAAATTAGGTAATTGCACAGTAAAGAGAAGCCATTTGCACAGGGCCAATTGTACACGATTTGCATTGCACCAACACGGTAACTGTGCTGAAATTAGGCATGCGGTTGTGTGCACACTATCCTAGAGGGTTCGAAAGACTTGTCCCCTGTATTTAGTATCCAAATGGTTGCAAGTAGAATTTGTTGGTCTTATTTTTTGTTTACAGGGGACCGTCAACCGTAGAGCAATGTAACTACTGACCATGTAATTACATTGTAAGGCAAGTTCCACATGGTGACAGGGTAAATAAAATACAAGGTTATTTTTTTCCCTCTCAGTAAGGGAGATGGTTATTGTGACATCTTACTGCTGCACATTATGTAGTAATTATGATTGCAATAACTTGGTAACTTCCAGGATTATTACCAAGTGCCAAGGAATAGGGAAGTATTATTTACTGTGGTTGTGTGTGCAGGCAGTCATGGAAACTGAAGACCAAAAAAGCAACTGACATGACTGTTCTCTCCAGTACATTTTCCAGTGTTTTGTCCAGTCTCATTTTTAATATCTCTACCTGTGGCTTCCACTACATACTTGGACAGACTATTCCAGAATCTAATATCTCACCATCAAAAATATTTTCATGCTATTCAGCCTATGTTTTCCCTTTCTAAATTGTATTGCATAACCCCTAGTTATACTTGTCTGCACCAGAGTAATAAGACCCCACCTTCCATAGGGTTTATACTCACAGTTCTTTTCATTTTTTGAAATAGGGCCATTTTTGTTTTATTTGCCAGAATATGTCACAAATTTTCTTTTCAATGCTCACCCCTCCCCAACATTCTGGAGCTCAGTGTTTGGTAAATGAAATAATTTAATAAAATATTTTATCTATATTTAAAATAGACACCTTTTGTCTGAAAACTTTTGACTGTCTACTAATTAAAAAAATTCCTCCACAAAAGGCCATTTTTCAGTTAGAAAAAAGTTTGTTCAAATAAAACTTCAGCTGGCTCTAGCAAGAATAAATGATGATCAGACATGTTGCAGTCACAAATACACATGCCTCTACAGCTCTGGATTTCTTTTCTCTACATAAAATCATTGGACTGGATTTTGATCTTGTTTACACTGCTTTAACTCCCTGACTTCGCTGGAGTCACTCCAGATTTATACTGGGGTAAATGGAATCAGAATCTTGCCCATTATCTTCAAGTAACAACCATTTGGGCCTTAAAAATTCATTAAGCAGCAGAATTTCTTAGTGATAGCTCTGCTACAGGTACAATCTACTGTAAAGGGATGCAATGGAATATACTGTTGGAGGAAAGATTTGGTCTTGGATTAATGGAGATAAATATCTGACCTCAGGAACGAATGGGGGGTGGAGGGGAGGGGAAGGAACTGGACATGCAGGCCTGTGCTTCAGCCTCATTCTTATGGCAGAAATGGGCAACCTTAGATGCTCTTGGCACTGCCTTTAGGGTGTGATGCTATGTCAGGCGACCAGGCCGAGGGGAGTCTAGCCTAGTGGTCAGAGTGGGCATCAGGAGCTTAGGACCAGGGTCAGACACAGAGTCAGTGTCAGTAGTTAGAAGCAGGAGCAAAAGCCAAGGGTCAAAGCTGGAGGTTGGGAACTGGAGCGAGCAGGGTAGCAAGCAAGAACAGGACAGAGACAAAGCTGGGTGCAAGGCAGGGGGCAGCAGGAATAAGGTAACACAGGAACAGGCACATTGATGAGCATAGAGCAGCCAGCAAGCTGCTGCTGCTGCTGCTGGTTTAAGAGCTGGCCTGCTGGCCCCTGTAGCCAATCAGGGGGCATGGCCAATCAGACAGCCTGCTGCAGGCCAGCTGTACTGATGAGGCCACCTGGAGACCAGCTCTGCTGAATGTCCTGATTCCTGACATGCTGCCTGTGTATGTTAATAGCTGGAACCCTGGTGGCCTAGCAAAATATTTTTCAGGATCAATAAATCAGGTAAAAGTCAGATGTGGACCATCACCAAAAATCTCTGCAAGGTCGGGATAGAGCAACACACAAACACGTATGTGAATCCGAGTGCTGACTGAAAGGTCAGTGAATCATTCATGGTAGTCAAACCTTTTAATAGGCAAAGTGAAAAAGTCTAAGTGTGATGGGCAAACTGAGGGTACTGTCATTGGTCTCCACAGTACCAGGACTGGGGGCTTTACTCTTTCTGATCCAATCTTACCAATGGCATTCATACAGATTGCATGGTCACGCTTTTCTACATTCACTAATATTTACATGGAAGAAGGCATGTATATAGGCAACTGGGCAGTTACAGGCTCCCTGTGCTTGCTGTCTGCCTACCCATTCTGAGCATGCAAATAGGAGTACATGCAAATACTGTGACCCCTATTTAAGACCCTCCCTTGAAAATGTGTCCCTATGGCTCCCTTTGAGGTCACACAGCTCATTATAGCTACTTAGGGTGATAGTTATAGAGGAACAGAGTCCCAAGAAGTAGGAAACTTCTTGTTCTTCATCACTTGGATTTTGGGTATATAGGGCTTGATCCTCTGCTGGTGTTACACTGAAGTCAATGGAGCAATGCCAATAGACCTAACATTTCATGAACATGTAGTGCGTTATATGAATAAAACAACATACTTTTTCTCACCCTCTCTAGCCCTTCAATTAAATTTTTAATTATTATTCTATGTAATTTTCAATATGTTTCTGCGGCACTTATGAAACGGGCCGTCTCTGGTGGTTAATTTAACACCTGCAAATTCTCAAGGCTGTTAACCTTAGTCTAGTGAATAAAATCTTTGCCATACAGTTAAAAGATTGTGAGCTCAAATCTATCTGAGTCTGAGTTTTTGTTGACGTGTATATGTTTTACTTTCACTATAGAGTAGATATAGAAATATAGGACTGGAAAGGACCTCGAGAGATCATCTAGTCCAGTCCCCTAGACTGAGGGAGGACTAGGAATTATCTAGACCATCCCTGACAGGTGTGTGTCTAATCCATTCTTAAAAACCTCCAGTGATGGAGGCTCCACATCATCATCTTACTACTGAATTACCATTATCATCCAAAATATTCTGCAGGAGACTAAGATGTTATACAACAAAAGAAAAAATACCTCACAAGTAAATACGTCTGGGGCATATTTCTTCACCATACTCTCTTTGTGCGGGATAACTATTGATGCATTGACTTCGGGTATATTCATTATCCTTTTAGAGAAAGGAAGATAGTGTAAATAAATCTTGGAATCTTGATTTGTGCATGTGCCAGGAGAGCATCTTAGCACAGCCATATGCTGGATAACTAACTTGGGTTATTTTATTATTTTAGATTTCCCCCCCCAAGGGACTGATGCAGAGCCCACAGAAATCAACGGGAGTCTTTCCACTGACTTCAGTGAGCTTTGGATGAGGTCCTAAATGCTTAACCTTCACCCTCAACATATGTACAATATAAAACCCCTCATAAATCTTACACCATAAACCAGCATCAAATGGCAAACTCTTACCTAGACTATCAGGACTAGTAATCAATTGGCCTCTTTAAACCCTCCTCAACCAATCCTTTTCTTTAAAACCAGGGAAAAAAGGAAGACCTTACCATGAGACCTGAAAGTCAACAGATCCAGGCTTTTTTGAACCAAAATCATAGAATCATAGAATCATAGAACTGAAAGGGACTTCAAGAGGTCATCTTGTCCACTCCCCTGCACTCAAGGCAGGACTAAGTATTATCTGACCATCCCTGACAGGTGTTTGTCTAATCTGCTCTTAAAAATCTCCAGTGACGGAGATTCCACAACCTCCCTGGGCAATTTATTCCAGTGCTTAACCACCCTGACAGTTAGGAAGTTTTTCCTAATGTCCAACCTAAACCTCCCTTGCTGCAATTTAAGCCCATTGCTTCTTGTCCTATCCTCAGAGGTTAAGAAGAAGAATTTTTCTCCCTCCTCCTTGTAACAACCTTTTATGTACTTAAAAACTGTTATTATGGCCCCTCTCAGTCTTCTCTTTTCCAGACTAAACAAACTCAGTTTTTTCAATCTTCCTTCATAGGTCATGTTTTCTAGACTTTTAATCATTTTTGTTGCTCTACTCTGGACTTTTTCCAATTTGTGCACATCTTCCCTGAAATGTGGCACCTAGAACTTGACACAATACTCTAGCTGAGGCCTAATCAGCACAGAGTAGAGTGGAAGAATAACTTCTCATGTCTTGCTTACAACACTCCTGCTAATACATCCCAGAATGTTGTTCGCTTTTTTTGCAACACATTTTGCTTATGGTCCACTATAAATGGAAGTAATTTCCAGAATCAAAGGTAACTCAGCAAAAATATCTTACCATCAGCCCCCTTTTTAAACTAGAGAGCTGTTAGCCTGACCTTGCCATGGTAACATACGAAGAGAGAGACCATATGTAAGGCAGACAGGGCCCAAACCCTTTAATGGCTTCCGAGGTCAAACCCAGCACCTTGAATTGCATTCAGAAGCAAAATGGGAGCCAGTGGAGATCACAGAGCCCAGATGTAATGTGCTTCCCCGAAAAGCACATCTCAGCAAGTGGGTGTCTCCATCCTGTAGCAAAGTTACTGAATGGCCATCGCGTGTGTCTCCATGTTGAGCCCTCTGACAGAAAGGAACAGAGGTGCTCAAGAATGATGCTAATCCACCCCCATTAGGCTCCAGAGCTGCCTCCTGGTCCAGGGTATCAAAAGCCGATGACAGATCTAAAAGAACCAGACAGAAGCTTTGACATCATTGCGGCTATGGCCCTGACTGGGCAGCCAGGCAAGGAAGGCCATTTCTCTCAAATGAAAAGCAAGTGGAAATCGAACATGATCGCAAATTACGCTGCCCTCTTTGAGCCAGAAAAGAAATCCTTTAGCAAACGTTCCTGGCCCCGAAAGATCAATGACAGGTCAAATACCACTTAGAAACACGTATGATATTGGCACACTCTTGGCAGAGTGCTCAGAAAGAAAAAAGCTGGCTGCTTCATTCTGAATAGGAGGCAGCTAATTCTGAGTTCATAAATCACAGGTTGCGGGGAATACTGGACCCACAGTTCATTCTTATCAGTGGTTTCCAGGTCGTTGCTTGCTGTCAATAGCTCCCTGTTTGATATGGAAAGACACATTATTCATAGACAGATACACACACGTTATATATATTTACAATTCTCTCGTTTGGAAGAAGATACCAGGCTAGAGCTCCAGCTGTTACAGATGGGCATTTGAGTCAAGCGATCTGTGCCGATTTACCCCAGCTGAAGGTCTGCACCAGCGTTTTTAAAGGCACAGCCATTTTCCTGCAGGAAAACAATATTTAAAAGATATATTTAAAATGTTTGTCATGCAGCTGAAAACAATTATGCTGCATTTTCCCCAACATATTCCACCAACAGGGGCGGATTAGGGTTTTGTGGGGCCCCTGGGCCAGATCAAGAGGTGGCCCCTCCCCCCCTTCGTCCTGCCATCCCCCCCCACCTCCCCCGGCGCTCCTGGGGTGAGGGTGCGGGGGATTGCCCTGCTTCTCCCAGTGCTCCAGCTGGGGAGTGGGGTGGGGCACGGGGGCTTGTCTTATTCCGCCCACCTGCCCCCCGTGCCGGAGCGCCAGTCGGGTGGAGTGAGGCAAGCCTCTGCGCCCTGAGCCCACTCTCCAGCAGGGGTGCCCAGCCAGTGGAGTGGGTCGGGGCAACCATTTTTCTAGGGGCCCCAATTATTTGGGGCTAATCCACCACGGTCATCCAAGTATATCGTACTATATACACAGTACACACCGACATTAGGGCTGTGACGGACACACACCTCATAATCTGATCACACAAGATCCTGCCGGTTTTGCTGTATTCTTCTTCGTATAAATCAGATTCCAACATTTAACATGGTACAGAATAATAACCAGTTCTCATGGAGCACTTTTTCATGCCAACACACTTCGCAAAAGAGGTCAGTATCATTATCCCCATTTTACAGATGAGGAAACTGAGGCATGGACAGAGGCAATGGCTTGCCCAAGGTCACCCAGAAACCAGGTCTTTGGAGTCCCACTCCAGTGCTCTATCCACTGGAGGCTACACTGCCTCTCATATACCTGTTCAGAACTATAGTAAAATGGCTGCTGCCATTTACTGCTATGCAGTACAGCCCAAGTCCCTCCGCAAATGCTTCCCTTCTTCTCCCATCACCGGTCGAGCACCCTCCTCATCCCCAGAGACTTCCCCCCTGCCCAAGGCTTGGGAGGACTGGTAGTAAATCACTAATTAGACCCACAGCTTCTCAGCTCTAAGAGTGCAGGTTTGAGTCCAGTCCGGGGCAGTGGAAACTGAAGGCTTTCCCCCCTCAGTGCTCGTAAGTGGCTTGTGAAACTGCTTTGATTTTCTCAGGCCACTTCCTTGTGCCTCACTGTCACCATCAGGCAAAGCACCGCTCCGACGGGCATGACTTGGAAGCTCTGCCCGTGGTCTCAGCGGAGAGGCTGGCAGCTGAATGCGCAGGGAGACTTGTCTGGGAATGCGCAGGATGGGGGGAGAGTGCAGTGTGGCGCAGCACCCTGTTCTGCCACCAACTAGAGCACTTCACTCTGGAGGGACGTCGCTGGAGCCCCTTTCGCTAACAGCCCCTGGTGCGTTTCGTTGAAGAGAAACAGGAAGCGCCCGCAAGTATTGAGGACGTCCGACCCAGCCGCCAGTAAACGCTCGGGTAACTGCGTTACATAGCGTTAGCGCCACACCAGCCGGGAAGTTAGTATCAGAGACACTCGCTCTAAATCAGCTAATCATCCTGGTGGTAAAGGTCCCACCCTTAGCCCTATTGCTGGCCACCCCCTCCCCTCCCTTGCCAAGAAACCCGAGAGCACTTTCTAGCGCTAGCAGCCCCCTGGACGGGCACCGGAATACCACACCGTGTCCCCACGTCTTTCTCTCACTGTAATACATTAAAACCTTTAAAAGCAAAGGCTGACACTAAAAAGGCGTTGGATCCCATTGGATTTGTGCCATTTGATGGCTTATTTGAATGAGCTTTAGCGGAGGGATGAAGGCTGCAGAGACTGGGAGAGTTTCACAGCTTCCAGCAGAGTTGTCTAGGGAGAGAAAGGACAGCCGGGCCAGGAGTGACATATCAATGTCTCCATCTGTCAGGTCAGCTCAAAGCAGCTCAGGATCGCTGGCGCTTAAGATAGAACAGGGCTGGCAACAGCAGTGTGAGAATGGTGAGAGAATCCCACAGAGGTGGGCTGGAAGTGGCTGAGGAGCCATGCTGTGCTGGAGGTCCCACCCCACAGAAGCCTAATGATTCTAACGAATGGGTCAGATTCACGGGTGACTTGCACGGCCACACGTGGGGCTGAGCTCTGCTCTCGCCGCACCAGTGTAACGTGGGTGGGAATGGGGCTGAGGGCTGACCCGTACCATTTGGCAGGTGGCGGGTGTGCAAAGCGAGTGTAACTCTCAAACCAACGGGGGGGAGGGGCAGGCAGGCCTCAGGAAAAGCAACCTGCTGGAGCCCAAGGGCTGCTGTATCCCTTCCTATGTCGCTTTCTTGCTCCAGCCCTCCCTGGCTCCCCCTTACTATGTAAGTTACACTTGTTTCACACACCCATGGACCCCCCCAGGTCAGCGAGTGTCTCACTGCTTCACCACAAAGATACACTGACATCGTTTTCCATGCTACCTACGTGCCACGTGTAATTTAAACTACCTGGTCCCTTGGTTTCAGGAGGTTAGTCCAGATTGATGCCATTGTAACTGAGAGCAGAATCCAGCCCAGAGGCTTTAAAAATAACAGGTTAATATTCTTCTTGGCACAAAGGCCATTCTCTGGGCCTGGGTCTGACCTAGGGTCCCTCCAGCCCCCCTGCTTCATTGGGATGTCACATGACTATATGTAAATCAGACACTTTCTTGGCCGATGCAGCTCAATGCACAGAGCAGGTTTTAATTACCTACCACAAGAGCGTTCTCCTCTGCTATCCCATAATAAGACCTGCTCTCATGTCACTTTCCCACCCTTATCCCACTCCAATGTCTTTTTTACTTTGTGGCCACAAGATTTTATCCAGTGTTGTCCGACATCACTGCGCCTCCAACCACCATTGCCTTTTCCTGGGACATGTCTCAGTTGCTGTTGCACGAGGTTGCTTTTCCATTGAGAGAGTTTGGCTCGCAAAAGGCCTTTTTACTTCCACATCAGGAATGCTGAGCGGAGTGTATGTGCGCGCGCTGTGGGGGAAGGGAACCTATTGACTGCTCTTGTTGGAGGCTGCCTTTGACAGGGTAATGCTTCATCCCGAAAGCAAATGGTGCATTAAAAGAGAGCCTCCCTAACAAACTGAGATAACAACAACAACAACAACAACAACAATCACAGAATATGTAGATTATTTCTATCATCACCTCTATCAAGGTGCTTTTCATTGGTCGCTCTTGAAACACTGTTCAAAGATTGGCAAGCATGATTAACCCCATATTTCTCATAGGGAAACTGAGGCACAGAGTTATTAAATAACTTTCGTAAGACTATACAGCAGGGGTCAGCAACCTTTGGCATGCGGCTCGCCAGGGTAAGCACCCTGGTGGGCTGGGACAGTTTGTTTACCTGCCGCGTCCACAGGTTCGGCCATTCGCGGCTCCCACTGGCCGCGGTTCACCACTCCAGGCCAATGGGGGTGGCGGGAAGCAGCGGCCAGCACATCCCTCGGCCCATGCTGCTTCCCGCCACCCCCAACGGGGGAGGGGCAGAGTCAGGAACAGAACTTCAGATACTATGGTGATGAGCACGACGTAAAATAGAATAGAGTAGAAACCAAATTTCCCAACCCTGCTCCAGTGTCTGATATGCTGGACTACACTCTTTCCTTGCCTGCAGAAGCTCCATCCAAACTCTCTTCCTGATACAGCTACAACCCAGCCGTATATATTTGTTTGTCTGCGGTTTTTGCATTATCATTTGCTAAATATATTACAACATACTATTTACTTCAGTCTGCAGCTCCAAGATCTTTATGTGGTTTTCCCTCCACGCAAATAAATCACTGGATCAAATAGCTTTGATTAAAAAAAAAATACCAATGTACAGTACACAAGCAATTTGTCATCACCATGTGCAAACAAAGTGGAGAGGGAGTTCACTGAGCCAAATTTTATGTACAGCTGCTATGTAAACTTGCCTAATTCCCCAGGGTTGTAGTGTCGGTATTAATGGTAATAGCATTTCTAATATGGCATATTTCCAATATTTTGTCCTTAATGAGGATTCTGATCACAATACACAGTTTTATTTTGCTTACGCTTTCTTCCTCTGCCTGAAATATAGCTGGCTTTTGTACAGAGAGAGGAGCGAATGACTGCCATGCGGGGTGGAGCTGCAATGCAGTGCCGGGGACAGACAGAGTGCATCTGGCGTGTGGCTTGTCGTTCTGTGCCACTGTGTTGTTACTGCTGGGGGAGCCATCAAAATGGTGGCAGCTGCTAATGTTTTACTGAAGGAAGCCCCCCAAGAGAAGTCCAGCACTGCCCATGCCATCAGTTCTTTTAAGGGCAAAGCAAAGTGCTCTTTGTATCCCTTTCCGATCTGATGCTCATATGCAGTTGCATGTTTGCAGAAACCTAACTTAGTTTGTAGGTCTCTAGCTACATTAGGTTAACCAGGAGATTTTAATTAACTGAATACACATTACTATTTACATATATGTGTGCGTGTGTGTATGTGTTTTATTCCACAACAGGCAAAGTAGTATTGTGTAAATGGGGGTGTGTGACCAAGCTGAAAGAGAAAAGGAGAGTTTTGTATTCAAAATAGTGTTTTGTACATCCTTGAACATGACTGGGCTGGGTTTGTGACAATTTTTTATCTCTACCGTCTACCATAAACCATGGCTCTGGGAAACTGGTTCATGTGAACTTCAAGGGTGAAGGTTACAAGCCCAAATTTTCATTGAGTTTGTGCATAATGCATGTGCAACTGTGTACTTAAAATGTACATGCAAGTTACCATAATTAACTACTGGTATATACATTTTCCCAGTTTGCACATTCAACTGCATACCTCACTTGTTCTGGCCCTCTTTGTTTCTAAAATCGGCCACCTGTGTCATGCATCTTTCTGGTGTGGTTCACACGTGTTTCACTCTTCGTCCTTTCAAACTCACAGGTACATCACATTTGAAACATGTGTGCCTATGAGACAAATAAAATCCTCATGCAAACTTCATGTGAGCCACATGTGGATTCCTAGCTCCAGAAGTCACATATGGCATACAGCTGATGCCTTTAGCACAGTGGAAGCCTTTCTTTTAATGGGAAACACAAGCTGGTCAGTGAATGAGCTCCCAGATCAAAAGAGAGCCCAGGGCAGAAATCCACTAGAAAGATTAGCTGAAGCATTCAAAGGGTTAAAAAAGAAAAAAGACAATTGGTTCATTTAAAGGCTAAACGGAAACATTGCAGGGATTATTTGAATATGTTATTTTCCCCTGTGGGATTTTTGTCATTAGGTTGCTGAGCTCCTGGCTCTGCCACTAACTTACTCTGTCACCTTGAGCAAGTCACTTAACCATCTGTCCCTCCATTTTCCCAAGCACAAAGTGAGGATAATAACACTGCCCTATCTTTGTAATACACTTTGAGCAATATGGAGAAAGGCCATGAGGCAAGAACCACAGCAGGTGTGATCCAGCACAGCTTCATTCACTTCAATGGAGCTTGGATGATTTACACCAGCTAAGGATTTAGCCCCAGTCTTTCATGTGCTGTGGTCTATCCTACCTCCTCAGCTGGCTTAAATCAGGTAAACTGTGGATCTGGCCCAGAGTGTGTGTATAGTGGTGCTGTTGATGGTAGAGGGGTTATAATCAGCCCTAAGGGTAGTAGAGAGAAGCATTTTCTTTCCCCCTGTTCAAACATCTACAGTGGAAATAGATAAATCACTTTTCAGGGTGCCAAACATTTTCTGGGCTCCCACACTAAAAATATTTGGGGTGCCCTTTATGAACGGGGTGCAGCATTTTCATCACTATTCCAAGCACTGTCTCTTTGTCTGTTTCATGGCTCCCATTCTGCAATAAATAAATAGCTATTTGTTATATGTCTCTTTTTTATGAAAACATTTTTACGTGTTTTGCTCTTCCTTAATTAAAAACACATCAGGCCATGGATAAAGCATTGTGGAATGGCTTGTTGTGGCATCACATTTATAGCTGGCAAGCCAATTTCTAATAAAATGGTTTTTGAGGGGAATATTGCCTTCATTCAAATCTCCTATAAAAACTACCCATCCATTAATTCCAATTAATGATCACTACAGCATTTCCGTTAATGCTGGTAGTAATTCTTAGCTAATGGCTGATTTTCAACAAAATCAGAATCAATGTAAGTTTGGACAGGACCCTTGCAGAATTAATTTACTGCCTTGATGCTAGTTGAACCGAAGCACTGTGGGCCTTTGGAGCATGTAAATCACAGCACTTTGAAATGTTTCCCCGTAGTTATTGTATGCAGCGTATGAGATGAGTTTCTTGTGTGCTTTTGGGAGCAAAAAAAATTAAAATAAAATGGAGGCCTGATCCTGCAAACCTGTCACACCTGAGCTGGCCCTTACTCACCTGAATAGTCTCATTCAGTGGGTAAGGACCCATGAGCCATAGGATCAGGCCCTGGAAGAATGATGCAAAGCAAAATAAATGAAGAAAGAAGAGTGAAATCTTGGCCCCCACTGAAGTCAATGGAAAAAGGGCTGTTAACTTTATGGGGCCAGGATGTCACTCAATGGGTATGTCTACACTGCAATTAAAAACCCATGGCTGGCCTGTGCCAGCTGACTCAGGTTTGCGGGGCTGGGGTTAAGGGGCTGTTTCATTGCAATGTAGACATTCAGGCTCAGGCTGCCGCCTGAGCTCCAGAACCTTCCCACCTCACAGGGTCCTAGAGCCCTTATCCAATGATAAAATGTACTCTAAAAGCTTGGGCCAAATCTCCACTGAATGTACCAGTATTGTAGCCTGCCTCTATTATTGATTGTGGTGCTGTGCTTGACCCGGTGAGTTTAAGAAGCAGACTGTGAAGGAGGAAGACAAAGGGGAAAAACTTTCCTGACCTTTCCATTGCTCTGAATTGCCAGCCTTCACCTCAAAGTGCCGGACATCACATTTAATGGAAAACTATGACCAAGTGGGAGCCGTGACTGCTAGCGGCAGCTGCAGGAGAAAGGGTCAACTGCTTAGACAGTTTGCTCTGGGGCTGTATGTGGTTGTTCTTTTCCAGCTGACAAAGTGATAATTCAATGCAGTGAAATGATGGAGAGCATGGCACAGTACACGAGAGGCTTTTGCCAAGCAGCCACTTTAAAGCCAATATGAAAAATATAGCACCCTGCATAAATGGTAGTTTGACCCTGTGGCCCATGGTCCCAGTCCCATACACAGAATAGAATTTGGTTCTAGCAGAGGATTAGGTAAAGCAAAGGTCCTGATCACGGTGGTTCTTAAAGATCACACAGAACTTTAAGGAAAAGTTGGGGTCCTAAGCCATATGTCCAGGCTAAGCTCCAGCTTGTGCAATTACATTTTACCTGCTTAAAGGTTGAAGTTTTCAGATCTGCCGAGGGGATGTAGAAGTCCAATTCCCCATTACAATTAAAGGAATTGGGTGTTCAATTCAGATCTCTTAAACAGCTTTGAAAATCTCAGCCCTGGCACAGTTTCATTTGCCTTCATTGTCCTTCTGTGTGTCCTGTGCTATGGTCCCAGCTGCAGTCTTCTCAGATCTGAACTAAAAACAAATGAAAGCAGGAAGCTGTTAAGAAAACACAACCAACTACATGCAGAGCAGCAAAAAACGAAGCAGCAAGCTTGTTATTCTTCCAGAAGAATGACTGAAAATAACTGCGGAGCAAAGAGAGCCAGTGAAGTCAACGGAGCTATGCCGGTTTACACCAGTTGAGGTTCAGGCCCCTTGTCTACTGTCCCTTTCTCCAGGGCTAAAGGCACAAAACTCAATATGCCTGAGGAAGCAGCTTCAGGTTCCGGGCTGTGGGCAGTTGGGAGATAAAAATGAGAGAGAGAGGCATCATTTCTGTTTCAGGGAGTCAATGGAAGGAACCCTGGATGGGCTTGTGTCTTTTTGCTCCTCCCATTTTCTTTAGATTGTTTTTTTAACATTAGTTGCAATGTTTGCTGTTCAGCCGCCAAAAGGGAAGTAGAAAGCCAATTACACACTGAACTGGGCAGAAAGTGTTGAGTAAAAATGAAATTTCTGCCTGGTAACTTCTGACAAAAACTGTGCTGGGAACAGAGAGAACCAGCTGCTTTTGTCAGGACTGCACTGGAATAAGGAGATGCTGCTGCTTTCGAAAGGAACAAAGCCCCCAGCCCAGTGGCAGGATGCAGAAGGCCCCGGATATAGCGAAAGCACTGTTTAGTGGGGTGGGGAGTCAGAAGATGGAGATCCTTCTCCTTCACCCCTTAAATAGTCTGGAGCTCCACTCTAGGGAGGTCCCCACTTACAGCACTGTAGAGGAATCAGGTAGGTGGGGTGGAAGGGGGGGCAGCCCACGGAACTGCAGGCACATGGATGCACTAATCCGCACTCACACACAACAGGGAAAGAGGGTCACAGCAGCTAGAGAGGTTGCAACAGTCCAAAGCTGGTAGCACTGGGCTGTAGAGTAAGCAGCTCTCCTGTGGTTCTGTGACCAGGGTGGTTGGGGGGGAGGAGGGGAGGTCTATTCCCCGGCTGTTATGGAGCCACCCTGCACAAAATACATTTTTGGTGTCATTCTTTCCTCCCTAGCCCCCGGAAAAAAATATTCATTTTGTAATGATTCAGCCATGTGATTCAGGGTCACTCTCCCTCTGGTTACCTCCCCTTTTGTGTTGTATGTTTGGGTAGAAAACCCAAAGGATGTTTATTTTGCAATGTATTAAGCAAATTGGTATTAACATTCAAGGCCACAGGGCTCATGGAATCGCTGGCATTAGTCAGTCTCCCAGTTTCATGCATGAGTGCCTAGTCAGGAAAGCTCAATTGGGTCCTGATGTAACATACAGCAGAGGATTCACTTCAACATCTCCACCACCGGCAAAGGACAATAAGTCAACTCAAGAGAAATCAGTTTCCAAATCACACAGCCCTGTAACCTGTCATTTTCTGAATGGCTTTATTATAGCTTTTCCTTAGCTCTCAGTCTAGAGACTAAAGAACTAGACTCCTTACTGACTTTCCCTGAAATCGGTTAAACAAATTACTGGCTTTATTCACTGATGGTAACACAAAGTCCAACCCTAGCAGGGAAAGGCCAATAATATTTCATTTAATATTATTAAACTTGCCACTAAAGGCCACATTTTTCTCTGTTGTATCAGGGCATCTCCAGAGTGAATCCCCTAAGACCATAGCTTGGATTTACACGGTTGTAATGGAGCGGTGACCAAAAATATTATAAACAGAGCACTATATGCAAGGCCCTTTGGTCTCTGGCACAATGGAACCCAAGTCTATGGCAGCAACCCCTAAATTCTGTGGCAAAATTAATTCTGTCCTTGGGAAATTGCCATGCAAGTACACAGCTTATGGCTCCCTGCTGAAAATACACCGTGATGTAAATTGATCAATGATCATCTTGGAAAATGATTATTTTGAAGGGTGGGTTTTCTCACTCTGCTCTCCAGGTGACCCATTGCAACATCTCTTCCTTCTCCCATGGGGATTTCAGGTCTGAGTTAATGTTGACAGAACCAACGTTAGCAGCCTCTGGTTTCCCTTGCATCTAGTGAGGGCCTCTACACCAACTCCTGGGAATGGTGTTTGAAGGCAGAGACAGATGGGAGCATGACTCTTGTAGAAACCGTGATATTGACAAATTAGGAGGCACTGAGGGCACTCAAAGCATCCATGCAGAAGGGCTGTCTTGCGCTGGTTTCAGGGACTTGACAGATGTCAGGCCCAAACCGCCTGTCTGCTCTGTGAGTTGGGGAAAATGCAACCCCTCTAATGGAGGAATACCAGGGAAGGTGTGAGTCAAAACTGCCAGGGTTTCCCACTCACGCTGTGGGAAAACCCTCCTGAGGTCATGGCAGCATGTGTCCCAAAAGGAATATTACAGCAGCAGGATTTGGAATTTACACCAGAAGGGGACTAATTATTAGCTCTGTCTGGGAAGAAGCAACATTAGGTATTTCAGCTATTGTTATTTATATTGTGATAGCTGCTAGAGGGCCCCAATCCAGGATCAAGGCCCCACTGGAATAGGTACTGTAAACAAACACGCACACACACACACTCTCTTAATGAAAAGATGGCCGGTGCCCCAAAGAGCTTATATTCTCAGTATATTCTTTTCCCCAAAATATGAACATTGCAAAATTGTGAATTTTGATGGTTTTCAGTATTTTATATTTGTAAACACCAGTTCTCAAATATTTGGCTTTAATGCTGATATTTTGGGTTTTGGGGATTGAAACTGAAAATCCCAGGAGAAATTGTACTTTAGGAATAATCCTGCACTGGCAGAGAGCTCAGCTGGGTGGTTGCTTTTCCAGCTCTAATATCTAGGATCCTATGGGCCAGAACCTTAGTTGGTATAAAACACCAAAGTTCCCTTGGCTTCAATGGGATTACGTTGATTTATACCAGCTCGGGATTTGGCACAGATATGATTCTGCACTTATACTGTATCTGAATCTGCATTTTGATAATTTGTCTCCAATACAAGAAAGAATCCCTATTTAACATTAGGCACTGCAATAAGACTTAAAGTAAAGCACGTGCTTAGGGATTCATTCCTGAATCAGAGCCATCACATTTTTAAAAATGATTAATATATTTGGAATAAATTCATATTAATGATCACATAAATTAAAATCTGGAAGAAATCCAACTTTTTAAAAGCTTCCTCCACCATTGTAGCTATGTTCAAATTGACTTTGTGTTCCAAATGTACCTTATGTGGGAATACATTTTCCCTCACCAATATTTTGGGTATGGGGTTGCCTCTTTAAGAAGCTCCAGTAATCACTGTGATGAGTTGATTTTAGGTTCATCTGGCATTAAGACCAATTTTGAATATGCATTGTTAAAAATAACACAAGCATGACACATATTAAATCACTGTTGACATAGTAAACCCTGTTTTTTTTTAAATCCACATTCTTTAATTACGCCAACAATTCTTTCATCTTTTTATAACCAAATGACATGATTCAAAACTCCGAGCAAAGGAGGAATTTGGAAAATTGTGCAGGAAAATAGACCTGGAAAAAAAAAACTGACATAAAAAAATGGGTGTCTTAAAAATTCCACACCATATATTGATTCTCCTTGAAAAATAATCAAAAACTTTTTGCTTATTACTGTTTTATATATGAGAAAACCACTTCCTTGTACAGAGAGACAGCTCAAGGAGATGAATGGCCATGCAAGCATTATTCCAGCACCAATACGTCAGCTCCAGTTTAAGGTAGCTTTTTAATTTGGTAATTTCCTTTGTTTGGGACTCAGTTATTTAAAGAGGAGCTATATCTCCATGCCCGGGTTTGGCTTGAAGGCACCGTGCTGACTGGTCCACAACTTGGAAGCTCTATGGGTTTCGTTGCCAAGTTCCATTTCTTTTCCATGTTCCAGCCAAGCCCAAACTGAACCAAACCTCCATCTGGGCATCCCTCTTCCACAATGCTATAGGCCCCTTTTCCAAGCCACCACACTTTGTCCAGGCTGGAGTAAAGCAGGTGTGGTAAGGCAGCGGGAAGGAAGTGAAGCCAGAAGGTACAGCTAGGTGATTAGTGGGGAAGGTACAGGAACCTCTGTTACTGAGGGCAGAGTGCACTGGAAAGGGGGGGAGGCAGTGGTTGCTTCATTTTCTTTTTATTGGTAAGTGTAAGACCCACCAGCTTGTGGCTAATGGAATGATGAAGTGATTGTTCCTCTTAGATGGGTGTGGTGAGGGATGTAGCAGGCAAGTGGGTGTAGCCAAGACCTTCCCTTTTCCTGGTCTACACACGCCATACTCTGCTCCACAACACATAAAGTGCTCATGGAAAATGCTCATGTTTATCTCCACAGCGAATAATTGCTCAACCACTCACTTTGTGCGTGAATGTGCATACACTGCTGGGGAAGCCTGTTTGAAAATTTGGCCCTAACACTTTCAGAATCTGGGATTATATTTGCTAACCATACAGGGAATCTTGGAGCACCAAAACCATTCCAGTGTATTAGACTGGGTTCCTTGCTCAACCCTACACAAGGACACAGAATCTGTCTTCAAATTAATTAACCTTTGTAAGAACCTAATAGTAGATCATGAAATCATCTCACCAATGCAATAGGCCTGGTGCTGGATTTCTAGAGTTCCTCTCCAGAATACACCAGGGATGGTGATATCATTCTGTACTGAATGAGTTTTCTGTAGACCAGTGGTCCTCAAACTGGGGCCGCCGCTTGTTCAGGGAAAGCCCCTGGTGGGCCGGGCCCGTTTGTTTACCTGCTGCATCAACAGATTCGGCTGATCACTGCTCCCACTGGCCGCAGTTCGCCGCTCCAGGCCAATGGGGGCTGCAGGAAGCGGCGGCCAGCACATCCCTCGGCCTGCACTGCTTCCCGCAGCCTCCATTGGCCTGGAGCAGCAAACCATGGCCAGTGGGAGCCGCAATCGGCTGAACCTGCGGACGCGGCAAGTAAACAAACTGGCCTGGCCCACCAGGGGCTTTCCTTGAACAAGCGGCGGCCCTAGTTTGAGAACCACTGGTGTAGACCACATGGTGTGATCCTATCAGGTCTTGACTTTACATATTCTTGATACTTAAGCATGGGATAAAACAACATTTGACCTAGTTTCCTGTTACAGAATCAGAAAATATTCCTTGTCTTGTCAATGATCCCTGTGAAGTTAATAACAGTAGTAATTAGTTGCTTAAACAGTTCAAAATCCTGTTTGCTAGTGACTGAGTATATTTCAGGTTTCACCTTTCATCCAATCAATGTGTAGTTTGCATGGAACTAGCCAATCAATAACAAATTGTTTGTTCTGTCCTCTTTCTAAAAGAAAAAAGATAAAAAGTAGATTGGATGGTTAATGGGCTAGTCAGATAAATAGGATGGCCTATATGGAATGAGTTGGTGATATCTGTTCATTTCCCAGGGGATGAATTACATAACCATCCCTTATTATCACAATTGGTTCTAATTGGCAACCTTGCCAGCAGCCTCAGCAGAGAGGCCTAGGCCAGGACGGGTATGAAGACTGAATTACCAAGAGAAGGTCTCTTCAGAACAAGACTGAGGCAAACTGGTATGACAGTGTAGTTAGATTCACCCTGCTGCTACCTATGCTATGGGGAGATGAGGAGGTGGGAGTGTTGCCATTGGCTTCAATGGGGTCAGCTTTTTCCTCCATGGATGTCAGCATGGACACCATTCACAGCTTATATGTTCATTTACAGAGCTGGCCGCTAGCTGCACTGATTTACACTAGCTGAGACCTGGCAGCTGGGTGTTTTTTAAGAAGAGAAAGTCTACACAAAAAAGTTGGCCTCTTATTGAAGTGGAATTGAATGGTGGAAATGTCAATATTTTGCGGGCATTAAGCATCTGAATGATCATAACCTGGGTTATAAAAATAATAAGTTTCTACTAGAAACGTTCTTATGCATGCTCGGAGCTAGGGCACTGCGGCTCAGGGATCCTTTTGACCTTCCTCGCTCATACCAGGGTTACTAAATAAGAGTTTGGGGTCTCTTTTGACTTTTTAATTTTTATTAAATGCCTGTATTTATATGTCAGTGAAATACACAAAGAAAGATAAAAGCAGGTGGAAAATATTACAAATACCTGGCCAAGGTCAGTGACAAAGATTATTGTTGCACAGTGGGATTTGTAAGCCCCACAAATCATTCTTCTCAATGGACTCTGACAGTCTATTATAAACAATGCTAAAAATGCACCCATATTCCCTTTCCACGAGGGCTGACCAGGAGTCAATTACATTGAATTATTTTTATGCTAGTTTTTCATTCGGCGTGAAAAGCAAACAATCTAAAAATGTTAAAATGCCTCTGCAAGATCGATGTCAACCAGATCCTGCTAAGGCAGGTACATTTTTATCCTCCTGAGAATAAGTAGGATACTAATGCATTTCTAACAAATGAAGAACTGCAATGCCATAGTAAGTCACTAGGGGGCATGGAGAGCATGAGCTGCAAAAAGTTTAAGAAAGGGAAGGTCTACAACAAAGGCGTGCAGTAGAGAAATCTATCACTAATGTCCTGAAATGAAGTTCTAAAGTGAAGGAAAGCTCTTTGTCTGCCTCTGTATTGCTAATCTATTTGTTCCAATGCCACAGGTTCATTTCCAACAGAACCTGAACAGAAGACGAAAGATTTCCTTGGAGTGCGAAAGCCAAATGCAGTTGGAATGGCACACTGGAGGGCTTTTTGACAATGTTTTATTAAAAGGATAATGAACTGTGGCTGTTGACAGGTAGCCTGGCTGATCCTGTAGAGGTCTGTGAGATGGGTTAGCTCGTGTTTCAAATGCAGTAGCTGACAATTTAAGGTAAGAGAGCTTAAAATGCGATGCTTTATATATTTATTGAACATTCTAAATGCATCGGGCTCTGGTTTTCACTGATGCCAATGGGAACTGCGAGTGCTGAGCTCCTCTGAAAATCGGCCCATAAGTATGTGAGCAGAAAAAGCATCAGCTGAACAAGAGGACACAGCGGTCATGCCCAGAGAGTAGGGAAATAGCAAGGCTAGGAACAGGATGGAGCACAGTAAGCCTCAGAGACAATGGAACTGCACTGGGCAGAGACTGGAATCCTGCATTCCAGGCTACGGTGCTGGAAAGGGTGACCTTGTCGTTCCAGAGGGAAGCCTGCTTTCTCCTAAGTCTCAGATCAATTTTTTTCTCTCCTGCATCACGTCCACCTTCTCCTCAGCTCTTGTTAAAAAGAGCCAGAATGCGGCCTGTGTTACTGGCTCACTAGTGAGCCTGGATTTGCCAATAGTGCAGCAGCCATCCAGGCATGTTGCCTTTGTGGGTAATGAAAGAGCTGCGGGCCAGCTCATGGGAAGCAAGACGGTGTTACAGAGCAAGACGCAATAACCAGCCCCATAAGTTTCTGCGTCATCACTGTCCTTCAGTGATGTCTCCTTCATTTCAGTGTAGAGAGCAACTCCAAGGAAACACGGTACGAGATCTCAGTGCTGCTGTAGATACTAATCTTGTAAGCACCACTCATTTGTGCCCAGGCTATCAATGTAAAATGTTTCTACAGTGAAGTACATTTATTAAAGTCCTAATGGAATTAGAGTCCTCCCACCAAAAAGCCAGATGGTTGGTGTTTTTATGTTATTAGTTAATGCAATTTAGTATTAAAGTTTTGAGCTAAAAACAGGCTTGTTGTTTTCTTAATGGCATCTGCTTGTTTTTGCCAGGGAGATAAATTTTTGTTTAAATGGGGCCATTCCATTTATTACAGGAGTCAATTTAAAAAATGACCCCCCAAAAAGGGGAATTTCAGTTTTGGAAATGATCCTCTTTAATTACTGCAGACGGGTTTGGGCTCAGTCTAGCTGCAGAGCTGAACACCTGAACAGAAGAAGTCTTCACCTTTCACACGGGTTAACCTCCAGGAAACATACAGACCCTCTCTAAAAACAAACAAAAAAACCCCTTAGAAGCAGCAAAGAAGCCTGTGGCACCTTATAGACTAACAGACGTTTTGCAGCATGAGCTGCATCCGAAGAAGTGGGTATTCACCCACGAAAGCTCATGCTGCAAAACGTCTGTTAGTCTATAAGGTGCCACAGGATTCTTTGCTGCTTCTACAGAACCAGACTAACACGGCTACCCCTCTGATAAAAAAAACCCTTCAATCTCAAAAGACTTCATATTTGTCACTGTAAAATATCTTCTCTCAATGATTTGCTCCTACCCAGTGCTTCTGTGTGTAAATTGACGGGGATCTGAAGAAAGATATCCTTGGTGAAGCAAATGATGATAACCTCACAGTTTCCCCAATCCTGAACGTTTGTTTCATATATAGGATTTTCCTTAGGGAACATAAGCACTGATTTACCTACTGAGCTCTTTGACATCTGCATCACGCTACGCACAAAGGTAACTCAAAGAGAACTTTGCAGGCTCTATGAAAGAGACGCACAAAGAAGACACGGGGAAAGGCAGTGATTCCACAGCGCTGATTGTCCTCCTTTCATTCCTTTTTTCTTCCTCCCGTCTTCATTTTGTGTCTCAGGATCACATTGACAACAATAGGGCCCGCTGACCAATTCTAGCATAGTACTGGGAATGAATAAGTATCTTAGAACAATATAATAGCAGGGATTTCCCAAAAACTGGACTCTTTAACAGGAGACAAGCAACACAGCACAATAATCTAAAAGGCCGTATCTAGTGGAGCAGCATGGGGATCTAAAGCCCATTCAAGTCAATGGGAGTGTCTCCATTGATGTCAATGACCATTTGATCACCCCCTTAGATATAGTGTAAAGGCCTCTTGAGGTTCCTTCCAGCCCTACATTTCTATGATTCTACTTACATTGGAATTTGGCTCTTATGTAAAACCGCTGCAGTTTACTGTCTCTTTTATATCCAAATTCATGACCATTTCCCTGTCATAGCATAGTATCATTGCTGACCTTTAACCCTTAGCAGAATGGAAGATAAAATCCCCTTTCAATTAAAGTAAGTTTCCATTTTATGTACATTGTTTTATGCTTATTTAAAAACATATACGAATCCTTTATAGACAGTGATTCAGACATATGGCCGGGAGACACAACATGCAGTATTTAAGCAGCAGCAACGCTGCAGAGTTTGTGGCTCTGTAAACACTCATAGCAATCAGCCAGGACATGAAAGGTGCACAGTCTTACCCTAAAAATATTAGGCTAGTGTATATGGACAGGTGTAATTCTGTGTAGCCCCACTGATATCAATGGATCGATACCAAGTTGAGGATCTGACCTTGTTACTGTCTTCCCTAACAGAGCGTTGGAGGAAGGAGGATTCCTACACATCAATCTAGCAACATGTGTAAGCTTCTCAGAAGCAAGAACTATCCACTAATTAGGAAACATACAAACTCAAGATCCACCAATGAATATTTTAATGAAATGATGCCAGATGAAGTAACACTTTTGCTCTCCTGTCTCTCTGTTAATATCTGCATACTCACAGGCCTTGAAATAGAATTTTAGAATGTCTAATCAATGGAAAACTGGGAACCATGTTTATAAGACTGTTCTGAGCAATGAAACAGCTTAATAAATAATCATTTTAAATAACACCCTTCTATTCTATTCAATATAGGTTCTTATATCACCCTAATCACTATAGTGTCTATCAGATGGGCATCAAGCAATGTAACTAACATCTGTCATATGTGGTTCATTCTTTCTCTCATCCTCCACCTGCCGGGTGAGATGGGGGATCTCAAAGTGCTTTATTCAATTAAGCCACATGAATCCCTTGTGCGGGAAGCAACAGAACTGCAATTATCATCATCTGCAGACTATAAACAATCTTGAATGGTTTTCTTGCATGTTTCCATATTCTGCAGCAAGTTTGTTAGCAGGTGATTCTGTGCAGCAAGACTCTTGAGAATTGCAACTGGTAGAATGATCTCCAGGAAGCACTGCCTCTCTTCCAGGGACAGGTCTTAGATGCTGGGTTAGAGCAGGGGCATGCTCTGTTACTGATCAGTATGTTAAAGGGCAGTCAAGAGTTAGGCTGTGCTTGAACAGTCATGAGAAACTAGCCAATAATTAGAGTTCATTGCTCTGTTCATTTTAGGACCTGACCCAATGCCCAATGAAGTTAATGGAAAGACTCCCATTAACTTCAGTCTATGCTGGATCACACCGTTCCTGACTGTGTGATTGCTTTGATTTGGATCCTCAGTTTTCCTGGACTGCTATGCTCCCCACTACTAATCCTAGAGTCTAATCCTGATAATTGAGCACCTCTGTGTCACTCACATGTGGCCTTTGGAAAGCCCACAGGAAGCTGCTTGAGATCCCAGAAACTTGTAGACACAAGACAAGTTGTAGACAAACTTCATGCACAGCAAGGATATCAGGATTTGTCTGTTGGTGAATATCCCAGTAAAAGATGGTGTGACAGAGGTGACACCTGGGAAGCTTAAAGAGTTCAAATGACTATATTGAAATGTATGAGACAAGTGTGGACTTTTAAAATAAATATATGGAGATATACCTATCTCATAGAGCTGGAAGAGATCCTGAAAGGTCATTGAGTCCAGCCCCCTGCCTTCACTAGCAGGACCAAATACTGATTTTGCCCCAGATCTCTAAGTGGTCCCCTCAAGGATTGAATGCACAACCCTGGGCTTAGCAGGTCAATGCTCAAACCACTGAGCTATCCCTCCCTCCCAGGTTGGGCCAATTCATGATAAATGGATTTCCTGGGGAATCCCTGGGGCGAGGGTAATGCCACAACTCTGGTTATGGAAAAAAAACCCAGCCTTTTGAAGCTATATGCTGAGACCAGGGCCTTCGACTAGCGAATACCTGTTCTCGGAGACTGGAGATCCAAGACCTGAGCGATATAAAGAAATGGCTGATCTGCCCAGCCTTCATTGTGGTTCCTGATCTAAAGACTGCTATGACCTTGCAATTGCAGGGAAAACCCAGTTGCGGTGTTTGAAGGACTGATACCTACCAGAGCCCTATATTGGAGTTGGGGATAGTAGGGATGCTTTTTGGTGTGCATGTAGAGGTTTTTCTGCTGTTTTTAGATGCTCTGTACCTAGATGCTCTCTGTAATGCCTTTACCTTAAGAATAAACGTGCTTGCTTAGAAGGAGCTTTGTGGTACGTTGTAACTGCAGGCAATACACTGGCCATAACCCTCGTAGAGAAAGCAAAGTGCAGGCAGTGGCCTTTTAGATAGATTGGCTTGATGGAGATAGCTGTGCAGCCTTAAAAACCCCAGCCAGAAGGGAGGGAGATGCGGGTCTTCACCACAGAGAGGGGATGGTTGGGAGCCAGAAACTTTTAAATGGATGCCTTTCAGGGATCCTGGAGGGGGAAATACAGGTGCAGTTACCCTGAAACGGTGACAGACAGCTTCTCGACCACAGCTCCCAAACCTTAAGTGTGGCTCATTTAAGGAACTGTTAGTCCAAATAGAACCTGGCCAGACATGGTGCATCGAGATAAATCATTCTCTTCATGGCTTTGCTCTGAGGAAAAGTTACTCTGAAGAAATTATTTTTTCTTCACTTGAAGCATTTCCTGTAAACCAGAAGATATATGACTGTTTCAAAGAGTTTTAATACTTTTACCAGTAACTCTTCAGCACAGTTATGAAGAACTGTGGGTGAAGAAGTGCATGGTAATTTAGAAGATTTAATAGAAGTCGATTTTACACTTACATACATTAACATTCACATGAGCTTGGTAAGAAAAAAGCACTATTCAGTGTTCTCCCAGATACATGATACTGTTTGCCAAAGCCTTTAGTTATAATTAGTCAGATTAAACTCTATCCATAGATAGCTTCAACTCTATTCAGAAAAGCTACCTCACTTTCTATTTTTATGAACCATGCTGACAATAAGTACTCTCATGTCTAACAGGATATATTGTCTTTGCCCATTGCCACTTATAACCTGACAGTGAAAAATGAACACTTCAGCATCCAGGGAGTAATGTGTTACCTCTCCACTTCCTTTTAATTAATGAAAACATAAGGGAAGAAACAATAACTAGGGGTCTGCTGTTCAGACAGAAAATGATTATTGCTGAGATGAAATAAAAAATATTATTTGGCACTTGATTGACTCAGCAATGACATAATCAGCTGGGATTTTTACTGACTGTGCAATAAAACTGCCTATAACTATAAATGCCGGCATACCGTTAGAGTTTCCATAAAGTTGATTTTAAAGCACATAGACAAGAGGTGTTCTTTATAGACAAAGGGAGTTGTTATAGAAACTAAACATGAGAGGTGGAACCCAAAATGCGGACCACATTGGCTTCGCTCACAAAAATATGTTCGCTGGACAAAGTTCTCCCAAGCCAATGGCTTATCACGCTGACATGGCTAAAGCACATGAGTTTCATAACCAACCCTACCCAAGGAAGTGATGGGGCCAGCCTCATGTATGACCGTCTCAACCCAATGGACCAAGTACCCATTCTGCAACTGGATGAACTAGAGGTGATCTTTTAGCATGAAATCAAGCAAGGCACAAACCCATCCCCTAGAAAATCGGGACATCTGGTCACCCTGTGGGTGCTGCAAAAGTTCTGTTCCATCAGCCTTCCTGCTCAACACATATTCCTGCTGGGGAGATAGTGAATGATTGGGGGCTGCAGTTAGGGTGACCAGATGTCCCGATTGTATAGGGACAGTCCCGATTTTTTGGGTCTTTTTCTTATATAGGCTCCTATTACCCCCACCCCCCTGTCCCAATTTTTCACTTTTGCTGTCTAGTCACCCTAGCTGCAGTGTCATCCACATGTTGATGACATTTGACTGCATGCTCCCTTTTCATTGGATCAGGATGGAGCAGGTTCTCTGTTTCCCCAGTGTTTTGTTGAGAATGAAGGCTAGCTAGCAGAGGCTCAGTCTGGACAAGATGGAAGGTGAATCAGAACCTTGCTGGCCAATCAATCCTCCTCCTCAGCATCCCCACTCAGTAAATATGGCGATGTCCAGAATTAAATGTGGTAGGTGGAAATGTTTGCAACTTCAAATTATTGCAATAAGTGAGAAATAAAATACAATGTTGGGCTCCCATGCCCATCTTACAGTCCTATATAGGGTGTGCGAGAAGAGGTTTTCTAGTTGATCGAAACCATTGAAAGGATGCAGTCCTAGCTCCCAGGACCCAAACTGCATAGGGCTTTATGGATCAGAGTCAAAACCTTGAATAACTTCCCAAACCAAACTGGATGCCATTGCAATCTATGCAAAAGAGGAGGGTGAGCTCCAAGAGCCTGATTTGACACTCTTTACGCTTTACTCCCCTTGATGTCAGTTGGACCACTCATGGAGCAAAGTATTATTCAGCATAAGGGAAGGTAACGAAATCTGGCCCCAAGCAAGTGGTCAGGTGAGGGTGGTGCTTGTCTTTTTCACTGCACGTAGTTTAAGCCCTTCTGTTTGCCTTACACCAGTAATAAATAAATGGGAAAGTGCCATTATTCATTAGTCACTGTGGCTTTCGAGTGAGGATACATGGCTACATATGAGTGACTCATCCATAAAGGGCTGAATGCCTTTCATTCTGTTAAATAAAGGGTGGGATTCTTGGGTTAATAATTGTGATACACAGCCAGCAATAATTAGAGATGTCAGGACTGGCAATCATAAATTACTTCCTTTTAAATAACATACCGAAGGCGGAGTTACAGAGCTAATAGAAAAGCGCAGCTCAGCAGAGAAGTTCAAATGAAAGAATCAAGGCCAAATCCATTTCTTTAATTCCTTTTCTGCAAAAAGGACAATATTATATTCAGGGTCTCCAATGGACTGACTTTAATTGTGCGTGATTTCATCCCTTGCTAACTCCTTTAAGTGAGAGGGAGAAGTATGAAACCCTGCAGCAGATCTGTGCATATAAACTACAAAATAGATAGTAATTTGGGGGCAAGTTTTCTTCCCTGGGTGCCAGGGTGCAGGGGATGCTGTGTTCTGGTGGGGGTACCAAGGGTCTGCGCTGCAGGTAGCACTCCCAGGAGAAACTCTGGCTGAGAGTCAGGTAGGCTGACAGAAATTCTCGTATCCAGAATTCTTCATAAAGACACAGGGTGCACATACCAAAGTGGTAGCTCTGTCACCCCTGCTCCATGCCCAGCCAGCTCCATAGGCTGGTGCAGACGGGGTGCCCTAGCTCTTCCTGCTTTCAACTTCCATCAGACAGACAGTTCCTCAGGTGGGAGGGGGAGGGAGGAAGGGGTCATTCTTGGATGGGATTCTAACTGGTAGCAAGTCAGGGTGCAAGGAGTTGGGGACCGAAGGGAGTGGCTAGAAGCTGGTTTCATGATAGTTGTGACAGACTGACAATATCCTGAGCAAACCTTATGGAATTAAGATAAACTTTATTGAATTAAGTTAAACCCTACTGAATTAGGGTTAATACCTTCAGAGTATATTGTATTAAAACGCAGTTGTGTATGTGTTATTGTGGCACTGTATGCACCCCTAGTTAATGTACTTCCTTATCAGACTTTAAGCCCCCCCGGCTCTGCCACCAACAGATACGCATATACTGGTTCAGACTGGATTCTCCAGAGACCAATAGACAGAGAAAAGACTTTTGGATAAACAGCCTCAGTTTAAACTGACTGGGGGCCTTTGTTCTGATCCAGCCAATGGACAGAGCCTCTGGTCCGTGGAGATCCCCAGGCCTTAAGTAAAGGTTGGAGGGACTGGGCCTACTGAGGCCCCACAAGACTGGGTGCTTGTCCTGAGCTGAAGCTGTGATGAACTTGTCACCACAAGGAAAGCCCTGGGGTGGGGCATTGATAGACGGGGAGCTTAGTAGTATGCGTGTAGGTTCTTTTATTGTTTTTAATCTGTTTTTTCAGTCATGGTTTTTACCTTCAGAATAAAGTAAGTTTGCTTAGAAAGAACTGTGCAGTAACTTGTATCTCTGGCAATCACACGGTTATCAATCTCTGCAGAGAAAGCAAACAGGTCTGTTTAGGTAGAATGTCTTTGCTGGACTAACACAATAAAGGCAGGGAACTGTTCAGCCTGGACATACCCTGTTCTATGCTGTATGGAGCGGCTCACGACCATGAGTGCCAGCCGAAGGGCGGACTGTCAGAAAACGGAACAGACACCCTAAGCTGGTGGTGTGTTCTACAATTAGATTTCACCAAGCCAGTAAAAAATGTGAACTCTTGGATCACTATAGCAATTATGTTCTTTACTGTCATTTCAACCAATCTGCTTGGAACTGAAGCTTGATTGCCAGTTTGTAATTGCCAGGACTGCTTCTGGAGTCTTTTTAAAATATCGGCATTGCATTAGCTATCTGCCAGTCATCTGGTACAGAAGCTGATTTAAGTTACAGTAACTGTGTTATGTCTAATTCTGCAATTTCATATTTGAGTTCCTTCAGAATTCGTGGGTGAATACCATCTGGTCCTGGTGACTAATTACTGTTTAATTTATAAATTTGCTCCAAAACCTCCTCTACTGAAACCCCAGTCTGGGGCAGTTCCTCAGATTTGTCACCTATAAAGAATGGCTCAGGTGTGGGAATCTCCCTCATATCCTCAGCTGGGAAAACCGGCACAAATAATTCATTTAGCTTCCCTGCAATTGTCTTGTCTTCCTTGAGTGCTCCTTTAGCACCTTGATTGTTCAGTGGCCCCATTGATTGTTTGGCAGGTTTCTGCTTCTGGTGGACTTAAAGAGAATTTGCTGCTAGTTTGTGTGTCTTTTGCTAGTTGCTCTTCAGATTCTTTTTTGGCCTGCCTAATTATACTTTTACACTTGCCTTGCCAGAGTTTGTGTTCCTTTCTGTTTTCCTCGGAGGTTATTCTTTGCAATGATTTCCTGTAATTACTATTGACTGTATTGAAGCTGACCATCCTTTCATTTGTATGGTACGGCATCTTTGGTACGATGCCAAGTAAAACTTAAAATGAAACTTAATAAAGGGAAGCAAAGAGGGAAAAGTATTTCCTAATTCAGAGTGATCCCACTGGACAGAAAAAAGAATATTCCCCACACACCCATGCCCCAGAGTCCCAATAAAGATCATTACAGTGAGCATAATATTTGTATTGCAGTAGCATCTACAAAAGATCAGAGTCCTATTGTGCTAGGCACAGTTCACAGATTGATAGACAAGACAGGCAAAAGCTCGGAAAAGAAAGCATTAGCCCCATTTTACAGATGGGAAATTGAGGCACAGAGCGATTAAGTGATTTCTCCAGAAACTGGACACAGATCTACTGAGTCCCCGTTCACTATTTTAACCATTAGACCAGTGTTACCTTCAAGGGGCAGTGGAAGAAGCAATGTAGATTTGTAATTGCCCTTTACCGTGGATATTTATTTCATAAAATGCCATTTTGTGGTTGATGTTCTCTTTTCTGTAATATATCTGCCAGTAAGAATAGAAACATTTTTAGCCTAGAACACACTGTTCCAATGCTACAAGCAAGCACTATTGGCTGGAGACTCAACGGAGAAATTTAGGCAAGAGTCTGGGGTTTGTTTTACTTTAATTTTGTCTCATACATTTAGATACTTAGTCGCTTTACTGTGAACCCAGAATATCCTCATTATAGGAGAGGAACCCATCTCATGTTGAAAAGGATACATCTGTTGAAGTGCCAGAGCCTAATGCGGTCATCCAACACTGAAACAAGTGTATTACCTGGTGATCATATTCAACATAGTGTCCATAATGTAATGGATTTAATCAGCAATTTACAAAAGGGAAATAATCATTTTGAAAAAACAGATCTGCTGCTGAGCCAGAGGAGAATCTCCTCTCCTCCAGGAGGTGCTGCTTGCCAAACTGGACTGAAACACTGCTGTTTGGCAGCACCGTACATGTGACTGGTGCCCACAGTGTGTGTTAGCCAAAATCGTCTGCCAACACGACTCCATGGATTGTCCCTTAGCGCATGCTCTAATGATGAAGGGCATCACTTTCACAACACCCGGGGCTGTCGGGGACCTGGGGGAAAAACTCTCACAATTCACAATCCCACACGTGCCCTTGGTACTTGGTCTAGAGAAGGAATTGTCAGATCCCCAGGGCAGTTTCTGTTCATTCTTCCTGCACTATGGTTTCCTCTGGAGACAGCAGTGCGAAGAGTGCTTTGTCCTCTTCTGCATGTGTCACCCACACACCTTCTTGTGGTGTTGTGTCCTGTCTAGTGGCACCGAGACCACGTAGAGAGAGATAAAATGAGTCTGCTCTACAGCCCTAGCTAACAGCCAGTTGGCTTTTATCTCATGCACTAAACTCCAGAGGCCCCAGGTTCAATCCCACCCACTGACAACCAGGGTCTGTTGGTGTTAGAAGTCCAGTTGAAATCCTAGACAAACCCCCACTTGTAATACCAACAGATGCTGGTAGTCTGCAGGTAGGACTGAAGCTGGGGCCTTTGGAGCTTAGGGCATGAGCCTCTACCACATGGGCTGAAAGGTGGGTTCTCCTCAGATGGTAGTGAGTGGTATGCCAGGATGGGGGAAGGAACCAAGTGAAGACTTGAAGAGTCTGGAAGCAAAGGGCAGGCAGACAGTGAAACAGCAAAAGGCTCTCTGCTATTGCATTTCCACTGTCTCCTGCTGCCAGGTTGCCCAAACACACCCAGTGACACCTACACATATCCTATTCCCAACTCTGGAGGGGGCTGTCTAGTGGTTAGAGCAGGGGGGCTTCGAAGTGAGAACTCCAGACACTTAACTCTTGCACTGCATGAACATGTACTTGGTTGTGTGGGGTTAGAGCTCAGAGGGGAATGTTTAGGGGACTCTGTCTCACCTGATAGCTCCCTCTGACCTTCAATGGCTACTGTGCAGTTGGCCAAGAAAACAAATTTGGTTTTCCCCTCAAGTCTGCCCCCTGACTTATGTGCAGGCGTGACAACCTGCCCTTTCCTGGTTACTATAAGTGGCCAGTCGGTGTCCAAGTCCAATAGGAAAAATAATTTAAAATGGGATAGGAATCTAAATTTCTAAGGATTTATTAAAAGATTAAAACCATTCTCTGAAAGGACAAATATATAAATAGCAATGGATATAGAGGTATTGATTACCAATAATCCATGAATTTAAAATATGGAAAAAGATAGCTAAAATTTAGTCAGAGTAAGATACATGGAATGGGGCTCCAGGATCTTCACTAGTCACTGAACATTGCCATTATATCTGCAGTGGAATATAAAACGAGTCTACAAATATTTTCCTTAAAATTTTTGCCTCTCTCAATGCCTAAGCTTTTTTAAAGCTCCTCATTTCCTTCACTCCATTTGCCACGTGCCCCAATCACGAGACCGAAAAAGTGGATATTTATACCTCCCGTTAATTTCCTAATATCTGACTCTAATTCGAGGTAGTAGGCAACTTTTTCTTTGCAGGCTTTCTCCAAGCTCTTAGCATTATCCGCCCAGCAAATTGTGACATCTGTCATCACCGCAAAATTTCCTTTTGTAAAAACAATGCACCTCCACCTTGATATAACGCTGCCCTCAGGAGCCAAAAAATCTTACCGCGTTATAGGTGAAACCGCGTTATATTGAACTTGCTTTGATCCAGCGAAGTGCGCAGCCCTGCCCCCCGGAGCACTGCTTTACCGCGTTCTATCCGAATTCGTGTTATATTGGGTCGCGCTATATCGAGGTAGAGGTGTGTCTGGGTTTCTCAGATTTACCTTCTTTGGTTCTCAAATGAGGTTCTACAATTGCTTTCCACCCCATTTTACATTCTTGATTTTCTAAGGTCCTGTCCTGTGCACATTATTATTATTATGCAGGAAGTAAAACCAATAATCATGGGTAGGATGAGACCCTAGAGGATTCAATAGTTATTTACGGTAACTGGCAGTTTGCTTCCAGGCCTTTTATGATACACAGCCTTCCAGCTTTATCCAACAGCAGCCAGCAAGGGCCAGTTTTTCAAAAGCACCCAAGAGCTGAGCTCTTTTGAAAATCTGGCTGCTTATTCTGGTGCCTTCTGGTGCATGCCTCTGAAAATCTGGCTCCACATTATGGATCACGTTGGGTCTAACTCAAGGCCCATTGAAGCCGATGGAAAGACCATTGCTGATTTCTGCTGCCTTGGGATTAGGCTCATTAGATACAACTGTATAGCCCAGTCCAGGCAGTTGGAGCAACTGATTGGCCATATGTGTACACATTTCAAATTGCTAGCTATGTCCTTCTGCCCATTGAGCACCCGCTGATTGTGCTTAAGCCAATTTTGTACAAGTTCAAAATCATATTGGACCAGATATTCCTTTCCATACTGCTGCTAAGCAGTAGGCCTGTTTCAGAGCATTTCTACTCAATGCCTCAACCTCTAGCTGAAGATAATGTGATAGAAGTCCTTCAACAAAACAAGATTATCAGCTGTCACAATCCAGTTTGCTCTTTTAAAAGATATATGTCAGTTTACATCAAACCATTTGTTGGATAATAGAATATATTAAAGGGACACAGTCAAGGTTTTTAGGCTACAATTTGACCTACCTTAAAATAGTTTTTATTAGATGGGGGCATTTATTTGGAGTTCATAATCTTTATTTTTTAATAAGAAGAGAACTCTCACCCTTGCAGTGAAATTTAAAAAACTACAATTAAATGAAGGGGGAAAAAAGGCAAAACAATAGCTTTTTATTTTTATAGGACCTACACAAATGCATTTTGTTTCTCTTCATTCTCTGTAGTCTCTTGCAATAGCTCACTAACAAATTCTGTGGCTAGAGCTATGTTGTCATCATTGATGACGTTGATGAGCACAAAAAGATGTTTTGTCATGAGACTCCACTGAATAATATGTTTTAACATTTCTTTTTTTGTAAAAGGTAGTGAATGGCCTTGAGAGTGGAGTCCTCTCTTCACAGAATATCATGGTCAGGATCAGCACTCCATGAAAAATGACCTGGAGGGACCACTGCTAAGGGTGAGATGGGAATTTATTCCTTATGGCTCATTCAGTCCTTGGACTCTCTGCTGAGAATGTCAACAAGTTTGACTTTCTGTGCCAGCAGAAGTGCTGATCCTTATGATAAGGGGAACTGGCCTGAGACAACATTGTATAATTTGAAGTTGTTATTAAAACCTGTCGCCCTCCAGAATACAGGGAGAAAAAAAATCACTATACTTGCTAAATGACATAGGACAAAATCATGTGGGGAAAAAGGTACCCGAGAGTGACTTGACAAAAATATATTTCACCTGCACTGATTGGTCTGGAAAGCAAGGCCAGTAACAAACGCCGTTGCCCAAGAATTACAGTGATTTAGCCTGGTCCTGGAGGCCAAGTCTTTTCTTTTATGGGTGTAATTTTCACCCTACAAAATTTGTGCCTCCATTTTTGTGCCCACAAAATGAATTGCTTGGCAAATCGTAGCCCTAGTGCTGCCAGCCCTGAGATCTAGGCCTGCAATCAGGCAGGCAGGTGTAAGCATTCAAGGCTGTGCCCACAATTGTATTCTGACCAAAACTGTACCTGAAGGCTCAAGTTGCAATTTAAATCAAGAACAACCTTTCTCATGTCTGTGTATGTACTGACCATGGTTTCTTATCAGACCCTGAGCCAGCTAACAGACATAGAACCCAAGATATTCCAAGAAACAGACTTAGACTGTAGTTTGATCAGAGACCACTTTGCCTGAATTACTGCTGGGTCCAGTCAGTTTCATTTCCTGGGGCATGTCACTACCATGCCCCTTAAGGTCACAGTCCACTACAGTGTAGCAATGATTTATTCTTTGATCATTTTGTCCTTTTAATTTGAGTACCTTGATTATACTCACTCTAGTTCTTCTGGGAAAATTTCACAGTGGAAGAACTGGCTCTCATTTCATTCTTTCTCTGGGTAGGGACAAGTTAATTGATTGATTACATGGCAGGACTGCCACCTTTTATTGTTTGACTGAGTCCATTTCAACTTACCAGCCTTTGTCCTATGGCCAGAAGAACCAAATGCAGTTGCATGATACAAATCATCTAATAATCCTGTGTACTCTTTTAATTTCAAATACATTAACAGCGTACACACAAGTTCCATTTCAGAATGTATCCAATAAAAATGAATTAATGGAACAGTCATTAGGATATAATATGGTAGCGTTAAGGTGAGTCATAATATAATTAGCATTATTTCTAATGCAGTTACTGCAGAACAATACATATAGTCCACATTTCTAATAAGAGGCATGCTTCACTGCACATGCACTTTTATGCACACTCAGCTTATATACAAATATTATTGATTGATCCATTGCATGCTCGCATTGGAGAACTGCAGACCTAAGTCAGATGTGGGCAAAAGCACATGTATAGTTAATGGCTGAATGTGTTTGAAAATCTGTACCGATGCTTTTGGGCCTGATCCAACGCCCGCTGAAATATATGAGAGTGTTTCTATTGGCTTATACGGGCTTTGAAGCAGGCCTTACAGGCCATGGGTTAACCTTTCACTAGAGTCATTTTCAGCTGGGCTATGAAGCTGTCTATTGGGATCTGCAAGGTTCTTCTTCAGAGAGTTCTTTGAGGACAGATCAGGGAATGTGACAAACATATTCTGTTAAGGTGTAAGTTACTCCTGTCAAATCTGTGTTTAATATAATATTTAAAAGACAGTGACTGTATGTAAAATGGCAGTTAATGAGGATTAATATACATGCACCTTCTACAAGTTTGTTAAACGTCAGTAAATATTTTGTTATAGTCAATTGGTTTTTAAGTAACAATTTAATAAATCAGCTAATGCTAAATAAACACCCAAAACGTGGAAGACAGGAATGGGATGAAGTCATCAGTGGCTGCCCATTCATTGTGTAGGAACTGATCATGTGGGATATGCTCTAACAGACAATGCCCGCTTAGGGTATGATTCAAAGCCCACTGATTTTCATGAGCTTTGGATCAGCACTGAATGCACAACAAAAAAGGTCATTGCTAACCTGCTTGAGGAGGAAATTTCTTACTTACCTCAGATCTGGTGATTTTTTCACTCATTACTAAGGCTAAGTTTTTGTCACAAATATTTTTATTAAAGTCATGGACAGGTCACGGGCAAGAAACAAAAATTCACAGAAGCCCGTGACCTGTTCCTGACTTTCACTAAAAATATCCCTGACAAAATGGGGAGGCAGGTTCAGCACCCACTGCTGCTGGGGCTCACGGGTCCCCCACTGCTGCGGTCAGTGAGAGGTCCGGGGTCCCCCACCGCTGTGGGGAGTGGGAGCTGCGTGGTCTTCCTGCCCATGAGGCTGGGCTGCTGTGGGGCCCCCCACTGCCTGCCGTGGCTGGGAGCTGCAGGGTCCCCCATCCGCTTATCATGGCTGGGCAGCTGCAGGGTCTGCCAGCTGCCTGCCATGGCTGGGCAGCTGTGGGGAGTCCCTGCTGCCCCGGGCTGGACAGCTTCAGGGTGTCCCCATGTGTGCGGGGGCTGGGAGCTGCGGGGCGGCAGGGGAAGGGCTGGCTGGGAGCTCCAGCCCGGGGCAGACAATGTCACGGAGGTCAATGGAAGTCACAGATTCCGTGACCTCTGTGACATAATCGTAGCCTTACTCATTACATGTGAGTAAGAATCACCCTTAGCTGTTACTTGTGTAACCCTTAGCAGGTATCCTCGCCTTCAGCAATTCTGATGGCGTTATCAGTGCTTCCAACTATACAGTACATCTATACACCCTGCCCCGGTATAAGTAACTTAGCTATTGCACCTCATGGAAAATAGGTGGCTTCTTTTGTATATGTCCCATTGTCCTTTAGGCAGAGAAACAAGGGGCCAAATTTTCAAAGATAGCAAGGTGCCTAAAGATGCAGCTGGGGCCTAATGGGATTCTCAGAAGGGCCTATGGAGATTAAGCGCCTAACTCCCGCTTTTGAAAATCCCACCAAGCACCCAGCTGCCTCTTTAGATGCCTAAATACCTTTGAAAATCTGCCCTGCAGTGATATACCTTGCAGAATAGCTTTTAGTGGCAGCTGCTGCTACAAAGACAAGTCACAATGGAAATGTTATGGGTGGCAGACTTTGATAGCTCTGTGATTAAAAACTGAAGTATCATAAAGAATATCAGGGCCAATCCAGCATCCTTCCTCCAAGTGGATTCCTCGGCTAGCAGCGCCACTGAAGTCTGTTGAGTTATAAGTAAAATTTAGGCATACGAATAAGAGTTGCAGGATACGGTGCTTAAGGAAAGGCCTTTATCTCTTCTGGATCATTTATAACTTTACTGCAAACCAATTTTAACCCATCTGACTGTCAGCTATGCTACTTGCTTTCTATACAACTATGTGACTCACAATTTAGCTAGACTATGAGTCTAGGTCGGTGCTCCCAAGTCACAGCTGAGCATGTCATAGGTAGGATGTGGGTGGTAATTGTCCCACTCTGTTCGGTACTGGTGAGTCCGCAGCAGGAGTACTGTGTCCTGTTTTGGGTGCTACTCTTATAGTTAAGTACTAGAATAGGCTTCCAAAGAAGGTTGTAAAATCTCCGTCATTGGAGGTTTTTAAGACAGGTTAGACAAGACCTGTAAGGGATGGTTTAAGTTTACTTGGCCCTGCTGCAGCACAGGTGGCTGGACGAGATGACCTACCGAGGTCCCTTTGAGCCCTACATTTCTATGATTCTGTGATTGTATAAGCAAAATGAGTTCCCTCCGTGGGCCCCCTGTTTATACTGTCAGGCTATAGAGTGCCGGGCTGAGCGTAAGGATAACAAAGCACTAGCAAATGTATTGTAGGAAACAATCCTACACTGGCAGAAGGATGGACATCTCTACTTTGTAAGTGATGCCATAACAGGCAAGTAGGGTTTTCCCACTGTGTGGCTTCTTCTGGCTCAAGAAAGTTGAGATCCCACTGCATGTGAATAGCTGTGGTGAGACGGTAGTTCTCCCCTAGTGAAAAAGCCAACGCTGGCAGCCGTAATGAGTTCCTATTGCCTGCGGTTGTGTCATCACATTAAAGACTCTTCAAACATTACACCCTGGGAAATATCAAAACACTTCATTTGCTGCTATGATTTTGACGCAAATTTTAGCCTTTGTGCAAAATTAAAGACAGGAATAATAGCTTTCCTTTCTGTTGTTCATCACACTAGGAAGTATGCATTTTGTTTCATTACATCCATTTTTTCCTCCTCAAAACATCCTTCTTCTGGCTTTTTCTTAACAGTATCAAAGACTTTATAGATCTTTAAAGAGAACTTTTACCTATATCTAATGATAAATTACATATTGCTGTAAGTGCTATGCAGTGCATACACTGTTGGCTTGCTCTGCTGTTCATTGCCATCTTTCATGGATCATATTGTTGGCTTCCTTTACCACCATCATCTCTTTGCCCTTGATAACCTCCTTGACATTGACTTACTGATATTTTCTTAGCCCTCCTGGCCTCTTTCCTACTGCTATTACGCACAAGGCTCACCATGAATATTTCTCTGAGCCCATGTGACAGATAATAATGTTTTTCTTAATTGCTAATCACGTCTGTTAGTGAGTTACTTGCAGGAGAACAGTTCATTCCAGACCACTTAGAAATTCTGCAGAATGGCTTATGGTACATGTGGTGCTTTTTGCAAGGCCAGTTCCAGATAATATAGTCCAGAGAAACTGGCAATCAAAGGGAATTGCAAAGTTGGAGCAAAGATTCAAAATTAAATAAGGAAGTTTTGTTCCCATTCTTGGACAGAAGGAACATAGAGGATGATGGCCAAGTGTTCATGTAAATATCATCCTGATGTGTTCATGGTACTGGAGCTGGGAGCTCTGTCCACAGGTCCATTGTAAAACCCCTTATTCAGAAATCTAGAGCTTTCAAAAATGGGTAAATTTGGTGTTCCTGCATACACTCAGCACCAGTCAGAGTTATGCACAGCATCATGATTCCAACACTCTGTCAATACAGCTCAATCTGGGGGTGCTCATGCGGCTGCCAATGAAGCGAATGGGAGATTTGTTATTGACTTCAGTGGGTACAGTGCCAGACCGCTTGCCTGCCGCAGCCCTGCCATTCCAGCGCCGGGTCTCTTCTGATCAGAAATTGCTAGTCATGTCAAGCCATTTAATGGCTTTGGCAGTGGGAGGATAATAAACTCTCTCCTCAAAACCAGGCAGTTCCATTGACTTCAACAGGGCTGCAGGAGCTTAGGTGAGGACAGATTGGGACCCGTTGGGTTTGTAAACCAAAGCATTAGGAGACAGTTGTCTGAGTGGGACAGGGGAGACTGAAAGTGTCCATGATGCCTACAGTAGTAGGAGCTTGGTCTCGGATGTGCTGAAGCCAGTTCTGTTGACGCTAAATGAGGACAAACTGAAATGGCAAGAAAGAAAAGAATTAGAAAGATGGGCTGAGCAGTAGGTATAGCATTAAAAAAAGAGGAGAAAATGAAGCTATGGGTGTTTTGTTTGTACCTGGAAGACCCTGGGAATTGAATACAATCCTCTAAAATATCCCTCACTTCCTTTGAACAGCTGCTTTTGCTGAGCTAAATAAATCATTCTTCTTGTTACCTTGTACTGTACGCGCAGGAAAGATGTGTGAGAGCAAAAAAACGCTCCGAGTCCCTGCTAGGGCTTAGTCTTCTCCATCATACTCTGTGTCTCATATTTCAGTTCAGAAGCAGCCACTCCTCAGCCACAAGAAGAAAGAAAGAAAGAAAGAAAGAAAGAAAGAAAGAAAGAAAGAAAGAAAGAAAGAATCCTTGTGATGGTCAGTTATCAGCTGTGACCCCAAATGTTCCCTTCTTGAGATTTACAGTATAGGAGCCTGATAAGAGGTCTGCCAGTACATTAGTGCTCAGTGGAGCAGTGCAGAAGGACCCAAGGGGAGCTCTCTGTGCCTGCTATCTCCACCGATCTTCCTGACACAGTGGTGTAATTGACCACAAGGATACCAAGTGGTTTCTTATTGTTCTTAGAAACATTGTCATGGCCTGGTATTCTGTATCAGGCTGCATTTAGAAGGTGGAAAGGGCATAGCTGCATTTCTGATATGAATTTATTCTAGATAGTTGGTCTTTGCAGTGGAATGCTGCAGTGCTCCATTAACTATAAAAGATATTTCTGTACCATTTGCTAAGGCACGAGCATCCTTTCGCTATTAAGCAGCGACGATGTTAAAGTGAATGAAAAGATCCCTTTCTGAGTGAAGACACAGGAAGCCAATTAAGAGTTCTTGTATAAATCCAAATGCATCTTCCCAAACACATGTCCTTTCAAAATAAGGCAGAGATTTAGCTTGCACAATGTGTTTGAACCCTGAACTTTTTAATTTGCACACAATTTAAGAAAATCTAACTAGTTCTATTGGGGAATTGGCTGCTTTTTAAAAACTACTCTTTGCTTGTTTCTTTATTCCAACACCAAAGTAATTTATGTTCTCATTTGATTTCATTCTCCCACAAACAAAAACCACAATATATAATGTGATCTCTATTGCTGGAGTGTTTATTGTTGGAAGGGCATTGGAAAATAGATAAATGTCTCAACACAAAAGAGGATCCAGGTTTCAGAAAGATCACACAGATTGGAAAATACTTTTTCAGTTATATTTATGAGTGGTATTTGTTCACTGTTTTATAGTATGATGGTGTAATAATATTTTAAACCTATAGTAAGAGGTAAAGTGATTGGGGCCTTATAAATACCTAAATAGATAGACTACTATACAAATCCTTTGTTATGCTGATTTTTTGCCCATAGTTAAAACCGTTTGTACAATGCGAAATGTTCCCCCGCCACCCCTCACAAAAAACAACAACAACAACAACAACAAAAACCCCACAACAAAAAACCAACAAACTACACAAACAACTAGCAAACCCTGAAAAACGTTTCTGTTCAGATTTGAGGTGGTTAGTATCTTAGGAGAAATATCATTTAAAGAAAAGAGAATTATATTCTATATGCAGGAACAACGTGCTATTTTGCCTATATAGAGATACTGAAAATCTCTTCCAGCCAGCTAGTGAATGTCCTATTTCACAGTTATGATATCATCAGAAGTCTGAATTTCATGACTTTTGAAATGTAAAGAAAAAAACCCAGAATCCCTTTTCAGCATATTAACTAAAATGATTGCAATATGTGAATGAATCAAAGTCAGCTGTTCAGTATCTCTAATGTCACAATTCCATCAGCCAACAGCAAGTTGCTGCTGATTGCCGTGCAAATCTATAAAACATATTTTAAAATAAGATGCAGCATGATCTAATGGCCTAAGCATTGGCTTGAAACACCTGAGTTCTAATCCCAGCTCTGACACTGGTTCACTGTGATGTCTTTGACAAAGCAATCATCCATCCTGCTTTTGATTCTTCAACTGTAAATGAGTATTATACTATACAGTTACTAAGTGCCCTGTGGTTTTTGTGAGGGTGGTTAGTGTTTGTGCAGCACTGTGAAGAACTAAGTATCATTAATATGACTACTAGTAAGTGTGACTAGCATTAACGAATGTTTAACAGTTGTTTTATCCTCTCTGAAAAACACCAAGCTCAGGCTAACCCACAGGGGATGGAGGGTTTAACAGCTTTGACTCACCAGTTCCATGTCAATCAAAACTCAAAGAGTTCCACACAGACCTGATATATGCACACACATTGGGAGGTGCACCCTGGAAGTGAAGACAAACTTCCAAGATGTGTTTTACAGGCACAGATGCATTTCAATATGGTCATGGACCCCTTGGTTTTCACCTGGTGGGATGCTCTGAGAGAGTCAACATGCAGCTGTCCTTACTTCATTTCCAGGTGGTAATCCTATTGGCAGAGATCCTTGCAAATTGTCTGGAGTTTTACAGTGTGCTCAGTGCACACAGAGATGGGACTCTCTGGGATGCAGTGACAAAGCAATCTTTTGATTGTGCAATAACCATTATCAAAGCCACAATGCCTGAGTAAAGCCAGTAGGTATGCAGTTGTGCACCTAATTTGCACTTGCAGTTACTGTGACTGTGCATGCAAACTGAAGAGCTCAATGTGCAAATGACGAGGCATATACAATGTCCTGATTTGTGCATGTAAGCGTGTTAACTCCAAGCACAAATTAGGTGTTCTTTTGGCATACAGCTGTGCACCTAAACCTGGCCCATAGATGACCTCTATATGTGACTCTAAAGCCAAATTGTTGCCTTTCTTCTTAATTAAAAAAGAACAAAACCAATAAAAGTTTTTCTCCTTCATAACAACACCTTTTCCCTGCTTTGGCTAGACCCTAGAGCTAAAAATTTGGCTCACAGATTTCAGAATCAGAAATCTGTGCTTCCATTGGGTCAATTATCTGCATTTTTAGATGATGATTATTAAGAATATTTATATTACAGTAGCTTAGTATTTTAGAAGGCTATAAATGCTTTTTTATATAATTAGCATTTTAAAAAGTCTATAAACATGCACTGTGTTTGCCTAATGTACTATAAAAGCTTCCAAAGGAGCTGTTATTACCTGACTAGTCACTTCACACATGCTTTGAGGAGGGATCTTTTTTTTTTTTTATTCTTGTCTTTTTTCCCGTCTGCCGTTAATAAAAGGAAGCAAACCATTAACAGCTTTGGAGCTGCAAGGAGAAGTAAAGAGGTTTGTAAACTTGGATTCCAAAGGAAATGTTTGCAACTTTTTACTAGGCTCTTTTGGATTCTCCCCACACAACAGTATCAAAGAGACAAAATCAGTTTAGGTTCATACATGCAAAACTGCCAAACTCTGCTTCTTTTAAAGTTACATCTTGCAATGGCTCACATAAAGTCCTGAATTTGTTCACTTTTACATTCTGCTGTATATCTCACTGAAGCGTCTTTGGTTAAAGAAGTTTTAATGTGTGTATCTATATCTATACACACACACACACACACTGTGAAAGTGTTTGGTTCTTTTATAACTTACCACAGCGACCGTATATGGCACATTCAGGTCTGTATCTCTGGTGGCACTCTGTGCACACAACTCTCACTATTATCTATACATGGAACAGGTGTCTGACGAGAACCTCATGGAAAGAGATGGTCTCATGCCACCAATTTTGGTTCTGGATTCAGATGTCAAACCCGTATCATTCAGGGTGATTGGATCTGTGATTTTGGTTCTGTCCATTATACAAGAAGAGGGGGCCATGTGCAACTTCAGATCCTGATCAAGGTTTGGATTGTGTGCACTCCAAAAGTACATGTGTCTTTTGCTCTGGGGATTTGGCTGGGGCCCGCCTCCATTAAATAATTGCTGCAGTTCATGGCATGAGGGTGTGTTCTGAACCTCAGATGTCTGTTAGTGGTATGCCCACAGCTGATTCAAGCCAACAGATGGTATTACTGGGCCTCAGGTACCAAACAACCACTAATCTTCAAGAAAGCTCCACAGCTTAGCTCCACTCTTTTAGTGGAGAATAAATGGAACTAGTAGTAGACGGGCCTGCAAGATTAGGATGGAGATCTCATGGAATTTTGTCTATTTTATGATTCTGCACTGGGTTGAAAACAGCATGAGAACAAACTTTCTTGTCACTTGTGACACCTATCCTAGTTGTACAGAAATGAACAAAATCAGGTGACAAAAATGATCTGAGAGTTTACAAAACCTTATATCAGTTTGGGTTGGAGTTTTGGACAAAAATCTCTTTGGTTTCCTCTTTGGAGAAATGGCTTTTATTCATATAAGGCCATGACTGGGAAAACATCCTTTAGACCAGGGGTTCTCACAACAGTTTTTTTGGTGGCCTCAGAGTGCAGCCACCAACTCTTGCTGGTGGCTGCTCTGACAATTTTTCCAAAAAAATACTTAATTAGATTTAGGAAAAACAAACAAATATGCACATACGCATTTCCATATCTTTATAATTTATTTATGTAAGATTTTTTTTTGCAGACTCAATAATAAAAATAACAACATACTTGTCTCTATTCTTTACTGAACCTAAACAGAATAGAAACACAAATAAGGTGCTTTGCATGTTCTATTTTTTTTTCTTGTTATGTCTTTTGCTTTTTGTTTTTTTGTTTTTTTAAGACTTCCTAGTTACTCAGTCTCCTCTGAAAAGTGATATTACGAAACGTACAAATATCACTTTTCACAGCAGACTTACTCAGCCCTGGCAAGCCTGGGGATAAATTAAGCCCTGGATGGGGAGATGGATATGGAGGCAGCAGGGGCCAGGAGCACTGGCGGAGGCAGCAGGGGCCAGGGGTGATGGGGGAGGGTGATCTTGCGGTCAGAGCCCACCATCATATGGCTGGGATACGGCGCCTGAAGCCCCATGGCTGGAGCCTGCCACCCGCCATCCCAGGGCTGCAGCCTGACCTCACCAGCCTTGGGAAAGTGGGGAATTCACTGACTATCTGTTCCTCCAGCTTTTGTGTCTCCAGAGATGGGCAGGGCCCAACCACCGCTGCTTTGCTGACACCCCCCCACACCCCCACCCTCCCAATCACTGCCCAGGAGGCTGGGGCTGCAAGAAAGGTCAACAGATTTAGTTCCCTCCCTCCCCTATGTCCTAACAAACCCATGTGTTTTGGCCTAGTGGTTCTATGCTGTGCACGGCCCTGGACTGCCCACATCCTCTCTCCCTGGCAACCTCTGGAGAGGCACCAGGAGATTTCTACAGCTCACAGAGTTGTGTTGGGTCCTCCTTTGGAAGGTCTACACTGGTAGTGCCCTGGATATATACGCCATACAGTTCCTACGATGCTTTTGAATCTTGTCTGCAGCCGGGGGCATCTAAAAACATATCTCCAAGTTAAAATCTACCCACAGACTATCAGTGTGCGTGTGCTTGTGTATGTGTTAAGGGGAGGATGGAGGGTTTGGGAATCCCTCTTCTCTCAGTATTGCTAGCAATTCTCAAGTGAAATGAGCACTCTGTTGAGACAGGTGGGATCTTTAATATACAGAGAGAGAATTGAGACTTGTGGGGTCAGATCCTCACATCCTGCTGAGCTCTCTTTGATCAAGACCTGAGAGAAAAGGTGCCTCTAAGCTACCTTTCTACTCTCCCAATCCTGTGGCTGGCTTGGGGGCAGGTCTGGCCCCTGGTATAACTTAGAGCAGCCTCTGGGATGTTCTACATTGCACCGATAGCAGTGACTTCTGCCATCTCAGGATCATCAGGGTACAGCATGCTATGGTCATGCTCCTTTCCTGCTTCCCCAAATCTCTATCATGGGGAGCCTGGAAGCAGGTGGTGATGAGCTGACTATACTGGTTTTATACCACACAGGGATGTTCTAATACCAGGGCAATTCCTAGCTCCCCCATTAGGGCAGCTTTCAGGCTGGCAGCCAGAGGCTGGGCCTTAGGGCCGAAGAGAGAGAGAGAGACAGGGGTCAGATGTGGTTTGTCAGCCACACACGTTAATCTTGGCCTCTCTCCTGTTATCTCACCTTTACAGCACAAGCCGTTGAAGGCAATGAGGCTGCATTAATGTGACTTAGAGAAGAATTTGACCCTGTATAGCTCATCACTCAAATTTTAACTGATAAATTCATCTCTGAATGAAATGTGCTGGGTTCCTCCGGAAGAAATGCTTGTCAGCATGACTCTGAGCGGTACCAAGCATTGAAGTCAATAGGAATGGAGGCATGTTCAGGACCTCACAGCAGATGCTCAGCACCTCATATCAGTTCAGGTGAGTGCAGGGTAGGTTAAAAGCTATCAGCTACCCACAGGCACGACAGTCTCTGAATAGTATTTTCTTATAGCCTCTCATCAATAACATCAATTGGGGATATCCATTAGGATCAATAATATAAATCATTTACAATTGCTGCATAACTGTATGGGTTTCTGCTGCTTCCACTAAATGGGCTATTAAACAACCTTTAAAGTTGTTAGATCATTATGGGGTACTATTAATTGCATATATTTTTATTTACCTGTAGGTTAGAAATCTCCACTGATGCTGTTATGATAATGAATAAAAGGTGGAGTAAGTCACCTGATCCTCATTCCCTTTTTCCCATGGCAGGATATGGGGCTTGACATTACAAGGTGCCAAGCACCTCCTGCCTGGTGCCAGCCGTCTCACTGTCATGGGAAATGAGGGAGTTCAGCACCTTGCAGGATCGGGCCCATCACACTGCCTGTACACGTACATTTCTGTTTTTTCATGGATGGTTTTCAGAATCATGGGTTCGGCTCATGTGAGATGCTATCAAATTCAATTCCAAATCACACAAAGGAGAGTGATCCCATAGGAGCCTTTATGATCCATTCCGAGTGTGAAGAAGTGGCATGTTCTTTAGAGCCAAGCCTGAATTATACATGTAATTGTGCATGGGGGGAGAGAGGGAGGAGGAAGAGGATCATTAGATGAGTGAAAAGCCCAGATTTGGGGTTTTGCTTGCAAACAAACAAAGCAGATTCATTAGGAACAGGCAGAGTCGCATTTATCATTATTTATGTTTTATCCCCAAGGTGACCTGGTCCTCTCCTCACATTGATCTTTTTTTAAGCTGGATCTTATAAGGGGCCCTGAAATCTCAGATCACCCATTTGCTTCCCTCACGTCAGGAGTGCAAGTCAATGCAACGTGCTCACATTTTGTGTAAGTGCCTCACCTTAAATTAACGAGGATGATGACTTTTCATTGAGGCCAGAAAACTAGCATGCACAAACCCCCTGAGAGATACCAGCTTGTTGAGTTATGACATGCGTTAACAGGGCACCCTTTGGGGGGTGACTTCCCCTGGCTTAAAGTTGGGCTTACTCACATTCCTCAACATGAGGAACAGACAGCGCCTGCTCCCCGGGGTCCAGCGGCTTGGGAAGGGTCAGAATGGAGAGAGACTCGGCCAGCCGGTGAGGTGCCTGGGATCTCACAGTCAGGGAGTCTGGCTTAATGTGGTGCTTTTGAATCCTGGCTCTTCTCTCTTTAAGGTAAGAATCAATAGCCTTTGAACTTCTTTCCCCTACCTCCTCTTCTGGATATGTTTCTACCAGGGAGGAAAAAAGGAACCAAAGAAAGATAGGCAACCCCTCCCCCGCCAACCCCCTCAGCCCGCCCACCCCCCAAAACCCAACCAAAAGCTCTGAGGGGAGACAAAGGTCTTCCGGAATGGACATGGTCTCTGTCTCTGTCTCTCAACAACAGCGCTTACCATACATAGTCTGGGCCTGGTGAAGCCTTGGGACAGGCAGAGAGTGGTAAGATGAGATGGCTCTCTATTTGGCCTAGCTAAAAATAGCCGAGGGTAAAAAAAAAAAGGCAGAGTCAGAACCCTGCAGGACTAGTAGTCAATGGGCTGAGAGAAGTGATTGAACTCCAAATACTCCCTGCTCGGCCGTCTCCAGCTGACAGGCTATTTTTTGCCATGGTTGACTAAATATGGTCAGGGAGGCAATGGCATGAAAAGGGGCCACTTGCCTGGGAGTGCATGTTTCAGATGCTTAGCTGGGTATATAAGCACTGGAAAGGTGGACTCGTTTTCTGATCAGAGGTTTTCCCCCGCCCCCCCCAGACTTTGTGCAGCAGCCCCCCCCGCCGCCTTTTTTTTTTTTTTTGCATGCGTGCTCTTGGTTGCATCCTGACCTCTACCTCAGGCTGACCCTTTGGAGGGGCATGGTGGGGGGGAGAGAAGAGAGGAAGGGCGGGAGATGGGAGACTTCTGCAGACACAGCCATTATGCATCAAGGTGTGCGGCAAGCTGAGCATGGAAGGTTGCCTCTCCTTAACTCCTGCTTCAACCTTCTATTCTGCCTGTGCTCTTCAGTGCTCTCTCTCTCTCTCTCGCTCTGTCTCTTAGCCTTAGCTGTAAGCTTTAAAGCTCTCCCTCCTTCCCTTCCCTCCCCCCACCCTACTAAGCCTGTGATGCAGCAGGAGGGATTGAGTTGTAGTGGTGCTTGTTGGAGGGGGTGAATGTGTGGGGGGTTGCCTCATAATTTTTTTTTCTCTCCAAGTGAGGGGCTAATACTATTACTGGGCCTGCTCTCTTTTTCCCTTCCTGCATTAGAGATTGGCTATCAGGAGAAGGCTGACGGCTGCAGCATGAAGCGCATTATTACCTTGTGATTCCATGACCCTCCTCTATGCATCCCTAACTCTCGAAAGCTGATTCAGCTTTCAGCTAGTGCTCTGGTGACTCTACTGCTGCAACAGAATCTTCTAACTGGTATGTCTTTTTTCCCTCCCCTCTCCTATCTGTCTTTCTTTTAACTGCACCAGCTCAGCTTGTTTTAAAACACTTTCCTGGCTAATGCAGGACTCGGTGCCCATCAAACTTGCCCAGGGACTTAAATGTGTGCCTCTGCTCTGTTGACTCTGTGTTTGTGTACAGAATGTGTGTTTTAATATGTGGGTGGGTTAGAGACCTTTTTTTCTTGTTCTGCTGTGGCATACTCCGCATTTTAAAAAAAACAAACTGCAGAGCAAGCACTGGACTAGAATAATCTGAACTGAAATGTCAGAACTTTGACATGCAATCATTTTGCAAGGTTAAACCAGCCTTTAAATGCCTAATACTGATATGGGCTGGCTAATGACACCTGAGGGAATTTTTTTTTTAATACCTAGTAGGTGCAAGCTGAAATAATACCAACAAGAGCAAAGCTGAAATGTGTTTAAACTTACCCTAAGTTGCAATGATCTCAACACTGCGGTGATTAACCATTGAAATGCTGAGAAGCGAGTATTAATTACAGGCATGTGGTTTATGGACAATCAGAAAAGAAAAGTCAGAGGAAGAGAAGTTATATTTTCACTGCAAGGAATTTAAAACGCAGGTTACACTGACTATTCTTGCTTCTGAAGCAAAGAGCTGACTGTGGTCATTACATTTTTTATTATAGTGGTGTATATATGCACACACCCATGCACACACACATAATGATAAATATATATATATATATATGCACAGTAGAGATATATTGCATAGTGTGTATATATATATACTACGTATACACATTCTATAAATATATGTAATGTGTAATATATATTATGTGAATACAATATATATTATATCTGTGTATATATAGTATGCCTGTGTGTGTGTTTGTGTGTGTGTATGTGTGTATTAGAGATTGAAGAATGTACAATCGTGTAATTGTATCGTCAGAAATCCTTGATTTGTGCTGTCATTTTAATTGCTGGGTTTCTCCTGAACTGATGATATCGTCTATGCCTCAGACATTTTTTGGAAAGTGACTCAATTTAATCTAAACTGTACAGAATGGATTGCGGGTGGGCTTGGCCGGAACTAACACAAACTTCCACCTCATTTCAACTTCCTTTCTCACTTCTCCCCACTGCCCCCATGAATAAAGACCTTCTCCTGCATCTCCCATTCTTTGCAGCTCCAAAAAGTTCGGTGCTGTCCAGCTGCAGACAGAATTCTGTAAAATGACTAGACTAAAGTCTGAGGCGAAGGAGGAAAGCCCTGTGAGCATGAACACATGTCATTTCTCCCCTCCTTCATACTCTCCCCTCCCACATTTAACTTCACTTCCATTAGCTTAGGGCAGTCTTCCTTGCTTTCATCAGCTCCTCATCTCTGCACTCCTCCTTTGTCAAATGACACCAACAATTTAGGATTTCCCTTTCCCGAGATTTGCATGCCCCCAATCAGCATGCAACATTTTCCACTCTGAATGAATCAACAGACAGTTAAACCAGCTGAGATGAGGGAGGGAAAGTTGGGTAACTGGAACGCAACACGACCTGACGAAATGTAAAGCAGGGGTGCAGATATTTTTACTATGCCAAAAAAATTAAAAAGGGGCATATTTGGAAAACATGAATATCCATGAAGACCCTGAAAGTGAATTAAGAAAAATGAAATACACTTCCACCCAGGTGTTCCTAGTATAAAAGCAATTGCCACTTGCTGTCCTCAGCAAGACTGGATAAACTTGCCTTGACTTTTATAAGTCATTAGATAGTGGTTCTTTTCCTAATCTTTAGTTTTAAACCCTTGACTTTTAAATACATTATGCAAGATTTTCCTTATTATACTTTAGTTGGTGTCCAATTCATCTGCAAAAGTTTGGGATTGTACAGGAGAGCATCCATCAACATTTATTTAGGGAACGCTAATGGTGTGTCAATTACAAATGTTTTAGAGGTCGAAGAACTAAAGTAACCATCCTTCTTCCCATACTTGCATTTACTGTTGTTGGGACAAGGGAAAACAAAATTCAGCTGAATGTCTCGTAGGGTGACCAGATGTCCCGGTTTTATAGGGACAGTCCCGATATTTGGAGCTTTTTCTTATATAGGCTCCTATTACCCCCCACCCTCTGTCCCGATTTTTACACTTGCTGTCTGGTCACCCTAATGTCTCGGCCATGCAAAACTCTCCGTGAGTGTCTGATTTTTCCTGAAATCAGAGCAATCAGATGTTCATTCACACTATTGGTGTGTCTATTTAAAACCTCAGTTCTCTCTCCTGCCTTCATTTCCCTGCAGCTGTGCATTCTGATAGTGTTACAGCTCCACTTCTAGCTTCTCTTTAGTCCCAAAAGGTTGAAATTTGCCTTTAAATTAGACAAACAACAATAAGTGATAAAGTCAAACAAACAAAACGGAATAAAAAAAAAGATGTTGAACAAAACCAGGGCTAAAGCACGCGAGCAGTGTAACGCGGCAGGACTAAGGTAACTTCCAGGGCTTCACAGTAATTAACCTTCCGAAACACTGGCATAGTGGGACCACTCTGTTTCTTTCCAGCGGTGATAGAAGTTGACTGGGAACTGGGAAATATTTACTTCCCAGTTTGCAGTTATATTCTAAAATGCAGTGGAAAAACATCGATACAATTAAGTATTCCAAAGTGCTTAGTTTGCCACTTGCTAAGTTTACTTAAACCCTCTTTAAAGGGTTCATTAGAAGACTGTGAGAAACGGTAAAATTCATTAACACTAAGGCAGCCATTCTGCATTTGCCTGTAAATTGGTATTGATCTGCCAGCTCGGGCTAGGGGATAGCAGTCAAATGAAGCAGGTGAGTGGACAAGCTGAGCATACCATTACAGCAATGCTGAATGAGCATTAAGCGCCCCGTGTGACCTCCTGGTTTGCCTGATGCCTAAAGCCTGCCCATAATAGTCTCGTATTCAGTACAATCATCATTTTCAGCAGTGCCACTCGGACCACATTGTTAGGGGAGCTTTAAAGCTCAGAGTGGCTGTGAGGCAATGAGGGAGAAGAGCGAGAGAGAGAGAGAGAAAGGAAAAAAAGAGACTGACTGACTAATGAAAACAGGAGAAAGAGCCATACACACACACACACACACACACACACACGCACCCCACACGCATGCAGAGGAGTGCTTGAGGAGTAACTTGCAGACTTCCACTCTGGCCTATGCTTTCTGGCATCTACCTTTGGCTGCCCCGTTCTGCTTTTTATTTTGCATATCTGCAGGTATGTTACAGGCATCCTCAGCTGTCATGGAGTTCAGCCGGATGATATTTAAAAACAATTAAAAACCAACCCCCAAGCCTCAAAAGGGCTTTCCAGGTTTCTTATCTGCAAGGTAGTGTTTCACTTACAATGACCTGCAAAGGAAAAACCTCTGGAGTCTCTAGGTAAGAGCCTTTCTTCTTCTTACGTTTTAACCCCAACTAACTGAAAAAAGCCATTCTTTGTCTGTAAGTGATGACTTTTCTAACCCTGGCGAATGGGACAGGCAAGCTTGGTGCTGATTTGTAAGTTATCTACCAGACATTTGATTTTTTGGGGGGTGGTATATACCCCAACTGGCTGTGGTTGTTTCTAAATCCTGGGATGGAAACAATTCAGGTGTCTTATTTTTTTTTTCTAGTGGCTTTGGAGAAAAAAGAAAAGAAATCCCTCTAGTAAGAGATATAAATATAGATTTGTCTGATTTTTTTTTCATAGTTGAAAGTTTTGGATTTCAAAGGAAGCATCTACTTTTCAGGTGAACTGGGTAGGATTTTTGTTTTCTTTTGCTTCCTCCCTCCCCCCCCCCCGCACCTCCCATCCTATTTATGTGAAAATGAAGCACTGTCAGGGGCAAATTGCCAGATTGCTCAGACTTTTTGTCCAATGGAGTGTCCATTTCTATTCTCGGTGACAAAAAAAATCAGAAACCTGCAGAGGAGCAGCTATGGATTATTGGAGATTAGTCTGAGGTGGGGAAAGTGTGCGTGTGTGTTGCTGGAGGAAAGAGAAACTCTGCTCTTTTAAATTGAGCCTTAACTGAACACTCTTGGGATGTGAATTCTGAATCAGCGCTATTTTCTCCTGTGAACATATAAATGCACATATTGAAACTACCTGCTTGAGAGACATACTTCTTTATATGCCCATATGAACCTGGCAAGCTATGGAATGTAAAGAAGTATGTATTTCAGGTGGGGATCATTCTCAGTGGAGCAATGTGTGACCCAATGTAAAAAAAAGGGAGAAGGACAGACAGAAATTTGTTTAAATGCCTGACATGGCAGACTGACCGGGGAGTCAATTGATGATCTTGTTCCAGTGCGTGTATTGTTCTGTCACTTTGCCTGTGTCAGCAGGTGGAAATGCTCATCAGGACATTAAATATTCAATATGCTGACTGCGGCATGGGCTTTGAAAGGCAACGCCAGAAGAAAGCTTGCTGTCCACTTGTGTTTTTTAACAAGGGTAGAGGCCAATCGCTCTTTTTTTATTTGTTTGTTCCTCCCCCACCCTCAAAACAAGTAGACTAGATGCCAGCAAAGCAGATTGAGCTTTAAATTGAGAAAAGAGAGAAAGGGATTGGATAGGAGAATAGAGGGGAGAGAGAGAGAGAGAGAGAGTACAATGATTCTGCCTTAGCTGTGCAGTATTTTAGCTCTAAATTAATGTACAAACTAAGTTCTCATGTTTAAAAGCAGCGAGAAAAGATATCCTAATCGTCTTTATGATGAATTCAATTAACAGGCATCAAAACAATTTAAACGTAGCTAAAGCACAAGCAACCCTAAATATGTGCATATATTTCCCCCAAAAGAATAATAAAATTAGCAGGCTTGAATTCGGGAAGTCTTATTAGGCTTTTAAACATTTTTTTTTACACTGTACAACAAAATGCATTTGGTTATTTTTCTGTTCTTCTGAAATAATGGTTTAAGAAGTGAATCAGGATGAAAGAAAATAGCGCTATATATTGGATATTGGACATATGTAGAAGTAATCCCTTATCTGTTTAACGATTTCATTCTAAAAGTATCCTCGCACTTCCAAAACTAACCCGCCTCCCCACAAAAGTGCCTAACGCAGATTTTTTTTTTTGTTTTAAACTTCATCAAAAGTATTTTTCCTCCCCCAAAGTTAACCAAATCTCAACTAGTGGTGCTATCGGAAATTAACCTGAAACATTTTGCTTTAATAGAATGATTTGCCTCCTGGTTAACACCACCTTCAATTTGCTTTACTGCTAACATCTCTTTTGGCAACTTACTATCCATAGCTGGGGCTGGTCAAGCAACCAGCAGACAGCGTGTTCTAATGGCCCAGAAGAGTAAGCGAGATACTGAATTTGGATTTTGCAAAAGTCCTTATTCTCCTCTATTCAAGGCAAGCACCATTGTCACTTGTTACATGTATGCCAAAGGGGATTTAACTAGAAGCAGGAGTTCATGAATAACTGGTTAGAAAAGGCAGGCTGAATACCACTGAGGTTTTATACCATATATTATTCAGTAGATATTAATTTTTTTTATAGTAAATGCTATAGAAAGGCAGAAAGGGTTTAGCTGTAGCTGACTAGGACAAGTGAAAACCTTTTTATTTACAAAGTCTCATTAAAAAAAACAAGACTTGACACTGAATGAAAGTGAAACTGCGCTAGCTTCATTTCCACCGTGTAGGGCTGAGATACATGTAAGGGACCAGACAGAGCACCTGTTATAGTTCAAAGGGGCGCGGTCCTTCTGGCCTTGGTATTTTTTTAAATCATGTGATCTTTGCTCTTTAGGAGAATCCCACTCCTGACAGGCCCTTGGGAGCCTGCAACAGGTGCAAGTCACCACAATAAACTGTTATGGTTTTTCTGCCAGAAGGGATGACCTTTTGGCATGAATGACAGATTCCCTGTATGAGAAGGGGGAGTGAGGAGACTCATGTTCTTCACCTGCTGATATGCATTGCGCTAGGGGCCCCCAAGCTGCTTAACCAGGCGTGTTTTTAAAAAAATATTTCCCTTGTTGCAGTAGATGTGAGGAGGAGCCCATCATTCCCCAAACACCAAATCATTTAGTAAGCAGGGAAGCAATGTCCTGACAAAGTTTGCCTAGTCTGTAATTCCACCAACGAAGGCAGTGGCCACCGGTGGAATTACAGGGGGAAGACGTCCGAACCCGCTAAGCCATCTCACAGAGGCAGCAGCTCCTTCCCCAGACGAAGTCCATGTTTGACATTAGAGAGGCTGTGTTTAAATAAAGAGACAAGGTGTGATGAGGTAATCTCTTTTATTGGACCAACAGAAGTCGGTCCAATAAAAGAGAGATTACCTCACCCACCTTGTCTCTCTAATATCCTGGGACTGACGCAGCTACAACGACACTGCATGCTTAAATAGAAGCACTAGTGTTGAAAATAGATTTAACTGAGCAGTAAAACTACAGATCGTAGGCTTGGTTGCAGCTTCCCCTTATTGTAAATCACCTACATTAGTCTGATCCACGGAATTAAAAATGAGAGAGATTCTCAGTGTCGTAGATAGAAAACAAATTTTCCCTTTTTGTTGCTAACATTTTCCTCCCAGCTCAGGTTTCACTGAAACTCTTCCGATGCTTAGTGTTGCTCTTGCGCTCAGGGACACTGGTTCTGATTTACAATAGGTAACTGCATTCCTGATGCCATTTTTACCTATTTTTTCCCTCTTTAAATTAATAAACTTGTTAACCCTAAGGAATGACTAATATTAGGAAGTAACTAAGCGTTCAGATTTATTTTTATGTAAATATTTTGGAAGCTATAATTTTAAGCGATGTCTTTGTGGTATTTTAATATCTTGGCAGAAGGAAAATGAGTGGAGGGGAGATAAAGGCATGGGGTGATGTGCTTTAAGGAGCAGCATATGGTAGAGTATAGCTTAGCGATGAGGCCTTCTGCTGTAGCTCTGCTAAATGCCCAAGTCTGGATCTTAGCTTTGCTGATGTCCATTACAATTCCCTCTTGTCCCCCCAACTTGCTTCCTTGTAACAATGAAAATGACCCTTGCGGTCCCTTCTAACCCTTTGATTCTATGATTCCACACGTATCTCTGTGCTTCTTAAAACAGCCTCATGGAGAGCACATGAGAATGAAAAGCGTATGTGTTAAGTCCTAGGGGCAGCCGGTGTAGGAAGCAATCACTTGAGGCCAGAGAGCAGACAGCTAACCAAAACCTCCATTTTATTTACAGAAACAGAAAGCTCACTCAGCCGGTTGAAACCGGCTGAGCTATCCCTTAATAGTCTAACTCAGTTGCCATAGTAAAAAAACCCATGACAACCAAATACACAACAGTATGGTACTGAGTGAACATCAAAAGTTGAGCTCCGGTCCTGTGCCCATCCAAGTTAAAGGAAGGGGGAGCCTGCCATCAACTTCAGTGGGAGAGGGATTGGGCCCCAGGTCCTTGTAGAAACATTAGGCTACTCTCACTGCCGGGTTGATAGTTCTTTCTTTAATTACAATTGTAACAGGCCCCATCCCTGCAGAATTCATCAATTGAAATGAAGATTCAAGTTATTTCCATTTTGTTCTCCATACAAGAGAGATTTGTTCCCGTTTTTCCAGTCCAATCTAAGTTTGTTCCTAAGAATCCCGCCGCAGTTCATGTTAGGCAAGTAATTCTATTGGAACCAGTTGGGAAATTCAGGTGCTGTCATCCAAATAGCAAATGGAGGATTGTGAAATGCCAGTTATGGAAACAGTAGCTTTGAGAATTATAAAAGCCGTAAATCCAGTGGACCAAATTAGTTAAGATTTTCCTATACTATGCCTCACAAAATCCAGCCGTTTTAGAAATGAATTTTCTGCATGTAAGCGAAACCATCCCCGGGTATAAAATGGCTACTTTGCACACACTCAAGAGAGCACAAGGACGATTTGTGACGTACAGTTTTCCCAGTGGGTGTTTAGGTTTTGTTTGTTTGTTCATGTTGATGGCAAGTGATTATAATTATTATTATTATTTTATATATTTAGAGCAGGTGGCCAAATAAATTTCAGTACCCCTTCTAAAAAAAGTCTGTTTGCAATTCAAGTTTAATAGTGCTTTCATCAAGCGCAATAAAGCATTTTATTGCACAAGTATTTCAAAGCATGTGCTGGCCCTGGTAAAAGCATTAGTAAAGGGGTGCATCAGCAATCTCATTTAAAACTGTCGACCCAATGTGAAAAATGGTGCGTTGAAGAATAAACTGCTATTAAGCATGATTAGATTGACCTGCAGGACAGATATTTTAGCTGCTGCAGCACAAGTCGATCAAAGTGAGCATAGCTTGGATTGCAAATTTTTTTTTTAATGCCCTAAATTAAAAATGAAAGAGCCTTAGAATATTTAGGACCAGAGCGTGACTTTGGGGATGAGGTTTGTGCATTTGATTCAAAGGTTTTGTGCAAGGCGGGGGAAGGAGGAAAAATGTATTAATTGCTGCCACTTTAGCATAAATTGAAAGTATGTTACTCAGATCAACCAATCAAAAAAGAAATTGTGCTGACTCAGGGTTTGGACTAGTCTGCACGTCTGATTGCAGAAAAGATCAGTACTGCACTGCAGTATCTCTCCCTTCCTTTGACACCAGCCTAGCTGGGCAGGGCTTCCCTTGTGTTTCCCAGGACTGGTTTAGACTCAGAGCAAGAGAAGGCCCTGGAAAGAAAGAAAGAAAGAAAGAAAGAAAGAGAGATGCCTTTGTGAGCCCCAAGCTGATAATTATTCTTTACAGTCAGTTAGCAGGACCTCCCATCATAGGTTTGAGGACAAATGCAAATGGCATGAATTGCTTAGGATATATTTAAAAAAAAATAGTTCCACCACATCATGTATCTAAGAGTGACTGAAGGCCCTCTGGCGGGATAAATATATTTACTTATTGTTTGATCCCCCTGAAAACTTAGAACTGCCTTTTAAATACACCAGTTGCTGTTCCATTTTAGTGACTGATAGTAGGGTTAATCTTTGCAGCCTGGTATTGCAGGGGTTCTCGAAGTGGACAGCTACATTTAAAAAAAGCACTGTATTTCCATTGGACTGTGCAAGGTTATTGAGAGAGAAATGGAGTCTAGTGGTTAACGGAGGGCGCTGGAAATCTAGAAGTCTTGATTTGTATTATTGACTCTGACACTCTCACGTATGTGGTCTTTGTCAAGTCATTTAAAACTCTCTGCTTCAGTTTCCCCATCTGCAAAACAAGATGAATAATATTTATGCACTTATCTCTGTAGAACTGTTGAAGTTTTATTCAGTTAATGGGCCAAATTCATTCGTGGGTATAAACACCATCTGAGTTAATGAATTTATATCAAGGACAAGTTTGATCCATTGCTAGTTAAGTGCTTAAAATACTAGCTCAATACTAGCGAGACACGGTTGTCTCTTTCATCAACAGAAGTTGGTCCAATAAAAGATATTATCTCACCCACCTTCTCTCTCTAGTATTGAGCTGGTATTTTAAGCACTTAACTAGCAATGGATCAAACTTGTCCTTGATATAAATTCATTAACTCAGATGGTGTTTATACCCACGAATGAATTTGGCCCGTTATCTAAATATCTCTCATTATTTTTTATTTTGGGACCAACATGGTTACAACAACACTGGATAGCTAAATACTAAGTATTATTACGTAAAATATCATTCACTGCTACTGCAAACCCATGCACACAAATGTATCCACAATATATATTATATACTGACATGTTTCAGTTTACCATTGCACTGTGTATTAAACAGAGAGTGAAATCCTGGCTCCACCGAAAATCAATGGCAAAAATCCCATTGACTTCAGTGGGGTCAAGAATTTATCCAGAGTAGCATTAGCCATATACAGGCATTCCAGGACAATAGGTTTTTTAAAGATAAGCCCAAACCCTAGTCTGTAGTGATTTTACAAAGCCATTTATGAGACATCTAACTCACTTCTACCTGTACTAACCACATCTAGCTGGTGTAGTGCATGTGTAACCCACACACCTCCCGGGTGTGGCATTCTGTCCCATCTAGTGGCACTGAGACCACTTAGAGAGAGAGAAAAAGAGATTAATGAGTCTGCTCTACAGCCTTAGCTAACAGCCAGTTGGCTTTTGGCTCATGCGCTAAGCTACAGAGGTCCCTGGTTCGATCCCACCCACGGTCTGTCGGTGTTACACAGGCATGAAGCCTGGCATGGCTCCTGGAAATGGCTCAGCATGCACAGGAAGGACAGTAGGCCCAACATAGCATGGGTTGTTCAAAGTGCTCCAAAGAGTCGGGTGTGAAGTCTAATGGAAGAATTGCATTGCTGCAGGAGAAAGAGAACACAAAGCAGCTGAGCAGTTCAGAGAGTGAGCAACGATTTTTGTCATGAAGCTTGTACACTTGGAGTTGTGGCGCCTTATCTGTCCCCAGTTTTCAGACTCTCAAGTGCCTCTTGCCAGTTTGTGTGCAACAGAGCAACGTGGCTTTTGTCCTGTGATTTTTCTAAAGCTAAGGAGTCTGTGTAATGCAAGTGCTCTCTTTCCATGGCCTTGCAGCACATAACTTCTAGTGTGTTTATACGGTACAGATATAGATGCATATGCAGATCAGTTCACATCTTTTTTTATCTTGCATTCAATCTAAAGATATGTTGTTTCAAATAGCATACTTTTAAAAGGTTTTTTGTAAGTCCTATTAAATCTGACCTACAATTTTAGCCCTATCTTTAGTAGTAGTAACTATGCAGAACTTCAATACCCACTCCAATATGTACACGTATGGTAAGTATATAGACATAGTAAATGACAGATGTGTGTTGTGTATGTCATTTTTATACATACGGACAAATGGAGCCTATTCAGATAACAAATGTATTTTTAATAATGAAGGAATTACTACTTTCAAGGGGAACTCAGCAGCAGAAGTTTTCAGCAATCAGATCACTCACCAACCGCATTCTGAAGGAAGGATACATAATATTTTGTCAGGCCAATTGACATCCTGAACAGATGCAGGGTTTTTTTAATTGTTGTTGAGGTTTTTTTTTTTTTTTTTTAATAAAGCACGGTGCTGTGTTTGCAAGTTGTTCGCCATGCCCAGATATGGCCAGTATTTGAAAGTGTGCCGCTATCTAAAAAAGCCCAGGGGCCGTCTGATGAGTCCAAGGGGACTACAGAACAGCTGATATAAATAGTCCTCATTCTCAGCTGCCCTTCTGGTGAAACTGTATTCAGATGTCATCTGGGCAGTCAAGTAGTGCAGGCCTCCTCGTGATAACCCAGCGCAGAAGTGCAATGCGATCAGTGACCAAACAGCTGTAAGAACATGAGCCACTCCTGCGAAGGCCTTACATAGGCAAGTAAACACAGGCATTTCAGGAGTCGGCTAAAGCGACGGGAGCAGGAATCTGGTGACCTAAGAGCAACCAAGAATAAAGTTCATTTGGAAGGCTAGGACACCAACTGTCAATCTCAAAAAGTCACTCTTTCTACTTTGGAGGCATGACTTTGCCTTTCTCTTTTTAGCCCACTGAGTTCAAATTAAACTAGCAGGGAGAGAGCCAGGGACAACCCTCACACGGCAGAAACTGAAACAGTGCAAGTGATTACTGAAGTAAACAAAATAAGGTATTTGATCCCATTCAGAGGTCCAGTCCTGCTCCCTTTGAAGTCTGTGGGAGTTTTGAATTAAATCTTACATTTAGTCCTGGTAAGCAACATTTTTAAACTCCCCATCCCAAAGAAGATATAATAAATAAATAAATACTAATAACAACAGCAATAATAATCTAGAGGCATCCAGTTGATCGAGATCAATGGAAAATAACGAATAGCACATGTGGATTTGATTTATAATATAGTCATGTCTAGATATAGATATATACAATATGTATGTATGAGACAGACAGATTGCTCTGTATAAATCTAGGCAGTAGGGACCTTAGCCAGGTCATCAAAGGAATCACTGACTTTTGCTTGAATGGGGCTCAGATTGGAGTCCATAGCCCTGTTTGTCTGAATGGAATGGGGGACATGGAATTTATGTGGATACACAGAAGGCTGGCTAAGAGGGTGAGATTTTTACGTAGATGATGCATATGGGGGACAAAACTGAAATGTACTTCATTCTGTACATGAGTAATTCTTTTGAAGGATGAGCCCGGGGAATGTAAAGGCAGAATAAGTTGGGGGGGGGGGGGAAGAGTAAGATTTCTTACCCTTCTTTTGTTTAGACTATATAATTATTTCAATGATATAACCAGCAAAGAATATCATGCTCTTGTTTTCAATCTGAAATATTTAGCACATGAAAAAAGACTGTCAGAAAGTGCATTGATGAAAATATACCAAAATTAACACCTCTCAGTAGCACACATTGCATAACCCTAAGTGGTCAGTAAGGGAAAGAAAAAAAATAAATCCCTGCATACCCTTTAGGTGTGAAATGGTATTTTCTTATCTAGGAATGTGTTAGTCATTAATTTAATACACAGTGTTTGTCCCTTCTCTTTTTCTTCATTGGTGCCAGGGCTCTGATGCACTTGTGAGCAGGAACATATTTCTTTCTTTAAATTAAACCAGCTTTTTACTGAAGTCCTAAGACACAAAAAAATCTATCTTGCCATTTCTGCAAAGAACAGCAAAAGTAGCCCTCGCCTGGCTGTTCTCCCCGCACTCTGTCCCCCATGTTCATTTGGTCTATTTGAAACTGAATTTATTCCTGGGAAAGCCCCCATCAATTTCCTTTACTTGTTTGTTGACAAGTTTATTAAGAACCCGGGCAACTATGTATTAAACTTTTATCAGTGTTGCGAAAGAATGCATTCTTTGACTAGACACCAAAGTTATGGATTGAGCCTTAGCCTTTCTTGTTCCATACTTTGGCTGAGTCAGCACAGCAAACACAAGCTACTATCTATTTTTTTTTCTGACGAGACCTTTTCTTAAACGACGTAAGTAACAGTGTCTGGTGATGGTAAAAGGTTTAGGGAGTGGGTAAATGCAGACATATTTCCTTGATGGGCTGTGATTCTTTGCTATTTATGTGAATAATTAACTAAAAATTGGAATTATACATCCATTTCTCAGTGAATCATCACTTCCTGGCGATTGAGGCAATACTGTTGGGACAAGAAATATGAAGTTATTTATATGTTTAAACAATAAATGCAAACAAGGCAAATGATAATTGTAATACCCCTTGATATCTGAACTGGGTCTCTATTAAATGTATTAGTAATGCAGTGAAGCATCTTACACCAATTTCACCAGGTTTGGCTTGATATCTCTTGTCTATGGCTGTACTGTAATGTTATGGGTATAACTGCGTGATATAGGAACTTCGTTCATTTTCTTTAGTCATAAGACTAAAAGAGGGAGGACCCAAAATGTTGCACAAATGGTGTTAAAAATAAAACACTAGAATCAAATAACCTAGTTTCTGTTTGGTCGTGCAACCAAGCTTTAAAATGTTGAAAGAGCCTTGAAAAATAGTTGGTATGAAGGTTTTTGAACTGACAAAACAAAAGACATAAGGAAAAGAAGCAAATGTATAGTTTAAACCAGAATTTTTGAACCAACAAAAAATCCCTCTGATCTCACAAACAGCATATTTCTTTACCTGTGACAATGTTCAAGGATTTTTCAGTTCTTAAACAGGTTTGCTGGAATAATTTGTCAAGTATAACAGGGAGTTTTCTGTGTGGTGGAGAATCATTTGTCATAACACACAGTAGTGCACCAAAGCAATCCTAAAAGCTCTGTGCAACTCCATAATTAGATAAGAGTTAACATATGTGTATTAGATAGATCGTCATTCATGTTATAGGATACATCAGAGCAGGAGACTGCCAATATTGTGCTGTGCATAAAGTGCGTATTCTGGGCAAATACATCTTACTCTGGGAGTTTATCTACATTACCATTTGCTCCAATTATAACTAATTGGACACATATTGCATTTTCATAGCATCTAATTTTCTATTGATTTTAACAGGACTGCTGGTGTTTTGTAGTATACAGCCGTATGTGGTATCAGTTGTTTAAAAATGCTGAATACACTCCCCTGGATAGGATTATGCAATCAGCAGATATTTTAAAACCTATTTAATTGTTTGGTTCATAAAATGCACCAACTGTATTAGGGACCAGCTTCGTTCTCTTTTAGTACCCTAGAATAGTGTTGCAATTGCGGAATCCAACAGATGCAGCTTCAGGAAACACATACATATTACTGCATTTCAGATCAATGACTTCAGAGTTTTCTCCATTACATTTCTAGGGTCTACATATTTAGGCACGAGAACGCCTCAGAGAAATATGACCATTGTAGAAAGGGCACTGCTGCTACTCTCTCTCTTACATTAGAGATGTGTCTGATACACAGTATTTGCATCAAATTCAGACTGTGAACTCCTTGCATTTTTTGGGTGGATTAGCTCTGCGTTTGAATTTGGCCTCTTACTTACACTGGGCTCTGTAGCAAAATTTGGATCCAGATCTGGATGATCAGATGCAAGATTTTGATTCAGGCCTATCTCTGTCTTAAACATTAATAAGGGACAAACTGGCTAATATTTTTTTCCATAGTAGATTTTGTTTGCTTTATCCTTCATGGTGGAAATTGATATATATCGTAGTAACAAGGTGTAACATCCAAATAAACGTGGACTCTCAAATTATCAATTGCATTTAAGCAAATAACCACTGCAATAGGATTGAAACAATTGTCCTCTGTTTAGCATCATTGCAGAAATAGGATTTTAAAGTTATCTCTAGCCCAAAGAATAGAGAAGGAAGGGAGGTGGCATCTCAGCAAAGTATTTTCAGTGTTGTACATTTGTACCTTTGAGGCACAAAACAAGCTTGGAGCATGTTTGTATGTTGGTATCAATTACTGGGACACAGCACAGTTGAGGGGAGGGATAGCTCAGTGGTTTGAGCATTAGCCTGCTATACCCAAGGTTGTAAGCTCAATCCTTGAAAGGGCCATTTGGGGCAAAAATCTGTCAGGGCTGGTATTTGGTCCTGTTGTGAAGGCAGGGGACTGGACTGGACTTGATGACCTTTCAAGGTCCCTTCCAGCTCTATGACATAGGTGTAGATACCTCCATATAATAAAACTTGATGGTGATTGTGTTTTGGAGATACACTGTTACACACGGGGTTGTGGTAAGTTTGCTCTTGCTTTGCTGTCTTTGTTAGCCATAAGCAGAAACCTCATTGTGTTTGTGGGAGAGAGGTGAGTTCTACAGAGGTGTGTAAGTTAAATATACATATTATTAACTTCAGCTAATAGTCTTGGTTTGAGAGTCTCAGTAGCCAGTGAGATGTCTGCAACTACTGTAGTCCCCCCAAGTGCTTTTTAATAAGTTCACATAAAATCTAAGCAGAAGATGCATGTGCCCTGTCCGTGCTGTACTTTTAGAGGTTGTATACTCACATTTTAAAAAGAGATGTTAAGAAAATGCAGTACAATCTTTCTATTACATGTGATTTAAATCTATTATAATATGATTAATATTTGACAGATGTATGGAAAAAATAACCAGTTAGTTTATATTTTATGGCTTGCAAATTACACTTTGTGCAGAATACAGCAACTGGGGCATTGATTTAAACATCCTTGCAAAGATACAATGCAATCAAATTGAATCATCTGCAGTACAGCCCTTTGGTGAAAGACCAACAAAGTGAGAGATAAGAGGCTCGCTGTGTTATCAAAGGGCATTTCATTTTTGGGAAATTTCTTCAGATTTAGCAACATTTGGATGGAAATCAAATAACACATTAACTTGTGAGGGAAAAAAACCTTCTAAGGCTAATTACTAAGGGGATGTGCACTTCATTAAGATAAAGCTGTAGAAAATCAATGTTCTGTATTGTTGTTTTTTCCTTTTGATTGGATTTTAGAATGATAAATTGTTAATGCATTTGATCTAAAAATGATTTGTTTATTCAGATGAAGACCAACAGTACTTTGTCTCATTTGGCCTTTTAGCTTGTAATGATAATGGCTTTGAGGGGCGTTCATTTTTCAAAAGGGGTTTAGACTGGACTATTCAGTAGAGTAGCCAGGCTCACTCCTAGAGTCAGAAGGATGGGCCCAGTGCAATGGTTCAATGCAGGCTAATTCTATTGCATGTCGAATCTTCTGCTTCATTAGGAATATTGACAATTTGTGATAAATTCTTTAGCTTCCCTGTGCTGTCTATAACACGTCTTTATTAGAATATCGAGACAAAGGCAGAAAGCTCTTCAAGACAGAAGATCTTCTTGTATTACCTCCGAGTGACACTCACCTCAGTATCAAAGATTCTGTAACCTGGTACATTTGTGTACCCTCCTGAGCATAAGTATTCGCAGAGGAGCCAATGTCTGGGATAACAATAAAAGGGATGCACGATCCAGTGCTGCAGCTCTTCTCTATGGCTGCTTTCAGATAACATTCCCATAACATCAATGGAATGCCAGGGCGGACCAGGTCCATCCAGTAGCATGTCTTCAATGCACTGATGTCAACAGTTCACACAGCTTGTTGCATGCTGAACCAAAATGCCCCTGCTGGTCATGATTTAGGTTGCATGCTCCATAAAGCATTGTTAACTGAAGGCATTTCCTCCCCTCTCTTCCACCAGTAAATAATTCCTTTCCCCCTACAATTAGCCAAAGGATGAGTTTAATACTTCCAGGTCTTCTCTTTCTACGTTTATTTAGTTCCTTGACTTGATTATCTCTTGAAATGGTTCCTAGAGATAACTTGATTTAATTAATTGTAGAGCTCTTCTTTAAAAGCTATTCTCTCATTCCTCCGCCCTCTCCCCCCATCCCATTTATTTATAGGAAGCTTAGAGTAACGGTTTTGAGCAGTTAAGTGATCTATGATACTTACAGATACAATCCAAAGCCTGTATTGGTGAGCTGTAATGCTGGCCCATTGGTTATTTCTACATGCCATGGTTCTAAGCATAGGCATTATTCTCCTGTTATCATTTTGCACAGTTGGTGGACTGCTGCAACATCACCTTTCCCTTACTAAGCTTAAAAATTCTTTACGTATGTTAGACTTAAAGATATACGTAATATTCATATTTAACCCTCTCCCCCCCGATAAAACAGGTCTGATTTTATTGTACAGCACATCACAAATGATCAAAACCGATATATATTTTACTTAATTTATTTATTTTCAGCAACAGACCGTTAATTCTGCAGAGCCTTGTGAGACAAATCTCTCTCAGGTAGCTGAAACATAACTTCCATGCTTGCACTTTGGGCAAACAAAGTTTACCAGCACTAAGTATTGTATAGTCCTCAGAATGGCTCATGCTAGCTTTATTTCTGGTTTCCCATCCTGATTCCTTACCCCTTTTCAAACAACAAATCAAAGGGAATAGAAGGTTGCCATGAAACAATAGCGGTTTTCCTTTTTGCTCCTCTTTTTTACTTCCCTTTTCATTGCTCTCCTTTGGTTAGTCACAGGTGGCCAAACTCCCCCTCCCGCCCCATCACTTGACTCAAGCAGATATTAAACATATTGAAAATCCTGCCTTTCATGCCAGGTTACAGACTAATGTGGATTGGTGGGTACAGAGACAGAGGTTGCTAACCCCAGGAAATGTTTAAGCTTACATTACTTGTTCCATCTCATCTGCTGAGGAACATTGCTGAGAGAAGATGTCCTATCCAACCCCAAACTGTTCAATCACAGGATGACTCACAATAGTGAGTGACATTGCACATGGTCTACTGGCCTTTGTAGCCAGTACCTACAGGTCATCCTTGTGAGCAGCAAAGCATAAAACAGAAAGGAGAACAGCAAACAATAAAACATTTAAAGGAAGAAAGCGTGAGGTGGGGGATTTAAGTACCCAGATTAAGCCCATGGCCTTTACTTATGTTGGATCCTAATAGTATTTTAGCTCTTGAAGAAGAAATTAAATAATGGGTTTAAAAGCGCTATGGCCCGGAGGTTACTATGGCAGAGTAGGAAGGCTACTACTTCAAATTATCTATTACATTCAGACCCACTGTTCAGACCTAGCAGCTAAGAAGCTTAAATAAATCCTGATGGCCTGAAAATGAAGCTGTTTGAACCAGGGCAGCAAGTCCAGAAGAGGTCCAGGGCGGCTGTGAAGGAAAGAACCCCGAGGAATCACCCTTTTTGCTTTCCATGAGCCATGAGGCCAAATGCTTTGCTAAAGCTGGTAAAATGGAACCAAATCAACTGTTCAATGGATTTGGTCCCCTTCAACCAGCTGTAGCTGTGCATTGATCACTCAGACGCAGCTTGAAGGATTAAGTACTTGAACTGGACCAAGACAACTAAGGTAGCAGAAGACAAATGGACACATGGACCCTGTCGATAAGGAAATTTTTATGACTGGCGCCTGCAGATCTATTGCCCTGACTCTAAACTGGTGGGCTGAACCTGAGTCATTATGTGGTTGCCAGTCAATTCCGTGTAACTGCGACCCCTCGAGACTGATAATCTCAATCTTCCCACTGTATTGATCTGAGTTGTAATTCAGAACTGTATATTTTAACTGCAAATGCTGCATTTTCACATGTATGCACTGAAGCCTTTCAAAGAGCCCCATGCCTCCATGTTCCATCTATTGTGATGATGAATAAACATTTTGATGCTAAATTCCCTTGTCGGTATTTTGTACTATGTGATAAACTGACCATTCGGTTGGCTCTCCTGAAGAAATGTATGCTCTATGGCCAATGCAGCTAGATGCAAGAAATGAGCTACAAAATTAAAGATACTTTCTAAATGTCCCCAGACTGATAAATATCCACAGCTTGTGTAATCAGTGCAGCCACGTGTTAGGTTTGAGAGTTTATGGTGTGTAGCAAACAAATATGCTCCAATAATGGTCCTTTGTTTCTCTTTGTTCTTTAAGTTGACCTCATGCTCTTAAGGATTTGGTGTAAGATATAAAGTCCAATCTGGCCATAATGAGCATTGATGTTATGCTAATAGCTTAAAGAAAATCACTCACTTGCTAATATAATGATGGGTGAAAAAATAAGCCAAGGGTCATCTTTTCCAAACTTTATCATAAATCTACAGGACTATCACAAGCTACAGATACTGCTGGTGCAATGGGCCATTAATACCCAAATTCTGATGTAAGATTATATATTTCCCTCATTTTGGGATACTCAGGTCAAATTCTCTGTTGCTGTAATTGAGTGCACTGCTGTTGATTTAAATGCAGTTTTGAGTGCTTTCATGAGGAAAGAATTTGACTCGCTTTAGCCCAGATTTAGGCCCCGATACTGAAAACTACATGAATGATCTACCAGAAGCCAATGGAATGTTTGCTGGAGTCTCACCTTAATTGGTAAATTACATTCAAACTCATGTGTATTTTTATATGATGAGAAATTAGGGAGCAATGTTATTAAATTAGAGCTCACACCTCAAGTAAAAAGCAAAGTTCTGTTTCTGTCATTATTAAAAGACCCATTTTGTTAGCATTTTGCAGGTGTTCAAAGATACTTGAGGAAATCCTGACCCAACTGAACTCAATGAGATTTTTGCCCTTGACTTCAATAGGCTCAGGATTTCACCCACCGTTTCTTCTTTGAAAATCAGTTAAACTGAAGTACCACTCACAATAGGTAAAGAAAACTAGAGCCTCCCAGCTAAGCTTCTTGGAAAACAGCCGCCAGAGTGACTCACATTCTGAAAAGCCAGATCAAAAGACAACAATAACAAATTTTACTAAACATGACTAGTAACAATATAGCAGCTATACAGTGAAAACATGTTCTGCAATAAGGTAATCTTTTTTAGAGATGGTTTCTGTATACTGGAAATGACTATGGTGTCGTGAAACTAAATTCCCATGGAAACACTTTGAAAATGTAGGTATAGAGTTGTTTGGTATTCCTCTCCTGCCAGCCCCCTGCAATTAGCTGGTAATTATTAGCAAATATGCCAACAGGGATAACACAGTGCATCAGAGCTGATTAGAAATAGTTACATGTATTTTTTAAAATGAAAAGATATAAAGCAATGCATCAAAAAATAGGGACATTTTTATCCTCATAAAGTGAGTGTGTTTTTTAAAGACACACAAAAAAGTGGCTTTTTCATCATGCAACAAATTGCAGAACACCAAGATCACATCCCATGAAAATGCTTCAGAGAAGGATTTCCCTATGGAGTAATGAAAAACAACAGGATCTTATGCATCCTATTCTTGGTGGCTGGAAACATCACACATACACCCCTGGGTAAGCAGTTTGCTCAGTGAGAAGTGACCAGGCTATACTGGATTGTAAACTGAGTTAAGCAATGCCAGCCGTTCCCTAGGCAAAATAGGCTGCCCTTCATCTTTGTACCTTCAATTTGCAGACACAAATAATTGTGTCCACGGTTTTTCCACCGACAGCCATTTGCATTGCAACTTATAATTAATGTCAATGTCCAAACACCCGAGTGAGCCCTCAAATTGGGCCTCAGATAATTGGGCAGATGCAGGAATGAAACCTGGTTAAGGCTGATTGAAAATGTTGCTCTCTGAATTGCCTTCACAACATCCCAGAGCCACTCAGTCAGGGTAGCCACTGAAACAGTAATTTAACCCTGCTTCAACATTTACTAGCATCACCTTAAGGCCGTGTTCCTGCCAAGCAAGGAGCCCAGATTTAGAAGCAAGGAAGGACAGGAAGAAGAACAACAAGGAATAGTGAAGGGAAAGGGAATCCTCAGAACTACTCCCCGTTTGCAGACAGTCTAGGCTGTGAATGATATCAAGACTCTAGAAAATTTGGCTACACTTGCAAATTTGCAGCGCTGCAGCAGGGTGTGAAAACACACCCTTTCCAGCGCTGCAAATTGCGGCGCTGCAAAGCGCCAGTGTGGTCAAAGCCCCAGCGCTGGGAGCGTGGCTCCCAGCGCTGTACGTTATTCCCCACAGGGAGGTGGAGTACAGACAGCGCTGGGAGAGCTCTCTCCCAGCGCTGGCGCTTTGACTACACTTAGCGCTTCAAAGCGCTGCCGCGGCAGCGCTTTAAAGTGCAAGTGTAGCCATAGAGCTCCCTCTCGCTCTTCTCAATCTGGGTAATTCTCTCTGATTCCCACAGGCCGCATCCAGTGTAAACAACAGCATTATTCAAATTCTTCCTTGGTAATAATAATTAAGTTGCTAAAAAATGTCAAATGGGAAAGCTGGAGGCATCATAATTTAAACAAAACACAGAATGTAAATGAATTTAAGTGGTTTTCTTCTTAAAGGTGCCATATTGCATAATAGCACATCAACTGCAACTGCTTTGGTTGACTTTTCTTTTAACTTTTGGACAGATTTTCTGCAATTAACACCTGAAAATGCATGAAGCAACTGACACACGGCATAATTATACGAATGTATTTGCACAGACAATCTGTAAAGCATCCATTTATCCCAAGGCATTATTTCTCTAGGAATTGTTCTGTATATGTGCATATAACAATATTTAGCATATGTACGCCTAAGAAAACACACACACACACGTAGATACACATAAAAATTACATGTATGATATTTTAGTTTTATAAAAAGTACTTATCAAATAGAAGTTTTGGGGTTTTTTTGTATATAAGCACTTTGGACAAGATTTGCAAACTTGGATGCCTAAGGTTAGGCGTGTAAGTCCATATAAGTGACCCAATTTTCAGAGGTGCTGGAAAATTGCAGCTCCCACTAAAATCTATGCCACTGGGAGTGTTCAGGACCTTTGAAACTTAAGCCACTCATTTAGGTGCTTAAAGATGCTCTGATGATTATCTTTAGGCACCCATGTTTGAAAAATGTTGCCAGTATTTTTATTGACTGATTGCATTTTTATAGAACAGGCAATTCAATTCACTTAACAAGGAATTTCTGTAACAATATAGCCTATGACAGTCTATTAGAGGAAATACGAATTCAAGAGTAAGGCTTAAACATAGTAGATTACTATGCATGGATTACAACAGCCTTGGGCCAGATCCCCCAGTCAGAACAAGCAAACTTGGAAAGGACCAGGTTGGCAAAGATGGCATTAAGCCCCTGATCTGTGCTGGCCTGATTCAGAGCAGCCCATGGGCTGCAGTTACTTATGCTGCTTGCCTAGGGTTTTCAAGGGACCTTTCTGGCAGCTAATGATTGTTGGGACATGGGGATGCCCTGGTCAAGCAGACTCTCTCCTGACTCACTCAGGAGATGGGAAGGAGAGAGATATAGGAGCTGCTTAACCTGTCTTATGCCACCCAGACATGGCAGAGGAAATTCTCCAGGGCCCTCTTGTGTGTGCAAACAAGATAAAAACTGGGTCAAAAATTCTGTTGCAATTCTGTCTATAGTTACGCTTTTTCTAAACCTAGTTAGTGCAGCACAATTTGCATTAACTGGCTCACTTGCAGCCAGTCCATGCAGAGGCCAGGGATCGAATGGGCCATAGAGAATGAAGTATCCTGTTGTCCCCTAGAGATAATTCCACTTGGTCAGGGTTGAGGTTCATCCACGCCCTGATGCAGCTCAGATGGTGCCTGCGCTGGGGCCAAATAGAACACCTGGGCTGTCGGCCTGGTTCTCTGCAGGGTCCCTGAATACACATCAGAAGGGAAATACAAGCTATAAAAAGAGTTTGACTCCACCCCAGAATAGCGATGTGCTTTTCAAAGGGGTCTCTGTGCCCCCTCAGCTCCTATTGAAGTCAGCTCAGGCTTGGGCTTGACTTCAGCCGGGACGGAGGAGGTGTTGTGTGCAGAATGCAGCAAACAATTCTGCCACTGAGGAGAGGTAACCTCTGCAACAGGCCTGGGCTCCACGGGGGCCTTTATTTATTTCTTAACAAACCTTCATGGCTTAGGGCCCTCGTTGGTGTTACTTGCTCATGTTAGTTCAGATCCCTTTCTCTACGAGGATGACACCATGTCCAGGAGGCAAGCGCAGTCTCTCACTAGCCGGGCAACATTTCCTAGCGCTTAGAGAGCAGCAGGATTTTCTTCGCTCCAGGCACAGATTAAAACCACAAAGAAATGGCAACAGAAGTTGAGGAGAACAGACCCGAGTGGCTTTTCCAGAGGGAGCACTTGTCTTCATAACCCGCTCTTCTCCCGCCATGACCGCACCAACTCAGCAGCCGTTACTCAGGGTAAAATCTTGTCCCCATCTTCTCCCGCAGGAGCCAGTGGGATTCGGATATGAAGGGGTGGGGGAGGGGTAGAAGGGATTCCCTTACCCTGGCCTCTGCGGGACATTGTGGACTATGGCTACAGCAGCCCAAGGGAATTTTTTCCAGGGTACTGGGGCGTGGGGGATGGGGACAAGAAGCTCCGCGGAGCCACAGGCTCATATGACCCAGGGAGGGGGAACGCAGGGGCTAAATATACCCCTGGCCCTATAGACCTATTGGTTTCCATAGTAGACTCCCAACCCTGGCTAACAGCTCCCAAGCAGCCGCTTGAACCTCCTGCTTTATGGACAGGCAGTTGCTTAGTCAGCCTCAGGAGGGCGAGACTCACAGGATGACCTTAAAAAAGAAGCCATAGAGCAGAATGGGGGTGTGGAAAGCGGCCACAGCAAGGTCCCTGCAACAAGAAAGAGCCACAGACTTGGGGAGCAGATGGGTGGTGGGAGAGGATCACGGCAGCTCAACACATACAAGCTGCCACGGTAGGTACCACGCATGGGCTTTATTGCTGCTAGAGTAGGAGATGTGAGCGACTCACAGGGGAATGGAAGCAACAGAGAGGAATTTTTCTTGGGGCAGGTGGCAGAATTACCCAGGCTGGGAGATGTAGGTTCACACCCTAATCCATGCAGAGACCAGGCTCCCCACGGTCTTCAACTCCCGCACGTGTGTGCCACATACCTCGTTCAGCAGCACAAACTTTTCATTTTTTAAACGCATATGAAAAATCAGTCCACTTCATTGTGCTTTGCATAAGCCGCAGTGGTGGATGGTAGTTTTGCTACTGACTTCAAAGGCAGTAGGATTGGATGGTATAATAGTCATTATTAAACCTTTAGCCAATCAGCTTCTAAATAGATCAGATAGACCTGTAATCCATTTCCAAACGACAGGCCTCTTACACATTCAAACAGATAATGCTAGTTTCCTGGAAACCTATTAGCTTCTCAAACAAGACAATCCTGCGGACTCAGCCCCCAAGCGTTTTGTGTAAATGTTAAATAATTAGCAAGAATAATCCTTTTTCGTTTGACCTCTGCTGTAATAAAGACCCTTGTCTGGAAATGCAAGTGTTATTTTGAGCAGCCATTCATAACCTGAATCTGCTAAACAGATCATCCTAAATACGCTAATGCTCAAATATCCACAATATTTATATAGGATTTAACAGAGATAAAAGCCAGACACACTCCATGACCCAAAAGCCTCCCAGTGTGTATCAATCAAACTTTGGAAAGGAAGATGGCAATGGAAGGGGTGGTAAAAATGAAGCTAATGTGAATTATATTATATTAAAAAAAGAATTTTGTATGTTGGGATATTTTATTTAGGGCATCTATCCATGCTCTCGGGGTCCCCCTGACATACTTTAAAAATACATGGTAAGTGGAGCAATACAATTTAAGATGACCCACCACTAGGCAACTAAAAATCATGCCTCCTCCTGCGCTTCCAACAATGCCCACTCTCACAATTCTCCCCCATTTACACATATCTGGGGGAAATAGAAGACGAGCTTTGCTATGTGTTCAGAAGGTCATCAGATTCTGGCTACTTCAGACCATTTTGAATTGTACCTTGAATGCTGGCAACTGGGCCTGACCTCCAGCTATTTGTATTGAGCTCTACATTTGTAATCTTTTATGTGTCTATCAGCAATGAATCCCTAGCTGAAACCCCAGATCCAAACACCCCTGAGCACTGAGGAAAAACGGGATCTGGATTTGGCCCTGCATTTTTGGGTGGGACCCAGCTCCATCACTCATATTGTGGCTTGGTTTGTTTCTTACCGGGGGTGACTGAATCTGTGCCATCACTGTTGGGTACAGTGATCTTATTGGTCAGATTTTGTCCATGGATTTATATCATGTTTGTCCTTTTCTTTCACATAGCTCTCCTGGAAAAAGAGAAGTGGGGGTGTAGGGGAAGGAACCCACATGGAGCTGTTCTGTGGTGACATTTCATCAAGTGATGGAAGTCCATTTTCCGCCAGGAGTGCTACATTATCATAGTGCCTGAGCAGAAGCTACTCTTTCTTTGCTCACAGCTGGCACTGACATATAGCCTGAAGGGGTTCTCAGATCCAAAGCTAAAGATGGTTAAAGACATTAAAAATTCTATGATGTGAGCACCATCGACACCAAGAACATCATCCGAGAGGAAGATGTATTTTGATGTATCGGGCAAAAGAGAGAATACAGATTACAGCTCTCTGGCCAAAGATATTTTAATGATACGTGAAAAATATATATGTATATGTAACTAACAGGCCTTTTCTCATTGGTCTTTATTGACTCTTTCTTTAAAAAAAAATATTACCAGTAAATATAATGGGCTGCCTGCATCTTTCTTCCTGGATGAATTATGGTTCCTGTGGGGCTGTTTATCACCGAGGGCAATGATTGGGCTGATCATAAAAGTGATCTGTTCAGTGCTTGACTTCACTTCTCAGCAGGCTAGTGAACATCCCTCTTGTCTCAGGATAGCCGGCATTTGCAAGGTCCTGCCATGGGTTTTGTTATGCTAAATAATAAATATCCCACTTAGAAAAGGGTTGTAAATCTTTCCACTGGGCTGGAAAGAATTTGCATGTCTGCATTCACTGAGATTGGTGCTGCATTAAGTCTTCACAATGTACTTGTGTAGAGACCCTGAATGGACTCAGTACTAACGTAAGAACTTCTTTTTAATAAGACTCACAGATATTTTGTACATCAGACATGCCAGAGCCAGCTCGTAGGAAAGAGACACAGGAGCAGGGTACTTAGTGAAGTGAAAAATGCGCCTCCCTCTGCCAAAAAAAGCAATTAAAAAGTCAATAGTATTGACACAAGCTGTAAGTAAAAATGGATGAAATAATAATACATAAACTGGTTAAATATAAATAGTGAGATACACTGGAATGTTGTGTTTGCAGTTTATTCAGGGCCATATCATGGCACGTCTTGCACTTCTATGCAGGGACATATGAGGCTGTGCAGTGGGGAGACAGCAGCCTCCAAGGAACATCTCTATCATTGCATATGGATGGGACTGGGCGGTGCCATCTTGCTGAGGCACGTTCGCTGAACTAGGTATAGGGCTAGAGTGGGGGTTGTTTCCCTCCTCCACCCCTGAAGCAGGTGGGATCTAGGAGACAGATTATGATGATCCTCTGAGTCTCCACCTGCTTCTCCATCTGCTCCTAGGGCAGTACTCGGAACTCGGGGCAAAGCCAAAATGGAGCCCTCAGTTGTTATATATACAGGATCAGGCACATCATTCATGTCCCTGATTTTTCAGGCTAGCTTCTGCTAGCCTTAAGCTCCTTCTCTCCTCCAACAGGACTACTTGGCTCTAAGGTATTACCCCAACTGAGTAAAGCTGACCAAATTTGGCCTTACCTTATTGTGGGTCAATTTTCAAAAGAGCTCAGCACCCAGCAGTTACCACTGTTCACCATGGGAGTCAAGCCCTTTGGAAAATTTGGCCCTATCTGGCCATGATAGGAAATGAACATTATAAAACAACATCCCCCCCCCATTTTGTTCTGTGAAACCAAATCCCTGTTTTATGAGTGTTAGACAACAAAAAATATAATAATAGAAAAGCAAGTGTCCTCTCAAAGCCAGATGAGTGGGACTTTTCTGGTCTAACCTGGGCACCAGGAGTTGTTCAAGTGCTTGCAAATCTGACATGAGAAAGGAACCAGATTTCAAATGATGAAAAGATAAAAGCCCTAAATCTTGATAGTTTGATTGGCCTGATCCCATTCTCATTTACACCAGTTTTACACAGATGTAACTCCATTGACTTCAGGGCAGTTAATTCTTATTTATACCATGGTGAGACCATAATGTATGTGGTCAGATTTCTTGGTTCTCATAAATCACCTCATTGCAAAATCATATCCAGTGACATGACATCTGATTCCCATAGGGTTAAGGAAAGACTCGTCGGCTCAGTACAAAGCTGCTGTGCACACCAATATACAATGGGATGGCAAACGATTCATGGTGATTTTTTGAAATGTTGATCTCTGCCCACTAGATAGAGAGCTGAGATCCACCAAACTCATTCAGTTTATTACCACAAGATCAGCTTGGCCCCACAGCTTGGGACCTGCCTATTGGAGAGTCTAGTCCTCTCCCTCTCCACCGCCCTTGTGATCAGCAGAGGGGCTGGAACTGGAGTCCTCTCCATTTAGATGGATGGGGACACAGCTCATGAGAAGCTTTCCTTGACGCTGGACTTCCCCACGTTGGTCTGAAATAGCATGAATCTCCTGACTTTCTGGATATGCTGTTTATCGCTTTTTCTAGGTATCTGGTGAGAATGAGGACACTGAGCAAATGGGGCTCTGTGATATTATGGGGGATTATTTGCCCTGTTTATGAGCTTGAGCCAAAGCAGTCAATCAAAAGACTTCCATCCACTTCCAGGGGCTTTGGGTCAGGTCTGTATTGACTTGTCTTATGGGGTTGGGCTGACTGGACTAGATGGACTTTCTGTATTAATATTTTTATGTACATGTTTTAATGTATGTCAGAGTATCTAGACCTGCTACAGATGCATCTCATAATATAACATAATCAAGAAATAAATAATAAGGCATGTGCCCTCTGCCCCTTCCCCTGCAACTACAAAGCTGAGGAGGTCTGAACGTTGTAGCGTCACCTGAATGTGGAGCAGTTGTTTTGTATCTTTGAATTCCTCCCTTGATAGCACCTCTGCCTCCTTCCCCTCCACCTGCACCCCACAAACCCCCAAATATTTTACACAATACATACACATACCCATCCATGGCTGAAGTCACAATCTAAGTAGAGCCAAGCAGGGTGCAGGGCTGTACACCCCTGCGCAGTTGAGTGAGGGCTGTGAGAGGCTAGCCAATAGCTCTTAAAACCATAGCCCTGTTTTTCTTTTAATCTCTTTCACTCAGAAGCTCAGCAGCCAAAGCCCTGGATCTCGTGTCTTTGGTGTTTTATTAAAAAATTAATCTCAAACTCGGAGAGAAAACAATATTTGTTTCTGTACAAGAGGGGGCGGGGTTTACATGTCCATTTGTGTCCTTACCTTTTTCGGACACTAATCTGCGTATTTGTTTTTACTACTGTGTTCTTACTGCTTTGGATCTGACTGACAATGACTCCGAACCTTCTAATGAGGTAACTGTTTGGCTATCTAACAGGAATTTCCTACCATGTCATCTGTCATTTTCTCTTTCTTTCTTTCTTTCTGAAATGCAAATAGATGGAAGTTTCGTAGCATCACTCATTTTTTACTGGTTGGCAGTGACAGCAGCCAGCTCGCCCTAGAACCCAAGAAAGCGTGGATATTTCACAAACGGGAGAGGGGCAGGGAGAAAGCATGGACATCATCTTACATTTGGAGGGAGTACGAATCACTTCATGTTGAAGACATTCATTCTGCGATGGGTTTAGTAACTCAACCCCCCATCCCCGAATCATGAGGGAGGTGAGACAACCCCACAGTGGGGCCTGTTCGTCTTAGAGGGAACTAGCAAAGGTTGGTTTGCTCTTGGCTGGCCTCCTCTAAGGAAAAACCATGACCAGCTTGTGAGGGCAGGGACCAATTGTTGGGATTAAAGCCATGATTCAATGCCCATTGACTTCATTGGGACCATTGACTTCATTGGGCTCTGGATGAGGCTCTTGGAGAGTAAATAGGAGAGAGGTGATAGGAGAAGAGGAAATTTGTAAGGGGAAGGGAAGAATGATATGGAGAGGAAGCTCCAAGAATAACTTCATTGCATGCCCCCCATATACCAGAGCCACCCTTGGATACACTGGAACAGACGGTGTAAATGGGCATAGCTAGATTAATTCAAGGACAGTTTATATCAGATGGGGGATCTGGTCCACTACTGCCTACAGGCGTGAGCTGTTATGATGGGTGAGCACTGGAACTTTGTCCAGTTTTTCCAAAAGCCTGGTGAATCAAATCTCTTTAACAGGCAGTAGGATCTCTTTTAATTGAGGCATTTCCATTCTTTTTGTACTTAAAATTTCTTAGGGGTTTCTTCAGGGCCGGTGCAACCATTTAGGTGACCTAGGCGGTCGCCTAGGGTGCTGGGATTTGGGGGGCACCATTTTCTTCGTCAGCGACCACGGCGGCCGGATCTTCAGCTGCCCTGGTTGCTGCCGGCATTTAGGTGGAGGGAGCTGGGGCAGGGGAGTGCGGAGAGGGCCGCCTGCAGCAAGTAAGGGGGGGGCGGCACGCAGGGGAACTCCCCGCCCCAGCTCACCCCTGCCCCGCTTCCTCCCCGAGCACGCCGTGGCTGCTTCACTTCTCCCGCCTCCCAGGCTTGTGGCGCCTAAGCTGATTGGTGCTGCAAGCCTGGGAGGCGGGAGAAGTGAAGCAGCCATTGCGTGCTCGGGGAGGAGGTGGGGCAGGGATGAGCTACTTCACTTCTCCCGCCTCCCAGGCTTGCTCGGGGTGCTCATGCGCGGAGCAGGGGTGAGCTGGGGCGGGGGGGTGCTTCAGGGCTGAAGGTGGGGGGGTGGGGAGCTGCCGCAAGCGGGGGCGCCTCAGGGTGGAGTGAGGGAGCTGCCGTGAGGGGGCGGGGGGCTCAGGGTGGAGGAGGGGAGCTGCCGCGGGGGGGTGGGGGGTTGCCTCAGGGCAGGGGTGCGGGGGGGTGCGCAAGATGGAAGTTTTGCCTAGGGCACGAAACATCCTTGCACCGGCCCTGGGTTTCTTCCCAACCATCGAGGATATTACTCATGCAGAAATCCTATATGAGGGTCTGACTCTGAAGTTCCTATGCATGCAAAACTCCCATTGACTTCTGCAAAGCTATTGGCCGGGGATAACAGCTGCAGGACAGACCTACAATATAACCATTTGGAATTAAAACTCAAGATTTTTAAATATGTCATTAGAAATTAAAGGGACAGCGGAGATGGGCCCTACAGTGTAAACTTGTGTATTCATGCAGATCTCCACTGAACCAAAGAGCAGCACTAGCATGAATAAGGGTTTGCAGGATGGCCTCCATGATGTTTTCTGAATGCTGAACTAACCAAAAGGGAATTAACATGCTGAAAATATCAGAAGAGTTTGACTTATGTGACAGGTTTTTTCTAAATAGAATTCCTTCCATCCTCTTTCCACATTGCTCCTCACTTTGCATTCATATTGTCTAACCCTGACATTCTTTAACCAACCCTTAAGAAAGGCCTGGTAGACAAAACTATCAAATCTCCAAGCTTCTATTTTTAACGCATGCTTTTCACTGACGGGGAAATCCACCCAGCAGCCTAGGTCCCTTACACTGTGGCTCTGACATTGTTGCTGCAGACAAAGGTGGACAGTGCTAAGAGGAATCTACATCCCCTACTCACGGGAAAGGTAGGGGTAAGGCCAGGGATGGCCATGGAGATCGTCACTGGGGCTACGATTACACAGATTCACTGGCCACAAAACCCCACATGAGGTGCCTCTGTTTCAACCCAGGGGCAAAAGGAGCAGCTGCAACTGGGCTGTCCCCAGGCCACATGGGTGGATTGAAAGGTAGATTCCATCTCAGTAATCTCAGTATATTTCCCCTACTCGCAACTGTTCATCAAGGGGAGTGTTAGGGTGAATTTCACTTTAAATGAATATGAGAAAGGATATAGATTCTTACCACACTTTGTACCATCCGTTATGGCTGACGTTTGAGTCAATAAAGTCACAATAACAAAATCAACTAATAGAACTTACTGAGCCTAATGTCCTTGGCCCAAAACCAGACCTCTTCCAGGCATAAATGTTTTGTCCTTTTCATTTAAAAGAGCAGAACAGAATGTGAAACATACTCTAGAGCTGTGACTCCAGGAACAATTATGGAAAGCTATTAGGAATCAAAATGTAGCTACTGACTAATTATCGGCTAGGAACCCAACCCACACCCCAGATCTGAATACCCTCAAAGCTTTGGAAAAATGTGGATCTGGATCCAGAACCAAACTTCATAGCTCTGTTACGTCTCTGGTCATTTCAAAGGGTTTATTTGGTAAATATAACGAGCCTGATGTTGCAGTTTTCATTCTGGCAAACACCTCCACTGACGTCAATAGGAGTCTTACCTGTGTCAGAATCGAAGCGAAGGTCTGGTGCTAATAAACAACGCTGAGCCATCCCCATCAATCTGCAGGCACAATGATTGCAGGATATGGCCAATATTAACGACGGTCACCTTGCTAGATAATCCCTTTCATGTGCAGATTTGAAATTTTGTCATATTACACTGTGCAATTAATGGGGAATTGGCCCACACCTTAAGAAGTGCTCTGCACCCATAATTCGAGTTCCGCTGGAGCTGAGCGTTTCCAGAATTTCTGAAAAGTCAGACTGTGCCTGGAAAAAAGACAGCCTGGTTCCCATCTCATTTGCGACAGTGCTACACAGATTCCACTGATTCTGATACGGTAACACTTCACTTACACTGATGTCAGAGATATCAGAATCAAGCCCAGAGTTCCTACCCTCGCTTTACTTATCGTGACATAACATGCTTAGTTCCCCATCTGCGGTAGAAATGCAAAGTACTGCCCTGCTGTATATTTTCTTCATTTCTTTAGCTTTTCTCCTTATGCCCAGTTCTCCAGTATTAAACCTGACATTGGAAATAGTTAAGTGGAGCGTTAGTATGTTTTCAAGCATGAATAAATTGATTCAATAACTGAATAAATCTGATGCATCTTTTAAATGGAAAACGGACATAATTTCCCAACAGATATCCGCTAATAAAGCATATTTAATCTGCTAATCCAGTCTCTCTTTGCTAAGTGCCCCTTATAATGTATAAAAATATCCAATCAATAGCAAAATGGTATATAAAAATGAGGATGAGCTATTAGAAATAGTGTGAGAGCAATCTCTTTAAATGGCTTTTTACTGGATTCAGATTTCTGTTTCCAAAAAACCTCAGCTCCGAAGTTGAGCTAGGAGGGTGAGCTAGCAGAATTGCAGATGTCCTCACGATGTCACAGGGGAACCAGGTGTAACCAACCACCTGGTTTGAGGTGCTTCTTGAAGTCAGCCCTCCTGCTACCCTTTCTATTTTTAGAAACACACAGCACAGCTCCTCCCCCCCCCCCAGTAGTGCGGACATAAAAGGAATGTGTGTGCAGAGCAGAACCACCGTTTAATTCTCTCATTCCAAGAAACCACTGAAAGTTTTGCTGTGGAATCTACACAGCCTCCCTGTTTATTTTTCATTTATGATTCGGCAACATTATTTCCAACCAGGCCGCATAGCTCTCCCTCCCAAAGCACTGCAACCATCATTCGATCAATGCAATTCTCTCATGACAGCCAATTTAACAAACGGTTGCTTTGCAGGCTGTAGAGAATTGGCTCTTTTCCTAATAATTCTGCTAATTTGCTTAACTTTCCCAGATTGCAAACAGCCCGGCTTTCAAAATACAGTTTTCTAAATGAACCCCTAGACAATTTCATGTATGAGAAGAGAAAGGAAGGTGGATGACTTGAGAGGAATAATGCACATGGTCTTTTATTTTTGACCTTTGGGCCAGCATTCAGATTTGCTTGTAAGTAAAACAAGCATCCAAAATATATTTCCCCTAGGGATTTACACTACCCTTTTGCCTGTAATTATTCTGACTTGATGCCTTCCGTAAATTAGTGAACAATGCTTCTGTTAGTGAGTTCCAGTCCCTTTAACGTGTATTGCTACAACCCTTTCTATAGATAGCCGATGTCACTGACACAAGAATTGTGATCTTGACAAGTACTCAAGCAATAGCTAAAGGCAGAGAAATAAAATATGTGGCTGGATAATACAAACATTTGCTCAACCAGGAGAAGAAATGAAAGCCATGTTAAAGGTAAATGTCAGTCTATTTAAAGACAATGTTGGCTATTGATTTTTAGCGGAGACTATCTCTTTAAAGGATTGAAAGCATTTCTTTAGATGTGAATGATGGAAAAGCATATCTTTCTGGAGAGCAAAATGATGCTTTTATGGAGCAAAATGAAGCTCCTTTAGGACTAGAGAGGTGGAATAGTCAACAAAAAGTCTTTCTCGAAGTAAACAAAGGGCAAGGAGGTATTTGAAATAATGATGCGTGATGACGAGATAAGCAATCGCAGCATTAGTTTCACTGGTGTTTTCCAGTGAAAAATGAACACTCGTGCATACCCGGTGATTTGTTGTATATATGTTAAAGCTTGCCCAAGTTTTTGATTCTGCTTCCAGCTTAAGGGCTCATTGTTCACTGTTCTACACTTATACAATTCAAGCTCATTAAGAAGCATTCATTCTCCCTGCAGGCTGCACCATAAATCTGAAATGTACCGTTCCCTCGCCCACAGTAGACTGGATCTGCAGAGAAACATAAGCAGACTAAGGTGAGGAGAGTGCTAATCAGAACTGGTATAAGGTAGCCGGGCATATAGTGTACAGCCTCCAAGAAGAACAAAGCAAAACACCAGTATTTCAATAGAAAGGACCAAGAGCATGTGGGAAATTCTAATGAACTTGCCAACTGGTTGTTATAGTTTATACAATACAGCAGGTTTTGATTTTCCATAATACTGTATGTAAAAAACCTTGAATAAAAAAAGTTTTCGAAGAGAACAGTAATGTTTTCTTTGAACTTTCCTTATTCCTGGTGGTTCCTTCTATGAAATCTCTCCAGAACGCTATTACAAGAGTCTGTTTTACGTACATATTATGACTTGCTCTTTCCAGATTCTGGCCCCTGTTTATCACAAAGGTGAGGATAACAGTCAATGCCATGTGAAAATTACAGTACACTTTTAGATGATGTAGTGGATCCAATCCTGCAGTTTTATCCAGTGTATTACCCATGCAAAATTCTCAGATCAATGAGCAGTTTGCCAGCATTAGGAATGAACAATCAAACCCAAGGTAATGTAGTTTCAGTTAATACAAATTAAATTTGTATTTGAACACTGTCTTTTTTTAAAAAGTCTAGTTATGTATTTAAAAAAGTCTACAAAGCAAACAACATCCAAACCACCTCTGCCAATCAATTCCTTTTCAATATCCTAACTAAGCAATCAGTCAGATGAACATTTGAGGTCTGATTTTAAGATGCCTTGGCAAACTAAAATGACTGTTTGTCCATGCAGATCAGATATCTGTGTACAACAGTATCTGGTTTTTGAGCACAACCATGAGAACTACTTGTATAAAATTGCATGCCTAACCATAGGTGCTGGAACTTGGAGTGCTGGGGGTGCTAGTGCACACCCTGGCTTGAAGTGGTTTCCATCAGATACAGGGTTTACAGTTGGTTCAATGGCTCTCAGCATCCCTACTATACAAATTGTTCCAGCACCCCTGTACCTAACCAATTTAAAAAACAGTTTTGTGATACTTTCCTTGTGACAACAGATTTATTGGGAAATAGTGTGTGTGGAAACAACATTATTTCCCACCACACCAGTGTGTCTGACCTTTGCTGTATGTAAGTTCCTCAGATCTGTAACTAAATCTAGAGGGGATCATAAGTCCATTACTCATATATGAGCACAGTTAGGATCGGGCCACTAAATAAAAATAGAATTCTTCATATATATTGGAACATAAAAGATTCTAGATGCCACTTCAGGGCTTTATACAATTGTTCAAAAACATTTTTTCATAAGTGAATTTAGTGCTGGTGAAAAGATCTGGATTGACTTGCTCTTGCTGCTTATTTTTGAGGTACAATACGTCATCTCTCCAGCAATCTAAGCCATGTAAAGCATTCCAGTATACTACCCCAACGGGTCACTTAAACATCTGGGAATAACATTAAAATCATTAAGAAACAACTTACTTCACATAAGTCATCAGTTGATAATGCCGTAAGGTGACTACCAACCCAGGTTGGAGTTGAACAGGGGACATAAGACAAAAGGTTCTATACATCCCTACCAGATCTCTGCATTTTCCAGCTATGAACAATTCATGTGCATTGTGGACTTCCATTTTAAAATCATTGCAAGATTTAAAAAGTTAGTTACCATCATCCTTTGGCACCAAACTAAAGTTGCAGAATTTTGTGACTCTTCATGTATTCTGAATGCAGTGCAATATGGTATTGATGCCCCAGGTTGCTTTATGATTAGATGTATTATTTCAATAAGGAGGATTTAAGACAGAATTAAATGACAGATTATATCATTTTTTTGAATGTGATGTACATCTGAATTTTATTTTTTGATGTCTTGACTCATTGACTTGATATCCCTCTATTATGCACACACCTCTGGAGAGGTTTCTGGCAATGATTATACATAGCATTGAGCTTGTGAATAAAACCACTACAGAAACTGCTTTACAGATTGCAGTATCGTTTTCTCTATAATTGTCTCACAAACTTTAGAAGTTATATGGAGAACATAGTGTACAGTGACAGATTATACATTTTTACAATGTGCATTAGATTTTGCTAAGGGTTTCTGGACTTACTTCTGATAGTTCTTGGGGATTTATTTTTAGGACCAACGTAGTTTAGTATACATATCTGAACCACCACTCGTGTTGTCCAGCAGTAACACAGGGTAAGCTGTCTCTTTAATATGGATGTCACACTGATTTTTCTAAGTTATCACCTCTCAATCTCTCATTCATCTTTACCGTTAACTGCTGTGTTTCTGACATCCAGCCCTAACCTATCAGCAGCTTCTTCCAGTTCAATTGAAAACAGAGGACATTTTTGGCTGGAGGTTCTTGTTATGTATACAAGGACTTCCTCATCTCCCAGCTGGAACTCAAAGATCAGGTGATCAAATCAGGGCTCTGGACACCTCATTTTAAACCCAGAACATTCCCTACGGCAACATAGCATAGTAAATCAAAAGTCAGGATACCTGTCTGCCATCTGAAAATATATGAGCAAATTATTATGTCCCATGCTTACTTTGAAAAATACTAAAACCCTGATCCATGCATTTGACTGCAGTGTCAGCATTCCTTTCCCCCTTACTAATGCCTTCCAAAATCTGCAAAACCTAGCCCTAGTCCTTGTATTCTCTGCACAGAAGCTCCCTGTGGTCTTATGTATCAAATAAAGGTCTCGTTACTTAGTTGCTGTACTCATCATGACATTGCTCTCGTTTATCATCCTGTTCTCAAAGCTGTTTCTATACCCCATTAGGTCTGCCGCACTTTCAACCCTTCAATTAGGAACTCACTCCCCCGCAATTCCCCACCCACCAACAAGGCTACCTTTGTTTCTTTATAAACTCCAGTTAAAGGAATGATCTGCTGCAGGTGTCAAAACCACTGATACATGTTCCAGGGTCAGACTTCAGTGACTGGAGCCAAAGTACTGGGCCTCAGCGCAAATCCACCGCTCATGTTCATTTCAGCTGCACACATCCTGCTGCAAATGGAGTTTTATCGCTCACCACCTTCAAGCCTCAGTAGCGCAACATTTGAATGGAAGGCAGCAGGTGTTAACGACAGTGTGCTGTGTTTGTACATATGTAAATAGCTTGGTAATAGATAAGATGCGGTAGAGGATGCTCAGGAATACCTAGCATAGTTTCTGGGCTTTATAGGACCAATACACTACAAATTTGTTTTACACTGCAAATTGCTTCCATTGTGCAGCTCTTTACATCAGCTCGTAACGGTGGACACAAGCTGGGCCACATGAGACAAAATTCATCGCACACTGACTGATCTTAATATCATGCTCTTCTTAAAAGTAAAAACCTCTTACTCCCACGACAGTGGAAGAGACGACCTAAAAGGAAAGCAGAATACCACAGCTAAGTACTGCCATGAAAATCCGAGCTGTCACTCAGGCTGGTAATTTGATGCACTTGTCCCCCAAAAGCAATTGACCTAATTACTGTGACAGTGTTATTGTCTGCTTCTGATTTTGTTCTATTTCATGTTTGCGTTATTTCCAGTGTGCCCTGAGGTGCCTGCATGACAGACACTTTAAAAGGCTAAATTATTTGTTTCTCTTTCAAAGTGCTAAACACAATCATCAAAGATCTACACCCAACTTCACGTTAGTTACAGACTTGTGCATATGCAATTCTCTTTGTACCCCATGGGCCATGCAATTTGCTACTTTGATCTAGTAACACACTGTTTAAGGAATACAGGTGACCCAGGCAAAGCAATGGAGTCTAATTCTTCTTGTGCTGTGTATAACCTGCATAACTATCCTGAAGAGCGGAGCAAGAGCAGATCCCCTTACAAATGTACTCATCCATTCACTAGGATTGTTTATTTGTTTTAATTAGCCTTGGAATTCAAATATATAATTACATAGAATTAATTTACAGTGTGACATTTCTGAACAGGTAATTAAAATGTTTTATTGTTGATTAATGACGTGCAAAATAAATTATTAGTAATGTCACTGCTAGCATTATGATTATTATTACAATTTAGAGAAATTAAGGCCATTCACTTACATTAAATTAAATTAAACACGAAAGCACAGAGGTAATGTACTTTAGACAATATCTATTTACTCGGCGAGCGTGTTTGATGCATGTATTACAGTACATTTGCTAGGACCATACATCACGGGAAGTGCTGTTCACGCTGGCAGCAGAAACCTAGCACTAATACATATAATATTCCTGTCCAGTTCCTGCAAACATAAGAGTAAGGTTTGCTGGACTTCATCACTCCTCCCACTGTGTAAAGCTCTTATAAAAGCTGGTACAGCTCACCTGTTGATACCGAATGAAATTCAGGCTTAAAATTACATACTAAATGCCCAAGACAGGGTCAAAGCTTTCATAAACTCTGTGATCAGAAGCAGATCATGGAATATTAGGGTTGGAAGGGACTTCAGGAAATCATCTAGTCCAACCCCCTGCTCAAAGCAGGACCAATCCCCAGATAGATTTTTGCCCCAGAACCCTAAGTGGCCCCCTTAAGGATTGAACTCATAACCCTGGGTTTAGTAGGCCAATGCTCAAACCACTGAGCTATCCCTCCCCCTTGTTCACCACCTTTGAGCAAAACCACTATTCATGCCCATGGGATTACTCATGATGACAAGGTGAGCAGGGTTTACTCCCAAATTAAAGAGAAATGGAACAAATTTAGGACCAGATTCTGCAAGGAGTCAAGGTCCCTACTAAGCAAAGCACCTAAATAGGTGCTGGATTTGAATATACTAAACTTGATTTCAATGGGACTTCAGCACATGCTTAAGTGCTTTGCTGGGTTGGGGCCTGAGCACCTCCTGTGATGAAATAAGCGCCCTCAAATTCCATCCATCTGCCTGACTGTTTCACTTGGGGAGTGTCCAGACTAGACTGTACAAAGGCGTGAACTACCTTGAGTTAACTGACAATCCATTATCACAGGGTAAAAAAACACTAGTGAAGACAAGTGATGAGAGTTCAGGGTGCTCAGCACCTCCCAGCAGGTTCTCAGGATTAGCCCTTAATGATTTAGCAGCTGTGGTGGGGGAGGGAGGGGAAGTAATCTATAATGAGGTGTGTAAAATAGCTCTCCAGATCTCTGCTTCTAGCTCGAAAGAGACTCCTCAATTATAGCTGCTGGAAATATAAATAACTTAGAAGTACAGAGTAAGACAAGAAACTCTAACAAGGGGGCACGTGGTGTAGTTTAATGGATACTGCTGCTTAATTACTGAGTAGAGAAGCAACCTGAGGCTGGGAGCATTGAGGAACTGTTCTCAGCTTTCACATGGAGGGCGTATTAGGAACTGGACTCTTTCCTCTCTGGTGAGGGAGGCAGTGGAGTCTCACAGGGAACACTACTGCCCCTCTAACTAGCATGGCACGGTCTACAATCCCAGCTATAGCCAAGGCACGCAGGGTGGGAATATCAGTTAAAAACAATGTCTCAGAGCAAAGTCACAAGTAAAAAGCTTCAGATCAGCTAATATGCCCCTGAAATCCTGACTCTGTGACAAAAGGTCCTTTCTACAGGCGGATGGACTTACCCCGGCCAATGGGGTGAGGGAAAGCCCATATTTTGTAAGTTTCTTCAGCAGAAGCTACAGCAAAAGAAGATAACTAATGGCTAATGCTGCTCCCAGTACATCAGTGGGAGCTTTCAGATGGAATGTAATGGGAGCAGAATCCAGCCCTCCATGGATGTTTTTAATTTTTAAAAGTATTTTTTGCAAAGTCATATAGTATTTACAAAAATATTCCTTCCACTATGGCTTACTTTTACTGACTCCTATTCTATATTAATTACCTGTATTAGTGCATGCAAAAAAATGCCCTGTATCTAACAGCCGTTTTTTTGAAATCAGCTCACGTTGTTTTAGCACTGGGATAGATATTGCCTCAGACCATCTTTCCAAAGGGGATTCTAGATCTTTTAACAATTTAATATGTCAAGGGCCAACTGCCCCTTCATTCCCTCTGCACGCCCCTCATTCTACTGCACGCCTGTGTCCTGGAGACAACAGAGTTAACCTCTAGGGAAATGTGACCTGCAATGATATGAATAGCAGGAGGAGAAAAGCTTTTAAAAATTTCCTCTTCCAGTCAGATGACCTATCCAGGAACCAGTGACATTATATCTGAACAATATGCTGTTTGAGTCCTGGCCTCCAAAGGACTTGCTTTCTTCATTAAGTTTTCACACTTAGGGACTACACTTCCTGGGCCACTGGGAAGAGTCCTGGATTAAAGGCTGGATGCGGAAGGTGACGCAAACATTCCTATATTCCACTCTATTTACAATGATGGAAGGCTGCATCTTCTTACTCAAAGACTTCAGGGCTAAAATTTGAGAAGTGCTAAGGGGCCCAGAAGAACTCCAGATAATTCTCAACACTGGGATAACTAATAGGAAGGATTCTCATTGTCTATGTGCCTCATAAGATGACTGTAGTGTGTTTGCAAATACTAAGTGTGGTTGGATGGTTTAGGGTTTTTTTTAAATAGCCAATATTTGTTTCACAGTTTCAAGAAAAACCTCAGAAACTGGAAAATGCTGTGTAGAGGAGAGGGGTTTATCAAATAAATCTCTACCTCGATATAACGCTGTCCTCGGGAGCCAAAAAATCTTACCGTGTTATAGGTGAAACCACATTATATCAAACTTGCTTTAATCCAACGGAGTGCGCAGCCCCCCCCCCCCGGAGCACTGCTTTACCGCGTTATATCTGAATTCGTGTTATATCGGGTCGCGTTATATCGGGGTAGAGATGTAATAGAAAACCTCTTTCATTTGCTGCCATATTATTTTGAGGACAACTGTGTCAGAGGCTGGGCTAAGATATCGCAGGGATGATTCTCAGATGATTCGAATGGCTTGAAAGCATTGGCAATAGAGAAGATGTCATTGGAATTGGAATTATAGTGTTGCAGAGTGTCATTCTGTTCTCAGCTGCACGTGCGCAAATTAGGCCCACATACTTTATGGTGGAGTTAGTTTTCAGTGACGATATACTTTTTTTCTCCAGAATAATCTGCCTATTTTTCAGATTAAATAGAGTTGTGGCAAATTCTCGTCTTGCTGGGCCAAATTCAAGGGCATTCATTAGGATTTCACAGGGCAGAATTTGGCCCAAATAATCTGAAAAATTACAGTGTGTCCCCTTAAAATAGACAGCATTTGCATGTGAAAGCTTTTATGTTGTATAATTAGATATATGTTGTGCTATAATATTATATATTAGATGTAGCAATTACACTAAGGGTTTAATTATTCTAATGAAAGTGCCTAACTTATTTGTGTAATTCATTTGTTAAATCTGAACCAGGGCTGGCTCCAGCATTTTGCTGCCCATTCTTCATTCATTCTTCAGCGGCAATTCAGTGGTGGGTCCTTCCCTGCGAGAGGGCCTGTGGGACCGGCCACCGCAGAGCCGGACTTGCTGCCCCTTTCTGTTGGCCTCCCCAAGCACCTGCTTGCTGCGCTGGTGCCTGGAGCCGGCCCTGGTCTGAACGATGGAATATGTGAGTGGATTTGGCTGTGTTCTGTATCCCCTGAAAAAATGAGACAGGCCATCTCAAGAGATGATCCTGGTGGATAAAAATATTTAATAAGAAATATCTACAGTAAATAAACTCAGCACCGGCAGACTGATCTAAAGATAAGGGGGTTTTCCTTTAGATTTTGGCTGTCACATTGATAAAAGGAACACACATGTTTCAGATCTTTGCACACTAACAAGTGTATCTGATTCAAAATACATGCAGTGAACCTACAGTAAGTGGAATTAAATTGTACGTCTGTACTGAGGATGGCAATCCAGTGATTTTTTTCTTGTTTGAATTATCTCCTGGGTGGTTGAGCACAATTGTAATTGAAACTATAATGTTTCATCGCTTTTAGGCTATTATTTATCTGAAAACTTCATCCATTACTGTTCTAAATTCCTTCCAGAAATCATTCACTGTACTTTTCTTCCACTCATGTTGAATCCATCCTCTCCTGCATCAAAGTGGTCCTTGATTTTGACCTGACTTAGATTTCTATTGGATGGCAATTCTGTAAATATAGCATTAATTGGTTTAAAGAAATCTATTATGTGTAACTCTGTACATGATTGAAAAGGACTTTCCATGACAAGGATAAATGTAGAGCTCAGTAGTTTTTTTTCTTTCACAGGGGGTTTTGAGTGAATATTTTCTTTAGTTTCAATCTGAGTTTCACTCCCCCAGAGGTTTGCTTTTAGTTTGGGGTTCAAATTAACCCCAAAGCACAAAGTGAAACTCAGTCATATCACTGACTTTCACTTCATTTTCCATTAAAACCATGAATTCTGAATGATTTTGATGCAAAACCACCAATCAGCCCCACGTGTTTTGAAATAGGCCTTAATGATCTTTCCAACGAACCCGATCTGATTTCTGGGGTACCTAACAAAATTCCTGACTAGAACTGAATTTAACTGGTTAGTCTGGATCCAGAAATCAAATCCTTCAAATGTCCGAGGTGTTTGAATCTGAGATTTTGTCTCAGGCCAGGCCATGTGTGAAATTCAGATAGGGATCCAACTTGGATGTCAGATGTTCCCAATGTTCAGGGAATGTTCAGATCTAAGGTTTTTGTTGACGCCCATCGCTACCTGAAATCTAGCATGTGTTTTGCATTTTGAGGGTGTAGAAGGTGATGGAAAAAAAAAACTTTTTCAAAAGGGTATAACATGAATGCCTAAGGCTCCAGGCTGCCATGAAATACACTCTGCTTAGCTCAGGAAATGAGTGCAAGTAATGCTCTTTATAACATTCAAAATGCCTTAAGTGTTCATGCTGGCACAATAAGAGAAAAACAACACAGGCAGTAATGCACATGGGTGTGGAGAGTGGGGAAGAAAGCGAGTACTGCCTTTCAAATATACCCTATGACACGTCAAAGCTGTAAAATGCACTCATCTGTGTCCAGAGGTTACTAAGCGTCTAGCAGAAGTGTGTTTACTATTGTTAGGACACATCCATATCTCAATATCCCAGCCTCACTATTTCCTTGGGGTACAGACATTAACCATAATATGGGGAATACAAGTTCTCGTACGCATGGTGATGGCTGTAGTGTTATATGCGGGGTTTAGCTGTTTCATATATTGTGATTCTTGGGGACTTGATCTTTCCCGTACTGAGGCCAATATATCAAGACCTGGACTATCAACCAGAGTGCATGGACATAGATAGGTACCTGCAGAGTGATCAATGCAAACAATATGGCATCTCAGACCATTGTTTTCTGTATATGTCTGGTATTGGTTTTTGCATTACTCAGTTCCCATACACTGTTCCCATGCACTATGCATATGTCTGCTGTGGCTACCATCCCGGTGTGTGTTTGTGTGTATGTCTGTCAGGGGCGGCTCTACGTTTTTGGCCGCCCCAAGCAGTCATGCGCGGGAAGCGCCCCGGAGCCGCGGGAGCAGCGGACCTCCCGCGGGCATGACTGCAGAGGGACCGCTGGTCCCGCGTGGCTCGGCTGGACCTCCCGCGGCTGTGGACGGTTCGCGGGTCCGGCGGCTCCGCTTGAGCTGCCGCAGTCATGCCTGCGGGAGGTCCAGCCGAGCCGCGGGACGAGCGCCCCCTCCGCAGTCATGCCTGCGGCAGGTCCAGTCGTCCCGGGGCTCCGGTGGACCTCCCCGCCGGCCCAGCCTGCCGCCCCCCCCCCCGCCGCAGGGGACGCCCCCTAGATTTTGCCGCCCTAGGCACCAGCTTGTTTTGCTGGTGCCTAGAGCCGCCCCTGATGTCTGTGTGTGCATGCATGCATGTGCTGCTGGGCATATGCCTGGGTAGCAAATGGATTGCATATCACTTGATACTATCCATTCATAAACAATTTCAAGTCTGTTCTCACATAATATTGATAAACAGAAGAAAACAAACTATTTTACTCACCCATGAAGTCTGACATTTCCAAAGACAGTATCAGATTACTCTTCCTATATACTTATAGAAAGCTAGATTGCTGGATAGCTAGAAGTTTGTCCATGCTGAGTGGTAGCACCTAGCTTCTGAGATTTCAGACTGAGACAGGCTGATGCAAACGGGTATGTTTTCCTTTCAAATACTAAGAAACACAAGAGCTGGACTATGTGCCACAGGATTACTTTTTTTTTTTAAATGGAACAATAATCTTGCAGGGATTGTCCAAAATCCACGCAGAGTCCCTAATGCAGAAGCTTTCAGTGGGAACTTAACATTAGCAGATCTATTTTTACAAACACGTGTTTCTGGCCAGCTGCCTACATAAAGATGTCTGCAGAATGCCAATTGTTCCTATCAAAAGTGTGGAAAAAATTGTGCTTTTGAAACAAATTTAAAAAGAGAAATTAAATGGGCATGCTGGGTTGTGTTATGAACTGAATGGTTCTTTTTGTCCATATCACAGCCCCTTGTGGGGCCCACCACGCTCTGAAAAGCAGTAGGCTCGAGGATCCAGAGTTAAACTCATTTGGGAATATGATGAAAGAATATCAAGAGCATTTTAGTTAAGCATTTTAGCAGCCAACAGACCTCTCTTAAATCAGTCTTCATAGATAAGCTCAGCTGCATACGTGCATTTGACAGTATAATTCTGCACTAGGAATAGAATACCAGGACATTTCTCTTAAAAGTGGACAAATCAGTTTGACTAACTCCATCCTTCTTCCAACTGGAGCTTTTATTTGTGTCTGGATTGTCATCTGGGGAGAGTGAAGAATCTCCTTCAATTTTGCTTTCAGAATATTTTGACTTGTGTGAAACTGACAAGCCAGAAAGCGGGAAAGTTAGAGCCAAAGGAGAAGTGAGGGGTCCCAGAGAGAGGGCTGAGAGAAGGAAATCAGAGATCTCTAGTGCCTAGAGGAACAGAAAAATCCTCAAGGAAGAAAACAAAAAGAGACTGAAGAGAAATAACAAGGCTAAATAAGTTTTAAAGGACATCCTAGGCCAATTTCTAGATGTTGGACTTTCAGAGGATGTTAAAATTCTGCATTTGGATCCTCGCATCGGCACTTGGGTGCCTAAAAAGGGCATTTATGTGTCCGTCTGAGCCTTGGGATTTTCACCTCCCAGTAAGGCTGCCTGCAACAGCACTGCCTCTTCCAGAGCCGTCCCTCATGGCCAGAGTTGTCTTTGCAGCAACCTCCCTCTTCAGGGCCCTTACAGATTCCCCAGAGCCTTTCTCATACATCCCCCCCGCCTTCACTTGGGGCTGGCTTCATGCCTGCAAACAGTGCCAAACAGTCCCAGCAGTAAAGTCCATCACTGAAATCCAAAGGCGCTGGCTCTCCTGCCATCCCCATAGAGCTCTTCCCCTGCCACAGCCTGCTCATCACCTTTCAGAGCTGTTTCTCCCTGCAGTTTAGCCTCCTGGATCTAGCTTCCTGCTCTCCCGTGTTCTGAGGGTGAGGGCAGCCTGCATACTGCCCCTCTCCAGGCTGGCTGGAATAGAGGGGACCCCTGACCCACCCTAAACCACAGGACTTCCAATCCTGGTCCCTTAAAGAAACAGCATCCTGAAGGTTCCCCCCAGCCAACTCCTAATTCCCTAACTCCTTCTTCTCTTCCATTACCAGGCCATTTCCTGGGCCTTTGTTCATTCCAACTCCCTGGAACGGGGTCTTCTGGCCCCCTCTACTCTTTAAAGGCTAATATACCTCATTACAGGTCCACATTTAAAAACTGGGCTGGGTTAGGGTAATGGGGACAATTGGGTGGGGTAACATGGGCAGTGGATCTCAATGCAAAAGAAAGAGCATCAAACACACAAGGAGAGAGATGTTTGGTATGAAAAGGGGGCTACGGAGAGCGGAGGACAGAGTGCTTGGGTGCGCCTTTGATCAGGAATAAAAGCGTCTGCTTCAAGGCAACGTTATTTCACTCTAAGGCAACATAGGCCAAACTCATCCCATTGGTGACTCCACTGGATTCAGCACAGCTACAGGGATAAACTGGGTCTAATACTAGAAAAAGCTCCTCCTTCACCTGCCTGAATTCAAGGTCCTTGTGTTTCCCCTTCAAATCCAATAACACCAATAACACCTCTCCCACAGAACAGGGAGTGCAGCGGAACGTCCTGCTCCTAGTGCTTGCCAGTGATGTAATCAGCTCTTGAAGAGGAGACACAGAAATGTGGACTCAGGTCTTGGCAATCATGAAATGCGAAGGAGGAACTAATTTCTCAAACACTGGCCTGAATCCTAAACTCCTAAGCGAGGCCAAACTCCAGATGAAGCCAAAGGGAGTTTGACCTGAGTGAGGACTTTAGGATTTGGCCTACTGTGTTTTAAAGCACACACACACACACACTTTTTGAAATCCACAATTTTATTGCATTACTGGGGCCACGGCGCTACACTCCCATCCCCTGTCTTTCAACAGTTACTTATGAAAGTCTTTTTTGCTCACCTTCGAGTGCAAGACGAATAACTGTTGCAAAGCGGTTGCATGTCTCAAAACAAAGCCTGAATTTGTAAGTGCTAGGGAATGTCTGCAGTGTGGGAAGGGAGAGGTAATTGACATTCCCTTGGGTAAACCTCTTTAAAAATTCCGGACCTGGTTCCTTTGGATTTATTGTCAGTAGGCACAGAATAAGATAATGCTTATTAAAAAAAACAACAACCAATCAACGACAAAAAACATAAGTTCAACTCCCCAGTGTCTCTGAAGGCTGAGAAAGGCAGGAGACACTATGACCATGACCTTAGTGTGATCTTCAAACTATTCAGTAAAAAATGCTAGATTAGTGCACAAAGCTAAATTAGAACACAAAAGGCCAATAAAGGGCTTCTAAATTGTCCTGAAATAAACAAACAGTCTAATTAGTGAGCCCAGGAATCCCTCACACAGAAAGGGCTAAATATGCAAATGAGGTCCAAGAGAGAAGATTAGCATTCTACAAACTAGACGAAGTGCATACGCGCATAGGAGAGCGCATTTCTTTATGATCTGACGCTGCCACATGTCTCCCTGAAACTCTGCAGTCAGGCTCCATTACCTGCGGGGGTGTGCAGTAACACAGAGCTGATTAACTGCTGACTCCCCTGGGCTTGCCAAGATTTCCAGAGAAGTAATTAATAGAATTTGTGTGGCACCCCGCTCCACATAATGTGGAGAGAAGATAGCCTCGAGAGGTATCCTTCCCACTCTCCCAGCACATGCCGTATGTCTATACACAGTGCTGCATATACGCTAGATACACATACACACCGTAGACTTGATTAACCCCTGCTGTCACAAGAGGGCATGCGATGAATGACATTTTGATATTTGCCACCGTCCTCTTCCTTGCTTCTGTCTGAAATGGGCAGCTTTGGGTTCCAGCCAAGGCCCCACCAGCAGAAGCCAATTGCGAGAAAGTAAATTCCTATCACTTATCCCAGCCCTTCACTGGTGCTGCTGACAACAGGTTAGTCTTTCTGAAAGCAGAACTTGTTGCTGGACACAAGTGCTGAGGTTTGGCTAAATATTTTTAACGGCGTCGTATTTAATCCAGGCAATTCGGGTTCAGGGCCCTGTGTTTTTGATTTTACCCTTTGAGGGGCTACAGTGAAGGCTTGGATATTATTTATTCATTTAGATACACACACACACACACACACACACACTCTCTCTCTCTCTCTCTCAAAAAAGAGTATCTTTCTCTGTGTTCTAGATGCCCCAGCCATAACCTAAGACTGCCCCCAAATGAATATCCAAACAAATACTATAATCCAAAAGCAGCAAACCAACCAACTCAGAATCTCAAATCCCCTTCTTCGAATGGTTCCTCACTCTTACCATTCCTTCCTGTTTCAAATGCCTGGGGAAGAAGACGGCTTTGCAGTGTGACCTGAATGTCATCAGATTGAGGCTATTTTGGACCCCGGGGGGTCGTGGGGAGTGAATTGCTTGAGATCTGCACTTCGTTAATGTGAGTAGATAGATCAAATTAATTAATTAAAATGTTGATGTTATAATGATGGAGCTAAGTTCATTCCTGAAGCCAATGAGGTGACGCCAGGTATGAAATGGTTTACTGTGTTTGAATTCTCTCAGCTGCATGCTTTCTTTTGTATTCAGTCTTCAAAGACTGTCTTGGCTTTCAACATGTTACCATTGGGGTTAAAATACAGACAAGTGACTGCTGACTTTTGCTCCTGAGTTTGCATTGAAACAAGCCCCCCTAACTAAACAGCATGGCAATTTGCCCCTGCGCTGAACTGCAAAACATCTCTGAACAATGACGTTGAAGGTCTACCAGTCTACTGGGAGGTGCTGTTTTGTTTTTATAATTAACAGGTCCCTGGTATTTTTCAATATTTTCCTCTTCCAATCATTCAACCCCTCATTCAAATGGGGGAACTCACAAGTGAAACTTTAGGTTTCCATCCTGGCACATTTGTATAGATTTAATGTTTCTAGCATCAGATTGCAGAGCTTTTCAACATCATGGATGTCTACAAGGTCTTCAAGAGGGACCTTATGGATTAGACTCCTCATTCCTCTCCAGTATAAATATCTTTTTTGGTCCCTAAGTGCCTTTTAAAAAGGGTCTCTCCCCTATGAGGACACCATAAAAATCTACCCTCGTTGTTCTTGTGTCTACAAACATATAGTTAGGTGTTTAAGTGGCTTAACTGCTGATAAAAGCACAATGAGCTTGATGAATCTGAATAGCTAATTTTTCAGGAAGTGATCCAGGTCTTGCTTATGGCAATGTGTACTTGGCTGACTGGTTGGAACACAGTGTTAAATTTGTTGAAGTGAGGAAGAATAGCACTTAAGAACATCAGGTGCAATCTGGCTAATAGACTCTAAATCAGTGCCAGTATTTTCTGCACCCTCTTGTCTCTTTCATCCTTCCTGGATCTAAACTAAGATGCTTGAGCAACCCACTGCTCCAAAGTTCTAAATTTGGTGCATGCCTCCAGTTATAAGTGGTTTTTGTATTGCTGAGATCATGGGTTATGTTTGGGGGAGCATTAATACTGCTGATCCCCAGTGATATTTCAGAGCGACTGCTTTGCACTGCAGCTGAAATACCAAGAGGCTACCACAATAGCATGTCTGTGAATCACAGGTATTTTTCCATGTATCAGGGAGCACAAATATAACTGTGGTAGCCTCCACATAGCCTGATCCCCACGATCTTCTACATGACACACAATGCTATTGACCAGGGTCATCCAACCACTGGCCCCTTTAAGGCTAAGAACTCCTGGAGGATGGATGGAGGAGGACAATAAACCATGGGAATAAATTGCGCCCTGTTTTCCTCCCATAACCCCCAGAACGCTTCTTCTCATAGAAGACCCAGAAGGCATGGGACCAATGCAATATTCTGCTGTGTGGATGTGTGCACACATGCATGATGGGGAATGAAGATCCTGCTCCAGGGACATGTACTTCCTGCATTTCAGTGAGCACAGCTCCAGAAGGGCTCTGTGCACCCCAGTGCAAAGGGTGGTTTTGGAAGCAGGGTGAGATGGGCTGGATAATGGATCCATGGCTGTGCGTATCCACCAGGAAACCATTTGTGCTGTGGAAGGGGGTGTGTAGGGAGGGAGACACAGTGACCAAGAGGGCTACTGCAGCAGTTAGGTCAATTCACTCCCTCCTCAGAAATTGCACTAAAGAATCTCTCAGAACTTTTATTTATTTATTTCTGTAAACATCAAGGGCCCGAGTTGGCAGTGACGGCACCCATGCAGCTCCAGCTGAAATCAAGAGGAGATTTATGCAATGCAGAGGCTGCAGAGTTGGGCTCGGTGCAGGATGCAGTTTGTGTCTGCACTGTTGACCTTTGTACCACTTTGCAGTCTGCAAAGGAACACAGCATTCTGTGGGCCAGTGGCATAAAACAACCTGCAGTGCTGAAAGGCACCTTCCTCCGCTCCATAGCGTGGTACAGTTCTGTGGCCCTACAGATACCACGTAGGCCGGGTGCCTAGGCCCCAACCTCTAGCTGACTGAGTAGCAAATGTGGCAATGTGTCTGGGTGCCTGTCCTTATGTCCAACGTATGCTCACACATGATTCCTAACCTAAAGTCGACAATATAATTCTGTCACATCTGCCATTGAGTTGTACAGTGATCCTGGCCAGGCAATTGCCATCATTTAAGTTCTGTGTCCAGCTTCCATTCTGATTTATACTTTTGTTTTTATCCCATTTTTCTCACTTGTTTTGGTAGGGTGGACAAAATGTTCTCACTCCAGACAGATGACAGTTTGCCGATAAGAGGTGCAACTTATCACAAACAGCTTTATGCTCTACTATTTTTTCTCAAATGCTTAGCCTGTTGGACCAGCTTTAAAGTCTAAGATGATATTGTGGGTCTTCCCCATGAAGTGTTTTCCTTCCTCTCTTTCATACTTTATGGCTTCAAGAATCAGTCCTTTTAAAACAAAACGCTTCAATCTTTTCCCAATTCGCTCATTAATATTTTGCCTTAAATAAACTTTTAAAAAAAAACAAAAAACACAACAACTTTCTTTTGCATATGGAAATAAAATAGAAGCCCTAGAAAAGTGACCATTTGAAAGCTTGATGTTCCTTGAATCTAATTTCAGAAATCATTTGTCACAGGTACAGATACCTGCAGTCAGAACTATCTGTTAAATCTTTCTTCAAGCAATTATATGCTAATTTGAGCAGTGTTCTCAGTTGCAGCTCAGGTTCTTTAGTTTTTCTCACATCAAATATGTCAGGAACAAAAGAAATCCTCAAACTTGTTCTGGTTTTAAAATCCCCTTCTTTTTCCCTCTCTGTAAAAGAAAGAATAAGGGAAGACAGGCTCAAAGAGAAGTGGAGAAATGCGAGAGGAAACCACAGTTTAACTTGCTCTGGAGATGAGCCCAGTAGGTTAACAGGCCATTATAGAGTTGGTTTTAGCTCAGCAAAACAGGACACTCAATTAGTGCTGGATGAATCATTTGTAATTAATAATTTAGGCCAATTAGATTTGGGCCTCTTTAAAAGTTTCAACCTTATTCAATGAGTTTCACCTCCTTTTCTGTTTGTGAATTCTCTGCAAGCACAGTGCGAAATCCTCCAATGTATTCATTGTTCTAAATTGTTTGCTGACTACTTTAGCAAATAATTCTTAGTCTGCAGATTGTGCATTGTGAACAGTCATTATTAGAAATTCACATTGTTTCAATTGCTTCCATGACTCACATGATATGGCTTCTTTCCCCTGACTGGACAATTTGCTGTATGTAACTAATCTCAATTTCAAATTGCTTATTCAAGTGTAAACTTTGAAATCCACAATTCAAAAATTCACTGTTAGCCGTTAATTGTGCAATTCAGAATTTGCTTTTGAATGTATATTTACGTCCTCATTGTAGTAAATCTTGTATGCTCAAACATTCACGGAAAGGGTTGCAACAGAATCAAATTGCAATTCAAATTGGATTGAATATTCATTAATAGAGTGTTGCATTGTTCACCCAGCTCTGCACTCAATAAGCAAATCTTCACTTTTTATATTACAACACAATAGCATTCCTTGGTCCATAGGAGCAGGTTACTGGAAAGGAAAGGAAAGAAAAAAAGGCCAGTTTTGTGTTCTTGCTGTAAAATGCTGGTAAAGACAGCTCCAGTGACACACATTTTTTGGACAGCTGCGGAACTAGAATCAACCAAACTTTCCCATATCAAAGTGACTTGTTTATATGGTTTATATTATTGTTGAAGATTTATTTGTCTGATCCAGTCTTCTTGCCTCCCTCAAGGGACCCCCAACCTCGCCACACCCCACATTCCTTCTGCTGCATTAAGGCTGTTGAGGAGGAAAATATTTGGACTCTGGAAGTAGGGAGGCGTAAGTTGGGATTTTCAAAGGAACCTAAGGGAACTAGGCACCTAGTTCCCATTGAAATTCCTTAAAAAACCACATCTATGAGCAATCTTTCTTACTAGCACTCCTATGGCAGCTGAGAAACATTTTTGCTAGCCTTAGCCATTTGAAGCCATTGTTGCAAGCCTGGCTAATCAGAGATTTACAGGACATACCAACCTAAGTTGGTGGTACTAGAATGAAGGGAAGATTGAAAACATGAAGCCCTCACATGGCCCAGACGTCAGTTTGTAGCCTAGCCTGGAAAAGGATGGGGAGAGCTCAAATTCCTGTGACTCTTGGCCAGTCTCCTCCCTCACCTTCACACACAAAACAGGGCTCCTGTAAGCTCTCAAACACCTTTTATGTTGCCTGTGCTACCGTTCAAGGTGACAAAACGCTGGCAGGTTGCTTTTTATCATTAAGGGGTAAAATGAGTGGAAATGTTGACTGCTCTGAATCTAATATATTTGTTTTAGATGTTGACTGCTCTGAATCTAATATATTTGTTTGCCCCATCCCAAACAACAACATAGTCCAAACCCAAGGACCCAAACTTCTGCATTGGCAACAGTAGCTGGGAGACAACTGGTGGGTGCAATTCCACTCACTTCAGTGCACACGATTGTACCTGCTTTTCTGCAGTCCTGAATTTGGCCCTGTGGTTTTTGTTTGCTTTATTAAAGAGGTTAGCCAGATGGTCTCACGGTCCTTTCCAGGGTTGGAATTCAGCAATAAGCATATACTATTACTCTCAGAAATACATACATAGACTACAATTGTATAGTAAGAAATTCCTGTTTTGAAAAGGGATGGTAAAAAGAGAAGCTATACAACTCTATTAGAGTGCAGTGTGTGTGTGTGTGTGTGTGTGTGTGTGTGTGTGTGTGTGTGTTCACAGAGGTAATTTAATTCAGACGTTCAGGGGCACTATTCCTAGATGCCACCAAAAAAAAAAATGTCTGCATCTAAGCAATGCTAACCTTTCCCCCAAATCCTTTTAAACCTGACCTTGGCCTTTGCTGTTTCCATGCACAGTGTGTCAGGGTGTCCCAATGGGCACAGCGCAGCTGCACACAACCTCTGCTGCCAGATACTTAGCCTTCAGATTCACTCCTCTACAAACATCCGCAAACAGTTTGCAAGGTCAAACCCCACAGCAGCACAAAGGAGCCTTCAGGGAAGCCTAAAACGAAGGAAGTGTGAAATACAAGTCTAAACGCACATACTGCAAACAAGGTGCCTCTTTTACACAAGACTTGGTTATAACCCTGAAAGAGGACAAATGGCAACTATTGTCTTTATGGACTTCATTTTCTCCTGACCCTGGGAAAGCACAGCCCAGGCAATTTCTGCACGCTGCCTACATGGTTCCGCAGTGAAATGGTGCAGCTGAACTGCTGGAGCAGCCTGCATCCACTGGAATAGATTCTTTGTGCAGCTTCATACATCATGTGCATCAGATATGATTTCAAAACTATAGCAAAGGATTGGCTTTCCTGTGCCTTTCCAGGTCCCAGGGTGCACAGAAGCAATTGAACAAGACACACTTTTTTAAGATCGAGTTATCCCAGTTTCATTAAATAAATGTCTGCATCTGTACTTTTCACTTCTGTCTGGGAGGAGATATTGTATTCCCCAGGCTTTCAATTTTATTTTTCATGCTCCTTTGTGGGGGGTGGGGCGGGGGGAGGGGAAGAGGGAAATGTATCCAAAAAAGGGAAAAACTAAGAGTTGAAAGAACAAAAGACAGAGAGAAAAGCTTCTGTCCGCATCTTTTTTCTCCTGCTTTTATCATAATTCAGTTAAATATTTTTATTTCTCTTACTCCATTTTTCTTCTGCTTTAACGAAATAAATGGTGTGAGTTTAGGGACCGATTGAACAAAGCAGTTGGGCATGTGTGAAGACTGGTGTGTGTGTCATCTTCCTGCTCCCTGTTCTTCTTTCAGTGGGCAGTATATCTTGCTATTGTCCCCACGTGCCTTACCCTGCAGCCCACAAGCAGGGGCGGCTCCAGGCACCAGCACGCCAAGCGTGTGCCTGGGGCGGCAAGCAATGGGGGGCGCTCTGCCGGTCGCCACGAGGGCAGCAGGCAGGTTGCCTTCGGCGGTGTGCCTGCGGAGGGTCCGCTGGTCCCGCGGCTTCGGCTGACCTCCCGCAGGCGTGCCGCCGAATCTGTGGGACCGGGGACCTCCTGCAGGCAAGCCGCCGAAGGCAGCCTGCCTGCCGTGCTTGGGGTGGCAAAATACCTAGAGCCGCCCCTGCGCACAAGATTGCGCCTCAAGTATCAAAAATGCTTCCAGGCCCTCACCTAACATCCCCTGCTTGTACATGATAGAATGCCTGGAGTCTTGCTGGGATATGCTTGTCGAAACTCACATCTTTTCTAGTTACATCAGTTGGCTTCAAGGATGACAAAGGGGTGTGATGGAAAAGGTTCATCAGCATAGACAACTTGGTCCTCACAGGTCAGCTGAGGAATGGATAGAATGTACTTTCATGAGGTATAGTCTGAATATCATATAAAGCATAACTTCCTGCAACAGGAAGAGGTGTATCTCGATGTTCCTCCAGTATGCAAGCAACATGCTTCTTTGGAGTCCCATGCAGTCTCTGCACTATCCCCTTTCCTTAGGGACGGACACAGCAGATTTGTAATGTACTGTATCAATACTTGTCAGAAAGTCTTCAAACTCTCCTGGTAGAAAAGGCGTCCCATTATCTGAAACAAGGCTCTCTGCTAGGCCAAACATAGAAAATAAAGTGATTAGGTGAAAAATAAGCTCCTCTGAGCTGCCTGGTGAAACTATGAGTGCAAAGGGGTAACAGTCAACAATCAAGGTGCCAGTTGTACCCAGCTGCAATTCTCTGCTATGGGCTGTCTCTGACTACCAGTTTCAAAGGGGCCAGAGGAACAATAGTTCTATGCATTGTGCAGGCTGAGCAGGACGTCACATGATGCTCAATGTCTTAGTGCAGCCCTGGCCACCAAGCAAAACTAGGCATAAATTCCTCCATCTTCGTAACTTCCAAATGTCCTTCATGAGCCACAGCCAGGACTGCTTATCGCATCGCTGCTGGAACGATCACCCATGCTCCTCTGCATAAGATACATCGAGCAGCGCGTCTTCACTCAGAACTCGGAACACATTTCACAGAATGTAAATGATGTTTCCTTAAGGACTGGGCCCGGCCAACCCACTTGTACAGCATGCATCACCTTGCACTGTCCAACATCCTGAGGAGTCTGCCCTAAGTCAACTGGCATATCTGTCAGTAGAAAGCATACAGTGTACTCTGCCATTTCTGCATACAAGGGTGTCTATGTCTTGAAAGAACATGGGCAAGTAAATTACCCTGACAGGTGTTTGTGTGACTTGTTCTTAAAAATCTCCAGTGATGAGGATTCCACAGCCTCCCTTGGAAGCCTGTTCCAGAGCTAAACCACGCTTATAATAAGAAAGATTTCCCTAATATCTCACCTAAATCTCCCTTGCAGCAGATTAAGCCCATTGCTCCTTTTCCTACCTTCACTGGAAACTGAGAACAATTAATCATCATTTTCTTTATAACAGCCCTTAACATAGGTGAAGACTTATCAAATCCCCCCTCAATCTTCTCTGTTTTTAAAGTCTTTCCTCATAAAGGGTTTAGAAAACCAGAACTATCACATTTGTTGCTCTCCTCTGAACTCTCTTCCATTTGTCCACATCTTTCCTAAAGTGGGGCACCCAGCTGACAAAGCTGTTTCAACAAGAGGACCCCGAAGAATGCCTGCACGGCATCATATATAAAGAAACTCTGGACCCATCAGCCTCCCCACGGTTGCAAAGCTGTGACTGCCATTCCTGAGAGGGGTAAGCACAGGAGAGCTAACAGCAATCAGCTCAGTTTAATGAAGGACTCTCAAGTAATTCAGGCTCTTGATAAAATGAGCCAGGGAAAGACAAGGGTCTGTGTAATGGACAGTAGGGATGGATGAACCAGTTCTTATTAAAAAATACAGTGAAGAGCACTGGGACCCGTTTCATATTGCAGAGGAAGATGGTGTCCAGCGGGATATGGTATGGGAGCTATCAGATGATTCTGAGCCAGAAGGTGCAATATGCTGCACTATATATTGTCAGAGGAACTTATCGTTGTTATTTAGAGAAAAACAAAACAGCCAGGCTCATTTCAGGAAGAAAAAAATCTGAAAAAGGCATAAAATAGGCAATTTGGCGTACCTGTTATAGGTAGTTTTCAGATGACATCACATACAGCGGAGATATTTTTTTTAAAAAGGAATAGCTATAAAAATGTGATATGGTCCCTTTAATGAATTCGGTGTTCTATCACCCATGCAATGGACCAAATTTTGCAGTGGTTAAATGCAGCTTGAATGTTAACTGGTCTTGCATGGCCTGATCCAAAGCCCACTGAAGCCAATAGAACTCTTGCTGTTTACTCCAATGGATCAGACCCAGGATGGACGTATTATAGATGGGGGCTGGTGGTTTCATGCACGGCTTTGGCATTCTGTGGGTGGGCAAAAGGAATGTTATTGACATATCAAGGGGCTTGACCCTGCCCCACTGAAATAAATGGCCAAGCTCCCACTGATGTCAGTGATGCAGGGGGAGATCCCAAGAGGTGGTGGGAGGGACACCAGAAAAGCAATCCAAAGGAAGGTGCAATTAACTCAGTCTATGAAGCCACAACATATACACATGCTCATGGGAAGCACTGGCAGTAGCAGCATGATGCAGTGCTGCCACAAAGAATGCCACACTGGGAGGAAATGGATCAGCATTCACATTGCACTCCCCATCAGCACCCAGCCCAAGCCAGGGGAGACGAATGATCCAACCAGCAGACGAACTTTGGTGATGAATCCTGAATCCGCTGAGGCACGTTGCGCATACGCTAAGAAGCAGAAGGGAGGAAATATCACAAAGGATTGCAAACTAACCCCTCTTACACATGACAAGTAGGAGAAAAGGAAAAACACTGAAAATGAAAGATTAGCATAGCATACAGTTCAATGTTTATGGTGCAGACTCTGCTCATCTACACTAGTGTAAATGGAATTACTCCAGTGACATTACTCCAATGTAAGTGCAAGGAGTTTCTGACAAGCACACAAACGGGTGCGTGTGCACCCTTTACTGGACAACAAGCTCCAGATCTTCCTGCAGGTATTTTCAGCTATTCACATGGAATCACGTAGGGATGTAAGGTAAGAGCATATTTTCCATACCCTCCCCTGAAAAGTGTGGGGATTGGGCAAAGACATCTGGTCAAAGCTCCTCCGAAGTTGCTGCTCTTAACATTCCCTCTTCCCCCTAAAAAAATAAAAATAACCCTGTTCCTCCATTTCTCATTGGAAGACAGCAGCGTCCCATAAAACGTTGGCTGCTCTTGAGGGATGAAATGAAGATTTCTCCTGCTAATGATAAAAATGCCAGGCAAAAACCAGCCCGATATGATTTCGTACATTACACAAATTTTATAGCAGTGAAGACTTTTAGTGGTACTATTTGCAGTTCTGGCCTTTTGCCAGCCTACTGTCATTAAATCTGTCGATTTTCAGTATCAGCTGCATTTATTCAAAAGGGAATATAAATAAGACTCTGAAGCCTATTAAAAGAGCCTGCCTGCTTGGGCTGTTTTTCAAGATGGTGGACTGACAGCCATCATGGGTGTTTGTTGAGAACTTTCCCATATTCCCCAATTAGTGCTGAGCACAAGCAACTCAGCACCTCCCAGTCACTCCAGATTTACACAGAGATCAGAATTGACTCCAGTTTCTTTTACTTGGCTATAGGTTTCTGATTGAAACTGCCAGTATTTTCTCACTGAGTGAAAGCTCACCTTAAATTGGAAATAAATGGCATTTATTTAAGCCCCTACTGGTACTTGAGCAAATGGTTGGATCCTGCCATATTTTAATCTTTGGCTGTCTGCAATGGTAAAAAGAGTGGAGGAAAAACCAAACTGGAATATTATATAAGACAAGGAGATGCTTTAATGTAAAAAGATGACATAAGTCACCATTCACGAGACATTTATATGCCATTAGTCACTTTCTCACGACTGTGACCTTTCTATGTGAAGAACTTGGACGTGCCTAATTACAGAATCCCAAACCCATGCTCTACAAATGTCCCACACCACAGAGAAGTGCGGGTAGGTCAACGAAGGCAGAATCTTCCAGGAATAAGACAATACAGAGTTGTGTCAGTAGGGTAGGCCCGATGAAAAATTGTCACCAGTAGAAATACATGGTTAACGACCCACGATTCAGAAATGAATAGGAAGCAGGAATTACATTTACAGTCAACTCATGTATTTATTTTTTTTTTAAACTTGAAACCCAAGTTCCTAACCATCAAAGTCTGTGGAAGTGCTGATTTGCTGCCAGTCGGGTCATGCTCTTGCAGCCAGGCCATAAAAGCTCCCTGATTATGCCAAATTTATTTTTTTAAGTGCAAACTAATGAAATTTAAAGGCTTCAGTTAAAAATAAAGAGTTGAAATGCAAAACGAGGCCCTCGTGGACAAAGTGATAGCAAACACCAACTCATATCAATGAGGCAAAAAGCTCTCAAGCCAGGGCTCTCAGATTTTGTGCACATCTTCATAGCGAGATTGTCTTATTGCTATTTCCCTGCCCGCTCACAGTCACTTAGCCCATCTCCTTTCCCAGTTATAATTACACACCATCCCTGATTACAGTGACTGCCTACAGGAATAAAAAGCATCAGGAAAGTTTTAAGATGCATCATTAGAGTTTTTTAATGCAGGTTTTCAGCTACAAACAAGGAGAATAGATAGTCCCAGGAGCCTGATTTTCAGCTGTGCTGAGAATCCACACCCCCACCTGAAGCTCAGCACCTGTAAACTTTAGGAGCCATGCAACCAGCCACAGACCAGCAGCAACTGCTCTGCAGAATATACTTTAGCCACCTCTAATTTACATCTAACAAAGACACTTCCCTCCCCCCTTTTCTAAAAACAAACTGGTGGTGTTAGCCTGGGTTTGGGGCTTTATAGCCATGCTCAAGGAAGGAACCATTCAGACCATGTAATGGTTTATAATTTAATTACAACCTAATCACACTGAATTGTTTTTATCTGAGAAAGTTTCTTCATATAAGAACCAGCTATACTTGCAGGAATGCCAAGGGCTGCTAGAAGCATTATATAAACATGCACAACTGGAAAAACACAGAATGGATTCCCACCCCCGTCCTTACTGCAAGTGGAGAATTCCCAGTCCTTCAGCAACCCTCTGTAACTACCTTGCTCAATTTTATGGTGCATGGAACAGGAGAGATTGATACATGGGCTGACCAATGCAGAGTGCAATGGCTAGCTATGCCCGCCCCACCCCCTATAAATTCAGGCCACCAGGGCATTTTGTTTCCTAAAGCAGCTGCTACTATTCATCAGTCCACATTGAGGTGCTCTTCTTAAAACTAGTAGTGTCTAGAGAAGTTACAACAGCTTAGTGTTATGGATTTAATTTCAAAGCTCCATTATTCTTACCCAAACAGACTCTGATCACCTGTTTATTCCCTTAGCCCACAAGACAGATTTGCTGTTTTAACTATTTTTTAAAAAGTTTGTTGCTGCTGTGGCTGCTGGCAAATAGATCTACTGCAGCATCTAGAGGGGTGTGAGACCAGACTTACATGTGGTTTGCTGCGCACAGAAGCAAAGTTGCATTTTCAAAAGAGTAAGAACAATTAAAAAGAGAGAGGGAGTAGGTTGTACAAGCTGAGTACAGGCCTGGGAGCCAGGAGCCTCTAAATTCTAATACCAGCTCTGCAGTTAATTCCCCTTGTAGCTTTGAATAAGTCACTTTATGTATCTCTGGGCCTCAGTTTTCCCCTCTGTTGAATGGAGGATAATACCTGCCTCTCAGAAGTGTTGTAAGGATCAATTAGTTAATGGCTGGTAAGTGTCATAAAGATGGCAAATGCTAGAGAATTCTTAAGTGTTTTAATTAAGAAAAGGCTAATATCATTATCACATTTGTTACTCTATCAAGCAAGGTCAGTGCTGATCCATCTGATTTACCCTGAACATAGACACGAGGTTTATATATCTTTGGTACTGTCTCCCCATCTTCTCAAGGAATGAGAGCAGGATTTTGCCAAGCGCTGTTGTCTGAATTGCAAACACTTTCCCCATCTGTTCCACATGGGATGCAAACAGATCTGCATTTAGTGTGCAAACATGTCTTCTAAAAAGAACATAAGAACAGCCATGCTCTGTCAGACCAAAGGTCCATCTAGCCCAGTATCCTGTCTTCCAACAGTGGCCAATACCGGGTGCCTAGAACCTGAAAGCTGCAACAGAATCGGAACCCTTATGAAGTCTGTCTAGTTCAGGGCTTGGACATGGAAACGAGCTGAGAGAATGATGCAAACTATTTTTTTCAGTGCATCTTTGGGCTTGTTTTCACTGCAGAGTTAACTCGAGTTAGAACTCAAGTATTGCCTCTAACTTGAGTCCTGTTTGCAACACACAACCCCTTTAGTCAAGTGTGGAGGTGCTTTTAACTTGAGTTGGCTGGTCTGTCAGAGGGTATAAGCTAAAGCTTGATTTAGCACAGTTCTTCAGCTACTAACATGACTCTGAAATGTGGACACAGGCTAGCTCCACTTGAGTCCCACTAGTTCTCCAGTGCCTTCCCATAATTCTCTGTGCACCCAGAAAGGACAGATACGTTCTCCCACAATTCATTGGGAAAGGATTCACAGAACAGCTCAGCTTATTGCCACACAAAAGAATCATGGGATATGCCCCCAGAAGTATAACTGCCACACATAAGCGAGTGTAGCACCAGCGTAGACACACCGGCTCAAGTAGTATTTTGCAGTGTGGCCACTTGGGACAGGAGTAACTGGAGTGTAGATAACACAAGGTGACTCTGCAGTGAAGATGGACCCTTAGTGGCATTTTTAAAGGAATTCACTTTGGCCATTTCATTCCTGTATCTTATGTCTCAATGCCCAATCAGGCAATAAAGTCTTGTAATTTAACTAGAATGGATTTAATGGGGTCAGAATAACAATAGCAAGAAAACTAAAGGAACAACAAAATAATTACGGTAGGAAACATTGAGTTCCTTGGATTATAAGGGAACCCAGCCTCACTTTAGTATTCTTAGGTTCAGTCTCTGAAACCCTTAGTTGCAGCTACTTCCAGTGAACAAGTCTTGTGATCTCTGAATTCAGAATGTCCTGAAGTGTTGTGACTTCACCCAGTTCTCGAAGCTCCCTACAGCATGGGGCCCCTCCAGGTGTGCTTTTCCTGAACTTTCGAGAGACCTGGTTTACTGGAATGCATGTGACTGTCGGTATTCATGCTGGAACAGAGTGTCACTTATCTGGTGAAACACACTAAGCAACCCAGTCTGAATTTAGAATATTCCTTAATGGCCCATTTAGACAAAAGGGGGTAAATATGGATAACCATGATCTTGTAGATACGTTGTGAACTGGGCCAAAATGCAGCCGTCTGTCTGCTGAGTTGCATAAGTTGCCATAAACATGTCACCTCTGCACTCCATTCTCTGCACTGGGTCTCCACTGAATAGAGGCTCCATATTCCCACTGGAATTGGCCATAGCCATCCTGATAAATTCATTTACCATTTCTTATGACCGAGCACATTCGAGTTTAGATATGAAGAGAATAACTGATCTTACCAAGAGTTCACTTGTGATAGGTTTAGGTCTGATTTATACTGCCTCCCCAGCTTCGTTGGTCAAACCCATTAAGGCCACTTACACAGCTCATGCAGAAGAAACTCTCACATAATAGCTTAGTTTTCTCCCTGGGGAAAAAAAGCCAGCGGAGGAGAAGAACGATCTAGTGGGTAGGGTGCTGGTCTGTGAGACCTTTCAATTTCCTGTTCCACCACAGACTTCTTTAGGCAAGGCACTTGGTCTCTCTGTGCATCAATTTCCAAGCTGTAAAATGGGTTTAACAGCACTCCTCTAGCTCACAGGGGTATTGTGAGGATAATTACATTAAAAATTGTGACGTGCACAGGTAACACAGTAATGGAAACCCCAAATCCTTCCTCTGCATGTAGGGATTTCACCCATAGTGTCCTGATTTTAAAAAGCCTCAAAATTGTTTAGAGAATAACATAAGGCAAGGAGAAGAAACCTATAAACTCACAGCAGAGGCATCTCAGAAAGGGAAGAAGGCTGCAAAGGAGCCGTTCAAGGATAAAGACAATCTTGAACATTTTCCCAGAAATGAGGATGCATAATTTAGAGCAGCCCAAGGCCATTTTGTAACTAATTTTATATATTGTAGGCCCTGATCTCTTGTACTTCTCTTCTTCCCATTCTCCCCAAAATACTATATTGGAATGAAAAAGAAGATATTTACTTGAGAAGAGGGATGAGTGAGAAACGCCCACTCGCTCAGCTCACAGGGTTGGATCTGGACAGTTGTATTATTTTGCTGCTGCTATGTGAGTACAGGAGAATCATCTTAGCTTAATAGTACATGCATTCTGGCTGTTAATAAATCAGCTTCATGAAAAAACTATGAAGCCTCTTGTTCCATGCCCTGGCCACAAACTGTTTGTGACCTTCAGCAACAGAATTATGACGATGATTATTTGTATTGCCATTCTACCTGGGAGCCCCAGTCAGAGACCAGGACCCCACCGTGCCAGGCGCTGTGCAAACAGAACAAAAAGACAGAATTGCTAATAAAATTTAACAAGGGTCTGTTAAAATCATCATAGTTCAGCCTCCAAACAAAATGATTTATTTTAACGAGTCGTACCTCCAAATACTGAATTGGCTCAATACACTCACTTAGAGGATACATACCAATCTACACAAGATAATAAGTGTGAGAGCCAAAGGAGCTGGTCAAGGCACCATCCACACCAGCTGCCTACTTGCTTCAAAGATCTTCTTGGAGAAAAATACAAAGTTGCTCCCTGCAGCTTCAGTCTGTAACCCCTCTACACTGCGGTCTGCAGTCTCGAAAAGTGCTAGATTCGCAGAACCACAGATGAGGATCTTCTTTTTATCCACAGATTCCCTCAGTTGCAATGCAGCTTCCCCACAGCTCTTTGTCGATGTGCCTCAGTTGTGACACAGAGGAGCTGTGTTCTCTCGGTGGCAGATTAGACTCCACGTCCGTTCTGTGTTTGGGTTCCCTGCTTAGACAGTCAGTACGGATACCAGCTGGTACCTATGGTGATGGTGGTTTCTGTGATGATTCTGTGGGTAGGTGTGTTCTAGGAACTGGACTGGGATTACCAGACTCATTTCTCTGAAGCTGCCAGACACCCGTCGCTTGGTAAAGCAGTTGAGTCTACAAGGATTCAAATTGATGGGCCGGGGTGTGGCTGAGGGGAAAAACAGGTCATTTGTCAGGCTCCACCCACAAAAATCAGCTCTGCCCAGGTGAGTCATCAAAATGAGATATTGCTCACAGTCGTATGTGCAGATATTCATAATAGGATTGGGTTCCACTGGCCTCCTAGGGCTTGGGTTCCCCTTTCTGGGGCGGGAATGTGCCCATGTGCTCCTTTTTGGCCGGGGGATAAAAGCAAGTGATGGTATGTCCCAAGGGTACCACACATTTCTGTCAGCAAAATGAGGAGTTGGTTACAGTAAATCACACAAGTGTGTGCATAGGCGCCGACATTCTAATATTCCAGGGGGAGGGGGTGTGCTCACCCCATCTTCACTCCAGGCACCACTCCCACTTTACCCCTTTCCCCAAAGACCCAACACCACCCTGCCTCCTCCCGCCCCGCCCTGCCTCTTCCGACTCTGCCCCCTCCCCCAAGTGCACCCTGCTCTTGGTCCCCCTTCATCCCCCCACCCCCAGCGCCTTCTGCACTCCACGGAAAAGCTGACGGTGGCAGGAGGGAGGCACTGGAGGGGAGGAGGAGGTGCTGGTGACTCTCCCTCTCCTTTCCTTCTGAAAGAGTTAACAATCTTGCCATGTAAGTGAGCATCACTAGGCATCCCAGTTAACACCTCCCTGAGATGAATTATGTCAGTTCATACCTCTTGGAGCTATTGTTCCAGGCTATCTGCAGACTCACCTGGATACCTCTGCATTGGTTACACTCGGTTCACATTTATAAGGTTTCCTTCACAACCATAACAGCTAGACACATAGGCCATGTCAACACTTACAGGCTTGCAGCAGCACAGCTGTGCCAATATAGCTGCACCTCTGTAAGAGTCCCCAAGTAGTCACTTTATGCTGATGGGAGAGAGCTCTCCAGTCGACATCATAAAACCAGCTCAATAAGTATCAGTAGCTATGTCGGCAGGAGAGTGTCTCCTACCAACGTAGCGCTGTGCACATGAGTGCTTATGCTGGCAAAATGTATGTCACTCGGTAGTGTGCTTTTTCATACCCCTGAGCGACAAAAGTTTTGCTGACATAAGTGCTAGTGCAGACATAGCCTTACAGACAGAGAGAGAGAGAGAAAAGCTGCAATTCTGGAGAAGATAGAAGCTTGAGAGAGGTGCCAGCATACCACACTGCTCCATGCTAGCTGAATCCAAGCCCAGTCTGTGAGTTAAAGGCTCTATATCCTATATTCAATCCCTCCGGCAATCTAATGCCTAACTTTTCTGGACTTTGAAAGGAAGAGACTCATCTGTATCACCTGAAAATCCCTAAAACAGTAAGTGAAAAAATATTTCCATAAGGCACCTTGGAAATTATGGAACTAGAGTGATCATCAGAATCTCACACAGTCAAGCTTTGTCAAATGCTTTTTTGCTGCATGTCTGCAGCTTTTCAGCTACGCAGTTTGGGAGAGACCCAATTTATCAACTCCGTTGGCAAATTTTGCTTTCTTTCCGTAAATGCAGAAATCAGGTAATTGCACAAAGCAGCACTACCAATGTAAGAAATTGAGGACCAGGCTGGGTGCACCTTACTCACATTGACAAGCAGTTATAGGGACAGTCCTATGTGAGCTCTTCTCATGTGAGCAAAGGGGTTCACAGTCTGGTTCCAATCTCCCCTCAGCCCTTCCCCAATTCATCCCCTCTATCATTCATGCCAGGTGGAATAGTGTGTCTCCAGTTGCTATGGGTACCAACCACCCATCCCCTATGTTTCTTTGAGTGCCAGGTAGTTATTCCAGAAATATACAGGTAAGTCAATGAAATAATTGCTCTTTAAAAGAACCATTATTATGGCAGATAGATTTGGCTAAATAAGATTCGAACCCTAGAAATCAGGACCAATTATATGCATAGTGCCAAACCAGGAAGCCCTGGCTCAATCATTACTTCTGGCTGTGGCCCTTAGAAAAGGAAGATGTAAAAAATATTTGGGCCTGCTCTTGCAACTGGAACAGTGCAAAGAGACTCTCATGCCCCTCAAATGCCCAGTTGACTTCAGTGTGGCTCCAGGCCAATCGGAATCGAGATGTTGAGACCAAAATTAACCACAGAACATGAAAAGAAGAAATTCTTTAATTGCCTCTTCACTAATACTAGGAGCTTGGGCAACAAACTAGAGGAACTGGAATTGCTTATTGATGAGCATAAATTTGATCTGGCATTTCTGAAATCTGGTGGGATGATTCACACAACAGGAATGTTAAAAGAGAAGAAAACCATAAAATCATCCCTGATGAAGTTTTTTGATACAGAGCAATCTGGATTGCTCTGTGAGCTGGGTGCATGCAAACAATATGCATTTTAATATGGCTAAATGTAAATGTATACATCGAAGAACAAAGAATGTAGGCTATACTTACACAATGGGGGACTCTATCCTGGGGTGATGCAGTGACTCTGAATAGAATTTGGGGGTTATGGTGGATAATCAACTGAACCTGAGCTCCGTGTGACTCTGTGGCCAAAAGGCTAATGTAATCCTTGTATCCATAAACACAGGAATCTCAAGTAGGAGTAGAGAGGTTATTTTATGGCACTGGTGCGACCGCTGCTGTAATATTGTGTCCAGTTCTGATCCACAATTCAAGAGGGCTGTTGATATATTGGAGAAGGTTCAGAGAGTAGCCATGAGACTGATTAAAGGATTAGGAAACGTGCTGTATAGTGATAGACTCAAGGTGTTCAATCTATTTAGTTTAACAAAGAGCAGGTTAAGGGGTGACTTGATTACAGTCTATAAGTACCTACACAAGGAACAAAGATTTAATAATAGGCTCTGCAGAGAGTGGTATAATACAGCTGGAAGTTGAAGCTAGACAAATTCATACTGAAGATATGATGTAAATTTTTAATAGTGAGAGTAATTAACCACTGGAACAATTTACCAAGGGCTCTGGTGGATTCTCCATCACGGACACTTTTTAAATCAAGATGGGATGCTTTTCTAGAAGATCTGCTCTAGGAATTATCTTGGGGGAGTTCTATGGCCTGTGTTATACGGGAGGTCAGTCTAAATGATCACAATGGTCCTTTTGGCCTTGGAATCTATGAATCTATGAAACATGACAACAAGAGGATCCATCTGTGCCAGTGGTCACCGACCGGTCGATCCTAGAGGATCTCCCAGTCGATCACGATCTCTGGCGGCACAGCAGGTTGCCACTACAACAGGCTCCGTGCTTGCCCCAGCCCCGTGCCACTCCTGGAAGAGGCCAGCATGGCCCCGGGGGTGGGGCGGGGCAGGGGGCTCCCTCCGTGCACTGCTCCTGCCTGCAAGCACTGTTCCCACAGTTACCATTGGCTGGGAACGGGGAGCTGTGGCCAATGGGAGCTGCATGGGTGGTGCTTGCAGAGAGGGATAGCGCACGGCGCCGTGTGCCGCCCACGCCTCACCCGCCCCCCAGGGGCCACAGGGGTGTGTTGGCCCCTTCCAGGAGAGGTGTGGGGCTGGGGTAGGCAGGGAGCCTGCCTTAGCCTCACTGCGCCACCGACTGGGAGCCATCGGAGGTAAGTGCTGCCTGGTGGGAGGCTGCAGCCCCAGCTCTAAGCCCCATCCCGGAGCCAGCACCCTGTACCCCCTCCTGCACCCCAACCCTCTGCCCCAGGCTCAGCCCAGAGCCCCCTCCCACATTGCAAACCCCTCGGCCCCAGCCCAGAGCCCACACCCCCTGCCAAACCCCAACCTCCGCCCGGTGAAAGTGAGTGAGGGTGGGGGAGAGCGAGTGACGGAGGAGGGGGATGGAGTGAGTGGGGCGGGGCTTTGGGGAAGGGGCGGGATCTCGGGGAAGGTGCAGGGTAGATCCTGGGTTGCCCTTAAATTCAAAAAGTTGGAGACCACTGGTCTCTGCTGACACAGTTGCAGGCCTGGGAGCTCATTCTGCACACCCCTTTAGGCTGGGACTATATTTCCCTCCGTGTTCTGTACAGTGCTGAACTCATTGCCAACGCTTAACAAATACCGCGGCTAATTCCCGCTCTCAGCGAAATCAATGCCGAGGCTTCCATTGACTTGCCCAGCAATAGGGTTGGGCTCAATCGTTGAACATACCCTGCAGATCTGGACAAATTAAATGCAATACTTATATTTTATCTGAAAACTCAAACCGAATAAAAATGTTTAAATCCAGGGCAACATCATTACCATGAAGATAAATATTACTTTAATACAGTTCACCATAACAACAGGCTGTTTATTAAAACCCTTCACAGTTTAATTTAGCCAGCATTTTATATTGGACGGCATTTTCATTAGAAATCCCTGGCAAAAGCTCAGACTGCATTAAATCATTTAATATACTGAAGTCTCCATTTATTTAAGCAAGAGAGTCTAATTCAAAAAAGCAGACTTTGAACAGTGCGCTGTGCTGACAACGCCACTGGAAAATGTCCTGTTAGTATCAGTGTAAGGCATTAGATATGTTTAGTTCTAAAGCTCTTTATAGGCTTTCATTTTGTTTAACAATTCTCTGCATTGTCGCATCAGGCTGTCGCTGCAGTGAATGGTCACCTGGACAGCCACAGCTGGTGTAAATCAGCATCACTCTGTGGCTTACAGTGATTTACACTGGGTGAGCATCTGGCTCATTGTCTCCGACATGATTTTGCTACCTTGGTAATTCCAGATGTGACATAAAGAAACTGATTTGAGCCACAGCATCAGAGTCTACTAGAGATTCAGAGTTCAGTGAAAAATGCAGTGAGCTTGGAAGCCAGACATTTAGACTCAATGTAATAATAATGATACTTAGCCCTTATAGCACTAATGATGTTTTACAAATACTGACTGTTTGTGTGCACTAATGGCTGGAAGATTCCTTGCAACTAACTGAATTTTTTGAATGATTGATTTAAAAAGAGCTCTTATAAGCTTCCAGCACATGGCTAGAATCAATGGGCCTTATTCTTGAGAGTGTGCTGAGCACTCTCAACTCCCCTTGCACGCGGTACATCCTGTCGGATCCCTCTCAGCTGTAAGCAGAGTCTGACTGAGTTCTCCCTGATAGCTAGTGACGCCCTGGGGGAAAAGACATCAGCAGCAGACTGTATTTGTGCGTGCGCGTACACACACACACACACACACACACACCCCTACTCTACCTAGGTGGTTAGCAGATAGACTTGCAGTGCCAAAGTGATCAATTTTGGCTGGGTTGGGGTTACGATTCACTTTAGAAAGAATTGAATGCAGGGGTAATGAAATGTTGTTATCCTTCCTGTAGGAGTGAAGGGCAGCAGAACTGTACTTCGCATGCCTGGATTGAGATGGTCACCCTAAACTGAACCTCACTAGCTAAGCAGAGGGTAGGGATGCCAAATCCAACTGAAGATGAGAGGGGTGAGGACAGGGGTTCCTACTTGATGGTATGGCTGCTGCCTAAAGATTCCCAGATGCCCTTGGACCCTCCTTTCTCTAGTGTTTAAAGACAGAGCTGTTTGGACTCAACTGAGAGTCTTTGTTTCTGCCCAGTGATGACTAGAGCTGAGGTCACTGATGAGCAGGTCTAGGGGCCAACCCTTAGACCTAGGATGAGGACGGTGCTGCAGTGAAAGATGGCACAGAGGCCCCCTGCCACCCCCTGAGGTTACTAAGAACTGGGCTAAGTGGGGGAAGCTCAGAATGTGGCCTCCCCAAGGTGGCCGCAAGCAGCAGAGATAACAGCGGCGGAGGTGGCAGTGAGCAGGGCCAGCTCCCGGCACCAGCCCAGCAAGCAGGTGCTTGGGGTGGCCACGGAGAAGGGGCTGCACGTCCGGCTCTTTGGCGGCAATTCAGCGGCAGGTCCCTCACTCCCTCTCGGAGCGAAGGACCAGCCTCCGAAGTGCTGCCGAAGACTGAAGCGGCGGCAGTAGAGCTCCCGCAGATCGTGATCGCGGCTTTTTTTTTTTGGTGCTGCTTGGGGCGGCAAAAATCCCAGAGCTGGCCCTGGCAGTGAGCGGCCAGCAGCGGCAGAGATAACAGTGGCAGTGAGTCAGTTGCAGAGGTGGGAGCTGCAGTGGCGGTATTGCTCAACATCCTCCCCTCCTGGCCCCGCTCAGGGGTGGAAGGTGGACCCATGTGTATGCACCTCTGAACTCTGGGTCTTCGCTGACCAAGGAGGACCAATTGTGAGTGGGGTGCAGCGGAGGGAAGGCGAAGAGGGGTGTTAAAAGGACATTTGTTCAGACTTTCACACTGCAAGACACTGCTCAACGTACTGAGGGGTGGGTGTTTGTGTATAGTCACATGCTTTTGAAAGTGGTGGTGGTGCTTTTCCAACTTAATGCTGAGTTCTCTTTCCCTTTATTATACAGACTCAGTGCTTGTGAGAGGGGGAGTATTGCCTCTTCGAGGCACCTCGGGGTGATGGTTAGTTTTCCCAGATTTCTGGCGGGGGGCTTGAACCAGGTCTGTTTTGTATTGTTAAGAGGAACCCCCATAGATATTCAACCCACCCTTGTTGCTGCTGACTCCCCTGGCAGAAGGGTTACGTATATATGCACATCACAGTTATTGATACTTGCCACATCTAAGCACTTGGTACGATCCTGCCAAGTGCTGTGGAGCAAACTCATTCCGTGGGAGTCGAGGATGCTCAGCACCTTACTGGATGAGGCCCTTTGGCTTATTGCTGGACACCACGGGTCTACTCTAATAAACAAGGGAGAAGAAAATTGTCACATTCAACAAAGAGCTGGGATATATAGCGGACCTTTTGAGCTCATTCAAAGCCTTGTATTGAAAGCAGGACTTTAGAGAAACAATGGCACATTGTCAATAGGATACACCGGACATTATTAATAAACATTAGGAGGCTTGATATGATCTGGCAGAAGCAATGTAATGAAATCAAGTACTGGGGCTGGACCGGGTGGGGGAGGAATCTGAACAAGATGCTTAATGGCTTACTGGACTGTGAAATACAGTGGAGAGCCAGGTTGGAAAGGAAAATCTTTTAATGAATTCAGCACATGCATAAGTTGGAAAGCTTTGCTCGCCATTCCCCAGAAATGTTTGACTCATCTGAAGATCCTGATCGTATTAAAAAAAACCCAAACAGTAAGTAATAATAGTAATAATATGACGAGCAGGACCCTTATATCCAATTTATATTTGTAATCCAGCAAATGCCTCACCTAAAGCCCAAAGATTTATAGGTTTGCATCTATAATTAATATCTTTCCTTAAGCAAGAAGGGGAAGGTTTTTTTTCATACAAATAAATCTGGTGCTACAGACCTGGCTTTGGAAGGAGAAAAAGGAACGGGGAGGTTTGATGGGTGTTTGCACTGAACAAACCTGTTTCCCAGAGATTCAATTTGCATCAGGTCTGTTGTTAGCAGCAGGCCTGTGCCTGGAAGCCAAGGTTTCATAAAGGGCTTTGAGGAAGAGTTGATCGATCTGGTTTTAGTTTCATGAAGAAAATAAACAGCTGGGCTGTAAAAGGGTCAAGCAGAATCAGGGTTAATGAAGTGACTTGCAGGAGGTCAAAATTAAAACAATCTTTCTCTTCTTCTTCCTCTCTCTCTTTCTCTCACCCCCACCCCGCCCCCAACTTTTTCACCAGTAAAAAGTGCCAGAAGAAACCAAGTTGTCAGATACTTATAGATTTTTGGCAGATCTTTTGTAGTCAGGGGATCTAGGACTGTGGTCTTAAAGCTAAGAAAAATTCATTGAGAGTAGAAGCATTCCATCAGCCTTCTTGCTGAACTGAATTGTCATACACTGACCCAGAAGGCTGACTCCCTGCCATGCTCCACTTCTGCTGGTCTCTGTCCTGTGGCTATCGATTGTATCCTCACATTGGGATCAAGCAATATATTTGACTAGATCTTTCCAGCTTAGATTCTAAGGTTGCTCCACCTGCTTTGTGCTATAATTCCTGAGCTGAGAACACCCTATGCCATTTATTAAGCAGATTAACCTAAGCAGAGAACAACTTTTCTGAATTGAGAAGGACTTTATCAGAACAGTATCGATCGTAACTGGAAAAATCTCTCTCCCCACTCCCCCTTAATTTAGTGCCTGACACAAGAAAATTTGTCAAAAGCATAATCACATTTAATCAGGTGTAGTTAGTAATGACAGTGAAAGCTTTTACCCTTCTGGATCCAAAGTGGCAAAGTAACAAATATATCTGAATGGAGCCCAGGGAGTCAGTGTGTTTACACTGCACCGAGCTGTACAATATCTTCATTTAACTCCGATTTTAATTATTCATGTTTAAATACTGTTCATCTAAAAATCCCTTATGTGCTCAGTAATATAAGAGATTATCAAATATTACAAGCAAACACAAGTTTCCTGTCTAAGGACAAGGCCCAAGCTACTGGGAACAAAGATGCTTGACATGCTGAGTGTATAGAGGTTTTGTAATATAGACAGGGCCACTGGGCTGGAATTAGAGTGATTCACTGGGCCCAATCCAGAGGTTCTGCAAAGCTATAGCAGAAAATCCAAGCAGGGTAGGCAAAGATGGGCATATGCCACCTTTATGTCCCATCCTGATCCTGGGCGCTTCACGTGTGGCAAACTTGCATAGTGCCTGCCTGATCTGTGCCTGGCGTATGCCAATGTAAGTGTAATGTGTAAGTTCCACAATTTCAAGAGTACTTTCAACTGAAGAAGGAAGGAAGAAGGAAGCCTTAATAGAAAACACTGTGTTAAATGCTGTTGCAATAGCTATGTTGTTACCAAGTGTTAATACTGCTGAACACCCTCGCCTTATGTAGTGTTCAACTTGCTCCTACTTCTTAACATCTGCAAAGAACATGGGCCATGAGTGCCTGATGAAAGCGCTTCCCTTGAAGGCCTGAAAGGTGGAACAAAGTGCAGGACAATGGCTCTGGATGGGGAAAGGCAAATAGCCCACCGGTTGAGGAAGTTGAAAACAATGCAAGATACGCGTTGCTGTAGCAAAGGTACAACATTGTCTGTAATCCCACTTTCATGCTTAACCATTTCTGCTGTAAATAATTGCTACTAACGTCCGTGAGCTAAGAGACGGTCTGTCTGCAAGGCCAAAATGGACTGAATCCTGGTTCAGGTTTGTCTGAAATGAAAATGTTAAAAACCAAAGGCAAAGTTAAGAAAGGGTTAGGGGGTCAGAGGTCATTAGTGTGTATGAGTTAAAAGGACTCTACTGTCTGAAAAAAGCCTTGACATTAATTTCCTTATCAAGAGAACTCCAAAATTAACACTTGCCTCTTTTAGCTTTTGGTGAACATTATTCTTGCTCTAGTCAATAAGCTGTATGCGTGGATTGCGAGAGGCAGGAAAGCTATATAGGTATTAACATGGTTTAAGGATTTAGGACTTTAATAAAGGTGGTAAGTAACGGAGCTGTGAGAAAGAGATTGGCAAAATGTAATGTACCTCTCAACACATGAGATTCTGCGGCTAGGAAGATGGTAGTGAGCTAGGTAAATTGTATGCCTTTGGTTGAGATTACTTATGAAATATCTGGGTACTAGTGAATAACTAGCTTACATCTTATCATAGAAAATATATCCCGTCCTGATAGGCCAATCAGAATTGTTCCCTGCAATATATTTGTTATCCCATCTGTTTATAAATGTGTGGTGTTCAGATGTCACTTGTAATTATTAGAACTGGGAGCACTGGCTGTTGGGAGTCTGAAAGGACAGGAAACAGGAAGGAGCGGGGAGGAGTTGAGGAGGCAGAGTGAGAGTTACAGAGGGTGCAGCAGCAGCTTGGTAAAGAGGTTTCCACTTTAAAAATAAAGTCCTGTTGAAGTTTGTTAGTACCTTGCCCGGTTGATACAACAAAATGACTTGAACAATGGGGCCTTTTCTAGTTGCTGTGTTTTGTTGTTGTTCATTTTTAATGTCACTCATGGTTCAATTTTCAGCCCTGGACCTCTGTATTTGCTTACCCAGCAGCCACTTTTGCTGACAGATAAGGCCACTGCCATATTTGCCAATGAGGATTTTGCACGGTGCAGTTGCGCATGCAAAACAGGGCATGTGAAATCAGCCCTTCTTGAGGCTGGCAGAAAATTTAGTCTCTTGGGGTTCTGATCTGTTTTCTCCAAAGAACGGCAATGCTTCAAGTCACCCCATTTTTATCTTCAGCCTGAAAATTCCATTGCACCCTGTCTTAACAGGCTGTGTCAGTCCCAATCATGTTTAGGCTCCTACTTACCTGTTATGTTCCTGGCATACACAAACAGAAGTTAGCTTAAATATATATATATATATATATAGTGTTACTGGAAGGGTACAATGTATCACTACTTTACTTTTATTCTTAAATTCCGGAATAATAACCCAGTAACCAAAAGCCGAGAGATGGTTAAAGTGGGCTTCTCTCTAAAGCAGAGAGGCACAACTCACTCCATCTGGTTCTTTCTAGACTGACTCTGATCGCACACTTCACTACAGAGCCCCTGAGTCTGCAAGCAGGACCAGGAAGCCCCACCTTCCCACACTCTTAAAGCGATAGTTTGCAATTCCAACATGTTCCTGCATACACCAAAATACCATTGTGTGATAGTCACCCAATCAGCCAGGAAATCTGCCAGCTGTAAGAATAGCCTCACGAGCAGCTAGCAGCAATATCAATGGGATGGGACTCCCTTGGGGGTATTTGAATTGAAAGATAGTGGCCATCTCCAGTTGTCATTGCATGATACTGCTCTCCTTGTCCATCAGATTTTATAATTAGCAGTGACGTGGAACTTCCTCTTTTCTCAGAGCAGCGTATGCCCAAGGGCAAATGTTCATTCACTTCATGCAGCATGATGTAATGCCGGGAGTGATGCAGCCCTGTATATATAAGGCAGGAAAATGTAGTGTCAGCTGAAAAACTTGGAAATACTGTTCTGTTGTTTCTAAAGGACATGCAATCTTCTAAAGTGTCTCTCTCTGTGTTATTTGGTATTGCAGGTTGTTACAGCAGTACAAGAAGTTTTTCCATACCAAAGGTGAGAGGTATGATGTTGTCTCGAACTTGCTGGAGGAAGCCACGTATCATATGTATGAAGACACCTTTTACATTGTTATTTCCTCACATGTTTACTGTAGGCTACATGGATTTATAGGTCTCTTATCACTATAACCTCTTGATAGCTCTTAGTGAGAGGATAGGTATGACTCAATCTTCATGTTCTACAGTCAAACAATGCATCAGTGTTTTCATAAATACTATATAAAAATTTCATTGAGATCAATAGGCCTCTCCATATTTCCTGGTTGGATGAATCTTTTTACCCAGCAGTAAATGCTCTGTAAGGAATGGTACTGCATTGGCAGAAAGACAGACTGAGATGACTGAATGGTGCTTTTCCATCTCTAACTTCTATGATTTTATGATTCTGTGAAATGAATATTATCATAACACTGACTAACAAAATCCCATCATCATGATTTACTATTAATTATCAACATTAGCCTATTATTAATTAACATTTGCACCATCTATCACCATCTGGCCAGACTGATCATTCACAAGCATGCACATAGATTGTTTTAACAAAAGCTGCAGTACGCTATAGAATATGTTTCACAGTAGGGTTGTCATAGCCTCATCTGTAAGCTTTTTACTAATGCACTTTACAAAGTATCTTATTATACACGGATGAGGAATGTGGCTGCATCCAGTAATAATTTCATTAATTATGAATAAAGCATTTACAAATGACACCCTTATCTAAAAATGGGGATGAACTCATTTTGTTTTAATGCAGATGCAATATGTCATTTGTGATCCCACAGGAAGCACTGCTGGGAGAGCAGGCCAGCAAAAAGGTCTAGAAGCTGATGAGATTTACACCATTAAATAAAAACAAACAAACAAAAAAGACCTCACTGGAGAAAAAAGCAGAGAAGTAGCAAATTGCATCAAAATGAAACTGACCAAGTTCCAAGCTGGTGAAAGGAGGGAATGTTTAAAGATGCCAAGGAGCGTTGAAAAACCCAGACTGGTCTCAGTCAATGACCTTGGGCTAGGACTGAGGCCAATAAAGCAGTATCCTAAGTTGATGGTAAGCCCAGATTTTAGCTGGCGTTCTTTCATTTGCAAGATCTTCAGCTGGCTGACAGCTCATCAAGACTTATTAGCCACACAGTCTTTATCACTGCAGTGTCTTGGTACTGTACGCCCTGTAGGATTCCACTCAAGTGGTGACAAGTTGGTTGATATAAAATACATCACCGTGGTTGTTGAAGTCCACTATAAACATGTCCCTATTCATAGCCTATTTAGTGGCTAGAACTGGGTGAATACTTCATAGTCAAAAATTAAGTTCGCAGGTCAGCCTCATTGTCCATTGGTGAATTGTCTGTTTATTATGTTGTATGTATTTGTTATTTGAAATTGTTCACCAGATGATTCCTGATTTGCCCATCATGCACGAGCAATCTGTTGTGAGCACAGCTGGTCAAACTGTTCAGTCCTAATATTAATTCCATGGCCCACGTTATACAGGAGGACAGACTAGATAATCTAATGGTCCATTCTGGCCTTAAACATTGTGCAGATCTATGAATATTTATTATGAGCAAGATTTTCAAAAGTCACTAGTGAGTTGGGGTGTGTCGGTTAGTTTGGGTACCCAGCTTCAGACATGCTTCAAGTAACCTAATTTTTAGGCTTCTGAAAAGTGTGCTGAAGGGCACCCAAAAATGTAGGTAGCCAAAATCATGATAATTTTTTAAATGCTTTGGGCTATGAATTTAGCCCTCTTTTTGCATAGCAAGATCCTGGAAAACTGGTCCTGACTTTATTCAGATGCTTTCATTCATAAGTATTTGCTGGCATTTGGATGAAGACACACACACACATATATATATGTTTTTTACAAACTGTTATGCCAACTATTCATCACTCCAGCTAGCAAATAATGAATAATGATTGAGACTCATTGAGGCAGAAGCTGCAGATGGTAGGAGCAGCAGAGGAGAAGGCTTTTGCACCAGCAATGAGAAGATTATCAGAAGGGACAGATTTGGAGGTAGGTATTAGATGAGTAGAGGGAGTGGAGAGGATAGCTGAGAAAGACAGGGGTGGAAGGAATCTATGGAAACCCTATAGATACCATGAGGGCCATTTCAAACTAGATCTTGAAAGGAATTGAGAATACCTGAAGTTATTTGAAGATGGTGGTGGACTAATGTATTTTTTCATATACATTTATCCTGTAATCATATGGTCCATTTACCAAGGTACTTACCTAATTTATCCTGCTACTGCATGATATTTTCAGTGACAGGAAGGGCTAGTAATTTCATGTCAAAGCGATTACCTTGCCAGGGACTTACTTTGCAGCATCAGCCATCTACCTTTGCAAATATACTGGTGCAGCTAGACTGCAAACGTGTTTATATTAGTACCTATTTATTTTAGTGCCAGCTACATATTAGGGTTAAATTATTTTCCTGCTCCCCACCAGTTTCTGTGGACAAGCATTGCCACTGGCCTGGTACTAGAAATAGTTGCTGTAAATTAATTTTTGCTGATTTTTTTTTCCAATCAGAAAATGTACCAAAAATTAACGTACACTGATTATTTCTAGTCCTGCTGAATGAGCCATTGTACACTCACCCGTCCCTCTCCGAACTAGGGAAACCAAAGTCAGCCCAATACGTGCTCCTGTGATTACTAGTTCAATTGTATGAGACTGCTTTGAAATTCACAATATTCCGGCAAACCATGAGCAACTTAGTTTTCAGCCCTAGCTGACAGAGGATTTATTTATTAAGGCTTTTAGTTATTTGCCAAAGTGTCTGGGTGGCAATCATTTCACAGGGTTATAAAAATTCTATTTCCTCACGAAGTCAAAAGTAAAATATAAAACATATTTTGAAAAGTGGAGTATAACATTTACATTTTAATCTCACAAAATGCTTTCGTTTCTGACAAAGTAGGTTTTCCTCGGTGTGTGTTATAGGGGGTGGGGGGCAAGAAGGGGGCGGGTGGGGCAATGGATTGGAGTGCAGGTTGTTTCCTGAAAGTAATATCGCAAGTGCAGCACTGTGAAAGCCATATAAAAGCTGACTGGAGAGATGATCACATTTCTAAGTGCTTTTAGAGCCAGATTTACAACTAACAAACAAAAAAAACAACCTAGAGGTGCAAATGCACATGTAATTGAGCTTATTTAATTACCATAACTGCATGTGCAAAAGAGGTAATTATCTGCACAGCTAAGCCATATCTGTGTATCTTGTTACCTGAGTTGCATGTTAATACTCAACACTGGGGCAAAAGTGACGTCACTGAAGTTAATCCTGATTTACACTGGTGTCAGCTGGATCAGACTCAGGCTCTTTGTGCATCACTAAGCTGAGACTGTTTCTTAGAAGTGGTTGTATCAAAGTAGATGAGTTCTCATTGATTAAACTAGGGCTCACAAACGATATAAAAATAAATGCAGTTGATGGCGAGATTAAAAAAATAATCATTGTTAATCGCAGGTTTAATCGCACTGTTAAACAATAATAGAATACCAATTTAAATGTATTGTGAATATTTAGGATGTTTTTCTACATTTTCAAATATATTGATTTCAATTACAACACAGAATACAAAGTGTACAGTGCTCACTTTATTATTTTATATTACAAATATTTTCACTGTAAAAAAGAATTTAAAAGGATAATGCAATCTATATGTCGAAGCATGAATGGGCATACAAACATTTAGCATATTTGGCAGGTAAATACCTTGTAACACCAGCTACAACAGTGCAATGTGAACACCTGTTCTCACTTTCAAGTGACATTGTAAATAAGAAGGTGGCAGCATTATCTCCTGTCAATGTAAACAAAGTTGTTTGTCTTAGCGATTGACTGAACAAGAAGTAGGACTGAGAGGACTTGTAGGATCTAAAGTTGTACATTGTTTTGTTTTTGAGTGCAGTTATGTAAAAAAAATTCTACATTTGTAAGTTGCACTTTCACAATAAAGAGATTGCACTACGGTACTTGTATGAGGTAAACTGAAAAATACTATTTCTTTTGTTTCTCTTTTTACAGTGCAAATATTTGTAATAAAAAAATAATATAAAGTAAGCATTGTCCACTTTGAAATCAAGATATTTTAAAATGTAGGAAAACATCCAAAATATTGATAATAAATTTAAATTGGTGTTCTATTATTGTTTAACAGGGTAATTAAAACTGCAATTAATGGCAACTATTTTTTTTAATCTAGTTAATTTGTTTTGCGTAGTCGCTTGATTTAGCTGCAATTAATTGATAGCCCTAATTGAAACACTGGAGAAAATAAGTTATATAAAGTAGAGCGAAGCTGGTGCTGACCTGGAAGCTGCACCAAAAATTCCATGGGATAGCTGAGTCACTCAATCTGCCTTGCACCTAAATTAATTACAATTGTATTTCAACACCTGCAAAAATGAGATGAAGATGAATAATGGGTGTAGGATTAAGTATTGTTTTATCAGCACTGGTGCTACAGCATGAAGCCAAGAAACACACTATGTCATAGAAGAGATGGAAGAAAAAGCAGCCAGACAGAGCGAAATGAGTCATAATGGTAAAGTGGATCTTCTTTTTCTCAGAGCTCCATATCTCAACTGTCTATGGAGCTAGTTCATACATTTATTTGGTGTCATTGTTGATGACTGGTTTAGATTCAACCCTGTTTTTTAAATGGTTTCCTCTCCCTTCTGGGCAGCTAGCTGCAAAGAGACTCTAAGGACTATCCTTTGAAATGGCCTTCAGTTTACCTTTACATTTGTACACATACAATGGACTGTGCCTGCAAAAGTGACTGCACGCCCATTTAGGGTCTCGTTTAATCAGAACTAAGTGCTCAGCTGAACTGGGACTGACTTAAGCATGTGCTTAGGTGCCTTGCTGTATTCAGGTTTAAAGGCCTTATCCTGAGAAATGCTGAACAGCTGCAAGTCACACCTAGGGTGACCAGACAGCAAGTGTGAAAAATTGGGACGGGGTGAGGGGTAATAGGAGCTTACATAAGAAAAAGACCCCAAAATTGGGACTGTCCCTATAAAATTGGGACATCTGGTAACCCTAGTCACACCTCTCAAGATGTGGCTCTGAATACATGCATTCGCATATCTGAACAAGGGAAATAGGTAATAAACTGCCCACACATGCAGATGCCATCCACTGTATTTGTAAGCCACTGGCATGAGCTACGTCTCCCTCCACCCCGCAAGCCCAGTTTGCAGAAGATACAATTCTGTCACAGTGTGAGCTAAAGCTGAGGCTGCTCATGCTTTTAGATCTAGAGGTTCCCCAATTCAGTCCCCAGTGTGTTGGCCAAGATGGTGACCATCGTGCAGACACAAAAGTAGGGGAATGAAACTTGGAAGCATGCTTGAAAAGAGTTACAGATTTAGCCCAAGGAGCTCACTCCTCTTGGAGGCTCAACCTCTCTCCCCCAGAAAATGTACCTTCAAACGACTTGGAGATATTTTTAGGCATGTCCTCTAATTTCCCCCCTTGAAAATGCAATTAGTTGCATGTGTGTATCATCCAACTGCACAATTGCAAATGCCTTTTTGTACAATCTTTTTAATTTGGGTACAATATCAGAATCTGGGGCTAAAGCAAGCTGAGATGTTTCCCTGAAGAAATACGTCATTCCAAATGTTGTCTCTGTTTGAAGGGTCGCTTGTGATGTCAGTTCCCTCATCCTCTCAATCTCTCACATGAAATAACTGCCCATTTCTCCCATCTCTGCTGGAGCCGAACACAGGCAGTACAAGGTGATCAAAAAAATCACAGGCTCCAAAGGCAAATTGAAAGCATTATTTTAAACCCTTTGACAAAGCTGACCCAGCCGTGACATTAAAGTGGTCCTGGATACCAGAATAAATTTCATTTCCACACTTGCTGGTTTTGAAACTGATTTAGCCCATCTAGACCAAAAATTAAATGCAACATTGGTTTTTGTCCCTTACACTGAAAAGTTATGAGCATTACTTACTTGGTTCATTAAGTTACACTGTACAGAAATATTGCCTTAAATCAATTAATTCCTGAAGTAGTGACTCTACTGTAGCTTCTTTCAAAGTCCCTCTCACTCTATCCAAACTCTGAGAAACCTAGAATAAGACTTTGCCTTATAACACACTTCTTCAGATGCGTTTCTTCAACTGTCGGCCCATACTGTAGATTGATTCTCTGTGTTATGAGATTAAGGGCTACTGAGATAACTAGATACAGAGGCACCATTAAAAAGTCAACATTTACCAGTAGTTATCCCACCATGGTAGTGGAGATACTGCAATTATTGTTTAAGACCCGGTTCAACAAATCACTGAAGTATGTGCTTATATCCCGTTGACTTCAAAGTTAAGCATGTGCTTAAGTGCTTTGTTGTACTGGCATCTAGGTAAGTAGAAAGACTGAAATATTTCAGATACAATAGGGTCATAACTATTGACAAATGGAGACCACTGAAGCCTGAAACAATCTGACAAGATTATTCAGGAAACAACTCATGCCAATTTATTAAACTAGACATGTCTAGATTGTTTCACAACTCCATATTGTTGGCTTTAGAAAGCATTCCCCTATGTTGTCTATAGATGATTTTAAAAAGTGGTATGGTAGTCCATTCTCCAGTCTGCACATGATTCTGTATGCACATTTTAATAAATGGCCTATCCTGAGTAGTAAGCAGAAAAAGGACAGCCATTTGATGAAAGGACTAATGAGTCAGAAGCTATGCTGTCTTGACATGTAAAACATTTGGGTTCCAGTCAGATGGCCTCTCTTCAGTCAAAGGCACTTTGGTTGATTGTTTTTGCTTCTTCTCCTCATTGAGGATCTTAGAACTGGCCAACGCATCAGGTGTGCATCCAGATCCAAACTTTCCCAGCAAATAGTGGGGGGTTCATTCTGGATCACTGAAGAATTTTTAAAATCCAGCTTCATGTCAATCTTTGGAGGATCAGGATCTAGCTTATCTACTAGCCTTCTAGCTTACTGTGATTAGAGATGGTTGGAATTTTTTTCTCCTCTATGAGCTAGATTTCCCTGGCTGGACTACATTTCCCATGATGAACCCATGGTATCCTTTCTACCTGAGATGATGTGGTGCATTGTGGGAGATGTAGACTGTAGCCTGGTTCATAGAGTAGAATGGGGACATGAGGCACTCAAGCTCCAATTCCCATGAGGCAACAGAGTGAAATTTTCAGTGGAAATTAGTTAGTTTTCAGCTGAAATGTTTCAGTTTTTGTACAAAAACCAGGAAGCTTTCAGTTTTCAGTTGTTCAGGTTTTTTCTCAAAAGTTAAAACTTTCTGCAGAAAGCAGACATTTCATACACAACCTCAATCAGACACCCGGTTGTGATGGAAAAATTTTGACCTGCCCCAACTATAACATCTGTAACACCTATGATAGCTTTAAATGGACAACAGCTTTTTACAGTTACTGTACTTGGTGTTCCAGGCTTTGATTAATTTGTACTGGATTGTTTTCAGTTATTCCAACTGGGGCCGGGGGATGGAAAACAGGTTTTAACATTATTTGATAATGTTTTTTTCCTCCTGTGCATCTTGAAAATGTTCTTATTAGGCTAGTGACTTAAATATAAAAAGAAAGAGTCTCAACTGCTGTAAATCCCTATAAGCTCTGTTGAACTGAAGTCAGTGGAGCTACCCTGATTTATACCAACTGAGAATCTTATCTAAACTTCTATACAAAGTCACTTTTTAAAAACAGTAGCGCAGGGTTTCTCAAAGTGGGGTCGCCGCTTGTGTAGGGAAAGCCTCTGGTGGGCCGGGCCGGTGCGTTTACCTGCCCTGTCTGCAGGTCCGGCCCATCGCGGCTCCCACGGGCCGCGGTTCACTGCTGCAAGCCAATGGGACCTGTGGGAAGCGGTGGCCAGTACGTCCCTCCGCCTGTGCTGCTTCCAGCAGCTTCCATTGGCCTGGAGCAGTGAACTGCAGCCAGTGGGAGCTGTGATTGGCCGGACCTGCAGACGGGGCAGGTAAACAAACTGGCCCGGCCCCCCAGGGGCTTTCCCTACACAAGCGGCGGCCCCAGTTTGAGAAACACTGCAGTAGCATCTGTTATTACTACTGCAAAGTCTTCACCTGACCTGCAGACTAACTGGAAGGATATATTTCCTCGAGGACACACCAATCACCGTAAAGTCAGATAACAGAACTATAATTCAGGAAAGAGTTGGCACAGAGAAATACAAGCTGGTAAAATGAAGAGAAGCACCATTTTGTGTGGATTACTTCTATAAGGTTAGTAGCTCAGTCAAGATTTTCATATGCATCCCCATTTTACAAAATACATTAAATTCTTTGACCGTGCCACCATGAAAAAGAACCAATGCAATTCTTGAAAAGAGCCACAAAGAAATACAACTGCTCCCAGAAATTTCATATAGTGACACACTGAGAGGAATATACTTCCTTTTGAGCTAAGCTCAGCTATCTTTTACTACACTAACAGGCTGAGTATGGGAATACATATCATGCCAGCCAGTTGTCTGTCGTGGCTAGGAACACTTGTCGAAGGTATAAGAAAAACCTATGGACATTGATTGTTGGAAAATTCAGGACACTACATATGGAAATTGGTAGCAAGCTTTCCTGAGCTCCATGCAGTTTACGATGGCTACACAGCCTCAGAATTTGTAAAGGGTTCAGAAAAAATTGGTGTGTATTCCTCTCTGCAGCGTCCCTCTATCTGTACAGTTTGCGGTGGTGCTGATTTCTACTTTGAACGGTATTAATTTGCTATAATTTTTCTACAGCCTTTCCTGCAACTGGAGAAAATACCCAAATTACCGTTTGTGTTTCCCCAGATGTGCCCAGTGCACCCAGTTCTAAAGAAGAGCTTTTGAAGATCTGTGCAGAACAGCAAACAGCTGTTGTGCTGGATCCCAAGCAGATATTTGGATCCATGGGCCACATTATCCTGAAGTTCAGGGGGATGTGGATTCAGGGATTTGGTTCTGGCCCTTCCCTAACAACAAAGAAGCAGCTTTGCCTTGGGCAGAGACACTGGAGGCAGACAGTCCTAGTAAGTCCTGATGCTGTGTGGCGGAGAAGAGACAGGAGCACATTACCCTCTATGCCTCCACTTAAACAGGGGTAGGTTGTTTTGCAGGGGATGCTTCTGGGTAGTGCAGAAAGTAGGTAGGAAATGGTCCCTTTCCATTTCACTTGCCTGGCTTGGACTCAGCCCAAATGTTTGTGTTCAGGCCAAGCCGCTGCACTGCCCAATCCTATTGCTGCCAAGCAGCAACGGCAGACGCTCGCTACATTGAGGAGCATTCCTCAAATAGCCTGCAATGATGCTAAACGCAAGGAGATTGCTTTTCAGTGAAACTGATGACATGCCGGACTGGCCTAGAAAAAAGAAAGCGAGAGAATCTAAAGTCTAAACAGATTTGTAGTTTCCCTGCTAGTTCAGAGCATAATCAATTTTCAGCCTTTGGAAACTAAAATAGCTCTGATTAAAAAAATTCCACAGTTCTTTTCTCCTTTGTGTCTCCATTGCCTTATGAAGAGCTCAGAGTGTTTTGCACTTTGTAACAAAGCTTTGCACTTCCATAGCACCTTTCATCTGAGGATTTCGAAGATATTGGAGAGGTGAGCCTGGGACCTGACACGTGGGGAAGTTAAGTGACTTGCACAAGGTGACAGAACAAGTCTGTGGCAGAGATATTGGGAGAAATCCTGGTCCTGTTGAAGACAAAACTCCTGTTGACTTTAATGGAGCCAGGCTTCCACCCGTAGAACATAAGTGTGAAATTAAATATGTGGTGTTTGCCTCAGTGCAGTGCTACGTTAACAAACTACGAGAAGCAGCTTGGTCTACAAGAGTGAGTTCTTCTTACTCTGTGATCTTGTGGGCAACTCACCTTATCTCTGCCTCAATTTCTCCAGCTAATAATAATTATCTACCTACTTCACAGGGGTGTTTCAAGCCAGCATTGGTCCAGGACTTTGAGAGCTGTATCCTCTCATTTATGGCTGAACAATGAAGGCCAAGCAACCTTGATTTGTTTTGATTATTGTGAACTATCATGAAATATCAATTTACTTTGTGGATGTTGGTTTTACAAACTCCATAGTTTGGAGTGCCTGAGAAGAAATAGTCTCCCGATGATGAAGAATACACTTTCACTTCTGCACTGTTCTGTGTTCCTCATATGACAAAGAGAAACTGTATATGAAGCACAGTTCTTTGTTGCCTCTATGGGAATAAAGGAAATGTATTGTCAGTTTCTTTATTTCTGATCCCAGTTTGATATGTCAATCATCTGACGTGGATCAAAGAAGTCACCTTTAATAGGTATGAATGGAGACTTCTGATTTATCTTTATTATAGGAGCTAAATAAATGGCTTGTTTGCGCTTGTAAATCATAACATTTCTAAATATATTAGTCTCTCTCAGCCAACCTGCTGACTAATATAATGTCTATTTGTATGGATTTTTTTCCTTTTCAGATTACTTTGGTATTGACTTATTTCAAATCATAATGCACAAAATCACAGACTCTAACTAGACGGGTTTAACATGGTGATTAATGAAAATATTATCCCAGGTACAGTACAGCCATTAGAAACCAGTTAGCTAATTAGAGTAATCACAGAGGTGGAAATAATTAAAAGAACATAAAATAGAGGTGGAGTAATAACAACATTTTCCTTAGTGATTTAAAATGGGTGAGCAAATGATTAAACTCTAATCAGTTTACTGAGGGGGGTAGGAATAAATGAAGAGTGGATAGCAAAGGAGTTATGAGTAGCTACAGCAAATAAGGACCATTAGACTGCATCAGAGAACGTAAGCAGAGTGGACTAGAGAGACTGCAACGAGATACAGTAGAAGGAATAATTGTACCAAGGACTGTTGGTGACAGCTGTAAATGCACCATTAATATATAATCTTTGCCTGTGTGTCTGTTATATAGGATCTTCCATCTAAACTCAGTGTGCTTTATAAATATGGATTAATTCAGCCTCATTTACACAGATGGAAACCAAGTACTGAGTGGTTAAGTGACTTGCCCGAGGACTTTTGTAGTTTGTCGTCACCGAAAGCTCTGTTTAGAACAGTGTCAGTCAGAGAATTCACAGGCATCTTAGACTGCCCTGGCCTCCCTCAGCCTTCCATGATGTGCTCGCGTGTTCTTAATGGGTAGTGAATAACTGCTTCAGAATGAAAGATCTGATACCTTGAGTGCATTGGATTCTTGGGGCTGGTCTACATGGGGGGGTCCGATGTAAGATACGCAACTTCAGCTATGAGAATAGCGTAGCTGAAGTCGACGTATCTTATTTCGACTTACCTCCCATCCTCACAGTGCAGGATCGACAGCCACAGCTCCCCCGTCGACTCCGCTTCCGCCTCTCACCCTGGTGGAGTTCCGGAGTCGACGGGGAGCGTGGCGGGGATCGATTTATCGCATCTAGACAAGACACGATAAATCGATCCCCGATAGATCGATCACTACCCGCCGATCCTGCGGGTAGTGTGGACATACCCTTGTTTTCTTCAATATGAGATGCCATCACTGTGATTCAGAGAAAAGGGTCCAAATATGATTAGCCATATAGTGCCCAATGTGCCAAATGAGTCCTGCTCTGAAGAGTTTATGATCTAATTGTAATAGAGCACATGACACTTATTGGTGAACGAATTATAGACCAGGGACAACACAGTTTGAAAGATGAGTCACATCTCTCCATTACTGAGTTAAGTGAAGCTAAGAATAGCCATGCATACACCTGAATGGCACCAGCCAAAGAGCCCTGTATCAGCAGCCGTTCAGCCTACATAGCAGAGATGATGAGCCTCTTGATATACCACAGGAGGATCCAAATTCATCCCTAGTGTAATTCCAGAAGATCTGTCTTATTATTTAATATTTATATTATTTTAGCACTCAGAGCTTTAATTAGGATTGGGACTCCATTGTGCTAGGAGCTGTGCAAACACATACAAAGAGCCAGTTTCTTCCCCGAAGAGCGGCCTATCTATTTAATCTGTCTAGCTAATGTTTTTGGCTAACCTATCTAATCTATCCATGTAGGCAGTTATAAAGAGAACCATACTCCGCAGGAAAGGCAGCATGGCCTAGTGGGCAGAGCATTGGAGTGGGAATGAAGAGGATTGGCTCTGCCACTGATCTGCTGTATAACCTAAAGCAAGTCACTTCCCCTCTTTGTTTCCCACTTACACCCTTTGCCTATTTAGCATGTTCTGTGTATGTACAGCACTACACACAATGAGGCCATCGGTTGAGGCCTCTAAGTGCTCCTATAATACAAATACTAATAATTAGAGCTGGGTGGAAAAATGCCAGTGAAACCTTTTTTCATCTGAATTTGCAGATTTGTCATAATCAAAATGTTCCACGGAGACGGTTCCATTTCAATGAAGATGTGATGGAGCCCTGCCCGCCAGGCCACTAATGAAACTTTGCCTGGCCTCTTGCTAGATCAGCCACCTGGCTCCTTGGCAGCCTGCTTGGTGTGCCATGACTGGAAGCCATGACTCCCAAGCTCCCAGGCTTGTGGCTCCTCAGGAGCTCAGACGCCCAGAGCTTCAAGGGTCCGCGGCTGTGGGGCAGCCTTCCAGGTGGACGACTCTGGTGCCAAAGCTCCATTCCCTTTCACCAATAATTTAAAACCTGTTGATTTGCATTCCAAGTCTGAACAAAACCAGATTCTGACCTATCGAAAATCCTCCATGAACCAGAATGACCTTTCTCCACCCGCTCTAGTTACTAACTCATTGCTGGGGTACTCCAGCATCAGATTCACCTGGGAAGAGTTTGGATCGACATGCTTATAACTCCAAAGTCTTACATTTAGCAGGGAGTTGTAATAAACCATAGAAATGTGTGCCTAGGTGTTTTCCCAAGAGAAAACTCCCAGCCATGAATTTTCATATTCATTCCTTATTAATGAGACAGAACAAGGCGCACTGAGTTGGATTTCACCCCCGGTAATTAGAGGTGACCTACCTATTGCTGCTGGATGAAATAGCTCCACACGGTGGGCTATAAAAAATCTAAGCACCAATTTTCCAGTTGGAATTGGTGACCATTAATGCAATCCCCATTGGTTCTTAGCATTTCAGCAGTGGCCTTTTGTCTGTTTAATTTAACCTGGATGCAATAAGCAACGAAGACTAAAGTAGCTGGAGACACAGAATCAATGACCATACCCTGCAGCTGAAGAATGTGCAGAGACTGCTAAGAGGATCTTCATTAGCTATTCACATATTAAGAGCATTCACATGCTTTTTTCAGGAAAGTCCTTTTTTCCATGCATTTATTGCTAATCCCGATCTGTGGATTTGGTGCTCCTCTCCAGGAAACTCACAGCTCCTAGGTGATCACATTATCCTCACCAAAAAGCTGGACACTGTAAGTCAACAGCAACCTGAAAAAGAAATTATATGACGCTGGTTGGAGAGGGGAAAGATAATTCTCATTGGTGTCTTCTTTACTGGCAAGCAAAACATATTTTCTTTGCATCCCAAACAACATAGCACAGCTATAGCATTACTCGTGATTCTTGATTGCCAGCATGTAGTTTGAAACCCATTTGTTACTGATCTAGCTACGTCCACACCTTCCTGGCAAATGGGATGGATGTTCTGCTAGCTGAATCAAACAGATTGTATAGCTCCATCAGCCAGAGGTCCAAGACCAGAATCGTCTCGTCTGGGTCACGCCAGCTGATCCACCCTCCATATGTATACCTAACACAAGCATGTCTGAGTTTGGTGTCACTACACATGTATGTTCTTTGAAAGCCAGTGGAAAAGCTGTGATGGAGAAGGAAAAACATGTTATGGCCCCAGAAAAACAGCATGAACCCTGATTAGCCCATAGCGAACCACTTACATGTCAAGCTTCCATTGACAGACAGAGGAGAGCAGGCTCTGAGAGTGTTGTGTCTCTGAAACAAAAAGAGAAGAGAAGGGCTGATGGCTAGGGCTTCCTTCCCATGCTCTATCCCTGCCTTTTTTGCAGCGGCAGGAGGGATGCTCAAGTCGTATTCTCCAGCCCCACTGATATGAGTTGCTTCATGACAGCTACCAGTGGTGGATTAATCTGATTCTAGGGGTCTTAAAATCCCACTAACCTATGGTGAGGGTGTAGCTTTTCTGCTGGAATTCAGTGCTTTTCAGTGGAACTCCCCTGCAGGGCAGGTGGGGATTGAAGGTCTCAAAACTCAACTTTGTAAGCTCCCAATGGCTTTAAGGTGCTTTGATCTGTGCCTCCTCCCTGCAGAGAGGTAGGTAGGACAGCAGTGGAGCTGCAGGGGGTCAGGATTTCTGGGAAATACTGGCCCTAAGCCCTACAGAACCCCAACCAGTTCTGCAGAGCTCCAGTCCCTCGACACAGCTGCCTAGGCTGCCAGTCCTTTCTGGCAGCACAGACTTCACTATGACTCTGCATTTCTACCCCTTCCATGATGCTAGTCAGGCCATTAAACCATGGCTGCAGTGTTCCATACCTCGGGACCCTGCCAGCTCCTAAGCCAGTGTAGGGCTCAGAGTAGGTTTGCTGCTTCCCTTATGTGCTCGTCATTTCAAATCTGTGTTAGCTCTGCCCTCCTGCCCAATGGGCACCAATGACAGACATGAGAGTGGAAATGGGGACATCTCAGATTTAGTCCCTGAAAACTTCAAACCGATGGAGATGAAGGATGTTTCAGATGCCATTTCACTTGGCCTAGAGGAATAGCTAATGTGGCCAATCCAAGGCAGAAGGTTAATGGCCAGAGACCCCTCATGGCTTCATTCCCTTCCTCCCTGGCCAGGTAAATGGTACAGAAGGGACACATATACCAAACAGCATGAAATGGTAAAATGGTGGCTATTCTCACTGACTGTGGTGGATACACCAGTTGCTTATTATAGCCCAGGCCTGGAATTTCCTACACTTCCTGGAACCAATCAGACTAGAATCCCAGTAAGGCTGACCCTCTGGGCCCTGGAGGCAGGGAAACTGAATGTACCATTGAGACCACTGGCACAAGGTGGCAGGAGCAGCAGTGGCAGGCAGGGGCAGGGGTGTCCACAGGAAACCTTGCAAAAGACTCCTGTCTACTCTGTGTAGACCGAGATGGGAGATTTTCTGGAACTTTTCATCAGTAGCCATTTGCCCTGGCAAAATGTCCTCTCACATGCTGCGTTGTGCTTAGTGGCCACGCTCCCTGCCAGAGGTGGCTGCATTTCAGTGCAGTTGTATATAACACGCTACAGCTGTGTGCACAGACGCAGAAACCAGGACCATTTGCACTAAAAGCCCAAGCTCCTGCCACTTGAATTAAAGGAACAACTCCATTAAATGTTCTTAAGAAGCATGGTCTTATCCACCAACTAGAGAGACATGATTGTAAGTACTAAGCCAGTTCATCACATACGTCCTCTCTTAGGAAATGCTCATCCCAAGAACCTGAGATCCATGGGAGTTTAAGTCCCGTATGGGGTGCCATTTTGGAAAGACAGATATTTGTCACCATGGGGAATCACACCAAAATCACAAAGTTCTAATGCAGAAGTCAGTAACCTTTCAGAAGTGGTGTGCCGAGTCTTCATTTATTCACTCTAATTTAAGGTTTCACGTGCCGGTAATATATTTTAACGTTTTTAGAAGGTCTCTCTCTCTCTCTCTCTGTCTATATTATATAACTAAACTATCATTGTATGTAAAGTAAAGAAGGTTTTTAAAATGCGGGAGAGGGATAGCTCAGTGGTTTGAGCATTGGCCTGCTAACCCCAGGTTTGTGAGTTTAATCCTTGAGGGGGCAAGTTGGAGATTGGTCCTGCTTTGAGCAGCAGGTTGGATTAGATGACCTCCTGAGGTCCCTTTCAACCCTAATAATCTATTATTTTAAATTAAAATGTAAATCTTATCAGTTTAGTGCAGTGGTTCTTAACCTGGGGGGCACACACCCCCTGGGGGTATAAGATGCCCTTTCTGGGGGTGCATGACATGGGAGATTTTTTAGAAGGTAAATCATCAAAAACACAAATTAAGCACAAGCACATAAGTGCAGGGGGCCGGGTGGCTGGAACCCCAGACCAGCAGCAAGGTGAGTGGGGCCAGTGGCTGGTATCCCAGGCCGCAGCAGGCTGAGCAGGGCTGAATGCTGGAGCCCAGCTGGCAAGGGGCCAGCATCAGGAACCCCAGACCGGCAGCAGGATAAGCGGCTCAGCCCGCCGCTGGTCTGGGGTTCCATCCGCCAGTTCCTGCCAGCCAGGGTCCTGGCCGCTGGCCCCGCTCAGCCCGCTGCCGGCCGGGGTTCCATTCACCCAGGACAGCAGCGGGCTGAGCAGGGCCGGCAGCTGGGACCCCGACTGGCAGCAGCGTGCCACGAAAAATCGGCTCGCGTGCCACCTTTGACACGCGTGCCATAGGTTGCTGACCCCTGTTCTAATGTATCAGCTAAAAAAAAAGCAACCCACATCACCTGGAAGTCTGTAGCAGGCTGTTGTAGATGTTTGGGCTGGCCACTAGAGGAAGACGTTCACATGCAGAGCCAGAGAATGACACACTCAGGGGATCTTCAGAATGATAGGCCCTGTGTAAATGCAATTTTCAACTCGGCCTTAACTAGCCCCCACTTTTTGTTTCTACAAGTACAAAGTAGGTACAATTTCGGATCAGCTTGGAGGTCTACATGCCTGATCACACCCACAATTACAAAAGGATTCCAGTTTTTAAAAGCTCAGTCTAAACTATTATTCTTTACTATTGAAATGTTTGCTAAGAATTCACATACACTTCCAATCACTTGCAGCCTATTAGGAGCAGCTTATTTGTCTGTGTAGCGTTGTATACAGTGCCTGTCCCTGTGGCATCTGAGCAGAGCCAGTTGGGAATTTTTTGAGGAAAAAAATGTTGTTGGGAAGGTTTCTCAGGTCCAGGATGGAATTTCTGCTCAAAGCCAGGGAGAGAAAGAACCAATGAGACCCACCCCAGAATGTCCCAGTGGGAGACCTAGGGGACATATCCCTGCTCTGCCTGATTCAGTGTCCTAATCACCTGGCAATAGAATCCATCTCTTTTGCGGGAGCTGTTCCACTCTGTATGAATAATTAAATATTTATGAGGCCACAGAGAGAGAAGTAATGAATCAGGCTAGTGCAGGGCCTCGTACTTGGACTTTCTACATCCTAGCTGAGTGCGCTAACCACTTGGCTATTGTTAGAGAGGGGGCTCACATTTTTCATGGAAAATTTCAAAAGGCCTTGGTTTCATCCCAGTGCAGACTAGGAAAAAATTGAAATCCTAAACCTTTTTCAAAGGACAGGAAAACAGTTTTCTGTCCAGCTTATATCTACGTACCTTACAAACACTTGGTTCAGACTGTGAACACGACAGGAGAAGCAATTTGATTTCTCCAGGCCTGTACTGTTTGACGAAAAGGTTCTACACTTCTAGCTCTGATTATTCACATTGTCTTGTCCTGTGAGTTTCTTCAGAGAAGGGCTAGAAACAGAAGGGGAGAAAGAGAACATGAAGTCTTGAAAAGCAAATAACAGACTGCCTATTGTCCTCATCACTGTCTACAGCGATCATCTGCTTTCTTCTATATAGGCACTTATTTTTCCTCCCACTATGATGGGAGAAATAAGAGATTACAATACATATATTCTGGTCACCCTATCTCAAAAACCGTAGAACAGGAAGAGCAGGGAGAGGTGACAAAATTATGAGAGGCGTGCGGAGATTTCCATGCAAGAAGAGATTGTTGTGTGCGGTGTAGGTGAAGCCGTGCTGCTCCCAGGATATAAGAGAGACAAGGCGGGTGAGGTAATACCTTTTATTCGACCAACTCTGCTGAAGTTGGTCCAGTAAAGGATATTACCTCACCCACGTTGTCTCTCTGAGAAGAGAGTGTGACTGTTTAGAGCATTAGAGAGGAGACAAGTAAAAAGGGAAAGAAGAGAAAGATGCAGCCTGTATGCAAGGAGCTTGGAAAAGGTTTGGGTCATCACACTACGATGACCTCCTAAAACAACGGCTAACAGAAATCCATGAGAAAATGGAGAGAGAAATTCCTCTATATCTTAAGCGCAGCTGGAAGAGTCTTGCTTTTTAATTACACAATTTGGAGCTTTGAAAAACATCCCAGAGGTAGTCTTTTATCTTTGCCACACACATCACAGCCTTCTACCGAACTTCCTCATGGCTCTGGGTTAAACCGTAGTTAATCCATGTCAAGGACTTGGTCTTTTTTGAAAGTGAGGTGCCTTATTTCAGTGCTTTTGCTGCCCGAGCCCCTGTTTCCATATAGGTGTCTTTTAAATGGAGAGAAAACATATTACAGCAAGTTCTTCAAAGCTGTGATGACTGTTTTATTTTTACAGGACCAGGTAACACCTCTTGTGCTTCTTAGGCAGGGCTTTCCTTGGGGTGCCCTTGAAGAACACTTTTTTCTAGTAATGGATGTGCCCATCTGTAGTCAAGGGTGCCCTCTTCTGGCATCATGGAATATTTAAAGCATCTTTAATGCAGTAGGAGAGCTTAACGGTGAGCCTGTTCACCAAACTACTGAATTAATGGTAACAAATGCTATCATTATTAATTATTATTACTATTATTATTTATTTATTTGTACTGCGTGAGCCCCTAGGGGCACTACACCGATGCCTGGAGTACCCCTTGGCAGCCCACTCATCCCTGTCTCAAGAAGAACAGGAGTACCTGTGGCACCTTAGAGACTAACACATTTATTTGAGCATAAGCTTTCATGGGCTACAGCCCACTTCATCGGATGCATGTAGTGTAAAATACAGTAGGAAGATATATATGTCTACACAGAGAACATGAAACAATGGGTGTTACCATACACACTATAAGGAGAGTGATCAGTTAAGATGAGCTATTATCAGCAGGAGAGAAGAAGAACTGTTTGTAGTGGTAATGAAAATGGCCCTATCTCAGTTTCCCCTACTAGGTTTTAATGTAGGTTTCAATGAGGTTTTAATGTAGTGAACAGTGTCCCTTCAGGGGTCTAATTTACTTAACTGAAGGCCAAAATGTGATACACAAACAAGTCTTCATCCCAGCAATTAGCTACTCACAGGCAGATCTGGGTTGGCTCATTCCCCTTCACAAAGCCTGTCACAGGTAGGCTGGGTGCCTGACCCCTCAGAGGGCCAGCTAACCGGTGACATATCCCCCTATTCTCTGAACCTGACCCTTCCCAGGGCTAGCTTCAGTATCTGCCCATGTCTATATGGGTGACCAGCAAAGCCCTCTTGATCTGGGCCCTCTTCTGGAGTCAAGCCTCTTGCTACCACCTGGGATGTGTTCCCTCTCTGGGCTCAGCCCCCTCCCAGGCCAATCTCTGCAGGTTTTCTCCAGAGCAGTGCGTAGTTCCTCTACGATCTGGATAGCTGGTAAGGACCTTTTGCTGGGATCAGGTCTCCGTAGGGCTTGGCACTTGAAGCTCTCCCCCTTCAGAACCTCTGCCCTCTAGGAGTATCCTTCCTAGGTTCCCTTTCCTGGTGAATCTGACGCTGGGAGACCAGGTGCCAGCTCATGCCAAGGCCTCACTGAACACTTACGAATGCATAGTTGGAAACCAGTCTGGCTTACCTGCGCATTGGCATTATCAAAATAGATATTAGTGTTATAACAATGTATTTAATTTTTAGACTTTATGAAATGCTTGTAGAATGCCGCATGTATTAATCCTGCTTATCCCATGTTCTTGGGTAATGTTGAAATGTTTGCTCCGTAACTATACAAATGTTTGTTAACATTGTAAATTCCCCACCATCACAGGAGAAGCATTTCCAAGTGTGACATATTATTTCACCGGAAGAGGTGTTATCTACTGCTCCTCATGGGCCACTGGGAAACAAAGACTTTGTCAGTTGCCTCCGCGTCCCACCCATGACAGATGCAGGAGCATTTGTCCCATCAGCTTGGACTCTACAGTGTGTGTGTGTGTGTGTGTGTGTGTGTGTGTGCGGACGGGGGAGTGGAGTGGAGTTGGGGGGAAAGGGGGAATCAAAATCTCTAACCAGAAGAAATTGAGGTCTCTTTCTGCAAAGATTCCTAAACATAAGCAAGTGATCCCCATGCTGCTTGGCCTGGGTCCCTCTCCTCTTGACTGAGGCCTCAGAATCCTTTACTAGGCCCAGGGTTCTTTAACTAATTAATTGCCACTCAGGCAATTAACTAGCCAACTGGGTTGGCTCGTTCTCTCTAGTGTAGCCTGTCACAGGTTGGCCAATTCTCCCTAGTGGATGCCTGATCCCCTCAGAGGGAGGCCAGCTGTCTTGTGACAGACCCCAGCCATCAATCAAGACCCCATTGTGCTTCATGCTGTACAAACCCCTAACAAAAAGATGATCCCTGCCCATAAGAACTGGCCACGAAAGTCAAGCTCACACGCTAAGCTGCAGGCAGAGGGCTCACTAAATTATTAGTGGCGGTGGCTGGAAGGGTTTGGATTGTAACAAAATACTAATGGGTGGTCCTGCCTTTACCAATGACCGCTTGTTCTGTTAACAGAAAGTAGAAACATAATAGCAGAGCGGGTGTAATGCCCTGTGTATATTCCTATATACAAAACACATCTTTATTTGTGTACGGAAAAGGGTCTTTGGTGAGATTGGCCTGACACAGAACTCAGGATATAGCGATTGTAATACAAATGGTTTTTATCTGTATCTGCAAAACAAACAAGCAAAAAAGTAATGGAGCAGGGTCTGGACATAGTACAGTATAGTGATAAAGATATTTAGCACTTCTTGTCTGTAAAGCTCAAAGTACTTTGAAAAGCTGCATAAGCATCATTCCCTCCATTTTATAGATGAGCAAACTCAGGCCCAGAGAGGATGACTTTCCAAATGTCATGTGTTGAATCAGTGGCTGAGCCAGGATTAGGCCTCCAGACACGTAGCCCAGTGCCCTGTTCCCTGGATCCTGCTGAATAAAGGTTTGGAATTGAGATTGTAGTTTCCCATGTCCATCAATATATTTTTACTATTTTCTTTTGAGCGTCACTAGGAATTCAAGCAGCCTGGCTGAAAATAACTTCTTTGGTCTGTTCTGGTTCATATTCTCATTCTAGCTAACCAGGTTTAGCTATGTCTAATGTTCTCACCACCATCACAGATTTTGTTCTCTTTAGTACTTGGACAAGTAAAAATGAATGGCATGTGGACAAGAGTTTGCAGACTCTTCCAGGGCATGTCAGGTGACTGACTATTGGTAAAGCACTCTGCAGATTTACAGTGCTACATAAAAATTTTTTAAGATTAACAACTGGAAAGAGGAAGGAGCTGCCACTCTGGCTTTTGTGATGTGGCTTAGAACAGTGTGCTCCCTTTGTGGCTTAACCACTCTGCTGCGGCAAACGTTGTAACCTGAAAATGATAAATTGGTTTCAAGGGCTCCACCGGCTGCATTAAAATCAAATGTAGACTTACAAAGCGTAGGCAACTGGCTGCATACTTCCCTCACTGGCCTGGATTGTTCTGTCAATGCCTGGACTGCGTTCATGTTCTTTCAGTGTAACTGGGTAACGTTAGAAGGGTTGAATTTACCACATGACTCACAGAGAAGAGTACATAGTTGGCAATGTTTGAAGTTCCAGCAGGGTGTGTGTGAGGGTGTGTCCAGGATGGCTGATTACTAAATGGAATTGACATAGACATGTCATGAGAAGGTCAGCGTTCTACATTTGACTTTTCATTTCCTCAGTAAGATGTCTGTGGTCCCTTACTCATTTCTTCTGAATCATTCTATGTAAATCAACAGGAAGCTATTTCAGGATGTGCTATTTCAAAAGGTGGGATTTCCTGAGTGATCATGATCAGCCATGTGGGTGAGAAACTTGACAGTGGATCGTACCCCTCACATCTGCTTGAGCTAGTCCAGGGTAGTCCACTGTACTGCGCTCTGGTTAGGGCTAAGCTTGGAGGATGACATGATGGAGGTTTCTAATTGGTGCAGAAAGCAGCTGTCTGAATAAGCAGGCTGCTGTGTAGTGAGCAGTAGTCAACAAATGCTTGCAAAGCACCATCAGATTGCCAAATAAACCAAACTAGAAGAGTAGAGGGTATTATTTTAAGGTAAATAATGGAGCACTGTTGAATAGCCAGGCTGGTTCCCAGGTGGAAAGAGCTGAATGCAAGATGTCAATAAGTCCTACAAAAAACCACGCACATATTCTTAAGCACCATCTACTGGCACTCTACCTATAAGATATTTACAGACATCTCTCATTTACAGAGCACTGCTGGAACAGGGGATGCCTATACATTTGTGGAGAGGTAATAAATATATGAGACAACTAAACAGGAAACTCATTAAGAAGTCTGGAGCCTGGAATTTGCCATAAGAGATCAGGTCCTTGTCAGCCTTACACTTTGCTCCTTTCTCAGGAGTTAGAGAACTCATTTCCACTGCTTCTTGAAAGCTCTTCACCTTCTTTACAGCACCTAGCATAACCGTGGTCCCAGTCTTGATTAAGGCCTCTAGGCTCAACAATAATAATAATCCTAATTAACAACAACCCTGGGCACAAGGGAAGGAACGATTGCTGGGAGGGGTGGGGTAGAGCCCCTGGCAAGAGGGAGGGGAAGGGATGGATCGTGGGGATGGGGAGGGTTCAGGAAGTCCCTGAGATAGAGGGTGACCCACAAGGAGCTTGAGTAGGAGAATAGAGGAATGCAAGGAGCCCCTGAGATGCACAACGAACTCAGCCTACAGAAGCAGGAAAGTGTTTAGCCCTTCAGAACTATTACTATTACTACTAATAATAATTAATAATAGTTAATAAGAGCATTCAAAATTGATGCTCCCAGACACCACAAAAGCTAGGTTTGTTTTCGAATGAATCAACTTCCCTTTCTCCTCCACTAGGTGGAGCAGTGAGACTTGCTGTTTCCTTCTTTCCCTCTTTTTCTTTAAAAATCTTAGCTGAGATGAGCATTGAGAAAAGTACCCAAAAGGGCCTTATTGGCTGGAATGCGTCAGTAATTTGCACAGGTGTCAGAGAAGCGCATAGGGCTCCGCTCACCCTCTAGGCTGCTTATCCAGTTATTCTGTGAATTTCCTGCCCTACTGCTAAGCATGTTTTGCTGGCCACCGACCTAGGAAAGGGAGTGTGTATCTGCAGAAGTGCATAATTATGAAAGAAAAATTGCTGCCTAGGGCTGCTACAAATTCGTCCAGCTGATATTTTAAGCAAGTTTCATTTGCACTCAGAAAATGTGATTATGAATAAGGCTTCTGTTATTCAGGATTTGTTAATTTCATTTTTCAGGGTTTATTTTTTAGCTGTTTTTTAGTTTTATGTAGACAAAAAATTGGGATGATGAAGGGTTTTCTCTTTGTATATATGGCAATGAGTAATGTATATTATATACTGTAATGAGAGATCTCTTTATAAAGTTCCCTAGTATGCTTTAAAGCAATTGTAGTAGCTTTAGTGTGCACCAGCAGGGTCTACACAGACCAATTAATATTCAACACATTAGTGCGCATAAAAAATCACACCCCCATAGTTTGTATTATTATTCCCTGTAGACAAGCCCTTAGATACAAGTTAACATTTCCAGTACTTTTCTGGCTTTTATTGGATAAACACTGATTTTGGGTTTTGGGTTTTTTTTTTATTGGGGGGATTTTTATCAGTATTTATTGGATAAAACCAAAAATCAGAAGCCCTAATTGAAGAATATCCTTGGGTGGAGGGTGGGCAAGCAGGGAAATTCATGTTTGAAATGTGCACTCCTGCCTATTCATGTATATATGAATAACTCTTATTTATCAGAAAGTCCAGGAGCCCTAATAATACTTTCTTCTCTAGTGCCTCTTATCAACAGCCTCTGCTTTCACCGCTTGGTCTCAAGGACAGGGCTGCCAGAGCCGTTTTCAGAACGGCTTAGAGCACAGTGGTCTTTTTGCACTGAATAAGGGAACCACTTTGATGCATAGCGTTTTGGTGAATGGAGTTCCCACGCAGACACATGCACACCCGAGGTAACGTTCTGAGTCACTAGCTGAGGAGCACATAAGCTCTTTGGTTAGCCTCATGCTGAACAGCCCAAATCCTTATATCTGGTTCCTTGTGCTACACCCAAAATACACCTTTCATCGCTCCCGTGTGATCACGATGAAATTCCAACGCCATGTGACGCTCATCTGATTTTGTGTGTTGTTGCAAACCCGAGACTGGGAGCTCAAGATCACTGAAAGGGTTGCTAACATTTGCAAGCCTTATCTGCAAACTTTGGTGCCATCTTGCATGGTCATATTTTCCCATGCTTTTGGCATGAAGCTAGGCAGTGTTCCGGAGGTGTAGAGCTGGCAGAGCCGCACCTTGGAGTGGTGGAAAGGATGAGGAGGCATGTTGAGGCTGCCTGGGGCATGGGGACGGCACAATGCATTGATCTCTGACCAGCGGTCTGATCTCTACGGGACTGTTTTTGTTGAGATATATATACATTGTGATTTATATATCCATGTGATACATTACAGGTCATTGAGGCCTGGTATGAATGATGCGTGCTTGAAAACAAATGTGTGCGTTGCAAGTTCGCAACTGAAACAAGGACTTAAGGTCAAGTACTATTAGAACTCTTTTGTGCAAAAACAATCTTATGTTCTGAAAAAAATACCAAAAATCATTATCATCATCATCATCATCCAAAAAAAGGAAATAACCCCAGCTGAGCTGATATAAAGTTGTATAAGAATTGGAGGAAATGGCACGCCTTGGATCATGGCGGCCCGCCCAAGATTGTCTCTTTGGAATTGTGTGGGTAGAAGGCCTTGTAAGCACAGGCAAAGAACCAATGACGTGACGGAATGGACTATAAATAGATGCCTATGATTTCTGCAAGTCGGAGGTGTTTATTGATCCAGAGTCCCGTGTGGATATAGATGCGGTTTTGCCAGTTCCCAGCATCTTATGATCTTATCCTGACGGAAGGAAACTCAACTGGCCATCGGGACCATTCTGACTTTTGGACTTTGGTATAGTTTGGGGTATGAATGTGGAGTGAGTAAAGTTTTTTTGTAAACAATAAAGAGCATTTAGAGTATAGTATACCAACATTGTGTCCGGCATCTGCTTGCTTCCCACCCAGTAGGGAGACCTCTATTGCGGGTCTAACATTTTAGCCAGTGTACATTAGCATAGCCCTGTGGATGCTCTAAATTGCATCAGGGACAGTTCATGCCCAGCTACTCCCAGGATTTGGAGAGGTGCTAAGGTGCCTTGAAACTCTCTTTGCCTTCAGTTACTGTGAGGTGATGCCTCTGTGTCCGTACAGGCTGACATGGTTACCATGATGCTCACAAGACTACCCCATTTGGATATGAGTGGAAATGATCAAGCCATACAGAAAAGATTCTAGTAGGTGTGACCAGGGTCGTAGTGGGGAGCCAGCTGGAGGCCATCTCCTCCCCTTCGCAGCTCCTTTCACTGACATCAGGCAAGCTGGAGGCATCAGTACCATCCTTCCCTTGAGACCTTGTTATGACATTAGCCGTACTCAACTTAGCCATAATGTCATTCCCTATCAGAACGTCTGCTGGAAGTTTATCTCGAATGCCGACCGTCAGTTCACCACTAAAATCCCCCCCACTCCAGGTGGATCTTAGCTAAAGGAACAGTTACAGAAAATTAACTAGTTATGTTCTTGCCTGCCAGTCTGTCCTTCTCTCGGGCACAACACTTCTTAACCAAAGTAATGTCTGACACTGTGTCACGCCAACCACGACAATCCACACCATTCACCTTTGCGTTTCTAATAAATTCATCGCTACCCCTCTAAGACTCAGTTCTGACATAATTCAGGAGACCCTGTCCTTCCCCTAATATATATATACTCTCATCATCTTTGGGGGGAAAACCTTGCACTAAAAAAAGGAAGAGAAACTGCAAAGACACAGATGAGACGAAGTGAGAACTGAGAAAAAAGTTACTTCTGAGACAAAGACATCTAACCTCTGCCAAATGTATAGGAGATGACTTCACTCCTTGGGTAGAGCTAGAGAATCTAAGTGCTATCAGTATTTGAAATATGATTTCAGATTTAATTTATTAAAAGCTGTAGGGGTGGTTGAGTTCCTGTTTAAATATAAAGCCCCACCAGGAACTGCAAGACATGCAAGGATCACTTAATGCAAAGAACATGCAAGAATCATGCCAAGTCCAGGATACTTTTCTCTGGGCCATGCATGATCTTTATATGATATATGCATGATGTTTGAATTTTTCCTGCCATGGGAACAGAGTGGAATGGGGGAGGAGATGTACTGGTATTTGTGGAACAAAATAAAATAAAGTTAAGAGACAAATAGAGTTTCATCAAGGGAGAGAAAGTAAGCAAGAAAGCCGGGACAAAGCTAGGAGGTGGTGCTGAGATCAACAAGTTTATTATTGCTTGAGATTCTTAGAAATCAGGACATCTTAAAGTTCAGCCAGTTGTAATGACAAAACAATCCAGAGTCCAATGCATCATATCTACCCACACCCATCCAGTGCTTGTTACAATGTCAAACAACTCCTCAGCCTTCAGCCAAAAACGGTCTAAAGTTCAGGCTCCTTAGATTTCCAAATGTGCTTACGGGAAAGTGTCGAGCAGAGGTCGAAAGAGAACAGTCTGTCAGCAAGATGCTTTCTCTCCTTTGCTTTCAATTGTATAAGGGCAGCCTGCCCACCACAGAGCGAGCCTTGCCAATGCTAGCCATGGCATGCGTGGTATGCTGCATGCTGTGGGCTCAAGCCTCTGGTCCAGCTGAGCTGCACCCACTGCAACATCTGTGGGGAGGCAAAGATGGCTCTGCACTTTTTTGGCCCTCTCCTGTCCCCTTTCTTGGGGCCAGGTAGGCATCCAGTTCAGCCCCTGCTACAAGTTAGAGCTGCTTCCAGGCTGTTCTTACTTGGGACTCCTGGTAACAGTCCTAAGGAGCTGTTGGGACAGCCCGGATTGCAGCAATAGTCTGGCCATGTTCCCAATATGCCCCTCCCCAGGAACTGGTGCCACTTGTTCTATTCCACCCCGGGATTCCCCCATGCAAGGGGAATTCCAGCTTGCTGTTTATGCCAGCACCAGGGGAGGGGCTGGAATCTGGCTCTCTGAGTCCAAAGGGCTATATCATGATACCTGGTTTGGCAAGTATGTGGTTGGTTGGATCACTCTGATGTTACAAAGGGCCAGTTAGGTTATTTATTCTGAAAAGTACAAACCGAGAGTTATGCCTCCAGGAATCTGCTGTAGAACAGTAGCTGTTAAAATATAAAGCAGAATGAGCCTGAACTTCGCCTGGTTTTCAGGTGGGCTCTGTGGCAGGGAGCCTGCTGGAGCTCTGGGGTCAGAGAGTGCAAATGGAACTCTGAAAAGAGACAGAGGGACGCTCCCACTCCCAAAGCCCATCCCTGACTCACTGGGGCAGAGGGTGGCGTCCATGACACCATCACCTGGTTTTGGGGGGTGATGGCAGGGAAGCCCAGTGCATGCACAGATACGAGGAATATGGTATATACTCCATTGGATTGGGGGTTTCAGCTCAGCTGCAGCAGAACTTAAAGAGGCTTCTTCCCCTTAAGATCACTGCTGGTTTGCATCCAGAACAGAGCTGAGTATTACCTGAGTCATTTCCTATTATCCCACTAGCCCTACTCCCTCTGGTAGGGGGTCCCACTGCTGTGCTGAGTCAAGCAATGATTTCTTCGGAGTTTCTGCTGATGGAGATGGAACCATTCTGCCAGGCGGCATTGGCAGCAGTAACGGCCGGATTCAATATCTAGGGGTTCCTCTTACCATTACCAAAGAACTGGCTAGAGCCCCTGTCAAACTATCTGGAGAGGATCACGAATGTAGGTGCCAACCTCAGGGTAGACTGTCAAGAAGCAGAGCACAACCCCCAAAGTGGCTATATGTTCTCTAATTAGATTTCACCAACCCAATAACAAGTGCGAACTCCACAAGCACTAGATCAGCCTTCCCGTGGAGTCACAGACTGTCCCCTTGGGCACTCCAGGCTGTCTTGCCACCCAGGCAAGCCTGCCTTTGTGACAGATGGTCCCTTACACCCAAAATCACAACAATGTTCAGGTGACTCCCAATCCCAAAGGACCTGTCACTTACCTCAGGTCTGTTGTACCTCAGATCGCTCACCAAAGACAATACTTGTAGTCAATCCTGTAATAAAGATTGATTAACTAAGAAAAGAAATAAAACTTATTTACAGGTTAAAGCAGGTAAACATACACACACAAACGAGTTACAGTCTTAGGTTCCAGAAGGTGATAGTAGCTGCTATATATACAAGTTCTATATGTCCTTTATGACTAACTCAAATGAAGCAGCTTGGGGATCCCTTGCTTATGCTTAGAAATATTGCCATCTCCAAACTCCAAGCAGCATACCAATGATCATTTCTTTTAATCCCTTCCCTCGGTGTTCAAGCTGTGGTGGGAGAAGGGCTTGGGCACATACCCTCTTCATGAGTGTGGGGGATCCAGTCAACAAAATCTTTTGTCCACTGATGTTCCACAATGGTTTGTCTGGTATCGATAGGCCTTCTTTTCTTGGGGAGGAGATGACACCTCTTGTGGTAAACTAGGATGTCTCACTTAGAAATGCTTCTCTCCTGGCTGTCCAGGTTTACAGTCTTGGGCTGTGTCTACAGTACAACTTATATCAGCAAAATTTATGTCATTCAGGGGTGTGAATATTCCACCCCCTGAGCGACATAAATTACTCTGGCATAAGCAACAGTGTGCACAGCACTATGTCAGCAGAAGAGCTTCTCCCACAGACATAGCTTCTGCTGCTCACGGAGGTGGTTTTCTTATATACCACTGCAGCTCAGTAATTGTAGACATGCCATTAGCAAACATTTTTATAGTTACAGAGCAAACACTTAAATATTGCCTCCTAACACGAGATACAAATATTATAAGTAAGTTTAATACATGCAGCATCCTACAAGCATTTCATAAAGTCCAAAACCACTAACCACATTCTTATAACTCTAATAGCTATTTTAATAATACTGATGAAAAGGAGAGCCAGACTGGGTTCCAGATATGCATTTGTCAGTGAGGCCCAGGGGCCTTGGCATGAGCTGGTCCCTGGTTTGCCAGCATCACATCCCCATCCAGAAATCTTGGAAAACTAAACATCGTCCATGGGCTCCTCTAAGAGGCAACACTTCCCCACTTGCAAACACTGAGTCTCCGTATAACAAAAGAAAACTTATTAAATGGGAAGGGGAACTCAGCATTAATTTGGGAAAACACCCTAACAACGAATCAAATTTATGCAAACATAAGTAAACACCTGTCCCACAGTATCTTTGGCAGTAGTCCTTTGTCTCAGCTTCCCACCTTGCGGTGTCAAAGTCTTCTGGATAAATGCCCCTTTAACATACCACTTGTCTTTCCCTCTTGTGCACCCCACTCACAGCTGGTTATCCAAAGCCAGCAAAGTCTCACAATTCAGGGGTACGGTCACATGGGTTCACCTCCTACCCCAGTCAGAGCCCACTGAAATCAATGGGAAGATTGCTGTTGATTCTAGTTGATTTGGAACATTCCCCAAAAGACTGACTGGCCCCAGGAGAGTAAATGATTCATTGCACCAGGACTGCACTAAGTTCAGACTAACTGTAATAAATTATGAGCTGGACACTACAAGATGCACTTCCTGGAAGAAGCTTCACATCCAGTGATTTGGATAGCAATTAGTCTCAGATGTCTAATCAGACTTGCTTGGCTATAAGCAGATACATAGACAGGGTATTGTATCCTATTCTGGTCTATGAGTGGAAGGATTGCAAAATTCCCCCCAGGCAGGTAAAGGTCACAAATTCTAACCCTGACAGGGTACACTCAGACTGACCAGAAAGGGGACAGATGTGCAAACAGCCTTGTAACCATGACTCTAGTCAGGGAGGTGTACAGGTGTACTGGAAATGATCTAAACTCTAAAGGGAACTCTCTGAATTGAAACGTGCAGAGTTCTTGGTCCCTACATGGATAATTCTCATGTAGTGGACCACCTGGCCCCAGGCATCTTTTGATTGCAGAGTAATATTGCATCTGTAATAAGCAAGAACTCATTTAGGCCCTGATCCTGCAAAGGTACCCATGAAGATGGACCCCTGAACTTGCATCAAACCAATTGTAAAATCAAGATCCTAGCTGGCATAGTCCAATAATTAGCTATGTGATTGCACCTTTGGAATTTACATCGGCAACTATTTCTAAATGGTCAAAGTCCTTTTGCTATAAAACTTTGGTAAACATGTTGTAATTTTTTACACAACAGTTTTTTAAATGATTTCCTGGGAGATATTTTCAGTCCTTATCATCTAATTGTAAGGACTGGAAAATCAATAACAATTTGCAGCTCTTTTCAATACAGTTGACTAAATTTGCAGCATACCATGCTGGAATATTTCCAATTGTACATTTGAAACTCGTGATCGTCACATACTAAAGACAATATCATCGTAGATAGGCTTGGAAGGATTCGATTTTTAATGGTAATGTCAATAAATGTCTATAAACATCAGTTTTCACTGCACACAAACTGATGAAAAAATATTTCCACTGATAAGAATCGAACTTTAGAGACAGGCAAAGTAAGAAAACTGCTGCTTGAGAACTCATTAGAGTTTGATTAAGGATATTTACTTTGTATATTTTGACATGTGATGTTGATCATTTGTTTTTTAATGGTTATAAATTTTTAATATTTTGAAATCGATGGCTACTGTCATGAAATAATTGTCTGACCCACCCTGTTATCTGACTTCCCTCCCCTATAATTTCCTGAAACTGTGAAAATTTAAATAGATAAAAATCAGGGAGGAAATACTTAAAACTTATAATTTTGTGCAACTGTGAAAGTTTAAATGGATAAAATAGAGAAAAAGGCTTAAAGAAAATGTTGATATTATTTGTCAAACTTATTTTTAAAAATTGAATCCTGCCAAGCCTAGTTATAGATGAGTGGTTTATTTCATTACGTTACAAGGGTAAAGTTAATCAAAATCACTTGTGACAGGCCTAGGATAATGAGTGACACAGCAAGCAAGATTAACTACAGACTCAGATATTGACATTTAAGATGGCTGTGGGAAGGCTTGGATTAGATCAGTCACCTTTTTTTTTTTTTTTAAAGAATATGAGCCGAAGTCATTTAAAGTTCATGCATCACTTACAATGGATTTTTGTCAGATTGTATTAAAAAGAACCCACAAAACTTTTGGTGGCTGGATAACAGTCCTTTTTCTAGCCTTCCTCCTCTAATCCCCTAGCAAAGAAGTTATACGTCCAATCTGAAAAAGAAGGGGAAGTGTTAAACAACGAAGGGACATGTTGCATTTCAAGGCACGTAGCATGTCTCTTCAAAAGCAAAGGTAAAGAAGAAGGGTGTGTTGTGCTGCCTACTGCCTTCCATCTTGCTATGCAAACAAGTCCATGTTGACTGTGCAACTAGTTTAACCTCCCCCACCCCTGCAGGAACACACACACAAAGCCTTTGTGTGTTCATTACATAGTTGCTACAGAAGCAGATGCATCACATGGCTATTTTGTAAATGTGCCTGAGATACTGGAAAGGGCTTGATCCTGTAAGGTGCTGAGCACCCGCAGCTCCCTTTGAAAACCCAGTGGGCCCTATGGACAGTTTCCCTGCACTTTGTCATTTACACTAGGGCAATGCTGAGTAGGAAACGTTATGAATGGTAGCATTGTAACCTGCTTTGCACTGCTATCAATGACTGCACAAATTGCAAGGAAGCAGACAACCGGGCCAATTGACCTCATTGACTATTGAGGCTCTGACCAAGCCTAAAAGGAAAGAAGCAAGAGAAGTCAAGCCTTCCTGAAGCTGAGGGGCCAGAAATGTGCTTACAGCCCACTTGACTCCCAACACCTACACGTTGATAATAATGACAGTAGTTTGCCTTCTTACGCCATTACCACACCTTTTATAGCATTTGGAATATGAGGCTATGAGAGAGCCTTCCAAGAGATGGGTACACTGAGGCACGGAGAGATCAATTAACATGCCAAAGCTCACACAGTATATGGTAAATTATTTATTATTTATTTTACCATAGCATATAGGGGCATAATTGCAGACCAGGACCCCACTGTGCTAGGTGCTGTACAAACTCAGAACAAAAAGACAGCCACTGCCTCAAGGGGCTTACAACCTAAGAATCAGACAAGAGAGAACAGATGAACATAAGAACATAAGAACGGCCATGCTGGGTCAGACCAAAGGTCCATATAGCCCAGAATCCCGTCTCCTGATAGTGGCCAATGCCAGGTGCCCCGGAGGGAATGAACAGAACAGGCAATCCTCAAGTGATTCATCCCCTGTTGCCTGTTCCCAGCTTCTGGCAAACAGGCTAGGGGCACCATCCCTGCCCATCCTGGCTCATAGCCACTGATGGACCTATCCTCCATGAACTTATCTAGTTCTTTTTTAAACCCTTTTAGAGTCTTGGCCTTCACAACATACTCTGGCAAATAGTTCCACAGGTTGACTGTGCGTTGTGTGAAGAAATACTTCCTTTTGTTTCTTTTAAACCTGCTGCCTATTAATTTTATTTCATGACCCCTACTTCTTGTGTTATGAGAAATAACACTTCCTTATGTACTTTCTCCACACCAGTCATGATTTTCTAGACCCCAATCATAACTCCCCTTACTTGTCTCTTTTCCAAGCTGAAAAGTCCCAATCTTATTAATCTCTCCTCATACGGAAGTTGTTCCATACCCCTAATCATTTTTGTTGCCCTTTTCTGAACCTTTTCCAATTCCAGTATATCTTTTTAGAGATGGGGCGACCACATCTGCATGCAGTATTCAAGATGTGGGCGTACCATGGGTTTATATAGAGGCAATATTTTTTCTGTCTTATTTCTTAATGATTCCCAACATTCTATTTGCTTTTTTGACATCTTTGAGAACTACATCTCTCTTCCTGGTTAAATAATAGTACACTGTGAGCTAAAGGATTGCTGCAGCACCAGCCACAACAGCAGCTCTCAAGTGTTTATGATCCATGTCCGTTTGGGCGAGACTTTGGGCTCAGGAAATAGTTCCAAACAATAAAGTTAAAGGTGTGTCTAGGCATTGGCTGAGCTTCAGAAGAAAAGATAAACTGGGATTTGTGCTCCCTTTTAAGTAATAACCTACAGGTTAAATCTACACAGGTGGTTCCTGTTGGGACAGTGCCGAATTGGTGTGGCTGTACTGAATGAATGGTGAGAACATGGCTTGACATGACTGAACTGCCCAAGAGGATTCTGGGAGAAGAATCCTTCTCTTAGCATCAGGCAGATGCCAGAGGTGAAACTGACTGGCTCCATGCTGCGTGTATGATCAATACTGATTTTGGAATCAGCAAATATGTCCACTTGAAGTCAGACAACATGTGTAGAACATCCTGAGTGGAGCATGGGCTGACTGGGGCATCTCAACCCTGTTGAAGGATATCACACAGGAGGCTGAAGTGAATGATTGATAAGGGAGTGAATGTGGGGTAATGTTCAGTTGGCACCACTCTGCATTCTTCTCCTAAAGTATGAATTAGGTAAAAATTAGTAGCGGCATGCCCACTGGGCATGATTTTAAGACATGATTCCTTTGAGGAAAAAGCATATAAAATCAAGCAAATTAAATTACTGTTGGGGGAATTCCTTAATTAATGCTTAAAGAAGCAATGCTGCTAGACAGAGTAGCCAAAACTCTGCTCCGTGGGCTTGAGTAGGACTGCGCCCAGAGGGGTTTCCAGGCAGCCAAGGTCTTGCCTTGAGCGAATCTGAGACAGACCAGAGGGCTGAGGAGACCAGACCTGGAGAGAAGAAATTGTCCATAGAATTGGTAACCACCTTCTCTATTTGCCAAGCAGGAACTGTGTGAGTCTAGCACAGGGCCTGTTTGTGTATGCCTGCGAAAGAGAGGCTCGCTAAGAGGAATGTATAGCTCTTAATGTATAGTTCTTAATGTCTAACATAGGAGTTATGTGCATGATGTAACCCTTTACTGCCTGTGAAATTCCTTTTCAAATAAACTGCTGTGTATGTAAGATAATTACTGTGGAGCTTTTCCACTGGTATGACAGTAATCTGCCCCACTGGGAGCCATTAAAGATCCATTTCAGGGGTAGTAGTCCCCAGGTGCCAACATTTGGTAGCAGAGGATGGTTACTGTTGTGTCCAAGAAAAAACAGCTGTTTAAACTGAATCAAATTGTTCCTGAATTGGTTGCCTGTGAAGAGCTTGGTATCCTGAGTCACTGGTGTTAACCAACTAATTTAAATATTGTTCTGAATCAGTTGTGACTTATATTAATTTTAGCTTGGGTACCAGATTTAGTTACAGTATGCAGAGAGGGAAATATACCGGTGAGTGGGTTGTATTGTTTGTTCCTAGAATCGATGATGTTTCGCAAACACAGACAGGGAAGGGTCTTCAAACCGGAGGATGAGGGGGACACCGCAAAGCCTCCGGGTGCGGTTGATGAGTGTTTGTTAAGACAGGTGTTTAAAAGCGAGGGGTCTGATCCATGTCTGGCTGATGCAGTCCCCACACTGCATGAAAACGTTTTGGACAACTTAGTGTTGAGGTACCGAAAGTGTTACACTCCTGAGAAAGCCCAAAGTGCAGCACATGTCATCTGTGCTATGTATTGATGTAGATGAGCTTGCAAAGGAGCGAGATGTTTTGGAATGTCAGCAAGATGTTGTGCAAGAAAGTTTGGAACAGGAATTGGAAAAACTAAAATTGCAGAATGAAAGCCTGAAATGTGACTTGGAAATTGTTGTAGCACAAAAATGTAACCAAGGCTCAGTGAATAACAGCTTTAACCCATATATGTCTGGAAAGAATAAATATAGAGGTGGAAGAGGAGCACCTTCCAGGGCCTCTGGCAGCCCAGCCACTAGTGATAGCAAAAATGCTTCAGCCTTCACGGCAAATACAAGAGGAAGTAAATCGTCCCCTGACCGAAACAAAAAAACAGGCAATGGCTAAACAAATGGACTTCTTCACTAAGAGAACGTGTTTGTCTTGGCTGTTGGAATACACGGTTAGAAAACATTTAGCTCCTGAAGATGTAAGAGAACTGATGATAACTTGTGCTGGCCCTGCGGAAGGAACGGCTTTGTTGGCAGAAATGGAGGCAGAGTTAAACAAAGGTGACAGAGACGGTGTTATCCAGAAGGTAGCCTGATACTTTTTGACCCCCTCTGAATTGAGACGGACGGCTTTGTTAATACATCAGAAGGAAAAAGAATCTGTTATGGCTTATTGGACTAGGTTGTTGTTGGTATGCTCCCTGGCTGAAATCGAGAAGAAACAGCTGACAGATTTGATCTGTGATGGTTTAAGGAAACCTATTAAGGTGTTCATAGGATCCTGGCTGGATTTAGATCAGGTTGAATTGATTAAAGCAGCTCGGGAGGCAGAAAGGGTAGTAAGTAGAGCAGGTAGTTCTTCTCAGAAAGTGATTAGTGAGGCTTCCTACAGCAATCAAGCAGGCTAAAATGGCTCCAACCACACGGATACGGGACGTGGTAGTTACAGTGAAATAGGACCAGGCTGAGGATGGTATGGTAGGAGACATGGAGTGTTCAGTGGGGGATCATTGCGAGCGCAGATGGGCTCAACTTCAGGAAAGGGGCAGATATGGCCCATTCGGATGGGCAACTTCTGGAGACTTTGCTAGCTGCTTTAAGTGATTTGATGGCAAGGACTAGATCACAGTCAACATTGCAACCAGGAGTTAAGACTGTTGAGACCATGGGAACAGGAACAGAAGATCTGCCGGTGAGTTCTTATGGCTTGTTATCCCTGGAATTGGCTCAGATGAAATTGGCAGCTCCCTGTCAGGGTGGCTCCACATTTCAGTAAAAATGCCTCACCCTTAGCAACCCTTGTCCCCAAAGGTAATGTTAGTAGCCCAATTACAGCCCCACATAATTGGTAAATCTTCCGTGGAAGAGGGGACAGAAGGAAACATATAATGGTTGCTGGCATTAATTAATACAGGAGCAAAGGCAACTTTAAGTATTAAAACACCTGCCGCGGGTAGTAGATCAAACTAAATTTTAAATAAATACAGTGGTTTGTAACAGCATCACTGGAAAAGCCGTATGAAAAGTAGATCGGGTACAGCAGGAAAAGTGAATGATTAATCTGGCAGAAAGGCTGGGGGTGTGAAGAAAGAGACTGTAAATAACCAGGTTATTTCAGAAGAATTAAGAAAGTGAGCCTGCGAAGCTATGGCAGCTGTGGCCCTGCCAGACAATAAGTGGATAAGGGAATTTCTCATGGTTTGAGCTAGAAAGTGGTAAAGATAGTCGGGTGTGTGTGTGTGTACAGCTGGTTCCTCAGCATTCCTATCCAGCAGAAGCTGTTCCTCACATTAAAAAACAACCTGTTGCAGGATCTAAAAGTACAAGGGATAGTAGTAAAGTGTCAAAGCCCCTGCAGCTCCCCAATCTGGCTTGTACAGAAACCGGATGGCAGATGACAGCCCATGATTATATTATAAAAATATAACTGTAAATCGTCGCCAACCTTCCAACTATAATAGCCGGAGCAATGGCCAGGGCTAAATGGTTCTCTGTACTGAATCTGTTATTTGTTAATTGTTTCTTTGTTATGTTACTAACCTCTTTGAATTAATAACAGGCTAAATTATAAGAACTCCTGAGTTCCTGTTAATACCAAAGAAACAAATTCCTGAACAGGTACAAAAGAAGATCTGGGTAGCAAGTTTGATGCAAACATTGGACAGAGAAATCAACACAAACAAAAGGAAGAGCAAAAGGAATAAGGTCTGGTCAGAGGCCTTGTGTGTTTTGTTTTTGTTTTGTTTGCTTATGTTTTTGCAGGTTAATCTAGAAATTTATGGAAGCAAGAAGTATGCTATGAAATTTGCTATGGCTTGTTGGCGCTGTGATTAGTAAACCTGTCCGTGCCACAGGATTCCATCTGAAGAATAAACCAGAAGATTAAGTCACTCAAATTTCAATGCAATGAGCACCCTTCTTAGGGGCACAAGCATAAAAACATGCTGGGTCAAACTAAAAGTCCATCTTGCCCAGCGTCCTGTCTTTTAACGGTGACCAATGCCAGGTGTTTCAAAGAAAATAAAAAGAACAGGCAATGATTAAGTAATCATGCAGCCCATCCTCAGCTTCTGGCAAACAGAGGCCAGGGGCATGGTCCCTGCCCATCTTGGCTAATAGCTTCTATGAACTTCTCTCTTTCTTTTACTAAAAACAATACCACCTTGTTATAGTCTAGACCTTTACAACATTTTCTGACAGGAAGTTCCACAGGCTAATTTTCCTGTGTTTATTTCCTTTTGTTCATTTTAATCCTACTGCTTAGCAATCTTATTGGTAACTCTTAGTTCTTGTGTTATAAAAAAAGAGAGAAGTAAATAACACTTTCTTATTTACTTTCTCAACAACAGTCAGGATTTCATACACCTCGTTGTATTCCCCATTTAGTGATCTCTGCCAAGTTGGAAAGTCCCAGTCTTTGTTAATCTTTTCTTATATAAAGTTGTTCCAGATCCCTGATTATATTTATTGCTTTTTTCCCCTGTGCTTTTTTTTTTCAGATATGGCTGTTGCACATGAAGTGAATGTTTTTAGGGATCTATACACAATGATTACAGAACCTTTTTTCTTTTGGGTGGGTAGCAGCTAATTTAGACCTCATTCTTTTATATGTGTAGTTGGAATTATGTTTTTCCAACGTGCATTATTTTGCATTTGTCAGCATTGAATTTCATATGCTTAGTCACCCAGTTTTGTAAGATCCCTTTGCAACTCTTTAAAGTCTGTTTTGGACTTGACTATCTTAAAGTTTTGTATCATCTGGATGTGACAAAATGGGGATTTATTCCTCTTGTTATGTTGCATGTAAGTCTTACTGTCCTATACTGGTGCTGTGTGTACCCCAGTTTCCCTGTGTACCGCACCAATACTTTGGTGGTAGGAATTGGGTGTGTGATTTTTGCTGAGGCCAGGGGGCAGGTGAGGCTGCCCAGCTGTCTGCACTTATGTAATCTGAGACCCAGGAGGGAGGATGTGACCAGGTGACACCTTTTGCCAGGGGAAGTGAGACAAAGAGATGGAGGAGCAACAGGGGAGGTGTCGGAGGTCGGGTGGCTGGAAACTGGCAGTCTGCATGGGGGGACTGGAAAAGGGGGAGTCCAGGGCATCTGGCCCAGGACTCCCAAGATGGACTTGGCTGAAAGTCACTGATTTCTGTGCTAACAAGTTCTGTCCTACGCTGTGTTCCTGTTGACTAATAAACCTTCTGTTTTACCGGCTGGCTGAGAGTCACGTCTGATTGCGGAGTTGGGATGCAGGACCACCCTCTGACTTCCCCAGGAGCCACGCCTGGGCGGACTCACTGAGGGAAGCGCACGGTGTGGCAGGGGATGCTGAATGCTCCGAGGTCGGACCCAGGAAGGTCGAAGCTGTGTAAGCTTCTTGCCCTGGAGACAGGATGCTCAGAGAGAGGAGACATGCTCCCCCAGAGTCCTGACTGGCTTCATACAAAGTAGTTCCAGAGCATTGACCTGGTGACTCTGTGACAACTGGTGGCAGAGGTGAGATAAACTGCACCCCATGGATAGACCATCCTGCAGTAAGTGACTGGGGAGCAGTAGAAGGAAGGAGGATTAGCAGGCATGCTGAAGGCTCAGACAGGTGCGGTTCCAGGAGGCAGAGGAGCCCCCGAGAGAGAGTGGACCCCTGAGAAGGGCTGTCGCACTGAAGGGGGTTTCTCCCAGGGACTGTGGGGAGCTGAGAGAGCACAGGCCTATGAGTCCGTGACCATAGGAGCAGCATGGAGATGGCCTATAACCGTCTCCTTAAGAAGGAAATTGTGGAGCTGTGCAGAGACAGGGCTGCGCATTGGAAGATTCACCAAGACACAGCTGATTGCTCAGTTGGAAGAGAATGATCACTCTAAGGAGCTGGTTCCTGTCCCAACTGGGGCTGCAAGACAGGCTGGGAGCAGTCAGGCATCCCCAGGGGTCACCCCAGCCACTGACTCAACAGGGATGCAGGAGGGGCTGAAAGCAGCCAGGCAGCCCCAGGATTCACCTACCCAACTAACAGGGGATCTTCACAGCCAAGTTCCCCGTTGGTGGAGCTGAGACGGTTGGAGTTGGAAATGGAACTAAAACTGAAAGAGCTAGAGGACCGTGAGAAGGAATGGGAGGACGGTGAGAGACAGAGGCAGCATGAACTGAGCTGAGAAGGAGAGAGACCCCTACCGTGGTGAGTGGGGATGGTCCCAGGGTGGCTAAGCCCACAGGGAACTCTGATATAAAAGTGCTGCCTCAGTTTAAGGAAGGGGATGATATAGATGCCTTCCTCACTGCCTTTGAGAAGGCCTGCAATGTGCACCAGGTTGACCCTGCAGACAGGCTTCAGCATCTCACCCCCTTACTGGGTCCCAAAGCCATAGAGATGTTCAGCCAGATGGATGGGGAGGAAGCAGGGGACTATGAACTGTTCAAACAAGCCCTGCTGCGCAGGTTTGAGCTGACCCCCGAGACGTACAGGAAAAGGTTCCGGGGTATGCAGAAGATCCAGGGGATGACCTATGTGGAACTGGTCATTCTGATGGGGGGATACACCCGCAAGTGAGTGAATGGGGCCAGGGCCCAGACCAAGAAGGATGTGATTGAACTGATGGGGCTGGAATGACTATATGAACTCTGTCCTCCTGACCTGAGGATGTGGCTCATGGTGGACAAGGGGCCGAAGGACCTGCACCGCATGGGGCTGCTGGCTGACGAGTTTGTAGACAGCAGCTCAGGATATGGAATGGAGTCCCAGGGAGACAGGCCCACATCAGTGCAGAAGGGGGGTCATCCAGGGGCTTCCCTGAAGGGAGTCTCGGATAAATCCCTCCCAAGAGGCACAGCCAATATCCGACCAGCCCCAGAGGACCAACGGGACCTGAGGTGGGCCCGGTGCCAAAAGCTCAGGGACAGGATGAGCAAACTGGGTGGGATCCCAGCTGGAGGAGGGGCTGGCTCCCCGGCAGGAGGGGCTGGCAGTTTAGCAATGGCCCAAGAGCGAGGAGTCTCCCAGGCCAGCTCCTCAGGGCGGCTTGATGCTCTGGATTCAAAGTTCTCAGTTTACAGAGTGGGTGTGGGGCGGTCCCTGAGGAGCAAGTGCCTCATTCCCCTGGAGGTGGATGGGAAGCAAGTCACAGGGTGCTGGGACATAGGCGCTGAGGTGATGCTGACCCGGCCCGAGGTGGTGGCCCCAGACTGGGTGGTGCCCAACACCTACCTGACCCTGATGGGCATGTGCAGGTCCCCGTTTAAGATACCTGTGGCAAGGGTACATCTGAAATGGGGGGCCAAGGAGGGGCCCAAAGATGTGGGGATGCACCATCAGTTGCCAACCGAGGTGCTGATGGGGGGTGACCTGGCAGATTGACCAGGCAGACCCCAGAGTGCCCTAGTCATCACCCGTAGCCAGAGCCAGTGATGAAGGGCACTCTGCCCTGACACTGGGGGCAGTGCCCTGCCAGGAGTGCAGGTCCCTACCCTGGTGGGAAAGCAGCCACCAGGGACAGGTCTTGGTGGGGTTGCAGCCTCGGACCCAGCCACTGAGAGGGAGCAGGTTCCTACCCCTTCCCCAGCCACTGAATTCCAGGCCGAGCTGCGGAAGGATCCCTCCTTAGAAAAGCTGAGGGAACTTGCTGGCCACAGCATGGCAAAACCCCTGGGGGAAGGCTGCTGGGAACGATTTCTGTGGGAGAAGGGATTCCTGTACCGGGAATGGACTGCCCAAGGGGAAGTGGAACCATGGGGGATCAGAAGACAGCTAGTGGTCCCCCAGAAGTACCACCACAGGCTACTGTACCTGGCCCACGATGTCTCTCTCTCAGGTCACCAGGGAATCCAGCGCATCAGGCAGAGGCTGCTATGTAACTTTTACTGGCCTGGGGTCAGAGGTGAAAGTAAGCCAGGCTCAGGTGGGGATTTAAAGAGCCCGGAGCTTCAGCCCCTGCAGGGAGCCCCGGGCCCTTTAAAGTGCCGCCCGAGCCCGGCTGCTGGAGCTCTGGTGGCGATTTAAAGGGCCCGGGGCTCCCCGCAGCGGTCGGAGCCTCTGAACCTTTAAATTGCTGCTGGAGCCCAGCTGTCAGAGCTCCAGAGGTGATTTAAAGGGCCAGTGTGGCAGGGCTCTGGTGGCGATTTAAAGGACCCGGGACTCCCCGCAGTGGCAGGAGCACAGGGCCCTTTAAATCCCTGCCCAAGCCTTTCCAGAAGGTGGCTGTGGACATAGTGGGACCCCTCAGCAAGACAACTCGGACAGGGAAAAAATACATTCTGGTGGTGGTAGATTTCACCACTCGCTATCCTGAGGCAGTGGCATTGTCCTCTATCAAGGCAGACACTGTGGCAGATACACTGCTGACCATTTTCAGCAGAGTGGGGTTCCCCAAGGAAGTCCTTACAGACCAGGGCTCCAATTTCATGTCAACTCTACTCCAGTGCTTGTGGGAGAAGTGTGGGTCTGACATATCACCCTCAGTCCAATGGGCTGGTGGAGAGATTCCATGGGACCCTAAAGATGATGCTGAAAACCTTTATAAACCAGCACCTGCAGGACTGGGACAAACATTTACCCTAGCTGCTGTTTGCGTACCGGGAAGTGCCCCAGGAATCAACCGGGTTCTCTCCTTTCAAGTTGCTGTATGGGAGGAGCGTGAGGGGACCCCTGGACTTGATGAGGGATGAATGGGAGGGGAAGGCCTCCCCCCGATGGAGAATCAGTGGTGGAGTATGTACTAACTTTCCCGGAAAAGCTCCCTGAGCTCATGGACTTGGCTGGATTGAATCTAGCCAGGGCCCAAGAGAAGCAGAAGGTCTGGTACGACCACTCAGCGCATGCCCGCTCCTATGCCACTGGGGACCAAGTGATGGTTCTCATTCCTGTGAGAAAGAACAAACTACACGCTGCCTGGGACCGGTCCTTTTAAGGTCATCAAGCAGCTGAATGAGGTGAATTATGTAATTGAACTGTCTAACCGGGCTCACAGCCACCGGGTGTACCATGTCAACATGATGAGGCTGTACTTTGACAGGGAGAATTTGGTACTGGCCGTGTGTGGCCAGTGGGAGGAGCAGGGATATGATCCCCTGGTGGATCTATTCCCTGAGACAGGCGCCGACCCGTCGCTGGAATCAATTTCTCTCTCTGACCAGCTAACCCCTGCCCAGCAGGCAGAGATCCAAAGGGTGCTGGGTTCCTACCAGCACCTGTTCTCCAACCGGCCTGGGCTCACTAACCTGGCTGTCCACCAGGTGGAGACAGGAGCCCACCCTTCTGTAAGATGCTCCTGTTCCAGGTCACTGGGAAAATAGTCCAGGACTTGGAGAGAGAGGTCAAGGGCATGCTGGCTTTAGGGGTGATCCAGCCGTCCTCCAGCCCTTGGGCCTCTCCCATGGTGTTGGTCCCCCAGAAGGACGGGTCAATCCATTTTTTTGTGGATTACAGGAGGCTTAATGCCATCACCAAGTTCGATGCCTACCCCATGCCTAGACCTGACCAGCTCCTAGACAAGCTAGCAGGGCTTGTTATCTCACTACTATGGATCTCACCAAGGGCTACGGGCAAGTACCTTTTGATCCGGAGGCCGGGCTGAAATCTGCTTTTATCATCCCTCTGGGGTTATACGAGTTCCTGGTCCTACCTTTTGGCCTAACAGGGGCACCTGCCACCTTCCAGCACCTGGTGGACCAATTAAGGGAATGGAGAATTTTGCCCTGGCGTATATTGATGATATCTGTGTTTTTAGCCAGACCTGGGAGGACCATGTGTCCCAGGTTAAACAAGTGCTGGACTGGCTCCAGGATGCAGGTCTGACTGTAAAAGCTGGAAAGTGCAAGGTGGGGATGTCAGAGGTGTCATAGCTGGGCCACAAAGTGGGGAGCAGCTGCCTAAAGCTAGAGCCAGCCAAAGTGGAGGTGATCAGAGATTGGCCCGTTCCCCAGACTAAGAAGCAGGTACAGGCTTTCATTGGGATGGTGGGCTACTACCGGAGGTCCGTGCCCCACTTTAGCTCCATAGCCGCCCCCATCACTGAGCTATGTAAGAAGGGTAAGCCAGATAAGGTGGTCTGGACAGAGCAGTGCCAGAGGGCTCTCTGTGCTTTGAAGGAGGCTCTGGTCAAGGGCCTGGTTCTGGTAAAACCAGACTTTGACAAGCCCTTTATGGTGTTCATCAATGCCTCAGACACACGGCTGGGTGCGGTGCTAATGCAGGTTGACGGAAAGGGGGAGAGACTACTACTACACTACTACTACTACCAGGCTTACTTCTCTGAGGAGGGGAAAGTTTAAAAAAAAAGAAAAAAAAAGCTTTTGGAAAGTCTGAATTCCAGTATTGGGGTAGATAATGGTGCAGATTTAATCAAAGTCCTAGCCAGAGTAAACCTTACTGTGGGCAACAACTTGAAGCCAACCTCTTAAAAAAAAAAAGTCTTGTACAGAAGTCATTTTAGAGTTGTTTCTCTGATAATGTTTACTCTAGCAGCATTTATTTCACTAGGACAAAAGGGAGAAAAAAGGCTAAAAGAAAGCAAAGTAAAAGGGAATAAAAATTTCTATCCAGGTAACTGATTTTCCAGTACAAAACCTCTCCACAACTCAATAAAGGAATATCAAGTTGCTAAACCCGGTAAAGGGGATGATGAGAATGAAGACTGTGGAAGATGGGGAAATCTGGCACTTTATGGTAACATAATCTGTCATTCCCTTTGAGGCCATAAAAACCTCTCAGGGAATATGGACATTTCATGTACCAAATAAGGCAGTGTTTTTCAATCTGGGGTCGCTGGGCCAATGGGGGCTGCTGGAAGAGGCGCAGGCCGAGAGACATACTGGCTGTCGCTTCCAGCAGCTCCCATTGGCTTGCATCAGCGAACCGCGGCCAGTGGGAGCCGCAATCGGCTGGACCTGCAGACGGGGCAGGTAAACAAACCCACCCGGCCTGCCAGGGGCTTTCCCTACACAAGCGGTGACCCCAGTTTGAGAAACACTGAAATAAGGCATGTATTTCTATGTGGGTACAGGGATTAGCATCCAAGATATTAACAAAAGGGTGCCAAGAAGCTTCAGGAAAACATGCTTTAGTAGTTAAAAGGGAATATAATCCAACTAACAAAAGGGACCTCAAGTGTAACAAATGGTGCATATGCATTAGGGGACAACCTATCCCAAGCAACTAATATCAAAACTGGGGAATTGTGGGACCCGTGTACACCACATAAAGAAACCCCTCAGACACACCAACATCATCAGGAAAAAGAACCCCAAGAATATATCATTCAAGGGGCTTGGTTTTAAAATGAAACTAAAATTCCAGTCATAAATATAGGCTCCGCTGTAAAATTGTATAACATCACCGAGAATATGAAAATGTGTCAATAAAAATGCAGTTGGTGCACATAGAACATGTTTACTGGGGTCTGGTAATAAATCTGTATTTAAAGTGTCCAAACAAAAGTACCCTAACGTAAATATGCTTTAAGATGCCATACCTCATGTGGGGACAATGTGTAATATACGGAAGGATAAACATGAGTTAATATAACCAAATCAACACAAAAATGTCACAAGGTTCCAAAACGTATAAAATGGTTAATTCCAGATTGTAATCATAGTATATATATACACAACAAATCTAAATTTAAGATTTCTTTAATCTTAGTCCCCAAGGAGTGGATAATCAACAGTCTGTCAGAGAGTCACCAGGCTCATGCTCAAAAACTGCTCTCTAAAAAGCCAGTCAAAACCCTGGCAAGGCATGCCTCCCCTCACACTGCTGCTGGGGCAAAAAAAGCCTAAGTGGCCTTGGTTTTCCTGTGTCTGACTTCGGGGCATTTAGCATCCCCGCAGTGAGTCCGCCTGGGCGTGGGCCCTGCACATCAACTCCACAGTTAGCTTTAACTCTCAGCCAACATTGTAAAATGGAGGGTTTATTAATGAACAGGTACACAATGTGGAACAGACTTGTTGGCATGGGAGCTGGTAACTGTTAGCCATGTCCATCTTGGACTTCCCGCCTCTCTCTCAACCACAGACTGCCCAGTTTCTAGTGACCCGACCTCCAACATGCCTATTGCCCCTCCTCCTGATCTTTGTCTCACTTCCCGGGCAAAGTGGCACCCGGTCGCATCCCCCCTCCTAGGTTTTAGGTTATGAAGAGCACCTTCTATAGCTTATGTACAGGCAACTGAAGCAGCTTTACTTGCCTTCAAGGGTCTTAGCAAGTCACACGCCCTTGTTCTTACCACCTAAGCCTGGGTGTAACATGCAGGAAAAGTAAGGCACCACACATAGTATTTATGCAAAACAGTCAAAACTCACATAGACTCACTTACAACAAAAAGTGTACCAGGTAATATATGTCCGCACCTGGAAAATAAAACAGGGCACTACGGAATAGTACCAGAAGAAAATGGACTATGGTAAATACCCAAAGTGAAATGGAAACAAATAATAGGAGCCGAGGAAAAACAGGTCATCTTAATCACAGGAGGAAATTGAAAATTTGACTTAAAAAGGGGGTAAACGCAACATGAATTTACAATAAAAAAAGGGTTGGTGGGAATTACATAAAATAAACCAAGATATATGTTGATATCAAATGGAAAAGGGTAATGTAGTAATAAATAACCTGGCCTGTGGACCAAGGAATGTAACGTACTTGTGACGGTGTAACTAATTTCCAATACAAACAATATCAAACGCACTCTCAAATAACTAAAACCTTTGTGACTCACCCTAGATTAACATAGCCAAATTTAAGGAAAATAGAGTGGAATAATAGAGATTGGGATATGAAAATACAAACTAATCAAGGCACACTAGACCAAATAGAATGGTCAACTAGACTAATAATATCTGTAAGAGGAATGCTTGCTCGAAAATATAAAGTTGTTTAAAAAGCTGTAGAAAAAATATGATCTCAGATGTGTACTTGGTATAATGGTGTATGTCAAGTAACAGCATACGATAAAATTAAATGGGCAATGTTATTTTAAATTTCTGAAACTGCAGCATTATTCCTTGTATATTTCTGTTTTGAATATCAAAGGTGTAAGCAATATAAAAAAAAACAAGCTTTGCAAAAACTTTATACAATTAAGTTGTTGGATTATACTACTAAAAATCGTAAGATCATGCTTTAAGTTTATAGAAACCAGAAAAGGAGAGACATGATCTAATAGTTAGTGTACAAATTGTGGGTATGATTGATGTGATATTACAATTATCTTTGTTACTTGAATATCGAATGGAGGACTGTTGGGATGGTGCCAAATTGGTGTGGCCATACTGAATGAATGGTGAGAACATGGCTTGACATGACTGAACTGCCCAAGAGGATTCTGGGAGAAGAATCCTTCTCTTAGCATCAGGCAGATGCCAGAGGTGGAACTGACTGGCTCCATGCTGTGTGTATGATCAATACTGATTTTGGAGTCAGCAAATATGTCCACTTGAAGTCAGACAACATGTGTAGAACATCCTGAGTGGAGCATGGGCTGACGGGGGCATCGCAACCCTGTTGAAGGACATCACACGGGGGCTGAAGGCAATAGCATTCCACCCATATTCCCTCCCCTTGCTACAAAACTTCTCATATAAACTGCTGTGTATGTAAGAGAATTACTGTGGACCTTTTTCACTGGTATGACAGTAATCTGCTCCACTGGGAGCCATTAAAGATCCATTTCAGGGGTAGTAGCCCCCTGGTGCCAACAGTTCCCAGTTTTTGGAGCTGTGCAGGGTTTACCACATGCCAGGGTCCAGCTGAGGTCTTTAATTATTATTGTTATTATTTGCTGTTTGCATGAGAGTATTGCCTATAAATCCAAATCAAGGCCCACAGCCTGACTGTGCTAGGCACTATGTCAACATATAACAAAAAGACTGACCTTGCCTCCAAGGGCTCATGGGCTATGTGACAGATAGGACTTGACCAGAGGATAGACGAGACCAATAGGGTGGGGAAGGGTGGGAGGATAGTGTAACAAAATAAAGAAAGATCAGCAGACAGAACTCACAGCTCGTTATTTCCTTGTCAGTGCCAGGAGCCAGTGTTTTCCTGGCCTCGTGGAAGAGGTGGGTTTCAAGGAGAGATATAAAAGAGCTTAAAGTTTTGCAGCCTGGAAGAACCCTGTAGTCGATTGGCTGAACAGGTTGCATAAAGCTGTGAACCTGATTCTTAGAGGTGGCTTGTCCCTAATGCCAATGTTTTAATTGTCTAAACAGGAACAATCTTGGCCACCAGAACATTCAGATGAGGAAAACCAGCGCCTTTCTATTAAAACCCTGCTTTTCTCGTGTCTGCAAGATACATTCCTTCTATGTTGTTCTGGCACTCCGGGTTGCCTTCAGGCTAAAGCGAGAGTTATTAAGTTTGTTTTCTACCACTCCAGGGAAAACTAAGCACTTAAACAGAGACCACAGATCTGCAGTAAGAAGCAGAGGAGAGCCCGAAATGCCCCTAAAATTCACTCCAAACTGCCGTATCTTGTATACACTTCATCAAACAGTTTAGGATTTGATCTATTGTTGATGCACTGGAGTTAAACTCTTTTGTCTTTGGGTTGTTTGTGTGATGCATTCCTTTGACTCTTCTGTGGCATTTTTCAATTTTATGCCACATTTCATTCCAATAATGCTCTTTAACACAACTGAAGGGCTGCTTTGATACATTCTAAATCTCTCCTTATTTTATTGGGCTGCGGGTGCCTGAAGCACCCTTTCATAGAAGGCTTGTGTAAAAGAAGTCAAGCCCCTCAGGAATCTTTCAGAAAAATATCTAAAAGAAAAGATAAAACTTCTTCATTGTGCTCTTTTCACTAAAGTTAGGGCGTGTCGTAGTTATTATTTGTACATGTCAAACAGTACAATAGTTTATATATATGGAGTCAGGGTAATGAGGATTTCCATAACAGCTACTCATGAAAGATCTGTCTTTCAGAGAAAACTTTATCCCAACTCATCTTCTTTACCTTTTCAAACAATATAGAATCATAGAATCGTAGGACTGGAAGGGACCTTGAGAGGTCATCTAGGCCAGTCCTCTGCATGCATGGCAGGACTAAATATTATCTAGAACATCCTTGACACAGGTGTTTGTCTAACCTGCTCTTAAAACTCGCCAACGATGGAGATTCTACAACCTATATATTTACAACTAAAGTCATGCTGGATTGTACTAGTTACCTTATTGATCAAAGAGAATAAGATAAAAGGATGTGTACAACAGCTTCTCGTAAAGGAGAACAGAATGTGTAATGTAATGCAAAAAGAGTGCCAATCTATTCAGTGTCATTATTTTGCATCTACAGGTCTTGGCCAAAAACTGCAGAAAGTTCTAAGCATTTGCAAATCAAGTGTCTTGAGTGGGGCACCCTACAATGGAGGCACCCAGAATCATTAGTGACTTTAGAAAATCTTGAGCCTTGTCAGAATCGTTAGTGATAAATCATAAGAATACAGATGATAATTGCTAGTCACATGCCTTTATGCTCTCCTGGAAGTAGGGTGACCAGATGTCCCAATTTTATAGAGACATCCCTGGCCCTATAAAATTGGGATATCAAGTCACCCTACTTGGGACATCCTGATTTTTGGCTCTTTTTCTTATATAGGCTCCTGTTACCTCCCACCCTCTGTCCCGATTTTTCACATTTGCTGTCTGGTCACACTACCTGGAAGAGACTGAGGTCCTGATCCTAAAAGGTATTTAGGCACCTAACTCCCAGGTGATCTGAGCCTCAGATACCATAGTGATGGACACAGTTCAAGACTCTGAATAGAATATATTATAATGTTGCATTTCCGAAACCCAGTGTGGTCTTACTGAGTTATCACAATGTGAAGTGTTCTATATGGTCTGATGAAGATTTAGGGAGTGTCTACACGTACAGCACTGCAGCGGCCCAGCTGTACCGATGCTGCTGCCCTGCTGCAGTGCATCCGGTGAAGACGCTCTATGCTGATGGGAAGGAGTTCTGCCCTCAGCATCATAAAACCACCTCTGCAATCAGTAGAAGATCTCCTGCCGACATAGCATTGTGCACACGATCCCTTATGTTGGTGTAACTTACATCGCTCAGGGGCAGAGGGGCTATTCACACTCCTGAGTGACATAAGTTTGCCAACATAAGCTGTAGTATAGACATAGTCTTAGAGTTTTGTTTTAAAAAACACATATGGAAGTTGTCTACACAACTCCCACTCCTACATCAATGCTAGACAGTGCTTTACAAAACACGATCATTACTAGCTATTCGTTACACTTTTTTGGGGGAGGAAGGGGGGTTTGGAAAATGGGGTGTGAATGATTTTCAGGCTTGAGGGTCCACATATTGGACTACTGTTTTTTTACAAGCACAACATTTGTACCCCTAAATAGAAGGTCAGGCCTCAGCCAACCAGAAACTGTGTACCCTTTAAATCGTTTTATAAAGAGCAGCTGTTGCTGGTGTTGGCTAAAAGTTACGCTGAATCATTCAACTTGGCTACGCCTGACATGGGACTCTCACTGATAGACAGGAGATAGTCTCCAAAATAAATATTGGCAAAGGTGAGAAAGAGTTAGGCCAGATACTTTCAGAGAAAACAAATGTGAACCATCATTGCGTAGTGACAATCCTGAGATTATAAAGAGAATGGCTTATGGTTGAACCATTCCTCATTATCATTCCAATCTTTTGGCCAATTTTTTTCCATTGGATGCACATATATACAGGGATCCCATTGGGCCACTGTAGACGGACTCGGCCGAGGCTCGTCCCTCAGCTGAGCTGTGGGGTATCCCACCACCTCGCACTAGTTTGCTCTAGGCCCAAGCCCTGGGTCAGGGCTGGCCAGTAAATAAACAGTCAGGGGCTCAGGGCCCTTAAGCGGGGGCTGAGCCAATAGTCCAGTCGGAGCCCTGGCCCTAGGTCAGGGCGGGGCAGCAAACACACAGTCAGAAGCTCAGGCCTCTGAGCGTCTGGTGCGAGGGGGAGATGCCACCCGTGAGTGGGGTGGCAGGGGCGACGCAGGCCCACCCACTCCACTGCATCCCAGCCCGGGGCCCTAGCTGCTGCGTCAGTGGGGATCCTGACTGCAACACACTGACATTGGCTCTGGCCCTGCTGCGGCCAGGCCAGGGTCGGATGCCCCCGAGCTACTTCCGGACTCCCCCTTATAAGGTACCTGGGTTTGGCCGGCATCCTCGGCAGTTCCCAGCACCATCGGTTCCTCTGGGTAACTAGCAAAGGGCAGGCGCGGCGCCTCCTCGGGGCGGCTGGCGAGGGGCAGGCGCGGCGCCTCCTCGGGGCGGCTGGCCAGGGGCGGGCGCGGCGCCTCCTCGGGGCGGCTGGCGAGGGGCGGGCGCGGCTCCTCCTCGGGGCGGCTGGCGAGGGGCGGGCGCGGCTCCTCCTCGGGGCGGCTGGCCAGGGGCGGGCGCGGCGCCTCCTCGGGGCGGCTGGCGAGGGGCGGGCGCGGCGCCTCCTCGGGGCGGCTGGCCAGGGGCGGGCGCGGCGCCTCCTCGGGGCGGCTCGCGAGGGGCGGGCGCGGCTCCTCCTCGGGGCGGCTGGCGAGGGGCGGGCGCGGCTCCTCCTCGGGGCGGCTGGCGAGGGGCGGGCGCGGCTCCTCCTCGGGGCGGCTGGCGAGGGGCGGGCGCGGCTCCTCCTCGGGGCGCTGGCGAGGGGCGGGCGCGGCTCCTCCTCGGGGCGGCTGGCGAGGGGCGGGCGCGGCTCCTCCTCGGGGCGGCTGGCGAGGGGCGGGCGCGGCTCCTCCTCGGGGCGGCTGGCGAGGGGCGGGCGCGGCTCCTCCTCGGGGCGGCTGGCGAGGGGCGGGCGCGGCTCCTCCTCGGGGCGGCTGGCCAGGGGCGGGCGCGGCGCCTCCTCGGGGCGGCTGGCGAGGGGCGGGCGCGGCGCCTCCTCGGGGCGGCTGGCCAGGGGCGGGCGCGGCTCCTCCTCGGGGCGGCTGGCCTGGGCGGGCGCGGCACCAACTCGGGGCGGCAGACGAGGGGCGGGCGCGGTTCCTCCTCGGGGCGGCTGACGCGGGGCGGGCGCGGCTCCTCCTGGGGGCGGCTGGCGTGGGGCGGGCTCGGCTCCTCCGGGGACCTTGCGTGGGGCCGGAGCGGATCCTCCTTGGGGCGCCTGGCCTGGGGCGGGCGCGGCTCCTCCTCGGGGCGGCTGGCGAGGGGCGGGCGCGGATCCTCCGCGGGGCGGAGGCGAGGGGCCGGCGCGGCTCCTCCTCGGGGCGGCTGGCGAGGGGCGGGCGCGGCGCCTCCTCGGGGCGGCTGGCGAGGGGCGGGCACGGCGCCTCCTCGGGGCGGCTGGCGAGGGGCGGGCGCGGCTCCTTCCCGGGGCGGCTGGCGAGGGGCGGGCGCGGCTCCTCCTCGGGGCGCTGGCGAGGGGCGGACGCGGCTGGCCCGGCCAGTTGTCGGGTCGGCCGCAGCTTGCCGGCGTCCCCCAACCTGGAACTAGGCCACAGGCATCTGGTCTCTCCGGCGGTTGGCTTTTAACTGAGCTTTGCAACGGGGCTTTTCTACTTCCTGTCCTGCGCCGTGACCTCTGGGGGGCGGCTGCAGGATCCACTGGCTCCGCCCACGTTGGTGCTACGGGAGGCTCATCCCTCAGCAGGGCTGTGGGGTATCCCACCGCCTCGCTACAGCCGCATATAGGGATCTAGGGCAGTATTTAGCTCTCTGTCAAAAAAAAAAAAAAAGAGAAGAAGACTGATTATTGTGTCCGTTGTTTGGTTTTCTTACCACCCTTGTGAGAGTGGAGAACCAAGGTGTGAATGCATTATTTAGTCTGAGAATTATGGTAGTTTGTTCACACTTTTAATTTTCTATATTCTGCCTTTTCATTCACTTACATTTCAACCTTTCCCCTCCATAGGTTTGTAAGATGAAGAGAGAAAATCAGACTTTCTGACAAGCAGAGCCCAGAAGGACAAGAAGACCAAAAATGTATGAGCTACAGATTACACAAGGCATCAGTTTAATTGATCCAGGAAAAGCTTAAGGGTTGACTAGATCACAGTCTACATGGGGAGGAGATTTCTGACAGTAGATAGCTCTCTAATCTAGCAGAAAAAGGCATGATTAAATCTTGTGTCTGGAAGCGGAAGCTAGACAAATTCAGACTAGAAATCAGATACACATGTTTAACAGTGAGGGTAGTTATCTGCTGGAACAACTTATCTGGGGCCATGGTGGATTTTCCATTACTTGAAGTCTTTACATCAAGACTAGATGTTTTTAAGAGCTATGCTGCAGCTCAACCAGAAGTTATAGGCTTGATGCAAGAATTATTGGATGAGGTTCTCTGGCCTGGGCTATGGAGGAGGTTAGAATAGTTGGTCCTTTCTGGTCTTTCTGTGAATCAACATTGCCATACTGTCCGTCCTTCTGTAAACAAAGATATAATCAGCAAATGTGGCAAAGATGACTCAAGAACTTCACAAATCTCTTAAAAACTCTGGGATATAACCCTGCCAGAGGAACCCATCCGGGAAATAATTATATTAAAATGATATTCACTCTATAAAAAATCAAATAGCATAAAAAACCTCTTCTCTTGAGCTATTTGATTATAACACCACAGATTGTTAAAACTGAATGAGTAATTAAATTCAATGTTTTTTTACGTTATGTGCTGTTTGTTTATTTTGTTTAAATTTTTCTCATCTTCTGCCACGAAAGTCAATAAAGTAATTAACACAGTGGTTCTCAAACTGGGGCCGCCGCTTGAGCAGGGAAAGCCCCTGGCTGGCCGGGCCGGTTTGTTTACCTGCTGGGTCTGCAGGTCTGGCCAATCGCGGCTCCCACTGGCTGCGGTTCGCCGCTCCAGGCCAATGGGGGCTGCAGGAAGCGACGGACAGCAAATCCCTTGTCCCGCACCGCTTCCCGCAGCCCCCATTGGCCTGGAGCAGCGAACCACAGCCAGTGGTAGCCGCGATCGGCCGGACCTGTGGATGGGGCAGGTAAACAAACCGGCCCGGCCCGCCAGGGGCTTTCCCTATGCAAGCGGCGGCCCCAGTTTGAGAACCACTGCATTATCACTTTTGTTTATGGCCATTTTTACTCTTAGGCTCTTACGCTCTAGCATCAAATTGTTATTATCAGCAACCATTTTTATGGGCCCAATTCTGGCAGGTGCTGAGTCCCTTCTGGAAGACATTGATTTCTTTGGGATCTGAAGGTGCTTTGTGGATTTGCAGGATTGAGAACTTCTGGGAACTTCACTACACTATGACTGGTGCAGTTCCACCAACCATGATCACAACTGTCCTCAGTAGCCTGTGCATGTTTGATGATCCTGATGATGAGGGTGCTTAGTCACTTTCAAGGTCAAGCTTTGTCGTTAAGCATCTAGCTTGATATTTTGGTTCCTTCGGAGGAGGCATAAAATACATTTCCCATTGGCTAAAACATGCTGCAGCTCTCACTGCAAACAAAGAGAGAGAGAGAGAGAGAGATTTTCTTTCGCCATCTATTGAAATCAGTGACTAAAACCAAAGCAATTTAAATCAAAACTCCTGAAGCAATGATGAATCCTGCAGGACTTCTCCAAAATAATAGGAGTCCAATGTGCTTTTGAGCTGCATGTGGCTTTTGAGCTGCATATGGCATTTGGGGCAAAAAATTCCTTTGTTCATTTCTAGCTCACTCTCTTAAATGTCTGAATTAGGCCAGATCCTCAGCTGGTACAAATGCATGTAGTTGTATTGAGGTCAGTAAACAGGTGTGTAAACCCAAAGGATTGTGCAGGAGAGATGTTTTACTGACATAGCGTGTATCACACAGAACCTGAGATGATAACAGAGAACCTGTCAGAGTGAGGGCTGTGAGAGACACTGAGGAATTGTAAAATTGTTAGCTCTTTAATCTTTCTATCATTAAACATACCTACTAAATGTGTCCCCGCTACTGAAGTTGCTACCCAGTTCATAGCCTCCTGTACAGGATTTACACTGATTACTTCCTGGCACAGGTATGCCAGTCAGGGGTGGGAAGAGAGGTGTTCCTTGCCCAACAGAGCTGTGCTGGAGAAGTCCCTAGTGTAGATGCAGTTATTCTATCAACTAAGCTGTGCTTTTACCAATAGAGTTTGTGCCACTGGGTCTGCCAAGCCACTACCACTCCTCATTCAAATCCCTGCATAAAAACCGTCCCTCGTCTAGGTTGCCCATGACCATCCTCATCCCACCCCCTCCCTGCTGTGTGTGACACCTCGTTGTGCCGCATCGAACAGTGGTTTGCAGAGCTGTTAGGGACGGGGTCCCTGGCCTCTAGTCTACATCGGACAAACACCTCACCCACTTTTGGATGCTATAAGGAAAGGTAGCAAAATAAATAATGTTCAAAAGAAGCCTTTATTCAAAAGCTTACTAGAGGGAGCTCTGCACCCAAGTGGACTTCCCGGGGACATAAGCTCTGCATCACAGCAGTGATGACAGCCTTAAAAGGCCAGTGGTGTCTGGGCACAGTTATCTGTCATGGGTGAGGCTCAGGGAGGAGGCAATCTTGAACGCAGGCTGGGTGGCCAGTTAAAAAGGAAGCAATGTGATCTACTAGTAGATGAGTCCAGGGCTGGCTCTAGCTTGACGCCCCAAGCAAAAAAAACAACAACAAACAAAAAAAACCTGCTACTGCCTGCCGGACTGCCGAAGGAAAAAAAAAAAGGCAGTCGCAGGGAGCGCGGTCAAGGCGGCTCGCAGGAGGGTGAAGGGCGGCGCTGCAGCCCGCTCGCACCTTGGGGTGTTTCTCCCAGCCGGGCAGGCGGAGCCCCCGGGGGCTGCAGGAGGTGCTGGCTCAGCTTCTCATTTAAAGGCGGCTTGGCCGGGCCGGGCTCAGAGCGGCACAAGAGGCGGAGGCCGGTGCAGGCGGCAGAGAGTGGCACGTCCCGGGGAGCCCGGCGGCACGGGGAGTGGCAGGGATTGCTAGGCCGTGCCCCAGCTGGGCTGGGACTGGCGGAGCGCAGGGAGCCGGCCGGGGGCTCCGGAGCGGCGGACTGGGCTGCCAAAGCAAAAAAAAAAAAAACCACGGCAGGGCGGCCGGAATGTGCTGCCCCAAGATTGGCCGGAATGCTGCCCCTTACAATGTGCCAACCCAGGCACGTGCTTTCTCGTCTGGTGCCTGGAGCCGGCCCTGGATGAGTCAACAGACAAGGAAACCTCAGTTCTGTTCTGCTGTCTGACCTTGGGCTAGTCATTTAATCTCTCTGAGCTTTGCTTCCCCTTCCTTTGTGCTTGTTTATTTAGAATATAAGCTCTTTGGCTCGGAGACTGTCTCTCATCATGTGTATGTACAGCACCTGACACAGTGGGGCCTCAATCTCCATTGTGACCTCCAGGACCTATTTATAAATAACAATAATATAAACCAAGATTTGGCAAAAAGTGAAGCCCAAAGCCTTGAAGGTTCCCTGAATGAATCCTTCCCTTTGCTACTGCCATCAGCACGTCACAGACAACAGGCCTCTCACATCTAACTTCCACCTAAGAAGCTTAAGCAGGAGCTTCTGATATGGTTTCTTAAGTGCGAGCAAAACTTGATAGAGGCTCACGCATCTCCAAATTGCTGTTGGGCAGAGTGAACAGCCCAGAGCAGACGTGCAGCAGCTTCCTATGCAGTCTGGTCATCAACAAGCCATTGTTTAATATCACTGCAGCCGAACTGCAAAGGGAAAGGCTACATTGCTGCATCGTACCTGCTGTTCTCTGCCATTCCTGCAGGTGTATGGACAGCATGGGCAGACTTTGTTATGCTTATACTTTAAACAGGCACATATTCGATTATGGAATGATTTAGCTTTTAAAATGCAAACACAGGGTCAAATTCTTAAACAATATGAAATTGTTGTGATGTAGATGTTGTAATACGCTATAGGCTGCATGTGCCTAGTATAAATGCTGTATGCTTGGCATGAGGACATGAGTTGCCTGCTGGCAGCTGAAGCAAGGATTTAAGGTTATGAGCGGTCAAGAATTGTCTGTGCAAAACAAACTTGGTCATCTCTATAAGAGGAAATGGAATGTTTTGGATTATGGCAGCCTGCCCAGAACTGCTCTTCTGGAGTTATGGATGAAAGGCTTAGTAATCAGACAAAGAACTAATGATGCAACAGACTGGTCTATGAAAAAGGTTGTTTGCTATAGCTGAAGTTGGAATCAGACATCAACTCAGCGTCCTGAAAAAGAAGAGGCGTGTAACGTGAGGCTCCCCACACCTTGTGATCAGAATGAATTTTGACAGGCCATTGGGGTTTCCTTCGGATCTTCAGTTTCTGGTGTAGTATGAAAGGAGTATGAATGTGGAGTGAGTGGGATTTATACTGTAATCAATAAAAATATTTAGAGTATTATGTACCAACACTGTGTCTGGTATCTGCCTGCTCCCCCATCCCATAGGGAGGCCTCTATCAGAGCCTAACAAAATGGCCCTTAAAATGGGAGTCCATGCAAGCTGCCGAAATGCTGATGTGTGCTCATGATTTGGTTGGTAGCAGCCTCACATGCGTACAACCCCCTCGCATAGGTTATTTCAGCCAACAGCATGAACAACCTGAATGCGGTGGTGTGCACAGACATCCCTGCTGGGTCAAGGGACTCACAAGCATAATAATTCAGACCAGGATCCCCATGTGTATAAAATCCATCACTAGAGAATGCAAGTGACAATGCAGAAAAATAATTGCATATGCAAGTTATTTACACAAACAACTGGGGAGGGGGGGCACATTTTGAAAACTGGGCCCATTCTGCCTACAGGGCATTTGATGCATTCCCTTTGGCTAACCTTGTTTCTTCCTATGATTATTCAGAGATCAGAGAGTAGGGCAATATTTTTTATTTGACTGACTTCTGTTGGTGAGAGAGACAAGCTTTCGAGCCACACAGAGCTCTTCCTCAGACATTTTAATGGTAAAGTGGCATTTCAGCTGGAATTCTTAGTTCTGCGGGAACTATTGTGCTGTCTATTTTTCCCTCTATTTTATTCATAAAGATAAATGTTGTGATAATCTGGTTGTGCATGAAAAGAAAACAACAACATAAACCTTGAAAATATTTATTTTTATTGGAGTTCCATTGTAATATAAGGTGGTAAAGACTAAAAATCTGTCATTGCTGGTTGCAGCCTTGTCAGTTTCACCAGTAATTGTTTCTTTCATTTGTTTGCCAGCCCTGAACATTTTAGAAGGAACATGCACTGTGAGGTGTGGCTCTGAACTCTCCAGCTGTGCATAATGGGTATGCTGGAGTGTGTCACCCAAACACGCCAGAGAACAATAGCTGCAGCGTGTCCCTACCTTGGCCTTTCCCGGAAAATAGCATTGACTCATTGTCCTTTCCCGGAGAGCCTGGGCTTCAACAAAACCGAAAGAAGAATCTCTTCAAAAATATAGACGCCCCAGGGCACTTTTTTCCTTGGCCAGGACAGGAAATTATGCATTTTACTTCACCCACTTCATACAAAACAGACGCACACCAACTCAAACAGGCATGCACGCACACAAACACACACACAGATATAGACACGTATACATGCACAGGCATGTACACACACAGGTAGGCAAATGGAAAGATGCAGCCTCAGAGACACACTCACGCAAACAGAGACACACCCAAAGATGCAGAGGGACACAAACACACACAGACAAAGGGATACAGGCGAATAAGTGTGCGTGTGTGCACGCACACACACACACACACACGGGGATGTGCACACATAGGGATGCTTGTGCACAAAGGGGGACATGCAGGGGGATACACACAAACCCAAAGAGGGACGTGCACAGACAAAGGGGGATGTGTACACACAGGGACACACACGCACACAAAAGGGGATGTGCACACACACGGACACACACACACACATACACAAAGAGGACGTGCACACACAGGGACACACACACACACACAAAGGGGACGTGCACACACAGGGACACACACACAAAGGGGGGATGTGCACACACAGGAACACACACACAAAGGGGGGATGTGCACACACAGGAACACACACACAAAGGGGGGATGTGCACACATAGGGACACACACACACACAAAGGGGACGTGCACACACAGGGACACACACACACACAAAGGGGACGTGCACACACAGGGACACACACACACACAAAGCGGACGTGCACACACAGGGACACACACACACACACAAAGGGGACGTGCACACACAGGGACACACACACACACAAAGGGGACGTGCACACACAGGGACACACACACACACACACACACAAAGGGGGATGTGCACACATAGGGACACACACACACACACACAAAGGGGACGTGCACACACAGGGACACACACACACACAAAGGGGATGTGCACACACAGGGACACACACACACACAAAGGGGACGTGCACACACAGGGACACACACACACAAAGGGGGGGATGTGCACACATAGGGATGCTTGTGCACAAAGGGGGACATGCAGGGGGATACACACAAACCCAAAGAGGGACGGGCACAGACAAAGGGGGATGCCCAAAAGGATGGACGGACACACACACACACACACACACACACACACACACACACACAGAATCTTTTTCAGTGTCTGGGGTCAGGAAATAAAACTGACCGCCCCCCTTGAACTAGTCCATCTCCTTCCCTTCCCCTTGGCCCCCACCCGCCTTTCCTCTCTTCCTTTTCCTCCTATCTCCCCTTCCCTCCCTCCCTCCCTTCACCGACTTTCTCTTCCCTTTCCCCATCCTCTCTTCCTTCTCCCTTTTCTTCTCCCCTTCCCCCATCCTCCTCTCCCCAGGGTAACCCCACCCCTGCTCACCCACCTCACCGCCGGGCTTTCCCAGGCAGCCACAAGCCCCCACCGCACCCCACCCCACCCCACCCCTGGAGGCTTGGCTCGTCTTTTCTCTCTTTCGCTAGCTGCTACTTTCGGTTTTAAAGTCACCCTGCGCTGGGGCTGCGCTTCTATTGGTCCAGCTGGGATAAGGCCACCACCTTAAATCCGCCTGGATTGGTTTGGCTCTTCATCAATCACTTCTAGTAGCCGGGCCTCCAGATGGTACTGAATGGGGAAGGAGGGAGGGAGAAATAGAAACTCCTGCACAGAAGGAGAGAGCAGCTGCCAGAGGCCAGGAGGAGGTACATGTGGATGGCTGGCTGGGTGGGGAGAATGGGGTAGCCAGGACTGTGTGTATAGAATAATGCAGAGAGACCGTGGGAATAGATTGTAAGGTCATAAATTATCTATATAGTGACTATGGAATAATGATGATAGGGACCCAGGTTAGACTTCCCTGTTTTCATCTAGGTCCCTTTTGTGCTGAGGTTTATTGCAAAACTCAGAGCTCTGAGCATCTGTTCCGCTGAATATTATTTTCAGTTCCCTGGGGGGGGGCAGGGGGGTAAATGGTCAAGGTGGGCAGCCTTAGGGAAGTAGGATGGCAGCGAAGGGCTGGCAGGAAATACAGGCTGGGGAGAGGTATGCACTAAGCATGCATGAGTTTATATTTATTCTGTGTTCAATGGCTGACCAAGAGTGGCAGTGCAGAATGAATGGGAGCTATGTGTTCTGATTGTCGGGTTATGCGCAGCAGTTACTCCACAGGGTAGTAGGGCCCTAGCACTTAGCTCTGGGGATACAGACAGACAGCCATCGGCACAGCCTAGGCACCCCGTTTAAATCATGTAGATATAAATCACGTATTAACGTGGCTAGGGAACTGGGATGGCTGACCAAGTTGTAGTAAAAAGACCAAATGAATGAGCACTTGATGTCACGTTACCTCCCTCCCTGTTTTTATAGCGGCATGATCAGGCCGCACAATTTGAGTGAAATCCTGGCTTGTTTGGTGTTTATTGGTTTTTGTTCTGGTCACTAAATAGCTCAATTTTGCATGTGTCTGAGAGGGAGCACAAAGCACATGGAATGGGCTGAGACCTCATATGAAAGAGACAGCAGGGACCCCTCCCCCCCCAGCAGCAGTATTTTGTTATAATTTCTGATCATTGGCAGTGGGTATTTTTGGGGAATAGAACAGGAGGGAAGAGGCTGCCGATAGGCATATGTTGGTCGTTTAAGCTCTGCTTCTTTTCATTTTGCCACTGGCCTGCATGCTGATGGGGCAGTTTTGTGTTCTGCTTGGGGGGCAAAGATGTGGGATGGTGATCTGAATTAATGTTAAGCTGGGTGACCTTATTCACCTCTCCTCAGAAACCTTCACTGAAGCTGGGTGAGGGTGCGTGGGAGACGCAGCACTGCAGCCACATGCTCTGAAAACTGCCTGCTTCTGTAGCGTGCAGCATTGTTCCTCCTGCAGCAGTCCGTGTGGTAAGTGTACACTCAGCCTGGGCCCTGGGGAGGGCTGGGGCTTCGGAGCAGTTTTTCCAGGAGACAAGAGGATAGAGGAGGAGGGGCTGGAGATGGAGGGGCCTAATGGCTTATTTAATTGAGGCAAGGGAGGGAGACTTGCCTGGGCTCCAGCACTCTGTCGGGTTATTCTCGGTCATGCACCTGCTGCTGCCACAAGGCAATCGCCTGCCTGCCCCTCTGTCAGGAAATGAGGCTCTTTCTCTGCTACTCTGCAGTTCCTGCCCACCCCCTCCCCCGCTTGAGTTAATGATCAAATGAAACTGAAATGCTTCCCATAGAGGGCCAGATCCTGCTCTTGCTTAGACCAGTGTACATTAGGAGTAATTGTGTGGCGTCCAATGGAGTTAACCCAGATACATTAAAATCTTGCTCATAAAGGGGCAGATGCTGATTTCAGGTACACTAGAGTAAATCAGGGTATGTCTACACCATAGTGGCACACCTACGGCACTGTAGCTAAGCCGCTGTCATGCTGCAGTGTAGATGTGTCCTGCCTTGACGGAAGGGGTTTCTCCATAGGTGTAGTTAATCTTCCTCTTCGAGAGGTAGTAGCTGATAGGAGAATTCTTCCATCAACATAGGTGCATCTACAGTGTGGGGCTAGGTCAACTTCACCATGTTGCACAGGGAGTGAGATTTTTCACAGCCCTGAGCGAGGTAGCTAGGTTGATCTAATCTTTAGGTGTAGACCAGACCTTAGTTCAGTTCCAGATTAACACTGGTGTAAGTGAGAGCAGCATCTGGCCCTAAATTTAATCCTGTGGCATAAGCAAAAAATCCAGAACATGAATGATCACTGCCCCACTTGGAAACTTTCAGATCTACGATAGGTCACTCAAACCACATTCAAATGTTCCGCACCCTTTTCTCTATTTCCTGTAGCATTATTGCAGGTTGCCAAGTAATATGTGGGAGGTAATGGCTCACTAGAGGTCACCTTTCAACTCACACCATTATGAACAGCACAGAACATTTTACTGCCTCATACATGGGCTGATACAGTAGCAGGCAACTCGGGCACAATGCATGTTGTACTGAGACGTCGTCATGCTTTGAGCTTGGTATTAATCAAATGATATGATCTCTTAGAAAGTAGAAATACTCTAGTGCAATAGTGAAGGCTTTTTATCTTATTGTAATAATAATAATAATGAATAGTTTTCAGATAGCTGGTTGACTTTTTTTGAATAACATTTTTTAACTTGAAAATGCCTTCTTTTATTTTTCCAAAAAAATTCCGGCAAAAAGAATTTGTCAAAAATCTTGACATTTTTCAATTTCCATGATGTTTTCTGTGATTTTTTTAAGCAATATTTTTATCAGTGCAATGGTATCACAAGGTACCATTGAAATGTTCCAAATTTTAAGTAAACAATAAGTATAGTTAATAATAAAATAACAATAGTCATGCATTTTATTCTTTCTTTATCTTTATCGTGTTGTACTTTGTCAATCAGAGCACAGCGCCATTTTTATAATGAGCATGAATTGGATCATTTGCTTTTCTTCCCTGGGCAGAGGGGATGCCAATCCAGTGGCTGTCCTTGTGGGCATAAATAGAAAACTTCATGGCACCATCCCTTCTTGGGAGCGTGTAGACTCCTGAAGGGACATGCAGGGATGTGGCTTGATGGGATTTTAAAGCTGATGGAGGAAGGAGGAGTGGAATAGTGGACCAGCTTCTCTATGCAGTGACATCCCTGGCTGATCCCATAGAAACCTGAGTAGATACCTGATTGAAAATTAATGCTGTTTCACTGGCTTTAATTCCTTCTTGGCCCCTCTCCAGTTGCAATTGCCACAAAAAAACTACACTACCAGGGGGAAATTGGGGCCAGCCTTCTATGCAGACACACCATTACACTCTGCTCTGCCTTCCTCTGTCTTAGAACATCAGAATCCATTGGAAGTGGAGGCCACGACTCCTGCCCATTTCACTTCACCCAATACCCTTCTCTTCAAGTATATAATTGACTGCGAACTCCCTGAGCTGAATCCCATAGAGTTCCCAGCCTCAGTCTTTGTAATTTTCCCAATGGAAAGGGACAAAATCGGTTGTTATTAGGGCTGGTCATGCAAGAAAAACCTTTTCTCATGGGAAAAAAAAATAAAAAAATTGAAGTTGTTTTCGTTTGATCTGTTTTCCAATGTTTTCAGAATGTTTCGCAAATCGAAATCCCCTCCTCCATTTTTATTGAAAACATTCTTGAAATGTTTCAGTTTTTTGTAATTTACTGAAACCAAAATTAAATGCATTTCAATCAGATTTTTTATTTTAAAAATGGGAAAAAAAATTTTAAAAGCATGTTTTTCACAAGAAAAAGAAAAATGTTGATAATTTTCCACAAAAAAACCTCACTGGATTTTCAAAATAAGGCCCTATTTTCACTAAAATGTTGTCATTTGATATTTTTGACCCACATCAATTACGATGTGTATTGTTGTTGTCTTTTTGCTTAGGGGTCCCAATCAGGACTCAGTATGTCATTGTGCTAGGGGCTGTACAAACACCAGAACAAAAGATGCTCCCTGCTCCAAAGAACTTCCAATCTCAGTATAAGATGAGAGACAACAGGTGGGGGAAATGCTATTTCAGTGTGATAAGCAGTGATCACAGTGCAGCAGCTGCTAAACCATGTTTCCAGCTATACTTTGCCAGGCTAGTCTATTTGTTGGGATATTATTCATCATTATGTTCATATCATATTTTGCATTCCTGAGATCTCAATGGCATTTAGCATTAGCAAAGTGAGCTCCACACTACTTCCAGTGAGGTAGGTTAGCACAGCCATTATTGCCTTTGTACAGATTGTTCATTTTCACCCAGGCACGGGGATATCCCAAAATGATCCTCAGCTTTTTTCATACCTTGTTTCCTGGTGTATACATTGCAGTGTTGGACATGAATTTATGTTAAAAAAAACAAACCCTTTACTGTGCAGAATCACTTGAGTAGAAAGGGATACAAGTGAGCCTTGTATATATACTGCATATATCTTGGTAATCAGCAATAATGGGAGTGGAAGAATGTGTCTGGGGTTTTGACAAAACATGGTGCTGGGATGCATGCAATGAATGTATACGTATGCCCAGGGCTCAGCCCTCAGAAGTGCAGAGAGGCTTCCATGTAGTGTAGGACAATGAGCTCAGCAGCCCGAGTTGACACCTGTGTGTGCTCTGAAATGAGAGCTGTTGACTGGGGGCGGGGGAGTGGGTATGCTGGGGAGGGAAGGTTTAGATGAAAGGCTGGATCTTCAGCTGGTGTGACATAAAGAAGTTTCTTTGATGTCACTAGAGCTACAGTGATTTACACCAGAAGAGAATCTGGCCCATAGGGTGACCATGGCAAAGAAGGTGAGTGCAATCCCGTGAGTTCAGTTTACATGCATAGTAGCTAGGATTTTCAATCTCCCCCACTGCCAACCAGGAGTAGTTGCTACTACTTCAGAGCTACATTTAGCAGAGACAGTGTGGGGTGTCACTGATGGAAAAGCACCCCAGGGTGCAAAGAAATTAGCATCCAACTACTCAGTGCTGCGTGATCTTAGATTGCAAACACACCAAGGCAAGCTCTGTCTTTTTATTATGTGTGTGTACATCACCTAGCATGATGGGACCCTGGCCTGTGGTTGGGGCCGCTAGGCACTACAGCAGCACCATAAATCAATCAGAATGATTGCTAGAACACAGGGCACTCTTCCCCTGCCTAAGCCACCCCAACACGTCCCCTAGATGAATGAGGGTGGAGTGGATGGCATAGCGCTTTAGAATGATCTCAGCTGATCATACTCTTCTTGTCAAGCCAACACGTGGCAGTGATCACTCTCCTTGGTTTACTTCACTTTTATTATGAGCAGGGTGTATTTGATTTAAATCACTAGTCAGGAAGACTCGATTTAATCTTGGATTTCTACATAAAAGTGCATTCTTGTTGGTTGTTATAACCTTAATACATATTCTTCACAACTCAGAGATAGAGGAGATAGATGAGACCCAAACCGGGTCTCTTTTATGGCCTGCTGCCATTATAGGTTTTCCCTTCTAGTGAGAGAATTTCGTCCCCAACAATCTTCTGTTCATTGAACTTTTTGAAACTTTGCACTTTTAGAGAGAGGTAAGGGATTGACTCTGTGTACACACATTTGAAGAGGGACAATAGGGTTGAGGTCTGTTATTTCTCACCTTTATATATCATTAATTTATTTTAAAACATTTTTGCTGTTAACAAGCATGTTATCTCTCGAGACACAAATCCGCAGTTTGAGAACTGCAAAACTAAGCATCTCTGATGGTATCTTCTAGACTGAGCACTGAGTCTCATTGGGTAGATAGAAAGATTAAGCTAAATAATCTATACAGACGCCCCTGGCACCCCGTAAGATTGGGTCCCTAATCCAAGAACTATTGGAACTCATTTACAAAACTTTTCTTAAACATGACATGAATATATTGTCTCATACTATAGAATTAGAATTTATAATCCCTATTCCTTGATGAGATATCTTTGAGCTATAATGTATCTTTAGATAGGTTTTTTCTTCAAAAAGCATTTTATAAAAAAAATCCCATTTAAATAAAAAAATACGATTTTTTAAATTATTTTTTTTAATCATTGATTTTTATCCACCCTGATTATGAGTAACAAAGCCCCATGCTCAGCAACCTCTTGCTCTCTCACAAGATCTCCTCCAGACCCCTGCGGGATTGAGTCCCTGCTATGCAGGTACAGTTACTCTAGGAATACAAACTGAGTATTTGGGCATTGTATTTGAATTCTGTTTCAGTAGCATGATCAGAACACACTGGGGTAGCATTAATAGAATATTGACTTTTCCAGTTTGTTCCTTAACCACTACGTCATCTTCCTGTCGGTGAGGTGTGGAGTAAGATTATTATGCAATGAGAGAGTTTTTCCATCATGCTGAATTCTGGTTAATATAATAATATAGTAATGCGTAATGAGATCCTGCTATGCAAATATTGAGCAAAGAGCTGACGCTGTATTTGTTCTAATTCAAAGAATCACAATGCTTGTATTTAGTTTGTTGCAGGCTTGGTGGTTAGCCAAATAGAGTATGATATCAAAGGAAAAGTTCCCCTTTTAATGCTGTCTCCCCCTTCATAGCCTGATGCCTCTGCAGCCTTTACAGTATGTAAGATCATGTCCTTCCAGTGCTGTTACTTTAAGGAGGGTCTGAAAAACCACGCTCTGTGCTAGTTACAAATTCCCACCTAGCAGGCATTTCAGGGTGACAGCCTTTGAAGTCAGTTGGAGTTTTGATTTTTATTTCAATGGTAGTAGGACCAGGCCTGTCATGTGCTCCTTTAATATCTTTGAACCACTTTCTCTTTCCTGTTTGTTGTTGTTCTTGTTGTTATTAAGGCAATTTAGAGCCAAATGCTCAGGTGACATAAATTGTCATAGCTTCATTCTGGCCTTAGTGAATTTAGAGCCTGTGAAACATGCTGGAGTGACAGCATCAGAATCTTAGTCCCAGATCCTCAAAGATATTTAGGCTCCTAACTTCCACTGATTTCAAAGGGAATTAGGCACATAAATGTCTGTGAGGATCTGGGTCTTCAGTCCTTTATCTTCAGCGTGAGATTTGCAAAAGCAATGACAATTCAAAGCTCCACACACGGCCCTGCCAATGTACCTCAACCACCATATTGGGCCTAACCCAATGCCCATTAGTGTTCACACGGAAGGATATTGGATCAGACCCATTGTTATGGTGGTTTCTAGATGTGGACATCTGTCCATTATAAATTAGATGGAGCAACCCCCCATCCCCAACTCTGTCATGCAGGCCACTGAAGAGCTACTAGCTGGCCATGATATTCAGTCATTACCATACTGGAGGTTTTTCGCCTTCCTCCGAAGCATGGGGCAGGGGTCGCTTGCTAAAAGAGTGGGTAGATCGGCTAATGTGGCCTGCATCTTGCAGGAGGTCAGACTAGATGATCATAATGGTCCCTTCTGATCTTGAATTCTATGATTCTATGATATTCATCACCATATGAAACAATGACCTCCTAGGAGTCATAGATTCCATCCCATTACAACTCCCAACCAAACATGTCCATCCTACTTTGGCGATCATGATAGGAAATGTACTGATTTGACATAAGAACTGATTCAAAGAGCGCTGAAGTCAATGGAAGGTCTGTAATCGACTTCAGTGGGGTTTGCCCTATGCCCTTAGTTGCTACAGTGGCCATTGCATTGGGAATACCTAAGACAGAGAGGTAAGTAGGTAGACTGTTTAAGCAAAATGTTTAATATTTACACAGAAAAGTTTTTCTGATGTTAAACCTCTGTTTGGACAGAGGCTAGCTAACCTTTTTCACAAGATTTCCATGTTGCTGGTGTCAAAAAGTAATGTCATTATATTTAGCCGTCTCTTAGGGGTATAATGAAGTTTAAAAACTATTGTGATCCATAGCTGGAGCGCAGTATACGTGCAAAACATCTTTATTCTAATTCGATTGTGTTTTACTTTTCAGTAAAATGGCAAGCATCTAGATTAGTCTTTGAAATTCCCATTGTAATTAAACACGTTAGGCCAATTCCATCCTTTGTGTAATTCCACTGATTTACATAGAGCTATCCCAGGGATGACCTGGCTCCTAATTTTAAAATATAATGTATATTTTATATGTGACATGAACTTTTTACCATGCAAACTTGCAGAATGGCAAACTGATGGAACTGAATACAGGTTCTTCTGAATGATAACAAGTCTAAGAAGAAATGGAAACGTGTAACACTTAACGGGTTTTTAAATTGATTTTAAAGGAGGCAGGAGGTAATTGTACATGTTGAGAAAACAAGATCATATTTTGTTTTTTTAAAGGAGATACATAAGGATTTGTTATGGTCTGTCTGAAGAAATTCCTAGCAAAAGTATTTTTCTATATTTCCAGAGATACAATTTCACATTTGTGAAATACATCTCTCAGGACACACTGTGGCAATGAGATAGGACTTTTATTTTGCTAGTTGTCAAGGATATAGAAAAATAAATACAAACTATAGAGGTCTGATAAATGAGCATAGCACCTGATAAACAAATTTAAGGGTTCCCAAAGGTGCTTCCCTTTTCTGTTCCTACATATACCCTTCCCAGAAAACCACCTCAAATCCAAATTTAAAACATTAAGATATTCTAAAAATTGTTGTTTTAAAATTTCTTCCATATTGGGGGCCACATAGAGACCATGGACTCAACCCTGATTCCTGGTGCAAGTTAGAGCAGGTGCAGGGTTGCTCTAACTCATATCATCTGGAATGTCCATTCTGCTGGCCCAGAATTGCTAACGCATAGCGCATTCTTTCCATGCCTAGCACTGCAATACATCCCCTAGATCAGCGGTTGGCAACCTTTCAGAAGTGGTGTGCCGAGTCTTCATTTATTCACTCTAATTTAAGGTTTCGTGTGCCAGTAATACATTTTAACGTTTTTAGAAGGCCTCTTTCTATAAGTCTATAATATATAACTAAACTATTGTTGTCTGTAAAGTAAATAAGGTTTTTAAAATGTTTAAGAAGCTTCATTTAAAATTAAATTAAAATGCAGAGTCCGCTGGACTGGTGGCCAGGACCCAGGCAGTGTGAGTGCCACTGAAAATCAGCTCGCGTGCCGCCTTTGGCATGTGTGCCATAGGTTACCTACCCCTGCCCTAGATGAATGAGGGTGGAGTGGATGGCACGGCCCTTTATGCTACCAGGGGATTCCCCTATAACAAGGGAATCCCTAGCAGCCTCCTGAAGGCAGTTTTAAGTCCTCTTTGTGCTGCTGAAGTAGATTTACTCTGGACTGAGGATCTGGCTCCTTGAAGCCAGAGTCTGATTCCAGTTACACCAGGGTTGATCCAGAATAACTCCTTTGACATTAGGGTAACCAAGATTAGAGTGTGACCCATTTGGTTGGACTTTTTTTCCTAAAACCTGAGGGAAAACATTGAAAGATGTATTTTAGGAGAAGATTTTCAAAGCTACCTAAAAAATCTAAATTACAGTGGATGTGAATTAGGCACCCGTGTTCACTAGGCAGCTTTGAATATCTCCACCTTAATTTTTTTTTAAACAATGCAGTTTTTCAAGTGCAAGTTTTTCTCACACTCCATCACATAGGGGGCCGGGTTCTTTCTTCCTTGAGTATTATTTACTTACTGTGAGAAGTTGCATTGACCTTGACTGGACTTCTTGTGTGAATAAATCCTACTCAAGGTGAGTAAGGGTGGCAGAATCAAACCCATAGTTTGTTAGGGAGAAGGCGAGTAGACCAAATTTTGCCCTCCGTTACACCCATCCATGTTCATAATTGAAGGGCAGAATTTCTTCCATTGTATTCATCTCCTTTAACATTCTAAAGGCTAAGGGAACTGGCAAGATACAGCCCGGCCCTTTGTGGACAACAATAAAATGTTCTCGAATCATGAATGAAAATCACACGATTGTTTCATGGAAGGCAAGAATCCTTTAAAGGCAGATTTCCGATTTCCAAGTAAACGTATCCTCCAACAGCTGCTGTGTAATACTATCATTTCCCATGTGTGAGAGAGAGTGGAGACTATGAACGTAGGCTTTCTCACTGCCACACACGAACAACAAACCACTCCGAATTCCAGCAGATGTTTTGCTTTGACAATGAGAACATTATACACTCGTTTCTTCCTCTATCTCAGGAAGAAATACCATTTGGCAGCAATTTGCTGGCTGGCCATGGGAACGAATCACTAAGCTGATCAATGGCTCCGTGACTTGAAAATGCCCTCTAAGAAGCAGAGAGGTTTACAAGCCATCAGGGTTTATATCTTTTAAGCCAGTGTTCTAGCCCTTGGAATAAAGTTGTTTGTTTGTTTGTTTGTTTAAATCATGGATCTGTATTTGTATAGGGTCACTGGTTTATGTGAATTTTAATTTCTTGGAAAGGTTTAACAACACAGGGTCATAATGTGCTGTCTGCTCTCTTCTTTGAAATCAAAGGGGAGTTCTGCTACAAAACCAATGGTCTGATTTTTATTAATTTAGACTCTGACGACCATCCGTTAAGAAAGGGCAGCAAGCAGAGGGAGAAACAGGCATGCAGGGAGATGAAGACAGGGTGCGGCCAAGTCAGAGTGCCTGTGTGCAACCCAATGAATGCATAGAGAGCACACCTGGGATTTTCAATGTCTCCTGCTTCCAGTCCAGAGCCACTGTAGAAGCCTACAGCTGAGGCAGTCCTGAGGCCAGCCACTGACCGAAAAGCATCCAGGGCTTCTGTGAAAACCATATTGTTCCTGACCCGCTGCTCAGTGTCTCATGATATCTATTGGCCACACTGTTCTTGTCATCCCATTCCTCTCTTTACTCTGCTTCACCCTGTGGTATTGTGACCACCCAAATGTCATGCTCAGTAGCCCCTGTTGCTGACTCAGGGCTACTCTGTCACAACTTTCATCCCTAGCTCGGCAGGATGGAGTTCCTAGTGTCCTTGTGCAACTCCTGCAGCTGTGAATGCAACCTGGGGATTTGATATTTGCATTCGGAGTCAGGAAGTTCGGGTCCTCTCAAAAGCCTATGTAATAGTACAATTATGCAATATGTAGGGGGCGTTTTCAGGATGCAGAATTCTGGCTAATGTAACAATGTGGTGGTGTGCAGCAAGACCGCAGTATTCAAGTTAGCTAAAAGCTGACATAGTATTTCATGTAAGAGGAAGAATCATAAAACTTATATTTAGTTTGCTTTTGGGGAGAGTCAAGAAGAGAGTGATGCAAGAAGAAATTGTTTCCTTTCTGCACATTGTTTGGAAAGCAGTGTACTTACAGTGAAAACAATGTTAAAATAATTTTAAGGAAGTGATTTAAGCAAAGCAGGACTATTTCAGCTGGACAGCCACTCCTTGTGTACCTTGTTCCACTGCAGCCTTTATGGCATGTAAAGATCACACCCTTCCAGCGCTGTTTGAAAGCGAGATAGACCCAAAGAACCCTGCATCATCTGATCTACATAACTCAGGCCTTAGGCTTTCATGCAGTGATTCTTAAGTCTACCCCAACAACTTGTGGTTGAACTAGAGTATCTCTTTTAGAAAGTCATCTAGTCTTGATTTAAAAACTCTAAGCAATGGAGAGTTCATCACAGCCCTCGGTAGTCTGTTCCAAAGGTTAATTGTCCTTTCTGCTAAAAATGTCCATCTTATTTCTTGGTTGAACTTTGTTGACCTTAACTTCCAGCCATCTTGGAATCTTGGCTCTACGTAATCTTGGCGCTACTTAAAATGCTTTAATCATCTGCTGTTATTGGGTGAAATATCTACTGATATTGGGTGAAATTCACCCTACTTAGAACAATTAAATATGACTTAGCATAGGGTTTTTATGCACAGGGGTAAATTTCCCACACTGTGGTCAGCAGTTCCATAGCTACTGATAGATCCATGCGTATAATTATACATGATTGTTGCTCCTGCGAGGCCGATCATGCAGAGGCAGTGGACTCCAGCTTGAGAGTCAAGTGACTTGGTCCCTGATCTTGCAATGGACTGGATGTGAGCAGACCTCCACTGACGTTTCACACGGGCACAGAAGTCCAGCCACACAGAGTCTGTTACAGGAATGGGGATTGGGTTCCATCCCTGGCTCAGCCACTGTCTTGCTGTGTGACTTTGAGCAGGACACTGAACCTCTCCATGCCTTGGTTTCCTTCTCTGTAAAATGAGGTAATAACACTTCCCCACCTTTCTAAAGCATATTGAAATCTACAGATGAAAAACCACTACCAGCATGCTATGTATTATCATCAATTAAAGACAATGGGTGTTTTGCCCATGTAAGCGTTTCAAAACTAGGGCCTCCCTGCTTGCTAAGATTGTCTCCTCCATCTTCCAAAAGGTGCACATTCTAGACAATGCTGGGAGGGAGCTTGTGCAGCTGGTGACAGCCCAAGAAGTGGGAGTGCAAGAATGTGATGAAGGGTTGAATGCTGACCACATTTCCCAGGCAGCCAGCGGCCAAAACTTGGAGGAAACTGTGGAGGTCCCAAAGTACATAAATCCTGGCTTTGCTGCATGTACTGATGACCACAGTATCAAATAATAACAATAGAAGGAGAAAATTAACGTAAAGGAAGAAGACAGAGCATGATTCTGCTGTCAGCTATAGAAAAATATTGGCAGACCTTGACACAATGTCCAGTTCCGCTTATAGTCCTAATTTGTGACCAGTTTACACATACTGAAAATACCAGTGTTTCTAAAGATCAGTAATGAGCTGTTCCTGGATAATCTTGGATTCAAGAAGGACCTGGATCCCTGCCATCTCCAGCCTTTTTGATGCATGGCTTAATTAATTTTATATCAGTGGATTTAAAGTCGCCGACCCCAGCCGGTAATTTAACGTTTGATTAGGTCCCACATTTAAAAGAGATTTATATAAAAAAAATCTTGGACCATCTCACAATTAGCTTTCTTCTGAGCTAGCAATAATTGTAATTGGTAGAACCCACTGGGCTTGATTCAGTGACACCAGCATAAATGAGTCACTCCACTGAAGTCAATGCAACAGTAGCAAGATAGTATAAAACCAGTGGAAGTACTAGAAAAGTCTGGCCATGTATTTTTGAACAATTAATAAAGCGAACAAATTTGCTGAATGCTTTCACGGTGAACGTATTTATGACCTTTTCTCTCCAGTGTTGTTATCTTTCTTTTTTAAAAGGGAAAGTGGATTCCAAGATAGACACTGGAATTTAATCATTTCTTATCAGTGTGAAACTTTGCTGCCCTGGAGGAAAGCAGTAGAGGTTAAAGATTTGAAAATATGTAACCTAGTGGGAATGACAGTTTGTAAGTTTGCTTTTATCTGAATCTTGTTAAAGACACATAACATTAAGTATCCAGCAGAAATAAAAAATAAATAGACTTTATCCCAATATTCTGCTTCCATCAGGTGAGTCCTTATGCATGGATCTAATATGCCCACTCTATGGACAAAACAGTAATAACTTTTGCCTAAGCCACTAGTGCAATTTAATGAGCCAGGCTTGTCAAACCACAGCATTCAGGGGCCCGATCTTACTCCAGGATTGGGCCCTACAGGAGATGGCTAATAAATTGTTACTTGTACAAAAAAGTCCTATTCACAAAGAATTTGAAGAAGGCTGTAGTTCTTTATCAGTTGTTGCTAAGGTAGCTACCTGGATTAAACTGACGTTTGTAGATGATCTGCAAAGATTATGCCTGGTAATGATATTTCGTTTCACTAATGATGAAGTTTTTCAAAAATGTAAAGTGTGGAAAACGATGCTAGAGTTCTTTTTACTACTCTTTTGAGGTTTGATGTGTCTACTGAATAGATGTGTACTTTCAGAGCAAGAGAGAGAGATTTATCTATTTTCTGCTAATCCGTGGGTTTTTTAAAAATTGTTGGCATATAGTTTTTGGAGTCAGGTTTCCGCTTTGGTTAATGAATATATAGAGAGGGTACAGAAGTGAGAGATATAGTGGTTGGCATTAAAATGTCAGCCACAGTAGTATCCACATTGTGATTAATATACTTCCCCCTCTCCTTAAAAAAGGAGATATTCACAGTTACACTGTGACAACAGTTTGGAAAAGCTGATTTTGAAAGGTTTATGCTGCAATTTTATTCTGACCAATGAACTTATCTAGATATGATTAAAGAATGTAACTGCTTGAAAACAATAATACTTAACTCTTTTTCAGAAATGCATGTGCACAAAAGTCCATGTGCACTGGAGTGCCTAATTTTTCATGGGCAATTATCTTGCATCACAGTTAATGTGCACTCACTTAACATCCAACTGGCCACATTTGAGCACCATTACTGTACAGGATGGTGAGCACAACAACTGAGCACACACTTTTCCATATATTTGCTCAAACTTTTGGGGAAAAAGGCATTAAAAGAGGAATGGTATTAATGGGAGAGGCTTGGGTATTATATTACTGAAGGCCAAACTTTATGTTTGAGTAATGTTTTCTCTGCCAGAATGAAAGTTATGCTGTTAAATCTCTTCCTTGACTTGAAGCTGTGTGTTGTTAGAGTCTAAGACACCTAGATCCGTGCACAAGCACTTTTTTAGTTGCATGGATGAACTGAAATAAATAAATACACTCTGAAAATCTGGGTTGATTCATCTTCAACGTGTTATCAAGTAACTAATTGAAACCCATCAAAATACATTATGTGAGAAAACAGTATTATTACATAAATGTGTTAATGATTGCAAAATGCATTGAAAAAGTGCAAAATGCTCTGTATGTGCTAAGCTTTATTTATTAATAATATTTTATTTTAGTATGGAGCCTTGCTAAAGTAGGATCTGATCTTAAATGATCACTAGTCTTACACGCATTGAGTAGTCCCTGCTCCTCAAGTGGTGCCATAGACTCCACTGGACCTAATGAGGGAGGAAGGAACCTCACAATATGAAGCAGAAGATAGCTCTTAGGATGATCACAGATGTCCTGTCTGGCCTTGGAATGGAGTAAATTACATTCATACAGAGGGCCAAATTTTGCCCTTCATCACACTTGCACAGCCGCAATGAACCACAGTGAGCCTTTATCAAACTGGTGGGGAAAGGGGGGAGTTTATCTGAAATATACTATTACCTTGCAATTATTAAATGGAATATATTTTCTTGAGGCCAGCTCTTACTCACTGTTTCCTGGACTGATTACAAAGTAAAAGATCTCAGGCCCTTAGCCATTTTAGGATAGTGAAATTATTTACAGTGTCACACATACCAGGGAAGGATCCCAATATAGTCAGTATATTCTACATGTTTTTTTCCATCTTTTACTAAATCAGCACTCTCAGTGCAAAAGCCAGTTCCCAGAAGCATCATGTGGATTTGTGACACTCCTTGGGAGGCTTTGCCGTTCCTAAACCAATGAGTGGATTATACTTTATCCCTATGGAGTTTATTATCTGTGACAGAAATAATATGGATAATCCTCATAACCTAAATAATCCATGAAAAATTTAATACATGTTACTAAGATAAATTAACCAGATGGGGCCAGAAGAATTTGGCCTGTTCTTGAGTGATGGATGGGCCTGAGATGCAAAATTTGGGTCTAGATCTGAACTTTCCTAAAGTCTGAGGTGTTTGGATTTAGGATTTAGGTTGGGCACCATATCTTGTCGTCAGTTGTTTTAACTGGTTCAGGACACCATGCGTAAGGGAACAGGACACAATGACTATCACTCATACACCATATGAGAAGTACTGAAACCAGTACAGTACCTATTACTCTAATGAGCCATATTTTGGGGCTATCGATACTCAATGAATGTTTGTTCTATGCTTTGTATTTCCCGCTCAGACATACGTTAACTAATACAAATACAACTACAGTTTTACTACATGCGGGAGAACAGGTGAGGGGGAGAGGTTACGGATGTGCAGAATCCATAGTGGAGGGGTTGCTATGGAGATCAGCTCTCAGCATGCTGTCATGAAGGTGAATTGACAGCCAGGCAAGGGCAGGCTTGCAGGGGCCATAAGTGGTTTTGCAGGTTGGTTGATCCACAGGCCATTATTCCCGCATGGATAGGCTTTGCTGTTGCTATGAGGCCTGGTCTGACCCACCAAGCTTCTCAGCCACCTGGCTGTGTTTTCCCCAATCTAGCCTGAAAGCAAATGATTTGGAGTCGGGGTGCTGCTAGAAAGCCATGGGACCAGGGAGTCATGGATGGGCGTTCAGAATCAGTGAGCCTTCCTTACTCCTGAAGAAGGGGCTTGGTTTTTATTCAGTTACTCAGCAAATATTCCTTACGACACTATGGTACTTCAACCATAGTACCATAGTGTCGTAAGCCACATAGCGTAAGCCACTTTCACCGATGGGAAAGCATAAATTGTGAAAGGATGTCATTTGCGACAGTAGGACCCTATAAAAGTCCAACCGCCACAGAGTAAAAAGGAAGATTAACTGTTCTTGGGCATGCTTCAGCAAATAGGATTATGTCAGATGCCATTCCTCTAACTGAGGTCTGCAACTGAGTTCCAGAGTGTTTTTAATTGGTCCTGTGACTTATTGTGGTATATTCAATGCTAATCCAATGAAAACCTTTGTCATTTTCACTGTTGATATAATGCCAAATATTTGGGGGGGGGCATGGGGAGATCTTTTATTAATCTCATAATCAAATGCAAGCCAAATACTTTTGCGGCTTTGCTGCTTTTGCTAAATTGACCATTCAGGCTTGGCTGTACAGAAAGTTTACAAGAAAAGAAGGTTTACAAGCAAGAAAGTTTACAAGCATAGTTTGGCTGTAATCTTTCTGAAAGATGGGTAAATGATAGTGTAATCAGTATGCAAAGTAATCTGTAAGTATTTAAAATAATCTGGAAATGATCAGCTGAGTCATTAAAAATCAAGATCAGTGAAAAGCGATACTTGTGTGGTGCCTATAAACAGTGACAATTAGGAATTGTATGTCGTTAAATCAAGCTCTCTTTTCTAAAGGCTGTATTTTGTCCTCTGAAGGAGGTGCACTCCCCTATGGAAGTGAATTGTTCCTACTTAATATGGCCCTATTTTTAAATTACTTCCCTAAGTAAAAATTGGTTTGCTGGACATTATATACAAGCAGTGCAGTTTTCCTTCATGTGGCATGTAGGTGCAAATTGAGTCAGTCAGGATATGACTACAAAGGCAGATAGTGCTGATAGTTTAAAGAATGAAGTTTCTCTGTGTGGGAAAAAAATCAGATAAAACATCCTGTGACAGTCCTCTCTCAGGGGTTGGTCAGTAGGGTAGCATTGCCTAGTGGTCAAGGCGTAGGCCCATGACTTGCGAGGGGGTTGTTGGTAAGGGAGCCCGGGGCCCTCCCATGCCACTAGGCTCCAGCCCAAGGCTCTTTGAGGGCTATGAGTGATCTGACAGCTTGGGCAGCTTACGGCTGCCCTCCCCGTGCCACTTTCTGCCTGTCCTTTCCTCCCCCACAATGGTCCCACAGTTGCCATCTGCATTTAGGCGGAGTGAAGGGTGTCCACTCACCATAAGGCAGCTTCGGGCAGCTGTGTGTAGCTCTCTACATCTCTTGGGCAGCAACTTCCTCCTTCAGCGGTATGGCCTACCCACCCTCCTGGGCCAGCTGTGTCCTAGGGCTTTCCCCTGCTGAGGTCATTGAAACAAAATAGAGGGAAATGAACAAAACTCAGAGTCCCTATGAGAGGCAGAGGGAAATGCTTCCCTTTCAAGCTGTCTCAGCAGCCGGGGCTCCCTTTCCTCCGGGAGGGATCTTTGGGCAGTTGTCGTGTGGAGAGATTCTGTCTTGCCCTCCGCTCTCCACTGCTGGAGCTACAGGGCTCAGGTCTGCTCTCTTCTCTGGTCTTCCCCCAGTTGAGCTGCTCCTCCGCCTTTAACTCCATCCCCGTTTAGAGCATTTCCTACAGGTGTAGCAGGCAGGGCTGGCTGAGCCCAGAGCAGTTCTTTAACCCCTGCTTGCCCAGGGTGCGGGGTTTGTATACCACGACACACATCCGTAGTTTAAGAGTTTATTATCTTTAGATTATTAGGAGCAAGTGCAATGAGAATACCAGAAAGATGAGCTTGCAAAAATGATACACTCTGGGAGACTGATTTTTTTATGGCTTCATGCTAAAGTAAACTTCAGTAAAGAAACTGGTGCGTAGTATAGATGGTCATCTGAATATATTTTCTAGCGTATAGCCTACTCTCAAAGCAGTAGCCATGTTTTTACTTTAATGTAGATAGAACGTTGATGCATTTTTATTTATTGCTTCCTGTTCTGTATTAAAAGAAGTGAAAATAAATGAAGAGTAATGGCAGTAATAAGGCCACTGGGTAAAAAAAGTCACAGATAGCTTTATATTTATGACATTACCGTTTTATGATAATCCTTTTTTAAAAATTAGGCACTGCACTTATATTTCAAAGTGTGTAGTTAGTTTCAGAGTTAGCACGTGCTAGCAGTAGCCCGGAGGATTTAGAACTGACAGTTCATGAAGAGTCTAAATTTTATCTCGGTGAAAATGACTCATGAAATGTGAATACATTCTTAGATTATCAGCCTGCTGAAAGGAGTTCAACTGGGAAAACAAAAAGAATGGTTGTTCTCTATTCTGGTCACAAATCCACAGTCCCACAGTAGCTGGACATTCCTGGTAAACTGCTCTGTACAGAAAATTGCTAGGCACTTTCTGCTGTGATCCAAAAGCACTTAAATTTAAGCGTGTGAGTTGTTGAACTACTGAAGACAGGTTTGGGGGCCGGAGTGCCTAGCAACTTGCAGGATCAAGCCCCAAATGATCAGCAGTGAAATAGTTAATAACATTGGCATAAGGTCCATACCTCTCATAGCACCCTAGGCCTGAATTTTCCAAGGTCAGCATTTGTTTTGGCAGTGTAAAATTGCACACTCAGTATTTGCACCTGTACTCTGCAGCCACAAACTCCTACTTTGCACACAAGTTGGTTCCAGTGGTTTTCTGGATGTCAAATTCTCACTCACACAGACACACAGAGCGGTGAATCTATACCAAGCTGATGCACTCAGTATATATATATATATAGATAGATAGATAGATAGATACAAAGAAATAATCTATAAGTGTTTCCAGCAAAATGCAGTTTAATACTAATTGGTTTGCCGAGTGCTGCTGCTTTCCCCCTGGGTTAAGATGATCAGAAAGTGTTTTTGTTTTAAAGGGAAAACAAACAAACAGTTTCTTCTTCTCCTTCACCCCTGCTCTCTGCAAGCCCATGGCACTGTTGGTACATGAGGTTTATTGCAGTCTAAAGGGAAACATTTTTATAGGAGCTTCTTGTGCAAGTGTTGGCAGCACGTCACAGGTTCATCAACAGCCCGATATGCAGGGATTGAATGTGAAATATGGATGCTTTGAAAATATCCTGCACTAAACAGTTCAAATATCTTATTTTCTAATTTATTTAAGACCAGTGTTCAATGGGGCTCCTCACTGTCTCCACATATTATAGTTCAGCCAGTGTATTTCACAACTAGTTACGGGGGAAACTGGAGCCATCAAGGGTACCCGGCCTAAGAATCTCTTTGAGAGTAGGCAATCCTCATCAGTAAACAGTTTATAGTCAGCTGTCTGTGCCCTCTCACTGGCTTTAAAATGGCATGTACAGTCTAATTAGCTAGAGAGAAGACTTCACAGAATAATTGCAACTAGATCTCAGGGCCTGAAATAAAATTGATCCAAGTGTGGAAAGTTCTCGTGATAGTTACAACCTGTTATTAAACAACATCCAAGAATGAGCACATGGGACCTTTTACAATGTGAAATTCATGGTTTCCACGTAGCAATTGTTAAAAATTTCTTAATACAGAGCAGGGTTTTGCTGAGGTCACATCTGCGTTGATTACCAGGATAAGCTGTTCCTCTGTTGCTTTATGGTCACTGCAGTGATCAGCTATTCAAATGATATGTCCTCTTCCGCTTCAGACTCACTTCTTCGAAAAGGACTTTCCTCCACTGCCACACCTCTGCACCTCTCCCCAGAGATGGTTAAAGAGTGACTGTCTTTACACATTAAAACAAGTACAAATGGTGGAAATGATCAGATGCGTGCTGACTGTGACCTTGCAATCCCTCTGCCTTTGCTGCGTCACTGGTCTTTTCCTGTACATTATCTATCAAGGGTAAGCAACTTGGGCCAGATGCTGATTTCACTTACCCCAGTTGTAAACTTAGGGCTTGTCTACACAAGGGACACTGAGGAAAATTCATCTGAGTTAACTAAATATATGGCTTTAAAGTGGATTAGTAAAATTGCCTGAAACCTCTGTTCAAACTAAACTGAAGTAAGGCCACTGTAATTCTGAATGAACCCACACAGAGGTTTAATGCAGTTTAACTAATCCACTTTAAAGTCACACCTCTAGTTATTTCAGATTAATTTTCCCGAGTGTCCCCAAGTGGACAAGTCCTTAAAGTAATTCCACTGCAGCCAATGGAATTAATTCAGATTTGCACTGAGTAGAATCCTGTCCTATGATTCGGAGCCACTGCAGAGGTGCCCCAATGAGATACACCACTGGCCCGGAAACCATATTTGTCCTCAATAGAGATGGGCACTAGGCCTGAGGAAACCTAACCCTAACCCTCTATTACTGGACTGCCACCCTTCCCAGGGGCCCAAATAGGAACCACTATTGTTTTACCTTAAATTGCAACCATAGGCTGCTCAAGACAATCTGGTGCCCATAGGGAAAACTTCAGTGTGCTGCACCCCCGTCATGGTCCCTTGCTCTCCCGCTCGGGAGGGAGCCCACTCAGTCCGGTCCTGTCTGGCCAGGACCAGAGTCCGCAGGACAGCCAAGAGCCCACAATAGGGCTGGGCAATCAATAGTCACAGTCAGGCTTTAGCCTGGGTTTGGGCGGCGTCACCTGTCAGCCTTTAAACAGAGTCCATAACTGAGCTGGGGGCCTGAGCTTGAGGAGGCTCAGGCAGCCAGCAGCAGAACAGTGTATCAGGGCTGGCGTTAGCCTGGGCGGCGCTCAGGCAGCCAGCAAAGCAAACAGTCCACAGGTGCTGGTAAGGGAGGCTCCTTCAGGGCTAGAGCTTCCCTGCACAGTGTAGGGAGTCAGCCACCCCATGGTGGAGTGGCAGGGGGACGCGGGCCCACCCTACTCCACCGCGTCCCAGCCCGGGGCCCTGCCAGGGGCAGGATTAGCTGCACCTGCTTCGGTGGGGATCTAGCCACAACACGCCGACTGAGCCACGCCGGGCTCTGCAGCCGGCTGCTCCGTGGCTGCCCCGGGCCATTTCCTGCCTCCCCAGGGTTCGGTACCTGTGACCTCCAGGCCTCTTCTGGCTCCTTCAGGGACACGGCGGCAGGCACTCCGGGCCAGTCCTCCTCAGTGTCTGGGGATCGGGAACAGGCAGGCATAGGCTCCCCTCTGGGATGCTGCAGAACAAGCAGAGCGTCCTTTGCCTCCGCAGGCTCTGCCCCAACTGTGCTGCAAGGCCTGCCTTTTATACTTCCAGCCACGCCCTTGTACTTCCGGCAAGGGGGGTGGGGTGATCTAGGCTCCGCCCTCCAAGGGAAATGTAATGGTCCCTTGCTCTCCCATTCGGAGGGAGGCCACTCGGCCTCACTACACCCCCCTTCATAGGCCTATGGCAGCATATTTGGCCCCGCCGCCCGTCCATCATGATGGAGAAGTGGCCAGGTCAAATGTGAGAGAGTGGCATTGCGACCTGGTGCATGGGGTCACAGTGCCACTCAAATCTGCCGCCCTAAGCAGCTGCCTAGTTTGGCTATAGCTAGAGCGTCTCCCTGATTGCAACTGCTTAAGCCACTGTACTGAGGATATCTGCTATTGTCCCCTTTCTGCCAGTTCTAGTGTGATACCTGTTCACTTCAGCTATGTGTCTTAGTCATTAGTGGGACACCTGGGCTAGTGCTTCTATGGCCTAGCAACAGAGACCTGTGGACTCTGGTCCTGGCCAGACAGGACCAGACTGAGTGGCCTCCTTCGCAGTGGGAGGGCGAGGGACCATTACAAGGGGGGCAGCACACTTGCCTCTAAGTCATGGTACACCTGGTGCACTGCCTTAGAGGTCTGGCATACCACAGCACTGAGCAGCTGTAATACTTGCACCTTGGTGAGGGGAGCTGGATTGTTATGGCTGGTCCACCTGTCAGGTCTTGCATCATAATAAACATTATTTATTATCTCTATTATTGCAGTGCCTAGGGACTCTACGATAGGATCTGGGCTCTATTGTGGTCAGTCCTGTACAGATGAGTAACAAGGAGGACAGTCTCTGACCCAAGGAGCACGCTACCTACATGGCAGACAGGACAAAACAGGTGGACAAAACAGACAAATAGGCTGGGCATGGTCTGAGTTTGGTTCTGTACATTGCAGCATCTGTGCTGAACATTTTCAGAATGACTAGCAGCTGCATTCTGCCCTCAGATTCCATGGAAGTTGCACATGTGTATCTGAGAAAAGAATTTGTCCCAATATTTCTTGGCACGAGACACACTGAGATACACTTTCAGCATAAACTGTTGTAGTAATAAGGGAAAAGGGAGACATTGCTGCTGAATGAATGTAGAATCCCCTTGCTTTTGTAAGAGTGTTATGTTGCCCGTGACTATCATTTAATGTACAGTGGGTTTTCTTACTCCTTTTTCAAGGTGACTCTGCACATTTCAGTCCATTGGCAGGATTAGGCTTTGGGTAAATCTGAAGTTCTCACTGCAGCTTGAGTGTTTTGCTAAACTTGGAGGGAGAATTGGTTCAGAAATGAAGGTTTGGTACAGAAATCAGTGAGAACAGTGAACTGCTTGACATGTCATGTTTACTAACTTCTTCTGATGTTCTTGTCACAGAATGAAGTGGTCCAGAACCTGACATTCACCCTCTGCCTGCTTACAACTGACCATAAATTGCAACACACGGGGAGCCAAATCGTCACTGCATCGTGTAAAAGATCCTCAGCCAGAAACAGCCAAACAAGCCTTTGGTTGCCCATTGATAGAAATGTCTTATAATTCGACAGGAGAAAATGAATTCAATTCCCCCCAGAATTTAACTGTACCCAGCGCATCCAGTCCAGTCGAGAACAGCTTAAAGGAGCCTTGTAACACACCACTGAGCAATGATACTTTATATTCCAGCACAAACAGCCCTTCAGATTCTTGTGTGAAACCTCTCTGCAATGCAGCATCCGAAAAGAAAAGCAACAAAGGAGTTAAATATGTCTCCTCCGAAGGAGACAAACTCGAGTGTGGGTGGGGGGCTTTCACGCCTGCTTGTTTACAGTTCTTCAACACACCTAAGGGGGTTTTGTTATTCCTCTGTGTGGCTTCTTTTTTGCAAGGGATGATAGTGAATGGCTTCATTAATACAGTCATCACCTCAATAGAACGGCGCTTTGACCTGCACAGCTACCAGAGCGGACTGATTGCAAGCTCTTATGACATAGCAGCATGTGTCTGCTTGACGTTTGTCAGTTACTTTGGGGGCAATGGGCATAAACCACGGTGGCTGGGATGGGGAGTGCTCATCATGGGAGTTGGGTCCATTGTCTTTGCATTGCCCCACTTCACCACTAGCCAGTCTGAAGTACGCTTCTCCGAAGAGACCGGCATATGCACTTCCCACCAGAGCATGCCATGTGCGGAAAGCATCTCGATCCTCTCAAACTACAGATTTGTCTTCATGCTCGGGCAGTTCCTGCATGGTATTGGAGCGACACCACTCTACACTCTTGGAGTGACCTATTTAGATGAAAATGTCAAGTCTAACTATTCCCCTGTGTATATCGGTAAGTCAAGTAGCCTACTGAGGAAGAGCCTTCTCTTCTCTTCAGTCATGTTGGCTGAAGAGAAATCAAATGCATCTGTGCTGGCCCAGAATGTAAAGTGCTGGAGAAGCTCGCCAAGGGTAATCCAAGTAATTTGTTCCAAATATCAGAAGAGATGAAAATAGGAGAGAGGAAGCAACAGGCTGGAAGATTTTGAGTTTTCCCTTTTACAGGCAAGAAGAATGTTGTGAGTTGCCTGAATATTACAGCAACTAGATGCATTACTTTAAATCTCCAGGTTCATCCTCCCCCATATATAAAGTCTGACCTCAGCTTCTACACTTAGAACACAATCCACTGGTTCTTTGTCCTTCCCCAAAGCATGCTGTCCTGAAGATCAAATTTCTCCTTTTAGTGCTACAGCATGAGAAGGGCATTGATAATAATAAAGATCCTCTTCTATGCATGGCTAATCATATGGGAATGGCAAAAGACCTCTAATATAAATTGGCCTGATAGAGAACATGTTCACTAAGGGCCTAATCTGGAGTCAATTGAAAGACTCCAGTTGACTTCAGTTGGCTTTGGATAGACCTATGGGCCTGAGCTGTAATACCAGAGGGCTGTGGAGATAGAGGAAGAAACCACAAGGGTCTGTTCAGGTCCATGGTCCATGTCACTATTCTGATGGCAGTGATGGTTAGAGCAAAACATAGGCTCCAATCCTGCCATCACTACCATGCACGTTGCTTCCCACAGTCAGTAGTGAGACGACAGGAGTATTCCCAGCATTATGCCCGGTAGTCCATGCTAACAGGATCAAGCCCTTGACTGGTAAATAATAAAAATGTTGACTCCAAATTACATAGTAGTTTTTCTGCTGAAACCAATTTCGACTCCCCTCTTACAAACACATGCACGTGCATTGCCTCCAAGGGTACTTGGACTAGTCCCAAATACATGATTGTCCATCTGCCTATGTCCCAACCATGGGAGGAATAAATGGAAAAGGTGTGACTTGGACTGTACGCCCATGCAAGTCCGTACGAATCCAGGTCCGCGTGCCTGCTTACCCCTTTGCTGGAGCATGTGGGGAGGGAGGGTCATAGTTCATCCCTCTGCTTACGGAGACAGTGTGGGGAGCGTCATGATTTGCTGCTAGTAAAGACGTGCAGGAAATTACTGTCTTCTCTGAGTGAAAGAAGCAGGGGGTGGATCCTGCTATTCTTTTTACCACCCAGAGAGCTTGTATTTAATAACAACCAATATATTTTCATCTAAATGTTACCTGGCACCGCTGTGAGAACCTGCTCTAAACTACAGCCAGCCAGGCTCTTCTGCCCCCTACAGTCCAGAATCCCGCCTTGCAAAATGAAGGAGGATCTTTGCTGGCTGCAGTCCATAGCCTCCACAGCACTGACCGTTACCCCACAGCGGAAGGGAGCTGAGACACCAGAGCTGTGTGTGTGAGTCCAGAGCTGTAACTACCCATTTTAGCGCCCAGGGTGAGCAAGCATATTTGCTGCCATTTTTTTCAGCATTTGTCCGGTCCATTTTCCTGCCCCTGCGGTTTTGCGCCCGGGGCAGCTGTCCCGCTCACCTCACCCTGGTTACGGCCCTGTGTGAGGCACACTTCCTTCCAGAGCTGCACTTAAGATCATGGCACTTTCATGCCACTCCTTTGCCCAGGACAGTGCCTACCGTCACCCTAGGATTTTTTGCACCGTTTCATTTGAGGGCTAGCTTAAAGAAAGAGCAGAGTCAGGGCTTTCAGTAAACTGCAAAGGATTCTGTAACACTGATTGTTTTCTTTTTCAGCTATTTTCTACACTGCTGCAATCCTTGGGCCCGCAGCAGGTTATCTGGTAGGAGGAATGTTTCTAAATATTTATACTGAAATAGGCAAACAGTAAGTTGGTAAAAATAATCTTGTTCCTTTTCCTTTACGCTGTGCAGTTCCTTTAAAAAAAATGAAATGAAACCTTTAGCAACTTAAATGGAAAACTACCCATTGCCTTCAAAGGGGTTTTGTCCAGCAGTGAATTTGTAAGTGGGCTGTGTGTGGATATGGTTGAAGCCAGAAAGATGGGTTTTCATTAATGGAAAAGAATTCCTCACAAGCCTTATATTTCTAAATCCATCATCTTTGTGGTTTGTCATGTGCTGCAGCTGAGCTGTGGTGAGCAAGAGGATTTCTTGAATAAGTTCCCCTGTGTATGCAGCATGTCACCTTTTCCAGTATGCCTCACAATGATTCTGCAGTGCCACCTCGTCACTCTTTGGTTTACTCTGTGTGTGTGTTGGGGGGGTCTTTTTCATTTACAGCAAATGAATGATCGTTGCAAAAGTGTTTTATGAGCAAGCCTGGCCTGTCATTTTGATGTGACGCTTGGTAGATTAGTGGACAGAATCATTTTGTTTTGTTGTTTCTTTCGGCAACGAGCCTTGTAGCAAAAGATTGATCTGCTATTGAACGCAGGCCTGGGTGACAAAAATAGAAATGAAAATGGAACCCGGAACTGATGAGTGCAGAGATAAATACAGTGTTAAACAACTCGTGTTTTCAGGCTCATTGTCATGAATGATCTGTTATAGTCGCCAATCGGGCTGTGGGTCTGAAAGGAAGAATGGTCCAGTGGTTAGGTGCTGGCCTAGAACTTGGGAAACCTGGATTCAATTGTCTGCTCTGCCATGGCCTTCCTGTGTCAGCTTGGGCAAATCACTTAGTCTCTCTGTGCCTCAGTTTCCCACCCGTGGAATGAAGATGATAGTACTCCCCTATCTGACCGGGGTGTGGTCAGGATAAAGACATTAAGGATTATAAAGTTCTGAGATTAGGGTGACCAGATGTCCTGATATTATCAGGACCATCCCAATATTAGGGGCTTTGTCTTACATAGGAAACTATTCCCCCCCACACACCAAAGTGTCCTGATTTTTCACACTTGCTATCTGGTCACCCTAGCTGAGGTACTACAGTAGCAGGGGCCATATTAGTACCACTGACAAATTGTGTTGGCCAAGATGGTGGGGTGGCTTACAGTAGCAAGCTCACATTTGAGCATTAGCATAGGTAGCCAGGTGTAAAAATATTTTGTTTATTCATTCAGAAACCTGCTTGTATGCACAAATCATAGGGGCACCACATTAGAGACCTGATTGCAATGGTTTCAGCACCTCCGTCTCCCAGTTTTGCATGCAAAAGAAGCAGCCAGATTTTCAGCAGAGCTTAGCTCCCATTTCGGCACCTAAATGAAACAGGCAGATTTTCAGAAGTGCTCCCAGCAGCTCTTGTTGCCAAAGTGGGACCTGTAGAGTGCTGGGCACGTTTGGAATTCAGCTCGTTTTGCTCAGCTGCCGAGACAAGAGCTGGGCTCTCTTGCAAATCTTGCCTCAAATGCTGAGCACTTTTGAGTTTGTCTGATGTTATATTCTCAGCTAAGTTTCATGCTGTTTCCACACACATTGATCAGATTTCAGCTCTTTGGTTACATACAGAAAGGGGTGGAAAATGCTGGAGTACTTCACTTCCCCTTTGATTCCATCACGAAAGCCAAGCGCTAAATTTACTCTGCTGCTTTCTCATGTGATAAGACACACCGTTGGCAAACCGCAGAGGTGTTTGGAACATCTGAGCTTGGAGCAGCTTTGAAGCGGCAGCCCCAGGGGTTGTGTCACTGATGGAACTCACCTGTGCCAGCCTTTGAATTTGCCTTTAGTTCAGAAGGATTATTTGTGCAGTTTATTTGCAAATAAAGAGCCCTTTGGCAGAGCTTCCATTGCACAGTTAGATGAGGGTTCTGAATACTCAGGCGTGTTCAGCCTTTTGTTATGATTGACTTACAGGAGAATGCCACGGGCTGACAGTACTTTTCACACTGCTGTTGAGCACTGACTCCAGGCTGGGAACACCCAGCCACATGTTGTTCTTCTTGCCACAGTCCTTACTCAGCCATACAGGGGAATATGGGGGCTAGAGCCCTGTAATTCCCCTGCTTAGCCTTGGCCAGATTGTTATTGCAGCCATGTGAGGGACAGCAGGGGCTACTCAGCTGATATTCCACTGCTGGGAGTGGGAGGAGCCCTAGTTCTGTCCCCTCTTCCCCCCCAGTAGCTGTTTGGGCACGTGGAGGAGAGAAAGCTGTTCTGGGAAAAGGGGGGAAATATTGTACCCCAAGTTCCCCAGAGAAAGGAAAGCAGGGTGGAGCTGTGACTCTCTGGGTCTCAGTTCATTCTCTGGGTTTGCCCCTGGGACAGCACAGCCCCTTAGCCAAGGCAGGCTGTAACGTTAACATTTAGCCCATAGTGATGGTTTAATAGTAAAGATAAGTCTCCTCTAGTTCCTTACAGCACAGAGCCCCCTTGGACAGTGGTTTTATTTTTCAGTAAGAAGTAAAATCCAAGGACTAAAATCTGCTCTCAGATGCACCAGTAGAAATCTTGCTATCTCCATTGCCGCCAGGGGAATTATTTCAGATTTATACTCGTGTCAGGAAGAGCAGAATTTGGCTCCAAGTTTTCATTTTGTCATGTGCACAAAATATACTTGGGGGCAGATTGCCCTCCACCTTGCACCATTTTTTCTTTGCTGACTTCACCTGCTCCTCCTGATCCATGCCAGTTTTAGGGTGAAACCTCTAATGTTCTATCCCAGTGAGGTAACTGCCTTCCTCCCTTTGTTCTTTTACAGAATTGATCTAACCCCAGATAATACTCTCTGGGTTGGGGCCTGGTGGATAGGATTCCTGGGTGCTGGAGCTGCTGCCCTTCTCACTGCCATTCCCATTCTGGGTTACCCTCGCCGGCTGCCAGGTATACGAAGAACGAAATCCTGAATAACTTCGGGTAGAACACTTGGGGATCTTCTTAATGGAGGATTGCTGCCGTGACTCATTAGCCTGTATTTCAGTGAAGCCATTGCCTGAGCCTTGCTGCTGCTGCTGTGATACAAACCTTGTTTCTCATTTCAGTGTCACAGATTTGATAAGTCTATGGATGAGGCCATGCAAACTGGCTGCTTTAGGCTGGAGCAGAAAGAACTTAGTCATTAGATGTTAATTACTCCAGTGGGGCAGAACACTATTTCTTTGTTTTGTTACTATTAGCCTGCTATTTATGCTGTCCTTTATGCCACTACCACTTGCATTCAGGCAGTTAGCCTCAGCTTGCATGCTATACAGCTCTGCCTATACACGGGGAAGGAACAGGATACAATTTCACCCATGTATTTTGTTCCCCATTAAGGTCTTTTGTTTGCTTCTCTGTCCTCCCCTCCATCTCTGTCTTTTGTCTTTTGTTCTCATTAGCTGAACACTTGAGATAATGTGACATTTTCTGTCTGTCCTGCAGATGTGCATAATACTTTGATTGTCATTAACTCCTACGGGCTGTCTCCTCCTGTTTTGAGATATGCCTGACTAAATGTTGCCCTTCTGGATGAATGCCAATAAATGAGGAAACAATAGGCTGGGGAAAAAAGCTCTTGTATTTTAAAGTGTAATTTATACATTGATTTCCCACCTTCCATTTCACAGCCACCTGTCTTCCCAGTGTTTCGTTGTCTTTCTCTGTTCCGCCCCTTTATGCTTCTTATGAACGAGTAGAGAGAGAGTGGGCATAAATGGGAGACAAAGGAATTGGAGAGAGGAATAAATTGGAGTCAAGCACCCAACTCCTATTAACTTTCAAAGAGAGTTAGGCACCTAGCTGCTCTTTGTTGGACTGGCTGGGAAGTGGTAAAACATTTGCACAGAAGTGTCCAATGGAAAAAATTTCGCAGGAAAAAAAATCCTCTTTTACGTGGAAACATTTTTGTTGAGCATTTTCTGACTAGCTGAGTCATATTAGCATCAGGTTTATACCATGGTGCTTTTTTCCCTCATGAATTTGTGACTTGTGTGGCACATAAACCCTCCTCTCATAGAGTCTCTATTTCCTACATCAATGTTTTCAGGATCCCAGCGTTACATCATCATGAGAGTCTCTGAGGCTCATCAGCTGAAAGATGGGAGCCAAGAGACGGCATCGGATCCCGACTTTGGGAAAACAGTTAAAGATCTTCCACGGTGAGTACCTTTGCGTGTGCATGACATCCATAGAGCTCTTACCAAAATTCCATCTGGCTTTCTACAGTAATAATTGAAATACTTTGCAATACCTGGGGCTTGATCCTGTAGGATGCTACTGAAATCAGTTTGAGTTGACGACACTCCACATCTTCCAAGATCAAGCCAATCATCCCCAAAGCACTTTACAAACATTAATACTCTACTGCTCCTGTACAGATAGGTATCATCAACCCCATTTTACAGATTCAGTGGTAGAGCCAGGAATAAATCTAGGAACTTTAGACACCAAATGCAGCTCCATAGTTGATATGGGGACAGTTTACGTTCATGGAACTGTTTGTGTTCAGCTTTTGAAATAAAACCCAGGCCAGTGCATAGAGCATCACAGTGTGTTACAGCAACTGATACCTGTTTTCATAAGCACAATTTTTTGCCCATCGAGACCCACGTACCATCCGGGATATGTGACATGGTGGGGTTTACGGCAGGTGGCTTAATACCAATCACCACTAGGCTAAATCAGTGTTTCTCAACGACCGGTACATGGACCGACACTGGTCCCTGAGATCTCCCTGACACAGTTTAGGAAGGCAGCAAGCTGGTCCCCGGAACCAAAAACTTTGAGAAACACTGATCTAAACTACATGTACATCATTTGAGTCTTCCCCTTAAATTGCTTATAAACTGCTCACTCTGCATCACTGCTCACTTGTTTATTGTCCAGTGTTTCCTCATCTTTGTCTTCGCTGAGCTTTTCTTATTTTCCTCTTATTTTAGTCCCATGTTGGCTTCCTCATATGTCCCTTTAATTTTCATCTTTGTTTCCTTTTCTTGCTCATAGCAAGTCTAATACAGTATCTCTGTTTAGAATCTATTTCCTGTTGTCCAGTGATGAGCTGCCAAAATCTTAACAACCGGTTCCCTATAAAAAGTTCTGATTTAAGGGGGGGGGCAAGCGGGGGAGGGGCCGGGGGAGAGATCCTCGTGGGGCCGGAGGCCCCTGCAGGGCCTGGGCCAATTGCCCCACTTGCCCCCTCCCCTCCCCTCTGGCCAGCCCTGGAGTTTGCAGCAGCCCCCCCACACACACACACACCTTGCTGGGCCATTCAGAAAGTGGCAGCAGGACGACTCCAGAGCTCAGCTGAGCTGCCCAGCTGGTGCCGGCGGCTGGCCACGCTGCAGCTGGGGGGAAGCGGGGGAAGGGCCGGGGGAGCCTCAGCCTCCCCAGCTGGGAATCCTGGGAGCAACAGGATGGTCCGGCCCACGGACCGGAGTTCTTTGCCCACCCTCTGGCCCTTTAACAACCGGTTCTCCACGGAGGTCTAATTTTAGCAACCGGTTCTTGAGAACCTGTGGGAACCTGCTCCAGCTCACCACTGCTGTTGTCCTAGTTTTATCTCAGTTTCCTTTCTGTTTTATTCCATTTCCTTTCTCCTATGCCAATCAGCTTCTTTGTGGTTTTCCTTCTGTTCTCTCCTTATGCAAAGTAGCTGTGGCAGAGTGCAGGACCAGGACCAGGACCGATCTTCAGCTCTCTGTGTAGGCACACACACAGGTTATGTCTATACTATGTCTATACTATGGCCTAGGTGGGTAATTCCCCTCCTTGCGTACACATACGCTTGCACTAGCTCTCATCAAGCTAGCGTGACTATAAAGAGCAGTGTGCGCAAGGTGGCATGGGTAGCAGCAGTGGAGGCAGGGCTGAGCTGTGCCTCATCTGCTACTTCCCATGTTACCGCAGCTACGCTGCTATTTATAGTCACAGAAGCTTGATGAGAGAATCACACCCCTAGCTCATAGTGTAAAGGTAGCCACACGCACAGGCCAAAATCCAATTTAATCGGTAATTGTTTTCTGGAAACGTAAAGCAGGAAATGTCAATGAACAATTGACCTAAATAAGATACAGGTAACATCTTACTACTGAATTTCTCTGTGCTGTTTTCAGTTAGAGGAAGTGTGGGAGACAGAAAGGGTCATGTAGTGAAGCTACATGATACCAAATGGCAATGTTTGGGAGTTACTGAATGATGCTATTGCACGTAATGTTTGGAGTTCTGTTTTAACTGAACGTAGTTGGATCTCGGAGAAATGCTCTGTGTTAGTTGTGATGCACTTTTTTTTGTAGAAGCTGAGTATAACACCAGCAACTATAGGTTTACTTCCTCAACCTCTCCAAGTATCATTCTTAGATACAACTACAGTTGACAGGTTATACCCTGTGATAAACTCAGGACAGACAGCTGCAAGGGAGGGGTAGGAGTCAGTCCCAGAGGGTTAAAAGGCCCCTCCTCCTTATCAACTGGGAGGCAACTACAGGTCAATCAGGTTCAGCTGAGAAAGGGTTACCAAGGTAGCAAATTAGAATCAGCTGAGGGGGAGCTACCTGAGGTTAATTAGGATCAGCTGATTCCAACTTGGGGCTGCCTGAGACCTTTTTAAACTCCTCGCTGGGAGGAAGGAGGGGAAGAGAGCAGAGAGAGAAGGAGCCCTGCTGCCAGGAGTGTTGGAGCAGCAAGACAGCGAGCCTCACCAGGAGGAGAGGCAGTACTCTCTCCCACAAGGGAGTAAAAATACTTTAAACAGGACTGGTTCAGAGACGGGGAGCAGACTTTCCCTGTGTCCTAAGGGGGACCGCATTACCCAAGCCTGTCTCACCAGGGCTAAAAGCAGCAGAGGCTGGGGAGACTGAGAAGGTGCCTTGCCACAACCCACACAATGCAAACAAAAATAATAGCTGCTGCAGAACCATAATCCTGTTGCTAAAGGTCATTTGTGAATTTTAAAATTGTTAACTGCCTCTGCACATGAAAAGGATTGAAACAGAGATGCACAGGTGAATTTACCTCATACAATAGCCAACTTTGATTGACTCTAAGCAACTATTCACACAGGGCAACACCAGAGCAGTTCACTGGGGTTAAGTATGTTTTGTGAAGAATATTGCATTGAACCGATTTCCACCTTGTTATTAAATGAAATACTTGACTCAGTGCCATTTTCGGAGGTCATGACTCGCCACACGGAAATTAAATTCAAAAACTGCATTTAAATAATGCTCAGGGAGCTGTATCTAAACTTCAGTGCTTCACACTCCGCAGGCCTCACCGAAACAAAACTCTGATTGACCTCAGGGGAGCTTTGCCTGAGTGAGGGCTGCAGGATCAGTTCATTGGCCTTGAACATTCCTTAATGTGCCTAGTCCCTGGAGAACACATGGCAAATAATTAGAGATGGGCAAACCAGGTCATATAAAGTAAGAGCCAGTCTAGACCTGAATGTATTTTTATGCATCTTAAAAAATGAGTCAGTTGTCCCTTTTATTAAAAAAAAACCCCAACTGTACATGCTTCTGTGTTTTCTGGTTTGGTTTGAGAGAAGAGAAAATGCCCTAAAGGGAAGTTGTTCTAGAGGAATGGATCACATCTGTAAATGAGGCTGCTTTGGATGAATGGGCTGATGTGTCAGTTACAAGGGCAAAAGGCAGCTTAATTTTATAGGAGCACCGTTCCAGTTTTATGTTAATTAGGGGTCGGACTCTGGCACATTTACTCATGTTCTATAGAGTGAGAGGGTTCCGTTGAGATATGTGGAATTACCTGTAGAATAAGGTACCACTCAGTGCGATCCAAGTAGCCCAGTGGTTCTCAAACTTTTGTACTGGTGACCCCTTTCACATAGAAATCCTCTGAGTGTGACCCCTCCTTAGAAATTTAAAAACACTTTTTATATATTTAACACTATGATAAATGCTGGAAGCAAAGCAGGGTTTGGGGTGGAGGCTGACAGCTCGTGACCCCACATATAAGAACCTTGTGACCCCTGCGGGGTCCTGACCCCTAGTTTGAGAACCCCTGAAGTAGCCTGATTCTGCTCCTGAGAAAGCATGTACTGCTTAAAACACGATACTATTCTCGCAGCCAGCAACAACCAGGAATTAAGCCAATATGATGAAACATTCGATCAGTGAATTGCGGCTTGATTCCTGTTTCAGAAAAGCTTGATAAAAGTTGTATTTTTTTTCTACTTCCCTCTGCAGATTTCTATCGCATATTCCACTTTGGTAGTGCACATGAAAAAGTCCACTGCTGTCAATCCAATAGACATTTAAACAGAATATACAAGAGACACGCTTGATAAATAGTTTGCTGGGGCTGATCAGAGAAGGGGAGTTTTATACAAAGTTGATAAACATCTGTTTTATGAGGATTGCTCATTGGTATATCAGGCATGCACAATGCACTGATCTCCAAAACAAAGAGCTGAGGTCAATATTACATTCCTGCCTTTTGGATTACCTGAGGGGAGGAAGTGTTGGTTTGCATCACAACTTTAACACTGTTTTAGCTTTGGAAAGGGAGGAAGTTCATTGAGTTTCATTTGGTGCTTTTTAACAATAACCCTTTCAAAAGATGAAAAAGTCCCCATGCACATTCACCAAAATGATGTAAACATAAGTGTAGAGTTTTTAAGTAGCATGTTATTGACTTACTAAAATGTAACTAGACTGTGAATGCTATGACAACCCATTGTCCCTATTCTGCACAGGTGAGTAGATCCTGCTGGTGGTCTCAGTGAAGTCAATAGGACTATTTGAATGAGTAAGGGCTACCCATATGGGAAAGGGTTGCAGGATCAGACTTTAATATATAGGAGGCCTTATTCCTGGGAAATGGTGAGTTTCCTCAGCTCCCAGTGAATTCAAGAGTTGAGGACATCCAGGACTTCTCAGGAGTTGTACAGCAGCTTCCCTGAATCCAAAGCCCATTGATATCAATGGAAAGATTCCCATTGATTTCAGTAACCTTTGTATTGGGCACTACCTCTCAGGATCAGTCCCTGCATGTGTTAGCAATAGAAGACGGGGTAGATCCTCCAATGGTGTCACTGGAGCTACCTTGATTTATAGCAGTTGAGGATCTGATGCATACACCTTCACTCTGCAGGCAAAAATGGCTCTCCTGTGATGGAATAACTACTGTCCTACTGCTCTATTTTCTCTTGAGCATAGAAGGTAGGAGCTGTCACACAACATACACAATCAGCCATACGTTTTCTAGTCAAGAGATTAGGCATTACGCTTCCAAATAAAATGCAGTCATGCAGATTAATTTCTTTCATGTTACAGTTAAGGGAAATAATTGGAGGGAAAAGAAAAGGTCATCCCTGGAAGAATATTCAAGGAATTAAACTGATTCTAACAGTTAGAGAGAATGGTTGCAATAGGGTCCTGTGAAATTACATTATAGGAATTTACCATTTTTCTTTCTTTCTTTTCTTTCTTGGTTGCTTGAGTGTAAAGAAGTCATATGCAGCACAGTGGTAGTCGCTCATGAATATCTAAATGCCCAGAACATATGATGCAGAGACCCCGCATTAGAACTGGCTGAAAACAAAACTTCCCTCCCATTGAAAATGTTTCAATTTGTTAGGGGAAAAAATCTCAATTCAGGGTGAAAAGTGAATAATTTGAAATGTTTCATGGGATGAAAAATTCCATTTCAGGAGAATCAAAATGGAGGCTGACCAACTCCCTGGTGCCCAACTCCACAGGCAGCCAGTTTTCCGAGGAGTAGGTAGCATGGGAACCAGAGCAGACAGCCCTGGGAAGCGGCTGCCCCGGGAGTTCAGAAGCTCCAGGAGGCAGCTGCCTGGGAAACATATGGAGGCTGGCCCACCTACCTACCTGCCTGGTTTCCATCAAAAGTTTTGACAGAATCAATACACTCCCACATTTTGATTTCATCTAATCAGCATTTTCCAGCAGAAAAGAGTTCCATCAGCAATGTTTTGACCAGCTCTACTCATGTGACATCTAGTTGCATGGCCGTAGTTTTGCCCCCATTCCACATTCTCTCCAAAGCAATAAGCAACTGTCAAGTGATTTTGACATAAAACACACGCATACATCGTCTGTCTGTATGGAGAACTCTGATGAGTACATCACTCACTGTCATTCCAGAGATAACCAGTATGTTCCAAACTGCTTTTGGCAGGACTTTTCATTACACATAACAGCCTCAGAGGGGAGCAATTGGAGTAGGCTAATAGAGTTACATGACAGAATTTCAAGCCAGTTAACAAAAGAAATCCCAGCAAAGCAGTGTAGATTTCCTAAATCAATATCGCAGATAGAGGAGGAGAACTGAGACTATCAAGCAAGCCTGGGGCTTTTTCTGTATCCAACAGAAGGAGCACTGCTGGATCATCTTTCTGCATAAATATGGCACATGGCAAATTGTCTGGAATGTCTGCTTTCCCCTAATAAATTCCAGTTAGTCAAAAGCAAAATGTATTTGCTAAACATACTAGTTAAACTTAAACTGGGACCCACTTTGTCTGGCCTGTGTTGATTGCTGCTTTACAGTAGGACGATAACATCTTTATGAAAGTACTTAGAGCAGGAAAAAAACGTATTAGGTTTGAGTTGTAGAATAGTAAATGTGTGACACACAGGAGTGCTGATAAGAGACACTGGTTTATTTCCTGATCCCAGTCACTTGGTCTGGGTTAGGGTTACAAAGATTGAAATCACTGCTTACTGATACAATTCCCATAAACTGAAATGAGAATTGAGTGTATTCAACAGCTAGCAGAACCAGGATCTAAAAGTGATATTTACTGGTATGTTGTCCTTCAATTCTGACCCAATTCTGAAAGGTGCTGAGCACCCTCAGATTTTATTGCCCTGAATGGGAATTGAGGACACTCAACACCTTGCAGACACAAGCCCCGAATTTTCAAAACTCACCATCTAAACTGCATCCACAGAATTTGTGATTTCACCAATTGGTGTCTGCAAGACCCACATTATTTTGTTCCTATGATGTCAATGATTGCATATGCGACACCCATTTTGCATATGCTGGTCCCTGTTTGCTTATGTAAATATCAGCTAGGTGGACACAACAGATGCATTCACGAAGTCTGCAGGTGCAATCCAGGTATTCAATTTGGGAAATCATCATTCTACATGAATAGGCAACTGGAAAAAAATACTGAGAAACCCCTACAACGTGGATCAAACTCAGTGGACAAACTCGAGATTTTCCACTTCCAAGGGAGGAGACTGCCGACAGGCGATGCTACCCAACAACGTTCATCAAATAGTCCCCACCTGAGTAGGTGGAGAGGGAGTGGTCAGAGAGGGGTGCTGCTCCTTGGTGCCATGACTGAATCAGCATGAGGAGAGAAGCACGCTGCATTTTCAAAGAGCTGCATCAACTATTTCCTTTCTTTTTTCTTCCAATGAAAGGTGGGGCAGCTGGGTACCACCCTTATGCACGGATGAGCCTAAAGACCCCCCCTCTAGCCCTTTAGATTCAAAGAGACAATAACAAAGTAAAACTGCACCACCCAATGCAATTGCCTCATATTTGTCTTTTCTGTACGCCTCTTGGACTCGACAGATCATTATTGCTGCTTCTGAAGAACCCGACCTTCATCTTCCTCTGTTTAGCTGGAGCAACTGAAGCCACACTCATTGCGGGAATGTCTACTTTTGGACCCAAGTTCCTCGAGTCACAGTATAGTTTAAGTGCCTCTGAAGCTGCTACCTTGTTTGGTAAGAAAACAGATTTTCAATAATGCCCATGTAAATTTTATATTGTCTAAAAATACTAAAATCTCATGATCAAGGAGATGATCTCTTTTATCACAGAGTCAAATGCAGTCCTGACCCTATGCGGTAATGACACTGTGTGTATCATGTAAAATGTGGCTGCAATCTTAGATATAAATGGCACCATCCGACCCAGCAGACCTGCACCGTGTGCGTAGTCAGTGTTATATCTGCTAACTTTAGTGGGAAATGTTTTTCCAACTTTTACACCAGTTGATCCTGCCAAACCAACACAGAGTGAGCTGGGGTTTGTTCCTCTTTGTGCACCATCAAGAGAACTGTCAATAGTGGTATCTAAGTATTACTCAAGTGCAAATGAGGAGAGTATCTGAGTTACGGAACCTGTATTACTGGTAACATACAGCTGGAAAAAACCCAGCTTCACTCTCAGATCCCAGGCTGATATATACACACATAGGTTAATACATTTAAATTGGCAAACTGAGCAAATTTGATCTGAATTCAATGGGATACAAAAAACATGGAACCCCATAATGCTATTCTTAGAGAGTCATTTTTCAGGGCAGAACTGCACTATATGCAGAAAATATTTCCTTATTTTCTGAGTTTTGGGGCTAGGCTTTCAGAGCTGCTACTGAAGGCAGAAGGTATCCTTTTCTTTTCTTTTCTTTTCTTTTCTTTTCTTTTCTTTTCTTTTCAAGTCTTATAAATTCCCGTCAAGAAACAAGCATAGGCCAGTGGCACAGAAGGAGTTACAATTATGCCAACTCTGTAGTGTATTCATTCAGATGAATAGAGACTCCCTTCCTGACATTTATAGGCTTGTTTCTTTTCCCCTAGGTTATCTTGTTGTGCCAGCGGGGGGAGGAGGCACATTCCTGGGAGGATTCATCGTGAATAAGTTTAAGCTTCGTTGTTCAGGAATCATCAAGTTGTGTTTATTTTGCACAGTGACAAGTCTACTGGCTGTTTTCATATTTTTCATTCATTGCCCTAACATGCCTATGGCGGGAGTAACGCAGATGTATGACCGAAGGTAATAATAATGATCACAGTTCCCGTCAGTCGTGTATTGTGAGGGTACAGAAACACAAGGATAAACCTGAGTGATCAACACTGAGGTTAATATTAATGCACTACAGAATAATGTCGCTGCATGGTTGCAAGGCCAACCTTATAGGCATGTTCCAAGTGTATGACTACACACAGCCTAGCACCTTCCAGCATCCCACTGCCTTAGCATCCCCTCTCACACACTCCTGTTCCCTGCTTTTCCTCTTAGGTCTGGTCTACACTGGGGGGAAGAGGGGATTGATCTAAGTTACACAACTTCAGCTACGTGAATAAAGTAGCTGAAATCGACGTACTTAGATCTACTCACCGCAGTGTCTTCACTGCACTGAGTCAACAGCTGGCGCTCCCCCGTCAACTCTGCCTGCACCTCTCGCTCCGGTGGAGTACCAGAGTCAATGGGAGAGTGCTCAGCGGTCAATTTATTGCATCTAGGCTAGATGCGATAAATCGGTCCCCACTGGATCGATCACTGCCCGTTGATGCAGCGGGTAATGTATACAAGCCCTTATTCCACCCCACCCAGCCCTGGAAGATACGGTTAAAGGAACATCTGCTGACTAATCCACTGTTTCCTTTAGCATCTTACTGGAAAGCAGCCTAAACCTGACTGCAGCGTGCAATACCGAATGTGACTGTCTAAGGGAGATCTACAGTCCAGTCTGTGGAAGCGATGACATCATGTATTACTCTGCCTGCCACGCAGGGTGCACAAAAAAATCAATCCTCGATAGTGGCAAGAAGGTATGGTTTGAAGAACCCAGGTGTTAGCAAAGAACATTAGTTAGCACATCCACCTTCATAAATTCTGGCCAGCCTTGATGAAGTTACATTAAGTTTATTCAGGTTTTGAGCTTTGCTTTAAAGCTGATATAAACTGTAGAAGGACCCCCTGTGAATACATAGGATTCGTGAGCGTTGGGCACCAACTGAGATGCAAGTACTCTGGTTATGCTTCTGCTGCTCAGCACTGACCTAGTCCTGCTGTTCCATTTTGGAGTTTGACGTTCCAAATGTTATTACTTAAGGGTCTAGACTCCATGCAGTGGGTCAGATTCTGCTCTCAGCTGCACCGATGTAAATCCTGCATAACTCATAGATTCATAGATTTTACGGCCAGAAGGGACCATCATGATCATCTAGTCTGGCCTCCTGCACATCGCAGGCCACAGAACCTCCCCCACCCACGCCTGTAATAGACCCCCAACCTCTGTGCCCTCACATCATGATTTAAAGAACAGAGAATCCACCATTTACTCTAGTTCAAACCCACCTGTGGCCCATGTTCCTACGCTGCAGAGGAAGGCGAACCTCCCCCTCCCCCAGGGTGTCTGCCAATCCGACCTGGGGAAAATTCCTTCCTGACCCCAAATATGATGATCAGTTAGCCCCTGAACATGTTGGTGAGACCCACCAGCGAGACACCTGGGAAATAATTCACTGTAGTAACTCAGAGCCCTCCCCATCCGGTGTCCCATCTCCAGAAGTTGGAGATATTTACTACTAGTAGTTGCAGATGGACTACATCTCACTGTAGGCAGTCTCAGCATACCATCCCCTCCATATATTTATCAAGCTCAGTCTTGAAACCAGTTAAGTTTTTTGCCCCCACTGGTCCTCTTGGAAGGCTGTGCCAGAACTTTATTCCTCTGATGGTCAGAAATCTTCATCTAATTTCAAGCCTATATTTGTTGATAACTGAACTCTGAATTTACACGGGTATAAATGGGAACTGAATTTGTCCCATTGTGTGCACATAATTCCCATTCTCAGAGCAAAGTTTGTCCCATTGTGTGCTCTTAATCCCGTTAGTATTTTGTGCACTTAGGGGACAGCGTGTGTGAGGGTGTTCACACTATGCAATAACTAATGTTTCCAGAGTTCAGAGCAGTCTTGTGAAGTTCATTGCCACCCGACCTGATAATATTTGCACTGGAAACTAGCATAAGGCCAAATTCTTGGCCCTGCTGTGGTTGCCTTATTCTGCCCCAGGAGCAAAACCCAGCTGTAAAAATAGCTGATCTGACCATGTGCAATTCTAGTCATGGCCCAAATTATGACTATTGAAACGCTGTCTCTTTGGGAAATTGACGAGGTGTTTGTTTCCCAGGTTTACCATGAGTGTAGCTGTATCCTGGAGAATGATCCCACTGGTTCTGCCCAAGCGATAGCAGGGAAATGCACTTCCTCCTGTGAGAGAAGGACTGTTCTTCTGGTTTTCATGTTTTTTGTGATTTTCTTTACATTCCTATGCAGTATTCCGGCGCTGACCGCAACTCTACGGTAAGCAGCGGAACCTTCTCTTTACCGTACAAAGCCTCCGTTTTGGCGGGAAGTAATTGAACGCAAACATTTTCATTTTATCCTAGCGATTGTGGTACAGGGCCTGATGAAAATGGCCCAGTTTTCAGTGTGTTGACGATATCGAGCGTGATTCTCCATTCGGTCCAATTGTGAGCACAATCTGAGCGCTTGTGCCTGTATGTAGCTCATTTGTGCCCTCAGTGAGGTAGTTAGATGTGCAAATACCCAGACTTGCCCTCACAATTCCCAAAAGCGTGGACACACATTTTGCTGGTGCACATTATGTCCACAAAAGGGGAGAATGAGCCTCATTTCTGGCTGAAAGTATATCCCTTTGTCATCAGAGTACACTGTTTGATGGTGTTACGGGGTGTGGAGAGGCTTTTCTCTTTGCTGCTGGTGAGTTGCTACTGCTTCATGTCAACATTTTAAAATTCTACCTGTGTGTACTCCAGGTGTGTCTCCGACAGACAGAGGTCGTTTGCACTAGGAATCCAGTGGATTGTAGTAAGAACTCTAGGTATAGTATGGAGTGAATGTGTATGTCTTTCCTATTGTATTTATAAACCACTTATCACAGGAGTGTCGATGGGCCGAATACAGATAGTTTAAGGGGACTGGGGATATGTGATGTTTGAGTGGAGGATGTTTTCTCTCACCTACCTACACTATTCATAACATCCAATCCTGTTTGCATGTAATTTGCAAACAGGAAAAAAAAGAGCTCAATTTTGCAGCTAGATTGTTCACTGTGAATAGCACATCCAGCTGTAGAGATAACTTAATACAGAACAGCAAAGCTTCATACAATATCATTAGCTTGAGTTTAGTAAATTCAGGGCGCCAGCCTGGCTAGGACATCAAAAGTTCCTGGGGGTCCCGGTGGGGATGCAGATTTGAACTCTTACAAGTGTCATATGCTGAAGTGAGCTCTCTTGTTAACCATGTAACCTGGCAGTTGGACGGAAAACTACAACTCCCATAACAGGTTTCCAAAGCAGTAAACAATAGCGGTGGGCAGCTGCTCATTCCAAGAAGAAAATGGGCTGTGTTGTCCAAGGCCCTGGATAACTACATATGCCATTGCTGAGTTCATAGGCTGGGGTTTTCAAAGGAGCAGATGGGCATTAGTCACCCAGCTCAGTAGGGTTTGGGTGCCTAACTCCTTTAGGCTCTTTTGGAAATTCCAGCCATGCAGGCTGCAGTGTTAGCTTACTCAGTCACTGTACCTGCAAAACCTGACACATTGTTTCAAAAGTGCTTTGGGCTACCTTGAGGATGATAGATAGAAGTTATATCAACTGATGTTCCATTCTGTCTTCATGCAGGAGGCATTCCCGGTCCTATTGCCTTCGGCTCAATGATTGATCTATCATGTCTGGTGTGGCAGGACCAGTGTGGAGAACAAGGTTCTTGCTACGTTTACCAGAACTCCGCCATGAGCCGATACACTCTGGTCGCTGGAATTGTCTACAAGGTGATGCCCAGTTATTATTTCACTTTCACATCTCCTAGCCTGTGCTTTTTGCTTACGACTGGTTAGATGAGCAGCGCCAACTGCAGCAGAATTTTGGAAACCTCTGTTATGCTGTTCTGATCACAACACAAATCCTACCTTCACGCAACTTTGGTGTGAAAACACAGCAAAGTGTTTGTCACTAAATGCAAATATTCCATTTATGATTCGCAATTTAACAACTCTCTGGGTACCATCATTCTCCTGAGTTCATATTATTTTCCAGGCTAAATGTTTTTTCTCTAAAAATTTTTCCTCTAAAAACTCCACAAAACCCACATTTTATTAAAATCACTCACTCTAGAACTAGAGTTGAGTGGATAAATGCAGTCTATTAGCTAGTGTGTCTCAGGTCACTCTGCTCATGCTGTAAAGAAGAGTAAATAGCCATTCTCTGATCACGGCTCGAAAATGTCGAGAGGGCGAACGTTTCAGTATTTATGAGCAGAAAGCATTGTTTTAGCTCAGTCCAAATTGGCTTGCAGGTCACAGAGGAATCAGCAGCTGTGGTGAGAAGGTATATGTGTAGCAATGATAGTATACACAGCAAAATACTACAGGTCAGATCCTCAGCTGCTCTAAATCCAGGTAGCTCAGTGCAGTGTGGTTCCAGGTGTTTTAAATGGCTGGAGCTTCGGTTCCCAGTGCACTGCTGTCATGGAGTCAGGTGATCAGAGAATCTAGCCCCGGCTAATTGTCAAGAACAAGGTAAAGAGCAGACCTTCCCTCACCCCCAATCCAAACAGTCCTTCATTTAAAACCAAATCCCAGCTGCAAGAAAACCAGTTTGTTTCCAAAATAATGGCACGGTTGCTTTTTCCATACAGGGTTTGATGCTGTGTGATGATAGGTCATGACTGCAAAGTTCAGCTTCAGAGCTGAACTTTCCTGAAGCTGCAGTGGTTTAAATGGAGGGTTTGGGGTCAGTCTGTTAGAAAGATGACAATGGGAGGCCAGGTGTGAAGTTTATATGTGATCTTCATCATCATCAGGGATTGTTTGATGTGGATAAATCCCCCTCATAATGCTAATGGGTAGTCGCTACCCCCCACCCACAGCATAGTACAGTGTTGGTCTAAAAAGTATGACCATAAATTGTGTGTGTAATGGCATGAAGTTTTATTTGTACACCTCTACCCCGATATAACACAGTTCTTGGGAGCCAAAAATCCCTACTGCGTTATAGCTGAAACCCCGTTATATCGGGGTAGCAGCGGCAAGGCTCCAGCGGCGATTTAAAGGGCCCAGGGCTCCCCACAGCAGCCAGAGCACCGAGCACTTTAAAGCACCACTGGAGCCCCACTGCCGGAGCCCCAGGGTAGCAGCGGCAGGGCTCCAGCAGTGATTTAAAGAGCCCTGGGCTCTGGCCACTGCGGGGAGCCCGGGCCCTTTAAATCGCCGGCCGAGCCCTGCTGCCACAGCTCCGGGGTAGCAGTGGCAGGGCTCCAGCAGTGATGTAAAGGGCCCTGGGCTCTGGCCGCTGCGGGGAGCCCGGGCCCTTTAAATCGCCGGCCGAGCCCTGCTGCCACAGCTCCGGGGTAGCAGTGGCAGGGCTCCAGCAGTGATGTAAAGGGCCCAGGGCTCCCCGCAGTGGCCGGAGCCCCGGACCCTTTAAAGCGCCTCCGGAGCCCTGCTGCCGGAGCCCAGGGATTACCACGCTATATGCAAACCCGTGTTATATCGGGGTAGAGGTGTAATTTGCCTCATGCTAAGCACTACTCACATGGTAGCAAGAGCTTGTAAAATAAGGCTTTCGGGCCTCACCCTTGTGCAGTCTTGCTCTGCTGCCTCTACATTCAAGGGAACTGTGCAGATTAACTGGCTGCTCACTGAGGATTCATGCACATTTCTAAAAAGTAGGCATGCACACCTGCTCATAATCAACTGGAGCATATTCCCAGAGCCACATACTAATATATTTTCCTGGCTAATCTCTTCCTTGTCTTTATAATCCAGCCAAATCCTCCTGCACAGATCACCTGCATGTCAAATTGTCTTTACAACTCCCTCGGAACGTGTTCAAACTATTTTAATCTGGATCTGGGAAACCTGGAGGGAGCTACTCAGCCACTGTTAATTGGCATAGCTGCATTGGCACCAGCAACACCACTGTCTTCACAGTTGCTGTGCTGATTTACATTATTTGGGGATCTGGCCCTGGGTTTTTAAATAAATGAGAGTCATGCTGGGTATTAAAAGTGGCTCTATTAGTAACAGGGGATGTCTTGATGATTACAGGTAGTTGGAACAGTCTTCTTCCTGCTGGCCTGTTTCCTTTACAAACCGCCTCCCCCAGAATCCCTACCAGGGAGCTCAGATGCATCGGAAAACGGGAACTGTGTCCTCCAGGAGAACACATCTCTCCAGACCCAAGCTGCTGACTAGCACTGTAAATACTGCAAGGGACTTTCTCTCAGCCTCATAAATACCATGTCAAGATATTGTTCTAGTCCTGTTTTTATGATTACTATTATTATTACTATTGCTTTAAACTTTGTTTTTCTATTTAAAGAAGGATATTTGAAGTAAGTTCTGGTCTGGCGTAACATTTTCTGAATGGCAGAAGCACATGAGAGGATATGTACATTGATGCCATATGAGGATCTGTGCATTGGTGCTTGACATTGTTATTTTACTCACTGGTAGCTTTATAGCTAGGGTGACCAGATGTCCCGATTTTATAGGGACAGTCCCGATTTTTGGATCTTTTTCTTATATAGGCTCCTATTACCTCCCACCCCCTGTCGCAGTGTTTCACATTTGCTGTCTGGTCACCCTATTTATAGCACTTCTGTAACAAACCTGAACCACATTAAAGAAGCCAGGGTACCACTGTGGGACCAGATTCTCAGCTGGTGTAAACTGGCACCATTCACTTCTGCTGAGAATCTGGCCTGTAACACATACATCATAGAGCCGTCAGTTGCAAAGCACGTGTGTTCAGGCTTTTTAGGTCTGATCAACGGCCTATCCTCGTGTTGACAGTCTGCTACCATATGCAAAGCAAGGAAAAAACAAAGAACAGTGGTTTTTGTGTTGCTGTAGCACATACAGCATTGCGCGTAATGCACGCTGTATCCTCTCTCTGCTCAGTTCAGTTATAGACATTTAACTGCGATAGTTCATATTACTGTGCAATGGAAGACATGTTTGAGAACACAGATTCCCTGGGAAGTTCATCAGTCGATCACATACAACACACTGTTGAAACTTGAACGCCACTGGCTATTTTGAACTCACTACCCAAGCCTTTTTCTGTCACTACCTCTGGTTTCCTAATTCCAGTCCCAGGATTTGCAGTATAGTTACAATCTGCTTTTCTTCCATTGTTTTAAGATGGACACATTTTGTAATGTCCTGTAAAGGCAGTTGGATTATTTGTTGTCCTTGAGCTATTGTGCTGCTTGACACAGAAACACATAAGATATGGATCTATGCAGTGTATTGTTTGTTCTGCTTTGTAAAGACATTGTACGCAGAAAAATCAGAACTAATTTAATTTTTCTTAGACTGCTAGTTTAAAGAGAACCTAACATAGCGACAGACTTTATTGTATGAAGCTAATGAAAAGATCACCCAGATTCTCAGCTGGTGTAAACAGACACAGCTCTGTTGATTTCAGTGGAGCTATGCTGATTCAGGGCTGCCCAGAGGATTCAGGAGGCCTGGGGCAAAGCAATTTCGGGGACCCCTTCCATAAAAAAAAGTTGCAATACTATAGAATACTATATTCTCATGGGGGCCCCGTGGAGCCCGGGGCCTGGGGCAAATTGCCCCACTTGTCCCCCCTTCTGGGCAGCCCTGTGCTGATTTGCACCAGATGATGATCTGATCCCTTGTTTGCAAATAAACTGGGCCACATTTTCAAAAGTGCCCTTTAAATATGCACTGCAGTATTAACCGTATGTTGTTGGCAAGGCCAAGCAATGGATTTTCAGCATCTGATGGCCAGATTTATGGGTGGCTGTCTCACCCGCACCCACGAAATCTGGCAGGTGTCAGAATCTTATTATTTGGCTCTTCAAATGGTTGCACAAGCAAAAATTGCAGGTAAAAATTCAGCACTTGGATTGAGGCCCCTCTGAAGATGCAGGCCCCTGAAATCCTTACCCTGCATAAAACCGTAGTGAAGAATTATAGGACAACCACTAACGAGCTGTTTAATCAACATGTAATGGTCACTACAAAATATTTAGAAAGATTTTGTAGCTACTTTGTATATTTTTTTATATTTATGTTTTTGTAAAAGAGTGAAGAAGGTTAAAAAGCTGTTTATAGCTTTTTCGCAAAGGACCAAACATTCCCAAGCACAGCCGGCACCATTAAACACGGCCCTATACCATGCCTGGTGTTTCCCATTCTACTGAGGGTGACACTGTGGTGGAGATACGGGGTTGAAGTAAAATGTCTGTTCTTTCCTTGACACTCACTGGGAACGGGCTTTGCATAAGAGTTCCTCTGCCATCCGTGAATCCTCCTCCGCCAAGGCCATGGATTTACTTTGCAGAAGCTGCCGTTAAAAGGCCTATATTTACCAACCATTGTCACACCACAGTGTCTAGGGATGTCTACACAGCATTTTGGAGCAAGCCTCTCAGCCTCAGGCTAGTCGCACTATTGCTCTAAAAATAGCGGTATAGTAACACATTGAAGTTGGGGCATGGGCTGGAGCTTGGGCTCTGAATCCCCCAGCCCCAGCCGCAACTTCAGCAGCTTCAGCCCGAGCTGCAAGTTCAAAGCACTGTCTATACCTCAACTTTTAGAGCCATTGACCTGGGCTGAAAGGCTCGCTCCAAAATGCCATGTACACCTACCCTGAAAGAGAATAGCTAGTATTGGGAAACACTGCAACGTCTCTGCTATCAGAGCATGGTAACTCCTGCTGCACACCGACATTCTGGAAGGCATCCCTGGTCAGTAGCTCTGGGTAGTCATGGACCTGTTGATAGTGCCTGCCCAGAATAAACGCCTATGCACTGGTGCATACAGAGCCCTTGCAGTATTCTGGGTGCGGCGTCCCCCTCTCTGCTGCTTGACACCCACTCCCCATCTTACACACCCGTGGGGGTTTAAGGGCTGTGACTAGGCCCAAAGAGATTAACCCTGACCAATAGTAAACGGTTCTTCATGACCATCAACAGTTTTCTCAGGCGCCTGTGAGCAAGACAACCACTATCTACAGGAGTCTGCCACTCCAGTACACTAGAAACAAGAAAGAGTCCCAACACTTTGGGTACAAGCAGTAGCCTGGTGAGTTGCATGACATTATTTTGGGGAAATATTTTGTGCATAATGTACTTATGATGTTAGAAGTGTTTATATATATATGACATGCTTTAGTGGTGTTTATAAAATGAAATTTATATGAATTTATCATTTCAAGAGCAAAAGAATAGTGGTGTTTTATTATGTTGACGTGGGATTGAAAATCCTTGATTTGAATTAAATAGCAAAAAAACCCTGTTCCTATTAGGGCAACATTTGTATATAAAAAGGCATGTATGTGCACATGGTATCTGAAAGGACATTTCCCCATCTCATGTGAAGTATTGTATTCCTATCATGTCACAGAAATATAAGCAATATTTGACAGGTCCTTTGTGTGTGTCTTGATCAGCTTCATTTGATTCTGAATGGTGTTTTTGAGGCAAACGGAATGAATTAGCTTATCCATAGCTATAATGTAGTCACAACTGGAAAAGTTGGGGCATAGACACCTGCAGCTCTCAATGAAATCAGTGAGAAATGTGGTGCTAAGCAACTCTCTGGACACAATACTTTTTAGTGCTCTTTGGATTGTGATTGAAGTTTTGATACACCACAGCTTTGGTTCTCTTTTTAACTACTATCCCTTTCTTCCTGCGCTCATGGAGGAAGGTTACACAAGTGAGGTTAGGGAATATGAGCCAGCACAGACTGAAGACAATGGAAAGCCTCCTGTTGATTTAATTGGGCATCGGACCAGGCTCAGGGTAAGCAGACACCTAAGAGGAGCTATCTGATTCTGTTTCAGAGAAGGTCCATTCTGCCACTAAGACTTCTGTCTAGTACCTTTGAGAAAAAAGCACACTATGATGCCCGCTCAGGTCAGTGGGCTGTTGTAGAGAGAAGCTTTGGTGGCATGGGAATTGGATCTCCTGAACTTCTTAGGGTTCATCTTACAGTACTGAGCTCAGAACACAACTATGTTTCTTGGTACTGTTCATCGCTAGTTGAGACAACGTGGAAGGACAACAGCAATTCCCAGAATCAAAATGTATGGAGAATCTAAGAACCTGGGACAACCTTAGGTCAAGGACAAGTGTAGAAACAAGAGCCTATTCTTGGATCTTTGTGGGAAAAGGAAGATAGGGCAGAGTGTGAGCACAACCAAACGAAACAGAATGCCAGTGTGCTTTTGCTCTGAGGAGAGATTTCTCTTCTGCGCTCAGCCCAGTTGGGACTCGTTTCATTTTCTTTTCCTTGTTGTGCCAACCTGAATGCAATGATAGGTTTATTTTTAGAAAATAAAACCGTTTTTTTTTCTTGTGCCAAGTGCATTATTGTCAAATATTGAGGGACACATCATCAGCTGGCGTAAATTGAGGTAGCTCCAGCAGAGTCAATGGAGCTATGGCACTTTTCATTCACTGGGGACCCGACCCTGATTCTGCACAGGCAGGACGAGCTGCCTTGCAAGGGCAAAACAAGAGGTCTTTGGTTATCAAAGAAGAACAAAATGAGCAAGATCAGAACCTCACTTTCCCCCCAGTGAATTGTTTTAGGACCTGATCTTGAACTTGGAGCTGTACACACACAGCTCTGGTCTACGAGGAGCTGCACTGACTTCAGCAGTGCTCCATGTGAGCGTAAAGGTCAACAGGCATTGATTCAACTGCAGGATCAGGGCCTTTGTTACCAATTGCCACCTGCTAGGCTGAATTTCCACTCTTGCTCTTCCTTTTGTTATTCTTGATTACGAGGACAAATAACAGCTTTGTTGGGCTTTACGGCTGTAAACTCTCCAGGTTTAAAGCATGGCATTGGTGAACAGTGTACAGTACGGCTACATTAAGAGATACAAAGGCAATCAGATTGCAAATGTCTTTAAATCTATTGTGTATATGTGAGATATAAAAGCCTGCATTGTTTTTGTATTGGTGCATTGAAATAAAATATTAAATTAAAATGGCTTTCAATTTATTTGTTAAGATCTAGTGCTGATTTTCTGGTAGGCATTCAGATGTTTCCGTATTTTGGCTACCGTTAAATTATGGCACGTTATACTTGGCTCAGCAGTCTCCCAAACTATGGCATTCCATAATTACATTTGTCATGGCTTCAAATGAGACTAACTACGTGTCAAGTCCCTTTTATTCTTGTATCAATAAAGTATTTTACTAGATCAGTCGGCTCTCTCCACTCAGGTTTCATGGGAAAACTAAGAGCAGTTTTTCCAATGGCACAGATGATTCCTTAAAGTGTTTTAGTTAGAGACAGGCCTAAGCTGTAAAATTTGGATCCAAATTTCCATTCTTCCCCACCCCCCCACTTCCCCAAACCTTAAGTGAGGGGTGTTTGGATGTGAGATCTTGGCTTGATGCATTACAGAGATACAAGCCTAGTATAAATGTTGAATCTGTATATAAGACCAGATTGCAGGACTTACTTAAATCCTTGTGGGGACAGCTCCATGTTCTACTAGACTTCTCTGACTTCACAGAACACTGCATTGTTTTAAGGTGTAACAAATGAGTGGAGCCATCTGGCTGGATTTATCAGGCCTAATCCACTGTATCATCATGTCCACTGTTCCTGGACAGGAAAACAAAAGAGCATGTCAAATTCGCTTGTGGGTCTCTTTTTCCATAGCACACGCATCCTGGGAGGTAGGGGGGAAAGCATGTGTTTTTAATTGGCTCACCATCAAAATAATTATAGAGTTAATTTATGGACAAAGTTTTCACATAGTATTGAGCTTATTATATGAAACCCAGAAGATCTGCGGTAATGTCTGTCAATCTCCACTGAGCTCGCCCATCCATAACCTGTCTCTTGAACACATAGTTGTGGCTCTGTGAGCATCTGCCACAGTGGGAGTGGATTCAGAGGTGCGCAGTTCCACTGGGGGCATTCTGCCTGTGGAGTAAACGTTGGAGGAAGCATTGGAGGAAGGCGTCCTGTGAAGATCATAGCACTTACTACCTTTCCTTTTTGGAGGTGTGGTCTGGATTCCTTCTGCACGGTCTGCAGTTTGCTAGCAGGTGCTGTAGAGGTTAAGAGGCCATGGCCTGGGTGCACCTATATGCGTTCTCCCCATTGTCTTCAATGCATACAAGACCCAGGATTGGAGCTGCTCCCGTCGGATCCTGGGGCGGGGAGGAGGATGGGGACGGGAAGGTTCTTGTGCTCTCTGACCCTTGCTAGCCACACACACTATACCAGCCATCACCTGCCTGATACTATTTTGTTGGCTATCTCTGGAATGGATGATACAGGCAGAGTGAAATACATACCCCAGAAAAAATTTTCAGTTTTATTTCTCCGGTCACAATATTTGTGTAGTGCTGCCACAGCACCACTAGATGGCAGTACAGACAATGCCTTTGTAAAATTCTGTAGCGTCAAGGACCAGGAAAGGTATGCAGTATGGGTAACCAGTGAATGTTATTTGGTATTATTTACTGTTTGTATTATGGTACGGCCTAGGGGCAAATGGAGAACGGGACCCCATTGCATTAGGCACCATACAAAAAAAATTAATAGGCTTTAGTCCAGATTTACACAGGTGAACTTGGGGGTTCCTCAGTTTCAAAATAAATAAACCAATCAAGGTTCATGCTAAACCTTTAACAAATAAAAGTGGAAACCAAAGGCATTCCCATGGGGAAAAAGAGATTTCTGTCCATAAAATGGTTGAGCATATGATCAGAAAAGGGACCTCAGAGAAATTCACTTAATTTTTTTAAAGCCACTTTTGATGAAATTGTATTCTAAAAACAGAAGGGCGGATAGATTGAAAAGAACAAGCCCAGAAGCAAACCCACCCCAGTATTGTAAAACTAAAACTAACCCCTGGTACTGAATCAAAATGATTTTTAAAGGGCAGGGTCGCCATAGCCTATTTTGCCAGCAATATACAGCTGTCTGTCTCTGCAGCGTGTGACTGTAAGTAGGCCGGTAACTGCCAAATGGCTTTATAATGAAGCTTAGTACCATCAGAACAAAGTGTGATCAGAGCTCACTCGTTCCGACAGCTTTCCTACAATAACCTCTGGGAAAGGAAAGCGGGAGAAAAGAGAATATTAAAACAAACTAACAGAAGGTCCATGCGCAAAGCTGGGAGAGACAGGATGAAAGATCACTAGTGTTTAAACTGCAAGCTTTACATGTGTGGGGAAGGGGCTCAGATACCCCCGCAATGATCGCAGTATAAATAGCTAGCTACATTTGGGAAGTTGGGATTGCCATTGCAAAAACACACCCTGACTAGCCATTTTGGCAGCCTCCATTTTTGGAGGACCAACTTGAGCTGCCTTCAGGGTGTGTGCTCAGCACTTTCCAAAACTCACGCTCCTTACGGGGTCTTGATTTGGACATACAAAAGCTGAGGGGCCCAAAATCACCAGTCCCTTTGAATACCTTGGCTCATTTTGTTTTCAGTTACAAAGCAGAACCATTAGTTTAGCCTTCAAGCATGAAGCGAGTGGCTAAGGATCACATCACCCTGGGTGCAGAGGGACTGCAGGAGACCCCAACCACAGTGGCACTTGTGGAAAGCCCCTGTATGAGAAGGGGCAGGCTGCGCAGTGCAACCTCACATCTCTGTGTGTTGCAAAGCACAGCTCCGCCATGAGCTATGCAGCAGACCCACGGAGCTGTGTGGCCAGCGGATCTTATGACCTCAGAGCTGCTAGCCAAAACCTCTGGAGAAAGGTAAAAGAGCAAGCAATGGTTACCCTCTATACACAGCCCATGAACTCAGACTGTTTGCAGGAAGCAAGATTTGCCCTGCATTGGAGAGTTTGACTGGAGAATTCACAGCCTTCTTTCACACTGTTGTTGGGCCCATCCATACGCTGAAAATTAGCATCACGGTTCACAACTTATATACCCTGATGCAGTGTGTGTTGCGTGTGTTACCATCTGCACTCTAGCATGCACAAATCTGGGAACACAAATCTACACAATGATGCCAGGCAGCCAACGTCCAGCAATGTAGTGAGAAGGGAAATCCTATGCCAGAGTAATACACAGCCCTGAACTCCTCTTCTGCTCCTTCAGACACGATGTAGGGAAAAAAGAAATCCAGCCCAAGAGCTTGGTTAAAAGAAAAAACCCTGCTGCTATGCCCATCTGTATAGTCATTTAATTAAAACCACCCACATTATGACTGGGATGAGCTAGTCCTAATCAATAGCCCAGCTGAGATCTGATGCTGTGTGCATGTATTTCTGACATGCTATTTGACACGGCGGAGTCAGGTAATGCAGTTCTCTGGGGGCAGCTTCCGAGTGACTAACTGACCATCAAGCTGATTTACTTGTTTGGGCTTGTTTTGCCAAGACGTGTAACAGTTACAGCTCTATCAAATCTCAGTTCACATGTAATGTGCTCTTGGTAGCATAGTTTAAATGATAGGCCCCCTTGCCCCTGTTTTCTTGCACTCAGAATGGTTCAGAAAAAAATTGCTTTTCTGATGATACTTTCCCTGTTTGGTCTCTCTCCAAAGGTCACTCATTTTATTTTTTACATTCTTAGCCAAATCCCTTCAGCCCTTTTTGAGTTAGATGAGGTTGAAAAGCAAATGCACGATTTTCCTTCCAGAAATTCATCCTACCTTTCTCTTTGTGGTCTAATCATTGAACATTTCTTCTTGGCACAATCAGAGGAGACGTAACAGGTCCATGAGAAGGAATGCAGCACACTCAGTGTAACCCCTTGCACCTGCCCTGGCTGCTTTGCAGCAATGGAGGACATCAAATCGAAGTCTTGGTTTTACTCCAGCATCAGGATCAGCTGCAGACAAACCATAATCCTGATCCACCTTTTTCGCATTTGCCCCGAAAGATTATCTCCATTTGCTTAGACACTACACTACGGCTGAAATTATTAACCCCTCCCCCTCGCTTCCCCTGCTAGTAGATGGGAGATGGAGGGACATTATTTCCAACTCTAATCTGCTCTCCCCACAAGAAGAGACTGTATCTGCATTACCAGGAACATTCCCTGCGGCTTAACAGACTTATCCCTTATAACAGGACTGCGATATAACCAACACCATACTCCAGCTGGGGATACACGGGCTTTGGTTTTCTAAAGAACCCTTTACTGAACAGTCGACCGTTAAAGCTCAATATGTATATACACAGAGTTTGACCAGCCATCAACCTGGGAAAGGTGGGCTTTGGAATGAAGCCTCAGACACATAGCGTATATGTGTCACTTCTCCCTCCCCACGCCATAAATCCATTTACATGGCCCAGGCTGGAATCTGCTCCCACTAGACTAAAGTATGAACATTACACAGGGATTGTATTAACAACTCATCAACATAATGGGAGATTTGGCTGAAATGGAATGAAAACTTGGATTACAGCCATGACGGGGAGCACTCGGCAAACCTTTTGATTACCGCCGTTGTGCTGGAGCGCTTGAACTGGTTGCTATTTTGGGGGCAACAGTTAAATGTATTAGTGTATTGGGTATGTGCGTGTTCTCAGATGGACTTAACAAGCAAGCTGCTCTGTGGTGCTTGTTTCCCTGTTGTTTTTCCCCCAAGCAACCTGACAACTAGCAATACTGCTCAAGCCTCCTTCATTTGGAGCGGGTTGTATTAATATTACATCCCTGCTCAGCACTCTTTTTATGTCTGCATTAAGTTCAAATGAAATGCTATGGCTGGGACACCCATTTTCATCCCACAAAGCCGAGGCACCCTCATGTTTTTGCAATGTACCTCTGAATCAGCAGCTTGCTCCTGGAAGGCTGGCTTTGTTGTCGAATGTGAATAAACCCTGCCTCCATCCCTGTGCCTGCATGCTCAGGATTTCAGACACTCGCTTCCGTTTACTTGTAGCTATTGGGTCCCACCTCCCTTCCTGAAGTTATCATCTCTGATAGCGTCATTTGAGAACTGAGAAGGGTTGTGAGTAGAATTGGTTGAAAGGTTGAAATTTCAGTGAAAAATGCAGGCTGAGCTTGAATTTCAAAGAAAAAAAAACAGGAAAACAATTGGGACACAATTTTCTTCAAACTGTTTTTGATTTTTTTTAAACCAGCTCTAGTTACAAATTATGCATATTGTTAGCACAAGCTACTCGGTACGGCTGAAATCCCCCTTTCCATGCTGTTCGCCAGGGCATCAGCCACGAACTAGAAGATGAATGTACTTTCTCGCCACACAACATTTGGCAATTGCTATTTCAACCTACCCAAAGCAAAACAAACCCTGTGTTTTTTCTCCTTTAAGTAGGTTGGCTGTGAAGCTTTGGCTGTGGAAGGCAGCATGGCTTAACAGACAGCACATTGGCCTGCTACTCAGAAGATGTGGGGTCTATCCCTGGTTCTGTTGCTGGGTGACTTTTGGCTAGTCATGCTACCTCTCTATGCCTCAGTTTACCCTCTGTTAAATGGGTACTTATATGCTTGTAAAGCACTTTGAAATCTGCCAATGAAAAGCACTATATATAGGCGCTAGTAATAACAGCACCATGTGTGAAAAATGGCTTGTCAGATGAATACAGAATAAAGTGGCCAGGACAGAGTTAGGGGCCACTGAGGTGTGTGTAAATAAAGAGATACTTGTTTTTAAAAATGAGTAACAAACCCTATGGAAGCATTTGATGTTTTCTCTTCTATCATGTTCCAAGTCTGGCGTCTCAGACTGGTTACATGTGCTGCACTCCATCAGGCTCTGCATCAGATTCACCTATTGACATCCAGGGGAATCATTACAGAAATTGCAATCTAGGATTTCTCGGGCACTATCAGTGCTGAAGAATGTGCCCAAGTGAAGTGTGATCTCGTGTCAGGCAGATAGAGGACTCCCCATTCCTTTGGAATTATTTATGAGTGAAGCTAGATAATATGGAGATAAGGGGCATGTAAATTCCTAGCTAGAGAGAGTCAGCATGTGCTAGTCTCAAGCAAATTTCCCAGCTGGTGTTTCTTGCCTTCATCCTGGTCAAGCCCCTTTGATATTTAGGGGGAAATTGTCAAGAGGGTGTCAGGCCAGTTTCTAGATGTGTGCCTGGAATCGTATGCACACACAATCAATTGCCTGTATTTGCAAAATTCCTGATTTGAGCACACACGGGCACCTTGTAGCCACCACAAGTGGGATTTTGCAGCTCCCATAAAATTGCCTGTGCAAAATTAGTTTTCAAAATATAGACTTTAAAATCCTTTTCTGGCCACAGAGGTGCAGCTCCTCTGAGCACATATCTGTAGCGTGCTTTCTCCCTTGCTTTTCCTTGCTAGCCCAACCTCTTCCCCTCCAACATTAATTCCATTCAGAATGACATCATGGGAGAGGCAGGAGACTAGGAAGGAAAAGGTTCTGCTCATTAGATGGTCCTAGTATTATAGCCTGCCTGCCTGGTGTCTCCAAACATACTGATCTCCCAAGCTTCCTCTCCTGGGTGAATCAAATTCAGCCATGGAAGAAGGAGATGATGGCAGAAGACACAAGTTTGGAAGGAGAGGTGACTTCAGGAGGCTGATGAGTTAACCAGCTGTTTCCAATTCTGTTCTCCACAAATACCCCTGTCGGCTTTGTCAACAAATGAACTGCACTTCTGCGCTAGGGATAACGATGGCAGAGTGGATTGTGATGTTATTTAAACCCAAGCCAATTTCCCAAGCTAATCAGAACAAACAATGCTCCTGCTCCCTGGATTCACTGGGTGGAAAATATTTTAATGCCGTGACTGGTGTATGCTTTTATAATGGCTAGTTATTGAGTGTGCAATCAGACTTGTTTAGATTGCAGGTTGGAACCAGAGCTGTTTGTCGCTATCTGGCAGAAGCGATGTGCCCACTCTGCATAGCACAGCCCTACCTGCCACCTTCTGGAGGTCTCGGTTCAACCAATAGATGCCCCAACAGGGAGTGGCCCTCCGAAAGGGGATTCCCTGCTGGGCATTTGCAGCTGGGTCATTGCAACCTCACTATGCCATCTGAGGGCTGGGCTGGAACTGTAACCCACCTTGTGTATCTGGCCCGTAGTGGCAAGCTGCAACGTTCTACTTCAGACCTGGAATGAGACCTGACTCCCACTAACACTCAGGAGTGTTTGAATGTGGAACTAATTTCTCAACCCCCTGGGTGTGACAGTGTGGGCCGGCCCTTCCCAGGAGTGGGAGGTCAGCCCCACCTGTGCCTAGTTAGCTGCCTCTCAGGTGATGGGGCTCAGAGGCCTGGCTCAGATGACTCAGCAGGGAACTGACCTAACACCTCTCTGGGGGAGTTATAAGGAGCAGCCTGCCCTTGGTATGAGAGAGGTGCTGGTGGGAGTAACAGGAGAGAGGAGCTGGAAGGGGCCTGTAGGGTGCAGGAACAGAAACGTGGCTGTGAAAGGGGTCGGAGACACACTAGGCAGCGAGAGGGCCATCGGGGGGTGCTGAGCTGGGACAGAGGGCTGGAAGATCTACCGTGACTTGAGCTGACCTGCTCTGTTTTGCACCCTGAAGAAAGAGCCTGAAAACTTGCTGCTCCAGGGAGCTTGATGTGACCTGCTGGCTATGGAGCTCACACACTGGCTCATTCTCCTTTTGGACCAGCTCCAGTGGGGCAATGGGCGCAAGTGAGAGGAGAGTTAAGCTCTGTGTTGCTAACAAGACAGGGGCCATTTGGTCCACCTGTTGTGGATGAATAATTGTATCTGAAATGTCCCGGGCAGGAATAAGAGCCTTGCTCTGTTAAGCTGTAGGCATACTGGGCCAGATCCTGCTCCCATCCAGGTCAATTACAGAGCTCTCCTTGCTATCTGTAATATAAGATCAAGCTCGTATTTTAGAGATTGTCCAGATGACACACAAGACAGCTGGTTCTCATCTCACATTGTTCCTCGTGGTCTAACTCCAGGGGCTTTAGTGGAATTACTCCCAACTTATGTTGTGTAAATGAGGTCAGGCTCACTCTCATGGTCACTGAAACCTTCTTACCACTCTGTCCATAAAAATAAACTCCTTGTTTTTAAAGCGTAGACGAATTTCTCTCCTTAAATGTATCCAGATTGCATGGCCAACAAGGGGGCTTATTTCTGGAAGAAATGGCCTGGAAAAATCATGCCCAGAACATATGATCATTTGACTACTAGACCTGTTTTCAGTGCGTCCCTGTCACAAGCTCCTCCTGTTTGTGCTTGCAAATATAAACCGTGTTCTCTGAAAAATTGCTAATGTGCATGCCAAAGAAAATGCACAAACCTTAGGGCAGCAAAGCTCTGGCTGTAGCCTGTCCAGAGCGTAAGTTGCCTCTCCCTTGCAAATTGCTAATAAATGAAAGGAAACAGGAGCGTGAGGCAGTAATAGGTTGTACCAGGAGAGAGAAGCGAGTCTTTACATCGCCATGAGCAGTGAAAGAGCTAGAGCAAACGGGACAATACAAAAAAGGATTTGCAAATGTTTTTTATGAATAAACAGGGCTGTATTATGGCAACCTGGCACCCTACGCACCCCATATGGGGGGGCCCATGGCCACTACTCAAAATTCCTGATTTGAGCACACACGGGCACCTTGGACAGATGGGCATGGACAGATGGGGTGGGCTTCTCCCTCCTCCACAGTGGTGGAGGTGACAACTGGGCCCCAAAGCAATGGCAGAATCCGTGACCTACATGGTGGGGCCGGGAGGCTGATTTGCTCTGCTGGCGTGTATGGCCCAGGCACCTTCCTCCCTAGCTCTTGTGGCTGGTGCTTCTCCCTCTGCTGGAGGCTGTCTGCAGACTCAGGCAGATGACATCACTGTACTGCTTAAATGCTGGTCATGTGTTTAAACATTTCTTCACATCCTGGGGGGTTAGACTATAGTATTTGAAAATGAAAACTGAGATTCTGAGGTCATCATGGGGCCCTACGCATGGGTCTGTGCATTAACCTAGTCCTGCAAAGGGGATCTGTCTCCCTGTTATCCAAGGAGACCATGTTCCAGGAGTATTCAGGCCTAAGGTCCAGCGTTTACCCATTGCTTTACCCCTTCTGTCATTGACCATGGTTTCTCCGAGTTCCCATATGGAATATAATTTAAGGAAATGTTCACTGTTTCTCCTCTACAAACCAATGTCGAGAGAGAAGCACAGCGGTATTTCTGAGGGAGAAGCAACTAGAATTCCATGGACAAAGAGCCATTTGGAGCTGGCCTCTGTTCTCAAGAATAAAAAAGTCATTTTTCTGAGAACACGTGAATCTTAAGAAAATGAGAACCAGGGAAATATTTGATGCTAAATTTGGTATTTAGCAACCAGCTAGGTTCAGTCAGAACATCAGCAGATACAGAAATGAGTCAGGGAGCCAGAAATATCAGAGACAAAATATTTTCTATTAGATAAGGGGAAAGGCAGGAACAGAGGAGACCCTTTGGCGGGAGATAGGGCACATATTGTGGGAATTGTTTGAGAGATGCACATGACTAGCGATACCACATTCTGCACTCAGAATCTGGCAGACTGGGGATATGGCCGTGAACAGGGTTTTCATAACTGGGCTTCTTACAAATAGGAAAAGTGGTTAACACATACCCATTCCTATATGTGAATACTTAGAGGTCTTTCCCATGTTCTAGTCTGGCTGTCCCATCCAAGCAGGCTTCCTAGAGATTTTTGTACTGACATAAACCTCTCTATATGGTGGGGAGGTGGCAACTTATCATTCTACACGTCCTTGTGTTGTATTCACTGGGATGTGATAGGTTATGCCAAAGCCCCCTGGTGCCCAGTCCCTTTAGCTGTAACCGCACCCTCCTCTCTCCTCCTGTAACATGAGAGCGTCAGATGGAGGATGTCAACTTTGTTTCGCCACAAGAGCTTCACCGTATTATAACCTCATTTCAGTCTCCAACTTAGGATTTCCCAAGACTGAACAACTGATCAGACGGGCAAGCGGAGGCCGCAGATGACTGTGCACTTAGCTCGGAAGGAGAAGGCTTGAGCACCAATCGGTTTTGACGGCCAAGCTGTTCTGTAGCCGAAGCATAGGACTGGGATGGGGAACCCAAACTTGATGCTTGTGCTTCTCAGGTCCTATTCTTCTCTCACTTATAAAGGTAGAAATAACTCCACAGAATTCAATTGAGTTATTGGATGTCAAAACTGATGTGAGAGAAAAATTCAGCTGTCAGAAAACAAACCTGTAGATGTCATCAAGAAACTCTTGGTTTCTGGTGTGGAACGCAGCTGTCACTTTCCTGAGATTATACCAAATATTTCTTTGGGGCATAGAAACACTAACATGGGGCCAGAACACATACCTATGGAGTTCAGCAGAAAACCTCCCATTGAACTGAGCAGGCTTTGGCTTCAGTCACAAACTTTGGATTGGGTTTAGAATGAGATTTTTATGAATAACTCTTCTTTTTGGCTTGCTTTAAAATCAAGTGGAGCCAGAGAAGTACAGCAGGTTAAAACAGGGTAATTTGGGTGGGTTATTTGGACCAGACAAATTTCACAAACCGATGGTTGTACAGCAAGGTTTCTCAAACTGGGGTCGCCGCTTGTGTAGGGAAAGCCCCTGGTGGGCCGGGCCAGTTTGTTTACCTGCTGGGTCTGCAGGTTCGGCTGATCGTGGCTCCCACTGGCTGTGGTTCGCTGCTCCAGGCCAATGGGGGCTGCGGGAAGTGGCGCGGGACAAGGGATTTGCTGGCCGCCGCTTCCCGCAGCCCCCATTGGCCTGGAGCGGTGAACCGCGGCCAGTGAGAGCCATGATTGGCCAAACCTGCGGACCCGGCAGGTAAACAAACCGGCCTGGCCCGCCAGGGGCTTTCCCTACACAAGCGGCAGCCCCAGTTTGAGAACCACTGTTGTACAGTGATTGTTGTGTTGTTGACATGAATTGTATTATACTTAAAGGGAATTGTACAACAGGATCCAAAAAAGCAGAACGCCCTAACTTTTCCTTTGGCCAGAGGCATTGTACTTGGAACAGAATAAATACCATTATAATGATCTCATCTTCCCTGCAGCGTCACTATTGTTTTGCAAATGCCAGTGCCGGAGGCTGAAAGCAGTGGACGTTTAGGGTTTGTTGTTCAGAGAGTGTAGTTAAAATGCTACATGGACCTGAAATGAGAGCCCAAAAGATGCCAGGCTTCACCAGCCTGAGCATTCCCGGGGCCAGAGGTGACTTGAACCATTTTGCCACCCTCCTGTCAACTGTGCTGGGGGTGAACTTGCCATAGCTGAAGACTGGGCCCAACGCCCTGGTTTGTAAAATAATATGTTAGCGCAGCAAAGTTACTGATCGCCCAGGTTTTTTTTACTGGTAGAGAATGTCACCCTAACAGCAGAGACGGGTTTATCCCTTGAAGTTACTGGTGCAGTGTAGTAGATCTGCTTAAGACAAGAACACCTCCATACTGAACCAGCTGGCTTACCTGGCTCAATGTGGTAGCCAATGCACTTGGCACAAGATCCGTGGTGGCAGAGGAGGCAGGAACACTAGACACAGTTTGCTGGAAATGTGTAGCCGGCCATGCCTGACTCACAGTTCAGGCATGAGTTGCATGTAGCATTATCAAGTGACATTGCAACACAATAGCCATGTACAGTGTGGCTAGTAGATGGTGCTGAGAAATCTTCTAAAAGTTTACGCACTGGGGTTGAGATTAACAGAAGATACTAATCATCAGGCCAACAGTTTCTTAGCGCAGAACATTTTAGATGCTCTGTTATAAAATCTATATAGGATAGAAAGAGCAGTCAGTGCAATAAAAATGCTCTGCATAGGAACTACAGCAACTGCAGCTCCCAGAAACTGTCAGACATGGTAATCTGTCCTGCTTATAACTAACACGATAGACCACAATTTCTGACTGCTTTAGCAAGTTAGAAAATCTTATGTGACAAGTCTCAAGGGTATTTAGGCTCCTAAGTTCCTTAGAAATCAATAGGAGTTAGGTGCCTAATCACCTGGGAGTCTCTTGGCCCATGTACATAACAGGAAGAGTAGGACAGTCGAAATAAATGAAGCTTTCAGAAACCCAGTCTAAATTCTATCAGCTCACTCCATTTATTTGATTTTATCTGTAGAAATCTGATGAATTGCAAGAATAGCTTCCCAAACTCTTATCAAACATTCTTCAGTTTGAACACACGTGCGTTTAGGTTGATCAGAATCAGTTAGATGTCGCCTGACTAACTTTTTTTTTTAAATGGACCTGCAGTTAATGCTGAATATCTGCTCAGCTGGAACAGTGACAGACCTTAATGGTTAGTTCGGTGCATGGACAAAGAACCAACTTCTATGAAAAAAGCACACATCAGTAGAAGAGCCAGATTCTCACTCCTGGGGTGGAAAATCTGCTTTTTAATGCATGATTAGTGTTTATTTAGTAACATGTTAAAACCTTCTATTCCTCTTCACTGCATGATAACACCCATTTCCTATCAAGCAAGCCTTATAAGTTATCTCTGCATTTTGTACACCTGCATTAAAATTGTTTCATTTACATAGCTACTTCTTTAGGATGGAATGGATTTCTCTTTTTGATCTCCAAAATATTTAAATGTCCCTTACCCAGAGTTACATAAATAAGAGCTGTGATGTTGTTCAGCTGAAAGAAGCTGCCAGACAACATGGTAGGTTTAAGTATCTGGCCCTTCTGGTGAGGGAGCACTTGCCGGCCCACTGGTTAGGGTTACCTGTTTTCATCTTGGATGAAGGTCTTGTGCTGTTTAGTCATGTCTTTGTCATCACTATGTTGGAGATCTCTATGGCTTGTCGTGGCAGCTGTCTCTGGAATGGGCATGAGAGTGGTCCAGTGGGTTTCATGCACAACGTGAATCCCCTGTGGGGGAAATCAGCCACTCAACCCCAGGACCCATTTTAATGGACACAGCCTGGCTATGTAGATCAGTGGTTCTCAGACTGAGGCCACTGCTTGTGTAGGGAAAGCCCCTGGCAGGCCAGGCCGGTTTGTTTACCTGCCGGGTCTGCAGGTTCGGACGACTGCGGCTCCCACTGGCCGCGGTTCACCGCCTCAGGCCAATGGGGGCTGTGGGACGCGGCGATCAGCAAATCCCTTGTCCCACGCTGCTTTCTGCAGCTCCCATTGGCCTGGAGCAGCGAACTGCACCCAGTGGGAGCCGCGATCAGCCAAACCTGCGGACCCAGCAGGTAAACAAACCGGCCCAGCCCGCCAGGGGCTTTCCCTATACAAGTGGCGGCCCCAGTTTGAGAACCACTGCTGTAGTAGCTGGGAGTCCAGAGGTCAATAAACATGGCCTCCTTGGACCACCACAGGGAGCACCTTCTGCAGCTGGGAAATCACCTCCTGGCAATGTCCCACTGGTGGTCCCCAAAAGTGCACAACAAGGGACTGTCAATAAACGAGCCTCAGCTGATCCCAGCCAGCCTGTCAGTGCGTAGGGAGAGGAGCCGTCCCTGAGGAGCATCCCAAAGCCATATGGGTGCTGTCCTTTGGGATGCACGTGCTGTATATCTTCAAGAAAGTGAAGGGGCCCCACTCCTATTTTATTAATCTAATTAGACAAACAACTGTTGTCAGTGTTCTGCATGTCTAATTCATTAGGTCATCATTAAACAGAATGCTGCTTGCTTTAAGAATGTCTCTTCTCTGCTAGCTCCTCGTTTGCCTTTGGTTGGAAATATGTCAATTAACTGGAAGGTTTATATATAAATATGCAAAAATTTGTGCCATTATAAAACATTTGGGAGTTTTATTTGCACAGTTTTAGTGACTTGGGAAAAGAGAGCTGAGATTAATTACCTTGCACTTAGCGTTTATCAGCCAAGCATTTGTTTTCTTAATCTTACTGATTAAGAGAGAGATTCTCCCTCTGTTACCCATCATTAGTAGCTCTTTGCTATAGGAGCAGTGTAAAGATATGTCTTCAGTGCAGAGTTAGCCTGAGCTCTTACTTGGGTGTTGCCCCTTACACCTCTCTCGTCCACCCACACAGCGTGGCCGGGTCTGCGAGACAGAGCCCAAGTTCCGCTTTCGCTCGGGCTGGTAACCTGCCCACTTTGCAGTGAGGACACAGGCTAAACTACTTGAGCGCTGATAGTCCTCCAGTGCCTTCCCACAATTCCCTCATGTACCCAGAAGGGCAGACAAGTTTTCCCACAATTCATTGGGAAAGAATCATAGAGCTTCCTGCAGAACAAAGACCTATGGGATATGCCTGTAGAATCCTAGAAGCATACATGGGGACTAGGGCTTTGCAGTGGGAGTGATCACACCTTGGGCTAGGCTAACCTGGGTGCTCATGTCTGAGTGCCAATCACCCAGGCTAACTCTTCAGTGAAGATGTACGCTAAATATTTTGCACAGAGTGAGCTGAATAAACTGAGATCCAAATCCTGTTCTATGTCAACAAGACTTTTGCATGAGTAAGGCAAGCAGGATTTGACCACGGTTTTCAGCCTAAACTCAACTTCCCTCTTGGCAGGAGCAAAGATTTGTGGGCCCGGTTTTGCTCCTGCAATTATTTGTGAGCATGATTTGGGTCATTAGACGTTTCAGTACCTGATTTGTGGGTGCAATCAAGTACTTAGACATGAACTGTAAATGCAATTAACTACCTGCATGAATTGCAGGCACAGAAAGGAAGGACAGTTTTAAAAAATATCGGCCTATAATACGTAATACTGAGTGGTTTGATATTGTCAGGCTGTCCAGAGTGGCTCAAGGCCATGAGACCAACCTCAGGACAGACTGTTAAGAAGCAGGGCACACACCCCAAGTTGGTTGTGAGCTCTATACACAGATTTCACCAACAAAGTATCAAATATGAACTGCTCGGGCACAACAACCTTAACATGGAGTCACAGACAGTCCCCTGGGGTACATTGATCTATCTTATCACCCAGAGAAGCTTGCCTTTGTGTTGGAAAACAACGTGGGACAAAGGATCTTCTGGCCAGGATGGAGTCTGTGCATCACCATGGTGCGTCATTGCATTGTGATGCCAGGGTGACTAAAACCACCATCGTGTCATAGTGTAGTGGGAAGTACCAGCCAAGGAGGAAGCCTCTGTGCTCGAAAAGCCCCTTCCCAGAAAACCTGTAAGAGAGGAGAACCTCAGTACTTCCTCACAATCAGACAGGAAAAGACTCACCCTCTGGGATCCCATCCCAGAAACCAGCATGAAGGAGAGGGATGCTCCCTTCCATGCATGGGAATGAGAGAAAAGCTTGTGCTATCAGATCCCATCTCTGTGGATGATCTATACCATACCTGTCTATGCTCTGAGAACCCATCCCCTAAGCAGAGAACAGCTGCTTCCTTGGGAATGATCCAGAAAAGGGCCTGCATGTCAGCAGCTTGTTCTTAGTGGAGGGGTGGGATTGGACTGGGGACAAGAAGAGGGCTGGCTGCTTCTCTTTAGCCACTGGGAACAGCATGCAGTCTGGGCAGGCACTGCCAGGACATAGGGAAGAAGAGGTCAGGGTTTGACCTCCAAGTTCACTGAAGGCTTGATACTGCACTGGTAAAGTCAACAAAAGTTTGTCATTGTCTTCAACGAGCACAGGATCAAGCCCGGAGCTACGTGGTCCACAAAAGCAGCCACAGAACTCAAACCTCTCCATGTTCCCCCTGCTCGGAGCACTTCAGGATGCCGCCTGACTATAGCATTTCTCCTTCTCTGCAATTTAACCACCCCTTCCTTTGCAGGGCCTTGCTAACATTTTTCAATCTCATGGCCAGTTTGTCTGTGGGAAAGGTCATTAACTCCCCTGCAGTTCCACCGGGGATACATTTGGCCCTGGCTTTTTCTGTCTCTGTTGCCTGATGGGTTTGAAATTGTACTGGTTTCCCATCTGTGACGATGATTGTTTGTCTATTCTCTTCTGAATCGGTGTCTGTTTCAGCTGCAGGAAGTATTAATGACATCAACTGTTCCTGCTTCATCATGTATCCTGTTTATTACAACTGACCTTTGATGTTCTAGGGTTGGGGAAAGCTTTTACAAGACAGGGCCTTAATTAGCCTCTTCTCTTCCACCTTCGCCTCTTCATTGTGATTCTAGTTACAGGTAACAGAGGAATAGCTCTTCAGTCTGCATAAGGTTTACCAAATTTTATGCACCTGGCACCACTATGCCATCTCTAACTGCTAAATCCCTGGTCTATTTTACCCAATGAACTTTTTTCACTACCCCAGATACCCTGTGCCGGTATCTGTCAGCTGGCCGAATTTTAGTACAGAGCTGCCAGCAAGCTCTTCCAGCCCTCGACGGCTGCTGTTATGTATGAATATTAAAGAGGGAAACATCAGATTCTAGCAGGTTTAGAACATCAAATTATTCCTGCTCCAGGTGCCAACATGCAAATTCTGGCGGATTCTCCCCTCAGCCTTCTACTGCTTGCGGGATGAGGAAGGTCATTGCAAAAACCTTGCTCCAATTGTTTAAGTTCCATATGGTTTTTTTTCCCCAGTAGAATGATCTTTCAGGGGAGACCTAAAGCTAGTCTTGACTGTTCATAGTCATTCATTAATAAACCCATGGTGTGTCTTTCAGGCTAGCAGGGGTTTCCAAAAGGTGGGTTAACCAACATCCAAATTCTAGCAGGGGTAATTACATGTCACCTGTCCAAATCCCCTCTTGGTTTAATTGAATAAGAAGTTCACTTCCTGTCCTAAAAGGGCTATGTCCACCTTTATCATGGCTGCCACATCCAACCCAGAGGTGCCTTTGTTTTGATAATGCGTGAAGTGACCAGATCCCTAAAGCTGTTTAGTTTGTAATTCTCTAAGACACAAAGGTGCTACATGAGCGGAGTGGCCACTGTTAGGTTAACACTGTTGTGGAAAAATTAACCACACCATCGATTTTGGGTCAGACACAGCCTTGAGGCCCCTTTATTAGAGTATGAATATGCATATAAGAAAGGTCAGCATGGCCCCATGCAAGGGGTTAGCTGCCTTACTTTGGCTAAATTGCTGCAAGCTAATAAAGGTAAAAACCGCAACGCGTAATCACACATTACAAATCTTATCAACCTTATCTGGTATAATATTTCTTATCAGCAAGCCAATCAGAGCCCCTCACCATCTAGGGGTTTTCCTGTTATTGTCCTAGATGCTCCCTGCTTTCGCCATACACTTAATGCTACTATTTCCAATAATGTTGTACAATAAGCCCTTTCCTAACTATTTGTGTGCCCACCTACGTGCGGTTACATTGTACATCTTTGTTCTGCTTATGATTTTTCCATTGCTATTGTGCTGCTATACTAAGGCCATATTGCACAACCATCAGTTGATTTTGGTTCCCCTTTCTCCTGTTGGCCTTTTGATTATGCCACACAAACTATTACAAATTTTCCTATGCCTAAATGTCAAGCTGACCTATAATGGCCTACTGTTACTTATGCTCAGCTAACTCAGCTTGGGGCAAGCGGGACCCCTTAAAATCCCTATCAATTCCCTCCTTTTGATGCCAATTCACTGGCATCAACTTCCTCAATGTGAATATTCAAAGAGGTTGGGAAGCAAGGGTTGTTATTTGGCCATTATCTTCCCAACAAATATGATCATGGTCAGTAACAATTTCTCCAGGGTTAAACTTTCAGATGGACTGGAGTTGAGGGGGTTCTAAGGGCCATAACGTCCATAGGTTACCTAGTCCTATCCAGAGATCTGGTCTTAGTTTCGTGGTACCGATTAAGAACCGGTTAGGGCCGTGGGGTGGTTTGACTGTTTTACCACCTTTTCTGTGGTTCTAAAAGCAAGCTCAGCTGTTATAATTTAACAGATATTCTGGTTTCCCTTTATCCAATTTTTGTTCCTCTTTTTGGGGCCCTGACCACATCTTTCTGCCCCCACATGCCCTTTGTACAGAAAAGCCACTGTTCCATTTTGGGAATTTCCACTGTGACTCCTTTTACCTCTTGACACAGAAGCAACTTTCTATCACTCTTTCATCACTCTATCCCCCTCCTCTCTTCCCCTTATACACAGAGACAAGTTGAACCAAAGTGCAACACAGCCTGAAAACAAACTTATCCAAAGTTTAGGCCTAAAAGCCTAGTCAAAGTTTTAAGCCCACCGTATTTTCCCTCTTTTCCTGCTTATCCATATACACATGTAGCCACAAGCAGATTGTGATCAGTGCATCCATAGCAGCTATAATCACTGGGAACCTCCAGAGCTGAGAGGAAGCATGTCTAGAGTTGAGCTAGAGGACTAGCTTCTCCAGCTGGCAACTGTAGCAGATTCTATGTGGATCTGGCAGAGACTGGAGCACACAACACACACTGACCGGTGAGTTATGCACACTGTGTGCTTCTTGGATGCACCCTTTAACAATTCCTCTCTCCAGTAATCAGCCACTTCAAAGATTAATCAGCTATTTTATTTTCAAGAATGAGTCATAATTTGTTCAAAAATAAACACTGCAAAGCAGAATAGATAATATCAGGGGACTTAATGTACAAATTAAAAATTATCGCCAGATTCGTTTCCTCTTTCTTTGAAGCAGAACCACTTCCCAAAGCACTTCTGTGATAAACAGGGGGTGGGGAGTAGCTCCCTTTTATGGACACCCAACCAGCCAGTTAGCTGTAAAATCCCTCTTGGTAGCTGTTCTCTGCTTGCTTTACCTGTAAAGGGTTAAAAGTCCCCCAGGCAAAGAAAAGGAAGTGGGCACCTGACCATAAGAACCAATGGGAAGGTAGAACTTTTTAAAATGAGGAAAGAAACTTTCCCTTTGTCTGTTGTTCTCTCCGGGCTGCAGGGACACAAAGCAGCAATGCTGTAAGCAGCTCTAAGCCAGGTATGATTATAGAGTATCAGTTCATACCTCAAAACTACTTATCTGAAGCCCCAGATATGTAAGTAGATCAGGGAATGTCTATAAGGATGCAGTTAGGGTTATTTCTTTTATTTCTTATTGGCTTGTGGACTCTTCTGCGCTAACCCCAGATGCTTTTGTTTGCTTGTAACCTTTAAGCTGAACCCCCAAGAAAGCTAGTTTGGGTGCTTGATTTTTGGAATTACTCTTTTAAAATCTAGCAAAAGCCTAAATTCCAGATGTATTTTCTTTCTTTTTGTTTTTAATAAAATTTACCTTTTTTAAGAACAGGATTAGGTTTTTGGTGTCCTAAGAGGTTTGTGCATGTTGTTTAATTAACGGGTGGCAACAGCTAATTTCCTTTGTTTTCTTTCTCAGTTCTTCCCCGCAGGGGGATGAAAGGGCTTGAGGGTAGCCCTCAGGGAGGAACTCCCAAGTGCTCCTTCCTGGGTCCAAGGGTTTTTTTTGCATTTGGGTGGTGGCAGCATTTACCAAGCCAAGGTCAGAGAAAAGCTATAACCTTGGGAGTGTAATACATGCCTGGAGTGGCCAGTATTAAATTTTTAAAACCCTTGCAGGCCCCCAACTTCTGCACTCAAAGTGCCAGAGTGGGGATTCAGCCTTGGCAACTTCCAATTACACTTTCAAACAATCCCATTTGTAGCGTTATTTTTGCATTCATTGACTGTGATGCATTATCAGAAGCCAAGGAAAAGGTACCAGGGTTTGGAACATTTATGATTTGAATTTCACATCAGTTGTTCAATGAATCACAGCTTCCCAGGCTGCTATTTTTGTTTTCACATTTACTTATTCTTTCTTTCCCCTGGCTTCTCTTTTAACTCTAGCCTTCCCTAGCACTGTATTTGGTTTTAATTTAAATTGCAGGAAGAAAATAACAGCCCAGTTAGTGGATTTGTGTTGCAAATGAATCCTAGTATCAGTGTGCGGCTACCTTTGGTTTGTCATCTATTCTTCTTATGGCTCCGTAGCCCAAAGTCAATGGGAGCTCAGGGCTTCTGAAAATCAGACCTCTTATTTAGCTTAAAAAAGGAGTTGGGGACTAAATCCCCAGGTACATCAGAGCAATGCTCAGTGCACCCAAAGTGGGAAGGTAGAGGTGTCTTCACAATACCTACCACTGATCCTAGGGTCTGAATGAACCCCTGGAACAAGTTACAGCAGCATCCCAAGGAGCTGCTCTACCAGTCAAGGTCTCTGAAGCACATCATACTCTGTCCCTACCTCCTGAGAAGTCCCCAGTCCCCGCATGCTAGGAAGGAACTATCTATGCCACAGGAGGCAAGTCTTGGCTAGCTATAATTATGCTGCTGGCAGAAGAATCCTCAGTGCTGCCTTAAAGCAGATTTAAGTCCCCTTTGTGCCTCTGTCGATGGGCACAAGGACCTTGGGAGGGCCCTGTTCTTTTGGTGACGCTAGTGTAAACAGAAACTGTTTCTGATCTGAGACTTTGTCTGCATCTTGTAATAAAATCTTCTCCGTTCACCTTTAAGGTTCTTTATAATCACATGCAGGTTCACAACAAATCCCTGAGAGATTTACTAGCCTTCACAGAATTCTTATAAAAATCCCACTGGTAGATTAAAAATGGGAACGAGCTGCTTATATCCTGTATGTGGATATTTCAGAGCTCCTGGATCCCCATGTAAAGGTCATGCAGTTAATAGTCTGAGGCAGATGGGAGACCTCCCCAAATCCTTTGCGACTCGCTTTGCTCAAGCATCTGTCTATCACCATGACTAACATTGGAAACAATGGTTCCATCAGTTGACCTTTACCTTTCTTCAACCCCTTCAAAAAAAATATCTCAGGGAGGCTGGAGATTTTTAGTCTCTAAACTTCCTGTTATTCACTCTACATGGGAAGCAATCACCATGACAACATGTTTTTTTGCATTGTGTGCTAGCAGTTAAGCATATGACATTGACATATTTGTTTCTTATCAAATGAAAATTTTTTATCTATTGGCTGCCAGCTAGCCGGGCAAACTGCTCTGGCATTGACCTGAATTGCTGAATATAGTTGAGTGTAAGGTTGGCAGAACCACTTCAATGCTGGTGAAATAGAAATTACACACTTCACTGGGGGTTGCAAGTTGAATGTGGAATTCATTGCTGGCAGTTCTCTTAAACTTCATGCTCGTTAAAATAGATTAATTCCCTTCTGTCTTTGTGGTTCAGTGGCCTCCTATCTTTGTTTCCTGGTTTTCTTTTGCCTTGCCCAAGCATATACAGACACACTCTCTCACACACAAAAGATAGTTTTTGAAATTATGAGCTCTCACCCAAAGTCTTGCACCAAGATTTGAGAATAAGTCAGCGTTCCTCAAAGGGAAAGCAGGGACTTCAGGGAATTCTCACATACTGTGGAAAACAGTTGGAAATCCAGTTCTGAATGTTGTGACCCGATCCCATGTCTGTATATTAGCTAATCAAGGTTTCCACAGCAAGTTAAATGTTCCTAAAGTCCTTACATTCCCTTTGAACAACTCTGTTTTATTCTGAAATCATGACTCAAGACTTACCAAACACACATCGCAATATAAAGAGAGGGAAAACTCTAGTACTGTATCACAGTGGAATGTTCCAAAACAAAATAAAATCACTTCCTCACCAATCACCTTTTTCCCAGAACTTTGAGAGTTACACAAAAAGATACCACTTGCTTAGCAGCATTGGAGAAAGCCTGGATTTTTTTTTATTGACCGGTGTTGAGATAATTAGGTCTTCATAACTGAGCCCATAGTATGATCCAAAATGTTCCTCATTTCCTAACAAGCCAGAAAATTGACCTCCAAAGCTGTTACAAGGAAACCTGGATGTGATTTTTTTTTTCTGCATCAGCAAATTAGTGTATATTGAATGAAAGATTCACAGACTGAGCGGGGAAAGTCTTGCTGGAGTCCTTCAAGGTGATGGCATCATCCTTCAGAGGTTTCATGGCGCAAATTGTCTGCATTTTTCTTTCACTCTCAAAAAACCCAGTCAGAACGCTGTTGATACTAGACCCAGAATTAGAACATCCCATAGCACTGTGCATCAAAGGCAAATACAAGCACAAAAAAGGGAAAGGAAGAAATTGCTTGTAATGAAAGATCAAGTTATGAATTAAAGATAATGGAAATGTAATTACTGCAGAAGCCAGCTGAGAGCATCCAAATGCTAAAATGGATTAACCATGAAACACTCATTAAAGTAAGTGTTATCACATTTGCTTCTCTAATATCCTGTTTATAGAGATAAATCTAAACACAAATTGTGGTTTTTTTAAAGGGGGAGAAAAATAATTCCCCCCCCAAGTGTTTTGATTTGGGATTCTTTTTATATGGTGTACATAATTAAAACTCCAGAACAGCTGTTTGCAAGGAGTGAAAATACATCACTTCCAATCTGCAGCAGCTCAGATGTTATAAGTGAAAGCAGGCAGTTAATAAGGCACTGGAGAGAGATCACTCATGCTAACCTTTCTTCTTTGCAGTGGAATAGCAATATTAGCATAAGTGTGGCTTTCTTTAACTTCCACTGCTTTACAGAGCTAGCTGCTGCCTAAAGCATTACTCCTCTCTAATTCCCAATGCACAAAAATTAAATAATCCACCAGCTACCATCTCACTGAGTAAACAGACTTTGTTCAGGGCATTTTCATTGGGATTAAGAGAACCCCATTTTAGCATTTCCAGTGAAAATAAAAAGAAACTAGAGCTAGGTTTGCAATGAAACATCTGACTCATTTTGCTAAGAACTGGTACCTGAAAAACTCTAGGCCCAGGAGTCAGTATTAGAATCATAGAATATCAGGGTTGGAAGAGACCTCAGGAGGTCATCTAGTCCAACCCCCTGCTCAAAGCAGGACCAATCCCCAGACAGGTTTTTACCCCAGTTCCCTAAATGGCCCCCTCAAAAATTGAACTCACTGAGTTTAGCAAGCCAATGCTCAAACCACTGAGCTATCCCTCCCCCCACAAGAAGTGTAACATGAAGGAGGATGTGCCTTTTGATGTTCTTTGGAGCTCCCACAGGAGGAAGGATTCTCTGTGCCTGACCAGGGACATGAACCCTGGACCCTCAGATTAAAAGTCTGATGCTCTACCAACTGAGTTAGCCAGGCAAATTAGGTATGGGCACAAACTGGAACTCACTTGAACTTTGTGGAAGTGCAAATCTGGATCAAGATCTGAACTCTAGTGGCTCAGGTCCATCTCTATAACATGAATTCAAAACTGAACATCAGATCCAAACCCCATTGAACTTTGGTAAATTTGGATTGAGATCTGAACTTAGACCTGATCAAGCAAAACATTTAAGTGTTTTCTTACTTTTAAGCACATGAGCAGGCCCATGTCTGAATCTGAACTTTTCCATAGTTCAAGGGGATTTAGAATGTTGTGTTCCATTGTTACTATAATGAGACTAAACACCTGCTTAAAGTTAAGCATATACTTAATTACATTAGTGACTCAGATCCATTTTTGGTCAATCTCTAAACTTTAATGCCTACAAAAATCAGAGTGGGAGCTGGACAGTTTTGCTTACCTTTCCATACTCTAGCATGAGATATGTGTAATTAATTTAATTTCCCTCAGGACAATAGTAATCACCTGGTGGGATTAATTATGAAAACTCATCTCCTTTTAAGCACTGACCGAAAAGAATAACATCTGGAAGACTGAAGAACAAGGAGGCTGGCCATGTTGCAAAGAATAGCTGCAGGAAGGCAACGTGATGGGAATGGACATCTGTGGATGGTGAATCCAGCAGCAAAGAGATAGACGGGCTAGTCATCTTTGCAGATCCTATGCATTCACCTTTGGCCCTAGACATTTAGAAAGTGTTTAAAAAGGAGCTGGAAATTTTATCATGGCACATGGTTTTTGCATTTATCTCAGCAGAGTTGTTAATAATGAGTGTCACTGAATGAATAGAGGATCAAGAGTCCATCTTCTGCTCCTCACCTGGCGTCATAATCTTTTGTCTATGGGGAATCTCTTCCCTCAGAGACCAGTGATGCTGTCATTGCATTGTGTTGTCACTATGGACCAGATTTTCAGATATTCTTAGTGCCATCAGTGGAGACTGGCTTTTTCAAAGGCACTCAGCTTCTAAATCAACTGGACCAATTTTCAAATGGGCTTAGCACTTAGCAGCTCCTGTTGATAAATTCAGTGAGAAGATGAGCCCTTTTGAGAAGATGAGCCCTTCCTTGCCTTCCTCTGGCATATAAACCATAGGAATCCTCAAGAAACAAATGTCCAGATGTTCAAAAGATCTCAGAGCTCAGCAGCACCCATGGATCTTCTGAAAAAACTGGTAACGTCATTTAGGTACCTACATGGGCATTAAGCTCTTTTGAAAATCTAGTCCAAAGATCTTACTGTCATGCAAATGTCTGGCAGGAAAGAGCAAAGGGGAGAGACAGAAACAAAAATGTATTGTGCTGATGGGAAAATTGTTTCCAAATAGAGGACTCCCTCCTCAACTGTGTTGTATTTGCCTTTCTCCACCGCTCCCAACTGTGGAGCTCTTCGTAGAATCATAGAATATCAGGGTTGGAAGGGACCTCAGGAGGTCATCTAGTCCAACCCCCTGCTCAAAGCAGGACCGATTCCCAACTAAATCATCCCAGCCAGGGCTTTGTCAAGCCTGACCTTATAAACCTCTAAGGAAGAAGATTCCACCACCTCCCTAGGTAACCCATTCCAGTGCTTCACCACTCTCTAAATGAAAAAGTTTTTCCTAATATCCCACCTAAACCTCCCCACTGCAACTTGAGACCATTACTCCTTGTTCTGTCATCATGGGCTCTTATGGACTTGCCTCTATGGCATCTTACAGTGCACCAAGCCAGGGTGTGAATCTAGAGTGCACCAGCCTGCCTTGCAGTAACATCCCATGTGGACACAGCTATACGTTGCTGTGGGATTCCCCTATGATAGAATGGCTTCAAGTCTTTCTTGTGCCACTGGACTGGTCCAAAGGTGTCTTCCCGTAGGCTAAGCATCTCGCTCAGAAACGTTTCCAAGTCTTCCATTGACAGGTTACACTTCAAGAGTTAATAGCATAGGGTAGGATTTTCAAAAGGGCCTAGAAGCACAAGTCCTATTGAAATCAATGGGACTTGTGTTCCCAAGCCACTTAGACACTAGAGATGGGATTTTCAAAAGCACCCATCGGGACAAGGACTGATCCTGATCTCTGTACTCAGGCAAAACTTCCACTGTATTCAATGGGCATTTTGTCTGTGCAAATTTTAGTTCAGTGCTATTTAGTCATTATGCAGTAAGCACCTAAGAAAATCTTCACATGTAGAGCCAGATTTTCAGAAGCTTACGTGTGCATTAGCATGCTTATTTTGCATGCCCACATACCGCGGTCATGTGCACGGGTCAGGTAATTGTGCCAACAAATGACAAATCATATTGGTCATTTGCATATTGAATTATCCCGACTGTGTGCACACACATGGTAATTGTGTGACTACATTATGAGTGTTTCTGCATCCGAACGGATCCCATAACTATGGATAAGACACAGGAGCTTCCAAACGTCTCATGCAAGTTACATGCACCACTGCAACAATAGCCACTGGCGGAACTTTCATTTATGTCACTTAGCTTTTTGTGAAGATTTCTCTGTGAATTTGCATAAGATCCTGTAAATCACATCCCATTCTGTTTGCTCATTTTGATAATTACCACCAACAAAATTAAAAGAGATAAAGGAAAAGAACACCAGTTGGTGCGAAGGGTAGATAGTTAGGTATGATTACATTTTCTCACTGCTTTTTTGTATTTGATCTGTGATTATAAAAATAAACAAATAAATACCCCAAGCCTTGCTTTCTATAGTAAATTCTCTGGAGATGGCATATGACAAACAGCCTCATCATTCAGTGCCTTAAAACCACTTGATATTTTTCAGTGTCAATATTAAGATTGGTTACTTTGCATTATAAATTCCCAAGGATATTTTAGACCCGGTTATCTTTGTTCAGCACATTTCATAGGGCGATACGTTCCACCAGAGGTAAGACTGTGACACACACACACAAATAACCCCCTCACCCCCCTCCCACATCTCTGGAATAAACAAGGCAGGATTTCTCTAGCTCTTGTTTAGGAAGCCTATTTGGAATATGAGAACTGATATTCGAACAGCCCTTCAGGCAAATCATCAACATAAATCACATGTCAGTAGGAAAAACAGACAGACTAGTGGAAAAGTGACACTTTTTGTTTTACTTTAAGCCTGGATCATCAGATCTCAACTTACACAAAAGCTGCCTGTATTTATTGGGATTTTAGGTCAAGGTTTGCAAAGCGACTGATGGGAATTCCACATCCCCATTCGTATTAAACTGAACTGGCTTTGAAAATCCCACTCTTTTTTGCATGACCCAATAAATGTTTAGCCTATTCAACCAGAGACAGGCAGGCATCCTTGTATCTTTTCTGTGCAGAATTGCTGCCTTAAGGAGCCAGGAAGGCCTGGTCTGGCATGTTTACAGATTGCACACAGGACATGCTGTGCCAAATGACACCAGACAAGACTGCCATGGTGGGACACCTTTTATTAGCCCTAATATGGTGACTTTATTTATTTATGCCTCCTGCTCTCCATTGTACTATGAGAGTGGTGCTGGTTACTTGTAAGATTTAACACAGCAGCTAACTCATTGACTCTTAAAATGCAAGGATGACAGCATGAAAGAATTAAAATACTACAGCATCCACTGCTGGTGATGCAGTATTTGTCTCTGATCAGTGCCAATTATTACTAGGTAATTACATTTAAACAGACCAATAATTGTATATCTGTATATATTTCTGCTGGGCAGGAGCAAACAGTACAATGGGATACCATAAATAACATTCCTGGGGCAGTTCTGGCATTTGTACCTCTAATGCCAATCTCAGGTGTGTCCTGTTGCATATGTATAACAAGGAACCATTTCCTTCTGCTAGAGTGGTCCACGAGTCGTGTCCTTCATAGTGACTCAGGTTACACTTGGTCAGATTTACACTATCTCTAATATAAGCCATCTCTCCAACCAATAGTGGATGACTAATTGACTGGCCTTTTTCTGTATTTTAAGGGAGCTGTGAAAGGATGAAACTGATGGGCTGAAGAGATGATTAGATGGTATAGCTCCACTGAAGTTAACAAAGCAATGGCAATTGACACCAGCTGAGGAGCTGGCTTTTTGACTCTGCGGGTACCTAGCATCCCTTTTGTGACTGGAAGTTTGGAACTCGCTAGTCAGCATCTTTGCTCTGATTTCATCCTACACTTGCCTCAGCCCTGCAAGCCTGTGCTAATCTTCACTGCATCCTCTGCTCAGTCTCTCCTAAGTAGCCCCTTATGTACATGAGACCCTGGGAAGGGGAACAAGATTCCCTTCCTCTGCAGCATGGGGCATGGGTCACTTGCTGGTTTGAACTAGAATAAACAGTGGGTTCTCTGTAACTTGAAGTCTTTAAATCAAGATTTGAGGACTTCGGTAAATCAGCCAGAGGTTAGGGGCTTATTACAGGGCTGGGTGGGAGAGGTTCTGTGGCCTGTGATGTGCCGGACGTCAGACTAGATGATCATGATCTACGAGTAACCCGTACTCCTATAAGCAGTACTGCTTATAGCAATGGGTCTTATCCTGGTCTCATAGACACTGGTTTTACACCAGTGTAATGCCATTGACAACAATGGAGTGACGATTTACACCAGTGTGACATCAGAATCAGGCCCACTAGAGTGTTTCCAGATTACAAGCCGGCCTACTGGGACTCTAGTTCCCAGAGGCCCCATTCAGTGATCAGGGCCCCATATTGCTAGGTGCTGTACATATATATAACAAAAAGATGGTCCCTACCTCAAAGAGTTTACAGTCTAATCTTCAAAAGCCACCTGAACAGAATTACTCAGGGAGATTGATAGCACTAACATGGGGCCCGAGCCTGGAAGGAGGTGTGCACTGCACTCTCTTCAGTGGAAGTAGGGGCGTCATAGAGCAGGACCCTTGGTCTGGAGTCACTGCTGTAAGTAAATGTATGTAAAATGGAAAGAAATGGCAATATGGCCTTCCACTTGTGTTGCTGGTGCTAACCCCAGTTAATGCCATTGAAAGAGTCATCGCAATGGAGAGTCTACTCTTAATTAGAAGACCCTCTCATAACTAATTACCGGTAATTATTACTTGACTCAGAATGAAGCAGCAAAATGTAGCAAGCCGTCACTGTGAAATAGCAATGGAAAAAATACCTAACAGCACCAGAAGAAGAATGCCCCTGTAACAAATCACAAAGCCTCTGGTAAAGTGCATCTTGATTTACTCCTTGTGTTTTTAAGAAGATTTTATTAATAACTTGCTGCACTTGTTTGCACTTTCATTCTGCCTGTTTTTTTTTTTTTTGCAAGCTAGTCCGACACGACAGGTGCTGCTATCCTTTGTGTCCTCAGACTGTCATTTCAAATGTTCTTTGATCATTGGATGGTCCCAGATTTCCCTACCCAGGATTACAAGCTGAGTAAAATGTGGGACATTAATGAACATCCAGTTCTGAGGCTGAAGAATTTATTGAACATATCAGGTCATGCTCCAATATCAAACCACCTCACCTGGTGTTTACAGATTTTCTGCTATGTATTAATTGATATATTAATTGTATATTTATCTGAAACTATGGTGGTTGCAAACATTGTTACACAGACTGGTGTGGAAGAAGAAAATTTCAAATCCCCATCTCATGGATCCTGCTGCTAGCAGAAAAACGGTGACATGAGCATATGTGTTTCAAAGCGGATGGCAGCTGGGGAGACTGGATGGCTCAGGGAGCATGAACGCAATGCTAAGCCTTTCACCTCCAGGTCACTGACTCAAATCTACCTCTGGTGACTAGCAATCAAGAGGGGCTACCATCTCATGTTTGCTGAGTGCTGAATCCATTTAATATTCCCAGTACAGTTCATAAATGATAATTGTTAGCTGTATTGGCAGCCTCAGCAAAGAGGACAAGCACTAAGACCTACTCAGCACTTGAAAAGATTTGCCGGTATAACTATAATAGTGTAGATGGAGCTTATACCAGTTCTCCAAACAAAATTAAGCTCTCCCAACAAAAGCACTTCTTTGCCAGTATAACAACATTTAGTTCTAGGGCTTTGTTAGATTCTATGGGGGCCGTAGGCCCTCCCAAGGTGCTCTGCAAGAACAAGGCCCACACACACTGAGAGTTATTGGCTTTAATGAAGGTAAAGTGACACACCCGCAACGGGGACTCCAAGCGTTGCTGTCACGGAGGCGGGGAACCCAGCGCCCCGGAGCTCAGCCTGGTACGGAGTCCAAAAGCAAACACAAAGCATGCTCATATTTATATAAACAGCAGCAAGCCAGCTCATACATAATGCAATAGGGCCTTTCCACCCTCGGGGCCGCCCCCTTGGCTAACAGCCTAGGGGCTTTCCACGCAGCGGTTCCAGCCAGTTATGGCAGGTTGGAACTGGCATGCCCTGTCCTACAATGACCGGGCGCTGAGAAAGCGAAACTGCCTAAGCTAGGCCGTAACAGAATCTTCCGTGGTTCCCTATCCTCCTACAGGCTTTTACCAGTCTAAAAAGGTTAAAAATCACATCCCTAATCAACATTACTATGCCAGCAAATGTCTGAAGTACATGCGTGGAGTCTCTCTCTTCACAGGGTTTGGGGGAAGCGAGCTCTGCTCATGCCTGTTTCTCGGTCTGTCACTCCAGCATCTTTCATTAGCCACAATAATCTTTATTTATATTTATTTAGATTTGAAATCATTTAAAAAGATGCCTTCTGAAGACTCTGGGCACACTAACATTGTTAATACAGTAAAATCCCAGCAACATGAAAGCAGGAATTCAGCTAGCCAGTCATCTCCTACAGAAACTCCTTTAACTCCACCAATGGGTAGCCAGCGCAGGTCCCAGGGTACTGGTATCATATGCGCCCAACAAGCTGCCCTGTTCAGTCTGCAAGCTGTTGCATTCTGCACCAGCTACAGGACCTGGATGTTTTTAAGGTATAGACCCATGAAGAATGCAGTGCAATAGTCTCATCTTGAGATAAACCCGTGGGTAATAGTGGCAAGGTCCACATCCAACAGCGAGAGTTGCAATCTCAGCTAATTATTTATTTATTTATTTATTTATTTTTAAAAAGAGATCGCTGGGAATTTGTTGAGTGCGAATTACATATTCATGAAGATCTGGATTTCCCATCTTTCTTCTTATAGCTTTTTGCTTTTCTGCGTTGTCTGCTCAAGTTTTCAGCCTGTTAACTGTGCGGTTTCCTTGCCTCGGCAATTTTATTATTGTGCTTAAGATTCAGCCCTTTGATTTCCCTGAATTTTTCTTTCCACCCACAGTAGCTGAGCCTGGGTGAATGCAAAGAATGTTTTAAAATGAAATGATGATTTCTTCTCATAGCTGAGAGATGCTGAATTCCCCAGTCTAAAGTTCATGGATAATTTGTTCTGTGATAACAGTAAAGTGGAGCATAGGGCTCTGCATGCTTGTCATTTGGTTGTCATTTTAATTCAAAATTAGAGGTAGATCTGAAGACGCCAAAAGAGGATCTTGCAGCCAGGAGCTACAGAGGGAAGGGACCAGATTAAAGAATGGACAGAGAGGGAGATCACTGCAGATGTAGAGAGAGAATTTGCACAGGATTGGCAGAAAGGGGATCTTGACATGGTTGATTGCACAGAGAGTAAAGTGATAAAGAATTTCATGGGATCTCACAGAGCCTACAGAGATCTGGGCCAGAAACTGAGTAGTTTACAGCTACTGCAAAAATGAGACATCCTGAGTTAGGCTGAGCATCTGCATCTCCCATTGAATGCACAGCAGGTATTCTGAACCTTTGATGTCTTCAAGTGGAGCTACCCTGAGTAAAAGACCTAAAAATGTCTTCTAACATCCTGTACAGTTAATGCGGATCAAAGCAGTAGCCTGTTTCACTGGGAAGGTCTGAATCATCAGTGAATTGCAAGAGAAGAGTATATTGGTGACTGCATTCATTAGCTTGTGGCTGTTTATTAAGCTCATAGATGCCATACACAGTTTCTAAGGTTTTCGTGACTTTTTAACTGAGTCTTCAATTCTGTTAAAACTGGAGATTTTTCTCTTTTAATTTGACTGATCTCCTGGGCAGACAGTAAAGCCAAATGCATTTTAATAACTCCTGATAATCCTCTAGCATTTGTGCTTCTCATACCAGAAGCCCCAGGAATGAGTCTATTTCTTTTGTAGCTTTTAAATGAGTCAATAAATTAATTACTCTTTGAATTCAGGGCTGCATAGCATTGGTTGGAGCAAGGTGTAGGGTGTAACATGTATGCTGCTATCCCCACCAACCCAGCTTATCCAAAGCACCTTAGTTTTACATTGAAACCCTGCCCCCATGCACTCTTCAATTCTGAACACAGCCTATCAGCTCCGTGAGATCATCTGGTGGTTTTGTGATCTATATGATTAGAGAATAGCATGACAGCAAACTGCTTCCACTTGTGTGGCTTAAACCAGGGTTTGAGGTATGAAATACTAATGCATTAACCCACTAGTGCCCCCTAACCCCAGTAATAAGTATATAATTCCATATTCTATTGGTATTGTGAGAGATTGGTCTCAGGCTGAGAGAGCAGAATGCATTCACACAGGGCCGTAAGCACCATTTAAGCTGCTAATGTAGGACACCATCTTTGCATAAGGCTTTGCATGGGAGTGAATTTCACACACACAGAACAGAGCCATGCTCCTTAATGGGTACTGGATAGATGTTAGTAACTAAATCACCATTCTGCAGACAGTAGACCTTGGTAAGCCAGAAATATACAGGCTGAGCCAAACCGAGAGGGTCTTATTTGTCTCCATGAACCAAGACATGGGTTGCCTATATAACTTGCACTGGCAGAATTTGGGATGGGGGCGGGGTTAAATAATTTTGATGGATAATATCTGTTTATTTCTATTTATTTATTTATTTATATCAGTTTAAATGTTCACAGTTGTGGGACATTATGGGAGGGTCAGACAATAATTATGTAATGTCAGTAGATGTTGAGATTCAAACAGCTAGAGCTTTATAGCCCATAAAACACATTGTCAATACCATGTGTCAAAATATACAAAGTAAATAGCTTTAACATTCACTGACACTGACGGATAAAGATCTAGTCCTTCGATGCTCATATAAGCCATACACAGAGGAATGTTCAAGGTCTCTGTGACTGTCTGGAAGTGGTGCCAGAATTTTCTCACTGACTTGGCTCATCTTCATTCATCAAGACAGAGCTTTGCAGGAGCCCATCTTGTGATTTCATTAGCTTGGCTATCTTCAACAGAAAGCCCCATTGTACTAGTGATCATCCACAGACAGCCTTCTGCTCAGTTTTCTGCTAATTAACTGAGAACATTTCTTTGCCAACCACCTAGTGTCTTTAGAAAAAAGGAAATAAACCCTGAAGTCTTGAACTCTACCGCTAGGGATGGAATGTTATCAGCAACTTGTCCATGAATAGACTTCCCCATGGATAAATGCAGAAATTTTGAGACCCTGGGCTGAATGCAACTTTGTTGCGCATTCTGACATAGGGGGACCATCAGGTACCCAACTCCTGAGCTCATGATGACCTCTCTGCTCAGAAATCATTTGGCCAGGTCCTCAGGTCGTTACTCAAGGAAACTCCCATTGTGCCTAGATCTTTATGAAGTTCATAAACTCTCTTTCCTAAAGTCTTTAGATGGGGGTGATGCCTGCCCAAGGACTTTCATCATTGCCTCAAATATTCTCACTGTTTTACCAGCCATTCATATGACAGAAGATGTCCTAAATCTAGGAGCTGGTATGAATGGGGCTGGGCATCTGCAGGCTCTAGCATCTTGGCAGGATTTGGGACCTTACACTTAGTCCCTGATCCAGCAAAGCACTCAAGCACTTGCTTATATTTAAGCCTGTGCATAGTCCAATAGCCTTCAGTGAAATGAATGATGTGCTTACAGTTAAACATATACTATCCTGGGCGAGGGGCTTAGAATGTCCACACGCTACTGAGCAATCTGGCAATCCGTTATTGAATGAAAAAGTGATGAATGTCCATAAAACACGGAAAAGAATGGAGAAATGTCACCATCTCTAACTTAATTATTTCATCCAGTTAATGCAAACTGGGTACATCACCACAACTCAGTTAGAGGGCAGATTTTCTGAATATTTGATCAAATCCTGGCTGATGTCAAACAAGAGAGATAATGAAGCTTAAAAATGTACTATGATGTGCTAAAGGCTATATAAAATGTGTTTTAAAATCTGCTGGAAGACAGATTAACATGTAGTGCAGAAAGGAGAGAAGGAATTCTGAACAACAAATTGAGCCATCTGGCATGTTTCTCTGGTGGCATGATAGCAACATGCATCAGAAGACAAAGAAGAATCACCATATGGACCTAGCTGCAGAGGTAATTCACACATGTTGTCAATCTAACTCATGCTCAAGTCTTGGACCCAATTCTGGAACTGAAGCAATGGCTACCAGACTCAATGAAAGATTATGGGTTGACTTTGATTTTGCTCACCCCAGATTTACATTGGTATAACTTCACTGACTTCATTTGGGTTAATCCTGATTTACACTGGAGAATACGAGATCACAGTCAGGTCTATTATATTCTGCTTCCTGGAATGACAGAAAGTTACATATGCATGTGCAGAGTGACATGTGATACCCAAGTAGATGCAATGGGATTGAGAAAATGTATACACACCGGAGAAATATTATAAAGATGAAACCGGTTTCCCAGGGTTCGATTGTTTTTATACCACAACCCAAAGCCATGACAATATTATCAATATTATTCATCTTGTGTTCTTTGAAGATTACCTGTTTTTTCTGGAACACTGCATGGTCAACAACGGAGCCCACCGATTCCTTATGGGCCACAAGAACTTCATAATATTATGTGTAAAAGAGATCTTGCTACTTAACGCCCAATAAAACAATTCTTCTCCAATAAAACAATTTATTCAGTGTCTAAACTGGTATTTTGTGAATCTGTGTCAAATATTGAAGGTAATGAATCAGGAAGAATAAACCATAAAATAAGCACTTTCTTTTCCTCCATGAAAATGTTGATTATGAACTTGACTACACATAAACCATAGACAGTCCTTTACATAAAGAATTTATATGAAATCCTCTGACTTTGCTTTTGGGTGGAAGATGATGTGCCACAAACTAGACGCTTTCCCCACCCCCTTCTTTTCATTTTCGTCCAGCCTTTTGTACACCGTTGGATTTTATTGTGTTTATAAATATAGTTTTCAATATAATGTTCTTCCTCAGCGGCATCAACACAGAACCTAAAATGTACATTGTCTGATTAGTTCTTGACCCCAAATGAGTTTTGTCTGTTTTCTGTGCTTCTAAATACACATTTGCCATATGCTGCCTCATATGTCACTTTCCTTTCTAATGCCACTTGGGACTAAGTGTTATGAGGCTTTTATAATAATCTCATGGCTGTTATAGTCAAATCTGGGAAACAAAGTTTCATCAAACTGGGAAAAACTTTTGTGAAACCCAAAATTTAACAACCTCAAAAATGTCAGCGTTGTCATGAACCCCAAAGCACCATCATGACCTCCTGCCCCTGGAACTTGTGGGTCAAGTTCCAGTCCGGGGATCAATACATTCCCATTGAAGTCAGTAGGGTTTGATCCGATTTATACCAAAGCTGAATTTGGCCCTCGCTTCTAATAAAAATCAGAATATATGTCTGTCACAGCTAGGTAGCTCTAAAACAGTGCAGCTCACCCTGCATGGGATCTTCTCAGGTTAGAGGTCACAGTCAGGGAGACACAGTGCAGAAAACAAAGGCCAGGGGTGGCTGGGCTTTCAGCCACCCTTTTATTCTTCCTGAGTTCATTTTTTGCACAGAGCCTTCCATGTGGCCAGAACTTTGGGTAGTGGCGTCTAATGTTTCAGCTATCTTACTCCATAGAGGAGTTTAATTGCTTATTCCATTTAGCCAGAACAAAGGACGGCCTGCACACCAATCAGTTTCAACGGGTCTGTGATTGCCCATCAATCAAGTCACACTTGCTAGTAGCTACCAACACCCTTCAGTATGATAACAACAATATTACAGTACTTTATGCAATCACAGCAGCGATACCAACCCAGCACAGAGGTTTTGTAAGCCCAGGAGTACTTTTTATTTGTAACCCCAGTTTGGCATCTGCCAGCTCCAGCACCAGACTGAGCTTCTAGGGGGCCCTTCCAAAATGACTACAACTATGATGGCTTTCAGAGTCCTCTGACTCCATTTCCCAGCATGCTTTCAATCAGGGGTGGGGATAGAAGGATCTAGAAAACTGTTCTGGAGCCAATAGGAAGGCTTCTGCATGGGGCAAGCAGTTCATGGACCAATGACAAGACAGGGTTTCACCGCCCTCAGTGAGGGGACTGGCTGCCTTAAAAAGGTAAAGGCCCATGGGCTGTAGTAGTAACTATAGCCCCTGCAAGGCTTTTGGATCCATGTAGTTCATATACCTACGGCTATTCATGTGCCCCTCCTTCCCCACCCATGTCGTCGTCCCCCACACACACATCCCTCCTTTGGTTCGGCAGGGAGAGCCAATAGGAGCTGTGCAAGGGCTAACTGCCCCCTATGCAAGCTAGTCTGACTCCAGCGAGCACAGGTAACAATGGTACTGGAGACCACGCCGTATGGGTGACAGTGCGAGTTGTACAAACTGGGCATGGATTCTGGGTGAGTACTTGGCTCACTAGCCCATGCTGCATTGTGACCACGGCTCTTCTGACACGTGCTATCTGGATTCAGGCTCACTCAGGAAAGCTAGCCCGTGTGTAGACGTACCCTAAGAATTCTTGAGTCTTGCACAGTCGCTCTGTAGTCTGGTTTCCTTGTGCTGTCTCTCCTGTGTTCAAGCCTTCAGCCCCTGCTGGGTGGTGGAAGATGGCCCCTCAAGGAAAACAACTTCCTATGTTTCCCACGTCCTCTCTAATATACACCGGATCAGTAGAGGAGGTTGTAACGTGTCTCCTTGCTTTCCAAATCACTTTAAAAAATCCTCACGGAAGCTGATAAGCCAGAGTCAACATAGGATTGTGTAGATTCCTTTTTTTTTTATTGCTGAGTTGTTGGATTTTTTTTTAATGAACAAAACACAGTGCCAATAACATGTCTGAGATCACAGTTTGGTATTATTAGGAACTTGTGTTTTCAGACATTAAGCCTCATTTGCATGCTGAGTCTGGGATAGAAACATATTCATCAGTTATTCATTAATATTATTTTCTGTATTGCTTTAATGTCTCGAGGGCCCATTCACATTGTGCATATAACAAGAAGACAGTCCCTGCCGCCAAGAGCTTACAATTTAGATATAACACAAGATGTAACAGGTGGATACAACAGACAGGGAAGCACCACATACTTTTGAGATGAATCTGATCAGTTATCATCTCTCATTCTTCCCTGATTCTCTAGAGGAAACATTCTCCATTAATCAGGGATTCAGTGCTATTTTGATTCACCTATTCTTTCAATCACCATAGTAATTTACCTTGTGTTCCATTAAGGAAAGATACAATATGCTTCCCCATGAAGTGTGATATCAGTTAAGTGGAACAGTTTCTTGTATTATCATCCATACAGCAAGGGAGGGAAAAAACACAATCTTTCGCAATCGCAGCTTTTCAGCTCATTGGTGTGTCTTGTCCTTTGGCAGTGTATAGTCTCCCATTCGGTTTATATGTAGCAGCTGTCATAACACAGAGAACAGGTTTTATGTTGTTGGTTTTTTTTAAGAAAGATCACTAACTTGCGTGACTGGAGCTAGCAATGGGCAAACCTCAAGCAACCAACATTGTGGGGCCAAATCCTGAGGAGGTGCTGAGGTCAACGGGAGTTTAGCTGCTCAGCGTCTTTCAGCTGTCTGACCTCTGTGATCCTGCCAGGTGCCTAGAATCACATGGGGAATGCTGAGCACAGATCCCATTGAGTTCTATTGTCTTTGACCCAGAAGGCAAACAGCAGAATCAGACTCTGTGAAATTATCTGAATCACCTGGGTCTGCAAAATTGGAAATTTTCTGTTTCCAGACATACTGGAAATGCTACAAAACTGACCTCTCTCACTGTATCTCTTTACTTTTGTTTCTGCTCCCAGGGGGAAGTATGTGAAAATTCAACTGATGAGGAAAAAAATCACCCAGTTCAGTGCTTTTTAGCACCTCCATAAGAACTCGCTCTGTGCGGGTTTGGTTTGTGTTCAGAGAGAAGCTTTGTGTTGGCTCTTATTGTAAGCAAACCCCATGGCCCATCCATAATATATACCTCACTAGTTTTCATTGTTCAGAAATTTTCCTCATTAGGGGCACAATTTCCAGAGAGGATTTCAAAGGATGCAGCTGCAAAACCCTATACACACATAGACAGATATTTGCTTGTTATGTCCCCAGAGGCTTCTAATGAAATTTCAGCCTTCTCGTACCTTGGGAGCAAATTGAGTGCCTTCAGTATGAAATTCCTTTAAAATCCTAAAATAACTGGATATGCCCAGTTGGCTGGAAAAGAAGTCACTTTGTGTCTTTAATGGAGAGTAACTGTGCAGGTCTGGCTGTTTTCTACAGTATTATTTCTTATATTTAACCTGTGGACAACTCTTGCAATTTAACGTGAGTGTCACAATAATTGGTGTTTTTCTTAAAGCTCCATCTCCTGGAGTCATGTGATTTTTGTGAGACTCTCAGCTTTCAGTTTTAAGAAAAGGAAGTTTATAGGTATCATGGTTACAATGTGAACCCCTTGATGCTGAAAAAACAGAAGACAAATAAAAATATCCCAACACTTTTATTACTTTTTAAAAATCTCATGATTTATTAAAGCAACCTCATGTTTTTGGCAGGCCTAACTTGTGGTTTTTTAACCTTTCAGGGTTAGCGAAAGTGTAATAGCAATGAGATGCTTTGGCAAGAAGACTTCTAGGTGATTATTACAATTATTGAAACATACTGTTCAATAGTGCAATGGACTTGGGAGTTAGGACTCTCAGATTCTGTTCTTGCTCGGTCACTGTTTCTGTGTGTGATTTTGGGCAAGTTGCTTAACCTCTCTATGCTTTAGTTGAGCAGTAAAACCTGTGCAACAATCACCTTATAAAGGTGGTGTGGGGGTTCATTAAAATTGGTGGAACACTTTGAGATCCAGTGCAGTGTGAGTTTTATTGTCGTTATAACACCACCGAAGACATATCATAACTGTCCAGATCGACATTCTACCCTATATTATTGCCCTATTAAATGTTTGGTCAGCTGCCTTCAACCCAAACACTCAAATAAGTGTAACAATAATGAATAATCTGAGTGGCTAGGCCTCATCCTGTCTTGAAATAGCCTCACAGTCCTAGCTATAACTTTTTCTTTCCTTAGGCTTTTCTTCCTTAATGCAGAACTAGCATTTAGTGGAGAGACACAATAGCCCCATATTGACCCCAGGGATTTGCTTAACATATCCAGGCCATGATCTGAAACTTCAGTAACAGCTGAATTCATCGCACTCCATTTCTTCCTACTTACTGTTCAGAGAGCATCTCTAAAACACAACACATATGCCTCATTCATCAGAAAGCTGGAAACTTGCTTTCTATTATTGTAAGTTACTAACTGTCTGCTAAAGCAGTGTTTAAGTCAAACCCCGGTTAATACTCCATAACAAGAAATAATGTGTAGTCCGAGAGACGCACATGGCCTTACTTGTCTATAAGATATTCAGTCAGAAATCCTAAGGCAGTCAGCAGCAGCAGCAGTGATCTGTGAAGATGAGACTTCACAGCAACATTGGAACCCATTACAAAAATCGGTGATAAATTGCAGTGGGTAGGTTACATGCTTTGCAGCTAGTAGTGTGATGCAATCAAGTGAAGTCTATGTACGCAAATTATGGCCATTGAGAGATGAAAGGAGATGCTGATACACTCTATTCCTGCAATCTATATCCTCAGTTATAAGCCAGCCAAGCCTTTTATTCAAAATGAAATGTGAGCTTTTGTGACGGCTAACCTGTACTTTATCAATGAATGATGAAAGAAATGAAAAACTACAATCCTAAGAAAACAGAGGAGGCAGAAAGACACAGCTAGACAAGCCTATGGCCAGTGAAAGAGACGGAGGCTGGTCTTGTAGTTACAGCACTGAACCGGGACTCAAGATATCTCTGTTTTATTCCTTGTTCTGCTACACACTTCTTGTGCGACCTTGGTCAAGTCACTGAATCGCTCTGTCTCAATTTCCAATATGTGAAATAATTAATAAATTGGTCCAAAAATAAGTCATCAATTCTTTCTTCAAAAATATATTATGAAAAATGTTGATTTTCAGAATGTGTGTTTTTTCAACAAAAAAAGCCCCTGAAAATCTTTCAGTTGTCAGTTTTCACTTTATAAGTTTTTTTGTTTTTTTTTTCCTTTTCCCTCTTTTCAGTGGCAAACTAGAAAAAGGAAAAATGCTAAGGATGAAAAAGGGGAAAAAAACCTGAAAAATGTTGATAGATAAGAGCATTGCAGCAACTCAGACACAGGGAGGACCATGGTGCATCTTGAGAGATGTAATCCTGCCAGGAAGCAGGGCTCATAGAGAAGAATGAGGAACCTAGAACTACAACTCCCATGAGACACTGTAGTGGCTCAGCAGATATTAATGTCAACCTGGAACAAAAGATTTTGATTTTGATTTTTCCTGACTGAAAATTCTGCTGAAATGGACCTTTTCCCTTGGCAAATTTAGATTTCAATGATTTCCCATTTCCAAAGAAAAAATGATTCATTTAAAAGTTATCAACTATCCCTAGTCATTTTTCATGTGTTCAGTTTCCAGTAGTTCTTAGCAGGTAGGGATTTAGGATGGGATTTTCAAAAGCAACATTGACTTTAAATGGGATTTGTGCTTCTAAGTCAGATAGGTGGTTTTTAATGTCCTGCCCTGGCATGGCAGAACATTTAAAGCACCCTAAAATTCTAAAAGTTTTAGTATGTGTTTGCACCTGCAAAGTACAGATGCATTTTTGCGAGTACACAATTTTGCACATGTACAAGCCAAGTCTGAGAAGGAGGGGAGGGCCAGCTTAAAATGTACTACTATATGGTCATGGATTTTGTTTTCTGACTTCAACTTCATTCAGTTCTGATCTTTGGTCAAACAGAGTTCAAAATGTGGCACTCCCGAAATATAAATCAAAGCGGGTAAATAGTCACCTGTAACTCTCACTATCCCCCACCCCCTTTTCAGCTCCTGTACATTCACACTGTCTAATTCCCCTTCTTCCTCTTTCTTTGTTAGAAAATCCAGCTACAGCTTGTATCATGACTTATGGCCTGATCTAGGTTCCAGTTGAGGTCCATTTCTAGTATTAATCATAGATTTGGTTTACACTAAATGTTACATAACTGTTACAAAGGCCAGATTCTTTTGGGAAAAGAAAAATTCCTTCACCGTAGAACAAGATCATTATCCTAACACAGAGCTCAGTGGTAGCTCAGGGCTGTTAGAAGAACAAGTGTATGGTTGCTCTTGTTATGTTCTTGGCCTACAAATAGAAATTAGATAAAAACATAAACTACTGGTTCAAGAAGGTTGCAGCATAACATGACTTTATTTCTCAAAATCCAGGACTTTAACACATCAGAACCCCAGAACAGAGAGAGACCAAGCAGGCTGCTCCTTAAGGTAGAGGGGCACAACTCACCCCACCTTGCTGCAGGCTGGCACTTAGCAGACTGAGTCTGATCACATGCTTCCCTACAGAACCCCTTAGTCTGCAAGCAGAACCAGGAAACCCCTTGCAAATTAAAGCAACAGAGCTTACAATTTCTACTCACTTTTCAATACACCACAACCATCTTGGCTCACACACAAGGAACTGAACCAAGGCACTCCAGAGCTAAAACCATGAGCTGCTACAGCTTGAGCTAAGGCTCTTTTGCTGGGTCTTTAACACTCCTGAGTGGATTGGTGCAGAAGCGGACCAGTAATACACACTCATGAATGGGTTATGCAAGGGCCAGCACCCCATGTTGGACAGTAGAAATAACAGTGTGCAGGTTGGTTTGTTTGTTATTTACTATTAGTGATTTTTCTCCCGCTGGCTTTCTTAAAAGAAAATATACCAACTGTCTCTCGACTTATTATTTTCTTTTATCTATCTAGTTTCAGGCTCTCTCCAATAGTCAGGAGAAAAAAAATATCAGGGAGCTTCAAACAAATCACACTGGGCCTTGCAGGGACCAGAGCCAAAGGTCAACTTTAATAATGTGCATTCTCCTGAGAGGACAATAGCATTCAGGAGAGAAATCACCACTGTGTCTTTGTACACACAGAAGGCTGGGTTTCATTAGATAAGGGCAAAGCAGCTCCTGAAGGTGCATGGGAAGGACGAAGCATAGAAACTTCCTTTTAAGTTGCACGGTAAGGTTTTAAAGATATAATAATTTGTTGACAGTTCATCTGGCTCACCATAAAACCAGCTCCTCTTTGCATGTACAAGCTGCTAGCTAAGGGCTAGACTGAGCCTTCAAGGACAGCCCTGAGCAAAGGGTGAGCCTTCCACTCTGCCACCCCATGAGAAGTCCCAGGTAGCATTGTACCTCAGAGCCACGCCTCTGAGTCTCAGGGCCCTTGCCCACGTCTTCCTTGCTCTGGGGACAGGGGAAAACACTTCGCTGCTGGCCTAGGTCACTCGCAAATTAGGACGGCTGGGTTGACCGAGTTAGGTGGGTGGAGTTAAGGCTGAGACTCGTCTCCCTACCCACATGCTCCAGGGAGAGAGTAAATAAACACATAATCCCACTTCCTCCTGTGTGCCTGGTCTCAAGGACTGGGCAGTCCCTGGGCTATGAGGGAGGTGTACACTCCATAACTCCCTTGTATAGGCATATGGTCCAGCCCACAGGCCTGGTCTACACATAAAAGTTTCACTGATTTAATACCTCCCTCTTTACTGGTCCAAGTAGGTGGCTGGGTGCCTTGCAGGGAGTTAGCTTGCTCCCATTTTATGATGCTGGAACTATTGGGTGAGGTTCTATGGTATGGCCTGTTATGTGGGTCAGATTAGATGACTGTGATAGTCTCCTCTGGACTTGAGAAGCTATGAAACTAGGCCCATCTCCCTGCAGGTATTAGGTTCCTAACTCCCATTGATTTTGATGGGTTCCTAAATATCTTCAAGGTTCTGGGCTTTACTCCCTACCTCAGAGCGAGAGAGAACAGGGGGAGGTATTGTGATTCTTGCACAATCCACTCCCTGGTCTGCTCATGAGTCATGGCAGCTACACGCTGCCCCTTACTCAGGGCGGACTATAGAATCACAGTCTAGACCGAAGGTTTTAGATCCTTTTTCTGCAGAATGGAAACTTCAATTGGCACAAATGGAGAGGGGAAAAAGAGGGTTATCTTCTGACTGGACTCAAATTCCAACATGCCTGCCTCTGTATATTGTGCATGCCTTGTCTTCTATTTGCTCAGACAAGTATCTGCTAAAATACCAGAAGTCTCCACTATACGTTTTTTAAATAACAAAATAATATGCACGCAGCAAGTTCTGTGTTTGGTTTGGAGTCAGATGTAATTAGGAAGATTGTAACTGACGAATAGGACCAGAGACAGTTGATTATATTCTTTACTGCATTGATAAAGCTGAGCCTGACTCTAATAACATAGGCCTTGAACAGTAATAATAGGTTACATACATTTCTGTTACAAACTGAGCTGTTAGTTCATTCCCTTGCGGTGTGCCTCACAAGTGGAGCTATCTGCATTTGAATTCCTAAAACTTACCTCAGTTACCTTTCTTGGTAAGGCGACTAAATCCAAGTGAATATTACAGCCTGTTTCATGGCAAAGTCTGTTTAAAAACATTAAGGCCATTTTATCTTTATCTGAGTGCCACTCACTTCTATGTAACTTCTAAAAGGTGTAGAAGGCAGGTATGGTAAGTGAGGTGTACTTTGGGGTTGCTTGCTAAATACGCAGAACTTCAAACCCAAAACAATACTGGGTTCGTATTAGCTGTTGTTTTCTATGCTGATGAATGCACAGAATGAAACATGGGAATGGCACATGGGTAATTAGCTTCATGAACAACATAGTCTGGAGCTCTCAAGTCTGACTGCATTTGGGGATTTTAGTTTGGCCATTTCTCCACTAATTTTGATATACAGGGTGTCACTGGAAAGCCAGAAAAAGAATACATGTTTGTATTTGTTTATTAGCCCAACCGGTTAGCTGGTTACTTTGAGAGGGAGCGAGGGAACGCCCCCACAGCAATAATACTGTTATCTACAGGAAAAATATCACAAACTCCATATCTGGTGACCTCTAAAACATAGGTGTCAATGATCAGGCAGATAGTGTGGGTCCTGGTTCTAGTCCTATCTCTGCCACTGACCCGATGCGTAACCTGGGGCAAGTCACTTAACCTTTTTGTGTCTCAGTTTCCCTATCTACAAAATGGAGCCAGGGATATTTACTGTTCCTTGTAAAGCCCTTTGAAATCTACAGCTGAAAAGTGCTAGATACGGGGCTAGAGGAGTTCTGCTCTGCCTGCCGCAGCCCCGGAGCTGGAGGAATTCACTCTCCCCACTGCAGCCCAGGGGGAGAGGAGCTCTCTCACTCTCCCCACTGTAGCCCCAGGTTGGGAGGAGTTCTGAGCCCCCCGCCTGGGCCCTGGGTCTGGAGGAGCTCTCTGCCTCCCCCCACCCCTTTTTCTTCCAGGGTATTTTGTCCTAACACAAACTCAGTGAGGTCATACACATATCCCCATAATGTGAGGTTACGGATACACGTGAGCCTACTTGGTTTGCACATGTTCTCCCCCATAAAGTTAAGGAGCCCGTATTCGAGGTGGATCAAAGGTACAGTTCATTAAAATGGTGAGGGTACTGCTGGGTATTTCTTTGCAGCTGATGTATGTGCTTGTGTTGGTATGGTTTAATGTGCCCCTCCCCCCCCCGTAAAATTTACATTCCTGCGCATGCCCCTGATTCTAGCTATTAAATAATGATGATTGACAAGTGGCTGTTTGGGCATGTGTGCGGGGTCGGGCAGACTTTGAGTTTGCAGGATTTCATTTTTCCAGATGGCTTCATAAGGAAGCATAAAGCCTGGCTTTAGCTTTCTGTGTCTGTACCTCACTGATGGGAGATCTCTCTCCTGCATTCATTAGCCTCATCTTCATAGGGCTTATCCTCTTTGCCTATTCGTTTCCAGGAGCAAAGCTCCCACTCCGGGGTGATCAGCTTTGTCTGTCTCTCCCTGGAAGTGGAACATCTGCTCAGCATTCATCAAGTCAGGGTCTACGACTGCAGCTGCAAATGCTCCCTTTGCAATTGCAGGCCCGGCTCAGATATGAAGCACCTTAGTTCTAGGTGTCTTCTTCCTCCTGTGTCATTGCTCAGCAAAGACCTTATTTTGGAGGGAATCCCATCGGAGGCTGAGGGTGGGGGTGGAATTTTCCCCCAAGCTGTGGCCAGGGTACAATATAGTACACAACCCACACGGTGTAGTACTCCAGGTTCAGGCAGATGGATCAATGCAGTCACAGATCTACTACCTACAAATCACCCTCCAGATTGTCAAGGAGTGAGGGTCATAGGGGATGATGGGGGAGTTCTCCTGGGCAGCCTGCCTGTGGGCTGTCATCCTCCACCCACGGGAACGGAGGCAATTCTGTAACACTTGACCTTCCATGAATGTGGGGGTGTCAGAGAAACAGCATATCACCTTTGCAAAGCCAAATGCTCCATGTTAGCGAGGTCTCTTCTTTATATCCTCATGCTTGTAGCCTTCTTGTACCATTCCATTGTTTTGTGAAACGCGTTGCAAGAAAAACATACGACTCCTATTCCCTCTGCCCTTAGCACTGCTAAGAATAATACCTACCATGCCTTCAGCACTTTGCAAATGGCATGTAAATATAAATCTCTTCTCCCACCAATGAAACGCAGCCATGGGTGGAATTAACATCACAGAGTGGTACAACACAATAGACTAGTATAGAAAATGGACAAAAATAATGCTTTATCCAACCGAAACTACAGAAGTCATTCAGGTAGAGGGAACATACACTTAACCAAATTAGACTTCAGCCAAGACAGCATGGCCAAGATGGGCACTTGTGAAAAGCATCATGGGATATTTACTGCCCACAGAACCATCACTGGATAGTGTCTCACCTGAAAGTTCTGGGAAGTAAGCCCCAGACCCTCAAAGGTATTTAGGAAATCAATGGAAGTTAGAAGCCTAAAGACCTTTGAGGATCTGGGGCTGGGTGTTTAGAAATTATAGGAAGCTTTTCTATTTGAAATCTGTCATTTCTTCAGCTTGTCAGCTTTTCCTCTCATCTATGCCCCACCAGATGAATTGCTGTCTAGTGGCTGAGCTGAAAGAAAAAAGTTCACCAGCTCCTATGCAATACAGAGGATAATACCTGTTGTACTGCCGTATACAGCAGTGCTAATATGAGGGAGGGAGACTTTACCACGGTCACCTCTCATGGCTGGGAGGAAATGGAACAAAGCAATCTCAGATCCTCCTATGATCGTTCTTTATCACCAGCTACCAGATCAGAGGAATAAAGTATTGCAGCTCCACATCCTAAGGGGAATTATCAAATTAGAGTGTTACAGCTGAGACTGGTGGGAGGATGTGCAGGAGCTTGTCAAGGGAAAGTGATTCAACAGATAATTGTTTCACAGGAGAACTATCGGAACTAATAATCCATCTAATAGCTGAGAAGAGTTAAGTAAATAGCGAAGGAATTTCCTTCTTGCTTTTTCCGGCCTGGGTCGGTAACACCAGATGCCATGTAGCAGTTCATCCAAATTAAGAATTTATAGATAATTCTTCCCTCCCCCGGTCTATTTGATTTTTACTTCTTGTTAAATGAGTGCACCCCTTGAATACGTGAGCAATGCAGGACTCCATCTCCTCCAGTCAGGAGCATTACTTAGACCGAAATCCCCTCTGAATATCCGAGAAGCACCAGCGTAAAGCAGGGTTCTGGCTAATGCACAGACTGATTGCTTGGGCTCCCTGAATGGAACGACCTTCCGTTTTGTTTTCCTTTTTTTAATAATCTTTGAGGTTGTACAAAGCCAAAATGAAGCCGTGGGGATGCTCACTGCCGTGTACGTAGCAGAGCTCTGTGTTATTGCTTTTCTAAATTGAGATGAGCAACATGTAGGTGTTGGATGAGAGAAAGGAACATAAACGGAAGTGTTTGTGCCCTGTTTTTTTCTAAAGATTAAGGAATTAGTGGAAATTAGTGGGATTTGGGCACCTAACTCCCATAGGTGCTTTTTAAAATTTCACCATTGAGAATTGGGGCCAAATTAAATCTGATTTTCCTTGGTATGTGTCAACCTTATTCCTGGCAGAACTCCATTTAAATCATAAATGTGGCCCCAAATGTTTCTTTTTATTGCGCTCAGTGAACAATATGGCATCCCTTATGTAGCTTATTCGCTACCTGCAAATTCCTTTGTATTCCAGTAAAAGGCTGGTGGAGGTAGCTGATATTGCAAAAGGACTTCTGTTTAGTTCCTGGCAGGGTTCTCCTTTTGCAAAAATCTTCTCAAATCTTGTGTATATGGCAAATTATCCATTGCTTCTTACATTTCTGTAAGATTCTAGTCAACAACAGCCCCATATGAGATTTTTATAGGTTCCCTTAAGGGACTCGTAAGAAAGCAAAGAGCTCCATTAAGTTATAGATACAAAGAGGGAAAAAGTATATACTTTCAAAATGAATGAAAATATATGTCCCTATGGAGTCATTTTTATGAGCTTTTATGAGTTTAATCTACTATTATGCCAGTTATACTCAACTTTCTAAGGAACCAAAACGAATACAAAATGCACAGCTCATAAAGGCCAAGTCATTGAATCATGATTTGGTAGAATATTAAGCTGATAAATAAAAGCAGGTAATTTCAGGTTTGTGTCTTGTTCTTAGTGCTTGTCTTGTCTGCCTGTACATTTGGTTTGCTGGAACATACATTTCAAAAGTTTATGATTATCTTTTTATCCATCCAGCTCATGCTCGTCACCAGAATATATGAGTGCCGTGCCATATTGATGCATGAAACCTGTTACATTTAGCTTTAAAGGTAAAGGGTCTGATTTGAGAAAAATTGCACCTGAAAATTACAATGCTTCACTTTACAGACACAATTAACTGTAGGCACAATTCATAATTCTTTACCATTTAACTACCCAATTTCACTTACCACACAGGTAGTCATATGGGCAGTGAACTGTGTTCGTAATTAATTGCAGGCACAATTATTTGCTGCTGCAAAATTGCACCCCAAAATTGGAGGATGGGGTAATGCTCGTGGACAAAGTATTAAATGCAGTGACGTCAAGGGCCAAATCAGTTTTTCAGCATGTGCATTGCCCCTGTTGATTTCAGTGATTGGGAGCTACCCATTCAGGATTCGCTCTAAGCATTTAGATTACTATTGATTTTCCTTGCGATTGGCTCTTTTGTTCTGGTATCATTTTATCCAGGAAAGGTCAGCACAGAGGCAGCATCCATTCTCCATTCCTTCCTTTGATCCAGTTGACTTAGTCACAACAAGCTCATGTGACTTACCCAGAGGTCACACAAAGAGTTTCCTCCAGTCACCACTATCCGTGCCCTTCACTTTAGCCACCATAATAAGGCCTCCTAGAGCAGGGGTTCTCAAACTGGGGGTCGGGACCCCTCAGGGGGTCGCGAGGTTATTACATGGGGGGTTGCGAGCTGCCAGCCTCCACCTCAAACCCTGCTTTGCCTCCAGCATTTATAATGGTGTTAAATATATAAAAAAGTGTTTTTAATTTATAAGGGGGGGTCGCACTCAGAGGCTTGCTGTGTGAAAGGGAAAGTTTGAGAACCACTGTCCTAGAGTTTCACTGCTTCTTCCTGGAGATACCTATTTGTTTCTTGCTGTCAGTCTTTTCTGAGACTTCAGATTACAGCATCTGTATTTGGAGATCGGAATGATATTATAGTCATTCCCATAGCAACAGATGCTGATGTCACAGAGCACTGTATTGTGCTTTCCTCACTGGGATGCAAAGGAAAAAGCTCTCATTTATATTAAAACCATCCTCAATAATAATGAGTTACTGAGTGAGATTTACTATCCAGTATAAAGAACAGGAGTACTTGTGGCACCTTAGAGACTAACAAATGTATTTGAGCATAAGCTCACAAAAGCTTATGCTCAAATAAATTTGTTAGTCTCTAAGGTGCCACAAGTACTCCTGTTCTTTTTGCAGATACAGACTAACACGGCTGCTACTCTGAAACCTAACCAGTATAAGGCAACCGTAATCTGATTGATGCTTAAATAAAATAACTACCCTTTATCTACTTTGATTGTGATACTCTATCAAAATGATGCAAGTGCCTACTGCCTATCACTCCACCAAGACAGTGTGTACTTTCGCCATGAATGAGACACCATCCAATAAACAGTGGTTAGGCACAAGATGAAGCACTCATAAAATTAGATATAAGTAACTCTGCCTATACGGTGACAATTTAAGATCACAAAAGTCAAATACAAGGCAATGTGAACACTGGAGAAGCAATTCTGACTACAAGTGTAATTTTAAAAATTAGACCACTTTGATGAAAAAGAGGTGGTGTGTGTGTGTGTACGTGCCTGTGCACTCGTGCATGTGTTTATATGCACTTAAAGTAATAATCCTGTACAAACTAATCTGGGAGCACATTCTGCTGCTTAGCCTCACCTTGAGTTTTCTTCATCTGAATTCCTTTTGCGTTTGTTCCTTGATGACTCGGTGACACTCTGTCATACAGACGTTTAAGTCTGTCTGAGTAACAGCAGGAAAAACAATGACCATAACTCTCACAAGATACTTCTGAACTACCCATCTTACCCAACACGCTGTGCCTAGCAGACTGAGATCTGCAAAAGTTTCTAGACAGTTGCCTGAAAAATCAAAACAGATGCCCCAAGAATCAAAGATTTCAAATAAATCTTTTAGTTAATTGCACACCGTTTTGCCCCAGTGCCAGTTGACCTCAGAGTCACCTTCTTTGTGCATGCACAATGTGATTCAGGTGGCACGGGACCAGGATTCATCACCAAATTTGGTCCGTTGGTTGGATCATTAGCTTCCCCGGCCCAGGCCGGGGCCTGGTGGGGAGCGTGACATGAACGTGGATCCATGCCGCCCCCGCTCCAGCGATACCTTTGTGCCATTTATCTTCACTAATGCTTTTATGTTTATCAGGAAATGAAACCTGTCTTGCTTGCTTTGTTGATATTATTTTGAAAGGGGGGCTCTATCTAGCTTTTCTAGCCTACCTTTCATCCCCTATCGTTAGTCTACATTAGTTGACATTCAGCAATTATTTATATGAATGCATCCATCTAACCAAATCAGTTTCTAGACATTTTCCTCCAACGTTCAGGCTTGGGTGGTAGGCAGCATTTTCTATTTTGAGCACTTCAGTAAAGTCATTTACGGCACTAAAGGAAAAGGATTTTGCTTTCCACACCAGTACATGAGCTTTGTAAGCAGATACCTCTATTTGCACATGGCCTCACAGGAGCTAACTGGTTTGCATGTGCTCAGATATATACATGCAGCTGTGTGCGCCCATCTTTAAAAATCTATCCTATTATTTACAGCACTCGGGGTACCCCTTCCCTTTCTCTTTCCCCGGAGATGTCTTGGTGCACGCTCCCAGCACAGTAATTGTTTTCAGCACAGTATGGCTGGCTTGTTAAATATTTGAACATTGATTGTGGTTTTGACAGTTGAATACTCTTTAGACGTGCCCAGTGTGGAGGTCACTAGCAATAGCACAAGAATCAAGAGGTAACAAAGAGATTGAAAATCATATAGAAAGATATAACCTGGGCACCATTTGATTTAACAGGCCAGGTAAAGGAAAGAAATCCTGCTTCAGGCAACCCTAAACCCGGAAATTAGTGCATTTGCTCAGTGCAACCATATTTTTTTGCCATATAGACAGCCAAATGAAGGGAGGTTTGGATAACCCTCTAAGAGATTTCAAGTGCCCAATAAGAAACCGTATAGATTTGGCATGAGAGGAGGCTTCAGTTTTCATAAATACATTTTCTACCCTAAAGTTGCACATCCAGATTTTCATACTGTTCTACCACTCTCCCTCTGGTCACTTCTGTTACTAAACCAGTGAGTGATGAACCTGTGAAGGGTTGGAGTCTGGGTGTAGTTCAGATGAACATCTAGACATTTGGATGCTTCTCTAGAGCTTATTTGAACTATTGGAGCTTGCAAAACTAGGCTGGAAATGTCACATGTAGAAATTTTCCTTTCAAGGTTTCCATTATTTGTATTGTGGTAGCACCCAGAATCCCTAGGCATGACCCCATTGTGCAGGATGGTGTATAAACGCAGAAGAAAAAGACAGTTCCTGCATCAAAGAGCTTCCAGGACTTCTACTTCGGACTGTGGCTGGAAAGACCATCATGACAACCTTTTATACAGCAGTTCTGGTTCTAACCAGAATCCTGAAATGAAAAATAAAAAAAACGGTGTCCGAATATTTCCAAAACCTCAAAACAGCATCCAATTCAAGCACTGAAATAAAGACGAGTGAAGGTCTCTCCTCTGTTCTAAACATGAAAAATTGGAGTAATCTGACCTAGTGATTCAAGTAAGGGACCTGCCATCAGGACACCTGAGTTCTCAATTCTGCCACAGGTTTGTGTGAATTTAGGTAAGTCACTTGTGACCTCTGCCTGCTTCCACTGGCGTCAATGACCGAGCTGAATTTGGTGGAAGATGGATTGGTTATTTAACTGCTTTCAGCATTAGTTTCCCCATTTATAAACTGGATTACTAATACTGACATGCCTCAGGGGTGTTTCAAGGCTAAATGCAGTATTGCCAACCCTAAGCATTCAAAAATCAGGAGTCACCCTCTCCCCGAAAAAATCATGACATCGGTTTAAATCTTGAGAATTGGAAAAAATGTAGGGTTCTTTTCATTGCTTGATTACTGGAGACTTTAGGGTTAATCTTTTCCAGCTCTTTTCTGAAACCATGAGGCCTAGAAACTCTTTTTAAAAAACAGAAGCCGAGATTCTCAAATAATAACATGATTCTGCCAGTTGTGAGTGTTAAGAGAATAACCCTTATCACAAGCTTGTGATGAAATCACCAGTCAGCAGCACAATTCATGTATTGTATTGAAATCTCCCCCTGTGCAGAGGGCCAGCAAAAGGGTCTGTACACCGCGTAAGACCCACTTAACGCCTGTTTGGAGGGATGTAAGGGGTGCATGGGTCTTACACTGGCTCTCTGAACAGGGGTGAATTCCATCCATGTTGGCCCAAAAGTGCTTTAAGCTCCTCAGGTGGCAGGTGCTATAGAAGTGCAGAATAGCGCTATTGCGCTTTGATCCTCCGTATCCTTATTTTGAAAGCAGTTCCTGAGTCCTGAGGTAGCTCTGTCAGCTGAAGTCCCTCCTTTGCATTTTAATGGTCACTTGTGTCACAGTGACTCCACTGGCTCATCTACTCTGGGTAATGTAAGAATAGTTTGTTAAACGGCTTGGGATGCACTTCTGCCTCCTCATCCCCGCTCCCTGAAAGAAGCCTCTGTTATGCGTTAAATGTAACACGTTGGCACCTGTGCGAGACATTACAATGGCAAGGAAATCTTAATAAACTATTTCAGCTTTCTGATGGTGACGGGATCATTCAAGGATGTTTTTATAGACTTTATATTTTAAAGCCTGCAAACATTTCGACTTGGAGACCAATAGTTATTTTAAATGTTTTCTTAGCCAGTAAAAGAATCATGATTTCAACAAGCAAGGTAGATTTATGTTCTGCCCCTCCCCCCCAAAACCCTGTTCAAAATAAAGTGAGAAAACCAAGAATAGAAAAATGTTAGAGGGAGAAAATGATTTTGGGGCACAAAATATAATTGGCAGGGCACTGGAAAAGCTAAAAGTTTGCATTTCCCATGAGCCACCATTTTCTTTGATTTCTGAGCCATTATATGTTGGTTTCATTTGGCAGAGACATAGCATTCCTTCTTGTCACAGTAAGATCCTTGTCTGCCTTGGGAATCAATAAGAAATTAAAATGATAAGTTCTACCAACAAGCATCATAAAAGAAGCCATTGCTTTTGTGTTTAAATCTGTCACGGTGTTCACAATTTTGTATAAAACTAGAGGCAAAAAAGAAACCCTCCTCTGAAAACAAATGGGAGAATGTATTCAAAGAAAAGACACTATTTTCTACAGCATGAGAACAGATGTAAGATGTAATTTTCTTTGCAATTGAACAGATGGAGTTATTTGTCCTTCAAAGTCAGAATAGCACTGTTTGTTTTTTGGTTTGTTGTTGTTTTTTCTCTTGAAAATGTTTGAAATGGGGGAACTGTTGTCTGAGATTCCCATCCTTAGTAAACAACATCTTTCTACCAAATTAACCAAAGATTTGTTTCTTAAGGGCCTGATTTTCAGAGTTATTCAGCACCCGCAGCTCCCAAAAGAAGCTCAGCTGTCTGCACTCGATTTTCAAAAGCATTCAGCACATTGGAGGCGTGTTGGGTGCACAGCTCTTTTGAGAACCTGGACACAATTCTGGGTGCTCAGTACTTGGAAATCTAGCCTTGAGCTCATTTGTAACTCAGGTCCCCCTCGTCTAAAATTCTGGCCCAGAGCATTTAGATGTCACAATATGAAAGGAGATTTGACCAGATCTCTCTCTGATTCAGGCAGACATGAGTGTTATCATTTACCTTTCTGGAAAAAAAAATGGAAACTAAAATGGAATACATATAAACCAGACTGCACATTGCTGACCCATTTCTCTGAAATTCTGGACCAGAGCCTGAGCTGCACCAGAACTCTGCTTAGCACAGCGGAGGAGGTGTATGAGGGAAAGAGCTATCTATTTTCTCCCTCAATTCCTGGCCCTTCCACCCCACCCCAGCATACTTTAGAGCAGTGTCAGGGCTGCTCTAAATTATAATACTCTAGGGCCTTTCTGCAGCTGGGAATCACGGGAGTGTAGAAGCACTCCTGCAATGTCCCCTTCCCATTGGTATGCCTCCAACAGCCCCACTATGCTGTGACCTGAAGGATGGAGGAGTCCACCTTGGATTCCCTTCACCGTGGGAATTCCCATCTACTTAAGATGATTTTGCGCTATTTCACACCACTGGAGCAACACAAAACAGCTTGTCTGGGGCCAAGATTTGGCCCAGTAGTTTCACAGAGTTGATTTTGCACTCAGATTATATTTGAATCTTCGGCTTGGAAGGTTTGTAACATTGGATTGGAGTCTGCTCACGCTATTTCTCTGGAGATAAATTTTCTCCGACAATGCAATCTGTAGAACTGGCTTCATTAGACAGAGGTAGCTGCACTTAGTGGTAGGATTAGCGCATTGATTGGGCCAACTAGATTGTCCCCTATGCTAGAGAGACCTGCGCAGGGGACAGGAAACTTGGATAGAACTCACTAGTGGAGTTTCTTCTGAATGGTTCCACTAGCCTTCCCTCACACCTGCCATGGTAACTCAGCTTCTGTTGCTGCTATGGACTGAATGCTGAATGCTCAAGTACGGGGGTTCTTAAAGGAAGTGGGGAAACCCAGGTATGGCCATACTACGTTATCACCATGAGTTTCCGGGGGTGATAGATACCATGGAGAGCAGCTTTGCTCCTCCCACTTCCTTTTAGGCTCACAATTATGTAGACAGGAGGCTCTTGCATAGGAGATATCTGGCCAAAGTTGCCTCTCCCAGAGCAGAGGGGAGCAATGTGTCCTTTGCTCTGAGTCCTTTCAGGTTGTGCAGCACTGTATCAATCTAAGGAATTATTAAAAGGAACAATAACAGTACAATGCATGCCTTTTTCCTTGGTGATTGTAGCTAGCGAACCACCAGCCTGCTTTGGTGTGTCCTCTGTGTATCCTTATGCTCTGACTAATACAATCATTAACGTAAGTCATCTCAGGAACAGAACAATAAAAAGCCTCTAGGAACCAACTGAGGCTGCCCCTTTGTATTGTATCTTAATCCTGCTTCTCATCAGACCCCCTCCTTCCTCCCGAGACCGATCCGAGTGGTGCTAGAACACACTGACATTTTCTGCGTCAGTCACCTGCCCAGGAGACTCACTGGGAACGTGGATTCCCCCGTGTTCTCCCAAAGGGCTTGTCCACACGGCTCAGCAATGTGCACTAGAGGGGTGTGATCTAATGCACACCAATGTGTTGTGCACTAACTGGCGTGCGTAGCCCCTCCAGGACTGCATTAAAAGTTTCCAAGGGTGTGTTAACGCAGTGCTATTTCAAACAGTAGTGCACGTTGCCAGGGGGTGTAGACAAGCCCTGGATTTCTTAATTGTATAGATTAGATCCAGTCTGAAAGAGTTTGGCTTCCTGAGCGCAACACAGCACTTTATTGTGGAAGGTTCCTCCCAACCCCCCAGTGTTAAACTCCTTCACATTTATATTCTCTGTTTGCTGCTGTTTTCTAGTTTCTCTGTCTCTAATGGTAATAGCTATACAGTGGAATGATTGTTGGCAGTGACTACACTTGGCTTCTGAACACCACCTTCCATCAAAGTCTCGCTCTTTTCCTCTTTGAATTGTTTAATTTCCTTCTTAGCTTTTCTTGCTACAACTGAGTGTTGGCTTTTGTCCGGGTATGTGTGAAACAGAAACAATGACAAAAAGTTTACTTCTCTCTGTCCCCTTCCTGCAACGAAAACCTGGATTATCTTTAAATGTTCTTTTGCAAGACTATATATGACAGGCATTCTACTCGTTATTGTAGATCACATCCTCTGCTAAACTATTGACTGTATTTGCTGCTTCAAGACACCATTTGGAACCAAATGTAACAAACTTTCAATGTTTTCTATAGAAAAGTTACTTCATAATTACCCCAGTGTCTCCAACATATTGAGCACATGCTTTCTCCATGCCAATAGGAACATCAGCTTTACCTCTCTGTAAAGTCAATGGGATTTGTGCTCCTAAGTCACTAAAGTGCTTTTGAAAATCCTACTCTGTGTCCATATTGGAAGCATGAAGGGATCTGTAGACTGTCCCCAGATTTAGAGTGGGATTTTCAAAGCTGCATAGTGACCAAAACCCAGAAAGCAGCTTTGGAAATCCCATCCATTTATCTTTTGGCCAATAGAACTACCTCTTGTTCTCCCGCCTGGATTTTCTGGATTTCAGAGGCTCACTGGTTGGCACCATTCTGTAATATATCCACATTAGAACTTGGATCGCACTGGTTGGAGGAAGACAAGATTTTTTTTTTAAATCACTCTGTGGGAATTTTACAGAATAATAAAAACTGAGAATCACCAAATTAACTTAGAACAAATGGGTGGAAAAAAATAACGCATTGTCATAATGGGTGAAGTGACCCTGATGCATCCCTTACAGGGATGTGCTGTGAACTGTGGGACCAGACTGTGAACCCCTTAATCACAATGGTGAGCATTTACTAATCCAAGAGACTCACTGAAATGAATGTGTTACTCCTGAGAGTAAGTGCTCTTGAATAGAACTAAAATGTTGCACAATGTAGCCTATTAAATTCCACGTTTCTAATAATTAACCTGCCTAAGGATAGCTAAATAAACACATACTCTGTGTAAAAATTACAGGCCGGATTATCAAAAAGAGCTCAGCTCCCTCCCATTAGGCACCCAATGGGAGACAAGAGCTTCTGGGGAGCAGATCCCTTTGGAAAATCTGGCTCTACAAGTGTGTGGGTTTTCTTTGGTGACTGCCGTGGAGTGGAACTGGAACTCAAGCAAATTCAAGGTGACTGTGAGGTGACAAACTGGGAGGATGTAGGCTCTTAAGTGAAAAAATACCAGGAATGAGCTGAGCCGTATGCTATAAATAAGACTAGTTCATGGCTGTTCAGACTGCTGTGAAAGACCAAATTCTCCATTCTGCGAACTTCACTTTAGCATTAGCAGCCCAAAGTGAATTGAAGCCAACTGGCAATTCCCTTGAATCCCCTCTGTATCGGGGGGATATCCACGCAGTGTTAAGCTGGCAGAGGCACCTCGGACACCAGCTGCCCCACCCCCTGGGCATAACCGCGAGGGAGCATGTTGGGGGCAGGAGGAGGTTTGGTGGACCTGAGCTGCACTATACCTGATCTACAGGTCCCCTGCTACTCTAACTTCCACTGGACCTGAGTGGCTGAGGGTCAGGGGAGCATGGCTGTCTCCTTGGCACAGCCACTGTACGCTATGTCTGAACACAGCTTGGATGTAGTGGAGAACTGGGGGCCTGAACAGGCTTCTGCATGATTAGTGTCTAGGATTATGAAACTGAACATCATGTGGTACCATTAGGGTGAGGCACATGGAAAAAAGCTTTATTAGCCCATGGTCTTTTCAGCACAAGAAAATTCACACAAGAAAACCGTGCTAACTCTGGTGGTATATAAACTTCCTCAAAACGGGACAATATTTCATAACAATTTCACATAGGGACAGAAGTATCTGCTGGGTCCTTGAGTCCATGCCCCTGCTATCTCAGGCAGCCCTGTCATATAATCTCTTTCATGAATTTATCAAGCTGCGTCTTAAAACTAGAGTTATAGAGTTTAAGGCCAGAAGGGACCCCCAGATCATCTACTCTGCCCTCCTGTATATCACAGGCCACCAACAGCACCCAGCAATTCAGTGACGATGAAGAAAACTGTCATCTCGCACACCCAGGGCCCTACCACTATTAATAGCATTTTGTCTCCGATCTATATCTGGGAAGTTAAAGTCTCCCACTATGACACAATTCCCCAAAGTATTTATCTCCCTCATCATATTAGATAGATTCCTGTCCATATCCAAGTCAGACCCTGGGGGCGGGAGGTCTATAGCAGACCTCGAACCACCCTAATATAAATTATTTTACAATCCTTCCCCAAAGTGAAGAACAACTAGCTAGGTTGGTTGCCCCTACTACTGCTATGGGAAGTCTGTGGTATTTGCGGTGCTTCATACACATTAGAAAGTTATATGGGACCAGATTTCAAAAGTATTCAGCACCCAGCAACTCCCACTGTGACACTTATGGCCAGCTTCTCAGAAGAACTCAGCACATTAGGGGCTGAAATCTAACCACTTATTTTGGTGCCTAAATGGGAGCTGAGCACTCTTGAAAATCAGGCCACAGTTGTGGGTGCTGAGCCCTGCTGAAAATTCTGGTTATATGACAGAAAGTCAGGAATGAGGAACCCAGTGCCTTCAAATATGAATGTTTTCAGCAGATGGACCATGATGTGTTTTGTGGAACAAGCCACTAAGTGGTGCTATTGACAGTCTTCAACAAAAATGCAGGAAGGGACCTCACAGGTAATCGCCCAAGACTGAGAATCAGAAAAGAAAAGGAAACAACTTGGAAAAGAAGGAAACACTGGTATTTCCACTGAATGGCAACGTGTAATAACACAACCATTAGCAGTCATACAAAACTACTAGCTTAATCTCTAGCAATGCACGCACCCTTTGGGATTGTAATCATGGGTGTAATTTGAATGCAATGAAACTCTCCCTGTCCTGTTGGAATTCTTCACTCCTCTTCCTTATGTTTGTATCTCTGGTAAAACTGATTATTCCAATTTTGCCAGACATAAGGTGTGTGTGTGTGTGTGTGTGTGTGTGTGTGTGCACAATCATTTATATTGTGCACTCAAGCTGCTTTGACTTCCACAAGGAATCTGACTGTGCCTGTTACTTGAACAATTTATGGGACCTGGAAGTCACTGTTTCCTATTTAAATAAAAGGCAGGTGAAACTGACAGTGTGTCCAACTTTCCAATTTGTGTGCCTACCCATAAGTGTCTAAATCCACATTTTGGTAGCCACATGGAGATCTTGGGCCAAATATTGCAGCCACTAGTTGACCAATACTTCCATTCATTTTCAGAGGAGATTTGCCTGGTTGAGGATTGGATAAGGACTAGCTGCAATTGTCTTTAGGCACCTAGTCCCCCTTGCAGGTGTTGCAGTGACTAGTTTAGGTGCACACATGCATTTTACATTCTCAGCTGTGAAAGGAACCCAGGGTCTCTGTGTCAGCTTGTAGTGTGACCTTCAATGTGCATAATCACTACGTACTTAGGGTTAAATCCTGTCCTGTGTACTGTGAGGGCATGGGAGGTAGGGATGGCTGATCGGGGTTCAGGAAGAGGCTTTTAAAAATCCTTTAATCTGTGCGGGAAGAAGAAACCTGACCACTCTTGAGGGAATGAAAGCTTTGACTGAGAGTTCACTGGTCTGGTCCTTTGTGTCTGTGCAGCATCACCGCACATTTCTGCTCTCTGTTAGCTCCCAATGTGGCTCAGGGTTTAAACTGGCAGCACTTTAGATTTTTTTTTTCCAGTGAAAATTATTCAGCTGTTACCATCAGACCCACCCACCCATGTGCAAAAATCCCAGCATGTCAAAAGTCATAGGTTTTTTAAGATGAAAATAATGGAATTCAAACTCCTCATCCCAGATCATGGCGGGCACCTCTCTTTTTGTTTTTGTTTCTGCCACCTTACAGTGGCAGAGATTGGTCACCTCCAGCCCAGAATTCCTGTGGAGCATGAGTGGAGCCAAAAAAGTCTCTTGCTGCTCTTAGAGTTCCTTCGTCTCAAGAGGGAGATAAAGCTACTCCAGAGAGAGCCTTGAAGTCCACAGCGACTGAAAAGGAAGACACGTGCGTTCGAGTGTAACTCTGCTGCCAGTGTCATTGTGTACATTTCATTCCTCTCTGCTTTGACTGGTTGCCTATTATATGAAAAGCTGCATCGGCATCAGTTTAGAATCAAGTTCATATCTTCTGTCTTTTGACCAAACGCCTGGAAAAATTAAATCAGCCAACCAAATAACAATGGGCCAAATTCACCCTTGCTGCAATGCCCCTGGTTTCAATGGTGTTGCACCACAGATGAATCTGGCCCAGCAAGTGCAATATTTACAAGCTTCCACCATGCATCTTACTTATCCTTCATTGAACAGCAGTGTGAACCTGTGGTTGCCACATGCAAATGATCTAAGTTAATCATGAGAACAGAGCAGAGAAGCATTTCTCCAGACTGTGTGTGTGTGTGTTTGGGGAGGTAAGCAGGTAGGGTATGTTTTCCTTTGAAGCACTCAGCATTGGTCACCCTGAGAGACAGGATACTGGACTAAATGCACCTTTGTTCTGTTCTGAGATGGGAAATCCTCTTTGCTTCTTTATTCAGCAAAGTTTTGAAACTAAAAGGATTCCAATGACACTGTTTGTCTGGTATGAAAGTCAAGTCCCATAAATATTGCCTCTGTCAGTTGTTCTGCTTTAAAATACTCTCCTTGAATCATTTCAGTCTAATCTAGTAAATAATTTGATACATCACAACTGAAAATCTTTCTTCCCCATTCAGATTGAAATATCTTATTTTATTTTTCAATATCCTGGAGGGAGAGGCACTTTCAAGCACATACGTAATGAAACATCCACTAACACCATTAACATTGGTCATTTCGATGTGCCAGTGTCCCCCACGCCTTCCTCTTTCACTGTCCACTCCACACATCTAGTATTCCAGCAACATATCCTGGGTGAATTCACAATTCAAGCTTAGCTCACAAGCTCCTGCAATCAAGGAAGGGACATTTGAAGAAGGGAGAAACTGCAAATTTATTTAAAAGCTGTAAATCAGTCCAGCCTTAGGAGTCACGAATCTGCCAGGTATGTGTTTATGGCTTATAGGCTGCTACTTTAATGGAAAATGATACTGGCCTTGTTCTCTTTGGGCCAACTCCCTGCACAGCTTTGCCTCTGCAGGTTTTAGGCTCCTTAGCAGGCATGCCTGGGGAAATCAGACTGCAGGAGGGTTAATCAGAATAAAAGTTCCTGATGGGTTCTGATATATTTCTTTTATTGCATCACATTAGATCAACATAAAAGGGAATTTGGGACGATTCTTTTGGCAATCTGTGGACTCTTCTCTTAGGCTCAGTGGGACCTCTGCTTAAAGCCCAGGTAGATTGATTAGACAAGGTCTTTGGGGTGACATTTTCTTGAATGATTTAAGTAAATGCCTTGCTGTAACATTTGAGGTTGGTCATCTCTTGGTTTCATGATTCTTTTTCTTTTAAGCCCCAGACACACAGACTCAAAATATATTAAAAAGAGGCGAGCTTAGCAGAAAGGTTGCCTCGTTCAGAAACAAACAGTGGGGATTTAGGGTGGAGGTTTAGGTGTGCAAGGAGAGAACATTTCATTTCAAATCCTCTCGGCTTCCTTTGCGTGGAGACTGCATGGTTAAAAGGAGCCGTTGCCCCTTCATTTCAGAATTCGTTTATCTGAAAGAAACCTGAGCAATGCCCTGCCCAGTGCTTTTCTGTGCCAACATCTTCGTCCAGCTTCCTAGCAATGAAAGAACCCTGGTGCTTTTTAGAGTGTTTTAAAGACACAATGAGAAAAAGGAGTTCAGGCAAAAGGACTTCAATAACTCAGACATAGGTTAGGGGTTTGTTCCAGGAGCGGGTGGGTGAGATTCTGTGGCCTGCGTTGTGCAGGTGGTCAGACTAGATGATCATAATGGTCCCTTCTGACCTTAAAGTCTATGAGTCTAAGAGACCCTACGCAGAGTGTTGCAGAGGAGGGGTTAACTTTCTCTCCCTCTGGCCGGAGAAAGGACCACAGCTGCTTGCAGTGAGTGCAGGGAATTGCTGGGTCTCAGGTCTGCACCAGCTGCAGGGAATTAATTAATTCACTCAAGACTCTATAAAGGGGATGTGATGCGAGGCAGTGGAAGCTGGTGGTGAGGGTCAGGATTTCTGGGATGAGCACTCCCATTCTCTATATAATGAGGGCATCCTGGCCTTCTTATACTCTTTTTTAAATGAAGGGAGCCCACCTTAGACCTTTCTTTTCATTTGGCTGAAGCAGGCCAGGTCTTATATCTTGTCTTTGGCTCAGAGCAGCTTTGTGGGGGTTTCTTGTCTGGCAGTGCAATCTTTACAAGTAGGCCTGTTTAACTATGTACTCTATCAAGGTGTCTCAACTCCACCTTGATGTGCAGTATCCATTCCTGCCATAGTTTGTGTAGACGAATTCCTCCGGAATCGAGTGTGTATAAACACTGGTTACAAAACCAGTTATAAAGTTCTGTTATAAAATATCAGCAAAGAAGAACATAAATAGTAACTCCCCCCGCCCCACTGGTCAGTCTGTCACGGACCAATACTTTGAGCATCCATTTATCCTGGATCTCTCCTCTCTTGCTTTGGATGCCATAAGCTGAAGGCTCGGTCTGTTCCTGAGCTGAATTTGGAGCATTTAAAAAAAAGGAAGGTATTATTTTTTGTATCTTAGCACAGCCTAAATCATGGTCCCATTGCTGTACGAATACATTGTAATAAACAGTCCCTGCCCTGAAGCACTTAGGTGGCAGGGGAATATAATACCTTACAATTAACAAGGTTAGTTCCAGGTTCCTTTCATATCAAATATTCTTTCTGATGTGTTGCCACCTACAAAGAAATCAAAAGGAAACTGTGCACTTCCATGATTCAAGACACTGAGGTTATTTCAAAGTTCCTTACCTATTGGACAATCTCAGGACCACTCCCTCCCCCCCAAAAAAAAATTTGATGAGAGTTACTGTATTTCACCCCAGCACTTGGGATCGACTCAGCCTTGTGAAAGAGATGCAAGGGTCTGGTTGTAAAGCAGGAGCTTCTGTTTATGCTAACAAAAATGCCTCAGCCATTTATGGCTGGAGAAGACTTGTTAAGTATTTAATAGTATATATTAAATCAATTAACTTAGAAACATCCTAAGGAGGCATTTGCTGACATTAAAAGAGAATGCTCTGAGTGCACCAGCTGTTAATTAAGGGACACCGATTCCTCTGATGTACCTTTAGGAACTGAAAGCTCTAGAAATTAAAATGAACTGTAATGGCCTGTAAGACTATTGACTTTAAATCAACAGCAATGGTGCAATTGAACCATCTAGGTTGATATTTCAGTAAGCGATTGGTTTCTGTAACCATCTGTTTCATAATTGTCATTGCAAGGCTGGGGGGTATGCAGAGCTGAGCTAAAGCACAGGAACTGGTGCACTGAGCTCCCAGTGGCAGCTGTAAAGATGTGAGGCTGTGATAGATGATATTCTTTTGGTTGTAATCCAAAATATTTGTGATCGGCAGTGCACAGAAACTTAAAACACACTCCAAACCTGAGAATTTTATACACACACGCAGATGCTCTCAGACGTTTCAAACCACATATAGCCCAATAGATGTGTGAGTTGCGGTTGGGGGGACCGATTCACTCTCGCATGGTTAACATGAAATTACAGGACTGCAAAGGAACAAAAATCCTCCACTGTGAGACGATCACAAAACAATCTGGTTGCTGCCTATCTGAACGAATGTGGATTAATTGGAAGATTTTGTTCTTTTCACATGGAATCCTTTCCACTGGCTTTAGTAGGCTTTGAATCAGGCCCTGTATTACCACACTGGTTGAAAGGTTCACTTGTTAGATCAGCTGAGCTGTCTGTCTATTCTATGTCTTTAAGTGCCCCAGACGGATTAGAATGACTATTTGATGTGGAGGAAGGTTGGAACTAACCTCACTAGTTATAATTTGTTGCTTGGGTAAGGAATGGTGTCCCTAGCCTCTGTTAGTCAGAGGGTGGCAATGGATGGCAGGAGAGAGATCACTTGATCGGGGGGAGGGATAGTTCAGTGGTTGAGCATTGGCCTGCTAAACCCAGGGTTGTAAATTCAATCTTTGAGGGGACCATTTAGGGATCTGGGGCAAAATAATCTGTCAGGAACTGTACTTGGTCCTGCTCTGAAGGCAGGGGACTGGACTCAATGACCTTTCAAGGTCAGTTCCAGTTCTACAATTCTATGATTACCTGTTAGGTTCACTCCCTCTGGGGCACCTGGCATTGGCCACTGTTGGTAGACAGGATACTGGGCTGGATGGACCTTTGGTCTGACCCAGTGTGGCCCTTCTTATGTTCTTGTTCTGCCTTCCTTAGTTCCTCTTAAACTTTTCAAATGCCGCTTAAGAAGTCACCCAGGAGACTTCTCCTTGGAAGACAGGAGGAAATGATCGGGAGGGTGCGGGGGGGTTGTTTTGTGGATGATGGACGCAGCAGCCCTTGACAGACTAACCCCAGGGAATAAAAGAGATTTTTCTCTTCGTGCTGATTTCATAAGAAAAGACTCCGAAATGTTAAAATTAAAGGGCTATTGTCCACCCTTTAAGCCAATACGCTTCACTAGAGTTGAGTGCTACAAAACAGTTCACCTCCAGTTTGCGTGAATGTTTATGCAAATTCAGCTGGCTCCCCCTTTTATTTTAGTCTGTCAATTGACCTTAGTGGGAGGAAAGCTGGTGGAAACACTGAATTTATAGTGAATGGTGGAGAATATCTGTGGAATGCTCTTTGGGAATTTATGGAGGGAATTTCTCTATGCTGATCCAGTCGGGTAACTGAAATGCTACCCTGTGGCCTATGGGACCAGCCAATAATAAATGCAAATCAAAGATTTGATATGGGCAACGAGGAGCACCCTCCTGCTGCACTGCAGCATTCTTCAATAATAACGTCTTGAAATCAGTCGAGAAAATTGTAAGCTGAGACAAACTTTGTTGAAAAAACGACTCGCTGCTCTTACAAAGATCGGTTTTATCATGGATCATACGCAATTTGCAAGGCCTCTGCCTTTTCCAAAATGTCTGATTGGAGAGGGTAAGTCGTCTCATTACAGAGCTATCCAGCTAGACCACTGGTTCTCAAACTCTTTGTATTGGTGACTTCTTTCATAGAGCAAGCCTCTGAGTGCAACCCCCTCCCCCACCCTTATAAATTAAAAATGGTGGTGGGGTAATTTAATTTAATTTAAATTTAACAGGGGCTTAGGACTAACATCCCCCCTCTCCCCCGTGCATGGTTGGGCTTGGAGCTGTCAGCCCCTGACCCTCACGTAACCACCTCAGGGGGTCATGACACCCCAGTTTGAGAATCCCTGTGGTAGAATTTCCTATTGCTGAAAATTGCTATACTAGCCCAAACTGTTGCTGACAAACATGTCTGCTGCACGAGGAAGATCATGAGAGGAGACTTTGCCTCTAGCACTGTATTCAGTCTAGTTTCTCCACAAGCCTGTAGCTGAAATGGAGCTGCTGGAGAGAGGCAGGGACTGTAAATCCTGAAACTTGGAGGATATAGAATAGAGAGAAACACAGGGGGAGTGTTTGTGTGTGTGTGTGTGTGTGTGTCTGTCTGTGTAGGTTAGTTATGCTATAGCACTGGTGCTGATACATCATAGCCATACACAAGAGAGGGAACCCATTTTCAGATCATATTTTTGTCTCTCTCTCCTCATGGAGTAGTTTTGCCAAACACATGGGCAGCCTCAGACAAATTGGTTATTTATGTTCTTTCTGAGTGACATATGCACATACGCCAGATAAGTGAACCGTGCTATAGTGTTTATTCCATTAAGACAAGAGCCACTGATTCTGTATCTATCTTCCCCTTTTTTCCCCTTTCACACTACATAGGGAGCAGCAGATGTTTGAGCCTTGTGTGGCAGGGAAAGTGGCCACAAGATCTTTTGCCTGGCCCTGGCTGTTCTGTTAATAATTTCTCTATTGTAACAATTATTTTGGTTGCTGAATGTCCATCACACTGTGTGCTGTGGCCCTAGAGTCCAGGCTTCTCTGTTTCCAAAGGTGATCTACAGCATTGGCAGTTTCTATTCCTTCTCCCCCACAATTCCTTCTCCCGGCTAATTAGCCAGCTAGGCTTTGCAATAGGTCCCAAGCCAGGATGCCTTGGGGAAAAGGCTGGCTGCAGGAACTGAACCCACATCTTTTCTCCATGCTGGATTATTCACATGTGGGCGCGTTTACTTGGAAAAATGTAAAAGCTGGATCAACGGGGTCCTGCTGGTATTTAATTAATGAATTACATTGTAAACTGCAGGGCTAGGAGCAGCAACACTTGATCTCTTTACCCAGTAGAATTAACAGGCTTCTGGGCAAAAAATGTGCTAGATCCAGCAAGATCCAGGTGTATTTATGTCGCTCTTGCACGTGGATGTGTTGGAGTTTGGATTTTTCTGGCCAAGTAGGAACACCACCAAGTGCCCAGTTTTGGAATCTGGGAGCAAAATAATGATGATGATGATTGATAATAATTTTTTAAAAAGGTAAGATCCTGCAGACCCCACCACAGAGTCATGTTTTTGTGGTGCTGTACCGTTTTGCAACAGGAGCTGGGTTTTTTGGCTGCACTAGGACGCAAGATTTCCCTCTCTGTTTAGACAGTAGAATTTAGCTGGGGGGAAGGATGGTTAAGATTAAAAATAGGCTCCAGGTACCAACTACCTGGGCCAGGATGCAGGGAGTCCAGATTTTTGCAGTGAAGTAGCTGTGGCTACACTTTTCCTATCTAGATTGTACAAGGTGGGACTTAGGGGCCAAAGATTCCAGTTAGATCCAGGGGCCGGGTCCAGGTTTTTGTGGGCGCTGGTGCACCCGACTCGGGCATGTTTTGGTGCACGAGGCGGGAGGCGTGTTCACGGTGTAGGAACAAGCCTTTGGCAGCGCAGGGTCCAAACGTGGCTGGATCCGGGAGAAATCCACGTGCTGGGTCCGGGTTTTTGCGGCACGTGTGCTCCGGGGGGGGGGGTGTACATCGGGGTCTGGGTTCAGATCGGTCTAGCAGGAGGACCCAGCCTTGCCATTTGAGCCAGGGGGGGGGGGGGATGAGTAGGATCCGCCAGGCTCCATCTCGATCCGGCTTTTCCCTTTTTCCAGTTGGTTCACATCACACGCCACTCGCTGCCCAGCTCCGGCGGGCTGTGTGAGAGCGACCCCCGCCCCGCTGCAGCCCCCTTGGTGCGGTTCGCATCTGGGGCGGGGGAGGGGGGGCGGGAGCAGCCTTGGGAGCCAGACGCGGGCGGAGGGGAGAGCCCAGCGCAGCCCCTTGTGCCGCCCGCCGGAGGCTGCTCCTCCCGTGGATTTTGTGAATCGAGCTGGGCGGGCTCTCGCTCCCCCTCCGGGCGCCGCCTTCTCCGGCGCATTTAAACGAGCCAAGTTTCCACTCCGCGTCTTAGCGGCAGCGTCCCGCCCTCGCAGCCTGGCTGGTGCCGAGCGCTGGGTACCACGCGGGGCAGCCTCCTTCGCCGAGCATCCCTGGCCATGCACCTGAACGCAACTTCTCCGTGGCAGCACCCGGGCCCGTTTCACCTGCAGCCCGCGGGCGAGGCGGCTGGGAACGTCTCCAACAGCTCGGACCCGTACTCCGAAGGGCCGGACGAGGAAGACCTGGATGTCAACACCGACATCTACTCCAAAGTCATGGTCACGGTCATCTACCTGGCGCTCTTCCTGGTGGGCACCGTCGGGAACTCCATCACCGCCTACACCCTGGTGCGCAAGAAGTCCCTGCAGAATCTGCAGAGCACCGTGCACTACCACCTGGCCAGCCTGGCTTTCTCTGACCTGCTCATCTTCCTCCTGTGCATGCCCATCGAGCTGTACAACTTCATCTGGGTGCACCACCCCTGGGCCTTCGGGGACGCCGTCTGCAAAGGCTACTATTTCCTGAGGGACGCCTGCACCTACGCCACGGCCCTCAACATCGCCAGCCTCAGCGTGGAGAGGTACATGGCCATCTGCCACCCCTTCAAAGCCAAGAGCATCATGTCCAGGAGCAGGACCAAGAAGTTCATCAGCTGCATCTGGGTGGCCTCCTTCCTGCTGGCCATCCCCATGATCTTCACCATGGGCGAGATCTATGGCGCGGACCAGCAGCCGGACTCTCTGATCTGTACCACCATTGTGGAAGCCTCTACGCTTAAGACTGTCATTCAGGTGAGTTTCCCTGTGTTCCTTTGTGTTCATGCTAGGAGCTGACTGCATGTAGCTACACTGGAGATCAGTGATCAGTAAGGTGCTTTGACTGATTGATTGACTTTTTTTTTTAACCTAGCAGCTGCTGGCTTTCCTAGAGAACAACAGCTGACAGCAGCTCTGTAGACCATGGTCACTCACTGACCTGGCTGTGTTGCAAGCCCGTGCTCTGGCTCAGTGGTTCTCAATCTCTCCAGACCACCGTACCCCTTTCAGGAGTCTGATTTGTCTTGCACACCCCCAAGTTTCACCTCACTTAAAAACGACTTGCTGACAAAATCAGACATAAAAATAGAAAAGTGTCAGAGCACACTAGTACTGAACAATTGCTGACTTTCTCATTTTTACCATATAATTATAAAATAAATCGATTGAAATGTAAGTACAATATTTATATTCCAATGTGATATTTGAGCCTGTTTTTTTCACTTGTGAACCTTGTCTGAAGCATGTAACTTAGCTTCACAGGGCCCCTTGTGGTGTGGGACCCCCGGTAATTGCCATGTTTGACACCTTGTAATGCTGGCTCTGCACTTGTGATCCACCTAAACCCATCCCATGACTATCTGGGGGTTGCAGTCCTCAGGCTGAGGAACACTGATCTAGATGAGATGAGTACTCCCTGGAAGATCTCTGCATACTCCCAGGGGTACACATACCCCGGGCTGAGAACCACTGTTCTAGCTGACATTGTAAACTGGCAAAGCTTTGTAGATGTGCTTTGTGTGAGCCTCAGCATTAGTCACCCTTTGCACTTCTACGACTGAGGGTAAGTCCCATGAAATGGTCTCTGGAGAGTAGAAGGTGGTGGTGTTCCAGGTGAACATGTGCCTACTTTTATTGCAGGCTGCTGCCTGGCCAAAGAGGGGGGCAGGGTGGGAGGAGGAGAAGAATTGACATACTGCTCCCTTTCCAGCTTTAACAATGTAATTTATTTAGAAGTCAGATTACTTCTGGGAACAAACGCATCCATCCATCCATCCTGTGCAATTTTTTGTGCATAAAAGAAGCAAAGGTCTTTTCCGATCTATCTTGGGGCTTGATTCTGATCTTGCACTGGTGTAAATGAGAAGTAACTCCACTGAAGCCGATGGAATTATACCCAGGCAAATCCAGGTGTTCGTGAGATCAGACTAAGGTCCAACATCTGCTTCAGCCAAACTAGCATCTCTCCGCTGCACTTCAGCAAGTAGCAGAAACGGTTTCTAAAGTAGACACTGGTGACTTGGCTCTCTGTAAATTCAGGGGAAAACAAGGCCAGTTCCCCATTTTAATAATGTCTCCAGTGCTCAGTGCTGTTGGGGCCAGACCCTCAGCTGGTGTAAAGTGGCAAAACTCCATTGGATGAGGACATGGGCTCCTGTGTCCTGTATGTTACTGTTTTCACTTTACAGCAGCCGTTAACCACTGGAATAAATACAATCCCACCCTTTGACTCTGACTTTTCTGAGTTCTGTATATTTCTCTTGCACCTGCTCTTAACTTGTCATGGTATCAAGGAAACATAGATTTCCTTTCTTCCAATCTTCAAATTACATTTCTCTGCTGATATCACCGCATTTCCTCCCTATGGCAACAGAACATAATTTCCCAAAGTTATGGCTCATGTCACAATACAAACATTAAAAATGAACTAACTTGCAAGGCAAAGAGCTGCTATTTAAGCACAAATCGTTACTTGGAATAAATCAGGGTAGCTCCTTCAACTTCAGAGGAGCTATGCCACTTTACACAAACTGAAGATCTAACGCTATATAGTGTGCGGAATGGAATGCAGGATAACACAGTTTAGTCAGTGTTCTGTTTTCTTATGCACATTTTACTTTTACTTTTTGATGGAATTTCTAACTTTTCAAGGATATTTATGTCCTGGAGCAATACGCTTGAAAATGTAAGGAAACTGGACACAAACTAGAAGAAAAGAGAAATCAGCCTATGTAGTTTTTTCTGTTGATGCCAGTCTCAGCTCTGAGAACTTTTCAGGGTCTTGTCTTCTAGACATGAGTTTTCAGAGGGGTGGGAGTTAATCTCTAGCCAATTAGAGTTTAAAAGAGTATATAACCGCGTACACACAATCTTTTCTTTTTAAATACTCCTCAGACTAGTTCGTAGAGAGGGAATCATATTCAGTTAAATGGAAGCAAATCAGCACCCTTTTTTCCGATGAAGAGGGCTGAGATATGTGTGCTGAGCAGAAGACAGAGTATAGTACCTAACTTTCAACTTCAGATCAAGCAGCCCTCTTTTTTTTTTTTTTGGTCAGGCATCTTGTGGAATTCTGATGTCAGTTACTGCCCAGTGTATTTATCCAAACTTTTCTCATCTCTGAGGAGATGCAAGCTATCCTAATGGGAGACCAGTGTAATTGAAGTCTAGATATCTTGTATTTCAAATCATCTTCTGTTCAGGATTAAAAATGACATCCGATGGCTGGCTGTGGGGCTGAGGAGGTGGGTTTATCTCCTAATATGCATCTTCAGAGATTACAGATGACATACATTTCTAAGAAACTTTAATCATCATTGTTTAATATATATCTCCGTGCTTTGGAATATCAGTGTTGTATTATTTCAAACATGAAAGTGCAGGGGCATTAATTTATTACACAACAGGAAATGCATCACTTTGTGTGCAACTGACCAGTGTAGAAAAACGTATATTTTGTTTCGGGGTTTTCTAATTTCACTTGTGCACTAATTGAAAAAATGAAAAGGACATGATGATAACTTGTAATGTAAAACAGCAGCGGGCTTGGTATTCATTTATGTAGCACGGCAGCTTTCCCTATCTGGAGACCTAGATTTAAATGCTGATTTGCTCATGCGAGACGCTGTTTTAATGGCAGTTTAGTTTCTTTTAAACATACAATAAAGCAGCATGCAGTTCTTCGCTTTATGAAGCTAGAGGGGGAAAAAAACCAGGACTGAACAAGTAGAGATATTGCAAGTCAGGCTTGAAGTGAATTAATCAAGTTGAGTGGCACAGTGTGTGACAATGCATTCTCTCACAACATACAGGTCTGTGGCCTTGGGCAAGCCAATTAACCGCAAATCAGTTTTCCACACGTAAAATGGAAATAATGATATTGCACTTATCAGAGCTGGGTAAATACTGTTAAATAAATCACTTTTCCTGTTTGCAGGTTGTCTGCAAGCAGGTTATGATTTTCTTGAACTTGTTCATGATTCAATTAATTCTAAAATATTAGTTGTAAATAGTTTTTTGTTTTGTATCTGGCTTGCAAGCAGTTAATTGAAACTATTCCATAGTCAGAAACCAGTTTAAACTGTGGGGAATATCTTCGATTGGACACACAGGTGCACGGTATTGCTTCTGTTGCCCGATTGGATGAACATACCACTTAGAATCAATTTCTGGTGTGAATATTGGTATGTATTTAAAATCTGCTTTCTGCAAATGTTTGTCAATATTTGCTTAAAATTTGCAGTTTTTGGCAAACATTCCCACAATTAAATTAGAATATTCATGAACATAATGAAATGGCTGGAGATGGGACACTAGATGGGGAGGGCTCTTGAGTTGCTGCAGAGAATTCTTTCCCAGGTATCTGCCTGGTGGGTCTTGCTCACATGCTCAGAGTCTTACTGATCGCCATATTTGGGGCTGGGGAGGAATTTTCCCTGATGTCAGATTGGCAGAGACCCTGGGGCTTTTTTTGCCTTCCTTTGCAGCATGGAGCATGGGTCATTTGCAGGTTTAAACTGGTGTAAATAGTGAATTCTCTGTAACTTGGAGTCTTTAAACCATGATTCGAGGACTTCAGTAACTCAGCCAGAGGTTAGGTGTCTGTTACAGGAGTGGATGGGGGATGTTCTGTGGTTTGTAAGGTGCAGGAGACCACACTAGATGATCATGGTGGTCCCTTCAGACCTTAAAGTCTGTGAGTCTATAAATTGAACCAATATTCATGACAGGTCTTTAGCATATGCCCTGTGCTTTAACACTTCTTAGTTAAGAAGGCTTTACTGAACGTTAATTAGTTAATCTTTTGATAGTAATTAAAATGCTCTTTGCTTTCTAAGGAATAATAAATGCAGTAAAAGTAATACATTAGATAATTCAACCTCCCTGCCCACAATTATACCAGATAGTTTAACAGTAATGCAGGACTTTAAACTCATCATGCCTTGAAGGGGTTAGCCCTGGAGAGCCTTTGATCTTTAATCTTACAGAATAGTGATGTTTCCCAGTTTTGTATGTCGCCATCTTTGCAGCTGCTTATGCTTATACTCTATCGTGTATCTTCATTGACCAGCCTTCAGTCTATTTGTCAATCCAGTGCATCTAACTTGCCTTTTGGCCTCAGTCTTGAACTTGGCAGCAGGCATTAAGTACATTGGAATTACATTATTTCAGTCTGTTTAATACTTTAACTGAAAGCCATCCTCTAACTGAAACTGCAGCCAATTGTTCACATAAACTAAAGCACCTCTCAAAACCATTTCCACACAGGCAAATTAATGTTTGGATGCCACGTCAGCTGGAGTAGGTTTTTAAAGCTACTCACCATGGGGGTAACAGGAAGAAGAGTTTTTGAGTGGGATGTTTGTTCTGCTCATTTTGCATGTTAATACCCAGAATGCTTTTGGCTATTTCATGGCACTGCTATTGTCCATGGGTCTGACTTTCAAACAAGGGAGGCATGTAACTGCATAAGGAAAAAGTAAGTGAAACTGTGTGCCAAATGCAGGCCTGGCCAGTGTGACTGCGTGCAAACTTGTAGTCACACTCGATGAGCAATTGCACGATTTATATATTAATCATTAACTCCAAGTGCAAATGAGACAGGCAATTGCACAAACATTTTCACACGTATACTTGTGCATCTAACTCAGTAATCAGGCCTTGTATTTACCCGTGCTGCAATAGTTTCAAAACCACTTTGCCTTCAGCCTTTATAAAAGAAGGCTCCATTTCTCCTCACAATAGGACAGCTCTCCCATGATACTGTGCAAGCTGGCTGTGAGAGCCATTATTTCAGCCAGCAGTGCCCCCCGCCGCCACACACACACACACTCCCCCAGGCCTCCACCACATAGGTACAAGCTGCCCAGGATCATCTGTTGTCTTGGAAGGAGGGGACAGCCCGGATCCATCGCCCCAGTTATTGTCAGGGAAATACCTCCCACTTTCAAGTCTTCACATTTAGCTGGGTAGCGGTATTATGCTGTTTACACAGTAATAAAAATATGAAGAAACCACACGTGTACAGCTGAATCCCAAGTAACCGCGTTTACTCACTGTACACAACGTACCAAGCCTGGCTCTGTATAATATATCCTGCTGCTCGGGCTGATTTCTAGCTGCTTCTAAAACATAGAATGCGGAGGACATTGCTGTAGGGCTCAGAAACAATGTCTGAGCCCTACAGCGGGAGACCCCCCAAAAACTACATTGAAAAATCTTTGGCCAAAGGAGGGCATGAGGCCGCAACACCTATCTCAGTGGTAAAGCCAGCAGTGCACTATCTCAACCCACAGTGCTGCCCCAGAGTCCTGCTCCTTCCTAGCTTACAAGGGAGATGGGTGGTGCACATGTGGTAGAGAGAGGACAGATGGCTCTTGCTCTCTCTCTCTCTCTGCTACCCTCATACATATCTTGGTCAACTAACGCACACGCCGGGGATAGCAGCACTTAGAGCTGCTCTCATGGTGCAACCAAAGTTATAATCACTTTGATTTAAAAAAAAAATCCCCCAATTGTTCCAGTGAAGGAACAGTGTATTGGAGGAGTCAATGGAGTTTGTAGGGCAAATATAGCATTGCAGGTCCTGAGTGATGGGAACCTCTTCTCAGCCTCGGTACTGACTTCAGCCTGCTTCTTCCTTTAGGGATGACCGTAATTCACTGTGGCCAGATATCCAAGTACCTGACGCATGTGGATGTGCCATTTATTTGCACAGACAGCTGGCGCAAGTCCCCTTGTTACAATACACGGCGATAGACTCTGAGCTGCAGTAAAATGGTGTCGCTCCATCGACTTCAAGGATCTGGCCTATGCTTGGCAGTGTCGAAAGGGCTCAGCGCGTGTGAAAAGGTGTCAGGGAAAGTGACTGTGTTCCAAGTGCACAACTCTGTGCAACAGGGGGCAAAAAGCTGAATTTCTACATGCTCGTCTGCTCTGAGACATAAGTGGTGAGAATCTACCTCTCAGAACGCACATGTGTTTCTCACCACCTGTTTCTAATACAGAGAGCTGTTCTGCGACTCCTCAAAGGTTTTGGCGGGCAGTTATAGTAATGCAGCTCCTAGTCCCACGATCCTTGTATGGAAGTCGTTTGCCTATCTCTCCAAATCCCTTGTTTATTATGTGTCACAGTGTCTGCAGACTGTTAAGGTACTTGGTACAGTACATAATCCTTCGTATGAAAGAATAGGCTTCATAACTAACCATTCTGTTTTATTTCTACCTGCTCTCAATGTCATGCCCGTTCCAGAGTGCCTTCAGGGGAACTTAATGAGTGGAACTGGAAAAAGTGAGTCAGGTTTCAGGATAGAAATCATAGGGTTAGAAGGGACCGTGAGGGTCTAACCCCCTGCAAAGATGCAGGATTTGTCGTGTCTAAACCATCCAAGACAGACGGCTGTCCAGCTGCTCTTTGAGGATTTCCAGTGAATGATCTTCCACAACCCTCAGAGGAGTCTGCTCCGTTGTCTTACTGGTCTTACAGCTAGGGAGTTTTTCCTGAGATTTAATCTAAATCTGCTGTGCCGTAGTTTGGATGCACTGCCTCTTGTCCTGCCCTCTGTGGCAAAAAAGAACAACTTTTCTCCATCTTTTTTATGGCAGCCTTTCAAGGATCTGAAGACCACTATCATATCCCCCCTTAATCTCCTCTTTTCCAAACTAAACATACCCAGTTCCTACAGCCTTTGCTCATATGGCTGGCATTAGCTTTGATCATCTTTGTTGCTCACCTCTGGATGCTTTTTAGTTTCTCTACACCTAGATTGGTGAAGAACTAGAGAATCAGAAATACAAGACTGGGCCAGCAGAGCCTCAGCATGGAAGCTTGGTCTCTCAGTATGTTCCTCAAAGTTATGATGTCTGTAGCTCTGACCACCTGCTGCATCTCTTAGTGCTAATGGAAACTCACTACTTCCCGGAGTCTACTGCCTATCCCAAATGCTACCCCGCCTCCATCCTTCAAGTCTCACTTCTATAAATGTATTTTTTCTGTGAAGTCTATAAAGTAACCTCAGTCCTCCCATATTACAAGCACTGCAGTTGACCTCAGTGCAGCCCTTACGTTATATTCTTCCCTAGGGAAGGGTACTGGCCATGATCTTGAGCTGACACAGGAATGTTCAGCATAGATCAGGAGCGTGTGCATGCAAAACTGGTGATTTTGGCAATTGACGCCCGCTGCCCTCAGCCCAGAGGGGTCATTCCAGCAGCCAGAAATCACTGGGGTGCAAGGGAGTCCCAGTCTTTCCTCCTTTTCCCTTGTCATGTCCTCCAGCAGAAGGTGTCTTGAAGACCAGCTGTGGTGACTCTGCACTAGAGCTGGGCAGGAAAGGGTTTTTTCCCATCCCAAAAGAATTATTGCAATTTAAATAAATAAACAAATCTTATTCTGCATCAGGATAAAACTGAGACCTTTGGAAATTTTTCAGTGAAAAACTGGAGAGGCAAAGAGACACTCACCCCAAAATAGCCAATAGCATGTGGCTTGTACACTCTCTGAGATATGGGAGACCCAGGTTCAAGTCCCTGGTAAGAACCAGGCAGGGGTGTATCTATCTCCTTCCTGCCACTGCTCCCTGACATTCCATCCTGGACCCGAGAAACCTCTCCTCTGACAAAGTTTCATCACAACTGGTAAATTCCCATGAAAAGTTTCAGTTTTCACGAACTGGCATTTTCCATCAAAAAACCTTGTTGTTAAATTCCCGACCAACTCCCCTCTCCACCACCTGAATAGTTCTTCTAAAAGACGAATCCTCCGGGGGCTGGGTGAGGCAGGTTAGCTCTGGTGGAACTGCAGGAAGCTCCCCTCCCAGAGGGCAGGTTTCTGGCCATTTTCTTCTGTTTGTCGGCAAAAGGGCAGGTATATCTATGGCACGGTGTAAAAAACAAACAATCGGTGACGGAAGCTCTCTGCAGACCACTAAAACAAAATGGTCAGTTCCCATTTGTGTTTGTACCTATGTCAAACCAGAGTGACTCTATAACTTCAGTACAGACATTCTGGATTTACACCAGTGTAACTTAGGTGAATGCGCCTACACTCTTGTCCTTGCATTAGCATAACTTTTAGTTTTAAAACTTTAGTGCTGTTAAAGGTAAATTACTCAACACTCTTACATGCAGCAGTGGGAAACTGAACCCATTTTAGAAAAGTTTTCTGTCACCAAGGCTTGGTCTATATGCATGTAGCTATCTCGGTTAGGGGTCTGTTTGATTTTTTTTCTTCACATTGAAATAGTTATACCAGTACAAATCCTAGAGTGGATGCAGTTATATTGGTATAAAGCTACCTTTATACTGGTATAGTTTCCCATATGGGAAGAGCTATATAAAGCATCATTATCCTGATATAATTATGTCCACACTAAAGGGATTGCACACTTGAACTAGTCTGCCACAGGTAGAGTGGCACAACTTTTTTGTAGATAGGCAAGCTAGGGGGCTTGATTCTCTACTGTTTTGCATCTTATGTGGCCATGTAGACTCCAGCACAGCAATTAAGCACCTGTTTAACTTTAAGCACATGCTTAAGTCTTATGTAAATACTCAGTTGCTGTGCTGAGTAGGGATGGAGCCCTGAACTGGGGTGTTCCACCTGTATGCCGCAAGTGCAGAAAGGGGGTAAAATGCGATCACTAATGCAAACAAAGAGAATTCTGAGATGTTAGCATTTTGCACTTTCTCTTGCAGGTGAAAGCCATTCTGCAAGGTGCAGGACAGTGAAGAATCAGGCTCGGTGATTTGAATTTTTCCTTTTAATAATGAAACATTTTGTTAAGCAGAGAATTAAACATACAAGATATCAGCTCCTCAAAGCAACCGCATCAACAAAGGCAGCTGATCTTGGTTGCCAAGTGCGGCATTAGCCAAGAATGACTAATCCTAGCCCCTTTGCACTGCAGCCGTCCTTATCGCTGGATCTAAATTAAATAAGCGCATGCTTTCATTGCGTTATGTAACCCCTTGGTTTGCCGTGTTGTGGCAGTTCTTACACAATATTTTTTGTACTGATTTGAATTCATTTGATTTCTCTTTTCTCAGATGTCGGCTGTAGGGAATAAAAGAACAAGGAAATGTTGTGGCAGATCAATTTAGTTCTTAGGTTTTCCTCTTATTGACCGTTTGCAAAAAAGTGGGAAGGATTAAGTTAATCTACTGGCTCCTCTACACAGAGGAAAGAAAACCCTGTAGTTGGCTTTAATCTTCTTCTGGATAATTTAAAACAGCTATTTAATTGTCTTTCCCCCATCCCTCCCTAAAAGGATTTTACTATGGTCTCTATACAGCATCTGCTTAAGCCAAACAGATGGCACCTTCACTTACTGACATTTAGAAATATTTCTCTGTTTCCTCTGCCCTGGGCATGTTCTGATGCCTATCAAAGGGGTAACGTTCCTGACACGCACCAGGTTTGATCTGCGCAGATATGATATGGTGCTAGATTTGCTTCCATCCGGCAGTCGCGATGATGGAGAATGCTGGTGCCATGTCTGGCAGGGAAAAAGCTTTTGGGGATCTTTGATGTTTAATTGCCCTGAACGTAATTTTTACATTTGCATTCCAATACTGCCATCTTTCCACTTCTTCCTGTTAACCATCGTTCTAGCATTGCTTTCAACATCATTGAAATCTTTCATGTTTTGTTTCTTTTCTGGGTCAAGAAGAAGGGGTTGCCCAATTCTCCATGTTCAGCTTGAGATACTTCTAACTTTCATCCATTTCTCCACACAGCAGGGTCTATCCCAGCAGAGAACATAGACATCTTGGGATCTGGGAAAGGGGCCTTTTGAACCTGAAGTGTTCATGGCAGCTTTAATGTAATTTTACTACCTTATAGAAGTCATGGAGTCAGTCACTGCAGGGGTACCCTGGAGCAGTGAGTATTCAGATGATATTGGTGATTGGCTACAGTTTCTGCATCTGGTAGGATTTTGCTCAGCCACCTTTCTGAGTGTCTTGAATGCCCAATGTTTCATGAGCAAGTGTCACACCTAATCCCCTTTCCTGCCCGCTAAAGGAATGCTGCTGCCTGGCAGCTTACCGCTATCCCTCCAGTATGACGACTTCACAATAACATGCTGCCGTCTATGTGTCCTTTGACACTGCTCCCTTGCCAAGGGCATAATCCACCTCCCGTTGAACTCCATGGGTGACTTTCCAATTGATTTCAGCAGGAAGTGGACCAGATGATGGCTCCCCATGCCTCTGTTTTCGTTGATATTTCTCACATCTTCCTAGTTGTCTGGTAGTGCTCACAATGTGCTGGGCCCCATTCAAATACAAAAGAAGACACAGTCCCTGCCCCAAGGAGCTTTCACTACTTGCTCTGGACAAACTCTCGTTGAGTTTTTCTTGTACTTAGGCACCTTTAAAGATGTTCAGCTGGGGGCAAAATTTAAACACTACATTCTAGGACATTAAACATCAAAGATTCCATATGCTTTCGGGGGTCTTTGATATCTTTATTGTGTGGAATGTAATTTTTACATTTGCATCCCCGTACCCTTTCAGAGCCATCAGGCAACTTGCTGAAGTCAATGTTTACAGTGTGGGATTAGGCTCAGTCTGCATTAGTAGCCTAAAAAGTGATCCGTTTTCTAGGCTTTAAATAATAGTATGAGAATATGGGTAGTGGAAGAGAGACATTTTTCCAAAGGGGCCCCCTCCTTTTGTGTGGCCACATCTGCATGTGGCATCCCTTTGTGTGCATAAAACTTCTTCTTATGGCCTGTTTGCATGCACAACTGCAGGCTTATTGCATGGGAAGTGCACATTTTACAGCTGCATTTTCAGAGGATACGTTGACCGTTGAATCTGGATTGTAAGGTTTTCATGGATTCAAACATGATTTTTTTTTAAAAAGTCAAATAAAATCAGGGTTTTAAATAGAAATCTAACCCATTTGTAATTTTTATGAGACCCTCTGGGCTTGACTCTCCTCTGCCCTGCTCTTTGTATCATCATTTATGCCCCTCCAAAGTGGGTGCAAAACTTTGTCTGATCTGGTACCATTTTTCTGTCCACTTTGCACAGGTGTAAATGGCAACAGAAAGTGCAAGGCAGTGGAGAATCCATCCCCATTTGGGCAGCTGCACACGCATAATTTGCACATACAAATAGCCAGTTGGGCATGTAACTGATCATTTACATATGCAATTATGCATGCAATTTTACATAAGCATGTGAAAAATCCAGCCCATGTGTGATCATCATTTATCTTAGAACTTCAGACTGAAAAGGAACCCTTCTCGGTCCATTTTTTCTGTGTGTGGCTCTCTTCTCTTCAGGTTCCCATATCACCCTCACCACCTTAAAACTAATGGAGAGAGACAGGCACATAAAAAAGTGGATTTATTGGAACTCCTCACACATGCTCTGCTGAACCTCATAAAATTGGCCAGAGGCAAAAGAAGCTCCCCCGTAGCCCCTTTATTTCAACACACCATTTCCAACTGATTGGGTTAATATTTTTGAAGGCATGTGTAGAAACTAAATTCAGACTTACCTTGCAGGGAGGAAAGAGTTAACAGCTCACTTCCCTACACTGTCTTAAGCCACTTCTGCGGCATTGTGTTCAGTACATAAGAGTCTTGCAAATAAAGTCCATTGATTTTCATTCATTCAATAGAGCACAAGTCAACACGAGTTTATTTTTTCACAGCTGATGGCCACTTAGTGAGGTAAGTGGATTACATGCCACTTTCTCTTCACTCACAGAATACTCCACGTGTACTTCAAGAAGCTAATCTATTATGTTCTGTGCTGGCTGGTTCCTAGCTGCAGCTCTCCTTTGCCATGCTTGCAATCTACTTTTCTCGGAGTCTGAAATAGATTTTGTCCAAGGACACTTTTCCATTGCCTTCATTGTTTGACAGAACAAGACGTAAGGTTCTGGCTTGCAGTTTGCTGAAAGCGCTCTGCAGCTCAACAAATCCAACAGCAATCCAAACTATTTACTCACATAGCTTTAAGAGTAGCATGAAAATCACAGTGATGGTGAAGGCCGTTCATATTTGATCATTAGTGTAATAGTCTCCATATATAGCAGATGCATTTGGTAAGTTTTGTGTGGCCAGAATTTTAACAAGGTGGTATCCTCACAACATTTTCCATCTCCGTGGTGGGTGGTGTGACATCTGCTGTCCAAAATACTCTGCTCTCTTCCAACCAAAATATTCTTCAGTTAGATACTCATCCTTTTAACACTTCATTCTTAACCAGTTTCTGCCCACACCACTGTGCATGGAGCCATCCTAAAGGGCTTGGGAAAATTAGAGAGATGATTCTTTGGGATATATAGTGATGAGACAGGTATAAAAGGTAGGGATTACTGCTCTATTTTGTAGCACTCTGAAAGGGAGATGTTTGGTGGTTGAGTGCACTAAGATTGAATTGCTCGTACAATAATCCTCTGCAAGTTGCATAAATACGCTAGGCCTGCTTCTTTTCTCCTGCTGATACTACACCATGTAATTCCATTAATTTCAGTTCCGCATACAGTGAGCAAAGCTGGTTGGGGAGGAAAAGTTTCCCCTGAGGGGGATTTTTTTTTTTTAAGATTGTCAAGTTTTCTTTGAATTTTTTTTTCCAGTTTTCTGCAACTGAAATTTTTTTTTTGTTTCACTGAAAAATGTCAGGTTTGGGGTTTTCCAGTGAAAACTGGAAATTTTCACAAGATTTCTCATTTCCTAGACAGGCTATTTTCTGTCAAGTGTTTGGATGGAAATGTTTCAAGCTGATCTTGGTGTAAAACATAGTGTTGAACATAAACCAATGGGACACATCCTCAGCTGGTGTAAATCAAAGCTCTGTGGGAGTCAGTCGGGCTACAGGGAGGATTTTTCTCATTGACTTCAGTGATGTTCCTCCTAATTTACATGGTTGTAGTTGACAAGAGAGACAGGCCCTGTGCTGCTGAATAATTGTTATAAGAGAAAAACCATTTTCACTGGAGGCATCATTGCCTGCGTTCTCCCCACTCCCAGACAGTGGATTTACATTTCGCCGCTATTGCATCTTCTGCAGTAAATTTCTTTCATAAAGCCTTCCCGTTGTCACATTGCCAAGTCCATTTCTTTAAGTATACAAAATAGAAGAACAGACTGGGAGGAATCTGAATTCTGCACCATTTTCAGCCCTCTCTCTACAATACCCTCCTGTGCACTCCAGTTTCAATTACTCCCCTTGGATAACACAGGCTGAATCTAGGGCCATTGCTATTAGGACCAGCACATAATCTAGTGGGATATGATTTTACCTTGCTTTAGAAGATTTTCCTCCTCCTGCAGGCCATCCTTCGATTCTAACTTTTGCTTTGAAATTAATGCTGTGGCTTACTGTATGCTGATCACAACTCACTAAGCCTTCAAAGCAATTTGTGGGGGCTTCTCTGGCATGGATAATGGACATATGTTGACTCAATTCCTCCCAAGCCTTGCACTTGTGTAGTTATTTATACCATTCGATGACACTGAAAGGCAACACATTCAAAAGTCATAAAAGGAAATGCTTTTCTACGCAGCGTAATCCACACTTTCTGCCACAAGGTATAATAGAGGCCAGGAAGGTTAAAAAAAGAAAAAGATTGGCTATTTCAGGCTAATCAGTCAACAGTTAATTAGATGGGATAAGAGTTATTAGGTTGGATAATAAATCTACATGATTGAGGGCATAAACCAAAGAATCTTTGACTGAGATCAGGAAGACGCTTCCCCTATGAGTAAGTTATTCCAGGATTGTCCACTCTGGGATATCTTGCACCTTTCTCAAAGCACCTGTGCCAGAGAGAGGTTGAAGGACTGAATACACCACTAGTCTATCCCAGTCGGGCAGTTCCTGTTCCATGATAGAATTTCACTCTTTGGCATTTCTGAGACTATTGTGCAAGGTTAGAAGGTTGCCATTTCAGTCATTTTCTCTAGGCAAGTCGTGTGTTCAAACCCTATGTCTATTCTTTAGGAAGAGCCATCCACTGGACACGCTGGTTAGACAAGTGGAGAGCTGAGAATTCGGCTTTTCTGCTGCACTGTGTTTTATTACTTCATCCTCTCAAGCCATATGTCTGGTTATGGCATCGGTTGCATCCTGTCTGATGTGACTGATCTGTGGGGCAGGAAGGATGATTTGGTGCAGCGATATTCAGACTCAGGCTCTTGAGCCACGAGTGGCTCTTTACTGTGTCTCCGGCAGCTCTTTGTGCAGCACATGATATTAAAACACTACTAGTACTATAGTCAATGAAACAATGAATTCACACAACTGTGGCTCTTTTGGGTAATGGTGATCGCTAATTTTGCTCCTGAACCAGTGTGGTCTGAGTATCACTGGTCTAGTGGTTAGGACAGTAGTTTAGGACTTGGGAGAGCTGGGTTCAAGTGTCTGCTCTGCCACAGACTTCCTGTGTGACCTTGGGAAAGTCACTTAACCCCTCTCTGCCTCATTTCGCCATCTGTAAAATGAAGGGAAGAGAGATTATCCCCTTCACATTTTTTGTTGTCAGGTTAGATACATTAAACACTGTGAGGTGGTCAGACACTATGGTTATGGGAGCCATGTAAGTACTGTAGCCCCTTTGGCACAAGCAGTTAGCTAATATTGGGGCCTTGCCAGCTTGTTTCCATTACAAAGAGAAATGAATGAGATGACTCAGGTATAGTGTTTGTTACAATACTATTTATTTGCAGAGAATGTACACAAAGTCTTGTTTCCCTGAACACAGTATGAGTCAAATAGAAGGAGGCAGTTTCTTTGCTCTCAGCTTCCAAGTCTGTGCCCCATGGAGCTCTGTCTCAGTTCCCTCTGAGGGCCGCATTCACAATTGCTTCTCTGGATGTCCGCTCGCTTTCCTTCCCTCGCCCCAGCATTTGCAGTCAGGGAACATATCAGCCCACATGGCTCAGCTTCTGATCAGGCCTTTCCTGGTGGCCCATTGTCTTGGGCAGTGGCTTCTACCATTTACAGCTATCTCACTCCCTAAAGGGGCTTAATTGCTCATACCATTTAGGCTGAAAGAAAGGTACTTTGCCTGCTTACCTCCTTCAAACAGGTCTATGATTGATCTATAGGTCAAAGCCCTGCTTGATGGCAGCATTAACCTCTCCCAGCATAACAGGACTTAAGTGTCTACCCAGAACTTAGCACAATGGGACTTGGATCTTGATTGGGATTCCAAGGTGCTACCGTACTATAAAGAAGAATACAGATGTATGGTGCTGAATAAATAACTAAATTAAGTCTCATCTCATATCTGATACATCCTTTTAGGGGAATATATCCTGCCCATACTAAGTATGAATTTAATCAGTCTATAACTACATTAATATGACTGTGTGATGCCAACAATACTAATATGATTTTGTTTTATCTGCCGCTTTAAGAGTTTTGGGAAACTGTCTTATGAAATGCAGCTCACACTGACTCTGAAAGCAGAGCCAGCTCCAGGCTGTAGGGGGCGGCGGCAGGGAGGAGGGGAGCGCCCTGCTGGGAGCCGGCTGCGTGCTCTGTCTGCCCCAGCCTGTGCCAGGTCTGCAGCAAGCCCGGCAGCCGGCGTCCTTCCCTCCCCGCCGACCGGAGCGGCGCGGAACCCTCCCGGCAGGCGGCGCAGCAGGAGGGGCTGAGTGGTGAGCACCCTGGCTGAAGGAAGCCCTGGCTGCCCCCCTTCTCTCTCTCCCCCCTGCTCCCTTCCCCTCCCCTGGCTAGCCGGGGTGCGCACTCCACTGCCCGGGGCATGTCTGCAGCACAGGGAGTCCTGCTAGCCGAAAGTTTGCACCCTGGCTCTGGCTGCCCTGCAGGTTAGTTATTTATTTATTTTTGCTTCGCCGCTCCAGCTGCCCTGCAGGTTGTTTTTTTTCTTTTGTTTTTATTTTTTTTTTGTTTGGTTGGTTGGGGTTTTTTTTTGCTTGGGGTGGCAAAAAAGCCAGAGCCGGCCCTGTCTGAAAGAGCCTAATTTACTGCTAATGTTCCTTTAATGATTCTTCCTGGAGGTACCATTCCACCCTCTGAAGATAGGTCATTATAATTTACTCATTTCATTCTGAGGAGAAAAGCTGATTGGAAAAGTCTAACCTCGGTTTCATTTTATAGCCATTCCATCCTGCTCCTGTGATACCATTTGTCACAGCTGTTTGTCCAGACACTGAAAATTCTGAAACTGAATTACCCTTTTTGACCTGGCATTGATCTTTTGTTATGTGCTTGGAATATAAGGCCCTCTCTGTCCCTGGAAAGAAAGAGAAGTAAAGCTCAGCTGTCTCAAGGTGGAAGGAACGGGTGGTGTGGAATGCATGCATTGCGTGTGTAAGCAGAGTCAGAATGAGCTCCACCCTGACAGCTGGTAGTGAGCTGTGGAAAAGGACTTCAGGGGCTGATCTTGTTTGCATGGGCACACCCACCCCTCCTAGCATAATGGACTGCTTGCCCACTTTGGCTGTTGTAGGACCCCTAGTCTCTTTGATATTGGGTCAGGAGTAATAAAGTGTTGTTACTCTGGTTATGTGACTCAAGGACAGTACTTGGCATTTGATGATGGAGGGACTCGCCCTCAACTAAGTAGCACTCACTAGGCAAGGGACATGGGTTCTAAAGCCCAGTGAATTGAGAGAGGGTGGGACAGGTGTGTGTGCTGGACAATGTGGGCCCTAAACACCACTTTGATTCCTCCTCTGTCCATGGTGTAATAATAGGGCTAATTTTGACTCAGTTAGGAGCTGCAGAAATGAAATCACTGATTCCTAGGTCTAAGCGTTAGACCTACTTTGCACGAGTGGTTCTGAGTGTGCCAGCACTGCCCCTCCACCCCCAACAGCTGAAATCGCTAAAGAGCTGTGTTGGGGAGATGAAGACAAGTTGGAGAGTGGATAGGAGGGCGGCTGGTGGAGAGGCACAGCTGGCGGTGAAGACTGCAGCAGAACCCCACAGAGAGGTGTGGCAATCAGCTGTCAACCAGAGCAGCGGAGCATGTAAGATGTCCCCCATACCTCCCCCACACTTCCCCCCGGGCTGGGAGGTGACTCTGCAGATGAACTTCTGAACTCTGGGGGCTGCACTGACCAAGGTCAGAAACTGTGGGTAGGGTAACTGCTGGGTTGCTGTCAGACTTACTTGGGGGTGGGTCTTTTGCTCACGGTTTGTGTTATGAATCCTGGTTGTGGTGTTTCCCCACCATAATTCCACGTTGTTTTTCTCCTTTATTAAAAGGCTTTTGCTAAACTCAGACTCTGTGCTTGTGAGAGGGGAAGTATTTCCTCTTAGAGGTGCCCATGGGGTGGTATGTAATCGTCCCAGGTCACCAGGTGGGGGCTCGAGCCAGTTTTGCATTGCGTTATTGAAACGGAACCCCTGGATACTGAACCCGGCCCTTGTTGCTGCCAACTCTGATGGGCAGAAGGGTTACACGTCTATAGCCTGCAAGTGACAGGTGATGGTAGAGTGAAGTTCTGGCCTGTGCATCTCCCTTTTTGCACTACAGCAGGGCTGTGAAGCTGCCTTTCAAGGGATCAGGTGAGGTTTTCCCAGCGTGGAGAATTCCTGCTTGTCACAGAGGCACAATAGCTTACTCTACTCCACCACCTCCTGTGGCCAGGGTGTAGGAGAGACGACAGACGTACGACAGCCATGTGAGGCTCATAAGTAAGGCTAAGATTTTATCACACTTATTTTTTACTAAAGTCGTGGACAGATCATGGTCCATAAACAAAAATTCACAGAGCCCTTGACCTGTCTGTGACTTTACTAAAAATAACAGGGGGGATGGGAGGGTGAATGGAGTCCCATGGGGCAGGGGACTGACAGGCCAAGTCCCCACATCATCAGCCCTGGCTGCAGCAGGGGCACAGATGGGGGGTGGGGGCACACACTCCCTGCTCTGGAGCTGGGCACAGCGGTGGGGCAGGGGTGTGTGGCCCTGGCTGCAGCAGGGGGTGCACAGCCCTGGGAAGGCACAAGGGGGGCACACGGCCCTGGCTGCAGCCCCCGGCAAGCCTGGGACGCCAGGCCAGGGAGTGCAGCCCCAGCTGCAGCCCCTGGGAGAAGCCATGGGGCTGGGGCTGCAGGGTCCTGGTTCCAGCCAGCCCCAGTTGCAGAGCAGGGGCACACAGTCCTGCCTCCATCCCCTGAAGCCCTAGAAGTCACAGAGGTCCAGTAAAGTAATGGAATGTCACTAAAACGTAACCTTACTCATAAGCAATCTCCTACCAGCAAACAGCCCTGAGACTGCTCTAAATTACGCTGAGGGAAAAACAGGCCCGATAGTGTCTCAGGAGGGTGAGAGGGAAGAGAATCAGGGAAAGAAAGAGGCAAGAGGCACCCACAGAACAGGACTAGTGTGTGTAAATAGGGTAGTTAATAAGGACTCTGACCCCTTTCAAAGGTGGGTTGTGTTGGGTTTGGGGGTTTTTTTTGCACTATTTATCATCTTGGAGTTTATTTTATTGACAAAGACAGAAGCCACACAACTTGACAGATATATTTGAGACTGTGGGAAAATTCCATACTGGGGATTTAAAAAAAAAAAAAAAAGAAAGCTTTTTCCCCTGACAGGCTGGGTCAAAACAAACCAGCAGCTTCTGAAAGCTGCTCAGGGATTTAGAGGTGGATTAGTGGACCGAGCACAGTGAGACGGTCAGTAGGACACACACATGCATTGTTATGGGAATCACAGTGATCACCCACCTTCAGCCAAAGGCTTGTACAGGGACGGCAGGGGAGACAGAGTGTGTTCGCCTCTACGCTGCCGCCTAGTCCAGTACTTCTGGGACTACCGGTAAGATCCCATGGCTCTGACTGCTGCTGTTTTTGCAAATCAGCCTGACACAAACGGTTTCCCTTTTTCACCCAAATGTGAAATCCCTCCTCTGCTCTCCCACTTTTCACTCCCACCCTAAACTTTTACTAGTCTGATATCCCAGATAGGTAGTAGCTTCTCTTGGACTGATATCTCAAGAACCATTAGGACTAAAAACCAGAGGCCCTATTCCAGTGGAGCGTTGGGACGCTCCTCCTTTCCACTGAGACAGAGCAATCATCCCATCATGCTCATTCACCAGATATCAGGGCCTATATCATGACAATTTAGATTAGATGAAAGGATTAATGTTGGGGGTAGCTTTCCTCCCCCCCTTAAACACCACACTCCCCCTACCTTTGATGAGAATTGGGAGGAGGGCTCAGCACCTCAGGATTGACCCCCAAAACTGAGACTACAGGCTGAATTCCATTCTTGCTTATTCTAGTGCCACCTCATTGGTGTAAGGGAGTGGTATTGGGCCCTGAGTAAAGCCAGTCACAGCCTTGTTCCAGCACAAAACCATTCCCTTGGGTAGTTCTTCATCTAAACCTCAACCCCCAGGAGGGCACCGGAAAGCCTGCACCTACCCCAGCCCTAAAGGATTTTTTTTGGAGGAGGGGGGGAGTCATCTTGTTATAGGAAGATCATCTTCCTGGTGCAGGAATACCCAGCCTTTTTTCCCCACCCCCACAGTAATCAAATGCCTCAGATTTGACATTTAACCACTCACCAAAGCTATTTATTGCTTCATATACTCAGAGGCCAAAAGCATTATCTCTTACTTACCTAACATATCCAATAAATTCCTATGAATGCAGTTTAAAAAAAAACTGCAACAATGGATTGCTCTTAGCAACATGGAATGACTTGGTACAGCTCTGTATAAATAGATATTTAGATTTAATAGGTAAAACACAAACATTTTTTCCTGCTGTTTACAATGCATCAACAGTTGTGTCTGGAATACAGAGAAACATACATATTAAGTCACATTTTTTCAGCAGCTTCTAATTTACAGTCAATGGCATGTACACAGACGTGATGGGACTTATGCATCTGATGACCCAACGCCCCCGGCCCCTGGGGTAAACAACTAAACCCTGCTGGTTACATCCACCATTACGGGTGCTCACTTGAGAACCCTGCAATCAAAGCAAGAACAAAATCAGAGATTTTAAAACTGTGGTTCATAGTTTAATAAACCTGCACATCCAGCTCTGCTATCATTTAATGTGAACAACACTCAGACGAAAAGTCACTGATGAAAAATCCTTTACAGAGATTAACAGCAAGGCTATTTGTCTTATTTTTATATAGTGCCATTCATGTGCATGGTGCTTTAGAACAGAGTCTCAAATGCGGCCATTGTGGCCACATGCAACCACCAGAGGTTTTTCTTGCAGCCACAGCCTCCTGGGCAGCGATGGTGAATGGGGAGGGAGAAAAGCAGTGGCCCCTCACCTGGGGCTGGGCCCTGCCCTCCTCTGCAGCCACAAATGCCAGGGGAGCAGGCAGCTGGTGTGAGTTCCTCACCTTCCCAGGGGTGGTGGGGCTCAGGCTTCCAGCTTCAGCCCTGGGACGGCAGGCACTGGCCAGAGGGCTTCAGGCTCCATACCCCCCAGCCAGAGGGCTTCAGGGTCCAGCCCCAGGCTCACCCCCATCGCCCCCGGCCCCCCACTGCCTCCCCATCCATGACTTGCCAGGGCTGTGTAAGTCTGGTGTGAAAAGCAATATTTGTATGTTTATCACTTTTCACAGCAAACTTACTAGCTAGCTGGAAGGCAGTGAAAAGTGATACGTACAAATATACATATCAGTTTTCACAGCAGCAGCCTTACTAGCTAGCAAGTAAAAAAAAAAAAAACCACCACCCACAAACAACAAAATAGACAAGAATGCGCAAAGCACCTTATTTGTGTTTCTATTCTCTTTAGGTCCAGTAAAGATAGACACAACTGTAAGTTATTTTTATTATCAAGTCTGCAAAAAACTCTGCATAAATTACAATCATTTGAACATGGATATGTGCATATTTGTTGTTTTTCCTAAAGTTAAAGTATTTTAGAAAAAATAGTTAGAGCAGACACCAGCAAGAGTTGGTGGCCGCACTCTATGGCCACCCAAAAATGTCTTGAGAGATCCCCTGCTTTAGACAGATACAAAGACCGATTCACCCTGAAGAATCCTAAATCTTAGACCAATGTTTTCCAAGTGTAGGTGCCGGAAATTATGCTCTTAACTCCCCATTGAGGCATCTAAATGAAAGAGCCAAGCAACTGCAGCTGCCATGAGATTTACTGGGACTCCAACAGCGGGGAGAGTTGCCCTAACATGGCAGGTGAGGATTTCTCTAACAGTGCAAGGCTAGCATGACCCACTCTCCCCTCAGCCCTCCCAGCCATAGGGTGCATCTCCCTGTTTGGCTGGGGATATGGCTAGAGCAGAGTGTGTCTGGTGATCCCCACCCCGTGGAGTGATCCTTAAAGGAAGGGTCTGGTCATACTGGAATTCAGAGCAGCACATGAGTGGTTAGTGCCAGTACTGGATAAGCAGAAAAGTGCCTTAGTGAAGCTTAGCCAGGCCTTCATGAGATGTTTTAGACAGCTAGTGCCTCTTTCAGTGTCTCGTATAGAGTCAGCCAGCTATGACCCAGCAAAGCTAGCCAGTAAATTGAAGTACTAGAATCTCTCTCCTTGCCCTTCCCCATGAGAGATTTAAATGGGAAACAAAGTAAAATACCATGTTAGTCTGTAGCCGCAAAAACAACAAGGAGTCCGGCAGCACCTTAAAGACTAACGAATTTATTTGGGCCTAAGCTTTCGTGGGTAAAAAAACCTCACTTCTTCTGAAGAAAGCTTAGGCCCAAATAAATCTGTTAGTCTTTAAGGTGCCACTGGACTCCTTGTTGTTTTTAAAGTAACTCTGTGATCAGCATATTATGCTGTCGCTGTAGGTTTTAACTCTAAGTATATAGCCCCTTTTCATTCTATACAAGCTGTCAGGAAAATTAATCTGAGATGATGCTCAACAAATTCTTGTGCCCTACAATTATCTGGAGCTCTTTTACTCTTTGGCACATACGTGTGAGGAGTTTGTCAGTTGGAACGCTATGGACTCAGCACCTCATTCTAGTTTCATTAACAGCTTTTGCATTTGACCTCCTGTCTGCTCTCCCCTTGCTAAATCTGCACACCAGGGCTCTACTGTATACAAGTAATTCCTGCTTCCAAGTAAGTGTGGTGGGTCTGATTCACCAATGCCTGTCATTTACACCAGTGCAAAGCACTAGACGTCTTATGGTATTTTGCATCCACTTTCCATGGGCATAAATGACAATATGGGTCTCTTAATAGTCCCCATGCATGCTTGTAAATAAACCTGTACTTCTTCCTTTACCATTTCTCTCCCAGCTGGGGAGGGTCCATGCTCACACTTCTCCCAACTCAGTTGGATTCACCAGCATTCTGCCCTTCAAAGTGACATTTTACAGACCTTGGGCAATACAAAAGGAACTAGACAGCTATACAACATGGAGGCACTAACTTATGGGGGTCATATTAACAGCCAAACTGTATGTGGGTAGTTACTTTATGGGGCTGTCATTACTGGTTGTGTGGCTTTCAACTAAAGAAAGCCAGGACACTGTGCTGGGCTATAGTCATGCTTTGTGAATACTCCACGGTAAACAGCATGCCACCGTAGCAAGGGAGATGGATGCAGAAGCTTCCCAGCCTGGGCCCAGTCATGCGAGGTGCTGTCCAAATATAAAACCTTTTCTTTGGGGAAAGAACTTACAATCAAAATAATCAGAACAGCAACTCCACTCATTCCCTAGGATATGCAGACATCATTTCTGTCATTAATACCTAGCATTCTTACAGTGCTTCTCAGCCCTAGATCGAAACGCATTTCACAAAGATGGGCAAGCATTATTTCCATGGGGAAACTGAGGCTCAGCAAAGATAAATGAGTTGGCCTAGGTAACAGAGTTGATATCAGAGACCACTCACGTCTCCTAATTCCTGGGCTGATACTCAGTCCACTAAAGGAGCTTCCAGTGAGAGAGAGAGCCAAATTCACACTGCAAAAGTTCCCTTCTATTCTGGATAGGACGGGGCTATTTACAGCCTCCCCAGAGGGTTACTACAGACGGGTATGACCATCAGTAGCCTCCCCTTCTCTTCAGGGGAAGGACAAGCCACTGCTGACTCTTTTCAAGGGCCTTGACTGCTTCAGAGCTGGGGTGGGGTATTAGGCAGTTAGAAACCCCTCCCCTCCCACTCTGGAACGGGAAGGCAGAACTCTGACAATCACAGAGATCTCTGTCCCCGTCAGACCCTCAAAGTGGATTTGGTGTCCTAGATCGCATTGTGCTGTGGAATTGAAGTTACCTGTGTAACAGGTGGCAAGTATCAGAAAAGCTTCCTGGTCTGCTAGATGCTGTTTGCGGTCATCTTGCAACAAAGGGGCTCTCTCTTCCTATGTTATCTTAACAGCATGACAGATAGATACTTTCCTACTAGGCAACAAGAAAGCATTAGACAACTCTAGGGACCATTATCCTAGAATCACAGAACTTAGTAGTGGAAGAGACCTATTAGGTCATCTAGTTCATCACCTAACAAGTCCTTGTCGGGTGTAGTACAAAGCACACAAACATTTCTAACTAGCATAGTATACAAGCTTAGTGCCTTCAGCTTTAACAAAGGAACTTACCACTTAGGCCCAATGTGAAAAATTCAAACACAAGCAAACTATCTCAAGACAGCTGTTTCAATCGAAAACATAAAACAACTTTGTTACCAGAATAGCTATATTTAGATAATCATCCCCTAGCTTTAGCACTGACTAATCCCTCCAGCAGTCAGAGTAAGACTGAAAACAGGTGTGAAAACCCTTTCCTTTTATAGAGTGCTGCTTTCCCAGAATTCTCTGAGTCCTAGCGCTGCTTTCCTACAATTCAGCCTGTCCCAATCAGTTAGAATTGCACTCTTTAAATTAAGCCTCTCTAAGGGGGCAGCTCCCCTTAACAGGAAGGAAGTGTCTGTTAAAGGAATTTCTGTGAACACACTTTTCAACTAAGCCTAAAGTTACTATGTTAACACCCCACTCTCTCTCTTAAACAATGTGTAAAACTATATATGTTAACAGAGCTTTTAAACATGCTTGTAGGGAAGTGTTCACAGAGGAGATTATTCATTTGTATGGGGACATGGAACAATTTTTTGGTTCATTCTCTAATCTGGTGACATTAATCTTTTCCAAGAGAAAAGTGACCAGGAAGCCCTCTAGGAAAAGAAATGGGAAAAGACCTGCTAGAAACAATTTATTCAGGGAGCAGAGATATTTATTCAGGGGGTAGAGATTTCAGCAGCATTCTTCAGTTCCAGCTAGGGGTAGGCTTGGCAAATGAGCTTGCCTCTCACTCATGCCATGAGTGGCCCCCTTCTCAGCTTCTCCATAATGCAGTAGAGAGGTGCAACCCCGCTACCCTCCACACTCTCTAGAGAAGGTCCCTCCCACAGTGAGAATAAGCCTGTGAAATTTCAGCTCAGTGAATGATTTATTTCCACCATTACGTGTGCTTAAAAATAGGGGCTTTTTCAGCTACTACTAGTGCACTGAAGATGTGGTTACAATAGGAAGAGAAAGCTAATCTGTATCTAGAGCATTTTAATTCAGAAGATTTTGGTTTTTAATCAAGGTAGACTCCAGAGTCTTGCTAATTCATGTTTAATCTAGCATCACCTTCTGTTGTACTAAATGCCATATATTAATTTCTGCCTGTGATGCAATACTTTAAGACTTGACCCTTACTTAATGTAGTTCATATTTCATTGCTAACATTCTGCAATTCCTGAGCCACAGGTTTTTCCCCATACAATAATAGCAAGCTTTCTGTTACACTCTCTGGACTACTTAGGGCGGGGGAAAGTGATGAGTCAGCAAAGTACCATGCAAATTGAAATTAAGGGAAAAAGATTTTAAAAATTAATAATTTGTTAATAGGAGAAGCAGGTAAATAAGGACTAAGGTGTGGAGGAAATGATAATTTCATGGCCGCATGCTGGGTAATAACAGGAGAGGACTCCATGCTTGTAAAACTAAATTGTCTCTTTATTAAATCAGCTGTGGTTTAGCATTCAAGCCATGTGCTCACAGACTGACTTCCTGGTGCTTCCTCCTGATTCTTCCCTCCTGCAGCCTGTGCTCCTCCCTTCAAGCTGCATACAGATTGCTACAATGATAATAATCTACCAGTACATGAAGGTGTTGACACCTAAGAGGCAGATAAATCATTCTGGGGAGAGGGTGTCATTAGGAGCAATGGAATGAAACTGAGTGTGATGCTCCCCCGAGGTACCCAGGCTTGTAAGACACCTTACTACTAGCTGCCCTGAGGTAAAGCTCTCTTGTCTGAAGCTGCTGTGGATCTGCTCCCTGAAACCACCAACCTCTGGCTGCCCAAGTATGGCCTTCCAGGGCCTCGTTGTCTCTGTGAAGGTAGCAAAAGGCACTCTCCAACCCCAGATCCTCCAAGTGTTCCCTGCAGCGTCCAGCCCCCTAGCCACTGAACACTCTCAGAAATACCAGGCCTGCTGTTCCAAAGGAACGGGGCACACCAGCTCGTAAGATTCAGCTCAGGGCCAGCACTTGGCTTAACACTTACGCACATTCATAACGAGAACAAGAATATGCTTTTGATCAACAAACAGAGATTCAAGTGACAATGAGTCAGAATATTGGGAATAAACAGTTACATATAAAACAAAATCATAACATGCTTTCTAGAGACTAAACTTAACTTCCAGGTTAACCTCCTGTCTAAAGAAGTTTATCTCACCAGAAGTTCATGTCTGGCTGAGACCTCTATTCCATGAAGCAAAGCCTCTGTCCTTTAACTTCCTCAGTGAAGGCTGCCTGGGAGTCTTCTCTGCCCCCAGATATAGTCCAGCAAGTGCAGGCTTCCCTCCCCTACTGCGGTTTTTTTCTTTTTCTCTCTCAATCATCATGGCCTTAGAGAGTTGTTCTCTTATAATAACACATACTTTGATCTGGCTTGGATTTTACATTGATTCATGTGCTGTGCGTGAAATTGTTACAGGGTTTGAGACACACATATCTCTTAGCAGTTTTCAAACCAGAACATTTCCTAGGTCTCAATGTTATTTTTGCAATGGGTTTTCCACCACTTTCCGTGGGAGATTATTCCACAGTCCAGTACATATCATTAGCAGGCAACTGACCCTGATATTTAGTGTAAAATGTCCCTTTCTTAATTTTTCCCTACAAGAATTCCTCTTTCATCTTGGTGTTTATCTGTAGGTTGTGTTCCTTAGCCACCACTCTCAGATACTGATCCTGCAATGAGCTATTCATAAGGCCAGGGATCCACTCACAAAGCTCACTACAGGATTAGAGTCTGCTCAACTACAATGGAATCCATTGGAAGAGGTCCACTGACTTCAGTGAGCTTTGGACCAAGCTTTTACTCATGTCTGTCAGTCATTATTCACTCATCCTGCATATATAATCATATAATTGCCTGTCTGACACCAGTGTCTCATTCTGATATCGGCCTTGCCCCTGTGTCAGGAAGTAGGAGATGTTTGGGGCCTTGCATGTCGGTTTCCCAGTGGAGAAGAAATCAGTGATATGGCATATGGGTATATTCTGAAAGTAACTTGCTTTATTTACACTTATGTAGCAGTCCTGAAATGAGGTGGCCAAACAGCATGCAGAGCAATCCCTCTTCCAGGAATCTCAGCCCAGTACCAATGCCCAGTTCCCAGGGAGCAACTCTGTCTCAAGAACTGACTCTAATCAAAGTGCAAACTCTAACATAGCTCCCTCTCTTTTGATGTTGCCTCTATACATAACCTAGTATAATGCAAAACTGACAGTAACACAGCATGTCTTCCCAAGAGTCAAAACTTGCTCCCACACTAAGAAGGAAGCTTTGGAATACCATGTGTAACAGATCATTTTTCCTCCAGTGTCTGTTCATTTTACGAAGATTCAGTTTAGATATTAGGAAAAACTTTCTAACTATTAGGATAGTTAAGCACTGGAACAGGTTACCTAAGAAGGTTGTGGACCCCTGTCATTGGAGATTTTGAAGAATAGGTTAAAAAAATACCTCTCAGGTATGAACTATACTAAATTCTGTCTTATTATTTATACGATACTAAATTCTGCCTTAGCAAGAGGGGGTGGATTAGGAGACCTTGAGACAGTCCCTGATCCAAACAGCTTTATGTTGTTAAAATATTAGTAGTTTATAGCAATAATAAAATATTCATCCTCTTGTGGACACTTCATCTCCTGGCAGGCTTGCCAAAGTAATAAGTTCTGCATTATTGTAAAGGTAGCTGTAATACAGACAGCTAGCAGATTAATCTGAAGTGTCTTTACTTTGTACTACTATGCAATCATCGATGCTCAGGGATGCAGCTGGAGAGAAAACTCAGCGTTGTAGTATTAGTATTGTAATTTGTAATTAGTATTGATAAATACCAATGACTAAGCTTTGGAAAATTAATTTCCACACAGGAATAGTGCTTATTTTTTATTATGTTTTCATACAATTGTTTGTTATTCTGTAAAGGTTCCATGAAGATAAGTAATCTCAATGAAAGCTGCTTTTTATGTATTGAATCACAAAGAATGCATTGCAGGGGCTGCTGGGAAAAAGCATAGTTATTATCCTGAGAGACCAGAGATATGGTTGAAAATGAGAATCACTTTTGCCTTGCATTCATAATTCTAACTGTGACTTGCCAAAAATTTGGCTGTAGAGGAGTTGATTGTGCTGCAAAAGGAAAAATACAGCTTGGGAAATACTAAAAAGTACATTGATTGCCATTGAAAAAGTCACCATTTGCCAGGAATTATCCCCACTGTGATCACGGCTTTTCCTCTGTACTTAGAGCAGGATATACCTGTGGCAACTCACAGTTAGAAATTGATACGTTGCCGTTCTGTACGTGCTTACTGCACTAAGTCTCTGCCGTGCCACAATACAAATAAGAAGTTATGGAAGTAGTTCATTCCAGCTTTCCGGTCTCACGCAGCTGCCAGTTATTTAAAGCTACACATTTATACTGTTTCAAGGTGAACAAAACAAGATTGTCTGGAGCCACATTATCAATTCCAGAGCAAAAACTCACTGATAAAATAAACAGAGATCACATCAGGCTATGTGTTATTAGTGCTGTTTAGACATGGTTGAAATGCTTAGTATTCAAACTGAATTAATGATGTGACCTTTTTTTCCCCTTTTGGCTGAAGAGAGAAAGTCAATGAACTTCTCTTTTGTGAGCAGAACATTTGTGATTTTTACCCAGATTCAGAGTCGTTTTTCATATTTTTACATTAAATGCAGTGGCAATGGGTCCTACCTACAAAGTCTGAATACTGTATATAGCCAGATCTGAGCTTCTTTACAATTCTGGAGTGTTTGTGTAATGACCCCTGCCACGAATAGACAGCAGAGATTGAACCTGGACCCTGTGCACCAAAAAGCACAAACATCTGCCCTGTAGCTAAAGGAGTCACTCTTAGCTGATGCTGGTTGGCTCTTATCTTCTAGGTGGACTAGCCATTAGGTGGACAACCAATGTGTCAAATTAGATCCAGGGTGGTGGTTCAGTCCAGGACGAAAAAAGAGGCAAACTATGAAGTTCAGATTTGGTTCTTGACCCAAATTTCCCCCCATATCCAGCAAAGGGGATCCACTTTGGTGAATTTGATTCATCTCTAATTTTCATCCAGTCAGGAAGTATCTAGGAGGCGTTTCTGCACCCAGGGTTTGTGCCAGGTTCTGCCGACACTACTTTTATAACACAGCTGGAACTTGCTATGCTTTTGAACGTGGACAGATATCCCCAAACAATACAATAAAGATGGGGCCGGGGCTGCTTCTGGGCTCAAGTAGGCCGGTTTAACAGGGGTGGCATGCTGTGCGCTTCAAAAGTTAGACACTCCTACTTCACACCAATGTGAGTGAGCGGAGGAGACAAAATGCTGTTGGGGAAGCAGTGATTCTTGACCATTTCCTTCGTACAATCAAAGCAATCACATGGGACTGGATAACCTCCAACTGTGGCTAAACATCATCACTCTTGAGTAGAGCTTTCATTTCCATTTAATTAAAAGATTATTGTTTAATACATTTTAGTCGGGATTTTAAAACAAGAGAGAGAAGTTGAAGTCCTTAGTTTCTTTGAGGACTAAGAATAGCATCAGATCAGTAATTTACAGTATCAACTGAGAATAAATAATAATCAGACTGTCACTTCAGTGCTGTGTTTTCTTTGGCTTGACGCATCTTGGATATTAAATTGCAAAATGAGGGGGAGAAAGAGAGCTGGGTTTTGATCACATTTTAATCATTCATTTCGTTCATTTCTCTGGAGAAAAGGCAGAACAACCTTGCTTGTTGCTGAAGCACTTGCTAGCTGCACTCAAGCTGCTTTTAGGAAGAGAGGAACCTAATTGTCAAAACAAATCCAAAGCGAACTGAGTTTTGTTGGGTTCGTTTTCATTTTAAAGGGGTGAGAATAATGTCAATTAACTTTTTCTTTTCATTATTTCTCTTTTTTCATTGCCAAGGGCCAGTAAATTCTGTCCATGGGAAAAAGGTGATAGCAGGACTGTTTTCAAACATCCATATAAAAAAACAAAAAAAGAGTCAGAACCATAAATAAGGATGGGTGGTCGGCAATCTTGGGTCCTTGGCAAATCAGAGAGTGACACATGCCAAAACCCCAGCAGTGCATTTCAGCGAGAACCTGACACTTGTCTAAATACTGAGGATTCCTTGTGCCACTCTGCATTTCTTCTTGCAGATCTTTCCTGATGGTATTGAATGTTTGGAGGTGATGTAAGCTAGCAATACGCATGGTAACAGACTGCATCCTTCAAGCTTGCTGAGCAACTGCCACCATTTTTAACGGATACCCACCGCAGGGTGCTTCAAATATCTTAACCTTCCAGGTACCATCTGTGGCAAGATTTGCCATTCTCGACACTAGCAGGTTCCAGCTAATGGATTAAGCTTCTCCTGCTCGGCACAAAATACAGTAACTCCTCACTTAAAGTCGTCTTAGTTAATGTTGTTTCATTGTTACATTGCTGATCAATTAGGGAACATGCTCGTTTAAAGTTGTGCAATGCTCCCTTCTAACATCGTTTGGCAGCTGCCTGCTTTGTCCACTGCTTGCAGGAAGAGCAGCCCCTTGCAGCTAGCTGGTGGGGGCTTGGAACCAGGTAGACTGGCAGCTCCCCCGATCAGCTCCCCACTCCCGTAAGTTCCCTGTGCTGCAGCCGCCCAGCAGGCTATCAATCAGCAGTTCAGCTGTCCCTCCCCCCACTGCCATGTACTGCTCCTGCCCTCTGCCTGGGAGCTGCTCCCAGAGACTCCTGCTTGCTGTGCAGGAAGGAAGGGGGGGGCTAATGTCAGGGTGTTCCCCTCCCCCCTGCTCTTGCACCCCGCTTACCCCTTCTCCATATAGAGCAGGGAGGGGACACGGATGGAGAGAGACAGAGAGAGCCTGGGGCAGCAGCTGCTGTCTCAACTTCCTGATCCACTTAAAAAGACAATGCACTTAAGAGTGGGTCAGCTTACTTAAAGGGGCTGAGTGTATCTCTCTCTCCCCCCAACACACAGGGTGTGTGTGTCTGTCTCTGTCTGCCATGCTATCTCCCCTCCCCGCCATTCCTGCTGCCTTGTAGAATGTGAGGCTACATTAACAACAAAGTATTAACCCTTGAGGGCTCAGCCGAGTGCTAGTTCATCATTTAGCAGCAAGGCATTTCCTGGGAAATATCCCTCCCTCTTCCACCCTCTAACTTCACCACCTCAACCAAGCTTCACAATCATCATAGCTGTGAACAGCATTAAATTGTTTGTTTAAAACGTATACTGTGTGTATATCTATATAGTATGTAGTTTTTTGTCTGGTGAAAAAAAATTCCCTGGAACCTAACCCCCTATTTACATTAATTGTTATGGGGAAATTGGATTCGTTTAACATCGTTTCGCTTAAAGTCACATTTTTCAGGAACATAACAACAATGTTAAGTGAGGCGTTACTGTATTAGGATGTTGTCTTGCAAGATTTATTAAAATTGCTTCATGTTGTCTGTGCACCCAACCTCCTCAGCTCCTTGAAGTGGAATCTGTTTGCAGGAAAGAATGTTAACTGTCGACTGCTAGGCTTCTGAGAGATTTCTTCCCAGCTCCCCCTGCCCCCATCCCCACCTCCACCCCCAAACACTCTCCCTCATTAGAACAAGAGGTGAAAGTTGGCTAGAAACGTTAATGTGGCACTGGCACTCAAACGTGTGCCTGGGCTGTGGTAGACCAATCCTCAACTATGAATCCTTTGAGGCTTTGTGGTCAGACTGATGATCTTAATGCCATTTTAAATGATTTCCTTTCTGTCCTTTTGTCATGATAAGTGACTGATGTGCGTTGGCTTAAATAATGCAATAGGCTGACTCTGAAAGCCGTATAGAGTGGGGGGGGGGGGATGGTCTGAGAATGATTCTTGTCTCCCAGAGCCTTAGTTTCTGAGTTTTAATAATTGGTGACAACGCCAATTATTTCCCTACATCCGGCAAGTGTTAACAGAGAGGGTGATAGACACAAAAAGAAGGAAGTTGGCTTCACTCATGAATAAGTCAATGTGTTACTCCTGCTACACTGGAAGTGGAATGACTTCTTCCAGATGCTGATGCTTTGCTTCCCTTTCACCTTCTGTAAACTTAAGCTTGCTAAAAATACCCTACAAAAGCACACATGCTTCAGGGCTACAGAAACACCTGGAAGAGGAGCAAGGAGAAAGTCAAATGAGCTGATTCTAGCTACCCACCTCAAGAACGGCAGCGTTCACACTGCACCTTATTCAGCTGCCTCTGTTGTCTTTTTAGGTGACTGGCTCTTTAGTCACCACCTCCGCTCAGCACCAGCTCTCCTTTGTCACCTCAGGCTGATTTGCATGGCACTCAGGGAGATGGAAATGGTGATAGAGCCCATCAGCAAGGGTGGTCTGTGTACACGTCTCTTTGAAGCCTGCTTCTTTTGGCGTAGACCACTGCATAGCTAGTCAGTGATGGCGTGCAGAGTCTCGTCCTGCCCTCCCATTGCATGGTGCAATGCTTTCCTAATCTGCCTCTTTCTGTATCCTCTGCTGCTGTGGGGGGCCATCTGAGTCATAATGTTATCCCCTCTGGATGCCTATTTCAGTGCCTGAATTTGAGTCTAGCTCTGCATACTTTTGAAAAATATGGGTCTGAAATGTAGAAACTACATTGACGAGGGCTAAAGAATCTAGAGAGATGGATAGAGAACTGGAAGGGCAAAGTTTTGGTGGCCAGAGCTGCTTTCGGTTTGCACACTGACTGTGCATTGCAGATGAATGGCAGGCTCAGATCGTTGCAACTGAACCAGCAGGTCATGCATGGTCTTGAAATGCACTCTCACATGCGGAGACTAGATAAGGAGTCTCAGTTGGGCTGAAAATCGATCCCTTAAATCCTCCCCACTGTGCCTTCCCCTGATTGGAAGGAGCTTTTTCCTTATTGGGGATTCACCTTCTTGGAGCCCCAAAGATCCTCATATTTCCCACCTGCCACCCTTGAAGCCTGACAAGTTTTGACTTTCATTTTTCTGCTAAAGGAAAGGAGAAGACTCCCCTTCAAAGCCTATCCTCTTCACTCGTTAATCAGCCAGAGGTGGCTGCTCTTGGGTGACACAAATCAGTGCCATGTTTCTTTCTTCTTTCTTTATCTTCTCGCACCCTCAGGTGCATAGGCATCCACCAGTTTCCTCCATTTATTCCAGTCTTGGCTCTGTTCAGGCTTCTGAGTGCCAGGTTCATGGATTTGGCTTTTTCCTTTGTTCTTCTGTGTCATGTTTCTCTAGGTGGCCCTCTTTTTCTCTTTCCAGGTGGTGTCCATATTATCACTTTCTGTGGAAATTGTGTTGGTGGCATCCTAAAAGCATGTCTTCAATATATCCATCATCATCTTCTTACCATATCTGATGCGTTAAATTGGTTTGTGCTACTTAGTATTTCTGGTTTTGCAAGAAACTTTTTCCAATGGACTCTGAAGATCTTACACAAGCATTTACTCTGGAATGAGTTGATCTTATAAATGTCTAAAGGAGGACATACATTATGGGGGCGTTAAAAATTTAAATGTTTGGGTTACCGCCAATCATGCTACTTTTCCAAATAGTTTCAAATTTATGAAAGTTGTTTGCTGCTTTTGATATTTGTTACTTGACATCTAGCATGGTGTCACCATCACAGAACATCTTATTCCCTATGGAGTTATAATGACTTACTACTTCTAGTGTTTCTTCATCCACTCCAACAGTTACTTCTGGGACATTGACAACCATATATTTTGTCTTCCCTGTGTTGATGAACAAACAAACTTGCTTTGCGGTATCTACCGAAAGCTGGGTCTTTTCTTCCATTAAGCAATGTGTTGAACTAAGCAGGCGATATCATCAGTAAAAACAAGGTCAACCTATTGTGATTTATCATTTTGTCTTTGCGATGCTTCTTCAGTGAAACTTATCTTCAATCAGCCCAAATGAGGAGAGAAGACTGGGACATTCAAAGTTCCTTGGCGGATGGGGACCACAATATGGTGATGAGCACTGTAGAAATGCTAATCAATAAACAGTCATTTATATATGCAATTACTGCAGCTGCGCATACAATCATGGTTAAATGCAGACGCAACCTCAGCAGTCAGATGTTCATGTCAGAAAATGTAGGCCATAAGCCAAGGGTTGGAGTAAGGAGAAGACCTTTCTTTACTGAAAGTCTGTTTCTAAGAGCCCCAATAATATAATGAGCTACCCCTCCCTTGTTAGGATGGGTGTAGTTTGAGAGAGTAGCTGGGGGAAGCGAATTGGATTATTTTGGTGGGCGGTGCTGTCTGTCACCAGCTCCAAGACAGGTGCTGCTGTGTGAGGGTTCTGGCTGCCTCTACCGCCGAGGTTACAATATTTAGCATATGTGCAGCGTGTGTATCGGCATAGCTCCACGGGAGTCCTCTGACATTTCCAGAGATGTCACCAGTTGAGGATTCGGCCCCTCATGTTGAGATTTACAAGCACTGTGTCTGGTGAATCCTCACAGCACCCCTCAGAGGCATTTACACCCTATCCATCCCTATTTTATAAGCAGGGAACCTGTGGCACAGAGAGGTTGAGTGACTTGCCCAAGGCCACACAGGGAGTCAGTGGCAGGACATAGTAGTTCCTCAACACTAGAACTTGGCTTGGTTTATAAGACTGTGCTGCCTCTTTCCTTCATTCTCTGAATAAGTGACCATAATGTTCTCTTATTCTCTGCAATTCTCTTTTGGAGCCCTTCATTGTGTAATTACTTTTTGATAATACAGGCTATTTCCTGTCCCTGGGGAGCCAAAATCAGGACTGTCACATGCCAGAAATAATCAGTGCTTTCTCTTTTCCCATCAGCCTGCAGTGAATAAAACCCACTTTCAGACCTGTCCTCCAGCCTTCCTTTATCATTTCTGGTTTGCTGCAGTAACTCAGCAATGAACAAATGCTTCAATGACGATCTGCCTTGCTGCCGACTGACATGAAGATGAGACAAAATTCCTTGCTGTTTGATTAGCTTGTTGGGTCTCCAATTAGATACCCGTGCCCTTTATTTTCCAGGCCAGTTTCCCCCCTTTGAAAGATGCTGGATTTCTCAGCTTGAATGGTTCAGCGATTGACTAAGTTTGCGGAGACCAGTGGCAAGTTTTTGCCATTAACTACTATGTTAAAATAATTCTTTTTAGTTTGGTACTAGGCAAAGAGTGGGAAGAGACAATGCACCGGGAATGCTCAGACAATACCGATTGTATGACTGAGTAAGCTAACTCATAAAGCTCACAACTTCCATAAAGCTGGTTGCAACTTTGTTTTATTTCACAGACGGAGGGTTTCAACCTAGCTCCACTGGATATCTGTCAGTGTAAGCTTTAAAAAAAACCCCATTTGATCAGTTGGCACAATGGATGGTCTCAGATCAGGAGAGGCTGTAGGGTGGGGTTGGGTGGGGGTTGTAATTCAGTGGGACTAGGCTTTCCCCCAGGTTCCGAAGTCAGCAGAAGCTTTGTCATTGCTTTCATAGGGCCAGGATTTTCACCCCTGTGCACTGGCAGAGTTTACATGGTTCCTTCCAATGCTGCTATTATTGCTTGTCCGTAGTTAATTATACAGCAGCAGAAGTTTACTAGATGAGCTTTGCTTGCATCTGTGCTGTGAAATATGGGCATTTCCACCCAGGTAGCTGTGCAGGAGGCTGAGTGTGGACAAAGGCTCAAATGTTCTTTTATCACAGTATAGGGCTATGATTGTTGTATTATTGTTATTTAAATTTTTATGAACACTTCTAGGAGCGGAGGACCAGGTTTATTAACCTCCTAGAAGAACAGGGCTGTTCCTTGGGAAAAGAGAATCCTTTCCCTCCTTTTTAGCCTTTAAGGATGGACGTGAAGGAGAGGGAGGAACTATAGACTCAGGGAAAGGGATTGGAGTCTGCGTGGAGATGAAAACAGGACAAAGATAGAGAAGGGGGTGGAGCCATGTGGACTAAAGGCGGAGCAAAAGGAAGCAAGATAAGAACAGAGAGGCTGGAGCTAAATTGTCATGGGAGGTGAAGGTGAAACCAACGAGCTTATATTAGATGCAGTAGTTGCCATGCAATCAGCCTCTCATTTTCATGTGTACTAAACTCAGTCAAATTTGGTTAAGTTCCCCAGATAAGTTATAAAATTATAAAGGGGCTTTTATATAGTTGGTAAGAGGAGTTGTAACAAATGCCAGGAGCTGCAGAGATGCTATAGTAACAATATAATTGCTCTCAAAATAGCAGGCAGATCACATGGAAAAGTAAGTATCCCTGGCTTTTGACAGTGCTTAGAATGCTTCTCAGTGTCATGACTAATGAGCCCTATAATGTCTATACACTACAAAGTTTAAAATGGACCTGCCTTCTCAGAACCCCTCATGAGGCCAAGTCAAATTTCTTTCTCTTCTCATTTACTTCAGATACAATTTCTTTCTTCTAATATTATTTTTCATTAATTCCTCTTTATGGCCAAAATGTTCAGAAGTCACTATTGATTTACCTCTGAAAATCAAGTCTCCTTAACGTGTCTCAACATAGGCACTCAAAAATCGAGGCACCTAAAATCTCCAGTCATTTTCAAAAAATCTCGGCCCTTCATTTTTAATTGCTTTTAGCAGCTGTGAAAAGTGCCAAATTGATAGACCAGGGGAAAAGATCAATGTAAATTGTTGGCTTCCCATCCCTGTGCCTCATAGAAAGAATACCTCTAAAGCTGCCGAGGTAGCTGAATGCATAGATCCATGAAATCCTTAGCCTCCATGAAATGCATAGATGCATTATCAAATGACACTGTGAATTGTGAAGGTGGGTTTTATGACTTGGACAGTGGGAGTTTGGATTATGATTATTTTGATTTGCATGCTGCCTCTGTTAGGAACTAAACTGATAGATCACCTGTTTATGTCATATATATCATAGGTTTTAAGTTAAAGCAAACAAAACAAAGCTTGACATGAATATTTTAGCATAATTCAGTGCTACTTTGTGGGAGGCGTGCAGTTGGGGTTGCCATCAACCAAGGCTTATGACTGACATCCCAGAGGCTTGTACCTAGAAGGGTCTAATCGGGGAAGTTATACCTTTAAAATGACCTAATGCTTCATCGGTAAAATTCATCTTATGAAACGTGCCACTTCTTTTTTATTAAACAATTGGTTGTCAGGATTGTCTGTAAGGCTTTCATTACTCAGGAGTCAGCTGTCATCTGCCTGGATTATGCTTCTATAGAGGTGTCTGCTTAATTTTAATTCAGAACATTATAATTCTGTTATAGCAGCATTTCTCAAACTGGAGTCACCGCTTGTGTAGGGAAAGCCCCTGGCGGGCCGGGCCAGTTTGTTTACCTGCCCCATCTGCAGGTCCGGCCAATCGCAGCTCTCACTGGCTGCAGTTCGCTGCTCTGGGCCAATGGGGGCTGCTGGAAGCGGCGCGGGCCGAGGGACATACTGGCTGCCGCTTCCAGCAGCTCCCGTTGGCCTGCAGTGGCGAACCATGGCTAGTGGGAGCTGCGATCGGCCAGACCTGCGGACGGGGCAGGTAAACAAACCGGCCCGGCCCACCAGGGGCTTTCCCTACACAAGTGGTGACCCCAGTTTGAGAAACACTGTTATAGACTAGAGCAGAAACTGGGGCACAGAATCCTTCCCCCTCCTCTAAACTTCTAGTATTCTTTGTTGCTAGTTGCGATGTTCTCTTTCCTGGTCTTGTATTAAAATAAATTAATCCTGGCTTTTGTTTTAATACTTTCCTAGTGGTAGTCACAGAAGAGAGGAACAGCGGTGTCTGTTTACTCTGTTTCTCCTGGAGTCTAGACAGCCTAAGAGCCAAAATCAATATCTGGCTTAGACCTTTTGCCATTTTAAGGGTAATTCTAAATGTAAAGAGAACCTGTAAGTCTTTCCGAATCTAAGGGCTTGGCTACACTTACAAGTTGCAGCGCTGGTGGAGGCTTTCCAGCGCTGCAACAACACCCCGTCCACACTTGCAGGGCACAACCAGCGCTGCAACTCCCTGGTTGCAGCGCTGGCTGAAAACCCATCCCGGCAGGGGTATAAGGAGTGCAGCGCTGGTGATCCAGCGCTGCCCAGCAGGTGTGGACACTCACCAGCGCTTTACCTGTCCTCCAGGGAATAAGTAGTTATCCCAGAATTCCTGTTCAGCCACTCTGCACATCAGTTTGCACTCTACTGCTCTTGCCTCAGGTGACCCGCCCTGTAAATGCCCCGGGAAATTTAAAAATCTCCTTCCTGTTTGCTGCAGCCAGGTGTGGAGTGCAATCAGTTTTAATCAGTTACAGGTGACCATGCCTCCACGCGGCAAACGAGCCCCAGCATGGAGCACTGGTGAATTGCAGGACCTCATCAGTGTTTGGGGTGAGGCATCTGTTCAGGCACAGCTGCGCTCCGGCCGTAGGAATTACGATATCTTTGAGCAGATATCAAGGGCCATGCTGGATCGGGGCCATGATCGGGACGCAGTACAATGCAGGGTGAAAATTAAAGAGCTGCGGAGTGCCTATTACAAAGCCCGAGAGGGGAATCGACGATCCGGAGCTGCTCCCATGACCTGCCGTTTTTACAGGGAGATGGATGAGATACTTGGGGGTGACCCCACTGCCAATCCCAGGATAACGATGGACACTTCTGAGCAGGCTGGGGGACAGGAGGAGGAGGCGGAGGAGGCGGCGGAGGCGGAGGCGTGGGGGGGGGAGGAAACCGCGAGTGAAGCTCCTGGCATGGGGGAAGAAACCGCAGATTCCCTGGAGGCATGCAGCCAGGAGCTCTTCTCAAGCCAGGAGGAAAGCACGCAATCGCAGCAGCCAGCAGTTGCAGAAGGACAAGCAGAGGAGCGTGTTACCGGTAAGCGGCTTTTATTTTCTGGGTGAAATGTTTCTGGAGAGGAGGGGGGGTTATGGATGCATGCATGCCAGCCTCTAGATGTGGAATAGCCCGTTGATGTGGTCTATCACGTCGCGGTAATCTGCCTCAGTTATCTCAGCAAAAGCTTCATCCAGAGCGTGGGCAATATGCCTGCGCAGGTTTATAGGCAGAGCCACTGTGTCCCTTGTCCCAGTGACGGTGACGCGTCCGCGCCACTCTTCTGCCAGTGGTGGGGGGACCATTTCTGAACACAGGCAAGCCGCATAGGGTCCCGGGCGGAATCCACATTGCTCTAAAAGAGCCCCCCGCTGTTCCCTAGTGACTCGCAGTAGGGAAACATCTTCCAGGATTAAGTCCTGTGAAAAATGTTGGGAGACTCTTTAGTGAAGAGATAGGGAGATAAGATCACCCCTGCATCTGCATCTTCATTTCACTCAACCCCTCTAGCACTCCAGATTACCCGAAGCAACCAGCTCCCCTCTTACACCCAAGCCCCACTTCTCCCCATATAAGCACTGCTCACTCACCATGTCGTGGCTTCTGTAGTGTTATGCGTGTGGGTAAAAGAATGCTTAAATAAGAACTCACTCCCTCAGTGTAACAATTCATGTCTGGAGATAGTGGATACAATGCTGCCCGTGTTAAATGTTGTCATTTCTGTTTCTACAGTGACCTTGACTACTGGACTGCCCAGATGTTCAACATCACAGAGGCTTCAAAATTTGAGAAAAAATCCCCGAAAGAGCAAAGAAGACATGCTGAAAACTGTTCTTAATCAGTCTGCTCGAGAGAGTAAGGACTTGAAGGATTGGCGAGAGAAAGAAAGCAGGACACGCAAGAGAAATGCAGTGGCCAAGAGGAAAACCACGGAGCGGCTGCTAAGCATCCTGGAGCGCCAAGCGGAGTCTATAGAGTCACTCGTTGCCATGCAAGCAGAGCACTACCGTGCTACTCCCCCACCCGCCCCGTCCTTTGTGCCTTGTGCCCCAATGTCAGCTCAAACCACCTTTCCCCAGCATCCAGGTTCTTACCACCACCAGCTGCCTCCAACACCTGTACGTTCCCCAACCAGCCCTGATACCTACCACCACCCTTACCCTCTGCATTCAACCCCCATCACCATGCAGTATATGAACCCTGAAGTGCAGGATTCATTAAACAGCAATCCAGACAGGGCATATGCAAACTTGTGACTGTACAGTTCACCAACCCACACCCCTGCCCTCTTGTGTTCATGAAATGTTGTGTGTCTGTCTGTCTGTCAAGGAAGTTTTTTTCTTTTCAATAAAACAATTCTTGGCTTTGAAAACAGTCTTTATTATAGCAGATAGTGAAAGATACCTTAGCCCAGTAAAGAAAGAGGCACTACAAATCATATTATTATTATGGATAATAGCATAACAGTGTAAGCAGTGCAATTCACTCCCATGCAAGGCAGCAAACATTATTGTTGGCTTTCAGCCTCAAATTCTTCCCTCAAGGCATCCCTAATCCTTGTAGCCCTGTGCTGGGCCTCTCTATTAGCCCTGCTCTCTGGCTGTGCATATTCAGCCTCCAGGACTTGAACCTCGGTGGTCCATGCCTCACTGAATGTTTCACCCTTCCCTTCACAAATATTATGGAGGGTACAGCAAGCGCATATAACCGCGGGGATGCTGCTTTCCCCCAAGTCTAGCTTCCCATACAAGCAACGCCAGCGGGCTTTTAAACGCCCAAAAGCACACTCCACAGTCATTCTGCACCGGCTCAGCCTGTAGTTGAACCGGTCCTTGCTCCTGTCAAGCTTCCCTGTATAGGGTTTCATGAGCCAAGGCAGTAACGGGTACGCGGGGTCTCCAAGGATCACAGTGGGCATTTCGACATCCCCTACTGTGATCTTCCTGTCTGGGAAAAAAGTCCCTGCCTGCATCTTCCTGAACAGGCCACTGTTCCGAAAGATGCGTGCATCATGCACCTTTCCAGGCCAGCCTGTGTAAATGTCAATGAAACGCCCGCGGTGATCCACAAGCGCCTGGAGAACCATAGAGAAATACCCCTTCCGATTAACGTACTCTGATGCCAGGTGGGGGGGGGCCAGAATAGGAATATGCGTCCCATCTATCGCCCCTCCACAGTTAGGGAAACCCATGTGTGCAAAGCCATCCACAATGTCCTGCACGCTCCCCAGAGTCACGGTCTTTCTTAGCAGGATGCGATTAATTGCCTTGCAAACTTGCATCAAAACGATTCCCACGGTCGACTTTCCCACACCAAACTGGTTCCCGACCGACCGGTAGCTGTCTGGAGTTGCCAGCTTCCAGATTGCTATAGCCACTCGCTTTTCCACCGTCAGGGCAGCTCTCAATCTTGTGTCCTTGCGCCGCAGAGTGGGGGCGAGCTCAGCACACAGTCCCATGAAAGTGGCTTTTCTCATACGAAAGTTCTGCAGCCACTGCTCGTCATCCCAGACTTCCATGACGATGTGATCCCACCACTCAGTGCTTGTTTCCCGAGCCCAAAAGCGGCGTTCAACGGTGCTGAGCATTTCCGTAAATGCCGCAAGCACTTTAGTGTCACACGCGGCAGGCAAATCCATATTGATATCATCGTCGGAATCCTCACTGTCACTTTGGAGCTGAAGGAATAGCTGGACTGCCAAACGTGTTGTGCTGGTGACACTCATCAGCAGAGTCCTCAGCAGATCGGGCTCCATTTGCCACAGAAATCGCGATTCACACAGAGAGTAACAGAAAGACACTCACAATGGCGCCAAACGCTGCTGGAAAGAGTGAATGCTGGGATGTGAAGCGATGCACCACGGGGCGCTGGCAAACAGGAAGCGGAATGACCCGCACACTTCCTTCCCCTTCCCACAATACTCAGCGCCAAAACGGCGCCAAAACGGGACGAGGTGCTCTGTGGGATAGCTGCCCACAATGCACCTCTCAATACAGCGCTGGAAAGTGCTGCAAGTGTGGCCACACTGCAGCGCTGGTAGCTGTCAGTGTGGCCACACTCCAGCGCTGGCCCTTCCACAGCTGCATGACCAGCGCTGTAACTCCCAGCGCTGCAACTTGTAAGTGTAGCCAAGCCCCAAGACCTTCTTACAACAGTCACCTACCAAAAAATAATGAAGGACGAGATCCTGGAAATAGGGCTGCAGTAGGAAAATCTGCAAAAAGGCTAGATTATGAAATGCCATTATGTGTCCATGAAAAGCGTTGAGTTCCTAACACTCCAGCACACCTGTTTAATGCTGAATCAGCATTTTCTCCCTTCAGTATTTCCACGTTCCTAGAGATGGGCTGAATGCGAAGTTTCCAATCTATCAAGTAACCATTAGTAGAGCCTGTTGTTGATGGCTGCCATCTTGGTTTACATGCCAGGGACTGAGCCAGGGACCTCCAGAGCTGGTGCCTGGAACAAACTCACATCCTCTCTGGCCACACTATGACCAGTGGGTTACAAGGCATAACAAGTATGTCAATACGATTCAGGATCCAGGTGACACAAGATTTCCTTTTCTGATTAATCATGCTAGTTAGGGCCACACCATTTCTTATAATATATGGATGTTTGTCAGGTCTTGTTGTATTTTTATGCCTGCAGTGCAGTATATAAACAAACCCATTTGTACCTCACATTACAGTAGGACAGGATGTAATTTTCTCCTTATAAATTTCCTAATACCGATAGGTCTAAAGACTTGGGTAGGTCTGTTTCACACCCATCTCTTGCTGGATCACAGAGCTCAGATGAGGACTGTGTCATTAAGATCAACATAAGATGGAAAGGAATCAAGTTCTTTTTTTAACAACGTATTTTTGCCAAAAGAGTATTAACTAAATAGAAACAGGTACAAAATGTACTTTAAAAGTTAGCGGCTATCTACTCTGCGTTTGCTGTCATTTAACTTTTGTTTAAAATACCAGTCTTAGTGTGTTGCTCTCCCTGCTCATATTTCTCCACTGCTGACAACCAAACACTTTCACTTGTCTCCACTATATACATAAGCTAGAGAGATTTATTAGTATGAACAGTTCTCCAGTTCTTCCTTGCAGAAACCCCGCTTTTCATAGCGAAAAAACCCAACCCCAAACAAACCACCGCACAAGTGTTATAATCCAGGTATAGCATGAGCCATAGCCCACTGAAATCAGTGGGAGTCTTTCCGTTTATCTCAATGGGATCGGGCCCTTATTTTTATTCTTAACTGTAGGGCGATAAAGCCGCCTCTTTCGTTACATTAGTCATCATTCCCTTTTTTTCCTGTATATTCCCTGGTTTCCACATAGTGGTGAAGGGCTTGTGAGTGTCTTTTTGATGGGTCAAAAATAGGTCTCTTGCCTTTGAAAGGTTTCAATGCATTTTGATTTAGCTTTTGATTCCGATTTCAGGATTACGGCGATTGCTTGCATAATGTGCATGTGCAAACACTAAATAAAAAGGCGTTTCTTCATGCAGGACGGGAAAAGCTCTGAGTATGAGTTTTCAGATCATATAAGAAAGGCTACTGCCTTTGCTTCTGGTGGGTATCGATGGGCAGGAATTTGCATGAATTGTAGAAGGTGTGTGGGGAAAGAGGTTATTGTGACACTAATCACCAACATGCATCTTTCAATATAAAAAAATACAATACATCTTTCATGCAAATTGTGGGCCAGATCCTCAGCTGGTGTAAATGGGCATTGCCCTATCTGCTTTTCCAGAGTTAAACAATGCCTTGCATGGGGGAAAGAACATCAGAGCTACAGGCCAGGGTGAAGAGAGAAGTTTTTAAATGAGATTGGACTCAATGGACATGGTGAGGTAGAAGGAGGCTTTTTTGGGTGGCAGTTTTGCTGCAGAGGAGCAGGATCTTGCATCAGCAGGGTAAAGGGACAGTGATGAGACTGGAAGTGGATAAGAAGAAATGGAGAAAGGGAACTGGAGACAAAGTCCTTGAGACCATCAAGGACATGGAGGAAAGTGGTTAGAGAGAACGAGGACATGTCTGAAGTGGCTCTTGAAGTGAAGCTGTCTGGACTGGGGTGATTCTGCTGCACTTCTTTGTATGTTTAAGCAGGGAGACACATACAAAGAAAAGCACCTAAAAAAGAGATGCTGTCAGCAGCAGTAAAACTGATGCACAGAAAATTCCCATGGGTTGGCACAAATTTGCCTTTGCTTTGGTGTCTTTCCTCTTCTCTGACAATATCACTCACAGGCTGATTAGCAACAAAGACCCAGCAGGGAGTTGAGTCTCGAAAACATTTAATTCCTGTCTCAAACAAAATAAAGTGATGGCTCCCTGAGCCTGTAATTCCATAGAAGTTAAATAGAGGGAATGACTCTTTTCAGTGCTTGCCATTACCACCAGTCTGACCTGAGACACATACCAGTCCCAAGGCACATCTAAGGGACAGGCAATTCCATGTTTATTTACCTCGGCTTTTAATCTGGCAAACACCTTCAAAACCATATTAAATGAAAGGGTGGAATTGTGTGGGGAGTGTGGAGTGCTGCTCTGCCCAAAAAACAAGCCGCACCCACCCAGCCCTGCCATCTTGAGATGTCAAACCACTGCCACTTACCGTAGATGGTGCTGTTCTTCACAATACGCGTTTCCCTCTTCTTCCTTATGCCTTGTACATACAGTGACATCAGCTGATCAGCGGCCCTCTTCTTTCTTGAACACAATAACAGTGAAATAATTTATAATGCTGATATTTAAATTCCCATCATGAGGCTTCACAATTAACATCATGTTGAGAATAACAGAGCTTATTCACACATCTCTGAGCTAGTGCTTATTCATTTGAAAAACATGTAAATTGAAACTGGGCCAGATACTAGCCACTCCTTAAGAAATGGTACTTACCTTCTATGTATACTCATCTGCATCTTATACGGATGTGTGGCTAATCTGCATTATCAACTTTTGTTATCTGTATGGCCATCTTGCCCGTGTTATATTTTTTCTACACTGTTAGCTTCATCTTTGATCCCAAGTAGGATTGTGTTACCTTGAGATTAGAGCAAGACACTGGAAACCAGTTGGAAAATTTTCTTTCAAATGAAATTTTGACAACAAATGGATAAAATATTTGTGAAATCTTTTGCACAAAAATGTTTTTGACCAGATCTAGTTCTGTTCTGTTAGCTCAATTAGCTTCTCTGTGTCTCAGTTTCTCCTCCACCTGTAAGATGGGATAATAACATTTATCTCATTCCCAGGAAGTGGTGAGGCTTGCTTAATGAATGTTGGAAATCCTTGGAAATCCATGTCCAAAAGGTGCTGAATGAATTCAGCCTTTATCTCCATTCGCTACATATCCTCCATGCAAATTCATTAGTGTCTGAACACATGAGCTAATGAGAATTCTCCACACTTGAAGGTTGAAATTAAAATGCTGCAATTACCAAAATATCTCCCATTAGGTGGAATTATTTATGAGAAGTTGTCACTTGAAAGGCTCTCCATATGTTTTACTGAATCAGAAATGAAAGGGGGTTGTAATGTTCTGCTAGGAGAATTGGCTCCGGGGTCTTGTTTTCCTACCATACCCATAGGACAAGTTGACTAGAAAAACAGATGGAATCAAAACCTGAAAGTTCTGAATTAGCGTCTTTCTTATTATAAGTAAAACTTGAGGTTCAGACACAATTCATGCAAACCAATTCTTGTCATGGTATATGAAAGGTCAACATTTCATTATGGTTCCTCAAATCATAGAGGAGCATTAAGATCTGTGGTTGAAAGATAATCAAAAGCTGCCTGAACCAAAGTTGTCAAATTAATTTGAGCACTGTGAGTCTGCTTTGGCATATAAAGACCCTGATCCAGCGAAGTCCTTAAGTGCATGCCTTGATTCATAGATGTTAAGGCCAGAAGGGACCACTGTGATCATCTAGCCTGACCTCCTGTATAACACCAGCCATACAAGTTCCCAAAATTAATTATTATTTTTGAACTAGATCATATCTCCAAAAAAGAAAAAATCCAATCTTGATTTAAAAAATAGCCAGTGATAGAGAATCCACCAGGACTCTCAGTACTGGTGTGGGGGGTGAGAGCCCAGGGCTGGGGTGGGGGACAGCCAAAAAAATTTTTGCTTGGGGTGGCAAAAACCATAGAGCTGGCCTTGGCTTGACCTTAAAAACCTCTAAGGAAGGAGATTCCACCACCTCCCTAGGTAACCCATTCCACTGCTTCGCCACCCTCCTAGTGAAAAAGTTTTTCCTAATATCCAGCCTAAACCTCCCCCACTCCAACTTGAGACCATTACTCCTTGTTCTGTCATCTGCTACCACTGAGAACAGTCTAGATCCATCCTCTTTGGACCCCCCTTTCAGGTAGTTGAAAGCAGCTATCAAATCCCCCCTCATTCTTCTCTTCTGCAGACTAAACAATCCCAGTTCCCTCAGCTTCTCCTCATAAGTCACATGCTCCAGCCCCCTAATCATTTTTATTTAAGCATGAGCTTTCGTGAGCTACAGCTCACTTCTTCGGATGCATAGAATGGAACACACAGACAGGGGATATTTAGAAGTGAGCTGTAGCTCACGAAAGCTCATGCTTAAATAAATTTGTTAGTCTTTAAGGTGCCACAAGTACTCCTGTTTTTTTTGCGGATACAGACTAACACGGCTGCTACTCTGAAAACTAATCATTTTTGTTGCCCTCCGCTGGACTCTTTCCAATTTTTCCACATCCTTCTTGTAGTGTTGGGTCCAAAACTGGACTCTGTACTCCAAATGAGGCCTCACCAATGTCGAATAGAGGGGAATGATCACGTCCCTCAATCTGCTGGCAATGCCCCTACTTATACAGCCCAAAATGCCGTTAGCCTTCTTGGCAACAAGGGCACACAGTTGACTCATATCCAGGTTCTCATTCACTGTAACCCCTAGGTTCTTTTCTGAAGAACTGCTGCCTAGCCGTTCAGTCCCTAGTCTGTAGCAGTGCATTGGATTCTTCCGTCCTAAGTGCAGGACTCTGCACTTGGTCCTTGTTCAACATCATCAGATTTCTTTTGGCCCAATCCTCTAATTTATCTAGGTCTCTCTGTATCCTATCCCTACCCTCCAGCGTATCTACCACTCCTCCCAGTTTAGTATCATCTGCAAACTTGCTGAGGGTGCAGTCCACACCATCCTCCGGATCATCAATCTAAATGCCCAATGTGAAATTCTGATCAAATCGCCAAATTTTGTCTGATTTTCACCCAAAATCAGAAAGTCCCCTGAAACTCTTCCTTGATTCATAAAACGTTCTCAGACATCAGCCAACCAGTTTCTTCCAGAGGTGAAATTTTTGGCTCCATTGAAATCAATGAGAGCTTTGCCATTGACCTCAGTGGGACCAAGATTTCACCCCCAGGTGAATTTGTCCTGGTTTTGGGTAGAGAGAGGCCTGAACCGAAAAGCCCAGGTCAATAAATGCCCAGAAGTTTGGACGTTTCAGTATCCAAAGCCAAACCTGGATCCAATTTGGATGGGTGGCATCTATCACTAGTTTTATGGTTCATTACTGATTTCCCGTCTTATGAAATAGGAGGGGTAAATGGTTAATCTACAATGTTTTTGTGATCCATTGGCATTAGATTACCTGGTTTTTGTGTTAGTTAAAGCACTGACAGTTCCTAGTAGCAGCAATATCTTCTTAGGCTTAGAAATCATTCCTCAGTTGAAGGGCAGAAGGGGCCACTCTGAGTGTTGTTTCTTTTTGCAACTTATTAGCCTTTTAAAAAAACAAATACATTTTAGATAAATGAACATGAAAACAGACAGTTTTTCTTTCCTGCCTTGTTCTTCAGAAGAAAAGCAGTTAAATTAATTACATTTTGAAAAGTATCAGATAGAGTGAAATTTGAGGAAATAATCAGGCAGGAAACTGAGAAGAAGGAGGTTTCACTGGAAAACCAATTTGCACTTTATTGAGTCAGATATGTGCAAAGGTATTTGCCTGGCCGGTTCACTTGGATTGCCTTTGATAGAGTTTAAACAGATATCTCACTATTCTCAGCTGTTCAGTCTGAATTCTTTGCCTCTTCATGTTCAGAAAAGTGACTCAAAAAACCCAATATACAATGAACTCTTCTTAAAAATGTTCTGATAAGAAATGCCGCTCATTTTTTGGTCACTGAAATGGTGCAGAAGAGACCAGACACATGATACTCAAAGTACAGATACCGAAATGCAGCTCTGAATTATTCATGGGATTACAGCAGTTGCTATTTAGTTACTTAGGTCTAGTCTACACTACAGAGTTAGGTCAACACAAGGCAGCTAATGTCATCCTAACTCTGTTAGCATCTCCACTAAAATGTGGCTCCCACTGATATAACTCATCCGCTATGCAGTTTAATAACTCCACCTCCACGAGAGATGTAGCACTTAGCATCAGTGCAGATGCTAAATTACTTATGTGGACCTTAGAGGCCTCCAGGAGGTGTCCCACAATGCCCCACTGTGACCACTCTGGTCACCGTTTTGAATTCCTCTGCCCGGTGGCCAGGTACACAGCTACACGCCCATTCCCTTTTAAATTCCATTTCCTGTTTGCTCAGTATGGAGAGCTCACTTAGCAACTGCCCAGCCGACCACGCCAGCTCCACGCTGCAGACGCGCTCCTGCCTGGAGTACACAGGAGTGGCATTAAAGTCCCTGCATATCATTCAATGGATGTATAGTATCTCCTAGCATTCCTGTACCCTCATGTCATGAGGGATGAATTCATAGATTCATGGAGTTTAAAGCCAAAAGGAATCATCATCTAGTCTGACCTCCTGTATGTCACACGCCATTAGATTTCACCTAGTTACCTCTGTATTAAGTCCAACAACTTGTATTTGGCTAACGTATATCTTCCAGAAAGTTATCCAGTCTTGATTTGAAGACATCAAGATATTATCAAGATTTGGGAAATTAGCCCTTGTGAAGCACCAAATATATATATTATAATTTAGGACTGTCCCGTGTTTGTCCATATTGAATCAGGACATGATCACGATTCCCTAGGCAACCACCACCTTCTAGTACAGTGATTAATTAATCTTTATGTCATAGTGACATCCAAAATAGAGTTACCTCATTTTTGGTTTAATACCTTTTGTATTAGAAAGTTATCATCTATAATTTTTAGAAACTAATGATTTTTTACTACTGGTTGCCTGGGGCCTCCATCTTATGTTGCTCAATTGGAGGTCTCCATAATATAATTTTTCTTTCCACACACTACAGACAGGTCCTTAGAGAGTAAATCATCCTGTTTTTGTGTTTTGATTTGGTGGTCTGTAACAGTCCCCTCCCAGTACACTCTCCTGTGCTTTGATAACTAGCTCATTGATTCATATGCATTAAAGAGCTCATGGTTCTGAGTTATCAATAACTCTAAAGCAGGTAATGGTTGGAATATGGGTCCTTATTCCACAAAACCTATCCTTTCAGCTTCACATCAGTTGTGCAGGCAATGGTTCACCTCCAGTATCTTCTGCCTTCTCCTCATGGAACTAGAAGGGGAAGACCCATTTGGACTTTCCTCTTCTTCAGCTCCCTTCCAAGATCCCTGATGTCTTCTGTATTCTGTGTAGTTCCACAGGATGCCATTAATTGGTTCTAATGCGTATCATCTCCAGTGGAGACTTGTCAGATGACTTCACAGTCCCACCCAATCTTACCATTATATCTTTTATTTTTGTTCACAAAAGACAGCACCTCCTTGTTTCCCTTACTAAATTCTCTGTCCAATCATCTTGATGTAGAGTGATTGCTTGCCTTCTTAAGACAGTTGAAGAACATCTTTTGGTAGCTACTTGCTTTGTACCACAATGACACCTATGAAGAATGCCTCCTATAGCTTTCAATTCCATTCCTCCAAAAACAGTTGTAGTTGACTCACTGGATATCTGATAATGACTTGATACTTCCAGCTGGGTTTAATGCCTCCTGGCTTTATTTCCCCTCTTGGTCACAAATCACCATTCTGCTTCTTCAGTTTCTACTTTCTCTAGTTCCTGTATTACTGATCCTTCCTCTTGTGGCATCTGTGGCAACAATTTCTGAATCTGGTTGTCCAATAGGTCTTCATTTTCTCGATGCTACACAGTGATGAAACTTGGGTTTCCATACCATGTACTTTCTCCAATATGGCCACCAGCTTGCGTTTCATACACCAGAAGTCGCTTCTGTCTTCCAGAAGGAAAACCTGGCACGTCCATGACAGTTCACCGCAGTTTTTCTCTCATTGTCCATATCCGTTGCCTAGTGAGCAACCATTCCTAAATTGAAGGAATCACACCCCTCCTTGGAAACACCCTCTGTTTAGTGCTTCTGTTCCCTTCTTAAAGGGTTCACCTGGCAACTGATTTATTTACTTAGTCTCACTGTTTAGCTCCACCCTCTCACTGACAGGGATGGATTAACCTCTCAGGGACTTCAAACATTGGGTCTGATCTGAAACCCAAGTATCCTAGCCATGTGGAGACATGAGCAAACAGTTCTCTCTCACCTGGCCAGTTCAGCAGTCCAAAACCCCAGCCAACCAGTCCTCCTGAAAGTCAAACAGCCCAAACCCACGGCTCACTAAGGCCCTTTACCTCCAAGTATGGCACCTGCAGCTACACCCTCTGAAACTCCCTTGACCGACACTCCGGTACACCTGAAGAACCTGAGGAGCCAGATAGCAGCAGATCCTATTGCCACGCTCCCACTCCTTCCCGAGCCACCCAGCCAAGCCGTGTTGCACAGAACTAGACTACGGCATGTGTAGGATGCACACCCTCTCCGGAGATGGCTGTATTTCAGGGGTACTGTGTGAGTAATGGGATAATCCTGCAATCCCTATCTGGGAAATAGTCCTGCTGATGTCAACAGGAGTTTTGCCTGAGAACTTCAGCTTTTGGCCCATAGTTTGTAAAGCGCTTTGGAAGATGAGGAGAAGTCCTAATGTCAGGCTGTGCTTTGCAACTGCATCTCCATTGACTTTAATGGGAGATGCAAATGTTCACCACCATTCAGCATCAAGCCTAAGCTGACAAAGGTTTTAAGGACACTTTTGCAAGTTCTTTTGTAACCGTAGTTATGACATGGTTTCTAATTTTCTAAAGTATTGTCAGTCATCTTTGCCAAGCTGCATTTGGTGCCCACAGAGGCTGTGTTGTCAAATCCAAACCCTCCTCTTTATGTAAATGAGGACGCTAACATGCTATCGCTGGCCAATAGTAAAAAATAGAATGGGCAATGCACAGTATAGCCAGTGGCTGTGATTCTCTCATTGATTATTATCAGCTCTGTGTTGATTTGCATCTGTAGTTTGCAGAAATTGGCACTGAATTTCTCTCATTTCCCTCAGTAATGGATCTGACAAACACTAAAATTACAGTGAAGCCATCCAGCAACATCCAAATAGCACAAGCTTTTTACAAATGGCCTTAATGAAGGGGATGAGGAAAATGGTCACCATCAATTTTTTGGCATGCAGTCTGATAGATAATAACAAAACCCATAAATGTTGTCTGTGAGCTACTTGTTGTGGAGCAACAAAGACAACAAACAAAAGCCTTTCCATTTTGTGTTTGCGTGCCCTGAAGCTAGTTGTTAGTTGGAGAAAATAAATTAAAAAATAAAAAAAAAACTCTAAATAGTCAATTTTGGGCTATGAATATTTATGACAATATTGGACTTGAAAATCTGAAATAATTTAAATGTCATAAATAGTGTAAAGTCTTTCCTTTAGAAGATAAATCAGAGAAATGATTCTTGATTACTGATCATAACAGTGGGAAATTAGCATCTTTGGTCTTCAGAAAATTCCCCAGAACAATAACCCTTTTGTCCTATCACCCTTTAAGCCAAATATTTTAAGAAGATGACAATTAGTTTTAATTAAAAAAATAAACTGGTTGCTTATTTATTAGCTAAGTAATTAGCTGGGAAAGCCTGGCTGCATACTTGATGGTCCTAGGTCACCTCTTCTCCGCAAGGGTTCTGTCTTCAAGACTATTTTGAGTGGAATGTTTTATGTTGGAGCCAGGATCTGTTCCTGTTTTGGGGAAGCCATTGTTTTAGTTAGAGATGAGCCCTTGTATTAAAGCTTGTATTTAAAAAGTATATTATTTTTATTGATGTATTATATAACACAGCAACAAGGGCCTTCTGAATGTGCTGGGGTCCCACTGAGCCCACATATCCCAGCAGCCTGGGTTCCCCTTACTCTGTGTTGCTGTGACCGGCTCTCAAGCCCCTTTCCAGCACATACACAAGTAGGGACGCACCCAGCTGTAAAATCACACAGAGCCTGCGATCAGCTCTCTGTAGGAAGACTCAGCTAGGGGATTGCCCAGCACTCACATGCTCACCTCCTTTGTGGTGTAAACCCAAAAATAATATTGTTTTGTGCTGTATCGAGAGATCTGCACAGTGCAAGCTCATAAAAATTACCCCCTCCCTCAATGTGGAGGGAGATATGCACAACACTTGCCCCCCTCCCCCCAATATGAATTGCACAAACTGGGTTTTGAAATAAACAAAAAATAGGTTTATTAACTACAAAAGATAAAATTTAAGTGGTTATAAGGGATAGCAAACAGAACAAAGCAGATTACTGAGCAAATAAAACGAAACACGCAACCTTAGCTTAATGCACTAAAGAAACAGGTTACAAATAGTAATTTCTCACCTTGGATGTTGTTTGAGGCAGTTGCAGAGTTTCTGCAGCTTAGAGTTCCAGTCATTTCTCTTCACAAGCTAGAGCCCTGTCTCAGCCTGAACTCGGCCTTTGCCTTTCTCCAGCTTAGTTCCTTTGTCTCTTCAGGTGCTTTGAGCAGTCGTCCTTCTTGGGGCAGGAGCTAATGGAGAAGAGCCTTGTTTGGCTCACTTCCCAGCCTTAAGTAAGATTTACATAAGGTGGGAATCCTTTGTTTCCTGTGGAAAATACCTGCAGTGTCCAAGGTGGTACTCCATACTAGGTGACATCATCACGTGACCCTGCAATGCCAAAGCAACATCCCAGGAAGCTTCTCTTCAAAGTTCTATTGTCCTTCTTAAATGGCCCATTCAGGCTGATTGCCTACCATCTGGGGGGCGTTCCCCCAAGTACACACACAGTTGTAATTGTTACATAGTCAATATTCCTAACTTCAGATACAGAAATGATACAAATAGGATAATCATATTCAGTAAATCTTAACCTTTCCAATGATACCTTACATGACCCATTTTGCATAAAATATATGTTAGTTATGCCGTATTCATATCATAACAATATTTCTATGAAGAATATGCCGTGTAGCGTTACACCCCACTTTGCCAAATAGAGGATGATTTATGTTCTCGACAGCTGCATCCCAGACCCTTTCACAGCACTGACAGCTACTCCACACAAGCATGAGCTGCAGTGTTTGGCTACTGATGCTAAAGTTGCCTAGGTTCTGGGGTGTTTGGCGTCAGAAGATGAGTTCTGCTCCCTCTATAGTTTAAACAGATTAAACATGAAAATGAGGAAGGGACTCAGGTTACTTGTGTAGAGGCTTAGGATCTCCATAGATCTTGCATTACCTACTGAATTCAGGGCCCTGTTTCCCATCTCTACAGCAGCACAGCTTCTTCAGGAGTTTTCCTGCCGTGGGCTGCCACCTTCTGTGGTTCTTCTGCAGGAGCCGCTGCGGAGAGTGCATTTACATCAACGGGGCACATTTTCAAAAAAGCAGGCCCAAGGTCTGTGCACATTTGCATGAGTAATTATCTCAGTTGCATATGCAGGTCGGGGTATTTCACATGCAAATGATAACTTAAGTATCTGTTTGCATCTGCAGCCACCTGTTTTACGCCCTCAGTCACAGCAATCACTCACTCAAACGTAAGTGCATCATTGCACCTGGACCTTGAGCCTCCTTTTTCAAAAGTTGGCCCTAAGTGTCCCAAGAAGTTGTGCCTTCACCCTTTCCTTCCTGCTTTTTGTCAGAGCCATTGGTACTTTACCCCTCTAACACAGGAAATAAAATGGCAGCAAATTCTTTTCCCTCCAAAGCAGACTAATTTCCATTCTACCACCTTAGCTTCAGCCCTGCCGTACCTTTTCTCTCTCGCTGTAGATGTACGTCGTTCTCCAGCAGAAAAGGGTGAGACCTTTAATCGCACTAATGCACAAAGCACCCTTTTTGCAGTACTGTCGCAGATTTATGCAAATAAAAATGGTTTGTCAAGTGAGATTGGGAAGGTGAAATGGTTTTACAGGATCGGTGGAAAATGCTTTGCAGCAACATGACTGCATTATCTTAAACTTTCTGTAAAGATCAATGGAGCCGAACTTATACTTAATTGTTTTGCAGCCCCCAAAAAATCTTGGTATCAAAAACGTATAATAAAAATAAATTAATTTTAATGAGCTTATTTTATGTCATAAGCACATTACTAGGATGGAGATAAGAATAGTATTGGGAAAGGACACACAATGCAGTGATCATCTTTGTGTCATGGGGATAGATTCAGTTGTGGTCACTGGGGAGGGGAGAGGAGGAAGAACCAAGATTCTTGCTCCGTATGATACCCCTATAAAAACAGTGGAACGTTGCCCATTAAGGCTGCTTTCACGGGGATGTGATGTCAGATAAATACAGCAGATGAGATTCTGAATGAATCAGTTACAGTCTAGCACAGGAGCCAGTCAGGTGATATTGCTGCAGAAGACAACACCCTGGCAACCCAAGTGGGATGGATGCACCAGGGCAACCCGCAATTGAATGTACATATGGGAAATGGTACAGGGCATTAACATGATGTTCCACAGTTGCATTGTCAAGAGGAGAATGCAGTGAATGGATACCCTCTCAGTAAAGCGCAACAGACTCATTGGGGTTGCGGTGGCTGGAGCACTGTTACAACAGATTCCCACTGGCTGTCATGCAATATCACTTGTTCCAACATAACTTGTAATCTCATGCACTTCTACTATTATTGTTGTTTGTTTATGGTAGCACACTGCATGCGCTAGGCACTGTTCACACCTTCTTGCCTTGAGGAGATCAGAGACTGACGGGGAGGTCTTGCGTGAAAGTAATAAACTCCTGATATCCAGGTCGGAGGAATGTATGCATGGTAGCCCTTCCTGGGAAACTGTTAGCCAAAGATGTTAAAATGCTTTCCCCAACCAATTAATTCCCTCTTGCAGTTGGAACCTAAGAGGTGGAATAAGAAACACTGTGTGCAGGGAGCCTGTGTGCAACTTAGCTTCATGCTGAGCTGGGGAAATACTGACCTGGCCCCTCTTGCACACTGGATCTGCTTAAGTTTTGGCTATAAGAAGTAGACTCAGGATTTTCCCCTGGCTGATGATAGCCAGGATGGGACGTGCCCGAACTGCATGAAAGAGTCCATCCTAACAGGATTTCTGACCCTGCAGGAAATCTCATTGGAAAAGTCAAGTCTCACTAACTTACCACCTCAGTTTTGCAGACTATGTTGGTGTGGAAAAGTTAGGAATGCACTTGAACCTTTTCATAGCTTCATAGATTTTTATGGCCAGGAAGAAAAGCTGGGAGAAATTTTTCACCCAAAACTTCCTTTTGGAGAAGAATGCAGATTCAACAACCCTGAAACATTTCACAAAATTGTGTTGATTTTTTCCAGTTGTTTTAGTTGGAAATAAAACTAAAAAAAAAAAAGAAAATCAAGATGTTTCATTTCAAAATTTTTGAAACAAAATGTTTTAATTTTTTACTCAAATGGTTTTTCATTTAATAATTTCCTTTAATTTAATTTTTAATTTAAAACATGAATAGATGCTTGAATTACAAATGAAATGTTTTGTTTCAGGTCAAACAAAATGTGTCATGCAACCCAAAGCTAATTTTTTTTATGTTTTTGATTCACCAAAGATTTTTAAAAAATTCAGTTTCTTTTCAACCCAAAAGATTTATTCTTTTAATTTGTGGGATTGCCAGGGAACCAAAAAAAAATCTGTAATTCATCCATTTCTACCAGAAATGATCAATCTAGCCTGACCTCCTGCATCACACAGGCCATAGAATTTCACCCTGTAATTTCTTCATTGAACCCAGTAACTTGTGGCTGAACTAGAACGTATCTTTGAGAAAGATTTCAAGTGATGGAGAACCTACCACATCCATTCGTAAGATTGTGGGTGAAAATTCTGAGCCTTTGTGCATCACTAGCAACAATAACATTTCAATTATATCCCGTCTCTAATATCCAAGATCTCTTCTGCTTCTCACTCATTTGTTTCCTAATATATCCAGCATCGGATGTATATCGTACATGCTGTATGCTATGTTGCATTCATTTAGATGAAATATATGGGCCAAAGGTGTTAACATAACCCACTTACTGTCCAACATTAAATAGTTTTAAACAAAGTTAGGGGGTTGGCATACAGAGACCTCAGCCTTCTTAGTACCCTGGCACCATTAAACACATCAACCATTAAAATCCTGTTAACCTTTTATTAAAGAACAGAAGGTGAAACAGTTTAAAGTATTTAAAATGTAAAGTATTAATAAGGCTTTCATTTCAATAATATCCCTTGTTCCCTTTCCCTTTTGCTGTAGCGAGTCGTTAGAAGGAAACAGCCCCTTGTTCGACAGTCTCTTAGATGGGATTAAAAATGGTAATAACTGTCCTTTTGGAGGAAAGGAGAAGTTAGTAGAGATGACCTGGAACTGTCATAGCTGTTGTTGTTAAAAGTGCAGTCCCATTTCCTGGAAGACAAAGCAGGACAAACACTCAAAAAGGACAAGACTTTCATTTGCAGCCTCACTGCTGGGAAAAACACGGGGCCAGTAACAGTCTTATCAGCTATTCAGAGACCTGGCAAACTTGTTCAAGCATCGGGCTGATTAGGGCATACCATTTAGCTGCCTCTCTGGTCGCAGGCTTACAGCAGTGTTGCAAAATATGTTGTCTTGGCTCTGGCTGTCTAAGCCAGACTCTTATTAGAGAGAAGGCAAAAGGATAGGAAAGAGAAGAAATAAGGTAGGGAAGGAAAGACACATGGGAGTAGAGAGGGGAAAAGTCTTATATACCAAGTGGTGGTTGGGATTTAGCTGGAGCTGGTGGAGGTGGTGGTGTCATCTGAGTCCCTCTCTCTGGCACAGTCTGGTCAGGACATTTCCCAGGATTAAGATAAAGAAGGTCTGAGGTCCAAGGGGACAGAGAGGGTGGCAGACATCATGGTGAAGCTCACTCCTTCCTCTTCTTTGAATCAGCCAGTGAGTGTCATGGTCCATTAGCTTTTTACCCGAAGTTTCTTTTCTGAGGACCCCAGAAGGGAGTGATGGATGGAATAGCCCATCCCCTCATTAGTTTGTGTACCAAGTAACCCTAATTTCCGACACACAAGTTTTAGTTCCCTGGTTTCTGTTCCCACACTTCTCTTGTTTACCAGGCACGCTCATAACACAGTCCTTGAGATAGATCACTGGGCCTTTTCGTTTGAACTAATTCAGCCTCTCTGCCTCTTTTTTGCACCTTTTCCCATCAACATTTGTTATTAGAGGTTACTATGACATTTTAGGAATTTGTATTCACTTTTTCCAATTGTGCTCACAAGAAGGGAAATTTATAGGCCCAGTTATCACAACAGCCATTTGACAGAGGCTGACTTGTCAGCCGGATGGGCCCCCGTGGTATGTTCTGTACTAACAGAACATTCTTTGCATTAAATGCACTACTGCGCCATCTGGAACACTGGAAGTTACAATGTAAACTTGATTCTCTTAAGTCACAGAGACACCTGAACGAAGTCTGTTTGTCAAAGTGAAAGCTCGGGTGACAAAGCATCTAAAATAATGCAAAACAATGAAATGCCTCTCCAGAGAGAGAAGATCAGCTACAAACTATGCTGCAGTTACGGAGTCTGGCCAACTTGCTTATCCATGCATAGTAGGGTGTAGCGCAAGAGATATGGGGACTGCTGCAGTTGTGAGGATGCAGGATCAGCTGCAGAGCATCTCTGATATTATTGCAAGGTCTGTGATGGGGGGAGGATTGCTTTAGACCTCAGTGGTTTCCACATGTAAACAATCCCAGGCCTAAGCACAGGGACTAGGATGTGCCCCTAAGAACTTTCCTGCTGTTCTGTTGATTAAACAGCTGCTATTAGAAATGTGTTGGATCAAGACAGGCCCAATCCAGTTGCCCCTAAAGTCAGCGGGAACAGGAACAGGCATGAAAACATGTAGTGTACTGTAATATAAGAATGCAGCAATGCACTTGCCAATAACAATCAGCTAGCTGGGACCAGTAAAGAACAAACGATTTCACAATTCACACCATTCCTATGCTCGTCCCTCCGGCGTTCCTCTTTATAAGGTGTGATGGAGGGAATGTAATTAACTGAAGACATACAGTTAGCAATTAGCACACAATACACCAGGAGGATCACATCCTGTTTTGTGTTACTCCCCACACTTACCCCTTGACTGTAGCAGTATTTCTTGTGTGGTAAGGCATGCCGGATTTGGTCTGAATAGGAGAGGCACTCATTTAAGTACCTCACTGGACTCTCCTCCTTCAAAAATATCACTCTGCAGAAGCAGGTGCAATGTTCTTATGTTCCATAAGATCATAATAAGCCTCAGAGACCCCTTGTTGAGGGATAGTTCCAGGCTCATAAATCAGTTAAGTAAACCATGCTGTCTCAGACCTATAGGCAAAAAAGCACCTCTTGATTTGTCTTTGACAATACTGTTCAAGTATAACAGAGGCAGGTCAATTTCTGCCTCTTTCTCAAGCAATAATCTGAAAGACTTCTTCCTGGTAGCTCATCTAGTCCCTGCAGGTATGAAATGCAGAGTCGGGACTTGCAGAGCTGTGGGAAAGTAACTCGGGCGGGACACAAACCGTGAATGCTACTCACACTTATTTGTTTTTGAGAGGCCGGCTATGTTTTCAAAGCTACGGAACAGCTCTGAGAAGAGACAGGTCTCTCTTAAATACTGTTGAGACCTGACAAGAAAAATGAGCCCAATATCCTCCTGGGTAGGACTATCATGGAAGCATGGACTTAAGAGAGTTTTAAAATGCTAATTTATCCTAAAGTACACACAGATTTCCCTGGCATAGCGATTAGTACCATAGTCCAGGCTGTAGCTAATCATCAAATACTGTAGCAAAATCTATCCGCCTTAAGTATTTATAGGGAGCCAATCATCACAGTATCTAGGCACTGAGAGTTGTATTGAGATAAGAATAAAATTATTTGAAATAGACACTGCTCTTCCATTCTAGGGCTTAGAGAATCATGCATAGATTTCTCTTCTTGTGGGCAGGCTTCTGTGGGAAGGTGAGTTTTGCCCTGGGCTCTCAACACAGTGGTGAGACCTACTCTACATTAGAAAAGGTTTTATACATACCAGCAAACCTGCTTCATGTAGACACAGCTTATACCCACAAAAGACTGCTGTTGACAGTATAGCTTATACCAGTCCCCCGAACGAAATAAACTACACTGGCAAAAGCATTTTTATGCGGGTATCACTGCATCGACAGTAGGAGTTTTGCCGGTATAGAAATATTTTTTAAATCACCCCCATTTACATTACTGTACCACCAAAAGATTCCAATGTAGGCCTGGCCTCAGAGTAGAGCACATACCTATCTTGGCCCATGGCTTTGCACCATCTAAAAACCAGTAATCCAAACCCTGAGCAATTTTCTTGTAAAAAACAAAGAGGTTCAGTTTGGCTATGGCAGGGCCTGGCAACACAAACCAGTCAAGAACTGGTGGAACTTCCAAGGTCAATGGAGCAAAACTCTAAACATCTGTTGTCAAGTTCATAGCCCCACAGAGGCTGAGTTTTAATTGCTGCTTTTGGTTAACACTAATAAAGTTTGATTAAAGACCCTGCTGGTTTCAAAATTCAAGCTATTTGTCAAATGCAAATTATTTTAAGCTGACGTGATGGTATTTTACCAGCTGTATTAATGTGACGTTTAATCATCTGTGAACCATTTCAAGTAGCTTCAAAATGTTTCATCCTAGAGGCAAACCAACAGATAAATCATTCCTGGAAGTGTTGGCACTGATCTCACCTTTTTCTTATTTTCCTATCTCACTTATAGCAATTTGACACCGGTGCAACTCCACTGATCTCACTGGGGTAACCTCTTCATTGCAGCAGGGTCTGGGAGATCAGAATCGGGCCCAGGGTCAATTTTTCTGTTTCCTGTTCTTTATTAACTCTCCTCCAGCACCTCCCTTTGATTGGATTTCTCTTTAGCATCTCTGCTTCCAGCTTCATGCAGAAGGATTTAGGCACAAGCTTGATTTACTATACCAGTGCAGACTGACCAGAGCCAAGTTTAAGCAATCAAGGGCTCTAGGCACATATCCTATGCTCCCGACCCCAACACACCCACACCCACCCACCCACCCACACACACACACACCAGTTTGCCTCTTTTGGGGAAACAGCAATTTCAGTTAGGACAAATGGGGCAGTGCATACTTCTTGAAACAATTGTTTCAGGTCGCGTGCACACACAGGCAGGCTCTGGCTATCCTTCAGTTCATGTTTTCAAGCTTTTCTTTGCAGCTCTGAGAGCCAGAAACATTTTTTTTAATGAATCCCAAAATTCTGATCTCATCAAGTGACTCCCCAAACTGAGGTCCTAGTCTTGGTCTTACAACACCTTAATCTGGCCCCGAAGCTGACAAGGGAGTGAAACCAATCATTAAGTTTGTGTGTTTAGGACTAGATTGTGGTTTTACTGTAGAACGAGTATAAAGAAATAACCCACATCAGTAGCAAATTACTACTTACTAATTATTTGTGGTTTTACTGTATGCCCAAGGAAATGACCTATTTCAACAGCAAATTACTACCCACCATCCCCTCACCCCAGTTCAGCCACACAGCTGGCATGTGAAGGGCAAAGCCAAGGCCTCCCCCACTCCCTGTCCTGCTCCCCTCCTTGTGAGGAGTAGCCGGTGTGTAGCGCCAATTTGCTCCTATATGCCTGGACTCAGGTCTTACTCCTCCTAATGTTTCCACGTGGCCACTGTGCAGACTATATTTATTTGTGCCATTTATACAGTGCATCTATCATAGATCTCTAAAAAAGCGAGGGAAGCGACAGAAATCTACCATCACTGCCATTTTAACGGTTTCCTGGCTCTTAACGTTCAGGAATCTATGCAGCATCTAATTGAACACACAAACTCTGTCCCTTTGCTTCACAGCACAAACATTGACTTATACTTGTAGCACACACATGGGCCCTTTAAATATTCTAACACGCATGCAGGCAAATGCCATGGCTGCAATCACTGGGACTTGACGAGATTTGATGTTACCAGATGACGAGAGAGAAAAAATAAGGATAATTGACTGTCTTTGCATCCTGGTCATTTAGACTTGCTTTGTGAGAAAATATTCAAGCATAACAGATTCACATTCACTACAATGAATATATTGAGCATGAATTGAAGAACCGTGGAATACCAAGCAGAAGTTAAAGAAGCAAAGATCCCTGCTTTGGCCTCAGGAAACATCTGCTATGATTTATTTACACAACCATACACCATTAGTGCATGTCACAAGTCTGCACTGTTCTCATTAAGACGAGAATGGCTACACCTTCTTAACCAATCTCAGTTTACAAAGCCCACACAAGGAAAACATGTGTCAGTTGCACTGAAAGCTTGCAGTCATGTCTAACAGCATAGGAAGTGTGACAATTTTCTTCTCAGTTTTGACAAGGGCATCAGTAGTTACCATCAGCAAAGCAGAATCAGTCAGAACTGCGGGAAGCATGATAACCAGGCGAGCTCTTTTTTTTGACAAATGGCCACCGTTTGATGTGCCACTGGTTTTCTCCCCCTATTTCAAAGGGAAGAAAGGAAAGATGTAAAATAGTCCTATGACTCCACAGCCCATAGGGACTTGGATTAAGACTAGATTATTTAAATGTCATGAGCATTGGCCGTCACAGGAGGAACGTTTATTAAAATATATAGATGGCAAGCAAATAGCAAAGTTAGGATAGAAAATTAAATGAATTGTGAAGGGTGATGAGTAACAGCCCCTTTACAAAAGCGAGTGCAGACCAAAATCCCCGCAGATTTTGAAAAGTGAAAGCCAACTGCACGGATGTATTATTTAACGCATAATTTCAACTTGTCATTTGAAGTTGCATGTTTATTTCCTTCCCCCTCTCCACCACGGACTAGACTGTGGCTGTTTGTAAAAAAAAAAAAAAAAAAAGCTGTGGCAACCAAGGGCCTCATTGTCCAAGGGGAAATGTTCAAGTAAGTTTTATTTCAGCCAGAAATAATGCAACAAATGGAAGCAAATCAACAACAAGACCTTGAGAAGCAAAGTCAGGGCGAATGAACCTATGGGCAATGGCCTATAGCCTTCACTCATATTTGCAAGCAAAACAGGGTCAATTTAATTAATCACCCATGTAGCTCAGATATTACCATCATTTATTATTAATAATAATTAGCATAATATCTTGATTAGTGTGGAAATACTTCAGACCTCAAGATCTTAACTCTGCAAGGAAGTGATGTCAGCAGGTATTCGGTCAAGCCCAGGAATGCTGCCACCTTCCAGCGCCTTGATGGCTTTGTAAATCTCTTCCTTAGCAAGACGTACATTGAAGTTGTTTTGCATCAGCTGCTGTTTCATGTGGGCAAGTGATTTCTCTATGAAGGGAGACTTATGATTGGGAAGGTTGGCAGAATGTGTTCATCATCGCCACATGTTGGATCCTTTGTGGGGGAGCAGTGCATTTCGATCTGCTCTGTATATGATTAACTCCTGATGTGTGTATGATTAATTTTGCACTTCCAGATCGTTAACTGTTTTGCATTCTCATCAAGTAGTATGCATATGGGCTTAAAAATGCTCCACATTGTGTATTCTTAAACAGTGTCCCAACTGGAATCAACCAGTCACTCTGTCTTTGGATGCTCATGGGTATAAAGTGATAAGCTACAGTAATCAATAACGCAACACTCTATTGCAACAAAGAAGCCATACTGATGAAGATGCACCATATCTCACCAGTGGATCAGACACAGACCCCAAAGCAATTAATGTGTGTGGAGCAAACAGGTGGAAAACAGATACCAGATGGGTTGTTTGCAAACTCTTTGTAGCCAGCGTTCAGTTTCTGATGCTGTGAATTGAATTTCAGCTTCCACGAGACGAGGATTGGGCCCTAACGCTGTTATGGTGTCTTCCATTTCTGTCATGAAAAATGCTTCCCAGGAGAGCTGCTGTGCCCATTGAGCTAGAGTGTACAGCAGACTACACACGTGTGCACAGTAGCAGTGTCTGTAGCGTTTAACAATAATTAGCCCTTATAGAGCAATTTTTACCTCACAGCTCTTTACAAAGCCAGCTCGATAGCCTTTACCCCATTTTACAGAAGGCTCAGAGAGGTGAAGTGCCTCATTCAAGGTCGCAGACTGCAGATGCTCAGAAGCACCCCTAGGGAAGGAATCCAGTTCACCCCAGACCCAATCCTATGCTCTATCCACTGGACCACATTGTTCTCGCCTAGCCCTTTAGCATGCGGATACTCTGGCCAAACATTTGCAGAGCTGGCCTATGTGGGAACTATAGGCAAAGCTGTTGCCTAGGGTCAGCAATTGGAAGACAATAGAGCAGATATCTGAATGACAGATTCAGACTAACTTAGAGGGTTTTTAACCATCCAGGGTTCCCCTGCATCTCCAACTATATAGAACAGGGCCTACTGTGCAGCATGTCCTATCTTCTAATGGTAGTTGCTGTAGGTCTTAAGGCACGTAGGTCAGGTCTGGAAATATTGCATGACCCCATTAAACTCCACGGACACATAGATATTTTTTTTTATGGAAATGAAACCTAACAAACATCAACCAACAAAAAAAGACTAAAATATCTTAATATAAGCAACCAGCCAGAGTGAATATACAGTATATCTTCAGTCTCATAAAACCCCAATTACTTCAGATATTTTAAGCAGGATCAACAAATCCTCTCTAATAAAACCTAGTGAGGAGGTTCCGTCTTTAATGCAAATGATTCTTGTTAATGTGGTAGAAACCATGTAAATTCAGTTGGAAAAATGTTAAAAATCCATCAGTGCCTGCGTCATCATTGAAGTACTGGCTCTTTGTGAGCAGAATGAGCTTGGCAAATGGAGTTACCTATTGTGAAGCTTCACTTATATTTGCATGACAATGAATCAAATCCTGGGCTCTTTGATGACAGTGAGAGTTATTCCATTAAAATCCTTGGGACTAGGATGTGACTCGGTGACTTCAGATTTCCGCCCACTTCCTCCCTTGTGCAAATACAAATTACAATCAGTTTGCTTCCTCTATGGCTGAGATTGTCCAGAGGCCTCTAAGGAGCCTGTGATAGAATTGTAGAATATCAGGGTTTGGAAGGGACCTCAAGAGGTCATCTAGTCCAACCCCCTGCTCAAAGCAGGACCAATCCCCAGACAGATTTTTGCCCCAGATCCCTAAATGGCCCCTTTGAGGACTGAACTCACAAGCTTGGGTTTAGCAGGCCAATGCTCAAACCACTGAGCTATCAGTCCCTCCATGTGATGTTATTCCCAAATTGGTCATGAGGGTGTGCTGAAGTGCAGCATGTGTTGCATCTTACTTAAAGCTTGCTTTCAATCAGTTGTGACTTTGTTTAGTTATTCTATAGACATGACGGGGATGTGACTGTCAATATCGATTGCTGTGTCAAGACAAACTCTCCAGCGTAGGAGTATAAGGAAGTATGTCTAGTGTTAAAATCCTAGCTAGCAGCCTGTAAATGTCAATTTAAAAAAAGATGGAACCACCGTTGAAATATAAGATTCATACTCATCCTGGTGCTCCTTTAACTTACACCAGTTTAAATCAGTGAAGCCGATGGAGTTATTCAAATAGAGGTGGATCTGAATCAGCACACAAATGTGCAGTTCTTTCTGAGCTTCCCCACCCCTGCAGCTTTGAGGATGTGTCTAGCTAGGGGAAAGGGAACACTCATATTTTTTTGCTTGGTTTCCTTTTCCTGAGGTGTAGACATCTGAGGCCTGATTCTCTTCTCACTTAAATCAGTTTTACACTAGTGTAATTCCACTGACTTCAAGGGGATTAATTACTCCTGATTTACATTGTAAGCAATAAGAGAATCAGGCCCTTAGTTCACGCTTTAACATTTTCTGCAGTTTGCTGCATAATTATGTGAAGGTTTTTTGACTAATTCCTACTGATAACATAAGAAAAAAAAACCAGAAACAAAACTAGTGCTGATTTCCCCTTCCTGCCTCTTTCAGATATGTAGCCTGATGCTATCATATATCCCCTATGGTCACTGCTGTGCCGTGTGCTAACTTCAAAGGTTACATCTGTAATTCATAGCAGACTGTAACATTTTGACATCAGATAGCTGTGCATGTGAACAATGTTTCACATCATTATAACCTTTATTTTAAATGTCTCCAGATGATATTTAACACTCTGTTGAAAAGGTTTTGCTTGGGTGCAATTAAGTTGCTCCTGAACCTTCTTGGTGTATGGATATAATTTCTAGAGCAAAACAGTTAGGGTACTTCTTCTGGACTACATGAGATCCCTCTAGAGAAATTCAAGCTCTCCAAAGAGTCTTCTGTAGGATGCAAAATATGAACTCTCTGGTGTGGGTTTTTTTTAGTTATAGTTTCTTAATACCTATCAGATTGTATGAACAATAATATTTGCAGCTGTATCTCTAAGTGCTTTAGAGAGATGGGAAAGTATTAATGCCACTGGTTTACACAGAGGGAAACTGAGGCACAAAGATGTTGGTTGTTTCTTCTTAGATCACACAACAAAATAGTGGCAGAATTATGTGCCTGGTCCCAAAGGGAGGATAGAATCATAGAGATGTAGGGCTGGAAAGAATGTCAAGAGATCACCTAGTTCATCTGTTTGTGCCAAAGCCGGATTAAGTACACCTATGTTCTGCTATTTTAAATCGTTTTCCACATAATCCCAGCTCTGAATGTTTCCTACCTGTGGGTTTCTACACAGCATCACTGGTTGCCAGGTAAGCACAGTACCAGACTGTGAAATTCTTTGTTTCTATATTTTGGGTAAATGTGTTACATTGTTACTTGCATTGTTTTTCATAGCATTGTAATTAATAGCCATTGAATAGCATAGTATGTTAATAGCATTGCAATCAACTATGTTTGTTGATTTGTGAATAGCTCTCTGATACTATTCATGGACTGATAGGAACAGGAGGATCCAAACATAACTTCCACATGCACAATTACCTAATGACCATGGCCATTGAGCCTGGCCTCCAGCAATCCCTTGTGCAGTCCTGGGGCAGTCTTGATCAGAGACGGACAATTACGTCAACTTGCATCAAAATGTCTGGGTGTCCCAGCCAAGTATACGCCAGGAATGAGACAACCAACTTCATGTCAGTTGTAACTAGAGAGGGGTCCAGAACAAAACTCTAAATCCAAACACCCTTGAAAGTTTTGAGTCCCGAGGCAAATTTTGTGACTTGGTTCCATTTCTACTGCTAACTATAAGGATTGGAACACAGGTCCGTAGGCCCCCCAAGACCAAAGAACTGCCAGATGGGGAAGGCTAGACCCCAGCCGGCCCAGCCTCCCTTCCCTCACTGGAGCCTTCCCCCAGCCCCCAAGCACAGGGCAGGCAGGCAGTGCATGGCCCCAGGCCCCACAAGCACAGGGCGGGTAGCCCCAGTGCCTCCAGCCCCTCCCCCCCAGCACTGGGTGGCCCCAGCCCGCCCAAGTCTGGGCCACCCTAGCCCCAGCCCCAGCACACTGCTTTCCTGAAGAGGAGCAGCCTCCTGGGCTGGGGCAAGGGGGAAGGGCAAGCAGGGCTTCAGGGAGGAGCGTGGGCAGGGCCATGCCAGGCTGTTTGGGGAGGCACAGCTTTCCACCGCCAATGGGATAGGGTGACCAGATGTCCCGATTTTATAGGGACAGTCCCAATTTTGGGGTCTTTTTCTTATATAGGCTCCTATTACCCCCCACCCCCGTCCCGATTTTTCACACTTGCTGGCTGGTCACCCTACTATGCGATGCGCCACCCATGCTAGCAGAGTGATGAATTTAAGCTCCCAGGCTTGTTGTTTGAAGGTGTTGTGCCTTTGAGAATGAGGACTGAGACGTCAGATGTGGAGCGATCACTTTCTGAAAAGTGTTCACCCCTCAGCGATATGGTGTTTTGTCTGTCATTTTTCTGTGTGAGTTCCTTTGATGATCAATACCCCCCACAACACGCCTTTCAAGATCCATGGGTCCTACACACGCCTATCACAATATGTGATGTACCTCATCCAGTGCAATAAATGCCCCAATAACAACTATGAGACAATCACTAGACTCTCAAATTAATTTTCCTTTGTGATTCCTGTGTAATTTTCCTTTTGCTGAAGCTTGTCATACTCTGATTGTCAGAGCATGCAATATTGCAATTTGCTAGGGGTGTTTTAATTATTAAGAGCTAAAAATAATCACCACTAGTTTAAAAAAAAGATAATTATAAGCAATGAGTGAGAACTGGAAATTTTGTAAAATTCATTTAGTCAAATTATCAAGATTCTTAGCAGTCAAATGTTGATCTAACAGAATGTGCTCTTCTGATTGACATATACGAACAATAAATGTCTCCACTATCAGAGGGAGAATAATTTATTTTTAATTTCCACTGGAAATTAGGTGCACCAGAATGTGGTAGATTGTTAGATCTCAGATATAGGGTTTAATTGGTTTGCTAAGAAATAAAAAGTGAATGATTGTTTGGATTATTGGAAGTTTCTACCATCATATTCCAGAAAGTCCCTAAACACAGAGGCACTAATGACCATTTCACAAATGGTGCTCTTGGAATTCAAGAGGGCTAATCCATCTTAGGTATTTATATGGCCCCCATCTCCGTAGTATCTGAGCATCTCACAATCTTTAATGCATTTACCCTCACAATACCCTTGTGAGGTAGAGAAGCACTTATTATCCCCATCTTACAGAAGGGAAACTGAGGTACAGAGAGGCTATAAGAGACTTGTCCAGAGTCGCACCAGATAGTTCTAGTGGAGCAGGAACTGAACCCAGGTCTCCCGCAGTCCTGTGTGCTAACCACTGTACCATCCTTCCTGATGTGTTGATAGAGAATCTCTGAGCTAAAACGTCCTCACCAGCAGAAAATCAAGAGCTTCACAGCCAGCGTCACTCTCACACCTCAAGATGTGTGCTTCAGCTCAAAGCTGAAGGCTTCCTGAAGGGATAGTTGATGTGAGGAAATGTGAGCACAGAAATAGCCATCTGTCCAGGTCAGTTCCTAGCAGCTCACTGTTTTCCGCACCCCTCTGCAGCATATTCTATATTTCAATCATCAAACTTCCCACATCCAGAGAGAGAAGAAAGAAAATTGGCTCTCTCCCGGTCTCAGAACTCACTGCTATAAATTATCCCTCATTTTGGCCAGTTCCCATTCCTAGTCCCTATTTTATTTTCTGCCAGTTGACATGGCAGGCAGCTGTGTCCTTGTCTTAGAAGGCATAGCTTTGGCATCTCTGAAAAATTAAATATTTGCCTCTACTGTGACCGCCATGTTTCATCATGTAACAAGGGCGGGAGGTTGGGGGGAGAATCTTTCTCTTGAGTCATACTTGAACTTTGTTACTGTGACTTGATAGGCGCCTCAGTCTCTGCCAGGATAAAGTTATCATAACTTGAGGCTCCAATTAGCCGTCTATCTTGGTCCATTTTGACAATTGTTTATTTTCAACTGTCCCTCAATTATGCTTCTGCTCAAGCCAACTTGCTTCTGTGCTCACGGTTCTTGGCTTTTCTCACCCATACTTTGAATGCCTCAGCTTTCCATATCCAGATGGAATGGTTTGAACTGTAAATAAAACGGGTCCTCGGGCAAACAGTATTTGCAAAGAACTGCAGATCCGTTCTGAAGGTTTTGTTTAAAGATACACTTGGTTTTATGTGGTCTGTTGGCTTACGAGATCCATTTTGCGGGGAAGGAAATTGTAAATCAGAACGAATGGAACTGCTGAAGGCTGTATAATGCTACTAAGAGATTCCGGAATTTGTCACTTAAATGCAATTCAAGTGACTTGGGTTGTCACATTGGTATCAAGCTTCCATAACGAGAAGCTGACTTATCTCAATTAGATCACAATCTTCCTTCCAGGTTGTCTACATATCCTGAAACAGCTGTAGGACAATGAGGTTCTTCTTTAAAAATAACAACAGTCTCCAAATGTCACAAAAATAAAGAGGAGGATGGCTTAAGGTGAAAGCCAAGAACTCCACTGATTGCTAATGCCTCTCACTTTGAATATCAGTTTTGAACTTCCATTTGATGCATCAGTGGAAAAAGTGCTTAATGTTCAGGATTGTCAGTGAAGAGGTTTTGTGGCTGCAGGCTGTTAAAGGGGGAAATGAAGTGCACTTGAAAATATATGATAGCTGGGCAGGTTTATCTGGAGATATGATTCCTTAGGACCAGATTCCAAGCACATAGGAAGGAACACATAATATCTTGCAAAACAAATCCATCGCATAATCCATTGGTGCCTTTACCCATTGCTTTGACAGAGTGACTATGTGAATTACCTTCTTCCATTCTGACCTCTTCCATGGTTTAGACTAATCCTCAGTGCTGACAGTAATGTGTCTCTTTTGGCTGCAACCACTAGAGCCTGAAAATTATCCTCCTTGATTTTTCCCTCATGCAGAGGCATTCTCTTCCTTTGGCACATACATGTCAAGAGGAGAAGTCACATGTGAGGCCAATGCTTAAGTGTTGTCATGGGGGACAGACATTCTGTGTCACAGCTGGTCCTGGCAGTGTTATTCAGGGTGTACTTGGGAGTGCATCATTGCGTGGTTCCTATGCTGCTTAGGGAAGTCGGCCAAACAACTTGCGAATGAGCTGTCATCCATGTGGCTGGTTTAGAGACAATGGTCTTGCAAGTTCTTTTGCAAGGTTGTTCCATTCCAGTGGAAGTTAAATGTGACTGTGAGACAGGCTCTGCACTGGGAGTAGTGTTTGGACTGAACATCTGAAACTCTCCAACCCTCTGTGTGCTTCTCCGTTACTCCTAAAAAAAAGGGGTGGGGCCTTGGCAGATGACTGTGCATCTAAGGACATAGATGCTAGTGTAGTGCTCAGCTACACACTTCCCTTGTAGGTTTTAGTCTTGCCTCCAGGTGGGAGCATGTAATTCATGGTAACCACACCAAAGCAGGGTCAGGTTCCCATGAGCTTTTTACCTTGGTGTAGAAATGCAACCCATTGCACCCTCCATTATGTGCATGCAGATAAAGTATGTCCAAGCGAAGGGATGTCTTTAGCCCCACTTCAAAAATAGAAAAGCCCAACACAGAGTTTGTGTGAGGAGCTCACCAATATAAAAGCAGAATCCTTCCAAAGTGGCCGGGCTACTAAAGGGTGTTGCTCCTGGGATTAAAGGGAGGTCACATAATAATCCTTTCAGGGCTTCTGATTTACAGAATCAATTTCAGCCCTTCCCCAGAGTCGTTAAGTGAAGTGAATGGTCTATCTTAGCTATTGATGTTGCAAATAAATTCAAGTCAGCCTCAATGGTATCCCAGGGAAACCACATGAGCAGAACAGTTCGGGGGAAGACTATGCATAAGCACAATGCGTCAGAATAAACCTCAGCAGGGACCGGTGGAGTTTCTGTTTTGAATACAGAAGAGTTAGAGTTACAATAACAATCACAGGAAAAATCCCTACAACAGAGCTGGATGGGGCTCTGATTTAGTTTCTCTGTGGTTTTGCTAGTCTCTTGCTAGCATCACTGTGTGACTTCTATGAAACCCACAGTCACAGCTGCATGGACAGAATTCAAACAAACTTCAGAGAAGCCTGATTTTATTGAGGTGATTGTGTGGGGCTGATTAATTATTTTTATCAGAAATTTGATTTAATTTTTATAAATTTCCATCTGTTTTATTTCTCGTAAGCATATGAAGTCCCAACCCAGTTCATCCATCTTCTGTGTCAATCTGCTGTTAGGTGTTAAATGTGTTGATGTTTATGTGGCAGTTAAGAACTCACTTGGCAATAGGGAGTTAAAAGGAAATCAGGTATCAAAAAAGTCAATTTCAGGTATACCTAAAGAGCAGGGAGTAAAGGGTTGACTGAACAAATCCCTCCATTGTCCTTTGAACCGCAGTAAGGCCCAGTGAGGTTGAGGCACCATGTGTTAGGCTCTGTACAAACAGAAAGAAAAGGGGTCCGATTTTAAAAGATATTTAGGTGCCTAAAAATACAAATTGGCACCTGCTGGGATTTTGAAAAGCTCCTAAACAGGTTAAATGCCTAATGCCCATTGAAAGCATAGGCCATAAACGCAACTTTTGAGACTAATGTTATATGGCAGCAAACACTCTGTATTGGCTTGGGAACATTATTCAGGAGTTTGTATTTTTAGGATATGACAGTCAGGTGTTTGTCTGCATCCAGTAATCAGACGCTCACTACTGTATTTAAGAAGTTGCCATTCTTCAGCGAGCAGACTCATTGTGGTAGACATGTGTCTTCCTGCTGAGAATTACTCTGCTAGTCGGTATATTTTCCTTCACCATCAAGGAATAATGGTACAAATGCTGCTGATGCATCTGAGAGTTAGGCTGAACTGTGCATGCGTTCATCAGTATCATGGATTGGGGCTGATCCGACCTCTGTCGGAGTCAATGAGAACTTTGCAGTTGGCATCATGCCTCTAAAGAAGATGTCTGCTAGGAGAAGTATTTAAATCACTTATAGCCAAATGTTCAAAGGGTTCTTTCCTTGTGTGTCAGCACCAACATGCATGCCCAAAGCACGATTTGGATGCATAGACTCCAACATGCATGCACATGAGCTAGCCAGATACACCCAGATTTGCATCTCGGACAATGGCAGGTTTCCCATTGTCTTCAGTGAGAGTTGGATCAGGCATTGTGAGCAACACCATTCTTTCTCCTGAAAATGAGGTGGTGCTGGGCCACCACTCAGCTCAGTTTTGGGGCTGAGCTCACAGAATTTGATTAAAAAGAAACCCAATTAGAATAAAACCACAGAATACTTGGGGCTAGGAGGAAGGAGATGGGCTTTTAGCAGCATTCATTGCTTTGAGGAGGGTGTGCTTGTAAATAATTTTGGACAGAAATTAAAACCTTCTGCCTCTGGGGGAGGCATTGATTCTGTCTATAATATTTTATCATCAGAGCCTGGGTATAAATTGAGAAAGGAAAAAAATAGTCTTTCAAGGTAACAGCCTTCCACCAAGATCTGATTTTCGTATTTTGTCACTATAAATTCTTAAAAGATAAAGTCAATACGTTTCCTGATAGTCTCTCAGGCTTTCTGAAGAGTGTACAATAGCAATGAGGTGTAAGCAAAAAAACAGGGCTTTAAAGAGCTCTATAGGGATATTGCATGATTTCTGTGTGATTGCTGAGTGTGCGGCCAATTTACGGGCAGGGCAAAAGTTTGTAGCTGAAAGTTAGTAAACTCTGAAACACAGGGGAGTGGGTAAAGCATTTATTGAGTGCAGTAGTTATGCATCAGATAAGAAAGAAGTGTATCCAGCAATTAGAGAAACAGAAATGGGGGTGAGGACCCCTGGGTTCTTCTCTTAGCTCTGCCGTTGGCTTGCTGTGTGAATTTGGGCAAGTCGTTTTACCTTTCTATGTCACAAGTTCATCCCTACCTCAGAGGTGCATTGTGAACTTATCTAAGTAGATCCAGATGCTCAGTCAGTGTTAATGTGCACAGCTTCATGTATTTCCATGGAACTGTGTCAATTTGGACCAAATGAGACTCTGACCCTTAATATTTACAGAGCACTTTGAGGTTGTGGGGTGGATTTCAAAAGATGAGGCATTTTTTAAGGCCCAACAGTGTATAATGTACCAACAAGGTAAGATATCTTTTTTGTAGAAGATACAGGAGTCTTGCTTAGAAAATGTTCAGAACAAGAGCAATTAGCAGATAGTCTTAATGAGCTGTGTCTAGGAGTTTCCTCAAGAAATTGACCGTAGAGGAACTCCATTGCTATTGAGAGCATTAGCCAAAAAAGACCTTCTCCTCATATGGATAGCTAGAGATGGAACACAGCTGGTTATTTTGTTAAAGTACATTAGGCTCTGGAGCAAATTGCTATGCATTACATACAAATTTTTGGTCTAGCTATAGAAAAGTGGGTAACAACAATGCTTTCTCTCTTCTCCAAAACTAGACTTACATCTTTCTTAGATTTATGAACCAAAAAGGTAAATACTTGTAACTGCAGTGTGCCTGTTATCCAAATGTTTGTGTAGTACTTATTTTTTGCATTACTGATGGTATAAATAATTCAAAAAACTAATTGGTGTGTATTTATCTATCCATTCCTTCATGACATTTATAAAGCACTCATCATCCAAGTGAATAGTCACCATGTCTGAATTAGATTGAGATATAGTTGGCGGAAATAACAGCATATGAAACCCATTCTTCTAATAAGTTATCATCAGTTTGACTTTCAAATGATGGATTTTGATTTATTGTTTTAGACCGTTCAGATGTGATGGAGACTTGGCCATTTTGGGAAATGAAGTTAGAAGGATCTCTGTTAAACTGCTAATTTTAACTTTGGCAAAAATCCCTATAATTTTTTGTCTTAACAAAACTGTTTTAATGGTTTCAGGCACTTGTAGAAAATAGTTTAAATTGTAAATATTTTGAAATTTTAAAACTGTTGCATTCATTACTTTTTTTTAAGGCTCATGGCTTGTGGTGCTTCACAGACGACTAAGATGGAAACAAGTCCACGCGGATATCACAAACTACTCAGACACTGCTCTTGTAGCTTAGGATGCCCACAGAACCCACTAGTTAAATGATTTCCTTGCAATCACTGTAGCTCATTTTCCACTCTAGAAATTTGAGCTTTCTGGACAAAGGTTTCCAAGGGTGATAGATGCTTCACAACTACACGTTTCTCTTGCAATACTGCCAGTGAGGTAGGGTTAAATATAAATGCTAACTACCTACACCTAGACCTATAACACTCTCAGTTCCTACAAATGTACAGTCGCCAGAGTCTAGGAGTATAAAGACTCCCATTGACCTCAATGGGCTTTGAATCAGGCCATAATAATCATGGTGGGAAATACATACTAAGCTTTCCAATTCAAATGTATAGGGGACACAGGCTTGTTAGTCTGATATACACTCATCAGGTTTCGGCTCAAAGTTTAATGCCACTGTACAGTCCCTCTCCTAACTCTCTCTTGCTCTCTCTCACTGTGCTGTGCAGATGAGCCAGAGTTTTAAGACACTGGAGTGGCAATATAAAGTGGCTGCGACCTTATCACACTGAGCCTTGGTATGGGTTAAAAGTGCATCCTCAAGAGGTAGATGCCTCTAATTTTCTTGAAGCTGTTGCTTGTTAAAGATCAGAGGGGTAGCCGTGTTAGTCTGGATCTGTAAAAGCAGCAAAGAATCCTGTGGCACCTTATAGACTAAACGTCTGTTAGTCTATAAGGTGCCACAGGATTCTTTGCTGCTTTTGCCTGTTAAACTCACTTCCTGGCTGAGTTTGTAGCTACTACAGTGAGAATGCACAAATGTTTCTGTTTGATCTTAAGAGTGCCTCCCACTTGAGGCAATCACTGGTTAATTTGATCTTCCATTTAATTTTATCAAAACCCCAGGAACCAAATAATTTCTATTAAAAACAATACAACTTCCACTTTTTATTCCAATCAACTTTCATTCTTAGAGCACAAAGGTTATTAGATAATTTGATCACCCGCTAACAAAAAACTGTCATTAAATCTACAAGGAAAAGCCAGTATTCTGAATGCAACAGAAGAGAACTGAGCCCAAGAATTGCCCATGACAGGAAAAGAATACAATAAGAAACTGCTATTCAGAAAACATTGATAAGAGCTACCATATACTATGAAAGCTGAGAAGTATCCTGCTGATCATGTGGATAACAAGATCGATGGTTTATTTCAATCAACACATTGCAATGATATAGGGGCAAGACACCATAACTGGAGAAAGATTGATTTAGCCCCTTGCATCCAATTTTCTGCCACCTGAGTGAACTTATTTCACCATTGTTTAAGTTTCCCCTCTGTGCAATAAGTCCTGCATTCCAAAAGCTAAATGTGTAGCCTAAGTGGATGGAAAAGATCTCCCTTGCATGCTGTTTATCTGATATCATGTGAAATCAAATATGATCTCCTGATTGAAGTCCTATGTGGGTTTGCCATTTGTATCTCCTGCAGGTCAACACGTTCATCTCCTTTGTGTTTCCAATGGTCGTCATTTCTGTCCTGAATAGTATCATCGCCAACCAGCTCATCATCATGTTCAAGCAAGCGGCACAAGATAACCAGGTCTGCATTATTGGAGGACAGCAGACGATGCTCAGCATGTCCGTGGAGCCCAGCCGTGTGCAAGCTCTGAAGCACGGAGTGAGAGTCCTGCGTATGTACCTGTGATGTTAAGCATTGAATGAGTTAGCAACGTGTTCTGGGACATACCTGGTAGAATTACAGATAGCACCATTAGATTTGGTTGTGGTTTTTCTCCAAATCTTTTTTTTTTTCAGTGAAAAATGGCCTCTTTTGAAGCCTAAAACTTCCATAAGAAAGTTTTTGGTTTACAAAATTTTCCAATTTTTCCTCAAACCCCCAAATTTTCATTTTTTTGTTTTTTCTCCTTTCTTTTTCTCTTTCCCCTTTTCCCCCCAAGTTTGCCTATGAATGCAGTAAAATGAATGCTGTCTAGGGTTTTGAGAGTTTTTAATTTTTTCTTTTTTTCATTTTCCTTTGCCACACTCTAACTTTTCCAAACCCTCAACCTTGGAAAAGTTGAAGAGTGGCAAACAGAAAAATGAAACTCTGTGACTGTGCTACTCAGAAGCTATTCAAAAGTTAGAGAAGTTTGGAAAAGTTGGAGTAACATAAGTAAAAGCTGCTGAACTCGAATTAATATGCAAATTGGATACAATTAACTTAGGTTTAAACAGAGACTGGGAATGGTTGGGTCATTACACTAATTGAATCTATTTCCCTATGTTAAGTTCTCCTCACACCTTCTATGGGGCATCTCAATTATCACTTCAAAGGTTTTTTTTCCTCCTGCTGACGATAGCTCATCTCAATTGATTGGACTCTTCCAGTTGGTATGCATATTTCCACTTTTTCATGTTCTCTGCATGTATAAATATCTCCTGTCTGTGTGTTCCATTCTATGCATCCAAAGAAGTGAGCTGTAGCCCACGAAAGCTTATGCTGAAATAAATGTGTTAGTCTCTAAGGTGCCACAAGTACTCCTGTTCTTTTTATAAGTAAAAGCAACCTCCTGGATATCACTTATTTTATTGTGCTCAGGGGAAAAAACTCAAAATTATTATTATTGTAATCAACAATTATAATACTAATATTATAATTATTATTATTACCCAAAAATTATTCTGTTTCAAACTCTAAAGTGGAAACAACTGCCAAATTTCCTGCAGAATTGTTTTTTTCCATTTTTAATCAACCATGTTATTTGACTTGTGTCTCATCACTAGTGAATGGATGACAAATTTAAGGTTATACAGTTGCATGATCATTTGTGGAAGCACTTAAGCAGATCTTTAAGTCCATCCTTATTTAGAAAAACACTTAAGTATGTGCTTAAAATTAAGCATGTGCTAAAGTGCCATCCCATATAGGTGAGCTTTCCTGAATCAGGGCCCAAATACTGAAGCCATTTTAATTATAACTTGTGGTTTTACCAAGAGATCAAGAGCTAAGCAGCCAGATGCTAACGATAACCTGTACAATCAAAGATTTGGATCTGTACTATGCACACAATACAAAACATGTGCACAATTATCTCAACTGCATGTGCAATTAATGCTGTTTGTGTATGCAGTCACAGTAATTATGCATGCAAATACAATTCAATTTTTGCATGGAGTGTCTTCTCAAAATCCATCCCTTTTTATTTCTTAGTCCAATTTATTTTCCTTATCATGTAGGAAAATCAATAATTGCTGCGAAAATATTCTTCACTTTATTGGAGCTGTGCAGAAGAATCAGTTTTTCACTTAAAATGTATCTGTGTGTGAAAAGAGACTTTGGCAGATATTGTATGTAGTGTTGTTGCACCTGTGTCGGTCCCAAGATGCTATAGCGACAAGAGGGGTGAGGTGATATCTTTTAATTCTCACCATCAGAAGTTGGTCCAATAAAAGATATCGCCTCACCCGCCTTGTCTTTGACAGATATTCACAGCTTTGATCCAGGGATCAGCTTTGCCATTTCACCGTTTCTGTTGGTGAAAATGGCAGAATCCTAAACTTTGGACGAAATCATGAATTTTCATCCCTTCAAACTTCTGAGGAAATATTTTTCTCCCTGCAAAAATTGACATTTTCACAGCACATTTGAAACAATAATGTTAAAATGTCACAACCAGCTCCCCTGATTTCACCAAGAACACACATGGCCTATTTTTTCTCTGGTTCTTCTTTTATGACTTGAGGTTTCAAAATGAGACAGTTTAAGTCCTTGAGGACAGTTTGTTTTTTTAATGACATGGGAGGGATTGGACAGTGTTATAATTTCTCTCTGAGGGACAGGGTTACTTTCTTTTTCATTTACTGCTCACTGGCAATGGTGAATGGCTGCTGAGGTTTTGCTCTGGAGGTCATGTTAATGGGTTCTGCGGCTGGACAGAGTTCCAGCAGTCACTCAGTGTCAGTGAGGAGAAGGAGGAACTGCTTTGTGGAGCATCAGGAATGGCTTCATGGGCACTTTTACGCTAAAGCCACTCAGGGTTCAGTTGTGCTATATAAGTACAGTCCTGCACTGAAGGTTTTGCTGAATCGTGCTGTCCCAGAGGGCACCCAACTTAGTGCATCTTCCAGAACTGCCCAGGACACATGTGGAATGCACCTTTTCAGTGCAATGGACCACACCTCCTATCCATCCTCTTCAGCTCCCTTTGGAGCAGAGAGCAGCCCTAGCCTCACACACTCCATGTGCTCAGGCAAGCACGAAGCTTGCATTTGTGGCTGCACAGAGGCTGCATTTTGCATCTTTTCCCCAGCCCACATTGTGCACCAATACACAGGAAGGCCATTGTCTGGCCCTGAACCACTACACTAATAAAATGTGGGCTTCAATAAACTACAGCCACACTAAACTTCTGAATAATTTAAATATGGTTCAGGTAGACATCCAGGCCCAGCTTTTGCAAACATGCCCAGGCAAATTTTCATGTGCAATAATGGATTCACATTTGCACACATAGTTATTGCAGTTGCACAGACAATTGCCATAACTAGTAGTGCATCTGTTGTCTAACCAACCATTTGTATGTGCGTTCAGGATAATTACCTAGAGAAATTAGGCTATTGCGGGGGTGCCTATTGAAGTGTCGCTGAGAGTTTCTGGTTGCTTGTTGTTGTGGTTAACACGATTTATCTTCTTGCTTTCTGTACACAGAGTCCATAAATCTATTCAGCACATATGCTCACATGTATACATTCTTGGCGGTAGAGTTTATAAATGAAGCCAAGAGCAAAACTGCTGACAGCATTTTAATGGAAAACGGTTTAGTCAATAACACTTGAGGCAATACAGAGATTGCTTTGTTCCCTTTATTTCTGTGGTTCGGACACAGGTCAAATCAAAGATCTCGAACCTGGAAATAGAGCTGAACTGTGGCAGACTTCATGTCTTAACTTAAGGGGACAAGGGAAAAGCAAAGGAATATGGAGGATAAACTGGGAGGTGATCAAACAGAATCAGTTCAAAAATGGCACAGAAGCCATTTAAATAAAAGACGCTTCTCTTCTGTCTTATATGGTGACAGCCATGGGTAGAAAGCACAGTGTGACCGTTTTCTGGCAGGTTTCAGAGTAGCAGCCGTGTTAGTCTGTATCTGCAAAAAGAACAGGAGTACCTGTGGCACCTTAGAGACTAACACATTTATTTCAGCATAAGCTTTCGTGGGCTACATCTCACTTCTTGGGATGCATAGAATGGAACACACAGACAGGAGATATTTATACATACAGAGAACATGAAAAGGTGGAAGTAGCCATACCAACTGGAAGAGTCTAATCAATTGAGATGAGCTATCATCAGCAGGAGAAAAAAAACCTTTGAAGTGATAATCAAGGTGACCCATAGAAGGTGTGAGGAGAACTTAACATAGGGAAATAGATTCAATTAGTGTAATGACCCAACCATTTCCAGTCTCCATTTAAACCTAAGTTAATTGTATCTAATTTGCATATTAATTCGAGTTCAGCAGTCTCTCTTTGGAGTCTGTTTTTGAAGTATTTTGTTACAAAATTGCCACCTTCAAGTCTGTCACTGAGTGGTTAGAGAGGTTGAAGTGTTCTCCCACTGATTTTTGAATGTTATGATTCCTGATGTCAGATTTGTGTCCATTTATTCTTTTGCATAGAGACTGTCCGGTTTGGCCAATGTACATGGCAGAGGGGCATTGCTGGCACATGATGGCATATAACACCTGCACATCTACCAATGTGATATATGCCATCATGTGACCATTCTTATGTTCTAATTTCATTGCTTTAAGTTTCCTAACTTCTCTCAGGAAGTATGTTTTCATCCAACTATCAGAATATCATAGCCAGACTTGGCAGCTCTGAATTCACTCAGCACAATCATTAGAGCAGTACGTTACCAAAAGAGGCTAATGGCACTCAGAATCGGTAGCTCATGAATTAACACATCATTCACACTCTTTGCTAGCTTTTGCATCCTTTCTTGGCTACATTTACTTTTAGTTGTGTCCTAACTAATGAGGAAGTTCAGAGCCAAAGAATGTCCGAGTTGGGCCGTTATGTAGACCAGACTGGCAATTCATTAAATGTGTGGGTTCCTGATATTAGTCCTACCCAGCTGTCACTGTGGGCGTGAGAATCAAAATTCAAAGAGCTGGCTTCTTTCCAGTATCTTATGAGGACAGTTCTGGGTAATTTCCTCTGTGTGTCAGCACGATCACTCTAAATCTCCTTGAATAGAATGCACAGAGGTTTGCCTCCCCCTCTCCAAATTTTCCATCCAGTTCTCTCATTATTAATTGTGATTAGTGTTAATTATTAAATAGTGCTGAGCTGAACCTCTTTACTACTGAAAGATGTCCCAAGAGGTGTGAAACTTCTGTGCAGCTGGGTTTCCTGGTGTTCTGCTCATTTGACTTTGTTCTGTGGTAACCTTTTGCCTAAACAAATCCACTATCTGCCAACAGTGAAGTGGTTTATGAATCCAGGGCTTACTGTCTTCTAAGACTTGAGTCTTTCATGCATATATGTGTATAACAGCTCCTAATATACCGCCTGCAGTGTGTAAAAACTTGCCATCTGCTGATTATTTGCTCTTCTCATATAGAAGAAGACAAAGTATGTGGGGTAATATCTTTATTGGACCAACTTCTGTTGGTGAAAGGTACAAGATTTCAAGCTACACAGAGCTCTTCTTCAGGGTTTGGGAAGGAAATCAGAGTGTCTGAGCTAAAGACAAGTTGGGACAGATTGTTAAGCATAAGGGGTGACACAAGTTGTAGAGGCCACTTGAAATGGAGTGGGCAATAAAGGTTAGACAGTGACACAAAAGGAGTTTGAAGTGGGTCATTGGGGTTAGCAGGCAGGTGTGTGTTACAAATTGCTAGAATGAGCCATGAAACCAGTGTCGCTGTTTAGTCCATGAGTTTTGGTGTCTAGCAGCATTATGCGTTTAAGTTCGCAGGATTGTCTTTTGAAGGTATTGTGGAGGTTTTCTTTGAGGGCAAGCATTTAAAGACTAATTAACATCTATTGTTTCCAAATATATTTAGCCAATTTAGTCAGGGAACAAGCTAAATAATTCTCACATTTCACCATTCAGTGCCTGCTTTTTGAATTCATTCACGAGTATTTTTAAATATTTTCAATATTTGAAAAGTACTTACATACCGACTGATGCACACAGGTAATGACTGATGCACACCGGTAATATATGCTTTAAAACAAGAACAACTGGTATTTTAATACCTGATATTTAAAACATGCCAGTGAACACAGATAAAATCTTGCCCTACATTGGATACTAGACATGCAGGTTGGGGGCAGCCAAATTAAGGGGTGGGTGGGAATTGCAGGAAATGCTCCTGTCCCTTTAAAACAAACCAGGGACATCGGGTCAGACTTCCCAACATTATCAATGCCACAATAACCAGGTTGTGTGTAGACATGTGACACAATAAAAAATGATCAGGTCTCAGTTCCAAGTCTCCGAGTAGATGGTTACAAACGAGAAAATATTTTCAAATGTGGGGTGAAGTGCCCCTTGAGAGAGTCTGTTTGAGCCTTTAGGGCTTGATCCTTCACCCAGTGAAGTCAGTGGTAAAATGGCATGGTCAGATAATTACTCACCAGCATGCCACAAAAGGGTGAACATACAGCCTGGTGTCCAGGTAGGGTGACCAGACAGCTAATGTGAAAACTTGGGACAGGGGGTGGGAGGTAATAGGAGCCTATATAAGAAAAAGACCCAAAAATCGGGGCTGTTCCTATAAAATCGGGACATCTGGTCACCCTATGTCCAGGGTGTAGAATTCATAGGCACAGCGGGCTGGGCAGGGTAGCCTTAGTATCCAGCATGCTAAGGGGCAGCATGCAGTTATGTTGCCCCAGGAGCAGGGCAGAACCCAGACGGTGACCCTGAGGTCACAACTTGGTCCCTGTTCAGAGCCGAAGTAAAGAGCTGCTGGGGTGTCGACATCATGTTGTCTTCCCAAAGTTCATTGACCCTGTTTCAAGAGGCAGGAAGGTTTCCTGGGGATGCAGTCTCCATCCCCTTGCTGATTTGTATGTAAATGGAGTGTCTTCTGTTTTTGTTCCACTCTGCTTCATTTACACGGAGACAGGTAGATAGCTGCCTTCCCTCTGTTTGTCCCTGTGTTTGGTCACCAATGTTAAAGCATAATGTCAATGAAAAGCCATAATTCCTCATATAGTGTTAATACAGACATTTCACGATGATATAAACCACCAGTGTGTCACTGGCCTTCATAAAAGACCTTACCCGATACACTTTGTAATATTGTATACAAGTAGTTGATTCAATTGCTTATCATTAGGTTCAGTCCCCTATCTATAAAGATAGGGCTATTCTCCCACACTGCTAGTTCAATGACTTTGTACCTTAATTGTCTCTGTCTGACGACCAGGCTGGTCAGACAAGCAAATACACACTTCTTTGTCTATGCGTTGCTTATGCGTTGCGTTGCCAAACACATTTTAAGGATATAATTGTAGCACCTATCCACAATTCTTTGTACACACCTTGTACATACCTCACATGAGAACATCAATGATCAGTGAGTTATTAGTAGTCCAGTAATATATTACATGCCATCTTTTGAGTAGATATCATGACAACAGAGTGTTAGGTGTACTGAGTATGTTAGGCCTGACAAAAGTTGCTGACACAGAGTAGTGAACCACCAATGGGCCTCTGTGTCACGAGTGCTGGTTATTAATTATTATTAACTGTTATTATTATTTATTTTATAAGCTGCATATGTATAGGGACCATTTCCCACTGAAATGCAGCAACTTCTGGGGTGATGGGCCACAGCCACATAGATAATTGATACATGGCCTGATGCCAAGCCCACTGAAGTCAGAAGGAGTCTTTCTATTGACTTCATCACGCTTTAGATCAGGCCCATAGTGCACAACAGTGAAGAGACGAGACCCTGAGTTTAAGGATGCCAGGGAGAACAGGTGGTCCTTTTGTGTGACATAATCCCACACGGCAACTCGGAGCCCTATCCCAGCAAAAGTTTACCCATCCCAGTGAAATCAGTGGCACTCCTTGGTTGAAGAGGGTTGGGCCCTTGGATTCTGAGGTCTTCTCTAAAAGACACCAAAACAATTATCTCAGTTTGTCTACTTTGGAAGGATGAAGGGCTGAGCTGACCCTGCTGGAATTGAAATCAGCAGCTCCAGAGTACTTAGAGATTTCAAACTTGGTGCTTGAGCCATTCTTTATAGCAGCTTCAGAGGGTTGTCTCTTGTCAAATGCCATGTGTCTTCAAGTCCAACTGACTTCAAAGGGAGCTGAGGGCCCGCGACACCTGCTGCTAGTCTCAGCTCCTCCTGGCGTCATGCCCATATAGACATTAATTTAATTGCGTAAATATTACATGAAGCATGTAATGTGCTGCACCAAATTAGCACAACCTCTTCGCCAAGAATTATTGCGGTATTCAGTGACCTGTTAGCCGCTGCTGGCACTAACACTTTTGACTGTCTTTTATCTCAAATAACATGGTAACATTTGTTCTTCTTTATGCGATATCTTCTCTTGCCATGGTGTGATGACCACCATCTTGGCTGACACACTGGGGACCTCCAGAACTGAAAGCATACTGGCTCTGTAGCTGGGGGCTGTAACAACTCATATCCCATGTGGCTCGGCACAGTGGCGGACCTGTAACACACACTTTCCATAGGCATCAGCTAAATGAGAATATAAAACGGGTGCACACAAAAGCTGCCTCTCCAGAAATCAGCATTAAAGCAAATCCCTAATGTAAGCCCCATTACACAGTCTGAGGTGGCATGGCACACCAGAGTACACATTCCTTAAGAGGTGTTGGAGATGAATGACTACGGATCGGCTGACCCTCAAAAAGCTGAGCTGTTTAGTTCAGATAAGGCTGGGGAAAATGGCTGTGTGGCCAAAGTGCTTCTGCCTTTGCTCAACTGCCCACCAGCCACATTCATTTCAGCATTGCTCAAAAACTTCGGGAGAAAATCCTCAAGATTTGCCAACAGCAGCTGAACAGAATCAGTAAAGAAAACTAGCACCGAGCTCCTGCAAAGGTATTAGCCGCAATGGAGAGTGATAAACAGAATTCTAGGGGCAGGATCTCTAGTCCATTAAGGCTTCTCTATACCACTCTGGTGGCACAAGGGGCCAGTCAAAGGGCAGAAACAATCCCCAGGGAATACCCCTGACACAAGCAGGTTGTAGAGTTGTGGCCCCCGGTGCAGAAAGTGTGGGGGCAAAGTGAGCTGAGAGTGGCAGGGTGAGTTATGGAGGAGCTGCAGCCAAAACACTCTCCTCTCCAACAAGTCTCTGCTTCCCAGGGCCCATAGTGAACCTTAGGTGCAGCGCATCAGTTGGAACAGCCCTGAGGAAACACATAAGCTCCCAAATGGCCCCAGAATACAGGGAGCACAAAGGTGGTTTAAAGTGCCTCCTTCCTCCTGTAATTCCTGCACTCAGCACACGGACCGAGCATGGAGGCCATTGCATGTCGGTCAGTGCCCTTCTAGAGACCATGCATTCTTCCATGTTTATACTAACACAGTGTGAGTACTCATAGAAGTTAGACATGGAAAAAAACATCTCCCAGCCACTGCAGGATAAACACAGGCCAAGATAAAATACTGTGTGTAATCTAATACAATTATCTCCCCTAAATTATCTTCATATCTAGTTTAACATGTTATTGAGAAAATCAAGACTGGCATCTTTTAAATCTTCTTTTACAAAATTAAAAAAAAAATCCATCAAAATTCATAGCTTCCTCTGCAGGGCTTCCTGCACAATAAACAAGCTGTTCGTTCTTTCTTTCTTTTTCTTTCTTTCTTTCTTTCTTTCTTTCTTTCTTTCGTTTATCTGCTGCTTTCTTCCTCTAAACATTTGTTTTGTCTTTGCACTGCCTTATAGGATAACTGATACGTGAGTTAGTACTGTATATGTTTGCCTTTTTCTTTTGTTGGGCATCCCTACTACCAAGTTAAAATTCTAATGAAGAATAGAATGTATAACTGTGTCTTAAAACAGTTTAGATTTCACAACGCAGAACAAAGGTTTGCTACATTTGGTATGCAGTCATCCACTGAACAGTTAGACAATACTCTACTAGACCTTCCGTCTTACTGTCGAATGCAGGTTTATATGGATGCTATATGTGTTCATCTCATAGTTTATTTTTAAAAGGTTTAATAAACTTTTAGACTGTGATTTTTAAAACTGCCTAAGGGATTTGGGTACAATTAATTTTAATAGGAATTCACCATCTAAATCCCCCCCGAGGTCACTTTCAAAATTACAGATTTAATTTTAAAAACTAAGCCATAGTATTAGAGGCAAAATATGGTTAAAAGCTAATATTGCAGCAGCAGCAGCAGCATTGAATTCTTGTAATTCATTTTAAACAGATAGAAGAATAAAGCTGTAATTAGTTTAAATAAGTATAGAAAAGCCCAGATGCAATAATTTAAGGACTGAACTGATTTTCAATAATAAGTTAGACGTAGAAATGGGGTAGAAAGAAAATAAAAGCCAAACACCGGCTTTATCCGTTCCTAGGGGATTGTGTCTGTGTTTTCCCCAGTCTGGTTCACCATGGATCTGCTTACAGATATTGAATCCTATTTTTTTCATATGTGGAAATAGCAGCATTTTATGGGCCCGATCCTGCCCCTATTAAACTCAATTTAAAAGCAGCCTTTGAGTTCACTGGGTTTTTTTCAATGTGATAAATGGGCATTCATCGTGTCAGTGTGACTCAGTTAAGAGCACTTTTGCTTCAGAGGCAGAGATAATGGGCCTGGTCTCTTTCAATAAGGAAATAGCAATTTGGGGAATAAAGAACAAACCATCTTTAAAAACACAAAAATGACAGAGAGAGAAAAATCCATTTCCAGGCCCATGAACACCATTCCTGCGGGTCACCCACAGACTGATTCAATGTTGGGGGCCGATGCAAACCCCACAGAAGTTGGTGGAAGGATGCTCAATAACTTTAATGGGCTTTAGATCTACACCACGGTGGCAGAAGGTAACGTTTCCTGTTGAGTGAGTCCCCAGGGCACTGTCACCCCGTGTGCTCTGCTCTAGCACGTGTTACTCTGCTGTGAGATTAAATGAACTCTCTCATCCGCATCTATTTCTCTTTGAGAACACAACACGTTGGGGGCTCACCCAAGCTGAACTGCGACATGTAATCAACAGTCTCTGCCTCCTCAAGAAGAAATCCCTGAATGAACCCAAAAGATTGTATGTAACAGTTTCTGGGATCCAACAGAAATTGTTTAACTATCTACTTTATCCAGCATTCCTTTTACAACCCATCTCTTTTCCCTGGTAAGCACCTAGCTCACCAAGGCGTGATGAAAGAGAAGGGGCTTTAGGTTTCTGAAAGAGAGTGAGATAAAAGGGGAGGTTGTTTACTCAATGTTTTTTAGATGGAAATTGACATGTGCCCTTGTTTGGAATCAGATCCCAGGGAGTGGATGGAGAAGGGCTGGCTTGCCACCCTATGTATTCTTGATCCAGTTGATAAAGTTGAAACATAAGTATTAAGGGTGACAAATACAGGGCAGGGCCTTCTAAGCTGAGATGCACAATGCCACACATCAGAAATAGCACAGTAGAAAAACAGGTTTTGAGATGCTGCATATCTGGGATTTAAAATCAAACCATAAGAGTCTCTTAATAAGGCTAAAACCAGGGCGTGCACAAGTGTTAAACTTTGCTCCAAAAGAATCTATTGGGGACCATTTTTAAAGCAGTTGTTAGCACCTGAAAAGTGTGTGTGTGTGTGTGTGTAAAAACGTGCGTACATACACGTAACACCTTTTGGAGGCCCTTTCCAAAACTTCTGTTTTCTTCCTGACAGCTTCTACAATGCTGTTATATGGTGGTAGTCTACATGGGGGCAGCATAAATACATTGAATTTAATATCAAAATGAATAGCACAGAGGATACATAAATGAGCAAATCATTTATTTTTATATGCAATAAAAATGCTCCATATTTTTCATTCAGAGGAGCTGTCACAAAATTTCCAGTCTGCTACACTAGACTCCAGACACTTTGCTCTTGTTATGAGCCTTGAGGAGGTTTGTTCTCTAATTCTCTCTCTGCTCTGCAAAGGGCAGTCCACAATACAGCCCGTCCTGTACAGCTGCTGCTGCCCGAATGCTACCATCCAGAATGACTGGGAGACTTGAAGAAGCGTAGCAGGAACTGTGATTCATGCTTTAGTGAATTTTGCTAAATAAAGGAAAAGGCACAGCTGAGGGAAATAGCCCCAGCTCTACAGGAGAAAGCAGGTCTGCCTGATGTGCATTGCTTTTCACTCGCAAAAATGTCTGTGTCTACTGTATTAGGTTTTTTTTAAACTCATCACAAAATGAGTTGAAGATGGTGTCTCAGTCCTCCTGTGAATTCCCTGAGAGTTATCAGTGTCACGCCGAACTTTGCAGCTATTCAAACATCCTTTTCTTGTGCGTCCTGCAATGTTCCCAGGCAGGGAGGCTGAGAGGACCTGACACCGGTTGCCTCCCACTGTGAAGAAATGACTTCACACCCTCTTGGAGGATGGTTTTAAAAAGATGCTAGAGTGCCCCACTTCTCCCTCACCTCAGCTCATCCGAGGGCTGCACCTGCAGCCACCAAAGTAAATGACAGGATCAGGCCCTCATTGGACGTATTCATTTTATTATTTCTTTAGATTTAAATGACAAAGCTCTAGGTGCCCTAACAGTGAATTAGAGCTAGAATTGCAAACAGTGACAACACAGCAGCCAAAAAATAATCACATCGAAATAATGAATTCATTCCGCTAAAAGAGCACTAACAGATCCTCTAGCTTTCTCTCAGGAACATACCCCCTACCTTTCCCAAAAATCTTATCAAAATTAATGGCTTTTGCAGCATCTGTGAAAGGTCTTCCAATACCCCAGGGGAATACAGCTAGCCTCTGCAAATGTACCCCTCTTCCAGCCTCAGTGCTGTACTTTTAATTAAGAAAATCAGATGCCTCCAACCAACGCACATCATCTCCTCTGAGCCTTGATGCCAGATCGTAGTCGAGAGTGGTGGGGGGTTAGGGGGTAGATCAGCGTTCATGTCGTGCTCTCCGTCAGTACCCGTCCTGGGCAGGGGAAGTGAATGATCCAATCATTGCACCAAATTCGGTGATGAATCCTGGTCACGTGCCGCCTGAGGCCAGTTGCGCATACGCTGAGAAGAGAGTCGAGGGCCAACTTATCCCCAGCTCAAACCATAGGCGCTGACTCCGTGGGTGCTCCAGGGCTGGAGCATCCACAGACAAAAATTAGCAGGTGCTGCTCAGCAGCACCCACCAGCAACCAAGCTCCCCCGCTCCCCAGCGCCTCTCAGCTGTTTCACGGTGTTTAGGAAGCTCCAGGAGGGAAGGGGAGCAGCGGGGACAGGGCACGCACTGGGGAGAGGTGGGATGGGGGCAGGGACTTGGGGGAAGGATAGGAGTGGATGCGGGGCCTGGGGAAGAGCAGGGAGGCCGACCACCCCCAACCCCCGGCTACAGGGCAAGTTGGTGCCTATGGCTCAAACCCAGTGGAACAAAGTTCTGGCTAATGTCTGAACTCTCAACTTTTCAGTCTCACTGTATGAACTTTCCTCTGTTTCCTTAGAGTGTCCATGTGCTGACATGGCTGTCCATAGGCACAGCCAACAGAACAGGCTGCGTGGGAGCCTCACACAAGGATGCCATGGCCTGACCTCTCCTTCTGGTGATGATTCTCTCCCCTACTCCTTCCCAGCAGAGTCCTGTTACAGCTGGCACTGAGCATGGCACAATGCTCCAAGTACAGGGCTGGGAGCCAGGAGCTCTTGGGGTCTGATACCAGCTCAGATGCCGACTACCTGGGTGGCTTTGGGCAAGTCATTCTTGCCTCATTGTATCCACCCACAAAATGGAGATACGATCACTTTCTTGCTTGCTCCACGGGAGCATGAGGACAGTTAGTTACTGAAGGACCAACTGGGCCTCTTGGTATAGGCCCATAGTATGGGGTGATTAGAGTGGGGGAACTTCTGGAGGATTAAGCTGTATTCAGAAGTCAGAATCCTCCTCAAGTGCTCCATTCCCTAGGAGAAACGTGCCTGCGGCTACGCCCCCTCATGAAGCGCAGCATAGTCCCTTCTGCGCACCAGCCCTGTTGGTGAAGAGGGAGGGGTTGGGGACAAGTTCCCACTCTTTGGGGCACTGTTCACACCCAGGGAAAAGGGGGGCCTCCCTGAATACGGAGGCTGCAAATTGCAGCTGGCTGTTATGTAGGCCTCAAAGGGATCTTTCCCGTCTCCCATCGCCATAGGAGCCCACATAAAGGCCAGGAACAATTTGGCACTTACCATCTGTAAAGCGCATTTGGGATGAAAAGCAATATGATGGTTATATTTATCTCTGATTTTTCTCCATGGCTGTTATTTTGTGCTGTTTTGACTGAGGTTTCCTGCTGGGATTCTGCCAGACGCCTGTCATTTCTTACAGCACTGGAAATATGCATTGTAAGGAAAGAATCTTTCCCTTGATTCCCTGATTTAAAAAAAATCTAGATTAACAAAGGCACCCACCGACTGGACTTTATCATCCACGATTCTGACTGACTGATAACCATAGCTCTGTGCCTCGCAAAACAAAATACCAAGCTACCAAGGTCCTGGGTTGATGTCAAGAAATAATTTCAGACAGCTTCCAAGGACATGATTCTACTCCCACTTACCCGTGTAAATCAAGAGTAATTCAGTTAAAGTGAGGGGAGATCAGTGTGATTAGTTTTCCAATGATAATTTATATGACACGTCAGATACAGTTTATGACATTAACGAACTGGGGTACACTGAACTGGTCAGGCCAGCTGAAACTCCCTACCCATGAGCCTCTTGCATTGGGATGCTGTTAGGGCCACACCCATAGAACTCCCTCAGACAATAAGTGGAGCTGGAATAAAAATGTTATTCCTGCTACAAGATCATATTGAAGTATCCCATTTTACAATGGACTTCTGTGCTCACCAGAAAAAGACTCCATCTGTGCCACTGCCTTCATGTCACAAGGTTTCCAGCAGAACTGTCAAAATTTCTACTTCAACAAATCTAATGTAGTGTGTGGTGACTGGTGTGTTGCAAACTCCTGCTGAAAAGGTGTCCCTCGGGAATAAAACATTACGATTGGTAGATACACCTGATTATTGATTTTTTGCATTATTTGGATTGTGGTCGTGCACCACCAGTCATGCACCAGGACCCCTACATGTTGTCCTACCAGAACAAAAAGATGAGTCCTGCCCCAAAGAGCTAAATTATCTGATGATCAGTAACACAATGGGACTCCTGGTAATTCAATGGCTTTATACACGTGGGACACAGGTATGTGCTATAAACTACTGAGGTCATAGTATTCCTTATTCTATGTGCCACTGGATGAAAAAAGTGCTATGGTTATTTCTGTTAGATAAAATATAAATACAACATGGAGACAGATTTTGCTTGACACAGAGTCTGAACTAGACAATGTGAGGTGTCCTTTACTGCCTTTTCATGCATTAGACCTCTTTTCTTCTGTTTATACCCCACTACTCCCCCAGGGATTGTAACTAATTTCCATTACCCTTGTTCTACCATAAAAGATAAAAGCCACGGTTATCCCTCTGGGGCTGTTATTGATTAGCACGATGGCAAATAGAACCATGCTGGTGCTTTTAAAAGAAAACAATGTTAAACGTGCACAAAAACTGATCGCTTTTTTTATTTCCAGGAAAGAATAATGGAAATGTTTGTACCTTGCAGGTGCTGTTGTGATTGCCTTTGTGGTCTGCTGGCTTCCTTATCATGTACGGCGTCTCATGTTTTGCTATGTTCCAGCAGAACACTGGACAGAGTGAGTCATTATTTTGAAGTAGAATGTGATTGTACCATGCCACTGCAGAAGTCTAAGGACCAGACTGTGCTCCCCTTACTTCCACTGAGTACCATGTTCTTCAACTACTAGCACCTTTGAGGTTAATTAGGGGATCTGGTGATATTTAATAAGGAGATCAGAATCTAGCCCTGAAGTTTTACAGGGAAAATATGAACTTAAAAAGGTCTCAAAATTGTCTTCAGCTTGGTTTTTTTATTACAGGTTTTAAAAGCTGGATTCCAAAGATGTATGTGGTGGAAAACACCAGCATGTATTCAAATAGCATCCGATTATCTCATGTTGGCAATCACAAAATTATCACCTGTTACTAGTACAGTGACCAATTTTCACCTCTACCAGTCCCTAAGAATCCTTGGTTGGATCATTTTTTATCCATCCTAAGTGGATTGTTAGTATGTATCTAAGATACAGCGACATTAGCTGTAAGGTGGAGCAGCTCATGCCAAAACACAATTTAGTTCCAAAAAGCTAAATTTTCCAGGTGATAGGAGAGAATCCACAGACAGAAAAATAGTTGCATCATTTCAACATACAAATGCATCTTGGTTTTAGAAAAGGTAGATCATGCCAGACCAACCTGATCTCTTTCTTTGAGAAGATTTTCTAAATAAAGGAAATGCAGTAGATCTAATCTAATTGGATTTCAGTAGTGCATGACACTGATCCACATGGGAAATTGTTAATTAAATTGGAGAAGATGGAGATTAGTATGACAACTGAAAGGTGAGTAAGGAACTGGTTAAAGGGGAGATTACAACGGGTCATACTGAAAGTTCAAATGTTAGGCAGGAGGGAGGTTACTGGTGGACCTTCTCAAGGAATGGTCTTGGGACCAATCTTATTTAACATTTCCATTAATGAAGTTGACACAAAAAAGTGGGAGTATGCAAATAAAATTTGCCGATGACACAAAATTGGAAGGTATTGCAATACGGAGGAGGACTGGACTATCATACAAGATTTGAATGACCTTGGAAGGATAGACTCTGGAGATATGTGGTTGGCGGCCCATACCCCGACTGGGGTGATGGGCATGAGTGAGTGAGTGAGTGAGTGGAAACTGAAGTAACAGAAATGGGATGAAATTTAACAGTGCAGAATTCAAGGTCACATATTTAGGGACTAACAACAAGAATTTGGAAGCGACAGAGGAGAGGAAAGACCTGGGTGTATTAGTCAGTCACAGCATGACTATGAGCTAGCAACGTGATGCGGCTGTGAAAAAGGCTAATGCAGTCCTAGGATGCATCAGGTGAGGTATTTCCAGTAGAGATAAGGAAGTGTTATTACCATTATACAAGGAGAAACCTCATCTGCAATACTGTGTGCAATTCTGGTTTCCCGTGTTTAAGAAAGATGAATTGAAACTGCAACAGGTGCACAGAAAGGCTACTAAAGATGATTAAAGGAATAGAAAACCTACCTTATGAGAGGAGACTCAATGAGCTTGTCTTGTTAGGCTTAACAAAATGAAGGTTATGGGAAGATAGGATAGCTCTCTATAAATACCTCAGAGGGATAAACACCTGGAAGGGAGAATAGTTATTTAAGGGCTAATATTGGCACAAGAACAAATGGATATAAATTGGTCATCAATAAATTTAGGCTTGACATTAGAGGAGTAAAGTTCTGTAACAGCCTTCCAAACGACGTAAAGGGCACAAAAAACATTACTTGTTTTAAGTCTGAGCTTGATAAGTTTATGGAGGGGATGTTTTGATGAGATGGGTCACAGGCCATTGTAGGCAATCCGTGACTGCTATTAGCAAATAGCTGGCGATGGGACACTAGAGGGGAGGGCTCAGAGTTACTATAGAGAATTCTTTCCCAGGTGTCGGACTGCTGGGTCTTGCCCACATGCTCAGGGTCTAACTGATCACCATATTTTGTGTTGGGAAGGAATTTTCCCCCAGGTCAGATTGGAAGAAATCCTAGGGTTTTTTTGCCTTCCTCTGCAGTGTGGGGCACGAATCATTTGCTGGTTTGAATGAGAGTAAGTAGTGGATTCTCTGTAACTTGAAGCCTTTAAATCATTATTTTAACTTAGCAAAAGGTTATGTGCCTACTCCAGGAGTGGGTGGGTGAGGTTTTGTGGCCTGCAGTATGCAGGACGTCAGAGTAGATGATCAAGATGGTCCCTTCTAGCCTTAAAATCTATGAGTCTATGAGAAGAGTGGAGTAGGTTATTTGCTAATTTTAGCAATGAAAGGCCAGACTTAACATATAGGGATCATCATCCATTTGCAGGGATTTTCAGACAGTTTAAGTGGGCAATTATACTTGTAACTGCACACCTAGTTTGTATGCACATGTATTGACATTGCTCACATAAAAGATGAAAATAACACGTGCAAATACATCTATTAGCTATATGCTCATGCAACTATCCAATTTTTTGCGTAGTCATGGCAACTGCATGTACAAATCAGGTAAATAATAGAGCATACATTTTGCACATGCAATTGTGCACCTAAACTTTCTGAAAATCTAGCCCCAGATTCCTTGAGGCAAAGATGGCAGGAGATGGGTTCAGCGAAGAATCTAACCATTACTCAGGTAATTCTTTTACAATATTACATCCTCTGTTCTCTGAAAAGAGTTCTGTTTCCTGCAGTGAATGGGAGACGAGGAGAGCAGCGGACACTTCTACAATGCTAAAATGCAGCCAAACTAAGAGATTATTAAAATTTCATAAATTCCAAGCACAAGAAACAGTGATTTCCAGTAGAGCAGTCCACCGAAACAAATTGTATATCCTGCCATGATAACAACCGGATTTTACATTTAATAGTGAAAATAGACTCCTAGGCATGCATTGGAGCAAACTGTTATTTCTTGTTTACTTTACTATAAGAAAAGCACTTAAAGCAGCAAGTAGTTATGTAACAATAACATTTGCGCTGAGCTCAAGGAATAGACAACTTTGTCAGCAGTTAACACAGATTGATGTGTTCCATTTGCATTTTAATATTTTTTAAAAGCCATGATTTAATTTTAAGAAAGTCCAGAAATTACAGATATATTATGAATGGCGAGCTATCAATGTCACTGGTTAATTAATTGTTTACGGTGGTTTGATGTAAGATCATCCAGAAATATGCCCATGTCTGAACAAGAGAAATCTTCTTCTTTTTAATTAATACCTCATAGCTACAGCCCAACGATGTATTTGTAATGATTGGAACGGGCCACCAATTCTTAACACACAGTGTTTTAAGGTTTGTGTTTTGGGGTTGGTAAGACATCACAATCACAGGTCTATTTATCCTTCATCTGTGATCAGATAGAAGAGCACAAGGTCTGATTTTCAAGGATGCTGAGCACCTGTAACGTCCATTAAGATCAGTGGAGCTGTGGAGCACTCCGCACCTCTGCAAATGAGTCCCCTACTACCTAGACTACATCTACACTATGAGCTAGGGGTTTGGTTCCCCTGCCCATGTACACGTACTCGCGCTACCTCGATGAGAGCTGGCATGAGTGTAAATAGCAGTGTCGCTGTGGCAGCACTGGCTGTGGCAGCAGAGGCACGACTGAGCCGTGCTGAGTACAAACCTTTCTGAACCCAGTAGGAATGTACTCGCTCCACTGCCGCTACCCATGCGACTGCAGCTACACTGCTATTTATACTCACGCTAGCTCTCACGGAGCTAGTGTGTACACGAGCAAGGGAATCACACCCCTCGCTCGTAGTGTAACGTAGCCATTTATGCCTATGAATTCTACCTGCTCACAAATAGTAATCCAGGGATTTTAGTCCAGTTGTTGGACCCTTCCTACTGAAAATGCTGTCTCTCTTCAGATTATTCCCCTGCTCCACAAGAATCACTCCACTCTGAAAGAACACATCACCCAGCCATTCTTCTAACCTGGCTTGCACCCGGGTGGCATCCGCCCAGCATGATGGTTGTGCCTTTAATTCAGATGATCTTTATATTCAGTTTATTGTGGGAATGATCGAATGGTGCTTGTCTAAATACATCCATCCTTTTCCCCTATAGCAGCCTGAAACCAGCTCTAAAGAGAAACCTAGTCTGAGATGAACCAGGGTCCTTTTTCAGTTAATAGTTACAGAAACAAATGAAAAACAAGGCAGAGACTCTCACTTCAATTAAATTGCTGTTTATAAATGGTTAATAAATGATTAATAGACGTTATAAGCAAGTGATAGACATGAGTAGTATTTGTTATAGATGGTTCTAAGCACATCAGTAGAAAGTATTATAGCTGGTTATAAGCAACCTATTGACCTGCTGGACTCTATGGCGATCTACAACCATTGATTATCCATTTGTTAAAACATCTATTAATCATTTATTAACCTCTTTATAAATGGAATCAATATAAAGTATGACCCTGGACAGCATTTGTGATTTTAGAGACCAAGATTTTTCCAAAAGAGACTTGTTTGTGAGTACCTGCCTTGAGACCGGTCCCTTTTCGAGGTCTCAGGTTGGGCAATCAAAAATTAAGGCACCTAAACTTGCCAGTCACTTGAAAATTGTGGCCTTAGTGAACAGGAACCAGTGAAGATTTTCTGTGTGTATGAGTCAGAAATCTCGTATGTTTCTGTAGGGATAAACCACAGTAAAGAAACTGTTAAAGTGGGTTAAGAGGACTGACTAGACCAAAGTTAACATTTGTTGATCTTTAAGAGCATTTCGAAAGGAACTGCTTGAAAGGATACTTATTTCCACAGTACTTCCTTTGGCCAGGATAATGGGTACCAGCACTGCAAGCTACTAGAATTTCACATTTTCTTTATAATTATTGACACCATCAGGGGCTAAGTGACAAGCTCTTTCAGCTGGAAGGTTTGCACTTTCCCAAACACCTGCACCTCAGGCTGCTTTCAGCTGCCACCATATCCTAGCACTTTGTAGCCATTAAATCAGAGACACTGACGTGGGTTCTGCAATAGACTGTGATTTTCTCTGGAGGTCTGTGTGTCGTAACCCTTAAAAACCTTTTGCACAGAGCAAAACCCTATAATCAGGATTCATGCTATCATGGTGACAGCCTTAGAATGATGCACAACCTCCCACACCACTAAAAATAACTGTCCTGACTTTACAAAGGTTGGCATATACCAATGACAACTCTCATAAGCAATTAGAGAAGGCAGTTGCAGTATCTTATACACAGTTCTTCAGTCTGTAGACATTCCTGTGCCTTCTACCCTTGCAGTGTTTGCACATCACACTCAAAACCACCCTCTTGTTATCTAGCTGATGAGATCCTGGCCATAGTCTGGTTCCTACATATCTATAAGCAATGGAAGTTTTGCAGTTGACTAAAATGGGAACAGGATGGAACTCCTATATGGGTTATAGTTAGACCTGGTTGAAAAACAGGTTGACAGTTTCACTAAGAAGTTTGGTGAGGTAATATCTTTTAACGAACCAACATCTGTTGGTGAAAGTGACAAGCTTTCAAGCTGCACAGACTTCTTCTTCAGGTCTGTGCAGCAGGAAAGCTTGTCTGTTCCACCAACATAAGTTACTCCTTCAAAAGATGGTACCTTGTCTTTCCTACGCTGGGACTGACAGGACTACAACTGCAAACTAAAGTGTCTGACATTTCAGGTTTGAAATGGACTCATCTTCTGGTTTTGGTGAAATTTCTCATGATATTCCTTACTGACATTTTTATCAAAAGTAATTTCAAAATCATCATTGCAAATTTGGACTTGCTGAAAAGTGGGGGTTGGTCAATGAAATTTTTCGAGAATGATTTTGAAAATCATTTGTTAAAAAAGTCAGTGAAGATGAGAAATGCTGGGACAGCAAACTGTGGCCATTGGGAGCTGCAATCGGCCGAACTTGTGGACACAGCAGGTAAACAAACTGGCCCGGCCCACCAGGGTGCTTACCCTGGCGGGCCGCGGGCCAAAGGTTACCGATCCCTGGACTAGATGGACCAAATTTGATATCTAGTATGGCAATCCCCAGCTGCTGAAAATCTGGCTTCCACTTTCTCCAACCCTGCAATTGTAAGTTATTCATACTCTCCTCCTCCACTCATATTTCCACTCTCTTCTTGTTCTCTTCCATCAGATTCCTTTATAATTTCTACCACTACTTCTACATGTTGACAAATGTCCTCTTCTACGTCAGTTCTGCCATCAACCCCATCCTCTACAACCTGGTGTCTGCAAACTTCCGCCAGATATTCCTCTCCACGCTCATGTTCCTGTGCCTGCCATGGAGGAAGAAGAGAAAGAGACCCAGCTTCACCAGGAAGTCCAACAGCATCTCTAGCAACCATACGTTTTCCAGCCAAGTCACTAGGGAAACGACATACTGAGCCCCGAGTGAAGCCAAAGGAAGAGAGAATGTGTTTCAACGTGGATTTAGGATGTGAGCGAGACCTCTGGGACCTTAGTGCATGGTCTCTAAATTCTCCATAACACGAATGTGTTTAGCAGTCTCATTTTTGTTGGAACAAATAGGCTTCGTTCTGCCAGTAACTTTGGGGTTATTTTAAAGCATCAGCCTTGCCTCTTGTGAATAATGGCTACGCATTTTGTAACTTCGGTATGGCATAGATTCCGACGCAGTGTTATCTGGGAAGCCACAGCACTTCTTCAGCCTATAAATGTCAAGCTTAGGCAACTCATATCGTGCTTCATCCTTTTCTCCGTGCAGAAATGCTGTGCTAAAGTCGAAGAGCTCAGCATCATTTCTCTTGGTGGCACTGAGCTGAGCCTTTAATGAGGAGCAAGGCAGTTTTGAGTGAACAGGGATATTTTTTGAGGGGGGGAGTAGTAATCTGAGAGGTGATAAAAGAAAGAGAAATGGAAATAATGGAATCAGTAGGGAATATTGCACTCAGGGAGCAAGGTGGTTATTTATAGAACTCATTCTTAATTCTGATTAATTAGACCAGAATGTCCAGGAGAGTCAATTTAGTGTCCCTAAATTAAATAATAAAATAATTATAATGCCTTACCTAGATCAGGATAGCACCTTGGAAAACACCGTTCAGTGCTCTTAGGGTGCAAGGATCCTCTTTTTGTTAGAGGTGTGTGTAGTGCCTAGCACGATGGGACGTTGATACCTCTTGGATCCTTTCAGCAAGGTCATCACACAAATACATTAAAAAATACATCATAATAATAATAATAATAATAATAATGACAAAGTCTAGAATGCTTAAATTGAGGCAAAACTTATTGTTAAAAACAAAGAAGAGGGCAATCTTACATTTGCTTCATAGCCAAATCCCATTTTTACCACTGAAAAAAAGTAAAAAGTTAGTTGAGCCATATCAAGAGGTGAGCACATGCCTGGACCATGATGAGAGAGGGCTGCTAATGGATGAAGGAGAGGCATAGAGCAACCTGCATGAATTCTGCAGGGCACAGATCATTGATTTCTTAGCCATTCTTATTCCAGTTTTTCTCAATTTGCAGGTGTTTTATTAGCGAGTTTGCTGATATCCCAAAGGGCAAGCTCAAGTCCGAGGTACAAGGGCCGCAAAAGACTCTAGTGCAATTTTCTTATTCTGTGACCTAATGATCTGTATTTACCAATCTCTAGCTGCAGGCAACACACACGAAGAATTAACAGAAAACGAGGTGATTTAAATTCAGGATTCCCAGTTCCAAAACCAGGCCCCTTCTTGACAGACTAGAGGGGCAGCAGACAGAACTGTTGGGTCTGAAAAGGCCAGTGTAATCGGACAGTTTGCCTCTTAAGGGCTGGAGCTAGCCAAGCCTGATTACAGAATGAGCCACTCCTGGGAGAGATTAGGGTGACTGCCCTGTAAAGAGCAGCAAGAGGGCACAATGAAGTAGAGAGAGGAGTGAAGGGAGTGGCCGTGAGTGAAAGGTTTCTGCTGGGAAGATTCTGAAACTAAGGGAGCTGTGACAGAGAGGAGAGGCAGTAATCCACAGGCTCCTGGTAGGGGCCCTGACTGAGAGAAGGGTTTGGGCCTGGTAGCCAGAACCAGAGGGCCGAGGTTCAGTCAGGTAAAGCCTGGGAGTATGGGGCTTAGCTCCTACTAGAGACCCTGACTAGCAGAGTGTAACTGAATTGATGTTGGGACCAGGAGGTCCAGTACATAAGGACTCAATAAATGGGTCCCCAGGAGGGGAATGTTGTAATTACCTGTTCATGGTGAGTTATTAAGGGGTCCTGAATAAGGGAGAAGTTGGTAGCCGGACACCACAAAGAGCCGCCCAGGAGGTGCCTGGCCCTGTTACAGTCAGTCATGTTCCAACAACAGGTGCGTACACATAAACCATTATGTGGCATAAATCCTCTTTGTTAAATGAGTGCTTAATACAAGAGTTCAGCCCAGCTGGGAGGAGCTAATCTGTATTCAACCATGGCTGCATGCAGGCAGCAAACCAAACCTATGGCCAGATGAAAAGTGAGGCTTGGGTCAGATCTAACCCTAGATTCGGATTTGCAAACCTTTTATCCGAATGGGCTGTGTAGCTTCAGGGTTTGAATTAATGCTCCCATCGCTACCAGCCAACCATCTACACCAAAAACACAGGCCCCACATAATAAGCTAAAGAGGTACCTCTGCTATTACAAGGGTGAGCTGAGTAAAAGGAAACCAGCACAAGCGTTTGTGCAACGTGTGCCAAGCTCTTGTGATCAGCCACATCATATTCTAGTATATTCCTATGCACAAGTTGACACAATAGTGTCCGGGCCCACCTGCACATAGTCAAATTCACTTGCATTGCCAGGTGTTGCTATCATGTCTCCTGGGCAAATGGTTATATCAGAAACCTGACCAGCAGACCAATAATTCCAGTCAGACAAAGTTAAATCTTAGGGAAATCAGTGCAATTTGCTAAAGTTTTGATTGTCAGGAAGTGATGCTTAGATCAAAGGTTCTCAAACTGTGGTCCATGGACCACAAGTGGTCCGCACGCTCCATTCAGGTGGTCCGTGGATAGATCCCTCTAAGGTGTGTGCCTGGAAGGCTGCACACAACAGAATAAAGAGCCACCCATCTAATTAGTAGAGCCGTGCAGGCGTGGCTCCATTAATTAGGTGCCTAGACCCTGGATAAGATGCACATGTAAGGTGAGGTGGTGGCCTTGGGGGGAATTGGGGGTAGGTAGGAGGGGGCAGTGGGGTGAGAAGAGGGGGTGGGGGGAATTTGGGACATGCAGGGCTGTGGCATCCAGAGAAAGAGGTGACTTTCTCTAGCTCTAAGGCTGCGGCTGCCAGGGAGAGACGGCCCTCCTTCCCTGCCTCAGCTCTGTGGTAGGGGAGAGACCTCCCTCCTTCCCAGCTCGGGGTCTGCTGCAGTGGGGGAGAAAGGGAGAGACCCCCAGTCCTTCCCAGCCCCAGGAGAGAGAGGGTATATCTATCACATTGGAAAGGTGAGACTACTGATATTAAAACATGAATTGTGTGCTTCTATTTGTAGAACATAAAATGTTAATTATTATTAAGGGGTTTTTTATATGGCGCTTTTATCCAAAGCACTTTACAATAGTTACCTAATGCTACAAACAACATTTGGAAAGATCACTAAGTAGTCCGCTGAGACCCTCAGCAATTTTCAAGTGGTCCGCAGAAAAAAAAGTTTGAGAACCACTGGCTTAGCTTAATTGTGTTGATTTGAATGGGCTATAAGAAGGAAGTAAATTGCAGATTTGTTTTAAAAAATGAGTGGGTAAATCATATAAAAAGGAAGACTGAGTGCCTGGTATGCCAAGCAAGGTTAAGTCTTGAACTAGTCCAGTGTCACCCAGGAACTATTATTTCTTGGTGGTAACAGTTGTTGCTATGCTGGCACACCATGCCACTCAGAATTTCCTCTGGCAGTGAGGACAGAATTTATGTCCTTCTGCTTCAAAAGCATAATCCCCTATCCTCTGAAATCAAATAGAATCTCCAATAGCTCATAGCAGTGCAGGGGCTATGACACACAGCTGAACAGCTCTGACTCCGCTGAGTAAATGGCAGAGTTACACACATAGATATACTAGCCAGCTGATTACAATATTAATTATTAAATGAAAGAGGCTTACCGTTTTAATTTACAGTGAAAATTAGTCTCCTTTTCCCAGTTAAACTTCCCACCTGATTGATAAAGGTCAGTTGCCAATACTCTGACCACCAGTGAATTTTTCTAGTACAGGACTAGTGTCCTGTGGATTCGGCCCCATAAGGTTTAGGTAACAGAGTTCATGCATGCACAGCTCCAAATCATAGTTATCAAAAGGCTATTAAATTATCACTATATAAATCCACTTGAAAATCAAGGGTTCCAAGTTTAGAATGGAAATTTTTGTGGGTTTAGTTTAATTTGACTCTGCCAAAATGTGAGCTCTGCTCTGTTTTGTGGTTTGTTTGTTTTTTATTTGATTCCCATGGTAATCCCAGAAGCAGTGCAAAAATTACTTTTTAATGAGCATCTTTATTTTACATACAGTGGGCTTCTATCTAGTTAGAAACACAACTTATTAAATTTACCTAGAAAAACCAAAAGGTAGGTGGTTTCACTTTACATGAAGGTTTCATTTATAAATGGTTTATGAATAATCAACAGATATTCTAAGCATGTTACAGACATAAGCAGTATATGTTAGACATCAGTAGAAGGTGTTATAGATGGTTATAAGCCAAAGTGATAAGCAACCTGTTGCCCTGTTGGGTTCTGTAACAGTATTTTCAAGTCACACAGTAATGAATACCTGCCTGTTTCAGATCAGAAATGAGCCCAATGAACCAAATTTTCAGCCTAACTGTGCCTTCGAGCTGCAAATAATTCTGGCTGCATGAACAATTTAAATCACTTATGCTACCAAAGCAGGTAATTTAATGTCTAAAGGGCCTAAATTGCACCCAGAAATAACTGACAGTAAGATGTTATTTGCTCCCATAAAAGAGGCCTGTTTAAGTCCAGGCTGAAGAAGGTGCAGGTCAGGATCCAAGCAGGATTCTTGCTGTTTGACTGTCTGTATTGTTTCATGGACTAGAATTCTATTCCTGTAGTTGATCAGTCTTGTTGCTTAGAATGCTTAGAAAAAAATTAACACAGACAAAAACAATTCTGTAATTTCAGCAATCAGCACAGAACATGGAAATGTAGCTACCATGGAACTCCCATTGACGTTAACAGACAGTGTCGGTAGACAGAATGTCACCAGGCCTGCAGCTGGGCCTTACCCCAGGGATAGGCAGAGATAATACAGTAGCAGGATGTGTTGCAGCCTGCCAGCATCATGGCTTAGAAGCTGCTTCCAGCTGATTAAGAGTTCTGCAGAAATAACTTGAACGGCAGCAAGTAACGTGTGCACTGGCTGTGGCCACATACCCCGCAGAATCTCACCAAACTCAGCCTGCAGTTCTAAAACCTGCCCTTCCTATTACATTGTTTGAGTAGAGGGAAGATGAGTCACAACCTCGTACACTGACCTCTGGGCCTAGTGGACAAGAGCCCATATTTCTGATCCTGGGAGTGGCCTCAGGATTGTTTTAACCACGCCTCTAACAGGAGCGGCACAGTTGAAGGGTGGGGTTTTCAAAAGCGCCTAGGGAAGTTAAGAGAATAAATGCAGTTGACTTTCAGTGGGACTCATCATCCTAACTCAGGTGCATTTGAAACTCCAACCCTGCACCAAATCGTTCTTGAGATGTTAAACGTCGTTAATATTCCTGGTAAATACCAACCTGCCGAAACGGGCTTGATTATCCATTCTTCAGTCGGTAGGGAAAATTAAAGCACAGCATGAAAATCAGTCTTGCCTGAGGTGCTTGTCCTAGATTTTCTCTAGTGGGTTACAGCAGCACTGAGAATATTGTTATAGCATCATAGAGTTTAAGGCCAGATGGGACCACCAGGTGGTCTTGTCTGATCTCCTGTATACTACAGGCCACCAACACCAGCTAGCACCTGCACACTAACCCCAACAGCTGAAATTAGACCAAAATATTACAGCCCACAGAAGACTAGACTATTATGTGCCACATGCAGAGAATAGGAGGGACCGAGGTGCACCTGTGCCCAAGACAGGACAATGATTAAGTGAGATATACCCAGATATCCTTGTAATGCTGAGCAGATGATAGGTTTATCTTTCATTTGGCATGAAAATAGGAAAGACCTCAACTGAAAACAAAGACATTGGGACAAACCTTTATGGATTCTTAGTAGGGAGGGGCTAACCTTGAGGAGATAAAAGATTTTGTGAACTTGCCCAAACATTTTTCTGGTTCACAAACCTTTGTTCCTGCATTCGAAAACAGAGACGGCCTAAAGCAAAAGCCCTGATTTGCAACTGCAGCCCAAATCTTTTTCAACTGGCCAAATCTCGATGTCTGGAAACAGGGGCAGGTTCCAGTTTGGAACATAATTTCAGACCCCAGAGTTCTGGCATATTCAGAAACTCATGGGAGTGAGCTGGCGGTTTCAAGCACTCCATTTAAAACGAGAACTCATATTTTTCTAGCTAAAGAGAAGCCCACGCTGTGTATTACAGAGAGAAGAACACTGGTTGCTGCAAGAAAATGATACAAACTGCATGGTTCATACAAATGCTCTTTATTAGAAGTTTTCTCTGTTCCCCTTTCTGCTCCTTTTTAACCACAGTCTCTGCTAACCTAAGAAGGTTTGGGGATGAACTGAACTCAAAAACTGATAAAGTTGGAGTGGGCTTGACATTGGGCATAATTAATTCACTCATCCGTATTTTCGTTTCATGTACTTGTTTGCTTCTAAATTATATATAGGGACAGAGGAGAGAGAGCGTCTGTGAGATGCTGGATCTACGTGAATTTCCTGCTAGTGATGTGCAATGCTCATTTCCACTCAAAGAAGCCTTAGAACCCACAGATGTGAAACGCTAGAATGGATTCTAAGTGACTCGAGTCTAAAGAGATTTCACCAGGCAACCTCTTTAAATGTAATTTTAAGCCTTCATTTACCTTTGCAGTATTCTTGACAGTGTCATCCATTTTGTCAGTGTGTGAAATCAGATTTCTAGTGTCATTATACTAGTCAGAAATATCCCCTAGACAAGACTTTATCATCAAAGGTCCAGCACTCATCAGTGTTTTAATGCTCTGCTGATCTTGTCTTTTTTGTAAAGTGCATGAGATTTCACTTCAATGACTTCGCCCTTTAAAAATTGAACTAAACAGAAGGATCATCTGGGAGGGGTTAGCAAACAGGATCTTTTTAATTTATAGCAGCAAATGTATAACAAAACACAAAAGAAAAGTGTGTTACAACTGCACACAATTTGTGTTACAGCTTTAAATAGAAGGTCCTTTAGCCTGTCTGATTACCAGAGCATACACCCTTCATGAAGAGGAGACACATTTACACAGCATGACAGCGCAGAGTTTGTGGGTGCAATATACATTTGAGTATTATTTTGATATTTTGGTGATTATGGAATTGTATGGTAATTCTGTTAGGGAAAAAATGGTATTGCTTACAATTATTTCCCATTATGAAACAACAGCTGAACAAGTGTGTCTGTTGTAGTCTGGATTCTTTTTTTAGCAGCTAAATAGCCAATCCAAAAATCTCATTCTGATGTCCTGGCTTTGTACTCAAGAATCCCTTAAGCTGTGCAATTTGACATGTCGTACTTGTGGTGAAAATACAAAAAGTGCACTTTTTTTTTTTTAAATACAGAATTTGTATGTGCTTTATTTTATGTGGCCTGTTGTGTGCCAGAAATAATGAATATTAAGAGTGTCTCAGAGTCTAATTTGTAATAGTTACTCTGGCAAAGGGAAGGGAGTGGGATGTGAAATCCCCCCATGTAGCAATCTAAAATGTTATTTTAATGTAACAGGCTATTATTTATACTGTATTTTATGACCAAACTGTAATGAAAAGGCTACTTTCTGAAATTAACCTTTGTATTGTATGGTGATTTTTTGTTTTGTTTTTTTAATTCATTGATCTTAAGAAATAAATAACCAACTTTAAGATTTTGAAGGCTTATATTTAAGCGGCAGATCTGGGTTAATGACAAAACTTACTTACTAGTGTTAGAAGGCCAGTCAACACTGGTCTAGGCATGCGAAATTCAACTGGCTTTTAACCCGATGTTGCAACTCTGCCAAACTTCAATCCCAGGCAAAAAAATGGAACTGCTGGTATGGGTCTCTATTCATAAAGTATTAAAGAAGGGTAATATAATTAATCCATCAATATGGGTTTATGGAAAATAGATCTCATCAAGCTAACTTGATAGCTTATTTTGATGAGATTATAAATTTGGTTGAGGAAGGTAATAGTGTGTATATAGTATACTTAAGCTTCTTCAAGGAGTTTGGCTTAGTACCATACAACAGTTTGATTAAAAGCTAGAATGATACAGGCACCTATTAAATGGATTTAAAAACTGTCTAAATGACAGGACTCAGAATGTAATTGTAAACTGGGAATCATCACTGAGCAGGTGTGTTTCTAGTCTCATGGGGCTTGGTTCTTAGCCCCATGCTGTTAACATTTTTGTCAATGAACTAGAAAAAAAACATCAAAGAATCCCTGATAAAGTTTTCAGACGACAAAAAGACAGGGGTGAGGGGATGGTAATAATGAAGACAGGTCACTAACCATGAGCTCCCAGTGCGGTGCTGGGGCCAAAAGAGCTAACGTGATCCTCGGCTGTCTAAATAGGATTGGGGAGGCTATATTAGCTCTGGTTTTGGTACTGGTGCGACAGCTGCTGGAATCCTGTGCTCAGTTCTGGAGCCCACAATTCAGGAAGGATCTTGATCAGTTGGAGAGGGCTCAGAGAAGAGCCACGAGAATGACTAGAGGACTGGAAAACATGCCCTGTAGCAATAGACTCAAGCAGCTCAGTCTAGTTAGTTGATCAGAGAGAAGGTTAAGGGGTGACTTGATTACCATAAGTACCTACATGAAGAACAACATTCGATAATGCGTTTTCCAATCGAGCGGACAAAGGTGTTTTGAGAGCAAATGTCTGGAAATGGAAATTAGACAATTTCAGACTAGAAATGACAGACAGATTTTTAACAGTGAAGGTAATTTACCAGTGGAGCAATTTACCAAGGGCTGGGGTGGATTCTCCATCACTGGCAATTTTTAAATCAAGGCTGGATGTTTTTCTAAAAGATCTGCTTTAGTTCAAACAGAAGTTAAATTCAGGGCAGCTCTCTGGCCTATACTATGCAGGAGGTCAGACTAGATCAGGGATTGGCAACCTTTGGCCCGCAGCCCATCAGGGAAATCCACTGGCGGGCCAGGACGGTTTGTTTACCTGCAGCATCCGCAGGTTCGTCCGATCGCCGCTCCCAGTGGCCGTGGTTCGCTGTGCCAGGCCAATGGGGGCTGCGGGAAACATCCCAGCCCGCCGGTGGATTTCCCTGGCGGGCCACATGCCAAAGTTTGCCGATCCCTGGACTAGATGATCACAGTGCTCCCCTCTGGCTTTAGAATCTATGAATCTATTAACTCCTTTATAGAAGGAATGACTTATTTAGGAAAGGCGAGTCTGAATGCCTCCCTCCCTAGCCTGCAAGTGTTGGGGATTCTACAGAGACAGCCAGAAACTGAAAGCCAGATGCTGCTGGCCTCTTAAAGTGGCCAGAAAATTTGACTTAGAGAGTGAGGAGCTGAGCTTCAGAGAGATTGAGCAATTTGCCTCAAGTCGCACAGGAGTTCTGTGGGAGAGCTGGAAATTGCACCCAGATCTTCTTTGCCTCTGTCTAGTGCCTTAAACACAAGATCATCCTTACGTCCCTTGTCCTTTCATTTATTTGCTTTTTTTTCCCCAATCTCATTCTCTGTTTTTACCCTTTTTGTAGCAATTTTTCTAACACACATTTATTCTGCGGCAACAAAACACTCAGGTATTTCCCTACATGCTAAACAGTGTCCTTAAACCTAATGCCGAGTGTGCAACTTTCCACCTCCAATACCCTACAGGCCTTGACTCTTCCCCACTTCTCAAGAAGCAGTGTCATTACCTCAGCAAGGTGTGAAAAAAATCTGTAAAGGCTTCATTTTTTTTTCAGCCAATCAGTCCTAATGCTTTGATTTCTGCACACCCAGAAATGTGATTGGAAGAATAAAAAAAATCCTTTAACATCTGGAATCGTTCAGGGTTGGAAACTTAACTTCTAAATCCTGGTTGAAATTGACAGCTGCTTGGAACTAGGAGAACGCATTTCTCAGTTGCTCTATGACTAGGCTAGCAAGAAGCAACTATTTCCTCAACATCATCAATTAAAGACTCAATACTTATTAGACAAATCAATATTTCTGGTCTTCAGCTGGTTCTCTTTTTAAAAAATGCATTTTCAGTGCAGTGCACAAGGAATCGGCAGCAACTTCTTTCAGCAATTCAAGTATAAAACAAAATTCTTCCCTCCCAACTGATTGAGCTTTCCATGCACAGAAGGATGCAGCCATGGAATCTCGGCCTTGGGGAAAGTTATACATGCACAAACAGAGACCAGGTTCATGCCCCTTTGAAAATGCTGCCCTGTACCAGTAACCAGATGGCTGCTGCACTTTGGTTCAGCGTAATCATAGAACTGGAAGGGACCTCGAGAGGTCATCTAGTCCAGTCCCCTGCACTCAAGGCAGGACTAAGTATTATGTAGACCATCCCTGACAGGTGTTTGTCCAACCTGCTCTTTAAAATCCCCAATGATGGAGATTCCACAACCTCCCTAGGCAATTTATTCCAGTGCTTAACCACCCTGACAGTTTGGAAGTTTTTCCTAATGTCCAACCTAAACCTCCCTTGCTGCAATTTAAGCCCATTGCTTCTTATCCTATCCTCAAAGGTTAAGAAAAAAAATTCTTCCTCCTCCTTGAAACTACCTTTTACATACTTGAAAACTGTTATGTCCCCTCTCAGTCTTCTCTTCTCCAGACTAAACAAACCCAATTCTTTCAATCTTCCCTCATAGGTCATGTTTTTTAGACCTTTAATCATTTTTGTTGTTCTTCTCTGGACTCTCTCCAATTTGTCCACATCCTTCCTGAAATGTGGCACCCAGAACTGGACACAATACTCCAGTTGAGGCCTAATCAGCATGGAGTAGAGCGGAAGAATTACTTCTCGTGTCTTGATTACAACACTCCTGCTAATACATCCCAGAATGATGTTTGCTTTTTTTGCAACAGTGTTACACTGTTGACTCATATTTAGCTTGTGATCCACTATGACCCCCAGATCCCTTTCCGCAGTACTCCTTCCTAGGCAGTCATTTCCCATTTTGTATGTGTGCAACTGATTGTTCCTTCCTAAATGGAGTACTTTGCATTTGTCCTTATTGAATTTCATCCTATTTACTTCAGACCAGTTCTCCAGTTTGTCCGGATCATTTTGAATTTTAATCCTATCCTCCAAAGCACCTGCAACCCCTTACAGGTTGGTATAATCCACAAACTTTATATTCACTTTATTCTATTAAATGCAAAAATATACGGAAGTTACAGAACTGCTCAAAATATGCAGACCTCTCCCCTAATGATGCACTGCCAAAAATCGTGCAATCAAGAATCAGGCTAATCAATGTGAAGGAAACCAGAAGGCCAATTAAAATTGCTATTTCTTTTTGTAGAGACAGAAAAAAGAATTCTGTATCAAGGAGCAAGGAACATTTTGAATTAGGCAATACTTCTCATTTCAATTATCAAAGTAATGTGTGTGCTTTAAAAGAGGCAACTTTCCTTGTCCTTTTGAAACAAATGCAGTAGTGTTTAAATGGCTCCATAAAATATAATAATCATGCATCAAGAAGTTAATTTATTTACAGTGCTTTTAAATCCCCCTCTGCCTTATTGAATTTACATTTGAGCTGCAGATCAGGTTGGAATAAATTTATGTGAGTATTTAAGCAATAAGTCTGTGCCAGGCTGCATCTCTTGGAGAAGTTTTTATTGCAGGCTTCGGGTGGGCTGTGAAACATGAAACAGAGTATGAAGTGACTTTGTGAACTCAAGTGTAAAACTCCTGTAAAAATGCACTACCCAGAGTGCTGCTATGCAACTGAATTGTACAAAAAGCTACCTGTGCACCAACTAAGATATGTGGCACCAATGGGTGTAACTTTAATGCCAGCCAGTCCCAAGGAGACATCTTAGTCTTCTATCTTCTATTCCCTTCCCTGCCTTTGACATGCTCTGTGGCCTTGGACAAGTCCTTGAACTACTCCGTGACTGGGTTTGCCCATCTGTAAAATGAGCACAATAATATTTACCTCTTGGTTATGAGTCTGAATCAGTTAAGATTTTAAAATGCCTGATTCATTCTTTGATGCAGGGATATACAGATTGCGTGCACACACACCCCTGCACGTGGCTGGCCTGCTGCATCCTGGGTAGGATTGACCCTGCAGGTTTGTTTTGCCTGCTGCCTCCCTCAGAGTCTCCACCAGTGAAAAGCAGCTTTAAGTCCACCAGGAAGTTAAGTTCCAAGGGAGCTTTATGATTAAAGTTCCTTAGGAGCTCTACTCGCAGAGGGGGTAGGGGGCAGGAGAGTTCTCATTCCACTCTTCCGCTAGCCAGCACTACTCACTCTTTGAGCTGTGCTGACCCACTTCAGTTTTCTGAAAGAGGAGAGCTTGCTGCTGCCTTGCAAACTTTCCATCACTGGGGAACCCCAAGGGAATCTCACCTACTCGATATCAGTGTCAATTATTCTACTGCAGCCTGGTGGTCCCAACACACTTGAGCCAAACTCTGTCCTGGCATTTGCCTTGTGAAACCCCACCAGAAGTCAATGCTAAGTCCCATTGTCTCCAATGGGGCTATGCAACATGGTGGGTGCAAATCTCCACCTACTTTTTGTTTATTGTTGCTGTATTAGTGGTGCTATCTTCCCATAACGCTTTAAGCCAGGAATTTTCAAAGTGGCCTTGGGAGAGTTAACTCTCTTTGAAGGTCAGATAAGGATAATGGTTGATATACAGCATAGCAAGTCAGTGAGAGCTCCCGTTCGGTTGGATGTAACACAAATACTTTTTACCTTGTAATACACTCACTATAATATTTCAGTCCCTCAAGTGAGTACTTCTTCCTCGCGCTTGAAAAAACTGGCTCGTTCAGCTCTTTTATATTTACAAATACATCAAGTTTAATTATGCTTGGCTGCTTGTCGGTGAAATCTTTAAAGTCTGAAGGATGGGAAAGCAGTGCTCCCTTTTTCACTATAAAAATGTGAAGGCGTGTTGTAAAGCACGAACAGTCCATTTTGTTTGCTCTCATGTTGTGGCTTCTTGCGGTATATCATCCACTTTAATATCTGAGAACTAGCAGAATGGTTGTAAACCAAAGCTATAAAAAAACCAAATTGCGCTGCATGTATTGCCTTGAGGAGACGTTTCGATTGTACTAAAAGAACCACAAGTGTTGGCTGATTCCCTTTCATATAAATATTAAACAAATGTTCTCTCACGGGGAGAGAGAACATTGCTTATGTCCTCTTTCCTCACTCAGATTAGTAAAATACAATGTGAAATCGACCTCCATGCTCATACTGGCAAAGCACAATATGAAAATGGGTGGAGGGAAAAGTACTTTATTTTGCCCTTTCTACTAAGTTCTCTGGAGACACATCAGAAGCTGAACCAGTGAGCTCATCTGTTGTGTCCCTTTCCTAGCATTCATCTGTCGGCTCATTTCAGACAATAATATCTTTTAGAATTGTCTATTACTATCTGTATGTACAATGCCCAGCACAAGCAGCCCCTGATCTTGGTTGGCTCTTAGAACCTACTGTAATAATAAAAATTAGAGCTGGGCAAAAAAATGGACTTTTCAGTTCATTGGCAGTTTCAAAAAGTCAAAAAAAAATAGTTTAAGGTCAAACGAAACATTTTGTTTTGACAAAATCGTCATGTTGCATTTTAATTGTATTTTTAAACATTTGTGATATGTAAAAAAAATAAAATTAAAAGAAACAAACTGTCATTTCAAACTAAAAAATTATACCATTTCCTTTTGAAAATGCCAAAATTGGCCATTTTGATTTTTTGCAGAATTTTTTTGAACTTTTTTTCTAATTGAAATATTCAACAAAATCTGCATGCATTCAAGAAACATTTCGGCATTGCCAAATCTGCATTTTTCTGTTGAAGAAAAGTTTCATATAAAATATTTCACCCAGCTCAACTAACAATAATTAATGGGTAGGTTCCATTTTTCCATATCCTACTAATAATTCCCTCTGCTATCGAATCTTCAAATGGAAAGCTTCACCGAGTATATCTTTCCGTAAAATGTCCAAATTCAAAAAAAGGCTGTCTACACTAAGAAACATATTTCCAACCATTTAATACTCTGGGTGTTGAAAGGGAACTTCTCACATCCTTGCCCACCAGAAATGTGCAATGAAAAAGCCCCAGATCCAGATACACAAGAATCATTTGTAAAAGTTATTCCAGAAATACACGTTAAGGGGAAACACTGAATGAGCAGGACTGGCATTATCGCTTAGGTAATCCAAGAGTGATGGATGAAAAGTCCACTTTGCTCCTCTGACCTTCCATGGCGACTGCATCTTCATCCAACAGGAATGACCCTGCGAGCTATGATGGCAGGAGCTTTAAGTCTTTTTTGGGTAACCGAAGCTGAACAGGTCAAAGGGATGGCAGAGCCTAGTCCGGGCCCCAAGTGATGTCTGGCAGCATGGGAAGGATTGAGATTGAGCTTCAGCTCCTCTGAACTCCACATCGGTCACCAAAGTATCCTGCTACCAGTCCCGTATATGGGGCTATGCCTAGAGAAAAGTGAAATCTTTGGTACGAGTATATTTACTTTTACTGTTCCATATAGGTACAATCATTGGCCTCTTGTCAGAATCACTTTCTGGTCCTGCCCGAAAGGAACCTGTCTGAGCCATGTCACCTCTTGGAGACCTACGTTAACTCCAAAATCTTCAGAACATAATTTTCAGTAGAGATGCATAACTTCTTAAATATTATCCCTACCTACATTGCACAATGATTATGACAACCAGTGGCCTACAGGTCTCAGGAGAGACTCTACATGCCACCCTTTGGTGAACTATTCTACAAAAATCTGTCCCAGGGAATCCCTGTAAACCCTCAGTGCCCTCTACCAGTGGGCACCCAGAGGTCCCCAGGTCACAGACCTCAAAATACTTTTCAGAGTGTCTGCTTCCCAGGATACAGTCTCCAGGTACAGTCTGCATTCCTTCTGACTTTGCATTTGGCTGTGTTAAAACGCATTTGGTTTCAAATGGCCCTACCTTAACCAAACAATGTAGATCACTTGTGATGACAGCCCTGGCCCCATCATTGTTTACTATTCAGCCAATCGATGTGTCATCCACAAATTTTATCAGTGGTCATTTTATATTTACCTTCAACTCACCGATGAAAATGTCGAACAGCGTCGGCTCTGGAATAACCATGTGGTGGTTTCATCAGGGCTGCTTTCTGCTGGGGCTATGTCTCATCAGTCAGCAGCACAGAGAATAAATGAACCCTGAGCTGTAACAGGGTGAGTGGGCAGGGCAGGCAATTAGTGGGAGGGACACAAAGGGAGCACCAACTAAAGAGGGGCATGTGACCTCCCCACGTGACCTCCCCACGTGACTCCTCCCCACCCCCTATGTTACCCCCTCAGACTAACACGGCGACCCCTCTGATACTTGTCCAAGCGTCTGTTGTTTGATGCAATGATAAAACGATGTCAAGTATCAGAGGGGTAGCCGTGTTAGTCTGGTTCTGTAGAAGCAGCAAAGAATCCTGTGGCACCTGAAGAAGTGGGTATTCACCCACGAAAGCTCATGCTGCAAAACGTCTGTTAGTCTATAAGGTGCCACAGGATTCTTTGCTGCTTGATAAAACGATAACGTCTTTAAAAACTGACAGTTGTGTACAGAGGGGGAAATCATTCATACTAAAGTGGAATGACTGTCCGAGCTATCTTGTCCGTTGCATTTCAATGGGCTGCTAAGAGTCAAACATAATTCTGTCTGTACTCTGTGGGCCACATTCTGTGCTCCACAAAGAGCTAGTCATCACAAAAGAGTGACAGGAGTGGGAGTGGATTTTGTTAGGAAGCCAGCGATGGCTCCCTGATCCTGTGGGCTGATCTGCACTGGTGTAAATTAAAGCAGCCTGCAGAGCTGAGGATTGGCATGGCACAGTTGCACTTCATCCCAATATGCTCCCCCGTGTCCTTTTCCCTGCCATTATGGGGTGAGGGGTCATCCAGAAGCCTTCTACAATGAGGGTTCTCCATCCACAAGGCGAACTCTGAGCTGGAGCGCTCCAGGCAGATTCTGGTTCCTTTACACTGCCTGAATTGTCTTGGGGAAGATAATCTGGCCATGTATATTTCCATCAACAAGTGAGTTCCTCCATTAAGTATAAAACATATCATCTACACAGGGGATGTACAAAAACCTAGCCAGTTGGCTTGTGTCTGTCTGTCTGTCCGGAGTGTGAACAGGTTTGTGATTAAAAATATCCTCACTGTGAGCAGACTCCATCAGAACTCTCTGTAGCTAGTAGGAGTAAAAGTCTGTTTGAGTTTCCTGATTGAAATAACATGCTAGTGCAAAGCAAACCTTCCCCAACAGCTGATCTCCTGCTGCTGACAGATTGGAGACCAGCAGGAGTAGCACATGGACAGCTCTGCTCTGATGTGGATGAAATCGCATTAATGTGATTTTCCCATTTAATCCCATCCAGCGGCGGATTTAGAGTTAGTGGGGCCCTGTGCACAGCTTCATTTTGGGGGGCCCCGCCTCGGGACCCAGCCAAGAAAAAGAACGTTCTCTCTTATTTCCCCCCCCCGCCCATTTTTCATTCTTTTTTTCTTCATCCTCCTACTATATTATAAGTAATGGGAAGTAAATGAAAATAAAGTGAGGTACTGTGATTGGGGAAGGGGGTTGGGGTGCAGAAGGCAGTGCGGGGATCGGGCTCTGGGAGGGAGTTTGGGTGCTGGGTGCAGGTTCTGGGCTGGGATAGGGGGTTGGGGTGTGGGAGGGGGGCAGGAGGCTGTGCTTACCTCGGGAGGCGCGGGTCCCAAAGCGATTGCACACACACCCCTCTGGCAGCAGCTCCTAGGTGGGGGGGGGCCAGGGGGTCTCTGCATGCCGCTGCCCGCAGGTGCCGCCCTCGCAGCTCCCATTGGCTGTGGTTCCTGGCCAATGGGAGCTGCGGAGTCGGCACTCGGGGTGGGGGCAGCGCGTGGAGAGACACACCCCAAGGGCCTCAGGGACATGCTGGCTGCTTCTGGGAGTAGCGTGGCACAGAGGGAAGGAGGCAGAGCAGGCAGAGAGCCACCCTAGCCCTGCTGCTGGCACGTCTCTGCGCGCCCCTTGCGGGGACAGGGGAAGTGACTCTCCATGTGCTGCCTGGGGCAGGGGCAGCACACGGAGACACCCCCACCCCCCCATCAGGGGCACACAGAGACATGCCGGGAGCCAGCCACTTCCAGGAGCGGCGTGGGGCTTGCTGCGCCGCCGGCCGGGACTCAGAGGCAGGTTGTCAGATGAGATTTGTCCTGCATTTTGGGGGCCCCTCTCTTGTTTCATGGTAAATCCGCTCCTGATCCCATCACCAATTTGCAAGATTCAGAGTGACCAAGTGTTCCAGGGCTGCTGTGCTGCAGTCTGTGACAGTCCAACCTACTCAACTGATGAGGTTTTACTTTAACAGAGGCTGAGGGTTATAAAAACCAAATGGCCTGCCCCTTCTTCTCAAATGCTTGGCCTCCCGTGGGATGGAACTTTGCAGCAATGATGGAGAGTGTGACAGGAAGCTGTATAAAAAGCTGCAAAATGTTGCTCAGTGCTCACACAGTCTGACTTCTGGCAATCAACCACCCTTCCAGACTTCATTTTCAACCGCCATTCATAATAGGATGCATACTGATCCCTGGGATATAAACTGGACTGTAGACAAGGCCTCTGTATGGGGTCACTTACGTTCTGTAATGAATTATCCATCCCAGGACGATGACAACCCCTTGACTAATGCCCCAAAAGGAGTCAAGCAGAGCAAAGAATTCGAAGGAACCATCACCTCCAAACTTAGGTCCATGCACAGATTAAGCACTGATATAACTCTGGCAGCTGGGGGCTGATTTTTACCAATACAGTTATACTGGTACAACCCCTAGTGTGAATGCAGCTATGCCAGAATAAAGGTGTCTTATACCAATATAGCTTATTCCCTTTCCCATACATGAATACTGTTATAAGCACATTTATACTGGTATAACTGTGTCCACTCTGAGGGATTTGTACCACTTTAACTATGCCAGTGTAACTTTTGTGTATACACAAGGCCTTGGAAAACAATGAAATCCGGAGGCGGAAAAGACCTTGTAAACTGAAGTGAGTCTATTTTTGTTTGCACCGATAGCTCTGCAATTTCCAGGATCCATAGAAAGCTTCTCCACAATGGCACACATCCACTTAAAACATCATGTACTGTCGATATTCATATGGCAATCACTGAGCCCCTGATCAACTGTCCTTCGCTGTTCAGAGATTTTCTCAGGAGCTAAAGCCAGTTCTGTCAAATACCAATTAAAACACAAAACTTGCCAACAAAGAATTTCAAACAATGTCCAAATAAATATTCTCTGCAGACTTAACATTTCGAATTCAACCTGGCATATCCATGTGTGCTAGCTAAAATCTTCTCTTCCTCTTCTTCATTATGGTTTGTATTATACCACTGCTATTATATAACTTAATTAAAATTGGATGCCTATTGTGCTAGGTGCTGTGCAGACGCATAGTGAGAGATGATTCCTGTCCTGAAGAGCTTACCCTATAAATAAACAACGTGGATTGGGAGGTGGGGATGCGGGGAAGAAGCTTGCCCAAGGTTTTACAGCAAGACAGTGGCAGAGCCAGACTCCTGGTTTAGTACCATAGCAACTAGACCCTACTAGTCTATAGAGTATGTCTATACTACAATGGCTACCTTGGCACAGCCGCAGCCTGCAGCTATCCTGCTGTCATACCGTAGTGTAGACTCTTACTACAGCAGTAGATGGAGCTTTTCTGTCTCCGTAGTTAATCCACCCCCTCAAGAGGTGGTCGCTAGGTTGACAGAAGAATTTTTCCGTCGACCTAGCTGCTTCTTCAGTGGGGGCTAAGTTGACCTAACTACGCTGCACAGGGTGTGAAATTTTTACACAGTCATGTAGCTAAGTCAACCAAAGTTTTAGGTGTAGACCAGGCCCTATATATACACCTCAAATAACCTCAACCTACCTCCATGGTAGAACTACAGAGACAGAGAATAAGAGTGTCCTTCAGGCGTTGTAAGCGCTCCCCTGAGAAATAATGTCAGTGGGCAAATGACTCCCTAGGCTCACTACTAAGTGCTCTGGAGTAGAGTTAAGGCTGAACAATCACAACGCATCTCTTGCAAACCCACCCCATTTATTTATTTTTGTCATCATCAAGTGTCAGGCTAGAAACTTTGCCTGTGTTGTCAACTTCTAAGTGTTGTCATAGGGAAGCTTGGGAGAAACAGAAGCATAATGACACTCTACTTGCTTTTAGTGTTTCTATATATACATTCTATTGTCAAGAGGCGCTGGGTGCTTTTTCCAGCACAGAGGACAGCTGGGTTGCCAGTATTTTCATCTAATGAAAACCACTGTCTTCAAGTGTCATTCTTCTCCCTCAAGTTCATAGATTCATGTTAATCAATTGAAATATCTTCACCCCAACTGAAATCTCCCCTTCACTCGTTTAAAATATTTTATCCCCCTCGCTGTTCATTTCCCTCACATCATTTCTACAGGGCTCCCAGTCTGCGTATCCTTTCATACTCATCCCCCACTAGATGCCATAATCTTTTAGCATCGGTTGTCGTGATCAACACAGAAAGGGTATTTATGAAAGGCAGGTGTGTGATTCACTGCAAGTCTTTGACAGGGTGGATATATTTCTGTGGCAATACACCAGAGTCATAGCGAACGATGAGCTGTAGGACTGAAATTTAATACTGAATCAGACATGATGGGTAAAATGTTTTGTTGGGGCTGGAAATGCAAATGCTGAGTCTCTAGATCAGGGGTAGGCCACCTTTCAGAAGTGGTGTGCCGAGTCTTCATTTATTCACTGTAATTTAAGGTTTCGCGTGCCAGTCATACATTTTAACCTTTTTAGAAGGTCTCTTTCTAGAAGTCTATAATACAACTAAACTATTGTTGTATGTAAAGTAAATAAGGTTTCAAAATGTTTAGAAGTTTCATTTAAAATTAAATTAAAATGCAGAGCCCCCCGGACCGGTGGCCAGGACCCGGGCAGTGTGAGTGCCACTGAAAATCAGCTCGCGAGCCGCCTTTGGCATGCATGCCATAGGTTGCCTACCCCTGCTCTAGACTGTTTATTTTCAATTCTCTTTATTTCCTTGTGTTTATTTCATAGGGCGTAGCCAGAGCCTGTATCCTATGGTACAGAACTGAACTATCTATGGTAGCTGTTGAACATTGACTAAAAGAGAATGTAGGACTATGAGCAACATGAAACAGGCAGGAAAGAGGGTTGACCACAAAGTGCCCAGGACTGCAAAAGAAGAGGGCACTTTGGGTCAGAACTGAAGTAGGATCGTAGAGTTGTCCAGAGACAGCTCCCAGAGTCACTTGCTCCATTCTGCATGTATACAGGTCCGTCGCATCTTAGGCGCATTTAACATGCGCGATTTCAGCTTTACACGGTCGGCAAAAACAAGAAAAAAACAAAGAAAAGAGAAAAATAACAATTTAAATACTGTTTCTGTAGTGCGGGTGATTCCACCCGCCATTACACTCAATGTAATTTTGACTATACGCTATTTTCGCTTTACACGCTGACTGTGGAACGTAACCCCAGCGTAAGGTGAGACAGACCTGTACAGTCATTGTTCTTAGTCCCTCCTTTTAATGAGCATTAAAATCCATCCATCACCATTCCTCACACATGATAATGCAACGCAGGGCTCATGCTTTACTTGTCAGAATTACTGAGCTCATGGCTGCTCAAAGAGTCACATTAAATCACAGAACGGAAAGTCCATTAGGTCATAATATTCACCACTCCCAACCAATGCAAGATTCTTCCCAACAGATATTCTTTAGTGTTCTGTCCAGTCTAGTTATAAATGACTCAACCAATGCATTTCCTCTATCACCTTAGGGAAAATATTCTTCAATCCAACTGATTCTACTGAAAGGACATTTTTTCCTGCTGTTCAGATTAAATTGATCTTTGCTCAACTTCACAATAGCTCTTTGGACCAACCTAAAGCATTCCATCACTCCTTGGTCTCTACAGAAATGTACCAAGCATACAGGTAATAATTTCATGACATTTGTTACAACCCTGAAAGAAAGATATGTTGTAAGTGGTAAGAAAAGGGATTGGGATGCAAAGGAAAGAGAGGATCTGAGTTCACATCAAAAGGACCAGGGAATGGAACAAGGATCTGGTTAGTTTTGGAGGAGGGAGGAAGAGGGGTAGCCTACAAGGAAGGGAGGGAGATGACTTCAAAGGTTAAGCTAATCATCTGGTCACTGGGTATGTCTACACTGCAGCTGGGAGGCTTCTTCCCAGGATGGGTAGATAGACAGGAGCTAGGTCTGCTTGAGCTAGCGTGCTAAAAATAGCAGTGTAACTGGGGTAGCACGGGCAGCAGCTCGGACTAGCCAGAGTATAAACTTGCCTGGATCCCCTGGGTATGTACTGAGGTGGATATCGCCAGCCACTGCCCATCCCAACTGCAGTGTAGACATGCCCTTTGTATGGTCTCTGTTTGCTCATCACTAACTTATACATTGTAATTAATAGCTCTGGTTAATTGTTTTATTTTTTATTTTTACTGTAAATGATCTTTTTTCTTTTAAACAAAATTTTTCAGAAACTTTCTTTTCTTTCTCGCTATATAATTCCATTTTTCCAAATAGTATTTTTTCATTTCTTTTGAAATGGTCACAGAAAATATTTCCCACTTTCCAATTAGCACTTGTAATTATCAATCAGGAAGCTCACTAATCACCTGCACTGCTTTTGTTTTAGTGCTAGGAACTTAATGATCATATGTAGCTATGTGACTCTATGGCTTTCTGTTTATCGCACCTTTACATGTAAGCCTCTCTGCTGTAGGGAAGGGTTGTAAGTCAATTGGACACAAAGTAACACAGTCTCATGAAGACCTGTATTTGTTGTTTTCCTTAATATCAAATAAAATTCATCCACACTAGAAGAGTGTCTTTTGCTCTTTGTGTGCAAAAAACATAAGACTTAACACAGACTGGGTTATTCTTGGACTGTTTGGGGTTCATGGGTTTTTGTTGTTGTTTTTTGCTACTTTTTTGTAATAAATCTGTTACTTTAATAGGATTTTTAAAAAGTGAAAACTACTGTATATTTGGCTGCAGATGAATTCTCTTCTCTGGGCCTAAGCTTGGAAGAGGCAACATTCCTATTAAAGCCAAGATTGCCTGCCACCCTTCTGTTAGCTAACTGAAAAAAAAATGAAGTGCAATCTCAAATACAATTCAACTGTAAGGATGCTATGTCACATAAATATTCATTGCTAAAAGTCCCTACCTTCATCTAAACTGCTCCATGTTGCTAAGATACATATCCTAGTGTTTGAAGGGCCAAATTTTGAAAGTGTATCACAGTGGGTGCACCCACAAAAATGCGTGTGTATTGATTGTGCATCAAAAACATTGTATTTGCACATTGGTGCTGGAGCTAGAGGTGCAGGGGGTGCTGCAGCACTCCCTGGATTGAAGTGGTTTCCATCATATCCAGGGTTTACAGTTTGGTTCAATGGCTCTCAGCACCCCCACTATAAAAATTGTTCTAGCACCTCTGTATTTGCATGCACAGATTGGGTAATTGAACATACCAGTGTCCATGTGTATTTTCACAGAGGAACCAAAGAGCTGTAAAGATCTAATAAACAGGCATGTTGAATCTCAGTGACACAGAGACGTCCTTCAGAGAAAAACTAAGTCAATATACCAATTTCTTGTAGATGTGCTCTGTAACAGTAATGCATTCATAGATTATGATTTTCTCTACATTCAAGAAGCTATAGATTTACCTATATGTTTCTAGTTAATATTCATACTTCTTTCTGTAGTGCTTGGCACGTTGAACAGATATCTTTAATGGCATTTCTTGACAGCATCCCAAAGAAAATTTGTTCTGGATATTATCACAGGGTTATTTTAGAACTGAGAAAAGAAATGTTAAGCATTTAGTTGAAATGAAACCTTATCTCCCCTTTCCTTACTCCAGATGATGGGTGTCATCATTGGATAGGATATAGGGTGGCAGAACATTTTCAAAACAGATTTCAGCATCCCCGGAATGCTGAGACTTTGATTAATTTATTTCTAGATTTCTCCCTTTCCCGGCTACAGTATTTTATTTTTTGTGTTTGGTCTAATCAGATCTATTTCAGCTGAGTATAAATTCTCCCAGGAATACAAGTCACAGAGATCATACTTATTCTAGCCTCCCTTTTCATCCCGTCACAGTCAAAAGGCTAAGTGCACCTTCAATCACTTTCTGGTGCCTCTGAGAGCGCCCTCTCCCCCCCGAGATATTAGGCCTCTAATCTCCCCCTGCCCTGGGGTAGGTCCACCACAGCTCAGGCTCAAGTCCCCTGGGTACCAAATCTGATTTCTCAGCAGGTCTGACATGGCTCTGCACTTGCAAGTCTCCCTTTCAGGAGCTGTGACCAGTGGTTAGTACAGAGACCAGACAGCGTTCTTAAAACAAAATATTGTTTAATCTTTCCAGGAGGAACAAAGCAAACCATAGAGAAAAAGGATTTAAGACAGTCTAAATGCCTGTTTATCTCACCTAAGACTTATCACCCCCTGGAAGCCTAGGAGGGCCCAACCTCCTCTTCTGGGCCTGTCTCTGTGTCAGCCTGTTCCTCCCTAACAGCCCCTGACAACTGCCTCCACCTCTCTCTAGCGAATCACTTTTTTACTGTTTCGTTTCCTTTAAATGTGTTAATTCCCAGCCTTGGCAAAACAAGTCTTGTAATTTTGCTGGTACCTGGAAGTAGCACCTGTAGCCTAGGCATATTTTTCTTACCCTCCTTGAAATGTTTACCAGGAGGTGACTGATCTGTTGTGTTCATCTATATGCTAGTTTACTAACAGTCCTGCTATTAAGCTAATCCAACATGTGTACAGTACATATTCCAGTAGCCTGATATAACGCTGCGGTAAGTATCTCAATAACCACGTCATAGGCAGCACTCATCAATTATTACAGATTAGCCCTCACATCCTTCACATCGTAGCAGAGACCAGCCCCTATTCATGTATATGGAGACATTTTTATCTGGCAGATCCATTAAATAATGCTTAAATTGGGGCTGACTTGCCATTGGGGCTGGGATGCCTCGGGTTGCCAACTTTGCAATATATAAAAACTGGACACTCCAGCAGGAGTGCTGGAACCTCCCCTGCCCCGCTCCTATCCCCGATGTCCTGCCCCTGCCCCACCTTGTCCCACCCAGGCCTCACCCCTGCCCATCCCTTCCCCCGAGCCTTGCCCCTACCCCGCCTCTTTCCCCAAGGCCCCGCCCCTTCCTCCTGAGGCCCCACCCCCAATTCACTTCTCTGCCCTCCCCTCCCCCTGTCATTCACTGCTCTTCCCCTCTCACCCTCTCCCTGTGTGGATCCGGAGGGACTTGCCTGCAGAGCCGGGACTGGGAGCTGCAGCTGCTCGATGCAGGTAGGAGGCGGCTAGGGGCTGGTGTGGGTAATGATTAGGCACCTCCCCCACCTGCAGTAACCAGACTTTGTAAACCAGTAAAGCAGCTGACTAGAGGTATTTTTGCAACCCCTGTGCACTATGGAAGGGGTCTCCATTCTGGGACACCAGCTAGTGCAGTGGGCTGCAAAGCCATGAGACCCACCTTTAAGCTAATCCAGCACCCCCTATATCCAATGCCACTTGCATGAAAGAGGCTGAGGCTGCTGCCCCATCCCATAAGCTAGGGTGGAGTTCATCTCCCCACACCTTCCATGCAGAACCTGATTACTTTGACGTTTATATGGGAGAAGTGGATTTCCTCCAAAATGAACGGATATTATGGATTTCAGTGGGAGCCGCTTCAAGAGCCTATGTATTGAAAGTTAATACATGAAATCTGAGAATGCTGCTTTCTCAATCACTTGCACCAGCCTGGCTTTTCTTTTGCAGTCTCCCCTCCAAGAACGGATGGCCTCAAGCCCTGCGTAGCTTGAGAGATGTGGCAAATCTCATTTCCCAAGATGATATGGCTGGAAGGGGAAAGAAAGCATTGGAATTTCTGATATGCAAAAGAAAAGCTGAAAACTCATTGTTCAAAGTCTTATACTCCTGAAGTAGCAGCGCATCACAGCAGGTAACAGAGTCAAGCAGCTGATGCGACATTAGCAAATTCAGTTCTTCTCTCCTCACCATTTTGCACCTGTTCACTCTGGTAATGAGTAAATTATTTATTTTATAAAGTACATTTCCTCCAAGCAAAGAGATCTGCCATAAAATAAAAACGTGTTTTCATTGAAATGCAATTTAACTGCAATTGCCCCTACTTCTGTAGCAGTGAAAAGAGATTGGTATTCAGCTGCTACTTTATTTGTCTTTCATTTAAAATATCTGTGCATCCAGTTTTACAGAAGCACTTTAATGCTTTCCACTTTCCATCCAAAAAGCACTCCAGATGTAGCACGCCTAAAGATTTTCAATGCTGGTAATAAAAAACTATTTAGCTAGGGAGAAATGGCCCTGACCATTTTGCTGAATGGTGCAAAAACAGTTTCAGCACATGGGCCCACACCCCCACACCCCCCGAGCAACAGAGCTAAAAAACCAACAGTGACATAAAAGTACAGTGCTCCCTGGAGGTTGGTACCCCAGGAATCCACCCTACTCACCAGCCCCTAGAACCAGATCTGTGTTTAGCGCTGGATTCTGCAAATACTTAGGCATGTAACTTTATTACCATGAGGAGTTCCACTGAAGGCAATGGGACTACTCACATAAGTAAAGTTACTCAAATGTGCGAGTGTTTTCAGGATCAGACCCTTAGCTTCCAGAAAGCTACTCTACCAAGAAGAAATACCAATGAAACGATGAAGTGGTAACTTATGGATGAATTATTTGTCCTTATCAATTATGCTGGCTATGAAACCTGGCCATGCAGATTTCAAGATGTTCTCCCTAAAGTCCGCATAGATTAAAATACATGCCTGGATCTGTATCCAAATTCCCCAATTTTTTTTGGGGGGGTGGGGGGGGAGCGGTGTCCAGATCTAGGATTTTGGTGCATTCTCCTCTATGGTCTACTCTACTCCACTTCCCTTTGGCCACAATACACCATCTATTTGTAAAACGATGATTCCCATTGAGACCAATGGGGATTTGTGAGTAAAATGAATAATACAGCCTCTGCACACTCCACTTTTCAGAGGTGATATTCTGTGTACAGTCAGCTAATGGACAAAAAGGAGTGGAGGGGCTCATTCTGTGTTTGGCAGCAGTGAACAAGCCACCTTGAACCAACCACCCCTTTAACTCCAGACACAGATGTGGGAGTAAAAATTGGCTACTCTACTTGGTGGGGGGGGGAATATCTAATAAACCTTGGTGCAAACGTCAAGACAAAGATAATTCAGTTGCTCTGTACAACCATGTTACTGAAAAGGGTGAAGAGTATAAGGAGGTAATTGTGCATCCTTTATTTCCATTGCTGATTCAAAACGAATACAATTATTTGTGAAGGGGATGTCTCAGTCCTGACTCCCATCAGGGAGCAGGACTGCTTGTGCCTTATGAACTTGTAGTTCAAAATGACAGTTTTGACCTAGGAACACTAATAACGTCATCTCGGTTGTATTTTTGCACAAAGCTGGGCTGATACATTCTGTCTCTCAAGTCAATTTTCATTGCTCTCAGGTGTCAATCGTATACAAGGTAATTTTGGTTTCTTTTTAACTAGACCAACAGGCTATCAAATGCATTTTCCCTCTGACCTTAAAATTGTGGTTTGCTTTCATTTTGGTTTCACTGAATATGTTTTTTCCACATTAAAGGTACCAGTAATTAGTACAAAACCATGAGAGCGTGTTCAGAGCTGTGAGAAATTGCAAAACTGCCAGGAAAAGCAGAGAACAATCTCACTTGCATTGACAGAAATACCAAAATTTGAATCTTGACCAGATTTGAGGTCTTTTTGTGGAAACTCACAGAAATCTCAGTTTTCACATATTGCCACATGCGTCACATGCAAGCCACCAGTTTCTCACTCACCTACCTGTCTGTTTTGCATATTCCATTCTAGTTATTCTCAAGACGCGTTGACAAGGGAGAAAAAATGTTTCTGACGGCAGCCACATCCTTCCGTACATAGGACCCAGATTCTCACCTGGTATAAATTGGAGTAATTCCATTGAAATTGCTAAAGCTAGGCTGATTTATGCCAACTGAGAATCCGGCCTATATGAAACTGTCCTATTTAGTTCACGTGTACATAGGGAATGTATAGTACTTGCTTGAAGAGGGTGCGGATGAGCAGCCATTAGTACTGTTAGAGTTGTGCTAGGCACCTCACAAAGCAAAGAAAGACACAATCTCTGCCCTGAAGAGCGCACAGTCTAAATTTAATACGCCACAAGAAGGGAAGGTCATAAAAAGAGGAGGCTGGGGGAGAGATGGCAATAATAAAATAGTATCGTTATTGCCCATTGAAGTCAATGGAAAGACTGCCACTGTCTCCAATGGGCATTGGATGGGACCCTGACCCAGCATTGTGTGCCTACATCTCGATGGTTCTGCTACTTCAAATGTTCGTGACCGCCCCTCTCCTTAAGAGATGGCAGCACAAGTAGAAGGGTATTTTAAAAAAATAATAATAATAACCGCCCAAGCTACTGGATGCCCCAGTGCATTATAGGTTTCTGAGCTCTCTCAGCTGTATTTGAATTATGTAGCTTGCAAGCAGGAACATGGCTTCTTAATTGTTACTGAGCCCAGTGCTGCAAACAATCTGAGCCAGATTGTGCAAGATTGCGTGCAGGATGGGCACACACATATTGTGGGCAATAGAGCTCTCGTTTTGGGAACCACATAGCCTGGGATTGCTAGCAGGGAGGCGTCTCCATGCCCAGGAAAATGCTGGGGCTTCCGTTTTGCTGCATGTGTGTGAGTGGGTGTGTGTGGTGAGAGAGGGAGGAGGTACAAGGTACATTTCACCTGCTGCAGGAATCACTGGGTGAAATTCTATGGCCTGGTTTATGCAGGAGATGGACCTAGATTATTATTTAAGACTTCTGGTCTTAAAATCTGTGAATTTCTGAATTGTGAAAGCACCAGTCTCGAACCACTTAAAGAGGAGACAAGATTTGTACTAGCCTAAACTCTTTTTCCTACCCAGTTGCTTTGACCATGTCACTCTTCTCTTTGCATCCCTCCACTGGTTCCCCTTCTCTAGGGCATTGGACATAAACTACTTGTCTTCACAGCCTGTCCACACCTTACCTATCATGTCCCATTCAGTACGGAGCGGTTGACTCCGACCTCCGAATGGTCCATGACGCTAGCTTCCATTACCCACATCTTACATTTCAAAACAAGCAACTTGGTGCTTTCTCTGATACTTCCCCTTCTGCTTGGAAGAAGCGCCCCATAAACAGCCGTGAAGCCATCACATTATCCTCCATCAAAGCGCTCCTTAAGTTCCTCAATTTCTGGGATGCTGACAAAAATGTGACAACAGCAAGGCAGCTGCTGTGCTGACACCACTGCCCACCATGCTGACCATCTGTCTGTCTGTCTTCATCTGTTGCTCCTTTGTTCTCCGACTGTACAGGACAGAGCACAATGGGGTCCTGGTCCATGACCAGGGCTTCGACCAGGCTATCATAAAACAAAGAATAAAACAAATTAAAAAAGTTATATCCCAGTGAATGGGCACAGGCAAATCTGCAATTGAGTCATTTCCATGACAGTTTGACATCTGTGATCCTTCTGTAGAGTCTGAAGCTAAGAAGGCAATGAGGGAAGCAGCTTATTAGGCAACAAAGACTGAAATGTATCAGGAATCCCTCCCTTCACTTTCCTAGTGGCCTGCTACACTGCACAAGTGGATACTAGATTATCTAATGGACAATTCCACTGTAGTCAATAACACCAAAGCACCATGCCTGCCTTAGCTCAATTTCTCACTTTACACGGGCATTCTACTTTCAGGGGCCGTTCACTTCTCAATCGGAAGTGCCTTGACTCACAAAACTATAGATTTCTTCCATGCAGTGGTGGGTGAATGACTTATTCTTAGAAAAGGTGAAGTGTCACTGAAGCCCAAGGTTGCTGGATTGTTTATAAATTTAGCTCTCTTAAACTTTCTGACTGTGACCAGAATGATGGAGAAAATTGAGCTCTGCTTCAGTTGTTGCTGTTGCTTTGAACTGCATTGGATGGATTCCTACCAGCATGATCTCCCAGTGCAATATGCATGCACCTTCAGAAAGCACAGAAGTTCCACCGTGTGACCCCCATTAAAGCTAGTTAGGAAAACAGAACCCAGGTTACCATATTGATAGTTCTTTATCCTACAAACTGTAATTAATTAGAGGCCCAACTCAGGAAAACACTTAGGCCAGATTTTTAAATGTATTTAGGCACCTAAAGATGCAGACAGGCACATGAGTTAGGCACCTAGGTGCTTTTGAAAATCCCAAGAGGTGCCTAAATACCTCTAAAACTCTGGCCCTAAATACTTAAATCCATTCAAACAGCACTTAAGCAGGTGCTTAACTTTAAGCATCTCCTTAAGTCCCATTGCACGTGCTTAAGTGCTGCTCTGAGTAGAAATGCTTTCCTGACTTGGGGCCTAGCACTTGTGTTTAAATTTTAAATTTGCTACTTTATCATCTTGGTTTTGTAGTTAAAGTTTCGTAATCATTAAAACACAAATTGTCAATATCACATGTCAAAATATACAAAGTAAATATCTTTAAATCAGACTCTAGTAAGTTCTCAAATAGCATTTTTCTTACTTTGCCTATCTGTAAATTTTGATTATTATCAATGGAAATAATTTTTCATCAGTTTCTGTGAGTATGTGAAACTGACATTTACCAACATTTATCAATAAAAAAAAAATCTAATCCTTTTAAACGTATTTATGAGATGCATTACCTAAGGAAAAGGGAGACCTCCCTCTTTTTTCCTGATGTCCGCCATGTGATTTGACTTGATTCTGTTCTAGGTTTTCCACTTGTTTTTCTCCTACTCTCCAATAAGAAGATGGACATACCATGAGAATGACAAACAGTTTTAGGGCAGTGGCTGTGGGTTATTACTTTTCTATTTTGCTTAGATTTGTTGTTGTTGCTGTTTTGGTAGGTTGTGCAACTCCTCTTTTAAAAATGTTCTTTTTTGCTGTATGTTTTACATCAAAACGTTAGGGTTCTCAGTAAGGTTCATTCTCTCTCTCTCGCTCGCTGTGCAAAGAAGGCTGTATGCTGCAAATGGTGGTGATATCTTGCACATGCTGATTTAAAATAACTGCTCCCTTTGTCTTACTCCTTCCTTTCAGATCCCATCTCAAGACTCATCATTTATCTTTGGGCTTTGGTTCATAACCTTCCCTCTAATAATGGAACTCTCAGACTAGATTCCTTGTGTTTTAGATTAAGGAAACCAGTAAAGAAAGAAAGAAAGAACAAACATAAAGTCTCCATGAAAGTGAAATGCCTCTCTCACTCTTAGATACCCCCTCTTGAATCTCCTCACAGCTCTGCTCCACAGCACATAGCCAGAGAAACGCCTACACTTAAGAGTAGGGAAAAGCGAATCAGATCAGAGCTCCATGCACAACAGCCTTTGCTTCATAACCTTCTCTCTGTTAGAAAAAATTACTATTGCATGAGCCATTCCACTTCCCTTTGCTTCCCTTGGCTAGTGCCATTACTGTATCCATGGGAGCTGTATGTGAGAGATACTGTAGTTATGCATATTGCAGTAAGTACATTTGCTGTATTTGGTGTTCTCTGATATTTCCATATTAAAGACACAGTACAAAAATCTATGCTGTTGCTGTTTGGGACTTTTCTTAAGATTGATGGATTATCCTGTCGCACTTGTACAATATTGACAAAGCTGTAGTTAAAGCATCAGTCCTGCTGGAAGCTACAGGGACGTATGTCTTTGAAAATGAATAATGACATATTTTAAAAGCATTAGAACAAAATGTCTCCCTAACAGAAATCAGAGAAAAATACATCAACTAGGAAGCCGAGCCGTGGGAGGCCTGTCCTCACACACTCCTCCATTCCTTCTGACAGTGGATGCTGAAATAAACCTGCTCACATGTTAAGCCAGCCCTCAGAGATGGGCTGGTAGTAAGGGCGGATTGAGAATTTCTTCTCTTTTCAAATATCCACTTTCACCATCGACATTTCTGACAGATTGAGACCAATTAAAACACTCCTGCGCATACTTGCCCTGCCACTCTGGGAAGAGAATTTGCTCACTTCTCCCCCAACCCCCTCCTTCCCCCCTGGGTCAACTGATAGGTGTTAGCATCAATATGTTTACTATAGTGGTTAGCTTCAATCACTTCCCGTAAGTCTTTCCTGGGGAAAGCTAATCAGAGCCTTGAAGGTATCTCGGGAAGATATAGGCTGTTTCTCTTGGGCTCATCATGGTATATACCGGGGACACGCCTAGGAAAAGGATGAGCATGACAAGCTGGCAGATTTTGATTTTGAAAACTCCGTTTATATCAGAAGCTGTAAAGGATCTGAGTTACAAGCTCTGTGCCAGAAAGCGAATGCCTGTCAGCAAATCCACCCTCTGGCGAGGGCATCAGAAAGCAGCCTGACCACAAGATAAGAGGGTGGGCTCCTTCCTCATCCAGGACAGAGCGTGGATTTTAGACAGCTCTGGGGCAGTGGCTGGGTAGGTAAACACGGTGTGACACGATCCCCAGGGTGCAACCTGGCACTGTGGGACCACTGTGCCCTCTTTACTCACAATTTTGGGGTGGCTCTCACAATGCCTTACTGGTGGCAAGCAGCAAACCCCTCCAGGTGCTGGCACCCTCAGTACAACTGCATATGGAGCCTCACACCTAGCTAGATTGCATGCATGCTCCCAGAGCCACTCATGAATCACGCAGAGAAAGGCACAAGTCAAATCCCCCCAGCTCCCAGCCTTGTACCTTAGGAATATGCTCTCTTGCACTGCTCAAAACCCTTTCTTGAGCAATGCAAGTTTGTTAATTGGTTCACCACTTCATCAGTGGAAAGTGGGCATGCACCAGCCTTTGTGACCTGAGCAGATTTACCAAACCCTTCAGGCAAACTCACTGGTAAAGATAAACAGTAAAACAAGCTTATTGATTACAAAAGATAGATTTTAAGTGATTGTAAGTGATAGGCAAAAAGTCAGAGTGGTTATCAAAAGAAAAGAAAACACAAGCGCACAGTCTAAACTCTCTATCTATAGATTGGGCAACATCTAGATTAAGCAGTTTTCTTACCTCGCTGGATATTGCAGGTTGGTTACAGTCTTTCATACGCAGGCGTTTCCCTCTTTGCCCAGGGACCAGTCTCTTGAGCTCCAGCATTCTCATTGCCTTCAGCGTAGGTGGGGGAGAAGAGAAAGGAAAAGCATGGGGCCACTGTTCTCTGTTTTATACCCTTTTCCATGGGTTTGGAACATAAGTCCAGGCATGTCTGGTGGGCATTGCTGAGTCACCAGGTTGAGCAAGTCCCCTGATGTGACCTTGGCAAATGAGTCATTGAATTGTAACTCCCTTGCTGGACAATGGCTACTGATGATTGTTCGACAGCTGCCTGGGCGCTGGTTAGCACCCTTATTCTTGTCTCTGGGGCTCTAATATCTGGGCAATTCCCCAACTCACAGCATATTTTAGTGACAACCATACAACACAATCTCATAACTTCATATGCACTAATGATAGAGATATTTAGGTAGGACAATGGCTTTCAGCAGCTCATACCCTTTTCTATGATACCTGACATGGCATGCTTTATAAGAAATACCACAATTATATACAAATGATGAATAGTGGGGTTGCAGGGTACACCCCAAGGTATAGAGTGTCACACACGGTGCCCATCTTAGGCCTGGTTTTTAAACTAGTTCAGTATGCAGTTGCATGTGCCAAAGCCACATGCAATCCTAACCAAATATTGTGTGTGAAATTACCAGGACAGCACACACAAATCACACCCATCCTTGAGTTTTAAAATCACTTTTTGGGGCTTTCCCCTGCAAGATTCTGAGTGTCTTTAACTCCCATTAAGTGTGGGTTAAGGGCACTCAGCCCCTTGCAGGATGAGACTCTTAGTGCAGAGGGAAATGTTATCCAGACAATCAAGCCTGTCACCTACTCTTTAAAAAAAAATACCATGAGGCCTGAACACCCCACCAGAGATGAGTGGAAGTGGCCTTGGTTTGGTGTTCCATGTAAAGGACAGGTACTATCAGTATCAGCTATTACACCGAATCATCAGGACTCTGCCGTCTGCATGAGACTTTCCCACACAACAAGAGCTGTGTGGAATCAGGGCCACCCGGGGGAGGCGGGGAGAGCAAGTGGGGTAATTTGCCCCAGGCCCCGGGCCCCAAAGGGGCCCCCATGAGAGTTTCCAGGGGCCCCCATGAGAGTTTTCGGCAGGTCCTTCACTGAAAACACCCGGATTGAGTGAAGGACCTGCTGCTGAAGACCCGGAGCTTCTTCCGCTCCGGGTCTTCAGTGGTAGTTCGGTGGCGGGTCCTTCACTCACTCCGGGACCTGCCACCGAAGTGCCCCGAAGACCCAGAGCAGAAGGACCCCCGCCGCCGAAGACTCCAGGCCCCCTGAATCCTCTGTGTGGCCCTGTGTGGAATAGGTAGGCAGGGTCACATGGCTAAAGCACAAGATTGGGAGTCAAGAGATCTGGGCCCACTCATTTCTGAAAGGTCTGGTCCTAGGGAGTCTATTTCTGGCTCAGCCATGGATTGAGATCTGGGCAATCCACTTAACTTCTTTAAAAGCAGCAAAGAGTTCTGTGGCACCTTATAAACTAACAGATGTATTGGAGCATGAGCTTTCATGGGTGAATACCCACTTCGTCGGATGCATCCGACGAAGTGGGTATTCACCCATGAAAGCTCATGCTCCAATACGTCTGTTAGTCTGTAAGTGCCACAGGAGACTTTTTGCTGCTTTTACAGATCCAGACTAACACGGCTACCCCTCTGATACTTAACTTCTTTAGTTTCTCCATCAATCAAATGAGGATGAGCTGTAGCTACCTGCGAATAGTACTGGGGCTATAATTCATTACTCTTCGGAAAACAGATTGGTCCCCTGGCATGAAAGGCCCTACTATAAGTGTGACAAGAAAAAAAAACTCCCTTGGTTCTTTTGGCAACTAGTTCCTGGGGAAAACGGAGATCTCGCCCAGATGAAATAGCATGGACCCAAAGACATTTTTTTCTCCCCACTGGGTTTGCCAGCCTTTGTGTTTTACTTAGGATTCAAGAGTTCCCGCCAGACTTGAGCATGCTACCAAATGATCCATGCTCACTCACAAGTCCATTAGAGATGCCAAGTTAATGAGTGTGAAACCATTACCCTATAGTTGTTCTCTAATGAAGAGCTCTGATCATTCCCTACACGCACCTTCTGAGCACCTGAGCCTGCTCAGGCGCTTTGTCGAATGGAATCTATCTGTCATCTTGGCAAACAACATTTCATTGTTACCGTTCTTGTCCTTTGCTAGAGCACAAAGCTCATTAATACAGCTCCCATTTATCACTTGTCATTGCGTCATACAGCTGGCGTTTCCAGACTCTTTGCAAGACCCACTGCCAGGTCTCCCACGCCCACCCTGCCTATCGCCTCTTGAAAAAGGATCTGTCAAATAATGACTGACAGGTGGTCTTATTCGCCAATGTCTCAGAGCCTGTACTCATGAATTTTTATCCCATTCCCCTCCTCTCAGGGGTTTCAGGAAGTCAGTCTGATTATATTGAATGTGACAGCAGATAAATGTCTCATAACAATTGATTTTTTTTTCTATCTTGTAAACTACATAATAATGTATCAGCCCTGAACTGCCTCAATGAAGAAAGGGATTCAGATGTAAGTCACAGACTATGAAGTCGGGAGCTAACTTTCCATCTTCTGACATGCATAAGAACCTATGTAAACAGGATGAATTAGGAGGTTATCATCAGTCAAACACGAGGCCTTTTCAACCCCAGTTATAGTAGGAGGCTTAGAGTAAGGAGTGGGAATATGGACCATAATACTACTGTGTACTGGGTATGTCCTCTTGAAGAGGATGAAGTGAGAGGCCAAACCTTGCTGGTTGCGCTATGTTATTCCTGAAGGCAGACTCGGAACTAGTGAATCATGCCAGCTATTCACTCCTTTCCTGGGGAGCCTTCTCTGGATAGCCAAGGAAAAGAACGACCTACTTTGCAAAGGAAACTGTGGGCCAACGAAGAGTGTGTCTTGACTCAGACTGTTCCTGTGTGATGGACAGATGTCATAAGACACTCAAAGGCCCAGAATAAGGAGCAAGGATGTGGGAGAAAAATATCCAGGGACACAGCAGCAGGGCAATGAGTTCCATGTGCACTTAATTTGTGATCACAGTTACCAAGATTGCATAAGTAAATCGGGCCCTTAGAGATACAAGAGCTCCAATTTGTACCCATAATTCATTTTGCAGGTACCAAAAGGTGGGTGCCAATGTTGTGAGGAGCAAATAGCAACTACAAAAGGAAAAGCCAGGCCTCAGCCCTTTACCCGTGCAGGTGATCATTTCTCTTGCACAGCTAATGACGATTCGCCATTGTCTAGATTATATCCAAGACGAAAAGCAGTGCCAGTTGTGAGCTGTGCAGCAGTCCTATGAACATTGTATTCTAGATGTGGGAGCATTAATATACTATCCCAAAACCTCCTTTTCCTTCCCAATTCTAACTCTCCTCACCAAAACCCCAAATCTCTTCCGATCAGTATCTGGGCTCAGTTCATGAAAGGGATAATGGAAACAATATTATGGATTCCCCTAAAAATGAAAATCTTAATTACAAGATATTTGCTCCACACAGCATGTTGCTGCATATTTTAAATTCTCCTGGGGGTGACTTATATAGGAAGCAGAGGCAGATGAGGGGTTTGTTGGGCCCTGGGCCAGAGCAAGTGGGGGCCCCTCCCCACCCCCTGCCGGGAAAATGGGGTTGGGGCACGAGGGCTTGCCCTGCCCCACTCTCCTGCCCAGCACTGCTGCTGGGGAGCTGGTGCGGAGGCTTCCCCCACCCGCCCGGCACTCCTGGCGGGGAGTGGGGTTGGGGTGCAGGGGCTTCTGGGCCGGCAGAGCGGAGCAAGCCCCTGTGCCCCGATCCTGATCCCTGGTCAGGGTTGTGGCAATGCCCATTTTTCCAGTGCCCCCCAATTGGCTGAGGTCCCCTGGGCACAGGCCCCTTTGGCCCAGTGGCTAATCCGCCACTGATAGGACGTTTGTTGGTTTCATTCAAAGGCAAGAAATGATTAAGGAATCCACTAAATGGCTTTGAATTTGCTGTCTTAGTGCAGACAACACTCAACAATTGAAAGAATAGATTTGTTATATAAGTGAGGGAAGAAAAGAAATCATTCCTATGTCTGTGCGCTTCCAGTTAAGGGGCAGATCGTCAGACATGTGCATGCAAAAGTGTGCAGATGCAAACTCCATGGCACGTGCACAATGTGGTTTGTATATGCACTGTAGATGCACCCACTAATGAGGGATTATATATGTCAGTGTATGTACATGGACTCTGAAGGGTTTATGCGTGCAATTTGTTTTTGCATCGTGATGGGTGAAGCATAATTTTTACCCTGGGTCTAGGATTTAATTACAACCTTTTTATGCTGCCTGATTTATAATTATTTGCTAAAGATGGTGTGATCTCACCTTGATCTGCAAAAGAATGCATATTATTTTTATGGCTTCCCGCTTTCTCCTGACAACAGAATACCTCAGCAAATGAGATGTGAAATTCTCAGAACTGTGCGCTCAGTCAGCAAAACATTTTCTGAGGCTATAGGTGAAGGAGACTCCATAACATTAATTTTGTTACATTTAATTATTTCTCCCTCTCTTTTCAGATCTGCTCTGTAGACATTTATTTTCTCTTTTGCCAACAGTTCTACACTGCTTTCTCCTTTAGCTCTTATCTATAGCAAATCTGTAGTCGTCATTAGCTTTGGGGAATGGTCTGATAGATAATGTGTATGAAAAAACAAAACTCCATTGTGTTACAATATGTTTCACCAGTGGCAATCACCAGCCACATTCTTCTCCCTACCTGGCCCAGTCCGACAGTTCTTGCACAGCTAAAATTACCACTGACTGCACTATATGATTAGCATAATATTTAGATACTGAGAGCTAAGGGAGTGTGATCTCCAAGAAAGCCTTTAAAATCGGGAGTAACTCCACTGAAGTCAATGGAGTTACACCTGTGACGGGTTGGCTCACAAAAAAAAAACCCTTGGGGACTGCCAACTGATGTGCTGAGACTACTTCTAACCCATTTTCCCTGCCAGCTTGGGACTCCAGAACCCTGCCTGTTTGAGCCAGACATGCGAGCTTGCTACAAACCCAGACCCAGTCTGAACAACATCCCCTAAAAGCTGCAGGCTTAACTGAAAACAGCTTACAAAGTGTTCCTGTCTCCAGCACTCAGATGCCCAACTCCCAAAACATATAAATCTGTTTTACCCTGTATAAAGCTTATACAGGGTAAACTCATAAATTGTTCACCCTCTAAAACACTGATAGTGCACAGCTGTACACCCCCCTCCTCGCTCCCGGTATTAATACACACTCTGGGTTAATTAATAAGTAAAAAGTGATTTTATTAAATACAAAAAGTAGGATTTAAGTGGTTCCAAGTAATAACAGACAGAACAAAGTGAATTACCAAGCAAATTAAAATAAAACATGCAAGTCTAAGCCCAGTACAGTAAGAAAACTGAATACAGATAAAACCTCACCCTCAGATGGTTCAATAAGCTTCTGTCACAGACTGGACACCTTCCTAGTCTGGGCACAATCCTCTCCCCTGGTACAGTCCTTGTTCCAGGTCAGGTGGTAGCTAGGGGATTTCTTATGATTGCAGCCCTCTTTGTTTTTTGTCCACCCACTTATATACCTTTTGCATAAGGCGGGAATCCTTTGTCCCTCTCTGGGTTCCCACCTCTCCTTCTAAATGGAAAAACACCAGGTTAAAGATGGATTCCAGTTCAGGTGACATGTTGATGCACATGTAGGAATGTAGGAACTTGTTCGCTGGTGTGACGGTGCATCGGACCGAGCATCATGAAGTCAAAACCGATGTCAGAAAGTTGAAACAGGATGTCAATTTATAAACATTGTAACTTGTAACTCGAGCATCGTAAAGTCGAGGACTGCCTGTATATCTATTTTGAAGCAGTGCAACCTCTATTACTATTGGTGCATTGATTGAGTGTGGTGACGTCTCAGACAGTCAGCAACAGACTAGGTCGTGAACCGATAGCAAAATAGTTCATTATCCTTTCGCAGAGAATCAGTGATTTCCTTGGCCCAGTTTGAAGCAGCAGCCTTTTAATAGACCTGATCCAGGAGGCCAAATTCCCATGGATATCAGTGGCATAGGATCAGCTACAGTATGAGTGACAAGCCCACTGCTTTGTAGCTTTATTCTTTCATGGGCAAGGTTGGGGGAAATTAATTAACTTCTGCCACAGTGATAGAATTTATCTGAGATGCATGCACTGCCATAACAACCAGCTGGAGGCAACCCTGGGGGAAATTCTGAGAAAAAGTCAGCTTTCTAAACTTAGAATTTAATTATGCAGAAGGGGAACAGACATTTTTTATTCTTTTTGTTACACAAATGCCAGAATTTTGACTTTTGGTGTGCATAACAAATGCAGCTAGCATGTTCCTATTACAGCTGAAACAGCTGGCACTTGTGTATTTGTTGGTGAAGAGCAGAAAAGTGACTAAATGTACCAGTACATTGAATTACATCAAATCTCTCTTCTCTTTTCCAATCAGAATGAAGGCTTCAGGGCTAAGGTCTGTTCTTTACCTGATTTTATTACATGCCCTGGATGTAATTAAGTGCATCCTTTATCAGCTCTGTTCACTCTCCCCATCCTATCCCAGATGCACACACACACAAACTCACCATATTATTTTCTCTGCTACCCTGACTATCCCTTAGATTTTAACTATTTTCAGTGCCATTTAAAGGGATGCTGGAATGCCAGAGCAACGCTGGGGTGAGGCTGCTAAAATGCCACATTAGTTCTGCCATTCAGTCAAAAATTCAAGCTACAGCTTAATCAAAAACATTTTGTCATGGTTGAAAAAATAATATTTCCAAACATCAGGATGCAGTGTACTGGAGATGTAGAAGGCTCTGCTCATAAAACCACCACTCAGTGTGGCTAGACAGTCTGACCCAAAGACGTTCAGGTTTGTTTATTTCTCTAAGCCTGTTTCATTGAAGAGGAAGGATGGTCCAGTGGTCAGGGCACTAGCTTAGGGCTTGGAGGCTGAATTCTGTTCCCCATAGTCTTCTCTTGGTCTCTCTGCGTCACTTAGGGTACGTCTACACAGCAAAACAAACCCTACGGCAGCAAGTCTCAGAGACCAGGTCAACTGACTCCAGCTCACAGGGCCCATGCTACAGGACTAAAAATAGCAGTGAAGACATTCAGATTCAAGCTGGAGCCTGGGCTCTGAGACCCTTCCCCCTCACTGAGTTTCAGAGCCCTGGCTCCAGCCTCAGCCCAAACATCTACACTGCTATTTTTAGCCCGAATCATCTGACCCAGGCTCTGAGACTCCCTGCCTTCTTTTACTGTGTAAACATACCCTTAGCCTCAGTTCTCCATCCGTAAAAAGGGGATAATAGCACTGTGTTACCTCACAGGAGTGTCAGGAGGGTAAATACAGTAAAGATTGTGAAGCACTTTGATGAAAAGTGAGATATAAGAGTTGGGTTTTATCATATTTTCTCCTCAGGCTCTGTGTCTTTCTGCCTATCTTCTAGCTGATTTTTATTGTTTTCTCTCTCGCTCACTTTCTCCACCCAACCATTTAACCTGTTTTCTGAAGCTCTCATAACTAAGTGGCTCTGACTGATAGCACTGGAACACAAAATTGCCTGGTGAGGCTCTCTTTCCTGTATCATTTAAAGCATAATAATCCTGAAGAGGCAGCCTCATGATAGTTATATCAGTGCTTGTTTAGGTCATATTCATAACTGTGGCCAAATATATAATGAGCCCTCTGTGTGTTCTCATAAATATTAGCAAGGACGGAGTCAGACTTGGAGCCGGTATGTCAGGACACAATATATAGCCTTGAACGGTGCTATCCGGAATAGTGCAATTCGTATCTCTCCAAAAGACCTGCTCCTGAAGAGTTTGATCCAAAGCCCATTGGAGTCAATTGGTTATTGGATCTAGGGTGACCAATGTCCCGATTTTTAGAGACAGTCCCAATTTTTGGGGCTTTCTGTTATACAGGCACCTATTACCTCGATCCCCGTCCCGATTTTTCACACTTGCTGTCTGGTCACCCTATGTGGATCAGGCCCAATTTGCATTAAGTCAGGCATCTGGCATTTGGCAAGTTACAGAACAAAGTGTGCAGTGTCTGTTAGGATTTACTTGCTAATGAGGGCAGCAGATAAATATATTTTCCAGTCAGACCATCATTATATTTTGTACCTAGAGCGGGTTCTCACCTGATACTCCCCACTGTCTGTAGCATTGTCTCAGGATGAAAATGTATTGTTCTCAGCTGTGCTTCTGTGGAAAAATTGCATTTTAGATGCTGTGTGTGTCACTGGGACTTTTAATGTTTCTTTAGTCTCTTGCAAAAGCTTCTGCTCATTTTCTATCAGGCTGGATAGATTTAGAAATATCAAAAGTCAAGGGGTGCAAGAAAAGAAGATGCTTGATTTTTAGTCGACGTGACTTACTTCTAGAGGCCAAAAAGGACGAGGAACATGACATGGCTTGTAGCATTTTACTCCCAGAAATAGCGTGTCAATGATCTATGTCTGCAGTTGGTTGAGATCTGATTTCAGTTCTCTCCTTGAAAAACAGACCGAGCAGTTTTCCATGGCCTTGGTGACACAGACAGGTTGTCCATCTAGCTGGACACAGAAATTGAGAAGATTGTCCAATATGCTGTAATTTACGTGTTATTGACTGATTTGACAATCAACATTGCCATCATATCAGCACTATGATGATCCTGACAAGGTCCTCCAAGCTATTCTCTGCTAGGCAATACTACGCCTACACTACACAAAGTCAGTGACTGATTATTTAAGTCTTTCCGCACATCATGTGCTCTAACAGTTCCTCAATTTACAGACACTGTATTAGGCTACCGGGACCAAAATTGCACAGATTTATGTGGAGGTGGGATCAAGACCAAATTGTCAAAGGGGCTTATCTCAGCTTCTGTGACTACACAACTCAGTATCACTTACTTCCACATACAATTTTTGCATGCTCAGTTCATGCAAATGACAGCAAATATATGCATAAAACCTATTGGCACTTGATTTCCATTGGGTTAGGGTTTGCACAGGGACAGTGTTCCATGTGCAAAGTTGTGTGGAAACAAACAAATGCCCCAATTTTGAAACTGTGTCCCTAATGTAAAGTGTTTGCTGGGTATATCTTTGGCTCCAGCTGACCCAAACAGTTTCTGCCATGTACCGATTCAGTAATGTTGCTGCACTAAAACCTCTCTTAGCATTATTAATAACTCCTTTTAAAACATTTGCTGCTAGTATAACTCTGTCTAAAACCCATTCACCAAGGGCTGTTTCAAGATGCTTTGAAGTCAGTACTCCCATTGACTTCAACGGGCCTCAGATCAGGTCTCATGTGATACGCAAATGTCAAGTCCACGTCTATTAAATCCAACCTAATTCACAATTATTTACTCCACTAAGTATATCTTGGGGTTGGCCTGTGTTTATTATTATTTCTACAATGCCTGTTTCTGCTGCAGCTCTGCATTCTAATTACACAGATTAAAACACCACAAGTACAAAGCAACAAAAGTTAATCACTAAGCATAATAAAAACATCTTGCTTCATGTTGCGAAGTCTCTGGATTGAAGTACAGAGACCAAGGTGGGTCCAGAATGGACAGTTTAAATTAGTGGAATGTGTTGCCCTTTAAAATTTCTATCATCTATCAGCCTGTCTTTCTGCATTGTTGCCTTTCTCAGATTCCTAGTGACATTCTCAGCAGGAGTCACTGAACCCTGGAGCTTTCTGCCATTCACTTGGCTCATTCGACATGAATTGGATACATTAGGCAAGCCTGGAGGAAAAAAAAAAACATTAGCGTTTGACTCTCCAAGATGATAAAGCCATTTACTGTTCTGCAACTTTAATGGAAGTGGCTGGAATTAACACTATGTTGACTGAGATCACTGCTTTATGTTCTTAATCAGAACAGTGCTTATAGAGGGGAGCAAAGGGGGAGATGATGCTTTCCTCTCAGCAGCAGTGATTGCTGGAAATATTGCATAGGTGAGTCCAAGACCACACAAGATCAATATGGGGAGGGTGGGAGGATCCAATATATCACCTGGAAAAACAAAATCTCTACACTGTGTATCCCTTCCTTATCTGTCTCAGCTTCTTCCCCTCGTCATCACCATAATCTGAGTCCCCATCTAGCCAGGTCCTTGGCTTTTCTCTGGCAAAGATTTTCATTTAATCCTATCCAAAGCAGCAAGGTCTTTCGGTCAAAGCAGCAGCACTGGGTCTCCTTCAAATGTGTCGCCATCACAGGATGCTCCTCCTCTCAGTGTTTTTCTACTGTTCATAACCATCCAGTTCCCGGGGGATAGGTGTCCACATCACAAATACACACAACAGTCATCACTAATTGATACTTCTTGAGGCAGTTCCAGCAGAGAGGCCAAGGAGTGAATGGGCCAGGAAAACTGAGCTCTTCTCTCTTTTCAGCCAGGCTAATAAGAAAAGAGGAAAATTTATGGGAGCTAAGGATTCCCACCAGCTGGATGGCAGGGAGACCTTAGCTCCGCACTTTATTATTCATGTTATAGTAGCACCTAGATACACCACCACCCACCCACCCCCGCAAAGATTAGGGCACTAGGTGATGGACTAACACATAATAAGAAACCGTTCCTGCCCCAAGAGCTTCCAGTCTAGGTAGACAATATAGACAAAGGAATGGAGACAGGTAGAGATGAGAAGTGACTTGGCCTTGGTCACCCAGCTGGGCCAGGAGCAGAACCCTGAGCTCCTGACCCCAAGGAGAATGCCCTGTCCATTAGACCATGCTGCCTTCCACCTTCAATTCTTTGACACTTTTTTGAGCGGCTGCTGTAGTGGCTAACAGTAACAGCCGTCATGCAATGGAAAGAGGAAAAACTAAGGGAGTCTGTTTCAGCAAAGTCAAGGGGTGGCTTATATTTGGGTCCCACTTTTCCCAAACCACCAAAATTCCAGCATGATCAGAAGTTTTACTTTGGGTGATCTTCGTGACAGGCAGGCGAGCTTCCTTTTTCCATTGTCTCAATAGAAGGTTTTCTTAGCAACTGTCAGCATAATTTTTATTGAAACTTCATGAGTAGGTGTCTATTGTTTAGTCAGCCTCGTGGTCTGTCTCTAGAAGAGGAATGATTGTCATCTCTGCCAAGCATTGCCATTCTGTCTGGCTCTGAATGGAATGAATAGTCTAAATTAACAATCTGCTTTAAAAATGAAGAGATGGCAGCAGTTATCATCGATCTCTCTATCTGCAAAAGCAACCTGTTAAAGGAGGAGTTTGCTATTCAACTGTAGCTAGTGAGTCGGGGCCCAACACCAGTGGAAATCAAGAGTGACTGCACTGAAATCAATGGTGTTACACCACTTTAAAACTGGTGGAAGAGAGAGGGCAACCAGGCCTTCTATTCACATTCCAAAAACAGCAAGTTGAGAGGTCTACTTTACTGTTTCTTCTGCCCTATGCCCTGGTAAAAATAGGGAGATGGGTGGACCACAAAACTCGGGGAGAGCACTCATGGTATGGAACGAGGCAATGGACTCAGGTTCAGTTGAAGCAGTGTCAGGCTTTATTCCAAGAACTCAAGACAACATCTAGTGGGTAAGGAGACAGGCAGCCATTGCATTGAGCAGGCTCTGACTGGCACTCAACTGAGTCCTTATATAGCTGGCGTGGGCAGCCTCTGTTGGGCAACGACCAATAGGCGGTAAGCTATGCTAATTCAATTACAAGCCCTGCGCAGGCTGCATGAGTTGCTCATAATTTCCTGGCCACGATGCAGCTATTTTTCACTGATCTGCCCTCAAGCATATCCAGGCAGCCGGAGATTCCCCTCATGTAGGGAAATCCATTGGTGGCATGATGGCTTTTTCACCACCACCCCATGGAGTGGATGTGGATCGGCTATGGGAACAGCTGCATCCAGGAAGCTGCTGTGACTTGCTTATCCTTCACTGTTAGAACAGCATGCATAGGCCACAGGGAGCCGGATGTAACATAGAGAAGCTACTTGGCTCGCCTATCCCCAAGTCCTATGCCAAGCAGAGGTCAGCCAGACCAGAAAATCTGGCCTATGATCAACAGTGATCGGTACTTTGCCCTTCGCTTTGAAGCCCCTGCAACAGAACGGCTTCTTTTAGTCTGTGCGTCCTCTGGATTTATGCACTATGGTTCACACTTGCAACATTTACATGTCTCTTCCGTGTAATAAAGAAGAGCTGCTTTGTTAATCAGCCATGAGTGGCACCAGAGAATAAAAGGGAAGCTGTAAGGAATGTAGGGCTGGATATAGAGAAAATTTTAATAGAGGCCTGTGATCAGCAACATGTTAATAGGAAGGGGTAGTAATAAGAATGACTGGGGGAGCAAAATTTCATCCATATTGAAGATCCATCACTTAGTGGTTTCCTGGGCACCAGTAAACATTCATATATCTCCAAACAGGGGGTAACCAACAGACTTCTGGGGAAGATAGCTATTTGTAGTCAAATCAATAATTGATAATAATAATAATAATAATAATAATGCCTTATCTATGAGCAGGGGGGTTATTGCAATGAATTCTGGTATCAAAAGAAGGTACATCCAAATGTTAATAGCTACACTGGAAGTCCAGCCTGCTTGTCACAGTGGTTCATTTCACAATACATTCTTGCTGGGGCTAGCAGGCTAAGCCTTCTTTATAGATACTTACCAGGGGATTCCCACCCAACCTATCCAATATCTGCTTCTGCACCTTGATTTAGGATTACGCATGCATAAAGGACAGGAACCTTTCAGTGGAATAGAAAGCTTTGTTCAGCTTTCCAGATAATAATACAGGCAGTATTGTGTGCAAGAAACCAGCCACTGCTGCACCTGAGCCGCAGAAATGCTTTTGTTACTTGTTTTCTTATTAAATTAATCTATGGGATTTCCTTGAGCTTTATCAGAGATTTAACTGAAAGGGAAACACTTGGGAGATATTATGTGGTTTGTGGCGGGTAATTAAGTTCCTGGGGCTGTTGAAATACTTCTTTCTTCAGTGCTACCATTTAAAAACCATTTTTTCTGTCTCATTACCGACTAGAAAGCCTTGGAGGAGAAGGTCTTCCACACCTGAGGGAAGAGCAATACTTTGAAGTCTCTGGGAAGCTAAGACTTGGGCAAGTAACTGTGCAATTTGGCAGTTAGTCACAGAAAACTAGCCTGCTGGTTAAAGTGAAATGAGCAGCTCATCAGGAGAAAAACGGGCTTTCCTGCAAACCATTTGTGACATGGCAGAAATATAAGGGCAAAGTGCCATTTGGACACGTTCTCCTGCTGCATGAAATCACTAGATTGATCAGATGAATTTAAAGGATTTATTACTTATGGGATTTGAGATATGACACTGGATGTAAATTGCAAATATTTTCACTTGTTTGTTTACTGGATCTGCGGTATTCTACAGCTGTTTCTTTCTGCCATCTGTGCCCTGAAGGTTGGCCATTCTTCTTCTCTGCAGCATATGGGCGATCACGTGCATTGAACCTGCTCTGGGGCCGCTAGTGGGTAGGATAGTGTTTTTAATTATTTGAAGAAGTATGCCTGAGATCAGGTGAACCTCAGACATGTATTATTTTTAGTCAACCTCAATCGGATTCTGAAGACTTTATGGAGATAGTTTCACTGAGAAAATGCAGATGACTTTGTGCCACTGTAAATATAAAGGTCCAGGTCTCTAAAAAAATTATTTAATTTAGGACTCCGAGAGGGGCTTAGGATCTATCAATTTCAATTATACCCTCCCCAGTTTGAAGAACAGTTTGCTGCTGCATTGGTCTCAGAAGCACAGAACTCTCGATGAGAGAGCACTGCAGAGGGGATCCGAGAATATTTTAGTGACAGGCCATCTCAATCTTAAGCATAGCCTCAGGGGCACTACTGAGAAAAGGGAGAGAGGATAGGTGACATCCTGCCAACTTGCCCTGACTCCCCAGTCCAAGGGGCAGCTGATTGGAGCAGCTCTAAACTGTGCCAACTGGAATATCCCGCTCTGGGACATTCTACCAGGCCAGGATCACTGCTGTCCCAGAGTGAATGGTATAGATCTAACTCAGTATGCAAGAATCCCAAAAGGAAGTGGAGCAGTGGCTGTGAATCTGGTCTCTTGTGTTCTAACTGAAATGGTTTGCTTCAGGTCTGAAGACAGAGGTGAGGCTAGAGAAGCCATCCGTTTCTTCCACATATGGTCCTCCCAGTGCCTAAAATCTACCGTCAGTGAAAGCAGAGGCTTCTCAAGGGATCATGAGAATGGGAGACAGAATCCAATAGACAGAGCACTGGGGCTGGGCCTATCTCTACCCCCTTCAAAGGAAAATGGGAAAACATAGTGAATGGTATTAACAAGATTGGAATAAGGACGGTGTATTTCGCCATATGTGCTTGGATATGTGGATTTATTGTTTCCTCGGGGCGGGGGGGCGGGTGAGAGATGCTGTTATGGCCCATTCTGATTGCTCAGAAAGCATCACATCAGATGTGATAGCTATGAGATGAAAGTGGATCGCACTGCAACAGCAAATGGCTTTAATTAAGTTCTCGGCTGCAAGCATGGCAAATGTGAGGATGTTGCTTGCTAGGGATTTTTTTTCCTTTTCTCACATTTTTTTTTGTGATTTTTTAAAATTAATTTTCATAAAGAAACACTAAAAAATACAAAAAGGTAAATGACTTACAGCTTGTACCAAATACCACGCATTTTATAGGATATCCAATAGAATTATGCAGTTACACAGCTTTGCAATTTGTCACAGCTGCAAGACCAGGCAATACAAAACCAGACAATATAATACGTTAGGCTGGGGGGTAACAACAATGATAATACAAGACCTATATAAACAGGCAAAAAAGAGAAGGAGATGACGGGGGTGATGGGCAGAGAGAAGGAAAAAGCAAAGAGGTCAGGTGCAATGGAAGTCTGGCCTTATCTGAGCTATCTTAGCTTTATCCAAATGTATCGAGAAACAGGCTCCAAATGTCTTTGAATTCATACAATGGCTCTCTACGTCGATAAGCTAGTCTTTCTTTCGCTGCGGACTCGGGCAGGTCCAAGCACCGCTGCTCCAGTCTGGGCTAAGCCTACTCTTCCATTTGGGGGAAATCATGCACTGGGTGATCATTGAAGCCTCAGGAACCAAAGTCTTGATGGTGGAGTTAAACCCCGCCTAGTAGGTACATAACCTAGGATATAATTTTCAACTGAGGTGCGGTTGCTAGTTTCACTCTTGTGTCCACCTCTTTCCACAGCTGCCTGACTGTTGGACAGTCTCACAACATATGCATCAGGGCTCCTTGTTCTTTGTTACAGCAGCAACGAACATCAGAGGACAAGGGCCACCGTCTCGCGCAACCTCTATGGCAGCCGATATATTTTGAATAAAATCTTTTGCTGTATCAGGGGTAGCCTGAAAGCCATCAAAGCATTTTTAACATTCTGTAATATCCTCTGCCACTGGGGTTCTTTTAAGGGCTATGGGTGATAACTCTCCTTCCTGTGCTTTCACAAAGAACTCCAGACCAGTGGAGTTCCTCTCCATTAGCAAAGCATATGTAGTGGACATGGGCCTGGGGAGTTCATGCAGCATTTCCAAGGTACCCAGTAGCTCTGGGGCTCTGACTGTCCTTGGTCATCCCAACAGCCCACCTCTAATTTAATATTTTGCAGGTAGGCAGGTGCAGCATCCTCTAGGCTCTCCCATTTTTCTTCATCCCCTTTTTACGTCCTCCTTGTTCTTAAGTTGCCTCAAGTCAGGGCGGCCTATTTTGCTTTGAAGGGAGTAGACGCAGCTGCCTCTGGAGCTCATCAGTGGAAGACTGGAATAATGGAGCACTGCTCTGTACCATTCCCCTGACACACCCTCTACATTGGAGGGTGCCAGCTGATAGCATGGGATTCAGCAGCAGCACAGTTACACCAGCAGGTATACACATCGGGGGAGTTTTCTTCTGGCCATCTGCAGCCAGACTATGGCCCTTTTATACTGCTTGGGAGGCACAGAGGGGCCCCTACTCATTGGAGAATCTGGTTCTTTAAGTGAATCCTCTGAGTACAATATAATGCATCCTACTATAAAGTATCGAGTTGTGTCCTGGTGCCACCTACATCACATCAGATTAGATTAAGTTGAGCGCATTTATACAGTATCACAGCCTATTAACTTGAATTTGTATTTAGTGTATGTGCATCTTACAATAATGGGTTGCTGTCAGCAAAGGTTGTCTGAAAGAGGAAGACTATTAATACAGACATAATGAAAAAGGAGAGAGTGGAAATAATTGAATTTCCTGGTTCTCGTTACAGATTCTCTGGGGCTCAGGCAGTGGCTTCAACTAGCTAAGCATGGCAGGAAAGGAGCAAAAAAAGGAATTTCAGAATGGGGGAAAGAGAATTCTCTCTAAATATTGCCAGATTTTATGGGCACCATTTCTCATTTTTTAGACCGGATGGATCAATTCTCTCTCTTAAATTATAAATACCCTAAATAAATACTCATGGAGGTACACTTTGGAAATAGCCTCATTTAGATGCTCTTGCTCAGTAACAGCAGGTTTATTTTCCTATGGGGAAGAACATGCCATTTATTAGGGCAAGGAATTAAAGTTTCAGCCAATGTCAATGTGTTTCTCAACCTTCCAGAACAAAGACGTTTGGCTGATGACTGGATCCCATTCTCTGAATGATCTGCCCTTTACCCATCACTATTTTAGGAGTTACGGCATAGGTGGGCTGAGTAGAACAGACAGCCATGGTACAGTCAATACTTTCCTATCACACAATGTGCTTTATAGCTTTGATAACTAGACAAAGATGAGGTAGGTGGGTCAAGGTGACTTAGGCTGGGTCTTAATGCTGATTTAGGCTGTGTCTACACTGGAACCTGAATGACAAACGTTTTGTTGTTCAGAGGTGTGAAAAAAATACACATACCGCAAACGACAAAAGTTTTGCCGACAAAAAGCGCTGGTATGAACAGTGCTTGTCGGCAAGAGAGCTCTCCTGCTGACAAAGCTACTGCCGCTGGTTGGGGGTGGGATTTTTTTTGTTGCCAGGAGAGCTCTCTCCCACCGACAAACAGCAGCTACGTTGTACACTTTTTAGCGGCAAGCCTGTAGTGGCACAGCTGTGTCGCTAAAAGGTGCGTAGTGTAGACATAGCCACATAAACAGTCACCTAGGTGGTCAGTACTATGGAAGATCAAGGGAGGAATCGCAAAGACAGCATGGAATACATTACAATCTCACCAGGCAGGGCATGCATCCAGCATGTAGGGAGGAAGGCTGGTCTTGTGGTTAAGACACTGGACCGTGAATCAGAAGAGCAGGCTCCAGATCCTAGCTCTGCAAGAAACTTTCAGTCTGACCGTTAGCAAATCTTTTATTCTCTCTGTGCCGGGGTGTACTACCCCTTTAAGGGGCAGTCTGCAGCTTGCAGCTAAGACAGCCTGGATTCAATCAAGGAGCACCCTGCCCTGTCCTTGGGGCTGAGCCATATAAACAGGAAAAGGAAACTAAGCAAGGGAAAGGGGACCAGAGTCATGCTGGCTGCCACAGGTTGCAGTGCGCCAGGTCACTGGCCTGGCCCCTAGAGACTCTGTGTTGCTGATTCTAACTTTGGTTGTTCTTGCTCAGGGTTCTGAGGTAAGGGCCTTATGAACTGGATTAAGCAGCTCCTCACCTGACCTGCTACTTACGAAAAGGGAGAAAGCCTGCCTGGCTCCTGGAACAATAAGAAAACTAGGAACTCTGCTGGCCAGAGTTGGTTTGGAGGCCTTCAAGGGGACATGGTTTTTTTTTTTTGTTAGTTTGGTTTTCGCCTTCCCCTTTCTGGATCCTATACAATCTGCCATCCGCATAAATTATAATAATAATCAGGATAATAATTCTGACAGGGGTGTGGTGAAGATAAATGTATTAATGTTTGTGGGGCACTTAGATACTGCAGTGGGGAAGCCACATCGGCACCTAGGTCGATGCATGTTACCGTGCTATAAGGACACAGAAAAGTAGAAGTGACATTCCTGTGGTAAATTGCAGACCTATGGGAATAAATGGGTTGGTTATGTCCCTTTGACCACTTCACCTGCCCTCTGGCCACTGATCCATCTATTCTCTCATTCCAAACCCCGGGATGGCTTCAACTTGCTGTCTTTTGACAACTGAATCTCAATTTTAAATAGAAATATTTATGAACCTGCTTTGTGAAAATTTGACAAAATGCTCTGATTTGATTTTAGTATCTCTCTGAACAGACTGGGATGGCAAGCGGCGCCATTCTTTGATTTAAGTCCATCTTCAGGGGTTCTCAAAATTAATTGCACTGCGACCCCCTTCTGACAACAAAAATTACCTACGGGACCCTGGGTGGGGGGCGGAGGGACCAAAGCTTGAGCCTGGCCAAGCCCCGCCACCCCCGGGGATAGGGATGGGAAGGGAAGCCAAAGCCCCACCTCCCCAGGCCAGGAGGCCAAAGCCCCACCTCCCCAGGCCAGGGGGCCGAAGCCCCACCTCCCCAGGCCAGGAGGCCGAAGCCCCACCTCCCCAGGCCAGGGGGCCGAAGCCCCACCTCCCCAGGCCAGGGGGCCGAAGCCCCACCTCCCCAGGCCAGGGGGCCGAAGCCCCACCTCCCCAGGCCAGGAGGCCGAAGCCCCACCTCCCCAGGCCAAGGGGCCGAAGCCCCACCTCCCCAGACCAGGGGGCCGAAGCCCCACCTCCCCAGGCCAAGGGGCCGAAGCCCCACCTCCCCAGGCCAGGGGGCCGAAGCCCCACCTCCCCAGGCCAAGGGGCCGAAGCCCCACCTCCCCAGGCCAAGGGGCCGAAGCCCCACCTCCCCAGGCCAGGGGGCCGAAGCCCCACCTCCCCAGGCCAGGAGGCCAAAGCCCCACCTCCCCAGGCCAGGGGGCCGAAGCCCCACCTCCCCAGGCCAGGGGGCCTGTATCCTGAGCCCCGCCACCCAGGGCTGAAGCCCTCGGGCTTGGGCTTTGGCCCCAGGCCTCAGCAAGTCTGAGCCAGCCCTGGCAACCTCATTAAAACAGGGTCACGACCCACTTTGGGGTCCCGACCGCTGAGCGACTGGTTTATGACTAAGAACATTAAAATTCAAACTCTACACCTAGCAACGATTTTATTTTCAGTTTAAGAGACGAAATTATCACACATTACCAATACATGTAGGAAATAAGTCGAGAAAGAAATGGCATTCATTCAAATGGAATCATACAGCACAAAAATCTGCCTAGGCTCCATCCCTGCCATCGGACATTTGCAGCAAGTGTCATATCAGCAATACTACCCTTGGCAGTGCTGTCAATATCTATGATGTCCATAATTCCTTAGTTAATCAAGGCGAGACATAAACAGAAGAAAGAAAACTTTGTGCTAAATATTTTCCTTGCACGCTGTAGCACTTATGCACCACACAGGAAATAGTACTTTGGATTATAATTAGAGAGACAATGATAACTCAGTCCTTAAAAAGGCAGTTTGAGATCTTAATTAATATCAATAAGGAAACACGGTGTAGGTTTTAACAAGTGGCACTATCTGCATGGTGTAGAAAAAGTTACCTGGAGTATCCCAAAAGGGCAAGTATCCATGGATTAATTTTTTGATCACAGACATGACACTGGTGATGATTAGAGCAGGAAGTTCAGGATTCAGTGAGACATGGGCCTACGAAGCATTGAATAAAATCTCCAGATCAGGAACACCATTGAAATTTTGCAATGTGGACCCACTTCTAGATCCTAGTCAGTTAATATTAGATTTGAGCTCCTCAGGGCAAGGATTTTGTAAAGCACCTAGTATATATCGGGTGCTGTGGCCCTGATCCTACAAATGCTTACACAGAATCATAGCAACGTAGGGCAGGAACAGAGCTGGAGAGGCCACCTACTTCTACTCCCTGTGCTGAAGCAGGAGTAAATGTACCTATTACGTGCTTCATTTAAAGCAGCGGTTCTCAAACTTGGGCCGCCGCTTGTGTAGGGAAAGCCCCTGGCGGGCTGCGCCGGTTTGTTTACCTGCTGCATCTGCAGGTTCTGCTGATCATGGCTCCCACTGGCCACGGTTCACTGCTCCAGGCCCATGGGGGCTGTGGGAAGTGACGCGGGCTGAGGGATGTGCTGGCCACCCTTCCTGCAGCCCCCATGGGCCTGCAGCAGTGAACCACGGCCAGTGGGAGCCACAATCGGCCAAACCTGCGGACACGGCAGGTAAACAAACCTGCCTGGCCCGCCAGGGGCTTTCCCTTAACAAGCGATGGCCTAAGTTTGAGAACCACTGATTTAAAAAACATAAGTAGTCCCAATGACTTCATTATACATGTTTGTTTGTTTGTTTGTTTGTTTGCAGTATATGCATCTCTCAATATTTCTTTTAATCCTTTGTCCCGATTTTTGTTTCTAATTGTACGTATAGCTTTGTGTGCTGAATGCTCAGGAAGTCAGGCTGTCAGAGACAAAACTTAGTTTGGAGAGGACTGTATGTCTGAACGGACCTTATCGGCTATGCACAGTCAGTCCTATCGGTATCAAAGCAATGCTCCATTACCTGCAGGTTCCTGAATAGGCCAGCACATTAAAATAAACGCGATCTTGAAGTATGTAATTCTCAAGAAGTCAGAAGGTTCATAAGGCTCTGTATTGACATTGTATTTTCCAACAGTTGTCATAACAAGCACAATCTCATCTTCTAGTTGACTGGGCAACCCTCTTTTGCTCTCGCGTTGACAGATCTCCAGAGCAGCACATTTTCAGTTTTCCCAGCACTGATAAGTCAAGGATTTTTGCCATCTGAGCTGTCTCTGTCAAATGAATTTACAAGCACATGCATGCATAGCTCAGAAGAACCTTGACTACATTACCTCTGAGCCAGAAAGAGCAGATACTAATCTGTGGGCAAAATACTCAGTTTAAAACCCAGGCAAACATATGAGGAGACCTGAAAAGTGAAAACTTTTATTTCACTGCCTATTCATGGGCAGTGAAAAAGGAAGAAAATACTCAGAAAACTGATTTTAACCTTAACAATAACAGAAGGATTGTTATTACAGAAGAACAATAACAATAACACTGCTTCTTCCAGTGGCTACTCTGGCTGGTTTGGTGCAACTTGTGCATTGTTCCATGCTTAGATCCTTTGTTAGTGCCCAGATACTACGGTGATGGTACACAATTAGAGCATAATTTATTTAGCTGGCGACTTCCTGCGTTCCTTTTACCATGTTATGTTGGAAAGTGCTATTGGCTACCACACGGCGAGTCTTTGATCCAAAGACAATCACAGACCTCATTAAAGTCAATGGGTGTGCCAAGCACTGTTTCATTTTAATAGATGGTGCAATTAAGCCCCTTTATATAGTAGAGACAGCTATCAAGAAAAGAGAGACTGCCCAAGGCATATGGCAAGGCAGAGATAAGCTCTGTGGCCTGAGGGGTTTCCGTGATTGCAAATGCAGGGGCTAGGACACTGGAGGCAAATAGCTTAGAGAAGCAGTTATAAGCATGACTCTGCAGGAGGAAGCAGAGGGACAGGGCTTCTTGGGCATAGATCTTGCTGGAATGGCAGACTTGGGGATTTCTTAGCAAGGAAACTGCCTTTCGTTGTTTGTTTCTACTGTATTCGGGGGAATTTTGCATACATATTTTGGTAAACAGACAAGATAATACCATAGAATATACCAGCCCCACATCATCCATTTCTCATCTTAATGGAAACAATTCTGCAAGGCCCCAAATATTGGCTTAGCCATGCAGGCCAAAAAAAAAAAAAATTAGCACATGCAATAAATGCTATTACACAAACCAGCTTTTCCTCCATTCTTGTACTCTCTGGAAATGTAGCAAAATACCACGATAAAGTTGAAATACGGCAGCACAGTAAACACTGGTGTGTACTGGCAACCGCTGTCCTATTTGTACATTTGATTGAGACTCATTTTTAATTGGCAGAGCTGCTGCCCACAAACAGTTAAGGTCCTTGGTTGTGTCTCTGCTGTGGTAATACACAGAATACACAAATACAGAGCCCATCTAGCAGAATGGGGGACTCTCTTAATTTGTTATGTGTGTTTTCTCTGTACCCACCAGCTGATAGATATGGCAGCTTTATCTACAGCTGTCTCAGCTTGTGGGTTGGTTGAGTCTTCATAGTTTGTGATCCCTAGGATATGAGGACTTTCTCATCCTGCCATTACCGTTTGACCTGGACTCCAAGACTCAGCTCTCCACTCTGTTTATTAGAGAGACCAGGTTGGTGAAGTTATGTCTTTTTTATTGGACCATGACAGTGGAGATTTGTTTTACTCCATTTGTTTACATCTCTCCAGGCCTTTTCTTTTCTAACAAATTTCTCACCAAGATTTGGTCTTCAGACTGCTCCCTCTCCAGAGGGAGTGGTCTTAGCATTCATTTCTCACTTTTCTTCCAGTGTTGGGGCTAACTTTCTGAGCTTCCTTGCTCCATGCACCTTTCTGACTCATTCCTCTCTTACAAAGACTCTATGAGCCATTCTGGATGCTAACCAAAGAGACTCAATTGAGTTGGCTAACCTCTGCCTTCATACATTCTGGACTCCATCCATTATCCCTGATATGCAGCAATGTCCTGGTGAAAGGTTCTGTAATATTTCCTTGAGTATAAGAGAAAGAAGTCTGATGATTCTGCACACCGCATTCATCTTGACCTTCTGGCTTGTAATAGATAGTGGAAGGGAGTCAAGGACGTACATGGAACCTAGCAGAACTCTCCATAAGCACTTCTGATAGATGCTGAATCTTCTTTTCCATCACTGTTTGAAGAACCTCTTCATTGTCCACCGGACAAGTTGCCTCTGTAATAAATGTAACACTTTTAATAAAATGCCCGTTGCCGGTTTTTCTGTGGCATGTTTCCATGCACTAGAACACAAGACAGGGCTAGATTCTGATTCCGTTTATACCACTGTGCTTCCAGAGTAACTTAATTAACTTCTGCAGGATTAGTCCGGTATTCCACTGGTGCAAATAGGATCAGAATCCGATCCATTGCTGAATCAAAATGGCAATGAAAACAAAGTGTCTTTGACAACTTTTAGACCACATAAATAGTACTTGAGCATATGTGATAATCAAGAAGGCAGCAAAAGTAACTGATCATAACCTTTCACAGCTGGGGTGGTTATTACTATTAATTATTTGTACTATAATAGCACCTACAAGCGCCGAGATTGGACCCTGACTGTGCTAGGCCCTGTACAAATGGCAGTCCCAGTTCAGAAGTGTTTATAGTTTAAAGAGACAAGACTGGCAAAGGCTGGGAGGAAGGAAGAATAATTATCCCCATTCTACAGATAGAGATTGAGTAATTTGTCCAAGATCACTCTGCAAATCTCTGACAGCAACCACGATTAAACCCAGATCTCCTGAGTCCTGTCCAGTGCCTTACATGACCACTGTTCTTCACTGTGGTGGCAACAATAGGATAGGAAAATTCTGACCGTTCTTACTAACTTCATCAAGTTCAGTTCTGTCATCTTTAGCCACCCTGAAGTGCACCTTACTCTGCAAGCAGTCCCATTTAAATCAGGCTCAGTTGTTAGTTAACCTGAGAAACGTGGCAGAATCTGGCCCTTCTGCAGATGGAATGAAAAATGGAAAAATAAAATCTCCAAGGAGTTTAAAGTGTCTATCAAATACTCACCAAGGCACCAGGTAAGTGGGTTGGAATATTTAATCAGATGGCATTATCCCACACTGAATTCATCTGCTTAATGTACAATGTTAATGAATCTTGGTGCTGTTGTTGAAAATAGAGTATCAATGTGCATTGTACTGAGTGAATGCATTAGCCACTGTTATTTCCTTAATTAGTATTTTAAAGAGTCCCTTGGAATTGAAAGGTTTATAGAATAATAATGAGTGAAAATGGACTCTCCTTTTGATGTTTAGTGCTTCTTTCTAATTCATAGGAAATTAAGATTGTTAAAAGGAAACAGTTTCTCCTCATCAGTTATAAGTTGTCTACGGTGCCAGCAAAATTAGGTAGAAACTTATTAAACTATATGAAACCACCAACTCCCCACAAACTCATCTTTGCCAGGGCTCCCATTCAAAGTACAATTTGTCTCCCAGAATATTTTTCATAATGCCTTCAGAACACAGCAACCACACGATAATCCACTTGACCGATGCACTAGTTCATAGAATCATAAAATCATAGAATATCAGGGTTGGAAGGGATCTCAGGAGGTCATCTAGTCCAACCCCCTGCTCAAAGCAGGACCAATCCCCAACTAAATCAGTTCCCCACAGAGAGTAGCGCTGCATTTAACCTGCTTCTGATAGCAAGGGACAAAGGAAGCAATGAGATTCCGAGAACTGGAAACCATCGGGACCTTGGTACATAAACTGATGTTTGTGAAAGGACGTGAAGAAGGATGCTGGTGCAAGCCTTTGTTTGGAATGAAATGCTATGGAGGGAAAGTAAAGCTGACTAATGAAAGCAAAAAGAAATCACAGGTTTAAACAGATACGGTGCCTGCACTGGCAGGGGAAAATGATGCAATTGTATGAAGCGATTAATTGTTTTACCATGACCAATCATTGCATTAACTTTTTTAATTTGAATAAGCAGCACCATTCCCAAGAACGGAGGAAACAATCCTATTTAATTAGCAAATACAAATTATTAGCATAATGTGACCTTCTGAAAGAGGATTAAAAACGAGCCTGTCAGTTTCCATTTTCAAATATTGGGCCCTACATTCATGGTAGATCTCCTCCCACAGAGCTCTCTGGAGGGGTTAAGAACTGCAGCAGAAAGGTGGGGTGGAGAACTGGGAGAAAGGAATGGGCACAGCTGGGCTGGGGCCAGGGGAGAACAGGAGAAGGAGAGTTAACTTTGTTCCCACCCAGAGCCATATGAAGATTAACCTGGGAAAACTTAATACAGCTCCATGCTCTATTATATCTTCCCTGGAACCCACTCATGCTAGGTGGTTTCCATTTAAGGGAGGTTCCCAGGGCAGAAACACAGCTGGGGGGACTCAGATAACAATGATGAGCTCACTGGAGCCAAACTATCAGGAAGTGAGCGGGGATGTGTGTCCTGAACCCAATGCAGAGGCATAAGGTATCAATGCAGCTGGCCCTCTGCCTTAGGTCTTGTCTACACAATGAAGTTGCTCCAGTTTGACTTAAATCACCTTAAAAACTGATTTAGTTAAATCAGTGCAAACCTCTGTGTGGAGACATTTAGATTGGTTTTACACTGGTTTATATCGATTTAGCTTTCCCCTGTAAATTACAGGAACAAACCAAACCAATAAGCCAAGTTTGTACAAGTGTCCACATGCAAAACTGACCTTGTTTAACTAAGAGTTTGTCTACACTTAAAATGTTGTAGCAGCACATGTGTACCACTGTAGTGCTTCAGTGTAGATACCACCTACGTCAACAGGAGGGCGTCTCCCGTCAGTGTAGGTAAACCACCTCCCCAAGAATTCTTCCATCAAACTAGCACTCGTCTGCACCGGGGATTAGGTCAGTGTAGCTACATCTCTCAGAGCTGTGGATTTTTCACAGTCCTGAGAGATGTAGCTATACCGATGTAAATTCCTAGTGTAGACCAGGCCTAACTCCATTTAACCACATTTTTAGTTAAAGTAGTGCAGCTTTGGGCTTGTCAACATGGAAATATCCAGGAAAATTAATCTGAATTAAAGGTGTGAATTTAAAGTGGATTAGTCAAACCACATTAAGTCTCTGTGTGGATGCTGTTATTTAGCGTTAAAGTGACCTTAATTCAGTTTAGCTTAATTCACTTTGGAAGTGAATTAAACTAACATGAATGAAGGCCAACTTTAATTCTGAATGATTGCCGTTCGCATAAGGGTTTAATGGGGTTTAATTAATTCACCAATCGGATTAATTTTCCTGTATGTCCCCATGTAGAGAACCCCTTTGTGTGTAGACCAGACCTTAATCAAATAGGGGATCATCTGGAGGTAGAACCGTGGCTCATTCCATGGGTGAGGAATGGAGTGATTTGGAGGAAAATCTGCCAAGAAATCTTCATGGGCTTTCCATTCCCCAAAATCCCTCACACAGGATTTTCCACGGGATGGTGTGTGCCAGCCCATTGACATTTCAGTGCTCTGATGACAAGAAGAAAGTTCTAACTGAACAATTTTTAGCATTTGAAGAACCAAGCTACTAGGCCTTGATATGGGACTCTTGAGAAGCTGCATGCTATGTTATGAAATAATGTGTGAGGGACCATAACCATCATCAAAAACCATCTCATGCATCAAAGTAAAAAGCAGAATAAAATGACAGTAACAATTTATGTTTCTGTCAAACTCCTTTCACACTAGATATACTATGGAAATATTTCCATGTAGAACTGTGATATTCAAAACACTTCTTTTTTGATAGGTTATAGTTGTGTGTTCATACACAATTTCCCCACCCTCTGTCTCATCCCCTTCTTCCTCCCATTTCTTGTTATGTACAATGCTGATGCCATGGCTATTTTAGCATTTAACACATGCAAAAACTGGAAATTGATTCTGAGGCATAATTTTGTTTCTGCCTGGGCTCATTTTCCCTTGAAAACAGGTCTATTCACACTCAAAAGTTACCTGTGCCTGAGCTATTCCCCCCGCCTCCCCCCCAGAACTGTGCCTGTTTGACAGATCATAATGAAAAGTAAAAAAACCACAATTTCTGAGTAGTTTTATATTTCATTACTAGTATCTCAATCCCACATTTCAAAGTGGCAGGAAAGTCATTCTCTCAGATATATAAAGAAAGAAAATAAAATCATATGGAATAATCTGTCAGCTCTGACATGGAAAACTGACAAGTTTAAATGTCTAGAGATTTTCTCCTATTCAAGCTAGTACTTAAATTGCACAGTATTAATTATTGGTGAACTTACCACAGCCTGCAACAGAGAGCAGTCAAAATCCCTTCAGAAGTCACTTTTCCTTAGAATGTAGTTATTCTTATAAGTGTCATATAAGTGCTGGTAGTTATAATCTTTCTTTAACCCTGGGGAAAGGACGGAATAATGTAACACTGCTTTCACTTGATTTATGCCCTCATCATTTCAAAGGCACCCTTAAAAACACAGAGGGCAAACATAAATAAAACAAGGGAGTAAGTGTTATGCTAGCCGGCCAGCTAGCTAGGTACTTTTGTAGTCCCTATCACCATGTTATTTGAAAGCTTACAGGCCAGATTTTGATATCCTTACTTATGTGGAATAGTAGCTTACTACACTTCTAGCCCCACTGAAAGTGTTTACCTTACCAGAGAAACAAGGAAATTCTGGAAATTAATAATCCAGCCCTATAATAGTAATTTGTAATTTTAACCTTACTAGTTGGGGGGAAATGGTTATATATTTTATATTTTTTTCTTAAATTTAGACACTTTTTAAAATATTGCTGATTGCTAGTGCCCTGATCCTGCAATGAGCTCACCTATTTTGAACCCGATTGACATTTAGGGCTTAATCTCCAATAGCTCTTCGTCCACCCCACCCTATCCCCTTTTAAACTTGCACAACAGACAGGGCTGTCATCATAATAAAATGAATCCATTGATTGCTCTGGCAACATTCATGTTTGCCCTGTACAAGTTTGTGTGAACGCACGGCCATATGCAATGCAATTTCCAAGATCTATTAACAATTAGAGATATTAACCACAGTGTGTAAGTTTTGCTCAAGATTACTGTTATTTCTTTCTCAGGCCTGGTCTACCCTGGGGAGGGAATCGATCTAAGTTTTGCAACTTCAGCTACGTGAATAACGTAGCTGAAGTCGAAGTACTCAGACCTACTCGCTGTGAGTCGACTGCTGCCGCTCCCCCGTCAACTCTGCCTGCGCCTCTCGCAGCGGGGGAGTACAGGAGTCGACGGGAGAGCACTTGGGGCTCGATTTATCCTGTCTAGACTAGACAGGATAAATCGACCCCCGCTGGATTGATCGCTGCCCACCGATCCAGTGGATAGTGTAGACATACCCTTAGAAGATGAGGAAGGAGTCTCTGATGGGATACAGTGACTCATCATTTTTCCACCAATGCCCAGTCTCTTCCCACACACTGAAATACAGGGGATGTCTTAGGCTATGTCTTCCCTGCAGCGTTAACCTGGATTCTTACTCACTTGTTGCCTCTAGTTCCCCTCCTGGCCACATATAAAAACCTCTCACCTGTGTTTAATGGTGCTTTCAATCCAGGCTACCTGACCCATCTTGGACTCTAGGTTAAAATCTATGTGAGTCTTTTACTCGGGCTAGTAACCTAGCCACTTTGCAGTGAGGACACGGGCTAAACTGCTCCAGTGCTAATAGTCCTCCAAGACCTTCCGACATTCCCCCCATACGCCCAGAAGAAATTACATGTTCTCCCATAATTCACTGCAAAAGAATCAGAGAGCAACTCATCTGACTGCCATATAAAGAACCATGGGATATACCCCCAGATGTCCTAGCAAAGACGGGTGCTCAGCAACAGGGAGGACATGCTAATTTGCGTAGGGCTTTGCAGTGTGGCTCCTCATACCTGGCTGCACACTCGGCATTCAAACATAGGCCACGACCACTTTGGATTAACAGTCAGAGCAAGTCAAATGACCAGAACCAAGCATGACCAGACCCATCCTTGGACTCGTGCATTCACTTCTGATGGCTAGAAAACAGACCTTTTTTGGTGTTGCTACCAGCTGACAGAAGGGATGCTTATTACTCCAGGCAGGAACTCAAGGCCCTTTCACTCCACCTTCGTGGGGGGGGGGGCGGGTATTATAAAACCTGCACAGATCAATGCAAAACTCTTTGCAAATTCCAGTGATTCGTGTCTAAAATGTTATGGTCATCTCCCATCTCCACCTGTCAGGAGGTAGAGCTAGTAGATCTAGGATCAGTTCCTCCTCTTGCTTCTGAGATCTTGGACAACTCACTTAAGCCACTCTGTGCCTCAGTTCCCCATCTGTACAATGGGGACAACAGCCCTGCCCTGCCTCACAGAAGTGTTGTGAGGGTAAATACACTAATGATTTTGTGAGGCATGCAGATACCTCAATGCAATTAAGTATGGAGGGATGGGGAAGTCTGAGTCAGAAAACATTTACAGTGGGTCAGATCCACATTTCTGACCAGATGCAAAGTGGAATGTTCTTTGGGGTTGGCCCAGCCATCCTGTGCCCTTGCTGCTACAAGACAGATTGTATGTTCCCAAGGCACACTGCCCACCAGAGGCATAACAAGAACCAATGGCTGGAAGCGGAAGCCCAACAAATCCAAATTAAAGACAAGGCAAGCATATTTAAAAGTGAGGGTGATTAAACCATTAGAACAAACTACCAAAGGAAGTGGTGGATTCTCCATCTCTTAATGTCTTCAGATCAAGACAGGGTGCCTTTCTGGAAGATATGCTTTCCTCAAACACAAGTTACTGGGCTAAGTACATGGGTCATGGGGCGAAAATTAATGACCTGTGGTATACAGGTGGTCCGACTGGATGATCTAATGGTCCCTGCTGACTTTAAACTCTATGAATCTAGGTAGTGCAGTTCTGCGCCAGTCCTAGACCAGGGCTGTAGTTTAATACCACAATTGAGTCCAAAGGTTTTGGTTTTTTTCCAGTCCTGTACTAAAGGCTTTAGTCCTTCTAGCTTGAAATTCAGCTGTTATATGTTAGTTCCTGTTCAGTGGTTTTTTTAAATTTTCTTCTAGATAATCAGAAATAACAGATGTAGCTTTTGGTGAGTGCAAACGTGTAACCCAGAGAATAAAAGAAACATACTGAAACTTCATTTGACAGGACTAGGAAGCCAGACTATATCTCAGATGCCACATTTCCTCACTGGAAAGCCTTAGGCCTCTTCACAATTCCAAGACTCTTTTTTAACCCTTCAGTGAAAATGCGCGAGCAGTTCTGATGTCATGATGGATTAGGACATCATTTCACAATGGTGAAGGACAGCTTCCCAGTGAAGCTTGGTCAGCATTCTGCTAAAAACAAACAAACCAATAAAAAAAACCCAAACACTCATGCTGTAATCAAAAGCTATAGCCCAAAACACGCCAGTATAATGCTGCCATTCAGATTTGAATTTCAAGTGTTTGGGGTAGGCTCTGTCATGGATTTTTTTAGAGTGTACCACTTAAGAGCACCAGACAAATAAGATTAGAATTTTGCTCTTTACACATGTAATAGAATTCCTTGACACAAAACACACTTTTAGAGTATAGCAGTTGCTACTTACTGTGTAGAATATATTGTAACGGAGCTATGGACACTTTGTCACTTCAGTATATACCACACCAGGGCAGCTTTGAATTTCACTTCAACAGAAAGGTAAAAGCCAGATCTTCTTACTCCAAAATCAAACCCATACTGCTAGAGCTAAAGGAAAATCAATCAATATACCAATGTTCTTACATGGGCCCTGTCATCATACTATCTGGTCTTCCTTAGCTGTCAGCAGTACAGAACCTATAACAAACTGGTGAGCAGTTCTGAATGCATCCATTAGAAAGCACTGGTCCACATACACACTAACCAATTTATTAAATTATTATTGCATAGCAGCTTGCCTAAATGATAATGAAAAACTACTCCTTGGGTCTATTAGAATAAACTATTAGCACAAATGTTAAGGGTGAGATGTCTGTTTCCACATGCTTTGGTTACAGATTTTTACTGATGTGTTTAGTTATTTTCTCCACCTTTTATCACAAAGGGCTGGATCCTGCATAGACCTGAGCCACTCCCGGAGGTGCGGAGCATCGGAAGATTCCTATGGGTGCATCTCAAGGCACTCTGTGCCGCTAGGCTTTGCTCAGTACATTGCAGGATTGAGCCTAAAATGCATGTGGAGCAATATATTTTCATTTGTCAGAATTAAATGGAGTCCAGTTTCACAATCTGGTAAAGTAACAAAATGCCTTTTGCCTTTTTCTTTACAAAAAGGCAATCATACTAGCCACTGACAAAAGAATAGCTCTAATGATTCACACTGTCACAGGTTTCTGATGCCTCTATAAATGCTTATTATAAATTGTTCAGCCTTAAAAACTTGCCAGTTGCCTTAGGTAATGAAATAATATTTCCCCAGTATTTGCAGTGTCTGCTAAGTGTTCTCTGTAGTAAGGGAAGGAGAAGGAAACTTACAAATATTGAAATAACCTTAACTATTTATCCAGGGAAACCACTGTAGATATAGTTCATAAGAAAGGGCTTGTTCTGAAGATGTTTACTCTGTTGGCATCTAAATTCTCATTTCTTGCTGAAGTTCCCAATTTTTTTTCTCATTTTCGCCAGAAAGCAGAAAAGAACATGACTGATGCTAACCCCTTTCTTCAGAAACCTCAGGCCAAACTCTGTGCTGACTTACAACCTATGTAAGCCCACTAAAGCACAGGAGGGAAGCCAGTGCAGATTCCAGCCAGGCTTGTAAACAGAACCCATTTAAACATCTTCTTTTTATATCAAGTCAAACACCAGTGTAGGATTAAAGTTATTAAATGCTAAAGTGATGTGATCATAAAGGACAGCAGCAGATAAATGTATCAAGCTGTTAGAGGAAGTGGAATACTCTGGCTGAACTGCATGTGCCCACTATTTAAAACCTTATCCCAGCACAATAAAAGTGCGGGGGGGGACTCTAAACTGAAGCTACTAGTGAGAAGCAATGGGTCAAATCCTCTGGTGGAGCTTGACTGCCTTGGGCTACTCCAGACAGAGCAAAGCACCTCAAAAGCTGTCTTATCCTCTACACAGGGGAATCCTCCAGTGGCGTCAGCATCCCATAACACAGAGCGTAAGGCCATCCCTTCTAACAGTCCTTGCAGGCAGTCCTGTTAATCAGAATTATGGTCATGGAGGGTGCCCAGATCGTACACTGATTGGGACTTATAAATACACTGATAGCAGAGAGACAGATATGTAGACAGAAGCAGAATTGAGCAGCAGTGCTTGGAACGTATGATTTGGAAAGTGTCCCAATTAAACAGATTTCCTGGCTAAACCCATTCTGAGTAAGACAAGGGAGGTGTGCACTGATTCTCATTCTTTTAATCTCACTTCCATTGGCTTTTCTTTTGGTCTGCATTATACGTTAATTTCTGCTGTGATCTAAAATGTCATACACTAATTAGTACAGTGGTCACCCTTAATATCTTTCCTGTCTTGCCTTAGATAATTAGGTCATAGATTCTGCACCTGTAATTGGTCCAGTGAGAATTTTCTGCATTGCCATTCAGTTGGCCTAGCTGTGATTGACAGTACTAGCATCTTGCTGTCTTGGCCAATAGGCGCCGGGAGGGCTGCAAGGACATGTGATCAACCCCAGACGCGAGGGTTTAATTTACATCACTTAACAGCCGCCTCTCTGACTCAGGAGTGGTGCTGAGAGGCTCTGGGGTTGGTTCTACCCAGCCCTCTTGGACCTGAAGAAATGCTAACCAAGATAGAAAGTTTGTAGCTACAGCTGTGGCGTGAGGACAATGGGAAGATCCACATTGCTCAACTTAGCCTCCAGAAGCCACTGGAGAAGGGGGAGAACATAAAAAACATAAGAACATAAGAACGGCCATACTGGGTCAGACCAAAGGTCCATCTAGCCCAGTATCCTGTCTTCCGCCAATGCCCGGTGCCCCAGAGGGAATGAACAGAACAGGTAATCATCAAAGGATCCATCCCGTCGCCCATTCCCAGCTTCTGGCAAACAGAGACTAGGGACACCATCCCTGCCTATCCATCCCTATCTAGTTCAGGAGGAAGGGAATTTCTATATTGCTCTTGATCAGACAGAATGATCCTAGCTAACAAGATCCAAATTAAAAGGAGTGGCACTTTGCCAGCATCATGTCGGCAGCTGCTTGGAAATTAGATGCTTCCACAGCAGGGAATATTACATTTCAGATTTTACAAACAGCCTGTAGAAATGTGGAGTGGGCCAGTATACTGCCATTGGAAAGCTTGTAAGAGAGTGGAAATGCTCATCTGCATGAAGTCTGTGCCATCCCTACCTCCCTCAGCTCTCTCTTGTGTCGACCAAAGCTGCAAAGCTAGCCAGAAACCAAAAGACAGCATCTGTCTGTCTCCTGAACTCCTCTGTTCCTGGGAGGAACTCACCATAAAAAGCCACTGTGTTAACGTCCTCCAAATCCCTCCTTAAACTCATGATGCTACAAATCACTTGGCCATGGTTAGTCAGTTGGTCTGTGGGCATTTATGCCTATTTGCTTGGATGTTCAAAAAAAGCCACAAGGAGTTAGACACCTAAATCCCATTGAAAGTGAGTGAGAGATGGGTGTCTAACTTGTTTGAGAACCCCAAACATGTAGCTTATTAGGACTGCTGCACTGTTACCTTGTCCAACTCTACACTTATTTTAGTCCCGCTGTGTTTGTCTCGTTATATATTCAGAGTAAGATCTTTGGGACAGGGACTGCCTTCTGCCACATGTGTGTACGGTGCCTGGCATTACTGGGCCGTGACTGGGGCCTCTAACCAAGGCGATCACTAACATCATTTGGCTGCTGAGCCAAACTCCATGGCCTTCCACCCAAAAAGGGAAGGCTACCAGTTGTTTTGGATGGAGTGAGAAGTTCTAATTACACCGGGTGTACACTACAAAGATTTGTCAGCATAGCTGTGTCAATCAGGGGTGTGAAAAAACCACATCCCCAAGCAGCATATCTATGGCGGCAAAAATCCCAGTGTAGATGCAGCTATGTCAACAGAAGAATGTTTCTGTTGGCAAAGCTGACATCATTCAAGGAGGTGGTGCTACTATTCTGACAGAAAAATGCCTTCTGCTGGTGTACGCTACGTCTATACTCAGAGGTACGGTTATCCTGGCAAATCATTTGTAGTGTAGACAAGGCCTTAGTCTTTCCATTTCCTACCCCACCCCCCAAACAACCAAACAAAGATTTCATTTGCCAGCCTCTTATATTTAATAAATAAAATCAGTGAAAGATTTTGGAAAATTGGTACTTTTCTGATGGCACAAGAGTTATTTGGAACCACTTGTAATTAGCTGCCGATCACAGCCAATTCTGATAAAGCGTTCCGGGAACTTTTCCCCCACTTGTTCCTACTTTGTGGACGAGTGATTTCATCTTTCAAGTGAGCAGCTACACGTCAACATGATTTATGTAGATTTAACTTGCCTCAGACAGATGAGCCTCTTCTGATTACTTAGTATAGCTTCTCGCTGAGTAACGTGAGTAGCTTCAGTGCGTAGCCTTGTGCTGTAAGAGATGATGTACTTCCTAGTCCTCTACAGTGTTCGTTCACCACATAAATCCAGTGAACCCCATGAGTACCCAGTGACATTCAACACAGGTCCAGAGGAAGGAGCACTGTATAGACACACGTATACACCTTGTATTGAATCCATGGCTTTACTGTGCAGACAACATGGTCATTAACTTATTTAGTTGTCACTAGTGGTGGAGCTTTTATTTTCCATAGGCCAATATTTGTAGTGGAGAGGTGTACATACACACCTAGCCAGGGTCTTACCACAGCGCTGCAGTGCTCAGACCTGTATCACGAAAATGTGACTAAAGGAGTGGACAAAATGACAGGTGGATGCTTTTGGATTAAGCCAATATCGAATGAAGTAAAGGCTGAGCAGAGTGCTGGGTATATATTATACAGATTCATCTCGAGTATTCTGGAGCTATCCTGAGCCCCACTTTCCAACTCTGAAGGCTGTCGCTTTGAGAGTGTTCCAAAAAGTTTACTTAAAGACCTAAAGCTGGTGGCCATTGTCATACAGTTTTACATGGCGTAATGCCGTTGACTTTAGCGGAGTTACTTCTGACCAGTGTAAGTGAGAGGAAAATCAGACCCTGTGGACATGTGGAAGAGCAGCTAGAGGCATTACCAGATTTTAAAGCTTACGGAAGGATTTTTTGTTTTTCCTTATATGGAAACTAAAAATCACAGCTAAACAGCCAGGATCCTGTATCGACTCAAGAAGCCTGATTCTCCTCTCAGCTATACCAGCTTTTCAATGGTGTAACTGCATTGACTCCAGTAGCATTGCTAACAGTTTACACTGAGATCTGAATGAGATCTGAATTAAGTATTACAGCTGGCGTGACAGCTCTAGCCAAGACTCACTAGGGTGATTGCAATGTATCACAAAGGGCCTAATTTTGATCTCACTCACTTGGTTTTACACCAGTATAACTCCACTGGCTTCAGTGAAGTACTTCAGCCTTACAGCTGTATAGATGATATCAGAAACAGCCCCAAAGAATCTGCAGGGATTCCGTTCTGTAGAGATGCAGTGCAGGACAAGTCCTAATACTGCCACCTTTTGGTTCTGCTCCCTACAGATATGCAAGGATCACGCTGTAAGCAAAGTACTCCACGGGAGAGCTGTTACATTTCCTTGCATCAAAAATGTTTGCCACAGGGGGCCTAATTATATTTATTTATTCAGCCCAGACTAGTCCAAGGTGCTTTTGCAAAATGAGTGTTAGCTTCTTAATACACATTTCTGTTCCCCCAAAAGGCACGTATTATAATGGCCCTGATTTCCACACTGTGCCCACATTGGTTGCACATAATTTGCATGTACAGTTACATAATCTTGTGCCCACGAGGCCAGTCACACTTCTAACATGACAGTTGTGTATGCCTTTGTATAGTGTACATGCCAATTAGGCGTGCAAATATGAGCTCATTTCTTCATTTCTGTGCCTGCGTATACCAGTGTATTAGAAGGTAACAATTTGATTTAAAACAAAGGTGTCCTACAGTAGTAACACATCAGATTTTCATTGGCTCATATGGATCCTCAGGGATACATAAGAGGTGGAGGGGCTGAATAACTGTTCACACAGGGTTAGATTCTAATCTTATTTACACTGGTGTGAATCTGGATTAAGCCCATTGACTTCAGTGGCAACATTTAACTAATATTACTAACTATAAGAATCTGGACACTTGGAAATCTGAGTCTAAGAGCCTGGCTCAACATGACACAGTGAGTTAGTGGCAGAATCATAAAAAGCCCAGGAGTCCTGATATGCTGTCTGCTGTTCTAAGACTTACACAACACTTCCTTACATAAAATTTATTCTGAGGAGGAAAAAAAAGAGTTGGAAAAATAACAGCTTTCAGCTGAGAACCAGTTTGCTCTATTGACATGGCAGCCGCATGTCTGAAGACTGAAGAGAACCGAGCTTTCCTTATAACAGCGTATGACAAAGCCAATCAAAATAAACATGTACAAAAATATTAAGGATGAGCTAGCAGACAGTGGAGAGAGCAGATGGTTATTTAAAATAACAGCATAATTCTGCATGCTGAATACACATACAAAAGCTCTTGTCATGAAACACAATTGTTAATGGCAAAAGAGAAGGAAAAAACATTAGGGTGTTTTGCAGAGTTGGACAAAAGTGGCATGCTGCAAAAAGGGAATTTTTAGCACTATATACAATTCATTGCAAAGATCAGTAACAGCATGGCAGAAACAGGCAAAGTAGAAATGCACAATGAATAGCTGGAAGAAAAATTGGCCTGAGTGATACAAGGCACCGAGGGATGTTATGGACTCTACCCCAAGTGTAGGGATCAGACACTGAGCCAAAATAGAATCTTTGTCTCCCCAGGAAAAGGTTGATTTTAATGTATTTTTACTGTAGTTTCAAACCAGGAGAGTAGCAAGTCCTGGGAGGGGTATTGACAAAGGCGGCTGGGAACCATGTATGTCATAGATTGTCTCAGTGTTTCTGGCAAACAGGGGGCTGGCTAACACTTGGGGCTGCAAATCAGTCTAAATCACTATGCCAAAAAAAGAGAGATGTCTGATCCTGCTTCCTGTGAAGATAAAGAGGGAGGCATATTCCCAATGCACAGAGAGAGATCAAGGGTTATGTCACCAGACAGGCTGAGCCTGTTTGCCAGCCAAATTTACACACACAAAATGTGTACCTGTATATTCACATCCACAATCCAACTGCTGAGCCTCTGACTAAAGGCACAAAGGCTTATGGTCAGAGGTCCTACTATTCATATTTGCACCCACAATTCATTCTGCAGATGCAAAAAACTGTGGGCACATTCCACGCATAAACAGGGAGGCTCGGCTCAGCTAGCTGCAAATATCATCAAACTATACCTGGTACAAAATACTTTATGAAATTTTTATTTCAACAGATTAAAGTGCCTGTACAAAACCTAATATCTTTGCATGAACTAAACCTCCTGACAACTGAGTGGGAGGTTGGAAGCGAGATGGAGGGGGAGGAGGGTTCAAAACACCCAACGAAATTAGCACACATTATGAACTCACAGCCTGCAATGTTTTTGCATGAAATATGCTGGATTAGCAATATCCTTACGCATATCACCAACAAAGCCATGGGGCTGCAGTGTTATGCAAATATGATGTTGTCTTGAGAGCTTAGGCCACCGCTTCAAAACTTGGGAATCTGCTTCTTAGCATATGTCTGCACTGTGATTAAAACAAACCTGCGGCACTGAGTTTCAGAGCCTGGATCAGCTGACTTGGGCTCATGGGCCTCTGACTGTGGGGTTAAAAATAGCAGCGTAGATGCTCAGGCTCGGGCTGCACTCTGAATCCCAACCCCCATGCAGGATCTCAAAGCCCGGGCTCCAGCCCAAATGTCTACACTGCAATTTTATAGCCCCTCAAGCCTAAATCTGCTGATCCGGACCAGCTGCGGCTGTGCCATGGGTCTTTTTTTGCAATGTAGACATACCCTTAGAGGTGCTGAAATCAAGGGGTACTGCAGGTGGTATGGCCCTCTGAAAATCAGTCCCAACAATATGTCTGAGATCTGGCACCTAACTCACTGGGCTGGTTATCATAGGTGCTGATCACCCACAGTTCCCACTGAATGCAACTGGAGCTCTGGGCGCACAATGCCTTGGAAAATCAGTCCACTTCTATTTAGGAGCTTCAATATGGATTTCAGTGTTGCCAGATCTGGCAATTTTTATTGCAAGTCTTTTGATGTTTTGTCCTCCAGCCTCAGTTCCCAGAGTCAGGGGATGACATGAGAATCTTCACTTTCATTATTTTTTAAGTAAATTCCTAGCCCTTGTGGGTTGCAGAGAAAAGCTTGCAAATGTGATTTGAGTGTAACCTCAATGTTCAAAATCCAGAAGGCAAAGAAAAGGAACCCCAGATTGGTTTAAAAATCATGAGATTTAAAAGAAATAGTCAATCTTATGATTCTGGGATGCTGACTCATTTGTTTTGAACTCCTGGAGTTGGCAATACTGGACTTTTATGTCCACAATGGGAGGCAGGTGGGAAGAGAGGAAATGCTGGCACAAGATTATCCCCTGGATGGCTGAGGGTAAATGTAACTGCTTGTTCTCAAAGGAATTGGGAACTAAGCCTTGCACAGCCTTATCATCATACCTTATCTTAGCCCTGGTCTACACAGGGAGGAGACAGGGGGGGATGGGAATCGATCTAAGTTACGCAACTTCAGCTACGTGAATAACGTAGCTGAAGTTGACATACTTAGATTGACTTACCGTGGTGTTTTCACTGTGGTGAGTCGACTGCTGCCGCTCCCTCGTCGACTCCACCTGCGCCTCTCGCGGCGCTGGAGTACAGGAGTTGACGGGAGAGGGCTCGGGGGTTGATTTATAACATCTAGACAAGACACGATAAATTGATCCCCGCTGGATTGATCATTGCCCACCAATCCAGTGGGTAGTGTAGACATACCCTTAGAGTTTTATGCTGCCACACATCCCCATAGTATCTGTATCTGAGCACCTTCCACATAAAATCATTAGCAATAGCCAAGCGCTTAGTGTACTTCATGGAGTCTCTATCACATCTTCCTTTTCAGGGGTGGATAGGGTTATTTGGTTTTGATTAATCTCTTCCTTTTGGGGGTTGGTTTGTGGGAGTTTATTGGTAAAAGGGCATTCCAGCATTGTGATTGTCATTCTTTTGGAGGGAAAACTTTTCTGAAGAGGAAAGTTTTGCAGCATTTCCTAAAGATGGTCACATGCTACACCCAACCTCCCCGCTCCATCCAAAGCACCTTGCCAGACATTATTAGTCTGTTTAATTCAGTTTTGAAAATATATTCTGCTTCCCTGTGCTCTATACAGTGATTCAAGAGCTCACTTAAATATATAACGAAACATAAACCAACTGCAAAAGCAGACAGGGGTTGCTCCACTGTTTGTAACTTTGATGGTGATTAGTGGTGTCTGTTTTGAGAGATTTTCTTCTTTTGTGATATTAAAGATCTTCTTCTTTTTTGTTTCCCAGAGCTTACATGTCAGTGTCACTGATAATAATACTCCACTACTACGTATCTGTCCTCTAAAACTTGGGGATAAGCAAGCGAGTGCAACTCCGGCGTTTACAGTGGTGGGAAGTGCCAGATTTGAAGGTGACATATTACTTCTGGAATTGGGAAAAAAAAAAAAAAAAGAAACTGTTGATCTAAAACTGCCCAAATAGAGGCCTTTGGGGCTTCCCAGCTAATCACAAACTATCTAGCAGGATGCAACAATATAATGAAATTTGCTTTTCATAGACTTCAGAGATAGAAAAGGCCTTGAGTGTCTAAGCAATCTCCCTGCCAGTGAAGACACTATGAAAAGCATTTTATTCCATCTAATCTGGAAAGAGGGTTTGTGGGGCTGTGCCTTTGAAACATAGCAGTAGTATGGACAGGATTGAATTTACAGAACATGTGACCTTCACCACACAAACACAGGCTCCCCAGCAGTCTGGTCAGTAATCATTCCTCTCCAGAAATCAGGCAGCAACTTGACAAGGTGGGTCAAATGGACCCTGCCCTGCAGCCTAGAAACTTTATGCCAGCTGGATGGCCAGACAAAAAGATGCCTTCCACCAATTTACCTGCCCATTGTCTAGATTAGCTGTGGTGTTTCTTGCTTAATGTCACATCTGTGACTCTCTGGATGCGCCAATAGGATGTCTGCCTTGATGCCTCTTGGAAGCTGTCCTTTGTGTCTCCCTCCTGTGGCTCAGCAGATGTTATTCCGTGACTGCTCACTAAAGGGTATGTAAGAATCAGGGGCAGTTCTATGTTTCCCCTCCCCCAAGCATGGCAGTCAGGCGGTTTTCGGCAGCACGCGGATTCAGCGGCGTTTCTGCGGGTGAGCTGACGGTCCCGCGCCTCCGGCACCTTCCGCCGAATTGCCGCTGAAGCCGCTGGTGTCTGGAGTCGCCCCTGGTAAGAATGAATAAGGACGTCTGACCACTGACATCACCAACTCTGCAGATTCCTTCTGTAGGAGCCTGATCCAAAACCCACTGAAGTCAATAGAAAGATTCTCATTGACTTTAATGGGTTTTGAATCAGGTTGTAGGGTGCTCTAAAGCAGGGTTTCTCAAACAGGGGTCGCTGCTTGAGTAGGGAAAGCCCCTGGCAGGCCTGGCTGGTTTGTTTACCTGCCCCATCCACAGGTCCGGCCAATCACAGTTCCCACTGGCCGCGGATTGCTTCTCTGGGCCAATGGGGGCTGCTGGAAGCAGCGAGGGACTTACTGGCCGCCACTTCCAGCAGCTCCCATTGGCCTGGAGCAGCGATCCATGGCCAGTGGGAGCTGTGATCGGCCAGACCTGTGGACGGGGCAGGTGAACAAACCGGCCCAGCCCGCCAGGGACTTTCCCTACACAAGCGGTGGCCCCAGTTTGAAAAACCCTGCTCTAACGCTTGACATTCTTCCGAAGGCAAGCTGTGCTGACCCCCATGACAACGAGTGTCATTTAGAGATTGCCAAGTTATTTCCAACTCCTCTAACACATTTGTTTGCTACTTATTAGCTTGGAGCGTCTCTTTAACAGGCAAAATTTGCTGCCTCCTCCTGCCTTAGTGCACAGCCACGATGGGAGACTAAATGCAGATGAAAATCAGGCTAGAAAATAAACCTAATTGCCATTAACTGCCCAAAAAGCTTGATGAGAGGCACTCATCTTTCTTAATTAAGGCAACAATTAACTATGTTTGGGTTTGATAGCTTGGTGTAGGTCTCCTGCCAAAGGCAGTCATTTTATGTGAGCTTAACAACTGTTACTGCTCTCAGGGCCAGTGTGCCAGGTCTGTAAGCAGCCTCCTGCTTGTGTTTATTTCTGATCCCTTGGACCGGAAGCATCCCTCCCTACTGCTCCCCTCCCACCCACCCACACTTGTCACAGATTTACTGCCATTGTTTGTGTCTGGCTGCATTCATTCAACCTTGGTGAAGCATGCCATGCGGAGACGCTGGGTGGGAACATTGGGTGAGGCACACAGAGCTGCTTATATGAATTGCTTTCAGAAGATTTATGCCAAGGCAGGGATGCTGGAGACCGTATGAGCTTGTAACTCATCAGTCTCGCTCCTCAGTAAAATCCATTTAGAAACATTAGGCCTAGTCCTCAAATGATGGAAATCATGTGCACTGAAAACAATGGATATAAACTGAGTTACACCAATTTAGGATCTGGCCCATGAACCCTATGGGCAATCCAGTTCAGACCCTTTGTAAATGACTTTGTTAATGGACAGATCGTTTCATGGGATAAATGAACATCTGTGATTTATAGAGGGGATAGGAGCGCAAGTGTCACTAGTGCAGTTTTGTGCTGTGTGCTTGAAAAACCTGAGCTCTGATTATTACATCCTTGGATCCCTGAGATGACTGCAGTCTAGGGGTGGTGGAAGCTGCAGCATTAACATACAGATACAGTATTTAGATAACAGAGGAGGCATGTGACATTCTAGGAAGAAATGCAGTGGGATGACAGAAAGTTTCTATTGACAGTGACATGCCTTTAGATTTGTCTATTAGGCTGAATCCAATAAAAAGCATTTCTATTCAGGTCTTTTATTTTCCTGAAGCATCTTCTCTATATATGAATCATTCTGTGAATATTAAACTATTGTTATTTCAGTGCTATTCTCTGGTTTAATCTGTCTGATTCAGATTAATGCCTGTCCATAATCCACCATCCAATGGGACAGAACATGCAAGACAACTGTTTATTGAGGCTTTAGAGCCTATAGAGAGACCATTTTCCTAGCAGAGAGAGAGAAGATAGAAGAATTAAGGTGGGAATAGAGAGCTCTGGCTTGTGTTTCTGGCTTTGACACTGATGTTCTGTGAAACTTTAGGGAAGTCATTTAATCTTTTTCCCCATCTGTAAAACTGGGATAATAACATTTGCCTCAGGGGACGGTTGTGAGGCTTAATATTTGTAAAATGCGTCAAGCTCCTCAGATATGCATCCAGTGTTGTGTGTTAATGGGTGGTGTTTGTTTAATATCCAGAAGTACAGAAACCTAGGAAGAAGGACTAGTCCTGTACAAAGTGGATATGGGATAAGCTGGCCTAGCTGCATGAGAACAGGCAGCATTGAGGTTTTCTGCCGCCAGGATTCATGGTGTTGTCCACTCAGCCCAAAAGCTCCAGCAGATAAAATCCATTATGCCATTCCCCCCAGTGCAGGTATTTTTCAAACCAATGACTCTTCCAAATAGCATAGGAACCACCCCGGATTTTGTCACCAGTTCAGGAAGCAATGCACCCGAAGCCATGCATTTGGGGAAAGACTTTGCAGCCCACAGAGACATCAATCAGCTGACTCTATGATGTCCATCTAGGACGCAGTGTCCTATAGTAGCAGGTCTTCTAGGAATAACACAGCAACTCTCCCTCATTCCCCTGTTCTGTTCAGCATATGTCAGGGAAGGTCGGAAAACGGATGTCAGAGGTCTTAACCGTCACCTCCAAATTTCCATTGTAATTAGCAATCAGCCCCTGAAAAGCAGGGCATATCTCACTACAGCTGTTAAGAGTAATTCCTGTGGCAGGTGTGACAGAGAGAATCAAAGATCTGCTGGAATGTAAACAATGGTGCTGCCCGGTTCTGTTTTCAAATGAACACTAATGCAACAAAGGGCATTCCATATAAAACAGCAATTAAAGGCAGTGCATGTTAAGTGCTGTGAAACTGGTTTTCAGTCCATAATTACACTTCCTAATGGCTCTCACTGTGAGTTGATGACAAAGACTAGATGTGGGTGGGACAAGTCACAGTGGAGGCTGCCCTACTACCAGTAATTGGTATTCAGGCATGATACAGTTCTGCAAATGGTCTGTAGCAACAAGGCATCAGACTAGAGTCTATTTTTGCTACTTTTCTTGCGCCTACGGTTTTCTTTGCCATATAGTTCAGAAGAATACGAGAGTGTTTAGGCCCAGATCTTGCAAAACTTACACGTGCTTAACTTTAAGAACACGGGTACTCCTGTTGGCATTATTGGGACTACTTGTATATGAAGAGTTAGGCATACGCATCAGTGTTTGTAGAAACAGGGCCCGAAGGTAGAAAAAAATTCCCAGACAACCAGGCAAATGATTATGAATCACAGTTGTCATGTTTCATATGTATTCAGTACTTTTTTCTGCACTGCATCAACTATTAGGTCACTATAACTCCTCCACCACATCCTCTGTCTCCAGATGCTCCATAGCGCTTATTATTTGGCCTATGAACAAATTCTTATAGGTCACCCACTACTGTATGTTAAGGTGACCATTATTACACTTTTTTTTTAATTGCTTCTAATTTGCCATTGCGGCTTTTTTTAGTTTGAGAAGAAGAACAATACAAATGTTTACAAGTCCAGTCCCAGTGTGGAGGTGCCTTTAAAAATGGCTAATCTTAAACAAATCCGGATGAATGGTTTTCAAAGTATTGATTGGTACATACAGGTGTCCATATGACTTATTCCAAATACTTATACAATATGGGCATCCCAGTGCCAGGCTTTTTTTTTTTAATTTTTCTAGTCATTAGAGCTGAATTCAGACAGAAACACTGGAACCAAATCCCTTCAGATTTAAGAGAGGTTTGGATACAGATCCAAAAACCATGGCTGAAATCCATCCCTGTCACCCTCTGATGCAACAAACTGGAACTGAACTTGGGGAGGTCTGGATTTGGATCTGGTTCTGGATCCACATTTCCTGTCTTAGTCTTATATCTGCAAGTCAATGAACAACAACATTTAAAGGCAAAGAAAGCACACAAGGTACATAATAAAGAGAAATGACTACAATGTATCAAAATATGCCAAGAACAAATCTTCAGTATGGATTAACTTTGCAGTTTATAATTAGTATAGTGGGAGGGGGAGGCAGAAGAGAGAATAAAGAAAAAGAACAAGAAACAGCATTAACTCTGAACCAATGGCTCCAAGTCAGTGCAGAGTGAATGAGACACCAAAAGAAAAATAAGTTCAGATGTACATGATCAAATTTAGGGGCGCATCCAAACCGGAACAAATTGACTGAGAGGAAAGCAAAGCATTCAAAACTATAGCAGAACCGACTGTAAGAACTTTACCGTGCACTGAGAGTTTCAGAAAACCAGCTCCTGCATGTCCATCTTCTACTAAAGTAGTCTGGGCCACATTCTAGCATCACTTGACTACTTTTAGAAGGAAGCCATTCTTGTATCACTGAAATCAGCATACATTTGATTCCTTCCAATGTTATCTACAGCTTTACCAGAAGAATATCCTTGCCTGAGCACATAAAGAAACAAAATAAGCCTTTAACATTAAGATCTCAACTGTACCCATCGCTGTGTGGATGCACAAAGCAGGAAGGGTAGAAGGAGCCCTGCTTCCCGCTTGTGCAGGTCCACTGGGGTCAGGAACAGGGTTCATCCAACTCCCATTGAAATCAACGGGAGTCAGTCCATGGACTTTAATGAGACTTCCATCAAGCACAAAGGCTGCTCCGGGCTAATGCTGCTGCTTAGAGGAGAAATGAAACTTCCTTTGCTCATTCCACATCATGCAGTTACCGCACATGCCTTTGGATACTCATCAAGCACTCGCCATGTATATTTTTAAAAAGCACCTACAGTTGCCACTGCCCAAGACTGCAGTTCCTACTAGTCAGTAAATCCTTGGAAACTGGCAATGGGAAAACTCCCAGTGTCTTCAGCGAGGCCAGGATTTCATCCCAATGTCTTCACCCGCCTCAGGGAAGCCACCCAATCTTTGTGCCAAGAGAATTGTAGCCGTTTTCAGGGATTGCTTTTATTTAACAACTTATAAACACTAAAACAAAGGGGAGAGAAGAAATTAAAAGGGGGAAATGAAAGGGAAAGTGGTGGGGGTTAAGAGGGGAAAATACTGATTAAAAATAAAAAAATGAGCTGTAACAGACGTATCCAAATTTCAGCTTCAAGGCCCAAATTCTCCCATCCTCTCTGACACTGGGTAATTCCTTACTCCATGAGGCATCCCAGTGAAACCCATCCAGTCATTATGTGCTAGTCAGCGAGAGAAGAGTGCTTGGACATGGTCCCAATTGCTTTGGCTCTCAGAATGGATGTCACACATGCTGACCTGCTCATTCACATACCCAGAGGAGTTAATGCTGTAGGTCACCTGGGCTCTAAAACCACATTTAATAGCCAGGTCAGGATGTGAGATTATTCCGAGAATGTTCATTTAGAGGCTGCATTGAAATGCACATAAGGCAAACAATCATTTGGAAGAACACGTGAGTTTCCAATTGTTGATACCCACTGAGTTTAAGAAGTAGCAAAAAGACAGCTGCTTGCTCCAAGCAATATCAGTTAGCAATCTGATGCTTGATCTCACTTGTCTTAATTATACCCTTTCATTAGTCATCTGCAGAAAAGCAGTTATAAAATAGGCGATCCCAGCAGAAGACATGAATTCACCAGCAAACTGAAAAAAAATCAAGGAACAAAATGCAATAATAGTCATAATGAAAAGCTTTTCCCTTCAGCTGCTATCTAGTTACAATAGGCCAAAAACTTTAAAAATCATATTCCCTTAAATAGCAATCTGTGACTTTATGCATTTTTTAGTAATTGTTTTTGTGCACTGAAAATTAAAATGAATAGCTAATTTGGGGTTTTGAGACAGAAGGAGTCATTTACATTAGTACATGTCAAACACCATTCACAGCTGTTCATATCATATCTTTAAAGGGATTCCAGATTCAAACCTTTTTATTGTCTGATCTCCTTTGATTTATAAGGAGCAGAAAAACTAAGACCTCAGCCTAGTCACATGGCCTGGGGGCAGTTTCAAAATCTCAGATATAGCCATGTGAGGCCTGATTCTTCTCTTGTGCTGATATAAATCAGAATATCTCTGTTGAAATCAATGGAGTTTAACACTGGTGTCAGGCTGGTACAAGTGAGAGCTTTTCATTTTGCCTTTCATAAAGGTTGGGTTCCTTTGCAAAATTCATATTGGATCTGGATTTCAAACTGCCCTAAAGAACAGGAGTGTTTAGGTCTGGAGATTTGGATTAGACCCATCTTTAATTGTATACAATAAAAATACACTGAAATGTAACAAAAAAAAGTATTTACTTTTTAGGTGTTGAAGGTTGGGCTGTAAGCTCCTATGGATTTAGTAACTGATTCTGTTCTCATTTACACCAGCATAAATCAGGAGTAACCCCAGTAAAGCTAATGCAATAACACCAATGTAAAAAAAGTGTGAAATCAGAAGCGTTCTCACAGTATTTTGCTCATAGAACTGGATCCTACCACTAAAAGACCAAAAGGTAATGGAGACGTTGTGCTCAGTGTTCCATTAAGTTTGCAATTCTTCTTCACTAGAATTTTTTTTAATATAAATTGGCTTCATTATAATGAACTTAAAGGGCCTTTTTAAAAGAGTGAAAGAAATACCTAAAAACTGAAGAAATAATTCAGGTCTACCAGGAGCATAAGATAACAATCAAGAAATTCAATCAGCCACTGGCACAGTTAGTTTTATAAATCCTCATTTAGAAGGTAACTACAAAGAGTGTAAGTAAGCAAGCCTGTCACTAATGAAGCTGATTAGACTATCCCTGCTTTGAATGAATCTACCTTGATCCTGGGGAGAGCAAAGGGACAATGTTCTCAATTCATTGAGCAAATTGGAACCCATTCCCATTAGGGAGCAGAAGATAATGTAAAACATAAAAGAGAATGGAGATGATAAAAAAATAAAATGAAAAATGATTAAGGATCTTTTCCTTAACAATTCAGCTAAGTTTTTATGACCCAGAAAGAGTCATATAAAAGATCTGAAGCGGCGGAAATAGAAGATAAAACCTTTCTGTTCTTGGGTTCCACTTCCATACTTAACTTGAGATGTTAAGGAGGATGTACTTGATGTTCAAGGTCCATAAGTACAGTGGCACTTTCATGTCTGTATTGAAGATAATGCACATTCCTGTGTGATCATATGCAAAAAGCCACACACACTTCATTTGAAACTAGTTTATAATAAAAGTGGGAAGGCCTCCCTATCATTCCGCCAGGTATGCCCTTGGACCAAATAGATTCTTCAGAGGGTATCAGGTAGGCTTTCTCCCAGTACAACACCATGCAATAAATCCAGTAGAAAGGAGCTGTTAAAAGTGATATGCATAAGACAGGGAGCGACTCTCACAGCTTTTGCAGGTGTCCATTACAGAAAAGCCACCACAGACAACTAAGAATGAGTGTCCGCAAGTGGATTAAACCTAAACTAACCCAGAAAGGGAATTGCCTTTGCCTTGGATGGCACAGAGCTAAAGGTCATGAGATGATAGTTAAATCCAAACCATTTGTGGGGATGAGAATTAAGCAGGAGAGAAACTTATCTGAATGCTGCATATCTCCCAAATGACCTTCCCTTAGAGGGATATCCCTCATTTTAGTCCAATGCTGCCTACATTCAACCCAAATTTCTTGCCCCATCACTTTCATTGCTGGAAATTATTAACATCAGAAATAAGTAATCATGAAACTGAGGCTCACAGAGAATTATTTACACTAAAGGAATAAATCCCACTGCATTCTACATTCCCTGCATGAATAATTTTTGGTGCCCCTCATTTTTGGTCCTTATCCCATTTGTGCCTTAGAGGCTTGAGGGGTGAGAGAGAAGTATGTTATTACACAAGGGAGAGGAAGAGCAGCAAGCACAGGATAACTCTCAGACAGCCACAGAGTGACCAGTTTCAGAGGGAGCAGCAGAATTTCTGAGAGAAGATGCAGCTACTAACTAGACGTGGAGGAAGGTTCTCAGGATTACTAAAGCAAGGTTAGCTGGACTATTTTGTCTTCTCTTCGTTTTCTAAAAACTTTAATGGAGTGATGTCAATTTGTCTCATGCAAATTTCTCTAAGGGTAACCAACAGGCCATAGTGAAAGTGTCAGCAAAACTAGGCTCAGATGTCTCAGGAGCTTAGCTATGGTGCCTACTATCTGCCAGTTTCATGAGGAAAGGGTCACATGACTTTTCCAAGAACATCTGAATGTTCCCTTAAAAAATGAAGTTGAATGTTATTTTCTAAACTTACTCAGATTGTAAATATTTTCTCATGGAGATTAAATCATTCAATTGGAAAATGGCAGTAATTATGTTTCACATCTCTCTCTCACACACATACACACACACACACGAGTACAGTCGAGATAATGGCTTCCAGTTAAGGAAAATAAGAGATTAGAAATAAAGCAAAAATCTGCCATCCTTTCATGTCTTAAATATTTATCATTAGATGAGCAACTCAGAATTCTGGTGTGCAACTCTAATAAGAGCTATTATATTCTACTAGAGTCCAACATTTCCAACTGTTGAAGCAACAGAGAAATCCTTTTTTCATTTTATTTATCTAGGAGCGCATTATACCTTATTAAATGGCAAGCTGCATAGGGGGTTACAAATTATCTTTCATCGGTGTCTGAACGTGACTGAGCAGACAAATCTTCTGAAAGCCAGAGAAACGTTGCAGAGTAATTCATCTCCCTGAATAGTCGACAAACCTAGGGCCTGATTCAACACCCACTGAAGTCAAGGGAAAATTTCCATTGACTTTAACGAGCATTGGATCAAGCCCATGGTAACCATTTGAAAGAAGAGGTAAAGAAGCAGAATGCAACTTATATGCTTTGCTAATATCTGGCGGCAATTTTCTGTGATTAAATTTGGCAGCCTTGGGGACTGCCGTGGTTGTGCTATTGATTTTTTTAGCTCTAGAGAATCTATGTACAAAGAACTGAAAACAAAGGATCGGTTTTGCAATCCCTTGCATTGCTCCAGCAGCACAGGCAGCTGGGAATAGGAACGTGTGCTGTTGAAGACTATGGAATAAGAAGATAACATAAAAATAGCCACGCTGGGTCAGACCAATGGTCCATCTAGCCCAACGGTCCTCTCTTCTGACAATAGCCAGTGCAGATGCTTCAGAGGGAATGAACAGAACAGAACAATTATCGAGTGATCCATCCTCTGTCATCCAGCCCCAGCTTCCGGCAATCAGAGATTTAGGGACATCCAGAGTATAGCGTTGAGTCCCTGATCACCTTAGCTAATAGCCATTGATGGACCTATCCTCCAGGAACTTGCCTAATTCTTTTTTGAACCCAGTTATACTTTTGGCCTTCACCACATTTCCTGGCAACAAGCTCCACAGGTAGACTGTGTTGTGTGAAGAAGTGCTTCCTTGTGCATTTTAAACCTGCTGCCCATTGATTTCCTTGGGTGACCCCTAGTTACATAAAAGGACAAATAACTCTTCCCTAGTCACTTTCCCTGTACCATTCATGATTTCATAGACCTCCACTATACCCTCAATTAGTTGTCTCTTTTCTAAGCTAAACAGTCCCAGTCTTTTTAATCTCTCCTCATATAGAAGCTGTTCCATACTCCTAATCATTTTTGCTGCACTTCTCTGTACCTTTTCTAATTCCAATATATCTTTTTTGAGATGGGGCAACCAGAGTCAATACTAATAAACCATAAATATGTGTTAAATGGAGGCAATATTCTGGCCTTAGTACAGTTTTGTTTTAGAAATACAGATGTGTGGCTCCATAACTTTCAAGGAATGTCATAGAGCATCTCCCTCAGCACAGAGACATCTATTAGGAAGTGAATATATCAGATAATAAACAGAGCAGCTTTGTAAGAATCCAGGGCCCAGTTGTGTCCCTGAGATCAATGTGTGGCAGGAAAGTGGGTCAACAACCACCCTGGTACCAGCTCCCAAACACGAAGGGAGGCCTCTGAAGATCTGGGGACTAGCACGTGGGGAGAGACTGAATGGAAGAAGTGGGTATATCATCCCTCTCCACCCGCCCCTGCAGCCAGTAGTGGCATCCCCCTGCACTAAGGACTCCCCCATTGCCAGGGGGCTGTAGAGGAGAGCATAGGGATTGAGAACCTGTGCAAGGCCTCTGATGAATTCATGCCCATTCAGAGGGAAAAGGGTAAGTTGTTCCTCCCCATTTCTACAGAACAATCTGAGGAAAACCTGCCCCCACCCCCATACACACACACACACAAGCAAAGGTCTAATCCAAAGCCCCTGGAAGTCAATAAAAAGACTCCCCATAACATCGCTGGGCTCTGGATCCCTACTGATCAGATGGGGATTCTCTTTACGCAGGGTATGTAAAGCCAGTGGAGCACTTCTCTGTACCTTTTCTAATTCCAATATATCTTGGAGTGCTGGCTTTATGCCATCTGCAGCAGCACAGTGAGGATTCTGAGAGCATGTCAGAGGCCAGTGGGGGTGGGCAAAGCGTGTTGTGCTCCAGCGACCCTGGACTGGCATAATGGCCCCTCACGGGCCATTACTGCTGGCTATTCTATATCATGTTGGGGGTTGAACCGCCAGGGTTCTGGGACTGAAACCTGGTGAAAAGCCACCTATTCCATCAACTGAGCTTCTGGCCCTGTCTCTTTAATCTCTTGTACTGATCCACAGAGAATTATCCTGTGGGCTTTAAAAAAACACCTGGCTACACAATACATTCAAAAAATATATTGTGATAGACCTAGACCAGTTGGGAACAGCAGAGCAGTCCTGCTGGTATCCAGGGAGTGGGTGGGCTTTGTCCTGCTAAAGGACCTCCCCCCAGCCTAAAGGGAGGATCCACAGGTCTGTGATACCAAATAATTCTGGGGGACAACTAATGAAATAACAGGATCGGGAGCGAGGTCACAGGGCTAAACGAAGGGAACCTGACGGGGATACCAAGCAGAGAACCCCGGACAACGCCCACTGCTCCTCGAAGGCGTCAAGGGAGCCAGTGGACACTGCCCAGGGGAACTCTGCCCGGATGCGTGAACGGACAGAGGAACGGAAATAGGCCCCACAGTCACGGGAAATCCCGTCAGCCAACCTCCTCTCCCTGGTGTTATAGATGGCTAGTTTGGCCAGGGCCAAGAGGAGGTTGACAAGGAGATCCCGCGACTTTGTGGGGCCACGGATGGGGAGTGCATAGATAAACAGGTGAGGGGAAAAGTGCAACCAAAAACGTAAGAGGAGAGCCAAGAGGAGCCGGAACAGGGGCTGCAACCTGGTGCACTCTAAATAAACGTGCGCCAGGGTCTCCTTCATGCCGCAAAAGGGGCAGGTGTGGGGGACAAGGGTAAACCGCGCCAAGTACACGCCCGTGCTCACGGCCCCGTGAAGGAGCCGCCAACTGACATCCCCGGCGGGCCTCGGGACCAGGGCAGAATACAGGCTGGCCCACCGGGGCTCCTCACCCTCGAGAGGTGGCAGGAGATCCCGCCATTTTGTATCGGGGCGGGACGCGAGGGTGAGGTAGTGAAGAGTGTGGAGCACGAGCGTGTACAGATGTTCTCTTGGCGCAGTCAGGAACAGAACCGGCTGCAGATCGGGCAGCCGGCTCGCTGTGAAGGGGCGAGGGGGTCGATTGGGTCCACGGGGCAGGGGCCCGATAAAAAGGTCCACAGGGTGGAAGGTGGGCGGAGCGTGCCCTCTCGCAGAACCCGGTCGAGGTAGGCCCGAGCAGCGGGCAGTAAAGCGGCCTTCACCTCCTGAAGTACGCGCCAGGGAGTATGAGGTCTGGAGAGTCCCATGCGCTGAGCGAGCATCAGGGGATCCAGCCAGTCTCCCCGGTCGTAGTCCAGGAGGTCTCCGACCCTGGTGACTTCTGCCAGGACCAACCTCTGGCGCACCATGAGGGACTCCGCGGAACAGCAGAGTAGTCCTATTAGTATCCAGGAAGTGGGCGGGCGAAGCCCGCCCACTGCTAAAGGACCTCCCCCCAGCCTAAGGAGAGGATCCACAGGTCCGGGACACTAACTAAGTACGTGGGACAACTAATGAAAAAAACAGGAGCGGGAGTGAGGTCATAGGGCTAAACGAAGGGAACCAGATGGGGACACCGAGCAGAGAACCCCGGACAACGCCCACTGCTCCTCGAAGGCGTCAAGGGAGCCAGTGGACACTGCCCAGGGGAACTCTGCCCGGATGCGTGAACGGACAGAGGAACGGAAATAGGCCCCACAGTCACGGGAAATCCCGTCAGCCAACCTCCTCTCCCTGGTGTTATAGATGGCTAGTTTGGCCAGGGCCAAGAGGAGGTTGACAAGGAGATCCCGCGACTTTGTGGGGCCACGGATGGGGAGTGCATAGATAAACAGGTGAGGGGAAAAGTGCAACCAAAAACGTAAGAGGAGAGCCAAGAGGAGCCGGAACAGGGGCTGCAACCTGGCGCACTCTAAATAAACGTGCGCCAGGGTCTCCTTCATGCCGCAAAAGGGGCAGGTGTGGGGGACAAGGGTAAACCGCGCCAAGTACACGCCCGTGCTCACGGCCCCGTGAAGGAGCCGCCAACTGACATCCCCGGCGGGCCTCGGGACCAGGGCAGAATACAGGCTGGCCCACCGGGGCTCCTCACCCTCGAGAGGTGGCAGGAGATCCCGCCATTTTGTATCGGGGCGGGACGCGAGGGTGAGGTAGTGAAGAGTGTGGAGCACGAGCGTGTACAGATGTTCTCTTGGCGCAGTCAGGAACAGAACCGGCTGCAGATCGGGCAGCCGGCTCGCTGTGAAGGGGCGAGGGGGTCGATTGGGTCCACGGGGCAGGGGCCCGATAAAAAGGTCCACAGGGTGGAAGGTGGGCGGAGCGTGCCCTCTCGCAGAACCCGGTCGAGGTAGGCCCGAGCAGCGGGCAGTAAAGCGGCCTTCACCTCCTGAAGTACGCGCCAGGGAGTATGAGGTCTGGAGAGTCCCATGCGCTGAGCGAGCATCAGGGGATCCAGCCAGTCTCCCCGGTCGTAGTCCAGGAGGTCTCCGACCCTGGTGACTTCTGCCAGGACCAACCTCTGGCGCACCATGAGGGACTCCGCGGAACAGCAGAGTAGTAGAAGGCAGATGTACTGGCCACTGGATAAGCAGTTTTCTGTTCCCTGACTGACCAGAGCAGGGACTGCTCCAGGCTAATGAGAACACCTGACTCCAATTAACCTGCTAAGAGTCAGGTGAGGCTGTTAAGCACCTGACTCTAATTATGGCCCCTCTGATGCTATAAAAGGGCTCACTCCAGTCAGGCTAAGGAGAGCCAGAGGAGAGGAAGTGCGGGTAAAGGACTGGTTAATGAAGACACCCCCAAGTCATCGGTAAGGGAGCCCTGAAGTAAGGGTGAAGAAGGGAGAAGCAGGAGAGCTGTGGGGAAGTGGCCCAGGGAAATGTAGCAACTCTGGCAGTGAAAGGTTGGCTGACAACAGCTGCTACCATTAGGGTCCCTGGACCAGAACTCGGAGTAGAGGGTGGGCTGAGGTTCCCCCCAACCCACCACTACAGGAACACCTCCTGGGAGGGGAAGACAGGCCCCTGTCAGGACAGAAGGCTAAACTCTTTCAATATGAGGCCATAGGAGCAACAGAGACTGTGGGAGTTCTCTCATCAACCTCCGTGCTGGCTTATGATGAAAAGGGCTCAGCAGACTTTATCTCTGGCCCTAGAGAGAGAAGGGCTATGTGGAGGATTGCCGTGAGCCTCTGAAGCTAGCATAAACCGCTGGAAGCGTGGGACCCATGGGGACAAGGTCGGAGCTCTGCCACAATATATATTATATTAATATTATGTTGATATGTATATACTATATAATTATGATAAATAATTGTCATTGTAGTATAATATTAATATATATTATTAGACACAATATATTCTAAAAGTCTAGGGGATACTTTTTTAAGTTACCTGTGTAGCCAAATTATGAAAGAGATCAAGGCATTCCTACCATTTAGAAAACTGTTTTAATTTGATACTTTACCTCTGATATTGTGGCAAAGAACCTTGCTAAGTCAGTGAGCACAAAACCAGCATGAATGACTGCAGCCATTGAGAAATATTGTATGGAACAAAAAGCTCTTTCTCCTTCTATATAGCACTGATAGAGTCACAGTTTGCTATGAAATGAAATGTGCTAAGTAGCATTGTGGCTAATGTGATTATGCAAAATGGAATAAAGTAACAGCTCTGTCCTGCCATCTCTTACAATGGCCTCTGTTCTGTGACTTGTGCATAATTGTGCAGACTGAGGCACATCATGTTGCCTTGCCATGTACTTCATGTGAAAATTAAATTATTTTTCTAAGTAAATGATAAACTGGGAAGGTACAGAATGGGTTGGGGAGGTATCCGTTCTGCAAAGAGAACGGAGATTATCAAAAAGTTCAGAGTAAGTCTATCCAAAAAGAACAGGTATGTAAGTCACAGCTGACCTTGGGACACTATATCTTATGTGCAACATGGGAACTATAAGATAAACATAACTTTGTTTAGTAGCCTGATCCTGAAAAAACCTACCCAAGCGCCAATCTGGGTGTGAACTTCAGAGCCTATTTATAGTTAGTTTGTTTTTTTTAATGAGTAACTTTTGGATAAAGGACCTTGACCAGAGTGAGATGTCCTGATAATTTTAAGATGGACACTGGTATTAGCAAAGCAGTGGAATGTGTTGGCCAAGTCCTTCTGCAGTCTGCACACATCCTGCCCAAGCGGTTCGCTCACCATTATAATTGCATACTGAGGGAGTGCTTCTAGCAGGAGGCAATGCATGAGATAATTAAAATCTGCATAATGCAGCAAAAAGATACTGATCGACTGAGCAGGTTTACGCAATTAAGTCCCTAATGAAGATAATGTGCATCATTTGCCAGGTTCATAAGTGGTTGCTTTCTTGGTTATTAGTACCACTAGCTTGAAAACAATTTATCACCTGTCTAGAGTTTGTAATATGACTGGGTCATGGAACATAAGATATTCTGTCTGTGCAAAGGCATGGTGTGCTGAATCAGAAAACAGGTAATAACCAAGTTAATAACGATTCACAATAAAGGTGTTTTTATGTGATTGTCTAATGTTATGGATGCAATTAAAGCCCATGCGTTTGCTATACCTGCTTCTATGATCATGCAGATTCATCTTTACCACATTGCCAACAAATCTAGCTATTCTTCTAGATGCAAATGCTCAATGAATGCAGAGGTATTAAGAATAAAGGATTACATGAGAAAAGGGGTTTATGGAAAAGTGGGTCTGTGAAGTCCTCAGTTCCAGTCTGTCTTAGATTATAAGCACAATGAGTGTGGCACCTTCTCTAAATCTTCAATGGACATTTGTGCATATCCCAGAGTCATTGCAGCCCAAGCAGTAGACTCCACTCAGGAGACGACTGGAGAAACAGAGATACAGTCAGTTAAAAATGGGAGGCGAGTTCCTCACCCCTGCTCTGCCACCTTTGCTACAGATAAAAGGGCCAGAGTGGTATAAAAGGGCCTTAAAAGCCCAGTATATGACTGAGACACCATTCCCCTTGCAGGGCCGCCCAGAGGATTCAGGGGGCCTGGGGTCTTCGGCAACGGGGGTCCTTCTGCTCCGGGTCTTCGAGGCACTTCGGTGGTGGGTCCTGGAGTGAGTGAAGGACCCACCGCCGAAGACACAGAGTGGAAGGACCCCCCACCGCCAAACTGCCACCGACATAGGCGCCGACTTATATGGGGCTCTGGGGCTTTAGCCCCATGAATAAATCCCAAGCAGAGGCTCTGCCCCACCAATGTTTTTTCTCCCCTGCTTGGAGCGCCCCCCCACCGCTGCCGCCGCCGCCGCCAGGGCTGCCCAGAGCCCTTTAAATCCCAGCCGCGGCCGGGAATCAGAGGGCTCTGGGCTGCCTGCTGCAGCGGGAAGCCCAGAGCCCTCTGATTCCCGTCGTCGGCTGAGATTAATTAGGATCTGGGCTCCCCGCGTTTGCAGGCAGCCCAGAGCCCTGTAGTTCCCGGCCGCGGCGGGGTTTTAATTGTCTCTGGGCTCCCCGCCGCAGCAGACAGCCCAGAGCCCTCTGATTCCCGGCCGCGGCGGGGATTTAAAGGGCTCTGGGCTCCCCGCCGCGGCGGGGAGCCCAGAGCCCTCTGATTCCCAGCCGCGGCTCGGATTTAAAAGGCTCTGGGCTCCCCGCGGTTGCAGGCAGCCCAGAGCCCTTTAAATCCCAGCCGCGGCCGGGAATCAGAGGGCTCTGGGCTGCCTGCTGCTGCGGGTAGCCCAGAGCCCTCTGATTCCCGGCCGCGGCTGGGATTTAAAGGGCTCTGGTCTGCCCGCCGCGGCGGGGAGCCCAGAGCCCTCTGATTCCCAGCCGCGGCTCGGCATTAAAAGGCTCTGGGCGCCCCGCGGGTGCAGGCTGCCCCGAGCCCTTGACCTCCCCGCCGCGGCCGGGAATCAGAGGGCTCTGGGCTGCCTGCTGCAGCGGGAAGCCCAGAGCCCTCTGATTCCCGGCCGCGGCTGGGATTTAAAAGGCTCTGGGCTGCCCGCCGCGGCGGGGAGCCCAGAGCCCTCTGAGTCCCAGCCGCGGCTCGGATTTAAAAGGCTCTGGGCTCCCCGCGGTTGCAGGCAGCCCAGAGCCATTTAAATCCCAGCCGCGGCCGGGAATCAGAGGGCTCTGGGCTGCCTGCTGCGGTTGCAGGCAGCCCAGAGCCCTCTGATTCCCGGCCGCGGCTGGGATTTAAAAGGCTCTGGGCTGCCAGCCGCAGCAGACAGCCCAGAGCCCTCTGATTCCCAGCCGCGGCAGGGATTTAAAAGGCTCTGGGCTGCCCGCCGCGGCGGGGAGCCCAGAGCCCTCTGATTCCCGGCTGCGGCTGGGATTTAAAAGGCTCTGGGCTCCCCGTGGTTGCAGGCAGCCCAGAGCCCTTTAAATCCCAGCCGCGGCGGAGAGTTAAAAGGCTCTGCGCTCCCCGCGGTTGCAGGCAGCCCAGAGCCCTTTAAATCCCAGCCGCGGCTGAGATTTAAAGGGTTCTGGGCTCCCCGCCGCAGCGGGCAGCCCAGAGCCCTCTGATTCCCGGCCCCGGCTGGGATTTAAAAGGCTCTGGGCTCCCTGCGGTTGCAGGCAGCCCAGAGTCCTCTGACTCCCAGCCGGGGCTGGGATTTAAAGGGCTCTGGGATCCCCGCGGCTGCCAGCAGCCCAGAGCCCTTTGAATCCCAGCCTCTGTCCGCTGATTGCCCCCTCCCCAGACCCCTGCCCCAACTGCCCCCCAGAACCTCCACCCCCTATCTAAGCCCCACTGGTCCTTGTTCCCCAATTACCCCTCCCGAGACCCCTGCCCCTAACTGCCCCTTGGGACCTCAGCCCCTATCTAAGCCTCCCTTCTCCTTGTCCCCAACTGCCCCCTCCTGAGACCCCACCCAACTTCCCCCCCCCAGGACCGCACCCCCTACCTGTCCCCTGATAAACCTCTTAGACTCCCATGCCTATCCAATTGCTGCCTGTCCCCTGACTGCCCCTTCGAACCTCTGCCCCATCCAACTCCCCCTGCTCCTTGTCCCTTGACTGCCCCCCGGAACTCCCTACCTCTTCTCCAACCCCCAAACTGCTTACTGTGCCACTCAGACCAGCGTATCTGGCTCCATGCAGCTCCAGACAGTTGCTGCCATGCTCCCCCATGGAGCCCACAGCCCTCTCCCACCCCCAGCACCTGCCTTCCAGATTTGAACACCTCAAAATTCAGGAGTGCTCAAGCTCGGTTTGGGCAGCTTTTACTTCATTTCTCCCAAATCAGTTTCCCCTGCAAGGTGCCAACTGAAGGTGTTGGAGAACAGAGAGATCAGGTGGCCTCCTAATGCCTGGAAAAGAGACAAAGGCCGGAGGAGGGAGTGTCAGTGCCTGTGCGGACTTCTGGGAAGTGCACGGTGTGGAAGGGGATGCTGTGATGCTTTGGAACAACTCCATACAAAGCCAGTCAGGACTCTGGGGGAGCCTCCTCTCTCGGAGCATACTGTCTCCAGGGCAAGAAGCTTACACCTTCCTGGGTCTGACCTCAGAGCATTCAGCATGCCCTTCCACATCATGCACTTTCCAAAGTGAGTCTGCCCAGGCTGGTCCTGGGGCAACCAGAGGTCGCTGCACCCCAACTCTGCAGTCAGATGTGACTCTCAGCCAGACAGTAAAACAGAAGGTTTATTAGATGACGGGAACACAGTTTAAACAGAGCTTGTTGGTACAGAAAACAGAACCCCTCTGTCAGGTCCATCTTGGGGGGTGGGGAGCCCAGAACCAAGTTCTGGGTCTCTCCCAATTTCCCCAGCCAGCTCCAAACTGACACTCCCTCCTCTGGCCTCTGTGTCTCTTCTGGACAAGGAGGCCACCTGATCTCTTTGTCCCCAACACCTTCAGTTGGCATCTTGCAGGGGAAACTGAGGCACCCATACAGTATTCAGAGAAAATATTAAGAACATTCCCACTTCATCACAACAGATGCAACAAAATATAATACTGTATATTGAAGTAGGCAAGTGCTGCTTCTGACTTTCCACTTTTAATTGACCCTTGTAATCTTGTGGCACTGACGCGTTGTAGCTTCATTTTATATCGGCTTACAGGGCGGGAGCGGGGGGGCACCACCATTTTGGGCCCCACCAAAAATTATACAAACCTGCCGCCTATGGCCACCGAAGACCCAGAGCGGAAGAAGCTCCGGGTCTTCGGCAGCAGGTCCTTTACTCGATTCGGGTGTGTTCGGTGAGGAACCTGCCGCTGAAGACAAATTGCAAATTGCCCCACTTGGCTGCCCAGAAGGGGGGGCCTGTCCCCTCATGCAGGCACCATGAGAGACAAGCTGCCTTCCCAGTCCCCCTTGGCATATGCTAGGGCCTGGGCTAGTGGCAGGAGGGGTGTATTAGTAGTGGGTCTGCAACACAGTGTAATAGCAATGTCATAATTTAGAGAGGCCACCCAGAGCTAGACTACACCAGAGTGCAGCTCAGGATCTGGACGGCACAAAGGTGCCTTTGCTTTATCAGAGTGTGTCTACACAGCCCATGGCAGCAAGCCTCCCATGTCCCAGCTAGCGCTTCAAAGATAGCTGTGTAGACAGCTCCTTGAAGCTGTGGCTCAGGCTCTGATGCCCAGGGAAGGGGATGGGCATCAGAGTCCAAGCTCCAACCCGAGCCGTAGCATCCAGGCGCTGTCTACACAGCTATTTCTAGACCGCTAGCGCAAGCCCTTGTCTATTGGCCCAGGCTGTGCAGACATGCCCCCTGTGACTGCACAGATCAGAAAGAACTGATGGATGATTTGGATAAAGGCTATCTTCACAATGGAAGATAGAGGGTGACTTTCAAAGCTCCTATGAGAATAACTTTCTGGCATTTAAGTAGTATTTTAATATAAAAATGTCAGCAATGATAATGTTTTCTCTAGCCTGTTAAACCTACTTAGGTTTTTCTCCCCTTAGGCTGCATATCCATGCAAGAAATAAAAACTGGCCTTTTATTTGGCATATAAATGGAAAAGTTTTCATACCTGAAAGATAATTGACGGGTTTCATCTTTAACAATCTAAACACAGTCAAGACAGAATATTGCTGTTGTTGCACCTCACTTTCCATAGGGTTTTAGAAGTAATTATTGGCCACACGAAATATGCTGTGAAAGAGAATACTAACAGCTTATAATATACAGCTACCTCGACATGACGCCACCCGATATAACACGAATTTGGGTATAACGTGGTAAAGCAGTGCTCCGGCAGGGCGGGGCCGCGCACTCCGGTGGATCAAAGCAAGTTCAATATAACACAGTTTCACCTATAACGCGATAAGATTTTTTTGGCTCCCAAGGACAGCGTTGTATCAAGGTAGAGGTGTAGTGCATAGAGTTCACTATAATACCAGTACCAGTCTAGAAACTGTAATACTAGTTCACTATAATACCTGTAAACAGCCAAATGGCTTGACCCAGGGTGACAAATGAGGTACAAAATTAAGTAGTAATGCATCTCTTAAAAAAAGAGACAAAACTTCAAGACTCTATCTCAAGAGAAAAACGTTTCATGATTAAGTCCATTTGCTGGTTAAACTGCGTACGCTTAAAGAAAAACGAGCAAGTCAGTCCTGTACCAAGTGCCTTGCAAAAATCCTCTAAATGTACATCTTCTGCAATACAGCAAATGAGATGTAGATGCTAATATTGTTTCAACAGTAACTGTCGTAAAATTAATAATTAATGATAAACACATCTGCTAATTTTTATACCCACTGCAACGTGCTGAACTCCAATGGGGGTTGAGGGCACTCGGCGCCTTGCTAGGAGAAGGGTTCAGAGCAGACGGAGGAGATGGAACAAAGCTGTGTGATTTGACAATGAAGCTGAGCATGTGGCTTCTTAGTGCCACCACTTTTGCATGGAATTGTTCTTTGGTTTGGTCTTTATTTTATGTATTGTGTGTGAAGATTTTTGGTCATTTTTCTCAATGAGGAAGGAGAGGGCTTTTGGTAGAGGTAGATATTAAGAAGGGATTTGAATGACACAAGGGGAGGACATCATGGATTAGGCCAAGGAGGAGGGGAAACTGTCGAAACATTCAGATGAAAATCTGTCAGTCTGAGCATATTTTAAGAGCTGCCAAGTCCCATTACCCTGAACAACAACCAGGCACATGCCTCATACAATAAGTAGTTTCTGATGTTAGTAAAATACATGTTAATTTTGGATTCTCAGATAAAGGAAGTCCTAAATCCCACATGCTTCACTGTATTAGACACAAATGAGAGTTTACTGCATGTAAGCACCTGTATTTGTATGTATTACAATTCATACAGTATGAGATGGTCATAATTCTGACCATACTTTGTTTTTATAGTGTCATGCCTCAAAGCGCTCACAATGGACCTTATTAAACCCCACAACATCCCCCTGAGGTAGGTGTTAGACTTATTTTGCAAATGGCAAAACTGGGACAGAGGAATTAAATAATACACCCAAGGTCACTGAACACATCAGTAGCAGAGCTGCGTATAGTACACAGGAGTCTTGGCCTTGGAGCAGCATCCTAATCACTAGTTTACCCTGCCAGGAGGGCTCAGTTTGGGGTGAATTCTGCACATGCTGATCTGTGTAAGGTTCATTTCAAATGTCTTTTATTTCTCCAAACTCCCCGTCTTGTCCTCTGGTATTTGTTTTTCTTTTAATTGGTCCAAGGGACTTTTTGCTATAAACAAAAAATATTCTAGGGAAAACCCTGCCTGGGGATGATATTCTTTTGAAGGAAATTGAATGAAACTTTTCCCTAGCCTAATCACAAAGTAGGGCCTTGAATGCAGTAATGCCAGGCCGAGACCTTCAGAGCCTTTTTTCAGATTCTATTTCTCACCCATCTAATTAATGCTATCAAACTGTTAGAAGCAGCGATATTCACAGAGCAGTAGTCCTTATTACTTTTAAAGCCCTGATTTATTTTGCATTTGTTCTGTATAATAAAAATCTACATTCAATAAAACCTGCATTAAGGACCATTCCAAAAAAAGGTAATTCCTTGTCTCAAGTGACTTTACATAAAGCTGCAACCGTTAGTATATCGCTTGTGTTCATGCGTACTTGCCTCTTTGTGTCAGCAGTGCACAGGCTCACTCGGAGCACTTGTTCTGATGTACAGCCTGGTGCACCGTGGGCCGGTATCTCACTGTGCAAGCCACCACTGTCCAAGGGAAAGTTTTGGCATTGCAGGGTGGGGCAGAAACAAGTAGCGCAGGGGTGACTCGGACTGTGGGGTTAAGTTTCCATCATGCAATTTTCTCCACCCCCAAAATGCCATCTCCAGCTCATAATTTTCATGCCTAGTTTGAAAATCCCATGAACCTATGCAGGACTTTTCACTGTCTGCCGTCTCTGACAGAAGCATGGAGCCTGCACAGCTCTGCACTCATGTCATGAGCGTTGCAAGCACAGGCGCCATCATTCTCGGTATTTGCAAAGCCGCAAGAAGAGCCTTGGGAAACATGATTTCCTGCAGGGCAGATTGCTGTGGGACATAGTGAGAACCAATTTCTCAGAGCAGCTGCAGATGGCTGAGTGCTGGTTCTGGGCCTGAGGATTTACAGAATGGTATGGGAAAATGTCCTGTCTCCTGGAGGAAGAAATAAAGCTGCTATTCCTAGCAACCTTCAGCAGAGGATTGCAGAGCACTTCCATATAAGTTTCATTGAGATCTCTCAAGAGGATTCAAGGGACATCCCTATGTACATAAACAAACTGCTCTGCATCCTTCCAACATCCCCTGGCCTGCCTAACTCTACAGGGGATTGAAAAGCAGATAACAACTCTACCTATTTGTTGTACCACTACCTCTCTAGTACTAGTAAATGAATGAAAAGTTGCTAGCTGTGGCCTGCTATTAAGTTGGGGGCACCATCACTGTAACGGGAAGTAAATTTACACACTTACCTGAGGTTCCTTCCCCAGCATCAGGCTCACCTGTGCTTGACTGCTGGGACTGAGTGGACTGCAGTGGAGTCTCAAACAGATCCCGGCTCATAGCATCTTTGGACCACCTGGTCACATGCCCCCCGTCCTTCTCCACCTCCTCCTCATCCTCAGTGTTCATGGCAGGGGCCTGTGACTTGGAATCCTTGAAAGTATCCACGGCGGGGGTGGTGGCAGCATCTCTCCCAAGTATGGCATGCAGCTCTTTGTAAAAGCGGCAGGTCTGCGACTTGGCACCAGATCAGTTGTTGGACTACCTGCTGCAGTTCCTTTGCTTTCATGCAGCACTGCTGCTGGTCCCTGTCATACTCCTCCTCCTGCATCCCCTGTGCAATCTGCTCATAGATGTCAGCATTTCTACAGCTGGTTTGTAACTGCCTGCATAGCCTTTTCTCCCCACAGGCCCAGGAGAGCCAATAGCTCCCGTCTACTCCAGGCCGGAGTGTGTCTGGGTGGTGTAGCCAGCATGATTAGCTGGGCAGTTGTGCACAGCAATGGAGAGCTCTAACAGTGTCCTCACCAAGATGCACCACCAGGAAAAGGCATTTCAGAAATTCATGGGGGAAGAGGTTTCAACTCTGTGACCCCTGGAGTTAACAATTAAGACCAGAGCAGTCAGTGCTGGGCATTGTGGGACAGTAGCTGGAGGACTGTTACGGTCAATATAGATAACTCAGTATCTACACTCACACTGAGTCAACCTCAGTACATCGACCGTGGCTCAGTGCGGCTTGGTGATGTGGTGTTACTATGTCAGTGTAATGGAGCACTTACCTCGGTGGGGAACAAATTTTAATGTAGACACATGCACAACTATGTTGACACAAGGCGGCTTACATCAACCTAACTTTGTAGTATAAACCAGGCCTAATTAGCAGTAGATTATTCCCTAGACCATGTCTGTTTTAGGATTGATTTAGGATTTTTTTTAGGAAATGGAATAAAAATTACTTGGGACCAAATCATGTAGACCTTAGCCAGAACTCCCAGAAGTCATTCCTGACTAAGGACTGTAGGATTTCACCCTTAAGGACAAATCCTGACCCATGGCTACAGTGGCTCTCTTGGCATCAGAATCAGTGTGATTATACTGTTCACAGAGGGAGCATAATTCCCAGGGACACTGTAGGAGTGTCATTGTTTGCTCCCTGTGCTGTGTAGAGCTCAGCTCAATGGGTGCCTGTTTGCAGGCAGTGAGTCATAGAGTGGATCAGAGGTGGGCTAGGGGTAGAGATCCACTGCTATGCAGTTTTCCTTCCTCTTCCTACAGAAGCGGCACATTGGAGCTATTGAGCCCTGAAAGCTGCAGCTCTGAACTGCTCTATGGCCTGGGAGAAACAGGTGGTGGGGGGAGATTCCAACATCTTGTTTCTCACCCATTCCCAATTAAGCAAAGCAATGCACATTCTGGCACTTGGGCTGTGCACTTCCACCCAGACCTTGGGCTTCAGGGACTGACTATACTTCTACCTTGAAAAATGCCATTAAATAAATGTCAATGGGACATCGCCAGTGTATTTGAAGCTGTCCTCTCTGAGCAATCAAGATTAATGGTCAACGAATGCTCCAAAAGATATTGTAGGATCCTATCATCATAAATAAATGAGCATTGGAGAGGTTGATAAGAAGCGGCTATTATTTACTGCTATCTTGGTCATATTTATTAGTACACTGTTCTGTATGGAGCTAAATCTGAAACTACTCAGTGACTTGACTGATGGTAAGTAACCATTTTTTTTATTTGTTTCTGATTTTGTTTTTTTACAAGAAAGTAAATTTGTACTCAGTGTGTCTGATATGATTTCTTTGTTCTATGGTTCTAAACTACAGCAAAAACCAGAATACAGCATTGATTCTTCTCCCACTAACAATGGTGTAAATTAGGTGTAACTGCATGGAGTTATAGCAGTGTAAAACCAGCATAAGTGAGACGTGAAGGCCCCACACATTAAGGGCTTGTCTATACTTAAAATGCTACAGCGACACAGCTGCACCACTGTAGCCCTTCGGAGTAGATGCTACCTTCACCAAAGGGAGGACGTCTCTTCTTGGGGTTGGTAATCCACCTCCCCAAAAGGTGGTAGCTCGGTTGATGGAAGACTTCTTCTGTCAACCTAACACTGTCTATATGGGGACTTAGGTCAGCTCAATTACATCTCTCAGGGGTGTGGATTTTTTTGCACCCCTGACTAATGTGGTTAAACAGACCTAATTTTCTAGTGTAGCTCAGGCCTAAATGTTTTTGGTTCTAATCCTGTAAAGACTTACGCATATGAGTGGGCCCACCGAACTCAGTGAAACTTCTCATGTGTATAGGTGTTTGCAGGATCAGGGGATTAGTTTGTTCATAGAAATTATGTGTTAAATTCAGCCCAGATGTAACTGCATTGAGTTCAGTGGAGATGAACCAGGGTTGACTTTGTCCATATTTAATGTTAATGCTATTTCTTTTATACGTCAAACAGCAAACAAAATATGTACTTTAAGAAGACACATGAGTGAAGTATGAAGAATAAGCATTCCACTACAATTAGTGTGGCACTAGCCCAAACTAGAGAAATGATCAGTTGCTGAGTCCTAAAGCATGATTCTCCTCTGTCTTACATGGTATTTACTCCCATGTGTGACTCCACTGGCTTCAGTGGGAATAACTTTTGATTTATGCTGGTTTGGACAAGATCAGAATCAGGCCCCAGAAACTCAAGGATAGTGAAAGTGCTGGGAATGTAGTAGGGGTTTTTAAAATAATAGGGGAGACTGCCAATGAGATTTGTGCTCCTAAATCTCTTGGGTGATTTTGAAATTCTCCTCCTGTTTCTTTCTCTTGTTCAATACCTACACTTGTGATTAACATTTTCTCTGCCTGCTAGGTACAAGTATCTTTAATGTGTCTCATTACCACTTGATTGACTTGTTTATTTCATCTCAGATCATAATCAATGTCATTTGACACCTATTACTAAAAAGCTTGTAGCAATTTATTGGTTTTATTTTCCCTGACTTGCATAGATGAGATACTTTCAGTTAAAAATCACTGGTCTCTGAGTACTTGGCTATTCTAAGGAAGAGATTGCTTTATTGCTGATCTTTTAGACCATATGAAACAAGAAACTAATGAGGTTGTTTCAAGGCTGCAGATTCATAGATAGTCTAGCTCTGTTTCTCCTTAAGAGATTTTTCTCTGTCTATCAGATCTTTGCCTGATAAATAGTTCTTAGGGTTACTTTGTTCATTGTTTTGGATGCAAAAGGCCATTTTGTCTCAGGAAGAAAAAAAAATTGTTTTTGCTTGGAAAGGGGAGACATTTTGTTTAAAAACTGGCCCATTTTCCCCCACAAGTAAATAGGCTACTATTTTCAGATCTGGGTGCCTAAAATTAAAGTGGCCTGATTTTCAAAGGTACTGAGCATCCACCACTCCCAGTGTAGTGAATGGGAACTGTAGGTGTTTCACAGTACAAAATCAGAGCATCCTTATTTAGCTGCCTATCTTTAGCCACCCCAGGCCCTGATCCTGCAAAGACTTACGTACTTGCTTAATGTTACACACTGTAAGTCATTCCTTTCACTTCAGTAGAACTACTGACAAGAGAAACCCTGGCCCCATTGTAAGCAAAGGGAGTTTTGCTATTGACTTCAGTGAAGCCAGGATTTCACCCATAGTGTGTAAAGTTAAGCACGTGCATAAGTCCTTGTAGAACAGCGGTCCACATTTGTAAATCTTGCCCTAAGTGCCTTATCAAAATTCTCCACAGAAGTAGGACCAACTTCACATTCAGAGTGGAAAGTTCAGAAGGGAGGGAGGCAGAGGCCATTCCAGCTATGCAGCAGCAGGGCCACCAGCTGCAATTTGCTCCTCCATCAGCACACTCCCAAAACCTCCTGTATGCCAGAGCGCAGCGTACTCCGTAGAGTTGTGCTCTGTAGTGCACAGAACGTGTGCTGATGACACACTGAGTTCTCAGAATCCTGCCTTCTTCATTCAGTGGAATTATATCAGTTCCACTTCATTCAGGGTCCTCCACAGTCACAGAAAAGGAAGGCAGTTTTCTCATGAGAGAGAACAAATACCTTATCTTCGGTGAACACCTTTTCTCTCTTTTGAAGACATCTTGTTCTTGTAGATACCAGTGCAGTATTGGATACCATTAGAGCTGGGTGAAACCTTTTTGGGGGGGGGGGTGAAAAAAGCAGATTTGGCAACACCAAAGCATTTCATGAGTTGGTGTCAGTGTAGCTGAATTGTTTTGGTAGAAAAAATAATTCCAAAAAAAGTTTCATTTCAACATTTTTTAAATGAAACACTTATCATTTTTTATGTGAAATGACTCTTTGTTTCAAATTTTTCTTTACATTTTTAATTTAAAAAAAAATGTTTAAAAGGTCAAAATCTAAATGAAATGTTTCAATTCAGGTCAATTGAAACATTTTGTTCAATCTGAAATGATTTTTTTTTCAATTTGTTGGAAATTCAATTTGCCAGTGAATTCAAAAAATCCATTATTCACCCAGCTCAAGATGACATCCATCATGAAGGCTTTTAAAATCAGTTCGGGTAGCCTTTCTTTTTGCGTGTTTGGTTCAGTTGTTTTGTCTGGTGTCATTTTATCTTAACGCTCTCATTGAAAAGATTTGTGCCAGTGACTTTCCAATACCAACCAGGAGCTTGGTGGCACAATGGTTTACTCCTTTCCCATGTTCACCTTTAGAGACATGACTTCTAATGTCATTATGGTTACAAATGAAAACACATTTTGTGGTTTCATGCTTCTCCTTAGTAGATATTTCATTTAAAAATAACCTATACAAGTCAACCTAACTGATAAACTCCATATGTGGGAAGCCCAGGGATGACACAGGAATGGATGCAACAAGACAGGGTTGATATTCTGATAAAGAGCTCTGTGAGAGATTATTTACACTATGTCTGAACTGCTGGGTTGTGATATTTTCAGCTTCTCGTTTTCATGAGCATCAAAATTCACTAAGGAAACAGCGATTTGGGTTTGTTTGGGGGATTGTACTCTACTGTGTTTTTTCATCTGGTCTTGTGAACTGAACTCAACCCTGGAAATTAAAAACATAATTAAAAGAAGTAAACATATGTCTTCCTCATATTTTCCATGAGCTGCTGATTCCTGTATAATTCCCATATATCTGCTTTCTTCTATAATGAATGTGGCATCCTTTATTCGTTAAATTGCTGATAATGCTAACTCTTAACACCTGTATTCCACACACAACTCCCAAGCACACTAGAACGGTAAAGTAACTATTTACAACAGTTTTCAGCACTTACCCAGCAGTCACTAATGATAGTGCTGTAATACATCATGAATGTATCAGTTCTCACAACTATTATATCCCAATACTAGAATGATTAGACAAAGCTAATAACTTCTTAGGAAGCAATTTATTTTACTGGCTTGAACCTAAAAACAGCACTCTCACTTTGATAGTTTATTTTATCACTCTGCAGTACTCCAACTACTTCACCTCTCTCATTAAACATAATAGTCCAATTATAACCCATTTGCTGATTATTTTCATTTAACGAATGCAAAATTTTGTGGGATATTTCTGCTCCCATGACTTCAGGCTTATAACTGAATTGGTGTTTGGGCTGGTATAGCTTCTGCATGATAATTGGTTGTGATGATTTAGGGAATCTGCACAGCTTATGAATTCTGGATGATGTTTATGAAGTTGTTGTTCTGAAATGTGGCTGAGTGATACAGTCTCTAGCTCATACTCACTAGACTAGAGACAATGGAGAGTCGTGAAACTTGACAACTGTGCTCTGCACTAAACAATGGGTATGCTGAGGGTGTCCAAGTTGAGAAACCAGGTCAACCAAGTGTCTCTGTAAGGGGCTGGTGAAGTGGCGAGAGTGGAAAAGTCCCAAATAGACAGAGACAGAAATGACAAAGCAAGAGCTTTAAAAGAGACCCACAGGAGGAAGGCTTCATGAGGGACAGCAAAGTTTGGGCAGGAGAGGAGAAGGGGTGAGCATGCTTTTGCAGCAGTGGGGTGGGGGTTGGTTTAGCTGTGGGACCAACCAAGGTCAAAGCAACCCAACTTGGAAGGAAAAGTTCAGAAGTCAAGCCATGTGCTGCAAGACAAGGATCTTGGATAAGTCAGAGGACTTTGTCCCCAATTCAAAGAATGCACCAGAGTGGTGAGTAAACTGAGGCAGGGAAATGTGAGTGGGGTTGATTATTTTTGTCTTGATCTGCATATTTCTCATGCTACTAAGAGCAATGGTGTTTTAGAATCCTGTCCAAAGTATGGCTGTGCTTTGTGTTTCACCTATCACATGCCCATGAAGAGGTAGACTATAAACACAGACCATCCACACACTGGAGTTCTGGGAGAGGGTGTGTTTAAGATATGGGGTTCATCACTTGCCATGGGGGCTCAGCAGTTGGACTGCACGGTCTCAGTTCTCAGGAGGGAGTGCTAGACAGAGGATCTGCCTAGAGGCCCCAAGCCGGGGGCAGTGTCTGGACCGTGTTCAGACTCTGGGGGCTTAAAGCACTTGGGGATTGAGGGTTTTGGTCCCCTCACGGCACACTGAGTGTCCAAGAGGGGCAGTTCAGCTAGATCTGTGACAGCCTGGTATAACTTCTTCCTGATGATTGGTTCACCTGAACTGTGGATACCTCAAAACACGGCTGCAAGGTCAATGCGACAAGTGGCTTTACACCCAAGAACTCAGATGATGGGATTCTAGCTGTGGTTCATCAGGTCTTACCTGTGCTAGGGCATTGTGATATTTACAAATTTGGGCAAGCCGAGAAATGTGTGGCTCTGGCTTGGCTCTCCAAGTCAAGCACAGGCTGACGACTGGAGCCAAAATAGAAGCACGTGAAAAAGAAAATAGGCATCGTGACAGAAATATTCCCTGTGACCACTAGGAAGTAGAGCCCAAAACATTCTCAATGACTCTTCATTGGTGTTTTCCCTTCTATAGACTCATTCAAGCTGCAGACATGGTGCTCCATTTCAGCCTGGATCAAGCTTTTCATTGGTCTGTTAACTAGGACAATCTGATGGTTAAGTGACAGATGAGTCATCTTCTATCTGAAAGAGACACAAGGTGGGGCAGGTAATATCTGTTATTGGGCCAACTTCTGTTGGTGAGAGAGACAAGCTGTTGAGCCACACAAAGCTCTTCCTCAGGTCCAACTGAATGAGACTGCTGAATTATCTTAATTGCAGACTAAATGATCTTTACAATGCCAGATTCTCAGTACTGTTACTGGTATCACCACCACAACATTCTGCAGCCACAGCACTGGCCTTGCTGCTCCAGATGTTTGTCTCTGATGCATCGCTGTTTGACAAAGCAGGGCCCTCCTCCACCCCAGGAAGTACCCAGCTGTGCTGTACCTATGTGGCCAGTTCTTCAAAAGCAGCCATGCAAACGTGTGCATTCACTTTCAAGCACATCCAGCATAGGCTCACACCTACCCTGATCTGCACAAACTCTGTATCAAGGTTTGCAAGTGCCTAAATGAGGTTCATGCATTTGTAAGAAATCTGCCCCACGTTTTACAATGAGGGTTAATGAGTGAGGTGCTGACTGTCATTTTGCTATCACCTACTTTAGGTTTAGTGCCTGCTTCTTGTCCTTCTGTAGTTTGTGATTTGGTTTTTTAGGGTGAATAATAAATATAATGTTCTGGGGACATCCACACCAGATTCCTGACAGGAACTTTGGAGCAACCAAATAAGATTGGTCTCCAGAGTTTCCATTGCCAGTTTTATGTGGAGCCTGCTGGGTAGACTGGGCTATACAGATACTCTTGCAGTACAGATTTGATCAATAATGATGATCATCAATAAAGCTCAGAACTATTAAGTCTCAGGACCTTGATTTAGGTACCCCAAGGAATTACTGTAGTGAAACAACAACACATTTCTCTTGCCATCCTTTAACTGGATCAACCCAAATGCTCTGACTCTTTTTCCATTATTCTTTTTTGTGGGCAAAAGCAGTAGATTTCAAACAGAGCTCTGAATTAACCGAGACCGTCTCCTTGGCCCCAAGTTCAAAAGTATTTAGTTGCCTAACTCTCCTTTATTAATAACCTTTGAGGATCTGGGCCCTCCTGCACTTCCTTCTCCACCCAGCCAAGTGTTCCTCCCTGGCTAACAAAGCTGGTGTACACTGATTATCTAGCTGTTTCCTCTCTATGAACCTGAACCAAATCCCACTGTAGTCAAGAGGAATTTTTCCAGCACTTTCACTGAGCTTTGAATAATGCCCTATGAAAGCCTTTCCAATGGAATGAGATAATGTTTCTTTTTTTTAATGGAGAGACAATATATGAGAGAACTGATCAGAGCTAGAGTACCTGTGTGACCAACACCTGCAGAGACATAATTCCCTCTCAATAGACCCCATGGTGCGATAATCAGGACTGCTGCAAGCTATCACAATTCCCAATAAAAATTCAGTAGCATTTATTTGGTTCATTCTTAGTCACACTCATCTCTGATGTACCCAGACTGTCAGGCTTCTCCTGGGGGGTTGGGAGAAATAACAGGTTTCAAGCTTTGGACACATTCATTTTCTGAAAATGCTAAAGTGTTTTCAGACATTCTCTCTTTGAATGACATCTGTTGTAGTTTTCAAGTTAGAGAGATCAGAACTTAAAAATACAGTGGCAAAATTTGAAGAATCAAATGCCTCTATGTGCAGTTGCCTCCATTTTTTGCATACTTAAAATGGCCTGATTCCTTAAAACCAGGGGCGGCTCTAGGAATTGCGCCGCCCCAAGCAGGGCGGAACGCGGCGGGAGGCGCTCTGGCGGTCACCGATCCCGCAGCTCCGGTGGACCTCCTGCAGACGTGCCTGCGGAGGGTCCACATGCCTGTGGGAGGTCCACCGGAGCCGCCTGCCGCCCTCCCGCGGCGCGCCGCCCCAAGCACGCGCTTGGTGCGCTGGGGTCTGGAGCCGGCCCTGCCTAAAACACTGAGGTAATGGCCTGGTCTACATTTAAAATGTACACCACCAGCATAGCTCTGTTGGTCAGGTGAGTGAAAGAAACACACACCCTAGCAACATAGCAAGGTCAGCAAAAAAGGCCGCCTGTCAGCATAGCTAATGTCATTCGGGAGGTAATGCCCTGATACCATCAGAACTCCTTCTGTCAGCATATGCTGCATCCACACAAGGGGGCGATGGAGTGTGGACATAGCCTATGTCTACACTGAGCTCAGAGGTGTGACTGCAGCACGTGTATATCTACCTGAGCTACCTTCGATCTAACTAACTCAAATAATACCAGCGAAGCTGTTGCAGCAGGGGCAGCAGCACACGCTGATCAAGCCCAGCTGGGACCCTGGGTATGTACTCAAGTGGCCGTGCTGTAGTCACGCTGCTCTGGCCAGGCCAACACTTAAAATGTAGGTCAGCGTAGTTACTGTGCTCAGGGGGTGTAACAAATCCACAACCCTGAATGCCGTAGCTATGCTGATCTAACCCCCAGAGTAGACACAGCTATGTCAACCAAAGAATGCTTCTGTCAATCTAGCTACCACATTTTGGGGAGATGATGTTCCTCCACTGATGGAAAAAACCCTCTTGTTGCTATAGGCTGGTCTATGTTTAAAATTTAGGTTGACGTAGCTACATTGCTGAGGGGGTGTGAAAATACACACCCTGAGCACCATAGCTACACTGACCTAACTTCCAGTGTAGAGGCAACAAGGGCAATGGAAGAATACTTCCGTCCATTTAGCTACCATCGCTCGGGGTGGTTGTTTGCCTACACTGACAGAAAACCCCCTTCTTGTCACTGTAGGCTGCAGGTACACTACAGGGTTATGCCCAGAGGTGAAAGTAAACCGGTCCAGTCCGGTACGGCATACCGTCAAGAGACAGTATGCCGTGCTGGACTGCACCGGCTTCCACGGTGGGGACTGAAAGGGCTCACAGAGCCCTTTAAATCCTGGCCGCAGCTGAGATTTAAAGGGCTTACAGCTCCTCGCGGCTGCGGGCACATATTCAGCTGGGAGGCCCTGGTTGATTTAAAGGCCCTGGGTCTCCCAGACACAGCTGGTGCCCCAGGGCCTTTAAATCTTGAGAGGCCACGCCTCTTCCAGATGAGGCCACGCCTCTTCCAGATGAGGCCACGCCCCCCTCAGGACTCCTGCAGTACCGGTAAATCCTGTAAATTACTTTCACCCCTGGTTATGCCAGCATAGCTCTGGAGCCGTAGCTATCCCAATATTGTCCCCGTAGCGTAGATATGGCCCAAGTGGCATGCTTTAGTTCAAAAGGATGCATGTGACGTGCCTTTAATAGCCATTCACGCAACACACAAAAATTCTTCGGTATTCAAAAACGAAGCTCTTATTTTGTTAAAAGTATGAGCACATGGTGTTCTAAACCTGTGCCAGAAATAGTCGTAGCCATATTGCTCACCCCAGAAAGCTGATGCTTCTAAAGGAGGATGCCAAGCGCTAGGCATATTTCTGAGTTGTTCAAACCGAGAACTCTTATGAAATGTCCAACTGCACTGTACTGTTTCTCCTGAGGAATCTAACCTACTTCTGCAAAATGCTGAGTACCCTCAGCTCCCACTAAAGTCAACTGGAATTTTGATTTTGATTTGATCAGGAGAAAGACTAGGCTCTAAAAAAGGAGGGGGAAAGTGAGAACAAAATTATGGTTGTCCTACATTGCCAATGTCTATTTAAAAATATTAGTAAGATTCAAGACTATCAATAGGGGAAAAAAGGTCCACAATTAAAAATTTTAAATCTGGTCATAATCGATAAAGTGGCTATGCACAATGTTGTTATGGCCTCATAAATGTTTCTTGGAAGCTTTGAAATAGCCCAGAAAGTGTAAATACAAATACAAAGAAATAGACTTATCTTCAATGGAAATAGAAGTAAATACTTGAATACACAAACCCTTTCTCCCAAATTACATTTTTTTTTAAATTGCATGCTATTGTACTTTGAGGTAGCCACACATTTTTTCAAGTACACACAGCTTTGTGTTTCAAATGTCATTAGAACTTAATGACATAAAAATTGCTATCTAGACTGACACAATGATTCCTGCTTCATAATAGTCTTTAAACAGAAGAACAATTTGACACATTTAGAAAGCTGAATAGTATCTTAACAGAGCTGAAGATTTTAAAAAATAACAAACCAACAACTCCTGGAAAACTTTGAAAAACATTCAATTGCAGAACAATTCTGTTACTCTATAATTTATTTGCCTTTATTTCTTCCTTCTTTTTTTTTACTTCTTGGAACATATGTATGAAAACAGGAATTTGTTGCTCGGGAACTTATTTGCTCCTGCTGTTTAGTCATCGCAGGAATTCATAATCCTCTTTTCATAGTCCCACTAGATGATTTGGCAGCAGCAAAGATCAAATCGACAGATTAAAACAGATCTGGAGCCAAATTAGTTTAAGGATCAAGATCAGGGGTGGAGTTTGGATTGGGACAAGGGTACTAAGTTGTGTTCAAGTATACCAAAGTCTTGTGAACTGTTGATGTTGATTTTAGATAAAAATAGAGAAAATCTTGTGAAATCACAGCTCTCCAGTGGTGGATGCATTATAATAACTATATTGATACAGAGATGGTGATGGGCAGATTAGATCTCAGGAGATTTCCATCATCTTAAACAGTGAAAATCTCATGGGGAAAAATTGTTCTTGCAAGATTTCTACCATTCTGGGTTGAGAGCTCACAGAAATAGGTGTTCTTGTGGGATTTCAACAGCATCTACAGCTGGGAAAATAGTCCCTTTCCATTTTGAAATGAGGAACTGGATCCAGGGATTCAAATCCAAAAACCCCTTCTACCCAATATTCAAAAGAGTTTAGATTTGAGGTTCTGGTTTTGACCCACCTCTAAATGTTTTATCTAGCCCTTTAACCTATTTTAGATATGTAGAGAGCATCAGTCACCATTGTAACAAGGGAGGGGTGGCCAATCTGTGGCTCTGGAGCCACATGCGGCTCTTCCGAAATCAATATGCAGCTCCTTGTATAGGCACCGACTCCAGGGCTGGAGCTATAGGCACCAATTTTCCAATGTGCCGTGGGGGTGCTCACTGCTCAGCCCCTGGCTCTGCCACAGGCCCTGCCCCCACTCCATCCCTTCCCGCCCCCTCCCCTGAGCCTGCTATGCCCTTGCTCCTCCCCCTCCCCCCCAGAGCCTCCTGCAGGCCACGAAACAGCTGATCAGGAGGTGCGGGGAGAGAGGCGGAGGTGCTGATCAGCCAGGCTGCCGGTGGGCAGGAGGCACTGGGAGCAGGGGTGGAGGGGAGCTGATGGGGGGCTGCTGACATATTACTGTGGCTCTTTGGCAATGTACATTGGTAAATTCTGGCTCCTTCTCTGGATCAGGTTGGTCACCCTTGACAATTAGACACCATGAACACTCATGGAAACAGAAACTTTCCATTGTGGAATACTTTTGATGATAAACTCGTATGTTTTTCCTTTATAGTTTTTATTAGGAGGGTAATTTACTAGGGCCTCTGTACTTGTAAATATCTGCTCCTGCTGTTTATTATTCACATGAAATAGTAATCTTGTGTTTGTGACCACAGTTCTTTGCTGTGGAAATTATTTTAATGTCAAAGAGAGGATTAAGATTTCAAGAGAGAAATAAGCAGCAGGAATACCGGATCACCTTAGCAACAGCGAGGCTGTTTCATGCCTGTATACCTAATAATAAAAAGGAGAAAAGACAACACAGAAGGGATGATATATTTTCACATTTTTCTGAATGGAATGTTTTGAGTAACAACTGTCTCACGAGGCAATAGTGACCTCCCCTTTCAGAATTCTCAGCAGCTAAGCAGTTCCTTAATTTTAAGCATATTTCAAAATGTATCAGCTGCAGGTGTGACACTTCAATTCTAGCTGAACATTATCTAGTGCTAACAGACCATACCCGTCCCTAGTGGAACTTTGGATTTCACTAGTATCTTACATCAAAAGATGTCTTAGTGCTTTAGAAATATTAACTTGCACAATATGGGGAGCTGTGTGATCTAGTTAAAACAGCATTGACCTGTGACTCTGGAGACCTGGCCTCTATTCCCACCTCTGCCACTAACCTGCATTGTGACCTTGGACCAGTCCCTTCACTTATCTGCTTCACCTGCATCCTTCCTCTGTCTTGTCTATCTGAAATGTAAGCTCTTTGGTGAAGGGGACTGTCTCTTACTATGGGCAGGTCTTCACTACCCACCAGATTGGTGGGTAGTGATCGATCTTTCAGGGGTCGATTTATCACGTCTAATGTAGACGCGATAAAATCGATCCCCGATCATGCTCCCCGTCAACTCCGGAACTCCAGCTCGTGAGAGGCGGAAGTGGAGTCGACGGGGGAGCGGCAGCGGTCGACTCGCCACTGTCCTCATGGCTAGGTAAGTTGACCTAAGATACGCCAACTTCAGCTACGCTATTCGCATAGCTGAAGTTGCGTATCTTAAGTCGAATCCCCCCGCTAGTGTAGACATGGGCTATGTAAGTGCACAGCACCTGACACCAGTACTTTCAACTGAGGCCTCTCAGTTCTACTGGAATACAAATAATGCTAATATTGTACCCCTTATAGAAACATCTGATAAAAATGAATAGGGATGAACATTGTAGGCTTCTTTAGAAATGTAAGCTTCTACAGAACCTACTCTAAAAAATTGTGGAATTTAATAGAGAATGAGAACCCATCTACAGACGTCTTAATACCAGCCTATTGAAGAGAGAGAATTTTGTATAGTAAAATCTTTAGGATGGTTCAAAAAACCTATAGGAAAATTATTTTCTATTAAATTCATTAGGACTTCCCATAAGTGTGCTCATAGTTAAACTATTAATTATCCCCATCTTACAGATTTGCAAAGAGACAGCCAGATTGATGCCTGGTCTGTGCTTAAAATTAGATGGATCTACCTACAGTGCTCAGGGCTGTGAAAAATTTTGCTTCCTGAGCACCTAGTTAGGTTGACCTAACTCCCACTGCAGATGCAGCTAGGTCGAGGAAGAATTCAGAGCGTAGCCATGCCACTGAATTGTAGACAGGGCGAAAGACCAAGATTCTCAGCTGTGTCCACTGGTCTGAGCTTGGTTTTGGTGCCCAAGTTGACACAGCCTGGGACTGAGTTTCAGAAGTCCCAAGTAACCTCAGGTCCAGCTGCAGTCGAGGGCTGCTGGCGCTGCAGTTCTAGTCAGCGTTTCCAAATGAACACAGCCAAGATGTGTCAGAGGGCACCCAGCTCCCCAGGCCAGAGCCAACGCCTTTGCTCAAGAGACAGGCCTGAACCAGACCCCACAGGTCTGATGTGCACCAGAGAGAGACGTCCCCCCAACCCTGATCCCTCCAGTGCCTCAGGAATCCAAGCGCTTGCGCCCCAAGACCAATGGGGGCTGGCTCTAAGAGGGCAGCCAAACAGGTCCCCTGGCCCTCTCCTGAGGGATCTAAGCTGCCTGACTGGGACTCAGGCCCCGTTCTAGACCCCAGGTGTGGAGGGCCCAGAGTAGCCACCAAGGGAAGCAGCGCTGAGCCCCCGCTGCAGGGATCGGGTCGGCCGCCAGGGGGCGCCAGGACTGAGGGGCAGGGAGCAGCCGCTGAGCCCCCCCCGCTGCAGGGATCGGGGCGGCCACCAGGGGGCGCCAGGACTGAGGGGCAGGGAGCAGCCGCTGAGCCCCCCCACCCCCGCTGCAGGGATCGGGGCGGCCGCCAGGGGCAGCGCAGAGGCCGGGCCGAGGCAGCGGGCGGCCGCCAGAGGGCGCTGCGGCGCCGTGCAGGCCGGACCGCGGCGGCGCTTCCGGGGCCGCGCGGGGCGATGGGCGAGGCGGAGGGCGGCTCGGCCGGCGGCGCGGAGAAGCCCCCCGTGCCCGCGGGAGGGGCGGCTCCCGAGCCCGGCGCGCCGGCCGAGGAGGCGGTGGTGTGGAGCCCCGAGGTGGAGGTCTGCCTCTTCCACGCCATGCTGGGCCACAAGCCCGTCGGTGAGAGCAGGCCGCGGCCAGACCCCGGCCTCGAGTAGCGGCGCCGGCCGGGGGGCGGGGGGAGAACCGGGGCTGGCGGAGGCTCAGGGCGCTGGGAGGCGCGGCGCTGCGGTGCCGCCCCTAGTGGCCTCCCGCGGGCAGCGCCGGGGGAGGATGGTGCTGCCCCGGCTCGGCTCGGCTCCCCGGGCTGCCCGCCCGTAGTCTCAGCGCCCGGCTCCCAGCCCTCCCCCAGGGCGCTTTCCCCTGCCACCGCCCCTCCTTTGGGGGCCTGTAAGTGGGCGGGGGGACATGGGGGCCTCTGCTCTGGCTGGCCGCCTGGGGCGCTGCACCCACATCCAGCCACGGGCGCGGGGGGGGATCTGGCCTTACAGGAGCAGAGGGCGAGTACCAACCTTGTCTTTGCATAGGCAGGGCCTGAAACAAGCCCTGCCCCCAGCGGGATTTTTACTTGCAAAAATAGAGGTAAGGCAGGAATAATGAATACAGGGAAAACCTAGCAAGGCAGGGGACTGCTGCTGGGCTTTCCTTTCCCTCCCTGCCCTTGACTAGGAGGGAGTGCAAGAAAGTGTGGGGGAAAGGGGTCAGGAAAGCTTATGCTCAAATAAATGTGTTAGTTTCTAAGGTGCCACAAGTACTCCTGTTCTCTCTCCCCTTCAGTTGTTCCTTGTCAAGGGCAGTGAGGCATCACCTCTGCAGCCTTGGGGATGAGGGGTTGTTAGGTGCAAGTGAAAAATCCAGAAAAATGTTTGTTTACTTACTGCTTATCAACCTGGATTTTAACAAGTAGACCTGCACAGATCTGTTACAGTTACTTATTCTGTGACATGATACACGTACCTCTTAGTGCAGGGGTTCTCAAACTGGGGGTTGGGACCCCTCAGGGGGTCACAAGGTTATTATATGGGGGGTTGCGAGCTGTTAACCTTCACCTAAAATCCTGCTTTGCCTCCAGCATTTATAGTGGTGTTACATATATTAAAAAGTGTTTTTAATTTATAAGGGGGGTTGCACTCAGAGGCTTGCTATGTGAAAGGGATCACCAGTACAAAAGTTTGAGAGCTGCTGTCTTAGTGAATGGTTTCAGAGTAGCAGCTGTGTTAGTCTGTATCCGCAAAAAGAACAGGAGCACTTCTTGCATTTTAGAGACTAACAAATTTATCTGAACATAAGCTTTCGTGGACTACAGCACTACATGCATCCGATGAAATGGGCTGTAGCCCACGAAAGCTTATGCTCAAATAAATTTGCTAGTCTCTAAGATGCCACAAGTGCTCCTGTTCTGTTTGTCTTAGTGAATGTCGCTGATAGCGCTAACTTTTTCCTGCCTTTCTTCAGGTGTGAATCGCCACTTTCACATGATTTGTATCCGAGATAAATTCAGTCAGAATATTGGACGTCAGATTTCCTCCAGAGTGATTTGGGATCATTTGAGCACCATGTACGACATGCAAGCACTAGTGAGTATAGAAGGTTGGCATTGGGGAATCCTGATTTCCAATAGATTTCAGCAGCTTTGATATGTCATACTCGTTGGGCCCGATTCTTCCATTAATGTAAATTAGGTGACTCCTATGAGGTCAGTGGAGTTTCACCTGTGTAAAACTAGTACAGGAGAGAGGAAAATCAAGTCCATTATTTCTTCCATCTTATGCTCTTGCTCTGATGTAAAATTACTAGTTCTGTAGGCCCTGACCCAGTAAATACATAGGCACATGCTTAACTTTATACATTCAAGTAGTCTTACTGACATGTATAAAGTTAAGAACTCACAAGCATTTGCAAGATCAGGGCTGAGAAATGCATTGTCTCCCTCACATCCTGTATCTTGTCCTCTGATAACCCTTACGGAACTCCTGACCTCAGACTCAGATACCCTATTATGAGTTGTTTGATCTTTTCCTGTGCATGAAATTACTTGGGTGTTTGTTTAGAAAATCTGAGCTGATAGTTCTAACAAAATCATACAAAATAAATTTTTCTTTTCTTTTTAAGCATGAATCTGAGATTCTGCCCTTCCCTAATTCAGAGAAAAACTTCATCCTGCCTGAGGAAATTATCCAAGAAGTGAAAGAAGGTGAGATCTGATACTAGGTTTTACGTTGGGATGCTCTAATCCAGTGTAGGTATGATTAGCCAACTTGAACTCCAGAAGAAGGAAAGAAGTAATGATGTTCCAGCCTGATGCCAGTGTTTCACATCATCGGATTGTGTGGGTATGGAAAACAGTAGAAAGTTTAACATAGATGGGATCTTTGATACAAAGACATTTTATTTACACTATTTAGATCCAAACTCTCCCTTTGAATGAGTACACAGGTCTTCCACTTACTGCAGGGGAGGGGTGGCTGCTGTGTGCAGCAAGGTCGTCAAAATTTGGCCCTTTGGACTCATATGCAGGTGATTAAAGGTTTATTTGTTTTGGAGGCAAGGTGAAGTTGCACACTTTAGTAAGACTACCATTGGTAGTAAGCACTGTGTCTGACTGTGTTTGCCAGGATAGATCCTTTGTGTTTAAAATGATGGCCATGGAGTTTTGTTTTATTTCTAGAAAGAACTATATTAAAATATATAGTCTATTTGGTCAATGAAAATTCCAGTTGTGTGTATGTGGTAAAATATTACCGATTAAGATTCATTAGGCAATTGTTACAATAATGCTACTTTGTTAAAACAGTTGTACTTCAAGAACTGTAGTTACATTGGATAGCTGCAGTTCTCTGGCAGGTAAAACACTTGCCTTTTGATGGGGTGTTTCACAAATCACCTGTGGTGTGTGGGAATTTGCAATAATGAAGTTGATGGTTAATTTCTTAAATTTATTGTGTTTGTTTTATTTCCAAGACCACCATAGATAAAATCCTTTCTCCTTCTGAAGGGATACATTCTTCATACACTTCTTGCAGTAGTTGCCTCACAAATTGCTTGAAAGCAAACTGAGAATCTTATCTTAAATTAATGCATTTATAGCTTTAAAGCAATGCAGTTGTATTTATATTCAACTCTAAAATCTGTTCATAGAATCATAGAACTGGAAGGGACCTCGAGAGGTCATCTAGTCCAGTTCCCTGCACTCAAGGCAGGACTAAGTATTATCTAGACCATCCCTGACAGGTGTTTGTCCAACCTGCTCTTTAAAATCCCCAATGATGGAGATTCCACAACTTCCCTAGGCAATTTATTCCAGAGCTTAACCACTCTGACAGTTAGGAAAAACTAATGTCGAACCTAAACTGCCCTTGCTGCAATTTAAGCCCATTGCTTCTTTTCCTATCCTCAGAGGTTAAGAACAACAATTTTTCTCCCTCTTCCTTGTAACAACCTTTTATGTACTTGAAAACTGTTGTTATGCTCCCTCTCAGTCTTCTCTTCTCCAGACTAAACAAACCCAATTTTTTCAATCTTCCCTCATAGGTCATGTTTTCTAGACCATTAATCATTTTTGTTGCTCTTCTCTGGACTTTCTCCAGTTCGTCCACATCTTTCCTGAAATGTGGCACCCAGAATTGGACACAATACTCCAGTTGAGGCCTAATCAGCACAGAGTAGAGCGGAAGAATTACTACTCGTGTCTTGCTTACAACACTCCTGCTAATACATCCCAGAATGATGTTCACTTTTTTTGCAATAGCATTACACTGTTGACTCTCATTTAGCTTGTGATCCACTATGAACCCCAGATCCCTTTCCGCAGTACTCCTTACTAAGCAGTCATTTCCCATTTTGTATGTGTGCAACTGATTGTTCCTTCTTAAGTGGAGTACTTTGCATTTGTCCTTACTGCATTTCATCCTATTTACTTCAGACCATTTCTCCAGTTTGTCCGGATCATTTTGAATTTTAATCCTATCCTTCATTTAATGTTTCTCCATGATTCTTTGACTGCCTAATTTCAAAACTCCTTTATTCTTAGAGCTCCTCTCTGTGTAATCTGATCTAGCAGAAATCTCCACCAATACGTAGCCCACTGACCAAAAAAAAAAAATCTGTTAAAAAAAAAAAATCAAACTTGGAAGATCCAGATTGTCATCAGGTACCCAGTGCTGTTATCCAAGATAGGAACTTGGAAGTTTAGACGTCTACCTCTGAAAAAGGACAGTTGTTCTTACGAAATTTTAAACTACACTGGAACGCCTCTCAACTACTAGCTGCAATAAGTATTCCACTCAATATTTATAAAAGGCAGCATCAGTCCAAGCCATTGCAGCATATTTTGCCCAGTTACTATTATAAAAATTGATTTGAATCTGTGTTTTGGTGACATCTGCCCTAATTGTTTCCATGACTCTACCTTATATTTGATGTCAGCAGTGATTGTGGCTCAATTGTTCTTTCCATCCATCTGTTTTTTGGCAATGAGTAATCTGTTTACTTAACTTGAGTCAGTGTTGACTGTTACAGTAACCAGTTTTGAACACCGTGTACAGTAACCAGTTTTGAACACGGTGCACTTACAGTTGATCCTGAGGTGCTGAACACAGGAAAAGATAAATTATACTTCTATCAAACAACAATCATCATCTGCTTAATAACTCTTTTTACAGGAAAAGTAATGATTGAAGAAGAGGTGAAAGAAGAAATAAAAGAAGAGTTGGAACCTCATGCAGGCCCAGAAGAAGGTACATCTGTAATTTTTATACTTCATAGCCAAACTTATCTAGAAGGCAACAGCAGTTCTGAATGGATTTCATCAAGTGGTATAGACCCAAAATTTGACTTACCTTAAACTTAAAATTGGCATGATATGGTACAGAATCTTTAAAGAACAAAAGAGCATCAGTCCATTGCCAAGAACTAAAATACTTAAAAAATGCAGAAACTACTGTCTTTCTGGAGATCAACAAATTTGTATCCCCTTTGCTGGTTCTGCAGTTATACTGAACAGTGCCAAAGTCCTCAAACAGTTGATTTGAGCTCTGGGAGCAGATGGGAGAGGATAAAGGGCCATAGCTGATTCCTATTAAAGCCAGAGGTAAAACTCCCATGGCAGTAAGCCAGCCTCAAGGTGACAAAGGTGTAGATCACACTAGCAAGGTCCACATTCAAAAGAAATGGTCGCAATCTTCTGGCTAGGTGCAGATGGGAAATATAGTCCTTGTGTCTTCTGCTATATGATCCTGTAGCAACAGCTGTGGATATAATAGTATCCCTAGTTTGTGAAACTGAAACAGATGGCAGGCACCACATCATCAATGGGAGGAATCCTTGCAGCACCAGATTAGTTGGTTCACCTATTTTGGCATCCTGCTTGCAGCAGTTGCCAGTATCTGATGTTTCAGAGGAATTACCTTTTGCTCCCACCTCAGTTGGGCAGTGCTGTACAGTGCTGAAGCAGGGGAACTCCATTCTTACCTCTGAAGCTTCCTCCCTGACATATGAGATGTGATTTCTCTCATCACTTTACATTGGACCTTGTATTACTGCAATCAGTGAGGATTTTGCTGTTCATTATAATAAGAGCAAGATCAAGCCCATTGTTAGTGGTCGTAAAATTATCCAGTTATATCATAAAATACTTGTTTAATTTTAAAATACAGCTACAATATTTACCTCAATGACAACAAGTTTCATAGGCTGAACATGTGCCCTGTAAAGTAGAAGTTCCTTAGAATAAACAAAAATTACTGCAATATAATCTAGGTTAGTGGATTATACTACTATTTTTAATTGATTTATCAAAGTATGTGCAGCATTTTAAGGACAAATAAATGACAGTAAGGTGTCTATTTTAAATAACTTTTTTCTCTGTAAAATGCAGAGAATACTTGCATACTTACAAGGATGTTGGGAGGCTTAATCAGTTTGAAAATTGCTATATAGTATAAAAAAATTGTTCATTTGAGCCTGATTTGGAGTCATTGCTTTAATCCCTTTTCAGTTTATGCACCTTCAGGAAACTTGGGAAAAGCAGCTGAAAAACCAAGCAGCAAAGAGAAAGAAAGGAGCTCATCAGATTCTGGGTCCAAAGAAGGAGCTGATAAAAGGAAACGTAACAGAGTCACTGAAAAGGTCTTAAATGCAAACAGCAATCCCTCCAGTCCAAGTGCTGCAAAACGGCGCAGAACATAGAGAATACAGTGAAAGACAGGTGCTTTTAACTATAGAACCAGGGAAGGGAACAGTAGAATGGACTAGGAGAGAAAGGAAGTTGTTATAAAGATTTGTTAGGTGGAGAAAAAATTATTTGACCCAGATATTAAAAGCTTCGGCACATTGTCATTATGTGTGGACATGGGTTTGTGTGTCTTCTCTCATAACGGGTTGCTTGCTGGTCAGTATTGCATAGCTAATCGATGGCTACGTTCTCAGGATACTGCAGGAAAGTTGGCAGCTTTACAAGCATGTGTGTACTTAACAAGTCAAGTGGTAGCATTTTAAAATATTAGTAATGCGTGCGCACACACACACACACATACTGTGTTAACACAGTTTGTGAAATAAGCTCTTGGCGGAACAAGGAGCCTCAGTTCTTAAAAAGCTTACGTCAATTATTTAAAGTTTGGATCCCTTTCCGGACTTATTTTTATTGCTTTCTTTGGTGACTATTATGGCCCCTTGGTGGGTTACTGTTCTTAGGACATTTTACTAGTAACATGTTATAGCAAGAACCTCTTTTTCTATTAAATGTCTGGCTTTGTTGGTCCAGTAAAACTAAAAGCTATTTGTTAAATACAGATCTAAGGTGAAGCATTCTTTGTTACTGTTCTGTTTGACTGAGGGGAAAAGTAAACCCTCTGTCTCATGGAGACTTAGTGTGGTATAATTTATTTTTCAGCCTTTTATTTCATACTGTAAATAAAGGAAGATGTTAAATGTTTCTAGACAGAAGTCCTCATAAGTGGCTTAAACTAACATGTCCAGTAGTGCCACATGGTATGAAAGGGATCCACTGCGCTATGCAAGAACCTGGAGATACTGCCTCATCCAGTTGTACTGTAATAGTGTATATAACAGTTGGTTTTGTATTTCAGCATTTGTCAATTTTTTTAAAAAAGCTATTTTTACAAAGGGCTGTTAATGGAAATAATATTGTAAAACCGTAATCTTGTGCTGTTATTGTACTTTCCTGGAGTAGTTTTAGTTCACTCTTACTGGTATTTTGAAACTTATTTTCAGTCTTATATGCTAGAATATTGAGAATTGGTAGCAGTTACTATTTTTTGAATTGCCAGAAAATGATCAATTCTCCCATTTTATCCCTTCCCTCTTCCTGACATACTGATTTTAACAAGTGCATGTTAAACTGCTGAATGAAGCAGTCTGAAATGTTATTGGGTAGTATCTTCACAGTATTAACTTTACTGTTAAATAAAAAAATAGCCCAACACTTTTGGTGTGCAGCATTGTCATCTACTTGAAGAAGTATGAATCTAATAGTTTGACTCATTGTGTTTTATTAGTTGATTATTGTGAAAACTAGCTTAAAAAAAAACAGGCTTAGGACCATTTTTTAAAAGATACTTAAGTGCCTAGTAGGAGTTTAAGAAGTGTCTCAGTGTTGGAAATTGTGGATCCTCCTTCCTTTCCCCTGTTTTAAACAATGGAGAAATGGATGTGGCTTGTTTTGGTTAAACAGTGGCACCAATAACTGGTATGTGGTCCTGTACAAAGCCTCTTTGCCTTTGCAATTGGCTCATCCACGGATCTTAGTAGAGCTCTGTCAATCTGTGTTCATTTTTTGTTTACTTCTGCTAAACAGGCAGCGGAGACAGCACATCCCATGCTTTGCTAGCCTTTGCCCATCATTTGTGTTTAAGTGACTACATGGTAGATATAAAATCCAGAGCACATGCCTTATTCATGAGGCTATTTTAACCTCTTAGTTTCTAGACCTCTACTCCCAAGTTTCTGCCATCCTTTCTCAGATTCCTATGCCCAGCCCAGGCAGCTGGACTGAAAAAACAAATCCTGCTGCTGGGCTTGCCCCAGGTCAATAGAGTTTCCTGCTAGAGAGTTTGCTAGAGGCCTGTCTTCTTCTGCTGACCTTCACTACACCGCACGCTGGCCTCCACAGACAAGAGGGCAGCAAGAAGAGTCTCAGCTCATCCTGAAGAGAGAGGTGAGGGATCTGGCAAAGGAAATGGAAGGGCACTCCCATGGTAGGGAGAGACAATAGAGATGAGGGGCGTGGGGGGGAATATAGTTAAGGATGATGCCTGAGAAGCCTACGGGTTGCCCCCAGTCAAACCAGATGAGGTATAGCAGGCAGCTAGGTTTCCCCATGAAAAAAGCTGCAGGAAACTGGGCCCTATTTAAGGGAAGGGGGGGATGTGGCAGAGGGATCGGAGCATGTATTCATAGATCAAGTAACCATCCAGACTTTGAGGAACATGACAGAGTCCATGAAGTCAAACTTCAACTATGCATAGACTGTGATGGCACAAAGAAGCAGGGCTTTCCCCTCCACTAGGCAGCAGCACAGCCCAAAGAAGTCAATATTACTTTTTAGGGGAGTGTGTGTTGTCAAGACAATCAGGGGATGCACTGAAGCGCAAAAACCCGATGGAAGATGATGGTGGCAAAACCATGCAATCTTGTGGAGAATCCCTTTGGGGTGTTGTGTGCATTAACCACAAGACTATCCTTCCAAAAAAAGGTATTTTTGCTATGTTGATTGCAGGCTTTGCCAGCTCTTATGTTTTTGCAAAGCTGTGTGACTGTGACAGAACATCACCATGTGATGCAACATTTCACTGTAATCCCTGAGTGGGTGGAGGTGTAGGGTTTGCTGGATTTCCTGGTTTTTGCTTTTTTGATCTGGTAGAATGTATATTTAAGAGTAACCTGGAAACTACCCATTTTGAAGTTAATTCAAAATGGAAACCAGCCTTAAAAAATCCCAAAATGTTCTGCAAGATGCCCTCTTCCCCCCACCTTCATGAAGCTCTGGTTTCTTTGCAATGTTGTCCCTTGATATTTTTTTCCCCCTTCAAACGAGGATGACTAAGTTGATCGAATTTACCTCCTTACCCCAGTCCTGCAAAGCGGTACTCACGTGCTTACACTTATGCACTATTAAAGTCGAACAAACATTTGTAGGATTGGATTTTACAGCTTCCTATTGCCCGCTGGCAGCGGGGCCGCTCCTGGATGCCTGCTCTCTACCACGGCCTCTGCAAATCAAAAGAAAAACAACAGAGCAGTAGCCTACGCTAGGCACCTGTGGCGGGTCCCCGAGCTGTCAGGCTGCCCTGCTTGCGGGAAGGGTGTCTGCAGCCTGCGCGTGCCTGAGTCACTGACGTTTAACCACCAGCCTCGCCACGAGCCGGTTTGGCCAGCGCCCCTTGCTTCCGGTTGGGCCCCATCCCGCAGCACCGCGCCAGCGCCTGGGTCGCGGCTGGAAAAGCCGCCGCCGCAGCACGCGCCCGGCGAGGGATGGAACGCGGAGACACCGCCAACGTTCCGGCGGCGCGGCTCGGCCAATGGCGGGGCCGCGCTGCAGACACGGGAGGCGGGGCCAGCTGGGCCGCACGCCTCCCGGAATTCCAGGAGGCCACTCACGTGGCTGGCTTTGTACCCGACCCCTCCCAGCTGCTAACGCAGCGCCTCTTTCGGTTTCCTTTCCTAGCAGCCGGGGGCGCCGATGGCGGCTTGGATGAGCTTCACGGGGCTGGAGGATGGCGAGAAGAAAGGGTGGTGCTGCTGGGAGTACGACTCCACCTGGGAGAGCGAGGAGGAGGAGGAGGAAGGGAAGGAGTCGCAGGAGGCCCGAGCCGACAGAGAGGGAGAGGAGTCCTCGCCAGGGTGGTTCAGGGGCTCCCATCAGGCCAGCGGCGCACAGGTGACTCCTCCGAGTGGGCTTTCTGTCTGTGAAAGATGGGGGCGACCTGCTAGGGAGGCTGGGGGTTGTTTTGGCAGGGCGGTGGGAGAGGTGTTATTCCTCCAGTGTGCTCGGGGGACTTGGGGGTGAGGAGAGAGCCCCTCAGTATCAGATCTGTGTATGTGGGGGAGAAATATTAATTTGCCTTTCCTGCCTTTCTCCTGGCCATCTGAGGTGTTATGTTCCACTAAAGCTTCATGCAATTGCCATATGCTGTTTCTGAATATCTTTCCCAGCATTCCTGGTAAGCAGGATAATTTTGTTAGAAATCAACTTTCCATCTTGTAGACTCAGTTGATTCCACTTCCCTGAATCTATGATGGTGAAGTCTGTTTTTTAACATCATAGCTCAGAATTGTTGACACTGAGCATCTTCTGTTGCTGTATATGCTCCAACCACTTTATTTGGGGGGGGGGTGGCCTTTTATTGGTGGCCCTAAGGGATGTTACTCTTAAGATTGTACCATCAAGCAATATTTCTTCGCTTTTAAGATTGAAATAAAATTTACTAGGTTTTTACGAAGCTACTTCAAGAAGGGGCGCTATATAGATCTGCGGTGAACCTGAAAAAGACCACCGGCTAATGTCATAAACACTTTAAAAAATCCTTATGAGGCTGCAAAATGTGATTTTTATTTAACTCTGTTGCTGTAAAATGTTAGTGTTGGATAACTGTGTGTTTTAAGTCTCTTGTAAAGTTTCTCACTATCTTCATCAGTGTTAATAACAGTCCCAGGATACTACTTAAACAGATCTTTTGTTTTGCTTTTTGTCTTTGTTTTAGGAAAGAGAAAATCAAAGCTCATTGCAGTCTTTTTTTTTTCTCTAACTCCTCCTATCTTGGGGAAAAGGAAACTAATCCTTGTGTTCAGTTTCACTTTGGTGACTCGGCTCAACACATTTGTAAGGTTAGGAGGTTGCACATCTTAGTTAATTCACTTTTTTTAAGGAAGGTTATATTTTTAAATTATGTGTAGAAGCTCATTCAGTAAAATAGCTTTTTGATTTTATCTTGAAGCACAAAGTAATGCTTAATTCTTCAAGGGCACAGATTTAGTAATAAGTTTGCAGACAAAACTAAGACTTAGAATGATCCTGTAAATGAATCTGCCCATGCCCATTCCAGCAGCAGCAGCAGCATGGAGTTCTGTTGACTTCACTGAGATTCTGCTTGTGCAGATCCATTTGCAGAATCTAGTTCCAGGACTTTGTCTCAAGTGCCTGTAGTATTTCATGAAATGCTATTCACAGAGATACAGGTGTCCTTGTGGAAGAACTTTGTTTACTTATTGTTAAAGGGATGCTGTCAAGTCAAATTTAGTCTTAAATGTAGGTTTTGGTTTTAAAGGAAAAAAACTTTTACAAATCTTCAAACCAATTTTTATTCCTGTAGAAGCATCTCTTCCCTCCCCCTTCTTCCCCCCCCCCCCCCCCCCCAAGCAAACATTCCTCTGGATTGTGCTAATGCAGAGGAATCAGAAAGTGGAATGGCCTAGATACTGCTTCTTTTCCTTTCTTCCCTTTTTCTATGCTAAGAAAATTGCCTGCTGTTGATCACGAATGCAGCTGAACTGGTGCTGTATATAGTTTAAATGGAAGCAAAGGCAAAGACAACCTGTTTTCAGCACCAGTGAATGGATTTTTCAAAGCCTGCTTTAAAGGGATGTTGCAGCTTCTTACCCCCAAAATATCAGCACCCTGCTTCTAAAAACATTAACTCTTCCTTTATAAATGTATTGCTATCCCTCTCAAGCAAAGTCTGCAATAGTCTTTGAGGAGAATGCGAGAACTCTTATACCAAAAAAACCCCAAGTTTTCTCACCATTCATTTTACACACATCTGCAGCCTGCAAAGAGCTCTGACCAGTTTGCAAAACAAGTACCTATTTTCGCTCCTATTAAACTAACGTAGATTCCTTTCTCTTCAGTCTAGATGGTATTGTCTATTCAGGAAGACATATATGTTTTTGAGGAAAGTTCTTTCAGAGCTTAATCTTTCAGATGCCCAGGTTAGAGATTTTTTTTTAATTTTATTTTAAATACGTACTTTCAAACAACTGGCTGAAACCAAATCCTAAATTGTATATGTCTTTTGTACGTCATTATAAAAATGCTGTTTGTTTATAACTGGAGCTGTCCATGGACATGTTTTGAGAGAATTTTTTTTAACACATTTAGCTTCCCCTATAAAACAATATGCATTTTTGTAATAAAAATCTTGGGTTTTATTCTAATTTTTTTAACACCTGCTTATTCTACTGCAGAATCGCAGGCTTCATGTTCCATTGCACCAACTTCCCTCTCTAACAACAAAACTGACTTTGTATTGTCCCATCCGCAAATTATTTTGTGAGGATGAAACCTCTGTTTGCTTAGGCTGCTCTTCCTAGAATGCTGGCCACATTCTCTTTACATGAGTCTTGCAGTTATCTTCCTTTCTTTCTTGCCACTGGTTGCTAGCTCTTGTTCACATCCTCCAGCTTTGTTCTCGGCTTTTCTCACACACCTCTGAATGGAAGCTTAGCCCCAGGAACGCAACAGCAGGAGATTGGGTATGCCTTCTCTGCTTGCCTGTCATTGCTCTGTCTGATGATGCTCTGTTCGAGGATTCTCTTGTCTCAGATCCACCAGCTTTCTAAACAAGACTTGCTGCACTTCTGCTTCATATGAGTCGGCTTCCTTAAACTTGCATTATATCTATCTTGAGTCACGCTTGTCTCTTGCAGACCTAATCCTTTTCCATAATTGGAGCTAGTCTTCTCTTATTTCATGACACCTGATTGTGTTAGGGGATATTGGAGCAGAAGAGTCTGAAACGCAAATAAGACAGTTGGGGTGAAATCCTGGTCCCAGTGAAATCAATAGCAAAATTCCTATTGACCTCAGAGGAGTCAGGATTTTACTCCTGGATTTTAAACATCAAGACTGTAGCTGGATTTCATAGGGCGAAATCCCAATCTCTTTTTACATCCTAAGAAACAACTGTACTGGCCTCCCTAGCACCAGGAACTTAAGTTCTAATCCTGGTCCTTCCATTGACTGGCCTGGACAAGTCCCTCACTTATCTTGCTGTTTCATCTCCTGTAAAATGGGAATAATGCTTATCTACTTTGCAATCTGTTTATTTTAAATAATTATTTAGCCTCCTCCTCTCTGGGTTATGGGGAAATCTGTGTAAATGTTCAAGATTTTTTAAAATTACTTTATTTATGGCTTTATTCTGTGGGAAACCTTTTTTCCAAAGGTGTCTAAAACAGACGTGCGTACAACACCTGGAAGATAGATGCTAAGTGTTTTTATTATTAAAAATCGATGGGACTGGACAGAGAAATCTCTTGACTACAAACCATTTGGTACATAATCTAATTCACCCTAAATAACACAGTGGACGTTGATCAGTATTTGGCTGTTTGCAGGAAAGTCTCTGTTTCCAGGACAGGAGGAGGAAATTATAATGGTCAGATAGTTGCAAAAAAATTGGGAGAGTCTGTTTGTTCTTGCAAGTGCTGAGCACCAGGGGCCAGATCCAGGCAAGCACTTTGAGGCCTGGTCCCAAATCCATTGAACCTGATGGAAAGATTCCCATTAACTTCAGAAATCTTTGGATCAGGCCCTTTCTGCACGAGTAGTCCGGTTGAACTCAGTGGGACTTTCCAGGCACTTAAGGTTAGACCACATGCTGAAGTGTCTTGATGGATTGTGGCTAGAGTGCCCAGCAGCCTGCATGAGTCCTGTCTGCATCTTTCTGCTGCTTGCATATTTTAATGGCAGTTCTGTCATTGAGGTTTGTATAAACACAATCCATGTTTTAAAAAATAAAGGACAATTTCCTTTTTTAAAAAAGTCAGTTATTTAATGTCACTCTCATAACTCCCACTTCCATGTTATGCTGGGAGAAAGTATATAATAATAATAGGAGATATCCTATCTCCTAGAACTGGAAGGGACTTTGAAAGGTCATCGAGTCCAGCCCCCTGCCTTCACTAGCAGGGCCAAGTACTGATTTTTGCCTCAGATCCCTAAGTGGCCCCCTCAAGGATGGAACTCACAACCCTGGGTTTACAGGCCAATGCTCAAACCACTGAGCTATCCCTCCCCAGCTTTAGCCAGTGATTTCTGTCTAAACGCTGTATTAAATTCATAAACACATCTTAGACCTCTAGGGCTTGATTCTCCTTTCACTTTCAGCTGCTTTACCCCAGCGTGTAATTTCAGTGCCTTCAGCAGATTTGCTCATGATTTTGTATCAGCTTATCTGAGAAAAGAATCAGGTGACAACTGTCTGTGAGGTTTTTTAATACTGATTTGAAGTATAAACAACGCAACTTCATAACTAATAGAACTTGTCACTGAAGTGACTGACTTGAAAGAAGTAAAACGTTACTGGGGTGTCTTAGTTCTTGATGTTTATGAGTGAACTGTATTTTTCTTTTAAAATATATCTGACGTTTGGTTTCAATAATGTCGACCTAAGTCTCATGTTAAAGTTTTTTGTTTTTTTTTTTAGGAGCGAAGAAGACCAGCTGTCTCATCAATTGGCTATAGAGGTTTTGAGGTAGGATTAAAACAGTGTTTGCCTGTTTGGAAAGATATAGATAATGGTGATGGGAAATATATTTAAATAACTCACTTGACTCTTGGCTACGTTATCTTACATAAACCAGCATTGCTGCTTGCTAGATGCACAGCTTCTTCTCTTCCACTCTAAGCTGTAGAAGAGTTCAGCTTAGTAATATTCTAAGGGAGTGACCACCTAAATATTTTGCAGTTGGGATTAAGTATCCCTTTTGCTCCTGGAAAATGTGCGGAAATGAGGTCTGGACTTCAATTGTGGACTTCAGTTGTCTAGGCTACAATAAAAGGTGTCCTTTTTTAAAGGACAACAAAAGTGAGTTTATGCCTTAGCGTTAACAAGGAAATTTGTATTTTATTGTGTAGGGCTTCCTTAACCATCTAAAGTGGGAAAAAATATAACGTACCTATTAAAGTCTTAGTGTAGACCAGATGCTATCGTGTCTTTAAGAAACTCACACCTTTAATCTTAGTCTAAATAAGGTATTGATATTTGGGCCTCATTCCAGTTAGCATTGTCTTTCCTACTGTCCAAGAGTAAGATTTGTGGTGTTTGATCCTACCTGCCCTAGGGAGAGAAGTGAAGATTCCAGTCCCGAGGGTAAAAGACAAATAAAAACTCTGCAGAAGTTCATACAAGCAAACCATCTGACCCTGGTTAATTAGGCCGGGAAGGAAGGAAAAGCTGAGTTAATAAAGGAGATGATGTCAAGCTGTCTTAGCCTGAAGGTACCTTCAGGGATGCAGTGAAACAATCAGAATGATAGAATGGATGCTGAAGCATAGGTGTATCCTCAGCTGGTCTGCCAGGGGAGATAAGAATTCAGAACTTGGTGGAGGATATTAATGGGGGGTAATGGGAAATATTTGCACGAGAGGCGAGGTTAGCCAGACTTTCTCACGTTAGCCAGAACAGCATTTACAGCATCAAGAAGAAACATGGCAAAACAGTGTTTTCTGTTGGGAAGCTTTTGTTCTGGATCTCTGATTTGTCTCTTTCCTCTTCCCTTCAGTTCTTGACTGGACGCAACTGGACAGCTGCAAAAGATATGCAGAGATACAGGCATTGTTATCCGGTACAGGCTGGAGATTTATGAACTTCCTGTTTTTCATGGGTTTTTTTTCTCTTCTCGTGCTAGACGCAAGGGGCACTTGGTTGATGTCATTTTATCAGCCTGAAGTTGGCAGATTGATGAGGCATATTAAAATGATGATAAAGTAATTCACTTCTCATCCAGTTACCAGGATGTACTCACTACATCCTGCTGGCTCAGAAACAAGCTGTTGGCTCCCAACTGTTGTTCTCAGACTTGGTAGCCTTGCTAGCAACACAGAAGAACTATGGGGAAGATCATTATGTATGTGTTTTAATGCATTGCTGCTTGTTAATGTCTCCTCTTTTCTGAAGGGTTTGAAAGAAAGGGAACCTGATGCTGAAGAGGAGGAGATGTGGAATTTAAGTTTTTACAAAAACGAAATTCACTTTTTGCCTCATGGTATGTATCTGACCTGGACCCTCCCATCTGTGCAGTTGTAATGCATGTGAGCTTGCAAAGTGTCCCACTGATTGGAAGGAATAGAATCCAGCTCTCTTGATTCCCAGCCCTGTGTTCAGCCTGCCAGAGCTCTGCCTTGTGTTGTCTTAGCTCCATGATGCACAAATAATGTAAATCAGGGTTTCCCGTTTAAATTGCAGAATGTGGCCAATTCCTTGGTCCTTGTTCTTTCCTTTGTTTTGCTCTGTGGCATATGCAGAATTAACTCACCGTGTGCACTTCAAAGTTTTCTGTTTGTAACTGCAGTTTGAAAGGCTCTTTGCTTTTTAAACAAACAACTAATTCGGGCAGGCAGAATACCTGGTGGGCCCCTCTGTAGTCATTAAGTATATTTGCCCACAGCCATTCTTTAAAATGTTAAAAATGTTTTCTGCTAGGCACCTTCCTACGGCAGGACATTAATGCCTTTAGACCCACATTCACATTAACTTCATAGCTTTGGATGAGAATCTGAGCTGTGGGTGTGAACATTCAGCTCTCTAGATGAGTGTTTAGCCATCCAGCTCTCCCTCATGCCCATTCCCTGTGTGCTGAATTCTCACTCCAAGGTGCCTTCGCTTCAGGCATATGCAAAAGTGAAATGACGAGAGCTGCCATCCGAAGGGAAAACAGTAACATTCCATCACTGATCTGAAACTAAGAAATGAGATGAGTGTTTAACCTGACGTAAGCATCTGTGAAGTCTGGATGCTGTTTTTCTGGGGTCCTTCCGGATCCAGCTATGGTGCTCTGTGGGATGTCAGTCTTCGCTCAAGACTGAGAGACTCTAAAAGTACTAGAAGGCTTCTCTCCCCTTCGTAGGGCTTGATCTTGAAAAGTGCTGAGCTTCAGTGGAAGTTGAGGATGCTCACTACCTTGTAGGACGTACTTGGGTCATTGCAAGATCAGGCCTCAAGTAGCAGCAGACTCATTCTGGAGAATCTACCCCTAATTTGTTGTGTGATAGCAGATCATAACGCCAGCCTGGCTTTTACTTTCTGGGTTTGATGGTGCTTGGCTTGTTAGAAAATAATCCATCAATATGCAGTTATTTGACTGTGCAGAGGAATGCAGGATAGGGCCCTTTCTCAGGAAAGGCATTTCCTTAAAGCCTGCACTCCAGAAACCTGTGCTGTTAAAAACATAACTCTGTTAGGGCCCCTTGGAGAGGAAACTAGGTTGTCATTTTGTTGAAAGTGCTCTTTTTATGTAGGTTACCCTGACCCCTTTTGAAGACAGACAGATCCTGTTTTCTGTAACTATATCCCATCTCCTGGACAATCAGTTAACTTTACACATACTCATTTGCTGCAGTTTCTTCTCTCACCTCCCACGCTTTTTTTCACCTAGGCTTATTTATTGACGAGCTCCTTGAAGCTTGGCAGGAGGATTACGAGACTCTGGAAGAAAACCATTCTTATATACAATGGTAAATAATTATTACAAAAGGCGATGTCTCTTAGAATGATTCTCTTCTGATGTCTGTCTCAAAGAATTTGCTGCTTCAGAGCTGCTGTGGCTGGCTTCTCAGAAAACCTTGGGGCCCCTCTTGAGCTCTAAATTTGTGAGATTTATTTGAGTCAGTTACTTTCTTTAAAAGTAACAAGAGGGTTGGGTATCCTGGAGATTTCCCTTGCAGCTCTGTCAGTAGTCTTCAGTCCCCAGCTGCAGTATGTATGGAAACCAGGTTCTGAGCAAAGAGATTGTGGTGGTGATTAAGTTAGAAATACCCAGACAGATAAACAATTAAGACTGCTAATAGTACAAGTATGTATAATGACTTTTCGCAGTGTGACTTAGGCTGTTACAGACTAAACTCTGTGTGTTTTCCATGTTATGTCCTCTCGAAGAGGACTGTATTTGGCATCTACAGCGTTTTGGAGACCTTTCTGTTAACTTACTTTTAAGGAGCAGGTGTGCTAGGTTGAATGTGATCTCTATTTTGTCTAATCTGCAAATCTTCTTTCAGGTTGTTTCCTTTGCGTGAACATGGGATGAACTGGCGTGCAAAGCCTCTCACATGTAAAGAAATTCAGGTGTGCCTCTTCTTTTATTTCAAGCCTTTTATACTTGAAAGGCATTGGGGGTTCAGCTAGGTAAATGTCTGCCCTATACTATGTAAAGATGCTCTATTTCCTTCCCCACCATAATGGAGCCAGCTCCAATGACTGTTAAATGCAGCTTTTGATCTTTTTGCCCCTCAACTATCCTCAGCAATAAATTATAGGTTTGTTGATAAAAGCTAGAAATAACCGGTGAAGATCCCAAATGTGTGTCTTTACACAATAGCCATTTGTAAGCATTGTGTGTAACTGAAAGGCCTCTTAAATAACTGATGCAGATAGTTTTTAAATCTTTTTGGGTTGCCATACATGCCAATTTGGAGTCTTTTGTGCATTTCAGGCCTTTAAGAACTCCAAGGAAGTTATGCAAAGATTCATTAGAGCTTACAAACTCATGCTGGGTTTTTATGGAATAAACTTGATCGATCAAGAAACGGGGGAAGTGCAAAGAGCAGAAAACTGGCGTCAGAGATTTCGCAACCTTGATCGGTGAGTCCCATTTACACTGTTTGGTTTTTATTCCTCACTCTTGGGAAAGAACAATCAAATGAAGCCAAAGGAATTAGTTGCGTACAGAGATACAAAGGCTTTCTGTGTTACAGAAGTTGAATGATCTGACCACAGAACTGGGAGCCAACTAGCCAAGAGTTTAGGTGTCCTTATTCTGGCTATAGCTTGGGAGGCCTGTCAGCATCTTTTGTATTACTGTAAATTACTTGAACTGCTTAGCGGCCACAGCTGTCCCAACGTGAGCCATGTGTGTATTGTGTGTTCCTGCTATGGCATTACTAGCCGAAAGGTGGGTGTCCATCTGAGTCTCCCTAAGGCTGTAATACAGGCTTAGAGACTCTGATATTTGCGGCCTCGGAGTTTGTGTCTTACACATGTTTACTCTTCAGTGAGATGGGTCTCAAGCAGCTGTAGTCTCTGAAATCCACTGGAACAATTTTCACCTGTAGCTCCGTATACGTCAGGGATTACTTCTTTTAAGATATGCTGAGAAGAGTGTATAAAGTTCAGTTTTGAAAACAAAACGATCACGGGAATTAAGAGTGAAGATCCCTCATTACCGCTGGGAACTTGGAGTCCAAACTCCTGAGTTCTGTTGTTGGCAGTGAGCATGTGTGACGTTGGACAAGCCACTTAACCTCTCAGTCATTTACATAGGGAATTATGCTTATTTAATAGCTATGCTTCCTAAGGTGTTTATAAGGCTGCCTCAATGCCTGTGAAATGCTTTCAGGTCCTTGGATGAAAAGTGTTACTTAAAAGCAAAGTAGTGGTGTTGTAGGTATTATTGTCATGCACTGATTGATGATATCAAATTCCTTTCCCAATACTATCTTTGTAGTTTAAACTGCACATCAATGATGGCAGTGGGGAAGCCACCCCCCATTCTGGAATTCGGATATCATTTAATCTCTGCTACAGAGTTAACTGGAACATTGAGACAAGGACGGGATAGCGCTGTTTGAAAGCCAGAGCAGATAGGCTAGATATTACAGCAATAGATGCTTCTAAAATAGACTGGCTTAAATGTGATCTACCCTTAAAGATTCCAGCAAAGACTTATTTGTAGTTAACAACTTTCAGCATGTCTACTTCTAAGATACCTTTTTGGGTTCAAGTGGGACTCTGTACTGTGCTGCTTTCACTTAAAGATGTCATTTTCATGTTTCACTGTCTTCAGCTTGTTTTTTCTTTTTTTTCCTGTTTTGTGTCTCAGGTTTAGTCACAACAATTTGCGGATAACTCGTATTCTGAAGTGTCTGGGAGAGATGGGGTATGAACACTATCAAGTACGCCTGGTCAAGTTTTTCCTAACAGAGACACTTGTTTTCCAAACACTCCCAAACGTTAAGAGAAGTGCCTTGGATTACTTCCTGTTCACCATCAGAAACAAGCAGAAGCGAAGGGAACTGATACACTATGCATGGATGCACTTTAAACCTCAGGATAAGTTTGCATGGGGGCCTCATAAGAAACTCCAGAAATATCAGCTTCCGTCGTTAAAGTCTCAGCACTGCCAAAAGGCTGAGGACAAGAAGGAATCCGTCGGAGATAAAGAAGCAGCGGGAAAGAACGAAACCAGTCCTCCAGACAGGGAGGAGAAAGTTGGAGATGCTGCATACTCAGAAACCAACAAGGTGACTGACGAGTGTACCTCAGAGGAGCAAAGTAAGTGTGGTGCCATGTACGTTGCAGAGCGAGGAGACATCGTAGAAGAGAGAGAAGCCTCACTTCCCCAACTAGAAGAGAAGGTTCTGAGTGAAGACCTTGTGGGCTTGGGGGATGGAGCAGAGAGTGAACACCTAAAGGAAAGCAAGAAAAGAAAGCTTGAGATGAACAGATTAACTGGTAAGTGCGCAGGGCTATTGAAAAGTCCCACTGATATTGAGAAGATCTCTTATAACCTAGGGGAATTTGCTATCAATCAAGAGACCACAGAGACTCTTCCGGCATTGCCAGAAAAAGGTGATAACGTAACAGCTGAAGAAGGTGATGTCAGTAGTGAAGACTTAAAGGCGTCTGAGTCATCTGACGCACCTGTAAAAAGAAGGAAAGTTGATGAGGCAATGCCAGAGAACAGTACCGTAAATATGGCAATAAACTTGAACACTGACACCACTACCTGCAACGTCCAAGCAACAGGGGCTGAGAAAGAAGAAGTTAGTGAGGAAGATACGGTTGTGGAAGAAATTAATGTGAAAACTGAGAGTGGTGCTGAAGGTGCATCTGTGAATTCATTGCCTGGTTCTGAGACTAATGAGCCTGGCCTGCCTTCTTTGGCAGGCAGTGGCTCAATGCTACGTGAAGCAAATTCAGAAATACAGAACGAAGAGCACCAATGTAATGAAACTTTAACAGTAAGTGAAAGCCAGGTAGACGACAAAGAACAGAAAGAAGGGACAGAAAATGTCGGTGCAAGAAGGGAAACAAAAATCCCAGACAAGAACCGGGGCCAAGAGGTTCTTCAGCAGTGTGTGGTGGAATCTTGTCCTGAAAAAGTCAGTGCTAGGAACACAGCGCAAGAAATTAATTGCATTGAGGACTCAGCAGAACTGAATGATCAGCAGACAATGGCAGAGAGCGGCAAAAACGTTGCAATAGCACCAGAGCAAGGGGAGGAGGAAGGACAGTAATGTCCTGAATTCAAGGAGCATGAAACAGCGATTCAGACTCCAAAGACACATGGAAAAAGACGTCTCCTTTAAAACAACCCAGAACAAACTCATTCCCTCCCCTCCCTTCTGGTTGTCCTAACTAGAAAAAAAATCTGCTTGGTCAATTTCGTAGGGAAGAGCCCCGGCCTCTTCCTGTTCCTGTTTGTATCTGACATGCGGGACTGTCTGCAAGGATTTTTCCCTTCACCTCTTTTTTTGGTATGTGTTTTAAAGAAGGAAAAAAAGCTTCTTTCCTCTTTGAAAGAGCAAAGCTCTTATTTAATAAGTGATCTTAATCCATGGAATACAGATATTTGTAGGATAAACCAATTGGTTTCTGGTTTTATTTTTTTTACCAGGTAACTCCTCTTGGGCACTTTGGAAACTGTCACACTAACACCGGGGAGTTTTTACATTTGCTGTCTCCCTAGTAAAGGCCAATGTGAGGCCCTGTTGATCATCTTGGTGAGGCTCTGTTGAAATCATTTTTTAAGGAGACACCAATTTGGTTGTGCAGTGGTTGTCCGACTTGAAGCCTGGTGCTCTTCTGCTCTGTGAGGGCAAAGGTCCCCCATTCTGCTAATATTTGCTTGCAAAAGGGGTGAGGGTAGCGAAATTTCATGTATGTGAAAATGCAAATGCCTTTCCATTGGTAAGTTACTAATTTTAAGAATTTAGTTTAGAATACAAGAGTTGTTGATTGAACTATACAGGCCAAATGTTTGACAAATATTAACCTTAACGGGACTTTTCTCCAATCTGTGCAGGGATGTTGAGGGTTTAATTCCATCTAGCCCTAGCACAAGTCACTTATGCATTTCTTCCAAGGGTTGTTGGGAGACTGGAAACCCACCAGTCTCTGAAAGAGAAGGGAAAAAAAATAAAATACAAATCAGGCATTGCTTAAAGAGAGTGCTGCCCTCTGGGAGTCCCTTTTCCTCTCTCTGTGGAGCCCTGGTGGTTTTTTCAGATGCTACTTTTTTCATTGGTTCTGAGTCCTTTAACTGTCTGTCAATGCAGTTTTCATCAAGCTACTGTTCCCTTGTCCCTAGTGCGGATTTTCACCCTTGATTTTAATCCCTTTTCCAGTTTGTGCACATGTTGTTGTGCCAGTAGCATTCTGTCTCACTGTCCCAAGCATGTTCTGCAGCGTGTCCTTTGCACTGTCGGGGATCATAGCTCTATCTTGGCTGTGAAACAGTTGAACTGTCAAGGGGTGTTTTTTAAACCAGAAGCATCATGAGAATCTCGTCAGCCCCTGCCACCTACTGACCAGCACTAATGATGTTACTATCTATTGTTACTACCATCTAACTTGCACTTAATTTTAATAATGTGCACATCGGCCTTGTACGGAATTCAGCTGGCATAAAGGAGCATCATACAATGTCATGCTGTATGCAGGAGAAAATATTAAGGTATTTACCGCAGTGGACCTCCTTCACCAAGCAGGAGGAGAAAAATGCAGCAGCTGAAAAGACTGGACTTGATGTTCATTTAAACTCTGGTTCTTTTTTTGGTTGGTTTGTTTTTTAAATACGATTTGGTTTTTGTAGAGCGTTGCTACAGCTTAGGTCAGCCATCCTATCAGAGAGTTTTTTCTTCTGCATGTTCCAGCTCTTAAGCAAAGAATCTTTAACTGTTCTGGAATTTAATCTGTGACTTACCTGCTCAAAAGGTGTATGCCCTGATCCGGCCTGGCATTTACACATATGTGTAACTCTAAGCACACATGTAGTCTCGTTGAAGTCGGGGCATATATGCTTATAGTAATACACAGTAAAGGCCTTAAAACCCATTTGTTAAAGTATTTTTTCTCTAGAAGAAAAACACATTGTGTTTAAATATTCAGTAAAACTAACTAAAGACCTTCAGTGTTTAGAGAACACAGGGAAAAAATTGCTTTTTATGAAAGTCTTTGTACAGTTTTATAGCTGTCTTTTTATTTAAGTAACGATGGTCTCACTGGATGTGTTCATATATGGCCCACTTTGCGTATCTTGTATGGTGATGAGTTTTAAATGAGATCTCAGTATAATGTATATTAAAGTATGATTTTAATGCAAGCCAGTTGTGGGTGTTGTTTTTTCACATGTGGAGGAGGAGAAGGAAGAGTGCTTTACCAAGCTCTCACTTGTGAGGCTGTTTTGAGTACCTTGCAGGCTGTTGCACATCTGAAAAACGTATCTTGGTGGGGAGGGTTCTGCAACTTCTTTGTGGATAATCTACTGCGTTCTAAACTTGGTTCTGGCCTCGTTGATCTAGTGAGATCTGTCCTAATTCATCCCTTTTCATAGTTCCCTTCCTTGTAAACACACACAAACTTTACCCCTCTCTCTTTCTCATTCAGCTCTCCCAAGCATACAACTTGTGCAGCAGCAGCCCGCTCTAACATAACTCTGCATAACTAGGAGTCCTCCAGAACTGTTTATAGGATAGGAAGCCTGGCACCTATGCCTGTCTTCTATCTGGGGAGTGATACCCCCTCAATCTGAACTGCTGACTGGCCCAGTTTGCCCCAGATTCCACCAACGTCCATGTCTTTGGATATTTGCCTGGCCTGCACACGGGTGGATCACCCTTCAGCTGTCTTGTTATGCTTCAGCCTAACAGGATTTAAAAACTTCTTAGACTGGTGTCTTGTCCAGTACAAACAATACTTTTTTTTTTAAGTGTTCTCTCTAATGGAGCTTGAAATTAGTATTTCTTTTTCCTAATTACCATGCAGACAGGGATATTATCTCTTTAGCTCTCACTTGTGGCATGATAAATTTAACTTGCAAAATAAGTGTGTGTAATTGAATATATACAAAATTTTTATGCAGATGCTGTCTGTGATGCTGCAGAATAATCTTTACTGCTACATTGGGAAGGGAAAGGCAGGATTGCCTTTTGGTTCAGGAAGACCTGGCTTCATTTTCCAGACTATCACAGGCTTTGGGGGCAGGTTGGCCGTGCTTGTGGATGGTCAATGTAAACAAACTGTCTTGCGGCCCACCGCAGATTACCTGGATGGCCCACCATTGGCCTAGAGAGTATACTTACAAAGCTTTATGAATGATACCAAGATGGGAAGGGTTGCAAGTCCTTTGGAGGATAGGATTAAAATTCAAAATGATCTGGACAAACTGGAGAAATGGTCTGAAGTAAATAGGATGAAATGCAATAAGGACAAATGCAAAGTACTCCACTTAGGATGGAACAATCAGCTGAACACCAACAAAATGGGGAAATGACTGCCTAGGAAGGAGTACTGCACAAAGGCATCTGAGGGTCAGAGTGGATCACAAGCCTAAACATGAGTGAACAGTTTAACACTGCTTCAAAAAAAACTCCAGCGATCATCATTCTGGGATGTATTAGCAGGAGTCTTGTAAGCAAGACAAGAAGTAATTCTGCTTTACCCCATGCTGATTGGACCTCAGCTGGAGTATTGTGTCTAGTTCTGAGTGCTACATTTCAGGAAAGATGTGGACAAATTGGTGAAGGTTCAAACAAGAGCAACAAAAATGATTAAAGGTCTAGAAAACATGACTCATGAGGGAAGATTGAAAAAACTGGGTTTGTTTAGTCTGGAGAAGAGAAGACTGAGGGGGGACGTAACCGTTTTCAAGCACATAAAAGGTTGTTGCAAGGAGGAGGGAGAAACATTGTTCTCATTAACTAAATAAGCTAGGACAAGAAACAATGGGCTTCAGTTGCAGCAAGGGCTGTTTAGGTTGGACATTAGGGAAAACTTCCTGTCAGGGTAGTTAAGCACTGGAATAAATAAAACCACTGGGGGTGGTTCAGCATCACTGCTGGTATAGCTTGGAGGTGTATTAACTCCATATGGGTTCCCTCCATTGCCACATGGTCATTCAGCCCATAGTTGTACCTTAAGTACTAGCCCCCACAAACACCATGGAGCAAGGGGAGAGGTTAGAGCTCCTGGAGCTGTGCCACAGAGGCGACCATCCAGGTGCCCTCGTGATAACTCCAGCTGGGATTAGGGCAAGGTGCTATTGAACCACACCCTAAATAAATGCTGAAGCAGGTGTATAGCTTGGCAGCTCACCTAATCAGTGTATTTCACTTGGAGCACAGGACCTTGCTGCTTGGGGGCAGCCCTTGCTGCGTATTGGTTCCCGAGTGGAGTTTATGGCTTGGAACAATGAAAACAAAACATTTTTGCTATATTTTGTTGGGGGGGGGACCATCTCTATTTGTAATAAGCACAGATTTTTGCCTCCTCATCCCCACTAGACACACATGTCACATTAACCCACTGTATGTTTGTATCTCTTTTCTGGGACAAGTGGTCACGCTAGGAGACTAGTGCATTGTTGTTTGGCGGGGAGAGGGAAGAAAAGCCATGAATCCGCTTTCTGAAATTTGCTCGGGTCGTGGCTTTTGAAGGGATTTGCATTTCCCCTGCCCCACCTCTCGGTCCCCAGCTCCCTCCTCTGTGCTTTCTACCAACTTTCTGGTAGGCAGATGGAATAAGGAGAGGTGGGCAGGCTCATCTGTTCTGTACCGGGAACACACACACTTCTCATTCAAAAAGGGAAAAGAGCTAGAGTGCGGTTGCACCATAATGATCATCTCTGACCCCTCAATCGCAATGAGTCTCTTTCCTCAGTGCAGCTCCACTTCCCGATTTTCACAGACAGTCCCCTTCTTTGGATGAAATCATCTTGAATTAACACGCAAAGGGAAATGCGGAGCCATCTGTAGGATTGTGAGCCTTGCTAATGTGCTCATATCTCAGATAATCTACTTTTGGAGTGTTGTCGTCCTCTCAGTGTCACACGCCTGTAGTGAAAATATCTCAAAGGCAAGTTTTGTTTTATTCTTTTCAGCTTTCTGTGGCTTTCTCCTACATTCCTCTTCTTTGCTCTTCTCGTCACTATGCTGGCTGTCTCTTCAGTGCCACATAAAGCGCGCACACAAAAATCAACCAGATGCTCTTTGAGTCTCCAAGAAACACAAATCCATAAAGCATTTAATGAAGCAAAGATATTAGCCCTATTCTCTGCACTGACCTCGTGCCTCTATAGGGATACCTGCATTTATTCCACAAAAATAAAAATCCACAGACGTTAACTAAGTCTTCATTTTTGTTACCTTTCATCCATCTAGTTCTAAGTTTGGTAGTGAATTGTGAACTACTTTTCACTGGCCTAGGTGAGACCAAAGTAACATCTGGGTCTAGGGATGGTGGATTTTAATTTTGTCTCCTTAGGGTTATCTGTCTGAGTGACAATTTCACTAAGGCAAGTCCAGCCTTTCCTTGGTTAGAAAGGTCCCCTCCCTGTTTCAGTTGGCTTGAGCTGTCTGTCTGTGCGGTGAATGTGTGCCTCCTTTCATAACTGACTGTGCCACTCTGCCGTTTGCCCCCACCTTCCCCCTCCTGAAACCTGGTCTCTCTCTCTCTCTCTGAGCTCAGCCCCTCTCGCCTGCCTGTGCTTCTGAGCTCTGCCCCCTCCAGCTGGAGACTCAGGTTTATCTGGAGACGGAGGGGCTCATTCGGGAGCTGAGATCTGGGAGGTGAAGGAGAGATCCATTGGAACCAGGAGAAGAGAAAGAGGCTAGTTTCACTGAAGAGAGACAGAGCATGGAGACCATGGCTGGATTCTCAGCTCTTGGGCTGCTCTTTCTTTTTCAATTACTAGCCACATCCTCAGCTCAGGTAAGAATGTGCCTTTACTTCTAATGGCCAAAAATCCCAGCTATTGATTGGAAAAAATACGTAAGGCTCAGAGGGTCTCATAGCAGCAGGATTAAATGTGCACTATATTGCAGCAGGCCAGATAATTGCTGTTCATTTAAAATAGAAAGTTTTGTGTGTCAGAGAGCATATTGCCTAGTGGTGAGAGCAGAAGTGTTTACTGGTAGGGGTTTGTTTCATGTCCTATGATATGGAAACTGCCACTTTAAACTTTGTGTAAAAGAATTGTCCTCATAGTTTGGTTTATAGCCGTGTCGGAAAAGCCTCAGGAAAAGGAGAAGGAAACGGTGATTTAGGAAAAAAATATTTTTGTTTTACTATAAAAGACAAAGTTTCCCACTAAATAGAAATCCCCTGTGCTCCACCTCTTCATCCCATTCAGGGTTTTTCTTCCTCTCCACCTCCCTCCCGCCCAGTTGATCTATTTTTGAGACATGTTTAGGAACAAGCACATTTAATTTGTATTCATTCAGGTGAAGCTACGTGTATTCGTAGCAAACGTCCCTGTAGTGGTGTTAACTTTCCAGTGTGTATCGTTCAGGAAAATTCTCGGGGGGAGGATTTTTCATTGCCTTAATGAAGGAATTTTTGCAGCCTGGCTCAGGAATTCTGAGCTGACCTTCATCTGCTGTGAGCAGAACTAGCTCCACAATGAAACCTTTGTTCCCTGAAGCTGCATTGCAGGTACCCTCTGGAGCTCTTTCCACAAAGCAGACCTTTATAGGATCCCCACTTCTCCCACACCCCTAAGAGCTAAACCCCCCCACACCAGTCCCTTTAGCTGTGCCTTACTTCAGACTTTCCCCTTCAGACATTAACTATACGGTTCCATCTCTTCTGCTGCCTGGTTGTATACGGAATGTGAATGTCACTTTTAATACCAACCGCACACGCTGATTATTCTAACTTGGCTTTGCCTTTTCTCTGTGTCTACACTGTGAGTGACTGGGAACCGTTTTAGAGCCACTCCTGGAGCCAGGGCAGATATGATTCACTGTAAGCTTCCCATTCAATAAATAGCTCCTGCTGAATGGGGATGGGTTGGGTCTCACGGAAGCACTGAGGATGTGCTTAGATTCTTAGCAGATTAAGTCTGGAAAGATCCTTGCTTCCTCTGAGCCTGTCATGGATAGAGAAGGGGAGCTGCAGTCGCGCTGTGATCTGTGACCTACTGTGTGTGGTTTTTTTCTTCCATTCCCTCTCCCCATCCCTCCCAGAGAGCAGGACCACGAGGCCCTCCTGGACCACGAGGACTCCCTGGACCACCTGGCAAGGAAGGCATAGATGTGAGTGCTGAGCAGCAGGCGGCAGGCTGAGCTGGGGGAGGGAGGTGGGGTGGAGCAAGGGGAGGGCACATTTCATAGAGGAATTCTTCTAGTCCTCCTGTCCTCCAGAGAGAGGCTCCAGGCATTTGGGCAGCACTTCAGAGGGACTGAATTAACAGCCCGTGTGCCGTAGGCAAGGAAACCAAGGGGCTCTGTCCTGCTGAGGCTGAGTTACGTCTGGAGGTGCTGAGTGCCTAGGAGTTGCTCAGCACCTTGCAGGATCAAGTCCTCAGTGCCAAGTGGGAGTTTATGACAAGCTGGTGTGTACAACAAGCATTTGTTAATCTTCCGGGCCTCCTGCAACGCTTTCTCTCTGGCATCTGCAAAGGATGCAGGTTAGAGGGTGGAGGACAGTGGTGGGTTTAGTACAGCAGTTACTGTACTGGGTGTTGTTGTTGCACGCTCAGTGCAATACTGTGTATTTTATACCATTAGACAATTGTTTCTTTTAAAAGGTGTCAAGCACCTGGCTCTCCGGAGAGGCCCTAGAAAGCTGAATTAAATATACCATGCTGGATGCTGATCTCACTCACACTGGCTTGACACCACTCTAGCTACACTGTCTTCAATGGAATTACTCCAGATTTACACCCGTCTGATGGAGATCAGAATCTGGCCCATTGATTCCACTTGGAACTTTAAATGTCCTTAGTTTGTAGCAAGAGACAAATTAAATCGATGGGAATACTTTTTTGGTGGTTAATTCCTTAGTATTAACCCTTCCCCGTGACTGCAGGGTCAGCATCTGAGTTACTGCAGAATTTAGTGAAGGAGGAAATCTTATCCTATTTCTTTTAGTTGACGTTTCAGCTGAAATGAATTGAAATGTATACCCACTGGATAAAGACAGTCTTATCTTCCACACCTATCATAGTGGATTAAAATCGGTTCAGGTGATTTCAAAGGAGACTATTAATATCTCAAATACTAAGGATCAGATTCTGATCTCTTCATTCATGTTGAGTAGCACTTTACTCCTTGAGCTACTCGTGGAGTAATTTTGCTACTCATCATGAGTAAGAGTGTCAGAATGGGGCCTTAAAAGCAGCCTTTTGAAATAATATTCCTCCCATGCAAGTTAGTTTATTTTGGATATGAGAGCTAAAAAAAGGTTTATTCCTTTGCATCCTGTAACGGGTGAACAAGTAGCTTTTGTGCTGGTGATTGCAATTTTTTATGATCATTTTGCAAGGCTGGCCCCAGTGAAAACCTCATTGTTTTGTAGCCATTTCCCTCCATGTGTTCACTAGACTAAGGGAAACCAATTTACTAAATAATCTTATCCTAGTTTTTAATAACGAATGGTTTAGAGAAGGTAGGTCGGGAATTTCTATCTGAAATTTTGTAATAGAAGAACAAGGCAATTTAAAATGAAAGATAGCAAAAGGAGTTCTTTTCCACACAATTAGCCTGCAGAACTAATTGCCACAAGTTATTATTGCAGGCCAGAACTCAGCAGGATTCAGAAAAGGATTGGATATTTCTATGGGTAAAGAGTGATGATAATAAGGATTAAAAGAAGACCAAGAATTTTAGGACGGGTATAAACCTCATGCTCCAGTTCATAGACCATCATCTAACTAATAGGGATCAGGCAGAAACTTTTCCTGGAAGCAGGCTGTTCTGTTACTGCGTTCCGCTGGGTTTCTTTCATCTTCCTCTGAAGCAGGTGTTACTGGCTGCTGTCAGAGAGCGGATACTGGGCTCGATGGATGACCGGTATGATCCTATGTTCCAAATACTGTGCCGTTCCCACTAAACAATTTCCCGCATAAACAGAAGTTAGCGTCCTTTGATTTTAATAATCCAAAGATACCACAGAGTCACAGAAATATAGGGTTGGAAGGGACATCAGGAGGTCATCTAGGTCGGGCCCCCCACACTGAAGCATGAATTCAGTAGAACTACTCCATCCCTGACAGATACGTTTCCAACCTGTTCTTAAAAACCTCCAGCTTCCCTAGATGACCTGTTCCAGTGTTTAACTCATTATATAATTAGAAAGTTTTCTCTAATATCTAACCTAAATCTTCCTTGCTGCAGATTAAGCCAATTATTTCTTATCTTTCCATGGGCTGACCTTGAGAACAACTGATAACCTTCTTCAAATATGTAAAAGGCTGTTTTAAAGGTGGCTATCAGGTCCCGTTCTCCCCCCATCACTCCAATTCCCCCCCCACCCAGTCTTCTTTTCTCTAGACTAAACATGCCCAATTTTTTTAAACCCTTGTTTTCTAAGGTCTTGTCATTTTTGTTGCTCTTTTTGGATGCTCTCCAATTTGTCCACCTCATGTCACAATGCAGGCAAATCAGTGTCGTCAGAATGTGGCAGTCTGCTTAGATAGATGTTTTTGAAGATGTGTCGGCTGTTCTAAAACGAAAAGAAATAAAATGCTGTTCCTCACCCTACAGGGACTGGGTTTCCCTTCAAGGAACCCAAGGCCACGCTTTCAAACGTGCCCTGTAATTCTAGGAGCCTCTGTTCTGGGCCCCACTCTGAGACGCCACTGGCCCGAGTGCTCCCAACTCCAGCCAAAGTCAGCGGGAGCTGCAGATGGTCAGCACTTCTGAGGCATCGGGCTTCGTGTGTCTCAGGTGGGAGACCCAGAAACGGAGACATCCCTAACTAATGGCCATTCATGAAAACTTGGCTCTCGTTGTCCAACGTGGGCCTGATCCTGCAAAGCTCTGAGCACCGCTTGCACATTTTTAGGGACTTGTTGAAGGAAATGGACTTGGACAGCACTTGGCACCTTGCAGGATGAGGCCAGGTAATAATAATGAGTAATTAATCAGCTGAAGCTAGTCTTGATAGATCATAATATTAGACTGAGTTAAATCTCAGGGGAGCCAAACCCTGCAGACCTAGCTCATGGCTTGCAGAGGGAGGTTGGTGAGAGTTTTGACCATGTAAGGAAGGCAGGATTTCTCTCATAGGCTGTTCTTAACATAGGCTGAATGATAGAAGGATGCAGCAGGAGCAAAAAGAAGGAAAACATGCTGTCATGTATTAATAAATGAGAAATGCTCATCAGTCATTCAGGGTCAGAGCCTCGTATCACTCCACCCATTGAGTCTGCAAGGAATCCCATTGACTCAGATCATCAGGGTCAATATTTCGGTGGTTACCATTGAGTGCACCAGCATAATTTAAGGACCACCATTTGCCAGGGTTCTCTTAGAAGATGTTGTGAGGTGTGCAATCCCACATGGCTGTGCCTTTTTATAGCTCTGAATATAGAGGAACCTATTGAAGTTGTGTCAGAAATCTAGGCTGGTTTTTCTTTAATGAAAGAGCAGCTGTGTAAATTCTAATACTGTAAAGAAATAACTTATTATTTTATACGAGTGAGATCATTTTCAAAGGCATGCTCTGAACTTTTCTTGAGCATTTTAAGATACTATGATTTCCTCATGGTTTTTTTTTTTCCCTTGTTATTTTCTAAAACCATTCTGGCCACGTTCAGTTCATAGATGGCTTTAGAGAAATGAGTGTGTAGAATTACTAAAGAGCATTTGCGGTCAGATGTACACTGCAGAAGTGTGCAGCAACGGCTGACTATAGGCCTCAAACAATGAACAGAACATAACACACAACTAAATTATTCAGGCCAACTCTGGATAAAGCTTAAATGAACCCTGTGCTATTGGCACCCTTTCCAAAAGCTCCTTGCTTCGCTTCTGCCTCTCACTTTCAATCCCATTGAAGCCTCCTCTAATTATCTTCTTTAGAACACTGCATGTTCCATGATCTGTAACGAGGTAATTGCTTAGCTCCCAAGAATACAAAGGGTGTGTTGTGATTAAACCAGTCACCTAAGAGTTGTTGCTCTGAATTATTTCCAGCATGCAATTGTTACAAAGCCATTGTCAGTTCTCTAACAGACATTTCTCCTCTGGTCTGACTTTAATACAGGGTGGCTGAGACGAAGTAAACTTACTTCCATCTCATGTAAAACAGGGGAGAACTATTCCACTACTGACAGCCACCGATTCTAATTCACTAAGAAGGATGATAGTGATTTACCACCAGAGATATAAACGCTGATCAAAGTTCTGATTCTGAATGGGTTCTGCTAGCACAGACCCCAGTGCTAAGGCAAAATCCCCCTGAAATCAAATGGGGACCCCACAGGGGTTCACGATAGCAGATCCCAACGTGTGATCAGGTCATAAGACAGGAGAACTGTTCCTGAGTGGCTTTCTCTAATGCTGTGACCTTGCTGCCACGTATCAGTATCACAGAGGCCTGTAGGGAAGGGGGCAGGGTGATGGTGATAATCTAGAGGAGGATATAAAACATTGCTGTTCATTCTGTTATTCAAAACCTGCCATCCCAGCATAACTTTCCCCCTCATTTTCATTATAAAAGCTCTTCCCCAGCTCAGTTAAGGGCACCTATCTGTGGCATATTTCTGAGCAAAGGACTGCAATGGAATGGCCTCCGCAAGTCAGAGCACAAAGATTCCCTCTATCTACTGACCCTCCGAGCTGTGTGTTCTCTCAACAGCCGCACAACATGCAAATCCCTGCACTCTGACTGACTCAGGGCAGCCGGTCCAAGCCTAGAGATTTGCAAAGGAACTTTATGGTTGCAGACACAGTAAACATAGAGTCAGTTCTCAAATTCTTCCACCTTGGTTACTGTCTTCACAACTTCCCCTGTAAAGATGGCCACCGCTCACCCTACTCAGTAGCCACTCCTGTGCCTCCACAGCTCCTCCTAAGGAAAATTGCAGCTCTCACCTCCCCCCGTCAAGTGTAACTTACCAAAAAATAAATTTAAAAGGCAATGTGGGTTTATTATTTATTTAATGCCTGCTCCATTCCAGCCATAGGCCCCCTCCCCAGCCATCTCTTTGCCCTGGAACTAACTTACTTACTTTGGACTCCCAGAGTGTAAATTATTCCTGGAAGGGTCTGGGATAAATTATGCTGTTTGAGCAGCATTCAGAATCATGGGACTGGAAGGGACCTCGAAGTCATCAAGTGCAGTGCCCTGCACTCATGGCAGGACTAAGTATTATCTAGACCATCCCTGACAGGTGTTTTTCTACCCTGCTCTTAAAAACTTCCAATGATGGAGATTCCACAACCTCCCTAGGCAATTTATTCCAGTGCTTAACCACCCTGACAGTTAGGAAGTTTTTCCTAATGTCCAGCCTAAGCCGCTCTTGCTGCAATTTAAGCCCATTGCTTCTTGTCCTATCCTCAGAGGTTAATGAAAACTATTTACCTCCCTCCTCTTTGTAACAACCTTCTATGTACTTGAAAACTCTTTATCATGAATGAAAACTGTTAACTGAATCACCTCTCTCTCCAGAGGTGGCGGTGAATAACACGTGGGTTTTGCTAGATAGAATTGCCAATCCTCCAGGATTGTCCTGGAGTCTCCAGGAATTAAAGATTAATCTTTAAGAACATAAGAGCGGCCACACTGAGTCAGACCAAAGGTCCATCTAGCCCAGTATCCTGTCTTCCGACAGTGGCCAATGCCAGGTGCCCCAGAGGGAATGAACAGAACAGGTGATCATCAAGTGATCCATCTCGTCGCCCATTCCCAACTTCTGGCAAACAGAGGCTAGGGACACCGTCCCTTAATCTTTAATTAAAGATTATGTCATGTGAGGAAACTTCCAGGAATATGTCAAACCAAAATTGGCAGCCCTCAGAGATGTGGAAGATTGGATCAGGGAGCTTCATGTTTCAGAGGAAGACAGGATCAATGACAGCGTATAATGAGTCATGGGCAGACCCTTTAACGTGTAGGTCATCCCAAGTCATGGCAATTCTCCAAGAGTGCCTGGGGAGAGAAATGTACCTCTAATGAGTGTGTATGTGGTTGCTGCAAAGAGACTGTGACAGGGAGAGATTTCAGTTTCATTGTCTTTTTTCATTCCTTTAGGGAGAACCTGGCCCACCTGGTTTACCTGGCCCACCAGTAAGTATTTACTGATCAACAACTAATTTACTCTCTCGCTTGTAAATCTGCTACGAGGAATAATGTATGTGAATCCCTAATTTTTCAGCAGCAAGGGTCACAAACTGCACTTTCTCCTCTCAGTCCGCAGCAGAACTCCTATTTGCATGTTTGGCATGCAAACTGAGAACAACCGGCAGCATGGAGTCAGCACTGACCTTAAGAAGAAACATGCTTTCCTGTTTCATAGTTAGGAGAGCAGAGGATCTGGGATAAAGCATCAGAATAGTGGAGCTAAAGGGCTTGTATTGTCATTGAACTCTCTTTGCAGACATTGTTTTTACAGTTCTTTCAATATGAGAGAGAGCACTATGTAAATGCAGAGTTTTCATATGGTTATGCAGCACTCACAGCTCTGGTCTCCAGTTTGCACACTTGTTTCTGGGTGTCCAAACCGTCATTTGGGCATCCTTCCGGTTGCTTGGCTTGCACACACAAATGCAGCTTTTGCACATTGAAAATGAGTATAGGCCACTCCTGCAACTGCTTTGAGTATTACCTGCAAACGTGGACAGTAAAATCAAGCTTGGAAATTTGGCCCATAGTGAAAAAATGTGCAAATAAAAATGGTGAGTAAGCAGCTTCAGAGATAAAATGAAATATTGTGACGGACTAGGTGGCAAAACATGCGGGACTCAGTCCTCCACTCTGGCTCCGTAAAACTGAATAGTGCTAGCATTATGTCACCTTTGTGGCTCCCCATTCCTGAGATCATCCAGGGTCCTCTTTAGCTCCCTAGGCATCTTAGAGTGGTCCTAGGTCTCCTCAGAATTGTGCCAGCTGCAACACCCCCAACCACACCCTGACGCCCCCTTGTGCTCAGGGCTGCAATGGGGATCAGTACACGTACATGGAACTGCACGAGAAGAAAGCTGTGCCAAGCAATTACCAGGTTTATAGAAAAATGAACCAAAGCACATAAGTGTCTAGAGATTTACATACTTGTAGATTAATTATCAAAACAATTTATTTTGAAGACATTTTCCTGCATTGCAGGATATAAATTTAGCATGTTAAGAAATGAGCTGATCATCTTCTATCTTGTATCAAGTTATAGCATGCTTCTGTAATTATTATATTAACAGTGGCTGTCTATTCATCTGGTTTAGGGGCCGAAAGGTGCACCAGGGAAGCCTGGAAAGGCAGGTGAAGCAGGGTTACCTGGCCTTCCTGGAGTGGATGTGAGTATTTCAGCTTCTTCTCTTGGATTGATCAAATATTTTACATTGGCATGAGCCCAAAGCAGCTTGTCCATTTGCACTAACTCTCCCGGGCAGCAGATGTGGGTGCTGAACTGAATCTGTGTCTTACGCACCAAGGGAAACCTTATGCGAGATCAATGCAAACAGCAAATTTTAGTTGTTGTTCGGTTTTGCAACATGTTTTGATCAGCACGTAGTCAAAAATTAGCGCATCAGTGGTCTATCCTAGGCACTAGCTGTCAGTGACTTGTTTTGATGGTACAATCAGCACTGTCTCTCTTCATGGTTACTCCCAGTGGCCCAGAACAGCCTCTGGCTGTTGTAGTTGCAGGTGATTTGAGGCGTGGAGAACATTTACATCATCAGGTGTTTATTGTGCAAGCCTCAAAATCTTCCTTTTATTTGGGCCGTTTGTACCCACCTGACGCATCAATGGCGTGAGCCAAGAGTAACCAAACCTACAGGAGTTCAGATTTTCTTCAGGTTCCGTTGCAAGTGGATTCTAAGTTCCCAGTAGGTTCGGAATAAAACTCTTCAGGGTGCCAGATGTCTTCGGTCCTTTCCATCTTGGGATGCCCAATTACTGAAACACTGATATGGCTGCTGTATAATCAAGTACAAAAATAGACACATTTCTGATTCAGGATTGAGGAAACAAAACATCAGACTGATAACGTTTGGTCAGTTAAGTCCTTTCATAGAATCATAGAATCTCAGGGTTGAAAGGGACCTCAGGAGGTCATCTAGTCCAACCCCCAAAATACAAGAATGTTGTAAACCAATTCATATTTTTGGATTCAGTGACTCTTCAAGGCTTAATACATGTGCTTCGTTAGCGTCCGTGTGCAGCTGGCTTTAAGTGCAAATGAGGCAAGGCTGTGATCTGGTGGTAACTGTGCTACCAAAAGCCAATTACTAATATGAGATCTAGTGGTTTGAATGCAATGGTAGAGCACTGAAACCGTAACTGGTCAGTCTGCTGTGGACTTTGCAGCACGGCATTATTCTTTGCTGTCCTGTAGCTCATCGTGCATTGTCCTGCCCTAAAATCGGCACATATCTACCTTCCTGATGAGAGCACAGCGGCTGCATTCAGAGAATTGCGGGTCTCCGAGCCTAGCATACGACGACTGCCTGCCACCAAGCATCTAACTAGATTATGCACAGCTAGGGTGACCAGATAGCAAGTGTGAAAAATTGGGATGGGGGTGGGGGGTAATAGGAGCCTATATAAGAAAATGCCCCAATTATCAGGACTGTCCCTTAAAATCGGGACATCTGATCACCCTACATACAGCTCTACAGCTCTTGAGCCAAATGCTGTAGCATTGTACTACGAGAACCTGGAAGTGAAACTGACTCAAAATACATCATGTCTGTTTTCATTCTCCCAGCTGTGTGAAATTCTGATGGTAAAAACTACATAAACAAGGAAAACAAAACTAGATTATCTGAACATGTGCAATGCTATGGTGCTCGGGTGGCAAACACTACGAGGAAATCTTTAAACATAAAGTTAATTGATTTTTTTTAAAAGTGGCCTATAAAAACATGTCTTGTTACTATTAGTAATTTTTTAAAAGAGAACCTAAATTTGGCTCTAAACTCCCTGGCAGTGTCCCTTTATCTATCCAGTTGCTTCTGTAATTACTGTCCATTCCCTTTCCCCAGCAAGGTTCTGAAGGTTGTCTTCTCTCACCTCCTACACAATCTGTAGAACCTCTTTCATTCTGGTCTTTGACCCTTACATACTAATGAGGTTTGCCCTTCTGGATGGTTAATCACCTGCTTCTGCTTCTGAGCACATCTCGCTCTCACTATATCTGATCTGATGGCTTGTTATACTAGCCATCTTTCCTCTGGACAATTTCCAATGCTTTGAGAAAAGGCAGTGGGATAGTCCCTCAGCTCATATAAATTGTCATAGCTTCACTGATTTTCATAGAGCTATGACTGTTTATACCCGCTGAGAATCTAGCCCAGTGTCTTCATCAGTCTCCTTTTATGGTTTTCCTAACTATCCTGTATATTTGATAAGCTAAATGTTTAACACTTGTTGTCCTCCATTATGGAGCGCATGCCTCTTCCCATTTTCCATTTGTCTCCTTCCTCTGAGTTGTTTTGTTGCTGGCTTGAACGTTGCTTCAAGGGGGATGGCCCCCCACTCTATATCTGTTGACATCTGCCTGAGCCCTCTGTCTCCCGTTGCTCTCTGGCTCAATCAGATCCTCACTACACTGTGATTTCTTAGTACTGAACATTTCAAAGACTCAAGTTCTTCTCCTAGGTAAAAAACCAAACCAACCAAAACCCCGTGTGATCTCATCTCTCTGATTTCACTGTCACTCTGCTTAACTTTCCTTCCAAGGCCCGAAAACCTGGATTCAGCCTTAAACCAAACTGCCTTCTTCACACCACCTCTTCTGTTTCTGTATGTGTCTGTCACCCTCTCTGGAATTCTCCCAGGATTGGTCCTTACACAAACCCTGACTTTGCGGAAATCCCTTATTCACATGTTGATCACTTTCCTCCTTGTCCATGACAGTTCTCTTTTATGATCTTAAATTCCCATTCTTGATACTTCAGAGAGTCCAGTGCTACAGCCAAGTCACTCTTGGCCTAGGAATTGTGACTAATAGCAGCCCATCCTTCATCACTTAATCCTGGGTCCGTCTCCAAAACCCAATTCATGTTTGCCTTCCTGGTTTCCTGACATCTCTGTGGACTCACGCCACTCCATCCTACTTTGTCCCAAGCTCAGTCACTCCATGACTCCGGCATGCTCTCCCTTCCATTCCCCATGGTGGACCCAATCTGTGACCTGATGTTGTATTTCTACTGCCTCCTCTGTCTTGCAGTGTCTTACTTCCTCCCTCTAAGATGTTGAACCATGGCCTATATTTGACTCTAACCTTAAAACTTTCCTTTTCTTTAGTACCTTTTATAGGGACACAGTAAGTATTTTGAGTCCTACTGAGTCACACCTGCCCATTAACAGCAGTTTACTCCAAGAAATAGGTCACTCAAAGTGTAGGGTACCGCTTAGAGTGAGTATTGAAGGCCCTTCATGATACTGCAGCACATGAAAGACGTTTGTGTATAAAGGTATGGTATTGCTGTTGCGCTGTCTAATTTATTGTGATCCTAAAAAGGGAATTTTAATTGCTCGCTGGCCCGATCCTGCCCAGACTTACACACCTGAATAACTTCATTCATGTGAGCAGTTCCTCTGGAGTCTTTGCAGGATCAGGCCTTATAACACTGTTCTGAAACAAAGCTAAGCATTGAATCTGAGTCCCAGACTGTGGGACCTCACAGGTTTCAAGAAGCAGAAACATATGGCTATTGATTTTTTTTTCCTTAACATCCATGACGTGTTTTTAAACAGTCCGCCCCAAATCTCAGTTAAAATGATCAGTGCTGTAACTATTTTAAAATGAATAGCTGATGGAATAACACTTTTTTAACAACCATATGTGTTTTGATCATTTACTTTAGAGGCAAATTAAATGAAGACATTTATTTTTAATATCCGATTAGGGATCTAATCATGAAAGTAAGACAAAACCTTCAAGGGCCAAGAATGTTCAAAAGTAGGTGCAACAAGTGCCTCAGCCGAAATATATATACACCCACTGTATGCAAAAACTGGTATTTACATATGCAAATCAGATAATTGCATGCACAACTCTGGGGTTCTGTGGCCACTGTAGGAGCACACCCTGGGCTGCATGAGCACCCATTAGCCCTAGCTTTGGAAATTCGGCCCAAATTTTAGCTGTGGTTAAACAGTAACTGACTTGGATGTTTCACCAGATGTGCTGAATGAGCAGAAGAGACCCACATACTTTCCGTCCCTGGTTTCTCATGAAGAGGATGGTTGTCAGGATTTCATGGGATTTGGGCACCCAACTCCCTTAGCTCTTCTGTAACAGGGATATTGGTTGGGGTTTCCAACAGGCTCTAGCTATGTCTTCTTCTCTGCTCTGATCCCTGCCTTTCTTTCCCTCCCAGGGTTTAACAGGACCCGATGGCCCGCCCGGCCCAAATGGGCCACCAGGAGAAAGAGTAAGTAATAGAACTTAAATCCTTAGTCTGCTTACATTTATATTCCCAAGGTACTGCTCAATGGTTATTTCAAATCTCTTTGTAACTTGATGACATTTAGAATATTATTTGTATAGTCCTAGCACCTAGGAGCCCTAGTCCTGGACCAGTTCTCCATTCTGCTAGGTGCTGTACTCCCCTTGCATGCTTGAAACCAACTGCTGTTCTCATCTCCCAGAATTGTTTTTTTCCCCCATGTAATTATGATCCAGGGTTGTGCACTGGGTCTAATGTTTGTATTTCAGGTGTTTGTGTGTGTTGACATATTTCACTGGTTTGTTTCTAATTGCCTCAGGGCGCCATGTATGTGCGTGGTCTTGGATGTCCCGGATAAGGAAATACCATTAGCAGACCAGATCTCAGGGTACTTTGGGTGCATAACTAGCTCCTTGACGCATTCAGAGAGCCTGTGTAGAACATAAATTCAATTAACAAGCTTTCCAGGTTTATTCAAATACCGTTATTAGGGCTTTATTTGTGGTCTGAGTGCAGAGTCCTGTTATTTTTTTCTACTGCTGCTTTTTTTTCCTCAGTTGTGTAGACTGGTGTCTTTCATTAATTCCTGGGTTGTGGTCACACTTGACATGGTGACATCATTAGTTGCATCAGCATGGATGTCACAGCCTTCACAGATAGATTTTTTTTTCATTGAATGTAATAGTTGCTTATAGGAAATCTGCCAAGGGGCACTATGGGAAAGAGAGAGGTCTGCCGTAGGTCTTACAGTGTGTTAGGTCTCAAGCATTGTCAGGCATGGAGCAAAACTGTGCTCTTGGCTGCTTCCCATCTGTGCTGGCATTCTCCACTTGAGAATCCATCTCTGTTGCAGTCGTCTTCGATAAAACCAGAAGGTGCACAACAAGTAGGGGGAGGTTTTCTGATGCACTCACTTTTGGCTTAACTCTGCTCCCACTGCAGCCAATGAGTGTTTTATCCTTGATTTCAGTGGGGATGGTTGGCAACTCCTAGGATCCAGCCCTGATTTTCAATACAAAGAAGGCCTGGGCAACAGAAACATGCCTCATTTGCATGTTCTGTTATCCATATTTGCACATGCCCATTTGAACGCACACACACCTGATAGCCACGTGCAAACAGGGTACTTGAGAATTTGATGTATGCGCAAAGTGACGCACATTTTAAGCATTTAGCTGAAGCATGCAAATTCATGATTAGCACACACAACAACCAAACTGTATGTTCAGATTAGACATGTGTTCCCAGGTCTTGAAAACCTGTTTGTAAGCGTGGTGCAAATTTTTGACCTGTTGACATTTACAGCATCTTTTTAAGGTCAGTGATCCATCTAGAAAGTCTTTTTATAGTCAATGCAATAAAAGCAGGGGAAGAAATTGTTGAATTTGAAAACAGAGTTTTAGCAATGCAGCATTGTTATTCTAACTTCATTTCCTCTGGCCCTTATTCAAGAAAGCACATAAAAACCGTTGCAGTCAATGCAATACAAGCATGTGCGTACTGTCTTCAATGGATGTAAGCATGTGCTTAAAGTTAAGCACATACTTAAATTCTTTTCTGAATAAGGATGTTTTCCTAAACTTGGGCCTCTGTGGGTAAAAAGGCTCTTCTGGCTGTCACTATGAACAGATGTGCTTGGCTTATGGCAGTGTATTCACAAGAGATTTTTAGCTTCTGTTACTATATTATTAAGAAATGTTTCTGTTCTCCCATAAAGGCTGCCTCTCTTGGTTTGGCAAAGAGATTCTCAAGCACCCTAATGAAATAGTTCAGTTACTCTAGGTCTGTTCTCCCATTGACTTTAGGAGTAGGACTGTTCCTATACCAATGGCATTGTCAGCCCTGAGAAGTTTTTAAACAAGAAAACAATTAATTTTGGCAATGAGATTACCTGGATTATCACCTTATTGCTAATGCCAAAGGATTTTAAAGATTTAAAAGATCAAAAGATTTTAAAAGGGCTGTTTAAAGTTTAGTGTTTTATACTGTATGTACACAGTGTAGAATGCATCAATAAATCAGTGCATCCCTAAGAAAATACCAAGACTCAGCTACTTTCTAGAACCCAGAATAATTTATATTTATGTCTGAATTTAGAATGGCATATTAGGCACGCATTTTATATACTGTATCCATGTATATTCAGAAGTAATATTGCCCCACTGTAAAAAATTATGGTAAGATCATTTTCCAATCGTAAGAGAAAGCACAGTGTTATCGGGAGAATGAGTTGAGTCAGAAAATGCATTATTAACTGATGCACCTCCACCGAACTTAATTGAGTCACACCATCTGGCTCCAGGACTGCATATTGACCTATAATCATTGAAAAGTAGAAGGAACCTTCATTGCTATGTATTAAGGACCCGAACTTGCCCTGCTGAAGTCAATGGGAATTATGCAATTGATTTCAATGGGAGCAGAATCCAGGTTTAACTCAGTAGGTGTCAGGAACTTAACATTTTCTTTTTACAGGAGCAGCATCTAGCCTTGTCCTCAGTGGTTGTAAAGGTTTTAGGGTTAAAGATGAAAGTGATCAGAAGAAAACCTGAGTAATATGCAGTAGGACAATGGCTGAGTTGACATTTGCAGCAGAGTTGATTTTTATTGGATTACAGCCGTTCCTAGCATGACACTTCTTAATGAGGCACTTGGCTCCTCAGAAATCTGTTTGCTTAACCATCCTCTTTAAATTTAATAAGGGAAAACATTTCTAATCTGGGTTGGTATGCAGAAATCTTGGGGTGGAATGGCAGTGCTTCCTGGGATCACCAAGTAAACATCCTCACCAGCAGTTACTGGATTATTTTCCAGGTCTGTCCATCTGTCTTGTTATCACACTCTGTACTGGATACAATTTCAGACTCTTTTCAAACTCAGAAAATGCCCCCCCAAATATTTCTGAATTAAAATAATGGTTTCCTGGCTGAGAAATTGGATGCCAAGCTTTAACCCTTGAGTGAGGGTCTTTTGGCTTCCTTTTAAATCCCTCTGAAAATAAAGGTCACTTCCATTTCTCAGGCATGTTCTGTGGAACCCAAATACTTGGCCATAATATTTCAGTACTTCCACTCCTGACAGCAATCTGGACCAGGACATGGGAAGGCAGGAGAGAGAACCTGAAGTGAAAGTCATCAGAAATCTTCTGAACTCTAAGACTGGCGTGTTTAAAGGATCCTGGAGGAGTTAAGCACCCTTGGGCCCCTTAAAAAATCCTAGCCCATAGAAAAATCACCTCTGGTTCAGTTTGAGTTTTGGGTGGTGGCGTGCGAGAGTTTTTATCAGAACTGGTTCACCCCAGCCTCATTTAACAGACTCTGAAAGAGGAGTATGTCCTATATCTCTTGACGGTCTGGTCTCCAAACACACGCAGAATTCCTCAGTAGAAAATAATGGGGCTGTTAGGGTGCATTTGTGCCAGTGTTGTCTCTGAGACACCTGCAATTTATTGTCTACGCTTCTGCTTTCACTCCCCCCCCCCACCATTTCTAAACTGAGCATTTAAAAAATACTGTTCTTTTTTGATTTTGGGGGAGTCAGAGCCAAGGCAATTGGAGTGCGAGGGCACCTCTGGCAGCCTGACAGACTCCTCCAGACAAGGAGGAAATCCCGCGAAGGCTACTCTTCAAGTGGGAACCTGACCTTCATACTCTTTCCCTGGGGAGTTGCTGGGAGGAAAAGGGAGCTCCAGTGGCAATTTCACAGAGGTTCTATGCATGCCGCCCGATTCAATCTCGGGGCCTACGTGTGCAATTATGTGGATGAAATTCTGAAAACCCAGAGGCTAAGTTCACAATGGCATGGGCGGTTGTTCTAGTTTGTGCATGCAGTCACCATGCACAATTGCACACACACACTGGCAGAATCCACCGTCTGTGTGTGCCGTCATGGGAACTGCACGTGCAAATTGGGCATGGATTTTGTGCAAGCATTTCGTGAGCTTGTGGCAATCTGACCCTGAGAATCCCAAGAGTCAGTGAATGTAACAGACGAGCACTCCACTCGCGTGGGGCTTCTTGTGTAAATGGATGGCGATTTTTACTGGCAGAGCGTTACGTTTAAAATGTCCTATAAATAAATACATCGCTTGTTGTGTGTCTGAGTCTGCCACCTCCTCATTTCCTGTTCTGAGTTCTGCCTTTACCCTGGAATCGCAGCAACTGAGAACAATAGTAGCAATGCAAGTAAAGAGCTGTAGGCGCAGAGAACAAAGCCATTGTATCTCGCATCGTGAGCATCAACACAGCATAGAAAAATTCACCGTGAGGCCTGTGTTGGTGCCATTAAACAAAAGATGAGCTCACTATCACTCACGTTGAATAAGAGTGGCACACCTCCTCCTCCTCCTCCTCCTCCTCTCTTCCCTTATGCTTGTTAACATGAATAATTAAGTCAACCTGCTGTTATCGGCTGTCTGGCTGTATTTTCCTTACCCTGTCACAGCTAAATCTCCTTTCTGGTTAAGAATAGGCTAAGAACTTTGAGAACATCAGTCAGCTAAATTCAAGCAGAAACTCTTGGCAGTAGAAAAGAGGGTCGGGCTTGGGGTCTAATATTTGTGTGTTTACACATTTCATTGACTTTTTTCAAGCTTCCTGGAGCCATTGATGGCACTGAAATAACGCGAGAGCTGGTCTCCTGATGCTATTTCATTTCCCAGGTGGTAGCAATGCTATGGGAAGGCCAGATGGTGTGTTACTTGGACCAATAAATTGTTCTCCAAGACTAACAATGGTGGTGAAAAATGAAAACTTTAAAAATACTCAGCTACTGAGGTTTTGCCCAAATGCCAAGAGATTCACATTGAAGCAGGTTTCTGTGGATCTCCCGTGCATTTCCCATGCCCAGATTTGTATAAACCCTTAGTTCTTGGGTACTTCCCAGCTTCTTAAGTTATGTTCTGTAGACAATGATCCTGTGTGTGTGTGTGTGTCAATCATTTGAGCTAAGAAGTAAACTATTCCATTTTCACTGGTATATACAGGAGCATCTAGGGAGTGGAACTCGTTCCCCCAGGATGTCTGCCTCAGCTCATCCCCACATCTTTGACTGAGCCCAGATCCTGGTATGGTTGTGCACCAGGCTGGTCCTTGGGTGTAACTTAGAGTGGCCATCAGTGACCCTGCGGGGCTGATACAGCAGCTGGGAATTGCTGAGCTGTAGGAAAGCCCCAGCTAACTTCTGGTTTCCCTGCACGTGCCCCTTACACTGACTCCAAGCAGGGAGGTGGAGGTCGTGTTGGAGACGTATTGCTGGAGGATGCCGCTGGAGGGCTGCTTTGGGCAGGCAAGGTGGCAGAAAACAGCCCTAAGGCAAGGGAGAAGCTGCCACTAGGGTGTTTTTCAGGTTTAATGTGTATCAGATTGTATATTGGACCCACCCCCTTTTTCATGGTGACACGTTGTTTGCCTTTCGATATTATTGTTGGTTTATGATGGTTTCGAATGGGGTTGAGTCTTCCATTGCTGTTCAGCTTCCTCAGCACCAGCGGGAGGGCTGGCGGATTATACATTCAATTATTGCTAATACTATTTTTGTTAACTGGTCCTGATCAGCTGCACCATTAGGCGGCTCATTTGGGCCTGTTTGCGAGCCCTTTGCTCACATTAATAGCCGTGTTGATTTCAGTGGGGCTACTTGTCAGGGCAAGGGTGTGTGTGGGTGTGAACTCAAGCACAGAGAGCTTGTATTTAAACCTTATCGACACAGTAGTAACCAGCACCTGCTGTCAGCCGCAGTCAAGCGTGCGATTCCCTGATCTGTCCCCACCTTCCCAGGTGGAAGATAACCTTTGGTTCCCGTAGTTACCTCCTTGTACAACAGCAACGGCTGCTCCACACTAGGGGCTCCCAATCTAGCCCTTTAGAAATTGAATTGGGATTTTAGGACCCAAAAGTGTGTCTTGATGAAGGTCATTTTTGATATGACAGTAGGCAGGTATTAGCTAACTAGCGGTGCGTCAACTGCGTTGTAAGCCCGGGACTATGGGGCCCGGGCTTGTGGACTGGATGTTTCCAAGCCCTCGCTTGAGCCTCCGCGCTGCAGTGTAAACCTGGGTTTGCTGTTGCTGAACTTGAGTCTCACAGCCATGCTAACATCCATGGAGAATATGGAGAATATGAAGAACTTCTGACTTGCGGCTTGACCTGTGTCCACACTGCAAAACGACAGGGCTAGGACCTGAGTCACCGTGCGACTTGGGCTCTGACCCACCTTCCCCATCGCAGCCTGGATCCTGAATACTTGCCGTCTGGAGTCAGACTGATGTGTGTGTGGACGGAAGGGGGGGCTTGGGCTCAAACCTGACTTGGAGCCTGGATTTAGTGTGCAGTGTAAATATTTCCTCGAGCTCCAGGATCAGTTACTGCATTAAGGCTTGTTGCTGACTGTTCCGGTACAGTGTAGATTTTAAGGTAGGTTAACTACACAGGCAAATGGCTGATCTTGGGCATATTGGCACACCAAAAAGTTTTGCAGATCCCGGCCTGCAGGAGTGAGGACTCCAGAGTCGCTAAAGATGTCATGGAGTCTTCTCAGAGAAATACAAACCTGTTGCCAGTTTTTAGAAGGTGGGGATGACAACTCTGTTTGACATTACAGTCCGCTGGGCGTGGCATTAGTATGAATAATCATCTATGTCATGAGACTTATCGTATTGCTGGCTAATGTTTTATTTATAGTCAGTACTGCACTGTGCTTATAGATAAGCCCTCTGAGTCTCCAGATAGTTGTAGGGAAGACGGCTGGGGAATTGTATGATTCAGCACCCACCATTGAGCACAGTTGGTTACTCAGACAGAGGGGAGTGTGTTTGCCCTCAACACCAATGTGAATAAGCCCAAATCTTTCCTGTAATTTCACATGGCAACAAGGGCCATTCTGTAACCCATTGTGTTCAGTGGCTGTGGAATCACCATGCAGGGAACAGTGTTTTCGTCATTCATTTTTCCATTTCCATTTAGTCTGCTTTGGAGCATTAACCAGTGATTAATTTCATAGGCTCTTTCCAGCATTGGCATCTTCAGAACACAACAAAGCGATTAAAAAAGCCCAGCTGTCTGTCTTGTTATCTGTAATGAAGCAGAAATTTAGCAACTTCAGTGATTTAATTTTAGGATAAAATTTAAGATCGCAAACATGCTCAGAAAACTGTAAATCAGGCTTAAGGTTTGGAATGCAAAAGCAAGAGGGAAATAACACCAGAATAGTTGGCAAAAAGAGACAAGTCCCAGAATCTAAACATCTTTGCTTGAAGGGGAAAGGGATGAATTAATAAAATGCAGTAGAGTTGGGTCCCGTTCCTGTCAACGATTTCAGATATAGCCCTCGGTCCACAGCATGAAGTAATTACGAACAGGACGTTTCAAATGGGAGCCAGTGAGATTCACTCTATCTGTAGCCAACTTTAAAGATTCCCAGTGACCAATCTGTGGCCTGTTGTGTGTTGTGGTTCCCCATATTTAGCCTCACTTAGTGGGGTCTCGTGTTTTAATTTGGGCTCACAGATTTTTCTAAGAGAGTAGGGAAAAGGCTCTGTTTTGAGCATCAAGAGCGTTCTTGAATCATTTAACTAATCAGACATGTCGAAGGGTCTTTTACTCACGTCTGTGAGCTCAGTCTCGCTTTGCCATGTGGGTGGTGTAAGATGCTACTGAACTTCCCCAGAGGAAGGTGACCCCATGATCTGGTGAGTTCTGGATGCTCTGAGCCACCAGGCTGACATCTGGATTAGAAACTCCCCTTTTACTTCTGTGGAGAGGCCTAACCTGCTAACTCATATTCTGATGTTTCTAATCCTACAGGGGGCTTTAGGACCTGCAGGGCCGCCTGGACCAGCTGTAAGTAACTCTGAGAATTTGCAGGCTTGTGTAGCGTAATACAGGTGCAGAATTCCCCATAGTAAAGTACCAGCAAAGCCCGTTTTGATGACAGCTATCTCATTGCGAGGGTCAGGTCACAGGGCAAGAAAAGATGTGGATCTCGTCTTGAGCCAAACGTACGGGCTCAAAGATGAAAAGAGATCATGTACTAAGTAGAGATGTTGCTGGGAGGGGTCTGTATTAAAATATATATATTTAAAATATATAAAACCAGTTCTGGCTGTCAAAGGCTTGATCCAAAGCCCACTGAAGTCAGTAGGAGACTTTCTATTGCTTCAGTGAGCTTTGGCCCAACATTTATAAATTCCCCAGCGTGGTTCCTGTCAGCAGTGGACATATGCCAACTCATCGGGCAGCGCGCAGGGCAAGATAACGTCTTTTCCAGCCTGTAAAAAGGAGCTGTCAGAAGGTTCAGCCTCTTGAACCATCCAGCTGGTTAAGCATCCTCAGAGACTTTATAATAATTCTGAAATCCACACAGCTGCGTTGGAAGATCTCTTTATTTACCGGGGAGTCACATTTAACCATCGCGATTTGGACCAATGGTATTACAGAAAAATTTAGAGCTAGATCCACATTGATCAGTACTGATGTCTTAGTAACAAAGCCCCTCAAAAAGCCAACCAGGAAATTAAATGATGGGCATGTGTTTAATTGCAGATAGAAGCTCTCCACTGAAATACTGCATTTAAAAAGCCTTGGCTCCTTAATGCTGAAAAATCAAATAGCCTTTTCCAAGGTGATGATTATTATGGTATTAAAAATCCAGCTTCTCAGCCCAGGGAGCTAACAGGCATGACTAACTTAGTGTGCAACATCAGCGCATGCTACTGACACCACTGCTCCTGCTGGTCCTCTCTTCGTATGACCAGGAGGCAGAATATCGAGGTGCACAAAGAGTCAAGCATTCCGGTTGCTTGTCACTTTCAATAAACTGTCCGCTCCCAAGGTCAGAACAGGCGAGATGGGATAACATACCTCCCACACATGTGACATGGCCTATGTGATACTGAAGGTCAGATTGGCTGATCACAGTGCTCCCTTGTGGCCTTGGAATCTATGATATCTTGATGATATCTTAAACTCTGTGTTTACGGGCCAGCAGCTGGTCACATAACATTAACTCGGTCACAGTCCTTCTTTTGTCAGGGATGGTAGTTGTTGTTTTTTTCATATCCCCAGAGAGATGGTTTTCTTTTAATGTAGCTTTTAACAGGTGCCAAGAGAAGTGGCTTCCCAACAGCAAAAGATTTGTAGAGAAAACTAGGTTTAAAAAACCCGGAGAGGGGGGCTGTATTTCTACCCTCATATGTGCACATGACCCGTTAATGGGTCACTGGATGAATGTTGGAGCAGCGAATAGCCCACGGGCAACAAAGAGCAAAAATGAATGCAAAATACAGACGACAAATCTAGTTAGGGTGACCAGACAGCAAGTGTGAAAAATTGTGATGGGGGTGGGGGGTAATAGGAGCCTATATAAGAAAAAGACCCCAAAATCGGGACTGTTCCTATAAAATTGGGACATCTGGTCACGCTAAATCTAGAGTTCAGTAACTGTCTCTGGCTCCACTTTCTGACTAAATTAGAATAATAGGGGCTAGGGGAGTGTTGGGGGTGGGGGAAGTGGTTTTTTGATACAATGATCCACTCTGTGTGTGGTCAGTTTCCAAATGACCTTTCTTTGTTTTAAATTTTGTTTCCAGGGCAAGGGACTGCCAGGCCCTCCGGTAAGTAGCGGCATCTTTCCCAGGGCTGGTCTACACTAGAAGGTTGGGTCAACCTGGCTACATTGCTCAGGGGTGTGAAAAATTCACTCCGCAGAGCAACACTGCTAGGTTGGCCTACGTTGTAAGAGTAGACCAGGCCTCAAAAAGGGAGTTTAACTTATTACATTGGTTGTGTTCTACTTCGGTATTTTCCCCAAAACCCACCCACAGACCCAGATCCTTGGGTGCTCTGAGCCGTGCTAAATCCAGTGGGTGTGAAGCCATGGCGAAGGGCGGCCTGATGCAACCTTTACACTGCTGGAGGCCGGTTTGGCCACTGATGTGAATTAGAGACGCCACAGAGTGCAGCAGCTTTGTAACTGGTGGGAACATTTCATTGCTTTCCCCGGAAGGGGATCCCGCGTGGGGACAGGGCACAGGGAGCCCGGGAGTGTCTGTGTTTGTATATGGAGCATCTGGCTGATAAGGGGTGATAAGGTGTGTAAGGGAGGGGTGTAAGAGTGGGAGGGGTGAGCAGCGTAAAGCATTTGTTTTTGTACTGTGAGAGTTCTGCTGGGTAGCAGCATGTGTAATGTTCTGGCTCTATTTTACAGGGGCCTCCAGGACCCAGTGGACTCCCGGGTGGAAACGGACTTCAGGGGCCACCTGTGAGTTTCCTTTGCTGTTTAATTCCCATTGATTGAACATCATGCAGCCATGGAAGAATAAGGTCTATTTCTGACCTCTTGCTGCACTTGGGAAGCTTAATAAGAGTATGACACCACACTTGCTCTGTGAATCGGCCAGCAGGAGATGCATTCCCTGTACTGGCTAGTGCGGTGGGTATGTGTCAGCTACCGTGCCAGAGCTGCTCAGTCATCTCGCCCTCTAATGGCTGAAGTCTACAGGGCGTGTAAGCTGTAACTGCGAATGAAGGCTTTGTTTCTCATGCCATGTGTGCAGGTTAGCTGGTGACAACGGTGTCCATTCTTTGTGGCAGGGGATTTGTCACACCTGGAGCTCAAGTGTGTCACTGGCATGAAGCCATTTAATATATTGGGTCAAATCTTCCTTTTGCAGTCATGCACAAAATTTGCATTCACATTTCGAAGTACAAATCCTGAGGATTTATGCCTTGGACTGAGAGAATGCAGGTGCAAATACTCAGATTTGTCCTTGCAATTCCTTTGGCAGGCACAAAAGCATCTGCAGAAAGAGACGCTGGGGCTCAGTCCTCTTCTAGCCATGTCCCCTTATGCCACATTAAAAAATGTGATTGCACTTTAATTTCTTTTCAGATTTTCAGTCTAGTTATTAACATGGTGAAATTGTCCCAAGAAAACCTTTCTCATCCTCATTCATCTCATACATATATAGTATGTGGGGCCTGCCCCACTCCCATTGAATTGAACAGCAAAACGTCTGTTGAGTTGAGTGGGAACAGGAGTGGGTCCTTCAGTGAACTCTTTTTTCCCAAGAGAGATTCTACAGAGGGTGTATATGGGAATTCTTATTATTTCTCACTCCTTTTAGGGACCATCAGGTCTTCCAGGATTCCCAGGACAGCCTGGACCTCCAGGGCTTCCAGTAAGTTGCGATTTTTCCATGTAATAAACATGAAGAAAGCTAAACTTGGTGTGATTTTGGGGATCTTCTTCTTGTGCCCATGGAAACAGCTGACAGGGCAGTTGCCTTTTATTTGCTGTTTTAGGTTCAAACTCCCACTTAAGTTGAAGTGTTCCCTGCAAGCTAAAAACAATGCATTAGAGTAGCGGTTCTCAAACTTCAGCAACCCGAGGACCCCCATTTTGATTTTAAAAAATGTGTGGACCCCCAAACCCTCTGCTCAGCCCCATGCCCTGCCCCCAAGGCCCCACCCCACCTCTTCCTGTCCCCGCTTTTCCCCTTCCCCTCCACTTCCCTGCCTCTTTTCGCCCCCTCCCCCGAGCACGCCCCATCCCCGCTTCTCCCCCTCCCTCCCAGTGCCTCCTGCACACCCCAGACATGATTCCGCCCCCCCTCTCCCGAGCGCACCCGCTCCTTCCCCTCCCTCCCAGCGCCTCCTGCACGCCACTGAGCAGCTGTTCCCCGGTGTGCAGGAGGCGCTGGGAGGGAGGGGGAGGAGTTGATCAGCAGGGCCCGCGGACCTCCTGGGATACCCTCGCGGACCGCTGTTTGAGCAACGCTGCATTAGAGGGAAAGCAATGACTGTTTATTGCCCGTGCTTATGAGTGTTTATTATTCCTGCTGATGCCGAGTGGGCAGGGCGTGATGCAATGCCATGTGGCTTCAGGCCACACACTGATCACAGGAAAGATTTTTCCTCCCAGGTAACCATGGTGTGATTGGCCGTATTGTTATGGGATTTTTCTTCATGTTCCTCAAAAACAGCTGGTCCTGGGGCCTGAAACGGGTGCAGATGATCCTGTGAAGATGTCTGGCTCCCTGTCTGGAGGGATTGCTTACTCTGACAGCAGCAAGAGCCTGTATTAGATGGAGCGACAGTCTGATGCACGATATCAGACCCTGTGTTCCTGTAATCCCATGCCCGTGTGTGGGTTGCTGGCTGTTGGGATTTAACTTGTGCATCTAAAAGCCTGAACCTCTACTGTGTGAGCTAAAACATCCACCTCTGTTAGCTATGGTTGTACTAGCCTCCCCAACCACTGGGTGCACCAGCAGCCACCCCAAGAGGGGGACGGACGCCATCCTGTGTCAGTGTGGGTTACGTTCCTATCACACATATCCTAAAACTAGCTTGTGTGTGTAGTGGAGTAATTGTGCAGGTAGGGTTGTTGGTAATTACCTATAACTGAGGAGATGGGTCTCCTTTAAAGACATCCGCATTAGACAATGAGTGGAAAGTCCCACCCCCATAAAGGGAAATTCTCTTGAAGATAACAATCTTGGGGAACTGGAATTGGGGTTCCCTCTGGAAAATTTACTCCTTGGAAAACATGGTTCCTCCCCACATCCTGCAGCTATAACCACACCTCTATGTTGGTCTGCTTAAGCCACAGCCATTGTGTTGGTAGCTGTATGGTCTAGTGGTTAGAGCACATGACTAGCTGTCAGGGCTCCTGGATTCTGGGGTTCTGCTGCTAACTCTGCCACCGATTTGAGGTGCGTGACCTCACTTCATCCATAAGTGGCTCATAGGCCTGGTGTTGGCCATCTGCCAAGGGGTGAATTTTACCTTGTGTGACTCGGGCAAGCCATTCAACCTAGATTTACCTCTCTGTAAAAGGAGTGTAAATCTATTGACCTAGCTAACTCATGAATGTCTGTGAAGTGCTTTGAGAGGCTCGAATGAAAAGGAAATACAGACGTGGAAAATATCTGTGTCAATAAAATATGTTTTTTGGAGATAACATTTTCTTTGGTGCTTTGTGTTGATATATTTAAAAGTCCAAATGTTCTTGGTTATAGGGTCTTCCAGGGGTTCTTCCTGATGGCGGTGGGGACCTTCAGGTAGGTTTTTCTTTATATTGTAGCAACACATTGTTAACTTAACCCCTTAAATAATTTTTTATGTATGAATTTGGGTGAACATAGGTCTGTTTTAATGTGCAAGGGCTAGATCATGCAAACATGGTAGCCTTACCCATTAAATTAATGGAGTTGTTTGTGTGGCTAATGTCTTCCAGGTGCACGAGTCTTTGCCCTATCAGGGCCTTGGACTCTTTCAAGTATGCAGATATTTTAGTGCTGTTTCAGGATATTCCTTGTCATTTTACTTCAGTTTGTTCCTTGCTTCCCTAGTGCCAATTTTGCATATGTTTGATCCCTTGCCAGTTTAATAAAAAGCAAATTTTAGCATTTGACAACCGATGACAATTTTTCATGCATCTGTTTCAACCAGAAAAGGTCAAATTTGTTTTGCTGTTTATTTCCCTGGGCAGCAGCACCTTGTTCCCAGGGGCATAAGCCTTGTTTGTTCTTTCCTTTTTGGGCAAATATCTTGATTTCTTTATTTCAAAGGAATGAAACAGACATTAAGGTAATGAGCGATATAAATGACATTTCAAGATTTCACAGCTGTTGTTATGACAGCTTCTTTGCTTTCCTAATTAGAGTACTCTGAAAAAGCTTCTGTCTTGTTGACACTGTCTTATGGGAAAGACTTATGGAATATAACAGAAAATACCTTTTTTGGTAATTTTTTAGGCCACCCTATAGAATTTAATAGAAAATTATCTCCCTGCTACAGAATTATAAACAAAGGTTTTAAAAAAAAACCTATAGAAGGATCTCGTTCTCGAATGTTCTATAGATTTTTTTGAAGTACTAGGTATAGAATCCTCTTAAACTTGTATACAGCTTTTGATTTAGTCCCTGTGAAATCCTAGAAGACTCTCCCATGTGGGCCAGACACAGCTTGAGAATCTGTCAATAGTTTGCTTCATTTTTAACTGAATTCCCATTCCTATAAACTCTTATGCATGAGCTTTTCCTTTGATCAGGTGACATCAATACAGCTTCAAATGGGCGTAAAGTTAAGTGTATTCCTAATTGTTTGCATGATTGAGCCCCAGGTTTTCAGCAGAGCAAGATCAGAGGACATGGTCTGCTGTAAATAAATATCCTTGTTCTGTTTAGAATAAGGAGGTTTGGGGCTGGATTCAAAGTCCACTGAAGTGAGTATTGATGTCTCTAAGTCCTATCTTTTCCAGACTCAGCCAGGGTTACAGTCACTGTTAGGAAGTCTAGATAGACGAGATCATATTACTCTCGATCCAGGAATGCAACTCCCATTGACGTGTACAGCAGGTGATTGGCTGGGGTGATGCAAAAGAAGAAGGTTTTCTAAGGCATGAGGTTCCAATAGGAACAGTGAGGTCAAATAACCTAACTAGTTTTAATATGGAGCTTGGTAAGTTTATGAACAGGATTCTGTGCTGGAGTTGCCTGTGATAGCAGGGGGCTGGATTCAGTGACCCAGGGGGTCCAATCCAGTCCTGAGTTCCTAGGTATATGTTCATAGGAGATGTTTAAAATTGAGTTGGGGCTTTACGGCCTGGATTACAGAATCCATCCATGTGCCCAGCTTTGTTTCATGTTTTGCTTCCAAGACCCTGAGGCCACCTGCTAAGTTTAGACTTGAGAAAATCCTCTCCTGTTGTTGAAAGGTGCTATGAAGTGGCAGTCATTACCTCTTTTGTGTGTTAATCGCTCTCTCTAATTAGGCCACAGAACAGATTCCAGCATCACAGGAAGCAAACCTGGAGGTTATTAACTAGAACTGGACTAAATATTTCTACAATTTTGCTGAAAAATGTCGATTTTTTTCCATGAAATGTTCAGTTTTTGGAGGCAGTGTCTTCTAGTGGATAGAGCACTGAATGGGGACTCAGGAGATCTGGGTTCTATTCCCAGCTCTGCCACTGGCCTGCTGGGTGACCTAGGGCAAGTCACTTCATCTCCCTGTGCTTCAGTTGCCCCATCTGTAAAATGGGATAGTGATTCTGGCCTCCTCTGTAAAGTGCTTGAGTTCTACTGATGAAAAGTGCTATAAGAGCTACAAGGTGAGGGAGGTAATATCTTTTATGGGACCAACTTCTGTTGGTGAGAGAGACAAGCTTTCAGGCTACACAGAGCTCTTCTTCCAGTCTGGGAAAGGTACTCAGGTCCTGTCTACACTGCATACCTATATCGGTATGAGTACTTCGCTCAGGGGTGTGAAAAATCCACACCCCTGAGGTAGTCATACCAACCTAACCCCCCATGTAGAGAGCGCTGTGTCAGCAGGAGAGTTAGTCCTCTCGGGGAGGTGGATTAACTATGCCGACCGGAGACCTCTCTCCCCTCATCTTCCTGAAAGCATTACAGCAGTGCAAACTGCCCACGCAGCGTTTTAAGTGTAGACTTGCCGTCAGTGTGACACGGCGGAACATGCAAGATGAATTGGGCAGTTAACACACTGAGTGCCTTTCCCAGACCTGAGGAAGAGCTTTGTGTGGCTCCAAAGCTTCTCTCTCTCTCCAACAGAAGTTGGTCCAATAACAGATATTACTTCCCCCGCCTTGTCTCTCTCGTATCCTGGAACCGACACGGCTACAGCAACCCTGCAAACAGTGTATAAGAGCTAGGTATTAGTGTTAGTATTATTGACCAGCATATTTTCCCCCTCAATAATAATGACACCCACCTTGCTCCAAACACCCATTGTCTGTGCTAGCTAAACCCACGGATGTTTGTTTTGTGCAGTGCCCAGCTCTCTGCCCCCCAGGCCCTCCGGGTCCTCCAGGAATGCCAGGATTCAAGGTAAGAAAAATATCCTCTGTAAACACAAGGAGTTGAGTCCCAGAACGTGTGGCAGCGGGAGGCCCTGCGGCTGAGAGCAGGACTCAGGTTCACGCTGTACAAAGTACACTGCAGTCCTCCTTTATCCGAGCCGGTGGGTCTTGGAGTACGTTACCCAGACACAAAATGCCACCAGCTTTTATTTTCAAGAGACAAGTGAAGGATACAGGTCCCATCCTGCTCCCAGCACATGGTGTTCCCATTAACGTCCATGGGAGTTCCAAACGCACAGGGCTTGATCCCGCCAGGTGCCCCCATCCACCAGAGCACTTAACCACACACACCCCCATTGACTGCAGTGGGAGAATTTGCAGTGCTTAAAGTTAAGCACGTGCTTAAGTGCTTTGCTAAATTGGGACTCCAGCTCCTTGCAGGATTGAGCTCAGAGTCCCTCTCTGTTAGCTGTCATTTTGACTGTCTCCACTGCAACTGGGAGGAGTGAGTTATGCCCCCCAGCGCACATAGACAGATGTACTTGCTCTGCTCCAACTAGTGCGCTAAAAATAGGAGTGTGTCTGGGGTAGCAGGGCAGCGGTTCGGGATAGCTACCTGAGTAAAACCCCCGGGCATGTCTCGGGCAAGTAGCCCGAGCTGCTGCTCTTTTTAACATGCTAGCTGGAGCACAGGTAGCCCATGCCTGCCTCCCCATCCCCTCAGAAACACATCCCAGGTTTTTCAAGTACACTTATCACTGTGATGCAGAGATACCTATTGTATTGTGGAGGGCATAACTCACGTGACCAAATACCATTTCAGCCTATTTCCCACCTACCGTAGAACCCAACTGCTGCCCAGTTTACAATGTGCTGCTGGCAGTATGTAAGTTCAAGGCTGAAGCAAGGAAGAGTTTTATATCAAGATCATTGGAGTGGATATGGGTTCATTGCCAGCCTGATGGGGTTGCCGGAGCTGTAACAATAAGCTATGGAAGATTAAATACCCTTTTGCATAAATGGGCTTTTAAAAAAATGTAAAGACCTAGGGTAACATTTTTTCAAAAGCACCCAAACCCCATTTTCAAAAGTGACATAGGTTAGCATTTTCAAAAGCACTTAAATCCCATTTTCAAAAGTGACTAGGACTTTTGGTTCTTAGATGCTTTTGAAAATTTTACCCTTAGGCATTTAGGAACTGTAACATGGGCAGCCCCCTCGTGGCCAGAGATCACTCTGTGGTGCCCTGCCTCTGTTTCCTCCTTTTCAGGGCCCGTTCAGAATTCACAGTTCAAAGGTGGTTCCCATTTATTTAGTCCTTTGATACATACCAGCACCAAGCAGTTCAGTGTCTCTCTCCTGACTAATCCCAAATAATACAAACTCTCACAGCCTTCATCCCAGCCGGCCTTTACAGTCTCTCCCCTGCGTGCACAAGGTCTCTCCCAGACCTCTCTGCCTTGAGAGCTTTCTCCCACTCTCTCCTGCTTCTTCAGCATTTCCCCTGCTGACTCAGGGCCCTGCAGTCTCCTGGGCTTCCCCACCCCACAGCAACTTCCTGCCCAGTTTTTATCCCAGGATCTGCCTGATTCAACCTAGGTGTGGCTAGTCCTGTAATCGGGGCTGGCTTAGCCCTGGGGCATGTCACCCTGTTACAGGAACCTAAAGTCTCCATTGGAAGAAGCTTTTGAAAATAGGACTTCGGCATTTTTGAAAATGTTACCCATCCTTCACAACTTCAGTAGAATACATTCCAATAGACACGGACACGTCTTGATCAACTGCTTGTCTATCCTAAATGCAACGCCCGTCCAGGAAATGAGGAATGATGCTACCCAGCAGATGTGTAAATTCCTCTCCAATAACTTCAGTCAGTTCCCTGCCTTGCTTTAAATCCTGTGTCTCTCTTATATAGCTTAGCCTGCTGCAGGGCAATAATGAAACTCTCAGCTCATTCTTGATTTTATTTTTAGGGGCATACAGGCCACAAAGGAGAACCCGGGGAAACAGGAAAAGATGGTGAGAAGGTAAAACTCTGTTTAAAGAAAATAATTAGATTTTTTTTTTTTAAGCGTTAAGACCAAGGGATTTCTCTCAGGATGATGCCAGGGCAGAATGAGACAGCAAGGGAAAGTCCGTTATTTGATTGTACTTGGCATGTGGACTGAAGATCATTAGCCTCCATCATTTCATGTGTGAGAGAGAATATTTCAGCTAAAAAAAATGAATCATTTTTATGATCACAAATTTCAAGCATGGACTCTAAATTGGCACCTGTAGTTTTGCTGTGCCTAATTTTGCAGCTCATGCAAACGCTGCATTGATCACACAAGTTGGTTGGTTAGTTGCCTTCACTATCTGACCAATTGACAGAGACGCTATTTGTGGGTGGAAGAAATTGCATAGAGGCAGAACATGAGGCCATAGTTTTGGTGAGGGAGGGTCCGGGGAAGTGATTGGTGGGGAGAGTTAGCATGGAGAAGATTCTTGGGAAGAAAGTTACCAGGATCCAGGGTGAGGTTTATCACTGCATCTTGTCTAACTCTCTGGTTTTCTATCCCCAGGGAGACGCTGGCCCTCCAGGTCCTCCAGGGATTCCAGGCAGCGTCGGCCTGCAGGTAAAATCTGCCTTTCAAACCAGAGCAGTCCCCTGATGCTCCCCACAGTCACGCAGGGTTTCAGTGTGAAATGCGAACGGTTGGGGTCTGTCCATGTGGCTCTGGGATCGAGTCCCAGGCCAGCCCCTCTCACCCATTGTGGACACGGCAGTGCACTGCTGGTAACAGCCTGATCCAAAGCCACTGACGTCCATGGAAAGACTCCCTTTGTCTTGCATGGGCCTTGCTTCGGGCCTGGTAGTGGTGCCATCCTGTGGATGAAACATTAAAGTGAATACCCATCTCGTGGGCCCAGGTGGAGGCCGAAGGGCCCGTGCCACGTTTGGATGGTAATGGGACTGAGCTCTGCACTGGGTCGTATGGATCCCCATGGTAAAAGCGTGGCGGCCTCACAGTGCTGTCTGGTGGCCTCAGTGCAGCCCTGCACACAGCACCTCAGCTCAGGTTCCCTTCTTGGATCCCCAAATAAACCCCACACGGGGCTTTTCCAGTGCGATCACAACTGCCCTCCGTAGGGTCTGATTTATTAACTTAAAGTTCAAAGCGAAACACAAAAGTTTTCCCCTCCAGCCTTCAGCTCGGTACAGCCCAACCCCCACCCCCGTCTGGTCAGAGTCCTTCCTGCCTTAGGAGGCTGCTCCCAGCACTTCCTAGCTGCAGCAATTCCCCTGGTCTCTGGGTTTTCCCAGCAGGCGCCTCTCTCGCTACAGCCTCTTGAGCATCTCCCTTATTGCCGCCTCTGTCTGCTATAAATAGAAAATTGCCTGATTCCCCTCAAGTGGGGCTCATTCTGTCATCAGGGTTGGCTTGGCCTCAGGCTCCCCAGCCCAAGGGCAAGTCCCCCCACCCCGTTACACCCCCCCCCCCGAATCTATCCCTCTCCAACAGAAGAACCAGACTGTATTGTCTCAGTCTGAGCCCTCTCTGCTTTGGGGAGAGGTTCTTGAGGACAGGGTTTGTTGTCGTCCCCAAATCCCTCTGCTCATCACTGTTTCTTAAGGCTTCTTTGCCTTGGTTTTTAGGTTTTAACTTCCCCGTTTTTATCTCTTTCCGCTTCACTGTTTTATATTTGACTGATTGGCTTTTAACGGGTTGTTTTTATCACCTAGGGGCCAAGAGGGTTAAGAGGCCTCATTGGCCCAGAGGGTCCAGTCGGGGACAGGGTAAGTAACTATCATCTTCTCCAGACTTTCCCCTAGACTTTTCCCTCATTAAACCCATGCAGAATAAAGTCCAATGGCCCTGTTAGAGGTCACTGCCTCTAATTAATTTCCTGTCCATGTCCTGCAAGAGTAACATTCTTGGCAGCTATTAGACACTGTGTGAATAAAGTTACATGTGGCATTACTTCCCGTTGCCCTGTGGGATGACTGGACAAGGGAAGCCCATGAGGGTGCAGACTGTGGGCGTAATCCTGCAAGCTCTCCAGGCAGGGGACTCACCTTGAAGACAGCGGCAGTTCTGTGCATGGGCTATCCACAGGATCGGACCTTATCTTAGAGTAATAACCTAAGCGTGGGGGGACAAGTTGATCTCCTGTGACGATACGAAGATGCTGTTGAGCCTTGCAAAGGGCCGGGGAATGGAACATCTTCTCCATGTTTTGCATGTGATTCCCATCTGGAAAGAAAAGCTGAAGAACCAATGGGAGGACAAAGATTTTTAGTACATGGGGGGAGGAGAATCATGAACATTGATGTCCTACGGTGTCCAATCCTGTACCACTGACTTCAGTGAGAGTAGAATCAAGCCCTTACTGAACAAGGGTGGCTGACCAGCATGGTCTTCTTCGGGTGTGCCTGGACATTAGCTCAGGAGTTAACAGCTGAGCTTGAAGATGCCATGTCCTTCTGTAGGGCCAAGTACGTTACCAAGGCTTCACAGCTGTGAGTGTTATGAGTCTAGTGAGGAGATAACAGCAAGGAGACCCAGAGTGAAAACCTGCTGGTTTAGACCAAGATCCTCTGCTGGAGTCTATTAAGATCCTAACAGTTACTAAGGAGCATGTTGCGTCTTTCCATTGACATGTATGTGCGTTCTTGCTTTGTAAAAATAATTCAGCTAGGGGTGTGGCTAGGGTGTTTGGTCCAAAAGAGTCCTGATGGCCGCATTTTAATGCTGTTTTATTGGTTTTAGGGACCTATTGGTTTCAGAGGGCCACCAGGAATCCCAGGACCTCCGGGGAAAGCAGTATGTATCCATTCTTACTTTTGTAGAGTTTCCTTTGAATCCTCATGGCCATGACTTCTAATGTCACTATTGGTGCCTAATGCTTGCGTTCACCAGGCCAAACCTTCCACTGCCAGTGAACAACAGAACCGCCCAGTTCCCTCACCAGAAAGAACGCACGTCAGCACAGTGCTCACTGAGTGAGATGTGCACATGCAATTGTATTTCCATAAAGACCTTCCTGGTTCCCACTTGTACCTCTCCCATCTGATACTGGATTGTTCCCACCTTCCTCAGCCCCTTATTCCCCCCCCCCACACACACACACATACATACACACACTAAGAGCTACATCATCTCCTCTGCCCCAGATGTCATGCTGTCCTCCCCCAACCACCGACAAGTTCTCATTCTGGCCCTCGTAGGTTCAACACTTCCCATAGTTCTTCATTGTCCACCTTTCCCTCCACACACACTTCAGCAGATGTGGGCTCCCCTTTTCTGTGCTTTGTTCACGCCTTCTATGCGGGGAGATGTTCCGCTTGGTAAGAGGAGGCTGAGCAAGCTCCACATCTGCTCTCCTGCGGTTCCCTCCTCCCGGCCAGATCCATGTTTAGCTCCCAGTCCAGAAGACCATTTTTCCCCAAGGTAAAATATTCTGTTCTGTGCCAAGGATGCAATTACACAACCTTTTGCACAAATCCTGAGTGAATGGGAGTTGTGCAGGAGAACTGTGATGGGCTTGGGGTGGGGGGACAGATTCCACACACCCACCGCCTCCGTGGGCAGATCTCCAGTCTCTCTAGACTGCCCAATTATAGGTCCCTGTTTTAAGACTTAGGGACACTTGAGCCATGGGATTGTGGAGCCAGTAACCACACCATCCACCCTGCCTGCCCTGCCACCAAGCCTCTCCTCCGCTGTGGTTTATATGGAGCCCAGTTCTATGTTGCATGGTGGATGCAGAGTCCCTTAGCCCATTTGCTTTGCAACCATCCACGCCCTCCAATGGTGGGGCTGCAGCTGGTCCACTACACTGGGGAAATTCACCCCAAGTGAACTAAGTTCAGGTCTTGTCACTTTCCCACACAGCAGGCATTGAACTACTGCAGTCAGCATCCAAGTGGTAACAGGTGACGTTTCCCTCCAGCCTCACCACCGTATTTAACAAAGATCGTACTTCAGATGAACGTGGGGAAGAGCGTCTCTACCCTGTGGGATCACTGCCTGAGCCCCAATTGCAACCCACCCATGTGCACACTGTTAGCGAGTGTAACTGTGAAAGCATTGCAGCGCTCCTAGGGAAACGTGGGCATCCCTCATGCCTGGCATGGCTAATTCCTGGGAACAGCATGGAGACCATCTGGTCATCAAGACGCAGATGGTTAATGGGTTTTCTTATATCATTCCAGGGAGACCGAGGAGACAGAGGACCTCAAGGGTTCAGAGGGCCCAAAGGGGATACTGTAAGTGCAATAAAACACTTGCCTACTAAAATAATGAACATGAAGTCTAGTTTGCAGTTGTACGAAAGAGTTGAGCCTTAATTCTATTTGTGTCGCTTCGCTGGCAGAAGGAAAAATTCTCAAGGTAGGTTAGAAACTGACAACCTTCATGCCTCTGGATGAGAGGCACTTCTGGGGAGGAGACACATAGATGGATTCAAGGAGAATCCTTGGATCTGTTTAACTCAACCCTGTGCTCCAATAGGGTCTCAGAGCACTGCATTTACCTTCCAGTGTGAGATGTTATGTCCTTGATCCCAGGTCCCATGTCAACTTAATTTTGCAAGAAATCCTTCTGAAATGTCTTTATGTAGCAACTGCTACTTATCAGGAGATGGAAGATAGTTCTGTTCCCAGTTCTGCTCTCAATTCTCTGGATGGGCTTGGGCAAGTTACTTAATCGCTCTGTGCCTCAGTTTCCCAATTTGTAAAATGGGGATGATACCTATTAATCCTTATAAATCACTTCCGGGTCTGTGAATGAAAATCACTAAGTAGTGGTAGTTACTATTTCTGTGAATCCGAGTGTTAAAAATATTATTGCTGCTCTTAAAATGAATCTAGGAAAGATCTTTAGAAACAAACTTTTATAAGTTTTCTTCATGGAAAATAGTGCGCTTGTGCATGTATTATATCCGGTCATAGGTCAGAGCTTTCGACAGGATATTACCTTGTACACAGTTCAATCATTTGTTGTATCTTTTTGTCAGAAGTTCAGGTTGGAACAAGAGTAGAGTTTAGCAAGATTTCTATACTCCTAATCCTTTTACTGGTTCCATTGGTCAGACTAGTTATTTAATCCTTGATATTTCCCATCAAGCAGGGCTCAAGTGAGTGGAAGGAAAGCAAGGATATTTTCCCAGCCATTCTGAGAAAGCTGAGCTTTAAGGCTCACATTTGTAATGGTGTCTAGGCATTCTGCCACTAAGTATTGCAAGGTCTAAATTACCTACTCAGCTACATCCCATTTTCAAAAGTGACTTAGGCCACGTCTACACTACCCGCCAGATTGGTGGGTAGTAATCAATCCATTGGGGATCGATTTATCACGTCTTGTCTAGACGCGATAAATCGATCCCCGAATCGACGCCCGTACTCCACCTCGGCAGGAGGAGTAAGCGGAGTCGATGGGGGAGCTGCGGCAGTCGACTTGCCGCCATGAGGACGGCCAGGTAAGTCGAACTAAGATACTTCGACTTCAGCTACGTGAATAGCTAGACTAGTCCTAAGAAACCAGTCTCTCACTGAAAATCAATTGGACTTAGGCCGCTAAATGCCTAGCCATCTAAGTCACTTAGGCCTTAGAACACTAAGTGGAGCAACATATAAATACCTTTAAAAGTGTGGGCCTATGGGCTCGGGGCTTGATTCAGCAGCCATTGGTGTCAGTGGGAGTTTGCTCATTTGAGTCAGGCTGCTGATGCTGAGACGTGATGAGCACACATCTTCCGCTCATCTCATGCTCTAAATGAGCTAGTTATCCATCTGTGGATAGCTCAAGGTCAAACACAAACTGAATGAAACGAACCTATACTGTTAACATTGGAATGTTGAATTTATTTAATGCTTTTACCTAAAGGCCGTTTCTCTGGATATTTCCAGCACTGGATGATAAATGACTTGTGTGTTTCTAGGGTAGACCTGGACCAAAAGGATCACCAGGGACCGGTGGACCCATAGGAGAACCTGTAAGTCAGATTTTAAAATTACAAGTCTCTGTGTTCCCTGGTTCATGACTTTACAGTACAGCAAATGTTAGAAGAGCTTTTATGTTGTTTCTGTTTGATGTAGTCTCCACATCAAGGGCTACATTTTCAAAGTTGTCTGAACCTGGACACTGAGGGTTTGTTTATGCAATCTATACTCATGTTCAAGCCCGGAGCTGGTTCTGTAGAAGTCAGTGGCAAATTTCCCTTTGACCTCAGTAAGTTTGGAATTTGGCCCATTCGTTAATTTGGCCCATTGCAGTTGATGGGACTATTTGCCTGACTGTTTCCTAACAGGAGTGAAGGCTGCACAATCTGACTGGACAGTTACACCTACAATTTAATGCCCAAGCAGCATTTCTGCAGTCGGCTGTCTAAATGGAAAGGTCTGCAGACTTAAAACGTCACAGGGCTAAATGTAGAGGATGCATATGAAAATGTAACCCTGAAATTTAATATAATCAAGTCACTTACTGGTTCTGGCTTAAAATTTAAAATATATTGGACAGTAATGGTGACATTGGGTAACTGAAGTGTATCTGTGTTTGTGGAATTTGTTAGTGCTGCGTTCTCTGGAATTAGAATCTGGGCTGTATTTTTATGATCTAGAATTTATATTGTGGTTAAGAATAGATGACCTGCAACATCATATCCAAAGTTAGTGAAACCTATAACCAGTGGTGGATTCGTAGGAACTTATTGCTCATTAAGGCTATTTCTACACTTCCACGGTAAGTCGACCTAAGTTACGCAGTCGATGTCGCTTAGGTTGACTTACTGTGGTGTCTACGCCACGCTGTCTCCCGTTGACTTATCTTACTCTTCTCGTTCCGGGTGGAGTACCGAGGTGAACCGGAGAGCGCTCTGCTGTCAATTTAGCGGGTCTTCAGTAGACCCGCTAAATCGACCCCTGGTGCATCAATTGCCAGAGCGTCAATCCGGCAGTAGTGTAGACATAGCCTAATACTTTTAGGGGACTTTATAATTCAACACTAAAGGACTGACTGATCCTTATATGTTTCTGAACCTTTGCATGAGAGTTTGTAATCAATGGTGTCTGTGTCACAATCTTATTCTGCATTGTGCGCTTATTCAGGGCATGCCTGGCAAAGATGGACGAGATGGAACACCCGGACTCGATGGTGAGAAGGTTTGTAAAATCCTATTTCAACACCACGCAGAAAGATTTCAATTGCTGTCATCCACTGTGCCCAGGTATAGACTTTCCTGAAGAAAAAGCAACGATCGAAAGACTTTGGCTCAAGAGAGAGATTTCCTGTAGTGTCACTGAGGCAGAAGAGGAAGATAGTTCACACTGATCACCCTGGGGAAATCCCAACAAGAAATTAAACCCAAAGATTATGTGACATAATGAACAGAATTAACTGATATTACCAGGGTTAAGTGACAGATCCTTATTACACAATGACTAATTCTAAAGCCACTTATTTGTGGCAAAACCTGCAGTATAAGGGGCCTCCTTATGATAAATGTTTAATGTCCTTTCAGAGCTATTGGTGGAGACATCCTTTTGTTCTCATCACGTACAAGGAAAGCGCTGTTAAGTGCTAGAGAGTTAGACATGTAACTGTCGAGTTCAGATTTCTGAAGTAGACCCTGGCAGGTGATCTCATGGAAATAAACCTATTGGTCCTGGGAAAAAGGGACAGCCTTCACAAGTGAGAAATTAGAAGCTGGGAAGGGTTTTCAAAAACACCTAAAACAGTCAATGGGAGTTGGGTGCCTACTTCCTCTAGATGCTTTTGGAATCTCATCCTTTGTGTGCACACAGGCATTGCAGTTACCCATTTTGCACCTTCAGATGCCAATTGGGGCCTTCATATGGTTTTTGCAGACACAACAGGTGTATTTTGACAGGTGCACTGCCCTTAGAATCTTTGTCCAGGAATGTATGCGAAGGTCTGATTCTGATCTCGCTTACACTCTCTTTGCATCAATGTAACTTTATTGATTTCAGGGGAGTTTTTTCCTTTATTTATGCCAGTGTGACTTAGAACGTTATTAGGCCCTATAAAAGTTTAAGGCAGATTCTGATCTCGCTAACAGCCATGTAAATCAGGAATAACTCACTGAAATCAGTGGAGATGCACTGGCTTGAAGCTGGCTTGTGAACAGATAATCCGATCCAAAATGTCCAACTCTGAACAATGAAATTAAATGTCAGAAGGTTTAGGCAACTCGCTGTGTGGTATAATAATCAAAATGAGCACAGATTTTCTGAGAGGCAAGCGATTCTGGATTCTACAAATATTGGGTGGGTGGGAAATAAAGCCTGCCTGGAAAACGTCTGTTTGTGGAAGAGTCGCTCCTGACTAATGTGAATAGCATCAGATCAGTCAATTGTCCATCTTAACCTATCGCTGTTTACAGGGTGATGCTGCCCGCTTCGGTCCTCCTGGAGAGAAGGGGCCAAACGGACTTCCTGTGAGTATCATAGTATTGTTGCCATAAAGGAGTTGGAACATCTTCCCCGATGTAGGAGTGATACTTCTCTGTCATTTGACTGGGATGGAGGACACAAGAATAGTTATATCTCATCTTGGGCCAGATTTTGGAAGGCATTGAGGCATCTAACTCTCACTGGGATGTGCCTAGATGTCTTTCAAAATCTGGCCTCTTGTCTCACCATGTGTCTCAAACCTTTAAGCCCATGTATAAGACTCTCTTCCCATGGTGCAACATGAGAACACCAAATGTCTGTGCACAGTATATTATACAGACTGGAAACAATCTGGGATATTTGCACAGTAAACCATGGCAATACAGCTAGAAACATAGTTAAAGAGAAATGATCTGATCCAATCCAGTTGCAGCCAAAAGACTTTGCTGGGGCTTTAGGAGACGATAAAGTGATTTCTGTCCCCTGCAGTTGGCGATAATCAACTAGTAACACTCCAGATTCTCGTGTCAGTCACAGCTGTGTCAGTGTGAAGTGACTCAGTTGACAATGGCACACCTCTTGCCCCAGTGCCACCACAACAGAGCGGCTGAAACCCTAGGCAAGTTGCCATGGTGCTAGTGTGTGTCCTAATATTTCAGAAAGAAAACAAAGAGGAAAAATGTTAGCATCATAATGACATTTATCCCTTAGCTTAAGGGGCTAAGGCTTTGAAGTCAGGAGACCAGAGTCTACAGTATTCCTAATGCTGACTTACTCTAAGACATTGTTGGCCAAATTTTAACATCTCTGATCTCCAATTTCTTCATCAGTAAATGGGGATATAAATACTTACCCCTCCCCTGCTTTGTAAAGTGTATCGTTGAATGGAAGGTGCTATATAAGTACAAACTACTACTATTATTATTATTATTGTATGTTTCATGTTCGCCTTTCTTTCCCATTATCGTCAGTGGGCAGTGCATGGGGAGCACTCCGGATAATGAACTAGACGGTAATTTCTCCCATTGTTTTCACATGGAAAAATGTCTCTAATAGAAACTTATGTCCTGTGATTCTAAATGCCCATATATGTTTAATCAGACAGTAAACAGTAAATGTTACTTTCTACAAATTTCACAATTTCTGTTGTTGTGATTTTTTTTTTCAGGGGCTACCTGGAAGACCAGGTCACAAGGGTCCAAAGGGTGAACTAGTAAGTGAAGGAGGAGTTTTCACGGGGAAACTATTGGGTGTGTCATCTTAGTGCACTGCAGTTTTAGGCCCAATCTGGCAAACACTTACACACGTGCTTAATTTTGAGCACCAGAATAGTCTCACTGAGGTCAAAGGGCTGAAAACACGTGGATAAATATTTACAGGATTGAGTCCTTAGGGATCAGGGCCTGCATTTCTTTTTAAAACTGGCCTGCTTGAGTCACCTGTCGAGGTGACACAGTGTGGATATTCGCCTTGCTGTGCACATTGTACCTTCTCAGGTGTTTCTCAAAAGGACTTTTGAAGATCTCACTTTGACGGGTATTTTAGGAAATTGAAATGCAAAAGTATAAAATGCGCAGTTCAGTCTCCAGTGAGTAAATATCCAGTGCAGGGGGTTTAATTGTGGGAAGATCCCTCAAGTTTCTTTAGACAGTCTGCTTCAATTCCAAAGACCGCCAACAGACCTCTGATAACCCTACCAGTGGCAGAATTTTGGAATTTGCCTCTCTACTGCCAAACTTTCACCCTGAAGTCACAAGACTTGACATGGCTGCCACACACTATGTGTAAAATGGCACTGTCAGTAAATCTGCATCAACAGTCCCCTTCAAGATAAGCTACACGGAATCTTTACAACAATGCATTTCATTCCTACACTTTGAGACACCAGGCTGGCTCTCAGCAATGTTTGATGAAAGAAAATCTGAAACAGATTGAGGCAACTCATCATAAAATTGCTCATTAAAGTGTATTTGTTCTGACTTTCCCTCCCTTTCAATCTTCTATCTAGCATCAGCCTCATTATTACGTACTATATACAAAGGCTACTAATCCTCGTGCTTCAGGGTGTACATTGATCACTGGCTGAGGTCAGGAGGAAATTCCTGCTACTTATGGTGTTCCATAATATATTGGAAGTTCCAGCATGTGCACTTTAGCATAACTGTTCTATAGTTTTATATGCTCTAAGAATTCTTCTCTTCTTGGAGTTTTATTGCTGTCTTTTAGCACGTTTTACTATCTTGTCTCCCCAGAAAGACTTATTAATTTCATGCTTTTCCTTCCAGCAGGTTGGTGGGGAAGTTACAGAAGTGACTATGAAGTTCTGCCCAGTTGACTGTTTATTTTCCCCACTACAGGGTAGTCCTGGAGAGATGGGAGAGGCAGGTCCGTCGGGAGAGCCTGGTATCCCTGTAGGTATCTCCACATCTTATATATATATATATCATGAAACTCTATTCAGTGCCTCTTAAGTTCCACCACTGAGCTTGAGCTCACATGCTGCTTCTCTGGCACAATTGAGCTTGGCATATCCATAATAAGTGATATGAACATGTCTCTCTCTCTCACTCACACTCACATGTGGTTTTTATACAAAGATATATAAAAAGTATGTGTGTGCAGTGTGGTAATGAGGGCTGACAAAACAGTCCTTCACTTGTGGATGTAGACACATTATGTGTGATTTTATCTGGGGAGTGGGATGTGGGATGTAAGTCACATGGCAGTTCATTAGAAACTCAAATACCACTTACCCTGCTGCAGTGGGGTCAAACAAGCAGTCTAGAGAGGCAGTGTGCCCTAGAGGATAATACGCTGGACTGGGACTCAGGAAACCCAGGTTCTATTCTTGGCTCTGCCATTGGCCTGCTGGGTGACCTGGGGCAAGTCACTTCACTGCTCTCTGCCTCAGTTTGCCATTCTGTAAAATGGGGCTAATGATACTGACCTCCTTTGTAATGCAGTTAATGGTTTTACAGTGGGTTGGGAAGGGTGAAGTTCCTGCTTGAAGAACAGCACCGATGACTTTTTGATATTGCTGATAGGGTGAGGCCGGTATCCCTGGTGAGAGAGGTGAGCCCGGACCTAGAGGATCATCTGTAAGTAGAACATTGCTTCTTCAAGTATAACCTTTCTGCAGTTAAAACACAGCTCTGTTATCAATCTTCAGAGCCACCATCAAGCTAAAATAAAAGGTTCCATCCTCTACTGGCGTAATGTCTGTGGATTTACACCAGCAGAGAATTTAGCCCAAAGTAAATGGGCCACGGTCTCCTCTCTTTTACCCCAGTGTAAATGTGGAGTAACCAAACTGAAGTCATCGTGCTTATTCCACATTTACATTGAGGTAACGGAGAGGAGAATTTGTCCCATGTGATTCATGTGGCTGGTGCCCTTACATGATGGCAGCTTGGACAATCAGCACCTTCTTGATTTGGTAATAATAAGGGTTATTCTGGAATACCCGGCCTCCAGCACTCTAAACATGAAAGCCGTCCCTTTTAGGTGTCATTCAGAGATTCTAAGGCCAGAAAGGACAACTGGGATCATCTAGTCTGACCTCCTGCATAACACAGGCCAGAGAATTGCCCCCAAATAATTCCCGTTTGAACTAGAGCAGATCTGTTAGAAAAACATCCAATCTTGATTTTAAAATTGCCAGTGATGGAGAATCCACCACAGCCCTTGGTAAATGTTTCCTATGGTTAATGACCCTCACTGTTAAAAATGTATGCTGTGTTTCTATTCTGAACTTGTCTACCTTCAACTTCCAGCCGTTGGGCCATTGTCTGCTAGATTTAAAGAGCCCATTAGCAAATCTCATAGCTGTAGAAAATGTTTACAACAACATTTGAAATCATACAACTCACCTAGGTTACTTACAGCCTTGAAACTTGGAAGAGGTGTGTCGAAAGGTTTGCAAACATGCAGGGAGCCATTGCACTCTTTTGTGCAAAGTTGTGCCCGTTTATGGTTTGCATTAAAATCCCAGAAAACTCATGACCGCACAGTTTGATGCAAAAGAAGGTCACGTTTGAGGCTTTCGATGATATTTCATTTGGGGAGTTGGTTCAAATCCAGACACTGAGACAGCACAAACCTGTGGGGATTTTGAAAAGGAAGCTAACGTTTGTGTGAAATGAAACAGTGGGTTTTGCCCAGCTCTGATTGCTTGGGTTTTTCCCCTCACCTGTAAATTGTAAAGAATTTCTGGTTTGAAGCATCTCATCAGTCTTGGGTCCAAAACAGCATGCTTCATACCCATTCTCAGCGTTGCCATAGAGCACAGGGAATAAAGAGCTATGAGTGCTGTAATGAAGGAAGAGTCGACAGATAATTGCATTGCTGCCCATTGGGTTCCTGCAGAATGGTGTAAGATAAAAAACTGACTTCGTTCACAATACTAAAAATTCCAGGACACCATTTATTTTCCTATTTTCCAACAAGTGCTACTGTTGTGGCTGGGCCTGAATTTCCAGGGGGGGGGGGTTGATCTTGTTTAAGTATTTTTGAAATCAGGAAGCCTACAGGACGTCTAAGATGATTTTTTCGTATGTGCCACTTGGGCAGAAACTGAGCAGTTTAATAAGTTATTGTTCTGAAGAGCTTGCTCTTTACATTTCCTAGAAAAGGGAAAGAAACCATAGAGATACAAAAATTATTTGTTTTATGTCCTCAAATTTCAAAGTAAAATTGGGGAGGGAAAAAAATAGATATTTGGTTGGAAAAGCAAAAGCAAAAAAAAAAAGAGGAGTGTACTGTGAAAGGGGAAGGGCCAAATTCTCATCTCAGGCATCATCTATACAAGAAAAGTCCCCTGGTTTAACTACATTAAGTTAAACTGGTGCAAACCTCTAAGTCAGGTACATTAACATCAGCTTAATCCACGCTTATTTCTACTAACTTGTGTCAGTAAGTAACTTATGCAAAATCTATATGAGAAAGTGTTAAACTGGTGTAAGTGAGTCTACATTAGGGGTTTGTACCCATTTAACTAAATTGGTTTGGTTAAGCCTCTTCACTTTTCAAATATAGACAAGGCTTTACTTATACCTGTGTGACTCCAGAGTAACTCCACTGACTTCATTGGGAGATCAGGATCTGGCTTAGACTATTTAAAAGAATTGCCACATAACAGTCATTTTCAATACCATGCAGCTTTATTTTGTAAAGCATCTTGCAGAAAACTCTAGTAGAGGTGTAAGTATCCAAAGTTAAATGAGAAAATGAAAGCAGAAGGAAAAAATGAGAGCCATGAAAGTGTCGTTATAGTCAGTGGAGTGGCTGTATAAAAATGGCACTATTTTACTTAATTAGGTCTGCTGATTGGGTTTATTCTAGATCATGGCTTCTTCCTTTAAAAAATTAAGGCTGGGGAGCCATGCAGAGCCAGCACAGCTATGGGATAGTGATCTAGATTTTAACCTGACTCTCAGTAATAGAGATTCTGTTAATGATTCTGTTAATGATGCACAAATCAGAAAGACCCCAACTGGACATTTAGATTCCAGAGTGAGTTTGTAGCAGGGATTTGGAGAAAACACATTTTTCAATTGCTCCGCTCTGGCTCCACTCCAGCTCGTGGCACAAACCTACTGCTCTGCGCTCCAGCTCCGGGCTTCACTCCAAAGCCCTGATTTGTAGGCCTGGCAGTTAGAAAAACAGGCTTTTTCTTTTTTAACTTGTAAACTGAGTAAATCTGATATAGAGTCACTGAGAGATAATGTGTGTGGAGCCTCACCGTGCCATTTTCAAACAGTCACTTTCATGGCAGAATTTCACCTACGACATAAACTTTCCTCCAATCGCATAATGGCAAGAGAGGTTTAACAGTGAATCAAATGCTTCTTTTCGTAGCAGGTTATCTTGCTATTTGTATTTCTCTGATAAATACACTGCACCTACATTGGGAAATCATGACTCAAAAAGAAAAGTTAGACTGTTTAAATGAGAGAGAATTAATAGCCAATGTGAAATTCGCTTCTTCGGGGCCCTGATTCAGGAAGGTGCCCAGCTTTAAGCATGTGTAGGGTGACCATATTTCCAAAGAGAAAACAGGACACCCCCAGCCACTTGCCCCCTATGCTGTTGCCGGTTGCTGGAACCCAGGAGCCTGTTGCCTGGTCTCTGGAAGCCTGATCGCTGGAAACCTGGGTGGGAGGAGCATGCTGGAATGCTGCTTCCCCCCACACCCAGCCCTGCCCCCTCCTCACGGGGGACTGGCATCTCCAGTCGCCCCCTCGGTACCGCATCCCACTTTCTTGACAAAAGTGGGCATTTGTCCTGTTTGCTCTTGCCAATTGATCAAGTCAGCAAGAACAAACGGGACAAATGTCTCCTTTAGGGGAAAAAGTGGGGACGGCTGAGATGGCTTAAAAAAGGGACTGTCCCAGCAAAACGGGACATTGGTCACCCTAAGCACATGAGTCCTATTGACTTCGGATCTTACTGAATAAAATGGTGCCATTTTTACATAGCCTGCTGACATGGAACTGCTCATTTGCTTAAAGGTACTTCACTGAACTAAGGTCTGCTTTGGATCTCCCTGACAGTGGCTTTGCTCCAGAGTGCCTGTGACGTCAATTAAGTTTTTATTGATTTAACATTAGTGTGCAATCGTGACTTGTATAATATCTTATGTGCTTGGGGAAAAAACCATGCTGGGTTCTGTCCACAAATATAACTAGTTCTCTGTATATTTCCAAAGCTCAGAACAAGGGGTAAAATCTTGAGAAGCACATAAGTCCCCTTAATTTTACAATAGGATTTTGGCTCCTAAGTGACTTAGGTCTTGAGAAAGTTGTACCCAGTGACCTTGGAGCCTAAATCCCGTTTTCAAAAGTGACTTATTGCTTAGTCTTAGGCTCCTAAGTCATTTAGTAACTTTCAAAATTTGACCTAACGTCATTTGTGTGTTTTATTTTCTCAGTAGAATACAGCGTAGCCTCTTGTACGCAGCTGTCAGTTTTCTTCAGAAATGTGTTTAGCTGGAATAACAGAAAACACAAAAGGCTGCATTTTCAAAACGCCTGACCTAAGCTGCTGGGGCAAAATGCGCCTGCACAAACATACATTTTTGCAATGGATGTGATTGCCAGTTTTGACTGTCCCAAGGCATGCACTGGATCATGCTTTTGTATTTGCATGTGTGTATTTCAAGGGGGTAGGCTGGACACCCAAGTTCCTGACTTCCAGAGGGGTTGCACGCTTGCAGCTCCTATTTGCTTCACTTATAGTTGGTGGATGCTCAACTCGTCTGGAAATCAGGCCCCAGGTTTTCAATTTGCCAGCCCCCAGAGTCTGTTCCCTTAATTACCAGTTTTCTTCCTAACTTCATCTGACAGTTCAGTAAGAGTTGAAAAATGGTTCAATGAATTAATTAGATTAACCTGTATGCAATTAAATATGTGATATATAGTTAGTACTAGAGTTGCTTGGAACTCCATCTACCGTTCCTCCCCCTCCCCCCGAAAACCTCTTTCCCAGCAGGCATATGTGTCAACCTACTAAGAACAAAATGATCTGTGAATTGGAAAAGGTGCAAAGGGATTGTCTTGTGTTTTCAATTCCTGCGACTTAGAATATCTCAGAAAGATCCTGTTAGGGTGTAAAAAGCCTTGGCCACTTATTTGACATTCTGCCCCTATATTAACCCGGAAATCTCAAGAGGATGATCAGGTGTATCCATCACAAAAGCACCATTTAGCGGGTCACGGTCAGGAAGCACCCATTGACTTCACTGGGATTAGTCATGTGCTTAAAATTAGACACCTGCTTCCCTACCTTGCTGAATCAGGCCAATTAACTGTATCCATTCAGAACTGGAGTGTCAGGTCTGAACTGACATATTCTCAGGGCTGTGTGTCTAGGAGAAGTTTGCAGAGCACGAGTCCTACTGTGCCTATCTCTAGCCAGGGTCACTTAGACCCTTGCATTCATAAGAACCAAATGAATCTAAGCATTGAGTAAAACAGAAATAATCGTTATTGTTAATGGTAATCATAGGAATAAAGTTCAGTAAACAGCAAGCTGCCTTGCAATGGCCATCCATCAGCATGGCTGTTAGGAAGACTTTTACACCGCAGGACGGCCTGCTCTTTGTTGTTACAACAAAGGCAATTCAACCGTGTTCAGGACTCAATTGGTTGTGGATGATCTTTCTTAATGATGCTTATTCTTCTCTTTCTCAGGGCGCACTTGGTCTTCAGGGCCCATTGGGAGCCCCAGGTGTAAGAGGCTTTCAGGTCAGTAAACTAGAAATTTGGGTAATTTAGTACCCACCAGGTGTCCATGCAAACTTCTGGCAAAGAAGATTGGGTGATCGTGACAAATGATTGGAGGGGCTGGATTTCCACTAATCAGAACATACTTGATGCCCTCTTTAATATAGCACAGTGAAAGGGGGAGCAAGGGAGAGCAGTGGCCAGAATACTACGATATCCACTGCAAGAGCAAACACTGTCTTTATTTCACAAATGCAGAGGGAGTCTTTTAGATCTGATCATTTTATACCCTCCTTCACCTGGATATTCCCAACCCACTCGTCTTGAGTGTCCCCTGTGCTAGTCCCGGGGACCCCTCCTTGAATCCCGTCACCCGCACTTCCAAGATGGCAGCTGCTTTCCCCTCTCCAGCCGGAAAGTGGCTAGGGCCAGGTCTACACTACAATGTCGGTGGTGACAATGTCACCAGGGCTGTGCCAGCAAAAGCCCCAAGTTACGCTGGCAAACCCGTGCTTTTGCGAGTGTAACTTACTTCACTCCGGGTGGGGCTGGATAGCTATGCTGGCAAAAGTGCTGATCTAGTACAACGGTATAGCTGTGTCGGCAAAGCCTTCCGAGTGTAGACCCGGCCTAGGATTCCGCACGGCGCCTGAGCAGCAAAACACCTGAATTGTCCAGAGGACCCACTCTGGAGCATCATCAAGCGCTCCCTGATCTGCAGCACATCCAGCCTCCGTTGTCAGGGAGAGCTCAGGCTCAAGCCTTTCACGTGGCTCTGCAAATGTCATCAAGAAGCCATCAGGCCAGCCTTGCATGGGTGTTTTGATAAAGCTGCTCTGAATTAAAAGATCTGCAGGTTTTCATACAGTTCTCAGTGTACTGACCACACAAAGCGGTAAGGGCTCTATCATCCGCGGCCCATGGAGACTCGTCGTGCTGAAGCTTCATTGCTTCCTGACTCCCAAATTTGGTTCTGTTGGTGCACCCAGATGCCCTTATTGTGGCCGCTAAGCAACCTCTGCTAATGCCATTGATGATCTGCAAGAGATTGGGCTGGAGTACCTCAAAATGCCTTCCCCCAGTCAATGGCGTCAGAGGGGAAGGGTAGGGCCAGCAAGCAAGGACATGAGGAAGGAGAAGAGCGGTACTGGGGTCTGGAAGGACAGGGTTAGTGGTTGGGACTCGGGAGAGTAAAGAAGGAAAAAGAGAATCTGGAATTAATGACTTTGTTCAGGAAATCAGGACTGAGACTGGTGAACTCTTGGGATATTAACAGGTGCAAGGACTCTTGTCTTTCCTTTGTTTTCCCTTTAGGGCCGCAAAGGTGCCAGTGGGGAACCTGGACTCCCTGGCCCTACGGGGATTCGTGGTGAATTTGGTGACAGGGTAAGTAGAGCTGGGCAGGAAAGGTTTTTGCCATCCTGCAAAAACTTCTGGGGTCTCAAACAGCGTCCCCATACCAAATCATGGTGAAAAGTCAAAATCTTGAAAATGTTCATGAACCAAAAATCTGGAAACCGTTTTGGTTCAAGTCATTTGAAAAGTTTTGTTCCGATTTTGACCTTTTTTCTTGTTTGCTCCTGAGAGGATGGGCTGAATGAGAGCAGCCCTCACTTTACCCCCTCCCTGGCCCGTTCCCTCCACTTTGAGTGATGTAGTGGCCCTTTACAGGGACCCTCTGACAGTGAGGAGAACTTTCCTATATGGCAGATTTCCCACCATCGGGGTCTATGTCAGCAGTGTCTGCCTGTCCCTGCTTGGTTTAATGTACTAGCACTTACTAATTTTTTCCCTAATTGTCGATTTTGCAACAAAGCAATCTGTTTGCTCGGGATTTTCCCCAGATCTTTCAAAGGTACAACTCTTGCCCATAAATTGGATGATGCTAGTGACAATAAAGTAAAGCCAGCAGAACTGCGCCAGCTTGTGCTCCCTGCCAGACCGACGATGGAACACATCCCCTTAACATTTTCAGAGCCTCATTTTGAACCTTACCTCTAATTTGAACCTTCAGTTTTATATGGATAAATAACTGGGCCTGCTACAAATTGCAAATGCAAGCAGGAGCGGTTAGATACCTAACTTGCTGGCTTGCAAGGGTAAAATGTCATTAGATGTTTACATTTTACCATTTGCAATTGCAGTTCATGGCAAGTGCAAAACTTCTACTGCAAAGTTAGGGGCTTTGTAGCTGAAAATCAAGCACACGATATCATTCAGCGCATATAGATAAGAGAATAAGAAGGTCTAACGCTTCAAAACCTGGGTTCAATTCCCTGCTTCACCACAGACTGTGTGTGACCTTGGGCAAGTCACTTACCCTCTCTGTGCCTCCATTCCCCTTCTGTAAAATGGGGATAATAGCACTGTCCTGCCTCATAAGGATAAATTAAAAATTGTGAGGCACACAGACACTGTGGGATGGGGCCATATAAGTATCTTGGGCCTTGTCTACATTACCCGCTGGTTCGACGGGCAGCGATCGATCCAGCAGGGGTCGATTTATTGTGTCTAATCGACCGCCGAGCGTTCTTCTGTCGACTCCGGTACTCCACTGGAGCAAGAGGCGCATGCAGGGGAGCGCATGCAGAGTCGACAGGGGAGCATCAGCAGTTGACTCACCGCGGTGAAGACAACGCACTGAATAGATCTAAGTACGTCAACTTCAGCTACATTATTCATGTAGCTAAAGTTGCGTAACATAGATCGATTCTTCCCCTTCCCCCCTTGTAGACCAGACCTAAGATAAAAGATCCACCTGGATAGACCAAGTTCTTATGTCTCGATATATCGGTTCAGCTGATTAATAAACTGAACCATTCCTTTGTGCTTCCTGATGTCAGCCTCAGCAGGAGGATCCTGACAAATCAGGCTTTTACTGATCTATTGTTAAAAACAAACAACCAATCCTGAATCATAGGAGTTAGAGCTGGAAAAGGGAGGGGAATCATGAGCTAATCAGCATTTCCAGTGCTGCATCTCCATTCCTAGAAGTCCCATTATGCTTAGACTGAAGAGTTTATTTCAACAAGATTTTCCAGATCCTATCCCAGCCAGATTGGACTATTTGTTTGCAATGGACACAGAGCCGAAGTGGGTTTACTATACCTGCTCTATATGCAGATTTCAGCAAAGTGCAAGATCTCCATGCTCACAGGAGAGCTGCATTATAGTTATTTAGAATATTTAATTAGGACATTTTAAAAAAATCTTTTCTTTTTTCTTTACAAACGGAAACATACTTAGGCCCTGCAAGGCCAGAACTTAAAAATAAATTCAGCGGTTGGATTTAAATAGAATTATTCTCATTGAAAAGAAGCCAGCAGCGCAAAAATGAATGTGAGTTGTCCACGGCCTGCAGGAGAACAGTAGCCGTGTGTTCCATGGCTTCCTTCACTTCAGCTTGTAGGTAAAGTCTCTGTGTAAATAATCACCCCTGGGCACCAGAGATTTCACAATGGGCCTCTGTGTTAGAGCTGGAAGAATCTTGTGGTGAGATTTATGCTTCTCAGTCACAAGGGGCTCTGAGTCTGGACGCTATAACAGCAGGCGTACTGTAGAAACAAGAATCGCCACAATGAAAAATGTATTTTTGGAGATGATGCATCCCTTTAAAACTATGGCCCTGTTAAAAATGAGTGAATGGAGAACAAGTAACTGTTTAAAAAAAAATAGCAGCCCTGTCACAGGGTTTGGGGAATAATATTGCATTTGTGTTCATTTTTTAAAAAAAAGTTATAAATACCCAGATTCATTTCTACCTTCTGGCTTGTTACCTCTGAATTATTTTAATAGGGACACTTTTTAATAGAACTTTCAGTTTTTTAATTCATCTTCAGGGCTTGACTTTAATGAAATGACACCCACTAATTCTGTGTGTTTGTTCTATCACGTTGTTCTGCTGGAAGTTTCTAGAACCAGCTAGGAAAAAAATCACATTTCCCAATTGTCAAATTGATGAATGTGCCATAAAACTGCTGTTCTAAGACTACAGTAATTGAACCCATCCAACAGTGCATTGCAGAAAAGACCAAGGCCCTCAGAACTCGATTGGCTCCCGGCTGTGTTAGATGGATCCAAAGTCACAGGCCAGGGCTGCAAATGTATTGCTTCATTCTCCTTTTGAATGCTAAAGAGGCATGGTTGTTCTTGGAATGTTTCTTCAGACTGGCTAAATTACCCCTAGGTTTATAAATTACAGCTACTTGGTTCACCTTTTACTCCTATGGACATCTGACCCTGCCACTTAAAACAGGATACCAGACAAGGTGGGTCCCTTACCAGCAAGTTCCCAAGTCACGCTTCTCTGTGGATGCCGAAGTCAGGAACAGCTAACCCTAAACCCTTGTGAAAATTGACGTAGTAATAGAGACCTTGCAAAACTGTTATGAACATTCACTAGTCCTGGCACAAAAATCCACTCTCCTGCTCTATACCATGATGATAAAAAAATCTATGAATATTTTACATGCCTGGGGGAAGGGAGGGAAAGGAACCTTACCCAGGGATGAGCGAGGAAGGTGAGTCTGATGTAAATGGCCAGAATTAACTGCACACGGCATTTTAGTTTTGTTCAGTGAATTAACAAGGACAGTATGAACAGAGTATCCCATAAGCCAAAGCCTTACAATGACCACAATTTACTGTTAGCGGACACAGAGAATGAACAGAAGGCAGGTGGGGTGGGGCCCTCAAACACTGAGACCCACTGCATTAAAGTTATTTTTAATGGCTGGCAGGTTGAATGGGTTATGGAGGAGATGAGGTGAGAGAGCCAATTCAGAGAAGGAAATTGTGGCCTATCATCTTGTGGCTTATATATACTGTAACTGTCAAGAAAGAAATGTGAACCACAGAGACCACAGAATATTGCTGCAAAACAAACTGAACGCTAAAAACCTCTTGTTGATTCTAAGAAATACAAATGAGTTCTGATCCCTGCCCTGCCTCTTCGTCTTAGCTGGCAATTACAGGATTAGTTTTCCCACCCCTCACTGTGCCAGTGAGCATCTGACTGTGCTAGGAATGCGTGGGAAAAGCACAGTTCCCTGCTCATTCTCCCTTTCTCTTGTTCCAGGGTTCTGGTGGAGTTTCTGGTCCCAAAGGTAACCAGGTGAGCCGAGGGTTGGTCTTTCCTTTTCTGGTTATTTTCCCATTTTATTCAACGAATATGATTTAACTGTAGCTTGATCACAGCTATTCAACAGCTTTACCAACTTTTCCTCCCAATTAAAATTAGCAGGTTATGCAGCAGACACAGCCAACCCATTTTTCTTCTGATTAATTTTTGTGTGTGCTCAATGTATTTTATTTTAATAAAGGGATCTTGAAATGCCGCGCTCCAGATCCTTTGTGTCTGTCTTCCAGTCACAGCACGTGGCAAGTAAACTGCTTGGGGCCAAATCTTGCTCACCTAACTCACAAAAGTCAGCCTGTAATCTTCAGAGGGTACCCACGGGAGCGGTAAAGCTGGGTTTGCTTGGCCACTCATGTGGGTAGCCCCCCTGAAGCCCTCGATGTTTAACTTTGTAGGGGCTAGGAAATTTAGCCCTTAATAAACTTTTCTTCTAAATTGTCATGTTTGGATTGCTTCACTTGATGACCTTCCTTGAAATCTGTAACTTAGATCAGTGGAGGAATGTGGTTTATCTCTGCAGAAAATGGAATGCCCCCCCAAAAACAGTTTATCAATTGCAAATATGCCTCCTATCTTCCTTTTGTTGCTTTCTAAGGGCAGGATCAGCCTAAGTTCAATAGGGTCTGTGAAGCCTAAATCTAAAAAAGACATCTAGTCCCAGCTTGGCATGCTGGTGCCTGGAGCCGTGTGCAATACCCTAGCCATGTTGTAATGCCATTCTGAGTGGCATCTGAAACGTGTAAACCCTGCACATACCAACGGGTAGCTCTGTGTATTGTCTCTATTCCTACCTGAATAACAAGCGCCATCTGTTGGTTTAAAGGAAAAGGGATTATATATTATGGCTTAACATGACCATACAGGGCTATTCACCGAATGGGTCTTGGGAGACTTTTGTCCTCGTATGAGTCCAACTAAGCTGCAACTTAATAATTAGCCATCTGGTTTCAAACATCACTGGAAACACCCCAGCCCGATTTTGGGTAGACCGCAAGTTCGTGACTGTTGAAGTTTAGCTTTTATTTTTCGTAAGGGCTTATGAATAGTCCCCTTGCATGTACTTTATTTCAGAGGCTTGCTGTGATAATTGGACCTACAAATGTACCCAAATTGTGAGCTTAACTGTGAAAAGTGGGTGTAAGTTCATAAGGTGTTACAATAACCTAATAACAGATGTTGGTGGGAAAAGATACAAAAGCACAGAGAGACTGAATTAGTCCAAACAAAAAGGCCTCAAGGATTATGTTGAAATCATGCTTGGAAAATTGGACAGTGTGAGACCAAAAATCAACGAACCACAATTGGTGTGTCAGAAATTAGGCCTAATTAGTGGACAAAATAATGAGGGAATGGACTATTCCACCCATCACTCCCTTTTGGGAGTCTTTCAAGAAAGAGAATTTGGGGAGAAAAATTGGCTACTGGAGTGAGCTTCACCATCCTGGCTGCCAACCCCACCATCTCCTGGGACCCTGGACCTTCTTCATCCCAATCCTAAAAAGTTGTCTTGACCAAACTAGGCCAAAAACCGGAACCCAAATAACACTGCCACGTCCACCAGCTCCAGCTAAATCCCAAATACCACGTGGGATTTGAGACTTTGCTTTTCTCTCGTTCCTCCCCACCCAGGTGTCCTTTTCCTTCTCTGCCTTTTTCTCCTCTTTCCTATCCCTCTCCTTTTTCCTTTTGTCTAATTAACGTCTGGCGTAGCTGGCCAACGCTGCATAATTTGCAACACCAGAAAGGGGCAACTAAAATTAATGCCCTAAATAGCTCAATGCTGGTATAAGTTTGCCAGATCTCAAAGTGACTAATAAAACAGTGTGCTGTGCCTTTGTTTTTCCAGCAGCGAGGTTGCAAGTGAAAGTCAACCACCAGAGATGGAAGCTGTATTTTCTATATTTGCTGTTCTTTTCTCTCTCTGTCTGTCTGTCTTGTTTAGTTTTCTTAGGAAACGGGATCAGACTTTAACAACAGCAGCAACAAAAGCTCCAGCCCATTTCAGCAAACTTCTCTTTCCCCCAAAAAGGACAGTTAATACCCTCTTTCATAGCATCTGAAAAACCCATCAAACAAGGGGAGTTTTCCCAGCTAAAATGAATAAATGAATATCTGTTGTTAAAATGAAAGCCTTACTTAATACTTTACATTTCAAATGCTTTAATTGTTTTTCCTTCTATTCTGTGTCTTTAATTAAAAGGTTAAAATAATGTTTAATGGTTTGCTGTGCTACTAACCATGCCAAGTCTCTGTATACCAAACCCCAAACCTTTAACGTTAAACCGTAACAGGGTCTTGTTAACACCTTAACTCTTTAGGCCCGTGTAGTCCAGCTGAATTAATACAACCAGCTGCTTTGGGGTCACATCCCGGTTTAAACAAGGAATTTTGTCTGATGAACAGACTTAGCACGGAACTATCTTCCTGGAGCGAAGAGTGTTAAGTGTGGACACCTGTTCTGGCTGCACTGCTGCTCATCAGCACTTGCCAGGTCCTTGTCTCTTATGGGTTCAGCCCTTGCTCAGGTCACTCTAGAATTAAATGTTTGCCACAGCGAGTTTGATGCAAAGGGCTCCTAGCTCTTGCAGAAGGCTGCCTATTATCATGGTTGCCATTCAGAGCAGCAGAACAGCTATTGTGGAGCCTACCTTAATTTTGCCATATCTATTTTCCAAGTCGGAAAACGTTCCCACTGCAACAACAAGGTACTGAATCCTCTTTGCTGCCAGTAGGAGTTGAGGGTACTCAGGGCTCAAAGGACTGGGCCCTGACAGAGTAAATCCCACTTGGAAAGTGTAGCGCATGTTTGTGAATAACCATTTCAAACCCACTGGTGAGGTTCTCATGTGTTAACTGTTGTGCCTCGTTATCAGGGCGCCGCTGGAGCAGATGGCCTGCCAGGTGACAAAGGAGAACTGGTAGGTGTCATTTAAACAAAACAAAATTAACATACCAAACAGTGGGAGCCCAGGGATTAATGAACCAATGACTGTTAAAACCTGCCAGCGTTGAATACACGAGGGCTCCAAAGGCTACAGTTACACTATTGATTGTGAAAAGAGAACGGTGGCCTGTGAAACCAAACCAAGTATTCCGTTCACCATCAGCACTGTGCCCATTTTAGTTTGACTAGTAAAACTAGAGGAGGATTTCTCACGTGTATAGCCAGTAGGGTGACCAGACAGCAAGTGTGAAAAATCAGTACGGGGTGGGGGAGTAATAGGAGCCCATATTAAAAAAAAAAAAAAAAGCCCCAAATGTCAGGACTGTCCCTATAAAATCGGGATATCTGGTCACCCTAATAGCCAGGGATTCATCATTCGTTATTTCTACCCCTCAGGGAGATCAGATGCACTGCACAGTGCATAGAAGCCGACAGTCCCTTCTGTTCTTGGGTGTTGAGGCTTTGGTTCAATGGAGGCTGTCACTGCCAGGGAGCTACGTTCAGCTCTGGTCTGTGGGTCTAATGATGAATCCCTGTCTATAGAGGTGAGGAATCCTCTAGTTTTACTAGTAAAACTAAACCGATCAGTTATTCCTTACCAGTGCAGTCCACGCCTGAACCTTGAGCCCCTCCCGCCTCCCCTCCAGCAGTCAGAGGATTGCACTGCTGAGCAGACGAGCCCTGCACTGCTCTGCAGATCTGCAGGGGTCACAGTGGTTCTCAGCCTTTTTGGGCTCAGGGTCCATTTGTAAATGTTTATGGCTTGTCGTGACCTAGGGGTGGAGGCGCTGGGGTGGTTTCAGTCGGATCCTGCCCCCTAGTGTGTGTTGGGGGTTGGGTCCTGCCTGGCACTCACCCCACAGTGGCGGCTCATGCAGCTCCTGTGCTGTGGGGCTGGCTGCGCTTGGCTCTCGGCATTGCAGTTGTGTGAGTGGAGTTGTGACCTGGCTCGTGGGGTTCCAGTGCCACTCACTCAAATTTGGCCTACTCAGACTCCTGTCATCATGACGGCTGGGCCAAATCTGAGTGATAAGATAAGCCCAGCCAGCCCCGTGGGACAGGAGCTGCACCGCAACCCTTTGAAACATTCTGGTCACCCAGTTTTCTGTCCCAACCCCCGAGTTGAAAGATACCAAGGGGTTATCCTACCTCCTGGCAGTGCCCTTTGGCTTCCTATGCCTCTGTTTGCAGTATTGTGCTTTGCATTGATGTAGAACCCACAGACCCTGCTCAGGAATCCCGTTACATTAGGTACGGTACACAGTGGTGGTCCCTGCTTCCAAGAGCTTAAGGATCTGCTTTTAGGTGTTTACTTTGCAACTGATTCTTGTTCTTTAGAGAAGAGTAAGATCAAACTTCCCTTTTTTTTTTGTAGGGTCCTTTCGGCCCCCCAGGACAAAAGGGAGAGGTAAGTGTCATCCATTGCAGACTGAGAGTCACAGAAATGTTAAGGAAACAAATGTGCTTATCACATCCCAATGTAGCTTCTGATCTCATTGGGTTATGCAGCATCAAGGGTGGCATTGTCTTTTATTTTCGGCTCTGGTCTCTGGTCCATTAATATAGCCATTAGATGACCCTTAGTGTTGACCTTTGTGATTTTCACTAGGAGGGTGGTGAAGCACTGGAATGAGTTCCCTAGGGAGATGGTGGAATCTCCTTCATTAGAGGTTTTTAAGGTCAGGCTTGACAAAGCCCTGGCTGGGATGATTTAGTTGGGGATTGGTCCTGCTTCAAGCAGGGGGTTGGACTAGATGACCTCCTAAGGTCCCTTCCAACCCTAATATTCTAATGATTCTATGATTTTTCATGCACACTCTGCATGGAGTCTTCAAGGACGGCTACCTAAGTTGTGTGTGTAAATCCCACATCTGTCTGTGGGAGTAAAAGCTCAGCAATGCAGAATGGGGGAGTGTGTAATGAGCCCCGCCCAGCAATGCGCTTAAGCACAGGCTTAACTTTAACCGCCGGGGTAGTGCCATTGATTATTGCTGAAAATGCCTAATGTGGAAAACAATTTATTCAAAATGCTTAGCACGTCACTTTGTGTTCCCCAACCCTTCTTGATGAGACAGAAATTTGGCCCTGGGAAGGATCAGATAAGCAGCAGCCTTGAGAAGGAATTAATTGCTGCTGCTATAATGGTAACATACCAAAAGGCAGAAACAGTTAGGTCTCCACGCTTGAAATCAAAGGCCCTGTCCATGCTACGGTGGAAAGCAAGGGAGCATCAATGCTGTTGGTTCTGACGTGGTGTCCCAGAATGGTGGTGATCTGAGAACCATGTTGTAAATCTACTACTGTGTGGCCTGGTTTGAATACCGTTGCTGCTAGCACTGTTTGAACTATAGCATGGGTATGGCCTAAAACATGCATAATTATCATGATAGACATGTAAACCCGTAAATGCGAGATGAGGAACATACATGGTCAGCATAGCCCCTATGTCAGTAAGAGAGAAAACAAGGAAGCCGGAAGGAAAAGCTTAACTAAGAAATACTGTGGAAGAATAACAATATGCTGAGCCTCCTGTTTTAAGCTGTTTGGTTTCTCTTCCTCCTTAGTCAGGAGAAAGAGGCGAGCTGGGTCCTAAAGGTGTACAAGGACCTAACGGGACTTCTGGTGTGCAAGGGATTCCAGGTCATCCAGGACCTATGGGCTACCAGGGAGAGCAAGGTATCCCCGGCATTACTGGAAAACCTGGCCCTCCAGTAAGTATCATCTGTTCCTTGATCAGTCCTGCATTGGAAATGGATGAATGGGTAATAGGCAGTACCGGTTATGCTGGACTTTGGGTGTAGGGTTGACTCTGTTTACAGTAAGTTTACAAAATAAGTTTTTGCCCTTTTGTTCACAAATGGACAAGTCTTGCAATACTTGCAGCATCAGTACCTGTGACGGGTCTTATGAAGCAGATCAGGCTAATGGACTGAGAGGAAAGATCTCTTTTGCTATAAGTCAGTAAAGAAGAGGTCCTTAATGGCAGAAATAAATAAAAATGCCAGCCTGTGGGAGGCTGGATGGTCAGGGAATTTGTAATAGGATATGTAACTTTGTAACTCCAGGTTGCTGGTTCAGATCTGGTGCAGGGGAGAAGTGAATGAAAGTTACCATCTCATGGACATTCAAGGTATGTCTACACAACAATATAAGCCCAGGGTTCGAACTCAGGCTTAAGCCTAACCCCAATTCTGTCTACATAGAAATCACATTAACCCCAGGCTCAGACCCAGGGTCCCAGGACCCCACAGGGGTGGTGGGTCCAACTTGAGTCAAGCCGGGACCCAGGGTTCAAGCCCTATTGCTTTGCAGTGTGATGTAGCGCCACTGGACTCATGCCAAAAGTATCCCACAGGCCAACTTCCTTTGTCCTCTGAATAGTCAAGTTTTGTGGACAGTCAAGTTTTCCCACACTGCACCATGAACAAATGGCTAGAGTGGCCACATTATGGAGGGCACTGGGAAGTCGGGGATATGGGTGAATGTGAGCCTGGATAATGCAGCACTGATGCTGGAGCCCCAGGATGAAATCCAAGGTTCAACAATTCCTCACCTGGGATTACAAATGAGCATAGATCCTCAGGTCCTATTTTAGCAAACCCAGTGTCTGTTAACTCGAGTTCTACAAACCCTGAGCTTATATTGCAGTGTTGACATACCCTCAGAGGCCGGTGTGAAATGTGCTTGGTGTTCTCAGTCCAGTTCCCAATGGACAAGCGTCCACACCACCAAAACTACATCGCAGCTGGTATTAATTGGTTCCCTTGGGGTGGTCCCCTGAGAAGGGCCAAAGAATGAGTAGGGCATGGAGACCGAACTACCTGCTTGTCCCTCCAGAGTAGGGTTGAGTCACGCTGAAATAGTGTTGAAGAAGCATACGCTGACACTACCTATGTTGCTCCTGTTCTGTGAATAAATGTAAACTATCTCCAAGGCTGTCAATACAGCACTAAAGTAACATAAAAATGTAAGTCGATAATAGGAGCCTGGCTGCCTTCTATAAGTTGTCTTAAGAGTAACACTAAACTGTGTACGTCTCAATTGCTAAGTGTTCTCAGAGGGCAATTGGTTCCAGTGTGTTAATGTTGGCAACTGTTTGGTCAGATCAGAAAAGAAAAGGCCTCGTCCAGTGGATTTTAACATTTAAACATTATGGGCCAAAGATTAAAGGGGCTTTTACCTTGGACTTCAGCTTTGCAGGTGCAAATGACTGTGCCCAGAATTACAAATGAGGGCACAAACATGAACAAATTAAAGGTCACCAGCATTAGACCAGCTTATAATTTTGCACTTCCACCACTGGCATTTGTGCATGCAAATCAGGTAACTGCACATCTAACTAGCAGATTTGCAGAAGCAGTTTATTTGTACAAAAAGGTGCACACACGCACAATTTGCAAACACAGAATTAAGACCTATTTCCAAAAACTTGTACCTTTTAAGGATTAGTTTCCTCTCAATGTGATGTGTTGTTAGGAGTTACCTGCATTCACTGGGGTTGGATGTGATGTGTGAAGTCATGTTTGTTCTCCATAACTGTGAGAGCACTAAGAAAGTCAATTGATAGCAGTCAATAACTTTAAAATGCAAACCTGTTTCCTGTTGGGTCATTATAGTATTACTCACATTAGGGTTTGATTTGTTATTTTCCCCAAGCTTGAGTTTCACTTTTCAGTAAAGGCCAAATAAACAACAAATTAAATATATGACTTGGAACATTAGCACCACAACATTCCCACTAACTGTAAAATCAACTTCATTAATATTACCACCACCCCAGGACCTTAAGGCTGAAGCTAATATTTTCTGAACTACTCTTTCTTCTTAATAAAAACTCTTCTGCTTGATTTTGCAGTCCATTAGAAATAAGTTTCTTTCGGGGATCAATAGTCTGATGACAAGAAATAATATGATTTTGTGTAAGGACTCTTTTGTCAATTGCAGGGCAAAGAGGCCAGTGAACAACACATAAGAGAACTCTGTGGGGGAATGATAAATGGTGAGTATAACTGGGAGATAGCTGAACTTTAATTATTGTCTGTATCAGAATATAGCTACACTTTATAGTCAGAGAACACTTGTTTCTATTTAGTTTAACAATGATTGTAATAATCTGAGACATTAGGAATTCCTTTCCAATGGGACTTGTATTACTAGCCAATCATTACAAAGTATAGTTTCCATTCACTGAATGGCTCATTGATATAGTTGCTGTTTTATGATGCCAAAGGTCACGGGATTTCATTCCTGATAGAGCAATAAAGTTTTGCTTCAAATAAATTATTTTATGTCTTTTGAATATTTTGCTTCTTGAAGATTGTGTTTCAGTCACTTTTTGTGGCAGAAACTAAAACCTGCAAACCTATTAATACTCAAGTAATTGAAATTTCCATTAAACTTTGCTTCAAAATTATTTAAAGTGTTTTCCTTTAGTTTATAAATAAAATGAAAGAAAAAATACATCAGTTTCCAAAGTGTTTAGACGTTTCTGAGCAACCTCCCCCCCCCCAAGTCCAGAGGTTTACTATAATGAAAAACCATTTTTTGTCATCTTATCAAAATGCATTCACCAGATTCAGCTCAAGGCGTCTCTGGTTGTGGGTTACCAGGACAGATTCTAGCTTCAGAAATCCAGAGCCTATAATCTTCTCCTTTGATTGGATACACTTTGGTGGCAAGTGTCACATACCAGAAAAAGGTTTTCAAACTTCAGACACAGGCATAAGGCAAAATAACTTAGTTTTGGTTTTGTTATATTTTTTTTTCCTCAGAACAAATTGCACAGTTAGCTGCTAATTTGAGAAGGCCCTTGGCTCCTGGACTGATGGGTCGACCTGGCCCAGCGGGTCCCCCAGGTCCACCTGGGGCAATGGGAAGTGTTGGTCATCCCGGTGCTCGTGGTCCACCTGGATATAGAGGGCCGACAGGAGAACTTGGAGACCCTGGTCCCAGAGGTGAGTAAGATGAAATCAGGAGCAGCATAATGAACCTGCTCCTGCTCCCTTTGAAATCATTGAGAAAACTTCTCCTAACTTCAGTGGTGCAGGAACAGGTCCTTGGGAGGTTAGAGTGGGGAAAGGGGTCAGGATTTTCTGTATTACAGTGCACTCCGTTTATAAGAATCGCTGATATATGAATCAACTGCATATAGTGATCAAAACCACCGGAACAAAATGATTCCTATACTAAATACTCCACTTGTAAGAATCAACCACTTATAAGAATCAAATAATCTGGGACGGCTATATACTGCAGCATGTGCAGCTGCTGAAGCTCCAGGCATTAACAGGCATGTATTGTTTAGTTAACAAAGTAAATCCTCATCACTGTGATATACTTAGTATAATGAGGAATGAGGCTTGTCTTGGGGATTTATGACCACTGTCCCCCTGAACTCCTCCCAGTATTTCCTCCTCCTGTTCCTGTGCCATCGTTCATGCCATTGCATTTGTCTGCAATAGCTTCCTCAGTAGTACAGTAGAACTTCAGAGTTATGAACGCCAGAGTTACGCACTGACAGGTCAACCACACACCTCATTTGGAACCAGAAGTACGCAATCAGGCAGCAGCACAGACAAAAAAAAACCAAAACAAATACAGTACAGTACTGTGTTAAACATAAACTTTCCTTGTGCTGCTGGTGTGAGAATCATCCAGGCATGATGGCCAGTGCAAGTCTGCAGAGTGGTTCACTACAGCACTGTGGTCTGCCCGTGTTGGGGGATGGATTTTGTTTTGCAAATCCACAAAAACCCAAATCACCTGGGTTTTGAGGGGAAATCCAGAATTTTACCCATAAATAGCAAACTTTTAGGACAAAAGACCTTTAGCACCAACCTACTACCATTGCAAAGTGACATATACCTTTAGGGCTAAATATAACTGTGTGTTTCTTGGAAGCAAGTGTGTTTGTTTGTTTTTTTCCTTAAACAGAATTAAGATGGCAAGTTAGGACAAAGTTAGGTGGTGGCGGGGAGGGAGGACAAAGGCAGAGTATGCTGCATCTCAAGGCTACTTAGGCCTGAGCCTACAGACCTTACTCACATAAGCAAATGCTGCAAGATTGGGACTTTATCGTTAGCTATTTACACATTACAATTAATGTGCAAACATTGCAAATTGGTAACAGTTGCTGAAAGCAAATCCAGCATTTGAAGATTTTAAAACTCCTAAATGTAATGTATAGATCTTCTGTGATACGTGAGATAAAACACTAGGGGGCAGCACACTAAAGAACTTGGTTCTGCAGAAATTTAACTTTTGCTTCTGGGAAGCCACTAGTAAATGTCTCATAGGGTTGCCAGCTTTCTAATTACACAAAACGGAACGCCCTTGTCCCGCCCATTCTCTGAGGCTCTGCCCCCGGTCACTCCATTCCCCCCCGCCCCCGTCGCTCGCTCTCCCCTACCCTCTAGGGTAGTTGATTATTGCTGCCAAATTTATGAACTTTGGACCAGATTTTCAAAGGTAGTTAGGCTCCTAAAGATGCAGGTGACTAATTAGATTTTCAGATGTGTCTAGGCCCTAACTCCCAGTGATTTAAATGAAAGTTAGACATCTTGGTGCTTTTGGAAATCCCATTTAGGTGCCTAAACACCTTTGAAAATCTGGCCCTTTATCCTTACTATAAAATGATGGACAATTGTAAAGAGATCTGATTGGCTAATGAAAGTTCCAGTAGTGAGAGTATGTGATTTTAAAATGCAGCCAATTATAATGAAAGTATAACTTTTAAATAAAAAATGAAAGTAGTAAATTCCAAGAAATGCAGAAACCGCAAAATGTGCACACCAGGGGCCCAAGTCTGGCAATTGGATCCATGCAGGTAGCTTCTTGGCACTAAGTTTTGCATTACCCTTTATGGTGACCGGATTTTCCCCTCCACACATGAGGGCTAACTTGGCTGTCTCTGTAAATTATTATTTAAATTTAAATGTCTTTACATCATTACAGGTGATACAGGTGAAAAGGGAGACAAAGGAGGCACTGGCATAGGTATTGATGGGCCTGATGGAGATCAAGGACTTCAAGGTAAGCTGATGCAGTATTTAGTATGACCGGAAAGTACCCAAATGACAGCAATATGGACTGGACCTGTTTATTCAGGAATATACTTTTATTTTTATGATAAATCTCCTCCCAGATAGACCTTTTCATAGTATAATTAAGACAATGTATTTTACGGGGACATTTTTACTGCAGCTACAAATTCAGTAGAGGGACACAAGGGGAAGATTTCCCAAATGGCAAAAGAGAGTTGCTTTTGTACTTAACTCTTTGATTTGTGCCTTTGGGAATCAACCCACATGAATCCTATTATTTCACCTTCAACTGATAGCAGGTACAAAACTAGAAGCCAAGCTGAGGATCCTCTAAGGCCTGGTCTACACTACGCGTTTAAACCGGTTTTAGGAGCATTAAACGGATTTAACGCCACAACTGTCCACACTAAGAGGCCCTTTATATCGATATAAAGGGCTCTTTAAATCGATTTCTGTACTCCTCCCTAACGAGAGGAGTAGCGCTAATATCGGAATTGCCATATCGGATTAGGGTTAGTGTGGCCGCAAATCGACGGTATTGGCCTCCGGGTGGTATCCCACAGTGCATCACTGACCGCTCTGGACAGTAATCTGAACTCGGATGCAGTGGCCAGGTAGACAGGAAAAGCCCCGCAAACTTTTGAATATTTCCTGTTTGCCCAGCGTGGAGCTCCGATCACCACGGGTGGCGATGCAGTTAAAAATCAAAATAAAGAAAGAGCTCCAGCATGGACCATGCGGATGTGATCGCTGTAAGGGCAGGCAAATCTGTTCTATCAGAGCTCCGTTACAGAAGACGAAATTCAAAATCATTTTTAAAAAATCTCCAGACAGGCGCCATAGCAGAGGGACTCAGCGCACTGCTGCATGACAAGCCTAACGGAATGCCAAAGAATCAAATGGACGCTCATGGAGGGAGGGAGCGGGGACTGGAGGACTCAAGCTATCCCACAGGTCCTGCAGTCTCCGAAAAGCATTTGCATTCTTGGCTGAGCTCCAAATGCTTCTAGGGTCAAACACAGTGTCCGCGGTGGTTCAGGGCATAGCTCGGCAATTTACGCACCCCCCCACCCACCCCCAGAAGTGAAAGGGAAAACAATCCTCTCTTGACTCTTTTACATGTCACCCTATCTTTACTGAATGCTGCAGATAGACGCGATGCTGCAGCAGTCAACACCAACATCCTCGCTCCCCCCCCCCACTATGGGTGGCTGATGGTACAATATGGCTGATATCCAGCCTCATCATCAGCCTTTTGGCAGATGTTGTAGTGCAAAAGGACTGGTAACCATGCTGACTAGCATCAGTGAGGTCGATCAAGGGCGCCTGTGTAAAAAACTCCTAATTTTTCCTGGTAGATGGTGCAGTATGGCTGGTAACCGTCTTCATCATAGCAACAGGGGGCTGAGCTCCATCAGCCCCCGCCCTTCATGTGTAAAGAAAAGATTCAATTGTCCCTGGACTAGCAGCGGGATGCTGGGCTCCTCTCCCCCACACTGCTTAATGTCCTGTCTGGGCTATCATAGCAGCTGGAGGCTGCCTTCCACTCATTTCTCACTAACAAGTCCTGCATTCTTTATTACTTCATCACACAAGTGGGGGGAAACTGCTACAGTAGCCCAGGAAGGCTGGGGGAGAACGGAATCAACAGGTGGGGTTGTTGCAGGAGCACCCCGTGAATAGCATACAGCTCATCATTTCTGCGGGATCTGACACAGAGCAGCTGTGCTCTCTGGTTCTATGATACACTGGTTCTATAGTACACTTTACCCATATTCTAGGCAGGACTGATTCTATTTTTAGATACCAAAAAGGAGGGATTGACTCAGGGAATCATTCCCAATTTTGGCTTTTGCGCCCCCGGCTATCTCAGCCAGGGGCACTTATGACAGTAGCAGAAGGTGCAGTGCAAAAGGACTGGTAACCATGATCATCTTTTTGCCAATTTATGGCATGGTAGATGGTACAGTATGGCTAGTAACCATCTCTGCTGTCATGCAAAAGCAAATGCATGCTGCTGTGTAGCGCTGCTGAATCGCCTCTGTCAGCGGCATCTAGTACATATACGGTGACAGTCACGAAAGGCAAAACAGGCTCCATGCTTGCCATGCTATGGCGTCTGCCAGGGCAATCCAGGGAAAAAAGGCACGAAATGCTTGTCTGCCGTTGCTTTCCCAGAGGAAGGAGTGACTGATGACATTTACCCAGAACCACCCGCGACAATGATTTTTGCCCCATCAGGCACTGGGATCTCAACCCGGAAATTCCAAGGGGCGGGGGAGGCTGCGGGAACTATGGGATAGCTACGGAATAGCTACCCACAGTGCAACGCTCCAGAAATCGACGCTAGCCTCTGACCGTGGACGCACACCACCGATTTAATGTGTTTAGTGTGGCCGGGCGCACTCGATTTTATACAATCTGTTTTGCTAAACCGGTTTATGTAAATTCGGAATAATCCCGTAGTGTAGACGTACCCTAAGACTTTAGGCTGAGATGTACAAAGGACCTAAGGAAATTTGGTGTTCAAATCCCATTAAAATTCAATGGAGTTTGGACACTTAACTCTCTTAGGCTTTTTTGAAAATCCCAGCCTTACACATTTTTTGAACATCAGGGAGGCAGCAATCACTATAGGCTAGGATAAAGGCTATTCAGACATAGTGCATGTGGTTTGCGCTATGTCTGAATTTCTTTCTCTCTACAGTTACCATGCTAATCTGGGTTATGTGGTAGTAGAGAGATGACTCACTCAGAAGCCAGTTTTGAAATGGTCAGCCACAGCAAAGTATGGTAGTCCCCAAAACAAGCAGACATATATGTAGGAACAACTATGAATTGGCAAACTTCTGCTGTCAGCTATACCAGTGTAAATCCAAAGTAATTCCACTAAATCCAGTTCAGTTATTCCAGGGTTAAACCATTATAACAGAGCAGAATTTAGCCTGTGGCCCAAACCATTACCCTATTTACTACAGATATCCTATACTTCAGAGAGCCATAATACAGCACTAGATATAACCCTCTTACAGCTTACAGATACCTACCTAATATTTTAAATTTTACATGCAAATAAAAGCCAGGATTTCACCCTAAACCATTTTTCTTTTCTCTTCTTTAAGGTCCACCAGGTGTAACTGGAATTAGTAAAGATGGTCGAGATGGTGCTCATGGTGAACCCGGTCTGCCAGGTGATCCTGGTTTACCTGGTGCAATAGGGGCTCAGGGAACTCCAGGAATCTGTGATACGTCAGCCTGCATGGGTGCTGTTGGAGGAGGATCCAAAAAATCTTCAGCACTAAAAGTGGAGAAGTGACTGAATATTTAAGTAAACAGTGAATTGTATGAAAAGAGTCAGAATCCTCCTAGTGATAAATGGACAAATATTCCTTTTATTAAAATGAACAAATGGAGACTTTGACACAGTTATTCAGTTCCATGACACAGGAAAGCATCAGACAAAAACCTTTACTAAAAAGATGCTTAAAATTGCTTCCCCACTCTCACCCCTTATTTTCCAGAATTTTTACTGCAAATCAGTCTCACTTTCCCTTCCTCCCCAGTTTGTTGAAGAGACCTACAGGAGGAAGCGCTGCTCCTTTTACTGTCATCTCCCTAACTGTACAAAAGCTTGTGGCTATTTTGCATAAAGGTTTGAGTCTATGCTCACTGAATTCAGTAGTGATTCAGGCACTAATTGAACATCATTGACCATGTATATTTGTTGTCCACCATGAATTATTAGACTGTACCTCAAACATTTGCCATGGCTAGTAAATGTTAAACCCTTTGCACTCTTGAAATCTAACTCAGCAAAGGGTGTAATGTATATATTATAATTTACAGGGGAGAGTTTTGTATATTTCCATGTTATAATAAAGGATATTCAATAACAGCATCTTCACACCCTCTACTTCAGCTATTGGCACAGAATTTGTGAAAAAAATCCCAAGTCAGAAAGGATGCTCTTCTCAACACCAGCCAAAATTACTGTATGAACTATTGTAAAAATAAAAGGAGATTTTTTTAACCTTTTTTTGTGATGTTGTAACTGTCATTATACACATCAAAGCTTGTTCTACTAAACCCCATCTTCCCCCAATTGTTTTTATTAGAATTATTTAGAAATAAATTGTTGCAAAATTGTGAATATCCGTGATTTAAAACAGTATTTATTTTGGGGTGACTTTTTTTTGTACTATAAAACCTGTCAGCATCATCTGTTTTAAGAAATTAATAAAGCCACTTTTTCAGTTCATAAAATATACTATTTCTGTCCTGAACATTGCATCTTATTAACAAGTAGAGACATTTCTACTCTTTTAATATGAAAATATTTTGTGCACTTAAATAATTCACCGTTTACAGTATACCACTTTTGGACTAAAGCAACAATACAGGAAAATTGTTGGATAGTTTGTGCAAGAAGTATTTAAAATACTACTGTATTTTAAAAGCAATGCCAATAGCATTGTATGATTCTTTAGTCCTATGGGGATGTACGGTTCAATATGAACTTCAAATTTGAATTCCAATGCATATAATAATGTTTGTAAGATGTGTACTTATTATACAAGCGCTAACCAATTTAATTTTCTCACTGTTTCAGTTGTGAAATGGGCACTATAATGGCATCTTTATTTATTTATTTATTTATTTTACATTTAACAGGCATGTACATTCATGACTGACTAAATACAACAGGACAGGTTGATGGTCTATAACAATTTCTAACTATATTATATCAAGTTAAAATGGATTTTGGTAACTATTGGGGGAAAAAAAATTTAGTGGCTGTCATGACATTTTCTTGTTGCTTCTGGTCCCAAAGCTCTCTAAGAGGACACTGATCAATTAATATTGTTGGTAATTCATTTATCTTTCCATTTTGAATAAAGAATGTTTTCTTTACTGTTCTATTTATGTATTTTTACAAATTATATTTTGCAAGTCACTCTTGGATCCTTCAATTTCAAATTAGTCACAGGAGATGAAGTCCAGTATGTGGACATAAAATAATTGCTATGGAACATCATTAGGTATCAATACTTTCCATAAAACGCTGGGTATGTAGTTCAAATTACTTGATCTCCATTGCTGTGGTATTCTGTATGTTTTCCTGCATTGGACATGTTACTAATGAGTCAGCTCTTGTTAGTTTTAGTCTCCTGCCTGTTTTACCACAGAACACAGTCTCAAATTCCTAAAACCAAAAATACAAAGTAATTATTATCATGCTTAATGCAATACATATTTAAGTAAATTATTATTAAACTACTAAGGGGCGGGCAAATCCTGCAACTGGTAAACTGTCGAGGGAATGATGGTCCAGTGGTTAGGGTGCTAGCCTGGGCCATGAGAGACCTGGATTCAATGTCCTGCTCTGCCTCAGACTGCCTGATTGACCCCGGGCAAGTCACTCCTCAAAGGTACCTAAGCAGAGTTAAGTGCCTAAATATCTTTGAGGATCTGGGCCTTAGCCTCTCTGTGCCTCAGTTCCCCATCTGTAAAACTGGGATAATAGGGTTTCACTACCTCACAGGCATGCTGGGAGGCTAAATACATTAACAATTGTGAGGTGTTTAGAAAACAATTTAATTGGGCAGAAAAAATTTGCCTGCTACTACTGACTAAATACTGTAGGAGCCCCTTCCAGCTAATGTGCCCTTTTATAACCCCAACAGTTCTGATAGTGAATGTTTGCAATTGTGCCTCCAGCGCACCTGCATCCCCCAAACCCATTTTCATAGTGGAGCATAAGGAACCCCTGCAATGTAGTATTAAATGAACATAGATCTCTGTTGGCTCCCAGCATAGTGCTCCCTTCTGCTGTGGAATCTTGTTGGTTTTGCTGCAATCAGAACCTGCCACAACTATTAGGGAAGGATAGAATTTGTTCCTCCATTTATGTGAACTTTTGTGTGTCAAATCAGTTAGCATTTTAGGAGAAAATTCTATTTTCAACTGGTCACATACAGCCCATTAGTCAATGGATACTGCTTGTATATAGCTGAAGGCAGAACTTTTATTTTTGACTACATTTCTGCAATTTAAAGCTTAATTTTATGACAAATTGGGCAGCTTTTTCAGTGGACAAAACTTTGTGGACACAAATGCTCCAACCCCAAAGACTTCTGCATACGAATGCTAGTCTTCATAGTGCCTGCCCTAAGGTGTCATTTTGAAAAGAGACTAGGGAATAAATCCGTTCTTGAAGTGCTGTACGCCGCCGCCACCACCTCCCGGGAGGGACCATATACTAAAAAGGCCACTGAAGGCTACTGCTACATGGCCATTGTGCATGGGTGTCAAAATCACCTCGGCCGTCATCATTGGATAACATCATATGCATACAGAAAGATGTGTGTATAAATATATATATATATGAGGGCTGTCAAGCAATTAAAAATTAATCATGTATAATCTGTTAATAGAATACCATTTATTTAAATATTTTTGGATGTTTTCTACATTTTCAAATATATTGATTTCAATTACAACACAGGATACAAAGTGTACAGTGCTCACTTTATATTTATTTTTGATTACAAGTATTTGCACTGTAAAAAAAAGAGTATTTTTCAATTCACCTAATACAAGTACTGTAGTGCAATCTCTTTATCATGAAAGTTGCACTTAAAATGTAGAACTATGTAAAAAAAAGTGCATTGAAAAATTAAACAATGTAAAATTTTCGAGCCTGCAAGTCCACTCAGTCCTGCTTCTTGTTCAACCAATTGCTCAGACAAACCAGTTTGTTTACATTTGCAGGAGATAATGCTGCCCGCTTCTGGTTTACAATGTTACCTGACAGTGAGAACAGATGGTCTCATGGCACCACGTTGCAGGTGTTCTCATGGCACCGTGTTATAAGCTATTTATGTGCCACATGCGCTAAAGATATGTCCCTTCATGCTTCAACCACCATTCCAGGGGACATGCGTCCATGTACAGAGCCATCCGTACCCATACGCAAAGTACGCAGCTGTGTAGGGCGGCAGGAAATTTGGGGGCACCTGCAGCTGCGTGCTGTTCCAGCCCCTGCTCTGCCCCCCCCACTCCACCCCTTCCCCAAAGCCTCTGCCCCACCACCCCGCCTCTGCCCACACATTCTCCACCTCAGCCCCGCCCCACTCCACTGCTTCCACAAAGCCCTCACCTCTGCCCTGCCTCTGCTCTGCCCCAGCCCCACCCCCCACTCCTCTGAGGACTGCAGCAGGGGGCAGGCCTGCACTCACCAGCAGTGGGAAGTGCAGCGATCCAGCCCCAGCTGCGCCATCGGTGACTGCTGGGGCGGGGGTTGGGCCCTCCAAGGCTGGGAGCCAGGGGAACAGAGTGGAACAGGCTGGGGCTGGGGCTGGGTTGCTCCACTTCCCGCTGCCTCATGAGTGCAGGGGCAGGGGGGAATGCGGACCTGACCCTGTACTCACTGGGCAGCAGGAAGTGGCACAACCCGGCCCCAACCTGCTCCGCTCCGCAAGCTTGTTCTGTGGGGGGGGGTTGCCCCCTACTCCTCCAAGCTTGCTCCTGCCCCCCCACGGAGGACTGGGGCCAGCCCCCCCACGGAGGCCTGCTCCTCCCACAAGGAGGCTGCATAGGGCACCAGAATGGCTAGGGACATTTTAATTATCTGAGTCAGATGCCACCAGCAGAAGGTTGATTTTCTTTTTTGGTGGTTTGGATTCTGTAGTTTCCGCATTGGAGTGTTGCTCTTTTAAGACTTCTGAACCTATGCTGCACACCTTGTCCCTCTCAGATTTTGGCAGGCACTTCAGCGTCTTAAACCTTGGGTCGAGTGCTGTAGCTATCTTTAGAAATCTCACATTGGTACCTTCTTTGCATTTTGTCAAATCTGCAGTGAAAGTGTTCTTAAAATGAACACCATGTGCTGGGTCATCATCTGAGACTGCTATAACATGAAATGTATGGCAGAAAGCGGGCAAAACTCCCCCAAGGAGTTCAATCACAAATTTAATTAATGCATTCTTTTTTTTATGCGCGTCATCATCATGGAAGCATGTCCTCTGGAATGGTGGCCATAGCATGAAGGGGCAGATGAATGTTTAGCATATCTGGCATGTAAATACCTTCCAATGCTGGCTAGAAAAGTGCCATGCAAATGCCTGTTCTCACTTTCAGGTGACATTGCAAACAAGAAGCAGGCAGCATTATCTCCTGTAAATGTAAACAAACTTGTTTGTTTTAGCGATTGGCTGAACAAGAAGTAGGACTGAGTGGCCTTGTAGGCTCTGAAGTTTTACATTGTTCTGTTTTTTGAGTGCAGTTATGTAACAAAAAAAAATCTACATTTTTAAGTTGCACTTTCATGATAAAGAGATTGCACTACAGTACTTGTATGAGGTGAGCTGAAAAATACTATTTATTTAGTTTACCATTTTTACAGTGCAACTATTTGTAATAAAAAATAATATTCACTTTGATTTCAATTACAACACCAAATATAATATATATGAAAATGTAGAAAAATATCCAAAATATTTAATAAATTTCAATTGGTATTCTAGTTTAACAGTGTGATTAAAACTGCAATTAAGTGTGATTAATTTTTTTGAGTTAATCGCGTGAGTTAACTGCGCTTCATCGACAGCCCTAATTACTGAACTCTCTACTAAAATAAAGTACAAGACAAATAAATTCACTTATAAAACCAGAGCGATTAGACTAGGAAGCAGAAGATGGAATGGGAAAAACAGCTCAGCGTGTATGAGTGAGCAGGATAGATACGGATAAAAAGTGGAATGTTTAGAGAAGGCTTCAAACCTACAGCCTGCTCTGGTTCCCCTAATTCCCGAGTGTGGCTCTAATGGACCATATCAAACTTTACTTAGCTTGTGAGATCTGATGCAACACAGACTATGAGCTCAATTGAAACCATTCTAGTAATACCTATTAAAAGAACATCCAGTTCATTGACTTTGTATCCTTCAGCCAAGTTTTTTAAGAGACAAAGTAAATGTCCAACACAGGTGTTTCATGAGTCTTTCGTGATGCAATACAGATTTAGTTAAAATGTTTAACCATTTTAAGATCATTATTAGAAAAATTAAAAAAGATGGATTGTATGAGATTTATTAACCTTTTTCAGGGAATCCCCGTGCCTTTCCTGAATATATTTCAAAAATGCTGTTGTCCACTGTAATGTTGTTGCCTTATCAGTATCAGCAGTGCAGAATGGAACCAGAAGATTCAATTCATCACAACAAATCCGGATTCTGCGCCTACAGTCAACGCAAAATAATAATTTCTAGCAGCCAGTTAACCCAGATAGCTGACATAGATATATGGTTGTATAGCTGTTTGATATTTGTTTTGCATTTTGAGAGGACCAACACTGGACAGGTATGAATAGGAATAAACACAAATATTTAGAAGATTCACCAAAGCTAGCCCAGGTCAATGTAAATTACATTGCTTTGTGCCAGCTAATTTGCCTACATTCCAGAGTTGCAGTCACCCCAAGACAATTTTGCCAGTGCAACCCTTCGTCCGAGTTTTTATTGGGGAGAGAAGAGGATACCAGCTTTAGTTTTTAGCCAGGGCTTGACAGACCAGCCCCTAGCAGAGGCTTCAAGTTCTGAGGGTTTGTGCTGAATCACTGCACGATGGGGAGAATCCATTGAGACCTAAAACATGGGCACTAAACTTTAGACACAAATATTAATAGTTGTATTTTTGCTTTTGTGGTCATTATTTAACATTTACAGTGCAATAGTGTCTAAAGACCACATCAGGTTGACCCCTATTGTGCTTGGCACTGTACAAATATATAATAATAAATGCCAATCCCTGCCCAAAGAGCTTTCAGTTTATGGCTGCTCTACAGTATTAGCAATCACTCACTTCAATATTATTCACTTCTGCTAGCATGTGTCTTTCTTAAAACTGCCTTTAAGACACAAAAAGCTTGTATCAAATTAGGATCTATACGCAGTTATACCCTGTGCAAAAGACGTGGCTTTAGGAGTGAAAAGCAAATGACATTTTTCCATGGTGTTCAATTGTGCCCTGTTAGCATTGTGAGTTGGCAGAGAACCCTGGGAGTGGTGGGAAGGTGACTGAAAGCCACCTCTTTGCTCGCCTGATCCTGAAGCTGGCTGAGAGCTGAAATGCCCCCCGCTGTAATTTAGCGCAGCCTACAGGCTAAATTATATCAGAGTAGTTCTCAATAGACCACTCTGCTAGCTGAGGCTCACCGGCGCACATTATGTCTGGACCTGGCACTTCATGTCCAATGAGATGGGAGAGTAGGTGGAGTCAAGTCAACTATGTCAGCTTTATTTATAGTTTATTGTATTAGTCTTAGAATAATTCTAACTATATTTCAATCACAATTAGAAAACATTTTATTTTCATTTCCACTAATCAGCTGCAAAAGAGAGAGAGACAGTTAATTAATTTACAGAAAGTGACAGTTACTTTGAAATCACTAAATTCTCAGAATGGAGAGGGGTAACTAGTGGTGTTCCCCAAGGGTCAGTCCTAGGACTAATCCTATTCAATTTATTCATAAATGATCTGGAGAAAGGGGTAAACAATGAGGTGGCAAAGTTTGCAGAGGATACTAAACTACTCAAGATAGTGAAGACCAAAGCAGATTGTGAAGAACTTCAAAAAGATCTCACAAAACTAAGTGACTGGGCAACAAAATGGCAAATGAAATTTAATGTGGATAAATATAAAGTAATACACATTGGAAAAAATAACCCCAACTATATATACAATATGATGGGGGCTAATTTAGCTACAACGAGTAAGGAAAAAGGTCTTGGAGTCATCGTGGATAGTTCTCTGAAGATGTCCACGCAGTGTGCAGAGGCGGTCAAAAAAGCAAACAGGATGTTAGGAATCATTAAAAAGGGGATAGAGAATAAGACTGAGAATATATTATTGCCCTTATATAAATCCATGGTATGCCCACATCTCGAATACTATATACAGATGTGGTCTCCTCACCTCAAAAAAGATATTCTAGCACTAGAAAAGGTTCAGAAAAGGGCAACTAAAATGATTAGGAGTTTGGAGAGGGTCCCATACGAGGCAAGATTAAAGAGGCTAGGACTCTTCAGCTTGGAAAAGAGAAGACTAAGGGGGGATATGATAGAGGTATATAAAATGATGAGTGATGTTGAGAAATTGGATAAGGAAAAGTTATTTACTTATTCCCATAATACAAGAACTAGGGGTCACCAAATGAAATTAATAGGCAGCAGGTTTAAAACAAATAAAAGGAAGTTCTTCTTCATGTAGTGCACAGTCAACTTGTGGAACTCCTTACCTGAGGATGTTGTGAAGCTAGGACTATAACAATGTTTAAAAGGGAACTGGATAAATTCATGGTGGCTAAGTCCATAAATGGCTATTAGCCAGGATGGGTAATAATGGTGTCCCTAGCCTCTGTTCATCAGAGGACGGAGATGGATGGCAGGAGAGAGATCACTTGATCATTGCCTGTTAGGTACACTCCCTCTGGGGCACCTGGCATTGGCCAAGTCGGCAGACAGATACTGAGGTAGATGGACCTTTGGTCTGACCCGGTATGGCTGTTCTTATGTTCTCACCTATGTACCTGAAGTTTGCATACTTCCTGTGTTGTTATAAAATAGCCATGTTTTGAAAGAATCTGTTAAAGCATTTTGGTATATCTTATATTATTAGAGAGTCAATAATAATTTTTAAAAAAACCTAAACACCTAAACCAGAGTTTAATTTGCCTTCAGCAGACACCCACTCCCTTTTCTACATGAGAACCCGGGCGGATAAAATTCAATGATTTTTTAAACCTATCTAAAGATAGTTTGAATTAAGATACATTATAGCTCAAAGATATCTCATCATGGAATATGAATTATAAATTCTAATTCTATAGTATGAGACAATATATTCATATAATGTTTAAGAAAAGTTTTGTAAATGAGTTCCAATAGTTCTTGGATTAGGGACCCAATTTTATGGGGTTCCAGGGAATTCTGTATAGATTATTTAGGTTAATCTTTCTATCTACCCAATGGGACTCAGTGCCAAGTCTAGAAGATACCATCAGAGATAATTAGTTTTGCAGTTCTCAAACTGTGGATTTGTGTCTCCAGAGATAACATGCTTGTTAACAGCAAAAATGTTTTTAAATAAATAAATAAATAATGAGTAGAGGCAGAGGTGAAAGTAAGCTGGTATGGCATAATGGCAAGAGCCAGTACACCGCCAACTGTACTGGCTTCCCCAGGCCAGCGATTTATAGAGCCTGGGGCTCCTGGCAGCGGCTGGAGCCCCGAGCCCTTTAAATTGCCACCAGAGCCCCACTGCTGGAGCCCCCGGGTAGCGGAGGCAGCCAGGAGCCCTGGGGCTTGGGCAGCGATTTAAAGGGCCCATGGCTCCCTGCAGTGGCGGGAGCCCCGGGCCCTTTAATTCACTGCCAGAGCCCCGGGGTAGCAGTGACAGCCAGGAGCCCCCAGGCTCCGTCGGCAATTTAAAGGGCCCGGGACTCTGCTGTAGTAGCAGTGGCCAGAAGCCCCTGGCCCTTTAAATTACCACCAGAGCCCCGGGCCGCTGCCGCTACCCCAGGGCTCCAGCAGCGGTGCTCTGACAGCAATTTAAAGTATCCGAAGCTCTACTGCGGTAGTGGTGGCCGGAGCTCGCCTCCACAGCTGATAGCTTCGGCGGTGATTTAAGGGTCCGGTGCTCCCAGCTGCTGCTATCAGGGCCGGGGGACTTAAAGGCCCCGCCCTCCTACTCAGGACTGTGGCGTACCAGTAAGTCCTTTAAGTTACTTTCACCCCTGTATAGAGGTGAAAAATAACAGACCTCAATCCTATTGTCCCTCTGCAAATTTGTATACACAGAGTTAATCCCTTACCACCCTGATGAGAATGCCACATTCCCCAGCTGACAAAGTAAGCAAAGCATGTCCAATAATCTATTTTAAATGATATAATTAGTATACTGTAGTTAATTTATGCTTTAAGAATTTATTTTTGTGGAACTCTTCACAGAGCCATGGAAATTACCTTCTGTCTCTTTCCATGCGGTTATGTCTCTCCCGGCGCTGAGAGATTCCTCCCTGAGTTCCACTCTGTGCCTGCATACTTGAATTTACCTGTGTTGACTGCCAAGTACCTTGTGTAGATGCAGTATTTTGGCTATCACATATATTTTGAATTTCACTAAGAGGTTTGCGGTCTACATTTGCATCCAACTGGCGTATTCTGCTGCGACTTCTTTTGTTTATTGCTTGTTTACATAAAGCTTCTTCTTTGCAAAACAAGGGGAAAAAGCAGTACTTTATTTTTGATTCTCCCACTCTATCATTATTTACTAAATATTAAGCTTCACTGAAACTTTATGATTTTGTAAGTTTTCATTTTGATGGACTAATCCGTAACTAATATAAAAAAGTTAGACCTCTGTAATTGTAACTCTTCTTATTTTCAAATGCGTTCATACTGAACTCAAGTTCATCTGAAAATTAAGTGCCTAATTCTACTAAAGCACTTTGAAAATATAAAGTGCTGTAAATATGAAATTCACATTTTCAAGATAATTACTGCTGCACTACTAAATGTAAACTAGTGTTGAGGCAATCAACTTTTTCATCCTATATTCAAAGGAAAAAATGTCAATCAATAAATGAGCAATATCAAGTTAATAATTAAGGATCAAATGCTCCCATAAAGGGGAACTTCCTGTATATGGGTCATAGGTCTCAGTGAATTTCAGCTTGTGATATTTCCTCCTAATTATTCCCTGCTGCATTAGCACAACTATTGTCACTCTGTGGGACAGGAGACAGAGAGAGAGTACCATCACATGCACAGATTTTCCAGGATGCCCTGCAGATCTGTCCAGCTGGGGAGGGCAGGGGCAGCCACACAGAGGCCCGTGCCTGACAAACTGCTGTATGAGACTGACTAGACTTCAAAGAGAAACTGCTGAGCTTCAGTTCATCTGCAAATTTGATACCATGAGCTCAGGATTAAACAAAGACCGTGAATGGCTAGCCAACTACAAAAGCAGTTTCTCCTCTCTTGGTGTTCACACCTCAACTGCTAGAAGAGGGTCTCATCCTCCCTGATTGAACTAACCTCGTTATCTCTAGCCTGACTCTTGCTTGCATATTTATACCTGCCTCTGGAAATTTCCACTACATGCATCCGACGAAGTGGGTATTCACCCACGAAAGCTCATGCTCCAATACGTCTGTTAGTCTATAAGGTGCCACAGGACTCTTTGCTGCTTTTACAGATCCCGACTTACAGGCTACCCCTCTGATACTTGACATTTTTATAGGAGCCCTGCTGCCATGGCTTGCCCTGTTCTCACTGCTCTGAAATCCCCCGATGCCCCTCAGGTGGAGACTTACTACAAGGGGAGAACCTGAAGAATGATAATTCAGGTTTTGAAATTCCCCTGGATGTGCTGGCGCACTGATAGTTTTGGCTCCCTCATAAAGTGGCTTGCCACACCAGCACTTAGGGGCAAACACTATAGTCAGAAACCAGCAAGGATGTTGATCATTTCTGAAAGTCTGTCAAATATCTACTGATTCTATAGATTATTTGTAGAGTTCAAATTGCATATATGGAACCAGTAAAAGCACATTCATCCTTGAAAACAAACTGACTAAGTAAGTCAGAAGAAATATAATTTGAGGCTGAGTGGCACAGAAAGCAAAGTGAGCAGAAGCTAAATCATTTACCTCCTACTTTAATCCAAACTTGTTCAGGTAAAGCTTTATTCCTAGTGCCTACTGTTTGTTTAGTGGATTCAATTTCCTGATGATAACAGAAAGAGAATGTTCTAGGTAATCCAAGGTCTTGATGTTTGGCAGCTTCCAGAATAGTACATGATGTGCCAGAGTTCTGAAAAGGAAATTAGGGAGTGTTAAGTGAAAAGAGGAGGATAATACTTTTGATATGTATTTTAATGTTAGTCCCATCCTATGAGTTGTATTGATAAATCAAATGCCAATTGTGATTTTTTTTCTGTACCACGGTAATGTGATTTTAACATCCAGATCGTTTGTGTAGTTTTATTGTACCTCTGGCAGTTTCTGTGTGCCAGTTTTGGTTATTATTCTTGGCTTGTAGTAACTGAGAAAATGAATTTCATGAGTTTTTGTCAAAATAAAATGGAAAGAAGGAACCAAGAGACAACTCTACTTGCTAACCACCTACTTGCAGGTAGCTATGTCTTTGTGAAGGAAACTGATGTAGCAGTGAATTGAGTGACTTAAACAAAAGTACCTTCCTGGAAAGAAATCTAATAGACTGTTGGTCCTGACAGTTGAGTACAAATTCATGTAAGAGATATAAGGACTTAACTCTATAAAATAACTTTGAATCTGATCAATTAAAATGAAATTGTATTTTAGTTAAATCTTGCAGAATTTTTACAAATTTAGACTACTGTTAAAGTTGCAAAGAAGAAGGCTACAAATAGTAATAGAAAACATAAAATCTACCTGTGTTTGTGAAGGGTTAGCACTTCCAGAAGTAGAACAGGCATTCATAGTAAATAATGGATATGTGAACTGTAAAGCAGTAGCTGCAGCAGCAGTCTTATTTTTCACTAATGTAGTACATTTATTCTGCTGCTGGTGAAGAGGCACACCCATTAGTTCTGCTGGTTGACGAATAAGCGTTACTAAACTACAAAAAAAAAAAAGTAAAATAAAATAAAACAAGACCAGTTACTTGAAAATGATCTACTCTTCTAGTGACAATAACTAAAAAAAAAAATTATTTCAATTTACTTTAAATACACATTACCGTTAAGGGCCAACTGTTTACCTCACTGACTTCAATGGCAAAAAGGATCTGTTTAATAAATTATTTTATTCTGTACAGTGAAAATACACTGTTGGACTTCATAAAAGTAATTTCCTTCAGCTCTCTAAGTTTGAAACTGAAAAAGTACATATTGTGGTGTAATAAACACAGGCTCAGTAACAAAAATATTCAAATAAGTGGCAGTGTGTGCAAGTCTGAGGTTCATATCTTGCTACAAGCGGATTTGTGCAGACAAGCTTTTACATTACAACACTAACCAGAGTCCTCTGATTAGTCTGTGTGAAATCTGCATTACTTTTTGCAAAATAAGAAGGATGCAACATAGAATCATAGAATATCGGGGTTGGAAGGGACCTCAGGAGGTCATCTAGTCCAACCCCCTGCTCAAAGCAGGATCAATCCCAGACCCTTAAGTGGCCCCCTCAAGAACTGAACTCACAACCCTGGGTTTAGCAGGCAAATGATCAAACCAAACATCGAAATAAAGCTCTGGTTTATATATTTTGCTTACATTTGATATTGATGTAAAAAATAAAGTTGAAAATTAATTAATTTACACAACTATATTGCGTATTGTATTCATAACTGACCAAGTTCAGACCTAGTGTAAGCAAGCACCATTTTAAGTTCATGGGAATTGGGCCCCCACTTCCTCAAGATCTTAATTTTGTGCCAAAGCACACAGCTAGTTATTTTGGGTATTAAAAACATTGCACTGTTCGTATGTTTGAATCTGCCTAAATTAATACTGAACTACATGAAAATATATTATTTAACAGTAAACTTTAAACTAAAGTTAATGACAACACACTTGTTAAGAGTCACTCCAGAGTCTTGTGGCTCTTGACATCTGGGATTTTCTGTCTGGATGCTGTTGAATCTGTCTTCCAAACGAACACGAACTGCAGATTTAGATCTAGGCTCAGGAGCTGGTGCTGAAGTTTCAACAAGTACAGTTTCTTTATTTGTCCCACCAAAATTTTCACCATGTTTAACTCTTACTATACTGTGCCCTGTGACTTCTACAGAGCTGCTATTAGGTGTTTTATCTACTTCATTAGAAGCGAGATTAGATTCACTAAGTAGCATCATTCTGAGCTCTTGAAAGTCAATGTGCCCCAGACACTGGTTTGAACCCATTAAATTGCTGTCAGAAGACAGACCTGACTGACAGATAACTGGGTAAACTGACTGGTTCCCAGAGTATGATGGATAGCCAGCTTGATTGGTGTTCACTGAGGACTGGTGCTGAGGTTGATCCGCAGGATTACTAGCTGAGAAGAAAGCAGAATTGAGCCTAGCTTCCATTTCGCCTTCGTTTGCTTGTGCCTCCATGTGTGAACAGAGTATGTGCTGAAGCTGGGTGTACTCTATTTCCGTCATTTCCACCAGGTTGAGGTCTGTGGTGGTGAAGCTTAGGTTTTGCTCACCAAAGGAGCTGTCAGTTGGGACTTCAGGTCCAGCAGGAGCAGGATCCGGAACACCAGCAACTGTCTGCGGACTGGAGGTCTGTTTTGGAGTTGATCCTGACATGGCTTCAAACTAGAAACTGAATCAATCACTAATAAATCCTTCAACAACAAAGTGTGCTTCCAGCAAATGCTATCATAACCACTCCCTCAAAAAAAACAACAAAAAACCCGCAAATGAAGTACTCCCCCGTAACAACTCCAAGAGAGCAATGAACCATCACCCTGTAAAAAAAATGAGTCATCCAGCCCAAGATGGAGAGTACAACCCCTCCCCCAGTCAATAATACTTCTTCAAAAGAGGGGACATCACATCCCGCCTGGCGATCCCCCACAAAGGAGTGTATAGCCCCACCCCCAGTATGGTCCCCTCCAAAAAGAGAGGGAATAACTCACCAGAAACACCACCTCCAAAACAGGGTGTAATCTCCCAATACCACCCCCTCAGAATGGAGGCTAGGGCCCCCAGTAATGTCCCCAGAGAAGGCACTACCCACCCAATGATGCTGTCAAGTAGAGGGGGGAGGGGCTCTGCCCCTGACGCTAATGGATCCCACCCACCCCCAAAAATGGAGGGGGTGGTCAGCACCTCCCCAAAACAGTAACACCAAGCAGGGGGGAGGGGTAAATTCAGCCCATCCCACTAACACCCCAAAATAGGGTGGGGGAGGGGGGTAAACTTGGCCCAGCGCAGCCTGCCCCCTCCCTAGTGTTCAGTGAGGCACAACTGTACCCCCCTCCCCTCAAAGGCCTGCCCCACAGGTGCGGCCAGGTGCGAAGTCTGCCTAGCAACAGGCACGAAGTGGAGGGGGGGAGTCTGCGAAGGACAATTCCGCCTGGGGGGGGTGGACCGCCTACCCGTGCGCGTGCGCCGCCGCTTTTTAACCGCCGCGAGCCTTCCTTCCTCCCCCCCGCCCCCCACGCGCACCCCAGTGACCGAGGGAGGCTCGCGCGCGGGCGCCACCCGCTGCGCCCTCGCCTCGCGCCGTAACTGCAGGCGCTGCAGGGTGAGATTCCCGCCGAAGTCGGATTAATGGTCACGTGCCCGCCCCGGCATGGGCGCAGGAGCGCAAGGGCAAAGAAAACCGCTGCGCACGCGTCGTCGTCATCATTCACTGGAGCGGGCGGGGCCGCGCCTCCCTCCTTCGCTGTACCCGCAAACCGCCCCTCAGAAACACACCACCCCCGTTCCCCTTAACAGCCCCAGAGCAGCTTCTCCCAGGCCTGTCAGAAACACCCCCCCCCTCCCACACACACACACCAGGGTGACCAGATGGCCCGATTTTATAGGGACAGTCCTGATTTTTGGGTCTTTTTCTTACATAGGCTCCTATTACCCCCCCTCCCGATTTTTCACACTTGCTGTCAGGTCACCCTACACCCCCACACACACACCACCCCGAACTACCTCCTCTCCCCCACCCGCCCTCAGGGACCATCTCCCCACCTTACACCCCCCTATGTGCAGTATCTTCACCCCTCCCCCCACCTACAGCTGGCCTTGGTGTTTTCCCTAAAAAATGAAACTTTTAACCCTAAACACTCCTGGATCATCTCTCCCCCCCGCCCCAAAATACCCCCTACACACTCACCTTGAGACCAACTCCCCTCCCCCATTCCCCCAGGAAACCCCCCCCCCACTCTTCATTCTTGGCAGACAGTTACACTCACTCAGTCCTCCAAATAAACTCCCCCCTTCCCCAACTCCTCCCATAAGCACCCCCACACCATTTCCCTCTCCCTCCTAGACATTTCCCTTCAAGGAATCCTACTCCCAGCGTATCAGCCTGGAAGGGAGAACAAGGCTCTTCTGTGCCCAGCTCTGCCACTGGCCAGCTGTATGACCTTACTCAAGTCATTCCCATCTTCTCACAGGAACAAGGGAAATAAATCCAAAGAACAGAAACAGGAGAGAGGGAGATGTAGTAAGATGGCCCTGGATGGGTATGCTGCATAAACATGCAATTTCTGTCACTACTTCATATCATCACATAAAAACATCCCAATAGTGTTTGACTAGGTTGAAATAATGGTGAGTACAGGGGAAACTACCCCAGCGCAATCAAGATACCACAGAACTTGGGCTGGGAGGAAATGCCAAGGCCAACTTTTGCTCTGGGGTAGAATGGCCTAAATGCAAAATAACTCAGATGAAGGCAATAGAGTTTATGCAGGTTTAAACTCTTGCAACTAGGATGGAGCAAATTTTGTTCTTTAATTATGGAGGAATTGGTCCAATTAGGAAGAAGTTATATCTACACAGCACAATGTCAAGACTGAGTAGGCATGATATTCAAAAGCATTAAGTGATCGAGAAGCCCAAATCACATTGACTTTCAATAAGATTTGTGCTCCTAAAGTCACTAAAAATCTTTTCAAAATCATGCCAAATACCTTTGTGTGAGATCTAAAGATCTTTGAGGATGCTGTCCTGTCACACAACAAATGGGTTACCTAGTACTGGTCACTCTGAGCTCAACAACCCAATTTATTTCCTATGCATAAGCAGCATTACTCTTGATTTTCAGATGTAATTTTTCTTCTGGGAAAGAGGGGGGTCACTCCCTCTCTATCCCACTGCCACAGCCCCCGAGCTGGGAAGGAGGGGGTCTCTCCCCTGCCACAGCAGCCACAGAGCTGAGGCGGGGAAGGAAGGCCATCTCTCCCCGGCAACCGCAGCCCTGGAGTTGGGGAGTCACCTTTCTCTGGCCGCTGCAGCCCTGCACATCCCAAATTCCCCCCACCCGCTTTTCTCATCCCACTGCAGCCTCCTACCTGCCCCCTATTCTCCCCAAGACCACCACCTCACTGTATGTGTGTCTTCTCCAGGGTCCAGGCACCTAATTAGTGGAGCCACACCTGCGCAGCTCCACTAATTAGGTGGGTGGCCCTTCATTCTCTTGTGTGCAGCCACCCAGGCACACATCTCAGAGGGAACTATCCGCGGACCACCTGAATGGAGCTCGCGGACCACTGGACCAGTTTGAGCACCTCTGATATAGATATTTTTCTGCCTCAGTACAACGGATTGGACTAGATGACCTACTGAGGTCCCTTCCAGTCCTACACTTGTATGATAAAAACTAAGTGTTGTTTTTAGAGTTTATCTGAATCAAGCTAAAAGTTGTCATTCTTTCAGGCCCTGATTTTGAAATCTAGACAGCTTATCTTGCAGCAGAATTCAAGTCTGGCTCACCACCGAGTGAACACGGCTATGCTTATGAAATGGAACCACCACCAATTTTGTCAATGCCGCTGATGCCGTTTCCTGGCTACTGGCTCTATGTAAGTACAGACCTACTAGGCCCTAGCTTGACCAAATCCCAGCATGAACATTTGCAGGAGCCAATTTGACATTACTATGGAGACCACGATCCTAGCACACGAGAAGTACACAAGTCCCTTGTAGAGTCACTCCACCTGCTTCCAAATCACAGAAGGCGTTCTTCGTGAATGGGATGAATTTTCCCCCTTCCATCTCTGCAAAGGCTGAGAGCAGGGGAGCTGTTTATCGAAGAAATTTCTCATTAGTTCTGCTGATGTATGCACTGCAAATGACAACCTCATAACAAATAAAAAATCTGGACCACCCTAGAAAATGTTTTTGAATGACTAATTTTTAAAAAATCATAAACAAGCAAAATAAAGATCTTACTTGTCTTTCAGAACCATTACAGTTAATGTCAGTTGTTAAATAAATTGTTTTGTTTTGAAAGCACCATCCTTGTTCAGAATGGTAAAGAAATTGAGCAATCTGATTAGCAAAACATTCACCATTGCTCAGCAACTGTTTCGCATGCCATTCTTCTTCTCTGAAGCCTCTCAAATTGTAATACTCTTTGTCTTGTTAAAAAGTAGTAATGATAACTAAAATATGTGCATGGATTTCAGAAAAAGACAACAAATCTCTGTAGATGTTTATTCTACTTACAGTAACAAAAACCTGTGAAGTCCCACATTTTAATGTACAGTGATATATTTTGCAATATAAAATACAATTTACAGAAATTTCTATCAAGTAAACCTGAACAAACACACTTGATTTTTGCATACTTTTATGTATGTCTTTAAATTAGAAACATCCCAGTAAAAAGAAAAAGAAAAAAAATCTTACATCATAGTAGATGTTTGCATTTAATACCACCTCTTTCTGCATTTTATCATTTTGACTACCAGTTTAGAATACAACCCATCATTTAAATCAGCTGAGTCCTTGATATTTAAGGAGTTCAAAGATGCACCAATATAAAGTGTAAAATCTGTAGTGATGTATATGGAATAGTGCCACTTATAATGTAGGCTTCAAGATGCAAATGTTAATAGGAATCTGATTTTACATTTGCAAAACTATTTTATAAAAATATCAAAATATTCACCCAACTGCAAATGTACAAGTTCAAATAAATTAGCAGGGTTTTCTGTTTCACACTTCAGAATTATGTACTTGAAGAATACATGAAAAGTAGCAGTATGCTGTATTGCACAGTGAAACACTTTCCCTCAAGCTATCGCATTAAACTAATATCACCTTTTCCATTTCAAGCTTTATACAAATGTTTATTTTCAGTGGCCAACTTTTAAATACACCATCAACATTATTATGGATTGCCAAAAAGCACTGACATTTTAGTTCGGGAGCAAAATACTTCTTGTCAATAAATTACAGAAAAAGTGGAGAAAATCCTTAAACCTCTAAATAGAAACATTCTGCAAACAAAATGCTTTGAAAGAATCAGCATAACCAAAATAATAGCGTTAGTAGTATATTTAACCAGCTTATTTTCCATTCCTTTGGTTTACCAGTTTATTCATTTACAAATTTTAATTATTTGCCAATGTATGATATTTTTAAAACTTCAGAGTTCCACTGGATACAGAGGTGTTATATTTTCTTTAATTATATTTTTGTAAAAATGCAACATTTAAAACCTTGCAGCCTCATGAAAAAAAAGTTATTTATGTAGAAGCCTGTGTTTCTTGGTTGAACTCTCAACAGCTGGATTCCATAACTCAAAATACCTTTATATCAAAAGGAAGATAGTGCACTTTTAAACTAGTTATTTCATGTTCAAATACTCTGTCAGTTACAAATAAGTAATAACACTGTTCTTTTGCAGCCATTTCTTAAATACACACAACCCATCCATTGTAAGATCACAAGACAACAATATCAGACTCCTGTTGTAAAGCATGTGCTGTAGAAACAACTTTTTACACCAAAATATTACATAAATGAGATGTAAAGGTATGGCTCCTAAGGTTTTGATTAGATTCTCTTATAAAATTACAATTCAAGTTACTGGAAAACATAACTTTGTAATCTTAAAAAGCAATATGCTCTTTGTAGACTTTTTCCATTTCTGTATTAATTGTAAATGGAAATTTTAAGATAAAGGTGTAAGTAGAAAAAAGAAAATCTTGTAACTCTTAACGCTGTGAATTTTTGTAAGAAAAACATTATGCACAAAATGCTGCAAGTTAAAGTCCAGTATGTTCTTGCTTCTTATCTGTTTGAATATTCTCTCATTCACAGTTGTTAAAAAACTGTTTTAATTTGACAACACATTTTATAAGGCTGGCTTTACAAGGGCATTCTTGTAAAGATGAGAATATACAGTATATACAGGAGACCTCGAGTTCTTGCTTCTTTTTTTGTGCGAAAAATTAATCGTTATTTATCGGGTACAATTAATTATGAATTGTTTCTATGTCTGATTAGTGGAAGATGAAGCAACTTCTGTTTCTGCTGGCTTTTGAGTTTCCTGCTCTGGTTCGGGCTTCAAATCTTTACCACTTTCCCTACTTTTACTTCGGTCTTTACGATCTTTTCCTCTGTCTCTGTCCCGGTCTCTATCCCTTTCTCGATCTCTTTCTTTCTCCCTGCTTTGATCTCGGACTTTATCTCTGTCACGATCCCTGTCCCTGCTTCTTGATCTGTCCCTATCACGTCTTCTGTGGGAATCTCTCTCTCTGGTTCTGGCTCGCTCTCGGTCTCTGTTTCTTTCCCATTCTTTTGCCCGCTCCAAATCTTTCTCCCTATCTTTGTTTTGGTTTCTCTCTCTGTTTTTATCCCAGTCTTTGTCTCTGTCTCTCCCCCAGTCCCTTTCCCTGTCTCTATTCCAGTTTCTGCCATGATCTCTTTCCCAAGGTCTGCCATATTCCCGATCTCGTCGTCTTTCTTCAAACCCTCTGCTTTGTCGATTCTCTGACTGCTGACTTTCTGGCTGATCTAATACCTTTTCTTTATTTCCTCCTTCATACCTCTCCCTCTGCCTCCCTTCAAAAGTCTGACCTCTAAATTCAGTATTTTTGCCCTCTCGGAAGTCGGACACCGGCCATTGTGCTTCTGACTCAGGTCCTTGCCCTGAAAGATTAGGAAGTGAGGCAGATGGTCCTGCTTCATCCCACATCTCCTTCCTGTGTTGCGGTGGATGACTTGGAAGTTCCAGGAGTGGTCTAGGGGTTGGTTTCATACCTTGTGGAGGTTGCCCTTGAAAATGAAATCTAGAAGGGGGAGGTTCATTTTGTTCTGGAAATAATGCAGGTGTAGTTCCTCTTGGTCCACCAAAATGAGGTGGGGCTGGCCCTCTCTGGTTTGGAAATCTGGGTGGTGGACTCCCTCTCCGTTCTTCAAAAGGCGGTGGCAAAAGTCCCCTGGGCCCTGGTATGTGACTTGGAGCTGGACCTCTTTGTCCTTCAAATTGATTTGGATGAGGGCCTCTTGATCCTCCAAAATGACAAGGTGGTGGACATCTTGGCCCTCCAAACTGAGGTGGTGGAGGGCCTCCTCTCTGTCCTTTAAATTGAGATGGTGGTGGTCTTCTTTGACCTCCAAAATGAAAAGGTGAAGGCCCCCTATTTCCCATAAATTGGGGTGGTTCTGGTCCTTCAAATTGTCCAGGAGGCCTAATCATTTCATTATATTGGGAATCTGGGAAGTCTCTTTGTTCCATGTGAGGTTCCCTACGATCTTCAAACTGAGATGGCGACATTCCTCTTGGAACACCAAGATAGGAAGGTGAAGGGCCCCTATTGTCGCCAAAAAGAGGAGGTGGTCCATGTTGTGTAGAAAATAATGAAGGAATAGGTCCTTTTTGTCCTCCAAATCTACCAGGTGGAGGTCCTCTTTCTCCATCATTATTTGGAGAACCACCATGCTCTTCTGAAAACTGTGGTGCTGGTCCTCTCTGCCCAATAAAATTGGGTCCATGAGGTCCCACAGATGCACCAAACATCAGTGGTGGAAGCCCTCCTTTTTGCCCAGACAAAGGAAATGGAGGCCCTCCTCGGTTTTCTTCAAAGTTTTGAGGGAGAGCTCCTTTTTCTCCCTCACTTTGAACAGCTGGAGATTCAGTTTGTTCTGCAAACTGACGGGACTGAGAATTTCTTTGATCTTCGTACTGTACTGAAGAGAGACTTCTTTCGGGTTCAAAGTGACCAGCTATCTTTTCCTGAGGTGTAAAGATTGGATTTGAAAAAGAATCTCTTCCTACTGATGGAGAATTAGCGTCTTGTGACTCATTTGACCAAGGTACTTTATGCAAATCTTGCAAAGACTGACCATCATTTGGTGTAGGGAAATTGGGCTGAAAAGATGTACTGGGAGGTGTTGGAAGCAGTACTTTACGTAAAGGCTTGGATGTGGAAGTTTCTCCAGAAGCTGTTTGATTCACACTTTCCAGATGAACTTTAGCAGTGTTTTCAAACTTGACATTAGGTGCATCTTGTTCAGAGAGTGTAGCCACTTTTTCACCTGGTACCCACTTATCCTCACTATACCCAGCCTGGGTAGCAGAAATTAATGTTTTATCTTCCTTGTCAAGTGAAGTCTGTAATGAACCTGGATAATTGGCTGGAATAACTTCTTTTGTAGGTGTCTCATTGTGTACTATTTGTGGCTTTATCCGAGAATCAGCACTGTCATTATTCTCTGTTGCCATCCTTCTAGCCTGTCGAGGATCTCTACTCTGTCTCAGATCAGAGCCCTGGTTTAGTGCTTGTGCTTGCTGATTTGATGATGAAGGTAAATCTGATTTTTCTGTAATTTGTTGTTCCTGCTGGAATAAGTCAGACTTTGTTATGGATGATTTTGGTGGAGGTGACATTAAAGCATCAGACACTGAAAAGTGAGCCATTGAAACACCAACAGCTGCTCTTTGTTGTCTGAGGGCTTCTTCTTGTTCTTCCAGTTGTCTTTTCTGTTCTTCTATTTGTTTGTTTAATTCATCCAACATTTTTTGCTGTTCTACCAAGGATGAGGGAGCAGACACATCAGGCACATATGGGGCGGATGTTTCCACAGCATTGCTTTTCACATCTGCATACATTTTATTAGGTAAATCATCAACAGTAACTTTTGCTTCTTCTAAGATCGTTTCATCTTCTGGATCATAGGCCTCATCCTCTTGTTCAGATGTTTCACAAGGCTTTTCAAGATCATAGAGTTTTTCACTTTCACCAGTCTGTATTTCAAAAGCTCTGTCTGGCTCATACTCTTCTTCAGGATCATATGGTCTGTCATCTTCTTCCTCTTCTATAATTTTATCTTTAGACATCTGCCCAAACTGCTGTACAATTGGATCTAATAAAGGAGCAGCTGACACTCCATCTATTGTAACTTGAGCTTCCTGGTTTGAAAACTGAACAGTTTCAGAGTCCTTAGTAACAGACTCAAAAGCTTTCTTTTTTCCAAAAAGAGTCTGCAAGATGTGCTCAAGGGGTGTGGCTGTTTTTGAAGAACACGAAGTTGTAGAAGATGAAGTTGTGCCAGTGACTGTTGCTGTTGCTGAAGTTGGAACTGGCAGTATCATAGTTGTTGTGGTTCCTGTTTTAATCGATGACAGTATTTTTAACACCGATGGTGTTATTGTAGATGGTTCTTGAATGGGAAGCGGTGGTGGTGGTGGGGGAGATACAGGTGGCGTTGTACTTACAGCTGTTTCTCCAGAATAAAGTGTGTATTTTGAAGGTTTCTTTTCTTGCTGAGAAGCAATAAGGCCTTTAGGGTACACTGATACTTCAGTTTCTTCCTGTATTTGAATTCTGCTGCGCTTTTCTTCCATCTTGTCTGACTCCAGCACAGTTGCAGGACGTTTACCTTTTTGACAAATCACTAATCCAAGAATTAAATTTGGACGTGATGATTCAAGACCTGGAAGACAAACAAGATTGTGTTAGAAGGTAGTTATTTATCCTTAAAGCAGTAACCGATTGATCTACAACAGCACTGAAAGCACACAACAGAGAAAATACACACGATCAATACAGGTAGTGTGCAACTTCTGTTTGAATTGCACTATATGTAGTTATGTCAGATTTTTCACTAGTCTTTTTTTTAAAAAAGGAAGTACATTATAGGATATTTCAGTTAAAAATATATTCTCTGATACTTTTCTTGTGAAATATTTTAATTGAAAAAACTAGCAATAGGTGGCGGTACTAAAATAGTGACTTCCTTATTAACATAAAAAAATCAGATCTCTGTGTTGGAAACATACTTCATTAAATATTCTTTTTTCAGACTAGTGTACCTTGTTCACTTCTCAAAGCTAACATGCTATTGCAATGGTTAAAAAATCAAATAAGTTATCAGTAAATATACTGTAACTAATGGATAGATAAAATGTGGAAAGCCTGCTGTAATAATACATGCATTCAGAACACCTAAGTAACAATAAAAAATGCAAAGAATTATTATTAAAACATTTAGCTCATGCCACTTGAATATTTCCAAACTATTTTCTATAGTACATTGAGAATATGGTAACTGTGTCTTTAAAAGCACATTTTTTAAAAGAAGTCAACATTTTGTTTAGCTTCAAAGAAAAATGCTTAACAAAAAGGCTTATGTAACTAGCATAGTAAATCATCAAAGAGAAAGAGGGACTATATAAATATTAAGATAGGTCCACATTTTTTTGACTCTAAATGATAATCATACTCTTAAAGCTGTTTATTTTTGTTAGAGTACTGGTATTAGATTAGCTTCAAAAACTTAGCTGGGATGTGTTTAATAAGTAAATAGTAACAGTACTAAAATAATTTCCTTGTTGAAAATTCTTTATGATAATTTCAGCTCATTTTAAAGATGAAGCTATTTTTTAAAAAGAAAAGTGTAATAAAAGCAGGGAAGCTGGAGGTTTACTAGCATATCATACCAAGCCCTATCAGATAAGTTAAGGGTAAAGTAGAGATGAAGTTTGGTATTCGTGGAGGTATAAAAGATTTAAAAAACTGATTTGAAAATTCTACCAGAAATATGATCTGTACTGTGGAACATCCCTTTGCACGTTATACAGTAAGACACCAATTATCTGGATCACTGAGCCAGCTCCAGATATGTTTAAATAATTAGAGCACAATTAGGAACATAAGTTCAGTTTATTAGATAAAGACTTTCAGACAGAGGGTAGGTATGAATAATCTGGAGCCTATACATTGTACATATGTGCTTCAGTCATTAATGCCTGGATTGTTAGTGTTTTAGCTGTATTATGACAGTACCTATTGGGATTGGGATCCCATTATGCTGGTGTTGTACAAACACATAACAAGACAAAGTCACTGTCCCAAAGGGTTTACAATCTAATTTAAGAGAAGACAAGTGAATGCAGCACACGCTAAAAAGGGGACAGGAGAGGCAGGACAAGAGTATCAGAAAATCGTGTGTGAACATAAATTAGCCATTGCACAATTTGATTGCAAGTAATTTTAATATATGTAACTATTAATAATCTCTAATGGGCTTCTTCATAGCATTACCTGTGGGCAATTTCCTGTAGGCTTCATAGTAAAAATAGTTCTTCTTCGAGTGATTGCTCCTATGCATTCCATGTAGGTGTGCGCGCCGCGCGTGCACGGCTCTCCGGAACATTTTTACCCTAGCAACTCCGGCGGGCCGGCTGGCGCCCCCTGGAGTGGCGCCGTCAAGGCGCCCCTTATACACCTCAGCCGGCCCGTCCGCTCCTCAGTTCCTTCTTCCCGCCCGTGACGGCCAGTTGGAACAGTGGAGTGCTCCCTTACCTCCACAACCCTAGTGTTTCTCCATAGTTCTAGTGTAGATAGTTTTAGTAGTTAGTTCAGTTCTTGTTGTAGTTATATATATATATTTAGTGTTAATAGTGTCAATAGTATACGGAATTAGAGGGTTTGCCCCTCTTCTTCCGCCCCGGTGCGGGCTTATGCCCGGAGCACCGGGTTTCAAGCCCTGTGCGGCTTGCCAGCGGCCTATGCCGGTTAGCGACCCGCACGACTCTTGCCTCCGCTGCCTCGGAGAGTCGCATCGGACAGATAAGTGCTCCTATCTGCATAGCCTTTAAACCTCGTACGAGGAAAGAGAGAGACTCTAAGGCTGAAGCACTTACTGATGGAGTCTGCGCTCCAACCTCCGGCGCCAGCTCCAGCGGCACCGAAAACCGCCTCGACAAGCAGCGCTCCGACTGCACCGAGCCGCTCCGGCACCGAGCCGGCACCAAAGACCCGGCACCGCTCCCTCTCCCCGGGAGGAAGCACAAGGCGCCGAAGACGGCTGCCGCAAAACAGCAGCGAAAGCCGTCAGCCCAGCCGCCTCCGACGAAAACGGTGCAGGCTGAGGCAGTTGCACGCTAAGTGCACCGCACCGTTGACTCCGGCGCCGCCTGGCCCGTCGAGTCCGGTTCCGCCCAGCTCCCCCGGTGCCCACCGAGGAGGAGCTGAGGATCCCGTCGACGCCGGAGGCGTTCGCGACGGCAAGAGAGCTGATCGAGGCGACGGCCCCGTCATATCAGCCGCCGGCACCACTGGTGCGGACATTCAAGTCCCTCGGCAAGCCAGCGATGGTGCGCCCCTCATCTCCGGGGCGACCGTGGCGACCGTGGCTCCAGAATCCGGTCTCGATCCCGGTCTATCTCCCGGCGAAGGTCACCGAGGCACCGCTCCCCATCCCGCCGTAAATCGCCATCGCGACGCCGCTCAGCATCCCGGCACCGGTCGCAGTCCCGGCACCGCCCGCTCTCCATCGCGGGGCCGGTCGTACTCCCGGCGGCGCTCCAGGTCCCGGTCACGAAGTCACCGGCACCGCAGCAGGTCCGCGTCCAGGCACCGCGGACATCGGGACTCGCGCAGCCGTTCGAGGCGCCGCAGATCCCGCTCGAGGTCCGGTTCCCGGCACCCGCCGGTCGAGCTCCCGACGTCGCCGGTCGAGCTCCCCCGCCGCCGCCGCTCCCCTTCTTGGCACCGGAGATCCAGCTCCCGACGCCGTAGATCTGGCTCCGGCACCGGAGATCTCGGCTCCCGGCACCGTGCGCAGCACAGGTCCCGCTCGCCACTGGACCCCCGAGACTCCCGGCACCGACCCTCGGCACCGGAGGATCGTCTCACGCCGGCGCTGGACGCCCGCCCAGGCATCGCCACGGCTCCACCCTGGCCCTCCAGGGAACCCTCTGTAGCCTCACCCCAAGGCAGTGCGGTGGATTTTCAGAGCCGGTTCCGTTCCCCCGGATCATGGGACCCCAGTATTGGGGACATTGGGTGCCCTGGCGCAATATGAAACAGGGGGCCTCCCCTGCCACCCAGGCAGCCGGCTCGGCACCATCGGTACCGGTGGCCACCGTTAGTCGAGCCCCCCCGTCCCCACCGACGCAAGCCGCCGCCCCACGACCCTTCTTTGGGCCAGGACTCGCTGCGGCCAGATCACCAGGTGGGGCGAGCACCAGCAGGAGGAGGTGCTCCCGGGCCACTCCTCGTCGTCCTCTCCAGATGAGGCGGTAGCGGGGGCCTCGCCATCGGACCCCCGCCCATTGACCTCAGGGCAACACCAGGACCTTCTCCGAAGGGTGGCAAAGGCCATTAACTTGCCCCATAGAGGAGGTGCAAGAAGTCTAGGACCCCGATTACGGACGTTGTGGGAGATGACGCCCCTGTCAGAGTGGCGCTCCCCCGTTCATTCGCACCATTCAGAAGAACAGTGCCACTATCTGGCAGTCGCCCTCCTCCGTTGCCACCCACGGCGCGAGCGTCGAAAGGAAGTATTCCGTCCCGCCCCAGGGCTACGAATACTTGTACGTCCACCCCACCCCGGACTCGCTGGTGGTCCAATCGGTCAATGACCGCGAACGACACGGTCAACCTGCCGCTGCGCCGAAGGCGAAGGACGCCGGCGCATGGACTTATTAGGGCGTAAAATCTATTCGGCGGGAGGCCTCCAACTCCGTGTCGCCAACCAGATGGCCCTCTTATCCAGATACACTTTTAATATCTTGGGGTGCCTTGCGAAGTTCACGGAGCTAACCCCTCCGGAATCCCGCCCTGAATTCTCAGCGCTGCTGGAGGAGGGCAAGTTTAGCCTCCAGAACACTGATCAAAGCGGCCGTAGACGCAGCAGACTCAGGGGCTCGAACGGTAGCATCCGGGGGTGACGATGCGCCGCATTGCGTGGCTACAATCTTCCACCCTCCCACCTGAGGTCCAGTACACCCTCCAGGACCTCCCGTTTGACACGAAGGGGCTGTTTTCCTGAGAAAACGGATGCCAGAATCCAGTCCCTAAAGGATGGGAGGGTTGCGATACGAACTCTGGGTATGCACACGCCGGCCACGCAGAGGCGTTCGTTCCGCCAACAGCCCTACCGTCCCTTCAACCAGGCCAGGTCTCGGCCGTTTAACAACCGCCGACCGGCCCCCTTCCGCCGTAGACCGTCAGGGGGGCGGCGCAACCAGGCGCAGAACTCGTCCAAGGCTCCGCAAGGCCAAAAGCCGGCCTTTTGACGGGACGCCCGAGGACGGCCCATCACTCTCCCCCCAGGATCCACCCCTTTTGTTTTCCAATCGCCTTGCCCGCTTCCTTCCGGCGTGGTCTGCTATAACATCGGACAGCTGGGTCCTCAGCACCATCCAGCACGGCTACCGCCTACAGTTTCTTTCGCCCCCCCCCCCCCCCCCCACCTTCCCCGTCCCTCTTCAGGGACCCCTCTCACGAGCAAGTCCTCATACAGGAGGTGCAGGCTCTGTTGAGCGTGGGTGCTATCGAGGAGGTGCCTCCCTGCAGGCGGGGCAGGGGATTCTACTCCAGATATTTCCTCATCCCCAAGGCGAAAGGAGGTCTTCGTCCCATCTTGGACCTCCGGGAGCTGAACAGATACCTCTGCAAGCTCAAGTTTCGGATGGTAACCTTGGGGTCCATTATCCCTTCCTTGGATCCGGGAGACTGGTTTGCCGCCCTCGACATGAAAGACGCTTACTTTCATGTGGCGATTTACCCCCCCCACAGACGCTTCCTGCGCTTCATGGTCAACGCGACCCACTACCAGTTTGCGGTGTTACCCTTTGGCCTCTCCACTGCCCCGAGGGTGTTCACCAAGTGGCATGGCGGTCGTGGCCGCAACTCTCCGTCGTCGCAGAATCCACGTATACCCCTATCTCGACGACTGGCTGATCCGTGTGGCGATCTCAAGAACTGGTGACAGCCCAGGTGTCAGAGATACTGCACCTGTTCCGGTCTCTCGGCCTCCTCGTCAATGCCGAGAAGTCCCAATTACTGCCGACACAGCGATTGGAGTTCATAGGAGCAGTCCTCGACTCCACCCTCGCCAGGGCCTGCCTCCCCTCGTTCTCAACACGAGACAATGGTCTCGCTCATTCGCAGCTTACAAGCCTTCCCTTCCACGACGGCCCGGTCCTGCCTTCGCCTGCTGGGCCACATGGCTGCGTGCACCTTTGTGACCGCGAACGCGAGGCTGAGGCTCCGTCCGTTCCAGATGTGGCTGACTTCGGTGTACCGGCCCCACCGCGACCCTCTAGATCTGGTGGTCACGGTCTCGGACCCCACTCTCCAGACGCTCACCTGGTGGCTGCATCAGGAGGTGGTCTGCGCCGGGGTTTCCGTTTCGCCCCCCCCCTCGCCGTCGGTCACCCTGACCACAGACGCCTCGGCGCTTGGATGGGGGGCTCACATGGGAGACCTGCACACTCAGGGCCTCTGGTCGGCCCAGGAGCTCTCCCTGCACATCAACGTCAGGGAATTGAGAGCGATCCGCTTGGCTTGTCTCGCCTTTCTTGCACACCTCCGGGACCCCGCTGCGTCGCGGTATACACGGACAACACGGCAGCCATGTTTCTATCTGAACAAACAGAGGCGGGGCCCGATCCTCCCCGCTGTGCAAGGAGGCGATGCTCCTATGGGACCTGTGTGTAACCCACTCGATTCGCCTCGAAGCGTTCTTTCTACCAGGGGTGCAGAACACGCTGGCCGACCGTCTGAGCCGGTCTTTCGCTGCCCACGAGTGGTCCCTTCGCCCCGACGTAGCCCACACCATCTTCCAAAGGTGGGGATTTCCCCAAATAGACCTGTTTGCCTCCAGGACCAACAGGAAGTGCCACAGGTTCTGTTCGTACCAGGGTCGGGCTCCGGACTCCATCTCCGATGGCGTTCCTCATGTCCTGGACGGGTCCCCTTCTATACGCCTTCCCGCCGTTCCCGCTATAGTCCACCGAGTACTGCTCAAGCTACGGAGGGACAAGGCCCGCGTCATACTCGTCGCTCCGGCCTGGCCGAGGCAGCACTGGTATACCCTGCTCCTCGAGCTATCGATCCGGGATCCCATTCCTCTACGTTATGGCCGGATCTCATCTCTCAGGACCTCGGCAGGCTTTGTCACCCGAACCTGCAGTCGCTGCATCTTACAGCCTGGTTCCTGAGTGGTTGACCGACGCGGAGAGGACCTGTTCTGCGGCGGTGCAGCAAGTTCTCCTTGAAAGCAGAAAACCGTCCACACGCTCTACCTACCTGGCAAAGTGGAAACGCTTTGCCCTTTGGTGCGATCAGCCAAGGTCTTAACCCCTTCTCGACCCCTCTCCAGACGGTCCTTGACTACCTCTGGTACCTGAAAGGCCAAGGTCTCGCGATCTCGTCCCTGAGGGTACACCTGGCGGCGCTTTCGGCCTTCCGGCCTGCTGTAGATGGTCGCTCCGTGTTTTCCAACCCCATGGTTGCCCGCTTCCTCAAGGGTTGGACCGCCTCTACCCGCAAGTGCGGCCGCCGGCTCCTACGTGGGATCTGAACCTGGCTCTCACCCAGCTGATGCGCCCGCCCTTCGAGCCCATGGCCTCCTGCTCCCTCCTCCATCTCACCTGGAAGACGGCCTTCCTCGTGGCAATCACATCCGCCAGACGAGTATCCGAACTCCGCGCCCTGACGGCGGGTCCCCCATATACCGTCTTCCACGCGGACAAAGTGCAGCTTCGGCCACATCCGGCCTTCCTCCCAAAGGTGGTGTCGGCCTTTCATCTTAATCAGGAGATCTTCCTCCCGGTCCTTCTTTCCAAAGCCCGCACGCCTCACCTCGTGAGCAGCAGCTCCACACCCTCGACGTCCGTAGGGCCCTCGCCTTTTACATTGACCGAACTAAGTCCTTCCGGCGTTCCTCCCAGCTCTTTGTCGCAATTGCGGAGCGCATGAAAGGCGAGCCTGTTTCATCTCAACGGATTTCTTCCTGGGTGACATCCTGCATACGGGCGTGCTACGAACTTGCTCGAGTCCCCCCACCGTGCCGGCTCACCGCACACTCGACAAGGGCGCACGCCTCGTCAGCCGCCTTCCTGGCCCACGTTCCCATCCAGGACATCTGTCGAGCGGCCACCTGGTCTTCCGTCCACACCTTCGCTTCCCATTATGCGTTGGTGCAGCAGTCCCGAGACGACGCAGCCTTCGGCTCTGCGGTGCTACACTCCGCCACGTCTCATTCCGACCCCACCGCCTAGGTAAGGCTTGGGAATCACCTACATGGAATGCATAGGAGCAATCACTCGAAGAAGAAAAGACGGTTACTCACCTGTAGTAACTGGTGTTCTTCGAGATGTGTTGCTCCTATCCATTCCAGACCCGCCCTCCTTCCCCACTGTCGGAATAGCCGGCAAGAAGGAACTGAGGAGCGGACGGGCCGGCTGAGGTGTATAAGGGGCGCCTTGACGGCGCCACTCCAGGGGGCGCCAGCCGGCCCGCCGGAGTTGCTAGGGTAAAAATGTTCCGGAGAGCCGTGCACGCGCGGCGCGCACACCTACATGGAATGGATAGGAGCAACACATCTCGAAGAACACCAGTTACTACAGGTGAGTAACCGTCTTATCTTGAGGAGAGGGTAAATGGATATATGGATCAGTTTGGAGAGAGCATTCCAAGATGGGGTGACATGGAAGAAAGCTTTAAGATGCTTGTGAGATAAATGGACAAACAGGAGTATGGGTCTCGCAGAACAGAGGACAATGTGATGTTCAACCTTCCATAACTGAATGTTAACCATTTAGGGCATGGTGCTCCAGCTCTTACATAGGTGAGTAGTCTCATTAAATTAATAGGATTACTCACCTAAGTAAAAGTTTCAGGATCAGGTCATTAGGAAAGCACTTGCTAAACTGACAAGAAGATTTTAGGATATAGAGAAAGACATTTTTGAAGGGTGTTCATAGGGACTGTTTCACACTATTTTATTTAATTCCATTCTCCCCTCCCACGCAACTTCCAATGATACTTGGGGAGGTTAATCAAGTGAACACAGGATGGTGGGCAATGAACAAACCCATTAACATGCCTCTGGTTACAGATGTAATCTATACAAGCATTCAGATTTTTGTCTGTGTACTGTAACAAACTGAAAAGTTTTTCCACAAGTAACATAATGGCGTAAAAATCTAGAAAGCTCTGTGATTATATTTTAAGCCCAGCTCCCCACCACCAACAGTCTTTCCAGAACAGTTGTCTGTATAATAGGACTAATGTAATCTAATATATTTAAAACAGCTTCTTATGATGGCACTACAGTTTTACATTTCTAATTTTGTTCTTCAAATGTAGCAGGGGAACAGTTTTCTTCAAACTCTTGCCTCTTTTTCTTGCGCTGATGAGATTCTCCATTAAGTCTTCTACTGAGATAGATGTTGCTTATTTCAGTTAACTGATACTGTTGTCCACACATCACACCCACTCATGGAAAATTTTATATTTTGCTTTCATTATTTTCAAAATTACCCTGTGTGATATTCCTAGGCTTCAGACTAACTAACCATTTTGTCAAACATTAATCCTTCAGCAACAACTGAAGCTCTCATGCTTATCATAACTGTATGGAGGCAGGCATTCCTCAAAGGACATGACTGCTAAGATTTAAACATTAAAGCAAGAGAATTTAAAATCATATCATGAGTTTGCTGTCAATTGTGGGGGAAACGGCACTAATCTAAAAACTCTGAATACTTCTGAGGGCAACTGGTAAATGTACGGTGAATCTGTTTTAAGTGAATACCTAAGCAACCTGCAAAAATTGGTTGCCCACTAAAAGTGGTCTTTATTAAAAAGAAAAAATTGTAACGAAAATCTTGAGGCTACTCTACAGTGATTGCTTAAAAAAGGGGTCAGCAACCTTTCAGAAGTGCTGTGCCGAGTCTTCATTTATTCACTCTAATTTAAGGTTTCGCGTGCCAGTCATACATTTTAACGTTTTTAGAAGGCCTCTTTCTATAGGTCTATAATAGAAAACTAAACTATTGTTGTATGTGAAGTAAATAAGGTTTTTAAAATGTTTAAGCTTCGTTTAAAATTAAATTCAAATGCAGAGCCCCCTGGACTGGTGGCCAGGACCTGGGCAGTGTGAGTGTCACTGAAAATCAGCTCGCATGCTGCCTTCGGCACACGTGCCATAGGTTGCCTATCCCGGCTTAAAATAATTGGTTAGCTACTGGAAGTGGTCCTCAGCCTAGGTTTACGTATATTGAAAAACAGTGTTCTCTTCTACTAGAATTTAAATGTTTTATAGAATAAATTCAGACAAACCTACATGCCTTGATTCATGAACTCACCCAGTTTTCTCAAGTATTGCAGCTTGTATGGTATGTAACACCTCTTGTTTGTGAGAACATGGCTCCTAACATACCAGTCTGCATGAGCTACATCAAATCCAATTGATTGTACAATATGGAGAGTTAAAGTCCCACAGTTTAGATGTTAATTTTTTTTAAACTGGGGATGGTGTTTGACCCATTATTGTAAACATTCCTTTATTTTGATTTTTGTAATAAATACTGTGCTCCATTTATGTGAATTCCGTGTCATAGGAATATTACTCAGACCTGAATTTAGCGTTTCACAAATACTGCCAGTTTTCTTCCCCCTCTGCCATAATTTTATTTTAAATGAGATAAACTTAAAATAAACATAAATCAGTCATAGGAAAAGAGAGGCAAGCTGCACTGGAAGACACTGGGACTTGCAGAGAATCTGAATTTTCTAGTGGAAAAAAGATAACATGAGTATTGAGGCGGGATGGGGATCAGGTAGGTTGAAACTAAACATAAAGCATTCTCTTGGGAAAAGACCTTAGAAATCTTCGGTCTGTCCAAAAACAACCTATCTTGCACTCAACTGCTTAAAGTCAGCTGCAGCAGTTCTGATGAGTCTGGGTATCAGGAATCTAGCAAGAGACCATTTTAGCCCCATTTAAAATTAATTATAAAGTTTATTAGATAGATTGAATCCTTAACCAAGCAAATCCCTGAATTTATCTCACTATCACTTATAACTGCATCTTTCAAAAGTAGAGCTAGTGAAATAGGAAAATACCCGATTTGTGAATGTTTGTGGATATAAATGTTGAGTTTGGTTCACTATGAATTGAGGGGTCAATTTCTTATTTGCAAGTATTCAGATGACTATTATGTAGTCATGTAAATGTTGACAAATCCTGAAAGTTTCACTAACTTCTATTTGTCCAAAAATCCTTATTAGGAGTTTGCTCTTCTTTTGTCTTTAAAGTTTCAGTTATCTAATCAGGAGTAGAGGCAATGCCTTGTGACTTAAGTGACTGGTTACAGCTCAAATTAAAAAACACTGAATAATTTACTTGTTTAAAAAAAAAATCCTCATAGGATGGAAAATATCCAGTATAACTACTTGGTGAAGCAGAAATTAAGATCTGTTTGCAAACTACTCATTAACTAAAAAAAAAAAAAGGGTCAAAAATTGTAACAAAATATTTGAAACAAATAGTTCAATCAGCTCTAGTCAAAAAACTAATAGCATTCAAAAACTTTATAAAATGTATTTTAAGTATTTACCTCAATAAATCAGATCTGTCTAGAGCTTGATAATCGTCCTAATCCATGATTATCTGTTTTGATATTGTAATTTAACAGTTCATATCAAATTGTACATAATCCTTGCCTTTCAATGATCATATATTCCAAATTTCAGCACAATAGGAATTTTTTAAAAGTTTGTAATCAAAACTATGCTAGCATCTCATTGACATAAATTTTCATAAACCCAGATCAAAAAGTTACTCTTAGATCCAGAAGTGGTCTGATTTTGAAAGGTGCTTAGCACTTGCAGAAACTTGAATTCAAAGGGATTTATGAGTGACCAGCACTTCTAAAGATCAGACAGCTTCCATGTAGACATTCAAATATCACTTGAAGTGTCTAATTTGGGGAACCAAGGTTTGAAAATGTTGACCCCATTCTCCAACTAATCCCTAACAACTGGTTTTCATGTGGTAAGGCATTTTAAAAGTGCTGTTAACTAATTTAACAAAATGAATTTAGTAGGTATATTTGAATGATTGATTAGTTTTATATCTATCTCTATATCTATAAAAGGTGTTTATCCCACTATATGTTTGAAGTCCAGCTGCTGATTTTGTTAAACTGTGGCCATAGAAATACAGGATACACTAAATGCTCATTTCCCCATATGCTTGTCCTTCTACTCCTTATGTACATCTTTTACAATACTTTTTTTTTATTCGTATAGACCAAGATATGTTACTCTTACTTTCATTATTGCAAGCTCAAATTAAACTCTCACTTGTAGCACATTTGATAATTCAAAACTGCCACTGGAGTTCTGTTCTCGGTTTTAAAGTATGCACTGATGAAGTAGGTTAAAATATACTTGCTGAATGGAACAGTCTTCTTTTTCTATTATGAATATTTGTGCCATCTTCTTCCACTGTCTTTAATATATCTGCTGAGATGAAAGAGTCTATTTCTACATACAGGATACACCTATTGTTGTAAAGATTTATCTTTCCAGAAGTCTGATATTCAGATATTTTAGTGCACTATAAGTAGTGTGGGAAGAATCTGTATTCTTCCACATTTTCAGAAAAAATATTTACCATTGTAATTAATCAAATCGATATGCCAACATTTATGCAATGTTTTCTACGGGGACAGAAGAGATTGCTTTTTCATTAAAATGCATCTACTTTAAATTAATTAGGTATTTGACAGGATTTCATGTCACATTCTCACAGGAAAACTATAGAACTTTGAATCAGAGATGTAGAAGTGGATAAAAACTATCAATCAGCAATTATTAATCCTCTGATAGCAGGAGTTTCAGTGTCAGGTTTGGAGAAGGTACTGAGTGGAGTTCCACTGATGTCCATTCTGGTTCCATTACTATTTGCTGTTTTCATTATCAACATGGCAGATGGATGTGTGAATACATTAATATTGACAGACAATACAAAAGACAAGAGTTAAAAAATACTATATTAAGAAACCAAAATGAAGCAAGTTTAGTGGGGCAAGAACAAAATTACATATAGGGTGGGAGAAAACTGAGGTCAAGTAGTAGGGGCACAGAGAAGAGTTTGGGGGAGTATTATCATGAAGTCAATACAACATAGTTGCAAAAATAAAATAAATGCAATTGCTACACAGGATGGTATTGTGGGAGTTAGTATGTATATATAAAAAAATAAATCAGAAGAGTCATTTCAGTTCCACTCAGAACTCAGCAGGAGAACTGTGTCAGCTTTAGACACTGGATTTTAAGAAAAAACACAAATTGGATACAGTACACGGAGCAACTAAAGTGAGCCTTTTGAAGAAAGTAACTACATTCAGTCCAAAGTAAAATGTAAAAAACCTGAAGGGGGAGACAGTATCATAAGTATGTAAAAGGGGTGATATGACAAAGCAAAGGAGCAATTTCCCCCCATCAATTAAGGAGGACCAAAAAAAAAAAGAGGGAGTAATGGTGTTGTGTTGCAGCAAAACATGTGTTTATAAATTCAAAAAGACCAATAAAATAAGCATCTAGCACACTGAGATCCTAGTCCATGAGTAGGGCCCTTTGTCACTAAAATAATACAAATAAAAAAAGATCCAGTAATCACCTTCACTACAGATTCAAGGTCAAATTTGACACCCATCTTTTCACGGATGATTGAAGGATAATTAAATCAGTCCTGCCACACTGCAGCAGCACGGCCTAAGTGATCCAACTGATGTCCCGCTTTCCAACAAAGAGAACCAAAAATCCATGAATCACCAAAAAGTGATCATACAGAAAAAATGCAAGTGTTTCCACTGAACACAAAGTGTTCCGACATATCATTTTTAACCGATTTGTTTTCCTCCTTTAGATTTATGCACCTGGTAGGGTGACCAGACAGCAAGTGTGAAAAACTGGGACAGCGGGTGGGGGGTAATAGGAGCCTATATAAGAAAAAGACCCAGAAATCAGGACTGTCCCTATAAAATCGGGACATCTGGTCACTGTAGCACCTGGTGAAGTAAAATGTAATAGAAAGGAAGCATGATATGTGGCAGCATAGTCCAGCAGATAGGGCGCAGGGGTAGGAGTCAGGAGACCTAGGCTCTATTCCAGCTCAGCCACTAACTCAATGTGTGACCTTCGAAAAGTCATATATCTTCTTTGTGCTTTTCCCATCTGTAAAATAGGGATGATTGTACTTACCCTCCTTGGAAAATTGCTTTGCGATCTACAGATGAAAAGTGCTAATGTGTGTGTGAGAGCCATTCAGACTATATTTAGGGATGATACAGTGAAACACAGTAAACTCCTACTGGAATAACCTGGAACTGCCACCTGATAATACTTCAGATACTATAGTATTTTGATGAATCTCTCTAATGGACATCTTCCCATTTTCCCTCAATTTTTAAATCCCAATTAAATGCAAGAAAATGGATGTGAAAGTTTTTCATGAAGCAATAGGTACAATTCTAGTTTAAAAGTCATCAGTTTCATTTTGCCAGTCCACCACAACCAGGAGAGAAATGTATAATTTCTACTTGTATAATGGAACTCTTCTGCACAGTTCTAATATCTTCTAGCTAGGATTTTTGAAATGGTGGCAGAAAAGGTTTTATGTTTACTACATCATCTACTTATTGCTTGCTCACTTATATCTGTATTTTCCTTAACAGATTTCGATGATATGTTCTGGTTTCTTGTTAAACTGTAATTGAAGGTACAGTGAGACTGTTACGCAACATCTATGAAAACATTTATATTTAAAGAGACAATGACCACTTTCCATAAAATACTTTTATTGACTATGAAGAAAAAGAAAGCAGTAAATTCCATCTGATATTACTTGAAAATGTGGATTACAATGTTTTATGTGGTGGTATTGATACATATAACATACATAGAAGAACAGAGAAAAAGTGCTTACCTGAAAAAATTCAATATTCCTATACTGTATTTTAGTTTTAAAATATTAATGTAATTAAGCACTGTTATGAAACAAACACTGAACTATCAGTTCACACTTGCTAGGAATGTCTGGTGGCAGAAGTCTAAGTTGAAGGGTCTTGTATTGGGTCTTTTATTTAAACCATATGCCCTCCCCCTCTTTCAGACCTAAAAGTGGAACCTGCAGTTAACATCTCTTTTCATCTAAAGTGTATAATATTTTCAGATTCTCTATAGCACGGGTGGCGAAACTGTGGCTCTTTTTCCATTAAAGTTCTGCTCACGAAGCCCCACTCCCACCCCGCCCCCCATTCTCCACCTATCAGACTTGGGGGAGGGTGGAAGTTCGGGACCTCTACCTTGCAGCAGGGTGCTGGGGTAGGGGCTTCTGCGCAGTGGGGTGGGTCTCAGGGCTTCATCCCCATGGGAGGCACTTGCCAGGGCTTGGAGCTTTAGCAGGAGCGGGGCTGAAGCCCTGAACCCCATCATGTGCCTCCCAGGGGGCTGAAGCCCCAAGACTCAGCAGATGCACCCTGGCTCTTGAACTTCTGAAGGAAGTCTCGGAGGGTCGGTAAGTTTGGCCACCCTGATCTATAGTTTGGATGCCAGTAATTCTAGGTTTAAAAGCATCCTGTAAATAATTAACTAAAAATGTTGGACTAACCTTGTTAGCAATGCCAATTAATTTAGTCTGATACCCCCCAGAAAGATTTAATTTTACACATAAAGTGGAAGAGCAATGATACTTCAAAGAAACAATTAGAAAATCCTTTCTGACCTGCAGAAGTTAGGTGGTTAGAGTAAGAGCTTGGTGAGTGCCATAAACTGATAATTCCCTTCCTAACACGTCTTTTTTAATAAACTGATGCCACAAAGCACATTGGCCCACTAAAGCAGAAAAGGGTAAGTCAAAACTTTTCCAATGCAGTTATCATGAACTATTTAAAAGAGGGAAAATGGCTGAAATAGTTTTGTTTGCATTTGCAAAATTGTTGTATTACTTCCAATTAAGGCATAACCATCCATTAGTAAGAAATGCATGCCACTGTATATACTTCAAGAGAGAAGCAAATACAGAGCAAAAAATATTATATATATATATATATACATATATATATATACATATATATATATATATACACACACACACACACACACACACACACACACACGTAAAAATCTTTTAACCAGTAACGTGTTGTATGCTATGAAAACAAAGCCAATCCTTTGAAAGTTGTTGATACTGGCCATTTGGACACTCCCAGGTATAGAATCAGATACAATCTTTTGGCCAGTGAGCGTTTTGCCGTAAGGATCATTGGCTATGGAATTCTTTTGCTTACAGTTACTATCTTTGCCCATTTTGAAGTACATTTCTTTTGGTGAAGAGGGGTCATTCTAAGATTCCCTCATTTCACCCTTTACTTCACCACCACCAACTGGAGGTCCTGGTGGCAGATGCAATTCCCTCTGGAGTCCAACAGCATCATGTTAGTTTCATACACTTGAAATCACAAAAAATACACCCCTTCCTCAAGAGACAGTGTATTTTTTTTTTATAACACTCCAACCTTTGCTGGCATGGAAAAAATCAGTAGACACATATGTAGCATATAAAAATTCAAATGACAAAAAAAAGTAAAAGGCCCAGATTTTCAAAAGTAAATAGTGATTTTGAGAGCCCAACATGAGACCTTAAAGGGACCTGATTTTCAGAAAGTGATGTTAAAATTAGGCCCCTTGAATGTCTAGTTCAGAAACCTAAACTGAGGTACTCAAATCATGTCCCTTTTGAAAATCTTGATCAACCCCCACTCCCCCCACCACCCTCCCAAAAAAACCCAGCCAACCAACCCTCTTAATACTTTATATTTGTGAAGGGACAGATGTTCTATAAAAATAATGTTGATTTTAAAACAATAGCTGGTTGTAATTTCCATGTATTTTATCCATGGTATTCCTTAATTCTAGTATTTGAGAAAGACTTAATTTTAGAATTTAGAACCGTAACCTTTGTCCGACTAGAGGCTAATCAATTTGTGAACTCGTCTTGGGTATAATTCACTCCAGTGCAGAAGGCCCACAAAAGGCCCATATGTGATATCTGCAAGTTCCTACTAAGAAGATTTAAAAGCATTGATTTATCCACATTTACCAAATTCTCCAGATCAGAGAAAACTAATTAAAATTAATTGAAAAAGAAAACTTACAAAGCTAGAGAAAAATCAAAGGTCAAACAAAGCAGGTACTAGGCGTAGATTATTTAAGTGCTCCCCTAAGATACATTTAAATACACTACAAAAGACTGTGGGCTCCTTCGGGCTGACTGATGGGCCAGTCCTATTCCTCTTGTTCATCATGGTCCACAGGGGAAGGCACTTTGAGTGTAGGAATTTTTTTGTGTGCTAAGAAGAGTGGTCCAATGGTTAGGTTGCTAGCCTGGGACTCCAGAGACCCAGATTCAGTTCCCTGATTCAAAGATTTTCTGTGTGACCTTGAGCACATAACTTTGTGCCTCTGTTATTTTACAGCTGAGGAACTGAGTAAGGATAACAGTGCTTCCTCTACCTCACAGAGGCCTAGTGAGGATAAATACATTAAAGATTGTGAGGTGTTCAAATACTACGATAATGGGGGCCATATAAGTACCTGATAGGTAGGAATAGACACTGCCCCTTTTGTTGCAGTCCAAGAATGGGGACCAGGAGTATGTCCCCTTCATGGATGGTTACACAGCTAGCATTTCTTCCCCACTATCAAAGGCTAAGAATCTTCAGAATAGGCTTCTCTAAGATGGTGTGGGAGAGACAGGAAGGGAGTGGCACCAAAATATATTTTTTACACTTGGCACAAAGAGCTGGCCCAAACATGAAACACTCCATTATGTGTGTTTAATGAGGTTGTTGAGAACATTTTAGTGTTTAGTTGGGTCCTAATCCTATGAGCATATGGAAGTTGGTCATTCAGCTTCTCAAGAAAGGTGCTCAGCATACTGCAGGATCTGGGTCCTTGATGTTCATTCTTTAAAGCATTTTGCAAAAACACCAGAACAACAACTGAGTGCTGCCTGGATCTCAACTCGCACTCTTTTAGCCTCTTGAGCTGCTACCTTGTGTCAAAAACAAATTCTTGTTTAGTGACTGAATTTATGCTCCTCCTTCAACCTCAGTTTTAGAAGACATCAAATTCAAGTCAGTATAAAAAGTGCTATCTGAAGAATGAATTCACACTCCCCTCATTCTTACTTCTTCACTCAGTCATCAGGCCTACCACACAGAGAGAGGAGCAAACTGAAGCTGAATTTTACTCCCTCTGCCTGCCCTCCCTCCCCCGCAAAAATAGTATGAAAGAAAATGTATATGAGAATGATCAGGATTGTGATAATGTAATCTTCCTTCACCCATTTGTAACTACCCATTGTGCAGCTAGACTACATTCCTATGGAGTGGGAAAATGGCTTCTTCTTTTTTTTTTTTTAACCCAAGCCAGTCTTTGACATTTAGTGATTTAGCTGGAGTTTTCAACGTCCATTAGAACACAAGCATGCAGGAAAAAAGTCATAGTTAGAGTGAGATGATGATGCTGTGAAGTTGTTGCAAACATTACCTTTCATTTGAGTAGATATCTTGATTCCTGTGCTTTCCAAAGTTGGAATTTCCTGCTGGCTTGGTGCTCATATGTGTGGGCAGTGGTGTTTTTATATAATGATTGTTCTATATACCAAGTTTTATGGATAAATTTATACTCATAATAATGGGTAAGCCAAGCCTACTGCCGAAAGGACTGTATTGATTACAGGTTATTTTATCTTTGAGGCAAAGAGTTTACTTATTGCTACTCCCAAATTACAGGTTTCATTTTTAGAACTATTTTTAAATAATGAACTACTTTTCCATTGATACTTACTTGAGGGCATGTATTACACCTAAAATCAGTAACATCATTTGTCTTGATTAGAATGTTTGAAATTATGATTTAATTTTGGGTACCATTTAGCCTCCCACAAATTGTGTGCTTACCTGGTCCCTCAAAGGGCAAGAGTTTGGATGGAATTGGGTCCTTAGCACTCAGCGGGATCAAGTAGAGGTCCTTCACATGTCTGTTGTTATTAGCTACAACACCAAAGCGACCACGACTGCTAAAATAGGAGTAGAGAGAAATATAGGCAACTTCCTCTTCTTCTGTTGCAGGGTGGAAACGAATCAAGCACAGTTCCTACAATACAAAAGTACAAGGGGAAATTGTTGATCTAGTGCTAAACTAGCAAATGAAGTGCTAAATAGGATGTTACGACATTGGAAAGTACTTCACTTTTAATTAAAAGAAAAACAATATTCCATAAATTGTGGCAATAATCAACACCAATTGTCTACATTAGGGAAATACTGTAATTGAAACGAATATATCTGTGCTTAAAACTATTATTTTAAATTAAAAATAGAATTAGTTTTAAGCCCTACACAATTTTGAAAACAAACATTACTTGTCTATCTTGCATCTAAATATTGCCTCTTAATAAATCAGTAGTCTGAGCATTCCAGCAATACTGATGATGGGAATACATTTACTGTGATGCATCATGACAAATATTAATATTGAAAGGCATGGATTTTCCATTTCCATCAAAGTGTTTTTAATAGTAAAGCCTCTTGCCTACATTACATAATCCCTTTGCCTCTTTTAAACTTGAAAATAAATATTTAACACTAAAGAACTAAATTCTCTTGGTTCACTCATTTACTCACAGAAGAGCAGTAAGTAAGGCATTTGAGCCATTCAACATTGTAGAGGATCAAAATGGTTAAGATGCTCAAAATACACAAATTTACATTTTTCTTCAATAAATCCAATTTAAAAAATATTAACTTTTAAATGTTTCCACTGGATTCCTGGGCATCATCTCAGATAATATTGGAGGCGTAGCAAATTAAAACTATATCAGAACTGCCAATGAAGACAAGTGCAAAGTACTACACTTAGGAAGGACAAATCAAACGCATGAATATGCGATAGGGAATAACTGACTAGGTGGTAGTAGTGCTGGATATGGGAATATAGTGGATTACAAATTGAATACGAGTCAACAATGTAAGGCAGTTGCAAAAAAAGCCAATATCATTATGGCGTGTATTAACAGGACGTCCTGCTCTAGTCAGCACTGCTGAGGCTTCAGCTGGAGTACTGTGTTGAATTCTGGCCACCACACTTTAGGAAAGATGTGGACAAATTGAAGAGACTCCAGAGAAAAGCAACAAAAATGATAAAAAGTTTAGAACCCCTGATCAATGAGGAAAAGTTAAAAAAATGGGCATGGAGGGACCTGATAACTGTCTTCAAATATGTTAATGGCTGTTATAAAGAGGACGTGATCAATTCTCCATGTCCACTTAAGGTAGGATAAGAAGTAATAGGCTTAATCTGCAGCAAGGGAGATTTAGGTTAGATATTAGAAAAAACTTTAGAAATGTAGTTAAGCGCTAGAATAGGCTTCCAAGAGAGGTTGTAGAATTCCCATCATTGGAGGTTTTTAAGAACAGGGTGGACAAACATCTGTCAGGTATGGTCTACATCTATTCAGTTTTGCCTCAGTACAGGGGGATGGACTTGAAAACTTCTTAAGGTCTCTTCCAGACCTACATTTCTAGGATTCTATTATTATGTTTTATAAAATTAGTTTTCTTCTTCACTGCTAAACATAGGATTTTAAGTGAGTACCTTAGAAAGGGAAGATTTGAGTTTGCCAACATAATCCCAGACTGTCTTCGGTGAGATCCTCCCACCAATATGAATTGTATCTGGTAAATCCTAAACAAGAAGTATTACATGGTAATATGAGAAAGCATCATAAACACACAATATGTTGTTTAAAAGCAATGCAGATTGCCCCATCCCAATAGCCTATTGGAAGCTATGCTCCAGAAACAGGAGGCTATAACATTATAATATTTTAGCCTGCCTTTTATGACTTAGGTGATGCAGTGCATTTTAATATGAGACTGCCTATTTCTTAACTGCAAGGTGAATGTAGTTATTGCACATTACTGGGAGGGTGACAGTATATTACAAGGAAAAAGGCAGTCCAGAATGACAATGAACGTTGAAGGACTTTCATATGCACCATTAGCTAAATCTGCTCATTTGCTTTGCACTGAGTAGGTAAGCACCTCTTTCTACACACAAGTGAATTTTTTAACACCCTAATTCCCAGTATAGCAGTATAAATTCTTCTCCTTACTTGCAATTTAACAGAATGTTATGCCCCATGAATATGAGCCATGTGTGTTCTAGTTAGGGTCTCTCAGTCAGAATGCTACAGGAAATTTTATCAGTACAAATACTGTAAGTGATTATCACCATGGCTCCCATATTACAACTAAAAATAATAAAGTCATGCCCTAAAAACACATTTATATTTTGACAGACAATATAACATAAATACCCTCATAAAATGTGCTTTAAAAAGGGAGAAAGTTTCCAATCTGTTCTGATATTAACAAATGCAAACTTTTTTGTACAAGGTCACTCAAATCTGCATACTCCCAGAAATAAAATATACCTCTACCATTTGTTTTTATTCAATTACAAATAATAAAAAGTGCAATATCTCACTTCTCAGAGGACCATATAATGCCATAGTGGATCAGACTAGTGGTCTATCTAATATAATACCAGAAGATCATACTTCTCAAACCTGGCCTGAAATTTTTTTTTTTTAATTGTGCCTCTAAGTAAGTTTTATGCAAAGTCCATTTTTTAAACTGCTGCTTTTTCCATGCCAAGAGTGACTTAAGACAGTCATAGATCCCTCAAAACATCAATTCAGGGACTGAAACCAAAACAAGGCCATTTTTAGCTCTTAGAGGAACCTAAGGATGCTGAAGCCTTTTAATAACTAAATAATTCTTACGGTTTTTAAAATGGGCTTCTTGTTTTAGAACTACAGAACTTGTTCCAAAAAGAATTATTGTAAAAAACAAAAAGTTATATTTTTCTTTAAATGTGAAGTCTCTATTTTGAGTGGAACAGCAGTTTGTCTCAACATATGCACAAATTGCCATAAATTTAGGGCTTTCGATTTGAGGTTTTTGGTGATGATGATAACCAATAAAATGCATCCAATGCAAAAGAGAAAAAAATTATACATAAATTAAAAAATGAAAGTAGTGTTTATCGAATAAACACCAGAAAAACACTGGATAGGCTTACTGAGTACTAAGGGCTTGTCTACTCAAAGCAGTGATGTGGACTATGGGGGGGAGGTGGGGAATTTCTAAAGCGCAGTGTGTTGCGCATTAAGTGGTCCATGTAGACGGTGTGAGCGCGCTTTAAAATATCGCTATTTGAAACAGTACACTAGGGAACATTCCGAAGTATATGTTATTGTAATGAGTAATTTATATAATATTCATTACTCAATGCAGTGTATCCAAACAGACAACATGGAAAAACCCTGATTTTGGACAGATACATAAAACTAAAGAATTATTAAAAATAACCCCCCCCCATAATGACATTTCTAAACCCTGAAAAACAGACACCCTACATATATTACATATTTAAAAGTCTGACTGCCAAGAGTCAGACAGATCAAAAACAACACTGAAAACTGGACTTTTAATATAGGCCTACTGGATCCACAACAGAAATTTTCCAACTTTAGTGGGAACCACATACACAGCTGAGACTTAATCCAGTGCTCAGTGAAGTCACTGGGCATCTTTCTGTTGACTTCAATGAGCACTGGATCCGGCCCTGATGGCCTAATTTCTAGATGCAGGGTGGGATTTTCAAAAAAGTTTCCAGAATTGGCCTAACTCTGTTTCCAAGGAAGTCAATAGTAAAACTCCCACTGACTTCAATGGGAGCAGAGTTAGGCCAATGCCAAGTGTTTTTGAAAATCCTACCCATATTGTTTGATATTACAGGTGCAAAAGAAGGAAGGTTTAAGACAACATCAGTCTTAACTTTACAGTTTTTGTGGTCCCCTAGTAATAGGAGATTATAATAATAAAAAAAAATTAGTTCCTTAACAGAAAACAATTTGTTTTGTTCAGTGCAGTAAAATATTTTAAAAAGGTAAAAGATGCATTGTTTGAAATTATAATTGCTATTCTAAAAGTATTAAGTATTTTGTTTATGTATTCAAATATAAAGCAATTTTTATACTTGCTACCAGTATTTAAAAAGCTCAGAAGTAGTTTTGCACAGAGTGCCCATAGTGCCAATATTCTAATGTAAAGTTCAGTATTAGAGCAAGGTGAATAATTTAAAAGTAAATTGTTGAATAACTTGTTCAAAAATATTGCTTAATAATTGACAATTTTTGCAATTATTATTTGACCATCTCTAGTCAGTATCAGAACTGTCTGCTTGTTTTAGATACCCACCCTATGCTCAGTGACAGTTGTAATGTAAACTATCTACTTTTTGTAGTTTATTCATCATTAAAATGCTTCCTAAGTCCAAAACTTTCACACTGACATATTGAGCCAAACAGATAGTTTTTCCTTTTAGTAAAGGGATGCCATTTAGTGTTGTAATAATTTCAGTGTAGCAATATTTAACAAGTGACCTGAATCCTTGTAACAAGTGAAAGATATAGATGTATTCTAAACATACAAACATCTGTTCTAACCTCACTAAGATATTCAAAACACCCAGAGACAGGATATGCTTTAGTGACAAACTTGGCCACACTTTGCATATTAATAAATCCTTTCCAAATGGTACTGAGACGAGAAAGAAAGAGGGCAGTATCTCCATCCTGAGGGGACCGTGACTCTGTGGTGCTGCAAAACAAAATCAGGGGAGAGAAAAAGGTTAGAAATGACACTTTCCTTGTTTTCTTCTGCCTCCCTCCACTCCTCAACTATTTAGGCATTTTAAACAAGTGAACAGATATTCCGAGAAAATTTAAACATCTAATTCTACTAAGAATCCAAATAATTATTATCTAAATTATGCTTGGGAATTAACTGAATCCTGGTGAAAGAATGCAAGGAGCTACTGAAAATAAAAGCAAATATGCCGAGACAGGGAATGAAGGGTACAGTGAGGGACATATTTTGTAGAGTCAGGCTAGCAATGTGATTATTATCTCAGACTCTATAGTAAATGTAAGCATCTTCCACTAAAAAAGTGAATGATACTGTATGTATGAAAACATCCTCATAGTAAAGAACTGAATGTGACTATACATTATAACTGACTCTGGAAAAAAAATGAAAAGCAAACAAAAACAACAAAAAAGTATTTCATCTAAATTATAACAGGGTATGTTTGTTTTCCCTGTTATGCATACTGAATGCAAGTGACCTTGTCCTTTTACTAAATTGATCAATTAGAGAGACAATTTCCAACCACCCCCCAAAATCAAATCTAAGAATATTTTAATTTTAGGATGAAATTCTGCTCTTAGCTATACCCATGTAAATTTGGAGTAACTCCACTGATTCTCTCTATTTATACTAAAGTTTATATACCCATTATCCCACATTCATAACACCCTTTACTTTTAATGTAGGCAGAGAATGCCATTTGGAGAGGAAAAATGAGGGGATGATAAATCAAAAGATTTTCTGAGTGAGGACATATTTTAAAATCTGAACTGCCTTTCTTCTTAATATAGAAAAAACATTATTGGTAGAAAACAGTAATGTCAAAGACTCAAGAGGTTGGTTTACTATGAAATTTACACACTTGATATTTGGTGATGGTGGAACTGTCAAATATCTTGGATCTGGTGAGGATGATGGTTTTGTTAATATTGATTTAGGAGCTGTTAAAACAGATTTTGATATTTCCTGTCTGGATTCCACCATGGAAACTTTGTCAGGCACAGGGCTGGAATGCGATGCTGAGGTCACAGTACCAGATGAACTGCTCATTGCCGTTCTGGGGTCCCTGCCAGATACAGTTACTGTAGTGACAACTCCTGCAATGCAAGAAGTAGGATAAATGGAGACCTCTTCAGGCAAAGTAGATTCTGCATTATTATGCCCCTGTGTTGTAGGAAAGTACGTTGTTTCCAAGACTGACTGAGAGACTGTTTCTGTTACAGATCCAAGAGTTTCTGTTGTGTTTTCAGATACTGCCTCTGTTTCAGGCGCTAAAGTTGATGTAGAACTTTCATACTTTGGCTTTATTTCTGGCTTTGATTGTGTCTCTATCTTTTTAGCAGAAGTCATTGACAATTTTGATTTCTTTGGTGCTGGTTCATCATCAGATGCCGAAATCTGACCTTTAAATGAGACAAACGAAAGTTTTATTTATTGTTACTTGTATAATAAATCATGCTGGAAAGAAAAATCAAATAATTTATATAGCATCTGCAGCTAAGCATTCTTCTCTCTCTCTCTCAAAACAGAAAATAGAGTTTACTACCTATACTAAATAAATAACTAAGTAGAGCTAAGGTGGTCTAAATACAAAAAGATAATTACAGTATATCAATTAATTCTACACAACTATAAAAAGGACCAGTTTATTGAACATGGGCTTGGTCCTAGCCTAGCGAAGTCAATAGACATCTTCCCACTGACTTCAGTGAGTGTTGGACTGGCCCTTTGCACATAAGAAATCTTATGTGCAACACTAAATTGACATGATCTCTAAACTGAACATTATGTATACCTGTACAGATTTTGCAGTTCAGGTCAAAAAGATGGGCTCGATGCTGACTTGTTGTGTCCTTTAACATACTGCTAAAAATATCCAGAAGGGGAGCACTACTTTTCTCTGGTGCATCTCGGGTTGATTCTTGCTGCTCCTAAAAATGAACAAATACAAAAACAAAAATGACTGGTTGTTCATTAATTTCAAATATATCAAAGCCTTTGGAATACATAGTTTGAATTTTAGTTGTTTTAACAACAAAAACCTTAAAAAGTCATTTGGCCTCAGCATCTTTGAAAAGGCATTGTATTTTGAAAACATTCTTTATACATTATCACTTTACCTGTGTTTCTTCCCCCCCCCCCCCTCAGTCTTTAGTAAGGACATACCACAGGAAATCAAGAGCTCTCTTTTTTAAGAGTTGTTCTGCTCTCAGTCCCCATCTGACATCAAAAATATGTCCCATCAAATCAGAAGTTTTCCCAGCAAGCAAACTGTGATATTATCGATTGTGTTTTCATACGGAAAGTTATCAGAAAGCATAGATCAACTCTTCAGAAACAAAGATCACTTCTAAAAATTAATATCTTTTAAAAATGAGCATCAAAGGTAGATAAATATATAGCGCCTGATTTTAAAGACTGTCTGCAGTAGTATGCCCATCATTAAGCTTGGTGCACTCCTAAAATTAAAATGCAAATCCTTGTAAAAAACAAATGGTTATTTTACATATTTAGAAACACTCATTTTTGATGAATTGTTTGCAGAACTAGTTGTCATATTTTCCTCAGTGGTTCAGCCCTTAAACAACTGTTTATACTTACATCTGAGTCAGACACTGGTGGAGAATCTTCCATATTTACATCTGGTATGTTTTCCTGTTTTATGACTGACTTCTTGCTTTCATGAGATTTACTTCTTGACTCTGTTATCTAAGAAAAGCATAAAATTATATTCTAACATCAAAAACTCACATATGTACTTTTACCTATTTTGAAATAGTTAATTACAGATGTACCCTACTTTGTACCCTACTACCTATTATTTCAATAATCACTGATGGCTACAAAATGTATTGGTCTGCCAAAATTCTCACTCTCAGCAAATGTTAACAAACAAACTTTTGTGCAGGTGACTCTGGAAAGTCATTTATTAACATCACAAACCCATCAACAATTCCTATGTGAATACATGATAAACAGAATTACATTACTTACTGATTTGATTGGTTTCTCTTTCCACACAGACAGCTCTTTGGAGAGAAGTTCTTCTGGCTTCATTCTCACTAGCTTTGACAAAGAAATCTCTTCACGAAGAACACGATGGAAAAGTCCCTGAAACAAAAACCTACTTTACTGCTATGTTGAAGAATACCAAGAGTTAGATAACTAGTAAAGCAGATTCTTCTTGCAGAAGAATGAACTTTATTCCTTAATTTATGAACTCCATATTAAAAGGTACTAACTAGGTGTAAGCAAAATTGAAAAGGCTTAGTCTGAACAGATACTAAGGATTGAATGGGCATACAGATGAACTATTTTCTGATCACTAAAAGTAATCCTCTAGTGCAAGGTGAACTGCATTTCCAAAGTGGTGTGAGGAAAGCTTGCACTACCCACTACCTATGCTATTCCTGTTCTGTAAATAAAAAAGGACCTCAGCTTACTCTGCTCTCAAGTCTACATTTTCACAACCATTCAATTCATGTTTTAAAAGAATCATCATTCTGTTAATCTCCAGTGAATCTGTGGATCCACTCTAGCTGAAGTCATCCAACGCGTCATACAATGCCAGAAAGGTAGAGAGAGTTGGAATTTCTTGCCACCTTTGCCCAATATATCATTATAAGCAGTATTGTATTCTGAATCAAACAAAGTAACCAAGCTTGCTAGGAATTAATGAGTCACACACAAAGACATTTTGAAAATCACTTCTTTTCAGTCAAGATGTGAATGATTTTGGAATGACTTCGGGTAAGTTCTACAGCCTCAAAAGTTAGAGCTAGTAGAGTTTTGCAGATGGAAATTAAAAACGTTAAGTGTCAAAGAGGTTTCATATATTTTAGCATATACCCAGCGTTTAAGAACACAAACCTGATTTTTTGGGTCCTTAAGATTGAACATGATACTGCGATATTTACTCTTATATCGGTTGTCTGTAACTTGAAACAAATTAAACATTTCCTTTTCAATATTCAGTGCTATCTTGCCCACTTCACTCTCTGTCATGACAAGATCGTCACTATCATTGACTCTGTACAAAAAAAAATAATTTATTATTATACTTCCTCTAAATACAACATTGATATTAAATAAGTTTGGTAATTTTAATTGTGAATAAAATCTCAAAAAATAATGATTGTGAATTCAGTGAGGCTACTCACATGCATGAAGTTAATCACGTACTTAAAGGTTTACAGGTTCAAGGCCTTAGAGGCAATATTCTCCACACAAGTATTTTTGTTTTCACTTTTCAAGGGAACTACAATAAGTTAGTTTCCCTACCACTAAAGAGGAAAAGTTAAGATGACATTGTACTTGTTTGTGTAACCATCTCTGATTTGTTGTTTTTTTAATTTTAAAACTAATTAGCAATAGTTTGAAATTACATGGTGCTTTAGTGTTTGTCAGTAACTGATTCGTTTTTAAATGGTGTGATTACTACTATTTTTTCTTGCAGGGGGGGATAAGGGAAGAGGTAAACCTATACATCACATGCTTTTATCCTTTGGCAACAGGAAAGTAAATTAATCATACTGTATTCTATATATTTTCTTTAGATTTTAACTTAGTAACAACTGCATTATAAAAGTTTCTATGTTGTGATTTAAGACTTCATATTAAAATTGCCATCATAATACTTCAGGTTTTCCCCCCTGCCCTTTAAGAACATTTAACATTCAATTCTGATTCTGTGCATTTGGAAATTTTACCTCTGAATGTGAGACATCACCAAACTTTCTTTAGTTCACTTTAATATTAAGCTTATGTCAACTATTTCACTTGAAGCATGAAGTCACTGCCTCCTTATCACTGTTAAAGAGCAGTGCAGTCTAAACATTTATTTCAAAGTTTGTTAATGCCTTTATAGTAAGTAGCTCACTTAAAGTTATCCTGGTTAAAGTTGTTTCGTTGCTGATCAATTAGGGAACATGCTCATTTAAAGTTGTGCAATGCTCCCTTCTAACCTCGTTTGGCAGCTGCCTGCTTTGTCCACTGCTTGCAGGAAGAGCAGCCTGTTGCAGCTAGCTGGTAAGGGCTTGGAACCAGGGTGGACGGGCAGCCCCCCTATCAGCTCCCTGCTTCTCTAAGTTCCCTGAGCAGCAGCTGCCAGCAGGCTGCCAATTGCAGCTGTCCCTCCCCGCACTGCCATGTGTTGCTCCTACCCTCTGCCTTGGAGCAGCTCCCTGAGCCTCTTGCTTGCTATGCGGGGGAGGGGCGGACTAATGTCCCCTCCCCCTGCTCCTACACCCTGCTTACCCCTTCTTCTCCATATAGAACAGGGTGGGGACAGGGACAGAGAGACAGAGAGAGCCTGGGGCAGCAGCTGCTCTCTCAATTCCTGACACTTAAAAAGACAATGCACTTAAGAGTGGGTCAGCTTACTTAAAGGGGCAGTGTGTATCTCTCTCTCCCACACACAAGGTGTATGTCTGTCTCTGTCTGCTACGCTATCTCCCCTCCCCGCCATTCCTGCTCCCTTGTATCTATTGCTCCCTTGTAGCATGTGAGGCTACATTAACAACAATGTATTAACCCTTGAGGGCTCAGCCAAGTGCTAGTTCATCATTTAGCACCGGGGGTTCTCAAACTGGGGGTCGGGACCCCACAGGGGGTCATGAGGTTATTACATGAGGGGTTGCGAGCTGCTTTGCCTCCAGCATTTATAATGGTGTAAAATATATTGAAAAGTATTTTTAATTTATTGGGGGGAGGTGTCACACTCAGAGGCTTGCTATGTGAAAGGGGTCACCAGTACAAAAAAGTTTGACCACCACTGATTTAGCAGCAAGGCATTCCCTGGGATCCCACCCTCTAACTTCACCACCTCAACCAAGCTTCACAATCATCATAGCTGTGAACAGTATTAAATTGTTTAAAATGGAGAGAGAGAGAGAGAGAGAGAGAGAGAGAGAGCGCGTGTGTGTTATATATATATATATATATATATATATATATATATGTATGTATATAATTAGTTTTTTGTCTGGTGAAAAACATTTTCCTGGAACCTAACCTCTTCCCCCCCCCACCCCATATGGGGAAACTGGATTCGCTTAACATCATTTCGCTTAAAGTCGCATTTTTAAGGAACATAACTGCAACGTTAAGTGAGGAGTTACTGTACAAAGTAAGTGTGTTGAATTCCCACCTTTTCCATAAAATTTCTTTGAGGGATCGTCGTATATTTTGTCGAATTTGAGAGTTGGGTTGTGATTGAGTGGGGTTAGCTGCTCCTTTTGCTTGTGCAATTGCAGACATAGCTGAAGTGGAAGACATTGCTGTTTTTCTAAACCCTCCAGGTAAATTGGAAGACACAATTGATTTTTTGGAAACTGATGGTGAACCATGGGAAAGAGGTGACTGTTTTGAAGAGGAAACATTGCCTGATGAAAGCCAAGATTTCTTAGGAATTACACCTTTGAAGCTCGCAGCAGAATATTTAGTTGGGTGTTTAGTTAGTGAAGTGCTAGTAAATGATGGGGACTTCTTTGGACCAAGGTTTTTGGACAGGGAAGACGTCTGTTTCTCGACTGTAGAAGGTGAAGCAACCCCTTTCTTTGATGCTGTAGTAGGTTCTATGGGTTTATCCTCATTCTTCTTCTCTTCCTTCTGGGCTGTTAAAACAAACAGAAAAACAATAAATATATGGCTATAAAATAAATGGCCATGTACAGTAATACCTAAGTATACCAAAGAAGCTTTACAAATATTTAAAAAAATTGTATTACACTTAGTATCTTCATTCTGCAACAGATTTGATAATTTTATTATTACTTTTGATATTCATTTAGATGGGAGACACGATCCTACTAATGAAAACCAGTTATTCATTCAGAAAGAACAGTCTGGGAAATAATGCCTCCAAACAGTCTAATTTTCAAACATGCATCAACTTCAGTTTGTGTCATACAACCTATTACGAGCTCACAATTCTTAAACTTTCACTGGCTTTATTAAAATATGAAAAAAAAGAGTGCATAGGTATATCTTAGCTTGGTTTGGAATAAACTGAGTATTTAAAACACTGGACAGAATATATTCCATACAAAGAGGAGGTTGAGTATGGAGATTGAGATTACTTCATTTCAGACAAACTCCTTTAAGATTCTCAAAGAAAAATTATGAGGATATATCACAATATATACAAAACATTTAAAAAGCTATACCACCCTCAAACAGTCCAGACATGGGTTTCATTAACAATCAGCTATTAATATTCAACTTGCATGAGAATGAAAAAAACGTTACCAGTGCTTTTTGAACATTCAGTGTACCACATATTACTATCTGAATTAAATAATCAAGTTATAACAATTTACTTAACACTTATTCCGGTACATGTAGTTATTGTCTAGATTTTGTAAATTTGAGAGAACGAATTCACAGTGGTGAATCATTTCCAAGAGCTTGACTGAATTTTACTAAACTAAACATTGTTTTAAAAAAATCAATTACTTTTCCTTTACACAAACATGATTTAAGGACTGCGTTAGGCACTGTTTGCTGCACTGAACTTTCATACAGTCTTACTTTCAACTGGAGCGATTAGAATGAAAGTGAAATAATCTGACATCTCTAACAAGTTATTAGTAAGTTTTTATTTAACTTCCAAGTTTTTCTAATTGCCGACCTCTCCCTCTGCCACTGCAGATATTAGACAGGCAATTTGATGTCAGGAAAAGATATAAGATTATGCAAGCAAAGGCCCCAGTTCTCAACTGTGCAACAACTCCACTTGGGGACATAAGGTGGTGACAAAGGTGTCCATGCTATAATTCCTGGACCAGTTAGGGAATGATTCAGCACAGCAGGATCAAGAAAATCAGCAAAAGCAGGTAAGGACAGTTCCACATTGGGATATTACATACAGAAACATCATCATTTACAGATAACAATTCTAATTGCTACACCACCATCCTGGATCTTTTATGATACAACGAATAGTCCATTATGTGAAGGACTGAGGATGTGGGAGATTACTCAGGAACAACTCCTGAAATGTCATTCTATTTCTTCCTTCTGAAGGAATGCTGGGAAGACCAAGCTGTGACTTCACGCTTCCCCTCTCAGACTAGAAGTAGCTAGACTAGTTATAATGTGCACCCTTCTAATGATACAGAACACTTAAACAAGTAGGACTTCTAAATATAAGATTTAATCGAAGAAGTCAAGTTTATCTTTGAGGATTTGGTACACTTCCTGGACCTCTCCCATAGAATGCCCTCAAGACAAGTTATCAGGAGACCCAACACGTTTTGTTCTTTACCCTCCACACCCACTGCAATAGAATCAGAAAGCAGCAGCAAAGTCAGACTCTTAGGATAAATATGTTTCCATCTCTTTTGAAATGGACTCCAAGATGTGTAACCTCCTGGGTAAGACAGACAGACTTTTGGACTTGTTTGACACTATGTTGAAAAAGTTCCATTATCTCTAGAGCCACAAAGAGACAAGCCCACACCTTCTTTAGATGGTCTGTTACGAAACACTTTCATCGGAACTCAGGGAACTGATGCTCTAATAAACCAGATGTCACAATATTGTAGTTGGAAGTAGCTATTGGCACATGAATGTAAGCATCTTGAAGATCCACAGGCGCCAAATTAGTTACACTCGCTCAGTCAATAATCACATTCCAAGTGACTCCTTCCTGAATCTTGTGGGGGCAAAATGTGACCATTTCCAGTCCAGGATGAAACAACTTCCTTTTGACATCTTGAGTGTGATCAAGTGGAATGATTGACTGAATTTCTCCATTGAGTGAACTAGAGTAATTTTTTGTCCTGAAAATGATTTACTGTAACTATCGCTGTCCCATTTTTTGATATACTGGGACAATATTAGCCAAAGTCAGGATGTATAGGAACTATGAAATAATAGTAATACCTAATACTTATATATAGACTGGGAAGTGAGGAGAAGGGCCCAACAGTCTAATATGACGAACCTTCATTGATTTAGTTCCTTCGTGATAAAGATGATCTTAGAGGTTTCCACAGTACCTTCTTTGTGGTACCTAAGCACTTCCATGGTACCAAAACATATATTCAGCCTAGAAACTAGAAAGAGAAGGGTTTCCTACCATTTGAGTTTGGCCAAAACAAACAGACTCAGAATTAATGGACGCAGAAAGCCCAGATACTTCATTCAACAGTCAGAAGTCTTGGGAACAGGAGAGGCAAATATACCCAAGAGCCATGTAAACTAGCACTTCCAGACCTTCTTTCTTGGTTTATTGAACTTCTGACTCATTTTGAGTACATATCTTTTCTTATTGCTTTCAGTAAGAAGGGGCAGAAGCAAGTTTCTGTGACTCAGTACAAAGTAGGGTGACCAGATATCCCGATTTTATAGGGACAATCCCGATATTTGGGCCTTTTTTTATATAGGTGCCTATTACCCCCAACCCCCATCCCGATTTTTCACACTTGCTATCTGGTCACCCTAGTACAAAGTGAGGCAGAGTACATCTGGGATTTGAAAACAAACTGGGTGAAACCTTGAGTCCTCCTCAGTGCCAAGACTTTTGGGAAATCTGAGCAGTGCTGCTATATTACTCGTGATAACAGTGAATGACTCAGGACTTCCTGACTGGTATATTACAGTTGCAGAAATAAAATAAAAGGCTATTCTGGAGAGGTTTGTTTGTATTTGCTATATTTGTAAGTATTGTGTAGAATATTTAAAATGAGGAAGAAGTCATATTTACCAACAGGACTCGTTTGTATGCAATTATAAATGGTTCATATTTAGCAATTTTATGCAGGTTTCCCAACGTTGCAATATTTGTGTAAGGATTTTCAGAACACATATGAAATTCAGTTACATGTGTCAGCCCAAAAGCATTTTACCCAACAGAAAATTATGGAAGATTTAATATACTTCTATATCTCAAATATGACTTTTGATCCTGTTGTAGCTTAATACATACTCATGACCTTGTGAATATAAAACATACACAAATATTTTTGCCACCATCATCCTCCCAACCCCCTCTAGCACCATTTGTCTAACTTAGATTGTAAACTTCTTCAGGCCGGGACAAGTGATGTGGCTTAAACAGTGTGATATGCAAATTATCCAATTAAACAATTCTAAAATATGAATGTCTATGGCTGAAGGGATTAATTTTATAGAAATGCATCAGTCCCAGCATTCTGGCATTTCTGAAAGCTTAAGAGGTGTTAAGATTTTTCTCTTCTACTTACAAAGACAGACGTGGTTAGCTGTTTTTCTAGATTTTGCCCTTTCTGTGGTTCACCTATTTTTTAAAAAAATCTGTTTTTGCTGAGGGAAAACGTGATGTCCACAGAACAATGGGGATAAAACAAATGTTTTTAGGTATTAATGATGTTCCTGAACCATCCATATTTCCCTTAAGAAGTGCCTTTTTGACCTAGTTGTTATAACATTCACAACAATTAAACACAGCAGCTGCTTTGAAAATGTTAATCTTTTGTCCAACAGACATTTTAAATTAAATTATGTAATAGTGCTTGACAAATGAAGTGAGATGTGATAAGCCTCAATGTGCATCATAAGGGAGGCTCATAGATTCCTATTTTGGTCCAGATTCCTAGTGGTTGTAGTATAGTAATTCCATTGAAATATCTGATCAGACTCAAAACTGAATAAAATCCTTTTATAATCATCATCCACAAAAGCATAGATATTTAATCACCCCATATTAAACTCTATGTTGACTAGGATTTTCAGGAGGGTCTAAAAGCAATATGTGATATTATTAATTGCTTTTTTCAAAGTAAATATTTCAAACACTAAGCTCTGGAACCTTAGAAGTGTTTTTCCCTCCCCATTACGAAAACTTTAGAAGTCTGATATAAAAATCATGATCTGATGTAAAACTGCAATGACTTTGTATTTTTACCATGTAGAGATAGCTGCTTTGTTTGGGAAGAATTTAGTATCTGATAATAACAAAGGATTTTTTTTCCTCCAGTGCTGGAGGATTTTTACACTGAATAATAGTTAATCAAACTGTAAAAAGTTACACAGCAATAATTAAGACAGCTCACTCAACAGAAAAAATTTATCTTACTGCAAATTTTCCTTTGAGTACTGTCATTTGGCTAAAAAATATTTATACAAATTTAGGAGTATACATACATAAAATGTATATGCAAATTTAGGAGTATTTATTTGTTGGTTACTCCTATAGATAAAAAATATTCATGATGTTTTATAAATGTACCAGGTTCAAAATGAGCCATGCTGAATTAAGGAATCAGTTTTAAGTTATATTAAGTGAAGTCTGTAGTGTTTTGACACATTTTAGGTAAGCATGCTATCAAATTCTTTTTAAAATATACTTCATACTAAAGTCAAAAATTATTACCTGAACAGCATTGACTACGGCTAGATTTTAAATATATATATTACACACACGCACACACACACTCATGAGAGTTGTATTATGGGTGACTTTCTCCATTATTGTGGAAGTGATAATGAAGGCATCTCTCTCTACCCTATATATTAACGGGAAGGGAGTTAAATACTTGTTCATCAGCACTTTAATAGAAAAAAGGAAACAGAGCTTGAAAGTTAATACTGTGCTCAATCCCTTACTTCCCATATTTAGTCTAACATCAGGCTGCTTAGGGTGGTTCGTTGCAGGCTGCCTTGGCATTGTGCCAATGGGAAAAAAAAAACCCCAAACCCCACCCTAAAGTAAAACATTGTCAAATATAAAACTTCAGCTTCTGAAATTGTTCAACCGATGTAGTGTTGTGAAAAAGATGCTGTAGCATCTTTTATTCTGTGGCACTGGCATTACTACTGAAGACGTAAAAATTTCTGAGTCAAGAGAGATAATTCTCCAGATCAGCAGACACCAGAAAATGAGGAAACAAACTTTAAAATTTCACAATACTTAACAATTCAGTCTACATCTTAAATTGTGGCAACTAAAAATTTCTACCTAAGGAGACTTCTTGATTATAGAACTTGGAAGTTAATAGGATTTCTCAAGCACAAACTTGTGTTTACTTTCTAATTCAATTTTATACAGATAGCTCAGTGACTTGAAAATACCTACTGATTACCTTAAATACTTATTTATTTAAAGGACACTGCACTAAACCATTTTAAGAAAAATATTCAAAATTTGATTCATTACAACAATCACCCACTAACTCCGCCCCCGCCCTGAGCTCACTCACCCCCCCCCCTTTTTCTTCCTATGACTGGCTACTTCACCGTGAATGAGCCCTCTAAATATGTTGCATGCAGTGTAATTGTAGCCGTGTTGATCCCAGGATATTAGAGACAAAGCTGGTACAATAAAAGATATTACCTCACCCACTGTATCCCTTGAAATGTGTTAACTATTTAAGCTGTACAGTTTATTTCACCTTGTATTTACCTTTGACACTCCTGAGTACATTTCCGAGGCCTGACGAAGAGCTGTGTGCGAGCTTGAAAGCTTGTGTCTCTCTCACCAATAGAGCCTGGTCCCATCAAAGATATTATCTCACCCACTTTGCCTCTAACATCCTGGGACCAACACAGCTATCACAACACTGCAGACAAGTTTTTCCATTGTTATTTTATTTCCTTCCACGGAAGTCTGGCTGTAGAAACCCATATTTTCTGAAAAATCTCTGCATTTCTGTTTAGTCAGGTAGGTCTGTGTTATCACCATTCATGGGATTTCATTTAATAATCCCTCTGATTTTAGTTTAGTAAGCTGTGTGCAACCATCTAGTTACTACAAACTTTTATCACTTAAAAATTAAATTCACTTCAGCTTACCAGAAAGGGAGGGAGGGAAGAGTTGTTGCCGTTTTTGTTCCTTTTTAGTTATCTGAATTATTGTTCCATCAAATATTAAATTTCTTGCTATAGTTCACACTAACAGTTTTAAACTGTATGGCCATAGTATAATACACACTGAGATACAGTGGTGAGGAGTCGATCATGAATATATATAAATATATTTTAAAAATGGGGAGGTTTTTGCAGGTCTTCATAAAATTTGTAATAACCCCTCCTCCAGAACTGTAACAGTACAAGACATTACTTGAAAGAATATTTACAAATAATCTTTTTGTGGCTGTGGAAGGTAAGTTTAGTAATTATTCACTGTGAGAAGTGCTGGGGGGAAATCATTGGAATGGGGTAATATTGCTGAATGTAGAACTCGGTATTACTTTCTACTGCTGATCTTATCTATTCACTACAGTTATGACACTCACCACACTTAGGGATATGGATCACTTTACAGGAGTAAGTTAAAAAGCGAAAAATGTCCCAAGCATAGTCTACCCTTAAAAGTTGTATCAGCGTAGCTACATTGTTTAGGGGTATGAAAATATCCACATCCCTGACTAGCAGAGCTACAACGGAAAAGTGCTTTCATCGACATCACTAACATTGTTCAGGAAGGTGGCATTCCTACACTGACAGGAAAACCTTCTCTGTCAGCATAGGCTGCATCTACTACAGTGGGAGTTTAAGCTGGCTTAGCTGTTCTAACAAGGCTATGCCGGCATAGGTTCTGTAGTTAGACATTGTGCAAGTATAGGACATAAAACCACTACATGCCATTGCCACACAGCAACTTTAAAAAATAAAGAGTGAAAATTCCTTGCCAGCAGGCTTATTTTTGGGTACCACAGCCAGCAGTTTGTGAACAGGATGAATGGAGCTGTGCTTTTTGAACATGGCCGGACTGGAATGCAGATGTATTTCTGGCAGAAGTAAACTTCTAAGGAGAGGACCTAACATTGGAAATGCCATGTGCTCCTGACTCCCGTTAGCCTCACCCTTAGATTTGGTAGGTTAAGGATTCTGGATGAGTGCAGGTGGTGTGGCAGGTCATACAGGGTGCACCAGCCTCCAAGCCTACATAGGGGTTATGTAGGTCATATCCAGTATTTTGATTTCATGCAAAAGTTAACTGGCATCCTGTGCAGAGAACAAGTGTAATATGTTTTTGCCAATCCATCTTGCTCGGAGGCAGGTAGCTGCATTGTTTCCAAATGAACTTTACTATTATGTGCTTCAGTAGCCTAGCCTAAACTGGTAGGAAAAGGCACTCTCAGTCAAAGTTGAAAAAGGCATCCCTGATCACTTAGCTAAGAATCCAGGGCAGCAATTAGTTGAGTAAAACTCAGAGATTGTTAACTGTTTTATCAATGGGTGGGCAGGCTCCCTCAGTTTTGAATATTCCTAGATTTTGCCATTTCCACTTTCCTTTGCCACTCAGCATCATCTACATCTTATCTGACTGATGGTAAACCAACCAGCTTTCAGGCAGCTGTGGTGTGCACATCTTCTTGCAGGAATGACTAATTATGGGAATAACTGTCTGAACAAAATTATACTTTAAAAAAAAGCCATCTCTTTGAAGAGCAAGGGCTGTTGAATTCTCAGGCAAGCATGTTTTTTTTAAATAAGAAAATAAAAGTGAAACCCTTCAATTCATTCACATACAACTGAAAACTGAAATATATTGCTCAGCTGGTGCTTTAAAGGTCAGTTCTAAAGCACTCCACAAAGAGAAGTTACTTACCAGTAACTGTAGTTCTTCAAGTGTTGCCTCTGCATAGTCTCACAGTTGGGATGTGCACCTGGCACCTCAGAGCTTCAGAAACTTCTAGAAGAGACATGCCTGTAAGGTGCCACTCAAACACCTTCCTGGGGCACTGAACATTTAGTGCCCAAGGCCATATAAGAAGGTGCAGCCAACAACCGTCTCAATTCCTTCTTTTCCGTGATCAGAGGAACCGTTCCTATGCGTGAAGTCTGTTTTTGTCAGACTTCTTGTCATTTCTCTCAAAAAATAGTTGTATATAGTTAGCTTTTACTTATTTTACAGTATCATTTTTAGGCAATTTTAGTATTTGTGTGCCATTGTGCACTTGGGGATTTGGGCTAGTTCCTACTATCAAAACTGAGTCAGATCCTAATAAATCCAGATTTAAAAAGGTATGCCTCTTGCCCCTCTATTTTTCTCAAGTCAGATGTCCATATCAGGTGTCTGGTCTGCCGCAAGATGTCAATCCCTAAACTGGTGCTGTGTGCTAGGACTTTACAACCCAGGTACTGAAATGGTAACTAGTCTCCATTCTCACTTGATTGAGTAAACACTGGAGCTAGGCCGTGTCTACACTGATGATTTGTCATGCTGCAAGCCAACAACATAGCTATGCAAATGCAATTCTCTAGTGTAGACAGACAAAGCTACCATGTGCAGTTACAGCTTGCTCCCTGCTTGAGATCACCTTATAGCAGTTTACCCTGTCTACACTAGGGGATTAGACCTGTGCAACTGGCCTCCCTAGTTGAAATGGGGGCAATACCTGCTGTAGACAAGGCCTTAGTTTTTTTCAGAACCACTTGTGTATTCAAGGGACAGTATAGGACATCTTCAGCTCCAAAGCCTTCTGCACCCAGATCAACACAATCAACAGAATCCAACAGTGGAAATATACAAGAGACCACCTCAAAGAACCCCTTTTATTTGGTGGAAGGGAAACGGGGGGGGGGGGGGGGATTTCCCATTGGTTATACAACCAAGTGAACAATATTAGTAAAAAAAAATGCAAACAGCAATATAGGGTGGTGAGTTTTTTAATCAAATTTCCATCGGTATCGAACGAGTAGAAAAGAACCACCCTATGAGCCAGACTGTGCCCGACACTTGTGCCAAGCCTCCTCCTTCACTCTTGTGGCTCCTCACGCAGGAGCCAGACACACAGTGTGATTGTGGAGTGCTGGCCTTCTGCCCTCCAAAAGCACCCAGGATGACAGCTGCTTGAAAGGGGGAGTAGGATGCATGTGCCCTCGCCCCCAAAGGTGGCAGGGCTCCAGTATGTATTTTCCCAGAGTACTGGCAGAGTCCTCTCAGGTACTCTGGATGCAAGATTTCCCCTCTGCACCACCCTCAATAGTTTTTACTTATGAAGTGCCCTAGTCCTCAATTATTATTAATAATGTATCATGGGCAATTTGCACAGTGATAGCCCTGTACTGTGCCTTCTATTTCTTAGGCACTACTCTACAATGCTAGGGACTCATGGTGGACAAGTAATAACAGATCCCATGGAATGAGATAGGTTTGAATCAGGAGACTGGACATTCACTTGTGGGGACAAACAATGACAGGGTGGATCTTCTTCTCTATCTGCCTAGGCAAAATGCCTCTGCTACTAGCTCTTAGGCCTTGGCGACATACAAACTTGTACTTATTTAATTACTAAAGGTATAGAATCATAGAATATCAGGGTTGGAAGGGACCTCAGGAGGTCAAATGTTTTAAATGTATGTTTTAAAACTGGTTTAGTTAAACTAGTGCAAGTTTGTGCAAAGACATTCTTATTTCAGGTTGAATGTGGCTTATTTTTGTTTAAATTAAACCTGTAGAACAAAATTAAGCTAAACCAAACTAAGCCACTCAAACTGAAATAAGCATCTACACACAAACTCACACTAGTTTAACTACATGGTGCAAATCCCTTTGTCAACACTGCTACTGCAGCTTAAGAGTAGCTTGTTTCAGTTTACTTTAAACCTGTTTCTAATAGTTTAAGATAAGCCAAAATAAAGGTACGTACAACCTTCTGCACTGGTTTAAACTAAATTTGTTTAAACTAAATTTGTTTTAAAATCACATCTTACGTTGAACTAGTGCAATTATGTGTAGACATGCCTTAGTTAAAATGGCACAAGTCTGTGAGTATTATAGGTTTTCATCCCACCTTGTTACCCTCCACTCCCATTATGTGTACACTGCTCCTCTCTTCCAGCCTTTCCTCTTTTTTACATTGTATGGTATATTTTCCTTTCCCTCCTCACCCATGCCACCTTCTACATGATAACATTTTTTTATCAATAAATAAAAATAAAAATACAAGAACAATTATCACATGCACATCAGACTTTTGATTTTGGGGCTCCCATCTCACTGCTGTCCTTTGACAATGTCTCTTCACTTTGTTACAGTTGTGTACGAACAGAAGCAACCCAAAAGCCCTTTGTATCTGGAATCCTTTGATGACAACTTGTGTGAGTAAGCACTACTCAGCCTGTGGATAAGGCTCAGATCTAGACAGAGGCAATGATTAACCTACGCCATAGAGGAGGCAAAGAAAAATGGAGGCTAACGTAATCAAGGGCAGAGTTTCATAAATGTTGCCCCCTTGCTTCCCAGTAGGAGGCACCATAAAGTTGGCTGTCCCCTAATCCACTGTTGTAGGATGGGAGGAGAGATGTATGGCAAATTTTTGCCTGACAGAGCCCCTTTCAATGAACTATTTTTGCTTTAAAGTCCAATTCATTAATAATTTATAAGAAATACTACTATCAAATAGAATATTGCAATTAATGGCTAAGAATTCATACTAAATTAGTAGTTACAGCTAAGTTGCAGCTAAGTCAACAAATAGTTTATTGGCTTTGTGATCGAAAACTTAACTCAGTGACTTATATCACAAGATCCAACATATGAATTTAAAATAGTTTAGGTTTAGTGTACACACTGGTTCATCTAATAAAATATATTTACTATGTCTTGTAAGTTCTCCTCTTACTACCAAAAGGCGTTATGATTTTATATAAGTTATGTGTGCTGTGACACAGCTGATAAGTGAATAATCAGCTTTAAAATTAGGATACAGGCAGACCTTTACCTTCAGTTTTCTCCTCCTTCTGATTAATCTTCCAGCTTGAAAATGATGAAAGATTTGCAGCCGATTTCCACTTAAGTAAAAATGGCAAAAATTCATTTTCTCTTCCAAATGTTCTTCTACTACCAAAGAACCTGCATTGAAGTCTTTAGATATGTGCATGTCGACATGCTACTAAATGAACTTTGACATCAGCAAGTGGTCCAGCCACCACCTACGTTGTTATAACCAAAATATTTGATATCTCCTCAAGTCTTCTGTTTCCCACATATACACATTCTGTAATTAAGTGACCTTTACAAAAGATGTTAAATACCAATGAAGCAATTTAATTTTTTTCCCTCCAGTTGACGGGTAAGTTATGACTTTATATACTGAATTAAAAATGTAACAGTTGGCTAATTTGTCAGAAAGTAACACACTTTCTCTTATTTACTATAGGACCAATAATGAGAGAACTACTATTCATCACTGACATTCTTTAGATCCGTTCTGAGTCATTCTCTACTTTAAATCTTCATTTGACAATAATTCTCTGAAATTTTTGTTGTTGTAGATATTAACTGCTTCAACTAAAAAAAGTAAAGCTTTATAAACCTTTCAGAATGCTGCTCAACTAAATATTATACAAGCAAGACTGCACTCCTAGCCCACCTGACATATGAGGATATCAAAAGGCTCAAATGACTAAAAGAAAAAATAAAACCACGAGTATTAAAACCTTGTGGTAGACTTTAAAAGTAGTCTAGAATATTTGACAAGACCACAGCTTTAACATAATATGCAGATTTTCTGTATTAAATATAAATTTGGATCCAGACATCTTTCAGATGTGTTTCTTATTTCAGGATCCGTCATTTTTCATTTTACTGTGATTATCTATTTTGTACAAGTTTTCAAACACACTGGGCAAACAAGGGGCAGATCACACGTAAAAATATACATATAATTTACAATTCACTGTTAAGTTGAATGACAACCAGCTATATCAGTGCCGTATGATCCGGAGCTCCATCTTCCATCTGGAGATTTTTTTTTATGAAGTGCACTGACAATTCACTTATTCCATTTATCTAAGAAAATCACCCCTCGCCCCCACTATTAATTCCTACGAACTCAATGCATGACATATTAAAAACGACAAAAAATAAGGACAATAGCTCTTTTGTAGAGCCAAGTAAGCAATGGATATTATCCTCCTTTGCGATCCCATATTTTTTATAAAAACCTTATGAATTAAATATCAAATCAGTAGACTAAAGTCCCTCCCTCAACATATGCATTAAAAAGTTAACTCTTTTTAGAAATGCACTGTTTTTATAAAACATGGCAGACGATTTTTAAAAGGTCATAACTTTATCAGGTTATTTTAGAAATCATTTTGTTGGGGCTGTGTTTTTCCTGCTTGAAAGATAATCCACTGGATAGACATTTACACTATTTTGCTATTTCATTTTACTTCTACTTTGACAAGCCCTGAAACTTGAGGGCTTTAACAACCATTTGATATAAACTGAAGGCTAAGGGTACATTAAAGAAACATGTCCTGGCAAAAGCATTAAAATACTACCGATTCTCTCATCCACGCCGAACCTGGATCTTTGAAAACCCTTGTTTCACCTTCCCCAATCTCAATGACCCTTATCCTTGTAGCGATTAAAAATTAATTTTGAAATACATTTTCTATATATGTAGTGTACTGGATGCTATGAGTAAATGCGGATCAGCTACTAAAATAAACAGGCCTAATTTCTGAAAAAGAAAAAATGTGTATATTTACTTCCCCATAGCTGTACAGCCTAAATACTGCCTACATCTTCAACACAAATAAATAAAATGTATTATTATTCTTCTGGCATCATATGTGCATGATGCTTCCCAGTTAATTAGTACAGGTGAACCAATAAAGCCAATGATTTCCATTCAGACTGTTAAGATGTTAGACAGTGTAAACCAATACTCAGCCTGTATGTTTGGATGGATTTAATAAATTGCAAGTAGGGCCTAATTTCTCATCACAAAATACTATGAATCTGAAAATCCAGGGGAATCTTGAAGCAGCCATTGTAGTGGGGGTTGGAGGGAGGAGGAGGAATCTTTAGAACTGTGTGTTGCGTGCTTCAAATAACCATGTTACAAGTGTTTCTGTATATGAACCAAATTCAAAGGTAGAGATCATTTTTATCATACAAGTGTACTGAATCCCACTCCTACCCAGATTATTTGTCAACATTTAACAGAGGACTAAAGAGATTTGGCTCTCTCCGTCCTGCCACCCAATAAAATCATTGTCATGTTAAAAGGTACTGAAATCTTACATCCACCAGCTAGTGCAACAATATTTAGCATACAGTATAGCTGCATTTTATGCATGTGCTATATTGACTGAAGGAAAGACTAATTTAGGGTCTGAACAAAGACTGATCCTTCAACCCTCAGTCACTGAATTTACTCATTTGACTCCTGTAGGACAATGTGGGCAATTAAGGGTTTGTCGCATGAATAAGGATTTGCAGGATCAGGGCCTTAGCTTGAGGGTAGAGAGCACCTACTTAGGAGAATTTCCATTTCAGTTCAGTACAATGTAAATATATATATACCTATGTACACTAAACAGAATAAAGCATACACTACCTTACTTTTACATTTTAACCATTTGTAGAAGTTCCCTAAACAAAGAGGCTGTGATTGATGTTTCTTAGGAGACACTATGGATCACTTCAATCACAAATTATTCTACCAGATTTATCAACCAAAAATGAAAGAATCTTTTCCACAGAAAAAAAAATTATATTTGGTAGTTTAGTAATGGTACAAACAGAATCCAAGACATTTGTAGAACTTACCTTAATTAGAGCAATCTAAAATTCCATCCCTATTGGCTGATTAGAGAACTCTTCATCTGGTATATACTGAATTATCTTGTATTCATTAATAAGGCCTGGTCTACACACACATTTTGTACCGATTTAATTTTCAGTTAGGGGTGTGCTATTCTGTCAAAACAGTTAAATCAGTGTAACCCCATGTCTGGATGCAGTTATATCTCAATAAAGGTACCTTATGCCAATACAGCATTTTCCCTTAGAGAAATAAGCTATACTGATACAAGCAAATTTATACTGGTGTAACTGCATCTATATTAACCAGGTTGTACCACATACAATTATAGTAGTATATTATTATTAATTATTTGTATTACCGTTAAAGCAGATTTTTGAGTGTAGACAAGAGTTCATAACGGGCCCCTTTTTAGACAGAAAAAAACCCTGCTTTTTTAAACCTACAATGGTAATTTAAAATGCAACTCTGTAGTTGTTATGGGATATAAAGTATCAAAAACTATTAATTTAAAATCAAGTAGGAGAAAAAAGTAATCTCCAGAACACTATAAATACCATGTACTAAGGCTGCATTTCTAAAAGAAGTGCAGTAAAATAGAGCGGGAAGTTTACCTTTAAATGCAATATACTACAGTATTCCAGAGAAAGTCTAAAAAGTTGTGCATAATAATAAAGTAATTTTTCTGGGGAAATACTTGTGTTTCCTTTATGTTCAAAAGTTCTTTCACCTGAACAATCTAGGTCTCAAGATGAATTTCAAAATGAAAAATATTCACTTATTTTAAATGTGTATTTGTTAAGTTAATATATAATTCATGTGTTTAATAACCAGGTCTACTTCTGAAAATAAAAATTAAACCCCGATAAAAGGTGGCTAATAAAAGCTGGGAGAAAAAGTAACATTTGCATTCATTAAATTTCAAATTGAGAAAATATCAGTCACTAGACATCTATTTATCATGTGTTTTGAAATGTGAATCATATGATTTCACTTAAAATCCTATTACATTATAACACTATTTCACTGGAGTCAATCAAAAATGTGATAAAGTACAAAATCTATTTCACATTACAAATCGGTATTTACTTACCTTTATATGAGCTAACAAGAGGTTATGGATGCTATTCAGTACCTGCAAAATTATAATATGTAAGGCAAAATCTCTGCCTAATTTCCCTTTAGATGTTTCCTTGTGTGTGGATAATGTGTGAAATATGAACAATACAGAGATAACAAGGAAATAAAGGCCCCTTCCTCACTTAAGTAAAAGATGATCCTTAAAATATTTAAAGTAAATAAAACAAAACATCAGGAATCATAGACTCATAGATCTGGAAGGGACCTCGAGAAGTCACCTCGTTCAGTCCCCTGCATTCATGGCAGGACTAAGACGGAGAATTTGAATATAGTTGACAGTTAAAAATATAAAATATAAAAGGTCTGTAACAAACCCTGTTGAAAAATCCCGTCTTGGCACTAGCAATGCAAATGCAAAACTTGAGAAGCAAAGTGCCAAGGCTAGATGTATGATAATAAAATTTAAGTTAGTACAGTGAATTGTTGGTAACAGGGGCACCTCGTGTAACTTACAGTATTTTGAATTTAAGATATATATATAGATACTCACCTCCTCTGAGAACAGAAATGGTTATTGCCTTTGGAAAACATTTGGTAACTTACTCAGAAAGTTTACATTCAGAAACCAGTTGCATACACTTTGATATCAAAATTATAAATGAACCTTATAAAATTTCCCTTATACAAGTGTGTGAGAATCTTTGAAGGTGGAGAGAAAATGTGTGTGTCATATTAAGAAAAAGATACCAAATTTCCTAATCTTACAGAGCCAAGAATGGATGGGTATTCAAATAAAATGTAAATGATTACTCAGGAATATCCCTATGCGATACATACATTTGAATAACAGTGAAGATGAAATGGCAGCAGTCTTTTCTGGCTTTACTGCATTGTAATTATGATCGCTTGCCCAGGATGGCGTGCTGTTTTCTGATGCTGGCTCTTTAGCAACTGGTTGGGTGTTTGCTTCAGTTTTAGGTGCTGTCACCATACTTTTCTTCATGTTAATCTCTTTTTTCTCAGGAGTTGGTTTCTTCTGGGTGGACAAAGGCTTAGTACCTGCCTGTGTAATTAGTAGAACCGTAATTACTAATAATAGTAATGACAGAAAGAGTTATCATGTTGCATGTATTTAGTGACAAAATATGTCTTCGTATATAGTGAATAATTACAAATGCATTTCAGATTACATAGTTACAATACAAAATACAAAAAGTCTATAAAGCTAGGAGAAATGCATTAGCCTAGCAGGAGAGTGTGTTGAGTCTCTATTCACAAGCTGACCTCGCCAGCAAACTGAACACAGTTGTATTTATCATCAAATATACGCAAACCTGCACATCCAGCTGTACTTGCCATGTTAACGTGGTTTAAGAGAGCTAAGTAATATGTATTTTAAAAGGCTTTTAAGAAATTCTTTTATTTCCTTACATGTGACACAAATCCCCTTGCATAGCCTGTCTCCCCATTAAAAAATAAACCTAAACACGTTTAATCCAGGATAATACTAATAATTTTAAACCTATGAACTAGCTTTAAAATATTCTATACTGGGGAAATTATTTCAGAAAAGCTGTACTGAAGTGTAGATAATTTAACACCACCTATGCAAAGGAGGCTACATTGTATTTTAACAACCTTTTCCTGTTTTCTTTTTTTATCATTGAGATTTAACTGAATTATCTTATTCTTTAATGTAGTTTTAGGTCATGAAAATGGCAAAACAAACAAAAGAGTGAATCTCTAATGTTAAATCTTGCAAACTAAATATATTTCTGTCTGAAAACTGTACAACAACAAGCCATTGGTGCTTCAGGAATTTTTTATTCAGGAACATGAGCTTACCTGCAGTTGAGATTTTAGAATTGTGGATCTCTCAGATTTTGATTTGATCTTCTCTTTTGGCTTTGGTTCTTTTCCTGCACTGAGAAATTTCATGGTGGCTGCAGCATGTTTGAGAATGCAGTCGTTACTGCAGTACACAGAATCCGGCTGAGCCACATTAGAACAGCCAGGACCAATGCATTTTGATGCACCAGGAGCTTCCATTACCTAAAGATTGAAGCACAACAAGTTCCATTTTTTAACTAAAAAACTGTATAACTGGTGATGAGGACTTATGTAACAGAATTTAACTAGTGCGTCTTAAAAGCATAACACGATTTTTCAATCAATATCAGATTCCAGAGTGAACTTCTGACACTATCCCATGTCCAACTCTGCTGGCCTTGGGAGTTCATGCTTGCAAATTCACCACAAAACCAAAATATTTATAAAATCATTAAAATATAAATAAGCCATAAGAAGGTCCATTTCATTTATATTTATTAAACAGAAAAGTACCACAGGCTTTAACACCTATTTCTCCTGGAGTTATTGATATCTAAAATGGAAAAGACCTACTGCATTAACCAGGCTGTCTCCCTGATGATGCAGAATTGTTTTCTGCAGCACATTTTTCTGTAGTTTTATCCAGTCTCGTTTAAAAGTCCCAAGTGACAGGACTACTCCCACTTCCCTAGGGAAACTCCACCACAGCCTAATACTTACTTCCCACTGTCAGGATAGAAATTTCCCAATACTCAGTCTAAATTTTCTCTTAGTTTCATCATAGTGTTTTACATGTAAATAAATCCTCTTCCTCCTCAGTGTTAACATATACTAACAACAGATGCCTCAGAAATATGATAGATCAGGTAACAACCTTAAAAGCCTACAAATATTTGATCATTGTGAGGTATAAGGAAAGGAATTTAAGTTTTCCTTCCTCTGTTTTCCCTTTTGTAAAATTAGGATAACATCAATTATCTATTTTTGCAAAGCATTCCTATATCTAAAGATGAGAAATGATGTGACAAAATGGAAATATCCTGGACAAACCTTATGGAAATAATATAAACTTTACTGAATTACATTAAACTTTGTTAAATTAGGTTTAATATCTTTGGGATCCATTATATTAAAAATGCAATTGTGTATGTGATATGAAATTGTATGCAACTCCTTTAGGGGGATGGAGATGCTAATATAATTCCTCTGGTTATCAGTCCTTTTGAAGCCATCCCCTAGATAGGTTTTGCATAAACTAGTCCAAAATGGACTCTCCAGTGACTATCCAAAAATCCTTTCTCTGTCTGTTAAACAGACTGGGTTTAAACAGGCTCAGGGCCTTCTTCTTGATCCAGCAAACAGACAGGATCCTGGTCCACAGAGGGCCCCAATGGACTGGGCCCACTGAAGTCCCATAAGACTGTATGCTTGTTCTGAGCTGAAGCTATGATGAATTTGAAACCATAAGGAAACCCCTTGAGTGGGGTTTTGAAGGACTATTCCTGCCAGAGACCACATATGGGCTGGGGAGATCTCTGAGGTAAGCTCCATAGGTTCATTTTTGTTGTTTTTAAGGTTTTCTCTGTGTGCCTTTAACCTTAAGAATAAAATAGGCATGCATAGGAAGTGCTGTGTGTTGCCTTATAACTGTGGACAATTATTTGGTTATTAGTCTCTGAAGAAAAGTAAGCAGGCCTGCTTAGGCAGAGTCTTTTGCTGGGATATCACAGTATAGTCAGGGGACTGTGCGCCTGGAAATACACTGGAGTCAGAAGGGAGTGGGACACATGTCACCACTCAAGAGAGATAACAGGTAGGGAGCTGGAAGCCTGAGGTGGATGCCCTTGCTGGGCCAGAGGGGAAATACCAGTGCAGCTGCCCTGAGCTGACACATATACACCTCTACCCCGATACAACGTGACCCGATATAACACAAATTCGGATATAATGCGGTAAAGCAGTGCTCGGGGGGGGGGGGGGGCCGAGCTGCGCACTCCGGCGGATTAAAGCAAGTTCAATATAATGCGGTTTCACTTATAACATGGTAAGATTTTTTGGCTCCGAAGACAGCGTTCTATCAGGGTAGAGGTGTACTATTAATTTCTATTGGTTTCTTCTTGCCTCTCCTCAGTTTGTCAAAATGTTTCGGGTTATGTGGTGACCACCCACACAATGTAAGATTCTACACACAGTGACAACAAAGTGAAGGGGGGGAAGAAAGAGAGAGAAACTATTAGCTCTGCACATGCAATCCAAAATTGCATTGGCCTTTTTCACTGCCCTATCATGTTACAAACTCTTGCATTAACTTGTATGTTCTCCAACTGAGTCATATTTTGTCATTTTCTGTCCTAGTTCCATATCTCTCTACAGCCCTTCCTTGTATATCTCAGTCCTCACTGGTTGCTCCGGCTTACTGATCATTAGTGAAGATGTTAAACAAGAACAGGCCTAATACCCAATATTGCAATACTCCATTAGACAGCTCTCCCCAACTCAATATACTGTAGTTTATAGTTAATATTTGTTTACAGTATTTTAGCCAATTTTCAATCCACATGACAGTGTTGCTACACAGACCAATTTCAATTAATTTTTCAATTAAGATTGACTGAGACACAAGTAGTGCTTATCTAAAATCCAAATACCATTAAATTTATTTTGTAGAAATAAATATTCATAGAATCATAGACTTTAAGGACAGAAGGAACCATTATGATCATCTAGTCTGACCTCCTGCACAATGCAGGCTACAGAATCTCACCCACACACTCCTGTATCAAACCTGTGTCTGAGCCACTGAAGTCCTCAAATTATGGTTTAAAGACTTCAAGGTGCAGAGAATCTTCCAGCAAGTGACCCATGCCACACGCTGCAGAGGAAGGTGAAAACCCCCCAGGGTTTCTGCCAATCTGCCCTGGAGGAAAATTCCTTCCCGATCCCAAATATGGGCCATCAGCTAAACCCTGAGCATGTGGGCAAGACTCACCAGCCAGACACCCAGGAAATAATTCTCTGTAGTAACTCAGATCCCATCCCATCTAACATCCTATCACAAGCCATCGGGCATATTTACCGCTAGTAGTCAAAGACGATTTAATTGACAAAATTAGGCTATCCCATTATACCATCCCCTCTATAAACTTATCAAGCTTAGTCTTGAAGCCAGATATGTCTTTTGCCCCTACTACTCCCCTTGGAAGGCTGTTCCAGAACTTCATTCCTCTGGTAGTTGGAAACCTTCATCTAATTTCAAGTCTAAACTTCCCAATAGCCAGTTTATATTCATTTGTTCTTGTGTCCACATTGGTACTGAGCTTAAATAATTCCTCTCTCTCCCTGATATTTATTCCTCTGATATATTTATAGAAAGCAATCATATCTCCCCTCAGCCTTGTTCTTCAGGATGATTCTCTATAAATGCCCATGTTCATATCTGATTATATCCACATACAGCAAGAGAAAAATATTACAAGAATTAATACACAAGTGCTCCCTAGGAGGCATCTTACATTTTAAATATCTAACAAGTCCAGTTGTAGTGTGTCACTAATAACTATTAAAGGCCCCATCCTGCACCACTGAAGTCAGTGGTGAAAAATCCATTTTTTCAATGATATAGGACCAGAGTGTAAGCACCAAGCTTTCCTGAATGCCATGGCATTTTGATTAAAGTATTAATTAGCTGCAATGTTTGTTACAAGAATTTGAAATATTTAAAATAATCAATCTGTAGAATACAGCTCAAAATACAATGCATGAAAAATGCTACTGACATAATGTTACTCTTCTTAAATGGTAATGACCATCTTGTTGACATCTTTTCAGTGTTCCTGAAAATTCAACCTTAAAGTAGAATTCTACTCTGAGGAGTGATAAGAAGTGATTGTGAGGCTCCAAGTTTATTTCCTACAATTATTTCTGTATCAAGTATGTTCAGTGTACAATTAAATCCCCCCCTACATGCTTCTTTTATAAACTATACCTTCACTCAAGTCAAATTGGAGTTGTTCCTCTTCACTCATCATCAACAGTACTAAAAGCTTTACATGACAAATTAGACTTTTAGTACAACCCCACTGTTTTCAAATCATGCCCACACTGAAGCCTGTGCAACTTATTACACAAGGTTTATTTTGACACAAAAATTAACACATCTGACACTGAATGCACACAAGGATCAGGTCTGTTGAGTAAGAAGGTGTAACTTTTGCATACTCATCCTTTAGAGTAAAGACTAACTGAAAAAATGTTTGGGAAAAGTGTAGAACCAGAATTTAATAGTATATAAAAGTTAGTGGGTGGGTGAAATCCTGGCCCCACTGAAGTGAATGGCAAAACTCCCATTTACTTCAATAGAGCCAAGATTTCACCCATTAACCTCTGTTTGCCAGAAGCTGGGAATGAGTGATGGGGAATGGATCACTTGATGATTACTTGTTCATTCCCTCTTGGGCACCTGGCATTGGCCACAGTCGGAAGACAGCACACTGTGCTAGATGGACTTTTGGTCTGACCCAGTATGGCCGTTCTTATGTTCACTATTTACACTAAAATTATCTGTGAAACTATTTCTAAATTTTACAAAACGTTGGCGTTACCATTAAAAGCAATTAAATATCACTGTCCTAAAACTGAGGCACCCCTCAAAATGTATTCGCAGGAAAAATTCTACTGAATTTTCTTTGCTATGGTTCACAAACAAAACTGGGCTTTGAATAAAAAAACAAGTTTATAGAAGATACGAAATGTCAACATTAAAGAATCATGATGTTTTCCATAACTCCCCCCAACTTTTCCAATAGATTAAAAGGACAGCACAGGATAACATACATATATACTGATTTATAACACTGAAATATAAAATGAAGAATTGTTAATGGTAAGATTATGAGCTGTGATAATTACAAATCATTAAAAATATAGCTAAGGATAGTGAATGAATACAAATGAGGTAACACGTAGGCCAAGATCCTGTTGCCATACTTGTGGTTTTGCCAATTCTTCTTTTACGCAGACTTGCTAATCTGTTTAAAGTGATGTTATTGCTGACAGAACCAAATTAACATGTCGCACAGGAAGTTTGGGACTGAAAATAGACAACAAGAAGCCCTTTTTCTGGTAAGACACAGGTCAGAGTGACATAAAACCACCACGACATTGTAACTGAAAAACCAGCAGAAAAAAATGCAGAAGTTGGGTAACTGAAGCCTGTGCATGCACAATGTATGGGTTACCTAAAACTAGGGAGGTCAAGCAATTAAAAAAATTAATCGTGATTAATCTTGAGATTAAAAAAAATAGCAATTATTGCAGTTTTAATCTCAGGTTAAACATCATCAGAATACCATTTATTTAAATATTTTTGGGGATTCTATATTTTCAAATATAGGGTCAGGGCTTGGAGCTCTGGGTTTCAGCACCTCCCTCCTTTCCTCTAGGACACTGTGGACTGAAGCTTCAGCCCTCACGCCACCAATGCCTCCCAACCCATCCACAGGTTTACAATTAACATGTTAAAAAACATTAACACATTCATTTTGCTTTCAGTTAATCACAGGCGTTAACTCCAACTAATTGACAGCCCTACCTAAAACTCAAAGGGTTTGTGTGTTAAAAAGTAAACTGGATAAAAATTTAGTAATCTATAACAGAAATGTATAAGAGACCCATGTGAACATGGGCCCAACCAGGAGAAACACTGGAAAAGAGACTGAAGGACTAGAGCAGGAGATCAGAGAAGGCGACGATTATCATGGAAGAACTTCCTGGTGCCCTGGAATGTGGTAACTTGGGCCCATTAAACAATTCCATCTTGTCTGTTATTATTTGTCTGGAATAAATGCATGTTCAGACACTATAAATGACAATAATTCCATCTAAAATTGTCTAAATAAAGGCAAAAATTGATTACAGCTGAAATTTGGTTGGACTTGTCACTTTGCCAATTTTTATTCCCAAAACAAAATTAAATATCAACATATGGGAAATGACATATTAAAAACTTTTTAGTATTTTATATTAAATCTGCATACATATATTGACGATAACTGTAATTTTAAAGTTGTTAGAATATATCTGAAAAAAGTTTTTTTTTTTCATTTACAAGTATTTTGCTGAAAATGTCCATGATTAAAAATTTTCACTCCAAAGTCTACAAGCATTGTGCTAATGGCGGGCTTCAATATAACAGCTCTGATGTTAGCCAACATTTATAGGAAATGGTATTCCTGTCCAACCATTAAAATGCACACAAACCCATAAATTAAATTATTGCAGTGTGCTGTCAGCAAGTATGTAAGATTTTTTTTTTTTTAAACTTGCTAAAGAGAAAAAGTATAGATGACAGTCAAGGAGGATGCTTGTGCTTGCAAATACTAAAATAGCACCAGCAGCAGAAAGGTCAATTACTATGGCATTAAAAGGTTTAAACTAGTTTAAATTCAAGTTAAGAGGCTTTTTGCTTGCATTTAGAATGGCACACAGACTAGCTAATATAAACATAAAGTTCCTGTAATAATTGTATGTAGAAACTGGGAACAATTTGAAAGGATTTTTTTTTTTAATTAAATACATTTTCAGAGCCATTTTAAAAAAATAAAGTCTATCAATTCCCCTTTTCCGTGTATGAAGAGCTACAAGAAATAAGGTCAAAACACAATGTCAAAGATTGGCTCGAAGTACACAGGACAGCTTGAAGGTGTAAAGGCACACAAGTTTGCTAATACTAACTCCCTACAGTGAAAAATAAAATAATTGATAGTTATTAGAAAAAGGCAATTTTAAAATAACAACATGCCAATTTCAGAATTTTAAGCGTCTTTATGAAAGAACAGGAATTCAGTCAGTGTCTTGATTACCCAAATAAAAGAATAACAGATGCATACACATTATTAGGGTATTTTCCTTATCCTGATGTGTATGATTTGTAAATTGCAGTCCTTCAAAAATTAAAAAAATATATATCCTAATGATTGTGACACTCCACTCATTCAGTTCTGGATCAAAATCTTCACTTACAAATCAGAAAAATACAAACAGCAAATATCTAGTAGCTTTGTTTTATATAAAAATATGTTGCAGCCCATAGATAAGCTAATGCCTCAACACATTCAACAGAACAAGAGACAACAACTAAAATACTTACAGGTTGAAATATCTTCAGTTTTTTCTTCCCACTTGGATTTGCAGCTTTTTCAATCCTACCCTTGATTCCTTGATCCTCACTGGACTTTTGTTCAACTGTTCCTACACTTGTGAGCTCTGTGCCATCCACGTTTACTTGCCTTGATTTAGTTTCTTGCTGATCTGTTTCTGAAACTGTCTCATCCTGCCCCTGCAGAATGGTGCAATTTGGGCAGATATAGTCCTCCCCATTCCTTTCCAACAGTCGCCCACGAGCCTCAGAAATCCCCACACAGTCACCATGAAACCATTCCTCACACCTATCACAACAAATCATAAACCTGAAAATAAAGAACAAGTGGTTAAAAAATAAAATACTGAAAAATTCAAAAACAAAAGAAGTTCTTGTAATTTTGTCAGGAAGCCAGGTGCTTCGTATAACTTATTAATTTATTAGCTTATCCTATTACATCCCCATGAAGTTGCAACAGAAAAAAAAATTATAGACACCTGGCAATGAAATCTTTGGTAGTAAACTTATTTCCTGTGGAGGATTCTCTATTACTTGTACAGTATTTTTAGACAATACTTTGCATATGTATATAGCCCACCTGTTGTTATGAGGCTGGTGACAGATACAGTACAGTGTATTTGGGTCATAAATCTCAGACTCAGATTTGCTTTTTGTGAACTCTTCAGATTCTTCGTCTTTGATCTCTTTTGTTGCCAGGTCAGGTTTTATTTCCTTCTTAACCTGAAGATCTTCAGTATGTTCCTCAGACACAACTACTTGATTTCCAGTCTCAGTGCTATCAGTAGACTCAGGTTCTTGTTTGACAGGCAGCTCAGTCTTAACTTGATTTCCTGCCTGGACATCAACTGTTTCTGTAGGATTTTGTTCTAGGTGTTTTTTCCTGAGGCGGTTCTGTATCTCTTTCAATGTCAATTCTGCAGGTTTTTGTTCAATGCGTTTGTTTCTTAGACGATTTTGTAGTTCTTTCAGCGTCAATCCATCACTATCACTATCAGAGGTATCATCATCATCATCATCATCTTTTGCACCTCTGCTTTCCAAGACTGGCTGATCCTTACTGTCTGTAGATTCACTCTTCCGAGTGCCAGGTTTTATATCTGGAGTACTCTCCACACTGCCTTCAGAGGCAGTTTCCACATCTGTAACCGGACAGGATGCTGGTTCACTTGAATCTTCAAGAGCAGTAGGAACATTCTTTCTACCTCTACGTCTTACTGTTGTAAGAAATTCTTCCACTCTTTCAGTACGCTTGGGTTGCCGTCCGCTACGCCGGAGGGACAGGCTTTGTTGCTGCTGTGGTTGTTGTTCACTAGTGTCCACATCAACATCTCCTGCCCCTTCTCGTTTGGCAATTGTAGTCCTTCGAAATCCCCATGTTTTCTTGAACTCCTTACTTGTGGGCTTGATAGCTTTTTGTTCCTCCTCATTGCTTTGCTCACCTTTATCATCCAAAACTGATGCTAAAAATAAAAGTAAAATTATGAAACTGATAGTTCCTCATTTAGGATCACAGCTGACACTTTTTTTTTTTAATCTTTCAAAATGTCATTACCTTTTCTTTGTGAGAGTAGATATATACAAGTTAAATGTGGTATGCTAGATGACTACTTAATAGCTCTGAACACAACGAAGAACACACTTTTTCTCAAAGTTCCTATTGACAGGGATCACTAAAGTCACAGCCAATATAATTAAGCAATGTGCAATTCCCCACTTCAAGTTTTGATCATAATGAAAATTAAGCCACCCTTCCTGTTCACATGACAACTACACTCCAGAGTTCCACCTCACAGCAGAGGTAGTTTACTGTCCCATCTAACACTAAGTCAACATAATCCAGAAGCTAGGAATTGCTCATGCAGTGCATCCCCTTCTTTCCCTAGATCAGGGGTCGGCAACCTTTCAGAAGTGGTGTGCCAAGTCTTCATTTATTCACTCTAATTTAAGGTTTCGTGTGCCAGTAATACATTTTAACATTTTTAGAAGGTCTCTTTCTAGAAGTCTATAATATATAACTAAACTATTGTTGTATGTAAAGTAAATAAGGTTTTTAAAATGTTTAAGAAGCTTCATTTAAAATTAAATTAAAATGCAGAGCCCCCCAGACCGGTGGCCAGGACCCGGCAGTGTGAATGCCACTGAAAATCAGCTCGTGTGCCGCCATAGGTTGCCTACCCCTGCCCTAGATGCTTATAATATTCCAAGTTCTTGCTGGCCTGGTATAACACAAGCCAAAATAGAGAAAGAAGAGGTTAAAGACTATTTAGATAAGTTAGATATATTGAAGTCGGAAGGGCCTGATGAAATTTATCCTAGAATACTTAAGGAACTAGCTGAAGCAAGCTTGAATGCTAGCAATTATCTTTAAGAACTTATGGAGGATGGGTGAAGTCCCAGCAGACTGGAAAACAGCAAACACTGTACCTATCTTTTAAAAAGGCAACAAAGACGACCTGGGGAATTATAGAGCTGTCAGCCTAAACTGAATACCTGGAAAGAAACTGGGACAAATTATTAAACAAATAATTTCCCTAGAAGATGATAGGGTTATAAGAAATAGCCAGCATGGATTTGTGAAGACCAAACTAATCTGAAGCAAGGAAGTTTTACATTAGATATTGGGAAAATATTTTTTAAGTATATGGATAATTAAACACTAGAATAGGCTTCCAAAGGAGGTTGTAGAATTCACATCACTGGAGGCTGTGGAATTCATCATGTCACTGGAGCTTTTAAAGAACAGGTTAAACAAACCACTATCTGGTATGATCTAGATTTACTTGGTCCTGCCTCAGTGCAGGAGAGCTGGACTTGATTGCTTCTCGAGATCCCTTCCAGCCTACATTTCTCTCTCTTGTCATCTCCCTCCATTTATTTAGGATGTTTTAACAAGTTTCCAATCAGTGCCATGTAAATATCAGGAAAAAAACAATCATTATAAAAGCTTGCTTTTGTTTAGGGAAATATTATACAGGAATATAACCATCAGATCTTTCTATTTAACAGGTGTTACCATATTACAGAGTGAGCATCACAACACCTATAATTTGTTGTTTCTAGTGATTTTATTAAATTGAAAGAAATCACTATACACACATTTAACAGACCAAGCATGTCTATCAAATGTTAATATTAAAAAAAAACTGGACAGGTTTGCTGGTTTATTTGCAGGTCAATGAACTCTGAGTAATGAATAAAAGGTAAGCAAATATTTATCTGTCCTCTCTATTTTCCTGGGCATGTAATGGGTATGTTAACTTTTTCATAACCACAACCTTCCATATTTATTTTTAAACCATTTCTCTATGATTGGACTATTTTTCTTTTTCCAGTGAGAGGCTACCAATATTCGAGCAAGTAACTAGCAGATGAGAAATTAATTCTTCATTTCTTCTTGTGTGGTCATTTCTGCTAGGAAGCCCCCAAGGAGGATTACCACGGGATCATAAATATCCACCAACTATGGTATTTAGTTATGGACTGCATCTCAATATTCTCTAGTGACTGGATATGACCACCACATATGCCTAGGGAGGTTGTGGAATCTGTCACTGAAGGTTTTTTTAAGTTCAGGTTAGACAAACACCAGTCAGGGGAATGATCTAGTTATTACTTAGTCCTGCCTTGAGTGCAGGGGACTGGACTGGATGACTTCTCAAGGTCCCTTCCAGTCCTAGATTTCTATGATATATGCATAAAAGCTTTTCTTTCATCTTAGTGTGTATATGTGTCTTATTTAAATTGTCTTCTATTGTGCTACAGACTGAGGTTGCTGGACCTCTTTTACTCTGGGGTAATTTGTCTACCCAGATCCTTTTCCCACGATGTCATATACAGAAATTTTTTTCCTTAGGGAAGTTCTATGCAAAGATCAATATAAATTATGAAGTTTCCTAATTGACCAGATGCTATCACATCTATTAAAGTTAGCTTTCTGTAGAAAACAGGTTTTCTAGAAAAGTGAGAAACATAATTTCTGACTTTAAAGTACTGCTACCTGGGGAGAGTGGGCCAATTAAAGCTAGTTTTGATCTCTAAATAACTTAGAAAAGTTTGTTTTATCGAATAGCTGGCCAACTGTATGTTACAAGACTCTCCCAATCTCTCAGGTTGGCGATTTGCGTTAAAATCTGGATATTTGCAATGGGTGTCACTGGTGAGGGGAAAGAACTTATCTCTAGTTCTATCCCAAACCCATACAATAGCATTTGCTAAAGGATGTGAGTACATTTCTGGAAGGAGCGATTTATTATTAATCCATGGTAGTCTAGCAATGTTTATAATGTAGCAATTTTCTTGTTCAATAAACCAGCCCTATATTTCTCAGATTTTATAACCTAAATCTTTTAAAAACAATGTGTGACGTCCTGGCCCCATTGAAGTAAAGGAAAAAAAATTCCCACTGATTTCAATAGGGTCAGGATTTCACAAAAGGTCTTCTACATGCCAAGAGGATACTGCACCACCATGCCTTAAAGCCACTCCAAAAGACTACAATAATATTTTAATAATTTTTTCTTTTAAAACAGAGGTTTTTATTTTTATTTGAATCAGTGGTTTTTATTTTCAACAATAAAGTCAGAAAAATATATCAGGTGTTTGAGACTTTTAAATTACACTTTAAAATGAATCAGAAAAGGTAAAATAGATTGAATCATTTGATGGCAGTATCATCCCTTCTTATCTTTGATAGGCTCTTCATAGCAGGAACTCCTCCTTTCTATGCATTTGTACAGTGCTTAGCAAAACAGACCTCCATCTTGGTTAGGGCTTCTAGGTGCTACCATAATAAAAAAAACACTAATATGTCTTAAGGCAGCAGAAAACCTAGAGCCAAATCCTTGATAAAAACCCAAAGTCATGAATGTGATAGCGGCTCCAATCTAGCTTTTTTGTGCATGTGAAATGAATTAAAGACATCACAGAACGGAGACTTACAACACCATTAACCTAAAGATAAAAGATGAATAACTAGTGATCAGATAATTCTTCATCCCACCTATCTTCACATAGCCTCACTCCTTTTAGTGGCTCTCTGCCAAAGAACATCAACTTTTTCTCTGTTTGAAATGCCAGACTAATGTTCTGGGAATTCTACAAAAAAAAACAACCAGCAAAACTCAATAGCTTAAAGAAACAAAAAAAAAAACAAAAACAAACAAAAAAAAACTATAAATGATAATTGATCTCCCAAAACAAATTACATCACTTTTACAACTAATTAGCTTTAACCCAATCAACTGCCATCCACACTGAATCTAGGGCAAGCCTAAGAAAACAGTATCATCTGGTAAAATGCACTGAAGATCCCCAAATCCAGAGTCTGGCAGAACAAAAGATGATTAAGCTGAAGTCAAGGACGACTCAAAGGCCCAGCTGCTAACCATCCTCTGTCTGAACCAGCAGGTTGTTAGGTTCAAGCCTGTCAGCCAATCACAATTGCTGCAGTATTACATGAGGAGAAAGGCAATTTTGTAAGTAATTAAAAGCAAGTCACAAGTCAATTACATTTAAAAACAAAACAAAACACCTTACCTGTTATGACCAAATCTCTCTCCAATCAACCAGTGAATTACAATTTGGATGTACTTACATGTGTCTGTCTACTAGCATTATAAATCCCTTAGGGCAGTGACCATGTCTCTCTCTCTCTCTCTGTTTTGTACAGTTAACATCACATTGATGGGGATTTGACACTGCAGCTCATATCCTTCATAGAGATAGTATTTTGATAGGATTATAGCATAACTATGATGTATTTTATACAAGATAGGTTATGCGAGCTATCATTGTAAATGTTATAATTTAAATATGATTATCCTATTTGTATGCATGTTTCATTTTGGTATCTGAAGTTAGGAATATTGTCTATGTATCTATTTCAAATGTGTTTACACCTGGGGAATGCCCACTATGCAAAAGACTGTCAGTCTAGATGGCTGGCTGGAAACGGCCCATTCAAGTCAATGGACCATTAAGAAGAACAATAGGTCTTAGAAGAAGCTAATCTCCCAACAGGGAGACCAAGGTTTCCTGAGGACAGTAAAAATGGCCTCCAGGTCATGGCTGTTATGACACTACAGGGGCATGTGACCAGATCACATGGTACTGGACTCCATCTTGGAATACCAGTGTTTTTTCACTGAAAGACAGAACCAAGCTTGGAGACAAAAGGTTCCCACCATATATAAAAGCTATTTAAGGCAGGGGAGTGACATCATCGTGGCTCTTCACTGACTCCCTGCCCAAAGGAGACTCTTGAAACACCTGAGGAACAAGGACTGAACTGGGAAGAAATGCTGGACCCAGGCTTGAGGAGTTTCTAGCCTGTGAAAGGAATACCTGGGGTTCTTAAGCTGCAAGCAAGTGCAGCTTGCCCCTTAAAAGCCTGCAGCCATCTTAAATCAACATTTACGGTGAGAGTTTGCTACTCATATCCAATCTCTTTAGTATATTAAGCTTAGATTGTGTTTTTGTTTATTTGCCAGGTAACTTGCTTTGATCTGTTTGCTATCCCTTATAATCACTCAAAATCTACCTTGTGAAGTTAATAAATTTGCTTTTGCTTCATCACAGACCAGTCAGTGTGTGGGAGTTATACCTTGGGGAAAAAAAGCTGTTGTATATTTTCTTTTCACACTGAGGGAGGGGGCGAATTTCATGAGCTTACACTGTACAGATCACTGTGCAGTGGAAGATGGTATAATTTTGGGTTTACACTCCAGAGGGGGGTGGGTTCTTGAGTAGTTGGGCAGTTCCTTAGCTGGAGCCTCCACATGCAGAACTGATCACAGCAGCCTGTAAGTTCTGCAGCTAGGTGTGTGTATGCTGGTGAAAGAGCAAGCTTGGAGAGCTTAGCATCTTATCACAGCACCACAGTGTGAAAGGGAGCCCAGGCTGGTGGGTATGGGGGGCTCAGTGGTACCCCAGCTGCAGGGGGCATGGGGGGAACCCATCAGAGGGGGCTCCTAAATACAAATAATCTTTACAGTCTTAAAAGTGAATCCACACATTAACATATTGTACTCCTCCTTAGAGATAACTTGAGTAAATAGTGCAAAAACTATCTTTTGGTTAAGAAACACACAGATTGGATATGTTAGCAAGATTTCTGCTCAATATAAAAGGAAGAAAATGGACTTACCAGGGGAACGGTTTTCCATGTTGCCAAGACTGGATTCAGATTCAAATGCCACAGACCGCGAACTTACAACTTGTTCCATAATAGGGACACCACCATTCCCAAAGTGCAACTCTAAAAATAAACATAAGACTCAGAATTTAATTGCTTTGACCTGGAGAGTCTGTTGCATTTATTAATAACAAGAGATTTAATGTAGAAAAATCTGTCACAATGTAAAATTATGAGTATCCAAACATGTAGGTAATTAATTTTTGACCCCAAATGAATACCAGAAACAAAAAGATCTCAAATTTACTCAAACATAAAGTGCGAAATTGTACGGCACATTATTGGATATAGCACACACATGCACTACTAACTTGATTCCGAACTTTTGCAAATTGCTTAGCAACAAAATAAGAATAATAAAAGCTGAGATACACCCAGCTACTCAAAATAACCTATGCTATCAACTACAGTATTTTAAATGTTTCATTTAAAGGGACACAGTTGAGGGTGTTTAATCCTGAACTTCAGGTATTACAAAACTAAAGCTTTTAAGACTTAAAGTTAAATAAATAAATAAATAAATATGGATCTGAACTTGAAAAGTATATGTCTCAACGCAAAAGTAATTTATTGATAAAGTTAAAAGTGCCAGAATATAGGAGTAGAACTAAATGACAGTGTACATTTTAACTATAGTGTCACTACCATGACACTTTGAAAACTTCCACAAATACATACCAAATAAGTTATAATGGAATGGTCACTCTCAGTGTTGTTAAGACGGCAGAATTTACAAGATGACATGTAAGCCTTGCAAGATAATATACTGGATGTAATTATTATCTCAGTTGCAATCAAATCACAATTATTGTTCCAACAATCTTGTCTAATACTCGTGTATAAAAATATATGAACGGTGGAACCAGAATACTGAATTATAAACGTTTCCTTGTTTTTCATACCAAAACCTGACTCTTGTATAAGTATCCAGAGTTGTGAAAATGCAAGTGGATTGTCTAGAAGCCTCCAACTACCTTAGTCCATAAGCAGCTACAACTATTTTACAAGACCCTGTTAAATTAAAATATAAAAGAAGGAACCATGTCAGTTGAAAAGAAAAATAAATTAATCTCCCAGAAGATTATTCAGATTTGTGGTGAGGAAATGCAAAATGGTAATTTATTTCTAGCATCCCTGGCTAGCACCTATAATTTTATCAATACCTCATGGAGTTCATAAATACACACAAAATGAAAAAATTAAATTAAAACACTATTTTCTAAAATGAATTATTACTCAACCAAACTATCACTTTCTCTTGAACTCTGAAATCCGGATGAACTGCTACTGAAGCCTACAAGCTACGCCAACATATGGAACATATTAAAAACAAAAACAAAAAAACAGAAGACAAAAAATATTCATGAACAGATTCTCTACTTTGACAAAGAGGAAAGAGGTGGCTACTGCGACCTAGTTGTGGCTCCCTGACCCTCAGTTGTTCATTCTCAGACGAATTAGAGCAAGAGAAGGGCAACTTAGTTTCTCTAACTTCTGCCACTGTAGAAGGCTCAGGATCAGGCATAGTTCAGTTCCACCATGCACCTGCCTTGCCTACTACATGTCCTAACACAGTCCATCCCTTCCCTTACATCTTTCTACCAGTAGAGAGTAACCCTCCACAAAGGGAATTGTCACCGGCTATCTCTAGCTATTTTAAAAGCCAATTTAAATTACCATGGCTAACAGAAACTCATGTTGACAGATGGAGTTTCCCTGGGTCAGCTGTTGACCCTTGACTTAGTGGTTCTTTTTGGCATGTCATAGAAAAGGGGAGGACAACAATTTCAAAGGTAGAAAAAACACTGTCTCAGAGTCCAGAATGGGGCTGATGCTTTCTTCTGGAAAATTTTGCTCAAGGCAGCAGGCAAGGAAGCACAGAATTGGCCTAATAGCCAATTTTGAGAAATGCATCAAGGGGCATTGCTGAGTCACATAGAACTGGAAGTAGAATCTTCTTGTCTTGGCATGTTGCTTGCAGAGAGATCCCATCTTGACCTCCAATCTTTCTTATCAACAGAAAAAAAAAAGAACAGTAGAGACTCCATTTTGCTGGGTCTGTTTCGTGCCTACTTAGACAATCAGATGCTGTATTTAGATTCAACTTGATATGCAGGGCCCAAATATATTGCATATTATTATTGCCCTGGCACAGGAGGGACCTTTCTTCTTGGTGCAAACATGATGCCCTGGTCCTCTGTTTATATAGTGTTGTCTGTCATTACTAGGATATGTTGAAGTTTCATTTATTTGTGCAGTACAAGGAAAGCTAATCAAATGTCTCAGAGCTCTAGCCAGTTGATTTTCCTCATCATTTCTTTCTGGCACCATCTCCCCAAAATGATGTAAAAGATGTGCTCCCCTCAACAAAAAGTGTTTTTTCCATCCAAATAAACACAGTTCTATCCAATTCATCATTTGGATGTCCAGTCACAAATCACCAGGCTATATGAACATGTCCTTAGGGGCATTCTATTTGCAAAGGAGGTGAAGAACATCTGATGGAAAGGGTAGCACGAATCTTTCAAGTGGATATATGAGAAATGTTGCCAGCTCAGCAGATCTAACAAATCAGATTACTTAGCAAACTCGATAATATTTTGAAAGCTAGAGGCTGTTCACAGACATGGCATATAACTTCCTTTATTTTGTTCTCTCCCCCTGGGAAGAAACATCCTTTGAAGTTTGGTTTTGAGAGTGACTTCAAAGTTCTGAATGGCCTGAGTTGGATTAAGCAGATTTTTTTCTTAATTCACCATGAATCCCCTTACTTAGAAGAAATGAACCATAAAACTGATGTCCTGTTCTGCCCTGCAAGGATGCTCTTATCAGGATGCAAATCTTTTTCTAAGGGCATGTATAGACACACACATTATAGTAACATAATTAAAACTGTACAACCCCTGTAATGTGGACACAGTTATATCAGTGTAAAGGTGGCTTATACCAGTACAGATTATTCCCATAAGAGAAGGAGAATAAGTTATAACAGTAAAACTACATCCACATTGGTTTTACCTATCTGTATAAGCGCTAATCAACCAACCACACCCCTAACCAAAATAGTTATAATGGTACAAAACCTGCGTTAAGTCCAGGCCTAAAGAGTTTCCATCCAAACAAGTGGTACATTTCTGTGAATACTGTTAGAGAGTAATTAAGGTCAAAGCATAGTGCCTTCTTCTGGAAATGTTTCTGACCACATAAGAACATGGTTTGCCAGAGTGATGGTCTGATCAGGATAGGTAGGCAAATCTTCGAGACTGATAGAGGTTAGGAAACTGATCTGAAAAACAGCTGTCAAAGTGGACTTTAGTGTTTTTATTTTGAATTCTGATACTTGCAGAAATCATTATAAGTTCTTCAATACAAGGATCATTTTTAAGCCCCTTATATGGAGACTAGGAAGGTAAATACATCTCTATAGCTTTGGTAGTAGTTTGTTAGCTGCCATCTTCTGGCTGTACTTTACTAAGCTCTGGGAGCCAGACTGAATATTTCCAACATTTGTCATCCCCTCCTGGCTGAGAATCAGAGATGCCTGCTCAAGAGTCCGATCTCCTCAGGTGGAAGAAGAGGACAAGTCAAGCATTACTGTGGTTGGTGGAGGGTTGTCTAGAGAAGATGCTTCTAGACATTTCACCTTATCTGTTCAACTGCCATCTAATTCAGTCACTGTCTCATCTGTATGAGAAGAAACCTGGAGAGGACTGTTACTCTCTGAAGATCTACTTCTCTTCTGGCATCTGGCCAATAGAAACATTTTCTTGTCCTTGTACTCAGTTTTGAAGACTCCTTTATCGAGAGATTCCTCAAAACAGACAATTTGTACTCTCTTCCTCCCCTCCCCAGTATAATTTGAGGACACTATCAGATGTTAAGACATATCCCTTCAATACCCTGGGTCCATAAGTAACTTCTTACTATTATTACTGGTCCTGGAATTCTTCTGGATCCAAATCAGATGAAACCTAAGTAGTCTTAATAGAAAACCTATTGTATCAGGAATGCCAGAATTCTGTACAAAGTGAGATTTTGTGAACCCAGATTCAGCCCAGACAAGTCCAGGATGGGGCGGAAATATCCTATTTTCTTTTTCATCATGAAGAATCTCTATCAAAAGCAAGTACTCTTTCTTCTGGAAAAGACAATGGCCCCTTGGATAAGTTTCACCATGCTGTCCAGAACTGCCTGTCACTTCTTGTGATCCCAATGGGGAGGCAATGAAAAGAAGTTAAGAGGAAGGTATTCCTGAAAATTTTAAAGGACGTCAGTCTCAACAATTTTAAGAGTCCAGGAGAAGAAAGTGTCTAATGGACTAGATTAGTTACTTCTAGGATGCCTTCTCTAGATGGTGTTTGGGAAGTATTTTCGTTCCCCAGTGGAGTTGAACGGGTGAAGGAATGAAAGGACTGATTGTTTTAGTAATGTTGGTAGTTAGTAATTCAGCAAAAGGTATTACACATTCCCTCTAGAGGAGTCTCACTAATGGGACTGGTTAACTATAATCTTGTTCAGGTCAGAAGAATTTCTCAAAGCCTTATCAACAAATTCTCTGAAAAAAAACTCAACACATTGAAAGGAACTCAAATAAGGATGGTCCTTGATGTGGTCTCTGTGTCAAGGCTTCCAAGTTGTATGTTGTGCCGGAGAAGAGTTCTGGCAAATAACCTGGAAATGTCACAAACTGAACTGTAGGGGAAAGCTAGTGTTGATGTGAGGGACACACCTTCTAAGAATCCCTCTCCAGGTCTGAGAGAACAGCAGGAAGCAAGTGACAGAAATAACATACAAGCATGAGGCAACTTTATCAGGATCCAAAATAAAGAACAATTTGGGCATAAGATGAAGCCAGTCACTAAAACCAGGAGGCATATGTGCTGCTGCATTTCAAACAAGTTTCATGCAGTGTGAATGCCTTGCTAAGAAGGAATAATAAATACATTTTGTGATCAGTAGTATATGTGTTGTTGTACAGTCATCACAGGATAAATAAGGATTTACTTCCACAAATCGGTAAAATGAAACACTATTTTCATACACTTTCCTTGGAAAGGTTATGGAATTTTATCTTGTCTGACTAATGAATTTTACACTATTAACACATCTGAGCCACAACTAAATTTTAAAACCATTGTTAAACTCTGTTCCATCCATGGAAGTTAAGTCAATTGTCTCTAGACTGAGAGCAGCAGCTCCATAGGATTCAATTTTGCATTTCTTTCACAAGTATCTATTGCACTATAACAAAACTGAATCATACAATGTATCCTATTTTCATTTTATGGTGATTGCTGAAGATACTGAACAAATTTCCAACAGCTTCAGATATATACCCACAATTCCAATAGCTAATATATATGGGGCTTAGACATGCTAGCATGTTATTTTAAATCTCACTATTTTTACATCTTGCAATGTGCAGTCCTGATGAGATGGCTCCTGTTTCAAATAGTGTACCAGCATATGTTACACTTGTAACATATCAGGGACGAAACCCTGTAGAGTTAGCCCATGACAAAATGGTGCCATGTATTTGTCTACTTAAACTAAAAACTAATGGTCTGTGAAGTTCTCTCTTTTTTTAAAAAATATGCTACCATTTATAAAGTAATTAAAGCTAAAATAGGAAACTTTTCAAATCCACATAATAGTGTTTGAAAACATAGCACTTACAAGATTCTCTGTAAGACAACTTCAGTGGGATTGTACTGTTGATACCATCAAGCTAGTGCATGCTTAAGCATCACTGAAGTGGGAAATGGCTAATAAGAATGCTGCAGTAGAATTTAAAAAAATAATGACTTTTAAGCTAATAGTAAGGTAATAAAAATGCTGAATCACCTTTCTCGCCTAGCTATTGGAGCATTCGCAAATCATTTCTAAATTTGATGGAATTTTGTTAAACTCTTTGGAAGATCATGTTTAAAAATAACATTACATATTTATTTTTTAGTTTTAAGCATCTTATGTAGCAACAAGATTATAATTTTAAAATATTAGAAAACTTTAAACTGATATTAATAAGAAATTGAAAATCAAAGCAGTTATGATGCAACAGATCAAACAATATTTTACGTATTTGTTTACCTTGGAAGATGAAGAAATGTTAAGAGAACAGCAGAGGGAATCCAAATTCTGAGATTTAAACTCCAGATAAAAGTTAAAGAAATAGGTAGATTCTTCAATGTCCTCTATATGCTTTACCTGACACAGCATTAGAGGTTGGGATGGTTTCTCCCTGCAGATCTAAATGAAAGGGAGAGTGAGAAGAGGGCAGCAGTCGTCGATCAGAGTCATTCAGCATAATCCCTAAAGCACATGCTGAATTTGATAATTCAGAAGTGCACGGTTCATCTTGATGACAATCCAAAGACTCAGATATCAATCCTCCACTTGTAGGCTCCTGAAAGGAAAAAAAAATTAAAAGTTTATACAGTTTTATTAATTTACTTTACCACTCTGTATTACACAATTCCCACAGATCAGACAACACAAACAGGTCAATTGTATGTAATGCTTTAAATTGCTACAAAGTTCTCATTATTAAAAAATAAGTCTGTAAATTGAGATAGTTTTTGTAAGAAAACAGATAAAGTAAAAGGCAAAGTGCATCTGTAACACTTGAAAGCAACCTTCACATTTTCTTTTTTATCAGTTTTTCAGCAAGAGTGAAATTAAAGTATATAATCTATATTTAGATATTTCTAACAGTACTGAAAATGCAGAAAAACATTATCCTATTTTTAAAAAGCTTAAGCCAAGTTTAACATCACTAATTGAAGCTGATGATGCTAGATAAATCTGATTAACACCAGCTTTAGTCCTACAAATTTTCCCTACAGCCAGATATAGATATCTAATTGTGAGCTACCAGTTAGCGTAAGGATAAATTCTCTATTCTTTCACTTTCTCTTGGTCTTGTACTGTGTTTTCAAGACAGAGTTTAAAGAGACTCAGTCAAGCCAACATACCCTAATTGCTAAAAGACAGGTGTATTTTTGTGTCATCCCTTGATATCAAATATTTTACACTATAAAGTGTTTTAAAACAAGTCAAACGCAATTTTACAGCAAAAAAGTAGGCCTAGTCTACACTTAAAAAGTTTTACCAGTATAACTATATTGGCAAGGAGTGTGATTTTTTTCATTGCCACAGTTATGCGTGTTCAGATGTAATTATACTGATTTAGGTCACTTTTTACTGGTATAATTTATTTCACTTTGCCAAACCAGAATAAGCTATACAATTAAACTATGCTATCATAGCTAGAGCGGCAAAATTTGTAAGTGTGGACAAGACCATAGCTTCAAAGATTTAAAAACAAGAAATTAGTTAGTGGTTTAAAAGTAGGGAAGATTAACAGTTCCAGATGAAGCTCCACAAGTGAGAAATTGTCCCTATGGTCACGTGCACTCTACAAAGATTCCCAAACCCGAACAGTTTTCAAAATCTATCCTTGAATATTTTTCAAGAAACATGGTTTTATCAGCAGGTACAGCCTGCATGAATGGGGCAAAACTTTTTTTAAAATGCTTCATGAAAGCTAGACTAGGCCAAAGAAAGGCTGTTAACCATTTGTTAAGAGATCTCCCTCTATCATAGCAGTTAACTCTGCTGGCAAATCTTTTTCAAGAACATTTCAGAATCAGGAACTTACTTTACTACAGGAACAAAGCTAACTGTACAGAAGTACAGAAAAGCCTATCCCAATTGGAGTACAGCGAGCAGGCTTGGGAACAGGAGGCAGGATAGAACCAATAAAGAAAGTCAGTTTTGAATTGAACTTGAAGATAAGCCAGTGACTGAGAAAAAAGGTAACATGATTCCATTTCTTGGAACAAACAATGATTTAGGAGCAATTGCAACAGGAATCGCAACAGTAAAGGTAAAAGTGTTTAAACATGAACAAGGATTTCAGCATGATAAGGATAAATTCTGGTAATGCACCAGAGGTGGAGACAGGCAAATGTAAGGATAAATTAAGATAAACAATCCTACATGTTCCAACACATCTTCCCTACAATTTATTTGTTCAACTCAAACGGTTCAAGTTCACAAACCCCAGAGTCTTAAAGCATATTTGCTATTTTTAACTACTTGTTACTACTTGGGAAATTATCATCTCCACATTCTCCCCAGTGCCATTACATTTTACAAATGAAAACAGAAATTTGCCATTCTTCTCAGCTGATACATGAAATAGTAAAGCAATTCAAACAATTTTTCTACCACTGACAGCAACAGATAAACTAATGCTTCATGTGGACAAATTCAGGTTATTCCCTGCTTTCTAAATACTTCCCATGTACATTTCAAATCTTCCAATAACAAAACAAATAAAAAACCAGTGGTATAACCTGATTTTGAGAACCCTATTACTGTTTATTAAGGCATTGGGTACCTGCACTAATTTGTACTTTGCTTCATTCTCTGAATCAGTGGCTATATCCAAGGAGTCAGTGGTAGATGGCTGAAGAGGGTCTGAATTTAAAGTGCCTTCTTCCACGATGTTGCTCCGTAATAACCGCTCAATCTCCCTGTTCAGAATTTCCAATTCATCACACATCACGCAATTCTAAGAGATATACCTGAAGGAAGAGGGAAAGTCAGCTAATCACTACTTGTTCAATTCTAATAAAATAGCCTACTATTCTTATGCAACATATGCCACTGAACAAAAACTAAAAATTAAACATATGTGCCCTAACATGTCTTCTTTGAATCTTTCAGCTTGTAACATATTACTGACTCCAGAATGCCCTCTGCTGATTGTGCAAATAAATCCGGTTTAATATTTTTGTGCCATCAACCAGAGTCCAAAGATCATATATGGAAAATAATCTTCAATATATTTAATCTTGAGGAACAGATCTGATATTACCAATGCATACCTAACACTGCAGTTGGTATTTTCTCAGGTTAGGGAACATTCTGATGTTGAATAGATATGGGGTTCTCAACTTCTCTCTTTCTGAGGCCCCCGCCAACATGCTATAAAAACCTCCATGGCCCAGCTGTGCCACAACAACTGGTTTTCTGCATATAAAAGCGAGGGCAGGTGTTACAGGGTACAAGCAGGGCAATTACCTGGGGCTCCATGCCACAGGGAAAACTGCAAAGCTAAGTTGCTCAGGCTTTGGCTTCAGCCCCGGATGGCGGGGCTCAGGGCCCCAGGCTTCAGCCCCATGCGGTGGGGCTTTGGCTTTCAGCCCTGGGCCCCAGTGAGTCTAACACTGGCCCTGCTCAAAGGACCCCCTGAAATCTGCTCACGGCCCCCCAGGGGCCCATGACCCCTGGCTGAGAACCACTGGAATAGATCATATTTTGCAATTTGTTATAATTTTGCTCCACCCAGTGGCAAGATTGCAAATTACATTTTAAACAGGGAGTTTTAATTTAACATGACCCTTTCAAAACACCTTGGGAATGGATTCAGAGTAGCAGCCATGTTAGTCTGTATCCGTAAAAAGAACAGAAGTACTTGCGGCACCTTAGAGACTAACAAATTTATCTGAGCATAAGCTTTCGTGGGCTACAGCCCACTTCATCGGATGCACAGAATGGAACATAGAAGAGTGTACACACACGATGCCATACCAGCTCTAAGAGGCTAACTGATTAAGAGGTTGTTCACAACTCTGAACAAAATGTTATAACTGAACATTGACTTAATACAGCTTTGAAACTTTACTATGCAGAAGAAAAATGATTCCATTTATTTATTTTTTTAGTTTATGTTTAACACAGTATTGTACTGTATTTGCCTCTTGGGGGGGGGGGGGGAGGGAGAGAGAACCTTTGCTGCTTCCTGATTGCATACTTCCGGTTTCAAATGAGGTGTGTGGTTGACTGGTCAGTTCGTAACTCTGGTGTTCATAACTCTGAGCTTCTATTGTACATATATTTGTATGCTGTACCAATCACTATGATACCTGACCAACATACATCTTAAAGTGAACATAAGATGACGTCTCTTTTTCTCTTTTCCCATTCTATAGCATTGGGGGTTAGAGGGTGGGAAGGTGAGTAGGATTTGTTTGTTTTGTTCTTGGGTTGTTTGTATGGTTAGGTATTTGGGTTTTGATTTATTTTTAAATATTTGATTTGTGGGAAACCTAGGTTGAAGAAGTGAGTTTTATATTTTATTCTGAATACTCTGAAGATTATAGTCAATCAAATCTCTTCCAGAAGAGAGGTCCAAAGTCATGGACTGTTAGAGAAAGCTCTGTCTCTTGCATACATAAATCTCACTTTCGAGATCAACCATTCCACTGTACCAGTCAAACGTAGCTGTCATGGGAAACCAAAGTCACCTAACACTGCATCTACACTGGACAATCTTACAAAAATAAACCCTGCCACCTGTTCTACCATCTGGTTAGCTGACCCTCCGGAGAGCCTTGAAGTATACACCTATGCTGCAAAAAAAATCCCTACAGCAGCAAGTCTTAGAGCCCAGGTCTACAGAGTCCGATTCAAGGGGTTTCATGCTACAGCAAGAAAAATAGCCAAGAGGATGTTCCCACTTGGGCTGGAGCTCTGGCTCTGAAATCTATCTCCCTTCCAGGGCTTCAGAGCCCAAGCTAGAACTTCTACATCGACATTTTTAGCACCATAGTGCATAACACCTGGGCTCGGAGACTCATTATTGCATAAGGGGTTTTTTTTTTTTTCTTTCTTTCTCCAGTGTAGACATACCTAGTGTAGAGAAGGCTCCCCCACTGGACCAGTTTTTACCACATTAGTTAAACCTGCTAAAAAGCAGGCTGAATTAGCACAGCAATAAAAACTTGTCCAACTGTAAGATGTGTCTACTATAGGGCTCTCAGCAGTTCAGCTGAGTAAAACAACATTTCTGTAGATGCCATAAATCCTTGCATCCCTGTCCTATTTAGATTCTTATTAAAAACCAACAATTTAAAAAATATTTTTGTGATATCAAACTAAACCATTTTATAATTGCTCTTTTTAAAAGTACATTACCCTAACCAATGAATCACCAAACTCCCACTGGCACTTATAATTATAGCACTTTCTACATTAGAGAAACCGTATCATCATCATTATTTCACTTTATTGTCACATCACTTTTAGAGGGTCTTTGAGTATACAAACAAAAAAAATGTACAGAATCTCACTGATAGACAGCTGTATAAAAGCTTCTTCAAAAGCTCTTCTGATCTGCTCAGTGTGAAGAGCTCCCATGATACCAATGACAAAAGTGACCGTGTCAAAAAGTTCAATGACCAACTGTAATTAAAATGTGTTTGAAATACAAGCCAGTTTTAATAAATGTAGGCAAAAATCTCTCCTCAGGGTTGAAAATAACTTCAAAACAAATCCTAAATTACTGAGCTATATGTAGGTGGAGCATGGAAGGGACTAGGGCAAAAGACGCAGAGCTGCAGTGTAGCACCTCCACCACCACTACTCCAGCGTATGGTTGGGAAGTGCAAGTTACAGCTCCTTTGTGTTACCTGGACTCTTACAGTCACAGGACCCATTTAACCATGAAGTCTGTGGCCCTTCCTCTGGTCCACCTCTGAACCTCAATTACATCTCAGCATAGAAGGAACTAATACAGAGACATTCCCCAGCCACATGCAGGAGAAGGATCCCCTTCCAGACCTGTCCTACGGATGGCTCCTCCTAACCAACCACACTACAAGTTTAAGTGGTGCAATGGGTCTTAACAAGGTTTTCATCCTCTCAATTTCGCACTGATGCACTGAACAAAGTCTCCTTTCAACAATTAAGCATGGTATCACTACATCTGTAGTCTATAGGAAGGTACCCCCAACAAAGAAGTGCTCCTACAATGCCTTGTTTTGCTTTTTCAAAACGGTAATGTGACGATACCCAAAAAATAAAAAATAAACTTTTTATATAGCTCAGGTATTTTCTTATCACAAACTTGTATATAAAACACAGGATATCATAAATAAGATTATACATATTTCTAGATTCTCTTATTACATCACAAAGGGTTCTGGTTTTATTCTCATGGTTACCATGTCATTAGAACATCTTTATAAATCAGAAGTCTAGTTGTTCTTCGTGCTTCAGTTGAATACATTGAAAACAATACTTGGAACCACACAAATTCTGCTGCCAAACAATTAAAATAACTAATATGAACATGTACATTGTAATGGAAACTGCGTACAGAAAAGCTACAACCAAAAGGTGCCTGGGCTGGTACAGAGATCTCAAAGAAAGAAAATCACTAAGTAAAAAAAAATCATTTTTCTTTTTGATCTTCTATACCAGTCCAGACCCCTGACTTCTCCCAAAACACTTCAAGCACCTGAGTTAGGGAAGCATAGTATCTCAGATCCAACTGCAACACCCATCTGCCAACAACCACTTCTGCAAGCACCTGTACATTAATGTACAATGTCTGATGAAGTTTTACATGCCTTACAAATCTTTAACATCTTAAAAATTTTGGTTCAGATATTACTTTCTAAATAGCACTTTCCTCCATGCTGAGATCCATTATGTAAACCTGTGGTGCCCTATGCATGTCCAACAATTGAATTTTACTCTGCTTTAGCAATTCTGGACAGAAAGTGGGCAAAGCAATTTTCTGCTTCAAATGGAACGTACATGTAATCTTTGTTCTGAATTCTAGAAGGGTCTAAACACAAATGTAGCGAGGTGCAGAAATGATGGAAGCCTCTCTACAAGACAGTACATATCACTCTCCTATCCTTCAAATCAGTTTGCAGTGATGAGAAACAGAATCTTTAACAACAAACATAATGAAACCCTCTCTTCGCTGTCTCTAAAGGGGAGTTGTGAGAGCATACCAATTTTAAGCTCCAAGCATGAATCACAGCTTGCTTTACTGATCTCAGGCTGTCAACAGCCTTCAGAAACATCTGGGTGCCTACCTACAGGAATAGAGTTAACCGTTTAACCATTCTTCTGAATCCTACAACTACTCTCCCATTTGGGGTAAAATCAAAATTCTTCCAGTCAGCAATTTTGAATATACTGTGGGTTCTAGCATCGTAGTGCATGACCACTCAGTTGATATTGTTAGTGATATCACCTACCTTGGCTCTGTTGTCGATAACATGGGCAGCATCAAGAAAGAACTTGAAGCCCTCACTGCAAAACTGTCATCAGTATTGATGCACCTCATTAAGAACATCTTTCACAACCAAACACCCTGATAAGTAGAGAGATGAAGCTGAGAATATATAATGCTTTGGTGGTAGGATGGTGTCAGACACCTGTTCCTCATAGGCATTCTACCCAGCAGTGCGCTAGATTTGGCTCAGGACAGAGCATCATAGAGGCACATAATACATTTGATGGCCTCTAAGCTGTCCACCCAGCCGCATGAAAACTAGCCTACAACTGCTGCAAACTGGACTTTAATGTTGGTAGCACTTGGGCTCATGTCTACTTGGCTTGAAGAAATTCTAGAATGAAAGCAACATGGCAAGACAATCTTTCCCTCCTCATGCCAATCACAGAACGTCCTCCAAATTCTCTAGTTTTCTACAAGGTTGATCACTAGACTTCACACACCTTTTATGCATTCAGCAACTAACTGAAAGAGAATTTTGTCAGATCCTCATTATAGATTGTTCTGCTAATCAGAAGATCTTGTATCACTAATATTATTATTGACCTAATCAAAGACATACTCATTAACTCTGACAAGGCTACAGTACACACAAATATGCAACTAGGAATGAATCTCAATCAGCAGAGGTTGACAGTAAGATTCCTCTTCTGAACACACTGGCTTTAATGGGGACAAGAAACGAATAAACAAGTAGCTATGTAGGGATATTAAAGAAGGTTTATATTAGACATGGTTTATATGAAAAATGACTTATTGTTAATTGATGCCTCATAACTAAAGGTTTATGTTAAAAGTAAATTTGTGATTCTAACCTGCAAGCCACCAGCTGTGTCTGTGTGAAGCCTGCTCAAAGAAATACTTTGTATAAAACTTGTTAAACATTAATTAACTCTAAGTAAGCCAAAACAGTAGCTGTTATAGTGTATAAATAGAGACCCCCACCCTCTGTAAGTTTTCATCTCACTTTATCTTTGATTGTTAAAAGACAGGGAGTCTCACATAAATTGGTAACACCCCAAAAAGTAAAGAAACAGTGAAATAGATGTAATTAAGATAGAGAATGTATGTGACTGAATGGTTAGGGAGTTACCAGTCTGAAGAATTCAGTGTTGGCTGAAGAAGGTGTCAAGTGGGATCAACCAGATGACCCACCACACCTCAAAGGAAGGAAAAACAAAACACCTATTAACATGGAGCCAGCCATCTGCTGATTGATTTAGCAACAGCAGAATGAGGCAACTCCTATGAACTAACATAGGGAAAAATCCCTATAAAACTGGACTCTAAAGACTGAGGACTTTGAGTCTATGGTTCTGATACCAACCTCCAGGAGCATCAGATGCATCTGACACAGACTCGGCTCCATCCTCATGACCAAGATACCTGGCCAGTAACTTGGCATGAGCAACATCTAGGCTGGTAACTATAACATCTATACAGAACCTGAATGAATGATTGTGTGAATGAATATATGTGTGTGTGTGTGTTTGTATAAGGAATAATTAGTAATAGAAACAAGTAGGAAAACATTGTCTTTTGTTTTGTTATGGTATTTACAATAAATGTGGCATCTTTGCCTTATCCCTCTTAATAAGATCCTGCTGGTTTTTTTTATTATATTGGTACAACAGCTATAATGGGAACCTCTAATAAATTTCCCAAATAGCTGCAGCAAACCGACCTGCTTCTTATCAGTTTCACAGTTGCTCAGGGAACTCTTAGAAACAGCACTGAAAAGGGACAATATTTGGACATTTTTCACTCTGCAAAGCTACAAACAGCAGCATAACACTGGAGTGGTTTGTCTAAAGACTCAGGGAGACATCATGACCTCAAGTTTGTACACAGTTCACGTCTGGATGATTATCTTCATATTCATACGGGTTAGGTCAGACTGACTCTTTGGACAGTGATTAGCTACTGGTAGTTTTATGTTGTTATTTTATAAGAACATTTTGATGTTTCTACGTATGTTATGGAGCCTGATAGTTTCTATACCCTGCATGGTCCTCTCACACAGTCCTTGCATAGCTGGCAAGCTCCCCAGAAAGTCCTGTAACTGAGCAATTCTGAAAATATTCTTTAAAACAAAGGATATTTACAGGCAAAAAAAAAAATCATGTCTAATTGGAATAGCTATCAATTACTTAAGGGAAACCACTTTAAAATGCTGTCATTTCTTCAAAAATGAAACAAGTCAAAAAAACCACATTAAAGCTTGGAATTTCAAAATTAATATTACACTTAAAAGTTATGGGTCTACACAGTTAATCTAAGATAAACATCCTTAATTCTGCCTTGGTAAAAACATCCTTAAAACGAACAGACACCTCGATCTTCAAGCCCTACACATCAGTGATGCCAAAGAAATGAAGAAGCCATCAAACAACACTCCCTCCTGCAAATATACCGCACGCTCCTATAATATTTAAACCAAAGTGTATTACGTATTCCATTATAGCCTGCCTTCTTTAAGACCACAATAAGGTTACATTTCTTCAACAAAAGCAGCTATATTCAGGACAATAACTTGGAATAACCCAGAAAGGCTTCAGATATAAAAATGTTATACTGTGAAACAGCATAGACATACAGCTATCAAATCTGGGGCTAGAATCCTCAAGACATGGACAAAAAAAAGTCGGTAACTGAAATGCCAATGACAGTGTTGTGGGAGGTGGTGGGGGAGGGTCACATGCAGGCAAAATATTAAAATAAGTCAATCTGCAGATATCTGTATCCACAGGATGCCAACTTTGTGAAGACTTAGTAAAACTTCTCTTCACAATGTCACCATCTTACATGAATGAAGTAACCATTATGGATAAGTGCATTTACATACTTTCAATGCTAAATTTGAAGTGCTAGACTAACGCCCTGATCCTGCAAAGCATTTAACTTTAAACATGAGTAATTCCATTAAAGTCCATTTATTAGCCCTAAAGAGGTACTATATGACTCTTTAAAGAGGAAGAAAAAGGTGTTTCAACTACTAGGATTGTAGGAGTAACAAAAAAGGCAGGCTCTGGGATCCACGGTTTTTAATCACTGGAAGATGGGAGGAGTCAGGAGTGAATTTGTTAGCATATGGCTGCATGTGAGCAAGTGGGTCTTTTCACAAGTAAGTGCAAGCGGATAAATGCAAGTGTAAATGTGAGCTGATATGTATAGATTCATCAGTGAATACAAACAGGTGTGTGGAGGTTAAAAAGAGAATAAATGGGATAAATTAAAGAAAAACAAGGAGAGAGGTTTATAGGAAAAGGAGGAAGAGACAAAACATACAAGAGAAAGGAGAGAACATAGTACAATATAGGAAAAGAATATAAAGGGTGAAAACAAATAAAGAGGGAACATTCAGCACAATACAGAAAATCTACAATAGAAAATAAAAAGTGGAATTAAATCAAAAAGGGGAAACATGACTATAACAAAAGCACAAAGTTATGTTTGTTCTGTGTATTTTAAAGTTTATTCAATAAAAAATTGATTGCCAATGCTACAGTTAGATACAGTACAAATGTACAGAACTGTTTCAATTCCTTTAATTTGCAAGACCACACTTTTTAAGGGTCCGTGGCTACTTGGGAACATAGCAGCCTTAGCAGGCTTACTCCTTGGGCCAGTAAGTCTTGGAAAAAAATTCAAAATCGGAGTGCAGTTCTTTCTATGATACTGAGTTTAAAGGAAAATTCCATTAATTCATTCTAATAACTTCAAACAGCGAAGTAAAAATTTACCAAAAAATATTTAAGTTTTCAGAACAGATCAGTTTTTAGAAATACTTGTCACTGTTTCAGTATGTCCAGTCAGTCATTAAAGACGGGTGAAACACAGAAAAATCCCTTAAAATATGTATGGAATAATACGTTTACTGGTTTCTCTTGCAGAAGTCAAATTTCTACTGCAGCCTATTACAGTCTCCCACTGTCTACTACTTTTGACAACAATAAGAGGTGCAGTTATTAGTATAATCAAAATGGTATTTTAGTGCAAGGGTTCTCAAACTGGGGGTTGGGACCCCTTAGGGGGTCACAAGGTTATTACATGGGGGGGGGGTCACAAGCTGTCAGCCTCGACCCCAAACCCTGCTTTGCCTCCAGCATTTATAATGGTGTTAAATATATAAACAAGTGTTTTTAATTTATAAAGGGGGTCGAACTCAGAGGCTTGCTATGTGAAAAGGGTCACCCGTACAGTAGTTTGAGAACCACAGTTTTAGGGCCTAGACCAAGTAATGGTAGTATATATGTAATCCTATGAAGCACAGACGTATGTGGAAGGCACGGCCCCAATGGACCTGTATCTTGATACATCGTTATGGGACAATCCCTTTTGCCTGGCCTACCCCTGTAAGTCTGCATTTAACCAGACTTGCTATAGAAGATTTGGAAACCTTTCTTCCAAAACTCGTGGAGGAACATTACATATTGCACATTGTTTCCAAATTCTAACACTCATTAATCAAAGTAAGAAGTGCTGAAAATTATCTCTTATAGTAAGTATAAAATATTTTATTTTTGTTAGTATTGCAGTCAGTACAGCCTCTGAACCGTGAAATGGACTTTTGTGGTTCATGCATCATCAGCAATCTAACTGAATTCCACCTGTAGAATCATTATTGATTGGTGATGTTAAGAGAGAGAAAGAACCCAGATTGACTTACAAATCCAAAAGGAGTTTACAAGTTACAAAAATATACACTTACTTGCAAATTTCACAAATTTGGAGTAGGAGACAATGAACATGAAAACTTCGAATGGCACTTTTTACAGTCGCTTTTCACTGTATAAACGTACTTTAATGCTTTTTATGGCAGCTTCTGTTGAAACCAGATCTGCCAAAAAAACGTGCATTTTGTGTCTCACTAAACGGCTCTGTTGATCACGGAAATCCTGAGCTGTTCAGCATAAGGATGACTGTTATACTCCATTATTTGTCAACAGCATTTGGAAGGTCACTGTACTGAAATAGTCCATGAAAGACACTGAAGCTGCAAGCAAAAGTCTTCACTCCCTTCTTCTCTCCAAGCAGCAGCAAGCAAAAGCAAACACTCCCTTTCCACTCCAAACAATCCTTCCCCTATCTCAAGGAAGTTTTAACTATTTTAAGTACATGAAAATATTACTTTGTCAGTTGTTGAGTATGATAAAATAGCAGCTTCAAACTTGGAAAAAGGAATCCCTCACGAAGCCCTGCAGAGATGGCTGGAGAATAACTCTTCCACACGCTTCTGCAGCTTTTTGCTGCTGAAAACACAAAATCTACTCAAATACTCTGAGAAATTTCAGCATTTAACAACACACATATAAACAAACACCATGATTATCTTCATTCATAACTGTCTCTACATGTAAATACTGCCATCGGACTCATCTTAATCAATGTTTACCTCTCTTGATGTTTATGTTAGAAGACTTTAATTTCACCAAGATCTAATGATTTATGTACAAGACTTAAACACTTTGTAATATAGTCTTCATTAGAACCAGAAGTTTCACTACTCTTATTGATATCATATTGTATAGTTTAGTTTTCCTTTAACTGCTACTAGTAGTTATCTTATAGAAGCAGCACACTTGAGGAAGAAGTATAAGGGGCAAGCTTTCTCACAGGTGCCTCATTAAATGGCATTTTAAGAACTGCCCACAGTCCTATGATAAATCAACACCATTTCCTTTTTTTGATTTTCCATTAATACAGTTTGATGTGGCTGTCTCATAGAGTTATTCCAAATCACGTCCAACACAGTGGACAAAGACGTAAATATTGAGATTGGGACATCTACATCAGTATCAAGGTAAGCTGAGTTATCACCAATACAGACAACTTTTTGTAAGATGCATGGGGTTTTTTTTAAACGCACATTTGAGTAATGACAAAAGTATGATGACAAAGAGACCTTCATTCATTTATCCCATTATCAAAAGATAAGGAGCCAGTATAACTGCTCTTTATTACAAATACTGACTGGTTCATCATTTTCAATCTCAATTCAGGGCAAGAAAATTGAATTCATATCAGACCTCACCCCAAATTAGCAATACTTTAAGATTAATTTATCTATAATTTTGTAGTACTCTGAATTAATATAAATACCCAAGCATTAAAAATATCATGAATACCCGCACAAACAGAAACTGGTCATATCATTAACTGAAACAGCTTTAGATGAAAAAGAAATATATAGATTACAAATTAATGAAGAACAATCTGTGTGAAAAATACTTTATTAACTTACTACGGAACAGTGTCCATATTCAGACCTACATTTCTTCTTTTACCCATCTCTTTTTTCCATTTTTTCTTTTTGCTCTTTCTTCTTCTGTAGGCCTTCATATTTATTGAAAAACATAGCTGTACACATATTTTTCATGACTGACTTTTTTGTATTTTCATTTCATATCTTTTACATTTTACTGTTATATGATTTTATATCCTGAAATTTTATCTATACCATCCAGTCGACAGGGACTTTGACTGGGAGTCAGGAGACCTGGGTTGGAGCCTCAGGTCTGCCATTGACACCTTGAATGTCTAACTTATTTGTGTCTTAGTTTTCGTGTAAAATGGTTCTAATGCTTATCAGCATTAGTGTGACTGGATTCACAAATAACAATAAACTTGTGAAAAATATTTCATGTTAGAATAATGGTTCTTTATCATGCTAAAAAGTGCATGTCATTACAAACTCACACAATAGTAAGTCACTAAGGCTTCCTTTGTAATTTTGGTCTATGAAGATATTGTGTGCGCTAGTCCATCATGTAGTTATCTTTAAAAGATCTGATGCTTAAAATAAATATTTACATAACAAAAGTATGTTGCAATGTTTGTAATTAACTAAGGATTATCAAGTCCATGAACATGAAAGCTACTACAGAAAATGTAATACTGTAACTTCCTTTGTAAAGTGCTTTGACACCTACAAGTGGAAAATACTACATAAATTTGAAGCATTAGGACATTTAGGAAAACAAGCCTACCATACCACTTACTTGCAATACTATCTGGTTTAAAAAAAAAAAATCACGCAAATTCCTTCATATTTTCCATACAGTAGAACCTCAGAGTTACAAACTCCTTGGGAATGGAGGTTGTTCATAACTCTGAAATGTTTGTAACTCTGAACAAAACATTATGGTTGTTCTTTCAAAAGTTTATAACTGAACATTGACTTTGTGCAGCTTTGAAACTTTACTATGTAGAAGAAAATATGCTGCTTTACCTTAATTTTTTTAGTAGTTTATGTTTAACACAGTACCGTGCTGTATTTGCCTTTTTTTTTTTCTTTTTTTTGAGGGGGTCTCTGCTGCTGCTTGATTGCATACTTCCAGTTCCAAATGAGGTGTGTGGTTGATAGTTCATAACTCTGGTATTGGTAACTCTGAGGTTCTACTGTACCTAATCAAAAACTACTTCCCATGAAATAATGTCACACTCTCAAATGTTAATAAATGCTTTACAATTTGCAAGAGTAAATGTAGATTTGGCAATATGTAGCTGAGTTACATAACCATTCCTCTCTTTGCCAAAAAGAGTGCCAACAACTTGCAATTATTTCATGTTAGAAGTGAGACACATATGAATGTAAATATAGTGCTCTGTGATTGTTTTTAGGACTGTGCATCAGTATCTTCACACTCCTGAACATCCTTTATCTCTCTGGAAATTGAGATGTATCATTTCAATGAAGAGTTTTTTCATCCTGATAAAGTTTTTTCAAATATATGCACAAATACATTTAAAAGAGTCTGTTCTGTATTAGCAGAGTGGAGACTATTAAAAGTACATTATAAGGCATTAAATATGATAGTACAATTCTGATATCACTACTATATTGGACTAAAAATTTAGATGCCTATTTCAATTTAAATACCTGTTCTATTTCAAACAGCTAACTCCATGTCAAATTAAACATGAGTACATTTTACAGCAAAATGAAAGCCAAACCAACATGGTAGTTTACTTTAAAGTATAATCTATATAAAAAGGAAACAATCTTTAGCAGTTAAAAAAAGTTGCCCCTCAAAAAATAATTAATAGCTATACAGACTTAGCAAATGTGCTACAGCATAGTTAAGGAATTGTAAACCAACTCTTCCTATAACTCAAAAGTATATGATGGCACCAGTTAGCATGATCTCCCCCTAGTGACTTAGCTGGAGCTAACAAATATTCATCAGAACCCTTTATAGGACAAGGTCTTCCATATCTCCACTTCTGTTACAGAAGTAAAAATTAAACTGCTTCTGGCACTGGGAATTCCACGATAGAAGTGATACAGTACTGAGGAATGGTTTTTATTATAATAAAATATATCGTTCCTCCTTCTAAAACTTTTCTCACAAACTGAAAGTTTGTTCCTCATGCACTCCAATCAAATGTTCCTCACAACAGCAGTTCTCAACCAGGGCTCAGGGGCCCCAGGGGGGGCCGCAAGCAGGTTTCAGGGGCTTCGCCAAAATAAACCAGAGAGCAGGGGCAGCATTAAACTCACTGGTGCCCAGGACAGAAAGCTGAACCCTGAGCCCTGCCACCTGGGACTGAAGCTGAAGCCCATACAACTTAACTTTGCATGGCCCTGGGCAATTACCCTGCCTGCTACTGTCTAACTGGTTATGCAGAAAAACAGTTGTTGTGGCACAAGCGGCCCATGGAGCCTTTATAGCATGGGGGGGTGGGGGGGGGCTCAGACAGAAAAAGGTTGAGAATTCTTGCCTTACAATATGAACTTCTGAAAAGAAGTGGGAAAGCAGTCTAATTCACAGTGAGTAAGAAAGGATGTACAAATTATCATTATAAACAAAAACAATGGATTCAGTTGCCAATAAAAACATGTTATTCCAATAGATACAATATGTTTATGAAAAGCTAATTAAAAAGAAGCAAAAAAATAAAATTAGCAAATGGATTTTTCATGTTAAGTGAAATGATTACTGAATCAGCACCTAAATCTTGTTTGACAGTCTAATCCTGGTAAATCTGCAATAGCTTTGCTTCATATTCACCTTGCATAAAATCCCTGGTCCATTTCAGAAAATTCTATTCAAGATACTGCCATGGGTTCCATTATTCAACCAAAAAAAATTAAACCCTAATTAGCGCAACTAAAAAAAATTAGTTTATACTTCACAGCTACCCAGTCATACTAATCACCACAACTTTAAAAAAAAATTTTTAAAAAAATGATAAAATGAAGTTAGGTTTACAGGCACAGATCAGTGGTTTGAAAGCAGGATTATTTTTGAGAACAATGAAGTATTTTTAAAAATGTTAAAAATCAAACATTAGAAAGCAAGAAATACAATTTTATGATAGCACGCCTGCCTGTCTCTCCCCTTCCCCAATCTGTTTTATGTTTTTATCCCCTCCAGAACTCTAGGAGCTTGGGGAAAGTTATGAAGGGGAGACAGGCTTTTGGTGGCAGGCCCTGTAAGGAATGGAAAGAACAGTTACAGTTAGGTGAAGGAGATTATGAGCAGATCAATTCTATATCAAAAGGCAGGGAAATAGAGCACAAACTGCTTCCCTGGCTTCTGCAGTGAAAAAAAAACCCACACAAATTTAAAAGCAAATTTACCTGAAACAAATTACTTTCTGCCTTTAAGACTACCTAAAATCTTCTGAAGCAAAAACTACAGAAGAAATTCTGACTATACACTGCTCTGATCCTTCATGCTGAAAGTTGGAAACACAAAAGAAGAAAAAGAGGATGCACTATCAGCTAGAATGAGAGGAGCACTAACTATTACAAATTTATTTTATTCTGACTCCACATATTGGTAGACTTCTATTGATTTTCTTTAGACCAAAGTAATTTCTCCAGGCTGAGATTGAAGCCAGGTAAACAGTAAGTTATAATGCAAATTCTGATAAAACCTTAACGTTCATGTTGTTGTAACAGCAAACCAAACACCATAAGCAGAGCATTAAAAAAGTACTCAGTACCAACTAGCTGAAAATCTAAGGTCTTGTCTACACTAGAGAAAGTATTTGCCAGAAAACGCTCTTAGTGGTGAGGCACCTTATACCAGGCAAAAGACTTATTTGTATATAACTTGCACCAGTATAACTTATACCAGTTCGCTGAACAAAATAAGCTTTACCAGCAAGAACTTTTTTGCCAATATAATTGCATTTATGCTAGGGTTTTTGTCAACATGGCTATGTCCGTTAAGGGTGTGATTCCTAATCAACTCTATGCCAGAAAAACTTTTAAGAGTGTAGACTGGGCATAACCATACCAATACTTCTACACTCAGTCCACTCCCACCCACACAGATCGTACCTCAGCAATTTAAAAGAATAAAAGTTATATACTGTTTAGTGTGTATTGAATTTAAAGACTTAACTATTCAATATGCTTTTAAAAACTAACTTACAACTACGATCAGTTCGACTATGGGGGAAAAAAACTTCTAGAATATGTTATTCAATGAATTTCACCAGTATTAGTATTCAGTGGCTAGTAACTGACCAGCTACAAAGTTAGTTGAATACCTCCCATTCCAAAGGCCCCTTGTCATTGTGAGGGTGGGTGAAGAATTTTTGCTATTTTACCACTAGACCAACATTCTGGCTGTGGTAAACTGGATCATCATCATTCTAGTACCCCTTTTACCAGGAAGCTACTCCACTGTCTGCCTCTGCTGAGGCTCATAGATTTCCCAAGCAGCAGAAGAGTGAAACTGATCTGATTTATGTTCTAGGTGCGGCACCCAGGGTTCTGAATGGAAGAAGTAAAACTAATAAAGACTCTAGAGAATTTCAACTGGTCTGCCATTTGGGGAAGCCCTGAGCAGCATCAGACACTCCTGAATCATCTGTCTGCAGACTATGGAAAAGAGTACTGCATCACTTTACACAGAAGAAAAAAACGTGATTTTTTTCCTCCCCATTAGGTAAAACCTTTGATTCTGCAAAAGTTAATGATAGTTGTCCAGGAAAACTTCCTATTTGCCCCAGGCAAGTAGATTTTTCATGTCCTGACCTTAAGAATAGTAAAACAAAACTATAATTTACTAGCTTCATATCAAACTGTCACTGGATATTAGTATTACATAGTCAACATACTGTAGTTTGCAGTACTGTTGTAGTCGTGCTGGTCCCAGAATATTAGACACACAAGATGGGTAAGGTAATATCTTTTATTGGAACAACTTACAGACCTCAAGAAGAGCTCTGTGTAAACTCAAAATCCTGTCTCTTTCACGAACAGAAGTTGGTCCAATAGAAGATATTACCTCACCCACTTTGTCTCTTTATACTGTAGTATTTAGCATACTTTCTCCAGTATGCTACAAAAGAGAGCTTGTACACTGCTTATGCAATACAGCTTGTTCACTATTTTTCAAATTTGAACTACTTATCTGCACTATAGTTGAGTTCCGCTATTGAACTTCCTCGTTAGCAGTGTTCAAAATATATTTCCAGCAATTGCCCAGTCAACAAAAAGCTTCAGCAATACTGATTCACAGAACTTGGCACTCTTCCCTTCGAAGTAGTATTAACCAATTCTCCATTATGCCCTTTGGAGACACTACACTACTGAATGTGCAGTGGTTGTTTTAGAATTAGGGCAAATCAGTGGACCTGACATTAAAGACTCTATGGGTGTTTTTTTTGTTTTTTTTCCACAAGGGTAGGGGTATTCTTCTGAGAATTTGGATCAAATTCCAATTTGAATAATTGAATTCTGCCTACCTACAATTTTTGTAATAAGCAACAGTGTTCAGAAACACAAGAAGGCAGTATAGTTCATTAATGAGTGAAATGATTCCTAAAATGGTAAGCCAGCATAGTTAGCGTAAAACTTAACAGCTCAAAGATTGACATGTGCCATAACCATCCAACTGATAAGTCTGGGTACTGTCATATGCAGAATTGTAGTATGTCCAGAAAACTAACTGGCCTCAGGGCAGGTGTATTAAACCTTGCTTTTAATTTCTGGTTCCATGAGCACAGCTGTCATAAGAATCAGAAAAAGGTGTATTTAAAGTATTTAAAACTAGAAACAGCCAGGATGCTTAGTGTGAAACATTTTGATAAGACACTAATTTTTAAAGCTCCAGAGCGCAACTCTATAATATGTCAACAGCCTGGCTTGGTAAACAGAGTCTGATTATATTAATGTACAATGTTTCTGTAAACAAAATCTGTAATTTATTGTTTTTTCTCTGAAATATACATGGCAAGGATTTGTAAACCTGTTAAAACTTCCCAAATATATAAAACAGTTACAAAGACAAACAAAAAAACATCTCCCCAGCACAGTATCACTATAGTGTGAGATGCTATTCTGATCTTATAATGAAATATACAGACACACAAGGGAAAATCTTGGCCCATTACAGTGGCTTCAATGGGACCAGGATTTCACCCACTACAACAATTGTTTCTAAAGTGGAACATTTTACTTAGTTTGCTCCTGTCTTAATAAAATTATACTTGGCTCTACAGGAATCTCTTAGACTAATATGAATTATACCACTGCCATCAAAGTTTTGCATGTAACGCTGATTTCCTTTATGTTACCGTTTAAATACAAAAAGCTGCATTAATGTATTTGTAACAAACTAACTAAAATAGGGAAGTCTGAAATGAAAGTTATCAACTTCATTCTTAACTCATCACACTGTGCTTAGCTATTTAAAAATATAGTAGTGAAAACAGTGAAATATTTGAACACAACAAAAAACGAACCTCTCTGCTAGGAGTCACAATTAAGTGAAATAACTTGTACACAAACAAAATCTGTCTCTCAGAATATTGGCTATATTTCTGGATTCAATTCCTGCCTTTGTCACAGTGTTACTGGGTGGCATTGAACAGTTCACTATTTGTAAAATGAGAATATTACTTCCCTATTTCATAATGATATTATGAGGATACAGTCATTAATGTTTGTGAAGCATTCAGGTACTACAGAGACTGGGTTCACATAAGTTCCTGGATAGGTAAAATATGCACCCCTCATGCCATACTTGGTACTAGATTACAGCCTCTACTTGTGAGCGTAGAGACTCTCCAGAGCACACTCAAGTAGTTATCCAGATAGAAAGTAAATTATATTTAGCTCTTCAACCAAAAAGCAGTCTCTGTTTTTTATGGTTGTAAAACTGGATTCTGAACTTGTACTAACTCTCCAGTTCAGCCATGAACTTCAGCTAGGCTAGGCAGATGACTTCCCATTCTTACTGTGGTGCATTCTCACCTCTTCTCCCCCGTTTTTTCCAGTTGAGCATTATAAGCTATTAGCCCAGCTTCTGCATTTCTCTTATTTTTGGACTTGCCTTCCTTTTGGTTGTCACTAGACTTTTTTGCCCCCTTCAAGTTTCCACTTGGTGCAACCAGCGCTGGCAAAACTAAGGTAGATAGATCACTGGTGTCTTTCTTAACTAAGGGTATGTCTACACTAGAGACCTTACAGTAGCACAGCTGTACTGTTGCAGCTGCATTGCTGTAAGATCTCTCACCTAGCCGCTCTATGCCGACAGAATTAAACCACCCCCAACGAGTGGCAGTAGCTATGTTGGCAGAAGAAGCTCTCCCACCGACGTAGCATTGTGCACACTACCACTCCCCTGAGCAACATAAATTTTGCTGACATAAGTAGTAGTGTAGATATGGCCTGTGGCTAGGTCTACACTTCAGCCTATGTTGGCAAAACTTTTGTTGCTTAGGGGGTGTGAATATTTCACCCTCTGCATGACATAAATTACACTGACATAAGCATTCGTGTGCATAGCTCTATGTTGCCGGGAGAGCTTCTCCTGCTGACACAGCTTATGCCACTTACGAAGGTGGTTTTTTTTTTTAATGGCAACACAGCTTATGCCACTGGTGGAGATGTTTTTTTTAATGCTGATGGGAGAGCTCTCTCCCATTGGCATAAAGTGTATTCACCACATATGCTGCCTAATACTCACACTGTTGCTAAGAATGCTAGTAGTAGCAATGGTGGGAAATTTAAAGAAAGGAATTTAGTGTAGACGAGGCCTGTCATTCTCCCTATATAATTTTAAATTAATAAAATAAGACTTCACATTTTCAGCTGAATTTCAATTATTTTTCCTCAACCAACAATTCAATTGGTTGTATGGTTAATTAAATTGCTAGAAACTAAAAACATACTTAGAGACTAAATTAATTTACATTACCACCTCTCACTGAAATCAGCAATAATGAGAACATACTTTAAAAAAAAAAGTTCATCTGATGACCGACTGCTAAATGAATAGGGTCCTACCAAATTCAGGTCCATTTTTCTCAATTTCACAGTCAGAAGATTTTAAAAATAGTAAATTTCATGATTTCAGCTATTTAAATCTGAAATGTCATGGTGATGTAACTGTAGGGATCCTGACCCAAGAAGGAGTTGGGGGGGCGGGGTCACAATGTTATTGTAGGGGAGGTTGTGGTAGTGCTATTCTTACTTGTGCACTGCTGCTGGTGGCGGTGCTGCCTTCAGAGCTGGGCAGCTGGAGAGGGGCAGCTGCTGGCCGGGAGCCTATCTCTGAAGGCAGAGCCACCATCAGCAGCGCAGAAGCAAGGATAGCATGGTATGGCATTTCCACCCCTTCTGCATTGCTGCCTCAGAGCTGGGCCTCAGTCAGCAGCTGCCACTCTCCGGCCACCCAGCTCTGTATAGTATAGGGTAAAAACAGACAAGACCAGATTTCATGGGGGAAGCCCAGATTTCACGGTCCATGGTGCATTTTTCATGACCATGAAATTGGTAGGACCCTATAAATGAACAATAAATTAAATAGGATTGTGTACGTTTAAATATTTAAAAAATAACGGTTTCTGAGAAAAAAAACAAAAGATAGGTTTATCCATCAAGAAAAATACAGCCTTGAAGAATTATGGATTACATAAAACCTTTATGTGATACATAAAATAGGTCAGTTTTTTCCTGAAATTCCTAAATGGAAGGAGTACACAGATCCCAGACCCACACAGTAAAGTAAACAAGGCGTCATACTAGGTTTTAAAAGTGATCATGTAAACTACAGGAAAAATTAAATTGTTTCATATTTTATATAGCAATTTTCATCTCAAAAGGATCACAAAGCATTTCACAAGTTCAAACTGACAAACTACAGAAAAAGAATTACTTCACCCATCACTGAAATGCAGCAAAGTCTGGGGTGAAGCATGAAACCTACTCTAGCTATTTTTTAATTTGATTGAATCTACAGGGGCAATTTAGGAAGGAAATTCTTACAGAAAGTAGCACAGGATCCTTAACGGTGCCAGGAAACCACAACGGTAATCACATACAAAAGATGGCACCTGGCACCATTAGAACTGGAGAAAGGAAAAATGTAGAGACTGGGAAGTTACTGGATAGTTTATAGGAAGCCAAAAGAGTTTCAATTCCTTGGCTCCTACCTTAAGACTAAAATCACCAAAACAAGGTGAAATTCACCTCTTCTATGTAACTCACCAATACAGATTGAATTTACTTCTAACTCCCCCAGGAAAAAAAAAAAGGCACCCGAGCTTGGATGAATTTCATTCCCACCCAAATGACCCCTACATCAGGATGACTGTCTCCCCACATTTCATCACTCCCATCACACGACCCCCCAACTGCGGGTGTCCCCCCACAACCATCACATCACCCGAGCCCCTCTCATCCGTTATGCGGGGCCGGGGGGGAAACGGTAGGCCAGAAAGGGGAGACGGATCGTGACATCACAGAGAAGTGGTTTGACATCAGCTCGATTATGATGTCGATCATCTTGTATCTCAACGGTCACCTCGTCCCCACAGTGGAGAAACCCGCCTCCGACACCCTGCTCCGTCCGGCGAGGGCGACGTCCCTCCGCTGCGGCTCGACAGCCATCACCGCTTACAGGGAGGCTCCTTTCGCTTCCCTCAGGGGCCCTGCATCGAGCGGCCGGCCCCCGCTGGTACCGCGCCAGGCCGCCGACTTGCCCGCAGAACCGGGTCGGGCCGACACTACCCCCGAAAACAGGGCTCGTTGACCCTCCGGGGGCCCTGAAGCCGCCTGGCCGGGCCTGCCCTCCTCCATTTTCTAGCCAGGCCCAGCGCCCCCAGGCCGTAGGCGGCGACCACCCCTTCTCCGCACCCCCCGCCTCAGTGCGAGCGGTGTACCCCGGTGTCCCGGATTCACCTCAGGCCGCCTCTCTCACTCACCGTCGGGAGGAGGGGACAGGTCTCGCCGCCACCGGGCGCCTCAGCCGAGTCGAGCCGCCATTTCCTCCTCGCAGCAGCTCCTCAGCGCTGGGCGCGGGGCACCACTCCTCCCCAGCTACCATAGAGACTGACATGGCGGCGAGGCGTGGCCCAGAGAGTCAACCGGCCGGCGCTCCCCGCGCTGTTCTACACACTGCTCCCGTGAGGACTTCTGGGGCGCTGCGGGCAACTGCCGTTCGGAAAAGAGAGCGCGAGGAGGCGGGACGCAGCCTCGGGGGCAGGAGGGCGAGCGCCGCGCGCACTCCCCCGGGGGCAGGCGAGACTCTGACAGACCAGGCCGTGGGTAGCTCCCTGCAGGGGCGGGCGCCGGGCAAAGCGGGAGCAGCAGAGCTCCAAGGCGGCAGGGCAGGGGGCTGCCGCCAAGCGGCCGAGACCGCAAGTTTCGTAGGGGGGACAGCCGGGGCAATAACCTCTGAAGTGAGAGGTATCCGCAGGGGGCAGCTAGGGGAAGCCCCTCTCTTCCTACTGCAGTGCAAACAGCAGCTGGCACCACCAGCTGCACTATTTTGATGCAGTGGTGGGAGGACTCCTGGGTTCTCTTCTTAAGCTCTTCCACCGCCTTCCTCGGTGACTGCGCAAATTAACCTCTCTGTGCCTCAGTCTTCACAGCAGTAAAAAGGGGGATAATTCTTACCTCACCGGAGTTAAAGAAGTTTAATTCGTTATTGGCAAGGTGCTTTGAGATCCTAGGCTGAAAGGCACCGTAGCAGTACTAAATATCTTTACAGTGACTCATCCTGGGGAGTAAACATAGCTTTGTCATATGGTGATTTTACACTTAATAGGGCAGAGAAGCTGCATCTGCCTGGAAACAACTGTCCAGACCCAAGACCAGCCCCATTCCCTCCTCCCTCAAAAGCAAATCCTCAATTGTATTTGGTTGGATGACTAAAATTGCAAAGAAATCAGAAAGCAGAATTCTCTGGGAGACCCAGCTGCCCACACAAACAACATTTTTCATATCTGTTTATTCAATGACAATGTTAATCTTTCTTACTGTTCTCTCCTTTCCATTCTGTTGTACCTGTAATTGCATTTGAAGTATCACTTAATCACTACTGTAACTGAAGATGCCTAATAAACTCCATTTTATTTTTAAATAATGTACTATTTAGTTTTTTTTAAATACCTTAAATACTGATAAACCCTATCCATTATCCTAGAGTTTGCAAAACCAGACAAATTGGGATTTGTCTGGGGGAGGGTAAAGACTGGTGTCAGTGACTCGAAAGTTTGATAGACACTCAAGGACCATTGTTCTACAAAAAAGTACTTTGCCACATGTAAATATACAATGTATTACAGAACCAGACAGGTGCTATTTTTTGCAGTTGTTTTCTGCAAAACCGTGATCCTCTAAGCTGCTTTTGGGGGTGGACCTTTCCACTTGCACAGAGCCCCATTCATTTAATTGATTTCAATGGAGTTTCATGCAATATAAGGACTAAGAACAATAAGAAAATATAGTAAAATTAAAAATGTGCTTAGTACTAATGCTGTAAAACTATTCATTTCCAATAAATTTGTATTTTGAAGCTGAATATATAAAAATGATTGAGAGAGTATAGTGGTAAAAGCCCTGGATTGGATGTGATGTTACATAATCTGGGTTCCAATTCCCAGTGCTATTAACTTCCTTTTGTGACATTAGCTAAATCAGCCTCTTTTTCTTCAACCATAAAAGGAAGCTATTAATACTTACCTCACTCGTAAGGACGTAGTGAGGCTTAATTCATTATTGGTTGTAAAGCACAGAGATCCCTTGATGAAAGGTGCTACAAAAATACAAAACATTATTATTATTAAAAGTAGACACTGCCACCTTAATTTTATTCTGCAACTACAGAGCTCCAATAAACTGAATACCTTGACCTATTTGAAAAAAATATTGCAAAGTTTTGACAGACCAAATTCACCTGTGATATAATCTCTAGAATAATAGAGAATGTAGTGAAAACACTAGCATCATGGCATGTGTCAGATAGATAAAACAAGTAATTTACACATCAAGGAAGTAAAATGTAAGTGTTTTCCAGGAAAGTAACTACCAAACAAGTGTAAAAAAGCATGCACCACACTCTACTCTCCGGGTCCTTGCAGTTGTATTTTCTACTATATGCACCCTCCATTGTTCCCTCCAGGTATTAAGTTATCAGTTTTGCATCCCCCCAGATACTAAACTGATGCAAGTTACATTTATGCCCAATATGTAAATCTACATCATGCTTTATATCTCCTTTTGGCTTAGAGGATTCCATGCTTGCACCACCACTAGATTTGGCCCAGCTAGTTTCTCTTATCAGTTGTCTTCATCATATTTACTGGAGAAGCATCTCCAATACTGTATTATCAAGATATGTTGTCCAAACAAGAGGATTCTTCTACCCTATTAGAAATAATGTTTCATCTGTATTTCAGAACTGCTCAATTTGCATCTCAGGAATTCCCTTTTCCATTGCTCAGCAAACAAACTGATTTCCTTTTCAATAGTCAAGTCCTAAAGGATCTTTCTTCATGAGAGAAATTATTTTTAATTTTTGGCATTTAACTATGTGTAACCTAGAATTGCATAGCACATTCATTATGAAACTACACAAAAACACTTGCTTTTCTGTTTTGTTACAAACTCTAAACTAGTCCAGGTTTGTAGAGGCTCACAAACCTTTTGAGCAAGCCCAAGCTGATTATGCAGGGGACTGGACTAGATGACCTCTCAAGGTCCCTTCCAGTCCTATAATTCTATGAATGAACTTAGGCTGATTTAGGGGGTTGAGTGTTTTGGATGGGAGCATGGCTTCAACCTAATTTCTTCTTACCTAGAAGTTACAACATGCAAGTTCATGACCAAAGAAAATGGTTCCCACAAACGCCTACAAAATTAAACAGCTGAGTTTCACACAGCACTAGTATCAGCTTGGCAGTACAACTGAAATTCATGGTAGGCTGGCTAGCTCAGGAGACTGGATAACAGACCATAGAGCGTCTGACCTCTTCTATGTTGGAGTGAGACTTCGGACCAGATTGGTAGTGACCAAAATTAACCATTTGACAGTTGTTTGTTTGGTGGTCTGCATGAAATGAGTTTGGTCTCCGTTCAGTCCCAGATTCATGTGATAAAAAGCACCACCACAATTTGTCTTAATTGAGAACACTGAGACTAGCAAAGAGACTTAAAGGCTGACAGGCAATTTAAAAAATGTTCCAACAGACACCTTCATGCTTTCTCCTGTGCTGCCCCTTATGCACTGGAGGAGCTTCCCATAAATATCCACCAAACCACCACATTGTCTTCCTTCATACCCCTCCTTAAAACTCGTCTCTGCTGTGATGCCTATAAAAAACAACAATTGTTAGGCAGTTGGTGTATTGTGACCATTGCTTATGCTGATCAGTATTGTCTCATTTCTTCCTTGTGCTCCTTTTTTGTTGTATCCACCTGTTAGCTTGTAAACTCTTGGGAGCAGGAGCCATCTCTTCATTATTTTTGTGCAAGGTTTAGTACAATGGAACGTTGACATCTAGGTGCACTGCTAAACTACTACTACTAACAACAGGCATAGAAATTTCACTGTCTTCTCATCCCCCTAGAGATGGTACCTTCAAATCTGGATTCGGGTGCATTTGTGTGCATTTGTAGGGAAATGGTAAAGTGATCAGATAACTTTTTTTTTTTCCCAAGAGACAGGACTGAAGAAGAGCTCTTGAAAGCTTGTTTCTCTCACCAACAGAAGTTGGACCAATAAAATATATTATCTTACCCACCTTGTCTCTCTAATATCCTGGGACTGACATGGCTACAACAACATACAAGTTTTTTCAAGACAGTCTCATTTTTCAATGGCCCTTAAAATTTGGAGCCCTAGAGTTGGACAATTGTTTTACACTCTGTATCCCAGCATACTCCTCCTCTCCGCTAGGGGCACTATAGCAGACTCTGCAAAGCCATTTTCAGCAGCCAGAAAGAGGCTAAAGATGGCATTACCCCAGGAGGCAAAGGTAGGGAGTATAAATCGTGAATGAGCTTTCCCTGGAGTGGGGAGTGACAGATGGTGCCTTTCTTTATTTTGATAATCCAGACACCTTAAATATTTGGAAACTTGCATTGCTGCTGCTTGTGCTCATGCTATACCTGTTCTACGGATAAAGGCTTTCTTCGTTTCCAGCACCTCTCACAAAACTAGATGATGGGCTGTCACGTGGGCATGTCTCTGGAGCACTAGATTCTCCAAGGTTGTTGATTCTCCACCTTTCTTGAGCTCTAGATTCACACAGATACAAAATACTTAACACTCATTTAAATACTTTTCATGAAAGCAAAGCAAAATGTTTAGTGCAGGGTTCACCACCAACAGGGAATTTTGGAAAATAAGTGCAGAATTTTCTCCATATTTGGTCTTTCACTGGGATTTTAACCAAATTCTGGTGGATTTCTGCAGAGATTTCTCAGTTTGTTTTTGGCTCTACAGGATTCTATTCCACCTTTTTAATACCAGACACCATTGTAATACCCAAGGAAGTTTTTCAACAATTATTAATAAAGTTAAAAATTAACTGCAGCAGCTGCACCAAATTTACAAAAAAAGTTAAAATTCTCCCAAACCATCCAGTATGAGCCTAACATTTTGTAACTAGTGTAGAAGTCCCTTTTATCCTACTTTTTAAAGTCCTTACAAAGTTGTAGTTAATAAAAGATTTCCCAGAAATGTATTTTGGGATATATCCCATCATCTTGGAAGCTCTCCCACTCACGGAAAGCTTGGTTTTCTAGAGCAGTGCTTAGCTGTAGCCAAAACAAGTCATGCTGCTGAGATGGAAAAGTGGACTGCCTCCAGAGATAGAAGCTTGGCACAGCGAGTTGGCTGACCTGGTAACATTTCTGAGAAGAGGCACCTCAAACATTTTGAAAAGATTTGGCCTGACTTTCTATACATCTCTGATTAATTCCTAGTGAACTAAAACAGATACATCATTCCTCCATTCCTCTCTCTGCCCCTCTTTCTTTCTCCTCCCTTTCCATTCATTTACTTTCCTTTTTTTTTTTTTTTTTTGGTTCTCCCTTATTTTGAGGGGGAAAATTCAAATATAAATTAAAAAATAATAAAGATTGATGACAGACCTTGCTGTTCTCTAGTTTCTGCAGGACACTGGCACATGGGGGAGGGATAGCTCAGTGGCTTTGGGAATTTGGGGATTGGTCCGGCTTTGGGCAGCGGGTTGGACTAGATGACCTCCTGAGGTCCCTTCCAACTCTGATATTCTATGATTCTATAGAAGATGTTGCTACTATTATTTGGTCCAGTCTCTTGCTTGCCAGGCTGGGAGCATATTGTCACTCTGAAATAATAACCATTAAAGACTGCTTGTTTCTAAGCAATCTCATCCAGCCCTCAAGCCACAGAAGGGCATTTGAAGAGACTGCCACTTCTCCTACGCAGCTCAGCAAAGTTTTGGCAGGTAGGGTGGGGGAAACATGAGAGGTTCATCACTGGGGTACTTGTCCTAAGGAGTGGAAGGAGCTTAGCATCTGGCAAGGGGAGAAAGAAATTCAGTGGGGAAATTTTCCCATTTGCTTTCCAGACACTCCTCCCTCACAGCTTCATTACTTCCAGACTCCTTTCGTCCTCTATTGAGAGCACCTACCTTAATGAAGGACTTAAGGGCCTGTTTCCCACATCACATTTGAAGCCTGTGTACAATATGACTTGGTGCTTCTAAATCCTAGTGCTCCAGATCATACAGTACTAGGAGTCTGAGTGCCCCACTATGCACACAGTTAATTAGACAGGCCAGCAGGCATTACATAGTGGATGATCCAACACTTACTTCACCTGGTATAAGGTAGAGAGAGGACAATGAGTTAGTTGGTTGGCCAGCCAATAACGTATTTATAATACATTGAAACTAGTATCTGTAAAAGCAGCAAAGAGTCTTGTGGCACCTTATAGACTCCAAAACGTCTGTTAGTCTATAAGGTGCCACAAGACTCTTTGCTGCTTTTACAGATCCAGACTAACACAGCTACCCCTCTTATACTTGAAACTAGGATAAAGTTTGAGTCACTATGATCAGACACTGATCCTCCAAAATATCCAGGATTTTCTTCATAAAACTATTATGTTAGCAGGGAAGAAGGGCTGACAATGCAGACAAAACAAAACAAGACTAATACAGACATAAATTATTTGCATCTTTAAAACTTAGTTTAAAACTTATATACAATAGTTAGATATTTCTAGCAAGAAAGTGAGAGTTAATATAGACATGTGGGTTCAGCGTTAACACCCCATTAAAACAAATAGGAAAGTTAACACTTCTCAGAAGTATTCTTTGTTTGCAAACTCATTAAAAAGATACTTGTTCAGGTAACATTCAATACATTTCCTTTGCAACAAAAATGACTAGAAACTCCCTATCCCCATGAAAGCTTAAACTCTACAGGAAACTTTTAGGCATTACCAAAACTATATGGGGAGACATTCATTCTGAACATGTGTATTACTAGTGCCCCAAATTATTATTTATATAATCATTTTATGTCATTCTATATTTCCACACCCAAAATAGTGTGGTGGAGCAGCAGTGTGTCACTGGAAGCAATAGCTGCAGTCCAGCACCTACTTTTGTCTCAATTTCCCTTTATATTGGTGAAAATAAGTCCATGAAGGGAAAATGAATAACGTATTTGTTGTTTTCCTGAAACTGTGAAGAAACCAGAAACCAATACTGTAGACAGGTCCACTGCACACACCTGGTCAAACTTTTCCTTGTTTTTTTTAATCAAGACATTTTCATTTTTCCTGCTGCTTTTGTGACTCTTGTTCCTTTTACCTGTAATTGCAGTTGTGGTATCAGTTACACTGCACTACAACCTTCTCTCCTTTCCCTGTGTTTGAGGTGTGGTTCTCTGTATAGCAGAATCAGGAAGTGGTCATAGGGATTGGACCTCCCCATCCTCTCCACCTAAATAGAAGTCTCCATATAAACTCCACCTATTAGGGAGGAGTTGGCAAAGTCAGATAATTTGAAGGGTTGGGGGGGGCGGGTGTTTGGACAAAAGATGTTCTTCAATCTTATTAGCAAAAGAGGCACAGGAAAGAGTCCTCTGCTCAAAATGTACTAATTGGTTGGGAACCAGAAACTTTCTGGGGTTTCCATTTTAAGGGCTCGTTTACACATTTACATTGTTCCTGATTAATTCCAAAAGCCTGTAGCAAAGGCCACTAAAGTAAATAGGAATCTTTCCATTGAATTAAATTGACTTTAGATCATGCCTTCAGAGAGGACCATAGAAGATAAGAATAAGGTGATTAGGGACAAGTATAGAGGGTTAATGGATGTTGCACTATATCTGAAGTTACAGACTCAGGGCTTATGTTATTTTTTATTTGTATCTTACACTGGTTGTATTTATTAGTACTCTTCAACTGTAACTTTGAAGTGCTTGTGACAATTTATATATATATATATATATATATATATATATATATATATATATATATATAAAGTAGCTCCTTGTTAAAAAATCTGTATTGATTATAAACATTCAGTAAAAAAATTTGTATAGAAATAACTCAAATTTAAAATTATTAGATAGTGGTTGTACTATGCTATGATAATTTGAGTTTTGGGTTATGCTTTTCAGGTGCAACTTCAAAAAAAAGTATGTGTGAAATGGGTAAATGCAACCTCAAATACCTGCTTTGCGTGTGGGGATTGGGGAAAAGTGAAATTCCAAGTTTTCCTGGAGGATCCTGATGTACGTTGTTCTGAAAATGTAGGCTTTTTTTTTTAATACTGATTTACCTATTTCTGCTATGAACTTATTTAAAAAAAAATTTTTTTTAAACTGAAATAGTTAGATTGGTACAACCCCTCATTTGGACAGTTACACAGCATAAAGATGCATCTGCACATTTATACCAGTAAAACTGCATCCACATTATGGGACTTGTCCTACTTGAAATATACCAGCATAGTTAAAACAATAGTGTTTGTGTGTAGTGTAGACAAGGCCAGCGCGAAACACATGCAGCATAATCCCTAGGGGTCCAGATGGCTGTAGCGTGCAATGGTGATGTCAGGGCATCCCAATAATAATCCCTGCACAACCCGGTTTAATCTGCGTTCAGATTTGACCCCAAGATCTTCATGCTCATAGCTGTGCCTGGGATTCATATTCATCCCATTGACTTCCATGGGCCTAATCACAGGCCTGTGTGAAAGGCCCTGATCCTACAGTGGCTGGGGAGCCCTGAGCGCGCCCTATAGCGCCGGCCTTGCCTCCTCTACCGCCCGGGGGGCTTGGCAGGGCTCAGGGGACGCGACCCGCCGCACGTCCATGCTAATTTTCTCCACCGCTTCCAGGCTGCTTAGCATAGTCGAGGCCTCCCTCCGCCAGTCTCTATGGTACTTCGCCGGCCTCCAGGTCCTCCGTAGTCTCTATGGTGCTTTCCCCTCTAGGTCTTGTCTGGGTTTCTTCTTCCCCCCATCTCTATGGTGCGTGCCGCTCCCCGGCTCCGGCAGGCGATTGGCTGGGAGGCCAGTTCTCGCGAGACGAGAGTTGCAGGCAGAGTCCCGGCTGAGCGAGGAGGCGGAGTGGGGTCTGGGGCCGCGCACCGGGGCCCGGCAGCAGTGGCGCGTTCGGTAAGATGGCGCCTGGGGGGGCCTCGCTCGGGGGGCGGCGCGGAGAGGAGCGGAGCCTGGTGTGGGGAGCGGCTAGAGCCCGGCTGGGGAGGGGTTTCGGGGCCCTGGGGTGTTAGGCGCCGGAAGAAGCGGCTCTGGTCCTCGCACAGCTCAGGGGGCCTGGCCCGTCCCCACAGGAGCATCGGGGCTGAGGGGCGCGCGCGCGCGCTTGGCAGGGCCGAAGAAGCCTTCAGCGTCTTGGAGGTGGCGCCGTAAAGCCCCGCACCGAGCCGGGCCCCCCGAGACCCCGACCGGCTCAGGGCTCCTCGTGAGGGGTGGGGGATAAGGCCCGGCCAGCCTGTGTGAGAGGGTGATTCGGTGCCTGGTATGTGTATGGAGGGGCGGGTGTGTACGATGGTGTCTGTTGTACGTATATGGGGTGGGGGGCTGTATGCTGGGCGCGGGGTGTCTGTGCGGGGGCAGGGCTGTGTGGTGGTGGGTGATGTATGTGGGTCGGTTTCTGTTACAGTGGCTGATCTCAAAACAAGAGTTCAGTTCTCCGTTCGATGACTTTTTGTTTAGCCAACAATCTTTATTGAACAAGCAAAGAAGGTATTAATAACTGAGCTGGTCCCACAGTTCTTATAGGCAAGTTAGACTTAACTTTTCTTTCACCTATTGTTATCTGTGCCAAGTAAGATACTTTTCATTCCTTATAGTGAAAATCCAGAATGAGTTATGCAGAAAAACCTGATGAAATCACAAAAGATGAATGGATGGAAAAACTCAATAACTTGCACATCCAAAGAGCTGATATGAATCGCCTGATCATGAACTATCTTGTTACAGGTAACAGTGAGTAATGGATGCTACTATTACATTTAGTAGGTTGGTCTCTTTAGATCATCTGACCTTTATTTTAATCAATAAAATTCATTCTTACTAGAATGAGCTATTAAATGGTTGATACTAATAGATATCACTATTGCCTGTATTTTCTGTGATTTCTAGAATATTTTCTAGAAATCACAGAAAATATAGTTGATAATTATTGTTTAGACAGCCAGGGTCCATAGCGTGGAATGTCAATAGCCACATCTGGCATTACTCAAGGTGTCTAAAAGCTCCACAGGGTTATTACTGATCTGGTGCATCCCAGCCAGTAGCCATGCAGTGTCCCCTCCTGAACTCAAATCTGATTTTCAGGGCTCGATGTGCAGGGACTTTATCTTCAAGGCCGACTGTGTGACCAAAAAGTGCTGCTGGTGGTGACTGATGATGACTTCAGTCCTCAGTAATCCCTATTACTGAGAAAATCAAATCATCTTATGCCCAGTAGTTCGTTAGCAACATATATGAAATGCCTCCAGCCTCCTGAGGTCTTGTTTAAGCAACATCTATGTTTCAGATCTATATAAGTCAATTGGAAGTATACAGGTTTGATAAATCTGTACTATTGTATGTAGCTTATTAAATAGAATTCAGAGATGAAACGTGTTTTTATTTCAGAGGGTTTTAAAGAGGCAGCAGAAAAGTTTCGGATGGAGTCTGGAATTGAGCCCAGTGTTGATCTAGAGACTCTGGATGAAAGGATAAAAATTCGAGAAATGATACTGAAAGGACAGATTCAAGAAGCAATTGCATTGATTAATAGTCTCCATCCAGAATTGTTAGATACAAACCGATACCTTTACTTTCATTTGCAGGTAAGACCCAGTGATTAATTTGTTTTGTATCTAGAATTGTTTGGAGACTGAAGAAAAGATGTAATTGCAAGCATTCACTAATGTGGTGTGGAATGTGATTTTTAACTGTCTATTTCTTATGTTATGGCATGGAATGCAGTAGCTTTTAAAGAGTATTTTTAGTTTGTATTTCTTAATATATATGACATAACCATATTCATCTTACCTATGATTTGTAAACTCCCAAATTGCTGATGGTTAGTCATGTCTTCTGGCAGCAGTTATAAAGTTTCTTGAAAACAGGGGTTCTCAACTGGGGGTCGGGACCCCTCAGGGGGTTGTGAAGTTATTAGGTGGGGGGTCGTGAGCTGTCATACTCTACCCCAAACCCCGCTTTGCCTCCAGCATTTATAATGGTGTTAAATATGTTAAAAGGTGTTTTTAATTTATGGGGGCGTGTTGCATTCAGAGGCTTGCTATGTGAAAGGGGTCACCAGTACAAAAGTTTGAGAACCACTGCTTTAAAACCTATCTTCTAGGTTTTAAATGGCTCCAAAATCAATTGAAAAATAGGATTAACTGTACTATTAGTCCAACAAGAATGTATTTGTGAATTTTAGTACTGACAAAATACTGATTTATTACAGCTTTGCTACTTAATATGTAAGAGAAGAAATGGAATACCTAGAGTCTAACACATTAAACATCACTTACCCCTCTATTGACTAACCTTGCTTTGATCCTCACGTATATAGCAGCAGCATTTGATTGAACTGATTCGGCAGCGTGAGACAGAGGCAGCCCTGGAATTTGCTCAGACTCAATTGGCAGAACAAGGAGAGGAGAGCAGAGAATGCTTGACAGAAATGGAGCGCACGCTGGCATTGCTTGCCTTTGATAATCCTGAAGAATCACCTTTTGGAGACTTGCTCAACATGATGCAGAGACAGAAGGTAATGCATGCTCAAATGAAAGCTCTTTCCACTTTTGTTTATCCTTGTGGACAGCTAATATTACAATATTTTGTACATAATTACCAAATATTTATAAACTGGTATGGAGAACAGAAGTATTTCTAAAGCTGAGACTTCTGTTATAATTTAACAGCAATATTTTTAGAACACACAAGAACTTTTGTAATGTACAACATCCCCCATTTGTGAAACTATGGGCTTGCTTTATCCATCTTTTGATACAGTATAAACTACTGCAATTTCCTCTCTTATGCTCTTCCTAATCTCAATGCTCTGTAAACTTCAAGGTGTTCAGAATGATGCTGTCTTGCTCTAGGAAACAGGAGCATATTTCCTTTTCACTGGCTTCCTATCCACTTCTGAGTGCAGATGAAAAATGCTCTTGGTGTTCTTTGATATTACTTGGATATGCTCATTTTGACCTTTTTTCCACCTGTGTCCCTCAACTGCTGCCACTATCCCTTCTGGGTTTTTTTTAAATCTGGAACTACTTTTTATAGTCAGATTTAGGTAATACAGCATAACTTTAATTGCTGCTTGATTTTGCTTAGACTAAAAAACTAACACATTGGAGTAGATACTAGAAGCACCAGAACAGTGCTTCCTACATGCAGGGTTTTTGAGAAATTAAAATGGCTTCATTTCATCTTGCTGTTTCTCCTCCCACACCCTTCCTGATCCTGAAGGCTGCTAATAGAATATGAAAGGTAAACTTGTGCTTTCTGGTGTTATGCATTAGATTTGCCCTATGTAAGGAAGGTAAGGCAATTGTAAACTTCCTTATGGGATGGCTATCAAGAGAACTATGTTATCCCATACACTATGTTTTATAGAATTGTTTAATCTTATATTCTGGGGGAAAATGGCTGTTATTGCACAAACCTGGTAGTGGAACTTCAGAGCAGAATTTTTATCTTGAATGTTTGGAGAGGCAAAAAAATACAGTGAGGTAATATTCTATGTGGTTAATTTGCTCTAACTTGTGCTGGTGGATTATGGTCCCCATTGGTTGCTCCACCACCAGGATCCTTGGAGCACATTGCATTCTGACCTTATCTCCTCATCCTCACTCTTGATCTTTCTTTGCGCTGGGTGGGCCAGGAGGGGCTGGCATGGTAGCCTTATGCCAGCTGAGCAATTCTCAGCTGCTGCCTTAAGGAAGATTTAACACCTTGTGGCACTGCTGTAATAGTGTGAGAGAGGGTTTAAAAGGCCAGATCCTCAACTCCTCTTACTTGTTTTCAGTGTAATGTGAGACCAGTGAGGTGTTTAAGCTCTACTTTTTCTAACTTGTACTCAGAGGAATTCATAAACTCTGCAGGACATTCTCCTTCAGTTAATATATATGATCACTACTCTAAGTTCAATATTTCTTTTCCAGGTATGGAGCGAAGTTAACCAAGCTGTTCTAGACTATGAAAATCGCGAGTCAACACCCAAGTTGGCTAAATTACTCAAACTACTACTATGGGCTCAGAATGAACTGGACCAGAAGAAAGTAAAATATCCAAAAATGACAGACCTCAGCAAGGGGACAATTGAGGAACCCAAGTAAATTATGTGCAGATGGACACCAAGAAATCTTAGTACTGCACAGTATACATTTATATCAGTCTGTGACTGAAATATTTTTACTACAGTACAGAACTCAACAATTCAGATTTTTTTCAACGAACATCTTATTTAAAGGGAGAAGTCCCTTTTAAATGCTGAGAACTGCATTGAAAGGCGCTGTATCTCTTTGAAAGTCTGACTTAGGCTATGCACTATCATACATTTTTTAAAAATCCAATTAGACAGGAAAGAAAAAAATGGCATTTTAAAGTACAGTGCTCAAGGTTTCTAATTGGCTACTGATACTTAGTTTAGTGGCCAGTGAGTTAAATGGGGTTAACTATTCAGTTAAGTTTAACACTCTCTCATTTGAAATGTATATAGATCAGTGAATATTTTCTACCTTACGTTAAGTTATAGCAAGATATGCATTTCCCCTTAAAACTAACAACTGGTCAAGTTTTCATCTAAAACTTTCTTACTGTACGGCCAACCTTTTGCATAGGAAATAGTGTATAAACTTGTAAATCATAATTTAAGGACTTTTTTTCCCCTTGTTTCTGACTCTGGTGCTTTATTTATATGGTGAGAGCTATGTTCACAGTGGATCAATGACCCATCTTTTCACAAGTAGTATTGCTGGAAATAAAAGTTTCTTTTTAATTTCAAGAATGACCAAAATGGCCTCCTGAAATAAGACATTAAATCATATATTTAAATAGGGTTTTGTTTTTCATTATTCAGGGATTTTTTTTCCTTATGTTAAACTTCCACCTGTAGTCACTGCAGTGATGCCAACTGGTTACTACACCCTTAATGGCCATTTGTGTGTGGCTTGGTTAGCTGAAGTCTCCTTGGTGATACGGGGGAAGGCGGAAATCATAGACTTTTTTGCAAGTGTCCACCCTCACGCAGGGTCTGCCTTTGTGGAATAGCTTGCAGGATTTGGGGGTGGGTGGGTGGCATAGTTTGTAGTGTGCTAGTGGTAATCATTCTTTTGGCATATTATGCCTTGGATGAATGGAGTAGTGACGTTACAAAACCCTTTTCCATAATCCCAGTGACTTCATATCTTTCTGAAGAGATGCAGTTCATTTTCACAGCTGTGCTATTGTTTGTTCCACTCCTGTTAGAAACATTATAATGCTTACACGAGGCTCTGATTTTCTTGGTCACTGAATTGTAATCTTCTGGGTGTAGGAGGTTTTGCTGGATGCATGACATAATCTTACATTACTTCATACTGGTATATCTGGTAGTATTATGTACTGACCTTGCCAAACTGAGATCTAGATCTTTAAAACCCATATGTTCAGCAGTTTTGTAATAACTCAGCAAAGACCAGTTTGGTGGAGGAAATAGCATAGTATCACAGTACACTGGCAATTTACACTCTACCCATCAGATACTATGGATATCCTAGTCTGGTAACTATTATCCTGTAGATTGAAACTACTTAGTTTTCACTTAATTTTCTGGAATATTTATGCATTAAACGTAAAAGCTTTGCAGAGACGTGACTTAGAGAATAGCAAAACCTGTTACTGATTGTGTTACTGTGAACAGTTTACTTGTGTGTAGCTATTTTCTGGGGGAGACAGTTATCTCTATAGCTGCTTAGGAGACACCTCAGTGCCAAGGTTAGTCTAGCTGATGGATATAAAACAAGAGACTGATCTGTCCCATTTTACTACTGATGGTTTTATTTGACATCCTGATGTTTTCACCATACGCAACTCTTGTAATTCATACAAAACTGTAATGAACTTTCATTGGCCATCACCTGCAATAATGAGCTGGCTTTATTTCACCCTCGTTGGTTATTCTAACAATTTACCTGACCTGAGAAGATAAATATTGTTTTCAGTCAGTTGCTGTTTTTTAAAGTATATTATTTTAATTTGCAATCTATACGGTTAGTATAATTTTGTATAATAACAAACTGCAGAAATTAAACTGTTTGCTCTGATTCCTTCATGAACAACTGATCAACTTTTCCTCCAGTCTGACACTTTTTGTGCTGACCCTCATCTGAAGCTTTTCTTGGAGGAAGTGGAAAGTGGTGAATTTTTGTAGCATGACTAGCATTTTTCTCTATGAGAAATGCGATATTACAGACCTGGTTGAATAGTTCACCATACTTTTAGAAAGCTGCATTAATTCCATATAGTCTTTGGGCGAAATGCATAGATATCTTATTTTTAATGGAAAAAAATAAGCAGTTTTCTAAGAGGTTGAAATATAACATTTTAGTAAAGGATTATCTGAGTTTGTTTTTATTAATATACCACATTGATAAGCAGCTTTAATCTGTAAAGTCTTTAATTGCAAGAAAATATTCAAAAGCTATGCATTTTACAGAAAGCATAAAGATAGTAATAATGGTACTTTTAGGGATCTTTATATTCGTGAATATAATTTGCATATACAAATATAATATATACTCTGAAATATTCTTGAATGGTAGGGGCTGTGAAACATAACTTATGGAAATACTGTGCACAGTAAACGCAGACCTGAGTACATGAATGAATTTTCGTCATGCATGAGAAATGTCTTATTTGGTGACTACTAATTAATGGATTTTGTTATATCCATCATTGTTAGATAACCACTTTAACAAGTAACATTAAATACCACTTTGATCAGTTTGCTGCTAGTGTAAATATATTTTGTTCCACTTCACATAACAAAATGGTACAAAGATAGATTTCTTTGTGTATGAATGATATGGCAGCAGCAAACAACTATAGTAAATGTGTGGTACACTGTTCATATCCCTAGCACATCCTTTCCTTTGTTGAAAGAAGATTTGCTTTATTAGTGATGTAAATACCGTCAGGATGTAAAATACTCTGCTTTGTGAATATATCTTAACTGTATTCTGATTAGAATATAAACTTCTCATATTTTCATGATGATTACCTACTTAATTGTTTCTGCCTCTTGGCTGTTCCCATTATTCCATTTTGCCAGTCAAATACGAAAGGTAAACTTTTGCTTTCTGCTGTTATACAATAGTTTTCTATGATGGGGGAGCAAATAGTGGATTTACATATGGGTGAAGAACTGAAAAAACTCTTCTCCCCCAGAGAATACTGTTTACAGAATGTTTTAATCTTGCATATTACTGGCTGGGAACTGGCTATTACATAGAAACTAGTAAACTGATTATAATTTTTATTTGGAATTTTTGAAGAGGCAAATGTATATAGGTAATATATTTAAGTACAAGGAAGCTACCTGGAAAGCAGACTGAGGTGAAGTTTTTAAAAGTTATGTAGAATGTGAGTGTACTTAACTTTTTTTAAACAGGATACCACTGTAGCTATAAAACCACATAAGGAAACGATGCAGCAAGCAGGCAGAACTTTTTTCCACCACATGTAAGATAGGCACAAATGTAAAACATGTTAATTACACTATCCCAGGGTGGTTTTTGTTTTGTTTGTTGCTTAAGTTGTAAATATCCCTCTGGTTTGCACATTTAAGAGTGCAAGTTAAGAAACGTTGAACAGGATTGCTTGAGTACTAGAGCTGTGTGTTACTCAGCTTCTTTACAATACTTTAATACCCAACTTTTTTATGAAAGGTTTTAAATTCAGTAGGAGTGTGATCCAGGATATGTGTCTCTAGATCATCATTGCCTCATGCTTTTAAGAAACAGAATGCTATTTCCAGATCACGGTTGGGAGAAAAAGAAAAAATACATAATACTGCAATTCATAAAAGCTTTAAAATGTTACAATTAAATTGTTCTATATGCTCTTCTGATATGGACTATATTGGATTGTAAATGTAATCTTAAAGTGTACACCTTGTCCTCAAGTATTAATATAATAAGCTTTCACTTGGTGTAGAGTGGATATATTTTGTCCTCTTTGCCTGCTTTGTATCTACCCTTTCCCTTGCAGTTTTCCTAAATACCATAAAAAGCAGCATAAAAGAGAAAATACTGTAAGCTGTGTAGTTGTCAAATAGAGCATATTTTTCTGCTCCAACAGAAGAGGTTCACTGTAGGGATAAGGGAGGGAAGAAGAAAACATGGCAGATAAGAAATTAGACATAGTCCTACCCACAATTATTTGCATTCTCAAAAGTGCCCAAAAGGGAAGCTAAGCTGAGATCTTGATGAAAATCGGGCTTGTAAGTGAATGTAATATTTCCAAGTAGTGCTAGATTGAGAGTACTGGGATGTGAAGTTGTATTTATCTAAAAAATGCTCCCACCCTCCTATTTATTTGTAAGACCATCAAAGTTCTAAGTTCAGCAAGATGTGCAGGAGTGTAAGGGAGGGTTTCTTACTGCTTCCATGGGTTTATGGCCTAGGCCATAAGTTGGCCTTTAGCCAACTTTGTATTTTCTCTTCTAGTCCTTCTACCTTAGGAACACAGGCCCTGCTTACTTTGAAAGCAAAACTGCTTCTCACGTGTCAGCAAGGTTAAATCAGGTATTCACCAGAAAACACGTACAGCTGTGTGTTTAAAAAAAGGACATGATGGAATATGTACAATAAGAACAAAATTTTGTTGCTAATAAGGTTATTAGAAAATGCTGAACAAAGCAATAGCTGATGTTTTCTTGTGTCTGGGGTAAACTAGATTCTCTGATCCCATAGTGCCAGGGGCCATAAAAGTGCCTAAATGAATAGGAGCTAACGTTTTTTTTTCTTTTTCCCCTCCATGTTATTTCTGAGGCAATGCTTCCCAAGTCCTGCAGAGGTCTGTCCACTTGCATGTTTGCTGTTTGTACTTTGTTTCCTGTGTAAGTACTTGTCTAGCTCTAACACTTCCCAACCCTCCTGGAACTATTACTGCTTTTGTCACTCTGCCTTACCCATAAAGTATTTCCAAAACTCCCTTATTATTACTTTTATTTTATGCTCTCCATTTTGTGTTTGACACTTACAGAAAATGTCTGGCGTCTATCCTCATTTTTTACCCTCCTAGAATTTAATTCTCAACTATATAGCCTCCAAATACCCTTTTTAACATTTATATATTAAATTCTGTGTTCCTAATATCTTATTGATACAACTCCTGACATCTTTTTACCAAGTCATGGCTCCCTCTTCTGGAAATGGAAACACAAGTAAGGAGGACCAGGTTTCAAAGTGAAGTACGCATTGGCAGCTGCATCCTGGCTTATTTGCGCAGTTGTCAGCTTTTATTTTGTGGCCAAATAAGCTGTGAAATAAGGTCAATAGTGTTGTGAGAGCTGGACTCAATAGTCAACACTGCATTCCTTTCCTCCCTTAATTGCCATCTGCTGTTCCCAAGTCAATATTTTTTAGTTTTCTCCATCAGTGTCACACCTGTTGACCTAATATGTGGTACTGTGTCAGAATCCTTCTTGAAGCTCAAAAGAGTCCATCCCTTGTCTCAGTATTGTCACCTCCAAGAATTAAATTTTAAGTATGACTTTGCTTTGGTAATTTCATGGGAGACCCGCCTTTCATGTGTTCCTATCCAAGTGTGATACCTGAACCCTGACTTTAGAATCTTCCCAGATCTCAAAGTCGGACTCAGCTCTACAATATTGTTAGCGATATTTTTCCTCTGAACTCTGTAGAGATGAACATCTTGTTAGCTTAACTTCTAATCCCTAGATACAAGAGGCCAAAACTTCCAGATGATAAACGTATTGGAGGTTCATTAGTGTAAGCGAGTGATGTGGGGTTGCATAGGGGCAAACAGTGAGGCGTTAGTGTTGCTGAGATTTATGGGTGTTCTAAAGTGGGACATGTAAGAGGAAGCTGGGCTAATTACTACCCCTCCACCACAAAAACTGGACAGGAGATGGGAGAGCAGAGGCATGAAACCAGGGGTAAGAGAACCTCCCCTCTTCCCACACCTCTGCACCACGTTCTCTGCTTTGTTCCTTTAAAAAAAACTCTTGTCCTTTGTGTTGAAGTGTTTATATGTATATTTGCTGAAAATTAGTAAGATTGTCTGGGAGGCAGTAAGGGAGAGGAAAGGGCTTTCTCATTGCTTGCTGTCCCCTTCTTGCCTTGATAACATTGCTTTCTTCTGCAGCAGGCCTATTTATAACTTGCAAATGTACAAAATTAGGTGAGCAAGGAAAAAGTAGAGGCAGTTTGGGTGGAGAGAAGGGGAGCCCTGCCTTCCTACTTGTTGCCCTGCCCTCACCTTCCTTGAACTATTTTTTTTAACATGCACAGAAGTGTAATGTTAAATATGCATGTGTATAATTTAACCATGGTGGAGCTTCTGAGCTCAGTGCAGACCTTACATTTCCCATCCATAGAGTCCAATGAAGAATACTCTTCAAATTCTTGATTAGCATGGTGCTTCAACACCTTTGTCAGTGATAATCTTTCAATAGCAGCTACCCATCTATGCTCAAGATTCCTATATTATTTTTTACTAGAAACAAAACTGTCTGAGCCTAAATAACTGTATATACTATGAGAGTGGAAGTTCTGAAAACCAAGTAGAGCTGAGTGCATGGCCTGAAAAATTATGGAGTGGGAGGAATTAAAATGGGTGTGTCTGGGTTATACACATGCTTTATTCAAATAAAAAAGCCTCACTTTTACCTGTTTTTACCAAATGCAAAGAATTGCAAGTGTGTAGATCTACAGGAATTGTGGGGACAGGCGAGTACATACCTTTTTAAAATGCATGAAGAGGGGAAAGAGTCTCAATACTTATCTTCATTATCCCTTTATCCTAATATTTTGCTTTTTAGAGTTGAGTGAGCATGACTCAAGCAGGAGTTCAAGGGTCTGTAAGGACACAGGATTAAATATAGTACTTGTAGAAGGGGAAGGAGAGATGATTTATGTATGTTCTAACATGCTTTTTGTTTTACAGACAATTCCCTGCCCCCCCAAAAAAAGATTACAATTGGAAGGCCAGATTTTGATATCCTTAAACATATGCAGTAATCTTTTAATGTCTCAAAGCATTGTGCAAGAAGGTGGTGAAATGATTTGCTCACGGTCACCCAGTATGCCAATGGCAGAGTAGAACCCATGTCTCTGTGCAGTGCCCTATCCATTAGGCTACACTGCCTCTCCTGAACTGACCAAACTAGCACCCATTTAGCAAACCAGCTTTATCGAAATTGATTTTTCCCACTTTGATGCAGAAAAAAGGATGTCCACATAGACTTGCACTAAAATAACTTTTTATGTGGTGCAAACTTATTTAGCCCAAGCCTTATTGGATTATTCTAGTTTGAGATTAGTTCTCGCTCACATTTCTGCAGTGGAAGTATTCAACAGCCTCAATTTTGCATGTGATGCAAACAGTTCATTACTCACAAAGCTTTAGGAAATGTTGCTTTGACTTCTAGGATAAAAAATAATTTGATGTTATACTCTGCTGATGAATTTCAAAATTACTGTTAACAGGGCTGGCTTTAGGGCAATTCCCCTGATTCCCGGGAATTGGGCCATGCACTAAGAGGGGCCCTCACCCTCCGCCGAAATGCCGCCGGAAACAGCGACAACCGATTGAGCTGCAGCCGAATGGCCGCCACCTTCTTCGGTGGCAGCTCAATCGCTACCCCGGTCTTAGGCGGCAGCTCTTTTGAATCGGGCCCCGCCCGTCCTAAAGCCTGCCCTGACTGTTAAAGCACAGAGGGGGAAGGTGAAAAGCAGGCTTGGCCTAGAGCTGGGTGTACAGCGGCAGGATTTTCACATTTTCCCATTGCTTCCATTGTGTGAGTTACAGGGAAACCAGTTTAAGACCAAGCATTTGGCGTAGGGGACTGCTAGAAAACTGAAAGTAAGGAAAAACTAACAAGTGTCTCTCTGCACCCTGCAGTTGTGATCAATATAAACACACACATACTGAGGCATGTGAAGTTTTCCATTCTGGCTGGGCCACTTCCACTGCCATCTCTGCAGAGGCACAGCCCACATGTATCATATTCTAAATAATAAAAATAGTTTGTCCTTGAGAGTTTAGTTCTCCCCTTTTGCCCCTTCTCCACACCCCATGGGAAAGATTTATAGCACCTAGGGTGACCAGACAGCACATGTGAAAAATTGGGATGGGGGTGGTTAGTAATAGGAGCCTATATATGAAAAAGATCAAAAAATTGGGAGTGTGCCTATAAAATCCGGACATCCGGTCACCCTACTAGCACCTTAGATGCTAAGAGAAAGGTCTAGGAATCTATCCTACCTCTCCCTCCCCTGAGCAATGTAGCTGCACCGTGCTCTAGTATTAACAATGCGCCTTGGTTATCGTGGGTACAAATACAGAGACCCGGTCCCCGGGAGGAATAAAACTGTCGGACTCCAATATTAATAGCAACAATACTTGCAACTGACTCAAGTGAGATGCAAAAGTAATTCTGGTCTTATACTGCCCCGTACCACGTCATCTCTGGCTGGAAGAGTTGAAGGGGGGGGGATTTGGTGGCAGCTCTGCTTATCACCACCCCTTAGGGGACCCATTCAAACGCTGCCGTGGTTCTGGTACCCGGGGGCTAAGGCTTTTTACAGTGCGTTCCGGCCCGGTGCATAACGTCGGAAGCTCAATCCAGCCTGCCAAGTTCCCCCGGGCTGATCGCAGTCTGTACTAGCCGCTGCCAGACTTGCTTCCTGGAAAAGCTCCAACAGGAAGAGAAGTTGAAAACTGACACGTGGCCTTTGTATTGCAAAGAGACAAACTCCCCTCTGAATCTCAAACCAGATCAGCTCGGCTTTCGCAAAGTAACAGGCAGGGCTGCGGTGACAGGCGGGCACTTCCATTCACTCCCTGGGAATGAGCCCGGCTTTGCCATTTGCATCTTTCCTTTAAGCAAACACCTTCTAGGAGAGTAGGACATGTAACCCCGTTCTGGGGATTTTTCCTGTCATTGCTGTCTGCTCTTTTTGCAATCACTCCAGCATCCTTGCAATAAGTGCCACAACCGCGCGCTCTATCAGTGTCATTTTACTTAGTGAGTCGTCCCCCTTTTGTAAAAAAAAAATACTGAATGGCCTCAAGTATCGGTAGGAATGGTGTTCAGGTGTATAGTTCTGACCTGGTCTCGCTACATCATCATAGCCACCACTACCAGCAGCAGCAGCCTGTAAAGAATACATGTAAGGAAGGCTCGAAAAAAGATGGGACAGTGGATTCCTATTGGTCCAGGTAAGACTATACAGTCTCAGTCTTTGTAAATATTTTTATTCTTTTCCTTGTGCACAAAGCCCTGCTATGTAGTTTTGATAGGCAGAGTTTTCTTTCCAGTTTAATGGCTCTTTAATCTGTAGATAAAACACATGAGGGTGTCTGAATGACAGTGCCATTTTGTAAGGATGGTCCAGTGGTTGGGGATCCATCCTGGGCTAGGACACACAGAGAACTGAGTTCAATGCATTGCTTTGCCACAGGCTTCCTGTGGACCCTCCGGCAAATTACTTACTCTCTTTGTGTCTCAGTTTCCCAGCTGTAAAATAGAGATTACAGCACTTCCTGACCTCACAGGGGTGTTGTGAGGATAATTACATTAAGACTATGAAGTGATACTATGGCAATGGAGACCAAAGAAGAACCCACCTATAGATAGATACTATACAAACTGTCTTCCTTGTAAATCTCTGCTATTCCAACCAGGACTGTTTTAATAACAATAGCACAAAGCTGCACCGCAGAGAAAGAAAAGGTAACCACTACATAAAATACAAAACACTTTTTTAAAATGCAAGACAGTTGAGCTTGTATCTGCCCTGTAGTTGGTTATTCAAACATGCCATTTGAAACATTAAGAGCTTTTTATTAAAAGGTCAGAGCAGTTATGTTTGCACTGCAGATAATAACTAATTAAGATTAAAGGTAGCTAGACTTCTCAGTAATAGTTTTTCCAAGTTCAATAATTAAGACAAAAAAAATTTCAGCCAAAAATGTGGATCCACACTGCCTTTATGCTGATTATGAGTATGGTAACCTCAGCTATTACTATATGCATCAATTACAATGTGCATTGTGAAAAATCATATTCTAAAATAGTTTATCTGCCCAGTCTTAACTATTAGAGGGTGCAGCAGTGTATGTGATTTTATTGTAATATGAGTTGATCCGGGAATGATTTCCTAGCTCATTTTGTATTCTCCACTGTGTGTGTAAATGTAATATTGAAAACAGTCTCAAACCTTGTGTATGAACTTAGTTGTACAAGTCTATGGCACATGCTAAGTGATTGGGTGACGTGTAAAATTGCTACACTCTTCCCATTTTCATTACACGTGAGTACAGTGCTTAGTACGATGATGGGGGCCCAATTCCTGATTGGTGCCTCTCGGTGCTACCACAATACAAATAATAAAAAATTGATGTTTTCTGAGGATAGCCGAGTCTCCAGGTTATTAAGCCAAAATGTACTGCCTTTGGCAGTGGTGGCATGTGTAAATTCAGGGTTGTCTTGTGTTCTGTAGGAACCTAAGAATTATCAATTTTTAATCTCTCTAAAACTGACTCTTCTCTGTGGCCTCGGGCAAATCACTTAACCTTTAGGTGTCAGTTTGCAGCCACTCTAATAATGCACAAGGGTGCTGTCAGGAATTAACTGGTTAATGTTGGTGAAATGCTTTGGAGATGGGGATAGATAAGGACCGTGACTAACTGGAAGAAGCCTTGCAAAACTGAAAGCTCACCATGGGGAAAATTCTTATTCTTACTTTAAAATGATGTGTGCTTCATAACAAATAACTATTACATTGATGGCTGACGAGACTAATCCTGATCCTCTAGTCTGCCAAGTATGGCTGTAGCCCAGAACCTCCCATCACCATCACCACATATGTTATAGAAAGTCTTCTGATCAAATACCCATTGAAGCCAATGAATCCAGTGGATTTTGTGGGCATTGGATAAGACCCCCAGGAGAGGTGGTAAGAAAATAGAATCAATCTGTGAAAACTTATTTGATTTTTTTTTTATTTGCATTGAAAACTATGCTGATGAAAAGTTAGCAGTCATTTTTAACGAATGTTCTTAGCGATCATTTATGTTGTGGCCTGACCCAGACACTCCAAGCAGAATTAGTGCAGCACTGTGCAATTCTGAGTAGCAGAGAGTAAAGGCTAGACATGCAGCCCCAAAGAGTTTACAGTCTAATTTAAGAGAAGTTGCAATCTGTAGAGCTGGTTGTAATTTTTTTAAAAACCAAAGTACAGTTTTTGTAGTGGTCAGCCTTTTCACTTGTTTGTAGGGAGGGAGAGAGGGTAGATGGGCCAATACAAAAAATCTAAATGAAAGTTTCATTTTGGAAAACTTTGTTTCAAATTTGTGTGCCCCCCCCAACCGTGTTTCTCGGATTTGTTTACTTTTTCCCATTAAAAAAGGGTGGGGGGGAGTAAAAAAAAAAAGTGAGAGAATTTGCCCCACTGCTGCAAAGGGAAATGTTGGCAGATTTCATTCCAAATTTCTTCCAGAAAAACAATTGCTGAACCCCTAATTTTTGATGAAAATGTAGTTGCTGCCAGTCCTGTGTCCAACTGGCTCCATCAACAAGTGGTTGTAACAAACCTTATGAAGGAACAGGGCGGAGGATATTGGGAATGTCAATAAGATTATCATTTGTATTGCTGTTGCACGTAGAGGCTCCAGCTACAACCGAGCCTTATTGTGTTATGCACTGCACATGCAAACATAGAGATCAAGTCCCTGCCCCCGTGAACAAGACCGTCAAAGAGTGGGAAGGGAAATACAGGTACAGAAAAGGGAAGTGATTTGCCTAAGGTCACACAGCAGCTGAGGGGCAGGTTTATGCAGTTATATAAGCTAACGATCTGAGCAGATGGATGCTTTCTAATCAATTATATATTTAAAATAATAGACATAAATAAATATCAATATTTCCAGATGAACTTTACTTTACTCTTCATTCAAGCTAATGAGCTACTGTCACAGAAACAAGGATTCATCAATATGGAGAAATGACATAGAATCCATTTTCATACAGAAACAAAAGACACGCCAGGCAGCCTTCCAGATCCTCCGTGCCCCCTTGGTGCAGTGAGACAGATCACCACTTATCGTTGCACGCTTGTTTTTCTGTCTTTGTTCTCCCTGGTTTATTCTGCTTTCTCTATTCTCCATTTCTTCAGCTCACTTTTCACTTTCCCTTCTATTGTTTTTCTTATACATCTTATCCTACCCTCTCCAGCTGCCATTCCCAAACTTCTGAGGAACTCTCCAGTGGTTCCGTTATCCCATACCATCCCTTCTCTTCCAAGGAACAACACTCCAAAAATTCTGATTAGGATGCTTGAATAGCTGTACAGGAAAAGGATGTCATTTTGAGTTTGGGTGATCAGACAGCAAGTGTGAAAAATCAGGACGGGGGTGGGGGGTTATAGGAGCCTATATAAGAAAAAGACCCAAAAATCAGGACTGTCCCTATAAAATCGGGTCATCTGGTCACCCTACTTTGAGTAACAACAATAATCAATTAACTAATAAAACCTAGCACTTGGAGAGCACTTTTCATCCATAGATCTCGAAGTGCTTTACAAGCAAGGGCCCCCAGGAGGTATGTAAATATCATCATCCCCAGTTTACAGATGGGAAACTAAGGCACAGAGAAGTGAAATGCCTTGCCCAATGTCACACACAAAGTCCTGGGCAGATTCAGGATCAGAAGGTGGAGTCTAGGGGGCAGATTCTGGGCTGTTTCTCTCAGGTGATGCAGCACAAAAGACTCAGTAGGGATTGAAGGCCATGTGGCTTCTAGATTCTGAGCTACACCAGGGGCCAATGTGGGCATATGGCATAAGCTAGAGAAGTTGCTTTCTGCAGAGGAAGTGTAAAGGAGCTGTGACAGGGGCTGGAATCTGTCCACTTAACTGCTAGTCCTGGGCCCAATTCCACCAACTACACTATTCTGTTCACAGCTTTCTGATTATCACAATTCAAGTCCTATTAGTTTCTTTTACTGTACAAGTCACTCATCTTATTATTAAATAACATACTTGCTAAGACTTCCTTCTTTGAGGAGGTATAATCAAGAAACCAGCTGCCAGTTGTGGTTATTCAGCATTGTCAAGTGTTATTTCTCTGCTTCAGTGACCAGCATGTCTGTGTGTGATTATCGTTGCACCTTTCCACCTCCTCCATGCTGATTTAGTAGGGTTTTTTTTCTGCTCATACTACTAGCTAGAATCATTTTCTATCTTTATTCTGCCAAAAGCAAAAAATGAAAAGAGGGAATGAGCAGAAAGTTGCTCTTGCTTAAATGGTGCTTGTTCCCATGTGTGGCTCTGCTAAGGAAATCCATGCTCAGGAGAGATCTGCTAAGGAAATCCATGCTCAGGAGAGATGCATGAAGTAAACAAACTTGTCTTCCCAGTGGGAAAAAACCCTCCCCTCTAGGTCATTCTAGATGGTCATTAGCTGATTGGTTTGAGAAATCAAATCTACCTTTGATGGCTACATATCGCAAGGTGTCTGCTGATGTATGACATGTTGCAATCAGGGGGAAAAACGGATTCTCTCTCTCGACAGTTATTAGTCACGTTTGTTACGGCAGTGTCTACAGGCCAACCAAGAATGGGGCCTCATTGTGTTAGGCACTGCACAGGCAGAGCAATAGCAGGTCCATGTATTGAAGAGCATACAATCTAATTAGGCAAGGCAGACACAGGGCAGGGAAGGGTTTAACATAGAGAAGCACTCGGGTTTTCAATGGTGGAGCAATCATTTTTTGAGAAAAAACAAATGCAGGGAAGACAACCATCAAGCGGAGTTAAAAATAACTACCCAGCACCCTTGGCAGTATCTCTGATTTAACTTGCTTCCGTATAGTGTTATTTGTGTGACTGTGCTGTGTTTACTTCACATCAAAAGATGCCACAAACATGCTGTAAATTAAAACAATGGACGGGTGAGCTGCAAAAAGTCACAGGAATAGGACAATCAAGCAGGGAGGATTATCAAACACGACTGGGAACAGGGTTATGGCTCTGACGCTTTCAGCAATCCCTGAAGAAAAAATAAAGTGACCTATGATACAGGAGAGAGTTAGGATTTTGAAGTACTTCCTTAATTACCATTGACTGCTGCAGAACACCTGATGTTTTGAGACATCAGAGCAGGAAAGGGAATTCTCTGGTAAGTTTCTGTGCAGTGAAAACCTGCAGCAGCCAGGTCTAATTCTGGGCTAACAACACTTTTGCTTTAGTCCCTGTGAAGACATGCATGAGGTGTGCGACAACACTCTGCACACCGGCAGCCACCTGCATCCCAAGATCTCACAGCACTTTACGAGGGAGGGAGCATTCTTGTCCCTTTTTTAAAGAGAAGGAAACTGAGCTACAGAGACAGTGGGGTGGATTCGTCCGAAACGGGGAGAAGGCAGCTTGCACCTCTCCTCTTCCAGGGCTGCCACAAGGTAGTTCTGAGCACCGCCCTAACTTGCTGTCTGTCTGCACTGGCCCCTGTGGCCCATTGCCCCAGTGTAGAATCACCAGAGTGCAGGTTCACCGTCGCCACCCGCCCTTGTCTGGAGCCACACAAACCAGCATTAACAGGGACCAGGATATGAACCTATAACTTCTTCCTGCCATAGGAAACTCCCTTCAGAAAAACAACAACAAACAGCTGGAGCTGCTGGCCATGTGGTTGGATGAGACTGTTCTTAGCCTTGCTGTCTGAACATCTCCCGTATCCCTCCTTAAAATACACGCCTATATGACCATCCTCAGTCCAGCCTGAAAGCCAGCCTTAAACTAAAATCTAATGATAGCCTGAGCTCCAGTGAAGCCGTTTGAAAAGTCAGCCGAAATGGCTGTGAACAGACAGAACCACAAGCAGAGGGAAAGGGGTAAGACTGAGTCAAGAGAAATGAAGTTGAACAAATATTTGCTCTGTGGCAGCTACTGGAGAAATTCCTCCAGCGTGAAAACACATTGCAAATAAAGGAACACTATGCTGCTGGCTTTCCCTGGGCTAGAGGGAGGCTTAGGTTGTTTATTTATTTTGCCTCTGGGGGCTGCAGCATCCTAGGAAATTAGTCATAACCGTCCTCAACTGCTACAAAATTTTAGAGAGTGATATTTGCTTTCACCTGAGCTATTCAGCTTGTATGAGCACAGTCCCTGGGGATTGTTACGCAGGGACGCTTCAAAGCAGAGCTGCAGTGAACAGCCAGAGAGCTGCGTCTACTTTGATGGAGACATGGAGCTCAGCACGGCCATACAAGAAGAAAAAACGACAGCGTCAGATACAGCTGTCAATAAACAAACCAAACCCAAGCCTATGTGGATTACTGTGGCTCAAACACAGGAGCTGATTATAGGTGTGTCCCAGTGTTGGCGAGTGCTTGATAAAACAAAGGTTATGTTCTAGGTAATGAACTTCCCCCATCACACACATGTGCCCCAGATGCTGCGGGAAAAGGATGGAACCACAGGTTTCTATTTCATCTTTATGATTTCCTGTGGAGCTTGGGGGGTTGTGAAGCTTTTGTGAAGGTAAGAAGTGGGAGCATTAGTTTGAGAGCTGATGTGTATTCAGTTCCCTGCAGGGGCAGACATATCTTCCACTTGTTTTGCTGAGGGACAGCTGCTAGTCTCAGTTCTCAAACTTTTGTATGCGTGACCCCTTTCACATAGCAAGCCTCTGAGTGCTGCCCCCCCCTTTATAAATTAAAACCACCATTTTTTATATGATACACTATTATAAATGCTGGAGGTGAAGCGGGTTTTGGGGATGGAGGCTGACACCTTGCAACCCCCATGTAATAACATTGTGACCACCTCAGAGGTCACAACCCCCAGTTTGAGAACCCCTGATTATGGAGATTGGAGAGCCCCGTCTGACAGCTGAGGATCTGGCCTATTGTCTCTCCAGGGCTCCCAGCCCATAGTCAGCAGGACTAGTTCTTGATCCCAAGTCTCCAGGGTAGTGGAGAGCTGAAGAGAGACTGGGAGTGCAAACTCAACAGAGCATTAGGACTCGACATCAGGAAATTGAGTTCGTTCCCAACTTGGCCACTGCTATGTGAAATTTTGAGCAAGTCACTTAGACCTGTGTTTTTTTACTCAGTTTCCATATCGGTAACAGACAGATTATGTTTTCTCCCTTCAGGAGGGAGGTTATTAGGCTGAATTTATTAACATCTCATAGACTTTAAGGCCAGAAGGGACCATCATGTTCAACTAGTCTGACCTCCTGCTCACTGCAGGCCACAGAGCCTCACCCAGTAAAGCATATTGAGCTCAGATTGAGAGTGTTATAGACATGCAAAATATTTGTATTTATTAATATTTAGTTCTTGAGATAGGGTCATATATTTTCTTTCCCCGCCCCAGTGTCTGTAAAGACTTGCCTAATAACCCTGTATGTTGTTGTTTTGAGCTAGGCAGAAGAGTGACTCATCGGCAGTTACAGCGATAACTATAATTAGAGGAAAGTGCTTCCACAACTGAGGCTCTTTCCTCTGATGTAAGCACATCAGTATCCTTGCACAGGATTAATTCTTTCAATGGTTTGGTGTGGATGCAGCATTTAGCATTGTTTTAGTAGATTTTCGGGCTGGAAATGCCGCCTAAAAAGCTTGTATTGTCCTGGAGTCTTCTTCATACTTCTCCACTTGGTTTATGCTTATAGCTATAGCTAGACTTTTTAAAAAATCAAAACAATAGAAATAAATAGAACAGAACAGTAATCAAAGAGAATATTCAGGCCATGTGAAATAATCTGCCACCCTTTAGGAAAAAAAAGATGAAAAACTAAAGCTCGTTGGAAAATTTCCACAGAAATTTTGTCAAAAACCAGGTGGGGAGAAAACCGTTTTCTGTTTTCCGATCACCCTGGGCGTTGTGGTTTCTGTATATTATTTATTATTTTTATTACAGTAGAGCCTACAGGCTGCAAGCAAGATTAGGGTAACATTATGCAAAGCACCATGCAGCCACACAGTAAGCGATAGTCCCTGCCCCAAAATGCTTACCATCTAAAAAGACAAGACGGACAAAGGAAGGCTGATTATCTCCATAGGAAACCGAGAGATTAAGTGGCTTGTCAAAGGGTCTGTGACAGAGCTGGGAATAGAAGCAATGGTCTTGAATCCCAGGCTAGTGCTTTCACCACACCACAGTCTTTCCTCTTTTCTTCTACCCCTACTTAAAATGCCGTAGGCCTTGATCCTACACAGTGTGGGTGCAGCGTGTTCCATGCATATGCACAAGGTAAGGGGAACCTGATTCAGTGTTAATGAGAGCGCCGCCTGTGCCGCAGCCCAGTTACTTCTGTAGGAGTCACACCGGCTGGGAGTGTGAGTTAAGCAACTCCTGCCTGTTGACGATCAAACACACTCCTGTCTCTCTAGACCCAGCCACTCCTTGTCAACATCCTGGGCCTGACTCTCCCACTGCCTTGTGAAATCATGGACACCGGTGAAATGTAGGTTTAAAAATGATACTATATTGATTTGATACAAGGCGTAAGCCCCTCACCTCTGCTAGGGTGACCAGATGGCCCGATTTTATAGGGACAGTCCTGATTTTTGGGGCTTTTTCTTATATAGGCTCCTATTACCCCCCATCCCCTATCCTGATTTTTAACATTTGCTGTCTGGTCACCCTAACCTCTGCTGAGGGCCTGACGTAAAGCCCACTGGAGCCAAGGGAGCATATCCACTGACTGCCTTGAGTTTGGGGGCACTAGCACCTACCCTTACTTGACTCGTGTGCCTGCCTTCTAGTCGCACTTGCATTAGGGTGTAAGGACTTTGGCCCAGACACTCACTACGCTCTCAAATGAACTCACACAGAAAAATGATAAAAGGCAAAAATACCCTCTCACCCAGGGGCAAACACTTTCCCCAAAGCGAGTCTCTGACCTCTCAGTCCTCATCCTGAAAAGAAACCTGCACCACCCCTTCAAAACACAGGCCTGGGAACTGAAATGGATAACTCTACAGAACACTAAAAACCATGGACTGGTTTTATGGCTCATTATAACAATTTGTAACACCTCTGCCTGCTAACCCTTAATTGCCCACTTCATTTAAGTGGCAAAGAGTCCTGTGGCACCTTATAAATGTGTGAACCCTTGATGCTTAACAATCTGTCCCAACTTGGATTTAGCTCTGGTTAGCTTCCCCAGACCTGAAGAAGAGCTCTATGAATAGGGTGACCAGACAGCAAGTGTGAAAAATCAGGACAGGGGATGGGGGGTAATAGGAGCCTATATAAGAAAAAGCCCAAAAAATCAGGACTGTCCCTATAAAATCGGGACATCTGGTCACCCTATCTATGAAGCTCCAAAGCTGGTCCCTTCCACCAACAGTAGTTGGTCCAGTAAAAGGTATTACTTCTCCCCGGCCCCCTTGTCTTGCTCATATCCTGGGCCCAACACGGCTAAAACAACACTGCAAACCGATCCTCAAAGGTATGTAGGGCCAGGAGGTGGTATCTTCCTCCAGCAAAAAATATTTACCCTCACTCAGAGTTTCCTTTTCATTTCCTTTGGGGATCTGGGCCTCTGTACTTGCCCCTGCAAAGACCCACCGGATCAAGCAGTGCCAGGCAATATTATAAAGAACAATTGAACTGAGTGGGCTTGAGTCTCTCTTGCCTTGCACCTCCACGCAGACATTCACACCCGTGTGCTGCCTCAGCACGGTAGCATCCTACATCCCCTTTGCTCAGCCTCTTTCCCGACAGGAGGGAATCAGGCCTCTTTTCTGATCATAAGTAAGGCTGCGAGTTTGTCATGGACATCAAAGAAGTCAAGGATTCCATGACTTTCTGGGACATCCAGGTCCTCTGCAGCAGCCGCTGCTGGGGCAGTCTCAGGCCACTGTCCCCAGCAGCAGGAGTTGGGGTGTGGGAGGGGGAGCTCAGGGCTGGAGGGGAAGAGTGTGGTGGTGGGGGGGGTGAGGACTCCAGGCGGCGCTTACCTTGGGGAGCTCCCCGGAAGCAGTGACATGTCCATCCCTCAGCTCCTAGCTCCGCGCACTGCCTCCACCTGCAGGCACCACCCCCGCAGCTCCCATTGGCCACAGTTCCCCGCCAATGGGAGCTGTGGAGCCGGCGCTTGGGGCGGGGGGCAGCATTTGGAGCTATGAGCTGAGGGAGGGAGGGACATGTTGCCGCTTCCGGAGCGTGCTGCAAGGAGCCAGGTAGGGAGCCTGCCAGTCCCAGCAACCCAGCCCCCCAGCACCAGCAGGGGTCCCAGGCTGCTCCCTCGGAACGTGTCCCCCCCAGAGCACCCACAGCACCACCCGGGCCACCCCCTCCCCCAAGATTTAGTCAGGAGTATATAGTACAAGTCATGGACAGGTCATGGGCTGTGACCTGTCCATGACTTTTACTAAAAATACCCAAGACTAAAACGTAGCCTTAATCATAAGGAAGAACAGAAAAAAATGTAAAGAACTTTTCATAACATTTTACATCACAAATTAAAATAATGTGAGTTAAAAGCATCATGTCTGGTAGACCCGGCCTGGCTCCTCTGCCCTTCTTAGGTCAGCCCAAAGGTTCAGAATTTGCACACCTGCATTTTTAATTTTACTGGGACCAGCTGACCACATTAAACAAAACTAGGTCAGGGCCGTTTCCGGCCGAGAGTTCCCAAGTAACACCGGAGCTCTGAGGAGGGTGGGGGAGGGCGTTTCCATTTGCAGGTTTGAAAAAAAAAAGATCATTTTCAGCTTCAGAGTGAATTAAACTTCCACTGCTGTAATGTCTCCGTTTAACATAACCTTCGAAGGGCATTTGAAGAGCATCTGTCACAGTCGCTGTTTGTTACATTAGCCAGGCAAGGTGAAATGTGGTTAATTATTCTTCAGGCCAGAACATGTAATTTTTTTGAGTTAGTTATTGTGTGCGTGAAGGGAGAGGGAGGAAAGCTTCAAAGCACAGAATGAAAAGTCCCAATACATCCTGCTAAACCTTGGCATTGAATCCTTTGCCCTTCCTTTCAGGAGATGGCAATAAATTAATTTCTAATGGGCACAACAGCCTGGCATGTTTTTACCACTCATTGTGTTTTATTCCAGTCTGTGACAGGGCCCCTTGATATGTTTGTAAGTGGCTTGTGTTATCTTGGGATAACTGGACTCTGACATCTATCATAATTAACTGTAACAAAGAAAAACAAATATTCATTTTCTGTACAAAAGATGTCCAAAGGAGGATGGAAGATGCAGGGGGTTAGTTCCATGAGTCCATGTATTCCGTGATCAGGACTGCCTCTTTGTTATATATTTGTACAGCACCTAGCACATGGGGCCCTGTCGTCTACTGTAAAAATAAATAATAGTTAATTCCCCAGTCACCACGGCCCTTATTCTGAAATGTACAGTGCACAGGGGGACGACTGCATCCACACCGAGGTCAGCAGGGCTCTACACAGGAACTGGGGTGCACCCACATACAGTACATTGCAGCATCAGGACCTAAATTTACCGCAGAACATTTGTCTTTGCTGCAGAATTGTTCTCCAGAATCAAAGTAGAAGCAGGTGCCATCTCCTACCTACTCTCAAACACAGTGTGCATCCTGTACACAATCTACTTCATCTCCTCCCTGGGATTTGATTTTCTTAATACAAAACCTAGCAATAATATGTTAGTAAAGTTTAGCTCAAACCTTTCTGGCCTTGTCTTTTCTTAGGGATCCTCCCTCTGGACAGATGAGTCCACACCTTAGATCCTCCCTCTATAGAGAGCGTCTCCTACTTCCCTGATATTTGGGTGGTAACAAATCACCCGCCTCTGAGTCAGCAGAACCCACTTAGCCCTTTCTCAGCCTAATCAACACTTGCTATCAAGAAAAGGTGTCTCAGGCTAACGCTGCCAACCTGTTACACTAACCTTACATTTGTTGTTTATATTTAAAAAAAGGTTAGTTTCTAATCCGTTTGGTTATAAAAACAACAGCAAGTAACTCTTCCAAACATGGACCAAGAGTAAGCAATGCAGTGACCTATGCCCTAATCTGCAGAAACCTAAAAAATCGGAAACCTAAAAACTGCAATTGGAATATCAGCATTGCTAACTGTTTCACAGCTAAAAGAACAAGTAGTACTTGTGGCACCTTAGGGTACGTTTATACTTACCGCGCGGGTCGACGCGGCGAGTTCGACTTCTCGGAGTTCGAACTATCGCGTCTGATCTAGACGCGATAGTTCGAACTCCGGAAGCGCCGCGGTCGACTCCGGTACTCCACCGCGGCAGGAGGAGTTGGCGGAGTCGACCTTGGAGCTGCGGAGTTTGCTTCCGCGGCATCTGGATGGGTAAGTCATTCGAACTAGGGTAGTTCGAATTCAGCTACGTTATTCACGTAGCTGAATTCACGTACCCTAGTTCGACCCCGGGGCTGTGTGTAGACCAGGGCTTAGAGACTAACAAATTTATTTGAGCATAAGCTTTCATGGGCTACAGCTCACTTCATCGGATGCATAGTGAAGTGGGTTTTAGCCCACAAAAGCTTATGCTCAAATAAATTTGTTAGTCTCTAAGGTGCCACAAGTATTCCTCGTTCTTTTTGCAGATACAGACTAACACGGCTGCTACTCTGAAACCTGTTTCACAGCTGGGATCGAAGCAGTGTTTACAATTAAAGAACCAGTGCAGGACATAAAGGCAGGTGGATGAAGCACTCGTTGAATGTGCGTGACAGGGTGTAAAGCTGGCATTGCTGTGACATTTAGCTCTTTAAAGATAGATTTGGCTGGCTTGTGAACGCACTCAGGGAAACCTGCCTGACTAGCGTGGCAGCATTGTGTGGTCTGAATCACAAGTTGGTATCCGGGTTTGTATCAATGCTTGTTTGTTCCCCATCTCTTTCTTCATCCTTGCAGGCCCGAATCTCGACTCTGGACTGTGATGTTACTGCTTGGGACGTGTTTACTCTACTGTGCCAGGGTGACCATGCCTATCTGTGCTGTGGCCATGAGCAGTCACTTCGACTGGGACAAGAAACAGTCCGGCATTGTTCTGAGCAGCTTTTTCTGGGGCTATTGCTTAACTCAGATCATCGGAGGGCACCTCAGCGATCGGTACTGGAACTTTCTTATATTATCCCTTGCTCCGTTTTTGCAATCAATTTTTTTGGCAAAGTTACCTGGTATCTAACCTCCACCCCAAGGGGATGAGGATTGATAAACTATCTGAGAAGTACATCGATATCTCTGGAGGAAAAGCACTGTGGGCCTGATCCAAAGTCCATTGAAGTCAATGGGAGCCTTTCCATTGACTTCAGTAAGTTTTGTATCAGGCTCTATGGCTCTGATCCAGCAAAGCACTTAAGCACATGCCTAAACTTAAGTATGTGAGTCGTCCCCACTGGTTTCTAAGTTGTCACTGATCTTAAAGTTACACAAGTACTGAGGAGCTTTGCTGGAGTGTGGCCTATGTGCAGTTCAGGAATTACCTACCTGCAAAAGTTGTTGTGTTTTAAACTATACCGGTATAGTTCAAGCTGGTCAATCCCCACTAGCGTGACCGCAATTACATCAATTGGCATTTGTACTAGAACCGCTTACCCCCGGATAGGAAGAGGAGTAAGCTAGGTAAGTATCAGGCACCTTTAGAATTGCATCCACGTTAGGGGTTGTACTGGTATAACTATTGCCATAGAGAATCACAGCCCTAGCCAAAATAGTTATACCAGTACAAAACTTGTGTGTAGACCAGGCTGTATTATTATGGGATGGTGATCCTTGCAATGCTCTTCCCATAGCCAGCATTAGCCAACAGCTCACATCCAGCACGATCTATTTATTAACAAAAGCTAAACGCCGTCCTTTCGTGGATGGCAACTTTCAGACTGGTTATTCAAGCAATGGACAACCAGTGAGGGGCACCGTTCCCTGGTCTGCAGGGAAATCAACTCTTCGTTTCTTCGTCTCATCCGCGGAATCTGTTTTCTCTCTCTTCACTCCATGCCCACGTTTCTAAGCAGTTCCTCCCGAATTTATTCCCCTTTGCAGCCTCTAGTCGTGCTTGGGAAAAGCATGTGCTGCACAGTTTGATTGTATGAATTAAAAAAAAACAACCAAAAAAACCACAGTCAGCGGTTTTGTGGAAACCCCAGTAATTACCTGCTGGAGTTCATCCCCCAGACTGCAGTGTCCTAAGGGGACACGGCTTTCCTGTAAAATCTTGTATAAGAAACACAGTCTCGGAGTCGCACATTGTCTGTGCAGCGGGCTGTGCCATCGCACTGTGGTCTTTAATAGACTCTGCAAGCAAAGTGCACACAGGACACGAAAGGTTACAAGCAAGCAGAGCTAATGCTAAAGAGCGGATGGAACAGAAAATGCCATCATGGTTTGAGAAAAAGAGTACAGCACTGCTAACTGCTTGTTGTTAAAACTTCCCCTGCATCAGGGATTCTCTCAGCTCCAAGCTCACGACCAGCCTGTCGTTCCGCATTGCTGATTGAATGGGGATGGGGATCCTGGCTATTTGGGATGGAGGTAAGCTCCCAGGATAGAAAAGGGGATCCCAGTGCTGAACAGGCTGAGAACTACGCCCTCTCTGTTGTTTGTAAAACTTTCTCTGTTGCTTTAAAATCAGGTTTCTCTCCCTGCCGACGTCACCCTCTTTTACCTGTGTTCACCTTGTGTTTCTAAGGTGGGCTTGTAATTAACATGCTCCTGCTTTTGCTTACTTCCCCGTGAGTGCCCGCGCGTCACTGAAGATGTAACTGTATGGACAGGTGGAATGGGTAATCAGTTTCCATCCCAAACAGTATGAATGTGGCTGGGATTCAGTCACTCATCCCCACTGTCTGCTGCTGTTGGGGAGCAAGTGGGGATTTCCCTTGGGTACCCCTTCACTCTCAGTGCATTCTAGGGCCTCTCAGACCTGCAGTTAAATGGTAGGAATGATGCCGTGTTCTGCTGCTACATGATGGTACAGGACACGTGCAATTGAGATCGGGAAGGGTCTGCTGCTCACCTCCCTGAAGGAAGCAGGTGAAGGGCGCAGGTCAGCTGGCCACCCCTGAAGACATTTGTGGGATGGGAAGGTCAGGTGGAGAGGCCTGGCTGACTTTCATTATTAAACAGCTAGGAAGAGACGCCTAAAGTCCTGATTCCTAGTCCATGCGCCAACCCCATACCCTACCCACAGTTCCCCCTTTGCATAATTCATGCTTATCTTTCAGGATCGGAGGAGAAAAAGTCCTCCTCCTCTCTGCATCTGCCTGGGGTTTCATCACCGCAATCACTCCGCTGCTCACCTATATCAGTTCTGCCCACCTGATTTTCATGACAATTGCTCGATTCCTCATGGGACTACTGCAAGGTGAGACAAAAAATTGTGGGTATGTTCATTCCACCCATGCTTATACTGCAACTCCATATATGATGGATTCAAATGAAAGTCATAACTGCAATATGTAAATTGCAATGCTGGTTAGAGCAGGCTGTTTCTGAGCTGCCCCCACATCTGGAACTCCTGTTATAAAAACTGCCGTGGCTGGGTGCAGAGTGGCTACCAAATTGAGAAATTTGTCTCTGAGAAAGGTGCTGTCACTATAAAAAGCTTTAATCTCTGTGTCTGCCTCTGAAATGGTAAACGTGCTTCAAAGCACCTGCAATTTGAGGGGTTCTTTGGCCTTTCTCCTGAGCTTTGATAATGTCGGATGATTTTCTCTTCCACTTGCTGAACGAGGTCTTGGAACTGTAGAAGCCTGGCAAGTGCTACCCAAAAGTTGGTTGGGTGACTTTTTCTGGTTAATCAATAAGAAACTCTGGGTTATTTTCACTGTTTCGTTTCTGGGCTTCTGCCTCCACAGACTGGGTGCCTGATACATCATTATAAATAACTACGTTTTTGTAAGCTACCAGGGCAACATAGCTTCTCAGTGAGAGCCTTTTCTTCTGCTTACTCCTTTCCCCCGTCTTTCTTTGTACTCCTCTTTTTCTATGTAAGAGTTTACTATTTCGGGGCCACATGTCTACCAAGGACTAGATTAACACTAGGTAGCATCCAATCCGATTTTAACCATGTGCAAATTAGCCCGTATTTTAATCACTGCAACAGCTGACCCATCCTAGAATTCAACTCTTCCCCGGCTCCCACCCTGGGAGTTTCACATCCTCTCCACATCTATCTCCATAGTGTCATGAATGCCAACCCCCCACTGAAACCATCTGGTGCCATTTCTGTGCAAAGTCTTGGGATGCTATCCCATGTGACCCTGGCACTCAGCAGAGCACATGATGTTATCATCACCAGAACCAGGATGAATCACATAAGAAAAAGCTGGCAACTATTTAATAAGGATTAAAAGTTACTAAAGCTTTTTCAACCCTGGGGGAGAAAAAGGATCAGTTTTGGTGTGGCTCAGCTCTTGGGTAGCGGTGGAGTGCTGGCCTGGTGGTTAAGGTTCCCCAGCCTGGGAGTCAGGAAAGCTGGGGTCAGTTCCCAGCTCTGCTCAGACTCCTCGTGTAATTTTTAGCAAGTCACTGAATTTGTGCATCAGTTCCCCAGCTGTAAAATGGGGATAACGGCCCTGCCCTATCGCACTGGAAGTTGTGAGGATAAATGCATTCACACTTGGGAGGGGCTCAAATATTACAGTAAAGGGAGGCATGGCAGCAGATACAGAGAAGGCACAAATGAGCTTCCAAGTGGCCATGTGGTATATCAAGGGGAACCGTGGGCTGCCATAGGTCAGACTGGTGTGTGACACCGGGAGGTCATTGCTTTGTTGACTCGTTTTGAGTCAAACACGCGAGTGCAAGTTTGACTGCTGTGTACCCTGACTGGCAACGGCTGACGCTTTCATTTCCATTGTTGCTAGGAGTGTACTTTCCTGCCTTGGCCAGCCTCTTTTCTCAGAAGGTCCGGGAGAGCGAGCGAGCGTTCACGTGCAGCACAGTGGGGACTGGCTCTCAGTTTGGGTAAGTTCCCATTGGCTTTGGGTGGTGAGTGACAGAGTCTCAGAGGGATGCCCGAGGAGAGAAAGTGCCATTAAACTTCTATAGGCAAAAACACCCACCCACAAAGTACATCTGGAACCCTGGATCCTGGAGGGTATCCGTTCCAGTTGAAGAAGGCTCAGACAGTTGCTATAGCATATACACACTCATTACTGAAGTCTTTGAGTCCTTTACAATATATTGTTCTCTCAACTGTGTTGAGGATTAATGGGATTTTATCTTTTCTTTTGAGTAAGTGGCTTGAAGGAGTTGCTATTACATTTGGTTTCCAACAGGAGGTGGCATGGTCCAGCAGGAAGAGCAAGACAGACCATCTAGGGTCCTGAATTCTGTTTCTGACCCTTCCACTGACTTGCTGCATGATCCTGGGCATGTCATTTAACCTCCCTGTGCCTCAGTTTCACTCTCCGTTAAATGGGGATTAATAATACTTTCCCACCTTTGTAAAGTTCTTGGAGAACCTCTGATAGAAAGGGCTATAGAGCTGCAAAGCAGCAGTAGTATTTTACACACCATATTTATTTATCACTCAGTTCCATCCTGTGACTTTCTTTTGCGGATAGATGTATTCCGGGATATAAATGGTGATCTTGCTTGAAGGACTAAGGTATGTCTACACAGCAATTAAACACCCACGGCTGGCCCTAGTCAGCTGACTTGGGCTTATGGAGCTCAGGCTGCGGGGCTATAAAATTGCATTGTAGACATCCAGGCGTGGGCTGGAGCTTGAGCCAAAATGTCTACACTGCAGTTGTACAGACCCAGAGTCCGAGCCCCGCAAGCCCGAGTCAGCTGACACAAGCCAGCCATGGCTGCTTAATTGCTGTGTAGACATACCTAAGTGGGCTAAAATGTCCTTGTCTCAGTGCCTACAATCAAAGTGTATCTCAGAATGCTCTGTGGCATCCTTTGATTGGCAGGGATTTCAGACATCAGTAGGAAACAAAGGCCTGGGTTTGCAACTGGTGTAAATTGACCATGTTCCAACAACTTCAGTAGAACTACGCTGACTTATACCAGCTGAGGATTTGACCCAAAGTGTCAAATTAAGAAATAGAGCAGGTTCTTCTCCAGTGCAGTGGCACTAGAATGGTCTATAGTACAGTGGAGTGGTTTTTAATAACCAGGCAACCTCTCCTCTCAGCATTATTGGGGTAGGAATGATTAGCCAGTGCAAATGTTTGATAAGGTGAACAGCTCTTGAGGGCTGGATAAATAGCATCTAATAAACCATAGTGTTGACTCATTACCGCTGATGCATGGATTGTGAGTTTGCCCAAAGAACACTCTTATCAGTCTCGTGATCTCTCTGGCTTTTCCTTCCAGGACGCTGGTGATTGGTGGGGCAGGATCCCTCCTTCTGGACTGGTATGGCTGGGAAAGTGTCTTCTATTTCTCTGGTTTACTCACTTTGCTCTGGGTTTACTGCATGTGCAAATACCTCCTGAATGAAAAAGGTAACCTCCCATACTGGCAATAGCTATTCACTAGGCTGTGCTGTGGAAATGACAGGAAAGTGATGTATGGCAATTGTTAACCCTGGGGCAAATGGCAGGTGGCACTACCACCTCCTCCTCTGGCTGGATTCTGAGTGGCACCTGACCTGGTAGGCCGCCTCTGAGCAAACATACTGGATCAACCTCACATATGACTGGCTCTTCCTGGTTTGTGAATCTCTCTGAGGCTTAGGCAGAAACGTAGGTGCGTAGAGAACTTTTACTGCAAAAACTTGGGTGCTGACTGAGCTTAGGCGCCTACAGGGTTTGGCAGGAGATTCATGGATGGCAGGGGAGCCAGAACTGGGACTTAGGTCCTTAAGCCTCTGACTTGGGCCCCCAAGCCTGGACTTTAGGCACCTAAGTAGCTTCATGGATTGGAGCCTGGCTGTTGTTAATTTTTTGTAAGTTTTACAGAAAATGAGAGTTTTAAGGAGCATAATTAGCTGGGTTTTGGATGTTTTCGGGGAGCCAGGAGCACCAGAAGCTCCTTAGAAGTGGGGTGGGGCACCGGCACCTGAACCACGATCCTACCCCTGCTCCACCTCTTCCCCTGAGTCCCTGCCCTCACTCCGCCTCGTCCCCTGAAGCCCCACCCTCCCTATGCCTCTTCCCCCAAGGCTCCACCCCCGCGTGCTCCTCTCTGCCCCCTCCTCCCCGTCACTTGCCCTTAAGGCAGGTAAAAAGTGACGGGGCATGGCCTCCTGGCCCCGCCGTTCCAGCGCCCCTGTGCGGAGCGTCTCCTGAGTGTAAGGGGCAGCATCGGAGAAGCACAAAGGTGCTTGTTTGAAAATGGAGCAATGGAGGGAGGCAGGAGTCGACAGTGAAGGGGAGATGATAGGTAGGGTGGGGGACAGGCCATTAAGGGACTTGGAAGTGAAGACAAGTTGCCCATGTTTGATGCAATAGAGAAGGACAACCAGTGGAGGGATGCAAAGAGAAGGGTGATGTGGGCAAAGTGATGGGTTAGGAAAATGATCTTTGCAACAGCCTTCTGAGTGGACGTGAGCAGGGTGGGGTTGCATTTGTCAAGGCCAGTGGCAGTAATTGAGACCGCACCAGGGTCCTTTCAGGACAGAGGTTCAGCATTAACTCTTGATTTGCTGTGTCTGGAGGAGTGCGTGTGTGTGTGTGCATGGGGTGGGGGTTTGGAGGAAGTTCAGTTAGAAGACCACGGCTACTTAAAGAAGTTTTTATGGTTTAATGCAGAGATGTTCCAGGGTTATCCTTCTGAATGCACATTTTAAGCAGTTCTTAAACCATGTGGTTAAGCCCTAGGATAAAACAGATCCAGCATGTCTGTATAGACTATTGGAAAACATAGCTTTGATTTGATATATTTCTTCCCTGCAGAACTCATCATTCGCTTAGAACATTTAGCAAAGGGCCTCTCGTTATCCAAACAGACCAAAGTTCCCTGGAAGCAGTTATTTAAAAAGGCCCCTATCTGGTGAGTAAATGTCACGGCCATGTGTGTTGTGCATGTCAGCCCCTCTCTCATGCAGAGTCTGGTTTTCTTGTTGCTACTTTTATTTGATAGCTATTTATTTATTTAGGAATTTTTAACAGGTTTACAATTCACTGCCATGTAAATGTCCGAATCAAAACAATAATAATTACACCAATGAGCTTATCAAGGACAAGTGCAGAGTCCTACACTTAGGACGGAAGAATCCCATGCACTGCTACACACTAGGGACTGAATGGCTAAGCAGCAGTTCTGCAGAAAAGGACCTAGGGGTTACAGTGGACGAGAAGCTGGATATGAGTCAACTGTGTGCCCTTGCTGCCAAGAAGGCTAACGGCATTTTGGGCTGTATAAGTAGGGGCATTGCCAGCAGATCGAGGGATGTGATCATTCCCCTCTATTCAGCACTGGTGAGGCCTCATTTGGAGTACAGTGTCCAGTTTGGGCCCCTACACTACAAGAAGGATGTGGAAAAATTGGAGAGAGTCCAGCGGAGGGCAACAAAAATGATTAGGGGGCTGGAGCACATGACTTATGAGGAGAGGCTGAGGGAACTGGGATTGTTTAGTCTGCAGAAGAGAAGAATGAGGGGGGATTTGATTTCAACTACCTGAAAGGGGGTTCCAAAGAGGATGGATCTAGACTGTTCTCAGTGGTAGCAGATGACAGAACAAGGAGTAATGGTCTCAAGTTGCAGTGGGGGAGGTTTAGGTTGGATTAGGTAGTACACTACCTTTCGAGTCACAGGTCTTGGAAAAACCTGAAGAAGAGCTCTGTGTAGTTCGAAAGCTTGTCTCTCTCACAAGCTTCAAATAAGGAGCTGATGGGATCTTTCATACTGAGACGCACTCCATGAGTATGATGGTTATCAGCACTGATTGTATCATAAGTTGTCAAGATATCAAGGCCCCATTCAGAGCTGCCTATGGTGAAAGCATCATGGGAATTCACTGGTGCATTGCTCTCTCCTCTTGCTCTGGCAGTCAGGTGGGGTTAGGTATCTCCAATAAATCACGGGAAGCGACTTCAGTGCTATATGCCTGACACCACTGCCTTGAAGTAGTGGGTAGCTAGAATCCCCCTTTTTTAATCCAGTGTGATCTGTCATCTTGATTGATTCTTTTTCCCATTGTATATTTACAGGGCTGTCATAGTAGCTCAGCTTTCCACGGGCAGCACATTTTTCACCCTCCTCTCCTGGTTGCCAACTTTCTTTAAGGACACCTTTCCCGAGTCTAAGGTAGGCTGACACCACAGCAAAGTGGAGACTCTGAAAGCTCAGTACAAGCAAACAGATGGAGTATTCTCCATGTGTTTACATAGCTCCCGTTAACATTGGGAAGCTTTGCATTGACTTCAGCAGGCTCTGGATCAGAACGGCCCTTTCGGTATCTGGGCCAATAACACTAGGAGGTTGATTTTAGTCCCCTTCGCCCCTGCATTTGATTTTGATTGGTCTACTCCATCCGCATTGTTCTGACAGGTTCACTCACATTTTGTCGCTTGCCCTGTCTTGCCGCAGGGTCCCCTCTGAGAATATGTCAAGGAGCAACAATCTCGGTCGCTCCATAATGTCAAGCTCTCAAGAAGAAGCTGCTCCTGCACTGTCCAAGGCTTCCTTTGTAGCCCATGAGATCTAATGCAACTCCCCCAAAACACACAGCTGGTAACTGGACCGTGGGTTTTGGATGAGACAGGAAGACGGTGTCAGTACAGGAGAAAAGCTTTTGCTTGGGATCAAGCATTGCTGAGAGGGAGAGAAGGGGGAAGAAGGAGGAATGATTTCTTCCCCATATGGATGTGCTGTAACCTTAGATCCATGGTGGTGGCCTGTTGCCTTTACCCCTGATTCTTACGTGAAGGTGTTGGCAATCAGGGAGTATATGCTTGATATATGCAGGAGTCCAGCTATTTAATAATAGGGGAATAGAAACTTATACCTCCCACACGTCCCTTCTAAAACAAAGCTTCAAATACAGGCCCTGATCCATGCCATCAAATCCCCCCCTTGCACCTGCACATTGATATCACAGGATCTGATTGCAGGATGTGGCCATATTGTTTAACTATCCAAATGCACCAGCAGTGCCAAGAGATAGCATTGCCTGCTCTGATCCTTTCCAGCAGTGTCAACATACTGCACTCCCGCCCCCATCAGCAGCTCCCCGTCATGAATCCCTTTCTCACAGAGTTCTCTGTGGTCTCTAGGCTGCCCTGTTGTGTGGGTGAGGATGGCACAGAGCTCATAGCTGCAAGCAATTTCAGACAACCACCATGGGCCTTTGTTACTGTACTGGCATAGCTGAGCTTAGAGGCGTGATATTGTTAGTTGTTACAATGATAAACATTTTCATTACTAATTAATACACATTTTTTATTTGCAAAGCTCTGAAGAAAGGCCCCTCTCCACTCTGCACAAATAAATCACCCGTTTTTCTGAAACTTGGTTAAAATTCTTCCAGGCTGAGATCTTGTATTTTTGCAATTCATTCTGCCCACAGAAACCCCGAGATTGTCTTTTCTATGGTGGCTCTGTTGTGTGTTTCTGGAATTTCCCAGGGCCCCTTACATTTATTACATTAACGAGGGGCTTTATGACATACTTGATATTTATATTAAAATCATGTATTAAACCAGCAAACATATTGTTATAACAAGATTTGTAGCACCTCTTGTAATACGCTTGGGTAGCAGTGATTTGGTAATTTAGCCATCTGTTACATATTTAATTCCTGTGCCCTTATGTAAGATGCTCTATATAATATTCCTGCATCTGGCCATTGCTTCATAAATGTTAATAAAACGTGGATTCATTCGATGGAAATTGAAAGGGTTAACAATAATCCTTAATGTGGTAAAACTATGTCACCTACTGGCCAAACATACATGCTGCAGGTGAGTTGTTTTTCTCCCTCTGCTAATGTCCAATTCAATGAAGAGAATCCTGCACCTTTGGCCCATGCCGTGAAGTGTGCTATGATTTGAAAATGGACCCTATAAAAGAACTACGTGACATTGTTCCATGTCCTTATGTTCTTCTTGTATATTTTGGCCACAAGCTTAGAGGTGCTGAGTGAGAACAGCTCCAGCTGGCATCATTGGGAGCTGCAAGTGTTCTGCGCTTCTGAAAATCAGGCTCTTGTTTTGCAAACTGCCAATGCAATTTAGGAGCCTAAGTTCCTTTTTCAAACGCGATGAAGGGCTAGATTTTCAAAGGTATTTACATTCCTAACAATGCAGATATGTGCCTAGTGAGGTTGACAAAAGCATCTGAACAGGTTAGGTTCCTAACACCCACTGAAGTCAGTTAGGGGCTTAACCTCTTTTAGTGCTTTTGAAAATCCCACTGGACACCCTAATACCTCTGCAAATCTCACTGAAAGCCAGTGGGATATAGACTCCTACATTACTTAGGTGCTTTTGAAAATGTTTCCATTAGTCGTCTTCAGTTACATCCATAATACATTTTCTCAGTTGAAAAGACAAAGCAAGATTTTCCTCTTTACCAGTCTTGAAAGCTCAACCCTGGCATCAGAAAACCCAGCTGTGTTCCCTCAGCTGCATAGAAATGCTAGCTAATAACATAGCGGCTGAAGTCTGAATTTAGTCTGCAGTTTTGCTGGTGACCCATGAGACTGGATAAGAATACACAGTTTGCATATTGGCTCTGTGCTGCAGAATCTTGTTTGCCAGTAAACTCTGCCACTTTTAATCCTTCCTTACTACTGCAGAGAGAAATTTCTGCCTCTCTGTCATGGGTGTAAATCCAGTCAGACTTTATGGTCTTTAACAATTCTCTTATTACAGACCTGAGGCCCCATGCTGGAATGCACAGAACTCTGTCGAGCATTGGGCAGAGTGTTGTGAGAAAGTAGCTTAAAGCTCCTATGTTAGGTGAGCAAAAGCACCAGGAAAGGGTAAACCCTAATGTCCCATGGGACGCCCCTGCAGTATAAAATCCATTAGCTGCAAACAAACCCTGCTCCATTGGCAGGATGTGAATGTTGGTTCTCTTCACTTTTCCTGTGAGGATTTTTCTCCCTTTCAGGGCTGGGTGTTTAACGTAGTGCCATGGCTGGTTGCAATCCCAACAAGTTTGTTTAGCGGATTCCTGTCTGATCACCTGATCAATCAGGGTAAGAGATCCTTGGGTTGTTCATCAGCTCTGTCTTTTCATAATGCAAAGAAAAGTCTGGATGGGAGGAGACGGGTTTGATGGGAGAAAGGGGAAGCCGAGCTTCTGGCCTGGAACTTGGATAAATACTGTCCTCTACACGGCCTCTACATATTTGTAACGCCCTTTGGGGTTGTCTACACTGGCACTTCAGCAGCAAAACGTTTGTCATTTTGTTAACAAAAGTTTTACCGACAAAAAGCACCGGTGTGAACAGTGCTTTGTCGGCAGGAGTGCTCTCATGGTGTAGCCATACCCTTTGTCTTGTATGGGAGTTGTAAGCACCTGTCTGAGAACAGAATCTGACCCTGTGTGTTAAGTTTACCTTATACTCACTCTCCTGACATAAGCCCAAACTATGGGTGTTGAACTCTTCTAGACTGAAACATTAGTCCCAGCTTCATTGAGAGGGGTCTAGTTTAAATGCCTCCAATCGTCTTCCTTTTCCCTTTCAGGCTATAAAACGATCACCGTTCGTAAGTTCATGCAGGTAAGAAGACGAAAGCCTGCGAGTGAAACATCAGTTATCTGTTTGCGCCGATTTTGCATGTTAGTCTAACAGTGGAAATCAGATTTGAGTTCTTGGGAAGCTTCGCTCATGAGCTTGGTTGCAAAAAAAGAGCTTTTATAGCTAGGCAGATAGCTGGTAACCAGCATCTGTGGGAAGGATACAGAGAAAGGCCCTGACCTGCTCATGGGGCTTTGACAAACCCGGATATTTTAACAGTTTGCCTGGGAGTGGCGATTTTGTGAGCGATATGGAGGGTTTTTGTCAGCCCCGCAGAGCAAGCGTGTTCTTTTACACCAAATGACTCCTCAGATTTTAGATGAAGGGAAACAGCAAAAGAATGAACAAGAATAAAATCCCCATGCGAGAGCAGCGCGTTCCTTCTGTAGAACAGCGGCTCCCAAACATTTTACTAAGGTGGCCCCCCAACTGTGTTTGGTCTCTTATGAGGAGCCCCCGTTATATAGAGATGTACAGGAATGACTATTGCTAAAATCCTGTGAGTGTACAACAGCCATTCTGAGTTTGTTCTCAGCCTTCTGCTCCCCATTCCCCTTCTCAGCCCCTGCCCTCCCCTCACTAGCCTTGCTAACACCCCGGCTCAGCTCCCCCCGGCCCCTTGCCCTCACGCTCCCAGCTCTGCCCCCTGCTGCATCCAGTCAGCCCTTCTCGCCCTACGACCAGGCCGCAGTCGCTATCAGCCAGCTCGCTGGCTCCGGCTGCTCCCTCCGCACTGCTGCTGCCTGGATCCCGCTCCCCGTGCTGCTGCCTGCTTCCCCGGCCGGGCAGAAAAGAGCATGGGGGGAGGGGGAGAGTGGCATGGGGGGGCAGTGACTGGCAACCCACTTAGACCCTTCCCACGACCCACTAGTGCATGGGTAGTCAATAGTCTGGACCGCTTTTGAACAGACCCCGATATCTTTTCATTTACTTATTATCATTATTGTTGGCGGGGGTTATTATTATTATTTTCTCTGGAGGCTGGATCGTGACTATACCATTGACCAAGAAATTTGGACCGTGACAAAAAGTAATTGACTACCCCTGCACTAGTGGGTCAGGACCTACGTTCCCTCCAAGCTGCGCGGCTGCCTATTAAGCCCCACACAGGGGCTCAGGGCTGCGGTGGGGAGAGGCAGCCCTCCCTGCAGGACCCAGCACGGACCTGCTCCAGAGCTGCCGTGACCGGGGAGAGGCGCCTCTTCCCCGGCCCTGAGCTCCTGCGGGGAGAGAGGGCTGGGAAAGCCTGCGGCCCAAACCCCTAATCCCTGGCCTCACCCCAGAGCCCACACCCACCCTGCACTCCAACCCTCTGCTGCAGCCCTGAGCCCCGCTCCCACACTCTGAACCCATCGGCCCCACCCCCACCACATTCATTTTGTTATTTACACCAATATGAAGGTGATGTATCACACACCACCTCCAGCTTGGTGCACATAACAAAATTCATTCCGCACGTGGATGTAAGAAATTAGAGGGAACACTGGTCAGGACCCATCATTTGGGAAACGCTGCTCTATAACATGCGCCATTGCCTCTGCCTCACAAAAGGGCACTTGTATGTGCCCATAGGCTGTTGCCTTAGGAACGTGAAGGTGCCATACAGAGGAAAGCAAGTCGTAAGAACCACCCAGCTCTGTGTACAGAACCATAATGAGCCCTTCATATTTCAAAAAGGGACAGCCCATCTGCAATAGGAGCTACTTTTGTTCCCTGCAACTCGCTGTGAATCTGTTGCAGATGTCTTTAATTTTCTTTTTCCTTCAGGTCATCGGATCAGGCGTATCAAGCATTTTTGCCTTGTGCATGGGTCAGACATCCAGTTTTTGCAAAGCTATAGTATTTGCATCTGTCTCAATTGGACTTCAGACCTTTAACCACAGGTAATAATAATCATAGGAGTAACGCATAGCTCTGACAGAGTACTTTTCAGGAGGCAGATGTCATTATCCCCACTGGGAAACTGAGGCACAAAGAGATTAAGTGACTTGCCCAACGTCACCCACCTGGCCAATGGGAGAGCCAAGAATAGAACCCAGGTCTTATCCTAGTGCCCCGTTCAATAAGCCATGCTGCCTTTATAGAGGCAGTTTATGTCAAACACCTAGCAGACAAATTGAACCAATGTTTTATTTGTTACACGTTGTTGCCTGGTCTCGAACCCCAACAACGTGAAGAGTTCTAATCTAAGATCGAAGGCTTGAGGATTTATCCTGCCTTTATTGAGCAATGACTGTACATAAAGATGAAGTGTCCAGAACATGAGCCCTGTAAGTGTCAGTAACTCAAGACAGCCAGCTCAATCCTTGTAAATACCCACGGTTGGGAAATATTAAATATATGACACGATTCAAATTCAAGGATTTCTCTCACCACCTTCCCATTACCTCAGCTTAGTCTTGAAACAGCCCAGCACAGGGCCAGACTGGGGGTAATGGATGAATACGCTGCTTAGCAGATGGGGCAGCCAGGTTGCTGCAGATCAGGTCTGAGATGCATTATGAGGTTTTCACGACAGGAGTTTCCACAGCACCTGCCTACATATGCCAGCCTCTAGCGAAGTCATTGGCAAATTCACCCCATCCTTTTTAAACTGTTATTTACTTCGGTCTTATTGTCCACTTAGAACTGGGGATTTCTTCCCAATTTTAGCACAACTGTTAGTTTGGTTTTCTTTCTGCCTCTAAATTTGAGTTTTCATAGAAGCAAAGAAAGGCAGAAGAAGAACCTATGGCTAGAAGTTAAAGCCAGACAAATTCAAATGGGAAATAAGGCATTTTTTTTCAACAGTGAGGGCTGTTAACCATTGGAACTAACTACCAAGGGGAGTGGTAGATTCCCCATCTCTTGATGGCTTCAGTTCAAGATGGGAAGCCTTTCTGGAAGGCATGCTTTAGTCAAACACAAGTTACTGGACTCCATACAGGAGTAACTGGGTGATATTCTACGGCCTGTGACATGCAGGAGGATGATGTAATGCAGGGGTTCTTTACATTTTTATTTCTGATTCTCCCCCCCCCAACAAGATATAAAAACTCCAGGGCCCAGCAGCAGGGGAAGGGAAGGGAAGGCGACGCTCTGGACTTCAACCACTGGGCTGGGGTTGGGGGAGGAGCTTGGGGCTTCTGCCCTGCGGAGTGGCAGAGCTCCTGGCTTAAGCTATGGGGAGAGGAGTCATGGGGCTTGAGCCTCATGGGAAGGGGGGACACCAGGGGTCAGGGCTTCAGCCCCATGGGGGTCCGGTGGAGATGCTGGGGCTCAGGGCTTCAGCCCAGAAGGAGGATAGACTAGTTGATCTAATGGTTCCTTCTTGCCTTAAAAGCTATTAATCGAAGCATCAGATTTTGGTCCCTGCAGGAAGTTGGGCTTCATAGACCAGTGGGTCTGAACTGGTACAGCAACACCTAGTCCTAGTCTAGCAGGGAAAAGTGTCTGAGACTTGCCACAGTGAAGCTGGCACGTTCTAGCAGGTTAATGATGGACACACCCAAGAGAATTCAAATTTCATTCTGGCCCCACCTAACACTTTATAAATGTAACTGCAGCCGTCTAACCACCACTGTATCTATTGTACTTTCCTGCTAATACTGAAGCTCTTTGCTTCTTATTTTGAAGTCTTTCCATTCAGTTATTTTCCCATCTTGGTTCAATTTCAACCATATTTTGGTTCTCAGTTCCCTCCTTCTTCTCCCCACGGGGCTGGTTCAGATTGGTTCCCTTCACTGAGCAACAGCCTGCTTATCTTGTGTAAATTCTGAAAAACAATCAAAGCCTGTTTAAAAATAAAAAGCCTTTAATTTCTCTTCTCTTTGTGAACAGTGGCATTTCAGTCAACGTTCAGGATCTGGCTCCATCGTGTGCTGGCTTGTTGTTTGGTAAGGGGGCATTTTTAACAATTTTTATTTGCACAGAAAATATACCCATGTATGGGGGATAGTTCCCAGGGAACTACATGTAAACACAAGTAACTGAGGGTGGAACGTGGCTCAATCCAGGCAGCCTTTTGACTTGATTAGGGTTGCAGAGATGTAGCAGAAGGTAGAGATTGCTAACATCCATGACCCAGCTCTGCATGTCGGAACAAATGCGCTGTGGGTGCTTATGAAAATAGGGCCCTACCAAATTCACGGTCCAGTTTGGTCAATTTCATGGTCATAGGATTTTAAAAATTGTAAATTTCATGATTTCAGCTATTTAAAGCTGAAATTTCACGGTGGTGTAACTGTAGGGGTCCTGATCCAAGAAGGAGTTGTGTGTGGCGGGTCACAGTGTTATTGTAGGGGGGATTGTGGTACAGCTTCTCCTATTTCTGCGCTGCCCCTGGGTGGTGCTGCCTTCAGAGCTGGGCAACCGAAGAGCGGCGGCTGCAGGCCGGGAGCCCAGCTCTGAAGACAGAGCCGCTGCCAGCAGCAGCGCAGAAGTAAGGATGGCATGGCGTGGTATTTCCACCCCTTCTTCTGCGCTGCTGCTGGCAGGGCACTGCCTGCAGAGCTGGGCTCGCGGCCAGCAGCCGCCACTCTCCGGCTGCCCAGCTCTGAAGGCAGCACCACCGCCAGCAGCAGCGCAGAAATAAGAGTAGCACTACCACAACCTCCCCTACAATAACATTGTGACCCCCCCCCTGCAACTGCCCCTTTTGAGTCAGGACCCCCAATTTGAGAAACGCTGGTCTCCCCCATGGAATCTGTATAGCATAGGGTACAAGCGCACAAAAGACCAATTTTCTTGGTCTGTGATGCATTTTTCATGGCTGTGAATTTGGTAGGGCCCCACTTATGAAACTGAGTGGCCTTATGGGTGCATAGGGAGTGTGCTAGGAGTCCTCTCTCCTACACAGCAGCCAGACTCGCAGGCAGTCTCTGCATCCCCCTGGGAGAGCAAGACACCCTGAAGGGGGATGGGGAGGAGGTGGACCCTGCCCTGCACACTCCGGGCAGCTGAGCGACTTAGGTGCACCTTAGGGAAAGTATATGCTGCACTGCCTGAAAGGGGTAGCAGGGGATAAGCTCTTTCTGGGAGCTCTGGGAGGAAGTCTATTTCCCAGAGCTCTCCCCCATTCTACCCCATGGGGAGCTGCAGCTCTACCCTGACACCCACACAGTGGGGCTGTGCCTCACCAGCGCGAGCGAACCCAAAGCGAGTGAAAAGTCTTGGGAGTAGCACTGTGCACATTCAGAGCTAGATTGTCAACGCTCAGCCTCTCCCTGTGCTTATTCATGTGCTTTCCCCTGCCCTCGGCAGGTGCAAATAACTGCACGTGCATCCCCTTTAACGAGCCTAAGGCTCGTGCCCACACAGGAGTCAGGCTATCGAAAGGGCGCATGCCAGTGTTGAAATTTCCAGATTCCTAGTAAGTATCTTATGGTTAGAAGCTTCATGTGCAAATTGATGTGATGCAGTGGTTTCCTTCTTCTCTTTACAGGCGTTGGAAATACAGGTGGAGCCCTATTAGGTAAGGGATTTTCCTGGAATTGTCCCTCATTTGGGGGATCCTCCGGCTGAGCTGACATTACAGGGCGAGGACCTGGCCAAGTTCCATTTGATTCATTTCTGCTCTCTCTCTCTATACACAGGTGTCGTTTGTGTGTATCTAGCCGGGCATCTGATTGAAACCACTGGTTCTTGGGTTTCTGTTTTCAACCTTGTGGCTACAGTTAATGCCCTGGGGCTCTGTACATTCCTGATCTTTGGAGAGGCCCAAAGGATGGACACAGACTCTGCATATGTAGATCTATAGTCGCTGTAAAGATTAGTTCAGCAAATGAAATCTGTTGAAGGGTTTAGGACTGTAACTTCTATTGATAGCGGTTGTGCAAATGGTTGTTTGCAGAAGAGAATATTATTATTTTGTAGAATTTAAATAGAAAAAAATCTATTGCAAGACTATTACGGGCCTGAACTAAACCCAGAGGAGGGAGGAAATCCAGAGTTAAAACTTTGCTCAGGGGATGGCTGATGGGTTATAGAGCCTTTCAGCTCTAGGTCACCAGTTTGAATTTGAATTGACTAGTGCCTGAACGAAGCAGCTCATGGCCTATGTGAAATCAGTTGGTACCTGCAGTCAAGTTCCTAGTGCAGGAAATGCCATCCCAGCTGACACTAAATGGTACCTTAGCTGAGAGTCTCAGCAGAGATGCCAAGGACTGAACGGCTCATTGAGAGTGAATGCCTCTTTCATCCTAAGAGATGCTCCCTCCGGGACAGAGATGAGACATCTGAGCAGTGCGGGAATCATGCATTGCAGGTGTCCATGTTCTACCTGTTCTATGGCTGAGAAGATTACTCCCCTCTCCAGGGCTGTCAATCAGTTCCTTTCATCAACACTAAATGAACTTAATAATACCAAGGACTGTCCTTAATTTGCCCTTGTGTGCCTCAGTATTGCCATATATATAACAGGTACAATCAGGGTGTACAAAGGAATGGGTTCAGAGTTGTTTTGCCATATGCTGTGAATGTATATGAAGGATGGCTCACATACTGGACTATGGATCCATAATACCAAGTGTTTTCTGCTTCACTAGGTCTGTTTCCAGTATGCATTGAAAGGAATGCAGGACTACAGGAGACATTCAAAAGAGCCTAAAAAGTGCGTGTTATGTATTTACATTAATTGTAGGGCTTGTTTCTGTGTTATGGATCCATACTGCTGAATGCTCACCAAAGGAGTTACCATGCCGCTGCAACACATGCTTTGGCGCCTGATTGTGTTAAGTTATTTATAATTTTTTACTTTAAATACCAAAAAGGCTTAGTCCACTTTATGCTCTAAAGAGGTGATTCTGCAAGCTGTCTCATGTGGACCTCTCGCTGCAATCAATGAGCGTTCCGTGAAAGGAAGGATTTAACAGCCTGCAATTTTATTTTGTTAGGGCTATTTTAATTATGGAGGTTCATGTAAAATCATAAAACTTCTTCTCCCTACACCCATTCTAATAGCTTATGCAAAATCTGTTTGGTTCTGTTCAGCATTTGTGTTTTAAAAAATTGTACTTGTGGAGCGAATGAGCAGGGGACACATTTTCAAAGGGGCCTCAACCTGGCATCTTGGTTTTAAGCTTCAGTTCTGTGCTCCAGTCCGTGGCAAGGACTGTCACTCGAGAATTGGCCTTTTTACCCACTCGCGATGCTGCCTCATGACACCTAGCAACTGATCTGCTTTGGCACTTACACTGTCATCTGTTGAGGCAGATGGTTGCCAGGACATATGAATCAGTTTGGAGCATGGCTTAGGGCATTTCAGGGCCAGGCCCTAAACTGATATAAATTATTGTTGGTGCATAGTGGAGACATTTACAATTTACACCTGCTGCCAAACCCACACTCACCAAAAAGTTGTGGGTGTGAAATTTGCAGGCTCAGATTTAATGCCCAGATTCTTTGAAAATGTGTGTCCCCCCCCCTTTTTTTTTGGTGCCAAATTTCAGCTCAGAACATATTTACAACCAAGTCATAAACTTCTGAGTGCACAGGTTCATAATGAAAATATTGACGGACCTTTTAACTGCAGAGGTGCTAATGAGCTCTACTAATATGCGTTGAACTTTAATGCATACTGAGATATTAATAGGTCATGGTGATCCTGTCCAATGGCTTGACAAGAGTTTACAGCATGTGTGTGGCCTGGGACCAGAGAGAGGAGCCGAACTCTCCTTCTTGTGTGCTTTTTCTCTGTTAGTAGCTGGCAGCGGACTTGCGGTTACAGGTCACTGCCCCACATCCTGAACGTGACCAGATGACACTGCTGGGAAGTGTTTTAAAACTCAGGAAAATGAAGGTGTAGATGCTATAAACAGGACTTGCAGAAGAGAACACAAGGCTATGTCTTTGGGTTCACGTTTCCCTCCATCAGCCACACTCCATATTGGTGAAAATGATGCAGGAAACCACAGAGCGTAACGATTGTTGGACCCTCCGTGATGACAGATCTGGTCACCCTGAGTCCTGCAGCATTCAAGAGGAATCCAGACGATGGTGCTGTTCAGAGTTTTAACAAGGAGAACTTCACATTTTTTGTTTTATTTGAAGTCAATCAGGAATTCCACTGGCCAGAATCCAGAGCTGAAACTGGCCCTTGGTGGACCGTGAGTCTATATTTAAGTAAAAAGTGGTGTCAGGGATTATCTACTTAGAGCAGTGGTTCTCAACCTGCGGCCCGTGGGCCACTTGAGGCCCAATCAGCACACAGCTGTGCCATGTGACATCCTCAGGGCCATACAGGTAGTATTGGATGTGGCTCACAATGGTAAATAGATTGAGACCACTGCCTTAGAGAGAGGGAGTGGTGGAACTGGGAAGATGTGAGAGGGTTTATAAGACAATTGGGGGTGCCCGCATACAAATTTGCACACTAATTAGTTAAACTGGTGCAAACTCCTGTGTTTTCTACACTCATTTCAGTGTAAGAGTGGCTTATTTCAGTTTAGGTTAAACCTGTTCCCAAGCTATTTAAATTAATTGAAACAAGCCTGGTTTAAAAATGAAACACACAGTCTTTGGCACTGGTTTAACTAAATCAGTTTAAAATCACATATTCATACCAGTGCAAACCTGCATGTCGGTAAACCCTTCCTAGCTGCAGGAGATTCTTAAGCCGAGACCTTAAAAAAAAACAAACACGAAGGGCTTGTCTTCACTGCTGTTAGCAGGGTGACCAGATAGCAAGTGTGAAAAATTGGGATGGGTTGGAGGGTAACAGGTGCCTATATAAGAAAAATCTCTGACTAGTGGGACTGTTCCTATAAAATCGGGACATCTGGTCACCCTAGCCGTTAACTCAAGGTGTAACTTGAGTTGTGTGTCTAATCGAACTCCTGTCCACACACAAAAATCTCTAGCTCAAATTCAGCAGTGCTTTTAAGATTGAGCTAGCTGGTGCATCAAGAGTAGTGGCTTGAAGTTTGAGTGCTGCTGATGCTTGAGCTGTTTAATGCAGGGGAAGGCAGCAACCCAACCAAAGGGGAAAATAGCCGATCCGGTACGGTGTACTGGTAAGAAAGCCGGTACACAGTCAATCGTACTGGCAGGGCCGCTGATGGCGGGAGGCCGGCAAAAGGGGCAGCTGCCCCAGGCCCAGCGATTTAAAAGGGCCCAGGGCTCCCAGCAGCGGCCGGAGCCCCTGGCCCTTTAAATCGCCGGTGGCGGCACGGGCTGGGCAACGCTGAAGGGCTGGCTGGGAGAGTCTGGCCACAGCCCTGCCCCTTCCACCTGAGGTCCCGCCCCTTCCGGGGGCCCACAGCTGCCCCCCCACCTTGCCCAGGATCCTGGCCACCCAGCGTACCGGTTAGTCTGTTAAATTACCCCTGAATCCAACTCACAACAACTCAGCTGCTAACCCACCTGCTCTATGGAGCTCGAGTGTGGTTTTGCAGTGTAGTTGCTCTCACTGGGGGTATATCTGCATTGCAATTGGAGGTGTGATTGCAGCACATGTAGACATACCTGAGCTTGCTTTGATCGAGCTAAATCAAAGTTAGCTCAAGTCACAATAGCAACGAAGCTAGCTGAGGTGTGTCTACAGTCACTCAGTCCGATTGCAGTGTGGACGTACTGTAGGCTAGCTCTACTGGAATAACTCAATCCGACTGTTCAAGTGAAGTCAAGCCCAGAAAAACCAAAGCAGCACTGCTGGTTGCGCCTACTTTTGTAATCCCATTGGCAGCTAACATTTTGGTACATGGTCTTGGTTATCTGTCTCTGTCAATCTAGCACGGGCTGGTATCTTATATATGTGATGCGTGTTTGATGCTTTTTTCCATGTGTTTTATGCATTTTGATAAGGTATTGAGACCATTGTACATGGCTGTATTTTTTTTAAGAGCAAATCTTGCCTAACCTTGCTTGTGTGACGATGGTTGTTGCAGTCAGAAAGACGTGCCAAAAATAAAGGAAACCAATCAGATGAACAAAGCCTTGTTTTCATTTAAATACATAGGTGCAACGTGATAAGGCTAATAAGGGAGAGCCAGATCCAAATTATACTTAGTGTGATTAAGTATTAAAGTAGCAATTTATTCAGCTGACTCATCCGCTTTAATTTACATTCTCAGGACCAGATTTTCAAAGGTAAAGAGGTAGATAGATGCTTTGAAAATTCCACTAGATGCCTAACTCCTGCTCTACCAGTATAAGGACAGTTTTACCAATATAACTGTGTCTGCAACCAGGGCTTTTACCATCATAGCTCTATCGGTAAAAACCACACCTCTAACTGACACAGCTATGGTAGTAAAACTCTTAAGAGTAGAGCCAGAATTTAAAGTGGACTTGGGCAAGGACTTCTCACTGAAGGCACTCCACCCTCCCCACTCCAAAGCAAAATGTTAATTAAGGAGATTAAGATTGGACACAAAACAAAAAGCCTATCACCTGCTATCATCTAGGGTGAATACTGGGGTTTTTACCATGCTAACCAGAGTGCTAAAGTGTGGAGGTGGGATCAGTCAATTTAAGAAATTGAAACAGTCACTAGACCAGAGGTAGGCAACCTATGGCACGCGTGCCAAAGGCGGCACGCAAGCTGATTTTCAGTGGCACTCACACTGCCCGGGTCCTGGCCACCAGTCCGGGGGGCTCTGCATTTTAATTTAATTTTAAATGAAGCTTCTTAAACATTTTAAAAACCTTACATACAACAATAGTTTAGTTATATATTATAGACTTATAGAAAGAGACCTTCGAAAAACATTAAAATGTATTACTGGCACGCGAAACCTTAAAGTAGAGTGAGTAAATGAAGACTCGCCACACCACTTCTGAAAGGTTGCTGACCCCTGCACTAGAGAGAGGAATGAGAAGACCTTGCAGGAGTTTTAGGAAGCTGTCCTTTGAATTCCAAAGCATTTGCTAGATTAGAATGATGCAGTGACGCCAATTCTCACGATTTTGTCTGGTAATATTTGGTGATTTTCTTAAAGCTCTAGCTCCTGGAGGTGTGTGAGGAGGGGAGAATCTCAACTTGCATTAAAAAAATAAAAAGAGTGAGTTTCTGTCCCTCACTGTTGAGGAGAAAAACTTGAAAACGTGACTCGACTGCCACCTACATGCTCAAACCAAACGGCAAATAAAACAAACCCAACGTTTTTTGTGCTTAGCCAATCTCCTAATTTATTGTGGCCTAACGCTTGGGCTTGGCGATGCTGATGATGTCTCTGCATAATATCCTCTCCTTAAAGAAATGCATATTTCAGCCAGGTGCTGCATGAATTGCAGTGTCAAGGATAGCTGAGATGCTGGAGCTTGGCTCTATACATATGGTTTTTTAAAAGTGACGTTATATAGAGATGGATAGAAGTGTAATTGTCTCATAAAAATTAAGGGGTGCTGATGTGTCCTGAACCCTGGAACAATTTAACTGAGGCAGCAGGGGAAGTACTGGAGTGAAAAGATTAAAATTCGGGTGTTAATTTATGACATCACAGAGATGCAACACTTCTGAACTGGAACTCTCAAGAGGGTTTAGTTGATAATTCTTCCCATAGACTCTTGGAACATGTAATATTGTTCATTTATTAGAATAATTATAAGCAAAAGCAGACTCAAAATACTATAGAAAATATACACCTGTATTACAAATGTATTTATCAGCAACAGGTGTCCTTTTAAACAGGAATATAACTCTCATCTCTGTTTCTAAGTATTAACTTTCATTAAAAAAAACCCCAATCACAACAGCTATGTAATAATACACTAAAGTGTGCAGTCATTTTAGGGGTGCGGAATGGAAATAATTTAAATTTGACAATCTGAATTGCTCAGTTATCCACACAGAGACAATAATTCTCAATATCCAGCTTTGGACTGGATGTGCAGACTTAAAATGAAACAATTCTGCATCTTTCAGTTTTACTTTAAATAGACATCAACCTCTTCAGGGAAAAAAAAAACTTCAGTTAAAAAAAAGTAAATTCCTGCAGCCTTTAAATATTTTTAAAGACTTTAGAGACTGTCACTGTTAAGACATTTGACTGCATGTGCAAATCAGGTACTTGCATGCACAAATGGCCATGGAAATCACTTTCTCTTTCTGTAGTCTGTTTCCCCTCAAACCCTTCTTCTGTTTTATCTATTTAGCTGGTTAGCTCTTCAGGGCAGAGACTGTGTGTGTGTACTATGCGTGTGTCCTAGGACAATGGGGCCTTGATCTTGGCTGTTAGCTGCAGGAGATAACAATAGTATATATTAATGCAACATGCAGATAACAGTGCAAATAATAATACAACATGCAAATAATAAAAATCATATTTAAGAAATAGACTTCAATGAGCTTCCACATGGGCACAGCTCTCCGGCCACTCAGATCACATTGCAGGATTGGGTATATGGTAATTTTTATTCCAAAAATGAATGGAAAATTTTACTGTTAGTCCTTAGAACGAACCTTAAAATATTGTCTCTTTGTATATGGGGTTTCCTTTGCTAAGTGCCTCTGTGACTTAGATACCTAAATTCTATTAAAACCTGATGGGCTTTAAGCACCTAAATCATTACTTAAGTGCTTTAAAAAATTTTACTCAGCTCTCCATATTGTTGTAACGGATTACAAAAAAAAGTAATGATCTATGTTTGATTGTGCAAGTGAATGCTGGAAAAGCTTTAACTAATCATTGGAATCCCTTCCCAAACCTCTGTCTCCCATTTTGCATAATTGGCCACCAAGGCAATTTACTGACAAGCCCCTGTTAGGCATTCAACTCAAAACTTTGCGTAATCTCCCAGTGCTTTTTCATTAACTATTCTCTAATAAATTGTTTTTAATTTCAGCTCTCAAGGAAAAAAGAATTCCAATTTCATGAGAGAGAGTGGAATGGTACATGTGTTGCAATTATCTGAGATTGTGTACAAATTTTATACAAAGAATTGTAAACCTACCAGAGCATATCCTGCATTCTCATTAATGGAAAACAGTCAGCAGTTGACAGGGGATTTTCCAGTGAAACCATTGGGCTCATTGCAGCTGTTAACTTCCTTTCATATTTTTTCTCCCCTACCAAGTTTCCTATAAAACCACTAATTTATAATCTCTCATGTGTGCACGCGTGAGCTGGAGTGAGGTGAACACTTTCATAAAAATGATCCTTGGGCCGCTGAAAGGCCTGGCTCGGGGCCTGTCACGAGACTAATCAGAACAAACTGTACCAGCAGTGCACCTTTGCCGTGAGGAGTGACAATTCCCCATTCAAAACTATTGGGTTCCATGGACTGCCCGGTTGCCCTAAAGAGCTCGATTCTGCTGTTTCTGGTGCTGCTCCTATCCCCACCTAACTCCAGTGACCTCAATGTGGTCACTCTTGATTTGCAGCAGGAAACATTGGAGGAAAATCATGCCCATAAATTCTGCCTTTCAAATCTTCCAGCACTGCTGCTGTCTCTTCCTGACACATTGTGTTGCCTTAGGCTGTTGATTCTTTGCTTGCCTCCCTACAGGGTTGCTTATCCTGCATTCCCTAGTCATGTCAAACAGGCCGTTATTTCTTGCTCTGAGAATCATCCCAGTTCCATGCCAGTGACAGGATGGTTCCCTGGTCTTGAGCTGAATCTTGTGTGGTTCCCGGCAGTTTTGTTGCAATCCCCTTCCTGTGATTTTGCTCCTGGAAACAAAGTCAGATAAAAATGGATGCAGCTAGGCAGCCAATTTAAATATGGTTCTAACTACCTCCAGGCTCTTCATAGACCACTCCCATGCCCAGCTGTTCCATCCCCCCCTCTCAACACCTTCTCTGTCTGTTCCTTCCCAATGGACCTCCAGTCTGTCCCCTTCCCAGATCCCGCATCCATTCATTGTCAGTCGGTAGCTGATGAGTGTACACGGGGCCTGCTCCCCGGATGTCAACTGCAAAATTCCACTGGCTTCCACAGCACCAGAACGAGGCCCTAAATCGCAATATTCGGAGCCTGGTGGTTCTAAAACAGGTGAAACTGTCCTGCCCCTCACTTTTGGTGACCAATAACAACCAGATCTAATAGAAGCTGGCAAGTGAACACCCAGACGTTCGCCTTCCAAATGGGCTCAGTGCTACGAAGCACAAAGCCTGCTGTACGAGGGGCTGGAGATGGGAAGTTGCACAAACGCTCAGGCCACTAGTGCAATCCATATTCTGGAACAATGGCTGCTACCACTCCACACCCTTCCAGCAGGGAGATAGCGCCAGTGTAGCCATGGGGTCATGGATCCCTGGCCTGCACTCATCTAGGCGTTGGCCTGTTTGGGACCTGTGCAGAGACCCCTGTTGGAGTGTGCAGGGTGTGCAGAGAGCCCTCTGCCATGAGAGATGTGCCTGCAGCAGCCCTGGGCAACCTTCTCACCGGGCTTTGAGCAGGAGGGTATAGGAATTAGGCCCCCTCGATCAGTTTCTGGCAGTGATGGTTGTGGAGAATAGCTTGAAACTGTGACTCCAAAAGGCTCAAACAGCAGAAGGCAAATAAAAAGGACACAAAATGTATTATTATTTTTCTAGTCTCCTATTTTTAAGCCAATTTTAAGCAAAAGCTTTAAGGGGGGTTTGTTGACTCATGACGTTTGAACTTTTGAAGTTGGCAATTCTGTGATTGCAAAGTCATGTTTGACATATTAGTTAACACGACCCCTCAAGGTGATTTTCTAACATGGGTTTGAAAGTTTGACTCGTACTTGCATGTTATCTGCTTTGCATTCTGCTCATGAGTGACTATTAAAAAAAGGAGCAGAGAAGGGGAGAGAGAAAACATATCGAATGAAAACACAGGGTGAAAAACGAAGCAGAGAGAGAGAGACATAGAGAGGTAACTAAGGTTCATTCATCCCTATTAGACAGCATCACCCAGGCCGCCTTCAAAGCAAGACTGAGTATTCAGTGTTCTATGGAGAGAATGCTCTGTTCTGTGCCTGAGCAGCAGCAGGCCAGTCCCAGACACCTTTGCTCATCTCCAAGATGGCAGATGGTTCTCTGTCTCTTTCCCAGAATAGGAGCAAATGAGAGCAGTATTCTGGAAAGTCTGGAAATTCTGGAAATTTCCATTACGTGCATCTGATGAAGTGGGTATTCCCAGAAAGCTTATGCTCCAATACGTCTGTTAGTCTATAAGGTGCCACAGGACTCTGTCGCTTTTTGAGAGCAGTATGTGACTCACATACATTAGGTCCTTCTAATGGGTGCTGTGCAGTACAAGGCTCATATCCCCGTAGTGGGAGCTTTGAAATCCAGGGTTAAAGGACCAACATGTTTTGAAGAGGTTATATTTTAAAAGGGTTTTAGATGGAGACCCTGGCTGAAAGAATTCATGCAGGACATGGCTGATGCTATTTAGAATGAAAGCCGGGAGCCAGATTTTCCAACAAGTTAGGAATGTGAATACACGCACAATTATGTGCCAAATTTGCAAGTGCAATTGGCAAGGCCGCACATGCAAATCAAATAACCATGCCTGTGCAACTGGCATTTGTACACGCAATTCCAGTTAATATGCATATAAATTAGATATGTAATTGTGCAGCTAGTTAATTTGAATATCTGGTTCGTAAATGCAATCCCAGCCAGATTGCTGGAAGTTAGCAGTACTCAGAGCATCCCTAGAATGTTTTTGCACCTAGAGTCTGTAGAGAAGCCCTCCGGATGGCAAATCTAATATAGACTATTTCTTAAAGGTCTATCAGAGTATACCATGAGCCTGAATGTCTGCTGAAAGGGAAGAATAAGCTATGGAAAAGGCTAGGGTTATTGTGTAAAACAAAATGGAAATGATTGTTCCAGTTCTTGAAGAAGCATCAAAACTCTTGCTTTTAGTGAAATGAAAAACCTCTTGTGACTTTACATGGGTGTCGGCACAAAGCCAATAGCATTTTCTACCAACTTTGTTTTTTGCAGCTTGGATTTCAATTCTGGCCCATGCCATTTTACGCCAGGGTCTAGGCAGAGCTAGAAATGAGTTTGAAGAAAGGGCTTCAGCATTTGTTGGCAGAATATTCAGGTCCAGGTGTGTAAGAAAATATCACCATACACATTGATGATGATTTCTCTTTTCCTTCAATCCAGTATCAGTTTTTATTCTGCTCTGATGGTGCCTGTGCATCCTCCTCCTTCTCCTCCTTCTTGCAGATATTTGGATTAAAGAATAGCGTGCAGAATTGAATTGCTGAATGTGTATTAAAGCAGATTATTCCCATAGATTCATCTGTCTCCGGTGGATTAATATTTTCTGGGGAGGGCATCTCATATCTCAACCAATACTTCTCTAAAAATTTGCCGAAACATCCCTCACTTCCGGAGAAAGAATGAGCGTCTGCAATGAGATGAAACCACAACAGCAGTTTGTGACACAAGCTAATTCAGTCTAGGGTCTTTTGCAACACAGGCTATTTCAGTCTGGAGTCTTTCATGCAAACATATGAGAAATCTTTTCTGTGGAGTATAGACTATGCTTTATTCCGCTAATGCTAAATGAACAGCCCACTAAAGATTTCAACTCAGCTCCCAGGATCACTGAGGTCTAATATAAGTCTTCCATATAATATCACTGGCTACCAAAAGAAGCCTTTCAGAGCGGGGGCATGGCATTAAAACAAAATCGGGACCTGTCAAGTTAATTAATTTGGCCTTCGCTTCCTGCACATGTGTACCAGATCAAGGGCCTATTACATCATAAGAGCAATCTGTGATGCTGTTTTAGCGCTGTGTGGTTCTGAATCATGCTTCTGAGGTTAACAGCTAAAGTAGACACTAAAGCTGCAGCCCTCATGATCTGTCCTCTGCATGGTAAAATCACCATGTATAATTGAGCAGAATGGGCAAACTACTTCCCAGGAGAGGATGTGCTGAGTCAACAATGGACCCTAATTGAGACCTCAGAGACCAGTCTTTAGATGCCAGCCAGCCAGACGAAAAATGATTGTTCCTCAGTCACGCGCTTGGACCCATCACATGGAGTTCCGCTGAATCCCTGCCTTTACTGTGTTCGAGCTGGTGACCACAAACAAAAAAATAAAATTAAAAGAAAGCTGTTTGATTAAAAAGCACTCAGAGGAATGATATCTATCCGTCTGTCCATCCATCCTTGTGCACACTCATCTAATCTATCTATCTAATCATCTTGTAATGGCATATGTTACTATAGTAGCTTCTCTATACAGCTAAATATACAGTAAATATTATAAAAATAGCCTACTGGGTCATACTGTGCCCTTGATCTGCAGGTAGAATTGCCTCCACCTACCACCATTGAAGGCCAAAGGGTATGGAATGAGTAGTCTCTATTATAGGTGGGTCCAGTGGTTAGCGCAGCAGCCTAGGACTTTGGAGATGGGTTTTAATTCTCAGCTCTGCCACAGGCTTTGTGTGTGACCCTGGGCTCATCACTTAGCCTTTCTGGGCCTCACTTCCCCAGCTGTACCATGGGGATAATAGCACTGCCCTACCTCACAGGGGTGTTGTGAGAATAAATGCATTGCAAGATTGTGAAGCAGTTTGAGATCTGCTGATAAGAAATATTATAGGAGGTAGGCTTAATAACAGTAATAATATACGTTTGCATTGAAACAGCCCTTTCTAGGCTCTCAGAGTGCTTCTTGAGGTTTTGAAACAATTGGCCAAGTGTCTGTTTTTCCCCGATCCTCGAGCAGGAAGGACTGAAATACCATAGAAAGGCAATTTTGCAGCATTTGTAGCCATGATCAAGCATGTCTGTTTCTCTGGGAAGGTGGATTAGGGGGAATAGGGCGACTGCCTCACTCCATTGGGCAATAGAAATGGAGATTGGTTGCCTGGGTATACCTGAAAGCCCCTGATGGACTAGTTAATTGCTCCTGGAGGCTGGATTCAGGGAGAACAGGTCCAGTGCCTGGCATCCTGGGTACCCTGGAATGATCGCCCGGTCAGCCCCTGGAACAGCGCCAGTTATTGGAGTAGGAGGTGGTAGCCACAAGAACTGCCCCCAGGTAACTGGCATGAGGGGGTTGTGTGGGAGCTGTGCAGGAAGTGCCCCACAGTACACTGGGGAAAGGGAGGTGTGTGGAAACCGTGGTGAAGGGTTTTGAGACATGAATGAGCCTAATAGGATAAATATCTAACTTTTAGGCTCTTCTCCATACTGAACTCGGTGTCCCTGGTTCTAAGCTCTCTTACAGCAGGTCTACTTTGGTGTAGCTTCACTGACTTCACTACAGTGACTCCTGATTTACACTCGTGTGACTGAGAGCAGAATTTATCCTGGAGCCTGCCCCGAACGCCAATGTATATTTCTCTTTGCTTCAGGGGGATGCGCAAGAGGGGGGCAAACAGGGGCATGGCCTCCCCCCCCCAGTAATCAGCAGGGGCACAGAACTTCTCCAGCCTGCGGAGGAGTCGGAGAAGCTCTCATTCCCGACCTTGGCCTTGGGGGAGCTCGGTGACCCCACCACAGCCAAGTACTTGTGGATACATTCATTCAGATGGTTCCATGGTGCATGGATTTTTGTTGAAATGGTGAGTGTACTGCTGTTTATTTCTACACATCTGGTGAATGTGCATGTGTTGATATGGTTTAATGTGTATAATACGTGTGTATTTAATGTGCCCTCTCCCCCCCAAAGCAGTCCAATTTAAATTCTTGTGCACACCCCTGCTTTGCTTAACTCTGGCTATCAGAGCAGATAGTGCTATTCAGGGACCCACACACACAGCAACATTGCTGTTCATAGATTATCAGGGTTGGAAGGGACCTCAGGAAGTCACTAAGTCCAACCCCCTGCTCAAAGCAGGACCAATTCCCAGACAGATTTTTGCCCCAGATCCCTACATGGCCCCTTCAAGGATTGAACTCACAACCCTGGGGTTAAAAGGCCAATGCTCAAACCAGTAACCGATCCCTCCCACCTTTTCTTATAAGATGCCCCAGAAACAGCCTGTCATTAAACTGGAGTGCAGTGGTAAAATAACTGGTTGACATTTTGTCACCTCCAGAAATGATAAGACCACATTATCCAATCATCCTCATCAGTGCTATACACAGCATTGTGCTCTGATGTCTAAACAGAAAGACAGTGGTTTCTTTTGTGTAACTCTCCTACGCACAAACTTCCTGAGCAAAATTATAGATGGCTGCAAGCAACGTTTAGTAAATGAAGTTTCATTTCATTTCTGTCTTTTGGCAACCAAAAAAAAATTTGATGTTGATTTTCTCGCTACTCCCAGGAGAATGGTGCTGAGGAGGAGGAAAGCTACAACAATGAAACACACACAAACACCCTGAAACAGGCTGGATGCTGGAATGCAGAAGTATGATTAGAGATGCAGAGTAAACAAAAAGCCCATGATTTATTTATTGTACTCATCATCAGATGAAGTGCCCTGAGCTAATTTATTTAAAAACACTCTGATAACAGACAAATGTAGCATTGATTATTGGTTTGTTTGCCTTCAAATAGGGGGTACAAGCTGGTAAAGAGATTGAAAAAATCTCATTAGAGGCCCTATCGCCTTTGTGGCTAAGTTATTACTTTAATAAAGACACCTTGATGAATCACAATGGCGTCTCTACCCCTCCTACAGCAAACCCTGCTACAGGAAGGACTATTTCAACTGTTTCTCCAGAGGTAGAAGAATCTCCATGCCAAATCACACTAACCTTTGCTACTTTCACAACTGTTACGAGATTGCCCTTTGTTGCTCTCTGTGTAAATAATTGGGTGGTTTGGAAAAGTCTTTTGTTTCCCCACAAAACATTTTGCTGAAAATGATTTATTTTCCTGTTTGCACAGACATATTTCATAGAAACTCCAAAACCTGAAAAAGTTCATCAGCTTGTGGCCACAAGTTTTTGTTAAAATGAACATTCCTACAGAAATTTAGAGTTGGACGAAGCAGCCATTTTTTGCCCCCAAAAAGTTTTGAACGAAAAATTTCAACCCGCTCTAGTACATCGTTAATTAACAGATAAAGTACCAGTAGATGGCGCTTAAGAACACATAGCGTAATTTCTGGGTTTTGTAGGCCCAATAAAACTTGTGCTTTGCAAATGGCTTCCTTTATGCAGCTCTTTACATCTGCCATTAACAGCAGCCTCTGTAATAATACAACTCGGTGATTAGGTTCTGCACTCAGAGATCACTTCTCTCGAAATGAAGATTAAACAGGTCGGTCTTGAGCTATTAAATGTCTGCCCCAGGGCAAGAATGCAATTTGAGGGTCTGCACCCATTGCATTGTTATTTCAACAGGAAGAGGATCAGGCCCTAAACCAAAGCGTCAGGAAGAAGAGATGGGTGAGTATGTTTGAAATGCAGCTACAGTATGTAGTAAATCCTGTCTCCAACTAGCAGCGCAGTGTGGTCAGAGCTCTGCTGGATAAATCACATTCCAGCCTGAGGTGTCAAAGGAAAAAAGAAACCAACTATTTCCCTTCTTTCTTTCTAGTTATTTTTGACAAGCTGGGAGAGAAAGAGAGAGGGGAAAAAGCTGACGCACATTTGAGATACATTTTTGACGGCGATTTTACTTTATTATGTTTAATTGAAAAGTGTTAAAGTCATGCGACATGAATATTCAACTGACGCCTTTTGGTGGTGTTCCAGGAGTTATGATTGTCTGTGATTCTGCCACGGCTTCACAGCACGGAGCCCTGTCAAAGTGAGAGTGACAGTGGGGAAGCTATTAATTGAAATAGCTTCATTAATTAGTAATTAACAGCGGGGTAATGACTATGTCACACATCGTATTTCAGTGAATGCCCTTCATGTGTTATGGGGCCTTTAATTAAAGAATATGCATTTTAATTAAAGGCAAGTTTGGCCCTTTGGCCTTTGGAATACAAAAGATGTTTCTAACTTTCAAAAATCAGAGGAGAAAAGGTTAGGCTTTTTATTTATTTATTTTTTAAAAGGCTAAGTGCCAGTGGTTTCCAAATGAAAGCACACTGGCTGCAATGACAGGACTGTGGTTCAAGGCCTGCTAATGGGAGAATAACCACCATCATTTTTTGGGGGAGGATTCGGTTGGATCAGTGAGTGAGACGGTGTGTAGGGTGAGCCACCCAATTCTGCACTCGCCCAATGTGCCATCATCCCCTCCAACCTCTGCTGGTGAACCACTGTCAGTGCTTCTGGCTGATGGCTTCATTTATTCCTTTTCATGCCCCAGCCTTGTTTGTGGCTCACTGAGTCAGTGCAGCGGGAGGCGCTCGTTCGAAACCTTCATGAGAATGTAATGACAGAGCAGCCTGGCAGGTGGCTTTGGAACCTCTATGGTAGGAAGGGACGGCGGCTCTAAATACAGTAGGTGGGCAGAGGAAGTGTGGCGGGGATTAGAGAAAGAAGGCAGATTGCAGAGTCCTTGGAGAGTTGTGCAAAGCACAGAGGTAAATTTTGCATGATATTGGAGCCGCTGGGGATACGTGTGGATGGGGTGTGGGGCTGATGCTTCTTTGGACATATGTCACGGTGGGTATCACTATTCTGTACTTCTTGAAATCTGGAGAACTGGGATTGGAGAGGTGCAGTAGTCAAGATAAGAGAATATAAAGGCTCAGATGTGGATTTCAGCACGGAAGGAGTCAAGGTGTTGGCATATATGGGTAGCATTGCAGATTTGCAGACGTAAGAGATATGGTGCAAGAAGGAGAAATCAGGGTCAGTTATGTCCCTGAGGTTATGGAAAACCAAGCAACTGGGACTTCTGCTGGCCAGTGTCACAGGGTAGTGGACCTGATGGACCACAGGTCTGATCCAGTATGGCAACTCCCATGATACTAAGTTACTATCACATCTCAGTTGATGGTGGACGCTGAGATGGTTGATCAACTAAATGACTAGAAAAGTTTGCAGTCAATGCTCAGCATGCTGCAGATTTTGCGCTCTCTAGGTTTTACTGGTTGGGATGTTCACTCCCCAACACGGCTGGGCCCAATTCTGATTTCTCTTCACTGTAAACTAAGGTTATATTTGGAGTGGTCCCCAACATATGCCTGGAAAGACGGGTTCTGGAGACTGAACTATATTAGCTATTTTATAAAGATCAAGGGGAAGTGTAGCAAAACAGATGTAAGAGCTATGGCTCTATCAGAACTATTTAAATTGTCGGGGCAATTAAATAAATAAACAAACCAACCAAAACCAACCAACTAAAGGGACTATTTTTTAATTTCTTGAAAAAGCATTTGTACATTAAAACAATAACTTCAAAATCATCTTTTCTTTTTTCTTTTTCTTCTTCTTTTTTTTTTTAAAACAACAAACCTGCTCCCCTGATACCCTGATTTGAAAGAATCAAGAGGAAGCTTCCCAAATGGGACCTGGACTAAACGAGTGAGGCATTGTATTTCAAAGGGAACCAGCAGATCAAATGCAGCTCAAGTGCAATGCTGAAATGTCCTCCCAGGGGGACTCCTGCCTCGAGAATTGAGTCTGGATAAGGAGGAGGGGGAAGGGGAAGAGGCTTAGAGCCTGATCCAAAGCCCACCAAAGTCATAGAGGCTCTTTCTGTTGACTTCAGTGGGCTCTGGAGTACACTGCAGTTCCATGTGTGTATGTATGGCTGCAGTGCCTTGGGTGCTTGTGATCTTCCCATCAGATTAACAACTGGAGAGGTAAATAGTGGTGTCCTCCAGGGGGGCTGTACTGGGCCCAGTCCTATTTAACATATTCATAAACGATCTGGAAAAAGGGGTAAACAGTGAGGTGGCAAAATTTGCAGATGATACAAAACTACCCAAGATAGTTAAGTTCCAGGCAGACTGCAAAGAGCTACAAAAGGATCTCTCAAAACTGGGTGACTGGGCAACAAAGGAGCAGATGAAATTCAATGTTGATCAATAATGCCCATTGGAAAACATCATCCCAATGATACGTATAAAATGATGAGGTCTAAATTAGCTGTTACCACTCAAGAAAGAGATCTTGGAGCCACTGAGTGGATGTTTTCAGAGAACTATGCACAATGTGCAGCGGCAGTCAAAAAAGCGAAGAGAATGTTGGGAATCATTAAGAAAGGGATAGATAATAAGACAGAAAATATCATATTGTCTCTATATAAATCCATGGGATGCCCACATCTTGAATAGTGCATGCAGATGTGGTCACCCCATCTCAAAAAAGATATATTGGAATTAGAAAAGGTTCAGAAAATGGCAACAAACATGACTAGAGGTTTGGAGCGTCTGCCATCTGAGGAGAGATTAATAAAACTGGGACTTTTCAGCTTGGAAAAAAGACAAGTAAGGGGGGATATGACTGAGTTCTATAAAATCATGACTGGTGTGGAGAAAGTAAATAAGAAAGTGTTATTTATTCCTTCTCATAACACAAGAACTAGGGATCACCAAATGAAATTAATAAACAGCAGGTTTAAAACAAACAAAAGGAAGTATTTTTTCCCACAACGCACAGTCAACCTGTGGAACTCCTTGCCAGAGGATGTTGTGAAGGCCAAGACTGTAAAAGGGTTCAAAAAAGAACTAGATAAATTCATGGAGAATAGGTCTATCAATGGCTATTAGCCAGGATGGGCAGGGACAGTGTCCCTAGCCTCTGTTTGCCAGAAGCTGGAATGAGCGACAGGGGATGGATCACCTGATCATTACCTGTTCTGTTCATTCCCTCTGGGGCACCTGGCATTGGCCACTGTTGGAAGACAGGGTATTGGGCTGGATGGACCTTTGGTCTGACCCAATATGGTCGTTCTTATGTTCGAATTTCAAGGTTCCAAGACAAGGTCTCACCAGAAGGTTCAGCAGCCCATTCAGATCAATAAGGTGCTGGGATGATTGTCATATCTGTCCCCTCCTTGATCCCTCTGCTCACCAACCACACCAGGCCTGTTACCCTGTTCATGTCCTTTTCCCACTCCTGTGTCTGTGATATTTTCCACACTACCACATGTGGATGAAATACCTTTCTCTCCCTGCTTCACTAAGCCACTGCCCCTACTCATTCAAACCTCTCTTACAAATATCCTTCTCCCGGGATTCCCACAAGAAATGAGCAGCGCTGGTTGAAAAATAGCCAAAAAACCCAAAATTTTAAAAAAGTCATTGCCATTTTTTGCTGAAATTTCAACAATTTTGAAAAATATTGACCCACCCTAGAACCGAATTTTAGAACTGCAAACAAAGAGAAGAATCCACTATTTCCTCCCCAGCTCTGGATTCGCGGGAGGTCTTCTGGGAGCCTATTTTAGATTGTAAGCTTCTTCTTATTGGTGTACATTGTATAGTGCCTGTCCCCCACAACGCTGGCACTAAACGGACAATAAGAGCTGCCTTTGTGGGCTTGTCGTACTCTGGGGATGTGCGACTCTCTAGGGTAGTCAGACATAGCCGATGTCCTGCTATTCCGTGTGCTGTACCAGAAACTATGAACATTTTTGCCAAGTTTCAGAGCCCACCAGCTTGAAAGGGTTTAAGAAACTCATGTTTTGGAACTAAAATATTGTCATTCTTATTATAGAGGAGTGCTGGAATCCTTTGAAGAGTGTTAGACTTTAATCTCTGTCCTTCTAACATCTTACGTGTGCCCTTCCAAAGTCCTTCAGAGGGCAAACATGCATTCAAAATAACAATATTCCAGTGAAATGGCTGGTCCAGATAACTCATGGTAGGCTAGTACCATTTGTCTCCAGGTCTCCAGTTCACACCCAGCCCAGCTCAACAGTGACCACATTTGTTACAATCTGATGGCTGTTCCTTGTGAGTGTGATATGGGTTTGAGGACTTGGATCCCTGAGTCCAGTCCCCTGCTATTTTAGGCAACCCCATTATAAAATCCTGTTCATAAACTTAGCAAGCTCCATTTTAAAACTAGTTGGTTGTTTCCCTCCATTAGTCCTAGTGGGAAGCTGTTCCAGAACTTTACTCCTGTGGTGGTTAGAAACCTTTTTCTAATTTCCGGTCTTGATTAGTTCATGGCCAGTTTATTTTTGTTCTTTGCCATTTGTTCTTGTGCCAACATTATCCTTCAGCTTAAGTAGCTTTTCTCCTTCAATGGTGTTTACTCCTTGGGTGTTTTTATAGAGACCAATCATACCCCCGCTCAGCCTTAATTTTGTTAGGCTAAATAAGACAAACTCTTTTAGTCTCTTCTCACAAGAGAGGCCCTCCAGTTCCCTAATCATTCTAGTAGCTCTTCTCTATACCTAGTCCAGACTGAATTAAACTTTCTTGAACATAAGTGACCAGCATTGTACACAGTATTCCAGAAGAGGTCTTACCAAAATTGAGCAAGTGGGGTGGCACCCAAGTGCTGCTCAGGTTTGGGGCCGTTGGGTCAAACCTGAGTGGGCAGAAGGGCGGCCAGCACTGCTCCTCATTACACTGTCATTGGGAGTGCCCAACACTGATGACTTGACATCTCTGCCAATGGTATGCGTCGTGCATAACGTGTGTAAGGCTGTGGGTGCCACTGCAGGCTTGTGTTGTCTGTGTTGTAGAAGAGGGAAACTGCACAGAGAAATAAAGTTCTAGGTAAACTCAATTGAAATAGTGGGATGAGAGTCAAGAATGCAAGAACTGGTTCCAGGCCCTTGTCCAGCTGATATTTCATTCTGTCAGATTGGTACTGTCCCTTTAAGGAAATGAATGGAGAAAAACACAGTGTGTTTAATTAAGACTTAAACTTTGCTGGGGAAGTTGGGGGATGGAAAATGTGATTCACTCACAGTATCGGAGTATAGTAATTAATGTTAATAACATTACATAATTTAAATGGATAAGCAATATTTTATATCATATTTCTCTGGCATTTTTACTGGTGGCACAATGGGTTTGTCCTCATATAATAGATTGCTATATCAGGAAGATCTTATTTACTAAAAGGAAAAAATGACGTGTGGACTTTTTTATGCTTTGTTTTAAAGACATTCTTTACTTCTGTTTCACTAAGTAAAATCTCAGGCCTAAATCCCAAGTGAAGTGAGAGTGCAAACTGTGCACACACAAATGTATGTTTGCATGAGCAAAACTAACCTTCATATACATGCTCGGTAATTGCACTAAAATGTACTTGTGTTCACCATTACCTGATTTCTGTGGCCAAATGTACTAATGGAATACAAATCAGGTGTACATTTTGGGTCAATTTTCACATCTCCAACCTCCACATAGATTCAATTTTCCTACTGGGCTTGGTTTCATAACCTTTGCTGATACTGTAGCCCACTTGGAGAGGATAATGATGCATATCTTCAGTGGACAGCCTGGTGCTTGACATGTAATTTACATATAATTATCATAAAAACCTTCAACTCCACTGTTCTTGTTTACTCGATTGTGAGTGCACTCAGCTCTCTCCAAAACATAGAGGAAGACTTGGTCTGGGTTCTGAGTAGAGCTGCTGGAAAAATTTGCACCAAAACATTTTTAATGGAAAAGGGCTTTTCAACGGAACAGAAATTTTTGTTGAAAAATGTCCATTTTTGTCAAGACCATTCAGGTTTTTGTAAAAAACAAACAAACCCAAAAGCACAACAATATTTGGATTTTTGGCAACTGAAAAACCAAAAATGGATGAAATTTTTTTTAAACAAATATTTGGAAATGAAAATGAAAAAAAATTGTTTTTGTAAACAAATTTTATGGGGAGGTGGGCGGTAATTTCCTGAGTTGCTCTAGTCCTGGGGGACCGAATCTAACTATTTTGGACATGTAACAGGTGGGATGATCAGAATTGTCACAAATTCTATTATGTTGCATCTACTTTATAGCACTGAGATATTCCTAGAGATGATTACTTTGCATTGCTTTTTTTTTGCCAGTGCACTTTTTGGTGGGGTAATTTTCTACAATGAAAATGATGGTCATAGTTAAAATGAGACACGAGATTAGGAGACAGTGCTCAGTATATCTACGGTCGCTGTTGTGCCGGGTTGGCTGCTTTAATCCTTGCTGGCATAGCAGTCAGACTACAATCTGGATGTGGATTCACATTATTAAATTAGAGTTTGTGGTTTGGGTTTGACTCTGAATCAGCGATAGGTTTGGGCTCAGGTTCAGATACGATGGCACTGAAGTCTCTTGAGCTGTTCTCACATGATTTCTGTCATTTGGGGACAAAACCTTTTGGGAGTCTTATGGAGACTTCAACCACAAACAAAGCCAGAATTGGAGAATAGGACCTTCTGGTTTTGTATGTTACCTGGAATAAAAAATCATAGGGGCATGTTTAGGTCCAAAAGGATACAAGATAAAGGGTTCTAGTTTTGGCTAGTCTCTAGGGCCCTGCTGCCTTGTGAAGCTGATAGGTTGCTTTCAAGAATAGGTGAGTCTTGGCATGTTGGGAAACCTGCTTCATTTTTTCCGGGGACCCAACACCCTGTTAAAATGGATTCTGGTAGATGTAAGAAACAATCTCAATGAGTTCTCCATATTTTTGCACACCTATCTAAGTACTAAAATTGCAACATCTGAAGCCCCAGGGATAAAGTGACACTTGAGATTTAGCTCAACTAGAGCTACAAAGACAATTCCCAGTGGGCATTTAACTTAGCTATTAAGAGAATGTTTTATTTGTTTGTTTGTTAGAGAGAGTTGATTAGTTAAAAATCAAATTAGATATAAAACAAAAACAAACAAACAAAATGAAGAAAGCCAGGAGTTTTTGTTTCGAATGCAATGCCATTGTAGAATTTGCTGTACAAGTACATACAGGGGTTGATCCGTTCCCTGGGCGCACATCCCTGGCAGTGGAAATTCACCATAAAGGACTGCTTAGGTGCTTGAAGTTAAGTACATGCATAAGTACTTTGCTGGATCAGGGCCTAAGTAAGGAAAATAGTTAAGCGTGTGTCTAACTTTAAGCATGTGAGTCCTGTCGAAGCACATTGACATCAATGAGGCTACTCATGTGCTTAAAGTTATGCACATGCTGAAGAGTTTTGAAGGATCAGGACCTTAGGGCCTGATCTAATATCCACTGAAGTCAATGGAAAGACTTCCATTGATTTGGATAGGCTTTAGATCAGACTCCTTATGAGCCTGGGTGATCCCTCCAGAACAGGCTTTAGGTGATGGAGCTTACACCACTGCAGGTGCTGCAGCTAATCTGTAAGTGTGTAAAGGACTTGAGCTTCCAAAGTCATCAGTATGTCACCTGCCTGAAATCTCTGTTCCTCTTTTCTGATCAGATGAAGGGGGAAGAGGGTGGAAAGGGAGGGCAATGGCTCAGAATGGAAGAAGGTATTGTCATATCCTTTGAGTGTGTCTGGGAAATGCACCTCAAGAAAGCAAATTAAATAAATATTCCACTTACAGATATAAGTGGGGTATGAACATCCCTGCAATGAAAAACATTGTAAAATGTCTGACCTCCCTCCATATTGTCTTCATTATACATTTCCAGTTCTCTCTCCTTTTGTTTAACAAAAGAGCTTATTTGTTGTGTACTACAATTTGCCTCATCATTGTCAAATCAAATGTCTTATTTCCTCTAGGCTTCCAGAAATGAAATTGTGGTGAGGCCTTTCTTTTTTTGAACAGCAAGATTAAAAGTTGTTTGAAGAATAATGTTTTCCTAAGTTTTAACTGACATTCATTTTTAATGACTTTTTAAACAAAGTAACTATTAACTGTGCATCGTTTTATAGTTTCCTGATGTCTGACAGGTGTTTTTGCCCATGTGGGAAACAGATGCTAATAACATTTTCCCTAATAGCTCATAAATAATAAGCATTTAGCATTTTCCTTTGTATACTGCTCTGTCAATAGCCAATTTACTTTTCAGAAGCCACAACGTGTTCCTGTCAATCAGTTTTAGCCTCAGGCACTTTTTGGTGATTAGAAACCCCTTGGAGAGCCAAGAACTCCAAATTAGTTTTAAATAAAAAATAAGAATATTCATGCTGTTGAACATCTAAAGGTAAAAAAAAAAGAAATGATCTGGGTACATAAAAATCACTGGTGGGGTATTAATACTTCATAGAAACTGAGTGACCAGCTACTCTCTGGAGAAATGCAGAAGAGATGAGCACATGACACAAAGAAAATAATGAATGCAATGGAAAAAATATAAACTTTTTTTTTTAAAAGGAAGAAATTAAGGGAATTTAGGTTTCAAACTAAAAACTTTCAACCACATTAGAGCTTTAACAACTTATTATATTGAAAATATAATTAGCAGTAAATATAGCATTGCATTTCCTGTGTACCATGGGTTGGTTTCTTTGTTTTGATCTTTTTTGGATCTAGTTCTGACATTTTGCCTACTACATGAAAGGATTTCCAGAAAAGGAAAAATAAAATGACCGTCTCCTTGAGAAAAGAATAAATGCAGGCTTTGAAGAAGTTTGCAGTGTGAGGCACAAGGATCAGAAACAAGGAACAGAACAGGGAATTGCCCAGACAAGTGACGAACTTTATGGCCGTTCTCCTTTTACCAGTTTATTTTATGCAATAAAGCAGCTGAGTTTTCTACAATATTGGGAATGTCTGAGGAGTGTTTATTTTCTATCTACCTTGGGGGTTTATCCTGCCTTCCAAAGTTGCAGTATCTGGGCAACTTTCCTGGAAAATCAAGAGCAATGACAAAGTCCCTAGTGGACTTCATAGAATCCCTCCGGCGTTTCTCCCTTTTGGGGGAATGTAAGGGGCTCACTCCCTGCAGGAGTGCCTCCTTGTGGTTAGGCATGGCGCAGTGGCTGTCTCCTCGTATGGCACCTCCTGATGACGGTTGCTCTGTCACTGCGGTGGTCTCTCTTCTCGCAACTTGGCCCCCTGGTCAGGTCATGGTTTAGTCCACCCCTTCAGGTAACAGAGAGCTGAATCAAGCTGTAGTCCAATGACCTTGCAGCAGGTTGTCTATCTGTTTCTGGGCTCCATGGTCCCTACACCCCTCAGAGGCTTTCACCCCACCTTCCCCAGTGGCTGGTAGGGAAACTCAGGCTCTCCCTCTGCTCTGGGTGCCAGCCCAGGAATCCTGTAGCTGGCCACGAACGTTTACTCCCTCAGAGTCCGTGCTGCCTCTCTGGACCATTTCCTACCTCTTCTATCTCCCAGTGAGTGACAGCAGATTCTCTCCCTGCAGACCCTGCTGCTACAGACTTCCTGGCTTTATAATCTCTGCCCAGCCCCTACTGAGCTGGGCTTCTGTAAAGGTGCGGCAAAAAACAAACAAACAACAAAACAAAACAAAACAAAACAACCCCCCCCACTGTCTGGGGATTTGTCCTGCTTTGAGCAGGGGGTTGGACTAGATGATCTCCTGAGGTCCCTTCCAACCCTGATATTCTATGATTCTATGATGCTAACTCACCCCTGCAGTGCCTCCTGCTGGTCGTCTCAGGGAATTAGCTCTTTTCCAGCCTGGGGGCCCTCTGCAGGTCGGTGTCCTGCTTGTCGCTGGCCCCGTGTCCCTCCCGGACCCCGGTGCCCCTCTACCCTGGGGCTGCCCCCTGGCAGTACCCCCACCAGTCTCTATGGGTCTCTCCTCTCTGGGAACCCCCCCCAACCCTCTAGTCCCCACCTTGCCTCAGTCTGGGCTACTGCCAGTCATCACCAAGCCCCCGCTCCCTGGGGCAGACTGCAGTGTAAAAGCCACTCATCATAGGCAAGGGGGTTCAGACCTGCTGCCTTCCTCTGCCTCCCCGTACCTCTGTGGCCTTGGACCAAGCCCTGCAGCCTGGGGAGTTGCCAGCCTGGAGCTCCCCTGCTCCTCTGGCCGTTCCCCAGCCCTGCTTCACTCCCAGTACCCTTCCTGCAGGCAGCCAGGCCCTGCTCTCTCCCACCCTGGAGAGAGAGTTCTGGGCCTCTGGCTCACAGCCTTTTTATACAGGCCAGCTGTGGCCTGATTGGGGCATGGCCCCCAGCTGAGGCTGCTTTCCCCAAACAGCCTTGTACCTGCTTTCTCCCAGCCACAGCCCTGTCCCAGGGCTGTTTTAAGCCCTTCAGGGCAGGAGCGGGTTAACCAGCCTGCTACAGCTTCATTATTAGTTAAGCCCAACTTTGTATCTCGCAGGTGCTGCCACGCATGTTAATTGGCCTCTCAGGCCCACATTAACCCTGTCAGGGCCTGTGTGGGGTATACACCCCATCACAAGGAAACAATTCCCCTTGGGATATGTTCTAAAGGCAAGCCTCCGGCATACCTTTTGGTTAATTTCACCGTCACCTCATGATCTCAACATCGCCAAACTTTTGGCATAAGACATAAGAGAGATACAGTTCCATTTCCCCTGTGGATGGTGGAGACCTTTAAAAGAACAGATCCTCAGCTTAGTGGGACAAGGTGGGGGAGGTAATCTCTTTTACTGGACCAACTTATGTTGGTGAGAGAGACAAGCTTTCAAGCTTACACAGAGCTCTTCTTCAGGTCTGGGAAACATACTCAGAGAGTGTCACAGCTAAATACAAGCTGGAACAGATTGTTTAGCATAAGTAGTTAACATTTATTTCAAGGGACCATTTAAGGAGAAATGACCCGTTAACACCCCTCCAGTCATTGGGGGGAAAGGAAGGGAGAGGAAGAATTGGCAGCTGGGGGTGGGGGTTGTTAATGGGTTATAGATTGTTCTAATAAGCCATAAATCCAGTCTCTCTATTCAGTCCATGATTTTTAGTGTCTAGGAAAGTTATAAATTTAAGCTCCCAGACTCATCTTTTGAAGGCGTTGTGCAGATTTCCTTTGAGAATGAGGATTAAGAGGTCAGATATAGAGCAATAATTTTGTGAAAAGCGTTCAACTCTAATGACTACTTTAACAAGGCCAACCAACAACTCTCCGACACCACCTACCGTAAAGAACTCAGAGAAGACTTCACACCACAATTTACCCAGGCATTTAAGGATATCATCAACTCCTTCTCCCAAACAACTCCAAGAGAAACTCTACAAACTCATCTCCCAAGAACCCACCACTGGAACCTTCTACATGCTTCTCGAGATATACAAACAAGGGAACTCAGGTAGACCCATCATATGCGATTGCACTCTTATTGTAGGAGTCTGGGGACTTATAGAAACCAACCTCAAACCACTCACCACACAAGGGGCCAGTTTCCTCCTGGACACAAACAACTTCATCCCAAAACTCTGCAACATCTATAAGCTCCCTCAGCACACCATCCTTGCCACGAAGGATGTCACTTCCCTATACATCAACATCTCTCACAATGTCAACATCGCTGCCTGCCTCAAATATTTACAAGACAATGGACAACACTCAGATATCCACCCCAAACACATCACCAAACTCATCCATTTGATCCTCAACCATAACAGTTTTACATTCAGCAATGAACACTTTGTCCAAACCATGGGTACTAGGACGGCTCCCCAGTATGCCAACCTCTTCACGGGCTGTCTTGAGGAAGAATTTCTGAACAAATGTACCACAAAACCATAAGCAAGACAAGGTGGATGATATATCTCAGATAAATCAATAATATTTTCATCCTCTGGACAGACAACCTGAACTCCCTCATAGATTTCCACCACAACTTCAACAACCACCACCCATCCAACACTCCCACACTAACATCAACTTCCTGGATACCATGCTCAACTTCAACAATGGAACCTTACAGACAACTTATATACAAGAAACCAACAGATCACTACAGTGGTCTTTCTAACAGATCACCAGAAAGCATGAGGATAAACCCACCGTGCAATGGGGAGTGGAACTTCTGCTCTTGTTTGTTTACAAGAAATTTGATATAGTCACATGTCACTTTTTTGGAGTTACTTTTCCTTAACCCTGCACACATTTGTTGGCAGCCTTCCACCGCATTAAGACCTCCACCAAACAAACCAACCAACCCACCCCAAACACTTTGTTATCTTAGAAGATAAGATCTTCCAGGTGTGAATAAGATTCAGGTAGGTCAGTTTCCCCCACCCCACCCTCTTTGATAACTTTGCCAGTATTAAAAGGACAGGGATGTTCTTCTGATACACACACATATTTCATATGACTCCTTCTTGCATGTCAAAGCAACACAATGGCGTAAAGGCATCAGAATAAGAATGGCGAGCTATTGCAATGTATTTTATCCCCATTCTTGACACCGCCTGGCTATGTTACCGTCCCCTCAGTTGCTGTTTTTGGCTTACTACATACACCAAATGGTAAACTGCCTCACCATAACTACTTTGTTAGTTTTTCCTCTATGAGCAGTTGGGTTGAAACATATGCCATTAGGTCTAATGTCCCCAGTTAAAACCCCTGTCACATCACTAAATATTTTAGCAAATAACATTTTTTTTAAACAAGCGGCCAGATGTCCAAGTTGACATAGTGCTTAAGGCGTTTGACTGATAAAAAGCCAGGGCCCTTGGTAAATGGGGATTTAAAAACATGTCCTGAGGCAACTGTGTGATATTAAAAACATCCTGGGCTCTTTTGTATGGAGATTTGCATACGTTGAGGTTTTAAAGAGAGTGTCCATCTGTCACTGAGCATTCTCCCAATACAACAAAGCATTGATAAATATTTTGAACCACAGTCACATTTTCAGCAGGCACCAGCCATGAAGCAGAATGGTTTCAGCTGGGATATCCATGCTTTGTGCAATAAAAGGAGCTGCAGTTACAGTTGAGTTGGAAGCAATGTTTAATATTTATGAGGATGACAGCCCGGTACAATTAGACAACGCAGCCCGGCCCTTGAGTGATTTTATGGAAAGTCTCCATCAACTACAGTGAGAACTAAAGCTTTTGTTTCAGAAAGTCCAGTCGTAAGGTTTAGTGCTATTCACTGATTATGCCTCATCAACAGTTGCACACGTTTTAAATATATGTGACAACGGGCCTGATCCAACACCTACTGAAGCCAGTGGAAAGACTTCTGTTGGCTTTAGTGGGGTTTGGATTAGACTCAACGTGTTTAAAATATTGCAGAAATGAACAAAATTCACCATTCTTATTGTATGAGTCAGACAGAAAGGGCCGAGCTCCTGGCTGGTGTAGCCCCAAAGAAGTCAATTACATTAGGGATTAATCTGGCCCTGTGTATTTAACAGCATAGAATATTGTTCTCAGGCTCTACCCAGAACATAGATGGGCACCAAGATGCAGCAGGGGATACTGAACAGGGTGTGTTCATTATTACAGGGTCCGATATGCTAGACCATTTACAGAAGAAAAGAGAAAGAGCCGGTCTGTGCCTTGAAGAGCTTGCAGTCTAGCGTTAGACACGATAGAGTAACTTGTAGAGCTAGTCAGAACATTTCCATAAAATACATTTTTCTCAGTGGAAACATTCCTGAAAAAAATTTGGGTTTGTAGAAAAACGTCAGTTTTTGATTTTTCGCTGGGAAAAAAAAATCGACAACAATTATTTTTTGGTTGTTTTTAAAGGAAAAAAAATGTGGGGTGGAGGTGAGAAAATCATTTCCTGGCCAGCTCTAGTAACAAACAATCAGCAAAGGATGGGTGAAGAAGGGCAAAAGTTACTGCATTACAGTTATGGATTTCGAGAGAGAAGGTTGGTCCAATCAAAGATTTTACTTCTCCCACCTTGAAGGGATCAATTATCTCACTGGATTTCCACTCCATCCACTCCAAATTCTGACTTAATCTGGATCCAGTTCTGGACACTATCTCTCCGGCCTCTCTCTTCTTTTCAGGGATGCCATAAAACGTGATTGCCTCTTGGAGGTAGTGCTTATTGCCAATTACTCAGTATTACTTCTGTAGGACTGGTTCTAATAATGCAGTAAGCTTCCTGGTGTTGATGGTAACAAGATACCATGTACCATACATATACTACAGAGACGCATTATGAAGATCCTACAGTGTTACGGAGTACATTTCAGTGACTGGATATAAATCTTTATTAAAAAATAGGGATCTCTTATTTACAAACATCTGCTTGGGGCATTTCTGTAAGGGGCATGCTCTGATAAGATATCATGACGGAACTATCGCTTTGTTAAACAGCTGCAGAAAAGAACGTTTCAAAGGGGTAAAAAGGCAGACAAAAATAAAATAATGTCTTTTTTCTCATTTCTAGAATACACACATTCAATAGGAAAACGATGCTTATTTTTCCAACAAGGAGGGTGTACATGTTTATGCAGGTTCAGGCAGAAGTACGTTCGGTGCAAAAATATGATACTAAAAGAAACTCTGACTTTACTGTGTATAGCTGCAGGACAGTTTATGTCTAAGCACTCATTATGTAGGACAAAAACGATATGTCCTGATGTTTAAATGGCTGCATCAATTGTTTAAATGGCTGTAGTGTTCAAAACAGAGCTGGAAGAAGTGGCATAGAAAATTTTAATTATGCCATACTAATTTCAGGCACAAAACAGAGAGTGAAATGAGATCTTTTTCAAAAGACTTGAAGATCCTTTCAGACAAATTCTGTTCTTAAGGCTGGAGTTTTGAGGAAGTTAGCATCTATCTGCTTGCCTAATCTCGCAAATGCTTGCAGTTTAAACTGTCTACTGGGCAAATTGGAAATTGCAAATGCATCTAACTGTTCATCTGCATGCTCAATTACCTGATTTGCATGCACATTCAAGGTGTTGTGTATGCAAATGAGGCATGTAATTGCATACATATGTGACTGCTTAATTTTGTAAATAATCTGGCTTTTAGTTGTATGACGAGCATTGATGCAAATAAAAGGTCCAATTCTGTTCTCAGATATGTGATCACAGCTCTTTTTTATAACCAGTTTGTACATCTGGGATTAGAATTTTACCAATATATATAAGGACTAAGAATACCAGTGGTTATCATCCATCCCCTAGGTGGTTTATCTATCTATATTTGGTAGCATATAAAATCAGTGGCATATGCAGTCACATGCAGAATTTGGCCTCCTAACAGATCCATACATGAGCCTCCTCTTTAAGAGCCACTGTGTTGAGCACCTTGGATCCTAGCTTAGAAATTTGCCCTATATATAAGTAGTAAGAACTCAGTGAGTTTTCCTCTATACCAGTGGTCCCCAACCCTTTTTGTCTGGCGGGCGCCAGATAACGAGCCATGGAGGACCGTGACGGTGGACGAGCATCTGCCAAAATGCCGCCGACAAGCGGCAACTTCAATAGGTGTCGCTGCCGACAAGCAGGGTCATCCAGAGGCATCGCCGCCAAACTGCCGCCGGAAATTGGCGGCATTTCGGCGGCGACGCCTCTGGATGACCCTGCTTGTCGGCGGCATTTCAGCAGATGCTTGTCCGCTGGCCAGTATGTGGGCACACTTAGACACCCCGGCGGGCGCCATGGTGCCCGCGAGCACCACGTTGGGGACCCCTGCTCTGTACCATAGTGAAGTTCTGGAACAGCCTTTCAAGGGGAGCAGTGGGGGCAAAAGACATATCTGTCTTCAAGACTAAGCTTGATCAGTTTATGGAACGGATGGTATAATGGGATAGCCTAATTTTGGCAATTAATTGATCTTTGACTATTAGCGGTAAATATGCCCAATGGCCTGTGATGGGATGTTAGATGGGTGGGATCTGAGTTACTACAGAGAATTCTTTCCTGGGTGTCTGGCTGGTGAGTCTTGCCCACATGCTCAGGGTTTAATTGATGGCCATATTTGGGGTCAGGAAGGAATTTTTCTCCAGGACAGATTGTCAGAGGCCTTGGGGGTTTTTCGACTTCCTCTGCAGTGTAGGGCACGGGTCACTTGCTGGAGGATTCTCTGCACCTTGAAGTCTTTAAACTATGATTTGAGGACTTCAATAGCTCAGACATAGGTTAGGGGTTTGATACAGGAGTGGGTGGGTGAGATTCTGTGGCCTGCGTTGTGCAGGAGGTCAGACTAGACGATCATAATGGTCCTTTCTGATCTTAAAGTCTATGATTCTATGATATGTGTTCCTACAGGCTGTTTTGGGAAAGCGGAATGAGTGACCAGTGCTCAGTTCTTCATTCTGCAGGTGCGTAAGTTTCTGCTGCTGACCTGAGATCAGCCTTTCACTGCATGGAACAAACACATTTTTTTAAAAAGACCGGTTTGATGACCTCTGGAAACCCTCCCTGAATATTGGGACAAGAAACCTAAATGTAAGGCTCACAAATAAAATGAGTGCAGACAATGAAGGAGAATTGTGGCTTTAAACATAGCAAAAGATACAATAAAAGAATTTATATTTTCCATATTTTTATCCATTTTGTTTATTCATGTGACATTTATTCCTTTTGTTCAGAGGGGTTGTATATATACATTTCATGATCATATTACAATAAAAGCAAAAAGATGTTCAGTATAAATATATGAAAAATAAAGAAAACAGAGTGTCTCTGTGCTTTATTTGATTTCCTTGTTCCAGGTCTGTAAAAACCCAATTGAGCAGTACCGATAGGAGAAGCCTTGTTAATTTTAATGATCTACTCATGTGAGTAAGGGATGCAGGATTGGGCCCAATTTTAACATATGTGATTAAGGTTTTTTTCTCTTTTATTAAGAAAGGGAATTTATTTTTCTAATTATTTTGGCATTTATGTTTACCGGTCACAGTTATGTATGTGACTCACTAACATTTGACTCCATCATTGCTATTGGTATCAGAGTTGGAACTGCATTTATTTTCATGCAAATTTTAAGTTTTTTTACAGATATAACTAAAAATGCAATTTGAAAAGAAGCAACCTGCACAGTGTCTAAAGCTATATGTTTAGCTAATTTTTTTAAAACTGGCACTGCTAAGGTTAGTACAAGCTAAAGTTACATTCTAGGAGGATACTATTATTTGACTGTACCACTTTAAATAATGAATGACAAAGCACAAAATGATAATAAAAGTAATAATGATAATTAGCCCAGCTAGGACAGGTTAGGCATTTTAGAACTCACTACTCAAAGTATTAAATGTGAGCATAAGAGAGAAATAAAATTATGAAATGCACAGACCAGTCAAAAAACTTAAAATAACAGCACTTTGAAAGAATACAATTATAGCAAATATATGTGCACTGCAGGAAGTACCAACAACAATATCAGTATGTGTTGGGGAGTGAGTGTGAAAGAGACAGTGTGTGTGAGTTGGGGGCTTGTGTGAGACCCCATGCGCTGCCCCTTTAAGAGAGCAGTGCTCCTCACCCTGGAGGAAAGCACCTTCAGACATAGCAGCAGCTGCCAGCAGATCCGTCCCACTCTTTTTACTTTATCAAAATACTAAATTTTATTTTCACATGTACATTTAATCTCCCCACCATTTCCATTTGTCTGACCACCACCTCTACTATGCCCAGGGTGACCAGATGTCCCATTTTTAAAGGGACAATCCTATTTTTTGGCACTTTTTCTTAAACAAAGACAGAAATCTCCCATGTTGCAAAATGTAAGACATGATGAATACATCTAAGACAAAATCTAAGACATGATCTTTGTAGTTCTCCATTGTAATTCACGAGATATTAAGAAAAACACTTATTCTGAATGCTTTGGGGATGCTGACACAAAGAACCACTTCAAGCATTTTGTTCTGTAGTTCATTTACTGACCTTCCCCTACGGTGCATTTTATTTTCCTCTCCCAATTCACGTGTGCTTGATTTGCACATATGTTAAACTGGTTCCAGAAATGTTTCCATTCTAAGTCAGTTTGGTCACAGAAAATGAATCATGATTGCTAAGAAAGGGTGGGGTCTAGCCTTGGATGCTAAGAGAGTTAATGCCTACTCTTCCTAACAATTATCTACGAGTACTGTATAAAATGTACTTTATGTAGAAGTAGGGTGACCAGCTAGCCACTGTGAAAAAACAGGACGGGGGTGGGGGTAATAGGCGCCTATATAAGAAAAAGTCCCCAAAAATGGGATTGTCCCTTTAAAAACAGGACATCTGGTCACCATATATAGAAGTATCTGCCTATTCATCCGTTTCTGTATCTGTTTATAAAGTTGGGAAGAGCAGAATAATCACGTTTAAAGAGTCCAAGCCAGTTTGTCAGTTGGTGTAAATGGAGTGACTCTGATTTACACCACCTGAGAATCTGGCCCAAAGTATTTTTTTCATAGCTTAAGAAAACAAATGTGCATTAAGAGAGATATTAAAGCTACAACATGAGTAACCATTTGTTCTTTATCATTTTGTAAACTTTGCTGAAGCACTGGTTCCGTTTCTAGTGTTTGGGCCCAATGCCTGGTAAGCTTCTGTTGTGTGTGCATCCTCTGGCATGAGCCAAAAGCTGGACTTGCACACACAAACTGCAGGTGATGGGATGGGGGTGTTAGTACATTTCCCTCCAAACTGTACCCACAGATATTTTTCATGTATTGAAGTGAAATATGGCCCCTTTAGATTTATTTCTTTTGCTTGTGTAAATTGTTTGCTCCAGTTAGAACAAGGCAAGAGCAGAGCAGCTCAAACATGGTTCCATTTAGGGCTAGTCAAAATATTCACAGTGGACAATTTATTTGATGAATTTTAGTGTTTTTTTTATCTGTTCACCAATTTGCTACAGATTTTTAACAAGTTTGTCCTCTGTTCATAGTAGTGTGCAAATGGATTTCAGTGTATGGGATGCACACAAACTGATGTGAGAATGCATTTAGTATTCGCTATTCATCATTGGTCAGCAAAGTCAAATGATACTGTCTCTGCTCGCTGACTGGACGACTGTAACATTTAGAATGTCTGGCACACATACACGTTGTTACACTCAACCACATGTTCTCACACACGATCAAAAGCATTCCTGCAAATAGGAGCCCCTTTCAGACAGTCATGAGGACAAACCAGAATGTTCACAAACAGCATATGACAGAGCATTATGACTACTATTGTATCAAATTCACTGGTTTATCTGCACAGAAATAGTGTGTGTGAGGGGAAGAAATGTTTGCTCAGCTCCAGTTTCATTGTACAATTTTCATTTTTATCAGCGATTCCCTGAAAACCTTCTGAAATTTGATATACTTTCATTTTTAAATGAAAGTAGTTTAAACCAAACTTCATTCATCTCCTGATCTAAGAATTTAGAATATTCTAGCAGCGGGTTTGCTTTGTCTCAGGACAATGGAAGCTACAAAAAATACTGCAGACAAATTTTATTATTGCAGCTTTTATACGGGACATGAAATGTGCACTAGTTTAATACAAAGTCATTACTGCAGTTAAAACCATTAAGTTAATTAATATGGACATTTATTACTACCAATAAAAGATAATATCAGGGGATTTATAGAATCAATATATCTGTATATTCACACTCCTACAGTCTCTGTGAAGACAGGAGTTTCAGTAGGGTAGAGTATAATGTAATGGCACCTGTTACCACAGCTTTAGTTAAAGGTAGGTTAAGGGGCACACTTTCAAAGGGGATCATAAAGCTACTCCCACGCCCACAAGGGCTCTGCAAATGGTCACCAAATCTTTACAGTTATAATGTATTAAAAGAAGCACAAAGGCCTTGATTCTACTAGTTCTTGAGTGGTAGAAAGCACCATTGTTATTGTCATTTGTATCACAGTAATGCCTAGATGTCAAAGCCAGGCCCCTCTTCTGCTAGTTGCTGTATGTGCACACAGTGGAAGATAGTTCCTGCCCTGAGAGGCTGACAGTCTAACTAAACACAACAGTCAAAGGGTGGGAAGGGAAACACAATCACAGGTAGGTGCAATGACTTGCCCAAGGTCACAGAGCCAGGAACAGAACATGGTCCCCATGCAGCAGGCTGTTCACAAGACCACCCGACAGCATAAGGCTGCTGCAGTCAAAGTGTGTGATCTGCCATTACTTACCCACCTCGGGCCCTACACTGAAAGTAGCTTGGCCAGACCCGAGGTTCTGGTCCCATGTCTCTATTTTGCTAGTTATTTTTATTTCCATGTTTGACATGATGGCACTCTGTGAGAAAACTTATTCTTTAGTCTGTTCCTTGGGTTTCCAACACACTTTGCAGACACCCAGACTGATACCATGGTATTGAGCAATGTAAAGAGAGTGAATCTGAGAGAGAAACAAATAAACAAAATGACATCCTGGCCTTCAGGAGCTTAAAATATAAGGCCCCGAGCCTGCAATTAGGTCTGTCTGAGGGGACCTTTGTGTCTGTGAGGACCCCATTTGAGCAGGATTGCAACCTTGATTAGACAAAGGATGGTAACTGAATGGTGGAGATAGAGTACATAAGACCAAGGGTTACAATAGTGAAATATCATGGGATGTGATTTATGTTACTGTACATAGGAATATTGTTAGCTACTCTCTGAATTTTTATTCATGTATATTTATTTGTACATTTAAATGGGTATGGCCACTTTCCACAGCTTTGCTTTCCATGTCTTGTATGATGCGCTTTTCCCAGAAAATGCAAAGTATAAAAATGTTAGTCATAACCAAGGTAATTCTCTATTAAGATTTAGACTGGAATCTCTAGCTAGAAAAATGTCACAACAATCCAAGCCTTTTCTTATTTATGTTTTTGAGGTCTTTATAGCTGAAAAAGCTTAAGTTGTCACTGTGATTGCTATTGGTCATTTAGTTCCAATGATGCTGGATAACATTTGGAAGTCGAGGTAATTTAATAAAGCTTTGCAAATGTAGACAACTGCAAAATGTGATAGAGAAGGCTATATCAATCACGATAATGATAGGCATTAGCGGCATGCCAAGTGTTTTGGTCTCAACAGATCCGTCACCGTTTTGCAGTCAGTAGTCGTAAATGTGGTTCTGTGCAGTGGCCGTTCTAATTTAGTGCTGGCTGCAAAGCTGTCGTTTAAAACGGAGATTTATTGGGCTGACACGTGTGATTTATGTTGGACAGTTTCAGCTTTGCTAACTTGTGTGCAACAATAGTAGTTAACAAGCAATTAAAATCTTTTGGTCCATAGTGCTAGAAGCTACAGTATAGTTCCCTTGAGCCACCACTTAACCTTATTCCCTTCTAAAAAGCCTCATTTCAGAGGCCGAAAAGAATTTCAAGCATTACCCCTATAGGCACAGTGAGAGCTTTTTCTTTAATTTGAAAATGTGCCACATTTGCTACTGTGGGTCTCCCAGGTAAATGAGTCTGGAAGCTGGCCAGCTACAGGACTGCTGTTTACTCCATTTTCTTCTAACTCCCCTTTCCCCATGATGTAGACTGACACTGAGGAGTCTCTGCGCAGGAGCCTGGAATGGTCGTGTGTGGGCACAGTTCTGAGACCACAGCGTATGCAGTGTTATGAGTCAGCCAGCCTGGGCTGTCATTAGACTTATGTGGCTGACACCCCGCTGTTCTGTGAGTGTGTCACCTTCACAATGCCGAGCTTTAGACCAAAAAAAAAAAAAAAAAGCCCTCAGTATCTCTTTGATAAATCCAGCTCACTACCGTCTATTTTGCAAGCCTGAATCCCTCCCTCCCAGAGCTGACTTTTTAAGGTCCCTGTCCCCTCCCCATCTTACACAACTCTAATTCAGACTTTAAGGTCAGAACTAAACAATCTGACCGGCCTGCTTGTTAAAGCACACAGTAAAGACATTTGAATTGAATCGGTCCCACACATTCCTGGAACAACCAGAGATACAACGCTATCAGCAAAGTAGTTATTCTGCCATTGAGTTAACAAAGTAGGATTGATAATTTCAGCCAGCACAGAGCCAGCATCTCGTCTTACTTCTCCAAGCTGCACTGGTATGCCTGCTGCAGTACTATAATTGCCTTGTTCCAACTTTCCTATCAGTGTGAATGTCAAGAGTTGCAGGAGATGATTTGTGCTAACAATGCTTTCCTCTGCCTCCAAAGCCCACTGTCAGGTCTAGGATCTGAAGTCAGACAGGCCTGACTGAAGTGCAGCCAACAGAGCCGTGTGGCAGCATGTTGAGCCAATCTGGGCATTTGCGTGAACCAAACTCTTTTAAATCATACAGTACATTGGAGATAATTAGCCCCATTGCATATATACAATGGCTCTTCCATGAAGGATGTATTCTTAATTACTAATGACAAGGTTCCCCACACCCCTTCTACAAATAGAAATGACTGTAAATACTCATATAAACAGGCCAGATAGATGAAACATTTCACTTCACAAAGACTGCTATCTTTTTTTTTTATTATTCCTTGAGATTGGATCTGTACCTGAGAGATTAGGATGTTTTTTTCCATTCTGAAATGGGTTTAGAATGCTGGACGCAGCTGGAGATTTCTGATTGACTCTAGATACTGTGACCCTAACCCAGTAAATGGGCAAATCTCTCTGTTTTCTTTATTTTAACGTACAAATCCCTGTTCATATTAGTCACAATATACTACAGGCATTGCACTTCTCCAGTGGTTAAAGTCACCACTTATCTTCTAGCCTTACCATACAATGCTGCAATAGTCACCCAGAAATTCACGGCCTGGCGGGTCTCGTTGCTTAAATACTATCTAGGGCTTTTACAGCTTGTAGTGTGATTCCCCTCTCCATTGTCCAGTAGAGCATTACTTCAATATCAGCACTGTCCACTTAGCACTAACAAATCCTACTCCACATGCTGTCTGGATACTCATGCAGGCCATGACTCCTAGGATCCGGATGGGAAAAGCTTGTCCAGCATCAGAAAGCAGGCTTCCCTTGACATCAGCCACGTCTATACATAGGTCAATGAGCTCTTCCCTCAGACCCCCCATCCCCGGACTAACCAACAAACCATAGTTTAAAAGATTTCCGTCCCCACACACAAAATACCCACAGTTTTGTTCTTTCCCTTGGCCTGAAACTGTGTGAAATGCCCTGGGCTTGTAAAGTCTGCCATGTGCTGCTTAGCTCAGGTTTAGAATCTTCCAGCCGTAGAAGGTCCTTACATCACACACCTTTTGGCAGGTTTAAAAAAGGGCTTACAGTTTTCACGGCTGGTCTTTTTTCAGTGAAGCCCAAAGAAACCATAGAGATGTCACATGACTGAGGGATTGCTGCTCTCTGAGGCCAAAAGAAACCTGTCCTGCACTGCCCTATTCCTTTGATGCCAGGCTGGGCAGGTAGTCGGGTTACTGGGGATGGCAAGACGGAATGGTTTCATTTTTTTCAGGTCGAAAATTTCTCAGTGCATTTGTCCCATCCCTGCTGTGAAAGGGTTAGATTCTAGGAACCCGTACTCATGTGCATAGACTTTACCCAGAGAGGAGTAGTCCCATTGAGCCCACTGGGGGGCTACCCATATCTAGAACATTGGCAGAATTTTAGTCTCACTATGCAAACGTAATTTTAGGAAACAGACTCCAGGCCTTTGTATGAACAGCTGTGGATTACATTTATTTTCTACCTCAGCACAGGGATTACCTCTGATTTACAAAATAGGCTTAGTGCATTTTTTGATTATAAAAAGCAACTCAAGAATGAAGAGACAGAGAGCACAGAAATGAGACCTTGTCTGAATGTACAAGTCGGTCCAGCTTGCAAAGAGTCCTCGTGGTAGACCCTTCCATTTGGGATATTTATTCAGCCTCTGAACTCTCTTGGTCAAAACTTCTGGCCTGCCCCATAAAAGTCATACATCTGCGTCTACCTCTGGCTTTAGAACTACCTGTACTGTGCTGTACAGCTTTTAAAACATATTTTAGGAACCTGCTGGTGAAATAGTCCCGAATTTGGATCACTAGCCCTACCCCACACCAAATCTCAAGGTAACCTGAGTCTGCATCTATACAACAAGAGCTACAGCAACATCGCCAAACCTGAGTGGCACTGCGACCCTGTGCGCCAGGTCAGAATGTTACTCACTCAGAGTGGTTCTGTGACACCTCGGCCAGCTTGCTATGCCTGGAGCAGGGAGTTCTGTAGGAGAGGGGCTGCTGTTGTGGGGTGAGTGTGAAGCAGCCCCTCACCTATTGGCCTCCCCTCTGCACCAGCCTGGGATTAGGGTTGTGGTGCTGGGGCAGAGTGCCTCTTCGGCAGTTGAATATAGTACAGACATTGAACTGGGAGCTACAGCCGCCCCTGGCTTAAGGCTGGGATTTCCAAAATAGCTCAAGGGATTTAGGCACTTAACTTTGAAAATAGAAAAATGTGAAAATATCAAACTAAATTTTCAAAAGTGCCTAGTAGAGGTGGCTAGAAAATATGTTCTTTCCCCCCAGTGAAAAATTTAGACAAAAACAAAAATCATTGTAATTGAATTCTTTTAGAAAATACAGACTTTTTGTCAAAAAACAAAACAAAACACAACTCAAAATGGGTTAAGGTTTGGGGTTTTCAGTTTTTCAATGAAAAAAATCGAAAACATTTGAAGAAAGAAAACACTCCATGAAAAGTGTCATTTAGCTGAACATTTTTTTTTGACCAGCCCTAGTGACTGGTGGTTTTGGTGCCATCTTGAGGGGTCGTGAGGAGGCATGGTTTTCAGAGGGTGGGTTTTGAAAGATGTCTCAAGATGGGCACTCGGAACTGGGGGTACTCTAAATCACTAGTCACTTTTAAAAAGCCAGGCCTATAATCTTACTTTGACCAAATCAATGCTTTTAGCACTTCTATCTCTGGAATTTTTGTTTTGATCCTGCAAAAGAACGACATCAGGTCAGAAGTTCAAAATCAGGACCCTCGTTTGGTTTACAGGCTAGTTAGTAAAGATACGTACTTTTCTGAGAGACAGAGAGCAGCGCGCGTGCGCGCGGGCACACATACACAATTTTGTAGACCTAGTGCATGACGGAGGTGACAGAGACATGAGCTCTCTCCAGACAAAAGTTCTGGGTCAGACTTTTGAAAACCACCACGAGTAAAAAATTTTTAGGTGAGAAAATAATCCCTTTTCATTTCATTTTATTCTGGGTAATTTTCCATTAAAATAATTTGTGGTAAGAACTTTTGTCTTTCACAAAAGGTTAATTTAAAAAAAAATGGATGGTGCTTGGAATCTATTAATGTTCTCCTGTGTGTCCTGCTAGAAACACTGTAATGAAATGTAAAGAATTTCTTGTGGCAGAGGTACCAATTCCTTCTTTGATTCCTACGAATATGTAAACATTTCTTCAGAACACACCTGTGAGAAAACTGTGAGTCCTACAGAAATCTTGACAATGGATAGGCTGCCAGTGTACTGAGGCCACAGCCTGTCATTCTGACTAATATCATCACATTGTTTCCTTGTACTCTCTTGTCTGTCTGTCTGTATCTATCTGTTGTCTCTTGTCTTAGCTTGTCAGCTCTTTAGGGCAGGGACTCTCTTTTTGTTCTGTGTTTGTACAGCACCTAGCACAATGGGATCCTGGTCCACGATTAGGACCCCTAGGCCCTGTCATAATACATGTAAGTGTTATTATAATACAGATTTTAGAGAGGGGTAAAATGAAGCACAAAGAGATACAGGACTCGATTCTACCTCCTTTACTCATATGAAAACAATAGAATCAGGCCCTAAGATGCAGCAACTGGATGCTGTGAACTGAATTGCATCTCAGCGTTCTAGTGAGCTTCACTTTAATGGTCCATGACAGTGGTTTTCAACCTGTGGTCCGTGGACCCCTGGGGATCTGCATGTCTAAGGGTTCCGCGAAAGGTTGTCATTACCATAGAACAGTGGTTTTCAAGCTGTGGTCTGCAGACCCCTGGGGTCCGCAGACTCTGTCTATGATTTCCAAAGGGGTCTGCACCACCATTTGAAATTTTTAAGGGGGTTGCAAATGAAAAAAGGTTGAAAACCACTGGTCTATGATACCGAACTGCAGTCTGGTAGTCATAGTTTAACAGGGTACTTTATTTCTTCAGTTTTGCTTTTCTTTCTTCAACGGTCATATCCATCAGACAGCTGATGGTTGACTAGTAGTGATATGAGCTGACATTGGGAATTGTTTGAATTACAATAACAGTGAGATAATATTTTGCTAAGCCTACCTGTAATATAATGTGTGTCATTTAAAATTTCCCATTATACTGAGCAGAGGCTGCTATAAACCCAAATCACTCAGACTGTGCAGAAAAGCTCTCAGCAGTACTGTAACAAATATCTTTTTCCCAATGATCTTTAGATGTCATTGATTAATTTCACTTTCAGTTCACTGGTTATGAAGCACAGAAAGCTGTTCATTGCCTGACAAGTGTATTCACTGCGGTGTAAAGTGCTGGGTTGTACTCTGCAGAGATTTAGTGACAAATCAGATTTACAAATTAGCTACATTGCAAGTCCTAAATAATACAGCTCCTGCCCTGTGATTGGCAAGTGCATGTTCAAAATACAACTGGCCACTGTGGCTTGTCACAGCATTTTTTATGTCAGAAAGCATAAATGGTTGTTTTATACACTGTGGCGCTGACCACCTCCAGACAGCAAGAAAGAAGTTCTTGTCGTTGTTTTCCTTTACAAAGAATTCTACAATTAACCTTTTACCAGATTATGTGGCATGTGAAGGTATTTTAGCTACGTGCTGCCCCCACATCAATGCCTTTTTGAATTTTTGTATCAAATTTAATATGTGTAATGTTAGGAGAAACAGGTCAGGGTTTCAGCTTAACACCAATAACCATAATGAGAACAGATGTTTATATCCATCTGGAACATAGATTTAATATGTTAAATTCATAGCGCAGCCTATGAAACGCAATAATCAGATGTTTACTGGTCCCAATTTAATGAGCGATTTTGGATTAAACAGGGGCCAAACAACAGGCCACTGATCTATATTAAATCTCAGCAAAATGAAAATTGCAAAGATTTACTTAGGGTCATTACACAAGAAAATTTAATCACAACCTCATCCATAATGTCACATCGTCATCAGACTGATAATTGAAATGCCATGTGAGGGATTATGAATAACCCTCTGTTTATGAAGATAGCTCTCTGATTATCTTTATGTCCTGTGAGTAACATAAAATATGATTTGTAATAATGTATATAATCCTTGCTTATAAGAAACTCCACTGAAGATTTCCACAAAAAGTCTAGCTTTTACATCACTGTTTGAGACACTCTGTTTCAGAAATGAAAGTGTCTTTAATTCAGATTATGTATTCTTGTTTTTTTTAAATCCTCTCTTGTAAGGTGAAGAGTGTATTTATAGTAGGTTTCAATGTCATGGTGGGTAAGCATCTTTTTATCAAAATCCCTGCATCCCTGCAGGTGTTATAAAGAATTATGAACATGAATTTAATAAACTTAACATTAGTTTGTCTAGAATCAATATTTATTTTTCACATTTTGGGGCCAGAAGCGTGCCTTCTTCTGTATTTGGTAGGGCCCTAGTACATTTTGGGTGTTACTGTAATTAATTAATACATTGATTATTTTACATAGACCAGGAAATGTTCAATATGTGGACATTTTATGTTTGTATTCTACATTCTCTCTCTATATATATACACATACACACATATACTGTATATTACATTCTTATATACAATTAAATTATATAACATTTGATTTTATACAATGCAACTTTAAATACAGATCCTGCTGGTCCTAGGCAAGCAAACACCTATTGATTCCTTTTAGAAATTTTGGTTGCAAAGTAGTGCAAGATCAGATTCTTATTTTAATGGTATTTTTCATATACTCCCTCCCTCCAAAGCCAAAACATGAAATGTCAGCAGAAGAAGAGTGAAGGAAAGAGGTATAGGAAAAAGAGAAAAGGCAGGTTTGAAATTATATGAAATGACACCGAGGAGAAGAAATACAAGAACATTTTTCCACACACAGTGTCCCAGTACATATTATTTATAATGATATAAAAGAGAAACTATATATTAAGGCATCAGCAGGAAGGGGCAAAGTGACGGATGAACTTTTAACTTTAGCGCTGCATTTTCTGAGTGCTTGATTTCTCAGCTTCAACACTGCATGGATAATACAAGGTGTTTTTTTACATGGAATTTTGTGTAATTTGTATACAAACATTCATGCTTGCACTGGATAGTTAGGGACAGAATTACTTGATTTGCATCTTCAAATGTAGGGCTCTGTATGTGTATTTGAAAATACTGCAGGAGCAGTTACGGAAGGTGGCTGAAAACTGGGCCTAGTGGTAACTATTGCACCACAAAAAAGATAAAAAAAACCCAGCCATGAACAATTCCCTCTGATTGTGAGCTTGGTGCAGTAATCTTCAGAAACAGGCACATTTTCTCTTTTGAGATCTTCCTATATGTAGGAGGCAGGGGAGCGGGCGCATAAGAGCCCAACTAAATATTTATGTAGCAAATTCTCAGACAATCTCCCTAACTTCCAAAGCTACGTAGAACTGAAGGAGATAGTACAATTTATTACAGGGCATTTAAAAGACAATGCATGTGCTTGTTGGCTTGTGTGTCTGTGTCGCTGTTACCCCTGCTTCCAGAGTTACTCTCGCTCAGTGATTTCATACCCAACTTGGTTGGGTTAACAAGTTAGCAGCTGGATAGAGAGGTCGAATGGTCCAGTGGTTTGGTTGCTAGAAGACTTGGGTGCAATTCCCTGCTCTGTCACATGCTTTGTGTGTGACATTGGGCAAGTCACTTTGTTTCTCAGTGCCGCAGCCCCCCAGCTAGGAGATGGTGTTGTGAGGATAAATACATGAGAGATTATGAGGCACTCAGATAGTGTAGTAATGGGACCTATATAAATACCTTAGACAGAAGATGCTTTTTTCCTAAATTATTGCCACTACAGATTAAATCTAAGATTTGAATAGTCAAGCTATGATCCCCTTCTGCCAGACACTGTGAAGATTCTGCGGCCAGAGAGAGTCTGCAGTTTAGTTGCAGCATTTTGTTAATGGTGAATGAGGAAGATTAGGATCTACTCAATCTTCCTTAGCTGCATAGCTCTGGCAATGCGAACAGGAGTAAAAAACCCGCGTTTGTTGTTAAAGGAAGCAGATGTGGCTCTTAAGCCATACAGGGCCACTGGTGTAAGTGGGCTCCTCTCCAATAACTTCTACAGAGTAGCACCAACTACTGGCAGTGGTGACATGGGTCCATAGGGAGCAAGGTGTCAGTTTTCCATAAGCACTTACTGGCTACAAGCATCATTTGTTTAGCTGCTTTATCATCTACTCAGCTTTGCAGCACGGCTATGCAATAAGGCTGCAATGTTCCCTTGTTAGATGCTGAATCCTCAAATGTACAAAGGGTACTGGGATTGGATGTAGCGGCTCGTCTCCAAAAAGCACTATTGAGCAGAGCTTTCCAGTCTTCCCTGGATTCCATGCATTTGCTATGCTTGATTTCTCAATCTGAAAATATCACGTTGCCCAAGAATTCGGACACATCTGCAAGCTCTGTGGAAGGTTAGGATGTAAGTGGGAATGTCTTTTCTTCCTGGTGCAACATCACTTTCTGCTTGTCCAAGCAGCAGGAGGTGCCACTAACAACAATACCTACACATACTTCATATTCCAGCGCACTGCATGTAACTGACAAGTTTATTTCTCAGCCCTCCTGGGAACTACTTACTATTTTTCTCATTTGTAAAATAGAGAAATAGAGTGTTGATCTGTAATCCCTCACCTGATTTTAGGTGCAAGATTAAATTATGTATCATGTGCTAAATCCTATTAAAATGCTTTAAAATAGTGAAATAGAAGCCATCAGCCCCGTAATGCAAAACGTGCAAGTAGAGAAACCTAATAATCTGTATAACAGCTAAGGTAGCTTTGGTAGTAACCTGAGGCATTGTGGGCCAGATGGTAGTTTTGATAGTTAGCCTAACTAGCAAAAGAGTTAGCATGACTGCTTAATTTAAGATTAAAAGATTTAGCAATATTTTGCAATATGTAGCTTGTGATAACAAGTATACCAAAGAAGCTAGAAATAATGGATTTCTAGGGGATTTTGGTATATATGTGACCATGGAGAAACCTCACTGATGTATCAATTAATGTCCCAATAGTTTTGATACAAGTGAGGTATTAACTGTTGGAAGTTTAGCTCTGGTTAGCTAGAATACCAAGTATCATTAGCTGGAATACCCCACATGGCAGGGGCTGAAGCCTTATCCAATATGGTCGTGGGCACGTGTAGTTGGATCAAGAAAAGATGGTCAGACCAAACCCTAGTTGAGACACCAGGGATGACCAAATGGTGGAAGCCTGAGTATGAGCCAGCCCTCTTGTGATCTCCACTTACTTTTTCTTCTTTCTGTTATCAGTCTCCACAAGGTTGTAAATATGCACAAGGTTGTAAGTATATCAACAATGAGGGATTGCTTCATTTCGTACCAGCCTAAAGCTGTAAGTAAGCACAATCCAGGGGGTGTTTTGTTATATGTATCCGTTTTTATATAATTAGATTTAGGCTTGGATTTATTTGGATTTTAAGTAAAGTCTTCATGTTTCTATTTGTTTGCTCCACCAGTCTCAACTCAATACAATTTCTTACAGAGCCGCCTGAGTAAAGAACCTGTTATTAATTGTGCAATTTCCACCCTCAATTTATCTAAGGCTACAAGAGGCACAGAAAGATTAAGTGGATAGTCCAAAATGATACATGTCAGAAGCAGAGCCAGGATTAGCAACCAGGTCTAATCCAATAGTCTCTTAGGAAAGTCTTTCATAGTCTGATTTTCAGAGCTGTATCAGCTGGGGATGCCCCTTCGCTGGGAGAATTCTTATAGCTGGTTAAGCCATTTTTAAACAAGCTATGCACCACTAGAGCAACACAAAACATCTTTAACAGGGCACCTGGGCTAGCCCCAAGTGTTTAAATTTCCTAACGGTTGTTTTACAATAGTTTAACAATACAATACACTGGCTCTACCTGTCTATGTGCAAGAACAGGCAACGCTTGCAGAATCAAAGTTTGAAATGGATCTCAGCCCAACCTCTATCTGATGCAATTCTGTCCGCACAGTTATTTTGTGCACACTCATTTGGGCATGCAAATGACATTTTACCTGTGCAAACTGCCTTTGATCTTGATTTACATGCATAGATGGGCTTTGTGCACCAATGGCCAAATTTTCAAAAGGATGCATTTTCATTTATGGACACAATTTCTATTTCTCTATCTAGGGTTTTCTACCACACTCATCATCATGGTGTCTGCAATTAAATACAGGTTCAGATCTGAATATTTGCACTACTATTTGATTTACAGGCACAGGTTGAGCGGCTGGAAATGGAAGTACTCAGATTTGCACCTGCAATTCGTTTTTGCAGTTGCAAAAAAGCAGACACACATTTAGCAAGTGCAAAGTATACTCATAGAAAAGGAGGGTGGGTCTCAGCCTTTTGAAAATTTAACCCAGAAATTGAAATAATGCACCCATGCATATATTTGTTGTCAAAAAATTGGGCAAATGACTGCATGCACAAAAAGAAGCTATTGAAATATCTCTTACATAGGTGAGCATAACGTATTAGTATTAGAAAGATAATGTTGCAATGGAGCAGCATGAGTGCCTATACATAAATATAAAGGGTCATATATCAGCAGGGCTTGTCATGTATTTATTCTGTACATCAGATTGGCTCAGGCCAAATTATATATTTACTTAACAACATAAAAGTAAGCAAAATGGCTGTAGCAAACCTTAACTAGTACTTAGATTTTCAGACAACGTGTGCTAAAGCTCTGTCACGGTGTTTAAGGGATAGGGTGCCAAGTCATGGAATTAGGAGGAGATTGTTGTAGTGTACTGAAAATTGGCTCAAGGGAAAGTGAGCACAGATGGAATCTTTTCCAGCTGGATGGCACAGATCAATGATGGGACCTCTGGCTTTCATTATTTATACAAACCACATGAATAAAGGTATTAAAAGCAAGGCTTCCATAGAGAATAATGAGTGATATACAGAGGATGATTTAAATCATTTTCAGCACCAGGGCTTACACATGACTAATACAATTCAATACGCATAAATGTGTAAGAACAAAAAATGAGGGAAACAGAAAACATAACTTTCCAAGGCTTGAGTAGGAGATGGGAGAATTACTGTAGAAAAAACCCTTGCACGATAGTTACCGCTGCATACCTATCCTAACATGCAGTTACATTAGAAAGCAAAGGGCCAAATTCTGCCCTTAGTTTACAGCTGTGCAACCTTCTTGATTTCAGTGGGCACAATTTACAGAATTAACCCTGGTTGGAATTTTACCCAGGATCCTAGATAACCAATTCAATTTCAGGAGACAAAGTGCGAAAGGTGGATAATAACGGGGTGACTCCTTGTAGTAGTCAGACGTAAATTATAATACACAAGAACTTGAGAACGAAATGATTTCCTTTTGCAGGTGCTGGCTGTGTCCATGGACAGGGGACATGGTAACCGATGCAGAAGGCAGCTGGAACCACTGGGAACATCACCAACACATTGACTTTGAAAAGTTACTACTTATGGGAAACAACCCAGGCAATAACCACAGTTCTAGGGCTTACTGGAATTGTCAAGGTACATTGCATAAAGTCAACACAGAGGAATTCATGAAGACTGAACAAAAATGTAGCAAATTATTTTCCGCTAAAGCATAATAAATATTTCTAATGATTCTCCTGGTCCTAATCAATGGCTACCAATAGTAATTTTTCGGTGGTTAGTGTGAAGGAGTGCAGAGAGTGGCAATTACTGCAGTGGCATTTGATCTGGGATTAGTTTGGCCCCTTGTCTTATTGTGTATTTATAAAGCATTGCCTACATGTATGAGGCACCTAAGCAATTTTATAAAGTAATAATACCTCTCTCTGAAGGTGTTTTTCTATCAGAGATGATCCAGAGATACACTCTAAACCCCAGTTCTTAAGCATTTCATGTGGTCAATGAAGAATAAGGGCTTTATTTTCAAAAAGGTTAGGCACACACGCTCATATACCAGCTAAAAGCAGAATGTGCACACGCAACTTTCACGATCATCTGTGTGAATCAGGGAAGTGTGCATGCAAATAGATCATTATGGCAATTTTAATGTGCAATTACCTATATGTGCAAATACCACATATATCTGTGTGTAACGTGTTCATAAAGTATGTGTTGTGTTCCCTTCCTACACCGCCGGGTCCACATAACACATAGCATCCTACTGCTGTTGGCAGCTAATGGTTAGCTCCAGTAGTAGATGTCTGTATTTTGGTGTTTAAAATTCTGGTTTCAAACCTGTTTACCTGTGTTGGGGATCATTATACATGCACAATCACAACAGCTGTGCATGCGAATTGGGTGTCTCCATTGCTTCACTGACCTTTTCCAAAACCACAATATCCCTTTTAATATATATAGAAATCAAGTGCTGGGGTGAATTCAGATTTTCAATGATTGCATGAGGTTATCTGTGACATTGTCACAGAGAAGTTGGGCTGCATGGGTTTGTCTTATCCCCGAAAGGCCAAATAAGAAGTCATTATTGATGGCTGGTGCTGGCACGTGGGCAGGGTTCAAGTGAGCGTCTTGTGGGACACAAAATATTTAGCCATATAAATGTCTCTCTAAATGTATGCTTAAATATAAACACAAACACCAATATAAATATGGAGAGACAGTTCTCCCACCTATAAAAGAACTGATCACATGTTCACAGAATGTTTTAGTGAATCCCATGCTGCAAAGGAGTTGGTCAAATGTGACAGCAGCAACAAAATGGAGGTGCTAAGGAGAACTGACACATCGGATAAACTCCTGCTGTCGCCTGCAGTCAGCACCTCTTTTCCCCTCCCTTGCCTGGTCCTCTTCTCTTGGCTAAATGATGAAGTTTAAATTAAAGGTAAACCTCTGACATTGAAAAGTAAAAGGAGGGGAAATGTTTTCAAAGGAGATCCTCGGTGGGTAACAAAATGTGAATTGAGATGCAGAAAATGGCAACAGCTTATTGTTTAGAGCCGTAGCTCTCAACTTTTTTGATACCACGGACCAGCTTGCTGCTTTCCTAAGCGGTGTCAGGGAGATCTCAGGGACTGGCACCAGTCCATGGACCGGTCATTGAGAAACACCGGTTTAGAGCATGAGTTTTCTCTGAAATGTTTCTAGTATTCCTTAGGGATGCATTTCACAGGCTCACACTGATATAGTTGCTGTGTCAAATGCTTGTTTTTTTCCCCACCCCAGTAAAACAATTTTCTAAGGGTGACAATGGTCAGATTTCAGGATTTTCTTGTCCAAAAGAGTCGTCTTTTCCTAGTTTGCCCGGACTCTGACCCTGTCAGAACTCACCCTTAAGCAGAATCAAAGTCAGATCAGTATTTGAATGGAAGACCTTCAAAAAACTCCCAGTAGATGCTACAAGAAGTAATGTTGGCAATTCTGCAAGTGGCAATGTTGGCAATGTTGGCAATTCTGCATGTGGCAATGTTGGCAATTCTGCATGTGGCAATTCTGCCCACTGAACTAGTACTGAACAAATGCTCCTGGATGGTTTTAAGAGGCTACTGAAGGTGAGATGGAAAACTGAGGTCCTGACTACTCACAGCCACTAAAGTCATTTTTTTTTCAGCAATGGGGGATGTTAACACCTGTGTCTGGCTCAAATTTCAGCTCAGGTAATGACATATTGCCTACCTCAGTCCATCTTGCAATTTTAGCTGGATAAAATATTCTTTACTTTCTACATTCACCTGGTCTGTGGACCAGTGCTTAAGTTGTGCTAGAACACAGTACTTCTAGTACTTGTGTAGCATCACTTCTTTTTTTTTTTTAGGACTGGAGCATTGCTGTGAGTCTTTCTTTGCTTCACCTCATTGATGAATGAAGTGATCCCCCCTGTGCTTAGTTTGTAAAGCATATTAGGTTGGACTAGGACTCAGGCAACCTGGGTCCTTTTCCCGGCTTTGCCACTGAAGTGCTGGTTGAGCTTGGGCAAGTCATTCACCACTCTGTGCATCAAGAGGATAACGATGTTGACCTCTTCTGTAAAATGCTTTGGGATGGCTATATAAGAGCTGGGTATTATTCGTATTCTTTGGGATAACTAGATATTCATGTTTAAGATATTGGGCCTCAATTCTGCAAAAACTCATACACATGTTTAACTTTGGCTTCAATGGGACCGCTCCCATAAATCAAGTTAAGTGGGTGTGTGTAAGTGTTTGCAAGATCAGAGTTTAGCAGTTGAATATGCTTTTCAAATTCACAAACTTTCATCCTCATTTTGCTGGAAGAATGATTTTAAGTAAATATATCCATGGTCATGGCTATAGCTGGGCACTGATTCCTCTCAAACCTGTACTTTATAATGCATGGACATACTGTATAAAAGGGAAGGTTTATTCCTTCTAAAATTTAATTCCAGTCTTGTCTCAGGGGTACCATGGAGAATGGCCACTTATGCATGGGGAAGACATTGTAACTATCCATTAGAGTCCTGATTTATTCCAAGTAAAACATAAGGTAATTCAATGTAAATGATGCATCATATTTTGTTCTAAATAACCCACCACTGCTTAGAAGTCTCATGAAGAAAACCAAGCAACTGATGCAGCCTTGTACACCAGTTCCCTTGACCTTGTTTTTTTCCACTCTTAGTAATTATTTTGGAAATGTCCCTGTTCTTACCTCTATGAACAACAACCACCAAAGGAAAAAAAAGTTGAAAGTGGCGCATTATCTTTTAAATGACATATTTAGCCAGTTATTCAGACTATAATGAAGCCGCTTAATGAAGTCAATGTCCTTGAAAGTTCTTCATCAATTTTTTTCTCATCTGTCAGCATATCTACTTGCCGACACAATATTAATTAAACACAACATTTCCTGAAGTGTTGAAGTGAAGTCCCATCACTGATAATGAACAGGTTTAGGAAAGTCACATCCCAACAAAATTACTTTTTAAACCAGCCTTATTAAGCAGAAAATTAGACCTAAATCACCCTACAACAGCCTCATTAAAAGCCACTGATCCTTGGCTGCTTCTATGTTCTAACAACTTTAATTAGCAAACTGCTAGTCTATCTGCCATGATAAATGCTATTAATCTTACCTTTCATTTGCTTTCTCTTAACCTATCATTTGCCCACTTCGAGGAGACACATGCTTCCACCAGAATTCATTTTATTTTGTCTAATGTCCTTGTGAGGATGAAAAATATTCTAGCTATGGGTTAAACATAGTTATGGGTTAAACACTCCCCCCAAAACCTCCATTGTCTGGGCCTCATGATTTGTAGTTCTCTTGGATGGTGGAAACAAAAATATGGTCATTATGTTTCTTGGACTACTAAGTATGTTTTCTAGCAGATATTTTGAACTTTAACTTGTCAGGCTTTGGTGGTAAAATAGTTACTAGGGATCATTTCCCTAATTGTTATTATGTTTAAAGCTGGTAATTGTAACGGACTCTAATTTAAAAAAAAATCTATCTGTGAAAGCTTTATGAGGGAAAACACTGTTTTAAAAATATCACTGCACTTTTGAATTCTAGCAACTGAAGCTGTAACCTATAAGTAGCTTTCATACAGTGTGACAGCTTCACAGCTTCTTTAATATTTGTTCATAGAATCTACACAATATAGCAGGACAAATAACATACTGTGTTAGGTCACTTTCACATTATATTAGTCATATGTACACACAGAATGGCGTACAGAAGAACGTATTTCAGAAATACATTATTAAGTACCATGCACTCAGATTGTATTTTCTATCTTACATATGCAATGTGAGAGGCCTTTATTTTTCCAGTGTGTGGTAGTGGTCTTAATCTAAATCAGAGCATTTTCAAGATGGCATTTTCACTGTTCAGTTGTGATAGATAAGGCTGCTTGATTTTCATGCCATCTACCCCATCAGCCTCATATTGCAACCACAGCAGTCACCATGTACAGTAGCCTCTTCTCCAGCCTGACCTCCTCTATTTCACGTCTCGTACAAGACAAAGTCAGGCTGCTCTTGCACATCTGTGGTTTCCACAAGGCTTTCGGCATTCTTTGGATTTCTTCCCCAAAGGGAGGTCTTGGTTCAAGAAAGCACCAAAGCACCTGCTTAAATCCCAATTGACTTCCCTGGGACGTAAGGCACGTGCTTAAGCACCCTTCCTGAACAGGGATGCCTTTCTAAGTTAGGGTTCAGAGTAGCAGCCGTGTTAGTCTGTATCCGCAAAAAGAACAGGAGTCCTTGTGGCACCTTAGAGACTAACAAAGTTATTTGAGCATAAGCTTTCATGGGCTACAGCCCACTTCTTCAGATGCATAGAATGGAACATATAGTAAGGAGATATATATGCATACAGAACATGAATATGGCTACTTCCACCTTTTCATGTTCTCTATGTATATACATCTCCTTACTATATGTTCCATTCTCTGCATCTGAAGAAGTGGGCTGTAGTCCACGAAAGCTTATGCTCAAATAAATTTGTTAGTCTCTAAGGTGCCACAAGTCCTCCTGTTCTTTTTTCTGAGTCAGTCTCCATTCAGTCCCTGGTCTAATTCCCTCTGCTACCAGATCTGCCTTAGAGTATCTATGCTATGGAGGCTATACTGGCACATCTATGTAGATGCAGCCTACACCAATGCAAGGGGTTCTTCCATCTGTGTAGAAACACCACCTCCCTGAGCGATGGTAGCTAGGTTGATAGAGGCATTCTTCGGTTGACTTAGCTGGCAAAGCTATGGCTCTCGGGGGCTGTGGATTTTTCACATCCCTGACTGCTGTCGCTATGTTAATCTAACTTTTAAGTGTTGGCCTGGCCTTATAGCTGTCCTGGGCAGCGTCATTTTCTCTCTCTGATAGTTTGCACCATGTCTTTGAGTGGTGGCTGCAACTTTGCTTTGTCATTTTTCTGGTGTTTCCCATGTCATTCCATCATTCTCTCTGCATTACATGCAACAGCTACACGGTATGCTTTTCACCATATGTAATGGCGGTAGAACTTCCTTGCAGTACACTACACCTTCCAGTTTAGGAGGTAAACTTTTAGAAAGCTTGCAAGCTCAGTTTACTTTGAGTATCGTATTCATCTCTTCATTATTTTCATCCCATCATATTTAGTTGTTATACTGTTTGCCCATGTTTATACACCTTTCCCCAGTTACAGGGGCGGCTCCAGGCCCCAGCATGCCAAGCTCATGCTTGGGGCAGCATGCCGTGGGGGGCGCTCTGCTGGTCCCCGGGAGGGCGGCTGGCGGCTCCGGCGGACCTCCCGCAGGCGTCCCTACGGAGGGTCTGCTGGTCCCGCAGGTTTGGTGGAGCATCCGCAGGCACGTGCTTGGGGCGGCAAAATGGCTAGAGCCGCCCCTGCCCAGTTAGCTGCTTTAATGATAGCTGCTTTAAATTACACGCCTTGCCAATGTTATTCTTAGTGCTAATGTGCTACTTTTTACTGGGTCCAGCTTACTGTACATGGTGAGACAGAATAGTCTAACCTCTTATCTTTGGGCTTGGTCACACCATTAGACCCTTACTGATTTTATTGGTCTACGACCTATACCTGAAGTGGCTGTATCATAGGGAGAACACTCTGTTTATGTTAAATTTCTGAAACGATTCCTCTGTAACAAGATCTTCATTTCTCACAGGATTTCTTTGTATTACAATTTTTTTGAGCTAGTTTTCTTCTCTCACAGGCACAAAAACATACAGCACATTCATTCATTCACACACTTGCCGAAAAATAAATAAATAACCCCTCTATAAAATAGCCAGGCTGCTTTTCCTACAGGAAGAGAAAGGGATTGTTATTGGTATTTCTATTTTTCAATTCTTGGATGCTTCGATACTATGGTGATGGTTGTTATATAAAAACCTAGACAGGTAAAGAGAGAGCTAGAAAACTGAACTGTGTTGAGGAAAAAAAAGATTTAATATTAACAATCGGTTTCTATTCCACCACCAGAGCTATTTGTGCCTTGATTTAAATCTGATTTGGAGTTCTTCATAGGCAGGCTAGAGATGGGTTTAAATCAAAACCCTGGACTCAGAAGCCCACACATTTTGGGGGACTTTTGAAAGCTGGATCTGAATTTTCACAGCTGGTCCAAACTAGCTCCCACATCCAAACATTTGGGGAAGGTCAGATCTGGACTGAGATCCAAAACCACAGCAAGTCCCTTCTCTGATTCAAGCAACACTTGTCAGTCCAACAAATGGAGCAGTGTGGAGGGGGCAGTACAGGAAGCAGAGAGCAAATCAACAGAGAAGCATTTAGAAAATTGTTATCAAAGAGCATCAAGCTTTTCTGTTACTGGATTGGTTAAAAGCCCTCCTAGGGCTATGATGATATCCTGGACATCTCCATTATGTGAGACCACTTTCTGTTTCCTGAGCCCAGCCTCACAGATGCAGTCCTTCCCACCTAAGGTAAATGGATAGGTTTTTCAGGTTGCAATCTGAAATACGTAGGATTTAAGGGCAAATTATTAGCATTATACCCACACTAACACCAATGGGAATCACATGCCCCTACAAAGTAAATGCCCCACTATTAGCAAATGCTTTTTGTTATTCTTATGGCTGTACAAATCTGCCCCATCTGTAAAATGGGGATAATGTAAAGTGCTTTGAGATCTACTAATGAAAAGAGCTATACAAGAGCTAGGTATTACACCTGGGGAAATTTTCCTTTTCATCTATTTTGAAGAAAAATGTTCCCAGGGCCTTAGACAGTGACTCTGAGTTTCTCTCACTCAAAATCAATTTTCACATCATTTCTGAAAAGGCCTTTTAAATAAGAGAGGGGGCGGAATTGTTTCTGGCTTGCAGAAGTGAAGAAACTAAAGGCTTGTCTACACAAACATTGAGTTCATGGCAATCTGGGGTGGGAATCTACCCCACAACTAGCCTGCTGTGCATAATTGATCATGTGGACCCTGCTGATGTACACTAACAGTTCGTTAGTGTGCTTTAATCAATTCTCATTTCACAGTGGGGTAGATCAAGGTGCACCAATCAACTGTTGGGTGGGTTAGCAGAGTCCACGTGGACAGTTAGAATGTGGCAGGCTAGTGTGGGGTAATTCACTCCCCCCCAGCCAGTGTGCTGTGAACTAAATTTTCATGTAGAAGCCTTAAAGGTTCAGGATCTAATTTAGCTTGCTGAACAGTACCCACATCGTCAGCTATGTGTGGTGGTGTCAATGCAGGAAATCTTGGGAAGAGTGGGGGCACAGACATGCAAATAGGGAGGAAATAGTGAAAGAAAATTGCCTTTAAAATGTTGGCCCAAAAGGTAAAATGTTACAGGCCTGACTCCCTCTTGTACCACGTAAATCAGGAGTAACTCCATTGAACTCAATGGATTTATACTGGTGTAAAAGTAGTGTAAGAGAGAAGGATAAGGACCCTGGAATGGAAACTACTGGCTGGCTGTGGAGTGAAGGAATATTATATCTATATAAATCAAAATCCCACAGGATGAGAACTGGCAAAAAGGTGCAGGTTAGAAAAGAAAGGACAGACTATAGGGATGTGACTATGTAAATTAAGAAAGGATCCCTATTAGAGATGCCTTAATATTCTCTTTATAAGAGGAAAAGGACGAGAGGATTGGTAAACCAGTAATAGCACTGGCTCCTCCACCGTGCATGAGTCTTCATAAACTGAAGTTACTGACTTCTTAAGCTCTTCCTTCTGGGGCAGCAGCCCTTGGGTTGAGTCGTGCCCAAGAGGCAGACAGTGGCAAAGGAGAAGCCCACTGACAACACTGAAAAGGTTTATTAAAATAGTGTCATTTCACATTCACAAGTTAGAATCTAGTGCGGAGCCTGTCACTTCCCACACTGCAAGAACCAGAGGTGACAGAAATGAACACACAAACTCGGAAACAAATTACAAAATGCATTTTGCCCAAGCATATTTTTACTTTCAGGCAATTTAAAAATTCTGGCCCAAATCCGCTGGTGTGGCTCAGTTGTGGTCAATGCAAGACCAGAGGGATGGAAAGGCAACAGGTGGCTTCTTTAAGCCACCTTTACACTCCTTTGATGGGGATGTTTGGGAACTAGCTGGTCTCCAGTGCAAGTTCAAGCTGCCTCAGATCTGTAAGGGGCTGTTCTAGCATCAGGGGATTACTGGGAAGCAGGGACCTAGCCACACCCCCTTTTCCCTGGATGTCTTTGGTGGAAAAGATGCCATGGGGTGATGTGTGTGACACAGCACCAGTACAACGTCTTTATTCTACCCAGGCAGAGAGAGAGGGAGGAAAAAACGATTGTCAGTGTCGATATTATTGAAAAAGCAGTGTAATCGACTGATTACAGCAAACAGCTGCAAATCAACAAGGTCCTGGGTTCAAATATCTTGAGCCACTCATTCATTCACTGTCAGTGTGTGGCTGGCGGAAGACTTCTTGATCTTCTTATGCCTCAAGCCACCGTAGCCAGAAACTAAGTAAAAAAATAACAGGACGTTACTGAAACCCAGATGCTGCATATGAGCTCTGCTTATCTAAGAAAAAGAAATGAGAAAAAATGTATATAAACGTCTTCGAATTAACAGGGAGAAAGAACAACTATCCAACTACACATATTTGACACATTTCTCTTGAAAATCCTCCTTTCTGTAGTTTTGCTTCTATGTAAGTGTCAGATTGCGAACTCCTTACTCACCATGGGACTGCTTGTGTGAGTAACTACTCACAACTGCAAGTGAAGAGATCACAGCCTGCCATGAAAATTCCCATGAAAATCAAGTTCCCATGAAAATCAAAAATAGGAAAAGTTGCCTCTCAAGAGATTCCTCCCTCCTCCTTTCCCCACCGTGTTAATGAAATAAAACAAATGACTATCGGACCCCAGACCACGAAGAACGAAGGAAACATTTCATAAAGGTGTTCTCTGTTGAAATGCACAGAAAAAAACGTATATTTTTATGTACTGCTGCAAGCGCTTCTCTTTGCCAGGGCGGGCCCGATGGAAGATGTGAGTAGTACAGGAATGAACTTGCCTATGTAGTGCATTCTCTTGGCACCTGTATTATTCCATACAGTGCCATATTTAATCATAAAGGAGAATGTTAAAGTAATAGAGCTCCTGTAACTAAAATGTTTTCTATTCTCAAATCTTTTAGAAGCTGACTGAGGCAGCAAGGGGGAAAAAAGCCAAGGGGAGAAAACTTGTTATAAGTAAAATTGTATTTTCTTGGACACTGGAAAGTATGTAAACTAACCCAGAGGCCTCCAAGTCAGCAGCCATTTTAACATTTTGCAAGAGATTTTCATCTTTTCCCCCTATAGCCTCAGTTCTTTTGTAAATACTGAGCATGCCCACTATGGCTGTCACTTGTTTAGTCTACTTTACACTGAAGCTGCCAGGAGATAAGAAATATTTAAGGCAGTATAATTCTCAAATCAGTGGCATAAGGATTTTTCCAGGACTTCTCTTGTGAATAGCACAATGCATTACACTGAATATGACCAAGTACTGAGTGAGTCAAAAAATGACAGTTCAAGTATTTGGATGCTGCCATTATGATGAAGTAGGAAAGATTAAAAATAACAAAAAACAAAAGCCAACAATCCAAACCATACACTGATTTTTTTAAAAAGAAGTCAAAATCATTAGAAATAGTTTCTTTCATCAAAGTCCATGTTTTCATTATACTGTCATATTATGCAGGCTAGAGCAGTTTTGAAGTAGTAATTTGTAAGTATGTGCAATGTATTAGTCTCTAGCATCATCAAATTATGTGTTATACTAGATTAAATGCAATTCCGTAATAGTCTAATACTAAAACAAACCAAAATGAAAAAGGCACAGTTCATGTGTATATATAAATAAGGTATAGATACAGATCACACATATACTTTCTTGTGTGTTTATAAAAGTATTTGTGAATATATATTATATATCGTAACTGTGCACACATACACATTATATGTGTGTGTGAATATACACATAGATATCCAGACACATAAATACAGGTGAATTTATCATTTTTCCCCCTTAATCGATTGGCCTGCCATTTACTGGAAGGCAAATAAATGTTAATTTCCCTACTGGTATCACTAAAGAAGAGGAAACATTTCTACAGAATATACAAAAGTTCAGCACTAGTACATTCTTACAAACACCATTACTCTGATTACTGTTTCTGCAGAGATATGCCTGCCTCATTGTCATTTCTGATACTACATCAAGCAGAGGCTGGTGGTTTCCCAGTGGTGTTGTCGCCCAGTTGAATATGACCTTTTTTGGGTGACCGCGTTCAGGTTCTGGTGGAGATTTTTCCTTCTCCTTTGTGAACATGTTAATAATATTAAAAATTATAGAGCCTAAGACGCTAAGCAAAGTTTAAAGCATGGAAATTAAGTAGGCTTTTTTCATTAGCTTTGCAACTTTTGTGTCACTTGTAGTAATAATGAAGGGGGTAAATATCTTTGGATGTGGCAAATTTTAAGCCACATAATGGTGGCGATAAAAATCCATAATGTCAGTTGCCTTGTGGCAATCAGCAAACATTTCGCATTATGCTTGCATCTTAGGGTTTGCGGCCAAAAAACAGATTTGCCTCTGTCTCATTAAAATAACGAATGCAGTCCGAATGGATCTGCGATGATTCACTGTACGTCAGACTAAATCACGACGCTTTTTGGAACCAACTGACTATGGCCTCATTACTTTAGACAAAAGTGGGCTTGGAGGAATAACTGTGGTGATGTTTTTTTGCTCAGCCATGTTTTTCTCTTTGAAATACTTAAGGCAAAAGATCAGATAGATTTTCCCATTGGTAGCTTATGAGGACTGGGTTATATTAAATCTAAAATTCGGTTTTAATACAGATAAATGAACAACACACTAATGTTAGTGCAGGAGATTAGAAGTTAATCATATACACACACATTTTATTTTTAAGGCTAATTTTACTGAACATGATTCATTTTGATCAGATTTTAAAATGTCACTAACTTGTTTAAAGGATACAGAAACGGAATTTTGAATTATTCTGTAAATATAATAATTTTGAATACATGTTTGTTCTCATTCCACATTATGTACGTCCTTAGATATTTGTGGATTATCTTGTGTTAGGTTTACATCTACCAGTTTCCCTATCTTCCATAAAAATGTAGCAGAAGAATACTGCAAACCAATTGTTGTCTTAATTTGCACAGATAAAATTATTATTTAGACAAACATGTTTGTTTTAGTTTCAAAATTAACATTTAAGAATGTAAGCATACAGCTTTTATGAATTTGGAGAATAAATATTAAATCAAATGTTAGTGTTTGTAGAGTTGTTTAGGAATATTTTAAAGGTTAAACTGGATTACTTGAAAATTATCTGACATATATAAATAGAGAATTTTAGAAATTAGATTTTAAGAAATGGGCATGTGTTTATTGATCCATGAATACATTCCAGCTTTTTTTTTTTTTTTTTTTAAATCGGGGGAAAAAAATTAACCACAGTCCTGGTGAAAATCATATTTTGAAGATTATGCTAAGAGAATGGCAGAAATCTCAAATATAGATTTGAAAAAAAATCAACATACAGTAGTGTATTTTTCCATGTTGCTGGCTGATTTCTTTTATAAATGTATGCCTCAATTTAATGACAGAACACTGTAGCTTGATAAAAGTTGTTCTAGTTAATTGCAAGATAGCTGCAGTTTTTAAATTTGAGTAACACAGGTTTCTAATTTAGTAGGAAAATATTTTGTTATATTTATATAGTGAATTTTATATTTCAGATACAAGAAAAATTATATGAGAAGCATCCATGGTTTAAAATCACAAATCCCTCTTTTTCATTTCCCATTGAATAGGATACTGAAGGGGATTAAAGACTAACAACATATCACAAACAAATTTACATTATCAAAATTACTATAATCAGTCTTTTCTGCATTAATAAGGATTTAATGAAACTTTTCTGCTTTGCAATACCAATCATAACTCTGTCAGAAGACAGACAGTGGAGTGAAAGCAGATTTTTAATTAAAATTATTGTTTTGTGCATTACATTGTTTTTAAAAAAATTGTGTTAACTTAGGATAAAACTGCTCTTTGGATGTTTCATATACTATAAAATTACATGTTGGGCAACAAAGCACATGTAATAATAATGTGTATTAGCTTTAATAATGCTGTAAAACCAAGCCTTTTACATTTGGAATAATGTCAATGGAAATTTATTTGTAAATTTATGCATATATTTGAACTTTTCCAAATCTACACCATTTTAACGCCAACTAAACAAGCTTGTTTCATTTTGCAGAGGAGATGCAGTACCTTTTTGTCCTGCTAAATATGAAAATCTCTCTGAAGCCACAACATTAGTACTGTAGTTTAGAGGACAGTTCAAAAAATGATGCAAATGCTTTGTAGGCATCAGTTCATTATTCTCTTTGGCACTGAATATTATTATGTACAATATTTTACCCTGGTATCTCCTAGCGCTTTGCAGGATGTGTTAAGTATCCTACTGTTCACGTCTTTTTTTTTTCCCTTTCATAATACTGAATGCCGAGTTTTGGTCTTGTAGATTGAGTCACTCGAAATAGTCTGTGTTTTGGAAAGAGAGGCCAGGAACTTGCTATGCTGGGACTCTTTGCTTCCAATCAGCCAGGACACAGATGGCAATACCTGGCTTGCTCTAAGTAAGTGGAAGCACTACACCGAGGCCTGCATCCACCAGTGGTCCATACTGTGTAACCATGGTGCAGGTCTAAAATAGTAAAGGGATAAAGGCTGTATAAAATTTCCTGCTCCTTTTGACTCTTTTTACAATAAACAGAGTTGCATCATATTGCTGTCAGTTCACAATTTGAGTTCTATAAGGCAATGGCTCCACTACAGTTAGTAGAAGTTTTGCCAATTACTTCAGTGGGAACAGGATCGGGCCCTACACCCATTGCTTCCTTATAAACATCACTTCTACTAAAAACTTAAATCCTAGCAATGTATACAAAGAGAATGACTACAACAAAGATATAGAATTGTCACTTAAAATGTGATATGACTGACTGCTTTGGGAATTCAGAGAAGCCTGGTTTCTAGCAGAAAACTGGATCCTCATGATGGTTAAAGGATAGTAAAAGGCTTCATTACCTTTACTACATTCTATGAGTTGTAACTGACTGGGTTTCAGCAAAAAGAATTAAAAGGAGACCGTTGTACTCTGGACTCCCCATCTTCAAACCTGTTGCTGTATTTGGTTAATCAAGTTTTTATCTTGTAAGCTAAAGAAAACACTTCAGCCAAGTTTTGACATTAGCAATGCAAATTGACAACTGTTTCCTACTCACAGTTAATAAGATTATACTGATTAGAAAAACATTAATGTTAGTGACTAACATTACATATCTTACAAGCGACAGACACTTGAGAACCATTTCCCTCTTTGCTTGTCTTTCTAAAGGTGTTTCACCCCAGCTTCTCTTAAAGTTTGGAAAACTAAATAGAACTAGAAAACAATATTTTTAAATTAAGGCTGGCATTCAGTGTGTTTTCTATTAAATTAAATAGAACACTAATAAGATAATTAATAGATTCATACACACAAGCTGCATTTCAGTATTATCTGAGCATACAACACAATTAATATTAAAATGAAGGCAAGGAAAGATAAGAACAAGAGTATTTTAACATAAAAACGGGTTCTCAAAATTTCAAAATCCTCCTTTTGCGCCCCCTAAAAATTGCTGAATGCCACAGATTTTATTCTCACATGGAATACAAAATGGAATTTGAACTAAAATTACACGAAAAGGGTGAAATCAAATGACAATCTGTAGGATGTTGTCAATTTATTGCACGGTTAACTCTGAAGATACTGTACCTGCAAATGCAATATTCTCGCATTAGGTATTATTAGAGAAGTGTGGACACAACCTGATTTCTTTCATCCACAGTTAGGAATTATCCTCACTGAGACTTTAACAGCATTGCAAATATAAGATATAAATTAAACTGAAGCAGACACCTTCTGGTTAACAAGAAACAGAAGAAGGGTTCAATATGTGTTGCTTCCAGTTGCTTGCCCATGTAAAAGTTTGTAAGTACTGCAGACACTGTTAGATGGAAACAATTTATCAGAGTGCCTGGCTTTCAGACTTACCATTAAATAGTTATGGTCTACTCTGTTCTGGTTAAATGCTATACTAGTGCTATATGCAGGAAAGAAAAAGGAAATAAATAGATTTTCTCTACTTAAGTTATACAGCTCACCTTTCTTGATGTGTATTTTTAGTCATGTCTTAGATGTTATTTTAACATTACTGTTGTGAATTCTAGACTTCTGTTTTTGAATTTCCAGCTTTTAAAAAGTACTTAGATACTGTAACCTTGCCACATTTCCATATGATTTTCTTGATCTTCTGTGTTTGAAATTCCATTTTTATCCTACTGGGTATGAGAGCATTTAATTCAAAATTGGTTCTGAGCAGAGTTCTGAATATCTCAAGGTCCCTTAGAAAGTGGATATTTTAATCTGAGGATGGATATGACAAAATAAGGAAGCATTTTTTTTACTGGAAAACTGAGAGAAAAGTTAATCAATAAAGTTATATCCAATGGCATTGTTCTACAATACACCTTATATCCATGGAGACTTCCTTAAGCTATGCAGTTACAGAATCAGTCAGTCTTTTCTGTCATAATTATCAGAAAAAGAAGCAATTATAAACCCCATCATTATTAATAATCATCTCTGAAACAAACAAGCTTGTTTTTAATATGAAACTGTTAAATACTTTATTCTACGGCTATTTTAATAAGAGTGGAAACTTAACAATTAAACTATTCTGCATTTAAATAACACCAACTGCTCCGTTTCCAGCGCTTGAGCTAGAATTAATAAACGTTTATCATAAAATCATACTTTAGTGTTAAAATTGAACCTTTGTTGAAAATCATTTCTGGCACTGATTCAGTCTGCAGAATTTAAAATGATTTTTGTGTTTCCTAGTCATTTTTGCTTCAGCAATGGTTCTTCTTGCCTCTAGTTTTGTCAGAAGTGTTTTAAACATACTTTTGAGTCTCATCTCGCTCTCTCTTTGCCTTGACACACAAAAACAGATAAACTGGTCTTCTGAAAAAAAAAAAAAAGGGAAGGATGAAGAAATAAAAATGGAAATGAGTAGAAACCAGTTTTAAGCATATGTCTGTACGAATGAGGCTTAATCACACACTTCATTTTGCAAATACAAAAGTCTTTTGGAAATGTATTAATTAAAATTAAATACTACAGACAAGCAGCTTTAGCGGGACTGCAGTCCTTGCCAAATTAGCATAACACTGGCGACAGCCATGGAAATTGGTTTAATAACCCTAAATAGTTACACCCCATTCCTAACAAATGGCCATGGACAGGTCTAGCCCCTCAGGCTGCTACTGTACCAGTTTACGTGGTCGCTCTGACATTGGGTGGTGGGTATTCCTGTCTGAACACAAATCACAGAATGCGTCTCAATTATTATTATATAATGATTTGTGAAGCATACAAGGCATCACAGCATTAAAAAAAATCCCCACAATTTAGGGACTAGCTACAGAGCTCACTTGGTAACTTGCACCAATGTGACACACACTTGGAGAGAGCTTTTGGTTTAGTGATCACAGTGGGCCAAGCTTCTGACATAATATGGGATTAGGATTTGCAGATACAATAGAGAACCAAGCAAATAGAATAGCAGTGATTTCCAACAATCTGTTATAGTCTTCTCTGACATGTTTTATTTTGTTCTGAGCATTAAACTCTTACAAAAATAACTGCCAAGGTATCCCTTTCTAATAAAGCTGCAGCTTTGAGGACAAAGACTTTAGTCAAGTATCCAAATGCACAAACTCAAACCAACCTATCTCCAGACTATTTCTCTTTAAATGACATGAGTAAATCACTTCCCCGCCCCCTTCAAGATTTATGGGATAAGTAAAAAAAAAAAAAAAAAAAGTATATTGAAATGGAGTTATCCAGTAGTATTTTTAAAACTGACTCACTCACCTAACTTCCACCAGTCTAATCCAAATGATGTTTCTTTACACCTTACATTGACTTCATCATTTATTTTGCTTAGACTGCCAACTGGTTTAGAGAGATGTAGGACAGAGTAAGTGGTTATTCATGTATTTTATTTGTTATAAATACACTTAAATACGTTGAGTGGTTTTATGTTTTGTTTACCAAAGATGAGCAATGACTTTGGAAAATCATTTGGAAAACCCAACCAAGCTGAGAAACAGGCAAAAAAGCAGGCAACAGTGTACAATCAAAATACTTTTGTCAGTCCAAGAATGGGTTCTTAACTTGAAAAGAAACTCTCATAATTTTAAAGCTTCCATGGTTTTACCAACACCACAAAAAACACCTGAGAGCTGATCAGATGGCATTTTAGGTTAATTCTTGGGCACTATTAGATGAATTCCCCCCTTTTTATAGGTGATTTTGCATTCTGAAAACATTGCATAGTTTTTACCCAGGTTGATCAATCCAAAGAAAACTCACTGAGATTTCCGTTTCCAGATTTTTCTCTCTGTGTATGGGTGTGTTTTAAAAACTTTGTTTAAACAGACCAAGAAACTTTGTGGGCCAAAGCAAGTTGATAGGCAAAAGTTATGCTCAAAGTTAATCCATTAACAGGCTGAGAAGAAAATAAATAAAATAAAAAAAACACTACAGAAAGTTGCAAGCAGCATGACTGCATTCAAAACCATGGAGGGGTGGGGAGCAGGTTACTGAATTTTAGCTAAGTGAACTTTAAAACGGCCGGGTTGTTTTGTCCAAACAGCTTTCAGATATTTCCCAATGAGAGAGCAAAAGAAATAGTAAAATACAAAAGAAAAAAAAAAAGAAACGAAACTTAACTGATGGTTGGAAGCCAGGGCGGATGGAGTGGGAAGAAAAGCGGACAGGCAAAAGAAATCAAGGTTTATCATTACAGTGTTTGCAGAGCGAGGAGGTGGTCCCGGGGAAGGCCGTGCATTTCTCGGGGCAGCTGGGCAGGGCGGTGCCCGAGAAGGGGTACACAGCTGACTGTCCGAAGGGGTTGAGGGTGGCAGGGAGAGGGGTGCTGAGGGCCTGCCCTTGGTTCAGATAGGCCACTAGCCGCCGCATCTCCTCCAGGGCCTGCGCCTGCATGAGGATGTAGTTCTTGGCCAGCAGCAGGGTGGCGATTTTGGAGAGTTTCCGCACCGAGGGGCTGTGGGCGTAGGGGATGACCGAGCGCAGCCCGTCCAGCGCGTCGTTCAGGTCGTGCATCCGCCGGCGCTCCCGGGCGTTGATGCTGAGCCGCAGCGAGCGCTGCTCCTTGGGCTTCTTCCCCAGGGCGCCCGCCGGGAGTTTGCCGTCCCGCTCGTACGCCGGGCTCCCCTTGGCCGGCTCGAAGGCGTCCTCCTCGTCCCCGCTCTGCTCGCCGCTGCTCTCCGCCGACTTGCCCAGCGGGGCGGGGTGGAAAGCCCCGCCGCCGCCCGCGTAGCCCCGCGGGCTCTCCGCCGCGCCGCGCCCCGGCCCGTAGGCGAAGGCGGACTGGCCGTAGCTCTGAGCCAGGGCCAGGTAGGGGTCGCTGCCCAGGGACTTCAGCTCGGCCATCGCCTGCTCGGGGAGGTCCCCGGAGCCCGGGAAGAGCTCGGCTCCCTGGGCAACACTCATGGGCGCCCGGGGCACGTTCCCTGCGCCTTCCCCGCTGGGGTCTGCGCCCCTCCTGCGCGGCGCCCCCCTCCTGCGCCCTGGTGGGTCGCGGGGTCTGCGCCCCCCTCCTGCGCCCTGGTGGGTCGCGGGGTCTGCGCCCCCCTCCTGCGCCCTGGTGGGTCGCGGGGTCTGCGCCCCTCTCGGATCTCGGCCTGCGCCCCCTCCCGGGGGTGTGCGCTCCCTTGCTGGGTGTCTGTGTGCGTCTCGTTCAGGTCTGGCTGGCACCGCGCTGTGCCCTGGCTGGGGGCGGGATATGAATCATCTCCTTTCCCAGCCGCCCGTTATATTACAGAGAGGGGCCCGCTGGGATTCACCAGCCGCCCAATCAGAGAGATCTCTTTAATTAATGGTATTGGAGGGCATTAAAACACAGGCAGGGGAAGCCAAGGTAGCGCCCGGCCAGGGACGGCTACTTAGCCACGAAGCCAGTGAGCTCCCCCAAAGGCCCGGCCGTTCCCCACAGCCCGGCCCTGGACGGTGCATTTCTTTTCAGGTGGAGAGGACAGCGCCAGAGGCATGCTCAGAGCTTGCCGTTTGATCGCGCTTTTAACGGAGAGGCGCCTGTCTGCCCACTCCAATAAACACGTCCCCTACAGCAGCAAGGGTGGCAGCTACACAGCTGTGAAAATCGCCAGAGCTCTGCTGGGTTTCCAGGATAAACCCTTTGCAACTTCTGCTGCCAGGAGCCACGTGGGACCTCCCAGCAGTCCGGCCCGGGGACTCTCTAATCACTACCCGTGTGACAATCCGCAGATCCTCTGTGATCACTTCCACGCGGGCACTGACCTAGGCTGGAGTTCTCCATCCCGAAAACTGGGACCCACCCGCCTCCTTCATCGGGGCTGCAGCTTGAGGGGTGTAGTTAGATCGGTACTTGTGCAGTCTGGCATGACAACAGGGCGAGCTCACACTCGCGCTACAGGAGGAAGCTTAATGGAGGGGATCTCGCAAATAAGTACTTGCTGTCCAACTTTTCTTTGCAAAACCAAGTCCCGATGCTGAGGCCAAACGGACACCCCCCTCTCCCCCACCTCATTAGGAGAAGGGAGGCAGTTGAAGCGAAACAGAAAAGTTTTGTTGGTTTTCTGCTACAGTGGAAAGTTTGCAGCCCCTTGCATTATGCGACCGTTACTTAAGTTTAATTCCTGTTTTTCCTCGCTCCACTTATCATCTAGTGCCCCCTACCACTTTCCTGTGAAGTTCCCAGGAGGACCGCACACACTTCACTTTGCAAGGCTTCTCCATGCCTAGCAAGCGGAACACGTTTCTGCTCTTAAAAATATCAGCCCCGTAGAAAGGCGGCGTGGTTATGACAAAATCCAGACGCACGGCTGAGCCGATACAGTATCCAAAAAGCCCAGTCTGGGTGCCAGTGAGTGTTTGAAGATGTAGTAGTCAGAGGCGTATTACCCAATATTCTTCATTAATAACAGAGTGTCTCGGGGAGTCAGATCATTTTTATGGATAAAACACAGAGCCTTAATCCAACTATACAAAACAAAAACCAGAGACAGTCCCCTTCGAACTGTCCTGCACACCTGCCCTCAGGTGAAATCCCAAACCAAACCAAACCAAACCCCCGGGGCTGGGGTGCGGGAGTTGTGAGTGAATGTTTTAAATGGTCTCCTGCCAATATTTTAATATAATACACATACTAATGTACCCAGTCTGCTTTCTGTGCATTGTCCCTCAGCCATGCCTGTTGTGGGAAGGCTGGGAATCCATGACCAGGGGGCTGGTAATAATAGGTTATGGAAGCTTTCACCTCTCCCTCACTGGGGTGAATCCAACTTGGAATCATTAGTGAACCAAAAGCATTACCAGCTGCCGGCTGTAGGGTAGCCCCTATGAAATAACTTGGTGATCTAAGTCCAGTCCCTCATGGGGACAGGCATGTATAAATCACAAAAGAGAACAGTCACTTGTCATAACTGACACCCTCTGGGGTCTGATCATTTGGGCATTATACATGCAACTCCCCAGTGAGATTAATAGGCATTTTGCCTGCACGAGGGACTGAAGGATTAGACCCTTGTGTGGTAATCTCAGAAGAGGAGTAAAGGGGTGAATGGGAATGGAGAGTGTTTTACTCTTTCAGCCTTACCAGAAGCCTCTCCTGGTTGGGATTTATGCCCCCTGTTAACCAGTGTGGAGGAAGGTTACACCACCGCTATGCAGATTGTTCTTACTCTAATAATAAACACAGGGCTGCAGCATTTTGTTGGGTTTAGTATGCGGGTGCTGTTGGTGGCCTGTGATATGCAGGAGGTCAGACTAGATAATCTGGTGGTCCCATCTGGCCTTAAACTCTGTGACATCTATTACTGTCACACCAGCACAATTTACAAGCGGCAACATCGCTTTATTTTCTTTGGGGTAACATGGTTGCAACGATGAACCAGGGGAAAGAGATGGCAATGTGGCCTGCAAAATTGGTTTAAAATATCGAAACTCACTGGAGCTGTGAGGGCTAATTCAGGCCTTCTAAGATGGACACATTGAGTTCCATGCAGTTTACCATGGGGGAAGAGTTCCTAAAAACTTACGTATCTCATGGCACTTTTTGTAAGACACTAGGGGTTCATCCCAATATCCTTAGCCCAGAATCACCTCCTGCAACCTTCTATGGTAGTGTGTTGTCCTGCCACCTGCTGCTGCTGTCTTCCACCTGAATTTCAGTGGTTATTCCTGTATATAATTACACAACTGGTCTGATGTACATGACTGATATGAATTGTGATACATAAACCTAGGATATTATTCATTCAAACTAACTATAATCGGTCAAATTCATTCCTAAGGTTGACTTTAATGAAGTTACACTAAGGATGTATTTAATTCATCCATAACTCCCATAAAGAAAATCAAATTGCAGCTATCTGTTTTGATACTTCTTTTATAAACACAAAAATGCACAGATTTAGTCCATGGAGTTAGACCATGGCTCATTTAAGGAAGGCATTTAAACAAGTGTGACAAAGTGGGACTGTTCTTAATGTTTCCTCTGAATACTGTGTGGGTGCCTCAGTTTCCCCTATGCATTTTTTAAGTTCCTAGGTGGTGGGATAAAGGCCAGTGTGCATAAATCACTGACACTCTGTCTCCTGGCAACAAATAGCCGAGGCCCTTCCCCCCTACAAGGGGATAGCTAAAGGTGAACAAAGAGATCAGGTGACCTCCTGGCCCGGGAAAGAGGCAAAGGTCAGAAAGGAGGGGCTGGACAGGGTTTCAGTTGGGCCTGGCTGGGGATGGGAAGTGAGGGCAGACGGGGTTGTCTGGCTCGCTGGGCCCCAGAATGGACCTGGCTGAGGGATCCCCTTCTCTGTACCTACAAGCTCTGTTTTAGACCATGTTCCTGTCATCCAATAAACCTTTGTTTTACTGGCTGGCTGAGAGTCACATTTGACTGCGAAGTGGGGGTGCAGGACCCTCTGGCTTCCCCAGGACCCCGCCTGGGTGGACTCGCTGTGGGAAGTGCACGGAGGGGCATATGCTGAATGCTCCAAGGTCAGACCCAGGGAGGTGAAGCCGTGTGAGCTTCTTGCCCTGAAGACAGTCTGCTCCAAGGGAGAGGAGGCTCCCCAAAGTCCTGACTGGCTTTGTGGGGAGCAGTTCCAGAGCATCGCCCGGGGACTCCGTGACAACAGGATTTTCAAATTCTGAATGTGGGTGCTCAGCACTTAGGTGTCCATTCTGGGCACCAAAATTTCAATGTAAAACCTCAGACCTTGTTTGTAAGGGTATCCGTGTTTGGATTCACAGATCCAAGTACAAAAAACAATGTAAACTTATTTGTATATCTTCTTTATCCTAATACACACATTAATATTGTTACAATGTTTATCATTTTGTTGTATGACCCTCTAAGTTAGAATTCAAGGATAAGATCAGACTTTTTTGGTGGCTCACACCAAACAGAAGGATACACCGATGAAAAGAAGGGCGTATACATCTAACACCTGTGGCCTTCAGGCTCCAGTACATGACTCTCATCCAGCCTCACTGTTAAGTTAACAACTGACTGGAGGATGAAAGAAACAGTCAAGAGTTTTCTCTTCCAGCCAGACCAATAAGAAGAAGCATTCACAGGACATTAACTTGGGAAAACTGAGAAGTAAACACTCCGAGCTCTGTCGAACAATCCACAGAGAAATCGGTTCTTTGTACTTGGTTGTGATTTGTTCAGCGTGTGTGTAGAGTTGGTGAGGTTATCTTGGTTTAGGAGAAGACGGCTGATGGCTGAGCATCCGCTGTGCCAAGAGAGATTTTCAAAGCAGAGGACTTGTCTATTTTCATTTATTTCCTGGATTCACTATGAGTGTTCATTTTGAATGCAATACAAAAAACCCCAACCCTGATCTTTGCTGAGCTGGCTGGTATTTGGTGGCCTCATTGTATCCAGCTGGAAGGTATTTGAAGGCCATTGCATCTGGGGGCTTTGAAACCAGGGCTGACTCCATTGCACACACTGTACAAGTAGTTACCTAGGGCAGCAAAATATTCAATACCAGTTTGTATGGGTGAGCACCAGTGTTCCCACCCATGTGCGGAATGAATTCTGTTATGTGCACCAATCTGGAGGTGATGTGTCACACATCCCTTCGTATTGGTGCACATAACAAAATTCATGTGGCGGGGGTGAGGCCAAGGGGTTTGGAGTGTGGGAGGGGTCTCAGGGCTGCGGGAGAGGGTTAGGAGTGTGGGGGATGGGGGAGGGTAGAGGGCTCCGAATGCTGGTCCAGGGGCAGAGCTGGGTTGGGGCTCAGGGAGGGGTGTCTCTCCCCAAGCCGTGGCAGGTCTGGGGCTGGCGGAGAGGCATCTCTCCCTGCCGCAGCCCTGAGTGCCTGTGTGGTGCTTAATAGGCTGCAGAGAGGGAACTTAGGTGAGCACTGGTATTGTTATTTGTATTGATGTGGTGCCTAGGAGCCCCAGTCACAGAGCAGGACCCTCCTGTGCTAGGTGCTGTACAAACACAGAACAAAATGATGGTCCCTATTCCAAACAGCTTGCAATCCAAGCATACGATGAGAGACAGATGAGTACAGCTAGACATGGAGTGTACAAGAAAACAATGCAACAGTATCAGTCCCCGTGACAGGCCGTGGTTTTAGGACATTAGCTGCTGAACCATTGTCAAGTTTTTTGTAGGAAACAAGGAGAAGTTTAAGAAGGGTCTTGAAGGAGGAGAGTGCGGTGGCCTTGTGGATGACTATGGGGAGCTTCTCCTATAGATGAAAAGCACCATGGGAGAAAGCACAAAGGGGCTTGTTTGAAAGTTTAATGAGTGGGTGATGAAGGCGGACATCTGTGGTCCATCGGAGGTGGGAGTCAACACCTTGATAGCATATAAGATGATAGGTAACATGGGGATGGGCAAGTGAAGACAAGTAGCTTATGTCTGATGAGATGGAGAAGGGGAAGCTATTTCTGTCTTGAGACATTCTAGAAGGAGTAATTCCTTAATGTGCTTGAGAACTACTGAAGTGAGGAGGCAATGTGATCTTAAAGAAAGCAAAACACACATAGTATGTGATGAAGGATCAGGCTTTGCTTGAGCTATACATTTCTTACCTGGCTTGGTTTTCTTTTTCTATGTGACCTTAACTCTGAAATATCTGTGTTTGTAATGCTTCATTTTGGAATAATTACAACATCCCTGGAATGTTTTATGCCTCTAAATTACTGACACGTGCTCAATCTTAATTCCGTTTTAACGGAGATTTTTAGCTGAGAATAAATAAAAGTAAGGAGATTAAATGAAGAAAAGGAAAATGTAAATTGAGTAACAGAACAAAAAAAAAGGCCTAATGGTGCTATTGATTAGTGTGGATTGATTAGTCTCCCAAGTGGAAGGAGCAGAAGCCCCCTCATAGCAGACAAAGCACTGACTCGTAGGGCATCAGTTCTGAAATGTTTTGCCCTCATGCTCCACCTTTATCAAAGCAAATAATCAGAGGCTGAACCTTGGGGGTGTGCTGGAGGAATTGTTCAGAGAGATCAGCTGACACCTTTCAGGGAGATGAGTGAATTTGTTCCTGTGGCCAGGCTAACCCAGAGTGATATTGGAGACTAACCTATCTCTGCAGGGGAAGAGAGGCTCAAAGAGAAACAGGATGGGGGTGGGGGCACAAGAGCTGAAGGTGAAGAGGCTGGGGGTAGGCGTTTCCCTCGTGCCGTCTCCTCCCCATTCTGTTCCCATTGCATGCTCACCATTAATGACTCCATTCCTCCTTGGAGCCACTGCCTATTTCCACTTCACTTCATCCCATCCTTGCTGGCAAGGCCCTCCCTGAGACAGCTGGTGGCCACCTCCTCCTTTGCCCCTATTTGTCCTCCCTAGAGGCTTCACACTGCCTGGGCACCAGTAGATGGAGCTTTGAGCATCGAGGAGGAGAGAGAGTTTCCCTGCCCTCAAGGCCTGCAAAATGGCTGCCTCCAGCAGCTGGCAGGTGTTACTGCAGGGGAGTTCCTGCTCATTCCCTGCAACATGCATGAGAACAATTTTAGCTGGAGCTGGAACTAGCTCTTGGGGGAATTTCACAGGGAAACCCAGGCAGCCATTTGTATTTGCTGGGCCTCAAGTCTGTAAATAGAAGGGTAATAAAAGAGTTTTGTGCCCCAGCCAGACACTGTATAGGCCTATGGCCTGGCCCCGAAGCTTGAGAAAGCCCGAGTCAGGAGATACTCACTGAGACTAGCAAGGAGGAAACTGAAGTAATCATAATGGGAGGTAATAAGAGCACAGTGAGTTGAGGCTGTGAGCAGATGGAAATCTTGATAAGGCAGATGCAACCAGTTTGTAAAGGTGGAAATAGGAGGTTATTTGTTTCAGTAAATGACAGCTTGGGAACAAAGGGGACACCAAGCTTTCTGCTGCATGTGGCATGTTTTCACCAGGTCCCTACAAAGGATAGTTTGCATGTCCTTTTCCCATTACCTTCCCCTTCCCTTTTGCGCTAATGTGAAATGACTAGCTTGTCTCCCTTCCTTCTCCTCCACATTATAACCAACAACACTAAGATACACAATGACACATGCACACTCTCTCATGCTAGCAATATTCAGTCACTCAGAGAGCTAGGGTGCTAATTTTCTCTGTGAGTTTTAATCTGAAGGTCACTTTGCTACTCTTTGTGATAGGTGTACAGGTAAAGCTTCACAATCCTATAGGCCTAGGAATGTGCATGTAAACATGGAGACTGGGTAATCAAAGGACAAACTATTTCCTTTTTACTCATCTCCCCACAGCTCACCTTCAGAGTCTGAATCTGTCACAGTTTCTGCATATAGTCTCTCTCTTTCACTGCCCTCCTCACAGATTTCCCTCCCATTAAGACTGTTTACCTGCTTTAACCACTTGATTGCTTCATGACAGTAAGACATCTGAAGTACTAATCGAACAGATCTGTATATTAACCTTTTTCAACCAATGTTTGCTCTCAGATGCAGCCAGGCACAGATTCATTGATAATATCTGTAGACAATTCTGTTTTGCAAGTGATAATGACAAGTAGAGATAAGTACTGGAAATTAGCCCTCACCGCCAGTAAAAATCACGCCCGTGAAGAACGATGGCATGACAGGCACTTATTTAACGAGTTATAGTTGCACAAGACATGTTAAACGCAGTGCTGGAATTGGGAAAAAAAAATTACACATATCCAATTAAGCTACCTCCAAGGCAGAGGGGGGCCAACAGTTAGAACTGAATTCCTTTATAAAGACATCATTGTGCTGTTGGCAGGGGGAATAAACCTGGACAATAACCAGGGCCGCCTGAGGGGCGGGGGGCAAGTGGGGCAATTTGCCCCGGACCTCACAGGGGCCCCCACGAGATTTAGTGTTCTATAGCGTTGCAACTTTTTTTTAATGGAAGGGGCCCCCAAAATTGCTTTGCCCCAGGCCCCCTGAATCCTCTGGGCGGCCCTGTCAATAACAAAGACCCTGGCTTCAGAGGTACCGGTAGGTCTAACCTCTCTTAAGGTCATTTCTGTCAATAATTCCTATGTAGGTTCTCAAGGGGGTTCATATGTAGATCAAGTCTTCACAAGGTTAAATTCCCACCTTTCGACACTGACAAACAGAAGGGTAGCCCTGTCAGTCACAAGAGGAGGGCTCATTAGGATCTGACACACAGAGGCGACACGTGGGGAGGTATATGGGGTCACCCCATATTTCTGCCAGGGTTAATATGCCCTGCCCTGAACCCTGCTGCATACCTTTAAATTGTGCCCCATGCTATCAACAGTTACACGTCGCCTCTGTTTGACAGGGCTGCTTTATGTATTCATAAAAGACACAGTCGAGAGGGCCCGCCTGGATGCTGCTTGAATTTGAGCTAAAATCTGGACTTCAGAAAAAAGCATCACAGAGTCCAGTCCAGACTTCTCTCTCAAAATTCATCTGCACACAACAGTCTTTGACAATATTTGACACGGTTTCTCACTGAAACCTGATGTCGCTGCAAATTGTGAAACAGAAATGCTGATTTGGGCTTTGACGTGTTGGACTGTAATAGCACTGAAAGAGGAGGATTGGGAAAAAAAATAGTCACAGGGGAATGACCCATATGGAGAAATATGTGTGGAGATAAGGTAAACTCTTCCAAACAATTTGGAGAGACAGGACATCCTTGTGTGTCAAGAGAGTATTTGATATCCTCTTAATAGTTAAAATAGAAAATAACTGTCAAGTATCAGAGGGGTAGCTGTGTTAGTCTGGTTCTGTAGAAGCAGCAAAGAATCCTGTGGCACCTTATAGACTAACAGACGTTTTGGAGCATGAGCTTTCGTGGGTGAATACGTGGGTGTCTTGCATCCGAAGAAGTGGGTATTCACCCACGAAAGCTCATGCTGCAAAACAGTCTGTTAGTCTATAAGGTGCCACAGGATTAGAAAATAACTGTAACATGCCAGATGCTAAATAAACAAAAATAAAATAAGTTAGTGGAGGTATCTTATCTCCTAGAACTGGAAGGAACCCTGAAAAGTCATCAAGTCCAGCTCCCTGCCTTCACTAGCAGGACCAAGTACTGATTTTGCCCCAGATCCCTAAGTGGCCCCCTCAAGGATTGAACTCACAACCCTGGGTTTAGCAGGCCAAGTCTCAAACCACTGAGCTATCCCTCCTCCCGATGCTGCATGGTACTTGCTAACTTTTTAAATGTGACTTTATATACTACTTTACATCTTCAAAACTCTGTATAACAGTGGTTTTCAACCTGTGATTGGTGGACCCCAGGAATCTGCAGACTATGGCTAAGATTTCCAAAGGTGAAATCCAAAATTCAAAATTTTTTTAGGGGTCTGCAAATGAAAAAAGGTTGAAAACCACTGCTGTAAACATTTTAAACAGTTAATTGTAGGTAATTAATCTTTATAATTGTAAGTGCCTCAAGGTAGGGTTCTTACCCTGATTGTGTCTGGTACAGCACAAAGCCTGCTCTAAATAATGAATGATTATAATAATTTGATTGCTTAACTACCCATTTCTACTTTGTTGTGTAAAGTTCTCTTTGACGCCTGGAATATGTAGGGCAGCCTGCAAACGGTCACATTCACTACATGGATATGTGTATCATTTGCATTCACAATTAGACAAAGCAATCAGGCTGCACAAGCAAGTCACTTCCTCTTGGGAGTACTTCAGAACCACAACTCCCAGATTCTACTGCCTCTCCCCCAGATGACCTCATCATAACAAGGTGGCTTCTGGGCATAAAAATGGATTTGGGACTTGTAGTCTCACCTGTGCTGGTTATCACCTCTTGTTACCATAGGAAGAGATTGAACAACTTTATTTTCTTTTAATGTGGGAGAAAAACACATTCTATCTTTAGCCTGCCTCTTGCTTGCTTATATATACCTGCCCCTGGAGATTTCCACTACATGCATCCGATGAAGTGGGTATTCACCCACAAAAGCTCATGCTCCAAAGTCTATAAGGTGCCACAAGACTCTTTGCTGCTTTTACAGATCCAGACTAACACGGCTACCCCTCTAATACTGAACTTTGTTTAACACTGTTTAATTTTGGATAGTGACTGGGTCATGTTTACACCTTTGACTTTTTGGGTTCTGTTATTCCAGCTAAATTACTACACCAGGGCAAACAACCCAACTAGTTTTAAAATGGAAGTTGCTAAGTTTACAGGTGGGGTTATAAAATGGAGTTGCCTGATATAGGTGGGAACTGGACTCAGTGATCCAGGAGGTCCCTTCCACTCCTGTGTTCTAATTTCCTAAGAACAAACTTATTAAAGTGAAGACTTGTCACCTTATTTAAAAAGAAATCTGGTTGTGTGTCCAACCCCGTCTGGATTAAGTTCTGACCACATGGTCTAGGTCATAAATGGGCATTTTTCCATTTGAAAAGGGAAGGAAAGAAGCATAGAAAACACAATAGCAGGAGTTTGTTACACTAACAACAAAACATAAATAGAAAACAGAGAAGATTAAAAAATAAGACCAATGTGCACTGACCAAGGGCTTTAAAAGTTTGTGTCCAAACATACTGTGCATTAAAATATCATTTGCCTTTTACTGTATTGAGATTAAAAGTCCACAGTATTTGATGTATCAATCTTCCTCTGTGGTTCTGTAACCAATGCTGTGTATCTTGACTGGACATTCAGTAGGGTCAGATCTGAAAAAAATACCTTCATTTATAAATAATTTGCAGGAAATTGAGCGCATCTTGTTTTTAAAAGTCATATAGTGACACCTAGTGCTCATTTTATGGATTGCACTTTTTGCCTCAGACGAAAGAATGCAGAAGGCAATTCACATAGATGACCTCTGTGACATTTTAATAGTTATAAATTAACCTAAAACTCCCCACATGCTTTTCATTAGCCAAAGCAATGAGCCAGAGATTATAAAGTGATAAAACTGCAGAGCGAGAACCAAAGGGTAAGGGAGATGGTAAGGAGTGAACCTTTTTAATGTCTGTCTTAGGGTGTTATACCGCTGCCAATCACTGCAGTATCTGAGTGCCTTCCATGTAAATCTGTGCCCGGTTTCCGAAAGGCAGCTAACATTTTAGCAAGCCTAGGACCCCTTCCTCTACTGCAGAGCAAATGGCTGGATATCAAGAAGAGAGAGAGGTGTGGGGTCAGGTATGTGTGGTCAAGGGACATGAGGCAATCATCCACTATACTCAATTCACAGGAGATGGAGTGCTTGTGCATTGTGCTCAACCAGACAGAAATAAAGAAAGTGGAGCTACTGACGAATAAATACAAGCTACTCTTTCCTGACACCTTTCGGCATGGGCAATAGAGAATCAACTACGGAGTTAGCAAGGGACACTGAGCAGAAAAAATATGAACCATGACCTAGTTAGATGCGTATGGTGGTGGCTGAAGGCCACCTGAGCCCACTATATCCACTGAAACGACTTATTTTTGCAAATGTGCTTGTCTTCACTGTTCTGCAGTTCCCCACCCCTGGTTATCCACTTGTTGCAGATTATAACCCTTGATTGTGAGCTCTCCAGGGTAGGGAGACTGTCTTTGTTTTAATCATTTGCACAGTACCTGGAACAATGGGGCCCTGATCCCTGACAGGGGGCTCTAAGCCATAATGGAGAAGAAAGAGGCCAGTTGGCAAACTTCCTGGCTTCCTGTTTTCAATGGAACTCACCTTTTTGCCAGTTAGGCCACTGGAGGCACTTCCCTCCCGTGATGTGATACAATCGAGGGAATGGATGGGAGCAGAATAGGAAGTCATAAAAATACTTCACATTGCCGTCTTCAAAACACATTACAGAATTAATTAATCCACATAAGACCACTCTGAATCATGCAAAGGAATATCATCATCTGCCTTTTACAGAGGGCGAAACAAAACCAGAGAAGGAATCAATGTCAGAGACTGGATTAGAACTGGGTCAGGCATTCCAGGTGTCCTGTTCTTTCCTGCACCTTTGTACCATGGCTCGCTTTTAGAAAGAAACAGCTGATTTGAGAAGCTTGGGGAGAAACTGGCAGATAATTCACAAATATATTTATTGAGTAATTTGTTTTGGAAAATGTCAATTTTTTTCTCATTGTATCTAGATAGATCTACTGATGAAAAGTGCTAGATGAGAGTTAGATATTATTACGTATGACAAATAGTGATTTGATTATTCACCTAGTTCTTGCTGGGAATATGCTTGAATTTCAGTATCTGTGACTCATGTTTTGTGCTATTCAGCAGCTCCAGGCTTGGGTGCTCTCCCTCCTAAACATCTTTGCGAGTTTGGACACTGGCCCCTCAATTCTCAAATGGCTGGAGACATTTACTGACTGTGGTGGAGCAGTTTTTCCTTAGTTCATCTCCTCTCTTCACATTTAAAAGCAGCTGGTGGATGGTGGATCCAATTCCTTTGCTATATTGGTTTTCAGAGGCGTTTTCAGGGAAAATGGACCCACTAATGGCTTAGATTTATTTTTAAACAAATTAGCCTTAATACTCTCCCTTTGTGTTTTCTGCTTACCCCATTGGGGTCTAGAATTAGTCAGTCATGCTTTTAACTAATTGGCCAGCTAGGTTCTTGGCCTAGATTAACTCCCCTTTGTTCTGCTTCACCACAAAGGGGACTCAGTGATTCCCTGAAAGGGCAGCAGGGGATTTTCCTGTCCGGAGATGGGTGGGGGGAAGAGAACCCCTGGTAGTGTAAAGCCCAAGTCTCTGTATCTTTGCCTCAGTCATTGCTTTGTGAAGGAGATATCAGTCCCTTTTTGCTGTGACAGCTACAGCACGGCCACTCTTAAGTAGCCCCCATGGTCCATCTTCTCCGCCGCCTTTTGGGGGCTCTCCGGTACAGCCACTGTTAGTTCAGCTCTGCTCTGGTTGTGGGAAATCTCTCTTCTGGCCTTTCCAGAGGACATTCTCACCTCTCCCACAGCCCGGCTGTGGCCTGTCCCAGGCATGGGGCTGCAAGGCCTCTTTTTGCTGATAAATTAGTCTACAACTGGTTAAAAACAATGCTGGTGGTGGGAGTCTGTGCTGCCCCAGAGGCAGCAAGCACATAACTCCCCTTCTGGCTCAGTTACACTTGTTAGCAGAGTCTGTATTAGCTTCAAGGTGTTCCCCCTTAACCGATTAAGGCTTTCAGAACCTCGGGTGGAATTATCTCTGATCCAGCCCTGCTACTTAGCACTGTACTGGCCTCCCTGAACTGAATCACGAGGTGTGGCTATTGTACCAGTGGTTTAATCCCTCCTCTCTATAAATCCCTGAGAGGTGAAATGTGCTGTCACTCATTCATTTTCAGAGGAAGGGCGGGCCTCTGGTTAAGGCACTGGCAAGGAGATTTGGCTTCTGTCATCAGCCGTGCCACAGATTGTGTGACCTTGGTCAAGTCACTTGATCTCTTTGAGGCCATCCGTAAACGGGGGATAATTTTACTTCCTTTCTCCTGCTCTTTTCTGTTTTGTCTAGTTACTCTGTCAGCTCCTCATGGCAGGGACTGTGTGTATGTACAGCACCTAGCACAATGGGCTCTGGTTCTAGATGGCGCCTCTAGGCATTTCTGTAATTCAAATAAATAACAATAAATCACTCTGTGAATGACAATGGAAAATCCCCTTGCTTTAACAGAGAACCAGCACAGGAAAAGCACAGCAGTCCTTAGTTTTGCCCTATAGATGCATCCACAATTTCCTTGAAACCTTTTATAAAGTGCCTCAAGATGTCTCTGTACAATAAGTTGCTATACAAAGGAAAATTTTGTTGCTGATCAGAGATTAGTGAGGACATCTGTCCTCAACTGTCTCTGAATGGACTGATAAATTGCTTAATGAAGCAATCTATGCATCCGATGAAGTGGGCTGTAGCCCACGGAAGCTTATGCTCAAATAAATGTGTTAGTCTCTAAGGTGCCACAAGTACTCCTGTTCTTTTGGTGGATACAGACTAAAACGGCTGCTACTCTGAAACCTGCTTAATGAAAGTAGCCATCCAATAGAGGGGGAGCAAAACCCCACACAGAACTTGTGGAGTTATTTTCAGGCAGTCTCTTAAAGTAGCAGGAGGTTGACTAAATGAGCAGGCTCCTGATGTGCAGGTTTCACTGTGTCACTTACAAGTCTCATCTTTCCCCACTAGGTGGCAGCAAAAAGATGATTATGAGAATATTGTGCATTTTACAACACTTAGCAGAGAGTTTTTAATTGTTTCTCCTTTTGAATAGATTTCTCCTGGAGGGAAGACAGCTGGTGAATCGTCCAATGCTTAGGCCTTGACTTATGAAATAGGTTCAAAAGAGGAATGGAAGTGCCATTTGCTTTGCATGGGCTGTTGTGGGGAGTGGGAGTAACCTAGATTCCCTGTATGTTTCAGTACTCTACATTATATATATTTGCATGAGCAGATTAATTGGTCTTGTAGCACCCTCTTCTGGTTAATTATGTAGTTGTGCTGAATGATTTCAGAAGCAACCTTCACCTAATATCTTGGTCAGCTGTAAGAGCCTGAAGACAGGCTGCAGAAGGGCTGAGGGCATTCAGATTGACTGCCTCGGAGGACTAGCATAGCAGATCTGTGGATATCATAGTGGGGCCACTGGGGTTATTTGTTCCTCAAGACATCATAGGCTGATGACATACTCAGCCTTGGGGAAAGGTGGGATCCTATTGCCTACATTGTGCTGCCACACACCTGTGATTAGAAGGGGAGATTTGTTCTTCAGAAGTAGGACTGTAGTGATCACATCCTGTTTTAGGAAGGTGAGATTAATGAGCAGTACTCCCCCTCCTCAGAACAACTTGGCCCAGTGGCTAGGGTACTAGACGGGGAAGTAGGAGTCTTGGCTTTTCTTCCTAAGTCTGCCACTGATCTGCCATGTGACCTTGGTCAAGTCACATCCTGCCTCTGTGTCTTTTCCCACCTCTGCCTGTCTGGTCCATTTAGCCAAGGGGCAGGCATTGTTTCTTGCTAGGTATATGTACAGTACCTGGCACAAGGGGGCCCTAGTATTGGTATGAACCTCTAGGTGCTACTATCATACTCTAAAAGCACATAAGACATATTATGGGTATGTCATTGCTGGTGCTAAAGGAAAAGATGGGCTTGGAGGTCTGCAAGACAAGCAGCAGAGAGGAGGAAGAAGGCAGCACCTGCATTCTTAGGGGGAGCTTTGCTGTAAAACAGAAGAAATCAGTGTAAAAATATCCCACCCCTCTAAAGCTCGGGCTCTGCTATATCAGGGCCTCTCGTAGTCATCATCTGAAGCCAAGGGGATAAGGCCTAACCTGCTTCAGCCCATTCCCAAGCACACAGAAAAGAAAACCCAACCATCCCCTTTCTCCTCTCATCCCCATAGCACAGCTCCTCGCAGCAACTCTCTTATAGGGTGTGTGGGAAATTAGCTGATGGCCGATAGCTGGCCTGACCCAGCCCAGCTCAGGGCAGGCAGCTGTGTGCCTTCCTCCAGCCAAAGGGCGAGTGTTAACCCTTTCCCCGCTGTCCTCCGGAAGGGGGGCTATATACCCTGTCAATATGTTAGCTACTTTTCTGCAAAGAGTAAAGCAATAAACAGCTGCAATGTGAAAGGGCAAGGTGAGCGGCACGTTCAGCAGTGTAAATTGCTGTGGGTTATTGTCACAGACTTACTAGCTACCCCAGGTGGAATAGAAATCTAGTCACCAGGCTGTTCTGGACTGGGACTCAGGAGACCCAGGTTCTAATCCCAGGCATGACATAAAGGATTCACTTGCTTAGGCCTGAGTTCCAGAGATATTAAGGTGGATGTGCCAGACTTTGCTACCTTCAGGGTGGGGCATTGTAAATGGTATCTTTCTAAATCAGTGGGGGTGACTCTGGTGTTTAGCAGCATTGGGCCAGGTGGCACACATGCTCCACTGGCTAGCTCTGCACTGACCTGAGACATGTTTTGCTCCTGGTGAAGGCAATGAGAACTTTCCCATTAATTTCAATGGGAGCAGCTCCCCTCCTCACCCCCGCCCCCAAACCTCTAAGGCCTCCAGACCATCTCTGCAGTGCGGGGACTGAGGGGAAGTGGCTTGTGCCTACCCTATCCTGGGGCTGCCATGGGCTGGTTTGGCTCCTCCTGGCACAGGGCAGCCAACATGGAGTGCATCCCAGCTGCCATGGCTCCTGGGGGCTTTCTGGCAGCCAGGGAATAGCTGGCATGGAAGGGTGCCCTACTCCAATGGGTGAGGGACTCTGGTGAGGGAGACTCTTATGCTGGGGCATTCCATGGGGAGACCTGACAGCTCTTTGGCGACCACTTTGTACCAGCATAGACAGCGTAGCTGAGAGCAGAATCTGGCCCAAGACTGTAAGCTTTTGGGGCACAGGCGCTGACTTTTCATTGTGTCAGGGGGTGCTTGACCCCAGGTTCTGTCCCAGGCCCCACCCCCACTCCACCCCTTCCCGCCCCATTCTGCCCCTCCCCCAAATGTGCTGCATCCTCACTCCTCCCCCCCGCCCCTCCAGCAAGCCGTGAAACAGCTGATTGTGGCAGGCGGGAGGCACGGGGAAGGAGGTGGAGGTGCTGATAGAGGGGCTGCCGGTGGGTGCTCAGCACCCACGATGTTTTCCCCACGGGTGCACGGTGCCTATGTTTTTGGAGCAGGAACTGTCTTTTTGTTCTGTGTTTGTATAGTGCCTGGACAATGGAGTCCTGCTCCATGACTGGGGCTCTTAGACCTTCCCCCAGATATTCCACAAAGCCGAGCTTTCTTTTCCTTTCCAGAAGGTCTTTCCATTATTTTCGGACCTTTCTCTACCTCTGCAACTGGAGCATCCAAGCGTTAGCAGAGTCCCGGCTGTTCTAATCAGACAGGGGAGCAGTTGAAAATGGATTAAGAGGGGATTGAATGTGGCTTGTGAGAGCCTGGCTGTTGATTTCGATCCCTCCCATTCTGGTGTCTTTGCAGAAATGATTTTTACACTGTGTGGTGATTTAAATATTAATAAATTGGAGGAAAGAAAAGGAGAGAGGAATGAAAGGCCAGAGCCCAATGCCTCTCCTCATCGCAGTTAAAAAGCAAATGAAGGATATTTGTTACAAGCGTTCGTTGCCTGGAGTTTTGTGAGCCTAATGCAGAAACAGATGATGATGGTTTTTTACTGGGATGGGGGCAGCCCCGAGGAGTCCCCCGTCGTGGTGCAGTCAGACTCAGTCCCGTTAGTCTATTCATTATGTAAAGGGGGGCGATTGGCAGCGAAGGCTGCCCAAGAGATGATTTTCATGTCATAGATGTTTGGCGTCTCGCGAGTGTTAGACATCTCAGAGAGCTGTTGGGTTGCATGCTTCAGACTTGGACTGTGAACAAGCGGAACCCAGAGCCATGGGCGGCTGCTGCAGGAGAAGAGCGGACAGTATTTGCGTGGCAAACGAGAGCTCCTGCTTTATACAAACCTCCCTAGGGAATCTGTTGCTAAGGCAAAGCTCCCCGCTTTGAGCTCCCTTCTGGGCTTTGCATTCCCCTCCCGCGGGAGCGGGGCTCTCACGCTAGTCGAATGAGAACATGGCAGAATGAGAGTCTCTCGTCTAACTTGTGCAACACCCGTATTCGCTCTGTAGTGGGACTTGCGTGGAAAACACAGATGTTTGTTTGGAAACATGGTGTATGGAAGATAACACTCTTCTGGGGAGTCAGGCCCGTCTCACTTAGAAGAATGGCTCAATTAGGGCCCAATCCAACTCTTGGTGAAGCGTGTGTGTGTGTGTGAGGGGCTGCCTCCCATAATTCAATTGTATTTTCTCCCAGAACTGGGAAAAAGTGGGTGTCGTCACTGTATATTAGGCCAAAGAAATAAAACACATGAACAATCCTCCACATATTTCCATTCAGAGGCCTCCATGCTGGGCCCAGGAAGAAATTTATTTCTCTCTCACCCTCTGTCTTGAAAACTCCTACCTCTCAATCTGGAACATCCACGTAAGTGGCGGATGACCTTCTGGCCCTTGGGACTCCAGCCGTCAACCCCTCTCCAGCTGGCCTGCTTTAATGTGAGATTTTTTTCTATCTCAAGACACTGCCTATGAAATGTTAAACACAATCAAACTCAGATGATCAAGTGCAGCATTTTTCTGCATTAAAAAAGCAAATCAAAGGAGTAGGTGAAACTCCATCCTCAAATCCAGAGCAAAGCTTTTCATTTCCGTGGGATGGCTTTGGATTGGCACTAGTGTAACTGAAGGCAGGATTGGGCCCAATGAGTAACAGAACTTTAATGTGTCACTATTTTTGCACCATTGCCTCCTTCCCTTCTAAGCCAATGGTTTTCATACTGCACAAGATGAATTCTCAGTGCTGGACATCCCGACCAGCCACTCCTTTGGCAGGCTCCCTTCCTTCCACACTGGCTGTGTCCAGGGGCAGATAGTGCTGTTGTTAGTTCCTTGAGGCCCTGATGCAAAGCCTCTTGAAGAATTCCCATTGACCTCAGCGAGCTCTGGATCAGGCCCTAAAGTGACTGTCTTTCCATTTCCCCACATCACTCCCACCGCTGAGGCCCCTTCTCATTGTCCTCTCAGCTGAAGAGTACCCAGATGGTGTGTACACATTCAAAGATGTTTGGCCAAATCCTCTGGGACAAAAACCCTACAACCTTTGCTCAGTCCTTACTCAGGTGAGATGCTTGTTGACTGACATCGGCCAGCTTGGGAAGGCCAGTAGAATGGGTCCATATATGTTTTAGTTCTGCCACTGACTACTTTGCATGAAATAAATGTGCTAAAGACAGGAAGTAAACAGTGAGGTGGCAACATTTGCAGATGATAACTATTTTGAGCAATTTTGTAAGTCTCAGACAGGCTGCGAAGACCTACAAAAGGATCTCTCAAAACTGGGTGACTGGGCAACAAAATGGCAGATGAAATTCAATGTGGATAAATGCATATTGGAATACATAATCCCACCTATCCATGCAAAATGATGGGGTCTAAATTAGCTGTTACCACTCAAGAAAGAGATTTTGGAGTCATTGTGGATAGTTCTCTGAAACCATCCACTCAATGTGCAGCGGCAGTCAAAAAAGAAGAGAATGTTGGGAATCATAAAGAAAGGGGTAGATAATAAGACAGAACATATCATATTGCCTCTATATAAATCAAGGTGTGCACATCTTGAATACTGCGTGCAGATGTGGTCGCCCCATCTCAAAAAAGAAATATTGGAATTGGAAAAGATTCAGAAAAGGGCAACAAAAATGTTTAGGAGTATGGAATGGCTGCCATGTGAGGAGAGATTAATAAGATTGGGAGTTTTCAGCTTGGAAAACAGATGTGTAAGGGGGGATATGATAGAGGTCTATAAAATCATGACTGGTGCGGAGAAAGCAAATAAGGAAGTGTTATTTACTCCTTATAACACATGAACTAGGGGGTCACCAAAGGAAATTAATAGGCAGCAGGTTTAAAACAAACAGAAGGAAGTATTTTTTCACACAATGCACAGTCAACCTGTGGAACTCCTTGTCAGAGGATGTTGTGAAGGCGAAGTCTATAAATTCATGGAGGATAGGTCCATCAATGGCTATTAGCCAGGATGGCAGGGATGGTGTCCTTAGCCTCTGTTTGCCAGAATTAGGAAGGGCAACAGGGAATGGATCACTTGGTGATTCCCTGTTCTGTTCATTCCCTCTGGGGCACCTGGCATTGGCCACTGTCAGAAGACAGGATACTGGGCTAGATGGACCTTTGTTCTGATCCAGTCTGGCCGTTCTTATGTTCTTATGAAGGCTTTGCGGTTAAGACATTGACCTAGGGCTCACCAGACCTAGGCTTCATTATTTGCTCTGTCACTGTGTGATCTAGAATGAGTCATTCAGGGTGGGCTTCACAAAGCTGTTAGGGCACTGAACTCCCATTGTTTTCAATGGGAGGTAGGAACCTACATATAATGGTGAATCCCAAATTTAGTCTCTCTCTGTGCCTCAGTTATCCAGCTATAACAGGGGGGTAATAGCAGTGTCCTCCCGCCTAGGGTAAATGCATTCATGATTTTGAGGTGCTCAGATATGATGATGGTGAAGACAATAAGAACCTACATAGATATAGACCCCCATAAATAGCCTCCCGCATTGCACAGGAAATTGTTCAGGAATGAAATGGGAGTAAGCCCCCTTACTAGCTATATAAAGAGAACATATGCAGATTATGCCCCACGTCACACCTAGGATTAGAAGTGGCATATGGTGTCTTTTTACAGACACCAGGGAATATTTAGAGGATATTCTAGCTCTGTATAATGGAATTGCAGAAGGTGTGAGAAAACCATATCTCCTCCCATCCGCCCCCATAACGGAGGCAAATGCTTTTCCAGCCCACCGTTCCCTGAGAGCTAGAACTTTAGCAAATAAGGGACTTTATTAAGTTGTTAATAAGATTTCATTTTCTCACTAATGTTGCCGTGCTACATTATTAATTTAAAACTGTATTTAGCCTGACATGCTAAAGTGCTAGGCCTCATTATTAATGCATAGACCTGTGCCTCTGTTGTTTAATTAAACACCATGATTATGAAGGTCTGATGTGGCTTAATGATAGCAGGCTAGAATGGCAGCACATTCTGGAGCACAGCCCCCCGCCTCCCTTTATTTCACTTTAAAAGCACAAGCGCAGTTGTTGTTCTACTGAATAAACATTGTGTGAAAAATGATGTTGATCTTTCCAAGGTGAAATAGAATTGCCAGAGCCATTTTTATTTTCTTAGGCTTAGCTCTTTATTGACCTTAGATTTCAATCCTCTTTTTTATGGCTGTGAAGATAACCTTGCTTCTACTTCCCCAAAGACCCCTGAACATTTAGGGTGAAATCCTGGCACTATTGAAGTCAATGAGAGCTTTGCCATTATTTCAATGGGGCCAGGATTTCACCCCTGGAGGGATTCATTTGTAGAGAACAAAGCTAGGCAATTCGTTTTGCATCTCTGTGTTGAATCTGTGCTGCTCAAAATGGCCTTGTAATGTCTGATACCTGTTGTCTTGGAGAGGCAGTTTGAGGCAGTGCATAGCCCCTGGACCAGGACTTAGGGTAGGTCTACACTACAGCCAGGATCAGTGCTCTGAGATCAATCCACTGGCGGTCGATTTAGTGGGTATAGTAAAGACCCGTCAAATCGACTGCAGATCACTTTCCAGTCGACCCACGTACTCTACCTCTGACGAGAGGAGTAAGGTAAGTCGATGGGAGAGTTTCTCCCGTTGACCCCCTGCGGAGTAAACCCACGGTAACTCGACCTAAGGTACGTAGACTCCAGCTACGTTATCCATATTTATACTTCAGCTACGCTAGTGTAGACCTACCCTCAGGACTCAAGCATTCTTTCCCCAGCTCTGCTGTTTAATCTGGGACTAAGCCCTGATTCAGGAAAGCATTTTAGCAGAGAAGAGCAACCAAAATGGTTAAGGTCTAGAAAACATGACCTATGAGGGAAGACTGAAAAAACCGGGAGAAGAGAAGACTGAGGTGGGACATGATAACAGTTGTCAAGTACACAAAAGGTTGTTAGAAGGAGGAGGGAGGAAAACTGTTCTCGTTAACCTCTCAGGATTAGAGTGTCCTTATTTCCTAGAGGAAAAACAGGACACCGTGTGCGGCTGGCCCAAGGGCCCTCCACCCCCATGGAGCTGGCCCCAGCCACTCGCACAAGGCTCCTCCCTTCCCACATGGGGCTGGTTTCAGCTGCTTGCCCAAGCCACCCCCCTAGACTGTCACTAGTCACTTGAACCCTGCCAGCCCCCCATGCACTGGAACCCTTCCTCCCCCCCACCCCAGCCCAGTCTCTCCTCTGCACAGGGCTGCATCTCCACCTAACCCCCCTCGCACATTCCCCCGACTGCGCCGCACCCCACCTTTTGTGACAAAAATGGGCATTTGTCCCGTTTGCTCCTGCCAATTGATCAGCTGGCAAGAGCAAACGGGACAAATGCCCTCTTTCGCCAAAAAAGTCAGGATGGCTGGAGCAGGGCTTAAAAAAGGGACTGTCCCAGCCAAAACGGGACGTATGGTCACCATACTCAGGATAGGACAAGAAGCAATGGGCCAAAATTGCAGCAAGAGCTTCATTGGGAAAACTTCCTAATTGTCAGAGTGGTTAAGCACTGGAATAAATTGCCTAGGGAGGTTGTGGAATCTCCATTATTGGAGATTTTTAAGAGCAGGTTGGACAAACATCTGCCAGGGATGGTTTAGATCAGTGGTTCTCAACCAGGAGTCCAGAGCCCCCTGGGGGGCCGCGAGCAGGTTTCAGGAGGGTCACCAAGCAGGACCAGCATTAGACTCACTGGGGCCCACGGCCGCCCAGAGCGGGGGGGCAAGTGGGGCAATTTGCCCTAGTCCCCGGGCCCCGCAGGGGCCCCCATGAGAGTTTTTTTGGGGCCCCTGGAGTGAGGGCCCTGGAAAACTCTCGTGGGTTCCGGGCCCCCGGAGCTTCTTCCACTCCGGGTCTTCAGTGGCAATTGGTGGCGGGGGGTCCTTCCACTCCGGGACCCGCCGCCGAAGACCCCAGGCCCCCTGAATCCTCTGGGCAGCCCTGCTGGGGCCCAGAGTAGAAAGTTGAAGCCTATTGTGTGGAGCTGAAGCCCAGGACCTTGAGTCCCGCTACCCAGGGCTTAAGCCGAAACCTGAGCAATGTAGCTTCGTGGGGCCCCCTGTGGCATGGGCCCCTGGCAATTGCCCTGCTTGCTACCCCCTGATGTCTGTCCTGGCTAGTGACTGTGTCACAGGTGGGCCATGGAATTTTTATAGCATGTCGTGGGGGCTTCAGAAAGAAAAAGGTTGAGAACCCCTGGTCTAGATAATACTTAGTCCTGCCATGAGTGCAGAGGAATGGCTAGATGACCTCTCAAGGTCCCTTCCGGTCCTGTGATTCTATGTGCCTAGCTTTATGTATGTACTTAAATCCCATTGAAGTCAAGGAGACTTGAGCACGTGCTTAAAGTTAAGCACATGCTTAATTGCTTCTCTAAAAAGGGGTAGGCTTAAGCTTGTGCTCAAGTGCTTTCCTGAATCGTAAATCAAGACACTCCCACTCTCAGTGCCTCTGTCTCCCCTCCCACCTTCTGTCTGTCTTGTCTATTTTGATTGTAAGTGCTTCGCAATGGAGCCTGTCTTCTACCAGGTGTTGAATCCTGACCCCCATGAAGTCAAAGGGAATTTTGCCATTGACTTCAGTGGAACCAGGATTTCACCCTGTGTGTTTGTACAATGCCAGTCTCCTCTCTAAATAATAATAACAACAAAGTATTTATTTCAAATACTCCTTTAAGGGGCCTTGATTCTTTTCTAGGTAACTAATAAAAATGGTGTAAGATACAATAAAACTTCCTTCCAGTTCTTAAAGTGCATATAATTATATCTATCTATCTATCTATCTATCTATCTATCCAGTGTGTGTGTGAGTATGATATAAATAGTACCTTTACTTTCCTTTTGTTTTAACACCATACAAATTATGAATTTAACACCAGGATAAAGTGGATTATTCTTTAAATGAGTTTGCAGAGAACGCCAATCTTCTTTAAACTCCCTATCACCAAAAGGTGACCTTTTTGCATTTATGAAGTGCTTGTTGGTAGGATTTAGATCTTTCCTGAAAGCTGTTATTTCTCTAAGTACAGGAGAAAATGCATTTTCATATCCATTTGTGTAAACCATCATTTCCTACTGTTCTCTGCTTGTCTCACCATGGAATCATAATGTGAGGTTCAGTGGCTTTGGAGAGAAATACATTCCAGAAGTGCAGTGGGAACTGGGAAGTCCTCCGCTATGTTTACTGCTAGGGGAGTGAAGGAGATGAGGGAAATTGCAACTCTTGGTTTCTGAAATATTTAAGGATTCTGAGTGCCCACAGTTGCTCAGCTTCTACCATTGAATCAGCTTCAATTTAGGAGGGTCATGCAGGTATTTCATAATTGTACACATAAAGAAACCCATGGGTAGCTGCAAAGATTATATATGTATTTGGTGGTAGCATCAGCAGCTGCAGGAAGCCACTTTGGCTGGTTTTAAGCAGATCCTGTCAAGCCGTGATACTGATGAGTAATAGCAATAATTCGATATCATTCTATGTACAACAGTGATATTACAAGTAATGCTATTAATACCTGATGCATTAGGAACTACACTGCTTCAAATGCAGTTGGCCGCAACAAAGATAAATGTGATAGCTGAATGCACATGTGTGCAGATCACTTATAGGTATAAGTGTATTAATATCTTTGTGTCACTCTTCCTTAAATTTCTGGGATTGTTAATTTTTGTTGAGAGTGTGAGATTCTAAGATAAATTATAAAGAATAGTTTGAGCAATTTCAGCTCTTTTTCTCTTTGCAAAGTGAGTGCAAGCAAGTTCTCCAATTTCTTTGCTATTTGAGATTGTTCACAATTAGTTGGCTCATTGCAGATCATTTGCCAACGGTTCATTGCAAATATTTGAAATTCTTGCTTCCTGGTGTGTTGGTGAGTTCTGTGACATATGGCATCACTTCTGTTCCCTGACTGGATGCCTTGCATATCTAACCAACAACGGGGCAAATTTCGCATTCACATTTGAGGGTCAAACTCACTGATAGCAATTTGAACTTCTCACGGTTGTTGGGTAGTCGGTAAATTTGCATTTGGAAAGCGTTAGTACATTGGAGTTTAAAATGTGCTTTGGGGAGAATTTGTACTATTAAAACTCATTCGCTAAAATATTTGCAGAAAAACACAAATGGGGGTGGGGGGAGGTGGGGAACCCAGGCCAAGTGAATTCATTAAAACATTCAAATAGATATTCAAGGACAATTTTTTTCAGTATTCATCCAGCTCTACTGCCCACAAAAATGCATATGTAAGTGTTTTTCCAGCCACAAAATTGTCCACATATCTGCCTTTGCAGGAGCGGATTTGTGGGTGCAAACACACATTCAAAGTTGGGGTCAAAAAAATCAGAGGTGTACTTATCGGGTGAAATGCTGACCATAGTGAAGTCAATGGCAAAACTCCCATTGACTTCACTGGCGCCAGGAGTTCACCCACTATCTCTGTGACCTGCTCATGGAATCTCCACTAATGTCAGCGGGAGTCCTATTCATAGAACAAGAGGAGAGAGAGTGGATCACATAGATTAGTAAAGGTGACATTTCCCACAGTAATGATATATAGGATAGTCACAGTTCAAGGCCCCACGATGGGGGGCCATTTTAACTACAATGCCAGTGAGCAACCATCATTGACCGCATTGTGTCATCAAATCATTTATTTGTCAGACACAGGAGCTTGCTGTGTCACTTGCGCCTTCATCTCTCCTTGGCTTGACAACCTGCAACCCCCTTTACCATGCCTTCCCCAAGCCTTGGCTCACTGGACTCCAACATAGACTCCGCAGCCAGCTACTTCTGCTTGCCTAGGGCTGACCTTTCTCCAGAGCATCTGACATCTGGAACGGCCTTCCTTTACCTCTCTGCTTCATTGACCCTCTGTCTCTATATCACTTCCTGTGATATTATTTAATTATGTAAAGCATTTCTTGGATACAGTTTGCATGTAAAGCATTATCTAAAATAAGGCCCCAATCCTGAAATGGGATCTTCTGGTACAAACCCTTGTGCCTGTGAGGAACCCCATTATCTTGAAAGTCAATGGAGCTCTGTATGGGACCAGTAGTCTGTGTTTGACTCCAGGGTTGATGCCTAAAGTTGTATGCAATTCTGCTATCTGTACATTATAGGCAAAACAGTCTCACATGGAGTTCTTACTGGAAAAAAAGAACCAGTATAGACTGCCGGTATGTGCTGGTAGGATATACAGTCAAGGTGAACATTCAATTAAGTGCAACACTTACACTATTTCTTAGCAAAACTGCTATTCAAACATTTTCATATGTTGGTTAAACATTTTATTAACATGATAATATTTCAGACAGAGGCCAGCAGTAGCTTAAACATTTATCAATCAAACAAAAATCTTTGAATATAATTTATTGCTAGGGAATGGCACGAGCCTTTGGTGTCTGTTGCCATGTGTTGAATGCAGTGGCTTCAAACCAGTCGGTCAGATCAGTGGAGTAAGTGTCCTTAACAAGAAATAGGTTTTCTAGCTCCATTCTCTGTTTCTCTCTCACATGCACTCAGTAGACATTGGGCAATGGACAATTTCACTGAAAGTGAAACAACTAAAATTAATCAAGTCCAAATCCCTCCTGTCCAAGAGACCATGAATTCAGCTGGATCAGAAACCCTCAGTTAAGCAGCCCCTGAAAGTCTATCAGAAGTTTATTAATATGATAATTTATCTGGGTAAGTGCATAAAGAAGCTAATTGAAATAATCATTTTTGTGCTTTTTTTAAAGACAGAAAGTTTTTTTTTTAAGGCAGGGAAGTGGAATTGTTGCTTATGTTTCATAATTTCCCCAGTGCTTCAATTTAAAAAAAAAATTAAAATGTGAAGAACAAAGAACTTGATACTCGGAAGATTCGGGGCTCTTGCCATGTTTGGTTCTGGTCTTGATGCATGGAGATAGATTGAATTAATCAAACTTCTTCACACTGCTATTTAATCGGGTTTACAATTAGCTGAGGGCTGCAGGTCTCCCGGGCCTATCAGCTTTGCCAGCAGAAGCTGTAATACAGCAGCTCTGCAGTCACACACTGGGAGTGCTTTACAGACCAGATTGTCATAATGTGGCATGAAATTAAAGCATGATGTTACTTGACAACAGAATTTCAATTTTTCCCCCTTCTTCTCCTTTAACAAAGTCTCTACCTAGAGATAGTCAACCCATCGAGCTGCCCCCACCTGCTCTGAGCTACACATCTGCCTTCAAAAGAGTTTCTGATACTATTAAACTGATCTATGTTCCATTACAATCATTCTGATATTCCTCCCTGTCTGCTTTCAGTGGCAGATTAGTTTGCTGTGAGAAGCTAATAAGCATAGAACTCTTAACTTGTTTCAATTCTTACGCAAATGTATTGATTTCCTCTCTCCTGCTCCTCTCACAAGAAGGATATTCACTTGTGTCTGTCCTCCCCAAATCAGCATGGACATTACGTCAGACCTACTCACCCGCCCCGCTTACATTTGGATTTATTAAGTCCAATTGCTTTCTGATAAACGATCACTAGCCTCCCTAGAAGTATGATTTTGGACAGGCCTTTTCTTTTTCATTTTTTTAATTCCCCTCTTGCAAAACAGCCCAGATGAGTGGTCAGGAAATTGGTTTAAGCACCCCGCCCTCCCCAAACAACCCAAGATTTTCTGAAGAAGAAGAACAAATATCCCTGGGTTTTGATAAATGGATTTGGGTTATTTTATTGAGATCTGTATTGTGAACAGCAGCAGCAATCCCAGAAGTAGTGGGGAGGAGGTGAGGTCAGAATGATAATGTGGCTGTTGTCCTCATTGAACTGAAATGGAATATAATCTAATTCAGCGTACACCTTGGAATCAATGGGCGGAGAACAGAGAACTCCCTGCAGTTAAAAGGAAAACGTAGGGAAAATGTTGCCAATGGTGAAGGCAGACTGGAATAGCTTCCCAGACCACAAAAACTGAATCACTGAGAACTGCCCTGGACAAAGCAAGAGGAAATGTATTGGAAGGAGACATAGACAGGGGATGCACTGTGGGTTCATCCCTGCTCCCAGTGAAGTCAATGAGCGAATCTCTGTACAGGAGCAGGAGCAGGAGCAGGAGCCTTGATGACCTGGTTTTGCTCATGTCTATTTTCTGTGGGCCACATGCTGAATGGTTCTGAGCAGTTGAGACTCCCATTGGCTTCTCTGGGTGTTGCAGGTACACGGCCCGTCTCAGGATTTAGCCCTATAAATCTGCGCTGACAGATCCAGCTCACTAAGTGTGTGTTTTTTATTACCCACAAGTTATGAGAATTGTTTCAGTTCTAGATCATTTCAGTTCATTAGTAGTAAAAGCACAAGCAAACGGAAACCACCAGGCTACGTCCTGCATGTGTGTGTGAATCAGGAGCCCTTGATTGGTACAGTGGGATAGCATGAGAAGGGTTGAAGCTACATAGACAAAAATATGTCTTTCAACTTCCATTTTAATTTCATCTGCCTTTTCGAATGCCACAGCACTGTAGCTTTTTTACATTCTTAATCTCAGCAACCACCATTTAGATGTTAAATCATAGGAACAAAAAGAGCTCTGGTTAAAAAAGGAAAATTAACTCAGCAACTAATTTCTTTCTTTCTTTCTTTCTTTACTATGAACAACAATAACAAAATCCCAGTTCCTGCAGTCCTTTCTGTCACAGAGTGTCACATACTTAACTCAAAAATGGCTGACTGGATTTTTCTCAAGCCTTGTAAAATCATCCTTTCCTTTTGCACTCAGTGCAAGCATGTCATGCTAGGAGTGAACAGAAAGAGGGGTGCATGGAAGGCCCAAGTTTTGCAATCAATCCCCTGCATGTTTGTCAGCCCCACTGACTATACCCATTTGCCCTTGGAATACAGTGCAGTATCTTTCTTCGGGTGGCACAGGGGGGAGTTCGCTGGCTGCAGCATGGCCCCACACAGGAGCAGGGGCTCCACCTGCATGGATTCAATGACAGGATTGGGTCTAACCCTCTGTGGCACTGAGTATCTCTGCAAAGGACCTAGCAACTGTTCAAAGACTCAGTTCTGCTCCTATTGAAATCAGTTGCAAAACTCCCATTGAAATCAATGGGCATAATCCACCCAATTGTCAATGGGGGCAGAGGGCATTCAGCACCTTATGCAGATGGGTTTTTAAATCCCTCTAGAAATGGTTGTACAAAACTTGCAATTTTTGCTGAATTAAGGATGCTGATCAGTTTTAAACTTCTCCTCCCCTGTTTTAAAAAGGGATTTAAAAAAAAAAAGGCATTTTTCTAATTGAGAAAAATCAAACTCAATGAAATGGCATGAAATCAATTGCCTCACTTTTACCAGGATGTTTTAAATTAAAGAGCAGACTGTAACGTCTTGTTTGCAGGTTACTGTAAATATTTCAATCACTCTCTAATTTATGATAAAAGGGACGGAAATCTGGAGTTTGGGGATATTAATCAAAGATCATTATAGGGAACTCATGCTCTTTGTTTCCTCCTGTTTGTACTGGTCTGGAATCTTTGGGACTTTACCGAAAAATGTAAATATATATTTATAGCTGAATATTTATGAAGAGTTAGCTAGTGACAGACCAGGCTGGCCCTGCGGGCCCAAAGGATTTAATGTAAATTCCAGTCAACCATGAAAACCCACTAGAATTGAACTGTATTTCAGCATGGTGGATAAAGCAGATCAAAGAGCAGAATTTCTATAAGATAATTACACACAATGTAACTCTAATCACAGAAAGATTGTGGATATTGCTGATAAAGCATAATACATCTTTTATGACTATGGTTTGTTCTTCTGAATCAGCTTTTTGTTCCGTTACATGAAACCCCAGCTTCTCGCCTTTATTTATATATTTTTTATTTTTAAAGGTATTGACTAGCAATTTACTCAGAGGTTTCATGGGGGACTTGGGGTATTTGTTTCCCTGTCAAAGTGCGGTGGGACCAGCAACAAAAATTAATACTGTACGCCTGGTGAGTTTAAGAAAATAAATAGCCAAACAGCTGGAAAGCCGCCTTTTTGTCATTTTTAAAAGAAATTGCAACAGTTTCACTATTACCAATCCCATGGTTTCAAAAATCAGGAATCAGCCCCTCTTCTGTTCCTCCCCCCTCCCAAATTATAAGATTGGCTTAAAAACATGAGATTTTAAAAAATAATAATACATTTGTTTTTGCCATCTAGGTTTTGAGCCTTCATGGTGCACTCCAGTCAAGTTGTCAAGCTTTTCTTCACAATCCTTATGGCTAGAAACTTTCATTTAGAATAAAAAGTAAGCTGTGATTCTCACATCCCCTCATGACTCCAGGAGCTGAGGCTTTAAGAAGAACACCAAGTATCAGGAGTCCGGTGGCACCTTAAAGACTGAAAGATTTATTTGGGCACAAGCTTTCGTGGGTAAAAAAAACAGACTCCTTGTTGTTTTTGTGGATACAGACTCACACGGCTACCCCCGATACTTGACACCAAGTATCAGGAGAGTCCTGCTAAAATTGTGAGAGTGGGTGTGACTGTCAGCATTAAAGGGGAAATGCAGCGGCTGTTCCTAGAGCTCTGGCTTCATGCCTATAACAATGGGCCAGCACAACTGAGCCACTGTGGCGGGGAAGTAATCTGCACCAGGGAGAGGGCCTGGCTGATGCTGATTATTTCCCATTCTGGAGCAAGGGGGAAACTGGAAACTTGATTGCAAGGGACTCTGATTATTGGTCTACTGTCAGAGCTTTCTTCTGGATCTCCCTTGTGCACAACTGGGCTCCTACAACTGCATTTACAGATGGCCTTTTGCATGTATAGTTTATTAATCAAGAAGTCCAGGGTTTGCCTTCTTCACAGGAGCTTTGTCCTTCATTTGTCTTTTTGGCATATGGGCAGCAGAAGAGCTTTGCTTCTACTGGTGTGAAAGAACCTTACATATGGTTTAATTTCGGTAAATTAACAACAAAGAAAAGAGTTTGCAGAAAGCCGGCTAAATAGCATCCCTGGGCTCGCTGGAATAACACAGCATTTCAGGTCAGCCTAGGAGTTGTGTTCTTGTGATTGGCATAGTTTAATTTAGGCCCTGTTCAGAGGGAAGACAACCATGCCCGGCATGTTCAGCTTAGTGACAATCTATCTCTGGTACTTATATGTAAAGCTGGGCAGGAAACGGTTTTTCCCAGTTCATAAATAGTTTCAAGAGTTTGAAAAACTGGTCTGTCCTGACTCGGGCCAAAAAGTCAAAATCTCGAAAAGTTCTATGAAAGAAATAAATTCAAAGTTTTCATTCTGGGTCAATCGAAAGGTTTCATTTGGACAGTTTTCAGGTTTCAGCCTTTTCCCCCCTGTTGACCCTTTTCTCATTTTGAACCAGCAAACGAGAACTTTTTGTTTAAAAAATGTCAAAATGAAACCTTATGACAATTCCAAAAGTTCCCCCCCAAAACTTTTTTTGGAGTTGGGAGGTGCATTGAAACCGACCCTGTTTCATGAACAGTTCCAATGAATAAGCATTTTTCAATGAAAAAAAAAATGTTTTGTCAAAACAGTTCCAGACCTGATCTAGTTACAGTGGTTCCCTCTAGCATAGCGACTAAATACTTCAGTTTTTAACGTATGTAGCCTCACAACCCCCCTCGGTGAGGTAGTGGAGTGCTATTCTTTCCATTTTACAGGCGCAGAAATGAGGCACAAAGAGACTTGTCCTAGGTCACACTGGATGGCTATGATAGAGCTAGACCAGACTTTTTTTTATTAAAACCAGCAGGGAAACAGATATAAACAGCCTTGCTTAGCTGCATGGCGACATTCCAGTCAAACCCTTCAGCAAAACAGACAAGAAAAAAAAACCTGCAGTGATGTGTTGGCAATCAATACCATCAATACCATCACCAGAAGCATAACTAAAACATACCCAGCATTCAAACTTTGTGTAAATTACTGTCGTGACAGAACCAAAATAAAAAAATAAATTCCAACCCAAATTTGTAAAGGAATATTTGTGCCTGCACGAGCCCCTGTCATTTGGGAACACACGTGTTGGTGGTGCAAAATCCTGTGATGGTTGTGTGTGTGTAACAGGGTTGGCTGACCCCTGAGTGCCCCCACATGGTCAGGGGTGCTTCTGTTTTCCCCTTCTTCAGGGCTCCTTAAACAAACTCCACACAGTCTTTCTCCTCCAATCACAGCCCTTCTTGGGGGAAGGCGGGGGCTGCATTTTTTTTATGAACACAAAGTTCCAAAAAAAAAACCCCCAACTTCCCACAAAAAAGGATCTTCCACCCAGCCTTAAGCTGGGCACAGGCCTGCTCCCAAAGGTACCGTCCATTCCCGCTCTCTGAGCAGCTGGAGAAGATGCAAGGCCCAGCCTGCCTTCTTTGCTTTCTCCCAAAGGAAAAACCAAGCTTTCAGGTGGCTCTTTTACCCAGCCCCAACTCCCTCCCTTGGGGACCACTGCAGGAGACCCTCTCTCCCTGCAGCGTCATTCTTCAGTTCCCCTTCTAGCGCTGCCCCCCTCCCCAAAACTCCCTCTGATCCATTGTAGCCCCACCCCCTTTATTGACTCACCTGGGAGCACCTGTTCCGGCACAGAGGAGCTGGTCCAGGCCAGCCATCCTGTGACAGTGCAGATGGGCATTTACTTGGAATTACCTGCTTAACAAATGGTGCCCCGGCAAATTTGACAGGTGCTTTTAAGGGGGCGCTTTAAAAATGTGTGTTCTGTGTTGGCAGTGAAAGGGACTAGATGACTTTACAGATGTTTCCCATTTCTAGGCTATGTGAGTCTATGCTAATTTCAGATCATCCACTTATACCCATTTGTTCCTGGGTGGCTTCCTCTCTGGCTTTTGGCTAAGATCAAGTGGAGCGAGTCGAACGTGGGATGATACATGCTCTGTCAGGTGGCCAGCTTCTCTTTTCCGTATCTGGCTACCGTGCTCCTATGAATCTATTGAAAAGTATACAGAGGCGGTCATAGTATATTTGGGGTTTACCCCACCCCCTTGTAAGCCTACCAGTATTCATCCATATTCATATTAACTAAATCCACCCCTAGGTATTACCTATTGGAAAGTGCTTTGTACAATCCAGCTAGCTATGAAGACATAAAAGGCCACATCAGGACAATGGAGGGCTGCAGAGGATGATCTTCTTTTCCATGATTTACATCGGGCTTTTGAAAGCCTGCCCCTTCTTTCCCCCCCCGCTAGAGTCTGAAGCAAATAAACAACGTTCCTGGGGAAAGGGGCTGCGGCATTCAAACATCCTGCTGGACTTTAATGTTCTGGACGTTGTTAGGAAATGACTACGAAAAACCCTTGGAACAGCAAAGGAAGAAAATTAGCTCGAGGCAAAGTGATATTCCCCTGTTCAAATATATTTATGTAAAATTAAGATGTCAAAGAAATCTCATTTGTTCCAAGAAGGTATAAAACCCACGTTTTCCTGATCAAAAGGGGCTTGGGAGCTCTTGCTTGCAAAAAGCATGCGGGGAAAAAAGGGTATTGTATTAGTGCATTTTATGCTACTCTAGGAGAATAACTAATGCAATTGCACTTAAAAAGAAAAAAAAAACTTTTGTTAACTCATTGTGTATCACAGCAATAACTTTTAGGGCAAATGCTTCAAAATGTGGCCTCTGATTTTGCAGGCACAATTCTGCAAGCAGTGTTTTGGCATGCACAAAGGATCATATATGAAGAACTGGAGGGGTAGATGCATCCGATGAAGTGGGTATTCACCCACGAAAGCTCATGCTCCAATATATCTGTTAGTCTATAAGGTGCCACAGGACTCTTTGCTGCTTATATGGAGAACTGAACATTCAAATCTGGGCCTGATCTGACTCCACTGATTTGCATGCTAGCTAGGTGATTTTGATGCATAAAGACTGATGCTTCCTAGAATATTTGAGCCTTATTTCTGTGAGGATGGTACTTATCCAAAATGATGCTATAGGACAGGACTGGTAGCACTGCTTGTCATTAAAGTTGTCCAACTCTTCCCATGATAAGATAAGATCCCTGCTCATTTTAGTGTGTTTCTGAGCTTTTTTGCTCGTGTGTAACTCTATGAGCTAGATTCTCAGCTAGTGTAAGTGGGCACAGCTCTGTTGACTGGGTTGGAGGAACACTGATTTATACTAGTTGAGAATCTGGTCCTCTATTTCCAGCAATGTGTGCATCAGTGAGAAGATGAGCATTCTGAATGCAAAAAGGATGCACAACAGAAATAACACTATATATGCAGTACCATTAGAAATGGTACATGCTGATGCCTGCACATGCGAACATCCAAAACTTCTGATCATTTGTTCCTTTTCTTCCAATTCACCTCAATTGTTATGGGTTATTATTTCTCCTGGGATCCAGGACCATATTACCATTATTCATTCATCTTCTGTTCTGTCTACCTGCATCTGCTACCATCAGTCACCACTGCCTCTGTGCTCTGCGCAATTGAGATCTGTCACATCTTAGCCCATCGCTGTAGTTAAAGGCAACCTTCTGATGTTCTGGGTCATCAGGATCCATGAATGAAGGTGCGTTTGCAGCATTTGAGTAAATATTGCTGCTTCATTATATGGAATCATTATATTTTCTCACTTTGTAAATTTGAATGTACTTGAGGAGATAACAGGGTGAAGTTTACACTTTCCTGGGCTAGAGTAATTTTTTCGAACATCTTTTTCCTTTGCATTTTATTGTTCAGTCCAGAAGAGATAATTGGATGCATTATCTATTAGAACCTGGAGAGTGCTATTAAATAATACTCTAAATTAGATTAATACTTGGATGAGATATTAATTATAACAACATCATCAGGGCATTTAAAGACCATGAGCCAAGCAGACAGGAGGTGTAAATCAGTGTAGCTCCTATTTACACTAGCTGAGGGTTTGTCCTTCTGGGTGCACGTTATGTTGATGGCATATACATGTGCATTGTATGGAATTAAGTTGCTTAAAGATATGTTTTAACGAAAGTTCATGGTCAGCTTGCCATTAACTGCTAGAGAGTGGTAGGGAAAGTCATTCTGGGTCTTTAATTCAACATTTCATGGTATATTAACCATCTGCAACAGTAGGATAAAGCATTACAAATACTAGTTTGAAGTCCCCTAATAAATCTGCCTCCAGGAAAAGTAGCCTCAGTTGGAGCTGCCAAAAAAAATCCCCAGCACACAAGTGCTGTCAGAGTGCAAAAACCTCATTGCGTTTCAGGGCACTGCATACCAGCGGAGATGTTGTTCCATATCTCTTTCCCAGTCCGTTATTCCCCAGTGGGAGCTACTGGAGGTTCACTCTGTGATCTGATCAGAAAACTCAGCCGGTCTTGCACTGGGGGCAGCTGTGCTGGGTGGGGGAGGGAATGACAGCAAATGGGATTGCACTAATGCACATGATAATGAAGTTCGTGTAGCTTGGATTGTTCCTTAAGTAGTATTTGCTCAGAATGTACACAGTGCTCAGTGGGGATTTTTTTTTTCCCTGAGAAACCAGCTGAAATCTCATATCTCTGCCTAGGCCAGCTTGCCCATCTGTTTTGATGGCTTCTTTTATCACTAAGCAGCCCTGTGAAGAATGAGCACACTGAAAGGTGGGGCTTTCTCTCTTGCCGATAGTGGACAAGGCCCTCCCCACTGATCTTGCATATTAATATAGTTGGGGCTCCGTGGCCATAGGCTGATTGCATTTGCAAGTGTTAATCGTTCAGGGGCCAGACAAGGTGAATAAGCAAACTACATTTTATTCAGTTGGACAGTGGGAGGAGCAGAATGGAAATGATCTTTCTGTCCGTTTGTCACTGAGCTATATTAATGCTGTTCCTGGTGTTGAGAAACACCGAGGAGCAGATGTCTGCATTGATAGGCTCCTCTCTGTTGAAGCAAGCCTGAATCAAAGCCGCATATCCAAACGCCTGTGAACTTTGGGGAAAAAATCTCATCCAACTCTTTGGTTTCAGGACTTTATGGCTGAGGCTCATATCTCATCAACCAACTGTAATTCGTAAATCTCTTCTGAGTAGTAATACTAAAGTAGTGCCTAGAGCAGAGTTTATCAAACTGGGGTCGTCACTTGTGTAGTGAAAGCCCCTGGCGGGCTGGGCCGGTTTGTTTACCTGCCCTGTCCACAGGTTTGGCTGAACGCGGCTCCCACTGGCTGCGGTTCGCTGCCGCAGGCCAATGGGAGCTGCTGGAAGCGGCGACCAGTACGTCCCTCGTCCCGCGCCGCTTCCAGCAGCCCCCATTGGCCCGGAGCAGCAAATCCCACTCGCGGATGAGATCTTTGTAGGACAGTGGAGGGGAAAGAAGGGAAGGGGAAGATAGCTTCCCCAGAGATAGCTCATGGGATGGGTAGACTGAGTGATGGGGAGACAGAAGAGGAAGCCATGGTCCATGTCGTCTGCCCCTAACGAGGGACAGGTTGCAAGAAAGGACGAGTGTCGGTGACTGTTCCTACACAAACCCCTATGGGTATGTCTACACAGCAGCTGGGAGATGTAATTCCCACTGGGGTTAGATGTACACGCACCAGCTCTGCTAGAGCTAGCACCTAAAAATAGCTGTGTGGCCACAGCGGCATCTTGGGCTATCCACCTGAGTACAATCCTGCCCAACACCCACCTCCCCGGCTACATACTGGTTAGTGCCAGTCAACGCCGCTCATGCTGCCACGGCCCTGCTGCTCTTGAGGCACTAGCTCGAGCAGGACTGGTGTGTATGTGTCTCCCCATGCTGGGAATTACACCTCCCAGCTACTGTATGGACACACCCAAAGACAGAGGTGTAGCAGCCCCATACCCTGTGCAGGGAGAGGAGAGAAGGAACCATACTCTTATGCTCCATGATGTGACTAGTGAAGAGGAACAGGCTTTGTGGGCCTTGTGCCTCACAACATGCCATTGGCTAATGGTGGTAATATCCACACCTTGAACTATTACTGGGTTCAAAAAAGAACTAGATAATTTCATGGAGGACAGGTCCATCAATGGCTATTAGCCAAGATGGGCAGGGATGGTGTCCCTAGCCACTGTTTGCCAGAAGCTGGGAATGGGAGACAGAGGATGGATCACTTGATGATTACCTGTTCTGTTCATTCCCTCTGGGGCACCTGGCATTGGCCACTGTCGGAAGACAGGATACTGGGCTAGATGGACCTTTGGTCTGACCCACTGTGGCCATTCTTATGTTCTGATGTTCTTATGCTGTGAGTTATTCGTCCCGGATCAGACATCCGTGTGTTATTCTGTCCTATGCTGTGCTGTTAGCCTCCAGGATTCTTTGAGTATATTTTTGCTGTGGGTGCATTGATGGGCAAATATTTAAGCAACTGCTGAGTCAAGGGTTGCCCAGCAAAACAGATATTAATTATTAATTTCTGATCATTAATTGTCATGACTACAAGTCCAATATTGTCATCCTCTATAATACTGCCAGCCTCAGTGCACTGATATCATTATTTATTTCTATTGCGATAGTGCCTCGGATCCCTAGTCCTGGACTAAGACCCCATTGGGCTAGCTGTTGTACCAACACAGAACAACAACTCCTTGCCCCAAAGCGCTTACAATCGAATCGATGCTCTAACGCTTCCCTCAGAGGATCTCAAAACACTTTGAGGAAAGATTATTATGATCATTTCCAGATGGGGAAGGGGGAAATGGGCCACAGGACAGGTGAGGGACAGCTTGTTCATTAGCTATTTCCATTGGTGAGCAGTGACTCACTGTTTGCCAGTCTGAATCAGGAGTTCGCAATCTGGCCCTGCAGGAATTGCCCGGGTTACACAATGGATCCGTGTAGTGGGGTCAGAACCCAGGCTACTGTGATGCCCAGCTCCCTGCTTTAACCACCAGAGAATGCTGCCTGGCTTGCATCACACACATACTTCTTGGTATGGAAAAAAGCGTGTTTCAGTGTAAACTTAGTACTCGTGTTGTGTGTGGCAACAACCATAGCCAAAATGAAGAGGAAGAGGAAGTTGTGAGTGCTGGAAAGAGGAAAAAGTAGCTGCAGAATAGCCAGGAAGGTTGGGCCACGTGAGAGAGAGGCAGAAAGTGAGCATGATAATTGGCAGAGCCTGGTAGGCAGAGCCACCGATGCAGATATTCGGAGCTGACACAGAGGATACCACACCTATAGTCCTGTTGCTTCATTCTCCATATCACTCTACTCTTATTTCAAGATCTGATCCAGGCTGACTCTTTTCACCTCCTTTTGCTGTAAAGTTGCCTATTAATGTTGACAATGCCGATGACGGGGGGATGTGGCATTAGTACTGACAAATGCTGGTAATTTGCAAGCAATGTTTTCCCTTTAGCTCCAGTGGGAAATCACCTAACCTTTGCCAATAACTCTCAACATAACTCATAAAACCTCATCTTCCATCATTAGGAGGAGGAGCATTTCTGAAAATTGTAAGCCTCTTCCTGAATCTATCCATGCTAGACTATACAGAGGATGTGATATTAATCAGTATGTGAGGCCCAATGTAGTATGAAGGATTCTCTTACAAAATATTTTTACCATATGCTCTCTGATATTATGCTTATTGATTATGCTTTTAGAGCTCGCCTCTCTCCCCACTGATTTTTAGACATGTTGCATCATTTGACTTTTTATGTGTGGTTTTTTTATATTGTTTTTTTTTAACCATAATGCATTTTAAATTATGTGTGCTGAGCATTTGTGTATGTGCATTTTTAACAACAATACTAATTTAATAATCATAATGGGCTGGCGTAATTACAAGCAGTGGGTGTAAATCAGCATTGCTCCATTGACGTTGAAGGATTTGATGCCAGATCTGTTTGCTTGAAACATAAGGGCCAGATTTTCAGCTCCTAGCAGCTCCCATGGAGAATAACGGGGGCTGCTGGACACTGATGTCTTTTGAAAACCTAGCCTTAACTGTTCAGCAGAGAAAAAGACACACACACACACACACACAAAGCAGAGAGAGAACAACAATACTGTTCGGAAGCATATTGGAACCTCCAATATTCAAACACAGCCTCATATCTCTCTTATTTTGCAGAAGCTGTAGCAAAGCAATGCTGATAGCAACGGCCTATAAACTGAAATTAAAATGTAATGGGGGTGGGAGGTAGCACCAAGCCAGTGTGGACCATCTGAGCTGTTGCAATTCTAGAATTCATCAGCGCCGATGAAAGTGGAAGGCGGCTGTTGTGTTATTGATGCCGGGGGGCTGGGGGGAAGGAGAGATTATTGCATTACGGGCATACAGTAGGTGGAGAAAGATTACCGTGTGAGCGCTGGTACAAGAAGTGAGATTATCCGAATGCAATAAGCCATTGTTACGGCAATGACATTTTCCCCTCACCCACCCTCCACTGCATAACATTAAAGGTCAGTAATAGCCAGCCAGATGGCTGGAGGTGGGTTGGAGATGAGGGGCTGCTTTCCAGGGTCATTTTCTCGAATGGTGATTGTGCTCAGAGAAATATTTTGGTTTTCTGACTGGGATTTCATCTTAGTGCTGCAGGAGGGGGAGATGGAATTTGGGTTAGAATATTGCCCTTCTCACGTGCATCCACACTCTTCTGCATTACAGCTCAGAGAAGGCACTCAAGTTTTCAGCATGGCCACATCTCAGGCAGAGAAATCATGATGGGATTAAAACCACTGGATTTTGGCTTTATTTTATAAACAACTTCTGTCGAACAGTTTTCTCATGTGCTCCTTATGCTATAGAGGCACAGTGAGCTCTTGGGGGCAGGACTGTCCTTTTTCTCTGGTTGTTGACCAAATGCATGTGTGTGTGTGTGTCAGTTTCACCTGCCTGTTTTCAGAGGTAACCTGCCTCCTCCAAAGACAATGCCATTTATGTCTGTTCTCAACTTGGCCCCATGATTTTTACTAACCCATGTTCCGTCTCCTTCTGCATTTGCTTAACTGTTGTCAAAGCAGACTCAGTAATGCTAATCTTAATTGAATAAAACCATGACCCACTCCAGAAAAAGTATCTGACAATGTAAACTGACCTCCCTAGAAAATGAATCAAACAGTGTTCATTGGCTTCATGCTCAGCTCATTGAACTCTGTGGACAGATTTTTCATTGACTCCAGTGAATTTGGATCAGGCCCCAGGTGTTCAGCTCATATCCTCTCGGATTTAATTGGGTTACAGGGGTGACTTCTGATCCCTGATCCCAGGGGATGAGGCCACAGGGAAATGGCCCGTCTTCGGCAATCTCATCTGTCTGTAGTCTCAGGCTGGGAGAGAAGAATGGCTGCTTAATCAGATGCACAATCTGAAAATGTCACATTATTATTTATGAAGTGTTTAATAATCACACCGCAATCATCGAATGCACTGGGATGGAAAGTGAAAATACATTTGTTAAAAAACAGTATATTTGAATTTGGCTACTCAGTGAAAAAAAAATAAAGTCAACACTTTCTTTTAATGTGAAGAATGTAGGCCATTCCAGTGTTGCAATGATGCCTAATTTATGTCTGGCATCAGAAGTAATTGACAAGCAGGACAATTTCTCTTTCTGCAGCTACAACCAGCTATTGACAGATCTCGTCCCTTTTTACTGTCTAAATGCGTAGCTCACTTTTTTGTCATTGTGACACTACACAAAGGTTGTTTAGTCCTGCACGCAGCAGCGTAGCCATTAGATTATCTCTGAAGAGCGACACGTCTCTAAAATTCACCCTGGAAATATCTGAATAAATATTCCATGAAATATAAGAGCAATAGTTCAGCTGGAATATTGAGTTTCTGTACAAAGCAGGGTCTTGGTTGTCCAAACAATGTCTGCCAAATGGGACGCTTCATTTTGAGAATCTGGGCCTGAGAACTGGACTGGCACAGAGACTGGAGTAACCACTTCCGTAGAACGTGTTTTCTCAGGAAAACAAGGTTGAGTCTCATTAGGAATGTGAGATGGGCCACTGTACCTGGTAGGGAATAAAAAGAGGAATCCAGTCTGTAGTGCTTTCAGATATATACAGCCGGCAAAAAAGAGAGCAGTATAATTTTCATTTATTGTGCATGTGCGTATTGGGTTTGTGTGTATGTGTGTGTGCTGGGTGGCTATTTCATCTAATTTAATCTCTCTCTTGTTCTCGCTCCTTCTCTTTGTTCCCAAGGAAGCATACTGAAGGAGAGTGTGTGGTGTCTACTTAAGCTTGCAAAATTATTCTCGCTCACAGTTTTATCTTTCCTTCTTTGTAGGACAGCAAATGTGAAAAATCGGGACGGGGTGGAGGTGTAATAGGAGCCTATATAAGAAAAAGACCCAAAAATTGGGACTGTCCCTATAAAATCGGGACATCTGGTCACCCTGCTTCTTTGGCAAACTGGCACTTTCCTCTCTGTGTATTTAATGGGTAGGAGATTCAAATGCATATACACCTCTACCTCGATATAACGCTGTCCTTGGGAGCCAAAAAAATCGTACCGCGTTATAGGTGGAACCGTGTTACAGCGAACTTGCTTTGATCCACCAGGGTGTGCAGCCCTCCCCCACCCCCGGAGCACTGCTTTACTGCGTTCTATCCGAATTCGTGTTATATCGGGTCGCGTTACATCGAGGGAGCGGTGTATTTGAAAATCATGATTTTTATTCGGTGGTGGGCAGCTGAGCACCTCCAAGTGTCAGCGAAGAGACTGGGAGATGAGTGCACGCTGCATCGTGCAGGATTGGGTCTTTTGCTCCTTCCTTCTTTATCTGTCAGTAGCTTTCGCTACCTGATAGCACCGGCCCGGGGATCTGGCTTTGCTAGTTGGTTTGTGCTCCCTCCGTTGGCTGCCTGACTCTGCAGTGGGGGAGAAAAAAAATAAGTGAAATAAATGTTGGTTGTGCACAAGTGGCGTCTCTTTATTTCTAATTCATCAGCAACAGGGTGATCGATTCTGGAGGACAGTACCGCAAACGGGCCGGATCCTGCAAGGCGCTGAGCACCTCTTGAGACATGTTGCGCGGCCTCAGCGCCCACTGATGTTAGGGAGTCGTGGATGCATCTTGCAGGGCTGGGCCATGACTTGGTAAGAGAGGGGCCTGATGCTCAGTTACCCTGTCCTGGACAGCGCTTGGGATGGGGACGAAATGTGTGTGTCTATGGGAACAGCTTTAAGTCACTTTAGTGCTCATGTATTTTGGGGCCACAAAGGGGCCTGCTCAGCCCTCAGGGTAGGTTATAGTAGCCTCAGAGCTGCTCTAACTTACACTCTTTCTCACCGCCCCCTGTGGGTCCTGGGAAGCACAGAATAGCTGTAGTGCAATGCATCCTGACATGCCCTGGTTCTGTCCCCTGCACAGGGGGCTGGGAGGAGAGAGGGGGTAGAGCCCTTACACCAGCTTTACACTGGCTGGGGGGGTTCATTGCACAGGGTTATCCTTAGGGGGCCGTTTAGACCCTCTTGAGCACACCTCTGAACTGCCAGCAAGGTATAAAGGGGCATTTGTGTAACAGAGAATCAGGCCTAGAGTCTACGATAATGGGGCAGATTAACTGGCACACGCTGCAGGCTTCATCCTGCTCTGGCAATGCAGAGTAGCCGGAGCGTGTTAGTGAATCAGGCTCAGTATATCAGCTATACCTGACACAGTTAGTTCAGTTGTTTTAAGTTATGAACATTCATAGTTGGGAAGTTGAAACTTTTTCATTTTCTTTTGGATCAGCTGAAAACTGCAGCTGTTTAGAACACTGGCGGTGTTTGAGCTGATACTGACCTTTCACTAATACTCCTTTTTTTTTTTTTGCGTGAAGTATATTTCTAATCTCTAGTTACATCTACACGCACATACATCCTTCTAAGCACTTATTTACCGGCAGTGAAAGTGTCCTTAGCTTAAAGGTGAATGCAACAACTGCCAAGCTATTATTTTTAGATGTCCATCACCATTTCATATTTCTCCACTGTGCTGGGGAAAAGAGCAACTTCCAAATCTTTCCATTAGCTGCAGAGAGCCATCAGCTAACCCTAGAATTAGGAGCTGCAATACTAAATTACGGATAGGCCATGTGACTGCAATAAGGCTAGAATGTGTCTGGCAAAGTTGTCTGAGCAGATTTCTAATTCTACCTTATCAACTTTCTTGATGCTTAGCTTTAGCCAAGTCACTTTGGGGTCCATTTTCTGCCAGACCTCTACCCATAATGCCGTGCACCCACACATATAGGGCTACACTCCTGCTAAAACACGTATGGGCCTGATTCTCCACTTTGACCTACTGTGATCCTTAACACCTCTGCAAGTGATTTAGTACCGTTTTACACCTACTCTTCACCCACTCTGCCTGGGTGTCAGAGACAACACAAGGTGCATGGAGAAGCAGGCCCATATAGGTACTGTATATATTTTGTATATCTTCCTACGTGTGATCTCTGCAGATTAATGTAGTGCAATCAACACAATTTAATATGTTACTACTAAATACGTTAATTATATTATTCCTTTCCAACACCGCAATCACTAGATTTTTATGTTTTGATGCCAAATCTAGTAAAACTTTAAATTATGGTAATTAAATAATTAGCCATAATATGTGACAAGCTAACAAAAAGATTGCTGTGTTTTATTATTTAGCCATGACATGGTTGGTTCTGTTTTTACTAGGCAGCCAGTGTTTGCAAGGTAATGTGTAATCAGCAATATAATCTTACTCCAGAGGTAGAGATGCCACCACGAATCAAGCCTGACCCAAAGTACTCCTGTATTTTTATCTTTAACTGCCCCTTGTTCCTTAGGAATGATTTCTCCTCTTTTCCAAAGCACTACAGTCACCAATGGCTTTCTCTCCCCACACACTCCCTTAACCTAACACCCCAGTGCTCTTGTTTAGGCTTTTATCTTTGATTCAGGGCTTTGGTTTCCCGCATGCCTTTAAAACAAAACAAACCAAACAAACAAACAACTGCTTAGCATATCCCTGTGACAACTAAAAAAACCCCAAACAACAACCCCATTTCTGCCTGAGGAGCTCCTGGCAGGAAACAATGGGTTTGGTGATGTTTAAAAATGCTACAGCAACAACCAGAAATTTAGGAAACTGGACAGCGTTGCACAAGAAATAGATTTGTCACTGTAGTATCTTGGAATGCTCAGAAATGAACTATCAGGTTAGATGCACAGGCAAGTTTCCAATCAGAAAGCCTGTGCTCTCTCTCTCTCCCCACATCCCGCCCCTCAAGCCCCCAGTAGATACATGCTTTGCTTAGGAAATCTTTGATTTTAGCAGTTGTTGCCCTCTTGATCTTACAGCTATTTTGGGGGCACATTTAGATTTTCAGATTAATGCGGAAACAGTAACAATATTGGGGATCGGAAGGGTCAAGAATCAATGGTGTTTTTTTTTAACCACCCCCCGCTGTTTTCTTCTCCCTGTTTCCAGGTTTCATGCCGACAGGAAAGGCTGATGCTGTGCATTATTGAGGAATGAATTAGTTAGGTGAAAAAAGGAGAAAAATCTCAGTTTTCTAAGTGGTGGAGCAATCCCATTGATGTCAGTGGCCTTACGTTGCCTTCACAACTGCTGAGACCAGAATTTGGCACTGGGAATCATTGCTAGAGCCAAGATGAGAAGACAGCCGCTCTGGGCTATCAGTCTTGTTACTCAGACCAATAGACCGCACCGCTCCTTTGATAATTGGACAATGCCTCAGGGACTCAGTCCAACTCTGCTTTATTCTGTGCTGTCCCTTTTAGTTAGCAAAGCTTCCTGTGCATGGGACACATACCAGTTTCCAATCCTCCTCGCAGGCGGATGTAGCTCATGATCCTGAGCCGTGCAGTTCTCAGAGGCTTAGCGGCCAGCAAGGCCTTTCAGCAAACTCACTGCCCTGTTATTACACCGGGTTCCTTACTGTCCCAGCACCGTCTGACCTTATCCTGCCACGCTGTTAATGAGCTCTACTGAGTACAATCACATGGGGCCCCATTCTCCTGCTAGCTCATGGGTGAGATTCACCGCTCTGCAGGGGGCCAGTACAAGTCTCACTTACCCCACCAAAACAGGGAATTAAATGGTGCATATGCCTGGTGTGAGCTCTCTGCACGGGGTGGATTTTTCCCAATATAAGTAGTGCCCATTGGGATCAGTAGAAGCTGCCTGCATTCTGTGGAAGGATAAGGCCCCTGGAATGCATCAGGATCTTTACCTTCAGAATGACACTCCCACTCCCCCTAGCAGACACCAGGTTCTTTGCTTCCAGCCGATTGTTGAGATATTGAGAACAGCAGTGATATGTTTGACAGACCCGGGGAGTGTGAGGAGAGGTGTCAAGATTTTCCTATAAATATGACTCTAATCACACAAAAGCGTAAACCCTTTGGAGAGATTCAGGTGACTTTCACACGCATCAATAGGGGTCTGACCTTTTTTTTTTTTTTTTTGGCATCATTTTTACATCACTGCAATTTCTGATGGACGAGCCACATCTCCAGGCAAGCACTGTACACTCAGTCCCAACAGACACTCAATGGATCCAAATTGACAGTACATCACATTGAGATAACTGCTTATAAACTAACTACTAATCCTCAGGCCAACCAGGGAAGTAAAACATTATCATCCCTATTTCAAATATGGGGAAACCGAAGCAAACTGCGTCAGGTTCAGGGCCGGCCCCAGGCACCAGCGCAGCAAGCAGGTGCTTGGGGCGGCCAATGGAAAGGGGCGGCACGTCGGCTCTTCGGTGGCAATTGCGGCGGGTCCCTCCGTCCCTCTTGGAGGGAAGGACCCGCCGCCAAATTGCCGCTGAAGAATGAAGCCGGGTGGTAGAGCTGCCGCCGATCGCAATTGCGGCTTTTTTTTCCTCTGCTTGGGGTGGCCAAAACCCTGGAGCCGGTGCTGGTCAGGTTAACCCCTACTGTCCAATAACATCACTGATTTCAGTGGAATTACAGCAGGGCTTAGTTTGACCAGGGGAGATTACAATTTAAATTTTTAAAAGGCAGCCTCCAATTTGTAGGTGCACATGTAAAACTGACAGACCCTGGTCGTTGATGGGCGGGATTGAATCTGGGACCTTGGGAGCTAAATGCATGAGCCTCTACTGTATGAGCTAAAAGCCACGTGGCCATTAGCTAAGGCTGTAGCACACTTATTAATCTTGAAGTGGTTTTGGGGCCATTAGTGGGGACAGAACACCACACCTAGGAGATGTGTGGGACCTACATGCACCTATGACCTGCATGCACCCCAATGTTGGAATGTGAAGCTGCAAAACCCATTGTCCCCATTATTAGTAGACAAATCACATTATATGTATCATACATATGTGCGTTATATGTATACATCTTCAATCCTGGGTCACTGAGATGCCCCTAAGAATACAAACTTCTGCTAGATTCCCATGGGCAGGTCCATAAAGTCACCCATCCTCACCTCTTGGATTGGATTAGTCCAAGAGAGGAGAGATGGGGGAACGGGGGGGAGGGTTGGGCACTCCTGCAAAATAAAAAGGAAAAAATATTTTTAAAAGATACTTATTGTTCAGCACAGATTTTACAGAGACCAACTTTAAAAACAAATTCTTGATTATGGCTGGACTGATTCTCCTTCCACAGCTACACTAGTGTCAGTCCTAATAATGCTACTGGAGTCAGTGAATTACTTGGATTAACACTGTTCTGAAGCCACTGTGCTACTCCCTAAACATTTGATGGGGCGGGTTCTTCCTGTGTAGGATACAGGTATTATTGGCATCAATTGAGTTACTCAGGAGGACTTACATCAGTGTAATTGAGATCAGAATCTGGTCCCCAGTCGGCCCATTTTAGGACATTTTACTGTCAGCGCTGCCTTAACCAATGGGATCTATTATCCCCTCACTTTCTGGGCTCTTTATGTGTGTAGCTTCATTTCACACCAACTGGAGTTTTGTGCATAAATCCCCCCCCACTGATAGGGAAATCAGCTCCAATATGTGCTAGCACAATATGGTACGTGTCTGTATATAGTAGTGTTTTATAGGCTTGCGGAAAGATGCCATGCACTTAGTAGCAGGTGAATGGAAAGAAGAGAGAGTCATAATCAGGTTGGTGACGATTGGCAGCACGGACCCATGTGTCAGGAAAACAAAGCATCACACTATATAGAAATCTGGCCACCTTTCAAACATATTCATCAATATATGTAAACCAGGAGGAAGAGTTATTTCACATTTGGAGAGCATGACACAGATTTCGGCACCAGCCCCTGATGAAAGATGCAACCTTCTGAACCAAGCCTTTTCTGAATACATCATCTAACTTATCTCCCAGTGCAGCTGTCTTCTGTGATTCCAAATGTCACTAAGTTTTGGGAGATTTCTGAAAGGAAATGTGCTCTGTATTCCTTCGGCTGCTTTTATTAATTAAACCTGAGAGGGAACAAGTGGATACAAATGGTTTCATTTGGCATGTGGGACACATTGATTTTGGTGTCTTATCCTGAGTGTCTTATTAGCCAGAGTAGCAGAACCAGGGCTGGATAGTGTTTTTATTCAGCGTGTCTGAATGTTAAGGAAAGCTGGCTGCGTTACCCATGAATCCTGCAGTCCATGTGAAGATATAACTCCTAGTGAAGTCAATGGGTGTTTTGTGTAGTCAATGATTTCAGGATTGGGCTCTGAAGAGGACATGGGCATTGAAACGTGGCTTAATGTGACAGCACAGTTCACTTCTATTCTGTGAATTCTTTGCTCTCTCTGCATCACCAAGTGTCATGCAATATAACTGATAGGGGCTTTGGGTGATAAAGCAGTGGGGTCTCCTCACTGTCCTTCTTTTCCTAAAGACAGGGGTTCAGATCCTAGTTATGAGTAAAATGCTAGCCCCAACCGTGTCTTCAGTTCAGAGTCCTCTGAACCACTGCAGCCCACCTGGGCTATGTGTCTAAAGACACAAATGCAGGTCTTAACACCCCTTTCCCCCGACCCCTCAGCGCTAGTCACATGTCTGCATCCCTTCCCTCTGACTCCACCCCCTTCAATTTCCTGAGTCAGAACCCTCTCCTGGGGTTTTGGTTCTGGGTTCGGATCCAGAACTGGACGGAGCCTCTTTTCTAGTTCTGCTTTGGACGTGGCTAAAATCCCATGGTGATGAAGATGGCAGAAACGTTCTAAAATTTCTTGGGCTAAATCTTGTGGAAGAGCTGAGAATTTTTGGTGCTATCAAATCTGAACCTGAATCAAACTCTAACCTAAACCTGGTCTGGCCTCAAATCCACACAGTCCTAGCCAGGGTGACCAGACAGCAAGTGTGAAAAATCGGGACGGGGTGGGGGGTAATAGGAGCCTATATAAGAAAAAGCCCCCAAAATCAGGACTGTCCCTATAAAATCGGGACATCTGGTCACCCTAGTCCTAGCCTAACCTTAGTGCAGATCTAGATCTGAATGCAGCCTCCTTGGCCTGTTTAGACATGACAGAAATCAAGGTGAATGGTGAGGACTGTTTTGGACCATGTAACACGTAAAGGAGGGAAGGGGAGGAGAACTCCTTGACATGTAGGGCCGCACAGACATTAAGTGAGAGGGGCTCAGGGCTGCTGCTCCCTCATACTGATGCGGCATGTTGTCTCCGGCCTGCGACTCCACCTGCCCGCATTAGCTCTTGCCCTACATTTCCTCTCAGCACAGACCGCTCCATTATTTCTGAACTGTGCTGAACTTGCATCCTATCGGACCCCTTTGAAGTGGGACAACAGCAGGAGTTAACGGAAAAGATGACTGAAGGCTCAGGGCCAAATTACTACTGTAAGTGAGAGCAACTCCAATCAGCCAGCTCTGAATTTAGCCTCAGTTGTTGCACCAAGGCCTGGGTGCTTTGGAGTGGGGCATAGGCTGAGGGTGGGAATGCTGGATGGAAATGCAATAGTAAAATCATAGGTAAAATGTCTGTAACTTTCATTTACATTTTATTGTTAAACCAGTTATGAAACAAGTTGATAGTTCGGGAAATTGAGGCTGAGATTTTCAAAGCATTGTTAGGGGTTAAGGGTGCCCAGTTCCCATGAGTTTGAGAATTGGAAGTCTAATACCTATAGGCAGCTTTGAAAACTCAACCTGAATGTCTAAAAGACTGGCAAATACTCTTAATGTTTCTACTGCACTGACAGGTACTGTAACCAGGGCTGCATTAGGAGAGCCAGAGGTTCACATGCATGTAATCTGTAATCCAGAGGTGACCTCTTGGCCAATGAACGAGACACCTCAACAATGTGCCTGCACGTCGGGTGAAATACCCCCCCTTCAAGGGAGGAAAACATAGCTCAGGTGAGAGATTCCTGCTTTGTTACTAGAGCCCATCAATTTTCTGGTCTACATTTTATGTTCAAGGAGCCAGGGCTTGTCAGGGCTGAGCCCCAGCACCTCTAGGCTTGGCAGTTCAGAGCCCCGGCACCTCTGGGCTTGGTAGTTCATAGCCCCGGCACCTCTGGGCTTGGCAGTTCATAGCCCCGGCACCTCTGGGCTTGCCGTGTCAGTTATGAAAGTAAAAAAATTGCTTGCACCCCGGCACCTAATTGCTTGAGCCCTGGTACCTCTCATTACAAATGAAGCACTGCAAGAACCCAAAAAGCAGTGAGAGAAAAATCAGGCTGCTCCCAAGGCAGCAAGACACAACTCGCCACACCCCGTCCAGCTTTAAACTGGTTCTTTCCACACTTACTGAGTGACCACTTTGCTTCAAAGCCTCTAGCCTGCCAGCTGGACCAGGGACCCCCCCCCCCTTAAAGGGGCAGCTTGAATTCCAACACAGTCCTCAATACACCACATATTTTTGCAGGAAGCACGACAGGATGTAGGAGAACTAACAAAGAGTTGCACAAGTGCTCAGGGAAAGGACTGTATTTGGCCGTTTGGAAACCAGAGGCCAGCCTGCCTTGGGAAGGGAGGACTCCACAAGCACACACCAAGCTAGGGAGTGGTCTCCAGCCTTTCCTGCTTTTACTTTGCCCTATTTTGCTTGCTTGTTATAAACACTGTCTCCTTGAGAACAGACCTTGCTGGCTGCAGCTCTGTTTTCTTCCACTGAGTCATCCCACCAGTTTACAGGTGTATTGAAAAGATACATTCTCAGGTGTGTTTTACACCCACTGCACTCACAATAACACACCCCTGTTGCACCTGCCAGAAAGCATACCCATGGCACCCACCATAACTCGCATTAGCAGATGCAAACCAGCACAACAGCACCAGTAAATTATGCACACAATTACCCATTTTGTAACTGCAAGGCCCGTTTGCACACACAAATTTCATCTCCAGACACAATGGAGGCCTGCACTTTGCGCAGACTTTGCATCCTCCTTTGACAATGCATGCCATTGCATATGGCTGCATAATACTGTCCCTTGTATTAACACTTCGGTACAGCCCAATTAACAAATGCTAGAGAATCCCGGAGGCATTCTAGCCCCTTTTATTTAGGATGCTAAATGCTGTAGGAACATGTTTAGCTTTAACATGAGGCTGTTTTTAATTATTGTGCTCAACTAATTAGTCATTTTTCTTTATTTATAATTTTTTGAAAGCATGAATCATTGAGGTCATAGCCAAAAGCTTTACAGCTGACAGATGATTCATGGAGCAGAATCCTCTTGTGATTTAAACTGCCAATAACTTTGGGAACCAGAAAGCAAAAGTAATTTTCAGAATGCTGCAACCTCTTGAACTGGGGGCCAGGTATCGATAAATTACCCAATCTCTCCATTCTCCTCCCCTACGGTAGTTTCAGCACCAGGGCTTTACGATTAATGTAGGAAGATGGACTAGGTAATATTAAGTATGTAGGAATATTCCCTGAGACAAAGGCCTATCAAGGGGAATTTCATGGGCCAGATTGATGGAATTCAGGGGGAAAAAAATAGATTCATAAAAGGCCTGAGCTCTGGCTGATTTGCATGCGAGGGGCTGGATGCACCTGAATGCTCTTTACATTCCAGGGAATGCCTCAGAGTTAACACCTCCATTTTTCTTGAAGCTTTTATTTGGATATTTTCCTAGCTAAGGGCCCACGCCTGCTCCCACTGACGTCAATGCGACATTTCTGCCTCTCTGTCTTAGGTACTGAGATGGCCCTCATTACCATACTATACTATACAGCCTCACAGTCGATAACGTATTTATCCTCACAACACCCCGTGAGGCAGGATAGCGTTGATATCCCCCTTTCACAGATAGGGAACAAAGGCCCAGATCCTCAAAGTAATTTAGGTGCCGAACGCCTATTAAAATCAATGGGAATTAGGCGCTTAAATACCTTTGAGGATTTGGGACAGAGAGACTAAGTGCTTTGCCCAAGGTAACAGAGGAAGTCTGTGGCAGAGCCACAGGTGCTGGAACTAGGCATGTGGCAGCAGAACCCCCTGGTTTGAAGGGGTTTCCCTCATATCCAGGGTTTACAGTTTGGTTCAATGGCTCTCAGCGCCCCCACTGTACAAATTGTTCCAGCACCCCCCGGGGAGAGCATGGATTTGAATCCAAGTCTCCCAAGTCCTAAGCCAGAGCTTCAACCAGTGGACCATCCTTCCTGTCAACGTCAGTGGTGCAGACACAAGCCTAAGAGCAGAAATCAGCTCTAACTAGGGCATGATCCTGAAGTTGGAGGGGGCCACATTTTGGGAGGTCACGGGGAAGTCTGGGATATGGGTGGTTGGACTTGGGCCTGCAGATGCTGGAGCCCCAGGCTGGGAGCCAGGGTTCAACAATTCCTAACCTGGGGTTACAAATGAGCGTAGCCGCTCAAGCCCTCGGTTAACAAACCCACAGTCTGCTAGCTTGAGTTCTGCTAACCCGGGGCCTACATTACAGCAGGGATGGGCAAACCTGTTGGCCTGAGGGCCACATTGGCGTTGTGAAACTGTATGGAGGGTGGGTAGGGAAGGCTGGGCCTCCCCAAACAGCCTGGCCCCTGCTCCCTATCCGCCCCCTCCCAGTTACCATCCCCTGACTGCCCCCCTTAGAACTCCCAACCCATCTAACCCCCCCCCCGCTTCTTGTCCCCTGACCGCCCCCTCCCGGGACCCTCGCCTCTAACCGCCCCCCGGGACCCCAACCCCCCCTGCTCCCTGTCCCCTGACTGCCCAGACCCCTATCCACACCCCTGCTCCCAGACAGGCCCCCCCAGGACTCCCATGCCTATCCAACCCCCCCCATTCCCTGTCCCCTGATGCCCCACCCGAACCTCCGCCCCATCCAACCTCCCCCTGCTCCCTGTCCCCTGCCTGCCCCGACCTCTATCCACACCCCCGCCCCCTGGCAGTGTCCCCAGGACTCCCACACCTATCAAACCACCTCCTGCTCCCCATCCCCCTGCCTGCCCCCAGAACCCCCTGCCCCTTATTCAACCCCTCCTGCTCCCCGCCCCCTTACCATGCTGCTCAGAGCAGTAGGAGCTCGCGGCCCCACCGCCCGGCAGGATCCAGCCCCGACACCAGGCAGGAGCGGTGGGCCAGAGCGCTGGCAGCACGGCAAGCTGAGGCTGCGGGGGAGGGAGGACAGCGGGGGAGGGGCTGGGGGCTAGCCTCCCTGGCTGGGAGCTCAGGGGCCGGGCAGGACGGTCCCGCGGGCCGGATGTGGCCTGTGGGCTGTAGTTTGCCCACCTCTGCTTTGCAGTGTAGGCATACCCTAAGGGGCTGCTGTCTTCAGACCTGGAGAGCAAGCATATGTAGTCAGTAGGTGCATACCAGGTCTTCACACTCCACTGCACACTGCAGGAGCAACCACTGACTGGAGTTCAGATTTAAAAAATTGATTAAAGTAAATGTTTGAAATGAAATATACACAGGTTGAGAGAGAAGGTACTGTACATCTGGGGTCAGGCTTGGGTTATGGGGGGTTACAGATATCGTTTGCAAGGATGAAAAGATACATACATATCGCATAACCGGCAAAGACCTAGAGTGGGGTGCAAGGGTTTTTAAAGTGTCAGTGGATAAGTGGGCTTGGGTATGCCACCCATGGAATGAATAAGGAGTCCAAGTCAGTATTGGTGGAGCGGATTACTACAAGGTGCAGAGTACCTTTTACTTCAATTGGTGAAGAATCTGCCACCTTTACTCCCCTTCCTTTCAAGGAATCCCTTTGATTTCAGAGGTATCACTCAATATGAGTAAGGGCAGCAGAAGCTAGTCAGGAGGCATAGAAGAAGCTCAGCAGCTTGCAGGATCAGTCCTTCGGTTTGTAGTTTTCAGGGGGATGAGATGCCTGAGCTGGAAGATACCTGGTACATTCTAGCTCATGCATTGGGCTGGTGTTACTAGCTCTATTGTCTTCAGTGGAACGTGGCCAGTTTGCACCAGTGGAGACTCTGGTTTTCAAAACAATGAATAGGAATAATTCACCCTAATGCGTAAGCAAAGGGACTCAAAGGGATCTGACATGGGTGAGCGAAAGCAGGTTGGAATCTGTAACCCAGCTCAGACTCCAGCCGTTCCCTGTAATTAAAGAGATTCTGTTTGGTAATGCGGGATCAGCTCCATCCATTAACAAATCAACCCCGCGTTTCTCAGTGTTTAAATAACACTTTCTTGCTAATTTTGGTTTAGCTGTCACCTGAACTTGGGGCCCGAGAAGCGAGCAGAGAGAGAGAATGTGAGTGTTTGTGTGAGCGCAGCTGGAGGAGAGCCGGCCCCAAGGGCAGCCTGGATGTATGGGCCTCAGTGTGTTAAACAGCGGGCGACGCTGGCAGTAAGATTTATCAGAGAGTGCTCAGCTCTGGGGGAAGCCGTGCGCCTTCTCTTAGGATATAGCAGCACTTCCTAGGAGCTCCACCGCACTTGAGATCTGACATCCTCTGAAATCTGTCATGCTGTTTAAACAGGGCAATGTTTATTAACAGGCTTAAGAGAAACAGATGCCTGAGTCTTTCCATTGCTGAATATAAAACTAATTAGCAGCTACCTTCCAGGTTAAGAATTATCTGCATTCCACAAGGCATGCTCTTTGTCTGAGATGGACCCTTACCTCGCACCTGCTAATTCTCCCCCAGCCCCGCCCTCCACCAATTATTGAAAGGTCATTTGGCAATTTCACCATCACCCTTGTTTTTCAGGACGTTGGAATTTGGCCATTTAAGACAGAAACACAAACCACCAAGGTCACCCAGGAAGTCTGGGGCTGAAATTTGGCATGAGTAGCACCCTCCTAATGTTCATTATCGCCACTAGGAGTTAAGCAGTATTGTTGGGGAGCAGGCCTATGTGTAGGTATTCTGGCTGCTGTGTTTGTTTTATACTGATGCAGTCTTAATCGCACAGGGATTACACACGTGTGGGTGGAATACGGTACATGGCCCGCTTGGAGTTATTGTTATAAATAGTCAGTTCCCACTGATGCGATATGCAAAACAACAGAATGAACCCATCAGGGGCTTGCATGCCAATCATTTGCAGATTAAAACTTCTGCAATGTGCATTAACACAATAGGGCGTCTCCTGTCCGGAATGGGCCTCTGGAACTATTGTGTCGATAATCTGGGGATTAGAGACTTTAATAGAAAGCATTGACATGACAGGTCCTAGTGGCTCTGAAAAAAAATCTGTTACTCTCTATGGGCCTAATCCTGTGTAAAACGAGCATCCTCAGCTCCCGTTGATATCAATGGGAATTTAGGGGCATATGAGCATTTCTCTGGAGGTGCTGAGTGTCTCCTAGGACTGGACCCAGTTGCATCAACAATCTTCTGATTGTAGGTGTGTCCTATATAGCAAACTGCCGATGGGATTTTCTGTCTCTATTAAGCCTTTTTTAAAACCATCATTAAAAATGTCCCGACAAAGCCAATGCACATTTTAGATCATAGTTTTTGAATAAACCTGAATGAGGTCCTGAAAAGCAAGGAGAAATGCGACGAAAGTATCTCCCCCATCCTTAGCTGCACCCACAGCAGGTCCCCAGACACGTACTGTGTGCAGCATTCTGATGGGAGCTCAGTCCACTGCAATGTCACAGGGAAACAGCCCGAGCGGAAGTTCTAGCTCTGCCTTCTGAGTGTTTGGTGCTGTTCAGTCAGGCTGTTCCAGATGGGTCTTACCCCCCAGGCTGGCCGAGGAAGTGCCCATTCACATTAATTACATTTGGATTTTTGTATGACTATGAAGCGACGACGATTCTAAACAGCTTGTCAATATTTTAAGTGCCTTTCATGAGCCTGAGTCTAATTAATTAAAGGGTTATGAAAAGCCATTAGGTTTTGATAGGGATCACCTTCCCTCCAGTCCCATGTCTGTGCAGAAACCAGAGAGAGGTTACAAAGGCTCAGGTTGAAATTTAGAACTGCAGTGAAGAAGAGAATACTCAGATCCCACATGGATTGGGGAAATTAGGACATTTGGTGCCAGATTGTCTGACTAATTAGATTTCTATCAACTCCTAAGGGACTGGCTGATGCAGTATTTTAATTTAAAGCAGCCACAGCTCTTTTCCTTCCCCTCGTGTCTTTTATCAAATTACCCAGGTTTGTTTCAACATGGAACCATTTTGGTTTAACACTGCACCTTGACAAGGCCCAAACTGTCCTGTCCTGGGTTTCACAACACAGGCGTATCTCAAAATTGTCAACTTCTTCTGCCTTTACGATGGGTTTTCCTCACAAGGGGTGGACCTGTTATTGCTTGGCAGACAGTCAACAAAGAGGTCAGCAAGAGTGGTTTAGGTTTCTTATTGATAGTTCATTTTGCAGGTAAGGATGGGCCAAGGAAACAGTGACAGTCTGTCTGTCTAGCTGTGTCCTCACGCTGCTGTCATAACCTTGCTATGCAAGGGCCTTAGGCTGTGAAGTCAGGGCATCGGAGGTTTAGGCCAGGATTTGGGTTTGAGATGAACTCATGGCAAGTGGGGACGGGCATTCAGCTGCAATGGCAATGGAATCTCATGAGCTGTTCTCAGGACATATCTGCCCACATAGTGGAAATCTCCTGATGTCACTTAGCTTCTGACCTAATCCTGCAGGAATTCACATTCACGGCTACACTTCTGCTGATGACAGTGGGAGCAGAATGGCCCCCCCCGTGAGAGTTCGTCTATCTGGGTCTGAAATCTCATGAGGCCACTGTTCTTGTGAGATTTTTTACTGCATCCAAACTGGAGCTGGAAAACAGATGCCTTTTTGGTTTGGGATCCCACCTGGAACTAAAACCACAGAGCTAGGCCTAAATCCTAGGAGCTGAGGCCAGTCCCTCGGAATCAACGTTCAGTTCTAGCGCATCTCTAATATGTAGTGGCCACACTAAGGTCACCAAAAAATGCACCTACTATAGGCCTTAGCCTATCTGTGTGAATAAGATGTGCATAACAGGGCCCTAAATTTGCAAAAAAACCCACAACCCTACAAATCGTCCCAACAGCTGTGCACCAGACATGCGTGCTATTAATCTGCATGCACAAAGGCTCCATGCAAATAAGTGCACTTGCAAATTTAGCTGGTGCAATTTTGGAGGCAATTTGACGATTTGATCCAAAGATCATATAATGCAGAACAAGTCTATTCACTTGCTGAGAGTAAGTTTAGTTGCTTGCCAAACAGTTAAGGGAATACACTTTTGGGGGGAATTTGCCTTTTTTCCATCAGATGACAGATAGCTGGTGATAGTGGCTAAGATCAATTATATACACAGGTGGTTTACCCGATTTGATGAGGTTGTCTATGATTGTAATTATATATTTAATGTTACATCTTGTTAATTTCTTAGCTGATATTTGTATATTATTTGTGTGTGTTTTCTGTACGGTGTGTGTGTGTGTGTGTGTGTGTGTGTGTGTGTGTGTGTGTGTGATATCAATGACAAGGCTCAGAATTGGTGTGGAGCCTCGCACAAATCGATTCTGAATTAGGGAACTTGCCAGGTCCCTGGTTAGCAGACACCACAGTTTAGTGTTAATTGCCCTAAAATTAGTTAGCATCATTGAAATAGAGTGAGTGGAATTTTTAAAGCTATTTCTTTCTTGGAACGAGGATACTGCAAAAATTCACTTGCCTTATTTAATGAAAAATTATTATACTATTATTGCTATTTTATATGATGGATACATAATTAACAGAGTCCATAGAATCACTTTTTCCCTGCCCCCACCCCCATTTTGCCATCCTGCTTCTTTCAGATTATTTTTTCAGAAAAAGATAATGGAATTATATTACATCTTTTGCTTCAATGAAACTGAAAACTATTATTCCTCTCAATAACTGGACCCAACAGTGTCGACCATTTCAGTGAATATTAAACACAAAAAGTACATTTCAGACATATTATGACTCTGCCACTATGCCTTTAACTCATTGCTTTGTGAAAAGGAGTAGATCCGCAGAGTGAGTTAAAATGAAGCAACAGCCTCTAAAGGCTTTGAATTTCCTAGTTTTCATTGATTGAAATCAGACCTTTAACATTATTGAAACAGTTTCATTTAACTTCATTTCCCTGTTGTTATTTTGTTATGCGGTTATGGAAGGTTATACAATGCTTATTTACCTCTGATAAGCCTCCACCTCCCAAGATGCTGAGAATGATTTGACCACATGGTAGCTTAATCGGATGCTGCTAGAGATGGCAATGGGAGTCTTGCCTAAATAAGGCTCACCAGATTTAGCCCGAGAGTGTTTTGACAGGGTCCATATGTTAAAGAGGGACAGATGCTAATTATTAGTATTATTATTTGAATAGTGCTAGCACTGAGGAGCCCCAACCATGGACTGGGCCCCATTGTGCTAGGTGCGGTACAAGCACAGAACAAAAAGACAGTTCCTACCCCAAAGTGATCAGATTTTCAAAAATGTTCAGTACATTGGGAAGAGAGAGCTTTTGAAAATCTAGCCTTGATTTTCAAAAAAAGGAGCTTGGGGTTCTGAGCTTTTTTGAAAATCGGTCCCTTATTGAGATTCCAAACTGGGAGCTGAACTCTTTTAAAAATCTAATGCTGGGAACCAAATTTCCTTAATGTGACTTTTTAAAATTGCCCCCACCTTTTTGCACCTGCATTTCTTCACCTGTAAAATTTTGGTGCATATAAAAAAACTCTTAGGCTGCTGCGTGCAAATTATACAGGCAGATGAACTGCCCAGTTTCTGTGTGCAAATGCAGTTTGTGCATCCAAATCAGACCTTTAGTCCGCATGCAAACGCTATGTGTGAAATAAAATCTGGGCAGGCACAAAATCATGGGTGCTATTGCAGAAGTTGCTTTTGAAAGTGTTGTCCACAGTAGATGAGTCATTCATATTATTTTGGGGTACAATCGTTGCAATATAGGAATCATCTGAAAAGGTTAAAGGAGACAGGTGCCCGGCTAGTCGAGTGATGAGGGTTGTATAAATGCCTAGGTCGATCTTGAAGACGGTTATGAAGTGGTAATGGGCTCCCATGTCACAATAGGAATATATGGTAGACTGAGGGTGCTTATGAGCATACGGAGACCAATTACAGCAAGTGTTTTCAGGGAAGAAATCAGATATTTGAACTGGCTTTTCAGCCACTTTTTAAAGTGAATTCAGTGCTCACAAAAGAGATTTCACTGACAGCCTTTAAGGATATTGTCCCCCTCTACAGGCAGTGGCAGTTAAAATATCCATATACCACCTTCCGCACATATCTCAAGCTTGGCCTGGAGGGAATCACCTCTGTATGTGTGAGAGAGGGCAGGTCAGTCTCTATGTCTATTCAGTCTTTAGTGTCTCTGCTGAGCCTACTTAGTTATTAGCAGATGCCCTGGATCCACGGATTCCCCGCAAGAATTCAGGGAAACTGCAGCCGAAGTCTCTCTCTCTCATTGCCTGTCCCCTCTGTACAGCTGCAAACAGCTGCATCAAAAGCTTTCTGAGGTGAACTGCCCAGCATTTTCCCTATGAATTTTCCCTCTTGTTCCATGAGAGGGGGTGGTTTGCTCCGCTAATTGCTCCTTGTTACTTAATCTTCTATTCCTTGCCAGCTGAATGCTGTGAGAACCCAACCCTATCACTGCAAAATTTAATTCCTTTAGTTTTAAAGAGTCAAAACATGTGATCCTTTTAGCATCAGAGTAATGGAACTGGTGCAAGTAGTCTTAGAACCCTACCTGTTACAATAGATCCAGACTAGATTTACAATTAAGTTTTGCATTACTGCTAACCATATGGCCATGCTGTGACTGATAAGGAGTATTTCTAGTAGTCACTGAATAGAGAAGGTGCCATGATAGAAAGACCCAGATTTTTTGAAACCAGAGGTCCAAACACTGGCAGTATCAGCCCAGCCTTACATCCATCCAAGCAAATGAAAGTGTATTCCATATGATATAGCTGATATTTAAGTCTTGCTGAATATATCATAGAATCATAGACTATCAGGGTTGGAAGGGACCTAAGGAGGTCATCTAGTCCAACCCCCTGCTCAAAGCAGGACCAATCCCCAGACAGATTTTTACCCCAGTTCCCTAAATGGCCTCCTCAAGGATTGAACTCACAACACTGGGTTTAGCTCAAACCACTGAGCTATCCTTCCCCCCATCATGTACAGAGCTTAAACCTCAAGGTATTTTTCAGTTAAGGGTTTGTCCCAATGTCCTTAACCAACTTATCCCTTTCCCCACCACTGTTATAGTGTTCTTTCTGCTGCTCTCACCCCAGAGATGGCTGCATTTCAGTGGAGTTTATGTTTGGGTGCATGTGTAACACACATTACATGAGGGGTATGTGTGTGCATAGGGATGTGTCCCCCTGTTCCCTCAGAAGCGAACCAGGACATACTGATCTATCTTAGGTACTTCTGTGGCCCTTCTTACAGTTTCACAGGCTGACGCATTTAACCTCACAATACCCCTCTGAGGTTGGGTAGGGCCATTATCCCTATTTTACAGGTGGAAACATGAAGCACTGAGAGTCTAAGTGAGTTACCCAAGGTCACACAGGGAGTCTATGGCAAAGAACCTTCTTCCTCCTCCAGTTGCAGCTTTAGTCGAGATTGTCCCATGCTGCAGACCCCAGATCTGCCTTTCCAACTGCCCCGGGGTTAGGAGGGCCCAGATCAGTAGTTTTGGGTTCAGCCACTTCTCTAATTTTTAGTCATGCTTTTTAGTTAGGGGAGATATTTGAAAGTTGTTATCTGGCATTTTCTTCTACAAGATGAAACGTGCATCAGGAAATAGAGAAATATGATTGTAGGAATTGCCAGACTGGCTCAGACCACTGGTCCATTTAGTCCAATATCCTGTCACCAACAGTGGCCAGTACCATCTGATCCAGATCAAGAAACTCTGCCTTAGGCAGTTCTGATCTAAACTGCTCCCCAGGAAAGTTTCTGCCTAACCCCAACTAGTTTTTCATATGTGTTACTGGTTGTAAGCTTTGATCCATAGAAAATGACTGTTATTTCTAATAAGTGACCCCCAGTCTAGCAGATTTCAAAAGCCAACAAATCTGCAGTCGAATTGTCTAAGAACATAAGAATGGCCACACTGGGTCAGACCAAAGGTCTATCTAGCCCAGTATCCTGTCTTCCAACAGTGGCCAATGCCAGGTGCCCTAGAGGGAGTGAACCTAACAGGTAATGCTCAAGTGATCATTGATCATGCAATGCCATCCTATGCAAAACGAGGTGTCTATCCTATTCTATTGCTATCCCAGCTCATGCTGATCAGAGGTAAGACTTGTTTTGAACTTAGGTGCCTTTGAAAATGTTACCCCATTTCTGGGCTTTTGATAGCTATCTTGGATCTGTGACCTGCTTTAGAGTAAAGAATAAACCATTTTATTATTTTATTATTTTATTTAACCTTTTTAAATGCATTTCCAAAAGCAAAGAACATAAAAAAGATGAAGCGATTACAACTGCCCCTCTCTGCTTTCCCTGTGGCATAATGAAGTGACTGTAGGTCCCTGTTACCTTGTGCCCGCATGACTCAGCCAGGAAACTTCCATCAGCCATTTCCAGTCCACAAGCCCCTCTGACCAGCTACCTCCAGCCAACATGTATCACTTCCTTGTGAAGTGAAGGGGAATCTATTTTGTTTGTAATAAAGCTGATTATCATAGATAAATGTATCTAATTAGTCTCATTTGCTGACACACAAGCCTTTAATTGCAAGTTGAATAATTAGACATATCTGCATATGCAAATGCATAGGGTTACACTATGTCAGTCTTTAACATGATTTCTCCAGAGACAAATAACTCTATATTTCAAGAGAGAATATGCTATATTAATTTACATAGACAAATAACTTTATTTAACATGAGTCACTCTCATGTTTGGTTACATAAAGCAATACGCAAAGAAATCGAAGAGATTTTGTGTAGAATGAAACAGCTGGAAGATACTAATTTATGAGGGGGAAATCCTTGCAAACCTTAATGTTTTTCTGTGCAGTCAATGAGTGATGACAGCAGTTAGCGTTTCCCATAATAAAAATCTCATTGCTGGGATGAGACAAAATTGTCACGCTTACTGTTGGATGGGTCACATCTACCTTACCAGGGATAATAGCGTGAGGCTTGTAATGCATAACCATCCTCTTTGCACAGAAGCACTGCGGTAGGAAGGTACTGTACCTTTTAGATCTCTACTACAGAGCATGTCCTATAACACAAATCATTTTTTCTCCCTTCTTTCTTACTGGCATTTCTGCATTCTCTCCCCACCTCGGTAGATTCTATGACGTTATGCTTAAACTGTTTGGCCTGTTATTTGCTAACCAGATGGCCACTGCAGCACTAGCAATGGTCTGCAATTTTGGACCAGGTGCATGCTGGGATATGTGTCCCTCCTCCATCTGGATGCGAAGTGCATACTAATCAGGCAGCAAGATGTTTTTTTTTCTTATTTCTACTAATCCCAACTCCAGGCTAGGGAGTCAGGGGAAAGACTTTTAAAGCAGGCAAGCAGGTTTTCTTGTCACGGTTTCGAACTGTGTTAGTCAGACTAGTGCATCAAGGATTTTTCATGGGTAAAATCCGAGTTCAGCCATCCAGCATTCAGCAAAGCAGCATGATGGAAAAATACAAATAAATCACCTTGAATCAAATGAGATTTTGGTGGTGGCAGGCAGTTTCCCTGCGACAAGACATTTTTATGGAGGTGCCTAACATGGGAATGAAAATCTGCTCAAAAGCCAAATTTCTGTCCAAAGAAACAATGCTTTAAAAAAAAAATCCAAACACCACCATCCGCCTTTGCAGCTACTTGCCTTTTTACACTCGCTATTGGCTCCAATTATCTGTCCCACCGATGCAGGATTGTTTCCCCCTTTTTGCTTTGTTGTACCGTACCAGTCATCTCCAAAAGGCACTTAATTATTTTTGAAGTGAGTCCTGATAGTGGAGCACATGGGTTTACGCTGCTACAGATGCTTAATAGTAGAAATATTGCTCTGAAAGAAGGCTGAAGCAAGCTAATTAGGAAGCCTAAGCCTAGGTGGAATTGATGGGGTTGCTAATTATGTCCCTGGTAAGCCTAGGTTGTAGCAATATAAATAGTGTTATTAATGTTCACACTGTCACTCCGGCCACGTGACAGCCCTGCTCTCAGAAGCTGTTATCTCTTGGGTGGAGGAGGGGGTTGGCTGGGCCCCAGCTAATGCATCCCTGCTCCCTGGGTACCTGTCTGTTCGCTTCATCCCAAGCTTGAGGGCATTTACAATCAGACTGGACAAAAGCACTGGCAAAGCTACTGTCGCGAACCAACCGGCCCAGGTAGCAGGGGAGTGGTCTCTAACAGGTCTTTCCCATCTCTAACTTCTGTGAGTCTCTGAATTACTTTGGAGCCTTTGCTGGGATTTATTTGATGGTGATGATTGGGGAAGGGTTTTTTTTTGGGAATTTGCATGCCTAACCCTGCAGCTGCCATTCCCACTCCCTTCCTTGCACCCTGCCCACCCCATTCTCCTGCAAGGCAATGAGACATTCAGCTGCACCTCTGCAGTCACATCCTTCCCAAAAGCCTTTGCAGCAGCCCCCTTTTCTGTTTCCATGGCAACTGGAATTGTGATGCTGAGTGGAGCTGACACTGTCCCAATGCAACCTCCGCCCCCCCCCCGCCCTTCCGCCCGCCTTTGTCATGCCTGCAGTTCTCTAAAGGGGACAGCAGAGGGCAGCACCACCTTAGGGCTGCCGAGGGAGAGGCAGCAAGGCGCATCACCCAAATTAGAAACCTTTACCTTGAAATGTAAGGTCTGATCTATTAATGGACTAACATGGATTTATGCGTAGCCTGTATGCAGGGAAGCCGTAGAAGGGGCAGGAGCAATTCCCTCACTCTGGAAAGCAAGATCTGGGCCCCCTGACACTTTTTGTGGTGGTTGTAATTTTTATTTTGGATTTTTTCCTCCATAGCCCACTTAAAAGCGGGGATGCCTTGGTATTTCACCTCCTGACCACACCGCGCAGGAAAGGACAAGTCGATTTCTCACCGTGCCAGGATCTGCTCCCGTTACTGCTGAAAAAACAATCGCAACAACAGACAATGACAGTTAAAGCCCTGTGAGTTGGGGCTAATTTACAATGGCCTTGCTGCCGTCAACTGTATTATGCATTTAACAATCAGGAAAAAGGTTTAGATAGTGAGAAGCAGTGCTTGGTTGGTGTATGAGGCCAAGGCTTCCAGTATCTGCAGTAGAAAGTCTGAGGTGCTTGTTCACAATTTACAGTAAATTCCTGGAACATTTACTGATTGATTCAGGGGGACCAGCTGCTGCCGTCTGTCACAGGGCATTTCTTAAACTTCCCTATTACAAATCAAATCCTGATTTTATACCTTTAATTTAAACATTACAGTTTTGAATTCAATAACAGGAGTGGGGAGTACGTTGTGGTTTTTGTTAGGGCTTGCTTGAAAAAAAATCTTTTAAACAATCCCCCGTGTGCTAAAGGAAATAGTCAAATCCAATATCAGATCAATTTTAACCATGCAATGAGGGTGATTTTCTTTTGGTGAGGATCACAGATGAATGGGATGTTGGGCCCACACTGGATTTTATTAGTTAAATATGAACTTTTTCTAGGAAAACAAACAACCGCCCCCCAGCCCAACTACTTTCTACTTATTGAATTTTAATGCCACCCTTAACGCTAAACAAAATAATGCTTCTTTGACCTGACTATTAAGGGCTTCACGACAGAAGAAAGATGGAGAAAATGACTGCCATAAGGCACCAAAATGTCTCCTCTAATTCCACACAGCTTGTAGTTTATAAGCACACTGTGAAATAGTCTCACTGAGGTTCCAGTTGTTGTTGCAAAGTTTTAAGATTGTGACCGTTCTAAATATTTCCAGAGTACTAGCAGGCTGGCACTGCATGGGTTAAGTAGGTAGGAGGGTGGAACCTGCATTTTAAAAAGTCATCAAGCTTCTATGAAATCTCAGTGGAGTGGGATTTGGTGAATGGCACCTCTGAAGGGAAATCTGCCCTACATAGAGTCAAGGGTTGTTGTGTAACAGCTTTGAGAGGCAGCAGCAGCAGCGGCAGCACTGTGGTATGACATGGGAGAGGCTCCTCCTCTCTCTGCCTTGCTTTCTGGAGGATGGAGCTACCCCTTCGTGACAAAGTCCTGGAGAATTCAAATCACTAACCGCAGTGGGAACAAATCCCACGTTCACAGAGAGTCTATCCAGGGCCGTGCAGGAAATGTGCCACACACCCAGATCCTGGGCCTTCATCCCCTCTGAGATTTCTACTGGAGAGGCATAGCCAGAAAGCCCTATTTATAGCTCAGAATGGATGTTAATCCTGCCAGATACATTGAAATCCTAACCAGTGAAATCATCTATTTGTTCTCTTGCTCCTATAGAGGTAAGGGCCAGACTCTGTACCCACTGAAGCCAAAAGCAAAACTCCCTTCAAGGATTTGATACTTATTGAAATCTCCCATGTTGGACCCTTCCGTCCCTTGCATTTCCTAGCTGTTTAAATATTCTGGGAAGTGCTGACATGGCATAACGCGAGGCTCTCTGGCAGCAAGCATGATACTGTAATTCACAAAGGAATCATACTTCATTGAGATGTATAATACCTATAGATTATTTCTCTCTTCCCTGCTCAGTGTTTGCTAATTTCACCTCAGCCTTCGCTCCTCTTCTTTAAGTGGGTGACAGTGACTGATCGATGGTCCCGCCAGCAGGGCTGCGTATTGCTTCTGACACGTATGCATAGCTACGGGTAATGCTCAGTGTGCGACTTTGCACAGAACCACCAAATCTGAAGCCACAGCAACAGCAAACCACAGCCACAGCAAACCCGTTCCTATCAAAGTTGCATCAATTTCCCTGAATGAGTAGCTAAAGATGAGACTTTTCCCACTGAATTATTAAACATTATTATTGTAGCAGCATCTAGAAGCCTGAGCCAGGTCACAGTCCATTGTGCTAGGCAAACAGGTACAAATATATGATCAAAGAATTTATAAGCTAAAATAAATTCCACTTTAGCACTTGCACACCAGTAACTGTGCATTTGAGCTGTGTACACACATACACACGGGTGCACACATCATATCACATAATCAGCTGAACTGATTCCATTTTGAATTAGTCTGGCTGTTGCATGCCCATATGTCTACTTTGACATCCCCCGCCATAGGATTCTTATTATTTTCCCTACTCAAGAAATTGCTGTTCATTGCTTGGGTTGTATAAGCTATAGAAACCATCTTCTATTTATACCTTTTATTCACACGACTGGGAAGACTTTAGGGAAGCTGCATTCACAAGCAGCACCTTTAGCTGAAACCCACTAAAGCAACATGGCCTACACTGAAAATCTCCATGTACATTCCACAGATTAAATAAGAAAGGCACATTTCCATATGCCTTTCTTTAGGGAATCAGCCCCCCCCCCCACATTCTCCGGACATCGTTCAAATCCACCAGGCCTCCCCTTGTGGATCTGAGAGGCTTGCCTGCCTGCCCTGTACACAGAAACATAGATCGATAGACAGACAAGTATTTTCCCAGCATGGCAAGGCCACAGTTTCTGGTTAAAAACGGGCATGTTGTCTAACCTAGGCAAAGAGAAGGCTCAACCCACACGCTCAGTGAAGCAAGGCGCTTTTTGTTTATCTGTGTTTTGTTTCTTTTAAATGAAGAGTTGATTTCAATGGTCGGTTCCTTTCCTTTCATAAAAGGCGCAGCATTTTAATGTAGGTCATCCTCATTTGTTCTATAGTGTCTTTGCATCAAGACAACCAGTGCTTTCACAATACAAACAAGTCCAAGGAATAGACTAAACAAATTAGCTATAATGTAATTAAAACAGATGACTGATTAGCATTCCGTTTCCCAGCCTGCTTTAAAATAGCTATCTTGGTGTTTATCTTTTCCTGATTTTTGGCCTCTGTGAATTGCTTAGAAAGATAAAAGGATCTCCTAGCATGTGTAATGCTACCAGTTTGTCCTCTGCCATTGAAAACCCTCTTCTTTTACACAAGGTCAAATGCAGTTCTCAGTCCCACCAGGGTTAATCTGGATAAACCCATTGGTTTTACTTTAGATTAACCCTGGTGTAACTGACAGTCTATAGAACTACTATGGTATCGCATAGTATTGTATCAGATATCATGGGCTCCTTGCGAGGAAGCTACATGTTAGGAGTTGAAAGACACCCAAAATAGCAAAATGAACCTTCCTCACTCCTGGCTCCCTACTGATTTTACAGCTGAAGACTTGAAAACAGAATGTGGGCCAGAGATTTTTTTTTTCTATTTCCTCTTTTTCAGTGGCAACGCTCTCTCTCCCCATATGAATTAAAACCTTTCCTAATGGATGTAAGGAAAACGATTCCCACAGACTATAATATTATATAGCCTGGTATTTACCTCCTGTAAATACGGAATCGTAATGCCAAGCCACCAGAAAAGTTGTCCTTAACAAAAATCAAATCCACGCCTCCTTTTCTCACTCCGTGGCTGCTTTTGGGTTCTCATTGTGAAATTCATCAAGGTTCTATTCTATTCTATTCTATTCCATTGGTTCTTCTACTATTCTTATGACCATATTATCTGAGCGCGTTCCAGTTGAGCATTAAGTAACACAGCTTACATTTGTCATGTGAGGTTTGTTCTTTCTCTCATTGTGTATGGAGTGTTTCCTTTTGGTAGGGTTTTGCTGTGGGGGATTTTTTAAACCATTCAGACTCTATCCTTGCTGCCTTGGCCAAGATGAAAAATCCATGTAAGGAAAAATCCTATAGGAAACATTTCCCCACCTGCTGAACATTTCCTGGCGGACTTCTCATTGTTTAATATTTCCCCCTGCCCTTCTCTGTGGGGGGATTTGCCTCCACAGGCCCAAACTGAGACTTGGTATTTGCCAACCTAGAGCCAGAGAGATTGTCACAGGCAATCAGTAATAGCTTGGAATCTGACTGATACATGGGAAAAATATCACCCTGTGTGGGCATGTTCTCTGCAGGGAGAAGCAAGTGGAAAATATAGAAGACATCTTCACCACAATCTCAATGCAAAGCAGCCAATATGCTCTGCGCACATTGGTGTGTGTGTGTGTATAATAATAATAATAATAATAAAGGCTCCATTGACTTGAGCTGGATGCTGGAATATATGGAATGTGAAGTCTAGTGCACAGTTCACTCTGATCTTGGATAACTCTTTTGACCTGAGCAAGGACTGCAGGATCTGGCCTGCTATCCAGTCCAATACATGTCCCCCTCCCCCGCTTTATGTTCTTCACAGGGCTGGTGAGAAAGTTTACGCCACTTCCCTTCTTGTTTACATCTTTATCTGATCTGCCTGAGTCAGCGCGTCAGTGGCGCTGGTATTCTTTAACTTGCATGGGAGTGTAACATCCTTTATGTGATCCAGACTAAAACGCTCTCCTGTCACTGCCTAACGCCCTCTCTGGCTCCCTCATCAATATTTCAACTTAATAGTCAATTCCTGCCCCCATTCCTTTTTGCAGGCTGGGTCATAAAGAAGGCTGATTTAAAAAAAAAAAAAGAAAGCTAACCCAAAGACGTGTCATTGTACTAAGTGCTTTCAAATTTTCCAGGATGTCACTGTGTCACAATTTCAGTTCATTAGGCGGTGCAGGGAAGATTCTGTGACATCAAAGCCCTCCTTTTCCCTATAGAAATGGGAACGGCTCTTTTGATCTCAGCCCCCAATAACCCCCCTGGATTAATATTTACTTGCACAACTGAAACCTGCAGGGGACTCTGCCCTTGATTCCTCCATATGTTCTGGGGCTGTTTTAGTTGCTTTCCTGACTTTTGGAAGAGGGTGGTATTTTTTGGTTTTGTTTCCCTGTTCATTTTGCCCTCTGCAACTCTAACCCAGCAGGAGAAAAAGACCCAACCCACCCTGAGTCAACCAGTCACTTTGAAGCTTGCCACAATCAAATGTTTTTATTTTTGGGGACCCAGCCAGCTGTTTGTTTGAATCCCTGGCTTATACTGAGTCAAGGAGATAATCTCTCAGGCCCCATGTGCTTAATCTGTTAGCTGCTAATGTTGCATGAGATATCAAAATGGTCCCTTCTCCCATGGGTTGCCAGGGTATTTATAGCTTAAAACAGAGGTTTACAATATAAACTCAATTTTCAGAGTTGCACAGGGTGTGTTTGTAAAATAACAAAAATTCTCATTGACTTTAATGGGGATGTTGTGATTGTAATTCAATGCAGCAATGTGACAATGTAGTTTGTGTACTAGGAAGATGTCTCCTGATAGGAAGCAACACAGAAACAACTTGGTTTCTAGTTAGATCTTGTTTAGGATCCCTATTGCCTAATACCAAAGCTCAGAGGCTCTCATGCTATTTATACCTAAGCCTCTGAGCTCTGGCATTAGGCAAAAGGAAGCCTAAACACGCTCTAACTGGAAACTGAGTTGTTACTAGAGTTGTGTTACTTTAGAAACCAGTTGTTATATCTGAGCAAGGTAATTGCCTTGCAAATATACTGTATACTCCCCGAGACAAGTACAGATACAGAGTACACAACTGCACGTGCAGGCCAAACTTAGCACGGGGGTGGAGCACTGATCTTTCATATGAAGAGAGGCGTGGATCAGGGTCCAGATCTTGAAGCCAATTAGAGCCAGTTGATTTGGCTCAGTGAGTGCTAGATACATGACAAAATGGACAAAAAATGAATTCAGTTCAGAAACGTGTCATTTCTTAAGCAATTCTGTAAGAATAATTTCCCCAAAGATGTTTCAAGGGGTTAAGCATTAAAAGGGGGAAAAGAATGCTAGAAAATGACTGCAAAGCCTATCCCGGCCCATCCTTCATTCAAGCACAGCATATTTAGGATGTGTCCTGGTGTGGATGCTAAATACAAACATGGGGTTGGCAGGTCAGTTTCTTCTGTGTTGTTATTGTCTTTAAGTAAATAGACAGCCTCGTGCTGAAGGTCTATTCTATTTCATTCTACGTAGGTTCTTATACCACGGTCCTCACTGCAGTATCTGGAAGGTATTTACAGCTGCCCGTCCTAAAACCATAGACACTTGTCCAAAGAGGGAAAACGAGTGGTGTTTTAAAATGGATTGTTTAGCATGTTTTTAAACACCACTTGCCACCAAGCATAAAGAAAATCAGTGATGTTCAAAATATAGGAGCTCATTGTGGTCAGCTCCACTCCTCAGGAGGGATTCACCTGACATTGCTGTGTTCTGAGCCATTTTTCTACACCCAGCTCGAAAACTTCATGGCATACAGACTGTTACTAATAATGACACATTATCAGTTCCTCTTTTTTCTCTGCATTTTCCCCCTGCTGTTTCGGGGGTTAAGCAGCCTTGATTTTCTGTGGTTGACAACACCACCTCATATACTATTTATCTTGTCAAAACTCTCTCCCTCTGCCCTCAGCTCCCATTTTGTTCTCATTAATAGCGATTATGAAAAACGGGGCTAAATACTTACTTTCAGATGATTTATCCAAATGTTGAACTGCATAATTGGGGAAGCTAAGACATTATCTCTTCAGATTCTGTCAAGACTCAATTTCTGCATTTGATTTAATTTTTAAACTCATGACCCATAACAGTACATATACTTATTCCCGTGATGGTGGTGTGGCTGAACAATATATCTATCAGTCTGAAAGGGGAAGGTGCATATAATTTATCAGAATTTAAACAGTCAGCCTTTTTTAAAGAACACTTCCTTTCCATGCAGTAATTAACATCAAGCATCAACAGAAAGGAAATTCAATTGGAAAGAAAGCCCTCACAGATGTAAAGAAGATAGTAAATAGCTGGCATCAAACTCTGATTTTACTTTTACTGGCAGAAATGACACATGAACAAACGTGTTGTGTTGTTAGAACATAGAAATCGAATGTATCATTTTAGCAGCGGATCCAAGTCCGTTGAAGTCAATGGAAAGGTTACCATTGACTTCAGTGGGCTCTGGATCATTTGTAATGCAGTTTTATATTTGCAATGGTGTAGGAGCTGAGGACCCTGACAAAAAAGTTATAACCGTCTGCTTGCTTAGCATCTACTTGCCTGCATTCTCCTCTGCTTTCCATTTACATTATTAATTGCTTTCCTATAAAATGTATGAGTGCAGAGTTAGAGAAAAAAGGGCTGTCTTTTTTGAGCTTATGTGTGTATAAACACACTCACTCACACACATACACAGAGTGTGTATATCACTGGGCATCTGACTTTTTGTGTATCCCTGTTCATCTTTCTAACCCGGCAGTTCACTCTTGCTTTCCTCAAATGACTTTTGCCTTGCTCTGCCTCTGGTCTCCAGCTGAATGAAGTTGCTTGTCCTCAGTGAACTGTCTTGATCAGACATATTTTCAACATACAGCTAAAATCAAGATCAAGAGTCCCATTGACTTCAACAGCAGTTTTGCCTGAGTGAAGATTGTTAGCACTAATCAGTGAGTTAAATACTGAAGCTTTATTTTTTTTTTAAACAAACTATGCCACGGAATCCTTGTCACCAGCAATACCACACCGCTCTCCAAATCAATGCTGACACAGTGTTGAAATTGTTAATAAAACAAATAATCAAGCTGCTAATATCTGCAAGCACCATTTTGGAAAAAGATAATAGACCAACCATCAGGGAGTACAGTTAATGTATAAAACAATTACTGTAGTCAAATGCTTAAATAAGAGCCATAGTGGTAGCAAATGTGTTACTGTACAGGAAAGTAGTTTAGTACACGTGATATTTCATTTGCAATTTGTAGCAGCACTGAAATCAAACAGAAGAAATTCTAAGATGCAACTTGCTCTATCAATCTACTAGTTTCCCCTAGCAGCCTTTTTCCTTAAGCTGAAATATGCCATGTACATACACACAACACGGTTTTTACTTGTTATCCCTGGTTGCAGAAAGTAATATAGTTATTTAAAGCACACTCAATTACTGCTAGCTTGTTCCTGTCTGTAGTTGTCTTTCTTTTAAATACACATGCAGCAATCAGAAGAGATTTCTTTTATGTAGGCATTTTAAACAAGCCTCTCATTGCCATTTGTGATGAGGATCTAACTGTTAATCTTTTATCTTGCAGTCAGCACATGACTTTGCGATGATTCGTCCCTGCTTGCGAGATTCCTGCAGTAAACGATAAGACTATATTTTTAACACATCATGCATTTAAGATGGCGGCAATAATTCAGAATCCAGTTTCTTGAGCATTTGGTGGATTTGACCAGCTTTAATTGCTACAAAGCTCTTCCTTTTATTCTATCACCCAATTCTTAACTTGCACTCTGCTTTGCAGAAATGGTTAGAATGTTTTATTTTCTGTTTAATCCAAGTTCCTCTGTTACTTGTGAGGAGAGACAACATAACAAGAACCAAAAACGTGGCAAAAGGAACAATGGTGAAAAGAAAACAGTGGGTTTGGATCCACAGTTAAACTAGTTGCAACCAAGAACTGTGATTGTCATTGAGAAAGTTATATGGGCCCGTTTCCCTCTAAGAAAGGGTTTTGCCAAAGTTTGTCTTGGTTTAGCTATGGGGTGGAGCCATAAGCACATCTTTTTCTATTTTTAATTTTGAATGGTCAATTTTTCATTGAAATTTCAACATTTGAAAAATTGGGTCCAGCTCTTCTATGCATAATAACTGTCCATTATGGGCTGGGTTTTTATTTTCCATACACTTGTGTAAATCAGAAGTCAGTGAAGTTACACCAAATTGGGCATAAAAGAGAGGCGACATGGTGGCACTGGCGCAGTAGCAATGTCTATTGTTACGGTTGCCTAACATTTTCCGATATAAACCCTTTGTTTTCCATTGCTTATAACCTTGACAAATGTTTGCCTGAAGTCTGAGCAAAACTGGTGCAGTCATTTCTCAAAACAAGGCTAATGAAAAATAGGCAGCTTTGCTGATGTTAAAAAAGAAGTTCTGGCTTAGTTTTGAATAGCTTTGAACTCTCTCTCTCTATATATTTGCACTCTGTATAGGGATAGAGAGTAGCATACAGTGTTGTTGTCTATGGGTGTCGGATTAAGCTCTTTCTGCAGTATTCCCTTTTAGTACCTATAGGCAATACCTTTAATGCCACAAATACTGAGGTTAACCGCAAATTCTTATTTCGTTATCTAAGCCAAGTGGCAAGTTTCTAGGCACCACGGCTGAATATCCACATAGAAAAGCGGCAAGGGGTGAGGGAAGAGAGAGAGAGTTTACAGTTGTAGTGAGATACTCTTATTCACAATGGCCTGCAAGATCAAGAGATCCAGTGATTTGCCTGGGAGAACACAAACAGCCACTGGCGAAACCTTGATTTAAACCAGAAGGGCCCAATCCATTCTCAGTGTAACATCACTGCCTCCAGTTGAATTACATCAGGGACGCACTTGGCGCAAGATGTTTAGTTCAATGGCCATAGTTTTACGTTGGGTCCATTAGGGCTGCTAACGTTAGTGTTTTATTATATCCCTTGTCCTTTTTTTGTTTAATACTTAGACATTAACGTGTCAGCATCAATTAAATTAGTTATCATCTGTGCATATGTAAAAGAGGCTTAACTATTAGAAGGAAAAAGGAATTGCTCAGGGCTTGACCTGTTTATGATGTTTGTCAATAAAACCTTAATTCACAAAACAGTTGTCACATTGATTTTTGGTGCTTTTTTTATGACATGGTGTCTAAGCCTCAAGTGTCACTGGCCTGTTTTAAATGAGCAGATATAGCTCATTTATTACCATTAATAATAAGATAACTGACTTGAAGAAAATGATGCCTACAATGGACTGATTTTAAACTAGACAATGAAAAAATATCATTTTATTTCTATTTAAACAGTATTTGCTGGGTGCCCAATTTCAGAGAAGGAGCAATTCACAAATGTAATTAAGAGACTTAACATACATATCTTTATTTTACTTAACATGCTTTTTATTTATTTTCATTGCCATCATGCAGCAGCTTATTTGTTTGCATCAGTTCTCTGCTGTGCCATTTTAACATAAATTAAACCTCCCCTCCTCCCCCCCATTGGTAGTTAGAGAAATGCCCGAGTTCCCTTTAGAGGGGGAGGTCAATAGGTCATAACTTGTGATTTTGAACCTAAGCCAGACCTAATTTAGGGATAATTTTCTGTTTCTTTAGTTGAACTGTTTCCATGAGATCGTCAGAGAATATAAAACCGATCCACTGCGCACAGCAACTTGGAAAAGAAAATATTGTCAGCTCTGCTATCTAGGCCCCCATGAATGAGATATGTGGAAATTGCTAAACAATATCACCGTATATTTAATCTAAAGCCGCCTACAATATTAGATTTTAGGTAACTAAAACAAGCAAGGAAAATAATGTTGAGGAAATTAATGATTTTTCTTATTAGAAACCAGCTTTCATTCACAATGTACAATATATTTCCTCCTCAAATTCTGTTTATCAAACTAATATTGACAAAATACCGATTTGCTTCTCCAGATCTCAAACAACTTCAGCAATATTTGCCTTGGACAAAAGGTTAAGGTTTTACATTACAATATGTAAACAGGTGGATTTTTTATTCTCTTGATCTCTAGCAGGTCACAGCTTATATTTAATGGCATCTCCTTTGTAGAGCACATGAAGGCTTGGTTGAAATAATCAGCCACTATGTTTCTGATTTGTGTTTAAGTTGCTTTAAGGAAATATTTGGTCTTTTCCCCTCTAACAATGAGTTGTTATGTATATAAGGGGCCTGATTCAAAGCCTATTCAAGTCATTTTGAAGTCTCCCATTGATTTCAATGGGTTGTGGATCAGGCCTGTAATAATCACCAATAAATACCCTGTAAATCACGGAAGAAAATGGAGAGCAATACTAGAATGTAGCTTGAGCTTTCTGCTTATACAACAGTGCTTTCGCTGGAGAGCGTACGGAAGGAAACAGTTTGAAGTAGGCCAAAAACGGGGACGTGGCATGCTGCATGCATCAGTTCATTTTTAACTTAACTGCCTCACCAGCTCCTGGGAGCGATACCCTTGTGCTTCACATCACCAAAACCATCTGCTATAGTTGTGCCTAGAATTGCCGAGTCCTCTAGAGGCAGCAGGGGGAAAAAAGGCAAAGTGAAATTCTTCCATGGAAATAATGATATTAATAACAACAAAATCTTTAACCCATTCAAACCTGGAAAAAGTTTTTGCAATACAAGTCCACTTTGCCTGCACGGCTTCTGACAGATTGGACCCCTCGCTCCCCTGCCCCGCCCGCCCGCCCCTTGAGAAAGCACTGAAGCGAGTTGGTGTGCTGATGTTATCCAGGATTTTAGAGCAAGTAAACTCAAATCAAAAATGCCACTAAAGAAGTTAAATTCAGTGTCAGAATCTAGTTATGCGTCACAGCAAGAAATGATCATAGTTGTTTTTAGCAGTAGCATTATGGACTATGGATGTGTCAGCACTGATAGTTCCATCATAACCTCCTATTTCACACACACACACACGCATGCACGCACACGCACGCACACGATTTGCTCAACTCTCTCCATTGTGCATAAGTAACAAAATTGAGCTATGGAGGATTTCACATAATGAATCTATTCTCCTAACAGTAATGAGGCAGAGCTCCCATTAACATTAATGGCGGTTACACATGTGCATAGTATGAATGGGACTCACATCTGCATACTGAAGCGAAGCATCGCCCTTCACAATACCTGGGCAAAGTGTGGTGAGTAAAAGATGAACTAGCAACCTTTAGTTCTGGATTTACTGCCTTTGGTGATCCTAAGCCAACCCTTTAACACTACAGCATTTGAATGTAACTTTGGGGATTAATAAACTGTGGAAGTCGAGCCCTTTACTGTCAGGAATATAGTAGATGTTATCAGCACTAAAACTAACATTCATAAAACATGGAGGAAACCACTTCATCTAGCTAAAAAACAGGCTCCAGGTTTATAGGGTTAATGCTTTGTAAAATAACGCAGCCATTGCTTTGCTGTTCTGCCTGTGAAACAGGATCTCAGGGAGTTAAAATGAAACAAACCTCCTTGTGCATTTTATGTCACAACTTTCCCTTTGTGTGTGTGTGCGCGCGTGTGTGTGTGTGACCAAGCCAAGTTCTTTTTTAGCTCTACCCTTTTGAAAACTGCTGGTTAAAGATAAACTAAAATGCCAGAACTGAAATTGCCCACGTTAGCCCCTAAGGCAGCCTGCGCTGTCATCTTTCATTAGCCACTGATAGACCAAAAGCCCAAGGCACAGTGAAAGCTGGTTCCTAAGAAAGGGTTTGGAGCCAGGAGCTGCATCTCAGTGCTGTAATCTTGCATCTCTGTCTTTTTTAGGTTTGAGCTGAGCAATACTTTTTTGGACATGTCTGCTTTCATATTGCAAATTTCAGTCTTAAAATCAATGGTAAATTGTAATACAGCATTCCATAGCGTCTTAAATTGTCATGACAAATGGTTGCATATTTTCAGAGGCATCTGATGGCTTTGTCCTGTGTCAGACCTTAGATCATGGACTAGAGATGCTCAGTGCCAATGGCATGATAAAAACGATCGTGAGATGGGTAATATATTCTTTATATATTGAAAAACCTTTTTAAAATCAAATAATCTTCCCCGCAGAGGAATGCTGTATTTTCACGCTGATTCTTCAGTTTTTTCGAGGTGGGTGCTCTTGCCTTGAGGCTTTTACTGCATGGGCTATGGGCAAAGTGATGAAAATATTGAGTCTAAAATCATGTCTGTTCAGAGAGCTTTATAAAACCTAAAGGTCAGTGACTTTCCAGCATCCCTTCACTCTGCATTTGAACTAGAGATGTACTATGGTTCAGAAAATTGTGGCGGCCCCTGATTGAGCTGCTCTAAGATAGGCTGGCTACTTTACTAAAGCAGGAGGGTCAGGAACCTTTTTAAGAGAGTGAAGCAAATCTAATCCACATTGATATGGAGGACATCAGATTGAGCTGCTTTCGAGGTTGTGCGCCCCCAAGGGCAATCTTCTCGCCCCTGATCAGAGGCATGGGCCGTGGAGGATAGAGGAAGGGAAGAAGCATAAAAGCACTTGGCTTGACTCACACAGAGAAATGGTTTGGATATAGGAAAAAACCATTTAATGCTGGGAAAGGGGCTGATAAAACAAAGGTTTTATGGAACAGAACGTCAGTTAGCCTGGTATTAGTATGGCATCCTGTATTAGGATAATTTGCCAGTGGGAAGTTCTGTAAAAATGCAGGCAAATGTGCCAGGGCCAACCAAGACCACAGGGCCATTTCACAGTGTGAGACAGGGGGCATTGTGGAATACACCCCCAGGCCAATGTGCTTGGATTAAAACTGTGCTTGGATTTCCTACAAGTGGAATTACAGAGTGTCTTCCATTTTGTTCAGGTGAATTTACTGATGAAAGGTGGTGAGTTGATGGCCGAAGCAAGTGAAATCTTCTTTTGATCTACAGAACAAGTCAAGCACAGGGTCAGGTCTCTTCCTTGTTCTACCATCAAGCCAATGTGCCTTCACCCATTTCTGGGATTCTCTGTAGGAGTGGAAGAGAGGTAATTTAGTCTCTAGCCATAGACTCAATGAGGCCAGGATTTCACCCACAGATTTTTAAGGCCAGCAGGGCATATTGTTGGCAATTAGCTGGACCTCATGACTAGCACAGACCACAGAATTTTACCAGGTAATTCTGCCATCAAACCCAACAACTTGTGGTTGAAGGACAGCATCATTTTTAGAAAGAGATCTAATCTTGATTGTATGACTTCAAGTGAGGGAGAATGTCAAAGATGATGGCGGGTTTTGTGACACAGACACCCATCCACTAGAAACTGTACCAGGACCACAAATAATTTCAGGGCTAGTCTACACTTACGAGCCGGGTCGACGCGGTGAGTTCGACTTCTCGGAGTTCGAACTATCGCGTCTAATCTGGACGCGATAGTTCGAACTCCGGAAGTGATAGTTCGAACTCCGGTACTCCACCACTGCAAAAGGCGGTGGCGGAGTCGACCTTGGAGCCGCGGACTTCGATTCCGCGGCGTCTGGACGGGTGAGTAGTTCGAACTAGGGTACTTCGAATTCAGCTACGCTATTCACGTAGCTGAATTTGCGTACCCTAGTTCGACCCCGCTTCTTAGTGTGGACCAGCCCTTAGATAGGGGGTGGCTAAAGACTCACAAGAGGATGACCATGTTTGCTCATCTACAATCCTGGGTGGGATTCCAATTGGTGATTTAGCAGGGTAGGGCTCCATATTCCATTACCAACCCCATAGGAGATTTTCTTTAAAAAATGTGGGTTGTGGTGAGAAAAGATGGCTCCTTTTCTGACTCTTTTACCTTTAGATTTCAAGTTTTAGTGCGCTTTCCTGGATGCTTTTGAACGAATTTATGTGGCTAGGTATCCCGCACAAAGCAAACAACATTGCATGGCAAAGCTCAGTGTATTTTCTGTGGGCAGTGGGCTGGGGCACTTCACTTCATACATGAGTTGCCACTGAGTGAATACATGAAACTGTAACACAAAGTAAAGAAGACTGGAAAAATATCTTGTTCCAAAAGTTATAGGGCAAGGCCACAGGGATTTCATTTTTGTTGCATTACCACTTCACAAGAGGCATTAATAATGGAGCTACATTTAGCAGAAAACAAGTAAATGCTCCTGACAACTCTGTCTAGGCACATTTCAGTTCACTGCCAGGTCACCAGTTGCACTGCAGTACTGCATACCTCCAGAACAGGAAGGGAAGATGGAGGATGCATTTTTGTTTTTGAAAAGTTTCTGCAGTATGTAAGTGCCTCAGTGGAAGGATAATTTTTAGTGTGAGTCTCCGTAGGAGCTTAAGAAGAAGAATCAACTTGATTGTGCTACAACATTTTAACAATGGCTTTTATTTCTCTGCCGCCCGAAGACCTGCTTCAGCATGCAATGAGAAAAGGCTAAGCTGATCTTTGCTCAGATAGTGCCTCCACCACCTCACCTTTTCAATTTTTAACACTTTTGCTCTTTTAATTCATGTTTTATGCATTATGGGTGAAATTTCATCTCCCCAGCCTGTTGCCATAGGCTACTCATCTGGGATAAAGCACAGTTTTAATCTCACATGTAATGACCTAAGTAAAAATCACAGGAATGAAAGTTAATAGCAACAGCCACACGCTAGGTCCTGCTCCTACCGAGTCTATGGCTTATCAGTCAAGCTTGATTTCATGGGCCATGCAACTCTATTTGCTGCTTTTATGCCCAGTGTCACTGGAAAAACCTATGGTAGAGCAACACCGTTGTCAACTGGTATAGAGCTACATGTTTTTAAACAACACCAGTGGCAGCACTGTCAGAGAACACGCAGAGCATGTTGTCCATGGCATGAGCTCAACTGATCCTGTAACAAACCAGGAATTACAAAACTATATCTTCCAAGCCGATGGGCTGTCTAGTGGCAAGGGAATCTGGCTGCATTGCTCTGATTGACAATGGGGTTGTGTGTTAATTCTTATTACTACCTCTATAGAACCTAGAAGCACCAATCAGGTGGAGGTCCACTGTGTTAGGTGCCTTATAGAAACATATGATGACATAGTCCTGTCCCAGACAATTTACAATCTAAGCATGCGGTGTAAATCAGGGTATGATTTCCTTAGTTTGTATTCTAGAGGCAGTCACTTAAACTGGGCCAAGTTCACTGGCACAGAAGGTCACACCATAGCTGCATTTGTCCTACCTATTAGTGGGGATAATAATACTTCCCTTGCATGGATGCTGTGAGGTGCAGTTAGTTGGTGGGTATCCTGGGATAAAAGGTACTATGGATCTGACCTTCCTCTCAACCACTGTAAATTGGGAGGAGTATCAGAACATCTGCACCACGTCATGGGTCTTGGCTGGCTATTCTTTCCTCAACCTGCTGTATCTGGTCTTCCTTATTCACGTAATATGAGTAGCAGGATGGCATAGAGCTCTGCTTATACAGCCCATTACTGTGCATCTTGTTAAATGAACCCAAGATCTCTATGCAGTAGGTTAGTACCATTATCTCTAGCTGAGGCACAGAGGGAGAAGTCATTTGCACATCACACAGGAAAGCTGTGCATGAGCTAGTTGAATCCAGATCTCCTGGGTCCCATCCTAGTGCTTTATTCACAAAACCAGCCTTCCTCCTCCAAGAAATACATATCTTTTGCTTGGCAGAATTTCACACGAGCAGTAGCATTTTGTTGTATGAAAATTCACAAATCCAAAAGTTAATTTTATTCACAATTTTGGTGAAATGGGTATTTTAAGCATTAAAAAGAAATGTTTCCAATGGAAATTAATGCCACCTTTGCTTGAAAAACAGGCCCATTTTAGCTCTTTTCCAATCAGAATGTTTGAAATTTGGAAGATCAGCTGGAAAATGTCCTGATCTTGTTTGAAAAGTGTGATGACGTTAGTGAAATTTTCCATGAAAATGGGTCTGAACATTGAAAGTTTGCAACAAGATGCTAAAAAAATATTTGTTGGCACTAGTTCCCAATAACTCGGAGTTATTCAGTAAATCTCAGTAATTCAAATGCAAAAGTCAGGTGGGATGTGCACCTGCATAACTGAAAGTTGAATGCCTTCATCACTGCTTCAGTTTCCACCCCTCTTTCCAGGCAGCTAGTTTTGCTCCAGCCCTGTAGCTTAGCTCAAAGCTTTCCAGCTGCTGGGGTTTGAGAGTCCCAGAAAGACTGACAACAATCAGTAATGTTACCCAAACTAAGTCCTTCCCCTGGTCTGTAGGATTTCCCCAGCATTATGGTAGTATCAGGGCACACAGGCATGACTCATGCCCTTCTCTCTCCAGGTTCTAGCCTAAGGACCCTAGCTCTCAGAGCAGCTGCATTCCCTAATCTCAAAACTGCCTTGTTTTTTCTGGACTATCTGTTGCAATAGTCACATAGGTCAGCCCTTTTTTCCTGAAGTCCTCTGCCAAATTGCTGCTTCTCCTCAGCCCTATCTGACAAGCCCTACAACCCACCATCCAGACCTTCCCCTCAACCCTACTCTGCACCCTACTAAAGGGAAGCTGCCTCTTTTAAAGCAGGCCCCTGCTCTCAGTCTGCAGCCACATGACCCCACACAGTCATGTGCTTCCTTTTAGTCACGTGCTCCTTCCAAGGACTACAACTCCCAGAATTCTTGGCTTTAAAGGGGTCAAACCTTGGAACCAGGATATGCCTTTAAAGGGACACTATGCCCCATGACAAGGGATAACACCATTGAAATCAATGCCATTACACTGATGTAAAACTGGTGCAAGTGTGATCAGAATCAGGCCCCTTGAATCTTCAGTAAGCTTGCATTTTGTTACAAATATTTCACACAGACCCAGTATTGTCAACCCCCAAGTATACGAATCAGCTCCCTCTCTGACATGGTTGGCTTAAAAATCTAGAGGGTTTTTTTTTAAATAATACAGTACGGGTTCCCTTTATCTGCCTTTTAGTTATTGAGCCTTTAGGGCACATGCAGGTCCCAATTTCAAGTTTTCTGCACAAACATGGGGGCGAGAAACACATTTAAAAATAAAATAAATAAAAGCTGCGATTCTCATGACACCACAGAATTCCAGGAGCGGGAGCTTTTAAAAAGCCTCAAATATTGTGAGACTCATGATAAAATCATGAGCGCTGGCAACGCTGCACCCCTAGTGAGGCATCCTTCCCGATTAGTGTAGCAGCTTCATTAACATGCATGCTGTAAGCTCATTTGCTCCACTGTTGCTTTGATGTTAATTCCAGTGTTTCGGTGCAATGTGCTGTTGTACTTTCTGTTCCCAGGCTCACATCGCTCTCTTCCACAGCTCACTCCTCCTCTTTGTTTCTTTTTCTACTTGGGCCTGTTCACCAGCCGGCACCATGATGTGGTCAATAAGACTTTGTGCCAAGCCTGACTTGCCCTTGTGGAATTCCACGTGTTGGTTCACCTTTCAGAACCCTTGCCGAGTGGAGCTGTGCTGATTATGTTCTGCTGCTGATTTACGTAGGTTTCCTCACTGGTCGGTTTCAAGAATCCTTTCACCTGCTCCTTAAACTGCTTGTACCCCCTTCCTGCATTTGGCAGCTCTTTAAGGGGAATTTTCATCTTCCAGTAACACCGTAGAATGTCTGCCTGTTCTGGGGCGGAGTCCATGAAATTTCAGTGTAGCCTTCACTCACTGTGTGCTAATTGATTATCATCTAAAATTCTACATATATTTGTATGCGGGCAGTGTAGATGTAATTTAAAAATAATTATTCTATTTACTGAATGGTGTGCATGTCATATGGAATAGGTAGACCTGTGTTTCATACATCACCCCTCATCTCCACCCCAGCTAATGCAGAGAGATCCAGATTGCACCAGCCTGATGCACTGAGATGAAGCCCCTGACAGAGTCATGGGGTGCAGTACCCTGTGCAGGAATGAGAAAATGTGCTTTTGAATCTTCCCCAAGATCGGGTGCTGGAACCCTGAATAAAGATGCAAATCCCATACTGCTGGCAGGGAAACCCTGTTAGTTCTAACCAGGAAATAAAAGCCAATGGATGGGCTCCCTTGAGCAGAAGGAAGTAGGGGCTGGGAAGAGGAGATCCCGCAAGGAAGCCTTTGCAAACAGCCAGTTGTGGGGAGAAAGCTTATGCTAAGAATTATGGTTTGTTATTATTTAGGTTACCAATAAAGCCATACCCTAAGAATGGGCTAGGCTTGGATGATGTACTGTGTAGAATAGACTCTGTTCAAAGCAGGGTAGGAATTTATCAACATTGAATTTCATCTGCCATTTTGTTGCCCAGTCACCCAGTTTTGCGAAATCCCTTTGTAGCTCTTCGCAGTCTGCCTGGGATTTAACTATCTTGAGTAGTTTTGTATCAGCTGCAAATTTTGCCACCTCACTGTTTACCCCCTTTTCCAGATCATTTATGAATATGTTGAATAGGACTGGGCCCAATACAGACCCCTGGGGACACCACTATTTACCTCTCTCCATTCTGAAAACTGACCATTTATTCCTACCATGGATCAAGATACTGATCCATGAGAGGACCTCCTCTCTTATCCCATGATTGCTTACTTTGCTTAAGAGCCTTTGGTAAAGGACCTTGTCAAAGGCTTTCTGAAAATCTAGTACACTATATCCACTGGATCCCCCTTGTCCATATGCTTGTTGATCCTCTCAAAGAATTCTAGTAGATTGGTGAGGCATGATTTCAGTCATACACAATGCACATGGCCCATTTCCTGATGCCCCACCATCACAATGAACTGCTTTCTGCCTCCAACTGATGAAGAAAACACACTACATGTGCATCTCCCTCACAGTATAGTGCAAAACTTTAATTACAATAATAAGGCTCAGCTCTTATTTAGCGCTTTTCATCAGTAGATCGCCGAGAGCTTTAAAAAGGAGGTCAGTATCACTAACTGAGGCAAGGAGGGATGAAGTGACTTGCTCAAGGTCACCCAGCCAACTACTAGTGGAGCTGGAACAATAACCTAGGTTTTCAGGGTCCCTGGCCAGTGTACTACCCTCTAGGCTATACTGCCTCTCCCTGCAATGCATAACGCACTGCACACTTAAATTGTGCACACGGCAGAACTAAATGTTTGCTAATCCTGAGTTTGTAATTGACTTGGAGTTGTAAGTGGTCAGCACCTATGAAAATCTACTGTTATTTAGGAACCTAGTTATGGATTAAGGTGGCTGAAATAAAGGAAAGCAAGTGTGAATATTTTGAACTATGTCTTTCTACATGGACCCTTAAAAGAATGGACATTTTAATTAAACTGATTTAATGTCAGAGTCTTGGGGTTTGTTTTCAGGCAGCAAACTCACTGGGAGGCTGCACAATCTTCTTTCATTCTATTGGTGATGGCTTTTGCTGTCTGTTTGTGCAATAACCTATTGAACTTTTCCCGACTGTAATTCAATATAGAATAGATACTTGTGGGAGGCTTTTTTGGCAGGGAGCAATGAAGGCCTTGAATCAATTTCAGTTTTTCAGCTGTTTAATGCATTGATACCAGCTGGAAGAAATAAATGAATAAAAGGATCAATGTTACTTTTATTTATCCGGAGCTGAAGCTTCTTGGTCTTCCCTTTGTGACACCGATACCATGCAGCGTGTGCCCATTGTCCCACCTTCACCTAGGAAACACACAGACTTACAAATTGACAATCTACTTTTTCAGTATTTTTTTTTGCAAGAGTCTTTAGTCTTTTTATAGAAAGAGAAAAGTTCAGCAGGCTAGATGGAGGACTCACCCTACTCGGGAGAGCAAGCTGGCTATCCTAACGGCTAATGCACAAATACTCTGGACAGCTCTAGGGCTCTCTGAGAACCTCTTAGCTACAGATGGACCACGGGAGGCCCCAAAACTCAGCCCCATTGCACAGAGGGGTGTGTGTGTGTTGAGGGGACAGGCTGTGGAGAGTTTGTATAGCAATATCATTGCAAACAGCAATCTAAGGTGAGCTCTACAGGAGCTCAAAGGAGCCCCGTGAAGGGGTGAAGATGAACTGGTGAGAGTGGCAGTGGAATACCCATCCCTGAATTCTGCAGATCCACAGACCACAAACCCTATGTGGGCGTGAAGGGAAGTGAGTGGGTTGTCAATGGCCTGTAGTTACAGCTGCAAACTGGATAGCCTAATTCAACACGGGGCATGGGGAGGATTATTTACCCCCACCTCCCACCCCCACTCTGTGCTGAAGGCTATTTACCCAGGCTTTGAACAAGGGACAAGAATTCCACCGGCAGGTCAGCAGCTGCCACTGTATTCAGTGGGAAGGGCCTGATTTTAAACGTTAGGTGTGTGCTTCAGTAGACAGCTAGTGACCCAGCTCTGTTAGACCCTAGATCTGCACAATTTACCTTGTGTCAAAGGATATACACTTCCCTCTGCCTCATCAGCGGGGTAGCCCTCCATTCACGCACCTTATGCAGCAGCAAAGAATGCTGCTTCAGGGGCATATTGGGGCCTACAGATTATAGGAAGAAAGAGTAGGCCTCATCTCAGCTCTACCGACAACAACTGAGCTCGGACAGGGTGAAATTTACCCCAGGGTGATGGAGGAGGGGCACAAAGGGCTTCGTACTGCAGAAGCCCTGCACAGGGAATGCCTGTGGGTTGGCTGGCTGTGTGGCCACACAGGGACGCCTGTGCTTCAGGGCGGTTTGAGGCCAGGCATGGGGAGAGGATGTGGACCTGCACATGTGTGGATTCGGTGGTTTCTCATTCAATTAGCACACACAGGGTGCAGCCGCGATACCAGTCCCTGGAAAAAATGTGGGCGAATGGTGGCCCAGCTCCTAGGCCCTGGGTTGGGAGTCAGTTTTATTCTCCCCCATTCCACTGTCCACTCATGCTTTATGAGGGTGGCTGGAGAGAATTTCACCCTTCCTTGTTTCCTCCTCCCCCCCCAGCCAAGCTAGTGTTAAGGTAACATTAGGTGAACAGAGCACAGTGCTAACACAGCAACATTATCAGTTCAGGAACAGGGATCCTAAATGGAAAAGCGCATAGGTTCCTGCTACCATGGTTAATAGATCATGGAGAGAAAGCACTTCACTGCGTAGGAGACAAGTGTGGCACATCAAAAATACCCCCAAAGGACAAGTGTGTCAATTGTTACTTGAGCAATCAAGCTGGTTCCAGTTTGCCTGGAGTGAGGAAGTGGCAAGAGGAGGGGGTCTTACTGCTAGAGTGATAAGTAACATAGTCAAGGGCCCTTCTTTTCTGGTGAACTTTTGCTGTGAGTGAAAATGAAACTGTGGGCCACAATGGAGCACTGAGGCTGACGTCCAATATTAAACTCAGCATGCCGGATCACCGCGCTCAGCAGTACTCTTACAGTGGGTGAACTTGGGAGAGGCAGTTCGCCTGGGTGCCAGAAAAACCATCCAAAATAAAATGTACAAAAGAAAACAAAAGAAAATCCACTCCAGGCTGAACCAAACTCCTGGATCATACCAGTGTGCAATGTTGTGGATGGTCAGGTCTACCTCAGGCTTCCATAGTTCTCTACCTAACCAGCTTGGCTTCTACATCCAGAAAAAGGAAAATTGATTTTTCCAAACAGCTGTTTTGCTCGTAGGTTACATTTCACAAGGTTTTACACTTAGTTCATGTGGCTCTCTATATATTTGGTGACAATCTCCAGTTTTGCTGAATAAACCTTGAAAAGGAAAAGACAGATGACAGGGTTTTCAAAAGCATTTAAGTGACTTAGGAGTTCAAACTCCCTTGACTTTCATGGAGGCACTTTGGCAAACCCTACTCAGAAAAAGGCTGTTTTAGAATTTTCCCCAAGTGAAGAGGAGAATTATACTGCAGCAGTTAATTATAGGAAATATACCGTTGACTTGAGTGTAGGCTATGCTGGTTTACGCCTGAGGATCTGGCCTAAAGGTTTAGTCTTCAGATGTAAGTTCTTGCCTCTGGGCTAGATATAATATCATGACATGGCGATCACCTGGAGGTGGATAAAACCAGAGGGAACAAGGGTGTATATGTCTGTATACAAATCATAGATTATTAGGGTTGGAAGGGACCTCAGAAGATCATCTAGTCCAACCCGCTGCTCAAAGCAGGACCAATCCCCAAATGGACCCCTCAAGGATTGAACTCACAACCTTGGGTTTAGCAGGCCAATGCTCAAACCACTGAGCTATCCCTTCCCTCCTGCATGTCTCTTTCTGTATAATTAAAAAAACCAAACGGACTGGAATCAAGTATTATGGTAGCACGTATTGCCAAAGTAAACACAGAAACAAAACCTATTTCTTATAATTAGCTGCTGCAGTGTAATTCTTCTGAATGAAAGACAAATTCACAACGTGTTTGCGAAGTGTACTGTGTGTCTGCAATGAAAAGGGGAGAAGCCCCTGTCCCCAAATGTTAGCAAAAATAAGAGGATTAAATATACAGTGCCAGGGTCAGACACAGGGAAATAGTCCTGTAGGGTTTCTAGCATTCAAAACAGACATTCTAAATGCAGAGTTGGGTGACCTTTCAAGACTGGATCACATGGAAGGCTTTTTTTCCCCTGTGGGGATTGCCTATTTACCTGTGATGACGGTTTTGTAACAAGTCACCAAGGTTCTGTGGGAGGTCAGGATGAAATAACCATTAAAGAGACAACAAACATTACTGTAGATTGGGGTAGCGTAGATGGCCGGGAAGCTTTGGCAGAGGGGAGCCCTCCATTGTCCCCTTGAGTACAGGGCCAATCTCCTGCAAGGAGCTGTATGCTGGTGGATCTCTGTGTCAGTGCACGGATGCACTGAAGTCAGTGGGGCTCAGGCAGGAGCAAGGATCTGCCTGAATCAGTTACAGGATAGGGGCTGTGTGTGTATGTGTGTGTGGTATATATATGTGTGTGTGTGTGTATACACACATGTGCACACATACACATATTAAATATTAGGCATAGCCCTTTACTTCCCCTTCCCCCTCTCCTTCCCACACTCTTATAAATCAGAGCAGAATTAATTCAGGCACTGCGTTTTATTTGATAAACGTCAAAATATGTAAATACCGGGCTCTCTTCCTTCAGTCACTAAAACAAATGGAAAACACATTTATTAGCATAGAGATGAGTTTAATCAAATCAGTGGCGAGTACAAATTAGCCACAGGAAATGTAATGAGCTGGGAATTAATTAGCAGCATAATGATAATAACTTTGCCTGCTGATTACCTTGCGGCCATGGCACTTCCCCAAGGGCCTTCCATGGGTTCTCCAACAGCTGATCTTTTCTGTTGCGAGAGTCCCTGAACTGGAACAGTATGGCTGACAATGCCTGTGCAACAGACAGGAGGAGAGGAAGGCGGGAGAAAAAGACATGAAAACTACAACCAGGCTTGCTTCACTTTTGTACGCCTATCGCTTCTCATTCCTTTCCCTACCACTGTCCTTATTTATCCTTTCCATCTCGGAGCACTCCCCTTTCTCTCTGTTATTGTTCAATTGGATTCCTGCCCGGAGGAAATGGCTCTTGATAATGTGTAAGCTTTACGGATGGGGTAAAATATCTGAGCTACGTTTGCGGTATGAACCAGGATGCACCGTCCAGCCATAGGGCTCGTGCTGCCGTGCAATGTCAGCTGGGAGAGTAGCCCATGGCAGCGTGACTATTTCAGCATTATTTCTGCAGTCTGCACCTCCGTGGCTGCTTTAAGCATGAGGCTGGCACTGGCTGACATCAGCTCCAGCTCGTTTGAGAACAAATAAACACAAGGGTGCTTTGGAAATGGATTGGAGGTGTCTAGAGAAGGGCAGGAACAAGGTTTTCCCGGAGTCTCAGCTGGCACTTTATCAAAGATGCAGGCATCAGGTTGGAGAGGAACAATTGGCTGCTGGGGCACTTTGTAAAGTGCTGGACTTGTAAATTAACTGTTTGACTCCAGTGGTGATGGAGAACAGTGGGGGGGGGGGGCAAGGGTTGGATGGAGAAAAGGGTCAGTCTATCTTCTTCTGTGTATTTATTAATAGTCCTTCTATCGCACTCCCACTGTAGCACCTGAGCGCTCCAGAATAATCCTCGGTGCCGCGATAGAGCCTTCCATTGGAGGAGATAAAAGCCCTTTATAACATTTAATGAATCAAGCCTGGGAACACCCCTGGGAGGTAGGTAAGAATTATTATTCCCATTGGCAGAGAGCAGTTATGGCCAAAGGGTTCAAATTTTGGGTGCCTAAAGTCAGGTACCTAAATACGTAGCTTGGTTTTAAATGTTGCTAAGCTAAACAACACACTTAAAAAAAAAACCAGGCCACTCATTTAGATGTTCGTATAGGGATTTAGGTGGTTCACTGCAGGCATCCAGGCTTAAAGGTTTTGTTCAAGGTGGTTTCCCCAAGTCACGCAGGAGGTTTGACGCAGAGCTGAGAAGAGAGTGTGTGTTTTTCGGTTACCAGCTTTAGGCCTTCACTGCAAGGCCACCTTTCCTTCCTTCTCTTGGATATTTGGCTATAATCTGCAGAAATGATCCATGCAACCAATACATACTGTTGGTGAGGCAGGGAAATAAAACTTCCCTACTAATCTGAACATCCAAATGTGGGATTTGGAAGTCTCGTTGAAGTGTCCATGTCTGAAAGTTGGGTATTATTTACTGTATTCTCAGGCTCACCTGTATTCAGATAAAAGTAAGGACTCCATTTTTAAACATAATTTTGAAAATTCTGCTTGCACACAGGAAAGAGCACACACAAAATCTGCATTTGCATAGAAACGGGTATGGCCCAGTTGCTGTTTGCATGCTGTTCTGAGCAAATCTGAATTCTTTAGCAAATTGACTTTATAACGAATTGACTTTAGCAAATCTTTTGATACTGTCTCTCACAATATGCTTGTCAGCAAGTTAAAAAAGTATAGATTGGGTGAATGGACTATAAGATGGATAGAAAGCTGGATAGTGATCAACGGTTTGATGTCTAGTTGGCAGCCCGTATCAAGCGGAGTGCCCCAGGGGTCAGTCCTGGGGCCGGTTTTGTTCAACGTCTTTATTAATGATCTGGATGATGGAATGGATTGCACCCTCAGCAAGTTCATAGATGACACTAAGATGGAGGGAGAGGTAGATATGCTGGAGGGTAGGAATAGTGTCCAGAATGACCTAGACAAATTGGGGGATTGGGCCAAAAGAAATCTGATGAGGTTCAACAAAGACAAGTGCAGAGTCCTGCACTTAGGATGGAAGAATCCCATGCACTGCTACAGGCTGAGGACTGACTGGCTAAGCGGCAGTTCTGCAGATAAGGACTTGGGGATTACAGTGGACGAGAAGCTGGATATGAATCAACAGTGTGCCCTTGTTGCCAAGAAAGCTAATGGCATATTGGACTGCATTAGTAGGAGCATTGCCAGCAGATCAAGGGAAGTGATTATTTCCCTCTATTCGGCACTGGTGAGGCCACATCTGGAGTACTGTGTCCAGTTTTGGGCCCCCCACTACAGAAAGGATTTGGACAAATTGGAGAAAGTCCAGCGGAGGGCAATGAAAATGATTAGGGGGCTGGAGCACATGACTTATGAGGAGAGGCTGAGGGAGCTGTGCTTATTTAGTCTGCAGAAGAGAAGAGTGAGGGGGGATTTGATAGCAGCCTTCAACTACCTGAAGGGGGGTTCCAAAGAGGATGGAGCTCAGCTGTTCTCAGTGGTGGCAAGAACAAGATGCAATGGTCTCAAGTTGCAGTGGGGGTGGCCTAGGATGGATATTAGGAGAAACTATTTCACTAGGAGGGTGGTGAAGCACTGGAATGGGTTACCTAAGGAGGTGGTGGAATCTCCATTCTTAGAGGTTTTTAGGCCTAGCTTGACAAAGCCGTGGCTTGGATGATTTAGTTGGGATTGGGGCTGCTTTGAATAGGGGGTTGGACTAGATGACCTCCTGAGGTCTCTACCAACCGTAGTCTTCTATGATTCTATAGGCACAGCTGATACAGGCACATGCATATATTTCACAAGAGCAACACTGGCCTATCATTTAAAAACTTGTGGGAGACTGCAACTGTCTCCCAATAAGAGGTTTAGATGATGTGTGACCCCTACAAATATTTTCCTGGGAGTTTCTGCTACTTTTGGATTTGCTGCAGTGGATTGATTTTTATGAAACCTATGCTATTTACAATCTAGGCTGTGTGCAGAATGAGAAGAAAGATTTTTGAATGGACTCTGATGGTACTTTTGGTATTTTTGTATGAGTCCTCACTTCATGCATCATTGGCTTAATACAAATTAGTGGCTCAGTCTGGCTGCCTCATACAAACACCAAGGTGCACATTTGTACCTACGTTCAGACTCTCTATTTGTTTGTCAATATTGCACCCACAATGCTAGTTTTGAGTCAGCTCTTGATGAACCAAAACCAGACCCATTGCATGTACCATATGGTAACCTACATACCTGCAGGTAGTGAAGAGAACCTCCATGATGTTCTTCGGAGCAAACATCATCCTCTAGCTCTTAAGACCTGATTGCCCTAAGCCATCCTAGGCCTTCTCTTTGTTAAAAGTTTCACCAGTTCAGCTAAAGATGTCTTTTGAAAATCAATTTAGTTTCATCCACACAAATATTCTTAAATGGATTTAATAGGGGACGTGCACCACATAACTAAATTGATTTAAAAAGACCAGGGTGAGTTTCAATATTATAAAGACCTATGATTCATTCCCTTGGATAAGTGTTTTGGTTCTTCAAAGTGCTATTTCCTTTTGCTACCTGCAGATGTGTAGGTTACCTTATGATGCATATAACTGGCCAATTTTTGATTCACAAAGAACTGATTCAACACTGATCATAAGTGTTACTAACTGTGATGAAATATAGAGCCTTTTAAACATGAAGTCTACATCATGCCCCTGCATAGTGAAGCATTTTATCCCTCCTATTAATTCAGCTGGAGGAAGAATTCTTCCTGCTTCCGATGCAGTGAGCTAAATTGTATTCCATTTCACTGATGTAAATCTGGAGTAACTCCAATGCAATTAATAAGCACAGAATTTGACCTGTTCAGCTCTATGTAGACCTACAATAGCTTTTAGGCAATCACCACTTTAAGCATAAACATGAAGGAATTTTGTTTTCATGCAATTTTCTTGCCAGTGCTTTTTCTTACAAATCTGTTCAACTGTCATGTAAAATATGCCCTGGTTTGTGCTAATGTAGATTACGCATATTTGTCCTCAGTGGATGATTGATTAAGTGCTCTGATCTTGACTGCTAAGTTAGCAGCAGGGTATCCCTGCAAAGGGATTGGAAGTCTCATTGGATAAATTGCATAGATGAAATCTGAGCTGTTATGGATCTGGTTTTCTTTTTCATTGCTAAGGTGAGTGCTGCATTCTTTGCAATAATAAACCTACCTTCTAACATACGGCAGGGAGATGCTTGGCCTCATTCTGAGTCCTCCTGCACTGGATGTACAGCAGTGTAAACCACTGCACCACAGTCTAATTTCAGTGACATCACTGTAAATCTGGAGTAGCTCTTTTGCCTTTAGCAGATCACTCCTGATTTGCAACCGAGTCACTGAAAACAGAATTTGGCTCATTGACTTCAGTGGAGTTACTCTTAATTTAGACAGCACAAGTGAGAGCAGAATCAGGCCTATTATTTCTCAGATCTTGTGTTCTCCATGCAACTCAGCTTATTCAGAACATGCAAGCCTTATTATTAGAGGGCCCACACATCAACCAAAAGGGAAAAACTCCTTCAGGGAATAACTACTCTGTTGGTCTCACTTTAATAGCACTGCACTTGTACAGTGCGCGCAAGTATATTGTTACCTATGAGGAAGTGGGAGCTATTTTCATGCCTCATTTGCATAATGTCTCAAATATGATTAAAAAAAATCAAGTTGCAAAGTGCTTTGTCATCTTACCATTCCTTTCCAAACCCTAGCTGTGGCGATTTGGAATTGACACAGTTAAAGGCATTTGAAAAGCTTAGAATTTCTTTTGACTTGTTTGTCTTTAAACCACATCATCATTTTCGGAGTGGAGTGTCTCTCTACTAATTGTATTGTCTTTGGAATATGAAGTGCTCAGAAGCAACAGTAACAAGTTATTCAGAGGATTTTCAGAAGCATAAAAAGCTTTTCCTTTTTCCTTTCCAAAGCTTTTCTTTGACCTTCTTGGAGGCATTAAAAAAAAAGCTTTAAAAACCATCAATATAAATGGATTGTTTACTGTGATGTTTGCAGCCTTGGAGCAGAGGGAAAAAAAGAATAAAGAAGAAGGAAGAGAAGAAGAAAGAAAACCACAATCACCACCAGCTCCCAAAGGGGAACAGATGAGATGTGAGCTCAAGAAAAAAATCCCAATTTTTAGCTTGATGCCGATTCAGTGAATCATAGAATATCAGGGTGGGAAGGGACCTCAGGAGGTATCTAGTCCAACCCCCTGCTCAAAGCAGGACCAATCCCCAACTAAATCATCCCAACCAGGGCTTCATCAAGCCTGACCTTAAAAACCTCTAAGGAAGGAGATTCCACCACCTCCCTAGGGAACCCATTCCAGTGCTTCACCACCTTTCTAATGAAAAAGTTTTTCCTAATATCCAACCTAAACCTCCCCCACTGCAACTTGATACCATTACTCCTTGTTCTGTCAAAACCTGCAGCGAGGTTGCAAAGATAAACAAATAGATAAGTATTCTGGGAGTATCAGCTGTGCACAAAGGTGCCGTTATTCTTGAAAACCCACATGCTGAAGGGTTGCAATGCTTTGAAAAGGAAAGTGTAAAAGCAGAACCCAGAAATATCACAGGGAAGAAACATGTATTGATGAAAAGTCTTGGTACAGCTTTAGCTTACATGATAGGGATATCATATTTACTACTGTTATAACACACCCACCCACCTACCCACAGAGTCTGAAGCAGGCGTTCAGGTGACAGATGATGAGATCGCCCCATTAGGTCACATAACTGTGAGCTGTTTCCTAAAGAACACAATGGCCTGTGGCAAATGTATGAAAGTGCTAAAATGTGTTAACGATGGTGTGTTATTATCGGGCACTAATGCTGCCATGAATGCATGTCACCGCTGCGTATATTCCTGCAGATCAGTTGGTAATTACACTTGGATCCAAAGTAATTACCAGGAGACTTGCACTCTAGTTCAGAAGACAGAAATAACCATGTACGTTCCTTATCCCCTGCGTAGTGCTTGCGATGTAAATTAATAGCCAGCCGCTACCATGAAAGTAAAGAGGTATTTGCCTTACATTCATGCCCTTTTAAATTAAACATTGATGTTTCTTTTATGAGAGAAACACAGGCTGCCTAGCACCAGTTTACCTTTTCCCACTAAAGTATTTGAACCTTTACTTTACAAAACAAGATACTCTGAAGTGAAATGAATATTTATAGGTTTTCCATTTGTGTGATGGTTTTGACAAAATAACTTGAGCGGGTCTCTCCTTAGGTTTACTTTGCACTCTAGTTTCATTTTTTTTCCATAGAAAAAAAAGTAAAGGCTGGAGGGAGAGTGGGGTACTTGGCTAAATTGTGTACAGTCTCCGTAGGTGGATGGAAGATAGATGCAAAGGGTACTGGCCATGTTTTTTTCTGATTTTTTCCAGGTCACATCTGCCAGTGAGTTTTCTGTTTAACCTAAGAACAATAAACACCTGGACAGCTGTACCACCACATTAAGCACCTCTCCTGATGAACAGCTCCAAAGCAAGGCATACTAAAGCCCTACGTTCACTCATGAAAAGATACTGTTGCAATGTAGTTTTATTTCCCAAATGCCCATTACTGGAACATGCAGCAGTTTTCACACAGTGCCGCAACATCCTGAATTTGCTCTATGCTTTGTGACTTAAAGCAAGACTGTGCTTTTGCAAATATGTTTCCTTCCTTCAGGGAGAAAGGTTATTTTGCTTGGCAAATGAAAAATGAAAAAGGGTCCTGTGTTCGCTTTCTTTTGGCAACGTACGCATAACGTTGGCAGAATAATGCTATCCCGGACGTTTCAGTCTCTCCTGTATTCATTTTACCCAGAAGATCATTTCTTTTAGAAATCATTTGCTAAGCCCTCATTTTAATTTAAGAATTCATTCAGTGCACTAAATCTTAGCATTTTGTGCAAGAAATGTTTGTTGCCATTTTGTTAGCTCTTTAGAATGAAAACCCAAATGGGTGAGAGAGAGCTTCTCTTAAGCCAGGGGTGGGCAAACATTTTGGCCCGAGGGTCACATCAGGGAATAGAAATTGTGTGGCGGGCCATGAATGCTCCCAAAATTGGGGTTGGGGTGCGGGCTCTGGGGTGGGGCTGGGGATGAGGAGTTTGGGGTGCAGGCTGGTGCTCTGGGCTGGCACCAAGGAGTTCGGAGAGCGGGAGAGGGATCAGGCTGGGGCAGGGGGTTTGGGCATGGGGAGAGAGTCAGGGGGTGCAGGCTCTGAGCAGCGCTTACCTCAGGTGGCTCCCAGAAGCAGTGGCATGTCCCTTCTCTGGCTCCTATGCGGAGACGCAGCCAGGCGGCTCTGCACGCTGCCCCATCTGCAGGCACCACCCCTGCAGCTCCCACTGGAGCATGTAGGAGCCGGAACAGGGCCATGCCGCAGTTTCCAGGAGCCACCTGGTGCAGCCCCCCCGACTCAGTGCCCCGGCCGGAGTGGGGCTGCGCCGCCTGGTGCGGTTCGCAGGCTGGATCCAGCCCGCAGGCCATAGTTTGCCCACCCCTGTCTTAAGCCCTTCTTTGGCACAGAAGAGGTGCTTGAGCCTGGGTTTCTCACAGTCCCGGTGGCTCTAACCATTGAGCTAAAGCGTTAACGTGTGCCCCACCATTACAACCTCCTCCGACTGGACTGGGCCCCTCAAGCAACTCAGTGCCTTCAATACAGGACCAGTTTTTCTCTTGTACATCAGCTTTTAGGTACTCAGATAGTCATTGTAAGTAACGCAAGTGCTAAACTGGGTGTCCTCACTTGGTTTATGTTGGAAAATTGGACTTCATGGTCCGAATTTGGCAGGCAAGTGCACTCACATAAATCAGGAGTCACTCCACTGACATTAACAGAGTGATTCCTGATTTGCTCTGAGCAGAATTTGGCCTCTTGTGCTGCAAGAAGATAAAGAGGCCGATTCAGATCTAATTCCCGTGAAGTACCAGAGATCAGAGGGAAGCCTGGAATATGTTTTGTGGATCAGTGTGATTCAAAAGCCACAGCTATTGCACTTGCAAGAGGAATATGCCTGTTTTAGTTTTGTTCTTATTTATTCCAGTGCTCAGTTTTCAGAAGGATTGTGGGTATCAGCTGAGTTTAAAAATAAAAAGCTCTTGCACAGATTTAGTCTCCTGGCTCTTGTATCTACAACACTGCCTAAAAATGCACAGAAACCATATTAACAGGATTATGCATCCAGCTACAAACTGTGCATGCGAAACATCAGGGGATGATAAAATTCCTACAGACACAATTTTAACATGTTTCCAAAAATATCTCCTGATTCATATTGTAAGCATGAATTTATTACAGCGCAGTGACATTAGCTAGGCTGTAGCCGCACACAGTACACTGTCACATTTTGGGATGTCATTGATTTTAATGATGGTATTTCTTGTGTTTGCACCCTCTCTGCTGAGCAGGGCTTTATGCAGTATTTAGCTCAAAGGGAAGGCAAGAGACCTTCTCCAAAGCTGATTTCTCGCATTCCTGCTTTGTTAACTGGTCTGAGTCAATGGGAGTCAGTGGGAGTTTTGCCTGAATAAGGGCTACAGGATTTGGCCTAGTTAGAAAGCCTGTGTAACACCGACAGACCGTGGTCTTTGATAGGCAAGATCAAACCTGGGACCTCTGGATCTAGATGCATGAGACTCGACTGCATGAGCTAAAAGCTACATGGCCCTTAGCTAAGGTTGTAGCAGACTCATTAATCTCTATGTGGTCTTGGTGCCACTAGAGGGGACAGAGCATCACACCCAGAAAGTGTGAGGGTTACACCTGCATATTTGCTTTGGCTGTTGGTTTCAGATTGTTTGTTATCAGCACCAGTCTGGGCCCAGTTCTGCCCCATTGCAGCCACCTATATGGAAAAGACTTACCGAGATGACAGTAAATTGCTATAGAAATTCAATAGGTTTTTAGGAATGATTCTAAAACCGATCAGGCTAGACTCCCTGCATGTGTAAAATGACACTTTTCTAATGAAGCTGTGCTGGTTTATAACCGCTGAGGATCCTGGCCAGAGCTTCACAAGACAGGAAAAAATCTACACGCTTCTACACTCTTCTGTTCTGTCCTGTCCTGCTCTATTCAGGTTCTTACTCCATGCCCTCACCTTACTGTCTGAGCACTACACTGGCCTTCTGGCTTCCTATCCTTGCATGGCAGTGATGTGAATAATGTCTCTGCTACCCAGTAAAACAAGGCGAGGATCTGCTTCTATCAGCATCTTTTCTCAGAAGTGATACATTGAATCCTTGTGGCCTTATCCATGATAGAAATTCTCTTATATGAACCCCTGTTGGGCATTATTGCTTAGTCATGCTTGAAGTTTCAGAACCTGAGGTTGGCCCTTATGTTTCACATTAACTCTCATTTATAGAGCTATCAAGCCAACTATGGGGGTTCTTTCTCAGTTCTTGAGTGAGACACACTAGTGTTTTGTTACTTTGAAGTTTGGCAAGCCACAGACCCAGAGCTGGGTATATTTACTGGACCAGTAATTCAGAATTTGTATTTGAGTTATTAGGCATATTGCATTGAACCACATTAAACCTCAGCATCTCTCTCTTCCTTCTGCTGAATTCATTTTTGGAATCTGTCCTTAGCATACACAGTTCTGGGGTCAGTATGAATTCAAAAATGCAGTCGGTGTGTTTCTGCCATGATAGTATCTTGAGATATGTCCATACGCAGTGGAATAAGGTTGCTCCTTTACCTCTACATTTACTCTGACCTTCCCTTTCAATTAGAAATTAGTCTAAGCAGGACAAACATTTTTGCATGTTGAGCTCCTTAAACACAATTTCACCCAAAGTCTCCAAAAGTGGTTTCTGTTCCAAGTGCAAGGCACACTCCTTCCACTTCACCTTTGCTAACATGCACTCATAGCACGTCATGCATTCAAAACAAATCATCATGCAATTCCCACTCCAGGGGAAGTCAGGAGTAAAGAGCCACACCTGACAGATGATAGTCGTGTCACTTACTGCTCTACTGGAAGGAGCTCATATGCCCATCAGATGTGATGGGCACAGTATAAGATTCTGAACAGAATAGTCCAGCTTGTGGGTTCTCAACCTGGGGGCTGTGAACAGATTTCAGGGAGTTGCACCCCACCCTCTGTTTCTTTAGGTTAGATGAGAGGTGAGTCCTGAAATTTATGGGATGGGGGCCTGAAACTTTTTTCTATTGTAACATGGGGCCACGGTGCAGAAAAGATTGAGAACTACTGCCCAGTTGGATAAACAGTTTCTGATCTGATGGGAACATGTCATTGTTTAGGTGCCATCTCCTATTAGCCCCTGAATTCTCCAAAGGATATGGAGTTCTAGGGTCTTTTTTAGCCTTTTCTTATTTCATTAATGCCATAGTCCTGGTATCAGTTCAGACCATCCTATAGTTTAGCATCACTGGGTATTTCACGTTTAACTGCTAAAACCTTTACAATCCTCCCCCACCCTTCCATAGTTGTATTAATGATGTTTGCATTTTGAGGCATGAAAGGTGATATACATTTATATTGTATTTTTTTTAAGGAAATGCCAACAATACACAGCATTAAAAATTAAATTAAAAAGAGTCTTACCCCCCGAAAAAGCGAATAAAAAGTATTGGCCTAATAGAAAAGATAGCTATAGTTCCTTGGTAAATGTTTACTAATGGAGTCCAAGATGTTTTGCAACTCCACAGAAAATTGTTCCGTAAAAAAGAATGAGAAATGATGTTTAAGATCCTTATCCTGTAATGAGCTCTGTGCAGGTGGACCTCTGGGGGTCCCCCATGTCTGCAGAGACGGTCAGCACTTCTGTGTGCAGGTCAGCGCAGGTTGTTAGAAGAGACACTATGCTTTTGCAAAAGGACTTCACTTTGATATCTTCTGATTTGCTGTTCTCCTCATCGAAATAATAATACTTAGCTCTTACACAGGGTATGTATGCTGCAATCAGGAGTGTGATTGAAGCACATGTAGATATTAGACAAGTTCATGGCGGATAAGTCCACCAATAGCTATTAGCCAGGATGGTCTGGGATGCAGCCCTGTCCTCTAGGTGTCCCTAAACCTCTGACTACTAGAAGCTGGGACTGGACAACAGGGGATGGATCCCTAGATAATTGCCCCAGTTCTGTTCCTTCCCTCTGATGCACCTGGTGCTAGCCACTGTCAGAAGACAGGATACTGGGCTAGATGGATCACTGGTCTGACCCACTATGTCCCAGTTCTTCTGACCCCACTCTTATGTTGGTACCCGCACTAGCTTTAACCTATATAGCTCAGGTGCCAACAGCAGTGAAGCCAGGGCAGCATGTGAGCTAGTCACCCAAGCAAATGCTACCTGTACAGCTTGTGCGGCCATCCATATTGCTGCGGCTTCATTGCTATCAGTACCTGTGCTCACTGGATGACTGCTAGCTCAGGCAGACCTACACATGCTGCAGTCACGACCCCTGAATGCAGCATAGGCAGCCCACCAGTCTAGTTCATCGTTAGACCCCAAAGCACCTTGCAAAGGCGGGGGCAGTCTCATTAGTCCCATTTTACAGATCTAACACTAAATCCTGACCCCCAGCAGTGTTAAGGCAGAATAACTTCCCAAACGCATGGACTGCGGGATGCTCGGATGTGCTGATCTGTTGATACAATTGACACAAAAGCAAAGGAGAGGAGAGGAACCAGAGGCACAGAGCTGTGAAGTGTCATGGTCAAGGTCACACAGAAGGTCAGGGTAGAGCAGGGAATGGAACCCAAGTCCGCTGACACTCAGGCCACTAAATCATGCCACTTCCCTCATAAGACGTTGTAGTGTATGTCATTGGGTGCAATTACTGCACATTCTGTTATTTCAATGGGGTTTTACATTTGGGGAGGGCCATATCCCTATTTTGGAGTCCGTGTCGCCTGGAGATTGGTGGGCAGGCTTAATTTTGTTGTTGATGTAATTTGAAGTAAAGCTCACTTTAACACCTGCTCCATTTGCTCTGTCTCTTCTTCATGAGAGCGCTTAGCCTTCAGTAATTTAGCTTCTTCAGTGAAACAGAGAAGGATGTCATCAGCGAAGAGGCTCGATTTATGTTCAATTGCCCATATCTTAATTCCAGTGATATTGGGGGGTCATTGTATAGAGCAATTGCAAATGGATCTGCTTTTATCAAAGATAAGAAGGTGGGGATGGGAACATCCATGCTCTGTCCCGTATCCCACTGTAAATAGTTCTGATGTGTTGGGGTTGGGTGGGTGGATCCAGTGTTCCACCTTCTTCCTGTCCTGTTCATTCATACACAGGGAGGGATGTAGCAATTCCATGGAAGCTACACTCCTCTCCACAATGCTACCTGTGACCTGGAGAGCCTGCTCATGGGAGTAAGGCCACAATCTGGTCCTTACCTTGTCTTCCATTCTCATCCACTTTTCACCCAGTCAGACCCTCAGAGAAGGCAGGGGCTTTTATGAATGGTCAATGAGACTTTTGCTTACGCAAGGCGGCCTGGTTAAAATCAGAATTCAGGCTGTAATTTTGCACAACGTCAAAGCTCTGTTCAGACATTGCCTTCAATCCTTTGTGCTGTTCTCAATCTGCCCCTAAGAATGTTTTCAACATTAGCAGAGGCGCAGGAGGATACAGCTTTTGAAGTCAGTCTTAAAAAATAGGTGTACATCTTATTTATGTCGACTCTACAAGTAACTAAATGCAGAATTTGGCATTGCAAAATAGCAAAATAAAGTAAGGCTTTCGAAATCATGTATCTGGATTTTCCTGGTTGCTGATGTAGTTAAAATATCAACAGGGGGAAAGTAAATCCAGATATTTAGAAGACATTTTAGAGGTGCATTTAGGGCTAGATCCAAAGTATATTGAAATCCATAGAATTCTTTCTGACTACCTTCTGCAGCTGCATGTGCAAATAAGACCTACAATTACTCATTTTATGAATGCAATCATGATAACTGTGCCCATGAAATACCCCTGAAGACACAAAGCTGTCTAAAAATCCATCATTTAAAATGAGAAGGGTAATTTGCACAATGGAAGATCAGTTCTATCTTTATTCCTCCGTCACAGTGCAGAAGTAGAGTTTAAGAACTTTGAGTGCTGCTGGCAGTCTGAGAACTTTCCTCTATTGCCAATTTAATAATACATGAATACTGATCTGCCATACTGACTGATGACTCCCGCTCCTGACCCTGTTTTGTTTTTATTGATTGGCTTAGGCCAGTTCCTGAAGTCCTGAATCATCAGAACAGAGACCTTGAGTTATTCCAGCCAAATCAATCCATGGCCCATTGACATATTGCTTTACCTAACCAACCATACACCTTCTCTTTTCCCTGATAATTTCTCAATTAATTGCTTTTTAGCTCTCATTCGTTACAAGGTCAGGCTGTGACTGGGCTTGTACAATCCCATCTCCGATAAACTCTCTAGGTCCTCTAATCAGCCATGACTGGGATTTTAGTTCCATTAACTTATTCATCATCTAGACAGTTCCATCTCGAAAAGTTTGACTCTTGATTGTATCTGTAGTATCTTCAATTATTTAAGAGGAATTGAAAATAGCCTCCACACTTATCAGAAAGGGTGTATTCCAAGTACTGAAAATGGATCTCTGCGAGGACTGTTGTTCTGCTTATGTTTGTTGTGCATGAACCCAAGCTGCAGTTGTCTGGGGAGATCATCAGGATGTGCTGTTGCTGAACATGTGTGCATAGGACTGATTATTAAGATGTCTGATATCGGAGAATGACAGTGGACTGATGACTAGTGGCTTGATAATTCTAACCTGAGTCTGAGCTTCTGTCCCATGATGTCAAACACAGATTCTGTTTCCATGGGAAGTTATGCAAATGACATAGCTCCTCAGTGAGATGTGACACTGAGTTTGCTAGAGAAAATGACTTGTTCTCCTGGCAAAATACCTGTTTCTAAAATCCCACAGCCAGCTGCTCTTGGAAAGGTGACATCTTCTGCGTTTGTTAGAGACCATTAGTATCACCAAGAGTGGTCTCGCAGCACACATCACCTGACTGGGTGCAGTCGGTGAGCCATATCTTGGAGTTATTGTGTAACGCTCTGGCAAAGTACACATTGCATCCCTCTCTAGAAGCTGGCTCACTAGAGGACAAAACCCCTCTACTGCTAATCACTAAGAGAATTACTCTTTTAGCTTAAGCAGTAGAGGTCTGTGCTGCAACACTGAAGGCCTTGGGTTCCATCCCTGCTAAAAAGCCAGGGAGGGTGTCATTATACTTACTTACCCCTTCTGCTGAAGTCAACAGCCTTGTATTTGAGTAAAAACTAGGAATGAACTCCAAGATTTGGCCTATCGGTGCTTTTCGGGCCTTTTGAGACCATTTGACTCTTATAACTTCAGAAGAACAACCCTAGATGGGGATTGAACTGGTCACAGGAACGAGCTGTTATGTACTGGGTCTCATGATGTCTGTGTAACTGTTATACACGTGAGAAGAGAGAGACAAGCTTGTGCGACAAGGATGCTGCCTGAGCAGTTTGACAATGATCCAAAGCTCATGGGTGTCAATGAGAAGACTCCAGTTGGCTTTGGGATCAGGCAGGGTCACAATCTTTAGCATGACTTAAAAGATAAGGCTTGCACTGCTCTCCAGGCCAAAGGTTATGGAGAAATCTGACAGGGCTAGGCAGGTCACTTGAGGATGGGCGTGTTTCAATGTCAGGATATATTTGTGCTTGCATATCATGTGGTGCATGGGCATCTCCGAACATATGGGTGTTTTCAGGTTTGTTTATGGAGAGCGGATGTACCTAGCTATAAAGCGTCTTCACTGACAGCTTCAAAAAGACTGACTAGTTCTCTGATGTTATTCTCAGAAGCACTGTCTCTGTGCATGTGGGAATGATATCACAGCACAGCGGACTGGCAGTGCTGCTGTAAGTGTGTGTTTGTGGGGCTACCAGATGGTACCAGTGTGGAGCCCGGGAACAGTGGCTTTAGAACACATCTAGTAATTAACCTGAGTCATGAACGTCCAGATGCATCAGCACTTTTACTACCTTGGAAGAGCAAAAAGGCTCTTAAAATGTCTCCATGCTTGAAAGGCAAGGCTCTACAATTTACAGGTTAATATAGAAACACTCTACAGTTTTATTGTAATCTCTGATACGTTGCCTAAAGCTGGCGAGGTGGAAATCTACAGTAGCTGCTCCACAGACTCCGAGCTGGGGTATTTCAGGGAGCCAAAGGCTCCTTCAGGGGGTATGCTGCAGTGGCAGCTCCCGGAGCAAGCCTAGATGAGTCATCTGGAATTCCTTGGAGGGGGCTCCTAGGGAATGAATTCTGGAGTGCCTCTGTTCTCCACATGCAGATAATATTGTCGTGTCTTGTGGTTTTTATCATGGCTCGCCTGATATTTGGTGGCTTTTCTTAAAGCCCCAGCTCCTGGAATCATGCAATTGTGTGAGAATCTTGGCTTTCATTTAAAAAAAAATACACCTCAGTTTGTAGCCCTAATGGTTGCCGGAAAATCTTGAAAATGTGATCCCGAATGGCTGAAAAAACAGAAGGCAAATCCCCTCCTTCCCCTGAAATGAAGTTTTAATTATAAATTGTTCATGTTTTTAAGCCAACCTCATTAATTTTGGACTGCCTGGCTCATGATTTTTGAACGCTTGTGATTGGTAATACTGTGTCCTGTGGAGCAGACCAGGTGCCCGGGGTTGTCGGCTGGCAGAAAAACCTCTACTCTTTTCCAAGAAGAAAACTGCAGATGGCTCAGGCAAAAATTCCTGAGCCACCTGTGGCTGTTTGCATGGTGTAAACAGCTGGCAAAACTGGCCCCAAATCTTGACACTCGAGACAATTTTGTGAGCATGGACCATATAGTTAGACTGTGTCTGCCTTTTGCTGCTAGCTGACCAAAGCAGGAAGCCTTGAATTCTATACACACACATATTGTAAGTCGAGCTGACTTTTATATTTCATTAAAGAAAACAACGAACCAAGAAGGAATCAATATAAAGTCCCCATGAGAGAGAAAGCAGTGCCTCTCTGAGATCCCCCACAGAAGATCAGTGGGAAGACTTTGTACTGCCCCTTTAAATGAAAACCAAATGCAGAATTATAGCTATGGAGACAACCAGAGCGAAAGAGCCCCTGGAAAAAAACTAAAGGATAATCATGTTGATCAGGCCAACATTTGAGAAACAAGTTCTATCCCACCTTGTGGCATGCAGCCTCATGTCATCCCATCTGTGGACCCAAGAACATGGAAACTATTGCTGAGCAGATAATGGTTGCCTCATTTGCTAAGTTCCTGCATTTCACTGCTTTGTTCAGTGTCTTGATGAGAAGGGAAAATATAAAACCTAGTTTTTTCCAACAGTGTGATAACTAACCTACAACACATGCCCCACTGACAAGCTATGCCCTTTCTTGCCCTTTCCCCAAGCAACTGATTGCCTAGTTCCCTACTGCCCCTTGTAAAGTACTTGCCAGAAGGGAACAACATTACAAACAACTTGAAGAAATATACATTTCTTTCTCCTCCTGTTGCTGGCAGCTCCTGCTATGTGGTTTTGTGAAGGCCTCTTCCATTCCTGCTTTGACTGCTGGAGGGGGCAGGAGAAAGAAAAAGAAACCTAGTTGCTTTCAGTCTCTGCATCATGCTAAACAGCTCCAACGACAATCTTTACAACACTGTTATACTCAGCCATAAAACCTTAATGTACTCTAGTGCCTTGCATCTTACATTCTGCTGGAAAAAAAAGGTGAGTCCCCAGTAGTAAATGAAATATTAAATATTATTAAATATGAAATAGCTAAACCTGTATTCCAATAAAATGAATCTTTCATACTTTTCCTGTTTTTTTCCCCCCAGGGTGTGCAATGATCTCATGAGCTTTTATGTGTCCTTTTAAAGATGTAAAATCAGAGGTAATTTATGATTCTGTTCTATTCAAATATATTGTAGGAAAACAAATCAAGGATGTGAAAATCTCTCCTGGCTGCATCTACCTTGCTGAATCAGTTAACAGTCTATATCAAAGGCTCACCTAAAGACACTGTTGTAATGCTTGCTGACATATGCCACCTATTTAGAAAGCTTGTTTCCAGTTATATACTCTACTTTCATTCATAGTGGCTTTAATCTTCCACATATGATAAAAAATATTTTCTTATTAGATGGGATGCTTTTATGGTTATCTTTGTTGTTGCGTGCAGATTCTTTTTGAATTAAACTGTAATTTTGGTGGGAGTTCTGATTTGTGTTACGGAAATTGGACATTAAAAAAAAAACAAACTGCAAGAGACAGATGTAAGAATACTAATTTTATAAAGTCACCATTTGTTAGGGATCGGCAAATATGGGATAAGGTTCCTAGGAGAAGAAGGCTGTTGGAAGGGAGAATACAGGTTGGCTTTCAGGTTAAGACCAGGACTGCGACTAAAGAAATCTGGGTTCTAGCGGCAATTCTTTCATGGACTTCCCATGTGACCTTGACTCCTGTCAACCATTCTCAGTTTCCCCATCTGTAAGGTCGGGGTAATAATTCTCACCCCCAGGGATGCTGCCAGGGCCGGCTCCAGCATTTTTGCCACCCCAAGAGAGGGACCGAGGGACCCGCCACCGAATGGCCTTCAAAGAGCCGGATGTGCTGCCCCTTTCCATTGGCTGCCCCAAGCACCTGCTTGCTGTGCTGGTGCCTGGAGCCTGCCCTGGATGCTGCAAGGCTTAATTCATTAATATTTGTGAAGCACTGTGAGATCCTTGATCAGAAAATCTTATCCATATTCTTACGGTTGTTGTGAGGCTCAGCATACTGTGGTTTAGAGGGGAAACCATTAATTAATTCAACAAAATTATTATATTTTTTGACAAAAATCGTATCAGATCATACTGTCCAAATGTGGGCTCCCACACAGGCAGGCTAAATCTTGTATGCAGATGCTCAAATTGGCAATTAGGTGTATAATTCTCGATGTGAATCTTTCATTGAAAGGCTTGTTTAGGTCCCCACATTCAAAACATAGGCCCTCAACTATATTAATGATAATATTAACTGTTGTGTATTCCATAGGGGTAAGAGGTACCTTTAAAAGAGGGTCTATGATCCTCTGGGAAGTCCACATTTCCATGGCTCTGTTCAAGAATATTGCCTCAGTCAGGGAGGCAGAATTGCAAAGCAAAGGCTGTGTTTGGCGACAATTTATATTATTAGCACAAACTATATTTTTGTGAATAGTGCTGAACTCCAGAATGTGCATGAATCAGCTGATCACCCTGCAGAAATAAAGATCGTAGATTAATGATTAATGGTTGAGGGTATGGCTCCAGGGCAAGGTAAACCCAGGGGTAGTGAGACTCAGATCTGCTGACCCTGGGTCTGCAAGTCCAGGCCTATGAGTGTGACCCTAGGTTAAGAATTTCTGGACCTGGGCCCCAGACCTCAAAGGGTATGTCTACACTGCAATAAAAGGCCTGTGGCACAGCTGCAGGGCTCCAAAATTGCAGTGTAGACGTTTGGGCTTGGTCTGCACCCCAGGTTTTGAAACCCTGCAAGAGGGTGAGGGCAGGGTCTCAGAGCCCAGGCTCTAGCCTGAACCAGAAGGTCTACACTGCTATTTTTAGTCCTGCAGCCCGAATCCCACGAGTCAGCTGAGCCGGGTTCTGCGACTCAGTGCTGTGAGTTTTTTATTGCTGCATAGATGTACCCACAGAAGCTTGAATGCCATAAGCTGCTAATTATAGGCATCCCGTTCTATCCTGCCTTTCTTTAAGACACTTCCTGCCTTCCATGGTTAGGCAAAGCAGGAGATTCTGAAAGGAAACCCCGCTGTGTTCACTCTACCTGTGAACCTGACAGTCAATTTACGCCCGTGTTATCTCCCCATCTATAGAGGATGGGAAGTGAGACAATGTGAGAAGAATGGAAACACATTCCGCAGTGTAATGGTAGAGTCCAGGTTCTTTAATAAATGTCATGGGTTTTGTGCTAATGCAAGTTCAGATAGTTTTAAAACAAGATAAAACGATTTGGGAATTTTAGAACAATAACAATGTTTGCTTTTGAATATGACTCTACTTCAGATGAGAAAACAGGAATGTTTGGTCAACTGCAATCATCTCACAGCCTAATGAGAAACATACGCTCTTAGTCTGCTTCAGTCAGGTCTTTTGGTTACCTCTTTTGGCCTGAGACCTTTGGGATGAATCCCATCTTTCTTTATTTCTTTATTTTAATGCACCGCCTTTGGGCGCCTCACATTTTCACCACAAAGATTTCAGATTGCCTTAGAGCAACAGAAAACATGTTGCAAACTACTCAGAAGCTTAGACATGAGCATGTCAAATATCTGATCTATATAAGAATAGATAGACGTGACATTTAGTAATCATCTTTCTTAGACAAAATGGGGGATGCTGTCACTTTAAGTATATCTCAGTCGAATTTCTGGCATTTTACCATAGGGGAAGCAGGAGGCATAATAGTAAATTTCTGTTAATATATAAAAAAGATCAGTCCCAGAAAAACACAGTTGCTACTGTTTAAAGTGCAGTACCTCATCCTAGCTTGCCTTGCCATTTACTCTCTGCTGATATCCATATGTCATCACTAATATTTACTGATGTTCACTTTATAAATGACTTTTCCTAGCTGTCAGAACATTTACCACTAGTATCTATTCCCCATCTATGCATCTTGTCCCCTTTTAATAAAGATTCATATCTCTGAGGTTAACCAGAAAGGTCAGATACTATGCAAATAGGCTTGGCAGAATTCATTTTTTAAAATAATTTCAATGGATAATATAGATTTTTATTTTTAAGAATTTTATTTTTTATTTGTATCTAGTTAAATTTTTACGGTTGCAGTAAATTACGGTGGGGAGTCAGTCAATAATTATTCAATGACAGTAGATGTTGAGATTCAAAAAGTTAAAGCTTTATAACCATAAAACATAAACTGTCCACATCATATGTCAAAATATACAAAGTAAATAGACTTAAATTGAACTCTAATATGTTCTCAAACAACATTTTTCTTACTTTGCCTATCTGTAAATTTAGGTGATTATCGATGGAAATATTTTTTTGTCTGTGTGTGTTTGGTGAAATCAACCTTTAATGACATTTGCCAATAAAAATCTAACACTTCTAAGCCTATATGTAAGTGACACTTTGGGTCTAATTGTTAAATAAGCTGGGTATGTAATTGCTGTGTCTCTGCATGCTGATCAGGTAATTGCCAGCATACATGACCATAATTTGCTATTTGCATGTCCAATTGGGGTAAAAGTGTACTTGTGCACACATTTTATGTGAGCAACGGCATCTGAAAAGTAGGCCTTAAGAAGATTAATTAACACAAAAATAGTAGATGCTCAATAAAAAATGTGGATTTTAATATTATATAGCTACAGTGAAACACCAATATACTAAAAAAATGTTATGGTCATAATAGTGACCGTGTGAAAAAATATGACATCATTGTTTTTCATGTTTATTGTCCATCAATGACTTCTCGATTAGATGTTTTCAGTGTATGAGTCCAAAGAAGATTTTTCTAACTATCCGCACTGCAGTTCAACCGGCTATATGAAATTCTAAACTTGTTCTGTCTGCTTTGTACATCTTCTTTGACAAACACCTAGAATAGTGATTGCAGGGCCGCCTAGGATTCAGGGGGACCTGGGGCAAAGCAGGGGAGCTGCAGCACTTGTACTCACCCAGTGGTGGTCCAGGTCTTTGGCAGCATTTTGGCGGCGGGGGGGGGGGGGGGCCTTCAATCGCTCCACGTCTTCAGCAGCACTGAAGGGCCCTCCGCCACTGAAATGCCACCGAAGACCTGGACTGCTGCTGGGCCAGGGCTCACGGGGCCCCTGTGAGGCCCGGGGCCTGGGGCAAATTGCCCACCTCCCTCTCCACCCTGGGCGGCCCTGAGTGATTGAGAATTAGATCTTAGCTGGCAATTTTGTTGATGAAGCACAAGATAGTTACTTTGGCTCTGCAGTGCTAAGAGCAGTCAACATGCATTTTGCTACTACCGTAGAATCTCAGAGTTATGAACACCAGAGTTACGAACTGACCAGTCAACTACCCACCTCATTTGGAACCAGAAGTACGCAATCAGGCAGTAGGAGAGACCAAAAAAACCCCCAAAAAGCAAATACAATACAATACTGTGTTAAACGTAAACTATTACAAAATAAATAAAGGGAAAGCAGCATTTTTCTTTTGCGTAGTAAAGTGTCAAAGCTGTATTAAGTCACTGTTCAGCTGTAAACTTTTGAAAGAACACCCATAACGTTCAGAGTTATGAACATTTCAGAGTTACGAACACCCTCATTCCCGAGATGTTCGTAACTCTGAGGTTCTACTGTAAATTAGAAGGTTTGACTTGGAATATATGTAAGAATGGATCCTAGACTCTTTATACAAACTATTCCTCTAATGGCTCAAATCAAAGTATTGCCTGTAAGAATTGAAGAATCAGGCCCAAAGAAAACAGATTTGTGTGGATACCTGGTTTAAAGAGTTACTTTTCTGACCAATAAGTTTGCTTCATAGACAGGATGGTCTTGTGGTTAAGGAACTGGTGTGGCAGTCAAGATATCATCAAGGTTTGAATCCCAGCTTAACCACAAGTTTTCTGAGGGACTTTGGGAAAATCACTTAATCTCTATGGAAAAGCTCTATTTGTAAAATATGGATAGAACTTCCCTACATTGCAAGGATAAACTTATTAATGATTATGAAGCTCTAAGATTCTACAGTGAGGAGGCCTATATAGACAGAGAGACAGACTTCATGTAAAGTGCAGTGAAGATGTTGCACAGAACTTTTCCAGAAATTGTTTTATGGAGAGAATTAATAAGCACTAAAAATACAGAGCCCAGACAATCTTTACAGTGGATATACCTACCATCGGAAATATATAAGTGGTGAGTGTGATGATAGCCTAATCTTGAAAAGGAAATTTCATATGTAAATTAGATAATAATTTCCCCCAATACACTTTTCTACTATGAAAACAAAAATACTGTATTCAGCATGTGAATCTGAAACTGGCTTTTTGTTCTTTGTTGGCAGAAGGAGGATTTTTATTTCTATCATAATTATAAGGAATATTTGATTCTGAGGAAGTAGATCATCATTCCATTTTTAAAAGAAGCAGATTAGGTTAATATTTTAGGTATAGTAGATGCCATATTATGTGCAATGAAAAAACAAATCCAACATCCAGGTATGAAACAATATATCCTAAAATCAATATACTCCTAATTCTCTAGGATTGATGTTTACCACTGTTTTCTTGTACACCACTGATTTCCCTAAATCATGTATTCAACTGTTTGATTTCAATTTATAACTAGCTTGATTCTTACTATAGCAGGATCTGAGTCTGATAATCCACAAAAAAATCTTACCTTGCAGAATAAAACAAGCAGACGTCTCTCTCTAGCGAAGGCATTGTTTTACAAAATGATGGATGTGCATATTTATTTACTCTGTGACTTCCATGTCAGATTTGTCATATTTCCTCAAATTTCTAGTTAAACCAAGGTTCTGCGTTTTGTTTTTGTTACTACTGAAGCCTGCAGGCTCAATGTACCTTATAAAAATAAAGCTATAATTTATTTGCTCCATAGATCATGCACGACAATAATCACCCTGGAATCTGAGCTAGGTTCTGATGTCTGGCTTTGTTGGTGATGATGTATGAAGTGCACAGGAAGCAGCTCGATTTTCATACTCTGGAATAAACCTGAAATACAGAGAGAGAAGCAAAAGTGGAATTAAAATATGGAAACATGACAGAAGAGTCATAGGGAGAGTTATATATGCAGTATGCAATGACAGTAGTATCTTTCTCACCAGATGGACATTTGGAAATTATATATACAGTATACCAATGAAAGTATATGGCAATGAAGCAATGTAGCAGCCATCATCCTGAACTTGTGTACATCAAAAATATGCATGCACAAATTTGAGTTTGCAGATGCAAACATTAGAAAACATACCAGCACTTACATGTGCCCTATAAATGGTTTAATATCCGCATGCATTGTGCACAACTGTTAAGCAATTGCTTCCACTAAACTCATTACTCAGTGGGTTTGGTGGGTGCAAATTCTTAATCCTTGTGCATATGCATGTGTATTACGCAAAGGTTGAGAGCAAATGTAAGATTTTTTTTTTACCAATTTTTGAATCGGCAAAAAGCAGGCACAGAGGGGTTGTGCCATTGACTTCCATGGGGCTAGGATTTCACCCATGTTGGAGGGCACAGATCTAGAAGTTACAACTCTTGAGTTCTATGCCTAGCTCTGTCACCAATTTACCATGTGATGTTGCAAGCATCAAATTCATTAATAGCAGCCAATCACCCACAAAAGCTCATGCTCCAATACATCTGTTAGTCTATAAGCTGCCACAGGACTCTTTGCTGCTTTTACAGATCCAGACTAACATGGCTACCCCTCTGATACTTAAATTCATCAATGTTTGTGAAGCACTCAGCTATTACAGTGCTGGGGCCATCTAAGCAGATTGACAGACCTCATGTAAGTGAGGTGAAGATGATTCTCACTGTCACTTTTTTTTACTGACTGAATTAATAAACACTGAAATGCAGTAAAAAAATATTGTCCCCAAAGAATCTCTGCAATAGATAAGGATTTCAGGTCTTATACTGACCACATGAAATATGTGATAGCAATGAGTGTGAGGAGACCGTAATTCTGAAAAGAGAATATCCTTTGTAAATTAGATAATTCCCCACAACCCACTTTCTCTGTACAAACAAAAACGTAGTAAGGGGTAAACTTCCAAAAGGACTAAGGCCCAGCTTTCATGTCTGCAGTTTGAATTATTGGTGCAAATCTGATTTTCCATCTTTAGTTACCTGATTTCCCTCCTGCTCTTTTACATTCTCTAGAGTTAGCTACGAGGGTTTTACAATTAACAAGACAGTCATGTGGTCATTAACAGATCCTGCAGAAGCCTGGGAGAGTAGACTAGCAGAACCCAGAGCAGAATAGAGTGACAAGGCTGCTGGGAAGGAGGAAAGCACGAACCGTTAAAAGTATGGATTGGCAGATGATCCAGTCATTGAAGATTCTTTGTAGTGGTTTTAATGAAATACACCGGTCCCTACAAATACTCCTTTGTTCAGGTAAGGGTAACAGCCTGTGAAAAAGAGGCATCATCACCAGAAATGATGTGGTAGATAGCCAGTTCTGATGTCCCAAGTAGGACTAGATTAGACCGCTGTGTTTGATGGTGAAAGACCTAAAGGGGTTTTAAAGTAGGGATGTTTCCTAAGAAAATCTTTCAGTAGGATTTCACTTTCACAGCAAGGAATAAATACCCCGCAAAGCAGATTGCCTCCTCGTTGCATGGGGATGCAGACAAACGCTAACATGGGGCTTAGGAAGCTGGAGACCTGGGGTGAAATCCTGGCCCACCTGAAGTCAATGGAAGTTTTGTCATTGATTTCAGTGGGGCCCGGATTTCACCTCTGAACTGCTTTCACTGTGCTGCTTAAAGTATACTGGCGAGCTAACTCTTAAGGAAGGAGCAAAGCAAGTACAAAAGGGCAGGGTACAAGCAAGTACACTGCAGGGTTGAAATCTATATTTCCTCATTCTTAGGTAAATGGGCTATCTGCACTCCTGGCTGCCATAGCTGTGAGAGAATGAGGCAGAATAGAGAATGCAGCCCCCTCCTCCTCCTCCTCAGGACGGGACATTGGTCCAGTGACTCAGCATAGTGCACTGCTCATATTCCAGCAACTCCCATTACCCCCCCTTTGCAGTGAGTTGCAAAGAGCTGCCCCTGGATCTTCCCTGCACACAGAGTTCTCGACAAGTGATGCAGTCTCCAGCGACTGCTACCCCCTCACTTTACAATGGTATCTCAGGTATTTTACGGCTTATAGACCCTCCATGGGCATCTAGGACTTCCAGAATTTTGCCTTTAGGAATAGGGCCCAAAGATAATATCAATTGTTTGTGATTTTTCCACCCTCCCAATGAAATAGATGAGCTCACTCAATCCACATCTTTGAGCACCCCTCCCCCCGACACTTCCTGCTGGAGCTTGTCTCCATGGTTTACAAAGCTGGCCAGGATGCTACTCCGCCTGAAACCATCCTGGATAACACTGAACCTGCTCTACCCCTTGGGTCTCCTGTGGGTGAAAGTCAGCACCATCTTGTTTCATGACATACAGAACAGAGAAGTTAGATCAAAACATAAAATACTCTGGCTGGAAGGTTGCAACGTCACACGACTTTATTCTTACATTTCAGAACGACAACACACAAGAACCCCAAACCAGTAAGGCACAAAGCAGGCTGCTCCCTAAAACAGAGAGAGGCACAACTCGCCTGACCTGACTCTAGGCTGGCTGGCTGCAGACTGACTGCTGCTAGGACCATCACACATGCTTCCTTACAGAGTCCCCTCACTTTCAAGCATGACCAGGAACCCCCCTAAAGTGACAGCTTACAATTTTAACACAGTTTTCAATACACCAAAAATACCCACTTCTAGAAATCGAGCTGTTTCCTGAAACCATTTGGTGTGATCCTGCACTGGGCCTGCTGACTTCAAAGGCATGATTACAACCTCAGGAAACTAAGAGGATGCAAGTAGATGAGGATTCGTACAAATGTTCCCATTTCTGTGCCAGTGGCTCACCTTGAAGTTTTTTTGTATTTTTACATGAATCCACATATAATTGGTACTGTCAGAAATGTAGCCTGGGGTCAGTAACAAGCTACTGAAGTAACTGTAGCACAAAAATTACCCATCTGACTGAAAATGTCTTAGTTTTCAGATTTCAGTTGGTCTCAGAGGTGGTGATGTGGGAACCATGAAAGTGTGGACGGAGCCTTGGTTCACAGAAGCATCCAATAGTTCTTCTGCCCATCTGAAACCTATCCACTTTGGGTTAAGAATTGAGGTTGGAAAGCAGGTGGTCTCCTCCCACCCCACAATCTGGCCTTGAGGAAAAACTGCAGAGAGGAACCAACTAGAGACTCCAGCCAGTCGGAGCAGTTGCAGAAACAGCCAAAGCAGGGACCTCAGGACATTCAGAGAACTTTCTACAGGTTAGACAGGACTTTCTCTGCCCTGTACACATTGGCTGTTTGCTCCAATCCTCTCCCTCCCTCACAGTTCCTTCACCTCAGCTTCGCCCCACCCCTGGACCATCTACGCTATTCTCCAATGCTATGCCCCTCTCCCTTCCCTTCCCTTTTCTTTCCATTTAGCTGACCCCCTCCATCCTAACTAAACCCACCCTCCCCAAAATAGTGAAACTAATGTAATGTTTACTGCCCTCACATTGTTCACTCTGCTTGTGTGTTCTATCCCTTCACCCAACCTGTCTGTCTTATCTGTTTAGATTGTAAACTCTTTGGGGCAGGGACTGTTTGCTACTCTGTGCGGTGACTAGCAAAACAGGGCCCATTCTTGATTGGTCCTTGGGCCCTACCATAATAAACATGATTAATTATAATAATAGTTATGAGAATAGGCTGTGTCATAAGATTTCCCACTCTATCAGTAGGGTCAAGAATCCAGCGAGTAGCTTTTCTCAGGGCATATCAATATGTTTAATTTTGGCCCTGGCTGCAACTTGAAGTATAGAGGCACACACACACGCACATGTACACTATTCTCCAAGTTATTAGGAACCTTCAGAATGACTCCGATTTGGTTCACATTTTGGGGAATGGTTTTTATTTTAATCAAACTGATTTGCTCATCCGATTGAAATGCATTTAAGATGGAATCAGCCATAGTGTAATAGCTTCATCTGGAGCTTACACTCTTGCTGAGTATAGCTAGAGATACCCAATCTCAAGTACAAAGGGAGAATCTGGCTCTATTTTTGTGCAGCACTTTGAAGGAGAAATTGCTCAGTATTATTATCGTTTATTAGAAAGTATCAAGGTGTCCTTCCACCCCTCTTTTAAAGGTAGTGCAGCCTGAGGAGTTAATAATCAGTTAAAAACCAGGGACAACTGATTATCTCTTGGAAGGTAGACTTGAAAAAGTAGAAAGTGGGGCATTCCCAAGAACTTGGTGGCTAAGGGCCTGATTTGGGAAAGCATTTAAGCATATGCTTAATTCCTTTGCGGAATCGGCACTTTAAAGAGTGAGAACCCAAAGTGACACATTTTCTGCACCAAAGATGGAAGGATAACAAAATCTGCTAAATTTACCAGGCAACCAAAGGTGAAATCCTGTCTCCATTGAAGTCAATGGCAAAACTTCCACTGATTCCAATGAGACAGGTATGTCACCCAAGAGACTAAGAAGCTATTAACTCAGAGTTAATTTGGGCCCCAAACCTTGTAAGTTCATTGATGCAGGTGGACCAGAATGCATCTATAGAGATGAACTAAAATCAGTGTGGCTCTATGTACGTGCAGGGATCCATCCCCATGGATCAGCCTGCTGGATCAGGGCCATATCTCTGGTCTATTTAGACTGTAATTTCATTGGGGGCAGGGATTGTCCCTTACTATGGGTTTGTACAGCACCTTGCACAATGGGGCCTCTAGGTGCTAATATAACACAAATAGTAATCATGATCCCGCCCATGCCAAGCTGCGAAAAAAAAAGGGAGGCCAGGTGGTGCTACTTTACGTGCCTATATGTCACACAGGTTCAGTATATTGTGCATTTTTAAAATGAGTCCAGAGAACTTGTTTTCTAACCACTCAAATTAACACGCACCCCCTTCGATATAAAACAGTGCTTTGGCCAACAATTCTGCCAGCCAGCAACAAGAGCAAAATGTTTACCCTGCACTGAGCTGTGATAGAATTTGCTCAGATTAGACCCAGAGCTGAGCAAACTTGAAATGCCTTCATTTGAGGGAAGCTCTCATTTTTATGGAGATGTTCAGCTGGCTCTATATCTAATTTAAGGTCCAAACATTCCAATTTCCCCATAAACGTGGTCAAACACCAGCCTAATTTCTATTTTTTTTCCTCCTTGCAGAATTGAAAAGTCGTCGTGTCTGATGAGAATTCATTATAAAGTTGATGATTTGAGATTTGCCCCTTCCCTTTAGCAAGATTCTGCAGCGCTTCATTCCCTTCAGTCCACTCTGACCCTTATCCCAAGGCTTCCCTGCTGCTTTTAGGAAGCCCAAAAATGTCTGCGCTGGAGGGTTAAGACTATTCCTCCCCCTACAAACAAGCAAAGGAATGAGAAAATTATCTCTACAGTGGAACGATAAATGTAAAGAGCTTATATGTTCGCCATTAGCAGAAAAACATGAACTCATTTTACAGTACTAAAGGCAGAGGGGAAGAAAGAAACTTAAAGGAAGGGATCTGGGGATCCAAAAACAAATCAAACAAATAAACAAAAGAATCCCCCGCTCCCCGCAAGAATGGGAAAAATAAGCGTGTCTTTATAAAGAACATTCGTTTTCTGCTGTGTGATATTGATAGAATCTTGGTCCCTGTTCAGCCTGATTAAATAGCTATGCACCTTCTTAATCTCACATTAATCCCTGTAATTACAGTTACAATTCTTCTCACCTGGTCAGAGGCTACCCACCTGTGATCCATTTCCAACGCATCTTGCCTTTGTTTGCAAATATACTGTTATGGGTTTAAGGCTACAATGGTGGGAAGAAAAAAAGGAGTCCCCCCCTTTTTAAAAAAACCTGTCATTGCCTTCCCTGAGTAGTTCACTAAACTAGAAATTAATTTCTCACCATGACACTTATTTGCAAGCCAAAGTGCTTTTTTATTTTTAAATACCTGGCCTGGAAAGAGTTAAAGTAATTATCCCCTGGATGTCCACAGAAGCAACACATCCCTGTTGTGTTCTATCAGAACTGCTGGGGCAGTTTCAGCAATGACTTCATCTCACTGCATTGCAACACTGCACAGTGCCCAACTGCTGGAGTTTGCTAATTTGTGTGTTTTCACTCGAGGCCTGCTGATTCAATCATTTTAAAGATGCCCATTTCTTCCAAACCAGGGATTTTATGACTCTAAGGATTAGAAGCTGCTATCCCAATAAACCCTGGAGCTGTATATATTCCGATTTTATGGTAAGCTTCACTAATAAACTGTTTAAAACATATGCTAATTGTGTTTATTGTATTCTTTAATTATCATATGTATCATTAAAGATGTACCATCCCATTTGGAATCTTAATACCAACCCTTCCCCCCGTTTTTTTTTTAACCAATACACAATACAGCATTACCTTCAAAAATCAGAAAAGGGGGAAATAACAAGGAAGCCTGTTTTTAATTTTCATTGTTTATTTAAAGTAAAGACTTTGAATTTCATTTTAAATCCCCCTCCTAAAGAAAGGAAAGTGGAGGCTAACATAAAACCTGGCATTATGGTTCTGTGCCTTTTATTCCTTAACTTATTTTAAAATATGACTCCCTATAATCTACTATGCTTACTTCCTCCCCCCCCCGACTGTTCAAAAATGTAATTTATTTAGCCAAGATGAATTATAAATAATCAGAATAACTGTCCCCTTATAGTATAGCATGTTAGATGTCAATTATTCTGATCATGTATACACACACACACACACAACTGTATATGTGAGTGTATATATAAAAAAATATGGCTCAGTTCTGTGCCAAGTATTTCACAATTAATTAAGAACCACAGCATCTTTCCAAAGGAGGGATGCCAGTTGTCCTAGTCATCTGAGCCATTTTCCTTGCGTGCTGTTAAGACTGATCTTGACTCTTAATGTGATTTTATCCTGCCCCTTTAAAATGAGGTTTTGCTTGTGTAATACAATGCTCGTGTTTAAAACTCATGAGATATTCCACTGCCCTACTGCGACATCTCCCTGCCTACCTTTACTACTGATTGCAATTCCCTGCACTGATCCATCTATACATTTTTTGCACGGGAAAATGAATTTTAATTAATATTTGGGTATTTAGTCCACTGACTAAAAACAGAACAAAATCCAGCTTCTCTTGGATTGCAGAAAAAGTGTACAGGGAAAAGGGTCTATATGCACTTAATCGGTCCTTGTTCAGCAATATTGTAGATTAGAATAATAAATACATAAAGACACTTGCCAGCAAAGTGGGTGCACACACATTTATCACAAACTCATTCTTCCCTTTCATTGAGTAGCATGTGCATGTGCTTCCACCTTTTAAATATGAAGCCCCTGCACAGAACTAACTGCCAGTGATAGGAGCTCTGTAATTGGTATTGATATACAAAGAGAGAAGATTGTTAAAAGGTGAACCAGCAGCTAGCACAGAGTAATGTTAATTCTTTGGCTTACAGATAACCATTTTGAAAATACCTCTTTAAAGTACTTTTCTTTTAAGCAAGTGAACATCCCAGAGGAAAAAAAAAAGGCTTCCAATAGGCAGGTACTATGGCACATTTTAGCCGAAAGATCTGAAATGTTGGTCTGCTTCAGTGCAGAAAAATTTGTAAAATTTTTTTGAAAATAAAGTCTTGAGGCGGGGGTGGGGGGTAATGTTTCCTTTCAGGTACCGAGTTCAAATGTAGCGTCGTGAATGAAATAGTTTCAGCAAATTGAATAACATAATTTGTAGATGCTCATTCAAAATATTATTGAAAAACGGAGATGCAGTTATGCATTATTCTTAGAATGTATGTTCTCTGGGGTGGAGTCAGTGTGCTCTTGTGTATTCACACAGTGTTTAACACAATGGCATCTTGATTCTGATTGAGGTCACTATGGTAATATACATGTTAATACTATTAGCCCATCCCATCAGAGTGGAAAAAATATAATTGTTTGGGTGTAAATAATGGCAACTCATATCCTGCCACATCTCTGTCCTATAAACAAAGACCCTTGGCATAAATATGACTACTGTGGAGTTAATCCAGATTTACATCAGGATCAGTGAGATCATCATCTGGCCCTCACTTTTGTAGTTTTGCCTACAAGGTGACCTATGATACCTGAGCATTTAAAAACATGGTTATTCTAAAATTCTGCAATCTGACTTGCTTGTGTTTGCTAGGATATATAATGTAAACAAGTGGTATATTTGAACCTGCAATAGGAAAGTCTGGATTATCTAAAATAAAGACAAATTCATATGTAACTAGAGGTGTGCAAAAGTTTCCTATGCATAAAGCACAGCCACATACTTTCAGTTGGCATGACGTTCAGTTTAGATTAAGGAAAATAAACTCAAAACAGAACAAAAGTGAAGTTTCCATGAAAGAACACAATATGTGTGTGTGTGTGTGTGTGTGTGTCCGTTTTTATAGGCTGCCGCAACTCTGAGAACAAAATGGCAGCTGCCTCTGCACTCAGACAGAGTTCGTGGACATTTAAAGGTGCAGTACACAGAAAATGCAGTACACAGGAAATCATAGTTTTCATGGCTACATACAACACAGAGGGTAAAATCCTGACCCCAAGGATGTCAGTGGGAGTTGTGCCATTGACTTCAATGGGGTTAGGATTTCATCCAGAGTATCTGGCTTTCCTTCTGCTCTGACCTTACAATGGTGTGTTGGGAGGGACTCAAGAACACACTGAAACGCTGACTGCACCACAGTGCACTCCTCGAGCAGCTCTGTGCCACATATGCTGGGGAGGAGAGAGTGGACACTGAAAAGCTGACAGCAGTTGCTGTGTGCACCTCCAACAGAGCCGTACTTGGGAGGCCAGTGGGACCTGATTCACTGAATCCACTGCAGTTTGTTGCTCAGGCAGGCCTGCCGCTGTATACTGTGGAGCACTGGCCTGCCTGACCTCAGTTGCAGGGTACTCCTCTGCCAGTGACTATAGCAGTGAACTTTCCACTGACTGGCTGAACACAGCTGTGGTCTACAATGCAGGTTTGCCCAGGATGGAGCCACTGGAAATGATCATTTTACACGGCCCCTAATAAATTAGAGCATCACCCTCTTTCCATCTTATATTAATGGATTTTATGGTACTTTTTAAATTATGCTGTTTTCAAATATGAATACATTTGAATATCAGACTGTAGTACCCAAATATAAATGTCAGGACCTCTGCACATCTCTGGCATGTAGGAACTAATTTAATCATCTCAGCAAAGTGATTTCAGTTCAGACAATTATTTTGTTCAAGTGGCCGGGCTATGAGGCGAGTGCTCTGTAAAGGGAGAGCAGTTATGTAGTGCTTAGGGCCATATTTTGTAAAACACAATAACAACAACAACAGCAGCAGCAGCATTTGAAAAAAAATGTCGGCCTTCCTTTGCCTGCACAGTTACTGCTAATCTGAATGCTGTGTGTACAGTCATCCGGTCTGGGGATGCAAATGTGGTAAATGCATGTGCAAAAACAAGGGTATTTGGCCACATGGATCTTGTGCCTCCTTTATCTAAAATTTTACTGTGAAGGTTTCATTCCTCCTCCCTTCCACACATCACAATTTACAACCTTCAGACAAGACACTGGCAGCACAGGCCGCATTTTTTTAAAGGAGTAGCTCTGTTAGACGCACATAGTAGACCACTCTTTATTATCTGTCTGGTCCACCCACGAGAAGGACACATGTTTACCCAGTCTTAGCCAGCGTCTTACAGACTTCCCAACAGCAGAAGGTCAGCCTGAGTGTGTGAGGTCCAGAGAAGTTCCATACAAGCTATCACTATATAATGAAGCCCTGTCATCAGCAGGAATAGAACCTGGGATTGTCAGCACCAAAACCACAGGCCTCTACCAGCTGAGTTAAAGAGTACCTAAACCCACCTAGGCCATTCTAATGTATGGAAAATAACTAAACTGCTGAAAACTGTGATTTTTAGTCTGGGATTAGCCCAGATTTTTTGCACATGACACTTCAGTGGACGTAAACATAATTAAGCCACAAAACCTGGGTTTCTCCCTCATTCACGGTTTGCATGCTTCCAGTAAATTGGTTTTATAATCTCCCAGTGCATGTGCATCTGTGGCTAAATACAATACTTGTGCAATGACAAAAGCTAAGGCTTCAGCATGTATAACAAGACTAGTGATAGTGAGTCTCCTTTCTGGAGCCCCGTTAGCAGATCACAGTAGCTTATGATGACTGGCAAGCGAGGAGATCAGCGAGACTGTGACGACAGAGAGCTCATGGAAAATGGTGGACAGCCATAGGCTGCAGGTAGCTGGAAGGATTGTAGAGAAGATGGGAGAATGGCACCTCTAAGGCGTGGCTGTCTTCAACTAAACTAAAGGAAATGGGGGATGTCAGTCAAGAGGATGACCTCATGTTATATTAGTGTTTTGGGGGAAAATCTCTCTTCCTTGTGTGTGTGCATTAAGGCATGCTGTATATGCGAGTGCCCGGTCTGCGCATGCAGATGTAGAGAACATACATGCAAAAACAGGATCTTTCTTGCATGTATGGACCTTGGCATTCACCTTGTCCTCTCATGTGTGTGAGGAGTGTTCGCTCACTCAGGGAAAAGGAACAGTACCGTGTCAAACTACAACTAAACACAGCTCAAATAGGATTTGATACAATTCCCATAGAAGTCAATGGAAAGCCTCCTGTAGATTTCAGTGGTAGTTGAATTGAAATAGTACAGAATTAATATAATTCCTAGAGGATTGTTCATAACTCAGAGAATTAAAAAAATAGTGAAAATGTTGAATGATTTTGAACATTCCTCCCTCCACCCCAAAATTAAATGAAATTATCATCTTCTTTGAGGTTACTTGGTGAACAGAAAAAGAGGCTAAATCCACTGGCTTAATTATTTGTTAACATTATATGCAATATATATGTAAAATTATTTTATTAGCTCTAACATTTAGTAAGTGTTAGTGGGAAAACTACCCAGCTTCAGTAATGAAAACAGTAATACATGTTTCTACGTGCAACAAGCCAGCTTTGTTCAACAATCAGAAAATCAATCTAACATGTCAAGCTGAACATATCAATGAGACCGTTTGCAGTCAGAGGGTTTTCTTATGAAGTGCTGTCAACAGTCAATGCCACACTTGTCTGATCTGTCCAGGTCCTCTAAGTGGAAAGATTTTTTTTTTTACCCAATAGAAGAGAAAGGAAAAACAGGAAAATGTAAGCCACAGTAATTCATCTCAAGTATCTTGAAGGACAATTAGTAACAATGGCTAGCAGTGGTAAGCCTGCTCTTTGGTGTGGTTTGGAAATCCGGGGCTGTAATTATTGAGCCATCCTGCTGAATAGCACAATCAGTGCTTGACGGCTGCATGGCAGAATGCCGGTGTGACTGCTTGAGCTCTTGTGTAAATGAAACGTCAGGATCAGGAAAATGGGACCATTGTGTTTACGTTGGCTTTGATTAGCTTTTAGTGAACAATGAATTTTAAAGCGAATGCAAAGCATTTGAATGGTGTTTACGTGATTCCCCTTAATGAGAGGTTTGTACGCTGGGAGGAGGAAGGGAAAATGCAGGAAATGCATCATTGAAGAGGACTGGTTTCCTAAAAAAATTGTACGGGTGTGAACTAATGGCCCACAAGCACACAAAAGAGTCACTCGGGAACAAGGGCTCATTTTCTAGAATGGTCTGGCTTGAATGTTGCCATAAATATTAGGATGTAATTGAGTTGGAATCAGCCATTTAAAAATATTTAGGGAACAATTTTAGGGTTTTGCTAAGTGGCATGTCCATAGGTTTCATGCACATAACAGAGAACTGAAACATTTTTGCATCCTACTCCTCATCTTTCCGTCCACAACCACTCCAATCCTTCCTTTCCTATCACATCCATTGCAGTGCCCTCCCCTGGTGTCTCACTTGACTCATTTTCCTCCTTATATCCAAGCTCCCACCAAATCTTGTCTCTTCTTCCTCTGCTTCTTTAAAAACCCATTCTTTCATCTCCATCCCTGCTACAAAAGCCCTGGGCCATGCTTGGTCATCTCTTCTCTCCCCTTCCTATTCGCTGGCTTCCCAAAATCCTATTTTACCTCAGAATCGTCTATACAAAATGCTGCCAAAATCATATAGCTCTTCTGCCACTCTCACGTCACTTGCCTCTTCATATCTCCTCAGTGGCTTCTTCTCACCTTCAGATTCAAGCTTCTCACCCTTTCCTTCAAAGTCCTGGATACCTCTTCTCCGACTCACATCTTTGATCTCATGGCCTACTATTTTTCTCTTTCACTGTATAAATATTTATCAAATTGCCATTTACCTACCCCAGTGTAGCTTTCATCCATTCCCATTGTTGTCTCTTTTCCTAGGGTGCCCCTTCTCTTGAAAAAACACCCCTTCTTGGGCACCAAATGGCCTCAACACTCGGCATCTAAACTACAACTCAGAATAATTTGCAAGAGGAATTTATTCAGGGAACGTAACCTCTTTTCCCGCTCACACAATATCCGTCAGCAGATTGTGACTGCACCAGATATTTTCATTATTCAAAGATAGTTGCCAATCTTCTTTTCAACTCAACTGTGAATATTCTAACTTCAAACCATGTTGCTTTGCGATGATTAGATCGATAAGGCACATGGCATTGTTACTGTCCCCTGATTGGAAGAGCATCCAAGTACCTGCAGCACAAATACTGAAATTTATTTTCTGCCCTGCTCTTAGGTTCATAGAAATGGAGTACACAAAGGCAAATAAAGCCAGCTAAAGTGAATTCATTTAATTATGATTATTTATATTACAGTGGTGCCTAGGAAAAGGGAAGTCAAGAAAAAGGGCCCCATTGGGTTAGGCTTTGTATAGACAAGTAACAAAGAAAACTGTCCCTACTCCAGACAGATAATATTTGTGGAAATGTGTTTGCTTTATTCACCCAGATTTAATTCAAAACACACTTCTTCAGCTAATCCTTTCAATACTAATCCACCAATTATTAGATGAAAACATGCCCCCACACAGCCATAACTGGACATATATCTAGTATATTACATGTCTGAACTCTGTCATCTGTGTCTGACCAAGAGTTCAATCCTGCAGCCCTTTCTCAGGCAAGACGTCCTATTGACTTTACGGAATTACATCTACTCAATGAATGAAGTTAGCAGAACAAGAACATTTGCAAGCTTCTTGGGGCAGATACTGTGTCTTCCTTTATAAATAACCACAATACACTCTGTAAATACAGGGAAAACTCTGTAGATGTAATTGATTAGTGACTATCATGTAATTGCAGAGTAATCACATGGCTTTGCAAATTAAATTGTTACCACGAGATTGAATAATTATGCAGGGTAATTTTACACTAATTCAGATACTAACGCCAAGTAATATTAGCTAATCCAAAGGTCACACAGCTATATACAGTAAGTGCTAAGTAGTAGTATTTTTTTATTATTACTGTATAAATTGAGAGTATTTACCATGAATTTGTGCATTAATGACAGGATATTTGGGTCCTATAAAATAAAGTATAGGTGACAGAGAATAATTTATTTCAGGTTCTCCCTGCCTTATATTGTAGTACTTGCTTTGTTAAATAAAAGAGAACCATCTATTAAATCCTTAGTTGGTGTAAATTGCTGTAGCTCCATTGTGAAGCAATGATGATTTACCCTATCTGAGAATCTAGCTTTAAATCCACACTTCTGTATTATAAAACATTAGAAGAACACACAATCTCTAATGGGTAACAACATGTTTAGCAAACCCCTTAAAAACTTTTGGATCAGAAAATATGGTTACAAAACTCCTGGGTTTTCACAAATTTTCTCCATCACATTTTCTTTACTGTGTCCACACAAATGGCGACCTGGTTTGAAAATCTGGCCTAGAGTGGGAAATAGGTTTCTAAACACATGGGCTGAATGAAGAGCTGATGAATAGATTCTGTATGTTGCTCTACGTACATTGCACCTGCATACAATTGCATGAAGTAAATTCTTCCTGCAAACCATGGACATAACTGTGGAGGCTGGTGTCTGAAATATCTTTACCATTCCATTTTATTAAAATTTTGTGTTGGCAGAAGAAGAGTCACTGAAATACTAAACATGTAACCCAATTATTTTGCATGTGGATCAAAAAATTTAACTGTAAAGCAGTTGGAGAAACCATTTCATCCACTAGAAGTTTGATTTAAAAGACACTTTAGTATCTGAATACCTCTTGCCAAGAGAAGACAATTAGATATTTCAAACCATTTTAGGTGTCAGTTTAATCAAATATTTAAGAGACAAGGGTTTAGCTTGAATATTTCCTTTTCTCTTCAGTATTGTGGCATTGAGCTTGTGGGAAAATAAAATGCCAACGCAAATTAGGTCTACTTTCTCCAAGTTTCATGGGAATGTAAGTGCTTCTCTCATTTGAGAATATTAAAACTCCATGCATTTTTGGCTTCATGTAAAAGGCAGTGAGTGACAGGAAATACCTCACAAAGTTTTTAATTTTGATTACAGAGTAAAAAAATATATTTTATACAGACGCTCCCCGAGTTACGTAAATCTGACATACGCAAATCCAAGCTTATGGAAAAAGTTCTGTAAGCTAGAAATAGGAGGGTTTTTTTTTTGCATAATGGTCAGTGATACGTTTCCGACTTACACAAAATTTGGTGTAAGATAAATAATTCAAGCTTCACTCACTTGTTATATAATGTCATCAGAAACAGACAGCTGAGGTTCACCCAGAGGCCCCCATATCAACTAATATATTTCTGTACTGCAAAATTCGGAATGGAACACTTGCGTAAATCGGGGAGCGTCTGTACAAGGATTATAACTGTAGAAAAGATTCTTTATGTCAACTTGCATAAAAGGCCTCAGCATTAGAAGATAGATATATCTCTGTAATTAGAGATTTGGAAGTATATACATTAAAATATTGTTAGTCTTCATCTAAAAAAACCTAATAAGCAAAGTGAACGCCAGGTATATGTTAATAAATATAGTATATAATAGTCCAGATCCTCAGATGATGTAAATCGGCCTAGATCCATTCATTTCAATGGAGCTAAAAGATCCATCCCAATGTATGGAAATACCGCTGATGTTTGGTATATTGATGTCAGGAGGGCCATAACAAGAGTAAGGTGCTAATTTAGAAGGAGGACTAGGAAATCTTAGTAGTAAGGCTTTGTCTTTTTGGATTTTTCCATTTCATTAGCAAAGAGTGAAGTTGAATGCAGGTTAAGTTGAACAAGTGCGATTTCGCTGCTCTGTCCATATGGCTCAGTTGCTTCCAGCCTAAGTCTACCCATTCCCCAGTTCCCCTGGTGTCCCATCCGGAACATGGATCCTCTGACTCCAGTTCCACTGATCACGATACAATTTACAAAGGACACATATCTAGAATGTACTCCGTGTGGTGCTAGGGACTGTGTCTTTAAGGGCAGAGCTTTCCAGATGCAGAGTCTGAGCAGGATGCTGTGAAGTCCTTATTATTGTTATGCACACCCAGATGGAACTGGACACAGAAAGAACAGATCTGTTGCAATCTCCTTCAGTGCTGAGAGATCACTGAACGCTACATAGTACAAGGTGTAAAAAGGAACTAAGCCCTGAGTGGAAGAATGGAATTGTTAAAAGCCCTACCAGAGTTGAAACACTGGAGATGTGGAAAACAAGTGGAGAAGTCTTAAATAACACTTCACTCTGGGAAGCTCAGCCCTTAAAGGCACAGGCCTGAATACCATACGCTATAAGGCTACTCATGGGGGTAAGATAAATAATTCAAGCTTCACTTTCTTGTTGTATAACGTCATCAGAAACAGAGAGCTGAGGTTCACCCAGAGGCCCCCACATAAACTAAAATATATCTGTACTGCAAAAATCTCTCAGAATCAGTTCTGTTAGTGTTGCGTAGAAGCTGTATGTACTTCTGGCCTGTTTTTTTTTTAAAGCAGATCATTTTTACTGGCAACATTTTGCCCCCACAAATAACTCTCAGCAATTTTGTACCTGCAGTTAATTGCAGGTGAAGGTGATTGCACTTATACATCCAAATATCTGAATGTACAGAACAAATGGAGATTTTTGAGACCTTTTGCAGAATGAGAACATAAGAATGACCATACTGTGTCAGATCAATGGTCCATGTAGCCCAGGGTTTCTCAAATAGGGGTCACCTCTTGTGTAGGGAAAGCCTCAGGCAGCCTAAGCCGGTTTGTTTACCTGCCCCATCCGCAGGTCCGGCCGATCGCGGTTCCCACTGAACAGCTCCCATTGGCCCGGAGCAGCAATCTGCGGCCAGTAGGAGCCACGATCGGCCAGACCAGTGGACACGGCAGGTAAACAAACCGGCTTGGGCCGCCAAGGGGTTTCCCTACACAAGTGGTGACCTCTGTTTGAGAAATCCTGATGTAGCCCAATATCTTGTCTTCTGAAGTGGCTGGTGCCACATGCTTCAGGGGAAGTGAACGGAACAGACCAGTTATTGAATGATCCATCCCCTGTCATCCAGTCCCAGCTTCTGGCAGTCAGAGGTTTAGGGACACCCAGAGCACGGGGTTGCTTCCCTGAGCATCTTGGCTAATAGCCATTGATGGACCTGTCCTCCATGAACTTATCTAATTCTTATTTGAATCCAGTTATACTTTTTGCCTTCGCAACATCCCCTGACAACAAGTTCCACAGGTTGACTGTGCATTGTGTGAAAAAGTGGATCCTTGCTTGTTTTAATCCTGCTGGCTATTAATTTCACTGGGTGACCCAGTGTTATGTGAAGGGGTAAATAACACTTCCTTATTCACTTTCTCCACACCATTCATGATTTTATAGACGTCTATCATATCCCACCCTAGTCATCTCTTTTCTAAGATGAACAGTCCCAGCCTTTTTAATCTATCCTCATATGGAAGATGTTCCATTACCCCTGATAATTTTGGTGCCCTTCTCTGTACTTTTTCCAATTTTAACATATCTTTTCTGAGATGGGGTGACCAGAACTGCATGCAGTATTCAAGGTGTGGGTGTACCATGGCTTTAGACAGTGGCACCATGAGATTTTCTGTTTTATTATCTATCCCTTTTCTAATGGTGCCCAGCATTCTGTTCTGTTAGCTTTTTTGACTGCTGCTGCACATTGAGCAGAGCTTTTCAAAAAACTATCCATGATGACTCTAAGATCTCTTTCTTGAGTGGTAACAGCTAATTTAGACCCCATGATTTTGTATGTGTAGTTGGGATTATGTTTTCCAATGTGCCTTACTTTGCATTTATCAACACTGAATTTCATCTGCCATTTTGTTGCCCAGTCACCCAGTTTTCTGAAATCCCTTTGTAACTCTTCGCAGTCAGCTTTGGACTTAACTATCTCGAGTAATTTTGGCCCTTAGTGTGCATTTTCACAGCTTATATTTGTGGATTTCCCTGAATTGGAAGATGTATGGAGCATACAAATATAACTTTTCCTGATACTGCTGGGCTCTGAAAATCTCAATGATTAAACTAATAACTGTATTAGAAGTACAAAGGAAAGATTGAAAACTGTGACTAAAATCATAATAAATAAATAGATAGATAAATAAATATCCCAGAGTCACCTGGTTACAGTCAGACAAAAGCCACATTTAAAAAATGGACCCTGTAATGTAGTCAAAATGGAAAGGATGGGAAAAAGGTGAATATTGTTTTAAATAAGACTAACAGTTTCCTTTATGTAATGGATGAACTGTAGTGTGTTTCCGGCTGATTGGCAATTTAGCTGCTAAGGCGGGGTGATGGAGGTTAAAGTCATCAGCACACAAAAGTGGCAGCAATTTATTTCTGTCACTTGGCAGCAAATTAACCTATTTTAAGGCATTCTGAACTTCATCAGGTGTGGACAGGAATGAGTGTCATCCCTTGCTCCGGATGCACATGTGGTGGACGTGACAGGCACAGCGGAGTGGCATTAGCCAGACAAAAGAGCTCAGATGGTGTGGGGCAAGCACCATCGGGATGTGGCTTATTTACAAAAAGCAAACCAAACACGTTCTGCCAGGTCAAACCCCCTTGTTCTAAAACCATCAAAGTTTAAAAGCTCTGATCCGCAGATTTAGGATCAGTTAGTGTGTGAGCTAATCTGTATGTGTGTGTGTGTGTCTGCACAAGCCAGGGATGCCTAGGGACCAGATGCTCAGCTGGTCTAAATTGGCATAGCCACAGTGTAGCTTCAATGGAGCTACAGCAATTTACACCAGCTGAGGATCTGGCCCAAAATGTACATATGCCCTAACTTGCATGAGCACAGAGGCTTGCGTGTGGCTAACACAAAAGAGCATGCATGCACACACCCTTTCCCCATGGGATTTGTAAACCTTATTTACCAGTATAAAGAACTGGCTTTCTGGAGCAGTCATCCCTAGAGAGAACAAGAAGAAAACACTCCCCCTTCTAAAGCAATAGATGCTGTCTGATGTCAATTATTATTAACTATATGTCTTATATATAGTTTTATGTGGCATCTCCTCTGTGTACGTGTTCTCAAGTTTGTCAGCACTTCATGGCAGGGACTGGGACCATTTGTCCGGTAAGCCATAAACATATAAGCACAAATTCACCCTATATATGTGTGGTGCTGAACATGTGCTTATAGCTTTACAGACAAATGTGAGCTTCTGGTCCTGGCCCCGAAGTGCTGACAAACTTGAGAACACGTAGACCAAGGAGGAGGGATGGGACACAACATGCAGCAGGTGACAGAGCAGTGAGGTTTAGCGTGCCTCTTGCTAGCCACATGACTTTCTGAACCGGTCATTATTGATCCTGTTCACTTTCTCTGGGAGAGAGAGCCTAGGCTTTAAGGGTCTAACTGGAAAAGTGTTTTCTTGGAGGGACTAGGAGTAGAAGATGGAAGGACAGCAGATCAGGGGCAGCATGGAAAAAAGTCAGAAAACAGGTGCAGGAGAAGATCTCAAACAGGCTGCTTGTTGTATAGATCGGGTAGAGCCGAGGAAAAGGTGGGATGGGGGAAGAATGGAAAGAAACCAGAACTAAGAGGGAGGAGTTTCTCTTTTGACTTGAATAGGAGCAGAATCAAGCCCGATAGCATTAAAATTTGCAAGCAACAGCTGGACTTTCCCTTTCACAGTGAGTACAGCCTTTATGAAACAGAGGGACAGGGAAGGCTACCACCATACATGAAGACGCACCATACTGAATATAGGGCAGGCTTTCTCACACAGTACTCTGCAACTTCTACCAAAAAAGTAACGACAATGGGTAAAATTCTCAAAAGGGCCACGTGAAATTCAATGGAACCCATGTTACTTAGGGTCAGAGTTTAAAATATCATTATCTAATAAACTCCTTTACACCAGGAATAGCCTGTGCCTAAATATACACTGCTGGTATCAAATTACTGACACCAAACAAAACAGCAAGGAAGTGAAACCTGATATATAGACAAAATGTTCAAACTTTTAATTTTCTTTGTTTTCATTAATACCAATTTAACGCAAATATCTGAGAAACATTTGAGAGAAAAATGTCCATATCTGTTTAGAAATTTATATTCTACTATTTATAAGAAAAAAAAGCTTTTTTTTAAAAATACAAAAAATCCCCAAAACTCTTCTAACTCTACTTGACACATTAAAAAAACTGAGTGTCAGGCCAGCGACAAACTCAATGTGCTACAAGTACCAAAGACAGCTGCTAGGGCCAAATTCAGGCCTAGTGTAAGTGGGTGCAACTCCATTTAAAATGATGGACTCATGCTTACTTACAACAGGGCTGAATTTGGTGCTTGATCTTTTCTTCCCATTGTAGTATGGAGCAGTGAGAAGGCAGCTTGCTTTAACATACATATATACATACATACATAAAATCAACAAACATAGTTTTTAATATTATCCCTTCACTGGTGTTACAAATGCTAGAGGTCTGTTTCCTTTATTCTGAGGTTTAGGGTATTTGAATCAGTTGCTTTCATATGGTTTCTAAGGCACAAATAACAACTGCAGTTGCTGAAATTATTTTGATCAACTTATACATTCACCAAGTGGTGTCACTACCACCATTCTTGCCATAACAATAGTGCTGGAGTAGCTAAGATTCTAGGAACTTGACAGGATAATTAAGTATGAAAGCAGACTGGATTTAGCAGGACCTCAGTGAGTCAACAATCCTGATTGTTTCATCATCTTGGCTTTGTGCTGTTCATATCTTATCAGATTAGATAACAATCTGGTATAGCTATGAGTTGAATTACCATGTTGAACTGCACAGTTAGACCACATGAAAAACATCAGGACACATTTAAATAATCCCATTTTCAAACTCCAGATAAGAAATGGCCAACCTCTTCAAATCAAAGGATATCCTCAGGCTAAAATAAAGAGTGGTCTGATTACCTATTCAGTTATATCAAAGTGCACCAATCAAATGCTATTGCCAATATAACACACAAATTCCTATAGCAGAACCGTAACATGGCTTACTTGTGACAGCAAATCTCAGACCTAAGAATAAAAGAGATGAGAAGGGGATTTAGCCACTGCAATTAATGCTTTGAAAAATCTCAGAAGAGTTCTTTGTTTAAAAAACACACTACAGATCCCAGCCTCTCTCCTCCTCTTTTTGGTGTTGTAGAAAGTAAAAAATTGAGCACTTTGAGCAAATGCACCCGTATTTCTTGTTCTTGGTAATGCTGGTGCACAGATAATGTCTCAGGCTCCAAAGAAGATGGAAGGCTTGAATCTCTTCTCACTCGTGTCAGTTTCGCACTGGCATAACTCTACTGATGTAAACTGAGTTACTTCTGATTTGTGCTGGTTTGAGTGGAGAATCAGGCTCACAGAATTTATGGCAGTCAAAAGTGAAGTCTTGTTAACTACAATCACAATTGCCACTGCCCTTCAAGACTCTTATACTATGTGAACACTAGGAGAAATTTTACATTGAGATCCCTATTGTTGAAAATTAATATTGAACTAAATGAAAATTAAATGGAAATCCATTTTCCCTGAGTACTTCCAGGGATTTCCCTCCCCTCCCTATCATATGATCCTTCTCATCTTTTATGCAGCTATTTGCAAACTAACCATTAGTTGTCAGTCTCCAGCCATGCACTGCAGAACTGTCAGTCAAAGGAACCTGCAGCCGCTCTCTGAACAACCCATTCCATGTTAGATCATTGTTGTTCCTACATAGGAGTGAAGAATAGGGCAAACTACAGGTTTGACATGAAAACATACATGGCCTGGCAGAGAGGAAAATGCTGGGGTTAAATACACCAGCTGATACTTTGAAATAACACTGTACAAATTCCAGGACAGGTTCCTCTATCTCTTACAATTCTGCTTCCACCTAGAAGATACCCAGCAAGAACCTAGCTAGAAGATTTCAAGTTACAGCACTGGAACACGGGGGAGCTGGAACAATTTTCATAGTGGGGGTGCTGAGAGTCATTGAACCAAACTGTGAGCCTTGTATATAATGGAAACCATTTCAAGTCAGGGGGTGCTGCAGCACCCCTAGTTCCAGCACCTATGCTGGGACATCCACAGACATCAGTCGGGAATAGGATTAAAATGAATTTAATACTAATGAAAGGTTCTCCATTGATAGCTAGGAAGTCTGAACTAGAACCGTCCAGGATATAATTTTTCCTGTAAAAAATCTTTGAGCAAAATGATTTTGCCATGTTGTTTTTTTGACAACATTTTAACACAATTTTCAAAACATTTTCAGTTTTCATCGATGGAAATGTTGAAAGATTTTAGCTGATTGGGCTAAATTTGAGGGTTTTTACTAAATTTTCGCACAACCAATGAACATTTTTCAATTTCCATTTGCTGACAATGGAAATAGTTTTGTTTTTTAGACAACTACGCCTCAAAACATGAATAAAAACCAGACCCTGACTGCAGAAATTTCAGTTTCAATAAAACAGACCTTTTTCCATCAAAAAAAACCCTTTTCACTGGCAATTTTTTGACCAGCCCTGGTCTGTAGTCCTTCATCCACAGAACAGCATTGCAAATTTCCCCATGCCTTCGCAGGCTTCAAGCTTGAGCTGGTGGGACCAGCTAGTTCAGACTTCAGGGCCATGCGACTCCTTGGCTGCGCCACTTTAACGCTGGCAGTCAGGAGGCAGTTAGTGGCAACTGTAGCAGTGGGGTTTTGGGATATCCATTATTTCCTATTCTGATCAGAAACAAATTTCCCCCCAATTACTAGGAATAGAAAGCCTCCGATTATGAACCTGGTCAGCTACTGCTGCTTACCTGGACACCATTCAAACCAGCAACCTGACGATGAAAAGCATGACAAGCCACGTTTGGTCACCACCAAACCTTTCAGCTATCACATCTCCCTCCAAAAACCAAACAACTATTGATGTGTTACAGATAAGGCCTCAGAAATACACTCTTTGCGACTGGATACACAGAGCCCTTGTCCGATTACTGAGAAAAAAAGGTTTAAGGAACTACACTCAAAGGGACTGTGAGAAGGGGGGAAGGGCAGCTCACCTGAATGCAGCAAGGGGAGGGAAAGGAAGTGGTAGAGAGTGGTAGGGAATCAATGACCCAACATGTGTCTGGGGAGGAGGTATTTATACGCCAGGCCCCTTGTTAGGAACTCTCTCTACCTCGGGGCAAATCTCCCTCCAAAACCAGACAGGAATTGACGAGCTACAGAATAGGCCTCTAAAATTAACTGGGAATTTTGGGGTCAGCGCTCATGGGGAGGTGAGGGACATAGCTGGCTTGATGTCATCTTCCTGCCCGCCCGATCCTGGAGGTTGTTAGGGGCAAAAGTTGAGGTGCTCTGCCCTGCGCTAACTTGGTGCCATAGATACTAGTCCCAAAGGGGCTGCTCTGCAAGCCAGGATCACTCATATCCTCCAGCCCCTGTCTGGTCTTGCTCCCACCCATAGCCTGCCCAAGCCAAGAATGCCTCCCCCACAGGCGTTAGGGTCTGGGGGGAGGGAAGGCTGGCATAGGGCCAGCTAGTTCTAGGCCAGCTCAGAATTCCTGTGTGCTAGGGAAATCTTCAGCTGCTACCTGAAGGCAGTTGAAGTCCCCTTTGTGCCGGTGGGATGGGATATAGCTGAATAGAAAAGAGGCAAAGGATCTGGGCCATTATACGTGTGCAGGGCAGAGGTGGGCAAACTGTTTCCAGGGGCACTGGAAAGAGCACAGTCAGCAGCTGTGATAAAGGTGCAGCAGCACGCACTCCCTCCGGCAGAACCCTCCAGCGAGGCTAGCGTGCGTACAAAGCAGGAGCCGGGTGAGGCCACGCTGCCAGTGGGCCTGGCCATGCCCCCTTTGGGTTGTGCAGAACTGCCCGCTGCATCAGCTGCCCCCAGGCACTCAGAGAGTGAAATCCTCCTCTTGGTGGAAGGCCTGGGCAAGGCTGGCACGGAGTGGAGCATTGGGGGCAGGATGGGAGAGTGATTGAGTGCCAGGACCCCCTGCATCGGAGTCACAGAGAGATATAACTATTCCAGCCCAGGGTTTGAAACAGCAGTAAGAGAGGGGCTGCAGAACTGCAACATACCCTGCCTACAAGTTGTGAATTCTGCACCCACTTTCCTCCCACAATATTGCCTGCACAAAGCACTAATCACTTGGGCTTTGCCCTGGGACTGAGAGGGAAATTTTACCCTGGGAGGATTGGCTGCAGCTCAGCAGCTGTTTCCTATGCAGGCGAGGGCTTGCTGCTTTTTTCTCCAGCATGCACACAACAGGGCTAGCCCAGCTGGGCCTGCATGGGACAGTACAATACTTAGATCCTCTGTTTGGTGAGGCTGACTCAACCCCCCAGTGAAAACCCCACCTTGAATCTGAATGAGAAGTGGTGCCAAACCCAGGGAGGATCCAAATATCTCAAAACATTATCTGAACTTCAATGACCCTCAAGAGACCTAGGAGCAGTAGGTAAGTATTATACTCAATTTGCCAAAAGGCAAACTCAGGCAGCAATAGTGGTACATTTTCACCAGGGGTGTATCTGGTCTCTATACGTGCACACACAAAATTGTGTGCATACATATTTGTGCCCATGCCATGGAGTGAAACCACCTGCTCACATGCTCTAAAAATCCAAACACCTTGTTGCTCATTTCAGTTAATGTATTTCCTGAGGATGCACTAGTGCTGGAGAATTTACACCTGTAAAACTCATCGAGGCCAATGAGTTGTGTGAGCGTAAGTGTTATTGCATTTGTGTACTTGTTAGACAATATAAAGTACATGCTCAGGAGGTAGCAGCTGCAAAGTGTAAGCAAAGAAGTGTGTGTAGTTTTGTGCAAGCCAATGAAAATGTATGCTATAGTATCTCTCACGTGGTCAGTGGCGGGGACAGGAATAGAACCCAGGGGTTCTGACAAGTGTTCTTCACCCACTAAATCACATGTTCTCTGGGGAAAATGAGAAAATCCACATTGCTCTTATCTAGATTCAGACTTGAATGTTTAATGGGGTTAACCAATCACAGTTCTGCCAGTTAGTTTTCAGTGGGTTGGGTTGTGCTGCACTGGGAAAAAACCGAAACAAATCACACTCTAGTAAGATTAAGAATCCAGTCAGATCAAAATTGCAATCCCTTGTGTTCGAAAGAGTAGGAAAGAGGGAGTTCATTCCAGCATAATACCAAGGGTTTCCTCTGTGACGATTGAGGTATTTCATGGAAGGAGGTTCCTGGGAGCCCTGCTTGGTAGTCTGGATACCACAAGCATGCAAAACTTCTCAGCTATTCACGGCAGCCTCCTTGATGGGTCTTGGCATCATAAACCAACATTTTCCTTAGAACTTTCCCAATGTCCTTATGTTTTGCAGACTCATTATCAAGAGACCAGTCAACTCCTTACTCCAGGAGCATTTTGTTTTGTTGTATCTTGTTTTTTCCCAAGTGCCCTCATTTAAAGTGGTAGCTCTGGAAAATTACACAGAAATGACACGCCTGCCATTCCAGGATGCAAAATTTTTAGAAATCCTTCCCAAGTTGGAAAATTTGGCCATGTGGATTGATCTCCTATAGGACTGTCAGACTTTATTAAATTCTCTAGGTCTTGTAAGAGAGAAACTTCCCAAACAGGAGGTGTGATATCAAGGCAATAATTATGAAATAGCAAACTGAGAAATTTTCCTTTAAAAAAATGTATTGATATATACATTGATGAGCTAAACTGACAAGCAGTACTCGAGAAAGGAGTAATTGCATCTTTAATAGTATTAAAGCTGACACCTGCCTTGGCCGATAACACGCAGTCCTGACACTACTTAGCTAACAATTAGGACACATGAGAAGGATGAAGGGGAAAAAACAGTAGTAAATTGAATTTGCATTTTAAAGAACATAAAAATAAGAAGGAAGACTGCTAATTGTCTAACACTTTGTTAATTTAATCAGGCATGCAATTTAAAAATAGCTTTGCCTTTTTACTGAAAGAGAAATTAATTACAATTTCTTCCTGAATCCGGTACAGGGGAAAAAATATTTAGGACAACCATGGCTGTCTTACAAAGGCTTCTTATTAATAAAAAGCAGAAAACTCCCATGCTAATTGGTATCATAAGCACAATTAGAAGAGATGCTGTCCTCCATTTGAAAAAAACCCAGAGAGCTGCATAGCTGAAGGATATTACAAAATGATAAATTGCACCAAAGGTATCAGTCTAAAAAAGAAAAAAGAAGGGCATTTTCTTTGATGGAAAATTGCCATGTTATCCTGTTTAAATGGTATAACTCTGCAAAAGTGGCCAAAACAATTCAACCTTTTAAAATGCTAATATTAAAAAAGAGACATAATGCGTAAATAGCTTTCTTTATATCCCCTTCTTTTTTTTCCTGAGAGGCTTAGGCAGAACTTGTGACTTCAAATGAAAAAGGAAAAGAAAAGAAACCAGTAAAGATGTTTCAAGGTCATCTTGAGTCTTGAAAAACATAAATAGATGTATAAACAAATTTGGGCTTTTCAGGATTACTGTGAGGGTTTTTTTTTTTTTAAATAAAAAAATTCTATTCATCCTGCCAGCTGGCCTGATATTGTCCCTGACATTCAGGGACTGAAATGGGAGGCTCTTACTCTGCTGAGCTCTTTCCCTTCTTGATTATACAGGGAGATGGTATAATGATATAGGGTATAATGAAGACCTATGGGAAAGTGCCAGGAGGTTGGATTTATTTATTTATTTTTTGGGAAGGGCACCTTAATCATCACCACCACACTGCTCATCCTGATTTTGTCTCTTTGCAGTCACACTTAGGCTTCTTCAGAGAAATAAATCTGCTGTTCAGTGTAACAGCAGAAAAATATTTTTTTTCTCAGTTTGCTGTGACAGCAACACATTTCATGATCACCTGCTTCCAACGAAAAAGGAACCCGGTGCAAACACATTGCACAAGTGAATAAAGTGCGCTGGATGGCAAAGGCTTTTCTTTGTCCTCACAAATAATAGTAGACAAAGTTAAGGAACAAATGGAAGGGGGTTAAATAACTCAAGGAACTGATAACGGGATATGAAACCCTTCGTCTCTACTGATTGAGATCCAGGTCAGTTTAGTAGTGCCCAAAGTTCTTACAAATCCACCTGGTGGCAGTTTATAGTTTATATATAATGAACTTCTAGGGTGAACTCCTGGCCCCACTGACCTTGGGAGTTTTGCCTTGACTTCAGTGAGGTCAGAATTTTGTCCCTAGTCTCTGAGTCTACTTTTATCATCATTAGATGCAATAATTAAATCAAACTGGAGACTGCCTCAATCTCTGACTTTTAAAGGGGGTTCCCACAGATCAGGGCTGAAGCATATTATGGGAAGAATGTGGGGGAGTTTGTATGCCACTATTTGTTCTATGGCTGAATTTCTTAGTATATCCAGAGAATCAATCTAGCACATTTAACCAATGCTTAATGCGCTTTTAGTAAAAGCCAACAAAAAAGAAACAACTCCCCAAAGAGTCTGAACTGGAGTTCTGATGAGGTTAAATTTTGGAATATTTGTAAATAATCCATTAATATGTGTTTATATAAAATATATAATGTGTATATAGACAGATGCATATATATACTTATATTGCAAATCCTCAGTCTCAGGTTATTTGCTGGTGGTATATTGCAAATAATACGACAAGGTTAAGTAATATTATATATAATCTATCTAAACACTCACACACATTATGTATTTTATATTTACACATAATACACACATGCAAACAAAAACTCACATTTTTACACATACCCAATTTAATCTTTTCATATTGTTTCCTATATACCACTAACCAATAATTGATGTCATTGAACATATATAGTATAAATGTAAGTATGTGCATCTATCTATACATATATAACATATTATATCAACACATATAAATGGATTATTTACAAAATATTCCTTATAACACAAAGACAGTCCATCATATTTGAAAGTACAGTAGTTTGGTTAAAATGACACTGTTAAGCCCCTAGAGCCTTATTTTAATAAATATATTTTTGGCTTCTGCCTTGTGGAAATCTACAGAAGGCCTTGCAAGTCCTGAAAATTGATTTGATTTTTTTTATTGCTTTTTAGCTTGCACCATGGGATGGGCATATTTGCTTTTTTTTAATTGAATCTCTCACACCGCTCAAGTGCCAGGCCATCATTTCAATATCTAGATTTTTTTTTGTTGAGCTTTCACACATAAACACTTATTTAACATGGCTGGATGTTTCTGGTTTCCCCCTTAGAGTTTTGATCGGTGGATTAACATTACAGCATCTATCTAGGCTATATGGTATTCCTTGGGGGGAAAAAATAACACACTAGAGGAATTTTTTGCTTCTTTCCTGCTACAGCTTATCATCTTAACAAAGACAGTCCTACAGCAGGTTTCACAAGCGGAGTAAAAGCACTTTAACGGAGAGACACACCAATGGGTAAGAACTGAGGAAAGATAAACATGCACACATCAAGAGGCAGCGTGCAGAATTAAAGCAGTGCAGCGAGGAGGGTTATACAAAGGCACTTGAGAGCAGCACAGGAAGGCTCAGGTACCAAAGAGATGTTCTGAACTTCACCTGCTGTGATAATCGTCTTAGGGAAGAATGTTCACCTTGGAAGGCAAAAGATGAAATAATATTTAAAAAAAAAACCCCAGCAATATCACAAAAACCATAGCCAACAACAATACTTGATCCAGACCTCACAAAAGAGGCTAGACTGTCTGTAGAGCCACATGAGTAAAAGGCAATGGCTGGGGGAATGGTTGTATGTCAGTCTCTGCCACAACATGGACCGTATAAACCTAAGAAACCAGGAACGATGTCTCATTTCTTACAGACGTGAGTAAGAGTTTGCTGTTTATGACACTGGTTTTTGAACCAGCTCCTGAAAAACCCTAACTCGGACAAATAGCCTCTCTGCTGTATAGACTCCTGTATTACAAATTCAGAGGTGACTCTGGAAGCATATTATGAGTTTCCCCAACTCATCTGGCTGGATCAACGCAGGCTCTATAACTGAAAGTTAAATATCAAAGCCGCTTTGTGCATGGAGAGGGGCTTCCAGCCAAGGATCCCGAAGTGCTTCACCAATACGAACGGGTTAATCTTCTCAGCTACCTTCTGAGGCAGGGAAACCTGAGCAATCGGACAGGCCTGAAGTTCAAGGCCTTGCCCACGTTAGAGATAATTGATGTAGTTATGCTCATGTAAAGCAGGCTAGTGGAAACCCCCATGTACATCAATGTAACCACACCAGGACCTAAGCAATTTGCCCAAATAAATATCAAGTCTGGAATAAAATCATCCCCTGACTCCATTTCCTGTATTTTAGTCACAATACCATTCTTCTCCAGGATTCTGCCAGCTACCCTCTGCACCACAAGCTGATCAACAGCAAGATCAGAACAGGCCTTCAACGAGGCACAGTTTCTTGGCGTGCCCCTTTGAAGGGATCTAGCATTTTTATAGTACAGTTTGTAACCAAGGGAAGTTATTTTTTACTCCAGTGCAGCAGCTCTACACAAGAGGTTTGCACTGGTGCAGCTACTTCGGTGCAACGCCCCCTGTCCACCTCCCTCTGCGTACACAAAACCTCAACCTCAGTGGATTGTCTGCTCATAAATTCAGAACAAAGTGAGGCCTGTAGAATCCCACAGAGAGAAAAAACTGGAATTAGCACATTATCTGAATGTCAAAATTCAAAATAAATCCCAGTGTTATTCCAACAGGGCAGTATCGCATGGCAGTGATATTCTTGGGTGAGGAGGGGATAACCCTGGAGCAAGTAGGTATTCATTATTATTGATGAATATTCTCAGGAGAAGCAGCGGCTGTTGCTTAATGGCTTGATCTAATATGCCATCACAGGGAAAAAAAAAAAAACGAGCAAGAATGAAAGATTTCCCGAACCGCAAAGCTAAGGAATCCTCTGAGCTGCAGTTGGTCCTTTAATTACCCATGCTGTGCAAGATGAACACACAAAGAACAAGATGGCTTCACTGAAAGTCTTTTGAGATGAAGTCCTTTTACCAAGGTGCTCGGCTTGTTAGAGATATAAAATTGTAACCTAGAGGTTAGTTTCTTTATTAGGACTCAGATTTATAGAAAAATCAAGTGCACACTGGTGCATTTAATTTGCCATGCGCTATTTGGAATGACTGCACTTGCAAATTGGGGAAGTGCGTACATGAATAATTGGTTGCATTTGCACATGTAATTACTAGATTTGTGAACACAGTCATGGGGCATATGCAATTACATGCACATCTTTACTGAAGGTCTGGGCCTAGAACAGCCATAGATATTGTTCAACCAGATCCGGTGAAAGGGACTCAGGAACTTAGGGAAAGCAACTTTCATGGACTAAGGGCAGCACTAATAAAATGATCTCCAGGTGAGCGCAGAGTTTTAGTGAAGCTCTGCTGCAGATTGTAGAACATTTGGGGCTAGTTCTGGGTCTCTTGATAAAAGCAAGAGGACGGCTCTTTAGCTGGAATGACACCAGTATACGCCAGCTAAGGATTTGGGTCGTCAGTAAATTAATTGGTGTTTGGGCACCTGGAACCCAATTAATCCTTCCTCTCTGTCATTTCCAATGTCTTCCTCAGGTTACAACCTGCAGTTAATATCTCATTAAGCTGGAGTGCCTACTATACAGCTCACAGCACAAGGGCATGCTTTTTGGATGGAGATTTACTACCCTATATACTATAGTGCACATTACACCGATATCCCCCTGCGGGAGGGGAACATGAATAAAGTAAACAATGTGAGATTTTCAGTAAAGAAATCTAAATCTAATCTAAGGTGATCACTATACGCACTCTTTGAGTAAAGCCTCAAACAAGCAGATGTGACTGTCCTGTTCAGATGAGGCTATTCATTTATTACTGTAGTTACTTTCCATTGGTAAGACCAGGTGAATGGACAATATCTAGAGCAAAACCCGCAAATATGGCATCTTAGAGATGGGCTAGATTGGCTCAGAGATACCCAGGGCTGCCCACTCATCTGTCATTTACTCTCTTTCCCAAGGATACTACAGATAGTGCACTTTGAAAGAAGGTAGAGGTAGCATTGACCTGCCCTTAGCCATGCCGCCCTTTGTTCTATCATGTGATCGCTGTATGTTGTGCTATTTTCATGTGCCTCCACTGGACGGAGTGTCAGTGTGGATTCACCATTCCTGATATACCTGGGATATACCAGTTCACAGTGCGGTAGCCCGTATCCCAGTCGTGTCAGTGGGGGTCCCGAAAGTCAACTGGGGGTCTTGTTAGTGCAGGGATAGTTTTGTTCCATGGTGTCCTGTGTGCATTAGAACCGGTGGGGCCCAATCTAGTGGCTTTGCCACCTGTAACCAAGCCTTCCCAACCTCTACATAGCCATGAACCCTCTCACCCAGCTGAGGCTCATACAAGCCAGCTGGCATACAAGAAGAACAAGCAGAGCACAGGTAGGAACCATTAGGAAAATATCCCTGGCCAAAAGCCTGGCAAGTCTATGGTGCCAGACCACAGATAAGCAGAGAAGGAACAGAGGCTGAGCTGGGAGGAGGGACTACAGGATGCTAAGAGGGGATGGTTCACTCTTCCTGGACCTGTCAGCTGTTTGGTGGAAGTAGGATCTCTAGGCCTCATCTTTCTTTTCTTTGGTCAGACTCTGCATTCCAAGCCCATAACTTCATGATGGCTGACCTTATCCCCAGTGACTTTATGCTCCTGGTTCCCATCCCAGTCACTCTGGTGTTACGCTGTTCGCTTCGGAGGAGTTATTCCTGATTTACAATAGTGTAAGTGAGAGGAGAATCAGCTCCAATGTTTCCAGATCTCTGGAAGGTTGAGGGCTATTGGGTGGAGCCTATTAGCAAATAAGCCCCCTTTCTTCCCCTGGTCTGGGCCAGTAAAGGTGGGTCTCTTAAGAAAACACTGGGTTAGTGGTAGCAGGTGAAAATTAAAATAATCAATTATCCCATTCAAAAGTTTAAGGAAGGTGAAACAGGTTGATCTGTGCTCTGGTTGCACAAAGGGGATGTAAAATTTCTCTAAATGGACACTAGGGATTTCCGTATCCCTGGCTTCACATCATCTGCTCCTCCCTCACCCTTTATGGGACTGAGCTGGAGTCGAGGGGTTGTGGCTGGAGCATGGTCCACTCTGGGGTTTCTCACCTGCACGAAAGCCTCGAAGGGCCATTATAAGCCAATGTAAATGAGCAGTCTTGAGGCTGCTCTAATTTGTGCCAGGCTAGAGTGACCAAACAGCAAGTGTGAAAAACTGGAACAGGGGGTGGAGGGTAATAGGTGCCTATACGAGACAAAGCCCCAAATATCAGGACTGTCCCTATAAAATCAGGACATCTGGTCACCCTACGCTAGGCTGAACCATGTCTGCTGTCCCAAGGATCAGGAGAGGGGGGGCAGAAAGGTAGCATAACTTGATCTTTGATACCCCCACCCCACATGTGCCAGAGGATCTAGCCTGCAGTTCTAAAATCTGACAAAGCATAGTGGAGACAAACTAATTCTGTTCCGCAGCCGCCCTGATCGTCCCTCTCCCATGGGCAGGGAAGCAATCACAGGAAGTAGGTGCATGGGCTTATTCCTTCTCCACCTCCCCGTGACGGCCATGCTAAATCGGGAGCACCAAAGCTCAAGGCAAACGGTGCCTTTTCCCTCTTAAGTCTTTGCTGATTTTCCCCTCCCCCCCTCATTTTTGTTAAGTGCAGCACATTTCCAAAAGAGCAGATTTTAATTTCAATAAACTCGGTTAGAAATAGATCAGTACTAAAGAGGGGAGCAGCCACAGGAAGTGATTTTAACGGCTCGGCTGCAGAATATTAATAGAATGGAATATTAGAATAATTTTTCATCATTTATTAGAATAATTTTTCATCATGAATAATAAATTAATAGAATAATTTAGCATCGCTAGACCTCTGACTAAAAGTGTATTTTGTTTTAAAGTAGCTTGAGAAGTGGTGCGTGGGAAAGGGGCGAGCGGACAGGGAACATGGCGTGAAGGAGATGGGTGTGTGCTGGCTCCCGCTAACTGCGTGTGCAAGGAAATGTGGTGGATGGCTGACTATTGCATTTAGATGGCCCCACACTGCTAAATTTACATCAGATCCACACTAAATTTGAGAGTGTTGAATACAAGTGGTTAGCCTGTCTCTGCTCTCAGGGGAGGAACTGGGTGGGATCAAAGAGGGCTTTAAGCCACCTTTCTGCTCTTCATATTCTGAGGCCATTCAGGGTCTTATTCAGCTGCCTGGTGTAGGTTAGAGCAGCCTCAAGGCTGCTCTAACTTATGGTCCCCTCTGAATCCAGGTGGGAATACTCCCTTTCCATCTGGTAGGCTGAGGCGTTTCCTCAGGGGGTGGACAGGTCCTCTCCCCTGTTCCCCTTCACAAGCGGGTAACCCCTTCCTGACTTAGTGTAGTGTACATACACCCCACCACACCATTTTAGTGTAAGCCAAGAGTTCTTTTTTTTATTTGCATCTGTGCGGTAGATAATCATTCTTCAAAGGCTATTCACACCACAAAGGCACAATGGCATTATTCCCTCACTCTCTCTCTCTCTCTAGTGTCTTAATCTGCAACTGACAATTAATGTTAGAAAGAACATGAAATGGAGGAGAAATTACAGCAATTTATCAACTAAAATTATAGGTGTAGACACATGTCAGCAGTGGAAACAGTTTCTATCAAAATTAAAGTATTTAGAGATTTTCCTCAAATTTCAAATTATGCAAATCCCATTTTTTGTGAGACGCCGGTACTGCAGCTTTAATTGCAGGATTACCAGCAAGCTGCAAGCTGCACTTGTCGTGCAGGATTCTGCTCCTCCTAGAGCTGTTCCCTTTGCTAGCGCATCGTATTAATTTAACAAAGTCACCGTCTCTTTAACAAATTAAATATGGTTTGCAGAACAGGCAGTGGTTTTCTTGGTTTCAATCTGTCACGAAGCCCCTGCTGTTTGCAGAGGTTACTCGACAGCTGGATGAACAGACAGGTTTGAGTCCAAACAGGGATTCAAATACATATTTATACATAAAACATATTTATATAACAACACTGCAGGAACAGCTTGTGCTGCTGAAGTTTCTACAAGCCCATTTACAGGCAGGGCATTGCTCCTACTGCAGGAGAATGGGGTTTGGATCCCAACTTCTTTCCCCAGTCTTGAGAGGCTTTGAAGGCTGAAACCATGACCATCAATGTTGACACTAGAAGAATGAAACCTGGCTTATCCTCCAGAAATAACCAGCATAGTTATTAGAGTCCGTTCAAATAAATCTACCCCTCCCAACACTCCTCCTGGAAAGCCATTTGATTGCCCCAATTACAAGGCCTGAAATCCAGTGGGTGATTTTTCTCCCTCACCCCCACTGAAAACTCCTGTGCGATTGCAGCAGAAGGGAGCAGAAGATGGAACAAAGGAATAGATGTCCCTAACTGGTGTTTGTATTGGCAGAGGCTGTTCGGTGAATACTGGGTCAAGATTTCTTGTAAACAGAAGGAAGGGGGGTGGGGGCATGCGACATGCCTCAGCCTAGGCCACAATGGGACACTGAGACATGCTGATTCACTAGAGGACTCAAATTATTAGCAGCACAGAGATCTCTCTGCACAATGCACTGGGGCATCTGGGATTCTTCCTCAACCCATCAGACAGCCAGGAAGAGGCTGCGGGGAGATGGAAAGAGAGAAGATTTGCCACCTTTACTGAAAGCTCCTTTCCCCCTTGTTCCTTACCAAGGGAGAGCAGTGGTGAGCAGCAGCCAAAGTGGAAGGGAAGAGAGGTTAGACTCTGTTGCACCTGCAGAGAGCTACCAGATAATTACAGTGCAGTACCCTGACATTGTGTGGTATTAATATAAGAGGATATTGAGTCTCAGTGGCTCAATATCACAATGCAGGCATCACTGTGCAGCACCCAGACAGCAACTCATGGCTTTTGCCAGGGGCGGCTCTACGAATTCCGCCGCCCCAAGCAGGGCGGCGAGCCGGTCCCGCGCCTCCGCGGGACCTCCCGCAGACGTGCCGCTGGTCCCGCGCCTACGGTGGAGCTTCCACAGGCATGACTGCGGAAGGTCCGCCGGACCCGCCTGCCACCCTGCCGGCAAAAGGCCGCCCCAAGCGCGCGCTTGGCACGCTGGGGTCTGGAGCCGGCCCTGGCTTTTGCATGGCTTTTTGTGACTTTATCAGCTGACCAAGTAGCTCTCCAGGTATTCGAGCTGGAGTGCCGCAGTCCTATATGCCAATGAGATTGGGAGTCCCGCCTCAGATGTGCCACAGAGTCCTTTGCATTGGCTGCAGCAGGGTTCTGTGAAACAGGCACAAAGAATGAAAGGGTTGGGAACTGCCTGTGAGGTACCTCATTGTCCAAAGCAAGTCGCACCTAAATAGTTTGGACCGGATTCTCCGCGCCTCATTGTTTCTGCTGATTGAATGGGTGACATGCAACCCCCCAAAATGCTTTCAAGATGGCTGTACAAACATATTTGTGCAAATATGTATTTGCATAAGTATTTGCACTTTCCCTTTTTGTAAATGTTCTTGCAAACAATGGTTTGCTCCTATAAATGCCCATGAAAAGTGAATAAGAGGTGTCATGGACACCACTACTGCAAATTTATGGATTTCATTCAAGCCCACAGTATTGAATGCTTATTGGTAATATTCACACAGCTCTAACTCTGCTACAGGGCAAAATTTTTAACATTTCAAGACACTCAGTTGCATGTGCAATTGCTAGGCCATGTACGCATATGCCCTTACCCAATTTGCACATGCAAACGTGACAACTATGTGAGCAAATTAGGTCTGCGATTGAGTGTGCATTTGGCATGTGTAGTTGAAAGCCTAATATTTTTGCATATCTGCCCCCTGATGTTTAACAAATCACGAATCATACAGTGTACATTAAATCATAACATCCACACAGCAACCAGTGGGTCTCCCCAACCAAGGGGTTTATTTTAATATTTTTTAATGTGGCCAAACCAAGAGACAACCAGATGCCTGAAATCTATTTGCATGTGCCAGGCAATGTATGCTTCTAACAGTCACTTTATCCAGCTTCAATAACCATGATATGCTCCATCTGCTGACACCCCAGCATCACAACAGTAGGGAGCTGTACTGCTAGAGGCACTATCCTTTAACAATTGAATGGTTGAACAGCTGGTAAATCATCGAAGGACACCTTTCATAGAAGAGCAGGGTTATTGGCCCTGCTTCCCTCATCATACTGTCCTCAAATCATATAGCAAAGACAGAGAAGCCACATAAAGGATGACACGTTAAAGGAACAGACTGAGTGAAACGTTTCATTATCCCTATGCCAAAAATTGACACAAACAAAATAAAACCCTGCTAAATTAACGCATGCTGAAAGAACAAGTTAATTGGAAATAAAAGCTACTTCTAGACTACCAAGTGTTTAGATCCAGTAGAATGCTAACCTATTTAAGGACTAAATGAAAGACACTCCCTATTTGCCAATAATTCTCACTGCTGTCGTTCATAAAAGCGACACTGCCTTCTGAACTGAGTACCAGGTAAAAGAGGAACAGGCCTTTTAAGGATGCCATTCTTCAGCACAAGGGTGCTGAATGCCTTCTGCAATGATGCTGTGCACCATTGCGATGAAAGCTCTCTGCAATTTGCAGGATCAAGTCTTTATAGATTTTTTGGTCATGGTCTTTATAGATTTTTTGGTCATGCAGTGTGGATCTAGACTGCTATTCACCATACAAAGATGGTAGCAGGGCCCATTAGATGGCAAACACAGAAGCCCAGATGATATAGCTACTTTTGGACTCTACTGTCTTTAAGAGGCCCAGTATTCCAAAGGACCTGAGAGACACAGCATGCATGTAAACAGACAACAAATCTTAGCCGCTTCTGTTTGGTGGTTTTTTATTTATTTAAGAGTTTGGAATGCTGCGCTGGATGATGAGGAAGAGACACTGCTGCTTTGCAATAGGTTGGGAGCAGGCAGCCTGATGGAATGTTAGAGCAGACTTCATTGGAAACGCAGGCGCTCTTCCTCCTGCACGGAGGAAAAGGGTAGAAGGAGGAAAAGAAAAGAAAAGAACAATCATTGGGAGAGGGAAAGAAAACAAAACCCAGAACTGAGTCAAGCATTTTTTTTTTTCAAAATAATTCACTGATTCTCATTCAGCGGGTGCTTTTCTTAAAGACCAAAGAGCCTATATGATAAGCATATTTTACAAATTAGGTAGCGATTTATCCCGCTTTTGTTTTAATGATTGAAATGAATGATGTCGTGCCGCTTGCTGCTGCTGCTGCATTCAGCGCCTGCTGTTCTTGGGAGCTGAAGACACCGAGAAATTTGCATACTTAATGCCGGGAACTGGCACAGACTAAATAGCTTCTTTTCTTTCCTCTGTGTTTGATTAAACCCAGCACTACAGTAAATCTACAAAGGCTTTTTAAAGCCATCCGTGTGCCATTTCACAATGCTGAACTTGCATGTGACAAAGGCTGCTATTTATTACTTATCAGCGTTATGGCAAGTACCACAGGCTACTCTAATTAAAGATATAGGGGCTGCATACCCCTGCAGAAAACGGCATTGGCCAGTTAACGTTTCTAATCCCTAATCAAAACATGACACGGATTAATTTTTAATTTTTTTTTTATTTCTGCTTAAATATTCAGCAATACGGTGAGCAGTAGGGAAGGAGCTGAGACAAGAAGGTCCCCAAATATCAGGATATGAACTTCCACATGGCCTGAGGTGAGCTCCCTATCTGGTGTGAGGGGTCTGTAGGGCCTAATTTCTCTAGACTCCACACCATCAACTTTCATTGAAGTTGAGCTGGTCAGAACATTTTTGCTCTTCTCACTTTCAAGGAGAAACTCTAGCACTCTGGAGCCCGGTGGTTAAGGCGCTGGCCTGGGAGACTCAGTTGCAAATCCCAGCTCTGCCTAATTCAGAGGGATCTGAGAGAAAAACCTTTGCTCTGAATCAGGCAGTGACTTGAACCTGAGTGTCTGACATCCCAGGCCGGAACTATCTAGACACTACTCAGCTATCAAGCCTCTTTTTTCCCTTTGAGGTGACCAGAGAGCCCTGGACCAACAAAACCTTCACAAATCAAAGAACTTTGGTTTTGATCAAAAATGGACATTTTAATATAACTCAGTTTTTGCAAAAACATTCAAAAGATCTTGTTTTCATTCCAGTATGGGACAAATACAAATTTGGAAACCTTGAAGTTTGATGCAAAATGGAATTACTGCCCTGCAGACAGCTCTGTATTGATGTCAATGGGCCTGATCCGGCACCCTTTGAAGCCACTGACCATTTCTATGCTGACTGTAGAGAAAGCAGGATCAGGCTCCTACTTAGCATTGACAAATTTAAGGATTCCTTTTAAATCAATGGCAAATTTCCATTGACTTCAATTATTATCAAGCACCCTGAAGTGTATGGGTGCCTTAAAGAACCACAAGAGATCAGCGCTCCTATCCTGAAGATTTTGTGATCTAACTATAGACTAAACACAGTGAAGAAGACACCAAGGAGAGGAATGGGGCAGTGGAAGAGAATATGGGGGGTATGGTGTAAGATTCATCTCTGGTGCAATTCAGTCCTTAAAGAGGCAAAGTTGTCTTTAAAAAAAACCCCACATGTGCTGAGAGTATTTTGAGCTAAATGGCAGATTAAACAATACCTCAGAGAATTAGAATACCGAGACAATGAAAGTGGGAAGAGAACGGCCCTTGTTATGGAATCATTTCCAGACCTTCTGTAAACATGATTGGTAAGCAGGAATCAAGATCAAGTTGGACCTATGCCCCTATAATTTGAAAACAAATGCAGTCACACTGTACAGGAAATGAGGCATTTAAGGGCCCAGTTCTGCCACTGTTATTCACACTGAGTAGCATCTTATTGCACAAGAGAGTCCCATTGGAATAAATAGGACTCCTTGCCAAATAAGATACTGCTCAATATGCGCCAGGGTCGGGTAGCAGAATCTGGTCCTAAGTGATTCTGAACTGATAGGCACGTTTTCTATTATTTGTATGTGCCCCACTCGTAGACAAGGATCCCACTGCGCTAGGTACGGTAGAAACACAGAAAAGACAGTTCCTGCCCCAAAGAGCTAATACCTGCAGATCTTTCTCTTTACTTCCCCTCCATTTAAACTTTCTTGATTTTACCAGATATATTAGCTTCTACAGGACCTGTTTTAAACAACCGTATGCTTAAAATTTGTAGTGAGTACACTCTTGAACGTCACTAATGGAGACTTTCTCCTTATCCTAAAATAACTTAAAATGAACACTTGCGAAGAAATAGCTACTAAGCACAAGTACCATTAAAATCAAAATTGTACATTAAAAAAGCTCCCTACATATTAATCTTCGAGCATTAAAATGGAAAGAATTTTAAACTTCTAATTGTGTCTTAACCATTGGTCCTTTTGGTTACCTTTTTTACTTCAACTTGGAAAGTGAAACTAAACCATTTTGTTTACAGCCCATTTCACTTCCTGTTTGTATTTATTTGAGATTTAAATGAAAGAAGACACCTATCCAAGGCTCTTGGTGCCCTAACGGGTTATTAATAATGCAATAACCCCCCCAGCAGAATTAAAATAACCATTTCAACAAGAACTTAGCCCATCAGACACCTACAGAAAACCTCTTTCGATCCCTCCATCGTTCTGGGAAACACAGCCTCAGCCCTCTCCAAAACCCCAGTCGAACAGATATCTTTGGTAGTGTGCTGGGTAGGTCACCAACTTCAGGCTATTGTGCACCAAGGTGGGAATGAGTTCCAGCATCGCGGGGCCGTCACAAAGCACATCCTGCCAGCTACCCCCTCTCTTTTATAAGGAGGTGGTTCCAGCTTGAGTGCCTCCACACAGGTGACAGCATGGTAGGAGGGGGGAGGCAACTCCGCAAGTAGGCCATTTATAGTCAGTTTCACTTCCTGCTCATGGTCAGTTTCACTTTTTGGTACTTGGGGCTGGGCTGAAAACTCAGACCCTACAGTGATAATAGTTACAAATAATAATATTCACTTATGGAAACCTTTTTCAAATGAAGCTTAAATTTGGACTGAAATGACAAGATCATCCCTTTTGAGGCACATTGGCTTTATAACTGAGTCACTTCCTCAGATCAAGCCGCACTTAAAACTTTCCTCTATGCTTTTGCCTACAATAGTCACTAAAGTCACCTTTCCCTCCTCCTCTTACTGCAGCCTCCCATTCTCCTCGCTGGAACTAGCCTCAAAGAATTCATCTCCGCTGCTTCTAACATTTGAATTGTTACAGCTATTGCATTTGAGCTTTCTTTTTGCACCATGTCAGGACACATTTTTACTTTCTGCCCATGAGAGACCCCCGTGACCATAGTGTGTACCCAGTTCTCTTCCCATATAGTGTTTTGTGACACGTTGTATGAAGGATGCTGTATAAAAGTAAAATGGAATTTTGTAAGTGTTTTTCACTCAGCGATCTATAATAATAAATAATAATTAACTGGGAAAAGCACCCCACAACCAACTTTAACCAGGAAAAATTATGCAGCTACAATTTTTTTAATTCCCCTATTTCTTTCAAGGGTCAAGATTTTTTTTCTAAAAAAAATAAAAATAAAAAAGGAAACCTAGAGTTTAATAATCACGTGGTAAGAGAAGTTACTTTGCAAAGATAATGCTGTCAAGTAACCTGGGTCATTTAATGGGACTGGCCGTGGGCTATGAAGCTATTTTGTTCTATGTCACCCATCTGGATTCATTTCTCACTGTTAGCAATTTAAAGGCATAGCTGAGTCCCTGCAGTTGAATTGCTTCCTATGAAATGATTTGGAGGGCTCCCCCCAGTTCTTAGTGGGCAGGTTCTCATCTCATGACAGAGTTCAGGATCTGAAAGGGTGATGATGACTGAATTGCATTCGCATATTTGGAGGTGCTCCCTCCAGACCAGATTAGATTGCGGGTACTGACTTCTGTATGGGACAGTTTTGCTGTGTGTCACTGTGGAGAAGAACCGGTGATTAAGATTCTAGTGTTTCAATGTTCTGTAATTCATACTCTGTTTTCAGATTTTGTAGGAGCCAATAATCCAACCAAGTTCATGTAACATAGCCAAGGTAAGAAATACACTTACAGGAGATAATGCCTTTGACTGCAAGTGTCAAAATGGGGATCCTGTGTCTAGTCAGATCAAAGAAGGAACTCTCTTTGGTGGAATGTACCCCTGTATTCACATCCTGTACGCTACTGTAATAATCTCTGTACAAGGCATGCCTTGTGAGGTATCATTTGAAAACTCATAACTTGCTGATCAGTAATGTCATGGTAAAATGTATGTAGCAACATTATGTGTAAAGTTATGAACATAAGCTGAAATCATGAATGAAGTGTGTTTCCCAGATAAGTCTGAGGAGGGGCCAAACCAGTTTCTCAAAGACAAAAGCCGATGCCCCAGCCAGGTGTCAGCAAAGCTGATGAGCCATCACCTATCAAGTGGCCATTCTTTGGCATGAAAGGACAGCATGGCAGGGACAAAGAGATCTGCATCTTAGCAAAGGAACAGTATGAGGTCTCCTTCCTCCACCAGACCCCCTGTCTCTTGGTTCTCAGCTGGAAATGCTTTTCAAAGAGGGATTGATACTATAAAAAGATAGGGCCAACACCCCAAGGCACCCCTCCTCTCTCCCTGCCCATCTTACTCTTTGCACCGGGGAAGACAAAAGCAGCAGCTATGAGGGTTCCTGACCTCAGGAATGCTCTTGGAAGCATGTGGTGAGAAACTTTGCTTTGAATCTAATATAGCTTGTTAAGCTAGACACTAGAAAGTGTTTTATCCTTATTTTAACCATTTCCCACTCTTATGCCTCATTGCTTGTAACTCACTTAAAATCTGTAGCTAATAAACTTTTTTTTTAATCTAATCCAGTGTGTTTAAGTTACAGTGTCTGGGGAACTCCATTTAAGGTGGTAAAATAGAGTATATTATTCCCTTAAAGAAATAATGGACTTCATATATTTGGACTATCCGGGAGAGGGCTGGGCAGTATAAGACATACATTTCTGGTGGGGAAATCCAGGACTAAGAGTGTGTTGGGCTCACTCTGCAGAAGTAACCAAGGCTGGTAAAAGCCAGAGTGTAACCCAAGTGCGGCTGGCAGGTTGAAGTTACACACAGACACTTCAGGGTGTGACCTGCATTCTGGAAGGCTGTTTGTGAGAGGCCCAGGTGGGAGCCACTACCAGCAAGGTATTTTAAGGTTGCAGCGAAGGGTTGACCCAGCCCCTCATGGTCTAGACTGCACCTTGGTATGTCACACTCTCTTCTGTGACCTTCATGGAGCTCAGCCCAGTATCAGTTACCTGCTGGGCAAACTGAGTTTGCACTCGTGCCAGAGGGATTTTGATACAGATTCTGAAAAGCGCAAGAGGCAATTTTAAAAATGTATTAATCTGAGCCAAGATTGTTACACTGTATAGTGAGTTTGGATGTCCAGCTTTGAACACTTTAAAGGGGTCTGATTTCCAACCGGGGGGGTGCTCAGCACTTTCTGAAAACCAGTCCCCGCTAAGGCGTCTCAAGTTGAGCACCCAAGAATCGAGGCACTCCAAATCACTGGTCACTTTTAACCACCTTTGCTACGCAGTTCAGTTGTGCAAAGCAACATTTTCTCTTTCTAAATCATTGTCTCTTCACTTTCATTCTTTTTGTCTTACCAGACTTTTAAGAGCTCAATTTGACTGTACCAAAGATTTCACTGTCACAGAATTGCTTGTGATGCTTTGAATCTATTTAAAGCCACTCCAGAGCATTTATTTTTAGTCTAGCAGTTCCAACATGAAAAGTAATTCCCCCCCTCTCTAAATAACCAACCCAGTGTGGAACATCGCGGGTAAACATATGCAACAGCACAATGCTGATCAAACTAACAAAAAAACATTAGCAAGAGGGGTTTTGCATTCAGTCCACTATGCTTGAAACCACTGTGATGCGCACTAATAGCCTTCTTGGGTCTCATCAGGATAGTGCAGCTGTTACTTCAGTGTTAGCCTAAAGGGAAAAGAGACACTTATTTTTGGTTTGCGGTGGCTGCAACAGCTTCATCAGCCTGATTTATATGCTGATTTGCATATGTTCACCCACAGTGCTGCAAATTATCTTTAACTTGAAACCATACCATTAATGCTGGCTAAGAAAGGTGGGATTGGCAGCACTGCTACATATGTTTGTCTCTTACATATTTTTAATGGTAGGTATGTTACCAGGGGCAGCCTTGAAGCTTCTTGTGCCTCCAGTGGTTCTGGGCTATAACGCTCCTAGTATGGATGCAGTTATACTGACCAAACTGTGCTTGCTTATTCCAGCCCCTCCAAGCAAAGCAAACTATACTGGCAAAAGTGCAGTTTTGCCGGTATAACTGCGTCTACACTAGGTGCTTTTACTGTCACAGCTTTGTAGGTCCAGGATCACACCTATACTGGCAGAAATCTGTAGTCTTGGTCTGAGAGAGGGATGGTAACTGGGAGAGAGTATATTTTAAATCAACCTTTTTCTAGAATTAAAAATAAAGGCTGCAAAGATTTATCACAGTGGCATTTTCAAGCTTCTATATTTAAAGTGATGTCAGTTTCCCAGTATAATCCTTCTTATGCACTGGGAATTATAACTCAGACATAATAAGGGCTCCAAGCTGAAACTTGGCCTCAGATGTCTCCACTCAGGAGTATTAATTTTATTTTACAAAATTAAAAATAAAACCGGTGTAAGTGTTTTGAAGTTAGGGAGCATAAGTGCCAGGCCAAAATCTGCCTTTCACTACATCCATGCAACTGCCAGGGAAGTCAAGGGGAAATTGAGATGCACAAATAAGGGCAGGAGATTTGTTCCTGCACTTATTATTTTTCACATAGAGGATCATATTGGGGACTGAAAAATCATCTTAATCTGTAAATCAGTAACAATCACAAACAGAGGCTTTTTAGCCATTTCAGGCTTGATTCTCATTTACACTAAGACTCCTTAACACCCACTGTACAGTCCTTTCTACTGCCAGAGTGGTGTAAAGGGGACTTCATGGAAATGAGAATCAAGCCCGAACCAGCTAAAAAGCCTTCACTTTCTCCGTGGTGTGTATGTTTTGTCTTGATAGCGTTTCAATAATTAATACTGATGTAAATGATAAATACAATGATAACAATAAATCTACTTTGCCTGTGCAGTGGAAATTTTTTTTGCAGAAGGTTGATTGGTGTATTTTTTTTGTCATATGAGCTGCATACCTCATGGGTGAAATCCTGGCTTCCCTGAAGTCAGTGACAAAACTCCCGCTGATGGGGCCAGGAATTCACCCAGTAGGTTCATCTTTAAAATATAGACTTGAATGCCTGTCAGGATCACCCTGTAGTGCCTTAGGGGAAAGAGCGATTCCAGTATGCCACGGATATAACTGAGCAGGCATGTAGGACATTGAATTTGCAAGGTGTCCTTCAGGAGAGGGAAAATAGCTAGAGAAGCTTGATTTAGGGGAATGGTGTCTGTAGCTGATAACATGTGGAAATACTAATTAAGAGTCTAAGCCTGCACCCATTTAAGACCTTGATTAAACAAACCATTTTAAGCACGCGCTTAAGTGCTTTACAGAATTAGGGCATTTATCTTTGTTAAAAATTCCACTGAGTTCAATAGTGCAGGACAATGACTAAAGAAGAGACATGGTCAAGCCACAGCAGAATGCTGAAGAAATTGATGTGATGCTGCCATTTGGATTTGTCAGGTGGACATGCTTTTAAAAATACATTGAAAACACATATTTACAATACTGTGTACATAAGCCTTTATTCAAAGGGGCTTAAATATATTTACCTAGAACACTAGAATGAATCACTCTGTTTACTAGGGACAAAGCATGCATTTTAAAGAAAACTGCAGAATAAAATATTTACAACTGACCTAGATATTCAAAGCTAAGGATGCTCAGATATCTAAATAGCCAACTGGGAGATTTTTATATATATATATATATATATATATATATATATATATATATATATATATATATATTGCTTGATTTCCACTCACAACAAGAAGGGGTTAAGAGGATAAATAGTTTCAACTTCCACCTTGAATTCCTTGGTTTTTATTTGTTGTCCTCTTAAAATTATTTATAAAATAATGGATAAAAACGGGACTTGTATTGGCCAGTGAATGTTCCAAAGTGCATGCAAAGCCAACATCTCTCGAGACTTGCAAGCATGGGATCATTTTCAGTGATCTGTTACAGAAGCTGAAGGTAGTGGTGCTTTCAGTTAAGGTTGCCAACACTTTCCATTATCAGACTCCGTTTTTAGTTGCTTACAACTTTGCTAAATTTAAACTGATCACGTTCAACTTGCCAGAAGTCTGCCTTACACTGAATTATCCAGGCTGGGGTGTCTGCCTCGTGCTGAATCTTTTTTGGGGGAAGTTTCAGCTAAAATGACTTAGCCATATCCAAGAATGAGGCATTGTCCTTGTTGAAAACATTAGTACAGACATTTCATTGAGAAGCTCAAGTGCCTCCATACTTTGGAGCAGGGACCTGAAATCTGTCAGGAAGGTTGCCATGGTGTCAGGGATATGTCTTTTGCTGTTCCTGTGAAAATTTGCCCAAATTTGCCCAAGTTATACAGCTTTGGGGGAAAAAAAATTCAGTTTGCACATGCTCAGTACAGGCTTGTTAGAGTTCAGCAGTTAAACTCTCTGAAAATTCTGTCTACACTGAGCATATTCCATCCTCTCACAGAGCCTATATGCCAGCTGGACTGTGCACACACCATCCTTGCACAGTGAACGAGCATGTTCCATCCTGGAGCCGCAAGGGCTGAGCAGGACTTTCCTGGCAATTACTCCTCTCCGCTGCTGGGGGCTGCTGTGTCTGGATGAGGAGACCCTTTTCTGTGCTCTTCATGCTGGTGTCCCAAGCAGTGTGGTGGAGGAGGTGGAAGCAGCCTGAATGAAATGCAGAGGGGTGAGGCATGTGTGCAGGGGTGCTCATTTACTACCCAGCCCTGATTTATCCCAAGAGCACTGTGCATCCTGTGCACTGAATGGGACAGAGGTTTTGTGGAAGAAATAGGATGTGGCCGTACTTAAAGACTATCATAATGCTTACAAACAAGGGGGCTGAATTAAGGTAGCATAGGCAACTGTAATTTTACCTTTCCTACCTTTTGAGTGCTTTGTTTTTAACCCCAATATTCTTTTAAGGTCGGTTGGGGTTTTTTATGCAATTATGATATACATTGAAAGGTCTTAGTCCACTTGCTAGTGGATAGGTGCTGGCACATAACCAAGAGGGCACACTTATTGGCAGTAGCAACTGAATGGTCGAGGAGGGTGAACTATCCTCTGCCTTCTAGGAATGGCCCTTCCAAGTCAGGGCTGGGTGGTGTGGGGAAGATCTCAATACTATTTGCCATGCTGTCCCTGTGCATGGATAGGTAGACTCTCATATCCAAGGCTGCCATTCTGATACATTTTATCAGCACCAAATTTCACTTAGAAATTTAAAAAAAACCCAATCAATCCATCATAGAAGCAGTGACACACCTGTCATATTTCCCTTGAGCCTGATCCTGCAGTCCTTCCTCGGGCAGATATCTCTCCAACACACTTTGTCGCTGGGTAATGGTTTACATAAATGCTTGGGCTATTTAATAACTTTTCAGAGGAGCTGTTAAACTCAGCTATCCATCTGCGTGTTCCTAGTGGCTATTCACCAGGCCTGTTTAAGGATCCTCACGACACTGCTCCCGAAAAGAGTAAGAGACAGGCGTGCTTTTCTAGTAAGCATTTCCTCTCTCAATTAATACCTCTGCAGATTAATTAGCGCGGCTAACAACTGTTCATGGCAGGCCGTGGGAAGTTTCTGAACACTTAATGACTGCTGTGTGTGCCTGCATTAAAGTCACTCCCCAGTCACATGAGACAGGCAGAACACTCAGTTGCAGCAGGATGTAAAGCGGTACAGAAATGCAGACAAAGAGAAAACAAAGGGCAATGGGATGTGCAATGAACACATCTAGCATTCCATCACCTGGAAAGGTGGCAGCTCTCAGCTCAGAGCATTGCGAGGCAGCTTAATGACCTGGCCTGGCCCTACTGCTTAGGGACTAAGCCATCCCTAATGCCAGCCTTCTAATCTGAGAGGAGACAAGGACAAATTGAAGCTTTGAAAGTGAGATTATGAAGGGGGAGGGGAAAAATATCCTGGCACATTTCATAGCAGCCGATAGAAGTGGAATCAATTGTGTTCTTCTCATTAGTCCCTTCCTATGGCACTGTATCTTTTTCCTACAGGTAGAAGTCTTCTGAGACCATGCGCCAGATGGCAGCTCATGCAACGCAGTGTGGGAGGAGGGAGGAGAGCTATGCAGTCATGTAGATGACATTGGAGGTGATGCTTACGGGAACAATATAATGGCAACAGGGAATTGCCACTTCTGAGGTTATGACATGGTGAGATGAGGCACAGAGAATAAAGTCAAAAACTAATTTTGGGTGCCCGATTTGAGATGATGATCGTGTGTTTTGTTAGTGTGCTTAGCATTGCATAGCACTTTATATGTTCAAAGCCCAGGTCCCCTTGTACACATTTGCAGCTGTGAGTGCTCAGCACTTCTGTAAATCAGACCCGTGGTCTCTCAAGTTGGGCACCCAGAAAATGAGGAACACAAATTAGTGACCATTTGTGAAGAGTCTGGTTTAAATGTCTTGCCCAGCATCACATAGGAACTCTGTGGCAGAGGCAGGGGTAGAATCCAGTTGTTCAGGGCATCATTCACTGGCTCTAACCATGAGGACATCCTCTCTCTTCCCACCTCATTTACTACACACCTTCCACCTTCTGCAACAAACGAGGCCGTCCCAGTCTCCACTCCCCACACCTAATCTCTGTCTTCTTGCTCAGCCAACCCCAGCACCCTTTCCTGATCTGTCTCTCACCTTCCCCACAACTGCTCCCCAGCCTCAGCCTCCCTCCTAATCCTTCTCATGTCCTTGCCCCGGTCTCTTTGCTCAGCTAGTCTCAGTTCTTCCTCTGCACCCCAGCTCCTTGTCAGATTGGTTCCCTCTGCCCCTGTCTTCCCCCCTGGGTTCCTAGTCCCCAGTCTCTATATCCAGTCAGTCCCAACCACCTCCCCATCCCAGCTCCTCGTCTGATCTCAGTACTCCCTCTAAGCCAACTGGCTCCCAGTCTTCCCCGTTTCCCTCACAGTCTTCCAGTCCCAGCCTCCCTCTGGATCCCCGTCCCAGTCTCCTTGCCCAGCCAGTGCCAAATTTTCTCCCCTCCTGCTCCAGTCTCAGTCTCGCCAGACGCCTTGTCCTAATCTATTCCTCCCTCCTCCCCAGTGTGACTTGAGTCTCCTCTGCTCTTAAGTCAGATAGCTTGCTCCTCCACACTGCCTGGGGGCTCGCAGGGGGGTCATTGAGAGCACAGGAGAGACAGGGTCCCTGCTCTCAGTTCCTGCGCCCGGCTCCATCCCAACCCAGAGCAGCTTTTTTGCCCCTGTAGCCCTGGGCTGGAGCATGCTCACTCTCTCTGTGGGGATGGTGTATGCACAGTCTGGTCAGCACTCAGAGCGGTGAGAGGCTTGGGCATGCCCATTAAAGACAGAACCATTGGAGCTTAGCTGCTAAAATCAACAAAGTCTCTACTGAGCATGTGCAAACTGTGATTTTGCAAAGGGCTTGTAACTTGGCTACATTTGGGTGGATTTTCATGGGCACGGCAAAAGACATATTCCTGACACAAGAGCCACCCCTCTGTCAAAGTTCAAGCCCCTCCTCTACAGCATGGGGCCACTAGAGCTTTTCAAAGAAAAGGTCACCAGAATTTTTATCGGGGGGAAGCCAATGTCTTTTTTCTCTTTATCCGCAAAAACAATGGATTCGTTTTGGCTGAAATTCTCCAAAAAAGCTCAGTCTGAGGGAGACACCCAGCATGGAAAATTTCAGTCGAATGGTGATAGTTTGGCAAAGTTATGAGCAACTGAAACAGAGTCTTACAATGCGAAGTGTTGGGCTCGGACTGCAGCCCAAGCTCTGGGACCCTCCGCCCTGCAAGGTCCTAGAGCTTGAGCCTAGATGTCTATCCTGCAGTTAAACAGCCCCTTAGCCTGAGCCCCGCAAGCCTGAGTCAGCTGGTACGGGCCAGCCACAGGTTGTTAATTACAGTGTAGACATGCCCTTAGTCTCCTCAGGGCTTCCTCCCCCTCTGACCTGGCCATGGCCTGAGCGGTGAAAACTCTGCTCCATAAGATTAGTTATTTATTTATATGGCATTTCATTTCACCTAACAAAAGTCAATGTATTCTCATAGTCCTCTGAGAAATGAAAGGGTGTGGTTGTGCATACGTCCTGTTGAACGTTGCTGATTCACTATGCTATGTCAAACTCCAAACCCTCCCATTTGCAAATAAAATGGTCCAGGCTAGACTTAACGTACATGCCCCATAAAGAGATATTTCTTCCTAGGGACAAAAAGGGAATCTATCCCCCCCTCCAAGAGAAACTCCTGAATAAACCTAAAAGCAATAGGTCAAAGATAGTGTTGCACAGTCAGCAAGGAAACCAGGAAGGTTTGCATCATACTTAAGGGGCCCCATTTTTTATGGAGAATTTAGGATTCACTCCTACACCTATTCTATGAAAAGTTCCACTTTTTTCTGGGCCAATCTTATTATATAACCAATTCTTCCACTTTTTCCTGTGTCTTTTATGCATCTTAGGTTGCAGCAAATCTACGTTAATAATATTGTTTGTGCTTAGGGGCCTGATTTGTAGACCCTGAGCTCCACGAGTGCATACACAATTTTGCACATATACCTACCTGTGCACCCAGATTGGTGTACCAACATCAGTGTGCATAAGAAATCGAATTCTCAGTCCCAGATCTCATTTGTCCCCTGGCGTTTTGCATGTGAAAATTCTATTCCTTGTGGATGCAGATACTTGCTTCTTTCAAAAGCACATACAGGTGTCAGTGCACAGATGTGCTCATAAATATCTGAACAAAATTGTGTATGCCCCATTGAGGCAATCCTGAAAGTAGGCCCTCAGGGCTTGTCTACGTAGGGAACCTCCAGAAAGTTAAGTCAGGTTAACTTTGATGCTTTCATGGGACACGTCTCCATGCTCCCCTACTCCCTGCTTCAGTCTTGTCTGAAACTTACCTCCTTCCTGGGATTTGCTTTTATCCTTTGGATGTAAACATGTAACATAAGCAACAAAGTCCTGAGACAGCACTGTACTCACAAACAAGTCTCGACTGACTCTCACCCACTTTTCCTTTCTGACTGGCTTAACCCTGGGATGTCTCCCTGCGGCTCCCTCAACTCTAAGATTCACGCACCCTTTTATAACGTTGAGCCGGTTCTAAGGAGACCCGCTGGGACTGGTTACTGCAGTAAGTCCCGAGAATAGCTCTGAACCTTGACCCAGGGTACTATGGCCCTGCACCCTGCCACCGTGAGATGCAACCACTCTTTACTGAGGCTGAATAACCCCGTAAAGCAAAGCACTACAAGCAGTTACAGTGTCCCAGAAGCACCACCACACTCCCAGTCAAATGGAGCAACCCTGCTAGATATGCACCTGTCCACACCAAAATGGCACATCAGTTCATTGGATCCCCCACTATGTATATTATTATCCTTACCACCCTTTTCAGCAAACAGAGTGATCCCAGAGAGTGATCCAAACTGAGAGCTGATGCAAGAACTCCATTGGCCTGGGCACAGCTGACGTTGCTGGCACCCCCTTTGGAAACAGTCCACTTAATGAATGCGACTCTCTTAGCTTCCTTGGAAGATGTTGTTTAAGGTGGTTTATGAAGACTGGAGCAGATAAGCTACTGACGGTGAACTACATGCAGGGGAGAGGGGAGGCGGTGAATAGAGACAGTGTCAATAAGACAGAATGTTAATATCCTGCCTTAATACAGCCCCATTCGCCCTGAAGAGTCCCAAAGCTCTTTACAAACATTTCACAAGGGCCCAAATCAGATTTCAAATCTTCTGGCCCCACAAACTTTGGGGCTTGCAAGACTTGGGGCTTCAGCCCATTATAGAGAGATTGGGTGGAGATTTTGGGACCTCTCCACCCCTCAGAGTTTAGCTGCTCAGATTGGGGACTTTATTTGGAAGCCATCTGTGACGATATAAAGGTTCCCATCTACAAACCCAAATTCTATAGATACACACATGGAGGAACCACTTGAACCACCAGAGAATTGCAAACCATCTTAAGGGTGGGAGGAATAGAGTAGACATAGGAAACCCTGAATGTATTCCATATTCTGCATGGAATGTGGGAAGGTAACTGAAATCCTGCTGCAGCCACCCAGCAGCCCAATTACCAGGCTTCCAAATGCACACATCATTCAATCTCAGGGGCTCCCTCGAAGTATCTGGCTTAAGTAACATAAAGTGCATTTCAATTCAAAATGAAAGCTGATTGTATAGTGGCGACACAACAGATCTGATTTTTATTCTCTGGACTTTTCCTTTACCAACCTCTTTTTTTTAAGAGCCTCGGTTACTTGCTGTAACACCATATTTGGGTATCTTCAATCTGCCAGACTGTGTTACTCTGCTAGACTCTGTTGCTTGTGCCCCTGTGTGAGTGTGCTTGAGGATGCACAGAGCTGTATGTAAACCAAATGAAATACATTTCATTGTTTGATTCTGCGTGTTTTCTGGTACCCGTCGAGACAGCCCAAGCTATACAACCTTGAATTTCAAAGGAATCGATTGAAGAACTTGTACGATTGTGGCAGAATAACAAGGAATATTTCTACAGCATCAAATTAACAGCTCAGGATCCTCTTCACCCAACCACTATATTGGCCTAGGGTCTCTGATCCAGTGCTGAGCCTGAGCTTTTGGAAAAGTAAACTAGGGGATGTGCATCAAGGCAAGGGACTACCTCAGATCACTACAATCTTCCGAATAGGTTTCCTATCACCTCCAGAACAATGCCTTGCCTATGACAAAATAATAACGACCCCAATGCCAAACCTGTAGCTGAAAGATTCTGGGTCACCAGTAAGCAACAGATGTGTGCGTTTTCTTGGTGTGTACTTTGTGCTGTAAGTTACCTTCTCCCCTATTTTTCACACCACAAATCCTGCTGAATGACGTCGGTGGGCTTGCTGGATTACTATGGCACATCACATTCACAATGCGAAAGATCAGTGGTGCTTTCCCATTTTTAAATACCAGTCAGAGGAGATTTTTAATTTAGCTGCTTCCATTAATTTGGGACTGAAACTTTGGTCTTAGCCTGAGAGAATGTTTTATTTTTTTTTTTTAAATATATTTTAAATATAATTTATTTTAGCTATATCTTTTGGGGTGCAATGAAAAAAAATTCTGTTCTCCTGGGGATTTTTTGGTGAGAGCCAAACCCTACATTTGAGGATCTTCTGCACCTGGACACTGGTAACTTCCTATAACTTCCTCATGGTTTCTGAAACTGCTTCCACATTGTGCAAAATTATGTGTGCACTAGTGGAACTTAGATTATCAGTAGCTTTTAAAGGGCCGCAAAGAGTCTTGTGGCACCTTATAGACTAACAGACGTTTTGGAGCATGAGCTTTCGTGGGTGAATACCCACTTCGTCGGATGCATGTCATTAAAGGGCCATCTTCTGACATCTTCCAAGCTGAAGTACTAGTGTGCTGTTTTAGGATATATGTCAAGTGGGGGGAGAAAGGAAGGGAAAGGAGCAACAGCCAGATCTTTAAATGCTCCAGAGATTTCAGGACTCAGAGTTGAGAGACTCCCTCGGTCACTGTGTTAGAAAAATTCACAGATCATCTACTACCAAGCAAAGAAACAACCCAACAGGTATCCTGCTTTTCTTAATTATTTTTCACATGTTGAGTTTGTTGGTTTGACATCTCAAAGAATTGGAGGGTGCAATAAGGGAACCATAATAAATTGCATTCCCTCTTTCTTTCCATCACAAGAAACCTCAAGGTACTGTTGAGCCGGCTGGAGCTTTTATCTGCCTTTGGGCGATCTTGTTATCAAACCTTTGTTTTGCTCCCCAGTGGGAAAGATGGGCTACAACGTACGATAACCTCTACTTCCGAAACTCACGCAACAGACATCTCTGATAATAGGCAGCTAAAATGGGAAACCAAGACGTCAAGAGTAGGTTTTTATCACCAGTGAGGATTACACACATTCTTTTATTTGTATATATCTATATCTTTATATAAAATATATAACGGTTGTGTGAGTTTCATAAGTAATATATATTTATATATATATATATATATATAAGTATTTCTATGGCACCTCTCCAGATCTCCAGGTACCCCACAAAGCTTAAAAACACATACTGAAAAAGACTAAAATGTTTCAATATGATACTTGGAGTAAAAATGTCAAAAGTGCCTACATGAATTAGGAGCCTAAATGGGTCAATGGGACCTAGGCTCCGGTGGGACCAGATTTTCAAAGGTATTTAGGTGCCTGAGGATGCAGAGAAGTGCCTGGGGGGATTTTCAAACGTGAATTATGTCAGTGGGAGTTAGGTGCCTAACCTGCTCAGATCCTTTTGTAAACCTCACTATGCACCTATCTGCATCTCTAGATGTGCAAGAGGGGGGCTCCCCGCTTAATAGCTGGAGGGCTGTGGCTAGCCACCCTGGATTACAGAATGAACTCCACCGGAGAGGAAACAGGAGATTCTGGGGTAAACGCAGCAGGAAGCTGCAGGGAAGGGGGGAAGTCTAGGAAACCGTGACTATGCCTGTAAAGCAGGCGTAGGCAACCTATGGCACGCGCGCCGAAGGCGACACGTGAGCTGATTTTCAGCGGCACTCACACTGCCTGGGTCCTGGCCACCGCTCTGGGGGCTCTGCATTTTAATTTAATTTTAAATGAAGCTTCTTAAACATTTTAAAAACCTTATTTACTTTACATACATCAATAGTTTAGTTCTATATTATAGACTTATAGAAAGAGACCTTCTAAAAACGTTAAAATGTATGACTGGCACGCGAAACCTTAAATTAGAGTGACTAAATGAAGACTCGGCACAGCACTTCTGAAAGGTTGCCGACCCCTGCTGTAAAGGGTGAGAAGGCACCAGAACCAGCACAAGGAAGGAGCGTGGAGAAGGACATACTCCAGGCAGGAGGCACCAGGAGGCAGAAAGACAGACTTTCATGGAGGAAGGGCTGGGCCAGCTAAAACTGGGATCAGGACTGTGTGAGTTTGAGTTCTATTTGAAAGACTTTGTGTTATTTTGGATTAGCAGGAGTGAGACACTGAACTGGCGTTAGGGCCTGGAGAGCCAGTAAACTTGTGGACTGTATAAATTGGACTCCAGGTTTAATTTCCTTTGGACTGTGTGGAGTTTGGGTAAGAAGCCCTGAAGAAGGGAAAAGCAGAGTCAGGGCTCTGCAGAGGCACTCCTTGCCACGAGGGGGCACCCTGTTACAAAGTGCCCAAATACCTCTCAAAATCTGGTCCCTAGGTAATTTTTGAAAATTGGACTTGGGCTCCTAAGTCACGTAGGCACGTCTGAAAAATTTACCTTTAGCCTCATCAATTCCCCAGTTACCAATTTTCCAATAGACAGACTTTCCCACAAAGATCTTACAATCTGCCATGGGCCAGGATAGCTCATGACCCTACCTACATCATCTATCAAACACCAGACCCTCCACTTATGAATCTTCAGTCTCCTAGTGAGAAATGATCGGCTTTGCAGAATGCCCAGGGTAACCCCTCTAGGCTCTGGCCAAACAAGGCAAGGAGTAAAATGAATTCCAGAGCTGAGGTTCCTTCATGGAGAGCTCCCTGCCAGGTACTTCCTCTTGTCTATATCAAGGCATCTCCTGCTCAAGGGACACCTCTGAGCCACAATTCCTCCCCTGCTCCCTCCTTGCTCCTCAGGATAGGTAGAAATTTACCGCTGCCCTATATCAGATGGAAATTACTATCACCCCTACTTTGCATTGGCACTACTACTCTGCCAATGCCTACCTGCCTTAGCCTGTGAAAAATTCTGCCTGCCTGGCCCGTAACTTCTTTTTGTTTCATCTCCCCAGCAGTAAAATGGGGATAATAAGGACCAACTACCCTCCCTTGCAGGTGTATGTTAAACATGAATGCATTTACATGCGTAAAATGCTTTGTAGGTGCTACAGCAAGTGTGATTAAAGTCACTGGATTCTATTGTTAACTACTTGTAGAAATAAATGCAGGAGAGGCCAATATTGAAAAGGGAAATGATTTTTCTTAAGGGCCAAATAGGTTTTTAAAAATTGCAATGATAGTAGATGATACATTGGAAAATAGTTATCAGAAATAGGCAGGTAGGCACCTTACTCACATGAGTAGTCCTCAATAGTCTAGATTGTCACAGCTCTTACTGAGCTGAGTAGGGCGGGGAGTTGGCTCCCATTTGTCTCCTGATGTAGAGAAATGTCACTTAATATTTCATCCTGCCTGTGAGTAAGTGTGAGGGGCAGGCGGAACTGCAGCCCCGCCGAGCTTACCAGAGTAGCTGGCCTGGTGCACGGTAGGCAGTGAGCTGCCTAATGAAAAGGGGTGAAGTAACTTAATCCCTCCGCAGAGCAAGAGAAAGAATCAATTCTCCACTCTTTGGCACACATGCAACTTAGCTCTGTGCAACTACGTGCATTAGTGAGGGAAACAAGATATTGCCCTAGATCAGGCACACCATGATCCTGGCTGATTTTTGGTCGGGCGATTTGTTGGTTAAACAGCAGACTGTAGTTTCCATGGCTGTTAACCTAGTACATTTCACAAGCACGGTGTCCCCTTTAAGTAACACCCTTGCGACCACATTCTGCCACTCTGACTCATATAGAGTTGTCTCTTGATCTGCAAGGGGCTCTAAGCATGAGTAAACGTGGGAGAATTGAGGCCACAGCAAAAAATTATTTAAAAACAATTCCCTTGAATGAACGAGGATTTAAGCATAGAGATTTTCAGCTACCCATCTCTCCTCTGACAAGATACGCTGCCTTCACTGAAGAAAACTATCCAGTAGCCCGGATGTTTTTTTATATGCGCTGCTGAACCAGGTGCAGAGCTCAGGCCACCTTCTCTAACATAGATGATCAGAAATACTTTCTTCTAAAAGCTTTTCATTTCTGTAAGGCCAGATTCTACTGTCCTGACTTGTGGTGAGTAATAGCTTTGTTTTCAGTGGGGCCGCATAACTTGGCCCTTGGATATTAATATTTGTATAGCACCAAAAAATGGAATCAAGTCCTAAAAAACAAGAAACAAGATTTTTCCTTTACTCATACACATAAGAGTCTCAGATGGCCAAATCACAGACTGGCTTACCAGGGATATCTGTGCAACGGGTAGTAGTGTATTATAAGGGAAGCAGGCTGCACAGATCCTTTACCATGGGGGAAGCAGGCTGGGAACTGGATGGAGCCCTGTGTGCTGTCCAGCCTACCTGCACTGGTGTGCTGGAGGAAGTCTGAGGTGCCGCATATAGACCCAGTGCAAGGGTACTTCCCCCCTGGAGCAATGGAGCATTTGGGAGGCAGCTTGTGACCCAGAGCATCACAATCTCCCATCCAGATGATAGCCTGTTGCACTACCATAGAAGTGGCAGCTAGACAAATGATTAGATTTTTAGCATGTAAAGTTTTCTTACAGATTTCTCTAAACATTTGTTTCTAACAATTCCGGACTGAGAGGTCAATGGGATTGCTACCAGAAATGACCAAGCAGACAGATTCCTCTAGGAATCCTATAAGATATCAATGGGGTTAAGGTACAAGCGCAGGAGATCAAGGTTAAATTTTACAAAAAATAAACCAACCTAACAACAACCTCACAACGATTCAGTGCTCAATCCGCTGCCCCTTAATTACTCCATGTCCTGCGATTTGCATTTCACACAAGCACCTAGCTTAGAATTCAGAACACTGGAAGGAGATATACCTCTTCCTCATTTTCATCCCCCTGCTAAGGATAGGTAATTATCTTTGCATTCCTGGAGGAATGTTACAATAAATATGGCTGTCATTTTTCATTACTGCACAGTGAACAAAGAGAACAAAGGGAACAAAAGAAAGTGTGGTTTTGCTAACCCGTGTGTGTGTGTGTGTGTGTGTGAGAGAGAGAGAGGTATTGGGGTAGAGATTTTTTAAATTCTGTTATTTACTATAGAACTGGATGAATATTTCAGAATTGGGTTTTTGTTGTTGTTTTCTTTTGATTAATTAAAATAATTAATTGGGAATATTCTTAAATTCTATTGTTGTCCCACCTTGAAGCTGGCTGGGTCAGAATGGAAATGATTGAACGACCAGAAACACAACCACATCACTATTCATTCCACAGTGGGAAGTATCAATATATTTCCCCTCCTATTTGACCTCTGCTCAGTATAAAGTAGATGGCAAGATGGCAAAGTTTAACTTGATGAGCGTTATCTTTTCATAGTGCTGGGCACCATGAAAAAGAGTAAATAAAAGCAACTTGAAAACGTGTCTCTCTCTTTCTTCTATAATTATCTTTATCACTTCTGTTTCAGCATGTGGTGCTAAGCACCATCGGAAAGCGCTCTGGGATAACATCCAAGCCAGCTATTTGTCAGTTGGCTCAATGTGGGGGTGTGAACTGTATTTCAGGGTTGATCTATGAAGAGACCCATGGAGGGCTGAAGGTTTTCTTGGAAACTGTGATCCATGATGCTGTCATTTACACTGAGCATGCCAAGCAAAAGACCATAATGGCTATGGATGTGGTTTATGCTCTGAAGTGCCAGGGTTGCACTCTTTATGGTTTTGGTGGCTAAACTGGTCACTAAGTCAACAGGACAGGATAAAGAGAAAATGGACAATAGCCCCAATCATCTCGGATATCTAATAATGGCCAAATCCAATTCATAGTTCATTTTTGAGCATGTATATTTTTGTATGGCTCCAAAGTACCTCTGATGACTAATCAGAAAGACATCTGAAAAACCTTTATTAAAGAAAAAAATTACAAGTTACATAAACATCACATGATTGTGAAACTATCTACTGAATCACACCATGATGGCCTGTACTGACCTGCCTGAAGCCCAGCAACGAATGGGAAGTTATTGCCAAAGCAAAGTTTCCTGCTGGCGACTGCAGCGAACCCCAGAAAGGAGTCCAAAACCAACACAACACAACAGGTGCTAAACGTATGTTCAAGTTTTGGGTGGAATCTTGGCTGCCATTTTAGGAGGGTGATGATTCCAACAACGAGAGTCAGGCAGGGTCGCTACTCTTTCTGATCAACAGGTTCATGGGACCTTGCTGAGCACAAATAGTGAGGAGGATCCCAGTTTTATGTCTCATGCAAAAGAAAGCATCTCCGGCAACACAGCAGCCTCCAATGCCATGCTGAGGCACTGGCTCGGTACTGATTCAGGGAACAGTGTCCACCCTTCAATCATCAACACAACCTTCCCATAGCACTGACAGGTTCCTTGGAGGTTTCCATTATGTGCAGCTCCTTCGTTTGCCCCTCCACCCCCAAAGAGTCACAGGGCTTGATTCTCAGTTACAGGTAAGCCCCAGGTGGTACACAGCTAGGGTAAGGTCTCTATATCAGCCTTCTCTCAGACCTACACTATGGCTGTTCTCTACATCTCAGGACCCTGAGAAGCAAAGCATAAATTAGAGCAGACCTCGGGCTGCTGTGAGTTACACCAAAGGCTGGGCTTCAAAACATGGACAGTGCAAAGATGGCTTAAAGCCACCTTAATGTCATCCCTGCTGCAAGCACAGGAGAATAACAAGTAACTGGTATTTTCCATAGTGTAGCACATCTCTTAAGAAGAATTAGATTTTTATTCTTTGTCTCCTATTCTCTCACCTGCTTTTTCAGTCTCAGCCCCCTCACTCTTAACAGGCACCTTCTTGCCAGTAGCCACAATGACATCAACTGAGTGGGAGTGCAAAGCATCAATATTACTCGTGAGAACAATTCAGTTAGGAGAACTTGTTCAGCTGGTAATATTAGAATCAAAACATTCAAATGCAAAGACAGAGGGGCTTACAATTCAATTTACACTGTGAATTCTGAACAGCACATTAAGGAGATCAGTTCAGATGGCTGCAAGTTGTTCTCATTTAAAGCAGATTAGAAACAAAATTTCAAATACACCACCACAATGGAAAATGCTCTGCCAGGGAAGCAGAATCTCTTAATTTTTTGTTTAAAACTGAACTTAGCACAACTGATTGACCATTAATTTTTTTGGTGTTACCATCAAGTCCTTGATTTACAGCCAAGATCTTTTATAGAAGACCTTTTTGAACAAAGGAAAAATGAGGGTGAACAATGTACATCCAGATCTCACCGGGGGGTGGTGGGGGCATTTAATGGATGTAGTGTTATTTGTAATAGTAGCACCTCCCCTGTAGTCTTCTACCAGTGAATCATATCTTGCAAATGCTATTGTGGACCACATGAGGCTGCCACTGCTTCCAGCCAAGGGACAGATTTTCAAACGTATTTAGGTTCCTAAAGATTCAGATAGGATTCTAGTGGGATTTTCAAAAGTGTCTAAGCAGGTTAGGCACCTAAGTCCCATTACTTTACTAGGTACCCATTATCCTACTAGGCTCCAGAGCAGTGTTTCTCAAACTGGGGTCGCCGCTTGTGTAGGCAAAGCCCCTGGTGGGCCGGGCCGGTTTGTTTACCTGTCCCATCTGCAGGTCCAGCTGATTGCGGCTCCCACTGGCCGCGGTTCGCCACTGCAGGAAGCGACGTGGGCCGAGGGACATACTGGATGCCGCTTCCAGTAGCCCCCATTGGCCTGCAGTGGCGAACCGCGGCCAGTGGGAGCCGCGATCGGCCGGACCTGCAGATGGGACAGGTAAACAAACCGGCCCGGCCCACCAGGGGCTTTCCCTACACAAGCGGCGACCCCAGTTTGAGAAACCCTGCTTTAGAGCCCATTATCCCATTAAACATCTATCTGCGTCTTTAGGTGCCTAAATGCCTTTTGAAAATGTAGCCCTTCATCCTCTAGTTCAAGTGGAAGAGGCTATAAATATTAAAGGACCTTACAACAATATCCCCTCCAAACAGGGGGCTGGCCAATTAAACCTGAGTAATTACAGACTGTTCAGATGGTACAGACTGTACAAACTTTGGGACACCTGACGCGGGATCTGAACGTTGTGATTAGGACTTCTCCATAATTGAATGAACTGGAACCTTGGGCAGGAATACACCCAAAGTTTGGGAATGAAGATGCAAAATATGAACCTGAATCAGATTCAAATTTTGCAGTTTAGGCTTATAATTCTAAAAACTATAGAAGAAGAAACTGAGGTTCATTAAACCCCTCCTCCACTCTGGAACCACCAAGACAAGCACTTCACAAACATTTAGGGTGCAAAATATGGGCTGACAGGACATAGAGGAGAATCATAATTTCTAATCTATTATCCCTACTTGTTACCCCCAAGGTTCTCTACTCCAGCCCAGACAAGAGTACTCAGTGCAAGATCCAACAGGGACAGTGTAAGTGAAATGAACCAGGCCCCATCTTTCATATTTTTTATATATCACAAAACAACACGACTCTTCCTTGTTCACTTCCTTGTTCATATGTCAGCAATATCAGATATCAGCACAGTTCTTGGTACAGCTGGTAAAAAAAATTCTGCAAGTCTTTTTCATTGAAAAATACAGATTTGGTTACACTGAAACATTTTGCAAATTCATAGAATTGTTTTGGTCATAAACACAAAATACATTTGAAACATATTGTTTTGGAATGGTCTACATGAAATGTTTCCGTTTTTCAGTTCAAAACAGCTTTTCATTTAGACATTTCCTGTGTTTTTTAAATAAAATTAATCAAACGTGTTTAAAAATGCTTGAAATTGAAACAAACTTTTAGTTTTGGGGTCAAAAGAAATGTTTCATTAGACCCAAAATGAAATGTTTCTCAACTTTTTGATTCGCGGAAAGTTTTATTAGTGGATAGACCCACATGACTTTTCCCCCTGATTTTTCAGAATGGCCAGCGAACTGAAAAATCCATTATTTACCCAGCTGTAGTTCTTGGCACAGGGTTTGCCAGATTGCATGTGCTCCCTCTGTTGGTGGCTAAAAAGGATAATGAAATATTAAAAAGTTAGGTTACATAATTACAACTGTGCAAACAAACTGCTTACTTGTGTGTTCAAAAAGCTAATTAAGCAAATGCGCACAATTACTCACATGTGCAATCAAGATAACTGCATGCAAGAATTAAATGTGCATTTTAGCCGCATCTTTTTGTGTTTAATTTTTTCTGAAAATCAGGGGTCGGGTTTTTAAAGAGCTGAGCGGTAGAGTTACACGTTACTTTAAAAAGAATCTGGAGAATATTCTTGACCAAATTACAAAACATGCAATTAGGTTAGTATTTTATCCTAAATTATTTGATAAAGTGATCTTTTTAAAGTTAACTTTCTTTTATAAAAAATATATCCTACTGAGTTCCATATAGCACTCATGGTACTGTCAATTAAGCTGGTCTACCATGTTTTTCTGGACCTGAATTGATAGTGACCAGTTTGACACATATTATTTAGTTAGTTTACTAGGTAGGGTATTACTTTCTTATCTCACTACATTAATTGATTCTACATCACTTAATAGCTCAATAGCTTATCAGGTTACTTCACTCACTAGACAAGCTAAATGTCTGGAGGCAATTAGAGTGTCATTCTCCGTAATAACAAGTTTCTTTGAGAAGTTGCTGATGAGGTTCTTTATTACACAGATTATAAAATGGATCTTCATACTGGTATAAATATAGGTACAAATTGAAATTACTTATCGGGAGCTAAGGAAGCCCACTTTCCTAGCAATCAGGAAGATTTCAGACTCACTTCAGGGGCTGCTGCTTTCCCTCTTCCCCTGCACTAATCTTTTGTACCTTCCCATGATCTGTGTCCAATTTTCTGTCAGTCAAAGGTGATCTATGACCATGGAGATTCTGTGACAAAGTCCCTTTGCAATTTGCCATTTTCAATGTTCAGTTCATTTAGATGATTTTACCTCAGGGGCACCAGGGCTCAACATCACAGTTTAATTATTGTTGCTCTTCCTCTTGATCGCCACTTGCATGATAAGTGTGAAGTTGGGAAACAAATGCTTTCCTTTCAAATTTACATGTACGGGTAACCAGCTGAGCAATAGCAGCGTCTTATGGATTCCTACTCTTACCCTCAGCAAGGGTCTAAGCCTGCAGTGAGACTATGAGATCTGGCTCAAAATGAACAATTATATTGCTTTGTCTCCTCTTTCCACTGCTACATGCAATCGGTCCCAACATAGTTACCTGGATACTCAATTCTCACATACGTAGCTGCAGCCTCACTGACTGCTCCTAAATCTGTACATCTTCATTGGGCCAAAGCCACTCTGGAGCCTTGGATGAGCATGTCTTTTTATTTGTGTATAAGTCTAAATAACTAACAGTTATAGCTAACAGAATAACTAACAGAACGTTGAGCTATTTTGCTCATGACTCAACAGGCTTGAATGGTAAGAAACAGTTCTCTCCAGGCATAAAATTAATTGCATTTAAAGTAAATTGGAAGATCTGTTTATTCACTCATTAAACTTTCAGAGGGGTAGTCATGTTAGTCTGTATCCACAAAAACAATGAGGAGTCCGGTCGCACCTTAAAGACTAACAGATTTATTTGGGAATAAGCTTTAAGCAGCAAAACTAAAATACAATTGATGCTGGCTGAAATATAATGTTAAAACCTACCTAGCATCTATGCTGACATGACTAAGTAAAAGTTTTCTTATCTTAATTAATCTGTGGCCACTCACTTATTGGGAGGGAAGTGGGAACATGAATCACCGGCTTTGATTTCTGGTGTCTTTTGATAATACTTTCTCACTGTAAGGCTTACACCTTGCAAACAGTGCATTTGGGAATCTTAGAAACTGACAGAGAAGCACAAAACCCCCTGAGGTCCCCAAGAGTGTTGCTTCCTCTCAGCCAATCTTCTCCTCCCTACTCCTCACCATCATCATCGCTGTTGGTGCTGGCAGGTTCCACATCTGTCTGCAAAGTTATTAGGCCAGATCCTTAGCTCTCATAAATCCATGTAAACTGGAGCGTTGATTTTTTGGTTCACTGGCCATTCAAAAAAACAACGATTTCAGGCTGACCCAAAATGAAAATTTTTCAAGATTTTCGGTGAACAAAAGAATAAAAAAAGGTTTTTAAAAAGTGTAATTTTACCTGAAATGAAACAGTTAGTTTAGTTTTTGTGCTAAAAATTGAAAAAAATAATTGACCAATTTTTCCCCCAGCTCCAATGTAAACTCCATGGAGCCCTGCTGATGGACACCAGCTGAAGGCTGGGTTCATAGAATTTGTGACACTAGCAGCCATGCCAGAAATTCTTAAGCCAGCCTCCCTTTTCTTCTTCTTTATTGGTTATTATTTGTATTACAGTAGCATGTACGACCTCTAGTCAGTGAACAAGGCCTCACTGTGCTTGGTGCTGTACAAATACTCATTAAAAAGACAATTCCTGTTCCAAAGAGCAGAGTCTATGACATTAACAGTCCTAAGAGAAATATGCTCTTTAATACTGAAACAATTACTTAAAATGATGGCACAACATATGGTGTCACTTTGCAGCAGCAAGGCAGCCGTCAGCGGTGCAGATCTGAAATGAAACATTAATTTCCAGGGTATTTCACAGTTTGGGCAAAGTGCAAAGCACCTCTCCCTGTGCGAACTTTCTGAATGCTGTGCCTGAGCAAACGGGAGGCAGCTTTCACTTAAACACTCTCAGCTGCCTTCTTAAAAGTCATTAGCAAATAAATCAGGAGTGGTTGAAATTTTTTGATTGAAAAATTTTCCCATTAGACAATGAGGCTTCATCAAAATCAAAATGTTCTGGGGGAAAATGTCAATTTCAGTGAAGTTTTCTGATTTTCCGATTGAGTGAATTGAAATGAAAAATTGCATTTTGAAGTGTTGAATCATTTCATTTGGATCAAAAATGTCAACCATGTTCTCTTTCAGCATTTCCAATTTGAAACTTTCTGACATTTTTTGTTTCAGAACAAAATGCCAAAATACCAACTTTTTCGGTTTCACGAAAAATGTTGGTATTTTGGCTTTTCCTCCTGATTCTGAGCAGAGAGTAATTTTGAAATGTCAAAATTTCCTAGGGAAGGAAAATGTGGGTCTCTACAAACAGCTCTGCCATCCTTTGGGACTCCCGCTGCATCCAGGCACAAGAGTGAAACTGCATTAACTTGTACTTCTCCTTCCATGGACCTAAGGAGTCAGCCATGGTCAGAGGATACTGCTGGAAATCCATCTTTTGCAAGAGTCACTGTGAGACTGAGGAACTTGTTGAAGCTGAAGCAAGGGGCTTCTTTCTGTCTGTCTGTCTGTCTATAGGAAGTGGATGCCCTGGCAATATTCATAGGAAATTCCACTAGTTGAAAGTGGTGGAGTTCCCTCTACCCTGTGCAGATTCTTCCCATTCATGGACGGAGAAGGGCCCTTTGTCACCACCAGAATGAGACAGAATGGGCGAGCATGAGCTAATATCAGGCTGTTCTTAGACTCTAGAATTCATTTCTCTGCCTGATCTGAGCTTGTTGATCTCATTCCCTTTTCATAGGCTTTTGCCTATGAGGGAGAGTTCTGCTGGGGGAGAGTTGTTTTAAACTCTCTTGTCCAAATCTGTTTTATAAAAGCATCCTGAAGCTCTGCTGATGGCCACTCGTTTTAAGATTAAAGCTACTACACTGACTCCTTTTAAGAAATTTTATCTGAGTCCCATAGGCCAGCTCCATTGTCCCAGAAGTTCCTGATAGCTGTGACACACCAGAATATTGCACTCTGGGAAATGCCGGAGACTTTGAGTTGGTTAAAAGGAATGTGAGAGACCTAAAAGGGATTTCTAAACAATGCATAGGCTTGTTGGCCTACCCATGTGGGTAATCAATGGGATTGCTTGCCAGTGTGAGAAATGGTTGTCCAGCTCAGCCCATTATGTTTACCAGTCAGTCGTTTTCAAAGAATGAACAAACAAAGCCCACTGCGATTCCCCTTTAAATAGCTTACCAGGCCCAGGGTTAGTTGGTATTCACCAACAAGTGACGTTAGCCACCTCGGAACAATTTGTCTAAAATATTTATCAGAAATTAATGTTATTTTTTCGTCCAAGTTTCTGAAGTTATGAGGCCTCAGATGGGATTAACAGAAATCTTAATTAAGATATGGAAATAAGCTTCTTTCTCCCCATCTCTTTGAGACTGCAGGGAGTTAACTGTATCCTTGACAGTGTATCTCAACCTGCAGGAGGAACCATTAATAACATGACTTGCTTTTTAAATTCTCCACCCACAGGCTCTGGGGAAGTAAATTGCACCAGCTCTATACCCGATGCCGGTCACTGACCCCTCTGCAGTAAGCGGGCTCGCTGCCTCGGGGGCTCGAGCGAAGGCTCTGCCAACTCCCCGCTCACCCTGGTGTGTGGTGTTTCTCTTGAGCCCAGATGGGTGATGTGGGGAGCCTGCTCAGGGAAGTAAGGTGACTTATGCCTTGCGTGGGCATGTAAAGTGGTTCATGATTGAGTCCATTGTATCACTCTGATCACTTGAACCCTGACCCTTTTAGATGAGGGAGGAGGTTTTGGGGGTGGCTTTTCTTGGAAAGGGAAGATTTAAATCCTTTTAGTTATTTTCAAACATACACCCAGACAGTCTAGTTGTTTAGCTCAGTTCTATTGATAAGGAAAAGATCAATATAGAAAAGAAACTGAGCGGCTGCATCTCTCCCTGCGGAGACCCAATAATCCAATAACTGACATGAGAACGGAGGAGAATCAGGCTCAGGAAAACATACCCAGGAGAGCACTCTCTCTTCTTCTACATTTCTTAGAAGTCACCACACTATAGGTAGGATCTGGTCAAGTCTGGTTAAAGGCAGAAATGAAGCGCTCAATTAGTTTTAGCCCTTGTCTGAAGCGGTGATTTGCCCTGATTCCATCCACCAGGGTAGCTGCACCAATGCAGTGTAGAAAGGCAAAGCTGCCATTTGCACCTTCTTGAAAGTGGGACTAGCTAGCCAGATGAAAGCGGTGTGTTACAGTGGTTCACCCGGCACAGACTAGAGGCGTGCAACTGATGGCTGAATTCAGGGTAAACCAGTGTTTCTCAAACACGGCTCCCACTGGCCGCGGTTCACTTCCAGCATCCCCCATTGGCCCGGAGCAGCGAACTGCGGCCAGTAGGAGCTGCGATCGGCCGGACCTGCGGCCGGGGCAGGTAAACAAACTGGCCCGGCCTGCCAGGGGCTTTGCCTACACAAGCGGTGACCCCAGTTTGAGAAACACTGGGGTAAACCCCTACTGTAAACCAGGCCTAAGCTTGCTTTTTCCTTGCCCTGCTGATGCAGGGAAAAGCTTTTCCAGAGAAATTCATACTCCTCTCTACATGTCCAACATTGGACGCTCAACAGTAGAGTCATGCAGACCTGGAATCTTCATCACTGCATCTCAGCTTCTGTTATCTACAGAGTGGGGATAGCAAGACTTTCCTAGAAGGGGCTAATGGGGGTGAATCAAGAGGAGTGGTACCCTGGAAAGGGAAGAGCACCTATGTAAGATGCAGAAATGAAACATCACATATAGTAAATTGTGCTGATGTTCAAAACAGGGCTTTACATGTCCGGCTGGGATCCTAGTGATTCTGCCTTCCTGTCTCAGCCTCTTGGACCTGTTTGTTCAACACTGCCCTCATTTCCCTCAGGCACATTCTGACACATCTGAAAAAAAGGTGTTATTTTCAGTGAGTTCTGATTTGGTGTTCCCCTTCTCTTGCCTGCTCCCTCTTATTCTGGGGCCAGTTGTCTGAGTAAGGCATTTGTATCACTTTTCCCTCCATCCTCACCCTCACCCCAAACCCAAATGTAAAAGGAGATGTTAGGACCAACCCCAGCAAAAATCAATGCAGTGTTGCCTGCCTGAAGCAAGACTACCGAAATGCATGCATAGCTCCGTCATCTCGGCGTAACCCGCTGTGCACTGGGGTGGCTCTTTGTGATGGCTCGACCACAACAAACAGAGGTTTATGACTTTGCTACTGCCTCCAAGCTAATGGACTGGGTCTATTAGCCCAAGAAGCAGGAGCTTGTGCCTTTAGATCCAGCAGTCCTGAGTAAATGTTTTGATGAAAAAATTTCAGCCTGCTCTACCAAGGATGATCCTTTAAATGCCATCATTTTAAACTATTTCACTGCTGATCAAAGTAAGAAAGAACAGAGAGGGACGCTCACATTAAGATCTGTAAAATCTTCTGTGAGTTACACCTCCACTTGCCCCCACATGCAGACAGCACTTACGAGAACATCACAACTTATTCTTTTTTTCCAGTTGAGAAGATGACCATCACAAGGAGCCCAGAAGGCCCCATCAGGGCATATGAAACCCACCGTAAGGGAGCCAATACCAAGTAGCCCAACAGAGCATGAACAATCATATTTGGAACTTCAACAAAATCTACTAGGAGTGGTGTGTCATTTTGTCATCTCAAGTGAATGAAGACTGGTTTTCAGGCCCAGCTTAGAAGAATACTTTCCTTTCCTTGCACATACCCCTCCCACCCCATTCAATCCCACAGAGAAATTTCATTATCTTCATTCTTGCTGCTAAGCAAAAATGGGGACCAGAGAAGTTAAGACCCACATTTTCCAAATATTCTAATTTTGGGTCTCTCTGTTTTTGGGGTGCCTGACTTCAGACAGCTGGGGCCAGCTCTTCAGAGGTGCTGAGCATTCAGAGGAATGGCAGTTTTAAAAGGAAGACATTTTAGTTTTAGTGTACAAATGGGGGGAAATTATCCAATACAGGCAGCAGTAATAATATATTATTATTATTTTGCACTTACAGTGCTCACACTTAAATTTTCCCCAGGTTGAAAAAAAATTCTCATTATACTTATAGGAAACATCTCATGCTAAAAACTTTCAGACTGGTTGCTCCTTTTTAAGTCCAACCACTGCATGTAGTATATTTCATATGAGGATCTCAAAGTAATTTACAAGCATTAGTTAATTAAGCACTAAAACCCAAGTATGAATTATATCCATTCTCTGGATACATGGAGTCAAGTCAGGGGCAAGGCTGAAATTGGAATTCAGGAGTCCTTCTACTCTTTCTGCAAGACCAGACTCCAATCTATCACATTGGGAGCAACAGGAAAAAAGAAACAGAAACACAGTCAAAGGAATTCAGGTATTAAGAATGCTCAGATGTTCATGACATTGAGGTCATAGATCAAATCTGAGATCCTATTTCAAATCTAGAGAAAATTACCTTTCCAATGACATGTGATGTGACCTTCAACTCCTAATAGTCTGGAAACAGCTTATTTCTGCCCAGTGATATCATACATTCTACATTCACAATCTCTAAATCATCTATATAATTAGCTTATTACTCTCCAGTTGTGGACTTTATTGTTCTGCCATATCTCTCTTTATATGTGGGCTGCCTACTTTCATGTATTTTCAAAACACATGAAAAATCCTGAAGCATAAAACTGACATTTAATACAAGAACTGGGTATGGCTGCTGATTATGACTTGTGTACTTAGTACAAAGCTGGGCAGGCGGGTGGGCTGCAGAAATCTGGAAAGCGTTAAGCAGAGATGATTTTAAGGGGATCTCAACCAAATTAAACTTTTTCAAGTAAAGTCCAGCAGGGGATAACAAAAATTAGGGCTGGATTTACTAAAAATGAAGTACTCCAGTGATTACAAAAGGGTCTGCTACCAAAATCCCAACTGTATTTGATTGTGAAATAGCACCAGTCGAAGATAGGGTAGCTTTAATACATTGTGATGCTAATTACAAATATCTCTTATTATCTCAATTTGCACAATAGGGATGGAACTGTTTAATGGCAATTTATTAGTGCTTACCCACACATCCTTGCATATTTTCTTTTTTGCCATTTGGGCCTTCCGAATAGGAAGATGATAATCTTTGTCCAAGCTCTTGACTTCCAGACTGACTTAATTGCAATCGAAATCAGTTTCTAATCTGTACAGATCAGGGTCACACAGTTTTGAGTTTAATTTGAACTCCTGGTAAGCACATACATCGAAGATGGGGATGGATTAGTGTGTGCATGTGCTTGTGTGTTTAGTGCTTTGAACTTATCCCTCTCTGTAAAAAAGCTCTCTGAAAATTTTCTCTCCCTCCCTCCCTCTTCCCCATTTACACACATGGCATCTGCCTATCTGGTGGAACTGCCGCCTTCTGCAGCGATGTGATTTTCCTCAACACCATGTTGCAAGTTACAAAGGGAATGAAGCATCCTCAGGGAAGAAAATCAGAATTTTCTGGTGGGAAAAAAATTAAAAGCTTCATCTTGTGTTTCAGGGCTGAGATTTGCAAAGCTGTCTAAGGGATTTGGACACTCAATTCCCATTAATATCCAACCCCAGTAGTTCTCAACCTTTCCCATACTGGGAACCCTTTCTCATCTTGAGGGAATCCCAGGACACGTCACCCATTTAGCAATATGGGAGGGGCAGAGTGATTGTTGTGACCTCCTGCCACCTCTTTGGGTGGGCGGGTGCGTGTGTGTGTGTGTGTGTGTGTGTGTGTGTGTGTGTGTGTGTGAGAAATCAAGCCCTATGTGGATTTGAAAATCTCAGCCTATGTGTTAATGCGGCTCAGCTGAGGGATGGGAAGAACAATCAGTTTAGATGAAGCAAGAAAATTCATCCAAAATTGAATTGAACCATTTTTGAGGTTAAACCCCCCCCCCCACACACACACACATTTGGCTAACTGCTTTTTCTTGCAGATGGTGGAGACAGAGTGCATCTGTGAATTCTTTTCCAGAGTATTCTATTGCAGAGTGCACACAAGGCCACAGAGAGCCATGTATTAGTCTCACCTGAAATAATCTGTTCATTACTTGGGTAAGTATGCTTTTATATGCCTGGAAGTCCTGGTTCCTAATGATTAACAACAATTTCAGATGGAGAATAAAAGACAAGCAATACAAAATATCCCTGGAAGACAGTGAAAAAATATGTGAAGAAAAATCCTTTTAAAGTGCACTAAGAGTTACTTTTAGGACCACAATAACTCCATTAGTTGCATCTACGTTGCCACTTCACATTTCACGCTACAGCGAAATTTTAGTTTGACCAATAATGATTTGCACAACTTGCAGAACTTTCTTTTTCAGTGCCGACATATTAAAGAAAAAGGCTATATGGCCCTGTAGGCGAAATGCAGTACTTTGTTGTCATGTGCGATTGCCTATTGACTATGAAGAAGCAAATAAGTTTGGGCTGTGAGAGCTTTAATATCCTTCAGTCTAAATCCCTCAGTTGAAGGCAGGACTAGAAATAATGGGCTTAATCTGCAGCAAGAGAGACTTAGGTTAGATATTAGGAAAAACATTCTAACTATTAGGGTAGTTAAGTTCTGGAATAGGCTTCAAGGGAGGTTGTGGAATGTCCATCATTGGAGGCTTTTAAGAACAGGTTGGACAAACACCTGTCAGGAATGGTCTAGGTTTACTTGGTCTTGCCTCAGCACAGGGGGCTGGACTTGATGACTTCTTGAGGTTCCTTCCAACCCTATATTTCTGTGATTCTCTGTTGTTTATAGGGAAGCCAGGTCACAGGTCCCCTCTGTACCTCATCCACAGAGAATATGAGTTCCAGTCCAAGCTAAGAAGCCATTGTTCTTTAGCTGAAGCCAGAGCAGTTCCTGTGTTTAGCGCTGAAGATCCCTGATTCAATCCCTGGTGGGCCAGTCACTGGTCCAATTTTAATTTTGCACATTGTATAAATGGACAGTGTGCTATTGATGAAACATGATCTTACATGAAGAAAACCTTTGGGAGAGCCAAACAGATTGTTGATAGTATTCTTTTAAAAACTAATATATATATTGATGACCTGAAGTGCACATCTTTCCATCGCTGAAGACCTGCATTCAAATCCTGCCTGGAAGTGAGTGCTAGAGTTGAATGAAAAACAAGGTGAAATTTTCATGAAAATGGCAGGTTATTTGGTCCATATTTGAAACATTTATAAAAAAAACTGTAGAAATTCTGAATTTCAATTTTTTTGAAAAATTTAATTTGAAAAATGAAATAAATGTCGGTGGAAAATTTTGGGATTTTTGGTGACTATTTAACATTTTTCATAAACAATTGAGTTGAAATTTTTAATTTTTTTCAAACCAGTTGTAGCGATTGCTAGTTATTTTTAATTATTGCTATTGTGCACCATAGAAAAAAGAATGAGGAGTACTTGTGGCACATTAGAGACTAACAAATTTATTTGAGCATAAGCTTTTGTGGGCTAAAACTCACTTCATCGGATGCATGCAGTGGAATATCAGGGTTGGAAGGGACCTCAGGAGGTCATCTAGTCCAACCCCCTGCTCAAAGCAGGACCAATCCCCAACTAAATCATCCCAGCCAGGGCTTTGTCAAGCCGGGCCTTAAAAACCTCTAAGGAAGGAGATTCCACCACCTCCCTAGGGAACCCATTCCAGTGCTTCACCACCCTCCTAGAGAAAAAGTTTTTCCTAATATCCAACCTAAACCTCCCCCACTGCAACTTGAGACCATTGCTTCTTGTTCTGTCATCTGCCACCACTGAGAACAGTCTAGCTCCATCCTCTTTGGAACCCTCTTTCAGGTAATTGAAAGCAGCTATCAAATCCCTCCTCTTTCTTCTCTTCTGCAGACTAAATAATCCCAGTTCCCTCAGCCTCTCCTCATAAGTCATGTGCTGCAGCCCCCTAATCATTTTTGTTGCCCTCCACTGGACTCTTTTCAATTTTTCCACATCCTTCTTGTAGTGTGGGGCCCAAAACTGGACACAGTACTCCAGATGAGGCCTCACCAATGCCAAATTCTGGTAGCACTTCAGAGCCCCAGTCATGGACCAAGACGCCATAGGTGCTGTACACAGCTGGAACAAAAAGTAGGTCATGACCCCCAGGAGCTTATCATTGTTTGTTTAGTGGCTTCATCCTAATGCTTACTGGGCATTTATCTATACCACTCCCATCCCACAATCACTGCCATCACATAAATAATTAGGAAACTCTATGTCAAGAGGCTGAGAGCTGAAATAGCAGGGAGAAAAGTGGGACTTTGCAAGGTGGGTTTGAAGTGTGCAGTCAGAGCTATGCGTGGAAACCTTTGCATCGCCTTTTCCTGTAGCTAGCACTTCCAGTTCCACATCTAAATTCACACCCCAAAGTGAAAAACATAATCAATAATAAACAAAGGGCCTGATTTTCGTAAGTGTTGAGCACCCAGATGAAGTCAAGGGAGCTGAGGGTGTTCTGCAAATGGAGCCTCGTGGGGTTTTCATTCTTGTTAGCTTCCTCCTATGAGTTTGAATACAGGAGGCAGAGAACTGGCCCAATAAATGAATAAAATAACAATCCTTCTCTGCAGCTAGCAGATGAGGAGGGTGAACAACGAGGATTCCAAGCTGTAGAACCCTGTGGAATTTAGAATCTTTCAAATGTGCTCTGAGAAGAAATGTATTAAAGTGTGGGAAGAGAGGACAGATACGTAGATAAATTAGATTAGGTAATTTTGTGATCTTATGTTCTGTATTACAGGTCTTTTCACTTTCTAAATAATTGTGTTTGACATGAGCTTGCCCTAATTATTTTAATTTAAATCTACATTATACAGTATGTTTATTAATGCCTACTGCCTTATTTGGTAGACTCAAAAGGGTTTGAGCCCATAAGGGGGAAAAATCAATAAATTACAAAGAAGTGGAAGAAAAATATTTCTCTGGCAACCAGGAACATAGCACCAGCAGGAGAAGCAGCTGCAGTAAGGGGGGAGAAAAGCAAGGGGTGGGGTGGGGGGGAAATAAACAAGATGTCTCATTTTAAAAAAAATTAAAACAAGGCACAGATCTTGATAGGAAGTGAATTGTGGGTGGAAAGGGAACAGTTACCTGGGATCATTAACCTTCAAAAGCTTATAGAAAGAGAAAGGAATATATGCTAAACAATAGCCTTGTTTTGCAGGGTATTAGAGACAAATGAGGGGGAAAGAGAAACCGCAGCAAAAATCAAAGTAGAGTTTAGCAGGCAGCCCTTCTGCACAAGTACTTGTTTGAAAAACATAACTGAGAAGTCCCCAAAGTCCTAATTTCCCAATTTAGTGGGGAGAACAAATTTGGAATCAGTTGTAAAAATCATTCAGATTCTGAACTTGTCAGGTCTCATAAGCTAAGGAGGACCATAAGTGGTTAGAACTTGGATGGAAGACCAAGGTGGGAAAAAACCGAGTGGCTCTCGTGGCTTAGTAAAAGGCACCCTTCCTTCTGGGTGAGAACAGAAGCAATAGCCCCAAAATGGTGCTGGGGGGTGGTTTGCTTTGGTGCAGATGTAGAAACCCAATCAATTTTAAAAAGAGTTTACTAGTCCTAGTATCATGGTTCAATCACAATTAGTAATTACATTCTGCTTGTCTAAATGTTCCTTGTTCTTCCAACTGTATGCCGTATACTTCTTTTACTTCCTGTCATGAACTGCTTTACAGCGCAGTAGTGCAGTTTAACAGCTGTGGCCTTCTGTGTCTGAGGTGATGCCATTTCAGTGATGGGTAAAAGGACAGCTGGTCTATAACTGGATAAGTCCTACTCATCTTACCTGCGCAAAAATCAGTGGGACCAGCTTGCTTTAGGAAGTCATGCAGGATTCAGCCTGAGTTTTCAATCAATTAACTCTGCTGAATACGTTTGGATCCCTAAATGGAAGGCTCTGTACAAATCTGTTAGTCACTGTTACTGTACTAGTCTACACAAAGTACGTCACTAAAATAAATGGGAATGCTAGTTATTCAATGATGCAAAAATTTAGCACTTGGTGTACTGAATCACTGACAGGATTTTATAGCCGGCACTTCAGGCTCCAGCTTTTGTTTCTTTTAAAAGTCATGAATGATCCACATACTTCCTGGGAAGATCATTCTATGGACTAGCTAGATTACATCAAACATGTCTACGTAAGACTTTAGAACTGCTAGTGTCAGTGTTTTCCAGTACTCAAAGGCTGAGCTAAATTGGCAATTTGTTGCTAAACATCCCTTTGACAAACTGTTGCTTGAAAGTGAACCATTGGAAATAAATCTTGGATTTGAAGAGCAGCAAGGAAATAGCCTAGTTTATTCGTTTTTAAAAAAGATTTCTCAGCTCCCGTTTGTAGGAATTCTTCCTAACTCTCAATTTTGATAATTTATGTGAAGCAAACCATTGTGGGCACAGGAGGGATGTCTTCTCATTGATATTGCAATCATGATGGCCCTCTACAGCACCTACCCATGGCGTGGAAGATCACATATTACTCGTCGTGTTCCAACTGGCCATGGAGGGGTTCAGCCTAGATCAAGCCTTCCACTAATCTCAGGACCATCCTCTTTTTACCAGCACGCCTTTGCCTTCTACGGCAGTTTCTTCCTGACATGTAAGGGTACGTCTTCACTACCCGCCATATCGGCGGGTAGCAATCGATTTCTCGGGGATCGATATATCGCGTCTCATCTAGACGCGATATATCGATCCCCAAACGCGCTCCTGTCGACTCCGGAACTCCATCAACCCGAACAGCGGTAGCGGAGTCGACATGGGGAGCCTCAGACATCGATCCCGCGCCGTGAGGATGGTAGGTAATTCGATATAAGATACTTCGACTTCAGCTACGTTATTCACGTAGCTGAAGTTGCGTATCTTAGATCGATTATCCCCCATAGTGTAGACCAGCCCTAAGTAGGTAACTTCATAATGACAACATCAAACAGAAAGAGAAATCAAGTACTTTTAATTTTAAAGAACATTTTAGTTGAAAAAGGATTTTGGAGGGAAGAGTCAGTGTATGTGTGTGGAGAAAGGCATTTTTGACTAAAAGCTCCTGGTATTTGCTAGCAGCAGAAGGAATGAATGAAGAAAATATATATATAAATATATGCTTGTAACAACTTTTCTAGATTTAAACATATATGTTTAATCTCTCTATGAGGAGAGATTAATAAGACTGGGACTTTTCAGCTTGGAAAAGAGACGGCTAAGGGGAGATATGACTGAGGTCTATAAAATCATGATTGGTGTGGAGAAAGTAAATAAGGAAGTGTTGTTTACCACTTCTCATAACGCAAGAACTAGGGGTCACCAAATGAAATTAATAGGCAGGAGGTTTAAAACAAATAAAAGGAAGTATTTTTTCATACAATGCACAGTCAACCTGTGGAACTCCTTGCCAGAGGATGTTGTGAAGGCCAAGACCATAACAGGGTTAAAAAAAGAACTAGATAAATTCATGGAGGATACGTCCATCAATGGCTATTAGCCAGGATGGGCAGGAATGGTGTCCCTAGCCGCTGTTTGCCAGAAGCTGGGAATGAGCCACAGAAGATGGATCACTTGATGATTACCTGTTCTGTTCATTACTTCTGGGACACCTGGCACTGGCCACTGTCGTTAGACAGGATACTGGGCTAGATGGACCTTTGGTTTGACCCAGTAGGGACATTCTTATGTTCTTATGGAATCTAGAAAAGTTGTTAAAAGCATTTTTTGCTGAGGGAAGGGGGACTTGAAGTGAGATTTCAGAATCTGGAGGCTTTGATGTGCCTGAACTAGCAAGTGGCCTTAGATTGCGCCTGAAAAAACTTGCAGGTGCATCTGTTTCAGGGTGACCAGATAGCATATGTGAAAAATTGGGATGGGGGTGGGGGGTAATAGGCACCTATATAAGAAAAAGCCCTGAATATCAGGACTGTCCCTATAAAATCAGGACATCTGGTCACCCTAATCTGTTTGTGCTTATAAAAACTCCACCATTGCATGCACAATACATATTCCTACCTGCCCCCCACCCCACCTGCAAAAGGGTACAAATATCCATTCTCGTATGCAAATACAGGGCCTTTGCATGCTGAATCAGATGCCCCATATAGATTATAAAGTATAGTTTCACTGGCTTCTTTAATACAATGCAGCACAAAGAAAACACCCATCAGATCACTATCTCCCTTTCAAACCCCAGAGAAAAGCTTTTGAATCGTATACAGCTTGCCACAGAGATTTCACCAAGTCATGACACATCCTTATAGGAAAGAAGAAAGCTGGATGAGCACACACTATTTGTTGCTGCCGTTATATTTTGCAAGTTCATATTGGATACAAAAATTTCATTTTCTTTGCACGCCCATCTCATCCACTGCATTGACAGCCCCACCTACATTTTTAAGACAAAATAAATAAAGAATGATCATTTGTATCAAAGTTGACTGAGGAGCTCTAGTCATGGACCAGGATCCCATTGTGGTAGGTGTTGTACAAACACAAAAGAAAAAGATGGTCCCAAAAGCTTATAGTCTCTAAGACGAAATTTATTTATTTGTTAATTTGGGAGGGTTTTTCAGCGTGGGCTCAGATTTCGTTGTCCTAGAACATCAGCATCTGCATTAATCATAAATTCCCATAATGCCAATGTGCAATAAAGAAAATTTTGGATGGCTCGGAGGCAGGAATTTTTCTGTGGGGAACTGGAACTGAGCTTTCTGGCTGAGTCAATGTACGGAGCACTATGTAACCGCGATGCCAGGAATGTCAAAACAGATTAGGCACATTTAATTTTCACTGCACTCTAATGTTACAAGGAGTGGGGACTGCAGGGTCACAAATCTGTAATGCCAAGAAAAAGAGAAACATCACAAAACCTGCCTGTGAGACTGTTTTCATTAAAACCCTACCCATATCAAGACAACAGATATCTTAGGAGAATAGCTCAAAACATGGCTAATGGACTGAGTGTAATTCTGTTACACTTTTAATAGGAGATCAACTCCGTTAAGCAACTGATTCATGTCTGCCCCATGAGTGGTGGCATAAGGATGGGTGTCAGTCACTTAAGTGTGATACTGATGACTTCAGTGGAGTTTTACTTCTTACAAAGGTGAAAATCAGGAGCATCAGGCACACTTACGCACACACACACACTTCTTTTAAAGCACATTAGTCCCTCCTTTCACTAAACAGCTGCATTGCCAATAACAAACTACCTTGGCAACCATTTTCCATGTCTCCTTTGTGCGTGTGTGTATTCCACATCTCAGTTTGGCCTTATCACCCCAGCTCACTACTACAAGGGAATCAGCCTTCAACAGAACTCAGACTCGGTCTCTAATAAAACAAGAAAAATAGAAACTGGCAAAAGTGAAAGTCAGTGGCCTCAGCCTTTCTTTCCTCTAGCTGGGATGAGGATCCACAGGACATGAAATAGCAGATAAGAGAGATGGGAACTGTAAGGTCTAATGATGACAAGTGTCAACTTTGTTAACTATTTCACTGCTGGTCATATTAGCAGAAACATCCAGCTATTCTGGGACTCTGGGCAGATTTTGAGTAAAATACCTCTATTTCCTTCAGCCTCATGTTAACCTCCTCCCCATGTGAAACATTATACTTCCATAGACAGCAGCTCTTGATGGGAGAAGCATTTAAGCTGTTGGAAAAGGATGCCTACGTTGGTCATACCGCTCCTGGTTGTCAGATCTGTTTTAACATATCCCTGTAGATAACAAGACAAACTTTCATACCTCCTGTTCAGTTCATCCACTTGCTGTGCTGCAGTCTTCTCTAGAGATGTGTGTGACTCGGAACCTAAATCCTACTCCCTTACCATGAAATTCATGGGAGGGAGGGGAATTCGAATCCTTGTACCTGAATCAGCCTTTACTGTTTCATTCCAGGCTGGGTTCAATCTCCAAGTCACCTCTTTTCTTGATAATGTTTGGATGTAGTCCAAGATGGTGAAAATCTCATAACAATTGTGAGATTTATGTCATTTGGGACCAACATCTTGCAAGAATCTAAACCCTAACCGCCATTCAACCTTGAATGTGAGCTAAAAACCCTAACCTAAGTTCTCATCTGGATCCAAGCACAACCTCATCTCCATTCTGTAGAGAGCAAGGCTCTCTACATTAGCTCTTTACATAAAGGGCCACACAGTTTCTGCCACCACTACTTCTTGTCCATACACATTCTATGTGTAGCAGTCCAACAGCTACACCACTGCTCTTAGCCTCCTGTCTACATTACACTAATAGCCATGCTTAACCAAGGTTGCTGCCAAATCAGGTTATATAGCAGGATTTATTCTTTCTTGTTTTGTCAAGAAAAGCATGTTAGAGAAGCCCGTTTTAGTCTAGGTGATTACCAGGGAGAAAACCACACAGCACACGCAGTCATTTATATTTGCAACTTCATCATTAATGTGCTGTAATCATTCAATAACACTTGTCCCATGTGCATGCTAGCTTTCAAGGAGAATCAGAACAGTTTCCAGCCAAGTTGCTAAGACAGAGTGTTGCAGCCCAGGAGAAGACCTGTACTGAGGAGAGGCCTTAGGGGCCTGGTTTTCCTACTGAGTCCCTCGACTCTTGCTGTCCGAGGCCCCGATTCAGCAAGGTACTAAAGCACATGCCTAACTTTAAGCATGCCAGTAGTCTCATTGAAGTCATGTGCTTCAGTACCTTGCTGATTCAGGGACAGAATTATGTAGATAGACATCTAATTAGCTTGTAATATTGTGTTTTTCATCACCTTAGCCTCTGACGTAACACAATTCATAGGCAATGTTGCACAGGTTTGTGTGGAAGATGAAACACACACATCAGTTTTATCGTTATTATTTAAAAAAAAAACAAAGAAATATGTACAGGTATATTTTTAACCCTTGTTCTTTTTTTTTTCTTAAAGGAAATTACCCAGCTCATAAAGGCGATGAATATAGGCCACAGAATCCAACACACAACAGCAAAAGTACTCCATTATTAAGTCTGTAATTGCCAAGAATTAATTTGCTAATTGCATGCAACTAATCTGCGTCCTTTTTGTTTTATATCAATTAACAGAGTAATTAAAAAAAGCAATCTTCTTGATAGTTCCTCACAGGCAGACTTAGCTCAGCAGAGCTAACGAAACGGGGCCACCCTTTAACTAACCTCATTAATATTTTTCTTTTGTTGAACATCCTGCAAGAAATAGTTAATTTTGCTTCATGAAAGTCCTTGATGTTAGACCGCTAATGAGAGGGCCACACAGCTATGATTTGATGTTTGTTTAGAGAGCTGCTTTGCAGAGTGAGAAGGAAATTCTCTCTCCTTTTTCTCTTTCAGAGACGCAGAGCAAAATAGGGACATATGGGAAACCTTGAACAGCTCCAGCATGTTGTACTGATTAGAACTCTCAAAGGCTGGTAACCTCCCAGAACTTGGAAAGTTCTCTAAAGAACAGGGAAGACTTTGGTTCTGAGCAAGTAAACCACTGAAAGGCGAGAGGAGGAAGGGCCTAACTGCAAGAAATCAGCACACTGGATACAGTCCATTTCCAGGTCACTGTCTGTGGAGATTCCACTGCAGCAGTAGATCCAGTCATGCTTAAAGTTAGGTATGTGCTTGAAAGAAAGAATAAGAATTTCCAGATGAATATACTGGAGGCTATACAAATGACTTTTCAAGAGAGCCCTTTCTGGGCAGGGCAGCAGCCACACACAGCACAGGTTGTCTATTTACAGGAGCAGCTGCAAATTGTCCATTCCTCGAGAAGAGGCTCCTGGGCACATCACTGGTGTGTTTGTATTCTAGTGGCCAGATTTTCAAAGGTATTAGGTGCCTAAAGATGCAGACAGGTGCCTAGTGGGATTTTCAAAAGCACCTAGGTACCACTGATTTCAGCACTTCTGAAAATCCCACTAGGCAAATATCTCCATCTTTCCGCACCTACAGACTTTTGGACGTCTGGCCCCAGGCCTAGGTTGAGGAGAGGTGCTCATCACACAAGTATTTCCAGAAAAAAGAACAGGAGTACTTGTGGCACCTTAAAGACTAACAAATTTATTTCAGCATGAGCTTTCGTGAGCTACAGCTCACTTCTTCGGATGCACAGAATGGAACACACAGACAGGAGATATTTATACATACAGAGAACATGAAAAGGTGGAAGTATGCATACCAACAGGAAAAGTCTATTTCCTGGTGGAAGTATTTCCAGGTGGCTGCTCAGTGGAGCAGTCTGGATGTCATATTGTCACAGGCACATTGTGCATACATCTATCTATCTATCTATCTATCTATCTATCTATCTAAGATACCTCTAAGGTGCTGCTCTGCATGACCTGAGCGCTGACCTAGAAAGAGTTGTTCAGAGGTTGGGAGGCAATGGGAAATAATCATGCTAATAAGAAGTAAAGTGATGTAGGAATAGCCTTTGGCCACTTCTGTATCTCAGTGAGTTTGTGGGTCACGAAGGAAAATCCATTCTCAGACCTACAAAAGCAAAAAATATAAGGCCTCTAACCTGGCTGAAATGTTTATTTCCTCCCCACTGCAGAAGTTCAATGTCATAGGCAGTGAATTCCTCTGTGGCTGCCTTAGCCAAAACCTGCAGGTTCTGCTACTTACTACTCTTATTCCAGCAATGGGAGAAATGCACAGGGAGGTCAATGACACACTAATAAAATAATTTTAGGTGCGGAGTACAAAATGCTAGCCTTTCAGGAATACCACATTGTCTCTGGGATACTAGACATACATTAACACCTTTGGTCATGGCTTTTTTGATTTACAATGCCAAGACAGCCTCTCCATGGAATGATAGCCCTGAATTACAGAGATGCTTAGCTACTATCTATCTATCTATCTATCTATCTATCTATCTATCTATCTATCTAGCATGCAGTATATAAACAGTCTAGTCATTATAGTGTTATGTCTTTTGGATTATAGCGGTCATTGCTTGACCACAATATGAAGGTCACACTTATCTGCCTGTGAGGTGTGGTATCATTTACGAAGTCACTCCAATACATTGTTTGCAATTATTCTTCTCTCCTTTTGTTGTTGTGTTGCTTGTGGTTTTCAAAGAAGAAATCATTTCTGCTATAAGAAGACAGTCCACTAGGAGGCAAACTGACCTTCACACCAGCCAAGGGTTGTAAGAGTGATGCAAAGAAATGGCAATCACAAGGAAAATGAAAGCACATCTGAATGTTGGGGGAGTCCCAGATGCTAGCTGGATGGGAAGAAAGTTAGAACTTATCTCTTAACATTTAAAGATAGAAACGCTTCTCTAGTTTTAGCTTCTGAATCTGCTAAGTAGTTCTGCTGAACTGGAGATAGCTTGACATGTAGGGTGACCAGACAGCAAGTGTGAAAAATTGGGATGGGGTGGAGAGTAATAGGAACCTACATAAGAAAAAGACCCAAAAATCGGGACTGTCCCTATAAAATCGGGACATCTGGTCACTCTATTGACATGTAGCCATATTAACAATATTCACCACCAGTTCCAGGATGTAAGTCATATTTTCAAAAGGAGGCTGAAAGGGTGTACCCAGTGAAATTCACATGCACACAGCATTCCCCAAAACCCACAATAAGCCCCCCCCCACAAAAAACCCCAAGCCATTGTAAGTGTAAGCTGTGAAATGCAGACCTTGGTTTGCAGTGGAGTTACAAACCTTTATGTAGCTCAGAACAGAGAGTCTGAAACATGATTCAGGACCACATCCGATCTGAAGTGGTTTCAGGATAGATTTTCAATAGCATCTGACAGATTTAGGAGCACAAGTCCTATAGAAACTCAGTGAGACGTGCTTCTAAATCCCTTATACATTTTTTAAAAAAAAAAACAACCTCTCCCTTCACGCACTGTTCTGTTTCCACTATGTGTGTGTATATGGAATTATGCATGAAATTCCCATCAATTACACCCTTAAGTCTCCATGCAATGAGACTATGGGGCTGATCCTGAGCTCACTTACCCCAGTGTAAATCACAACTATCTTCGCTGAAGTCAGCATAATTATCCATGAATTCTAGATGGGCTGGAAGGTGATCGCCTTAAGCCATCTACCCCACTGCAGAGTCATAAGGGGGAAAAGAACCCAAATCAATGATGGCTGCTATAAGAACGGCATCACTGCCTTTTAAATGAGAGCTTGTTTGTGGCTGTTCATGGTACCGTGTTTGGCACGACTGTGTTTGCTGCTTCCAGTCGGTGAGAGCTGAATGCTGGGCTTTTTCTAGGCAGATTCTCCTGTGTGATGCTTTGAAACATTCACCAATGTTACTGTGTTAAAAAACATGATATTTGTTTGACTTTATTTTGACCACAACTCTCAGTCAGGTACTAATGACACCTAAGGATTGGCTCTTTATGCCTCTGAAATACTAAAATCGCTACGTACCATTTAAACAGTCAGGGTTTGGGTATTTTTCTTTCCCTCTTCTGGGGATCTCTCAGGCTTGGGTGATACTGTTATTCTGGTTAGCACTAGCAATCACTCTCCGCTTTGCTACACATGTAACAAATGCAAAGTGAAGTGGGGGGAGGGATGGAGGGTGCTACAAAAAAAAATCCCAGATTTATGCTCCAGCCATTTCCCTCAATAATCAGCTTATGTTGTAGAGTTAAATGAACCGATGGGGAACTCATGCAGGCGGACGGTCTTGTCAGCTGCAAACTTGTAAATCATCCATCAGTGTGAAAAGCACGCACAAGCGTGTGTGCGAGAGAAACAGCAAGCGTGTGAGAGGGGGACCCAGATCTGTCTTGATCTTGGTGGAAGCAGGTGTGTCTGGCCAGGTCCCAGCACTTGCTCATGGTGATTACCCCTCCTGCCAGGCCTGGTGTCAAGGAGCAGCTGAGATGAATTGCAGAACCTCCCACTCCCTTGCCCGTTTGTTTCTTATGAATGCATAATGAATGCTAATGAATTCCTCACTTGGGGCATATGGTTAAGACATATAGAGCCTAACCTTGATACAAAGAAGAAAGACCTTGATGGTACATGGTGGGGGGGAGGGGAATTTGGCGATTCACAATCAGTGTTTGGGTCACGGGGAGTAATTCTGATTAGTCTAAAGATCTAATTCAAATGAAAAAGGGGAAGAGTGATTGATTTCCCTACCAGAGAAAAGGAAAACATATGTCCACGGCTATGTCCTAGAGGCTATGACTTGCCATGAGGTTAAAGAAGAGGTTCCTTTCCCTAGAAGCTGGCTGATGTAGGAAGAAACACAGACTCTGCAGTGCTGGGGGGAGCAGATACAAAATACGCCAGGAGCAGCAGCAGGGTGCAGCAGTGCTGGCCTGAGTCTGAGAGCCTATACGCATCTCCCTTTGCCCCCCATTTTGATGTTTTTCTTTCAAAGAACGTGCCTGTTCCCTTTAAAAAGTGAATGTTTAAGTTGTTGAACAGTGACAGATTGACAGCGCTGGAAAATGAAATCAGGCATTTATCCACAGCACAGTGCCATGCCAGGTAGCAACAATGCCACCTTCCCAAGACCATGCCCTCAATGTGCCACATTCAGGACCCAAAGAAACGTGCTCTGGAGATGAGACAGTAGCTTAATCTCCAAGCCTGCTTGGCCCTTGGCGTCTCTGCTGAGAATGCCAACAAAGGTGCCACTTAGGGCGAACTGCGCTGGTGGTTTTTGTGATGTGGACACCTTTTCATTAGAAACCTGGCTGGGGCCACCAGTTTATTTCAGGTGGAGGATCCAAGCCTGAGTCAAGCAGGGACCCGGAGTTCAAGCCCTGTTGCCCTGCAGTGTAGATGCAGCCCTACTAGACTTGTGCTCTAGGAGGCCGCCAGAATTATCCCACAATCCTATGGGCCGACCTTCTTTGTCTTCTGAACAGTTTGGTGGACATACTGCACCACAGACAAAGGGCTAGAGTGTCCACATTTTGGGAGGGCGGTAGGAAGTCTGGGATATGGGTGGTTGGACTCAGGCCTGCTTAATGCAGCGTAGATGCTGGAGTCCCAGGTGGGGGAGCCAGGGTTCACAAATGATTGTAGATGCTCAAGCCCTAGGTTAACAAACCCAGGGTCTGCTCACTCAAGTTCTGCTAACCTTGGGTTTACATTGGTGGAGACTGACCCATAGAGGTTTATGAGCATGCGTCTTGATTCACACTCTTAGAACTGGATCTTTTACATCAGGAGGTAGCTGTTCATGGTTTTAGACGCAGCGGTTCTGGGTTCTTTCCTTGCTTCCAACAACCTGCTAGACTTGAAAGGCTTCTTTGCAACACGAGGGGCTGAAACTTGGATTATTAAATGAAAACTGAGATTCTGGAGCACAATTTTGTGGCAGTGAGTAAACTTGGTGGAAGATTTTGGGTGCTAGCAATAAGACACTCCAGCCAGTGGGACTGACTAGCCACCCCCAGTGGTTTGGGTGGGATTTTCAGGGCACTCAGCATTGGCCTAACTCTGCTTCCACTGAAGTCAATAGGAGCCTTATCGATGACTTCACTGGGAGCAGAACTGGGCCAACAACATTGAGCGTGCTTATAAATCCCAAACTTTGGCATTCAACTTACGCCTGATAACATGAGCCAAGGTGGACCTAAATCACCCAGGATGCTCTGCCTGCTGTGTCTCATGGCTGATTAATTCATTGATTTCCTTCAGCAAATAGAACCGCGCAGGTACGTAACTGAGCAAGGAGTGGAAAATAGCAGAGACGGAGCTGGAAAACATTCAAAGTCCTTCTAAAAATTAAAGTACGAACGCCAGCCAAATCCCAGCAGCCGAGTGGAGGTGTGAGGCATTTAGTCTCCGGGGTGGGCAAAAGCAGCTGACTGCCGTATGCAATGTGCATCAACACCTCGTGGCGCTTATGAATACAGGGCTGGTGCTGATGCCCACTTGGATGAAAGAAAGGAGTGAGATTGGCAACGTCAAAGCAGGCAGAGGGAAGGGCTGGTCTGTAGCAAGATGTTAGGTATTCTTTAACCCTCTGTCACACAGAGAGCAGCCGTGTATCCATTTGTCTAGGGACTTCAAGGCCAAGGGGATGTAAAGACTCCAAACATTTCGGTGCTAGTTAACAGAACGGTAACACAGGACTGCGGCATGTGGGGATATGGACATGCAGTGCTCAGAGCCTTTCACACAGTCTGGACTTCATTTCCAGCAGTGCTTAGCACCTGCAAATCCAAAGGAAGTCAATGGGAGCTGTGGTTGCTCGGTACCTCTGAAAATCAGCCCTGGTATGGATGTCCAGCCAGTTCTGTCCATGCTATAGAACAGCTAAAAGGGATCCCGACAGCTGCTGGCACAGAGTTTCCCAGCCTCACTGCCTTCCAGCTGTAAGCACAGAAAAGATCTTCTGACCTGCTAACGTAACCACGTATTAAAAGAGAGAGTGACCAGGGTGAGGGTGGGGCAAGGAGCCTGTAATGGAAACTGGCATTAAGTGAAGGAGACAAGATGGGGGAGGGAATATCTTTTATTGGACCAATTTCTGAAGGCGGAAGAGACAAGACACAAGCTCCACGGAGCTCTTCTTCAGGTCTGGGTGGATTTGGAGAGTATATTTTAAGCTCATGTACATGGATAGGGTGATTTTATTTTGGGAAGGCAGATATATGTAGGTGGGTCACTTGCTGCACATGGGGCTCATCAGAAGACGACTTTCTTGAATCTGTAGTGCTGAAGGCTCCGTTGTGGATTCTGAATTTCGCAAAATTCTAAGCAAAATAAAAACAAATCCTTGCCCACCCCCTGCTTGCCCTGCGCTTGCTGGAATTGTCCTCTCTGGCCAGCAGCAATGCACTATCCCAGTGGTTCTCAACCTTTCTGGTCTAAGGGCACATTTGTAAGCCTTGATGGTCTGTTGCGACCCTGTAAATAGCTTCAATGTGAAAAATATCTGGCTTACTAAATATTTCTTACCCACAATATATACTATACACGTTGACATACTAGGTATTAAACGCAGCACATACTAAAATAAAGAACTTCAGTATTTGTTGTATAAATCCAAGGTTCCACTTAACAAGAGACCTTAGCTTGCTTCTCTTTGATGAGTTCATCACTGTTTGGTGTAATTGTAGCTGAGACGCCTCCCAAAACCAACATAGCCCCCAACACATGGCCCATGGGAGGCAGAGAGTCTGAGACAGGGTGGGAGGGGGACTCGGAGGCGTGGAGATGAAGCGGGGAGACCAGGGGGACTGGGACTGTAGTGAGGAAGAAACGGGGAGTGGGGGGGACTGGGGAAGGAACTGGGGGGCAGAGGGGTATGGACAGGCAGTGGGTAGTTGGGGGAAGGATATGGGGGCAGAGGCGTTCGAAGGGGGAGAGGGTAAAGGGATAGAAGGGATTTGGGTCTATGCGGTAAAGTGGATGGGGACTGGGGGAGAAAGAGTTTGGGGCAGAAGAGGTTAGGGGTGACATGGGGGAAGATCTGGGGGCTAGGGGCCAGCATGGGTGGTATAGAAAATGGAGTATTGTCTGGCTGAATGGTTGGGAGGCTACACTGGGTGGCCTGTATTTATCAGACACAATGTTATCTGTGAGCCAAAGCAGGAGGCTACTTTTCCCCATCCCTGTGGGAAGAAGAGGCATGTTAGGGGAGTAGCCAGAACCCCTCCAAATTCTGCTTTCCCAGCAATTCCCCTGCTGAATCCCAGAGTGACCTGCAAGATTCAAAGCAAACGGATACCAAATGCTCCCTCCCTGCTCTCTCCTGCGGGGCTGGCTGGGCTCAGCTCCCCACTCTAGGAGCTGAGATCTCTGGAGTCCCAGTGCCGCTTGGGTTTGGCCATACAACTCAGGGGGAGGGGGGCTGGCTGGGCCAAATTCATGTGAGTGGTGGTGCGACCTGGCACATGAGATTGTAGTGCCACTCACTCAAATTTGGCCTGGCTGGCCTCTCATCATCATAATGGAAGAGTGGCTAGGCCAAAGCTGAGCAGCCCTGTGACCCCACACACCAGGTCACAACACCCAGAATGGAGAGTCAAGCCCAGCCAGCTCTGTGACCCTCGGACACATTCCAGTGGCCTGATTTTGGCTTATGACCCACAGGTTGGGAAACCCTGCACTGTAGGTTCTTTCTTACCTCTTGGAGCCTTACCAGGGAGCTTACTCAGCGTCCTCCTCCCTCAAGTACATTTGCAAGACAGAAGGCTTCTTTGCATTATCTACCTCTTGCCATACATTGGTGGGTCCATTCTGCATTTCCCAGGGAATTAGCCACAATCACGAACTGCTCTGTCCCACCTTCTCTGCCCTTGTCCTGCACTGGTGCTTGCTTCGACCCCTGTGTACTTCTCCCTGCCTCCTGCACATTCACATGAACACACTCCCATGCACACCCCACTCGCCTACGTGTGAGCTCCATTTCCTTTTTGTCCAAAGGGATAAGCCACTCCCTTTCAAACAACGAGACAGTCCTTTGAGAACCCAACAGCCTCATTCTCCAGTCGTCATAAGAACACCGACCAAGGAGAGGCCTGAATTCACATGATGGTTGTGCTAGGTTTGCAAACCGCAAGCCCTTCCGCAGGAGTCTGGCGAACGGGGAAAAAAGAAACCAGCATCTCTCAGTGAGTCCTGGAGCACGTACCCCAGCTGCCACGTGCACCATGCCTGATACATTGTAATGACATGAAAATGAATAGAATAAGCTGACTGAGTGGCATTGTTATTAACCTCTGTTACCTCAATAAATCACACCAAAGAGCAGCAATTACTCCCGTTTCTGACAAATACTACAGATACAGCAGATTCCTCTCTTGTTCTCAGTCCTGGGCCCTCTCTCTCCCTCCCTCTCCCTCACAATTGGAATCAGGACCAGACAGGACTTATCAAGTTATTTGAAGGAACTGGAATAATTTAATACTGACTTATAATGGCACACAACAGACTTCACATGGCTTTGCATTGAGCTCTAAAGAGGGAGGCAGGGGGTGGAAGCATGTGAATTGCTTTAAGACACTGAATCAGAAAGGGGCACGATGGTGTATGCCATGGGGGAGTAGTTGTGGGTGTCATTTACAAGGCATGTGTGTTGTGGGGATGGGGTAGCTGTGCATGTATGTATGTATCTTCTTGATATTAATACATACGTACATCTCTGGTGGTGTGTTAAGCTATGGGGTGAACTTTCCAGAGGCCCTTCATCCCTGGGTGATTTTCACCCAATGTGCTTAAACAAGTCTATATCTAAAACTTTTATTTGTTTGTGTGTGGGATCATCTATGAATGTATAGAAACATATATGTATAGATAAGATAGGGATTGACACAGACACATCGACACAGGGTGATATCTACCTCTCTTGCATAGAGATTGAGATATCAGGCTATAGGATAGTAGAGTATGAGGTGGGTGAGAAAGTGAAGTTTACCACTCTCCAAAATCAGGGCAAAGCCCAAAAGTTTCGATAAAAAATCGTGTGCCTATTTAACCGGTATGAACACACCATCTCTTTGTCCCCCTCTAGTGGTCACAAACATATAGAGGTTTAGGAGTCTGCTACTGCCTCCAAGCTAAAGGACCCTAAAGTAGTAGCATGCTTTTAGATCAAGAGAGCCAGTGTTCATTCCCCAGAGACAACTAGTCCAGGGGAGCTGCTACACTGGCATGTTCAGAAATGTCTGATATGAAAAACTTCCAACATTTTTCATCAATGAGACTTTAAAAAAAAATCCCAGTTGAAGAAAATTGGCCAAGTATTTTCACAACAATGGATTGCCTAAAATCACTGACCTCATAGCTGCATAGCAGATATACTAAAAGAATGCTCCCATTTGTTGTCTAGGTTTGGAGATTTGTTTTTAAGGACAGCTGAGTTAAAGAGGGTCTAATTAAAGACAGAGGAGTTAAGGGAGCCTCAGTTAAGGACAACTGAGCTAAGGATCTATTTGTTAGCTGAAAGGCAAATGGTCCAGAGCTATAACTAAAGAAATTTTGGAGCTTCCCTGGCAAAGCTGGTAGAGATTTTGATTATTTTTCTTTTCTTATTTTTCATTAAAAAAAATCTACAGAAATTAAGCCTGAGATTTTCAAAGTTCCTTAGGAATTTAGATGTTCAATTCTAAATTTAGATGCCCAAATTAATGGGAATTAGGCATCCAAACCCCACAGGCAGCTTTGAAAATCTCAGCCTGGATGTACAAAATAGCACCATTAACTTTGAGTAATCAAGCACTCAGAGACCAGAAAAGTCTGAAATTCAGGGTTCTCCTTCAGTGTTAACTGCACTCCATTGCACATGCAGGACATAATACTCACTGTTCCTGTCTTCCTTGCTAAATATAACCACGAGTGTATTATTGCTTATGGTGCAGCTGTTTAGGCCATAAAATAAAAATATGGCTGAGTTAATGTGGCTGATGAAACCTTAACTTTTGGCATTGTCTGACTTGACAGTGCTTGGTTGTTCACCTTTAGTGTTTCACTAATATTAGTTTTTTGCATTAAGAGTTGAATTAAGGCTCTTCCTCCATGGCCAAAGAGCAGTGAAATTGGTGCAGTTAGTTTTCCTGCACAATGGGACAGACTTGGGAAATAACACAGGAGCTCATCCCTTTCAGTGGGGGTGGGTTCTCTGCCAGACAGCTTGGAGAGGAGAGGTAAAGGCCTGGCAGGGATGGGCAGGGACCAGAGAACTCGTCATTGTATGGATCCTCTGGTCCAGCACCAGTGAGGGTATGTTGGAACCATAAAGGACTATTGGGCTAAATAGCCCTACATGGACCAGCAGATAAGCCACCTCACTGGCCGGGGACAAGACTCATTCCCCTCTTCCTTCCCCTACTCAAGCTAGATCCTTCAATTAGCCTTTAATATGGATCTGTAAAGCTGTTGTTCTAACACAGGATTTGAACCTAAGCACGCAGAGACTGTTTGTGTGTGCGCACACATGTATGTATGAATATAAAATCCGGACCTGTGTTTCACGGTGCTAGGACTTGTACAAACACATCGGAAGGCCCAGATGCCGCCCCAAAGAGCACTGTAAAATGTTATCTTAATAACAGTTATACAGCCGATCAGTTTGAAGATTCAGAAGGGGACAATAAATACGACCTGGTAAATACTCTGAATATGTTTTACGATCCAGACCTGTCCGTTTCCCTTGGCATTATGTCAGCCACTGAACGGTAGGTGTTTCTCATATCGAAAAGTATAATTCATAAGACCCACTTAAAATATTCCGTTCTTTATTAAGTAACTGCTTGTGTCAGTAGCTTCGTTATTGATGGATTTAAAAGGGGAACCAGTCTTTGTTTTAGGTCAGCTTGAATCTAATTTAGGATGGAGTCTTTGTTGTACGTGCGTCTCTGTGACTTATGTGCTTGGAGATGACTTTACTCCCCCAATCTTATTAAGAGCCTATTACAGACTGAACACTACTGCAAAGTATGTAAGCTGAGGGGAGAGTCAGCCTTTACTGCTGAGTGAGGGGTATGTGTGAGAGACAGAAAGAGGGAGAGAGGGATAAAATGGACATAAATCACCCAGAATGTCAGCAACAACAGTCTTAAACCCACAGAAATTTATTATTTTTTCTCTGCCTTACGAGCGAATCAGGGCGTGATCTAAAGTCTATCGGAGTCGATATTTCCGTGGGTCTGGATACATTCTTATGACCAATGGAAGAAATGTTACATAGTATTTTCTTCTGATCGACCTCAAAGACCTAGTTTTTGCACTCTCGTTACCTTAAAATAACCCTTCCTCCCCCATTGCTCGTGATGAAAGGGGGGGTGAATTTTGTCATTGCGATCAGCGTGGGAGAAACATGATTTGTTCTGGACGAAGCGGCTCAAAGCCAGTTTTGCTGCCCTTGATTTTTTTTTGCAGGAGCATCTGACCGCTTGAAAAAAGGGGAGGGTGCGGTGGGGGCAGGAGCAAAGTCTCCCATTACAAAAGCTTTTCTCAGATGATAAACATCATAACAACAACAACAATAATAAAAAAAAAACCCTAATAGCCAATATGATGCTAATGCTTCTTAGCTCTGTCAAAAGTGAAAACAGCTCTTCGCTGTCAATTACTGGAGGGACAGCTGGAGTCTCTCCTCTCACTGTCAGGATGCAAACATATTGCATGTCATGGCGAAGGTAACAAAATTCACCAGGACAGCATCACCATCTGTCACCAACAGAGACACTGCTGAAACAAAGGGTCAGGCTTCATTGGGGAGAAAAGGCCTGATCTAACACCATCTTACTTCTGCTTTCCTTTCAAAAACATAAGGGGGAGCGGGGGGAACTATACAATGCATGCAGTCCTCTACGAGGTTCCATACATGTAGCTTGCCCCAAAAGAGTGTTATGTTTTGTCCAAGGTGCAGGAGAGGGAGATTGGTCTAAATAACTCAAGAAAACAAGCTCTCGTTTCTGAACTGATTGTTTTCTACAGCAAAACCAGCATTAAACCTTGTGACATTGCTAAGGAGTTTAAGCTGAGACTTGAAACTCTTCAGTATAAATAGAATAAGGGTAAATAACTGATTGTGCAGTTTGGCAGCAGATCCAAAAAAAGTTTGGCTTAGGTCAAACAAAATCTGAATTTTCAATATTTTGTGGATCGAAAGAATCTGGTTTGGATTTGTTCTGGACAGGGAATTCAAAGCTAGGTCTCCCATTGCCCAGGTCAGTGCCATAATCACTGTTAGGAGCCAGCACAAATGGAGACAGCACCAGCACTGCCTCCTCTGGCCATTTTATGAACAGCCAAAACTATTTGTGTCAAGTTCACAGTAGTTTTGGGTGGACTGAAACTTGTCTGTCTTCTAAGAACAGCTTGGTGTCCTGAGTGTTCCAGGCCAATGTTCAACTCAGTTGCGCATATAAGTATGGATAAGCAGCCAGTGGGTCAAAATCTGCTCTTAATTATACCAGGAATATATCAGAAGTTATATCGGGAAGCACTCTGCTGAATTAAATAGAGTTACACCTCTACCTCAATATAACGCTGTCCTTGGGAGCCAAAAAATCTTACCGCGTTATAGGTGAAACCATGTTATATCGAACTTGCTTTAATCCGACGGAGTGTGCAGCCACACACCCCCGGAGCACCGCTTTACCGTGTTATATCCGAATTCATGTTATATGGGATCACATTGTATTGGGGTAGAGGTGTACTTTGGAATTACTCTATCGTAATTCAGAATCTGGTCCAGCATTTTGGATGCTGATCTGATTGGAACCTCTGGATCTATTTAAAAACCAAACAAAATCAAACCCCACTATTGTGTTTGTGCAGTCATAACCCAAAACATCACAGCAACATACTCCCACTACTTTCTATGTGCCTGCACAACCCCACGGTCGTGAATGGGATTTTCATACACAAAGAGAAGAAGTGACACTAGGTCTTTTTGGGAAAAGCAAATGTTAGAAAAGAAGCCTTATATTTTCACTAAAAGGAGAAAATGGGCCCCACTAGCCATTAGCCTCTCCCCCGAGGTATGGCTTTATGGTTTAGGCTTCAGCAATGACTACTGGCTGACGAAAAAATACTGAATCATTATTTTTAATGATGTCTAACTTATTTTCTAAGGTCCCCATTCAGTCATGTACTTAAGCACATGCCTAATTTAAAGCTTGTGCCTAGTGCCATTGATGTCCATGGGAAAAAGCAATATGGCCTAATGAATAGAGCACTGGCCTGGAACTCTGGAGACCTGAATCTATTCCCATCTCTGCCACTGGCCTGCTGGGTGACTTTGGGCAAGTTACTTGCCCTGCTTTATGCCTCTGTTTCCCCATCTGTAAAATGGAGTTAATGATACCTCCTTTGCAAAGGGCTTTGAGAGTACAGATGAAAAGTGCTATCTAAAAGCTAGGTATTATTGTTATTACTCACATGCTTAAATCTAAGCACATGCTTAAGTACCTGGCTGAATTGGAGCCTAAAAGCAGATTATTTCCCTTTCCAGTGCCAAAAATAAGGGAAGAATTTAAGAAATTACAAGGCATGAGTTTACCATAATGCTACAGCAAGTGAAATAGCAAAGCAAAAAGTGCAGCTTTATAGGATAGAGGCTTGTCTTAACAGAAAACAGAATTGACTGGCGTGCTCCTGGCTTTGGTTGTGACTAGGGTTTTATTGGAAGTGTACTGTTATATTCTCAAGCAGAGTGTGAGGCCTGGGCTACACTAGGAACTTAGGTCGGCATAATGATGTCATTCAGGGGCATGGTAAAATCCACGACGTAGTTATACCGACCGAACCCCTGTTGTAGACAGCACTGTGTCGATGGGAGGGCTTCTCCTGTCGCCATAGCTACCGTCTCTTGGGGAGGCGACGATCTACACTGAGGAGAAGCTCTCCCATTGGCACAGGTTGCCTCTTCACTAAGCACTACAGTGGCACAGCTGCACCCATACAGCCACGCCTCCAGGGCCGGTGCAACCATTTAGGCGACCTAGGCGGTCGCCTAGGGTGCTAGGATTTGGGGGGCACCATTTTCTTTGGCAGCGACTGCGGCGGCCGGATCTTCGGCCGCCCCGGTCGCCGCCAGCATTTAGGTGGAGGGAGCTGGGGCAGGGGAGTGCGGGGAGTGCGGGGAGAGCAATTAAGTGGGGGGGTGTGGCACGCAGGGGAACTCCCCACCCCAGCTCACCCCTGCCCCGCCTCCTCCCCGAGCACACCGTGGCTGCTTCACTTCTCCCGCCTCCCAGGCTTGTGGCACCAATCAGCTTAGGCGCCGCAAGCCTGGGAGGCAGGAGAAGTGAAGCAGCCACAGTGTGCTCGGGGTGCTCGTGCGCGGAGCAGGGGTGAGCTGGGGTGGGGGGGGGTGCCTCAGGGCGGAGGGGGGAAGCTGTCCGGGGGCGGCACCTCAGGGCGAGGGTGCGGGGGGGGTGGGTGCGCAAGGTGGAAGTTTCGCCTAGGGCGCGAAACATCCTTGCACCGGCCCTGCACGCCGCTGCGGTGTTGCAAGTGTAGACAAGCCTTGAGAAGGTTTGTTTTTTTTACCGTCCCCTGCACAAAACCCACTTACCTAAAATTCAGCTACCTGACATCTTATGGACTGTCCCTTTGCGCTGCCTTATGGGGTGAAGATGTGGAAAAGTGGGTCCTCTGACTTCTCTGTCAACTGTCCCTCAACCCCCCATCACTCCAAACTAGCTTATCTGGGGGCAGTACAGAGTCCCACAGTCACAGCATGCACATCATTGTGGCCTCTCTGTTAGTGCCCCCTCCTCAATAAGGGACTTTTCATGGGCCTTCACACTTGGATGAATTTCACCCTCTACCTAAGAAGCAGCAAAGAGTCCTGTGGCACCTTATAGACTAACAGACGTTTTGCAGCATGAGCTTTCGTGGGTGAATACCCACTTCTTCGTATCTTAAGTACTTATATGGCTCCCATTACCACAGTATCTGAGCAACTCACAGTCTTTAATATGTTTATCCTCACAACACCTTTGTGAGGTAGGGACTTGCCAGGTAAGGAAGTGGGACTGTATGGCAGGGGATGGATCACTTGGTAAATTGCTCTGTTCTGTTTATTCCCTCTGAAGCATCTGGCACCAGCCACTGTTGGAAGACAGGATACTGGGGTAGATGGACCATTGGACTGACCCAGTGTGGCCACTATTATGTTCTTAAGTTCTTACACTATTATCCTCTTTTTACAGCTGGAGAATTGAAACACAGAGCGATCAAGTGATTTGCCCAAGGTCACACAGAAAGTCTGTGGCAGAGCAGGGAACTGAATTCAGATCCAGAGTCGCCACCTTAACCACTGCCACTGGACCATCCTTCCTCTCCTTGATCTTCTGGAACAAGATCTGCCGCTGACGTAAATCAGCCTAGGTCCACTGAAGTGAATGGAGCTATGCCAGTTTACACCAGATCTAGCCCTATGTGTGTAAATACATCTATGTGTAAAACTTTCTGTTGAGTGACAATAGACTGTTTTCATGGTAACAGGGATAGACTCAAGCTCTAAAGCTCTGATCTGGTTTGAGGGAATCATCTCTATATAGCAACACTTTTTCACTGCTGATCATTTGGGCTGCAGAATTAACTGCATCATAGGGATGGAGGTGGGGGCACACACTGGGAATGTGGAACAAAGTTAAAATCTATTGTTGTTGAAGGTTTCTAGAAGCCGTAGCAGAGACCACCTCAGCTGGTACTGGTCAGTTTGCAATGCACTGAAATTGGACTTGGTACCATGCTGTTTCTCTTAACGATAGTGTCAGGAAAGGATTGCATGATCAAGGGAACGTTACGCACTTCTCCAACTTCTGCCCATGCTGTGTGGCTCAGTTAATAACCAGAGCTTGTAGATTTTAATCAAGCTCTATGTAGCTATTCTGGAATGAGAGCTGATCTTTGCGTAATAGTGGGGCCCCAGTTTTTAACAGACAATTCAAATGGCTTTGAGCTGTTGTTCAGAACATTCTGCTCTTCTATTCTGTAGAGATCTCTCAGCTTACAGAGCCCTGCAGTCACCACCAATGTCCCCTAGGGAAACAGATAATAAATCCTAACCCTTCTCCTTTATTAAGTAGAATGGAAGACTTCAATAGATAAATAACTTAGCTTGAATGTAATATCTACTTAGGCATTGTTCAGTAAGTTATTTCAATATAGAGCCTTGTAAATTCATAGTTTGTGCTGCAGTAATGAGCTGAATTCGTATAGTGCCTCTCATCTCAAAGGATCTTTAAAGGCTTTGCAGGCTGCAGTGTACATAAAAATCACTTCCACCACTGAAATGTAGTCATGTCTATGGTAGAATTAGCAGCTGTTTAACAGTTTGGGACAGGGAGTGGAGAAGACTAGAGAGCTGCAGGGGAAAGTTAGGTAGGGAAAATGTAATTTTCCACACAGCCAGTCAAAATTTTTCAAATTAAAGGTTTAAAAAAATATTTTCTGGGGGATGAAAATTAGAATGTCAACATTTTCCTTCTTTCTTTTTTTTTTAAAGTGACTTTTCAATCAAACTTTTTTATTGAAAATGTTATTGAAATGTTTGATTTACCTAAAATGGGGTGTTTGGTAAACAAAAAGTATCAGTAACCAGTTTGATAACATTTTCAATAGTGATTTCAATCAAAAATGTCATGTGTGCCTATGGCAAACTGAATGTACATGATAATATAGTTGGGCAATGGCACACACAGCTCAGGCTAGAGCTCACAGCTAGCTCCAGTCCTGTCCCATAAAAAAAAAAAAAAGGTTTTCAGGTCAATCTAACCATTATGGTTAAATAATTTCAAAATGTTTCATTTTCATTCTGACCTTTTTTATTTTTTTCAAAGTTTACTATAGTTACATTAAATTTCTAAATAAAAGGGCATTTTTGTTTAAAAAATGTCAAAATGTTCTATTTTGACAATTTAGAAACTTTCTTTTAACATTTTTTTGAGTCAAGAAATGCATTGAAGCCTACTCTTTCCCATGAGAAGTTTTACTTTCAACAAATTAGCATTTTTAAATGCAAAAACTGTTTAGTCTAAAAATTCCTGATCAACTTTACCTTAGACCTCCTTTACTGAAAATGTCCATTACAGTCTGTGAAATATTTGGGGTATCTTTGACAAAGAATAGTGATGAATATAATAAAAGGCACTAGTTATTAATTATTAACATAGTCCGTTTTTTTTCAGTCCACCACTCACAAAAGGAACATTTTTCTTGCGACAAATTAGCTGAATCAGAGAAGTGTATTTCCATTTTCATAAATTTTCTTTAAAAAATAATAATTTCCCACATCAGTGGAGGGGTAGTTTGCTTTATCACCATACAAAAGATGTGAGTTCATTTCTAAGACTTGGGGCAAGATTTATCAAAGGGAAACTGAGTAGATATTTTTTGAATTCCTATTCAGTGTATATCCACTTTTACATTTTAATGGACAATTCTAGTGATAATTACCAAATGGCCTTATTAATAGAACTGGAAGTTAGTAACTTCAGTATTTGCAATAATGAAGGTATTTCCTACAGTAGGAAATAGGGAAAACAGGGAATACTTGTTTACATATCTGAGGTAAAATTATATATGCAGTTAATAGCAATATTTGCTATTTAGTTTGAAGTAACGTTACTCTACAAATGTAAAAATGTAGTATCACTACAATTCTTTGTTACATTTTGAAATTTACTTTCAAATTCCATTCAGTTTCATGACCAAATTTTCAAGTGCCCGTAACACTGCACTCATTTTGCATATGCAAATTTCATATAGATACATTTTCTTATAAGTTTTGCATTTATGTGCACACCAGAATTGTGTAGCTCTAGGAGATGTTTAACCATGCAATCTGACTGGTGCATACAGGTGTTTTCATATGCAAATCTTTGCTTGGGAAAAGCTGCCCGTGCAATTGCTTTGCATGCGCAAAACTTAGGATACAATTTGGATGAGTGCCTTTGAAGACGTGTCCCTTACTGAACAGACACCTGCCCTTTGTTCATCATGGATGGGATTTTTATCCCACTTCTCATTAAAAGTCAGAGCATTAGATGCCTAATTTCCTTAGGCACTTTTGAGAATCTCAGCATACAATTAAAAAAATATTTACTTGCTGTCAATCCTCTTTCCTTCCACTGCTCCCAAGCAAGTAAAGGCGGATAATATTGTAGGCCAGGCTCCATGATTTGAAGCAAGCTGGCTAATTTTGGTGGTAATAGTGTTGGTTTGTTCTACAGAGAACTCAATTCACCTGTTCTCACCTGCTGGTCTCTGTGACAAGGAGTGCCAAGAAATGAAACAACTTGCTGAGACTCCTAGGACAGGAAAAGAGCTGGGAGGACCCTATCTGGAGGAGAAACAGAAATTATTTTGGCCATTTCTTCAATAGATAGTAGGGATCTGATTTTATGCCCATCCAAAACACACACACACACACCCCCATCATACACACACACAAAAGTGACAGAACATTTGAAGGCCACCACATTGTTCATTCTGTACATTATATCCCTCTGTCTTATCTTTTATATGACTTGTCCATTTAGTTTGTAACCTCTTTGTGGCAGGAGCCATCTATTACTCTCTAGTTCTTGGTTGGTCCATAGGCACTACTGTTATACAAATAAGCACCCACCAGCTCCCATTCTGGCCCTGGATTAATATACGTGATGAGAATCTCTCTAAGTTAACACTCTGTTTAAGACCCCCATACAGGGGGTATTTAGCTTTTCGGTTCTAGGATAAATTTTTCAAAGATTCCTAAGGGCCATATTTTCAAAGTATTTCACTGTCTAAAGATGCAGATAAGTGCCTAGTAGGATTTTCAGAAGGCTCTAGGCACCTAACTCAATGGGAGTCAATCACTGTGGAATTGGGCTGTACCTTTATGGGCTGAAATTCCCAGACAGACAGTCTGGTCTGGGTGCTGTGAAGTTGTTGTTTTGTGCAGCCAATTAGAAGCAAACAGAATAAAACAAATCTCTAACAAGCACCTGCAAGCACTGAATGATCACTGAACACCACAGCCACCTAGCCGGTGAGGGGCCTATCTGCATCTTTTGGCACCTAAATATCTTTAAAAATCTGGCCCTAGCTGCCTAAGCCTCTTTTGAAAATGGGACTCTGGCTCTCAAGTCACTTAAGTGTTTTTGTAAATATTACCCCGGTCTTCACTATAGTCAGAGTCTGGAAAGCTTTGGTTGAGTGATAAAACGTGAGTGGCACAAAATGGCGGCAGAAAGGCCTACTCTGCCTTCCTCAAGCTTCTCCACCAAGTAACTCCACCAAATTAGTAATTTCAATGGAGTCTGAAATAGCACTTTGTCTGCATTTACAGACATATTGCCCCAGGATAAGAGATGTAATTCTCTGAAACGAAGAAAATTAAATCATTACCCTCTTCACCCAGGCCTCTTTGCTGCTAGAAAGTTAGTTTTGCATTTAATGAATATGGGCTTGTGTCTTCCTAATGAGTATGAGATAGCTGATGTAATTGAAAACTTAAGCAGGGGAAAAATCATTACAAGTTTTTTTTTTAATCAATTTATTTTGTATATTTGTGTTATGAATGATAAGAGACCAGAAGCGTGCTGGAAACTGAACACTGCTATTTACCCAAAGGCCAGACCACGGAAAGGAGCTGGAGAGGTGGTTCCCCAGTTTTTACTTGCCAGGATTAATGCAGGGAGGACTGGTCCCATTTTGAGAAATAGAGATGTGTACTGTGCCTTTAAATGTGAGTGAGTGAACCGAATGACTCCAAGCATGGGTGAGTACAGTACTATGGCGCAGCTGTGGGAACTTCCTGCTGAATGAATGGACCATTGCAGGATCCAGCGGAAGAAGCCATGTCAAGAGACAGCGATGGACTGGACTCCTGATATTAAATATTTTAGCAATGCAGATAGTTGGCCTATGTTCAACATGTTCTCATTACTATGTCCTTCCCAATTCCCTCAGGCAGTTTGTTATATCCACAAACGCTGTGGTCTCAACATTTTCCATACCAAGTCCCCGTTTCCAAAGTGGGAACACACCTCGACCTCCTGCCCCCTTCCAGGATCTCTGTCCCATCTAGCCAGGAATTCCTTCCTATGTATCAATATGGGAATGGCAGGTGGTTGCAGTGTTCTGTCTGGGGATTGAGGATGGGGAGGGGGCAGAGGATGACGACTCCCAGTTTGAGAACCCCTGCGCTATTACATCTTGTCCCAAATTAGAGAGTAAGATGTTTGGGGCAGGGACTGCCCTCCTGGTCTGGATCTATACAGCAAACAGCACAATGTGGCTGGCTCTTCATTCGTTATGTGCCATTGTTAAATACATAAAAAATAAGAGTGTGAGAGAGAGATCTGGAAAAGAGAATTAAAAATATAGCTCCCTTCTTATTAAGGCTGAAGGATGAATGGCTAATATATGGAGTTATTGAGATTAGCTTGGATGCAAGGTGCTTGAGCAGATCCCAGACAGGACTCACCTGTATCCCGTGTCAGGAACATCTTTTCTGGTGTTGCCCCTAGTGCCCTAATCTAGACAAAGAAGGTATTTTGGTCTCATCTGTCCATTGCTGTATGTCTTCAGAGCTCCACAGGCTAATGGGACTGATTGTCATTGTGTTCCCAAGTATGAAATTGGGAGCTGAAAGATGCATCTTTCACAATGAGAGGCAGGGAGTGAAGAGGGGCGGGAGGCAAGGGAGATGCAAGGAGGAGGGAGAGGCAGTTCATAAGGTCAGTGTGATTCATGACAGATCCACAAATCTATACCATTAGTTGACAGTGCCTTTTCCCATCTCTCTCGATATTTCTCCGCAGGCCTAGATCATCCACATCAATCCCCGATACATTTATCTCTGCACCCAGCATTCGTCCGCAGACTCTCATGTCAGCCCATGACAAAGATTTTCCTCTCTAAGCTCCTGATTTCTCTCTCTCTTTCCTGGCCTTGCACTAATATTCAGACCTTTCATCTGTCCCTGATCTTCATGAATAGCTTCCCCCTGCCCACTACCGTCCATCACTGCAGAGCTGGATTAACAAGCACTAAAATAACGGCATTCTTAGGAAAGTTTTCTCCATTTGAAATCAGCCTAAGGGTGGTCTCCTCATTTCACTATGTCAGAGGCTGTTCTCAAGCTGCCCCCCACTGATCTCAAGAGCAACCTCTGAAAAGGGAATGGCAACGTGATCTTGAGAGGGGATGCTCTCAGGAAGCCACATCTACTCACTTTAAGGTCATTTTACATTTCCAAATGGCCTTAGCGTAAATCAAAATTGGCCTCGGTGCATCTAAACACCTCTCGCTGATTCACTAGCCTTTCATTTTGAGAGACTTGGCTTCAAATGCAGTTTAGGTCGCAAGTTAGATGAGGCTTGTGTGTGCTGATCCTGGGGCTTACCCACCATTTTAGTATGAATGGCGGTTTCCACTGAGGAGAAGCTGAGAGCTGGGACAACGGAATGTCTAGATTTAAGGCAGACAACACAGCAAACAGAGCTAGGTGTGAGAAATGAGCATGGTGTCTGCCTATGTCAAACCTAGCTCTGGCAAGTGCTTTCTGCCCCTTGTTTCTCCAATCACCAAATTTAGCCACAATTAAAATAAAGTCTTAACCTCCACAGACTGTTCCTGCTACAGCAGGCTGTTCTGGAAACAACCCATGCTGGCCCTGAAGTTAAAGGTGAGGGTGGAATACTCTTGTCATAGAGATGAGGACTGTCTAACTGTGTAGGACATCAGCTTATGGGAATGTCCTTAGCTACATAAGAAGAAATTAAATGCCAGAATCTCTACTGGATTACGTTTATTAGAGCTGAGACCTTGTATTTAAAGTAAGATTGAGCCTGTAAACACAGCCAGAGTATGGGGCAGCATACAGTGGCAACATACCATGAGGAGATCCTGGAAGGCTTTTGTGCCTTAAGTTAGAGAATCAGTATAAGGCAGTGGGCCTGATTCTGATCTCACTTACACCTACTTTACATTAGTATCTCTATTGATTTCACTGTAATCAGAATCAGATTTTTTAAACGAAAATACCAACAAACACTAACCCCAAACCAACAGGCAATACTCAAATGCTACTTAAGCCAAGCCTTGCTTCTGTAGCCATTTTTCTGCTGACCAAAAGTAAATTAAAGAAACAGTTTGTTTGAAGTGTGATTGGTGATTTAATAACATGCTAATGTCGCTGCCAACACTAAGACCTTAGTCAATATTTTCCTCAGCCTAAAACATAGCCCTTTTGAAAATCAGCGCTGCGTTAAGAGATGGGTGAGGGTGGAGAAAAATTACTGTCATTTTAAATGCTCATTAATCACTGTACCTCTGCAGCACTGAAGGGTGATTTCTGCTGTCCACCTTTTCTCATAATAGAAGGAATTTCATTTACAGGCCTTAAAGATACAGGGCCAAATTCAGGTCCAGTAACAGCAGTGCTACTTGAGTTAAATCAAAGACATACAAGGGATGGTTGGTTGAAATATTTTGGAAAAGACAAAATTTATCCTTATCCTCAGCCCAAATCTCAAACCAAACCAAATGTGAACCCTTAAAAAAAAGGCCTGGGATAGTAAAATGCCTTCTTCCCACTTTCATTCCCCAAAGCCTTTTATTCTGGTATCCAGACAGGTGATATTTTTTTCTGGCTGTTTTGTTTCAGGGTCTTCTTTGTCTGTGTGAATATCATATTGGGCTGTGGGTTTGTGTTTTTTTTTTTTGGACAGGAGGTGATGAAGGGCTTGTTTCATATTTAGTAAAATCTAAAGACCGAAAAGAAAGACACTGATAGAATAAATGACTTAAAAACTGTGCAAACACTGGGACTTAATTACCACCAGATCTTCAAGTGAACTTTACACCTGCAATCAGGGCCAGATTTTCAAAGTAGCTCAGCACCTTGGGTGCATGTTAGAGGTTGAGCTCTTCTGAAAAATCTGTCCATAAAGTGTTACTCTGGGAGCCCGTCTGAAATTCTAGCTCTCATTTAGGTGTCTAAATTGGAGCTGAGCTTTTCTGAAAATCCTACCCAGATTGTGGGTGCTTGATCCAGGCTGGTCCCACATTTGAGGTGGGAGATGTGATTCCCAGCTCGCATAGACGTACCCACGCTAGCTCTGCTTGAGTTAGCTCACTAAAAATAGTAGTGTAGCCAGAGTAGCGGTGTGAGAGAGCCACCCACATATGTACCCTGTGGGTTTGGGTGCATACACACTCGAGTGGCTGTATGTGCTACTCCAGCTACTCTGCTATTTTTAGCCCAGTAGCTTAAGCAGAACTAGCGTGGATACCTCTATGCAAGCTGAGAATCACACCTCCCAGCTCAAATGTAGGTGTAGCCTTAGTGTGCATGTGTGTGGTGGGAGGGTTACTGCAGTGTGGCATTCAGATGGACACATGGACATCTTTCATGGGAGAACCTGCCCATTAATCAAATGAAACACTGCTGTATTTCACAGTAAAAACTACAGAGGCTTTATTTTAAGTATAATTTAGTTCTGTACTGGAGTCGCATGTGATGCTTCCAAGCAGAGTGTACGATTTGCAGATGGACATGTGCATAATGGGTAAAATGGGCATGAACATGATATTGGTATGTGTGTGTAGGATGTCAATATAAATGGCTGAACAGAGAGGGAAAATAGTCGTCATGCAGTTAAACCTGTCAAACACAAATGACTGAATCATGCCGTACTTTCAACTCATTGGATTTTGTCACCCTCTGAACACTTAGGACTATATTAAGTGTGTTTTCCCATGTTGCTAAGAAGCCTTGTCAGCTTGTGAGCTGACGGAACTAGAAGAGTTTGGTTTAACTCCCACATTTGCTGCTAAAGAGTTTTCCTGAGACTCTATTAGAGAGATACCTGCCTTTCTGGAAAACAAAGAGATGTTCTCTTATGTTACACCATCTCTAGCACTAAGAGAAGGCTCTGAGCATGGAAGGAAGGGAAGGACTGAAGCAATACCATCACAGGGTAGGGAAGGATTCCTAGAACTACATATGGAAGCCAGTCCCCTGAGAAATGTGTTTAGAATTCAGGCTGGAGGCATACAGCTTTAGAGGCAGACCGACTTTGCTTGGCTGGGGGAATATAATTTGTGAGAAAAGAGACAGGCCTTACTCCATACAACTTTGCCTCCGGATAAGCATCTGTGACCATATTCTGTTAGTTAGAAATGTGCACTGCAGTCCGATCCAACGCACACAACATTCTCTCTGAGTTGTAAGTGTGGCAGATGCAAAATTTCATGTTCTTAATACCTCCTTTCACTAGAGCACAGAGACTGTATAAGGGATTTATTACTAGCAGCTGAGCAGAAGACTTTTTTTTTTTTTGGCCTACCATTAGCTCCAGTGGTTACGATGCTAGCCTAGTACTCAGGAGACCAGGCTTCAAGTCCCTGCTCTACCACAGACTTCCCAGGGACCTTGGGCAAGTCAGCCAGCTGCTCTGTGCCTCAGTTTCCCCTCTGTAAAATCAGGATAACAGTGCTTCCCTGCTGCACAGGGGCGCTGTGAGGATAAATACATTAGAAAATGGGATGAGCTCAGCCACCACAGTAATAGGGGTCTTATAAGTACCTATGATGGAAGTTAAGGAGGTACCAGCACTGAATCTAAACTGGCCCCTGGCAGCCCCAGAACTGGGGGTGATGGTGCCACTCATAAACAGAACCTCACACTGCAAGCTGGTCCAAAAGGCTTGGTACTGCAAGGTAATGAATGACTAATAGAATTTGAGAGCATTCAGTATCTCCTTGAATCTCACAGAATCAGGCCCTTGAATCTTTCACGTGCTGTATAAGCTGGTGAGTGACCTAGCAATTAAAATGTCACTCATCAGCTATTAAGTATAGGCCCCTCTCCTCCTTTCCTGAAACATTTCTTCAGGAAGCAATATGCCACATTGACTGGCTTTCTCTTGTGCAATTTTTCCCCCCTTCAGATTTCCTTGCTTCCTTTATTTAGTGCCAGCAGAAAACAATATGGTTCCTTTCATTGTCTTCTATTAAAGACTTTCGAGAGTGGGGGAGATTATTACTGTTTCAGTGTGTGACATCATAATAGGCTCCTGTCCCAGAAAACAAAAGTCTTTGGAAGACAGTAAAGAGACAAGTCCTACTTATGATGTCACCTAAAAGACAGTAGTAGAAATAAAGAAAGAAAGGGGGAAAAAAGATAAGAATAAACATCTGTATATTGGGAATAACAATAACATTTGTTCTGCCTTTTATTTCGGAAAGCTGCCTTAAATTGTGCCTTGTACAGCACAGAAAAGACTTTTTTGTGTGTGCACAGATGGATTTATAATAATAATAAAAAAACCCATTGAAATGCAAAGTTTAGGATTCCCCCCACCCCATCAAAAAAAAAGTAAAAAAAAAAAAGATCAAATAACTCTCAACAAAAAAACCCCCTTACAGTTCTATTTTTTCTCTCCTGATCTTTTCAAGCTCGATCCCTTTTTATTATGCAGAACAAAATGTAGGGTTTCTTTTCAGTAGAGAAATACGTATATTCCTAGAAATATATTTTAGCTGGAATAACTCATATGGGGAATAGTAGTCACTGTATCTCCTATTTCTAACCCTCCTTCTGTGCCAGCCCAACTCTCCTCTCATGTCAATGGAGTTCCATGAGATTTGCACTGATGCGTGAGGGGAGAACTCTCTCTTAGAGTTGATTCAGGCAGACAAGCTGATCTGGATGCTGGTCTCACTTACAATGGTGTCAAGAAGCCATCCTACCATTGTGTTCCATGAGGATGTTCTGCATTTACACCAGACTAACTGAGATCAGCACCTGCCCCTCGGTCTTTACAGAAATGTAAGATTATGTCAATTTCCACATCATTAGCCTGAGAAATAACACTCCAGTCTCTGGGATGATCCTTGTGCTTATATAGTGCTTGTCAGCCATTGAGCTCAAGGGTAATATTGTTCTCTTTGTTTTACAGAGAGGGAAACCGAGGCACAGACTGCTTAAAGTGACTTTACCAATTTTAGTCAGCAAGTCAGTGGCAATAATCGAGATAGGTCCTGACTCTTGTCCAGTGCCCGTTCTACAGGACCATGGTGCCTCCCTTTACATACCTGCTGCTGTGAGGAACAAGTTGCCTTAAAACCCATTATAATCAACCCCATTACAACAGCTGCTCCAATTCCTATACTTCGTGGCTCTCCGAGGTGGTGTTATGACAAACATAGAGCATTACCACATTAATAAAACCAAACCACGTGTTTACATTTAATTTACTTCTCATAACAGTTATTTCTGAGCCCTATATACTGTTGTTATATATGTTTTTAATAACAACAGTTGTGCTTGCAATTATTTTGTAAGTCCTACACTTGAGCTTTGATAGAAATCCCACAATGTGATGCGTAGCCGGGGGAAGGGCTGCGTGCGATGGAATTCTTTTTAACTCTTTCCTTTATCATTTGCTAGAACTGGATTTATGGTGAAGAATAAAGCACATCGGCAGATCTAAGTTGCATTTGCAGGCTAGGTCTGAAGAGTTACGTCTGACATTGTGGTCATCATAAAAAATAAATGAATAAATGAATGGGACAGAAAAATGCATTTTTCCATCACGTGACTGATTTTACTAGCAGAGTTAGGATTTAACGACTAGATTAAAGCACCCATTTTAGTTCATCAGACAAAGCTGGGAATCTGTAGCCCCATCATAAGCAGGTGACCAGATTGCTAGCTACCATGGACACAGTGCCCAGCATAATGCAAAGTGGACCGTAAGGTAATTATTCAGTTGATAACCCCTGACTCACTTATTCAGTTGCTAATTTGCTTGGCTTACATGAGCTGTAACCAGCATTTAAAGATGCACTATGATATTTGAAGCCTAATTTATTCTCTTTATTAAAAATGATAAACAATATTTCATTTTCCCTTTTGGTGAAGATTAACTGTTTATGATCCTTGTGTATTGCACATAGCCATAACCATTATTCACTTCAGCACTTGGGCTGGGGCATCTGAGGGACTGAATATTAATAGGTTTGCCTGTTATTTGTTAGAGCATGGGAAGTATCACAGGAGGACATACCTGAACCAGCTGTCTATAAAATGGGGGTGAACTATGCCATATTTTCTATTATCCTTGGCTACTTAAAATAGCACGTATTCCTTTTTATCCTGTGAAAATGGCCTTTAACAAAATGGGTACATATTGTTAATCCTGAACATAACTGGCACACCTGCAAAAAGCCACATTGAACATCTAATTAGAACACAAGAACGTCCATATTCGGCCAGACCAAAGGTCCATCTAGCCCAGTATCCTGTCTTCCAATGCCAGGTGCCCCAGAAGGAATGAATTTGATAATTTCTGTCTTATTATCTATCCCTTTCTTTATGATTCCCAACATGCTGTTCGCTTTTTTGACTGACGCTGCACATTGAGTGGATGTTTTCAGAGAACTATCCACACTGACTCCAAGATCTTTTTCTTGAGTGGTAACAGCTAATTTAGATCCCATCATTTTATATGTATAATTGGGATTATGTTTTCCAGTGTGCAGTACTTTGCATTTATCAACGTTGACTTTCATCTGCCATTTTGTTGCCCAGTCACCCCGTTCTGAGAGATCCTTTTGTAGCTCTTCGCAGCCTGCCTGGGACTTAATTATCTACACACGCAATTCCCCATCTACACATGCAATTTCCTGATTTTTATGGGCAAATGGCAGCCAGTATTTTTAAAAATGAATTCCTAAAGACAGGCAACTAAATGAGTGGCCTGATTTTCAAAAATACCAAAGAGCCAGTAGCTTCTGATCTGAGCCAACAGGTGTTATAAGAAATTTCGAAAATCAGGCCACCGATTTAGGCACCTAAATACAGACGTGGGAGGCTGAGGGTGTAATGACTGTATGTACTTTGCTACAGCCTCCACAAGGCACTTAATGAGGGTTCTTGGTGTGAGACATTTCTAATGTGGGAGTAACTATGCAAACGAGATGGCGCAATTGGAGTGGCATGTGCTAAACCTCTGAGATGCCCAGCATTGATTAGATGTTTTTAGAAACTCAAGCAGACTCAAACTTAGCTGCATCCATGTAACAAATAATGATGTGCTTTCTCTCCTGACAAGTTGGGCTCCTAAAAATTTATTAAACATTATACTAGTGAATTTGGACGCCTGCAGGGCACCAGGATGGGGCTTTAACCCACAGAAGGAGTCACTGGGTCTTTGAGGGAAGGGGCACCTGTATGCAGAGGCATGGGATCACTGATGAATTTCCCTCACTAAATCTTTCCCTTTACAGTCAAGAAATGGCAGCACCCCAGCAAGTCATCTGGACTGGCATGCCTCAGAGACACCACACATACAGCATTCACCAGGGGGCATCAGCAGGAGAACAGCTGATACCAGTGGGTGGTACTGATTCTATTTTATGGCCATGTCCCAATGCAGAACCAACCTGTGGAACTCATTGCCAGGGATATTGTGAAGGCCAAAAGTATAAATGAGTCTAAAAAATAATTAGATAAGCTTATGGAGGGTAGGTCCATCAATGGCTACTAGCCAAGATGGCCAGGGATGCATCCCCATGCTCTGGGTGACCCTAAACCTCTGACTGGATGATGGGGGATGGATCACTCAATAATTGTCCTGTCCTGTTCATTCCGTCTGCAGCCTTTGGCACTGACCAGATCCTGGGCTAGATGGACCATTGGTCTGATCCAGTATGGCCGTTCTTATGTTCATGTTCACTGCCAGAGCAGAGGGAAGGTCCTGAATGATGACCTGTCCAGTTGGACAGAGCAAGGAGGGGTTGGTAAAGCATATAAATGCTTTAAAGGATAATATTGTGGTAGATGAGGAAGGGATATTTGCATCGGGCACTGGTAAACACACAAACAATAAGAATTCAGCTCCCTCCTGTTGAGGCATTTGCGGGAGTTAAAGTACATCATAAAAACCAAATTAAAATACATCAAAACATGTAATTAAAAAACCTGCCCTCTTAAAAATTGAATAAAAGAAAGTAACTGAAGGTGAAATCAAGGTACACAAAGGGTTGCAGTTATTAAGGGGTAAATTTAACTTAGACATATCCCCAAAACTTTCTGAGTGGAAGGGCAAAGAGCTGATAGAAGAGTTTTGCAAAGTAAGGTCATTAAGATAAACTAAGAAGTGATTACTTTAATTAGATACATTTATGGAAAATATAGTGCTGGGGACTCTTTTTCTGGCCTGATGCAGGTCTGCATGACTGAAGAGATTGCTTCCAACTGTATGGGTCTATGATCCTAGGGTACGATGACAGTTATATGGCAAAGTGCATCTCAATGCACCCCTTTCATACATTTATGTCAGCAGATTTTCTAAATTTTTAACCCATGGAGAGCACATTGATTTTTGTCTGCTAAAAAACAAGTAAATCACTGATTCTATAGGGATTTTATTGCTTTGCCATAAAAGGCACAGTTGTCTGAGGAGTTAAGAGCTTCCTGTGAGGTACTGAGCATGCTCATTGGCAATACATCACTCTCTGATACCCTGGTCTAGATCCAGAGGAACTGCACCCATATCAATGGAGTTACACTGATGTGGTAGGAAGCAAAATGGATCCTACTGACTAGAAAGCAAGAAACAATGTGAAGATGTGTGTGCTGTTCCTTTAAATCTGCAACGGGAAGGGGCCCAGGGAAGAGCTCTATAGTGAAGCCAAGATCCTAAACTGGGGTAAATCAGCATAGCTGTGTTTACATCAATGGAGCTATAGTGATTTACACCAGGATCTCTGGCCCAAAGTAGCTTCAGGGGTAAGACAGAACATTCTTCACTGTTAGAAAGAAAAAAAAATCTCTTTCTTTGATTCTTAACCATGGTCACATGACACATAGGGCCTCATTCTCCAGTCACTTACACCAGCGTACACCAGGAGTAACACCACTAAAGCAATGTAGTTGCACCAGTATAAAACCCCTGATAGAGAGAATGGCATCAGGCTCACAGTCTACCCGGACTGTCTGTGAAGAACTCTCAGGGTCCAATTTCGGCCCTAACTTCTAGTTTTGCTCACATACTTTTATACAGGCAACTAATGGCACTCACAAAAGCAGGTGCACATCCATTTTGCACAGGCAAACACTCATTTGCACAATGCAAATTGTGCAGCAGGGCAGCCAACTGCTTGAACTGCCTGAGCAAATGCAGGGCTTGCTTGTGCATCAAAGGGTGGGAGCCTCATTTTTGTGGGTGCAAAAATGGCCATGCAAAATTGATTGCCAGCCTCAGCTGGATGAAAATTTGATCCTAAATAACATCAGTGGGATTCTATGCCAAGATCAAGGAAATAAGATAGCTCTGTGTTTTCTATTCCTCAAATAACCCACCCTTAGCTTGAATGGGATTCAGGACATTGGGTTCAATTCTCAGCTCTCCCATGCGCTACTTGTGTGACCTTGGCCAAGTCACTTAATATCTCTGTCCCTCAGCTCCCCATATGTAAAATGGGGGTAATGATCCTTTCCTACGACATGGGGGTATGGCTGAAGTGAAATGCATAAATATTTGGAAGGTGCTCAAATGGTATGATGATGTCTACCGTACAGGGACTGAGATAAATCGAGTGAAAATACACAGCGGTACTGTCATACTTCATAAGATCACATCCAATGTAATCAAGAGGATTTAGTCCACCACAATAGCACGAGTCACACAAGATACAATTACTTATAGGGTAAGAGTGTAGGTTTGTTTCTTCATTTTAATTAAAAAAATGTAATAAAAGGATGTAATGATAAACTGATAAGCAATTGAGTTCCCCGCTTCTCCCAGTGGGTTACTGCACCAAACTCATTGTAATTAGAAAAGAGCCTATAAGACACCATAGGACATATATCAATGTTGTCTCAGCACCAATGAGCTACTCGTAGCGACCAGTTCATATGTTCAATTGCTACTAACTAGATTTTTCCCCCCTACCTTGATACACAAATTATATGCCAGACAGGGAACAACCTAGAGTGAATTTATTTAACACATCCCAGTATCGTGCCTATTTGGGAAAGAAATCTTCTCTCCAAAGAAAACTGATTGAAAATGTAAGTATTCCAGCAGGGCACCGGTGCCGTATGTTATCCATTGAACAGCGCAGCCTCACTCGGTGGTAACGCTGATAAACATTCCTCCTTGCTAACTTAGGTGTTAAAGTGCATCTCCCACCGCTTCTTTTAGGATGAATTATAAAATGGTGTGATCCAATGCTCCAGCCTGATTGGCTGTTGGGCACATGTCGATTTACACTACTGACAATATACATTCATGTGGCAGCATGAAGAGACATGTTGCCATTTAAATTTCAGATCGTTTTGCAGCTGCAAAGTGTAATAGCAGTAATAATAAGCTAGAAGCAGTGCTATCCATTAAAAGAACCCCAGACACTGTCGCATGTCTGTTTTGCCTCTGATTCTAAACGCTGGCTGCCAGCTGAACTTTTTATTCACAGTTCATTAAAAATGTCCTGCATTTCTTTGTTTATACATATGCAATACTTGTACTTATACAGTCCAGTGAAGAGAGCACAGGGCTGGGAATCAGGAGACTTGAGTTCTGTTCCTGGTTCTGCCACTTACTTATGGTGTCACATTCAGCAAGTCACTTTGCCTCTCTGTGCCTCATTGTCCCCGTCATTAAAATGAGAATAATGATGCTTTCCCCTGCCTTTGTAAGACACACTGAGTTCTATGGATGAAAAGCATGGATCGGTTTATTTTTATTTTGCTAAGCAAATTATACATCATGTAAATCCACTGAATTCAGTGAGGCTGCATGGGTGTAACCAGGACCAGAAGTTGGCCCATTATATGCTTGTGTCCATACATGCATACTGCTTTATTGTGCAAGTGAATATTCTGTATTTGTACAGCACCTAGCACAATGGGGTCTTGGTCCATGGCTGGGGCACCCAGGTGCTATTGAAATACAAAAAAATAATACTAAATAATAATAATCCTTAATAGAAAAGAGGGAGTCATGCGGAGTCTGATCTCAGAAACATCCTCCTATTTTGCACCTACAAATAACTGTGTCAAACAATTAACTGCTGAACACAAACAATGTCATCTGAGCATTAGCTACCTGATTTGCTTGTGCAGTCAGCTGGATGTCGACATGCTGTTAGTGGCTCCTACAATTAATTGAGAGTGCTTGGCTTGAAGCAGAGCCAGCCCTGAACTTGAACCTTCTGAGCCAAATGCCCTTGGACTTTGAGAAAATTTAGATTTGAAAGGAAATCCAATCTATACTCTACTGCTTGGGCCCAGCTCTAGGTTTAAATCCATGCTTTCAGGCATTTTTCAAGAACAAATGCAGGAGGTTCTAGGATTCTGCACAGGCATGCGTGTCTCTGTTAGAGGTCCTCATTTCTCCTGCTACAACTGATGGATGCAGAAGTTGCTGCTAGTCACTCAGACTTGTGAATTATTCCATTTGGGAGATATGTGCATTCACCTTCATGGGTAGCCTTAAAACACCTGCATGAAGACAGTCTCCTCCATCTGTGTGTGACATAGATAGAGACGATCATCTCTATTTTGCAGATGACAAAGTGAGGCACACAGGGGTTAGACCGTCCTTCTCTGGTAGTGAAGGCCCCTGAATCAGTTACACAGATCTCAGGAGGGGCAGGATTTCTGGAGCTCACATGGGGTGAAATCCCCTATACACTGAGAAGCAAAGACCTGCAGAGACTCAGCACATCCCAGTGCACAAGGGAGATTTGGAGCCAGGAGATCTGCCATTCATCTCTCCCACCACTCATGGTTCTGCTGCCTTAGCAGAAGGATTACTTCATTCCCCCAGAAATCCTGAAAGATCACCCAAACACACAACCGGGTTACTCAGGCTGTGCAGGGAGGGCAGGATTTGGTCACAGAGATTAAGAGTCTGACCCAAACCACATCCTTTCCATTGACTTTCAGTGGGTTTTGGATCAAAGCCTAAGGCCCAGACGCTCACAGGTATCTGGGCCACTGAAATCACACAAAAAGCTTGTCCCACAGAAACCCTGGTGTCTGAGTTGGGAAACAGAACCCACATCGCCAGATTCCTAGTGTGGGGCCTTAACGATCACATTGTCAGAACCGTCACATTTGCACATCTCGACAGCAGCCAATTGGAGCAGATTTGACAGGGAAAGGAGGAAAGCCGCAGAATTTCCAACGTGCAGCACTGAAGCAATCCAGTCAGTAGAGTTCCAGGATGTTCTTGATGTCATCTTTTATAATACGATGGAATCCATCCAAAATAAACAAGACCGGATACACTGGGTTTAGAGAATCTGAAACGAGGGCAGTATCTATATCAGAAGATGGATACATTTATTTATCAATGATATTTTATTGCCTAGCTGCCTTTTTTTTAAGGTGTGCCAAATTAACACAAGAATGGCAATGTTGATTTTTTTTTTATCTCTACTTTTCAGCAAATAGGAAAGCTCAGCTCTGGCAGAGCTTAAATTTGTGTATGAAGAGAAAAAAAATTCTGGTAAATATGTTGTTACTGATTTAAAAATCTATTTGTTCAGTAATTTCTGCTGGAGCCATCATTATCTTGCCAAAGCAGCTGTTGGAATATTAACTAGACACAGCAGTAACAAGTGGAATATAATTAGCACTCCTTGTTCCAGTGAATTTTCAGTTTTAACTAGAAACAATTTGCAATGAATCTCCGTGCTGTTGTAATTAACTTAACGAATGCACCACACATACCGACGACTGTATTGAGTACTGTAAGAAATCACTGAGGGTTTTGCTGATGGGGCAGACCTATTGCCTAATTTTGGCCAGCTATTACATGCAAAGGATAGCTTTCCCGTTCGCTTCACAGAATGCCACTTACAGTTAAAGGCTAGCGTGTAGTTCTTAAAACATGAGGAGGAAATTACAAGAGCTCAATTCCATATGCTTGATGTTTCTGGTGTCCTTTTATAGTGTACTCAGTCAGGTCACATATCTTTTCCCAAAGTACTGGGTTTCAGAAAAACAAACAAACAAACCCAGAGCTCCGTGGCCCTAAAGATAGAAAAAGATGCACCAAGCAAGTTTTTCCAAAAAACCCTTTCCTCTAGAGCTTTAAAGCCCCACTTCTGCAAAACGGTACACACGAGTAACTTTGCTCATGTGAATAGTCCCATCGACCTCTATGTGGCTCCTGCCATAATTTAGAGCAACCCCAGAGGTAGTTGTTAATTACAGTGGCTCCTTGCAGCTGCCCCGAATGGCCAGATCACAGAGCGCTCTGGGCACCTTTTCCTTCCACTATCAACACACTCTCAGTCTGCCTCCTGGCATGACATTCTTGTGATGGTCTGGTCCCGCTGCCCCTTCTCAGACAAGACTCCCAGTAGGGAGCAATCAGCCAGCTGCTTCACCAGACAACATGAAACTCACACCCGTCCTCTCTGAATGTAATGCTACAGTGAAGGCCAGGGTGAAGACAGAAACAAAATCCTCATAGGATAAAGAGAGACAGAACCAAGGGACCCTGTAGAGAGACTGCAAAGGGAAGTCATATAGTGTGGAAGATGATCTCAAAGGAAAGGCTCTGGCACAGAGACCGAGAGTGAGACGCCAAAGGGTGTAGAGACAGCGTTCATTTCCCTCACTAAAAGAAGCATTAGGTGGTTCTTAGTATCCAAGTTAGCAAGTTAATTCCAAAGCAGTCAAACTCTCATACACCTAGCACAAGCACATGCTTCCTAGCCATTCTGTGGGTAAAGATAGGGCCATTCAGCAGCACTGCCAACTCTTGTGATTTTCTTGCAAGTTTCACACTATTTACTTGCTCAGTCCCAGGCGTGGTTGCCTTGCTGATGCCTTAATTTTCACTCCTTGGAGCCAGCCGGGCATGAATAGATATTAGGGTACTGACTTTGTGTATGGTTAGTGGGCTGCAGGCTGGCTTACCTGCTGCCACACCTAAATAACCAGCTATAGTACACAGTATCCCCTCTGCCTCAAACCAGTTTTTCTCAATCTCTAGCTGCCCCCAGTTCTGGTCTGAAGACATACTGTATCATGTCCTCCTGCCTCTTTTACAGGTGGAAATACAGTGAGTACATCCGTAGCCGCTTCTTGGCCTTGCCATCCCTGGTATGTGTTTAAGTGAATGTTTTGTCTGTGTAAGTGCTTGTCTCTATATAAAATATTTGACAGGTGTGTGCAACCGTCTCTCTATTTTTCTATTCCTCCTTGTCTTCCTTGCACCAGTCAAAATTGCAAGAGGTGACTGAGGTGAAGCATTTATATGAAACTGCAATGCACAAGATTATGAACATCATGACATTTCAAGCTATTCTGCAAAAAACCACTGGGGTCCTGAAAGTTCTATGGATAATGCAATGTTGAAGACTTTGTACACAATCACAAACAACATTATAGTGTAAAATTTTACACACACAAACACACACACACACACACACACCTATCACTGATTTTGACCCATTCTAGTTACAACATAGATCCAGGAAGGGGGGATTCCCACAATGCACCAGTTAGAGAATCTGTGCTGTATCTTTGATAGCTATAACTAGGCCTAACCAGGGTTGTAGCCAGAATGGTTCTAATCCCTGTGCAAACAGGATCTATACTAGAGTTGGTCAAAAAAAATTTCTACCATAAACGTTTTGACAGAAAATGACCTGTTTTCCCCCAAAGTAATTTTTTTGTGGAACATTTTAATTTCTTCCAAAAATGTTTTGGTTTTTCAATGAAAAAACAAACGTTTTTCATTTTCCAACCCTCTACCCCCTTTTTCAGTTCTTGTTGCCTCCTTTGTTTTTGCCTATTTTTACTCCCTTTTTATATTTATTTATTTGCCACTGGAAAAGAGGAGGGCAAAACAAAAAAAAAACCCTGAAGAAAAATGACATGTAAAAAATTGTATCCAGTATTGTAGCTGTGTCAACCCCAGGATATTAGAGAGACACGTTGAGTGAAGTAATATCAAGCTTGTCTTTCTTCCCAACAGAAGTTGGACCAACAAGAGATATTACCTCTCCCACCTTGTCTATGTAAAAAATTGACAATTTTCAACCAGCTCTCACCTAAGCATTTTTCCATGGGTGGCTTGATTTGATGGAACAGCACATTTTGTCTGACTCCAAAGCCAAGCTGAAATCTGTTAGGAGAGTGAAAGTTAGAATAAACAAGGAACTGCCCAACCTTGGGATATTTTTCATTTTGGTTTTCAATAATTGGTTTCTTCCATTTACATCCCTGAAATCATATCAAAGGCCCTGTTCCAAGGATTAGCTCCAGTTTGTGCAGAGCTCATTGCAAGATTGAGGCTTAATTTGGAAATTTACCTACAGCTTTACCTTTGAATCATCTCAAGGTAGAGACTGTGCTTGCAAAATCACATTACCAAGCAATTAATTTGTAGAGGAGTCCATTGTCTTGAGAAGATGCAATTCAAAACAAGTTTGGCTCTATGGCAAATAAAATACAATAAAAAATAACAAACTAGGGCTTGAATATATTTACAAACCAAGATGACCAATATGAAGATTTCTCTGAGCAAATGCCCAGCCACCAATATAGAGAAAATGGAAAGGAAAAAGAAATAGGATAAAAATGGTCGGGAATCTCTCACTTGCTTTCTTGTGAAAGAAGGGAGATTAGGAGATGGTCTGTCTTTTGGACACATCAGTAGCAGCCCTACAGAAAGGAAGAAATGAGCTGACACATTGTAGCAGAGCTTTCTATACAGAGGGAAGCACGAGCAAGAAAAGTGATAGTTCAAAAGGCTCTGGTGCAGCCCTCTTTAAATAAGGTGTGAGCTTTAAAGAACCACATGGGCAAGACTAAAAGAAAAATCCTTCAGCCCGTGCCTGCAAATATAACTACGTCAAGTGAAAACTCCTTTAGCCCTCACAGAGAATGGTAGCAAAATGTATTTAAGCCATGCTGCTGCAAAACACAGTTTTTGACATCTAATTCCTAGAATGCAGGAGAGGTGGGATTTTTTGGTTTTTAAGTATTACTTCATCCCTTATTGTCTTTTTCCATTAAGATCCCACACACGTGGCCATTCATCCCCTCGGCACACAGGAGCCAGATTGTTTGCTGAAGTGATAGATTAAAAAAATTCATTCTGTTTTGAGGATGTTTAAACATTCAAAGCAGGAGCATAACTGGCTGCTGCGTAACCAGTTTAACAGTTTCCCTGTTGCTCTCCAGCACAGTATCTGCAAGACTCAGGTTGCAGATTCCATATCGTATTTACGGTCAAATAAAATCAGTGGATTTTTTTCCCTTTGTTTCTAATATTGATTTTTCAATTTGCAGATCAATTTGCATTGCAGTGTTCCACATTTTATTCTCCTGAGCTGGACCTAGGCTGATATCTTGCTGTGCAAAAATGAATGGAAGTCTTGTGATCCAAAAGGAAGCACCCACCTGTGTGTGCACACACGCGAACACACACATACACATACGCACACACACACAAATTTTGGTAAATGAGTTGACAGACACTCCTATGAGATCGTGCTTGCAGCCTGAATTTCATATCAAGATTTTTTTTCCTCCACCAGGTTGAATTGAGATATTTGTGTTAGGGAGGCAAAAGATTTGAATATCCAACCCTTCTCCATCCAGTATGTGCTTGCATGCATACAAACAGCAAAGGGGTGAAAATCAGAGTGCCTTGCCAGCAAATATATACTTCACCCCTGCAAAAATGGTGTAATCTGTTTTTCCTGTAACTAGACTTCTTGACACTGCCTGCAGCATCCCGACATCATGAAATCAGCTGAGCCTGTGATAATGGAGTTTACATGTTTGACTGCCTTTTTTTTTCTTTTTTTGTGCATTAGGATTTAAAATTCACAGTTTAAGCCAAACCTAATACTTCATGTTCAAAACATAAAATATATTGTGCTGCAGAAAAAAGCTGGTGCTGTCCCCTGTACTCAGCCATTTCTGTCTTAGGCCAAAAGAAAGAGGTCACCCATAATAATAAGGTCACCCATCACCATGGTATCTGAGCGCAATTTGATTTAAAGAATGCTATAAAAGTCTGTGGAAAGGAAGCAAAGTAAAAGCACTCAGAGTAACTTCAGTAATAATTGAAATGCAATTAAGATGTGCTACCAAACTGAGTATTTCAGATCAGAGTTAATCTGCGGAGAGGTTACTGGTATTATAAAAGTTAGAGCCATTAGGCCTGATTATTCTCTCATTTACACTTAAGTCAGTGGGGAATTACACTGAAGTCAATGGAGTTTCATCAGTGTAAAACCAGTGTGAGTGACAGTAGAATCCTTCCCATAAGATATGATCCTACCAGGTGCTTAGTCCCTGTCACTTCTGTTAGTGTTTCCAAGAGCAGTGGGTGCTGAACCTCATTCAGGATTAGCTTTGAAAAGAGAAACACTGCCGGAGAGTACCAGGAAAAAATGGAGCTGCCACATTGAGGCTTTTGGTATATGCTTTTCATGACTTCCTTGCAATTGCAACAGGAAACACATTCGGGATTTGCTTGAGGTTTAGGCATTTAAATACACATGGGAAATTATTTGTCATCAGATCATATTGTTATTTTTTGTTATTGCATTTTTACATAAGATGAGCTTCGTTTCCACTCTAATAAGAACAAAGGCACAGAGGAGCAGAAGGGTGGTCCATCTAATCCAGTAGCTTGACTCTGACAGTGGCCAGTTGCAGATGCTTCAGAGGAAGGTGCAAGAAACTCTGTAGTGGACAATTATGGAATTAACTGCATAGGAGGAAGTTTCTTCTTAATCTCCTTTGGTGAGTGGTTGGTGTATGCCTAAAGCATGAAGGTTTGCATTCCTCCTAAAAATAAGAGAGAAAAGACGATGACCCTTATGTTGGCCCCATGCATAGGATGAATTTCATCCTTATTGTCTGAAGTCCTGATTCAGAAAAGCACTTAAGCATGAATTTATTTAACCACGTGAATAATCCTGACTGTGTTCAGTATAGCATGTAAAGTGTGTTTACTTTTAAGCAAATAAGTGGTCCAAGTCAATGGGACTTAAGCACATGCTTAAAACTAAAATTAAGCATGTGCTTTGCTCAATCGAGTTCTGCATTAGCATGCTTTCACACCCTGATACATACGACTCCTAAAACCTCAGCCAGGATAACTTAGCAAAAGTTAAAAAGAAAATCCATTTGGAACTGCCATGTTGAAAACTGTCTGGCAAGCTTGATTCCTCCAGAACTGTGCTTGCAACCCTTATCAAGCATGATTGTTGCAAGCAAAGATCTACCAAGGTTTCCCTCTCTACTTTGGATTGGAGTTCATTGTTTGGAGGGGAGGGAATGCTATCGATAACCCCTCCAGCAAAGTCTTCTATTGTAAAGATGGCTTTATCAAGTGTGGATGGAAACCAAAGTACAACTGGGCTAAGTTGTCATCATGTTTAAAATTCTGGTGATAAAAAATAGGAACAGTATTCCTCCACCCAGGCTTATCTCCCCTGGAGTCATGTAAGATGAAGACTAGTGAAAACTCGGGGCAGCTTTGTTGCCTTTTTACAATTCCCAATGTACAGTAGCCCATGATGTTTATTATGAAATAATGTGATTTAAGTGACTATAGTAGTTCATGAAAAATGACCCCAGTAAATGCTGCCTGGGAAACTAGATGCAGTAAATTATCACATTTCTTAACATGATCATTCTAGTTGTATACTGTATGTTAACTTAAATGTGCCTAAATGGACAGTTCAGTAGCCTATACATAAACTCTTTAAATGATTATCCTATTAAGGGCTATCATTGAAATGGTTTAGGCGTGTGCTGTATCATTTAGGCATATGAGAGAAAAACTGAAGTTACTGTTACTTTCAGACAAAGTGCAAATAAGCTTTTCGTTGCATATTAATGAATTGCTAATATCACAGCTCTTCCGGACCCATCTTTATGCATATTTTAGTAATGCTATTTGCACAGTTGTATAATTTGAACTCTCTCATTTTGAAGCACCAAGATTAAAAATGGTGGTGGGGGGGAACCACCCCAGAAATGAAAACAAAATGAATATCCTCCACACACAAATATGGGACTGAGTAAAACCTAAGTGTTTAAATTAAATGTAGCTGACCGTGTTTCACTTTAAATGTACGCTAACTCATTTTTCCTAAAAAGCGTATAGTGTAAGATTTTGCTGATCTAGACCCCAATTTGAGAAAGCATTTACACATCTGCTGAAGTCCATCTCTATTGTGCTTCCCTGAAAAGAGATGCTCTCTTGTGTCAGGGCACTAGAGAATTGTTTTGTTCTTTGGGCCCAATCCTGCAAATACTTACTCACATGAAGCAGCAAAGAATCCTGTGGCACCTTATAGACTAACAGACGTTTTGCAGCATGAGCTTTCGTGGGTGAATACCCACTTCTTCGGATGCAAGCATGACTGCTTACATCCGAAGAAGTGGGTATTCACCCACGAAAGCTCATGCTGCAAAAGTCTGTTAGTCTATAAGGTGCCACAGGATTCTTTGCTGCTTCTATAGAACCAGACTAACATGGCTACCCCTCTGATACTTTACTCACATGAGTAATCCTTATATAAGGAGTAAGGACTATCTGGACAGGTAAATATTGAAGATACCAGAATCAAAGCTATGGACTAAATCCAAAATGTTCATTGGCTCAAATAGGAGAAATATCAAGTTCACATATATAAATGTAAACAATAAAGAAGAGTTAAATGATTAAATTATTTATGCAAATAAGAACATTCTTCCAGGACAGAGAAATGTATTAAGAATTACACATTCGACTCTGCACAACTAATAATACATTTTCATGTATTTTCAGCAAATTTTATTTGGCAACAGCATCAAGAAAATAATTTATTTAATTTAGTAAATAATTTTAAATTGTGTCACCTTCATTGCTTTAGATTCCAGTTTTGGTTTTGTTTTAGTGCTTGCTAATATAACAGCCAAATAGTCACTAACAAATATATTATTCCTATAGAAGAATTTTATTTTGAGAATAGTATTTTTGGTTTTCTTTTTCAAAGTCACGTGTTTAACGTGTGATTTTTATGTCAGCATTTCATTATTGCTTTTGATTAAGATAAGTGCCGTTAGAAAAATAGGGTAATAGTGGAGGCAAATAGCCCATTGTGAAACATGTCTTTTATTTAAAATCAATGGCAAAATTATTTGTCTCAAATGCAACATCATTATCAACTGAGCTCCTAAGAAAAAGCTAGATTTTCCATGGGATGCTCTATTCTGCAAGTGATAGTGTTGACTCCAGCTCTATTATAGTGGTAGAGTAGTCTAGTGGATCGGGCACTGGACAGGAAGCCAGGAGACTTGCATTCTGTTCCCCATTCTGCCATTAACTTGCCGAGTGACTCTAAGTAAGTCACTTCCTTTTTCTGTTCCCCCTTCTGCCTTCTGTCAAAGGGGATAATGATATTTGACTATGATTTTTCCTTGAAGAAGTTCTTTAGGATCCATGGTTGAAAGGTTCTATATACGGTTAGAAATACTGTATGGTTGTTTAAAAGAGAGACATGAACATTTACTTCTTATTGGCACAAGGGCTACCATTAGGATGTTGAGAAACTCAGCTTTTAAGTAAAATATGGAATTCCAAACAAAGCAATTCAGAGCTCAGGAAAGGCAAGACATGCTGCTTACTGTGTGAATATTTTGAAAGCTATGCTTAGTAAATCCAAAGTGCCTTCAGCTGAGGGCTAAAGTTCAAATCAGCATGCCTCTGAGTTGCAAGGACCTGAGCTAAATATGGAGCTTTGCGTGGCAAGTCTGGGGGTTGTGGACACCATTTTCTCTGATGTGGACTGAGACCACCAACTCATTTCACATGCGCTACCAAACTACTTTTAGAACCTGATCCAAAGACTCTTAGTGACTGCTCTGGCTCCTACTGAAGGCAAAAGCACACCTGATTCCACGTCACTTCTGCTGTAGGATCAAATTCAGCTCTTGAAAACATCCAAGCAATTCATTACCTACCATATCAAATGTAAACTTCTCATATACAGAGATCAGTGGACTTGCACAGATACAACTGGAAGCAGAAGTTGGCCAGTAGACTGCATTTGAACTAGTGGCATAGAGATAAAAGGCAGTTTAGATCCCATTTCTGATCCGGAGGACTGTCCAGTCCTTCACCTCTATGTTGACTCTCCTGACTTTGGATGGTTTGTGGCTTTACCTGAAATGTCAGTGTAGCATGGCCTGAGCGGTCTTCTGTTTTCAGAAGATCAACTTATTAATTTTTTGTAGTAGTAATTGCTTTATAGCACCTAAAGGTGTATTGGATGCTTCACGAAAGAAAGATATGGTCCTGTGCCTCAAAGGGCTTACTCTAAATTTTATACTTGACACCATGTGTGGGGGATGACAAATAGTAGGGAGCAGATGGGGAGAGAGCAATAGAATCACACCATTACTCAGTTTAGGCATTTGCATTTCGTGGTGGTTCATTTAAGTTGCATTATACAGGTCTCATTCTCATTTTCACTAAGGTCATCTTAGACCCCTTTTGCAATGCAAACGAATCTTCAAGTGGGAGTAAATTGTAAATTATATTTGCACCCACTTTAATACCCCTTTACCTGACTAGTGCAGCATAAAGTAGCTGCATGTATATGTATGTATATATGCGCACACAAACACAAACAACCAACATGGTTAGTTTTCAAAGCAGCCAAAGCTAAAGGATTTGGATACACAACACACTAATTTCAGTGGGAGTTGGCCAATTCAATCTTCTAGGCAGCTTTGAATATCTTACCAGAAGATCACGAATATTCCTGACCCACTGATTGTCAGCATTTCAGAGGAAAGCTTCACACAACTTTTGCATATACTAATATGAACCCTAACAATGATCTTTAAATCAGATTCCAGTGGCTAATAGTCACTGCTCAGTAAACACATGTGCAATAATTACCATTAGTATTAATGAATGTTATATGAGAACTCAGAGGCATATGGCCCTTCATCTGTATTTATCCCAGTGATAATGTGAAATATAGCATTGTATCCAGATAGCTGATAAAAATTAAATCCAGGCCTTTTGTAAATTATATCCATTTAGGTGAGGTCAATGGTATTTTTTCAAATAGACACAAGATTTCTTCTGTGCTTCCTGTTATAAATGAACAATTTAAAATTGCATCATTATTTAGGTTCTCCTTTTTTGTTTAAAATGAAACATTATTTATCATAGACTCACATTACAGGTAAAATAACTAAGGACAGTACATGCATCATAATGAATATGATCTGCAGCATTTTACACTGCATAATAAAAGGAATGTGTGCCCGTATCAATGTAAAACATACAAATGGCAATAATTTAACGCTGAATATTTTTGTGCCTTTAATTAAAATAAACTAATAAAGATTTCAGAGATGCACTTATTTTAATAGAATGCAGAGTTATAATTGGTGACCTATTTTAAGCAATTTAATTTCCCATGACCTGCTTTCCAAATTAACATAGTAATAGAACAATGTTTATTGTGTTTGGGAATATAAGTTTCTCCTTCAGAGATGACATATGCTTTTGTGATTTGATTTAAAGGTGTATTCTTTTATTAAAATGTTCATATAAAGGTCTTGTAAATTATGTAAATGTTTCTTTTTATGGCATTTAATGAGCCTAGAATTTTAAATCAAAGCAGAATCAAAGAAAATAAACAAGGACATCTTGACGATCAAGAAGATCACTATAAAAAATGGCTCAGCTCAGTCACTCTGAATTTATTTGAACTCTCTTTCTCTTAAAAAAAACCCCATTCTTTATAAAGACAACTTCCTCCAACTATACCATGCAAGCATGCACCCACACACACAGAGGTCCAGTCGGAAACTGCTCTGTATTGGTCCTATTTTGAATTATCCTAAGCTCTAGTGGCATCGTGTTCCAATGGCGGGAGGTGTAAAATGCACTCCCTGTGACCGTGGGACAGCAGAATCATTCTCAAGTAGGGTGACCAGATGTCCTGATTTTATAGGGACAGTCCCAATTTTGGGGGCTTTTTCTTATATAGGGTCCTATTACCCCCCATCCCTTGTCCTGATTTTTTACACTTGCTTTCTGGTCACCGTATTCTCAAGTGGCCTAGTGAAACTATTATTTCTGGCTCCTGCCACTCCTCCATTGGGATTCTGGGCTCAACTCTGATCTCATTCACTTGAGTATTGACATAGGGCCCATTTCCCAACTTCAGAGCTGGCTTTCAGTATTGAAACACACCTCTGGAATTGTTAGCGTCCTCTGGATCCAGGTGCACTTTTCTGCTTGCCAGTAACGTATACTCTTGCCTGAAACAAAACTCCTATTGCCTTTTCAGTGAATTCACGTTTAAAGAAAAACTGTGACACCCATGACTTGTTTCAGATATTATTTATGAAATCAAGTCATTCTTTGAGAGGCAGGCTGAGATAGACTTCAAGTGAAGTTTTTGTTATTTTTCAACTAGAGTCATACAATGTCCCTGTGCGCCGAGAAGCAAATCATTTATAGGAAGGATCATTGTTTATTTAGAAAAAAGAAACAAATGTCTTACCATTTTATAGGTCCCATTTTATTACAAAATTTGTATTGCTGATTCTGTATGTTGGAGAGTTGAAAACTACAGCAAAGAAACTTGGTGCATGTATTTAATTAAATAATTTGGGTGCTTTTTATTAATTACTATTATTTGCATTACAATAGTGCATAGGAGCCCTCTCCATGGACCAGGTCCCGATCATGCTAAGCTCTTTACAAACACAAAACAAAAATGGTCCCTGCCCCAAAGAGCTTACAGTGTCAGAGCTCGTCTATACTTGAAATGCTACAGTGGCACAACTGCAGCATTGCACCTGCGCTTCTGTAGCGCTTCAGTGTAGACATTACCTGTGCTGATGGGAAGGGCTCTCCTGTCAGTGCAAGTAACCCATCTCCCCAACAGGCAATAGCTAGGTCGACAGAAGAATTCTTCCATCGACCGAGCGCTGTCTACACAGGGATTTAAGTTACCTTAACTCAGGGTTTCTCAAACAGGGGTTGCCACTTGTGTGGGGAAAGCCCCTGGTGGGCTGGGCTGGTGTGTTTACCTGCCCCGTCCGCAGGTCTGGCCAATTGCAGCTCCCACTGGCCGCGGATTGCTGCTCCGGGACAATGGGAGCTGCTGGAAGCGGCGCAGGCTGACGGACTTACTGGCCGCCGCTTCCAGGAGCTCCCATTGGCCCGGTGCAGCGAACTGTGGCCAGTGGGAGCTGCGATTGGCCAGACTTGCGGACAGGGCAGGTAAACACACCGGCCCAACCTGCCAGGGGCTTTCCCTACACAAGCGGCGACCCCTTTTTGAGAAACCCTGATCTAATTTTCTAGTATAGACCAGCTCTAAGCATAAGACAACAGTTGGATACAGACAGACGGGGAAGTGCAAGGAAGCAATGAGACAAGATTGGTCAGCATGCTAGTCCACCACCTCAGCATACCAGCAGTCTAACCTCGAAATGAAAGAAATGAGAACCAAAACTGAGATGGAACAAGGAGCTGTTTAAATTTTCCCAGATCCATGTTTATTAAAAGGCTGCACATGTGGAAAAAGAGAGGAGTGAAAGCGTGCAAACAAACAGGAGCCCAAAGGCAGAGAAAAGTTGGCGTGTGGCAAGTACACAAGTTGATGAGGCAGTGACAAGAATGCAGCCTGTGTTCCTCTGCTAGTAGAAAGACAGTGGCATTTTTCATACAAAATAGCAGTACCCGCATCAGAGCTCAGGCACAGATATGTGCTGGTAGGTTTTACATCACAGATAACCCTGCTGTTCAATACAGGATTAAAAACATGACAGGGCAATGATTTACAGGGCCATTAGCAGGGGCCTCGAGTGTGCTGGGAGGCCTGGGGTGAAGGCCGACTGCCTTTCGCCACCTGAGAAATGTATTTATAGTCCACTAAAACACACCCTGGAGTACAGTAATGCTATTTTAATATGGAAGGGTCACTTAAATGTTATTAGATTTGGGGGGGAGAGGGTGTCATTGACTATAGCATGCCACTGTAAAAATAACTCTGCTTTGGGTTATTTTAAGTGTATTTTGTACTGTTAAAACAAGGTCCTTGTGGATCACTCTCATTCCCAGTATTCGCCACAATGTGCCATTCCATCTTCCTATTTGAATAGGTTTGCTGTTAATCCCCTCTTGTGTGTGCTTGTGTGTGTGTGCTTGCACATTTTCTCTTACACACTCAGGTATGTGTACATTTGTATGTATTTGAATGTGTACATATAACTGTTTCAAATGCGTGACTCAAACTTAACTCTAAATGAAGTCATGGCCATAATATGTATGAAATCTAACTCAATCTAAAAAGGACCACTCCACATTAAAATAGTACTATTTGACATGGTTTGTTAACATACCAAGGAAGCATTTGGCCTGGCTGAAGAACAGTATCTATATGGCACTCTTTCTAACGCCTTAAAAATCACATTTTAAACATATGACTTAATACAGTGAACTTTTAACAGGAGAAAACGATCTTCACTGCTGTCCTTTCTCCATACATGAGGAGAGTAGGTGAGTGATTTTAACACGGGGTAGATTGTAGCACCAGATCTCCCAGTGATGAGCATGATATAAACAACTTTCTCTGCCAGTTCCTCTCAGTTTAATCAGACTCAAACAGGCATGTTCATTAGTTTAAGAGTGTATCCACCACACTACATGGAGATGCTCTCTAACTACTTGTTATAGCCTCATCTGTTAAGAAGTTACGATCAATGTATCTTTTAACATGGTTTATAAGGTGCCCAAGGAACATTTGGCCTGGTTAGATCTTGCCATGAGCTTTGCTAGTGACCAAATGTCTAGCACAATCATTTTAGCATTCTATTTTTTAATCATTTATATTTATTTAAATAAGAATATTGACTGTCCGAGTCTCTCTCTCTCTCACACACACATACACTCACTCGTTCTCTTTTTGTAGGGTGTTGTTTCTCTCTTTCACGAGCTCGTACTAACCCGTCCTCTCCCCTACCTCCCATCCAGCAGACACTCCCAAGTATTCACAGACATCTAGACCCAAATCCAAAATGTTATGACAATTTGTAATACCATTTGTTAAAATCAACATCTAAACATTTCGAAACAGCTCCCGCTCCAGAAAAGGGTCAGTATCGCACCAAAAATAAAATCTCCCAGTGACTGATAAGGGTTTGAAGGTAGGATTAGCTCATTCAGCAAACCACTGAAGACTATGGGTATGTCTACACTGCAATAAAACACCCACAGCCGGCTCATGTCAGTTGACTTGGGCTCATGGGGCTCGGGCTGTGAGGTTATAAAACTGCAGTGTAGATGTTCTGGCTCAGGCTGGAGCTTGGGCTCTGGGGTCCCTGGGCTGAAACATCTATACTGCAATTTTAGAGCCACAAGAGCCAGCTGTGGGGGTTTTATTGCAGTGTAGACGTACCCTATGATTCAGGAAGCATTAAAAAGAGATATACAGCTCCCAATCTAGGAAACTTAAGAAACCTTAAAGTGCATCCTTGGTGATCCTGTGATTTCTGTTGTGTTCTTTGCCTTTTATGACCTTATTAAAATACGGAATGGCTAGAGGACTCTGCTGAGAAGACTCAACCATCCAAGTGAATGAATGAAATTAGCAACAGTGGAGAAAATGGACAACCAAAGTCATTTTCTTCTCAGACTAAGTCCAGCCAAATTCTGATTTACATCAGTCTGTCTGGCTCAGAACTTACAGGAGGCAGTGAGGCCTACAGGACAGAGCACTGGAATGGGACATGGGAGACCTGGATTCTATTCCACATTCTGCCACTGGCCTGCTTGGGTGACCTTCGGCAAGTCACTTCATCTCCCTGTGTTTGCCTTTACCCATCTGGAAACTGGGCATAATGATACTGACCTCCTTTGTAAAGTGCTTTGAGATGTACAGATGAAAAGAACTAGGTGGGATTGTTATTCCATCCACATTTCTAAGGGTATGTCTACACTGCAATTGAAGGTGTGATTGCTGATCAGGTAGGCATGCCCATGCTAGCTTTAATCTAGCTAGCACAGCGAAAAATAGCCATGAAGACACAGTGGTACGGGCTTCGGTGCAGCCTGAACCAACCCACCCGGGACCTTGGGAACATGCCCACGTTGCTAGCCCATGCTGCCATGGTCTGCACTGCAATTCTGAGCCACATTAGCCAAATTAAAGCTAGCATGGTATACCCACCCAAGCTCCAATCACACCTCCAGGTGGATGTACCCTTAAGCTCCTATCGCCATGGGGATCGACTGAGCCGTTTAGCCTCAAACCTCACTAAATGTCAGTGTGTAACTTCTGTTCCACTCCAGGAGCAGCCTGGAGCAGCAGAAAGGAATTGAGATTCCTAGAAAAATCACAGTTCCTCCCCGGGTCCCTTCTTCTTCCAGCGTGCATAAGTTATGGTAGCATTTGAAAGGAGGAAGCTTATCTTTCCCACTCAGGATTGGCCATATAGTCTGATCAGAGAATGGAGGAGGAGGCAGAACCAAAGTTCCTATGATTCCCTGCCAATTCCCATTCCCTCCCTGCCCACTTGCTGACAGTGGGAAATGTTCTGAGAATAATGGCTATGCTCTGATCCGGACCCAGGATCTGCACAGGGCAAACAAAGGGGCTAGGACCCAGAGCCTAAATGATATTTACGCGCCTATCTTCCATTGTTTTCAGAGGATCTGGGCCCAGGTGCCTAATTCCTCTTTACCCCACCGGTCAGGGCAGCAAACCAAAACCTATTAGATAAAAACAAACCATACATCAGTTAAGGAATGAAAATATCGAGGACAAAGAAATCTGCTAAGAGCAGGTGTTTCTAGTGCATTGAGAGGTAAAATGCAACAGAAAAATGACCCGATAGAAAAGGAGGAGTCCCAGACTGCAGACTTTATCCACCTAAAATTCCCCACTGACTTTAGCACTGGAGGATTGGGCCTTTGTAGGTTAAATGAAGTGGACAGATGTTCTGGATCAAACCAAAATAGGAGTCCCTGGTAAAGGAACAGTCCTGTTACAAGAACACTCATCTTTCCAGCATGCTGTGGCTGCAGGGTTGACAATTAAAGCCAAAGGGCCCAATTCTGCTTTTATGCTGGTTTTGCCTCCACGTAACTCTTTTGAGTCCAGTCAGATTCCTCCTGATTGACACTCTGCTTAGTGAGAGACCACGCCAAGAACTCTTCCTTTAAATAGATCCTAATCAAAAGCAATAGAAGGTGGAATCAGCAGATCACTGAGTTTTATTTATTCAAGGGGTAACGGTGAAAAGCATTTTGTTGCTCAGAGGGTGTACAGTCAGTGATCTTACCAGTGTATTATATAACACTGTGGAATAAGTGATAGACAGCTGTGAGATATAAGGGAAACGCATCAAAGTACTGTGGTGACAACACGAACCACAAGAACACAGCTTGAGTGCATCGCGCTGTCACTAGCATCTTGTTTCAGTTTGCCTGCCTATTAATTCTTTGCAATGAATTCACCTTGCCCTCCAACTCCCCCCACCGAAAGACTGTGCCATTCCTGCTCCTTTCCAGATAGTCTCTGCTTCCCTGTCTCCACCTAGTTCCCAGGCAGCTTTTTCTACTTGGGCCTAGCCTAATTCTCATCCACCTTCCCTCTCCTGGGAACACCTACATTCAAGATTTAAAATACCCTCAAAACAAAATGTACCAGGCCTTATCTAGGGCAAAATTTGATGTCTCCGGTTCTTAGCCTGGAACATCCACATGGCTGTCTGCCCTGACCTTATGTGCCTTTGGTTAAGGGGATGTTCCATCCTTAATCCAGCTCAGAGCTGGATTAACTTTTAAAGATATAAAAATGCCCCAACCCAAGTAAGGTGATATATTTATGGCCAGTTGGAACAGGCAGCCTGCTGTGTGGGGTTAGAGAGCTTATGGGAGGTGCTTCTGGATATAAATCCCAAGGAATAAAATAACTAAAATAAATTATGTAAGCAACTAACACCCTGCAGGTCATGCAAGGCAGTTATGAGCTTGCGGAGACATCTGGACATTTCTCTGGGCCTAAGAAATACCCAGGGGAGATCAAGCCTGCTCAGCACGGAGAGCAGAGTGACATGAAAACACAGCAGCTTTGATTTTGAAATGAAGGGAATAAAGAGAGAGAGAGAGAGAGAGAGAATCATTAAAAGGAGGGAAATAAAAATACCCTGAGTGGTGTGACACTTAAGCGCTGATCCAAAGCCCTGCAATTAATGGAAAAAAACTCCCATCAACTTCAGTAAGGTTTGGAATGGGCCCTTAGCGACCAGTTTCCAGAAGCGGAAACAGCAGTTTCGAGAACCCACTTTCGGATGCTCAAAAAACCCCAAATCACACTCATTGCAAGCTCTTTGGCGCAGAGACCATGCTGCTTTTATCATCTTATTGCACCTACAATGTGCTCGGTGCAATTGGATGCAATGGCTGATAAAATTATAATGATAATAATGATAATGATAAAGAGGGATTTGCACATCTCCCTGCACAGGAAGGATTTACATGGTCTGTTAAGGTAGCCGGCCACTTTTGAAAATTGAGGGGAAATAAATTATTGTTAATCAAAAGAAGAGAATATATATGCATCTTTTATAAATTTGCCTAAAAATATTTTATCATCTTTAGCTTATGCATCTCAGGCCAAATTTTGACTTTAAACTACACACACACACACACACTGTTTTCTTTTAACCAGTATCTTAACAACAGAAGGAATTTGAGGATATGTGTACTTTTACTTTTTAATTAGATGCCAAGCAGAAATGGTCTAGAGAATATTCTAGGAAGGAGATCCGCAGTGAATCAGTGAGAGACATTTTAGGCCTACTATTGTTTTCCGCATTCTAGTAAAGTTCCTTGTTCAGTGTTAGAAGAAAGTGGCTCTTCCTGTGAGTTTTCCCCCATTTGTCTCCTAAACAAAAATGTACGCAGAGCTGGTCAGGTAATAAGAAAAAAATGTAAATGAGTATCAGATGAAAAGAAGTAAAAAATATAGCAATGAATTATTCAAGCATCAATAACCATAAGTGACCACAAATTGTGGGGAAAGAAGAGCTTGTATCATTTTGTGTGGCATGTACCTTGTGATCAGCTAGAAGGTATATTCTGCCATTTCGAATTTGTGCTTGGATTCCCTCACTGCGCTCATGAAATCAATTTGGAGCTACTGGCACAGAAGGGCAGAATTTAGTCCCCTTCATTGTACAGACTTTGCATATTTTTGGAGCAATTTTGATCTTCCCACACATAAAGCCCCTATTGAAACATCCCTCAGGAGAGTTGGTTTCACAGGATTGCTGCTGTTCTGGAAACAAACACTGCAGTTTATGGGAAATTTAGATCCCAAGGTGAGAACCTGGGGATGCTGGAGCACAGAATCCCATAGAGCACTAGAATAATTAGCTACAACGAGTCAGGAAAAAGATCTTGGAGTTATCGTGGATAGTTCTCTGAAGATGTCCACACAGTGTGCAGAGGCGGTCAAAAAAGCAAACAGGATGTTAGGAATCATTAAAAAGGGGATAGAGAATAAGACTGAGAATATATTATTGCCCTTATATAAATCCATGGTACGCCCACATCTCGAATACTGTGTACAGATGTGGTCTCCTCACCTCAAAAAAGATATTCTAGCACTAGAAAAGGTTCAGAAAAGAGCAACTAAAATGATTAGGGGTTTAGAGAGGGTCCCATATGAGGAAAGATTAAAGAGGCTAGGACTCTTCAGTTTGGAAAAGAGAAGACTAAGGGGGGACATGATAGAGGTATATAAAATCATGAGTGATGTTGAGAAAGTGGATAAGGAAAAGTTATTTACTTATTCCCATAATACAAGAACTAGGGGTCACCAAATGAAATTAATAGGCAGCAGGTTTAAAACAAATAAAAGGAAGTTCTTCTTCACGCAGCGCACAGTCAACTTGTGGAACTCCTTACCTGAGGAGGTTGTGAAGGCTAGGACTATAACAATGTTTAAAAGGGGACTGGATGAATTCATGGTGGCTAAGTCCATAAATGGCTATTAGCCAGGATGGGTAAGAATGGTGTCCCTAGCCTCTGTTCGTCAGAGGATGGAGATGGATGGCAGGAGAGAGATCACTTGATCGTTGCCTTTTAGGTTCACTCCCTCAGGGGCACCTGGCATTGGCCACTGTCGGTAGACAGATACTGGGCTAGATGGACCTTTGGTCTGACCCAGTACGGCCTTTCTTATGTTCTTATGTTCTTATGTTCTTATGTTAATTAGGAATGCTAGGTGGGCAAAACTGTAATGTAAACAGCTTCATTCATTTTGTTATTGCATAAAATGACACAATTATTATACAGAGGCACTGGAAAAAAATCTGGTCTTGGTTACACCTGTGCAATTCCACTGAGGTCAATGGAATTTCAACATGTTAGGTTGCAGAATTTGGCACAGAGCCAATAGCACTGAACCTCTTCTGCATTTGCCAGGAAACAGTTCAGAGGACAGTCAGATTGTATTATTTCACTGGTTTGGAACTGTGGAAGATAGAAAGACACAGAGAGAGAGACAGACAGACAGACAATGTACACACATCTTTTCTCTTTATAACTTTGGCTCAGGCAATCACTATATAACTTTACTAATGCCCAGTCACATTAAACTGATCCGAACCAAGTTCCTTTCATGTGTAACCATAGTTTAATTCTGTTCAACCAGTCACAGTAATTGAGCACAACGCAACTTCTTACTGCCACAGTCCTTTATCAGCATCTACAGCTCCTGAGTTTATCACACTGCACCTTCCCTTCTTGTTCCTCTTCCTGCATCATCCTTCCACGCTCACCCTTTTTCTTTAAAGGCACAGGTCACCCTTTTTTACCCGCCTCCCCATCCTCAATGGAGCACGTTTTTGTGTATGTTACTCTAGAGAGACTAGAGATTCAGTGACGTCCATACCACAGAGGGACAGTTGAATCATAACATTCACTCTGCAGCCAGCAACACTATCTTGAGCTGTCTCCTGCCTGCAGGGCATTGGGCACTGATTTTTAGAGGGGAAAAAAGGTTGATTGAAAATATTTGTTTAGAGTTTAAAAGCTACAAAAAGTGCTTCCCCTGGAAATGCTGGCTATTTTACCCAGACTGTGCAGGTGAAGTAATTGGGAATGCAAAAATCTTTGAATTCCAGTTAATTGTTTTATTTTAGCACCTCTTTTGTTTAAACACTGTTCTTCCAATTTAAACGTAAGTTACACATGCACATGATGGATGTTTAAGAGTTTTTCTATCTTTTCTGAGGGGGGTATGAGCCTACTATGACTCTGACTCAGCCATATAGAGGTCACCTTGTTTATTCCCATAAATAGCTCTTTTTCTTAATCAGGAAAGGGATCAAGAGCTGTTGAGAGGAACGAAAGAGAGGCTAACTCGCTTCCATGGCACTGATTGTTGCCAAGGTTATAACATGCAGAGACCTGTCATGCAAACAGCACGGACACCATATATTTCCAGGCACTGAAGTCACCTGGTTCCATGACAGAAACACGCACCATCCAAGTTTTGGTTTCACTTTTCAGACAGGGATTGGGACGCCTTTCAGAAGCTGGGAAAAGAAACTCCATGGAACTTCTACGTTTGGGACTGAGTGTAAAATCCCTAGGGGCTAGACATCAGCCCCGGAGAACAGCCAGGCAATGGAAGTGGTGTTGGTCTGGATTCCAGGAGGTTATGTGTGGAGTCTCTGCATTGATGGTTGGTTGGGACAGGGGGATGGATATTTCAGAGGCAGAGGCCAGAGGATCCACTGCTGAATGGAATCTCCAGCCCGCCCTTTTTAGTAGAGGAACCGTGGTAAACGTTTGTAAGGCTACTTCAGCCATAGCAATTATGTCAATTTCCAGCATCACCAATGTTGCTCTATCTTCCTTCTGTCACCCTGGTGTTATCCAGGGTTTTCAGAACTCCCAAGAAGGGCAATTTAACTATTTCACTCCAGGTGGTGTACAGGGGCAACAGGAACTCAGCGACTCTGTCTGATCAAGGAGTAATGCAAATCAGTGTGCTCTTGTCTAACACTGCAGTTTATTAGTTTTAAGCACACACAGACATAAGCAGCAGGTTTAGAACATCCCAGATATTTACCTAACATCCAGAACAGAATTGAGTAATAAACAGCAGGTTCGCAGTGGCCAGTTGCTCTCCCACCGGGGAGAAAGGGTGTCAGGAAAAATGTCTCTGAAGATGGCTTCAGAGGACTGCTCCCAAGTACACTCTATTAGCTCCCTTTTTATAACTAACTTCTACAAAACACATAGGTCATAATGACCCCTACTAGATCACCACTTTTCTAACTTTCAATAAACTTTTAATATCAGAGGTGTCTCGACTCAAGGTTTCCCAACCACCAAGGTTTTCCAGACTCAGTTCTTTACTTGTCTGTCCCCTCCTCCCATTCTGATTAGCAGAAACTGCCAGCTAGATTTGACCTTGTTTCTAAAAGCCTGTGTCCAAATTAACCCTTAACTACGTGGTGTTCTAGTTCATTAATTCATGGTGGCTGAATGCACATAATTTGGTTGCAATTAGCCTGATCACATTCTGGGGTATACGCACCCCTCAAATCCAGGGTTACACTGGGAATGAATCTGTGTAGCTATCAAAGCGCATGCTTCTTCCTGGCAAGGGGCACTTCCCACTTCCATAGCAAACCGGGACTGAAACCCAGGTCTCCTGGTTAAATGTTTATGCCTAATTCACCAGACCACTCTGCTCAGCTAGGAACTGTGTTTTTGAGCTGTGTTTGTACGTGATGGGGCCCTTTAGGTGCTACTGTAATACAAATAACCCAAAAACAACAACTGCAGACTAAGACTTGAAGGCTCAGAAAGTGGAAGGAACTTGCCAGCAGGCACTGTGGCCTAGAGGTTGAGACATAAACCTAGTGGTTGGGAGATCTAGGCCTAAATTTTCAAACCTGTGCATCCAATTTTGCGCTATACCTTATAATAATTGTTCTGATGCTAACTTACTGTATGACCTTGGGCTATATGACCCTTAACTTCTCTGAACTTTAGTTTCCCTTTATGTAAAATGAGGATAGTGATATTTACCAATGTAATGAACAGCTAATCATTCAGTGGCATAGGTGGGATTAGTATGCAGGACTTCTTTGCTCCTAGACCAGGGATTAATCCAGTGGTTCTCAAACTAGGGCCACCACTTGGGCTATTTACTTTTCCACAAATATCTACTTTCTGAAAAATAGTTTGCTTACAGATTTCTCAAACATATGTCAAAGCCCCTGGGCACTACATGCTATTTTATTAGAAAAACTTTAATGGTGACTCATATCTGGACATGCTACTTTATCAGGATGGTTCTTCCAAGAGAGGTGTAGTGCATGTGGCCAAAGAAGCCCAGGCTCTCTGACGGGACAAGAGCAGCAAAGTCAGATAGGTCTAGAACCAGCTCCGTTCCTCCGTATTTATACAGCATTGAACAGTTGTCCAGGTACATTCACTTTCCTCTGAAATAGCAGGTGTTCGCTGCTGGAATTAAGACTAAGGCCTTGATCCACCAGATTCCAATTGGGTCACGCTGGTGTCACCCTGCAGTAATGCAGGGGTGAATCAACCCTTCCTATACTGGGATCCACTATCTCATCTAGCTGGGATCTACCCCCCTTTCCTTTGACAACATAGGAAGGTCATGATGGTCGTGACCTCCTGACATCTAGTTGCAGCCCAGAGGCTGCAAATCACTAGTTTAATCTGCTCGGTAAGATGCAGCCTACGTGCCTATGATTGCACGGCTTTAACAGTTTTATTCCTTCCTCCGATAGCCATGACTATGGAATTGAATATAAAGGATCTGAACAGATGGATGTGCCATTGATGTATTCTATACCAGTTTATTCCTATGCCAGGTATTTGTTTAAGTGACTCACCGTATTTTCAAATCAATTCACCATATCCCTTTCTTTCTCCTCCCCCCTTACAAATGTTGTTTAATATCTCCCCCTTCTCCCTCCCTGATTCCCTTCCTTGGACTTCCGTTGTGACAAAAAGTAGCAGCCCTAAGCTAGTGTTCCCTTTGTCTTTGCTCTTTAAAAGCTTCAGTTGCTGCTCAAATGAGGTAACAGGCCTCATAACACAAGAAGTACATTTTCAAAACCTAATGTCCTCTGTCACAGATGTCATCCCTGCCAGAGGCTCATTAACACTTCGCAACAGCAAAGCCATGCCCACAAAGGAAAGGGATCTAAAGAAGATACACAAACAAAGGAGGTGAATGTTAAAAGCAGCTAATGAGAAGAAAACTCCACCTTCCGATCGCAGCACTTCAGAACAAGTAGCATTGCCAAGCACTAAGAACCTGGGGATTAAAGAGACAATTTAGGAAGACTTGATGCAGAGAATGGAAATCTCCTGAAAGGTATTAAAGAACACAGAAGATCAGCACATACATTGGGGGTGGGGGGGAACATGGACAACTTTACAGGGACTAAAAGAAATGCTATTCAGAAAGAAACCAGGCAGATATCTGATTTCTCATAAGGGAAACTTAACTTAAAAAAGAAAATTAAGAGAGCACTGAGAGAGGGGATGTGCATGTACTGTTTAAAGGGGGGCAGGGGCAGGGGAACGTAATTCAAAAGGAACTATTGCAAGAACAAATCTATTTCTTTATAAACCTGCTTATTTTTTTAAAAAAAATCCTTTTGGTGGTATGACAAGAAAATAAAAGTATTCATTAGACGCAAAGAAACGAAATCTCCATTTTACTGTTTCATACCATTTATCTGATTTCATTTTTTAAATAAACATTTTCCATTTTTTTCTACTTTATGTTGCCCTTAGAGAGACTCTGGTTTATCAGCCAGTGAAGACATAGAATCATAGGACCTGAAGGGACCTCGAGAGGTCATCTAGTCCAGTCCCCTGCACTCATGGCAAGACTAAGTACTAAGCATGACATCTCCTCCGTAGACCTTCTCACCTGAGCATATCACAGCACTTTACAAGTTGGATATATATTATCATTCCTATTTTGCAGATCAGGAAACTGTGGCACTGGGCCAGATTTTCCAATACAGGTTTAAAACTTTTGGATATTTGGTTATAATAAATACACTAGATGTTTTGTTTCATTATGCGATTTTATAACGTAATCCTGTCTCAGTGGAGGGGGATAGACTAGGTCCCCTCCAGCCCTGCATGTCTATGATTCCTAGAAAGGGATGCCACAGATGGGGAAATGAAACACACATGGCTCTTCCTGAAAATTCAATTGTCGCTTAAAAATAAAATAAGCCAAGGGTTCTGTACTAGGTGACATAGGATGGATTCACATTCTCTGCTGGACTTTGATTTACATAAGAAATACAGATCAGTACATAAAGTTCACAAATCTTATGCCGGGCCAGATTATGGCCTCTCCTGTGTACCTACCCCCATACTTCCTTGCACCAGGTACCGGCATTGCCAGGATGGCATGGAGTCTCCACAGGGCTGCTATTCCCTCTCCTGAGCAAGTGTGCAGGGAGCGGGTGAAGCCCAGTCTGCCTGGCACACTGGGTGAGACACACACCATGCCAGGCATTGAGCCGGTACAGGGTCCATGTCGCCCCAACCGCCCTCTGCCTTGGGTAAACTGCAAGGCAGATTGCGACTCTCCAAGTCACTCGTCATCCTCATTGAACTTTTAAAGAAGAGATTTTTAAAATCTGTGCTTACAACACAGGAAACATGATGGACCTGTCTTGCACCTGGTGTTGTCACACCTGTGCAAAATGTAAGCTACTCACATCTTAAGGGTCACATTTTACATCCAGTTGGTTAATGACAGCACAAAGTTAAAAAAAAAAAGTGGAGAGCTAGTCCTGGAGTTTTTAGCAGACAGGGGATGTTTCCTCCAATCCATGCTTTAGGGGCTCAGTAGAACCACCAGATGAAGGCTACATTGACACCACAAGCTAAGGATATGATTCCCCTGTGGGTGCGCACACACTCGGAGCTAGTGAGAGTACAAATAGCAGCGTAGCTGTGGCTGCATGGGTAGCAGCAGTGGAGGCCACGGCTAAGCCATGTGAAATACATACCCATGGGTTTCAGACTAAGCCATGCCTCCACTGCCACTACTACCTCTGCTACCAGGGCTACAGTGTTATTTACAGTCACACTAGCTTGACGAGAGCTAGCGTGAGTTTGTACGCCAACAGGGCAATCACTCCTCTAGCTATTAGTGTAAATATAGCGGAAGTATAAGTGTTCTTGGGCTGAGATATGTTTGTAATGGGTAGAACTATTGCATAAGGATCCTGATTGTCCTCTAACTTAACTGGCTTTATAGCAGCAGAACTCCCTGGTTTTTAATGGCGCTATCCCTGATTTACGCCAATGTCAGAGGAGAATCAGGCCCAGAGAGCATTAGCTGTATTTATTTAACCTGTTGTAAATCAATGTTCCCTCTTATTAAACAAGAGCAAAGTTTTCAACAAACCTAAAAAACTGATTTTTCACCTCTTCCCATACCAAACCTCATCCAGCTATGTGGGTCTTGGTAAAGATATAAGGCATTACTGGAGTGAAAAATGCACCGATTTTCACTCAAAAATTTTCAAGCAAAATTGAAAGAAATCATGAATTTCCTATTTTCATATTTAAATTTCAAAGTATCTCTTGGGTGATGGCCATGCAACACTTGGCATTTCTCGTGCTTTTGATTTGCAAATGACCTGCACCCAAACATTTCTGGGTTGCGAATGGCTCAGACTGAAATGATGCATTTTTGGGTTGCTATTTTGCACAGCTCTGCCAATTACCCAGTTCTCTCATTTAAAAAAGGCCATTCATTTGAAATCCAAAACAGGCTGAAAATGTAACATTTATGACTGATGTACAATTACAGATCAAGATGTTGAGCAGAGTTTATAGCTTATATAGCTCTCAAGCATTATATCTACACAGAGGCATATCTCATGAAACAAAGCTCCTCTCCCTGGCCATTCTTTCATCTTGGCTCACTCAAGTACTGAACAATTTCCCTGTATCTTCCAAGGAGGCACATTACGTTTTCTACCTTCCTCCATGAAAGTGAAAATTAGAGGTGCTAGTCATGGGTTACATGTGGTTTGCTTTGATGTAGAGAAGTCAACCCAATAGCTGTACTGTGCATTCCTGTTATTTGCTATTCCTTGTTAAAATGTTTAATATTTTGGGGATTCACGCAGATGTGATACATAATACCATCAGGATCCCAATGAAGCATGAATTCGTGACCATGGAATAGTAAGTGACAAGGACAATGTTTCAAGTTTTTATGAAAGGTGACAAGTGCCTTATTATTCTTTTTCATTATTTGTATCGTCGTAGCATCCAGGGGCCTTAACACAATGAAGCCCTGGTCTATGGCTATTTGTTAAGACGTAACAAAGTTCCCTTGATTTGTGGCATCAGGATGAGGCTAGACTGATTTGCTGGAACAAGGCATAAAAGGTAAGGGCTCAGATCATCACATCCCATCAAAAGAGAGGTGTCGCTGAGGGAGGAAATCTCATTGTTCCATTAGAACAGCAAAACCAGATATGACCATAGAGCCAGTTCTCTAACTCAGCTGTTCCTTATGGATCCCTGGAAGGCCAGGACCACTTGCCTGGATGCTTTGTGCCTCTACTCTGGCTTTAGCCCCGGCATACCCCAACAGCTCCATTGGAGAAGCCCTATCGGGGCTTCTTCCCCAGCCTTGGATCTTGTGGGATCTCCACAGAGAAGATAATATTGCCCTAGTCTGTGATTTCAATGGAACCAGGAGGAGAACAATTTGGATCCTATCAAGCCTTACTCAGCCTCCACCTTCTCACTCATGGACCCTTTTGTGTATTGATTTAAGGGGGCATAATCTCTCTTATTCTATTTAAAATAATGTATAACATTTTGATGTAGAAGTGCATAATGAGGAGATCATTCTGGGGTTCAGCTCTTTAACAATCTCCCACTGTTTGAACCAACTAGACAAACAGAACCAGGTGGTGTTCTAGTCTTATTCCATCTCATAATTCAATGGAAGTTCCTTTGGGTAAAGCTTTGTCTCCCCTAGTTTGAGTTGTGTGATTACCTGCTGCAGTAAAATGGGTCTGAATGCACCTTGACTTGTTAATTTAGCACTCTTGCTTTCAGATATCACCAGCCTTTGCTGCTGTCATTTCCTATGTTCTTGTGTTTATTACATACCAGCTACTGTGGCCAACAACATGCCCCTAATGAATACTCTGAGTTGGTCTCTTTTTTTAGGTTAACCTCTTCATAGTGGGACCAGTTCCACTAAATTGAATCAAATTCTGTTCCTCCATTGTTCAGCCTTCGCTGCTTATGGGATGGCAATCAAGACTGAAGAGTATGATAGGGATCATTTTAAAAAAGAGGAAGGAAGGTGCACCTGATGGCATTTCAGTCAGTGTGGGTTTGCTATGTAGTCAAGGAACTGAACCGTCTGAGGATATTAACAGGCTCTGCAGGTGCAGGAAAATAACAGACTCTTCAAACACAGGAGAACAAAGAGGCACAGCAAGAAAAAGTTCCCACTGCCCGATTTGCTAGCAAAACTGTTAAACAACTGACAGTAGGTTTTTTGGAAGCAGGACAGGAAAGCCAAATACAGGAAGGTGTGTGGAAACAGTAGCTACAGATGCCTCAGAGAAAAAGAATACAGGATGTTGCCAGGAGGTAAAATTCTCCTTTCTGTATATTTTGTAGCTTCTTGCTGGAAGCAAAATAAAACGCAAACGGTAATGCTAGCCCTACTTCAGGGGCGTTCCATGGAGCCCGTATAATTTGTCTTTGGCTGTTTGACGTTGCCACAAGAGCTGAATCTTCCAAGTCAGAAACTTTGAGTTATCTAATGCTACACACTCTACAAGGGAACTTGAGAACAAACCACCTTTTACAAAACATTGCCCATCATTTAGTCAAGGTGAATCCCAAATGGCACTTCCAAAAACCTTTCCCCCTCATCGTGTGTTTTTGGTCTTCATTTGTCTTATTTCAAGTGTGTATGGGGGGGGAGTAAGGGCGGGGGGGGGGGAAGAATCTCTCATGTCATCACCAAGGCTTCTTATAAAAAATGTAAATTAAAGGGAACAAGTGGATATGGCCATGAATGTAATGCAATAATAAGAATGCTGAGCTGATCAATTTCAGACATTACATTCCCAAAACACTCCTGAAGCCTCACAGCTTCCATATGGCTCATTGGACACATTCAATAACACGATCATTCAGAACGTTCAGTCCTACATAAAGACAACAAGAAGAAAAAAATCTCACAAGCAGAATAGCTTAAGAGCCTAAGCAAAAGGCGCAGTAGTGAGTCCTATTTCCAAGTCAATCCTCTCCCTGTTTCACAGCAACAGAAGTTCACAGCAAAACATCAAACCTTTGGAGAGATTTTTCATACATTGCTCATTAAGTTCATGGACTAGTGTAGAAGCAATCAGTCCCTCCAGTGATGCATGGCTAGCTAGATGAACCATTTAAGGACCCGGCAAGCAGTCCATCTGAGTACTAGGAAACAAAGATGTCATGCTGACCTGAGTTCACTGGGTAGACTTTGAATATCTATGTTGCTAATCAATATGTGAGCCTTCTGAAGTATTATTTAGCACAACAGAAGATATTATTACAAGGAAAAGAGCTAGACCCCTCCAGAACACCACTGCAATGCCCTTCATTTTTTAACATTAACCTTCCAGAATTAATTTGCACAAATGAACACAGCACAATCCTATAAGCAAAGATACTGCAACGAATAGCAAGACTATTAAAAACTGGAGGCCTCCTTCTCTACAGGAGTATGCGCTGTGTCATTGACTCTAGTGGGAACCGGATTGAGCCAATGCTCAAATCTTTTTGGGCCACCACTGGAATTCCTTTGGGTCACAACATTGTGAGGTCTCTAGGTGGCAGAAAGTATTAGCTAGCCCTACTCTTATAACCACATCTTTGTTCCTTCTGTGTTCACTAGGTAGTCATGTTCTGATCCAAAGCCCATCTAAGTCAATGAAGAGAATCCCATGGACTTCAAAGGCTTTTTTTGGATCTGGCCCTCAGTGAGTTTCCACCACCATTTATCATTCATGTCTAGTAATAATGCCAACTGTTCCACGAGTCTGCTTGGACCTAAATAGATTCATTTCATTTTCCACCATTCTCCACAAAGATCGATAGGCCAGAAACCATACTTTTTGTTAAGGCATCTTCTATCTATTTATAATTAAAAATTCCTTCAGTCCCATAAGCTTGAATGACTATCATTTCCCTTCTTTGTGGCAGGCGGGGGGAACAAATAAAAGGAACTCTTCTTTATTCTTTCTCCCAATGAAGATTCCTTCCAGCATAATGAAACCCATTTTCAACATCCAAGAGTCTTATATCCTGATCCACTGAGGCCTCATCTACATTCAAAGGTTGCACTGATTTAACTAAGTTTGTTTAGAAACTGATTTAGTTAAACTGGTGAAACCCCTTCACGTAGATGTTCTTAAATCAGTTTAAGAGTGTTTTATATCAATGTAGCTTGTTTCCTAGCCCATTGTCTATATATTTCTAGAACACAACAGGTTCCAGCCTGGTTGAGGCCCATAGAAACTACAGAAATATAAATATTAGCTTAAGTCAGTTCCATAAGCCATATTGATATAAGGCACTCAAACATTTTAGAGTTTCTGTATGAAACAGTTGTACCAATTTAACTAAGGGGAGTCTACATTACAAACTGGAGGCATAAATTCCAGCTCGAGGAGATAATCCCCACTAGCTTGGACTGAGTTAGTGCATAAAAGTAGCAGGTAGCCATGGCGGCATAAATAATGGGAGAGGCTAGCTGCCCCAAGTACAAGCCTGTCCGGGAGGCTAGTTATGTACTTGGGGTAGCTAGCCCCTCCCACCACTTGCGCTGCCATGACTACCCTCTATTTTTAGCATGTTAGCTTGATCAGCTGGAATGTACACCTTCAGCCCTAAGTGTAGACATACCCTAGATGAGTTTCAAAATGGATTTAGTTAAATCAGTGTAATGTGTATGTGTGTGTGTAGACAAAGCTTATTTCAGACCATTTTTTCACTCAAGGGGGTTCACATCTTTTTCTTCTATCTCTTCTAGCTTCCATGGCTCCTTCTCCCTTCAACCCCCAAAAAGATTTTTCAGAAGCAAGGACTAAATCTTTGTTTCCTGCCAATATCCCTGATCCAAACTTCTGTGCACAATAAAGGCATAGTTCACACAAAGTTCACATCCTGGCTAGATTGGAGAATATACAGAACCAAATCTGACTTTTTTGAGATGCGCTCATCTCTAGTGGCCTTATAACAGTCCTTCCCTATTACCTCCACTAATACATGTTTTATAGCATAGCTTTCAGAGCTCTTGTGACAGGTATATGCAGTATATTGGAAGAGAAGAAACTGGAGCGTGTTAGAGAATCTGTTCTCAATCAGTACCGACATGAGACTAGCAACTGAATGGCTGTTTACAGGCTTCTGGTGAGAAGTATTAATTTCCAGTATTTTTCCCACTGGCAGCAACGTTAAGTGCTTAGATAATCGATGACTAGTTAGGACTCCATACTTAGGACATGATCATCTTGTCATATCCTAATTAGCTGGATCGGCTCCTCATTGGGATCCCAGACTGAAAGCATTCTTCCGTTGCCCAGAAAGAGGTCTCCCCTCACTCCCCCCATTCTATTCCACTTCACCCTGGGAAGCATTTTGGGACACTTTGTATCTCTTGTAAACCGTATTCTTCTATTTGGGCGTTCTTTCAACTTCATGAAAGTTACACGTTGTTTTCATTTCTTCTCAAGTACCTCAGGTCAAAGAAAGACCAATGTCAGTGGCTTTAAAAGCCTAATAAAGCCTCTCATCCTTAGACCTGCTTGCTGGCAGGAAGTCAGGGAAAACAAACTAAGTCATCGAGTGTTGTTCAAACTGTCAGATCCTTTTCAGCATGCTCTTCCTGCCAGCCTGCGAGCGTGTGTTTGTGGGAGGGGGAAAAGGAGGAAAAAAAATCCTCATGGCACAAAGCCTAGGGAACATTGGCATCTTTCCAAGGCAGCCTTCTTTCCCCACCCTTCATGGGCACAGGCGTCTGGCAATCTGTTCCACACACATCCCCTCCCTGCACAACACAAGCAAGGGATGCTATGCCAAGGCCAACTAAATGACTTTCTAACAACTTTGCTCACAAGTGCCACTCCGCTCAAAGTTTGGCACCACGTGCTGTCTCCGTGCGACCCTCCCTTCTCCTCCCCTTCCCTGCCTCCCAATGAGCTGGACAGGTTCCAGTGTTTAAAAGCCCATTTACCACTCCCCTTTGTTTAGAAATGCTAAGCCTTGATCTGATTTTATCGACTCCACTGGCCAAAAAGGAGAACGATGCTGAGGGTTTCAGAGAATCCGGCAATACGCTGAAAAGCTTCGTGAGCCCCTCAAGCTTGCACCCTTTACAACAGATTTGTTCCATTGAGAAATACAGAAAGAGGAGGTGCACTATTCCCTAGACCACAAAGAGCTTAGTTTCATTTACTGCCCCTCTCACTTTTGTGTTTCTCCTTTTAACTTTATTATCTGCATGTTTAGGAGCTGAAGGTCAGTGCTATCATCAGATTCTTTCCCCAAGCTTTTTCTCTTGCTGGCTAGATGAATGCTAACACAGTAACTGAGCCTACAGTTCTGCACCACCACCGCCACCAGGAGCAGCAGAGAGACAGGGTAATAGGAAATGAAAAGGTTGCAATACCTATATCGGAAAATATTATCATGCCTTTGACAATGGTGATTTTATTAGGTATTATGATGTGCGGAGATAGATCACAAAAATGAGTTTGCATGAAATATAACCTTCACAAATATCTTCCTTTTTTCTTAAAGTGGTTAAAGTCAATGGGGCTGCATTTACAGCTAATCAATTCTTTTTTAGAATGCAGAATTCAGATGCCCTGTTAAGCCAAATTTTCAAACACGAGGGCCTTATCTACATTTTTTGTCCCCCAATATGCCTGATATTATATGGCCATTCTTGTCATCTGGTACAAAACTGCTGCTAGAGAGGGCTAAAAAGATCCTATGTTAGAAAGAACGCCTTGTGGCGCAACAGGAAGGATCTGCAAAGGCCCACTCTTCCCACACCCTCGTGTTACTTCCTTAGGGCAGGTTTGAACAGATCGAAGCAGATCCTCAACTAAGACAACTTAAAACCAGCTGCGGACCTGCCCCACAGTGTTAGTAGACAGTACAGAGGAGATGCCAGCTCAAACCATCATATTCCAAACCTTTCTTATCTGTCGCTCTCGCTCTCTTTACTTTTCACTTCCCACAGAAAAGAGAATGTAAAGAAAGTAAAGATGAGCCACGAGCTTTGGCCAACAGAAGGAGCAGTGTTGGAGTCCATATATGAGATTTCATGCAAAGGCTGAATTTTAGCAGTCTAGGGGAGGCATAGCCGCAGAACGATGTCACTAAAAACAAATTTGCAAAATTATATACATAGGCAGCATCGGAGCTGTTTTGTTTGCTCCAAACAATTGGATAATTTTGAAATCCTGCAACTTTATGTAGGATAATAGATGATTGTGTCCAAGTGTTGAAGATCATGTTAGCACTCGCAGGTTATTCTGGTCATGCTAAACAACAAATACAGTGGATTAAGAGAGTCCCCCTTTCCTGCTGCATGATTTTAAGAGTCTGCAAGCTATACTGACAGCCTGATGATGATATGCACATTGCATGTCTTGTGCAATGCTTTATAGTGCAAGAAACCCAGCAAGGGCATCTGCCTTCCTAAAAATTATCATTGACCCATTCCTGTTTCGGAACATTGAAAAAATGATAAATTCGGCTTGCAGCTATGTGAAAATCTCTTTGCCAAGCCATGCAGAACTTACTTTTGTGTCTGCAGTGTATTGGCATTGTATTACCATGACAAAACCAAACTGCCACCATTGATGGTAGCCTTTCCTAATACAACAGTCCCTCTATAGTAATATACTAGTGTGCACAAATGATAACACAATGAAATGGATGTGTAACCACTGTAGGATCTCTGTGGTAGTGGTGCACAGTTTTTTCAGTTTCATTCTTGTCTTACCAGAGTTATTAGCTGTTCAAGCATTAGTATAAAGTTCAGTGATGCAAAGCATGCCTAATATCATTGCAACGCTATTGTTAATGTACTGCTCCAACTATTGTTATGGGGAAAGGCATGCTGGCCTCAGTTGTTGTTGCTAAACATTTCTGCAGGCTCTGTTCATCAAGAGCATAGTGCCATCCATAACATCACTGAAATCACTGAATTACCAATGTAACATTTGAAACTGATTCGTTACCAGTGTGATTAATGCTGAAGCCACCCAAAACTAATTCAAATCGCACCATGTTTCAGAGGCAAAGAGGGAATTTTGCACTAACTAGTACACTACAAACAGAGATGGATGGGCATTAGATTATCCACGATCCACGGATATTGAAAGCTGGGAACAGATGCCAACTGCAATTTAATATAATTTCCACAGATACCCTCTAGAAGGCACTACTGACAAGAATAGCATTGCAATATGAGCAAGACAAAGTTTCCCAGATGTATTCTATTTGGGAGGTCATCATTCCAGGGCTAAATTAGAAAGATGGGGGTGCTTTCATGAGTAGATCAAGGCATGGCTCTCAGACACGTTGGCCATGGGCTAGGAGACTCTTTGTGGAGGTATATACATCTCTAATGAGATGAGATTACCCAGAAAAGAGGAAGGGATAGGGGTAAATGGTTCAATTAGTGCACCAGAGCCTAGGTGTGCAATTACTACTGAAACTAAAATCTAGCACAATTTTCCTTAGTGTCAGTCCTGTTCAGCTGGCAACACTCTTACCTCTAAGTCAGAAAGTTGTGGGTTCAAATCCAACACAAGTACTTGGGATTACATTAAATACATTGCAATATAACATGGTGCTGCACTGACAGCGTCACAGTCATTCAGATGAGATGGTTAAACAAGATTCCTTCTCTTATAGATGTTCACAGGAAAGCTAAAGGCCCCATCATAACACTTTTGAAATGAATGGGAAATAATCCCTGTATAGTAGCAACATTTCCTATGAAGAAAAGAAGCCACCAATGAAGAGGCAATATGCTCCAATGGACTTGGGAGTCAGGCAATCTGGGTTCTATCCCTTACTCTGTCCTTGACTAGTCTTGTGAAAAGGTGGAGAGGAAGGTCTATTTATCTAATAAGTCATAAGAACGGCCAGACTGGGTCAGACCAAAGGTCCATCTACCCCAGTATCTGGTCTTCTGACAGTGGCCAGTGCCAGGTGCCCCAGAGGGAATGAACAGAACAGGTTATCATCAAGGGATCCATCCCCTGTTGCCCATTCCCAGCTTCTGGCAAACAGAGGCTAGGGACACCATCCCTGCCCATCCTGGCTAATAGCCATTGATGGACCTATCCTCCATGAACTTATCTAGTTCTTTTTTTAACCCTATTATAGTCTTGGAACAACTGTCATACAAATAACAACAACAATACAAGGTTGTGTACAAAGATACTGCTAAACATATAATATCTGCACACTTGCCTGCTAAGTTACTCCACAACCAGGATCTAACTCATTGCTCTGTAAAGTTAATTGGAATATAACCAGAGTATAAAAAGATTACCACCTACCAAAATGTTGCTTTTTATTGTAAAATAATAATAATAGTGTGGTGTAAACAGTATAATGATCTGATGGTGGCTCTTCACCAAAGTTTGAAGAAGTTCCTGCTCTTTTCCAGCAAAGAAATTCATTTAGAGCTCCCATAAAAAGTTTCCTAAAGGCATGAAGTGGTAAACATGAACATTCATCACAGTGGATCAACAGTGGTAGATGAGAAGGCAGCAAAGGGAGGCTGCATTGAGTTTGCTGTGTCTTTAAGTCACTGATGGATTCACACATGATGTAACTAGACACAACACAGCACTTACATCTTGCTGCATCAGTGGTTCTGTAGACACAGATCTTCCTCTCCTCCTTTCCCCCCTCCTGGGCCCAAAAGTACTTTTGTCAATAACTGGATACAGTGGCATTCTGCCCACAAGCCCAGCTAATCAAAATGTCCAATTTTTGTTTCAAGGGGCTTTCGGGGGAGAAATAAATATCAGTTTTGTTTGGCAGGTTTTGCTTTTGTTGTTTTGTTTTACAAAGTCATAGTTTTGCAGCTTAAGCTGCACAGAATATAGTCTACTCCATTTTACGAAACACAAGACTTGGTTGTGGTTAAACAAATATAAAAATGCCACTCTTTTTTAAATGAATAAATATGATAGGAACAGAATAGCAAAGTCCCTCCTGATGAGCAGCCATAAAATACAAAATCCCCAAATAACCCCCACACTCAGCCGAATGAGCAAACTACAACACAGAATGCCTTTCCTTTGCCTTCTTGCTTAAGGCATCATATGGCCGATAGAACAGATAATGTGACAGATGCATCCATTCCTCGTTCCCAGCCTGAACTCCCTTGGCTAATTGTCATCAACATCATCACTGCCTCTATTACAACAGCAGCATCTCTACCCAACCTTAGGCATCATAGGTGGTGTCATGTCACTCACGGCCCCACTAGTTCAGTGTAAAAATCAGAACATACAACAGCCTTCTGCTGAGCCACATGGGCGCTGCTTTATTGAAGGTATATTGCATGTTCGTATGACACTACTGAAGTGTCGGTAGGTGATGGGGATGTGGCTACAGCATCTTCAAGGGAAGACTGCCTCATTTCTGGGTTTGACGACCTTGCTCCTGTGGCATGTTTTGAATCTCAGTAGCTGGTTGTAGAAGTCGTTTCAGAAATCATCTGTTTCTCCCCTCCCCAGTTTGGCTCTTTTCATTTGTTTGCATGATTTGGGGAATAGTCTTCTCTCTCCTGACTTCCCCTACATTTTTCTTCTCTCTGTCTCATAACTTCAGCCAGGGACAAAAAGACAGGAGAACAGAAAAATAGCCTTCATGCATCTATTTCTAAGCAGAAATGACGACGACATTTAAAAAAAGGTATTTTTATCTTTCAGTGTAGAACTATTTATAGTTGTTTTGTTTTTCCTTCTTATCCTCCCATGACTCCCTGGCACCCTCAGATCCTCCTGCCTAGGGGCATGAATGCTCCCAATCACACAGGTAAGATTCAGATGGAGACCTTGCAATGCATCCTTCTAGCCAAATCTACCCCTTGACCTCCAGCTCCCTGTGTGCACTACTTTCAGCTTCACTGGATGCACAAGCCATGAAATGGTACCACGCAATGGTTCTAAGCAACCTTTGTGTGAAAGTAGTGAGAATGACAAACTTGCACTCGGCTTGGCATCTCTACCTTAAGTAACAATATTTGGGTAGGAGAATATTTCCATAGTTCTGTGTCTTGAGAGGGGAAAAATACACATTCGTGCAAATGCTGACTCCACTGAGCAGCAAATACAGTGCTGGAGTATTCCAAGTCTAGAGCTTGTTTAAGGGACACAAGTTTCTCCGAAAGCTTACCTGTCTCCTTCTCTCCGTCACGGGCCTCAGGGACTGTTTCACGGAAGTTTTGGTATCCAGCAACAAATCTGTAAGAACAAACCAAAATAGGAAATTACATTAAATTCACTACTATAAAAAAAATCCCACTCATTTGTATAAATGCTTGGATTGGTTGCTTTGTTTTGCTGAGTACTTGAGCTGGTTTGTTATGAAAAACATTCAGGCTGAGCGTATCTTCATTTTTGGTTAGAAAAACTTTCGCCAGACAATCTTGAATTTTTAAACGTTATCTTTCATTCAGAACCCTTCACCATCTAGTTTTGATGAATTATTTTGTGACTAGGGGTTGTCTCTGAATTATTCACTTTGATTCTTTGCTATTTACTGTCAGGGCAGAGCTACACTAATGTAGCTGCTCTAAGCCAACGGGAGAGAGCTCTCCTGTCAGCTTAACTACGCCAGCCCCCATGAGCGGAGGTAGCTATGTCAGTGGCAGAAGCTCTCCTGCAGACATAGCGCTGTCATTGCCAGTGCTTATATCAGTGTAACATGTCACTGGGGGTGGAGGTGGGGACTTTATTCACTCTCCTGTAGTGTCTACACTACAGTAAGTTATGCTGACATAAACTGCAGTGTAGACACAGCCCTTTTGTTAGTAGTTTGCCTTGTTTGGTTTATCACCCAAATCACAAGGTATGTTTTCTACTCCCTGATTGGATGATTGAAACAATAACAAATTTCCTGTAACAAATAAATAACACTTCCAATCACAATAACATTTGTGACATTTTCACAATTCATGCCCATTACAACAAAATACTCAACTGTTGGCCCAGCGCTTCTGAAGAACAAACAGCTGGATCCCATGAACTAAACTTGGTGATTTCCTTTGTGAGCATATTCACAAATCTCATTTTAAAAATTTGTATTCTTCAGCCAGCTCTTTTTGGCCCTGTACTGATTTAGAAGACAAAAGGTCCAACCCTCCATTGCTCTGCACCTTTTGTAGTCATTTATACAAACACAAAGGGTGAAAAATGTTACTGGCACAAAATGATTACATAAGCAACAGGGCCATGGAAACTCAACTTCAGAGGCTGATATTTGACAAGACATACCCTATACAAAATGAATTGATCCTGTCTGCTGAACAGACCCCTCCAGTTTTCTAAGTGCACTCAGATGGTAGTGGACGGATCCTATTCACAGATGTTATCAACCAAATATGATTGCAAGAACAAGTAATTCACACTAGGCTTTTCCATTTTTAAAGTGACTGGTGGTGAGCAGAGCTGCTTGAATGACTTTCATCAAAATGTTTTTGCGACAAAATAATGTGGTTTTTTTTTTACCAAAATTAATTTTTTGGTGACAATTTTTGTCTTGGTCAAAATTTTCCACTTTTTGATGGAAACTGATTCCCCCCCCCTTTATTCCTGATTTCTCTCTGCTCCCTTTTGCAGTGGGGAAAAGGGAGAGAAACAAAGCAGGGAATCAAACAAATGCCCCTTCCAAAAAAATCTAGAACATTTTTTGGTTTTCATTTAACTGGAAAAAAAAATTCTGAACGAGATGAACATTTTTCATTTCATTTGAAATTTTCTTGGAAAAGTCTCCTTATCCCTAGCAGCCAATCACAGGCCACTTTAGGGAGAGAGCCTCTTTAATGGTTCTCTCATATCCCACAGAGGCTGGCTGGGAACTTGGCCAGTTTGACCTAAGGCCATTGGATCTTTCACACCGAGGACAAAACCTTCCAGAGACTCTTGCCTCTGACCCTCCCTCTGACCCTGGTAGCCTTACACAGGCAAAATGGCCATTAATTTTACCGAGAGCTTTGCCTGACTAAAACCACCCGTGTCCCATTGTGCAATACCAAGTGCCTTTAGACCCTGCTATAATGAAGGGAGTGATGAGCAACCACTAACTCAGGAGAGGCCCAGTACCTCCTAAGGTCAAGCCTTTCGGTTGGAGAACATGGCACGTTATTTTGATAGAGGCAGACATATACCTTTGTATGTACTTCGCTTGATCTGTGCTAAATTATAAACCATGCTCATGATTCAGGATTTGAAGCCAAAGTTTTAAATTGGCATTCAGCTATAGATGTGTCTGCCCTACCCTCATCCTACGAGTCCTTATGGCTCAAATTGATCTTGGTAGCATTACAGGACTATTTTCACAGGGATAAAATATTCTCCAATAAGTTAGATAAAAATTGGACTCTCCTAATGTACGTGTCTCACAACCAATCATTCCTTATTTATTTCTCTTTACAACCACAATGGCTGTTAAGTTTGATTTAAAAAAAAAGGCTTCCCACTACTACCTAGAGTCAGGATGTAGTATGGATTGCATGAGCCATATGGGAGCTCTGGGCACAGAGCAGCAGGCCTTCATTCTGCATTTTTGACATTGGTGATGGTGGGTGTGGGGGGTGGAGGGAAATTCTCCCTTTCACCCTCAAATATTCAAACCACAGTAGTTCCATCGGATATGGATTTTGAGACTGAATAACCTGATCCTGGCATGATGATGATCCAGAAGGAGAAGAACAATTTCTCACCCCCCAGGTTGGATTGTTGTTCTTCCATTTATTCTGGCCAGAATTACCCTTGGACCATTAGCCAATGCATGATGTGGCTGCCTAAGTACTTAGTGTTATTTCACTAGTGCTCCATAGTCTGCATTGGCTTGCAATTTTTTTCCAGGTGCAATTCCATATGTTGGGACCTGGATGTCAGAAAGCTGGCTCTGCCATGGTTCTTGAAGTCAATTGAAGCATTTGAGCCAAACATCTCTAGCTTTAAACATCAGTGGCAGGGCATTCTCCCAGAAAGCATCTGGAATTCATTCTTGCATCTGCTCTGACAGTCTGACCTTCAGATCATAGAGACAGACTCATCTCTTCTCGTATGTTTTCCTGTTTGGTAGCACGGTGGGTGGAACAGAAGGTGTTTGTCAGTCTGGGGTGGGAGGCATTAGCTCCGTTCTCTTTCCCCGTTGAACGCAGGTAGATTTTTTCTATTTGCTTTTATTAAATCATGTGCATACACCCTAAGCTGGGAATGCCACTTTTATCATTCATGATAATAACAGAACTATTTAAATACTCTTAATAAGCAGAGGGCAGTGATCGAGCCCAGTTCCTCTCTAAGCTTCTGAACTAATCTTGGACTTGTAACCAGTAAAGGCCCATAAAAAAGGGGGAAAAACACTAAAAAAAAAAAAGAGTAATGCTTTTTGAAAGTGCCTATTAGAGAATAGAACTGGGCCTGAACCACAACTCTGGATCCTACCATCCCTGGACCAAGAGAGGGTGTTTTAAATCAGAACTACGATCTGGGTCTGAGTCTTACAAATAGCCCTTATCTCTATAATGGTCTGAACCAAAAGCCTGGGTCAGGATGCCTCCTTCACTGCCTTTTCAGTGTTCGAAATCTGGACAGGGGTCAGAGTTTTGCTAGCTGAACCCATCTCTCTTAGGACTGTCAGCCTATTTGCAAGCAGGGAAAAGCAGCAATGACTCTGAGGTCTAGAGGCCTGACTCACCACTGCGTTACTCCAGTTACACATCTGTGTAACTCCATTGATTGGTCATGTAGCTCATTGCCAGAACCTCCTCCTTTATGCAGATAGGCATTAAGTTCCTCCTCCGAATCAGGCCCTGTATTTCTTAAAGCAGTAGATCCCCATTGGGGATTATGCAGATGGAAGTACATTCTTCTCCCTATTGGATGAGGTTCTGGAAAGGAGCCACATAGCTAGAGAACTGGTGTAGTTTTACACCTCTTTGAAAAAGTTAAAAAAAACAACAACATAAACACCTGATTCTACTGGAAGACAATCAGGCACTCGCCGCAGTAGCCAGAGTTACACAGGAGAAGACAGGAGTGCTTTCCTCCCATTCAATCTCTCTCTCAGACATATATATCTATACTAACACACACACGCATGCACACACACACACACACACAAAGGCATTTTATCTACACTAAGCCTATGGATTACTGGCTGGCCTTTGCGGGGAAAAAAAAATGTTGCTAGGCAACCAGCCAGGGGTTGCTATGGCATTTTCAAGTAGAGCAGCTGGGCCAATCAGTGCTAACTGCAAGCTAGTGAAGGCGTAAAGCCTCTAAATTTAATGTCAGTGCAGACAGGAAGGGAAGCTGTTGAGGCATGCATGATGCTGAGCGTGCGCTTACTAAATGCGGACAACATGGCCCCCATGATTAGGACCAGCACACTAATGAATATTCATTGGGCTGATTAAAGCAAAGTCAATTAACTACTTGACTGCTTGATTTTTTTTTTACTGGATTTTATTCTTTTCTTTTAAACCATTTTGCCACAGAGGCTGCTCTTGTTCTCTCCTCTGCCTCTCTCTGTCCTTCTCTGAATCTTCTTATGATGGTGATTTGTGTGGGGTTTTTTTCCTTTATGTTTTTTACTGACAATAATACATCCTATTCCAGGTTTTACGGCTTACTTCATTTCACCAGTAAATGACGTTCTAGGGTCACTGTCTTCCAGTACAGTTGTAGGTAAGCTAGAAGGTCACATTTTTCCATCAAGTTTTTAAACATGCCACAAGATTTAATTCCAAATACATAGCTAAACAACAATACTGATTTTAAACTACACAATGGGATCCCCCACACCATTCCCAGTTAAATAGCACTGAGGATTCTACTGTAATGGAAGTCAAGGGATAGAGAATTTTTATTTTGTTGTTAAAACAGGATCCAGACTCTATGGACTTCCAAAACTGAGTCTTATGGCAAATCTAATGTGATTTTAAAATAATGTTCAAGAACAATGATTCATTAAAAAGCTTTTTCGGTTTTGACAGGTGCCGTTCCCTACCCATGTACTAGTGATGTAGTATGATTATGAAGAGGACTGCATATTTGATAATTATCATTTTTCAAAAATGTGCCTGCAAACTCTAAAATATTATATTAAATTAAAATGAAATACAACAACATTATTGGCCAGAAATCAAAATATGTGAATTCAGCAGCCTCAAAGTACCATTCCGTTCAAAAATCTGGGACAAGACGTTCTCTTGCATTACCTTCCCAATCCCTGATGATTTATTTTGAAAACTCTCTCTCAGATTCTTTGTATTATATACACAACCATTTCACAGAGAGATGAGTCTACAGGACGCACAGCTATGAATCTCCTTCTGTATTGAGGGATATTAATAGCAGCAATTAATACCTCTGATGGGTAGTGGTGAAAACGTGAACGTAGTACCCTAGCATTTGGACTTTTGTCTTTGTCAGTTACTGAATTTAAAAGGTTCAGAGTTTAAAAGGCTTTACAGTACAGTAGGGGTTTCTAGGTGATATCGACTGATCCAGCAATGTGTGCGTGTGTGTAAATTTCAGATACATTAAAAAAATGGTTTTCTTCCTTTTTCTGTTCCTTCCCCTTCAGAATAAAAAAAGTCACCATTCAGATTCAAGCATGGCCATCCAGATTTGCACAGGTTACAGTGGTGAGGGGAAAAGGAAAATTTAAACCAGATCAAATTTAAAATTAAGTAGCAGGTGGGTGGGGGGGAAGAAAGCGTGAAGCTTAGCTGAATGAGATGGTCCCCCAATGCACAAAGGTTGCATTATTGTTTAACTGCATGTTAAAAATGAATAACCAATTTTCCTTGTTAAAAAAAAATCCATGGTCACATACATCTTTCTGTCATTTTACTGGATGATACACATTCCATATATGTGTACACACACTGGATTGCTATAAAAAATTAGTTGCTTTTCCAACATCACTAAAATAAAAAATAAAGAAAAGGAATTAACTTGGCATTTTTGTTTTGGTGTGGAAGTTGTACTCTATGAACACTACAGCCATTCCCTAGGCAAATATATAGTATATTTCAACTTTCTATTAATGTAGTTCCAACTTTTAATCTATTTTATTGCTACCAAATATTTAACACCTGGCATGAATCTACAAATTACTTAGGGTTCAACATGCCATAGATGATGTTGCAGAAAGCAACAAATTATCATGGTGCTGTTTCTATCACACGTGAGTATGAGTTAGTATTTCCATCATACTGCCCTATTTGGAGAGGTTTGCATTTCAGTCAGCAAAATCAGAACCGTGATATACAAACTCTCAGTTCGATGGGGGCACTTGTATTTATTTAGCAAAATGTGAAGAGAAACAATAATTCAGCCATTTGCAAATGGAAGGATGGCAAAAGAAACGGAAGAGGGTAGTTTATACTGTCTCCTCTTTATCTTAGAGCTAATAAAATGTGTGTCTGGATGTTTTTTAAAATCTGAATTTTTCATTCACGTGAAATAATGCCTCTCTGTAGTTTAACAGGAGGAAAACCCCCACAAATGCTATAGAATAATTTTATTCTTTAAAAAGAGAGAGTCCATCTAGGGAACTGAGTTCAAATTCTAATTAGGTCACAAGTGAAATGAAGTCCGTGGTGTCACTGATGTTTGCCTACAATAAAATATAATACAGTGCATTACATCTCTTCCATCTTTGCAGGCTCTGGTCATGAGAGGACATAGCACTAGCTAGCCGGGGTGTTTCAGGTCTGGATTAAGATGCATTAACAAATTCATGTGGCAGAAGCTTGCCCAGCACCTGCCTACAATTTGCCAATTTTATCAGTCCCTCAGTTCCATGTGCATCAAATCCTGTTTTCCATGTAGTGAGAGAAGAGGTATCCTAGATGCCCACATTTTGAACGTGTCAATGACAAAAATTAGTTAGCTCAGAAATTTCCCTTTTAGGAACATCACCTGCACTAAACCAAAAACTCAAAATTGTAGTTTTTATTGCCCATGATCCTCAGGTTAAAATATTCCCAAAAGACAGTATGTACACAGTAGATAGACATGGAATCAGGAGGGGATTTATTTTGTTTTTAGATAAAAGGCAACTTTTATAGTGAAAATCCAAACTCAGAATCTAGGAAACCTACAGAAAGAACAGTGCATACAGGGTTAAGTCTCAGAATCTTGTCTGATGCTCCCAGCCTTACCTCCTGTCACTATGTATTTTTATTCCCGCACACTGGGGTGATTTAAGGCTGGTGGCGTCAGCACAGTTTTGAGCCATGTTTCTGAATTTTCTAGCTTTTGATCATATAATTCAGATGCTTTAATTGTGCTTGAATGTAGTTTTCAGTGGGGAAAAAAATCTTTCAAATTCATTTTTTAAATCTCACTGATTTTCAGGGAAAATATTTCCACTTGAAATCCCGTCTCTCACCATACACTGGGTATGTCAAGACAGCAGTTGCTTTAACAGGCAGAGGTGGATGGATAATATAAGAGCCACAGCAGGTCAAAAGTCAATGAGCTGAGTATTTGATCAACATCTCCAACTGGTGGGGGGAAAGGTGTCATTGCAAAACTAATTTGAGTTCCTCAACTATTTTTGTTGCTGTCATTTAAAAACAAATCAAACACAACCCACATAGCTAAAAAGAAGCCTGTTTAATGTTTCAAGGATAACAAAACCAACCAAACAAAAACATGCCCCCCCCCACACACACACCCTCCCAGACACCCCTCTTGCAAAACTAGTCTGGCAGGAATGGCTGCCTTATATATGGTATATTCTGGTGCTTACATAATATAGTGTGTTTCTCTCTCTCTCTGCGTGGATATATATAGGCACACGTGGATATATAGCTACAAACTCCCTCTCTTTTTTTCTGCTTTCACAGTCTATTTTCTGATTTGTCCACTCTGCTTTTTTCCCATCCTATTCCTCCCTCAACAGATTCCCCCCCCCTCATTTTGGACCCTTTTTCCAGTCTTTTCTATGTGGAACACAAGACCAAGCATTCTCTAGTTGGAATCAAATTTTCTAATGTGCGGAGGTTCAAACCAGTTCATAATTAGGCGAAACACACTAATAAAAAACTATGAGCACCAAAATATCATGTTGAGTAACCCGTTCAGCTAATAATCTGGGGTTAGTATATCTGGCCCCTGAAGTCAATTCCTTGACGTTGTTAGATTATAATGATAATAATAATAAATACCTAGCTCTTATATAGTGGCTTTTCATCAGTAGATCACCAAGTGCTTTACAAAGGTCAGTTTCATTAGCCCCATTCTAAAGATGGAAAACTGAGGCACAGGGAGGGGAAGTGACTTGCCCAAGGTCACCCAGCAGACCAGTGGCAGAGTCAGGAGTAGAATCCAGTTTCCCCAAGTCCCAGTCCAATACTCTATTCACCAGTTTCTGGCTGGAAGAGACACACAAAGGCCAGAAAACTTGAGGATTTGAGCAACACCTCTTCTCTTGTAGCCAACAAGGTTTATAATGAAATAAGTTGCTGCATAGCCTGCCACTCACCGGCTAGTAGCTAGAGGTGCTCCAGGTATATGCCATCCCAATTTATACATGGTGTATTATTCTCCAGGTTATCCTGCCTATTTTCTGCATTGCAAAAAACATGTTCTCCGGCTGCCAGGAGTAAATCAGCCCCAGACAGTCTAATAGCTCAGAAGCCACCATACCATAATATCACATCACACTAAAGATTAGCATTTGGTGTAGGGAGTTCAGTGGAAGGGTCAGCCTCAGACTTTATCCAGACCTTGAAGGGTTATGGAGTTAAGTTTCTCCTTTAGTTTCTCAAAAGAGAGGGAACTTGAAGCATACTCAGTCACACCCCACTGCAGGAGGATGTCGCAGGCACCACCGTAGGAGTGTGTGAGAGGAGGAAGAAATGGGATCTCAGTGCATGAGACAATAATGGCTTTGATGAATAGGGAAGTAACATCAGCACAGTCCCTCTTTGTGTAATCCTTTAGCCTTAGTCAGTAGGTTTGGCGGGATGGTGGGGAACAGGGAGCTCTGGGGCATGTACTATACCAAAATCTAGTATGGGGTGGTGGTGAGGAGACAAAAATGAACCTGATTTCAGCTCATTAATGTGAGGTGGGGAACGCATAGCCCTAAAGTAGTGGTTATTAACCCACAGCCCAATTAGCACGCAGCTGCGGCCCACGTGACATCCTCAGGGTCATACAGGTAGTATAGCGATTGTGTGGATGCGGCCCACATAATACATAGAGAGCTGCATATGGGGCCCACAGTGATAAAGAGGTTGAGAACCACTGCCCAAGAGGCTGATCTCAGCAGAACAAAGATCACTCAGAAAACTCTCAGCTGCTGGCAGGAGTCGGGGAAAGTAGCATTACAGATGCTGAAGGAGTAGGGGTGCAGGCTTCTGGTGGCAGCCTCCCCAGAACAATGAAGCAGCGTGACGGCCATTTTCAGATCTAGGGGTGTGCGCCTGAGCGAGGATTATGCAACGTTTGCTCCCCACGCTCTCAAGATAAAAGCACCCAAATCTGGCAAAATGAGCATCGTTATAGGCAGAAAAGCTAATGTTGGTATGAAGACAATGCCGCTTCTGTACACATGCGAACACCTGGGTAAAGTGTGTCATATAAACATTAGAATGATAAATAATAGTAATAAAAAAACAGAAAAGAGAGCTAAGGTTGCCACCCTCCTCTTCATTCACCTCTCTTCCTCATTATGCTTAGATACTGCAGAACATATGGTACATGGCATCATGTCCTGTTGCAAGAGCTCTGTAGTCCAGTATTTATACATGATGGTACAAGTCAAGGATAGAGCAATTGCCTTCAGTCTGACACATGCCTACTTGACAGAATAGCCAGGTGCTGTTCGAAAAACGTTATTCAGAAATCTCCCCGCGATTTCATTATCTATGATCTGGGATGGGCCCCTCAGGACAATACTTACCTCAGGGAACCTTGATGACTAAATCTGCTCACCTGCCAATTAACGTTCCTTAGGAAATGTGTGAAGGAAAATTACTACAGGAGTTAGTGAAATGGCTCCCATCTGAATCTTGCTAACTGAAATTCTAGGGTCTTTTTAAAAGACAAAACATTTCAAAGGGTTAAAAATAATAGAAATGTATATGAAGGGCTAGAGATTGATCCCAAACGAAAACCCCAGGATCTGGATCCAAACCTTGCAGACCACTCTCTCTCAGCAGAAGACACCAAAGTCATGTCACCTAAAAAAAATGGCTCATGTTTGGGAATCTCCCTCACATCCTCAGCTGTGAAGACCGATGCAAAGAATTCATTTAGTTTCTCCGCAATGGCCTTATCATCCTTGAGTGCTCCTTTAGCATCTCGATAGTCCAGTGGCCCCGCTGGTTGTTTCGCAGACTTCCTGCTTCTGATGTACATAAAAAAAAGTTTGCTATTACTTTTTGAGTCTTTAGCTAGCTGTTCTTCAAATTCTTTTTTGGCCTTCCTAATTACATTTTTATACTTCATTTGCCAGAGTTTATGTTCCTTTCTATTTTCCTCACTAGGATTTAACTTCAACTTTTTAAAAGGATGCCTTTCTGTCTCTCACTGCTTCTTTTACTTTGTTGGTTAGCCACAGTGACAGTTTTTTGGTTCTCTTATTATGTTTTTTAATTTGGGGAATACATTTAAGTTGAGCCTCTATTATGGTGTCTTTATACATCCTATAGGTGTTCACCTGCACAAACTAGCAAGATTGTTTTAAATCTGGCCTGTGACTTGCCAGAGTGCAGCCTGTAAGATGTTGCGGGCTCCCACACCCAACCTCATCACACACGGAACCAAATAACGGATCCAGTCCCAACTCAGGTAAATCTCCCATTGATGTTAAAAAGCATCCCTCAAGACAGATAAGCAACTTAATATTCAGCCACTGAACAGAAATGCATATCCCATACATAGTATGGCCAACCCCCAGGGCTCAAAAATCATGAGTCAGACCCCTAAAAAAACATGAGATTTTTTTAAAAGGTCGTATTTATTGTGTTATTTCTATTGGCTTTCTGGGTTTTGATCATTTCATGTTCATATATCAAGCTTTTTTCCCACAACCATGAGGGCTAGAAACTTACGCTTTTTTAAAAATGAAAGCTTAGGTTCTGGTGTATTCACCCAATGCTAGGTGCTGGAGCCTTTAAGAAAAAGCACCAGATACCACAAGACTCATGAGATGCTAAACACATTAAAAGGCCTGCTGATTGATTGACTCATTTCTTGAGAAATTTCAAAATTCTTTGTTCCAATTTGGAATTAAAACAAATTTCAAAATGGCGGAATTTTCCATGAAATGGAAATTTTGGTTCCTGCACAGCTCAGCTACCCAGTGATGGGCTGGGATCCTAAAGGGCTAATTCATGTGAGGGCGACTGACTGCTCAAGACCTAATGGACCTTCGCTATTACTGAGCCTGCCTCAGTATACCTGGGTTACTTTACTGAGCAGCATGTCCTGCTTTGTTTGGGCCAGATTGTGGCTTATACACTGAGTCCATTCAAGGGAGTAAGAGCGTAAGGCAACCTCAGACTTTTACATGGCCCACCCACATGTTTTCTAGTTTGCCCCACCCAACTGGGTGGATGAGGAGTAGGCAGAAAGGGGTAGTGGATAGACTCTGCTCCCAATTCACCAGCCAGAAGAGCCCAGCCAACATGGAGGGGGAAGTGACTTTTACCTTGTCAAGTATATCAGCAAATTACTTCCCCCTGGGAGCAAGGAAGCCATAATTTCTTCCCTGGATGCTCCTTGGGGTGGTGCAGCTATACGCTATTCTTTACTTATGGTCCACATGAATCCAACAATCCAAATCATCAAAGAAACTTTAAAATCAACACCTCTACCGTGTTCCTCTATTAGTGAGCATCGAACCTCCAACCATCCATCGAGATATAGCCACAGCACAAGAACTTAAACATGCCGAAGACTACCAGGAACTTCCCACCTGGCAGGTTATGGACAACATTCCCCAACAATGCCTGAAATCGTGAAAACCTCTATGGATCACATGTGACCACCTCATGTCTCTGCATCCAGCCAGGGATTGACAAAGTGTTTGGACCTCATCCACCATCCCAAAAAAGCACATTCCCCCTGACCCAGCAAGCCGCCCTCCAAGTTTTGACCTGCCTCACAGACTTTGGACCACATTGAACAGCATCTGAACAAATCGTGGAAGAAGCAGCTCCTTGATGCACAAGTGGAAAAATCAAAGACTCCCCTTTGTGTGACTGTGGTGAGAACATCCAACCGTCAAACACATTGTAATGCAGAGCCCCACATCTGGATTCAAAGGTGAAATGGATAATATCCACAATGTCCCAGAAGAGGCCTTGAAATGACTTATGGACTTACAGCTGCATCTACAGAATGTTGCTCTGCAGATGCCAGATGCACGCAGGAGAGAGATCGTCCTTTCTGTTTAGCTTATGTAGGAGGACACTCAAGTAGTTCTCATAACGGTTAAAATATTTTTTCCTGCTCATAAGCCCATCAAAGCTTGGAAAATCTGTTCCCATCTCCATAAAGCTCCCTCCCCACTTCATTATCTGGACATACCAGTTACCTATTAGGGGTACTGGCCCCCATTCATCTCTGTCTGTTGGTGAAATATAAACAATTTACATCTATTTTAACAGAAGAGAAAAAGCACCGAAACCTTGGTTTGCAAGACACTGAATTCAAAAAGAGGAAAAAAACCAAAACAGGTGGATTTGGCAAACAGATCTTTTAAAAGGTAAGAAAGAATCTCCTTAAAGCTACACACAAACACACACACTGGCAAACAGACCCATATCAGCCCTGAGGCGCTATTGCTTTAAACGGCTTCTGTGCTTCTCGTATTCTCAGGGCAGCTAGGGGACGGCTCTCATCCAAACACCAATCAGAGCAGCAGCAGGGCTCCTGCATGTTACATTCTGACTGCAGTGACTGCCCGTCAGGTGAGAATAAGCGCGGCACACTTTGGCCGTGACCTTCTTTCCCCCTCCCCACCCACTGGCACCTCTTCTGCTAGGAGTTTAGGGGAGTCCAGAATAGGACCATTCTGGCAGCTCTACAGTAGCCCGGGAGTCCCTGTCTTATTCCAGGTATCCCAGCAGGGCTGTTTCCAGCCCGGTTACACTGCTAGAGCAGCATAAAAAGGCCAAAGTGCAATAGAGAACCAGACTCATCACCTGGAAACTGAACTGAACATTCAAAATTCCTGCAAGATTTTACATTTTAGAGCTCATTGTGTTCTCAAAGATTCTGAGTCAGGGCTTCTGGAGTTCTCTGGACTGATCATTATAAGGCAGATCAGTGCCCCTATTGCATAAAGAATGGATGAGAAACCTGAGGAGAGAACAGAAGTGTAAGACCAGCCTTTGACTCGGAAAGTCTCCTACAAAGCCATCAAACACATTACTGATAAGTCATAAGCAGGTGAAAATGTGAGAAACTACACGATTTTCATGGTAGTCCCAGGACCACCATGCCTTTGTGTACACCCCGTTCTTGTGATGGACGACTACGTTTGAAAATATGATGGCGTGCTACACCTGCAAGTCAGTTTCATCTTTATATCCACATGATTTCTGTAAGCAAACACTGAGGGTACAGGAATATCCATGCTGATTGTTTACCAATGTTCTGGAGAGGATCACCACAGACCAGTCTGCAAAAGGCCAGTCTTAGAGAACTTATTCTGGGGTGCTGAACCCCTTAAAGCCAGACAAGAAGGCAGCTAAAGGATCCTTCCCTGGGTGAGAGTAGTAGTAGAATATGCATTTGGAAAGAAAATTACAAAGCTCTATGAAATTGACCCCAACCTATTTCCATGCTTCTGGGATCGGTCTGGGAGCAATGCAAAGCATGCATGTTAATATAAGGCTTGACATTTGAAAAGCAGGCTATAAAGAGTGATTGTGGTTAACAAAGGAGTACGGTTTCCCTATAGTTCTGGATGAGGACATTCCAGCTGAGAAGAAGACCTCGTCTCCTATTATCTGAGCAAGAGAGAGACAGACAAACCCTTTGCTCTCCTGATAGCTGATAGCCTTGCTCCCTGCAAGCCATGAGGGTCTCATTTTAAACTTCTACCACAGGAGTTTGCAGGTTGTCTGTGTAGAAAGTCCACCGGCGCTGAAGAGGGAAGGACCCTGCTCTGATGGCCGCAGTTGGCACATACACTCATTTGTTCAGAAACCCTCAATTTTTTTCTGAATCAGGCTGGCCTCTTTCTTGCGCTAACACACTCAATGCCATCTCCCCAGCCCCATTAGCCATGTTAAATCTCTCCCTTTGCCCTCCGATTTCACCCTCCCAAACAAACCCACCCTTTGTGCCCACTTGCCGCTCGCAAAGCACAAAGACACCCTTTGTGCTGAGTCAAACCCCTTTCAACAAGTGCCATTGAAAACCAACAGAACAAGCCTGTGCACCGCGTGCCGGGGCAAACTTCTGCTGCCATTGGTGGAGCCAGGAGCCATGTCACCTCTTGAGGAACGTGTTTGCACTCAGGCAAGAATGTTGAAAAATATCCCTGACCCCCAAACGTTTACCTTTTGATCGGAGGTTTCCAATGTTGCCGCCATGTATTAAAGCTGAGATGCTCATAAAAAAAACCCTTTGTGTCAACATAGTAAATGACTCTAATTAGGCTGGTGGTGCAATGAAAATGCTTAATTCATTCTGATGAGGCAGAAGGAAGAGCTAAAATGTTTATAGACAATGGGTGAACAGGGAGATATAATGCTGAGTGCCAGCTTTAAATGCAAATTACCGCAGAAAATCTTTCCCTCTCTCTTTCCCTGTCGCCAATCCCACACTGTAATCTCCTAGTGCAGTAATTAGAAGTGAAAGGAGCCACATAGAGGGGCCTCTAACGGCAATAGTAAAGAGACTTACATTAAAAAAAATACCTGCCTTTAAATAGATGGCAGCATCATTTCCAAAGTGCACTGCTGTTGTAGAACTTAGCATGGTAGCGGGATCAGAGCAGCAATAGTTTGGTGAGTATTAGTGAAATGGCATGTAAATTTGTTGGGTTTTACCCCTTTTGGATTGTGCATTATCTGCAGTGGACATTTCGATAGACAGGGACACTTTGCATTTGGGAATGAGGCTGGGCAGTGTCCTCAAATGAAAATTAAAAATGAGAAAAAGTCAACTCTTGATTTATTGGATTGGGCTATCCTCCTCTCCCCCCCTATCACCAAGCGGAAATCAATTCGAGCTGCTAGCAGGCTAGAGCTACACGTCCCCTGCAGTGTTCAGTCCACAAAGGAGATCATGAACTGAATCAAGCCCTGCAGGTTTTGTGGGGAGGGTTGAACTCAATCCTCCAAGCGGCAATTTCACCCTCCTACATCATCCCTCCTTCCCCCACTTACTCACTTCTGGTAAGTGGGTTGCATTCCTGAGTCTGGTTAGAGAGGAGCAGGAAAATAGAATGTCAGCTGCAGAGACCAAGAGGCCTGGTTGGATTAGGGGACAGGGAGTTTTATTTGCTTTATGGTGAAAGGCAGAAGGAACCCAGCTTGACTTTCAGATCCCAGGGTGAATTTGCAGCACCGGGAAAAGTATTAGACCAGATCCTCCACCGCTGTCAGTCATCTTAGCATCACAGGGTCAGTGGAGCTACACTGATTTACATCAAATAAGGATCTGGCCCATCATATTTTGATTGTAAGCCTGAGAGAACTTAACCTGAAAAACTACTGAGTAAGAGTAAACATGGAACCTCATAATATCATTCGTACAGCCACTTTTCAGAGCAGATAGCTCTCTTTTAATTTGACCAGTCTCAGTGTGCAAGAGTTCTGCATTTGTTCAGTGTGGACTCTGGAAGAAGAGAAGTGTTGGTGGGTGGGGGGTAGGACTTTGGGTGTTTAAGCAGAGTCATACAGTGCAGACATGATAAATAAAGCTCAGCGTCTTGATTTAAGAAAGAATGCAGTAGCCTGGCACATAACGCTAGGTTGCAGAGCAAAGAAATGCCCTCGCTTTTCCAATCTGGATGCTTACATTAAGAACTGGATTTGGTCATAAGCTCAGTGAATTTAGTCTCGTTCTCTAGTGACCTTTTGTCCATATCCCAGACCTACCACCCATTTCAGCAGAGTTGGAAATCTCTTCACAAGAAGGACAAACTAGTCACAGTGTCAAGAGAGTGAGTCAAACATATCCCTACTGCAAATCCACTGAGGATAAAGTGTTTACACCAAGGATTTATTGGAACCCTTGGGCTAATTAGTTACAGCAAAACAAAATAGTCTCTGCTTTTCCCATTTGTAAGTTAGTCTTGATTTTAATAAAGACAAGAAAAGAGAGTAAAGCATGACATAACTAGACAAAAGAGACAGGATGACCTTTATGTTTTACCAGTAGTAAGTGTTGCAACAGCTATATTTCAATAACCATAAGTCATCAAGATCACATAGGACTGATTTGACCACAATAGCCTCTTACAAGTTCTAAGTTTGCTAAGCGATAGAAAGCAGAGGTTGATCAGGATGTGCAGAACAGGTGCATATCAGGTAGAGTTTTCATAAGAAGAGTGGACTGTTATCAGCTTTTCATTCTTTAAGACAAATGCACTGTCAGCTGATAAGGTCATATATTCATTCTGGACTCGTCATGTACCATTGTATTCAATACCATAGTCAAGGTGACTAGCACGGATTAGTGTAACCCACTGTTCAGGGCACATTATGTGAGTCTACCCCTGTGGCTGAACTACAGAGGATAGTTGTCTGCGGATGCCTTCAGCTAAGGAATTTAATCCTTTAGCTCAAGTGGCAGTTGTCTGTGTTGTAGAGCCAAAGGTTTTGAGTTCAAATCCTGATGCTGGCTTGTGATATATTAGCGCTCATAGCCTAGTTTGATTTCTTGACTTTTAAAATAATATAGATCCTGGAAATGCATAAAGAACACTTCATAACAATTCGTTTCAGGTCAGGCAGGTAATCAAGATTTTCCCAGATACTCCCAAGTGAAGGCAATAGTGGTAGAGTCATGGCCAGGCACTGCAGTCCTTGCATACAACTGGTAGCACCGCAGCTGAGTTATGCAGTCATCATCAGCCAACCTACCAGAGCATGCTGGCCCCAATCCTGCATTCCTCGTCCATGCTAGTCATTCTTACTCACGTAGGTAGGCTCACTGAAGCCTGTTGTAGAGCGGGGCCCTTAAAAGACATGGCTTGGTTTAGCCTGTGATTCGTGCCCAGCGTTCAGATCAGTTCATTAATAAAAAATTCCCTTCCTGGCCTTCACAGTAGCAGAAACCCCCCTGGAGTTTAGGTCACACACAAAACGAGCTCTCCTAGAGGAGTCCCCAGTGCACACCACACCAGAGAGAGATCAGTGCCAGCAACTCCCTCTCCCTTAGCCAGGAACTGCAACATCCCACAATGTCTCTCCCCCTCACTCTCTCTCTCTCTGTGTTTGCTCAGTGAGACAGAAGCAATACCAGTTTGCAGCACAATAAACCATGTAAAGGAAGCATCAATTAACTAGAATACATGGATATAGTATTTAATTAACTGATAGGCTCCACGGTTACTGTATGATGTCATGGAAACCTTGGAACTCTTGGGTGTAACATCACAGATGCCAACTGGGAATTTTAACCATCACATTTATTTTTAATTAAAAGAAGTCAGGATTCAAACTTTTGATATGAAAAAAATTCTGACTCTCCCAAGTATCTTTTCCACTAACATAAATCTGTGTGGCCTTTAGTGCTGCCGGAGCCTTGGATTGGTGCCTTTTGCAGCATGGAGGCCAGGTGAATTATTCACCTATTCAGGGCCACTGTGAGTAGCTAAGGCTTTTTGTTCAGAAAGTTAAAGAAATAGCCCACAAAGCTCTAGGAAACAAGATTCAAAAATCATTAGGAACTAGCTTGTTAGAACGTAACATAATAATACTTTGCATTTATATACTGCCTTTGACCTAAGGATCTCAAAACACATTACAAACATTAATAGATTGTAAGGCCAGAAGGGATCATTAAGATATCATAGAATTATAGAAATGGAAGGGACCTCGAGAGGTCATCTAGTCTAGTCCCCTACACTCGTGGCAGGACTAAGTATTATCTAGACCATCCCTGACAGGTGTTCGTCCAACCTGCTCTTAAAAATCTCCAATGATGGAGATTCCACAACCTCCCTAGGCAATTTATTCCAGTGCTTAACCACCCTGACAGTTAGCAAGTTTTTCCTAATGTCCAACCTAAACCTCCCTTGCTGCAATTTAAGCCCATTGCTTCTTATCTCATCTTCAGAGGTTAAGAAAAACATTTTTTCTTCTTTCTCCTTGTAACAACCTTTTACATTCTTGAAAACTATTATGCCCCCTCTCAGTCTTCTCTTTTCCAGACTAAACAACTAAATTTTTTCAATCTTGCCTCATAGGTCATATTTTCTAGACCTTTAATCATTTTTGTTACTCTTATCTGGACTTTCTCCAATTTGTCCACATCTTTCCTGAAATGTGGCACCCAGAACTGGACACGATACTCCAGTGAGGCCTAATCAGCGTGGAGTAGAATGGAAGAATTACTTCTTGTGTCTTGCTTACAGCAATGCTGCTAATGCATCTCAGAATGATGTTCGCTTTTTTTGCAACGGCGTTACACTGTTGACTCATATTTAGCTTGTGGTCCACTATGACCCCCAGATCCCTTTCCACAGTGCTCCTTCCTAGGCAGTCATTTCCCATTTTGTATGTGTGCAACTGATTGTTCCTTCCTAAGTGGAGTACTTTGCATTTGTCCTTATTGAATTTCATCCTATTTACTTCAGACCATTTCTTCTGTTTGTCCGGATCATTTTGAATTTTAACTCTATCCTCCAAAGCACTTGCAACTCCTCCTAGCTTAGCATCGTCCGCAAACTTTATAAGTATACTTTATCTGTACTCTATATGCCATATCTAGTCAGACTTCCTGCATTATGCAGGCCATAGAACTTCACCCAGTAATTCCTGGATCAAACCCATAACCTCTGGCTAAGCTACAGCATATCTTTTACAAAGATAGCCAGTATGGATTTAAACATTAATCAGCCAAACCTCATAACTTCAGTGACAGACAAATATTATCCAGAGTTTACAGCTGGAGAAACAAGGCAGAGAGAGTAAGTTGTTTGCCCAGAGTCACATGGTAAGTCAGTGCCGGAAATAGAACTTCGGGGGCCTGAGTCACAGTCTTGTGTTCTAACAGCTGTATCACTGCTTTGTTAAATAAGCCTACGATAGGTGTGAAAGTCTGATTTCCAAAGTGCTATTTCTGTGGTACAGTATGTAAAGCTGATTTTCTTTTAGACATTGAAGTTAAACCTTGCATTAGATATACACAAATACCAACTATCAGACACAAACACTTCTGCTCAAAAGAAATAATTCATTTTATGTACTCAATCTGCACATCTTAATGCCCTTTTTCCATTCATTGAAGAACATTTACCAAGGACACCAGTTTGGGCCCAGTAGCATACAACAGCATATCAACATTTACTGGAGAAGACTTCGATGAAAGCCATTGGCCTGAGACAGGCAGTATGCCTATCACATTCTATTGTCAAAGGAACAAGGAGACTTGCGGCATATTGATGTAGGTAAGTATCATTTTCTGTGAATGAAGGTGCGCATCAGTTATAAGTATCCATTGTCTCTGTTTATATATGAATTACTTTATGGATTGTTCTGACAGAACTACAGCAACCTCCCTTAAGGCCATTGCTGATATATTACCTTTGAAAGAGAATCACAATTTATTAGTCCATACATAAAGCCAGAGGTAGATGTGTGCTGGCTTATTTTGAAATATGACATCATATATAAAACGAAATAGGGGGAAGCTAAATTACACAGCTATAATTACGTTGAGTTCAGGTGGCATCATAAATAATCCATTCACAATTCGCTCTCAGCGTTTATTATGTCACCAAAGCAATGTAATTAACACTGCATAGATGGGTTATACACCCAGCAGATGCATGGCATCCCTGGATCAAATGCATTGTGGCACATGTATAAAAAAAAATAAACAAACGTAGTTCATCATTCATAAAAATCCAACAGTTACACTCGTGAGGATGCGCAAATGCTGGAGAAAAAAAATCCTCACAATTATTCTTCCAAATGTTTAAAGCTTTTATCATACAAACACTTAAGCACATGCAGCCACTGAAGTTACTCATGTGGAAAGTTATGCCTGTGGTTAAGTATTCACAGTACTGGCACATATATGATTTTGTACTGACTGAGTTCATGCCAGTTTCTATGTTCTCGCTCTGAGTGTTCTCGCAAAAGCATTTACTATCAGAAGCATTAGACAAAACAACAAGTATTGCAGAATCTTTCATGGAAATGTCTGAATTTGGAAATGGGATTATTCATACTAGAAGTCTGAGTCTACACATGATGCTCATCCAATCAAGGAAGAAAAATTGATCATTTGATTTACACGGCCAACCAAACCAGCCCAACTCTGTCATATCACAAGCTCTCAATGAACTCCTCACAATTTACAAATCAAGGATTACTCGCAAAATAAATGACAAAAAACATTCTAATGAATACATTTAAAAAAAATATGACCTATTTTCAGAAAATCTGAGCAAAGAAATATTAAATTAATAAAATCAATTATATCCAGTTCTACCCTGGAATCACCAAATTTGACCCATCAGAACTTACTGTAATCAATAAGTAGGAGGTTTATGCCATACCACGAAAATATGCCTATCAGGATCAGTGAAGGCTTCACTGACAGCCTGAAGAATGGTTGGGGTAAGGTAATTTGAAAGTTTTCCATTAAGATTTTTTTTTTTGGTCTAAATGAAAATTGTTGAGGAAAGTGTCTGCTATTCTAGAACTTTTTTTATTTTATTTTTTTTTCAACTAAAAAGTTTTAAGAGTTTTTGGCTGAAAATTTTCAGTTTTGGTTGCCAACCCCTCCCCTCCATTTCTTTAAAATGAAAAGTCCAATTTCCCATAGAAAATATTTTCATTGATTTGGGGGGGTGGAGGGGGGTACAAACCATTCTCTGGCCTGCTGTACGCAGGGGAAAGAGGGAAAGAGAACGCATATGAAGTGAGGGGAGGATAAAGAGGGGAGATGAAGGTAAAGCTAAAATATCATCCAAGGTTTTTCTGTGATCTTGAACACCATTAAATAATTAATAGTATTTTTTAATTCTGGGGCTATATTTCCTTCTGGGGCTGAGGTGTCTAGAGAACACCCTCAAACTCTGTTTATGTGATTTATGATGGGAGCTGAGGGAATGCTCCTAACAAAGTCCAAAACCACAAGAAATTTGACTGGTGTCCGATTTCATTAGGAAACCAAAATTCGGACTAAGTTCATGGAAACATTTGCTAAGGGTTCACAAACCTGAGCCAAGATTTGAACAAACCAGGGAGCTAGTTTATGATGTTGCATCTAAAACAAACAAAATGTACAGCTTCACATACTTCTAATGTAAAACAAGGTGAACCCAGAAGTTTCAGATAGCTGTATGCCTCAAGTTAAAAGTGATCTTGACCCCAAAACTCAAAGAGGAACTAAGGAGGCTACAAAATCAATCCATCTCAAAACTGCATAACCCCCAAAGGTAAAACTATTGAGCTGCTCAAATATCTGACTATGAAAGGACAGATTGAATAGTACCAAAATAAATTAATTAAATAATAATAATAATTTCAAAGAGTTTCATTTAACAAATACTATTTCATTACTCGGCAAACAAACTATTTGACAAGTATTTGTTGACTAGTTATAGAACAGCTTTATACTGCAGAAATATTAAAGGAATAATGTATTACATTAATAACTGAAATATTCAAATGAATTCTTCAACTGCTTCTAGTTTGCAGCATCAACTGCTTTGAATGGAATGGCAGCCCCACAACTCACACCTGCCTGTTATTTGTTCTATGAATAAAAGGTTCTGTTAACTATAATTTATTATCTGTTTACTGGACCTATTGGGTCTGTATCTCTCAAAGCACTTATACACTTGCTCAACTTTAAACTGAGGCTTAATTTTAAGCATTATGCACATGTTTAAAGTTGAGCAGGTGTAAGCGCTTTGCTGGATGGCAGCTATAGCAGGGGAGAAAGAAATACTTAATTGCCATGTGTTTTGCTGACAAAAGTTTTTCCTTTACAACTATATTGCAATACTTACTTCAGATTCAAATTCACTTTTGCTTCATAGTGTACGAACACTGATCAATACACAGTCAGACTCACTCTCTGAGCATTCCAGTACCTTTTAGTTCATGTTTTACCACTACAGTTTCAGGACATGCACAAACTGATGGTTCCACTGTCCCATTTGAGGGTAATCGTCTCTAGGCTTTTTGGAATGAGGAGATTAATTTAGATCTGGTTGAAAATGTTCAAATGTTAATTTTTTGAGGGAGAGGGAACTAAGAGGGGTGTCAAAAAAAGACAAGACTTCATTTGCAAAAACATCTCCTATTTTCTGACCAGTTCTAGGATAGTTATTACAGTTAAAAAAAAAATCAAGTGGAAATTGTTTACTTGCATTGAAAATGGCCTTTTTCAGAAATGAAAAATTTCACAGGAAGCGCCTCTTTCTTTTTAATTTTGTGAGTTTTTGCCCAAACCATCTGTTTTTGTCCACCCCCTCTTTTGTTTCCCATTTTTTCTCCTCTCTAGCCCCATTCTCCTCTTTCCCCTTTTGCTACTGCCAGTTTCCTGCTGCCATTGGGGGATGGGGTAAGGAAAAAGGGAAAGAAAAGGGGGAAAACAAAGATCCCAAAACTCTGAAAAATATTTTTTTGGTCAAGAAATTGGAAAAGACATTTTTCATTAGACATATTTACCATCGTTCAACCAGGCTGAATAATTATAATTCTAGGTGTATTTAATATGTCTTAGTGCAGGGGGATAGACTGGATCCACCCTACATTTTTGCGATTCCGAGGTTCTTTAAGATGCAGTTCTGCTCTGAAAAGAGACTCTGTAATTTATGAGAAAGAGACATACACACACGTATATTTGTTGCCTCTTGTGGTTTTCATGACAAAATATATTTAATTTTTTAAACAAAAGGATTTTTTTCTTAACTGCCAACTTTGAAAACTTCATCTGGGACCGAAGACTCAGGATGGGTTCCCTCTTTGTAGATCATAAAGATTCTATAGGCCAGACTCTGTCCTCACACACACACAAGAATAAATATAGTGGGGTCTATTCTTAGAAGGGCCGAGGCCAAGCCCCTCACACTTTGCATTTACAGTATGAATTTAGGGGCTCAAATCTGACTACTACCTACCTAATTTACACCTCTGGTAGACAGAAGCATATGCACTCCATGTGAAATCCTGGTCCATTGAAAACAATGGTAAAATTCTCATCAACTTCAGCAGGGCCAGGATTTCACCCTCAGATTTGTACCTGCAATTAGATCACGGGTGCAAACTATGCTCATTAAAGGGAAGCCTCCCTTAGGAGAACTTGGCCGAATAGGTCCACAACAGACAAAGATACAGGTGGGCTGGCACGGCTCCTCAGCAGAAGAGAAGATTCAGGAGGTTAGACTCATAGCAGAGTCTTTTATTAAACAGCGGCTGCCTTTCTTCTGGATATATTACTTGATGCCAAGTGGTGGGGACATTTTTTTTTAAAGTAAAGAATATTTAATGTCATATACAGAGAAAAACGGCCCCTTAAATTATTTGTGGCATGTCCTCTGTGCTATGCAGGAACAAAGCTCACTCTCTCAAGGCACTGAAGCAGAGTTCAGGAGCAGCAATGGTAGTCAGGAAACAATTTATGGTCCTCGGGGAGAGATCTGCTAGGGTCCTGTGGAATAAGATAAAATATTAGATTTTTTTTCCACAGGGGTCGTGGAGATGAGAGATGCAAATCCATTTCACAGGGATTGTGCTTTCCCTCTGACAAGCAGCAGGATTTGCAGAGGGGAGTTAATAACCAGGTTTGATTTCAGTGCTGCCTTTCTTTTTTCTCCTCCCCAAGCTCTGTTCCCAAGGAATTTCATAGCATGAACAGAGCTTCTCCAAAAAGGGGGGGGGGAGGGGGAAATGGTGGGAAGGCAACAACAGAAACACATGGCAACTTTGCCCAGCTGATTATTTTAAACAGTTCTGTTTGGAGTGCTTTTGGTTACTGATGTGATTCGTGAAGGACAACACGGGGCTCTCAACCTGGGTGTCCTATAGAAAAGCTGAGCACCTCAATGCTCTTGTGCACTATACCCAGATCCCTGTGGGATCCCCCAGTTTGAGCCGTGGCATCACAGTCAATGATTTATCTGGGTCCTGACTGCGGGGGTTATGGGTACCTCTCCGGAACTGCTGCAGCATCCCATCCTACGTGGGAACAAGCTCATTGTGCGCTGTTCTTTACACTAGTCCTGCACTCAGAGAAACAGTCCTCATTTTACCAAGAGATAGCTGGAAAGCGCTATGGAAAACTGACACCTACATTCCACTTGCTGAAGAATTACACCTTCATTTAGGACTTTTTCCCCCCCTATTAGACAATGTCTTTCCCTCTCCCACACAAACCGACACAGTTCTTTCACACAGACAGTTCAGTGCCAAAAAAAATACCGTGGGCCGCAAATATACAAGGTCAAGCTTTCAAGGCAGGCACAGCACAGGACGCTGAAAAATAAAGTGGTGCTGCAAAGGCCAGTATTCTCAGGGACAAATGACTAGAGGAAACCACAGAAATGGGCAATTGCTCACATCAGTGCTCAGTTGTGCGCCAGCCACCCACCACTTCAGCCTCCTTGAGGAACACAGCCCTAAGGGAGAGTGGAGCCAGTGCAGGGAAGGGCATTTCCACGTTTGTCTAGGACAGCAAAATCCTGAAAGCTGGCACTGCTCAGAGAGCTTGACCCAAAGTGCATTGAAATCAACGGGAGTCTTTCTCCTGACTTCAGCGAGCCTTGGATTGGGCCTTTAAATTGTCTCTCACTATCCAACATGGTCCTTCTTCCATTTCCACGTCATTCCATTTTCCCTGGCACCCTGGAATGCCCAGAGCCGTGCAAATACTAAGGCAAAATGATGTGGTTAACTGAAGCTTTGTTCCTGTGTCAGGATCCTCTACAGCAGAGGCTGCAGTGACTCGAGCCCAGCCAGCCCCATGGGACTGGAGTTGCCACACGACCATTTGAAACATTCTGGAGACACAATTTGGGTTCCAGGCCTACAGGTTGAGAAATGCTGCTCTACAGCAGACCCCTCCTCATCGATTGTCTGCTGACTCCATCACCGGTGCCTGAGGAATTATCTAGAGGAATTGGCAAGGTTTTAAAGGCTGACCACTGCGTAGTATGGGATAAATTCTCAGCTGGTGCGAATGGTCAGCGCTCCATTGATTTCAGCGGGGCTACGACAATTTATACAAGCCGAGAATCTGTCCCCACAGTGACCTGTCTGACCAAATACAACCAACCAATACATCCTGAGTGCCAACTTTACCGTATCCCCAGCAGCTATTCAGGGTCACTCCCCAGTGTGAAAACAAAACTGGGGGGAAAAAAAATCAAATTCTTTAGAATACCAAAGAAATCTGGGGAAATCAGAACATCTTCTCCAGCTACCCTCTGAGCAGACAAAAGGGATGCATTTACCAGCTATAATATTCATTACAAATTATTCACTTTGCTTTAATAATAAGTAGCAGATTGATAAATGAGTGTTTGCGACCCAACGCCCACCCCCCTTGCACATATCTACAGAGCTACTGCACTGTGTGCAGGCTGCTACGGCTTCCCTGCTTTCCACATCACCTGGAGCCATGGGAGTTCAAAAATTACGTGTGTGCTTGGAAGAAAGTGTTTTTTTCCCCTTCCCCAGCCACAATATAAGGATGAAGGCTACAGGCAAGTTTGCTGACCACTCAGAGTAAATAAAAATAACCCAGATTGCCTCTGTTTTCAGTTTGCCTCATCTCTACGGGCTCTTTCTCCAAGCCCCCAAACTCAAAACCCTTCATTAAGGGATTGATTTCTCAGAAAATTAGATCATCAGCGAATTGCAGAGCACACTGCTCTGTTACTAGGATTTCAAAATGAGCTGGCATTTCCCCTCCCAGCTGCAGAGAAGTGGAACTGATTACACTGCAGTTTAAGCACTCTGGGCTCGATTCTGCCACCCAGGGTCCCATTGAGAAGCACTTCACATGTTGAGCAGTGCTGGAGGAGGAAGGTGTTACTCAGTGGGAGGAAGGGCGGTAGAATCAGGCCTGATTGTATTAAATTCATTTTTAAAAAATGGTTGTGCAAAACTTACATGAAATTCAATGCAAGCCTATCACTCTCCTTGCTGCGCATGCAGCAATCAGCACCGCCCGATGGAGGCAAACATACCATTCTTTAAATAACTAGGAGTACTTGTGGCACCTTAGAAACTAACAAATTTATTTGGTCATAAGCTTTCATGGGCTAGAACCCACTTCATCAGCCCACAAAAGCTTATGCTCAAATAAATGTGTTAGTCTCGAAGGTGCCACAAGTACTCCTGTTCTTTTTGCTGATACAGGCTAACACGGCTGCCCCTCTGAAACCCGATACCATTGTTTGAAATTAAAGATGGGTCAGAGCTGCAGAACTTGTTACTGGATCCCTGCTTTGAGCCCTGTAGAGTTTGGATGGAAGGTTTTGGTGAGGCTCCATCTCCCCTCTCGAAGCACCTTGCAAAGCTGGGTGCGTATTGTCATCTTCATGTTATTGGTGGGGCCACAGATAGTAGTGCTCAGTGAGTTGCCCAACATCACACACCAAATCAAGGGGCTGATCCAAGAAAAGGACCTAGGTGTCCTGAAACCCAATCTTTTGCCCTAATCCCTAGCCATTCCTGACTCCCATCATGGTGAGAGCTAAGGATCAAAGCTAATTGTATGTACATATACAGGGCACTGATTTTCCAATGCCGGGGCTTTAATCTAACATCCAGATCTCTTTTGTACACTCACAACACCCTAGAGACCCATAACATAGGTCATTTGTGCCTACGCAGTCTCAGTAATAGGATGCACAATCTTAAAATGGCTTAATCTGTAATTTTATTTGTAAGGGTTGGGGGGTGGGGATTAGCTCACAGGCAGAAACTACATTTGCCAAGTTTCCATCCAGAGAGTTATTCGGATACCAAATTCTACGCTCCCAAAATAGGGCGTTTATATAGCAGGGACTTGTGTCAGCTCACTGGCTATAATTAGTATTTTCCCCTCTCAAGGTCTTTACTGATATCTGGGATTTTTTTAAGAAAAAAAAAGGGGGGGGGAAGGTGGAGGAGAGATTGCATACATTCCACAAACTACGACACTCACTGCAGTTAAAATGGGAAGTTTTAACAACCTGCCAGCCTCTAACTTCACAGGAAATGTCAGTGCCACTACCCGACTTTAGAGAAACCCCAGGGATCCATTACTGCAGTTTGAAGATGTCCCTGCACCTCCCTTTAAAGTGAATGCTAGAGCAGCTTGCTTCATTCAGTTGCTGCCGTGCGCCACAATATTCCTTTGAGGAGATGCTTTGCAATGACAAAATAACTGCTGACAATGTGAATACTGACTTCATTTTAATTTTGTTTTACATTTTCTTTGGTATGTTTTGATCCCAAAAATCTTTGGAGTGCAATTTTTTTATGATAATAAAGCTACTATTTATACAGTGCCACAGAGTCATTTCTCGGCTGGTCCCCTCAGCCCCCCCACCCCTTCCTTTTTTCATTGATTTTTCGAAGGAAGTGAGCTTTGAAGGCATGACATATCCTCAGCATAGCTTTAATAAAGAAAAAGAAATGGAAAGGAAAAGAAAAAAACACCCTGGAAAGAATGTAAGATCACCGGTGACACAAACTAAGGCGACAATTTTTTTTCAGCACTGAAGAATGTGATAATGTCAACATGGCTGTCAGCGAAGCATGCCCTGCTGAAAGTCATTCCCTGTAGGAGATGGTAGGGTTTTCCCCCCTGCCCAGAATACAATTGTTTGCAATAAGGCCAGAGTGCAGGATGACATCCCTATTCAGGGAGGCATTTAAGCACATGCCTAACTTTAAGCAAATGCTTAAATCCCTACACACATGCTGGAGTACTTTCCTGGCCTACATATCCCAAACTTCCTGGGAAGCCATTTTTAAATAGGGTAATTCAAGAACTTTAAAATAATTCTGTCAAAGTTCTCTGGCAGCTGCTTGCCACCTAAATTAAAATTCTATCAATCCCAGCAAGTGAACAATTAATCTAATGGAGATGATGCCCCGATAATCTTTCTAGTATAACAATGAATATCCGATATTCCTCAACATTGTGAACATTGCTATTAAATGAAGCAACAAGCCATGCTGGACAAAGCCTGGAAATGTTATCCTTGGGCGATAGGAATCCTGAGGGGACACCTAGTCTCACTCATTCTGAAGCTTCCTTAATTGTTCCAGCTGCTGAAAATTTTTAACAATTTCCCCAGCCACCGTGCCAAGTTATGTTAAGCCCTTTGTCTGGCTGATATGCCAACCAAAGGCACAGTGAGATAAGCAGAGCTGAGGGAATTGCTTAAACTCACTTACATGGGGATAGTTCCACAGTCCAGGCTTGTTCTTTTAATTTTATCATCAGCTTTGCCATTTATTATTGTCCCATACCTGAAGCCACCACCTCTTGCACCTCCAAAGCCTCGACACATGGTTACAGTTCCAAAAGGGACTCGGACAAGGGTGCCTTGTGCTCTTTGTCTGTCTTCCAAGTCTTACATGCTTAGCTTGCTGGCGAAAGCACATTGACACTGCCATCAGCTCTACACAGGCAAAGAAGGGATGGCAGAGCAAGGTGCTTTCTGCCTGGTACATCAGAATAAAATCCTCATTTATGTTCTAAATCCCAAATTTGTGCTGCTGCTGGCGGGGACGGTGCATGAAACAGAAGGGGCGTAACCAGATTTCCCAGCAACAGCCTGAGCCCACACTTGAACAAGTCTCGTTTCAGTGCCTAAATTGATCAAGATAATCTGCATCCACCTTAAAGCCCCTTCTCACTTCCAGAATGTTGTACGAGGGCCCTCCGGGTAAAAGGGCCTAAACATGGAAGATCCCCGACATGTTAGGCCGACAGTTACATTTCTGGCACTTCTCTACCTTTTAAAGAGACCATCTACGCCTCAGCTAAGGCCTGATTCTCCAGTTCTTGCACCCTGTGTCATCATTTCCACCAGCCAACAGCAGGGGTAAAGTGCTACTGGATCAGAATGGCAACCTTTGTACAGGTAGAAGGCACTGGAGAGGCAGGTCATATGTGCCGATAGCATTAAATAAATCTATGTTCCCTGATTGGATTTATGGATATGTTCCCCCTTGGGGTTATTTCTTATTACAAGAGAGATCTTCACTAAACAAACGAAAATCTCTCTCTCTCAGACTCTCAGCCAGGTTTGTTGCCATCTATCTGTCTAGAGAGAAAAGTGAAAAACCTTCCCTAAGATCGCTCTCCCAGGATCCAGCTACAACACAAGGGCCAGTGCATTTAGAAAAGGGCTGCGTTTCTATAGCTCTCAAGCACAAAGGTTGAACTCTATTGGATTTTGGAAAGGCTAAATCTTCGCCGAGGATCATTACGTTTAGTCAGTCATCTGTTGAGGGGTTTGCACCTTTAAATGGACCTTTCCTCTTCAAGGGTCATTAATAGAGCAAAGGATTATCAGATGGGCTTGATCTTGGCTGAGAAATAGGATTGTGTAACTACCCACAGCATCTTGCAGCTGCTATAAAAGCCCATTCCTCCTCTGCATTTCTAGATACCATGGGACTGTTTCTCCACTGTCCTGCACCTTGATAGGGTGACCATATTGCCACAAGAGAAAATGGGACACTCCCAGCCGCTTGCCTGGGGCTCTCCCTCATCCGCCGTGGGCGAGGCGGTTGTCTGTCGCTGGAACCCTGCTGCCCCTCACCCCCCATGCTGGAACACTGTCTCCCACCCCATCCCTGCCTCCCTTCCTATGTGGGGCTGGCATCTCTGCTCCCTCCTCCCGCCCCCTTCACACTGCACCCCACTTTTTTGACAAATGCCTTCTTTTGGAAAAAAAATCAGGACATCCGGGACAGGGCTTAAAAAAAAGGTGGGGGGGGGAGGGAGACTGTCCTGGCCAAAACAGGACATATGGTCACCCTAACCTTGGGTAGTCATTTACACCTGTGCAAAGCCAAGTGTCAAATGCTATTGAATTTTACACCGCAGTGCAGAGCAGTAGAGACTCAGGTCCCTGGTGCGTGTATCTCTCTCAATAGCTTTTGCTTTCCAAGGACGTCAATAACTTTTCGTGAATGTTTCTCTCCATTTAAACCCCTCTGATGAGTTGTCTTCATACAAACTTGCATGGGCTTAGTTACACTGAGTGCAAACCGCTGCGTGGACATTTTTATTTTGGTTTAAGGGTGATTTGTTCTGATTTAGCTTAAACTGAAATAAGAGTGTCAACACAGTTTACTGCACTGGTTTAAAAAAAAAAAATCACAACTTGATTTAAAATTGGTTTGATTCTCATGAGAGCGGCATTCAAAACGGAGATCAGATTTTTAACACAGTGGGTCAAATTATTTTAAACATTTAAAGAACCCACATTTTTAAAATAAAATATTTTGCTAAATCCTCACCACCCTGTCATGACTGTTTTACATTGTTACATTTCACCCCCCACCACACTTACTATCGAGTAATGGGGCATATTAATAGAAGCGCTCTCTTTTCTAGTGATACAGGCTTCTGCCCGCGCTGGTAAGGAATTCAATGGGAGCTGAGAGCATGCCACAGCAGGCATTCAGCACTGCACAGGGTCAAATTTCCAGCAAGGCTACAAACAAGTGTGGGCAACATCAAGATCTGAGCTGGTCAGCAAAATGTTTTGTTCCAGCGGAAACATTCTATCAAAAAAAAGTTTTTGTTTTGTCTAAATTTTTCTTCTAAAGTTTTCTGGGTTTTTCATTGAAAACCTAAAAACCCCAAACATTTTTGGTTTTGCCCATTGAAAAATTTCATCCAATGCCCGCCACCCCCATTAATTCAGGTTCTGGTTTCTGTTGCCAAAAGCTGCTTGATTTTCCATGTTTCAATGAAAACCTGGATTTTTTTAAACTGAAATAGCCATTTTGTTGAAAAAGCCATTTTCCATTAAAAAAAATGTCAAGCAAAAGAATGGCATCGAGCTCTAATCAAGAGACAGGCCCATCCAGATGGTCATAATACCATGACCCACAGCGGGACGTGACTTTTGTTTGAATTCTCCCCTCAGATCTATAGAAAGAGGACATGGAATTTAGGGTTGGATGGCACAAAAGATTTGGCTAGACCCCTGAAAATCAGGTGGGATCAGGTTCCCTGCTAACCTGCTAACACCACTCCAAATAGAGAAAAGACGAGACTATCCACACAGCCCTACTGCCACCCATCAGAAGCATTGACATGGAATAAATAATTTGCTCCCTAAGTATTCATGGCATTTGTGACTCCTAATTTAGTGAACTGGCAGGACTTGTTCTCAAAAATATTTGTGAACAGTTTGTTTCTGTGTTCATCCAGCCCTAGTGCTAGGGGTGCAGGAAAGCGGAGGGCTTTGAGATGCCCGAGAGGTAAGTTGTACTCAGCTAGAGGGGTTGGAACAGCAGCTGAGATAGGCTTCAGTTTAGCTGTCTGGGGCTCCTTTCTTGTGAACACTTACATATGTGCTGAATTTGAAGTATGTGAGTAGTTCCATTGAAACCAATGGCACTGCTCAGGCATTTACATTCAACCATGTGTGTAAGTGTTTGTGGGATCGGGTCTGTGGTTTCTAAATGGATGTTGCATAAAACATCTACAGTATTAGGTAGTAATGGCATCTTACTATCAGTCGGACACATTGTGATGCAATTCTTCCAGTTATTTCCTCTCCTACTACTCCCCCCTTTTCTTTAAAAAAAAATACAGGATAGTCTTGATATGGGCGTTTTTGTATCTTCCCCCATCATGAAGCAAGAGAGATGCAGTTGTGTGCACATGAGGAGATGCAGAGAAGTCAGTGGAGGAAATTAATAGATGTGCCAAATTCACGAACACACACACACACACGATGCAAACAGAAGAAGGAACATTTGATTGCACTCAGTTGTTATAACTGCCTTTGCCCCTGTGACATCAGAGCAGAGACCCTGCACCAGAACTGGTCAGTCAGTCTCTACCTGGCAATTCAGTAATTGAGTCTGATTATCGGAAGCAGAATTTTTCTATTTGAGTATTAGGGGTCATCGTGACTTCAGGAGCGGTTGTGCACATGTAACTGGGACTGCAGTTGATGATTATGTGTAAAAACATCAAGTGCTGTGACCAGATATCGGTTTTCACTGTTTCAGGTTGAGGAGCACACTGCAACGTGTCACAGAAGATGACACAGAGCCAGATCCTCAGCTGGTGTACATTTCTGTGCCTTTGTTGATTTCAGTGGAGACAGATTGATTTACACCAGCAGAGGATCTAGTCCACAGTCTCTGCCCCAAGATGTTTACAGTCAAAGGACTTGGTCCTGCAGTCAGTTACTACCAAGCTAAGCACTTCCTACTGGATTGAACTGGGACCATCCACCAAAGCAAGCACCATGCACAATACAAAGTGTTTCTAGAAAGTGCCCCTTCAGTGACCCCACCTGTGTTTTAAACATGAAACAGGAACATTCTTCTTCTGATCTTAAACCCATTTCACAGCAGGATGCAGGTGATTTACAATCTGACATTGGCCTCCAGTACAGTCGGTGTCCCAATCTGTGTCACTTTTCAGCAAGATGGTGGCTTGCCAGCAGCAGCAGGCGGCTCAGAAATGCAGCCTGTATTCTTTTTTAAAAAAATAATTAATTTTAAATGCAAGCCACAGCTTATAGATGCCAAGAACAACTTCTTGCCACACGAATGTTTCCAGAATACTGTGCTCAATTAAATAGGTTCAGCATTTTCAAATCTGCACATGTAAGGAGACTGCTTGATAGATAAACACATTTACAGGTGCAGACAGCTCTGGTCAGCAGACAATTAAGAGGATGGGAAGCCTAATGTGCCTGGGTCATTTTGGATAGAGCGAGCACAAATTATTCTTCGCAAAAGGATCTATTAGTAATATTTACATAATGCTAATAGAAATCCAGTTACTCAGAAAGACTGTGAGCACATGATCTATTTTTAGTGGATTCATCTTATTCTGCAAATGGATTTTTTGCTTCATCATCACATTAATTTTGTCCACACCATCCTCTGGGATGCAGCATCTTTCAAGGACATGTCACCGTAGCAATCTATCCCAGCATGCTCTTGCTTTGAGGCCTAGCAGCTGAATCACCCCCAGCCCTATTTTCTTTTGCAGTGTTAGATTAGTGAGAGGGCTCCTGACCCGCCATCTGTCACGGCAGTCTGCTGACTGTGAGTCTCTGCTCACTGTGCAACTTTGCTGAGGAGGAGGAAGAAATTTTGTGGGAGGAGGGAGAAGAATCTTATTATCCTGCTGCCTGCTCCTTGCTCCACAGCCTGTCCTTAAAGCTGCAGCGTACTGAGTTTCAAGGAGAATATACTAGCCTCACTGAGGAAGAAGAGATCTTTATTTTAATGCAGTGACACAGCGGGTGCATTTGCTATCAGAGGGGCTTTTGCAGCATGATGACAGATCTAGCAGTACCTTGGAGGCAGCATGCTATGCGGAGCTGAGGCTCCTGCATGCTGTTTAATCACACCTGCTGAAGCTTCCCCAGTCTTGCCAGAGAGAGCCAAGCAATGTGACCATACATCTGGCTTTCTGGCAAGAAGAGTACTGCCTCTGGCAGCAAGCCAGCACAGTCCATCTCTTCCTGAAAATAGCATAGCGTTAAAAAAGAAAAAAAAACTAGAAGGATATTTCTCTTCTGGTTAATTGCACCCTGACAGAAAAGTTCTGTGGACAATGCTACCCATTCTGAACCATCCCAACAGAATTTAATAGAGAATGAGATCACTACCTACCAGAATTCAACAGCATGCTTTAAAATAATTCTACAGAGAGTTCATTCTAGGGAGGGGGCAGAGCAGAGGGAAGACTCTTAAAAACACCAAACAGATTTAGGAGCACAACTCCCACTGAAAGTCAATGGGAGTTGTGTTCCTGAATCTCTTTGGGGCTTTAAAATCTCATCACAGGTGTTTAAAAGTCTTTCCTATCTACAGACGCCCCCCCGACTTACGCAATAGTCCCGGAAAGCCTTACATAACTCGAATTTTGCATAGCGTCGGAAACATATACCCGTGCATTACGCAAAAATTTCCACAACTCGAAAATCCTACATCTGGCTTATGGAACTTTTTCCGTAAGTGCAAATTTGCATAAGTAGGGTCTTGCGTAACCTGGGGAGTGTCTGTTCTCTTGTTACATTTCAATAGAGCCCTATTAGTTTCATCCCTATGAGATTCTGTAGAACTTTCCCATAAGGGCTGAACTGGCTCCTGTTTAAAATAACATAATTTATAACATGAAGGAAGAATCCCAAAAGAGTTTGATTTTGGTCTAAGTGATGGTACATTCAGTGACATTCCTTCCTATGAGCAGCGCTCTCAACCTCCTCTACACTAGGATCTGGTTGCTATTTGAGTCTCAACATTCAAAATCTAACTTATCTGCTTGAATGAGTTTGCAGGTCTCTCATTCTAGTCTCTGGTGCATGTTTATTAACTTCATCGAACCATAATGCTGTAAGGCACAATTGGCAGTCTCTGGTTAAGCACAGGGTGCTGAAAGCCAGGATTAATGTGCACTAGCAAAGCTGTGTGAAGGATCAAGGACTAGTGCTTCAGTGAAAGACTGAGTTGAGCTGACAGAGCTGGGAGTGGGGATCCAGGACTGGGATAGCAGAGTGTGAGAGATCACAGTATTTGCAGGGCTGCACATGGTTCCAGGTCTGGAGTAGCAAGGACTATTTTAGGTCAGCATCAGTGTGCATTAGCAGGCTTGAGTATATGCACTGGCTGAAATGACGGTGCTTCTCCTCACTGTGCCCAGTCGAGGCAGGAGTATTATTCCTTCACTTTCATAAGCAGCAAATTCATTCACAGGACTAAAATAAAACAGTATTAATGATCAGGTCTCAGCATTTACCCAGACCTAGAACCCAAGACATGATGAGCTTTTTATGGTTTTTGGAGACAGATTCCCTGAATGTTCCATCGGATTCACTAGTGGTGGCGTCCTCAAGAAAAGAAAAGCCCGCAGACTGCCTGGTTTTAGCGGATCATGGTCTCTGTTGCTGAGCACACTGAATGGAGCTCCAGGTAGATCTGCCTTGTTCAGAAATGGATAAGCCCTGCTGATGTTTGATTGCGAGGCTCTCCTTTCCCACCTGATGAGAGAGATCAAAGATGTGTTTGGTTCCTCTCGCTGCATGGGGGAGGGAGAGGAAGAGGGAGAGACAGAGAGCGAGAAAAGGAGGTAGGAACAAAGAGTTCTCTCTCCAGCACAACCTTCACTGCAACTGCCTTAACCCAAATTCCCTCAGCTTCACAGAGCTCAAATCAGAACAACCGGATCCACATACACATCCCAGGTACTAAGCAACCGAGAGCACTGAGTTAATTAAAAATGGCCTCCCTTGCCAAAATGTTGGTGTATGTGAACACAGAGATCCCTCTCAATCCATAGGCAAGAGCAAGTATTTTCATATTCCCAAGGGTGAGATGCCTTGTTTTCCTATTTCTTTCCAAGAAGTAGACCCTCCAACAGATGGCACTGCTGGGAATGAGCTCATAGAACTGGCAAGGCCAGTTTACATTTCTCTGTGGTGGCTCACGCCCTCACCAAATAATTCATTTCTAGATATTGCCAACCACACAAAGGGCCTCAGATACGAACACCCACAGAGTTCTGAAAATAGTATTGCTGTCCAGCCAGCATAATATCGATTACAAAATGGTAGCGCCCAAATGTTCGACACTGCACATGGGGAAAAAATGTGCATGCATTTTTGCAGGCAGAATTACCACAACAGCATGTACAGTCATGATAATGAACAAATGTCAACTGAGCTGCCATATCCCCTCTAGCAACTGTGCATCATGGGATGCTGGAGGAGTATAGTCATTAAAGATGACAGGACAAAAGGCAAGAGCATGGAGGTGCTGGATAGGAGCCCACAATGTGACACAACAGAATTGCAGGCTTGCTGCCGGGCTGGAGGCCACTGAACCTGCCATTTTTACTAAGGTGCCTTGGTCTCTTGCAGTCCCAGCGTCACAGAACACAACCTGTGTGCCAGAGAACTCTTCGATTCTGGAGCATATAGCTAGGAAAGGCCATTCACACAGTGCAAGCTGAATCAGTCTCAGATTCCCCAGTGAGAGCAAACTGAGCAGAGCATCTTTCCCCTCACTCCTCCCCTGCAACGGGATATACTTTCTAATTCACACCATGGCCCCTACACGTGGAAGTAGGATGGCGGGGCTTTCAGTAGCTCTGCAGTTACAGGGGCATAGATAACCTAGCCACTCTGCCTCTCCATATGGGTCCATTACAGACCATTAGGGCATGTTTACTCCCCTTTGTGCCAAGGAACACAGGGGAATATGGGGTCTCAAGTTATTTTCTAGAGTGTGTTTTGCGCTATGGGGTGCTTGAAACCATCAGCTAAAACCATATGGAACAAATTCTGATGCATTTGATATGCAGAGAAGTGAACGTCATTTGGAAACAAGAGGTTGCATAAGTTACTGTAGCCCCAGGGCTGTAGTAATTTATGTGCTGAGAATTTATATAGGTCATGTACCTATTTACTTTGCTGTGCTCTAAAAAATGCATAGTTTCCTTAGCAACTTTAACATCGCAGGAGAGTACCAAGCTGTCTTAAAGAGACATTATCAGAAATGGGAATCCTAATATTTTAACTATCTTTTCCCCCACTTTCACTGTCTGCTTACCAGGCATATATAGCACTTCCTGTGTTATATTTCCAAACCAAATGCTTGTTTTTCTAACACCGATCAGCCAGTAGTCTCACTATTCATAGACTATGTGACAATGAAGGAAAACTGCTGTGTAAAAGCGTATAAAGAAGAATTTATCCATTTTATCGTCCCAACATGTTCTTAAAAATAATGAAGTTTAAAATAATTTTTAAATTTGGGATAATTGCTTTGACTCTGTAAAACACAAAGCATGCAAATTACACCGGGAGGGGCGGGGTGGTGGTGCTTTTAGACTTTTAAAAAACTGTTTACAAAGAAATCTAATCAGTAGGCATGGCAATAAGCAGTCAGGTTCCCATATTTGTGATAATTTATAACTGTTTTGATTTGTTCTAATCCAGGGGGGGCCAACCTGAGCCCGAGAAGGAGCCAGAATTTACCAATGTACATTGCCAAAGAGCCACAGTAATATGTCAGCAGCCCCCAATCAGTTCCCCCCACCCCTGCTCCCAGCGCCTCCCGCCCACCGGCAGCCCTGCTGATCAGCACCTCCCCCTCCCTCCCCGCACCTCCCAATCAGCTGTTTCGTGGCCTGCAGGAGGCTCTGGGGAGGGGGGGAGGAGCGAGGGCAGGGCAGGCTCAGGGAAGAGGACGGGAAGGAGTGGAGTGGGGGCCTGTGGGAGAGCCAGGGGTTGTGCAGTGAGCACCCCCCAGCACATTGGAAAGTTGGCACCTATAGTTCCAGCCCCAGAGTCGGTTCCTATACAAGGAGCCTCCTATTAACTTCTGAAGAGCCGCATGTGGATCCGGAGCCACGGGTTGGTCACCCCTGTTCTAATCCTTCCAATGTTTTTCTTTAGATTTAAAAATTATTGTTTCTCATAAAAAATAAAACGTCGTCTATAACAAGGCCCAGATAGAAAATATGCTTATGAAGAACATTAGCCCAATGGAAGAATAAAGCTATGCTCTCTCCATCCACACAGGATCTGATCCAATACTCATTGAAGACATAGATTAATGCAAAGACCCTCAATCTACTGCCCCCATTACTGGGGTATGAGAGAATCTCATAGTCTCCACTGTATTTATCCTCACAACACCTCTCGGAAGTAGGGAAGGGCTATTCTCACCTTCCAGATGGGAAACGGAGGCAGCGAGTGACTAAGCGACCATCGCCAGTGGTGGAGAAGCAGTGCTTAATTTTAATGAAAGAGGTGCCGGGGATCATGCTCTGAGACACTCCTCACTAGCGGGGTCTCAAAGCCCAGGCTCTTGGCTGAATGTCTCCACTGCAATGTTCTAGCCCCACAGCCCACGTCGGCTGACCTGGGCCAGCTGCAGCTATGCCATGGGTCTTTTATTGCAGCATAGATATCAGAGGGACAATCCTTCAACTAGTGTAGATCAGCATAGCTTCCTTGGAGTCAACAGCACTATGCTGGTTTATGCAGTCAAGGATCTAGCCCTCAATTTCGAACCTATTACCTTGCAAATCGCTTTGAGAATCCATGTGTATGAAAGGCACGATATAAAACCAAGCTCTGCAGAAAACATCATCTTTCTTTGTCAATCTAGAAATACACATTTCAGGATTCCATGAAACTGGACTATTTTAATGTTCAATTAGATATACAGCGAGGACATCTTGAAATAAATGTTAACTGATCTTAACCACAACCAGGCAAAATAATAAATAAAATAAAATAAAATAAAAAAAAGACTTTTCCAACAAGGTTTAGAAAACACAGAATGATCATCCACAAATAGTCTGAGTACACTTAATTAACACGGAAAGAGTCATAGTCTATCAGTCAGAGCCATCAAATGAGAGTAAAGCAAAGACTGGACACAAAAGTAAATCAGCCAGTGATTGTGCTACAGAAAATGATGGTCTTATTATGAGAACCCTTAAGGACAAAACGAGAAATTGGTCTGTAAATACTGCCACACTGTAGTACAACTCGGGGGAAAAAATCAACAGCCTGATGCAAGTCATTGTTAAGAATTACAAAATAAACTGGTGAAATTTAAATCTTTTTGCATCTGTATAACCATTAGCCAATTTTCAATGCAAAAAAACCCCAAACAAAACAAAAAAAAACCCAATGAATTCTCCCCAAAACAACTCCTAATATGCAGCCCGATAATCTGCGATAGATTTAAACAATTTAATCCCCCTTTTGATATCTATAAACATGAAATACTTTTTGCACTTTATAGGACTGTAGAAATAATATAGAAAATGCATCATATCTCCACACAGAGGAATGTATATATGTCTGTCTGTCTAGTCTGTAACTTATCATTTACATCAGCTTCTGTACCAAATGACTGGAGGATAGCTAATGTGATGCCAATTTTTAAAAAAGGGCTCCAGAGGTGACCCTGGAAATTACAGGCTGGTAAGCCTGACTTCAGTACCAGGCAAACTGGTTGAGACTATAAAGAACAAAATTGTCAGACACCGATGAACATAATTTGTTGGGGAAGAGTCAACATGGTTTTTGTAAAGGGAAAATCATACCTCACCAATCTATTAGAATTCTTTGAGGGGGGTCAACAAGCATGTGAACAAGGGGGATCCAGTGGATATTGTGTATTTAGATTTCCAGAAAGCCATTGACAAGGTCCCGCACCAAAGACTCTTAAGCAAAGTAAGCAGCCATGGGATAAGAGGGAAGGTCCTCTCATGGACTGGTAACTGGTTAAGAGATAGGGAACAACAGGTAAGAATAAATGGTCAGTTCTCAGAATGGAGAGAGGTAAATAGTGGTGTCCTCCAGGGGTCTGTATTGGGACCAGTCCTATTCAACATATTCATAAATGATCTGGAAAAAGGGGAAAACAGTGAGGTGGCAAAATTTGCAGATGATACAAAACTACTCAAGATAGTTAAGTCCCAAGTAGACTGCAAAGAGCTACAAAAGGATCCCTCAAAACTGGGTGACTGGGCAACAAAATTGCAGATAAAATTCAATGTTGATAAATGCAAAGTAATGCACATTGGAAAACACAATCCCAACAATACATATAAAATGATGGGGTCTAAATTAGCTGTTACCACTCAAGAAAGAGATCTTGGAGTCACTGTGGATAGTCTGAAAACATCCACTCAATGTGCAGCAGCAGTCAAAAAAGCAAACAGAATGTTGGGAATCATTAAGAAAGGGACATATGATAAGACAGAAAATATCATATTGCCTCTCTATAAAGCCATGATACGCCCACATCTTGAATATTGCGTGCAGATGTGGTCGTCCCATCTCAAAAAATATATATTGGAATTGGAAAAGGTTCAGAAAAGGGCAACAAAAAAGAACTAGATAAATTCATGGAGGATAGGTCCATCAATGGCTATTAGCCAGGATGGGCAGGGATGGTGTCCCTAGCCTCTGTTTGCCGGAAGCTGGGAATGGATGACAAGGAATGGATCACTTCATGATTACCTGTTCTGTTCATTCCCTCTGGGGCACCTGGCATTGGCCACTGTCGGAAGACAGGATATTGGGCTAGATGGATCTTTGGTCTGACCCAATATGGCCATTCTTTTGTTCTTAACCATTGCAGTCCTGCTCTGGGAGAATAGAACCAAATGCTGGCTCTTAGTAATCACTGGAACTAAAAGGCCTCGAAAGTTCTAGATATTGAGCTGATCCCCGTTAAATGAATGGCAAAACTTCCATTGAGATCTACAGGATGAGGCCCATGTGTATGTTCTATAAATGGGCAACATCTGGGGAATAGAAGGAAGGTTTATAACAAAATTTAAATTTTTGCACATAGAACATTCTGCCCCTTCTGCCTCCTAACAAATATGTGGGTACCATTTGCCATTAGTTTCAGTATTTCCTATTTGGGCCAATATTTCCAAAGCAGCCTTTGAATTTGCACCCTCACATCAAGTGCTGATCTGGGAGCAGAGTGCCCAATTTCAGACGTGTATTTAGAACTCTCCGAAAATGTGTTTTTCCTGGATTGCAAATTCCACGCAAACCACACAGGTGAAATGCACAGTGCTCCATACTAAAGGGGCAGATTTCTTAAATCACTAGGCACCCCAGGTAGGGGCCAGGTTTTCAGATATCCTGCTTCCATTTAGGCATTAAAATAAGTGGTGAGATTTTCCAAACAGCACAGCACTTTGGGCCTTTTTGAAAATCTGGCCATATGTGTCACAGTGGGAACTAAGGGTCCTGAGCACTTCTGAAAAATTCTGGCTTTTATGGAAGCGGAGCTCTGTGGAAAATCAGGATAATCAACTATATTATACTCCCCCAGAGGGGCACTGAATATCTGTGAAGCACTCTGGATGGAAGGAGTCATCTAAGGGTGAGAGCCTGAATCCTTGCACAGGCAACTTTGCCTGTGCAAGGACTGAATTAGGATTTCCAGATCTAGCCTCTTACTAGTAGATTTGCTTAATGAATTTGACTCAAGTGTGTCCTGTTTTGTGATAGCCAAACCAAACAGGTGGTATTGTCCCACCTGCATCCACAAAAAGGAGGAGACTCTCCTACAACCAGTCTCCCCCCGCCGAATAGAAGATGGTATCAGCCATCTCTACAACAGCATCTATGGGTCCCATTGTAGGTGCTTCCCAGCTTCTGGAATCTATGCCCAGGAAGTGAAGGAGCCCCAGGAGAAGGAAGGATGAATACACACTAATCACATCATTCCTTCCCACCCCAGAAACCAGCAGGGGATCTGCTCAAAAGAGAATGAAACCTCAAGCTGTATTAATTTTCTCATGGAACTTCTCCATGGCATTCAGCATCTCTGCCCCTTTATGGCACCAAAAGCAGTGGCCAGTATACCTGTGCTGAGATGGGATGGTGGGGGACCCACAGAGAGCCCCGAGGCTGTGGAACACCGGGTCCCTAAAGAGGCTTGGGCCTCTAATGGATATCAACACTTCGTCCATACGACAGAGGCACAAACTCCATTACACCCACCCATCCTCCATTGCCCTGCATGGAATGAGCCACAGGAAACATGCGGTTGGGGAAGTCTTGCGGAGCTTTTCCTGCTCCTACTCCCAGCCCCTCCCTGTGTGTTTTTCCATAGGAGGCAGCAATCCGCCATCCATGGCATGAGCTCTGTACCTCGGGAAATGGGCCACTTCGCCAGCAGCCTAAATATTCCTATGCTCTGTCAGATCTTATGCCCATGTCTGAGTTAAAAAGGGGAAGAGAGAGACAGAGCAAAGCATACCAGATGGCAGAGGACAGTTACAGGATCCCATTCTCTCATACTGTGCAATAAAACTTTTTAACTCACCATGGTTCACCACCCTGCTCTCTAGTTTTTAACACTCTAAAATGCTTATATTGCCATGATCCAAAAATCCAAGGTTTTCATGTTTTTGTTTCTTCCTCTCAAATTTTGTATATTTCAATTTCTGCTGCAATTATTTAGGCAACCTGGCACAATGAGGGTGTGATGGCCAGGAGATAATCACACCCCCAGGGTGTGATTAAGCACCAGGCTATGCCTCGTGCCACCTATTCTCCATGGATGTGATTACACCATGATAACCACACTCCCCAGTGACACCTCATTGCAATTATGGCATTTCTTTCAGGTTTATGTATGAATACGTTATTTAAGAAAATTACTTTGATCACTAGAAACTTCCACTTAGTGTTCAAATGCTTAAACTGGATGATTTACAGAGATGAAGTTACTTCTTTACCATGTCTGACAGGCAAAGAAACTGGCCTTTTAATGTGAGCACCGTGGAATTGGAGATCTGCTCACTAACACATTTTCTCTTAATCGGGACCGTAACTTCTTCCAGTGCCTAACCAATATATTTAATCTGTATTTTGGCTTCTCCAGTATTTGTGCTTGGTTATGAAGAACAGCTCCAAATCTCCACCCACCCACCCATCACTCACCTCCCCCCAAAGAATAGAATACTAGATAGAATTATTGCGCCCTGCCTCTTTAAATAAGAAGAATTCAGCAGGTAGCCCAATATGGATAACTGAGGTGCAAGGCTTAAAGAGGCAGTGTGAGTTGGGAAACTGAACAGTGGCCTGCGTTCTAATGCTGGCTCTGGCCCTGATTTGCTTTGTGGCCTCAGGCAAGCCACATAACCTCACTGTTTCCCCATCTTTACAAAGGAGATGGAGCATTCTGAGGGCTGGGCGGCATTTACGATCTGCACAGATTGAACTAAATGAATGGAAAAAACTGGTTTAGTTAAATTTGTGCAGCCCTTAGTGCAGATACCAAGAAGATGATGTTTCCACAACTATATCAGTGTAATGGCATCCACACTAGGAGGTTGTGCTCACTTAAATGTGCTGTTTTTTTCTACTGATAACGTCCAAAACTTGTGCATAGACAAGCTGTAAGCATTAAATAGAAGATGGGCCAGATTCACTGCACCACTTTAAATGGTAGAGCTGGGGAGGGGATGGGCTTGAGGGGAAGGGGCCAGAACTGAAAAGGATCCTCAGCTTCACTTAGGAGGCATGAATAAGCATAAGGGGTGAGCACAGCCCCAAAAGTGAGCAATGCCAGCTGACAAAACATGTGGCCAGGAAGGCTTTGAGGCCAGGAAGTATTGTACAGGGACCCTACAGGAACCCAGCTGAACATCACTGGAGAAGCAGAAACACCACCTGCACCCTACATAGATTAACATCCCCTAGGATATAACCAGCTTAACTAGTGCAGAAGGGTGCTCTTTGCCCTTCCCTGTGTCCGCTTTGCTGACTATCACCTAAGTTTACAGCATATGTATTTGATATTAAACACACTAGATGTCCCCCGCTGGAAAGAACCAACTAACAGTGAATAGATCTAGGTCTCCAGTGCCAGAGAAACAAGGGAGCCATCAATTACCACAGAAGGGAATGCAGCACAAGTATCATACAGTTGTCTTGTAATCCAGTGTGGAGAAGGAACGATACTATTTGACTTCTGGGCCGCATTTCTCTGCATCATGCCCGATTGATATTGATTTGAAGCTTTGCTGAAGGCAAGATTCTATGAGACCTTATACCCAAACAATGGAGCTCCTCCATAATGTTGGCGAAAGACCGGCACGCCAAAGGGAACCAAGATTTTTGGCCACAGTGTTTTGCCTTTTTTTACACTTTTTTTTGTGTGCCAAATTTGCTAGTCAGTTTCAGCTCAGAAAAGCATTGCTCTTTAGCCCATGGATGATATTTTGTCAAATGTTGCACAAAATACAACCTCCGGCATTGGGGAACCACAACAAAAAATAATTCAGTGTGTTCAGCCCAGTTCACAAATGTGAAAATTGACATGCAGGAAGTCAGTCACTATCATCAGTCCCCAAATGTGAAAGAAGAATTTGCCATCTCATCATTCAGGATAATTTTAAGTCAGTACTAAGCGGGAAGCCAGGTCTGAGTTCTATGCCTCTTGATTTTATTAGCAATGGAAATAAGCTTTTGATGAAAAATACTGGATATGTTAATTGTATTACAAACTCTGAAAAGAAGATTAAGGTTTTTAAAAAATATTAGGACTGTAAAACATAAAAGCTAAATAACAAAAGAAATCTAGGTTCCGGATTTGCAACCTTCAAAGGCAACAGATAAATAAATATAAAACAACAGCTTTAAGTGATGCACAGAATGCTAGCCAATAATAAAGCAGCATTCCCTTAACCTTGTACATGGATAAAAGAAAACAATATTTTATATATTTTGTTAATTCAGTGAGTTTGTGCCAATTTCAAGTTAAACACAATCAAAGTTGTTTTTTATAAAAGAGGTTGCAAATATCAACGTTCTTCCTATTAATAGGATAATACAACAATTGGTGTAACGGTTAAATAAGAATGAAATGGCAAGGTTCACAATCAGATAACAGGAGCACAGGGAACTAATAGGGAAAACCTGTGAAAGCCAACAAAGCAATATCTGCAAGAAGATTTCACTTCTTGGGACAAAGAATCATGGCTCCACCATTCTATATGGTTTTTGCACTTACTGAGGAAAAAGACCATCTTGATCGTGTGCTCAGTAGGTCTGTCACTGTCATCACTAATAGAACACAAACATCATCTTAGAGGAGGCAGAGAAGTCCTCTTCTGCAGAAGATCCTATAGAGAATCTGGACAGTTAAGAATGTCTTGATTCTACACTACTGTTCTATCTCAAAGGAATGAGCTAAGAAATCCCCTTTAGGAAGCCCTCTATACGTCCCACTCTGACACCAGATGCCAATGAGCCAGTGCTTTTCTCCTAGAATCACTGGCAGGGGAGGGAGAGAATCCAAGAATATTTCTTGAGAAGGACCCCTCTTTCTAATGCTCCAGTTCAATGAAATAAAGCGAGCTGTCATCTGTGAATTCAAACAGGCCGCACAGCGTAGGCTGAAAAACTACACCAACCTCAACTGGTTTTATCACCAAACCTAATCCTAAAAACAGTTTATAAATCTTGGTAATACCACAAGCCATCATCTTAATTCCTGTGCAAGCTCATCAGAACATTTCCTCTCACAAGATTTTACTAATAGCATAATAATGTGACTCTTTTTACTTTGAATGAACAGGAGAAAAGACCTCACTGTTAGTACTTCTGGTAATGGACTCTCCAAATTCCAAGTTTTTCTCCATCATCTCCTGCCTTCTAAATATCCAGACATCCTTCTGTGAGCTTCCAGCATAGAAGAAATAGCTCCTTAGCATTTCTCAAGAGACTAGAGCAATGGTTTTCAACCTGTGGTCCGTGGACCCCTCGGGGTCCATAGACTATGTCTAAGATTTCCAAAGGGGTCCGCACCTCCATTTGAAATTTTTCAGAGATCCGCAAATGAAAAAAGTTTGAAAACAACTGGACTAGAACTTTGCCTAACCAAATCACCCCATATCAGATCTTCCATTTCAGCTCTGTTTAACAAGGCAAACAATGGGTCTAAAAGGCAATTCAAACGTTTATTTGGGACTTGTAATGAACCCGTCTGACATAGCAGATCTATTAAGGTTCTGTCGCCTTCATTCACGTTGGATAGCACTTTTCTCAGCAAGAAGCCCCACTGATTTCAATGGAAGCACTTATGCAGTAGGGCCCTCTTCACTATGAGGTAAACTGGCATGAAATGGCCCCAAGCAGTTTCTTCAGTTCTATAAATGAAGGGTGAAATTTGTAGCTTTAAGTCACTTAGTGCTTTTGAAGATCCCACCCTGCCAGCGTACAGTTCTCTGTGGCAAACGTACAAGCTCATTTTGAGATACAATCCCATGGGCCAAGGGAGAACACAAAAGCTCCTGAGCGTCTAATTTTGCTTAAGACTATCTGCTATCCACTTTGCTTCTCTCATGTCCCCCTTTGCCTTCACCCCACCTGTAGGAGTCCATCATACCCTGTACGCTTGTTTTAAGGATTGAGAATAAGGGATCCAGGTGTAGCTTTCAACAGAGTTTCCGAACCTCAGTCTCTCCAGTTGCAACTTTTCTACTTTGTCTAAATAATTAAATATTCACTGGGCCGAGAGAAAGAGACAGACACAGCTTCTATAGCACAGTGGTTAGAGCACTCACCTGGGATGTAGGAGACCCAAATTGAGGTACCTAGGTCCAAACCAGGGACTTGAACTGGAGTTTCACACATCCTAGAGGAGTGCTGCAGTCACTGGGCTATTGGCTATTCTGGGGTGGATCTCTCGCTCCTCCATCTTGGATGAAACTTTCTTCAAAAGTGGATACATTTCTGTGCAAAGCTTCAGTTCCAACAAATGGGCTTTCCCCCCCCACCCCCATCAAAAAGTTCCTGATCAACTCTAGTTCTAAGATGATGGCAGTGCATGCGACCCCCATACAATGATCAGGGATAATTTTGAGTCTGGGGCTAACCACGTACCTCACTTCCATTGCTGACATTCAGTGAAGGTGACTCTAAGCAGAGGCATTTTATCTTGTAGTTTATAAAAAGTTAGTTGAAATGAGCTTAAAACCAGAAAGGATCAAAATTCCTACACACACTACCTGGTTTATCTCTTTTCAGCAGCAGAATACTTGATCGGCAGAATTAAAATTCCTGAGATAGTATTATTACCAGTAGACCTGGATGATTGTGGGGGTGGAGGTGAAGAGGGAGTATTTGGATGTATATTTGTGAATAAAACCCATTGATTCACTTGACTGGCAAACACAACCCCTTTTCTATGCAAACATTTGGGAGGACAAGTTTAACGTGCAAGAATGTGCATGGAAAACAAAATCATCATGAAAGCGACCATGAATTCACAACAGTATCCATCCCTGCACTGCTTTCTTTGCCATTGTCAAAAGTTCTACAAAGAACTTTGCACTACAGACTGAACACTAACTAAATGTTCATGGACAACTTGTGACCAGAAAAATTGATTCCTTCTGTTTAGGAAGCTTAGGTCATCCAGCAGAAATGCACACACCCCCGCCTTAAAACTCATCCTTGCAAAGATGCAGCCTATAGCTGGGCAGTGGATGTGCTCAGATGGCTGGTTTTTCATAGGAGAGTCGCTCTGCCTTTCCCCTGCTTATCGGATCGACTTTCCGATACTGGGGGCAGGAATCGCCTTTTTGCAATTGTTATCACGATGAATTCCTTGTACTGAAGTCACAGACCACGAGCCCATCATGTTACACGCCATGGAAACACAGAACAAAGAAAGAAGGTCCCTGCCCCAAAAGACTTTACAATCTAACTTGCTGGCACATCTGCACCAAGCATCAAGCACAATAGGGCCCTGATTCTTAATGGGGCTTCCGGGAATTGCTGCATTGCAAATAATAACTGTAATAAATAAATAAAAATCTCAACTTTCTCATGGATAATTTAACAGGAAAAAAAAGTTACATGAATCAGCATTATGATGACTCAAAGAAGGTGTTACAGCAAAGCCAATCTATAGAGCAGTCTCTACTGTAGTGAGTGAATGCACATGGAGTAGCCTACCCCGTCCTCATATTTACAATAGGACAAAGGTCAGTAGTAATGCTGGCCTGCCAATGAAGTCATGGCAGAGGCTACTCCATGATTAGCAAAGCTGCTCCAGCAGCATCTTACAAAATCTGCTTCTCTGAAGAAACAATTCCACCCCTGCAGCATTTGCTAGGCTGTCACAGCCCATCCTTTCTTGCAACAAAGCCAAAACCTTTAACCGCTGCATTTTAAAATAAACGCACAACGCAACGCTATGCAGTCATTGAAGAAATATCTGAAACGCCGTACGTGTTAACACGACATTGCAGTCGACACTTTGCATTTGCAGCTAATCTGCCAGTGATTAAATGAGCTGTTACTGAGCATTTACCCTGTTGAACTGGGTTTTTCTTCTCCTTATTAATCATTCATTTTGCACCATGGCAGCCTCCTGTCCTTAAACAAATCAAAAAAAAAAAAAGGAAATTCAGGTTTCTCTCCTGATAAGGTACTTTACAGTTGCAAGGACAGATTCTGAAAACAGGCACCAATAAAACACGCGAAAGCTGTAATGTTCAAAGAAAGAATTCTCGGGGCACTAAAACTTATTGAGTTAAAAAGGTAGAGGACTTGGCTAGAACTACTAAGCTCTGGTGTCAACAGGGCTGTTTAAGAGGATTTACATACTATTTATTAACCTCCCAAAAGAACTACACAGACCTCAGTCACTGAAAACAACTGTGTACACATGTTCGTTTCATTCTTGTTATCGAAATATAGCCTTTGCCACCCACTTCCAAGCCCCTTCTCAGGTAGATAAATGAGTGGGTGGGGAGAGAGAGAGTGTATTTCCTATGTAATTTGGATTGTTATAAAACCTTGAATTAATCTGAAATGTCCCCACTTGGAAAGAAGGTGTAAACAGAGCTGTCCTAATGACTTCGCATTTCCTCAGGTGCAATGATAAAGGAGAAATTCTCTCTTCAGGTGCTAGAAAATTTAGGTGCCCTGATTAAAGCCAATCACAGCCAAAGTCTACCCCAGGCCTCCTGAGGGTTGGCGCCTTGATGAGTGAGTGTGGTTCAGCAGGCAAGACTGGTGTCAAGAGACTTCAATGGATCTATGACAATTTGCACCAGCTGAGGGTCTGCTGCCTGGATTTGAGTCCTGGCTCAGGCCAAGCCACCGCATCATTTTAAGCTTCAGTTTCCCCATCTGTAGATTGGGGATAATGGATCCTTCCTTTGTAAAGCACTCCTTGCTCTATGGTAACAAAAGCTACATAAGAGCAAAGTATTATTTTTATTGCAGTCCGATACTATTTACTTGTTATATAAATCTCAGGTGTTTCATACTAAGTTCCAGGTTATTTTTATGACAGCTTGGAAGCTGTGTTCTGTATCTATTTGCATGGGAAGGAGATATTTTCTTTCAAGAGGCGTGGAAGAAAAACACCCTGATAACGAGCGATCGTGAGGGGAAAATTTAGTCAGTGGACATGGACAAAAAAGATTTTTAGGGGAAAGTTTTCAAAGGCACTAAGGGTCATTAGGCTCCCAACTTCCACTGACTTTCAACAGTGACAATCTCACCCTTACTAAACACCAACTGGCATTCTTGGATGCCTTTGTTCGGCAAGGAGTGGTTAGACAGGAAGGAGGGTCCAGTTGTCAGGGTGTGAGACATGAGTTTAATTCCCTAACCTGCTACAGACGTTCCCATGTGACACTTAGCCCCTCTGCATCTCCATTCCCCATCTGGAAAGGGGAGATAATGGTCCTTCCGTACATCCCAGGGTAGGGAATCTATTCAAGATTGTGAGGTACTACGATAACAAAGCCAGATATGTACTTTCGATATAGTTTCCTTCAAATTATACAGCTCATGAATGCCATAAGTACTTCCCTAACTCCACCTGCTTGGCTGTTTATAATAGAACATGGAAGGTGCTAGGACTCGGTGAGGAATCATCGGAGGCAGATACTAACCCCAAATGAAGAACGCATGGTGTGACCGTTAGCGCAAATGACTGGAGGGGAGAAGCATTGGACAGCAGGAACAGGCTGCGTTCCCAGCCTAGGTAAAACACTGACTCGCCGTCTGACCTTGGGCAAGTCACTTGGCCTAGTTTGTGCTTCGGGTAACACAGCTGGAAACAATAGAGTAAAATGCAGAACATCACTGAAAAGCAGAAACTGCTTCTGAACTGAACTGTCTTTAGTAAAGAGGCTTTGTATGTGGGCATGTGACCCTTTTCCACACACAACTCTACCTTAACCTTGCTATAAAGGGAAACTAACAGGTTAAAAACCATATGTTTTTTTGTTACTAACAACACCTTAGATTAGTAAGAGATTTTAAAGTCTAATTTACTTTAAAAAAAACTATTTGCTTTGTGTAAGGACAATAAACAAACTCATTTTAATTTTTAAGTCAGATAACTAATCAGTTTCATTTTCTAGTTTCTTATAATAGGGTGTTGCGATGTTTGTAGCACAAGCACTGGATGAGAATAAATTTTACCTTTAAAACTAAACTGTTCTGTGGATTTCTCGCTCTCTCTCTCTTTTTCTTTAATTAAATCTGTTAGAAACAATGCCATTGATATGGGCTTTTGTTAAACCATGGGCACTTTTAAAAACAAACAAACTCACTCTACATTTGGGTCCTAAATTAACCCCAATAGGATCTTCTTTCAAAACTTTTGCTGTATACAAACCTATTCAGACACTTTTCAAAAACTAAGAAGGGGGGGGAGTTACATCTTCCACATTAAAGATACTTTTAAATTATAAGTTTGTATGTAATGAGTGTAAATCAGGCAACTAAGCAGTTTGAAATATCTCCTGAAAAGCTTATTCTTTTTTGTATATTACGAATTTACTCCCAGTGGTTATTTTTAGCTCAACACACATCCAATTACCCATTCTGCTATAATAAGTCATTTGAAATATCTTTCTGAACAATCAAAGGTGGTGCAATGTTCAAGTATAAGCACAGAAGTCAATTTTATCTCACATTTCTCCAAGAGGACTTCTGACCTTCCTGATGCGGGCTCATTTGATAGGAGTGCATTGGCTCTTTACAGATCTATATCTCATGTAAAATGATTATAAGAGAAGTTCATATCATAAACCCCATGCAGAATATCATTCTCTTTACCTAAAAAATGTTGACATTTTCAAGCTCTTACCTAGAGAGCAAAGGACAAATGGAAAAGATCAGACACATACGAGCTACATTATCATGACATCCCATGGCAATTTCTGAGTACTTTGAAGACCAAATGCTTCCATATCTAAATTTCATAGAACAAGAGACCGTATTGAGGCATAAAACATACTTGTATTGCTAAGCAATAACAAATAAACCCTGGACATCTTACAGTTTAAAGTGACTCCCTTTTGGGGTTTGGTCAAATTCCTCAGTGTGAAAGAATTTGCCCAGCACAATAGGCAGAGAGATGTTGCTGATGAAGTTGGATGAGATACCATAGAGATATATTAGTACCATGGGATAGACTCATGTAGACACAGGCCACAGCTACAAAACTGAATCTGACCTTACTAAGAACATAGGAATTTACCAGATTGGGTCCATCTCCTCCAGCATCCTGTCTCTGAAAGTGGCCAAAACAAGCTTCTTCACAAGAAGCTGGAAGAAATCCTACAGTAGACAAGTAAGGAACAATCTGATTCCAGGGAAAGCTCCTTCCTGACTTCCATTAGAGTTTGGTGTATGCCCTGAAGCAGGAGAATTTATATCCCTTCCAAAACTCTTATAGTAGTAAAGATTAAAACATATCCAGCTCTGGATATATTATCTACACAGATGTTCAAACCTTTTTTGAATCCTGAAAAGCTCTTGGCCTCAATCATGTAGCAATGAGTTCCACAGGCCAAAGTATGGGGAAGGCTGATCTGGGATTTCTAACTTAGATTTACTTCCTTCCTTACTCGAAGAGTTTAACTACATCAATATAGTAGCTCTTGTAGAGAGATGACATAACAACAAAGGTGGCATCACTTAAGAGGCTGAAAGTGAAAAGTACTAAACCAACTGAATCTGTGTCTATACAAACAGCAGTGGGATGAATTTTGCCCCATTGAAATCAATGAGATAGGCTCCTCCCAGTATCTTTAACACTGCTTGTTTTGAAGAGCTTTTGCCTTGTTTATTTGCTGTCAACTCAAAACTCGAGAAGACAGTTTGAAGTAAACACCCTCAATAAGCAGGTGAAACCTAATCCAAACCCCAGTGGGAGTCTTCAGTGGTCTTAGGATCAGGCCCATTATCACTAGGCATTTTATTCCTGCATCTTCTGTGGTAGCCCCTGTAATAGAAAGGATAACAGGAAAAACTTAATGGAAAACAGGCTTTTGTGTAAGGACCAGTGTCCCGGATTTCCTTCTAGGGCTCCTCCCTTCCACTGGGCAATGTCTTCTGAAGCCTCCAAGTGTTTCTAAAAATTCAGATTTACACTTAATGCCAGTCCCAGAACACACTTTATAAACTGCCCTAAATGCACACCTCACCTTGCCATGTATTGACACATTTTCAATGTTACGTCCTCAATTATTATTAATATAGTTTGCAGTGATGGCAATCTGAGATGGAAATGTCCATTCATAAAACCACAACAAACTCGACAAACAATCACTCCATCCAAACATGGGCTTGTGTCCTGCAGTCCTTTCTTGGACCTTAACCCCCCCGTGATGCTTCTGCAGGGGCTGGGGCTAGTTTTACAAGACCAGAAACACCAATGACTTCAGAGTTACCCCCTGATTTACGCTAGCAGAAGCAAGAGGAGGATTAGGCCACGGGTGTCAATAGTTCCCCTGGGAACCAGAAACTGCCCCTATAATCTTTTCAAAGCCCTATTTCCCCTTTTCAAATCACTCAGCTCAAACATTTATTTATAAAGAAATAAAAACCACCAGGAAAGGCAGTGACTGCCAGCCCCACCAGCTTGCTAGATCTTCTCAAAAATACAATCCGGTTTCCTACATTGTTTTTCCCTTACCAAAAAAAAAAAATCAATTTCTCTATGATTTACAGTAGGGTTAAGGCAAACGTGAGGCCCATATTAAGGCTGCTTGGCCCACGATAAGGCAGCAAAAAGGTCAGCAAATTACTCTCCCCCTAATGGTTCATTTGAACCAGTGAAAACAGGATATTTTATCCTCCCGGGTCAGGCCTGTTTAGAAATCCTACATTCTCGCTCTCTCCCCCCGTCTCTCCTTTCAACTCTCGCTCTGATCCTCCAAGGTGACCTTTTCTCCTAGACCTAATACCAAATTTTCTGGCTGAGCGAAGCTGAGCATATTGCAGCCCTGGCCAAAAGTCTCCAGTCAACAAGCCTAAGGGCCAGGAATTTCATCTGAAGACTCATGGGATACAGCCCTGGAAGCGGGGCCAGGGCAGGGAGCGCCAATGCCAACTGCAGCAGGACAGAGGTGACCAGAGGTATCACAGAGAGAAGGGAAAAACCTGCCATTCCTACCCTGCTTGGGAGATGCTGATTTGAGGCTCATCTTCCAAACACAGGAGCAGAAAGCTCCAGTGCTGCCTAGTAAAACAGCCATCGCAGCTAATTGTTATCCTAGCTGCTGATTGAAGGGGGGAGGGGGGGACTGCAGGGATTGGAAGTTCAGCAGGGTGACTTGATGTAGTTTTAATGAGACTTGGGGTGTGGGGGGATGGTTGCTTTCATGGAGATATGGAAAATTCTAGCCAAATATGGCTGGCACCGAACTGGGGCGGGAGTCCTTCAAGGAGACATGGGACATAACATGACAGGGGTGGTGATTCTCTAACGCAGGCTCCGGAAAGGAGTCGGTCCAGCCCAGCCCTTGGTTGCTTATTTATTCAGCCGCCAAGAGGCAGAAAGGGTCAGTCGGGGCTTGGAGCAGAAAGGCAGGTTCCTGCAGTAACCCTTCCCCCCGGAACAAACCTGGTGCACACACAGGATGGAAAGAAAACGCTCTACTGAGAGAGTCACTTCGGGGCCGCTTTGCGGAGAGCCCCGGCAGCTGCAGCATGAGCTCATGCACTGCAGAGTCCAAATGCACTTTTCCCAGCACGCGCTCCGGGCTGCCTGGTGGAGGATGCAGCAGCACCTGACTCAGCAGATCTGGCTGATGGCAACGCAGAGCAAAGCCCCTGGCGCTCAGAAAGCAGAACCGCCGCGTTTCCTGTTGGATCAGCCCAAATATGGGGGCGGAGGAAAGAGTGGGGGGGGTCTTTAAAGCTGGGGTGTCTCCAGTTGAAAACATCCCCGAGGTTTGCCTGGAGCAGGGGGACGCTCTGCCTGAATGATGTGGACATTATAGATCATCTGGGTTTGGTCTCTCCTGTGGTTGTTTCCTTGCAGCCGTGTGTGGCAGTTTGTGCATTGCTGCGCTGTGAAGTGGTGGGGTGTCCCCCCACCCACCCCCTCACATACCTGGCATGCTTCATCCGAACCAAATTAAAGATAAATTAACCCTTCCAGGGAAAGTCTCTCACGCACCCGATCCTGTCCACAGCCCCCACGTATCAGAAAGTGGCAGTCCTTTTTTATAGAAAAGTATCAGCCCAGCCTAAAAATATAGGTCAGTGATTTCCTCCTAGGCTGGCTGACACCCCCCCCCCCGCTTTTTTTTCTTTTCACTGTTTATCCCAAGACCTGGCGTGAGCTAGTAAAGAGCAGAAGGATCTTAAAGAAAGAACAATATTGAACTAAATTATTTGGGTGGGATTTATTTTTAATCTGCAAAGAAAAATGTTTTGTTTTCCTGACAGAAAGATCATTTCTCCCCGCAACAGGATGCAATATGTAGCCTGACTCAAAGTAGATTTAAGGGGAAAAAACCACCACAATCAACAATCATCTTTACCATTCACACACACAATGAATGCACGTGGGAAGTATTAGAGGCACATCAGCTAGGAACAACGTGTCCTTTAATTCTGCTAATGCTTCAAAACGGAGAAATAGTAAGACACACCTGGGTCCCTTCATAAGAAATGAAGATTCAAATATTTAAACAAAGTATCCAGACCTATTTCCCTTGAAGTCAATGGGAGTTTCTCCCCAAAACTGATTTCAGCGAGGGGAGAAATGGATCCTACTTAACATTAAATAATATTGGGTGGGGGAAAATGGACAAACTCAGCTGAGTTTTTAAATCTCTCTTTCCTTGCATTAGTTTGCTCTGTATTTCCGGGGGGAGGTGGGGGTAAATGTTAATTATGTTCTGCAGAAAATAGACGGGAATCCAATAAAAGAAAAATAGGAGAGAAAAGCCTCTCGAAGGTGCGTGTGTTATTGGTACAAAACTTCCCCTGCTCTTTGCCTTTCATTTGCCACTTTTTCATGCCAAAGAAAACGATCAAACCATCACATGCTGCTGGAACCTGGGAATTCTTTGAAGCGGCTCAAAGTGACTTACAGGGAAACTTCAAACCGATTTTGTAGCACTATTGAAAACATCAGTACCGCAAAGCACCCGCTGCAGCCGTGCACTCGGGTTCTGTGTGGTCACATTTCTGTACCGTTTGACTCTCGGGTCTCACCAAGGATCTTGAACATGCATTGGAGACAGGGCTGGGTTATTCCTAGAGCAACCCAGGAGCGGTATTTGGCTGACGATCTTTCCGGATTTGTAGAGGACGCTACAGCTTCTCTCTCGAACAATCTGGCTTTAGTGTTCGTGCCCCCGTAATGACTTCAAAAGACAAGCCGAAAGGGGATAGACCATCCTCCCATTGAGACCATCAGCAAGACCTCTACTGATTTCAACGGGAGCAGGGTCGGACCCAGATTGTTTTATGGAAGAAAAGCCATTGGAACGTTCTGCCAACGTTACATGCAAGCACAAAACACTGCTCGGCCACGGTTGATTTCTTCTTATTATTATTATTATTATTATTAAAAGATCTCAGCTTAAATCTGATCAATGAAGGATCCTCTTTTCCCAAGAAGGGTTTTTTTAAATAATAATAATAATAATAATTCCCTCTCCCTAACATATCCTGATTAATTCTATACTCCATGAAAGTTTGGGGAAGTTAAAATGTCCTAAACCGAGAAGGGTGTAAACATTGTCTTCAAACCAATGCTGCCTTTAAAAACAACACACACACACACAAGACTTCCGAGTGTATTGCTAGAAAGAATGCATTTATCGTTCAACAAAACTAAATAAAAAATGCTAAGGAAGGGCTGGGAAATCAATGTGACGTGTCTTGGCATATCCAAGACAGGCTTCTAGGGAAATCAAATTGAAATCCCCCTCCTCAAAAGAGACACAAGAATCTTTTACAATTATAAAACAAATGAAAGAAATTGGCAATGCCAGGGCCATTTGTAACTGAGTTCACAATGAACCAATTTTGCAATGAAATGCACAAAAGAAATACTCTCACCGAGAGATGCCTTAATTTTTTTTTAAAGTGGACTCTCATAAAATACTGTGATGCCCCCAGGAGTTTGGGAAGAAATCAAAACTGTTACACTGTTTTCACATCCTAATAAGAAATGTTTTCTAACATCCCAGAGGACTGTCAATATTCTGAAGTCTAAGATTCACTTCTTTTAGTGGGGCAGGGTGGATTTTAAAATGGCCCTTAAAGATGTGAACCTTCTGGCTGCTGGAAAATATCTGTGCTATAGCCCTGTTCTACAGAAACGTTCATCTTTTAGGAGACAAAAAAATGAATACTGAAGGCAAATATGAAAGAAGATCCCAACCCTGCTTTCTTTACACACACAGATCTCCTCTAGATTTCAGTGAAACGTGCAAGGAAAAGGTTATTTGCCTTATGTGGTCATACTGAGAACACTCTGCTTGCAGTTACTAATGAAAGGAAGGTTGTAGTCACTCTATAGAGATGGTTCATGTTCCTTGATATTCAAATCAGGCCCACAAACTAACACACCAGGCCACCCACCCACGCACAAAGGCAAAAGTGTACAAGATGAAGGGAGAGGTTGGGAATGCAGATCAAATCATTCCCCTGCACTGTTTGCAGAACTGGTTCAATGTGAAAGTTACAAATGGCCCTGGCATTGCCAGCTTCTCTCATATTTGTTTTACATTTTTTTTAAAAGATTCTGTCAATCCAGTCATTCAGACCAAGACTCAGTATGGCTGGACCCTGGCTTGCTATTTTCACTGGCTAAGAATCAGTGTCACTTTATTACAAATATCACAAAGTTGGGTTTTGGGTTTTTTTTTTAAATTACGCTTTCATTTCTACTCCAGGATTATCTGAAAATTGAGAGATAAGAAACCTTCAAGCACCTACCTCATCCTCCTTACTGAGGCTAAACTCCCAACAACTATTTGATTCTGGTGGCCTGTTTACACCGCTATTAGGTGCGCTGTGTTTCTGCTCATTTGATTGTTTCAAGGTCCAAGCCTGTATTCCTTGCAAACCTTAAACTCCCACTAAGGTCAGAGGGAATTTGGGGTGTTCCAGGAATGCAGGGTCAAATCCCACCGAAGCACTGTACAAATTGTTCCTTCTGTGAGATAGGTGAGCACATCCCATTCACCATGACCATCCAAGAGGTGGAGAAACAGACTCAGGGAGGTTAAGTGACCCAGTGCCAGATAGCAGGCGATAGCAGAACTAAGCTTAGATCTTGTGTCCCAGGCTTCATGCTCACTCCACTAGTTAAATCTAGATCTGTGTATATATGCAAATGACATAAGAAATTTTCAAAGGAAATGTTTTCAAGATGGGCTTCTACTTCTGCTTATGCTGTAGCTATTAATCCTTAGATGGAAACAACCAACGCTTGTGTTTTCTTGTGCGCCGCAGTACCTGGAAAAGGCAAACGAGTGTTGTTTCTGTGCTAAAAGCCTCCCTTAGCTTAGCCTGCCTCCAAAACTGGAGGCTAGGCAGAGAAATCTAGCACATAAAATGCACATTTGGCATTTCAGTGTACAACCTACATGCACATTCCCTGTTATATACACCGGGTGAAGTTGCCCCCTTCACAACAAGGGCTATAGATCTGCTCTGGTTCCAAAATGCAGTGGATAGTATACAGCGGAGATGGGGTATACCCTAAAGATAGCAAAACACTGGGATTGTACCCAGTACCTGAACTCATGCATAGGGGTAGCTGGAGCAGGCTAGGGAAAAGGACAAGGGGTATGGTCAGTGGGCCTCCAATGATGTGAGCACAGTGGGCTTGCACACCTCCTGCACAGAGATCACCTTGGTCACCTAACACTGGCTTTTAAAATTATGTAGCTAAGGAATATATTTATGCAGAGACTTTTCTTACATTCTGCAAGCCTGATCTTCTACGGTCCCCAGGCACAGAACTTCCACTGAAGCTAAGGTTCTCATGCATGAGCACAAGGTGAAAGGATTCTAATGCACGAGCAAGCAATTTTTCTGTTGAAAACAAACAAGCGGGGGGTGGGGAGAAATACAAGGGACTGTTTGACAAACATTTGGCCTGTCCACTGATATATTTTAATTTCATGGAAGCATTTCTATTTGTCTGAGGTTTATCCTTACAAAACTTACCCCTGTGGCCACGTTGGACCAGATATTGCCCTTTTAAGTAGTGATGAAAATAAATAGCTCATTTAACTTAACTTTTTTTCCTTTGCCATTTACTTCAACTTCAAGCAATCAGGTATTTTTGATGATATAGAGGTTAAACAATAAGGGAAACTATTGTAAATATTGAAAACTGGCAATTTACTGTTTGCTTCCTGTTTAGAATCATCTGGTCCCGGATCAATCTGACTAGATATTACAGATCAGATCCTCAGTTGGTGCAAACTGGCATAGATCCTTAGACTTCAATAGAGCTACACTGATTTACAATCTCAGAATCTGGCCCTACATTTCCAGTAATTGTAGACTTCCAGCCTGATCCAAATTTCACTGAAGTCGATGGAAAGACACCCATTGACTTCAGTGGGCATTGGATCAGGCCCCTAATCCTGAGAGGTTTCAGAGTAGCAGCCGTGTTAGTCTGTATCCGCAAAAAGAACAGGAGTACTTGTGGCACCTTAAAGACTAACAAATTTATTTTAGCTTGAGCTTTCATGAGCTACAGCTCACTTCTTCGGATGCATAGAATGGAGATAGCTCATCTCAATTGATTAGACTTTTCCTGTTGTTATGCATACTTCCACCTTTTCATGTTCTCTGTATGTATAAATATCTCCTGTCTGTGTGTTCCATTCTATGCATCCGAAGAAGTGAGCTGTAGCTCACGAAAGCTCATGCTAAAATAAATTTGTTAGTCTTTAAGGTGCCACAAGTACTCCTGTTCTTTTTGCTGATCCTGAGAGTTACTAAGCACCTACCATATCATCCAACTCAGCTCCTCTCAGGATACAGCTCTGCTAATTCCCAAGTGAACTATTACCGTCATTGAAAGCAATATAGAATCTGTAGCACGTAGTCCCTTTCTTAAACTGTGTGGCAGGAATCCTTTGTGTCTCGTAGATGCTTTGCACTAAAAAAAGAACAAGAGTTGTCAAGAGACAATGAGCCGGTTCTATTTTATTTTATTTAACCTTTTACTTCTTAAAATTCCATAGATACAGACTAATTTGTTTGCCAATCTATTATTGTTTCATCTGGCTCAAAATTGAAGTTTCCAACATTTTGAGAATGGAACTGAAAGATCAGCTAGTTTAACTTGCATTTGCCTCTTTTTATCACACTCCTTACTCTCCAAATACCTCATCTTAAGATAGTGATGTTAATTTCCCCCTCTTTCTTCCATAATAGAAGAATGACACTGTTACAAAGGTGTCCTAAGACAATAGCCCTTTCTTCAGTGTCAATAGCAGAGGATCACTAAGACGAGTAACGTTGCACAATTGAACCCTCAGATTTTGTTTCTAGTATTATTCTATATCCGTTCTCATACCACACTCATCACCATAATATCTGAGCACCTTCCAGTAGGGCATCAAGCAACACGATTGCAAATCTGTCACATTTTTGTTCTCTCATCTTCTCCCAGGAGAAGTGCACACAGTAGAGTTAGATTAACTAGATTTATTTTTCTAGCAGAGGTATTGATAGGGTGCCCATCACCATAGCATTCAGGTGAGGGCATACACTGGAGCTTAAACCTTAATGGATCCCTTTCTTCCCTCAGTTTAGCCATTTGGACTTGAAATTTATATATAAATGATACATTTCCACTCAAACCCTTTCCTCACTCCTCATTGTTCTTCAGTTTCTGTCCTTGCAGGAAGGATGGTGGAAAGATGAGTTTTGCAATGGGATCTGAAAGTTAGAGTTGTGCTTATTCTTATCTCATCCAGTCAGCAGCTCCACCGACGGTGGCCTTCCTCAGAGAACACACCTCCACCAGCTCCTGGAATTTGACTCTGGGCTTTGAGAACTTGACATTCCTTAAAGAATGCACCTGTCTCAGAGTCATGAGTGGGGGTGGGGGTTCTGAGATAGCCTGGATCCAGCCATTAGAGCTTGAAATATCGTGACCAAGACTTTGATTTGGGCCAAGAAAATAATGGAGGGTAGGTAGCATAGGCTTGGTGTGCTCTTGGTGGGTTGCACTTGTCAGGAAGTAGGTATCCACATGCTGCACTATGTGGAGTGTGTGTTAGTCGGATCATCTGCCTCAGATAGAGAATTACAGCAGCTCAGTCCTGAGGAAACAGGCATTTGGATCATAGTAGCTAGATGATTGTTATGCAATTGATAAACCATTGCCGAATTAGGGTGGAGACTAGCCTCCCCCAAAGGCCTTTCACAAAACAAATGGTGTCATTTTTCAGCAAGATCTAGCACTAGGCTCAGAAAGGCCAATAGGAACCAGATGTAAAAATAAATCCATTTCAGAGTTGATTCATGGTGACAAGAGCTTTTAGGTGGGAACTCCAGGCAGAGGGCTCTAAGTTCTCAGTGCAACTTTAGAGCAGAAGATGATACAAGGTATTTTATGGATATGTGGAGGATCTGGCTGTGGAAGAGATTTGTGCATCTAAACTTCTGGATAGCTAGTTGAGCATTTACCCACACCTATGCCCCCATAGGCTTTCCACTTAAATCTTGCATTTCTGCCATGTGTCCCATTTTGACTGTCCAAGCTAGAATGGTTTTCTTAATTAATTAGCATACCATTATGACAACTGCAATTAAAACTAAGAACAACAAACAATGCATGTGATACCATAGGGCATAGATAGCTAATCAAACAGATGTATAACCAGAAAAAAAATGATGCAAAGGTATACAGTGTTCATCCCCAATTCCTATATGCCAATTGTCATAGTCAAAGGTGAAACTGGCCAGGAGTGATTTGACGAGATAAGAATCAGAAGACCCGGGCACTATTCAGGCCTCTGCCAGTTGACTTCTTAGCTTTGGGTAAGTCACTTAATTTCTGTATGCCTCAAATTTTCCATCTGTAGAATGGGGCTAGTAATGCTCTTTTAAAAGTGTGTTGAGCTCTTCAGGCAGAAAACAAAAGACTTTCTTAGTGCTTTTCACCTACCTTTGGAATTGCTAGGACATCTAGCAGCTGGTGTCTAAGCACTTCTTGTGATCAGACTATTAGTTTATATAGGCCAAGTTCTCCAACAGGATTGCCTGGATCTTTGGATTTTCCATTTGAAACTCTGGATTAGATGGCAGATTTTAGCTATGCACTTCTCTGTTAGTTACACAACGCTGGAGGCACAAGATTATGCTGTTCCAGACACGGGGTGAAGAGCTGAGCCCAGTGAGGCAAATTCCAGTCAGCTTCAGTGAGGCAAGGATTTCACCCAAGGTCGCTTAGCTGCAGGTTGGTTCAGCCAAACTGAAACAAGTTGCATCAAGGGTCACCTGCATTCCTAAGCAGCATGAAAACACAAAACACACACACATACACAGAGGCATTTTGCTAAATCCATCCAATTTTGGGGAGTCAAAAAATCACAGACCTGGAAGACATACTGATCCAGCGAGGGCTTTTCTAAGAGAGTGGATCAACAGTGAATCACAGAAGCTGCTGTCAACTCCCCCACCCCCAAATGTAGGTGACAGATAGTTAGTCTCTGGCAGAGACATTTCCTGCTGATCAGTTTTAAATTGGGGATGTTGGAGAGGTCAGAGTGGAGATCAGCTCCTTCAAACCGGCTACAAGCCAAACTATCCTCCTGTTTTAATTCGTGTTAACTACGGATGAGCTATCATGGGAAGAGGCCAGCCCATGGCACAGGAAAAGGAATCTTTAGACAGAGTGCTTATGGGTATGTGGGGGACCGCCAGGCTACTGCACAGGTGTGGGGGAAAGCCCAAGCATGGACTATTACCCCATTCTGCTAGGTGCTGTACAAATACAGCACACACTGACCCCACCCTAAAGAGTTTGCAGTCATGGAACACAATGACCTGCGGCTTGTTTTATGGTCTTGTTCTGTCTCTAAGCCCAGTCTCATATTGAGGGAAATTCTCTAGGGGCAGAACCAGTGAATTTCATGGTCTCCAGCCAAATGTTTGCTTTGGTGAAGGGGTTGGTGGGGAAGAGGTGGAGCTGCTGGAGATAACCAAGGGGGGCAGGAGAAAAGTGGGAACTCCTGAGAGAAAAGGAGGGAGGAGGAGCTATAAGGGGAAGAGATGAAAGATGGGGACTCACAGGGAGGAAGAGTGAAGAATGAGAGATTTTTCTGCAGGGGGAGAATGAGAGAGAGAGGGGAGGTCCTGAGGTGTTTCCTTTGGGGAAGAGGATCAGTGAAGAAAGAGTATAAGGCCAAATGAGAGGGAGAGCAAAGTTAAAGCAAAGAGGGAATGGGGAATCAGAGAGGAGGGGCAAAGCATCCGGAGGAGCATGAATGGGAAGGGAGGAAAAGGAGGAGACACCCATCAGGGAAAGAGAAGGAGGGACTGTCCGAGGGGGGGAAGGAAGAGGGGGTTTAGATACAGTGCTAGTGAAAAGCAGCTTGGGGGGTTGAAGCAGAGAAGCGGGGGCTTTTTCGGCTGCGATTGCATTGGCCACGATTAAGGGCCCAAATTCCAATCCTCCACCTCCCTCACACAATTCCCTTCCCAATGGTCCCTGACGCACAAGAGACGGCCCTGGAAGTCAGGGCAGGCAGGCGGGCGAGTGTCAGAATCTGAGCCTCAATTCCAGGCTCTTGCATTCATTCTGGCCCTGAAACATGCAGATTGCTGCCACTGCGCTGCCTCCGTCCCTTTATATTGCATTTCTTTACCAGTAAGGGGAAAATTCTGCTACATTAAACATGCTCTGCCCCACCCCCAGCCCACGAGCCTGCCCTTCTTTTTCCTCTCATTGAATAGATCTTGCTTAGCCTAGGGAATCGGAAGGCACGGCCCAGTGACAATGGAGAGAGAGGCTCCATCTCTCCCTCCTTGGTGGACAAGGTGGCTTAGCATCCCCACAGCTCCATACAGAGCTTGCCAGAGGGAGAGGCCCATTTTGAATGAACCTTAGAGAGATCAGCATCTTGTCCTAGGGCACAAGGTGAAACCTAAGCACCTTCCCTCTTTGGTAAATATTTGCATTTAAAATGTTATATCTAAATATAAACTGCTTGGAAGAGTCATCCCCAGGTACAGCTGCCCTCTCCCTTCCACTAGAAGGAGCTGGTGGGGAGAAAAGTCTCCAGCCCTTCCTCGTTCTTTGCAAAGAAGTGATCAGGGAGGGATTCTACCTGCACAAGTTCTGTTAAGGAATAAGCTATTTGTTAAAAAGTGGGTCCCCATTAGTCGATTTGAAAAGACATTATCGTTGGAGGGTGGTGGTGCGGGGGGGGGGCTATCAAAGACAGAAAACTAGTGTGAACACACACACACACTTCCACTCAGAACCCTAGTCTCAGCTCAGTTTGCGTCTTCCATCAGTGCTAGATAGCCATTCTTCTTTTGTAATTTACCAGCCAACTCTGGAGTGCTGTGCCTTATACAGGATGTCCAGGAAGGTGCACTTATTACTGTCACGTGCTTTTACAAATCCTAGTTTCGTCAGTCTTTTCATAGTAGTCTCACCCTGTACACAACTGCACATTACTTTTAAAAAAGTGTGAATGAAGAGAATATTTGTCTGCTCCATCCTTTCCATCTCTGACGTGAGGTTTGGATTGTTGGTGCATAGTTCGTTTAATCAAAGCCTATATTTTAATATATGCTAATGATACTGATCCCAAAGTTCTTCTACGTACAGAACAATTGGGAAACTCAAGAGATTTGCTGCATTCCTTCTACAGATTGTTGTTGATAAGATGATTAGCATGCGGCATTCATTTCTTTTTAAAAGTTTTACTTGTACAAATAAATAGTACACACCTATTACATGCATTGTTTCTCTCACAGGCGTGTATTACACGGTTTCCTTACAACTGATAAGTCATAGGGGTGTTTTTTGCTCTGTTAACGTCTGCGATGACAGTTAAGAGAGAAATTTAAAGGATGGAATTTGGATAATGTGACTCCTCTCCATGAACGAATCGGTCATTAAAAAACAAACAAACAAACAAACTGGACCGTTGCTCTACATCAATTGTTAGAGCTAATGCAAAATGGCTGAAAGTAAAGTCTAGTTTGCAAAAGCTGAAAGGTTGAAGCAGGAAAACATCCATTGGACGTGTCTAATTGCAAGTCATATGTTGTAACAAAATTATCTCTTGTTTTTCCACTGGGTTTCTGTCTTCAATCGTTATGAAGCTGTGTAAACAGCTACATTTGAATTCTACAGATTTCCTGAAACACTGTCTCTCGTAAAAAAAACCCACAAGATTGCATGTTTCAGCAGAAGGACAAAATGAAATCATCTAAGGAAGCGTTCTTTCTCCTTAAACATGGAGGCTTGTTTTTGAAGACGCCAGATTCGGTGTTGACTTATTTTTTCAGGCTCTCATTACGATACCTCAGCCTGCTGTCCCTTTGCAGAAACACTCAAACTAATCACCACCCTGCATAGGCTGGGATGAAAATTCTTCACGGTCCAAGCCTCAGATTGTTTCTCTAGGACACTTGAAGTGGACAGAGATGGACAAACAATCTCGAAACATTACCAGAAATAACAGCTTGAAATAAAGGATGGGGGGGATACGTAATGATTTCTCTCCAGAAAAGAAGTAATATTGCACTCCATCTGGATGCTTAGTCAAACATTCACTCCTTCCACTAACCCTTAAAATGCTGACGCCTGGATAAACTGGTTACTTCCAGCAGTCCTGCTAAATCGTACCAATAGGGAGCACCCTTAGGTCCGTTTTTAGAATTCATCAAGGCAAATTAACAAATAGACGTTCTTCCATTGGGTGCTCAAATAATTGGTTCGCTTGGTAGGTTAGTGTTTCAAAATTGTAAGCACGTTTCTAACGTAAAGTAGAAAAAATCAAAATCTACGGCTCAGTTTTGCACGTGCCCTAAATTCCTCGCCACTAAGTAGCTGGGTCATGTCTTCACTCCAATATATGGTGCGGAGGGGACATGGTCCCAAGCATAACTTTGTGTTAAGAGCCAGTGGACACAGCCACTGAATTCTCTGTCATCATGGCTGCTGGGATGGAAGAGGCCAATCAAATCTCGTTAGCACCGGCAGGTCTCACACTCCACCCCTCCAGAACCATGTGTGTTGAGTTCAGTGGAGATTAGAATGGGAAAACAGAGGAGAGCTGCTGATCATTCCACCCTTTAGCATGGTTGGCAAAGTAAAGCAAGGGGTTATGAATGGCCCTCCTCTGTTGCTTTCGGGGCTACTCGCAGGAGTAAATTCTCCCTCCTTTGCAACTTGGTGAGAGACATCAGCTTAGGTAATAAGGTAATAAAGGTAATAATAAAGATAATAAAGCTTCAGGATAACGGGTCACTATTTGGGGTCGATGTTCTTGTTAATTTAAAAAAAAATCACACACACACACACACACAGGACTGTATAAGCTCCAGCTCTCCCTGCAGCAGACTTCCAGCTTCACAAAAGCTGTTAGAGTTCTTGAACTTCTTTCGACCTGTATTTTGGGAAACGTGACATTTTATTGGATCAAACGATAGGGGAAGGGGGGGGGGGGAAATCCACAACTGTCTTGGAAGTGGTATCATTGAGGTCTAAATTCTTCCTTGCACAGAGCACTGCAGACCCTGCTAAAAGTTGACTCTGGACAGTTAGAAAGGTGCAGTAATGGTGAGTGAGAGGGAAAGGCTTTAGCATGTGTGTGCTTTTCCCCTTACCACTGTTTACAAAATGTAAAGAAGGGAGGAAGAACGGGGCTTCATTTTCCAGCTGTTCGGGTCGCTCGCAGCGTGGACTGGATGTTCTATTATTTTTCAGGCTTGGATCCGGAACAGCTAATAAGGGTCCTCAGGGAACATTAACAGAAGTTGGACGACACCTATCTATTGTTATGGATTTTTAATCCGCTGCGGCTTGCTGTTGTGGTGCCATACCTCCCTGCACAAAGCACTGCTTGAACTCCATTTGGTAAAGCCGCCCTGGACGTTAATTTCAAACTGGCAAGAAGTTTCTGGGAAATGTTGCTGTAAGTCAAACGAGGAAAGCGGGCTGCAGAACCCTGCAATGCTCGGTTGACCTCAACAGGCAGCTTAGCTTTGAAAGGGGAGAAAAATGGACAAATCAAATCAAACAGGACGCTGAAAATAGCAAATTCACAATAATATACAAGAATTCAATTGGTAGGAATGAAATTTCCCCTCACTTTAGTCCAATGAGACAAAAACGTAATTGATTAGTTACCGAATGAATGAGTGAAAGGGCAGTATTTCTGTTTCAGCAAGATGGAAAAGGAATCTTTTATATGGCGGATTTTTTTAAGTTACCTACCAAGAACAAATGTTACCTGAAAGCATCAGGTCGTTTTGAGGCTTGGTAGTAATAACTCCCGTTGCTATTACAATAAATACAAGTTTATTCATCCTTTTTTTTAAAAATGACGAGATTAGAGCACTTTAGCTATGTCTAGCTATCAATACTGGGATTTTTTCGTTATAGCACGTTTTCCTATGAAAACGGATACAGACATTGCGATTTATTTTCTTTTTTACGTCAAGCCTGAAAGTTAGATCAAGATTATCCGTTAACTTCAGTGAGATATGCAGGTCTGGTAAAATTCTATAGCCATACATCACACGTTATTACGCCAGCTAGCCCTATATATCAGAGGATGTGTTTACAAACACACACTTCCCTATAGAAACTACTGCATCAGATTAGCATAAACCCCCCCCAAAGACAGAAACCTATACGTAGAATCCCAACTAGATGGGGCTGATTATTTGACAGGGAATGGCACTGGGTCACACTGAAGAAGAAGTTTAATATATACCTTTTGGTATGCATGTTTTTCCCCAAGAGTCATTCTTAGAAAATATGGATCTGATACTGATGCTGCAGCAGCTAAGCAGAAAAGATACAGCAGTGTCCTCTCTCATAATGAACTCTGAGGCACATTCATTTCAGTGGATTGTCATGCCTGTCACAGAGAAATCAAAGGGAGAGAATGTCTCCTAGAGTGATATTTGCAGGTATTTACACTTGATTTCTTTCTATTAAAGCCAGAGAATGCAGCAAATATTTTGTGGATGCATCAGTCGTTCTATACTGTGTTTGAATACTAGACACTGAAGGTTTGTTGACATGATACTGTAACTGGTTGTAACGCTCCCTTTAATCAAATAGGCTCCTTGTTAAATTAGAATCCGGTATTTTAAAGGCAAATATTTCAGAGGCATCTCTTGTAAGAGGTAGGTATAATTATATCTCAATGAATTTCGTGGGAAATAAAGGAACAGGAGGAGACGGTTCTATCAGCCAATAAAAGGCAAAGTGTATTTGTCTCCCCAACAGTTGCATTGTTAGTGACTGAAGTATAAAGGAATGGCACAGACAGTAAGTTTGCGTTTCTCTCTTTATACTGGCGCTTGGGACCTTCCTACGAGACAGGGGCTGTTAAGTGAGTTGCAACAACTTTTCTCATGACGAGGGTGTCTTAGAACAATACATTTTTGGTCAAATAAAAATCATTCTGCAAGTCACCAAAAGCTAGAAATGCGATCTTAGGAATTGTCTCGAAATAAATGCGCCTACATTAGCAGCACAGGAAATTTATACCTGGTAAAGGAGGGAGCTCTTGGCTTTGTCTAATTTGTAGGGATTTTTAAATCCAATATAGTTCCCATGAAAAGAGACCTGCTCGCTGGCTTACGTTTCATGTTGTTGTTAAGTAGTTGGCCACCTCCAGGAAATAAGCCTTTTCCAACACACACACTCCTGGGCATAGCTGCTAATAATTATCCCATGGTCCCAGGATATGAGAGAGACAAGGTAGGGGTGGGGAATAGCTTTTATTGGACCAACTTCTGTTGGTGGGAGACACAAAGCTCTTCAGCTCTGTGTCAGCTCGAAACCTTCGCTCTCCCACCACCAGAAGTTGGTCTAATAAAAGCGATTACCTCCCCCACCTTGTCTCTCCGATCATTACTGAGTCATTTGACACTTGCAGCAATGGGGGAGGGGAGTTAGTGGAGTAATCACATTTAGTTAAAATTAAAAAAAATATATTCAGTTTCCAAGGCTGACCAAATCCGAATGAGTGTATGTCGCGGGGGTTGATTCTAAGCTTCTGCAGTTAACAAGAGCAGTAACGGCATGTGCCACACACGACAGTGAAATCATATTAATATGTCAAATACGGAAACAGAGTTTTCTTTAAAGTCCTTGAGAGGAATCCCTTTCCTCAACAAGCAACACTGTGGCTAGCAGTTTATGTGCACAGAAACATATACACATATGCACACACACGCTAATATAGTAGGAAGAGCGTCTTTACACTATAAATGTGCAGCCAAAGTCATCTGCAGTGGGTGTATCCGTGTTACACACACACACACACACACACACACACAGTGTGTGTGTGTTTGTGGAAAAATAAATATCCTAACAAGCATGTAACGTTGCCTGTATGCACAATGTAGATACGTGTGCCTACAATGGACATACGTGCATTTGTTACCTCAGTGTAAAACCCACGTTCCTGTAAATGTAAGGTCTAATTTCCTTCTGAGCAGGAAGCAGTTGCAAGCAGGCTATGCGCGGAGACCAGGCTAATACAGCATCGAGAACTCAGGCGTTAAGGGCCCGGTTCTCCGTTGTTTAATTAAAGGGTCAGGAGGATTGTTGAGAGTTTCGGAGAAGGAAACATTTTCCCTCCCACTGGGGAGTGTTGCAACTGCGCGAAGTGCGGTATCCGAAGCAAGACAATCGCTTAGGAGCCAAGAACCCAGGCCGAAATTGGGGAGCTCTGAAAGACAGGCTTAAGGGACACCTCATTTCATTCCGAGAGGCAGTAAAGCCAGGAGAACTGCCCGTTTGGAAAGAGCACCATTCGGGAAATCCAAATGTCTCCCCTGAAGGCGAGAAACCCTACCAAAGGGATGGGAATTTTAGGAAAGCCACCAACTCGTGGGAAATCTCATTCTTTAGCGGAGTGCAGCCCTGCCATGCAAATCCACTACTACACAGTAAAACCAGCTCCAAGTTCTCCCCTAACAGGCAAAGCTGAGGCGGTTACCAGCGCCAGTTAACAAGCACATTTCGCTGAAATAAACACATGGCGATCGGGGTAGAAACATCCCGTTCTTGTTATGATTCTTAACCTCCCTGCGTGGAGACGTTTCAATCGGGTTGGAAACAAGCAATCGCAAGCAGCTGTTGACATGAACCGGCCCTGCCGAACGAGGCAACATCTGGAAGCCGGACCCTCCGAGGGGATAGACACAACGGCTGTGTACACACACGCCCGCGCGCCCACGCCCACGGCAAGCGCTAACTCCAAACCCACCCAGATCCGACATCAGATTTCCCAGCCAAGACCGAGCGTGGGAAGCGGTTTGTGCTTACCTGCCCGCCGCAACCTGCAGAAGAGGAGAAATCTCCTTTCCAACAACCCTCAAACTTCCCCCAAATCCACCCCGGCTTTTAGGATTATTATTTGGGAGCGCTCATCAAGGAAATAAAGTTAGAGAGGAGGAGAGTTCCTCTTGTTTGGGGTCTGGGGGGGGAGGGGATTGAAAGAGACCAGTTGCTGCCCGCTGCTTTGACCAGTGAGGGGATTCAACCCTGATTACCATTTTGTTTTTGTCCAGATTTGAAAGTAGGGCCCCCTGCATTCACATCAGCGCCTTCCACCGTGAGTGTAAAGGACAGGCCTTGGCGGGCCCCTCTGGATTGTCCTCCATTAACAATCCCTTCTTTTGTGGAGGGGCTTCTCTTTCTATTCACACACTGTGCTGATGGCACTTCAGGCCCAGCTCTTAAAGAAACTGTTTGCAAAATTATACCTTTCCGCGGGCTACTCCACAAGGCAGCGGGCAGCTGTAGTTAGGAAAACATTATTGAGGCTTGTAATTTAATTAAAAATGCTGAGGGGGAAGGGAGGCAGTGGGAAAGGGGGAAATCGGGGCTCCACTCATGATATTTTAAAAATTAGAAACACACCTCTCAGTGCTTTCTCCAACTCTGATCCGCACGCTGCTAAATCTCTGAGCACTCGTGGCTATAAACAAAACACTGATTTGGGGTGTTATAGATGTATACAAGTGTGGAAACATTATACCCTTTATTACATCTATTCAGACGCATCTATTGTCTGCATCTTGTGTTAGACACTATATCCCACACACATTGTACAGATACATACGTGGATAGAAAGTGTATATGAAGTTACACACACACACACACACACACACCTGCCATGATATCTATTTGTGTGTAAACATACAGTTTATACACCTTATTTGTGCTCGGCCTGTGTGTTGCACACAACTTACACACACACACACCTATCTAGTGTGTGTGAATCTCTAATTACACACACACACACACACACACACAGAGGTGTGTTTGTATATGTAAACACACACACACACAGCCCTAAACTTGGTTTAAAGAAAAACGTATTTAACATCCCTTCCCCCCCAAGGGAAAGCAAAAAACCCACAACCCAACTAGGATTAAGAAATCAGTCTCAAATAATTAAAACAATAATGAAGGTGGATGCAATGTGTCCCATTTGCCCGCCATTCATTTCCAGGACCCCCTAAATGTTGTGACCCCTCTACAGATTATTCCCAGCGCCTCCGAAATCCAGAATGTGGTTGGTTGGTTTGCTTAGCACTACGTGACTGTCATTATTCCAGTAGCCAAGAGCTCTGGAAATGTTCAAAGAGCAACACGACTTTTTTTTTTTTTAACCATAATAATTCAGCTGGAGAAGCAGGACAGAGCCTGACCCCCGGCTCCATGGATGAGCGCTTCTGTCGGACCCCTGCTGTGCCAATGTGGACCTTCAGCAGCAGCTCAGAAATTGGTGTGATTTGCCTGGGAAACCAGCAGCCATCGACCAACTGGCCTTGACAAGATGAAGAGGCAATGTATAGAAGACGTTTAATGGGGCGGGGGGGGGGGGCCCGGAATATATCCCAGCCAACCCCCGGAGAGGAGCATTCCTAGCTGATCTCTTTAGGGCCGAAAGGAAAGGGGGGTGTCGTTTAAAACACGTCGGGGTCCTTTCCCCCCTGCATCAGGAGCCCCCTCCGAGGTCTGCCTAGCAAGGGGTATTTCCCTAGCTGGGGCTAGTGCGGCAGGATGGGCTTCCGCTAAAGAGCGGGATTTCTTTAATGTCAGTGACTGACTCGCTGCAGGCAGGCGAGGAGTTGGGTTACGCGCGCCTAAGAGCCCAAATTTCTGCACGTGAGCTTGAAATCACACCCATGGGCGGCGAACAGTGATAAAGACCCGTGCGAGGAGTTCGGATGATTTACTGGCGAGGCGATTCCCCCCCTTGAGCAGAACAATAACGAACGGGCTCTGTGTCCAGGAGGCGGCTTTGGCTACGGTGCGGGGTTATTTCCGTGCATACGGAGTATCACTGGGTTTTAATTTGGGCGTTGAAATATTTGCGGTCCCCATGGGCTGCCTCGCGGATTGCCCCTCCCCCCGGCAGATAGAAAGCCCTGGAGTCACTCCTGAGGGCCCCATTGTTATGTATATTACCAGCACTCCCGGGCCCCCATTGTGCTAGGAGCTGTACAAATGGGTGGCCTGTGGAGGACAGCGAGGCGGGATCTAAATCCAGGGTGGAGTGTTCAATCAGGGGCAGGGGCAAAAATCTGCCTGGGGATTGGTCCTGCTTTGAGCAGGGGGTTGGACTAGATACCTCCTGAGGTCCCTTCCAACCCTGAGATTCTATGGAAATCCAGAGGAACAAAAGCCCGGCAGGCCCCACCGTGACCTGCAAGCAGCCGGAGCCCGGCCTGCGCTCAGGGTCCAGCGGATTCAGGATCAGGGCAGGGCTTCCACCCTGGCTGCTTAGTCACCCTTGCCACGTGGTCGGCCTCCCCTAACACATTTGGGGAGGGGCAGGAGAGCAGGTCGAGGGGCATCGCTCTGTATTTGTAATACCAGGGGCCGTTACAGAAGGAAAAATTATTTCGCGAGGGACTTTTCTTTAAACGAACAGAACCCAGGTAAAATGCAGCGGCAAGACAAAGCGGAGTGATGAGGTCCAGGGTGCGCGCACACCGCCCCAGCTAGAGGCAAGACAAAGGCCAGCTGCTGCCACGTGACAAGTCTGCCCAAAACCCAGACGTGCAGGCCGCAAGATTCCTTTTGCAAAGCGCAGCAAAGACGGGGCCAGAGCCTCCTTCCATTGAAAGAAGCGGGGGCGTTTGAGGGACACACCCCTAAAGCTTCCCCCCTGCAGGTATCCAGCTCTGTTACAGCAAGGCAGAGGTTAGGTTGTTGGCCTGTCACAATTCCCTTTGCGCCTTGTTTCCTAGACACGTGCGTCCCCAAATAAGAACCCTGGAAACCAGCAACATGCTTTCAAAACCTGTGCAGTCTTCCCCGAGGCCCACTAGGTCCCTCCTGTTGTTATTTAGGTTTGTCTCTTTCTTGTCCAGTGAGGCGAGCATGTCATTGGTCGGAGACAGGACAGCCTGCAATGCTTGTGCGGCGTGGAAGGGCCACGCGTGTTTTCTAAGAAGAGATCCACACAGTTTCCTTCCCACTAAATCACGACCTTCTGCTTCACGTGGCAGCAACGCCTACCAATACCGCTCTGGGTGGTGTCAACAGAGCCCAGCATGGATGGAGGATGAGCTCTACTTACGGTTAGGAAAACCCAGGGGAAATACATTTCCAAAGGAAGGTGGCCGAGTTCTTCGTTTACTGCGACACTCTTCTGCGTGAAAACACGCCTTGGAGATGTCCGCTGACACCTCTTCCCCAATAGCTTTGTCACGGCTCTGAAGTCACACCCTGGTCCTGCCAGATATTATGCCAGAAAAGAACAATACATTTATGGACCGCACTCTCTTCCCATCACCAGGCACACAGCGACGTGTCGGGATTGTACTTGGATACAGAGTTCCGTCTCTTTACAACGGGAACTGATCACTGGCCACCGCTCAGTTTACCATTTGTATGCAAATTCACGGTTTTCATTACTGGTATTATATAGTTGGCCTCAGTGGGACATGTGCCCGAGCAAGGACTGCTGGTCTCTCTTCTCCCCCTTTATTTTGCCATCTCTTAATGAGGAGCTTTACTCAATTAGGCTACCAACGAGTGTGTACCTGGCTTTCAATAAGAGACACTCTTGCTGCAGAAAGAGATCCAAGGGGAAATTATGGCATTATTTACAAATGGTTTTATGGACCTAACTTTCTTTCCTGGCGGTTGTTTCATTAAGGCCTATCTGCAGCACAACTGGGTCCGGCCACTGTTTCAAAAGGAAAGATGGTGGCCTCCAAAGATCACATGCCACCCAAGTGGTATCAGACAAGTCAGTTGACTGGACATACCGGCCTGTCTCAATAAATGGAAGAAGATACGTTGAAGAACCGTGCATTTGAATTATGCATTTGACTCTTACAGACTCGCATCTCTCTCTTCACTTGTGTTAGTATCTGCCTATGTGTCAAGTGTTTTCGTCTGAATATGGTAGATACCGTTTCTATTTAGCAGTTTCAAGAGTCACCTTTTTAAAAAAAAATCAGTTTCTAGAACTGGCTAACAATGGGTGTTTTAGAAAGACGCGGCAGAAAATCTTTTTTAAAAACCTCAAATATGAAACTAACGTTTAAACAATCAACAGAGGCAATTTAGCAAGCCTTCCTACTGAAGATACAGCTGCCAACGATGTTATAGGGTAAAAAGAAACTATTTCTGGACTAGTGACTGGCATACGCAAAGTGTGCACAGGATATGCTAGCTGAGTTGAATAGGAAATCCTAAAGCACTATGTTGAACAACGGAGGAAGCGGTTCTGTCCTAGCCTATAAACAACCAACCCCCCCAAAAAAATCTAATCCTGAAATCTGTGATATAACCGCTAAAATCCCCCAAGATTTCCCAGGTATTAATTGGATCTTTTTGCCTGCAAAACACAATTTTAATTCCTTTCCAAATCCGTGCATGTAACTTTCTTCCAGAGTGACTGAGCGTGAGTGACTCGAGAGTTCTTGAAAATGTCTAAACATTGTTTTGAATTCAAAGCCTGAGATACAGAAGTGCAATATTTTATCTACATTTTATAAAAACCAATAACCCCGAAATCCATCAGCAGCTCATGATGCTAGTTGTGCCTTGCCAATGTGGCTGGAGGGGAGAAAAAAAATCAAACTACAATGCCCTCTATTTATTGAAAATACAAAATAAATATCTCTAGAAAAGGCTTTCTCCAGTGCAGAAGCATGGTGAAATGAGAAAGAATATTAGGTAATTGGAAAATTACCCAGCTATTTGATGGACTAATCTTTCCCTAAAGAGGAAATTCTTGACATGAGAATTCTGCCTGGGTCCGTGAAATAACGTGCGGATCAAAGTGAGGGTTCTTTTTTTATGATGATTATATTTTAAATTTGTAAATCGAGGAACAAGTGGAAGGGAGGGGGGAAGGCGAGCTTCTGGCATTCTTCACTTCAGATGCTTGAATGTTTCAAAGTTGCTGCTGTGCTGTTAGCTGACGGCTATTGTGTGTGTTTAAGACGGGGAGGGGGTGAGGAGGGGACTTTGACCCCCTGTTGGTGTGGATTTGCTGTCCAGAGACCGTTAGAAACAGGCAGAATGAATTGAATTGAACGCGATTGTAATGCACAAGGCCCTCCTCCTTTCTCAAGGAGTTGTGAGGCCAGGAAAGCAGCCGGGAGGAGAGCAAGCAGCTTTCTTACGCGAAGGAAGATGCTTTGCAAATCAGTGAATTGTATATTTCGAGGGGCCGGGTTAATATTTTTATTATTGTTGTTGTTATTCCAGATCTGAGAAAAAAAAATCAGCAACCAAGGCGACCAAAAAGACACAGAGAGAGAGAGAGGACACACTTGGTAGAGAAGTCTGAATCCCAAACCTCTTGTAAGTGTAATTACTTTCTAAGGAAGCTTTAAGTTATTCTTTTAAATGAACCACAGAAAAGACCAATCTCTACTGAAATCTCTTTTCTATGCCGCTAGATTGTTTGTGCCTAAACTAGAGGCCAGGGATCTATAATCCATCCCTCTATTTCCTTTACTTTGTGAAACAGAACAAGGCCTCGTTTAAAAATATATTATTGTTTGACTTGTGGGTCGGTTCCGAGCGACTGATTCTGGGGGGTGGAGGGTCGAAACCTTGTATTCGATACCTGTGCCCAGTTCCGATGGCAAAAGAGATGCTTGTTAGTTACTTAATCGGCAGAAGGGGGAAAAATAAGAGGACTTTTTGAAAGCAACGCGCTTCTCTGATCACTTGCATCGCCTGATTTCACTGCAGTGTGCGTGCGTGCATGTGTGTGTGTATATACACACACACACACTGCTGCCTGGTTTAGGGGTGATCGTATGTTGTGAGGGAGTTACTATGGATTTCGGGGTATAATTTTTAACATGGTCAGCTAGGCATTGCAGAGTGAAGGTCTGAAAAGGGAAGGAAAGTGATAGCATGTTTCTTGTCTCTAGGATCTCTTTGTTCGGGGAACAGTAGGTGGTATGTTTAAAGAGAGACAGAGGGAAAGAAAGAAAGAAAATGGCCTTTTGCAAGTCATCTGACTATTTTCTTCCGGAACACAGAAATGCTGCATTAGAGATTAGGGAAGGGATGTTCTTAAAACAAAATGTCTAGATGGAAGTGCTACTGAAATAGCCCCAAACCCTACACATCGTTAAAGCCTTTCATACAGGGGGTGGGGGAGAGAGTCGATTTAATAGCAAACTTAAGAGGGGCTAAACCATGGGTATGGCTTATTTTAAAGCGAAGTAAAATCATGCCGCCTGGATGCCAAATAGGAAAGTTTTCCCCCTCTGCAGCCTGACACTGCTCAGTTACAACAGACGCTCTCTTTGCCTTAGTAGGAGGTTAAAAATATCACATCCATGCTGGGGCCACCAGGCTTACAACTCCAGAGTCGCTAGGAACATTTAGAAAGGCAGCGCGAATATTAAACAGCACAGTCTGTGCATGGATGACAGGCCGACCCTCCCCCACCCGAACAGATCCAGGGATGGTCACTTCGCTTCTTAAGAAAGTTTATTTTAAGTCAATCGGGACGAATACGAGTTCGCTGATCAGGATTCGAAGGAAAGGGAAAATCTCTATTTAGTACGAAAAAAAAATACTCTTAATGATTCCTGATTGTACGATTCAAATACACCTGGAGTTAAATGATACGTTTTAAGTCAAACTGGCACGGGGTGGGGGTATAGGAGGGGAGGGCAGGAGGTGGGGGCACCGATTCTGAATACCAGAAAGGTGACTGATGTGAAGGGGGGGGGGGGGCTATTTCATTCAACACCATGGACAGCGAATCCTTGGCCGGCAATGGACCCAGAGGCCTGTAAGCTCACCTTTCCCCTGCTCTCTGTGCTCGAATCCCTTCTTCTAACGTGAGACAGCGGAGGGGAAAGGAATCAGTGTGGGGCCTCGGACCCAGGCGAAGGGGGATGCACAACAAACATGGAAGACCGAGAGTTTGAGACTATGGTCATTGTTTCCCAGACTGACATCAATCGCCCTGGTTTTTTCACTCCGCTGCCATTAGCTGCTCTGTATTAAGAGCACAGCAAGGTGTAGGCAGCTGAGACAGGTATTTCCTGAATGCCAGCTGGGACTAAAGGGGCAGCTCTAGCGAAATAGAAATGTCATTCTGGCTGCAACCCATGCTGTTGGGGGACCCCAATGCGCAAGGACTGAGCCTGAATGCTGCCCAATGAAATAAGCCTAGACCAGGCAAAGCAATAATAAATACATACTACTACTACTAATAATAATAATAGCCCCCCTTCAAGAACGCAAATCCTGGATTTGGGTGTGAAAAGAAAATTAATTCTGAATTTGGCTGAAGATGGGCATCGTGTTGATGTCAAATGCCTGAGAAAAGTGCTCCCTCGCTCACGTTAATGTCTTTAGATTTTTAACTTAGATTCACAAGGTACAGATTCGCGTTCATGTAGCTTCTCGTGGGCATAAATAAGTCGATAAACAATTAACTAAAATGAACCAGGTGAAAAAAGGTAGCTTCAGAAGATGGAAAAATGATGCTTAAATAGCAAATTTCCATTTGCAGCGTAACAAACAATGCATTTGCGCCTAAGATACATGCCATGCACTGTAGCACTATACAAAAGAAAGGAAGTCACACACACACACACGCACGCACAATGAAGGTGTGCGAGTGTTTGTCCTATGGGCCTTAAGCCTTGAAGATATTTCACATAGCTGCGGCGCATTTCTGATGGCTACTTTATTATATAATAGTTACTCTGTCGTGAGTCTATTTTAAACTGCCTTGAACCGATTTTTCCCCCCCAATTGTGTCTCTGGGTTTGCGTTTCAAAGAGACCCTCTATCTAATATAAACAAACTATCAGAAACAACAAAATCCCCGAACAATTGGTTTGATCTAGTGGGAACAGCATGTATAGATAGTTTACAGTTCTACTAACACACCCATCATGTAATTGCTCACACAGCAATGGTAAAGTGGAGACTTTCAGAACTGGAACAAAAATGATTTCCGTCATAATCAGAGTCCAACTCCCACATAAGCATGTAAAATATCTGTGTCCATATAAATCCTACTAGAATCAAATCAAATCATAGTCTTAACTCATTCTAATAATAGAATGCAGCGTTTTGCTAGCCACAGAAGGTTATTATAGCGGAAGATAACCCACAAATCTGCACTTTCCACCTAAAAATCCTTACATGGGGGGGTGTAGAAGTGGTTCGCCATATTTTCTAAGGATAAGACTAAAGTACAATGGGACGTGTTAGAACATTTCTAAAATACTCATCTCTGATCTGTATAGAGAATTATTTAATACAAATAAAAACAATCTCCCCTGAGCGAAAGGACACTGACTCTTAAATGGCATGACACTGGGAGTAGGCTAGCACAGCCTGATGAAAGAGGTCTCTAGGTATCATGCATTCATTCGCGACTTAAAAAAACCAAACAAACCATAAAATAAATCGGTTAAAACCATATAATGAAACGCCAGCTATAAATACAAGCAGAGCCCCGTTTGCTGGGGATGGTTTAAAGAAGAACCAGCATATTGTATTCCGTGAAATAGATCAAGACTATTTGATGACATTGCTACATTGTCCCTCTCGGTGGGCTTTTAAAAACGAGAATACTCTTTCGGTTTATTATTGAGAAATGATCTAGAAGGAACTCCTTGCCTTTCAAACTCAGCAATTCTGAGCTTCCGTGGTTATGTAACTTTAAGAAGCTTGCTCACAAGGAACAAAACCACATGTAAATAGGGAACCCCTTTATTTTAAAGGTGTGACTTTAAACACATTTTCTCTTCCTGGGAGGGGGAAGGGAACAATTCCTCTACAATTTTCTCAAATCTGTTTTTTTTTAATTACATCCATGTCAGCTTTAAGGAAAATTATTGTTGATGTCTTTTGAGATAGGAAATAGAATTGAAGGCTATACAGTCCTCCCCCTCCTGCCTCTGTTTAAAAAAAAAAGCAACAGAAAATATAAAGCTTCTCTGATTAACAGTTTAGGTGCAGATCCCAATTTATAACGTCTGCGTGTTCCTATAATGACTAGATCCTCTAGCCCTGTAGTGCAGCCAGACATTATAGATGCAGCTGCAAGTGCTTAAAGCTTAAAACAATATTTTCCGAAAGCCCGAGCCCCCAGCCTGAGAGGAAGGTGGGGATAGAGTCTCTCCAATGTTACTCCTATAGTTTCAAGGACATCTCGCTGATGAGGATTTGGTTAATGGAGGAGAACTTATGTCCTAGCGGTGACGTCACTGGGTCCCAATGTAATCCTCTTGTGCTGAACCCAATCAGCAGATGTGCTGAGAGCCTGGACGGAGGGAAGAAGCGCTAATCCTTTAGCCTGGATGAGATCAGCTGAAACAGGCAGGACTAGACCCAAAAACCCCTCTGCTAGGAAGATCAAGAGAAAAGGGATAAATTGAGAGAGGCGCCTCGTAACCCCTTTAAAGAGCTTTGGCGAAGAGAAGAGCAGGAGAATGGAAAGATGCGTGGTGCACCCGTACAAGTTCAGCTGGCTTTTTCCACGCCGAGCGGGAGCCTGGGTTTCGCGCTGATGAGGTCTTTCTTCATTGTGCCAGGGGGAGGAAGAGAGAGAGAGAGAGAGAGAAAAGGTCTAAAATTCAAAAGATAATGAGGGACTAGGCGCTTTTCTTATTCATCTCTAGCCCGCATACACAAAACAAGCCTGCTGAAGCCACGGGAGGGCGTCCGCACTGGATCTGAGAAAGGAAGCGGAGTTTCTGCCGCCCAGCCACAGAGGGCTGCTTCCATTGGAATGGGTAAATCTGCTCCGAGCTAGGCTTGCCGGTGCCGTAATTATGGGGTTTAGGCGACAATGGTGGGAGAACATCCCAGCTCGATTGCGAACTTGGAAGAGCGTCAGGATTTCCCCCCCCCTTCCTCTTTTGCAAGCGTCCTTAATGGGCTTTATCATTATTATTAGGGGGTTTTGGGGTGGGGTTGGGGGGTTCAGCGGCAAGATCGATAGAAAGAAATCGTCCTAAATTAATAAAGTGCCTTTAACGCCGATGCCAGCAAGTCAACCGCTTTAATCATGGTCACTCTCTTTCGATCCTTATTTAAGAAAGAAAAGCAAAACACCCTCCCCCCGAAAAAAAAACCCAAACCGTGGAGCTATTCTTGTGCCTAGCCGCTGCGGATTGCCAAAGGCTCCTCTAAGCTATTTCGGTTTCCCTTCTAAAGAAGAGAAATCAGCTCATTTGCATTGTGAGCGGCTTAAAAGAAACACGAGGATTATTTATTATTAAAAAGTAGAAGAGAGGAGAAAAAGGTGCCCAGCACTGACTAGCCCTGTAACGCTAGAGAAATTGACCCATCCCTTGACATGACGGATCTGTGGCTTAATTCAGGTCTGCCTGACTATCGGAAGGCGGCTAACAGTTTCTGGGGTGCTGTTATATGTTAAGAACTTATCCCTTTAATACGGTCTAGGCGGTTCTATACGTGACACCGTACAGAAGGTTTGCATTACAAGTGGTTTGTGTGGGTATTATATAGGGGTTTTTTGCGTGTGCAGGCGGTGTAGAGGATCGGGGTTGTTGTATAGGTTTGTAGATGGGTTCACGGTATAGGCTTCTGAGCTCTAGGTTTTGTAATTGTAAAGAGGTTTATTCTAGCGGGTAGAGCGCAGAGATATTTTGCATTGGATACGGGAGCGGGGGGTTTCTTTCCTAGGGTTTGTTTTTACATTGTCCGGTTTTAATATACGACAAGGATTTTATACCGTATTGGGGAGGGGGTGTATGTCTCTATGTGGGGGGGTTTCTCCTCTCGGGGGCTCAGAGAACCCCTGTTCTCTCCCGCTCCGCAGGGGAGCCGAGCCCTTGGCCGGCCCGGGCGCGCGTTGGCGAGAGAGGGGGGCACACGAGCGGTGCCCGCACGGACAGCATCGCTCCGCGGAAGACGCGCCGGTGCCTTGTTCTCTCCCTGCCCTGCCGCCGACGAGCCCCTCTCTGCGTGTTCACAGCGGACCTTGATTTAATGTCCATACAATTAAGGCACGCGGTGAATGCCAAGAGAGGAGCCTCACAGCTTCATTTTAATGGAAATTGGGGACATAAACCCTCTAATTACACTTAACAGCAGCCACGGAGCGATCTATGGAGCATCCTCGGCCTTTTGACAAACAGGCGCAACAATGGCTCCAACGTCTTGCAGGGCAGCTGTCTCTTTACATTAAGAGTGGCAGGGGGGCGAAGCAGGCCCCTTCTGAATATGCAGAGGTTTAGGGGCTCCGGGCTCACAAAAGGAAAGGGCAGGACAATGCAGGGAGAGCCAGGCAGACAATGCGGTAGGGTTGCTATTATTATGGGGGGGGGGGGTTAAGATGTCCTTGCAATCCCCACGGTGGTAACTTTGCAAACGTCTAAAGCGAGCGAGGCAATGAATGGGGAGGTCTGAGGGGGCACAGAAGGGGGATTGCAAGAGCTCTGAGTAAGCCAGAAACCCGCCCAAGGTTCAGGGACGCGGTGCTGTCCATTGCTCAATGTCGCTTGAAGCAAGGATTGCACTTAATAAGAAGAGAAAGATTTGTCTCTGGCTTGGAGGCAAAGCCCTCAGCTTGGACTTAATGTCCCAAAAGCGTCGCTTGTATGTAACACACACATCCCTCCACTTCGAATTGGCCAAAGCACTTTAATTCCAGTTTCTGTGGCTAAGCGAATCATGTTTCAAATCTAAGAACAGGGGGAAAATGTGTTGGAATAAAGAGTTCAGCTTCTCTCGTGGTTCCTGGACTAATCGTTGCAATAACACTAATAAACTCCTTTTTTTCAAATGGCAGCCGAAAGAATTTTGTTCTTCCTTTTTTGTTGTTATTTAACGTCAATTTTTTGTCATTATGCAGCAGGTTCAAAGTAGTGCTGCGATTTAAAGATGTTACAGAGTTTAAATATTTTGAAACCACCACCACTATTTTGGTTGCTTCTTTAATCGGTTATTTACAACAGTATTGAAATGCACATTGCTTAGGTTTTTTAAATAAAATTCGTGCTTCTGTGTATTTTTGTTAAGTTTAGAATACAGCTATTGCTGTAATACAGTTATAGTAAGAGGATTCGGGGTGTTATTTTAAAGAGTTTGGATTTTAGAACCCAAAATTGTTACGAATGCAGTTTAGTTATGCAGAAAGTGTCTAGGTATTTATGGATCTCTAACATGGCCATTCTAAAATAGAAATATATATATATACACACGAGTAATTCTGTATGTATAGATATGTGCATGTAAGTTACATTACGTTTATATATGGTGTGCATATATAATCATGCATACAAAGGTGTTGATATAGGTATCTATGCAATTTATATCAATAGGATTGTGAGAATGTAAAGAAAGCTGACGTTTCTCGTTTATCTATTCCCCCCACCCCCAATCTGTGTAAAGACATTTTAAAAAGATTCTCCTAATACCCCCTTACTTTTAACATTAAATTGCTGGTCTAAAAACCTAGCAGAAAAATTGCATTTCCAGCGGCTGCAGAAGAGCCCTCGCATAGCGCCCCCTGCTGCTCCCTCTGCTGTACGGCAAGTATTGTCCGCGGTCCAAGCGCGAGATGCTGAAGGCAGCGCCCACACCGCTTGGTTTTCTAGGTTCAGATTAACTTTGTGCCGCGGGGTCTCCGGTCATCAAGACACAGCGGACCGGATCCCGCCTTGCTTAGGCCAACGCCCAACCCTACGGGAGCTTGCTCAGGCAGGGATTCCAGCAGCTGGCCTCAGGCACGTGCATGGAGGAAGAGAGAGACACACGAAGACACGGGGGGTTGGGGCATCCCCAAAGGTGTAACTTGGGGCCCAGCGCGTGGAGGGTTGGGGCTGGGCCCGCCTGCTGGAAAGGACCACAACGGGGGAGTGGCAGGGGGCTATTTGCCTGGCTTAGGGGGTCTCCCCCCCCCACCGGCCCAGGGTACACCGCATTGTTTTGTGTAAAGCCCCGTTCCCTCCGGGGGAGTCCCCCTGCCTCGCGGGGGTCTCCCAGCGGCTTGGCGTTTGGTCTCTGGGGCTGGTCCCCCAGCAGGACTCTCTGACGCTGGGGAAAGACCGAGGAGCCATGGCCCACCTGTCTACACTCAGCGGCACCAAGACCTACCAGCCAGCCTAGGCCCCCTGCATTCTGGCCCTGGGGGAGTCCTCCAGCACCGCGCCCCCAGACGCGGCTCAGCCGCGCTCCGCGCACCCTGTGCTCCAGGAGGGGCGCCTGGCTAAGCGGGAGTCTGGGGAGAGGGGCAGAGCTCGCCAGGACAAACTGAGCCCGTGGATTCCTCCCCCCCAGATCAGGCCCGGAGAGGGGAGCCGAGCCTTGCCCACCCCCTTCAGGCGCTGCAGAACGGGGGTTTGGGCAGACCTGGATCTCGCCCCCTCCCCCCCCGAGTCTATGGAGTCTCCGCGGGGCCAGGCCCGCATGTGCGAGCTCAGAACAGGCCCGGGTCAGGGAAGGCGGGTTCGCTGGTCTATGGCCGGGCTCGGGCAGCCAGCGCTCTGGTCCGGCTAGACCCGCTGGGCCGCCCCTGCTGCGGGTCCCTCCACGGGGCCGTTTCCGTCCCCAGAGCAGAGCGGGGGGAGCCAGCGGGCTGGGATTGGGGGGCGGAGAGCGGTCAGGCGGCGTCGGGCCCGCCCTGCTCCCCGCAACCCTGGGCAGCTGCTCGGAGGGGCCGGTTACCTGCCCGGGGCTGGCCCGGAGAGCGCAGGGGGCTCCTGGCCTCTCCGCGAGGCAGGTTCCCAGAACGCCAAGGGATCCCCGCCACCACCAGAGCCAGGCCGGGTCTGAAACACACCAGCCCTGCTCTGACCACATCCTCGCTGCGGTGCAGCAAAGGCCACGTGTGACACACACACACACAGTGTAGCACCTTCACACCGCAGCCACAGCGCCCCCAAGCGCGCGCAGGGGGTGCCCGGCTCGCCCGGAGCTCGCTTCGCCTATTCGCTCCTGGGCTTTTCTAAAAGTCGAGGGCGACAGCGGGGCAAGGAAAGCGGGTCCTGGACATGCCAGCAGGTGACACCCCAGGCTCTGGGACAAGCGTCTGGAGTTTTTTTCCGGGCCTAGCAGCTACTTCAGTGGACAACGGAGAACCCAAATACCCCCTTCTTCGCCGGCCTTTGCCACTGGCAGGAGAGCCGGGTGTTATCCGTGCCCGCTGGACTCGAGCAGCAGAGGGAGGGCGCAGTCCCCTGCCAGAGCCCCACGTTAACACCCGCCCCACACACGCGCCCATGGCTCCTGCTCACAAACCGCCCGATCCAAACCCACTCAGACAGAGAAGGGTCCAGCCAAAGCCGCCGGACCTCCCCACCCCCGCCCCGAGCAGGGCTAACGCCGTCCGGAAGCCTTGACCCACTTACCGCTGGTAAGTCCTGCTGGGGGGCCCCCGCTGTCTGACTGTCCCACTCCCGGGCAGAGGGGTTACGCCAAAGAGGCAGAAGCTGCATCTTCCCAACACTCAAGGACCCCTAGGTGGTTCCGAGCCAGAGGCCGCTCTCCCCTGCCACGTGTTTCCCCTTGATTAGAGCCTCCCACGTGGCGAGGGCTGGCCGAGAACCTCTCACCTGAATCCCCTGTGCCCCCGGGAGTCAATCAGAAGCGGCTGTCACAGCTGTGCGCTGGGGGGAGGCGGGCTCTGCTTTTACACCTGGGGTAACCTCATTTCACCCCGACGCTCTGGCTGCTGGCGCCCTGCCTCGCTCCCAAGCCCAGCAGCTATTCTTCAAAACCCACCAGCCTGGACATCGCTGGAGACGATTGACAGCAGCTGAGGATGAGGGGCCCTGTGGCCCAAGGAGCAACCATTAAAGCCCTTTCCTCAGTTGCCCCAGCAGGTTAGGCGCGGCAGGTCAATGAAAGCAGCGTGCCACGCAGATCTTGTTCAGAGAGGAAGAAGCAGCGGAGGCTGACCCTGATTTATTCCTAGCCCCCGAGCCTTGGTTCCATTTTACAGATGGGTACATCCAGAAGGAGGCAAAGGCTCAGCTCCTCAAAGGTATTTAGGTGCCTGACGGTGGGAGTTAGGTAACTGAATACTTCTTAAGAGCTGGGCCAAAAGGATTTACCCAAGAGCACAGGGCGAGCCAGTGCCAGAGAACATCTAGCCCTTAGCTAAACACCCAGTTCCCTGCTGCTGGGGCTTGGTTTGACTGAAGCCAGTAGCAAACCTGGCACTTGATTCAATAGCACAGGATTGGGCCCCACAAAGGGCGTGATAGCTGCTTCTTTCCCCTCCTGAGTCCGTCCCAGAGCCAGAGGCCCATTTCTTTTGTGCATCACAGCAAGTTCTTTGTTCCCAGTGACCCACTGCTACTGCACAGAGAACCAGTCCTCTCTGATTTACCCCATTCGCCCTAACCAAACATTAGCCTGTTTGCAGGTCCTTGGGGGTGGGGGGAGGTTAAAAGTCTTTACAGTCAAACACTCACATGAAAGTGGACACAGGAATCTACACAATTCCTTCTCCCTGGTGTGGATCTGCTTTACCCAAAGCCCTTCTGTAAATACAGAGGAGGCCCACTGATTTAGTGTTTAGTGCCTGATTCCTCACACGAAGGGGACAGAGGCTTCCCAACATCTTCTCGCCTCCTCCTGCACCAGCTAGGGAACTCTGTCTCAGCTGCCAGTTCTTTTCCATAAGCTGCCCCGCTCCTGCCATGGCTCTATAGCTCCCTCTTGTGTCCAAACCTGAACCCACACCATGGCCGGGGGTTAAAAACGACAGCAGTGGACAGAAAAGATGGTTATGTGTATAAAAGCAGGAGCTAAAGCTCCAAGGATTGCCATTCACACGGGTGTGAGAAGGGGAAGAGGCCTGGAAGTTTCTGATGCATCCCCAATGGTAATGTTAATGAGATAGAGAAGGGTGCTACAGCTCACTCAAGGGATTCCCAATTGCAACCCGTATATACAGGTCACACTCAAGCTGTTGGAGTGCTAAAGTTTTTCTATTGAACTTCTAGGTTTCTATCTATATGCATCTAATTCATGCGTAGAAAGAGAGATTTGGAAATCTGGGTCTTTGTTTATTACATTTGCACTCAGCTGGTTTCATGCTCCATACAGAAAATACACAACCCAGCACTGCCCTCATATGCTGATGATCATGCAGATGACGTGTAAAAAGAGGAGAATTTGTGACAGAGAATCCTTTCCCCCAACATTTCCAACCTTGCTTTATTTCTCCAGAATGTCATATTTTGAGGGGAGGAGGCACAATCAGCCACTACTGTATTCATATTATTTATTTGTTGTCCAAGTAGCACCTAGAGACTCCAGCTGAGATCAGGACCCATTGTACTGGCTGCTGCATGGATGCATAATAAGAAACAGAGCAGTTCACTCTCTGCAAAGACAAGGGACATACCATTTTTAAAGATGGGGAGGGTTTAAGGATGTCCAGCAAACCAGGGAATTGAACCCACATTCAACTCCAGTGCCTTAACTACACGTCCAGCCTTCTCACCAGTGGGAATAATTCCTTGGCTCAGTCTGTAATGAGGGAAGAAAAAGACCTCACCCCCTAACCTGACAGAGGAGAGACCTGTCAAAGCAATGTTCACAGAGATGTCCCCTTCTCAAACCGCTGCACAGTGTTTTGGTTGAATGCCCAAGACAGCCCTCTCCAGAGAAGCAGGTAGCTCCCCAGGGGGCCAGGGAAAGTTTGTGTAGGCCAACAACAGAGGACCAGCATTGGTGGGGGTGTGGGGAGAATAAACACACTCTTGTCAGAGGAGTAGCTGCGTTAGTCTGTATCCACAAAAGCAATGAGGAGTCCGGTGGCACCTTAAGGACTAACCGATTTATTTGGGCGTAAGCTTTCGTGGGTGAAACCCCCTCTTCTTCAGACACACTCTTGTTACTCTAGCTGGAATGTGAGCTGGCTTTGTAGTTCATGTATCAATTTTTCCCAATATGGCCCGAGACTCCTGCTTCCTGATTGGGGGACACAGAGATATTGGCAGCAAATAAACCTCATCTAAGCATTGCACAACCCAAGCAAACTTTGGAGTTACTTGGTGCCTAGAAGAGAGCAAGGGTCCTTACTTATCCAGGGTACATATCGACCCCCATTACCACAAGATCTGAGCACCTTATAATCTTCAATCCATTTACACACAAAATCCCCTGTGAGGTAGGAAAGTGCTGTTATTCCTGTTTATCAGATGGGGAACTGGGGCCTGGACAGACTAGCTTCTCACAGGAAGTCTATAGCAGAGCGGGAAACGGAACCCTCATTTCTGGCTAGCACCCTAAGCACTGGGCCATCTCTTTACTATGATTTACTGGGCCCTTCACAACCACAAGTAAATGTTTCATGCCCATGCCCTAGTCCAGAATAGTAGCTGAGAAGGGAGAGACAAGGTCTATACATAGGGCTTGAATGTCTTCTCACCTATGCTGATGTAAATCAGGAGTTACTCCCCTGATACCAATGGAGTTACATCCTTGTGAACCTGATGCGTGTGGGTGGAGAATAAGGCCCACACAGTGTAAAACAAGCAAGAAACAGGACAAGGTGTAGTTTAGGACATTTAACCATGAAGTCATTATCAGTGATATTTGTTCCCAAGACCTTTTTGAGCCACTTTCTGAACTAGGAGAGGATGGGTTATTAATCCATTTTAATAACTTCTCTTCTCTCTTAGGAAATGGTCCATCTGTCTAGAGACAGAAGCCTACATAGGTACACACATGCCTTTAACTGAGGAGGGTGATGAATAAACTTCCCCTATAGGCCAATTATTCCTTTATTGACCAAAAAAAGTTTGTGAATGGGAGATGGCAGCTTGCATGGGGAATGGGCAGGGGGCAGAGTGGTCCACAAAACCACCTCTTAATTGAAGTTCAGTCAACATATTTTGAAAAGTCTGAGCACCCTGGCATTAGTACAAACTGAAGGCCAAACTCTGCTTGCCTCACTCACTGTCCCTTTGAACGTCTCAGTCTATTTAGTCATACTAATAGGCCCAAACCGAGAAAGAGAAGAGAAAGAGAACACATTTATCTTAAACAAACCTCAGAATGAAGATTCAAGTGCATTACCAGGAGGACATCAAGCCTCTACCACAGCGGTGTCCCTGCACCTTCTGCCCCACCAGACTGCCATTTGTCTTAACCTCCCAATAGATATTCTCGCATGCCTGGTCTGTATTATTTAAGAACATAAGATATGAAGGAAAGTATGTTGGCTTAGTCGTCCCATTGTGCACGTGGTCAAAAGTGTGAAGAGAAGGAAGGTGTAACAGCCCCTTCTCTTCTCTCTCCTCTTCCCCCAAGGAGAAGGTCAAATGGTCTGGGAGAAACCAGGGATGGAAGAAGTTCAGCCGGTAGCTCTATTCCAGTCAAAAGGCCTGGACATTAGCATTCCACCTGCCCTACAGAGAGGGAAAAAGTCTTTCACAGGAAATCACCAATGTTCAAGGGAATTCACCCTGTAGAGTCTGTAGTTTGTTTAAACTGGGCTGGCAGAGGTTTTACGGTGGGAGGGGAGTAGATTTTTATGACATTAGGTAACTTTTGGGAATATAGCATCAGTAACTAAAGAACTGCTCTGTATTTGAAAGTAGAGCTTGTGTTGTTTTGGTAGCTATTGTGTGAGTACTAGGATGACATGTTTAATGCAAGAATAATTTTCACAAGGCTGCTCAGAACCCTGTAGTTAGTCCCTACAGTGCCAATTGCTCAGTGGGCGCATGCTGTGTAAAGAGAGGCAATACAGTTTTAAAATAAAATGGAAAGAAGGGACACTAATCAAACTGACTCATACATGGAGGGGACTCGCACACCAAATCACTCAGAAGGAAAACAGAGCAAGAGATCAGTCCCTGGAAGGAGCCACAGATGACCACACGAGGGCACTACTCAGCATCTATTACATCTCCTGGAGTTTTATTTTATAGCCTGTGCCAGAAACTGGAAACAGACCTATCAAGAGGGCTGTGCTGCAGACAGTGCTTTGGGTGCTGAGACAGTATTTCTGGGGTTTGAAAGAAAATGCAGAGGAGACATTGTTTAAAGCTCCCAGGTGGTGTCTGTCACTTAGCCGCCAGTGAATGACTCAGTACCCTTGACCTATTCAGATGCCGAGCCATGGATTTGGTTTTGAGATGGTGGCTTGAATTGGATTTCACTCTGAGTTGGGGATGCGGTCAGAAGTGACCTAATGCTGCCTCCTTTCCCTGGTCCAGTTTCACTCTCTCTGTGGAGTAAATCTCCTCTCTTGCTGTTTATCTGTAGTGTTCACAGAATGAAGCCTGGGAATGGCACATAATGCAGGATTCTTTCCTCCTCAGCACTTGTGTCCATGATTTTCCTGTCTTCTATTCCAGTCTGACTTTACTTTGGAAACCCTTTGGAGTTTGGCAGGACAAGTAGACACTGCCTCCTGTGATCTACTAACAAGGTATTTATTGATACAGCAAGAAAGCTAGAGATTTCATTTCACTCCATTCTTCCTTCATCACAGAACAAACACCTTATCAGCCTGATTCTCCATTGACTCTCAGTGCTTTACACAGGTGTAAATGACTACAGAAGCAGCAAGGGAGTGGAGAATCAGGCCCCAGGAAGGAACCAGCAGAAATCTTTAGAGGGAGAGAAGCTCCTTGTGCTTTCCAGAAGATGGCGCTCATTCTCCATTTGATTGGGGAGCAGCCTGAGCTTTAGGCAGAGAAAGGAGCTACTTGAACAAGATGCAAAGATACTTTGCTTGAGCCTGGTGATGTGATCCTTTGTTTTGTGGTTATGATCTGGACATGCAAAAATAAAACAAACACATATGTACCCAGAGAGCAGCTCAGCACAAGAGACCATGGCCCAGATCCTCAGAGATATGTAGGCGCTTATTTTAACTCCTCCCCATTGCAATGGGAGTTAAGTGTCTAAAGAACTTCGAGGCTCTGAGTTTTCTGTAGGTTGCCATGCCCACGTGGGATGTCTTACAGATGGTACTGCTGTGTGCCAAGCTCCATGGAGCCACCAAATGATAGTCAAGAAAACATCTCTTGAAATCACAATAGCACAATGGGAATTTTAACCCAAGCCACATGCCCTTCCCATCTGTTTGCAGACTGGTATAATGGAAAAACAGAGACAGGCACTTTCACACCCCAGTGACTAAACTTAGGCACCTGAATCCATATTTAAGCCCCTGTGCATGCTGCTTGATTTTCAAATGCCCTAAGCTCCCCTGTCTCCTTCTGACAGGTGCTCAGCAGCTCTGTAAACCATTTATTTAGGGGCCTAAATATAGATCTAGTTGACTAACTTTTAAGCACCCAGTCATGGACATATTTGATCACAAGCTTAACTGTGTAGCAGAAGAAAACAAATCAGTGTCTGAGCAACCACGAGACAAGAAGCTCTTTGCACAGAGGTAAAGGTCTCCCTCTTTGCAGCTGCAAATTGGCTTTACCATGGGCTCCCTGCATTCTGCTCATGTCCATTATAATCTCCCTCTTTCATGCCCTCTTCCCTAGAACAAGCTTGGCTCTCAAATGTCTAATGAAAAAGGAGGAAAGCGAGATATGTAAAACTGCTCACACTGTTAAAACCAAAGCTTTGCAATGGCAGCTTGTGTTGCAGATTTCTAATTTACTGAAATACTCTCAGCAATAAAGTCTGTCAGTTACCTAAGGAACAGTCCCCTTCATTAGGATCTACCACTGGATAATTGATAGTCAAAAACATAATGGATGTAATGGATGTCAAGGGAAACCACCAGGCAGTAATGTCTGCAATGATAGAATAATTGAACTTTTTTTTTTAAATGCACCAATACTTAAAAAAATTATTCTAATACACAAAGAGCAGAATGACATTTTCTCTTAATTTGAATTACATGGAATAGGCTGTTGCCACAGGTCCCCTGCTGAGGCAAAAAACCAGACATTGATCCAGCGATAATGTTCTCTCACAATGATTTCATTTTTATTAGGCCAGATGACTGACATAGATGTAATCATCTGATCTGATTCATGCTGCTGCAGCTACAATGTATGGTGGCTCATTGTAGCATTATAGACTGGCTGTAGAGATTAGGATCCAGATCCTTGGCTGGCGTACATCAGAGTCCAGAGTTCCATCAATTTCAAAGGAGCTACCTTGGTTTGCACCAACTGATTTCAGTGGAGCCATGTCGACTTAAACATGCTGATCCACTTTAGGAAATGACCTCAACGGTGGCCAATTGGAAGAAGAGCAGTGCAGCTATTCAAATACAATGTTTGGAAAGAGGTTTTTATTCATAAAGTCCTATGTAGGACCCTCAGTACCACAGTATCTGAGCACGCTACAGACTTGAATGTGTTTATCCTACCATGCCCCTGTGAGATCAGGAAGTAGTACTATCCCCGTTGTACAGAGCAGGAGCTGAAATACAGTGAGATTCAGGCCCAGATCCTCAACGGTATTCAGGCTTCTATTGATTTCATACTAGCTACTCAAAGACCTGGCAGTCATTGTCAGCCTGCAGGCAGTCTCCCTGCCTCCCCGACTCCCACCCCCACTCCCACCCCCGGCCACACCCTTCCCCTCCTCTTCCCCCCCCCAAAAAGTCTTTTTTTCAAGGACTCCAAAATGGAGTGTTGGGTAGAATAACCCATCCCCTTATTTTGTCCACCAATTAGGCCTAATTTCCAACACACCAATTTTAGTTCACTGATTTCCAGTGTTACACTTCCCTTGTTTACCACACAAGATTTTAACACTGCACTTGAGTTATTTCAATGAGAGCTAGGCTTCACAATACCTTGGAGGATCTGGGCCTGAGTCAGTTGCCCAAGGTCAGACATGACGTGAACAAGGAAATAAACTCAAGTCGCAGGCTAGCGCCCTAACCGTCCCTTCAGCTAATCATAAAATTGGTTTTTGACTGGCTGAAGTTTCAGGTTTTAACTGTTTTCAGCGAGTAATAACCCTCTACCTAGAAAGCTGATTGGCTGGCATAGATTTTATTATGATAATGTTTAGCATTTATGGAAAACTTTGTTGTGTACAAACATTAAATGAACATCACAACAGCCCTGTGAGCTAAGTCTATTGCAGGGGTTGGCAACCTTTCAGAAGTGGTGTGCCGAGTTTTCATTGATTCACTCTAATTTAAGGTTTCGCGTGCCAGTCATACATTTTAACGTTTTTAGAAGGTCTCTTTCTATAAGTCTATAATATATAACTAAACTAGTGTTGTATGTAAAGTAAATAAGGTTTTTAAAATGTTTAAGAAGCTTCATTTAAAATTAAATTAAAATGGTGGCCAGGACCCAGGCAGCGTGAGTGCCACTGAAAATCAGGTCGCGTGCTGCCTTCAGCACGCGTGCCATAGGTTGCCTACCCCTGATCTGTTGTGAGATCACTCTGTGACAAATGACAACAGAGGGGCAGAACTGAATGAGTTGCTGAATGGCTCCAAAAAGGAGTGTCTAGTAAGACATTCCCATTAGAAATTGCTTATCTAGGAATGGATTTTCAAAAGATCACAGCACTCAGAAGTTCCCATTGTTCTCTACAGGGGGAGTACCCATTTTCCTTAGTGGAACTGTAGGGTGGTGAGCAATTTTGAAAAAAACTTGACTCTAATATTTAATGAATATTAGCTCTGGCTGATTAATGGGGGGTGAAGAAGAAAGACTGTGTTCATAAATTATTCAGATTCCAGATGGTGGTTTGGTGCATTATTCAGTACTTATTTTTTGTTACTTTTTGTCCTGAGGTTTAAAAAGTTTAAATCCTCCAATCAAGGAGAAGAAACAGCATCTGGGGACTCAGATTGCCAACTCCCATTGGCCATCCCATCCAACAAACAGCAAAAAGTGGAAGTTGAATAGGTCATGAACACCACTCAGAATGAAAGTTGTTCTCAAATCTGTTTGCCAAACCCCTACAAACAACAGACACATTTGAAGGGATCACAAATGATTCTGGAGCTGAAAAACAGGACTACCTACATTTATCAGACCATGCACTCATAATTTATTTGTCCATCTCTATTTTAATACACACAAGACTCAGATAGGCAACACATAAAGACCAACTGGAGCAGAAACCTCCAGAAGGGAAAGTTCCTTTGAAATATCTCTGACATTCCCAGAAAACTGAATATGCACCTAAAATTGCCAAGACTTTGAAGATAAAAAATATATATTTTTTCATCACTGTGTTTAAATGTTAAAGACCCTGGCATTCGCTTCAGGCAGTAACATCTGAATACAGTTCTTTCTAACCATCAGCTTACATCAGCCATTAGCTGCGTTTTGTATGTATGCAAACAGGTACCAGGTACCATGCCTTCTTACATAAAAGCATTTGTCCTAGCTATGCTATGATATTTATTTCCGTGTTCTTTCTATCCTTTTTGGCACAGCTGCTGTCACAGTCTCTCACCCAACGTCAACCTAGCACCTTCTGCTGTTTTCATCGTTGACATCAGCTCTCTGCAGGTTCTGAGACGGGGTGACACTAGAACAGGGAGTGACAAACGAAGTACCATGGGACAAGAAGAAAGGGCACGTTACCCCCAGGCAAGTTGGAGAGTTTTTTCGAATGGGATTTCACTGGTCTGTAATAAATGTTCCAGTCACAGAATATCAGGGTTTGGAAGGGACCTCAAGAGGTCATCTGGTCCAACCCCCTGCTCAGAGCAGGACCAATCCCCAGACAGATTTTTACCCCAGTTCCCTAAATGGCCCCCTCAAGGATTGAACTCACAACCCTGGGTTTAGCAGGCCAACGCTCAACCCACTGTAAAAGCGGAGAGTCTCAGTGCTTAAAGAAACACTGGACTAAATAGTGACCAAAGCAAAAAGAGAAAGAAAAATGTAACTCTTTGGTACAAATTAAAAAAAAAAAATACTGCATGTAACACACCGTTGCGTCTCCTTAGCTAGGTGGCATGAACAGACTCTGCTTCTAGAAAACTGGTTGTTGCATAGGTGTGTGTCCACAGAATGGCAGCTATTTGAATCCTGTTTTATTTAAAAAAAAAAAATGAAATGTTCTGACCTGAGAGCCTGAAGCCTTCTGTCTTCGGAGAAGGTACTTTATGAGAACTTCCCACCGCAGCCTGCCAATAGGCCCAACCCTGAATTGGAGGGGCCATTTCAAGGCTCCAGAGCTAGAGCTGGTTGGAAAATGGCAATTATTTTTCCACAAGAAATTTCCATTTTTAAAAAATTTTGTCCAAATTTCAAATGAATTTAAAAAAAAAAAAAAGACCCCTCCCCCTCATCTAACGACATTTCTCCCATTCAATTTTTGGTCTTCAAAAACTGGTTTTGGTTAAACAAAATCAATGAAAACTTTCACATTTTTTTGTCCAAAAATCAGAATTTTGTTGAAAATTATATTTTTCCATGAAATGTTTCATTTTTGATGAAATGCCATTTTTGGTCAAAATTACTTTTCAATTAAAAATGTTTTGACCAGTGCAAGTCAGTGGATAGTTCATTCTCTGTGCCCGGTTAGTTCTTGGAAGCTAAGTAAGGCTTTGTACCTGCTAACAAAAGTTTGTTTTTATGTTGGGGTAACTAATGCATATGAATAATCTTGAGGTAAAACCACAGTGATGACAAGTTTACCATAGGGTAAATTAGGCCAGGTGAACCAGGAGTGAGGGGATAGTGCTGACCTCACTTAGTTTACCTCATGGTAAACATGTCATCAGTGTGTTTTTACCTCAGGATTGTTCACATGCATTAGTTACCCCAACATAAAAACACACCTTTGTTAGCAGTGAAGAAAAGGCCTAAGCTGTGACAGGGATATCTGCCTAAGAGAAAGTGACCTAAGATTTCCAAGCTCATTTCATGCAGACCAGGGAAAGGACAGGTGGTAGAGCTTTGTTCTAGTATAACTATTTTGGATAGAGATGTGATTTGTTTTTTTTTACCCATATTGGCTATGTCTACGTGATGAGCTTGGGGAGTGATTCCCAGCTCGCACAGACAAACTCACGTTAAAATAGTAGCATAAATGTGGTACCAGGGGCAGCTGCAGCATGTGCTAACAGCCCTGGGTACGTACCCATGGAGTTCAGGTGGGTTTGTACTCAGGGAGGCGACCACAGTACCACCACTGCCCATCCTAGCACAGCTAGCTCAAACGAGAGCTAGCACAAGTATGCCTATGCCAGCTGGGAATCACACCTCTAGCTTATAGTGTAGACATAGCCACAGTCATAGTACAACCCCTAGAGTGGATGCAGTTATACTGGTATAAATGTGTCTTCTAGGTAGCATTTCCCCTGTTCCCTACAGGAATATTGACATCGTTAGAGAAGTACAACTCTTATGCAAAGATGAGGCCAAGGTCTAGTGTATAACCACTGAGTCAAGCTTGATTTAAGCTATTGATTTAGCTAGCTACCTGTAGAATATCCCATAATTCTGTGGTTAGTGCTCTGGCCTGGGATGCCAAAGACCAAGATTCAATTCCCCCACCCTCTCTGTGAGAGGAGAAAGGATTTGACTAGGGCCCCCCCACCTCCCAGAAGAATCCTCTTACCGCTGAGCTATGGGATAGTCTGATGTGGCAGTCCCTCAATTTCTCTTGTTGAAGCTGTTCCACTGTGAATAACTAATAAAAGAGTGATTGGAGCAGGGGGAGCGGGCTCAGGGTCTTCCACCTCTCAGGTGTGTGCCCTAAGCACTGGACTACAAAATCGTTCATGTTCTCTCTCCCTCTGTCTCAGGCCCAGTGACACAGAGGAACAGTCATTGGGCGAGAGAGACTCTGTAGTCCAGTGGTTTCATTATTTATCGCTAATGGAACAGCTTCAGCAGGAGCGATTGAGGGCATCCCCCATCAGAATATCCCAAAGCTCACTCTCCTGAGAAGTATTCAAATCGTTTCTCTCTCTTGGGCAGAGAATGGGGAATTGAGCCTGGGTCTGCCGCATCCCAGCTGAGTGCTCTAACCACTGGGATAAAAGTTATAACTCACCTCTTCCTCTTCCTGGCTCCAGGAGGCATTCCAAGATGCCTGTCTCGCCACATTCATTGTATAGGGAGCCTGGACGTCTAACTCGGCTTTGTGGATCGCCGTGCTGTTCCGGGGGGGGAGGGGGGAGGGGGGAGGGGGGTAATAACAGGAGCCTATATAAGACAAAGCCCCAAATATCGGGACTGTCCCTATAAAATCGGGACATCTGGTCACCCTATGTCAGAGCCCAAATGCAAAACTTTGCTTCATTAAACTGAATCTCCTTGCCGCTAAATTCAGGTGAAGTCCTTGAAGACGGGAAAGTCACTGACATAGAAATGACTGAAAAGGTTGTAGAGATGCCATAGGAAATTACCGGCCAATTAGTTTCAACATCATCCATGGGGGAAGTGTTAGAGAGTGTTTAAGGGATCAAATGTGAACGCACAGCTTGAGTAAGAAGGGCCGGTGTGGTCTGGGGGAAGGAAGGCTGTGTGGCTAATTTGATGGAGCTCTCTCAGGATATTACTGCTAGAGCAGGCCGAGTGAGCAAAACGGGCATCGCCTATTTAGATGTGGAGCGAACACTGGATACGGCTCCACAGAGAAGGTTAATGATCTAGGTGGGGAGTCCCAGAATAAATGAATGGCTTAATGGCTTAATGCACAGGAAATTGGCCAAAAGCAAAGGAACAAGTGGGAAGGTCTTAATGGAACCTTTCTATGTCAGGAGGAGATTGTTACCGGGGTTCCTGTAATGGACCAACACAGCCAGCTTACCTGGCACAGAACAAAACCCGGCAGGGCTGGATTGTGAGTGACTGAGCTCCCTAGGGCAGGGAGCAGTGACTTTAGGTCTGAAGCACCATGACCTTGTATAAACATGGCTCTCCACAGTTTCATTCACAGCTGTAGGATTTTGGCATTTGTTTTGCACTGTCTCCCCCCCATGGTTCTGTCCTAATGGATTTTTTAAAGTGTTTTTCAGAACTAACAGAAGTACAAACAAAGGCAACTGCACACGAGTGACAGGGGGCTCGATCCTGTTCCCAGACACTTCCGTGATCATTTTGCCACTGACTTCAATGGGGACAGATTCAAGACTGTCAGATGGTAAGACTGGCTGAACACGCCTAGATTGCCAGGGTTGCAGAGTGTGTGCATCACATTGGGAATTGAGGCTGAGATTTTTCTAAGCGATTCAGAGCCCCCAGTCCCCTACTCAGTGTTGATGGTGCTGGCTATTATTTTTAATGGCTGAATAGTTTCGTGTTAAGGGTACATCAACGGGGTGTGGGCAGGAGAATTTGAAATAATGCTCATTTTATTGTTATGGAACCTGATTTTCATAAACTCGAGCTAATCAAACTGGTACACACATGTAGGTGCCAAGGCATGCCTAATTTGCACATGCAGTTACTAGGACTGAGCATAAAGCAGGTAATCATTGACTAGATCGGGCCACTTGCAACTGTTCCATTTGTGCACATACTGCAATCGCATGCATAAATTAGGCACATAAATGCATGTATTTCAGGATATTTCACTTACTAGGACCAAGAACTACTCCGTGTTGCTCTTTGAGCCCACGATCTAGCTGCAGAGCCATATTCCTGAGACAGTATGATACAAATAGTGGACCTTCTGAGCTCTATAGATACCTATAGGCTAACATTTTCAAAAGCAATGGGATGCCCAACATAAATCACGGTGAAGAGAATGTTGTAAATTGGAGAGGGTTCAGAGAAGAGCCACAAAATGATTAAAGGCTTAGAAAACTTGCCTTATAGTAACAAACTCAAAGTGCTCAATCTATTTAGCTTAACAAAGAGAATGGTAAGGTGTGACTTGATTACAATCTGTAAGTATCTACATGGGGAAAAATATTTAATAATGTAAAAGCAGCAACACGGCTGCCCTTCTGCTATTTAATAATGAGTTTTTCAATCTGGCAGAGAAAGGTTTAACACAATCCAATGGCTGGAAGTTGAAGCTAGATGCATTCAGACTGGAAATAAGGTGTACATATTTAACAGTGAGGGTAATTGACCACTGGAACAATTTACTAAGGGTTGTGGTGGATTCTCCATCACTGAAATTTTTTAAATCAAGTTTAGATGTTTTGCTAAAAGCTCTGCTCTAGGAATTATTTTGGGTCAGTTCTATAGCTTGTGTTATACAGAAGGTCAGACTAGATGATCACAATGGTTCCTTCGGCCTTGGAACCTATGAATCAATAAAAGAGGCCTGATTCTCAGGGGGTGGGTGCTCAGCACTTTTTGAAAATCAGGCCCCTTTTAAGGCATCTCAGTTCATCAACCCAAAATTGATACCACTAAAATCACTAGTTAATATAGAAAATCTTGGCCAGAGAGTTCATGCAATAACAAACAATATGATGGATATCAACAGGCTAGTAAAAGAATCCTCCCCAACCCCAGCAATTGAACTTGAAACATTTTCAAGGACATGTAATGAGTCACGAATAAGGGGTTAGAACTTGGTATCTGAATGTAATCTCCAAAAACCCAAATCAAAACTGTCTAACGGGAATGAAATGCAAGATAATTGCTTTCTTAGGGAATTCTCCAAGATGCAGCATGGTCTTTATCAGATTACATTATTAGCCACATATAAAAGGCATCAGCAGGTCATAATGCAATTGTCAGGACAGCCACCTGAACCCGAGCTTTAATGCCAAGGTAACTTTTGTTAGAGGAAGAAAATAAAAGGGGGTGTGCATGTAGGGTTGGATTTTGTGGTAAACAGAATTACTAGTGCTTGAAGTAGTTTAGGATTTCTATAATACAGTCAGCACTGCCTGTCCAAACTTGCTGTCCTTTTATCAAATCCAACATCCCATTGTAATGTCTATTGCTATGCTGATATTAGAAACTCTGCTGGAAAGTTACAAACATGAAATGCTGTGGCTACCTGTAAAAGATGTCCAGGGATTTCTCTTCCTGCCCACTTGACATCTGACTGCATCTCTCACTTCCATCTTAATACAAAGCATGCTGTAAAGTACCTCACCCTGTCTCTGGGAGAAGGCAAAAATCCTCACTTAAATACAAAACCAGAGCATCTTAATGTTGATTTTTGTTGGCTTTTTACATAGTTTTTTTTTAGCAAAGCCTTTGACTGCAGAAATAACATGCAGATCAATTGATGACTTCATGCAAAACAATAGTAATATGGCAGTATTTTAGGAAGGGTTGAATTGAGCCGGTACACAATGGTGCACCATACTAGCCCTTCAGCAATGTCCTTATCAACTGCTGCAGACTGTAAGCTTTCATATATATGTGTGTGTGTGTGTGTGTGTGTCTTGATTTTCAAAACTGTTGTGAGAACAGCTCCCATAGAGGTTAATGGACATTAAGTCTTATGCTTCTAGCGTTGTGGAGGTAAACTTCAGAATGCCACGTGATGCAATATCATTGTACTGAGTCTCTGACTAGACACACTGAAACAATGGTTCAGAGAGGTGTGAACTGCTCCCATTCAACTCAGCAGGAGGATGAATCTGAAGTCTGCCCAGGACCACTCAAATGTCAGTGTTAACTGTTTCAATGATGATCAATTCAGCAGAAACATCTGGCTACTGTGATTGTGGGTGCAGATTTGATGGCGTGCCATCACTGTTATCAACGGTTTTAAGCAACAGAAGAACCACAGGTGCCTGCCATCTCAGCTTCTTTTTGGCCTTCTGCAAGTTCCTGCATATGACAAAACCCATTCTTGCAGAACTACCCTTTTATGGATGGCTTCCAGACAGTCATTGTTTGATTTACTTTTACAGCATAACCAGCTGCTCATTTTCTTATGCTCCTCTTATTAAGGCTTTAAAAAAATGTGAAAAGATTTTTCTTGCCGGGTTCTATTTTATTTTAGTTATGGTGAACCATTCAGACCTCTTCTTCCTCCACATTTTGTCTTTTTTCTACATTCCCCCTTTTCATCTATTGTCATCACATTGTTTTAGTTCTCCAAGCCAGTCTCATGGTCCCTCCAGTGCAGTAAGGCCAGATCCTCAGCTGGTATAAATCAGGATAGTCCATTGAGCGATGTCAATTTACATCAGATCAAGAACTGACCCCTAGTGAACATGGCGATAAAATCACTCACCTCGCTATCTGTATAGAGCGAAAGCTGGTGTTATTTGTCACTGTATTTGGCTCTTCAAAATGCAAACCAAACCAAAAAATTAAAAATATTATGGCTGGTTTTTATATCCTGGGTTTAATAAGATCTCTTTGAAGAAAGGAATAATTTACAGGAGGCAGCATGTCCTGTTCTACCAAGGATAGATTCTATGTAGCATCATTCAGTCTGAGCAGGCTGCAGGTTTAACTGCATTAGAAGTGAGGCAATTAGATCATCAAGGACATTTTAATTGACAGGGCTGTGTCTTCCCTTCATTCTTTGTACAATATATTTTGCTCGCAGACCTCCATGAGCCATAGAACAGCACAGGCAGAGGTACAGCCTATAAATCCCACCTTCTTTGTGACTTGCTGGTCCTTGTAAGTCATTTTAAAACTGATTCAAGGTCTGTTGTAGTTACTATACCCTCTGCCTCTGGACAAACTGTACTAAGGTGACTAATGGAACAGTTGGTCACCTTGGAATAACTCTGATGATTTCCTTATCTGTACATGAGCTGCAGCTGCAGCCATCCTTCTTCTTTTATAACCACTAGGCAGTCGGGATGGCGTGCCTGGGTTTACACTGCTGGTATGTTTGTCTTTTACAAGTCATGCAATGACTGCACAAAGGACGAGAATTCCTCACACCTCAACCACTGACATTTCACACCAGTGATTTGCAGGCACAGAAGTATTTACATGGAGATGTCATTATATATGGCACAAAAGGTTTGAGACATTAACTTTAACTTCACCACCCCCTCCCTTCCCTTCCTGTCTTTCACTAGGCCACACCTAACATGCCCTCGCACAAACCACAACATCAAAGTCAAAATCAGGACACTAACATGTTATTTGCTGTCATCACCTTCCTCTGCCACATGTTCACTTTGCTTGTGTGTTATACCCCTTCTCCCTACGCTGTTTGTCTAGTCAAATTACTTTGTAAACTCTTTGGGGCAGGGATTCTCTCTTAATCTTTATGCTTGCAAAATGCCCCTGCTCTGGGATTTTGACAAATAATGACCTCAGCCTACAGCATTTATGAATTAATAATTACACAGGTTCAATAGCCTAAAAGCCCCTCCCAGTAAATGCCTTACATTTGGTTACTTACCATTACCAAAAGTAGATATTCACCAGTAAATATCTGATCATCAATACTTCTATCCTGTCAGTCTCATTCCTCTCCACTGTTACTGTAGACCACTTATTCTTCTATAAAAATACTAGCCAGTTAGTGGGAGGTGATTAAGAGCAGTGTGCTTAGCACATTGCCCAGTAGTGCTCGAATAAGTCATTTCCACCATAGCAGGAGAGGTTTTTGTATATGTTCCTGAACCTGGGCTTCTCACTGCAACACAATCCACAGCCATTGCACTAGTACCAAGATGTGTTTGAAATCTAACAAAAGAAAGGAGTATCCATGTGATTGTCTCTACTGTGACTTCAAACTTTCAGTTGATTATATTTATTATTTAAAACAACCCCACAAAGATTAATCAAAAACCAATCTAAAGGATCTTCTTATCCACCTCTCCTTACCAATCCACTTCTTCCAGGACTTGTCTCCAATTCTCACACACTTTAAAACTGTTCAGCTTGCAAATATCTGGTAGATTCCCCGCCCAGCAGATTCAATATGTCAAGGAGGAGTTTGAAAATGTCTTGCTCATGAATGAAAACATTTTGATAACTCACTCATGGAGTCACTATTCATCACCCATCAAGTTCTTTACTCATCACTGGTAGGTGAAATCTCCCATAGGAGCTTATCATGTATCTTCCTGATTTTACACCATGAAATGTTTTGGAGCTGCTCTTTAGTCCCAGCTAGTAAAACACAGATTCCTCCCCCGCACTCCACCTTACTTCCCCGTCCCCTGCATTCATTTTGAAACAGCATCATTAGAAAGAGCTTTTATGGACACAAACCCCAATGTCTGTGACCTTGGAGATAACTTTAAAGATTGAGTGTTATATGAACTGAATGTGCACCAATGGGACAATGAAGGATACACTTATTTGACTGAAGGGTTAAAACCAGGAGCTCTTCTTTCATTACCTGTCAGATCAAACAAAGAATCATTACTATTTCTGTGTCATAGTCACACTTCACATTTTACGGGTCAAATGTATAAAACTAGAGAACAGGGAATCTTATTTCCTTCCCCTCCCCTCCACATCTTTAAACACTGCACATTTCCAACACATTGATATGTTTCCTTAATTTTTTCTTTCCATCTGGGTTTCTCTTGGCTAATGCGCTGTCAATGAAAAACAAATCACTACACCAGGATGTTCCCAAAGATTGCATATGATGCACGGCAAGCCAGCTCAGCTTGCTACATGCTCTACAGAAAATAAATATTGTTTAAAAAATCAATGCAAGTGATTTAATTTGATGACATGTTGCACATGCTTGCTTTATTGCCACACAGAGTTCACTTTCATCGGAAACTGCCATTAAATAATGTGCATTAAAGTGAACTTTGTATAATAGTTAAACAAGCACTTCTCATATTTTGGGAAGAGGAAAAAGGTTAAATATATTTATCATTGGGTTGAGCGAGCAAAGCTGCTACAGTATCTCACGATCTAATATAATTCTAGAATTAATGATTCACTGGTGATTTCTATCCACAAATTATTAAACCTCTTGCTGCCATTGTAACATCTCATTCAACGTCAGCAATTCTTAAATCCCACTGCCAGTGTTCACACTTGTGGATTTGAGGAAGCTGTAGCGTGGTCAAGACAGGTTATTTGAGACCTCTGTTCTCTATGTAATCTTTAAGCACGTGGAGGTAGAGCACAAAACAGCTTATTGAGGGATCAAGCTCTGCTTATGAGCTGAGTCACTATAAAAAAGAAATCTGTGATTACTGCATCTTCATCACTATGCTTTTTCACATTTGTCCTAGGAATAATTCATGGTTGCTTTCCAGAGTTTGCCGTGTCTCAGGGTGTGCTACTATGAATGGGAGGCATTGAAAGGTTCTAAGCTCAAAACTATTCTAGAGTTTAAAACCAGCAGAGCTCTAGAACAGTGCTAGGTAAACAACTGATTATTTGATTTTCTGGCTGAACCAAAAAATTGAAAATAAAATTTAGTTTTGGGTTGAACAAAACATTTTGTTTGAGTTTTTTAAAAACCTTTTATTAGAAAATACAACCGAGGCAAAATGTGAAACAAAAAGTCATTTCAAACTGGAAAAGACAAACACATTTTGATTTTTTTTCAGAATTTTGTTAGGTGTTTTTGGGGTGTGTTTTTTTTGGTGAGCAAATTCAACACAAATTCATTCAATGTTTTAGTCTACCCGAATCTATATTTTTTTGTCTGAAAAAAGTGTCTGCCGAAATTTTTTTCCCATACTGCAGCAGCTATTTTTGTCTCTTATAGTTTATTTCTGATGAAAGAGTGGAGGCACTAGAAATTGAAGTCACTTTCATAGTTACACGGGACAGATTTCAATTAGAAACATCTTTCCATACATATCATGGGCCAAAATTTGCAAACCTAGGAATCTAACATTAGTGTCTTCAGTTCACATTGAGATGCCTGCCTGATTTTCAAAAGTGCTGAGCACACAACAGTCCCCTCAGGGTAAATAGCATTTCTGAAAATCAGGCAGGTGCCTTAACAGAGATTAGAAGCTTAACTTTAGACTCCTAGTTTTGCAAACCTTGGCACATTGCAAGTCTATACAGCTAAATGTATACTGGCTGCTTGTTTACTCTCTCTAATACTGAATTTAGTATGGGTAAGTTTCTAGTGGGGCATATATATACATCTATTTACTCATTTAGGCGACCTAGGCGGTCACCTAGGACACTAGGATTTGGGGGGCGCCATTTTCTTCGGCAGTGACCGTGGCGGACGGATCTTTGGCTGCCCCGGTCGCCACCGGCATTTAGGCGGAGGGAGCTGGGGCAGGGGAGCGCGGAGAGGGCCGCCTGCAGCAAGTAAGGGGCTGGGGGCAGCACGCAGGGGAACTCCCCGCCCCTGCTTTCCCCTGCCCTGCCTCCTTCCCTAGCATGCTGTGGCCACTTCACTTCTCCCGCCTCCCTGGCTTGCCGCACCTAAGGCGCCGCAAGCCTGGGAGGCGGGAGAAGTGAAGCAGCGACAGCGTGCTTGGGGTGGATACGGAGCAGGGGTGAGCTGGAGCGGGGGGGGTGCCTCAGGGCCGAGGGTGGGGGAGCTGCTGCCAGGGGGGCGCCTCAGGGTGGAGGGGGGGAGATGCCGCGGGGGCAGGGGGCGCCTCAGGCCAGGGGTGCGGGGGAGGGAATGCGCAAGGTGGAAGTTTCGCCTAGGGCGCGAAACATCCTTGTACCGGCCCTGATTCCATTGCCCCAAATATATTTATTTATAACTAGTATTGGGGTAAATATAGATTCTGCAGAGCATGTTCTGTGGAACAGTACAATTATGATCAATAATTCTGGTAGCACAGAATGTTTTTAGTTCACCTTAGCTCTGTCTTATGATGCTGCGTGAAGAGAATAGATGACAGAAGAGATGCAAAGCTGAGAACAGCAAGAACACTAGCTACACTAAATCGCACCGGCAATTCTGTTACATTGAAGGTACATATTTACCTCAGCAGTGTGATAAAGCACTGAGGGGTGGTCCAGCAGAATAGACAAATTACCTTGGAAAAGCTCCTTACCAATTTCAATACAAATATTTAATTCTTATCTTGAACCTATTTATTTTCCTCCTGTTTTGTAATTATTTTTCAATAAAAAAAGCAAAAATAGGTGGTGCTGGTAACAGGGTACTCTTCTTGCAGGTGCAAGGCAACGGGTATTGTAACAGTACTTGGGGAGAATATATTTGGCAAGACAAGTATTTGCCTCCCATCAGGGCTGTCTTCGTTACTGTAACCATTGTGTAACATTATCAAATCCTATCCATTTAGCAGTATTTGCACAGTAAATGATGGTGTCAGTGCACCCCAACACCCCGCACCCTCAGCTCTGCCACTGCACCCCAAGCCTGCCTGCACCCCAGAGCTCTGCCAATGTATCTCATCTCTGCATCCACAGCTCTACCAGTAGTGAATACCCATCCATGGCTGCTTCTAATCTGAATCTTTGTACAGCTGTGCAATAGAGATTTAGGAACGCATATTCCTTGCTACAACATGGTCAAAATGGTCATTTTTTAGTTAATCTAGTCCATGGTACCCACTAAGTTTTTGGAGGAGACAAATTCTGAGCAGTATTTAGGAACATGTTCACGTCTTCATCTGCAGTTTGGAAGGATTACAGAATGCATACACCCATTAAGAAAAATATCAAGAGGGTTACTTTATGCCGCCCTGGGTAGTTCAAATAAAGATTGGATAAACTCAAAAAGTTGATTGCTGGAAGTTGTCTGTTATAATATAACCTATTTTTATTTTTACTGTGAGTATAACAGAATAGTCAGCAGCTGATCTAACCAAAATTGCTATATTGTGTGGAGCAGAAGCCAGAGACAAAGGGCTGTACATCTGCATGTGTACATTTCAGCAACTGTAGGGTTGATAAAGGTGTGTGTTAAATGGGGCATAGCGGAAGGAGGGCAGAATGAAGAGGGCACCTCTACCTCTATAGTTCCTGTTTTTTGGAAATTTGTGTTTTTCTCAACCCAGTATTCTGCCAGGGAACAATATACAACCAAGTACCCTCAACTCTGCATTCATAATTATTTTGCCATTGAATCAGGAATCTAGTTGGTGAAGACATGGCCAGTCTATTGCCATGGTAACATTCCAGGTAAAAAGAGTTCTTGATATGTCATAAGCCAAGTAACGGTAAGATGACAGACAGCAATAAAATGGATTTAAAAACAATTAAACAAGATGTGGCAAACAGTAATTCAAACATCAGCTTTTCAAGCTTCTATTTGCTGAACAAACTGCATGCCCTAAAACATCAAGGTCTGCTTCATGTCGTCAAACACTCACGTCAGGTATTTGTACATGGAGGAAGAGTAGGGAAAATGATAAAGGGCGAACAAGACTGAGATAGAATAGGAGATGGTGCCCTTTTGCACGTACATAGGACTTCCCTGAGTCTCCCAAAAGAGGTTAGTAAAGGATCACCAGGATTAGCCTCAAACATAAAAAGATAAGTGACTTAAATCACACAACAACCCTGTTGGGAATAGAACCCATCCACTCAACTCCCAGACCCCTGCTCTAACTTCTAGCCCATACCAGGAATTAAAAACACTGAAGTCAGCACTCATGGGAGGGGATGCAATGGTAATATTTTCCATTTTTGTTATGGATTTTTTCCAGTAGGGGAGTTTTGAAGGGAGGAAGGAGGTGAAGTCAGTAAGATATCCAAATGCAAGCAGGAAAATCAAATTAAGAGGGAGATGCCAAGAAATATAAACTGTGGAATCTCATGAAATAGATGGCAGCCACAGCACGGTTCAGTGGATAGGCGAGAGCATCACAGGTCAGGAAAATGGTGTTCCACCCCTGCCCCTGTCCTGGCTGAGTCACCAGCTTGGTCAAGTCACTTCACTCTGCTTAGTTTTCCCCATCTATAAAAGGAGGCAACATTTAACCTTTGTAATGAGATCTATTCAAGAAGTGCTATGCAAGAGCTATCATGGAGGACAATAATATGTCCAGAGGCAAGTTTATGTACTATCACCGTATCAAGCTCCACAGAACAATACAGCTTTGGAACAGGGGACTGAGTCTTCATTACTTGAGAGTGGCACTGGAGCTGAATTCTGATTAACAGGCAGTATGTCTTTAAAAATTGCAAGTACCTTTCTGCTAAAGACTGTACACAGTTCGTAGCTGCAGATATTCTTGGAAGCCAGAGGTTTCCCAAGCTTAACGGATTACACAAGGAACACCAGCTCAGCCAGGAGACCCGTTGTGAGAGTTAAGAGGGACTGCTTTGTCTTCCATTTTCTTGCTTTACTTTCAGGTTTACAGGTCTGTCTCATCTTATGCTGGGGTTATGTTCCAGAGTCAGCGCGTAAAGCGAAAATCATGTATAGTCAAAATTACATTGAGTGTAATAGCGGGCAGAATCGCCCGCACTACAGAAACAGTATTTAAATTTTCTTTTTTTGTTTTTTTTCTTGTTTTTGCCAACCGCGTAAAGCTGAAGTTGCGCATGTTAAATGTGCCTAAGATGTGACAGACCTGTATTTCATTTTAAATAAAATCCCGCCCCATTTCTTATAGGAATGTCTACACAAGAAGCAAGTTTGTTTTTGGTTTTTTTTGGGGGGGTTGCATTTTTTGTTGTTGTTTTTTTTTTTTTGGGTAGAGCAAGAAAGGCTGACACTTCCTTGCCACTTCATGTACTGACTCAGAGAGCTACAATTGTTCTACTGCCTACTGTTGCTGAGATTCTCTTTTCCCCCTGCATAAGGTTAGGCTAGAAAGTAACCCCTACACATTATTAGATTGGAAAAGAAGATACATGCTGCTTCACATAAGTTACCACCTCCCTAGTGTGTTGTCATCAGTTTAATACAAAGAAACGCACACTGTTCCTTTTAGCTTAAGTCCTGTAGCACATCGAGGAGTAAATCTATGGCTACTGCATAGGAAGTTTATAGACAAGAAAGAAATGCCAGGCAGAATTAAATTAAATAATAAAGCTACTTTAAAAATGCTTTAGATAAGTTTGTTGGATTTAGTAAAGGATACAATTGCAGGCTTTTAAAAATCAAGAGACTAGCGGGGTGTGAGAGAAAAAAACTTGGGACTTGCATTTCACACCCATGTACCCCCTTCCCTAAAACCTCACAGGTTAAAAAAAAAAGCCATAGTATTTTACAAACACACTAAGTTAAGGTCACAGTGAAAGCTTTTAGCCTTTATTTCCCTACTTCTGTCAGCTTGTTTCAATCTTAATGTAACATCAGTTAGTTTTGTTTGTTCCTTGTCATTTCTCATACAAGTCCAAGTTGTATCAAGCCCTCATTAATCAGTAGCAAGTGTAACCACCATGGAAGTTAAGCAACTGAAAGGCTGGTAATGTTATCGTCTGATACAATTGTACTTGCAGTCATGAATCATTTTTTGATAATGCTGTGATGGCTATAACCACAGCTTTGGGACAGGCAAGATGTGCTGCTCTGGTTGCCTGTCTTGTATCAGAGAAATACAAGTAAACAAAACTCTCATTCTTTGAGAGAAAATACTTTCAAGCATTACTAAAATATTAGACCAAGTAGAAGCACAGCAAGTGATTCAATTTTAACATCACACATTCTACAGGACAGGAGAAATATTGCTGCGTATTTATTCTACAACACCTACTTATGGATTTATTTTATTTGATTTTTAGAATGTATTGCTAATTTAGTGCTGGTCATGGCAAAGGTGAAACAACAATTTGAGTCAGATGCTATTCAAGCTTCCTCTCTGAGCCAGCTACTCCTGTGACTGCATAGTACCACATTTATAACTGCACCCCTTTGCAGTCTCTGGGAGAGATGCCTATCATAGCAGCTTATAGTAGTTTTCTGATGCCCAGAAAAGGGACAGTAGGCTGAGACACACGGAATCAGCTTTCCCAATTGTCATTGAAACCAGCCTAACTACAATGGTTCTATTCCTTAAGAGACTGAAGATTTATTTTCTAGGTTAGCAGCAGCAGCAGCAGCAGCACCACCAAAGCAGTGATACTTACATATTTTTGGTGGGAAACTAAAAATGTGTGCTACCAGCGTCAGACTGCTGTTTGGGGACTAAAGAGAACTGCATTTCTTTTGGCAGTGGAATGCTTGGCTGCATGAGCCCAACTGATGGAAAAGAGAGGGCCAGAGTTGTGCCCTATCAGGATGTGAACAGGTCAACAGACTTTGAAGAAAAAGGCAGCTTTTTAAAATCTACGAGGTTAAATCCTAGAACATAAGGAACAGTGCAACACTGTCAAAAGCCATAATGTTACATAAAAGTGTTTTACTTGGTTTATTCCTAATTTTGAAAGTTCTTTCCTCATCACACTGATCCAGATTTGTAATGTCCTTGTATGGATGGTGAATCCTGCAGACCAGCTTTCAATTCCTTAAGCTTCTCAGCCATACAAGCAGAATAAAAAGTATAACAATTGTCAGTTAATAAATGCACAAGAACCCCACACTAGAGGAAATACTGCAAGTAGCTTAGACATATTCTTAAAACAATTTCCAAGAAAGATCCCTGCCAGAGAGAATGTGCGTTGACCAACTCAGATGTTTGCAATTCTATCAGCAGACTGACTACTCTAATTGGTCTTGTGCTCATGAGTTTGTGTTACATGGCTACAATATATGCAGGTGTTTGAGTGTAGGGAAAAAATGAAAATGACATCATACTTGCTAAATATGTATTGTTTATTAAGGCTTGTATTCTCCTAGAGGAAAAAAGTTAATCTGATGCTGTCCATGAGTCCTTACAGGCAGTGACAGTCCAGAGACAAAGTTATACGTTCTAAATACAAGTCTAAATGATACAGCTTAAACTTTATTTAAATCAGAGGTCCTTTTGGAGTAAATAGTTTTCAGAAGACGATATTTGCTTTCTAATATAGTAAAAGATCCTCTACAATAAACACGTGCAGATTCAGTGTGCTAGAGCAACAGGCATGAGCACAATTTTCATGCTTAATTGAAACTCCAGTTGGTGACGAGTTCTTCAACGGTTCCCTTATTCCACAAAAACATGACAGCAAATTCAGTTTCTTAAAACATTTTTTTTACTCATCCAACAGAAAAAAAAATTAGACATACACAGTCGATTTTAAACATCTGAGGCATAATCCATCATATTGTCCATACTATTAGTTTCTACGTTAAAGCTCAGCATTATTGGTATAAAAACTTTAAATGGCATTGGGATTTTGGGGGGAAAAGAAAGGGAAAGATTAAAAATGATCTGCAATTAACTAATAACACCTGAAAGCGGAAACAGGTTTAAACACACTGTCCAAAAACCCTGCAATGTTGATAGCATTTACATTATTATTTAATTATTAAGCTACAAAAACAATAAAGCAGAATTATGGCTGAGAGAAAGCACCTCACTAACTCTCTGCAGGATATGGGTATAACAAATGCACACTGAAGCACTGGGTTAACAGAATGTGAAAGGGAAATATTTTCAGAGTTAAACAGTTTCACTGACAATTTGATTTTCTTGGAGACAGAAAAAAATCCAAGTGGCATGTTAGCATTTTTAAAAGTATAATTGTACAATTCAATTAAAAAGTGATCTTAACTTGAATTTTCATTTCAATATTCTGAATGCAGTATTTCTCTTAAACAACATTCTTAAAGTGACAAAACTCAATGGTTTCTTATGATTGCCATGAAGAAACAGGGATTGGGATGAACAGAGAAATTCTGTCATACAAAATTATGGTGAATATCAGAATAGGAACATAATCTGTGCCAAAATAAAGTCTTTGGGAAACACTGACATTTTTAGGATGCTCATTTATAGTTCCATATTAGGTCAGTATAATTGTTTACTAACTTAAAAAATAAAAACAGATACATCTTTATTAATGGATTCTATAGCATTTTACATAGAAAAGATACAAATTAATGCAGATCCACCTGGGCAAAAACAAACTACAATGTACTTAAAGATGCAACAACTAAATTCCCCCTGTACAAGAAGAAATATTGGAGCTGAAAGCTTTAGTTTGTCCTGATGCCAGGATATAGCACCAGATTACGTTTTAAGATTTGTTTTTCATGGTCAAATTTAATATCAGTTCTATTATATATAGCAAATTGTATACGCTTATTCTTATTGTTTGTTTCGATTCTGCCGTTCCTGTAAAAAGAAAAAAACAAAGTTTAAAAAAAAAGGCAGGAAAAAACAGATATTTAATAACTTGAACAAACTTTTAGCGACAACAGCTAAAAAAGGTGGAGATTTTTTTTTATAAATGCAATTACTGGTGCAGCCCAAAATTATGTCTTACATGTCATTTTAAAATCACAACAGCAATTATTATAGTATATATTTGACACATAAAAGGATACAGGAATCAAATGAACACATGAAATTTCAAGTGGAGTGGCTGAATGCATGCAGAGCAAATGTACATGCAGCTAGAGCAGTCACCCAGGCCCCAAAATGGTAGCAGTTGAGGGCTACAGCAGAGAATGTAAGTATAGAAAACTAAAATTCATAACTGAAGAGAAGATCTGCAATATTTTGATCTCTAGATCAAGTTAACTATTGCAACAGCAGCTGGATTGGTACAAGGGTAGGAACAGACTGAAGGGATCCACAGAATAAGTGTAAAATTTTCCAAAAGTGCCCTTGTGATAGGACCTTAGGTCTCATTGAAAGGCAATAGAACTTCGGCTCTTAAGTGCTTGTCACTTTTGAAACTTGCCCCAAACCCTTTTTCCCTCCGCTACCTTACTACTCTGTTTGGAAGACATTCTGGGAGACTTCACGAGTCTGGTAGAGAAAGTGCTGCTGGATGAAGCAAGCAAGACTTGTAAGATGCTATGATGCTGAATGAAGTAAGATGAAAGATGTTCAACATCTTTATTAATGATCTGGATGATTGGATGGATTGCACCCTCAGCAAGTTCGCTGATGACACTAAGCTGGGTGGAGAGGTAGATACGCTGGAGGGTAGGGATAGGGTCCAGAGTTACCGTGACAAATTGGAGGATTGGGCCAAAAGAAATCTGATGAGGTTCAACAGGGACAAGTGCAGAGTCCTGTACTTAGGATGGAAGAATCCCATGCACTGCTACAGGCTGGGGACCGATTGGCTAAGCAGCAGTTCTGTATAAAAGGACCTGGGGATTACAGTGGATGAGAAGCTGGATATGAGTCAGCAGTGTGCCCTTGTTGCCAAGAAGGCTAACGGCATATTGGGGCTTCATTGGTAGGAGTATCAGAGGGGTAGCTGTGTTAGTCTGGATTTGTAAAAGCAGCAAAGAGTCTTGTGGCACCTTATAGACTAACAGACTGCATAATAGTCTGTAACGTGCCACAAGACTCTTTGCTGCTATTAGTAGAAGCATTGCCAGCAGATCAAGGGAAGTGATTATTCCCCTCAATTCAGCACTGGTGAGGCCACATCTGGAGTATGTTTTCGGCCCCCCACTACGGAAAGGATGTGGACAAATTGGAGAGAGTCTAGCCGAGGGCAACGAAAATGATCAGGGGGCTGGGGCACATGACTTACGAGGAGAGGCTGAGGGAACTGGGCTTGTTTAGTCTGCAGAAGAGAAGAGTGAGGGGGGATTTGCCTTCAACTACCTGAAGAGAGGTTCCAAAGAGGATGGAGCTCGACTGTTCTCAGTGATGTCAGATGACAGAACAAGGAGCAATGGTCTCAAGTTGCAGTGGGGGAGGTCTAGGTTTGATATTAGGAAACACTATTTCACTGGAATGGGTTACCTAGGGAGGTGGTGGAATCTCCATCCATACAGGATTAAGGCCCAGCTTGATAAAGCCCTGGTTGGGATGATTTAGTTGGTGTTGGTCCTGCTTTGAGCAGGGGGTTGGACTAGATGACCTCCTGAGGTCTCTTACAACCCTAATGTTCTATGATTCTTCTGTAAGTAGAAGCCACGGGTTCACTGAAGTCTCACTGAGCTTCTGATAACCACCACCAACAGGAAAGAGCAAGGGACATTAAAGGAAAACTCCAGACAGGGCTCAACCGTAGAAAGGGCAATCACTTAATTTGTGCCCCAAATGCTGTAAATGTGGAGAGAAAGGATCTCAACAAGTCTGCGAGAACATCTCTCAGAGAGCAAGAGAAGCAGCTGTGCTCTCCATTCTTCAGTGGAGGTAGCGACCAAGGGATCATGCAGGGAAGTTCAGGCAAAAACAGGGGCAAGTGGTAACAAACAAGAAAAACAGAGGGACTGTTCAGTAACTGCCTCTGGAATAAAGACATTGTCAGAATATCACAGCAAAAGCATATGTGGGTGAAAATTCAGAGCTCCAAAGAGCAGAGCAGTGGATATCTATTATGAAAAGCCCAAAATGCCATTTTACCTTCCCAAGAAGCTAGGGGTCTTAACAGCTAAACATTGCTAGTTTATGACTTTTTCCTTTAGTTTCCTAGTTAGTTGGGATTGCTATATTTTCCCTGTTTTTACAAACTCAGGGAAATTGTAGTGACAAATATTTTAACTTTTTTTTTTCTTGGACTGGTGTCATTTTCTACTTAGATGAAAACAAAGATACAAGGCAGGTTTAAAATGTTAAGAGCTGTTAATATGAGGGGCCTATCTTCATAACTTACCCCTCGTACCCATTAATATTCCTTAAAGCAAATCATTTGCATAATGTAAAATACAAGGCATTAAGAACCATAGTTTAACAAGACTTTATTTGAGTGACTGGTTCAGATGAACAGTAGTCCAACCACCATGCCCAACAAGTGGCTTAGAAGTTAAAAAGTCCTATTGGATAGACTAATTGAGTTTAGTAGCATTTATGATCAGCATTTATATTATCTACAGACAGACATGAAAGATGGAGCTCCCAAGCAGGATGCAGATACTGTTTGTTTTTTTGTTTTTTACTTTTTAAAAAATTAGATTCTTACATTTCAAAATAAGCTTAAAATGAATGCAAGTAACCTTAGCATAAATTACTCAGACTAATTACCTCAAATCACACATTTCTATTTTAAGCCTTTTCACATAGATCCCATCCACATTTTCTCCAAACAGGGTGGTAAAGGGCTATTTACAGAGCTTCCTACCATGTTGAACTATTCTAATCTTAAACTTGTGATAACTAGAGAGAATGAAACCAAACTGCATTTGTAACCGGGTTAACACATGTTTTAGTCTTCAGGCTACAACCTGCTTCTGAACAAGACCTGAACATTTATGATGATTTTTTTTTTGCTGTGGAAAATACAAGTACAACAAACTGATAAGGACTAAATTAAATGAAAATTGAAAATGCAAGTAGTCTGTAGGATTTGTAAAGCAGATAATTTTTTTTAAACTAGAACAGTGTAGAAGGCAGGCTCTCATTGGTTGGCTGAATTACCAATTGCCAATCTAGTGATGTTTGTTTCTTAATTATAATAATTGTAACAAAAGTGATATGTTCTTAATCAGGGGGCTCAGACTTGGGGCTAGCATTATTAGGATAATTATATATTGTTATTAAGTTTTCCAACCTATACTTGAACTGCTTAAGTCAAGATAGTGGTTTTAAGCTCCAATCTTTTGACGGCAGATGTCCTTCTCCACTTCACTGTTCTGACATTTACTACCATGTCTCCAAACTATTCTCTCTCTTCTAAGGAAAGGGAAGAAAAATAAATTAGGTTTCTTTTTTGTTGGTTTTAGTCATCTGCTGGCTTCCAACACAAGGTGGATAAAAATAAAATTGGATAGTTAAAGTAAGTATATATTTTTTAAATTAAAGTTTAAATTATGACAACCTATATTAAAGGCCTAAATTTACTATAGTTTATTAAAATCATTTAAACTACAAAAAATATTCAAGAAGTTTGTGTTTACTATTGCCAAAGTTTTAAATGAAGTCAAACCATTGAACTGTAAGCCGCAAGCTGAGCAACTGGAACCAGAGTTTCTTAAAGTGCTAAACCAGCTTTTGACAACAGCAGTCTCATCTGGAGGTGCGGAGAGAGTATTTTCTTCATTTGTTTTTAAACTAGATCTATTCAATGACCAGCTCATTCAAAGTTGAGAAACTGACTGGGAGCTGAAAAAGCAGAGATCTAAGAGGATAAGATCTACTAGGTCTAAAATCTTGACTGACATGGTGATCAGAAACTACAGCTATTCTTTCCTTTGTATAATACATTTGCTTTATCAACACAATCATAGAATATCAGGGTTGGAAGAGGCCTCAGGAAGTCATCTAGTCCAATCCCCTGCTCAAAGCAGGACCAATCCCCAGACAGATTTTTGCCCCAGGTCCCTAAATGGCCCCCTCAAGGATTGAACTCACAACCCTGGGTTTAGCAGATGAATGCTCAAACCACTGAGCTATCCCTCCCCCCGTTTTGCATTTAAACTTTTTTCTTAGATTTCTATCGCATTTAAGGTAGTTTAACTAATAAAAACAATTTGGAATTCAATTCAAAATACACAAATACATTCCCCACCCAAATATAACTTGACATAAATAATGAGTAAAATACTAATTATCTACTAAATAAGAAATGGTGTCATTCACCATTTTCTAACAAATGTAAAAGTTAGGAATCTGAATAAACATTGCTAAACTACATAACTGTTTATGTTCCTGCAGCCCCAATTGGCCTGGAGCAGGGGACCGCGGCCAGTGGGAGCTGCGATGGGCCGAACCTGCAGATGCGGCAGGTACACAAACCAGCCCAGCCCACCAGGGGCTTTTCCCTGAACAAGCGGCAGACCTAGTTTGAGAACCACTATGTAAAGAACATATTTAATTGAAAATCTACATGTTTTTATGATTACCAACTAATGAGAATAACTTAAAAAGCATAAATGCATAACAGGATTAAAACAGTCTACTTAAATCAAAGTTTTCTGTTTGCTGATTTGAACAACTAAAATTGGTGATTTTAAAATCAATCCATCCTGCTCTCCCATCTGTTTCCTTCAAAAAGCTACAAGCTCCTTAAGGCATCCATTGGTGGTTTAGCAGGATGAGGCTGCCTAGGTTATTGAGGTCAAGTACCACAGGAGCAGAGAATGGGCTACTCCCTGAGCTTCCAGCCCTACATTTCAGAGCAGAGAAGGAAGACAGATGGTTTTCAAAGAGCCATTTAGATTTTGCCAGTTGTCAAAAGGTGATGTGAAACAGGACAAATCTGTTGTGTATATTTCCCTTCCTCCAATGCTCCTTTCCTGTCCTCTGGACTAATCTGGAGCTTCTTTTTAGGAAGGAGGACTGTAGCCCAGGTTGAGGCACACTGATGCGTCACAGCTTATGCAACATCTCTCAGTGAACCATGCTGCTAGTTACAAGTTCTCACAAGTCTACTGTTCTTTGGCCTGACTAAAAATGTGGAGGTGACTTAATGAAAGCAGAGAAGCTGAGAGAGAAAAGTTCGTCAGCTGGATAATTTGGGGGAACAAAGACAACTATCTTCCCAGCCAGAGACAGTGAAAATTACAGAAAGGGATGAAGAAAAGGCCTCTAATTCCATACAAGAACTAGATAATAGTTTTGAACTTATTGTTCCCAGGCAGAACTGTCAACCCTTCTACCAAGCCAGGGTCAGTGGGATTATTATTTATGATTATTATTAATCACAACCAAGAATGGGCCCCATTGTGCTCAGGACTGTCCAAATAGAGAGCAGCCGACACTTTCTGCCCAGAAGACTTTATAAGCTAAATTAGTGGTCCTCAACCAGGGGTCTTGGGCCCCCTGGGGGGCCACAAGTAGGTTTCAGGGGGTCAGCCAAGCACAGCTGGCGTTAGACTCGCTAGGGCCCAGGGCAGAAAGCTGAAGCCCTGCCACATGGGACTGCAGCCCGGGCCTCAAGCTCCCACCTATGGCTGAAGCCAAAGCCTGAGCAACTTTAGCTTTGCGGTATCCTCTGTGGCATGGGGTCCCAGGCAACTGCCCTCCTTGCTACTCCCCCAATGCCGGCCCTGGCTTTTATATGCAGAAAAACAGTTGTTGTGGCACAGCTGGTCCATGGAGTTTTTATAGCATGGGGGGGGCCTCAGAAAGAAAAAGATTGATACCCTTGATCTAAACAGACAAGACAGACACAAGGTGGGGGCAGGGGTATAACTCACAAGTAAAGTGAAGAAATAAGATGGCAGCAAACAGCATGTTAGTTTCACTATTTTTTGTTTTGGGTTTTTTTGGATAAGTTTAGTTAGGAGGGGACAGGCTGGATGAAAACACAAGTGAAGGAAGGGGGCAGGAGTGGAGTGAAGTTAAGTTGAGATGAAAGGACAGAAAAGAGAGAGAAGGACAGAGTTGGAACACACAGCTAATAAAAGAGAGCCCATTAAATCTTACTTGGCATTCCTCTTCCCTATCACTAAAACGTAGACTACAAAAAAAAAGCCTCTACCACAGCATAATTAAAATCAAGAAATGTAATGTTATAAGCACTGGTCTTAAAAATGCAACTGTAATTATCAGCATTTGGGGGTGGGGGCGAGCAGGATGCACTCCAATGCCATGCACTTTCCATCCTGAAAATCTCCACACCAGTGAGTCTTCCAACAAGAAAATGGGCATGCAGCTCCCCCAGAGCCCGTCATTGTTGCTCCTTCAGTAAATCCAACAAGTCCAGACTAGGATTTGGAAGATAACTGGCACATGTTAACACCCTATTGTAGGCAACTCAGTGTGCCTTTAACTTGTTACCAGTTAAACATATGTTATAGTCACACTAACTGGTCTACCCTAGGCTGTTATCACGTTCCAGCTAACATCTGCCAAATTCTAGCTTAGACAAGGCCAAAGTGGACACCTGGGAAGCTAAGAGATACACAATGACCTTGCCTTCTTGGGGTGGAATGCACATCATCTGCTGCACACTTCAGACCTCCTCCTTCTGAAGTATAAGAGCCCCTGAACTCAGATCCCCAAGATACTGGCATACTGTGTTGTTACTAGACTGCCAAGCCAGCTATAATCATCAATATAAGACAATATCTGTAAAGGTTTCATTTTCATCTCCTAGAACATAAATGCCCCTCCAACCTCTGCCCGAAATTTGTACCAAACAAAATACACCCAAAAAAACCATAATACACAACAAGTTTGTTTTGTTTACTAATGTCACATCAAGCTTTTTTATTTTGAAGAAAGATTTTGTAGTTTAAAATAAGCTTATTTACTGGGGATGATTCATGAACTATTAATGCCTCACGGTAAATTTACAAAATCTTCTATTTAGATAATTTGCCCACGTTATGAAGTTTTAATCTTTTTCAGTGTACGATCTTGGATCACCTGGGGTGAAATTAGAACCCTCCCTTGGCACAAAAACCAGAATAAACTGGCTTTCAACAGAAAATTCAGAGGTGGTAAGCCAGAGTGAATCCATGTCCAACCTACCCTGGGTATTTTGTTATACAGGGTAGAACAGCAGCCAATGCCCCTCCTCTAGCATATGCATTGTTTTAGGCTATTGGAACTGCACTAGTATAATTCTATTATTCCCTCCCATCTTGACTTAGCAGCATACAGGGCTACAAGTGTGATTACATCTTTCCTTCATCCACAGAGGACAATGCAGGTCTTAAGTGATGCAGAGGACCCTGGATGAATCTTCTGCACTCTGGTAAATGTTACCCAACTAGATTATATTTTTTACCTCAAGGTTCCAAAGACACAGACAAGGTTTTCATCTCGAGGCCAAAAGACCAAAAACATCAAGACACTTGATCATGGCCTTGGACAGACCAAGAGACTACTCACCCCCTCTGAGCTCAAAGAGGTGCTACACAGCTACTTAGTCCTCATCTGAGGTCATAATCCTCATTTGACGAGTTATAGTTAACACAAAAGTAAGATGTAGTATCACACTAGACTGACTTTAGTTGGAGAATAAGCAGCAAGGGGATGATTAACTTCTAAGGAACATGTTCTGCACATGCCCTTGGTGATTAAACTGTTAAAGCAGCACTGCTCATATTTGTAGGCAAAACTGTCTAAAAGGGATTTTTAATATTTCTTAAAATATCAGTGGCTTTATTACATAAAATTATTGATTTTCTCAGCAAAATAAGAAAAATACATATTTGAATAGTATAAGATTTTAAAAGGCTATCTTTATGTAATTATGATGACAATAAACACATTTTTAAACAAATGATTTGACCGCTAAACCAAATACGACGAATAGAAGGATACAGCAATCTGAAAACCCGTTACAGTTAAGTCTGACATACACATATGTATTAACTTTAATTGGCAAAAAGTTCCTGTATATAATGTTTGCTTTTTAATGGAAGGTCTGTTTAAGACAGAGTTCTCAAGTATGTTAAATTTCAATAGCAGGTGCTTTGACTCTGCATATGCTTTAGAAGGAAACTCTTACAGCAAGCTACTGCACTGCCAAAATTTGTTTACACTTAGGTTAAAAATAGATGCTTTCCTTTCAGAATATAATTTACATTGACTGCCATAGTCTGATTATTTTTCACTATATCATGTCATCTTTCTCAGCCTATTCCTTATACACAGCTCATTTTTGAAAGCTATTCAGATATAAGAAATGATACCTTTAGAAAATATAACCATCAGTCTAATATATCTGTAATTAAACTGAATCCCAATGTTCCCTCAATATTAAGTGCGGCAGAAAACATGCATTAATTGTTGAGAAACTGATCCTATTAGAAAGTAGTATCTGGATAGGCACATTTTGTTTATAGATTTAATTTTAAATAGAAGCAGAAAATGAAAGTCCACATTAAAGTAATGCAGAGGTGGGGTCAGCTCAATGGTCTGGTGCCAGTATACTGAGCTATTATAAAAGAGTTAAATATTATAAAGAGAGCTATTATAAGAGAGAGGTGATCCCATTCATAAAGCTAGCAAGGATTGACATAGAATTAAATATTTTCTCTTGAACTGAGAAGAAGAGAGGCCTGAAACCACTTTCAGTGGTTGACACAAGAGACACTCCAGGTGGAGGGTTGTTTTTTGTGTGTGTTAAATCTTAGCATTATCATGGAGAGACTAAGTGATTTGCCTTAGCCATCTCACATCTCACCTGTGGTAAAGGAACACAATGCAGATCTCCTGACTCCTAACTGTGGTTGGGGAAAAGTGAGAAGAAACAATTCTCAGCAGGCAGAAAGTTTGCAGGGATGTGGATAAAGCTTTTGCTCCAAAAATCCCACAGAGGACATAAAAAGCTAATTCAGAGAATTGAAGGTCTTCTCCATCAGGCCTAGCTACCATTGGCCTGAAATTTGCATGTGTATATACTGTAAGATGGCTAGACTGAAAAAGTGGTGCTGAAATTTGAATTAAAGCCTTAAAACTGAATTTCCCTGAATTTGTAAGAGTATGTCCTCCCCAAACAGTATAAAGTAGTGGTGAGCAACATACGGCCTGTTATGGTAACGTGCTGGCAGGCAGTGAGACAGTTTGTTTACACTGACCGTCCGCAGGCACGGCTGCCTGCAGCTCCCACTGGCCGCGGTTCACTGCTCCCAGCCAATGGGAGCTGCGGGAAGCGGCACGGGCCACAGGGATGCGCTGGCCGATGCTTCCCGCAGCTCCCATTATCCAGGAATGGCGAACTGCAGCCACTGGGAGCTGTGGGCAGCCGTGCCTGTGTACGGTCAATGTAAACAAACAGTCTCGCAGCCTGCCAGCACATTACCTTGACTGGCTGCGTGTGGCGCACAAGTTGCCCACCATTGGTTAAAAGCAACTTAAAGGATGATAAAGGGAAAGCCCCATATTACTACAACTTCCACTTTACTTCAGGACACTGCATCTAAGTCTGTGCTTAAATTTTTTTTTGAAGCGCATGTAAATGCACTAAGCTGAATTGGCAAACTTCTACACTTCTGAGGAACTATAGAAGAAACTATACACTGAAACACTAACATCAAATATCAAACCATTGTAAGTGTCAGCTAACCATTACATTCTAACAGCTCCTACTTAGTCAGCCCATAGTGTATATATAGAGTCATTGATGTTAGACATTTGGATCCCATTCTTAGGCCCAGCTGAGCTGCACTTGGCATAGGACTTGAGGCAAGGGTCAAGGAGGTAGCTAAATCTTTTCATAATCACACTTTCATATAAAAATAGGCTATATACTGTGGGACTCTGTCTGGAGATTCCCCACCTCACCTCCCCACACCCTACTCTAAAAATTCCAGTGATTTTTAGTGTTGGAAGGTGTTAAGACAGTCCTGAGGACTCAGATCCTTCATTTATCCACAGAATAGATACAACGAACAGCAGCAGCAATACAAGCTTCCTCACACTGTAATTTTCCTCAACTCTTGTTCTGGAGAAGCCAGGTAATGGGATGAGAATAATTCAGTGACTTTTCAAATCTTGGCTTCACTGCTGAAGATACAACCAAAGGTGCCAGTTGTGACAGAATATTTGACTATGAACTGGATTGATACCTTCTCATTCACAGAAGCCAATGAGCTATTACATGGCAACCACTGACCTGGGTCAACTTTGAAACAGTCATAGGCTCTGTATCCCATGAACAATCCCAAAATAAAATGTCAAGCTCCAGTAGAATTGGATGCAACATATTTTACTTGTATATTTAACTTGGCTTAAAAAACAAACAAACTTTACCTGAGACTATGAAAACCACAAACAGAACTGAAGCACAGGTTTTTGTTTTAGTATTAAATGCACTTAGGACAACCATGTTTGAACACATTCTAAAATATTTGTAATCTCTACTTAGCTTCCCCCCAACACACACACACTCTCTCTCATGGCAGCATTCACATTTTTCCAAGTATGTCTTTTTAATTTTTTTCTAAAAAATGCAAGTTTACCTTCCGCACCACCTCCTCCTCTTCTTGGCGCTTTTCATAATGGGAAAAGTCATCAAAGATGGAGGTTGTGTGCTTGTAAGTAGCAATAATTTTAAGCACTTGTTTTGCTTTTTCTAAGGGCACCTCCTGTGTGTCACGGGAGTTTGTAACTGGTTTGTTGTCATTGTTCTCCAGCCTGATGTGTCGGAGCTGGTTGTTGGGCACGTCCTTCACAAAGATCCATTTGACATCAAATTTCCCCTTCCATTTGTCCTGAGACCAGACGCCAGCACTAGTGCCATAGTCCACAGGTGATTTCATTTCTGCTACTCCACAGAAATGTCCACTACCATTAACACTGAACAGTAAGTAGACCGGGCCCTTACTATTCATGGATCGGAAAGCGCTGTCCAAGCGTTTGTTGCCATGTTCTGTGCTACACCAAATAGAATATTTAATGGAACGATGAATATCATCCTCAGAATAGCTCTTTATTATGAACACACGTCCATTTTTAAGATTCCATTCAAAATCTTTCGGGTTATAGCTATGAGCAGCTTTCAGTTTTTCAAGAACGGGATGGGATTCACCACTTGGGACAGAGTTAGGCTGGGTACTGCCAGTTGAGTTGCTATCATTACCAGTTCCTCCACTTTGGCCAAAAGCTGCATTTCTGTTGCGGGGAGCCACCCAGCGGTTTTGGGGTGGTTGCTGAGGATTTTGATACTGTGGCTGGGTCAATGGAGGAGGTTGAGCTGGAATAGGCTGAACCATTTGTTGCTGTGGGACAGATTGAGGAGATGGGATCTGTTGGGGAGCAGGAACTTTTGCCACAGGACCCTTATTATCCCAAGTACCTATGTCCATATTATGTTTTATAGGTGGCGGAGGCAAAGCTCCTCCAATTACAGGCCCAGTTTTTGTTTTCATTTTAGGCTGTGGTTTTGCAGGCTTGCTGGCAATAGCAGCCCAAGAGGTTGGTTTAGATACTGGCAAGTTTACACTGGATCCACCATTACCAGGAAGAGCACCTGTCATTCCAGCACTGTTGACAACAGAACCTACTGTTTTCACAGCAGAAGTTGTTACATCTCCACCAATCTTAAGTCCAACCATTCCCTGTTCAATACTATTCATTCCAGGTGCTTTATTCAAAGTATCATTATGAAATCCTGTTTGTCCATCCACAATAGTACCACCCAGTGAACTAGGTGGGTAGCTGTAACTGCTCCCATAAGCTGAACTTTGAGTCTGCTGTCCTTGGGATCCACTTGTTCCCCAAGCTGAGAAAGCAGGATTTTCAGGGAAAAAATTAAATCTGTGTTGGTAGATGTTATTTCCCAGACCCCCAGGCTGTCCAAAAACAGCATCATGCATAAAATGATGGTCTCCATTACTGAGCTGTCCATAGGTGGTGAGGTATGGGATAGGAGGATCTCCTCCAGTAGACCACGGTGCTTCACTGAGAGAATAGGGAAACCCAATAGATGGTGGATAATAATTGGACAAATAGGGATCAGTCATTGATGGATAGCTATTATTCTGTTAAAGAAAAGAAGAGAAATTTCAGATGTATGCACTTTTTCATAAATGACTACATTTGCATACTACTAAATAGAAAAGACGTTAAGTAGTAACCACTGTTTCAAACTCCAAGTTACACAACTTATTATTCCATGGCCTGTTTAGTCTAAGTTAATGTCATTGCATCTTATATATTCCTATACCAGAGATGCATTCTCCTTCTCCACTTCCTGTAGATTTTTAAACAGTGACCATCACTCTCAGATGAATGCTAGTTGACCCCATAACCTCAAACTCACTTATTACACTGCAGATAATTCATCTGTCATGAAAATTCAAGACTTGTAATTGAGAAACATATTTGTTCTATGAGTATATGACCAAATACTTTGTACTAAAAGTTTAAGATATTGTGTTTAATCATCAGCAGTATGCAATGATTATAGAAAAACAATTTTAAAATTGCAGCAAGACCAACTCTCAGAAATTAATAGGATCTAGAAATTGTACGAGATTGAAGATAATTCTATTTGAATATTAAGATTTACACAAGTTTGTACTAACATAACTTCTGAAAAATACAAAATTAGTGATTTTAACTCCAAAATCAAGAGAAAGATGAACGAATAGATAAGCAGGTTTTGCTGCATAACACGACATATATTATTTATTGGCTTTGTTTTATATAATCCATCCATTATATAGTCTTTAAGTTTATTAAGTTACACAAAAAAGTAGTACATACTACCAAACGTTCATGTGAAAACAACAAAGTATTTTATAGAATGTGAAAAATTGCTCTGCATATGTTGCATGATGTGCAGCCTTCATTCTTTTCAGAATTTTTATTTATGTACAACTTAAGAAATATTATGTTTATGTAGGGAAGTGCTAGGAAATGGAACACTGTCCTCATACTGTGCACTATATGCATGATGTATGTTAAGTACATTTTTAATTTGTCAACTCACCTTTTGCAATTATGAGCAATATCTAAAACTCCAAATTTGTTTTGGAAAAAGGAAGATCTGACTAGTATTTGTGACTGCACTGGAGTCACAATGTTACTGGCTGAATGCCAGACCCACGGAGGGGGAGAATAAATAATTTGGCTTGACCCAATTTGACTGTTGTTTGTACTATAATTTTAAATAGTCTGTGATGAGTATTTGAGGCTGTATGTAGAGGATATTAAAGTAACTGAAATCTGGGGTGTAAAGACAAATGCTTGACTTCAAAATAGGACAATATTCAAGCTTGACTGTAAATGAGACTGAATATATTGGCATGAGCATTTAAAAATGCATACAATATATGTAACATCCTTAGGAGTTACAAAATGAGAGTAGATTTTAAAAAAATAGCTGTGTGCTGGGGTGAAAAAATAGTTCTGGAAAATCCTAAATCTCTTCTTGACCCCTATCTGGCAACTGGAAAGAGAAAATCCACAGTCAAAGTGGTTAATATTGAAAATCAAGGATTTGTATCTGTAAAAGCATCGAGTAATAAGAGTTTTCCATCCACCCTTGTTGTGTTGCACAAGTAACTACAGAGACTAGAGCCAATGAGGCTCCACATGGGCACAGGTGTCTGCCCCAAGCACAGCTGCAGAACGTTAGTTAGAATGCATTTTAAGTGACAACTCAGCTTATAGTTTCCACAATCCTCACAGCAGCCTAATTAGTTAATATGGAGTTTGTAGACCAAGCAGGTATAGAGAACATTAGAGATGTTAGGAAACTGGTACAGTAGATTAACACCTCTGATTTTTCAGAGTCACCTTTTCCCGATTGCCAAATATTATAGAAAGATCTTCTGGAAGAAGTCTATACCAAAGAAATTTTAAGTACAGTGATTTTATTTTGTTAAGGTGAAGAATATAATAAAAAGCTGGTTACAATCTTAACTATGGAGTTGCTACCATGGCTTCATAATTCTTAACAGACAAGAAGTTTGTGACTGTGATTTTTCTGTATTTGTAAACAAGAAGTAAAACATTAGTGAAGTGGTAACAGATCGTAAAGATTAGTCCCCTGGACTTCTACCTCTGAAGACTTAGGTCAGAGACCAGAAGGAGGTCATAAGCAAAGCTAAGTTGGATAAGAATGGGGGTTTGCTTAAATAAGTCCTGGTGTCAAGGCATTTCAGTTTACAAACAGAGTTTATTAGTACGTCAGGGATATAAACCTATAGACACAAATTCTGCATCTGACATATGCAAATTCTGCATCTGACATATGTAAATCACTCAGGTTTTATTCAAGAGTTACTCTTTTCCACCAAGGTCTCATTGCCCCACGCAGCAGTCCAGTTACAGAAGCTTGGAGCTCCTCCCACCAGCTTTTCCCAAATCTGTCTGACCATCTTTTAGAATCCTATGAAAAAAATCAACTGGCTTGTAGCAGCACGTAGATTTTTGCTTTAAAGCTGCTCCAGGGACAAGCTCATCATGTGTGTCCCTTCCCCCCACCTCTTAGCTGCTTTTTAGGATCAGGCATTCAAGTTTTCCCCTCTATTCTCTTACCAAGTGTTCAATTGACTCTTGGTTTCTTCCACTCTCTTCACTCCCCATCACATAATAATGCAGAAGTACAAATAAAGATTTAAAATATTCTGTAGTAAATTTAAGATTAAGTTACTAGTAAAAATTACATAGAAACAAAGCTTAAAATTAACACTATTCAATATGATGAAAGTCTTATCTTGTCTCTTGTCCAGGAGTTGCCTGCTGTGGACCTACCTCTCCTGCAAATAAGTCTAGGCATGGCAACAGGCTATAGCATGTCCCAGCCACTTGGGTCTGAAAGTCAGTGATGGGGCTTCAACTGCAGCAAATTAAAAGTTAATAGAAAAAAAAAAAAGTAGAAGCAGCACTTAATAGAAATCATGGACAATGGAGGCCACCCATCTTATTTAACAATACGCCAAACAAAAAACTGCCAACGCAAAATGATAGCAAGAAAGAAGGCAGATCAGAGAAAGGTGAAGAGGTAGTATGAGAATGTAAGGTACTGGTTAAAATTCAAAGAGGAGAATATTTTCCCTCCTTTCTCCTCCCCCAGACAATGTATACAAAAACTTAAGTTCTTCGAATCAGGTACATTTTTCTGTACCTGATGCTTTACATACTGGAGACGAGAGAAGCATTAGATTGCAAAATACTGTATTAGCATTTCTTGCCAAAGGGCTCAGCCAAGTTGTGCAGCAATTAGCATTCCCAGACACCAAACAGATCCTTAGTTTATGAAGGTTAAGAACGTTAATTTTTATTTTATTTTTTTAAACTTTTAGCAAAAAATCTATTTCCTTGAACCTTTGACCCTTAGCAAGTTCATTTCAGACAAACATCTGTTTAAAAAAATGAAAGAACATCATCCCCCCAAAAGGAAACCAAATCCAAGTTCATTTCTGCAACCATACAAAAATGTTAAGAAACTGATATTTCAGGGATTTCACAACATGCATTTTTGGGGGGTGGGGATGAGGGGGGTTAGGATGAGCTGAGGCTGACTTCATAAGGAAGCAGATTCCATACACTACAGAGAAAAGGGAGTGACTGCTTGTTAAAATTGGCTTTCACACGTAACCTAGTGTATTTGCTTCTCTTAATTCAAGGTATGCCTTGAAAACACTAAGAAAATTACTTAGTGCCACAAAAGTAAGGAAGGATTGAGATTGATTCCTCTCCCCCAAAAGAATGAAGACACTCTTAGGATAGGTATTTCTATGGCCTTTCACACTCACTACGAATTACCCTGAGCACAATATTGTGTGTCAGTAAATGGAAAGTAAAAAAAAAAAAAAAAATTACACAATATCAGAGAAAAAAGAGTTGCTTCTGATCTGTCACTTCTATTTTGATAGACTGAGATTTTACAAGTACGTATATTTTACATTTACACTAAAATTTAAGGGTAACTTTAAAAAATTAACACTCCCCCCCCACATAGTTGAAGTTGGATAGTTTTAAGCAGTACACCTTTCTCAGAGTTCCCTTGTCAGTTTTTACACTTTTATAACCAAGCAACCAAAAAAAAAAAAAAGTTTTTCTTTTCTGGAATTGCTCCAAGAACCAAATAAAAAAGGGGAAACTGAGTATGCACTGGAAAGAGTAATGTCTACACATGGAGTGACATCAGATGCACAAAGCACAACCGAAAATAAATTTCCTTCTCTCTGGTCTACTTCAGTTATAGCAAGCTTAGATATTACAAGTAAAAAAGAGTGGATAAATGTGACTTAAGATGACATTACCCCTTTAAAATGGCTCTAAGTCATTAAAAGAGAGGGAGGAAGAAAAGAGGGTATTTCTGAGGTGGACAAAAATGTCAATCTTAATGGCAGATGCTTCTACGCATTCAGTTTTTGAAATCTGATGGCTTTAGTTACTATAAGACACTAAGAATGGTTCAATGCAAGACAAGTATAATGGTTAGCATTTTTCCTAATTTATTCTAAGCAAAATCATGAGAATTAAAAAAACAATGACGCACACAGTGTGAACCATCACAAATAAGCAAGAATCAAATAGCAGCTACACCTTTCTTACTCATGATCAGACCATTATAAGATTCTTGAAAGGAGAATGACAGACTCCAAGTTTGGAATCCTAACTATGGCTTGACAGAATAACATAGTTGATTCCAGTAGAAGCTTATTTTCTAATTCTTCACCCATAACATCACTTTTTCTAAACTCATTCTGAAACCTATGCAGAAATTTCTTGCTAAAAATACTAGTGCTGAATACCAAATCTGATTCAGTGAACGGAGTAATCTGTACAACTCATCCTTCCAGTGACTACCTCCCACAGCACCCCTAAGTATAGTGAAATCAACATCGTGAATCACAATGTAAAGAATTAATCCACAGAGTTCTAACATTAAGAGATACACTAAGCCTTTTTACTATTGAGAACATTCACTAAAAGACATAAAAACATTCAATTCTGGTTTTGTGTTTTCTGCAGTAGTGTTTCTTGTGCCTGGATTTTCAAAACCTCTTGGACTAAAGGAATAATACTCAGGACATGAAGACATTTTCTGAGACCCATTATTTTGTCTGACACTGACATCAATGTCTTTTATTTTACACCACAGTATTCTTGATGTCTTCAAAAATGTAAGCACCAATAATACAAAAATGGAAGTGGTTTTTTACCACCAACACTTCAAACTCTGTAGACTTAACTCTCATTCTTAGCTAATCTGCACCATCTCCATACACTCGGTGACAGCTTAGACCTTTTATAGCTCTAGCTAGAAGGGTCCTTGACCATAAGTGATTGAAATCAACAGGTGTTTTGTTCCAGAAATATGTATGTTCTCGGAGACACCCTAACCAAATTCCTTGGACTGTCACCATCTAAGCACCCAGTGTGGAAAGTTTCCACATGAATCCTAGCAGAATAAAGAATTTCACCAGACATTTAAACAAAGCATTCAGTCTATTTTGTTTGGCTTTATGCCACAGGGTGTAAGAGAAACCCTGAAGGAAGTGAGTAGTGATACATTTATTTCAACATATTTATTCTTGACCTTTTTGAGCCCCTCCCACAGTTCTCTTTGCTAACCCCTTTGTGTTAACTGGGAACAGATTATGTATCTGCAGATATTTTTCTTGGTCTATCACTTATGACAGATGTTCTGACTGGCTGTATATTTGGACTGGTTTCTTCATTTCTGTGTTGGAATGCTATACAACAGCAATACCTACCAATAACGGGCTAATACATTTTAGCTAGTGTTCCCAGGCACTTGAAATTACAAGTAGTACAATTTGATATTGTAGCTCAATTTTCACATGGAAGAACCACTACTATTCCAAATCTGACCTCCTATTTTACAAAGAAAAGTGTGCATAATTGTGTGGAGTTCAGTGACACAGAAGTGAGGATAGGAGAAAGCTAGTTTCTTATATTTTTTTGGTATTTAAACTTTTAAGCATAATTTTTTGGAGCTTGATTTACATTTCTTAAAATAAGTTTGCACATTAAGTTATTAATGTGAGTAAAATGTACTCTATTTACATTGTTTTTAAATTTCCAACTCCCCCCCAGTAAATTTTAGTTATTCAGGATTTTTAACAAAATGTAATTTGTACTCTTGGTTTGATTCATATATATGTATAATTTACACTATTTTTACAATGCCCTCAAGCAGCTCATCTTTCGTTTATCATCTCTAGATAATACGCCTCTGCAAAGAGGTAAGAGTTGAGGACTTCAGTAACTCAGCCAGAGATTATGGATCTACTGCAAGAATTGGTGAGTGAGGATCTGTGGCCTGTGATGTGCAGAAGTCAGATTAGATGATCATGATGGTGCCTTCTGGCCTTAAAGTCTATCAGTCCTCATCATGGCATCTTTAAGAGAGTTTCAAATGATACTGTGGTCACTTACCATTTATTTCCACTTACAGCACAAGGGTTCAATCCACCAGTCATACAGAAGCAGAACCCCAATGACTGCAATAATGGGTGATTTGTTTATTAAAGAACTGAAAGTCAAGGGCCCTTGGCAGGCTGCCAACTATGTCAGCTTTTACAGGAAATGTGTCGTTTGGTAAGTGCCCAGCAGAAACTAGGATTTCTAAATAACTTCATTTCCACATGTGAACAAACTAGATATAAATAATAAATAATAATACCACCAGTATTCTGAGCTAAAATGCTAATGCCATTACTCAGTAACACTTCAGGCACTATAGCTTTTTCTATTTCATTTTAAAGCTATCCCCGGGGTATAAACAAGTCATACTGGTGTTTGCTGTACAAGCAACACTACCCTCCACATCCCTTAAAAAAGCCACCAAAATTAACAGAGATGCACTAACCTGATTTGACTGTCCAGAAAGGTAAGGTTCAAAATCGTTGTCGTGAACTGTGTCCTTCTGATGCAATGAACCATTTTGTACTAAAACAAAAAGTTGCAACATATTATAACATTGTCTGACAATGTTTCAGTAAAGAAACTCACCCTAGAGTAACTTGACAAAAATAAGTTAGCTCCCTTCCTTCTTGTGGCATTGTTAATAACCCCTGGAAGGCAAAGGGGCCAGATTTCACCAGAATGAGAACTTCCACATGCACTCTAAATGTCACTATTGCTTACAAAACTGATCTGAATGACAGTTACAGAGAGTCAGAGGAACCTGCAATTTTAGTAAACGTAAGTATTTATACTTTCCCCATAAAATATCTTAAAACCAAATAGACAACTTTTGACATGAACTTGTGAGAAGAACTGGAGGACAGAACAGTATCTTCTGTAAAAGCTGAGCTGCCTCTTTAAAAAGTAATGTTAAATCATATCAGAGGTGGAACAGTAAAATACTGGCTGTTGAGTGTTTGACATCCTAATAATATTTAAAAGCTTTAAATGCAAGCCTTGGTTTTCTTGTCTGTAAAAGTGAGATAAAACTTCACTAAATCAGAGATATTTGAGACTCAGTTATTAATAATATCTGTAAATCACACTGAAATCCACAGCTGGAAGATGCTACATAAACAAATTATTAAAGTCACTTCATTCTTAATTTTCATCATTTGTTTCAAAGCATAAGTCACATTGTATACATTAAGCCATTGGAAAGCAGTTCAAGAGTGTCACAGGAAGGCTAAACTAAAAATATTACGACAGGAAAAAGAAATACGACGCTAAAAAATAAAACTAAAGTGGGGATTTCAAAGAGGTCTGCAAGTGTAAACTAATGTTAGGAAGACACTTCAGAGAAAATGGACGCATAATAAGAAGGGTTTATTATAAACTGGGGAAAAATATGATCTTGTTGGGACTATAGCTGTTTGAAACACTGATAAAGTGAAATTCAAAGAACCTTAACACTGAAAAGATGTGCCTACGTAAATTGATGGGAGTATCCTTTCTATTATTAAACAGTTATGTATTTGGTAACAGTCATAGTACCATACATAACGTAGTTTATAAAGCAGGCCATTTACTTGAAAGCCAACTTGCTTCTGAAGTTTCATTTGTGACAATGTGCTTGAGGTCACACAAAAGCGTGTCACACTATCAAAGAACTTTTTTTTGCTTAATACTGAAATTATTTCATGAAAAAACTTGTACCAATGTACCACCTGTCATAATCTATAAACTGTCATTTGCCAATACCAGTCCAGTAACAGAACAATAATTATATAGCAGAAAAATACTGTAAAGCAAGTTTGGGTACTTTTTAATCTGTCACTTGAGTAAATGAATCTCTTAAACTGTATTTGTATATCTATTTGTAACTATAACAATTTGCCTTTCTTAAAAATGTTTTTATTATTAAACACTGAAAGCCTGCTTAGTACTGTACAACCTTAAAAACACAGTGGCACTAGTGGCATGCAAAAAAACCCTTAGGAATCAGTTTCCTTTTAAAAAAACCCACTTTGCTCCATATTTCACCAGAGAGTTTAGACTAATGCCTATTGGTTCACCCATCACTGCCTGCTTCATCTACCTTCAGCAACAACAACTCAAGTGGAAAAATCCCAGCATTCGCCTTACCTTTATTATCTTGTCCTTTCGGTCGCTATGATGCCATGCACACGATTGTGAAGAGGAAAATAAAGACAGAGGAGAAAGTCAGTTTTGGAAAATGCTCTTGTCTCATTGCAGACAGGGTTGTGGGGGAGAAGTGAGCACAGAGGGGGGGGGGAAAGGTGAAGGGGGGAGGGGGGGGGCTAACAGCTTTATTTTACTATTAAGGGCTGGCCCTCGCTGGAAATGGCCACGGATCAGGAGAGGGAAGAGTTAAAGGGAGTGCCTAGGGCCCCAGGAAGGCGAGAGGGACCTCGCGGGGCAGGCACACGGGCTGGGGGAGGAGGGGCGGGAGGAGAAGCCCTCGGCCCCGGGCCCAGCTGGGCGTCCGCACTTACCTGAGGGTCAACGCTTGTGGCCGACATCATTCATGTACGGGGCCCCCGTGGTGAGCAGGGAGCGGGGCAGGGGCAGGGCCCGGGCCCCTCCGCGCGGAGGGGAGGCGCGCGGGGAGAACGCGGGGGAGGGAGCGCCTGTCCCCGGGGCCTGGCGAGGGGCGCTCCGGACCGGGCCTGGGGGAGGGGAGGGGCCGGCTCGGCGTGCAAGGCGGGGCCCCGTGGGGGGGGGGGTCGCTCTCCTCAGGCGGGGCCCCCCGGGGGAGGGGAGGGGGGCGGGGCGGCGGTCCGGTCGCTTCTCGCCCTGCCGGCCCTTCTCCTCACATCCCCGCCCGCCCCTCGCTCCGCGCCCCGCGGCCTGTCCCCGCGCTGGCCCCGAGCCGGGATGGAGCGAGAGACCCTCCGACTCCAATGGCGGCGGGGACCGGGCGGCGGTGACGTCAACGCCACTCGCGCGCGGGGCACGCCGGGAAGACACGACGAGGCGGCGGGGTGAGGGTGGGGGCAGGGAGGAGCAGAGGGAAAGGCAGCACCTGCCGCGCATGCGCGGTGGGGCTCTGCTGCCAGTCCTCCCTTCTCCCATGGCTTGGGGGGGAGGGGGAGCAGCAGGGCCTGTGATCCCCAGGCTCTGCAGGGAGGGGGGCTCTACATGGGCTCTCCCCACTCTAGGGCATGGCCAGAGAGCAGGGCTCCTGGCTCTGCATTGCAACCCCCCCCCCACTGGGTCAGACACTGCCCCCAGACCCTGGGCTGTGACCCCCCCCACACACAGAAGATCAGCTGAAGCCCATGTGATACTACCTGGGGTCCAGCTGCAGTTCCACGCGTCCCTTAGTTAGGTTCTGGGCGGGGGTCTTTAGGGGCAGCTTGCACGGGTCTATGCTGGGCACCTCCGGACATGCCATTCAATGGAGCCTAGGTAGGGTGACCAGATGCCCTGATTTTATAGGGACAGTCCTGATTTGGGGGGGGGGTTTCTTATACAGGCGCCTATTACTCCCCCACCCCGTCCTGATTTTTCACACTTGCTATCCGGTCACTGTACGCCTACGTTACTGTCGGATGCAGCCTGTATGCATGGAGACACGTCTAGCCCAGCTTGTCCTCTATCGCAGTCCCTGTGCTGAGGCTTAAAGGCAGCCTGCATCATTCTACACTGCAGACCTAGGGTCTGGATTCAAATGCAGCCTGCATGGTTCTATGCCATGGCTGTCATATGGGGTGGGGATGTGGGGTACAATTTAGGATTGCCAACCCCTCCAGGATATTCCTGGAGTCGCCAGGAATTAAAGATTAATCTTTAATTAAAGATTATGTCATGTGATGAAACCTCCAGGAATAAGTCCAGCCAAAACTGGCAACCCTAGGTACAACCCACACTGTTCTGCTCTGGGGCAAATGGGCAGTTTTAAACTGTTTCCCCCCACCCCTCACACACACCCCTCTGCAATCCATGGGATTCTACTCTGCACCCCCTACGCTTGGAGTCAAATGCAGCCAGCACAGTGTGTACCACTGGCCCTGAGCATGGGATCAGATCAGCTGGCTTGCTGTGTTCATGTCTGTTTCTTGCAGTGGTGTAGCCTTTTTGCTTGCAGCACATGACAAACAAGATAGGTGAGATAATATCTTTTATTGAACCAACTTCTGTTGGTGGAAGTTACAACGCTCAAAAGCTTTTACTTTTGGACCAATTTCTGCTGGTGAACATATTATCTCACCTACCTTGTCTCTCTTATGTCTTTTTTTGTCATACATTTTACGTACTACAGCCAAGCCTCAAAATTTTCAAAAATTGATGCCAGAAATAAAGGCAGACACCAACAAATGCTAGATGTCGTTTTTCCTTTTTTCCTCCTGTTTTCATGTCATTGCCATGCTGTTCTGTGAATGCAGGAGAGGGACCCAATCTCATACAAAGAGCATGGCCTGTCGACATTATCATGTAATCATCATCAAACCCACCTGCTGTTCATTCCAAGGCAGCGAGCCCCTCGTCATGGTGCTGCAGCAAAAGATGCATAGCTGGATAGTGTATGACCACTAAGGTTTTCCGAAGATACCCACTCCATCTCTCCAGCTTTATCACTGGTAGCTCAGTTGTTGTTCTTACCATCTGCTAGTTTCCATTACATTATAAGGATAGTCCATCTTTGTCATGCTTCTTAGGACAATGTCACCCATGTTCCAGCTCAGCTTCTTCACGTTCTGCCAGATGTCTTTCTCATTGGTCTTCTGTCTTACCTTCTCTTTCTTCCTTATCTATCGTGCCCACTATCAGTTATCTCTTGAGTCAGAGTCAATTTATTTACATGGGGAGCATCGCACGTGCTTGGTTTGCTGGTGCCTAGAGCTGGTCTTGGTGGGGAGAAATAAGTTGCTAACCTAAGTAACACAAGAATGCCCCTCTTTGCCAGTCACCCAAATGCCATTCAGGCAGCTGGGCATGTCTCCATAAAAAATAAACAAGTTCCAAGCTATTGCATGGTTTAACTGGAAAACTGGCAGTTCTGTGTTCCTTGTTGGCTGATATTCTACCAGTTAGAAAGCAGGATGAGCTCCATTAGATTGATAATAATGCCTGACAAATCCTTCTTTAACAGAAATTAATGGATGAATGGTAGCACTCACATTAGTCACCAGCTGATGGCAGCTTAAAAAAAAAAGAAGAGTGTTATCAGGTACTTTTGTTTAAACAAATGTTGTTTGGAGTAGCTGTGCCATGTGTTTTAGGTGAAAACAGAAGAGAGCAAAATAGAAAACAAGAATGGATTTTTCTCTTGGCTGGCTATCTTTTACAACAATCGCTTTAAAGAGCCACTGATTTAACTATGGATGGAGGGCATAGAGTTCCCTCTTCTACTAACAACTCACAGCTGCCACTCAAAATCTGCACATCACATTACAGAATTGCTTCATTGTGGTACAGTTGTCCCAACTTCAGAGCCATTGAAACTGTACCATGGGACTCAAAGACAGAGCACCTCCATGGATTGTAAGGGGGCAGGGAAAGGGGCCAGCCAAGCACCCTCAGATTCTTCCACTGCCCTGAATCTGTGGGGGAGGGATAGCTCAGTGGTTTGAGCATTGGCCTGCTAAACCCAGGGTTGTGAGTTCAATCCTTGAGGAGGCCACTTGGGGATTTGGGGCAAAAATTGGTCCTGCTAGTGAAGGCAGGGGGCTGGACTAGATGACCTTTCCAGGTCCCTTCCAGTTCTAGGAGATTGGTATATCTCCAATTATTACCTTTTATCTACAGGCTAATACATAGTAAGTTACCGCATCTCCTTCTGCAGTTGGGAACCTCCATCCTCTTGAGGGAGGACCCATGTAAGCAGGGGTGAAAGTAACTTAAAGGACTTACTGGTACGCCCGAGTCCTGAGTGGGGTGTGGCCTCAACCGGAAGAGGCGGGGCCTTTGAAGATTTAAAGGCCCTGGGGCTCTGGCTGTGGCTGGGAGCCCCAGGGCCTTTAAATCACCCCGGAGCTACAGCTGCTGAGGCAGCTGGGAGCCCTGGGGCTCAGGGACGAATTAAAGGTCCTGGGCCTCTGGCCGCCGCGAAGCCCCAAGCCCTTTAAATCACCTCCCAAGCCCTGCCACCCCGGGGAGCCCTAGGCCCTTTAAATCCCTGCCAGAGCCCGGCTGCTGGGGCCCCGGGGCTCCGGCAGCCGGGCTCAGGCGGGGATTTAAAGGGCCTGGGGCTCCCCACAGTGGCTGGAGCCCTGGGCCCTTTAAATCACCGCCGGAGAAGCTGGTGCAGTCTGGCACAGAATACCAGCTCTTGCCAGTACGCCATACCGTACCGTACCGTACCAGCTTACTTTCACCTCTGCATGTAAGGGATTGCTGACTGCACAATTCTTGAAGAAGCCATACTGTTCAGGAGCTAAGGGGAGCGATTGGGCCAGGTGTGCTTTACCTCTGGAAGGATTGTTCCTGGGTAGGGAAGAATGGAGCCCATAGTTTTACAGTCTGTTTGTGGCATTAAGCCACTGTATCCCAACCTCACTCTTCTCACTCTCTTTGGGGAGGCCCGAGCTGCAGCTGGCAATAGCCTAGAGCAGTGGTTCCCAAACTTGTTCTGCCACTTGTGCAGGGAAAGCCCCTGGTGGGCCGGGCAGGATTATTTACCTGCTGCGTCCACAGGTTTGGCTGATTGCAGCTCCCAATGGCCACAGTTCGCTGCTCCAGGCCAATGGGAGCTGCTGGAAGTGGCGGCCAGTATGTCCCTCGGCCCGCGCCGCTTCCAGCAGCTCCCATTGGCCTGGAGCAGCAAACCGCGGCCACTGGGAGCCGCAATCGGCTGGACCTGCAGACGGGGCAGGTAAACAAACCGGCCCGGCCCACCAGGGGCTTTCCCTGCACAAGCTGCAGAACAGTTTGGGAACCACTGGCCTAGAGCAGTTCCTGTGGTCAGGGAGCACAAAGACTGTGATTAGGATCAGCCCCTCAGCAGGGGAACGGGGAAGATTCAGTGGGTGAACTCCTGGCTCTGTTGGCGTCAATTTCTAACATCAATTTGGCCAGGATTTCACCCTTGCTGTCTTCTTCTTTGTGCAGCCAGCCCTGTGCAGATGCAATCCAGCCCTTTATCTTTGTATTGAAAGAAAAGACAAGTCATCACGTCCCTTCCACTTTAAGTGAGGAGAGGTAGCCAGGAACTCTTTCATCCATTTTGGTGGATTTCTCAGTCTGTCATTTTCTTTCTGTGCTCTCACTTGCTCCCTGCTGCAGTTGGTTTCTCCTTTGGCTTTAGTTTTTTGTTTAGGTTCCACTCCCCCCCGCCAGACTTCCTCTCTCGTTTGCTTCCCCAAGATAGTTTTTTCTCACACACACTACGTTTTTCACTGTCTATGTTAACTTCTCAGCCCTGACTCTTCCCTGTCTCCAGCTGCCTAGGGAATTCTGCTGCTTTCACTACACTCGCTCCAGTTTTCGTCTTTTCCTCACCAGTTGCCCAGTTTTAACTGACGCCCCAGTTCCCCAAGTTGCCCTTTTCAAAAACGCCCAGTTCTGCAACTATGATTAAATAGCCGCAGATAAAAACTGCATCAAGATGGAGTGAAGGATGCGAAACATTCCAGAGATGTGGTAATTGTTCAAAAGTGGTGACACCATGTGATAACTATACATTTATGATTAAGACATTCTAATATTTGTGGGTCTGTATTAAATTATTTTTAAAGACACAATTTCCACTCCTATTCCTCCAATCCCTCTACCAGCCCAAGGGACTGATGGGGGAGAAACACAGCAGGTGAGAAACCCGAGTGTCAAAGGCAGAGAGAAGTAAGCGTTTGTTAGGAGGGAAAAGACAAAGAGGAGGAAATAAGGGGGAAGGAGGGAGATCACAAGGGGTCTTGTTAATTTTCTCCTTGCAGAAGTCAGCATGATCCAGCTCAGAGGGGGCAGCGAGGGAGAGGGTCATTCCCAGCTGCCCAATTCCCAACTTCCCTTCCCCGTCCAACTGTCATTCCCAAATGGCAGTCCCAATTGCTATTCCTAACTACCATTCCCAGTTGCCCAAGTCTCAACTGCCGTGAAACCTTCTGGAACTAAATGTGTCCAACATTCTGTCACTCCTTATCCCCTAAAGACTTTTTGGTGTTAGAATAGTACCTGGCACCTAATGGAATTTTTCTGATAACTTTCAGTATCTCTTCTATAACACGTCTTTTCTGTGTGTTGATTCTCTTATTATCTTAGAGCTGGTTGTAAAGTGGTAAGTATATTTTATGGAAAAACACCTGAATTTTGGGGGGCGAGAGGGCTGAAATTTTTTGTGAAAAATTTCAAAATGTTCAGATTTTGGAGGTGAAACACCCAAATAATGGTCATTTTTTGATTTGTCTCCCCTTTTCCTTCTCCCCATTTCCAGTGGCAAAATGGAGGGGGCAGGGGAGGAGGAAAGAAGAAAAAACATAAAAAAAACCCTTTTTTCAGTTTTGAAAACCAAATAATTTTTGCTTTTTTGTGAAAAAAAAATCAGAAAATAAAAACAATTTTTTCAATGAAATTTTTCATTTTTAAAAAAAGGACCATTTTTCATTACAGTTTCATACAAAAATAATTGAGCTGCTCTGCTACATATTGAAGAGCTATTCTTTACAGCTCACTGGTTCCTGTAGTCGTTGCTGCTTATGATGAACCTTAGGATGAAACCTCACAGTTGGGTGCAGTGTAACGTTTAGGATGTCACAAATTGACGTTAATAAACTCAAGCGGGGAATATACTACAGGAACGCCAGGAACTACCACTCCACAAAGAGATCTTGGAGTCATTGTGGATAGTTCTCTGAAAACATCCACAGCAGCAGTCAAAAAAGCAAACAGAATGTTGGGAATCATTAAGAAAGGGGGAAAAAATGAGACAGAAAATATCATATTGCCTCTATATAAATCCATGGTACGCTCACATCTTGAATACTGCATGCAGATGTGATTGCCCCATCTCAAAAAAGATATATTGGAATTAGAAAAGGTTCAGAAAAGGACAACAAAAATGATGAGGGGTATGGAACAGCTTCCATATGAGGAGAGATTAATCAGACTGTGACTTTTCAGCTTGGAAAAGAGACCCCCTGCCCTGAGCCCACTCCTGCACTCCACTCCCCTCTGCACCTCAACCCTGCCCTGAGCCCCTTTCAGCACCCCGCACCCCAACCCCTTGCCCTGAGCCCCCTCCTGCACCCCGCACCCCTCCCTGGACCCCAACCCCCCAGCCCTATATTCATGGCCCTGCATGCAATTTCCCCACCCAGATGTGGCCCTCGGGCCAAAAAGTTTGCCCACCCCTGCCATAGCCTCTGTTTGCCAGAAGCTGGGAATGGGCGACAGGGGATGGATCACTTGATGATTCCCTGTTCTGTTCATTCCCTCTGGGGCACCTGGCATTGGCCATTGTCAGCAGACAGGATACTGGGCTAGATAGACCTTTGGTCTGACCCAGTATGGCCGTTCTTATGAAAAGGTTCTTTTAACAAACTAGGACCTGACCTGCAAACACTTATATACGTAATTAACTTTACTATCATGAGTAGTTTTCACACAGTAGAAAAATTAAGCAAGTATAGAAATTTCCAGAGTCCCTTCATGCCCCAAATTTCTCTCCACTCCTTGTGAGGGATTTGACCAGCTTTCTTCCCATAAAATGAAGTGGAAGGCCAGGACACATACTATAATTCTTTACAGTTCAACAAGATGCTGTCTGCAATTGCAATCTGATAGGCTTCTGGTCACACTTCCTCTTCTATTTGAATTCTAAGCATGTTTGATGATTGTAAGCTTTTTGAATATTATTATTATTGGGTCTACACTATTCATCGGGACTAAGCATGTTAGTTTCCTGTTCTTCAAAATCAAAATAGGAGGCTGAAGGCATTTCCTGTATCAGGAGTTCAGATATCTGCTGAGCTTTTCAAACTTCTCCTTTAATAGAGACTCTGTTCCCCAGGTGTGGCCTAACAGCTAATCATACTGGAGTCTGAGTAACTCCCTTTGCTAACACGGCATGCTGCATCAATGCTATTGTAAATATTACAACAGAAAAAATACTTTAAAGATTGTGAGGTGTTCAGTTAGTACTATAATGGTTAGGTTATAGAACCACCTAAGTTTGATAGAATATTCAGGAGGCAGTCTTATGGTAAGGGACCAAGAGTCAGGACTCTTTGGTAAGTCACATAACCACACCTCTGTACTTTAGCTTACCCATCTATACAATGGTTATAATAATATATACCCACCTCACAGTGGTGTTTGGCAGGCTTAATTAGTTAATGTTTGTAACCTTCTTTGAGATCTTTGGATGGGCAATGGATTTATTATTAATTGTTGGGTATGTGTTGGCTTTGCTTATTTTTTATTATTGAAAAATCCAGTGATGAATTAAAAATAATGATGAATGATCAGACTGTGGGAAGACCTTGAGCAGGTGGAAAGCCCTGACTGGTAAATGCTGATGGGGAAGGAGAAGTGCTCTGCACATGTATCAACATGCATTGTCATGGGACCAAAAAAAGAAAAATCTTTGGCAGGCTGAATAGAAATCAAAGCTAGACATTTTTACCCCCAGCTTGAAGAAGTGATTCTGTGGCCACTGTCTGTACGTACAGTCATTTCTCAACACACCTTGTTACTATTCACTGGGTTGGAAGGCACTGTCTTTTCACAGTGGACTCTTGCATGAATGCCTTGGAATTTCCTGTCAGACAGTGATGCTTTTCGGTCCATCAGCGCTGGCTGGCAGGCTCCGACAGGAGCTGCAACAGACAGGCACCATCAAAGATTTTACTGATGAGGGAGAGGTGGTGTCATCAGCTCCCAAAGGCACGGAGAGCCTGGGTGTTGTTCTGCTCCAAGATGACAACCAGCTGGTCATTCAGAACTGAAGGGAGCTTAAGGACATTAATGTGGATGAGGCCAATGGGCAGGAAAGTGACAGTCATAAATGGCAGTGGGGGGGAGGGCAGGGAGGGAGCTTTCATGAAGCAGATATAACCAGCGCTCCTGCTTCTAAGACCCCAGATTTCATGACCCTACCACACTGTCCCAGCCTAGCTGGAAGTTGTACAAAAAGGCCTCCCCATATCTCCTTCCATCATGTCCCCTCCCTAACCACAGATCTTTACCCTCATGAACAGAGCTAGTCAGGCATTTTTCAGTGAGACGCTTTTCCTCTGGAAAAAATTCTATTTGTAAAAATCAAAACTTGGTTTTGCAAAAATGTCTCAGTTTCAACAAAAATCTCGTCAGGAAGGTTTCTCAGGACCAGGTCAGAATTTCTGGTCAAAACGAGACAGAGACAGAATTGCCGATAGTCCAGTGATTAGGGTGTTCGCTTGAGATTTCAACATTGGTTTTCTTTCCACATAGGAACAAAAACAAAACCTTTTGATTTTTTGGGGTGGGGGAGGGGACGGAGTGAGTGAGAGACCCCAGAATATCCCAGTGGTTGGGGCACTCACCTGGCATGTGAGAGACCCAGCTTCAAGCCCCTGCTCTGCCTGATTCAAAGTAGGGACTCAAAGCTGTATCTCCCAGGTGACTCACTTATTCAGCTACAGAGTCAGGGTATGTCCACACTGCAGTAAAACACCTGTGGCTGGCCCGGCTAAACTGACTCACACTAGGGCTGTGGAGCAATAAAACTCAGTGCAGCCTTTTGGGCCCAAGCTTTGAGACCCCTCAAAGGGGGAGGGTGCCGGAGCAATTGTATAGTCCCGTGAGCCCAAATCAGTTGACTGAGGTCAGTCCCAGGTGTCCTATTGCAGTGTAGACATACCCATAGTCTCTCTTTCTCTGGCACAGTGATTATTTAATTATTTGCACAAAGTGGAACAGCTCCAACAGGAGAGGTTGACTGTATGGCCTGATGAGAAAGAGCCTTCCCGAATCATGGCTGAATCATCCTGAATCATCAAGTGAACATCACAATAGTAAAACAAAAGGGAAATTGCATGCCGTTTCCTCCATATTAGGGCAATTGGGGTTTAGTTTTAATTATTACTATTAATACTTTTTAGACTGCTGATAAATGCACTGCAATTTATTTCGTAAAAGTAATGAAATCTCAATAATATGGAGACTTCTCTGTAATTGAACCTTGACTGAAATGTGGGCTGCGACTATCAGGTTTGGGATAAGGAAATCATTGGGTGTTTACATTGCTAAGACAGAATTAAGGAGGTTCTATTACAACAAACATTGGCATTAAAAGCTACCTCATCTTATGGCCCTTACATTCCAATCTCAGTTCCTTTGAAGCCTTCTACAGCTCTCTCCTTTTTAACAGGCCTGATAATTAAAGCCGAGGCCTAAACATCAGGAGACCTGGACCCATGCTTGACTCTGCCCAAACTGCTGCATGAGCGTGGGTTAAGTTACTTAACTTTATTGTTCTGCAACTTCCCCCTCTGCAAAATAGAGATAATAATACTTAGAAACTCTCCCCAGGCACTTTAAGATCCTTGACTGAAAGATGCTTCATAAAAGCAAACCAGTATTCATAATCATTATTATTTATTAACAGACACCTTGCTATAACTCACTAATAGCTCCCCAAAATATCCCTTGTAATTGGGAATTTGTCCAAGTGGCTTTTCCAAGTGTCTTAGGTTTTTAATGTATGTTCTGCAAAATCCATATATACTTGTAAGGGGTAGGACCAGCGGAGCAGAAGTTAATGGGCAATTTTATCCTCAGGAAGGATTAAAAAAACCAAAAAAACCACATCCATCCACAACAGGATTCTCAAAACAATATTGTAAATAAGCACTGCCCTCTACTGTTTGTAGCATGTCTTAAGTTTCACCTTCAAGATTTTAATTAAAGCACATTAAAGACAAAGTTACCACCTCAGATGGTCAGGCTGACATTTTAATTTTAAAAATATACAATTGTTTTATAGTCTTGTTTGGAGAAAGGGATTTTGGTTAATTAGGGGCAGTGCATGATCCAACAGGTTTCTTCTTTAAGATGAGTGGTAGCACGTTCTGTTTTCCCAGATGGAAAATGTGGCAGGGGAGATATGAGTTTTCAAATCCCTGTTCCATTCAAGACCCACCTTAAAATCATTCCAGGACAAAGAAAGATACAGGGAGTGTTCAAACTTCAGGGATGCTGTGGAAGCTAAAGATCATTCTCTTCTGCAAAAACATAGCTGAAGCAAACAATTCAAACCGTTTTGAGCAAGTCCTCCTCCCTTTATGGCCCCCATCATGTGTATATTTTCCAGTATATTTGGTTGAAAATGAGAAGGTGGCACAAAACAGATGAGGATGCAACAGAAAAGTGCAAAATATGAGATGATACCAACAGACATTAAAAGAAAGAGAAACGATTAGTTTCAGAATCGTGGCAATCCAAAGAAGAAGTAGCACTACAAAGGGAACTGCACGTACACAGTGTATGGAGTTACACTGCCACCAAGGTTTGATGTTCCCAAATCTCTCACACTGACCCAGCAGGTAGCAGTCCAAAATCTCTTGACAAAATGGTTTTGAAATACAAGTCCTACCCCAATCACTGAAGCATGTGAGCCACTCATAGATATGAATGGGCTGGTCTCTTAGTTACATTACACCTTTTGCACCACTCTGGCAGTGTGAAGTGACCTTAAAATGAATGTAAATGTAATTTACATCCACGTTAGGGCCCCAGAGCAGTCCACAAGTGGCTTAGTGTAAATGATAATTATGTCTCAATGAATTTATCCTCACACCACCACCTGTGATGGAGGAAAATGTTATTATTCCCATTTTACAGATGGAGGCACAGAGTGGTTATGGCCTGGATCTTGCAAATCCTTACCGAACTTTACATACACAAGTAGTCCCACCGAAGCAGGTGCTTTAGTGTTTGCAGGATCAGGGCCATAATCAAGGTGTAGGTACAGCTCCCAGCACAATGTGGCTCAAGTCAGGCTGGGGACCCTAGGATGCTACCACAATATAAATATTTGCTGCTGCTAATCAATTTGTATAATTATTTGGGTAATTATTTGTGCTTTTCTAAATTTCTCAATGGCTTTTTTAATTTTTATACAAAAATATATAGTACTGGGATGCTACAGCAGGTCTCCTAGCTCCTAATTGGTCTCCAGGGTGCTGCGAGGGCTAAGAGTGAATCTCCACGAAATCCTCCAGCACACAACTTTAAGCATCCCTCACGACATCCTTTTCCACAGAGAATCTCTGAGCCTGCTGTTCAGCTACCACTTTCAGTGGGGGATTTCAGGGGCGGGAGAAGGAGGGATGACAACTGTGGGTATGTATAGGGAGTGTCCCAAACAGCAACAGGGGGGTGAGGTCTGCTCTAGCTACCTGAACAGTTACTTACTGAAAGACTAGTAGGAGACATGGCTGAATGTTCACCTGGGCCCTTCCCCTCCCAGGGGGAGTGAATGGAGATGAAAGGTAGAATGGCCAATCAGAGGAAAGCAGCAATAGGCATTTCCCCAGCAGGTGAAATCACTCAGGTCTTGCAAGGTGTACCACACCCTCCAGAATGGCAGCTGCAATGATCTAGAAAAAAGAGAAACAAAGCTGACCTCTCTCAGTCACAGCACAAGGCAATGGGCCCTGGAACCTTTAAATAGTGTTGGGGAGACAAACTAGCTCCTCTAGGAGGGTCTTGGATGTTAGAAGTGCTCCATAGGCTGCAGATTAGTAGCTGGTTAGTTATGTTCTTGTTTGATCAATATTTTGCTGAGTAGAATTGGAGAGAGGCATCTGGATTCTGGCTAGATCCCCCTTTGAAATGGGACTGCTAACGAATGGGTGTCTAGCCTTAGCTTTTAATGGCCCAGAGCTGAGTGAGTACTTTGAGGAAGATGATGCAGGGGGCTTAATCTATTTTTCTGATGCCCCAGGAAAGTGCATTGGGTGGTGGAAATACTGGCTTTCACTTCTGTGACTTCTTGCCATCTCAGTCTGGTCTTGGAGAATTCAGCTGCTAAGAAGGCTCCTGTCTAAAGGGTCTCTAGCAGGATCAATAGATTATTTCAACATAACCAAATAAATGGGGGCTTCCTTTGCGGGAGGGAAGGAGGAAGGGGTGGGTGGCTGTGATTTATGACCAGGGGGTTATGAACTGGATGATATCTCTTACTTGTCTTAGTTTAAAACCAACTCAACTCCAATCCCCCCCAAGAAAACCACTCCAGCATACTAACTGCCAGGTGTCCCCGCTCCCCGCCACTGAAGAAGTCTAGCTCTGCTATTGAGTGTTAGATGAGGTAACCCTCCTCTTTTTCCCCCACCCCTGCCCCAACTGGGTAAACTTGTTCCAGTGAATGGTTCAGTAAGTGACAATCACTGGTGATGGCTCCCTGCAGAGAGCAATGCCTGCAACTGTTTGACATTAACTATGACTTGCTTTGGCAGAGCCCGGGACTGAAATAGTGCTGGAGTTGCAGAACTGCCCCAAACAAGCAAGTTGCTCTGAAGCTCTTCAGAGATCTGAGAGTGAAATCTGGTATGTAGGTTAAAGCAGCCTCCAAGTACCTTTACAGCACTGCAAATCCCCCAAGTCTCACTGACTCTAGCAATTTTATATGGATTTCTTTTACACCAGTTCGCAAACAACTGCTTCAGTGTATTCAGCACAAACACCCTTTCTTTTTAGCATGGGCATTCAGGACCTTTCTCTCCTCCACTTAGGTTTGTCCCGCTATGGCTATGGAAGGAAATTCTAGCTGTCTTGCTAGTAATGGGGTTTTTTTTCTGCCTTGCTTTCTGTGGGGGAGAGGTGCAGGTTAGCAGGCTGCATTGAGCAGCTGGGGCTGTCTGTCAGTGAGTGCCCATGAAATACTGGACTTCTAGTAATGGTGATTTCAATCTGTCACTTGTGGGACATGTATCTCACAGGCAATGCCAGAGTAAGCTTCTCCACACCCACCAATGTACTGCAACCCTCTTCTGGCGGGACTTTTACTAGGGTAGCTAGGACTCCATATCACCTCTGCCACTCTCCTCTCTGTGAACAAGGTACTAATAGTAAAGAATGGGCCTACAATGTGCTAGGTCAGGGGTTCTCAAACTGGGGGTCGGGACCTCTCGGGGTTGTGAGGTTATTACATGGGGGGTTGTGAGCTGACAGCCTCCACCCCAAACCCTGCTTTGCCTCCAGAATTTATAATGATGTTAAATATATAAACAAGTATTTTTAATTTATAAGGGGGGGTGTCACACTCAGAGGGGGTGACCCATACAGAAGTTTGAGAACCACTGTGTTAGGTGCTGTACAATTCCCTTCAGGCTACCAAAAGCTCCCAAAGGGAAAGGGGTGCACCATGCAGTAAAGTGGGCAAGGTGATGGTTGGCCACATCTTGATAGTAAATGTCTTTAGAATGCTCTGACTCTTGTTAAATAATAGCTCCATTTATTTTATCTTGTTAATATATGGGTGCCTGTGCACTGTATTGAGAACTATCCACCTACAGGGGCGGCTCTAGGTATTTTGCCACCCCAAGCACGGCAGGCAGGCTGCCTTCGGCGGCTTGCCTGTGGGAGGTCCCCGGTCCTGCGGATTCGGTGGCATGCCTGCAGGAGGTCCACCGAAGCCGCGGGACCAGCGGACCCTCTGCAGGCATGCCGACGAAGGCAACCTGCCTGCCACTCTCGCAGCGACCGGCAGAGCGCCCCTCGTGGCTTGCCGCCCCAGGCACGCTTTTGGCATGCTGGCGCCTGGAGCCGTCCCTGTCCACTTATACCACAAAAGTCCATTAATAGCTAGCAGATGGTCAATACTTGTTTGTCGTGAACAGAACTAGTGACCTAGACTCTGACTGGGTTTTCTTAGGTGCATTTATATTAAGAGGCTTTATCAATGACTGCTGTTTGCCAAGTATATGGAGTCTCCTACTCTTGAGTATTTCATTTACCTTTAGTGGAATCACTCCTGATTCTCACCCGTGTGAGCGAGAGAAGATTTAGGCCCAGAGCCTTTTTGCATCTACTTTTGCTGGCAATACAGAAGTGGTGGTAACCTCGCAGATCTGCTTACAGATATCTGAGGAATATTACTTCAGTTTGAGTGGGGGGGAAGGAGGCTTGGATAATCAAGTAATATATTTTCTTTAATTTCAGTCTTCCTTTTGATATAGGACTAGTGAAGGCAGCAAACCACTACCACCATTAACTGTGACTTGGGGAAACCAGTATAGGAAAGTGGGCCTCAACATTTTGGGCTACTTCTGTAGTGGTTCTGCTGCCGTGGTGGGGTGTATTGTGAAATGGGATGGATAGGCATGACCAGTCACAAGCTGCTGATTCAGCTTCAGGCCACAGACTGCCGTACTAACGAACACTAAATGTTACACGTCATGAGAGGAGAAGCCTGCTAATCGAATATGCGACCTGTGTAACTGGAGGCGTGTTTGGTTATAAAAGGGATAACACGAGGAAACGTTTGCTTGGGTCTTGGCTATTCTGTGTAGGCTTCTGGCTTGTTGAACATGTCTCTAGAAAAGCAAACAGAGGAATTTAAATCCTTTTTATACTTTAACAAAAGGCTAGAGAGGTGACTGAGTGTTCGCTGCTCAGATCAGAGACTGAAAGCTGGACCGACTTTGTCCAAGTGCATTGAATAAGCTTTGCCTTTTTTTGCTTTTCCTGCAAACCACTTCAGCTTCCCTGTGACTTGAGAGACTGGAAGGGAAAAACTGCTGGTCTCTTCCCTCCAGGCACTAGTGGGGATAGAGGAAAAGGGGCAGGAAAAAGCAGCAGCAGGTCATAGACAATCTGGATCTCTGGTTTGGCTGCAATTCAGGAACATGCTTGGCTTTGTTGAGACCACGAGCTTTCTAGAACATGTAGCAGGCTGAGCTGTGGGGACGTGAATGCAGACTGGCAGTCTGAGTGCTGCCTGACATCAGGAATACAGCTCCTCACTGAGGGATTGTCATAGATATTTTTTTTCCCCGCTCTCAGTGCTGGGACATGGAGGACAGCTTTCCCCCAGAGGAGATCGGGTCTGGGCAAAGGCATTTTCGGCTGTCTAAGACCAGCATGCGGAGCGAGGAGAAGAGACTGAGGACTTTCCGGCAGTGGCCAGAGAGCTCACCTGTCTCTGCCACAGACCTGGCTAAGGCTGGCTTTTTCTTCCTGGGTCCTGGCGACCGAGTGCAGTGCTTCTGCTGTGGTGGTATCTTGAGGAGCTGGGAGGCTGAGGATCAACCCATGCGAGAGCACCAAAAATTTTTTCCTACCTGTAAGTTCATCTGTGGTGAAGATGTTGGCAACCAGCAGATGCTCCCCTTTCTGGAGATCTTGGACTATGTGGATGGGCAGATCCTCAGCCTCCTACAGAGGATGGATGTGGAAGAAGCAGCCCTGCCCAGTCAACCAGAATACCCGGAGATGGAAACGGAGGCGATGCGACTAGCCACTTTCCAGAGCTGGCCACCGTACACAGAGCTGTATCCTGAGCAACTGGCCAGAGCAGGGTTCTTCTATACAGGTAGGCATGGCAGGACTAGAGCTTTATCGGTAAATGTCGATACACATCAGTTTGTGCAGTGCTGTGAAACCGACAAAAAAAATTTTCCATTGATGATAAATTTACAGAGAGGCAAATAGTTGCTTGAGACTTATTAGAGTTTGATGTTAAAGATATTTTACTCTGTATATTGACATGTAAAGTTGACAACTTGCCTTTTAATAGTTATAAATCTTCAACGTTTTTGAATCTCAACATCTACTGTTTAAATCTGACATTCCCCCCATTCCCCCAGGAGATCCCTCTCAGTGAAAAATTAAATCAGTGGTTTTCAACTTTTTGAGCTGAGCCCCTCTTTTGAGTTACAATTTTTGGTGCCCCCCCTCAGGTTTACAGGGTAGGGGAAGGTGTGTATAACGGTCTCTGGGGGTGGAGGCAGCATGTGGAGGCTGATGGGAGCAGAAATCGGTGTGGGGCCGCGGTGCATGTTGACACTGATCCACGGGCTAGGTGGCCTGCTGAGGCGAGTTGGGGGTGGAGGTGGTGCACCCTCCCTGACCTGTGCCATGCGGGGCTAGTGTCACTGCTTGGTCCCCCCCAATGTTCCTCTGCCCTCCTGGGGGGGCACACCCCACAGTTTAAAAACCTTTAATTTTAATTAACACAAATAAAAAAGCTTATTAGCTATCAATTATATAAAAACATTTCATTCTGCTAAGGCTATATACAGGTACATACGGTAGGGAAAGCCTCCCTCTGTGTGCGACTGTAGAGCTGTATGGTGTGTCCTGTTAGACAAGCTCTATTTAGGGTTTTTTAATACTGCACCCATATACTGTGGTACAGAAACAGTGGGGATTGGTGCCAGCCACACCATGAAGCCCTCTCCAGTAGAGCCACAACTTGACTCTCCTCTTCTAGGTGTGAGGGACCACAGAGTTCTCCCTAACTGGACCATCCTGAACAGCAGAGAATGAGATTCAGACACCGCTTATCCCCTGCACCACATTCTCACAGCACTGGGACAGAGTTAAGGCCTACACTGCAAATGCCACTGCCGTGGGGAACCTAGTTAGAGCACACCCCTTTCTGACTAGAGTGCCCTGGAAAGTCAAACACCATCGTTTGGTAACTTGGCTTTGGGGCTTTCCAGGTGCATTTACACTTTTTATTTTTAATGTAGCAGCCTCAGTTGGGATTGGGAGTCTCTTCTTCTTCTTGGTAAGGTGGTACTGCATAGGAGCCCTGGGCATGGACCCAGGACCTCATTGTGCTGTGTAAACACAGATCAAAAAGACTCTCACTTCCCCACTGTTGGGTTAGGTTTGGCACAAACCTGTAGTGGAAAGTCTCTGCTCTGAGGAACTTATTTTAAGTTTGACCAGGCGCAACAAGGGGCATGACAGACAAATGAAGATAATAGTAACAGCAATGAGGGGACATGACTGTTGACTTGCTATGTACCTCGTTTGTACCACACTCTTTAGTATCTGAGCACTTGGCTAAAATGTGAAATCTAATGTGAGTTATGACCTTCAAACAGTTCAAGTAGAAGCAAAGTAGAATGTGTTTATGGAGGGGACAGGGTGGAGTTTTTATACTTATTCCTGAAAAAGAAAGACCCTCATCTGTCAGTAGGTGTCCCCTGTTCAGAAGCTGTTTTGGGCTCTGTGGATCCCAGGTAGTTTCATGCTCTTGGATAGAGAAGTCTCTCTTAGGTTCTGTCTAGCTCTCTAACTGCCTGTAATTCTGAGTCATGAATGGAAATTTGAGTTTGGGGCTTTTCATCTGAGGAATCACTTTGAAAACTGCTGTTTTGAACTCTAATGCTAAAATCTTAAATCTTCATTGTCTTTGCTATTCCTGTCTTGGTCTGAAAACTCCTACTCATGGGGTGTCCCCAGTGTAAGGACTCAGGTTTTTCTGGCTGAAATGTGTGAGCTCCCCCCCCCCACATGATCTGTTCATAACATCCACAAACTATAGCTGCACATGCTTACGGAGACGGTGTCTAAAATTCCTTGGTTTGTTCTGTGACAGTTTATCTAATCTCTCTACGCATGCAAGCACTGCATTTGGACCTCCGTGCCTTCCACAACCTGTATTTCACCTATAGTTCTGTAGGGGTTGACCCAGTGAGCTGCTGTTCTGTTTATAGCATTGATAGAATCCCTCTGTGGAACTAAAATTCTTAATGTAGCACTAGACACGTTATTCCTTTCTATAGTCTAACTACATGTGCAGTATTTCTTGTTTACTATATATTAAATACACATGAATACTAACATAGCCTAAATGATTCTCATTGAGTTCCTTGAGAAGGCTTTGCAGTGTACTTCACAACAAATGGTGTGAGGAGGTACCTCTTATTACTAGTCCTGAACTGAGAAACCAGATGTGAAATCGCCACCGTGTACTAGCTCATAGCTTTTCTGGAATTATAGTTATGTATGCTCTAGAGGCAAACACTACTGACAAAAGAACAACCAGCTCAGGAAAACAGAATAAACCAGAAGGCAGAGGTTGTAGTTGAAACCCTTTGTCAGATTTGCTTTGGAATTTGTTTCCTACCTGCAGACCAGCTGTTGAAAAAATACTGAGAATAGGGATCCATCAGGAAACAATCCAACAACATGGCAACCCCAGAGGTCACTTAGACGGGGCAATTCCAGAGCATTGCCAGTCATCTGATCCTCATAGTTCCATTGTTCTAGAGTGTTCAAGGACTTCTGAATGCCCAGTGTTTTGGAACAGCTGTACCGAAATTCCTTAAAGGGTCCAGCTTATGACTCGAAGGCCTATCCACTCCCAGAAATTCTCTTTTTAGTGGGACCCAGGTATAACTTGCTGAGTGGGAAGGTGTAACTTTATATATAGCTTTATTCAAAATCATGCCCTGTAGCAGGCATGCTGATATTGTTAAACCCACTGAATCTCTTGCCCAGTTTCTTCCCTGGGCTGGATGGCTTGGGATCTTTATAATGAGGCCTCCTATTACGAAGGGGAGTGGTGTAAACCAATTTCATGGACCCCTAGTTGGCCGTGTTTATGGGGGAGCAGTTTGCTGGATGAAGAAACAGGAGGGGGCAGCGGTGTGCAGTGGGAGTGGACGTCTAAGGTATACTTGGGATACATGAGCCCACAAAGGGGCTGCACAGTGAATCCATGAATCCCGAAATGTTCATTGACCCAACACTGGAATCCCAATAATTGATTGGTGCAACTTAGGCAAGCCAGCTAGAACTCAAATTTTGAACCAGTGCTCTAACCTGACTCCCTGTCTCTGAACAGGGGCGAGCTGCAGAAGTAGTGAGCCGGAGTCCTGGGACAGTCGTGATGTGTGCTCAACTGTTTGGTCTGGTACCATAGCAGGCTAACAATTAAACATACTGTACCTCCCCCAGCTCTCCTGGTAGCAACATCAAATTGCATGTGGGTTAGTGTAACTAGCTGCTCATGTACCTGACCTCCAATCTTCTCTTAATGCTCCTTTCAGGTCAAGGTGACACTGTGAGGTGTTTTTACTGTGATGGCAGCTTGAGGAACTGGGAGCTTGGAGATGACCCCTGGAGGGAACATGCCAAGTGGTTTCCAAGGTAATTCATGGTATACTAATGCTTGTTGGGGCCAAAGTACACATCATTAGTCAGTTTTATACTGAATGGACCTTGCTCCACAGTCAAACCTCATGCCCCAGGTAAGATTTAACTGGATTATTAGTATGTAGAGGTGTCTATCTCTGTTATCCGTTCAAATCCAACCAGCTCAATAGTGAACGAAGAGTGCTACTAGCTGATAAACCTACCTGAAATGAATCTAGTGGCTTATGGCCTAGTTGCATCATAAAAACTATATCCTGGAACAGCTTGTGGTCAAAGCAGGAATTTTAGTGAGCTCAGGAACTACCAAGAGACTGATAACTACCCCGGAAGCTCCCATCCTAATAAGCGGCATTGTTACTGTTGCAATCTTTTCTCTCCCTCATTCAGATGGTGGTAATGATAATCATTGTACACTTCTATCATTGGCCACAACCAAGTGAAGAGCTGTTGGATTAGGCATTGTACAAATCTACATGACCTGTGTCTACAAGTCTAATGCTTTTCAATCAAAATCACACACTAGAACTTGGCCAGAGCCTTGGAGTTCAGACCCCTATGTCTATAAGAGTTTATGGATCGTGATCTGTGGGTCAATCTCTATTACCACTGCTTCATGGTAACTTTAACACTGCCTTGTCTCTTACCGGCATCGGAGCAGCCCTTGTATTCCACTTGTATTGGCCTTCATGTGTAAAGGCGGGATGCCCTACACCTAGTCCTGCTGTGGTGGCTCTTACAGGTGAGGCCACAAACCCATTTTCCCCGTGATCCAATCTGTCTGAAAGGCTCAATTGCAAAAGCCAGTCTCACAGGCCTAAAATGAAGTCTGACCTGTTCTGGGGAGATCAGGAGCCTCAAACCACCATTCTTTCTGCTTGATCAGGAAGATTTTTTTACAGCAGGGAGGGCCTGTCCACTGTGGCAAGAATGACGTTTACGCTTTGTATGTAGAGATGTTGCTTTATACACCCTGTTTCATTAGGGAGCTTAGTACCACCCTCATGATGCTGAATTTCAGACAAGGTCTGCTATCTTTCACTGGGTATTTGCCTTTTTCTTCGCAGGTGTGAGTTTTTGCTGCAGTCAAGGGGCAGAGACTTTGTAAGCAGTGTTCAGGACTCTGACTTCAACACTCTAGTAGCTCCAGTGAGTTTTAAATGTTTTCTGTTGTTGTTGTTGTGCCGTGGAGGGTAGAGGGAGGTTTGAGGAGACACTTCCCTCCTGTGACTGTTTTGTGTCTTATGATGTTTTCAGGGAGGCTCCTGGCAACGGGCTGAACAAGATCCCCCTGTACCTCAAGGTTTGTGTGGAAATGCATATTCTCTTGTCTTGTCTTTTTGATGAAAGTGCTGCAGATCTATTGCTCTGGCTTCTGCATATTCTAGAGTTTGCAGGCAGAATCCTTTTCTGAGAGGCTTGCATTTTGATATGAAATAGCTTCCAGAATTATTACTAAGAAACTTCCTCTGGGACCTGAAACCAAGGTGAGCTCTGCTGTTGAAAGTGCCTGCTAAAGCTGGATGTTACTTTTCAGCCAAGGCTTTTTTGCCAAAAAATGCAGATTCAGGTTGGTAAAAACATTTAGCAAACTTGTGCTGAATTTACCAATTTGTCTTGGTTGGGGGGTGGGAAGCCCCCAACTTTTGAAAAAATCAGACCACTTCATTTTGATGCTATTAAATTACAAGTTTCATTTTTTTATTCAAACGACTTTCCAATTATTCAAACTGACTAAATTTTGCTTCCTACAAAATGCTTCATCTCACCCCAAATTATTTTTTTTTAAACTTCTCAGAATGGCCACTGAACTAAAATCAGTTAAGTCTAGTTTCTTGAGCAACCAGTTTTGTGGACAAAAGAGACCCGATTAGCATTCAGAATCTGGGGTGCTCAACTCCATTTCTGTAGGCTCCTCCATTGCTAGTGATAATATTGCCTGTGTCCTCAGAACCCACAACAAAGGTATTTTAAAAGTACGTAGATCTGCCAGTAGAAGAGCTTGCAAGTGGTTCTTGGGTGCCTTTTTGAGGTTGATATGAAGGAGAGTTTAAAGCCAGCTGTTTCTGGAAATGGTGATTGTGGGCTAGATCTTCAACACACAGAGACCTTTTGGAAGTTGGGGATACAAAAGCCACTGCATTCTAAGTTTGAGGAGTAAGGGAAGAAAGCTACCCTTTACAGCAGGGTTTCTCAAATAGGGGTTGCCCCTTGTGTAGGAAAGCCCCTGGCGGGCTGGGCTGGTGTGTTTACCTGCCCCGTCCACAGGTCTGGCAGATCACGGCTCCCACTGGCCGCGGATCACTGCTCTGGGCCAATGGGAGCTGCTGGAAGCGGCGCAGACTGAGAGACTTACTGTCCGCCTCTTCCAGCAGCTCCCCTTGGCCTGCAGCGGTAGGTTTCAGGGGGAGGGTCTGACACAGCCCCTGCAACTCCTAGCAGGGGAACAGGAAATCCTATCTTCTCCTGCCTCCAGCCCAGCTGGGGCTACCAGCTGATCCTGGCTCAGGAACAGGGCCACTGGCTGGGATGTCACCAGCTCTGTGGTGGTTTACCTCTCTGCTGGCTGCCCCAGGTGCCTGAAACCATGTACCTGCACTGCTAGGGAGTGGTGTGTGACTGCTCTTGCAGCTTTCCTTTGCTTCCCCATGAGAGTAATTTTCCTGCAGCGAAGCAAAGAAATCTGTGGAGGACATGAATGCTGCACACGTGCAGTGGTGCAGAATTCCCTGCAGGAGTAGTCAATGGGTTTGAAGTCCAAGGGAATGCTTTAGGGTTCAAACTAGTTAACTGAGAACAAAAGGAGCTTGGGGGCATAACTTCATTCACAATTGTCTGCAAGTATTTTGGGGTAGAATATAGCTGAGAAACTGAAGCCAACTGTTAAGTAGCTGCAACCTGGTTTTCATACATCTTAATAGAAGGTTCCCTCAATGAGTTGGAGAAATGTTCAGCCATCTAATCTGCCTGTCCTATAAGGAGGACCTTTTGAAGAGCCTACACTTTTGGGATGGGATCACTTACTTTGGTATTTTATTTCAGATTCTCATGGAAAGGCCTTTTCCTGAATGGGACAGATTGGCTCAGAGGGGAGAGATTTACAGTTGCCTGTTAAGCTCCCCCTCTTTTTTTGTAAAGTGTCTCCTCCCTGTGCTTTACAGATTCTGTGGGGAATCGGGAATTGTCATCTCCTCCTCTGGATCAGTCTTCCGTAGTGCAGAATGTCCTGCAGATGGGCTTTGACCACAGCTTGGTGATGAGCTTGGTCCAGAGTAGACACCTGCTGACTGGCACCTGCTACTTATCTGTGTCGGAACTGGTCTTGGATCTGCTTCAGGTAGATGGGGAAGAGAGCAGCAGTGCAGAAGAAAGAGGTATGGCAGTTTAGCCTCTTAAACCTCACTGATCAATCTAATCACATCCCACCTCCTCCTCTGATGGTCGCTGAAGTTTTAGCACTTCCGTGACGCTATCTCATGGGTCTACACTGTCTCATCCTAGACTAGAATGAAATGCAATAATGCTTCCTTAGCTTCGTAGCCCTGTGATACTGAGGAAAGTGGTTCAGTTGTAGAAGGGTCAGCAGAGTCTCTAGTTATTGGAACATCTGTTACATTAGCAGTCTCCCAGCAACCTGGAGTCTAGCTGCTTTTCAATATTTCTCCGTTACGTCTTGCTTTAAAAGCTGTGGTACTACATTAAGACTTAGGCTTACACCCAGTGCTGACATTGCAGCAAATCCAGAAATGGATTCCTTTTGTGCCTGCTATTTAAACTGGATGATTCAAGAAGCTCTGTCTGATTCGAGGCGCAGTTGGGGGTGGTGGTGGTGTAGAAATATGCTTTTAACATGACTTCTAGCTTAAACTGTGAGGACACAGGCAATTGTTAAAGGAAGATTTCTAGGGTTAGTACCTCCCCACCCTATAACTTCAGTTCTACATAGGAAAGAACAAATGCTGCTCTCCATCACTCCTTTCCATCTCTAACATGCTACAACGCTGGCTGCAATCTTTCTGACCAAAAATAGCCTTTTTATAAAATAGAAATCTTTCTGTTTAGAAAATCCCCCCAAATCAGAATTTTGTGCCCACTTGTTTGGGGGGACGGGACTCATCGGAGTTGGATTATCTAATTTATGGTTCTTCATCAAGTCTTCGTGTTGCTATGAGAATCAGAGAACCCAGCTTTGCTGTCCGATCCCAGGCTGAGCATGCAGGGTTAGCCGCCGCCTCCTAACGAGAACCTTTTTCATCTAGCAACACAGCACACTTGAACTGACATCACTGAAATGACAGCAAAGGACCCCACTCTGTGTGTGTGTGTGTGTGTGTGTGTGTGTGTGTGTGTGTTCTTATTTTTTAAGCATGGGAGCATTAATGCCATCTTCGTTCCTTCTGATTTCTATAGAGCGTACGGAGAGAGAGACAGGTATGCCAGGACAGAGACGAGACGCACAGGCTGAGTGCTCAAAAGAATCAGGTGAGGTAATAAAATCTGCCTGGGCTGGACCACAACTGTCTCTACATCAGGAAATACTAAGGCTCATTACCTCCCATGTAACAGTTACATTGCAAAATAATTTCCTCTTATTATTCAGAATGTGGTAGCACCTCCCAGGCCCCATTCAGGGAATAGGGTCTATTGTGTTAGGCAAGATTAATACACCCAAAAGAGAGCTTACCATGGATTCCCCATACATCACAGTTCACTAACTGTATCCTCTCTTCCTCCCACTGTTCAAATCTCAAACCCACCACCTGTAGACAAACTCTGAGGGGCCCAGGACTGGAATAGCAGGGGTTTGTCCTGGCCATTGTCATGGTCATAATTTTGAACAAAACAAGGAGGGAAAACTATGGCCCTAAATCCAGCTCTTGAACTATGGAACAGAAAGATCCTTTCAAAAAAAAGTCCAGATAACACTGTTCTGTAATAAAACTTCAGTGTGTCTCTTTCAGCAGAGTCTCCACTGAGTACGGAGGAGAAGCTGCGACGGTTGCAGGAGGAGAGGATGTGCAAAGTGTGCATGGACAAAGATGTGTCCATTGTATTCGTTCCTTGTGGCCACTTGGTGGTGTGTGCAGAATGTGCCCCCAGCCTGAGACGATGCCCCATTTGCAGAGCGGTCATCAGGGGAAGTGTGAGGACTTTCATGTCCTGAATCATGGGGTGAGTAAGGGGGAACGTGGGTGGGGGGTACCAGGTGGGTTTTATAGAAACATTTTGTTCAAATGCCTTGTGTATAGTTCAGATGGATTGGAAGGGTCTTGCTTGTGCTTTGTAAAAGCAATGTAGTTATTTTCACTAGCAGGGTAGATGATCTGAATTTAGCCATCTACTTTGTGCCCTAGCTAACAACCACTTCCTTCAAGACTTGCCACTGAGCTGTAGCCCTCTGATTTTGCAGGAGAACCTGAGCTCCAAAAGGGGCTGGAGGAGAGTGTCTGTCTGTCTCTTCTGTCTCCTCTAAACTTGAAAGGCTTTTTTTTTTAAGGGGAAATTCTCCTGCTTCGCCACTCTTAACAAGGATGGGAATCCCTGCTTTGTGAAGAGAGCACTGGAATTCCTCAACAACCTGAGGCCTTGCGTGTTTTCACTGAGTAGCTGTGTTTGGGGATTGGAAAGCTGGCTAGAAATGGTGTTCTGGCATAGATCCTACATTGAAGGAAAAGCTACAAAGAATCTAATATTTGTTCAGACCTTGATTTGTCATGTAACTTGTCTCTTAGAGATGAATCTAGCAGCAGTGATGTCATAAATAAGCTCAGGACTCCATTGAAGAAGCAATGTTCTATTCCAAACAGGTCTTCATTAACTGCACGGAGGAAAGGAAAGGACTAGAAAAGTTAAATTGTGTAAATGAGGAGTTCCTCACACAACTTGAATACTGTGAAAACTCCTTCTGTCTTTCCAGAATCTCCAGTCTGACTGCCACTGATGGCAGCCCCTTTTCCAACACAGAAGGTGCTCCACGAGGATACCTCCCTAGAAATGATGTTCCTAGTCTATTACTAGCAGTCTGGGTTACTGAACAACCTCCCAGAAGTGTCCTGCAGAGCTTCTTCCATGCCTGCTAGGAACCATCCCTTTGCTGGAAGATGACCATGGAAAAGTTCAGTCCTAAATTTTTTCCATTTACAGGATGAGTGGTAACTTCTTTTAGTTTAAATCTGATGATTCTTGTCTGGAATTGTGATTTTATTTTTAAGAAATTGTTAGATCTTTGAGCAGATAAAGGAAAGTTTGCCTGCAGAGTAACTTATTCATGGATTTGAAAAAATGATTTGCTAAGTCTGTAGATTTATACTTCACATTTTGGAATAAAGCATCTTCTGTTACCTTTTTAGACTGGTCTCTCGTGTAGTCTGGCCTATAAAATGCTTTAGTACAACATTCCATCAAGGTTGGGATCCGAGGGCTTGCCTGCTGCATCAGATTGTAGGGTTACTTAGTCTGCTAGCCCATATCCTCCAGTAACAGATTGTTGTGGGGGAATGGAATGGTGTCCATAGCTACCTTTCAGAGTAAACAGAGCTCTTCCCCTGTCTGGGGGCATGAACCAGACTCCAACAAAACATCCTGCCTCTTCTAAGGTGTAAGCAGGACCACACTATTTTGTATCCCTTGAGTCAAGCATTTGGCTGTCTTTTATGCATATCAGCTGAGACTGAGGATCAACTGCATCTTCTCCCCAGTCACTTACAGCCTTTGTCTGGTTCAATGCTCCAAAACACCTAACAGGACTGCAGGCCTTGGCTATATCTGAATGACCTCAGTTAAGCTGGCTGGAGTCTTCCCAGAGCCCAGATGGAGGACATGCTCCATCACACCACCTCTGCAGAGGCAGGGGATATTATTCCACATAACAATATGCAGAGGTAAGAGGAATTGATATTTGAACTGCTAAAAACTTACCTTGGACGCTAATCAGTGAAGATGAGTGGGGTGTTCATAGATTTCAGCACTACCATAGAATAGAAGTGAACTTTTGTACTAACAAGGCTGTTTGCATCCATTACAAACCCACAATGGCGCTAATATGCATTGCTAACTAATCTGGGGGTTGTGCCTAGTTTAAATAGTTGTATTAATCTGAAAAGGAATATCTTAAACCTCAAAACTGACTTAAAAGTTTGTTCAAGAGTAAGAACCAGCTTCAATTCAGAACTTGGCTCACTTATTAGCAGGAGGATCACAGTGTTTTTAATGATGGATATAATTAGGATAGAAACTGAGATCCTGAAAGAAATCTTCTTGTAAAGTTAATCCAGTGTAGGCCATTTCTTTCAGCTGTGAAAGACTGCCTAGGTTCACACATTGTTCACACCAGTATATGTCCCTTTACAATGCCATGCAAAAGACTAGTGTAGTTTTACAGAGTAAAATCAATGCTTTTAGCCAGCAGAGGGCACCATTAACCTAACTATAACATCCAGAGGCTTGAAATCTTTAATTGCTCTTCATTCTTATAACACAACAGACAGGAATGAAATGTAGTTTCCCATGTTAACAAGATAGAGTATTGCACGGGCATACAATGAATGGAATTAGTGCACCAGAAATGAAGTGATTTTGTGCCCTTGCTAATGATAGAAATCAACGGAGGGAAAAGGTTATAAGTTGTAAAATAGTCCCTAGTAGCTTGTCCTGATCCATCAAGAGCATCTGCCCCATTTCAGTGCTCTCGGCACAACAGCTCCCTTTGTCGTAGAACCTGATCTTGCATGGAATGGGATGAAGAAGGTCCTCCAGGCCGTTCTTCATTCCATGGACACTATTGCCATGGACTTAAAAGGTAGCACCTATTCGGTCTAGTCTTTAAATTCCAATGGATAGCTAAGGTTAGGTCTATACTGCAGCTGGGATGGAACCTCCTGGCCCAGGTAGAGGGACTCACCCTAGTAAGGCTCAAGCTCTAGTGTGAAAAATAGCAGTGTGGGCATTTCAGCTCTGTCGGATACTCAGCCTGGCCCCTCGAGCTCAGATGTAAGGCGTTGGGTGCACTAAAGAGCCTGAGCTGCCACCTGAGCCACAACATCCACACTTTTAGTGTTTCAACCCAAGTCTGTCTACCTGGCATGGGAAGTTGGCTCCCAGCTGCAGTGTAGACAAACCCTAGGTGGGGATTAGCAGAGACTCACTTTACTTCCTATTAGCATTTGTCTGCCTATTCACACCATACCTGCAGCATACTTGCTTTGTGGGAGGGATGGCAGGGGAAGGTCTACCCTAACTCTACATATCTTCCTTGGACATTAACAAGGAACATTCTAATTCAGTGAAATAGAAACAAGGAACTCTCCCTCATGCCAAATGTGGCTTCAGGCTTCATGTGTTTAGAGGCTCTTAACTCATATTTTTCCTCTTTGTACAAAAAAGCAAATTGTCTTGCTCAACTGATCTAAAATAATGAGCAATATAATTGCACTCAGGTCATTATAGTGAGACAAGTTGATGGCTCAGGCGGTGATCATGGTAGTAGATGATTACGTTGCTCCACAGCAGGATTTCATCTCAGGCCTTGATCCTTACGTGGTTAGGAGGGGCAACTGCTTTAAAAAAACAAAAAAAAAACCATTCTAGTAGGTGGTTATTGTATTTTTTTAATTACTGTGGCCAACAATGCAATTTAATTACAGTGATGTGTATCCCCTCTATTCCCCCCCACCCCCTTAAAATAAAATTCTTCTTCTCCACAAATTCCCACATGGCTCAGGCCACTCCTGGAGTAAATTTGACTGCCTTGTGTCTCTGTACAAGAGGTCTCTAATGCATCAAGAATTTGGCCTTAGCCCCTGTCTACAGCAGGAGCAGCAGTGTACGTTTAGTGTACACAGACAAAGTTGCTGTAAGCTACAATGTGCACTGGTGTGGCTCACCCAGCCTTGACATTGGGCTAAGCTGTACCAGGAGCAAATCATGGCTTTGCCCGTCTACAGTTAGGACTTTTTCACCAACACAGCTGCCCTAGTGGCTGAAATCAGGCCACACTTCCTATGTGGACTAATCCTTAGGTTATAAGGAGTGGAGAATTCTCAGTAAAGGCAAATAGCCTCCTCCCTGTCCCCCACAGGTAGGGAGAGGTGAGATTGTGTTGGGGACCTTGTCCATTTTAAAAAAAGTAAACTACAAAACTGTTGAAGCCTGAACCACTGGGATTGGCAGGACTTTATTCTTTATAGATCCATGGTGGAAGGAAGAAGGTTCCCAGCTGTTCAACTCTGATGCTCAAGAGATCATGAAGGGTTCCCGTTGGACTTGTCCATCTCAGCCAAGCCTGTCCCATCCATGGGTCAACAAGGCCAGGCCACGGACTAACGGTTCATCAGGACACTCACAAACTGAAAATAAACCTAGAGGCCCTTCATCAATGTACATTCATTGTGTAAAAAAACTGAAGTGGAATGGATTTCATTATCCTAGCATTTCCTCTGCCACAGATCTAGACCAAGGATGGCTTCATTTCTTGCAGCGCCTTTGATTGCTGGGTGCAAAAGGTTTATCGAGCTTATGGATCTTCCTCACTTACGCAGGCCTGGGGGAAAGGGAAGAGGAATTCTATCAACTCAAAAGGCAAAGGTGAAATTTTCTGCATAAGACTGTTTAAACAGTATTGAATCAGTAAGAGCAAAATAACTTTTGTCCTCCAGTAGTGCACCCTATCTATCCTGTGTTCTGCAGGACAGTTGAATGCACACTGGATGGTCCATCTATGGAACTTGCAAGCTTTGAAAATCAACTATGTATCTCCACCACTAGGGGCCAGATTTTAAGAGAGATTTAGACATGGAGAGGCACCTAATGGGATTTTCAAAAGCACCGTGGCACCTAACTCCTATTGTGGGGCATTAGGCTCCTAAGCACTTTTAAAAATCCCACTCCATGGCTATGTGCATCTTTAGGTGCCTAAATACTTTTGAAAATCTGGCCCTAGGACTTGGCATGCTCTGCTGGAGGAACGTGAAAACTCTAGTATTATTCCTTACAAGCTCACCTGACTATTTAATGTTGTGAAATGCCCCACAATTGTGAAATGTTAGTTACAAAAAACTGTGTGCACACGCACGCACTCACAGATAGAAAATGCAATAACTAAGCCAGATGAAACCTCTGCAGTTAAACTCACTATAGAGGCAACAACCAGCAGCTGTGGTACAATGATTTTTAAAGAAATCAATTAGACAATTCCTAACTTGATTTTTTGAATGCTTCAGACCAGAGCTGAAGGTGATTGCACTCCTCCTGGATTTCAGTATGGTAAAGGGAGCTAAGAGCTGCTCATCTGATGTATCCAGAGCTACTTCCACAATGCACTTAAACTAAAGATAGGCCTGAACCAAAGTGGCGGATCCAAATACGCTTGCCAGTACTTATATATTTTGGGGATTTTTAGAAGCTGGATCTGAGTTTGTACCTTGGGTCTATCTCTAATATAAAATGGCCTCTGAGGTTGTGCTGACTGCCTTTTCTGTGTAGCTGTGATAAGGTAGCACTGCTCATGTGTCTAATACGTACTAGGTGACCTAGTACAGTGTACCTTAACTCAGGACGTACACCTGCATGTTATGGGTTCTGTTCCCATTAGCCAGTCCTCAAATGCTGCACGTGGGCAGCTGCTTGTGGTGTCAGTGTTCGTGTGGCCATGCTCAATATTAGAGAAATGCCTGAAGCACAGTGGGATTGGTTAGAAAGCATTAAGGAGAGTGGTGACCCGGAGATGGTTGGAGCACTCCTGTCCCTCCAGCTGTGAAAGGACAGGCTGCCTCACTCACAGGCAACCAGCTGCTGCTTACATAGCAGGGACTGCTCCACTGTGTTAGATATGAAGACGGTAACATTTAGCAACAAAACAGCTGACCAATATAGAAAAATAATGTATTTAGTTTTTTTTATGCTGCAGTAACTCAGTAAAACTGGGCTAGATGCTCACAACTGAAACCCAAAAGCTGGTGAAAATGTGCAGTTGTAACAGAACCAGACCAAGTTTGTAGATAAGTTCTCCAGCACTTGTGAACCTCTTGTGGAAACCCAGGGCCAGTTCCAGACCCCTCTGGGAGCAGTTTCTAGCATCAAAATGATGTGAAATAAGTTTGAGACAGTTTTGATCTAAAAAGAGGTGCTCAAGCACAATTCCACTTTGAGATCTTTTCACAGACTCAAAGGATAAGGATGGTCTCTCTTGAACAAACAAAAATGGACTGGCTCTGACACAACAGCTTTGAAGTGATGGCAATGGGTCATGATGAGTCTAAATCTCCATGTGTCTGAGAGGGCAGCATTGCTATTTGAGTTCTTAATGGTATTAAGTGTGCATTAGCGTTAGTCATAGATGCTTGTTCAACATCTCAAGAGCACTCTGCATGCTCCACATGGCAAGAATTGTTTCAGGTTACAGACCTTGTTGAGTAGTAGTTTTAAGTACTGTAAAATGGCCCTGAGCTGACACCCTGTGTGGAGCAGCCTCTCCACACAACCCCCAAAGAAGACAGTGTTGCAAAGAAACATGGCCTGAATTTCAGCCTTAGCTAATGAAGGATAAAACTGTTGAGCCTCCTAACCCTCATTCATGAAAACTTATTAGGCTAGGAATGCTCTCTGACTCAGCCTGGGGAGAGGGTTGCTTTTAGTTTTCAATAACTCCTTTGTTATCCTGCTCTTTAATATTTTGACCCAGATGCTCATGCACTGAAAACCCTCCAGTCCTAACTTACTTTGTATCCACATTCCTTAAAATATTAGTATTAAAGTTAACAATTAGTGCAGTCCTTTGATGGGCAAGCAGCAATTAGATTGATTGATTAAGGGCAACTAACTTTCACGGTAAACCTTTACAATATTTTTTTCCACAGTCTGTTGACTCCATTTGTATTCAAAAGCAGTTTAATAAAAAACACCCCCAAAATAATCCTTACAGCCAGTGCAGATTGAAATAGGAATAATTGTAACCTGCATGTATTTATAAAGACTTGTTGCTGTGTATGTGGAGCAAAGGGGTGCTAACTAAACATATTTAAATATTGCAATTGTAAGCAACAATGCAGCATACCAATGGGGTAACAAACAGAACTAACAAACAGCTAGTGGTTGTTTGTAGGTTTCCAATTAGCAGAGAACACTCTTACAATCACAATTCAAAGCAGCTCAATCTATTTATTTTATCCAAGAGAAGGTTAAACGGTGACTTGATCAAGGTCTGCAGGTATCTACGTGGGGAAGAGATTTTTATAGTAACTGGCTCTTTAACATAGCAAAGACATAATGAAATCCAGTGATTGGAAGTTGAAGCTAGACCAATTCAGACTAGAAATGAGGTACACATTTTTAACAAAGAGGGCAATTAATCATTGGAGCACGTTACCTAGGGTCATGATGGATTCTCCATTGTTTGAAGTTTTTTAAATCAAGGCTTGGTGTCCTTTTCTAAAAGACACGCTATAGCTTAAAAGGACGCTATGGTCTTGATGAAGCATTCAGTGGGTGAGGTTCTCTGGCCTGGGTTATGTAAGATGATCTAATGGTCCCTTCTGGCCTTAAGAGTCTGAGAATTCAGAAGATAGGGCTCTCCCAGGAAAAGAACCCAATAATGAGCCTGGGATCCTATTGCTCGCAGATTACAGGATGCTTTGGTATTAGTATATAGAAATTGTTCCTTTTTTGTGTCCAGCTCCTTCTGCTCCTCCTCCTGCTAGATGTGTGTGGAGGAGGGGTAAGAGCCCAGACTGCTAGTAAGCAAAAGTTATTACAATCTGGTGGCTATTGTGAAATATATGGGTGCTGTCTATCCAGTGCTTGGTAGCTAACTGCACACCCCAAATTAAACAGCACAGTACCACTGTGTACAGTCTCAGCAGGAGGATCATGGATTGGAAATTGAATGAAGACTGTGGGGTTTTGTAAGGAAACTTGCACTGACACTCTCCATGCTGCTCCAGGTTGTGAAAGAAGCTGACATTGATAAGTGAAGTCTTATTTCCACATAACACACAACTATTTTTAAGAGAAAAGCAACCTAATCTCTCTCTCTTTTTTTTGTGTGTGCAAAAGTGCAGTTTTTCTCCACTGCACCAGGTCAGTAAATCAAGGAGCTGCCCAGGAACCCTGCAGCTTCCACAGATGCAGGAAAATCCCATCCCACAATGACAAAGTGAGAGGGAAAAATCAATATTTAATCTCCAGCCCCGTCCCTCCTAATAAGGCCACTAAGCCCCTCAGTTATGAGAAACTGAACTTCTTTTCAAAACTCACCTGTTCTCCTGCAGTGACATAGCGCGTTTGAGTGTGCCTATGCATATGCATTTTGGGAGCATCTGCCCAGATCTATTTTAAGGTCAATTTCCTCCTTCCAGCCCCACCTCTCCCTCACCTTTTGCTTTATGGGAGAATTCTGCTATAGCATCAGACTTAAAATCATCCTTCCTTAAGAGTTTCCGCACACCGAGGTGCTCTCCTGAAGATTCCATGCAGAGAGTAACAGAAATTCAATGTCTATAGCTGCTAAGCACATATAATACTAGCCTTTAAATGTAAGTATCTAATTAAGAAGCAGCTCTCAAGTGGACCACACAATAGCTCTTGTGCAATGAATAACAAAATGGGGATTATTAGAGGGCAGGAGTTAGAATTCAATGACGGATCTATCAGAGCCGGCTCTAGGCACCAGCGTTCCAAGCATGTGCTTGGGGTGGCATTTTGGCCCTTTGGGGGCAGCACTTTTCAAGGGGCGGCACTCCGTTTTGTTTGTTTGTTTTGCTTCGGCAGCGGCACACTAGCTTTTTTTTTTTTTTTTTTGCTTAGGGCGGCAAAAAATCTGGAGCCAGCCCTGGGATCTATGGTAGGCATGTGAGGGGGACGGTTGTGAAATGACTGCCTTTCACCTGAGCTCTACTACAAGGACTGTCTGTATAAACCACTGTTTCCATGGGAAACAGAATTCCAGCAAAATGAACTCATAAAGCCAAACGTGTATGATCCTGTATGTAAACCATAAAACACCCAAACATGGGGGAAATGCCCACTTTCCACTGCACAGGGTGGCTGAGAAGTGGAGAATCTATACAGGGAGACCAGGCCAGCCTCTGCATGTCATGGAGCCAAGTCTTTAGGTGGTCACTCCATGGAACTGCACAGATGTAATGGACTAAAACCCTGTGTTATGACTGGCTGGGCGCAGAGCTGAGATGTAGTTTTAATAGCTGGGCAAGGGAGGGGAGGATTCTCTGCCACCCTTCCCCAGCATGCATACAGTTACCTTGCACAAAGCTCTCTTACCGAATCTTAGCACGGGGGACTAGAATTTACTCCATTGTGAGAGGCCGTAATGAAGCCATGTTAGAAACCAAGGATGGCCACACTAGCATTCACAGCTTGAACCCAACCACACCCTGAGGTTGAAAGGAATTGACTTCACCCCTCCCAGGGATCTGTCCCATCAAGTGTCAAACCCTGACAAGGGAACACCTGCTAGAGAAATCCGCCTATTAGAGAGTAAACAGAGCAACCTTGAGCCACTGAGCTGAGAGGCACCACACGCTTCTTAGCACGGTAGCCAATACTTACAGATATGTCTGCTTGCACAAAAGGTTGGTGGGTTTTTCATTGACATGGTAGAGAGGAAATGGATCAAATCCACCAATGAAATCAACTGAAAGAAATCAAAACCCAAATAATAATAAATAAATAAATAAACATATGGCAAGGATGGTGACAGGAAAGCTGGTGCGTGGCATGACTTAACATAAAATGGTGCAAAGAACAGAAAGATGATTACCAACAGCCCTGCGTTTGGCACTTATCTTTGTACATGAGACCTAATACAGACTGGAAAATTCTGCCTATAAAGACCACTCAACCTAAACCTCTTGGGAAAGGAAACTGTTCACTGTGTGAACTCCAGCTACTGCAGAATTTTCAATCATGGGGGTGGGGAACCCCTGAGGCATCCCTCCCCACTTCAAATCATCATCACGTTGTGTCATAGCGCATCAGCCATGAGTGGACAAAGCAGACCGTGGCCTTTCAGAAATGTGCTAACAGAAAGACTTTGAGCGATGATAAGGGAGTGGATGTCTGCATGAAAGCAGGTAGTAAGCAATATCTCTGAAGGTTGTCTCCCCAAGGGCCATTTGCTTGCTTGTAGGAAAACAAGACAGTGACAGCAGTAACTGGTTTATTATAAACCACCCTAGTGCCCATGAACTTGGTGGTATTCAGATTTCTTCAATTTAAATATTTTTATGGATTTAAAAAAAAATCAAAATGCTTCCTTTCCCCAATGCTCAAATAATGACAATGGAACTGGTCAAAGGACTTTTTATGACACAATTTCCCCTCTGCCCATTGTCAGAGTTTTCCAGATGACCTGACTGGGAAAATCTTTCTGCTCTTCTAAAATTAATCATATTTTTAGACCATGTGGCTCCAACAATATATTTACAGATTACGGTTGGGATTGTCAAAGGAAAATATGGGAGTTAAATTTCAGAGGGGGTTGGGTGTCTAACTCTCTCGGGCTCCTTTGACAATTCTACCTAGAACATTTTGTAGATGTTCAACTTAAGGAAGATTCTCATAGAGAATGTCAGACTGGCTCAGACATGCTCCACCCAGTCCAAGTATCTGATCTCCTACAGTGACTATAATACCAAGTAGTATAGGAAGTTATGGAATATTCTCTCCATAGGGAAAGTTTCTTCTTAAATCCCATCAGTTTGAATGTGGTTTACACCCTGAAGTAAGAAAGTTTGTATCCCTTCCAAACATATTTTAAAAAAATATAACTCTGGATATTCTCATTAACCATATAACCATTCCATTTTTCTTTCCTGAAGGTGGCACTGTTCTTTTAAGCTTCAGTTACATATTTTTAAAGGTTGTTGGTAATTTTATTGAATATTTTGTCAACACAACCTAAAATAGAAAGAGAAGCATGAAAAACATTATAAAAATATTTTAAAATATTTAGAAATTGAACTTCTTAGCAGCCACCCAAATCTTTGTTCTGACAGACAGCAGGACACTGCTGTTGTGACACTGGAATGACTAGAACATAGGTAAAATTTTCAAAAACACATAAGCATCATAGGACCCTAATCCCAATGACTTTCAATGATACGTAGGCTCCTAGGGCCAGATTTTAAAGGAACTCAGATGCCTAACTCTCACTGATTTAAAAATATCTTTAAAAATCTGGCCTCTATCTGCCTATGTCACTTTTGAAAAATAAGATGTAGGCACTCAAGTCATTTAGGTGCTTTTCAAAATGTTCCCTGATAACTTCAAAAATAAAAATTGGCCAAGATTTTTGAAAGTGACTAGTAGTTTTGGTTGCCTCTGTTTTTGTGTATCCAACACCAGAGATATTAAAGAGGCCTGTTTTTCTGCTCCCTGAAAATAAGTTATCTCAAGTTTGGCATCTAACAACTGAGGCACCCAAAATCCTAATCACTTTATAAAATCCTGATCATAATTCACTGGCGATACCATCCATAGATTATTGTGCATTAGCACATCTAAAACACTCTTGCCCACAATCCAGGGTTAGTGGATCCCATTGCTGTTTTTTCTCATGAAAATCACGTTAGCACTGGCCTCCTGATTAATGTGTCTCAGCACTCATAATTACTTCATGCTGCACATCAAAGGAACATTTAAAAGAAACCACAAATGGGAGAGAAAATTAAAACTCAGCTCAAATTTGTTCAGGTCACTGGAAGGATCTACTGCTGTGACTGTGAAATATTGATGGTGTGTCATTGTTAATTATTCAAGCTGGCATTTCAACTCTGAGCCCGAGAAACTGGGATGGAGCAGAATTTTTAAAATTCTGAAATTAACAGCAGTATGTGTCTAAATAATTAATTCTACTTGTAATGGCTTCTGGTGATGAAACCATTGTATTTAAACCATGTTTTTAAAAATAGTATTTAAAGTTACATTAAATCTAAAGCCCTTTGGGTAAAACATACAGATGACATTCTTGGTGAGAGAGGGGAAAAGATGATGGAGCAAACTTTGTTTTTTCATTACTTATAATACAGGCCTTTGTTAAATAGCTAGCTAGCTCTAAGCAAGTAACCAGTAAAGCCACCGTGGTCGCTACAGCCACACAGGGAGCAAGAGAGAAATAGAGAGGGCAAGCCAGACTAGTAGTATATCTCATTATATCCATTTGAAATAAACTTTCTCACTTACCTTCTAACATCTAATTCAAACCCATTATTTTTCAGCAAACATCCTTGGCAGTGAATCTTTATAGGATAAAGCTTCTCACATTAATGTGAAGGGCTAGAAGCCTCAAAGAAGTAATACTGGTATATAAAGCCTTTAGGTCAGATCCTCCGTTGAAGTAAATTGGTGTAAGTCCATTGACTTGGACAGAACTATGCTGACTCACACCAGCTGAGGAGCTATCCCTTAGATGCAACCCAAAGAAACATGCTTCTAAAGAGAACATCCTATACTGCTCTTTATAATCAATGGACCCAATCTTTGTGCACCTAAAATCATGTGGTTCAATGGGAGTTTTGGAAATGCAGGAAAAAGCTACATGTAGGTGGGTAAATCCAGCTGACCTTATAATCAAAGTGCCTTTCCTTTGGCTCTCTGCTTTCCTTTGGCACTGTAAAATTGAACCCTAAGTATCTAAGAGAATTGCAGATCAAGCATAAGGAGAATTAGTTCATTCATCTTCTCTACAATCCAGGTACAGGACCACCTCGTTTTGCAAGTTAAATGCTCAGTTTAGTTATTTGTCAATATTCTTGCCCTCTATTTTATCCTGAGCTTATATCATGAAGTGCACAGGGCATGGCCTTCCTGCTCAGTTGAACATACTGGACCTGATTCTCCATTCACTTACACCAAGTTTACTTTGTTAATACTCCACTGATCTCAATGGCATTATTCCTAATCAACACCAGTGTAAAAGGAGAATCGGCTCCCCTGTTTCTGTCTCTAATACCCAGACATGATCAGTGGACAAAGCCAAACCTTTGTGCTAAAATAATCAGAGAAAACAATATGAGAGTTCAAGACAGAGGAAAGGATCTCACGGTAAATTTGTCCTTGTCAGGCAGATGTTGCAGTGATGCCATTTATGTGGTGAGATGGAAAGATTGATAAGAAAATGTCACCTCACTTCCCCTGACCTTCTTCCCCTTCATTCACTGGCTGAAGGCCTATAGCACTAGCTCATGAGACAACATCCTTGAGAAAGAGAGAGAGAGTGGTTTTTTTTACGAAAACGGTTGCCCAGGAATCTGTTGATGAATACTTACAGCTGTCCTCTTCTTCTGTAAAAACACTGACAACGTAACAGGCATAGACAAAGCCCACCAGCTGGAAAACAGAGAGAAGAAATCATTCAGCACTTTTGCAGCCAGACTTCAGCAGCCACCACCGGAATGGTGAAACCAAGTAAAATTTGCCATAAGGTATGCAGTGCAGGAGTCAGACTGTGGTGTCATATTTCTCCCTAAATTCTTTCCAAAAAATCACAAGCACCACTCACAATCCCAGAGCAGCAAGATACTTCTGCTAATGTAATCAGTACTGAAATAACATAGCAATGTTGCCATTTAAACTGTAATCACTGAGCTTCAGAGTTAACACCTGACTGAGATGAGTCATTCACACCTTATGTTCACACTACTCTGAGAGCTATTGTTTCAGGTTCCCTGTTTGCACACAGTACTGCTTTAGGTCACAGTTAGGTTTTCTTCCCCATAAGGACTGGAAACATTTCTTTTTGATGAGGATGCCAGAGAAGTACTGGGACAATGTGCCAGACAGTATCCACTTCATACAACCCCTTCTACAATAGCAGTCAAATAGACACATGGAAGAATACTGATTTCACTACTGAACAGATGCAAGGGGAGGAAAACTCATTGGCTAAATCATCCTATAGATATGGTCAAGCCTTTAGGGGGTAAGTTAAGAGATAAATACCTTGGTATTATCCATCAAGAGAATGGGACCAAGTTCTGTTTTGCTTTGTAGGTAGACGAGATGGGACAATTAGTTTTGAAATTAACCATAAATGTGGGAATACTTTGGCTTTTAATGTAGTGACACTGAACTCTCTTAGACTTGGAAATGGAGAAATGATTGGAAGTAACAGTGAGGAAACTTAGGGCAAGATGCAGAGTCAGACTCCATGTCCATACAAGGGAATAAGAAGAAACCCCACACTTCTTAAAGCCCTGCTGGAGCTCCCAGACCTTGGGTCCAGGTGCACAGCAGAATTTTTAGCTGTTTACTCCCTCCCAGAAGCAGGTTGTGTGGGAAATGGGCAGGATCTTGACTCCACCTCCTCTACTCACTGGCCAGAAGAGCTGAACCAGTGGGTGGTGTTTCATAATTCATGGGGTAGTATAGGCCAGCTTTAAATTACTATCTCCTGTGAGGAAGCAGGGAAGGAAAAATGACTCAGTGGGGTGTCTCTGGAGTCACAATGCCTCCTGGAGCTGCTCCTGACTTGATGCCGTTTACATATTGCTCATTGCCCAGAGTCAGGCCTAAAGTAAGAAAACAGACTTGAAATTTCAAAACTGAAGTGGACCATCACCTCAGAACCTCAAAACAATTAAAAAAAACCCACACAGAGGCTCACCACTTTGGGGACAGTCATAGAAGCTCTAAAATGTGCCAGACCCTGTTGTCCTCATGTTCAGCAGCAAGAAAATACCCAGATTGAGTAAGGAAGGAAGAATCTGGCCCTAACAGAATGATCCTGGTTCAGCAGATTTGTATTTTGCTCTACTTTCTGTTGATCAAATATCTCCTCCGCACCTAGTATTGTGTCCTTACATAACATTCCAGTTAGCAAGATCTTGGTTGACACTAACCACATTGTTAAAGTTATTGTGAGCCACAATTATTTGTTTTCCACCGTGAACTCAATGCCCTTTAACAAGAGTTAGAATGTGGGAAACAATGGCTCACTCCAAGGGAAGACAGAATGATGCATGAAAGGACTCAGAAAGTGGAGTCCATTCATTTTTAATATGACAGAAAAATACATCACACCAGAAAACAAAGGCAGAATAATGAGATTTCTATTGAGGGATCATAAGACTTGCTTGTGTGCTGCAGCTCTCTGAAGACAAGAAACACCTTAGCTGGAGGAAACTAAGTAATTATTTTTATAGCACCACCAAACCTTCTATTTCTTTTTAACTTCCTATTAAAAGTTAAATGCAACAACAGAACCATCAGTTTGCTCTCTTGAGCCTTGTCTCGTTCCATGGAGGTACAGTCCAGCATTGCTGTGATGGAGAGACAGCTTTCATCACTCATTTTCCTGCTGCGTAGTTTCCAAAAGAGGGCTACTTTACCCCTTCGTCTCCATTAACTACAGTTTACTTAACTCAGAAAAGAAGCCAACCAGTTGCAATGGCAATCACAAAACCACACGACATACAAAACTAATTATGCCTGGGGAGCTTTGAGAGAGTTACCTGTTTAAGTGGCATCACTGCTCTCTACAGGCATATGAGAGAAGAAGAATGAATAAGCGTTTTCTTCTGATTGCTTTTCTTTGTTTGTATTATGTTAACAGGGAAAAAAGACGGGGTTTTTTTTGGTTTTGGGGTATTTGTTTTGTTTTGCGTGTTTAAATTTGCGTTTGTTGAAGGAGAGAAATGTACCTGGAACTGACCATGGTGCTGAAGAAAGGCAGCAAGCCATATTCCTTTATTAAATTAGGCAATATATATATATAGCTATTAGATAAGGGACAAATAAAAGCTATTTGTGGGACTACACTCCAAATGGCTTCTGAGCATTTCTCCATGCAAGACTCTCTGATTGGCCCCTCTAAGGTGTCACTGGTCCATGGTTTTCAAGTTTTGGGTGACTGCAGTAAGAGTGCTGGCACCATCTTATGGATAGGATCTCTTGGTCAATCCCTAGAATGGAGAATTCAGGTGTTATTAAGGTGCAGATCCTCCTTTGTTACCTCTCCTCAAAGGTCCAAAGGTCATTTACCTCTTCTTGGGCTGAACTTCAGTGAATTATCCAGGAGCTAAGATTCTAAAGTGTCTAAGCAAAGCAAACATTTATAAATAAATTAAGAGATCATCAGATTAAAGATAAATACTTTGAAGAAACATATTTAGATTAATTGAAATAGCTCCTTTTACAAAAAATATGATGCTCTTATCTTTAGCATGCTGTGTCTGTTAATTTCTCATGTCTTCCCTTTTTCATTCCAGCAACTCTGATCTCCAGTCCTAGGCATTAGTGACCTACAATCTGTTGTCCACTGAGGATCTAAAGAGAACTGGAATGATAGGAAGTAGGGCCAGTTAATATCAGGATGACAAAATGTCCCACTGTTTTCTGGTTTGCACCATCATCCATTGTTTGCTTGATCTGTGAGACTTAACAAAGCTGAACATCACAATACAATTGGGCGAGGACAGGTATTTAAAAATTAATCACTGTGACAGAAGCATCTTTGATGCAAATTTTTATAAATTCCTGTGTCTTTGAAATGACGGTAAGAACCTGGAGACTTATATTTATTAATTTCTTAGTATGTTAGAGGTGAATTTTGGCTTTTGGTTACAGCAGCGAGCCAGGATCCCTGGGTTTTATTCCTAGATGTAACATTGACTCACTGTGTGGCTGTGGACAATCACAGTTGGTGTAAGTTTATCAATCTGTAAAATGTACATAATAAATAAGTCATGTATGTCACATGATTACCTGGAGTCAAATGAAAACCATCTAATTCACATGAGTGATGTGAGACTTGACTAATAGATGTATGATGCTTTTTGAAATCCCATAATAAGAGGTACATATGAGGCATTATTATTTAGGACCTGATTTTTCAAAGCACAAAAAGTCTAGGACAGCATGCACAAGTGTGTGAGCATTTCTAATCTGCACCTGCTATTACCATCTCTGTGGATATGTCTACACATGGAGCTAGGGGTACAATTCCTAGCTCACACAGACATGCTCATGCTAGCTGTTATTGAGCTAGTGTGCTAAAAATATGGTGTAGCCACAACTGCACGGGCAGCGGCAAGCAGCAGCATGGGCTAGCTGTGCTGGGTACATACCCACGGGGTTTAGGCATGTTTGTACCTGGGGTCGCTAGCCCATATCATCGCTTGCTATGTACCATGGCTACACTACTATTTTTAGTGTGTTAGCTCAGTGAGAGCTAGCATGCATATATCTATGCGAACTGGGAATCCCACCCCCACTTCATATTGTATGCCTCTGTGTGCAAATTTGACCTTTGATAGATGTTTACCTGCCTGTTTGCATACACAGAACTCTGATGTGGGTGCATCATGTAATTCCAGGTTCAGATTCAGAGTACAAATACACACACACACATACAGGGCCTGACCTTAGTGGGCTTTGAAAATCCTGCCTTTAGTATTTTACAGGGATCAGTATAAAATAATAATAAAGCCAACTCATTGGACATTCACTAAAACATCCAGGAATGGGTATTGCATATCTACTGATTCACAGGAGATTCCAGGTAGGCCTGCTTGTATCTTCATACGTTGTCATCATTGAATCATAGGACTGGAAAGTACCTTGAGAAGTCATCTAGTCCTGTCCCCCACACTCATGGCAGGACTAAGTATTATCTAGACCATCCCTGACAGGTGTTTGTCTAACCTGCTCTTAAAAATCTCCAATAATGGAGATTCCACAAACTCCCTAGGCAATTTATTCCAGTGCTTAACCAGCCTGACAGGAAGTTTTTCCTAATGTCCAACCTAAACCTCCCTTGCTGCAATTTAAGCCCATTGCTTCTTGTCCTATCCTCAGAGGTTAAGAACAACAATTTTTCTCCTGCCTCCTTTTAAAAACCTTTTATGTACTTGAAAATGGTTATCATGTCCCCCCTCAGTCTTCTCTTGTCATGGTCTTGTCCAACTGTGAATTTTGGATTAACAGTTATGCCAAACTTGATTCCTAATGGTGTGTACTCCATATAATACACAGATAAACCTGATCTAAAGTTGTTACTTCTGTCATCTGTGTCAGAGAGGTCCAGGGCAGCATTAAGAATGAGAATGAATTATCTTGCACCATAAAGGTAGAATTCACATAAATGCTTATATCAGTCATGCCACTAGGGTCAACCTGTTAAACCTCCTAAAAACTTGTTCCACGATTAAGAGGTATTGAGCTAGCAATAAAGGCTGCTATGAAGTTTTCTTTGCAAATAAATTTACCTTCCCCCTCCCACTAAAACACCCCTTCTCCATATAGCAGGCACACAAACAAACAAATCAGTGGACAAAACCAGATCTCCTAATCCCAAATCCTTGGAAGCCTGAGTTGTCTTTCTGTTTCTGTTTTCTCCTCAACTTTGTTTCAACATAGCCGGCTTTGTGTTTCAAATTTACTCTGTTTTGACCTTATAACCCACGACTTTGTGGCATGGATTTCATCAATTATGAATTACTGTTTATTCAATGACTTATTTCCGTTTTCTCTAAAAAGGTTACATTAGCCTCCCTGCTCAGCCGGAAGGGGGAAGTTTCTGGAGCGGAGGGAGGAGGGACATACAATATAAATCTGTGCTGCATTTTCATGTTGCCTGAACTAAGCTATAATTAAACCTATCACTTCAGGGATAAAGTGAACTCCTGGGATCTACACTATGTCTTGCCTCATGCATGAATTATGAATGAAATAAAGCCAATAGAGATGAAATAAAAATTCCCATCACCAAGTCTGCTTTCAGTGAGAGAGTCTGCTTGAGTGTGGGCTGAGTTAACTCCAAAAGGCTCAAAGCTTTTAAAGTGGATTCATTGCCAATTGTTTCTTCACCAAACTTGAGAATTAGGGGATGGGTTTATTCCATTTCATGTGTAATGAATATAAATCCTTCGAAAGATTTACAAACAGTGTGACAAACAGCCCCATTTTTAATAATGTTTTCAATCTTTACAATGTTGGGTGGAATAAGTAGGATGGGAGGGAATTCAGCGGGCAAGCCCCTGCATCAGGAGACCCACCCTGGATAGCAGTCGTTCATTTACATCACAGAAGCCTCAGGAGAGAAGCCAAAGATCATGGCTGTATTTCACTCCTGTGTAGGATGCTAGCTCAAGGCTCACCTGCCACTTAGGTCTCACTTCAGCCCAGTCTATCGCAAGCCCTACAGTCACATTAGACTGTGACGGAGAAAGAGATGCAAGATTATACTCTCCCATTAAACATTGTTCCTTGCCCTTCAGGGTACACTCTCCAATCTGAAAGCAGTGGATTAAACACCACTGAAGACACCTCAAGACAAACAGGGGAGAAAGAAAGCCCCCTGGATGGTAACAATAATGGAAAGGGACACTTTTGTGAGAACACATTCCATAGAGCAGCTTTGCACACAAAGCCCCACCACATATTTTTGATGCTAGAGAAATTCAAGGAGAATGGTGAATAGGCACCAGGACAAAAGGACGGGGGAAGGGTTTGCATGTTTCTTTGGTGCAGAATAGAAAAACGATTCAGGTGCTGTTAAACATGTAAAGGCTCCAACAAAAACATCCTCCAGCTACAACTGGAATAGATCTGATTTGTTGAAATTTAATTTTTGCCTCGGCAGGGAGGAGAGGGAGAGGCAGGAAGAGAATTTACACCATTTTGATCTATTAGCTTCTTTTATAGCATCATCCATCAAGGTGTTTGCCTACATGAGAAAATGTTCCAAGGTTGATGTATACAGGGAAATATCAAGAGCAGTTCAGGACAGAGGGAGGAAGAAATATGAAAATAATCAAGACTCAATGGTGATTTTAGTGGCACATGAGAGACTGTGGCCTTTAATGGGGTTAGGTTGGACTCCCCACCAACTGTAACAGCTTTTAGGGTAAGTTAATTATTTATGCTAAAATTTAGTACCTCACTTGTTTCCAAAGAGATTAAGCAATTGAGTTCCAGGAAATCTTGGATTTATTATTATTAATTATCTGTATTAGCATAGCACCTACAAGTCCTAATCATTGACCAACCCCCATTGTGCTAGGCGTCGTACACAAAGATGTCTAGAGAGGATGCAATCACCGAATCTCATTCTCCACTTGCACCAGTTTTACAATGGTGTAACTTAAATGGAGCCATTCCTAATTTATAGCAGTGCAAGTGAGAAGAGCGTCAGGCCCCAGGTCTCCGGAGGATGGTTCCTCTCACAATGCTCCCACTCAGCAAGCTCATTCAAAAGTGCTGCCAGTAGAAGAGGACGACACTGGGCATTTATCCCTCCTCCCCCATCTGATTGGCAGCTGCAGAAGTGTAAGAGAGGAGCAAGACAAAAGATTCATTATGGCCTCAGGAATGACAGAGGGAACGAAAGCTTACAGGCGCCACACTTCAAATAGGAACCAGTTGTGGCAGAAGAGCCCCATTTTCACCACCTGTAAAACCTAAAGGAAGCGAACAGAAAAAGCATTGCAGATGGCCAAGGATTGAAAGTAGTTTTCTTCATAAAATTCATAGGGGGTGATCCCCCTTTATTAACTTCCTCCCATCCCATGCTGTGTCACAGCCCCATTTATCTTTATTAATACAACATCACTGATGCGCATCTTTGACTGATAAATAAAAGACAAGGGGTCAAATATTGCTCTTAATTTCTCTGGTATAATCGGGATTCACAGTAGTGTAACTGAGAGCAGAACCTAGAACCCTGTTCCTTCCCCAGAATGGTTACAATTTGAGCATGTTGGGATTTTTCCTTCTGAATGATCTTTGATGAAAAATGCAGTTTCAGCAAATTCAAATCCCTCCCCCCACCCCAATTTAAGATTTTGGTAAATTTTTTCAAATGTCCTCCAGGAAAATCAAAACAAAATATTTTGTTTCAAGTCAGTTCAAAATACTTGGGTTTGCTGACACTGACACACAACGTTTAGTTTTGAGTCAGTTCAACATTAAACTGCATTTTCCTGTGGTAGTGCCTTGTCTCACAGGGGTTGTAGTTTAGATGCCTGATGCCCCCATTCTCTCTAATGGGCCAGACTCTAACTGTCCGGACTACATGTTCTATGATGCTACAGAATCTCCCCTTTGACCAAGCAGCGTGGTGCATCATGGGAGTCACATGGCTGCAAATGTATCATAAGAGAGATAGTCCAGCCATGGTAAAAATAGTTGATTGTTGAAATGACTTGAAATGAAACATTTTGAGTCAGTTCAGCAAAGCAAAATGAAATGGTTCAGTTTGGGAATATTGAAACTTTTAATTTTGATCAAAAAAGCACGAACAAAACATTTTGCCATTTACAAACCAAAATTTTTCATTCTTTGAAAAATGCGTCTTTCAACTTTTTGTCCTAATTTGGAATGAAAACAAATGTTAGAACATCAGAATTCCCCATGAGACAGAAATTCACATTTTCACTCAACTCTAAATACAACCTAGGAAAGACAAGATGTTAACATACCATGGATACAAAGACAATAAAAGGAGAGGCTACAATGAGATCACATGGTCGCTTAGGCTGGTGATGCACACTGTCTTAAGAGACGTAAAGTATTATTTTGGTTTTAGATACTATTATTTTGAGGTTTGTAAGCCTCATGGTCTATGTGTATTTATTGAGGAGAAACTTGAAAGAGGAGAAGGTGGAAGCATGACAGATGGGCTCAAACAGAAAGTGTTCCTGTCCAGCTAAGCTTAGTCAGCTGTGGAGCTTTTTAGGGCTAGTTTCAGGGGAGAAAGAGAGAAGCAGCAATTCAGCTAGGAAGCTCTGAAGACAGAAGTATTACTTCTGTTGCTTTGGGCTTTTAAACAATTCTGGTCTTTGGCATTAATGCTTTTAAGTTGCATGAAGGGAACATGTCCAGAAAGCAAGAGAACTTTGGGGGTGCTTTTTGGTTGCACAAGATCCCTATAAAAATAAAATCCCAGAGGTTTTTTTGCTTAAGCTGGGCCTCTAGTTGGGGATTAGACTAGATAACCCTTGCAGTCCCTTCTAACCCTATGATTCTAATGCAATTCCTCTCCAGCTTCACAGTCCCAAGCCATGCTGCAGATGATTTGCAGCCCTAAATGGGTGGTTGATTTTGTGACTCTACAGGATGCTCACTCTGTGACTGTCACCAAGCAGAGACTACAAAACTCAGTTCAGCTGCAACCCAAACTGAAATTCAAACCCAACATCTGCAGGGGTATAAGGCTAACAGAGTAACTCAATGTGACTCCCAGACCTCAACCTTTGCCAATCTAAGAAAGGGTTTTGAATCCTCTTTGCCCCAGTGAAATACTGATCATTCTTAGGCCTTTGCAAGTTACCCGAGGGGGGGGGAAAAGGTCAGTGATGTAAAATGATACTAAGCTATTGCTCTAAGTCCTCCAAGAATGCTCTTGTGCTTCAGCCTCTGCTGCTCTTTCCCCAGATAACCTCAGTACCAGCTTCCTCCAAGGCATGCAAGTATCCAATTAAGCCTTTTATTAGGAACATATGTCATAGCCAGGTGGGTTCAATCAGCCAGTCAAACAGCCTGGGAAACAACAAGCTGCAGAACAGAAGAAATGATGCATCTTGGTTGTCCCACGCACCAGCTTCTTTCATTGTGAAAGTCTGTTATCACAGACAAATGGATGGAGGAGGATGCTGAGCTGGGACCCCTAACCTAATCCTGTAGCGGTTATAAGACACGCTTATTTTATACCCAGCGTGCAGTTTGCTGTGAGTGACGCCAGTTCAGCTGAAACACAAGTAGGGGATCGTTAAGGTAGGCTTGGTAATAGACCAAGGCCTAAGCAAGGCTGTCACCAGTCTTGGGCTGCTGATGAGTGCATCCTACTGGACAAGCACTGAAAAACCCACAGGCCATCCCCATCTACCTAAGTACGGGTCTTTGTGATACCAAATGAGTTAAATAGCCCATGTGCGTTTGAAGGGGATGGGGCTATTGGCTCCCACTCCCCTAGTCTCTTTTATATATGCTCAGATTCTGTATTCCCCAAAGGGGTTGAGGGTAGTGGCACCAACTGGCCCATGGCTCTCTTTAGGGCTTGCCAAACCTATTCGACCTGGCCAGCGTACCAGGTTTATTCTCTCCTTGTAGGCATGGGGAGGAGAGGAGAGGGGGATGGTAAATGACCCTCCTGAGAGTGACAAAGAGTCCTGGGGCACCTTATAGACCAACAGAAGTATTGGAGCATGAGCTTTCGTGAGTGAATACCCACTTCGTCAGGTAGGGAGTGTCCTGAGTAGGTGGTGGAGTTTCTTAGTATATTCCTCAGTGCGATCTGAGGAAAGTGGCCTGTAGAATTTGGTATTGGAGAGTTGTCTGGCAGCCTCCTTTTGGTAGTCAGACCTGTGCATGATGACAACCGCACCTCCTTTATCAGCCTTTTTGATTATAATGTCAGGATTGTTTCTGAGGCTGTGGATGGCATTGCGTTCTGCACAACTTAGGTTATTCGGCAAGCGATGGTGTTTTTCCAGTATTTCTGCCTGTGCACAGTGGCGGAAGCATTCTACGTATAGGTCCAGATTGTCATTTCGACCCTCAGGAGGAGTCCATGTGGAGGAGTTCTTCTGGTGCTGTTGGGTATCTGTGTATCAGTGCACTGTTCAGTGTTATCTTGAAAGTATTCTTTCTTATAATCAAAGAGGCTGATAAAGGAGGTGCGGTTGTCATCATGAACAGGTCTGACTACCAAAAGGAGGCTGACAGACCTCCAACACCAAATTCTACAGGCCACTTTCCTCAGATCGCACTGAGGAATATACTAAGAAACGGCACCATCTACTCAGGACACTCCCTACCTGACGAAGTGGGTATTTGCCCAAGAAAACTCATGCTCCAATACTTCTGTTAGTCTAAAAGGTACCACAGGACTCTTAGTCTGGATCTGTAAAAGCGACAAACAGCTACCCCTCTGCCACTTGCCTCCTGAGAGTGGCTCCCCTGAAGGCTTCCAGGAGACTCCCTTAGGAGCAGGACAGCCACCATGTGTTCTCTCCCAAAGCTGCCTGGCAACTGCTAGGAACTTCCTGCTTTTCAGCCCTTATTCCACCCTCCAGGGCTGGAGGGATGGGGCCAGCATTGCCAACAGCTGCTCTTTAACTCCTCCTTCATGGCTTCGGGGTTGATACACTCTCTCACAGAAGCCTAGTAGTTAAGAGTTTGCTAGCATAAGACTTAGCATAAGTAAGTGACCTAGGGTTATAACCTTTGGCAATAAGAGTGTTTTCATAAACAAACAAAATAATGCAGGCTTAATGGAATTTTAAGGTTTTTTTGAGTAACATGTACCCTTGCAGCTAGCCACACTGGAAATACTGCTCAAAATACTGATGCAAATAGCTATATCAACATTCAGAAACCCAGTTATGGTTACCTGGATAGCCACATATGGAGAGAGGACTGAGACCTAATTAAATATGGTCATGGATATGCTGATGTGTAAACAAAGGGTATAAAAACTGATGCATGGATGCTAACCAGTGCAACAGCCACCACTGTCATTACCACTTAGGGTGACATGCACTTACTGATCAATTCTGTCTTTTTTTTCCCATCAGTCCATGATGTTCTGAATATGTCAGCTTTGTGGATCACTCTCTTCTTTATATCCCTTTATTTTCCCAGTATTTTTCACTTGTGGATGAGCATAGTTCTTGATTAAAATTTTTAGGTCTCCCTATGTATCCAACCAAACTCAAAATTCAACCTGAATAAAATTTTCTTAAGTAGCCATTTGAGTGATGAACCTGTTATTTGTAAAAGTAGTAACTCAAATTTATCATCGACTACAAGGAGCAAGAGGAAAGGCAAGGGAGGGTAGAATGTGCAATGAAGCTGGAAAACTAGAGCAGGTCCCATCTCACCCCCCTTTGCAAAGTTCTGCCCTGGGGGCATGAACTATTCAAAGCTACATTCAAACCCTCCCTTTCATTCTTGCTTGTGACAAGAGCAGCAGAGCACAGAGTCTCTGCCAAGTTCTCATCTCTTTTCTCCATGAGACAGAAGTACTGTAGGTTTCATTTCTAGCTTGAGAGAGTCAGTTGATCATGTTTGCCCTCTCATAAACATGGGATGGGAGACGTAGGATGGAAGAGGGGAAGACATTAATTTCTTGATCATTCTTGAGTTTCTGGAAAGCTCTTGCTGGATGGAGAAAAAGGGATTGTGATCAGATATCCAAAGCGACAACCCACAGCGTTTGATTTCCTGACCTTTTTTGCTCTCAGGCTGCAATTATTATCCGTGAAAATGTAACACATGCCAACAGCAAAAACGTGTCTTGACTTGCTTTCCACTGTAACATCTGCTGTCAACCTTTGCTTTGCCATTTTCTTGGGAACCTTCCAAGCTGTCATTTTGAATGAAAGCAGCAGACAGGCAGGCAGAAAATTCTCCCTGTTGGGGAGACATTTCCAACCTCCATCCCACGCCATGGACCTTTGGAAAAAGCCCATCCCTCCCCACTCCCAGAGCTGCCATATGGACAGACCAAAAGTAGGCCAGGTATTTAAAACAGAAAATGAATCTCCAGCTGCTGCCTGGCAAGTTGGGGAGTTGTACAGTGGACATTTGCTAAATTGGAAAACAAAGCAACTTTTTTTTTTTTGCAGATGACTAGGACAAATATTACTTCTGCTGCATTTTTATGGGGTTGGTATGGCACACTGATAGTAAATGAACTAACCTGCATATGCTAGTATACAGTCACTGCTTAAGATGTATGTTTCCATTAAGCATCTCTCTCTCCACTATGTCCCGTCACAATGCCCTTTGTTCTGGTATATTTCAGTAGGTTGGTTGGGATTAGAGGTATAGCCCCACTTTTCTTGTCACATAACCCAGTATTGGTTCTGTCATGATAGTATTTATGCCCTTTTCACTATCAGGAGACATGGCTTCAAATCCTGACTGAATGATATTTGAAAAGGAGTCTGATGGATTCTTAAATTAGGCCCTAACAGATATTTGTGCAGATCAAGAAACAAATCACATCTCATCACAACTGACAGTCTTTGGCCTGGATGCTGACCTCATTCACTCCGGATAAAGTTGGAAGCAACCCCATTAACATCATGGAGTTCGCCCAGTAGAATTTGCCACGAGTGAGATCAGGATCAGGTCTTTAGTGTCTTTTTTTCCCCCCAACAGAGGCCCAGGATTGGAAGAGCTGGGTGTCATAGTCAGGAACATACTTCTATGGCACTCACTCACCCTGGGTGAAATTCATCCCGAGTAAAGATGGGGTTTATGCAGAGCTGCTACACAGGGGATTTGACCTTTTTATCCTGTGAGCAGGGCTCAGGGCAGCTCCACAGCTGCTATTCCAGCCCATTGGTTTGCATGGAACATTTTTTTTTCATAATAAGGTCAAATTTAATGAGGGGGGAGGTGTTTTCTGGGACGAATCAACCTTCCCTCAGGGAGAGCACCCAGCAATGTTACTGTGCCTCAGTGCTCCTGAGGAATAATTATCTCCCGAGGATTGGACACGTGGTCACATCTTATTTGTTAGTGAATATGAATTTCATATCACTGAAGCTGGAACAGATATTTCTAAAGCTGCTGAACAAACCCCACAAACACAGGAGAGGAGGCTTTGGGTCCCCCACCCCACTGCTGTGAGGTACTGAGCATTCAGTTCTCATAGACGCCTGACAGACAAGGAGGGAACAAGGTCAGAACCTTTGCTGCATCTCCCCATTCTTCAGTTCTTAGGGAGACATGATCAAGAATACACAAAAAATATTTACTTTCTGTCTTCAGCACTGAGGCCTGCAAAGCATTCTGGGAGGGGCAGCGGCCTATAATAAAATCTGTCTGAAAATGAGATAAAGAGAATAGAAAAACTACTGGCAAGGTTCAAAGAGTTTGGTCCTCAGAGACTAAACAGGGAAAGGACTAGCAGTAGTTGGCTATTTTCAGGCAGGGCCTGATTGAAAAATGAAAAGCCCTTTAAGGTTTCCTTTCTGCTCTCTCTTCAAGGGAAATCTGTCTAATGTCCAGTAAGATTATATGAGAACTTCAGGATCCCCAGGAGATACAGGTCTGGGGCTTTAACATTCCACCTTTACTACAGGAAAGGTGTGTCCCTTCTACAGAAACTCACCATGTACGTCAGGAAATCCCTAGCAGGAGCTGTAGGGACTTCTGCACACAGAGGTGCTTGAGCTTGTATCCCAGTTTCAGGGCCCAGGATGCACAAAAGTAGGATAGGAATCCTCTAAGGCTTACGGAATGAGGGGGAAACAACTTACAAATATTTGCCCCAAACCCATTAATTTCCTCTCTCCGTCTGGCAAGCTGAGAACACACACTCTGAACCCATGCTCCCTTACGCATTTGCAAATCACTGCATGAACTTACAGTGCTCTGTAAAAAATAGTTAAGTAGTATCAGTATACCTAGCTCAGAGGCAGGGGCTGTAACCCTGCCTGCTGTGTTTTGTTGTGGCAATCTATCTTGGGGCCTCATGCCTAAGTTATCAAGATCCTATAAAACCAGAGCCAATCCTAAGCATAACATAGGTCCTGCCATTTGTCGACTGAGCCCTTCTCCTTAAGTCGGCCCCTGGGAGGACTTTGATGTTTCTTAAGTCAGCCAGAGGGAATGCTATTAAGTGAGGTATGACACTTCTGCTCCCTCAAGGGTTCAACGTTCAGCCTCCAGAGCACATCTATCGTTGGTTGGCTTGGAAAGCAATGAACTAAGAAACAAAGCTTTGTTTTTCTTTATGGCAGTGCAGGGAACTACCATGTGAGCACTGGTCAGTAAAACATCCATGAGTAACATTCAGCCTAACAGTCCTTCATAAAAAGGGCATATTCCCTTGAAATATGCACTGTGTTTCAGCATGCATGGGGTTACATTTCTCACGTCCTCCTTTCTCATGCATACAAGCCAATGTCAGATGCAGCCAAACCTGTCATTTGAGGCACCCCAATGGGTTAAAGCACAGTTCCCAGCTCTAGCAGAACCTGTATGTATTTAAAGCCACTCGACTAACAAAGCAAAACAGATTAAAAAGATGTGATGCAACTACAAAATGCATGAGCACCAGTGGAAATAAAGAGGACAATGGACCTTTTGTTTCAATTAATTTCACATGCAAATGAGAAACAATTAATTAATGGGGAACATTAAGAACAACACATTACTGCAGTATATTTTTTAAAATGCCTGTGAAAGACTCCAATGAGGCAATGTTTGATGAAAACTTATTACAAATCACTGGTGTCAGCAGGAATAAAACATGCTGCTTTCTGAATCTATCAAGAGTTGTTTTGCTTTCTGAAGGAGGATATTATCTTCGTGATCTCCCCTCCCCAAATCCTTTCTATCAGTTCACACTCACACACAACCTTCAAATATCACACAGCGACTATTGGAAATGCAAAAAGCTAGGTCTCTTTCCTTATTGAAATGTGTTTCCCTTCCCCAGTCATTGATTTGTTACTGTAGAGGTACATGTGGCTTGTTATGGTAAGTGCTAGGCTGCTGGTGTCGATTTCTATTTTAAAAAAATGGCTTGTAGATATTTAAGAAAGAACACAGAGTTAAAAAAAAAACAACCACGCCCTTTATGCTACCAATTAACATTCTACTTGGATGGTTTTACTTTGTTGGAGACCAGACCCACTAGGAAGTACTCACCGCTACCAGAATCTGGACCGAGCTGTGCATGACCTCAATGTACCGATACTCTAGAGCACAGCCAATCACAGAGATGTAAGAGTGGCTGTCCAATCCCTTTATGCCAGCCATGGAAGCCTCCTTCCTTACGCAGCCAGGGCCATTTTCACTCCACCATGACTGATGCTGGGAGATATTAAAGGTCAAAAGTTCGCTGTCCTGGGGAGAAAAAAAAAGATGCAAAAAAAATCTTCATTTACAGAGGAATTAACTCACTAGTCCCATTTAGGGGGAAGAGTTGCAAAAATGCTTAGTGTTGCCTTAAAAATTGTCCATTAAAAAAACAAAAACAAAAACAATATGACCACTAAAGTCAATGAGCGCCTTCCTAGCTTCTGAAAAACCCACCCTCAGTGAGCGCTAAGAGGATCAAAAGGTGTTTAGAAGCATTTTTCAAACAAACCGATAAATCAGTATGAACTGGACTAAGGCCTGTCAATGGGACACAGTGCTGCTACATTGTGTCAATCAGTCCCCCCTTAACATGGCGATGTCTGGATGCAGTCGTGAGCGTGAGGTGGCTTCAATACACCATACTGCAAGGCCACAACAGAAAGACACTTTATAGCTAATGTGATGCCAATTTTTAAAAAGAGCTCCAGAGTTGATCCCAGCAATTACAGACTGGTAAGTCTGACTTCAGTACTGGGACAACTGGTTGAAACTATAGTAAAGAACAAAATTGTCAAGCACATAGAGGAACATAATTTGTTGGGGAAGAATCAACATGGTTTTTGTAAATCATGCCTCACCAATCTACTAGAATTTTTTTGGGGGGTCAACAAGCATATGGACAAGGGGGATCCAGTAGATACAGTGTATTTAGATTTTCAGAAAGCCTTTGACAAGGTCCCTCACCAAAGGCTCTTAAGCAAAATAAGCTGTCATGGGATAAGAGGGAAGGTCCTCCCATGGATTGGTAACTGGTTAAAAAGATAGGAAACAAAGGATAGGAGTAAATGGTCAGTTTTCATAGTGAAAAGAGGTAAATAGCGGCATCCACCAGGGGTCTGTACTGGGCCCAGTCCTATTCAACGTATTCATATATAATCTGGAAAAAGGGGTAAACAGCGAAGTGGCAAAATTTGCAGATGATACAAAACTACTCAAGATAGTTAAGTTCCAGGCAAACTGCAAAAGCTAAAAAAGGATCTCTCAAAACTGTGTGACTGGGCAACAAAATGGCAGATGAAATTCAACATTGATAAATGCAAAGTAATGCACATTGGAATACATAATCCCAATTATACATATAAATGATGGGGTCTAAATTAGCTGTTACCACTCAAGAAAGATCTTGAAGTCACTGTGGATATTTCTCTGAAAATATCCACTCAGTGTATAGCGGAGATCAAAAAAGCAAACAGAATGCTGGGAATTGTTAAGAAAGAGACAGATAAGACAGAAAATATCATATTGCCTCTATATAAATCCATGGTACTCCCACATCTTGAATACTGTGTGCACATGTGCTTGCCCCATCTCAAAAAAGATATACTGGAATTGGAAAAGTTTCAGAAGAGGGCAACAAAAATGATTAGGGGTATGGAACTGTTTCCATATGAGGAGAGATTACTAAAACTAGGACTTTTCTGCTTGGAAAAGAGACGACTAAGGGGGATATGACTGAGGTCTATAAAATCCATGGCTGGTGTGGAGAAAATAAATAAGGATGTGTTATTTACTCCTTCTCATAACACAAGAACTAGGGGTCACCAAATGAAATTAATAAGCAGCAGGTTTAAAACAGACAAAAGGAAGTATTTTTTTCCTCACACAACGCACAGTCCACCCGTGGAATTCCTTACCAGAGGATTTTGTGAAGACCAAGACTACAACAGGGTTAAAAAAACAGAACTAGATAAATTCATGGAGGATAGGTCCATCAATGGCTTTTAGCCAGGATGGTGTCCCTAGCCTCTATTTGCCAGAAGCTGGGAATGGGCAACAGAGGATTGGTCACTTGATAACCTGTTCTGTTCATTCCCTCTGGGGCACCTGGCATTGGCCAATGTTGGAAGACAGGATACTGGGATAGATGGACCTTTGATCTGACCCAGCATGGCTATTCTTTTGTTCTTTGTGTGTGAAAAAAATAGATCATCCACACTAGCAATTAAATTATTTCCAATGTTGGTTCAAGGGAAAAGTTCCTGGCAATGGTTTACGCCAAGAGGTCATTTGCCATAGAAGGAGAATAAATATGGAGCACTGAGTCTACTCACAGAATCATGTCTGAACATATCCGCCTGGCAAGATTAGAATTAGGATCTACAGCTGGAGTAACTCTTTGCCTCTAACTGTAAATGTATCTAATAAATTCCCCTCCCATCTCCATCTCAGTATTCAGATTTATTGCATTTCTGGTTCTTCTATTGACCTTAGTCACTATCAACCTCTTGGGTCAAATTACTCTGACAGACTGACCTACTATCAACCTCTTGGGTCAAATTACTCTGATGAACTGACCTCCACTGTGATCGATAGCTTCGTAATTAACACTCGCCCAAGAACTCCACATCATCTCTGCCTCACAAGCTACCTTTTACTTTGCTTCCCACAGCTTCGCTGGTTCAGTGCACTAAAGCATGCAGTTCTGGGTGTCACATGGCGAAACACAGCACGGGTAGTCCAAGGGTTTGACAGGCAATGAGGAGGTGGCACTTCCAACAATAACAAATCCCCCTTCCTTTGGGAAAAATGATACCTGAGTAACTTGGGATCACAGCTGCAACTCCTGGGATATTGCTTTGGGGCTTCTAGCTTAAATTTCCCTGCAACTGATGAAAGACAAATTTAGCATTGTGGGAAGAGCAGGGGATGAAAAGAATAGTAGCAATACTTTGTGGGGAAGTGCTAAGTGCCCAGTGCCACTGGGACCCCAACAGACCTTGCATGTCACTTTGATGTAGACTCAACAATACCTTTTGGCTCTAGCAGCAGATAGGAGAGGGGTGGAAGGATTTATATGTGCCTGTCCTAGAATCTAAATACCTCTTCACTATAGGAATAAACACAGAATTTACAATGCAAGTCCAACAATAACTACAGGGCTTCTTGTACTTTCCTCTAAAGCATCTGGTACCGGCTGCTCTCATTGAAGATACTGGACTGGATGGGTGTAAGCATGCGAGACTCAACCCTGCGGCACCTCCTGAAGGTCGTCTCCAGGAATTAGCGCTCCAGCCTCCAGAGCGCCCTCTGCAGGCCGGTGTCTCACTGCCGCTGGGCCCCCACGTCCCTCCCTGGACTCCGGTGCCCCATTATCTGAGGTGCTTCCCCCTGACAGTACATCCCTCAGTCTCAGGGTCTCCCCTCCCTGGGGAACCCCCACGCCCTACCCCTCCCTCACCTCAGTCGTAGGCCACTGCCAGTCACCAACTGCCCCCACACCCTAGGGCAGAGTGCAGTATAAGCCACTCATCCTAGGCAAGGTTGGGTCTGGACCTGCTGCCTCTCTCTGCAACCCAGTGCCTCAATGGGGTCTTGGACAAGGCCCTGCAGCCTGGGGAGTTGCCAGCCTGGAGCTCCCCAGCCTCGCCTCACTCTAAGCACCCTGAGCTTCCCAGCCAGCCTCTCTCTCTCTCTCTGAAAGCAGAGAGAAACTGACTGCTCCCCAGTCCACTGCCCTCTTATAAGGGCCAGCTGCGGCCAGATTGGGGCGTAGCCCAGCTGTGCCTACTTCCCCAATCAGCCCAGGTTTTAAGCCTTTCCTGGCAGGAGCGGGTGACCACCCTCTACAATGGGCCATTGGTCCTAGACTGAGACAGGGGATGGGGTGGGGGAAATAGCAAAAATCAGAGTCTGGATCCAGGCACATCCCAAGTAGGAAACTGGGCTTGCAAGTGGAGCTGATCTGAACTCAGTTAATGCTTAACCAAGACAGATTTTGATAGGCTACCTGACATAGACTTTAATTTTCCTAAGCGGAAGCTCACGTATAGCATTAATTCCTAGTTCCCAAGTCCTGAGAAGCCAACCGCCCCAGTATGAATCCTATGTAGACTAGCCTGCAAGCCCACAACAAGGTAGCGCTCAGTAACACGTTTTGTGGCAGTTAAGTGTTCTGGGAAGCACATCTTGGGAGCCATGAACAATGAAGTTAGAAAAAGACAGCTGCCAAATTCCTGACATGAGCACAGCAAAAGATGGGATGTGCTTTGCCGGGGACGGAGGAGGGTGCGAAGCTGTGGTGTGCTACCCATGCCGAAGCAGCCCCAATATTAAAGGAAAGACAACAGAGAAAACTCCATTAACAGTGTAGAGCTTACACAGAATCCTCTGCATTTTGGAAGGGGGGTGGGGAATAATCAGATTGCCACCTGTGGGGTAACAAAGCTAATGTAAGGTGCTGGGTGCCACAGGTTCTGTGTTGAGGGACACCTGGGGAGAAGCTTCTAGTGACCAATTTCCCTCCCCTGCAACCTCTGGAAGCTGCCGGATTTTGGCGGGAAAATCACTGGCCTGCTCTGTCCAACGGAAGTGTTGCTCCCTCACAGATTGCACACACATGTTCTCCCCCTCCTTAGAGTCATGCCGTTTTTCCTCAAGCTTGCTGCTCCCCCGCACTCGCCTCCCATCTTATACAGTCCCCGGGACACATGATTATGCCCTGTACGAGTTCCCCCTTCAGTGAGAGCCGGCCAGCCTGCCCAAGCCGCTGCTGTACTGTACAGTACAGTGCTTCCCCTCAACCCTCTTCTTCCCCGACCCCAGGAGCCCGTGGGCAGATCCACCAGCTGGAAAAGGCAAAACCACACTCCAGACAAGGACTCATCTCCAGCTCCGCTCAGGTCTTCCCTTTATTACCACAGATACAAGTGATTCAAAACAGCCTCACTGCCCCACAGGGTCTTGTCTCCAGGGCGTCACTCTCCCCCCATTTCCCAGCTGAGTCTGCCCCCAGCTGGCACCTGCTCCCTGCAGGGGTCTCCATCAGCCTTTTGCCTGACTGATGTGAAGAGCCCCTTCCAGCTCTGTCCCTGGATTCCACGGAGGGTAGACTGCCTCTACAGAAAGCTGGCAAGAGAAAAAACAATGGGACAGCTTTCCTCCCCTTTGGAAATCCTCACAGAGTCAGCTCTTGCTTCCCTCTGCTGCAGGAGATGGACTTGTAGTCACCAGACATCAGCAAGCCTCATTTTGAGCTGAGCCTAGATAAGCTGCAGAACAGATGTCAGATATGGCAAGGAATTAGGCAGGTAGAAGAATGCTAAATACAAAGTCAAAGTGCTCAGTGCTATGGCATACAAATAGCCTCAGCTGCAAGCACAAGCAGAGTTTATGCTATCAGAAAGCAGAAACAACAGTGCCAAAGTTGAGCGGTTCCTAGAGAGACACCACCCCCCTCCCTCCCGCCCAGTTTTTAAGAATTGCTTGGAAAAACGTGGGCACATTTACAGGTTCAAGTGGAGCAGGCAGTCACTCGCACATACAAATGATCAGCCTAACCGACCATTATGCTTGCACATGATGTGATTGAGAGTGGTCTTGTGTAAGAAGATGCGAGTGACGTTTTGCACACATCATTCTGAAAAGGTGCTGAGGCATTTTGCCAACAGTGTTTTGGGGTAAGGGACAGGAATGGAGGTGTTGTTTCTCTGCACACTGAGATCAATGCCATTTTTTACTAGTGCTCCTGGCAGTCACTCTTTGGGGGACACCTGCAGTGACCAAGCATAGTAAAAGGGCATTCAAGGCAAACGTTTTATTGACCTCTGTTTGCTAAGATTTGGATGGGAGGCAGGGGAAGAATCTCTGGACTCCTACTGCAGTCTGCTAACATTTTGTTTTCCTTATTGCAATGCTAAAAAAACAAAAGGGGGCAGTTAATTAGTGTTGTATGAAAATCACAGAAGCAGCTCATTAAAAACAGGGCAAAAGAATAGGAATCAGGAAATGATTTCAGAAACAGACACAAAAATATTCCGTGAAGCATTTGCAATTTTCCTTAAAACACACAAGAAAAGGTGACTAGAAGTGGGAGATGTGTTGGGAAATACTTATCAGTTCCCAGTTAATTCAGTGAGGAACAGAGATCGGTATATCTCTACACTCCCTCCATTTCTTGACAGGTGGCTATTTAAAGGGTTACTGCTACCTCCTTAGCCTTCAATCTGAAAAGAAATATGAGAGAAGTGGTGATACAAGCTCCCTCTCAAGAGCACGCTGAAGGCCAGCCAAGCTCACATTTCAATTTAAACTGTCGCTGGACCTTGTTGATGCCTATTTGCGATTCTCCAGCACTGTGGTGGTGCTGTGGGGAGGAAAAAACCCTAAAATCTAATACAGTATGAGAGTTTTTCCTGTTACATCTTCTACACCTTTATATTAGAGGCAATCCCCCACCCCTAGCACCCACAGAATCAGCTTTGGAAAGGCTAGCCCTAGGAGGCTTAAAGATCATCAGAGACTGCTGGGTTTCTTCATTCACTAGCTGCCTTCTGAAGCCCACTTCCCCTTTCATTCATTTTCAGGCAAGGCAGCAGTAATGGCTCTCAAAGCAAGTTCAGCCCAGTCACGCAAGCCCTCAGAGCTTGATGGCGGAATAATTTTGCATCTTTTAAGTTGGAAAAATTTATTATCAAAAAGGGAAACAATAATTCTTATCTCCTAGCAGTGCATGCTAAGTGCCTGCATCTCACTGAGGCAGCAAGGGAATTACTTTTATCATTGCTTAGACTTACGTTGTCTGTTCACAATGCTGTCGTACTTAAAGGCCAAGTAATGGATTTCTATTCTCTGAATTCAGGAGGAGGAGTGGGGGGAGTAATTATTATCAACAGTGCATTTCCTTTCACCTCCATCTGATAACATTTGCTCAGGTACCATAGCTATCCCAGAGAAGCTCTACCTATTTTCTTCTTGAATGCAAATAACTCCCATGATGGCTAATGAAAATTACGCTCCTATAAGTGATCAGAACAGTGTTGGTAGAGAGTTAAGGCCGAGCATCAGGCCTGGGTGGGAAAATTTAAAAATCACCATTCCACGATGAACAGTTTCCAGATGAAAAGAATGAACAGAGGCAGGTTTAAAGGTGACGCCCAGACACAAACTGTCTCTCAAAACTGTTTCAGTGTCCTGAGCGTATGATGAATAATCAATGTGGCAGCTGAATAGACAGAGACATGTACATTTTAGCAGCCTGATTTTAATTATTAATTTAGATTGGCATTTCCCACTAACCTAAAAAGTGTGCTTGTGTAAATGAGCTGTGTCTTCATGCTTAGCAGGTGGATCTAGAGAAGTTTATTGTGATATTTGGATCTGTATCCAAGATACCACGGTGATGCAAGTATTATAAATAGCTAGCTAGATGGATGCATAGACAGAAAGAAGAGGGAGAATATGAAAAGTCAGGAGGAAGAGAAGCAGCAGTCTGGAAGTGGAATCTCAGGAGTGGCACCAATTGCAGTGATATAGAGCAGCTGTACAAAGTGCTCAGAGAAGCAGTATGTCACCATGATACTACAAGCGTGCTCTGAACAGTGAGCAGAGACAGCCAGGAGTCTGCACCAAACCTGCTAGGAAGCACATCAACGTCACATTGCTGAAGATGAAAAGCAACATTTCAGGTCCAGGTCTTCCATGTTTCTTGTCTGACCAAAGCATGGTCATAAAAAAACTGGCACAGCTAGACCTGCTTTACAAAGACCTTTCAAAAGATCATTGCAAGGTAGCAGGAAACGCTTTATTAGACCTTTGTCTGCCAATCCATTTGTCTGCTGTCCGCCTAATGAAGTTCTGGCAGACAATATTTCATTCCTTTTATTCTATAAGGAAAGATATCAAAATATGAAAAATGACAAGGTGTAAAAAAATAATCACAATTGTCAGACTGATTTTCTTGTTCAAGGAATAAGGAACCAATGTAAAGTACTCAAAAGAGGAGAGAATTTTCCTTTTGGACAAAAATAACTCAGCTTGATATGGTGTCAGATGAGTCTAGGAAAAAGGGAAATGAAGAGGGTTCAGTTTAACTCCAGTTGCAACATCTGGGTCTAGATATGTGGAACTGCCTGTATGCTTTTGCACACACGGTTACTGCCATTATGGACCCATTCACTAATCACATGCCCAAATGACTGGTTAAATGCATGTTTATTGTTACTGCACATGGAAATTAGGTAAAAATATACATTGATTTTTGCATGTGCAATTATGCCTACAGTTTTGGAAATCTGGGTCTAAATTTCTCAGGAATATTAGCAGCACTTTTGCTACAATTTATAGCCACCAATCTTTTCTCTCTTTAATGTTTTGAACATTTGTAGATAAAATATCAAAGAGAGAACCTCAAAAGGCTTGGAGGCTGCATTTGGGCTAACACCTGACGTTTCAGATGCTTCTCATTTTTTGGGTGGCTTGCAAAATTGAACTAGAGACATTGCGAGACTGGCTGTTCTGGTGATATTTTAGCAGTTTCTTGCTCAACACCAGGATGTAATGGCTACTCTAGAAGTATGCTCCACGAAAGGGGAGTAAAAGACAAAATGAGAAGAAGGAAGGAAAGAGATAGAGTCTTGCTTTGAGCTGAGGAGACACCTAGATCTGGGTGTCAAAACACTTACCAGAGACTGTGGTTTCGTCTACTCGGCAAGTTAGGGGTGTGATTCTCAGCTCCCATAGACATACTCACACTAGCTCTCATTTGAGCTAGCATGCTAAAAATAGTAGCATGCAGTGGTAGTATAGTGCAGCTAGCCCATGCCACTGCTGCCTAACAAACATGACTGAACCCCCTGGGGACATACTCAGGGTGGCTAGCCTGTGCTATTGCTTCTGCTGCTTGTGCTAGCAAGGCTACACTTCTATTTTTAGTGCACAAGCTCAGATGAGAGCTAGTACAAGTGTGTCTATGCGAGAGAATCACACCCCTAGCTCATAGTGTAGGTGTAGCCTGAGAGGAAGACGACCTTCTCCCATAATTCACAAGAAACAAGCCCGCACCTAAAAACCTGCTGGTGTTCTACAAATAATGCACAACAGCTGTGTAATTTCTCTTCTCTGTTTCCCTGACCCTCTCAACCACCATCCTCTCTCCCTGCACCTTCCTGAAATCAGAGCTATTCACCAGACCACATAAAGAATATACAGCAATGACTTTCTCTGCCACAAAGACATGGAGCAGTTTCCTCGTTGCTCATATTTTCACCTCACCAGGCATATATTAAACTTGTTAAAGCAGAAACAATCAGGGTTCTTTTCCCCCTTGTCTCCCCACCGGAGTCATCCCCTGTCTGAACTGGACAGGGCTGTCATTACCAGCTGCCATTTTAACAAACTCTATTCTTTCTAGCTCACTGCCCTTGCTGCATTTTGTCATTATAAATTAACCACCTGCTGACACAGCTATATCAGCCAGGCATCTGACAATACATCATTGCCAGAAATGAAAAGGAGAAGCACTGGGGTGGTCAGAAATGCTACCTGGCTTCCCCACCCTGCCCCATCTATCTTATAGGGGCTCCCATGGAAAGATGGGTGAACAGTCAATACAACACACAGACCTAGGGACAGGAATCCCCCTCAGGTACACACATGCAGGGATACCTGCCCCACTGTGGCATCACCATACAATGCTCCTCAGCAAATGGCTGATACTGCAATGCTCTTGCCATCTTCCAGAGGTGGTTCATCCAGTGAGCTCACAGGGCTGGGTACTCTCCTGAATACAGTTCTTATGGGGACTGAGCTGAAGCCCATTCAAGTCAACAGGAGTTTTTCTACAGACTTCATTGAGCTTTGGATCAGGCCTCTGGAGGTGCAGGAGGCCGTGGTGGTTCCCACATAGGCCAGGATAGAAGCTTGTCCACATGCAGAGTTGCATCAGTTTAGATGTGACTTTGAACCAACTTAGTCAAACTGATGCAGAAAGGCTTTGTGGACACTTTGATTTCAGTTTAAACTAGGGTTGTTTCAGTTTAACTTAGGTTGACTAACCTTGTCTACATACAAACCTGTATCAGTTTAATTAGATCAGTGTAAAGTCCTGAATAGACATGCTGATTTCAGTTTTAGAGTGGTTTATTTGGGTTTAACTTAAATCTGTTCACAATCAATTTACAATAAGCTTAAAAGCAAAACAAAACAAAAAAACCCTAACAACTCAAAGGGATAGAATAGCATCCACACAGGGATTTGCACTAGTTCAACTAAATAGTTTCATATTCACATATCGTTAAAGTTTATCTGTGCAGTTAAGCCCTTTGGAACAGGTTTCAGCTACACTGAAATAAGGGAGTGCACACAGGGGTTTGCACCAGTTTAAACTTTGGGTTTGTCTACAATGGAACTGCAAGATGTAATTTCCAGCTTGAGCAGACATACGTGTACCAGCTCTGATCAAACTAGAGTGCTAAAAACAGAGGTGTAGCTATGGCATCACAAGCTGTGGAAGGGGCTAGCTACCCAACAGCAATCCCATTTGAGACTCAAAGTACACCTCTGCCCCTATATAATGCTGTCCTCAGGAGCCAAAAAATCTTACCGCATTATAGGTGAAACTGTGTTATATCGAACTTGCTTTGACCACCTGGAGTGTGCAGCCCCGCCCCCCCAGAGCACTGCTTTACCGTGTTATATTCGAATTTGTGTTATACCGGGGCACATTATATCGGGGTAGAGGTGTACATACTTGGGTGGCTAGACCCTTGCACTGCTGCAGCTACATGTCTATTTTTAGTATGCTAGTCCAATCAGAGTTAGTGTGGGTATGTCTACTTGAGCTGGAAATTACACCTTCAGCTCCAGTGTAGACATACCCTAAACCAGTGTAAAATGTGTGCGTAGACAACCGCTAGGTGCACTTATCCATCTTGTTCACACAGGATAGTATAGTTCCCATTTAGTGCGGTCTTTGGAGAGAAAGAGATTCTGAGACAATGCATCTTTAAAGTCTCCTCCTTTAAACCACAAAGCACACCCAAAATTCTACCTTAAATCCCGGAATTCATTTCCACAAGCATCCCGCTGACAAGATCTCTCGTTTGTTTGTTTATAGACATAGTTTGCCATTCTTAGGATACAAGGAGTTTTTCATAATTTAAAAAAAAAGGCATTTTTTCAAACAAAAACAATTTGTGAAAAAAATCAAAGCTCAGCTGTAAATTATTGTGCTCTTTCATGAAATCAGCAACATTACTTATTTTTGCCAGTTGCCACCCCCTCAATGGTGTTAACTCTGTTACAGCTCCAAGGGAGAATCCACTAGGAGACAAAATAGAAGAGTTATGCAGTGCAGCCCAAATCTATAAACTCTTATTCACACAAACAGTCCCCCACTCATCTGAGTAGTCCCATTGACTAAATAAAGATTGGCAGCAGTAGAAACATAATCATATAAAGGTGCGAGCTTTGCTAAAGTTTCCCATGAGACAAAGGTAGTGGGTTAAAGCTCATTGATAGGTGGCAGAATGGCATTTGTATTATCCTGTTTGAATTGCAGAGTCTTTTTCCAAGCCGTAAAACTCAGATAATGTAAAACAGGTCAAGGGTAGCAAACATACATCAGAGATGGGCTGCTAGAAAACACGAGTGTCAGTCAATGAACCATCAAAGGGACAGTTTGATCTGAGTTTTACTGTTTCCAGAAAGGTGCTTTCAGACTGTTACTAACCAAAACTAGATCCTAGTATCTAACTGATTGCAGCCAGTGTTGAAGTTACACTTCAGACCAATGATAATCACTGGTCCAGGCGAGAGGTCTCTTTCAGTGAGTTTCTGTGGCTACTTCAGAAAACAGAGATTAGTTGGGGAATTAGGAAATTAAAGTTTCTCCTATTTGCAATGGGCTTTTTGTGATCATTCACTGAGTTAACATAAACCCGATAAAACGTAGAGCAATTCCAGTTAATGTCTGTAATTTAGACATATGGCCTGAGAATTCAGGTCAAATGTAAAGTGTTCTAAAGTGAACCAAGCTCCTCCAACCACTTTGAGCTAATTAAACTACAGCAATATTCATTAGCAATTCACTGCTTAGAGCCCAGGCTTAGGTTAGGAACTGGCTCCAATTGCCAGTATTTCTGACTCTGTCCTCATGCAGCAGACAATAATATTTAGCACCTTTCATCTTCAAAGAACTTTGCAAATATTGACTAATTTAATCCCCACAACATCCCTGCAGTAGGCATGTATTATTATCATCTCTATTTGTAGATGGAGAACCTGAGGTAGGGAAGTGCCTAGCCTATGATAAGCAGTCACCTACGTTGCCACATTTATGGAAATGCCACAATGCATCTACCTGGCTTCCCTCAGCTTTACTCTTCATATAGGACACAGAGAAGGTCTTTTACTGAACTCTCCAGAGAGGTGTAATTGGAAACATGGTGTCCCTGTTCCTAAATTGTCTGAGGGCCATTAGGCTAAGGGTAGAGTAAAAGGAGAGAAAACTCCCTGAGTGAGTTATTGCAAGAAGTTTGGTTTAACTGAGTTCAACCCCAACTGAGCTAAAGTCCCTAAATGCATTCCTACCCTAGAGCAAACTCAGAAATGCAAACAGTACAAGGCACTGCCAATGATTCCCCAGAACTCCCTGCTTTGGAGTCTGATCAGCACAAACCCTTATTTCTCTCCCCTCAGAGCAATGCACCCTTCTTCTAAAGTGTTATTAATAGGCTGGGCTGCAACCTAATTAGCTCTCAGCCTCCCAGAGTTGGCTTTGAACTCTGGCTAGGAAATAACCCGCTCTCATGCAATGGTCCCCGCTGCACCTTGCCACAAGGTCTCTTTCCCACCTTCAGTTTGAAATATTATTTGATTCCATTGTGTGCAGGGACTGATGTGGGGTGGGGGAAAATCAAGCCACCATTGACACTTCTGCTAGGGGACTCCAAGAAATTTGCCCTTGTTTTTATTAGTATTTATTATGTACCTTTTTACAAAATTCTTGCAACATGTGTCTCTCTCCCCCAGAGAGACCGTAAGCATCAGACTGCATTAGTCGATGCAAGAAGGCAGCACTCTTCCCCTTTTTCCTCTTTAATTTTAATCATCAAGAGGGCAGGCAGCATTTTCTCCTGGCAAGTCCCCTCCCCCACACTTTGTTCCCCAGCAGGTTCCCTTCCATTTCCTTTGATGCACAGGCTGTTGTCCAATCAGCCAGGCTCACCTTCCTACTCACCTTTGAAAGTCCTCCCACCTCCAAGTAAAAGCAGATGATGAAGATGTTCCAGGTGACCCACATGGCAGTCCAGATGGCATACTAGAAAGGAAAGGGCGGGGGGAGAGAATTAATGAACATTGGGGTGCTCTGGGAAGCTGGCATGCTTTGCATGTGATACAGTCAAATGGAGACAGTCAAATACTCAAAATCAACCTCACGGTCGCTTTCTGTCCTTCTGGCATTTGACTACGTTTCAGTGAAGCTCTAGCTCTCTGGTGGTTATGGAGCTCTGATCTGGCTCCCAAAAGCAGGGTTCATGGGCAGCAGGCTGCATCTGTCCTGCTCTGCAGCATGGCTTGTTAATGCAACACCGCCCCATCATTCCCTGGTGCAGGCTTCCTCCGCTGGGATCAATCTATGTATCTCATTGGTGTCGGTGGAGCTGTGCTGATAAACCCCAGCTGAGGATCTGGCCCTGAGTTTTCAGCTGGCTAATCTAGGTTTGTCAGATCCAGTAACATTTTAACATCAGGCCCTTGCTGGCTCTGGCTCCCCTTTCAGGCTCTTACAGCAGCCTGCCAAGGAGAGAGGACAGACTTTGGAGGGAGTCACATTAATCTGTCCTCAGCTTGAAGATAGTGGCTGCTGTTCAGGGGCTCACAGGGCAGAGTAAGGCCAAAAGTTAAGAGGAATGGGAGGCTCCTCAGGGCTCCAGCTGAGATCCAGGTGACTTCTCAATTTCAAAACACCACCAGACAAATAACCTTGGCATTTTTTAGAACAAAGGGCAAGTGCAAGGGGCCCCATTTCTAATTCCTGTGACCTGCTCCTCTGAAGGGTGCAGTTGTTATGTCACTCATCTCCATAAACATGCTTAGAAATACATAAATGAAAGAAACAAACTCTGCCAGCCAGCCAGCAGCCTGTGGGTCCCTTCCCTTGGGCACCAGATCAGCATTTAGAGTCTTGGAGGAAATGGTGCAGCATAACCTAGCATCCCAGGGGAAGAGGAACAGCTGGTCTCAGGTGTGTGAAGCAGAAACTGAGGCGAACTCAACGAACCCACCGTATCTGTCTTACTGACCTGTGGCTGGAAAGCCCTGCTCTGCTGGATTCCTACTTATCCTGACTCAAGAAACTTCCTTCAGCTAAGCTTTCTATGCAGCTGGTAACTCTTCATATGAAGTGTGACCAGAATGCATTTTTTCGTGTTCCGAGAAGTTTGTTAGTTGATTGGGTTTACTTTGAATGAAGTCTGAAAACTGTCAACACGTAGAGAAACTAAATAAGGACAATGTCTGTAGAAAAATCCCAAATTCCTCAGAAAAATACTATTCAGACCCCTTTAAATGAACTCCCCCTGGCATTTTCTATTCCAATGCTTAATTGTCTTCCACCCACGTCGACAGGTACACTTCACGCACATCAAGAGTGTACGCTTGTGCACGAGTGCCCCAGTATGAGGCTAGGAGGTTGTCAGACAGCCCGAGAGTCACAACCTGATCTCCATCTTGTCAGCTTTCACAGAGAGAGGTGACTGCAAACTGTCTCCTGCCCAAAAACCTGCCAGCTGGCAGAAGTTTATTAGTTAAGTCACAGTCCCTGTCATTGAGGATTTTATCTGTCCAACAACTGACAGTGATAAAGTGGAGCTGAAGGGGAACATGAATCATATAGAGTTTAGGTCAATTATAAGGCAGTAGATCCTGTAAAGAGAGATGCTTGCTGGCATCAGAATGTGATTCTAAGTATCTAAAAATATTTCTGAATGTTAGTTTTCAAAAAAACACGTTTCAGTCAAAAATGGTTTCTAACCAACAATGAGCAGAGCCAGAAAATGAACATTCCATTCCAGGAGGCTCCTGAAAAGATCCAGTGGTCACTGACCACGAAATCTGACCAGCTAGCATAACCAAGGCAGAATTGCAGATTCTCATGAGCCTCAAACTTGAGCATCTACTTATCAAGAAAGGATGATTTCATAGACTTTTAAGGCCAGAAGGGAGCATCATGATCATCTAGTCAGAACTGCACATTGCAGGCCACACAGCCTCACCCATCCACTCATGTAATAGATCCATAACCTCCGGCTGCGTTAGTGAAGTCCTCAATGACTTTGCGATTAAGACACAGGATTGGGACTCAGGAGACCTGGGATCATCTCCAGTTATAGAAAGTCAGTACCCAGCTCTGTATCTGGGTCAGCACCCAGTTCTGCTGCAGACTCCCTGTGTGACCTTGGACAAGTCACTTAATCGCTCTGTGCCTCAGTTTTCCTATCTGTAAAATGGAGAAAATAACACTTTCTTTCTCCAGCCCTTTGTCTGCCTTGTCTATTTAGATGGTTAATTCTCAGTGGAAGAGACTATCTCTTACTATGTGTCTGTATACCACTCAGCACTATGGGACTCCAGTCTCACTTGTGGCCTGTAGCTGCTACTGTAATACAAATAATAAATATGATTTAATCTCTTCCAAAAGTGCTGAGTAAATACAGCAAAGAGTAGAATAAATAGTGTGCTCTTTAAAGCAGCACAGGCAGGTACAGGTTAAACAAACACCTGTCAAGGATGGTCTAGATAATACTTAGTCCTGCCATGAGTGCGGGGGACTGGACTAGATGACCTCTCGAGGTCCCTTTGAGTTGTACGATTCTATGATTCTGTGTGGATAAAAATCTCTAATGGCTGAATATCTGTGCATGAATGGTTCCAGCCTTAACCCAATGTCCACTAGACCTGATCACGGACTTGGCTGGGTAATTGTAGCACAGAAGAAAGCGAATGCTACTTACCACCACTACGTAGCGTGGCCTATACTGAATAGTTCCGAAGAGGCCAAGGATAACGATGATGATGTGGAGGAAATTGGCTAGAATAGGAGCCCATTGATATCCCAGGAAATCGAACACTTGTCTCTCTAATGCAGCAAGCTGGAAGAAAAGGAGCAAAAGATGAATTACAAATTCACAGCTTGTTGCAAGGCTTTTAATGTTCAATCTCAGATTCACTTCATCACCCCAGCTGCCTCTGGTGTTTTCCATTTATTGGTTCACCTGGGTACATCCACTGGGATAGCATGGGGAAGGAAGGTAGTCCCCTCCCCATCAAAAGCACTGCCCTCCCCCCACATATTTAGCTCTTTTCAATGCTAGTATATCAGTTTAAGGTAAAAGCCATAAATTGTTAATGATTTACATCCAGATTTTCAGAACAGTCAATGCAAAAATATGTGCATTTTGGGCACATGTTTTTACCAGCACTGTGCACATAACAGCAGTCAATGTATCCAGCTAGACTTATAGCTGGCCATCTGTGCATCAAATTGCTACATAGAGCAGGCCGCTATATGTGCAAATTAGACATGCAATTGCACAAAAACAAACAGACAACCTCCTCCCCCGAAGTCTTTTCACTGATATGTTCACAGCTCAAGCACGGCGGAGGTGAATGGGCTAGTGCCTCACGCCATCCCTTTACTCCATGCCTCTGGCACATACACTCTCCTATATACAAAGTATTGCTCCATCCCAAACATGCTATGTCCAATATTGTGACTGGTACCAAATCCTTAGAAAGTGGGATCAGCTATAGCAAAACAAAGGTGCTTAACAGCATTCAGAGTAAAATTGGTATTTATTTTTGTACCCACAAACAAGTTGCCAAAATTTACCAGCAATGCCCAAGATTAAGTGTGTAATATCCATTATTTACTCCCTCACTTGCCGGGGGTAGCCCTGAGCGTCCAAAGGGCCTTTGCCATCCCCAGCTATTAGGATATATTATACTAGCTTTGTATACTGAATTCTTTTAGTGGATGCTCCTAGTCTACTCCTTGTAGTCACATCTGAAGCAGTGCATCTTTTCCTGGGTGTACTCTGCACGCAGCTGGGCACCAGGCAGTGTAACTTTTGCAATGGCTTAAAGTATTGGGGGATGCTCGTTGTATCCCAGTGAGCTATGCATGCCCCAGTGAAGCAGCATGAAGAGGAGCACCACGCTTATCAAATGACCACAGTTCCTCCTCCTCCCTGAGTGACACAGTGGGGAAATCATTCATATGCCTCCCTGTGGCTCATAATGTGCAGGAAATGGAACTATACCCAAAGGAATGGCAGGTAGATACACTGCACAGGAACACAGTTCTCTTTGCTGAAACCACTCGCTCGGAAGACAGTAGGGAAAGCTCAGAAATATCTATGTTTCAAAGGGGTAAATAAACAGTGTTGCTGCTTACAGGAGGAGATCAAAAAGCATGGCTGCTAAGCAGTTTTTCCTCAGTGACAGCTCTCTGCATTGGAGAAGGGGTGCATGAGAAGCAGGGGGTGGGGAGAGCTGGCTCAAAGTCAGACTGTATTATACAAAACAAATTAATCTCCCCTTTGAAGTAACGCACGCTGTCATATTTTGATCATTTTTAACTAACTGGAAGGTGCTGTGAAACGCGGCAATGCTGCCATTGTGCTATCAGGCTGTGCCTTTGAAATGGGAACAGGGAGAATATTCCGCATTTCACAGTAGTTCAATTTGGTATCCTCCCATGAGTGCAAAAGATTTTCTATATCTCATCAGAACCAGCAGTCATAGGTTAAATGCTTAATCTTTTTAGTAGGGAATTAATGTTCATACTATAATGACATTTAGAATTCCTGAACCCTGATTGGCTTGTAACAGGTCACTTGACTTTGACCACTTCATCCAATCAGGCATTTAATTGGCTTTGGGTGTGACATTAACCCTGGAATATGTACCATATAGAGCCAGCACCACAGTATATCAATTAGCCGGTTAGACAAGGGGACGCAATGGGGTGTGTGTTGTAAAGAGATAACACCCTGCCTTAGGTGCATTAGGATGAAATATTCAGCTTTGCCTTTTGCCTTCAGCCACTGTAAGAAATGGACAGATATAGATTCTACCCAACAGTGCATTATTGCCACTAAGAATTGTTCTTATTCGTTACAAAAAAATCATACTTTGCCTGTCCGAAAAAGTGTTCCTTGTTCTTTTGTAAAAAAAAATAATAGTAATAAAATTTGCCAGGGTGGTCGTTGGAGGGGTAGCTAGCACCAGCCATCGATCACCATCTCCTTCCAGCAGTGACCTCTGTTGGGTTGTTTAATTCACAGGAATCTGGCAAAATGGATCTCATGCCACCTCTGTCAGATGGAATGATCCCAATAGTCTTAGGGACTGATTCATGATTGCTCTGTAGCTGCAAAGCTGCCACCCAGGCCTGCAGGGACTATCCCTGGTGTAAGATGCAGAGCCAGAATGGCCTCCTACAAAGAAGACTAGCACAGAGGGTTGGTAATAGAGGGAGGTAGGGATGGGTGGGTGTCTTATGCATTGGCAATTGTGTGCTGTTGTAATGCCCCATAAATGCTGACCTAGTCCCCACCGGCCTCTAAATAGCAGAGGCTCCTCTTCTCGGTTCCTATGCTGGCTCTAGTACTGTGGCAGGTATGAATTCCCCATTTGTCTCTAAGGGTCAATTCATGCAGTCTGTACTCCAGACAAAATTCCCAGATGGTTCTGTAGTCCTTATTCAGGCAGGATTTTGCCCTGTCATTTTAGGAGCTATGTTCCTCTTCATACTTCCCTTTCTTCTACCTGCTACCTCCTTTGTCCCCTTAGCTGCTTCTGTCCCTGCTTATTCTACTGTGATCTGCATTTCTCCAAAGATCTTTGGGAATTTTCAGTCCATTTCACCCCATTTCTTTTTTTTTTTAAACTTCTACTCTCTTTTTCCCATCTCCCTCCTGGACCATTAGGTGCCTTTGCCATTTTCTTTAGGCCCTGTATTTTTAAACAATGTTTTGTGACCTTATGAATGGACATAGCAGACTGTTACAGCCTGCCTATAGCATGACTGGTTAGAGCAGGAGAAAGGGAGCCGGAAGAATTGGGTTCTGTTCCAAACTGCTGTTAATGCAGTGAGTGAGCTCAGCAAGTCATTCATCTTCATGGCTTTGTTTCCCCACTTGTAAAATAAAGACACTACGGGGCACTTTAAGATCTTCAGATGAAAGATGTTATGTGCAGTACATGCAAAGATTTACTGGGGTTGTTAATGCTGTCCAAGCAATGAGTGCTAATGCCACAATCCAGATTTCGGAAATGAATTCCCAAGCAGCATCAAGGCTCTCTCTTAGTTATCACTGGTCCTTGGGTGGAATTAACAAAACATTTGCTAAAGAAGAATAGATAAACAACCGTGTAATTCATTAGGCTACAATTCCGTGTGAAGGACATAACTGTTAAACTCTGCCAAAGCTAGGAGGTAAACCGGGTAATTCTTGTGCAAACCCAGCCTGAATTTCAGGTTGGCAACAAAGCATGAAACCAGGAGAATGGAACTACAGCCACTAGAATCCCAAGACCGGATTCCTTGATTTGGCCAGAATGATGGGAAAGTGATGGCAGAGGGGAAGGGAGAAGGAGCTTTGGACATAAGCAGATGTGCATGAGTGTGTACATGCACACACCTCTCTACCTCTGGACAGGAGCCATCCATCCTATGTGCCTGTGGGTATTAGCTCTTATGGAAAACTGCTGTGGAATAAGAGAGAAATGCAATCTTTCTATACAAGTTTGAATCAGCCTATTGGGGGTATAGAAAATTATCTCTCTGCAGTGCAGTAGAATTCTATGGGATGATTCAAAATGCCTACAGAGAGGAACTCATTGTATTACATTCTAGGTACAGATTTTAAAGATCGATTCCTATCAGTTTCATCCCATTCAACTAAAATAACACTTTTCCATTAGGGAGGGCAGAATCTTGTCCTTTACAAATATTTTCATTATAAGGTCTCTTTTTCTCTTCTTGCTGCTCCAGACCATACAGCATCTTTCCCCTTTTAAATTAAATGAAGGAAAAATCAGTTTTCTTCAACCAGTTTGTTACAGAACAAAAATCTAAATGATTGTGATTAACCTTTCTCTTCTGAAATAAGCTGTGTTTGTGGCGATCTGAAAGGAACTGGAATAGCAATAATCATACAAAGTATTTGTTAGACAGATAAAACCTATAAAATCGTCTTTAGGGCTCTATTGCATTTATACAACAGGTAGCGAAAGGAAACCAATTCATGTATTCTACAGATGCCTCTGCAGAATACATGAATTAAGGTCAATTGCATAACTCATGGGTAGTCAATTTCCTCCTCCATCACCATTTTTTCTTGTTGCTATTCTGTAACTGTTCTAAAGTTGAGGAAGTTTGGAAAAGTTACAAAGTAGCAAAAGGAAAACATGGATTTCCTCCCCAACCTCTTCAAAAAAACCCACCCTCTCCAGACATCATTCACTCTGCTGCATTCAGGGGAAAAAAGAGGAAAGGGGAAGGAAGAGGAGAAAATTTAAAAACTCCAAGATTTCAATATTTGTGATTTAAAAAAAAACTAAACAAAAGCTTTTCATGAAAGTTTTCAATGTAGAAAACAGACCAATTTTTGTTTATTAAAGAAGTTTTGAACAAGAAATGCTGACAAACTCTACTTATTAACCTTTGCTGGTATATAACCCAAGAGGCCAGTCTACTTACCATAGTTCCTGGTGCCCACAGCTGAATCGATATGAAAGACCTACCTCCCCTTCCATCCTCCATCTCCCACTGTTCCTTCTTGTCCCTTGAGGGACACTTAACCTCTTCTGTGACGGGCATTTTCAGGGTAGTAGTCATACAGCAGAGATTTACGTAAATGTTTGTTCAGACGTGACTGTCCCATGTTTGTGTATCTGTGCTTCGATTGGCTGAGAGGTATTTGTATAATGGAGAAACCAAAGTACAGTCATGGCACCATCTGACCCAGGTATCTAGGTACTAAAAATACCCAGTAGAATAAAGTGGAGGAGGAATATCAAAAATGGGCTCTGGTCCCATGCTTCTTGGGGTTGGTTGCTTATCTTTGGAGGCTTTCCCACCTCTATTTTCCTCTTCCTACTTTTCTTCTTTCTATGATTTTCCCTTCCTCTGGGCTCTGCCTGGCTTCTGCAATTGCAGGGAGGCTCCAGTGAAAAGGTAGGTTCTGTACTTGGCTCTCTGAAGGCCACCAGACTGGAGAACACTGACCTGCTTCAGCAGGGGGTTCCCTAACATCCCACATGCTTCTGCCTCCTGCCAGCTTCCCCTTTGGCATGTATGGATTTGGTCACCCTGATAAGCTCAGAAATCTTACCCAGTCCCCAGGTGCACTGGTGTGGATAAGGAGGGAGTGGGGGGAGCCAATGAATGAGTCAGAGGTCACCTGTAATCCTTTTATGCCACATCATTTTTATCCCACTATCCCTGCCACGTTAGCAATTAGATTTGTTCTTGCTAATGTATTATGTTTTAAAGAACCCTAATCTTATTCGCTTCAGAGCTGTGTCTTTTATTGCTTTTCTGGAGTCACTTGGAAAAAAATAATAACCATTTGGATAATGCTGAACTGACCGTGTGAGAGAAACAGACCTGTGACTTGGCTATGCATACACCATATATCACATATATCCACACCTCTGTGTTCTAATAGCAGTAAAGCTGCTTTGACACTTTCCAAGTTCAGCTTTAATAATTAAAGAGAATTTTTTGTTTAAATTTTAATGGCAAAATAGAGAGTACAAGCACAAAACAGAGGAGAAGCTGGGAGGAAGTAACCCTGTATGCAGCCTACAAGGATCTGTCTCCTTGGGAAGAATATTTGAAGGTTGTAGGTTTGAGTCCCACCAGAGTCAGTCAAAGGTACACTTTTTTATGAATCACTGGGGAGCTGGAAAGATTTCTCCAACAAGTCAAGCAAATTGGTCTCTCGCTACAGTTTCCCAATGTGTTAATGGATCCAGGCTTTACAGCAGGCTGATGGATTTTAAAGAGGCAAGAAATATGAAAACGGTGTGTCCAGTTCTTATTTACACTAAGTCCTCTTTAAACCACTCTGCCAGTAACCCACTAGAGATGGGCTCTAGTTTAAAAAAGTCTAGATCCAAACCTTCCCAAAGTTCAGGGCTGTTTGGCTCTGGGAGTTTTTTTTCAGTCTGACTCTATAACAGACCCTTAAGCATAGCGACTAGAGCTGCCCAGAAAATGGTTTGTTTTTCCATGGAAACGTTAAACTTTTCATTGAAAAACAAAACAAAACAAAACATTTTTGTCTGAAAAATGAAAGTTTTTGAGGTGGGGGGGGGAAAATTGGGACAAAAAGGCAACATTTTCCATAGAAAGCAGACACTTTTTGCAAACAAACAAAACCACTCCTCTTTCTGTCCAAAATTCCAGTTTTCTGTTGAAAAACAGTTTTGATGGGAAATTTTCTACTAGCCCTAACAGTGACACAGCTTTAAAATCTTTTCTTTCCTACTCCTCCATGCTTCCATCTCCTTGGACACCCAAAGCACTGATGGCCACAAGGCACTGCTGAGAACTCTGCAATGCCCCTTTAAATGGATATATATGGAAGCCTTGGATCCTGAGGACACGTGTGTCTACAGCTTAGAAACAGTCCAATTCTGTGACCTAATTTTATTTACTCTCTCTTTGACCTAACTCAGGACCGAGATCTAGCCAAAGCCAGAGTTTTCTAGATGTGTCTTTGTTTGATAAACTCCATCATGCACATTATTAAACATCTCAGCCAACTTTAAAGTGGCAAGAACTTCCATAGTTATCAACCTTCAGCAAGAGTTTGAAATTGCAGTTCTTACTCAGGCAAGATTCCCATTGACCTCAGTGGGTGTTTTTGGCTGCAGGGTCAAGCTCGGTGCACATTCACAGTGTTGCCAACTCTTACAACTCTTACAATAGCCAGCATGATGCCTATCTGCCTTGCAATTTTGCCTTCTCATCTTTGAAAATGGTGAAAATATCTAGGCCTCAATAACTCACGCTAAGCCTGGGTAGGGGGAAAAAAACATTGTCTGAGCAGAAAATTACCTTCCATTTGTCTCAGGGTGAACTGCAGTGTGGACAAGGTGAATTCTGTGGGTAATGAGTTATTCATTTAAACAATAAACCTCTTCTCTACCACAGTGAATTTGTCTCCACGCGGCAAAAAAGGAAATTCTTTAATTAAGTTTATTAGGGGGAAAAAAATTGGTCCCACCCACCACTTCAAACTGTCAAGGCCTGATCCTGCCGGGTGCTGAGTGCTCTCAGCTCCTCCTGAAGTCAGCGTCTCATGGCCTAATATGCAACTGTGTTCATGAAATCTAATTTTTCTTCTGTAAGTGTTGTCAAGGAAACCCTCCTTGGGGCCTCATGATCCATAGCTCCCTTCCTAGCATCCCGTGCTGAGCCACAGAGGTCAAGAGACTAATTGAACAGAAGAGTTCTGTTTGTCGCCTTGTCTCCAAGATATGTTTGGTCAGCACTGCCATTTAATGAAATAAACACCATTCTCTATTAAGTTTGGTCTGTTTGCTCCCAAGGAGCTGCTTGTATACCCCAGGTTCATTGCATCCAGAAGCACACAGGCATTAAAGTGGCCGGAAGGGTGTTCAAATCAGATGCCATCTTTTGAGTCTTCTAATTATTAATGTTGTAGAAATAAACCGGGGTCATCTGGGGGTTTGTAAGGACAAACTAGCCTCAACTAAGCAATCATCCATTAAACAACTCCGTGTACATTTTTGACATCTTCATTTCCTCTAGTGTGGTATATGTGCGCTAAGGATCTGCCACCCACAGGATCATTCTTTCAGTTGACAGCAATGCTGTTACAAGTCCTTTGGCCTCATTTCCCACGTACTGTGTCACTGGGTCCTTTCAGAAAAATCCTGGATGAAGGCTATGTTGACTTGCACTATATTATTCAGTTATCAGCTGTCTGTGTCCATCATTGACTTCCTGGCAGGGTATGTTCCTTAGTAAACATAGGAGACAAAACTGGGACTCAAGCTGTGTGGAAGCCTAAATTTTCCTCAATAAATTTCTCCTGCTTGAGAGGGTCTGTGATTCTGCATGTCATGATATTGAATTTACTCCATGGGAATACACTTGCTACACAACCACGGATGAACAGATAGTACAGCTAAAGTGGGAGGGGTTTGGTAGCTATTACCAATTTTAGGATAAATTTAGTCTTCGAGAAAGTATGGGTCTAATGGGATTAGCTAGAGGTAGGCAGGTACTGCATACACTTCTCTCATACAGATCTATTAATGTACCTCAGCCTGGGATTGCAAGACCCCCTGCTATACCAGTGCTTAGTCTCTCTGAAACAGAGACTACCATTAATAAACAGATAGTTTTGTCATGCAGACAAAAACCCACTATGATCTTCTTATCAGATGCAGAGCTTGCCAAGCCAATTTGTGTCAGTCTCCTCAGTGATGTGCAGAGCTTGCAGACCACCAGCAAATCTGGTCAGATGCAGTCATCAGTGATTTGTGATATTGTCTGTCTTTGACCACAGATGCATGTGGGATCCTCTTGTTGGCCCCAGGCTGGCTGCACATTGATCATGGCCCATTTGAAATCAGGTCAGAAGGGCCCACGTGTGGCGTGGCAAATCAAAGCCAGGTACATACATAGTCAGGTCAATTATGAGAGACTGGTTTCTGATGTCAACTGCAGACCATTCTTCACACCACATTGACATTTCGAGTGTGTTCCATCTTTACAATGCCAGAGCAGACCAGGAACTCAACATCTTTCTCAACAGATATCTCTTGAAACACGAATCCCACCCAGTCTACCTCAGAATAACCCTAGATCAGGGATCGGCAACCTTTGGCACTCAGCCCATCAGGGAAATCCGCTGGTGGGCCGGGATGGTTTGTTTGCAGGTTCAGCCAATCGCAGCTCCCACTGGCCATGGTTCACCATTCCAGGCCAATGGGGGCTGCAAGAAGTGGCATGGGCTGAGGGATGTGCTGGCTGCCACTTCCTGCAGCCCCCATTGGCCTGGAACAGAGAGTGGGAGCTGCAATTGGCCGAACCTGCGGACGCTGCAGGTAAACAAACTGTCCTGGCCCATCAGCAGATTTCCCTGATGGGCTGCGTGCCAAAGGTTGCCAATCCCTGCCCTAGATAGATCTTTCACATATCTGAACCACTTCACGATAACTGCAGCTAAGGTGAGGATGCACAACAACCTTCAGAGCAAATTGGTGGGCACTTCATGGGGAGCAAATGCTCAAACTCTCCGATCATCTGGTTTAGCCCTCTGTGACTCTGCTGCAGAATGCTGTGCTCCGGTCTGGCTCTCTTAGTCTCTCATCAGGTTGGTTGCCACAGAACTACACTTACTCATGTGCATCATAACTGGGACAATTCAACACATACAAGTACTGTGGCTCCATTTGTTAAGCATCATCACTCCTCCACCCACTGTGATAAGGCTGCTGAACTCATTTTATTCGTGACCTAAGCCAACATCTGAACCTAGGCCTCCAGAACTTAAAGACCAATTAATTTAATGTATTGTACCAGCTTCGGTCATCCTACAAAAACCTTGTGACAGACAGAATGGCCATTGAAATGAATGGGATGTGATTGGATTTGTACCTGGCAGAAAAATAAGAGTTTTCTTATTCAGAAAGTGCCTGACATTTACGTTCTGCAGGCACGTGGTGAGATTTGCAATGCATGGCCTTCTTGGATAGCTGTGTGCATCCGAGGGACATTCTCTAATACAGGGGGCCAGCAGTAGCACGAGTTTATTGAGGGTTGAGTTAAGGATGTGCTAGTTCCTTGCCAGGGCAATTTGCTACTGTTTATTAGGCCATCTGAACATTATAAAGACCAGGAGGCAGAGCAGTGCTACAATATCAGCAGGAATTACATGTTCTAATTGAAAGATTTATTCCCACTAAACATGGCATTGCATCCCTGCACTGGCTGTCCCACTGCTAGTCCAGAAAGGCTAGCCAATGTTGTTTGCAAGAGAAGGGATGAAAGAATATGAAAAATAATTCCAATCTCAGTCTTGATAACTAGGTAGGCAGTAGTACCACAGAAAAGGATCAGAGAATTATAGTGCATCACAAAACGAACAGGAGCCAGCAATGTGATGCGGATGCAAAAAAGGCTAATATCGCGAGGGTCTAATAACAAGAGTGCTGTCTGTAAGATACGGGTGGTAATTGTTCCACTCAACTCGGCAGTGGTGAGGCCTCAGTCGGAGTACTGCATCCAGTTTTGGGCACCACACTTTAGGAAAGATGTGGACAAACTGGAGAGAGCCCTGAGGAGAGCAACCAAAATGATAGAAGATTTAGAAAACCTGACCTACGAGGAAAGGTTAAAAAAATGGGCGTGTTTAGTCTTGAGAAAAGAAGACTGATAGGGGGCCTTACAACAGTCTTCAAATATGTTTTGGGAACTGAACTTCAAATATGTTCCTTCGGTAACTGAAACAGTTTGGGACTAACTGTAATTCTTGGTAGTTTTGAAAATGATTGTGATAAGATTCTGATAACATTGAAGTGAGTGGATGTTTTGCCACAGACTTCACTAAAAGCAGGACTGGGCCCTTTGGATAGATAGGTAGCGCTCCCTTCACACAGTGATGGCACCGTGATACATGTTAACTGAGTGGAATTTTCATTTGTACTATTTATTTGTGGATACGCCTACGCGTCATGTGCACAGTCTCACCCTCAAGTTCTTAGCTGAAAGCAAATGCAATAAAACAAAAGCTAATCTACATTGTATGGGCTTCCCCAGCTACCACTCCCATGAAACAAGAAACAGCCTCATTACAGTTCTTGAAAAATTCACAAACTAAAAAAGAACAGTCAGGAAATTCAAGTAACTGCAATTAAAGTCCACTCTGCTGATGGTGTGGCAACCTTTTCAGCAAAAAGTTTTTGAAAAGTTCCACTTGGTCAGCACAGAGGCTGTCTTATCCCCCATAGTACATACCAGGTTACCCTCCGAAGAAGTGAAAAGGCAGCTGCATGCTCATTCAGAGAGCTTTGCATGCCTGCCAGCTGAGATCAACTTGGATTTGTAAATCCAAATACAGTAAAAATGCACTAAGCTCTTGTTAAATACATGCTCAGTTAGAATATTGCTTGGTCACCCTCACACTGTTCACTCTCAACCAAATTGCTAAGTATTATTTAAATAACTAAGCACTTCAATGCATTTCCTTGCAAGACTCTGGCAGCCCAACCACTGTGCTGTTTATTTTAGTCAGGCTTATGGCTTCCTAGTTACATGTGCAACCAAATAGGAAATGTAACTATGGATACTAAAGTGTAGATAAGCCCTTTGGGCGGGGACTATTTTTTTATGTTTGTACAGCACCTAGGACAACAAGGTTCTAGTCCACATCTGGGGCTCGTAGATGCTACAACAATACAAATAATAATACTAATAACATAGTTTGTCTGTGATGTACGATGACCCTATCTCCATTTGGCTGGGATAAACTTAGAACTGGGTTCATGAGCTGGATAAACATCAGGAAGAGTCCAGAATTATAAGGTAAAGGGCCAGGTTCAGCCCTGGAGTAAGACCACAAACTTCATTTGCACCTGTTTACTCCAGGGTTAAACTAATGTTCTTAAATACACCTCTACCCCGATATAACATGACCCCATATAACGCGAATTTGGATATAACGTGGGTAAAGCAGCGCTCCGTGGGGGCGGGGCTGCGTGCTCCGGTGGATCAAACAAGTTCAATATAACGCGGTTTCACCTATAACGTGATGAGATTTTTTGGCTCCTGAGGACAGTGTTATATCGGGGTAGAGGTGTATTTTAGTCTTCAGTTTCTTAAAGGAACAGCAGAATCTCCATAAGGAAACTGACTTGAATCTTGAAAGGACTGTCTCAATTCTTCCTTTGTCCCTTCCACACACAGCTCAAGAAAAACCCTTCATTTGAGAGAGACAAAAAGGCACAAATTTGAAATATATTTACCAAACCTTTGGAACAAGCCCCATTTTGTGGGCAACGTGATTCCCACTCTGTCCTTTTACATCATCCCCAAGAGTTTGAATCATGACAATGTATCATCAAGGTATCTCCTAAGCAGTTTCCTACCATACCGAGACACAATTTGTGATCACTGTAACGGAGCGGGACTCACCCCTGTGGCGCCTCCTGCTGGTCGTCCAAGGAATTAGCATTTCCAGCCTCCGGAGCGCCCTCTGCAGGCCAGTGTCCCACTTGCCGCTGGGCCCGAGTCCCTCCTGGATCCTGGTGTCCCTTTCAGGCCAGGGTACTGCCCCCTGCCCCACAGATCTGGGTCTCCTCTCCCCAGGGAAACCCCACCCTCTGTCCCCACCTCACCTCAGTCTATGGCCATTGCCAGTCATCACCTAGCCTCCGTTCCCTGCGCCAGACTCATGCCAGTGGCATGAGGAACCTATCACCTGACCCCTTATAGGCTACACAGGTTATTTTGCTTGGCTATCAGTTTCACATTGCTTGAATATTCTTTATAAACAAGAAATGACAGAGGTGATAATCCCCTTATAACACTCCTTAATCATGTATTCTATTGGGAGATTGACACTCAGACTAATGCAGTCCTCTGTGCATATCACAGGCTCTGGATAAACGTCAGGCCGAGGATACTGTGCACATCTATAAAACTAACCTTATTCCGAACTAATTTAACACACCCAAGTTCTAAATCCTAGGAAACCAGAAGTTATGTGTTCAGACCCTGGGCCTAATACAGTGATGAGCCACAAGCATTTTTCTCTAAACACAGTACAAAATAAATGAACAGAACTAACCCCTAAAGTCTCTCCTTCGACAGGCCTCATCTACCCTCCTTCTCCCCCATGCAACAGCGACTAACAATCCTCGGAGCTCCTATTAGCATCCTCCATCCAAGAACCTCAAAGCACCTTACGATGGATCAAATTCACTCACAGTAATGCAGGAAGGGGCAGTTTGCCAGCGTGGGTGGGATGAGATTGGGGAAAGTGTCGCCAATGCTGCCCTCCATCAGGAGTTCTATCAGCGTGAGGGCAGCATCTTTAAGTTATGCCCAGTCCTACCTAGGAGACCTGTCAGGAAAACCTGCAGTAGGCATGAGGTGGATCAATGCAGATCTAGCCACCCCAGCCATAGCTGTCCCCCAGCTCCGGTCAACAGCACCCACTTTTAGGTCTGTGTGCTGTGCTCTCTCTCCTCTCTTTTTCCAACCTCCACCATCCAGTTTTCAAAGCTTAGGGCCTAATCCTGCTCCCAGTGAAGTCGATGACAATCCCCACTACTGATTCCACAGGACCAGGATCGTTCCCCTAAGTTTTAGGCAGAGCTCTAGCAGCTGATCCCTCTAATTAGGTCACAAATGGATCACTTGTAAAACACTTACACAGGCCAATTACTCCCCCTGCCAAGCTAGCGTGAAGTGTTGTAGGGGGAAGGGAAGATTAGACCCTGTGTAGACCTGTTGTTACAGACAAAACAAAGCTTCTAAACTTTACCCCTAAGGAAAGGGGAGAGCCCTGTTTTAGCTTCTCTTAAACAGCTGGGAGGGTTACCCTCACACTGACATTGCAGCTAAGTGGTAGTGTCTCTTTAATTTCCTTTTGCTCCTGCTGCAGCTCCAGATTGCTCAGATATTCGTCAACAGAAGGAGTTTAATGAAAATTATAATTAGAGCCCTGCGGTGCTCTAGCAGGTCGCCTTTACACTGGGGTGCCAATTTACATTACAAATCAGCCTGGTGTCATTGCAGAGTCGAGGGTAACAGAAGGGAATTCATTAAAAGAAAGCTCAGGGTGGGAGAGAAATAGTGGATAAGGAAAATGATATTAGGATGATTATTAACCATAATCATAAAGAAAATTGGGATCTGCCACTGTCTCCATGCAGCTTTGCTCAGAGCATAAAAGCCCTTTTGTAATCATCCTGAGGTGGAGGAAGACAGAGCAGCAGTTTGGAATTTTCCCTGGGCAATTGCTGTACAAATGAACCCTTTTCCATCCAGCATCTGCTTCCCCAGGAAAACAAAAGGGCAAAGAAGAATTTATCTCCCCCACAGGGATACGGAAAGTGCACTCCGCACTTCTGCTTTCCCGCATTTAGCGTTGCGCAGCTGGATGGTAGTTGGGGTGGGTGAGACTCTCTGCAAAATAAAATGCAAGCCAAAGAAACTAATTCACCAGGGTTTTACTGATTTCACCCTCTTTTTCTTACCCCCAGGCAGCAGCTAAGCACTGTGCTTCCACCCCATTGTGGTGTCATGATCAGTAGCATCTTAAAACTGACAGAGACCCTAATTCAGCAGAGCACTTAAGCACGTGTGTAAGTCCCATTGAAGCCAATGCTTAAGTATGTGGCTGAGTCAGGGCCTAAGGGAGCAGTGGTGATCAGAACCTGTAAGGAATGGTGTGGTGAAAGATGTCTTCTCAGGGTACGTCTTCACTGCAGAGAGAGCCCAGGTGATCAGCACCCAGGTCTGAACACCCGGGTTGGCCTAGCCCAGGTGGGAGCAGCCACAAGGCAAAGCCTGGCTCGAGCTACTGTGTCCTCACTGGTACTGCCCCCACCGGTGTGTGTCACTAAGACTTCTGGGGACATACTCCCTGGTTCTTTGTGCTGCAGTAAGATGAGCCACTCAATGATCTGTCCCTAGTGAAGTGTGAGAGAACTTGTTTGTCCTCCTGGGTTCCTCCTGGGCACCCGGTGGAAATTGTGGGAAGGCACTGGAGGACTATCAGCACTCAAGTGGTTTAAGCTGTGTCCTCACTGCAAAGCGGGTAGGTTACCAACCTGAGTGAAAGGGGAGCCCATGCTCTACCCCACTGCCCCAGCTAGGCCAACTTGGGGGCAAGGATTTTGGACGGGAGCTGGGTTAGGTGCAACACCAGAGGAAGAGGATAACTGCAGTGTAGACAGACTCACAGTTTGAGCACGTCAAGCTGCTGCTTCTTCATAACAGCAGCTCCTGGACACACACACGCACGCACCAACTCTTGCAATTTTATCATGAGTCTTGTGATATGTGTTGTTTTATTAAATCCCCAGCCTCTGGAATGAAACTCTCTCATCTTTCATTTTAAAAACTGAAAAGTAAATTTCTAGCCTTCACAGTTGCTGAGAAAAAGCTTGAAAACATGACCTGAGTGCATTACAAAACCTCAGACACCCAAAGGCAAACAAAAAGGAACCCAAAGTATATTTTTAAGACGATTTCATTATTTAGGGTGGCCTGATTCCTGATTTTGGAACACTTGGGATTGGCCATACTGCAAACATTTTACTGCGAACCAAAAGTGGAAGTGCTACGTGTAACACAAACCAAAGGGTCTATCACCTTCTTAATCTCTTGACAATCCAATCTTTTTTATCTCACACCTTAGAACTTGATAATTGACCTCAACGTACAATTTCAAGGTAAGACACCAAGGAGGATTGATTCTCTTTTATACCACAGCCCTGTCGTCATTTGCAGGAAGCAGCAGTAGCTTGTACCAGGGCATCCGCTACTATCAGTGCCAGTCTTTGCGTGTGCCATGCTGCTGTGTTGGGAGATCTGTCTGCCTGTTTTGAGGTTTTCTGTAGTACCCATCACCTTAGTATCTGGGCTCAGCTCCCAGGAACAGCATCAAGGCCCCAGGCAACAGCAAGCTTAGTGCTGGCATGTCACTTCTAGCAAAAGGGCCCTACCTGCACTTCGTCATGGCTAGTAAAACAGATAAACAGCTCCCATGGCTCGGAAGCATCTAAAGGTATGTCTACACTGGAATTAAAAACCCGCAGTTGACCTGTGCCAGCTGACTTAGGCTCACAGGGCTCGGGCTGTTTAATTGCATTGTAGATGTTCAGGCTCAGTCTGGAGCCTGGACTGTAGGGGTATGTCTACACTACCCACCGGATCGGCGGGCAGCGATCGATCCAACGGGGGTCAATTTATCGCATCTAGTCTAGACGCGATAAATCAACCCCTGAGCGCTCTCCTGACGACTCCTGTACTCCACTGCTGCAAGAGGCACAGGCAGAATTGCATAACTTAGATCAGTCCCCCTCCCCCAGTGTAGACCAGGCCTAGGATTCTGCAAGGTGGGAGTGTCCAAGAGCTTGGGCTGCAGCCATAGCCGAATGTCTACATGGCAACTAAACAGACCCCTTTGCCCGAGCCCCTTAGCCTGAATCAGCTGGCACGGGCCAGCCACGGGTGTCTAATTGCAGTGTAGACAATTAGAAAACACAGACCTTCTCTGATCAAGGGAAGAGAGGCCTCAGTCTACATGAAAGGCAATGAGGGGTTTAGTGTGGCCTGAAGACAGCTGGGGAAATGAGATGTGGGGAAACAAAATATGGAATAAACCAACCATATTGGCTTTTCCAATGTTTAGCATTCTAGGACAGTTACTGAAGCTACCTGTGTTTATTCTAACTGAGGAAGAGTCTAGGTCTTTCCCTTTCAGACTCCTGTCTACGCTAATAATTTGCAGTTCTGTTATTAAAAAATAGACAAAAAAAAACCTGTCAGATTCTTAATTTCCCCTGGAAAATAATAACAGCACTTCCCTGGCTGAGAATGAAGAATGTGACTATATGGGCAGAGGAGAAAAGAAAAAGTAAGATGAAAACTGATCTGAAGGTCACTTTGTTGGTGGACCTGACCTCCAGTGTATCTCAGCAGATCTCTTCTTTTCTCCAACACCAGAACTTACTCCCCTAGCCAGTGTGCTGCCTCCCAGCTTCAGAAGTAATTGCTGGAGAGGAGACATGAGTTTGCTGTTAAAGCAGAGAAATGTGGTCTCTGTTCTTGCCTCTGCCATATGCGTCCTGTCTTACCTAGGGCAAGGGTGTGTCCACACAGCAATCAGAGGTGTGACTGATGCATGTAGACGTACCCGAGTTAGCCCATGTTGCCCTGGTTTCACTGCTGTTGGCACCTGAGCTCGCCTGATTAAAACTAACTTGGGTATGTGTACACATGCTGCAATCACACCTCCGACTGCAGAGCAGATGGGCCCTTAGAAGCAAATTTTCAAAAGTATTTAGGTGCCTAAAGATGCAGATAGATGCCTAGTGGGATTTTCAAAAGTGCCCAGGTCCTAACACCCATTGAAATCAATGGGATTAAGGGTCTAAACTGCTTAGGCACTTTGGAAAATCCCATCTGCATCTTTAGGCTGCCTAAATATCTTTGAAAATCTGCCCCATTGAGCACAATTTTCAAAAGTGACCTCTGATTTGGGATGCCTCAGTTTTCCAGTGCCCAATTTGGGACACTTTGTGCCCAGTGTTCAGAGATGCTAAGCAGTTCCCATTGATTTTATTCAGAGTTGCTGGTTCTCACCATTTCCGAAAATCAGGTATGTCTAGTTGGGCAAGAACCCCAAAATGGAGGCCACTTCTGAAAATGTTACCTTCCCCCCTTTCTACCTCAGGTTCCCCACGTGTAAAAAAGGGACAATGAACACCCAAGTGACTTAGTAGCACAAGACCCACTGGGAGTTGTACTCCTAAATCATTTAGGTATGATTTTGTAAGGCACTTTATATTGATAAGGTACGTTGTGATTCTGAATTGAAGGATGGAAGTGCAAAGTATTATTATAACAGCTGGTCAGAAAATGGGGAGGGGTGTGTGTGAATTTCTCAAAATTTTATTTTTGCCCAAAATTTCTGACTAGTATTAGTTATTAGGGCTGTGGACAGAAAAAGGTTCTATTTCAAGCAGGAAGCTTCCAGATTGTCTGCGCTGCATGTTCCAGGATGTGAACATTGACCCGCTATTTCAAGTTGATTCCATCTGCACCTGGAGATACGGGTCTAAAAATTCTATCCTCAGACATTTTGGCATCAGCTCCAATGAGAAGTATAGTCACATATCATGAATGCAGAATATAGACAGTGGACAATCTATTCAGTTGGGGTCACTAGGTACTAATGTAGTATAAATGCTAAGTATATATTACACCTTGGGATGTGGTGTCTGCCACGGCTAAAGTAACATCCTATTTAGTAATTAACAGTGAGAAATTTTCCTTTCCAAGTTTACTTAAATAAAATACAAACAAATTAATGCAAGATGCATATGAATCATTTTTAAAAGGTCTGACTTTTTCTCCTGTAAAATGTGACTGTGCACCTCTTTACCTATACAAAACACGTATTTGCATATGCAGATCAGGTAACTGTGTTTCTATCTCACTGGCTTAGGTAATTGCCATTTCTGTGCCTGTGAATAAGTACACATTATGATTTTGTGTGCACAAATTTCAAAGTCCTACTGAAAATGTGACCTCCAATCTGAGCCGACAGTTAATACTGAGCAGTCACAATTTCATGTCATTTTACACTGACAGTGTCCCTTATGAATGCAAAGAATTCAGGTGGCCAGTTTGTATCTGAACTGTTAGAAAATCTCAGGCTTCTAAGTGAGCTGAAAACAGTCTATATATTGCTAAGGGATGTGGAAGAGAAGATCGCCTTGGTAAGATTTGATGTATCAACCGGAACACTCCTGCTCTGGTAGCTCATCTATTCTGAACTGAGTTTCCAGCTGTTTATTAAGCTTCCAGTTGTAGCCCTTTCATGTGAAGGGAAATATAAGATTAAGAACTGGAGAATGCAGCAGTGAGGTTGTGAGCAGGTGAATCAAATTTGCATTCCTTACCAGGTGTTCCTGGGATTTGGGTGAAATAATTTCTCCTGGACAGCCAAACATCAAACCCCAAAAGTAGAGATGAAGTTCCAGGACATGCGGGAGCACAGATCTTGACTGAATTTACATCAAGAAATAATAACATTATTGGTCACCTGTTTTTGACAAGGTCCCACACCATAGACTCCTAAACAAAATAAGCTGTCATGGGATAAGAGGGAAGGTCCTCTCATGGATCAGTAACTGGTTAAAAGATAAGAAACATAAGGTAGGAATAAACTATCAATTTTCACAATATTAAAATATTAGAATTGGAAAAAGTACAAAGAAGGGCAACAAAAATGATTTAGTAGTATGGAACAGCTTCCATATTAGGAGAGATTGAAAAGACTGGGACTGTTCGTCTTAGAAAAGGGACAACTAAGGAAGGATATGATAGACGTCTATAAAATCATGAATGGTGTGGAGAAAGTGAATTAAAAAGTGCTATTTACCCATTCACATAACACAAGAACCGGGGTCACCCAATGAAATTAATAGACAGCAGGCTTAAAACAAACATAAGGAATTACTTCTTCACACAACGCATAATCAGCCTGTGGAACTCATTGTCAGTGGATGTTGTGAAGGCCAAAAGTATATCTGGGTTCAAAAAAAGAATTAGATAAGTTCATGACAGATAGGTCCATTCATGGCTATTAGCAAAGATGGTCGGGGATGCAACCCTGTGTTCTGGGTGTCCCAAAATCTCCAACTGCCAGAAGCTGGGAGTGGATAACAGGGGATGGATCACTTAATAATTGACCTCTTCTATTCATTCGCTCTGAAGCATCTGACACTAGCCACTGATGGAGACAGAATGCTAAGCTAGATGGACCATTTGTCTAACCCAGTACAGCTATTTTTACATTCTGATGTTGCTAATCACCCTTGGGGGGTCTAACTCATATGATGTATTTGCCCATGGATACTTAACAGAAATCCCACCATTCTAGGAACCAGGGAAATGCTTTATCCCTATCTATCGACATTTAAAATCGATGGGGTAAAATCCTGGCCCCACTCAAGTCAATGGTAAAACTTCCATTGACTTTAATAGGGACAGGATTTAAGGAGCTATTTGGGGAGAAAACAGAAGATCCAATGTTTAGATGCAAGAAAGTGCATTCAACAAGGAAAAGTTTTAGAGGAGGTCAAGAAGGCAAACAAATATTTTGTTAAAAATGGCAACTGTCAGCATGTTCACAGAGAGAGCATTCCTGGGGTTTTCCAATAACTACAGTCCAGTATAAAACTCGGGATTTTTAGGTTTTCAGATCAATTTGGGGCGCAAAGCCAGTTTTGTATTTCTAAGGAGCTGGAGAGAGAACAAAGCTGTACAACTGATTCTGAATTACTATTTTTGAGTTCTCACCAGCAATTCACTGTTCAGGATTCCTAAATGTTTTGAAACACTCTTATAAGAGTGCCGTCCCAGGAAGCTTTCTGTAAGTTTGGAGGTCCTGACTGGTTCATTGGTTTTCCTCCTGATGAAGCATTTCAGCAGAACACAGGGTGTTCTGTCTAATGTTTGTTTTATTTTAAATAAGTTAATAAAAACAAAAAATACAGATACTATTACCTGCAGAAATAAATTAAATATATAAATGTACCATAGTAAGTTTAGACATACAGCTAGGGTTGAAATTCAGCCTGTATGTTTTTTTATAGGATTTTACGTAATGTTTGTAAAGTATAACAGGCTATGGCTAATCCAAAGAGGATAACAGCCTACTAACAGCTGTGAGCTACTAGAGTTGTTACTTTATTAAGTAGTAAAGGCCTGTGCTTTGGGGATGAAAGTCCCATGTTCAAAATCTTCATACGAGCCTTAGAACATAAGAATGGCCATACTGAGTCAAACCAATGGTCCATCCAGCCCAGTATCCTGTCTTCCGACAGTGGCTAATGCCAGGTGCTTCAGAGGGAATGAACAGAACAGGGCAAGTGATCCATGCCCTGCCACCCAATCCCAGCTTCTGGCAAACAGAGGCTAGGGACACCATTCCTGCCCATCCTGGCTAATAGCCACTGATGGACCTATCTTCCATGAATCTATCTAGCTCCCTTTTGAACCCTGTTATAGTATTAGCCTTCACAACACCCTCTGGCAAGGAGATAAGCTTCAACCTAAAATAAGAGCAAGTGGCAAGTTCTTCATTCATTTTGGCTACTCCTTCTTGATGCACTTCCTGCCATGATGCGTTTGCAATGGAAAAGATCATTCTGCTCCCATCCCTACAACTCAATTAAATAGGGTAGAGGGGGATTTTTTCACTCAGTGTTAAATAGGGGTGAAGGGAGGATGAGAATAAAAATGAAAAAAAAATCTTACTTATTATAAGTAAAAAATTTGCAACTCAGTTTCTATCGGATGTTGTCCAGCCTTCCAATTAGAGAAGCCGAGACACACAGTAGTGCCATTATATGTAGCTATTTATACAGTGTCGCTCAAGCATTGTTTATCTTATGAGCATAATTTATCTCTTCTGCAGTGCTACCCAATTTGTTTTGATTTCCAGTGGCCCCTCTACAGTCTAGTCTAGTGTTTTATTGTATATATATTTTTTGGCCTCCAACCAAATGACTCTCCCGTTATGTTTCCGTGCATGTCCCAGAATAATCAGGCCCCTCCTGCTCTACAACTTTCACATTGTGTTTATATTCACTTTATGGGTGAGATGGTGTCCCCTCTATTTCTCCTCCTCCCGCACCAACTGGCAGTTCCTCTATAGCTCATGTTTTATGCAAGAGCAGAACTGAATTTCTCTCTCTTTTTTTAAAATGTAGTGGCTTGTGAAAAGGTCCCACCACATCAGCTCTGGAAACTCAGATTCTCTGTTCCCAGAACATGCCCAGCATAAGCAACAGCAGAGCAAACCTAATGGTGAGCTGGGATAGGTCATCTGCAGGGATTGAACCCAGGACTTCTGGAGCTAAACACAGGAGCCAGCAACAGCAGGACCAGGTCTATTAGTTCAAAGGACTTAGCAGACTCATAAACCCTTTATAACTGGCCCAGCCTCTAGAGGGGGACAAAAAGCCACATTTTGCATGGGTTACAATAGCTTCCCCCACAGAGCACTGCCAACATAGCTCCTTGCTAGCCCATAAAGCTCACTTCTCAGGGTGAGAAGATCACTCAGTTTCCATAGTTATTCCAGCCTTGGCCTCTCTCTATTCCAAACTTGCCAACAAGCTTGCCCCAGTGGAGGTGGGTTTCTAATGTGCAGACATCTGTCTTCTCAGACCTAGACTGAGGCCAGCTACATCAACTTCTTACTCCAGAGCAGTTTAATCCAGTAACACTCTGAAGGCAGCTCTCACTTTGAGCTGGTGCATGCATGTTGCTCAGCTGCTTGTATTAGGGCTAGTCTACACTTACCTGCCGGGTCGACGCGGTGAGTTCAACTTCTCGGAGTTCGAACTATCGCGTCTAATCAAGACGCGATAGTTCGAACTCCCCGCGCGCTCCAGTCGACTCCAGAACTCCACCACCGCAAACGGCGGTGGCGGAGTCGACCTTGGAGCCGCGGAGTTCGACCCCGCCGCGTCTGGACGGGTAAGTCAGTCGAACTAGGGTACTTCGAGTTCAGCTACGCTATTCGCGTGGCTGAACTTGCGTACCCTAGTTCGACCCCCTCGCTTAGTGTAGACCAGAATTAGTGTGAAATTCCTTAATGGTGATAGGCCCTACTCACCACCTTTTCTCATCTTCCCCACCTAAATCCAATCAGGTCATAATTTTTGGCCAGTCTTAATCTGAGTTACAGTTTAAGTGATGACCTGCTGTAGCATGGAAAGGATCCTTACCCTTTACCAACCACATGATCCATCAAATCCCCCAGAACAGGATTCCCCCGCCTCTTTATATAGGAAAATATAGTTAGCATTTGACCATCAAAAATGAATTCCATCTGGATTGGCTTATACCTGTAGGGCATTGCCCTGACTCATAGGTTGGGAGGCACCGCTTACATGGCTGTGGTCACCTCTCATGAAAGAACCTAGCACAAATGAAACTGAGGGTTACTTCTTATGCCACCAAAGCATTCTGTGGCTAAGCAATCTGCCGACAAATTCCCTCGCTTTCCCACCTGCTGCCACCATAAGCCTCTTCAGAAATTTGTTGTTTATGAAATGATTCACTCAAGTATCCATTCGATCCCAGTTCATAGGACTGGAGATCTTTTATTACACAGCTGTATATGTAGCAGGAGAATAGTTCACAGCAGTTGTAACAGGCACGGTCATCCAAGAAATAAAACAAAGCACCATTAGTCAGCTGGTGGGAGATGCAGTCTTTATAGTTTCAAGCTGTGCAGAGGGCTTTATACCACCCTACCTAGTCTCTGGCTGCCACACACACCTCAGTTTTAAGCTATTTTGTTGGCAGCTCTGAAAGTCTTTGGGCTCATGTAACTTCCCACATCTAATTTCTCGGTTTGTGCTGTTTAAAACTGACCCCACAGACTCTTGTTTTTGAGCTGAAGCCCACAGGCTCATGCGTTGCCCTGTGTTGTGAGCAATTAGCTGCCATGCATATTTGCAAATCACATACAGACCCACTCCTGAATATCTTAAAAGGCAAGAGGCTTTGGTCTGTTTGGCTCACAGTAAGTTTAAAAGAAAAAAAACCGACTGTCACCTTTCCTCAGACTCGGAGTGTGTGAGAAACCCATCACTTTCAGCACAACGGGAGGATAGACAGGCTGTGAAAGAATATCTGCTAACAGAGCAGCAGCAATTACTGACCAAACTGCAGACTGGTGAGTTACTGCAGAAAAGAGGCCCATAGCTCTACCGTGGCTTAATGCCCAGCTGCAGGGAGGATGGGATAGTGATTGCTAGGGCAGTAGTGCTAAAGCATCCAACCCACTGAGTGCTAAGAAGACTGTGACCTCAGCACTGATTAGACTTTTATGCAGCAGAGTAGCTGCTCCATCCAACAAACAGAATTTCTCTTGAAGGAGAGAAGCCCAATAAGAGTACACAGGGCAACAGGGTCATCATTACACACAATCCATTTGCTCTGGTGGAGGGAAGCAGCATGAAAACCCATTCTAGGGGGAAAGGGCTAATTACTCAAGCCTGCTCCAGTGACACCGGGGCAAAGACCTCATTTTCTCTCATTCCCTTGGAATAATTTGTTGGCTGGTTCTCTGTGGCACTAGGTGCTGTACAAATACAGCATAAATAGGTGGTCCCTGCCCCAAAGTGCTTACAATTGTCTGTATTTGCACAGAACATGATCTGCTATCCCCTGCCACATGAAGCAGAAATCCACGAGGCACAACATGCCCTGTTTGGGAGCTGCTGAAATTTAATATTTGCTCCTGGCTCAAATCCTGAAGGTTAAATAAACAGAAAATGCAGGTATGTGTGACAAATTGTGCGTTAGCAGCATAACAGGAGGCCACCTAGAGTAAAGGGCAAATGGTTTTAGCCTTTGGAAGCCTGACAGAAGAGAAATGTAGAGAGAAAGTCAAATTCAGCCCTGGCATGAGTGGTCAGGACTCCCCTTGGCGCCTATAGGAACTGCACTGGTTGTTTTTTTTTGCCATGGATGAATTGCATTCAGGGTCTACAGGGCAGAGATGTTCCCCAAATCATGAAACACTCAAGTGTATAATGATCATGTGTTCACTGTAATGTTAGATGAATAGCTACTGACCACAGTAGCTGAGGGTGAAGGGAAACGTGGGGATTCACTTGGGTTCTGGCAGTGCAGCAAAATGAAACAGAATGGAAGCCCACTGAAGAGGTGCTGAATATCTGCAACTCAGTCATTTATGTCAACAGGACTGGCCTTTCAGAAGAAAGAAATCCTGCTATAAACCACCTAGGCACGTTCAGTGAATCAGAACATGTTGCTCCAGCACGGCTGGACAGCTCTGCCCACCCATCCCTGCCCTGCCATTCTAGTATCATCCAGTCCTAATGCAGAGGTAAATAAAATTACACTGATCTGCAGTCTAGGGAATAAGCCACCAGCTATTCAACACTCCAATCAGCTACTCATCCTTTCATGCTGCATGTTGGAGGAGAAGGGGGTGTTTTAATAAATGGCTAGTTGGGGTCTTGGAGCCTAATTGAGCAAACTGTATTATTTGTCAGCATCCACTCAATCACTATACATAGTAGCAAGCGAGTGTCTGAAAGGACATTCTGGGCAGGCAGTTACTAATTGTCCTCACAGCAAGTCAGACACTGGCTTTCTTTAAACATGTTTCCTTCTTAACAATGAGGAATGAGGTGGAGGCAGGGGAAAGATGGAATGGGAAATCCCTTAGTTAATTTCACAGTGTCTGTTTTAAGCATCACAATCCTATTATCTGTGTCTCCGGACCCCAATTTTCACTCTCCTCTGCATGCTTAAATGCAGATAATGTAAATAAAATACATAAACCTCAGTTATATGTACTCCCAGTATCTGAACCTTCCTTTCTAGTGAACTGCCAGCATATCCCCCAGTCTGATTATCCAGACTCCCAGTTATCTGAACATATTTAGAGTTTCTAAGAAATTAGGATAATCAGATTTCTACAGTAATTTTATATGTACAAACTATAATTGGGTGTATTTTCTTTCCTGCTATCATCTCACAAAATGCAGTTTACTGTATGTACTTAGCAGACATATACTGCACATGTGCACCAGTTCTTAACTTCACACATGGGACCAATTGCCTAAAGATTATATTTGTAACTATGGGAGAATCCCAAAAAGTTTGGAATTGTGTTTGGTTTGGCTAACCATCCAAGAGTTCATACGCACATTCAATCTACTGAGATGTGCTGAGTCTGCAAAGTTGGGCAAAGATCTGGAAGCTTTCTTTCCAGTCCCTAATAGAAACACTGCAAGAATAGTTGCTCTGTTCTATGGATAAACAGAGGAGTTTAGTCTCCAGGGCCACCACTAACGTTAATATTCAAACAAAAAATGTTGAGTCTTTTTTTAAATTTTACTTTTGCTTTTATGTATCATCTGTTAGATAGTAATGACTTTGTGATGTCATGTGCCTATAGAAGGCTTACTGTACATTCACTAATAGCTACATATTCATTTAAGTACCAAGATCCCTTTTTACTGAGTATGTTTTGCTCTTGATGGGAAGTTTAACCAAACTCTTCTCAGTAATGCTGAGTCCTTACATCATTTATCTGTATGGCCGGGGTCTGGCTGGTACATGGGATTGGCAATGGAGTACAGAGCCTTTCATCTCAAGGGCACCAGCTCTGATCTTCTGCAAGTGAGTGACATCCCAAAGTCATTACTATGACAGAGGACACATATGGCTGCTGGGGAGTGTACCATGGTACCTGAGGTGGAGCAGGGCTGGGGGGAAGGCTAAAGGAGCTGGGGAGCTCCGGTTGGGAAACCCTCCAGGCTGCCGGTCTAGTCTAAGGCCAAATAGGCACTGAGGTTGCAGGGGGCAGCCCAAGGGTAGGCAGAGGCAGGAGGTCCAAAGCCCCCTTGCCGGTGATGAGTGGCTTATATACTGCAGTCTGCCCCAGTAGATGGAGACTGGGCAGTAGCCATATACTGAGGTGAGGTGGGGGTTCCCCTGGAAGGGGGAGACCCAGAGACTTGGGTTACTGCCAGGGGACAGCACCCCAGGGGATAGCGGCACCAAGGTCTAGGAGAGATATGAGGGCCCAGCGGTAGTGAAACACTGGCCGAAACAGGGTGCTCTGGAGGCTGGAAGCTAATTCTCTGAGAGACCAGCAGGAGGCGCTGCAGGGCTGAGTCCTGCATTGCTACACCCCTGGGCACCAGAGCCCCCTATTTGGAGTTTCTGGGGGAACAGGCAGTGTAAAGTGGGCCACCAGGGGATACTCTTATGTCAGGGGAATCCCCAGCAGCCATTGGGAAATCTCTAAATCTCCTTTGTTCTACTGGAGCAGAACAAAGGGGAGTAGCCAGGGGCTGAGGATCTGTCCCTAGGTGCACACTCATGCATGCAAGTCAGGTGTCTGTATGCACAAGTCCTGTTGCATGTCTCAGTGGATCACTCCCTGCAGAAGTGAGCCACAGAACTGTGCTCCCAATTTTTCAGAAAATCTGGACCTGGGTGGAGCGCGTATCCTCTCCCCACCAGCACAGAAAGTATGCCAACGGTTCAGGTTTCAGTTAGTTCCAAGTATTTGGGAACAGAATGTATTCCTAGAGAGGGTTAAAAATGAGGGAGAAAGCAAAAAACGTTATTAGTCAAGCTCCTGCTCTGAGAAGGATCTGAGAACAGCTGGTGCATTTTCCTGCTGAGTCGGCCGGTCACTGAAAGGTGGCAAAGGAAGCTGGCACACCAGTGCCAATTGTTTGCCTTCTATGAGCAGGTGACAGAGGCAAGCTAGTGCATTGATTCTCACATTATATTTTCATTAAGCCATGGCAGATGGCATTTGAGACTACAGTTGACATATCATAATTTCAGAAGAAAGGGGGCAGTGAAACTGATGCATAAATGACTCAACTTGGATTCACCCAAACAACATGCGGGAGAAGTGGAAGTGATAGACGAGAGATCATAAAAAGCTGCTGTCTTTATTTCTTCATTGAGTCCTCACCACATAATGAAAATCTGGGGCATCGGTTTCTCTGCTAACCAACATACTTATGTCTAGCATCCTGACACCGAAGCAGCTGTACTGACAGCAAGCCACAGACACCAGGGAAATGGCAATTATGCCCTTTCATAAATGAGGCCAAAAGTACTGCTTGGAAAATACAGTTTGGGCCAGTTCCTCAGCTGGTATAAATCAGCATAATTGAAGTCAGTGGAGTTATGCTGATTTACACCACGTGAGGACACGATCCTTTGTTATTAGATTTCCCCCTTAAAGAGACAAATTAAAATATGTAAAACTCAGAGTGCAATTGACATAAAACTTCTGTTCTCTATCGGTTTGCATAGACATTTAGGGTCAAGTTCTGATTGCAGCTGTCCCAATGAAAATCCAGAGAAACAGTGCTGCCTGCTCTTATGGATTTATCACAGATTTCACAAAATCTGCTGTTTCTCCGAAAGCCCCAATTCTGGGAGTCATGTTATCCACAGAGAATCTCAGCTTTTTTTGTTTCTGTTTTTTTGTTTTAGAGTAAGATTCTTGGTTGCAAAGAAAAGCTTGAAAATGTGAACACTAAATGCTCAAGAACCAGAAGGCCAAATAAATCTCAACCCCAAATTCATTATTTTTAAAATCTCATTATTTTTAAGCCAATTCCATGATTTTGGGGGGCTTGATTAATTACTTTTGAATGCTTCAGACTAGAGATACTGCATAAATTGGTTTTGATTTCATTTATTTATTTATTTAGATTTAAATAATAAAAAAATGTCCAAAAAACATTCAATACTCCTATACTGATTAACCAAAGCAATGAAACAGCTCATTTCTCCCTTCTTTTCTCCACCTCAGAAAAATATCCTCAATCTTCCTGCAAAACTCTGTCAGATTAATGGTTTGCAGAGTGCCCTAAAGGTTAGCAATAGAGCTGCGTGGAAAAGGAGGGGAGGGGATATTTCCCATGGAAAATTTTGACAAACACCAAAACATTTTTCATTTTTGTCAAAAAAAAATAGTGAAATTTTTAAACTTTTAATTAAAAAAAGAAAACTGAAAATATTGCAGGTTTTGACAACCCATTTTGGACAAGCGCTGCTGAATACTGACAAACCTTTGGTTTTTTGCCAGAAATGTTGCTTGGGTTTCAGACAGAAAAAATACAAATTTGTTGAGGAAAGCAGGCACTTTCTGTGTAGGTGACCATATTTCCTAAAGTAAAATCAGGACTTCGGGGCTCGCCCAAGCCACACACTACCAGCACCCCACGCAGGGCTTGCCAGAGCCACCCCCGACCCACGACTTGGCCTGAATGCCTGAGCCCTGTGCCACCCACGGCTAAGGCTGGCTGAGCGCCCGAGCCCCTGCTGGGTCTGAGTGCCCCCCTGAGCCCCGTGCTGCCCATGGCTGAGGCTGAACCCTGTGCCAGCTGGGGTTGGGGCTGACCCCAGAGCTCCACTGCCTGGCACCTTGCATCGCCGCCCCCTTCCAACGTTCCTCTGCACCCCCCTAGGGGGATGCACCCAGCGTTTTTTGTAAACTGGGCATTTGTTCGTTTGATCTTGCTAACTGATCCGTTGGCAAGAGCAAATGGGACAAATGCCAGTTTTTGTCAAAAAGTGGGGACGGCTGGGACAGGGCTTAAAAAAGGGACTGTCCCGGCCAAAACAGGACATACGGTCACTCTATTTCTGTGGAAATTTTCATTTTGTCGATAACCCAGTGTTCTATCAAAAAACATCTAGACGGAAAATTTTCAACCAGCACTAGTCGTCCTGTTTGGGCTGTTTTGGATCATGTGGCAAACGGGAACAAGTTCCAGAGATTGAGGCCCCCCTGCAGGTAATGCCCTGACCCCACCTTCTCTTTTATAAGAAGGCAGAACAACTTTCATTGATCACAACTGCAGTGGTACATCCGTGGGGAATAGGTATGTCCCATGTCATTTAGGAGTTGATAGGTCATGAACAACACCTTAGACTACCCCTACTGCAGTGGAGTTACTCCAGATTTACCCTGGTATAGCAGAAATGAGAATCAGGCCTTTTGCTCTCTAGTTTATCCTTCCAAGATCTCCTGTTTGACAGTCCTCTGCAGCAGGTGCTTGGAAATACTGCCTTTTACATACCAGCAAAAATGTACTTCGTCCCTTATGTAACACACACTGGAGCAACCTACGCTCTGCTTGTGGGATGTCACTGGGCTACACTGGATGTTCTCTTGAGCTGACGGCCCCATTTCCAGTGGCGTTCCATCTGAGCCAGCCCCCAGGCACAGCAAAGAGGAAAGGGGCCGAACCTTTCCCTTGCAACAGACCCTTGTTCTTTCTTATGGAAATAAAAGAAAGTAAACCACAACGCAGAGCACAGGTCTGTAGAGATGAGCTACACCTCAAGCTGGTATGATACATATCAGGGATGGAGGGGTGGGAAAGAGAATGAAGAATACCAGGGTCGCTCCACTCCTCACAGAAACATTTCACAATTCCGGACCTACATAATAACGTTCTCTCCAATGCAGCCAGAGAGGCTCCTCGTCTTTGTTATTTGGACTCATCTTTTCCTTACGTTATAAGCAGAAATGGAAGCCTGATAGCTGCTGCCACTGGGACCCGCTGTTTTCCCCTCCAGGATCACCTTGTGCTGTTGTATTCAGGTCACCTGCCCATGTAGCAGTTAATCAAGCTCAAGAGTTATGAAGAACACAGCATAGCATATGAGGTAACCGGACAGAACATGGGAAAGAGGTTACATGATAAAATGGAGAGGTGCAAGGCACAGCCTGTTTGCATCCTATGCACCACTGACTAGACCTTGTCTTTTTATTTTGGACCCTCCCAGATTCCATTCATGGTCTGAAACCTCGGAATGAGTTGGTTTAGACAACACAAAAGCATAGGATACCTGGGAGTCACTGCCACAGTGGGAAGTATGAATCTGGATTGTCTGAGCAATGTGAACTCTGGATGCAAGCACCTTTGAAATACCAAATATTGCACAAGAAACACTACTCTTGTGCCGCTCTCCCGCTTTGCAGTGGAACTCCCTGTCCGAATCATTACTGACGAGAACGGCTTGGAGAACTGTGCTTTTCTCCACACAAAATTTTGACTTTTTGTCAAAAAACAAACCAACCAAAACTGGAACATTTTCAGCCAAACGTTATTGGGATTTGGATGAAAACTCAAAATTGTCCATGGAAAGCAGACACTTTCCATGATAACGTTCATTTAGTCAAAACCTCTGTTTTCCACCAAAGACCAGTTTCAGTGGAAATTTTTACACCAAGCCCGTTATTGCCACAGCTTTAACTTTGCTTTGTCTGGCACTCACACTCAGGAAACAGTTTCTGTTTAATGTGGCTGTTATACTTATTGTATAGTTTGTGGCAGTGCTTCAGGACCACAGATGGGGACCAAGGCCCCACTGTGCTAGGAGCTGTACAAACATAACAAGAAGACAGTCCCTGCTTTGAAGCATTTACAATCTAAGTATAAGATGAGATTCAACAGGTGAAGGTGATAAAATATGGGGGAGCACATGGTAACAATGAGATGATTCTGATCAATATGATAAGCAATGGGCACACTGCTGATTTGGGCACCTGCTTTTGTTTTAACTACTCTGGGTTCAAACCTGCCAGTGAGGCACAGCACAGCATTAGCGACTGTATGAAATCATCCCTTCCAGTCCTACACGCCTATGTATCTATGATACCACCTGGGGGAGCCTCAGGGAGCATACAGTACCTCTTCAGGGGATGTATCTAACTCTCCCAGCAGTGCCGTCTCTGCTCCATGGGCTGGTTGGTGTGGGAGGGCAAAGGTGAGAATGTCCCTTCCTCCTTCTCCCACACAACTTTGGCATGTTGGGCACCCCCAGAGAATAGCAAGGGAGCAGTCCCTCTACTTCCAAAAGTTCAGGGAATGTACTTCCGCTTGGCTCTTAGCCAGGCAATGCAAAGTGCAGGGGAAGGCTCCTTATACCCTCTCTCCCAACCCTCACTCATGTAGAGGCCTGGCAGAGTCTAGTACCTGATTGCTATTCAGGGCAGACAGTGTGCTTGGAACTGTAGGATATCAGAGAGAGAGTTCCTGCCCCAAGGAGCATATGAATTACAGCTGACAGGCTGGTGTGAACTTCCCCAAAGTTTTGGGCTGCTTGGTTCAGCTCAATATATAAAGAGGGGCCAAGAGCCAGCTGCAAAGTTGGGACCCGTATGTGAATCCAAATTTTGCCTGTGCTGGAGATTGAGAGTGGGTGGATCTAAAATCAGCATCCAGGTCCGTTGCTGCCTTTAATGTAGGAAATGGAGTTGGAAGTTTATAAATTGTATAAAGTTTAAATATTTTATGTTTGTTCATTTTTTGGCCATATTCTGTTCTGATTTATACCCTGTACAATCCCAAAGGCCAATGTACCTTTTAAAATTTTTTCCAGTGTTTTAGTTTATCAACTTTCTGCTAGATCAAGCTGACACGGCCATGTTAGTCATTAGAGGTTGCTAGAGAAGGATAGTTTCCAGAACTGATCACCCACTTCTGTAAGAAATTAAAAAGACGTTGTCAGAAAAAGGAGAGGGGCTGGAGAGACAGAGAGAAGAAATAAATACATGGATATAGTTACTTTTGGTTTGTTTCTGTGAGTAGAAATTCTGTGTGGGCTCCTCTCTCACTGTTAATGGGAAAAGTTTGTCATTTTTTCCATCTAGAGCCTCTGAGAAGAAGGGGTTCTAAATGTATTTGTAAAATTGCCTCCAAGTTTACGCTTGGCATCCATACTCCCAACCCATGGACTGAATTTAAACAACAATTACTTGATTTGTTGGGATGGATTATGGGGAGGGAGGGAATTTTTCCATGCCTGGTCTGGTTGTAATAAATTCAGATGGTGCCTTCAGCACACACAATCACTTATTACTCGAAGAAATATACTATTGTGAACAATCTGCTTACTGGCAGGGAGGAAGGACTGGATCACCAGTTATTAACATTTTTCCTATCTGGAACCTAGCAACTGTCCATGGTTTCTTGCGGGGACCCACCAATCCCACAATGTTTTGAGGGTCCTGGTGGATGCTCCCTAGTGATACACACTGCAGTATTCCACATAGGTTGTGAAATCCTCCACTAGAAATCTTTTGTATCATTAATTTCTATACTGAACATTTCTCTAACACACTTCACAGGGATGGAGTCCAGGTACCATTCCCTCACTGGGAAAAGATACAACTTATTCAGATTTTGCTTAAGCTTTTCCTAATGTTCTTGTTTCAACAAAGATTCATGGGGGGGAGGGAGGCGGAGTCCATTCAGGTAACATTAGTTTCTAAGTTAAAGTGAGACAATAAAACCAGTTGTGTCCATCCATCCTTAATTCACACTACTGGGCCCTCCCTTGACAAGCACAGTGATGGGGACCAAAGATACTGCCTTGTGATTTTCTGCGGGCAGGTCTGGGACACCGTGCTGTGGGAGTAACTATGCTCTCTGTCCAGAGCAGAAATGTATTACAGCAGGGGTAGGCAACCTATGGCACGTGAGCCGAAGGCGGCACGGGAGCTGATTTTCAGTGGCACTCACACTGCCCCGGTCCTGGCCACCAGTCCGGGAGGCTCTGCATTTTAATTTAATTTTAAATGAAACTTCTTATACATTTTAAAAACCTTGTTTACTTTACGTACAACAATAGTTTAGTTATATATTATAGACTTATAGAAAGAGACCTTCTAACAATGTTAAAATGTATGACTGGCACACGAAACCTTAGATTAGAGTAAATAAATGAAGACTCGGCACAGCACTTCTGAAAGGTATTACAGGGTAGGTGTATTAGTAGCTAGCCATCAACCTACTGAATATGGGTTACCCCTTAGGAATGTGGGGGGCAGGTTGCATGTTAGCTGAGCCCACTTCATACAATACTCTTCTATGCATTATGGGCCTGATTTAGCAACACATGTAAGCATGTGCTTAACGTTAAGCTTGTGCTTAAGTTCCATTGAAGGCCACGCTGGATCATGACCAGTGGTGCTACCTTGCCCTGCTGCATGCATAGGGGTGGCAGGGAAGAAGAGCACCAGAAGAGCCCTTTCATTCACTATGCTCACCAGCACAGAGCCACGAAGGAGCAAAACCTTAATTTGGAATGTTCAGGTGGACGACAGTTTAAGATTAGAGTTAGTCAAATTATTCATTACAAATGTAGCCTCTTTCTGATCAGCGAATCAGCTGAGACTCAATCCTGATTCTCTTCAAACATATTCATTAGCTTGCTCTATATAGTTTAGACAAAGAGTTTGCAGCCCGTGAATTGCTGGTGATCCTATTTGGCATTCATGTGGTGTAGCTGATCACCTAATTCACATTTGTTGCTTCCGCTATCCAGCTGGATGACAAACGTTTTAAATCAGGAGAACAACAAACAACAATGATTAATATACTTGGATATTTTATTTTTGCAGGCATACATTTGTGCTATAATTTGTGAACATTTCAGAATCTGTGAACACTTCCACGCACAACTGGCAGTTATCCAACTACTTGCACATAAGGCGCAATAGGACCTCCACAAGCCATTGCAAATTGAACTCTTGCTTTTCTTGTATTTATTATTTATAAAAACTCCCAATAAAGTCAGTTATTGCACTAGAGAAATATATAGAAGAATGTGCCGTTTCCAAACAAAGTAGTATAAAAGCATGCAATTAAGGTTTGAAGTACCAGGGGTCAAATTCTTACCCCACTGATGTCAATGGCAAAAATCTCATTGACTTCAGTAGAGCCAAGATTTCACGCCAGGAGTTTTGTGTGGGAAGCACAGTGTCTGGAAATACTAAGGGGAGAATATAGAGAGATCAAAATAGCAAGTGAAATAGAACAGAGACATGCAACGATCAAAGAAAGTTCACATCTTTATAATTTATTAATGATGATGGTCTGATCGCTTCTGGTTTTTGTATTAATTGATTCCATTACGTACAGTATCTCATTCTATTGCAGCTCACTTAGCTATATTGTTGAATAAAAGATGTGACAATTTACACACAAGGAGAGCTGGAAAAAGGTCTAACAGCTTCCCCCAGTAACTTACTGGGAGTTTCGCCAACAGCTCATGATCACACGCTCATCAGGACAGAGCTTCAGGAATTCCCTCCCCATACTTTACATTTTTCATCTCTACCAATTTACCAAGGCAAGTGCCATGGGAAATCACCAAGACAGAGGCATCCAAACTTGCTTAAGAATGGGCAAAGAAGCTGATTCTTTTCTTCAAGGAGGAGGGTCCTAAGGAAAAAAAATGTTCGGGGTTCTTTGTTCCAGTATCCTGGATACCAGAAAACTCCCACGCTTGTCAAAAATAAGAGCAGCACCAGTAGTTTTTTTAAAAGCAAGCCGATACACTGCTGGATTGAAGAGACAATTCATTGTTCAAACACTAATTTATTCAAATGTTAACATGATTACAGTCTCTTTCTTCTGTACAGTATGGGTGAAAAATTATGGGAAAGAACACATATACTAAAAGACTAAATACTCACTACTATCATTATCATCATCATGCATAAAACATGTCTAGTAATATGCTTCATGCAAACAACAGAACCTCATTCCTTATTTTATGTACCCACAAGTCAAATCTTACATCTCTTCGTTAGGCTAGTCACAGTGAATAGTCTAAACTTTGCTCTCCACACCCAAATTTTAGACCAGTGGTTTAGGTTTTAAAAACTAGCAGCTTCCAGTTTCTGCTAAATGAGAGATTCTTTCTTCCACAGAACTGTCCCTTCAGGGAAAATAAATTACTGTTACAGTAAACAATTCCAAAACACAGTTTTAGCTAGAGTACTCAGTGGCACCAATTTACTACGGAGATTAAAATCAACTGGCTCCTTTCCTCAACAAGATCTAGAGATTATGCTCCAAAATAAAACAAATTTAGAAAAAATGCACTTCACAATTAAATAAAGGAATGACATTTCCTTTTTAAGGCAAGAGAAACCCTGCAGCCTATTAGCAATTGACAAGGGGAACCTCCAGATACAAGCTAGATGCACAGACAATCATAAAACAACCAGACCTTTGTTTATCACAGTTCAGCATTGACATGTATGCAGATGTGATAGAAAGCCACGATGTATGAAAACCAGTATTTCAGACGTTAAAGGAGTTTGCTTCTGATCATAGATACTTGTACAATTAATGAGAATGTTCTAAATAAGTAGTTTTACATATGCATGAACACATGCAATAAGTGAAGAAGTGCATATTACATTAATCTTTCATTGCAGCCTTATGTATTAGTACCTTTGGCCTCTTTGATATCTTGATTATTTCAGCACTTTTGAACTTTTTGCTGTTGCTGATGATGATCATTACGAGAATCTTCGACTTTTAACATCAGGTTTATTATTTTTTTTTTTGTTAAAGGAGGGTGACCTTGCAAGTTCAAGACTTTTTTTAAAGGTGCCCCTTTAAACAAATAAAATAATGAAGCCACCCCAGAAAAGAAAATTAACTGGCAATTCGGGATTACATCCCGACTCCCCCCACCCCTTCCAAAATATAAATCAAAAGGCTGAAAGTTAAAAGGGACCCAATTCTGTAATAACATTAATAATTCTAATAAACGATTATTACCAAAGCAGCTGCATGGGACATCAATTTTCAAGCAACCCACCAAAACTGGGGGACTCCCTAATTCTTCACAATGCAGTTTGGGAGCGGAGTTAGATCCCTTTCCCGGGGATCTTTTGTTCTGAGCCGGATGGCTGCCCCCATCCCTTCCCCCTCCCGGGTTTGTGCCTGATCGCTCAATCAAAAAATGAGCTGCTCGCTCCCCTTCTGTTTGCGAAGCAGGGTTGATCCGGCGCAGACAGACACAACAATCTCCCCCCCTCCATACACTCCCTTCGCCTGTGGGTGCCGGTGGAGAGAATCGGTGCCAACTCGTGTCGCTTCGGCTCCCGGAGCAAGTTGGACTGGAGCGGCGTGTAAAAGTTTCCCTGGATCAGCCACCCCGCTGGGGGATAAGGGGGGTGTGTTGGGGGGGGGGAGGGTGCGAATGGGGGTTCCCCACTGGGGTGGCCAGAACCCGGCGCATTGTCCCGGCGCGAGGAAGGAGCCGGCTACTCACCAGCTGTAAAGTGCAGAGGAAAATCAAGGTGCAGCGCCCGGTGCAGCATCCCATTCTCCCCGAGCCCAGCCCGGAGGGTCCCTCCAGCCGCTCGAAGCCGAACGCCCCAGACCAAGGAGCCGGGCTGATTCACTGGGATCTGCCCGCTACCATCTCCGGGGCCAGCTGCCTTCCGCCGCATCCAGGGACTGGGCAGCCCCCTCCCCCGTCTCCGCCAGCAGCCGGGCTGAGAGAGCAGCTGCCTCTCCCAGCCGTGCGGTCGCGGAGCAAGTGGAAGAGCCCCCTCCGGGGAACCGCTTGCTGGGGAGGAGGGGGAGGAGGGCTGGAGTGTGGGGCCACATCTTAAACAGGCAATGCCTGATTGAGGCTCTGATCCAGAATCTTTGCAAGCAGGGTGGGAGCCTTGCCATTGACGTCAATGGGATTGGGGTCAGGCCCTGCCAGTCAACTTGGGTAGCTGCAAAAACCCACCCTACACTTCTACTCCTTATGGGGCACCCAGCGCCCACCTGGAAGCAGAGGATATACAGACAGACCCACCGTTCTGCATGTACCACACATGCATAGGATCAGATGTGAGCAGAGCTTTGTAAATAGTGCAGGGCAATGAATTTACTCAGCCAGCTTCACCTCCTTTTCGCTCTGCAAGTTCTCTAAGAACAGGTGGCAGTTTTCTCAAATGTAGTCCTTATTTTGCTGTTTCTTCCAGTAAATTTGTTAACTAGAATAGTTGTGATAGAAAAAAGGGGGTAACAGTCACAGCAAAATTCATTTTAAAATGTACATACATATTACTGGATTTATTTTAGTATTTTTAGTATTTTAGCTTTGGGCATAAATCACATATGAATCATTAATAAATAGAAGTTTGATGTAGAAAGGACTTAATGGGCCATATCTTAACTTGCACCAAATTCTGCAATCAAAGCACATGCTTTGCTACATTTTGAGATATTCTAAATCTCTATAAACTTATCCAAATATCTTTACACATCACATATAATAATACCTAGCTCTTATATAGTGCTTTTCATCCATAGATCCCAACATACTTTACAAAATATGTTGGTATCCTTATCCCCATTTTACAGATGGGGAAACTGAGGCATAGAGCAGTGACATGACTTGCCCAAGGTCATCCAGCAGGCCAATGGCCAAGCTATGAGTAGAATCAAGGTCTCCTGAGTTCCAGAATAGTTACTGTCTCTAGGCCAGACAGCAAGTAGCAGAGCAAATCCCCAGAGATAGGTGCAACAGTTTATATTGGATATTGTACAACCCCACATAAAAGCCAACTGCAAGCACAGTCTCTGTAGAAGGGCCTCCAGAGAAGAGGGAGACATTGCTCCATCCTCCACTCCACCATAGCCCAAGGAGTGAGCCAGATACACCCTGTGTTAATCTATGGCAGGCTTCATGCTGCAAAGCACCTACACAACAGGATAACAATATCACACAAATAAGAGATGGGAAAGACCCATTTGATCATAATGTGGTACCTCCACAGGTTCCATTAAGCTAAATAGCAATGTTTAGTGTACCACCCTGGACCTGCTCCTTCTCCCTCTGAAGTCAACAGGAGCTTTGCCATTGCCTTCGCTGGGAACAGAATGTGACTTTGGCACCATGATTGATCAGTTGCATTTTTCCTTTAAATAAATGCAAAAGAGTACTTGTTGCAGTAGTGTCAGAATATGGTGGTAGCTGGGGCATCATGATGCTGAAGAAACAAATGGCCCATTAAAGCGTTCCTTGATTATACTCAAGAAAAGTAGGATTATGCCCAAAGTGGTGAGAAAACCTCATATTAACTTCACTATTGTTATTCAAATCAGCAGCCATGAAAGAAAGAAAAAACAATCAAAGAAAAAAGTCCCTATAACACCTAAAACAAGAAGTTAGACCTCTAAATGGACACAAGTCCCATTGGTTTCAAACAGTGAATTTTTCTGACCTGTCCACTGAACATAATCTGACATGCACCAATTAATGCAGTCTAACACAATGAAACACATTTTATTCCAGCTGAAATGAATATGCCCACAGAAAATACCAAATTACCTCGCCTGAAAAGCTCTGGATTTAAGGAGCTTTTGCTGTATTTATATTTGCAGGAAATGTTTGAAGGTTTGTTTTATTTTTTATGGATGCAGCGGGAACATTCTTTAGAACATGAATAAAGAAGTCTCATGCTGCACTTTTGGGTCAGGCACCCTGGCATCAGAATGTAAAAATGCTACTTCAAAAACAACAGGAACAAGTTGGTATTATGCTGGTTTGAGTTAAATTCTTTGCTATCAGCTAGGAACAGTGTGGAAAAGGCTGGACTGCAGCTGTGTCTGCAAGAACCTCGCCTCTGTGTAATTTATTTCAGTTTCCTACTTTCTTTGTGTCAGCTCTTGGTTTTGAAAACTCCATGGGCGCAAATATTTTCAAACAAAATTATAACACAAAGGACCCATCCTGGAGAAATGGCAAAACATAGCAGGACTGAAATAATAAATAGCTTGCCACAGAAAGGATTCTTCTCCTACAGTTTTATTTTAATAAACTGAGACAGGACAGAAAGGCAACTGAGCGTCAATCAGACCTTTTTATGCATCAGAAAATCATATTGAATCTCCAGAGGCTATTAAGAAGGGTAAAAAGAAACATGAGGGCGAGTATTTCTTGAGGGGAGATAGTTACACTTCCAGACCCTAATCCTGAAAACTCTTCCTGACTCAGGTAGTCCTCACTTTCACATAATTAGTCCAATTACCTACTACCTGAGACTTCAGTTTAGGAAGACACATAACGTTAAGCATGGGAGTATCTCACTGATGTCTCTGGGACTATTCACATGTTGAAAGTCAGACACATGCTTGCGTCTTGCTGAATTGGGTTCCGAGTATGTAGGGTATGATAAGGGTATGTAGGATTGGGCCTGGGCGACTTATTTATTCTAAGGACCAGCTCCTGCTCCCACTGTAGTCAATAGAAAAGCCCTTGTTGAGTTCAAAGGGGCCAGATCAGGTCTTTAGAAAGGCCCTTTAAAACCACCCAAGAATGAAGTATGTTTTAACTTCTCCGTGTCCAGGGTCTTCAGCTCCCAAAGATGACCCCTCTCCTGAACTCCTGCCTGGCAAAAAGTTCAGTGGGATTTCAGGAGGGGTGTCAATAGGATTTTTTTTCCTGATTGAGGAGTTAATGATGCAGCTTGAAGGATTCTTAATAGGAATATTGATTTCCTAAGGTCATGTGTCTTTTGAATTGTGAACTGGGTCATCCCTTTCCATAGTACAGCCACTTCAGGAGCCTAAGGCAGAAGAAAATCAAATAGGGAGCCCTGCGTGGAGTTCCTCCCTGATTGTTTGATCAGGGACCATGACTCTGAGCCCCTGGCTGTTGACCTCCTCAGGCTTGCTTCTCTGGCAACAGCTGTCTCAGGGACTTCCCTGCACCCTTTAAAGGGGGATCCCTTGTGCAAAGAGGGTGGCACAGACCAATTGAGAAAGCCCAGACTGTACTTCCATCCAGGGGAGCTCCATGGGTCTGGAAAGGGGATGTATGTGACCCCAACCCCACACGGAGATGCTCATTTCTCCCAAATCCCTGCACAGATCATAACCTTACGCAGAGCCCTCTGCAGGGTCCTAGGAAATGAGGGATGATCGTATAAAGGCAATTGAACTCTGTCCCCTTCCAAACAGTAGGGTTGAGATCCTCCTTTGGAGGGTCTGTCTATAAACCTAGGTTCTCCTGTGCCCTCTCACCCTTCACCATAATAATCGAGCTCCTAGGATTCCTTCCACATACAGATCTTGGAGGCACAATTGGCCCCGTGGTAGCATCTTTCTTGCCAAATAAATGTACACACATTTCTTGATAGAAAGTTGCTATCATCCCCGGCTGACAGGACCTAACCTACACAGGACCTAACCTGCTAAAATCATCACACAGAACCCATCCTAGATCAGGCCTTGTTACATCAAGCACATCTTCCTAGAAATATGTCATCATGGTTTCCCCACGCAGGGCTAACAAGACCTCCTTTGCAACAAATAATAAAGAGAAGAAGGAGCTGCCTCTCCTGTAGTGTATTTACTCCTTCTGTTATAGGAGTAAATACACTATATTTTTTGTGTATTTACTCCTATAAATACACCCTTTGTTTTCTCCCCTGATCAAGAGAGTTTTTAGTCATTATCATCCAGGACATCTCCAATCCACACCCATTTTTTGTTTTGATGCAATCTTCCCTTTTGATGTATTGTTATCCCCTGAATGCTGTATCTATTGTTTCATTGTAACTCCATTTTTCATGGCCTGATGTGTGCATGACTCTAGAAAGTGTGCTTGTTTGAGTTCATTTTCAGCAGTCGAATAAAAGGTATTGCTAATCCCTTTTTTTCCCCCTTTATTACTTATCTCAGGAAGCTGTATTTAGTGTGTCTGGAAATGATGCTATGCCCAGACTTTCCTGAAACTCTATAAATCTGACAAAGATGAGCCCAATTCAACAATCATGCCATGCCCAGATCTCTTATTGAAGCCAGTAGGAGGAATATTACCTGCTCAAGGACTTCAGGACCAGATAAAAAGGTAAGAGATATCAAGGGAGGGTGTGTCTTAGAATCCATATTTGCTGCAAAGGTCAGGAGTCCTCTTACTTCTTCATTATTTAATTGTTTTTGGTAATCTATCATTGCCATTGGAGCGGCAATTAAGGAGCAATTGTACAGGGTTGTTTCTGGATTGAATGCCATCAGAAGCCAAAAGAGACCCTGAGGCAAAGCCATCCATGGTGGGGACTCTGTTGGGAAAGTTTGCAGTGGCTCACATCTTACCACCTCCTCTGTGCCAGAGGGATCACAGGCAGCACTGGACAGCCAGAGGCGTGACACATCCCCACTGTAGCCTCAGCAGATTGGGCTCTTCTGGCAGACCTTCCATTGGAACCAAAATCTGCTCACCTTTCCTCTGCAGCCTAATGAATACATCTCAGAAAAGAGAAGCCACAGTCAGAGCAGGGCTCAATGTTTCATGCTGTTTCTTTTCATATCTAATGACTAGACCCACTTAAAACAACACAAATTACATTTGTGCTTTGACATCATCTCCTAACAACCCTGCGTAATCTGTGAAATTTGCCATAACCAGTGCATGAAATCTGTCATTTTCCCTCTGATTCCTGGGAAGCCTTGGACATTGTGGGGATGCTGCCGACAGTGCTACTTTGCATTTCCATAGCTTCTTCCATCCACAAACTGCTGAATGCTTCCCTAATATTAATCTCCGGAGCCTCACAGCATCCCTGTGAGGAAGGGAAGTGTGAGGACCCTCATTTCACACAGGAGGAAACTAGCCCAGAGAGATTTAGGGCCCACATTTTCCAACGTGGACTCAGATTTTGGACACCTGAATGTTTCGATGCCCAACTATATATACCAGAGGTCTGATGATCAGAGCTGCCGAACATCCCCAGCTTTTGTTGACTTCAGCCGGAGCCATAGCTGCACAGCGCCTCTGAAAATCATGCCCAAGGTCTGAAATCCCAGTTCCATTGACACTGATGAGCATTTTGCCATCAGCTTCATTGACACTAGGATTTCACCCTCAATATCTTTTGAAAACCCAGGCCCAAAGTCACACAAGGAGTCTGGACAGATCTGGAAATATAAATCCCAGGAAACCAGATCTTCGTTCTGTGCTGTAGCCACAAGATTATCCTTCACCATCCCTTTGATGAGCCTTCCTTCATACCGTGAAACTGGAGTTTGCTAAAATTCCTTTTATCAGAATGATACCCACTAGCGCAGCTACCACTGAGGTTCTCGTTCCAAAGCTTTCTTCCCAGGGGTCTCTATCTCAGTCAAACTGTTCCAGTCCGGGCTATCACTTGGCATGCAAGATCTCAGCTCGGAAGCAGGGCTTTCTGGATATGTGGCTTTTTGGCTGTGTCCTGGACTGACTGCCCAGAGTTCAGCCCAGCTGGAGCAAACACTGTTAGTCTCCATAACCTATTTAGGACCTGATTGTGCAAGACTGAATGACACTTTCTCTACTAGAGATGGTCCCACCAGATTGGTGTTAAGTGTGTCACAATTGGGATTAAGATGGCACAGCCACTCCCCATGCCCTCTCTCTTCTGTGAGCAAAGGACTTTTTTCTAGTGACGTTATAGGCCCCCTTCCTGCAAAGAGCTTCATGTGGGTGCACAGGTCCATCCATGCCGAACTCCTTGCAGGATCACCAGTTTTCTCTTTTATAAATGTCATTTCAATATCTTTTGGAAATAGCTGAATCTATTTATAAGTTACCGAAGGACTAAAGATACTAAAAACCGAAGCAGTGAAAATTTCCTGGTTGCATACACTTTTTTCTTTATTCTTTTTATTCTCATAAGCTAAAATGGCCCTTGTTTTGTTTTCTTCCCCCCATTTTTCATGTTCTTTGGACCTGGTGCTGCAAAGTGCTTAGTGCCCTCAACTCTTGCTGAAGTCAGTGGGAGCTGAAGATGCCCAGCACTAGGCAGGAAGCACTGAGTACTTTGCAAGATCATAACCTAACACTGGAAATCAATGAAAGGTGGTAGCCCAGCAGACTGGCATGGTGGGGCGCGTGAGCTTGCTACCTATGGAAACACAGCATTTCAGGTAATTGAGTGAAGAGAGAAGTTCAGCAGCACGTGGTGAACTTCTTTATATAATGGATTTTCTCACACCTTTTGCATCAAACATATTGCTGTGGCTACAGTGAAACCTAGGTAGGGAAATCATGGTTTTCACAGAGCTTCTCCTCACCTATGAGACAACAGAATTCTCATTCTGCTTTAATTTCTCCCTATCCCCCTTCTCGCTCCCTATACCCTTCCCAATCATCTTGCTGTACTCCCATATCTGAGCTCACTATAAGTGGGATATGCTGCCTAGCCCAGATCCTTGGTTATGGCTAGAGAGTGCACAATGCCACTCAAGAAGGGTGGTGAGGGATGGAGCACAAATGTGGCTTTAATCATCTTTGCACTCCCTCCTTCTTGAGCAGCTGTACACAGGTCCAATTTCCTTAAATAAGTTAGAGCAACCTGAAGGCTGCTCTAACTTGCTTCAAATGCAAATAGCCACAGGGGCTGATACAGGCACCAGGGATTGCCAGGATGCAAGGAGTCCCAGCCACACTGTCTTTCCATTGGCCATGCCCCCTACAATATCAGCCATGTGGGCTCTTTGCCATTGTAGGATCCTCTTACATGTCAGCCAGGCATGCCTGGATTAGGTCCAGTGTTCATGGGCAGTGCAGTGCAAATCAATTGTACCACAGGGGAGAATCTGGGCCTATATGTGTAAAGAAATATCTAATGAATGACAAGGCTTATGTCTCTATGATTCTCCTCCCCTCTTTTTCTGCGAAGAATTAAAAATAACCTGTGTGTGTGTGAGAGAGAGAGAGAGAGAGAGAGAGAGAGAGTATAAAATGACTAATTTATGTCTCTTAGAAAAACAGCCAATGCATAGCACTTTTGATAAGGTCACACTGCAATTCTATGAAGGATTTGAGCATTCAGGGTGATGGCACAGGTATGGATCTGCAGATTAAAGGCTCCATAAATCCACATTGACACTATCGATGTTAATGTCTCTCAAAGAGCTCTTGCAGCCTGTTGTGTAAAAGATTGGTATGGGGTGTAAAAGTGATAACCATGCTGGTCCAGTAGACCAAGGATTAAAAACAAAACATGCAGAATACATCGCAGAGCCATGGCCTATACAGTTTTATTGGATTAATTTAAAAATAAAAGTACTGAGCTTTCAAGAATCACCAGACATGGGTCAGCAGAGCCAGGCAGAGAAGATGTGTAGTGACAAAGTGTAGGTTCAGCCCTAAAAACTAAATTCAGGAATAGAGAGATTCTGAAGGGAAAGATGTCAAAAAATTTCAGGAAGAGGTAATGGCTGGTTTGGACTGGACTATGGTCCGGGAAGTTGTGCCATTGGCTTCCGGGGGATGAAGATTCCACTCTAATACTTAGCATTTCTCCAGCACATTTTATCTGAGGACCTAAAACTTCTTTACAAATACTAATTAGTGAAGATTCACAATCCATCTCTGGTATTGCATATGACTCCATCACCATAGTATCTGAGCACCCCAATCGTTAGTGTAGTTCTCCTCACAAAACCCTGGAAGGTAGGAAGCAGTAGTTCCCCTATTTTACAGATGAAGAACTGGAATACGGAGAGACTAAGGCCCAGATCCTCAAAGATTTTTAGGCTGCTAACTTCCATTGATTTTAATCAAAGTTAGGAGCCTAAATGCCTTTGAGAATCAGGGCCTCAATGACTTACCAAGGTTGCCAAGAAAGATTGCAGTGGAACAGGGCATGGATCCCAGTTCTCCTGAGCCCTAGACTAGCATTCTAACCACTGGATGATCCTTCCTCTCCACTCCTCATAAAACCCCCAAGTGGCAGGTGAGTTAATTATTAATTTACTGATGAGTAAATGGAGGAATGGATGAGTTAGGTGATTTGCCAAGCTCCAGAGTATATCAGGGCTATCTACTGCCCTCTATCTGCACCTCCAGCACCCAGAACTATCCAAGCATGAAACGAGGGTAGAGTGGCAGCCTGAATTCAGAATTTCCTGGATTTTGTCAGTTTAAGTGACCGCATTCATGTTAGTTTAATATTTATACCACAGATCATAATTCTATTTGAACAGTGGTATTGAAGACCTCCATTATCCAATTATTTAATTTCCTAATTCATGTAATTTATATCCTGGAGGCTGAGAACTTTAAGTGACTCACTGGAATGCTTTTGGATGTGCATCTTAACACAGGGTTTTATCGACTCACAGATTTGCATTCCAACATTCCACTAAAAACACTACAGGTGCCTTCAAAGGCATGGCCTTGGGCGGGTATAAGGGAGTGCCAAGGGAGGGATTAATTCAGGCAAGAAAGCAAGCTGTCCCAGCTGACATCTGAACATCTCAGCTCATGCAATACGAGAAGCTGGCATGACTGCAGATACATTTCCAGCTGCAATTTCACTAGACAGTGTGACCAAGTGGTAATTCAGTGCAGCTGCCAAGTTCCATGGAGTATTGATACTAAATGACTGTTCCAGGGTTCACGGAACAGTTGCATTTCTCAAATGATGTGAAAAGATCTCGGGCCAAAAGTCTGAGAGAGTTCTCTAATTCTGAGCAGTCCTCTAGGGCCACTCTTTTTTTGTGGGAGGTTCCCCTTTTTGTTTTATTTTTTTTCTACCTGCAAAATGTTATGGATTTTTCTGTTCCATTTCAACAAACCGTGTGTGATATGGTGGAGAAAAGATCAAGGAAAATTTCCTTTTACAATGTATATTGAAGGGGCATCTGAAGAAGTCAGTAAAACAGTGTATGCAATTATGTGTAGAGTGAGGAGTACGTATCTCATGGCTCATGCGCATAGTGTGAAATGTCCAGGAAATGTACAATCATGAACCACACTGTGCAAACACACACAAATATACACACAATTTTCTAGAGTGTCTTGTACTAATATTTTCCTTTTGAATACTCTCTACAGTTAAACAACAAGCCGTGACAGTCACTGCATATTATGGTAAATTAAGAAGCATCAGGCGGTGTCCTAGGCGCCAGACTGTAGGAGCAGTGTATTTTTTGACAGGCGTTTATTTCTGAGTGATTGACTGCTCCTGAAATGTGCCAGATTGACAAGCACTGGACACTGGACTCTAAATATCCCAAAGCAGGTTCACTATAGGCAGCAGCAGTGCAAACATCCCTCTCCATTTCCCACCAGAAGGGTTCAACCCAGCAGGAGCAACCACTGTTAGTCTCCATAACCCATTTAGGACCTGGTTTTGCAATGTGTTCAGTGTCTTCAAGGCTCAAGTGCTGAGCAGGATCAGCCCTTGGCCATTCTGATGACTTTGACTGGCATTGACATAAATTGTGATGTGTCTTGGTGAGTGACTTTAAGCCTTCAAGAAGTGCAAAAGTCTCATGACTTTCCTAGAGTGCCTTATTGCTATGAAATGGATAATAAAAGTTCTTAGCAGCTCTGGTTGATGTTATCATCACTTATGCACTTACTGGCTATTATAGACAAAATTATCAGAAGACTCCAACTGTGTGTAATAATAGCTACCTGTTACATAAAAGCTCATAGTTGATTTATGTGAACATGTGATTTCTAATTTTGTAATACTAGAAGTGTGACTCTATCTTGCCTAAAGCTGAGAACTTTCACACTTAACTCATGTCTGAAATTGGAAAATATGCATGGCCTAACTTTCAGACCAAGAGACTATCCAAGTGATAATCCCTCCTAAAATTTCTGCTGATACTGTAAGAAGGTGTCACTGGAGAAAGATAATGGTCTGGATGTCCTAATAACTTGAACAGTAGGATAAACGCAAGCATTAAAAGATAACAATCCTGGCTTGTGTTGTGAATGGAGACAGGAATATGACTAGCCAGGATAGTGAGCCTGAGTCATCAATGAATTTCCTGAAACTATTCAAACAGGTGTTCAAGAAGAGATTGATTATTCTTCTAGCCCCTGTATACACTAGGTAAAACAGAACATGTAATTCCCCACTGGTGGTAGCAATGTGGAATCTGTAATGTAGATAGGGTTCATGTGTTTTAAATGCCAGAGCCTTGTCTACACTACAGCTTCTGCTGTTATCACTGGTAGGCTGTACTAGTCGATAGTTACGGCTCCAGATTTTGCAAGTGTGGATACAACTCTAGGTAGTGATTTTCAACAACCTGGCAGCATCTCTAAGCAAGTATTTGAGACTAGAGGGAGTGAGAAGGCAAGCTAAATAGTACAATCAGAGAGAAGGAGTTATTCTATTAAAGGCAAGTGAGATTTCTACTGTAACTTCAGTAACAACATTCTTTGTAATTTAATTATCTTGCGATACAAAGTCTGTAAGGCACTGTGCATATATATGGCACTATATGCAAACATTAAATAATATAATAATAATTAATAGATCTACTGAGGCTTCTTCATATGGAAGATAACATTTAACATATTTTATCTCTGTTATTTTCTCTCATGTAATATAATTAACATTAAAAGCCTAAGGTCCCATTCCTGCAAAGACTTACACGCATGAGTAATCCCAGTGAAATAATTGGGATCACTGAAGTGTATAAAGTTAACCATGTTATTAAGTCTTTGTAGGATCAGGGCCAAAAGTGCTTACTATCATTAGCTGTAGCATTAAGTGCCAATAACAAACTCAGCACTGTTCAACACACAGACAAAAACACTCTAATTAATGTATTTATTTTGGGACAAGTCACCGTGTAATGCTTTCTAAGGGAAAATGGTGCCTTCTTCCCAGAAACAGGCCAGTCTGGCGTAAATGACCAGGTAGTTACCGCTCATGGTGTAGGAAAGGGACTAAGGTTTTATTTCTAAGAAATCTTATTAAGAAATCATAGGGTGCAGAGAAGAGCAAAGAGCTCCAGGTCTCATCACATTTCCTACCAGTAGCACTTGGAGGCTATTGAAGACATACAGGGTGCTTAAAAAGTGCGAAGTTTTGTTATTATGATTTTATTATTATTGCTACATAAGTTATAATTAATGACAATGCAGAACTTGAATGCCAAGGGAAATTAAAGAGAGAAAAGTCCCATCAAAACTAGTATGAAAAATCTTCCAAAGGAGTGCATTTTCCTTGTATCTCCTTCAGTCTTACAGTTTGTTCCTACATTTTACTGTATTTGAAATTAGGCGTGATGATAAAATACTATGGCTAACAGTGTTTCATATTGGTAGTCCAACTAGTAGCAAGTGAACTAAGGAAAGGGGGGAAGATATAATTTAGGACATTTTTTCGGAATCCGACGTTAATATTTTAAACGTTTTCGTACTACCACACTACAGATATCTGTCTCCATTTCAGAGATGACAATGGGGTTATGTACCTGTCCCAGATTCCAGGAACAGAGCAATTAAGACTTGCTAGAGAACTGCATTGATTCATTTGTATGCTGTGTAAGAGAGACTTTGCTGGCTTTGTCTCATTCCCACTGAATGAATGGGCCTGATCCTGTAACTCTCACTTACGCAAGTACTTACTCCTACTTCTGATTTATCTTGTTAGTGAAGACTTCTCTCATACTAGGAAGGGTTGCAATATTGTTACCATAGTGCAAATGTAAGAATACAGAGCTATTTATTGTTTAATGCAATTCATAAACCGTATCTTTGTGAAAGAGCAGGGAATGCATTAACATGATCCAGGTTATTAGTGGCAATTTTGATCCAGCCAGCCAGGGCTGCCTCTGGAAGATTCTGCAGCCCAGACAGTGCGTGAATGTTCATGTTTGGTAAATTAACCAAGAATAGAGACAGTGTTAATATCGCAGTTCTGCATCATTCATGACATATGAAAAATGTTGCACAACAGTGCTCCCTCGAGGCTGCAAGCATAAAGTATTGAATATGCAACACAAGCCCTGACAGACACACTGCAGAATCAATGCTGATACCAATCACTGGGCCCTATACCAATCACAGAAATAGTATGATGAATACTCTAATTAGATTTTCATATAGTGCCTATATAATAGGAACCTCAGTTCACATTAGTTCATGTTACCATAAAATGGTACTTATTAGAAGAGGCCACTTTGTCCTTCACTGGAAGAGCAAATTGTACAGGTGGACTTTACTTTATATTTCATTGCACACCTCCAATGTACACATATTCGGGGTCCATGATCTTCTCATTGATGTAAGGGAGGGGTTATGCATGTAGCCACTATTAATAATAATGAGAGTTATTCTTGTTAATCTCCCATATAACCATGGCAGGACAATAGACGGCTTATTAAGTAAGTATCAAGGCTGGAACAGGCATTGCACTGAAAATGACTAGCATATTGTCTCTGTGGGTTTCAAAGGTCAATGTTAAAGGGCAGCTCTGCAGGGTCTAAAGTCACCGATTAAACAGAAATTAGTGATTGTGTAAATGTGCACTCAACGTTTGGCTCCGACCATTACAAATCAATGCCAGCCGGTTTTATCGTATCCTCAGCCAGGTCATCACCTTGAGAGAGGATGTTGTGGAAATCACCTTCACAGTTCAAGTAAAATAAGTGTTGTAGCTTCGGACTATTCCCTGCTGGACCAAACTCCCCAGGGGCCTGACCCTGCTGGGCCCGTGATCCGGCACCATTCAGCCTGGATAAGAGTCTCTGCTCCAGTGAGCTCTGTCCTGTGTCTCCCTGTCCCTCTCGGGGTGTCTCTGTCCCTGTGTCGCTCTGTCTGTCTGCGTCTTTCCCCCTCCTTTGTCTGGGTGCCCCGCCCGCCTCTGCCTGTCTCCCTCTGGGCTCCGCCCACTCCCCGGCGCTCGCGGGCCGGGCCCGAGGGGGTTAAGCTTCCCCCTTTCCCAGCATGCTTTGCAAAGCTGCAACGTAGCCGGGGCCGGCGGCGGCGGCGGCTGCGCGGTGAGGAGCCGGGGAGAGCGAAAGCCGGGGCTGCCCGCTGCCGCAGGAGGTACAGAGCCGGCGCCGGGACCCCCGGCCCCGGGAGGGGCGGCCGAGCTCCAGCCGGGGGACCCCGGGCTCCCCTCAGCCGCCCCTTCCCCCCGGCCGCCCGGCCCTTCCTCTCCCCGCGCCCGGGCGCCTTGGCCCGGGCCCCCTTTCAACCCGATCCCGCCCCCCCGGGCCCTGGTCTGCCGCCCCCTCCCCCCCGGTCCCGCCCCCCCGGGCCCTGGTCTGCCGCCCCCTCCTCCCCGGTCCCGGCCCCCCTCGGTCCTGGCCTACCTCCCCCCCCGACCCCCTTAGCCGCCCCCCCCCTCGGCCTTGGCCTACCGCCCTCCCCCCATCACCCCCGTTCTCCCCCCCCGGCCCTGGCCTACCTCCCGACCCCCGTAGCTGGTCCCCCTCAGCCCCCCCCCCCATCGTTTTCAGCCCTTCTCCCCCGTCCAGGAGGGTTCTGCGGGAAGTTCTCTGTAGCGCCCCCCCCCCCCGCCCCCGGGATCCGGGGAGCCAGAGGCAAGCCCTGGGCTTGAGGTCCTGCCCCGGGTGTGTCTAGCTGCGCCTGTGACAGCGCCTTGCCAGCCAGTGTTAGTTACCGCTGCTGGGTAGTGTCCCTTGGCCGGGCCAGGCCTTGCAGATGGTAGCCCCCTTCCATCCATCCGTGCAGAGCGGGCCCCAGATCGGCCACACTCTGGGTAGAGTGCAGCCTGTCCCCAGTGGTGGTCATGGCTTGTTCTTGTGCTTTAAAGGCAGAAAGGAAAAATCGTGTTGCTTAAAAAAAAATACTGCTTTAAATGAGACTCTGTCCACTGTATCTGTTTTTAAGAGCACCACTCTTCTCTGTCTCTCTCTCTCGCCCTCCCCCCCCTCCCCCCCCCAATAAATCTTCTAGAGAGGAGAAGCCTCCATCCTCATTAGGAATCTGGCCATGTTCTGAAATAGTCTTCAAGAAATGAGCCTGGATCTGAGTATCTTGATTTACAGGCTTCACTGGGATGTGGATTAAAAATCTCTTCCACCTTCTCATCTTGACCTTAGTTTCAGGTAAGATGGTTGTGCTGGTCAGTGTGGAAAAGCATCTAACTTGAAAAAATGGCTTGAGAATGTTTGTCCAACAATTAAACCATTTTAAAAAGTTATGCCCTGCAGACTGATACCACCATCTTACCTAAGAGATCTTTAATCCCGATGAAGTCTGTAAACTAAGATATCTGGAACCTATCCCGTTTGCTTTTTATATACCGTAGTATCAGAGTTTCAGCCCTGTGACTAGGCCACCATGTCAGAGTTTCAAAGTCCTGCTGTAGCTGTTTTAAATATTGATCATCATAATTGTACTTTTAAATAAGCTACTGCTACTAGCATTTCATTTATTTGCTTTTAGGAAAACAAAAGGATGATTAATAGATGGTTTGGGTAAATAAGACAATAAGCATGATTCTTCAGTGCTGAGGCAGTCAGCATGGGTGACATCCTGGTTTGTGGAATCAATCATTGCTGTAGGAAATGCACAGAGTACATTTTTACTCTCCAGTGTGGAAGCAGATGACTTGAATATTCAAGACCAGGAAACAAAACATTCCAGGGTACTTAATATACTGATCCATTGAAAACCTGTTCTGCTGTAGAATGTTCGCTGGCACATGTAGTCTAAAATTTCATAGTTAATTTGTATGTGTGTTTGTCTGAATTATGTATTTATGGTAAACTCTCTTTCCCATTCAATATTTAATCTTCTTTTCCTCCATAATATTGGAGGGAATACTTTAGAGTTACATTCCTCAAAGAAAACTTATTTCCACAAGATAAATGTTACTTTTCTTTATAATTTGTTTTCTGCCTTTTCTGTATTTATAATTTGTAGAAAATCAGGAAAACAGTGTTTAGGGTACTGAAGAATAGAGGCAGTAGTGATTAGGTGATTGCACTGAGGTTCAGTAATTCAGTTATACTGTAATTTAAAGTGTTCTGGGTCCACAGTGCAGGTTCAAGGAGCACAACTTCCAAACAAAATTACAAATTCTAATTGTTCTTGCCAGTTCCTCAACTGAATTCCAGAAGATGACCAATATCTGTAAATGTGTGTGTAAAACTGTGAACTCTTAGTGTATTACTGTGGTTGTGGCTTAACTCAGAGACTACAGCAGAACCCTGTTTATCTAATCTAATTGGGACCCGGGGCCAGATAAGATAATCAAAAATCCGGATAAACCGGAGAATGGGAAAGTGCAATGATGCAACGCCATCTAGCAGCTACAAGAGATATTGCCCCCTTCTGGACCTCTGTGCTCTGGTTGTCCATACAAAGAGTTGGATAATGGAGGGTTGGATAAACAGGGTTCTACTGTATTTCTAGGTTGACTTTAATGACTAGGTGATGCTTGGAACAGATTAAGCCATAATTGAATCATATTCACATAGAAAATAAACATTGGGGGGACTAGATGACTTGGGATTTCGAGGATTACTAGTAAAGAATACTGGAGAGAGAGACAGTCTGAGCACAAAACTGGGAGCCAGGGACTTCTGAATTCTAATCCTGGTTCAATAAGTCTCTCGTTAGCACTGGGTAATTCACTTAACCTCTCTCTGCCTCCCTTTCCCTGCCTGTACTGCATTTTGCCAGCTAGGTGGAGCAGTGTGGGGAGGGGGAGAGCAGCTTTGCAGCCTGACTTCAGTTTTTCAACCTCCCCCATCAAGTAGTGCTGATAAGCACCATTGGTGGGGGCGGTAGGGATAGGAGAGCAGAAGCAAAGTGTGTTGAGCAGGGCAGTCAGATCTCTCCTTCCTTAACCAGTGCAAGTCTAGGCCAAAAGACTTGCTTCAGACTCTTCCTCCTCAACCAGACCCACAGTGCATCTTGGCCAGAGGAGGAGCCTAACTTCTGGAGTGGGGCACCTGTTTAGATCTCTGGCCAATAAAGCTAGAAGGTTTTCTGATTGGAGCAGACAGCCGCCATCTCTTTTCCCCACTATTCTGAATGAAAACCTGCTCTAGCATTTCTAGATGAGGGAGAAGTAATGATATGGGACATTCAAAGGAGGGCAGGCAAATAACACCAGAGAGAGACTGCATCACATATCTATGCATGATTCTGCAAATTTGGAAAAAAAAAAAAAGTAAGTTTAAAAGTGGAGGGAGAGTTGAAAGAGAATAGACGAAAATTATGTAACTAAATATATTCCCCACCCTCATTATCTATCAACAAATTACCACTGTTAATTAGATTAATATCTTAAATTCAGAAATGAAACACTTAAAACATTTTAATCTCTTCTTCAGACTAGACAGGGACTGTGTGTGTGTAATGGAAGGAGGGAGATTTCCCCCCTTCCCACCAATGAGAAAAGAGAAAATGAAGACCTGTACATCAGATCCATGGAAGCTTTGCTGCAGTTTCTGACTAGATTATGATCAAAATATATATCAGTGTATTTCCTTCTTCAATGGATGTGAGCAAGGTATATAAGGGAAGCTTTAGTTTCAGAATCCCATTGAAGAAATAGTGCAGTTAATCAGAAAAAAAGATTAGTTATCGTTCTTTTTTCATTGTACAAGACATAAAAGCTGTTTCTGTTCTGATTAATGAACCAACAACAAAAATCCAATCCATTTAAATTTGAAATAGGGCTGCTGAAATATTATACTTCATCAAGCATTAATTACAATGTAACCTAATATAACACTCTTATATTTTTAAATAGAAAAGCTTGTAGAGTTGGTAATCTTTCTTGGCTCAGTAAAGAACTAATGATGATCTGATTAATGATTAAAAAAAGGACAAATGCTAGATGAGTGTAAGTTTAAAAACAAGATTGTCCTCGAAATGGCATGAAAATAAACACTGCTGTACAAACATTACATCCTTTACTGCATTTTTTCAATGGCCATGAATTAAAAGGACTGCCTAATACAGATTGAAATCCTGCAAAGATAAAAATAATCTCTTCTTTCAACAGCAATAACGTGTAGCTGCAATTTTGTATTTATTTTTTCATGAATTACACTGAAATAGCTGGTGTTTGGATACCAGCCCTTGGCCTTGCACAGCTTCGCTGTACCACTGCATATTAGTGCTATAATTCACAGGAAAGGTGGTCCAGCTTAGTGTTTACTGTAAACCTGTATGGCAGTGATGACACACATTAAAGATTTAAGGGATTTTTTTTACAGTGGGAAAAACACAATGTAAAGCTTGGAAATCGGTGTGACTTTCTCCAGTTGTGGACATGTCTATGTTTTGGAACGGCACTTAGCACTTACATAGTTGTTGACACTTTAAAGTGTTGTGAATAGTAACTCCCTCAGTAAGTTGGTGAATTGAGTGAATAGTATTCTTCTCATTTTACAGAAGAAGAGAAAAGGCTTTAGCTATTCGCTTAAAGGCACACACTGAGTGAGAGTAAAAAACTTAATTAGAGCTGCCTCAGGCCTATGCGTAGTCCACTAAACCACACTTCTCAAAAACAGTAATATGGAAGTGTCAGAGATAGCTGAGGCAATCCCTTTTCCTTTTCAGAGACCTTCACATTTGAAAATAAGTCTTTCGATTTTTTTTTAATACGTTCAGACATTGACTCATTCTTTTCTGCTTTTTTCCTAATCCCTCTTGTATTCTGAATGTAGTGCTCTGCATTGCTCCTAGGTCAGCCTGATATTTCTATGTCTATTTCTTAGTGAATTTTGGACGTTCAAATGACATTTTTGGTAGGGAAAAGGTTTGGGTGTGGAGGACAAGGAAAAAGAGGTGGTAGTGTTTAAAGTACAGCAAAATAAATACCCTACAACCCTATTTGTTATAAGCTTTGAATAATTTCCTCTTATCTAAATTGTAATGTTATATTTCACCCTACATTCTAAGCAACTAAATTCTATATATGTTGCAATCTCATTTACGAGAATGTGTTTAATGTCTGTCAGTGCTTCAGATAAGTGCACTACATATAAATCCAAGTTCCTTGCTGAATGTATATCCTAAAATCTGTAGTTTAACTTCGCTTCATGCACTTTAGCAGCTGTTACTTTTCATGCCACTTGCAAATTGTCAAGTCTATAGTACAGTATTGCAGACCTGATCAGAGCTTAGTGTATTTCACATAAAAACTTACAATAGTCAGGATGTATTTCTTAAAAATCTAATTTTTAAAGGGAAACTGTCAACCTTTTTCAAAATTATTTGTCATAAAAAGCAAGTTTCTTATAGAGCACCCTTTAAACAGCATGTACAGAATTTTTAAATTTACATTTTATAAGAGTTTCTGCTCCTTTGCTAGGACACTGGTTAGGGTTTATAAGGGTCTTTAAGCAGGGGGAGTGGGTGGGTTTGAGAGCAACATCATCAAAAGTGTTTTGGGTTGCCTCTACTGCTGCCCACTACATTTTTATGTGTATGCCTGCATGCCTACCTATTACTGTGTACCTCTCCAGGTTTTGGATCTGCTGCTGTTAACCATGTTCTTGTAGAGCTATGGAAGAGCAGGTACCTGAGCCCCCTGCAGCTCTTCATTAGTGATATCTCATTGATGCATTAAACAGCAACTGTAACTCACTGCAAAGTGCCAAATGCACACAGTAAACTGAAAAATACTGTTTTCCTTTACTCTGTTATATTAATCATAAATGTTTCTTGTAACAAGGAACAAATACACAATTGACTGTGCCTCTTCAAAAATTTTAGATTGTAAACTCTTTGCATCTTGTACAAGTGTTGAGTATTTGATCAGCACTTAATATGTAATTTGTTTTAAAGTCTTTAAAATTTTTTCCCCCTATTATAGAAACATGGCAAGTCCAAGAACAAGGAAAGTTCTTAAAGAAATCAGAGTGCAAGATGAGAACAATGTAAGAAGGTCTATATATATTTATATATATTGTTTGAAGCATTTAACTAAGCAGCAACAAATACTTTTCAGCCCATTTCAGACAACTGAATTTGTTCTCTGGAGATATTTTATTAATGGTATTAGCATAGCCAATAAATTTTAAGGTACAGATGTGGATATGTATATACTTCCATTAAATTGTATTCCAATAAGACTGATAAACTGTCAGTTATTGGGCATAACTCCGTTGAGTGGTTCTAGAGATTCAGTAAACCACTGGTGGTTTGTCAGCCAAACCCTCAGAGAATTTTGTTTTGGGACATTGTTGTATATTTTAAGAATAGGAACTTTCTATTTAAAGCACTTTATGTTTATACTCTAATAATACAAACAAAATAATCTTGTCAGTGTGCTACCATATTTATGGTAATCTGCCTTTGAAGTCCTCCTATACACCCTAGGGATTTGTAATGATATTTGAAACTCTCAATCAGTTGCCCTCACATGACCTGATGACAAACTGTATTTAGAATCCCTGCTATAAAAGAACAGAAGCTGCCCAGTACACAAGTATGTTTATTTTTTTTAAAATGCCTACCTGGATTGGCGCTAGAACCATGCTAGTTGCAATTATGTTTGACTGGCTGTCAGATGGTCAGATCACAGAACTGAATTGATGTTCCTAACTTTTTCTCCATGACACAGAACTAATTCCACTTAAGTTATTCTTTACCTGTTGGATTGTTTTCTCCCCCTCAAAACAATCTTACAAAAGCATAAATTTTGATTGTGTACGTTTTGTTCTTTATGGACATGTGAAACAAAGTTATTTCATAATATATTTATATGGTGCCCTGAGGGTAGTGTTTAATTCAGTCTTTCTAGAGACAGAAACATCAGTTTAGCTTCTATTTCTATAGTGTGAGTCAGTTAACATGAATGGTTCTGCCTATAAAACATTAAACCCTCAAGGCTCTTTCTAAATGACTACGTAATGGAACTTATGTACACGAGGAAGAAGTCTTTAAACACTAACGACTCCTAATTCTGAATTTATTTGCTGCAAGTAGCTTTTTTATGATTTTCTGTGTCTGTACTTTGAAAGTTTTACCCAGAGCAAATGATGACGGAGAGTTATGGACGATATTTTTTTTCTTATAGGTCTGTTTTGAGTGTGGTGCGTTTAACCCTCAATGGGTGAGCGTGACCTATGGAATCTGGATCTGTCTGGAATGCTCAGGAAAACACAGAGGCTTGGGAGTTCACCTCAGGTCAGTCTTGGGAACAAACACAGACCAGATGTTTTACAATTTTTTTTTCAGGGGAAAAACATGGAAGTCATTGCAAGGAGTATTTTTTTTTTGGATATAGCTATGGAGATGCAAGTTTGCCATGCTTCAGCAGAACAGCAAATCTAGAATTTTGCAAATCAGAATATAACGTATTGCTAATCCACTGTGAAATCTAGAAACCAAAAATGAGTTAGTGGTGTAAGTACACACATGATTAAGTTAGGTTACCTCAGTATGTTACCTCGCCATGAATCAAATGTAATGTTATGGAGAAATTTAGGAGACCTCTAGTCCTATCAGTTGTTCATGTTGTGTCCTATTTTAAATTTTGTCTATTCTTGTAGGCTAAAGAACTCTAGTGGTACCAGGTATTTTTAAAATTGAACTAAGACAATTGTAATGCTATAAATGTACCCAGTGCATTATAGAACATAGAATGTATGTTGTTTATAGAGGTTCCTGTCGAGTACACAGTGTTTTATATTCTTCTAAAATGAGCCAATGAGCAAACAACCTCTCCCCCTTCCAACACATACACATGTGTATGGTCCTGGGTCTAAATCTAACAGAGAGAGGCAGAATATGGAACAATTATTCAGATAAGGGAGAGAGGAGAATTCAGGAATGCAAACGCTAATACCAGGGGGACACTTAGAAGTGGTTTTTAAAGGATGATTTGAAGGTGAGTAGGGGGTCGAGAGTGTTCAGTGAATAAGAAGTGGAAATTATTCCAATTGCTACATGAAAGAAGGAATGAAGCACGGAGACGAAAAAGAGATGTGAGGAGGGTAAGGACCAAGAGAGGATAGGAGGAAATGAGCATAGAGATGTAGATGGAGCAAAGTTTTACGGTCTTGGTGAGGAGATCTCCTTGACCTTTTCTTTGATGGAATATTTAAGCATTAACAATAGGGGCCTATTTGTTTTTCATGTGGAATAATGAGCAGCAGCACTAATTTATGTCCCAAAGCAAAGCTGAGGGACACTAATCCCAGTCATAAATGCCCTTGGATGTGGTTATTTTAGATATAGGACAGATGACTTGTTGAGTACCTGAAGTTCATTCTAAGTGCAGTCCTGAGAGATGAGTGGTACTAAAGAGTAGCAGACTGTTTGTTTGGAAAATGTAGGGAAAATATTTTCTGTTAAGTGATTTTGATAGGCAATTCAGAATTTGGGTTGGGATATCTACATTTTGTTTCATTTGCACAGACTGTCCCATTTAAGTGGAACTCGCTGTTTTTTTTTTCAACAGCGAAAACTCATAAGGCTTTTTTGCTATAGTGCTTTTCCTCCCTGCAGGGTAGGAAGCAATCTCAGTAAAAGTGCAGCTGGTAGCAGTGGCATTTCTAAAGGCTTAATTTTTGGTATAGCTGCCAATGAGGTGTGTTAATTTTGTTTTATGGTATATTATAATAACAGGATTCTAGCAATAAATAAAAAGTGAGGTGTTTCCTCTCTAATTCTGATTTCCAGCTTTGTGCGCTCTGTCACTATGGACAAGTGGAAGGACATTGAGTTGGAGAAGATGAAGGCTGGTGGTAATGGCAAATTTCGAGAATTTCTGGAATCTCAGGAGGATTATGATCCCTGCTGGTCAATGCAGGAGAAATACAACAGCAAAGCTGCAGCTCTCTTTAGAGATAAGGTAAACACAGATGAATAATAACTTGTGCATCCTTAATACTTCCCATTTGAAAATCTCAAAGCACTTGACAAACACTTATTAAATCTTGCAACCTCTTTGTAAAAACTTGTTGCAGTTCCTGAGAGAGGATAAGACTTGCTGTTCTGTAATCTACAAAAAGCTTATTCTCTAGAAATTTTCATTAATGTCCTTGTTTTTTGTTTGGCCATGGTCGCCAGATTATCAATGGTGTAATTTGTTGTAGCACAGTTGAAAGTAATGGATCTATGCCAGTTTACACCAGCTGAGAGTCAGCTTATTATTGCCTCAGACAATCTTATTCTATAGGGCCCAATTAATTGCCAGCACTTCTTTTTTGGTGGATGCAAAATGGCAGATTACTCTGCCAAGAGCAAGTGAGACCATAAAGAGCAGCGAAATCCATGCCTGCACTGGAAACGTCATTCCAAAAGGAGGCTTTGTGCAATTTCTCAAAATAAAACCCCTCAAAATTCAAATACGCACCTGGAAATTGCAGAGACTTGAACACACAGGGGTTGTGCATTTATGCTGGCCTGCACTACTAAGTTGAGAAGCTGCATTCTACATGGCTGGAGCTCTTACACAGTTTTGAAATTGGTTTGCCAAAAGAGGTGTAGTTGTGCCACTTATGAATTGCTAGTCTGGGACACTCTGCAGCTAGAAGAGGGAACATCTCAATAGCTTAACGTTGCATAGTTTCTCATACTGTAGTTCTTAGATCTTTACTATTTGGGGGAGTTGGGATGGACAGGTCTCTAGCAGGACAGGGAAGAAGAGGGTAAATTGGACCAGTTTGGAAGCTAAGGTGAAGAGAATACGAGGGAGAACTTTGGAGGAAACAGCTGACGGAAAGTCTAGGCAAAATTATAGGAAAATCTCTGAATGGACAAAGCCCTGATTTGGCTGCCTCTCCAGCTGCTCTCATTGGCTGGTTGGTTCCTCCCAGCAGTTTTTTCCCAAGACCATCTGAGGAGGAGTCACCACCTGAATGCTGCTCTTCCCCACAATGAAGGAGGTCTTCCTTGCACAGCCCTGGAGCTTGGAGGAGGAGCAGCATCAGCTAAACAACCATTTTACTCTCTGTCCCATGCAGTAATCCCTACTTTGCCTGCTTCTGCAGCTGCTCCAACTGACTGTTGACACTCTGTTGAAGGTTATTTCTACATTTTCATTTTACTTGAAAATTAGGACCTTACCATCTTCACACTTTCTCCCCCTCTTTAGGTGGCTACTTTAGCTGAGGGCAAGGAATGGTCTCTTGAAACTTCTCCTGCCAGAAACTGGACTCCACCTCAGCCCAAGACGGCCCTGTTTTCAGCTCATCGGTATGTATTCTAGTTATCCAATTCTCATACAGTTTGATCTCGCTATCAAGCATGACAGTTGAATGTCACTGTTCTTATTCTGCTGACAGACTATTTGTCTCCACTGGCAGCACTCTTTGCTAGATCCCTATTGGGGGGAGGGATAGCTCAGTGGTTTGAGCATTGGCCTGCTAAACCCAGGGTTGTGAGTTCAATCCTTGAGGGGGCCACTTAGGGATCTGGGGCAAAAATCAGTACTTGGTCCTGCTAGTGAAGGCAGGGGGCTGGACTTGATGATCTTTCAAGGTCCCTTCCGGTTCCAGGAGATAGGATATCTCCATTCAATTTTTTTTTTTTTAAAAGATAGAAATACTTTCATTTCCATAATCGGGTTAATTTTTTTTTTTTACCCTCCTATTTCTTTGGAAGCTGTGTCTGAGAAAACACATGACAAAGACATTTTGTAATTGAGGAACTATTATCTGCCTCAGATTTGTTTTCCTAGATATTTACCATTTTACTACTATTAGCATGTTTTAGCTTCAGTCTCCCAGATTAAAATGTCAATGTCCAGCCACAGCTCAGCAGCTAGTTTAATGAAGTTGCTCTTCTCTGATTTTTGGATAGGAAGTGATGGCATGTTAGTTTGACAGCAGTGTTATCTAAACTTTCTTCAGTGTGGACCACTTCTTAATACAGATTGTAATTGTACTAGCTACAGTCCCTCCCATTTGTGCTTGCATCATTTCCCAATGGGCTACTACAGTATTTCCTTATATTCAGAATAGGAAAGCCTTTAGTGTATTTAGCTGTCCAGAATACAGCAAATATTGCCTATTTTTGCTTTTTCCTTCTGTCCTGTTCTTTTGCTTTCCTTTCTTCCCTGAATATACTTTACTGTGGCTGCATGAACCATCTCCCCTCTCAGTCATGGTCAAACACCTGGTCCCCTCTTCCACCTTCACCCCAACAGCCCTCTCCCTTTCATGGCTGCCAGCTGTATTCTAGCTGGTGGTTCCAGTCCCTGAAGGTATCTGTGTTTCTCTTACTCTGATGTTTCTGGATCCCTGGTAGAAGCATAGCTTGCTTTCAGGTGCTTCTGGTTCTTCTTGGCAATAAAGAGTCAGGTTTACCTGTACAAGGAACTAGAAACAAGGAGAACCAGCAACTTGTGATTGGCAAGTTCTACAATAACCACTAAGTGCTAGCAAACTTAAAGTGGTCTAAACACCATTGTTTGTGGACTTGTTTACAGCTTTCTTTCTCCATGAGTTAAAAGAGACTCAGATGCTCTCGCCTGATGGATGTAAAATTCTGATCTGTCTTCGGCACAAGCTTCTGTGATGAGCAAAGTCATTTGTTTCTTTATGCTTCATGTAGTTTAACGTCCTAAAAATCTTTCATTTGAGTAGATCTGCTGGACCATCCCAGAATGCAGCTGGTTCTTCCGACAAAGCGTTTGAAGACTGGTTAAACGATGATTTCAGCTCCTATCAAGGGTAAAGTTATTTGACTTGCAAGTAATGTTTATTAGACTAGACACTTCTGTATCAACCATTGTGTGTCATGGCCCTTCAGAATACCCTACACTAGGGCCTTATTATTTTCCTGTCAGTTTACATATGGCTCTGTTAATCCATTGGGCCATACCAGACTCTGGTCACTTCCTCACTGGGTGTAAAATAAGTGATAATACATGACAAAGGATTGGGTATAAAAGCATTAAAAAGGGCCTTTTCTTTCCTATGTATCAAGGAAAGGTTTGATGTGCAGTGAAGCTGAGGCTTGTGAGTCAAATATAGACAGTAGCTTTATCACCATGGTGGCCTCCTGATCTATGAAGCTTTCAGGTTCAATTGCCTAGAGCAGAGCATGTGAAACTCAGGTATTTAATAACGCTACCACTAGGTTCTTCAGTTAATGCAGTGATATGCAAAAAGAGACCACAGTTCTGAAGTAACTAACTGATCTATTATACCACAGGAGAAGATTTACTGAGATGATAAAATCTGCAAGGAGGTTTTCTTGTCTACAGTGCACATTCACTTGCTTTACATAATTGTGCAGTGGTGTTCTTGCATGTTACAAACAAGCTGCAAAAGTAGAGCTGAGTGAGGGAGTCAAGCACACAGTTTACCTGCACTGCTGATGCAAATTCTACCAGTCCTTTACTTCCAGGTGTATGAGAATCTTTAAAACAAAGAAACAAAAATTTATATTTTTGGTCTGATAGTTTTAATGAAATGCATAATAATTACAATTGTTTTCTGTTGGGGTGTGATTTAGTGGCCAAGAGAATCGTTATGTGGGATTTGGGAACACAGTCAACCCTCCGAAAAAAGATGATGACTTCCTCAACAATGCCATGTCTTCGCTATACTCGGTAAGGAGATTCTTTCTCTGAGCTTTCTGTGACTGTTAGCAGTATGTTCCTGGATTTGTAGCCCAGATTATGAAAATATGAATAGAGAGAAAATTAATAGCTGTAACTGGGAAATATGCAATGCATGTGCATCTGAGGAACATTGTTTATTTCTGTGGTTGACACTTACGTGTCTTCTCAAAGCAATCGGATCAAAAGTCTGGACCCCGCCAACACATTAAGCCTAAAATGCTGGTCAAAAAGACAGGTGGAGGCAGTCCTAACAGGATTCCAAACATGAACTTCTTAACACTAAAAGAATTGACCACTCTACTATTGGCAAGGAATGTGCAACTACAAGTAGCAAACTGTTTACCAGGGCCAAGAGATGTCCTAGTGATGGGCAATGGGAGTATAAATAGACAGTTTGGTGATACCTGATGTAAGGAAAAATGTGGGGAGATTTGGATTTTCCTTTAGGGATTGCTCATATTTGTAAGAGTATATAGTATCCTTATTTCCTTTCCCTCCAACACTCTCTTGTTGTCAGTCTCCACTCAGCCACAGAAGTCAAATACCATTGCAAATGGTTATTTACAGCATTAGGAACATGCAAAAGTCAGTTTGCTCATACCTTATTTGTATTTCATGGAACTCCTAGATGGGTTATGTCTTTAAGTGAAACTAACAAACCTCCTTGCCCTGTCCCCTGTGGCTGCTTTTTTGTGCTCCTAGTTTCTTCTCTGTGACCTGATGATCCCATCAGAGATAATTCTAGCAGGTCTGGAAGGCTTCCTTGGGTCTGCAGCTCTCATATTTGACACATGCCTAGGTGTTTTGCTTCTTAGAGTTTATTGTATGGTGTATGCAAGATTTCATTACAGCACCATGACCTAGTGTAGAGGCATTCAGACTTACTTTTCCATTCATCTGTACATCATCCTTCAAATACAGTTTTGTACCTTTCAGATATGGGGAAGGAATAGGGTAGAAATTCCATATGGCACAGAACCCTAAAGAAGGATGGGGGTCATGGGAAAAGGTGTTCACAGATGGGTGAAAAAATGTTTAGTATTCATATTGCATATCAGATTCTATAAATGGCACAATTCACAAGCACCTGTCTTACGTACTTCTCAGGTTTTTTTTATGGTAAAATACTGCCGTATCATCTAAATTAGTGGTTCTCAACCAGGGGTACGCATACCCCTGGGGGTACACAGAGGACTTCCAGGGGATATATCAACGCATCTAGATATTTGCCTAGTTTTACACCAAGCTACATAAAAAGCACTAGTGAAGTCAGTACAAACTAAAATTTTATACAGACACTGACTTGTTTATACTGCTCTATATACTGAAATGTCAGTACACTATTTATATTTCAATGGATTTATAATTATGTGGTAAAAATGAGAGTCAGCAATTTTTCAGTAATAGTGAGCTGTGACACTTTTGTATTTTTATGTCTGATTTTGTAAGCAAGGCGTTTTTAAGTGAGGTGAAACTTGTGGGTGCGCAAGACAAATCAGACTCCTGAAAGAGTACAGTAGTCTGGAAAGGTTGAGAGCCACTGATCTAAATCTTTGTCAGACATTATTCAAATGTGATCTGATTGAAACTAGTGACTAAAATGCCCTCTTGCGACTAAACCCATGAATTGCAGCTTAAACATAAACACCTTTTGTAAAGTGGTTGAAGTTTTTCATTTGCATGAATTCTCATCTGATTGAGGAAAACAATATTCCTTATAATATATGAGAGGAATAAACCTAAAAAAATCAAATACACGTGTAAGGCTTCCCCCCCCTCCCCCGTTATTATTCATCAGATGGCTAATTTGCTGTATAGTTGATGCTGATTAGGCTGAGATCAGTTTAGGTTGTCTGTTGTCCTGTGAGCCTACTTTTAACATCAGAATTACAAGAAATATCATCTTGCCATTTGCACATCAGCATCATCACTGTCATTCCATTTATCAGCATGAAACAAAGCAAGATGAGACTACTAATGAAGGGATCTCACTGGAGTCTTTAAAGGGACTGTTGAGTATAGAGCCTACACCTTCTTTTATGGACTAGCTAAATTCATTGGAAAGCTTGATGAGCAAAGCACCCTGACCTTTTCTGGTGGTATTTTCAGCTTTTCTGCAGAGATGCTCACAAGTGTCTGTGCTTCAGAAGTGACATACCAACTATATGGGGCAGTTATAGGGGTGTATCTGATCCATACAGCTGCTGTTAAGCAGTACTGAAGTAGTGCAGCTCCATAGCTTAACAGATTTACTTGCAGGTGACCTGCAGAGGAAAAAAAAATCTGTCAGTGTTCTTTCCTTGTTTCTTTATAATGTGTATAAAGAAGTCCTGAAAAGTATGCTAAAGTTTTTTTTTCTGTTTGTTTTTGTTTTACGTTAGAAATTCAGATCTTGTTGTCTTGTTTTTATTGAAAGATTCCACATGACTGGGTAACTAATACTATTATATCACAACTATCAAGGAACTGCAAACTGAACAATTGAGAGAGGAAGAAAGTTTTAATGAGAATTTTTAAAACTGTTTCCTTTGTAGCTCCTTATTAAATGCCTGACAAAAAAACTGTGAGGAAAAAATCTTTATTATAGATTCCACACTCTATTACTAAGGGCTGAGAAAACTACTGATTGAGTTTCCTGAACTTGATGGAGGTCTCCAGGAAAAAAACAGGCAAAACAAGGCTTTATATTCCTGATATTTATAAGGCCAAAAAAACAACCAGAAGTTGTTTTAGGCTTTCTTATAAACAAGAAACAAATCAATAATGGATCTGCGTCTGCTGCTTATGAGCCCCTTAATCCTTTTTGTTTTGTTTTATGTTGTTTGAATCCACTGGCTCTTGGCTCCCTTTTCAGCTTCTTCCAGGCTTATACCTAAGTTTCACTCTGCCCCTTGCCCTTTCCCCCAGATCTTAACTCTCTCAAAACACAAACTAGTCTTGATGTGTCCTGTACTTATTCAGGCTCTACAACGTTTTGTCTTCTCTTGCTATCGTGAAAATATTTGCATTTAGAGAGAAACAAAAGCTTTGTGAAGTTTGTTTCTCCATTAGACTAACCCATGTTCAGGATTGTTCATGTTACAGTCATAATAATTAGAATTTGTAGTATAGGAATGCACAAGAAAACAAGGAAAATTCACCGCAGTATTTTTTTACAGTTCAATGGAACTTCGCCACAAGGAAATCTGTCTCAATTAGTGGGCATCTCTTATGGCTACAGGACAGGATGTGCCACAGAATATATTGACTGTTTCACTATTACATGTTAAATTAAGCTTCCTTCTCCTCCTTTTATTTTATTTTTTTAAAGGGATGGAGCAGTTTTACAACTGGAGCGAGCAAGTTTGCCTCAGCAGCTAAAGAGGGTGTAAGTAAACAAGAAGCTATTTCAGTCTTATTGTTGCCGTGGTATAAGGATTCTGTTAGCTTGATTTGGCATCTTGACAGGGATTTATCTTGAAATAAATAATAAATGCTCCATATTGTAAGCTGAACCTCCGACTTCTATGTATATCATTTAAAAAAATGGAAATGTTTATGTACTAAGTATAAGCAAAGCTGTGCATGGTCTTTGGTACAGGTTTTATATGCAGATTTATATGCACAGTACATAAGAAGCTACGCAGTTTTTTTAGTTCAGTTTTTAAAAACTACACTTGTTACTGCATCTACATTTACAATGAAAGGGAACATTACGGAGGCATAATCCATGTTCGCAAGTGTGCTTATGTTCCATTCCTTTCTCTTTTGAGCTCTAGCATACCTTTTCCCAGATGTTTGCATGCTGTTCTTTTGAACAGAATCTAAAAAGCTATATTCTACTGTAATTTTATTTTGCAGTGACGGGCTTGTGTTTTGTTCGTCTTTCAGAATTATGGTGATGAGCAGTATACCTTTTATTTTTATATATATATATATATATATATATATATATATATATATATATATATATATATATATATAGTATTGCAGATACTGAAATTTAAAGCAGATAGAATGAAGTAGAACAAGGAAGAGTTATTAGAGTTTGAGGACTGACAGACCAGTGGTTGAGAGCTAAAAATATCTTCAGGCATTTGATCCGTCCTTGGGCGTCTCTGCCGCCTTTGGTGTGCATAATTTTCACTAATGGTAATGATTAAATCATGAGCTGTGATCCCTTTGACCTTGCACTCAACAGCCTGAATCAAAGGGTAGGAGTCCTTGTTGTCCCACGCCATATCAAATACCAGCCATGTGACCACCACCTTATAAACATGTTCCACCCTTGTCTCCCCTTTCCCACCACTACAAGATGAAAGGGCCTAAAACCCGTCCTCACCCTCTCCCCACCATCTCATGGGATCTCCATCTTCCAGCAGAGTTTCTCAGCTTTCAGCCACATTAAGTTGGCCACTGAAGGGGAAATAGCTGCCGGAGGTAGGTGCCTGACTAAGAGCCTCTAGAATCAAGCTGCCAAAGCCTTATACATCCAAACTTTCAGACATCCCGCCACAGAATTAAATGTAATTTACTATCTAGTGCCAACTACTCTTGACAAACCACCCCACGCCACAGTTTGTGCCCTTCTCATCTGCTTTAGACCTCCCATTCCTATGGATTCATGAGAATTTCATATTTTGGACCTTGCTCCTACTTCCTGTATTTTCCACATATTTATTTTTGGATATGCATACACAGCTTTGGTGAGGCATTTCTGTAAATAATTGGAGCGCTGCACATAGATATCAAGAGAAGAATAATTAACATTTATTTACCATTCTTTGTTTTAAAGGGGTTTTGTTTTCTGGGGCAATGGTGTGGATTAGTGCTGAGTCAAGTTAGTGTTCTGCAGAAATTTCGCACTGAGCTGTACATTGTCGATTTGGTCAGTTGCTTTGTGTTTGTTTTTTAGTTCAGTAGATTTACACTGAGCTATAAAGTCAGACTGATTTACTTAGCACATTAGGGAAAGATGGCAGTGAAGTGTCTAGAATTCTGAGTTAAAAGGTAAAGGTAGTAATTGGAGATATACCAATCTCCTAGAACTGGAAGGGACCTTGAAAGGTCATCAAGTCCAGCCCCCTGCCTTCACTAGCAGGACCAATTTTTGCCCCAGATCCCTAAGTGGCCCCCTCAAGGATTGAACTCACAACCCTGGGTTTAGCAGGCCAATGCTCAAACCACTGAGCTATCCCTCCCCGCTTGTGAGAGTCGAGTCGAGTTTCTGGCAATACTAGGCTACTGTGTTTCCCGTGTCTTTATGCCCCCTTTTGGCAAATGGTTTTATATCTATGTCTTAGGGATTATATAAGTAGCTATCGACTTACAATTAGAGCTAGTCAATATTTCAACATTTTAAAATAAAAAATGAGGGGAGAAACTTTTTTGTGAAAATGATTTTAAAAAAAACAAACCAGTTTTTGTTTGCTTCTCTAGACAGTGGATACCTTCATAGAAGGATAGAAGGAGTGTACTTTCTTTAAAGTTGAACATGTTCTAACAAATAGAGTGTGAAATCCTGGACGCTATTGAAGTCAATATCAAAGTTCTCACTGGTTTCAGCTGGGACCAGGATTTTACTCACCATGTTTGTTTGTTAGGGAGAAAAAATCAATTTGATCTAAACAAACGATTTTTTTTTCCGTTTTACAGGCTACCAAATTTGGATCTCAAGCAACTCAAAAGGTGATTAAAACAAGTAGCTCTGTGTCATTTACAGTAATCGGGATTATTAGGAATCCCTACCAATTCTCTGTATATCAGTAGTACAAGATGTCTTGGATCTGGTCCTTATGAAACCATGGTGTGTATCCTCACTGCTGCATATTTGCATCTGTATAATTATACACTAGGATATTGTCTCTTAAAAACTACATATTAGGTTTTACTCCCACAGGGATTGTGACATTTTTACAGTACACATAAATAATGGGTGTAGTTATTTGCTATTGAAATTAAACAGTTTAATGAATGAATGGTTTGATGCCATACAATATTGTTATGATTGTGTTTTTGAGAAACTTAAGGATTGTTTCTCCTTAAAATATATGCTTCTAATTTTTGTGTGTGATCTGTAAGTAGGTGTTTTAATAGAATGCATGTGCTCATTCCATTGCATGAATTGAAAATAACAGCACATTGAATTAAGATGCTTGTGTTTAAACAGGCAACAATTTCAAATATACACATTTCGTTTTTATACTGGGATTAAAGCGAGGACAATCAGACCTGAGTTGCCTACAGCTCTGACATAAACATGGTCTGTTTTTGTAGAACATTTTTGAAAATCCCAAGCAGGGAAGCAAAAATCTGGCTTTACTCCTTGAATTACCCAAGGAATGTGATTTAATTAAGTGCCAAAATCTAAATGTTATGTTTTGGGTTGGAAGGGGATTATCTATAGTACATGAAAGAGTCTTGCTCTTGAACTGTGATTCATGTGTGTACAGCATTAGCCTGAGCTACATGGGACATTGTTCAAAACAGGGTTGAAAAATGCATGGGAAGGCTTGATGGTCAGCAGGGAGTTACAGGTGCTAGTATGTCACTATCTCTCATCATAGGCTAACGTTATGTGTTTTTTGAAGGATTAACAAAGAAAACGTCACTCAGAAGTACTTCAGCTTGAACCCTAGCTAAAAGCCATAAGATATTTATTGCTTGGCTTGAATGAGAAGAGTTTAGTGTTATGGAGGTCTTCCTCTACATATAATTTTCCATTTTGAAACCTATTCTTTATATACTGTTACATTTAGTGGGAGTGTACATCTTTATAATATAGAGAACTAAATGTAGAAGCTCATCAGATCTACTGACAAGCACTTTAGCAGATTGTTCTTCTTCAGCCATGTTAATGATAGCTCAAATTTGTTAATTAACAACCTGATCTTTTGCTTTATAGCACACATTTAGAATCTGGCTGACTCTGAACTGTGGCGGCCATGTATTTTGTAATTAAGTTTAGCCACTGGACATTAAACAGATTTCTGCTCATTATTTCTCTTGTCAGTAGAGCCTGGAATTGGAAAAGGATCATGCTACGTAACTTGCCTGAAAAATGCTTCAATTTTTTTGCTAAAAGCTGCTTCTTCTACCTTCCTTGCTCTCTTTCTCTTGTGCTGTCTGGGTAAAGTTTTGGGGCTACAAGCAGCAGCCAGAGCCGGTAAAGCACTCACATATATTCACGTGCATGGGCGCTTTTTGTCACTGTTTGTGCTGAATATGTGTGTTTGCTCTTGCGCTGTCTTCTTTTTATTTCCTCTTTTTAAGTCAGTCTTTTTTTTTTAATAGTGTCGTGTGCATCATTCTGTAATGTCTCTTCAAGCCTATTTAAAATAGGTTAAATTAGTAAAAAAGAGCCAGTTCTGCCCTCTGGTATGTTAGAGAACATTCTGTACTGCAAGCCATGCTACTTGCAAATGTTAATCGTGTCAGTTTTTCCTTCTTCATGTGGAATTCAGGAATAATGTATATACAGAATAGCTTTGGAGTGTCATTTGAAGCCAGACTTTTGTAAGAAAGCCCCACAGAAGGAATATAGTGTTTGTTGTACTGGATCACAGCATGGGTCTATCAAGTTTGATATCCTGTCTTTCACAGTGGCCAATACCCAATGTTTCAAAAGAAGACAAAACCATGTCACCCACTGCCCCTTTCTCTATCCAGCTGCAAAATTGTGCAGTCCTGTTACTGTACAAAAGGGTCCTCCCTGATATCTGCTGTGATCCATTGCTCCCTTAAGCATCATATTTGATATTCTTTGATCACTAACTGTAGTTAATTATACCTTTTAATGACAATAAATTGGACAATGTCTGAGTTAATAGGCATAAAATAGGCTGATTCTAATTCTGTGGGGATTTTTGTGTTTTGGGTTTTTTGCAAATACTTGTTTATAAAGAGAATAAATGGCAGCAGCTTAGCACATAAGCAGCTCTTCAAGAACTAATCAGTGTAGTGTACTTGTCACCCAATGGTTGGTTAAAGATTGTTTTATTATGGACTGTGAGAAAAGGAATAATTTTAACAGTTATGAAAAACTCCAAGTGACTCTGTCCTTTTAACATTGTCCTGCCAAACTCATTTGTGACTTCCTCACTCTTACAGTATGGATTTGTATGCTGTAAACGTCCTCTCTAAAGTACAGCAGCCTTATGCTTCTATCCTAGATATAATTACAGTTTTCCTCCTAGAATGTCTGCACATCTCAGCGGAGAGAGAAGCTTAAGCTATAAAATAGTTTAATCATCCTTTCACATGGGTATGACTTGGTGTATTGCCTAGAAACAGGGAATTGGTTATTAATAGATGACATTGCCTGCGTCACAGGAAGAGAGTATTTCATTGTGAAAGAATTAATATGAAAAGGCTTGTGTCTGCTGATTAATCCCATTAACAAGAACATGTAAAGAAGGGTACAGTTCTCAGAGTTTTTCAAAATATTTGCTAAAGCTCATGGCTTAGCAAGAGGCCTGCCTTCTGGGCTGTTGCTGGTTGAAAGGTTGTGCCAGTTCAAGGACAGACCTTTCTTGGGCTGTGGGAACTTTCAGCAGCCTTTATTGCCTTTTTATCTGTGTTTTCTTTTTCTTGTAGCACTTTCTCTATAGTGTTGCATTGTGTGTGCTTTTAGCTCACTATGTTGCTTGTATGAGGCAAAGCTTAAGGCTTTTCTGTCCTATGTTCTTTGAGTCTTCTGCAGGCTAGTTTCTTGGCAGTGAATGTTGGCTGTATTTTATGAAGGAAAATATAACTGACTTTACTTTTGTTTTGCTTTTAAATAGGCATCAGAGTTAGGTCAGAGTTTAAATGAAAATGTTCTCAAACCTGCACAGGAAAAGGTAACTTTGGAAACGAGTAAATTTACTTAGAGTATTTTTGCATTACCTAGGAAGTCATTCTGTTTTTTACTGCCACAAGTAGTTAGTTAGTTGACAGCATGCTCAGTTATTTTACATATCCTGGCCCAATAGCAGAGGGAAAATGCCAAATAATTCAATATTAATATCACCAAAGAAATGTTCAAGTGGCAAAATTGTCCTTGTTTTGATGGGCTTCATGTCCAAATCAATCCTGAGAGATCCTCATTTTCTCTTGCTGGTTCTCTGTCCCATGAGATGCCCTGTTACAGCCATCTTCCTTCATGGGATGGAAGAGTGGCTGGGACTCCATTCAGAGTCCCTCATGGCACCTCTTAATTGGCTAGAGAGGTCAGTGATAAGCAAATATTTTGATTAGTAATATTACCTTAGTGAGTGTTTAATTTCATAGTAGTCACACTTCTGACTGCTGGTACTGTTCCCTTTCAAATAAGCATCTTGAAGACATATCAGAGCATCCACAGCTACATAAGGATTCATATATTCTAATCAGTAATGTGGTTTCTAACTGATTGCAGACAGTTTTTAAAAGAAATATGATCTTTTTTTTTTTAGCTCCTTGTTTTAATCAGTTAATCTCAAGGATTATCTGTATTCATAAAACAAAATATACTCGACCTTTATCCTATTCAGTCATTTTACAAGGAAAAGAGTAACTGTTAGTGTCACTTCTGAAATTATTGCTATATTGTTTACTGGAATTTAGAATACAGTTTTAAAGGATCAAAAGCAGGAGGAAAAGCCCGTCTCCTCACATATATAGTTATTTACACTTTAGCTTTAGATACATGGATGAATGCTATGTGTGCTTTCCAGGTAATCCAGCTGGCAAAAAAAGAAAGCTAAGCAGCCATTCTGAGTGAGTGGTGCTGGCTAATTTTACCTATTTTAATCAGTCCCATAATGTGTCAAATATTGTCTTCCCTGTTAATGTGTAACAAAGTTTTTATATTTTTTCCCCAGGTGATGTGCATTTAATTTAGCCTATATGTCTACAGATTTTAGATCAGTCCCAAAATTTGTATAATTAGGCCTTCATGTATGAGAATGTGGTGATCTACTTACCTATAAATCTTTTCCTAAACATACTTATTTTTACTGTTGAGGTAAATACATTATTTTTTGTTTCATGGGGAACATAGTACCAGCACTAGATTCATGTCAGATTTGGAAAAAATAAGCCTGTCACCCAAGTAAATCAGTCCTCTTGTATCACATACTCATTACATTGTCTTTTTTTATATGGAGTTTTCCACTCTCTGTGATCCTGAATCATTTCCAGAATAGAATCTTTTTACAGAAATGAATCATCTTATCAAGATTTTCGTTTTGATAGAGATGGTAAATTCTGTATAGATGCAAATAGGGTAATTTATAATACAAAGTATATTGCAACCAGTACATTTTCTTAGGGTGCTTTTCCTGTAGCTCACTTCCATGTGTTGGAAGACTACTGTAGTGAAGGATGTTGCACGCTAGCTAAGGTAAATAATGGCAAACTGCCCTTGGGCGATGCTTTGTTAGTTTATTCTAAATAAAATTATCTTCTAGATATTCTAGATCTTCTACATAATTGACAGCAAGCAGTGACAGTCTGGCCCATGTGTAACTATATTAGGTCACTTGTACACTTTTGTATTGGGATGATTGTTTTATGCCAACTGAGAAACTAAATTCCAGTGTGCTCCAAATGACCAGGAGGCAAGGATAGCAAGGCTTTTGTAAGGTTTCCAGTAGAATTGTTGAAATAATGTATCTTCTTGTAACCCATTCTTATAGGTACCTTGTTTTCAGTCTCTCCAGAATACCATTTTATGCAGTAAAACACATTCTTTATAAATGGCCATGCAGTAAGTTTTTTATCTGTGTGGGGTGTTTTTTCCCACCGCCACTCTTCCCCCAGTTCTCAAGTTTCCTGTAATAGTGCCAATCCAAAGCCCAAATAAGTCAATGGAAAGAGTCCCACTAACTGTAAAGAGCTGAGGATCAGCCCATTAGTAGCAGCAGACTTCATATTTTATTTTCTTAACCTCATTGTCTATTGAGTCAAATATACTTTAGCTTGTTTTTAACTTTTGTCCTTAGCTGTTATCACAAGCTGTCCTGTTTTAAGCTGTAGACACCATTTTGTTTCATAACTAACTACGCACATTTTGATCCATCTAGGTGAAAGAGGGAAAAATGCTTGATGAGTTCTCCATGGGGGTATCTCATCTGGCCACCAAGGTACGAAGGGGCCTGCCTACCCATTAGGAGGCCAAATACTAAGCCAGTCTCCATATTCTTTTATGTGCACAGATTACACAAACACAAGTAATAAGTGTCTTATAAAACAAAATCCCTAAGATGTGTTAGTTTCTGCCTTTTGCTATTTATCTGTACTCAATACAAGTAATCTGAGAAAGGGATATTTTAAACACAAGATTGCTTATACCATTGACATAATAAAATAGCTTGATACACAGACAAATTGTGAGTTTAAATAGCTACAAGTACATTAACCAGATCTTAGTAGCATCTGAATGATGCTTACACTGACAGCGAAATGTAGACATGTAATAGAATCAGTGACCCAAATGTTTGACAGTAAATGTGTGCTAAAGAATATGGAGACAGCTTAAATACAATATGTACACTTATTAACCTTATTAATGTGTGTACCTTTTTCCCATTATGCTGACATTGCTTGGTAACGTGGTAAGTGCTCCCTACTACTGCTAGTTTCAGGACACTTGCAACATTTTATAACACGCAATTTCAGTAATTTGCACAGCATTGCCTAGTGCTTTTGATGTCCTAACTGTTGTGGGCAGTTCAAGTCAGTATTGGAAGTCATAGTGCCAGGAGTTTTTCCTGTTTGAAAGGATGGGAATGATGGAATACTTCAACAAAAAAGTGAATTAATGTCTTGTCCATTTTGCTCAAAGCCTGGCAATTTGCCCCATCAAACATAGAGCTCCAACTGGTGTATTTGGATCTCAGAATAGTGCTCATTATTGATGCCATTTCATGGGTTGTGCTTTATGATCTGAGCATAACAGAAGGAAAATGTGTTTTGGAATTCCTCCAACAGTAACATTCAAGAAATTAACTTTTGGCCTGTCCACGTGAGCACTAAAATTAAATTGCTTTTGGAAACCGTTGGTGAAACCACTTAAGTATATTTACACTATTGCTGTCTGAATAAAGTCAGACCCTTCAGCATATCCGGAACTTAGTTAAACATTGTTGGTTTTGGATTAACTCTGGATTTACATCAGGGTAATTGAGATCAGAATGTGGCTCCTAGTTTGTGGTAATTTGATGAATCACATTCAGAATTACTTAGCATGCAAGCACTGTTCTATAGCTATATTTGGTTTAAAACGTGCTTAGCATGGACACAAGCCTTGTTAAACAGTATTATATTTCATAATGGTTTAAAAGTTCTAGACAGGGCTTCCTAATCTAAAGATATCAAGTTAGGTCTGTTCCAGTATTTTCTCGCTTGTGAAGATCTTTATGTAGCTCTAGTCATGTACCTAGTTTCTTATACCTGTTTGTTAATGTATGTTACATTACAGTGAAACAGATTGGCGAGTGTATGGCTAGCTCCCCAACTAATGACCAGAATGGCTATAGATGCATGCAAAACTGGTGCTTCACCACTTATCTGGGGGCACACCATTTATGCACAAAAGTGGGCATACCAAGTTGGAGTCTGGGGCTAAAACCACAGGGTCTGAGTCTGTCGCCCAGTACTTTATGCTGCCATTCACACTAGTGCAAAGTGGATGGAAAATATTACCATTCTGAACTGGTGATGTTTGTCATTTTCACAATGACATCACAAAATCCAGCACAATGGAGAATCAGGTGACCCTTCCTGCTCCGAGCAATCCCAACATTTTCATCAGAAAATTTGAAGGTAAAAGTCAGAAGCTGTCACTACCAACAATCAGTGGAAAAAAATAAGCCCTGGTTGTCTGTCCAATTTTTGTTGTAAATTGCTCACTTGTTAAGCACTGTCCAGTCAATGTTTCTTTCATGGACCTTGCAAAATCATAATGAACGCTTAATAGCCTAGACATAACAATGACTTGCTATGATGATGACAAAAGAAGAGCCTATTTTAATTGCCATACTGGCCTCCCGAGTGGGTGAGTCGAACTTTGTGAGGCTGCTTTAAATAGGTCTTCATATGCACAAGGGTGTGTTCTGTGGTGGTGCATTATGGATTTTGGGTAGCAGTCTTTATTAGAACAAATGTGTGAGCTCAGTCCAAATATGCGGCAATTCATTAAGTGTGAAATAACCTTGTTCTTTTTTTCCAGGTTCAGGGGGTTGGCAGTAAGGGATGGCGGGACGTCACCACTTTCTTTTCCAGCAAATCAGATGATCTTTCTGAAAGGTACTATCTTTTTTTTGTTTTGTTTTTGTTTTTTTCTTCTCTCTAAAAGACATGGATTCATAAAGTATGTCAAGATGTACCCTGTGTTTTCCCTATAATATAAAAGTAGCAGGGAAAACTCTTCCTCAGCAATACTAGTGTCTTTAATTTTAGTAGGAAGAAACATTTTTCTTTCATCAAATCTTCACTAGTTTTCAAAAGTAATAAATACCATTTAATATAATAAACAGGTAATACGCGGCACACAAATACGATTTAATTTAGCTGGTCATCAGCCCTGGGTATTGCATTGAGACCAAAATAGCTCTGAATGTAACTTTTTTTTAATTCATACCAATTCAGATGGAATACATCATCTTTTATATTTTCAAGGTGATTACCCAAACCAGCAAAATCTGGAAATTAAAACCCAAGGCAGACTAAGTTTTAAATATATTCATTCAAGATCTTCTGCCTTACTCATCTCTGTCATCTCCAAATTGCTCTGAGCAAAGGATACTGGCACTTTTGTTTTGTTTGTTCTTGTTGGTTAATGTCTCAGCTCTAAATTTAAATGCAGAAATACCATTTTTTCCCTGCAGAAATACCTAATTTATAAGCTGATGACAGACAAGCTTAGTAGGAGCTGGGGGTGAAGGTTTACGCTTAAGCAGATTTATTAATTCAATAATGTGAGATGAGTGGTACAAAAGCTGATATTTTCCCCCACCTCTGTTCTTTTTGCTTTAAAGACCACCTGAGGGAGACAGCTATCAGAACAGTGGAGGAGAGGGCTACCAGAACAATGCTGTAGATCAAAGCTTCTGGGAAACCTTTGGCAACTCAGACCCACCCAAGGCTCATAAATCCCCAAGCAGTGACAGTTGGACCTACGTGGACAATTCCACAGAGAAGAAGAGCTCTGATAGCTGGGACGTCTGGGGTTCGGGGACGGTCTCCAACAACAAGAACAGTAACAGCGACAGCTGGGAAAACTGGGAGACCAACTGGGAAAATGCTGGAGGGGAGAGCAAGACCAAAAAATCCCCCAAGAAAATGACAAAAGTGTCTTCAGCAGCTGATGATGGGTGGGATAACCAGAACTGGTAGGCCTCTGTAACCCTGCTTCGCATGGCGAAGGAAGGAGTCCATGCTCTCTGATGAGAGAAGTTTCACACACAACTGGATTAACATGGTTGTCCTTGTCGACCTGTTACCTTGTGCTTCCCCTTCATTCTCCTTTCTTCTGTTCCAGTTTAGAAAAACAAATAGTGTCTCAGTCTCATCATGACCATATGAAGATATGGCTCTCCCATCGTAAAGGGTAGTAATAGATATATTCTCCTCACCATAGCGCTATTGGAGCTGGGTATGCTAACTTCTTAAAATGAGAACTCAGAGGAACAAATCAGTGCAAGCATGTTTTCATGGCACAATATTGCATGCGTAGTTTCTTAGGATTGCCCCTCCAGTATTCCTAACTTCTAATGAAGTTCTAGAGAACATCTGGGGTGGGGTGATGCAGGGAAAGGAGGGGATATATCTTCAACAGATAGCCAGCAATTGAGCATGTGAACTGCAGTTGAATAAGTACCAGTTTAAATGCCTCTCTCTACTGCTGGGACTGCATTAAATCTGGCAGTTAAAAATAGCCGTTAAGACACTTTTTATTGAAGCTGTATTTTTAAACTTTGCAAGGTTTGAGAACTTTTTTTAAACCTTTTTTTTTCTTATAGAGAGAATTCCTAGATGAGGGGGGGAAAAAACTACTAGAGCTAGATGATGAGTAGTATGTAATTCACCATTTTGTCAGCCTGACCATATAGGAGTGTTGAGAATGGCACCACTTCTTGCCCTTTGATTTAGGGATATACACAGTGCAGATTTTGTGCAGGTGTATCATGCAGAGTTATAGTATTTTTCCCTTTTAACTATTAAGAAGTGTCTTCCTCTCTTTAGCTTTCTTCCTTCCAGATTCCTAATTTCACCTGCTAGGTTTCATTTTAACAGAAACATTTCTTCCCTTCTGCTTGATCCTTTATCAGCATGTGTTGAGCACAACAGCAATGAAACTTTGGGAAAATCTAGCGACAGTAAAACAAAATTGGAGAAGAGAGGGGATAATAAAACATTGTTAAAGATAGAGACAAGCTAATTTTGATGAATAGAACTCTGGATTTAACAGTGAAACTTAAATTCAGCACATTGATTAATCTTCTCTTCAATTTGTCAAATAGAAACAATTCTATAATTGTTTAAACCACCTTTTCCTCCACAATTTCCCTAATACCTTTTTTAAAAAAAAAACAATTCAAAGACACTCTAGTCAGGTCTGAGCTTTGATTATTTTTTTATCTTCTTTTCATGATTTATAAACCCATAATCTTTGAATATGGAAAACTAAAATAGAGGAATTCAGATATTTCCTTTAACGAAGGTGTCTTATGTTAAGTATCTGTCTGCTGTGGATGGGGTGTAGATCTATTTTTTTATTGTTACTGTGGTGTAATGTCATAAATATACAATATAAGTGAATATTGTAGTTAGAAGTCACTTGAAAACTTCAAATCATGGTGCCATTGGATAATACTTCAGATATCAGTGTGGAATTCTGTACCGTGGATGATATTTGTGAACCTTTTGAGAGTAAGAATATCTTTGTATTGACAAGCTGACCAAATGATAGCTGATGCTGATCGTTTGATAAGTTTTCTGTCTCAGCTATTGCTCAGTTTCTGTTCTTCACCATGGAGAAGGTTCAAATTTAACCAGTGGATATTGACCATAAATTAACTGTCTTCAGCAGCCAGAAAAAAAGAAAAGAATAATGAATTACCCAAAAGTATTAACGGATTCTTGATTTATAGTCTTAGTAGTAACCTCTGTATTTATATTGTGGAGAAATTTTGATCTTGCAGGATTGTTTATTGTATTTCTATCACTATAGTCTTTCTGATTATCAGCTGAATATTTTTCTGATCTGTTTTATCCCCTCTTCCATGCTGCTTCCCCCATCCTTTATCTCAATGGCTTTCTCTTGTTTTAGTACCCTTTCAGTAACCTTTTGGTGATATGTTGAGACCCACACCTAACCAGAGTACTTCACGCAATGCTAGTAATTATCCAGAGTTTACTTGTGCCAGACTAATGCAAGGCTTTGTGTGTCACACTAAGGAATCCTAGTTGCCGAATGACCCTTTTTAAAATGACAGCAGCACTGCAAGATCTAAGACGCTGATGCTACTTGTAGCGGCACCATTTTCAAGAACATTTACAGCCAGAATCCATATGAGTGATTTTACTGGAATTTCTGCTCTTCTGTTTGAGGTCTTGTTGTCATGGCTTGACTGCATGTTAAACATGTAACAGTTCTTGTATTTTATGCATACATTTCTGTTACTTGCTCTTCCTTTCACTTGTCTACTGCCCAGTTTGAAACTAATGCATGTACTTTGAAGGCCATGCTGTGTAATTTGTATGTGAAGTGGTATTGCCCAGTCCTTGACTAGCAATTATCTTTTGTGAAGTGTTGCAGTAGTCGTGACAGCAAAATGCACCTGATTAGCTGGGTTGCCTGACTTCTGAAGTTGTTTGTCTAAAATGATGTGAAGCTGATTCAGCTTCCTGTGTTCTATTTTATTACTGTCTTTTTTCACCAGCTTCCTGAAATAGCTTTCTGTAATAGGTTGAGCGATCTATTTAAAAATAATTTGATGTGCATATACTATTGTCCCTATTCTCCCCACTTTTGTGGTTTGCATAATAGGGAATTGTTTACATCACACTTGCAGCTAAGATTGGCTCAACATAGTTTTTAGGTCTATACTTGAACATAGTGAAAATCAGAGCCCTGACTGAGTAGAACTTCGTAACAGTGGTGTTCTTCCAGTCCAGGAGTCAGTGAAGGAATAGCTTCCTCCTTTGCACTGTTGTGGGGAGTCTTAACGCACCCTTACGCTTCCAGAGTGATATTGTAGGGTGCTTAAAAAGTAGCACTGTAATGGAAGATATGGATGGAACAGTAAAACTGGGCCTGTTGCTCAATCCAAGTGCATGCATTTCCCATTCATTTTTGATTCAGCGGTGCTAAAATGAATTTTTTGCTCATCAGAATCCAGATGGTGTAGCATGTCTTTGAGTAGAGGTGAGAGGAGGGTGAAACTAGGGCATTTCCTTTGGCCAATATTTGTTCTCTTTGGTTTTAGTTTATTAGCGGCCATTTGAAAGCTGTTCAGTCAGGGGAGGGCAGTATCAAAGCCCAGTTCTCAGTGGAAATGTTTTCTTATCCTAAAAAACACCCTCACAGCTGGCACCGTTGTATTCTTGAGACGTACCAATAACTGAATGGTGGCGCCTCAGCTGCGTAGATGTGGCCCAGATCTGAGTTTGACACACATTCCCAGGGCATGCAAGCATGTAGTGCCACAGTATGCTGTGCTTGTTTTGTGGATGAGCAGGACTTCTGTTTTCAGAACTGTCTTGCACCTTTCAGTAGCATGAATTTTTTTTTTTTAAATGAAGGGGAAATGGACACTAGGGAAATGGTGATTGGGGAAGTTTTCTATTTGATAGTGCATCTCCCAGGTTAGCCTTTCCAGTGTTTCAGTCTCCATTTCATTTAAACTGATGGATCTCATCAATGGCATATTTACAGCACAGAACTTCTAGGGCGTTCAAACTCAGTGCTGTATGCAAAGGAGCAAAACATCTTAGTTCTTGAGTGTTCCCAAACCAGAAACTGGATCTTTTGCTTCTAGCATTTAGGATTTTGAAATGTTGCTTTCATTTTGTCTTGAAGCCTGTCACTGGTTACTAAATTTCAAGAAATCTTTGGCCAACTCTCCTTAATTCTTGATCTGTACGATAATGCTGCTGCTTTTTTCCCCGCTCCAAACATTGTAACATTCCACAGGTAAATAATGTATTTCAGTGTAATAATCTGTGCAATAATTTAACAAGTGTGAGTGAAACCTCCTTTGTATTCTGATCCAGGAAATAAGATTTAAAGATGCAGTGCCCCTTCTTGAGGTCAAAATAGCAATCAGCAAATGTATGTCAGTATCCCTGTTGCCTTTGTAAGTGATCTAATTTTAAAATCCCTGCCCAAGGAAGGCTTGTGCAATCTAGAACTGAAATAAAATTAAAGTGGAATCTAATGCCCATTACTAGAGTGTTGGATTGTAATGGCCTACAATGACCTCTTCTGGAGCCATTTTTGTGCCAGCAGAAGTTTGGTAAATGTGTGTGGGGGGGTACTGTATCTTTAATTTTCCTTGTGTTATGTGACGTTAACAGGAATGGCAATTTCAGTGAACAATATTCCTTGTTCTATGGAGTGGTACTGGACTTGAGCTTCAGTGTCCTCTTTTACAAGAGCATTACAATAAAGCAAAGAGAAATGGAATAGAGCGGTGTCAATCTCCTGAAGGGACTACACTTAATTTTAAAAGCCTAGGAAATAGCATCCCCTCTGTATGGGCCTCTGTTTTTGTCTTCAGTACAGTGAAACCTGATTTAAATGATCACTTAAGGGATATACAAAATAGGTTGCTTAATAGAGGTGGTCTTGCTAACAGAAGTGAAGTGGATTGTTACTCATTGGGGTAATCTAAAGATAGGATAGCACCCTAAGAAGGATGGTATCTTTTACTACAGTATCAATATGAAAATGGCTGGTGCGAAGGAACAGCATAGTGGCATACCTCATCCCTCACATGGAATCCTAGGGCAGCTAAATGGTGTCATTCATGCCCTTGTGTAGTTGGGATCACACACATTCTTGACTGGAGGTTAGTGACTGTGACATGAGCTCACTTGGGCAGTGGCTGGGTTTAAAGGTGGTGAAGAAGGGAGGAAATGAGGGGGGGGTCAAGGGGGAGGGGAGCGTTTATCATATAAAGATTCATGTTTAACCCTGAATTTGATGAAAGACCCTCCAACACTAAATCCTCTTTTTTTTTTTAAGTTTATTTGTTTTAGGAACAGTTTTGGACAACATTTCACATGTGGTCTCAGTCCTTTATTTAAAGGTGAGCTATTAAGTAGACATGAACAGTGAGTTAAGCACAGTTTTATGTGCTCAGCGATGTCACTAACCAGGCTGCAGGAGCATCTGCCATAGAAATAACATAGAACGTTCGCTTCTATGAAATCCGCTATTTGGTTAATGCAAGATTTCAGAGAACCGTGGATGTGATGAATTCCTGAACTGGGTTTGATTTTATACATTATGTGAATCTTGCCTCTTCAAGAGAGTTCATAAATGATCTGAGACTGACCCTTAAAAATTTACAGATCTTTAACTGTTACCTCTTTTTGATCGGTCAGGACTGAATCCTTCTTGCCTTGTTCACACAAGTAGTTTTATTGATCTAGGGGGGGTGTCTACACGAGAGAAGCGAACTTGGTAATTGAACTTGTGCTAGACCTAGTATCACCTGTGCACTGGGTCCATTTGACTCAGGCCATTTGATTTAAGGTTTGTCCCCCGTCGCCACTTGAGTACTGCTACACAGTTGCCTACCAAATTACATTAGTGTAGACAAGGCCTTAGCTAGGATTACTCTGAGTAAAGTGAGCGGGGAATCTATTTGACCATCAGCCTTGAAGGCCAATCACTCAGCAGCCATACAAAAGCACCATGGAAAGGCTTAACAGGCTGCACCATGTATTTGGACTGTCAAAGCAGCTTACACACACACAGCAAGAGCTGAGCAGGGAGCACCATTCACAACAGAGGTGGATTGAATAGCACCACCTAGTGGTTCACCACCCATTTGATTTTAAGGATTTCAAAAGAATCTACTGTTTGTGCATTCTGAGGCTTCCGACATTAGGCAGTTGGGCATGCTGAATAAATGGCAGATTGCCTGGGATAGTGTGACTGCAATCTGAGAGAATGCCACAAGCCATTGATTGTACATTTGGGGTTCTTTGCTCACATGCTATAACTGCATTAATGATACTTTATTAAAATGAGCCTTGGCCTCTGAGAGGTGCTTGCCAGTGATCCATGAGCTGGCTGGCCTCCATTGCTTTTCCCAAACTGCACAGGCTAAGTAGTACACAGATACCAGAGTGCTTAGGGCAGTGTAAGAACCTAGACAGGATTAAGTGGGCTTGTCTTTGAAGCAAGTCTGCTGGGATGTAGCCATAATGGGAGGACTTGTTAAAAACCCAGAGAAGCAAATAAATGGGGTTTGATCAGTTTCTGTTTGGAGGGAGTAAAATTCAAAGCTTAGCTACGATTATCATTGATGCTTTCAAACCTTTAAAAGCGGTAACTTGCAAGGAGCTCCAGAGACGCTTGCTTATCTGATGTGGTGCCACCTGTCCGGTGTCTAATGGGCCATCTCAGCATAATGGTACCGGTACCTCATCAAGACATCAGAGCCGTGGGAAAGGAAACATTCTCTTCTAAGCAGTTTGCTGATATGGAGTCTAAGAAAAATGCACCTTGTATTTTTTTGGGATCCTCCCCTCTGGGCTCTGAATTTCACTAAGACCATGCCAGAGCGGGCTGGCATATAAACTAACTGAAAAACCAGTGTGCATGAAGTGAAAATCAAAGAGCGCCTGTGCTAGACTCCACTTGGAGACTTGAAGTGTGGTGAGCTATTGGGAAGTGATGGACTGATTCTCCCAGACTGGTGATTACCGAGTGAGGTTGTGCTGTATCTTGCTGAGCTTCCTATTCCCTGCTCAGGCAGCAAACAATGCTATCAGCCTTCCACAGTTTGTAAATCTACCTTTGTCTTTCCCTTCAAGCTCTGCCGAGCAGAAGAGGTTCTGAGGCTGTTGTATCGCACAATAGATAAGTCACCTTCTGCCAAGAAATGCAGAATGGCTTAGGCTTGTCTTTGTGAAATGTATTCTGCCCACATCTGATTTCAAGTGTTAATGGCTAATGTTTGTAATTCTCCATCATATTGCTCAGGTTTTTGCTTTACTGCCCTATATCCTGAAGGCCAGATGTTTTAAAGAAATGTTCAAACCTGCAATTTATGTCCCACTGTCTGTCTATCTCAGTTGTACCCGGAACAAGGAAGTCCTGGTTAAGGTCAGGCTCAGAATCAGTTCTTCACTCTCCTAGAAACCTTCCAGCATTTGTGACTGCATATAAAAACTCCGATAGTTCTAAAGTGAGTGGCTGCTACTTAAAACTAATGTGTATCTTTACAATACACATTTTTATTGACATTAGCAATTAGTCATCACACTGATACTACAAACGTGTAATAAACTGTATTGAACTCACAGTTCTAGTCCTGGGTGGGATTTTCATAAGCACTCCTCATTAACCTAATTCTGTTCCTATTGAAGTCAATGAGTTTGACCAGTGGTTTCAGCGGGAGCAGAGTTAGGCTAGCGCCCACATGAATAATATATCTTAATACTCTAACTTGTCTGTGATATCTCATACATGCATCATTGTCCAGCTCTGCTTACGGCAGGGCTAGATAACATGGTGGTTAAAATACAGTTGGTTACATGGGGCCTTGTCTACCCTAGCACTGTAACTATCCAGTGCTACCACTGCTGGGGAAGAACTGACTATAAAGGGAGGAACTTTTTTTGGCAAAAAACCCAGCATAAATAAAGCCACAAACACCAAATTGCAATGCATGATACCAGTGACAGTGCAAACGAACATCCTCCGTGAACATGGGAGTACGAAAATGACTTGAAAGAGGACGAAGAATCTTGAAAGTAAAAACTCCCCATTGTTGTGCATTCATCTAATCTGTAGTCTCTGGCTACCTTTCCTTTCATCACACTGCAGACCCTATTGTTTGTACTGTAGTAGCACCTAGAGGTTGAAATCAAGAGGCCCTGCTGTGTTGAGCTTCTATAAACCTGTAAATAAAACTTGGGAGCTCCGACTCTAGGATAATGACGAGGTGAGGTCCTTATGCGTGATCAACGCAGTACCAATTTTCTTCATGGCCGCCAGAGGGGGTTATTTTACTACCTGTTGCAATTAAACCCAGTTTAAAGGCAGTAGAAACTAGAAATTAGAGACAATGCTAGCAGCCTTGTTCATCTCCTTGCTCCCCCATCTTCCCACCACACCCTCTGTTCCTCGCCCCTTTTCTCTGCGTCCGACTTTTACCCTAAGGTTACGCTTGGACTTTGTGATGTTGTTGCTTCTGTAGCAGACGCAGCGAGTGGCCATGCCTGTGATTTCTGGGACTTCCGTTCCTCTCGCTGAGCTGCTGCATCTTACTGGATGAAGCCACTTTAAAGTGCTGGGTTTAGTCTGATTCCATCCAGTAGAGTTAACCCTCATCTCGTCAACCTGGTCCTCAGCCTTTAGACTAACACAAACTCTTAATGCGAAGGTAGTGGGGGTCAGAAAGAGAGGAGGGTGGTGTTCCTAGGGCTTGTATTGTTTCTTAGCAACACCCAATGCCTGATCCAGTGCCGTTAATCAGAGGCTCTGTTCATGGCTGCTCCAGCAGCTGCTCACAGAGCAAATGTTTTAAAGTAGGTCTGTCTAGGATCGCACGGAACACAGCAGAAGGAGCAGTTTCTGGCAAGTTAAGTGCAATGTTAATTATAACATAATTAGTGCGTTCTCACTGCACTGTGGAAGAGTGGGGGTCGAGTACAGAAGCTGAGGGATTATTCGTTATGCATCTAAAGTTTGTGAGGCCTTCCATCCCCTGGGGTTCCAGAATCAGCTACTGCCCGTTTATGAAATATTCCAATGATTGAGAGGCAGACTAAGCTATTAGATAGAGCACAGGACTGGGAATCAGCAGCCTTGAATTGTTTTCCTGACTCTACGATTCACCTGCTATGAGACCTTGGACAAATCACTTGACCTCTCTGGGTCTCTTTCCCCTGCAACCCTTTGGCCTATTCAGCTTTTCTGAGCAACGACCGTCTGTGTGCTTGTACGGTGCCTCGCATAACAGAGCCCTGATCTTGGGCTGCCAGGCACAACTGTAATACACATAATATATAATACTCGAGGAGCCTGTGGTTTTCTCCCCATCCTTCCATTTATGCCATGATTGTCTATCTCTGCATATGCAGCATGTTTCATCATAATCATAGATGGGGCAATCTTCCTCTTCTGCAGTTAGCCCCTTTCCTGTAGAAGCCGTATAACTAATCTGCGCCATACGCGCTGCAGGGAGATTGTATATTTCCAAAGAGGGATGGGAGAAACTGCCCAGGGGTTATATGGTGCTCTGTGGGAGCAATGGGTTTTTTATCTCTCATTAGGGAAGCAGGAGTGGAGTGTGCTGCAGAGATAGCATGCTCAGGCCTGTGGGTGAGGGGGCCTTTCATCCTTCTTCGCTCAGTGATCTCTCTATCATCTGTCCCTCTTATGCCTGGGTCAAGCCAAGTCATTTTCATAAACACCAAATTCACTCTCTAGTGTTACACGCTGAAGGATGAGACTTCGCTTTCTTAGAGAACTTTATTATCCCTTGAGTTCTGACCTTTCTTAAGCAGCTTTCTACAGGCTCCGTCTTCCCTGCGCTGGACTTACAGGCAGGATTCATAAAACAAATACGTGCATTTGCTTATCAAGTACCCTGCCCCCCCCCTTTTTTTTAAAGGGGCAGTTCCCATTTCCTACTAAACAAATATTTTAAAATTGCTAGGAAATACATAAGTCTGCAATGTAAAACCATTGCTACAACAACCTTTATTCCAGGGTCCTCCGACTGGCAAATATGGACATTTTTAAAATAAAAGGTAACCTTGTTATGCTAGATTCCACACTGCTTTTCTCATCCACACCCTTTTCTGTTTTTGCTGGACTAGCAGTAGGGAATGCAATGTGTTTCCTTGGCATAGCTCACTAAGCATGACTTAAAAGGAGGTGATAAGAGCACAGAGCAAAGTGGTATTGAAATCCAGTTAGAGGTGTGACAGGTAATTCTGATAGTGACATGATAGGGGTAGGAGCACTTCCTGTCACTCTGGAGTGTCTCCATAGGGAACCAGATCCATTTAGACTGACATGACACTACAGCCTTGATTAGGACTGAGGACTGTTGGAGGGAGGGAGAAGGCTTGGAATAACCTTCCCCCACCCCCCACACACACCAAGAATGGTGAGGAAAAGGGGAACGAAGAAGACATCGCTCTTAGATGGTTTCTCTTACACAAGTTTGTTGATTTTCAGTGTTGCACAGTCTCATGATTCTTATCACAAGTCTCGTAATATTTGCTTTGTTTCAAGCTCTAGCTTCTGGAGTCTTGTGATGAGAGAATCTCAACTTTCATTTGAAAAAATAAGTAAATTTCTAGCCCTAATGTTTCTGGAGGAAAACACTTGAAAACATGTCCCCTAAAGACTCAAAACCCAGAAAGCAAATAAAAGCCCCCTCTCCCTACAAATCTATCTTTTTTGTAAATTGTTCTTATGATTTCAAGGGGCTTGATTCATTATACTTATGCTCAGAGTTGCTCATTTGGAAAAAACAGTATATAGTGAGCTAGTTTCCTCTGGTTATACTGGTGTTGCACCATTGACCTCAGTAGGGTCCCATATCTATGGTATTTTCTGGAATGAAAGGTAGAACGATCAAGGATGTGAATGTTCCAGTCTTAGATTTGTAACTGGTTAATGAGAAGTTGTTGAATAGCATGTTCATTTTCTGCCAGCACTATGCAATAACACTCCCTAGCATTGGATACATCTGCCGCTCTGTCTCTATAGGCTCCCAAGATGGAAACAAAGGGTGGACCAAATTCTCTAGAGCATTAGGGCACTTTTAGAACACTTCCCCAGTGCAAAGCTGTCCTAAATCTGGCTTAGCTGGCCACAGGAGCGTTCCCTCGGGCAAGGAGTGTTCTTAAGAGGAGTGGCTCTGGGGTTGGAACACAAAGCCACCTTTGCACCCCTCAGCTGCAGGGAGCAGTCCTCCAACCTTGCTGAGGATTTTGCCCTCTGATGCGTACTACCCTCCATCTTTTGTTTGTTGTTTTGCAGTTGCAAAGCAAAAAGCAGTGAGCTAACCTGCAACCGGCCCCAGCGGGCTCGTAGCTACGTAGCAAAGTATAAACCTGAACAGGGGCAGACTCACTCTCTTACATGCTTGTTGGAAACACAGTCCCTAAAATCAGTTTACAGCCAATATTAGCTGTAGAATTAGTAGAATCCCTAAGTTTTTGCTGATTTGAACAAATATCAGTGAAAAAATGAGAGACACATGGAGGTTAAATCCATTAATGGCTATTAGCCAGGATGGGTAAGGAATGGTGTCCCGAGCTTTTGGTCTGACCCAGTACGGCCGTTCTTATGAGGATGAGGTATCTTTTATTGGACCAACTTCTGTCTCTTTCACCAACAGACATCATCTTTTATTGGACTTATCTCACCTATCTTGTGTCTAGTAGCCTGGGACCCACCCGGCTGCAACAACAGTAATGAACAATCATTTCTGGCATCAGGCAAGTGCCATTGCATGTACTAGCTGGGAGCATGGAAATAATTGAATACCCGGGGTACGTCTACACTACCCGCCAGATTGGGGGTGAGGGGATTGATTCATCGCATGTAGTGTAGACGCGATAAATCGATCCCCGATCGCTCTCCCATCAACTGCTGAACTCCAGCAGTGTGAGAGACGGAAGCAAAGTTGATGGGGGAGCCGCGGCCGTTGATCCAGCACCGCAAGGATGCGAAGTAAATTTGGACAAATAATAATCCAAACTTTGCCGTCATTGACAAGGATGACTTTGACGGTCTGCAGCATCCTCTGCATTGTGTATGAAGCGCCGTCACACAAAATGCGTAGCAAACCTTTTTTTCCATTTTGATGACTCACACATTTATCATTTCTAAACAAGCTCATCCAATTCCCTTGTGTCCCCCTCATCCCCACTCAAAAATAGAACAGGGGGTGCTGGAAGCTTCTGCTTGATGTAACACCTTTCAGAATAGTGAGCTACAAAATAAGACATCCAGTTTTACCCATGGGCTCCTCTGTCTCTTCTGTATTTCTAATGAGTTGATTTGGTTACTAATCCTCTGAAATGGAAAATTTCAGATATGCTAAATCCTCTGGAGAGGACACTTAGATGCAATGACTCTGCGCTGGTGTATGCATATTCATCATATCCAAGGACTGCACAATGATAAGTTGTATAGTATGTTTCATCTGATAGCTAATTAAGCATCTGAGTGTGAGGGGGGGAGGTGTATACCTAGGGATCATGTTACTCATCCCTAAAATGCAGCTAGCTCTGGAGTGGAGCTTAACAGCTGCTAAGCAGTGCCTTCCACAGTATGCAACACTTCAGAGTGTGGACTAAAGATGATGGTGCAACTGCAGTGGGCTTCCTTGAGGTAAAAAGAATGCAGTTCTGTGTCTTTAGGGCACAATTGCTTATGGTGTTAACACCCTTATTTTGATGAAAAAGGTGATGGGCTCCAATGGGCTATATTTTGCAGAAGGCCAGGTGGGCACGTAACAATGTGTGTACCTCACTGGGCAGACAGTTACTGTGACTGCACATGCAGATTGGGGATTTGTTTGTGCAGATCAGGCAGGCAACTGCACCTGGGACTAAACTTCTGACTTTGTTGGTAGCTTGGTCCTTAATGGCCAAAAGTGTGAGGAACTCAGCTTTACTCCTCGTCAGAAAGCTAGCACTCCCCAAAGCAGAAGATAGTGGCTCTTACTAGGGTCATCTTGAGAGCGGGAGTGGTTAGGACACCTGCATTGGGTGTAGCAGCGCCTCCAACAGGCAGCTTAGGGTGAGCTTCCCAGGCATCAGGGCACCCTTGTGCTGAGCTGCTGTGTAATGGTGCCCCCTTTGGTCCCTGCAGGAACTGATTGGTGAGTATCAGTAATGCCGTGTTTTCTGTGGGTTAAGTGAATGTTAATGTTTGGTTTAGATGCATGTGGCACTTTACACAAGGCTATTTGGGGATGCAATAAACCTTTCCTCTTGTATAATCTTTTTTAAATCGGTTGGCAAGTGTTGCAGTACCTTAACTGGTTACCATGGCAGCAAAACATTCTCTCTCTGCCTTAAAGCTCTGCTCTAAATATTTTCCATCTTTAATTTGTTTGTTCTGGAAGAAGTTCAAAATCTAATGGGTAAAATATCAGCAATACCCCAATGGCATAAACTCTGGAGGGAAGAATAATGCACCTCCGAGGAAAAGCAAGTGGGAGCGTAGGGCTGCTCTACGCTACCACACTAGGAGGGCATGGTTACAATATGGATCATCGCTGTATTGTAAATGAGAGCAAACTGTGTCAGGGTGTAACTGGTTACAGGGTGATGGGGACTGTAACGTCTAACCGTGGGGTGAGCAGGTCCCCTGGCTTGGCTAGCATTGTGATGGTGTGCACAGGCTTAGGCCATGCTTGTGAGTGCCTGAGGTCAGAACCATAAAGCCAGCTGCCCTGTGGTTTCCACTGGCAGCAGCAGTGCTGGGTGCACTTTGGTCGCGGGGAGTCAATTAGCTGTCAGTAATTGTTTAGCGACATAAAAACCGAAGCCACTGGGTAGGGCCAATGATCTGGCACAGGATGATGGAGCCGGATCAGATGACCATAAAATGGAAGTCACTGGACAATGAGAGCTGGCCCTCCTGATGAGCTTTGTCTTTAGGCTGAGCACAAGGACAGGTGAGTTTAATGTAATGAGGCACTAGCTAGATCTGAGCTGTCCCAAGCTGTCAGCACCCAATGTTCTGTTAACCAGAGCTGCAGCTCCAGTCGTTTAACAGTAAACCCAGTCCTTCCCTGAGTCCCTCACCAGCCCTAAACACACACAGGTGACTTGAAACCTCATGCTATTGCCAGCAACAACGGAAGTGCAAAGATGCCCCTGCTAAAGGTGTGCTAAGGCACTGGTGGGGGGTTTCTGCTTTTCTCAGAACCTGCCCAAGTGTACAAGGAGAGTCGGTGTGTCCCTGGGTCTAGGATGCAGCATGGTCACTGGGACACAGGTTAGACCAGGATGGGGTGTGTGTGTGTGTAAAAATATAAATATATAAAGGGCCTTTCTGATGCAAACAAACCATCATTGCTCTTATTTGCCTGGCCAGACTGCACCCACTGTTTGACTTGGACAGGAGCAGTGTAACCACTCTAGATTTATTCAGCCAACTGGATACACTTCTACTGCTCCTGCGTGAGCATAAAGGAAATCCTCATGTCCTATTGGTCAGACAAAGAGCAGCATAGGACCCGGTTGTGTAGTAAAAGGTTTCATTTACCTTGAGGCTACTGTCCCTTCTTCCATGGCTCCCTGACTGCAGGGTAGGAGAATCCCCACCATCTCCTTGGTTGCTCCCTCTGCTCAGTGTAGCTAAGGGAAAGTAGCTTTAGGTGAACCGGCCAGGAGCAGATGAACTAAATTTAAATTCTGCCCAGCCCCTGTGTGCTGCTGGGCCAGGCTCCTGAGGCTCCAAAAGCCGTAGTCAACCAAGGGAGAACTTCTCTGGTGCAAGTGTGATGGACACCAGCCTGGCTGATGCGCCAAGCACGGAGCTAGGCATGTCTAGAGTTGGCAGCATGATTCCCTTCAGCTTGAGCTAAATCCCAAACCTCTATAATGGGTGGGTGGGTGGAGGGGGCTTTAGCAGACCCATATCCTCTGTGGCTTGGGTAGAGAAGGGGACCAATATCACACAGTGAGCGGAGAATTGCAGAGATACGGTGTAGGAAGGCCACAGGCTGCCTTGGTTCAGGCGTTGTGCTGGGCGAAGGAGAGGGATCCCATCCTGCATGTAGTCCTGGGGATTCTCAGCGGCTGTGGGCACAGAGCAGCCCAGGGCTGGTTGGTGGGTGGGGATAGAAAACCATGTAAATGAGCAGTTCTGTTTCATGCCAGGAGCCCCAGAGGGGTTAGCCCAGACTAAGGAGGGCCAAAAGGTGGAAAAAAGCCGCCTTGTAGGGTCTGCATGGGCTGTGGCTGCGTGTACAGCACCGGCTGACGCTGGATGAAAGTTGCAGTTACACAGCCACTGCAAGGCCAGCCCAGCCTAAAGGGGGGATCAGAGAAGCTGTGCGTGCTGGCCCCACCGCTCCCATTGGCTGGGAATCATGGCCAATAGGAGCTGTGGGGGCGGTGCCTGCGGGCTCAGGCAGCGCGCAGAGCCCCCTGATCCCTCCACCTACGGGCCGCTGGGACATGCTAGCTGCTGCCAGGAGCGGCGCAGAGCCGGGGCAAGCAGGGGGCCTGCCTGAGCCTCACTGTGCCGCCGACTGGGGGCCACCTAAGGTAAGTACTGCCCAGCAGGAGCCTGTACCCCAACTCCTGCCCCAGGTCAGAACCCCCTCGTGCACCCAAACTCCATCCCAGAGCTTGTGTCCTGCTCCCCAACCCCCTGCTCCAGCCCTGAGCCCCCTCCCAGAGCCCGCACCCCGTCCTGCACCCCAACCTTCTACCCCAGCTCTGAGTCCCCTCCTGCACCCAAACTCCATCCCAGGGCTTGTGTCCTGTGTCCCAACCCCCTGCTCCGGCCCTGAGCCCCCTCCCAGAGCCTGCACCCCAACCTTCTACCCCAGCCCTGAGCCCCCTCCTGCACCCAAACTCCATCCCAGGGCTTGTGGCCTGCACCCCAACCCTCTGCTCCAGCCCTGAGCCCCCTCCCAGAGCCCGCACCCCACAGCCCGTCCTGCACCTCCACCTTCTACCCCAGCTCTGAGCCCCCTCCTGCACCCAAAGTCCCTTCCAGAGCCCGACTCCTGCCCCCACCTGCACTCCAACCCCCTACCCCAGCCCTGAGCTCCCTCTTTCACTCCAAACCCCTGGCCCCAGCCCAGTGAAAGTGAGTGAGGGTGGGGGAGAGCGAGCTAGGGAGGGAGGGCGGGCAGGGGAAGGGTGTTCGGTTTTGTGAAATTAGAAAATTGGAAACTCACCTCTGCAGATCAGGGCACAAGTGCTCACCTCACTCTCAAAGGTCTGAATCCATCCCTGGGGTAGTTCCATTAGAATCAAGGACACAAAATCCCCAGTGGGTTTGCACTGTCTTCAGTCTCTCAACTGCCTCTATGGACTGGATGAAGCCATTGGTTGTTAAGCAATTGGGTATTCAAGAGAATAAAGGAGCATGGTGGTGGTATCCTCCTCACGTTCTGCTAATGTTTTAGGCTACTGGAAAAAGAAAACAACCTGTTTATTGCAATGTTAATTTTAAATAAATGAGTGGACTCTCTGGGCGATAAAGAGAGTAAGTTCTGATGGCTCTGGTGGATTCTCGTTCTCTTTGAACCTCTCAGCATGCATACAATGCATTGTGGTCATAAAACTGGATTATTGAGATACACAATTGGCTGTGTGATACGACAGCAAAACTGGGCTGCTTAGTGCGGGTAGTCAGTTGTAACAAAGGGAGAGGAGAATTATTTCAATAGAACTGTGTTGAAGCCACACTTGGAATGCTGCATTCCTGGGCACCTCAGTATCAGAAGGGAGATGTTTGGTTTAGAACCACTACCACAACTGATGGGCTAGGGGGATTAATATGCGGGGAAAGGTTAACATAAACAGGGATAATAGCATGACTTGCTAAAGCTGGTGGGGGAATGTGACAACTATCTACAGATGTCTGAAGAGTGTGAATGCCAAGCAAGAGGCAGCATTAACAGGTGGCATGAGGAGCTGAGCAGAAATTATGCAAAATAAATGAATCTAGGATAAAATATACCCCTGGGGTAACTCTACTCAAACTAGTATAGTTATACCAAGGCTTAATTTGGCCTGATATCACCCAGGAATCTCCTGAGCAGGAGATCTGGGAACAGTCTCCAAAGGAAAGTGGTGGAAACTGCAGGGCTGAGGACATCGTAAATTAGGCTCCACAGAAAACCAGAGAAGAGTTTGATGGGAACAAGCCCAAGGGGCTCAACTAGGGCCCAGATCTTCAAAGGTATTTAGGCACTCAGCTCCCATTGAAATCAATGGCAGTTAGGTGCCTAAGCACCTTGAGCATCTGGGCCTAGAGGCTCCAATAGGACTTTTCTCTTTCTAACTTCATGGGTCTTATGACCTCGTCATGTATGATCGACCATCCCTGCTGGCTATCCCACTCCTGAAGCCGCCATACTTTGCTTGCTTGGTCTGTCATCAAGAAATCAATGAAATATATAAATACATGTGTTTATTATTTATTAATAAATCAATAGCTTGTGTTTATGAATGACTGGGAAGTTCTTTTTTGGCTCATCTCAATAATTTAAGAACCCCCACAGAAAGCTATCAAAGACAGCATAAACCAATTGGCCGTGCCCAGGGGTGAATGGACTACAGCTGCTTAGCCTGGCCTCACCTGAGGAGCTTTCACTAAGCTCAGTTCTTGCAGTGAAGAACTGAATTGAAGTTAGCAGTAAGGTGACCGTCTATCTTGATAAATAGTGGGACCTAGTCTAGGATAGCAAGAATGGCTCCTTTGGTCAGATTTCCTCCCTTCCTCCTGGTGACGTTCTTCTAGAAATCGAATGTAATCATGATTTTGAGATCTGGCACATGAGGGAGATGGACCTGGCGGTGGTCTGGTCCAGAACTATCATACAAATGTGATGGGCCTAAGCCGCAAACTTCAATCTGTAGCGGAACAGCGCAAGGGGTGAGGTTGAGTTTAATGACCGAGTTCAGACAGATGGCTTTATTCTCCGTCAAAGAAGAACATTCAATCATCCACGTCACAGAGCTAGTGCTCTGGTGGGGATATTAGCTACCCAGGTCCTGTATGGTGAACTGCTGCCTAAGCTGATCTAATTAAATCTGGCATCTGGTTCATTACTACTTCAGCTTTATTAGGCTTCTAATTGAAGCAAAAAAAGTCTCCCTAGCTGATGTGTGGCTCACTCCCTGTTCTATCCTCCCCACATTTTCTTTTGCAAGATTTTTTTTTCTCTGTATCAGTCTCTTGGTTTTTGCTTGTTTCTGCCAGCCAATATTTTTCACTCCTGATTGAGATGAAGGGAATATAAAATTGCATGTATATCCAATGTCAACAACCGCTTTAATTAACTACTTCCTGGTGGTTGTTCTGCTGACCTCTGCAGAGTGAATAGCATTGCTTCTGTGTCTGTCCAAACCTTGGGAAAAGATGTTGGTAAGGATGGGAAAGGCCAGCAGCAGCTGAGGTGGTGTCCCTCCCTGGGAGCAGATGTTAAAGGGCAAAAACAGGTGTCACAGCATAGGCAAATAAAATGGCATGGGCAGTGACAGACCTTTGTGGGTTTACTTTTCATGCCAATTAGACCACAATCTAACACATGCTTAACTTTAGTAGGACTTCTCATGTGCACAATATTAAGCACGAGTGTTGTGTCTTTGCAAGATCAGTGCCTCAGTTACTAGTTACTAAGACCTGCAAAGAAGGAGATCACCCAATTTAGTATTTGAAGGGGCAAAGTTACTGCAGTTCTTTGTTATAAATGCAAGTGGTGCCTGTTTGCACTCCGGGGATTTGATTCTAGACTAGTGACCGATTTTTAGGCTACTGAGCTGCATTCCGAACTACATAGTTCTAGCTAAGATAGGAGGAGGATTGCATTTGCTAAAGTAGATATAGGACCAAGTCAAGGGGTCGCACCTGGTTATCTCAAGGCTTACTTTGGCCCCGATATGGATTTAGTAGAAGTCATTGAAAGAGAAATTACTGCAGTCTGTTAATTTTTTCATCTTTGTTACTTGTAATAGAATAATAGGAAATCAATGAGTTCCACAGCCTGAGACATCTTACCTGCCAAATTATAACTCGAAAGCTCCCTATTGATTTGAGAGCTGTGTTAGGGTTAGGAGTGAGGAACAATAATGGATTTTTGGACACAAGGTCTATGTTTAGATCTTCTATGACCATCTCTATGTAACCTGATCTTATTGACACATGGTTCTGTCATTTCTGGCTATATCCCTATACACCTTCCAGTAAAAATACAAACTGCTGAATCAACAATGAAACCACATGGTTACCATAAAATCCTGTGCTCAGTGGTCTGTGAGGTGGCTACTGCTCTGTCATTTCAGTGGTTCAGAGTTCAGGTCCTTCACTCCCAGGCTGCCTGGCACTGGAATCACTAGGGGAGACCAGATTTCCAGTGACCAGGTCAAAGAAGCACCTCAGGTTCCCTTGTAACTTACCAGAGGAATGGCACTGACAAGTTCCAGGGGGGATGTTTTGATCTAAGAACTGGAGTAGGTTGGGGTAGACATTGCTGGCTGGAGACTCTCTCTCTACTGGAGTCATGTGGCAGATCAGCCTCCCGGCTACAGACAAAACCCCTGTTATGGGAGGTGCAAGATGTACATAGAGCCAGGAGCACACAGTTACAAAGGCAGAGATGCCGTGTCAGGCTGCCTCTGACCACAGCAGTCAGTGACACCGCATGCTGACTTCTAAGCCTATCCCCAAATTACTGCAGTGCCTCAGAAATCACTGTGACAATCTAAATAGACCCAGCCCTCCTGGATGTGGGGGTTAGAGGTTAGTGAAATATAGGGCCTTTAATGATATATTTTCATGCCGAAGGATCCCCAACGTGCTTCATAAATTGTAAATACAGCACAGAAATGCAGCAACCTCTGGTGCCCAGCATGCCAGTGAGGGAGGCTCAGGTGGGGGAGAGGAAATATTGGCCAAAGACACAAGGATAAATCACGAGATCTTTCATATCCCTAGAGAACAACTGGGCCTCCCCCAGAGCAGACAGATCTCATCCTCTTTACTTCAGGAGAAAAAAAATTCAAAGACGAAAAACAAGTGGGAACTGAGCAGTTCCAAACGCTGTGTCAACAGTCCTTCACTTTCTGCAGTGCGCCTCCGGCTTGGGGCACATGTGGCTTGGCATAGTCTGAATTTGCTGGAGACCTTTGCAATACCTACAGCAGGTGTAATAGAGAATGGGCCAAGCATGTGGTCTCTGAGGGTTGTCTGGACTGAAATCCTGGAGAAATTCCAGCTCAGGTAGACTTACCTGAAGTAGTTTGAATCTAGCTAGTTCGGGTCCCAGAGCAGTGTTTCATCAGGGCCAGCTCACGCTGAAGGGCACGCTGCCACGGTTTCATTGTTCCAGGACCGGAGCTAGATTAAAGCTAGCTTGGGAACGTCTACTCGAGCTGTAGTTGCACCCCAGGGCTGCAGTATAGACAGGCCCAGAGCATCTTTGGCCTCGTCTTCAGTAGGAAAAAAGGGGGTGTTCTTGCCTCATGTTAGCTCATGTGAGGTAAAATCACAGGCTGTTGTAGGTTTAACATGAGTGAGCAGGTCGTGGTAAACTCTAGACTGCCACTGGAGTCTTGGCTTCCACCTCAGGCACCCTGCCTTGACTTCACTAGGATTGTACCTCATGTTCGTTACCAAGCGCGAGCTACCATGAGATAAGAACACACCTTGTTCCCAGGTCCAGGGGCACCCCGCAGGCAGATCTTTCCCTGTCCTGTTTGGGTGACTTGCCTGTGTGTGTTAATACACAGCTCCAGGCTTTGCCCCACTAAGCCTTTGGAAAGCAGCTTCAGTATTTCATGTGAGAGTCAACTGACTTCATCCCCCGCCGCCGGCAGAGTGCAAAGGCCCTGCTGGCATGTGGAGGTGTTAGAGTTCACATTCCTTTTTAATTCTCAGGCTGGGGCCTCTAATTGTTGTGGTGTGTATGCTGGGCACAAAGTACCCACTGCATGGTGCCAAGTCCCTGGGGCCTGAGGGCTTGTTCTGGCAGGGGAAGCCTGTGTGTGTATGTAAGGGCCTTCCACCACTCCTGTGCGGCCCCTACAGAGTGCAGGTCCCTGTGGCTTTCAGGAGATGCTTCTCTGGAGGCCTACAGGTGGGTGACTCCACCCTGAGTCTCTGCTCTAGCAGTGGTGAGGATCCCCCTGGGCACCAACCCTGGTCAAAGGAGACCCCGTCTATCCCAAGGTGTTTAGTTGCTGTTGTCGCTAACCCCAAACTGCTTAACCCCGTGAATTACCCTTGTGCAGGGCCCACCTCTGATTTTGCTCAGCTTGTTCCAGCTCCTTAATGAGCAGTTTCCCCCTGATTTCAGGGGAGAGAGACACTCCAGAGCCTATTGAAAACCACACCTTCTTCCTCAACCTGAGAGTTGTTTATTAAAGCAGCAGCAGGCCAAGGTCAGCAACAGTGCTAGGGCTCTGAGCCTCCTGGAGCAGCCAGCTGGCTTTCCCCAGGTACAGCACAAGAGTTCTTTCATCCCAAGGCAGTTTGCAGGGGGAAAGGGAGGAACCCAAAGTAAGGATCAGATTGCAGCAGGCTCCACCTTCAAATGACATGCTCCAGGAGAAAAACATTAGGTGCCTGCACCTACCTGTTACACAACCAGGATTGAGCATAGTTAAGGGGGAGAGGGGAGGAAATTATCCTTTGGAAACAGCCCCCTGAGTGCTCCTGAATTTCCTGCCTCCCATCTTCTCCCCCCGGAGAGGCTGCAAACAGCCTATACCAGGTGCCTTAGCTCTGCTGAGGAGGAGTGGAGCTGGGCAGTGCTAATCAGTTGACTCTGGCAGTCACACACACTGTAAACAGAAAGGCAGGAAAGTAACTGGGACGTCAGCTGTAGCTGTCAAAGAGCTCCCTGAATGGTCCTCTGGAGCTGGGAGGCAGCTGTTTGCACACACATGCTAAGCTCTTTCCACCTCTGATGTGTGCCTGAGCCAGGATGGAGAGTATTAGCAACAGCCTGAAGAATAAAGCAACCGAGAGACATCACAGGGCCGAGGTGATGATTGCAGGAGAGCAGCTGAGGTACGGGGAGCTCAGCTGGGGGTGGGGGGGAAGGAGGGAGCTTTTGCTGTCACTCAACTCTGACCTGCTGTGCCTATGTAAATGAGTGGTTGTAAATATTAATCAGGTGGCGAATGCAGTTTGCAGGGGGGTTGGGAGGGAGAAGAGAGAAACAAGGATGGAAAGAAGCTGCAAAAAGAGGCTACAAGAGCTATTAGTGGGCTTGTGGCTACAAACTGTCTAGCGTGTGTCCCCATCCCCCAGCTCTTGTGGGTTCACAGTTCTAGGTCTGTGCAGAGCTCTTCTTCCTTCTGGGGTTTCCAAGTGACCAAGATCTGTCTCTTCTAAGGTATTTCCTGACTTGTCTTTTATAAAAATCAGTTTCTTTTTCGTAATCATGCTGGATTTTTAGCATGGGCTGTTACTGTCCTCTCCTTCCAAACTTCCTAAGTGAAGGGAAAAACTTCCCTCATTCAATAAAACAACCAGTCCCTGGGACATGGGCACCTGGGAAGGAAACGGACTTCAGCTTCCTCTTCAGTGTTTAGTGGTTGTTTGCTTTTCAAACGTTAGCCCTTGTTTTGCTCAGTACTCCTTGGAGAGAAGGACACCTTGTCAACCTTGGAGTCTGAGTTGTGACATTGAGCCGCTGACACAAGGGCTCTGGTCTCCCGTACATGTTTCTAGCTGATCATTTTAGTTGCTGCGTCTCTGATCTGGGCTGGATCAGTTTCAGTGAGTTTTGAGAGTGGCACTTTTGAAATTTTTACCCAAAGTTCCATTTTCAAAAATGAGTTAGGTGGCAAAGTGCCCAAGTCTCTTCTGAAAACAGGGTGTAGGCGTCACCCTGCAAAGAGTAACTGGGCTGGGGAGAGCCAGGGTGAGACCTTCTGCTGGTGGGCTGGTTTCTGGTGTTCGGGATCTGAGCCACAGCTGCAGAGCACAAAGTTGCTCATGGTTACAAGGCGGGGTGGCAGAACCCCTTACTGGTCTGTGTGGTCTCCAAAACATCACCATAGGCTCCTCAGTCGCATTACCCACTGTGTTGAACTGCTCCAGTTCTGACACCACATTCAGTCACATGCAGGGTTATTTATTGTTATATCTTCTTCAGTGTATCTCAGGGGTTCTCAAACTGGGGGTCGGGACCCCTCATGGTCACGAGGTTATTACATGGGGGGGGTCATAAGCTGTCAGCCTCCACCCCAAACTCTGCTTTGCCTCCAGCATTTATAATGGTGTTAAATATATAAACAAGTGTTTTTAATTTATTGGGGGGGTCTCACTCAGAGGCTTGCTCTGTGAAAGGGGTCACCAGTACAAAAGTTTGAGAACCACTGATGTATCTGATAAAACTCTTTAGGAATGAGCCAATGCTTTCCTTCCCTGCCTGCAAATGAAGGGGATAATCACTTCACAGGCACCTGTATTGGTTTGTTTTTAAATGGAAAAATTCCTGCTCATCTCTCTCCCTCCAGGAGCACAGGCTGTTTATTAAGCTCCAAGATTTGTATTTGGGAGGAGAATAGAGAGCTTGCTCTCCTTAAGCAACGTGAAACATCCAGAACGCATGTCACTAGCTAATTTTAGGATCTGTTAGTTGGGTCAGGAGGGGAGGCACCCTACTCCAGTGGGTCCTTGGAGTGTCAGCCTTATCCTTGTTATTTATTTGTATTATGCTATAAGACCCTATAATGACCAGCATGGCATCAGGTCTCATTGTGCCAGACACTAGACCCTCAATAACAAACAAACAAAAAAGACAGTGTGTGCCCCAAAGAGCTTGCAATCAAAGTATATGAAGAAAGACAATGAGGGTCAACCACTTCTCCTGGTTATTGTACGTCTCACACACCTTGTCGCTAGATACCACCTTCTTAGCCCTGGGAGTTGCCAAGAACTCTCTGTAGCTGGAAGAATTGCTGTTTGATGGCCCCTTCCCTGCCTAAACCAAAGCTTGCTGCCTTTGAAATACTTTGAGTTCAAGCGGTGAGGGACCAAGTCATGGGAACTGAACCCAGGTCTGATGTAGTGGGAAGCGAAACAACAGGTGGACTTTTTGCTGAATTGCATCATTTAAATTGCTCACCACAGAAATGTGACCTTTAAGGAATGGCCTATCCCCTGGGCAGTGCAGGATTGTTCTCGACAGGATATTTTTCTAGCGCTTTGCCCAGCCTTGTTGTAAACATCCCAAGTAATGGGATGTTTTAAACATGCACCATGTCCTGTGCCACTTGAGAGTCAAAAACATTGGGCTCAAATATTATGGGAGGGACTAAAATCATCATTCTGGGCATCAAACTTGCAATCGTATCTGTGCAGGTAGAAGGGGGCATCTGCCTGGATCTACTTGCAAGATCAGTATCTAATTTACTCTGGGAATTCAGTTTGGTGGCATCTGGGTCCTCTACAGGGATGTTCATGATATGCGGCCATGGATTTACTGCAGCTCGTGACTAACCTCCCACAAGCAGAGCTCCTACTCTGTTATGCTGAATGGTCCGTCAGATCTTTCTAGCTCTTAGCAGCAAGGAAGAGAACTTGGGTCAAATGTGTGACAGCCCGTACCACCAAGCCACCCATCTTGTACCACTCTTTGCTCAGTAAGCTCCCTCACTGTTGCCAGCCCGAATGTGCTCAGGGAAGGAAGCCTTTAGAATAGAAAGGATGCCAAGAAATCTAGAGCTTTGCTGGTGTGAGTGGGTCCCGAGGAGCTCTTTAGGGTATGCTCATTGCAGCATCAGCTCATCCTGAACAGGGTTTGTCTGGGTTGGCTTGGTGTGCGTGAGGTGAGCGTGACTGATGGCAGCTGTTTCTGTGAGGGGAATAATGCATGAGAGGAATTGGGCTGGAGAGCATGTGGGATGGAACATGTATAGAACAAAGCCACCAGGCGCTGGTGTGAGAGTGAAAGGGAAAGAGCTATGTGGGGGAGCTGAGAGAGATTAGTTTATACTAGGTGACATTTTCAGCTGCTGTTTGGGATGCAGACATTACATCAGGATGGAGACGGTGAGCCCTGCTCCCAGCTGGGGAGCGATGGAGACCAGGCTTCGTTGCACCTTTGACCTGCTCTTTGCAACAGGCTTGAGTTTCTTGTTGCCTGGATAACAGCAAATGGATTTAATACAGTTCAGGAGCTGTGACCTGTCAAATTTACTGTACCCCAGGGGTGGCCAACCTGTGGCTCCGGAGCCACATGCGGCTCTTCAGAAGTTAATATGTGGCTCCTTGTATAGGCACCGACTCCAGGTCTGGAGCTATAGGCGCCAACTTTCCAAGGTGCCGGGGGGGGCTCACTGCTCAACCCCTGGCTCTGCCACAGGCCCTGCCCCCACTCCATCCCTTCCCACCCCCTTCCCTGAGCCTGCCGTGCCCTCGCTCCTCCCCCCCACCCAGACCCTCCTGTAGGCCACGAAACAGCTGATCAGGAGGTGCGGGGAGGGAGGGGGAGGCGCTGATCAGCGGGTTTGCCGGTAGGTGGGAGTCATTCGGAGCAGGGGTGGGGGGGAGCTGATGGGGGCTGCTGACATATTACTGTGGCTCATTGGCAATTTACATTGGTAAATTCTGGCTCTTTCTCCGGCTCAGGTTGGCCCCCCCTGCTCTACCCTATTGCGTCTATGGACAAATGGAACTGACTGCAGATAACAAGATTCCAAAGCGTGCTCAGTGCTCGTGTCGGTGGGAGGGAAGGTGCTGCGGGTGTGGGATACAATCAGGGGCTAATACTCTTTCTGCTGCAGTCTTGGTTTTGGGATGCTCTTGAAGAATCCAGAAGCTACTTCTCTTTTTTTTCTCCTTCCCTTTCATGGAGAGCCCCGGCTGGCTGCTTCCCTGCTTTGTGCAGCATGGCAGAAAAGAAGGGGACAGGAGCGGGGAGCAGGGCCGGTGCAACCCATTAGGCGACCTAGGTGGTTGCCTAGGGTGCTAACATTTGGCGGGCGCCGACCACGGCGGCTGGATGACCGGCTGCCCTGGTCGTCAGCGGTATTTCAGGGGCGGGATCTTCCACCGCCTCTGTCTGGGGCGCCATTTTGGGGGCGGGACCTTCTGCCGCCTACGGCTCCTGAGGGGGAGAGTGAGAGAGACTGTGTCTGACTGGTGAGTGAAGAGTCCTCCTTTTGGGGTGAGGAGGGAGAGAGACTCCACTGTGGATCAGCTGACTTCCCCCCCTTTTTTTCTTACTCCCCCCACCCTGCCAGCAGCTGGTCTGTAATAGTCCAGTTGAGACCAGAAGTGAGCAAAAATCAAAGCGCGCAATGCTGAGGTATGTGAATCTGGCTTAGCATTTTGTACCCAGGGGCCAACCGTGAGTTCCAAACTTGGCTTGTGTGTCGCACTCTTCATTACAAGCCACTTAGCCTTCCAACCCTCTGTTAGGCAGGTGGCTATGGATGGGGAAACTGAGGCAGAAAGACTGAGTGACTTGCCTGAGGCCATAGCAGAGGGAACTGGAGCAGAGCTCTGTATTCTGCTCTCCCACTGAACTCCAGTTACTCCTCCATAAATGGTGGAAGAGACTACTGTACTTTTAAGAATGAGCTGGGGTCTGACTGGCTGATGTTTTTTCTTCTGTGAACCTTGGTAACTAAATAAGATTCATCAGTCCTATTCTATTTTTATATACACGCCCCCTCTCTCTTGCCTCCATATGCCCCTGCCCTAGTTCTGGGTTTGGCTGTGCAAATCTTTGCTCTGCCTTCAGGATTGTTTGGCTTCTGACAAGTTCACAATTACTCTCAGTTTGGATTGGCTGTTGAGATGAGCCTGTTTGGTATCAAAACAGCTTTCCCAGCCAGAAATAGCTGCTTGAGAGAGAGAGAAACAAACTCCACCAGGACTCCGGCTTTTTTCTAGTCCTCTGTGCTCCCCTGTGCTGTGGAACAAGGTGTAAAAAGTGGAGTGGCCCTCAGACCAGCAGAAGGAGGCAGTCAGAGTGGTGTGGTCCCCTTCTAATATGTTCCTGGTACTTAGCTGGCAGTTCTTAGTGATCTCCTTCTTCTTGACTAAGTGGAGTCCTGTGTCTGATTAGTAACTCGGCTGCATGTTTTACAAGGCTGGGTTTATTTTACATCCCTTGCGTCTCTTCTCATTCTTCCTTTGTATATGTGCATGCAAATTCCATTGACTTATTGGGCATTATGTGTATATATCAGAGAGCAAAAATCAGCTTACGAGTGCTTTATAGAAGAGGCCAGTTAACCATGTCTACACTGCCACTTATGTCAGCAAAACGTATGTCGCTCAGGGTGTGAAAAAACACACCCCTGAGCGACCTAAGTTTTGGCAGCATAAGGAGTAGTGTGCATTGTGCTATGTTGGTGGGAGAAGCTTCTCCTGCCAAATAGCTACTGCCGCTGTTTTTATTTTGGTGGTTTTATTCTGTCGATGGGAGAGTTCTCTCCCGTCGGCGTAGAGCAGCTACAGGAGTGATCTTACAGTGGCACAGCTGCACTGGTTCAGCTGTGCGCTATAAGCTCGCTAGTGTAGACATGGCTTTAGTCATTACCAACTGTATGCAGCAAATAGCTTGTCTACGCATGGAGTTATCCTGGAAAATGCTTTCAATTCACACCCTACGTTAACCCAAATTAACTTTCCTGTGTAGACAAGCCCTTCTCTATTATATACTTGGGATGGACTGAGCGCTCGTGGACTAAAAAGCTGTTCATGGATTTACTTCTTGGTAAACAAAGAGGGTACGAAGTGAAGATTCACTCCCACGAAGAACAAAGCCACAATGCAAATGATTGCACAGACTGGCCAAGATTTTCAAAAGAGAATAAGGATTTATTTGGGTGCTGAACTTGACACCTTAAACAAAGTGTTGGGCACTTCCAAAAATAAGGCCCATTTAAGGTGTTTATTTGGGCATGCCAACATGGAGGTACCAAAAATCGCTAGTCCCTGTTGAAAGTTGCAGCCCTTCAAGGGGCATGGTGAATTCACCATCACTTGAAAGCTTTCAATCAAGCTTGGATGTCTTTTTCTAGAAGATACACTGTACTTCAATCACAAATTTATTGGTGGTTTTTTTTTTGCAGGAATCACTAGGTGAAATTCTCTGGTCCGTGTTATGCAGGAGGTTGGACTAGATGATCACGATGGTCCCATCTGGCCATGAAAATCAGAGTATTGGGGTTTCCTTACTACAGAAAGTGTAGGACTGGAACGCAGGCCTGATCTTGCCTGGATTTCTTCTTGAAACTCAGCCCTCACTCTCCCGTGCCTAAATTAAAAGTAGGAGGGGGTGTCACTTAAGCAGAGCTAACCTGGCTGGTCCAATTATGTAACCCTCTCCCCTCCCCTCAAGAATGTACTCATGTTCACGCACACTGGGAGTACAGCACAATTTGTTTTTGTTGCTTTATGGCTCAAAGCTGTATCTCCAGAAACCAGTTTCTATATGTGCTGCTGTGGCTGCCCTCCCCTTCTACTGAGCATGTGAGGGTATTTGACTAGAAGGACTGCAGTGGAAAGGAAATCACTTTGCACAAGAATCTTGTCCCTTTTTTTCACGGCCACTCTTCTGCATTTAATTGCTGTGGGAGTGTGAACTAGAGCTAACTACTACATGAGTGACCCGCTCTGGAGTTTTACTAAACATTTCGACCTCATCTGGAATACTGTGTGCAGTTCTGGTCTCCCATGTTTAAGAAGGATGAATTAAAACTGGAACAGGTTCAGAGACGAGCTACTAGGATGATCCGAGGAATGGAAAACCTGTCTTGTGAAAGGAGGCTCAAAGAGCTTGGCTTGTTTAGCCTAACCAAAAGAAGATTGAGGGGGGATATGATTGCTCTTTATTAATATATCAGAGGGATTAATATTGGGGAGGGAGAGGAATTATTTAAGCTTAGTACCAATGTGGACACAAGAACAAATGGATATAAACTGGACACTAGGAAGTTTAGACTTGAAATTAGATGAAGGTTTCTAACCATTAGAGGAGTGAAATTCTGGAACAGCCTTCCAAGGGGAGTAGTGGGGGCAAAAGACATATCTGGCTTTAAGACTAAGCTTGATAAGTTTTTATGGAGGGGATGGTATGATGAGAGAGCCTAATTTTGGCAATTAATTTTAGCAATTGATCTTTGATTATCAGCAGGTCAGTATGCCCAGTGGTCTGTGATGGGATGTTTGATGGGGTGGGATCTGAGTTACTACAGGGAATTCTTTCCTGGGTGCTGGCTGGTGAGTCTTGCCCACATGCTCAGGGTTTAACTGATCGCCATATTTGGGGTCGGGAAGGAATTTTTCTCCAGGGCAGATTGGCAGAGGCCCTGGAGGTTTTTTGCCTTCCTCTGCAGCATGGGGCACGGGTCACTTGCTGGAGGATTCTCTGCAGCTTGAGGTCTTCAAACCACAATTTGAGGACTTCAATAACTCTGACATAGGTTAGGGGTTTGTTATAGAAGTGGGTGGGTGAGATTCTGTGGCCTGCATTGTGCAGGAGGTCAGACTAGATGATCATAATGGTCCCTTCTGACCTTAAAGTCTATGAGTCTATTTCAAATGCCAATTTTTTGCTCTAAAATAGAGAATTTGCTTCTATGCTGGAGTCTGACTTGGGGAGGTTCACTGGTTTGTGGATCCACATTTTGTTCTCCTCTGAAAGTAATGATCAACAGGGGAGTTGCCCAGATTGATCCTCTTAGAAGAGGATTTCTCTCTAGTTCAATATAAGACATGGTTGTAAGCTGAGAATGAGAACAACAGAGCATTTATACCAGTCCTCAGTGACTGGGAACTCTGCTTTGAAAGATTGACTGCGTCATGGGAGCCTCACTCCAACAGTCAAGGGCAGAACGTGGCCTATGGTCTGTAAAGCCTTTTTGGATGGAAGACGCTACGTAAACGTAAGATATTCTAGCAGTTCAGTTTATATTAAGGCTATGTCTTACAGCAAAAACAAAGGGTATTTTTATTGAGAGAACTGACACAAGATAGTTATCTCAATGTAAAACCCTAGTGGAGACAAGACAAGTAGTCTTTATCTCCATGTAGCTAGTCAAGGTAAACACTGGGTGAGTGGTACAGGGTTAACCTTGACTAGCTACATGAAGGTAAGATTTACCAGAGCCTTGTCGCCACATAGAGTTCATACATTTCTAGGTCAGAAGGGACATGTGGATGTAAAATATGCCCTTTTTAAAAAAATAATGAAGACAAAGCCTGTGATTCAGCTGCAAGACCAGGTGAATACCATTCCCCCTGCAACCAAGCAGGTGCTCAACTCAGCATAGTCTGGCATTATTAATCTCTCACTGGGACTGGAAGTGACCCAATGCAAGAACCGCAAAAACCTTTTGGTGTAGCATGTAAACTATAGGGTTGAAGAGTACATTTGGAAGGAGAGAACCTATCATGGTTGTAACATTTTTGGAGTTATTTAGGGAATCAGTACAAATTTCAGTTTCATTAGAGATGTCCAGTAGGTTATTTTAAATGAGTTGAGAAGTATTAGTCCAGTTCCTAGTGGACAGTCTCCCCAGAAACCACAGCGATAAAGGTTATAGTTGTTTAGTAGTTATCAGCAGGTTCAGATGATGACCTACATCTTCAAAAGCAACTGGTGATATTTAGACGCCTCAATTTTTGAGGAGCCCATCTGGAAACACGGTTAGGGGCCCAACTTTCTGAAAATTAGGTCCTTTCAAGTTGGGCACCCAAATATTAAGGTTTTTCCAAATTACTAGTCAGTCTTGAAAACTTTGAGCTATATGGACATGAAGATGAAATACAACATTATACATGTTTTCTCCAGACATTCTTTGAATAGAGCTCGTTACAATTGATGGTTCAACAACTTTATTTTCCCATCAATGAATGGCCTTTCTTTAGATTGAAAACTTCTATGGAAAATGTCCTTGTTCAAACTTTTTCCAGATTTTCTATGAAAAAACTAAAAACCTTCAAATCTTTTTTTTTTAACGTGCAAGTTTCTATGCAAATCTTGAGCAAAAGAACTGAGGCTTGTTCATTTCTTTCGAAAATGTTCACAGACTATATATAGTGTTTTCTGAGCCACTCTAGCTGTGAGGCGCACTAGAAGAAGTGTGTGGAGAAGCTGGAACGGCCATTGCCCGTACTGAATCTGTCGATGGAGGACTTCTCTAGGGCTCTGATCCTGCAATCAAATGTGTAGGCATGGACTCTTGTGCATGCATGGAGTCCCAGTTACCAACCCTATTGCATTACTGGGGTATTGTTCTGTCAATCCAAAACCTTTGAGCACTAAATTCATTAAAAGGGGTGAAAAATTAAGAGTACAGAAAGAAAACCAGCATCAAAAGAAAGCTGGATTCAAGTATCGGAGCCTCTCTCATCAGGAGAGGATAATTGAGAACTGTCTGAGCCCCAAACCTATGACAATGGAATATCTGTTCTGTGTTTAAAGAATTATCATATTTTAGTGAGCTCTTGTATGTTAAACAAAACAAAAATACCCATGAATATACTTACAGAACACTTGACGTCCACCCCCGCTCTCCCTCCTTAAAGTGCTGTGGATTTGCTTTGAACAAGGTCACAGGGCATGAATAATGGTGTCCTTCTAGTGACCTTGACAAAGAAACATCATGATTGCCCAACCAACCCATCCAAAACAAACGCACAGGCAGCGACAGCCAAAAAGGAAAGTGTTTCATAACTGTTGACTTTTGTGTTCTAGCAGCCAGTTTCTCCTTGTATTATTCTGGGGGCTTTTGTTTGTGTTTTTGGCAGAACATGAATGGTTTGGGGCATGTTGAAGAAAAAGTCTAAATGTCATATTACACACCCTTATTTAGCAATCTTTATCTGGAAGCAAGATAACGATAAGTCAATCTCAGTTTCAGCTATTTTTGCTTTTCTCAAGATTAATATATTTACTCTTCATGGATGTGTCAAATGATTTCTTCAAAGGGCCTGTGGTATATCCTCAGTGTTAGCTCTTTCCATACAAAAAGAGCAAAATGTGTATAATCTCTTTTTTAGACTAAGGAAAACAACAAAAAGAACAAAAGTAATGTGTACATGAGAGCATGTGTGTGTCTTCTGTTACATGCTGCAGTAATTCTGAGAGCAGTATGGTGGACTTGATAGAAATTAATAGGTACAGCACACTGAAAACATAGGTAATCGCTGTTTCAGAGCGACATACGATACAGCATAGTTACAGCCTTAGTAATTATACATGAGAGATGGGTCTGAGGCTCAGTGTTCAAACTCAATGCTGAATTCCCCCAAAGTTTGGAGTGTTGACTTCTGGGGTTGTAGTTAGAGCTGGTCAAAATTTTTGAACCAAATTACTTAGTCAAAAATGCTTTTAAAATTGTGACACTGTTAACTCTTCAATTTGTTTGATCTAAATTGAATATCTTTTATAGATATACCATTATTCAAATGTTTTATTTACCAGAAACTGGAGGGATTGTTTTAAACAATATTTGTATCACAGTTTTTGCAGAATTCTAAAAAGTGAAAAATGAATACTGCAAAACCAGAAACAGTTTTTCCAACTAATTTCAGTTTGGAGTCATCCTTGTGTGGCTTTGTGTTCTACAGGTTTTCATACACAAGGCAACATATAAGGGTTATACAGACTTCTTCAGAGTCATGCTAACAATAGAGTATTCTTGGTTTCACTCTTATCTATAAGAAACATTCCTATAAAGTAGTAGTTCTCTTGTTGTGTTCTAAGGAGATAACATGTTGGGGGATGTCTGTCTACCTCTTTATGGAGCGGGTGGGCTGGGCAGGGGGGCTTTAAAATTGGCATCCAATGCTGATAGCATTTTGACAAGATGCTTCCCCCTGACCCCTCCAAAACCCTACAATAAAAGGCAATTCTCAATGTTGCATGGCAGATTATTCTCTTGAGAGAAAATTTGGGACTTAAAATGTTTGCTCTCTTCTTGCTTGGACAAAACTTCCAAGTGAAAATGGAATAAAAAGCTGAACAAGAACATACGGTTTTGGTCCTTGTTGGCTGGTCATCGGAAAGCAGGATAACTCAGTCCATACAATACAGGTCTGAACTCTACCTGAACTTCTTGCTTGGGAAATCCCTTGGGTTACTGGACTGCTTTCCTTGCCTCTGTGGTGCGCTAGGGGGCCCTGTGCATGCTCACAGAATTAAAAAAAAAAAAAGCAGGGTTTGTGGGCCCTCCTATAGTGGTACTAACTCTGGGGATGCTTCTAATGTAAGGCTGAGCAAACTAGTTTGGAAAAAGAACCATCACAAAGCTTTCCTTGGTCCTCAAGCAGAACACATCCTCTCAGCATGGCAAGGCTCCCTCCTTGCACTGTCTCCTTTTCTCTGGTGCCTTTGCTGATCCAGTGGTGGGTCTTAGACAGCGGTGGGCCCCAGATGCTTCTGAAGTCCAGGTTTGCCTTACACAGAGACTCCAGTTTTCATGTTGAATTTGGTGGCATCAGGTCAGAGCTTTTGGGATTCAGGCTGAGGCTTTGTTTTGTGGGGAGTATGAAGTTGGGCAAGTTATTGGTTGTGGAACTGGAAAGTACCTAACACTCAGGGCTTGTCTGTACTTATCGGGGGATCCACGAGTGGTGATCGATGCATCGGCGGTCGATTTAGCGGGTCTAGTGAAGACCCGCTAAATCGACTGGAGATTGCTCTCCCGTCAACTCCTGTACTCCACAGGATCGAGAAGAGTAGGGGCAGTCAACGGGAGAGCATCTCCCATTGACATAGCGTAGTGTGGACCCCGCGGTAAGTAGATCTAAGCTACATCGATTTGAGTTACGCTATTCATGTAACTCTTATATAGCTTAGATCGAATTTCCCCTGTAGTATAGACAAGGCCTCAAACCAGCATCCATTGCATTCACTGTGGATTGGGCCCTTTCATGAGGTGGAGAAAACTGGAGAGGCCTACAGGAAAGTCCAAAGGCAGGGAGGAGTAGCTAATGGAGGAGCAACCCTGGAAAGCTCTCGAGCCTGAGAGTTTCACTAAGTTTTCAATTTTCTGACCTTGTTGATCTTAACACCTGCTATTGCTGAGCTACATGAGCAGCTGACAGACGTGGCATAGACACAGAACTAGAGTTTTTACCAGACCTTCCCTCTGATAACTATGGGCCAAATTATTGAATGCAGCCACCTAAAGAGCATCACAACTTCTGCACGTTCACGTTGGTTACATTCACAAATCCCACTCTGGGGCCAACATATGCTGCACTGACTCTGGCAAATCAGATGATTGTGCATGCACAGCAGCATTTACAGGTGCAATTTTTGCTGGCTAGACACAAGTCCCTTAATATGCAAAATGCCAAGAGGGCAGACAGGTCTCCATTCCCATTCTTAATTGGCAGTCTTAACTGCAGTCATCAATTATTAAACCCTCCTTTGTCCAATAATTCACGATCTGCAGACTTTTGAGGTTCTATTGTTCCCTTAATCCTTTAACATAAATACTGTATGGATCTGGGAGGTTCCAGGGCATAGTATGTGGTGATGTGGGAATTGTTTGTGTGCTTCTTACAATTTGTTAGACAAAGCATTGCCTTGTATAGAACATGATCTATGGGACACCTAATAGAATTTATATAAAGTTCTGTTGTGGGCAGGGGAAAAACTCACCTGAAGGCATTAAACAAAGAAATGCTCCGTGATTTATGTCCTTGCAGAATATATTGGCCCTGGGCAAGAGTGTCGTATAATGAATGTTTTGAAACTATAAACATCTTGGTGTTAAACAAATGATATTATCAGACAGCTCCTGTTCAGGTAGGATTCATGCCCTGTGCATTTTCCAGCGTTAACATTTTGGGAACAGTAATGACTGAGGCAGAATGCTTGCCAAGTTTGATACCTTTGGTTTTGTCCTTGCCACTTGGTTTTGGCTTGAATACAAGATCTGTTTGATTGGTGACCCTGTTCAGCTGTGAAGGTCATTACAAAATTCAAAGCCTTAATCATATGAATAACCCTTAGTCACGCAAATATTTCCACTGAAGTAACAAACTCATTGTGACGTTCAGGTTTTGCAGGGATGGGGCCCCAGGAGTTGTATATGTCCCAGTTGTATCCCCCCATCTCCCTGACTATCTAAGCCAGACTAGATCGGACACTGTCTGTTCTAAAAGATATTCATTATTTTCTTTCAATTTTTTTAAACCAGACTCTTTGTTGATGGAAATATCTCACACAGAATCTAACTTTCTAATATTGGTATCCCATGCATATAAGACGTTCATTCCAGGCTGGACACGCTGGTAAAGGTGTGCTGTTTAAGTTTTTTGTGTAGGAATTTATAACTGCCTGAAGTGATTTGCCAAATACTTGTCAAATACATACAACAAAACCAAGTGTTGCTTTTTGACATTCTCATCCCAACCCACCGTGACCTGCTACTGTTTGATGCTTTAGTGCTGAATACTATAGCTGACCTCTAGGACTTGCTTTCCTGGTGCTGACGAGCAGAGCTAACGACAGACTGGGGCAAGCACGAGTGATAGTTTTCTTCTTCCTTTTCTTCACAAACCTCACTCAGCTGCCGTGTATTTTCTAAATAATGTTAAAATAACCCGCAGAATGCTGTTCAGGACTAAGACTAGTGTGGATGATGGTAAAATTTACCAATGTGTGATGGTGATGGGGAATAACCAACCTCTAAATTTTGGAGCAGTTATGGTCGGTCATCAATGAAATCGTTCCCCTGTGTTTTAAGACAGAAAAAAATAGCATCTGGTTAATGTCTCCTCTTACATTGCAAACCTACGAGCATATTTGTTTACTGTGAAGTATTCGGGAAAGATCAGCTGATTTTAGGCAAAATAAGAACTAGTTGAAACCAAATCCAGGGTGAATGGATTTTTGAGGGTCACAACTTTCACTTCACTTTTCCCTCTGTGTTCTGGTCAGGACCATCAGTGGAAGGTACCAGCAAACTCACCAGACAGAAACCTTATGAGAACTAACACAACCTTGCAATTCAAAGAGGTGCAGTTAAGCATCCTGACTCCTGCCTAAACTATCATAATCTCCAAGCCTATGGTGGCACATCCATCACTGGCATGTAATCTAAAATGTCTCTGAAATTACCCATACACTTCATAGTGTTCTCTCATCCTAGGCTTCGACTTCATGATGGAAAGCTCATTAAGGACAGGCGCCACCACCTTCGAACGTACCCCAACTGCTTTGTTGCAAAGGAGCTTACAGACTGGCTGATTGACCACAAGGAAGCACCAGACCGAGAGACGGGTATCCGCCTAATGCAGAAGCTAATGGACCATTACATCATCCATCATGGTTTGTAAACTCTAGTTACCCTTTAACTTGCCCAAGAGAGAAAATTCACAGAGTCTGGACTAGTCATTTCCCTGTCTGTGCCCCCTTATCAGACCAACTTACCTATTTAGGATCCACTTCTGCAACCCTTTCTCATGCGAGTACTTCCGCTGAAGCCAATGAGATGACCCCCCCAGAGTTTGAGATGTGCAGAACTGGGCTCCTGTTTAATAGCACCATTTCTCAGGTTGCACGATGCTCCCAGTCTCTTGCACTGCAGCCACTCCAGAAGAGAGACTGTGGCTGCACAAGAATGAAATAACCCTCGGAGGTGTGTCTCATGGGAAAAGGTGGAACAATAATGCAACTGGTTCTAGCTCAATCTCCCTGTCCTGGACACTACTCTGCTGTTCAGCAGCTGCCGAAATACTGTGGTGTAGATTTTTATGGAATTGAATCCCAGCAATATGGTTGTAATGTGCAAATTCTCAAATGGCTGAAACTTCATGGTAGAAGAAATAAAAAAAAGTAGTAACACTCATTTTTACTGCACCAGCCTAGTGTCCCTTGACTTTCCAGCTCATGTCTGGGGCGGGGACAGCGGTAGTGCAGCTTGCATGCCAGCAAGCGCTACACCGTGATCGGATCGTGGCATCCCAAGGGCCAACACAAACATGCAGGGAAGCCTCTCTTGGGAATGAAAAATGTACAGTGCCCTTTTCAAAGCCTGTCTTTGGACTCCGCTCAGAGTAAAGACTCACTTGGCAACCAGCTCCAAGTGGGTCCTGACCAATTGCTCCTCCTATTCTGGCTCTTAATTTTTTTTTTTAACTTGCAACAGCTCTACTTTATTTTTATACAAACACTGGGCTGGGCCATGATACCTGGGGAAGGCATGGTCTAGAGAACTGAGTATTGGAGCAAGAGAGAGGAATTCCTGAGGTTTAATCCTCACTCTGATGCAGACTCACTCTGCCTTCCTTGGTTAAGTCTCTGCCTCTTTATCTTCATCTGAAAAATGGGCATAATAATAATACTTTAATTCTTGGGGGCAGAGATTTGAATTAAAGCCCCAGTTTCACACGTGTATAAGTGCTTGCAGGATTAGGGTCTAATTTCTTAGGCTCCAGTTCTGGGAGTTATAGAATCTTTTTTGTATATTCTCTCCTCATGACTGGTAGCTTTTATGAGCCAGGTTTAAACATGGCTGTCGCTATCTCCGTTCTAGCACAGTTAACCTGGTTGGCCTTAATAGATTTATTTCCTTTTCTTTTCGAGAGAACTGGACTGGCCCTGCCATGCTGTCCACCACTGGGGCTGGGGACTGGTTTTCAGATGGTTCTTAGGCAAATCCTTGTCTTCCCTGGCGAAGGAAATAGTTCTAGAACTCTTCTGGTAACTGCTAGATTGTGACTGTAGTAAAAACAACTAGCTTTGATGTAGGGCTTTACATCAGTCAGTCCTGACATGCTTTACAGAGGAGGTCAGAATCACTAGCCTTATATTACATATAGGGAAACTGAGGCACAGAGGGATGCGATGTGCCCACGGTCACCCAGCATCAGAGTTGGGAATAGAACGCAGGTATCCTGAGTCCCAGGCCAGTGCACTGTTCACTCAGCCACACTACTTCCTATGCTGCAGCTAGGGTGAGGCTGTTTGTTGCTTGTGTTGACTGAGGTGCAAGAGAGAGGTTCATTTAGGGTGAAACTCAACCCTGCATAGAGAATTAGTACAAGACAGATGCACTTCATAAGACCTGTCTGAGGGTTTGTGGTGAGACTTTCATGGTGCATAAGCAAGCCCTGGGCTGGCTCTTCACATGGGGATGGATTTCACCCTGGGTGCGTGGGCATGAAAGATGTTTGTGGGTGCTTGCTGGTAGTGCGAAGAGTCGCTGTCTCACATTTAACTTTCAAGTTACTAGACATAAGCCTGGGCCAAAATCCCACATCAGCTCAACCCCACTTCCCTGAAACTTGGGGATGTTTGGAACCAGATCCCAATGTGCCGATGTTCCTGCTTTGGTGATCTGGTGGGAGACAATCCTCTGGATTAAAAACATCTAGTTCTTTAACACGCAGTTGAAAACTCCCAGGATGTTATCAAGAAACTAAAAATCCTCTTCCCGGAGATAAAATCTCATGAGGGTTAATAACAAACTGCACCCTGCTTCCCAAAACTAAAGCCTCGGCACCTCTGGCAAAGCGGCATCTGCACGTGCTCCCATTGCAGGGTTATCTACTAAGCCTGTCCCCAACGCCATCCTGCCAGTGCTAGATGAAAATCCCAGCTCCATTTAGAGAAGGGAATGCAATCAGCTTGGTTTGTGAGGGGAGGAGAGGGGACGGGGAGATGGGCAAGACAGCTCAGTTTATTTTTTAGCGGCTAATAAAAGTGAGCTTCCTCTCTCCCTCCCTGGGACAACGAAAGGCCAGAAGGGCCCATGCAGTCCTCTTGCGTAATGCCGAATTTCACCCATTGATTCATGCATCAAGCCCAATAACTGGCAGTTGAACTGGAGCGTGTTATCCAGACCCTCGGTCGTGACTGGTAGAATCCAAGTGTGGAGAATCTACCACGTCCGTTGGTCTTAAAGCCAAACCCTAGTTGTACGCACCCTTGTGACTGAGTGTGGAATATGCATCCACATTTTGCAGCTATCTGCTGGTTTTTATAATGGGCCAAGCCAAAACCCAATAGTTGAATCAGACCCAAGCTTTGGGGCATCTGAGGTCCTCATGCTTGATGCTAGAACCATCTTTACGGAGAGACTCAAACTACTCTCTCTGCGCGTATTTAAACGAGTAGTCCTCTCTCTTTAATAGCACACAGAATGTAGGTTTTGCTGCCAGATCTCTTGCCTTCATTGAAGTCTTTCTGCACTGCTGCTTAACTTTGCAGGATGTAACATCTGTCCTTAGTGTCCAGTGCACGGACCCAAGCCGTATAACCGCAGAGCACTTGAGGGAATGGAAAACGCCTCTGTGATTGACCAGCCGAGTGAACTTGGTTGAGTGATGCGCACGCTCTGCGATACACTTAGCAAAGGCGAAATCTGCAACGGAGAGCAAATGGTCGGGGGAGGAGCAAGGGCAACTTGTGCTGAATGAGCCTGAATGTTCAGCTTTTAGCCGACGGTTTGGCAGAATATACTTCAGGCCTGTTTCCCCTGCAGGAGCCGCACAAGGCTGGCTTGTGTATGTCACACAGAGCCTGATGCTGGCTGAAACCAAAATAAACACAGACTCCTAGGGTGCCGCCTTCTGGCAGTCTGGGACAGCGTGTACAAGCAAAGCCTTGGGCTGTGGTGAGGGGAGCTCCAGGGTCTGTGGGGCAGAGGGTACGTGAGGCAGTGGATTGCCTGATTCTTTCTCTGAGCATCCTCCTCTCTAGTCTGGTTGTCAGCCACAAGGAGGGAAAGGAATCTAAAAAGATGATTTTTCAAGAGCTGTGTCCAGTGTGTCCTCCAAATAATTCAGTGTTTTCTCGTCTTGCGGGGGAGGTGACGGCTAGTTTGGCCTGAACACTCTCCCGACCCCTCTTCCTCTAGTCTTCACTTCACACTCAGCCTTTTCTGAGGCTTGTAGAAGTTGTGGTGACTCACTCCAGCTTGTTTGCTCACCTTTCTTGGTTCTTGTCAGAAGCAAAAGACCCCAAATTTCTCTCTCTCTGTATGAGGTTGCTTGTGGCATATTTCTGGGTTGACTAGATATTATGTGAGACCTATTCATGGGTTGCTATTTGTTCCTTCCGCACACACCACCCAGAGGTGAGCATCCACCCTCTGAACAAGGGACACCACTCTCTCTTTCAGGCATGCAGGACTTTAACCTCTGGTTTTGGAAGGAGGGTTGTAAAATGACCATGCAGATTTCCTCTTGGCTGAAAAATTACAAAAATGTGTCTGTAAGTTGAGGGTTAGTCTGGAACATTTTTCCCCACAGAAAGTTTTAGGTGAAATGCCAAAAAAACAAAAATGTGCCCCATTTGTTTTCATCAACATTTTACATTTTCTGCTAACATTTTTCAGTGAAGAAACAAAATCTTAAAGGAAATACATTTCTTTTTGTGGAAAAACCTATTGCCAAAACCTGCAATTTCCCTCCAAACGATCAAGAAAGAACATGTTTGACTTAGCTGAGGGTGCAGTATACCGTGTGTATGCACAGGTAGAGTGGGTGTAGTTAATGTCTGTGGAAAAATGTACCTGTCCTGTGTTCTTGTCCAGCTCTGCCCCAGAAGTAGCTGCATGTTAGTGATCTTTTGACTATAGCTAACACCTTTTGGGCCCTTCAGAATGGAAGACCGTCTGGAAATGTAGATTCTTTACAGAAATGACAATCAAAGGTGAATTTAAATGGCTGTTGCTTGTAACACCTGGGCACCTAGTGCAAAGTGGCAAACCCGTTGTGCTAAATGCTGGACAGGCCAATGACTGGGGGAAGGATAGCTCAGTGGTTTGAGCATTGGCTTGCTAAACCCAGGGTTGTGAGTTCAATCCTTGAGGAGACTACTTAGGATCTGGGGCAAAAATTTGGTCCTGCTAGTGAAGGCAGGGGGCTGGACTCGATGATCTTTCAAGGTCCCTTCCAGTTCTAGGAGATTGGTATATCTCCAATTATTACTATTACTAACTTAGTCTTTCAGACTTGTTAAGAAGAGTTTCTCACCCTCTGACATCTGGAGTGACTGGGAAGATCCAAATGGGGGAGGGTATAAAATGAAGGCTGAAAATCCCGATTTTAGGGGCCAAATTTCCAAGAAGAGCCTTCGTCCATCGCTCTTGAGGTTAGCGGGGGAAGGGAGATGGGATAATATGTCATTGTTCTCCATGGGCGCTCCTGCGCTCTGGTGAAGAATCTGCCCACTTCATTTAGGTGCCTAAACAGGAGCCGAGCTCTCTTGAAAACCTGCCCCTAGATCCTTAACACCACGAGCGGTGGTAACACTGGAGTTTGCATTTACGCTCTCCTTATCGGAGCTGAGGCGGTGGAAGGCAGGTGCAGCTTTCGTTAACTTCAACCCCTCCTTGGTGATGGAGTTTAGAAACAACCCCCTTGATCACTGCAACGCAAACATTCTATCTGTTGTCATCGGCTGCCTGATGAGAGATTAATGCCTTGTACGTTAAGCTGCCATGAATAAAAATACGCTCTATTGCTGCGCTTTATCACAGCAGCATTAAGTAGCAGCAATTAGTTCAGGGTTAACCATTAACACTTAAATCTGATTATTTTCCATCTTTCCAGCTTATTTTTTTTTCACCGCCAGGTTGACAGTTTCAAAGAAACCCATTATTTGATTAAAGCCTTTGGAATGCTGGGCAGGAGCAAAGCTTTTGGTCACCAAAGACGTCATCCTTCCACGTTTCTGTTAATCACCTGGTTAATGCACGAGGCTGACTTTTTTTTATTTCCTGATTTGCAATCATTTCTTGTTCTTAGTCCTCTAGTAAGAGGGCGCTCTGGCTAGTTAAAATCCATCCCTCCTCCCCTCACCGAGTCCCAACATCCTTGAGAGAGGCAAGAGTAATACCACGAAATGCACTTCCTGGGCTATTGCTTACTTGTGAGATATGATCTAACTAGGGACTAGAACATACACTGGACCCAGGATTGGAAATTGGGTATTATCCCCCAGGCCTTCAAGCTGCAAAAGTGCGTCTTCTTTCCATGGGCTCCAGCCTGTAAGGCGCTGAGCATATGAACTTCCATTGATCCCTCTCCTTCCCATGAAACTGATCGTAACACCATGGGAACCACTAACACCGCTAGTCAAAAAATGGGCACAACACCCTTAATTTCTAAAACAGCTGTGTGCTCGGATAGTCCTCCTCCTGCCTGACACATCTTGTGTTTGTGGCGTTGCAGTTTGTCACCATGAAGGCAATTCAGGGAGCACGTTTTTTAAGTTAACCATAATACTTGGCACTCGAGCCAGTCAGCCAAAGGCAGGCAGAGTTCTACAAAACATTCCTAAGGAAATGAACATTTTGGTTTTTACTCCAAACTTTCTGTGAAATTTTGATATGAAACTTCGAAAGGCGACTTTTTATAATCTCTGATTAATTCTTCCTCCCCTGCCTCCTCACTCCCAAATTCAATAGGGAAAAAGATCTCCTTCCTCTTTGCGGGGAGAGGGGGATGTTTTTGTGTTTCTTAGGTTTTTTTATTAATAGGTTATTTCTTCACACTAAAACAAAACTTTTTTTACAACAGGGAAAAACCTTTTTGACACAAACAACCCCTCCCAAACTTTTGACCTGCTCGACTTACCACTTAGTGCAAGCTGACCATGGATCTCAAAGCACTTTCCCTAAATGGGTATATCCCTATTTTACATGTAGGGGAAACTGAGGAATAGAGGTGCTGTGACTTATTCAAGTTCAAACAGTAAGTCAGTGGGAGAGCTGAACTCCGATCTTGCAGGTCCTTGGAATGGTTGTCTATCTCTGTGACCCTATTGTCTTTCAGTGGCATCTGACATATCTGCACATTACCGTCTGCACACACCTACCAGCCGGGCATGTGCAAATGAGGAATGCACAAATACCCAAGGTGTGGTGCAAATGAGGTGTGGCCCCTTAAATTAGGTAGCTGTATTTGCATACACCTAACTTTAAAGATCTGATGTCAGACCTGATGGATTGCCAGTGAATGAATTGGGCAGAGTGGATGCAGATTGATTGTGTGGAAAAATCTCTTTTATAGTTGCATTTAGATATCAAAGCATCTGCAATAGAGGAAGAGAAATGTAAATATTCTGAGGCAATTTAATGAGTTTTTGGCTGTTACATCTCCCCCAACCCCCACCCTCTCCAAGCTTCCCTAAATGTGGCAGTGGCTTTTTAACGCACCAGACTAGGAGAGGGTTGCATTTCTTTTTTTAAGCTTATAGGTGAACTGCAACATTTAGAACTTAAAAAAAAATTTCTGCCTCTTCCATTCAGTCGTCTGAGAGCTCTAAATGTAGCTTATCAGGATCAGAACTTCCTTCACTTCCTTCAAGCAAAGTTTGGTGCATGTGGCTGGCTTCCTGCCCCAAACATGGGTGTGCAGCTATTGTGCATGGAACCCTGGTTGGTGTGTGAATGCCCATCTGCCCTGGTGCATGCAGGAATGGTTTCTATACAGCTCGTTGTAGTAATCATAAAGTTGGAGGTCTGGAAACTGGGCCCACGGTGTGCTGCCTGTAACTCCTAAATGACTGAAAGCTGGCTTTGTGCTCAGGCTGGAGTTCTGAGCTCAGCTCTAGTGTATGCATTATGGGGTAGTATTTAAACCTGCAGTCCTGATGTTGTCGGCTTTGATTTTCTCTCCAGTTTGTGATGAACACTCGGACTACAAGGATGCCAAGTTGCTCTACCGTTTCCGCAAGGACGACGGGACCTTTCCTCTCAACAAGGATGTAAAGGTGTTCCTGAGGGGGCAGAGCCTTTATGAGACGTACGTGAGTCCTTCCCTGAAAGATCTATCACCGCGCAGTCTGCTGGCTGCCTTCGCAGCTGTAGCTCCAGAGCCAGGGAGCTGAACCATTGCCAATGTTTCTCTTGCTCCATAGCATCAACTGGTAGCTCCAGCTCTGACTCCTTGCTGCCTTTCTCACTCCAGGAAAGCAGCAGGACCATCTGAACTGGAGTTCAGAGATGGTTGTGAACTGGAATGCAGGACTGGAACTCTTTGCTGCTCTGGGTGGAGTTCACATTCAGATCCAGATCTGGACTTCTCGACTTGGAGCCATTGATTGTGAATACAGGATTCTGGCTTATGGCTAAAGTGCTACCCTAGGATCTGGGAGGTCTGGGTTTGAGGTCCTGCTTTGCCACAGACTTCCTGTGTGACCTTGGGCAAATCAGTTAGACTCTCTCTGCATCACTTCCCCCCGTACAAGGGGATAACCACACTGCCCTGCCTCACAGGGGTGTTGTGAGAATAACTGCATTAAAGATTGTGAGATGCTAAGATACTGTGGTAATGTGGGTGACCAGACAGCAAGTGTGAACAATTGGGATGGGGGTGGGGGGTAATAGGAGCCTATATAAGAAAAAGACCCAAAAATCAGGACTATCCCTATAGAATCGGGACATCTGGTCACCCTAATGGTAATGTGGGTGCTCCGATAAGTAGCTTAGATTCCATGGACGGCTTCCTTACATTGAGCGGGTTGGGAGTGGGGGTGGGGGGAGACACAGAAACACACACACAAAGATGGGTTCTCTCTGTGTGTCGAGATTTCGCTAATTACTCCTCCAGGTCAAAAACCTGGTCTGACTGGGGAAATTGCCTGGCGAATCTGGATCTCTGCATTCCAGTTAGCCTCTTAATAGGACTGGAAGGCAGAACACAAGTAGCTGGTCAGCGCTGCTCCCCTCTTTGTGCGTGTGGGGAAGCAGAGCTCTGGTAAGGTGGGAATGATTAAAAGGGGATGGGTGTTTCTGGGCTGTTAGATCCCGATGGCCCAGCCAATGCACCAACAGGGGGATCACACAGGGAGTCTGTGACAAAGCTGGGAACTGATTCCAAATCTCCTGAGTCCCTATCACACGTTTTAACCACAGCGCTCCCCCTTCTCGCCGTTATTATCAATTATCCAGTATGTTCTAGTGGTCCCAGCATCGGGCCGGGACCCTGGCGTTCCAGACGCTGAGCCTGCCTACTCGTTCATGCTGACCTTACGCCAATCACTTAATCTCTGTGCTTTTATTTTTCTCCCATCTATTAAATGGGAATGGAAATGGAAAATACCGACCTTGCAGGGGCTGTCTTATATGATCAATGCTTTTACAGTGCTTCAAAAAGTATAAAAAAGCTGTATGCAGGCTAACTATTGTGCCTGAAATGAAACCCTGCACAGGCTTGGTTTGGAATCGAGGAGCTAAATTCCAGAAATTGTGTATAATCTCATCGCACTAATGATTCTCTGCTGAGCAAAACACTGGCTTTACCAGCAGGGCTCCTCACCATCCTTCCTGCATTGGACTTGGATGCTGTTGCTGGCATCTCCCATCATGTGAAGCATTCCTTGGCTTCTTGGTAGAGCAGAGTGGAAAATGTTAGTAGTTTGTCTCGGAAAACTTTGAAAAATTGTAACTTTTTTTCCAAATTTCCATGTTTGGTTTTTTTTTAATGCATTTTGCAAAACAACCATAAAGTTTTTGGATTTTGAAAACCTAACACCCCCCCCACCTTTTTGGCTTCTTGGTCCCCACCCCACCCCACCCCTTTTCTAGTGGAAAAATTTGGAGGCAGGGGCAGAGGGGAGAAATAAACAGATTTTATTTTTGTCATTAAAAAAAAATCACAACTGACACCAATTCTCATTTAGGGAGGGAAGCTATTTTCTATCTCAGTGACTGTTTGGTGTGTTTTTGCAGCATCCTATAGTTCTAAATCTCGGAAATGGTCTCTTCCTAGAATCAGATCCAGTCCTGTTTAAACTCGTTTCAGCCACAAAGGGTATGTCAGTGCTCCAGCGGTGCAGTACGGCACTGCAACTCTGCTGCTGTAGCGCCGTCATGTAGCGGTTTCCTGCGTCGACGGAAGCGGTTTTTCCATGGATGTAGTGAATCCATCTCGCCGAGGGGCTGCAGCTAGGTTGATGGAAGAATTCTCCTGTCAAACTTGCCACGTTTACACCAGGGATTAGGTGGCCCTAACTCCGGTGCGCCGGACACTTAGCAATGTAGCTAGGCTGATCTAATTTTTAAGTGTCGGCCAGGCCCAGGAGTGGCGGAAGCACCCTGAAAGTGTGTGTATGTGTGGGGGGGGGGAGCGCACAGGCACCTGAACTGTGGTCCCACCCCCCCAAAAGCCCACCCCCACGCTGTCCCTTCCTGCGAGGCACCACTACGGTACTGCCTCTTCCCCGCCCAAGATCCTGCCCCCGCTCGCTCCTCTCTGCCCCCTCCTCCCCTTGTCACTCATCTTTACAGCCGGAAAAAAGTGGAAGGGCCATGGTTCCCCTGGGGCCTCCTGTTCCGGTGCCCCCTGGCCAGGCCTACATCACTTCTGTACCTCGTTGTTTCAAGCACTCGCTCATCTTAATGCTCTACTGCGGCGAAGCACCTAGCACTCAGGTTCTCAGACTGCAGTTAAAGTGAGAGCCCACCCCTGGGCAAACTTGTGCAGAACTCAGCATGTGCTGTCTGTCCTCTGTTGGGCCCATGTTCTGATTTCAATCTGTCAGAAATTAGCAGATTAAGGCTATACTTCTGTTGGGCTTTTTGCTAAACAAAATAGCATAAGGCCTGGTCTATGCTAGAAAAATCCACACCCCTGAGTGGTGTAGTGAAGCCAATCTAACCCACTGTAGACAGCATGAGGTGGACGGAGGATTCTTCCATGGACCTAGCTACCGCCTCTCTGGGAGGTGATTTGCCTATGCTGACAGGAGAACCCCCCCTTTGGGCGTATCTACATTGAAGTGCTATAGTGGCACAGCTGTAGCATTTCAATTGTAGACAAGCCCTAAGAAATGCCTTCTGAAGGTGTCCAGCTGTTTGCATACGTGGGGTTAGGGCACCCTCTTGTGGACACATCCGTTTTAAACTTCTGGAATTCAGGAAGCCGCGGGTTTAACTGCATTTAAGCTGTGCCCTTTTAGCAGTTTAGATTTTCAGGGGGTTACAGGAACCTTTTGTTACTTTTTGGCTCTCATGCTCTGTCTTGGTTTGAGTTGACCTTGAATTGGCTGTGCTGAAACCACCCTCTTTTGCCTGGATTTGATTCAAATCCACGTGAAAGGAGCATGTTTTGCATGGGTTCACCTGAAACAAGTAAAACTCCCACGCTGCCTTTCTAACTTGGCTTTGGGCCCTGTTACAATTACCTGCACAGCTCATTACAGCTCATCTTTTCGGAATTAGCTGGTGTTTTCCATTGTGCATTAAACTATTGAGTGACTCACCTGTCTCCTCAGCTGTGTTTTGAATGAGATTTAGAATTTAGGTTCTGATCATGTGGGTTAAACATCTCATTTCAAAGTGCTTTTTCTCACCATACTTGTCTTAAGCAATGGGGCTTTTGCCATTTCCCTGGGGAGCCCAATGGCTATCTCTACATGAGAAAGCTGCACTCATTTTAAATAAAGGAGCGGTTTTAAACTGATGTGGTTAAGCCACCACAATAGGCTGTGTAGATATTTATTTCGTCTTAGCTTAAACTGATTCCTGGATTGTCTACATAAGGGTTTGAACTGGCTTAATTCAGTTTAAAATTAATTAGTTAAACCAGTGCAGATTCCTTGGGCAAAGAAAGTACTCATTGGACGCTTACCCTACTGTTCAGCCTACAATGTTCCTTTTCTTCATTTTGTCTGGCCACACTTAGCTGTTCCCCCTAAGCAGTTCTCCTTTCATGGTGTCCACACCTTCAAAATCCTTAGGTAATTATTACCCCTCCATCACTGTGTAGCCAAGCTAGGCTTTGTTCTTTGGTCCTTCCTCGTATGGCAGCACTTCCCGCCCCTGTAGCCTTATAAGCCAGATCTCAGTGAGGAGTGAGTGTTTATTTATGGTGGAATTGTAAGTAGAAGCTTGGACAGACTCCTCTGTTTACCTCTCATGTCTCCATGCTGGGTGACAGTCTTTCTTTCCTTGAGGACTTCTCTTTTTCTCACCCATTCTAGCATGCCCACCTCCTTTAAACCCCAATCAAATCCATGAAACATCCTAGACAGTCTTTGTGGTTCTTACTGGCTTTGATGTTACCATGAGATTCATCTTCTGGGTCCTCCACATACAGCATTCTGACATGGGAACAACGTCATTCCAAAAACTACCCTGAGCTAATGGCTCGAGAGGGGAAACGTCTGACACTTGGAGTTACATAATCAAGCATATTATGGCGTAGTAACATGTATTGGGTCCCCGCACTGTTTATTTTCTCTCTGCTCATGACAGGTGGGACAACCAATGCTTCAGTTCCTGCCAAGCGTCTTGTGTAGTTATAGGGCTAAAGAAAAGATCGCTCTTCTCGGTCCATCCCGCTCCTTACCCCTTGGCATGTCTCTTCTCTGTGCCAGGCTGATCAATGTAGAAGACTCCATACTGAAGGCGAGAGAGGAGAATTCTGTGAAGTACCAGAGGACATTCCTGGGCTGTGAAATGATTGACTGGCTCATCCAGGAAGGGGAGACAGCAAACAGAAAGGAAGCTGTGGAGCTGGGCCAAGCACTGTTGGAACATGGGATCGTTCAGCATGGTAAGCCGGAGTTCCTGGGGATGGGGAAGGAAGGTGAAGGAAGGGGCTAGCTATCATTGCTTTGCTTGGAACAACCCCCCATTTATAACAAGTAACAAATGCTGGTCATGTGCCGAGTGCTAGTTTCTACTCGGAGATAGCAATGGGTCCATTTAGTTCTATTTTTGGAATAGGGGACCGCTGGGGCCTGGGCAGACTGGTGTCACCCTTGAACGTTTGAGACGGAATCTGAGTCACTTTCTGGCATCTCTTCAAAGTGTTATTCCCAAGCCACAGAAGTGGGATTCACATCTGGATTTCGAGACACTTGAAGGCGGCTTGTGCACACGCTCTGCGAGATCAGAGCGGAGATTCCTCGCCGACATTAGAAATGAAGAAATAAGGCAGTAGAAGTGGAGGGGCTCGTTCAATATCTGGCCCACTTCTAAGGCCATATATTTCGGAGGGCTCCCCTACATGGCGAGTTACTGTGGAGCGGGTGGAAATGCGGCACCCCAGCTTGCAGAGACAAGCTCTGCATTTGCTTGTTCAGCGAGACAATGGCTCTGACAGTGCTGCCTCCATTCCTCTGGGAAAGGGGGTTAACTCTTTCACTGCTGATCGGTTTAGCAAAAACCTCTAGCTGCTCTGGGGCTGTAATCAGCACTGATAGAGCAGCACCACTTCTCTCCCTCCTCCTCCTCCTCCTTAAACCAACGGGGGGAAAAATCTCATTCTTGCCAATGAGGAAATGCCTCATTGGTTATCAACGTAACGTCCTGTCAGTTATTTCTGTACCACCAATAAACCCAGCACTAGCTTGTAATAACCCCAGCCTGACTGGACTGTGGGATTTTCACTGGAATGTTTTTTGCTTGACATTATCAACCTTACTTTGGTGTGCTCCTGCAATGCAAGGCATTGTGGGAGGTGTAGTCCCACACTCTGCCATGCCTGGCTGTTGGAGAGGCGGGGGGTTGGGAGGAGAAGGGATGAGGCTGCATCCCATGGCTGGGTTTGATAATGGAATAGCTTCCTCCCCCACCAGACCCTGGTGATACTGAAAAGGGGAATTAGAACACACCCTGTCTTGAAAATCCTGAGCATTAAAAAAAATCCTGAATCAGGCTCCCTAAAAGCCCGAGGCTTTAAAAATAATGATTGTTGGGCTCCTTCTATTTGCCTTCTGGTTTCTGAGCTTTAGGTTTGGTTTTTAGCTTTTATGGGGTCGTGTTTTCAAGCTTTTCTCTGCAACCTGAGGGTTAGAAGTTCACATTTTGTTTTTTAATGAAAGCTGAGAGTCTCCCCTCCTCACATGACTCCAGAAGTTGGGGATTTAAGAAAAGAAAAACACCAAATACTGTGACACTCACTAGAACTGGTAACACTGCAAATGGTGCGTTGGTAACACTGCAGCAGCTCTTCTCCTCCAGCCCTGCTGCTGAATGGCAAAGATGTAGCTCCCCTTTGCTATGAGACCCCTGACAGCCGCTCTACCCTTTCCTGTTCTCTTCCCAGTCTCCAGCAAGCACCACTTCTTTGACAGTAACCTGCTCTACCAGTTCCGGATCAACTTCCGCCGGAGGCGACGGCTCACGGAGCTGCTCAACGAGAACTCGCCCCGGGCTTTGTCGGAGAGCCCTGACAGCCCCTTCTGCCTCCGCAAGCTCAACCCGGAGCAAGGCAACTCCAGCTTCCTCTCGGGTAATCAGGGATGCTGGGGCAGGGGTGGGGTTGGAGGGGGTGCTGCTTATACTGAGATTGTGTAAGGAGCAGGTAGCATTGCTGCTGGTTTTGAATGCCCCTCCTAAGGAACTGGTGTCGGGCAATGTCCTGGGACTGGCAGCTGCCAGCTCCTTGCTCTGTTCCCCATGTTCTCCCCTCATACCCCCAGGAAAACAACTCAAGCCTCTCTGCTCCTTGGCTTTCCCCTTCCCAATAGAACAGCTAAAGGCTTCTCTGTGAATAACCACTTGTTTCCCAGATCATCAGTGCACCCTCCTGAGTAGTGCAGGCCCCGAACAGCACCTGGGGGGGGCTGCTGTTAAAGCACCTCTGATCCAGCAATCTCCTGTGCACATCCTCAGATTTAAAGGACCTGACAGGCCTCCTACCCATAGCAGAAGAGAATCTTGCACTGCTTCCAGTTCAGCTTTTAAATTAAAAAAAAAAATCTGGGCTCCTATGGCTTGGGGTTGATGTCAGCTATGCTGAGTTGCAGCAGTCAAGTGAGAAGCAGGAAACAAGGAGAGCAACATGAGAAGCAGGAAAATGGATCTAAATCCAGGGGATGACACCTGGCTGGTATCCAAGCTCCTGCTGTCACCTCTGCCAGCATCCTGCAGGGATTGGTTCTTGGCCCCATGCTATTTAACATTTTGACAAGTGACCTGAAAGGACACGGAAAATCATTGCCGATGAAGTTTGCAGATGACACATGAAGTGAGGGAGCTCTACATTATGAAGAGGACCAGTGACGGATTCAGAGAGATCTGGATTGCTTGGAAAACTGGGTTCAAGCAAACAATATGCACTTTAATATGGCTAAATGTATGTATCTAGGACCAAAAAATGTCGGCCGTACTTACAGGATGGGGACTCTATCCTGGGAAGCAGTGACTCTGAAAAAGATTTGGGGTTCATGGTAGTGGACAACCAGCTGAACACGTGCTCCCTCGTAGTGTGACACTATGGCCAAAACTGCTAATGCAATCCTGGGATGTCTATAGAGGGGAATCTCAAGTAAAAGCAGAGATTCTCTTACTCTTTACCTCTGTATCTGGCATTGGTGCGACCACTGCTGGAATATTGTGTCCAGTTCTGGTGCCCTCAACTCAAGAAGGATGTTGATAGGTTGTAGAGTGTTCTGAAAAGAGCCACGAGAATGAGTAAAGGATTAGAAAACATGCTTGTAGTGATAGACTCAAGGAGCTCAATCTATTTAGCTTAAAGAGAAGGTTAAGGGGTGACGATCACAGTCCGTAAGTGTCAACGTGGGGAACAAATATTTAATAATGGGCTCTCCAATCTAGCCGAGAAAGGTATAACACGATCCAATGGCTGGAAGTTGCATGTAGACAAATTCAGACCGGAAATAAGACGTAATGGTGGGAGTAATTAACCGCTGGAATAAATGACCAAGGGTTTGTGGTGGATTCTCCGACACTGACAATTTTAAAATGAAGATTGGATGGTTTTCTGAAATATGTATACGAGGGATTGTTGTGGGGCAGTTCTCTCGCCTGTGTTATCCAGGAGGCCAGTGTGGATGATCACAGTGGTTCCTTCTGGCTTTGGAATCTATGGGCCCTCACATCCACAGGCCTTGCTAGGTAAAGACTAGTGAAGGGAGATCCTCTGAAGGTTTACAGTTTCCTAAATCATTCAGCCCTCCTGAGTCTGCAAAAGTGGGCTGGGTATTTTGTAAGGACTGAGGGCAGGTGGACGTGTGTGCATTGAGTGGGAGGAGAACCGCTTCTCTGACTGACAAACCTGGGCTGAAAAAGCAGGCCAAACTCTAGCCAAACCAGTCTGCTCGCCCCTAGCCAAGATCTGGGAGGAGTTGTATCTGTGTCTTTCAGTCCAGCCCAACAAGGAGATCAAAATAGTGTCAGCAGTTCGGAGGAGCAGCGTCACCTCTCTTGCCGGAAGTTCCAACCCCTATTTCACTCCTACGCCCAGCCTGGGATTCCTGCCAGCAGCTGAATGCAACCCCAAATCAGGTGAGGTTTCACATTTCAGTGTCACTTACCTAACGCTCAGAAGGGCTGAAGAGATGACATTAGACTTGAGACTAGTGATAAGAAGGCTAATTTCAACAGGCCTAAAAGGAAAGGGCAGCATTGCATGAACAATGCTAAGGAAGTTCACCTTGCATGCGGTAGCTCAATTCCAGTTCTAGTGCAGGGGGCAGATGGCAGTGTGATCTTGGCTTGGCAAAGGGATTGGCACCAGAAAGGCCTTAGCTTTGCTATTCCATAATTAAGGTTGAAGCTGGCTTCTTGCCGTAAGCCACATTTTTATACACCGCCTCTCATTGCAATGAAACCATTTTTTTCTGGCAATGTTGTATGTCTCCTCTCCTCTCAGGGCAGAACTTTTCTGTTCAGAAACAAACATGATTATACCAGAAAGGTTTTAAAGTTATGGTCCCTTGAGCATATTTACTTGTACTCCACTTTGGAGAACAGTTTTCTGAGGCGGGCCGTCTTTTTGAAGGGGTTCGTTACATCTCCAAAACAGCATGCTTAGAAGCTGCAGCTTTCTGGTGCTGTTTTGGTCTTTCTAAGGAGAAGGGCCCTCTAATGCTGGGCTCTGTAAATATGTGTGTACGTTAGAGCACATTGCAACATGTTTAATTTCTACACACTTCTTTTTAAGAAAACAAATTGTTTTGTGTTGATCAAAATATTTCAGGTTCTCCTTGGAAAACAGAATCTTAATTTCCATTTTCAAAAACTTTAAACTTTTTTTTTTCTTGTTTTAAACTGCCCTCCCCCACTTTTGTGTTGTGGGAAGTAGAGGGACGTTTCAGTGGAAACTTTCCCTGCCAGTTCTGATACTTGTATAGAAGTGATACAGATAAGGAAGATGTCTTTGAATTTGTCCCAGACCTGCTCTGTTCCCGTAGAATGCTTTTTTGCACAGAAAAGCTTTCGATGGTTTGTGCATCCATTCTCCAGGCTGGTACTTCCCAGTCTTCCTTGTTATGCATTATATCGTATTTAACCTTTGCACACGTGATTATAATCGGATCTGTCACCTTTGGCTCTAGTGCTAAAGAGGCCTATCACCAATGAGGAGCTCCTGTCCCCTGGGGCTCCATACATCAAGAAAACACTAACCGTAAGTGACCAGTCAGAACGCTGTAACATTTGCAGTAACGCTAAACCCTCTCTGGCTGCTTTGTTAGCTTTCTAGGTGCTGTTGTTTTTCACTCTTGTGTGTTTTAACCGTGACTGAATCTCACGTCATCAGGACCTTTTTTCGTTGCTCAACTCACATGAGATTTGTGAGCTGGTGCCTTGGGATATTCTTATGTTTTGAATGGGCAGTGACTGTCTCCGGGTTGCTGCTGCTTGGTGATGTTTTGTATATGTGTCAGGGTGGAGAAAAGAGAAAAGTCCTTTTAAGGAGAAACCTCCATTGCATTCCATCTAAGCTTATACAACGGCAGCCTTGCTTGTCAAAGGCACTAAGACATTCATTTCCCTTTCCTGTCACAGGTTGATTGCCTTTCCATGCCACTCTGTGTGCACCTGGTTCCTGTGATCTACTTACAGATAGCTGAAGGCATCTCTAAGTTTATTAAGATACTCTGTGGGTTCAAAAGGGAATAGGAAACCATTCTGAACTCTAGGAATGTTTAGGTGTCGAGCTCCTGGTTATGCAACTTAGGAAATCATAGTTGTTGGGGTTTTTTTTAATTATTATTTGTATTACTTTGGAATCTAGTGGCTTCAACAGATCAAAGCCCCATTGTGCAAGGCACTGTATGTGCACAGAGTGAGAGACAGTCCCTGCCATGAAGATCTATCTATCTTTTTTCCCCTCTAAATGATGAATTGCATACATCTCCCACTCTTCCTTCTTCGCTCCCTTGCAGAGGAATTGAATAGAATGCATCTCCAGTCCATGAGCCAGATCCTTCAGTCCAGCTCCACTGGACACTGAGAGATTCACTTTATACCGGGGGAATCTCCAAGTAGCCAGTTCCAAATGTTTTATGGCCCACTTGCCCCACCAGAATGGCACAAGGGGGCTGGAGGAGAGCAGTGGATCTGGCCTAAAATGAGTGCAAAAAATAATGGACTTCTTGTTTGGCCTCTTTCTGAGTGCCGTGTTTAAGGACATGCCATCAGTTCTCAGTACCAGCCTTGCTCTGACTTTCAACTCTGTCAAGCCGGGCCTTTCAGCTGCTTTTGCACGGCTCACTTCCGCTCCTTAGCTGTGCTGCTGCTGTTGCTGTTTTGTAACATGTGATGCCCTTTGAGGGTTCCTTTGTATGTGTTGACCATTACAGCATGCTTCTCAGACAAGCTGGGATTGGGGGGGTGAAAGTGGGGAAAGAGGATGTTTTTGTTCAGCGTGTGACTTCCCTTGCCAGCAAAAGTGCAAGCGTCGTGCATGGTGCAGCAGTGTCTCTTGGTATATTCTTTGCATGTGACTTGCTTAAAAATCTTGCATTGTCTATGCGTGATCCTTGTACTCTTGACAGCATAGGAATACTAGTTAGAAAGTAACTTTGGAGACAATCTCAGTTAAACCTTGTGGTTTTGAGTCTCATTTGGTGTATGCCCCAGAAATATATTGTTGCTCCTCTGATGATTAACAGAAGATGTCAGGGGTCCTAGCAGGTTGGTTTCCTGTTAGAGAGGGAATCAGCAACACAGATCCTGGATATAGTCTTACTGTAACTTGTTTTATTTACACTATATACATTTGTCCTTGAACACAAGTGGTCACAAATGGCATGCAGGCTACAGTAAGCTGCATGGAACTTGGAGAGAGGAACACAGGTTGCATGAGGGAAGAGTCTGGAGGAGGCACGAGGAAGCCAGTCTGTGTGCACGTGGTTGGAATGCTAGCTGCAGCATCCCTGTAAATAGTTCTCCTAATGAAGTGCCAGAGGAGTTTTAGAACCTAGAGCACTTTCTAGCATGTCACACATTAAACACAAGAGGAGAACTCTTTCAGGGAGAATGACTCTAGCCCGGCAATTAAGGCACTCAGCTGGGAGATAGCAGATGTGGATTTAAATCCCTACTCTGAATCAGGCAGAGAGAAGATTTAAGTCCTCTCCTACCTACCAATGAGTGCCTTCATCACCAGGTTCAAGAGTTATTCTTTCTCTTTGGTTCAATGAATATTTAAGTATTTATACTCAGTGGAACAGCTTCAAGAGGAGAGACTGGAGCAACCCACCACAGAACAACCTGTGGCCTTGTGGTTAGGATGCTCACTTGGGAGGGAGAATACTGGGTTCAAGATCTGCTGCAGAATGGGGATTCAAACCTGGGTCTTCTACATCCCAGTCAAGTGCCCTAAGCAGAGACGTGTGCACATGTTTTCTGAAGCTGGCTGGCCCACTCTAGAGTTTATCTCACTGTAGAGTATGTGGGGCATTCGCTAGTGGCAGTGATAACGGGGCAAGGCTAAATGCTGACCACTTCAGTTCAGCAGAACTCCTTTGCGTGGTCATCTACATGCAGGCAAGACAATTTTTGTGAGGCCCTTACAGTCCCTCTGTTCTGCTTGTAGATTGTGGGGGATGCTGTGGGCTGGGGGTTTGTGGTCCGTGGAGGGAGACCCTGCCATATCCAGGCTGTGGACCCAGGAGGACCTGCTGCTGCAGCAGGCATGAAGGTACTGTATAATCTGTTTCTTCCTGGTGTAGCATGTGATATCACTTGTATGCTGATCAAATGTGTTGGGCCAAATTCATCCCCGGCATTAATCCACTGACTGCAGGGCGAGTGAATTCAGTCATCACTCAGTACTAGGTTTCAAAGCTGTAGGAGTCCCTGGGACGCTTGGAGTGAGGATTGCAAAGCATGCGCCTCCTTGCCAGCAATGGGACCTCTGTGTGTTAAGGTGGCCGGGGCCTGTCTCTTTTCAAGGGCTTATGAAGACCCAGCTGTGGCTGTTGCTGCTCTGATCTAAACCTCGGAGTGCGGGGAGAGCCAGTGTAGAGGGAAACATTGCATGGCCCATTACATTCCATTACCTCTACAGACCGGTGTCAACAAATACCTGTGTCACATACTACTCTGTGGGAGCTTGACACTGACTCTGGGCTTGTAGGTCGCCTGATGAGTTTATTTCGGAGAAGAATTTTGAATGCTGTGGCTATTGTGCTCTGTTCAGGAGAGACCTAGAACAACACACCAGAGATGCTGCAAGACACAATTGTGCTTTGTCACTGCCGTGTGAGGGAGGTTTGCACAGTGCCTGCCCTTGGCTGGATCTGCCTCTAGTCAATGTTGTCATCCTCGGTTTCATCAGCATCTTTTTTGTAATGATTCTCCCCATATGTGGCTTGACAACAGGGCTCAAACCCAGGACCTTCAGCACTGCAGCACAGACCTCTACTACTTCAACTAAAGGAGTAACTCATTAGCTGGTAGCATTAATAGGCTGTTATCCTCTAGCACACCAGCTGCTGAGAGAGATGTGACACACACACTGCCAGCGTGTTAGGTATTCACTAGAAAACGACCTGTTCTTTCCCTTCTGTAACTGGGATTTCAACATTGATCTTTGTCCTCAGTCAGGATGAAAAGTCAAAATATTGACACCATCCACGGGATGGGAAGTTCAGAAAAATTTCTACTTGGAAATGTTTTTGTTGTTATGGCTTGGTTTTACACAGAAACCCACCTGAGCTTCATGAGATTTGTATTCAGATGCCTCATGCCCTGGTTCTCTGCTATGAGCCAGTCTCCCCGGATGGACTACAACTCCCATGATGCATTGTGATCGTTCAACTGGGGAGGGGGGAATTGTGGTACATCATGGAGGATTGATTTAGTCCAGTCTAGAACCCAGCCCTCAGATAAGGATGGGGGCATGAGATGCCTGAACTAAAACTCGCATGAGGCATTGCAGCAACTCAGACAGACACAAGCTAATGTTGAATTGACCCAAACCAAAACATTTTGATTCAGGTTAAGAAATCAGAATGTTTAGATTTGGGTCAACCTGAAAATTGTTTCAGTTTTCTTGACGAAAATTTTTCAATTTTGTCAAAAAATATTCAGCTTTTTCCTGTGGGACTTTGATTTTGTGGAGACGTTTTCTGTCAATAAAACAAAACAAAAAACAAATATCCAAAAAAAACTTTTCAGTTGAAAATTCCCAATCAGCTCTAATTGTTAATATACTGCATATAAATTATTTAATGCAGAGAAAGAGCAGCACACTGCTTTGAAACACCCAGTGTTAAAGCTCCTGGGGTAATGTGTGTTCTGTCTTACTAAAAAGAAAGTTGTACGTGGAATTCTTTTTCTTTGCATGTGAAAGCTGCAGAATGACTCTGCAGTGATAAAGCATTCCCTTTGGGAACAGAGAGAAGAGTTTGCCTTCATTCATCTTGTAATTGCTCTGCTGATTCCAGCTTGTATGCAATGAGCTGAGCTTCTGAAAACCATTTTAGACCAGCAAACCAAGAATAAATGGGCTTTGTGCTCTGGTTGAAGATCAATTTCTAAGAGTAAAGGAAAGAGGAAATTCATAAATCCCCCAGCAGTCGAGGAGCAATTTTTGTACAGGTCTTGTTTATCCTTCAAGTCACTTGCTGGGATATTTGAAGTAATAAGATTCTTCAGAGACAGAAACAGTTAGACTTGCTCATATGCTTCAGGCAGGATTGGAAGGGAACAGGTGCAAGTGAATTTGTTCCATTTGCTCAAGAGCTCATTTCATCTGACCCTTTCCTCTATTCTCATTATTTTAAAAAAATAGCAAATATTAAGTCTCACTGTCAGCTTTTTACATGTACGTCACCTGCTCATAAAGGGGGCTTTGCATTCACCATTTGCTCCCAATATAAATCCCTTGGGTTACCATTAAGAATCCAGTGACTATTAGTGCAATTTATAAAGTGTATAAAATGCTTTCTGGTTGTAGGATTTGGTAAGCGATAGCGTCATCACAAAGTCTCACTCTTGTGATTGCACTGTAACTGCACCTGCTCAGATCACTGTAAAACATTCCTCTCTCTCCACTGCAGGTGTGTCAGTTTGTTTTCTCTGTGAACGGAATGTACGTTCTGCATTTGGACTATCCGACCATCAGCAGCCTCATAATGACGGGACCACGAACGCTTGTTCTGGAGGTCATGGAAGCCGTTGAATAAGTGAAGAATCCTCTCCTCATCACTGTTCCAAGAGGCGGGATGCTTCAGCTACTAAAGGATGGAGTGATCAGTTACATGAGTCTGCTAAAATTAGGGGACGGACCAAACCTGGTCTCTCATTCTAAGAGACTAGGCCTGAAATGTAGCCTGACATTTTGACTTGTCTTAAGTAATTGGAATCTCATGGGGCAGGTCTCTTGGGCTCAGACAGGACTGAGGTATTTGTGGCTCAGTGCCTAATCCTGAGAGATGATGAGCACCCACAGCTCCTTTTAGAGTCAATGGAAGTGCTTGGCCACGCTCAGGATTGGGTCCTTAGCGCACATGGTCCTTTCACCTACAAGGACCTGAGGTCAAGTCGCAAGTTAAGTAAGAATTTAACTGAGTTTGTTTGATCTCCAGGAACCGGTAAGTGATGAGAAGCTTGTTGGTTTTGTTTAAAAAACCTACCATTCCGTGTGATGACCCTGAGCAGAATATCTGAGCTCAGGAGACTGCCCAGCACGCAGAGTCAGCTAAAAACGCCTTATCTGAAAGCTGTACACACTCCAGATGATGCAGTACATGGCGCTGGTGACCACATCAAGAAATAAAGGAAAGAATGCCCCAGTGAGTTACGTTTCCTTATAAACAGGAAAGAGACCCCTTTTCCAGATGGAAGTTGACATACTCAAGGGAAATAACTTTTATTTTTGAAGCATCTAAGAGGTTTCCAACATTTAATTTTTTGAAAATGTCTTTTTAAACTATATTTTTAAAACTACTGTAGCTGAAAGTGTCTTTTTTAAATAAAATCTGTTTAGATGCTGATTTGTCAGTGTTTTCATATTTGATTAGATAGTTCCTCTTCCATCACTTTCTTCAGTGCACAACATGCCTCCCTCTAATGGTGTAATGTCTCATAAAACTGATATCTGATGAAGCCCACGAAAGCTTATGCTCAAATAAATTTTAGTCCCTAAGGTGCCACAAATACTCCTGTTCCTTTCTTTTAAGGGTGATGCAAATCCTAGTGGAGATTATATATGCACAGCCCACTATGGAGTGAATTAGATGCAGCATATTATTAATCATAACGAGAAACTGGTCTTCAGTTGACTGTGCATCGTGCTGACAATTTGTCCCTAGGATTGCTTGAAGTGAAGAGAAATTAGTGATGTGTTAAAACTCTGTTCCAGGTTCCAGGGTCAATCAGTGGCAGGGCATTTGTGCCAGAGAAATCTGATTCTAAGCATTAGGGATGGAAACCTGGCTTTATAGAAGTCAATGGAATTTTTGCAATTTATTTCGTTGAGGACAAGATTTCACCCTGTTGGATTGAGAGTCACTTACTCAGCAGCTAGGTCCAACGAATATTTATTAAGGCAAAACACTCAGAGTGGTGATCAGTTACTCACAAGTGGGAAGCTTATCAGGATGATCTCTTCACAGTCAATGATACAATATAGCTTCAACCTCCCTTTGTTACACAAACTTCTTTATAACTTTTTTGTTATCTTATACATATGTATTAGTCTCTCATTTCCACATTAAATCTCTTCCTCTGTCAGTAGAGGTTTAGTGGGAGTTCAAACCGGTCTTTTCTAGCTTATTAGTTACTTTATCTTTTCTTGTCCTCTCATACATGATTGCTTAGCAATTTCTTACATGTGCACAACACTCAACAGGATTACTCTGCAGTTTCTTACACATACACTCTTCTACTTATGCTTACGCTGTTAAATGTTATCAGGACCGACTTGTCAAATCTACAACAGGCTTCTGTCAGTCCTAAATATGCCTTCGCTCGCAACACTTGTGAGTTAATTCATCACTGGAGCTGGCTGGGAAATGGAATTTCTGTCCTGGGGGGGTTGGGGGGAGGGAAAATTTCTTGGACTCTTTTCATCCTGGAATGGTACAAAAAAGCCAAAAACTCAGTTTTGTTTTTTTCCAGACCTGAAATTCTGCAATATTTTATTTTGGGAACACTGAAAGATTCCTGCTGCATCTCTGACATGAAATATGCCCAGTCAGCTAGCCAGGCAACTAGAGAGTCCAAAAAGCTTGTCTATCAGTCAGGTGGGCAGCCCAGTAACTCATGTCATTTGGGGCCTAAATTGGAGCTGACCTTCTGAAAATCTGAGCCTGGTTGTAGATGCTGAGGACTTGTAAAAATCTGTTCCCAAGTGTGCATCATAAATGGACATGGCTGTAGAAATGGCTGCTCTGTGGTTTTACTGCGGCCCCTTGCAGTGCCTCTGCTGTTGATGAAAGACAACTATTCATTCCCCTATCACTGGTGCAGCTAGCATAGGGATTTGTTGTGATACTGCTCAGCAAATCACTGTAATATCGGACAGCAAGATACTGTAGTGGAGGATACACAGAGGTCCTCGCAGGCACTACTGGGAAACTGGGCAGTCTTTCAATCCATTTATCAAGATGCTGGCAGTTCCCATTTCCAGCTAGGTGAAATAAACCGCATGCAAAGAGAGCTGATTGGTACCCAGAGCATCTTAACAGATACACTCGTTTAAACTCCAGTTTGACTTGGATGCATAAGTAGTGTGTCAACTCTAGGATCTACTCCAAATTGTAGGGTTCTCTCTAAGTGTAGGAAAGGCCAGTAAAGGTCCATGTTGTCAGGTTCCCATGCAGTGATCTCAAGGCAGGTAGAGAGGGATACCATACCAGCCTTTCTTTGGATCCAGAACTGAGCTCAGAGGCCCAAAACCTAGGAATGAAGTTTTGATCTGGATCAAGATTTTTTCCCAATGTTCAGATGAGGGTGGGGCACAGTGTTCCATTTCATGCATACTTTTAATTTTAGGATAAACAGTAGCAACTATAGGTAGCTCTTAAAATCCATGGGAGTTCCGAGAAAAGTAAATTGCTTTAGTTAAAGGGAGAAGTGAGTGGATTAGAGTGAAGGAATTATGAAACACACTTTGTTTTCTTTTGTTAAGTTTGAAGCTGTTTGTTTCAGTTTTTGCATGAACTGTATTATATTATAATAATTTGTGTAATAGTAAAAGTATGAAATAAAGCACTTTTATGTATTTTTTCATATTTCTGAAATGAAACTTTTCAGAAATTTCATTGTGTGGAAAACTTTTGCCTTTTCATTCTGATTCAGGATGAAAGAAAATTCCAAAATGTTGGAATTTCCCATGCAATGGAAATTCCAGCTTTTTCACCAGCTCTAATTGTGCCACACTAGGATAATCTAATTGTGCCACTGTTAATCACTGGAGATCTCTTCTACAATCTAGTCTAAAATTATGCCGCAGTAAGGATGTCACTGTCATCTGATGTATTCTGGGCAGTGGGTCCAAACTCTAGACCTTTCATTGAACCTTGACAGTGCTGCTGGTGGGAGAAGAGGATTCTTTCAGAATAATCTCCAGTTGCGAACCTGACTCTCTAACTTTGGCGATAGGTCAGCTACAAAAGCTGACAGTATTTCACTAACACTACTGTTTTCACGGGATTTTGGCTGAGAACAGTGTAAATCTTGCACGCGCTGCTAATGTTGTGAAACTTCCACAATTTGTGGCCAGAATTTGACCCAGCAGTTAATAAGTAGCCTCAAACTCTGCTCCCACGATTTGGGTCCCAGGCTTGCAAAACTTACAGGTGTGCTTAACTTCGCTCAAGGACATGCAGGATTAGGGCCTCTGAAACGTTCAGGCAACTTAATCAGATGTGGAAATGTCCAGCTTGAAGCAATCTCTAATTCTGAGTTAGTAAAATGCAAGGGAATTCCATTTTGCCTTCCTTGCTGCACTCCAAAGAAATTCATAGATCTCCTCCTTGCTGGATGGTCAGTATTTGAGCCCTCCCAATATGCTTAACAAACTCAAGCATGGTTTGCAGAAAAATAAAATAATCTATTTTACAAACCAGGTTTGATCAGCCATATGTAGCAGTCCAAATCTGAAGTGTTGTTCTGTGCTTGGTGCGTAAAGAGGGTGGGGAGAAATCAATAGTGCGTCCTCTCTCTCTTTTCCTCTCTCTCTGTCAGCAGTCGAGAAATCTTTCAACTATTCTGAGAGGCGGGCGAAGTGCTGGCTTCCTTTGTCAGGGATCAAGAATGTAGTCGGATTCTTTGCACCTCCCCAGCCAACTTCAGGGAAAACAAATTGAAAAGCAAAGGTTTGTGACAGATCCTTGTTGGTTTTGAAGCTGTTTCGATTTCTCTGTGCTAGGCTACAGGGGGCTGTATGGTTTTGTAGAGTGTGCTTTTTTGCCTATAATCTTTCCTTTCTCTTGACAGAATAAAGAACTCTTATAGACTTGAAAACTTTGTGAAAGTCCCAGCTAGTGCACTGACCTAGCCAAAGTTTGATGGTTTTGTACAGCTCTCAATTCCATAGCGACAGCAGGTCCTGAAAGCTTAGAACTTTGGTCTCTTTAAGGTGAAGTAACTTTTAGACTCATGTTATCCTGTGATGAAGTCTAAATTCCCCCAGAACTGACAGGAATGTCTTTCTTATAATCATTTGATGCTCTGTAGATAGTGAATGATTCCATTAGAGAGTTTTGATCTTGAGTGAATTTTTTGTGGCACACAACCTGAGGGAATTTCTTATGAGTGAAGTAGTTAGAAGGGTTTCTTAGCTCACAGCTGAAGGTTTGATGATAATCCTGGTTGTCTGGATTGTGTTTCCCTAGCTGTTTCTGTGTTTATACGCTTGTACCAAACTGGTACTAAGCTTATCTATGGTTTGGGGAATTTTCATGCTGTAAGAGAACCTAGTACCTTAGTATTCCTTTGAGGTTTTTCTCTCCTAATCTTTCTGCAGCTTCCAAGTCCCTTTGGAATCCTATTAACAGCATCTTTAAATTCTCTTCAATTTACCTGTTGAACATGGTGAAGGTAAATACAGGAGCGAAATCAAAGGTGCTATGTGCCTTGCAGGGGGCGTGAGAAAATATTGGTTTAGAGGAGTCCTGTCCCTTTGCTCGTTTTATACAGCACAACATGCAGCCCCGACTACATAATCAAAAGTGTGGCAGGTGCTGGAAAAGCATCCCACACAGTGTTTTGGTGTCCGTAACAAGGCATTTTTCACCCCAAACCCCACACTTTTTTGAAAAATTCCCAACCAGCTGTCGCACCTTTTCATGGGTGTTTTTTTTTCAAGTCTGATTTTTAGAAATGTTCAAGTCCTGAGATAGCAAGTCACCCCATGATGCTAAGCAGGTATCTCTTCCTGGGATTTGGAGCAGGTGACTGACTCTGGAAGGTGTTTGGGAAGCTTAGAACTAACTGAGTTTACCAGCTCCAGGTGTGTCAATTTCTGAAGGGAAATTCCACTCGGTCAAGGATGCTGGCTTCACCTGTTATCTTCTCCCATCAGTATCTTTGTGGTTTTTCTCATGCAGCCTCCTGTGAATGGAAAATCCTCTCTGAGCTAGGCCGTAACACTGCACCTCAGCAGACCTGCTTGAAAAAAATGCCAATTTTGTAGAAAACCTAATTTTCTTTGGTTGAAAATAAAATTTTTGAAAAACTTCTATTGCAAACTTGGAAAATGTCATCCGGTGCTAACTTTCAAATCCCACTTCAAATTGCACTTGATACTGATGGGAAATTGCAAATTGACAATGGCTAGGGGAGAAGGTTGCTAATATAAATGAATTCAGTGTTTTTAATGATCAGGAACCAGCTAAGCCAGACAATGTAAATGCATGCTCTTCTTGCTGGCTCTTTTTGCTGCTAGCTTCATCCCTTCCTACTGTTGATGTTAGCTTGTTGCATCGTTTTAAATTAGACCATCTATGATTATGTGGCAGGGACAATTTCCTGATGCATTTGTGCAGTACCCAGAACTCTGAGCCTGATTGGAGCTTTTGAGTGCTACTCCTATATTATAATAATGACAATGTTATTATTATTAGACCCACTTTGAAAGGTGGCAAATTCCACCTCCTCAGGAAATCCTAGTGACTGGGAAATAGGTATCATGTGCTCTATGTAATGTCCATGAATTTCTTCCCTGAGAAAAATAATGGGAGAAAGGAATCCACAGGCCTGAGGCTCTGTGCTGTCAGAAGGGATGATGTCATATTGGTCCTGTCAGTATCTTGCACCTCACCTCTGCATGGCTGAATGCTTGCACCATTAATGGCAGAAATAAACAGGTGGAACAACATGGGAGGCGGTTTTCTGTTCAGCAGTTAACCCTTAGGGTCTGAAATCTCACTCACCTGCTGTTGGGGGAGGGATAACACTGCCTGACTTTCATCCACACTTTCCAGCTGTGGATCTCAAAACATTTTACCCAGAAGCTCAGTATTGTTGTGTTCACTTTACAGGTGGGGAAACTGAGGCACAGAGGTGACGTGACCTACCCAAGGTAACCCAGCAGGCCTGTAGCAGAACCCAGGTCTCCTGAGTCCTAGTCTAGTGCTCTATGCACTAAGCCATAAGGATGCAGGTGTAGTTCTTACCCTTGGGTAATTTTCTGAGTCAACACTTGATAAACACGATAAATATACACCTCTACCCTGACATAACCCTGTCCTCGAGAGACAAAAAATCTTACTGCGTTATAGGTGAAACCGCGTTATATCGAACTTGCTTTGATCCACCGGAGCACACAGCCCCGCCCGCACAGAGCGCTGCTTCACAGCATTATATCAGGTCGTGTTATATCAGGGTAGAGGTGTATTACTCTCCCCACTGAAGCTTAAAGGTGCAATCTTCTGTCTGAATCAGAATATTGTAATGGGTTTGATCTAACACCCATTAATGTAAATGGGATTTTTTATATTGAAAGGCATTATATAAGAGCCCGGTGTTATTAATCACTTTGCTTTCTTTCTTTAATGGACTTTGGATCCAGCTTAATCTTTGCTGAAGTGGAGAAACCCATGTACAATTCAATATTATTCCTCCAGATGGCATCCTCTTTGCCTCTGATCTTCCTAGCAGAGCTATGGGAAAGATTGCTGGCATAATAAATAAAGAACAGTTAAAAAAATTAATATTCCTAATTTTAATTCAGGGCCTTTTTGGCAAGTCCCGAATTGTTGGCTTTGCATCAGGCATTCATAAAAAGGTGGGCTTTGCATTTTTTTGATATGAAGGTTGATCCTTACCTCAACATAATTTCAAAATGTGGATATTTTTCCATGAAAATATCTATATAAAATGGAAATGAGAAGCAAGATGCTGAAGCTTTCAGATTTTCAACGGCAAATTGCAATTGTTTCACACAGCCACGTGCCTTGCAATGAACACAGTCACTGCAGGGGTGTAAGTTAACTACCATATGTTGCGACTTGCATGTTTTTCCATTGCAGCATTTTACAGTTCCTGGAGTAAAAGTGTAGGAAATTCTGGCTGACCTACCATTTTTTCCTTTTAACTAATGAGGAGCTGACACAATTGGTGGGAAACAGAAACACCCATTGCTTCATGTTCTCTGTGTGTATATATATATCTTCCTACTGTATTTTCCACAACATGCATCCGATGAAGTGGGCTGTAGCCCGTAAAAGCTTATGCTCAAATAAATTTGTTAGTCTCTAAGGTGCCACAAGTACTCCTGTTCTTTTTGCAGAAATTTTCCAGAAGACACTTTATAACTGTCCATCATCTTGTACTAAATCAAAATTTTGCTGTAGAGTGAATGATAGAACTAGTGTATACAACCTGTCTAAGTCAAAAGTAATAAGACTGAACAGTGTGGCTGTAGAAGTGGCAGGGGCTGATTATATGTTGGACTATGTGAAATGAGGCCAATAGAATAAAGTTCAAACATAGGGACCATGAGACATTGGGCCTGGAGTTCCATCACTTGAATTGGTTTTGCCCTGTTGGACCTGATTCCCAGCCTGTTGAAGTTGATGGGAGTGCTTCCATCGACCTCAGGGAGCTTTGGAGTGGGGTCCTCTGTCCTGATTCACACCAGAGTCAGAGAGGAGAATCAGACTCTTGGTTCATAAACAATACGCTCACTTACACTGCTGTAGATTCAGAGCCGCTCTTTAGAACACCACATCGAATTTCCCCCCTTGGTGTATAGTTGGAACAGTTTGTCCAGGGATACCTCAGGTTCTTGCAAATCTCTTTATGTTGTGTGAACGAGCAACGAGCCAAGGCCATTATGTCTCATGACTGTGGCAATGGAAGAGGGGCTTGTCACTACCTGATGAGAGCAGTGGAAATGGACTGGGTAAATAACCCACCGAATGTTTCCATAAGAGAAAAATCCCTCTTTTCTGCATGAAGATGAATTCCTCTGATGTTAGAGAAGGGCCAGAAGTAGGAACCCCAGATCCATAGTTTGAACCCCTATCCCAAATTCCAGGGCTGTCTAGCTTCAGGGCATTATAAGGAAGGGACCAGTCAGAAAATCCAGGTTTGGATTCATCAGGTTTGGATCTAGGGGTTTGGCTCAGACCTTTCACTTCAGATGTCCAGTTTAGAGTTCAGATTGACAACTGTTTGCCCAACACGTCAGACCATTATCAAGGTGAATTAAGGACTCGCTCTCAAGATTGGCAGGCCCAAAGTTGGCATCTCCCCAGCTCTTTTAAATAAAACAAACAAACCACACACCCCTTGCCCTGTATTTTAGCCAGATGAATGTAATACCTTCAGAGAGAAATTGACTGGTGGTGTGGAGGGCCAGTGTTCGGATCTCCCTTGCTGTTACACCTGGTGGTAAAAAAGTGTTTTGTTTTTCATGAAAAGCTGAGAGGGAAACTGGAAAAAAAAATCATTTTCACTTAAATATCTTGTGGATTTTCTCAGGTTTTCATTGAAAAACTGAAAACAATAATTGTTCATTGCCTGAAGCTCTGCAAAACATTGAGGAAAATTGGAAATTTTGTCAAAAAGCCTTTGTGTGTTGGTGGTTTTAATTTTCTTTTTCAAAACAAGTTTCGATGCAAAGTTTAACAGGTTCTACCGGCTGAATAGGAACTGTGTGGGGTACTGCAAGGCACCCTGCACCAGCCCTACGGGATATGGCTGCACTGCAGCTGGGAGCTGGCTCAGAAGCCAGCACCAAAGGCTTAGTGGAGGCCACTGCGGGACCATGGATCTGGGTTTATGCAGGTCTAGTGGCCTCCACTCTTGTGCAGCTGGCCTAGAGGAGCTGCAGTGGCTATTCCAGCTTAGCCAGTAGCAGTGTCATTGAGACAGCCCAAGAATCAAAAAGTTTGTTTTTCTATAGGACCTACGTAAATGACAATTGGTTTTACTTTAATATTTCTTAGGAATAAAACGGGGGGTTTAAAATGTTTAAAAATGGTTAACTGGTAATGAGATCTGGATTTTATCCCCCAGAGGCCTGTAACATTTTGAAGGCCCTATCCTGCAAGGTACTGAGTGCCCTTAACTCCCATTGAACAAGGAAAGCAAAGGATCAGGGTCTTAGACAGTGCAAATATATGGCCTAAAGCACGGTTATAATTGTCCTTTGATTGCACTTCACCTTTCCTTTGTGTTGCCCAGAGAACCTGACAAGCTCATGATCTCCTGCTGCCTTCCCTGGGCAGCCATGCCTCACGCTGTTGCCTTTCTAGCTAATGAGAGCTTTGGCGCGAGAGAGAGGAAACGAATTGCTTTAAAAACCCACAAAACACCTTCTGGGGGGTGGGGTGGGAGAAGAGCGGAATCAAAGGAAAGTCCTCGCTGGCACCGGGGCAGAAAGTGATACGTAAAGAGACGCTTGCTGTCAGGCACTGATTCTTCGGAAAGCTGCAGGAGCCGGGATGAGATTGCCTGGCAGTGCAGGAAGGCAGATGGAGGCAGGCAAACTGCCCACCGAGTTAGTCCTGCAGTGACATGACTGAAACTGATGGCCTCCTGCGGGAGGAGCTGCTTTGCTCTACCTTTGTCATCCAGCTTGTGAAGCAGGAGGCGTTGCGGAGAAAGGGCTGATTGCACTGTGTAGGAATTGGGTACCAAGCGCTATACATTTCGCTCTGCAGCCAGCCTCTCCCATACTGCTGGTGTTTTGATGCAGGCGAAACGGGCTGAGTGAAGTTTCCCAACGCAGCCCTGGCGAGTGGGAGCGAATAGTCTGTGTGTATCAGTGTTAGCAGGTGTGCAGGTTCCCCATGATGTTCTGAGGCTGGAGCAGCAGAGGGATTCAGCATTTGTGAAACTATACGCTGCTTTTATAGCAACTTCTGGCTTTTTGCATTGCTGGTTTCCTAAGCCCCCAAAGCACGATAATTGCTCATTCAGCAGCGGCAGAGGCAGGCAGCACCCAGAGCCGATCCCAGGTCTTGAGTTTGTGGAGCAGGCATCTCTGAACTACGAACCGTAAAGCACTCAAGGATCTGCCAACAGTAGGGAAAGACTCCCACTGACTGGGTTTTGGCTCCTAAGCCACCGTACGGGCGCAGGAGTTTGCACTGCAGGTCTGTCTGCATGACGAATGGTGTAGGATTGAAGCCCTGGGTCCATGCAGACCTGGATGTGGATCTGAATTTTGTCGCTGTCAATGTTTTAGTTGTACAAGGTTCTCAATCCCATTCCCAGAGTTTTGCTTTGAGTTTAGGGTTTGAACATGCCTTGAACCAGGCAACACCTTCAACTTTGAATCCAAATATTCCTCCTCTTTTCAACCCTGCTCAGGAGACAAGTCAAAACAAAAAACTATCCATATGTGTCCCTGGTGTAACATCAGTGAAGTTAGGCCAAGAATTAACTTGGCCTTCATCTCTGGACTGCTGGCGCTACAAGCGCAATCAGGTGTGTGATTATAAAGCTGCGTCCCTTCTGCTCCATCCTCACAACAATCGCAATGTCAAACAGTCTGTGCTTTGAAGAGTGTTCATTGAATAATGCTTCTCTTGTGGGCATTAAGTGTGGACTTTCCCTCCCCTTATATGTATTCCAGAAACCCGAGAGAGGTGCTGGGTTATTCTGATGTAGCTGTGTTTTGACTTTTGCTGTGATGATTGGGAAAAAATATATATTTTTTTATTTTCAAAAACCCAGGCAATTCTGAATTCAAAATTGCCAATTTTGCTGATGATACTTACACTGCAGCAGACTAGAACTGCTTTTCCACACCTGTGTGGGCTTCACAGTGCTGAGCAAAGATAAAAAAAATGTTGTTTAAATCAAGAAGATGTAAAGAAACACAGGGCCAGCGTCTGCTCTGTTAGCTGTGTTGAAAATAGTGATGGTCCTGGAGGCTGAATGGCTCATCGTAGATGGCATCAGTGTAAACGTCATTACATTGCCCGTCAGTGAACCCCTCAGTCCAGTCTTAGGGTGACCACTGCTAGGCGTGAGAGGGGAGCATTCACTCTTCTGCCTGTTTATCAACAAGGGAGCCAAATTAGTCCATGCAGTAAGTGCGGTTTTGTTTGTTATGTGGTTAGACATAAAGTGCCTTTTCCTCTCCATATAGGACCAGGACGTCATGCTGAGTCACAGGTCCTTCTTGTTTGCCTGCATCACCTTGGCAAGTCATGTCATAGGACACGCGAATGGTCAAGGTAAGCGGGGCTCTCTGATCACTTTTAAAATAGGCATTGGATACAATAATTACGGGAGTGGCTGTCACCTGAGCTAAGCTAACAGATCTAGTTGGTCAGCTTCATCACATTTCTTGGTTTGTTTGTAACCCGATAACTTTGGAACACTGCACCTGATCTGTGTGTGTGTGTGTGTTGGGAAGGGTTTCAATCTGGTGTTCAGTTTTGATCCTTTATACAGAGAGACCCAAATGATGGAATTTGGAACCGGGGTCAAATCCAATTCAAGCCATTTCTGTTTTGGATACCTGGAAGTACCGACCCAGAATCTGAAAATGTAGCCCCAGAAAGACATCATTTGATATGAGAGGCCCCACATCTGAAAGGCAGACACAGTGATGGGCAGGGTTGAAAGGGAATGTTCTTTGTCTGTTCACACTGGAGAAGGTAACCCTGTCCTAACCCCCTGCAGGACTTTGGTTTTGTTTTCAGAATAGGACTAAAACTGGTATAAGCTGTCAGCAGCCAAAACGCTGACTGCGTCCAAATTACACTGGCAGTTTGCAAGGTTTCCTCGTCAGTGCAGAATCCTGTCATTTCCATGCCAGCTAAATTGCTCTTTATCCATAAGTGAGTGTCTGATTCCCAGAGCTCCCCCTGGTTTCCTGCAAACTAAGGTCAGCATTACAAACAATGTCAAGGAGGTGTCTTGCTTTGTGGCATCTCACATCTCTCCGTGCCAGGGAGAGAGGGAGAGATGCTTCAGTTCCTAAATATAGTCCAGTAAGTCCCTTATATAAGCACTTAACAAAGGCTCCCACACAGAGACTTATTATGATTTTGCATCTTCGACCTTGCACCGCCTCTGGCTATGCAATCCCAGCATCTCCTGCCTTCCGGGGACAGGCACTAAATGGCTAAGGGTCTGCATTGTCTGAAGGCACCTGAGTGCCAGATGGATTCAAGTGATGTACCCAGGTGTCCCACTTCAGAGTCAGGCTGGTTCCCAAGATGCAGCCATTAATAAAGGACCCTTCATCTTTTCAACGCTATTGGGTTGTTAAGGCCTGAGCTGTCGCAGCATCACAAGAAAGGTTAGCGGAACAAGTCTGAACACAACTGGGATAACTACGCACAGAGCACACGTGCTCCTAACGTGGATCTCCATGCCACCTGGTTGGCTGGCGGTAGTGCTTCCTTAATTCTCTGGGCTGACATTGCTGTAGTGCTGGGTAGATGATCAGGCGGGTAACTGGAGGAAGGTGATTCATGTGGTGACGGGGGAGTTTTAAAGTGCAGTTATGGCCAGAAAAGTGGTTTTAAAAAATTACGGATCCACTTCCTTTGCTGATGAAAATAATCGCTTCTGCTGGTAGCACTGGAGAGCCAATCCAGCTCCCGGAGAGAGAGAATTCTATTCTGTAGAATGGCTCATGAAGTTCCTGTAGCATAATTATTACTTGGGATTGAGGAATGAGCAGGGAAAAGCTTACGTTGACTTTTAGCAGCTGAGGCTGGGTTTGCAGGCCTGGTGGTTATGCAAATCCTCTTCTTTATTTTTATTTGTAAATTGAACAGTTTTGAAGAAGAAAACACAGAGAGAGAAAGATGAAACCAATTTTCCACCAAATAGGAGTCCAGGGCAAACTAAGAGTAAATATACCTCAGAGAAAACAGGCAATGTTATCCAACATAACAGAAGATTTAAGTTGAGGACTGGGATCATAGCTGTATAGCGGATCAAATGGAAGCATGCTGGACAGACCTATCTAAAGAGTCAGAAGAGAGGTCATGAGTTAGCTTGATTGCCTTCATCTTTATTTTGGTCAAACGTCCCTGTCGTCTCTGACTGACTCTATTAATATTTATGCTCCTGGACATAAGCAATAAAGGTTTAGGGAGGCTGATGTTCAAGGCAATGAGTGTGATATTCTAGTAGCTCTTATCAGTGACTGGGAGACATAAACCCAACTCCTAGAAAGACCTGCTAAGCCTATGGAATCCTGCATCGATATTCAGTGCCCCAGTTCAGTTCTGGTTTTCCTTCTTTCTTTGTGTCAGATCAATACAGGGCAGCCTTAGACAGATCACACCTAACATAGCATTGGTCAGGTCACCTCTGCCCTCATTTATAGTGAAACTTACATAACAGCTGGTGGATTACACTGGTGTTACCTACAGTCCAAGTTCTGGTCCCTGCATAATTGCCAGAGTAAACAAGTTGCATGTAGGAAAATGACACAGGCTAGGTCTACCTTGCAGCTGGGGGCAAGCCTCCCAGCCCATGTGGATAGATCTGTGTTACAGGGCTCATGCTAAAAATAGCTGTGTTAGACCAGTGGTGCCATGTTAAAAAGGAGTGAGTACATTAACTCTTTTGGTGTTCCACGCAGGGCAGCGGCAGGGTGGACACTCAGGTGGAGAGGTGCCCTTAGTTTGAATTGGGTTTCAGCTAGAATGGCATCGGGGGTGAAAAGCAGAAGTGGCGTGAAAATGCGTTTGTGGTGCTTGTTTTCACACGCCGAGTGATCACACGCCGCCAGCATTTGCTTATCACGGGAGAGCAGGGGTGAGTAAACGCTGTATTCCCCAAGTGAGACGTGACGGGCGTTTACCTGTAACTACACTATTGGGGTGGATGTTGTGGCTTGGGCCGCAGCCTTGGCTCTCAAGCCCAGGGGGTCAGGTGGGCTTGAGATCCTGAGCTGCAGCTCACATCGTGATGTCCCCTGTGCTGTTTGTAGCAAGCTAGGTCGAGCCCTGTGAGCATGAGTCTGGTTACCTGGGCGGGGAGGCTCACTTCCAGCTGTAGAATAGACACACCCACCAGGGCCAATGCTAGTCCATTGCCGGGTCTAAGCAGAAATATTTTGAGGGGTCCCCACACAACACATACTCATAATTAATAGGTTGCCCCCTTGAGCTGCTCGGAGCCCTAAGCAATTGCTTAGTCTGCTTGTGCCTAGAGCCAGCTCTGATACCCACAATGCTCTGTTATGAAGTCACCTTCTAGGGATTTAGGTGACAGTGGGATTAGACCACTGGATCTAAGTAGTGGCATCCCACTCTTGAACCTGTCCTCCTGTCCCCTCTCCACAAGGCTGTGGGAGACTGCCGTGAACTGTGCTCTGTGACATGCAGGGAGCATGAAGGTCTCCTGGGTAGCCTCTTTGCACCTGGCCCCTTTCAGCAGCAGGTCCATGTGTTCAGAACCTTCTGGGTACGTGGTTAGTTCTTGGGTGTCTTGGAAGGCGGCAGTCTGTCTGGATTTGAAAGAACATATATCCATGCTGTGTACCTGACAATCCTCCAAGGCTTCCATTTAGAGCCTGGCTATAACTCCACGTCATTTGGAGAGCAGGGTTACAATATCAAAGAGTGCATGTAGAACCCAAGGCAGACAGACAGTGGGGCTTTCAGGGAGCTGGAACTCATTTGCATCCAGGATATAACAGCTCTATAGAGAGTCTTGTCCTTCTCATATTCATCTGCGGGCATTCTGGCCTTTTAAACTTTTGGGATCCTAGAGTTAGGGCTGAAAAGCTGGATGGCACATGTCCATCAGAAGACAGCTCCCTGTTTCATCGCACTATGAATCCATCATTGTTCCATTCTCTTTCCCCATTTCTGTTTAGATTTGACTCTGGGTCTGGTCCTTCCAACACTCTCTGCCCCTGCTCTTTAAAAGACAGGGTGCGGGGGAAGGAACAAAGACTTTTTTAATTTCCTCTATTTTGTTTTTGCCTGGGTGGTATGTGAATCTGAGCCTTGTTTTCCCAAAATAGTTGTCTGCTAGTTGAGATGTTTTCGGGAAATGCCTGGATCAAAAGGTTAAGGTGCAGATGTTGGGCTGAAACAAGTAGGCCCTCATTGCCTAAACCATTGCTAGCTGCTGCTTTGTGTTTTGGGTTGTGACTACCCAGTAAAAGATGACAGAAGGCATTTGAGTGGAAGACGTTTTCGATCCGAGTGGGCACTCAGGATAGTGCCATTCAATGGGAGGTTTTTCCCTACAAGCACAGTTGGTCAGTTCTGAACATTGAACCTCTGTGTGTTTATAAGTTTGCTGTCATTAAACACAAAGTAGGGGAGGGAAAAGGGTTCCTAATGGTTTCCAAGGAATAGTCAAACTCCTCGACTTTGATGATTTGTCCAGGCTGTGTTTTGCTCCTCAATAATGTTGTTCATTGTTGACTTTTATCTTTTAGGGCCTACATTTTTTTAGGGGGTCTCTCTGTCTTTGCACATTTCACAAACGCAGATGTGTATATGTATTTGCAAAACAGTGAATGGTCACTGCAACTGCTAATTCTATGCACAATTCAGTATTTGTGCATTCGCTTACCAGTTTTCCATGTGCAAATGCTGCCTTTTAAACTGTGCACCTGCAACTGCATTCCTAATTTTTGCATTACGTTACAACAATTGCATGTGCAACTCTGGTAATCGTGTATGCAAATAACCATAATTGGCCATTTGCATTCTTAGTTACCACTTTGCCTTTGCAATCATGGTGATTACAAATGAAATGAGCAATTGTTTCCACATTTTTGCTGCACGTTTTTGAAAATGCAGTCAGAGGACACACTCCCTTGTTGAATTTCATGAGTGCAACGAGGGAAACTTACTGAAAAGGTTGCTTTTACTTTGTTTGTGATATTCAGGTGGAGGGACAATCCTGGTTTACACCCTGCATCCAATCAAGTAGAGATATTTTGTAGCTATATTTCAGCTAAGAGTCATCATCATTTAAAAGAGTAACGCGAGTTTAAGGATCTAGTTGGAAGATAGGGAATCTCTCTGAAATGGAGATTTAAAGGGAATGGGTGTCAGGAATCAGGGCCTGCATCAGAGTCAGGCTGTGGCAACTTAACGAGCATGGCTGCCGTGTAATAGGCTGCCTGATTGGCTATGCTAGTGGGAAGAGTCAGCAGACCAGCACTTAAGCTCAGTAGCAGCAAGCAGCAGTTTAGTGGCTGCTCAAAGCATTTGTCTGTGGCTGAAATAGCTCCCGCACCTCCTTGTTCCCATCTGGAACCCAGCCCCACCCCTGCCTGGCCTCACTCCGGGTAACCTAGTTCTAATTCTCGGCCCTGATTCTTGGCCTCTGACTTTGGCTGTGACCAGTGGCTCTGGCTCTGGGCTCCGCTCCTGTTAACCAGTAGGCCTGACTCCTGCTCCAACCACTAGGCATGACTGCCCACATCCCAATCATGAGACTGTTAGCATGTGCCCAACATATTATAAGTCTTGCTTCTTTCTCCCTGCCTGCAGTTAATTTTCCTCTGCATCTGCTGATTGTTTGCTGCCTCCCTGCCGCAGCAGGAGGTTTTGGGGCTGGTACAAGCTGGAGCCTGCTGCCTTCAGAATTATAGTCCTGTCAAGGGTTGTTACTTACCCTTGATCAGGTTGTGTATTTTTTAACATCTGGCCTCGGAACTGCCTGGGAAACTCTCTCTGCAGAATTGCGAAACATAGAATCTCTGGGATTGTTGTACTCCTTGGCAGCTCACGTCTTACGGGCGCGTCATTTGATACCTTTCGCCTTGTTGATATCATCCTGTTTGATGCAGTCCTAATTCCGGGATGTTTGGTGGTATGCTACAGAGAAGCCTGCACCTTGAGCCGGGGTGTAAGTCGCAGCTTGAGGAGACACACCCACGCTAGCTCTGATCGCGCTATCTGCCTTGAGTAGAATCTCACCCGAGACGCTAGGTGCACGCTCAGGGCCATTAACCAGGGTGGTGGGCGGGGCTATGCTCCTTGCTCAAAGTGTAGATGTTACACTATGGTGTTGCAGGCCAGCTGGCGCAAAAGCCCTGGATCCACTTTGGTCTCCATTGCCTTTATGATCTAGCAGGTACTCAGATGCCCATGCGACTGTCCTTGCCCTCCTTGTCTCTTGTGCTGCTCTGCTTATCAGTAACCAAGAATGGAAGGTGTCTTGCTCAGTAAATTGCTGGTTATGGTAAACTCCTTAAAGCCATGGCTGGTCTGAGCCATGACAACAGACGGATTCTCCGTTAGATGAGAGGAAGGAAAACCTTCTCCTCCAAAATCGTGGGGACTGACGGATCCATCTGAAAAGCAGACAGATGGCGAGTATGTGTGGACTGTGGACTGCTTGCCATAGGTGCCTCTGGACCTAACACAAGTGATGTTTCTGCTTTTCCTCCAGGGCCAAACCGGTTGAAACTAACCGTCCTCTCGGAAGACAGGCTACAGATGAAATGGAAAGAAACAGAAGGGAACACCAATGGGTATAAGGTTCAAGTGAAGCCCATGGCAGGTACGTCCTGCTGGGATCTGGATTTGACTCTGCAAGGGATACAGGTTGCAGGAGCCGCCTGAGCCCAACTTTCAGCTAGCACACATCTAGGGGCAGGAGGATGTGGGTTTGACTGTCAATAATCTCACTGTTAGCGCTGCCGTCCTGCGCTGCCGAATGGGGTGAGGCCGCTGCTGCTTTCTGTGATGGTCTGAATACACTTCATCCATTAGTGATACTAGAACCTCCTTGTGCCCTTCACAACCTCCTCCCAGGGCTGCTGAAGCAGCAGCATCTCTGGCTGGGATTTTCAAAGCAACCTAAAGAAGACAGGCACCAACTTCCACTCAAAGCTCAGGAAAGTTAAGCTCCTAACTCCCTTAGGCACCACTGGGAATCTCGTACTTTAAGGGTACTGCTTTCTCAGCAGGGTCTTCAAAGCTCCATGGGGTATCTGTGTTTTATCTTGTGCTTGCAGGTGGGGGAACTTCTGACCTACTTTCTGTCCACATTTACAGTCTGTGCATTTCACCAGGGGATGGTTTAGAGCAGGCGTAGGCAGCCTATGGCATGGGTGCCAAAGGCGGCACACGAGCTGCTTTTCAGTGGCACTCACACTGCCCGGGTCCTGGCCACCCATCCGGGGGGCTCTGCATTTTAATTTAATTTTAAATGAAGCTTCTTAAACATTTTAAAAACCTTATTTACTTTACATACAACACTAGTTTAGTTATATATTATAGACTTATAGAAAGAGACCTTCTAAAAACGTTAAAATGTATGACTGGCACGCGAAACCTTAAATTAGAGTGAATAAATGAAGACTCGGCGCAGCACTTCTGACAGGTTGCCGACCCCTGGTTTAGAGCATCGTTTGCACACAGTCCCTTGGCTTGTCCACGCAGGCTGATTTCCTGGAATGCTTTGTGTTTCTAGATAGTCATGTCAAAGCAACGGGGGAGCAGCTCTTTACCAGTGTCCTACATACTAATTCCAGTTCCTGAGGCCTTGAATCAGCTTCTGCATATAAATACAGTCCCTGAGTGACTGGCAAGATTTAGTGTCCTGCGCCAGAAGATCCCCAGAACCCCTTGAAATGACAGCACAAACATACATTACGTACTGATTTTGTCCTCCCTGGAAAGGGGAGGTGCCCACTTTCACACCACCTTGTCTGCTGACAAGGCCATGCCTGGTGCCTTACATTTTTGTATTATTTTGATTTGCAGGGCACTTCTCTCTGCAGCCCTGAAGGTTTTACAGGAATTAGATCCACTAAAATAATAGTGAAATCCCACACAAGGCCACACACAGCTCAAATTCAGACTCTAAACTCCCTCCTCCAATAGAAAAAAAAATCCATCTAATTCTGCTGCCCCTTTTGGTAGGGGTTTTGCAGAGGGAGTTTGTAGAATTCCCAGGCTCCAGAAGACTAAGCTGGGGAGCAGATTTCAAAGTTAAGGACCCTTCCTGGGCAATATCCATCCATCTACTGCTCTCTTACGCCAAGGGATTTTTGTCAAGCACCCCTGCTGATCACAGTGGTGCGGTGCTGTCCCTGGCTGTGTCACTGAAAGGCCTTGCAGCGAAGCAGAGGAGGGTAGCTATCAGCAAGCTATCAGCAAGGAATGCATGCATGCACACCGGCTGTTGGATGGGCTTTCGCCAATGCTGCTTCTAGCTCTGCAGGGACCTGTTTGCTCAGCTGGACTTGAATGTTTCTCACTTCCCCATCCCCAGTTACAACCAGGGCTGCAGTGTGCACGGGAGATTGTCAGAATTCCAGTGATCCAGGCAATTCCCTTCTCACAGACATTCACTGCTACCTGCCTAAGGCTTTCCCTAGTGCTCAGATTTAAAGAGTAATTTCTGGACCTTAAAGAAGGCATCAGTTCAGAAGCTTAGGGGTCAGAAACCTGTCAGTCATAGTAGTTTCAGACGCATGGACCTGTCAACTCAGTCACAGACTAGCAGTCCAGGGAGCAGTTGTCTCTTTCTCTCAATGTCTCCCTTCCTCTTGGTTTTGTGACCACAAACTCCACTCAATCAGCCTCACCAGAGATGTCTCATTATAGCTGAAGCGAGCATGGGTTAGTGTCAGAGCGAGGATACTCTTTCCTTTCCCCTAGGCTTATCTGAATTGCCATTGTAACTCTAGCGCCCTCGTAGCCGAGATGGAGTCTTCTCTGCAGGCAGCTCTGGCCAAGAGAGAGCGCGCGCAGGAACGCAGCAGGAAAAAATCCCTTCCACCCCAGGGGCACCTGTTCCAAACCCCCCAGAGGAAAAGTACAATGGATATAACAAAGGGAGATATTTATTTATTTACAGAGGGATGAGAGGAGAAAAACAACAAGGGGAAATATAGGGGGAGCAGTAAAACAGGGCTGCATCCAAGACAAGGCCCAGTGGGAGCACAGTCTGGAAGGGCAGACACCGAGCAATGCGTCTGCACACAGAGTTCAGGAGTCCTGAGCAGAGTTCAGGAGTCCTGAGCAAAGTTCCAGTCCAGTGGTGAGTCTTGGGGGCTCTTGGTCGTCTTCGGCGCCAGTGAACTTTCCCCAGCAAACCCCTCCGGTGCCCTCTTCTGCCGCTCTCTGCCAAGCCACAGAGCGACCCCCTCCCCACTGAACTAGCTACAGCCTCCCTCCTTATTCCCAATGCAGAGTCACTAACCCCAGTACTCACAGCCCCACCCAGCTCTGGGCAGGCGTGATCCTGGGTCCATCTCCGGCCTGTCCTTCTGGGGCGATTCCCCCCCGGCACAGGGCTCCTCCTGGCTCCTGTCCTGGGCTGTCCCCGATCAGCCGCCCTGCCCTTCCCAGGCTTCAGGCAGGTTCTCTGCTGCTTCACTTCGTGAGGGCCTGCGGGCTGCAGTCCTTCTTTCTCTCTGCAACTCCAGAGCCACCCCTCTCACTGCTCCCTCTCCCTCCTTGGGGGTCATGCTCTCTAAACCCCAAGGGGTTACACCATAGGAGATCGTTCCAGGAGCTTCAGACCTTTCATTCCCCATCGGGCAGGGGTGAGGTACGGCCGTGATCATGGTTGGGAGATGAAACCTTGCGCCAGGGCCACAATGGGAGAATGATGGGCACAGGCAGCACCGTCACCCTGTCAGATAATCAGTGGCGCCAATCAGACTTTCTGCCCACAGCAAACGTTACCACTCCCCTCCCACCCCTCATCTCCTCTCTCCCCCTTACATGCATTTGGCTGCGGCTTTGGAGAGCTAATCCATAGATGCTGTCCCCTCTGTTCTGCTGCTTCTTGCCGTGTTGGTTCAGTAGGGGCATGTCCACAGAAAGGTGGCAGCTGCCCAGAGGCAAAGGTCCAGCTGAAATATCCTGCATCACTAGCTGGCAGATTCCTCCAGCGGTTCTAACCGAGCGATATTACACTGATGGGATGCAGTTCGACAGCGTTGCAAGTTGTATGGCTCTAAGTCAAGAGGAAGAATGACTGGGTCTGCAAACTAACCCCAGGGGAAATGCCGCCTCGGAGACGAAGCCCTTAGCAATGTCACTGCTCCGCTCCCCACAGCAGCTCCTGTCTTAAACTGACAGGTGGTGGCGGCCTCAGCCTTCGGTCACCTGTGAAGCTGCCCTGTGCAACCAGCGTTTCTAAGTGCCGCCACCAAACAACTGACAGCTCCAGTAGCAACAGCGCTGCTGGCAGCTACTGCCAGACATATGACAGTAATAGAGCTGCCGTGGACTGTTTGATCTGTCAGTGCCCTGTGGCCTCCCCTTTCTATTCAACTTCTCTGTTTCTCCATCCATCCATCCATCGCTGGACAGCAGCGTCACAAGCTAGCACAGCAGTGAGCCAGCGAGATTTTACCACTGGCTCTTTTCCAGTATGTTCGATGGTTTGAAATTAAGCAAAACATTTCCCCCCATCCCTACCAATGGCATCTGTGCTTGTGTAGCTGCTAAGCATATGTCGGGAGTTTTGTGAGATCTGGTCACAGGATCTATGAAACCTAGGCCAGCCCTGCTGATAGAAGGCGTCACTTCCAGAAATGGCCTCTGTCTGGATAGAGCAACTGAATCAGCCAGAGAGAAATGGGGTTTGCTCAGATAGCTGGGGTGAAAGTGACAGAGAGAGAGGAGAGATGACCCACTGGCTAGGGTACCACCAATTGGTTCAGACGATCAAGGTTCAGTTCCCTGCTTTGCCACAGACTCCTTGTGAGACCATGGCCAAGTCACTTAGGCATAAACTTTCAAAAGTGGCACCTAGTTTTGAGTGTCCAAATTTTAGACCTAATGGTTCTGATTTCCAGAGGTGCCAGATACCAACGGCTCCCAAGGACACCAAGGACAGGGGTGGGTGCTCAGGAGAGATGGTCAGGAAATGGTTTTCTTGTACCGGGAAAATGTTTGTTTTTTTTCTTTTCCCAAAATATTTTCCGATCGTGAATCAGGAAGAACAATCGAAATCTCAAATTTTCATGAACCAAAATAAAATAAATCAGTTTGGATCAATTGATACATTTTGCTTACACAATTCTGAAACATTTTGTTTCAATTTGAACTATTTTTTATTTTATTTCATGATTTTTACTCTAATTAATTCCGATTTCAAAACGAAAAGTGACTTCCAACAGGGACACCGGAATACTTTGTTTAGAAAATATCAGACCATGACATTCTAACAATTTTTGAAACTTTTTGGGCAGAGAAATGGATCAAAACCAACTCTTTCCCACAAACAGTTTTGTTTTCAACAAACTAGTATTTTTTTGGATGGGAAATCAGCTAACTGAAAAATTCCTTCTCTGCTGTGGTGCTCGGCACCTCTGAGGAGGCCCTCCCCCAAAGTGTACAAAACTGGACACTCAAAATTAGAAGTCAGTTTAGCACATTTGGGCCTAATCTCTCTGGGCCTCATTCCCCGAGCTATAAAATGGAGATAATAGCACTGCTCGACTGGGAGCATTGCAGGGACGTGTGTATACACTAACTTTACTCAGACACTCCAGTAAAGGGGGCTGTGTAAGTACCTTGGATTGGCAGATGGGCGCTGCCTGGCCTACATTCCATTAGACGGAAGGAATTTGCAAGAGCTCAGCTGGCCAGTGTCCTGCAGTTGAGACCCCTGTCACGGCTCGGAAGGCTCCCACATTCTGCATCGAGCCTGTTTTCAAAGGTGTCTGTCTTGTATCTCTCCCCTCGCAAACCCCCATTCCAGGTGACCCGGAACAGGAAGTCATGCTGAAAACCAAAACGCCTAAGGCAACAGTTGGGGGACTGAGCCCCACGAAGGAATACACCCTGCAAATCTACGTGCTCAATGGCTCCCAAGAAGCCCTGTTTGCTAAAAGGAAATTTGTGAGTAAGTATGATGCACGGTATGTGCTGTCCCCGTTGGCGTGGCCTACAGTGCCTGGACAAGCAGGTTTCTTTCGAGTTAGTCCTCTAAGGGTATGTCTGTGCTGTGGATGCACCCGAGCTAGCTTTAATGGAGCAAGGAAATTGCAGCCACCCGTATTTCAGCGGGGGTTGTACAAGCCCTCCTGGAGCACTGGGTAATTACACGCAGGATTAGCCCATATTGAAGCATGTGGTGCTGCAGCGTCCCAGTCCCTGACCAGAGCTAGCTTGGGTATGTCTCCTCCAGTTGCAGTCACACCCTGTGGGGGCAGTGTCAACATCCCGTGAGTGGCGTTGGACATCGACATGGCGTGACGAGCTGTCTTTTTGTGGTGATTGTGGTTGGAGTGGTGGTAGAGGGCACAGGGAGAGCCTGAGAGCTGCAGTTCGTGGGGCCGATCTCAGTGGCACCAGGTTTACGCCGACTTCCTTTGCTTCTCCACTTTCTCCTTTGCTGCTGCTCTTGCAGTTCAGGAGCTGAAAAACGTCTCGCAGGCTAGAAATACCCGAAGGAACAGAGAGACCTCTCCAGGAAAGAGCATCACCCCTTTGAGAAATACGGCAACTGAACACATTCCAGCGGCTAAGACAATGTCACTGGCTCCGAGTGAAGCCTCAACAAAGACAGGTATGTGCAGGGTCGGTGCACAGGCCAACAGCCACAGAAAGCCAGGAGGAGGCAGGGTAGCAGATGGGGGAAGGAAGGGGAATGGGGCAGGGACTATCTTACTGTTCGGTGTTTGTACAGCTCCTAGCACAATGGAGCCCTGGTCTGTGGCTGGAGGTCCTAGATGCTACCACAGTCCAAATAATAAATGGTAATCTGGCCATCAGAAGGGAATATTTCCAAGCAACATTCCTAGCGGATGCCTTTCAGTTCTGGGTCAGGGACAGGGCTCCTCGTCTGAGAATCACAGCCCTAGTTCATAACACTTGGCACGGCCATATAGGAGTCCATGATCTAGCCCCTGTGAGCCCGCCACTGGGGGTCTGACACAGTCAAACACGCTTGTGCCCGTCTGCCATTCCATCTGGTAGAACTCAGTGGTGAGATATACACGCACTTAGCCAGTGTGTTCCACTACGTTCCGCTTGTTCCTCTGAATGGGAGGTGCATGACGTGCTAAGGAGAATGGGCGGTTTCTCTTTTGTGCTGCTGTGGAGTGCAGCAAAAGACAGACCTGAAAAGAGAAGACAGAAGGCAGCAGTATCCAAGGACTCAAGTGAAACCCTCGGAAGGAAACCAAACACCAAGTTCAGTGTGACAGAAACACCGACAATGCTGAAAACAACTCTGCGCAGCCCCACAACATCTGAGCGAGGAGATCTAGGCCAAGAAAAACACACAAAGGAAACTTTAAAGAGAGGTGAGTCTTGTTTCTAACACAACTTCTCCCCCTCCAGAATGCACCCAGGAAAGTGATTCAGCTTAAAAATATTCACCATCCTACCCAAACAGGGGCAGTTGCCTCTGAACAATCCAAGCAAAGGGAGAAGGGTATTCCCAGTAGACTTAGGTATTTTTATGGCATTTCCACATTCATGAATCTTGTCAAGAATCCGGGTGTTTGTTCAGTTTGCTATTATGTGTGGGGTCACGATTTGGAGAACTGCCAAGTATTGATGGAAATGCTCACAGCTCTGCAAAGTGTCACAGACCTTAATGCAAAAATTCCTACTGGGAAGTCCATTGACTCATTAACTGCTCTTCTCCATTCATTATTCTCTAGTGTGGAAGTTTCAGGCATCCACTCAAGAAGTAAAAACAACACCGTGTGACTTAGCTGACTTGTCATGCACTGCAAATAATGAATAGTTAATAGTCAAACTGAAAAGCCCCGCAAGCTGAAAGATTTTCATCCAAATTATTCAGCAGATCTGACTTTCCTTCTTATAATGGAGAGGAAGGATGCTCCAGTGGTTAGACAAGAACTTGGAGGACCTGGATTGAAGTCTCTGCTCTTCCACAAACTTCCTGTGTGGTCTTGGACAAGTTTAGTTTCTCTATGAAATGGAGATAATACCCCTGTGAGGTGGGACAGTGCTGTTGTGAGGATTAATGCACTAAAGGTTGTGAGGCACTCAGATACCATAGCAATAGGTGTCATGTAAGTACCTTACAGATAGATAACAGTTCCTATGATTGCAGCTCGATAGCAGAGACTTGGGAATAACTAATACATTCACAGCTATCTGGATCATACGCAAAGGATTTTCAAATGGGGGGTGGGAGGGAATGGCTTGTTTTACAAGCAGTAGCACCAATAGTGCACAGTGTGTGCATCAGCAAACTCTAGTTTCCTCCAGTCCTTTTGTCCTGTCTCCTGGGGCCTTCTCTTCCTTAGGACAAAAGGTGTATTCTTTACTTGAGGTAAAATTCTAGTGAACGCAGGCTGCTTGTTTTCACAGGAGTTACTAGGTCAAGTTAAAGGCTCCTTTTAGTCTGTGATTTGATCTGCTAAGTCGTGTGAAAAGTACCAAGCCTTGTCTTCACAAGGGTTTCACCTTGTGTTGGTTAGCTCAGATTAAGAACACACCTTTTGTCCTAATGGAGAGACAGCCTAAGTGACACTGGATTTGCTCCCTCACTCTTATCAGTGGGGAATGGCAATTGAGTGGCCAGGTCTGGGCACACATGGGGAGGAATCAATCCAGGGGATCACCAATGGAAAGCAGATTGCCCTGCGTGCCTGAGTCTGGTCCGTCCAAGGAGCCCATTGGAATCCCTGGCTGTCACATGGTAATTCTGTGCGATGCGGCAGGAATGCGTTCTGCAGCTGTGGAGCCTGTTCTCTCTTGCCCGGTACCCTCTGGTGTTCACTCAAAAAAAGTAAAACCTCCATCTGAAAAAAATCAGGGGAAAGGTGCAGCTTATCAGTGTCGTGCCTTATCTTATCCCCGCTAGCTGCAGGCATGGGCTAGGGAGGGAGGTGTACGGATATATGGTGCCAACAGTTAAGGAAGAGATTAGATTTAATATGGAGAAAGCAGCTGAATAATTGTAGCCCGTAGGGGATCTCCTGCTGGAATGGAACTAAATAATCACCTGAGATTCCATAAGATTTAGTGTGATATAAAGGAAAGAGCTGGATTAGAGCTGAATGTAATGGAGCTGACAGTTTACATACAGCGATGCTTAGGCGAGGCATATTTCCTAAAAGGTTTAACTTCTTTACCCCAAGAACATACCCCTTCACTCCTGTACACCTGTGTGCTGATGCTATAAGCAAGCTTGTTCTCAGCCAAGTGGCCAGGCAAAGGTGATGCCTTGTTGTTGATCTCTCTCTCCTTGGAAGCAAGAAAATTGGTTGTGATTCTGGCCTTGGCACATCGTTTTATCTCTTTCTGTCTCGGTTTGCCAATCTGCAAAATGGAAATAATACTTGTAAAGCTCTTTGAGATCAAAGCATTACAGAGGCACAAATGATTGTGTCTTAGACGTGTACCTGCTTGGTTGATTATTTAATGGAAAAATTCAGTTAAGGAGGAGAGAGTGGGATTCTATTCTTTCTTGCTGATCAATCATCTACATTATAATGGCACATTACTGTACATTATCTGCAGTCTTGTACAGAAAGCATAAGCTTGATTGTCCAGATGTAGGCTGAGTTTGCAGCACTGATAGGTAGTACTATCACGGACTAATGCTCTAAACTAATCACTGCAGTTTATGGGGATCACAGACTATTGGTCCATCTAACCACAAAATGTGGTCTATTGGCTCCTGGTTCTAATGAAGTTATGAAAGTTTCAGCTTTGACATTTCACAAACTTGATTCTTGCCCTTAAAGCCAAGGGGGTGTGTTTTGATTCGTGGTGCTGGGGATCTCTTGTCACAGCTCCTGCATCCTCCAACTGATCTCAATCACTTTGTCTCCTAGGTCCTCAGTTTCAATGTGACACATCGGCCACAACTGATATCGTCCTGCTGGTGGATGGGTCTTGGAGTATTGGACGCGGCAACTTCAAGCTTGTCAGGGAGTTCCTGAGCACCTTGGTTTCACCATTTAATATTGCCCGGGATAAGATAAGGATAGGTAAGAGAGCTTCTTGTCTTCAGGCCTCCAGATACAGAATCAGGATAAAAACCAGCACATCTCCTCTCCTGGGAATAAGAACAAGGAGGACTTGTGGCACCTTAGAGACTGACAAATTTATTTGGGCATAAGCTTTCGTGGGTTAGAGCCCACTTCATCGGATGTATGGAATGGAAAATACAGTAGGAAGATAAATAGATAGATAGATATGCAGAGAACATGAAAAGATGGGGGTTGCCATACCAACTCTAACGAGCAGGGGCGGCTCTATGATTTTTGCTGTCCCAAGCACGGCAGTCATGCTTCGGTGGCACGCCTGCAGGAGGTCCGCTGGTCATGCGGATTTGGCGGCATTTCTGTGGGTGATGTGCCAATCTCACGCCTTCGGCGTACCTGCCTCCGAATTGCCGCCGAAGCTGCGGGACCGGCGGACCTCCTGCAGGCACGCTGCCAAAGGCTGTCTGACTGCCACCCTCACAGTGACCGGCAGGCAGCCCTTGTGTGCCGCTTGCTGTGCTGGTGCCTGGAGCCGCCCTTGCTAATGAGACAAATCAATTAAGGTGGGCTATTATCAGCAGGAGGAAAAAAAACTTTTGTAGTGATAATCAGGATGGCCCATTTCAAACAGTTGACAAGAAGGTGTGAGTAACAGTAGGGGGGGAAATTAGCATGGGGAAATAGTTTAAAACTATAATAGCCCACCTTAATTGATTTGTCTCGTTAGTTGATATGGCAACCCCCATCTTTTCCGTGTGTGTGTGTGTGTGTGTGTGTGTGTGTTCCTACTGTATTTTCCACTCCATGCATCTGATGAAGTGGGTTTTAGGCCATGAAACCTTTTGCCCAAATAAATGTGTTAGTCTCTAAGGTGCCACAAGTTCTCCTTGTTGTTTTTGCTGATACAGACTAACACGACTACCCCTCTGAAACCTGTCTCCTGGGAATGTCTCCTACACTTGGAGAGGATGTGCTTGCTGGCCATTCTACGAGCCTGAATGATCTGCTAATGGCTCTGTTTTTCATAAAGCTGAACAAATGCATTTTTAAGCAGCGAAGCTAGACGGATAAGTGCCCTGTCATACGTGCAGTCCTTGGAAGGATACGGAGGGCATTAGGTCCCATCCAACTCTATCCTGTGTAAGTGCCCCTCCAGGTAGCTGTAGGATTTGCATTTTTGCACTTTGTTCTTGGCCAACCTCTTTCATGGGCTGCACATTGGATCCTATGCTTGTGTATTGACAGTGATTCTTGTCTGACCTCTAGTGGTTGTAACAGACAACTACAGTGTGTGCAGTGGCCCACATTTTGAGAAACACTTCAGAGGTTCAGTGCCTTGCTCAGTGGCAATACCGTGAATAAACAGTAACAACAGGCTGGGGAGGAGAAGCTGAAAGGCCACTTTAGAAAAGTTGGGCCAGTGTAACTAAAGGGAGAAAGGTGACGCAGGTACGGAGTGGGAGGTGAAAGGGAAGAGCAGAAGGGAACTGTGCAATGGAATAGGAACCTGGCGACTGCCCTAATTTTAGCTAGGATTGTGCCGGAATTTTCACACTGGGAAATAATTACAATAATCCCTAGCTCTTACATAGCGCTTCAGATCTCAAAGCACATTGCAGGGCAGTTAAGAACCATTATCCCCCTTTCAGAGGTGGAGACATAGTCGTGGAGAGGTGACTTTGCCCACAGAAGGCCAGCGGTGGAACTGGAAGTAGATCCCAGATCTGTTGCCACCGCTTTGGCGCACAATCCGGTAGCCAACGCCGCCTGTCTGTGGCAATCCTGGGATAAAGCAGCTTCCATCTTGCTGCTTAACCCCTTGGTTGCCCTCTGTTGTCTGCTGTTGCCTTCCCCAGGTTTGTCCCAGTACAGCAGTGATCCACGGACAGAGTGGAACCTGAACACCTACGTCACAAGGGAGGAGGTGTTAGAGGCGGTGAGGAACCTGCGATATAAAGGCGGCAACACTTTCACAGGTAACACAAGCTTTATCTTCAACTCTCTCGCTCTATGTCTCTGGCTGGGCTGCGCGTAGAATCCCGCTATGATCATTAGCCAATAGCTTAGCATCCTCCACATTAAGGGAGAAATATTCTGGCTGGATGTGTCTGAATTGGATACAGGACTAAAGCAGCGTTAGTTACGAGAGTACAGCGCAGTCGCTGTCCATGGGGCAGATATCTCTGACCTAAGCTATTGGTAATGAAGGAGAAGGGGCCTTTGTGTCTCTCGCATGTGCAAGTGCACCTCCCCCCCACACACGCTATGATAGCACCAATGCTCCAGCAAAAGGAAAGGCACGACTGTTACTTCTTTGACTGCATCACTACAGGAAATAATAACTGAATATGGACGTTCTAAGGCCGGGTGACACCACCCCCAGAGCAGCAGCCGCCACTGAACTAGGAACACCTGGGAACTATCTGAGCATCTGCAGTTGGGGAGGAAGGAGCAGCTCCCCCCTTCAGTCTCCCCAGATCCAACATGTGGCCTCAGCAGTACTCCCTTGGGAGACTGGTGCAGTCATGTGTAGCACTCTCAGCCTCTGTGGGTCCAGGGAGATGAAGTCCAGAGATAATCTGGGAAACTTGGACTCCTGTACAGGATCTGGTAGGATTTAAGAGCAGGATGAAGAATGAACTTCACAAAGGGAAAATCATCCTCTTACTGTAAAGATTAAAAGAAACGGTCTGGTTGATTATGGTTACTTTTGGGGGAAATCTATATATTCTACCCAAATTCATCGTGTGATTGAAACATTATGTCACCATCTTGACCACTTGGCTTATATTTTATCCCTTTTCCCTGTGTTTTGTCTGTCTGTCTGTCTGTCAGGCCCTGATTCAGCAGAGCACTGCCGCACTTGAAACAGTGGGAGCTAAGTGCATGCTTACGTGCTTTTGCTGAATTGGGGCTGCATATTGTATGATCTTCAAGGCAGGAAATTTGCCTTCATTTATGTTTGGAAAACACCTAGTGCATTGTTGGCTTTGCTTAAGATATTAGTGTCATTCTATTCATGATCAGGTAAGAGGTCCGTAAGTAACTTGGTAGAGTTCATTGTGTTTTGGTTTTGGATTGTTTACGCTGCTGACACATCGGAGGCATGATTTTTATTAAATCTCTGTGTGGAATGTCAAGCCTCGTTTCCATGCACAAGTACTTTGATTACGAGCAAAAATGGAACAAACATGCATGCAAATCAGGCACACAGTTTTGCACATGCATTTTTTTTAAAAGGGACACTGTTAAGGTTTATCTGCCCACCGTTTGCCTCACCTTTGTTCTTATTTGTTTGCAAAATCTCCACCATTCTTTACATGTGTGTGGAGTTCTGCTTGAAACTGAAACTTCTGAGATCCCTTGAAACAGAGCAACTAACATCGCCCGCCTGTGAGCAACCCCAGAGTCGCAGAGCAGCATGGAGGTCTGCAATGAAGTGAGGAAAAACTTTGGAATGACAGAAATGTCAGTTCTAACCCTTTACCCACCAAAGGTTTATTTATAAAGCAAGCCACTGTAGCCGTGTTTAAAAGACCCTTTTACAACAGTCTCTTTCAGATTGCAATGCAGGAGATCATTCCCACAGCACAGGAGCTGTGTTTGTATCCTTCATGCAGAATTGGTATACCCAGTTTTGACTAAGGAGCTGAGAAAAGTGTTTGTACTTCCCAAGGCACGTGCATCTCTGCAATCTTGTTTTCAGGGATCTAATTCCATTCTTCTTTCTTCCCAAGGCCTCGCTTTGACCCATGTCCTAGAACAAAATCTGAAACCTGAAGCTGGTGCCAGGTCAGATGCAGTCAAGCTGGTGATCCTCTTGACTGATGGAAAATCACAGGATGATGCCAGCCAGTCTGCCCAGACCTTGAAAAATATGGGCATAGACATATTCGCTATTGGTAAGATTGCAGCTATTAATAACACAAGGTGGGGTTGGCCTAACTCTGTTCCCTTTTAAATCAATGGGAAACGCTACTGGACTTTAATTGGAGCAATTTTAGGCCAACACTGAGTGCTTTGGAAAATCTTACCCATAAAGTTTGGCCTGTTAGTTGGCTATCACTTTACCATGAGCAGGTGGGCCATTAATGCAACATTCAGACATGACAGATTGATAGAATCTTCAAGGAGTGGCCAATGGTGGGATGTTGTGTTTTTGTTTTTAAAAGCTAGTTTAGTTTTAATTAAAAGTTTTCTCACCAACTACACATCAAAATCTCTAACAGCCTCGGATTTGTATAATGGGAGACCAGTGATTACTAAACTGTTTACCTCAAAATGGAATTAAACCTATTAGAGCTGGACATGAAATGGTTTTCCTGTCCTGCAAAAAATTTTGAGATGTCAAAAAATGTTCCCACTCAGAATTGGGACAAAAAAGTCAATCTCAAATTTTCATGAATTTTGGTTTCAGGTTGATAGAAACATTTTAATTTATTAAAATTAGCTTACATTTTGAAACAAAATTGCTTCAAAGTGGAAAATTAGAATTTTTCTTTTTGAGGATATCCAAACAAAATGTTTCAACAGTTTCAAAACTTTTTTTTTCCAAAAAAAAAAATATTGAGTTGAAAATTTGCTGAACTGATCCTGTCCTGCGAACAGTTTTGGTTTAGATGAATTGGCCATTTCCAAAGAGACCCATTTGGTTAAATTCCCAACCTATTGTATCTGGCAATCTGCTTCCAATTACGTCCATTTGATTAACATTCTGTATTTCTAATAGTCTTATCTGCTGTTTGCCATTTGGCAGCAATAAGGAGGCATAACATGACTGGGAGAGTAGCTGTCAATTATAACTAATTTTATTTCTCTTGCATTAACCTTTACTAGATAAATTCAAACAGTAAAAAATCTCCCCACCCCCGCCACACTAGAAGTGGTCTATGGTGAGTACACCATAGAGAATTCATTGAATACCACTGTATGGCTATATCTTTTGCAACGTCCTTTACTTAATATACTGAATGAAGACATTGAATCTGATAGAGTCTACAGCATAATACTTTAAAACCTGAGCACTGAATGTATTGCCTGCTTTGACACGTGCCCTTGTTGTTTTGCTTAGACATTTTTCAGTGTTTGTGTATTTTGACTCTAGACGGTCAGAACTTGAGTTACAGCTTCTAAAGAGGAAAGCGATTTAAACCGCCTGCCCAGATCATTATTGCCGCAGTGCCTAGGAGCTGTAGTCATGGAGCAGGATCCCGCCATGCTAGGAGCTTTACAAACGCAGAACAAAAACACAGTCCTGGGTTAGACAAGGAAACACTACCCAGCCCAAGAATAATATGGCAAGACATTATGGAGGTGGATCCCAACTAGAGACGGGCCCAAGCCAGGACAGCCAAACCTGGATCTTTCCCAAAGTATGGGGATGCTTTAATCCAAGGTTTCGGTTTGGATCCATTTCTAACCCCACCTCAAGCTGGGAAAGATGAGTATATTTGTTAAATACAAGATACCTTTTGGTGCTAGTTACTTTTTGCCGGTTACACAAAGAAAATCTCAAGAGAAACATCTTCCCAGAGGATTGCATGTTAGTGGCCAGATCCCCATATGATGGAGATGGGGTAGCTTCATTGACTTCACTGGCATTTCACTGATTTACACCAGGATCTCTAATGCGCAAGGGTATGGCATGGCATTCTACAGGCATAAGGCACTGGGCCTGATTCGCCGCTGTTCTGCACCTCGTATAGGCATTTATGTCTGTGAAAAGAAGTAAAACACGATCCAAATTGGGACCTGCTTTACATGAGGGACTGCACAAGATGCAGAGCAATGGAGCTTCAGGCCCTTCGTGCACAGATGATATGCAGGGCTGGATTTGTGGAAAGAATAACAAGGATTTGTGATGGAGCTTTATGTTCTAGTGAACAGCAGATTCTCTGTGGGGGAAGCTGGCACCTCGTAAATATCAAAGTGTTACTCATTCATTCATTGATTTCTACATATGCTCTGATTTGTCTTTTAGTGGAATATTATCAGCCTCTGTGGTAGCCAGGCCTGCAGTAACAGGATGGAGGGGAACTATTAGGAGGATTTGCAAATGTCGCTCTGGACCACAGAAGACCCCCTGCCTCCACTATTTAAACACAATCCAGACATGCTCCTTAAAGGCCAGATTGTGTTTCTAGCTACAGGCGAGACTCCAGGGCACTAGGGCAGCCTAGGAGGCATTTTTAGCCAAGAGACTGCAGTTGTGCTTGGCTCCTGCACAGGGGCATTAAATAGGGGAAGACCTTTTTCTGGCCCTGAGTCTTGTTCATCTCCTGGGAGTTTTCTTAGCTGACTGGCTCTTTGCTCTCTCTCTTTTTAGGGGTGAAAAATGCAGACGAGGCAGAGCTGAGACAGGTGGCGTCAGAGCCCCTGGAGCTCACTGTGTATAACGTGCTGGATTTCCCCCTGCTCAGCTCACTGGTCAGCAGGCTCACCCGGGTCTTGTGCACCAGGATCAAAGAGAAGCACAAGAGTGAAAACACAGGTGAGTTAAAGCCTGCAATCCCCGTTCAGTCCTCCCAGCGAGCCTGACTTCCTCATCCCCCCCTGCAGTCCATGCCAAACGCACCCGCTACACTCTCCTTCCTCCCCGTCCATTTGATCCCCTCTTCAAATCCTTCCACTTGCTCCCCACCTGCTGTCAGCTTTATTGTCACCACCTCCAGAGCTCTGTCTGCCTCTACCCTTCCCTGCGTATCCTCTCTTGCAGCTGTCTCCACTGCTCTGCCAGTGCCCCTCGCCTTGCCCACCTGTTTGCCAACCTCTCACACGGTCTCCATCTTCCACATGATCCCCTATGCATGGTACAGCCTCCCTTGGTTCGCCTGCAAGGCCCCTACCCTCTCCATGCTGACGTACCTCTCAAAGACCCACTTCTGCCAGGCTGCCTGCAATGAGATGAGCTGATGTATGTATAAATGTGTGTGGTTCCCCTTCCTCTACCCTCCGTCCTGAGATTGTGAGCAGCTTGGGCAGAGACTTTGGGGGGTGGGGAAGGCGGTTGGAAAGTATGTAGTGGGTGGTACTGTACATAAATAACAATAGGTGAATACACCTGTGTAGGGGTCTCTCCCAAACTTACCCTGTGCAGCTGCATCGCTGCCTGTTGGGTTCATCATTGAGATGTCCAAAGCAAAGGATTAATTTGTGAGCGCTGTGAGCTTTTGTTGGGTGGGGAGTGATTGCAAAATTGAGTATAAGCCTTTTTCCACCTGTAGTTCAAGCCATATGTCCCCAAGGGATAGCTAAATACAAAGAAGTGTGGTTTTTCTAGCTAAACAGATGCTAGAACTAGACTGAAGGACTCCCCCCTCCGCACCCCCAACCCGATGTTAGGCTGAGTGCCCAGTACCAATATCTGTGTGTAGGTTCCCCCGCTCCAATTTTTAATCTCTCCTTATTTTTTCACAGATTTTTCTAAAATAGAATGGGAGAGTTCAACTTTCAAATGCACCTTTGGTCAAGTGGGTTTGGAATTTGGCAAAATAAATGGACTCTTTCCTATTAGTCTGTATCTGGTCTGATGTAATTAGACCAGTTTTTCTCAGGCATGCGATAGCCCAGAGAAAATGGGCTGTTTTTAAAAAAAACAACAACAACAGACTTTTCTGGTTCAATTTGACTGTCTTTGGAACTGGCAAATGCTGGGCCATCTGTTGAATCAATAGCAGTGACTCAAATTTCAAATGTAAAATATAGTCTCAGCCTCCAACAAAATACACAGTTTGTTCTCAATGGGATTTTTATATTTCCCCTGGGACCAACTTTTAAATGTTCATGGTAGGCTGGAACGCTTCCTTAGTGTTTAGGGAAGAAGGCTGTAACTGGATTAGGACATGTCACTTGATAAAAAGAAGTAGAAAGTGCATTTGGCATCTTAAGATAATATAAGAAGGTAACCTAGTTTTTTGAACTCATAGGCAGTCCTGTGAAAGCTGTCTCAGCCAACACTGGTCCCCATCTGAGTCCCACCAACCTTATGATATCAGAGGTGACCTCCAGAAGCATGCACCTTTCCTGGACTCCTCCGCTGAGACCACCAAAGAAATATAGGATTGTATATTACCCATCCAGGGGAGGAATCCCCAAAGAGGTAGGAGATCCTGTATTTGGATGTGTGTGGTGCCTGGAAACTAGAGCAGACTTGGACTAGATCTGAGTAGACAGCTGTAGCTGGTGTTGGTTTGTTTGGTTGCTTCCTCTGCTACACAACTCCTGATGCCACAACTTCTTACAGCCTTTCTTTGTGTTTTTCAGGTAGTTTTAGATGGATCTGCCTCCTCCACCCAGCTTGTCAATTTGACCTCGCACACGGAATACCTGGTTTCGGTGTTTCCTATTTATGAAAATGCCGTTGGAGATGGGCTGAGGGGCATCACTTCGACATGTGGGTCATGAGTGGAGAGCACTAGTCTGTCCTTCCCTGCATCCCTCTCTGCTTCGTACAGCTTCTCTCTTCCCATGTCCCAAGCATCTTTCACTCTCTTCCTTAGGCCCCGGTTCTCTCTGTGCTGATTTCCTCATCACCTCAGCACTTCCCCACCTCCCGAGTGGTTGCCCCATGTATATGTCTGAGCTCTTTAAGCAGGCTGTGGATATAGATGATGCCCTATATTTAAAAAAAGTGTGTGTGGGAATCTTGATGCTTCAGGCAAAATCCCCTTTGACTTCAGTGTTTTTGCATGACTGAGGTAAATCAGGATTTCTGGAGATAATGTTTGACCGTAAACAAAATGAATGTTCTTCAGGGGAGAAAATTAGCTATGTAGTATTTTGGCAGGAAGAAACCATGTTACCCGGATATACTAGACTCAGCATCAAGCTTTCTGTTGTGGTTGTATTGTTTTTATAATTAAGCTCTCTACATTTACTCAGCCATTCCTGGATCACATTCTCAGAATTGAATTATAAAATGCTAATGGAATGACATCCCATCCCAGGAGTTTTGTGCCTGGAAGCCTGGTTCACATGCTCATATACCCACTTACACACGCTTCCCTTATGAATTTTTTTATTTTTTTGGCTTGTTCACCCACTGCTGCTCTTCTTTTAAAATGTTGGAGATCCTTGCTGTTCCCTTGTGATGCAGTAATTGAAAGAGGGAGATTTTTGTACTACGATTTTCCCCAGAACGTCCCCCGAAGGGTCAAAAAAGAGCCAATTTAAAAATAGATATTGAAAACTCTGGGACTGACTGGGGCTGATTGGTGTGAGCCAGGGGAAGAACTCTGTGTCGGCTGCTGAAACTTGCAAAGGCAGAGACAAGCCTCATGAGGTAGATGTTTTACAGGTACTGCTATTAGGGAGCAAGCTCTGCCTTTAGATTGCCGTGCGGTGACTATATACATTTCTAGAAAGGCTTTTGATCTTGTTGCTTCTGATTTTTTCCCCCTCTGTTCCAAATGGTAATTAATTTGTTTTGTGGAAGTGTCTAAGAGACCCCATTGTGCTAGGTGGTGTGTTCACACACTTCCTTGGCCCAAATGATCTTACAAACTAAGTGTAAGGCAAGGTACAGATAGGGGAGCACAAGGAAAAATGAGACAAGATTGGTTGGCATGATAGGCAGTCGTCTCAGCTGCCTAACCGCTGTCAAGTTTGTCCAAAGGTTCCCAAGTCTTAGTACCTTCTCTGCATGTTGTTTCTTTTTTATTGCGAATATCTGCCAAACAATATCTATTTTGAAGGAAAGTTTGGAGTTAAATGACCATGTGACAAAGAGAGATTGTGATGGGAGTGATACATTTCTTTGTTCCACATGTCAAAGATATTCCCTGCCAACAGGAACAGCCAATAAGGCCTTCTGACCAGATTCTGATGATTCTCTGTTATAGAAGCATCATATACACATCTCCTAAAATAGCTTTAACCTAACTGTTTTGCTCTGATGTACAGTTTAGATATCCTTGAATCTGTATGTGTGTGTGCGCGGGGGGGTGGGAGGGGTTAAGGACAGAAATGATCAACTGCCTTGTGAATCTTTTTGTTCCGTTTTCCTTCATCTGAGTAGCTTTGTCACCACCCCTTTCCCTGAGAGCGTCCGAAGTGAGCCATAACCATCTGAGACTGAGCTGGCAGCCGGCGAGTGGAGCTACTCAGTACCTGGTGCTCTGTTCGTCAGCCCCCAGTGGAGCGGAGGATGATACCAAAGAGGTATAGCTGAAGATAGTTATAATTATTCCTTTTGCCGCACTGGATATAATCAGACATATGGGGCCCAAACTTAAATCCCAGGTCTGCATGAGAATTACTGAACTGACTTTCATTTAAATCTCTTGTAAGTCAAAGTGGATCTGAATCAATGCAGGCTTTGGGAAGGTTCAGATCTGCAAATGTCCTGGCTACCTGCTATTACTATAAAGGTCTGAGTGGAAGCCCCAGGTCTAAACATGGAATTCAAGAAAGTTTGGATCTGGATCCAGACTTTTGTGGAGTGAGCCCATATTTAGACATAACAATCCATGGCTCTTATACAGCACTTTTCATCAGTAGATCTCAAAGTGGCTTACAAAGGAGGTCAGGATTATTATCTCCATTTTACAGATGGGGAAAACTGAGGGAAAAAGACTTGCCCAAAGTCACCCAGCAGGCCAGTGGTAGACTGAGGTGTTGAGCCCAGGTCTCCTAAGTCCCAGTCCAGTGCCCTATCCACTTGTTATACAAAAATGAAACAAATGTTTTGGGTTTCAAAATGTAGATTTGGCAGGTTAGTTTTTATTTACTTAAATATGACTTACTCTTATGGCGTTGGATAAACCTTAAATAATACCATACAGGAGAAAAGGAGCTCTCCGCCCATCTAATCCAACATGCATTTTTAATGAACTATCTCAAACTGTGCAAAATGATGCACTTGGAGCCTGATATCTTGTCAAAAAAATCTATGGCTTCCTTGCTCGGTGTTGAGAAGAAGCGTGGTCTAGTTGGTGGAGCTTGAGGCTGGAAGCCAGGCCTTCCAAGACTCTGCCACTTATTCTCTGGGTGGCCTTGACATTGGGATGGGTGAACAGGGGTAGCTTTTTTTATATATATGTTCCTGGTCAGTCCCACAATTCCTCCTGCCTCACACAGAAACTAAAGCACTAAAGCTATGGGCCACCCACAAAGGAGTTAACTTGGTGTGTCCAGCAAATGCTTCCCACCCCATCAAATTCTAGTCTTTCTATTAAAACCTCCTAGAATGTTTCTCAGATTACAAGGCAGGTATTGAGTTTTTGCAGTGAGCAGCATTGCAAAACAAGCTATCCCGTGCATGTTAAGTGAGTGCAGTTCTGCTCTGGAAGCAGTAGGTGGTGACAATCCTGCAGTAATAAACAAGTATAAAAATGGGAAAGTCGAGGAAAAGGTTTGTTTTGTGGGGCGGGGGTTGGTTTGTTTTGTGGGCTTTTTTTCTTCTTCTAAAAGCGTAGCTCTTCAAGTCTCTCTCGGGAAATGGGATATCATGTTCTTTGCATAGATGCAAATTCATAACCCCTCTGCACATCCCTGCCATCTCTAGTGTAAAGCATTTTACATCACAAATGTAGAATGGTGAAACTGTGAGAACTCTCTTCTCCGCAGTCGTTTGTTCGTGTCCCGTCTTCAGTCATTCTTCCCCAGGGGTATCCTGTTTGGGCCTTCCTTGCCAGGCTGAGAACTTTGCATTCTCCCATGGAATCTTAGAGACAATTCATTTAAACAGCTGGATCCTGTGAGAATCCATCTCTGTCCCTAATCCTTGTGCTGTGATGCTTTTCTGTGCTGAATATCTGTGAATGAAAGAGATGGTGATCTGTCTGTTATGATACCTTCTCCATGCTCACAAAGGATCAGATTTTTATTTTTAATTTGTATTTTTTTACTGCAATGTGTATTGTCCCTGCATGCGATCTGAGCTACTAGGTTCTATTTAGAGCTGACCGAAAAATGTTCATCTATTTATTTTTTCAATGGAAAATATCCTTTTTGTTTTTGTTTTTTTTAAATCATTAAAAATTGAAATTTTTGCCTAAAATATTTTAGGTTTTTGTCAAAAAACCCCAAACCCATTTTCAGTAAACTGATTTTTTTTGGCCTTTGGAGGAAAACCTGAATAGCTTTAATGAAAATGAAAACTAATTTTTATTTTCAATTAAGTATTTCTCAGGAAAAATAATCATTGCTTTCCCCACTGTAGTTCTACCACCCCTAACCTAAGCAAGCTGGATTGGCATTCATTTCTGTTTAGCAGAATTGTACACCCAGAAGTAAGGGCAGAGTGTGGTGAGTGGTGGGGTGGGAGTGGGGGGTGGGCGTGATGTACAGTAGGGCTGGGCAGAAAATGGTTTTACCATTCCACAAGTACTTTTGAGATTTCAAAAATGTTTCCCATCCCAAATTGGGAGAAAAAGTCAACATCTCAAATTTTTGCAACCTGACAGACTGAAAAAATAAAATCCAGTTTGTCTCAATCATAGGGGTTAGAAGGGACCAAAAGGGTCCCCTAGTCTAACTCCCTGCCAGGATGCAGGGTTTGTTGCGCCTAAACCATCCGAGACCAGCTAGCCAGCCTCTTATTGAGAACATTTTTTGAAAATCAGTCAAAACATTTTTATTTGATTTTTGACCCTTTTCTCCTTGTTAACCATTTTTAAGTATAAATTAAGTTAAATTTGAAATGAGTCACTTTGAACAAAGAAACTGACTTTTTTTATTTAGAATAGGATATTTCAACCTTTTTTTGTGAACTGTTTTGGTTTTAACAAATTGGTATTTTTTGGGTGGAAAAAATATTCTGGTGAAAAATTCCCAGCCAGCTGTAGAGTTTGTATGCACACTGTGCATGATGTCTGTTGGGTTGGGCGGTGGAGAAGCATTGACCACAACACAGCTACGTGGCGGGTGAAGAGTGTTACAAGTACTATTTAATGATATGTCTTACAGCTGGAGCTGGGTGCATCCTCCGAGCTGGAGAAGACCTACTCACTCCAGCTTCCAGTGAGCTACCATGCTAGAAATAGTGTAGCCATGGTAACGCGGGCAGAGGAAAGCAGTGGCATGTTAGCCATCTTGAGTACAAATCTGCCCTACCCCTGTGAATATGTACTTAAAGCAGCTAGCCAGGCTGCATTCTATTCATAATAGCTAGATCAAGGACAGCCAGTGCAAATTTGACTTCTCAAGCTGGGAATATCACACCCCCAGCTTGAAGTGTAGACGTACCCAAAGAGACAGCCAAGCTGTGGCCTTAGACTCCTGTCTCTGCAGCCCTGCTTTGCTCTTGGTTTGTTAGAGGCTGCTATGGGGAGCCAACCATGCAGAGCCTCACCCCAGAATACCTCTCTGAGCGTCACTCTTTATCCTGTGGTAGGTGAAAGTGGAACAGCCTGAGGTTCTGCTGGACGGGCTGTCTCCCAGCACTGAGTACTCCGTAGCGGTGTACGCCATGTACGGGGAAGAGGCGAGTGATCCAGCCAGCCTCCAGGAAACCACCCGTAAGTTTTACTTCCTTCTCTGACTCAGCTGACCCTTAGGCAGGAGCATAAGTGGTTTGATGAATGGTGCACAATTTGCAAGAGAGACTTATTAACTGAGATGCTTCGCGTATTTTTCACATAGCTCGTAAACAGGCTCCCTCTTCCCTGGCTAATGCTAAATGTAGGTGGTTCTCCGAGGCTACCTCTAGATGTATGATAAGCTTACTCATGAACAACTCCAGTCTGGCATACAGGGCTGTGAAAGTGAGTGGTTCTGTCCAGGCAAACTGTGACTGAATCTCCTTGAAATTCAGAATGGGGAAGTCAGGTCTGGATCCAAACTGCTCCCAATTTGGGGGTGTTCAGAACTGAAGTTACCTATTTGCGTCTATATCTTTATCCACCTGGGTTCTCATACCGCACCCACCGCCATGGCATCTGAGCACCTATCCCAGCGGGTTGGACCCACTGTAAGATGGGACCAGGGACAAAATTAGGATCAGGATCTAGACTTGAAGTTCCTGAGAGTTTTGAGCTCTTTGGATCTTGGGGAGTAGGTGGGTTGATTTGACCCTTTCTCTACCCATAAACCAGTCATTCTCCCAGGTCATCATATAGACCTGTGGAACAATGAAATCAGAAACTCTTTCATCCCACAGTGGGAAAAGTCCGGTAGTTAAGATGGAGGTAGCAGCAGGAGGCAACCAGTGGCTTTACAAGTATAGCCTTAAAAATCTTCACCACATCCTTTTGCTAATTATTGTTGCAGTGGCATTGAGCCCTCCTAGACATCTGAGTTTCTCTGAGGTCAGCCATGGGTCTGTCAAGGTCAGCTGGGCCGCGGCTTCGCGTGCTGTGAGAGCTCACCGTGTGACCTACATCTCAAGCAGAGGGAGCAATGCTGGAGAGGCAAGTCCTTGCTTAGGGGACACAGGAATGTGCTAAAACCGGGAGAACGGCGATGGAGTGCGAATGTGCTGTTAACACCAATGGCTTGGCTGCGGAGTTACTTCAGATGTACATTTGTGTAACCGAGAACAGAATGTAGCCCCATCGGACTTAATTCATCAGTTGGTTTATACCTGTGCAAGGGTGTGACCCCTGCATTGCCAGAAGACAGGGTTATAGGGAAACAGCCCTGCCCTAGCTGTAGTGCTAGCCTATCTATCCTTTTAGCGCAGCGGGAACATATGGGCAGGCGCTTCCATGGGCCCTTCTGAATTTCCTCAAATGCTCCAAACCCTTCATATGGAGTCATGCATCCTAGGTGTGGCTCTACTAAAACCCTCCCCATCTTTCCTTTCGCATAAGAGGCACCATCGCTGTGTGCTGTCAAGAGCTCTGCTGTCTCCTGACAGAGGCTCCTCACATGCCTGCAGCGTTTTAATAATGATGGTGCCTCGAAACGGGAGAGTTTGGGGGCAGCTATCCCAAATCCCTAGTCCCTCTTTGCCCTTGCTCCATGCTACAATCCTGACCTGGTGTTTCTGTTTCACTGTAGGTCGAAGTTCCCAGCAGTGCATCATCCACTGTGCTGAGACCTCTGTCCTCTCTCACCCAGTACTTCATTAATGTCAGCTCCATTTATAACGAAGGCGAATCCTTTCCGCTTACAGGCAATGTTACCACATGTAAGTAGGGCAGAGGCAGAGTATGAGGGTCAATAGGTGTTTGGTTCAAGGTCCATTATAAAGTTTGGTGCCTAGCTGCCAGCCAGCCAAAAGTTTAGATCTGGACCCAGACGCCAAAGTTCCGGGATGTTCACCGCTAGGGTTTTCTGGCTCAAACAAATCTTAGACCTCAGAGCAAATCGAGGCTGAAATTTGTTGAGTTCTGCCAGGTTTCTACCTGAAGACTTAAATCCCTCCTCAGTATCTCTCTCTGCCCATGTCAGGGCAGGTTTTTTCCTCCCAAACTTGGCCAAATTTCAGCTCAGTGTGGCCAAAAGTCTCATTGGCACCGAACCTGGTTCTTACTGGGGTTCAAACCCCTCATTGAATAGATGCTTGGTAGCCTTGAAATGAACTTTTGTAGCCATTGGATGTTGGGCAGTAACCATCTGAATGCTACATAGATTTGAGAAAATGATACTTAACTGCGATCCTCCATTGGGAGCATTTGCCTTCAGTAAAGTCTGTTGGTCAAATCCTGCTTTTATTTATAGATGCAATGACTTGGAGACAGAAGGGACCATTCTGACCAGCTCTTCTGGCCTTCTGCATAGCAGAGGACACAGAATTTCACCCCGTAATTAATTCCTGCACCAAGTCCACTGGTTTGGATTTGACCTAGGCCAGCTCATTTAGAAAGATAGCCTTTAAGTTAGCTCTGCTTGAATAACAGAAAGTTAGGGGAGGAAAAAATCATTTTGGGTCAAGCAAAAATGTTCCGTTCAACCCCAAACAAAATATTTCATTTACATTTCAAACTTTTTAACATTTTTTATTTTTTTTTCCAAATAAAAGTGAAGGAAATTTCTAAACAAAAAGCTGTTTTGAACTGAAAAATTGGAACATTTAGAAAATATTGCAACATGTTTCAGCTTTTTCAGAATATTTTCTGAGAGGTGGGGTTGACATGAACCACTTGGAGAGGGGAGGGGTTGACATGAACAAGCTGGTGAACGTGACAGGGATTTGTTAAATGTTTTTGGTGTCCCCCAATTTGCATCTTTTGTTGAAAAAAGGTTCAGACACAAAATTTCATCCAACTGTATTTTGAAGCCTGTTGAATTCAGTGGAGTTACTCTAGGGTTTATGTGGGTGCAGTTGGGACCAGAATATGTCCCTGTGTCTGAGGGTACGTTTGCTGTGGAGGTGTAATTTCTGACTGGGGGAGATGTACAGGTGCTAGTTTTGATTGAGCCAGCATGTTAAAAATAGATGTGTAGCCCCGGGTGGTGGGAGTAGGTAGCCACCCGTGTGAATACTTAGGGCCCTGGGCAGGATTGTACTCAGGGCAGCTAGCCCATTCCTCTCCTTGTGCTGCCGCAGGTACGTGTCTATTTTTAGTATTGGTAGGTGCACGCGAGCACTTGTATGTCTGCTCAAGCTGGAAATGACACCTCCAGTGTCGACGTACCTCTCAGTGATCCGGGACGGGACTGTAAAGGGTGGTAGCGGCGTTGGTGAGCTGAACTCCTCTGGGATGGCCCCTCAAGGAGAACTGGTTAGAGGTGCTGGCTGGCCGCTCTTGAAGAAGCCTGGAGAATGATGGTGTTTGTGTCTGTCAGTCTCTCCTGAGGATTATGTAATCAGCAGAAACTATTAATTTTCCATTAGCAGAGGCGAGCCTGTACTTGATGCTGGTTTGTTATGATGGGCAAGCCCTTGGAAGTCTCCCGTTTGCAATAGCAGAGTCCTCATCCATTTACGTACGCCACCAACTCCCGGCCATTCGTTACCCGGCTGGGCCTTGCCAGCACTTCAGGAACTGTGTGCAGCGGGCAGGCAATACTCTGCTGTCTCTCGAGCTCTGTTAAGTGTAGTCAGGGCAGTCAGGGGACTGCTAATGGGATGGGGCCTTTGACTTCCAGGTCACTGCAGAGCTTTGTAACGGCTCCAGAAAGATTTGGCACAGGCTCCCAGCAGAACTTTTCCCTCCTCCCTCTTCCCTGGTGGTGGGAGGGGGACCAGGGGGCACCCCCAGTTTGCAACATTGAGAGCTGCATTAAGTTCCATAGAGGGCGGCGCCTTATTTGTATAGGAAAACTCTGCAAGTGAAGCAGATAAATACAGTCGTCCCTTTTCTGCTGGGGAAGTAATAACACCGGAATTAATAAATAACTCTGTCATTCAAAGGGTGCGTGTCTTCTCCCCCCTTTGGTGCCCACCTCTTCCGTCCCAAACAGTCCTTTCTCATGTTATCCCTCTGCCTTTCAATCGTTTTCTATCTCCTTTAGTTGATTACTCTTGTCTTTCCCTTTCTCTGACCCTTTTTTCCTCTGTATGCTCTGTTCCCTTTCCCTCCATCCCATTCTCCTGTTTTTTTGCGGCTTATATGAGAGCCTGGAAGCTTTTAGCTGGTCGTCTACTCCTTCCCTCAAGTGGACCAACTCCCTGTTTCCCAATCACCAAAGTGGGACAGCAAATTGAAAAAGGCCATCAAAAATATTCGTAAAGGAAAGTTGAAATGCAGATTAAGTCTCACCATTTTAGGGGGAAAACAGACACACAGAAGCCTGCCTTAATTCTTATTATACAGTACCCAATGGATCACAGCTAGGTCTGGGTAAATAATTTGCAAGAATTAAGCTATTCAGATAATTCCTCCTGCTTTCCCATTTGTGAATCATCCGCAAACAGACTGTGACATTCTGACATTCCAGCAGTCAGCCCCTATGCCCCTTTCCTGGGTTCTTGCAGGCTTTGCTACCCACAGCTTTGGGACTGGGAAGGAACATTTTCCCATATCACAGGTGTGGCTGAGACTGGTGGGTTTTTTCACCTTCCTCGCTGTGAAGCAACTGGAGGGCTGGAATTCCCCCCTTCCCAGAGGGCACAGATGGGAGTTATGGCAGAGTCGTTTAGTTATTGCAACTTCTGGCAGAGGCCCAGTGCTGGAACTTGCTGATTTAGGCTCCAGATCCAAAGAGGTAACACAGTGGGCATCCCAAGAGCATCATCTTATGAGATGGGGGCATCACGTCTAACCCCCTGGGGACAAACGTGACACAGGACACTAGACTGGGGGGACCACCCTACCAATGCACTTTACGGCAGTGCTGGCTGGGAGGGCAAAGTCCTCTCTCGCTTCAACCCCTGAAAGGGGGAGGGATGCGGGTGGAGGCGCACAGGGAATCACCTAGTGTGATGACTGGCTACTCCCACGGTGGGAGCACCCCAAGAATTGGCAAAGGATCAAGGGATTGTCAAGTGACTGCACTGGGCTGTCCCTCGACAGGAACTTTGGATGTAATTTGACTAATAAACTTGCAGCCTGGTTAAAACCCTCCCCACGTGTCCTCGCTGCCTCTCCTGCAGTGAGCACACCAAACTGGGTGGGTACCTGTGCAGTCAGCCTTAAAATGTGCATATGCTAGAATATTTGCAGAGAGCGAACCCAGTGGAGGGGGTGTAAAAGCCAGCAGGGCAAAACTCAAACCTTTGCAGGATTTGTGTGTGTGTCCAGCTGTATTATTTATATGCCGAGATGGGTCTGCTGCATTGTACGCTTCTCTATGCTGTGCCTGGCCCAAGCTGCCGCTGGGAGTCCTGTGAACTCTTAGGAGCGCCAGAGTTTAAACAAATTCATCCAAAATGATAAAAGTAAGGAAGACCCCCGAAAAGACTCTCTTGCCTCTCCGGGAGTTTAGCACATGGCATGATACTAACCTCTTTGTCCTTGAAAAGCCATTCCTGGCATCTTCCCGCTCCCAGCACCAGCACTGCACATGTCCTCTCGCAAATACAATAATCATCTGTAATTAGTGTTTACAAATATTTTATCCATGTCCCTCATGATGAGCTGTTGTCATTTGGGGTCTGAATGGCAGGCTGGTGAGCGACAGCTGCCAGTGAATACTTTTCTCCCTGACCATCTGCTCTGTACCTTGGCTCCTGATGCTTGTTTTCTTGGTGTCTTTCAGTAAAGGTTCCACCACCAAGTGGCCTGAAGGTAACTGAGCTCTCAGGAAACAATGTCCAGTTGCAATGGGAAGCAGCCGCTGCCTCTGATGTCCTGGTTTATCAGATTAAATGGAATGCACGTGGAGAAGAGAGCTCCCAGGAGGTAGGGTGCAGTATAGGCCTGGGGAGAATGAGGTGGTGTCCTGGATTTACAGGATCTATGCTATGCCCTGGCCTTTAAGCAGTCCTGTGGGAAGATCCCTTCACTGTAGTCCTCCAAGGGGTCACAGTCTGCTACAAGGGTAGACCACGGGACCTCAATGCTCCTGGGCTGCGCCTTGGGCTCCAGCGCTCCTGTTTCTCATTGTGAGCTCTGCCCATTGCGGCAGACTCCTGCTCAGACTTTTACTCCCTTCGGGGGTCAGTGCAGTTCAGCAAGTATCTGCAGTGACTCCATGCACCTTTTCAAAACAGAGAAGTGTTTATTAGTCAGCTGGAATATAGCATCGGGAAAGTGCTTAGGTTAGCGTAAATAAGGCAAGGTTAAGACATAGTCCATACTGGGGAAAGCCAGGGCTCCCACGAGTCGTGCTGCTGTAGGGACCATCTTCATTTCCTTTCCCTGTCACCTCCGCCCATTGTCCACCTGCTGCAAAGTCATGCTGTGTTCACATGTTCAGCCCGCTGGGAGCTCCTGTTGATAAGTGTCAGTAGTTAGCTCTTTGGGGTTCCCATTGTCTCTGTAGGGTCTTCCATTGATATAGGTTGGTTCCAGCCAGTCCTTAATGACCCATTCGTAGCCTCCCAGAAGCTACGTGATGTCATGTCTCTTGCTTTGCTCCGGTGCAGCATTTTAAACTTTCTACGCCCAGTGGGTGATAGGTACAGAGTCATACACGTAGTTCATAAAAATATTGCAGACATTTCCCACGTCCATCACAGATGGTGTGTTGCCTGTTTAAGGGCTGCTGGGCATGTATATATCACATGCCCTGCCAACGGCTACATGGATACTAACGTGTGGTCTATAAAGTGTAGTGCTGAGTGGGGAAGTGACTGCAGACATGTGCAAGGTAATTGGAGCTTCTTGAATGAGTATCCTAAGACTTGGTATTAAAGTAACTATTAACTGTCATCAGCATGTCCAGACTGCCTGGGCATCTACAGAACACTAACTAGGGCCAAATTTGGCCCTAGTTCATCTACACTTATGAAAGCTACGAGGGTAGGCTTTGGCCCCAAAGTCCTGTGCCAGCATGTAGGTACCCCCTATCTTCTCCACTCGCAAAATGATGGGTCAGATCCTCAGCTGGTGTGAATTACCATTGCTCCGTTGACTTCAGTGAAATTACATCAGTGTGCAGTACCTCACGAAGTGTGTGTGTGTGTGTGTATGTATGAGAGAGAGATCCATAAACAAAACTACTTCCTCTTCTCTCCTCACCATCGGCTTAAACCTCAGGAGATTTTGAGCTTCTATTGTGCAAAGTTCATTTAAAGTAAAAATAGGGGCTGGAGGAGAGATGGGGTAGAGTTTTGATGACCTCTAATTCCTCAGGCGTGGCCACTCAGCTTTTCACAAAGCATCCTGCAGGTTACAGAAGCAGCATCACAAAGCTGGTAACTGGAGTCAGGGCAAAGTTGGGAGAGCTTCTACTTAACCCCCCCTTCTGTTTACTGGTCAACAACTTAACTGTGGCTGGGCTTTTGCAAGAACATCAGAAACAAGGCTCCTGATGATAGTCACCCTGGTTGGACCATCATTTCTTTATAACTCTGCAAACACTGGGTGTCCTTATGCGAAGAGCATTCAGGACATTCTATCTGAGATGATCAGTCCTTTTGTAGGAAGAGACTTGTTAGAGAACAGTGACTCTTGTTATGAAAGGATTTGATACTTTAAGATGCCATACTCAACCAGGTAGTTGCAGCTGCCTGGGAAATCTACTTACATTCATTTCTCCTCCACGCCACAGCTGTCTGTTGCCGGGAACCTGGCTGTTGCCAGCTTACCAGGATTGAAAAAGAACACAGAATACCAGATATCCATCTGGGCATATTACAAGGATGGAGCTCGAAGCGACACTGTCTCTATTCTGCACAGAACCAGTAAGTGACCAACGTGAAATCTCTAGGTCTTCAGGGAAAGGAAGTCTCTGAACTAGTCACAGACCAATAACTCAGCTTTGAACAACAGGACTGCCCAGGCCTAAATGTCTAAAAGTGACTTGAGAGGCAAGGTGTGTGAGTTGGACCAACTAAGTGATTGGTGATTTTGGGTGACCAACCTGAGAGACCTTATAGGGTCTTGAGCACCTCCCCTCTGAAAGCCAGTCCTCTATGAAGATGTTTCAGGTGGATTAGCCAGAAATGGAAGCAGCCAATATCACTAGTTGCCCTGGGGAATTTAGGTCCCAGTGCATGTATCTTTGTGTAGATATTTTTAGGGGGAACAGGCAGGGTGCATGTGAAGACTAATAATATCAGTTACAGGCGTGTGCTCCCCTTTCCCCCCTGAAAAGCTGTGAGATGGCACCTTGGTCCTGCCCTGGTGTGATTTTTGCTTTGGTGCTCTAGGGGTGAAACCCTGGCTCCATAGAAGTCAGTAACAAAACTCCCTTTGCTGTCAATGGAGGCAGGATTGTACCTAGAACTTCTTTTGGCGACTGCTGGTCTCTGCATCCCTGATGCCTCTTGGTGAATTGATGGAAGGCTAAAATGATCCACTGTTAGGAAGTATTTTGAGCAGTGAAGAAATGTATTAAAACAACATGTAAAATGGCCTTATTAGACACAGATGTAGATGAACCCATTGAGTGACTGTTCCTTGGTGATCAGGGCTCTGTCTTTTAAAAGCCTCATGGAAAAATCATTATAACCTGGGACATCTGTCTCAACATAGTCTTCCCTGTACATCTGTAGGAGTGCCCTTTAGCTGGGTGCGCTCTGTACCACACGAGGCTTTGTATGTTCCAGGAAAGTACCACTGCATATGAAGTCGACATGTGTTTCTTAACTTCAAGTGACATGTACTGGGCGAGTCCCTAGTGCTGCAGGCAGTGTGCTGGATGGCTGATGCATTATAGATTTGCGGTCTGCTCAAGAAAGCAGGCTGGTGTTATAAGCCAATAGTTTTTGGTACCCTTGAAATGTAGTTTCCTTTTTCCCCATAAGAGGATATAGAATATATTGGAGCGGGTTGCACGGACTTTCTGTAGGCTGTTTAATTCACTGTCTAGATGTTGCCTGATTAATGTTACTTGTTTATAACGTGCTGTCTATTAAGGAAGGTGAGGAATCATTTGAGGTCCTAATTGCTGAGTCATTCTTCATTGGGGGCACTTCCAAAAATGAGAGTGAGCCTTGCGACCAGACTCCACTCTAAGGGGAAGTCTGAATCTTGCTTGGTGCCGACAGAATGCAGTTAAAAAGTGGCCTTCCCAAAGGTCCTCTTAATGAAGACCCCCTGTCTAATGGCTTTACGGCCAGTGAATGGAACACGAGTCATTTAATATCTGTGATCTGCTCCTTCTCCTCTTAGTTCCCAACAGTCTTTGCAGAATAAACTCGTTCTGTCTGGTTTTGTGTTTTGTGAGTTGGTGAAGCTCACAGTAAATGGCTGTCTTGGAATCCAAAGCCCTGCTTTTATTAATAATGAATAATAATAATGTATCTTGCGTAAAGCTACCTCAGGCGAGCTTCCAAGTGCTGTGCAGCACAAAGGTGAATTGATGCAACAGACTCACTGTGCATCATACTATTGTACGGGCCAGAGGGAGAACTGCAGCTATTTAAACACTTCAGTAAACAAACAGGGAGGTTTCAAGGTGTGAATTCCACAATGTCAAACCTGAGCGGTGAGCTCAGACCAGATCCACATCACACAACCCACTGCAAATCCTGTTTGTGTCGTGCTTGGCATACTCAGGAGACAGGCCAAGGACAGAACTGACCCTCAGGTGTATATTTCCCATTCTTTGCTAGTGCTGGAATAAGTCTGAGAGACACTGGTGGGACAATGAAGGGGGTGCAGCTTGCACTCCTGCTGCCCATGACATATCTTTCCAATGAGTGAATAGGGGATTTCGTGTGTCATGGATAGCAATCTTTCACCGCCACTTAATTCAGTCAAAGGGCCGATGCTCAACAAATTAGGCCAGCAGTTACACAGCCAGAGTGCATGCTTAATTTACATGTGCAATTACCCAGTTTGCACGTGCAATCAAAATAAGTGCGTAGATAAACTGGGACTGGATTTTGCGTGCACAACTCTGATGCCTAACGTGTTTGAAAATCTGTCTCTCCATTTAAAAGAGAAAATGCCAGTGAGGAAAAGTGAAGTAAGAGGAGGAGGTTGTTTCAAAGAGAGAGAGCAGCTCCTGGGGAGCCCCGAGAAGGCTTGTGGTCCCAATAGCTTGAAAAAGGCTAAGTCGGCCAGTGTCCTGGTAGAGAGGGGAGGGACTGGGCAAGGTTATGGGAAAGACTCTCACTCTATTTTGTGGCCAAGTTCAACTGAGCATCCTTGAGAAAATCATTCCGCTTAATTGTATGACTCCTCCTCAGTCCCCACTCTGACATGCTTCTTAAAACCAAGGTTTGCGGGATGAAATACCAACGATGTGTCAAAAATCTTCCGAGCCCGCCTCCGAGTGGAAGGCTTCTGTTGCATCGTAGCCAGCAGGTGCACGCATGCTGTGACAAGAGAGAGCCTGGGTGCAGAGCGGGGTGTATATGTGGGATGAAAAGTGACTCATGCTCTTTTTGTTGTTTTTTTTCTCACCCCTCCATATAAGAAGAGGCTAAACCATTAAGTTCTTTTTTTTTTTAATTGTGTCCAGCATCTTGCAAGAAATACAGTAACCTCAGGGCAGCCAGTGAAGTGAGGCTATTGCTCTAGAAGCCTGAGGCTATGCAGGAAGCGTGAGGAACACGAGCGCCTCTCTTTCTCTGTTCTCCCCAGGAGAATATGGCCTCCTTGAAGGTTAAGAGAAAAATGACTTGCCTTTGTGTACTGGCTTTGCAGTGTGGAACTAAATACCTGCCTTGGTGCTGAGGTGAGCACAGCGAGTTCATTTTAATCAGGACTACTTCCCTGCTCAATCCACATACAAAACTCTGTGCAGGTAGATTGTGCTCAGTGGACGTTACAGGGCATCTCTCTCTTGCAGACAACAGGCCCTGTCACAAAAATCCGTCACTTGGCAGGGCAGTGTGCTCCCTTACAGAGAGCACGGTTTAGAATCAACATAGACGTTGTAACCACCTGTTCTCTTTCGTGTTACACTTAGACTGTAGGGTCTTTGCAGCAGGGGACCGTCTTTTTGTTATCATTACCTAGCTCAGTGGGCCCTGATGCTTGATTGGGACCTCTCCGTGCTACCACAATGCAAGTAATTATTATTAATAACAACACAAAAGCACATACACGCAACCCTTTGTGCACAGTAATGGGATATCATGTAACAGTGCGTATCTTTTTGGGACCTATCGGAGTCTTTAGTATCTGTGCCATAAACCTAACGATCTTCCTGTTTGCTCCCTTTCAAGGATTGTAAGGCAGCTGCCATCCTTGTGCATGAGAAGGGAGGATGGGACTCCCTTTCAAACCCACCAAGACTGTTCTTTCAAAAGCTTGGATGAGCGAAGTGAGGCATCCCATCCCCTTTCTCCTCCTCCACCTGAGGTTGCCACCAATCTGCATTTGTCCTGAAGGACAAAATTATCAAAGTTGGATGAACCCCCCCCCCACACATTTCAATGCTTGTGTTCGAAACTACAGCAATGTGCGGTGATGCTGGGTGAGCATGAAATGATACTTCATCAGCACATTGCGACCTGGCATTATTGTCCAGCACGGTGATTCAAAGCCCCAACCTCTTAGGAATAGGGTGTGATGTGTCATTTAAAGGAATGCCTGGGAACAAACATAGGACTCTAACTGTATAGCGAGCTGGGTTTTTCCACTCTCAGGAGTTAAATACCTGGCCTGGGAGTAGAACACAGGTTGGTCTGTCACCCTCTGGAGCTAACATCCACAGTGGCAAAGTCCTGAATAGACAGGTCCTTAAACCTGGGCAAGCTGATGCTTAGTTTAGTAAATAAGTTTAATGAAATTAATGGCGAGGAGCGGAAATGCTGGGAAGAATCCAGAATACTGAGCAATGAGGGCAAGAGAAACTCAGCTGCATCGTGCGTGTAATGATGATGGATAAGGCTCCGAAGGGACATTTGAAATGGGCAGCAGTGCTGCTGGGCAGAGAGCTCTGGAGCTTTACCCTGATTTGAGGACACGTACGTTATACCAGTTAGACTGAGGAGTCAGAAGGCTGTCAAGGAAGCGTGGAAAAGGTTTAAGGGGCAGCACATGAGGCTGGCACAGATGGCACTCGCCATGTCAGAGAAACTCACTTCCTCCTGGGCAGCCCAGAAATGTGACCTTTCCCCTGTCTGTCAGATCCGTGCTGTCAGATTCTGCAGGGCCCTGGGAGCTTTCCAAGTGATTCCGACTGTGAAGTTTTCCGCTAACTTACTCTATCTTGTTAGCTTGGGTTATCTTAAAATAACGACAGGGAAACAGGGAATGGGTGGCACATCCTAGCTGACTGAAATGGCCAGTACAGGCAGCAAACCTGTGAGAGGCGCTGGGTGCTATGGAGCAGGCTGGGGGTGGACTTGCATAATGGTTAGGGTGGGAGGCTGGCCTTGTGGTCGGTGTGGAGGTGACAGGGCCTAGTGGCCAGAGGCCAAATCAGGAGCCAAGTTGCCAAAAGAGCGAGCTGGAGCTAAGCACTGGGAATCAGAAGCAAAGGGTCAGACCCGGAGAATCAGCCAGAGCAGGGGCTGGCACCAGGGCAGGAACCAGGAACCGTGAGTCAGTGGGAAAAAGCCAGGAACAAGGAGTTAGGAGCAGAACCAGAAACCCAGCAGCGGGCGTGGAATGCTATTGAGCAGCCAGGGACCCGGCGCTGATACAGGGCTTCAGGATTGCCTGCTGAAGTCTTCAGCCAGTCAGGACGTCTGGTTCATCAGCTAAACTCACCTGAAGGCAGTGAGCTGGGTCTGGGTTTGGTGGTGGGTCCCGGACCTAGGGAGCACCCACAGAGCATGGGATAGTGCAGGATTGTTAAGTGAGGGTGCTACTGGAGGGATATTCCCTCCCGCACTGGCCTTGCATACAGCGAGTATTTTCAGAAAGTCTCCTACCATTGATTAAGCACCAGCACCGTTGGTGGAAGTACTAGTGTAGACAAGGCACTGGCATTTTTTGACTACTGTGTTATCTAATCCCACTCTGAGCAGGCCTAGATGATCTCGTGATGGGGAGTCTGGTGGGAACAGGTGTTATCTGGGCTCCGCTGAAACACGCTTTCAACCTTAACTTTTTTCTGAACATAGTGGGTTTTTTTGTTTGTGACTCAAGAACCTGACCTGGGCCCAGGGAGACTGCTCCCCTCCTTCACCCCAGAACAAACACACTTCAGCCTGTCCTTGTTTACCTCACCGTGGGCTGCCATGCAGCAGCACCCTCAAGGCTCAGTCAATAGTTTTTGATTTGGTTTCAATAAAACAAGCTTATTTGATCCAGGAAAAAAGGAGAGAAAATCAATGAGAATGCAAAGCGAGCCACAAAGCTTCATTCAAAGCACATTCTGAGGTGACCACAGTCCTCTGGGTGGGCAGAAGGTCATATTTGTGTTATAGGTAAAGCTTGAGAAGAGAGAGCTCATATCCTGGATTCAGCCATGTCCTTACTTGTCCTTTGGGTTCATCTGCTACATTTTTGCCTCTCTCAGTTTACCTTGCTTCCTTCTTTCCTCCTTAGACTTTCCCTTCTTAGTGCCAGCCTTGTCCCCTCTTGGTTTTCAAGACCAGACTCTGACCGTTGGGCAAGAGACCATTTAGCAACAAACTCCTTTTTTGGGTGACTCCATATTTCTCTCTCAAGCCCTGTGATATCTTTGAACCATACGTCAAGCGGAGGTTGCCTATCCCTTTCTTGCAGTTGGCTTCCTCAGCCATTGTCTTAGGGTGTGTCTACATTGCGCTAAAACACCTGCAGCACCAAGTCTCAGAGCCTAGGTCTATTGAGTTGGGCTCGCAGGCCTTGGGCTTTGGGGCTAAAAATTGCAGCATAGACAATTGGGGCTGGTCTGGAGCCTAGGCTCTGAGACCCTTACCGCTGTAGGAGTCACATTCAGCTCAGGATATGCAATGGGAATCGCACCCAAACTTCACATGAAACATCTTCAGAAGTCTGTGGGTGTCACACTCTGCAAGGCTGCTAATATTTTAGTAAGAAATTGAATTTAAAAACAAGAAGGGACAGATGGACGTTGCATTTACTGGACAATATTAACTTAGCGATGACATCAGAGTAAATTGGAATGTTCGATCCACTCCTGACCATCTCTAAAGCCAATTCACAATGTGCCTTCTTTATATCTTGGGTGAGAGATACATGCCACCTTGGGTATCTGTGGGGTACACTTATATTTCTTTATGCTTCTAGGTCTCCCGTCTCCTCTCCAAAGCTTTTCTTCCAGCTCCCAGGCCTCTCTTGTCTCAGTGTTGAGACCTCTCTCTATACCCTTAGGCAACCCACTCCCCTCCAAGAACCCGGTCTCTCTCATTCCCTGGCCCCAAGGTGACGCCCCTCTGTCTCCGTTCTGAGCGCTCACTATTATGGTAGCAGAGCAGTGAAACACTTACTAATGTGCTAGACAGGGAGTGTTTTTGGCCTAGTTTGTATCCATTGCTATCTGCCCATCATCTAGTTCATCTTTGTTCCCTGCTGCAGCTTCCCAGAGCCCACCCACCAACCTCCTTATAGACTCGGAGACCCCCAATAGCCTGCAGGTCCACTGGAGACCCCCTGGCAGCCACATACAATACTACAGAGTAACCTACGCTCCTGAATCTGATGACAGCGCTCAGCAAACAGTAAGTTCTCAGTTGCTTTTGGACATGCCAGGCACCTGACTAAAGAGACACGGGGCCAGTGTCATCCCTGATATGTCTCTATTGAACTCAGTGGGGTTACCCCAAGGATAAATTTGGTCAAGAGTACAAGAGCAACTCACTTCCTCCGTCTGATTAATGGCAGCGCATTGGAGACAGGAAGGGCGTGTTCAGTTGTGAATTCAAGCCAAGGCCTTCTAGGCTCTTGCATGGATTTCTGTATAAAACATCAGGAGAATTCATTGCAATCAAAGCCCCTCAGACTACAGCCGCCTCTTTTATCCTCTCCCTCGCCATAAACCAGAGTGCTGCCTTTCCAATAGGTGAAGGATTATGGACAAATCCCCCACTCTGACCTAAAGTGATTAAGCGTTAACCTTTATCACTCAAATTTTCCGTTTAGACCCAGTTAGACTGCAGTACCATAAGGAAGTTTGAAATTCATCTGGATGGAGAATGTCCCCATGTTCATACAGAGCTGCCCAGCACCTAGATAAGCCTGGGCTGATGACTTTCTTCCTCCAGGCTATAGCTTCAATAGGAAACCAAAGCAAGAAACCAAAGCTGATGAAACTCCCTCGGTGTTTCCATTTAGTTGAGGCAACATTGGCCTGAGACCGGTAGGCTTGTCCAGTTTAGATATCCATTAGGAAAATGCTAACAGGGGACATTTTCCAGAATAAATAAGAAAACTTTCAATGGCAGCTGGATGCCTAACTCCCCACTGTACCTTTGAAAATCTTCCCTGGTGAGCCGAGGGGCAGTCTCGGCACCTAGCGGGAATCTAAGGGCTGGCGGTGGGGGCGCGGGGGTCTGCAGGAAAAGTGCTGGGAGAAGAGAGGATTTTTTGTTTTGCTCGTAATTCCAAAAAATTTTTTTTAAGTATTTTCAGGTTGAATTAAAAATGAATTTTTTTCAAAATTTTCATGGCAACCAAAAAATCATTTGAGGTCAAATGAAACATTTTGTCGAGACAAAATTGTTTCATTTTGCGTCATTCATTTTTAAATTTTTTAAAATGTTTGTAAAAATAAAATGAAAGGAAATGTTGAAATTGAAAGCGATTTCAACCCGAAAAATTGAAATGTTTCATTTACAAAATGTGGAAAGGAAACATTTTGATTTTGGGGAGATTTCCTCCTCTCCCTCCCCTCCCCACCAACTGAAACAGTTTGGAGGAACCAACATGAACCTGAGGAACGTTTCAATGGCGCTGAAGCTGCTGCGTAGGCAGAAACAAGTTTGGGGTGAAAAACCTTTCCCAGTTCTAGCCGGGAAGGGGAGTGGGGTCATCAGCCCTTAAACTGCTTTGCTGTTGCCCTGTATTGCCCACTTGTCTCCGCAAATGAATAAAAGCTGGAAGAGTCTTTCCCATCTCTGCCGTAGATAATGGTTTCTGGTAAAAGCAGCGGAGTGACCCTGCAGTCACTGCTTCCCAATACAGAATACAAGGTGATGGTTTCTGCTGTCCGTGACACAGGAGAGAGTGACGCTGTATCCACCACTGGCCAAACTGGTAGGCAAATCAGTAAGCATTTACCTTTGATGCGTTGCCTTTTATCCAGAGATCTCCAATAATTTACAGAAGTGTGGGGCTGTCATTACCCCTATTAAGCTGGGGCTTGGAAAGAGTAACAGGGAAAAGCAACGTTAGAAGTTAAAGGGCCAGAGACCGATTTAGCCAAATTAATCTCAGTGTAACTCTGTGGAAGTCAACAGAGATACTCCTCAGATTAGTTTCACCCTGGAAGTATATGAAGATTTACTTGCTTGTGTAGGATAAGCAGTTTACATGTAGGGCCTGCCTTTCAGAAGGGTTGGTCACCCTTTTGCAGATGTAATTTGCACAGAAAGTTGAACTGTGGGTATAAATCTGAGTAATACAAATGAAAATATAGATGTAGCTACCAGTCTGTGTTTGCAAATCAGATAGTTAGAGATGCATGTACTTGGATATACAACCACGGTCCATTCTGCAGGCACAAAAATGAGGGTGCAACATTTTCAGGGTACAACTTGTGCCCTGGAAAGGGAGCTAAGTCCTCAGCCCTTTTGCAAATTCCAGTAGGAAAGTGAATGTCTACCCTCTTTAAAAAGGGGAATGAGGTTGGAGATAATAGGTCCCCACTTGGAACAATGTGCCCAAGACATGGCTCAAACAATGTGCCCATTTCCTATCATGTTCCCAAGCTATTGTTTCCAGTCAGAAGGGAGCACAGGGAAGGTCTAATAACCATGAACAATAGCGAGCCAAACATCACAGTCCCAGAATCAGGACTCACAAATGCATTTATTCTTACAGCTTCTGCCTTGGCTAAACTGCCCTCAGCACAAGGCTCCGTTCCCTTCAAAACAGAGGGTAAGTCACGTGGGAGAAAGCTGAAATTCACAAGCGTCCTCTTGCAGTAGCAACTCAAGCTGTTGGGGCTTAGCACTTCAAGTAGGACTGGGTGTAAGTCATTTCTCACACCATGGAAGATGATGCAGGGGACATGTATCTTTCCAGCATGAGTCTAATGTAAACCCAGCAGGTGTAGGTGTAACCTATGCCTGATTGGTGTGGTGCTCTATCCCCCTCTGGAGATTGAGGTGCCTGGGCTAAGACACGTGGCTTTTAGCTCATGCATTAGAGACTCATACACTAAGCTTCAGAGGACCCAGTTTCCATCTCGCCTATGAATGACCGGGCTCTGTCGGCGTTACAAGTGAGGGCTCATCTGGAATTTTAACTGGGAAGACTCTGAAGCTTAAGATGCACTTCCTCAGCTAGGGGAAGAGTGTGCAGGCTGTTCTGCCGTTTTTTGAGATCTGGGTTCTCTGAAATGCTTTTGTTCTGAACAAATGACACTTTGCTTTAAGGAGGCTGTTTGGTCGCTGATTGGCACTGTTATTGCCCAGGGAGAACAGAACTGCAGGGGCTGGAGGTCAGTCCGACCTGCTGAGGTGGTCACACTTGATACACAGGGGACTGCAACCCAGGGCCGGGTCTGAGAGTGGGAGAATTGTGTGATTCCACCCCAAGACAGAGTGATGTCTCAACACCTAAAAGGAGCGCTCTTAGAGAGAGCAGGAGGGTCAGAGGTAGAACTCACCAGGAACTGATCATTTCAATAGAACCCTATTCCATTTCTTTATCGCACAGTACTGGTTCTAATCCCAGGTCTACAGAACTCTTCCAGAAAGAAAAACTTGCTTTATGTGCATGCAAACCAATGTACCTCAAAATAATGGAGGCCAGTGGAAAATGTCAATTTGGTTTAGTACCTGATGTCCATAGTCCCAGAGCCATCAGACTCACAGCCTTCAGGTCACCCCGGAGTGCTATGGTACCAACCGCCTGTGGCTCATACTTGGTGGGTGAGAGGGGTCACAAATTAACACAGTGAGCTGGGCTATTTGCCATGGGGAATGGGGAGGGAATGACCAGCTCCTCCTACCTTTTACAGTAGTCAAGAACTGAAAACTGGAACCCTGCTTGTCTGGTGAGCTATGAAATGCCATATGATGTAGTAATAGCAACAGAACGTTTATAATGCAACCTTAATGTAATGAGCTGCTAAGCTGCATTAAACTAGTGACCTAAAAAGCCATTTAGGAAATAGCCAACCTCTCAAGTGTGCTTGATTTTCAGGGACATCTCTGACTTTCAAATATTTTCCTTGTCCCAGTTTCATCTGGCATCCATGGCCCTGGGATTTAACCAGCAGCAAATAATTGAAAGTAACATTCATGCTCTGTTTTCTAAAACACTGCCATACGCAAACCACTTAAATGGGGAGAGCACTTTATAACTTGTCACCAAAGAGCTTTTGATTCTAGTCCTTTGTCCCTAATTTATATGAGTAGCATCCATATATTTCGCTCTCGCTGCCTCAGGGATGTTATAAGATTGAGCAGAGAATTTCCTGAAAAGGTGAACGGCAAAGGATTGCCATTTTTTTTTAAAGATTAAGTTCCAAAATTTAATAACAAATGAATAAAAATGAAAGAATGCACTTAAGTCCAGATCTTCAGAATTACCTGGACATGCATAGTCTTTGTGTGCAATTCTGCATATGCAGCCATGGCAATTGCATATGCACATTTTGAGTGTAAATGCCTGCACAGATTTTGTGCATGTGGTTGTTTATACTAGCTTCTGAGAATCTTGTCTATGCCACTTAAACATGATGTGGAGAGGCAAATTTTGCAAAGATGAAATCTCAGCTCCATGCTCAAAAATGGTTGGGCAATTGTGTTCCTTTGTTTTGCAATGCAGTTAGAACAATCATTTATGCAAACTGGGCAATTACATATGCATTACATGTTTAGGTATCCAGACTACAACTAACCAGAAATATCAAAGAAAAAGCCCATTATAATGACGTTTAAGCCCACAATGGGCGAGCAGTAGTAGAAGATTGAGTCAAAGTTATGATGAAGAGGCCTGCCGATAGAGGACAATCATTTCAAAGGCTTGAGTGATGAGTGAGCCATGCAAAACCTTGCAAACTTCCATATTTGCATGTGCGGATTGGCTAGGTGCATATGCAGCTTCTTGTCATAGACCCAAGTTTGCATGGAGTACAAGTTTTCAACCAGTGTGTCTTCAAGCTGTTGAAAATATGGCCCAAATGTATGCTGTTGGATTGCTCATAAGTGTAATGATTATTGCTACCATCAGGCTGGGCCCTGGCCTCAAGGAATAGACCATATTGTAAGATACTCCAGTATATGTGCGGTATATGTGCCAAGATGTCTACACAGACTCACTCACTAGGTCTTTATGTGCTTTCCATTCTGCTGCAGACCACAGCCATGGCTGCTCTATTCCTGTAATAAATTGCCAGTTTGGTTTCCATTGGGTCTCACGATTTTTCCCATTTTTTTTCCCTCCTGCAGCTTGCCCCACTATCAGTTCCACTGAAGGCTCCCTGCAAGGTACCTTACTAGTTCTCAGTCCCAGGTGGGCTCTGTCATGAATGTGAAAACACTGTCTGATCCTGACTAATCTTTAATCTTCATCGCTGTTACGAAAGCTTGCCCGGCACACGTTCATGGCATCTTCCCCACACCCAGAGTGCTGTTGCCGAGCCGGAAAGTCTGATGCAGGAAACCTGGGAGAGCTCAACAAATGTCTCTACTGAATGCCTTCATTTCCTTTCCCTTTCCCCACCACATTGGGCAACAGAAATACATTTCCCTGTTGTCCTGAGTATCTTATTTCATCCATCCAAGCTAGGGAGGTAGATTTATGCACCTCAGCTCTCCCATCACCCACCTGTGTCAACCTTTTTGGGGGAACAGCTAGTGGTTAAGGTTGGGAATTGCAAAGCCTCATAGGAAGTTAGGCATCCAACTTCCTTTGCACCGCAAGGCGATGTGTGTGCCTAATGCACTTAGGCTCCTTCAGTAACCCCAGCCTAAAGGTTTTCCCCCTTTCCCTCCCACGAGGTAATCTCTGCAGGTTGTAAAGGATGTAGACATGCCCAGGGCTAGTGTCAGGACTCAAATGGTATATATTTAACTAGGGGAACTCTACTCCCCGTTTATCCTCTCTATACACTCTAGGACGCATTATATATAGTTGGCAACCTAGGAAGTGACTTGTACTGCCTATATGGAAGCCCCAACCCCACACCTTCCTAGAGAGATCTAGTGGTCAGGGCTCCAGCCTGAGATTCAGAAGACCTGGGTTCAATCCCTAGCCCTGCCAGGGACTTAGAATCATAGACTATCAGGGTTGGAAGGGACCTACTCCAACCCTCTGCTCAAAGGAGGACCAATCCCCAGAGATATTTTTGCCCCAGATCCCTAAATGGCCCCCTCAAGGATTGAATTTACAGCCCTGGGTTTAGCAGGCCAATGCTCAAACCACAACTTCTTTGAGTCGCTTAAGGGACGAGATTTGAGCTGGGAGATGTGATTCCCAGCTCATGTAGACATACCCATGCTAGCTCTGGTTGAGCTAGCACCTAAAAATAGCAGTGTATCTGTGGCTGCATGGGCCACGGCTCAGGGTAGCTGTCTGAGTACATACCCAGGGGTCAGGCAGTGCTCGGGGGAACCATCCATGGTGCTGCTGGCACAGTGCTATTTTTAAGTGATCGCTAGGCCGGAGCTAGCATGGTCAGCTGGAAATCACTCCTCCCAGCTCAAACGTAGCCATACCCTTAGTCTCTCTCTGCCAGAGTTCCCCAACCATGAAAAGAGAATAATGATAATAGGACTTCTCTGCCTCACAGGCGTGCTGTGAGGATATATAGGTCAGAGACTGTGAGGTGCTCAGAACCTCTGGTAAAGGGGGACAGATAAGTATCTAAGATCCATAGACTGCCCTGTTTGACCTCTCTCCCCACGTTCCTGCAAGACTACTCAATCTGTGTACATCCAGGCCAGACTAATCAAGCCATAATACCCAAGCAAACATTTCTTTGCCTGTATGTCTCTGTAACTGTCTTGCATGATACAGGTGATTCATCAAAAGAAATAGCCCAGTGCCATTGCTGTTTCACTGGTGGATTAATAATATGGTTATAACTATAATTTAAATTTTGCTTTTAAACATTGTTATTATATTTGATATACATTTTAATGGAGGTGATAATATGCCAAATCCCAGGGTTCTTAAATCAGAGAGAAATGGGTCTGAAACCGGTCAGAATAATCTGATGAACACTTCAAATGCTGCATAATGACAATGTGCATTAGAGCATCCCAAATGCAAAATACCCACCAGAACGAAGATCCAATCAGTAGCCCGTGGTGCTGAGGTGGGAGAGTACAGATTGCAAGGGAAATGATATGATGAATTTGTCCTCCCTTCTCTTTAAAACAAACTGGCTATTTCCCCTCACCCTTCCCAGCCTGCTGTAAAAAAACACCCGAGTGCAAGGTCTGCTTGTATTCAAATCTGAAATAAGAAAGTGACTCACGGAGTTTTAATGATGAGCTGGGAAAGAGAGATGAAGCTACATGAAGCTGGAGATGAGATGTCAAAGATGTCAGGGGAAAAATCTTTGTAGACCGCATAAGGCAGGGTCACCTCTGGGCAGTTGTTGAAAAATGATGAGAGAAATGGAAATACTTTACTTTACCAACTTCCATGGCTCTCGCACATGAGAGGATACATTTTACAGCAGAGAATAATTCTCTCTTTTTTCCCTTCCCTAAGCAATTACTGGAGAGAATCCACTTCTTTTATGATAATATTTGGCATCAGGTTGAAAAGGCAGAACTCATTATAGCTTGCGTTTTTTTCAGAGCAAATTTTTTTAGTTTTTTTTTAATTTTGTAGATTTTTTTTTAAAGTGCCACTCTTATTTATTAGGCCTTGCTACAGTGGCTGAGGCCTTTGCGAACAGTAATTAATTCATTCCAGGAACAAATAACCCAAATATATTTTGAAGGTTCCTAGGTAAATACAGTCTGTCACCTATCATTTATAAAACTCAAGGATGTTAAAGCAAGGAAACAAATAGTGGATCTTACACTGCTCACATAGTGAACAAACATATCATTTTTCTCAAATGTAAAAAAAAATCATATTTTATCATAAAACAACCTTAACTCTGCTCCATAATAAATATTATTCATTCATCATTTATCTCAAAATTAATCTTTTGGTTGCATGGCCAATTCCTAATCAACTAGGCCAGTGGTTCTCAAAGCCGGTCTGCCGTTTGTTCAGGGCAGTTTGCCGCTCCAGGCCAATGGGAGCTGCAGGAAGGGCGGCTAGCACATCCCTCGGCCCACGCCACTTCCTGCAGCCCCCATTGGCCTGGAGCAGCGAATCGCAGCCAGTGGGAGCCGCAATCAGCCAAACCTGTGGACGCAGCAGGTAAACAAACCAGCCCGGCCCGCCAGGGGCTTTCCCTGAACAAGCAGCGGACCGGCTTTGAGAACCACTGAACTAGGCAACACTACCTTCCAGCTAGCTCACTCAACCTCTCTGGGCTTTTAATTATCTCTGCTGAAAAACGTGTCTAATAATAATTCTTTGCACCTGCCTAGTTACTTTTCATCTGTGGAAGTCAAAGAACATCACAGGGGTAAGCACTGCTATCTCCATTTGGCAGGTGGCCTAACCAACACAGATCTGAAGCATTTTGTATGGTCTAATGAGTACACAAAGGTTGACCACTTCAGGGATTGGGTTCTGTTCCCACCAACACTGCCACAAACTTTCCCTGTAACTTTTAGCAAGTCGCTTAGGGCCAGAGTTTCAAAAGTGCTCAGCCCATTATTCCAGATGGGTAGAATTTGCAGTTGTTCCCAGAGGCGGGAGCTGGGTTCTGGGCACTTTGGAAAATCTAGCCTGAAAATTTTCTGTTCCTCTGTTACCTGCATCTGGAAGATGGATCTGTGAATATTTCTCCTAAGCCAAAGTGGCACTTTGATGAGAAACACAGAGGATCCAAGTCAGAACACTGGCACAGTATGGAGTGTGTTTTGATCAGTCTGAGATTAGTTATACCTGCTAGCCTTCCTTCTTATTGGAATGCACTTGCCCTTGTTGAAAACAAAGCTCAACCATTGCTCAGGCAGATCCTTTAAAAAACATTGTTTTCCCTACTGTCTCTAAGTGTTTCTTTCTCTGCCCTTCTCTGGCTGCTCCAGGATTTGACATGATGGAGGCTTTTGGACTGGTGGAAAAAGAATATGCCTCCATTAAAGGAGTGGCCATGGAACCATATGTGTTCAGCGGGACCCGTACTTACACTCTCTTCAGAGATATTCAGCTAACCCAGAGAACAAGGTAGTTTGGGAAGGTAGCTGAGAACCGCATTGATTCCAACAAGAGTTTATTCTCTGTCTATTGCATAAACATTGGCTCTGGTCCACACAGTGAAAGGTATTGACTGGTGGGGGTGGATATAGACACTGGCCTAGTGAACACTCAACTGGCAATTTCCTAGTAAAAATACCATGAATGCTAACCCCACCCTAGTGAAACCAAAAAGAATGCAAAGATTTCCCCCCCCTTAGAAGACATGTATTGTGTGCTGATCCATAAATCAACCCCTGAATTGCCTCAAGATGGATCACATGATGGGACATGTCACATAGGAACTTCACTGAATACAGTGGGGTGATTGGGGTGTTGAGTTTTTGCAAGGTCAAGCTCAGATTTTTAGGTGCCTACGGGGACCTTCCCTGTCTTAGCTGTGTGCCTTCAATATCACTGCTGTCCAGAATTAAGTGCTCAAAGACAGCATGTGCTGACCAGAGAGTTCTGTTTAATTGCCCTCTGTTGGGGATACATTTAATTCTTTCCATGACTACTCCTCTCCTCATCCACATGCACTTAAAAGATCAAACTTCGAGGCAAAGCCTCAGCTAGAAACATGTTTGGGGCAGGACCTTTTTAACCTCTTTCACCCTTTCTCCTAATGTTCCTGGTTTGCAGTCCAGCAATTACTGTTGTAAAATACAGGCTTATAGCTGCACTGGGCAGCTTGATTTTGATTGACAGGAAGGATTAAGCAGTGACTTTGGAATGTGACTTCACTGTGCACCTCGTTAATTGGGCTCCTTCTCACAGTCCTATGCATCGTCCTGGGTCAACTTTCCTTCCAGGCAGCGCCAATGACCCCAGTAGCATTATGAAGTATAAATCAGGGGAGACTGGACTCTTAATAGTCAGTTTTATTTTATTTTGAATCCTAATTACTACAGCACTGGGATCATTTTAATCTTATTTAAAGAAGCAAAGCTTCTTACAGTAAACAGAGTAGGGGAATTCAGAGGGCTCTAAGTATTTAAAAAAGCATAGATAAATCCATTTGCTCAACCAGTAGGAGTATCAGATACACAAATATGCCCTTCCAAGGACATTATATCATTTAAAACAAAACAAAACTTGATGTTATGTTTGAAGCAGTCCTGAAAAGATGGTTGAAGAGTTGTGTATCTACTCATGCAAATGTGGCCCATGCAGATTATGAATGTATCTGCAACATGGCTAATTTTGCTTTCTTCATTCAGTTTTGACCTATGCCTTTTGAGTGATATTTGCATGCAGTAAGTGCTTTGTAACAAGTTTGGAACAGAAGTCTGGAAGAGAAAGCCAGACTTTCTCAGGACTCCATGGCTGGACTTGTTACAAGTCCTCTCACAGGTTTCATTTTTGAGTCCGAATTTTCACAAGTGATCTTAGTATGGCTCATGTGTCTTTTTTTCAAGGGACTTCTAAGTACCTCTATCAAGGCCTGAAGATCTTCCCCTAGTTTTCTACCCCATCCATCACAGCCATCATTCATTCCTCTTGACAAGGAGTTTTGGATAGGACTCTTTCAGAGCCTATCAAAGTAGCTCATAAGCTACCAGAAATTTCTCTTTTGAATGATGCAAGGCTGCATTCACTGTCTCTTCAGCATTCCCTGACCCAACACAGGGAGTGACAGATTGACCATGATGACTGGACCTGGACCTCCCTTGTCATGCTATGATAAGGCCACAGGGAAGCCCTGCACATGCAAAATTCTGCATGTGCTTTTAAAACCTGAGAGGAATGTACAAAATATGGAGCAGATTCTCTACTGGGGTAAGTCCTTCAATTTCAACCGAGTTACAGCAGCAGAGGATCTGGCCTACAAATGAGCCTCACTCAGGCTATCATGCCTCGGTAACATCACTCTGTCTGTAGCTCAGAACTGTTCTGGTTGTCAGGAAGGTAGAACATAAGCCCCTGGCATTCATTATCATTAGTCACTGAGTGACTTCTGCTTATCTCATTCCAGTGAAGTGCTTCTCTCTGGGATTCCGTCTGCGCACACCATCAGCATCCTCCTCCGGCTCCTTCCAGAGGCTCCCAAAGAGCCCTTTGCCGTGTGGCAGCTAACAGATGAGGACTTCCAGCCACTCCTCGGGGTTATACTTGACTGTAAGGTTTCATGTAGTATAGATCAGATTCCGGTATTTGAAAGAGTAACAGAACCAACTTCTATACTCAGTTGGACAATTTTATTATTGAAACTTGCCAGTGTCCAGCATGAACATTACAGAAGCTATTGAAATAACATATGCAAATGTTTATCTGTATAGTTAAAAACCCACTAAAAACTAATTTTATTTACTCCATTTTGCAATATATTCTTTACTTTGACCATTATTTTCCTTTTTTGTGCTTTTATAGCTTGACAAGTATTAAATATTTCAGTATGTTTAAGCTTATATATTTCTTCAACATGCTGTAGGTGAAATCAAATTCTATTTTAATTCTAAGTTCTTATTTGTCCTATTTTCCCCTGTAGCCAGTAAGAAATCCTTGACCTATTTCAATCATGACTACAAGGCTGATTTACAGGAAGTCACCTTTGACCAACAGGAAGTGAAGAAGATATTCTATGGGAGCTTTCATAAGGTCCTTATCAAGGGAGGGAGTAACTTAGATCATTATCTCACAAGGGCAGGCTGAGAAAAAATGCACTCAATATATATTATTTGTACTGAAGAGTGGTTATAAGAATGTTCTTTTAAAAGTAATTAGCAAATTGGCCAACCTCTTTGTGTTGATTTGCAATTGTAAGGAATTTTGAGTCCTCCCATATGAAAAATACATATTTTCCAAGTATTGAATATTTCTTAAAATGCATTACATACTTAAAATACACGTGAGCATACGAAATATATCCACACATTAAAAACTTGGCTAATTGTCATATTTAAAATGTAATATTTGGTGGAAACATGAAATGCTACATATATATATAGCATTTCATACGTATGTTGAATCATGTGCTTCCTTTTTAAATATGAAATTTTTGCCAGTTTTGTACGGTATAAATATTTGATATATTTTCATAAAAACGCTTTAGCAAAGATATAACCACCCTGTGAAAAGTATGTCTTTTTCTCCATAAGAGATGCATTATAAGAGCTAACATAGTAGCTGATTCAGTTCACTCACTTTGATTTTAATGTTGCCCTGATATGTGTCTCTCAACGTATCTGTTTATTGGAGTGTATGCATGTCCATTTATGATGCAGCGTGGTAGTCCCAGTGGTGCATAGCATCGTACTCATGTAATTGCACTATCCTTTTTTCTCTGGCTGTATAGTTGAAATGTCAACTCTGGTCCCAGCCATGAGAAGATTTAAGCTTTTAAATAGTTCCTTTGAAGTCAATGAGACTACTTATGGCCTATTGGCCTTAAAGTTAAATGTATGTTTATGTCTATGCAGAATCGCAGTCTAAGTGCAAAAGAATTTGCGAGTCTTTGCCTAGTCCTGGTGCACACTGTAAAATCACCTCTCGGTTCAGCAGAGGGAATCACCTACTCACGAGAGGCAAAGGACTGGGAATGGCTGGCTGTAGTATGAACTGGGGTTGAGGTGGATATGCCTAATAGTAGGTGTTTGTGGGGGACATGGAATAAGCTGTGAAAGGGCTGGACAAGTTAGGCTAGTAGGGGGTTACAGGTCAGGGTGTCAGTACCCTGGCCATACCTGTCCAAGGGGAGCGTGCCCAGTGGCTGACTGCTCTATTCCTGGCTTTAACTGGAGTCGCCGGTTTCTCTTCCATACCCGTCACTTTCTTCCTCATATGAGAGTAAGAATTAAAAAGGGAAATGTAGGAAACAGGAAGGTACTGAAATAAAGCAATTGGGTATGTGATAGACCTACAGTTTGTCATGTGGGCACAGCTATTCACTCTGCTAACCCATAAAAAGGTGAGTTACCACGGAGCCCATTCTAAGGCAATATAGCCAGTGGATATGCACAGGTCTGGGACTCAGGAGGCCTCGGTCCAATTCCCAGCTCTGCCACTGACTTGCTGGGTGACCTTGGGCATGTCTCATCCCTTCCTGTGCCTCAATTTCCCCATCTGTAAAAATGGGGATCATGATACTGACCTCCATTCTAAAGTGCTTTGATCTCTAAAGATGAACAGCGCTAGATAAGAACTAGGTGGTGGTATTATTCCCAGCTGAAGTGCCAGAAGCAATCATTTTTTAAGCTCAAAGTTGAGGGCACCTGGCAGATTTGTCAGAGGTTGTTAGAAATGAGGCTGTTTTTTGCCTTTTGATTTTGGGACAACAACTTTACAAAGCAGTGGAAAACAATGGCTTTTTGTGGCGCATCCTTCATACATGATCCATAAAACACTTTTGCAGAGATCAGTCCTAACCTGAATAGAAGGGGGTGGTTGTAACAAGATTTCATGAAGGAGAAGTAACTCTGTGTTCTGGAGGCTGGAGAGGAGGATGGTTAAAGATAGATGGGGGATTTGGAGACAGGGAGAAATGAGGGGGAAATGGTAGAGAGCTTGGGCACTGTAATTTCTCACCGTGTAAAGACAGAATGTTCTTTTTTCTATTGAACTCCCCACAGCCTGTATCTAGGCAGCAGGCACTCCTTAGGGGATTGCCTCAGCCAGAGTAGGTAGTGTTTTATTCCTGAATGCTTCTTGCAAGAGGTCGGAAGAGTGTCTTCCCTCCCAGGACCTTCCACGGTGACTTTACCTTGACACAATGCAAGCCTTGAACGCGCTCGTTAAAAGCCCAATGTATTCAAGAGGGAGTAAAGGGAAGCGTGGGCCCTGCCTGGCAAGATCTCAGCTAGGTAGGCGCAGTTCAGATCATTATGGAAAAGAAGCCGTGTCACATTCACAAAGAACTCATCATCTCAGGTCTGCTGTCTCTTTCTCCTTGGCCCCTCACCTTGGGTAGTTTGTCAGCGAGATCGCCGCTGCCCCACAGCTGACTGCCATCCAACCTGGCTTCTTGCACGGCTATACAGGTTTCTGTTAAATATGCAAGAGAAAAACACATTCTTTTTTTCCCATCTGTACCAAACATCATCTTTGTATTTGCTGTTAATAACCCCTTTCCAAACAGAATAATAACTGTGAGACTGAGAACAGCATTAGAAGATTATAAAAGAAAAGCCCTGCATTTTCACGTGGGGTAGAAGGAGAGATCTTTGTATTAAAGCAGAGGCCTTTCATAGCGTAGCTCAGGGACTGCTAATGGGGTATTCTTTCACCACCAGTTAACCACTTCAAATCTGGACCAGGTAACTGGCTGGGAGGGGAAAAAATAATAATTCCCTGCGCCCCTCTAATTAATTAATTAATTAATTGAACTTCAAAAACTTAGAAAATGTTCACTTGTTTGACTGAAAATAAAGGAACATTTTTTTTTAAATTTTCGTCAAAATTGTCCCCAACTTTTTTTTTCTAATTTAGAAATTAAAACTCTCCACCCAAATTAGCACCTTACAACTAGACTTGAGCAAAGAATGGACTTTTTGGTTTGGGAGTCAAACTGAAAACTTTGCTGGGAGAGGGGGAAATGTGGTTTGGTTCCAGCTGAAACTGACTCTTTTTGTTTGATTTGAGTCAGACAAAACAATTTTTCATTTTGTTTCAGGTCATTTTGGGGGTGTTGTCTCACTTTTTTTTGGTTGTAAATTAGCTATATTTCAAAACAAAACACTATTTCATTTCAAAATGTCAAAACATTTTGTTTCAGAAACATCAAAACACAATGGTTAACTTTCCTTTTTATTTTTTTCCAAGCTAAAACTATTTGCTGAATTCTACCCAAATTCATGAATAGTTGAGGAGTTTTGAAAAAATGCATTTTTCAGCAAACCTCTATTTGCCAAAAAAAAATTGCCCTGCTCTACTTACCAACTGTCCCAGTAGACAACCCACGGACTAAACTAATTATGAAGGCTGATCTGCTCCACATCAGAGCTCCAGGAATGGCTCCTCCAGAAGAGGGTTGACATCCAACAGTGGGCTCCTATGGCTCTTTAGGTGCAGGCAAAGTCTGATTAACTGTATCTCTGCTAACTCAAGCTGTTGGTTACCCTGAACTCATGTATGTCTTTCAGGGTTTGACTGTACAGGAACTGTGCTCCGGCTCTCAGCTCTATCCTGCGTCCCTTTTTTCCATCCCAAGAGTTGGCCTAGAGGAAGCCAAAAGTCCTGTGCTCCAAAGCCTTCAGTGCATAAAGTGGGCTGTTGGTTGTTTTTTTGACAGAAACTTTTCACCATCTTTACTGACACTGTTATGGGCTGAAGGCTTCCGCGCACAAGGATTCCTGGCTTGCTCAGGGAAGAGGCCTGGGAATCTGAAGAAGAGCTTTTCTCTTGCATAGCTCCTAAACTCTGCAGGAGTACTGGGGAGCTGAGGAGCTGACTGTCCCTGGGAAAACTGGCCCCCTGTTCATAGTCAGGGGAGCTAAAAATAGGAGATCCTGAGTGCAGACTTCAGTGCTGGTTGGACTAGCTCCCTCCGCCCCCCAGTCATCTGAAACTTTGATTCTCCAATGGTTTTGATGTCCCTTAGGACAAGGTATTATTGTCCGTAGAGGAGTTCACTCTCTAGGGCTTTCACCCAATATCATTTGTGATCATTACAGGCACAAAAAAAGATGCCTTTGCTTGCTGAAGTGGATATGAACTCTGCCAGATACATGATTAAAAAGAATCCTCCGTCCAACAGGTGAGGACTATCACATCTATTTTTAATTGTTGTCCAGGTGCACATAGCTGTGAGCCATTTCAGGATCAAACTCTACTTGGACTGTAAGAAAATAGCAGAGAAACCGATCAATGCTATGGGAAGCGTCTCCACAGCTGGCTTCATCATGCTAGGAAAACTGACAGGAACCAGAGGACCCAGGAGTGGGTCAGCAGCGGTAAGTTCAGTGTTTATCCGTTTTAATGAGGAGTCTTGTGTCTAAATTCAGGGTTGGCTGGGATATAAATCAGAATAGAATTACTGTCCCCTCTCCCCATTGCTCTCATGTTGAGTTCCCCCTGTGAAGTAGGGAAGTGTTATACACCTCTGCAGCTTTTGAAATTTGATGAGCATTTTTAATGCAGTGTTTTGCACTCACTCCTCCTACTTTTGGGAGTTTGTGATGAGATGTAGCACAGCATGTGTGTGCCATGTAGTCACATCAGCTTGCACCCTGATCTGTAGGTGAGGAGCTTACACGGAGCTTTAATAGTACATAATCTTGGACCTGAGGACATACAGATCCTGTTGCACTTGGCTGAAAAAGGCAGGAGGCTGAAAAAGCAATCTAGATTGCTTCGAAGAGAGAAGGCTTTATACATCAGCTCCCAGGGAGTGGCAGCAGCCACATACTAGTCATCACGGGGGCAACGTGTTCAGATGGGTTTCATTTGGTCTAAAATTCTCAGAAGTGCACTGTTCCTGAATGACTGTCCTTGAATGACTGTAAAACAATACTCAGAGTAGTCACCAAAAAAACCCTATCAACACCAGACTCAGTTGCAAACAAAAGCCCACTTTTGCCCCATAGGTAAAGGAAAAAAATAAACATCTTGGCTTTGTGCCGTGCCCTGAAGATCAGTGGTCTTGGGCTGATTGACCCATGAGAAAAACAAGCACCAGAGACAAAAAACACACTGAATCTGATTCTTCATTGCCTTATACCTCATGTTGCCATTTACACCGCTGCAAAATAAGTGCAGAAACACTCCAGCGGCTGATCTGGTAGTGTTTTCTGCCCCTTGGGTCCAGATCCTCAAAGGTATTTTGGCACCTGACTCCCACTGATTTCATGGGAATTATTTGCATTGGTTTGAATGATTACACAGGTGCAGGGCAAGGATGAATTAGGCGCCTGCTCCACAGCACTCTGACCATAGATCTAGGAGGTGCAAATAAGAACAGATCAGCTGACTGCAGCCTTCCACACGTGAAGGCAGCATTGCACAAGCAGTCTGGCCCGTCTGTATTGCATGCAGCCTCAGCTAACACCAGGAAGTGGAGTCATGCAGCGTACCGTGAGAAATGCCATCAAAGGAATGAGCAGTACGATATGGGAACAGATTCATAACAAAGCAGGATTCAAGCAGCTCTAATTTTATTTGCCAAAGAAATACTGTGGTGGTTTAGACTGACAGCAGCCCTGTCAGATCTCTGCCTTGGAGGAAAATATCCTCTATTCCCTCCCTGGTTTTTCCTTTTAGCAGCTTAGCTAGCTGGATCCACTCATTGAAGAGCTATTAATGAACAGCCCAGACCTTCTCTACTCCCGTCATGCTTCAAGCCTAACAAAGTTTCATGTCTTCTGCAGCTCTGCTGCCCTTGAGGAGACAGAGTGCCTCATTACTGGTTATCATCAAACCTTTTTTAAGACATCTCTAAGTGTCATTTGATGTATGGGGCTCATTTTATAGCCATATGCTGCAAATCCCACTCCTCCAGTCGCACCACTCACTCATCATTAAATTCCTGGGGGGAAGATTTGATTTGGTAAAAATGGCATTTTTAAAAAACTGTGGGTTTTAAATATATCTCCCCTCCCTTTTTCTTTTTTTGGTCTCATGCTGCATTTGCCCTTTTGCTAATCAAAACGGAAAGATCTGGCAGTCTAGGGAGAGGCTGAGAAGGAGGGCAGATTTATTTGGAGGGGGAGGATGCATCTCCCAGGAATATCTGCTGGTTTTGTTCTTCTACCACTTTCTTGAGTGGCAGCAGAGCAAAGTTGTCTTTTTACATTTTGGTTTGTGTTGAAGCCAATTGCCTGGGGCCTTGGGAGCGGCTGCTGCTGAAATGTGAATAAATCAGAAACTGAGGTTTTGTTAGCATGGATGAGCTTATGGAGTTCACGTCGCAAGGCTCTGGCGACTTGCAATGCAGTCCAATGACCTGCCGCCCCTTCTAAATTCTGTGTCCATTGCCTTGTGTCTGCAGTTTGTACAATTGCCTTTGAAAGAATGTGTCTGTATGGGTGGTGGGTAGGGGGAAGGGGAGAACGCTCATGATAGTCTCTTACATAAGGTTATTTTTACATTCTACTGCAGCCAGAAGTGGCCAAGAACTTATACAACTTCTTGACAGACCACCCTGCGGCTTGCAGTAGGATGAGCTATTATTCTCATTGGCATCTTAACAAGGCTTGGCGTGAGCTATTGTTGGGAACATACAATAACTGGGGCATTAGCCTGCATAATTGCTGTTCATCAGGACACCTGGAGGCACTATATTTAAAAAAAAAAAAAACTGCAGTTCTATCCTTTTTTCTACACCTAAATCCTTGTTAGGGGGCCTCTCTTCTCCAGCAGCGGGTAGAATAATTATGTATGGCCACGGAAATGGCAGGTTGCACAGCCAACCCACCTGTCACATTTGTAACTCTTCTCATGACTCGTCTAATTCTCTTTGCTCCACAGTTCCAGCTGCAGACTTTACAGCTTGTTTGCAGTGACTCCTGGGCAGAGGAAGATAGATGTTGTGATCTCCCGGCACTGGTAAGATGTGACTGACCTATGTGCTCATTGGGATGAGACTGGGGAGTGTGTCACAAGGAAATGACACTTTAAATAGAATTTTGGTAGGGCCAGAAGATGAACTTTTATTTTTTCCCAAGAAATTGATAAAACTAGCTAGAGCTAAGGCCACGTGCTTCTGCATCTGCTCCCAGTGAAATTAATAATAAAATGCCTGTTGGCTTCAGCAGGTAAGAGAGCTTCTCAAACACATCTCCACCAGGGCACGTAATTCCTGACTTGAATCAGATCTACTAAGCCAGTGCTGTCAGCCACACAGCTCTGCTATTGGCCTTCATTTCTGAGTTATAACTACAGCCGGTTGGACATTTTCCTGATGAAACAAAGCATCAGAAAATGCCAATTCATCAAACCTAAAATGATTGATGAAAATAGCTTTGGGGACCAGCTGGCCCATGAGTCTGAAAGCCCCAGGGTCTCTGGCCTGGGATAGCCTGCCTGGGACCGCCAGCAACTACTGCCTGAAATTGACATTCAGTGGACAAGAATGTCAGTTTTACGAAGCAGATGCCAGGGTTCTGGCAAGTATATTTGGTTTTGGAAGTGCCGTGTGTCAGGTTTCTGAAAGATTTTTTTTCTTGGGATTTCCAGTTTGTGGGAATTTTTGATATTTCAAATTCTCCCGTGAACCGGAAATCCCGAATTTGTCAGTTGAAGTTATAACATTCCCCTGCTATTCCTTTCCGCTCCTGGGCTTCTACTGCACACAAAAAACGTATTCCTCCTGAACTGAGAGGTGGTTTGTTTTGTGGGCAAATATTTAGAAAGGAGTAGATTGAATGATTGTTTTCCTCAGGATATATTGATTGTAAATTTCAGTGACTATAAAATGTAGGGCTGGTTGGAAAATTTCCCTTTATAAATTGTTTTTTGATTTTCACTGAAAAAATGAATGCTCAAAATCCAAAAATGTTTTGGTTTTGAGCTTAAAATTGAAATACTTCAGATGAAAACCAAAATATTTCAATTTGAATATTGTGTCTCAGCTGGACTTTATCTCCCATAATGCACCATGGCCCTTGGACTCCCATGAAGCACTGCCTCATATCACCAAGAGGGGAGACCATGGTGCATCATGGGAAATGTAATCCAGCTAAGTACTGGAATGATAAAGAAAATTTTCAGCGGTGCCTAAGTCCCGTGTTCAAAAGGGACTTAGGAGGCTAAGTACCATTTAATTTCAGTTAGGGCTGTCAAAAGATTAAAAAAATTAATCGCGCAATTTATTGCGCAATTAATAATAGGATATTATTTATTTAAATAATTTTGCTGTTTTCTACATTTTCAAATATAGTGTACGGTGCTCACTTTATATTTATTTTTATTACAAATATTTACACAGTAAAAACCAAAAGAAATAGTATTTTTCAATTTACCTAATACAAGTACTGTAGTGGAATCTCTTTATCATGAAAGCTGAAATTACAAATATGGAATTATATACCAAAAAAACTGCATTTAAAAATAAAACAATGGAAAACTTTAAAGCCTACGAGTCCACTCAGTCCTATTTCTTGTTCAGCCAATTGCTTAGACAAACCAGTTTGTTTACATTTGCAGGAGATAATGCCGCCTGCTTCTTGTTTACAATGTCACCTGAAAGTGAGAACTAGCATTCATGTGGCACTGTTGCAGTTGGTGTCACAAGATATTTATGTGCCAGATGTACTAGAGATCCATATGTTCCTTCATGCTTCAGCCACCATTCCAGGGAACATGTGTCCATGCTGATTACGGGTTTTGCTCGATAACAATCCAAAGCAGTGTGGACTGATGCGTATTTATTTTCATCATCTGAGTCAGATGCCATCACCAGAAAGTTGGTTTTCTTTTTTGGTGGTTCGGGTTCTGTAGTTTCCACATCAGAGTGTTGCTCTTTTAAGACTTCTGAAAGCATGTTCCACACCTAATCCCTCTCAGATTTTGGCAGGCCCTTCAGATTCTTAAACCTTGGGTCGAGTGCTGTAGCTCTCTTTAGAAAGCTCACACTGGTACCTTCTTTGCGTTTTGTCAAATCTGTGGTAAAGATGTTCTTAAAATGAACAACATGTGCTGGGTGATCATCCGAGACTGCCATAACATGAAATGTATGGCCGAATGTGGGTAAAACAGAGCAGGAGACATACAATTCTCCCCCAAGGAGTTCAGCCTGCAGCTGCCCCACTCCTGGAGAACGGGTTAAAAACAGCCAGGCTAGGCTGCTTGGGGAGGCAGCCACAGCTGTGACCAGCCCAATCAGGGCTCAGCTGGCCCTGATAAGAGGGCCGTGGGCCAGAAGCTGGAGGAGTCTCACTCTAGCCCTGGAGGGAGCAGGGCTGGGGAATAGGGCAAGGGAGCTGGGGAGCTCCAGCCTGGTAAAACCCCCAGGCTGCAGGCCTTGCTTTAAGGCCAAAAAGTACTGGGGCTGCAGAGGGGATCGGTAAAGGCAGCAGGTCCTAACCCCTTGCCAATGATGAGTGGCCATTACAGACTGCAGTCGGCCCCAGTGAGCGGGGGCTAGCTGATGACTGGCAGTAGCCACCGAGGCAAAGCGGGTTTAGAGGGTTGGGGGTTCCCCAGGGAGGGGAGACCAAGACCATGGGGTACTGCTGGGGCAGAACCCCAAGGTAAATGCCACCGGGGTCTGGGAGGAACACGGGGCCAGCGGTAGGCGAGACATTGGCCTGCAGAGGGCGCTCCAAACTCTGGAAAAGAGCTAATTCCCAGATGACCAGCAGGAGGTGCTGTGCCGGTGAGTTTTCACTTTGCTACACACAAATTTAATTAACGCATTCTTTTCTTAACAAGTGTCATCAGCATGGAAGCATGTCCTGGAATGGTGGCTGAAGCATGAAGAGGCATATGAATGTTTAGCATATCTGGCACGTAAATATCTTCAAATGCCAGCTACAAAAGTGCCATGCAAAAGAAAGTGTGTTCTCACTTTCAGGTGATGTAAATAAGAAGCGAGCAGCATTATCTCCTGTAACTGTAAACAAACTTGTTTGCCTTAGCAATTGGCTGAATAAGAAGTAGGAGTGAGTGGACTTGCAGGCTGAAAAGTTTTACATTGTTTTGTTATGGAGTGCAGTAATGTAACAAAAAAAAATCCGTATTTGTAAATTGCACCTTCACAATAAAGAGATTTCCCTACAGTACTTGTATGAGGTGAACTGAAAAATACAATTTCTTTTGTTTATCATTTGTACAGTGCAAATATTTATATTATTTTTATTACAAAGTGAGCACTGTACATTTTGTATTCTGTGTTATAATTGAAATCAATATATTTGAAAATGTAGAAAAACATCCAAACATATTTAATAAATTTCAATTGGTATTCTATTGTTTAATAGTGCAATTAAAACTGCAATTAATCACAATTAATTGTTTTGAATTAATCATGTGAGTTAACTGCAATTAATTGACAGCTCTACTTTCAATGAGACTTAGTTGCCTGAGTCATGAAAATGGCACTGAATTTTTGAGAATGTTACCCATATTTTCTTTCTTTCTTTCTTTCTTTCTTTCTTTCTTTCTTTCTTTCTTTCTTTCTTTCTTTCTTTCTTTCTTTCTTTCTTTCTTTCAGAGAAATGAAGAGACCTGCCCTACCTTGACTCCTTCCTGCACCTGCACTTCAGGTATCCCAGGCCTGCCAGGTCCTCCAGGGCCCCCTGTAAGTTTGCCTTCTCACATTTGTTCCTAGAAATGTTCATATTGTCTGGCATCCATGTGGCATTTCACAGCCATGTGCAAAGGACAAGGTCCCTGCCATGAACTCACAATCTTGGCAGACACTGGACAGAGGGAGAGAAGGGAAACAGGAAGTTAAGCAATGAACTACGCTGCATGGCATGTGACTCCATGTTTATCATCTCTTATGAGATCATATAACTGATTAAAGGAGGTGGAGACCTTCTCTGCTCAACTTGGGCCCAGTGACTGTGACTTGCAGAGCTGGGTTTCTCTTCCCTTGGTTCTGAACACCAAGTAAATGCTGGCAGATTTCCATATCCTGAACTCTGAACTTCCCAACTTTGGGGGGAGGTTTAAGACCCCTTAATATCAGAGGTGCAATGAAGCCAGAATATATCGATCCAAATATCAAATGCCAACAAAGCAAAGGGCGCATGGAGCTGGCATCGTGGTCCAAGCCCATCTCTGCATAGGTATTTGTATTTTTAAAATGCTGAATAATACAACAACTGCCGATGTTTGTGTCTCTCAAGGCAGCCATCTCAACCTGGGCAGGCCTTTCCTTTCATTTCCCTCTCCTACTGCCAAAGCGAAATAAGTTATCTTGCAAGGCGACAGTGACAGCTGGGGGCAGAGAGAGAATTACTGTACTAATCCTCTTACAGGAGAAAGGCTGGCTCCCCTTTTTGTCTGTCTGTAAAGATCTGTTGGATAGGAAGCTCCAAAACCCTGTATGAACGCTTGAAATGCAAAAGGCATGGCATGGCAACCTTGAATCCAGCTGGATTCAGGGCTGGATTCAATAAAAATTTAATGTAGGAGGAGTGTGTATTGACTCTGGCTCTCAGAAGTTCTGGTTGTTCCTATCTGTTTTTCAGTCACTGCAGAAAAATTGTATAATTACCACAAATTCTGTGTTTCATAATGCACGTTACACAGAGAGAGGAGAACGTTTACAACCAAGGCTGTACCTACTGTCCCTCCGTGTACATGTAATGCATGCACCCACTTGCCGCAATGGGTTTTTTGGGTGCAAATGTTAACATTTCCCCACAGGACTGTTTAAACAACAAGAGCAGGCATGGGAATACCTAGCAGGTATTTGCACCTGCAGAGTGCAATTGGAATTTTTGCATGAAGAAGCTGAGGGCTGAAAATTCAAGCCCAGAGAATCTTCCACAATGTAGAAAAAATCTTTCTCTGTGTCAAATAATTATGGTTTAATAATATCCTGTTACGGGGTGGCCGGCTCTTTAAGGGGAGTTGGGCCCAGCCTCATCTGCGAAGGATCAGCTCCCTCCCAGCTGAGAGAGAGCAGCTAGTGATCAAGTGCTTACAAAAGCCAGCTGGTGGCCCAGTGGAGGAGAAAGCTGCCAGGAGCAGGGAGGTGCTGATAGGAAACCACTGGGGTTGGGGAACAGGAAGCTGGTTGGCTCCTGTGGGCAGCTCCGGAGCACGGTTGGACTCTCAGACAGGTGGCCTCCAGTATGGAACCCAGTAGGGAGTAGATAGGCCCCTGAGGAAGACCCTGATTAGAGGGGGAGGGACAATTGTGCTGTGCTAATTTTAAAGTTGAAGGCCTGAGAAAAGGGCCTGCGCGACTGGGTGTGGAGTCACTTCTTCCTGGAGCGAGGGGACAGGGCAGAAGCCGATGTGCCCTTTTGATGCCAATAAACAGGACTGGCACTTTTTAACCTTTTAAAATATTTAACCTTTAAATATTCATCTGTGAGGTCAATTTCATAATTAACAAGGAACAACGGATTGTTACATAATAACTAGTGGTTAATTCCAATGGAAATTTTAATTACACAGCTCATTGCTTCATCACAGTATGTCATTTGTCAAAAACAAATTGTGTCAAACCAACCCGATAGCTTTCTTTGACAGGGTAACAAGCCTTGTGGATGGGGGGAAGCGGTAGACATGGTATGTCTTGACTGTAGTAAGGCTTTTGATACTGTCTCGCACAACCTTCTCATAAATAAACTAGGGAAATGCAACCTAGATGGAGCTACTATAAGGTGGGTGCAAAACTGGTTGGAAAACCGTTCCCAGAGAGTAGTTATCAGTGGTTTCACAGTCATGCTGGAAGGGCATAACGAGTGGGGTCCCGCAGGGATCAGATCTGGGTCTGGTTCTGTTCAATATCTTCATCAATGATTTAGATAATGGCATAGAGAGAACACTTATAAAGTTTGCGGATGATACCAACCTGGGAGGGGTTGCAAGTGTTTTGGAGGATAGGATTAAAATTCAAAATGATCTTGACAAACTGGAGAAATGGTCTGAAGTGAATAGGATGAAATTCAATAAGGACAAATGCAAAGTACTCCAGTTAGGAAGGAACAATCAGTTGCACACATACAAAATGGGGAAATGACTGCCTAGGAAGTACTGCAGAAAGGGATCTGGGGGTCATAGTGGACCACAAGCTAAATATGAGTCCACAGTGTAACACTCTTGCAAAAAAAGCAAACATCATTCTGGGATGTATTAGCAGGAGTGTTGTAATCAAGACACGAAAAGTAATTCTTCCGCTCTACTCCATGCTGATTAGGCCCCAACTGGAGTTTTGTGTCCAGTTCTGGGCGCCACATTTCAGGAAAGATGTGGACAAATTGGAGAAAGTCCAGAGAAGAGCAATGAAGACGATTAAAGGTCTAGAAAACATGACCTAAGAGAGAAGATTGGAAAAAATTGTGTTTGTTTAGTCTGGAGAAGAGAAGACTGAGAAGACATGAGAACAGTTTTCAAGTATATAAAAGGTTATTACAGGGAGGAGGGAGAAAAATTGTTCTTAACAGCTGAGGATAAGACAAGAGGCAATGGGCTTAAATTGCAGTATGGGAGGTGTAGGTTGGACATTAGGAAAAACTTCCTAACTGTCAGGGTGGTTAAGCACTGGAATAAATTGCCTAGGGAGGTTGTGGAATCTCCAGCATTGAAGATTTTTAAGAGCGGGTTAGACAAACACCTGTCAGGGATGGTCTAGATAATTAGTCCTGCCACAAGTCTAGGGGACTGGACTAGAAGACCTGTCGAGGTTCCTTCCAGTCCCATGATTCTATGATAACCTGCTACCTGCATAGTTATGAACCCATGCGGCCTTCTAATTTAAATATCTCTTCAGTGCACTGTAGGGGAGTAAGGGGTTTTCTTTCAGCATGGTTGGGAATATAGTTATGACACACATGCTTCATGCATCATGAAACTCTGATCGATTTGCACTTAACATGTCTAAAGTTATTCCATAGTGAGCAAGGATGTCTCATGCATATCCACTCTTCCTTAATGAGCTCCTTCTGCACAGGGATAGGCCCCTTTGGGGCACCCCATAAACAACCTCTAGCAAAGCTCTTAGTCAGACTTGCTTAATCCAAATCCACTGCTATTTAGATTCACGAACAGAAGCCATCAGATTAAAACGTCAATAGTTCATACAGCACCTGTACATGCTAGAAGATTAGATTCCTCTTAGATCCAGTGGTTATGCAGATGCGCAGATAAACCAGGTCTCCCTGGATATACTACCCTTCCCTGCTGTGAGAGTGCTCATCTGGAGCTTATGTAAAGTAGAATGTGTGCTCTAGAGTCTGTACAAGTATGAGCTGCTGTTCCATCCCCAGCTTGCTGCAAGTGGCTGGAATAGAGATTAATCAGCATCACTTCGGGAGAAGCACTTTGAGAAACGAGTGTGTAATCTCAGTGCCATCACGAAATGCTTCCGTTGCATTTCCATGGTCCCACTGAATACCTTTCCTTTTTATGGAATATACTAAACTACGGAGGATCTGATTCTAATCTCTCTTACACCATTGACCTGAGAGGAGCTTGCCACAGGAGAGGCAACCATTTCCTGCTTGTTACTGTTCAGCCCTCTCAAAATGCATTTGTGGCAGACTTACCTAGGGCCATATGGCGGCAAGGCCATCATATGCATGTGCTGGGAGCATGAGAGGAGCTTTACGCATCCACTCACGACCACAGTGAGAGTTTTCACGATTACAATTCCCATGTGGGCTGAGCTGAGTGTGAGCTAGAGATGGGGCTTCACTAGAACGCCGCATCTGAGTCCTTAAAAAATTGGGTGAACCCCTAATTTGGATCTGCTTTTGGAGCCTCTTGGGGGCCACCTCTCACCTGACCTCTTTGATTTGTGTCAACGTCACCATTTGCAGAGCCACCCACGCTGCTCTGGAATGAAGCAGATGGAGCAGAAAAGTTGCTTCCGTCCTAGATTTTCTGTAGAGGTGCAAAACCACAAGTCAACTCTCACTGCTACTGATGTCGCCTTCGGCAGCCATTTCTTACAGTTACAAAACCAAGCAACTTCAGGCTTTCTCCTGTGCTGCTCCTCATGCCTGGAAGAAATAAGCATCCACAAAGCCACCTCATTGTCCTCCCTTCAAATCTCTGCTGCGACGGATGGTCCAGCAGCAGATGTGCAGTGACCGCTGCTTTTCACACTCACTAGTATCTCGCTGTTACCTTCTGCTTCCTGCTCTGTTTGCCACATCCCCCTCTAGCAAGCTCTTCGAGGGCAAGGAGCATCTTCTGACATGTGTGTGCAGTATAAGCGCTACCGCAGTACAGACACTACTTAATATTAATAACAAGAGAGTCTTGTGCTTTGTCCCACTTTGGCAGGGCAGTCCTGGGAGAAGAGGACCGCAAGGGGAACAAGGGGAACCAGGGCCGAAGGTGAGCAATGACAGCACTCCGCCTCCGATTTTCTTTCAGGCAGCTACAGGTCATACGCAGACCTGGGGTGAGAAAGTGCAACTTCCTTAACTTCAATTGATTTACATTTACTCACCCCAGGTCTGAATTCATCCCTACATTAATGATTGAGCCTTTTTGCTACTTAGCGCAGGGATCCAGAGATTTTGAGAAACAGAACAATGAAAATCGAATAGAAAATGACATGGTTATTTAAGCCCCAAGTGGGTGCTCAGAGCTGTGCGATATAGACGTGATCTCTGCTCCAAAATTCTCCAGACACCTGGTTGTGTTGATTTAACTACATGGATCCGATAAGCTTCTTTCTAAGAAAACAACCTGACTTTCGGAAAACGTTCACCCCAGTTTTGTGGTGCTCTTATTCTCCCTGCCGTGCGGGGCTGATTTTACCCTGAGCCTCGGCGTGCGCCACGGAAACTGGGTATCTCTCTGTGGAAAAGGAGCAGAGACAAGTATGAAACAAAAGGCTGGATCTGAACGTCCTGGAATTTGGGGGGTGGGGAAGGCACTGAAATCCACACCCAGAGTGTTTGCTATGTGTTACCCAACAAAGCATGATTGAGAGAATCCAGTAAAAAAGCAAGGGAAATCCCCCCCCCTTCCCCTGCTGTCCTTTTTCTGCACAGAAGCCAGCATCATTGATAGAGCTGGTCAGAAAAAGACATTGAAAAATGGACACCGTTTTTGGAAGTCTTTGTGGGACCTTCTCTCCTTCCCATCCCCCATTTTTTGACCAGCTCCAATCACTAGAATAATTTGCTATAGGGCAGGGCTGCTCCTGCTTCCCTGGAAACCAGTGCGAGTTTTACCATTGACTTCCCTGGACTCAAAACCTTGGACTGCAAAGACAAAGGGCTGTACAGCCGAGGGTACTGGACACTTCCAGGCCTTGCCTCTTCCTTTTGCATCCAGTAGCTGCTTCGTGTTGACACCGGTCGTATGGTGCAGTCAATGCGTGTGGAAGTCGCTGGTGTCCCTCCCCACATTTGGTTCATTTCTTTGACTGGCTTTAGGGTGAGCCAGGTCCTCCAGGACAAGCCGGACCAGAGGGTCCTGGTGGACAACAAGGGTCACCAGGCTCCCAAGGAATCACCGTGCAGGGTCCAGTGGTACGTGATCTCTCCCATTTCTGTTATCCCACCTTTTGCTCTGTGTGAAAGATACGTCTGTATGGGGGGTCTGGTTTTGTTACAGGGATGTGGTGATAAAAACACCTGAGCCCTAGCTACACCACTGCTTACAATGCTGCTGCTACTACCAGCTTTGCTGTTGCTATTACGGGGATATCTAGTTTTCCTAATGTTGACAAGACCCTAAATTCTGGTTTAAAAACTGGCCATGGGGGATAGCTGATCCCTAGTCTAGCCCTTGAAGTGTCCAACGGAGTATTAAAATTTCAGTAGCACAGTCATCATGGTTAGAGAAGCAATATACACTTGCATGTATGTGGATAGACACACAAACCTGCATGCAAATGTCAGGCAAAAGGGTCAGATATGGAGGTGTGCAAGAATCCCTTCAAAGGGCATGTGGAGGTAGTTGGGTTCCTGGCCATGCTGAACTGACCATTAGTGGTGAGTAGCCATGGACAGATAGACGTCTGCCCAACTTAAGGGATGGTGCAGAATACATGCAACTCTATTGTTACATTTTGGTTCCAGGGGCCACCAGGAATTAAAGGGGAGAAAGGAGACACTGGAATTCCAGGCATGCAGGTAACATAATCGACATCACTCCTTTGACTCAAAGAGCTACCTAGTTTACTGCTGAACATCTGAAATCCAAGGAATTATGTGTCATTATTGCCATCCCCACTTTGAAACCGTATCTCCATCATGCAGGAAATCTGCAGGAACACCTTGCACTGCTGTTGTGCGCTCGCATCTGAGCTCGCACAGGAGCTTGGCAAACGTGAATCAGTTCAGCCTCTGACCAACCTTGCAAGTATTATTGGGCCCATTTCCCCGAAGAATAAACTGGGCGGTGGACAAACAGTAAAGCCATGGCAGAGCCAGCAGGCCGGCTTCCACCCCACTTCTCTACCACTTCCTAAGTATCCCCAGTGCAGAAGAGGCAGGAAATCCAGTTGGGCCTGTAAAATTCTTTTGGGACTTCCTGTTATGGAAGGTGCTATTAAAATGTAAGGCATAGGGGAGGAGAGAGAAGAGGAGTCTGACCTTATGATGGTGAATGAGGCAGGGTTCAGTTTCATATACCGGGAAACAGAGCCAATTGAAAATGGAATTTCATTGACATTTTAGTGCTGTTTCTCTTTTGTTCTGCTGTGCTTGATTGTCCTCTTTGGTGGTTGCCTCTATTTCCACCATTAAAAATATGAAGTGGGATGTAATTGCTGGATGCCAGACTTAACCAGCAATTCTGTTTTCCAGGGTATCCCTGGTGCCCAGGGAGCTCCAGGCAGAGATGGCATTCAGGGTGCAAAGGTAAAACACACAGACCCAGATTTTCAAATCTGGGCACCTAACACTCCATATGTGGCCTGATTTGCAGAGATGCTGAGCACCCACAGGTCCTAACGTGTGTGGGGGAAACTGAGGTTGCGTCGCACCTCTGAAAACTGGCCTGCTTTTAGGTGCGCAAATATGGACTTGGGTGCCTAACTTTACTCAGGTTAGAAAACTTTGGCCAGACTATATCTGCACCACTTCCTGTAAAAAGTGTATGGGGGGAGGGGAGGAATTGGCTTGAGATGGTGGATTAGAGAGTTACTCTCTGGGTACTTCCCCCATGGCACCTTACCTAGCACAGAGTTCTGGGGTCCTATTCTTCTCACAGCATCATGGACGTTCTGCTGTCGAGAGGCAGCATTCGCAGTTTTCTCTACTCTCCCCCGACAGTTGATATTGCTAGCACAGGGCAAGCCCGTGGCAGCAGGGATGGGTGAACTGATGATCCAGACATCTCAAATTTGGCCCAAAAATTCTTCAGCTAGATTTATGTGGCTGAGCAGTTGCCAACATCCTTGGGTGTTTGGCAGTTATGATGTTCCATTGATAAGCCTGGCTAAACAGCATTTGGAGTCGGGCATCACATCACTGCACCCTCAGCTCTCACCAATGCTGTGAGGACCCTCTCGTTAACACACTGTTGGGTTTGCAGGGGGTGAGAGGACTGGAAGGCACAGCGGGGCCTCCGGGGCCACCAGGACCCAGGGTAAGAGCTTGCACAAACTGTCAGTACAAAGCTTGTCATCAGCAATAACTTTCACTTCCTGCTGACTTGCTGCATTTTCCACTGGAGCCAATGTCATCGCCCCCTGGCATGGGTCATCACAGGGCTAGAACCTGGGACTTTCAGCACAGACCTCTATCGCTTCAGCTTCAGGAGTGACTCTGTGAGCTGGTAGCAGTAGACGACTTAGCTAGTAGACATGCCTCTAGAGGGACATGTGCTTTGCCAGAGGGTTAGGTGGTCCAGCTGGCTACTGTTCCTCTTCCTTAGATGGTGGACGAGTTTAAGGCATACAGGATGCTAGACTGAAGTCACTAGCTGGAGCTGGGCATGATGCCAGGCAAGACGTCCTCACTCAGTTCTGCCCATGCCAGTGGGACCTGAGCTGCTCCCAAGCACAAATTCTTAGCTTCGGTTTCGACAAGGACAGCCTTAGAGTTCATCTACCTATTTATAAGGCTCCAATCACATTAGTGTCGAGTGTCTCTCAGTACCGTGGGAGGTGGTGAAGTATTATGTCCCCACCTTACAGATAAGGAGCTGAGGGATTGAGAGGCTCAGTGACCTACTACTGAACTTCAGGCAGTACATGGCAGACACAGGACGTGAACCCAGATTCACTGAGTCTCCCCGCATGAACCACCAGACCAACCTTTCAATAGCGAAGATGCCACCTGTGCACTAGGAAATGCATTGAAACCTCCATCTCATTTCCCCATGGCCACTAAATAGCTGTCAATCGCTATTGACTGGAATCCAGTGGGTGAAAAATTACAAATATATAGAAAATAACTGGCCCTTTTCCTATACAATTCTGGCAACTGCAGAAAAACAACTGGGGAGCAGACAGAGATGTCTAGAGCATGCAGGGGGTTTTTTTTCCTTTAAACAATTCTTCATTATTGATGCAATTACACATTGGAGGGAAGCTCAGCTGTAAACGAGAGGCGTTAACTGTCCAAAAATAGATGTGCTCTGGGCTAAGACTAAAATAATCTCAATATAGAATGAAAGAACTAAAAACTGAAGAGTAAAAACCACCTTGCAGGTCGTGGGCACAACTCACATCTGCTCTCCTGGCCATAATTGAGACAGTAATCGTAAATGATGTGAACATGACTCATACATGATATACTCTTAACATTGTCTTCATGGTTGGATGATGCACTGACATAAACCTTAAGGGCACAATGCCTTTAACTGAGCCCTCTAAACTGATTCTGCTGGTGCTCTTGGAGCCATAGGGAGATGGCAGCCTCAAGTAGCAGAAGAAGAAAGCATGCAGCTGACTGGGTCTTCTCTGTAGCTGCATCTCACAATTTAATCTCTGCAGGGTTTCCAAGGAATAACAGGCTCCCGAGGCAGTAGTGGAGAGCGAGGACCTCCAGGTGATGTTGGACCCACTGTAAGTGGTGTGTGTGTGTGTGTTATGGTACTCGAGGAGTGCCTGATGAGAGCATGGAAACTGACAGAGTCCTAAATGGAAATGAGCTGCAGCTGCAAAGTTCAGCTCTGCATCTGAACTTCCTCAAAGTTTGAATGTGTGTAGCTCTGAGGGTGTTAGGTCAGATCCATCTCTTCTGGTGGAAGGGACTTTAGCTATTCATCAAAGACCTGGCTGACAAATGTCTTGGAGTAAACTCAGGGCTAGTTGTTCATGGCAGGCATTGCCCTCTGCAGGATTCTGAGCTAAATAAAATCCAGTGGTCAAAAATTTCCTATGTAAGATCCTGGACTGGAGAAAGAAATCACTAGAGATGGGCGTGAACCAAACTTTTTGGGCAAGCCTTTAGCCCACATCTGAACTTTGCAGTTGTCCCTTTAGCTCAGATGAAGAACTCTTTGCACGTGAGGGGAACTTAACTTTGGATCAAAGGCAGATCTGTAGTGTTTTGACAGCTCTGATGCTGCCTTTTTGTTGGCATCAGTCTTTTCCTGTTCCTCCTTATTTGTTGTTATCCTTAATAAATCCCTCCATTATTCGTATGAATTTGGTCTTCTGTTGTTGGGGTGAGGGGAGTGTATATATCCTTAACTACAGTATTTACTGGTTCACATGTTTGCGGCTAAACAAAATGACATTTGTACATGCATTTTGCATAATTCTGCGATATTCAACCATAAGATATCAAAGAATGGGGCTGTCAGATCAGCTTCCCCTGTGCACCTCCATTCACATTTGTGGGGTTTTGTGCATGCAAATGGCTGAGACTACAGTTTTGGAAGGAGCACCTAAAAAGATCCACTGCAGATGTGGTCCTTACTTTGGAGTTAGCCTGTAAACATACCACTAGCTGTTCTCTTGAGAATCACAACAGCAAAGTACTGTACTAATACCGGCGTTTATTAAATTGGCCTTTTACTTTCCATTTTTCACCTCCTCCCAATTTAAAAAGTGTTTATTTTTGCTCTGTTTTTTCAACAGGGTCTGCCTGGTCCAAAGGGGGAAAGGGGAGAGAAAGTGAGTTTTTTCTCCTTGGAGTTCTTTATATTGTGCAGTGCAGTTCCTGAGTGCAGCACTGACCGGGCAGCGCACACTGAGCAGCTGTACAAGTGACAGTGACGTGATTAAGCCATTTCAGTGCTGAACTCTCTCATTTACCTGTTGCTTCTTGGCTTTCCATTCACCTGAATGACTGTCCTAGGGGAACCTGACAGAATATTGCAACAGGCCTAGTCTCAGTAATGGTGGGAGAGGGCGGGGGGAAGCCCACCAACTACTTAACTCCCATTAAGGATTTTTCTATAAAAATGTATTACATGCTAATTGACTAACTCAGAACAAAATTTGGTGGGTCAGATCCTCAGTTACCATAAATAGCTGCAGCTCCACTGGAATCAGGGGATTTACACAACCTGAAACTCTGGCTTTAGATATTGAGGGGGAATTTTCCCCTGGCAACGCTGCCTAAAATTTTCTCAAGTGCCTGAGTCCTATTTTCAAAGGTGACTTGAGCACGTAGGCACCTGCCTTCCCTTGGTTTCAATGGGAGTTAGGCCTTAGGAGTGTAAGTTCCATTGACTTTCAATTAGATTTACACTCCTAAATGGCCTGTCTACTGCTAGGTAGCACTGGGTGCCGGAGAATGCACACAGCTCTTGTACCAGCATGCAATCAGCCAGCCTGTAAATTACACATGAGAACTGGGAAAACTCAAGCCTTGTCTGTAGGTGATGCAAATATAGAATTTGCCACAATGTTTCTTCTCAGGCAGGACCTGATTGACAGACATCGAAGCCAACGGAAGTCATTCCATTACCTTCAATGGGCTTTGGCTCATGCCCTGAGAAACCTCTTTGCTGGACCTCTTTCTCACTGGGTTCCCATTGCACCTGTCTTTGGGTACATCTGCGCTGCAAATTAAAACACACGGCACAAGTCCCAGAGCCCAGGTCAATTGACTCAGGCTCCGACTATGGGGCTAAAAATAGCAGTGTAGACATTGCTGCTCAGACTGGAGCCCGGGTTTTGAGACCCTCCCCCGTCACAGGGGTCCAGAGCCTGCGCTCCAGCCTGAGCGGGAACATCTACACCGCTATTGTCAGCACTACAAGTCCCGTGAGCCTAAGTCAGCTGACACAGGCCCTGAGGCCTGACACCGTGGGATTTTCTTTGCTGTGTAGATGTACCCTTAGAAAGTGGTGCTGGAGGAGTTTTTTAAAGTGTGGGTGTTGAAGGTCGAAACCATGTATTTGGGTTGCTATTACTACTTCTAGCCAGGAAGTGCAGCAGCACCCCTACTTCCAGCACCTATGGCCTTCGAGACTCGGTGCAAGACTTTTCTATTTGAAGCTGATACTGATTGTTCATTTCATCACCTCCCTTTTTCACCAGCTCTTCCTTTTGTGAACTTTTTTTATGTTGTGATTGCTGGTTTCCTGGGCGGGCCTTGTGCCCGGTTTCTGTTTCATTCTGTGTCAGATTGCACAGCGATGGCACAGCCACAGATGGACTTTTTCTAAAGAGACTTGGAAGGGTTCAATTTTTATAGTTATGAATTTTTATGGCTAGTATCAATGTTTATTTCCAAGTAGTTTATATCCTGCTGTGCAAAAACTTTAAGAAAAGACTCAGAAAGCAATTGTTGTTTATTCAGCAGGTAATGACCATAGGAGTCAAGATTCATTCATTAAAGATGCAGAAACAAAGGCATAAAATTGTTATATTTAATCATATTAATTTTAAGCATCAGTGAGTACTGACTTATATGCTAAACACACTTATCAGCCTTCAAGCCATATAAATATATATGCAAATATACTCTCCAGTTGTGGTTAATTTTCATTTAATAATGACTGAAAATGTATTTGGTCAACTTGTGGGTGCAGGGAAAAACAAAATTATTGATATTTACCAGTTAAGATTTTATTGTTTCAAAGCCTATTGATGAATAAATAGCGATATCTCAGGGTGATGAATATCTTGATAGCTCAAACTGATGGTAAGAATGTGCCATCAGAAAACTTACCTTCTATCCACTTTATTTCAAAAGTATTTAATTATTTTTAATTTTACTTCAGGGTGAACCACAATCCCTGGCCACAATTTACCAGCTGGTTAGCCAGGCGTGTGAGCAGATGATTCAGAGTGAGTATAACATGTCTCCTTGGGCAGTAGTGCGTCTACAGTACTTGATGTTTTACCACATAATGAAGAACCTGATCCAAAATCCATTGGCAGGAGGCCTTGGCCTTCCATTGGGGGAGGGATAGCTCAGTGGTTTGAGCATTGGCCTGTGAGTTCAATCCTTGAAGGGGCCATTTAGGGATCTGGGGCCAAAATTGGGGCGTGGTCCTGCTTTAAGCAGGGGGTTGGACTAGATGATCTCCTGAGGTCCCTTCCAACCCTGATATTCTATTCTATGACTTCAGTGGGCTTTGGATCAGACCCTAAGAGTCAGATCCTGTGAAGTGATGAGCATTAAAAGTGAGTAGGAATCTCTCAGGCCGGCCCTCAAAACTGAACATTTCTCTTCCCCCCACACCAAGTTGTATTAGAACAAAGACCTAGGAAATATTACTTAGCAGTCCAGCCTGGCATCTTGTACTGGATTTTTCTTTCAAGTGTAGGAAAAGGCTTGGATTGACTGTTGACTCTTTTAGGAAAAATCACTCCAGTGTTCTATTAATTGATCCCTCAGTTTCTACAGCAGAGAAAACAGGAGGCTTGATTTTGGGTGGGTGGGTGGAACTTGGTCCTGGCATCATCTGAGCTAAGCTTTCCAAGCGCAACACCCACTGAATGCACCAGGGATTTGTGTTTGCTTTTCCTGGGATGAAGAGTTGTCAGCAAGATTTGCTTGGGGTCGACCATGTACAGGGAGATCAAGTTAGTGCTTTGCCCAAGGTCAGATAGCAAGACCATGATTCAGCAGAGTCTTCCTCTTCAGTTCATGACCTCTGCAGTTTGGACTGACAACTTCATAGTACCTGGTGATTTTTATTTATATAAAGTTTTTTTTAGAGATGGGGCAACATCAGAATACACATCAGAATAAAATCAGACCACATCATTCATCCTGATATGAGTTTTGCAAACAAAACCAGAACCAGGGAATGGTTTTGTAATATCAAGTTTCCATAGTTTGACTCCCATCTATGTAAAATAGGTATGAGCCAAAACTGGAACCACTTTCACTTATCTACCACCCTATTTCACCTCTCCCTCCATGAACTTCGGGGTGCAGACGAAACAGAAGTGGATCTGAACCACCCCTAATTGTGGTTTTGCAAACTCAATGAAGTTTCCAGCTAGTACTTTTTTCAAACCCAAACCGCCCTTTGCCTGGTCTGATGATAGGTACATTGCACTTTTAAGACGGGCTGCAGTATTGCCTTCTCTCTGCTGTGTAACCAATGTATAACCATATGGCATCAGAACTGTATATGGGAAACTAAAAATGGGCCAAAACGAGGACCTGACTTCTAAACGGCTTCAGCTTTCAAGGGCTTGGGCATGGGTTCTGCTCTGAGTCCTTGGAACTAAACGTAGTGACAATTTCGGATCCAGAAACAGAAAGGGCTTGGGGCAGGAGGGGTGATGTCTTGTATAGATGCAGCCAATATTTTGAGAGATTCGTTGGCACTATTCGATCTCAACCCACATGGTGGCCCTGACTTGGCTCCAAACCTAAGCCAAGTCCACTGTAGCTCCACATTTGATGGACTCCAACTATTTCTTTGGTTGGAAGAACTTACAGAACCTTTCCTGAGTCTGGTAAAAGGTTAGGGCTTGGCCCGAAGGTGGGCAAAAGGCTTTTGGACCCTTTATTTTATCCACACAGGTTACATTTGTGCCAGCAGAGGTTCTGACCTGAGGCCTTTTGCTCATCTCAGCATCTCCTCTGGAGTGGAGATGAGGCAGTTTATTTTCTGACTTGTCTTCTCAGCTCATGTGTTGAAATTCGACTCATTCATCCACGAACATACGAGGAAGCCAGTTCCTGTGTGGGATGACACATTGAAGCCAGGAGGACCTGGACCACCAGGTCTTCCAGGTATTGCTGGTACTAAAGGAGAAAGAGGAGAAGACGGTATCCCAGGACAGCCAGGCAAAGATGGGTATCCTGGGGAAAGAGGTACTGACTGAAGTGTTCTTAAGTAGGGCTTCGCCGTGGCCTTCATACTTTCAGACATAGTGGCTAATGAAGGGTAGCTTCTTCACCTAAACTTCCGGATAGATATGAGCACTAAGCTCACATCCATTTCACATTGATTCATCATGGTATAGAGATAGGCACCAACAACAAAGATTCCCTCACGATCCAGATGTCCACAAAGTTTGGAGATTACTGGATCCGAGGGGTTTGTTCAGCTCTAGCTCTTGCAATGAGCAGGATCTGCAGCCTAGTACCTTCTCACCCTGTTTTCAGGAGTGACATCAAAATTATGGTTCCAAGACATTTTGAGTCACACTCACCCCATTAATATTACAAACAAGTGGAGTGTCTGCCCAGGATTACCAGCATGAGTGTCTATCTGGTCTGCCTGAATATCTGTACTTCGTTCCCCTCCACTTCTGAGCCAGTAATTGCATACTGGCATTAGGTCTGTTTAGCAAAGTGGATCCTGCAGCACCCATTCTCTAACTGGATCTCCCAAGTAGCTGTGAGCTGCTCATCACTTGTCACACTCCCCTCCTCAGCTTTGCCAGTGACTCTTCTCCACATCCCTTCACACTGCCTCTTACTTGTGGAATACCCTTCCTGAGCTGATCTCTCCTCATTCAGCTCCCACCGCTGTTGGGTCTAAGAAATCAGCCGTTTAACGATGGCTACAGGGAAAAAAGATGGAAATATCTGGACATGTGTTAAGGCCAAAGTCAGAGCATCTGCCGTGGCCAGTGTGCCATTGGCTAGCTGGAGAAATACATAAAAGGGGCCAGCTAAAATAATCCCTCCCACTATCAAACAGTACTAAGGGAGAAATTTATGGGACTTGGGACATGCAATGTCATGTACTCCTGTACCAGATATAGACTGGCTATGGAGCTTGCTTACACACACCAGGCGTGTTTATTGTCAGATCCTTTAACGCTCTGCCAGGGATGGCTGAGGTTTATATTACAATTACCTTTCCATTAGATGCAAAAGGTAGCCCAGGACAGATGGGAGTGGTGAAACCTTGTTTGTGCCATGAAGCAGTTTGATGGGGCAGGAAGGATTCCAGTATTGGACTGTACTTCTTTCTCCCATCCATTGTATTGTTACCCACCTCAGATTGCAAGCTCTTCAGGGTAGGGACCTTGTGTGTTGGTGTGCATGTGTGTATGCGTGTATTCACATCACCCAGCCCAATGGAGTGCAGTCCTGGTGGATGCCTCCAGACATTCACGTGCCCATAAGTATTAATCAACAAAAAACAGGACCACCTTCTACCCAGCAGCATCACCCACCATCCAAGGTGGGCTCTCATTGTCTCTGGGCACAATGCTGGACCAAATCTGAAAGTTTTACTTGATCAGAACTCCCCTTGAAGTCAATGTAAGGACTAAGTAAAGCTGCCAGCATATGGCCAACAGTTTTTTCCAGTGTAGGAATGAGAGCAATGTGCAATGCTTCTTATCTCTCCTCCCCGCCACCCCTCAGTGAGCAGAGCACTCGCTGGCACCTTTTTGGAGTAGAACTCATGAGCTTTGGAGAGAATATTCTCTGATCTCTGGCCTCTTGGCCTCAAACTTAAAGCTCCTGCACTTGCAAGGGGAAAGTGTTGCTGGAACTTTTGTTTAATTACAGGCCAAATGTTGACTGCACCGTCATCCTGGCAGCCACCCGTGCTTTAATAAAACAGTGTATTAAGGATAGGCTGTTAGAAGAACCTTTTGGCTGCAGCTCCAAAGCGGCACATACAGCATTATTAAAGATGAAAACGTTGGGAGAGAAAGAAAAGGAAATCACTGTGTGCACATGCAAGAAGAGCCTCTCCCTCCTTTTTCATGTAGAATTTCCTTCCATTTTTAGTCTAAGTTTGGGGTTTAATTGGCACATTTCACATGGCTGCTCACCCAGCAACCTGAATCTGTCAAGAGCGCTCAAGGAAGATTCTGCACCGTTGTTTCCTGTTTTCCCCTCACCTTCTTTTTACTTTTCTGTAGAAAAGCCATCTTGAAATGTGTGTTGGGGGAAGTATCTCCTTACTAGAGCTTTTGGGGATAGCAAGTTTGCTTCTGAAGCAGCCCTTCTCCCCCTCCCCAGTCTTTATTCATTGCATCCCAGTGAGAACAGGATGGGAGCCAGCCCTAGGGGTATATACCAACCATACTGACTTTTTTTTAAACCGTCCCTCATGTAAAAACAAAGTTGTTGTTTTTTCTTCTTCCCATTTCAAGAAAATCTCCCCCCTTCACAAGCTCAATAACAAACTCTGTTTCTGTCCAGCTGACAAGACACGTAGGGCAAGCAGCTATTTTTGCTACTAACACACAGGACCGCTCCATGCACTGGAAGTTCTTCTGCAGTTTGAGTCCTAGGCCTGTCAGGCGATTCCTGCTGCTCTCTCTCACAAGCATATATACCCACGAAAGGGTCCCACTTCAGGAGCAGGCCTCACATATTGATACAAATTTTTGATAGCAGGAGAGGCAAAGCCAGGTGTTAATGGGAGGAAATAATGTCCGAGTAGATATTTTTATAAAAATATTTGCTGGAGAGTCTTGGGCAACAACATTAATTGAAACTGCTCTGGCTTCAGTAGCTGCTTAATCCTTCTGAAAAGCCAACCCCTAGCTCGAGCTGGTTAGTCATTTAGTTCTGGCCTGAAAACATAAAGCTTACCAAAATGACAATTAAGTGGAGCAGGGACAAAGCAACCTGCAACTATTTCCAGATGGTCACGTGAGGAGACGGATCCCCTAGATGAAGAACAGGTAGAACTTACGTGTAGAACTGGTCAAAATCTCTTTGCCAAAACTTCTGTCAAAAAAAGCCATTTCCTCAAGAGACGTGAGGTGGGGGAGTTAATATCTTTTATTGGACCAACTTCTGTTTGGTGAGAGAGACGCACTTTTGAGCTACACAGAGCTCTTCTTCAGGTCCCAGTATAGAAGCATATCAGTGTTGACCATTTCATCAGGAAGGTGAGACTAACTCATTAGCCTACGGGTCAGGATATTGACCTGGAACATGAGAGACCAGATTAGAGTCAGAGAAGGGACTTGAACCTGAGGCTAGCACATCCCAGGCCAGTGTCATAATCACCAGGCTGGTGACACTGGGGGAACTTTTGTAAGGTCTCAGTTTCATTCCTCATCAGAATGGAAACCGATTCCCAAACCTCCAAAACATTGCACACAATGGAATTGCTGTTTTCCAGCCAGCCCTCCCTGAGCAGCAAGAGCCTGGCATATGCAGTTGCACCGGTTGCCCTGAGAAAGCTGCAGTTGGGTGCTGGCCTCTAGAGGTGGTAAGGGGAGAAAATGCTCAGGAAGACTGGCTCTGATGCACAGAGAGCTGCAGGCACAGCAGAGCAATGCACATCGATGAGGAAGTCATTTCTACTGCACCACTAAAATGGCATTCAACAGTGAAGGGTTAACAGGCTCCCTAACACTGTATGATGCACTACACTGTACTTAAAGACCAGGTATAAATATTAAAAGATGACTTGATTTATATTTACAGTTTCATAAATAGCCACAAACTTAAATTCAGTGTGTAGGGGGATGATCCTATTTGAGGGACAATTCCAAGGGCTGCCCAAGGATACATATACAGGGTCACACAGGAGGGGTTAAAGGAGGGGATCCTGTTTTGCTGTGTGGGGCACTAAAGACCACAACCTTCTCAAAGACCATACCACTTAAGAGCCACCTTATAGGGAGGCTGGAGTAGAGGGTGTTAATTCATGGGAAGCTGTTAAGCTCTGGTAAATGACACCTCTCGCTCATCCTCAAACAGGAGGACCAGGAGCCAAGGGTGAGAAAGGGATGGCTGGAGCCAGGGAGGAAGGAGGCCAGGGACCAAGAGGACGCGCAGGTACAGTGAATACAGTCTTTTGGTTGCTAGCGTAATGTTGACTCTTCATCTGTGCTCCCAAGGGGTTTGAGCAAACAGCTTGGGCATAGCTTGCAACAGCCACATCCCAATTTCAAAGCAACACTCACTCATGAGGGGCAGATAAGCCTAAATCTGCCTCTAGCGGGGTTTCTGGCACCTTCATCTGAAGCATCTGGTGCTAGCCATTATCAGAGACAGGAAACAAGAGTATATGGCCCATGGGTCTGCTCCAGTATGGCAGCTCCTCTGTTTCTAAGATCCCATGGGGACATACTTTCCAAAGAGCCTCCCTTTGGTAAACATCTGCCAGTGCAGAGGCAGAAATCCCCAATGTCTGAACATACCAACTAGGTAATTGCATGTTTTAATCACACAATTTACATACAGACTTTTCACATTGCCTACACTATTGCAGAGTTTTGTGCACACAGGGTCAGATGTTCAGATGGCATAAGCCAGTGGCTCACAAAGTGGAAGGCCCTTTGAAAATTGGCCCCAATATGACTTTTCACGTCGCCTACAAAACACCAACAGACCCCGGTTGTCAGCAGGCAGGATCGAACCTGGGACCTCTGGAGCTAAATGCATGAGCCAAAAGTCATATGGCTCTTGGCTACTGCTATAGAGCAGACTCACTCTCTCTCTAAGTGGTCTCGGTGCCACTAGATAGGACAGAACACCACTCCCAGGAGGTGTGGGGGTTAATCTACACTATTGCGGAGTTTTGTGCACTCAGGGCCAGATGTTCAGATGGCATAAGCCAGTTAAGGATGTGGCTCACAAAGTGGAAGGCCCTTTGAAAATTGGCCCCCTACTTTGTTGGAGCCTAAAATCGCTCAAAATTCTCCCCCTCAAGAGCCTGATCTGCTTTAGCTGACGTCAGGGGGCCTATTGCTGAGTTCAGTGCCAGCAGGAGAGCATGCAGAAAGTATTTTATCATTTTTATATATATGATTGTTACTATTGACATATAAAGACATAAAATCAGTGAATCCCACCAGGATCTTGGGATTAGTGTCTGATAATTCTCCACATGGGAGACAGTGGTGAGATTCCCTAATCCTGCTCCCTGCTCACCACGGGCTGGAATCACTCCTTGAGGGTGAGGATAGGTCATTATACTCCTGAGCAATTCTTCCTGATGTTTAGGAGACAGCACTGATGAAGGCAGACAAGCGTTCTTTCTAGCCTTCTTCAGACAGAGTGATGCTGGCCACATCACACAGCTTCTAGGGCACTGGTGAACAGCAGGAAAGGGTTAAATTGTGGGAAATGGGAAAGCGGTCCATAGATCTTCAGCAGGATGCAGTAGGGACTCTAACCTCATCTTCCTTCAAAAGAGAGCAGGGAAAGTCCCCAGATAACCGTCAGTAGTTGTGTGCCATCAGACTATAGATATTGCATTGGACCAGCAGAGTTATACTCTACTGTTTGAGATGCCATTCATTTTTCAGGCCTTCCAGGAGAACAAGTCATAGGGGACCCAGGTCTGAAGGGTTTCCCCGGGAGCACCGGTCCTCCAGGTTTTCCTGGTGCCAGAGGCCATCCTGGAGCACCTGGCTACCCAGGTGGTTGTGATATCTCTGGATGCTACAGGGCAAGCACAAGAGGTAAGTCCTGATTCTAGAAGCTGCCCCATTGATGCATCTTTGGCTACCTGGCTAACCTGTATTAGACCGATTATTATTTTTGCTTAATTTATTTTTCCCATGCTTCAAGGACAGTCTATCCTGGAGAACATTCTTTACTAAATACTTAACACAAACCATGTGGAAAAAGTTTTTCTGACTGGCTGCTGAACATTTAACAATGGTTGGATTAACCTGTAATAATTGCACACCTCTGCTCTTTACCCATCTGTCCGCCTCTCTCACAAATTTTTCCCCTTCTCACAATGAAAGACATTGTGGCAGACTAAAGCCGGTTCTGGAGGCTTCGGGTTGCATGAGATGATCTAACACACCAGGAGTAGCATTTACTTGGATATGACCTCTGCTCCGTACCTCATGAAAGGACTAGGGATTCTTCTTGAGAAGCACTTATGCATGGTTTCTACAAGAAACTTCTACTGCAAAAAGGCATTCTCATGTGACTGACCATTTGTCTGTAATATTGACCTCCCCCTCAAACTAGCCATTTTTTCAGAGCAGTCATGTCTGTAAACTGGCCTACTATGCAAGCATGTACTGGAAGGGGAACTGGTTCAAGACTTCTCCTGAATGATATTTTCACCCTCCCTGTCAGATGAAGCTGCGCGTCTTTATTTAACTGTATCTGTATTTCCTTTTTTCCTCCCTTTATGTCAGTGGTTGTCAAACTTTTGTACTGGTGACCCCTTTTGCACAGCAAGCCTCTGAGTGCGACCCCCCCCTTATAAAAACACATTTATATTTAACACCATTCTAAATGCTGGATGCAAAGTGGGATTTGGGGTGTAGACTGACAGCTCATGGCCCCCCAGGTAATAACCTCATGAACCCCTGAGGGGTCCTGACCCCCAGCTTGAGAACCCCTGATTTATGTGCACCATATCTGAAGAAGGCAAAGTAGATTTTTAAAGATGCTCCTGCTCCATACAGATGGCCCTATTTTCTCTTATGTGAAAGGCTTTTTCTCCTAATACTGAGCTACCCAATTTAGTTATTGATGTATCTTGTCAATTAACTTGGGGTATTTTCATGGTACCAATGACAGGACATATTAATGCCTCGCTATACCTCCCCATCTCATAGAATAAGAGATTCCCAACTACATTAAGTCCTATAAAGTACAGACACTAGTTGGTGCCTGAGAGAAAATTGTTAAGGAGGGAGGACTAATTATGCACCCTCCATCCTCAGTACTTTGTGTTGTATATATTCTTCTGTTCAGTAGTATCTCCTGTTTTTGTCTCCAAATGCAGATTTCATCCCATGATGACTGAGGCATGGGCTACTGTGGATAGGTCTCTGTCCTTTGGAAACTTCTGCACTAAGGTTCTATCTACCCAGAGCGTAACTGCAACTTGAACACCCAACAAACTTCCCCCCTGGCTGCACTGGATTTTTGTACGGAAGCATAGAACTCCAAGCATAAAACACTACCCACAGAACCAGACCGTATGCAGCTAGTACCTAGTCATCCCCTCTCACCTGTATTTCTATGTTATCTGAACCATTTTGCATTGGACAGTTGGTGTGTCTGAACTGATGGCAGGTGTCCCACAACAGGGTAAAGAAATACAGTTTGAGGTTCAAGCTGTTAAAATTACACGAGAGCTGAGCCAAAAGTAGCACTAATGGTATATGAAATGTTCAAAAAGAGTCTGGAGCAATGGCTCATGTTTGTCCACTTATGCTTTATTTTTTCAGCCATTATTGTGGGTCGCCAGTAGCTGAGCAAAACAGTACAAGGTCCCGAAAGATGCAAATCCGTACAATGGGGGACACTGCCATGTTAGCTGTGGGGTGCCAATGGAATAAAGTCTAATACTATTGCTACAGCTTCTGCCTTTGGCACAATATTGAAGTCTTCCTCCCAGTTTTATTTATATACCTGACTATCATTGGACTATGGAATCACCTTTGCAGAGGAACGGTGGAAGCCCAGGGGCCTAGTCTAGTTTTATACATATCAAGCAAAGTACTAGAAAATAGAGCATTTGTGCATTAATAAGGGATGGCCTAGATAACCCCTTGGCCTTCTCCATATCTGCCTTCTAGGCGCATAGTAACAGTTTTCCATCAAATACTGCATAGCCATAGGCCTCACTTTTATCAATAGGATACTAGAGGTATTTGTTATTGTCTAACATTCTAACTGTACAGGCCATAATTGTTCACATTCATACCAAATTTATATTGATACTAGTAATGCAACGCCTTAATGGTAATTGTTTATTTTATTTTGTACCAGCTTGTACTGGTCCCAGACCCGAGCTACATTGTAACTGCTTTCAAATAATTGCTCCTGAACCTGGGTTATTGACACAAAGACAAGCAAGTTCTGTGAATAAATTGTCACTGGCGTTAGAAAATCTGGACCGACTCTTCTTGAATCGCTTCTACGAAAAAGCTTAGATACAAAAAAAGGAGCAAAACCCACATTACCGTGCACCTAATGTGTGTGCACATTTCCTCTAATTATTGGCACACTGGATAGCTGTACACAAATGGCTAGTGATGGTACTGCGCATATGCAATCATGCATTTTCATTTGCAATACCGGTAGCTGTACACAGCTAACCCACTTGAAATTTCAGTCCTGTAATTATTCAACAGTTAGAAACCATGTTGCTAGGTCCCTTAGAAATACCCAGGATAGATACAGAAGTCCTCCCTGCAAAAATATGGCTCAGATGCAGTAACTGCCATATATACTCATTCATTACCCTGTTCGTTTATAAGCTGACCCCCCCCACCCCGCCCCAGATGGATAGCTCAAAATGGCAAAAACTGTATGACCCTTTCATAAACTGACCCTATATTTCAGGGGTTGGCAAACTTTGACTCCCGGCCTGTCAGGGTAAGCCAGTCGTGGGTCAGGACGTTTTGTTTACCTGGAGCATCTGCAGGCATGGAGCCCCTCAGCTCCCAGTGGCCACAGTTTGCCATTCCCAGCCAATGGGAGCTGCGGGAAGTGGCGTGGGCCGCAGTTGATTGACTTTTCTAAGTTTTCTAGGTTCAGGGTCAGTCCAAAAGCTCCCACTAGGGCTTCCCCTCCCCAGCGGGACGTGTTCGCTAAGGAAGCATGTGCTGATCGCACCAGGAAAGCATCTGGGCCCAGATCCACAAAGATGCTTAGGCTGGATCAGTGGAAGTTAGGCACCTAAATACCTTTGTGGCGTTGACAGCATTCCCCAGAGACAGTCGCACTTGAGTCCTTGCTTTTTCTGGAGCCCATTGGTCAGTGTGAGCGGCTCAGAACTACTAGCCAAGCCATGATCTGTTTGTAAGCAGCTTGAGAGAGGTGTAGGGGTGGGAGGAAATTCCTTCCACAGGAGGAAACACTGGGACTTTCTAAAGCAAGAGCGAGGAATGAGGAAGGAACAAGGTCCTACAGCTTTCAGCCCCCCAGGCTGAGTGGTTTCCTCTTGGGCATGCCATGTTCACGGTTACAATGGAGGAGAGTGACAGATTGGTAAGGTATAGGTGATGCCAGCGCCTGCTGGTTAAGACCATGGTACTAAAACAGCTGTTAGTAGCAGTAACTAACTACAGAAAGGGGACTCATACAGAGATGTAATTACTGCGCCTGGGGACATCCATCAGCAACAGAATTTCAGTCATCCGTAGATGATGGCTGCTGAACAAATCACAAACTTAACCTTCCACATGACAGCGGTGGCAGGGGAGTGGGGAAGGGAGGGGAGCTCAGTTAGTGGTTATTTCCCCAGTATGCTGTAGCTGTATTCATATAAACCATTCTTCAAAAATACTTATCCTGCTTTTAGCAGAAACTCACTGCACCGCAACTGAAAGCCTCACAGAAGGAAACTTTTCCATACTCTGTGCCAGTAGCACAAGTCAGATTCCCACCCCCAAGGGAGATCTTTTTTGGCTCAGCAGGAAGCAGGTCCAGGACGGGCTCCAGAGTTCTACAATAATACAAATCAATAATCATGGCAACACATGGATTTCTGTTAATTAGGAGCCAGATTATAACACACTTACAAGTGAACAGTCCCTTATACCTCAAGCAGTCGCAGTGAAGTCAGTGGGGCTATTGGAGGAGTAAGACATTACACTCTGAGTACAGGAGGGTGGGAAACTTGAGATTTTGGAATTTTTTTGCTCTGAAATGGGACAAAATTGAGACCTTCAAAGTTTTTCAAGAAATCCTCCCCTAGAATAACCAGTAGCCTGGTGATGACGGCACTCACCCTGGGATGTGGGAAACCCAGCTTCAAGTCCCTACTCTGCTTGAACTGCAGCAGTAAGGTGGTATACTTTGTAAGAGCAGGAGGGTAGGAAATAGTTCTTGTATCGTATTGGCTATGCTGTGGTCGGGGTGCAGGGGGTGCCTCCCTGGTTTTGACTAGAAATTCCATCCTGGACTAGAGAAACCTTCCTAATGCAGGTTTCATCAAAACAGATTCTTTCCTGCAAAATGTTTATTTTCCAATGAAAAATCACATTTACTCAAAAAAATTCCTGACCAGCTCTGTGTGTGTCTCAATTCAGTTCTAATTTGTAAAAGTTATTAACTGGCCAATGACTACATTTCTCTAGCTATGTACACGCAGCATTTCTTTATGACTGACCTGTGTTACTACATGCTGAATCTCTACATGTCCTGATTTCCTACACAATAAAACAACTTTATCTGGTATATTTTCCATGGAAGGGGGATCACACAGTTACACAACTAATAACTGCAGGTCAAGAGAGAAGAAGAGGGATGGGCAAGGGAGACAAAGGTATTCCAGTGAGATTAGAAAATTTGATGAGATAGTTAAAGCTGTTCCAAATGGTAGGAGCTGCAGAGGAGAAGGCTCTCAAACCAACAGTGGCAAAATGATATGGAGAGAGAGAGGAGTTCAAAGGAGCAGAGGGGGGCAGTGATGTAGACAAGGGAAAGCGTTAAAAACAGAAACCCATCCATGATTTTGCTTAGTTACTATTAGCTGTTAATGAAAATAGATGCCACTCACTCATGAATATTAGCTATTCCTTCTCTCTTTGGGGAGCACAACCAATCACGTCCCCTGCTGGACTTTCCTTTAGTAACCCTTGTACTTTTCTGGCCTAGTTTTTCATTTTTAAAGTAAACAGCTGTTAAAAATAATCCCATGTTTTACAAGTGCAATGCTGAAAACTTCCCTAGCAAGCTTTTCCAGTAGGGACCTCGTCCAGCAAAGCTTTAATCAGAACTAATCCTGTCTCAGGCAAGCAGCTCCACTGAAAGAGATCAAACAGTGAATTTGACAGGCGATTTTATTGTATAGCTCACTCAAAGCCTAGGTTTCACAGCAGAGTGGGACTATAGCCTGATCTCATTTGGAGAATGCTGAAAGGTGTCTTGTGGGGACAATCTCTTGCTCTTGTGTATGGGAAAGTTTTAATTACCACTTCACTCAAACAGAAGAAGGAGAAAAAAAAGAGACTTGCTAGGGCCTCATGGTCTTCCCATGCACAGAGCCATTTTTTGCTAAACCCCATCTTTCTAGCTGTATGATATATGCTAAAGAAACTCTGGTTCCCTGTGATCAGCAGTTTGAGATCACATCTTTACATTCACTCTTCCCCCAAGCTAATGGGGCATTTGGGTTGTGATGTTTCATTTGTGTTTTTAGGCACAGTTTGATGCTGCATAGTGCAGTTGGGCACTGGCTAGAACCAAGATGCTTTAAAAAAATATTTAGTCAGCTTAATTTTTTTCACTGCTCCTCCCCCCAAGTGTTGGAAAAACTAACTCTGCTGTTCTCATTAATTCCATCTCTGAACCAGCCCCCCACTACTCCATACTGTTGTTAGTGCCACATGCTGCCTTTAATAAACGCTTTTCCCCCCTGGCATCTCAGTGAGAGTAAATGAGACTGCATTAAAAAAGGGATTTCAAGGAACTAGAGGCGAACAGCACTTTGGCAATTGCCACAACCCCACTTAACTGGGCAAAAATAACCCACTTTTGCTTCAAACTCCACACTCATAGGTTACAGCAAAAAACTCCTGGCACGTGTGAGGGTTTGCCATCTGTTTAGAACAGAAAAGAGGAATATTTAAATGGGGGTAGAGGAGATGAAATGAAAGGAACACAAAGCACTCACCAGCTGGAAGGGAGATATTGCAAGCAGCCATTAGTTATAAAAATGGCTACCTTAAGGTCTGTGTTGGCCGGCTCTGCCCAATTTAAAGGAGCAGAAGCAGAAAGGCATGCTGGGAGAATGGGGGAGTTCCTATAAGAGAGCAGCACTGAAGTAGGGGTGGAGTCAAAAGGAGCTAGGTAATTAGAGAGGAAGGTCTGTTAACTGGGTCTCTGCTCAGAGTGGTCCTTTATCATTATATATTGTCTATGTACTTTCTACCAGAGGCATGTCTGTCTATGTAGTACTCTCTTAATGCAGTTCCAAGGTGTTTTATCTAATGCCCTTTAGAGAAAGAGTATGGGAAGGGAGTTGATGGAAGCTACATTGATTGGGATACTGGACACTGTGGGGGGGGGCTGGGGAGGATGATGTGGCAAATAATTGCCAGATGGTATGCAAATTACAGTAGTAATTCAGGAGGTCACAAGCGGACTAGATTTCCAGGACCTGATTCGTTGTTACCTTTTTTGTAAATTAGGAGTAAGTCCGCTGGAGTCAATGCAGCTGTACTAATTTAAAAGTGAGTGAGAGGCAAAACCCTAGATATCTGTTTGACTGACTACAAACTCCTTAACAGTGGTAGTGACCTGCTCTCTTTTATGAGGCTATAGCACAAAACATTGAGACCTATTTTGGAGACGGAGGAGGTACTGCGTGTGACATATCAGTGTTTCTTTTGAGTACAATAGGTATAGCCACACCCTACACACTGGTCATTTTGCCTTGAGAGAGACTCAAAGTAGTGTGTAGTGCTACCACTAAGTTACCATCCTGGATTCCTATTTTTTTCCCTTAAATTAATTTGCCCAGCCAATATGAATCAGTTCTGAGCAGGGCCATTAAAAATATTAATAGGATGGCTGGATTCATCTCCTGAGGTTTTTCATATGTTAAAAAATTTCTCTCTATATTTCATCTCATACATTACTAGGCAGAGGGGTTAGAATAACTCATTATTCTATAGTTATATTCTGGCTGATGTCCCAGATTTATTCCAGTCAAACTCTTTAGGAAAGTTCTGAATGTCTCACATTACTGCTCTGGATAAAGCAAGCAAACCATAGCAACCTGTGCAGTGTGATGAGGTACATAGGAAATCCAGTGGTTGGAGTTAAATCCTACTAGCTACATCTTTGGTTTTACCTGGACACATGTCAGCACAAGTCAATGATTTTTTGAACTTAAGGATTTCTGGGGCAGGATGTACAGACTCAGGATTTTCCCCTTTCCCTGCACTAAAAACTTTGATATAAAGTATCCTACATTTTCAATAAATTGCCTGAAGCAGATAATGTCAATTACAAAGCTGAGAGGTGGGATGGAGAAAGGCATCTGCGTGAAATGCATTCCTCATGGGCACTCTGCAGGGCTTGATAAAATCATGTTATTCTAAGTCCCAGCAAAGCTATGACCGCAATCCTAAGGAATTTATGCCCTGTGTAAAGAAATGGAGTTACCACTACCTGAAAGATGAGTCTTATGATACCAGCAAAATGGGGAGAGACAGTGACCTGCATTACAAAACCCCTGAGGTGTCTTCAAAGGCACCTGAATTTCTCCCAGAATATAAGCAACATGTTAGTAACAAGTTTAAGCTGTTTCATTTTCCACTTTTTTTTATTTTTTATCTTTTTGACACCTTCTTGAGCCCGAAGTGCTGATCCCTAAGGGGTACTCAGATGTCCTAGTGGCACTGGCTGAAGTGTTGATGTGAGTCAAAATGTTTGTTTTATTCTGCACTGCAGGACATTTCTGTGACTGAGGTTAATTGAAGTTTTGTGTTCCTGCCAGTCACTCCCAATTCAATTTGCTGTAATAGCGGCATGATCCCCGTGAGACACCAGGATTTCAGCCACGTGCACTAGTGAAAGTCACACTATCCGCCACTTTCGAAGTGCACTTAACCAAATGATAGTCTAGGAGAGCTGAGAGAGTTTGGGAATTCCCACCTGGTGAGCAAAGGGACCCCAAAGCTCAGAGGGGTTAGTTCCTGAATCCCTGCAGTGATCCTCTTGTCTGTAATTGGACTATTGTTCCCTTAGGGAGGCTTCATGGTCTGGTATGGTACCCTGGCCTCCTAGGCTGAATGGCCAGGATTGAAGCTCATGCATGCCAGCAAAGCCCCATGATCCTCCCTGTTGAAATTCAAAAGGTCGCCCCTTTATCCTTTTTAAAATCTCTCCTTTAAAGCCACATCCAATGTGATCCCTACAACTCACTCCCGCCTGGCTTCGGTTGAAAAAGTGCTTTCTCTTTTTCTGCTGCACTCCTTTTGTTACCTGCCAACCCCATTTGTCCGGCTTGTCCACCCGTCTGACACCTCGTCTGTATGCTGTCTGGGGCAGGGGACATCATCTTTGTTGCCAAGGAGAACAGGGCCTTGATTGGAATCCCCAGTTACTGCTGCAACACAAATACATCATCATTCCTACCAGTAGGCCTGCAGGCCACTACTCCTAGGAGAAATGTGAAAGCCCCTTGGAATGGCTGTGAATTTTGGAGTTAGTTAATATTCCTTGGAGGAAATACTCATAGAGGAATGACGATGTAAGCTGACAAATCTGCTCCCAGACCATGCTACCTCTGCTGCCTAGAATAAGCCTGAAGTCTGGCACTCCATGGGCAAAGCCAGACTTGTGATTGACTGTCAGGCGTTTCCTTCCTCTGCCCTCTGGGAAGCTAGAGGAATGTAGATTTCTGGGGAGAGAGGGAAATGTACACAGATGTACTAAGACCAACCAGTGCTGTTCTTAAACATTTCCATTATGCTACATTGCCTTGAATGGAGGTGCACCCATTTGAATGGTCTCGTGGGTAGCTTTTCTATGCAGAGTCTACCTGAAGCAAACTGTCTGATGGCTAATTAGATATGGGGAAATTATTAGCAGAGATAGCAACTTATTGCATCAGTTTTCCTGCAAGGGTTTATGGAAGCAGAGTGGGTGGGTGCAGTGGTCTATTACAAGTTCATGAAGTGAAACATATGACTTTAAAATCACCACAGATCGTAGGATTAAAATTCATTTAACTCAGAGAGGAAAGAGATCGAAGGATTTAAATTTTCAACCACCTTCAGTGTGACCTCTGATTTTGTGCATCCAGTTTTGAACATGAAACTGATAGTGCCTCTAAAAAAAGTGTGTCTTGCCCCAGGTTGCTCAGTAAAATTTGTGTGCAACAATCAGGGTGCTGCATTACGTGCCTTTTACTGAAGCTGTAGCCTGTGAATTGTGCAAAACTGGGTGTGCAAAACAGATGGTGGAGGAGCAACCGTGAGGGAAAACACATTCCAAATGACAGCTCTTTGGTCTCATTGAATTACTATTTTGTAATTGTATTAGTTATGCATGGTGCAAAGCTGAAATCTGTAGCTGTAGATGTTGGGAAATCCTTGTCTAAGTTTCAATATATTCCACTTCTGGGTGAAATTCATCCCTTTTGAGATTGACAGCATGAGTCTTGTGCACTGCTTAAGTCTCACTCAAACCCTATTGCAGTGTTTCTCAAACTGGGGTCGCCGCTCGTGTAGGGCAAGCCCCTGGCCCGATTTGTTTAGCTGCCCCGTCCACAGGTCCGGCCGATCGCGACTCCCACTGGCCAATGGGAGCTGCAGGAAGCGGCGCGGGCCAAGGGACATACTGGCCGCCGCTTCCAGACGCTCCCATTGGCCTGCAGAGGCAAACCATGGCCAGTGGGAGCTGCGATCAGCCGGTCCTGCGGACAGGGCAGGTAAACAAACTGGCCCAGCCCAACAGGGGCTTTCCCTACACAAGCAGTGACCCCAGGTTGAGAAACACTGCGCTATTGAGTCTGTGGGATTTGGGTTTGTGGACTTGGTGTTTCCAAGCCCACGCTTGAGTGTCCACACTGCATTGTAAATCTGGGTTTACAATGGCTGGACCTGGGTCTCCCAGCCGTGCTAATGCGTCCACGCTGCACTGCGCAGACCTTCTGACTCAAGTCTGTGGCTTGACCTGCGTCCACACTGCAAAATGCCAGGACTTGGAGCCAAGTCACAGCAGCACTCTGGCACTGAACCACATCCCTCGCAGCATCCTAGAACCCAGGTCCTGAGTTCTTGCTGGCCCAAGTCAGACTGATTTATGTGCGATGGAAGCAGAGCTTGGGATCAGACCTGAGTCACAGCCTGAGCTTAGTATGCAGTGTAAACATACCCTAAGCTAAGAATAGGACATGCATTGTGGCTCTGCCCATTAGTGAATTTCACCCTCTTGGTAGCATTAACTAGGGAATTGCAGACGCAAGGTCTGATTCTTGGTGAGTTAATTTGTATCGCACAATCCTGGATAATTTTTCAGCTCACAGATCTGAGAACACACTGAATGACTTGCATCTGAGTTGTGAGTTGCTGGTGGAAAAAATATGAAAGGCTGTGTCTGCATTCAGCCTCTGTATCTTTCTTTGAGTACAGTTTTCTCTGAGGTACAAACTGCAAAAAAATAAAGTCCATCCTTTTATTGAATTGAAAGTATTTAAGGGCTTAGGTTCTAACACTGTCAATGGGACCTTATGAGGCTTATCCATGGGGCGCCTTTTTTCCCACCACCTTACATAGTGTGAGAAACCCAAGGGAAAGGAGAGTGAGACCTTCTCAGAGCAAAATGTGCTCCTCATCCCATTACTCAATCCCTCATTGAGCAATGGTCTCAAGTTGCAGTGGGGGAGGTTTAGGTTGGATATTAGGGAAAACTTTTTCACTAGGAGGGTGGTGAAGCACTGGAATGGGTTACCTAGGGAGGTGGTGGAATCTCCTTCCTCAGAGGTTTTTAAGGTCAGGCTTGACAAAGCCCTGGCTGGGATGATTTAGTTGGGGCTTGGTCCTGCTTTGAGCAGGGGGTTGGACTAGATGACCTCCTGAGGTCCCTTCCAACCTGATATTCTATGATTCCCTGTAGTAATGAATATTCTGAAAACTCCCTAGCAATTAACTAGGTGACCAGTTTTATCTCGGATGTGAATACGTTTTCACCTTTCCAATTCCATCTCTCTCTGGCCGGTCACAGATTTTATTAAGGGACAGAAAGAAAGCAAAGAGAACTTGGAAATATTTTATTTCAGGCCTTTTAGGAAGCTTCATCATTTGCTTTTTCTGAAGGAATATTGGCTAAGAGTCCTAGGGAATATTGGGAACCCTGTGGAGAAGTCACTATTGGAGTGTAGCCTCTATATGCACCCTCCACTTCATCCTTCCATCCCCCTCTTTCATACATAAAGTATTGGGGTACATTGAAATCAAGGGGATTATAGATCTGTCTTGGACCAGGTGAGGTTCAGGCAGATACTGAGTGGCACCAATCTCTGCCAATGGATACCCAGCCTGAATTATAACATCCCCATCTTGCCACTGACGAAGTGGGGCTCCCAACAGCGGTGATTTGATCATGTGAACAAATGGGGACTTGTGTTAGACCACAACTTTCATTTCAATTGTGACATAAGCCCCAGGTCTTCAGGGGTAAAAAGGTAACCACTGTGGCAACTCAGCCACCTCAGTAACTGGCTTCGCTGTCAAATTACTGAGCCATCCAGCCTTCGCTGATCCTCCTATGCATTCAAAATGTAGAAACCATCAGGTCAAAATAAGGCTATTGGCTCTGTTTACACCAATGAAAATCAACATGACTCCTCAATAATGTTGCCTTTGAAGATTGACTTGGGCCTTTTGACAGTTTGATCATAGCACTGACCAGTCTCTGTGCCTGACACTTCTGTAAATCGATCCATCTTCAGAAGATGCTGTTGTTGAACTTGACATTCCAAAATGGTGGGTTTTGAGCCTTATCATATGTTGATGTTTCTGCCAGATATAATAAAGCGCATGCTCCCTCCCTACGTCTATTGCAGCTATTCAAATAAATGCTGTATTTAAGTGCTGATAACCCACTAGGACTTGAAACTGCAGATATTGCCAGTATGCACTATAAAGGTATATTTTTTAAACTACCTTCAACTTGAAACTTTGCAGGCATCGTGGTGACACCCTGAACCATCCAAGACACCGTCTTGTCAGATTTTCTCAAGTCTTGGAGGTTGTTAAAGTGAAGTGCATGTAGAAAGAGAACCTTAATACACAGAGGAAACAGTCACCCTCCTGTATAACACAGGCCTTCAATAACATTGACTCCATCTAGATGGACATTTACTTCTGTACATAGGTCAAACTTGTCAGAGGTAACCAATGTTTATGGGTAACCAATGTCTCAATTGGGGCATCCCGAATGGCATTTGAGAATTTAGTCCATAATGCCTTCTTTAGCTGGCTCCAAGCCTCCATATGTGGGATCTAGGTATCCTGTTCAAGTGTCCGCATTTAACAACTGGCCACTATGTATGACTGCCTCCCTTTCTCTCATTTAATACTAAAAGCATTACTGTACAAGTGCCAAGCATTTCACGCTTTGCTGACAGACACAGAGACAGAGTCCAGCTTATAGGCCTTATGCAGCAGCCAAAGTCTGTGATCAAGCAGATTTCCATTAAGAAAAGCAAACCAAGCCAAAGGCTAATGTGGATGCATCGAAACACACATTGAGCCAAATCATGAGGTCCTTGCTTAGGTTTTATGCAGTCCTTGCTCAAGCCAAAAATCTTACTCCTACAGTTTTGCATGAGTAAAGACGTCAACGCTTGGCCCGTACACTTTGATAAGGATGCTGCTGCTGCTGCTGGGACTTTGGTCAGGGTAAACTGTACCAGAGGCTCAGAAGGGACAGGGTGATGCAGAACCTTTGTGGTCTGTACAGCTGAACCCCCCACCCCCCAGACGCACAGACAGTCTCTTGCCCAGGAATCCAAATTTGAAACTTTATTTATTAAACGGCTCTTACAGGGACACACAGTCCTGGACCGTTCCATCCTGATGGCGCGACCCTACTACGTAGGACACACTGAAACCTCTCAAGACTAATAGGCCTAATTTGCCAGGGACAGGTCTGTAAATAATGCTTTAGGGACCACGCCTGCATTCTTACATTGTAGCGGATATGTCAACGAATGCCACCATGCTAGGTGTAAATTTTAATAACAATTTCCCCCTTAAAATAGATATAGACGATGAGGATGGCTTGGCAAATAATGTAAACTTGGAAGGTGTCCCCAGCGCGCTCTGAACAATTCATGCGCAGAAACATAGTAAATTATTCATTGAGACTGTCTCCAGCTGTCTCCTCTTGTCTCCTTCCAGGTGGACTAAAATCCATAGAATGGGATGCACTTTGTTCTTTCCACAGCTATTCTTAGATCATTCCTGCCAGCCAAGGGGGAAGGAAGAGACCAACGGTGCCCAGTAAGCAGACTATGATGAACATCCAAAGGAAGATTCTGTCGATCACCATTGCAACGTACTTCCAGTCTTCCTTCACCTGGGAACACAGAGAGGCAAGAGATGTTACTACGGCTCTTATGGTGAAAGGACAATGTCTCTCCTTTACCTAGACAGAGCGAGCATCTGTTTTCCATTCAAGCACCTTGTACAATGGCAGGAATTAATTCTATTAAATATGACCAAGGGATGGATTTTCAGACCGTTCTGATATGCCTAGTTTGCACATGCAATTACAACTGTGCACACACTGCATATGCAAATAGCTCATTAGGCTTATTTGCACATGCAATAACCCATTTTCCATGGGCCACAACTGTAGGCTCAAATTAGGCAGAGGTTCAAATTGGGGGGAAAGGTTTATTTCTCCCCCCCCTGCTTAAACATCTTCACTGAGGCGTTAACACACCCTAACCCACCCCAGGAAGCCTTTGCTGAGTCATAAGTGAAAAGAGCCAGCAGGTAAGAGAAATGATCATGCCTGTTCTCTTTTGGCCCACTCTCATGTTGCTGTGCAAGGATTTACCCAACATCTTCTCTCTGGGGAGACCAAATAGATTTCTGTATGGCAGAGAAGGAGTTAATGTTCCAAGATGAACATTTCTTGGAATAAAGACCCGCATGCACATCACAACTTTGTCTACTATACTGCAGCCGTGATTTCCCCCCCACCCCCCAAAAGAGGTCTGAACAGACCGTAAAGTCTTGATTTATATGGATGTGCCCATTAACATTGCCTATAATATTCTGCTTGCTGTTTGATACTCTCACCATATCGCAGGACTCAGGGCTGAAATTTGGCAGTTTGGCTTGATGTTTGCTGTCAATTGTAGTGCTGGTGACAGGCTCAACCCTACAACCCTAACCCGTGAATAAGACATTAACGCTGCGCTGCTTCTCATCCATCAATCTCAATGCACTTTTCAAAAGTGGGTAAGTGTAGTTATGCCCCTTTCATGGATACAGAAACTGAGGCCTATTGAGGTTAAGCGATCTGCTGAAGGGAATGCAGCAAGTCATTGGCAGAGGTAGGAATAAAACCCAAGTGTCCTAAGTCCCAGCACTCACCCATCTCCACTGCCCTAAATCTTTGAAGAGTTAAAATGATACTGCAGCATTATTTAAAAAGGGGAACAGAGTTAAGACAGAGCTGAGTGCTTTGGAAAATTGCTCCCTTGGATTACCAGCGCTTTTTCCAGCTAGTCAGGGTCTCATGTCAGGCAAGAGGTGTGCTAGATACCTTCATGATCTGGTGAAGGGGACATCTGAGATCTTGCTTTGATTCACTTCAGTATTTACTACTTCATGGAACTAAACTATGGTGAAAATAGCTGTGGTTTTAACCCAAGGTTAATCAGTAACAACCCTATGTACATGACACTGTTTTAAAATAAATGCTTTTGCAAGCTCATGTGAACAATTATTAGTACAATTGAAACAAAAAGTGATTGGTAGGAGACCTTAAACGAGGTTACTCAATGTTAAGGGATTCCTAAATTTGCTGGAAATGCTCTTAAGCAGGTTGAAGGTAAAGGAAGCTATTCAAGTGCCAACGAATCCATCATTTCAGCTGAGCAAGGATCATGGTTTCACTGTTTTAGTGACATCATAAATATCATTCTAGTTATCATCTAACACAATGTTATGATCTGACATACTGTCAAACAAAACAGCTCCCATGAATGCAATGGAGTCACTATGTTAAAACATCTCTCTCACCTTTTCTTTCTACATTAGTCATGGTTTCACAAGGAGTTTTAGCTTGTCATGAGCCAGGAAGTTTGCAGAGAAATCATTACATGTCATAGACTGAATGAAAGTTTAAGTTTGGTGTGGAATACATTGCGATGTTTGTAGAGCTGGTAGGATTATTCATTTTAAATAAGTTACCTGCATTTAGCTCTTGTTTTGGCTCACAAATCCTTTGCAAACTAATCGTGAATCTTTACGTGTGTTTGTAATTAATAAATGTTCACTGAATGGCTTATGCAAACAAATTTCAGCCTATGGCACACTCGTAAACTGTTCACATCTTTGATTATTTGCTATTCCTATTACTTGCTTTTGTTGCCCAAATCATCCAGTATTACTTCTGCAATCTGAATAGACAACCAGCTTTTTACATAGGAGAATGATAAGAAGCGAATAAGAAATAACACACGTTTCTTACATTGTTCTTTGTACTAAGATTCATGAAACTTCAGGGATTCATAAATGTTCTCACAAATGGTCACTGGAATATTTCCAAACAATAGTTAATTTCATCCCATTGTTAACAGCAGATAGAACTCATCACATTTATTCACAAACATGTTCATAAATCCCTTTGTGTCCTCTTTGCCCAGTTCCAATATTTTGCGACATCAGATGGTACAACTCTGCAATGAGATCATGGAATGTAATTCTCCAACTTGAGTCATTTGAGAGGAGCTCTTTTGTTTCCTTCTGATGGATCATCTCCCTCAAACAACTTTGAGTGGCCCTCTAAAATTAGTCAAAATACAGGTCAAAATCTGAGTGCTAGAGGTGCACAGTTGAGTGCATGTTACTGATGCTCCAGCAACTACAACAAAATACACAAAAATAACTTGGATCACCACTGCCTACACTTTCATAGATCTCAGATCCCTTAAAAGGAATAAAAAACTGTGCATGGAATCTAACATTTATTTCGGTAACTATATATATTAATTCCCCAGGAGTCCGATTAAACCGATATCAAGCAGCCTGAGAATAAATTCCATTGGGCAATTAAAATCCTTGCTCGTACTCACTACTGAAATCAGTTCAAAGGGGAGGAAACAAAATATTTACATTTCATGAGGCGGAGTGATCTGAACCCAATCCAGACGTTATATAGGCCGGTTTTAACCCCAGCCCAGACTAATGAGCCTGACTCAGTGGCTAGGAGAGGAAATTTGGGTGGGCTCCAATTTTCGGGTGGATGGGTAATGACAGACTGTTAGTTCAGCTTCTCCCATGACACCACACTGTCTTCCTTGCCCTGGTTCCCCCAGCCACAGGGCTTCACCTGCCGAGCTGTGCACGGGTATGAGCGGCTCAGAAAATGGCAGGGCAGAGCTGCTGGAGCGTAATTTTCTGAAGGGCAGGCGCATAGCTCCGTCCTGGATTTCAGGTGCCTGAGTGATGCTCCGGGCCAACGTAGCAGCACTAAACCCCTCTCAGATTTGGGTGGGCCTGGAGGCTAGGTGGCTGGGTCATGGCCCACCCAGGCCCACCCATTGCTACGCTCCTAACCTGACTAGAGGCAGATTACAGAATGTAACCTCATGAAGCAATGATTACTGAGCGGAGATGGGGCCTCTAAAGCTATATAACTCTCCTACTGTGCATGTGCCCAGTCCATCCACCAGACAAGTACCTCGTACACTATGCTGACAAATGAACATGACTGGCTGGTATGCTTGACCCACTGCTGTGGGAGGTCTGTTTAAAATGACATGCCGGTGATATGTAAGAGAGAAGGATGCAGAAGTAAAAGGGCGAAGCACCACAACTGAATTTGGTACAGATTGTTGATCAGAGGAATGGTTTCAACTAATTATATCCTTCCTACTCGTCAGTGGGTGAGTGGGTGTCAATATAGCAGTAGCTACTCCTCACCGGCCTCGTCCCTGCCATTAAACAGGCCCATTTGGGGCTCAGTCCTGCCAGGTATTGAGCGCACTGGCTCTGATTCAGCAAAACCTCTTAAGTATGGGAGCTGTCCCATCCACTCCAATGGCAGGAGTCATATGATTTAAGCTAAATGTGCTTAAATGCTTTGTTGGACTGGGGCCAAACTGCTCAGCACCTTGCATTGAGCTCTTAATGGTGGTATGATGGCTGTTTAATGCTCAGAATCACTTTCAAATACAAAATTGAGTGAGTAAGTCTTGATCCTGCAACTATTGGAAGCCAGGGCAAAATTCCCACTGAGTTTGGGAGCAGGATGATAATTTAGACTATGAATTTCATTTCCCTCCCCCACCGTTCATCAGTTGTCCACAAGCAACTCATGAGATTCTCTGATTTATTCATTATTTGATGACAGCCAATGTTGGACTCTGAATTGAATTGTGATGCTCATAGTTTGATATTCAACATTTGTCCTATGTGGGAGAGCTAGAGAAGTTCTGGGGGATTGTTTTTGTTTCATAATTTGATTTTAGATTTTAAAATCACAATTTTAGGTTGGATATTAAGAAAAACTTTTTCACTAGGAGGGTGGTGAAGCACTGGAATGGGTTACCTAGGGAGGTGGTGGAATCTCCTTCCTTAGAGGTTTTTAAGGTCAGGCTTGACAAAGCCCTGGCTGGGATGATGTAGTTGGGGCTTGGTCCTGCTTTGAGCAGGGGGTTGGACTAGATACCTCCTGAGGTCCCTTCCAACCCTGAGATTCTATGAGTCCATGATTCTATGTCTTAGGTATGTAACCAGCAAAGCACAGATTTTGAACTTCACCATCCAATGCACAATTGGAAAATTACTTTTAGCAAATATTTCAGCATCCAAGGTAAAAATGAGCTTTATGTAGTTGTGCTAGTAAAGCGTTAGGTGCGTGATTTGTTCCAGGAAAGGAAACATGAGGGAGTTGTAAGCAGCCTAATTGAAATTTGCTTCTAAATTTGATTGTATCTTCACTGAATACTCGGCTCTTCTGGAAAATGGATTTGCATCAAATATGGTCAATTGGCATTCAGCACCACAGACAGAAAGGATGAGAGGAGACAAAAAAAGAACAGGAAGAAAGGGAAATTAGATGTTTTTAACTGTGCTATAGTCTTTCCCTCTGACTGAAATTCCCCTTCAGCCTGCCCTCTATACAGCAATTCCCATGCAGTGCAATCTATAGAGACATCACCAGCAACTTGCATACAGATGTCACTTGATCTGGATTTTACCTAGATTTAAGAGGCTCTCCCAAGGTTGAGGGACAGGATTGGGGGATATAAAGTAGCTAGATCTCCCCATCTGAGACTCCCTCCAGGTAAGAGGGAGTTCACAGGTGAACCTATCTAGCCAGTTACTAGGCCAGCTCCATTCAACCCCTGGCATATGGGATTGGTGTGAGGAAGAGGGATGGCTGGAATGTTGATGTGCTCCAGGGATCTCTACCTGGCAGATGGGCCATTGACTGCAGACACTCTTGGATTCAGGAACACAAACAATACCATGGGACGTACAAGTCACTCAGAACAGCTCAAATTTAGTGTATTGAATCCTTACAATTAAGAGCTGTGAGGAACCTGTAGGGCAAGAACTACTGGAGACTTTAATGGACAAGTGATTCTACATTCTGAATACATTTTGAGAAAAAGAAGGGTTTCTGCAGACAATGTAGCCCTGACTCAGCTAGGTACCTGATTATAAGCATCTGAGTGTTCCCATTGACTTCAGTGGGAATACTCGTGGGTAGAGTTATTCATGATGAGTTTAATTACCTTGGTGGATCATGGCCTTTATGGACAGAAGAAGGTGCGAAATGTGTTGAATACACTTTTGGTTACAAATTATTCACTCATTTCCAACTGAAAATTCACCTCCCTAGCCTTTATGTTCTTTAAAGCAATCGTATACATTTATTGGGGTTGGGGGGGAAGGTTCTGAATATTTAAATGGACTGGACCATTAACTATTCCATGTTGCACAAACCAACCTATCATTTCCAAAGAATAGGAACAGTATTAGAATCTTCAGCCAATGGAAAGATCTGGTGGTTTGAACATGAAGGCTCTTCGCCTAACCGTTTTTATTTTACTATAATGCAGAGGATGGTTTTCCTGTCACAATATAATGCTACCTTCCAAGACACTTCAAATGTTTGTTCCTGAAACAAGTATCCTAAATAGTAGGCAAAGAGCAAGTAATGCAGGCTACCAGCAGCGCACCATTTTGGGATACTAATTACTGGTAAAACCTTCATTTGTTCAGAGGAAATAGTGTATTTCTCAAGCAGAAATGGGTATCACTGTGATAACATGAGTGTCTGTGTTTCCAGACCATGCTGTTAATGCATAGGTGGTAATGAAAAGGCAATCTGGTTATTCTAGCTCAGGTTTGACATACAGCTTCTCTTCCTCATCACAGTTTGTAAGAAATCTGATGGCATTTCTATTATATACTGGAGGTATTCAATTTTCAGTCATTTCCCTAAGTGTGACTCTGTGCCTGGATTTGCATGCAGACACGTTTTGTAACAGACTGCTGCTTCCTGCTTTCCCATTTTTCTTTTGATTCGAACACTTAATTAAATGAACGATTTACTTTTAATTTAGAAATATGTCCCTTGTGGCAATGATACTAAACAAATAACAGTCGAGAGTTTAAAGAGAAACTCTTTCTCCATTGCAATGCTGTGCAGGTCTCTAAAAATACTCAAGCATAGGTGCAGTGTCTCTGAAGTAGATAGGCTTGGGGCAGCTGGTGCAATGTTTTGGAAAGTTAATTTCATGACAAATTTCAGTGCTTTTGATTTTTTCATCCCAAGTCAGGATGAAAGTAAACACTGAAATATTGGACGGTCCTATAGAATCCTCATGTTTCCATCAGCTGTACTCCCAAGAATGAATCTTCAGTTCACATTTGTAATATCTCTTTCTGCTATTTCCTGTCTGGATTCAGAACAAGAGCAAACCACAAAATCTATTGGGGAAGTGCAGAAAGTCAGTGGCGATGGCTCAGCTACTCAACCTTACAAAAACACAGGGGTACAGGTCTTCTCCACTAGTCCCTTCTCTTCTATTTTCTGAGGGAATTGCAAGAGTCACTATGGTGCTAAACTCTAGTGAAACACGCTTATTTATGTAGCAGGGAATAGAGGAAAAAAATAAAGCAACTTAACATAGTAGATTTGGCATCTATTCCCAGGGAAAGCTAAAGGATCAGTGGTCCCTAGGGTCATAGTTTTCCGATTTGTTTGAGTTCTCATGCTGGATATTTTTTAACCGCTAACCCATTAGACTGATGTGGTGGAATGTTCATTTACAGAAGACAAAGCTGTTCTTTTCTCTTGTACATTGACAGTCATGATGAGGGCAGCTCTCCCCTGAAGATATCGGACCATTTCACAAGGGGAAAGTGTCACATGGCATCAGAGGAGAAGGCACGCACTAGTGGTTTTCATCACACACTGTCTATAATGCAAATGAAAAGGATGGATTACGAGGGATCCAATATAATCACTTATTCAATACTATACTTATACTGACAAGCTTATAAAGAGATTTACATGAAATGGAAGGTACCGTTGTTTTGGTAAAAAGTGGGGAATTATGTCTCTTTTATTAAATCATTGGAACTATATGGGCCAAATTCTATTGATGTCAGTGGAAATACTTCTGATTCATATTGGAATACATAAAAACAGGATTTGACTCATGTAGTTTTAACTCACTGTGGCACAGCTGTGGCCCAGAAGAGAAGAGGGATGGTCCAGTGATTAGGGCACTAGCCAAGGACTTGGGAGCCCTGGGTTGGTGTCCCTGCTTCACCAGGGACTTCCTAGGTGACCTTTGGCAAGTCACTTAGAGCTACACGATGCCTTAGTCTGCAATAGTTGGGGTGTGAATTCCAGTGTGATGACACCACAGTGTCATGCATTAACTGGCCCGTGCGGAACCTGCTGGTACACACTAAAAGTTCTAAGTGCATGGATGTTAGTGTGGTCCTGTTTCAACGATATCCTGTTAATACGCACTAGGGAACTTTTAGTGTGTTCCAGCAGAGCCCACATGGACCACTTAGTGTGCAACACGGTGGTGCGCATTAGAATTTACACCCCAGCTGAGGTGGACTAAGGCACCATATAGGCAGCTCTGAGTCTTTCTGGCTCAGATCCTCAGGAGTATTTAGGTTCTTCCTTCCCATTTAACTCAATGGGATTTAGGCACCTAAATATCTCTGAGGACCTTAAAGACTGTGAGGCGCCAGATACTATGGTAATGTGGGCAAGGGGTAAGAGGACATGTAAATACCAGAGGTAGCAACATTTATTTATTATTAGGATTCTGGTTCTGTCATTTATGTAACTCTGTGCTCAGCACTGTACAGGAGACAAATATAAAGCCAATCATTACCCCAGGGAGCTTACAATCCAAAAGGGTTAATGGAGATTAATGTACAAAAGCACCGCATGTTGCATTGAATATAAACCTTTAGACATTAACATCAAAAGTGTAGCCTTAAATGTATGTTTGCTACAGCTGATCAACTCCAGTAGCTTTTTTCTACCAATGGATGAATTTTCTGCTTCTAGTTATAGCAAGTGATTTTTTCAGGTGATCTTACCCATCATATTCCATTGCCATCAACCCGGTGAAAGAACTACAATAGATGGGAGTGAATGTAGTATTCATGCACACGAGAGGTTGCTACAAATAATGGCTTGACACAACCATAGGTTGTGCAGGCTCTGGCTAAGCTTCCCACCTCAGACCTGGCCTGGCCTAACCATGCTATTCCAGTTCTGATCTTACCGGGGGCGGTAGTTGGTGGTCTTCCCTGCGGAATTGTTCCCAAATTCTATTATGTGAATAAGGAAATTATGGGACACATCATATTTCTCTTGTGGCTTTAGCTAGGATTTGAACCCACATCTCCACCAGTGAAAGAGTAGGGTTTGCATTCCCTACTCCCTTGCCATTTGCCATGTACGGAGAGTAGATGTAAAATGCTACCAATGCTGGTCTTTACAATTGCTTTGCACTAAGTTTACATGGATGTAAATAATTACCCCAGGTTCAGGACAGTGGAGAATCAGAGAAACTCCTAACCTCACAGTATTACCTGGCTGCCATATCAATGAACTACTGTGGTGCTTCACTTTTCCAGATTATCCAGAGTCAACACTTACTAGATGACAGAGGGTGATAACTCCCTGTCTAACAGAGGCTTAGCTGCAAAGTAAAATGTGGTCAAGTTCCCAACAAATGAGCAGCAGAGACTGCCTTTGAGTTCTCCTTTTTGCTTTTTATCTGATGCTTGCAGTGGTACACGCTTTCCCTTCCCAGATCATGGGTTATTATGTTCTGCAACAGCTGGGACCTGTTCCTTTGAGGTGCTGAGCACCTTCAGCTCCCACTGAAGTCAATGGGATTTACACAGCCATAGAGGGTCAGAACAATGGTCCATCTAACCCAGTTGTTTGCCTTCTGACAGTGGCCGGTGCCTGATATTTCACAGGGCATGAACAGAACAGGTCAGTTTCAAGTGATCCATCCCCTGTGGTCCAGTCCCAGTTTCTGGCAGTCCAAGGTTTAGGGACACCAGAACATGAGGTTGTGTCCCTGACCATCTTGGCTAATAGTCATTGATGGACCTATTCTCCATGAACTTATCCAATTCTCTTCTCAATCCAGTTATACTTTTGACCCTTACAACATCCTCTGGCAATGAATTCCATAAGTGACTGTGTTTTGTATGAAGAAGTACTATCTTATGTATGTTCTGAACCTACCACCTATTTATTTCATCAGGCGACCTCCTAGATCTTGTGTTATGTGAAGGAGTAAATAACACTTCCCTATTCACTTTCTCCACACTAGTCATGATTTTATAATTCTCCTATCAAACCTCCACTTACAGCGCTCATCCTCTCATGGGAGGTGTTTAACAACTTGCAGGACCATAGGTCAGGTGTGTAGAGCTCAGCTGAGTTCCGTCCAGTATGATTTGCTTTCACTCAGTGTTCTGGTTCTTTGCTGTATCATTATAAAATGGTGTCCAGATCTCTTATTTATAGGCAAGTGAAGCTACAACTCTGAGCTGCAGTATGCTAAGCTTAGAAACAATGGTTATTTTAACAAGACCCAGTGCCAGAGGAATAGCACAGTGCATTCCTAAACAAAGCCAATCTGTTGAAAGCTACGTGGTGGCTGCCAAGGTTAAAAGAGGAATGACAGACGTGGTTCTCAACAATAAGCTACAATCGTCTCCTGTACGGGTCAATCATGAAATAGGCAGCAGCAACAGGGAAGCACTACTAACCCGAGCCCCAACCCTGCAAGACACGGCAGGCCCTCAATGCTCATTGGCTGGATCCCAAGGGTATAACTAAAGCTGGTTGATATGTTTCAAAATTTGAAAAAGTTTTCCATAAAAATGTGGACATTACAAAGGGGTGGAAGGGATTGTTTGACCTGCTTTTCAGCCAGTTCTAGTTACATGAGTTGTTTTGTCTGACAATCACAACGGGTGGCAGGCAGCCAATTGTACTTACTGAGAAATCCGCATCCTCGGCTCTCAAGTGGTCTGCGATGTAATGGACCCCCTCCACTGCCAGCTTCAAGGCAGGGGACATCAGCAAAACGTGTTGCTCTTTGGTGCTGAGAGTTTTGGTTCCTTGCTCCGAAGAGCTGGTTGCCACATTCTTTTTACACTTGCATTTACACTGGGAGGGTTTGCTTTGGGGCTGCTTTTCATTCAGATGGTACCGCTGAGATGCTGGAGAGACATTGGTCTGGCCGTTGGTCTGAGAGGACTCCTCTTGCAGATAGCAGTACTGGATGCTCCTGGATCTGCAGCGGATGCTCCCATCCTCTACTTTATTTGGGCTGTACATCTGCTGGACGCTTAATGATCTGCTCTTGGAGATGGACGTGGACTGGGTGTCACTCAGCGGATGGCAGGGGGGCTGCAGGGAGGAGCAGCTAGCCTGTGCTGGCTCTTGGTGTAGCACAGAGTATTGGAGAGAAGGTGACTTGCCGACAGTCTGGGGTTTGACTTGCTCCTCAAGATGGGCACAGAAGGAAGAGGCGGGTGACGGTTCTTTGCTCTGAGGGCTGTCTGAAGAGGAGGTTGTAAACTTAGGCTCCACTTCGGTCTCGGACCAAAGCTGCGGAGAGGAGGCTATTTTGTGCATGGACTCAATCAGCTTCTTGCAAGAGTCCTTCACCACCGAGGGCCGTTGCATGAAGAGGAGGCGTGGGACAACATCGAGAAAGATTCGCTTCACCCAGTCGGGCATGGTGTGGGTGCGGGGGGAGCGGTGGTGCACGTTGAGCACAAAGACAGTGATGATGATGGACAAGGTGACAAATATCATGGTGAAAAGCAGATACTCTCCAATCAAGGGGATGACCAAGGAGGTGGAAGGGATGATCTCCGTAATGAGCAGCAGGAACACGGTCAGTGACAGCAGCACTGAGATACAAAGGGTGATCTTCTCACCACACTCCGAAGGCAGGTAGAAGACTAAGACAGTCAGGAAGGAGATAAGGAGGCAGGGGATGATCAGATTAATTGTGTAGAACAAAGGCAGCCTCCTGATAATAAAGAAGTAGGTGATATCAGGGTAGATCTCTGCACAGCACTCGTATTTCTTGATATTGTAATTGCCCACAGCATCGATGATGACCCATTCTCCACTCTCCCAGTAGTCCAATTGGTCCACATGGCTGTGCATGCTCACTAAGTCTATCTTGGCTTTGTCATAGGTCCAGGAGCCAAACTTCATGGTGCAGTTTTGCTGGTCAAAGGGGAAGAAGGTGACATCGATGCTACAGGAGCTTTTGTAGATAGCAGGGGGCATCCACTTGATTCTTCCATCATAAAAAAGGTGGGCTTTGGTCAGGTGGGTGACTGCAAAGTCCCCATCTGCACTAAGGGGAAAATAAGATAAAAAGGAAATTTAAAATTAGTTCACAGACCTTGCAAAATATGGCTCACGCTTTCAAAATTTCTGGGATGCCGTTAACTCCCTAACTCTTGCCAAATGTGCAAGGGGATATTTAGTGAATTCCAAGACACTTTTTTTTTTTGCATTGGCACATACGAGAGCTATAATGGTGCATGAAAATTGGGTATGTGTAGTAAAGCAAGTGGGTTATGAAACCTATTTGCATACAAAAATGTTTGATTTGCAGGTGCCAGCTTAGGCAGGCAAACGTCAGGCCTCACCTTATACAAATCAAGCACTTAAATTCAGAACTGACCAGGGTTTAAGCTTTACAGCTCATCCAAGAAAGAATCCTTCCAGCAGCCAAGTGCCCACTAGCACAGCTGTGGCATTGGTTCATACCAGACACAGAGAACAGTACCCACTTTTTAGTCAGTAACAACACCTCCTGCTGTACCTAGATTTTCCTTGATGCTCTTCCATCTACCTCCTGACCAGGCTTGAGCTTTGTAGGTTGCTTGTAAATCCTACAGTGCTAGTAGCATCATGCCATCCGTTGGCATGGCTGCACACTACGCAGAATGGGATTAATTGTGACGGTTGCTATATGGAAACCTAGGGAGAATATCCTATTAGTAATAGAAACCAAACTCTTGATTCCCCAGTCACTGAGTTCTACACATAGGCTACAGCTTCCTTTGCTCAGCTAACACTGACACCTGTAGGCTTCAACTTCAGATAGCTGCAATAAAGAACCATTGTTCAATATGCTATTGTTATGTGGCAATTGTTGGGTTTTTGCAGGATTCCAATTTCCTTATACACCAAGCTTAAAAGCAACCAGGGAGTGTCTCCAGGCGACAATGGGAAATCCATAATTACTATGGAATGAAGTTAACATATTAAGTTGCTATAAAATATAAATGCTTGTCACGTCAAGGTAACTGGGGCAATGTCCCCATTTAGACTTTGCATAATTTGCAATATTGTTGTATTTCTGGTTTAGTGTGTTTTGGTCAGTCTTGAATTTTCTTTGGATCACAGTTGACCCTACAAAATAACTACTGGAAACAGGCCAGAGCTGAGCAATTCAGAACAGGCTCCAGATCCAAAATTCCACCATGTCTGTGGTTGTTTGGACCTGAGAAGTTGGTCTGGGACCATCTCTACTAACAACACAACAAAGTTTGTGATGAACTAATCCAGTGGTTCCCAAACTTGTTCGGTCACTTGTGCAGGGAAAGCCCCTGGCGGGCTGGGACAGTTTGTTTACCTGCCGCGTCCGCAGATTTGACCGATTGCGGATCCCAGTGGCAATGGTTATTTAAAAAGTTACCTTTTCACCAACATTTTCTTTCCTCCTGTGGCAGAATGTAGTGTGCTGCAGACAGGCACTGCAGCATGGGTTGTCGCTGCTCATCTCAATGCCGTGACTCCTGCAGAGTTTAGTTTGAGAGCCCTGTTTCCTTGGCGGGGATGGGCTTACAAAGATGTGGGTCAAACCATTTCTTAAATTGTCCAAGCATTTCAGATTCACCATCCCTGTCACACTAATAATTCCAGCTGCACCCAGGCAGTCAGAAATGAGCCCCAAAGAGTCTTCCCTGGGTCACTTCTCTCTCTCTCTCTCTCTCTCCTAAAGATAAACAAAAGATCTAATCCCTGCACACTAGCCTATTGTGCCACTGCTGTCACATCTCATCTGAGCACTGAAGCAATAGAGCAGGACTGAGGGATCCCTATCCTGGATCAGCTCCAGCTGGGGACATGTTGGCTGGAGAAAAACTGGTTTCGCTCTATACCAGATTTAATAATGTAGTTCCAGTTTTTAGCAGAAGATTTCTCCTCTCGGTTTTTTTGTTTGTTTTATTAGCTCCGTTGCTTGCCACTGGTTTGCATCACATGAAGATATACCAGTGCCCAAGCCTGATCGCAATAAACCCCAAAAATTTAATCACCATTTAAAAATTAATCCCAATTAATTGCAGTTTTAAACAATAGAATCGCACTGTTAAACAATAGAATACCAATTGAAATTTATTAAATATTTTGGATGTTTTTCTACATTTTCATATATATTCTATTCTATGTTGTAACTGAAATCAAACTATTTTTCAATTCACTTCATACAAGTAGTGTAGTGCAATCTCTTTGTCACGAAAGTGCAATTTACAAATATAGATTTTTTTTGTTACATAACTGCACTCAAAACCAAAACAATGTAAAACTTCATAGCCTACACGGCCACTGAGTCCTACTTCTTGTTCAGCCAATTGCTAAGACAAACAAGGTTGTTTACATTTATGGGACATAATGCTCCCCGCTTCTTACTTACAATGTCACCAGAAAGTGAGAACAGGCATTTGCATGGCACTTTTGTAGCTGGCATAACAACGTATTTATGTGCCAGATATGCTAAACATTCATATGCCCCTTCATGCTTTGGCCACCATTCTAGAGGACATGCTTCCATGCTGACGATGCTCGTTAAAAAAAATAATGCGTTAATTAAATTTGTGACTGAACTCCTTGGGGAGGCATTGTATGTCCCCTGCTCTGTTTTACCTGCATTCTGCCATGTATTTCATGTTATAGCAGTCTCTGGTGATGACCCAGCACATGTTGTTCATTTTAAGAACACTTTCACCGCAGATTTGACAAAACTCAAAGAAGGTACCAATGTGAGATTTTTAAAGATAACTACAGCACTCGACCCAAGATTTAAGAATCTGAATCGAGGTGTGGAGCATGCTTTTAGAAGTCTTAAAAGACAAACACTCCAATGCAGAAACTACAGAACCCGAACCATCAAAAAAGAAAACCAACCTTCTGCTGGTGTCAGCTGACTCAGATAATGAAAATGAACGTGTCTGTCCATACAGCTTTGGATTGTTATCAAGCAGAACCCGTCATCAACATGGAATGGTCGTTGAAGCATGAAGGGACATATAAATCTTTAGCGCAACTGTCACGTAAATAATTTGGGACGCCTGCTACAACAGTGCCATGCGAATGCCTGTTCTCACTTTCAGGTGACATTGCAAACAAAAAGCGGGCAGCATTATCTCCTGTAAATGCAAACATATTTGTTTGTCTGAACAACTGCCTGAACAAGAAGCAGGGTCTAAAATTTTACATTTTTATTGTTGAATGCAGTTTTTTTGTACATAATTCTACATTTGTAAGTTCAACTTTCATGATAAAGATATTGCACTACAGTACTTGTACTAAGTGAATTAAAAATACTATTTCTTTTACTTTTTACAGTGCAAAACTTGCAATTAAAAATAAATATCAAGTGAGCACTGTACACTTTGTATCCTGTGTTGTAATTGAAATCAAGATATTTGAAAATGTAGAAAACATCCCAAAATATTGAAATAAATGGTGTTCTAACAGTGCGATTAATCGTGTGGTTAATTTTTTTCATTGCTTGACAACCCTATTGAAAATATAAATCCCCGACCACTAAATTTTTTGGCCATAACCCTAAATGTTCAGTATTTGGCCCAAAACTAAGTTTTTTGGGTTTTGTTTAAAAATTTTCAAGTTTTTTTTTTGTTTGTTTTTGACAAAAAAGATTTTTTTCCATGCCATTCTACCTTCAGTTCAATACCTCCCAAAAGATTAATGAAATCAGGCAATGGCACTATTGCATTTTAGTCTATTCTGATTGAAAAATGCAATCTTGATATTCAATGACTTGAATGCTGCTCTTTGCCTGGGCATTTTCCTTCCAGTTTCCTGACTAGAACAAATCTTTCTGTCTGATTTTACCTTCCTGTAAAAGCAGACTGAGCAATGAAACATTCACTGTGTGTGACACTTCAATTCACACTACTGTTGTTGTTGTTGTCCTTTAAACTTTGATAAGAAACTGGAATCTCATTCAGCATTTAATGAGATCTCTGAGGAATGAGTAAATCATTCATTAATAGAACAGTACATTTATAATTGGACTCACATCACAGCCGAGTGATTATGCTAATAATGGTCCCTCCCATGTACAGCATCATTCAATTGGCTAGGTACATTATTGCAGTATCTGGTTTAGTTAATACCAGAGCCAGGTTACCAGGCTAGATGGCCTGACATGGAAAGGCAAACCTTATGGTCCATTAGGATCCAACGCCTCGGGCAGCTCACAGTTGAGTTTGTGCAATGAAGAATGTTATGCCTCACTGCGTTTTAGGGAGGACTGGGTGGAAATTTAGACCCTGAAACATTGGAGAGAAGAGCATGCAAATGCTTTCACCCTAATGAAGATTATGGGTCCCAGGGGAAGGAGGGAGGCATCCTGAATATCTCTGCTGCTTGCACACCGGGGTGCCGTTCAAGAGGAAGCCCAAGAGCAGCATCACGTTTAAGAGGCAGTCGCGATGGAGCAGAGTAGGTGGCTAGAGCCCTAACGCCAAGACGGCTACCTCTACCAGGAGGTTCTCCAGCCTACCTCTCTTGCCTCTGAGGAGGAGGAGCAGCATAGCCCACAGGGGAGGAGAAAGCAGCTTGGAGTCCTCTGGACACCTCACTGCTACCAAAGAAGTTATAGCAAGTCCCAAGACTCTAACATGCTTCTCCTAACTGATCCTAGGCTGACCAGATATTCCGATTTTATAGGGAAAGTCTCGATTTTGGGGTCTTTTTCTTATATAGGCTCCTATTACTCCCCACCCCCGGTCTCGATTTTTCACATTTGCTGTCTGGTCACCCTAACTGACCCAAGCCTCCAAACCTTCCAGAAGCTGGGGAGGAAGGACAGAGAGGGGAAGAGACAAGAGGACATTGCTTTATTTCTCTGTTCCTCTGATCCCTGCCTTAATTTCTTCATAACAGAGTAAAAGCACCAAATTCTCTCACTGGATACTGGGCTGAGCATTATGTTGGTGAATGCAGAGGGGAGGACACCGAACAGAAAAAAATTGGCCAGATACTCGGCCAGGGGAAATCAACTTCAATGGAGCAACGCTAATTTACCCCAGCTGAAGTTCTGGCCCATAGTCTTTATTAAAAATACATCTGAGAATAATAATATTTGCTCATCTACAATTCCCTCCTCAGAGTTACGTAAAGCCATGGGGTTTCTTTCAGACACCATCTCTTAGGAGCAGTTTACCAGTCTACATATTATAGACTAATTATTTTCAGACCTTTTTGTTACTAGAGTTTGATTCCATCTTGAGAAGTGACTTCGGAGAAGTAGTTTGCAATGTTGTGGCCGCCATGTTGGTCCCAGGATATCAAAGAGACAAGATGGGCGAGATATCTTTTAGTGGACCAATTTCTGTTGACAAGGGAGACAAGCTTTTGAACTTGGACAGGGATCTTCTTCAGGTCTTGAAGAAGAGCTCTATGGAAGTTCGATAGTCCCCCACCTTGTCTCTGTAAGAGTAGCACTGTTTGGTTCTATAGATATCATCTCTCAATTATTTCTACACTGTTTCTGTTTTTTTCGACACAGAGAAAGAAAGATCATTTTTAACTGCCTACCTTGCAAACTCAGCCTTGGAGCCAAAAGTCAAGCAGGTTCTGTTCTGGTTCACTCATTATCACCAGCAACAAAAGGGCTGCAAGACCTAATTCTGCTCTCAGTGGGATTTCATGTGTGCAAGGAAGAGCAGAGTTTGTTCCTGCAGTTGGAATTTAGTTAACAATTCAGCTGAGGAGTCGCTAACTGGAACTGAACCCAGCTCCTTTTCCCTACAGCTGTCTTGACTGTGTAAGGCTAATTGGGGTCTGATGCTATTGCATTGGCTTCAGTGGATTTTAGCTTAGACTCATAATCAAGTTAGCAGATCTGACTCTGACTACACATTCGGAGACAAACATGTTCAGTAAGAAGGTGCCATTTGTATATAGTCATGTCTCAGATTACAACCATATTATTGTTTCGTTCAGTGAAGACAATTAAGCTGCAATATAGTTTTATAACCAGACAGGTAAAAATCCTCCAGAAATACTGACTAGTATCAAAACAAGAGTATTTTCAAGACAAATAATGTAGTCAAGATCTCTTAATTGTTCAGGCCAGAAAGGCCTAAATATCTGTCAGTAATAACACCCCGAAGTCTTACTTTCTTCTATCAAATCCTATATCAATATTGGCAGAAGAGACTTGTGGCTTGTTACAGCAGTTGTCCTCTGTAAACACCTCCTCATTGTTCTATACTCCTTCAAGATTTAATTTCTAGATTTAACTTCACTTCAGAGTGTCCTCTAAACTTTTCATTTCATCTTTATCATAAAGTGAGTTGAATTGAAATTCAAGAACTGTGTTGTTCTGCTGACAAATATCAACCGTGCTTCATTAAAAAGCTCTGCTGATGAAGATCCTTTTGCCAGCTTCTCTTTTCCTTGTAGTTCAGATATACATCAGCTCATCAGACTAAATGTTTTCAGAATGCATATAAATGAAGCACAAATTTATTTTAATTTGATATACTATTTTAATTTAAACAGCGCTATAGAAGCCTGAAAATTAGTTCCTTACGTATATAGATAGATCGCGGCTCCCAGTGGCTGCGGTTCGCTGCTCCGGGCCAATGGGAGCTGCTGGAAATGGCAGCCAGTATGGCCCTTGGCCTGCGCCGCTTCCAGCAGCTCCCATTGGCCTGCAGCGGCGATCCGCGGCCAGTGGGAGCTGCAATCGGCTGGACCTGCGGACGGGGCAGGTAAACAAACCAGTCCAGCCCGCCAGGGGCTTTCCCTACACAAGCAGCGACCCCAGTTTGAGAAACACTGTGTTATCATGTCCCCTCTCAGTCTTCTCTTTTCCAAACTAAACAAACACAATTTTTTCAGTCTTCCCTCATAGGTCATGTTTTCTAGACCTTTAATCATTTTTTGTTGCTCTTCTCTGGACTTCCTCCAATTTCCCCCCATCTTTCCTGAAATGTGGTGCCCAGAACTGGACACAAAACTCCAGTTGAGGCCTAATCAGCATGGAGTAGAGCTGAAGAATTACTTCTTGTGTCTTGCTTACAACACTCCTGCTAATGCATCTCAGAATGATGTTCGCTTTTTTTGCAACTGTGTTAAACTGTTGACTCATCTTCAGCTTGTGGTCCACTATGACCCCCAGATCCCTTTCCGCAGTGCTCCTTCCTAGGCAGTCATTTCCCATTTTGTATGTGTGCTACTGATTGTTCCTTCCTAACTGGAGTACTTTGCATTTGTCCCTATTGAATTTCATCCTATTTACTTCAGACCATTTCTCCAGTTTGTCCAGATCATTTTGAATTTTAATCCTATTCTCCAAAGCACTTGCGACCCTTTCCAGCTTGGTATCACCCACAAACTTTATGTGTATTCTCTATGCCATTATCTAAATCACCGATGATACATATATATGCATGTATTTTCATGTCTAATTTGTGTGAAGATTTAGTCTTTTTTATTCTTTGTTCTACCTGTTATCTCAATTTCAGCAATTTGAGGACCAATAAATAATGAACTGGCTGCATCTTCTACCTGCTTCTTTGACAGACTGGTAGACACAGACTATGTCATTCGGAGATATTCTTCAACTGCCAATGATATGGGGAAATAGGGTGACCAGATATCCCGATTTTTATAGGGACAGTCCCGATTTTTGGGTCTTTTTTTTATATAGGCTCCTATTACCCTCCACCCCCGTCCCGATTTTTCACATTTGCTGTCTGGTCACCCTATGGGGAAAAATACCATATTGCCCCAGTAGTCAGAGTGTTTCCAATCATTTTAGGGAAGATAATTTCTGTTCCAAATGTCCTTCAGGTCAGTCAGGAACTCTGTCTTATTGCATGGGCCTCATCAGTTAAAAAAAACCCCCACAAAGTTTTCAAAAGAAACTATCTACTTTCTATTGATTTATATTAAGCCATCTACCAGATCATCTTATAACTATGTACAGAAGTCCTTTGTATCTATATTACAACTGGATGAATTCTTCAAAACATTTCCTGATAATATTCATTGTAATAAATATTTGAACTCATTTCACATGTCATCATGTCCCTTGTGTTAATTTTCTCTGACTATTTTACCAAGTGCTTTTAACTGACAGGAATTTTTTATAGAAACAACTAACTTTAGGTGAATATTAGTATTCAGAGAGTGAATTTTGAACTCCTAAGTGCAAATATTAATACCAGAAACTTCCTTTCCAAGTGTTAAACTCATCTAATTAGAGAATAGAAATGCTATCATGTGTCCAATTAAACCCATCTGGAAAAGCTTGAATTTCAAATATCAAATATTCTCAATGAACTGCTCAATCTGCAGATCCAAGGGCATAGTCCTCCATTGATTTGACAGATCTACGTAAGGCTAGTGTTCAGAGTTCTCCATTCATAGTCACTGATGATAGGTCAAATTGCTACACATGGTGGCAAAGCAGTGGAAAATTAGAACCCATGAATTATTCTCTGAAACTGTTTGAGAAATAATTTGAATAGCAAATACATGTAGGGAAATTGCAAAATGTTCATGGACAATAAACATGTCAAATAAATGTATTCACTACAAATGATTTGCTCATCTTTATCGAGCCTTGGGTAAGCTACCTTCACAACCATTAAAACCTCAGTTATGGAACATCTAGCCTTCTTGAGAAAGAAAATAAAGGAAAGGCGGTTTTGTCTTTTCACTATGAAATCATGTTCCTCTGTTTTACATATGCTTTGTCAGATTCAGTAGAGAGAATTTAGAGTCTTAGAGCTTATCTCATCAAGCCTGCAAAATCCAACCGCATATTAATTTCCTCCGAGGATATTAGTTTGGTTTTAGATTCCTTATGAATGTTGACAACTACATATACTCTGCAGGCCAAACTGGCCAAATTTACCGACTTAATTTGGGCCCCCAGAGTGCATAAATTGAAGCTTTTGACAATAATGAGCTCAGATAAGAGAATCACTGACAACAAGGGGTATGACTTCCTTGAAGATGAAAATCTCAAATCAATTGCCATCGTATCGTTTCTATCTATTCCCAGAGGTTAAAAACAAGGAAGGCTTCTGTGTGGACTCATAGCCAGAAGCGTCCCCCTCCCCACCCCCTACCCCAAGCATCTCATCCAAAAGAAGAATATCAGAGCTCTTTTTGTAAGCACAGTGGGGCCTTCCAAAATGATTCACATTAAAATGGTGAAACACTGAAATAGGACTATTGGGCCTTTTCCGCTAAAAGTTCCGCTAAACCCCCTTTATACCACTCTGGCAGTATAAAGGGACCTTATACTAGCCATAAAGTATTGACACCTACTTTAAGGTCCCTTTAGACTGTCAGAAAGAGATAAAGCATGGGAAAAAATCCCTATAATCATCCTCCATGCCTGCTCACGGTCCTGCAAATCCCTTCTTGAAACTTCTCAGCCTTAAAAACCCCACATGGTCAGGCAGCTGATGTGCAGTGCTCTCTTTGTATTCCTCCTGTTCATTCGTTGTGTCCTCCTGTAGTCTCTTGCCTTACGCTTCGATTGTGAACTCTTTGGGGCAGAGTCTGTCTACTTGCTCTGTGTCGGTACAGTGCCTACCACAGTGGGGTCCATGACTGGTGTGACTGCAATTCCAATGATTCATTCTTATTAATCATAAATTGGTCTTTAACGTAATGGAGAAGCAGGCTCATTATTTCTTATTCCATTGCTAACATTTTCAGGCTCTAATCCCATTCCATTGTAGCTGGGTTTGCTGCTTTTTCAGGGGCTACCTGAAAAAGATTTGAACGTGGATATTGTATTTTTCTGTGTCTGATTGGTGTAGAAACAGGGACTCCCATGTGCATGTGGAAGTTGCAGGAAATTATGCGCACCTTTCCTGGGCTGCAGTCTAAGCCACTGATCATATATTAGTGTTTAGCTTGTGCCTGCTTTTAGGATAAGAAGGTCTAAGTGCCCATGAATTAATAATTACATAGGGCTAATCTTCAGAGGTGCTGAGCACACACCACCCCCAATGATTTCAGCCAGAGCTGCAAGCTCAGCACTGTTCAGGATCAGGCTCGTGGAGAATGGAAAAGATTGTTTCAATAGTCTGCAAAGCGGCACACCCTATATTTACCTCAGCCATTTCTTAGAGAACATACCAAACTGGAACCATGCAACTGTTAATTGAAAATGAAGACAGTTCCATTGTCAAAACTCAGTCACAAAGTGTTCCCTGTTTAAAAAGCCATTTCTATTTGCCGTTCCAAGGGCACATTCGGCCAGGATTGCCACGCAAGGCTATGTGTCCTCCAACAACCAGAGCTTGGATATTGCAAGTACAATAAGTGAAGACGTTCGGAGACCTTGCTAAGCCTTTAAGACCTCAGCCAATGACAAGTGACTTCATTACAATGAAAGCAGTCAAGACAAAAATGGAAGAACCCAGGGAGAAGCAGTCCAGTTGTAGGGATATTAAAGAAGGTTTATATTAGACATGGTTTATATGAAAAATGACTTATTGTTAATTGATGCCTCATAACTAAAGGTTTATGTTAAAAGTAAATTTGTGATTCTAACCTGCAAGCCACCAGCTGTGTCTGTGTGAAGCCTGCTCAAAGAAATACTTTGTATAAAACTTGTTAAACATTAATTAACTCTAAGTAAGCCAAAACAGTAGCTGTTATAGTGTATAAATAGAGACCCCCACCCTCTGTAAGTTTTCATCTCACTTTATCTTTGATTGTTAAAAGACAGGGAGTCTCACATAAATTGGTAACACCCCAAAAAGTAAAGAAACAGTGAAATAGATGTGATTAAGATAGAGAATGTATGTGACTGAATGGTTAGGGAGTTACCAGTCTGAAGAATTCAGTGTTGGCTGAAGAAGGTGTCAAGTGGGATCAACCAGATGACCCACCACACCTCAAAGGAAGGAAAAACAAGCATCTGACAGAATGGAGCCAGCCATCTGCTGATTGATTTAGCAACAGCAGAATGAGGCAACTCCTATGAACTAACATAGGGAAAAATCCCTATAAAACTGGACTCTAAAGACTGAGGACTTTGAGTCTATGGTTCTGATACCAACCTCCAGGAGCATCAGATGCATCTGACACAGACTCGGCTCCATCCTCATGACCAAGGTACCTGGCCAGTAACTTGGCATGAACAACATCTAGGCTGGTAACTATAACATCTATACAGAACCTGAATGAATGATTGTGTGGATGAATATGTGTGTGTGTGTGTGTATAAGGAATAAGTAGTAATGGAAACAAGTAGGAAAACATTGTCTTTTGTTTTGTTATGGTATTTACAATAAATGTGGCATCTTTGCCTTATCCCTCTTAATAAGATCCTGCTGGGTTTTTTTTTATTATATTGGTACAACACAGTTTAAACCAGCTTCGGAAGAACAGAAGATTCTGTGCTTCACATAAAGCATTTTTTGCAGGTTGTAACACAGCTGCTTCTTCTGTGCTTTTGTACATGTACAGGTTGTCTAAGAAGTTAATGTGTGATTACATGCCTAATCTGTGTACCCAATCAGTGCTATTAGCCCATAGGGACTGCTCCACCAACAAAGAACTGGAGAGAGCACTGCATCGGTCACCCTGTCTCATTCCACCCCTGATGTGCCCCTGCCTCAGATATATAGGGAGCACGCAGAGGATGTGAGGAGCTAGGTCCATGTGCTCCAGCTGGTATAATTTACCACATCCTTTATGCCCTACGTTATGCCAAGTCACACGGCATTGTTTCTAATCCCTGATTGGGCCACTGAAACTTTTAGAAGAGGAGAATGATTAATAGTGACTATCCAACCCTGGATGACACACTTTCCTGTGTGATTTTTTTGGAGAAATAATAAGTCATGTTAAAACTTGTGATGCTTTTAGGAATCATGAGGATTGTCATCAGTACCAGACAGCCATTTGAATCGGCACCAACAATGCATAACAGGATCTCACAGTTCACAGCCAAACAAACTCAATGTTTTTAGTCACAAAAATATTTGTAAATTATTTTGGTAGAGTTGACCAACATTCCCTTGCAATCGGGAATGTGTGAAAGTCAAACTCCGATGTTCCCATCACCCATGTAAGATACTTTTGAACTGTGCTGATATCTCTTCTCTCAACTAAAATGCCCTCGCTACTCCTCCTTTGGATTCTAGCCCTGGAAAGCCTGACACTGAGCTTGCATAGGGCTCGCTGAGAAACAAATTTGGCGACTACTGTCCAAAGGTGTCAAGTAAAGAAAGCAACCACCCTCTCCTGCCGTATGTGTCCATATGACACCCTGATTTCACACACGCAGATCCAGCTGCAACAGTTTATTTACAAACAACACTAGAGGTTCCTTGGAACAATCCCAGAACCTGCATAATGATTCCTAAACAGTACCCAGCCCAAGAAGCTGTAGGTAAGTTTGCAAATAATTTCTCAGGAAACACTCGTCCCTTCCTCTAGCACTTTCTACAGAGAACCTCTTGGGTATAAGTTAGAGGACATGGCACTGTTGCTCAGGAAGGAGAGGTTCTCAAGTGAAACCAAGACCATAACCCATTAGCAGTTAGAACCGAGAGTGTTAGGGTCCTTTTTCAGCCAATTTTGGACAGAGGGTACATATGACATTCTCCCAGAATATTATCCGAGTATATTTAAAGGATGTGCCTTTAAAACAAAAACAAAACCTTCCCAAACAAAACTGCATGCACAGTTCTCCCCCTAGGGAGAGGAAAGGAGAGAAAGGGAGGGAGAACAAACCAAATGTGACAGATGTCAATGATGTTGCTCAGCGTATGACTTGAAGGTGCTCAGATACTACAGCAATTATGGTAGCATAAGAACCTGGATAGACCAGAATAGTATCAAATAGAATAGAGAGAGAAAATTACAACAATCTCCCCAGAGCAGAGAGTGGAGCAGATTTTTAAAGGAACACAGTCGCCTTCCTGGAGCTCAGACTCACTTATTGTAGAGAACGATATCCGGCCTCCAAATGAGTTCTGAAGGGATGCGGATGGATGTAACGTTCTCATATTCCAGAGGATCCCAGCGCAACTTGTAGTCATACCACTCCTGGGGGAAAACAGATCCATTACCAGGGACTGGGAGGAGTTAGAATTGAAATATACATGGAAAACAATACAAGAAAACACCTTTTGGGCTCACCCACCTGCTTCACCCACATGTTCGTGGTCATCATTTGATTCTTCTCATCCTGAAAAGAAAAAGCCACACGTTCAGAAAGCAGAGGCATGTTTACTGTAGTCTGTTTTTGTAATCAGAAATAATCTCAGCAAAAAACATATTTTTCAGCTAAAAAAAGCAGATGTTCCTGGAGTTTAGCATGGGACAGAATGCACCTGTCTGATACCACCCAACAGCTGAGGCTAAGACTAGGCAGTCTTGGCAGATGACCAACTTGGATTTGTTTAACAGATTTTCCTAGAAATGTGTGTACTAAGGAGACTTTTGTTTCGAAGGACATTATAAGGCCCAGCCAAGATGAGATCAGCACCGGGGTGGGGGGAGGGCAGGAGAAGAATCCACAGCCCCCACCACAATGAGGGTAGGATTGTTACATTAGTCCATCACTCCTCCCCCAGTGGCCTGCTGAGCACAGCTTCACATGGACTTCCAGGGAAGCTGTCCTATTGAGAACCAATCGCTTACCCCTTGCAACTTCTCCCTTGGCAGGGCAGTACCAATATGGCTGCAGACGTGGGCTGGGTGGGGGTATCTGGATATGTCCCCTGCACGATTTACCTTCGAACATGTCCATAGGCAGTTCCCTGGCACTTCCTTTCCTGCATTGTTCTGACTGCTTGGAAGTGATGCTTGGTGCCAGATCTGCACTTGCCCTTCTTGAGTTTAAGGCCATTATCGATGGCGCTCTGCCTTTAGCTCTAACATGCAACTCTCCTCTCCAAAGCGTGTTCTAGAGAGAACACACTAGAGTACTGTGCTGGGAAGGAAGCTCCGGTGGTTAAGATTAGAATCAAGGCCCCGCTGGTCCCTAGCCCTTGCCTCATTCCTCCAGAGCACACAGTTTTTCACACATACCTATCACAGACCATAAAGAAATTCCTATAGCAAATTGGTAGCTTTCAGATAGTCTTGTAGTGAGAACTGGTGGGTTGGTTTACCTGTATTCAGAGCTTGACACTTTGCCCTGAAAGTGTAGACTCTTAAGTTTTTCTTCTAGCTGTTTGTTCACTTCTAAACTATATGCGTTTCCTGAGTTAGGGGATCTCTCTCAGCTGCAATGATTGCCCACACAATCATTGCCATTTAATTTAAAATGTTCTTCTTTGGAAAACAATTCATATTTTCCTAACCCCTGCTTGTCTCTTTCTCTCATTTATAAAAAATGAATTTAGCACTGATAAAAAGTGACAGCTAAATTGGCAGCTGTTGGAGACTGAAACCCTCTTTATATCCACAAGAGATGCAATGCCAGTGAAATCTTCCCCTCAGTGTCCTGCCAGATCTAACCTGCAGGGACCGTCTAAAGAGATGGTGGCTCAGTCTCCATTGCTTGTTCAATCCTTGGCTTTTCTTATGGAACTGCCAATAAAGGTGCCAACTGGTGCCACCAGTGAGAATAGCATTTGCAGATGGGACATCTGTCCATAGGGATCTTTCATAGAGGTCAATGAAAAGCCATCAGGAGGTGACAACTTTTGATTGTTACCAATTTGGGCTGGATTTGAACTGGTCAAGAAGAAATTAAAGGCTTTATATCCTCTAATCTCTTGAGTAATTCGCTCCTCCCAAGACCTGTTTCTGAGTGCAACACAGCTTCATTCTTTTTTTTAAAAGAATCTGTCTTGCATTTTTTTATATCTAGAGAGAATTAAGGCTCCAATTCTCAGAAATTAACGTGCATTTTGTGCATCTACTTTGGGCACGTAAGTACTAGGTTGGTTGTTGCTTCGATTCCAGTATAATAAGGACCACAGGTAAAAATGTCAAAAGTGCCTGAGGGACTCAGGAGCAGAACTGGCCAAAACTTTTCAACCAAAACATTTTTTTTTTGGCAGAAAAAGTAGATTCAGTGATGCCAAAATGTTTCACAAATTCATGTCCATTTCGCTGAATTGTTCATTCTGAAAAAACAAACCCCAAATTCTGAAAATATCTACGTTTCATTTTGACTTTTTAATGAAATGTTTTGATTTTTCAATTCAAAATGGATTTGCATTTAGATATTTTCTTTTGTTTTATTTTTTAAGGGTAAATGTTTTAAAGTGCTCTAAACCACAATGAAACATTTCATTTGACCCAAAACAATTTTTTTCAACTTTTCAATTTGCCAAAAATGTATAAACATTTAATTTTTGGTTTGACCTGAAATTATTATTTTAATTTTTCAGAACTGCCAGTGAACTGAAAAATCCATTATTCACCCAGCTCTACTTAAGAGCCTAAGTCCCACTGAAAGGTACTTATGCTCATAAGTCACTGGAGTCGAGATTTTCAAAAGTGCCTCAGAGATGTCAAGGAGAGTTAGGCGCTTAACTGTCATTTTTGCCTTTGAGAATCGCCACCTTAGGCACTTTGGGAAATATTTCCTTGTATAAACACAACAGATATTCAGTTGCAGTAAACGCATTAAGCACTTAGCTGGTTAGATGTATATTTGATCATTTCTGTGTGCATTTACCACATTTGCACACACAAACACAGTAAGCATGTGTACATGGCCAGCTGCATGTGCAATTAGTCCTTTGTCTGCACATTTAGCATGTCTTAGTGTGCAATCAAGCAGCGTTCATGTGCATTTTGTATGTGCAGTTCTGAAAACTTGGGCATCTGCAATATTTACATTTCCACAAATATGTTAACTTAAAACACTACAAATTCACTTTAGGGACCAAAACTATGTGAGTCATTCTGCAAACACACAACCTGATGATATCTCTGATGATCTATACAGCTCTGTGTGCGTGCTAAACGTGAATGGAGTGTTAAGTTACAAAATATAACTATGTATAAATAAGTGAAATCCAATGCAAGGCATGCAGATTGCTCAGCTATCACTAATACAATTTAATTGAACTGCTTAATGTTTGCTAGTTTGCTTGCATGCTAATTACAGCTTCTGTGTAAATACCCAAAGAAAAGTGCTTTGGACTCCGTTCGGTTCTCACAGTTTAAGGTGCTACAGCAAAACTAATGATTTTTGTTTGTTTGTTTGGTCTCCTCATTGGCCTGGCTTCAAAAGAGCTCAGATGTCAGGACTTTTTTGAGCGAAAGTAGCTCACTATTAACAGAGGGGTTGTGGTAGCAACACAGTTGAGGGTGGAGTTTAACTGCACAGTCTCTTTTCCCAAGGTGAATATGCTGCAGCAAAGAGGGGCGTAAGAGGTAAATGGGTTCTATCTAGTCTGTTCTGAAACCCATGTCTCAGTCTCATAGTCACTTAGTCCAGTACCCAGGGCCAGCTCTAGGCACCAGCATCCCAAGCATGTGCTTGGGGCGGCACTTTTCAAGGGGCGGCACTCCAGCTTTTTTTTTTTTTTGGCTTGGAGCGGCAAAAAACCTGGAGCCGGCCCTGCCAGTATCAAATTGACCTCAGCACAACAGGGTGAAGTAAGGATACAGCAGGACAGTGGATTTGATTTGAGTTTTCTGGCTTTTGTCAGACCGAGTCAGGATTTGAATATTGATCCTGTTTTGCTTTCTTTGACTTTCTGCCATTGAGATGTGTCTAGAGGAGAAGCGAACTCCATTGAAAAGGGAAGACTGCGCTTTTAACTCCATGTCTGACAATCATGCTAAGTTTTCTTAAGAAATGCTCCTGTGGTAAGAAGGGGGATTGTTAAACGTCTGTTAAACTCAGCTGGACTGGGAAGATGATACAGGAATCCTATCAGGGAAAGAGTTATACAGGAACCAGAGAACCTTACTGAAGGAGACGGGGAATAATTAACTAAATCTCAGCTGCTTTACAGCCCTGCATGTCGACTGCAGTTTTAAACGCCAGAATATGACTTTTACAGGGTATATTCTTCCTAGGTAAGACAAGAAAAGCACAAGTATTGATCTCACCATCCATGATTGGGCAGTTGCATAATAGAAAGTATCTCTTATGCCACCACAATCGTTGATGTACCATCTTTAATCTTATCAATTATTCAGATGCAATGCATACAACCTAATACCACCAATGACAGATTTGGGCTCCTCAGCCTTTTTGTTCTGTGTGTGTACAGCACTTTGCACAATGCGGTCCTGGTCCATGACTAGGGCTCCTAGCTGCTATCACAATAATAATATAATAATCAATGCCAAGCTCTGTTTTTTGAAGTTGTTTGAGCAAAGGCTTATATATAAAAAGATACACAACCCCTCAGGCACATATGCCATTCATTTCTCAAATACCTATATTAAATTGTATACTGCACAGATATCTTTGCCACATATAAATGTGATAAATGGTGGAACCATGTGCATCTATCACTAATCTATAATCCTCTCTCCTGTACTCCAACCACTAATCTAGTCTACCTGCGACTACCTCTAACATCCCAAACATGAATGCAGCTTCAAAGAACTACCCTTCTTTGAAACCACCCACCCCAGAACCATTTTCTAATTTCCACCCAAAAGTAGAATTTCCCCTTCTAAATTACAATGGCATGAGGCCCAATATGGACAATATTCAACCAGGGAGAAGTTTAAGGCCTGAGATCTCATGACTCACGAAGGCTAGAAATTGGACCTTCTTACTACTGGAAAAGGGACCGTCTATTCTTCTCAATAGAACTCGGCAATCTGAGTGGAAGAACCATAGGGGTCATGATAACATTATGGGTGGAAAAACTATTACAGGTGTTTTAAGAGGTCTGTAAATTGTATTAGCTGGAATATTTATCTGAGTCACATATGGCTGAACCCAGGATACAGGCAGCCTAGCTTCTCAGAGGGAGGAATATGAAAGTTAGCATCAATATTTCTTTCTCATCCATTTCAAAAATAGTGATTCTGTTACATAGGTGGCATAGAGAGAGTACATGATGGTGTGGTATGGAATAAAGGGTTAATAAGCACTCATCTGGAATGATCTGTAAAATTTATTTATAGCTTTACTGTTTGCGTATAAGCACAAACTCATGCCAATCATTCTTGTGTACTATACTACACCATCCTGTATTATCTTTCTTCTCTCTCTGTTACATACATAAGAACATACTGTACATATAGTTTTCTATTTAAGAAATAATTCAGAAAGCTTCCAAAAATGTAATGTTCAAAACAGGTATGCATGCACACAGACACACACACTGGCATGCAAAATTAGTTATCTGAGTTCCATGTGCAAACTGGTACTTGTGCATACAATCATGCTAGAACTGTAAAATGCAGATTTGTGTGGGTGTGGAATCATGCACCTGTTTTCTTCTTTGAAAATTGAGCTCCAAGTGCCATAAAATCATGTCCTTTAAATACCACGCCAATGCATATGCCTGACTCATAATAAAAATCAATCCATTTTGTATGTCATCTATATTTTGTATACATGTCGATTCCCTTTGAGAAAACATGCAGGAACATTTTCTCTCAGGCACTATGCCTCAAAGCAGTAGATGGACTTTCCATGTGAAGAAAGAACTTTGGGATCCTTGAATAAGATAAATAATAGATGTGTAAATTATTTGTGAGGATTATGTATTATGAATTCTAATTATAGATCAAATTCTAAACACCTTACTTGTTTCTTACTCAGCCAAAATTCATTCCCTCAAAACTCCCCTTGAGCTTAATAGATCTATGGATTTTATACACCTCTACCCCGATATAACGCTGTCCTCGGGAGCCAAAGAATCTTACCGTGTTATAGGTGAAACCGCGTTACATCAAACTTCCTTTGATCCACTGGAGTGCGCAGCCCCGCCCTCCCGGATCACTGCTTTACCGCGTTCTATCTAAATTCGTGTTATCTCGGGTCATGTTATATTGGGATAGAGGCGTACCATGGACTTTCCCTTGGTTTCAGAAAGGGCATCACGATTTTTACTATAAATAATACAAGACCACCAGACTGCACACCTTGATGAGCAGTTATCCGCATGAGTTCTCCCATTAGTTTCAATAGAACTTGTTCATATGGATAACTGTTCTTCAGTGTCAGTAAAATATTCATATTCATGAAATAAGTCTGCAAAAACTGCACACGCTGGCTTGCATCTGGAATCACCCCTCACCCATGACCCCTAAAATCTCCACTGCTTGTAGGTACAGTCAAGTTCACTTACCACGTCAATGAGCTGCGCAATGGACAATCCGAAATGGACCAGGACCACGTCTGAAATGTTGGCTACAGGTCGGGACCACTTGTTATAGCCAGAGAAGAGTTTCTTCAGGAGTCTCTCCTCTGCGTGGGCTCGGGTTTCCACATGGCTGCACACTGCAGGGAAAGTGCGAGACATGAAAGTGTGAAACGTTTGTAAGTTAGGAAGACGGGAGCAGAGACATTTGGTGTGCGGGAGAGGAGGGGAGTGCTTCATCTTCCTCTCTCCCTGAATAGGCCCCAGCCCTTCTGTCCTTTGGCAGAGACACTATGATGCAAGTCTTACTTATATATGTACAGCACCTAGATACCACGGTGATGGGCACATTAGAAATGCAGACAGGTAGAGGAGGAAAGAATATAGATGGGCATGACATGGCAGTGACAGGACACCCCAGTGGGAGTGGCCTGCGCCTTTCAGCATCTACCATGGTTAGTTCACAATGTGGCATGGAACAGCATCTAGGAACTGTCTTGGGGGTGGTGAGATTGTTAAAAAGCACTTGAAATACACTGCGTGGACTGTTCTCCTGTTAAATTGTTTCGGCCTCTTTGTGGCAGTCCCGTGCTTGAACAGCTGGGAGAATATCAGCAAGTGTCAGGCTTTGAAGCATGGAGTGGGGCATATGAAAGGACCACTTGCTCTGGCCAGGGCAAGAAGAGGTGTTCGGGGGGAGGAGGGGAAATAGGACCAGGACATCAGTTCAGGGATATGTGTGTGTGTGTGTGTGTGTGTGCACGTGTGCGAGAGAGAGTCTGTGATTATGGAGATCAAACACATCAAAAACCGACCACCATCAGACCAAATTTCAACCCCCTGAGCAAAGCAGGAATGTCCTGGACCAGTAACTCAGGTCACTCCTGGCGACAACATCTGGGCAGCTGTCGTAGAGACAAAGGCGAAGCGGGGCTGGTGCGGGAGTTGGCTCAGGAGCACGCAGGCCCCCTCACTGATGACTTGGAAAGTTGGAGGCTGCAGAGCCTGGCTCCCCCTTCACTCCGCTGATTAAAAATTAAAGCATCGCGGAGGCAGCTGCCAGGAAAGGTCCCTGGCCGGTGCTGAACGTGCACAAAGGCCAGGGAGGCAGTGGGAGGATCTGGGGCGAGTGGGGGACTCAGCCCAGGGCTCTCCCGCCCCTCTCCAGCCCCCAGGCACCGTGGTCCTTAGTTATGGGTTAGTCTGCCCCGGGTTACAGAAAAACGTGAGCGCCCAGCGCACATCCCCGTCCGCCTGAGCTGCAGCTGGGAGACCCAGTAACCCGCTGCCTTTCGCCGGGGGGACCAGCCACCAGCGAGGGAGCGCAGGACTCGTGCGTTTAAATCCCATGTGGGGGGGGGGGTTAACCCTTTCCCACCCAAGAAGCAGAGAATAAACACAAAGCAAGACAGTCAGGCAAGGGGGCGGGGGGGATCCCCGAGGGATCTGATGGAAAGGAGCAGGTGGTTCTTTTAATGGGGGGGGGGGGGATTCCTTGCTGCAATGGGACAATCTCCAGCTGGGGAGCAGTGAGGGGGAATTGGCCAAGGTCGTAGGGAAACTTACCAGGGAGGACGTTGGCGCAGAGGAAGAGGAGCAGGTTTTCTTTAGAAACCAGAAAGCCCATCGCGGAGCAGAGCTCAGTTTCTAGACTGCAGAGTCCCCCTTCGCAGCAACTTTTCTTCTCGGAGTCTCGGGATCTTCCAGCTTCATTCCCCCAAACTCCTTTCTCCCTCACACGGACACACCAGGTTCTTGGAGGGGGTGGGAGATTGAGTTGCCTCCTCCTGCTCACAGCAATTTCCAGCTCTTCCTCCTGGGGAGGCTTTCTCTTCCCTAGGACACAAATCCACGCAGTTACTTTAAGGGGTTCACAGGTGCCCCTGCAAGTTCTTTTTTTAACCACACACCCGCCTTTGATAGTCTCCTCCCCGCTTTCTCTTGCTTAGTTTGTTTGCTGCCTGATTTTCATAGCAGAGCTACTGCAGGTTCCCCCCTTTGGTTTTTCTTTGCTCAGATTGGTCGCTGCTGATGGTCCATGCAAGCCAGTGAAAGCCCTTGGCAGAACAGAGGGAGATAGTACAGTGTGTTTGCATATTTAATCCACTTGGACCTGCCCACCTCCTGTCTAAAGAAGGGGGAGGAGAGAATCCGTGTACTTCAGCAAACAGGCTGCAAGAAAGGGAGACTTTTAGAACGGGGGTGATTCTCAAAGGCCAGGGCTCCAGACTGGAAGGGAATTTGGTTCAGCTGCAGTCTTTATGGTGCCTGAACCCCAATACAGATCTGAATGGAGCAGGCCCAGATCTCCAGTTAATTATTATTTCTTACCCCATAAAATTAACTTTTGATCAGCAGTTCTTTACACTATATTTTGAAAGCAATAGGGAAAGGAAAGTGTCTGTGACCTGACCTTTTTTTATTCCTTGCATATTATTATTGTGCAAGAGACCCATAGTGCTAGATGCTGTTCAAACATTTCATTAAAAAAGACAGTCCCTATCCCAGACAACATCCTAATCAAGACTGTGAGTAAGGGGCCCACTTGAATACAACTTTATGCTGAAAACTGTCCTGCTGAAGTCAATGTTGCTACCTATGGAGTAATGGATTATTTGCTGTGAGTAAAGGAGTTGCAATCTGGCCCTAAACCAACTCACTGCTTCTAATGATTTCAGTGGTCACCAGAATGCAGAACTGAGCCCTTTCTGTTTCACTTTAAGCTTGCCCCTGCTATGATGTTATGATTACTTCCACAAGGATAGGAAATTGATTGTATTTACAGATCTAGCTAATTACTTCCACACTGTAAAGTTAATCAAAGTCTGTTCTAATAATAAATCCATAGTTTTTATATATATATATATATATAGTTTCCTTTCTCCCAAAGCATATCAGGTGCCTTTTAATGAAACACAGAACAAAAATAATACCTAGGTCTTTTATAACATTGGATTATGTGACTGACAATAGGTAGGTTTAAAGCAACCCAAGACATTGAATCTATTCTAAAAACATGAGTAAAATCAATGTGCACTGCCAAACTTCATAGAATCATAGAATATCAGGGTTGGAAGGGACCTCAGGAGGTCATCTAGTCCAACTTCTCTTCTCTTTTATATTACACCCATCAGTGTGGCATCCGAACATTATGTGCTTCTTCAGAAGGGGGCTAATTCCATGGGCTTCCTCTGGCAATAATATATACAAAGAAAGAAGTGAGAGAAAATTACAGAACAGAATGTTCCAACACTGCATCGTACATTACGTATTATTCCTTCTCCAGGATCAGGGTTAATATTCAAAGAACCTGGCCAAAGATTCTGGCTTGCTACTCATGATACCTCCTGAATGTCCAGTGCTTCGAAGCACTAAGCACCAGGCTTCCCCATTGGCAGCAATGGAAATGAATGACAGCTCCCCCACAGGATCAGGCCCTGATAGGGCCAAGAACTCTCTGTGACATGTCCCCTTAGCCAGCTGGTGCCCTTCTTCGTGGAAATGCAATCATTAGTCTATGAAGCAGCAATAATTTCCCACTGTCTCCTTCTGGATTAAGTTGCCCGCAGAAGAAAAAGTCAACAAGTGTCTATAACATTGACACCTGCAGGTACTCAGGATTCTGATTACTCCACTGTTTCCTTGTAAATTCCTCCAGACAATCAGACACAGTCATTTATCCCTTTGGAGAAATTCAAAACTCCTTTATTTTACCTGGAAATTGCATCATATTTTCCTCTAGTGTCTAGGGGAAAGGGTTGGAAGATCTCAACCCTATACCTAGGTAAAAATTTATTTTCTATCTATCACCTAGATACCTATCTGGCCCCTATCCCCATATTATTTGAGCAGCGTAGAAACATTGAATTTATCCCCACAACACATTTGTGAGACAAGGAAATATTATCTCCATTTTATAGATAGGGAGTGGAGGCACAAAGAAATGTCAGTGATTTGTCCGGGGTCATGTAGAAGTCTGTGGCAGAGGCAGTCACTGACCTCAGGTCTCCTGAGTCCCAGCTCCATGCATTAACCAGGACACCAGCCTTCCTTGTATCATGTGTCTTTTGATTCTGAAGAGATCTGTGAAGGTTTCTGCAATTTCCTTGCACATGTGGCTTTAAATTGAAATTCTTGTGGTGTCTGGCTGTGCGAGGTGCATACATGCAGGTAAACAAGGAAGTCATTGATTTCAATAGGTTTAGCGTTTCAACCAATAGATACCAAATATGACAGGTCTCTTCAAATTCCCATTTGAGGAAAAAATGGGACACTAGGCCAAGATTTTTAAAAGAGGCCAGATTTTTAGAAGTTGGGTACTTACCACTATTGGAAAATCACGCTGTTTAAGTTGTGGTTGGCGTTATTAATATGAATATTTATTATGTATTTATTTGTATTACTGCAGTGCAGGGGAGCCCTAGTCATTGACCAAGTCCCCATTGCACTAGCTGCTATACAGGAGCAGAACAAAAAGATGGTCCCTGCCCCAAGGAGCTTACAATCTAAGTATAAGATGAGACAACAGATGAAGACAGACAAGGGGTACAAGGAAGCAATGAGACTATATTGGTGAGAGGCAGTAGTTGAACACTCAGAACTTGAGGCATCCAAAATCACCAGTCACTTTTGAAAATCTTGTCCATGAGTGATACAGTCTCCTTAGCTACAGGAGTTTGAAGCTGATTCAAACTACTGTAGAAATACTCCATCCATCTTCAACATGTCACAGTCCATGCTGCTTAGCTATGGAGCAGGCTGGCAAGTACGGCCTTTGGGTTAACCCTATAAATAATTTTGATTAAAAATGGATTTCATTCTTGCAGAGATCAATCACACCTCATCATTCCCTATAAGTGAAGAGTTTATTCCCCTTCCCTCCCGCCCTGTTTTTATATGATGTGGGGAAGGGAGTACATTTTACAAATATTTCTGCACCTTGAAGTGACCTTGTTCAATCTCACCGCCAATTCCTTTCTGCATCATTGGTCCATAACAAAATTTCCATACGCTCCTGTATGTATTCGGAAGACAAAGTTTTCTGCTGGAATATGTACAAGAAACTCAGCATGCCTGGGACAAACTATGCACCTTTAAATAATAGTTTTAAATTAATTTCAGTTGAAAAATGGGAAAGATCCCACCTAAAGCCTGATTCTAGTCTAATCCAAGGATGAGAGACTGAGACTGACGTTATTAATATCTTTATTTATTTGCAAAGAATTTAGACCATCATACAGATCATCTGGGCATTACAAATGTATGGCCAGCTGGACTGACACCGAAGCTATTTGGGGTTAAGAGCTTTGCCAAATGTAATTGAAACAGCATTTTCCCCCTAGATTTTAATAGTCTCAGACTTGAGCTGTGAGCTGGATGGCATAAGTGATATACAAGCAGCCAAACCATAATGTCTTCTGTTGATTTACTGGAATGTATTGAATAACAAGGATGTTTTTAATCTTTAGGACTCAATAATTTCAGAACTGGAATGTATCTACTCTGAACATGCTTGTTCTTCGCCTGGGCAGATCCTATGATAAGAACATGGGATTTGTCAGATTTCATTAGACCACTGAGCTGGTCGAAATTAGTGTGGTACCCTGCCCCACTCAATAGTGGCCAAACATTAGCACGTAGCAAATTGTACAATGGTACATGGGGAGAAAAACATATGTCCTGCTGCTTGCAGCTGATCATTTCACACTCTGAAGCATGAGATTGGATTTACTCTCATCACTTGGCCTTCAAAAACGTATCTATGATGGTGGGGGTGGGGGGAGAAATTTTAGCAAGTACAAGCATCCTGGCTACCTGAATTTCTCAGGGAGATTGAAGAACATTGACATTTGGCCTTGTGACATTGACGTTGAAGCTAAAGCATATGGGTAATTACCTACTGCCGCTGGATTCCTGGCTGTGAGTGATTGCTCATTCATCTTCAACTTCTCCCTCCCTCTCTCTCCTTCTCTTTCCATGTCCAGGGTCTCATCTTGCCATGTTTTCCCTATACAATGTTTCTGAAATGTGTTCCTGCCACAATACTAGCTGTTACCCTAGTTATCTCCTACCTCTTACTCTACTGCAGTAAACGTTTGACAATCAGAAGTTCCTGGCTGTTTAGCCAAGCAAAATACTGCCGGTCACATTTTGAGCCATGGCCTCTAATTCTTTGTTAGTTGATGTTTGCACAGAGTGCACTGATTGCACCCTCTAAAGTCGATGTGAAAGGGAGGTGTTGAGGGTATGTCTACATAGCCCACAGCAGCAAGCCTCCCAGCTCTGGTCAATAGACTCAGGCTTGCAGGGCTCACATTAGTGCTCTCAAAGTGCAGGCCAATGGGAGCAGCTGGAAGCGGCAGCCAGTATGTCCCTCGGCCTGCGCTGCTTCCAGCGGCCCCCATTGGCCTGGAGCAGTGAACCATGGCCAATGGGAACCGCGGTCGGCTGGACCTGTGGATGGGGCAGGTAAACAAACCGGCCCAGCCCGCCAGGGACTTTCCCTACACAAACGGCGACCCCTGTTTGAAAAACCCTGGACTAGAGGATCATAATTGACCTGGCCTTGGGATCTATGGATCTCTGCCCTCCATCTCCACTAAACACCTTCTCACTGAGAGAGTCCCTGTGTCTCCCTTGCTCTCTCCTGCCTTTGTGCCATGCTCCATGCCCTTCATACCTGGAGTAATGTTAGCATAGGCAAGGCTCCGCCACGCATCTCCTTCAGAAAGCCCCTTTCAGCCCACCCTGTTCTATGACAAAGATGAAGTCTAGTTATGAAGACCACTTGTCACTCCATTTCTGCACTGTGTTGCCCTGCAATCACTGTTGTTCTCCTTTAGCACAGCTTTCCTTTCGGGACGCGCCATGTGAGCATTCTACAAAGAGCACCTACGAGAACAATGAGCACCGTAGCTGCGGTTACTTAGGGAGAGATCCTACAGGCCTGGAGGGGCAGAAGACACCAAACGAAAAGGAAGAGCTGCAATTCTGTTTCATAGAGTTGGCAGGAGAATTCACGCAGGCCAAGCTGTTAGCTGCTCCCCGTTTCTCTCAGAGGCATGTTCCCATGCCCCAGAGCCACCAGCGCTTAGAACCCTGAATACTCCTGCTCAGGTTCCTTCTTTTAAGCCTTTCTCAAAAGCTCCTTCTTGAAGGCAGTTTCTCAACTATGGGGTGGATTTTCAAAGTCACCAAGGACAGAGGCTCCCCACTCCCACTGAAAGTCTAGGAAAGTCGGGTGCTTAACCCCCTGCCCCAGTAATCTCATGTAGTAACAAAACACATGCACACAGGCTCCCGATGTAACCCTCAAGACACATGCACGCTCCCCTCAAGGGACTGCACAATTTGATTGTCTTTGCTTTTGCGCTCCCTGCTTTGCTGTCATTTCCCGCTCTCATCTCAGCCTGCATTGTGAGCTCTCCAGGGCAAGGCCTCCATCTGTATCTGTTTAGTAAAGCACTGTGCATATCTTTCATGTTACATAAGTAATAATATTCCCTCCATGCAAAGTCTGTTTACTTGGGCTTCACACAAGGGAAGTTTGGAAAACATTCTCCTGGAGTTCAAAGCCTTGTTCCCTAAAGAGCCGGTTTTCTTTCTTTTCCTCCCTTCATTCTTTCCTCACAAAGAAGATTTATCTTCTGCAGCAGTCGATTGCTTTGTCACCAGCAAAGAATTCTGACTTCAGGTGAGGAATAAGCAGCAGGAAACAAAGCCAACACTTCAGGGAAGGAGATCCTTTTTCAATGCAAATGTGCTGAAACATAAGCGATGAGGGGAGCGGACTGCAGTGGGCTGTGGGTACAGAAAGGTTTCTAAGCAGAATGGGTGCCGTTCCTCATCTGGTGTCAATCAGAAGAGTATTGTTGACCTCACTGGAACGCCGTTGATTTACACCAGCTGAGAATCTGGCCCGGTATTTCTCTCAGCGTGGCCACAAGGCATGAGTGGATCTTGAAGGATATTCCCGAGAGAATCAAACATCGTCCCAGGCAGAAGAGGCTTTTGTATAGAAATAAAAATAGCTGTGCTGAAATGACTCGGCGTTATTTCTGTTATTCCAGAACAACTGGGTATTTGTCCCCGGTGGAAGGGGAAGCACCAGTGTGGAGCCCAGAGCCTATTTGTCTTATTCAGTTTTCACTCAGCCCTTACCCAGAAGAACTGCCATTGACTTCAGAGAGGGCTCCCTCATCTGGAACTGAGAACAATCAAAGAGCCAGATCACCTTAGAAATACCCAGGGGAGGGGATCTGGGAGGAGCAGAAGACCTCTGGGAGGATTCCCTTGTGGAGCATCCCCCCCACATCATTCTGTAAGGGGTTGAGGAGTGGGGCGGCCCTGCTCCCACCAATGAACTGGGGGTCAGCCCCAAACCCTGTGAATCCCAGGAGGTAGGAACCCTAGTGCTCCCTGACAGTACAGTGCCAATGGAGTCACACTATCAATGCCTCCCCTGACTGTGCCTGTCCATAGATGGGAGTGTTTTCCTGCAGCAAAGGTCACGGAGCATGTTCATGTGCAGGGGTGGGTGGGGAAGAAAGGGATCCACCCCCAGCCTACCCTGACCTGACTCAGCCTGAGGCCCATGACTACCCATGTAGCACCCTGAAGAGAGTTGGTCCACAGGTTTCCAGGAAGGAGGCAGATGTACCTAACCCCCAGTGGGAACTGACCTCATGTGGGAGGGGTGAGGAGAGTATGGATGTGTCCTAAGCAAATAGTAATAATTGGAGAAGGATGATGTGGGCTTGAGCAAGGATCTCCTTATCCTGTAGCCTTACATCAGTAATCTGTTGTAGTATAACTGGCTTAGAACACAGGTTTTCAACCTTTGGTTCACAGACTACGTCTAAGATTTCCAAGGGGTCTGCACCTCCGTTCAAACTTGTTAGGGGTCTGCAAATGAAAAAAGTTTGAGAACCACTGGCGTAGAAAACTCACATGACGTGATTAAGCCAATCAGAATCCATAATATTCACAAGTATTGTTCTTTTTAAGGAATGGTGATTTTTTTTTCTGGGTGGCTGGAATTTCATCCATTTCATTTATCAGAGGGGTAGCCGTGTTAGTCTGGATCTGTAAAAGCAGCAAAGAGTCTTGTGGCACCTTATAGACTAACAGACATTTTGGAGCATGAGCTTTCGTGGGTGAATACCCACTTCGTCGGATGGATGTAGTGCATCTGTTTCATTTTTATTCCTTATTATATACTGAAACATTTTCATCACAATGCTCAGTGTCTAAGGACAAAGACGGTAACGCAGCTGTAAAACAACAGATTTCAGTGTCCGCTTTGAGAAACCAAGTTTTCATTGGTGAATAATAGCCAGTTATCCAGCAATATGACTGCCTGGCACCAATTCCATCTGATATCATTGATAGAATGCCACTGTACATGCACTAAAGCTTTTTATATATATCATCATCATATTCTCATCATGCCCATAGAGCTCCAGCGTATTATTTCCCTTTAATAATTGCTGTAATTATGCCCATCTCATTCTTGGCTTCCAGAAGAAGCTGCCAGTACCCTTCGAGATCACAAAGAGTGTGAACTGAATTTCTTCCAAAGCTGCGTTCATTCCAGCATCATGCCAGCTATGAAAGATGCAGAGAGAATTTCCAGCTGATGCAGCAGCAGCAGAGTCAAGATAAAGATCATTTACCCTCCGGATAAAGGGCTGGTTTTCACTACCCTTTCCTGCTTGTTAAAGTACAATTGAAATATTTTGTACCTTGCTCTCTTTTTAGGGACAAACATCAGGAAGGATGTTTGCAGCTAACTGACGGGGGTAGCGGGACAGCACTCAGCCGCCAAGCAAGAGATTGGCACCTGTTGCAGAAAGAAAGGGAATGGCTAATAGTTACGGATTGACACGGGTCTTAAAATGTAGAGGGCTTAATCTCTGTGCTCGTGTTTGTGTGAGTGCTTGTGACAAGCCTGTAACCAGACTAAATTGTTTGCCCCTCTCTTTATTTCTTCCCAGTACAGCTTGCATCGCAATGAAGGTGTTATTAACGCAGTGCTTTCAGTGCTTGTGACGCTGACAGCCTCTTAGTGAAGGTTCTCAGCCATGCCCAGTGCAAGAGGGTGTCCTCGCCGGCTTCTTCCAGGCAGCTCTGCCAATGCGCCACGATCCTGACCTACAGCAGCCCCCGCCGTTCCAGTCCTGGGAGCATGTGAACGATTATGAAATATGTGACAGATGTGTGGAGAGAATAAATATACAGGCCACTCTAGGGCAAGATCACTAACTCTCCCGTCTGTCCACAAGCTGATTAGGAGTCGACTCAGTGCAGGGGCCCTAGTGCATTCGCCTATTGTGCTGCCTTACAAGCCGGTAAATTATTACGGGTGCTCAGCACCTTGCAGGATTAGGCCCTGTAATAAAGTTCTGAGATTGGCACATTGTATTTACAGCTCTCCAGGGGTCAAGTGCCACCAGGAAGGGGGAGGAGACGGAAAGCCTCCCTGCACTGCAGCCACTTTACGCAACATGGCACAAACCATCTTTAAGGCTATGAGCAGCTTAATATAACAAATGAGACAAACCTCAAAGTCTTATTTGTAAATGCCAGATATTATAAATGGTGGGGGGAGGAGGGGAAGAACAAGGGAGGCAGCTTTAGCCTCCCTTGGGATCTAAGCTGACGGATTTTAAATTAGAGAACAGAAGCATGGCTCTCTAGACAAGTTTGTTCTCCAAGGATATCTTTGGTTTCATTGCTCGGCTTTGTGGATCTAAATTAGGCGCGTGTCCTTGCCAACCGAAGGGCAAATGCGGCCCAATTTATTCACTGATGAAATCTGGAGTTGATTGATTGACACAGTCCATCTTCTTCACTCCCTGGTAATCACTTAGCCACAGGCCCCGCCTACCCTACAAATACAACCTTGTCAGGGAGCCTGACTGCAGACTGTAGTGTAGGCAGTTCTTTAACAATATTGCGTAACTAAGTTAAAGGCCAAGTTTTAAGCCCATTTATGAAACATTATTTGTATTCCAGTAGCCCAAAGGACCCAACCACCATTGTGCTGGGTGCTATTAGGGTGACAAGATAGCAAGGGTGAAAAATCAGGATGGGGGGAAGGGATAATAGGGGTCCCATAGAAGATAAAACCCCTAATATCGGACGTCTGGTCACGCTCGGTTCTATACTTTCTAGAGCTGGTCTGAACATTTTGTTGTTGTTGAAATCTGCCAATTAGTTGAAATTGCAAGGTTTCGATGACATTCCACTGGGAACAAAGCAGGGAGGGAGTCCAGGCCTGCAGCACCTCAGCAGCCGGAGCTCCCAGGGTTCCCAGCTCCCGCAGCCATTTTGCCGAGACTATCACAATGGTCATTTTCATTCCAAATCAGAACAAAACCAAATTTTCAAATCTTCCTTGGAACGCATTGAGAGTTCGCTGCCCAGCTCTACTATTTACACAAAGTGAGGGGGAGTCCCGGCTCTGGGGGAAGAGTGGCCCTCCCATGGGCACGTAGCAGATCAATGGCTGAGCCAGGAGTAGAACCTAGGACCCCCGACTCCCATTACAAATGCCCTAACCACTAGACTTCACTGTCTCCCATAAACATGGTTAAGTTATGATTTATGCTACAATGTGGTCCTTTATAACCAGGATAGGGGACAATTATGATGCAAACCAGCTCTCTGATGTGGTTTTACTGCCTTATCAAACCCAATCTAAAAGTGCCAAGAACAGTTACAAGTGCTTCAGATAATTTAGAGAGGGCTGCGCAAAGGTTTCTGGGGGCAAAAGGAAAAATGTGAACCCTTCCAAATATTACCACGGAGGGGAGGGCCAGGGCATGGGGGTTTGGATAGCGAGCGCCTCACCCCACTCACCCATAGCAGTAACTCCTGTCCCAGGGGGCTGGGCCCAGCTCTCCGCTCCAAGTGTTGTGACCTGGCACAGAGGGTCGCAGCATCACTCTAGTTTAGCCCAGCCACCCCCTCACCATGATGGAGGGGTGGCCGGGCCAAACCTGGGTGGCTCTGTGCACCAGGTGACAATGCCCCTCAGTTTGGGAGCCCTCTCAAATGGGGGCCGGGGGCAAACTGCCCCTTCACAGGAGGCTCTGAATTTAGCAGCATTACGCTATAACAATAGAGAAGCAAACTGAGATGAAACCTTCCCACTTGGGCCTCTTTACTCTCTGGGCAGGCCTGCACTACAGACGTACATTGGTACAGCTGCACGACTGTAGCACATCTGGTGAAGATGTTCTAAGCTGACGGGAGAGAGCTCTTCCATTGGCTTAATAACTCCACCTCCACAAGAGGTAGTAGTGATGTCCATGGGAGAAGCTCTTCCACATGGGGTCTTAAGATGGGGATATTTCACACCCCGGAGTGACACACTTACCCCGAAGTAAGTATATAGTGTAGACCCAGTGTTCCATACACACCTGAGCTGGGTGTGGCTGTTTGGCCCGGTAACCCCAGCACTCCCACTTTCTCAGATGCTCTGGCTCAAGGTTCCCTATTTCCTTTGCATCCCCTTTAAACGGGTGTATTTAATGGGGAGGGAGAATTGTTTCGTGCATGGAGGGTGGAGGTAGGAATTAGTAAAAACAGGTTTATTTTCCTACTCTCACAGAATGGCCTGGGGCCTGTCTTAGGGTACGTCTACCCTGTCTGTAGTAGCAAGCCTCCCAGCCCGGCTTGACTCTCCTCCCTAAGCTTCAGAGCCTGAGCTGCAACGTCAAAGCAGTGTCTACACCAGTGTTTCTCAAACTGGGGGTGCCGCTTGTGTAGGGAAAGCCCCTGGCGGGCCGGGCCGGGCCGGGCCGGTTTGTTTACCTGCCCCATCCACAGGTCCGGCCAACTGTGGCTCCCACTGGTCACGGTTCGCTGCTCCAGGCCAATGGAGTAGATTATATGGATTTTCCATGGGCAAAGGAAAGTGACGGGGTAGGTAGTCCCAAACCCCTGGCTAGGTCTAGCAGCAAGACAAGATAAGCACAGTAGCCAATAGTCAAAGATAATCTAAAACCATGGGCGGAGACATTATGTAAACAAGTAACATACAGGTAGTACGTCAAACAATGTATAACGTATATTAGTATAAAATATATATGTTGAATTCTGATTTGGGGTCCATAGGAATCAAGTAGCCCTTCTGATTGCCATACATACCTAGGGGTTGAAACAAAAAGACAAATGAAAAGTACATGGCCATAAAGATTGTTTTTCAGTTGCTCATTTGTGTTTCTAAGGCAGGCACTGGTATCTGTGGGAAGCAGGAGGGAGGATATCATCTCTCATACTGACATGCTTGAACCCTTTCCATAAACTCGAGGTTGCTGTGTGGGGAGAACATCTCTTTCTACAGAAAGAATGGACACAGGCATAATAGGCATCTTTCATTCCTTTGGTTCATTTGCAGCTTTAGATAAAGACACCAGTTACGGCTCCCCACCTGGCTTTTTGTTGACCAAGCTTATCTTAGCAAAAAGCAAAGTTGTCTTTTGTTTGCTCGGCTTCTCTTAACTAATATTGTTTGCTGTTTACTGGGCCTCTGGCCTCTTGACTGAACACTGGACTTTGGGCCTGTAAACAGAGCTGACATAGTCTATCAGGTTGTTACATAAACGGCACATGGATTTTGGCCCTTCAGGCATGGGTTAAAGTTTTGAGTGAGGGTTTTGCTCAGGTTGTATTGTGAATTGATGTGCCCATTGCTAATAATGGAACTAAAAAAATAATAGAAAGCTTCATTTTTTGTATAGACTTGACAAGTTTATATATGGAAAGTAGAAATTCTTCTTACCGTCTGAGTCCTCAGAAATCTTGCCCACAATGGGACAAAAGTTTTTCTGCAGACAACTGTGGCTTTCATTTGCCAGTACCAAACAGCTTACTGCCTTGGTTTTATAGCTAGTAGATGCTATGATCTTTGCTTTGCAAGTCCCAATGCAGAAATCTCAAGATCACCTTCTTATTTGATTCCAATGCACTATTGATAATTTTCCCTCACTCTCAATTTTCGAGCAGTGGAGAAGAAAATCTATTGACAGAAAAGAAGGCTGGCAGCTGGTTCCCCTTTGTGTATTTGTCTGTATCCATAACTTGTGTTATTGACACCTTTGGTCTTAAATCAGTTTCCTGTTGATTCGTACATATGCTTCTGTTATTTCAGTGCCCCGTGGGAGGAACCATCTCCCATCTGTTCCTCCCACAGCATTCTGAATCTCAAGGTCTTTGATTGATTAAGGGCGTGAATTTCAAAAATACAAATGATTAAGTACCTAATTTCCATTGGCTTCTGAAACTGCCCTCTCTGCTTTGAAAATCTCTCCCTAAAAATCCCAACCTTCCTCATGCCTTCAGAGGAAAATTTCTCCACATTCTGAATACATAGGTCCAGACTCAGGACCAGATTCGGGTACGTATACTTGCATTGTTTTCAGGGAGGTTTCTCACAGATTAAGGTACTATTCAATGTGAGTCAGTGTCATCAGAACCTGGCTTCTAAATTGTACCACTCAGTTATCATTAGTTCAGAACCAAAGGCGCGCGTGTGTGTGTGTGTAATTCTGCACTGTTGAAACGATCCATAGGTGCAAGTTAGAACAGCTCTATTTGGCCCCAGTGCCCATAGAGCTGGTGAAGAAATGAAGGTGGCACCTTACCAAACACTTCAGGCAAACTCAATGGTAAAGATAAACAGTTACACAAATGTATTGACTACAGAAAATAGATTTTAAGTGATTATAAGTCTCCTCAGTCTTCTCAGTGTTGCTTGCTGTGTCCTGTTTTACACCCTTAGTCCATTTATACACAAGTCCAGGCATGTCTGGGGGGGCATTGCTGAGTCCCCAGGCAAGGCTGAGCAATTCCCCTGGTGTGGCCTTGTGCAGGTGAGTCATTAATTTGTAACTCCCTTGCTGCACAATAGCTGTTGATGGTTGTTTGACACTCCACCCGGACATTGGTTACTTTCCTTGCTGTTGTCTCTGGGGAGCTAATATCTGGCTGATTCCCCAATTTACAGCATGTTTTAGTGACAACCAGGAACCCCTCCCATTGGCATAGGTAGTGTCTACACGGAAGCACTACAGCTGTAGAGTTTCAAGTGTAGACAAGCCCTTAGAACATAATGCCATTTGGATTCTCTATTTTGTATACTGTCCTCAAAGGCTGGAGGACAACAAATGCACTACACCAGTGTTTCTCAAACTGGGGTCCCCACTTGTGTAGGGAAAGCCCCTGGCGGGCCAGGCCGGTTTGTTTACCTGCCCCGTCCACAGGTCCGGCCGATCGTGGCTCCCACTGGCCGCGGCTCACTGCTCGGGGCCAATGGGAGCTGCTGGAAGTGGTACGGGCTGAGGGACGTACCGGCCACCGCTTCCAGCAGCTCCCATTGGTCTGCAGAGGTGAACCGCGTCCACTGGGAGCTACAATCGGCCGGACCTGTGGACGGGGCAGGTAAACAAACTGGCCCAGCCCGCCAGGGGCTTTCCCTACACAAGCGGCGACCCCAGTTTGAGAAACACTGCACTATACAGTACCCTATACCTCCTCTATTTCTTTTTTTAAAACCACCATCCCCACCATGAGCATCAGCAATTGAACTCCACACATCCTGCAGAGTGCAGGTGTCATGCATCAGGAGAGAAAGGAGAAGTGACTCCCTGAGCTGTCTCCACAAAGAATTACAAGCTGATAAGTGAGCTCTACAAAAAGACCATTGTTAGCAGCAGGGCTTACGCTACCTTTAATTATTTCTCATGGAGGCCTAGCGGAAGCAGTTCAGCACAGTCGTAGGGGAGCTGATTAATTTATGCACTGCAGCAAACAGTACAGTTTATGTTGAGCAAGATCAATAATCCCTGCTGTCTATTTGGAAACTGCTCACAATCGAGAATTTGCAAATCAAAAATCTTCTTGGTCAAGGTTGTATTACTGGAGGAAAGAAAAAAAATAAATCAGCCAGCTAGAGAAGATGTAGCTATATCCGTTCCTGCAATTGATATATGCGGATGCAAGTTCTGTGGATGCAAAACTGTGCCCGTGCAGGGGTAGCAAGCTCAGGCAGCCATTCAATAAATAAATGATGGTATAATGAAAACACGGAAGCTATCATAATAATAAAAAGTTGATTAACAGCGTTGCCCGAAAGCAGAGACATTGATTATAATTTTGTGCAGGATAAAAAGGCAACAATAAAAGCCACAACAGAGCCTAGCAACACTGTGGGCTGTGCTTCCAGTCCCCCATTCAGCAACGCATTCAAGCACTGACTGTGAAGTCATGGAGATCTCAGCTCATGATTAAAGTTAAGCAAGAGATTAAATGATTTGCCCAATAGAGCCATGATTGTGCAAAGACTTACGCACGTGCTTAACTTTACACACTGTGAGTAACGCTACTGATCTCACTGGAGCTACGCAAATGGTCACATTCCAGTGCCATTGAAATCAATGGCAAAACCCCCATTGGTTCAATGGACCTGCAGGGTGTAAAGCGAAGTCTTCACAGGATCTGGGCCTAGGGATGGACTGAAGCATGTGCCTACGTGCATTGCTAAATCAGTATGTCAAACAGGCCCTAGAATATAGGGCACACCTGTTTGTATACACAACCATGTTTTTATACAGACCAACGGATATATGCACATGAGAGTTGGGTAATTGTTCATCTAACAATCCGATGTCCACACACAGAACTTTTTGCATTGTTGAATAGCTGCAGGGGTGCAAAACTTAACCAACCACACATTTTGTAGATGCAGCAGTGGAGGTTAGCTGGACATTTGAAGCTAACTTGTGCTGCATGGCATAGATAGAATGCTTGGCTCATACTTCTATACCAGGGATTGGCAACCTTTGGCACGTGGCTCACCAGGATAAGCACCCTGGCGGTTCGGGCCAGTTTGTTTACCTGCCACATAGGCAGGTTCGGCAGATCACGGCTCCCACTGGCCACGGTTCACTGCTCCAGGCCAATGGGGGGTGGTGGGAAGTGGCAGCTAGCACGTCCCTCGGCCCGCACCTCGACGACCGCGGCTCCCCTGTCGACTTTGCTTCTGCCTCTCCCACTGCTGGAGTTCCGCAGTTGGCGGGAGAGCGATCAGGGATCAATTTAGCGCGTCTACACTACATGTGATAAATCAATCCCCAATAGATCGATCGCTACCCGCCAATCTGGTGTGTAGTGTAGACATACCCATAAACAGTTACAACAATGTATGGCCACATGAGGGTTAACTGAAGGCAGGAGGCAGCCAGAGCTGACACACAGCAGCACCTAACAACTCTTCAACCCATACAACTCTTCACCACCACCCCTAACAGACACTTTGTTTAACTTTCCAGCCTGCCTCAAATCACACCCATCTGCAACACAGCCAGTGGGGGTGGGGAATGCCTTTTACAATCTATTGCACCAACCGGGTGTTCATAGATTCTAATGCCAGAAGGGACCATTGTGGTCATCTAGTCTGACCTCCTGTATAACACATCCCATAGACCTGCCCCAAAATAATTCCTAGCGCAGAGCTTTTAGAAAACATCCAATCTCGATTTTAAAATGGTCAGTGATGGAGAATCTACCGTGACTCTGTAAATTGCTCCAATGGTTCATTCCTCCCACCATTACAAATTTACACCTTCCTTCTTTTCAGTCTGAATTTGTTCAGTTTCAACTTCCACCCATTGGATCGTGTTAGATCTTTCTGTGCTAGATTGAAGAGCCCATTCTTAAATATTTGTTCCTTGTATAGATACTTAGCCTCTAATCAAGTCACCCCTTCACCTGCTCTTTGTTAAGCTACGTAGCCGCACTTAAACATCTCCTAAGGGAGCCATCCTATAGCAAAAGGCTGACACACATGGCCACTTGGTCTCATTTCAGAACTTCGGCCTAATTTGTTGTGAAGCAGCCACTTGTCTATGTGTGGGAGAGACAGAACTGAGCTCTCCTGGTATTTTCCTCTTGCCACATCTTGCCTCCAACATTTCATGCCAGGGCCATGGAGGCTCAAGGCCTTCAGTAGCACTGATGTTTTGTCACCCTCAGATATTTTTTTCAGGTGATTAAATATTTAGAAATAAATGAAGTGCTAATTTAATGGCGGCACAGCGAACCAGTGGCCTGAGACAGCATGATGGCAAGAGAGGGGAGCTGGGGAGAGGCGCACCTGTCAGAAAAATGCCTGCTACTTGAAAACGGATTGCCTGTTTCCCTGCACAGAACCACTGGCTAGGACGTGAGGGACCCAGGTCTCAGTCCCTGGTCTGAATCTGTCATTTTTTTTTGTGAAAAATTTCAAAAGGTCTTTGTTTTTGTCCCAATGTGGAACAGGAAACATTTGGAAATCTCAAACATTTTCACAGGATTCCCACCCAGCTCTAGGAAGGGACTGCTTTTCACAAGCATATCCACCAGAGGGATCACTGAATTGAAAACATGCAACACTAGAAAAGAGCAATCATCACATTTTTATTCAGGGTCAACTCTGAGCCAAAATCAGGCTGGAAAATATACACACTGATTTATACATTTATTATCTTTTTGTTGTCCAGATTTGTGTCTGGCATGTGGGTTTCCTAGCAGACAGAGAAAAACCAAGTCAACCTTTTAAAAAATGTTACTAATTATTTTTATTTTTAACTGCTGTGTTTCATTTAGATATGACGCTGTGATGCTTTTTTTCTTTAAATAGCTATGAATGCTGGCTGCACAAAGAAATAGATGCCATTTTGCTCTCAGCATTACTGTGGCTTCTTACAAATGAGACACACACACAGACACACCCCAGGCTCTCTCTAAGGCAGAGGGTTTTAAAAAATTCTTTCTTGTGTTGTCCCTAATACAGAATCAAATCTTTAAGAACATAAGAATGGCCATACTGGGACAGACCAAAGGTCCATCCAGCCCAGTATCCTGTCTACCGACAGTGACCAATGCCAGGTGTCCCAGAAGGAGTGAACCTAACAGGTAATGATCAAGTGATCTCTCTCCTGCCATCCATCTCCACCCTCTGACAAACAGAGGCTAGGGACACCATTCCTTACCTATCCTGGCTAATAGCCATTAATGGACTTAACCTCCATGAATTTATCTAGTTCTCTTTTAAACCCTGTTTAAACAACCTCCTCAGGCAAGGAGTTCCACAGGTTGACTGTGCACTGTGTGAAGAAGAACTTCCTTTTATTTGTTTTAAACCTGCTGCCCATTAATTTCATTTGGTGGCCCCTAGTTTTTATATTATGGGAACAAGTAAATAACTTTTCCTTATTCACTTTTTCCACACCACTCATGATTTTATATACCTCTATCATATCCCCCCTTAGTCTCCTCTTTTCCAAGCTGAAAAGTCCTAGCCTCTTTAATCTCTCCTCATATGAGACCTGTTCCAAAGCCCTGATCATTTTAGTTGCCCTTCTCTGAACCTTTCCTAATGCCAGTATATCTATTTTGAGATGAGGAGACCACATCTGTATGAAGTATTCAAGATGTGGGTGTACCATGGATTTATATATATCAGACTGAATGTATAGTGTATGGAAAAGCATAACTTGTTTGGTCAAAGGTTTACAGTACTACTGACACTAAGCCTTTAAACACCATGGGTCACCCCCCCCCCCTCAAATCATGGGATTTTATCTATATATCTATATATTTATATCTATCTATCTATCTATCTATCTATATATATATATATATATATATATATATAATCCCATGATTTGAGGGGGTTGACCCATGGTGTTTAAAGGCTTAGTGTTGGTAGTTCTGTTTAATTTGTTTTTTAAAGTAAGTTTCTAGGCCTCATGGTTGCAGAGAAAAGCCTGAAACAATGAAGAAAATGTATCCTAAAGGCGCAGAAGATGAATAAAAAGAACCTCAAATATATATATACTTCATTGTTTCAAGCTTTTCTCTGCAACCACGAGGCCTAGAAACTTATTTTAAAAAACAAATTAAACAGAACTTTTCACATACTCTCTTGACTTGAGCAGCTGGGACTTTAAGAATAGCACCAAATATTGCATGACTCAGAACATAATCATAAGGGTTGGCAACACTGGGTTCCTCTCTTTCACTCAAAGTGAGTGCAGGACCCCCTGCTAATGCTGGATGAATAAAAAATGATTCATGAATAAACAGAATGTGTTTGCTCTGCTGTTATCCATGAGGCTGTATTTGTTATTCATGAGTATTCAGAGGGTCACAGTCTCATTTGTAAAAAATTTTGCAAATCCTCAAAATGTACCACATTCCAACCTGGATTGTTATATTTAGAAGAACATTATTTGCTAGAGCTGGTCAAAATGTTTCAAAAGCACAAAACTTTTCTGGTGTTTTTCAACCAGTTGTTCTTTTCCCCTGGTTTTAAAAGTATCAGTATAAATTAAATAATATTTCATTAATCTTTCCTTAAATAAATTGTTCTGTGAGCATTTGTGTCAAAACACTTATCAATATTCGTGGAACACAAACATGAAAGGGATGTAAACATGGTCAAAGTGAATTCAATCTTTTATTCAAATGAAAGTTCATTGAAAATCTTGTTCGGAGGCAGGTAGCTACTCAGCTCTGTTACAACCAATGACTCACAAATACCTACTATACTACTGCTGCAGTTTATTAAAAATCAAATCAGGTCCTATGCAGAAATGATGTTATTCTAATATCCCAAGCATTTCACCAAGGTGTAAATTGCTGGGCTGCATGAAATGATGTTCCCTGAGGCAAGCTATCAGCTATGGGGTGGAGGAGGGGAGAGTTCATTTGGTGAAACAGACACCATTTGAGCAGGCAAAGGGCTGACAGACTGAATATTTCCATCAGGAGCCCAACCACGGTTCAACTCAAAGACAATCATTGCTAGGAAACAAGAAAATCTGTCCTGGAACCATAGCAACAACTAGTTATGAGCAAATCCCAAAACATTCCAGTGTTCAGTTCAGTCTGCATAAACACCTCGACATTTCAGTGCTAATCCAACCATCTTTATCCTAGGAATCTAGCTGGTGACTATGAGAAACCACTTACTGGTTAAAGCAGGTGATTGTAAAAAAAAAAATAAAAAAAAAGCACTAGGAAGATATACAGTTAGTATGTCTCATCCATTCTAGATCAAAGGGTTTCACAGTTTATGCATGTACACAAGGGAGGATCTGAGAGCTAAATAGAGGTTTTTTCTTCTCATGCATCAACTGGGCACTGCAAGCTTAAGGAAGTCCTCATGAACATTTCTGTAACACCATTGTCTTTGAATGTTACCCTGAGGCCTCGTAGATTTTCATAGAGCAATTCTGACAATTTAACCAAGTAAGCTAAGGCCCTATCCACATACAAAAGTAGCACCAGTTGAACTAAAATCAGTTTAAAAAACAGTTTAGTTAAACTGGTACAAACCATGGTGCAGAAACACTTGTATCAGTTTAAGACAGGTTATATTGGTTTGGTTGGTGCTTGGAAATTTACTCATACAATTTAAATCAACATAAAGCAGATTTAAACTGATATGAGTGTGCCCAGAGAGTGTTTTACAGTAAATTGGTTAAAAAAAAAAACACCTGAAGTTAAACTGGTGCAACCTGCTGTGTAGATCAGCCTACATTGATTTTCGCTTCTCGTAAATCAATGTGTTTCCACACGAGAAATCGATACTGATTTTATGAATTTGGTCTGGAAACCCATTTAGTTAAATTGGTGCCATTTCGGTGTATGGATCAGCCCCAAACTGAACTGGTTTAACATTAAATCAGTTTATAATCACACCTTTTGTTAAATCTCAGTATCTTTGAATGTAGACAAGGCAAGTCTGTTCTTGGGTGGAAATGGGGTAAGCTAAAGGGGGGCTAACACAGATGTAAGTAGGGGCATGGTGTGGCCTAGAAAGCCTTTCTTAATGATAACTAACACGGCTGCTACTCTGAAACCTTTCTTAATGATGATGCTCTATATATAATGAAACAACCCTGCTTAACTGCCAGGGCCCAGAGTGAGATTAGAGGGTTGGCAGGTAGTAAAAAATAAATCACATTTCATTTGTAAACTGAACACATTTCACCAGGAATCAGAGAGGACACTGCAGACCCATAGTACCATTTACATGGAGGGAATTTTCACAGAAAGTCCACACTTTAATGCCCTGGGGTAAGAAACTTGTTCAAACCAACCTAGTCGTCAAATCCCTCTTTGATCTCCTCTCATCATTATTTCTGCATTGCATCTGTAAACAGGGAGATCCTTATTTTCTGGAGACGAATCTCAAAACACAAACCTGAACAACACCTGATATGGAAGCACAAGGCAGGGCTTTACTGGCACAACAGATATTTTTGAGCTAGGGGCTGTTTTCATCACTTGAGTGCAACTCAGCTGCAGTGGGGGCTGTTCAACTGCAGATAGAAATCAGCAAACGCATCTGTGACAGGGTATCCCAGACCCTCTGAGGCCCCCTGCTGGAGGTCTTGTGGCCCTGCCACATCCCGCCCCAAAAAAGGGCAGTGGAGAGGGTCCTCCAAGCTGCCTAGTATGACTGTGTGGGACACAGCCAATCAGGGCCAAGCAGCCTAGTATAAGAAGAGCTGCAGGGCCAGAGGGAGTTCAGTTCCTTGTTGGAGCTGTAGGAGGATGGGTGGTGTGCGGCTGGCTCATGGAATTACAGAACCCTGGACAGGGCAGTGCTGCTGGAAGCTGGGGAGAGTGAGAAGGGGCCATGAGCTGGTTGCTGGGACTCCGTTAGGACAAGGCCCTGAGGTGAGGTAAGGGCAGGGCTGTCCCTGGGGGGGCCTGGGGCAAATCAGCTTGTATGCCCCCCCCTTAACATTTCTTATACAGGTGAAATCTGGTTACAGTGAACTTCAAGGGCAACTGTAGGTTAAATATTGATAGCACTCAGCTGTATAATTATAGTGTTATATAATATTCTTTATTATAATTATAATGAAGTTCATATAATTAAAATAACTCACCAATCATGATCAGTATCGTGCCACTTACATGCTGAAATCCACCTTCCTGGACTTCCTTGCAGCAAACTCACTTCCCAGGTGCATATGGTCTCACTACCCTCAGTGGAATTTTTTTTAACTGTAATTATACATTCACAGCAGTGAGAGCCCATGTCTCAGGAACCGGGTGGCTCTTGGAGGGCCCATATGTGCCCAGGTGTTGTGGAACCCCAGGACCATCCAGCATGTGTGGGGGAGGCTCTAAGATCTGTTTTCTCTGGGGGGCAGGGAGGGGAGGTGGAAAAGCAGATGGATGGAGGACCCCAGTCCTGGTGGGTGGTGGAGAGCAGAATTGTGGGACCCCAGGTCTTGTTACTATGCATTGGGAGACCCCAAGGTGGAGAGCTGAAAGGCAAGGAGGACCCTGAGACAGGGGGGTGATAAGGGTTAGCCCTGGCCTGGAGGTGGCATTGGAGGGCCCCACCCAGTGCTGGGAGAGGACAGAGTAAGGGGGAGCTGTGGGGCACTGAGGGGGCCACCAGTGCTGGGTGAGGGATGATGGAGACTACAAGCTGGCACTCACCTGTGCTGGTGGAAGGTCCTTCCAGAAAAGGGAAGGGTCTCTCTGTGGTGGAAGGACAGGGTCCGCCTGCCCTAGTACTAGTGGTTGGGGGACGCTGGGAGCCAGCTGGGGCCGGGTTGCTCGCTGAGGCTGAGCCTGAACCCAGGGGGCTGCAGGCAAGAAAAAGAAATACTCACCTGGGCTGGTGAGTGTGGGGTGCAGGCCTGACCCCTGCTGCTGGTGCCAGGCCCCCTGCTAGGCCCCCTGGGCTACACTGCCCCCCTCACATCCTCCTGAAGCGTGGGGCCCCCCAAAGCCCGGGGCCCGGGCCGGTTGCCCCAGTCTGCCCTATGGATGGGCCGGCTCTGGGTAAGGGTGAAGATGGTGTAGGGCTGCGGCCCAGGGAATTAGAGAAGCCGTGTGACATAGTTCAAGGGACGCAGCAGACAGTTGCGATCTATAGGGTCCCTGGGCTGGGACCCAGAGTAGTGGGCAGGCCTGGGTCCCCCAACCTCACCCCCTATTAGCCACTGGGAGGAAATGGCCTGGACAGTGAGGCCCCCAGCTGGAGAGCTGCAGCCAGAAAGCCCAAGAGGGCAAAGATGTAGTCTCCAGGGAGGAGCCCTGGGACACTGCTCTATCCCAGAGCAGGGACCACCTGAGAGAGAGTGTGCAGGCACACACGCTTGGCCGAAGGGGTGCTCACGAGAGGCGAGTGTACCCCGTTACAGCACCTCTCTTGAGGGGCTCCAGCATTTCAGTCCATGATGGCAACTCCAGGGCTTCTGACCAACAATGAAGCACCATTTTGCATAATTATTTAGAGTCAGGGTGCGGGGAGAGAGAGTCACTCTCAGGTGCACCAAATGCAAACTCAAAACACTATAAAAACTCACGGCTTAACTCCATGCAAAGAGACCTAAATGCAGGAGAGGCCTGGCCTGGTTCGCACGACCCTGAGTTTCTCTGAGGGAAGCCAATTGAGAAAAACAAACAAATCAACCCTTCACACATCTAGAAACAATATCCACAGGGCAAACCACCTTTGCATTCAGCAGAAATCGCTGCATTTAATCTTTTGATGCCTATTGGAGTATGAGAAGGCAAAAGCTCACCTAAGCCCCTGGCTCTCGGGATAGCATGCTGCTACGGGGAACCTGCAGTGTGTTAAAGGTGTCAGTGTAGTTTTTTTCCCCATATGATATAAATGCATTTACTGTACAAACACTGCCCCCTACCCTGAGAAGCAGTTGATTTGGTTGGACACAGCTTGCCATTCATAGAGTGGTCCTCCATCTATTTTAAGAGTATAGAGCTGCAGCCACAGAGTTAAGGTTTTTTTATCCAAGTGCCAGAGCAGTCTGAGAATGAACAGAAGGGCCACAATCCCATCCTGAAGCTGTGGAGTTTGCTGGGGGCCCAGTGGCAGATATTACGTGGGTCATGTATCAGAGGGGGAGCCGTGTTAGTCTGGATCTGTAAAAAGCAACAACGAGTCCTGTGGCACCTTATAGACTAACATGTGTCTGACGAAGTGGGTATTCATCCACAAAAGCTTATGCTCCAATACATCTGTTAGTCTATAAGGTGCCACAGGACTCATTGTTGCTTTTATGTGGGTCACTTCCCCCCCCCAAAGAATCTCACTCCAGGATGTATTCAGATTAAATACATTGAGCAACACACTGCTCTCGCCTCCACCTGGTGCACTCTGCTGCAAAGCAGGCCCTCGATGCTTCCTCCAGCTCAATGCCAATACTGCTCCAGGCTCAGTATTCTGTAGCAGCAGAAACTGCCTTTGGATTTTGCTGGTGGGTCAGATTAGACTTCAGCATGGAGATTATTTAAATCTCTCTTCCCACTCCCACCCCTTAGGGCAGTGGGGCTAGGTAGGACTTTGAGCTCCTGAGAGCTCAGGGAATAAGAAACACACTCCAATCCTATTCACTGCCTGAAAGCTTACTGTTTTCAAACAGCACCCACAGAGATGCACACCCTGCTCCCCCATCAACAAGGGAAGACATTCATTGCCCCAGCTGTGGCCTTTGCAATCTTTGCTACAGGCCAAAAGGAGGAAGCATCTGCCAGGAGTGTAGTATGGCTGAGGAACCTGTATTTAAACAGTCAGCACTGACCTAACAGGAACCCAAGAGGAAATCAATTGAGTAAGGAGTCCACTGGGGGTGATGGAAATGTGCTTTCCAATTTGTCACAAAGGCTGCTGAGCTACTGCCCCTGAGCATTGGCTGCTGGAATAGACTGTGTTCTTCAGGATCAGCACTATGGGATACGGGGAGGCAAGTATATGCTTGCACATAGTCGTTCTCATAGGTTTATTTCATTCTCAAAAACATTGCTCGCTAAGGAAGTCTCCTTGAGGATCAGGACAGTCCATATGTTCTCTGTAGAACTCTGAAACTTCTTTGAAATGACAGCCATTGACTTCAAAAGCTGTCTTGAAGGACTAACTCAGTAGTGAGGAGAGGGAAATTCAACAAGTAAGAGTAGCCACCACCCTCGTACAACATTCCTGACTCAGCTAGGAGGTTAGTGGTCACACGGACAGGAGAACTGCCACACTTGATCAGACCTGAGGTCCTTGTAGACCAGGATTCAGAAGAAGAACCCTGCAACCGACAGTCAGATAGGAGATAATCGGTCCCCTCATAGATCTCAGCCTGACCATTAATAATCTGATGCTGGTCAAATAAGTGATCCACCCCTTTCTGCATGTTGACATTTATACGTCATAATAACAATCAAGGTCACACAGTGAGTTAGCAGCAGAGCAGGGAATAGATCGCTCCTTTTCCAAAAGCAGGGTAGCCCATTTTCTACTTTAACAAGAAAATTGACTCAGATTCTTCCCCTGGCAACAAATGAAGAGGCTAGGGATGCCTACATTGCTTCATAAACAAGCACACAACCTGGGAAAACAAGTTGGTCTAATGAAAGCTATTACCTCCCCTGCCTTGTCTCACTAGCATCTCTCCAGTAAGTCCGATGTCATGGACGTCAACCCTCCAGCTAAGAAATGCAAAACGTCCGTCTCTCGCTCGCTCAGTCTCTCTGAACTGAGCTAGAGGAGGAAGCTGAATAATGGATTAGTAATCAGTCAGGCATTCCCTGGCTTGCTTTCTCTCTCCCTTCTAAAAGACAGTGTAACCCCAGGTTTCCCCACCCTTCCCCCAACCTTCACAGTGATGCTGGCTGGTGCATTAGCAATCATTGCTGTCAGCATAAGGAACAACCTAAGCTGTGATGATGTTACACGAAGAAAACCATCCTTGATTTGTCAAGAGTGGAAGGTTTTACAAATTTGCCATTTAACGGCAATTACAGAAAACACTTGTTTCTCTGTACGGTTAGCATCCGGGTCTCCTAGCATCCTGGGCTGCTAATAAAAGCCGAGAGACACCTAGAATTGTCGGCACAGAAGCAATCTGAAGGCTGTTCCGGGGTGAAGCACAACCCTTTTTCCCTGCAGTTACCATCCCAGGGTTTGCAAGGACCAATTCATGTGCAACATATTCGTGTGCTTTAAAAATCACACCCCGCTCCCCCAAGAGCACATTACCCCACCGTGTAGGCAAGCTCCAAGTCTCACTGCAAATCAACAGGATTGAGGCTCCTAAGTCACTCAGGTGTTTCTGAAAGTTTTACCCTATGTCTAGTTCTAAATAGCCCAAGCCACGGGGCTGCCCCTACTTCTCCTTTATATTATGGTAGCATCTCAAGGCCCTGCCACGCTAGGTGCTGTACAAACACGGTTCCCACCTCAGAGTTTATAGTCTAGATAGACATGGGGTATACGGGGAAATAGAGACACGGAGAGAAGTGACTTGACAAGGCTACACAACAGATCAGCGGTAAAGAAGGGAACCGAATGCAGGTTTACTGGATCATAGTCCAGGGCCCTGTCCACTGACCACACTCCTCTCAAGTACTAGGAGACTCTTCTAGACTCTAATAGATGTCACGGTCAGGATATTTTTCTTGCTATTCAGCCTACTGTTTCTTTTTCTTAATTTAATCCCATTAATTCCAATTATTCTCCCCACGTAACACCCTAGTCAATTCCTCTCCCTCTTTGGTATTTGTACCCTTCAAATATCTGTAGATAGTCATCTAGACTTAAAATATATGAAGCTGCTCTTGCTTATAGCTATTGGTTCAAATCTACCTTGAGTGACAGCTGGGTGGGACTTCTTGCTAAATGAATGTCTAGTTCCAAATAGACACAAGCCCACAGTGATTTAAACACTACTGCAACCGGTAGCCTCAGCAAAGGAGCCTAGGATTTCCTTTAACCCAGAGGCCTCGTCTACATTAGGTGGGTTTTGCTGGTACGGTTATACTGTTATTGTTACACTGGCAAAACCCTCTAGTGTGGACAAAGTTGTAGCGTATAAAAGTGCTTATTGTCGGTTCCTTTACCTGGCATAAGGTATCACTGCGGGGCTTTTACTGGCATAGCTATGTTGGTAAAAACTCCCATCCTTCACTTTTCGGCCAGAATCCAATCAATACGGCATCACTGGCAAGATAAGCCCTACAAGTATAGCAAAGGATCAGAAAGAGGCAGATTCCTTGAGCAGGTCATAATGGGGCTGCACGCTGCATTTGGGGATTGGTCCACCGTGTCTATTCACCTGCATGGCACTCCCATGCCACGTCTACACTAGGAGTGTTCTACCAGTGTAGGTATGCTAGACTGGCAAATCACTCCTAGTAAAGATGCAGCCATGGGCAAAGCTGCATTTTGGACCTCTATAATAAAACCACCACCACCACCCCGGCAGATATCTGTAGTGTAGACATAGCCTCAGGCTCTGCTAGCACAGAGCTGGGTGGGGGGTGAGCAGTGAATGTGTAGACAAGCCTTATCCCCCAGTTCCCTGTTACAGATGGAAGCAGAATAAGAACCAGCAGGAGTCTTGGGCCTGTGTCTTTAAGCTTTGGCTGTCTCCAGCTGGCGAGCCATATTGCAGAGAGATAATAAATCTCTTATCTGCAAATAGCACGTAGCAATTTTTTCTCACCTAATATAATCAATATGGCAGAGTGCCCCTCGCTTTCCAATATTACAGCTTGCTAGACTTGCTTGGGTGCTGAGATGTGGGGAAATGTGAAAGCCAGAACTGCAAGGAGCTGGTACAGCGTCACTGGAGTTGGTCTAGTCGACTTTACTGCAGAGTCAGTGCAGAGAAACGCTTGGCTTTGCTGAGAATGAAGACATAGGGCCTGGATGAATACATTCCATAGCTATGGCTGGCAGTCTTGTGCATCCAGGCCCACTGGAATAAAATCAGGGACCGGAAGCACATAATGTGCCGAACCACAGCTAAGCACTGCAGCCTAGTTTATGAATACCTCTTTGATTGTTGTTTGTATTTCAGAAGTGCCTAGAGGCTCCAGCTGAGAATGGTGCCCCACCATGCTGGGAGCGGCACATATACAAAGTAAGAAACAACTCCAACCTCAGAAAGCTCACATTCTAAACAAACAACCAGACATAGGATGGGAGTGGAAGAAGAGGTCCAAAAGAGGTGAAGTGAACTTGCCCAAGGTCACATGGCGGGTCAGTGGCAGAGAAAAAAACTAAGTCTCCTAATTCCCAGGCAAGTTTCCTATACACTAGACCATGCCAGTTCAACTGAGCATTGAATATGCCCGGTGAGCTATTCCCTAGAGATCCATAAAATGAAAACAAATTGTGTCCACTCAATTTGCATCAGGAATAAATTGTGGTAAGTGAGCAGATGTTACACACGTAGAAAAAGGGACCAATTCATCTAATAAATTATCTGTTGTCAATTTTTCACTTAGCTCCTCAGGAAAGCTATTTCCTTTTGTCCTAGAAGAGTTTAAAAAAAATCTATAAATAGCACAACATGCTCAAATTCAAACCCAGCAAAATGTTGGAGTTTAAAAATAAATATATCCGGACATCCAAAAATAAGCCCACATAAACCACAATTCATCTTGGAGGATACCTGTGAATGGCCCTGGAAGGATGATGAATATCCAGCGAGGCTTTGATGGATTGCTTTTGAGTATTTCTAATTACCTCTAATTAGACTTACAAAGCTCTCTTGTACACACTTCACTAATTCAGACTTTCTGGTTGTCTTTTTTTTCCCCACCTCCTAAGGCCAGTTCCCAAGATTTCACTCACACACGACTTCCTGTGCCAGCGAGAGAGAACGAGCCTGGAGAAGAGACAAGATAAATTAAAACCAGGGCCAAAAGGAAAAAGGATTTGCCAGTGTCTTGTTCTCATTATTCACTACGGTCCAAACACCTAGGCAAATGTTCGGCCTGAGTAGCTGAGTATCTCCACAGCCGGGTGAGTTGAAAGGAATCCTCTCTGTTGTGCTTCTGAGCTTGTCTGGAGCTGTCTAACAGAGGAACTCTACATGGGGCTTAAGTCAACCTGCAACTTGAGAGGAGAGCACAATGAGTTGGCCTGCTTGGCAGATGGTCTTTGCCAAGAGCATATGGCATCTGTGCTCTGAGATCTGCACTGGCTGCCTCTTATTCTCAAGTGGACTTTAAGACATCAGTGTTTAACCTATAGAGCCCTCATTGGATTAGGTTCTACTTTGTTAAAAACTCTCCTCCGTGCAAGATGGCCTCAGGCATGCTCAGCAGGGAAGCCGGGCCTGCACCCCGCGCCCCCCCCCCCCCCACCATTTCATAATCAAGAAGGCACTGCCGGCCAGGCATTCTCTGCAAGAGGCCCTCGACTTTGGAACCAACTCCCCTGCCCAGTTAACCTGAAAGCTGTTGTCTTTCAGAGCTCTGCCCAGGCCTCTCTCTTTTCCCATGTTTCTGGGGAGCGAGGGCTTGAAATGAGGGTTGGTGTTTGTGATAACGGGGGGACTTGATTGGGTTTTGATTCTAGCTTTGGTTTAATATTTTCTGGTTTGGGGAAAGGAGCAGGCCGCAGCTTCAGGCTCTTTAATGGGACTCGTTTTAGTTGATGGCAAAGATGCCTAGAGCCTAGGATCAGTGCCTTTGGGGAGGAGGAGGAGGGGTAGAACAAAGAGGAATAATGTACCAGCCTAAGTTATATGATGGGGGGCCTTGGAAATTAACAACAGAAGGTCTTCATAATACTGAATGCCTAGTTCCTGCCCATCCCTGGTGCACTGCTGCAGAGTGGTGGTACACACCATGCCAGTGGCTGCACGCACACCCCCCATCTGCCGTCCCCCTCACTTAAATTCTGGTCCCTTGCACAACCAAGCTACACTGATTCTACTGCCAGCTATGCAGGAATGCAGCCAATGGCCAGGTCCTTCTGAGCTGTGCAGGCATCCAGTTGCACTTGTGTGTGTGTACGTTTTAACACGTGCAGTTCTGAAAATCTTGACCATACGCTATTCCTAGCTGGGCAAGTCTTCAGGTGTGCAGCCTGGATGCCTTTGCCAGTTGCACTACTTTAAACTTCAGCGAGCTCAATGAATACAAAGACGAAACTATAAGCTGATCTCAAATGGCACATTATATCCACTGCAACCAAAGATACCGGCCTAATAATGGGCTATTGATTACTTGCTCAGCAGAGTTCTTGTGAACAGAAGCTCACTTCAAGGATTTGTGTTTCCACCTCCAAGAAGTCAGCAATAAGATGGGGTGTGAAATAGAAACGTAGCTATGATTCGTGCCTGGCCCTGGCACAACCCTGCACATATCTGCATTGTAATCTGTGACCCACACTCCTAAATGAGAGAGAAAAATTAACATTTCAGACAAATCCATGAGAGAACTGCACTTGTGGCTGATTTTGTGGTATGTGGAGGGATGAGTGCTAGTTACTTTTGCCTTTCTAATGCAGCTGATGAGGATTGAGATAGAGAGCAATTATCACACTTGTTTACACTCCAGAGCTAAAATCCAGCAAAAATGAGTGACATAGAAGCAGAATAGAGGAGACGCAAACAGTTACGTCACACCCTTCCCTCCTAACGTTTTTAAAGCATGCAGTGCATTAGCTGTGTGATTCCCATTAAAATCAACAGGGGTTGGGCATCTAAAACCGTGCAGATTTTGAGCATATTTAACCACTTATGCAAAAGAAAACCAACAAACCCCTGTTCTTTGAATGCATCCGCATACATGGGCACGAACGATTTTTGCTCCCTCTGAATTTCATAACACGCAAATTAAACTCTCTGGAAGATGTGCATAAGATAAATATAGAGAAGAGAGCATCTCAGCTAATTAAACTCTTGGCAAGGTGAACTGCTGAAAGTTTAATTAGCTGACTTCTGTGCATCTCTCCGGATGTTCCTGCTGCAAGGGGGTTTAATATAAAATCAGCTTGAATTGGATCTGATTTTTTGATATATGGAAATGCAATGAGATGACCAGTCTTCTACCTTTTACTAGGAAAGGCATGTGGTCACAAGCAGCGAAAGAGATAATGTGGTCATTCTGTCAGACCTCGGGGTGGAGGGGAAAATTCTGAGTGTGCATGATTTTACATAACAGATACCAGGTTAAACCCTGGAGCTGGTTTCATCGGTCATCCAGGAATGTTCAGCCGAGTAATCCAATTGCTCAATTAGCTCCAGATTCCAATGCCAGTTTAACGGAGAGCGTGGCTTATGTGGCAACAATAATGGACTGGTCCATTGGTAATGACCCTAAGTAAAACAAATACACATGAATAAAATAAAACAAAACCCAAACAGATTTTGCTTGGGGCACGTTGAACTTCTCTGGCTCGTGTTACGAAGGAGGTCAGACTAGATGAGGTAAGGGTCCTTTCTTTGCTTAAAAGCTGCGAATCCATGAACAGGGGTGCCAAAGGTTGATTGGTAATAAGAAGCTGAGCAGGATATAATTTTCAGTACTGGCTTCTAATTGCATGTGCTCACTTTTCAGCAAGCACGGGCACTGCTGTGTTAATTTTGATGGAATTAACGGGCCTAAACAGTCAAAGTATTAACATGGCTGTCACTGTGCAAAATTAAACAGTTTTAAAAGTACAGTTTAATACCATTCAGCCTGCTAATACCACAGCAAACACACCATTAAAAATCCTTTAAAACCTTTTATTAATGATTCAGAAAAAGAAGGAAATACACTTAGCGCGTTTCATTTTAAAACTAAGGCTTTCGTTTTAACAATCTCTCTTTAGCTGGAGAGATTCTATAGAAGAACCACGCCCCTGCCTGACCGTCTTGGAGATGGAATTAAAGATGATAATAACTGGCCTTTTGAGAAAAAGGGAAGTAGTTAGTGGAGACTGGCTGCAGCTGTTGTTAAAGTCCAATCCCATTTCCTAGAAGACAAAACATGACAAACACACGCAAGAGGGGAGCGAAAAGAACAAAATGCAGCATCTGTCTCTGGGGTTGACCCTCACCTGCAGCCTCCGTGCTGGAGAAACACTGGCACAGCACATGGTCTTGCCAGCCACTCCAAGACCCGGCAAGCATGTGCCAGCATGGGACTGTTTAGGGCATTACCTTTAGCTGCCTCTTTGGTCACAGGCTCACGGCAGTTTTGCAGAATATACAGTCCTGGCCAGACTCTTATTAGACAGAAGGCAAAAGGAAATGGGTAGGAAAAAGAAGGAATAAGGTATGGAAGGCAAAGGGCACATGGTGGCAGAGGCAGGTGACAGCAGGAACCAAAGGCTCACATCCCAGACGGTGTTCAGGATTTAACCGGAGCTAGTGGAGGTGGGGTCCTCTTTTTGGCCTGGAGCAGTCAGGACATCCCGTGGGATCAGGATGACAAAGGCCCAGTGGTGTCCTGCTGAACCCTGGGGTCCCAGGAGATGGCGGGAGAAGCAGCAGCCAGGATGGTGACACTCGCTCTTTCCGATCCACCTGTCTCCCAGCAGGAGTTGCTCTCAGACAGCTCCACTCTCCCCATAGAGTCTGTTCTTTTAAGGCCTGCAAAACGGAGTGATATTTTGTTCACCAATTAGGCCTAATTTCCGACACACTGATTTTGGCTCATTGATTTCCAGACCCACCCTTCTCCGGTTTATCAAATATGATGTTAGCACAGTCCCTGAGTTAGATCAGTAGGCCCAGTTATCAGAACAGCATGTGGATAAAGCACTGGACTGGGCCTCAGGAGACCTGGATTCTCTTCTCAGCTCTGACGCAGACCCACTGTAAAATCTCAGGCAAGTCACATAATCTTTGTGCCTCAGTTCCACCTCTGTGAAATGGGTATAATACTACCTCTCTACAAATGCAAAGTGGGTTGTGAGCACAGATTCACTAATGTTTGCAAGGTGCTCAGGTGCTGTGACATGGGGCCATCTAAGTACCTAGACAGATATGCATATGCAACTGCTTGTGTCTACAAAACTGGGGACTACATGCATTTGGCGCACACCACACTGATGGCCCCTCTCCTGTGCACCTAAAGCAGCTGGGCATTCATCTCCCCAATATGCACGTCCCTGGCTACTTCTGCAGGTGCACTCCGTTTGCATATGCAAAGGTGAGCACTCAGCATCAAGAGACCTGCTTGACTGTGGCTGGAAATAGATTTCTCCCAGGGTAAAGACTGGAATTTTATTTTTTTAAGATCTACTCTAGTTCAAAAGGAATTATTTGGGGGACGCTCTCTGGCCTGTGTTATACACAAGGTCAGAGTAGATGATCACAATGGTCCTTTCTGGACTTGGAACCTATGACTCAAAGAGGGAACGTATTGGCTTCAGGGCTGTTTGGTTCCCCCTGGAAAATGGTTGAGTTTTTTTTTTCCTTGAAAAACCAATGCATTATGTGCGAGCAGATGAAAAGCAAAGCAGCTTGCTTCCCCCCCAACGATGGCCATGCATTGTGTATTTCAGCCCCAGCCTGGGGGAGAGATAGCTCAGTGGTTTGAGCATTGGCCTGCTAAACCCAGGGTTGTGAGTTCAATTCTTGAGGGGGCCGCTTAGGGATCTGGGGCAAAAATTGGTCCTGCTAGTGAAGGCAGGGGGCTGGACTTGATGACCTTTCAAGGTCCCTTCCAGTTCTAGGAGATTGGTATATCTCCAATTATTATTAGTCGGCCGGGGGGATGTATCAGAGTTCATAAGCACCATGCTTTACTAGAGGCTCAATCCTGCAAAGGTGCTAAGCCTGCTCAACTCCCACTGGCTTCCTTGGACCCGGGAGGGTGCTCAGCAATGCGCAGGATCAGACCCTTTCTGCACTAAAGCACATTTAGGGAGGTAAAGCATGTGTGAAGGAGGAGCAACACAGAGAAAAGGGCCTGTGTGACATTGACATCACCGCTAATGGCCTGTAACAATAGGGGACTGCTGCCTGAAGCTTAAGGGACAGAAAATTGCAAACTCATTCCAAACACACACAAAAAGGTCTGCTTTCCGTCCAGCAGGAGCTTCCCCTAATGAAATTTTAAACAGAAGACAGATTAGAGTTTAGCCAGCAGAGAGAAATCTGAGGCAGACACGAAGGACCCCTCAGTGGCCCTCTGCCCCTCATCAGCACATTCAACCTGGCTGACGTTAAGCATGCCCTGGTCATTGACCAAGCATGGGGCCTCGCTCTGGGTGCTCGAATGGCAAAGCACAATGTATAGCAAGGTTTGCGGGGTGGGAATTTAGTTGAGACAAAATGAAAAGCCCTTTTCTTAAGCAGTCATTTACCAAGCACTAATCTTAATCCTTCTCGGGGTTTGTTATTAGTACTATTAGTCTTAAATCTTGAAACTGACACACTTTAATGGGGTGGAATGAAACACTTATGAGAATCAATTGAAGAGTGTCTAGAGCTTCAGAGAATGGGAGTAATGAAATGTATTAAAACATATTACAACTATTAATACTTGTCAGTTAGGTTCTTCACTTGCTGTGCAATGAACCTCCCCTTGTATAGGTTTAAATCTTTCTTCCAGAGTGGAATATAAACATTTTCAAAGTTGGGGGTAGGCTCCTAAATCCAGATTTAAGGCTGATGAATAAAAAGGATGTGATTTTTTTTTAAAGTGGAGAAATGCACCAGAAGCTCCTACCAACATCTTTGGCTTCCAGTGACCTTGCCCTGGGGGGCCACATTTAGGCACTCACCTGCAAAAACATTGGCCTAGACTTCCAAGCAGTCTGAGACTCAATCTCCTTGGCTGTAGACACAATTTGGCCCAGATTTACAATAGTACATCGGCACCTAAGAAGCAGGTAGGTGACTACAGACCTTTGTAAATCTGGCCCTTTGGGCCTCTTCAAAATGCCCCTGTATTTGTGCTAAACTGGGTGCAAGCACAAATGTTCACATACTCGCCCAGCTACCTGCTGGGTTTTCTCCAGTGAGTTCAGGTGCATGTGAAATTGGTAAGATTTACCCCTGCAGGTTCTGTTGGGTGAAAAAAAGTATGTAGTTAAGTGCATTGTGTGCAGCTCAGATTATACTTTGCTTCATCCTCAGAGTCCTTCTGGGCTCACCCAAGTGGAGAGAAGGGGCTGATTGAGGAACCAGAGCTGTCTTTGCCGCCTGTTGTCCACAAGGTGAAGGTGTGGAATGGACATTAAAAGCTGGTTCTAGATGTGGTAGAAATGGGGTGGTGAAATCATATCTTGCATGTGGAATGTCTCCCTGCCCTGTGAAACCATTGGAAAGGAGAAGTCCTAGGTCAAAGCGTCTCCCCTTCCCCTTCCGGCATCTAGAGTAGGCAGTATGGTCCAGATCCTCAAAGGTATTTAGGCCCCTAACTCTCATTGCTTTAAATGGGAGTTAAGCACCTAAATACCTTTCAGGATCTGGTGCCTATGAGCTCCCAAGAGAGATCTGAGGTTGGCCATGTGGGGCAGGGGCGTGGGAAATTAAGGAGAATGAAACTTGAGCAGAGGCTTTTGGGAAGAAGAAAGGGAGGGCAGAGACAGCCTGTAGGTAGGAGACATATCAGGGTAGACAAGATAGGAGAGTCAGACAGGAAAACTGAGGTGGTTAGAGATCTGACTTGTTAGCCTTGCACTCTAATGAATGGACTAAAGAAGCAAAACTGACATCTCTGATGAAGCAATCACCATGTGATCCATTACGCTGCTTCAGCACAGAACTGCTAAACTGAAGCTTTTCCGGATCAATGTTTGCACCATAGGCTGAAGGAACCCAAATTCTCTTTCCATCGGTCCTTCACATTAGAGGCTCGCAAGCCCATGTCCCCAGGAGCCACCAGATTCTTCAGCTATGGACAGACAATGGCTGCATGCTTTGGTTTATCAGCATCATGACATCAAATGATGAGAATCTTGTATTTCACCACAACCCCTTACTTCCAGTTACCACAGTTACATCCCCTCAGTATCAGAAACTGTTGCAAAATCTCATCAATAAGACATCCTAGTCTTTTTTTTTCATCCTTTTCTTTAACATTTTAGCAGAATGTGGGATGCTCTTACAAATGACAGACTAATAGAAAATGTCACATTTTGAAGAACTGTGTGGTCCTTTGGCGATATGGATAAATATCCTCAATGAACAAGGATGAGAAATCACAAAACAGAGTTCATTTGTGATGTAGGAGGGTAAAATAAACACAGAACAGGATATATATGGAATATATTCATTAAAAAAAATCCCTATACAATTTCCTCTTGGGGAGAAGAAGCGAGAAAGAAAGAATGACATGTGACAGGTACAGGTCAGGTGACTTAAAGCACTTCTGGAAGATCCTCGGATCCTACAGTGATAACGGCTGCATAAGCATTTGAACAAAACAACAAGTTGTTTCAGTTTTATGTAACTTCCACAGTTGCTCAGCCAGTGCTTTACTGTTACTGTGGTGAAAGCGGGGGAAGCAATTTACGGTATATTCAGAATGCAAATAGAAAAATAGCTCAAGGATGATCGTTTTCTTAAAAGTCCAAGTTGTGAAAAAATGAAAATCACATCAGCATAACATTTTCTCCAGGATGAGACATGAAAGCTAACACAGGAAATAGGTTAAATAAACATAACTTAGTGTAGTCTGAAATATTATGCTTTCATTCCCCAAGGTTTTCTAGCAGGCTGTAGGAAATCTTTGAAGCACGTCTCTAAAAAATGACACAGGCTGTTTTCACTCATTTAGTAGAACTTGCAGTGCCCATGCAATGGGGAACAGCGAGAGGAAACTTCAAAGGGAACAGAATGGGAGAGGAGAAGGAAATTATGGAACCACAGTTCCAAAATCCAATGAAAATAACAAGCTGCACTCACAAGCCTCCTGCATTTGCTCATGCAGATCAGGTAACTGTGCGCCCAGACTGGTATTTGTACATGCACTACCTTGATTTGTATTGGGATTTTAAATTTGGCCTCATTAATCTGACCGCTGATCCAGGATACTGACAAAGAGACACACCAAATCTAACAGTGTAATCCTACATCCTGGTGGCTGACGCTCAGATTTAGCCAATTGGTTATGATCTCAACCATGCTAACCACAGGGGCTTAGGAGTTACTTTTTACGTGAGGAGGGGAACATGGAGATACATGGTGAATTCACTCAGAATTAGGGGCCAAAATTTTAAGCAAGTTCGACATTCTGTCACATGAGTGGATGCCATGTACCATGTGTGTGTAAAGAACTAAGTAGGTGCAGTTTACACCCATGTTCATAGTAATTGCTTTCCAGGGGCAAATTAAGTGGGCTGCAGGTTTCTGCGGGGAGGCTGTTGTGTATGACACTCAGTCAAACAAGGCAGTTTCTATACCACAGATACACCCTACGTGTACTGGCAGTTCACTATATAAGAAGAGTGCAGATACATTAGTGCCAAAGGCTTACTCGTTGTAATAATTCAATAGTTATATTATGATAGGTGCCAACGGGGGCCTTGTAACATCTTTCTTGTATTTTTATATTCCTCCAAGTGAAGCAGAAAATGATTCTGAAGTTCAGTTTGCCCTCGGCCATATTGATTAAAAAAATTCACTTCCCTGATCTCCTGGTTTCTAGTTCCAGTTTGTGGCTACCAGTTTGACATTTGGTAGCACAGTCAGCCTGTGTTTTAAATATCTGGATGTTGGAAGGCACAGTAGCTTGTTAATGAGATGCTTCTCAATCTGGATCTATAACAATTTATAGCTTGCTTTGCTTTTTTATTTGTTCTTCAGAGTAAGCAGCAGACTGTCTTTTGGGTCTAGTATTTTGAGATAACATTCATTTCCAAACAAGGCTGTTTGTAGTTTAGGTCTAGATATTCATGCTGGTGAGATCATAGGCCAAACCCAGCACCATTTCTCTGAATGCAATGCCTCACCTTAGGGATTTGAATTAACCGGGATTCAGATCTGGACTACTCCAGTGTTGGATTATCAAAACAAAGTCTACCCCACTATATGATATCTCCCCTCCTCCAAGCAGATTTTGGGGCCTTGCATGTCAGCTTTCCAGTGGAGGAGAAACCAGTAACCTGGAGATTGGGGATTTTCTTAGTGTAACTTGTTTTATGTACACACATACACCAGTCATTGGCCAGAGGCGCTGACAAACAGCTCTTCCAATAACTTCAGACCTAATGCAGAGGCCCCAGGATGCAACTCTACTCCAGGAGTTGACTAGTCAGGGAGGTTAAAGTGCAGCAAAGTTTCTCCCGCCTTAGTGGCAACTCTCCCCCACTTCCCCAAAACTAATGACAATAAAGCATTTTTTCAAAGCCTGAACAGTGCTCGTGTGCTAAGAACGTGTAGGACTGTGTGGAACAAGCGCCGTCTGGTGACCCCTACTGCAACAATACTTCTGCCTCTCTATTTGCAGCCTGGAAGAAATGCCATTTGGAAATGGAGTGGAGCTTCAAGGCCAAAATCTGCTTTCAATCACATTGGTGTCTGTCTGGTAACTCTGTTAAAATGGGTGGCATCACTTTGGATTGACACTGGTGTAACTGAGCAGAGTTGGGCACTCACTGCCCTTGGACCTACGAAGCCTTGTGCCTATAAATCCTTATTTGAAAAAAAAAACAAAACTTAAATTGAGACTTCTGCTTGCTAGTAATTGGAAGTTAGAGACTGATTCTGTATTAATTACACAGCAAGCAATCATTATATGCTCAGAAATAGCTCAGACAGAGGGTTTTTTTCTCCAATAGATTCTAAAGCTAGAAGAGACCATTATAATAATTTAGCCTGACCTTCTGTAAAACACAGGCCATAGGAATTCAGCAGAAAGCATTCAAAATACATGGCAGCATTTTCATGCAAGAGCTCCGCACTTACGTATGCACAAAATATTGCACACATTCTTTAAACTCTCCTACTTGCATTTGCTGCAGGGAATTTGGCAGCTGCTAGCGTGACTGGGTATTGGCTTAGGGTCCCCTCCAGAGTTAAAATCATGAGTCTCTACAGCTTGAGCTGAAGAGCCAGGCTCTAGCTGGGAACGGTAACACACACACATCCTCTGTGGAACAGGCATAGTGGGAGACCAATTCCACAAGCACTTGCATCCACACAGGTGTCAGATTATTTAAAGATGCAGGTGCAATTGTTAGACCATGTGTGTGCTGAGCAGAGGCTATGAAGAAGCTTGGCTGACAACTGACTGCACCATCTTATGTTTTAAAGAGTTTATTTTTTTACTTATTATTGGTTATTTTGCATTATGTTGGCGCCTACTGGCAAACTGAAATCATAGCCACTTGGCACTAGGTGCTGTACATACAGTAACAGTTTAGAGTCCTAGATTATAAAGCCAGAAGGGACCAATGTGATCATCTAGTTTGACCTTCTGCAGAACACGGGCTGCCACAGAACTTCCCTGAATTAATTATGTTTGAACTAGAGCAGATCTTTTAGAAAAACATCCAGTCTTGGATTAAAAATTGTCAGTGATGGAGAATCCACCACAACCCTCGATAAATTGTTCCAGTGATTAATTACCCTTGCTGTTAAAAATGTACACCTTATTTCCAGGCTGAATTTGTCTAGCTTGAATTTACAGTAATTGGATCTTTTTAAACCTTTGTCAGCTCCAGTGAAGAGCCCTCACATTTCTGTTCTCTCAGACTGTGAAGTAAGTATTATTAGCCCCACTTTTCAGGTGGAATAACAGACACAGAGTGGTTAATAACTTGCCCAAGGCCACAAAGAGAATCAGTAGCAGAGTTAGGATAAGACTTCAGGGCTTCCTGGCTTCCAGTCACTCTCAACTGAGCCTTGGAAGAGACTTCAGTCTAACATCTCATTTGAAGAAATGGATCCCAAAACAAGTTAAAAGAGAGGGGAGGAGGAGGGAGAAAAGAGAGAGACTGTACTGTTGTTTGAACCCCTTTCCAAAGATCGGGGCTGAATCAATAGATTTAAGTGAAAGGTCTGATGGCTTCTTGATGGCTCTGTGTGATGTTTATCTGAAAAGCTGGGAGGGCTGCCGTTGCCAGTTGGAGGTCATTCGTCAGCCAGCATCCCGGGTGCAGGTGTAGAGCGAAGATAACCACCATCTTTTGCTTCACTCCTTTTCTCCCAAACAAGTCTCAACAAATGATGTAGATAAAATAAAAACAGGTAATGTGCACTGTCCCTCTGTGCCAGGGTAGATTTTGGAACACCCCCAGGGAAATATACATAGCCGAGTACAAAGGCATCATCCATCAGCAGCATACTTATTGTGAGATCTTCAGAGCTATTGTTGCTGCAGTCTGGGCATTAAACTGTGTTACCATTGTCTAGCTGTTTGCTGTGAATTAGGAAGCAATAAGATTGGCTGGACAGCCAGAAGGAACCCACAATAGGGGTGATAGCCTCAAAAGACCTCAGCACATTAGGTGCTGAAGTCTTTGGAAAATCTGGTCCCAATTGCTGGTACTAAGCACCTGAAAATTTGGCCCTGAGTTCCTCAGAAATTCTACCCCCCCTGAATTTCAGTCAATAACCAATGCAAGATTTGGGTGGATCAGTTGATCTTTTCTGAAGGGGACTTCCAATACTGGAAACACCGGGGGTTAGTGCAGTATGGAAAGGACACCTCCTCCCACGCAATAAATAATCTAAACAGGCTCGAGCCCTTCTCCACCCAGGTTTGGGTGGACATGGGCTTCATGTCCCTGGTGATATTCCACCACCACCATTACATTGTCTCGAGCTTTTGTGCATAATCAGCAAAATAAATGTTTAAGTTTAAGGTGTTGATATGTGACATCTGCCCTCTCAGAATTCTAAGGCCACGGCGTGGGTTGTGGTCCACAGGTGCTCAGATCTGACAGTGATGCAGGTCCTATACACATATAGGCTACGTCTACACTGCAGCTAGGAGGTGAGATTCCCAGCTCAGGTAGACATACATGCACTGGCTTTGTTTGGGCTAGCACACAAAGTATAGTCGTGTAGCCAAAGCAGCACAGGCAGCGGCTTGGGCTAGCCACCTGACTACATACCCAGGGTCCTCCTGAGCAGGTTTATACTCTGGCAGCTAGGCTGAGCCACTACTTGTGTGGCCACAGTTACACTGCTATTTTTAGCATGCTGGCTCAATCAAAGCTAGCGCTGGTATGTCTGTCTGAGCTGGGAACCACACCTCCCAGCTGCACTGTGGGCATACCCAGAGAGAGAGAGAAGGGGGCCAGCAGTGGACGGTTTACAAATGTCATAGCTGTGTGAACCACCTCAACTTATTTTCACAGCATGACGTAAATCTCAAACCCAGGCTGTGTCTGAATGAATAATTTAAATGCTTGCTACAGCATTCAGACTAAGCCAGACGCAGCCTGAGCAAAGGGAATCCTACCTCCAAATGGAAATAGGGAGTGCTGTTTAAGGTGTTGATATTGACCATAAAGTTCTAAGTGATATAGGTTCTTCTACCTTGAGATCACCTCTCCCAGTGACCCACTGCCACAGCAGAAATCACCAGGACCCCTTTGGTATCAAACAGATGAGGAGGCTGGCAGGGCATTCTCGGCTAAGGGTCCCTTTCCTCTGGACTGTGCTCCTCTGCCCCATTGGTCCCAAACATCCTACATCTGCCAACCTGCAAGGCCCATCTTCTTACAAGGGTTCCAAATATTACCAGGGATGAGGTACAGTGGAAAACAGGCATTTGTGGTTTCCTTTCCATGCTGCCAGGTGATTTACTATTATTGTGTGTTATGGAGCTGTGATTTCTCTTTTGATTTATTGTGTTTGTTGGTCAACTGGCACATTCAGAGAGCCACCTGTTTCTTTATCAATCGAAATCATAAAATAATAATCTGCGTTCAGATTCAGTCAGGGAAATGTTCATCCACACTCAGCAGAAAGCATGTAAAAGGATCTCTATACTGCCCAGTGTCATGTCTTAAAAATCTCACTGGCAGCAGGGCCTAGTGATTAGCCTTTGGCAGCCTCACATGGGAGATCTCTGTCTGATTCTTTTTCATCTCCGACTCCTTAAGGTAGAAGTGGCTAGGGGCATTTGAGAAGGGGGAGGAATACCTTATTCTCTTCAGCAGCCAGTCACCCCTCTGTCTGCAAATATAGCATGGCACTGAGGAGTTCTTTATCTGTTCTTCATTTAAAATCCCATATTGTTCCCTTCTTGACAACTGACTCATGGTAAACATCTCACATGAAGGGGAAAAATGCTCGAGATCATTCAGTAAAGCTGCTTGCCAATGTTTGTTTAGCCCGGTCACCTGCAATTGGGACCAGCCTCTCTGGTTAATCACCTGTAATTCTCAGAGAGTCTCTCCTACCCATCATTGCAAACAGGGCTTTGCTGCTGCTTAACAATTTTGAGGAGTCTTATGCCAGATTCCCCTAGGACCTCATTGGCTTCCAGTCTGGAGTTTAAATGATTTTCTAAATAAGAAGCACTGAAAGGTCAGCAGGTCTTTTCTTGTGGGTGGGTGGGATGGATGGTGACAAGAAATGCATCAGCGAGTTAGTTATTTTACTTATATGATGCATTGCCTGCCCCAGAAAAATCACCCAGAGATTCCCTGAATGTTCACGGGAGACTTCCTTAGAGCAAGAGGATTCCTCAGGAGGGGTGAACAGTAGGGATCTTTGAAAAGGGTGAGAAAAAGCCTAGTGTCATATTCTTGCACAGGATACACACATATGGGGGGGGGGAGGATTTTTTTTTATTTCAGGTGTGGGGCTTAGAAGTGGAACAAATCAGTGTTTTGTTAAAGCAAATATTAACATATGCCTGGGAGGGGAAATCAGTTAGACAATATCTCCACTTAGCTCTGTTGGTCATTATTGTGTCGCAGCTGTGCAGTCCCACCAGCAGAAGCGCTAGCATAGCCTGGTTTCAGGGGGGTTTCTGCCGTGTTATCCAGCGTAGCTCAGAGAGGGCAGCTGTATCAAAGGCTTGTGGGCAGTCTACACTAATGCACCTTGCTAACTTCACAGAGGAGTGGGAGGCAGATTTCCCCAAACAGCCCAATATACACAAACCTCTAGTGCCTGTCTGTGTGGTGTTGTGTCTGCTAAATTCTTAAGGGATGTGGCACAATGTGTGACTCTTTTCCTCAGGAGCAGTAAAGGAAGAACATGGTAGAAGCTGACACTTACCAGCTGGAAAAGAGGAAGATCTAGCAGCTAGCTGCAAAATGGCTACTTTAGGGCTGAAGGAACCTAAGAGCTGCTAAATTTAAAGGGCCAGTCACAGAGAGGCATGCTGGGAAAAAAGGTTATATAAGTAGGCAGCCTTGCGGCAGAGTGTAGTAATATAGGCTAGGCATTCACAAAGCAAGGGGCATCTCCATAAAGGGCAGCTTCTGTGTGTTTTAGGGTATTGCTACCTTATAAGTCAAAGACAGGTATCTTAGGGCTGGGTGCACTTGCTTTTCCTACATTCTAATTCCACTGGACATCAAGAGCTTAGAAGTTTAAACTGAACTTTCCAAGCTGTTTTGTTTTGATTATGAGATAGGGGGTGGCTGGGAGAGAAGAGAGCAAAGCAAAAGTGGAGGGAGACAAAAAATCTTGCGACCCTAAAAGAGACGAATAGCTGAGAGCAGGAAGGGAGGGTGTAAAAAGCAGTAAACATTCTGTATGTTGGCCTTCTGCTTGTGCTAGCCTGGCTTAGGAGGAGCCCTTCTGTCCACTATACAGCCCCTTGAGCTCAAACACTAATTTTATTCCCCCTAAAGAAATAGGATGAGCTTAGACACACAGATAGGGGCTGGAATGAACCATAGTGATCATCGACTCTGATCTCCTTTGTAACACAGGTTATAGACTTTTTCACCCCTAGTCCCTGCTTCAAATTCCCTAATGTGGGTTTGAACTAGGGCACATCTTTTTAAAAGTTTAACCGATAGAAAGAAGAGTTTGCAAAACCTCAGATTCCACTCGCTTCAGTTACCCACATTTCCAAGTGCCAGGTTCATCATAATAATGCTAAGCTCAAATAGCTAGTCACAGGGCTCCCACCTTTGTCTTTCTGGCATGGCCTCATTCCTCCAGTCCTGTCTTCTAAACTAGTTCTGGTGTATTTTTCTTAAAGACGTCAGACCCTTTAGAAATGTCAAAGATTCACAAAGAGGAACGGATGGTACTTTATCAATCTGAATCCATTGAAACCTGCCTCTCTGGAAGAACAGGAACCTCAAACCGGTTAAAAGCTCTCCAGCTCTTATTAGCCCGCTCCCTATTTTTTAAATGTTAATGTTCCACTGAAAGGGGCCCAATGTTAACAAGACAGCCTTTCAACAAGGAAGCCACATTTCCAGATTCACTCCCCTTCGCGTATTCTGGGTCCTCACAGTTGTCTGGTCATGGGCTCGTCTTGTTACCAAGGTTTTCCTAGGGGCTATCCATACGGTGTTTAGAAAAAGGAATGGGTTTTGTGCTGGATTATTTGTGCTTCTGTCATCAAAACCATCAACCCAAGACAGATAACTGGTTTAGGGCCAATGCTAAACTGTAGGCATAGTTGGTAGTAATCCAGATAGAGAGATAGTCCTGACATACCACAGCCTTCGGAAATAAAAGTAGGCCTCTGCCCCTGAAGAAAATGTTCTGAGCTTGCCCTTTTTTCCAAGGAAGTGATGGGGTTTCGCTAAAGAGCACTGATGTCTCGGGTTACAATGTAGAATTTCAGCACTATCTGGAGATATTTGCAGGAGCTACAGTCAAACCAGACCACCTTTCTAGTTTTCCTTTATCAACGTGTTTGCAACTCCCTGGTTCAGGTCAGATGAAACAATAATAAACAATGGCAATGGGACCTAATCTCTATCCGTGCAGTGCAGGAATTATGGCTTTCACTGTCTTGTGTTTTCCTTAGTTGAGATCTGAGGATTCATTAGAGGCACTGTGCCACTGCAGCGACCTCAGGTAGCAAAGCAACCTGCAGCTTCTACAGTGCCCATCAGTAAGGATTCTGCACCCCTCACGAGGAGATAGTCTCATAGGAGACTGCATTGCTACAAGCCATTATTTCCATGCAAATTCCCAGGGATATACACTAATGGCACCACATAATATGGTGCCCTGAGCACTATGATAATCAGATCACCATTACTTCATGCAAACCACTATAGAATTTTGCTTCCTCTCTCTTAACACACGTCCTAGTCTGAATTAGCTCAATTATCCATCTACCCCAGTGAGCTGAACAGTGGCTCTCCCACTGGTCATGCCTCAGTGGCTCTTCAGAATTAATGAATATGTTTGACCTTGAACTGGGATCCCTAGAAATAAGCAGTGGCATCAGTACAGATTAGAGCAGGGTAGCCAACTGAAAACGAATGATTTATTCATTGACTCAGACTATAGCTCTTTTTCTGTTTACCCCTTGTCCATAAACAGAATGTGATATTCTAGACTTTATCTGTTCGTTGAAATTATGTCCTGGATAACTCTTAGGAATGATTCTTGGTCTGTAGGATACAGTTAATTGAGAGTATCCATTGCTTTAAATGAACTGAAGAGAGCTCACAGAGATACAGGCCAGTGAAGGAGGGAAAGTTGAGAAGGGGGAGTTGCCTGGAGGAGGGAAAGTGAGTTGAGACCTAGCAACAATCGAAAGAGAGAGCAGCTGTTTCTCACCTGTTGCCATACAGTGTGGAAATTTCTTGTGTGCTGATTCTGGAACGAGGAGAGAGAGTCCAAAGTCAGAGGCTGAAGCGGGGTCCTACCAAATAACATGCTAGTAAAATCTTGCAGAGATTTGAAAAGGTAGAATGGGCTCCTTCTAGACTCTGCCATTGTCAGGACCATTCCCATTGTTGCTTTGACTCTCGACTGTCAGGGCTGGGACATTTTAACACTAACATCCATCAAAACCAGTGGATACCAAAGAGATGAAACCAAAGAGATCCAATAAGATGAATCTCTGGTCAAATCACTTGTTTTCCATTTTTTTCTCCTTTCTTCCCTGTTTCCCCATCATGTCACCAGGAGTATTTGCCAGCAGCCATTAGACAATTTTTACAAGATTATTGAAATAAACCATTCCCTGTACCACAGGATGTTGTACAAGTGATAGAACCAAGCTTCCCGCACAGAAGGTGAGGCAACCTCATGGTGTGGATTGCACACCCCTCCCAGCTTTTGAAAGGAAAAGAAAGTGATCCTTGCGAATGTCATTAGTGCTATCTCCAGACATTATTATCAGTACAGCCCTGCTGTGTAGAGTCTAAGGCCTTGTCTACACTACAGGACTATTTCGAATCTACTTAATTCGAATTTGTGGATTCGACCTTATGAAGTCGAATTTGTGTATCCATACTAAATACACTAATTCGAACTTCTGAGTCCACATTAACGGGGCCGGCGTCGACTTTCGAAGCGGTGCACTGTGGGAAGCTATCCCACAGTTCCCGCAGTCCCCGCTGCCCATTGGAATGCTGGGTAGAGCCCCCAATGCCTGCTGGGGGAAAAAATGTGTCGAGGGTGGTTTTGGGTAACTGTCGTCATTGAACCGTCAATCACGCCCTCACTCCCTCCCTCCCTGAAAGCGCCTGCGGGCAATCTGTTCGTGCACTTTTCTGGTCAGTGACAGCGTGGACGCCACAGCACTGCAAGCATGGAGCCCGCTGCGATCCTCGCCGTTTTCTCCTCCTCGCACTTTATCGTCCACCTCTTCCACATTCAGCTGCTGAGAAATTGGGCTACTTTTCAATGGTTCTGCAAGCACTGGGGGACCATAGGGGACGTTTTACCAACATGAACGTCGTATGGCCGGGCAAGGTTCCTGATGCGTGTGTTCTCAGGAACTGTGGGCTGCTCAGACGCCTGCTGGAAGGTAGTTTCTTCCCGTACCACGAAATAACTGTTGTGGATGTGCATTTGCCTATAGTGATCCTCGGTGACCCAGCCTGCCCGCTAATGCACTTGCTCATGAAGCCCTATACAGGCGCCTGGGACAGCGACAAGGAACTCTTCAAATACCAGCGAGCAGCGTGACCTGTGACTGTTCAGTTTCTTTACAGAGAAGCTGAACCTGCCCCTGTTTCTTTACCCAGTTACTGTTGACTCTCCTCTTCGGTTAAATACCCCGTTCTCCCCGTTTCCTCCACTTCCAAGACACGTGTAAAAATAAAATACATGTCACACTGTTACTGAGGAGAGGTTTCTTTATTCATGACTTTTCGTTAAAGGGTCGAAACTGGAACGCAGACTGCGGTGGGTAGGGTGTGCGCTGATGTAAAGACCGCCTCTAAACTCAAGGAATGACAGGCTCCTGCTCCTACAGCGGTCCGCATTGCCGGACTGCTTGTTTCAACGGAGCCTGCCATCCCTCCTTTTTGGGATTCTGTGTGCGGGGGGCTATGTGGCCTTGTGGCGGAGGAGGACGGATACAGATTCCTCTGCTGCGTGACTCAGCGGTCCACGACAAGGACCGCTGTATAAGATCTGTACCTGCCCTCCCCCGCTAAAAAGTCACATCCCCACCGCCCACACAGAACCTGGAAACCACCTCCCATACCGACCACGGTGCCTGCTGACTGCACTGTGTGTGTTACCCGCTGCTGATCCGGCCCCCGTGTCTGTACCCTGCGAAAGGTGCCTGTCCTATGCAATTAGCAACGCACTTCCCCACGCACCCCATTCAAACACAGTCTTCAGTGAAGAAACATGACGGAAACAGTACTTAACAGCAAAGTATTTTTATTACTTAAGTACACAGTTATGGGATGGGACTGGGATTGGGACTTGTTTGAGTCCGGAAGGGAAGGACTTATGCAAATGTAGGGTAGGAGAGCTTTTGGTTACTTGAGCACTCTGCTGGGGTGCAGTGACAGTATTCACGGCCCAGGGCGGGCATCCTCCTGGTTATTTGAGGTGAGGGGGGAATGTGACTTTGTGGCGGGGGAGGGCAGTTGCAGAGATACTGCCGGGGGCTCTGTCCTGCAGCGGTCCTGCAGAACATACACAAGTCGCCGGAGCGTGTCCGTTTGCTCCCTCAGTAGTACAAGCATTGCTTGAGTCGCCTGCTTGTGTTCCTCACGCCACCTCTCCTCCCATTCGCTGTGTGAGCGCTGGTACAGAGAGACTTTCTCCCTCCACTGCCTCTGCTGGTCCGCCTCGGCTAGGTAGCAGCCCACACATTCATCGAAAATCGTGTCCCTTGTCTTTTTCTTTCGCCGCCTAATCTTCGCCAGCCTCTGCGAGGTGGATGCTGTGGCAGGTCTGGAGACAGTGGAAGCTGTGAGATGGGAAACAGTTAGTTAATTCCTTGCAATGATACTTTTTTGCGAACAATTAACTGAGTCTAGGCTGTCTCTGTGAATTTTTTGTTGAGACCCCTGTGCCTGCTGTTGCACAAATCATTTGCGCGGTGGATTCTGGGTACATGTCGCCAGTCATTCCTTCCTCCGGGAAAGCAATGGCAGACAATCATTTCGAGCACGTTTTCCATGAAATGCCCTGGCACACGCCATAGCGTGGCAACAATGGACCCTATTTTGCCTTTTGTATATGTCACCGTATGTGTACTGGATGCCGCTGACAGAGGCGGACCAGCAGCGCTACACAGCAGCATGCTTATGCTTTTGCATGACAGCAGCGATGGTTACCAGGCATACTGCACCGTCTACCATACCATGAACTGGTAAGAAGACGGTAATAAGATGGTCATGGTTACCTGTCCTTTTGCACTGCGCCATTTGGTGCTGTCATAAGTGCCCCTGGTCGATCAGCCAGGGGCGCAAAAGCAAAATTTGGGAATGACTCCCCGAGTCAATCCCTCCTTTTTGGGTATCTAAAAATAGAATCAGTCCTGCCTAGATTATGGGCAAGTGTACTAGAGAACCACTGTATCATACAACCAGAGACCACAGCTGCTCTCTGTCCAATCCTGCATAAATTTTGAGCTGAACGCTATTCACAGGGTGTGCTCCTGAAACAACCCCAGCTGTTCATTCCGTTCTTCCCCCAGCCTTCCTGGGTTCCAATACCATTGTCCCCCCACTTGTGTGATGAAGTAATATAGAATGCATGAATAAGACACAGGTAGTCGTTTGTGAGAAATGAGTGGAAGGAAGCCTCCAGCTGCAATGATAGTCCAGAGATGACATTAAGGGGTGTGGAGGAGGGAGCCACTCATCCCTCTGCTAGTCCAGGGGCAATTGAATCTTTTCTTTACAATGAAGGGTGGGGGCTGATGGAGCTCAGCCCCCTGTTGCAATGATGAGGACGGTTACCAGCCATACTGCACCATCTACCATGAAAAATTAGCAACAGGCGGCCTTGACCGACCTGTTCCAAGCAAGTTGGTACGGTCGTTATGGTTACCAGTCCTTTTGCACTGCCCCATGTGCCAATAGGCTGATGATGAGGATGGATTTCCATCTTATTGTACCATCAGCCATCCATAGCGTGGGGGGAGCAAGGATGTTGGTGTTGAGTGCTGCACCATCGCGTCTATCTGCAGCATTCAGTACAGATACGGTGACATGTAAAAGAGTCAACAGAGGATTGTTTTCCCTTTAACTTCTGGGGGTCGGGGGGCTGCATAAATTGCCGAGCTATGCCCCGACCCACCGCGGACACTGTGTTTGACCCTAGAAGCATTTGGAGATCAGCCAAGAATGCAAATGCTTTTCGGAGACAGCAGGAACTGTGGGATACCTTGCGTCCTCGTTCCCCCCTCCCTCCATGAGCGTCCATTTGATTCTTTGGCTTTCCGTTACGCTCGTCACGCAGCTGCGTGCTGAGTCTGTGCTATGCCGTCTGTCCGTTTATTTATTAAAAATACTTTGGACCAGGCGTAACGTAACATTTCTTCCCCTACTTAGATGCAGGAGTCTCCGAGCGAGATCACCGTGAGGACGGGCACTGAAGGAGATAGAGAGCGCATGCTGCGTGAAATCTAGCACGAACCACGGACCTATGCAGCCGTGCTCTGGGAGGCAGTGCTCCCTGAATACCGCGTGAAAGCCTCGCGCGGAAAAGTGTGCTACCACGGAGCACCCAATAAGGCAGCTCTCCCCAGGAACCTCCTGCTGATGCTTATCGATTAACGGCAGGAGAGCTTCGTGGCGTTCTCCCAGGAGGATTTCTGTTCTATCACCATATATACAGAGACCTCCTTTTCACACACTTCAGATTCCTGTTATATTAAGAATAAAAGTTAACATGGTTAAAGCACTTACCGACAGATCCTACCCCTGATTCAGGATCCGGGTTCCTGGCCGGGGAGGGTTGGTAGGGGATCTCCGTGACGGTGATGAATAGATCCTGGCTGTCGGGGAAACCAGCGTTGTAAGCGCTATCGCCTGCCTCGTCCTCCACAAACCCTTCCTCATCTTCCCCGTCCGTGAACATCGTCGAGGAACTGTCCGTCGACACTGTCCCATCATCAGAGTCCATGGTCACTGGTGGGGCAGTGGTGGCAGGCTCCGTAGCGTCCGTTGGCCGCTTTGATTTTTTGGTAGGCTTGTCTGGGGTCCTTGATTTTCACGCGGCGCTGCGTTGCATCCCGGCTGTATCCTCTGTCTGGATCATGGCTTTGGAGACCTTCTCGTAGGTCTTTGCATTCCGTTCGTTGGAGCGCAGCTCCGAAAGCACAGACTCCTCGCCCCACACACCGATCAGATCGAAGAGTTCCCGGTCAGTCTATGCCGGGTCCCTCTTTCTATTCAGAGATTACATGAACTCCTCTGCTGGAGAGCTCTGCATTGCTGCCGGTGCTGCGGAGCTCGCCCCGATGTGCAACCAGAACGTCAGATTCAAACCGCCCAGACAGGAAAATGAATTCAAATTTTCGCGGGTCATTTCCTCTGTGGCTGGGCAGAGAATCCAAGCTCGGGCTGCTGTCCAGAGCGTCAACAGAGTGGTGCACTGTGGGATAGCTCCCGGAGCTACTAAGTTCGATTTCCATCCACACCTAGCCTAATTCGAACTAGCCATGTCGAATTTAGCGTTACTCCACCTGCCGGGGTGGAGTACCAAATTCGAACTAAAGAGCCCTCTAGTTCGAATTAAATGGCTTCCTGGTGTGGACGGTTGAGCGGTTAGTTCGAATTAACGCTGCTAAATTCGAATTAAAGTCCTAGTGTAGACCAGGCCTAAGAGGTCCTCACTCAGCTGATGGATTGGCTGCAGATGATCTCTGAATGGAGCTATGGCAGCAGAGGATGTGCTCCTAAGATCCACCATCATAAATCCTTATTTTCAGAGATTTACAGTAGGAATCGAAAAATCCAAAATCATTAGTTTCCTCTTCCTCCTTTTCTTTCTCTTCGTGTAGTAATTTCAATTTCTGAAAGGAGACAGCACCTAATCCAAAGCTCTAGGAGCCCTGTGGTAGCTAAAAATCACGTACAAAAGTGTACATATTTTGTTGCTTCCTTCCCAGGAAGCTAAATTAATCTTCTAATTTAATTAAACTGCTCATGAAGGAACCTCAACTTTAAAATCCAGGCCCTAATTGAATGTGTTCCTACATCACTGCCTGAGGGGCCAGTTTAATTGAAAAACCTCATTCTATTTATCATCTCTTGTCTGATTTTTTGATAAGTTTTTTTTTGTCCTTCCTTTTTGACCATGTTTCTATTCCACTGCTTCCTTTCACCTCTCAAGCTTGGACACATTTCCTTTCCCATTGGCATGTTTATCTCTGTACCCTCTATCAGGGGCGGTTCTAGGGATTTTGCCGCCCCAAGCACGGCAGGCAGGCTGCCTCCGGCGGTTTGCCTGCGGAGGGTCCGCTGGTCCCGTGGCTTCGGTGGACCTCCCGCAGGCACGCCGCCGGAGGCAGCCTGCCTGCCACCCTCGCAGTGCCGGCAGAGCGCCCCCCGCGGCTTGCCGCCCCAAGCACGCGCTTGGCGTGCTGGGGCCTGGAGCCGCCCCTACCCTCTATACCCTTTCCTGCAGCCTGCATTATCGCCATTTCGTGTGCCTACCTCTTATCTGATCTCTTAAAGGCCGGGATTACCTTCTGGTTCTCTGCGACTCTGTGTCTCTCTGCCCCCTCCCCTCACTATTCACAACCACCCCCACCCCCACTGCTTTCATCTGCATCTATATAACAGTGCCCCAGGTTCTCTTCTCCCTATACATTTATATTTCTGTAGCAAAAATAAGACTTTGCAGATAACAAATCTTGCTTTCTATACCCAGTGTGCATTTTGTTTACCTTTTTTGACGTGCATATTCAAAGGCCCTCATCCATCTGGTTCTGCAAACCTAACATGCCGGAGTGAGGTTTAAATGCTGTTGTGCACACTCCAGCATCTAAGTGGCATCCATGAGCTTTGCCCTGTGTATGGAGTTGAAATTTTCCCCTAGAGGAGGAGGTTGGTGTGGTGTATTGAGGACTGTGTTGGAATTACAAGGTGGAGAAGGTTTCCTGATTGCAGGCTAAGGGACTCTATAGGGAAGTGTGCTGTCAGAGTCAGTCTGGTATTGTATGTTTTTTTTTAACTTCTTTGTGGGTATCCTGTGAACATAAAAGTTGGGAACGTAACAACTGGTGGTGAACAAACAGCATGGCCTCTTGAACGCCAAACTTATTGGTGCCATTGTGTTATCCGTATGAGGATGTTTTCTTGTAAGGTCCACAGAAGTAACAACTAACTGGTAGGGGAAAAGATAAAGAAGGCAAGCTGGCACTGCAATCTGTTTCCCCTTCTCTTGAAGTTCTGCACTGACCTGGAAGAACTGTGAGACTGTTTTTGAGCACAGGACAGATCGAGTTGTGAAAATGATAGGTGGGGCCTTGTTGAATCGCAGGGAGTCATCCTGTTACAACTGGAGCCTGGTGATGAAAAGTGTTAGAAGGGACGAAGAAGGGAAGAGTAGGAGAGAGGGACAGAGGCGGTCTAGGCATCACAGGGGGTCCAAGATGCGACAAGGAAAGTAGGTAACATTTCAACAATGCATTTCCAGGCAGGCGAAGAATAACCTCAGAATCCTGTGTCTGCAAGGCAGCACCGTGCTTGGATGGGGGCGGAAGGCTTGCTTAGCACAAACTGTAAATTAATATTGTTGTTACATCTCTTCAAAGTGACAAATACCAGCCCACAGTTGAGTGGCATCATCAAAAGGAGAGAGTCAAGTATGTCTGGTTGCCCTGACAGTCCTCACCACATTTGGGTTGTGTTTACTTAAGGGATAATGACTCCTTGTCAGGACTAATTTTTTAAATGGTGTGACAACCATTTATCAGATGATTGGTGTCATTTGCTGTTGCTCACATCCACCCGGGCTGCCTATCTGCTCCTTTGTATACAAAATGACTTCAAATTATGCCACGTTTTCTTGGAAGATTTGCAGGAAGGCATGGGGTGGAAATACAGTGGGTCATGTATTGCTAAACCTTCCTGAGATGACTTGGATAAGTGGCAAGTTACTAGAAAAAGTTTAAAATAAAATCCAATATTGTGGGCAGGAAAATAAAAGAGAGGTTGACCATATGTTCTATGGATGGGTGAAGAAGCAATTTGTGGTCCAAATTCTGCCCTTAGTTAAAATGTGTAATACCAATGCAATCAGTGAAGTTATTCTGAATTTACCCTAGTGTAACTAAGTGCAGAATGTGTCTAGATCTCTATTTACCTGGCCATTCCCCATTCTTGGAGTCCCACCCATCCATAAAACATCTGTGCTGTGTAAGATGGGGGAAGTAGGTTGAGTCTATTTCTCTACAGTTCTTGTGTTTTTCTTACTCTTCCTTTCTGGAGACAGAAAGCAGTGAAATGCCCATGGGTATTAACAATTTGCCCAGATTTCCCCACCTAATGATCACTTACATGAAAAGGCACCTTAAACTGTGGGTCTCAAAACCCTAGACAATGTCCCTTTTTCATTTACAAGGGACCTACAGCACCATCAACGAGCTGCCAGTTTGTGGGACCCAATACCAGTCCAGCTGTAAAGCTTCTTGCAAAGCTACTATGGATTCCCCCTTCCAACTCATTTTATGCTCAAATGGCCTTGCCTGTCCTTGGCAGATGTGATTCATTATGCAAGCAGAACGGCATTGAATTTGCTGCCTATGATGGACCAGTCTGATGGGGATTAGTTGAGTAATCTTTATTATATAATTCTTTATACATAGCATAATTAGATCTCATGCAAGGAAGCACCCTCTCCATTAATGAAGGGGGACAGAAGACTGTTGTTGTTAAGCCCACTGCAAACATACTTCTCTACTGACAGCTAAAAAGTTGATGCTATGAAATTAGTTGCCCCTTTGGTCAAATATTCATTATTTATCATTATTCATCTTGCAAAATAAAGACTCTCATAACTTTACTGCATTGGTGTCTAAATGGCCAGCAAGGGTTTGCCATGACAAAATCTTGACCTTGATCAAGGACAAATAAAATAGAGCAGCACAGCAAGTTAGACAAACTGCTATTCTACTAGAGAATACAGATTTGCTTTTCATCTATCTAAAGGTCAGTGGACTAGATGCTCAGCTGGTGTACATCAGCCTTGCTGCATTTACGTTGATGGAGTGACTCTGGTTTGATCTCATCTGGACCTCTGGACCTGTGTATGCTCTTTCATAGTTCATGTTGTCAGTACGTTAGCAAGATTTACTTTCCTCTGGACAGAATGAAACCATTGTGGGAGGCAAAGCCAACTGCCAGACTGCAGTATGCCTACTAGACCAAGCATGGAGTCATGTCACTCTAATTACAGGAAACACTTGCAGTATGTTGTCATCTCATTCCTATATGATTGTTGGATGCCAAGTTAAAATGCAGCCGAGTCCCCAGAATGAGGGAAATTGGTTGTTTTCTGACCTTGGGCGTCGAATGGTATTAATAGTGTGTGCCTGTGTCGTTTGTCAAGCAGCTCATTTGCTCTGACAACTTTGGAGGATTTCTTTTCCTGAGTTAGATGGCCCCTTAAAATAACTGATTTCAACATCTATCCTGCAAAATACTTGAAAGAGAGAAGAGTGAAAGTGGGATGCAGGGAAGATGAGTAATCATATTTAATGGTATAAATCTGTGAGCATAGGAGCAGTTATATGGCAGTTGTATGACAGTATGTGAGGGAATCTCATCACCTCCATATATTTTGGACATTTATTCTGTAAATTCTCTGTGGTATTCCTGGCCTGATCTTCAGACACTTGAGGATAGGGCTTCCATGATGTATGTTTGACTCGTTTTCATACACAGTTAGTGCAGATCATTTCAACTGGAGTTCTCCTCATGGACGGCTTGCAAGGTTGGATTAAACGTGCATAGACACATGTTAGAGGAACACATTTCAAAACCAAATATATGAACTCTGGGCTTGGCAGGTAAGAAAAGAAGGAACGGCTTTTCTAGTTGTCAGATGAAAGTTAATGTGAACTTGTGAAGCACTGAATGTAAACCGTGGAAGAAGGAACATGAGTACTATCCAGGGTTCTAGTCGTCACTGGGCAATACTAATTTATGGGGCTAACATGCCAGGGATGACAATCAAAGAAGGGCCTGGATAAAGACCTCAGGGCAAATCTGTCTTGAGATTGGAAAGAAAAGTCCTAAGGATGCTAAATGTGAGGTCTGAGTCCCTGTGAATGTTGAAATACCTGACAGACAGGCAGGAAGGTCATGTAAGTGTAATGATGGATTATTAAAGCTGTCTCCACTGTTGAGAGAAGAGCTGTCCATGTGCTGAAAAGAGAAATATCCAGGAGCCAGAGGGAATTAGGCCTCCGATTTGTGACCATGGAGCCATGTTGGAGACAGCATTTAGGTCAGAGATGGAGGGGAAAAAAGGCAAACTGGATTATTCAGTCTCCTGGATGGTAATTGATTCTCACCTAGGGACCAGTGAATTCGCCTGTGGGAAGCACAGATCTTTCACTGACCCTTGTCCCTTAATAAACAAATGAAAAATAATTGTTAACAATAACAATTCTGACCTTTTAAAATGTATTTTCTTAGCTGATCTGAGAAAAGGTATCTAACCACACTTTTCATGGTATTTTCCCTAATTTGCATTAAAGTGTAACACAAACTACAGGGCAGAAATAAATTCTACTGCCTGTAGTTAGACATGCATAATGAAGCCCTAGGAGAGACTAATTTTTTTATTTGTATCATGACAGCACCAAGAAGACAGGGCCTCATTATTCCAAGAACAGTACAAACAGATCAGAAAAATATGGCCCCTGACCAAAAGAATTTCCCGTCCAAATTAATCTCATCTCATTGATCTTTGAAAGGAAGAAGTTTCATTTAATCAAAAACTGAGGTCTTCTAATCCGTCACCCAACTGCTGGGAAGCAGATGTTGATTCTGAGATATAGTCTGACAGATTTTAATTGAGGGGACAATCATCGATTTTAATGCTCATTTTGATCTTCAAGTGTAGCCTCCCACACATGACAGCATGGATAGAGATAGCTTCTGCTACAGCTTCATATGACATCACTATTGACTTCCCTAAAGATCTTGCCCCCAGGCCCTCCAGCAAAAAGAGAGATGGGTGGGGAAATAATTTCTAATTTTTTTAAAGTAGAAAAAGGGTGTGCTTTTTTTTTTTAGGCTGAGGCTACATTTATTCATGAGAGAGAAGAAATCATAAAAAGGGGGGTGGGAGTAATTTTCCCTTCACGGGTCACTTGGCACTTCTACAAAACGATGTGTCTTAAGAACAGAATCCACATCACCTGAATCCCAGCACTGTGCCTATTCAAGAAGTGCCAGTGGGCGGGGAATGAATTGGGGGAACCATAGCTCCACCCCCTGCCCAGTGCAAAATATTTCCCTGTTTGAGCAGGTGGGGCAAAAAGCACATAACTGTGTGCCCAGAACCTGACTAAACTCAAGGGGCCCGTGCCTACAGTCAGTGGCAGCTCTTCTGGTCCAGTGACTGTTAGGTCCAGCATATCTCTGTAACAACCTCAGTATGACACATTCCTCTGCCTGATTGGTCTTCTGTCTGTCTTTCCTCTGCTCCCTTCATCCTCTCCCACTTCTCTTCCTTCCTCTGTTCTCTCACTCGCTCTTTCTCCTCCTTCCTCCTGCTCCCTTCTTCTTTTCATCCTCCCTTTTCTCTTTTCCCTGACTTCCTTCCCTCCTCCTCTCTCTCCCTCCCCTCAGTCCTTTCTCTGCCCCCTTCCTCCCCCTCCCACTTCTTGCTCCTCCAGATCCTTGTAAATCCTTTTTGACGTCTGAGCTTTTGTTTCCCTCCTTCCTGCCCCTGCTGGGACTTTACGCTACCTTTTCTGTTTACACTCATGTCTATGCAAATTCCGCATCGGCTAACCCCAAGAAAAATGCCCCGCCGAGACCAGTTTGCTTCTTGCAGAGCAGACAGCCCTTTATGACACAACAATGAGTCAGCACCGCCAGGGGAGAAGGACCAGATTTATTCAGAGGGACGGCGTACGGGTTTCCAGGGCAGATGAGTGGCACTGGCTTTTGAATGACTCCCTCTTGTAGAAATTAGCTGATGCCAGTCAAGGAAAAATACAATTTGGCTTCCCTGGGAATAGGAGTGGGATAAGGAAAACATTTAGTGCAAAATGAATTTTGCTTTGCTTCTACTGTGCAGTAAGGAACACAGCCCCAATGCACTATTTAGAGACTGTCCTGAGGAGGGGTTGAGTGTGGCCTTGGACTTCTCAGTTCTCCAGAATCAGGCCCAGAATGACTTTGGGGTCGGAGAGGGGCTTTTATTGTGCCATTGGGTAGGGTACCTCAGAGTAGGGTGACCAGATGGGATGCAGAGAATATTGGGACACATGGGGGGTGTCCCACCAGCGGAGCAAAAAAAAAAGTGCAGAGTGGTCCTGGAATCCCGCCAGCAGAGAGGAAAAAAATAATGAAGTCCCTGAATCCCACCGGCGGGGGGGAGGGGGAATAGAGAGAAAAAAAATGGAGTCACAGAGTCCCGCCGGGAGCGGGGGGGAAACAAAACAAACAAACAAACAAACAAAAAGCGAAGTCCCACTGGCGGAACAAAACAAAGCAAAAAAAAAACAGGAGTGAGAAATATCGGGACAAATTGTGTCTCAGCCAAACATCGATCGGGACGCGGGACAAACGCCTATAAATCGGGACAGTCCTGATTTTCTCGGGACGTCTGGTCACCCTACCTCAGAGAGACCTGGGCTCTCACCCTGGTGCAAATGAGCCACGGCTCCATTGAAGTCAATGGAGCTGTACTGGTGTGTGAGAGATCAAAACGGGGCCCCTGTAATGTCCCTCATGCTTTACGAGGCTGTCACTCTGACACCAGAGGTCAGTGCCTTTATTAAAGATATTGGGCCAGACTCTAGCCTCTGATCCAGGAGGAACGGCAGGCAGAAGCCCAGCTTCACTGGCCAGTCAGGGACTTCCCACGATATTGGGATCCCCACGTGTCATCAGCCTAGTTACTGTGCATCATCCCACTCTCATGGCTCTCATGTAGGGGCATGACCAGGATGGAGTCCCACAGCAATCTTGGGAGGTGTTGCTGCTGGGTACAAGTTAGAGCAGCCCTAATCCCTTCCAGCCACATTTGACCCCCTCCTTTGGATTCTGCAGCACGTGGATCCAGGTTATGAACATATGCAAGTGTCCATAAATAACAGGTGAAAAGGCTACATCTCCCATGATAAAACTGTTACTATGGAATGTTCCATTCCTAGATAGGTAGCCTGGAGGGTCCTGTCCCTATACAAATAAGTGGGAATGTTAAGTCAATCGTGTGGAATTTTGGTGTCGTTTGTGGGTCTGTTCATCTTGATGGCATGTGCCAACATATTTTTTTTCTTATTCTGCCTATATCTGCCACTTAACTGTGTCTATGCATTTCAGTATTACCCACTTTGTAATCCACCATCAATTTCTCTCTGACTCACAGCATCTCATCTTAAGCAAAAGAAGAAAATGTCAGCAGATCCTTTTTTTCCTCTTTGCATGGGTCACTTGCTGGAGGATTCTCTGAGGACTTCAATAGCTCAGTCATAGGTTAGGGGTTTATTACAGGAGTGGGTGGGTGAGATTCTGTGGCCTGCATTGTGCAGGAGGTCAGACCAGATCAGGGGTAGGCAACCTATAGCATGTGTGCCAAAGATGGCACATGAGCTGATTTTCAGCGGCACTCACACTGCCTGGGTCTTGGCCACCAATCCGGGGGGCTCTGCATTTTAATTTAATTTTAAATGAAGCTTCTTAAACATTTTAAAAAACGTACTTACTTTAAATACAACAATAGTTTAGTTATATATTATAGACATAGAAAGAGACCTTCTAAAACATTAAAATGTATAGCTGGCACGTGAAACCTTAAATTAGAGTGAATAAATGAAGACTCGGCACAGCACTTCTGAAAGGTTGCTGACCCCTGGACTAGACGATCATGATGGTCCCTTCTGACCTTAAAGTCTCTGAGCTAATAAAATTCATCATTACATTTTTTCCACAAGACACCAAATTGTCCCTTTGACGTCCCACCTAGAGCAAGGAGAGAAATTTTAATGAGTTACCAGCTTCCTGTTCCCAGTTACTGTTTATTATTTAGCTGCATTGTCATCCACTCTGTAGTGGGGGGGAGAGGGGAGAGTTTACAGTTGCATCTTTTGTCAGTTGGTTTCTTATTTTACTTCTGCTAACATTGATCCTAGCCCAGCTCCCGTTGTCGTCCGTCTGGTTTGATTTTATTCCTATGGTACCTTCTCTGCTCTTGGTACCTTTGGAAGATGGGTTTGCCCTAATTCCTTTTTGTCCTGGTGGTATAAGTGGAAAGGCTAAGCTAGGATTTCCCAGTAACGTAGCATGAGGGCACTACTATGAAAATAGTGATTTCACTTATACAAGATAAGTATGTGGTAGAGGTGATTAGTAGGAGAGATTCATAATGAATCCTACTGAATCTGTAATTTTGCCCGTTGTCATGCTAACAGCACTGAAATGAGACTTGAGTGAAGGGAGCTATGGAAGCCATAGCTCAAAATTTCCATGTTTTCTGGGTTTATCTCAAGCTCACTGACCCTTTCATTTTAATATCGTGGGCTTTGATTTAATGTATAGTACTGGGCATGGCTTTGGCAATGGATAATCTCTACTTATGGTATTTTGATTCAGTTTCTATAGAGATTAAAATAATTTCCCCCCGAGACTCTGCCTCCATGTCTGAGGATGATTATCTTCTCCCCTCCCCCATAAGCTCACCTTGCTTCCACAAAGCCACCTCTCTAGATTTTACTACAGGCTGGATATCGGGCAAGGCACAGGGGAGGCAGGATATTCTCGTGTGGAATGCCATGTGGCATAGCAGCACAATAATAGCAGAAGTAGTTAAAAAAAAAAAAGCACACAGAGGCGGGTCTCTGAGTCGGGCTGACTGGCTCTAAGCCACCTTTCCACTTCCAGGACCTTCAGCCCTCAAAGGCTGAACCAGCTCCTGACATAACTAAGGACAGCCCTAGAGCTGCTCTAAGTTACACTGGCTGGACCACTAGTGATCATTCTGCCAACCTGAGAATCAGAGGAGGCTCCACCCCCACACATCTTCAGCCTGCCCAGAAACATCCTCTGTGCTGGGGCACTTGGGGTGGAGGGGTGAGCACCACAGAACAAAGGGAAGTTGCTGGTGCAGAGAGGTGCCACTGAGTTTACTGAGGGAATTAATGGTAAACTCTAGATGTCTGTCTAATTGCACATATATATAAAATAGTTGCTTCCAAAAGACAACTAAGCTTTACCTCCATAAGCTAATACTGTAGCTGGGCATGTCAGCTGAATTTCATGCCTACATATTAATTTCCAGGTGCCATTCTGTCTGTTTTTCCAAATACACGATATAAAGTTCATTCAGGTGTTTCTTCACAGGTAATGTTTTGAGTGCCCAGAATTCCTGCATTACCTTAATTCTGTATGCAAACGGAAGTCCGCGAACAAGGTCTAACAGTGTCAAACAAGGTCTAACAGTGTAGCTGGGAAGGTTTTCACAGCACTGGGCACACTAGGAAAACAAAAGATCATATTTAACATACTCCTGAGTGCCCCAAAATATCAGTCAGAGCTATTATCTTCAGAGTTACAAAGCCATGTGCCAGAGAAATGCTTTGGTTTGAAACATGGGTTGTTGAATATAGCGAATGTCACAAAACGTTGGCCAAATGGAACCAGAAAGTTTGAACAGGCTGATAAAGGCAATGGGAAATTTCCCACCAAACTTCAAAATATTTTCTTTTCCCTATTTTATTTCATCTTTGGTTCTCCCTCCCCCATTCCCACATATGAGGTCCTGGAGGGTAATTGTATGTTTCATGGTTTATGGGGGCTGCTTAATCATAAAAGAAAGGTCCTGGCCCTGAATTCACAGAGTGGCCCTTTCTCAGTTTTGCTAAAGCTCTGTCTTCACAGAGATTATGCGCTAATCTTAATTAGCATTTGGAAGAGGAGAAGAGGAGCTTTTACCCTGCATTATTCATCTTTGATCTGACTCGCTTCCTTTCATTCTGGAAAAAAAACAATTCAAAGACTTCCAGGATGCTCGGTCTAATGGGATTGACCAGAGGCACTGTCAGTCTTACTCGAGAGGGGAAAATGCGGTGTTATTGGCAATTGTTCATAAAGTCTATAATGCCCTTCTTAGTCAGCTAGCACTGATTAGGCCCATTTTCAAATGAGGTTGTATGAGCTTTTCCCTAGGTGATTCCCATTCAGGATACCACAATGCCTTTCATCCCAGCAATATTGCTTAGCTTTTTAATCACTAGAAGACTTAAGGTTTGCAGACTCTTAAATGAGGTTTAACAAGGCAGTCATCTGTATACATTTTAATAGAATAATTGATTTTTTTTAAAATAGCCATTATTTAATAAATGCACCCAGGATAAGCACGTCAATTTTAGCCTGTGAATGGGGAATGAATTCTCCCTCCAAACCCACACATTTTGGAGGAGTAACTGACAGAATGAATAATGTTGGGAATCATTAAGAAAGGGATATATAATAAGACAGAAAATATCATATTGCCTCTATATAAATCCATGGTATGCCCACATCTTGAATACTGCATGCAGATGTGGTAGCCCCATCTCAAAAAGGATATATTGGAATTGGAAAAGGTACAGAAAAGGGCAACAAAAATGATTAGTGGTATGGAACAGCTTCCCTCTGAGGAGAGATTAATAAGACTGGGACTTTTCAGCTTGGAAAAGAGACAATTAAGAGGGGATATGATTGAGGTCTATAAAATCATGACTGGTGGGGAGAAAGTAAATAAGGAAGTGTTATTTACTCCTTCTTGTAATATAAGAACTTGGGGTCACCAAATGAAATTAATTGGCAGCAGGTTTAAAACAAACAAAAGGAAGTATTTCTTCATACAATGCAGTCAACCTGTGGACTTTGCCAGAGGATGTTGTGAAGGCCAAGACTATCACAGGGTTCAAAAAAGAACTAGATAAGGTCATGGAGGATAGGTCCATCAATGGCTATTAGCCAGGATGGGCTGGGATGGTGTCCATAGCCTCTGTTTTCCAGAAGCTGGGAATGAGTGACAGGAGATGGATCACTTCATGATTACCTGTTCTGTTCATTCCCTCTGGGGCACCTGGCATTGGCCACTGTCGGAAGACAGGATACTGGGCTGGATGTATGTTTGATCTGACCCAGTATGGCCGCTCTTATGTTCTCATGGCCTGGCTTTATGGCTTACATCACAAGTGGGGCTGAGTTTGATGGTCTCATCCTAGTCTCTAGTAAATGTCTGTCCACAGCACAATCACAAAACCACCATATAGTACAACTTGCATGGGATGACCTTCCACTGACATTACTAGCAGGTTATGTTTGAATCAGAAGTATACATGCATTGGCCAACCAGCATGGGGGAAGACTGCACATTCTCTAGTGCCATCAGGTTGTCACTTTCCACAAAGGGAATTGCTAGGAACAAAAGGGTCATCGGCTTTGCATCAAGGTAAGCAATGCTGGAGATTTTCATAGTCACTAACTATGGTATTTTGTTCTTGTATGATGGAAACTTAACAGGCTTGTGTTTCTGTTTCTTGGTGTTCATGTTTCATGCATCACTGCTTTAGTCATTCTGATGTCCTCCTATCCAGACTGGGTATAGCCTTCGGCAACAATACATTATTAACCTCCTCTTTCTGGGCACAAGCAATCAAAAATTAATAAACTCACAGAAAGTATTTCAGTTCAGCTAACTCCTTTCATCCTCTTTTTCCCAGCCAGCACTGTCAATACAATGCATTTGTTGAGCTGCCAGAACCTCATTGCAGTGGAAGTGGAATTTTGCCATTGAGTAAAAGTAAAAAAAGGGAATTTTCAGCACAGAGGCTTTATCAAAGTTCAAAGAACAGGAGTACTTGTGGCACCTTAGAGACTAACAAATTTATTTGAGCATAAGCTTTTGTGGGCTACAGCCCACGTCATCGGATGCATAGAATGGAACATATAGTGAGGAGACATATATACAAACAGAGAACATGAAAAGGTGGGAGTTGCCCAACCAACTCTAAGAGGCTAATTAATTAAGATGAACTGTCAGCAGGAGAAAAACTTTTGTAGCGATAATCAAGATAGCCCAGTACAGACAGTTTGACAAAAAGCTGTGAGGATACTTAACATGGGGAAAGAGATTCAATGTGTGTAATGGCTCAGCCATTCCCAGTCTCTATTTAAGCCTTTTAGAGTCTCTAAGGTGCCACAAGGACTCCTGTTCTTTTGCGGATACAGACTAACACGGCTGCTACTCTGAAACCTTTATCAAAGTTATTACTCAATACTAAAAATACTACTTTTCCAGTCGGATGTCAAATCCTCTCTCTCCAGTCAGGAAAACATGGACCTATATCTGAGGTATTATGGATCTTTTTTTAAAAAATCATCTGAGTATTAGATTCTTGTGTCCCTTTGTGTTCCATATTCTAAGCAGCCAGCTATGGTTCTCCATTCGACTCTCACAAGAGAAGATTAAATTTAAACTCTGCACCTCATCAATAAATTTACTCCCCTAATTTTTCTCGGTACAGTGCCTTGGCAAAAGACCATGTGTGGGATTTGCAAAAGCAGCATTGGCCTAGCTCTGCTCCTGTTCCATGCTAAAACTTGCACTGACTTGCATGGGAGATGAATTGAACGAATGCAGAGTGTTTGTGAAAATCTCACCCTGTGTGTGTCCTGGAAAGAAAAAGGTCTGACCATTTATAAAACTTTCCCTGTCCTGCTTATCTCCTACCTTTCTCCGACTGTCAAAGCTCCTCTGAACAGAGGAGTTACACTCGCCCAATCAGGGAACAGAAACAGTAACAATGGCATACATGACCAGTGATGACTAACCATCACAGCTCGAATTGTGCGAACTGGATACTTGCTGATCCATTCACACAGAGAGAAAACACTGGCCAAAAAACCCCACCATCAAGTACATTTGAAGAACAAGTAAATCAGGATAGTTCCCGCAGTCTGTGGGCAGGAAAAGACTACGTGCTTCATTGTGACTTATTTATTCAACTCTAATTGCAGGCACAAAACCAGAGACTGGGTTGAGGCTGCATTACAAATCTGGCCATGGATGTGCCAGCCAAATGCTGAACAGTTGTTCGTTGCTAAAGAACCTGATCCCTGATGAAAATAAAGTCTGTCTGCTGCTGAGATTTAAAACCTGAATGACAATTGTAAACTGGGCAGGATAAAAGAAGAACGATGTTGACTAATAAGTCACTGTGGATATCCAGCTGTGCTTCAGCTGAATTACTGGTAGCGTATTTTTTAAAATGTTATAAAATTAATAACACATAACAGGGCTGGATGAAGGCAAGCCTGGGCCCCGGGCCACACTGCAATATGGAGTCCCTTGACTCTGTCCCCATGACTCTGTCCCTGCAACATGGTCCCAGTTTCCAATCCCAGAGATTCAGGGGCAGAAGCATAAAGGACTCTTTTCCCTGCTACAGGAGCACCGGTAGGGGGCCACCTTCCCTTTGAGAATAGCAAAGGCAGCAGCAAAGATGATCTACTCTCCACCGAGAGAGGCAGGACTGGCAACAGGGGCCCTCAATATCCCCAGCAGCCAGGGTATGTCTGCTTGAGTTAGTAGGCTGAGCCCTCTGCGGTCTTGTCCACATCCTCTGCTGGGGTGGAGGTGGCAGAGCCCCCCCACAAGCAGTGAACCTTGGAGTTAACCTCTGGAGGCATGTGTAGGGCAGGTCACTCCTCTCAAATCAATTGTCTCAGGCTCTCTGCAGACTCAAGCAGAGACTCTGCAGACTCTGTTACATTCAGGTCAGTTTTTCTAGCTTTTCTGCATAACCACGAGGGCTTGAAACTCACCTTTTTTAATAAAAAAAAAAGAGCTTGAAATTCTGATGCAGCTACGTGAATCCAGGAGCATGGACCTATAATGTCTATGCCTTAATGAGGTGCTACATAATAAAAACAACCAAAGAGGGACGTGATCAAGGAATACCCATAATTCCTGTGTGGTTGAAGGCACTATGACTCTGCTGTCATGCCTTAATATCTGTGCATGAAAGTATCCCGGCATAACTTCCCCCACTTAAAGGTGACACAGGGAACAGAACTCTGCAGAGGGACTAGGATTCTGTCAATCAACTGACAGAAAAGCCATAGCACATGTGGTGATGTAACCAGAGAAAAAGGTTTAAACCAGCTAGTTAAGTCTCCTATCCAGCAAAGCCCTCAAGCCTGTGTTTAACTGAAGTAAATGGCTAACATTTCTACTTCAACGCCAGCTGAGGTCAGCAGCATTTTTGAGTTACTGTGACATGAGCAAGGGTGGAATTTCACAAAGACGACTGAAATGGAGACTCCTGAGAGTGGAGCTGCAGGAGGAACAAGAGAAGACATCCAAGGAAGGCAAATAAGGACAGGTCAGAACAAAGGAAGGTGGGAGATTTTCGCTTGGGCTGAAGAATCCTATATACAAACTGTCATCTTGTGAGGGAATAAGCCATTAGGCCTGCTCCTGCTCCCACTGCAATCAATGGTAAAATCCCCATGATCATCATACTCTTTCCCAAGAGCTCATTGAGTCCTATTTATAGGACTGCTCGGTTTGCAAGTGATATTTGAAAACCATCTTAAGAACAGCTCAGGGCAAAATCTGCCTAGCGCTGTGTATAAAAGCCAGAACGTTTGCAAGGGTTTTCATTAGAAGACCTCAACTTGTGTCTTCAGTCCCCTCTGATTCCTTCAATATCTGGCTGACAGATGCCATATTATCAGCCACGTTTTCATAAAATATCATTTGAATATATTAATTCAACAGCTTAGGCCAGATTTCAGATGTTTGACATCCTGAAGAATCATTAAACTGCATATGATGAAGAGATTTTATTGACCATCCAAAAGCCAATGTTACATGAATCAATGATCACGTTCAACAATAGCCTAATATTTGACTCACTCCCGGTTAATATGACCTAGCATGTGGATAGATAGACAGGGAAAGTAGCTGGAAAGTGTGGAAACTTAGAATAGCTCCAGTAGCCACAGACATTTTTTAACATGATATAAACAGAAAATGAACAAGGAATTCTTGGGATTTTCTAATGGAGACACAAGAGAATTTGTATATAGAAATTAAGAAATTGGGAGGAGATTCTGTTAGCAGGGCTGACAGCTACAATTTAGTGGCAATTTTGAAATAAGGAGATAATTGGTAAAGGGAAATATTTATCCTTGAAGAGTTGCCTCAAGAAAGTTCATCTTCTGAAATTGATATGTTGGCATATGCAGCACTGTCGTGTCGGTGCACATCAACAGGCAAAATTTTGTAACTCAAACTGACGGGCAAACAGGGGACAAGAGAATTCCCAACCGTTTTGGAGGGGGCAGCTATAGGGGATAAAAGAGGAGACAAATTATTCATGAAAATAGGTGGGGAAGAAATACAAATACTGATTTCCTTCAGTTTGGTTTCCCACCTAAAGAAGGTTTCTGGTTGTAGGATTTTTCTGGTAGGTCATTCTAGAGGGAGTGCAATCTGGTGGCTGAATGGACCAAGGACTGCTGAATTTGAGCAAAATCATACATGTCTATCTAAATTCTATGGTTCTCTCTCTTGGAACGAATCCTGCTCGCCTGAGTCATGTAATTTGTCCTGTTGAAGTCAATGGGGCTACTCACTGGAGTAAGACCAGCAGGTTTGTACCTCTTACCTTAATGCAGTAACTCTTCTGCATATTGAGCTAGTAACACACCTTTGTCCTACTCCTGCATCTGACTCTCTGAAGTTCAACAGTTCTCTTTGCAAGTCCATCAGAACATGCCTCTCGCTCTCTCCTTCCTGTACCTCACTAATTCTCACTTCAGCGTGAGCTCACCTCTCTGGTATTTTGGGTTCTCCAATTTCCTTGAGCAGTTGTTTTGATCACATCATGAACTCAGATTCATTCCAAATAGGGGGCTGGATCTTCCAGGTGGCATAAATCAACATGGCTCCAGCAAAGACAATGAAACAATGCTGATTTACACTAGCTGGAGCATCTGGCCCAGTATGTCTTGCTGGAACCAAATAAGGTATTGAGACACCTTAGACTGTCAGTGTCGTGATGACTCAGGATACGTGGAGGTGGAAATAGCAGTTTGATTGTAGAAAAAAACATTATTATTATTATTTTAGAAGAAAATGATGGGAAACCATTCTTCAGTGATTTTTCTTTGCATCCCCTCTCACAGTCCATGAGAAGGTGTTTTTCTGGAGGCGGGGAAGCTGGGCCTTGTTTGTCTTTAAAATGCCAATCAAGCCAGTTCAATCTAATTGTCTCATGAAAACCTCTATCCACTGAGTCAATCTGGCAATCTTCCCTCCCCCTTTGTTTTTTGTACAGGTTGGTCAGTAATACAAATTAAATGGGAGTTTGGGACTCTTAATCTGCCGTCCACGGTGAACATGAAACGGCAAGAAGAAAGTGGAAAAGCATATTTAAAATTCATAAAGGAGGGAGCAGGGTTAGTAGATGGACCATGTCTTCAGGGGAAAAGCAGGTCCAGTAGCTCAGGATTTGGCAGGACAAAGAAGTACTGGATAAGGCTGAATGAATCCCTGGTGTAACCTCGCTGACTTCACAAGAGTTACTCGAGGGTTGTAATTGGCCCTTGATGTTTGTTTCAGTCAAGGCAGAATCTCCATTGCACTTTAAATAGGATTTTGAATCACTCCGTGCTGGCTTAGAGTGCAGAAACAGCAAAGCCAGTCTGACTGCACTAATCCAGTGCCACTTACCTTTTAAGTGTCCTGTGAATTTAATCTTGTTTTTTCCAGACTCTTATCTACTTCCTTTTAAACTAAGGGTTGACAAACATTTAAACTCAGCCCAGGAAGAGGGAGGCGTGAGGGGAAGAATAATACATTTATCTTTCAGTTCTAGGATCAATCCCACCTGCATTATGTGTTTTCAGTGACCAAGTTTGGATCTTTGCAGGGAGAACTACTTTACCCATTCATTGGGGGAATAACGCTGCAGGGTTTTTCAGAGCACCGGGCAAATATTATCTCATGTAATTAACGCTCACAACACGCCAATGAGGTGTTGCACATAGGCATTGTTTCCCCTAGATTTATAGATGGGGAAACTGAGGTAGACAGGTTGGGTGAATTGGAGTTTCATGCATGGAGGGCTTGTAGGATAAATGGGTCTAAAAGTGACTTGTCCAAAATCAATCCATGGAAGAGATGGGGTTATAATTCATTAGCTAGGAGCCTGGGAATTTCCAGACTGGATCAGACCCAAGGTCCAGCTAGTTCAACATCCTGTCATCATCAGTGGCCAGCACCTGATGTTTCTGGAGAAGGTGAAAGGGCTCTCCCCCGAGAATGTCATGCTCTCACCCTCCCCCCCCCGCCCACAAGTTCCACTGGGGGGGGGTCTCCATCTTCTCTGTCCCCATTGCTTGTAGCTCCCCTGGTGGAAGCAGAAACCTTGACTGTCTAATTTGGGATTTGGATGATACCTTCCTCAGAACACTGTCTTTTTTTGGGGAGGGGGCAGGGTAGCCTGGGCTTTCTGACGTTAACCTGGTTAAACTGAGGCTCTCTGTAAAGGAGTGCAGCCCAAGGTACAGTAGCACTATGATAAGGAAAAAGAGACTGCTATAGGATGGGTGGACTGTTCTTTTCTGAAGAGATGTTAGCAGCTCCAATCCCGAGCACTGGGCAAGCTGACGCTCAGGAGTTTAGCGAATGCAAAAGAAAGCTGCCGTATTTCTCCCAGCAGGATTCACGCAGCTAATAAAAGCCAGCCCTTAGTGGCTGTTTTGGCTTTAAAGGAAAAGGGTAAATCCTCTGATGTCAGCTGTGTGTCTCTGTGCAGTGAACGCCCCTGCGCCTCAGCCCAGGCAAAGAACTTGCCGCAATGCCCTTTTCCCAGGGCTCAGCCAATTGTTCTTTCCTTTAATGGCATTGGATGTGCCAAGGGTTCTGAAAAAAACAATTGTAAATTCAAATCAGCCGTTTCCATCAAGCTGCAAAAACAAAAAAAAGGCATCGGCACAAGGGTGCAAACATGCAGGTGTCTGAAAGAGCGGAGGTGGGAGGGGATAGAGACACCGAAGTGGCTGACTGTAGACAGGGCCTGAAGTCTTGAGATAATGGAACCCCATTTGGTGAGGCGTTATTGATGATAATTTGTCAATGGCTTGAGGCTCGATCAGAGAGACCAAGATCTCTCACTCCAAATAGAGGGAGAAATAGGCACAAAGACCCAGGCCTAATCAGGAGCAGCCTGCCTGCAACAGATAACTGTTCTGCTAGATTGCTTTGCGTGACCAGCCACAGCTTAAAGGATAAATGTAGAGGCTCCGTATTCATGTAACTTAATGCACTTTTAGAAGCAGAGGTAGCAGTGATGCCAACCCGTGACTTTCTCTGAGTTTGCACTGCAGACATTTCAGCATGGGGTTGTGGGTTTTTTTCTTTAGCAAAATAAAATGGTGGTGCTGGTGCAGAAGGGAGAAGATTCTATTTCTTGCTACGGAAAGTAACTGGTCCCTGCACAGACAATCTAGCTAAGGTACTTACATTGCCCCTGTTACTGTAGTAGGTGCAGAAAAGCTATGTGATTTGCCAGAGAACATGCAGGAAGTCTTTGAGAGAGTGGGGACTTCAAGTCAGGTGTCCAGGGTCCCAAGCTAGCAACCTGACCACTTCACCATCCTTCGTTTTAATGCCTTCTTGGGTCTAGAAATCACATTAATTCATGTTCAATACAGCATTAAGCCCTTTAGTATATTCTACTTCTGCATAGTTCTGCATAGGATCTGTGGTTTTGCTTCCAGTTTTGGATCCTGATTTGAATTTCCCATAGTTGGAGAGAGTTTGGATCTGGGGTTTGGTATGAACTCGTTCAACTGATAATTAAAAGAAACAATCACCCCTCAAAAAGCCAATAAAGAACAGATAGGTCAGACTGCAACAAACTAAGCATTGTAGGCCAGGTCCTCAGATAGGGGAAATTGACACAGCTCCATTGACTTTAGTGGCAAATGAACTAAAAATAATATAGAGACTGTAATAGTCATGCTCTCCAGGCAGTTTTGAGCGCTTCTTGTTTTTGTTACATTAAAATGGGATCCACATTCCCTATGCCCTCTTATATATCTGGACCAACAGTCTGTCAAGAAAGCAGCTATTTGATTGCTAACTGTTCTTTATTTTACTTGAATTAAGACACTTTGAATAGTTTAGTGATTTAAGACCTTTAAAGCCAATGGAACAATTCCCCTTGACTTGAATGAAGGTTGGATCAGGACCCATGTCTATATTTTAATTAAATCTGGTGTGGGTTATTAGTTATGGAACACTTGGATGTACATAGTGGTTTACAGAACAAAGGAAGACAGAATAGTGCATGGAGTAAGGACCTCATCCTGCAGCCACATGCTACTGTGTGCATTCAATGGTACACGCAGTGGGGCAGACCCTTAGCTGGTATCAGTTGTCATAGCTCCACTGAAATGCAGTGAGTGGAGTGCTGGACAGTATGTGGTTCTAGGTGTAAGCCCTTAATTAGCATGAGAACAATAGCCTTTCCTCTAATAGCTTAGGAGTGAAAGGACAGTCTTGTGGTGAAGGCACCTCTCTGGGAATCAGGAGATCTAGTTTCAAGTCCTGGTTTTGTCACTCAGCCCCAGTCTGACCTTGGACAAGTCATTTATTGCTCTGTGCTTCAGTTTATCCATCTGTAAAATGGGAATAATGCTGCTTTCTTTCTCCAATCCTATGTCTATCTTGCCTATTTGGACATTGTTCAGATCAGGGATTGTGTCTTATGTGTAGGTACAGCCTCTAGCACAATGGGGCCTGATACTGGTTTGGATCTCTAGGCACTATTGTAATAAAACTAATACCTAAAGGAGATGATAACAAAGGGAGGGAATGGGGAGGGCTAGGCTGAGGGGCTGAACAATAAGATCTGGTTACTGGGGATGTTAGTGCATGCCAGTTTTACTGCATTAAGCCATTGACATTTTTAAGTGTTCTTTGAATATAATGGTTTTTCTGACTTTTATCTATTATTATTCTTATTAATAACGATAATTTGTATTGTCGTAGCCTCAAGAAGCACTAGTCATGGATGGACCGATCATGCTACAGTACTGTACACACAGAGAGCAAAAAGATGGTCCCTGCCACAGAGATCTTACAATCTAAGCATAACACAAGAGACAACACATGGATACCAACAGACAGACGGGGGAGCACAAGGAAGCCATGAGACAATATTGATCAGCACATCTATTTCTTAAAAACAAAGGCTTGACAAACACTTTAACTCAACCCAGGTTTTAGTGGTCACATTTCTTTTCTGTTTTCAGTTCTGATTAGAAAATATGTTATGTTCAGACGCAGTTTTCCTTTACAGGAGGTTTAAGCCAGCACTTGCTAGCGGCATGCTAATGCAGGTGGAGATTTTAGGATTAAAGTCCATTTTGACTGAATCATTTACAGATGTTTTGCTCCAAGTGGCATTTGGGATGAGTATACAAGACCTGGTTTTGTGAAGGACTTGCTGGCTTGTGGGATGCTGGGAAGCATGATGGACAGCCACTGATGGCTCCATGCTCCTTAGATGTTCCAGACAAATTTTTTGGCTCATTGTTCCGGACCAGCAGATCTCGCTTGTCCATGTGATTTCCAGCTGCATGAAAGGACAAGGAAGGGACTGACAGGTTTCATTAGCTGTGGCTTTCTGAACACTCAGTTAGTTCCTCACAGGAAGCCTCATCGATCCCAGCAGCCAGTGCAGGCAAGGCTGTGACTCTAACACACTGGTGACCCTAGGAACTTTTAGGAAAAGACTTTTCAAGCTAAGCTTCTAGTCTGTCAAACTTGCTTCCCAGATCACGCATGGTGTTTGCACGTCTTGTCTGGTCTCTGTCCCCTGGGATTCTCACAGAGACCATATTTGTCAGAGACAGCACACAGGAAAGCTTTGGCTCCTGTCACTTAGGGTGTGACAAAATAACTGCACACATCATCAGAGTTTGAAGTCACACCACATTATGTTGCTGGGGACAGTTAAAAATATTTTTCCACTAGCTGTCTGGCTACATTATATGACTTGTGGCCAAGTTGCTCTCATACTGTGTCAGATTGCACGGCTCCTTACCAGAAATCCTTGCACTAAGCATACACAAGTGCTCTTTACTGTACTCAGAATATCTATTGCCCATGTTTCTGTAAACAGGCTAGCAATTATTTTCAATGTTACACTTACAAGGCTGGGGAATTTTGGATCAAATATCTCTTGTCCTTTAGAGTAGACAAAGAGGAGGGAATGGGTGAAAGCTTTGACTTCTTGTGGTAATCATAACCGCGTATGACACCTGGCCTGAATTTGGTTCAGTGTACCAAAATCAAAGGAACTGAACTGTCTGACAATTTACCTGAGGCCTCTTGGTCTGATGAGAACAGCCATTGTGTGGCTGAATGGCTAGCTCAACTTTGAGACAATCCGTATATATCTCAGTTGCATACTGTCCCTGGATGTTATGTTCTGTGTTGAGAGAAGAAAGTGGTGGGGGGAGGACGTTCTTCCAGACCAATGTTCATTTCAGCACTGGAATGGGCCACTTTGTAAAGAAGGGCCTTTGTAAATTACAGCGTCAGGAAAGTTACTAAAGCGTGAAATTCCTTCTTCACCCTAAGTATTATTCAAACTGATTCATTTTCATGGGAAATGTGTTCACTCTTGCTCCGACATCCTTTTTCTTCTGTTTCAATCAGCACCAAACACCCACATGCAAGCGTTGTTTTTCTCTGAGTGAAATGAAACGGCATCCGTCCCTACTGCAGCACCCTAGTGACACAGGAATTTCACAGGAAACATGAGATCCTGCAAGAACACTTCCTTACAAAATGGAGCCACAAAATACTCCTTAGAATTTTGACTCCTGGATTTGCATAACAATGGGCCACATTTTGCAAAGTGCCTCCCAATTTGTACTTGCAAACTTATGTGCAAAACCTTTTATCCACCCAAAAAAACAGACTTTGCATAATCACATCCCATTTTCCCCCACAGATCATATTACCTGTGTGAGCAAATGATGGTCTGAACAAATCTAGAGCTGGATTGCTCTTTAAAAAATTATCCCTAAGGGTTTTCCTATTCCTTATTGTGTCACATGGTATTTATTATTATTGTTTGTTTGTATTTCCATAGCACCTAGTCAGAGACCAGAATCCCATTGTGTGTGGTGCTATACAAAGACAAAATCAAAAGGCCGTACCTGCCCCAGAGCATCCTGTCTCTTTGTTTTATCTGGTTTGATCTGAGGAAAAAATCCCAGTGGGAATCATGCTGTCATGCAGAAGCAAATTTAGGGGAATATTGACTGTTAGTAGCATCCTCCATAGCTAATCGTTGGGATTTTATTATAATCTTGAATTTTTTTAATATGAACCCGAGTCAGAGAAAATACAAAATCTTTGTTTATCCTTGTTGTATTTTATTTCACGGCTCTGGAGACTGCCAGCAGCAGCCTATGCTGGATGGGAATTGGGCCAACTTCATTGCACACACTCCTTTGAGAACAGAAACCAGATGCCATAAGTGTTCGGGTGCTTCAGACAACCACAAAACTAGGGATGAACCTGCTCCCAAACCCCAGGCCCAAATACCCTTGGATGTGGGGGCTATTTGGAGTGTGGAACCAGACGGATGCACAAGGGATGCAAAGAACATTTTGGAGGGTGCCACTTCCCTGATGGGGCAATACAGAGCTTGCCTCTTCCTCAAGGAATTCAAGAAGCACGATCCCTCCCTGAGTTACAGCATGCAGTGGTGATGTCGAGACTTTACCGTCCATTGGTCCTATATGCACTCTCCTGCTTCCTGCCTTCTTTGGAAAGCTCTGCCCCCTGGAGGAGAATGGGGGAGCTTCCTCTTTGCTTCCCTCAGCTCAGAAACCTCAAATGGTGCTGGCTGTTATTTTAGGGTTGCCACCTAGCCAGTTTTTGACCAACCTGGCCAGTTTTTCTAGTGCCTTGCTGGCTGCTGGTCAGAAGAAGTGATTTGCGGAGGGTTTTGCTGCACATGCAGTGTCTTAACTACCAGACGCGCACACATGGCTGGTAACATGCTGCAACCACCTGGTCAGCACTCAGGTCCCGCTCTGCATGCATGCAGCATGCCAGGGCAGACACCAGCCAATGGAGAAGTGGCACCTGAGTCCCGCCCCAAACCTCTCCTAGTCTTGCATAACTTTCTGAGAGCTGAGCCCCTCCTCATGGTTCCCCCCAGGCCTGGGACCTGGCCCTGCCCACAGACTGGCCCCCCTCCCCTGGAACTTGACCAGGCCGCCCCCAGAAAGGCCAGTTTTCCAGTGTCTTGTTGGTGGTAGGCCCTACTTGTTATGAGGTCTAGAAGGTTTTTCTTTCCCCTCTGTGTATCCATGAGAGGGCCAGCAACAGCACGGCTCTGAGGGTGTCCCTGAAGCATTCCAGATCTGGTGTATTGCAGACAGGATGGAGTTAATGGAAATCCATTTCAAATGCAAATGTCAAGACAACTGAAAATCAGCAGCAGCAGCTGAATGTCAACAAATGAGTTCTATAAGCGGCATCTGTCTCATTTGGGCAGCGTGTCCAAATGTGGGCAGAGTTGCTATTTCTGGAGCCCGGTGCTGGAAAGAGAAAGGTTGGCCATAGGTCAGGAACAATCGGAGAAAGGGGCTCAGCTTGTTTGCCTTGGGGGGCCCAGAATTGGGACGTTCTCAGACCTCTCGAAAGTGGCCTGGATGAGCAGTCCAGAAGACTGTCAAATGACGAGACTGCAAGGGACAGCGTTACCTGGGAGACGGCTCCCAATGAGAAAGAAAGTAAGAAGCTATCACAAGCTTATTGACATTTTCCTCCTCCATACCCGAGTGCTGGTCCTTTGGGCATCGGCCCTACGAAAAACCAAGAAATGAAGTCAGTCACCAAGTCCCCTCATCATAGGATTATAGCAACAGGACGGCCTCTGGGCATCTTAGTGCCTTTGGGTCTACTATTGGGATAGATGTGGCTGCCCAGGGGACATCTCAGGCTGACACACTCTATCAGGCTGAGTCAAGAACTATGCTTCAGACTGCTGGGAGAACTGGTCGTCTGTTATGAAATCCTGGAAGACTCCGGGGAAGGAGAGAAGGATTGAATCAAATGAATGAAAGAGGCACTGGATAAAAATGAAAACTGGCACAGACAAGCACAATAGAGCTGGGAGTTTGGTGAATTTCTCAAAGTGGGGAAGTTTCAAAAATCTTATTCAAGTTTGCAGTCCAACCAGCCCTCGCACCGGATATTGTCCACTCTGCCTTTTTTTTTTTTTTTTTTTTGCTTTAACCCTAAGAAACACAATCAAGCCAAGCCAAGCCAGTATGATGCCTTTTTTCTTTTCTTTTCTTTGTTTGCTGTAGATTTCTGCATAGAAAATTAATTAAATGCTTTTAACAACCCCCTTAATGTAAGCAGCATTTTATAACTGCTAGAACAAAAAAACCCAACATTTTATACAGAAGGGGAAACAAGTGGATTTTTAGCTTTTTCAAAAACACTATGGCTTTCTGAACAGATCTCCCCATAAAAAACAAAGATTGAGCTGCCCCCTTTTTTTTTTTTTTGGCCATTGTTATTTAGCACATTTTGGCCACAGGCAAGAGAACGGAACATTTTTCCCCTCCCTAGAAATTGCCTTTTTTGTTTTGCTTTGCCAGAATGAAGCATTGCACAGAAATTGAAGCTCATGCAACTGTGAATTCTCTGTGCTCTAATAGGAATCACATCAAACATCATGGCCTGGCTCTATATTTCACACACATGGGAATCTCTTTGACTGCACCACAAGCACTTACACGACTCGCTTCATTCTTTTAAGACCTGATCCAAAGCCAGTTGAATAGGAGTCTTTACGTTGACTTCAGTGGACTCTGGATGGATCAGGCTCCTTGATCGGAGGTTCTACTAAAACATTACTATGTCCAGTGGTTTACTCGAGTTCTCCCTCCCATACACACAACCTCTGACACATTCCATGTACTGGGGAACATGCAGGACTTGTGTTTACAGGCAGGGGCGTGAGTAACACTTAGGAATCTATTCATTTAAATGAAAGTGCTCGACCAGAAGCATGCCCCATGAACATGGTGTATTAGGTGTAGTGGGTTTGTCAGGCCTGATAGGCGTGGCTGTTGCAGAATAGTGAACCCTTTGCGAGATGCCACTGAGGAGTCCTGAGGGTCATAAGTACAGCACCTGTTACTTTGATTCCCTTTTCTACTGCATGTTATTTTAAACTGTCTCATGGTTTCCTTGTATTGTCAGCCTCTCTGTAGCTATTTGCCGCCTCTTGTGTTAAACTTAGATTGTAAAGTCTTTGGGGCAGGGACCATCCTTTTGTTCTGTGTTTGTACAGCACCTAGCACATTGGGATCCTGCTCCATGACTAGAGCTCCTAGGCGCTATGGTAATACAATAACGATCGTAATGGATTATTTTCCTAGAGGGTGACAGAATTGGACACAGAGACGCACGTATTTCCATGGTGCTGCTGCATTTTACTGAGGTCCTTTGTGCCCATGATAAATTTACCCCTTTGAAATTGTTGGAAACTTTCTGGGTGTTTTCCTTGTAACTAAATCAGCCATTCACAGGGTTTGTAAAAAGCCCATTCATGATTTGCTGGAAAATAAAATCACAAAATGGTCCTATGATGCCATGTCTGAGATCTGGTGGTTGGCATCTTTCCCACTACTCAGCTGATATTGATAAATCTTGACTTCAGCATGTCTCGTTCCTCTTTAGCTTGGGAAAGAGAATGACATGCTGCCACATCTGAAGTGCTGACTCAGCAAGGTACTCAGGTTTCCCTTGAGGGTATCTGTTTTTATGGACTAGCTCCTTAAATTACCTTTCTTTCTGGGTAAAGAAAACAAATGCTGTGACAAACTGCTGTGATTTCATTGCTGACTCACCAACCAGTTATTGCGCACAGGTGCATCCATTTATTCCCTATGGTTAGGGCCCTACTAAATTCATTGTCCAGTTTGGTCAACTTCATGGTTATAGGATTTTTAAAATATAAATTTTATGATTTCAGCTATTTAAATCTGAAATTTCACCTTGTTGTAACTGTAGGGCTCCTGACCCAAAAAGGAGTTGTGGGGGTGTCACAAGGTTATTGTAGGGGAGTTGTGGTACTGCTACCCTTACTTCTGTGCTGCTGCTGCTGGCGGCGGTGGCGCTTTCTTCAGAGCTGGGCAGCTGGAGAGTGGTGACTGCTGGCCAGGAACCCAGCTCTGAAGGCAGAGCCGCCGCCAGCAGCAGCGCAGAAGTAAGGATGGCCTGGTATGGTATCGCCACCCTTACTTCTGCGCTGCTGCTGGTGGGGCGCTGCCTTCAAAATTGGGTGCTGGGCCACCCGCCGCTCTCTGGCTACCCAATGCTGAAGTCATCACAGAAGTAAGGGTGGTAATATTATGACCCCCCTAAAATAACCTTGTGAACCCCCTGCAACTCCCTTTTGGGTCAGGACCCCCAATTTGAGAAACACTGGTCTCCCCCGTGAAATCTGTATAGTATAGGATAAAACCCACAAAAGATGAGATTTCATGGGGGGAGACCAGATTTCCTGGTCCGTGACGCATTTTTCATGGACATGAATTTGGTAGGGCTCTACCTATGGTGTCATGGCTCATCTTTCCGCAGCCGTTTCACTCTGGGCTGTGTGATCATATCCAATTTCACAAGATGGCCTGGGATCTCCAAGGGAAGCCCAAGGTGTTACAGGAAGTAAGGCTGCTATTTTAGCAAATGGTGCTCTCCACTGAGGCCATCATGGGGCTCTGTGTTGTTGGAAGTGTCCATTCTGGATGCAACATAAGACAGGTTCTCTCCACAAGTGGTCACTAAAGATCCACAGCTGCTTTTTGCAGGAGCAAGGGTGTCAGCCCCCATATCCCTGCATCACTTACGTTCTCCTGGAGTTTCAGCTGGACAAAACATCCTCCTGCACATCTTGTCCTAAATAATTGCACATTGTTGATGTACACAAACCTACTCATCCTCACCCAAACCACCCCCTTTCTCCAAAGATAAATCATCAGTTTAATGCAACCCTCATAAAATAATAAGCTCTCCCCTACAGACCCTCTCAAAGCCACCGAACCCCTTTCCATTAGCCAGAGACCAAGAAAACAGATGAGCCTTTCAGCATGCTCTGTAGGTCACCAAGTCCTACGTCAGTTGGACAACATGCTGTGATATTGTGTTGGAATGTTGCGTCATGTGGTTGAAATGCAGAATAATCATACCAAGAACTTAAGAAGTGCTTTGCAACCTCGAAGATCTCTTTGTCCATTAGCTAAATGGCACTGTTTATTACAGGCAAGGGGAGATATCTTTGTTGTGCGTGCTACAGATTGCCTGCCAGTATCAAAGTTGAGTTGGTCTAGAAATTTCTTTCATATCCTGCAAAACAGGGTTGCAAGTCTTGGAATACAAACAAGGAAATTGGGACTGTCCTGAGTTTGTTTTTCAGGACCAGAGGCAAGCAGCTGTAGCGGAAATAGGGTAAATAACATTACCATGCCAAGTGAGACTCTACTGAAACCCTAAAATTAAGTGACAGCTCCCCCTCCTGGTGGAGGGATTTGTACACATCCATTATCTGTGATATATTCTTACCTTATATATAAAAGGGGGATACTTGTTACACTTAGAGGGATGTGGTGAGGCTTTGACTGTTCATGTTAATAAAGTTCTTTGTGATCTCTGGATGCAAGATATCATGGAGAGCTAAAATACCATGTACCTTCACATATTTGACATGAATTTGGGAAAACTCCCCTTGACAGTTTTGCTCCAAGACAGCATTCAAATATGGTTTTAATTTAAATGCTTCAAGAGATCCACTTTAAATGGCGCCTTAGAGGAATATACAGGATACCCTAAAAAAAAACCCTCACCCTCCGTTAAAAGCAACAAGGGTCCAATTACATTTTGTTTTTAAGGTAGATGTGCTCTAAGATAAAAGCAAAGGTTGGAGCCAGTGTGGTAAAACAGCAAATCACCAGGCATGCTGCAAAGACTAAAACCTTGAGTAGATTTTTAGAGCTTTCCCAAGGCTTTTTTGCTGTCAGTACCCCTGCTCACTTGACTGACAGTCATGTGGCTTTGTGTCACTTCAAAATGGGGTTTAAGTATCCCAGATAAACAGAGGGGAGAAGCATCCAGACAGAAGGAGAATCTAGTCTCTGTTTACTCCCAGACCAGTAATCCTTTTATATCCCCCTGGTTTTAAAGGGAGAGGTTCACCACCTCAACAACTTTTGAAGAAATCTCTAATCTGAGTGTTTGCCTGGAGCAGTGTTATTTACAGACTCGATTGTCCATCCTTTAGGTGGCTGGTGTCTCTAGAGAAACACTGTGCACTACATTAAAGAGAGCTAAGTAAAGGGCTGGGAGACAGGAGCTGGGGGAACTCAAAGTTTACAACATATGAAGAAAGCTTAGGAGGAAGGTGAAGTTTAAAGAGCTCTAGTAGGGGAAGTTGGACAAACTGAAAGGAGGGTCAGCAGCAGCAGCACAAAGGAGGCAGAGCTAGGTTTTGAAGCAGTTAGATGAGCAATTAACTCAGCTGCATGCTTAAACTGGGCAACAGCGCGGGCAGGTGGGCAGCTATGTCATGAGCTGGCAGGGGCAGGTCTTCTGAATCCAGAAGGCAAGACATTGAGTTCAGGAACAGTTCGCTGGAGCACCAGGCAACAGATAAACAGGGCAAAGACTGCAGCTTGTGTAAGTGGGTCTAAGTCACCCAGGCTTTGTTGGACTAGCTCCTATTATTCTCCATCCGGCTCATGCCTTCCACCAGCAGCAGCACCTCCCAGGACATGTTTCTCCCACACTCTGGCTCCAGCGGTGTCTGGAACCAATTTATAAAGCCCTACGGAGGGATCAGCTGGCATGCAGCCAGCCAGTCAGGGCAAACCCCTCGCTGAAGCTGGTGCCGGGCAATTTCACCCTGCTTTACTCCTCCTCTCTTTTTCCAAGTTGGCTCTGGGGACACAGGAGCCCAGATTTCGCCCTTCTTTTCTCTTCTTGAGCTTCCCAGTACAGGGGCAGCACATATGGGGCTGTCTGGAACTAACAGCGTGAAGCACATGGTTTGATTTTCAGCTCTGGGGCCTACACCTGTGCACTCGCACTAACATCTACACACGCACTTGTGCAGATCAAAGATTTGGGTATTGTGCTTGCAAATGCTGACAGCCACATACACATGTGCTGGGGTCACTCAGCCATGCACAAACACGTGTGTGTGTGTGTGTGTGTGTGTGTGTGTGTGTGTGTGTGTGTGTGTGTGTGTGTGTGTGTGTGTGTGAGTGAATAAAATTATCCAAGCAGAAACAGAGTCCGGTTGTGGCGTCACTGAAAATCAGGCCCTAAACACAATTAAAACCAAACCCCTTCATTAAAAGTCTCGCCACACTCTTAATGAAAAATCTTGGAAGGCTCTGCATGGTACCCTGAGAATAAGAAAGCAGCTTCTAAAGCCTGTATCAGAAAAGGATCTATTGCAAGCTTAATTCCTGATGATCTAGTTAAATAAAGATACACTTCTCTGATTAACTGTGCCCTGAAGCCCTATTGTGCTTCTATCTCATGAGTCAGCAGCCACAAAAAACAATCCCCTGGAGCTTTAAAAATTGGGCTGGGGAGCAGACTGTCAGCGGGGAGAGGTCTGACATGCTCTTAATGTCCAAAGGATCAGGCTGATTCTGTCCTAAACCAGTGGAGCTCTGAGTTCCTCTCTGCAGTGTGATACCTGTGACCAAGCAGCCCGATGGGAGCAAATGAAAAAATCAGGTAGCAACTTTCATTCCATTCCCCACCCCCCGCCCAGGGGAATAGGTCTTGCCATGACCCATCAGAATGCGCCTCGCTCAAGATGTATGGGTTATGTGCTAAGAACATGGCTCCCATCATGTAAGCAATCGTAACAGCTGCCAAGGGGAAAGCACTGAATCACCCATGGGAGGGACGGTGCCCTATATGCTATGAATGGGAAGCCAAGTGGGGCCACGCGCAGTTGCCCAGTAAGAGGTGAGCCAGGCTTTCAGAAAGTTCTCAAAGTTGGAGGAAAGGGGCAGAGGCGAGTGGGCCCAATGCACAATAATAATAATCATTTTGCTTTTAATCTGTAGATTTCAAAATGCCTTACAAAGAGGGTCAGCGTTGTTATTCCCAGTGAGCAGATGGGGAAACTGAGGCACAGAGCAGGCTGGTGACTTGCCCAAGTGGCAGAGGCAGCACTAGAATTCAGGCCAGTACGTTCTCCACTAGGCCACATTGCCTGCCTTGCTGCTGTTACTTTCCTACAGGAGGGCTCTTTCCAGGCAACATGCCGAATTCACATTGTGCCACTTGTGGTTTTGACTGGAGTAAAGGGATGGATAGCAATGGAGTTATAGCAGCCTGAAGCTCACGTCGCCCCCTAGTGAATGAGAGCTAGCCACTAACACAAACCTGCAGAGAATTGCTCCTTCCTTTAAGAGATGTTCAAGGGTGAAGTGTGTCCGAAAGTGACAGAGGTATAAAGGCATTTAGAGTAAAATCAGGTTTGGTTCCCACCCCCTTTCTCCATCTGCGTGGAACTGGAAAGCAGGTCGCCGCGGTTCAGGAGGAGGCTTTAAATAATACAGCATGTGCTATAAATAAATCATCGAATAAAAGCAAAATGGTGTTTGTCTCCCACCGCTGCCCTTGGTTTGAAGGGAGAGAGGTCAGGCAGGCAGTGCTGGAGGAGCTGGAAAGAGGGAGAGGCCTTTTTTCCACTGCAGAGAACAGGCAGAAAACAGGTTAAGTTAGTTTGTTTGGCCAGCACTTTTAGGGAGTTGGGGAGTACGTGTATGTGTGTCTCTTAATTCCTGGCAGTCTGACAAGCCTGCACCTAGTTAGCTGAACACCCTAGTGCAGGAGCTGCATTGTGCACAGGTATGTTGTTATAAAGCTGATAAATATTATCATCCTTTGTGTGGAGCCTCACATTTCACCTGCCAACTGTCTGAGAGGGTCATGGGTGGCTAAAGCCAGTAGGACGTCCCACCCTTTCTTCCTCCCGCCGGCTCTCCTCCCGTTGCAGGATGGGGATGCAATTAAAGGAGGGAGCATGCAGGCTGCAGAAGGCCCCTGCTGCTGTTGAGCTCAGGGCTGGGGGGAGGGGGTGTCAGGCCCAGGAAACAGCCTGCCTGCATGGCTGCTATGTGTGAGCATGCACCATGCTGCACGCAAGGATCAGCCAGCGCCCAAAGGGAAGGAGGTGCCCTGATGGGTAACTCAGGCACAGATGTTGGGGGCAGGGCAGGTGCAAGGATGTTTTGTGCCCTAGGCGAAACTTCCACCTTGCCCCACCCCGAGCCCTGTGGCAGCTCTCTGTCCCCCCCCACGTCCTGAGGCGTCCCGCCCCGCGACAGCTCCTCCCGCTCCCCTGTCCTGAGGCGCCCCGCCCCGCGACAGCTCCCCCTGGCCCGGGGAGCCGTGCGGCAGCTCCCCTCCCCAGCTCACCTCTGCTCTGCCTCCTCTCTGAGCACGCCATCGCCACTCCACTTCTCCCGCCTCCCAGGCTTGCGGCGCCAATCAGCTGTTTGGCACCTGGGAGGGAGAGAAGCAGAGCGGGGCGGCGTGCTCAGGGGAGGAGGCAGAGCAGAGGTGAGCTGGGGCGGGGAACAGTTCCCCTGCATGCTGTGCCCCCCCCTATACTTGCTGCAGGCGGCCCTCCCTGCGTCCCCCGGCCCCAGCTCCCTCCGCCTAAATGCCGACAACGACCGGGGTGGCCGAAGATCCATCCGCCGTGGTCGCCGCCGAAGGACCCGAAATGCTGCCCCCCAAATGCTAGTGCCCTAGGCGACTGTCTAGGTCGCCTAATGGGTTGCACCGGCCCTGGTTAAGGGGGCACTTGGACTGTTTCCATGCAAATTTCTAGGTGAATTCCTGCCTCCCCAAAGGCTGTAGGGCAAGGCAAAGGGTGGGAATTTGGGACTAGCTGCCAGAGGTGGGAGCCCCACCACATTTGCCATAGCACCTAGAGGCTGCAGGCAGGGGTCATGGCTCCATAGTGCTAGGTGCTGTACGGACACTCATCAATGCAAAGTTGCTCCCTGCCCCAAAGAGCTGGTAATCGAATGAAAGTAAAAGACTTAGAGCCATTACTCGCTGTCCTCCCAGGCAAGGGGAGTCATCAGGAGGGTGATAGGAAACCCCAGGCCTATGGGAAATGAACAGAGACACTGCCCTTCTTTTCCGACAGGCTCCCACAAAATACAGCCTCTCCTTGACCCTGAGTAACTGAACGCACCTGGCTTCTGCTGAGCCTCCTGGCCACAAAGGGTGGGCTCGGCCAACCAGGACACAGGAAGAAATGCCACTTGACTTCAACCACTGACCTCAAGCCATGGAAATAACCCCACCTCGAAAGTGCACTGTAAAAAAATAAACAAAGATGGGCCCAACTGGAGTGACAACTTGGCCGATGCAAAGCATTGGTCTGTAACGTGGCCTGTGTGTATAAACTCTGCAACCCCCTCGACAGGCCACAGGACGCTGTTTTACATGTGGCACTGACTCGCTCGTGACCCTGCCTTGTCGTTATAATCTGGGGCTCCACACAAGCCTAGCCTACAAGACTCCTGTCCGTCTAGCCGTCCCGAGCTCAGGTTTGCTTCCCTTCCATCGCCTGGGGTGGGTTTTAAGAGGACAAATGGCTACAAGCAACCACACGGAGACAGCCAGGCATGACCTCATCAGGATTGGAACCCCAATCTCTGGAAAGGCAAGGCCCAGGATTTAAACCTGGGAGCAACCTCACATCCTTGAGGGAATATTGATTGTTTTTAATGCAAAAACTGCATTCCTTTTAGGGAATCAGGTTTTTTTCTCTATTTGTGCCTTTTTGCCAGGTTCAGGCTGTTTTTCTGAATGTGTAAGTAGCAAAGGAGTAACAGGGTGTAGTTACATACTGCAGATGTTTTTGATGTTTACCGGTAATTTAAAGCAAGAATATAGTGACTTCCCTCGCAGCATTTATATCAAGGCAAAAAATCATAGTATAAACCACTGCTTACTCTGCATGAAGCTGATATCTCTTTGAAAAACCTCCCGTTTAACTCCAGCCCCTTGATGTAAATGAGAAATCAGCATCAGAGACTATCTTTTGTTTCCTCCTTTATTAAAAATGATGCATTTGTGAAATTCAGGTTCTTGGCTCCTTAAGGATTCATCTGTTCCTGCAATTTATGTGCAATCCGAATTCACAAGTAATCCTCTCTTTATGATCTTGTCATTATCTCCCACGCAAACATTAATTCTAAGGTACGAGTGGGCTGTGTAATTCCCAAGGAAATCCATTTGAGTTTGGCAATTTGGTCATTTATTTAAATTATTGAGCAGGGCCAGGTGGCTTTCTGGATTCTTCTGAGCTGATAAAAATAAAAATCAGAAGAGGAAGCAAATGCTTTCAGATCCTGAGTTTGCATGCTGGTGGGGTTCTGACTTTGCCGTGAATAATGCTTCCCATCCCCAAACAGGGTAAGGAAAGCCCCTGGAGATAGCTCAAACAACCATTTAACTGCATAGGAATGGCTTGATTTTGTTGCCGGCTAACTATGTTAAAACAAATAAAACAGGATATATATGTTTTTATTATTTAATCAATCGGCTTTTGAAGCCCCAGCTCCTGTAAACGGTGCAAGCCCGAAAGCATGGATCTGTCCAGCAGCACAAGGGACTTCTGTCTCTTGCACCAGCGTTCCCTTTGCCGCGAGTTAGCTCTGCCATCTAGGGGGCATTCTTGGTGGCTGACTCTTGCAGCTTGAGAATGTGTCTGATTTCCTCACTGGGTAAACAAAGGAATGGTGAAGGGTTTGTTTAGGAACGGCTGAGCTACTTTGGGCTTTGATTATCTGCGGAGGAAGGAGAGAGAGAGTGTGAAGCAAAAGGAGCCATTTTTATTATTATTTGTATTACTGTGGCACTTACTTGGAGGAGTAAACTGTGTCAATGCATCTAAAAAGATCCGTTAAATAAATAATCAGCGAATGTATAATTAACTGATGTAGACAACGGGGAATTGCTGTTGGTTCTGCTGGGACTGGGACTAACTTGAATTGAAGCTGAAAAATTCCTGATTTTCAAAAGATGCTCCCAAAAAGTTTTGTTTCGTTTCTTTTTAAATTTCCTTGGCACCAAATCAGTGGTTCACAGCATAACCCAGTTAGTATGTTGCTTATATTTAAAAAAATCTTCTGAATGCATTCACTGCTTTGTACTATAAGAGCAATGTATCAAGGGCAAGTGATTCAAGGAGCTTGTGGATGACTTCCATGTATGGCAGGGAGTGTGGTAATTTCATGTTCTGTGACTCACTGAATCTTTTATTTTTGCAAGGTTGCGTAAGTCTCTAAATTGTCTTTTGAATAGCCTATGACTTTGGCAATAACCTTCACCATATCTAGGAGAAATTCATGCACTATCATTCATATGCACATTCCTAATCTCAAAACTGTACATAGAATAAACTGTAATTCAGGAAAGCACTTAAGCACGTGCTATGCTTTAAGAGCACGCTTAAATCCCAATTGATTTAAGCCTCTGCTTCTCTGAATAGAAAGATGTTTTCCCAAATCAGAGCTTAGATGGCAAAGTCTGTTATTTCAACAGTTTTTGGTCTGTGAACCTGATTTGAACCTTCAGAAACTGATTTTGTGCACAGGTCATTTGCACTTGGGATTGTTGTGGCTGTGTATGGGAACTGAGGAACTGCAAATGTGGCTAGTAACCTATTTTTGCCTACAGTTACCTGCTCTGTGTGTGCAACCACATTAAATATATGCATAAGATAGCTGGGCATTTTGTGTGCGTAAGTGCAGACCTAACTAGTTTGAAAATCTCACCTTAACACTATCTTATTTTCAGAAGCCAGCACCTTATTTTCAGTTAGCATTACGTGCAGTTCCACACACTGATGGGGAGTGGTCTGTCTTTCTGCCTTGTCCTCGGTGGGAGAGCATTGAGACTCTTGAGGAAACTGACCAGAAATTGCAATATTTACATTAGTCAGCCATGCATAGTCTCACCTTTGGCTTTCTGACCATGCGAGCTTCAGCAAAGTTGCCAGGTGTGGTGATTTCCAGGAATCTGCCTTTTAAAAAATAAATTCTCATGTCCTGCAATGTAAGTTACCCTGGAAAAGTCTGCAGAAGGGTGTAAGTAGAACTGGTTGAACCATAACTTCCCCTCCATGTACTGGAAGTATGAATATGCTTTGCTGCCCTCTGCTGGTATGTACAGTAACCTGGATAACAGTTCTTCAGCTTTCTGGGCAGAATCCTGTGCTTCTGGCGCCTCAGCTTGAATCTCCAGTGTACAGAGCTGCCCGGATGTCTGTATTTATGTGCACAGAGAATTGGATCTCAGGGCATGTCAGAGCAGGGCTCAGTAGACCAGAAGGGGGAGGCCAGCCCAGGTGACTTTCTACCACTGTGCCCTATTGCAAGTTAGAGCTTGAAGACTGCTCTAACTTGCCCCAATGGATAATAGTCCCCTCGATACAGCTCCACCAGCTGGAATCCCCATGGTGTATTGCACTCTGAACCTACTGGGTGAATTCCTGACCCCATTTGTAATCAACAGCTTTGCCACTGACTTCAATGGAGCCCCCACTCACTTTCTCCTGGTCCTGAGTCACCCTAGCCCATGCCAATGGTTTTTTATATTACAGACACTGTAGTAAGAAACATAACTACGAGCTCTGAATTTCATGTCTGCACTGCTTGAGTTTACACACAGCGTTAAGCTTCCACAATACTGTCCCAGAATGCACTGGGCTCAATTTGGAAAGAATTCATTGGGGACAGTGTATTTTGTTGTTATAAAGTTCTGAATGGGATAGACCCAGGGCATGACATTGCTGCCATGTAAATGGACATAATCTTTACCTACTAGATCGTGTGTGCAAAGCTCTACGAGATCCTGTGATGGATGGTGCTCGAGAAGGATAGCCTGTTGTGTTGTTCAAGGTAGTCTTTAGTCTTAAAATTAAAAGCTGCTAAAAATAGTACACGGAAATATTCTGCCTGGAGCAGGCCCTAGGATCTGTTATTAAGGCCTGAAAAATTCTTTGCAGTCCTTTTGCAGATCAAGAGTTAAGTTTGCCTGCTCTGAAATAAAAGTGCTTCAGAAAAACTATTGACACTTCAGTTTCTATCCCCTAGGGTAATGTTACCAAAGTCAGTTAAGCAATTTAGGAGTCTAAGTATTTCTCAGGCGAGGGGCATCATTTTCAAAAACATGGAATTTAGGAACCTAAATCATGTTGATTTTTAATGAGACTTATGCTCTTATGTGCCTGAGTCACTTCAGAGTCCCAAGTCACTTAGGTGTTTTGAAAATGCTCCCCTCTGAGATCCAAACTTGTGTCAGGAACTGGTTTTTAACTTCGCAACATTAAAACCAGCCAGATTTCCCAACCCATTCAGCAACCAGAACCTCGGTTGTTCTCAGTGGGGGTGGTCTCTATGAGGTATAAAATCATCTCATTAGCACATTTTGCTGTTTTTCTTTTCCAGAGGGGAGAGAACCCTTGGGTTCTAACTCACATCTCTTTAAAAGGTACAATATAAAAGATTTTTTGGTTTTGCAAAATGATATCAATATTATTTCAACCAATCTGGCTGTGGAAAAGCCTGTCACTCTAGGGCAGAACCCAACAGCATAACAAAGTTGTTGAAAACCAGGATACATTTTTGTTTAGGGTTTATGCTTGGTAAAGATTATAACTCTTAAGATTATAACTCAGATGACTTTTCCCCAGTTCTGTAAACTGGCTGTGATCCTACCCTTTTTCAGATGTTACTCGCCTCCACTATTTATAAGAGCGATATGGCCCTTATACATTGTTCCTTTGTCTCTCAGTCAAATCTCTTATCTGTCAAGAAATGATTGATGCTCTGTGCCTTCTCACAGAAGCAAATCATTGTTTTGAAAGCGCTGCAATGGAGCAATCTCTTTCGAGTTCAAGAACCCATGAACTTGGAAATCCCCTGAGCTTGATTTTGCCCATCAGAAAGAGAAGCCTTTGTCTAGCTTGGTGTTTGGTCTCTCACCACCCCAGTAACTGGCCTCTCTTCTGCGTTTCTTGTTAATAATACACGTTTGCCCACATAGCAGTTTTAAATAAAAGAAACAAAGTGAACTGCAGGAGAAGTGCAAAGAAAAATAAATGTGTATTTCATCTCACAAAGGTTAAGTCTCTGGCATATTTACTGGATGCAAGTTGTCCATTCTGATGCTTTGAGACAATTTTAAAAAAAAACTTTCCTCCGTTTCCCTTAAGATTACAACTATTTCTCTTTTTTTAATTTCACACGTATACATCTTCTTAGCTGTCTCTCGTCCACATGAAGGTACACATTGTTTCATGCTCAGTGTTTCCATGTAAAAGTCTGTGCTACATCGCTCTTCAGTGGTAATAGTGTAAAATGATCAGTGATTGTGTAATTTTATATCATAGCTATTCTAATAGAAAACTATAGGTCATTCCCTTGGAATCTATCCCTATAAAATGTACCGTGCACAAAATCCATGATCGAAATGTACAGAGGAAATTACACATTCACAAAAAAAGTCAATTTGCTATATTACAAGAGAAGTGTTTACCGTTCAATACATACAAAATGTTTAAAATTGTACATACGTACGAAAGGCATTATGAAATAGTCTTTGGAGCTGGAACAAAAGTGCAAAAAAGCCAAGGCAACAGAGCAAATGAAAGGAAGCAGAGCAGCTGTCTTTGCTTTCTAAAGGACAACCAAACTTTAATGCTTAGTTGAGTGTCTGTGAAATTTTATAACCATGCTTGAGAGGGAATACACTGACTATCACCCAGTCAAAACCCTGGGGCAAGGAGAAATTCATCTCTTTGCAGAGAACCAGCACAAAGTCTATGTGCTATCGATCATCCAGTTAAACCCTATTCGGACAGACCCTCTGCAGGTGCAAACTGTCAGAGCTTTACAATGGAACTATGGCAATCTACATGAGCAAAGTCATCTGCCCCTACGTTGAGGACCTATGTGGGACTTCAGTAGTACCTAAGTCTGCTGCAAACCATCTGCTGAGAGACAGATTTCCTGCCAAAGAAGAAATGCAATTACAATTCATTCAGATACGTCTTAGGTTGGAAATCTTAATTCTTCTTCTTCAGGTATTTTATTTTTACTTTAAGTCTTTCGAAGAAAGATAAATACTACAAGGGCCAAGAGTGTTGGCAACACTTTAAAAGATTAATAAAACCACAGGGGCTGATTATCCTATGTACTGATACATGATGGCTTCAATGGATTCAGACTGGAGGCCAGGGTACTGAGCAACCTGGAAAATTAGGTCCTTAACTGCTCAAAATTCATTGCTCTATTCATCTCAGCCTTCAGAGATTGGTGTTTGTGCAGTTACTAGACCAAAGTTTTAAAAAATGGGTGCTTAAATTTAATCACTGAAGTTCATATGTAGAAACCAAAGTTAAGGGCAAGATTCACGACCGATTGAAGTCAATGGGAGTCAACTGCTGAGATCCATGGGGACATGAGACATTTTTTCTCATGAATCTCGGAAATTGACACTTTGTTTTAGTAAAGATTGAGCCCATATCAAGAAGTTTTGCCCATGTAGACAGCTATGTCTGAAACTGGCCCTCTCTAAGGGATCTTCTATTCCCATTGGCGTCAATGGGAGGTTGGCTATTGACCTTGGTTGTGGCAAGTTTTGGATGCAGAATTGGCACAGGTCGATCTAATAGATTTGCTTTAAAAAAAAAACCAAATCAAATATATTATGGTGGGTTTTTAATTTCTAAATGGGATGTGATTCCTTTCAAATTAGACTTCCTAGTTGGGATGTGAATCTGTGTCAGTTCTGTTACAAATCAGAGTAGTTTTCCATTTTGATATAAATTTTATCAAAATAGTGTTTCCTTTTGGTTTGACATAGTTACGCTCCATCCTCAGATGAGAAAATAACATGCTTTCTTTTCATCTTATATGCATTTTTCTGCTTCAAAACATGCAGTGTATATGTATATACACACATAAATATCGATACATGTATGTATCTACATGTGTGTACAAGCACACACACCCTACCTTTTGCAGCCAAAGCTATGTTGTCCTTTCATCTTGCAGTTCATGACCGAGATACTTAATACATCATTTGATCTGTACAGTATTTACAGCTCAGATGAATAACAATGAAGAATATATAGAAATACAGTATTTTAGGTATTTCAAAAAAATTAACACTCCAGAAACAGTTTCACTTATTTTTGCTTTCTGGTAAAATATGTTTAGAAGCATTCAAATGCAGTGTATCTCTTAACAAATGAGGATTTTTCCTCCCTCCTGGTACTTTGAGTAACATCACAAAATAGGCAGGTAACACTTTATATTTGGTGTCTATTGAACACATACAGGCTAATTACATATAACAATATCTATCAGCAATTGGCATGTAATGTGCAGTTCTTGTGTGCTTCAGAGAGCTACTGTGCCAAAGTGATACTAACCAGAAATCTCATAAATAAAATGCCTTTACTGATGACACAGGAGTATCGTTTTAGTATATGGGGCATTACTGTTGAAGTACTGTATAGTGAAGTCCACATATTTGAATTACTGGGAAAAGAATGAAACATTTATAAGAATAATTTATTTAATCTCCCAAACAATTTTATACACACCTCAGTAATGGCAACTATTTAAAAACCTGCTGTTAGATCAAAACAAGGGACATCATAACCCCCACTGTAAATGATCAGTTATATTTTTTATTTCTGAAAACTTCAGATTCTCCACCCAGTGCATCACTTTGGAAGCTGTGTAACCAGCAGAGAATGTTCTGCTTAAATCTTGGGGAAGAGGGTAAGGTAGTTGTTAGAGTAACCATCATGGAATATTCCACATTCTGGTCCTAGAACAGAGGAGCTCAATCTCCAGAACAGATGCTAAGCCAGTGAAAGGGACGGTGCTTGCTCATTGGCTGGCTCAGAAGAGCCCAAACACCAGGAGGAGTTGTAATGACCGTCATCACCAGGGATTGAACTGGAACATCCAGAGCTACAGCTTGAACTAAAGGACAAAGCCTTCCAGCTGGCAGCTATAGCAGATTGGTCCCCTGTGTGGATCAGGCACAGACGGAGATGCGTTACACACACCAAAGGGTGGGTTAGTCAGGGTATTTGTCAGTTTTAAAACACTACAGTAAAAAAACTACTTATCCTGTAATAGACAGTGTCCACTGCATGCTAGAGCAATGAGAAATTAGCCAGGCTGGGTTCAGACTTGTTCAGTGGACAGAAGGGGAGATTGTTCCCCAAGTTTCAACTTAATTTCAAATGTACCTGAATTTCCAAGTGAAACTCAACCGCTGCCACCACGTTTTCACCTGGTTTCAGATCAGAACCATCCAGACTGTAGAGATCAGCATGGTTCTTACCCGAAACCATCAGCCCTGCCCCAGCACCTGAAAAACAGGCCCAGCTTGGAACGAAACTCTGCCTGAGCTTTGCACTGAATCATGTCGCGGCTAGCCCCGGTTTCACCGGGAAAGAGGGGAGAAGTTGCGACTGCAAGGATGAATCTGGTGCTATGACTATGGAGACTTAGGAGCAGGCAAAATGCTTCCCTGTGCAGCTGGAGCATGCTTGCTAGCCTCTTTTGAAAATAGCATAGCTTGTGCTATCCACCCAGCCTGGCTATCAAGCTGGTTCCTGGTGCGCATGGCCACGGACATGCAACTTCTGGGAGATTGAGCAATACTGGGTGCACTAAAAAGCCTCCACTTGCACTCGGGGAGCAGAAGCAGCCACACTGCTAGGGACCACAGGCTCTTTCTCTGAGCTCAGGAGACCAGTTCTCACATTGTTTGATCATGATCTGCAGCATGTTGGGTGCTGAAGAGATGGGCAAAATGGCTCCATCTAAACAAACGGGGGACATTTTGGACCCCCAGATGGCTCCATGGGGTGAAAAAGCAACAGCTGACGCAAAGCAAACACCGCTCCACGAACTGATCTGTACGAGATTGCAAGGGTTACTGTGGGGTGTAGTCACGCGATAAATCTCAAGAATAGGGTTGCAGCCCTGCTAAGGCAGTAGCTTCCTTTGTACATGGTCTGGACTAGGAACACTGACGGCAAGGGGCCCGGTGGGGACAAACAGGGACTAGAATCACACTAGCAAAGAAATAATGCAGCAGGGACTGAGAATTAAGGAGCCTGGTAAAATGTTAAGGACACTCTCTGGAAGGGGTACTGTGATGCTCTGCGGGAAATAGCATCCAGACATTTAGTGGGCGTTGAGGGCGTTCAGCACCTTGCAAGACCAGGTAGAAAAAGGATCAACTGCATGGTAGAAACAACTTTTCAAGGGTGGCCTCTCTTCCCATTGGCCCAATTTTCATTCAAAAAGTTTGTACTCTCGTTTTTGCACCCACAATTGAACTGTAGGCACAAGGGTATAAATACCTGTGGTCCCCATTACCCAATGAGCTAGTGGTGACATTAGAGCGCTCTCATCTCCTCCCCCAGTGAATTGGACAGGCAAAAAATATGCAGCTGCCAGTTCAGTGGTTTCAAGTTGCATCCACTAAAGCGGAGGCCTCAGCTCTTTAACATATGTACCCCAGTATCCCTCCTCCTCTAAGCTTTCCACAGCCCTCCGGATGGGCTATTCCCTCTCTAGCATGCTCCTGTTATCACTGCCTGCATGAAATCCACAAGATTTCATGCACAGCCAGCCACCATTCTTTTTTCCATAGGCATATTTCTACAGACCTCTTCACCAGTGGCTGCACATGTCTCATGTATGCACCCCTCAGAGTCACATGTAGTAGAACCAGAATTTATGCATGTCATACCAGACATAAATACATTGATCACGGTATCAAAGACACTTGGTATATTAGTGTTACCTAAAAAACCCATTGGGTTGTTAATGAACTTTTGACACCCTATACAATGTATAACTGACAGCATGTTTGGTTTTTAAAAGAAATGTTTTGCAATTACTGTTTAAATTCTATTTCAGATACAGACATGAGGGTATCGATTTCTACTCATCTCAGACAGCATGCACTAGCAGGCAAAATCGAGAGTACGGTATATGACATCGTCTGGAAAGCACATTCATATGTTGAAAATGAACTCTCTGCCCCTCCTTGGTTCATCTGATAGGAGGGAGGCCGCAAGTGACTCTGGCTGATATCTAAAATCTGAGCTTGGTTACTATTGTATCAAAGTATTGCATATGTCCTTTCCCTCTAACCATAATATAAGGCAAGCAATATAGTGCCAGTGGAGAATCAAACACTAGATACACTAAAGATTCCTATGTATTTATATTAATTCTTTAAAAAAAAACCACGATCACCAACCCACCCCCTGACATTTTAAATAATGTTCAGGTTGTGATATGAGGTGGAGAAGTCAGGGAGGTTGACTGTAAAGGCAAAAGTTCTCCTTTCTCACCACTGAGTAATAAAATTAGCCCCACAAGAACGGGACCAAGATGTAGAGGAGTTGGTTTCCATTTGAATGTCCATCATGTTACCGTTATGTCTCTGCCTTGTGCAAGAGGTTTTGTATCTGATTTCCGTGTTTCATTTTTGTTAAATGAAGTGTATAAAATGAAAGCTATTGACCCGAGAGAGAAGGCAAAGGGAGAGTAATATGGCTCTGGCTTTAACTGGCTGCCACTACAACCCAGGTGCAGTGGAAAGTCAATTCGGGGAGGATTACAGAGGGACTGAGGTTGTGCTTAAAAGTGGGAGGTGCTGGATGGAGCAGGTAGTGTGGCCAGCACACTCGGAGGAGATGTGCTCACTCAACGCATTCCTTGGGCTACTCTGCAGGCAAGGCTGATGGGAACACTTATGCAGAAGTCCTACAGGGTTTAATAGAACAAGCTAGCCTAGCCATAGGGTTTTAGACCTTTGTCAGAACATAGTAGAGAATTTGTATCCTTGCTATGGAACTTTATAGGATGGTTAAAAACCAAAACAAAGGAACCTATAGGCAAGACAGAATTCTGTGTTACATTTTATAGGACTTTGTCCAAAGGGAAGTCCCGACTGAAAGCTAAAGCTGCCCTTCTTTGCAGATAGCGCCTGCTTTTCCCTAAGAATGAAAGTCCCATTTAGGGTACAATAACTCCAACTGTGCAGGGCCCACAGTTTGCAGGCCTTCCTCCAAGAGCACGGAATTGAGCTGTTCCTATATAAAGCATACTTCAGCCTCTATGGGAAAGGGAAAATCCAACTTTCAAAACTGCATGAGACTGCAGAAGCTTGGATAAATCAGCAGCTTGCAGAGCATAGAAGCCTGGTACTGTTTTTGCAAACCCTTAGGTAGGTTTTTTGGGTTTTTTTGAAGAACATTTATTTTATAGCTGACAAATGAGAATTATACGTATAGATCTGGGGTTTTGCAGTTACTGAGCATAATGTGCCTTAAGGGTCTGTTCCAGGCCTTTGTGAAGAATAGAATTAAACAGTAGTTGTATTATTAGCATGTAGGCTCTGCATATGGTACCTGTCAAACCATGATCTCACTAGAATAAGATGAGGCCATTGTACTAACTCTCTCTATAATTACATATACATAAGGGCTTGACTTTACATTGTACAATACATTGCTATTATTTATTTTAAATATGCAGTAGGAGCATTCCTGGTCTGCCAGGCACATTATACAGTCCCACACGTGTCATTTCCATGCTCAACTGGAGCAGCCTTTGGGCTGCCGCATACTTCATAAGTACAACAACCCCAGTCGCCAGTGTTGGAATGGAGTGGTTGATGGAGAACAGATTGGAGCCTTTGTGGGGGGGAATGTGTGCATTCTACCCCAATAACTTTTTTTGGATGTGCCTGATGTTTGATAAATTCCAAAGAAAAACTACTTTTTTCCCTCAAGAAATACCTTGACGAAGCCGAGGCAAAAGTCACTGCTGGTAGGATTGGGTATAATGATATCTAGAGAGGGACAAACTCTTTGAGATAGCGATCCCCACCTCACCACTCGCTCTTTCATATATTAGCTCCCTGGAGCTCCATCTGATAACCTGCTTCTACTCCTAGACCTTGTCTCCAGTCACCAGGAAGTAGTGAGGGCAAGAAGCCTAATTGGTTCTAAACTGGAGCTTGATATGTTTATTAAAGGGATTATATTATGTGGTTGTCTGCAGAGATGGGGACTGGACTCCATTACCCTGGAGGTCCCTGCTAATCCTTTGTTATGGTCTTCTCTGGGACAACAGTATCTCTGCAGGGTAGGGCTCTCAACCTCTTTGTGGGGTGTTGGAAATAGCTGATATTTCTGAAAAGCACCATCTCTGCTTGGTTCAGGAAGAGCACTAATGCTGTTTGGACAGCTGAAAACACAGGGATCATGGAGTAGGGAGTGTAAACATCACAAATAATTCAAAAATCTTCATTCAGGGATGTAAGAAAGATGTGGAGCAACTCTCTTCTCTCTTGGGTAAATATTACACTTCTTACATTTTAATTAGCATATTTAAATAGTTTAAGTAGTATGACTCTTAAGAAATTCTGTTGACCTTTTTCCATCAAATTTCCGACTAAACACAACATGCTCAAGTTAAAAGCTTTGTTTAAACGACATTAGGTTTCTGACCAAACTGAAAGCCAAGTCATTCAAAATCGTAGGGCCAAATTCTATCTTCGAAGTGTGTGTCTATTTGTCACTGACTTTGCTAGGTATACATCTCAGGGCAGATTATGGCTCACCAGTCTTGACTGCACTGGGAATTTACCCTGATCCCAGCCACTGAACCTGAAGTGTAGACATGAAGAGCCATGATTTGCACTGGCACGGCTTCCCTTTGCTTGAAGCATGGCTAAAATCAGAGCAAATTCTTGCTGTAGACAAGAGTCTTGCTGCCACCGAGTCATTCCAGCAGGATGTAAAGCTGATGTTTCAGCCCTGACTTTAGATTTCCCCATTTGTTCCAATTATGCTAGAAATTTTAATGCTATTTAAATATTTTGATGTATTTTTTTTGTTTCTAATTGACTGGTAGGGTAAAAATCATTTTTTTAAAATGTATAAATATCCCTATTTACCCTGCAAATAGAAATGACCCTGCTGAAGATACCTGAATCCATGAAGCTGCTTTAAAAATATTTTTTATGTACCTGATTCATTACATGATTTGCCTAAGTACCTGCAATGGCTCTCTGGGTTAAACAATATATTTTTCATTAATTTCCTTGACATTTTTTGTTTGTTTAGAAATTAATGTTAAGAAAATAAGCCAGCAAGGAAATTCACATACAAAATCAACATTTAAATAACGTTAAAGTCCTTTCCCAATTATTGGGAAATTCAACTTTGGGCTGGTGCTCCACTCTTCCATCTCAGCGCCATAGTCTCCAAAGGCCTTCTCTGGACTGAGTTTGTGATGTCTGCAACCTCAGTTCTTTGTCAGATGTGCACAAACTGCAAAATTTGCATTCCAACATGGACTTTGAACACCCTCAAATTCAGTATGGTTTCATACCCAGTTTTTGAGCTGGCCCATTACAAAGATGGGGGACATTTGCAACATTCAAAACAAGATCTGGGACCAGATTTTGAAAACTTCCAAAGTTTCCTGGGATTCAAATTCTGGGTTTTGTTTTAAGGACATTTCTTTTTCTTATGCATGCATGTGGACACACACACAGCTGCTGTATGCCCAAACAGATATGGTTGCAAATACCACAAGTGCAGGTAAGAAGGCCCATTGAAAATTTGGCTCACAGCTTATCTGGAACAGTGTCATTAACTTTGAATTTCCTAGCTTTTCTTGGGTTTGTTCACAAGTTAGCATATCCTAAAGCTAGTTTCTGTGTTTGAGTGTACAGAGATTATATAGCTAGAAACACAGAGGTGCAACAGATGCTACACACAGGCTAAACAACAGCGAGGCACAGGGGAGAAGGTTTACTTTGCATTTCTCATTGAAGGACATTTATGAGCCAAAAATCAAACCTTCTCTCCAAAAAATTAATGTTTCTCAACCATCAAACTGAGAAAATGCTGCATTACTGACTCTCCAGCAACTGCATATGCAATGGGAGTGGGGAAAGGAATGGAGACAGAAGGATCATGTGAAGAGTCATGGGGAGGATTAGACTGCAATTTGCAATGAGAAAAACTATGTAAGTGGATGAGCAAAAAACCATCAATTAGGTCCAAATTCTGTTCTGAGTTACAACATTGTAAACATGGAGGAAATCCACTGAAACTGCGCTGCGAGTTTTTCTTTGCTGTGTAGACATACCCTAGGTTTACGTGCATGTGCAAAAGCACATGTGTGCCTCAAATTGGGTAATTGTTTACAGCTGAGCAGTCAGCTATGCACATGCATTTTTTTTGCATAAGTAAACGGAATCACCTGCAAATATCACGGGTGCATTTCTAGTGGTCCATTAGCAAATGCATCTCTGAGGACCCCATTGGAGTTTGCCAATATTTTTGTGCTCACCTATATACACCCTTTTTTGCACATGCTTAAATACAGCTGCATGTGCAAAAGCCAGATTTACACATTCATTTGCAGCAATTTTCCAATGAAAGTCAGGCCGGGTGAGTTTAGAGAGAGCGTGGGAATAAGCTGCCCTTTATAAATATGGATTTTAATGTATGATAGTTCCAAATTCAAAGCGAACACTCTTATAGAGGTCAGGTGTATCATACAATAATTACTTTTAGTTAGATACATCACAGGAGCTACTCAGAATTCAGAATTCTAGAGGCAAACGAAGGCTCCAGGCAGCTTGAGTGGGGAAGAAAGAATTGCAGAATATGGCAGGAATGAGGAGGAAGCTCTGGACCTGTAAAGGTCCCTCCTCTCTATCCTTGGAGACATAGATGCACAGGACCCCCTAGAAAGAGGAGGTAATCTCCCTCTCACTCATATACTGAGGCTAACTGGATCTGAAGATTATACATCATTTTCCCCCACCACACCCAGGCAAGTGCTGCATGTTGCCCCTGATTAGATGTATACAAGAATTATTTTATTTTCCCTCCAGAAGCCGTAAAGACCCACCTGTTCAGTAGGGGATTTCCTGCCCTGGTGGGTGAATCTCACAGACTCATAGACTTTAAGGCCAGAAAAGACCATCATGATCGTCTTGTCTGACCTCCTTCACACTGCAGGCCATAAAAACCTCCCCCACCCACTTCTGCAATAGGTAACCTCTGACTGAGCTACTGAAGTCCTCAAATCTCATTTGAAAGATTTCACATTATAGAGACTCTCGTGGAATCACATTGAGTTCCTGGACAAGAGCTGTATGTTTCCCTCTAGGTGGTGTTTTATGGCTGCCAGATTGTGTGCAAACGCCCCCTCCCCACACACACACTGATACCACTGAAATATAGTGTGTTATGCCTAAATTTGTCTTTTCCCTCCTTTGCTTCTCAGGCTGCTTCTCCTAATGACCAGAAGGAACGAACACACCAGGTTTCTCCTTTCACCACCAGCAGGTCAACCTTACAAAATGGAGGGATTGTACCTGTATTGGGTGCAGCGAGGCCTAAGGGAAATGGGGGCATGCCATATATTTGAAATATCATGAAAACTGGCCATTGACATTGGTGGAGGGGAAAGGGTGGAGGAGAGAGGGACACAAATAGCTTCAGAAAACACGCAAGGTGTAGGGCTCTAGTTAAATGGGTGGATTTGGTGGATATGGCAATGGCTGTTGTGTAGCAGCCCTGGCTGTGGATCCCATAATGCACCAGCAGATTTCCTATGACCCATCCCCTTGAGCGACCCCTGCAGCTCTGTGACAGGAAAGGACCACTTTGTGACTTTGTTTTGGTCCTGAAAGAAACCTTCTGCATCATCGGTTTTCCCCCAGCTTCATGCGCCAGTAACGATGCCATGATCTTTACCTGGCTTTCCAAGAGGGAGAGAAAGAGGAAAAATAGAAAGACTTCCGCCACCCACATTTGTGGATAAATACAGATCACAGCTGTATTAAAAAAAACCAGGAGGAAACAAGGAAGCACCTCAGGACTCAGCATGAAGGATCTAAACAAAACAATGGAGAAGTCATAGCTTTGTCATCCTGGATGGGGTAGTGGAGGAAAGGAGGAAGGAACTTTGCTGGGAGTCTGGTGCATCCAAAAGCATCCAGGCATAATGCGAACGGTGTACAAAATGGTCAATATTTTGAGTTACGGGGCCCAGCTGCTGCTAATGCTCTCGTTCCTTGCCGTGATCTGAAGTAACATCCCTCTCCCTGTAGCGGTGTCTCTTGTGGCTGTAAGTTCACCACAGTGCTGCTGGCAATATCAAAAATTACGAGAGCAACCTCAAGTTACTACAACCCCGTAGGTGGAATTATGGCTTCCCGTTCTGTACAGCTTGGCGGGTACACTATTAAATATAATACATGGTTTAAATGTAAAATGCCTTATCCCCCGCCCTGCGTGGTGTTCCTCTTTGCCTTCAAAGACACATTTTGTGTCTTTGACCTTCCTCCTCCACCTAAGCCCTGTGACAAATTTAATTTGAAAATCATTCTGGTTCCAAATGGTTTCTGCTAACATTCTACCTCGACTCATCCTGACAACATATGTCTTCTTAGGGCAATACCGTAACGTGAATGTAAACACCCCAATTTGTCAAGAGCCAACTGGGCTTCCATGTATTATACAGTAATTACACTACATTCCCGAACGGCTAATGGAGGATCACATTCCATAAATTCAAAAGTAATCATTGTGTAACCTGGAATGTTTTACAAGGCAGAAATAATCATGTATTTGTGGTGCAACGCCAAAGTATTTGACTGTGTAATCACCCAGTGTCATGGTATGGTAATTAGCATGTAAAAGATATGTTCAGTCACCAGTTAACCCACTCCCTCCCCCCACAAAAAACAAACCCACCTTGCAGGTGATATTTGTGCCCTGTACCCTAAAGGATTACCAAGAAATGTGGTTGCCTACCCTGTACTGTGACATCGTTTCACCTAATTCTCTTAGAAAGATAGTATGAAAGAAATCCAGACACTTCAAGGCTCTGAATTATTCACCACAATGGCCTCTTTCTACTGAATGCTGGCTCGGTGTCTGTCCCCAGAGTAAGCTGTAAGAAACTATCCACAAGCTAAGTACGTTCTGGATTCATAAAACCTTAGCTGTAGATCTTCTCCAGAAGTTCGACGTGGGGACGGCACGAGTGGGTGGTTGGCCAGTGCTCTGACTTGGCTCAATAGATGTCAAGATGCTTCACTGTCTAGGGGCTGACCAGCCCATGTCACTGAAAGGTCCTTCACCTGTGGCTGATCTGGGAGGTGGGCCACAAGGTGTGCAGAGGTCAGAATCAGTGTCTGACTCTCCTTCTGCAATGTAGGGTCTGATTTTGGCACAGGGGGCCACTGCTGCATAGCAACCGTTGTTAAGGACGTCCACATTTTCTTTGGACTGGGAAATGCTAAATCCACTAAAGGAGCGTTCCAGTTCCTCGTGATCCACCGACGGGATGGAAATGGACGTGTCACTGTCTCTCAAGGCGCTATCATGGTGTTTAGCTGTAATGTCTTCGTTCCTCAGGTACTCGGCACTGGCCCTGTTCCCGCTACTGTAAGCGGACAAGGAGCGCTCATGTGACGGTGGGGGCGGGATTCTTACCAAAGAGCCAGGATCTCCAACTGGGGAGGATCCATGGCTATGCCGCTGGTATGGCTGGTGCTGCCAGGACGTTGAAGGGGGACATGTGTTGGTTGGCATTGTTGGGGCTGGTGGTGCAGAGAAATTCTTTTGTCCCATTGAACTGGTGGACCTGATGATCTTGATGATGCAGCCATTTTTGTCCATGTGCTCCCGGCTGTCTTCTGGACTGTGGTAGGGTGGCGCCGGGTCTGGTTCTTTGGACCCAAAATAGGCTTCTGCTTCCGTTGGTGCGATACCCATCCGCTGCATGTAAATGTTCACCAGAAAGTCCAGCTTCTTCTCCATGGACAGAACCTGCAAAATGCCACACAGTTCCCTGTGCTGGGTGATGTCTGTGGACCAATACCCTGTATACAAAGAGCTCCACTCCTGTCCATGCTCAAATGGGGATCTGAATTTCATAGATAACCCCTTCCTACACTGGCACAAATTGGACTTCCTTGAACTTTGAAAGAGAGCTGGGATCCAAATCCAGTCTGAACTTTGGCAAGGGCCTCTCTGCTTTTATGGAAGGTGGATTTTTTAAAATATTTGTAAGTTGTACCCAAAAAAAATCATCATTTAGTGCATAGATTTGTTTCTGCAATGCCCTTTGTGTTCTCTTTAAGCAAGCAGAAATGCTTGTGAAATGTGACAGATTTCAATGGGACTGGAGAACACTCAGCACCAGGCCAGAGGTGCTCAGCACTTCACTGGGTCAGGCCCTTACAGTGTGTGTCTGAGGACTTGTGTGAGCCTTGTGCTCTGGGGTGAATTTCACCTTGAACGAGGCATGGATCCTGTGGCAATTAAAATCATACCCACAGCCTCACTTGAAGTTGTTTAGGTTAGAAAGGGAACATTTCAAAGGCCCCAAGGTCACTTTGGAACCAATGATCTGTTTTCAAAAGGGACTTTGAGACTTAGGACCTATGACTTCCAATGTGTCTTAGGCACTTAAGACTCAGATCCTCAAAGATATTTTGGTGCCTAACTCCCATGGGAGTTAGGTACTGACATACTTTTGAGGATCTGGGCTTTAAGGACCTAAGTCACTTTTACAAATAGTGTTTAAGCTGCTAAATTCTTTAGGCACCTTTGAAAAATCTTTCATCTGTTCTTAATCTTAACTACTTTTAAAATCTCAGCACACAACATGAACTTTTTCCTTATAAGAAACATCCCTCCCATACCTGCTTTTCAACTTTTCCAAGCCTGCCCATCATGCTTGGGTCTTCTGGAAGCTCCCCCTCTGCTGACCCTTTGGTTCGATCCTTGTCGGTCATTGATGTCCCTCGTCCAACAATCTGGTCCACTCTACCAGGAACAGAAACAACCCCCCCACCCAGAAAAGGCCGTTGAGTTAGTCAGATACATCAAGGAAACAGGACTCTGCTAGCTGCTGACTCTTTGTGGACAAAGCTACAACCTCTCTCCCAACGAGCACTCAAAATTACTCACACAACCAGGGAGAGGCAGCTAAGTGTTATCTTTGATGGAAACAAGTAGCTATGTTTTCACAGTAGTATTAGCAGAGTTTGAAATCTAGTGATGCTGTTTCTATAGATATAATCTGGCACGTTATGCTCAGTAAATTTGCCCACAGGGAAGAATTTCACTCTAAGAAGGGTTTCTCCAAATTAATTAGCATTATATTTGTTACTGTTGATAATTTTGTTGTGAATAAAGTTGTCTGCCTGCTTTATCTAGATGAGATTCATGTTTTTTCACATCTTTACAGACGAATCTTCTGCCTCTCTCCTACATACTCATGTCCATCGAGATAAGAGTCTATAATTCAGCACTGGAATGGTTGCATACCTTATTTGTAATCCCTTTTCCCCTGTCTAAGAATTTAAGGCTCCTCATGGATGGCAGAGGAGTCCATATAGGAAGTCACAAGCTAATTATATTTAATGCATCAAACCTAAATTTGCTCTACAGGTAATTAAACACGGCCATCTTCTGTTCTAATAAAAACCAATAAGACATCTTCAAGATGGGACATATTCTTAATCTTAATCCGATATATAGCCATCTCCCTAAATATAATCCTGGCAAACTTTACTCATGCATAATGTACCAGAAGTGTAGGTGACAAAAAACAGATTAATTAATCTAGTTGAAACCAAGTTAGTTGTCTTGAGCAGGAATAAAAAATGCTTCTTATGCAGTTCTGCAGTGTGGGTAATGGATCCATGCACCAGTATGAGACAAAGAATGGGCTGAACGCAGACAGACAAAGGAAAATTAACAAACAAAACTGAAGGAATGGGATGAGACACAAGGCCATTTTCAACAACAGAGCAGTCTAGTTGGTTTTGCTTTTGTGTGTGTGGGGGGGGTGCTAGTTTCTTATACTTTCTTTTTTTAAATAGAGGGTGAGATCATCAGTTGATATGTAGTAGAACAGCTCCCTGGACTATATTAGAGAGACAGCAGTTCACACCAGGTGAGGATCTGGCTCAGGGAGATAGGGAAGATGCGCATCTCATAGCTAAGGTAGCAAATATATAATAAGCAAAACATATTTAATCCAGGTGAACTGACTTAGGTAATCCTTTATTTAGGCAGAAATTTTTGGTACTACTGCTTCACCTATAAAATAATGTCTGACCATTTACTTACATGGCGAGTACCATGTGCTATAATTACAAGAGTGAGTAACAAAACTGTTGTAACCATGTAAGGAAAGAGACTTTTAACAGGAAAACGGGTGCTACCTTGATTTGGAATCAGAGGCCATGATGTAGTAAAGTCACACTCTGATCTCCTTTCCTGCATGTATAAACATGGAGACCCAGTAAAACAATAGTGGGGGCATGTGTTTAAAGAAGTTAAACGTCTAATCACTCCTGATTATTTGGAGAGGTCAAGGAAGGAGGTTGCTTTCTTGTCCTGGTGTAACACCCTGATGTAGTCATTGTACTGGAAGAGCTTTATTAGTCTATATGAAACCAAACCCAAAATGTCCTTCAATAATAATTGCCAACTAAGGAAACGAGAGAGAACAATTTGTAGTATGGAGGAAATTAAGGCAGCCCCACTGAGGTGCCTCAGAGCACACGCTAACCCTAGAAATACTCTTTTGCTCTTATAACCCTGATCCAGAATTCACAGATGACAATGTAAGACACCTATTGACTTCGATGCAAGTGACTTAAGTTATCCAACTGTTCAAAGGAGGGAGTGAGGGGCAAGCCTGTGCAATGGAAAGCCTTCCTGCAAGTTCCTCCAAAACCAGCATTTGCCTACACCAGCTTACAAAAAAGGGCTTAACACACAAGCAAATGAATGCACAATTTCCCAGCTGGTTTGCACAAATATTTGTCCTCCCCAGTGGTATTTTTGTATGTGCATTATTTGTGCATACAAATAAGCCTCCGCTCTTTTTTTTCTATTTTTTTTTAAAGTGGCCCTTACATCTGAACATTTCTGATGAAAGGGAAAAGAGAGAATTATTTTATAGCCCTCGTGTTTCGTTTCCATTTTAGAAACGTCGTTTGGCTGCATTTGGTGAATTTGGTTACTAATGGCCATCAGGGACTTTCAGCATTGGTTATTAACAGGTATTTTGCAGGCTGGCTGCTGTGTAAATTTCCTAAATACACCTCTGCTTACATGTACACATCTTTGGCCTACCGCACCCTTTATTAGTCTAGTCTTAGCCCTGGTCTCCATGAATAACGTAGCTGAAGTTGACATACTTAGATCTATTTACCACAGTGTCTTCACTGCGGTGAGTTGAGTGCTGCCGCTCCCTCATCGACTCCGCCTGCGCCTCTCGCGGCGCTGGAGTACAGGAGTCAACGGGAGAGTGCTCGGGGGTCGATTTATCACGTCTAGACTAGACACGATAAATTGATCCCCGCTGGATTGATCGCTGCCCGCTGATCCGGCGGGTAGAGTAGACATACCCTTAGGCTCTTGCAGGGCTTATTAACTCTCCCCTGTTGCATGGTGTTTTTACTGGGATGTAACTGAGACTGACCATAGTAATTTCTGTGCAGTGATTTCTCACCCAGATTTCCAGCAATGAAATTTAGTGTTAGGATAGGATTTCTAAAGGGGCACATAAGGAAATTAGGCAGCCAATTCCCACTGACTTTCAGTGGGAGTTAGTCCCCAATGCTTAAGGCACTTTTGAAAATCTCGTCACTTACAGTACCATTAAGCCCCTTTTTCATCATTTTGTATTGCTGCTTTTTTTTTTTTCAGTTCAACTCATGGAAAACTAGATGTGCACAAAAAGAACAGGAGTACTTGTGGCACCTTAGAGACTAACACATTTATTTCAGCATGAGCTTTCGTGAGCTACAGCTCACTTCTTTGGATGCATAGAATGGAACCAAAGAACCATAGAATGCATCCGAAGAAGTGAGCTGCAGCTCACGAAAGCTTATGCTGAAATAAATGTGTTAGTCTCTAAGGTGCCACAAGTCCTCCTGTTCTTTTTGTGGATACAGACTAACACGGCTGCTGCTCTGAAACCTGTAGATGTGCACAAAGTTTCAATGATAAACCACCACACTAGGTTCTTCTTTTAAACCGGCCATAAAATGAAATCAAAGGCATCAATTCTTAAAGGCAGGTGCCAGAGTTGTGTCCCCAAGTGTTGTGCGCCAACCCTTTGTGCACCCCACTTCCAGTAAATGAGCATTTCAGTGCCCAAGTCCGGTAATTATGTACCTAGCAATCCAGCTGTCTGGGCAAATGCTGGATTGCAAGCAAATGGCCTGTGTGTGTGTGAGCATGGGTGTGTGCTTAAGGGGGCACCTTTCCCCCTCTTACATCCCTGTGCAGGAATCAGGCACAACTGCAGTCCCTGTGGTCATGTGAGTGGAGAAAAGGCTCCCTTGCCAGCATCCCTGGGGCACTAGCCCCCACACCCAGGGCAGGCAGAGGAGCAGAGAAGGTCGAGAACATGTTACAATTTCCTAAAGGGGCGATGCAGGGTGAGTATTCTCACTGCTGCTGGGGAGACGGGGGGAATTCAGGAGGCCTCAGGCTTTCCCTAAGGTGCACCATGTGTCCTGGGAGTCCCCCTGGAGCAGTGTGCTTCTGCACTAGCCCCAGGGAAAAGGCTTGTGCCATAAAGACACTATCTGGTCCCAAATGGGTGCACTCACAAATTCCTGGAGATTCGTCTTAGGCATCAGCCTTTGAAAAATCTGCCCCTTGCTTTAGATTTGTGACAAAAGAGGATCATAAGATTGCTGATGCTATGTGACCTGCTATATCACCTGCTAGGTTTGCCTGGTTCGGCTGCACCTTTAGTTTGAAAAAGCTTTATTTATTATTATTTGTTATTAAATTTTAAATAATATCTTTCCTTCTTTTCAATGATACAGAAAAATGTAAAATTCTTGCATCAGCCATGGTGCAGTTTTTCTCATGCTTCATGCTTACAGTTCATGCAAAGAGGTGTGTCGAATGCCACCCTCCGGCCAGAAGCAGACATCAAAGGTCAAACGGCTCAAATGAGGAAAATATGAAAAGTTTGGAAATATTTATTCAGTTTTTGTTTTTGTTTTTTAACACAATCCAGGCACAGACACCAAACCCCCTTCATCCATGTCACATGACTGGCTACTTAACTTCTGATTGGTTAATAGTATTTGGACAAGACATATTTAATCTAATAATACCAACGACTCATGTCTATGCTCTCAAAAATATAGCTGGGGCTACCTGGATTTTAAAGTATCTTGAATCAGCTGAGCATTCGAAGTTCATGAGCATACAGTATGTGCTACACACTATAGGCTAAATTCTGCCCTCAGGTACAAGCTAACAGTCCGTTGTCCTCACTGTGAGCTATATACATGTATCTGAAGACAGAATGTGGTATTACACATCCTTGGGCTGACAAATACAATCCAATCGGTTGGGAGAGTTCATGTGACTTCCATTAGTTTGGAACCACTGTTCTTCTAGCTGACCAACAGGTGGTTTTTATTTTATTTCATGTTTCTGTAATTGTCTGGCCCTCAGTTGGCTGAAATGAGGACATGTGATGTAAGAGAAGAAGCTCAATGCAGGGTAGCTCTGCTGCTGTGGCACATTTAGGGCAAAACCACCTCAGAGCTGGGGTGATTATCTTAATCACCCGCTTTGGGCCAAATCTGGGCGCTCTGACTCAGCTATAATGTTTGCGGTAGTTTTGCCTGAATAAAAATGTCTGGATTTGGGGCTTGAATCCTTCAGGGTGCTGAAAGCTCTGGCCCCGATCCATCAAAGCACTCAAGCAGGCGCTTAACTTAAACATCTGAGCAATCCCCATTCACATAAATGGGGCTATTCATGTCCTTAAAGTTAAGCCCGTGCTTAAGAGTTATTCTGGATTGGGGCCAGAGTGCTCAGTACCCTTCAGGATTGAACTCTTGGTCCTAGGGTCCATTTGGGACTCCGCTGCTGCTTTCTAAGGTTGTCAGCTGCACCCTAGTAAACAAAAATGACGGGGAAAATTAAATGAAAATGGGACAATACAAAATACCCCTAGGAGCCCCAGAGGGTAAAGCCCAATAATGCTGCAGGTAACAATGGAATTATTTTCTGGTGCTAAGGGTCAGAAATTGTTTATATAGCAGGGAAAAAATTCACCCCAAACAGTGACTGTTAATTTTAGCTCTGCAGTCAACTGAGGGAGGGTCAAAGTTCCCTGCAAGCTAAAAATGGAAGCAAGTAAAAAATATATATTTCCCAAGGTGTATTATAGTGTTATGCATATAAACATCCTGTTTTCGATTGCGGGAGTTATATGCTTGTGAAGGAGCAGTATTAGGCTAATACAAAATAGAATTTTTAACATATGGGAGATAATATAATGCCTTGGGTTGAACGAGTGACCTGGAAAGGATAATATAAATACCCTCAGTTTGGCATTTTGGGCATCCTCTCCCATTGTTGGCCATTTTTTCAATCTGCAAGGCAGTAATTTTAGTGTATTAACCTCCACTCTAGCCAAGATGTTTTTTACATTGTACATAATACGTAGCTACAACTATATACAATCTTCCCATTTTTTAAAGTGCATTTCAAAATATTGTTATGGCTGAGGAAACAATTTCATGTTTAAAACCTGTTTTCACGTCCTGAACTTTCAGAAACAACTGTTACCTTTTGGGTGGAAATTTCTCAAGCTAGACCTAAGTTCAAAGTGGGAGGTTTCTGCAAGGTGCAATCCAACTGGGTTTTTTCCATCTTTGAGTTAGCAGAGTGTGAATAAATAGGTTTGAAAAAAAAATCACACTTTTTTCTCAGGCACAGATAACTCAAAACAGCTTATATGGAAAACTATAGATCTGACATGTATCCATGTACTTAGCTCTAAGTGAGGGCAAACATATTTGGAAAAATATTTTGAAGGAATAACATAATTGTGTTTGAAATCACCTTCTACCTGTGCACAGAATATGACTTTCTACCAAATATATACATACGTATTCAGGTGTGATGCTCTAGATAAATGGGGAATATTTTGGTCAAAATATTTGTCCCCATTCTTAAACCCAAGTTCATCTGTGAGTGTAAATCTGAGTAGTTACTTTGAACTATCTCGTTGGGATAACTACTTGTGCTTGTGCCTGCAACACATTTTGTTCGTGAAAGTTCACAGACACATAGGCGAGACCTCCCTCCAGCTGAAAATGTGCATGTAACTGAGAACTCACTTTTGTTTATTTCACTGATAAGACATACAGGAGTAAAATTTTCAAATTCACTTGGTGCTTCTGAATATTTTACCTAGAGTGAATCCTCAGTAATGTCAATAGTAAAATTCCCATTGATTTAAATGAGGCAAGGATTTGACAGATAGTTTATTTTTGTACACATAATTAAGGATTCTTTTGAACACTTGGCCCAGCATATGTAACACTTTTAGTGATACTATACATTTACTCTGGTCAACAGAGTTGGACCAGAGGTGAAAATGGTTCAGTGCATTTATTCACTTCCTTCCCTATAAATATGAAACACGTTTGATTCTAATGTTGCCCACTGAAAAATACACGGAATAGGTGGATAGATACACACACAGAGTGAGAAGTTTTCCATTCTTTAGTTAATCTTAATTTGCCTCTTCTTCTAGATGAAAATAACAAATCTTGTTGCTTTTGAAGATATTTTTGTAGTCTTTTATAATTGGCTGAAATATCATAACAAATTATGATTTTGCCATCCCAAACAATTACTTGAGGAAGACTGAATAATGCTCACAGAAGAAATCAATGGTCGTATAATTTTTTTTCCTTAGACTTGCCTTAGTGTGAAAACCCATCACCAAAAGTACATCCAAGGGATTTTGAGTTATATGTGTCAGCGAGCTGCCTTATTAAGTGATACATGCCGTCATATACCTGGCATGAAAGGGGTTTGACATTAAGCAAATGAAAAATCCAGAGAAAGCGCCATTTTGGTGAATCCTAACCTAGGCGAGTATTGGGGTGACTCTTTGGAAGAGAGCATGGGTCCTTTGGTTGGATACTTCTTATGCCGGGGAGTTGAAGGGGGCGGGGGACCCACAATCATATCTATCCTGGCAAAGTAAATAAGAAAAAAGACACCAGCAAAATGCATAATGAAGCAACACGTAGAAAAAACTTGGTCGGAAAGTTGCGGAAACATAAGGAACAACTAAAAAAATAAAAAATAAAAGACAGAGAGAGAGAGAGAGAGAGAATTGGAAAATATATTCCGCTTGAAACAGAATGCAGCATTATATTGCCTGATCGTTCATGGTTAATGCCAAATCTTATCTGGCCAAACATAAGATTCATGGAACTGGGCATCAAAAGAACGTCACTGCTGCTTAAAATGGGAGTCACTCTGCATATAATAGGCAACATACTGTACACACTGGAATATATTTGCATATATGTGGCAGTGTCCCATTGGAAATGTCAGATATAAGACAATATATATTCACCTTTCTATTACAGTGATAAAACATCCTCAGCAAGGTGTAAATGAGGTACACTGTGGAATTGTACGCTCAGTGAATGAAATGCATCCATGGTTGGAAAGGTGTTGGAAAGGGATGTGAGCCAGGGACAGAATACCAAAAAGAACCAATTACAGACACGTCACAAGAGCAGTGACAGAGAGTTATGAATGATTAAAGAGAAAAGTGCATGTAAAGACCCCCCACAAGTTTGCCTGAATAAAGCTTTAGCCCAACAAAACACTGGCCATAGAGAGCTAATGTTAAACATCATCACAAACTCTCTCTCTCTCTCTGAGAGAGAACGTATTGCCTTGGTCCCTCATTGATGCAGGGGGTATTAATCTATCATAGCTTTACACCAGTGGCAAATTGCATTGTCCCATTTCCCTGCCCCCCATACCAGCTCCACTGTGCTGATCAGCATATTGTGGGACACACCCAAGTCTCGGCCTCTTCCCCATCCACGCCCTGCTCATTCTCCACCAACCTGTTCTGGGGACGGGGGAGTAGGTGAGGGCACAATGTCCTGCGTGCATGAGATGAAGGTCCAGGTAGCCTACATGGGGCTCTAGGAGATAGTTTTACTCCTTCCTTTCTTCCCAGGATAGAAGGAAGTATAGTCTACGTCACAATCTACCCCAATGACTACTGCATCCCACTGCACGGATGCAACCGAGAGGAGCATTTGGTCTTGTCTTTCAAAACAGCCACTCCCTGTTCCACTCAAAAATCAACCAGCCGAACAACTTTCTTTTTGGAACACACAATCTCAGAACAAGAAAAATGGAGGCAGGACTGGAGAACCTTGCCAGGGGCAAGATTCAGCTGAAGACCCCAAAAAGTATGGGTGCCCATCTAGATCTTCCCTAACCTAGACAGACTACTTTACTGGGCACACCTCGCCTGGAAATCTCAAAAGGAGAGATTTTACTCAAGTGATTTCATACTCTTACAGCTAAACCTGGGCTTAAGTGCTTTGCTAGACACAGTGGGTTTGGGATAGAAAGCTCAGTCCTGCTCTTCGAATGACTCTCACAATGACATGACGAATCAAGAATTAAATGGGAATATAGGTAACACACAGTACTCTGGCAACACAAGTACTTTTATGGGGGATATGAGGTAACAAACATTGATTTATCTCCAACTGTGGCTCCATCATTTAGATTTTGAAATTAAAGAAGCAAAGACAATGTTCACTGTTTCCTGTCATAAGCCTTATCCGTGCAAAGGCCCCAATCTAACTCCTTTTGAAGTCAATGGAAAAATTTCCATTGGCTTCAATGGGGGTTGGAGAAAGACCCTTTTAGGCTGTAGAGTAGCATCCACTTGAGCACCCATTTTTCATCTACAAGTTTGCAGAGGCAAATATTTACATGACACTACTTGTTTGTCTCTGCCTGAAACACAGGCACAAGCAGTTAGTTAGGCATATAAGTGATATTCACTTTGATTGAAAGTAATTTAAGGTGCAAAGTCATGCCTTGAGTTACATGTATCTACACACTGTAGGCCACAAAGGGCAGGTTTTCTTAACTGACACGATTGAGGGTTATTTGTAAGGAGAGAGGGTAGAGTTCTTACTGTCAATGGCTTTTCTCTCATCCACACTTCATAGGTTTGAATTCAAACTTTTTCTAAGGTAAAATAATTTGGGTGTTGGAGAGGAAGGGTGGAGTTTAAAGTATTTCTCTCTCTCTCTCCCTCCTTTTATACTCTTCCTAGTGTTTCCTCTTCCATACAGTTTAAACACAAGGAGCTCGATCTTGTTCTGTGTTAGATCCCCTTTATGCCCTCCTTCGCCTACAAAACCAACTCAGTACCCCCGGACAGTTATACAGCGGATGCAGTTTAGTTCCTGTTTCACTGAGGCTATCCATCTGGGCTGATATGTTAAACTCCCATAATTTTAAGACATTCTTCCCCCATTCCCACCCAATCCAAACAGAGGTCAGACTCCTCCCACTTACCAGAGCAAAAGATGTAAAATTATTACAAGAGCCTCATACTGGGGCCATTTTTCTAATAGCTCCTTTATTCTTAACAAGAGGGCCAAAAATTGTACTTTCAAGGTAGTGCCTTTATTTTATTTCACTGCTGGAAAGGACACCCGATATGCCACACAGCCCCCCAAATGGTGATGTCAAATCATAAGTATCCAACAACAAAGCACTGAGACATATGTTCCAAAATGCTTCTGAAAGATTTATGTACACCCTGGTCTGCTCTTTGACCACAGTGAGGGAAGTTCTTAACATACTCTCTGTGGGAGGCTGAAATGTGAACAACCACCTTGTGTGTGTGGAGTGGGATGGCGGGGAGGGCAGGATACTTCAGTAAGGATTCTCTGGTGGTGCCATGCTATGGGAGGTAACACAGGTTTATTGGCACAAGGAGATGGAACAGGGTTTGCTTCTGTTTCATAACAGAGCCTGAGGCTGCTCCTGGAGCCTGTCTAGCACCCTTACCCAGAATGCACAGCTCCCTCCCCTAGACTGGACACTAGAAATAATGGGCACTGTAAAACTCATCTGCCCACCCGGCACTCTGTGCCAAAAATTCACCCCTTGTGGCCACCCAGAATAACCAGAAGTTATTCAGAAATCCATTGTTTTCCATTAGGCTTTTTCTTAGAAAGAAAAATAGGATATGGCTGTTTAAAGAAAGGACTTTATCGTAACCCTCTCACTCCTATCATCCACCACTGGGGGTTTATCACAACAAACAGTGGAGTCTCTTGCCTGGACTGGAGATTTTTAATCCGGGAGAGCATGTCCAAGTGACCGGCTGAATACTGCTCGATGACATCCATCACATCGTAAGGCCGAAGGCTCTCCTTGAACTTCCGTTTGGAAACAAGAAATTTCATGATGCTAGGGGAGAGAGACAGGAAAAAATAGATTCCCCATGCTGGAGCCGTGTACTGTAGAGTGATAGGCATGCCAATGCTGCAGAGAGCTACTTGGGAGTCAGCGGAACAAGACATTTGAAAAGCTAACACCGTCTGAGGCTACTTTAGAGAAAGCAGAGAGAATCAAAGCTCAAGACGTAGGGCTCCGTACGCTTCTGGGGCTGCTGGTCTCACTAGCCAGCTTGGTGGAAAGTCTTCCAGGTAGAGGAGGAGGCTCAATAATGCACAGCATCCACAACCCCCAGCTTGCCCCACTGGGGACATTGGGGGCAGATTGGACCAACCCAGCTGACCAGGGGTAGGGTTTAATCGGGGCACATAGAGACGGTGCTGATTCAGTGCCTCTCTCAGGTGGCCACAGCAATTTAAAGCTGCTCCCCCTGGCAGAAGCCCCATAGTAGCAGTCAACCCTCCCAACCCAGAGGTGTGCAAATGGCAAGCCCCAATGCCTCAAAGGTGTAATTGCTATCTGTGGGTTAAGGTATCTAGGATGGGGGAAGGACCAGCATTTTCTTGAGGCTCTGTGCTTGCTTTAATATCCTCCTTGTGCCTTTCATGCTGATGCCAGCAGGAAGCACAGATCCGGCCCCAAAAAAAGTTAATAATTGGACAATATTCTCTGGTGGCTGTATATTTTTTCCTGCTTATTCTTCGATCCTCATGCTGGGCAGCAATGCATTTAGTGAGGGGGGGAAGCGGCATCTATAAATCCCTGCCTCACTGAGGATTGAAGCACAACTCCCCAACACAGCAAAGGGCCCACTCATAATCCAAGCAGTACAGAAGGGCAAAGCCCTTGGTATTTGGATGGTGCACATTAGGTGGGGGTTCCCACTATCTGAATACTGTCTGGATCTCAGATATGAGCCAAAGAAGAATAAAAAGCCACCCCTTAGCCACAGAACTTTCCTCTCCTAACAACAAGCCCTGTGCTTCTCTTTCTCCGCTTACCTTTAGCCATTTTCTGAGGAGAGACTGATTTTTTCAACCCCTCCCAGAAAATTCTTAGGGAAAATGGCTCCTCCTTTAAGACAATGGAGAGGAATGGGAAAGACAGCTACTAGGTTTCTATCAGTAAATGGCTGAAAGTAATGGAGCAACCTGGGCCTGTGTGGGGTGGGAGTGGCAGGGGCCTCTGGGAAAGGAAGGGAATGGCTATCCCCTCCTGACCAGGATTGCTTTCCTCAGCCTCTGATGGACGCCTCCTGTAATGACATGATATAGTGATAAAGGGTTAGGACATGAGCTCCAGTGATTCCCAGTGGCTCAGAAAAAACTTCCTGAGCTGGAAGGCATGTATTATACTGGGTGATCCTGTGTGAGTGTGCCTGCATACCCCAGTGATCTCTAGGTGCCAGATGACTAGAGGCTATAAATCTTAATATTGCTATTACTATAGCTAATAGAGATTATCATTTAGGGTGAGTCAGAGAAGCCCATGTTTTGAAGCCCAGGGGCCTGTGTCCCCTCCCCAGATCTGCACGTGTGCATTGTAGATGATGACTCTTATGTCTAGATACGTGCACCTATGGATTTGTTACAACGGCTCATTTGCAACATGGTGGGTGAATCCCAATGTTTTCACTTCTTGGACCTTGCCACTCTTGAGGCGCCCTCAAGGCGCTGTTCTAAAGCTACCCCCACCGTCCTTCCAACAGGAGGAGGCCGGGTCTAAGAATAAGACCTGGATCCTCTAGGTGGCAATTCTGTTTGCTAGGGCTTAGGTCACCGGACAGACATCTTGACTGAACAACACAGGAGAGGAGTGGAGATGAACACTGGTTCTAGCACCCAGGCCCCAAACAATAAGTTTGGCTCTGGGTCCAGAGCTGTATCTGAATCCTCCAGCTTTGGAAGGAGGAGGAATATCAGTGCTAGAAGCTGCCAGATTTTGGGGACGTTCTGCCTAGGATCCAAATCCAAAGTGTGTGGCTTATAGAGAGGGGTTGTCCAGCTGGACTCACCAATGTGAGTGGGGAAGAAGTGGGGATTTAGATAAGCATTTTGTGTCCTTACTTCTGGCAGCTAAAAAGGACATCATAGCCCCAGCGCCCGTCAGTCCGTCAGCCTTGTGTGTCCTCTCTCCATCTGGTTTTGTAAATGTCAGCATTTAACCACGAAGCGAGTGATATGATTTGGATTTAACACTGCTAGGGTGTTTTCCCATTTCTCCCTTTACTCCTCCTCCAAGCAAAAACTGTTTTCCCCGCTTAGCTTTATACAAAGGAAAACAGAGCACCTGGGGTGGATCCAGCCAGCAGCAATGGGATTTGTGCATTATTCAATGCTGCTTGGTTTACAGATATCCTTATTATTTATTTTCCTTTAACATTTCACCCTGTCGGGAGGTCTCTCCATCCTCCTTCCTCCCCCTCCTCCTTTTCCTTTCTTACCACACTGCCCTGATGCCGACTTTAAGTCCTGGCGTTAAATCTTCCGTCACAAACTCGCAGTTGCAGCTTTTGTTATCATCGGGAATGTCTTCTCCAGGGAGGCTTGCTTCTGGGTTTAAAAGAAAGAAAGAAAAAAAAGAATCCACAGCTAATTAGAGTGTGGTTGCAGCAGGAGGAATGGGAGCGTCAGACTCCCGAAGTGAGCACATAAATGGCATGTTACCTTTGCATCTTAACAAAAGCTTTCTCTCCCTCTGAGCTAGGCTAAGCTGACATCTGATACCACCAGTTTCAGTCCCTATCTGTCTTTAAGTGAATGAAGCTCTCTTCTTTCCTCTCCCACCCCAGCATCTTCATGTGGATAAAACAATACCTTATGACGTGCTAATAAGGGAGAGAACGAAACAGTTCAGTAAGTCTAGATGGTTCAAATCCCCTTCATCTCCTCCAAACCGGCTGGGCCAGTAAGGATCCTGTTTAAATGAACTGCCTATTATCAAAATCTTCAAGTAAGAGTAAGAATCACTGGGTATAGGGTAAGAATCACTGGGCATAGATTCTCCAACTTCCTCTGCTACTGGGTAATCAGTATCTGATCCCTTTCATGGTGGGCACATAGACGGCTGGAGACAAAGAGAGATGCACGGAATATCCAAAGACAACTCTTGATCAAATTATTCTGAGAAGCTTAAATATCTAAATCAGAAGGTAAATAATTCAAGGATCAAAACCCCAATATCTCCTATGTGAAGCACAATGCCTTATGCTGTACCAAGTAATGGAGATATTCTGATTGACTATCTGCTGGATTCACACCTGCCAGCAAAATTCCTGTTGTGGCAGCACCATGCAGATCTTCCATCCAAGCGCTGACCCAGCCTGACTCCACTTAGCTTGGGAGGAAACCAAGAGGATGGCAGTCCATGGTGACAAGGCAAAATGGCTGCCCTCAGAAGCTCTCACCTTCAGAGTTCTGTCGAGACGCAGCTCCCTTGATCCGGAACGCTTGCCGGGCTCGGCTCCGGTCTCCAAAGCTCCAGCTTTTGGGCACTTTGCTTGGGCTATCGTCAATGCTCTGATCAGCGCTGGGGGATCTCCGGAGGCTCTGAGCCTGTGGAGAGCTTTTCCCTTTAGTTCCAGAACCTCGGGGACTGGAGAAGACACGGTCTTTCAGGCTGACCTTCTGACTATTCATGGAAACAAATTGAAACAAAGACAAAAAGGAGACAGCAGGGGGAGTCACTCTGGAAGCCGCACATCCCTTCCCTTTCAGTCCTTAGAAACCCACGGCATTACAAAGCAGCAGTGAGATGTGTCCAGGTTTTATTTTTTTAGAGCACTTCAGAATGGTTTCCATCATCGTGAATGAAATGCGAGGGATCGTTAATTGGTAAAAAATAATGGAAGTTAAAACAGAAACCCCTCCTATTATTAGAGGGCTTGCTGAACAAAATGGCATGAAACAATGATGTTGACGATTCCTTACATGATTTATTGGTTCCTATCATGAGTTATGATGCTTTTTTCCACAGTTTCCCTCAAAAATCCTTTTTCAATAAGAAAATATTAACAAAAGTTTACCAAAAATGTTTCAAAGCTAAGTTAAAAAGCTATTTATGCCTTTTCAGGCCAGTCACCTGTTTCTTTTCCCCTTCCACTCACGCCATCTTTTCTACAGACTGAAAAAGTTCTCAACCCCTTTTCTATCCTCAGGTTAAAATCAAAATATTTTTCTGTACATGTAATGAATGTTAACTACACAGTTGTGAATTAAAATCCTAATAAGGATTTGAGGTTAAAAAGCACTTGCATATTTACTAGGGCTGCTCAAATATTTGCAGCAAAATTGGAACACTTCAAAATCTGACATGTTTGCATTTAATTGCAATTTCTTTAAAATGATCCAATTTTATTGCACAATATTCTGTTTTTTGCTTGAAAACCATCCTGATTCCCATTGATAAACAGTCTTCTTGTGGAACCAAACCTCTCTATTTTCAAATTTCTGAATTCTGAAATTTCAAATGAAGATGATGAATTTTCACATGAAACTTGCAAAAAATGATTTTGTGAAACTTTATGAAAGGAGCAAAAATTGATAATTGCAACATTCCCAGGAACAAAACTGAAAATATTTTTAGTTTTGCATAGACCTAATATTTGCCAAATTCCAACTGATTATTAACAGAAGATACTTATTGAGAATAGATAACGACTACAAAGCACTTCCTTATTTATCCAATATTTTATATGAATGTAAATTCAAGCCTGAGTAAAGTTCAGACCTAATTTCCAAGTTGTTTCTACCACAATAACGGTTAACATTCCGCATTGGAACATCTTACAAATTCAACAGCAGAGGTGCACATGAACTGACTGAATCAAGTAGCTGATTATGATTAGGAAAGTGAATCAGAGAGAAGGGTATTGTGGGAACTTATCCAATCTCAATGACTTCTAGGTCAAACTTGCTTAGTTAAAGTAGCAAAGATTTATTTTTTCTAGCTGTCAGTGCCGCCACCTCAGATCTAAGAAATAAGCTGCTTCTTATTTCATCGTTAATAATACAAATTCTGCAGTTACAATATAGCTGTGGATATGTGAGACAGCTTTATCGGCTGCGCTGTACTGCCAGGAGTGAGCATTTGGTTTTGTCAGTGAAGGAACCAGACACGCAGGGAGCAGATCCGGTGTGCTATTTTTACATAGTTGCTTTATATTGTGAAACTTCATTGTACAGACTGATTCAAATGCTTAACTAGAACTCTCATGCTAAGAGCAAAACACAGGTGCCCTAAATTAGAGGCACAGGTGAGGCTACTTTTTTAATCTGATTCTAAACCAGGGGTCGGCAACCTTTCAGAAGTGCTGTGCCGAGTCTTCATTTATTTGCTCTAATTTAAGGTTTCACGTGCCAGTAATACATTTTAACGTTTTTAGAAGATCTCTTTCTATAAGTCTGTAATATATAACTAAACTATTGTTGTTTGTAAAGTAAATAAGGTTTTTTAAATCTTTAAAAAGCTTCATTTAAAATGAAATTAAAATCCAGAGCCCCCCGGACCAATGGCCAGGACCCGGGCAGTAAGAGTGCCACTGAAAATCAGCTCGCATGCTGCCTTTGGCACACCTGCCATAGGTTGCCTACCCCTGTTCTAAAGAAAGGGTGTTCTTGTAGCCTATTCATTTGTAAGGCTCATTTGTGTTGCATGTACCGTTCAAATTTCTTTATTCTGCAAGGTCTGTTTAAATATTTTATCTGACAAAGTCTGCCAAAAGCAAAAATCCAGAATTCAACCCTATCTCTTAGTGCTTCATCCTGAGAGGTGCTGCATGCCCGAACTGTTCTTCTTGAGAATTGTGCATGCTCGGCATATAAAGATTGTTTATCCATAAGAACAACCAGACTGGGTCAGATCAAAGGTCCATCTAGCCCATATCCTATCTTACAACAGTGGCCAATGCCAGGTGCCTCAGAGGAAATGAACAGAACAGGGAATCATCAAGTGATCCATCCCGTCGCCCATTCCCAGCTTCCGGCAAACAGAGGCTACGGACACCATCCCAGCCCATCCTGGCTAATAGGCATTGATGGACCTATCCTCCATGAACTTATCTAATTCTTTTTTGAACCCTGTTTTAGTCTTAGCCTTCACAACATCCTCTGGCAAGAAGTTTCACAGGGGGACTGTGCATTGTGTGCAAAAATACTTTGTTTGTTTTAAACCTGCTGCCTGTTAATTTCATTTGGTGACCCCTAGTTCTTGTATTATGAGAAGAAGTAAATGACATTTCCTTATTTACTTTCTCCCCACCAATCATGATTTTATAGACCTCTATCATATCTCCCCTTAGTCGTCTCTTTTCCAAGCTGAAAAGTCCCAGTCTTATTAATCTCTCCTCATACGGAAGCTGTTCCAGACCCCTAATCATTTTTGTTGCCCTTTTCTGAACCTTTTCCAATTCCAATATATCCTTTTTGAGATGGGGCTACCACATCTGCATGCAGTATTCAAGATGAGGGCATATCATGGGTTTATATAGAGGCAATATGATATCTTCTGTCTTATTTCTATCCCTTTCTTAATGATGCCCAACATTCTGTTCGATTTTTTGACTGCCGCTGCACATTGAGTGGATGTTTTCAGAGAACTATCCACAATGATTCCAAGATCTCTTTCTTGTGTGGTAACAGCTAATTTAGACCCCATCATTTTATATGTATAGTTGGGATTATGTTTTCCAATGTGCAGTACTTTGCATTTATCAACATGGAATTTCATCTGCCATTTTGTTGCCCAGTCACCCTGTTTTGTGAGATCCTTTTGTAGCTCTTCGCAGTCTGCCTGGGACTTAATTATCCATCACTGAATAAAACTAGGCCCTTCTTCTGGTTGCCCCAATCCCATTTCCCAAGTAAATATGTTGCAAAAGATTCCATGAACTAAGGATGGCAAATCAAAAAGCACTGAATTTCCTACAGAACATGAGAGAGAGGAATTTCATATTAGGACATCACAAGGTGCAATATTTTACTCATTAAAAATATCACTTATGAATCTGAGGAACATTTAAAATCCATTCAGGTCTGATCCCTGAGTACTCAAACTCTCGACATTTGGAATGCCTCCAACATTCCTTTGTGTTAAACAAACAACAAACATTAACAATAAAGACAACATTGGTAATCCATTACGGTTTTCCTTCTGCCATGCAATTTTTTCAATGTAAAAGCTGACTAGAATCTGCATGCAGACACAGGCCCTGCAGTGGAAAATGCAGTTGAGAGGCGGCCGGAGCTGGGGAGGGAAGAATGCAAAAGAAAAGCAAATGCTTTCAGCTAATCTAAGATCATGTCCTCATCCAAGCAGAACATCATGCAAGGTGAGGTGCAGTGCATCAGAGAAGTGATACTTAGATGCCAACCACGCAGATGGTAGATGGACATTATTCGGTAGTACAGTACGTGCGCTGAGTGGAAGGGGGAAGGGAATGGTTATCCCGACACACACAACTGCAAGAAAGGAGGCTTGTAACTGTGACACTTGCATGAACTGAGGGAGAATGGGACATTCGTTCTGCCTGTTCTAAGGGGAAGGGAGGATAAAGCGAATCACAAGGTTTTGTAACCTGTACTAAAATCTATGGGAAATAATCATAGAATCAGATGGTCTGGTTGGTTCCTGTATCAGAATGAGGTAGCTACTCTTGGTTAATATTTGTTTAAAACCCATTTTTTATTATTATGATTAAAAAAAGAACCCTACAGCGTTACTGCACAGACTTAAATGAGAATTTGCTCAGCGTTTAACCTGAATCCAGTGAAGAGTGGAAACGTATAATTTACCTTTTCTCTGCTACCGAAATGTGCTTTTACTTTCTAAGGCAGATTCCTAGCAATCATCTACTCCGATAAATGAAAGTCCATTCTTGACTAGCACGCTTAGGGGTCCAATCCAAATTCCAGTGAAGTTAATGGAAAGACTCCCACTGAGTTGGGCGGGCTTTGGATTGGCATGTGATGGTTACAACATTCACCAGAAAGTGGTTAAGAACTAACCCTCTGTGTATATACACAACACGGAACAGTTGGTTGACACACAATGTGTTTATGGATATTGATGGTTTAAGTTCTTGTTGGAAATCTCCTGGGTTTTATGGGTTTGTTTCATAGCCTTAGCAATCTCCTGATGTTCCGGTTTTGCATTCCCTTACTCCTTGAGGACTTCCTGCATTCACCGTAATTTTGGATCAATAAAAATGACGACCTACTGTTTTTTGTCATGTATTTGAAATTACACTCGTCCAGCTGCTTCATTTTCTCCTTTTGCCTGCATATAGCAAAATACTAACCAGACTGATCAATACCATCCAGTAGGCAGTGGTATTGCAGCCATGTTGGTCCCAGGATATTAGCAAGACAAGATGGGTGAGGTGATATCTTTTATTGGACCAACTTCTGTTTGGTGAGAGAGACACAGAAGTTGGTCCAAAAAAACACAGCTCACCCACCTCGTCTCTCCAATACCATCCTGGACTAAATAGTCATTTATATAAGAACCAAGCTGGCAATAATATTTGTTCTACTGAAAAGTATATCCAGGAGACAGAGGGACAGAGAGAGAGAGAGAGGAAGATTATGTCCTGTTGGAAATGGGGCTGTTGTTCAATCCACAGTTTGTGCCGAGTTCATGGCCTGTCAGACCAGTTTGTTAAAGGTACGCAGAACTGCTGAGACTGAAATAATAGCCATTGTTGACCACCAGGTTTCTGGTGTGAATAATGGGTAGAAGCCAACTGCTGAAAAGATCAAGGAAAGAAAATGTGGGTACACAATGCTTGCCCTGGCTGGCTTAGAATTCAAAAGAGGACAAAAAATCATGCCTGGTGTATCTTCACTGGCTTCCACAGAGTTAGAGCAGGGGTGAATATAGTCCAGGGAACAGAGGAGAAAGCAGGGCTCACAGAGTAAAAATTCCATTTAGAATGTGGTGGGAAATCACCCTTTCCCCTGCTATAACCTGAGTGGGCAGCAATGCTCGTACTGGGGGGACTATCTTCATACCTACAGCGCTGAGTTTGAAATAACTGAAAATGCTCGAGCTGCATTGGTGCCTGAGGCCTAAATATTTGAAGGTATTTAGGCATTGCTGTGCTCAGTGCCAGAAGGCCTCACTGATTTAGGAGCCTAGATCTCATTTTCAAAAGGGATTTAGGCACTTAGGAGCTAAAATCCCACTGAGAGTCACTACAATGCTACCTACACCCTTGAGACCAGACGGAGCAGGGAAGCCAGAAAAGAAACACTTTAGAAATGCATCTGGCTCTTATAGTGAATCAGGAAACCTATTTAACCCTGTGGTTAGGTATTTTTAAAATACTGCTGACTTTTTCCGCTGTTCTCCGCCTCGGCTGTTTCTAGCACACAGCTTTTGTCCCCCGTGTTTTTTTCGGCAGTTAGAACTAGTATTATGGGAGAACATTCTAGAATGCACTATTGCATGAGTGAGAATCTTCTAGAAAGTCCTGACACCCTCTGCTCTTCGCCAATTAAGCCAGGTTTGTGCCTGTTTTGCATTGCTGGAACAGTGCTAAGCCTGCAGAGCACATCAGCAAATCTTGCCTATTCTTTATTCAACCAGAATCACCTAAACTACATTCCATTTCAGGCATCCCCCCATGCTACCCCATTCTTCTGCAAACACCCCTTGTCCATTATCAGTCCACACATCATTTCCTCCTATGATTGGTAAGAATATCTTTCTTGCTCCACTCTGTCAGGGTAGACTCCAAACATGTCTTTCCCTTCTACAAAACAAAATATGGCATCAGTGGTTGATGCAAATAATAAAAGAGATCTAGCTAAACCAAAGACCAAGATTCCTTTATGGCTCTACATCCCCAATTCTTAGAGACTCCCTCTTGAGATCTTGTATAGATTTGGAAGGATCCTTAGCTAATGAATTGGTTCCTTTCCTCCTCCAGCAGAAGTCAAGAAGAGGGAAATAAAAGAAAAAGCCGAGCAGGAAGAAAGGAGGGTGAACAGCGATTTACACTGCCTTTGCATATAAGAAAGTATCCATCCCTAGGAAATCATACAAATTCACTTGGCCACTGACACCAATGTCAGAAGACAAACAAGTGATGATCAGAGTTTCCAGTTTTCCAGGAGGCGGTATTGTGCAATGACAGGCAAGAAAGAAGTGTTATTAATATTATTAATATGTGCCAAAAAGAGCCCTAAAATTAAACAACTGACACCATCAGTGCTCACAAAGGAGGAGCTAGACGCACACACCTCCAAGGATAGAAAAGTCTGCACTGGTAGATGGGAACATTGAAGATAAGATAAAATTTAAATGTTCAGAATGAAGAAATATATTAATAATATCTCTAATTTGAAGCAGACTTTTTGTGAGCTATTTAAGTAATCCCTATGTAACTGACCATGCGCCAATGATATTTAAATCAGACAATCCTAATATAAACTCCAGGGGAGCCATAGAACGGCCAGAACATACAGTGGAAGACCATATGAAGATTCTGGCTATTCATTTAGCTACAGAAGTATCTCACTATGGAGAATTGGTTTCTGTGAACCTTCCCCTTTGTCACCCATTCAGACATGGGATTTACCTCTGATTCTGAGCTTTTGGTATATAAAAATATTCTCAGATAAACTAGAAGCTATCCATTCATGGCAGGTATATATATATATACATATAAAAACAATAGCAATAAAGGAAAAAAATATACAGGGTGGAATAATTCATTGAGAAAACCAGAGAGATTTCTTTAAAACTCTACTGTAGCTGCTTTCTAACAAAGACACAAGGACTTGTGATTTTGAGGATTAAAATGGATTCCAAAAAGAGCATGCATAAATCCCATGTCACAATCATGCTGCATCACTCAGCTCCCTGCTGCCCCTGTGCTTGTGATCCTGCAGTCATTGCAAGAAATACATGGGAATTCACTGTCACTATTCAAAGCATGCAAATGCTGGGGATTAGTTGTTCAACCACAAGGCACTTGTTGGCTGCCTATAAATATAGTGTTGGGGAAGGGGAAAATTGAATCTAATGTGAACAGGCGAATAATGGACATATTTATATGTCAAGAAAAGAAAAAGGACACTGGAAATTCTTTAGGATCCTCAGACAAGTGTGTCAAGGAACACAAGTTTGGGAGAAGTCTTTGAAGATGGTTAGCAGTCAAGCTGTCACCTTTATGCCCACAATAGGAGAGACAATATATCTCCTATGTCGATTATAACAGGTTGAAGATTAGTCCTTCTCTAGCTGCGTAGTAGAGGTGCTAGATAGGCAAGCCATGCTTCCAAATGCCACACGATTAGGAAAGGCCCATTCACAGGGATTCAGAGAGCCAAAGGAACAATGTTTAGTGGAGGTGGAGAGCTGGTGATTTTTCTGTTACTAAATTTGTATTGCTTTATAATATACAATTAACTGTGGAAGGGTTCCCTGTAGCTTAGGGTGGGGTAGAGAGATGATGAATGGTTTTTTTTAATGTTCTATTTTCCAGCATTATTTTAAGCTCAGTTCTTGGCCTCCTTCATTGCTACCAGTCTCTGGCTTGCTAGCCCATATCCAGTGTCAGCATTACACATTTCCCCAGCTTCTGTTGATTCTTGTGCGCCGCATTTTTGGAAAACGAGAAAGCCTTTGATTTCAGAGAAGGACATGGGGAGGCTCTTCCATTTGTTTTACTCATCTAGTACCTCTATTAAGCAGGGAAGTGATCAGAACGGGTGGTAGCAGGGTAGAGAGAGAATGAGCCGTGCAGCTTTAGATTAGTTCCGTGCGACGCATTTCCCGTGGTACCTAGAGTTTCCTGAGCAGCATCCACATAGTGACTCTCTGCATGGTTTGCTTTTACTGGAAATGAGGGGAGAGTAAAGATTAGACCCGGAAGCAAATGCCAAACAGGAAACTTTGATGATCGTTTCTAGGTTTAAAAGACAGGCTGTTTTGATGGCTGAGTTTGTGATGGGATATTAATATCTGACCATTTAATTAAAAAAGGGTTTTATTTGTTGCAGTGAGAGTAATGAAAGGAATTGTTCTGTAGTAAATTAGGAATGACCCGCTATTAGGAATGACCCCTTCTGCACTCAGTTGGTTGCATTACTTCACCAACTGTTGACTTTACTAAAAAAATGAGTCTGGCAGATAGAGCCTACCACCTGCTTGGAAAAAAAGTAGTCCCTCCTTAATTTCTTGTAAATAAATTTAATCGCTGATTTTTCAGTTCCCCAAGCATGTGGAGTCCACGTTAATGTCCTAGGATAAAAACTTTCCTGCAAAGCCATTCAAGGGGTTTATTTCTCTTCTTCCGAGTATTTAGTGATTAATGAATTGCTCCTTCTCTGCTTGCCACAGTGCTATGTGAAATTAGGTGTTAAAAACCCACATCAGTGGAATGTGGCAAATCCCCCCAGGCTAAGGAATTGGAATTTCAAAATTCACAAAATCCATTTTTCGTATCACTTGCAAATCTGGACCAAAAAAAGTGTGTGTGGGAGGAAGGCAGTTTTGGACTTGTTAATGAATCAATAAAGTTCCCATGAATCTGACCCGAATCACGCTCTTTTCTGTGCTCAGGGACTTGCATATTGTTAGCCATTCACCAAGATAGGGTTCCCTTGACATGGAGCTGCCTTCTCTTTGCAAAAAGGTTACGAGGTAGCCCACTGACAGCTGTGCTCAAGCATTACTAGACAACTTTGCAAATATATTTAAATTTCCCCCCGTTTTCTTAAATTTGAACTTGGCAGCCTGAGGAGCTCGTGTTTGGTAACAGAAGGAATTTGCAAAATTCTTTCTGCTCTGTAGCAGCCAGGGCAAGTTCAAATGGAATCCACCCTCTCTTTCTTTAGGACTTGGAAGGCCTCTGCAACAAGTTCAGTGCAGACAGACCCTGCACCCACATAGAGCCCAAGTGACAGGTTAGCTGCCTGCATAGCCATACCGCTGGGCTCTGTAGATAACATCATAGACAGAGAATATTCAGCATGCACAGATTCGGAGAGACACACTGGTTACTTGGGTTCTTAATCTCCTTTTCAGTCTCTAAAGAAAGTAGCAGTCCCATCTTTTCAAATAATCAGCCCCCATTATGGCCACTGATTATTCCCAGATTACACACAGTCACAGCATGAATATCTGACACCAGTTTTAATAACAATATCAGTCTAATATTATATATAGAAATATACACACATATATTTTTTTTAAATAAATATATTGCAGAGGGACCCAATCCTGCACACATTCAAGTTAATGGTAAAACTCTCTCTGATTTCAATGGAAGTGGGATGGGCAACCACAATCTACAGCTTGATGGAGACCTTTTAAACTGGTTGCTAGGGTTATTTATACAATCTCAGGTGACCCTAACTCATGCTGGAGCATGTAATCTGCTTCTTCTAACTCTACAATTCCCTAGAATTCTGTTTCTTTGCACTCTGACTTTTTTTTCAGTTTGCCTGATCCTGTCCTGAAAAATACAAAAGGAAGGGCATAAATCTCATCACAGATGCCTATAGATGTTCAACAAATCATTTTTAAAGAACATCTGACATATATTTCACATAGAAATCTCCACAACCCTAGCTAAGCCATACATGTGCCCCTTAATACTTTGGTCAGAAGACAAAATAAGCAGAGACAACTTGCCACACTGAATTTCCAGCCTGATTAGTACGTGAATAATCACATCCCATTACCCTCTCTGAATGGTAAGCCTTGCTTAGTAGGAGTAGCAAGAAAGTCACACCACGTCCCTTCGGCTTCCCCTGAGGCTATCAGACAGGGTAGCCGGCTGGCCAGACTTCCATCTCTACACTGAGTGAGACACAAGAGACGTGTGCGCTTTTAGAGGGAGTGATCATAGCTAGCTACCCTGTGGAGGTCAGCCATCAGGACGTGACGAGCGCTGCTCCCCCACCCCTGGCATAAGCCAATTGCGATGCAGATGGACAGACAGCACCCAAAGCACTTTGCGACAGAGCAGACTGTATGAGGAGTTAAAAAAAAAATGTAGCCAAATACCAACATGGTTTGTGCCCATCACAACCTGCACTGCAGGTCACAGAGAAATGAGCTTATGTTTCTTAATAGCGGAGCAGCAAACAACTTCACAGTGCTTGGTCACGGGATGAATGCAGACAAGTTTGAGTGTAAAACAAAACAGAGAAATGGCAAAGACAAAACCCATCTCCAAGCTGCGATGCCTAATTCAAATCCAAGGCAAAATAAACTACCTCCCTTGGTAATTAAAAAAAAGATATTAGAGTGCTAGACAGTAATAGGATAACCCCAAATAGTGTAACTGCATTATGTGTAAAGGGGCCATGACTGTCAGTTCAGGACAGACCTTAGCATAGTAGGGCCCTGATGCATGATTGGAGCCCTTATATCATAATACAAATAATAAATACATTAATAATTGAATCCCTGTGAGCGTAAGTGCACTGCATATGAAATTAGGGGCGTGGTCCTGCAGAGTAGACACTGGCTTCTATGAGACCTTCCGGTGCTACTCAATGTAAGGGTACTGGGGTCTGTTCCGAAAGGGTCCTGACGTCTATCTGAGTGGAAAGAGTTTCTTTATGGGCACTCAGAGTGCTGACAATTTCAGCCCTCACGCGGGAAGATGTGCTGATCTTTGTCAAGTGCCTTCATCAGTTCTGCAGCAGCGTCAGAGTAATGGGGTTGGAAGGGAGGATTATTGCTCTAGCAAAATATTGGGGGGGAAGGTTTGGCTGCGCTAAGGAGGCTATTGAGAACGACATGGAAAATATTTTAATGCTATTATAAAAGTCACCAGCACACCCTGCAGCCACTGTCCTAGAAAGGCAACAACAATGATTAGAAGCATGAGGGGAATATTATAAGGACTAAGAAAACTTAGTTTGGAAAGGAGACAGGTGAGGAAGTTATAGAAAATAATGAATAGGAAAGAAAAGGCCAGTTATGCAATTCCGATTTACCTTCTCCCCTAACATAGGAACAAAAGGGTGCTGAATACAATTAAAAGAGAAAAAATTAAAACCACTAACAAATATTATTTTAACACGTGTATTAACCTGTGGAGCTTACTGCTGCAGGATGTTAGTGAGGTTAAAAGAAAAATGCTTCTCTGATTGAGAATAGCATCTGCAGTTACAGTTACACAGGCTAATATAAAATCACAAAGGGCTATCAATCCTCAGACTTCAGGGTCTGAACAGAATCTTGGCTGAGACCAAGTAGAGATTCTTCTGCATGGCCCAACTAGGTGCAGTCTGGGGATTTTAATTTTTCCTCTGAAGCATACAACATATGCCACTAGCAGAGACAGGAGACCAGATTAGCCAGATTCTTGGGATGACATCCTGGCTCCACTGGACTCATTGGCACTGGGGCCAAGATTTCACGCTTGGTCTCTTCCAGGAAAGCACTCCTGCGTTGTTTTCCTTGCTGATGATATTTGAAGTGGAATGGAGGACGGGAGGTTACATTCCTTCTCACTGCACAAGGTTAGGCCTCAAAGCAGGAGGAAATAAGGTCTGAATTGTGAAAACGTGATGTTGGTGATTAGATTTAGTTGGCAGCTTGTGGATGGAGCACTTTGGAGATCCTACATGCACAGAAAAGCTCAGATGAGTGACAGGAAGGAGATAAAGTGGAAATAACAGTAAAGCTGGGCACTTAATCCTCTTAGCTGGCACCTTATCTACTTAAATATCCTTTACTGGATTTTGTGCCAGGGAAAAGTTAACTTGTTTCTAGCCCTTAGATTGAAAGGTGCGGCAGATACAGGAATACCATCCTTAGACAGTTCTGGGTGTCTAACAACTGTCTTGTTATATTTAAAATGTTAGTGATCTGCAAGAAGTGTTTAGATCCAACAGTATTTCCTTCTTAACATATATAGGTCATAAACTAAGTTGGGTGGGGTGAAAGGTTAAAAACATTCGGTTTGAAACTCAACCTGAAATTACTGCCAAGTAGAAGTGGTAGGATACTGAAATGCAATTAACTAGGTTGAGCTGGATGGAAAATGAGGAACATTTGTCTCAAAAATTGTCATCAGCATTTCCCCCTCGCCCGTTTTTCACTGGAAAATCTGTTTATGCTAAAACTTTCCAGCAGCTCTAGTTGACCGCTAGCATGCAAAAACATCGGTCGCATACATTATTCAGCGAGCTCTAGGGCAGAGAGATCTGGGATCCAATGAGGCGTACCCTACTTTAGGTGATTCCTCCGTTCCAGTACCTGCTGCCAATCATGCTAATGGCATCCTCTGTATCTTGCAGTGATGGTTAGAAACAGGTATCAAATATTATGCCTGTGCTCTTTAATTATATTGGGCCAAATCTTGAAGCTTTCCTTATTCATGCAAAACTCCACCTGAAGTCAATGAGTAAAGACTATGGCAGGGGTCGGCAACCTCTGGCACGTGGCTTGCCAGGGCAAGCACCCTGGTGGGCCGGGCCAGTTTGTTTATCTGCCGCATCGGCAGGTTCGACCGATCGCGGCTCCCACTGGCCGCGAACCACGGCCAATGGGAGATGTGATCAGCCAAACCTGACGATGCAGCAGGTAAACAAACTGGCCCGGCCTGCCAGGGTGCTTTTCCTAGCGAGCCGCATGCCAGAGGCTGCCAACCTCTGAACTATGGGATTGAGTCCATAGAATATAATCAGTTATTGCATACAACAGGTTCTGGCAAGAATGGCTAACGGGAGTGCTGGGAAGTATTTGGAGCTGTTGAGGTACAAAGCGATTGCATGGCATGGAGGGCCAGTGGACGTAGGCAATGCTCCATTTCTCCTAACTCCATGGCCTGGGAGAGTTCTGAGGGTGTCTGGCTGAACATGCTCTGGTTTTTGGTACAGGGGCTGAAAGAAAGGCAGAGCCAGGCGTGGGCTTCAGTCATGGGACATGCAGTGGCAAGGGAACAGAACATAAAGTGTTAAAATTGGGTCTACATTGTTATTTCAGCTCCTGGATTCTGGAAACAGGCGGAGGAAAGAGAGGCATAAAACAGTCCCCTTTTCCCATGTATCCTGGACACTCATTTGCCAAAAACTCAGAAGACATCAGCCTGTGACAATACATTTCTGAGGGCAAATTTGACACACCTCAAACTTCATCTGCTGCCAGCACAACCCCCTTAAACACTATCCATACACATAGCTACAAAATATAGTCACGGTATACTGCGAAGAAGGAAAATCTGATTTAAGGCCCAGCATTACATATATGTATGACACACAGAGACATGTTCCACAGCACAGAACAAGCACGTACAACCCACTATGCTGGTTTTAATGGCGCTCAGCTCCTTGTTGGTTACAGGCATACATAGTGCGCGCACTCTCACGTACATGTAAAGCATGGGAATGGCATGATGGCAGTGATACAGACCTGGGTGATGGCTCAGGCTGCTGCTCTTTCCTTTAAACAGAAGCAATAGTACATTATCAGTGGTGTCAGGTAGGAAGGATGCTGCTGCATTCACTGTTAAAACATAACGCAAGGACAGTACCAAACAGTACAACTAAGTGAGGTGGATAGAAGGGAGGGCATGGAGCACTTACTCCTGGGGCTTCCGGACTGGAGAGAACATAGCCGCAGACTCACACCACCTTGGGAGGAGACACACGAGACGTATAGGGTCAAAAAGTCACAAAACCCACCTCTTTGTGCACACAGATTCCTATGGAGCCCCGCGGTTACACCACTCGCATGAGCAATGCGGGACAGCGAATGGTCACGCTCCTTTGAAAATTTGGCCCCCCGAGTTTGTTTCTGAACAACTCCCCAGGACTTTCACAGACCTTTCATAAACTTTTCTTTCAGCTCTTGGGCATAGAACTGACTGTGATGGGGTGTAGCCGGCATTTGCTGCCCCCTACCAGAGGCCCCGCCCAACCTTTGCACACCCCTCTCTACAAAGTGGTCCTTTTGGAAATGACAAAAAGTGACTTTGGACCTCCAGGAATTATCTACAGAGATCTCCCAGGGTCAGCTGACGGTGGAACCAATGAGACTTGGTCCTCCTGCAGCTAGAAGGGCTAGGAGCAGACAGAAGCCAATCAGGGCTCAGCAAGTAAGATAAAAAGAATTGGCTGCTTCTTTCAAGGACCAGTTCTGGGTGAAGCTGTGACAGGGAAGGCAGGCTCTCTCTCTCTCTTAAACTTAAGAAACCTGGCCTATCAGGGACCTAGCTCTAACACCATTTTGCCTCACTCAACAAAGAGCCAGAACACCAGATTGCTCTGGGGAAGTTCTGCTGCAAATCCAGGGACAGATTTCCTAAAACGCTAGTGGAAATACAAATGCAGATCTCCTGGGCCTGGCTCTACTCAGCAGTGACCATTTTAGGTAGTTAAAAAGTGGTACTGATGAGCTCTGAAGAGAGTCCCATCTAAATTCCTCTGAGCAGAAGGAGAGCAGCCATGATACAAGGCCAGGGGGAGCATAACACAGATGCCATTTACAAGCAAGCCAGGAGCCATGCCCAATCATAGGATTAAATATACAAATTGTAAAGTCCTTTAATCAGGCATGTTAAGCTCCTGATGCTTTAGCAAATTTTCTGAAACATGAGAGAACTCCAGAGGTCTTGAAAAGCCCCAACCCCCTTCACCACTTTGCTCAGTCTGGCCAGGTAGCCAAAGAAGGAACCACTCTTAGTAAGTGCAGTATTGTACCTTCCAGGGACCCCTCCTCTGTAGGGGATCACAGTCCACTGGGGTAGGGAGCCTTGTTTAAAAAAAAATTACAAGGGGACCCCCCCAAAACTCACTCTGAAGATATAAATTGCAGTGGGACAGTACTTCCAGGTGTGGTCATTTCTAATTTATCATAGAGGGCCTATCAAAAATGAGTTGGATGCTTCTGATTTACATTGATTAATATCCATTGGCTAGTGTTTTTCACCTGGCTAGTTAAGGAAAGAAAAATAAATCCGCAAATAGCGTCCAAGCTTTGTGGCTGGGGGAAGACAGACCCCAGTGAACGTCCCTTCCATTTCTGGGTTACTAATTCAACCTTCCTGGTTCTGAGGGAGCAGCAGAGGTGAGGGATTTATTGGGCTGCAGAAAGAGCAGCATGCTAAGTAAGGACTCTGACTCCAGGCTGGGCTTGGCACTCCTCTCACACCAGTGAAAATTGGGTGTAACTACACCCAAGTCAGTGGAGTTATCCTGGTGTATGTGAGAGGCGAATCAGGCCCTGTATCTCTTACCTACATCAACTACAGGAATCAACGCCAGGCTTTACCTCGTGACATATTTCTTTCTGTTGTCAGCTGAACACCCAGACAATGTTTAATAGAAGATGATGTAGGAAAGGGTCTAGCAAAGGAATTTACAAGCATCACCTGGGGAGAGGGATGGGAGCCGAGGCACCATGTAACCCGTTATATGGCAGCATCCAGGTACACAGAATTCTCCAGGGCTGTGCACACACCAAGGAAGGAAGGAAGGAAGGAAGGAAGGAAATTGGATTGCCAGCTGGGTGTTTTCTGAGCTCTCCCAGCTCTGTTGCTAACCTGAAAGTCAGTCCCGATTTGCTCTTCAGGTTCCTGAGGAGTTCCAACTGGTTCAGAGGCGGGATGAGTCTAAAGTGAGAAAATGAGAAACGGTGACGTTCAGGCAGAGACAACATCACAACTTCCTGTCGCGGGAACTTCCCCACCCACCTACTTTCAACCAACCTGAGCTTCGTGTCGGGGGTTGCAAACACTGGGCGGCTTGGGGAGAACGAACGGGGATTGGACCTCTAAGGGCACTTTTCAAAGTGCCCAAAGGTAGGTGCAGGAGAGTGAGAGAAAGAGAGAGAAATTTTGTCGGCGTTCTTGTATCTCTAAACTCTCCGAAGTTGAGCAGTGGCCAGTGTTCCTATACAGTACTGTTACGTTTGGCAAGGCAGGTGTTTATAGCATGTTGTTTAGCAGTTGGTCCTACTTTGTTAGAGGTTCCATGCAGGCCCCAGAGACTACGGCTGGCAGAACTCAAAGTACAGTGTTGTGTGGTCCTGTTGCCAGGGGGCAGAACTCCAGAAATTGGGGGTATCCTGGAGGAAGAGGCAGAACCTTACAATGTGAGGGGAGACAGGCTCCCAGAGGCTGCGAGTATCCAAGGAAACTGGCAGCGGTTTTGAAAACTTTAAACAAATGCTCGGTCCAGCTTTGAATTTGGTTGAATGTTTGATTCATACTTCATGTGTCCAGTCCCGGTGAAGACAAAAGAAATGTATGATACGCCTTGTATCTTAGAGTAGAACTGAGGTTTCCTCCTCACCTGTGATCTGAAACTTACCGAACAAGAGACTGACCCTACCACCCTGATCATCCATTGGTTCATGAAAAATTCTGCCTCTCTGGCTTTATCTTTCTAACAACATAAAACCCACTGAGTTGCAATGGCATGGCAGGTATTAACAGTGCTGCCCACACTTATGTCAGGTGGCAGAAGCGTCGGAGAGACGTTTATGTAACGGGCAGAAAGAGTGCTACTGTGAGTTCATGAAACCTGTGGGGATCTGAGGATGGCTCTATAAATGTTTTACGTTGATATTCACAGTCGAGTTCTCAACTGTGAGAGAAGCAGACTGGAAATGTCGGGAGACGGGATTCGTCTCCGTAAAAGACACACTTGGCTGGAAAGAGCAGCATCCACTCAAGCATCTGCTCAGGGACTCTGTGTTCAGGGTCAGGGACTGATGGGATTAATCCAGATGCTTATTGAGACTTTATTTGCACAACCCTGGTGTGTCCTTGTCAATATCTGAAACTGCTCCTTCCAGCATGTCTTCCTGGAGGTCAAGAAATCAGCACAGATAACCCTCTGTCCTGCCTGTGACAAGTCTCAAAATATTTATACTCTTGTCTGAAATAAATGGGCCCAGATCCTAGCTAGCTAAGCCTGGAATGGGTGTAAGAGCTTGTCTTCACTATCACGCTACACTGGTGCAGCTGCGCTGACAAAGCGCGTCTGGTGAAGACGCCCTATGTCGCTGGGTGAGCGCTCTCCTGTCGACACAATTACTCCACCTCAATGAGAGGCGGAAGCTCTGTTGGCAGCAGCGCATCACACCCCTGAACGACGTGGTTACCTTGGCTTAGGTGGTAGTGTAGACAAGCCCTAGCTAGCCAGACCCTTAGCAGCTCTTGGCATTCAAAGGCAGCACAGCAAGGAATTTATACTTTCAAAGGAGAGTCACCCACTCTGGACTGCTGCCCCCTTCTCAACATATACAGCACCTCCTACATGGCAGCTGTCTGGGTTCCTTACAAATGTACCACTCGCAGCATGTAGAGGAGGGCAGTTCCTAACATCAGAACATCAGTGCAGTTAGCAACTAAGGAGGGCAGAGCATCGAAGCAAGCTTCACCTTCCCCCACCATGTTCTCTCGGATGGCCACTTCTGTGACACATCCAGATTCCTGGCAAAAAGAGCAGGAACCGTGAGGTGTCTCCTGCATGGGCATGATATGGCCCAGCAGTTCAGATCTAAAACTGGGCTCGACACTTCAAGTAAAGGAGATTCTGCATTAGCTGTCAGCAGCTGCAGGACTGATGTCTACTCATTACAGGGCAAGAAGCATTACAGCACTTAGATGTTCCACATGGATTGGATGCACCTGTCCTTCCCAGATAAGCTATCACACTGGTCATAGACACTGGTCCACGTTTCTTATGCACCTGCTCAGACAACCTTGGAACAAAGCAGGGCATAATTATGGACAGGGTTCTTCAGCAGGTTTAAATTATAAGGGCAGCATTTTCAGTGGTCTTACTTGACTGAACACATGATTACAAGAGCATGTGTGCTGCATGTACAAAACTCACATTTAAAAGCACAACGATCTACTCAGTGAATGTAACAGTTGGGTTATTGTGTGCACAAAATGGAGGTGATCACAAAGTTTCTAAAGAGGTTGACATAAAAATAGGGGCTCAAAATTTGGCCTGGCTTCCTTTACAGAGCTGCACAGCCACATTCCTCTTACATCTCTCAGCCAGTTTTTTTTTCCCACCTAAAGCAGCGGTTCTCAAACTGGGGCTGCCGCTTGTTCAGGGAAAGCCCCTGGCGGGCCGGGCCGGTGTGTTTACCTGCCGGGTCTGCAGGTTCGGCTGATTGCGGCTCCCACTGGCCACAGTTCGCTGCTCCGGGCTAATGGGGGCTGCGGTAAGCGGCGCGGGACAAGGGATTTGCTGGCTGCCACTCGATGCTCAACTGCTGGCCAGGACGCGGACGCATTTAGATGTCCCCGCGGGTGCCATGGCGTCCGTGGGCACCAGGTTGGGGACCCTTGACCCCGGGGGTCAGGCGGGCTTGTACTCGGGCTGCTAGGCCATGCTACTGCCAGAGCTGCAAAGTCCCACATTGCTATTTTTAGTGCACAGCTCAAGCTGAGCTAGAGTGGGTCTGTCCACCCAGGTTGGGAGGCACGCGCCCAGCTGCAGTACAGAGGTCCCCTGAATGTGCTCAAGTGGAAGAGAATTGTGTGTAATAAAAGGTAATAATTGGAAATATACCAATCTTCTAGAACTGGAAGGGACCTTGAAAGGTCATCAAGTCCAGCCCCCTGCCTTCACTAGCAGGACCAATTTTTGCCCCAGATCCCTAAGTGGCCTCCTCAAGGATTGAATTCACAACCCTGGGTTTAACAGGCCAATGCTCAAACCACTGAGCTATCCCTCCCCCTTCAGCTATCCCTCTGAAGTAGGGTGTTGTGTTTTGTGCTAGGACATGGAAAAGAACCTGAGATTGTGGTGTTTGACATTTTCTCTCTCTTATCCCAACATTCGTTTCACTTGCTTGAAGGCTGCATGTTTAAAGACCAGCAAGGCAAGAGGATGCACGCACCAAGGTACACTACTACACAGAGCTCATGGTACCCAACATAGCAACTGTTAGAACGGCTGCTCACTGCACAGGCTCCATGGGTTTGTACTTGTGGCTCCAGAGTGAATCGTCTCATCTTTCTCATCAAACTGGCCACCCTGCTCTTGTTGATATATCACAAGAAACACAACACTAACATCAGGCATTCCCTAACCCCAGCAAAAGAGCACAAAATTACTGTTGCTGGAAGCACAAATATTCAAGCATAACAGAGCCAGGACCATAGGGTTCTCATGCCTCAAAGCCCTCCACAAAAAAAAAATGCAATACCATCGCAAAACACAACACGGGGAAGAGAGCTGGACAAGGCAGTGCGCACGCACGCACACACACACACATACACAGAACTGATAGTCATTATTTCATAATGCAGCCCCAGGGAGTGAGAAAGACTGAGCAACAGAGAGATGAGAAGAAGTGGATGTCAGAGCTGGGTGGACAGCATGGTACCGTGAGAGGCCCAAGATGCAGCAAGTCCTGTCTCTGAGAGGAACCCACACTTGCAATGAACCCTCCTTTGCATTGTGGTTTTGTCTTTATGGGACAGAGAATGATATACACAAAATTGATAATGAGGAACCCCCTCTTACAGCTTTTACTCACACAATCAGTCCCATTGACTTCAATGGAATTACTCGTGCGAGTAAGGCTTTCAGAATTGGGTGCTATGAGCCGGATCTTTGTTGGTGTCTCTAGAGCTATGCTGATTTACACCAGCTGAGGATCTGGCATTGTATACACATGAATTTTCAGCTGCAGTCCCTGATTTTTGCATGCCCATGTTTGCGTATGCAACTGATTCTGCTTGCAAAAATGCATAGACTCATTCTGCACTGAAATATGGGTACTCTGGGCACTGTTGTCAGGGTAGGCAAAAGTGCACATGCAAAGTTGAAGGCCAATTTGAGGCTGGCGGAAGTTTGGGCCCAGTAACTTGCATAGGGTTTTCTTATTTAAATTCCACTTAGTCTCTGCAAAATTGTTATGTACTGTAGCTATTGGGGCCTGATCCTTATTCCAATGAAGTCAATAGCCTATGTGGCATTCAGGACAGAAATAACCAGGCAGTTGGTTTGTAATTGTAGAGTAGTAAGTCTGTACACAAATGGCTAAAATATAACAATTGAGGTGAAGTATGTGTCCTGTAAAATAAACTATTTTCTGAAGTATGACTCTGTGGCTCTGACCTGAACAGCTCTTCATAAATTTTCCAACTTTGGGAAGATTGTAAATACCTTTATTTTATGGACTGCAAACAGGAGGCCAGTTTTTTGTCTCAACTATACGAGAGTAAAGGCCTGATTTTCAAACCGAGCTTCCATTCCATGCCGCAGTGAAGTATATCTACAACTCTGTACCTGCAGTTCATTGTTGCTTTTTTCCTGTAAATTAACTGCAGGGACAAAAATGTGACTGCAGTTCACTGTGGCTGTAAAATGTGCAACTGCAAAAACTCAGACTGGGTTTGGAAAAACAGGCCTTCAATCAGATTGACATCAATGGAGTTTATGTAGATTTACACTGTCGTAACAGAGAACAGAATCAGGCCTGCAATTTTGAAATGCAAAGCAGCAAATAGGTGATCACTGTTCTCCTTCTTAAAATAAGTATTTACTTTCCTTTGGGATTTCTTCATGTTTAACATATCCCTGTGATTTGAAAATCCACTTTTAGTAGCCGCTGAGATCATATTTATTCATAATAAATCTTTTACATGTATCATATATAGATCCTTTCAACCTGAACGACCCCAAAAGGTTAGACTCACTGAATGAATTATTTATTGCAAACAGTTCGCTCAGCTCTAGCTCTGACTCAGAGGGGAAAGCGCCACCTACTGAATTGCCAATAACTCTTATAAACCTTGTTGAGGTTAAACTGCCCTTTCAAAAGCCAGCACAGGCTGTCAGGTGCGGTCAAAACCAGTCATTTCGGTTTAACATATCTTCATTGGTAGCTAGCGGCCACAGCTGCTACAGCAAAGCGTGGATTGGGATAAGAGAGCGTTGGAGAGGAAAAGTTGAGAGATGAAAATAAGAAAAAAGGCTGGGAAAAGGGCAGAAAAGAACAGGGAGTTTTCTTGCTAACTGTCCTATGAATTTGAAGATGCTCATAACCTGAGCTAAGAAAACCAAGTTCATTGAGAAACCTCCTGTTCTCCTTCCTGACATTGCCACTTAGATGTACAGTTTCCCAACTCTTGTGCAAACCACCAGCTAGACTGTTGATGAAGATGCATGGAATTAGCCTACAGACAGCTGAGCAGGGAGGCTGATTTTTGAGCTTTTTTTTAAAAACAACAACAACAACAAAATCCGGGGGTTTGGTTGTATTACAGGCTTAGCGTGTTACGGTCCCAGACGAAGGAGGAGTGACATAACACATGGTTTCAGATTCACATGCAATTCATACCTGGAGGCACCATAGGTTTGCGTTTGCGAGCTTTTCAAGTGTTTTCACCAAAGAAAACAAAAGGGGTCAGAGAAAGAAAAACAGCAAAAGGGGTGGAGAGAGGGAGAAAAGAAACAGAAGAAAGAAAATTAGCATGTGAGCTACCTGTATTTCAATAAGCAGGTGTACTGTGAATCAGGCTTATGGGTGGCTGGCAAATCTGAATTGGCTCCGGCATTCCCAACCTCAGTAGGACTGCAAATTGCTGCATATCCGTATCACCTTCAATAATGGCTAGTCTAGCGTTTGCTCAGAAAGCAAAAGTGGGCAAAAGAGATTGAGGCAAAAATGTAGAAACCTCCAACCTTTTGCAGACATTCCCTGGGGGAATTGTTACACTCTGTCAGCAAAAAGTTGGGGCCTCTTCCTGGAATCACATGATCTCCTCACTCTGAAATGCTGACTAATGAGGTACCTCTCCAGAAGCATAGCTCCTGGGTTCAGTGTATCCGAGAATGAGGTTCAGAGGACCTACACTAATTCCATACCATAAGCATATCTCTAGCAGCCATTGATTTATACTCTCTGAATGCCAATACACAGGGAGAGCATTCCCATCAGGGATAATAATGCAGTCGAGAGCTGGGTATCGTTATAACTGGTGGTGATGGACACAGTCCTTTTAAACAAATCTGGTTACAAATTTACACAAAAGTTTCTGACGTCTGGGTGTATAAGCATGTACATGCATAAATGCCCATTACAATGTGCTTTTCTATGGAGACTCAATATTGGCATGTATCCATATGTTTCACACGTGGTACTGACATGCTTTGAGTGTAAGGGTTCAATTGTAGATTTTCTTAGGGAATAAAATATCCTCCCAAAAGAAGTGGGCCTAACTCGACTGCAGTAGGTCACTGCAATGAGAAATCTGCTGTTCCCCCAAGGCGTACGTAATCATTTTCCAGTATGAAACAATCCATTCTTTGTGGGAGCAACATCGAGAAGACATGTAAACCCGTGTCACAGGGCTCCTGCTGACAGCTACTTCTTGAGGAATAAGCAGTACAATGTGAGCAAAAGATGTGTCAATGCCAACCTACCTGCTTTGTGCCAAGGTACCAGTCACCACAACTTACTTGCCACGCGGAGGAAATACCCACTTCCCCATACCCACTTCCAAAACAGACTTATGCATCCGCTAGATTAGAGCAGAGGTAACCCACAGCAGGGCTGTCCTGTGTCATTTCAGGCCATGTGCCATGCCACAAGTGACTTACATTTTTATTTCATTCGCCAGTTTGAAATAACATATGAATTCCTTAGGGAAGTGTGTAGAAGAGGGCAGAATAGACACTGTGCCTTTGTGTGTGATGAAAGCTACAGCCAGAATATAAAGTTAACCCCCCGTCCCTTTTTTTTAAGGAGGAAAAAAAACAATTTGTACTGAGCTTAGCCTAACAGATTTCAAGGGATATTGACATGGGAGGTGATACATTATAGAGTGAACCCCATACATTAAATCATTCACTGTGGAAGGCTACTGATGTTTCTGTGCAGCATCCAGGAGAATTTCAGAGGATGTACCACATCGGATGAGTGACACTGACACCCAGTGTTCAATTTGTAATGAAAGAGGTGCCAGGGCACAAGCAATTTTGTTAACTTTAATAACTGATGTGGCCAGAGGCACCGTGGGGCTCTGAACTGCCCAGCCCAGAGGTGCCCGGGGGCTATTAACTGTCAGGCCCAGCAGTGCTGGGGCTACGAACTGCCAGGCCCAGAGGTACTGGGGAGGGGGAGGCTACGAACTGCCAGGCCCAGAGGTGCTGGGGCTCTGAACTGCCAGGCCCAGAGGTGCCAGGGGGCTATTAACTGTCAGGCCCAGCAGTGCTGGGGCTACGAACTGCCAGGCCCAGAGGTGCTGGGGCTCTGAACTGCCAGGCCCAGAGGTGCCAGGGGGCTATTAACTGTCAGGCCCAGCAGTGCTGGGGCTACGAACTGCCAGGCCCAGAGGTGCTGGGGAGGGGGAGGCTACGAACTGCCAGGCCCAGAGGTGCTGGGGGGGGGGGGAGGCTACGAACTGCCAGGCCCAGAACTGCCAGGCCCAGAGGTGCTGGGGCTCTGAACTGCCAGGCCCAGAGGTGCCAGGGCTCATCCCTGGCACAAATGAAGCTTTGCTGGCACGGTGTTTTATCCAGCGTGTCGGGCACATTATGCAGCAGCACTCTGGTGGTTCATTTATATCATGGTAATTTTGGTTAAATGGCACACCTTTGAACGTGTCAATTTAGCAGCTATAATAAGAGGATCTCTGATGGTTTACAAACATTTATTAATACTGCCGACACCCATCTGAGGCCAGGTTTATAATCCCCATTTACAGTCGGAGATTTTGTTATGAAGAAGTTACAGTAAATGACTTTTCCAAGATCGCACCACAAGCCAGGGATAGCGCTGAGAACAGAACTCTGCTGTCCTGGCTCCCAGTCCCATGTCTATAACCTCCCAATCATACATATTCCCCTGGATATGGTGTTATGTGGGACTTCATAGTAATGACAGTATTGCTACATTTAGAAACTGTAGTACAATCGAAACCTGTTAAGCATTAACAAGGTGCAAACCAAATCCCTAGACTTGCAGACCTGCCATTTGGGGAAGTTCATCAGATCTTGTTCCACATTCAGATCTGGCTCCAAACTATGTGGCTTAGGCCATATGTAACATATTGGTAGGACATGGTTTTCTTTTGACCTTTTGAGTGACATTCACTGTACCTGCACATAGCACAATAATCAGGGTTGATGCAGGTGAAATTAGGTGGGAGAGGAAAGTGAATTGGAGACAAAATCTACGCTCCCCATCGCAGGGAAAATGCATTGGGCTTCAGCCCCAGAGATTCAATAATGGCCACCATTTGTGAGGGGTGTGATAGCCAGTGAACCCGCGTATTCAAATGTCCCCAACCCTTAGTCACCTCCAGCTCCATCTCTGGGCCAGCCTGTGCAGGACTAGTGGTGACACCTCCTCCAGGGATCACAGCTCATGCAGCTGTCCCTCAAACGGTGCTTAATTGACTTGCATCAACCCCCCACCCCCACCCACCATGAGTAACTCTCATCCCTGAGGGGGGTTTATTTAAGATGGCTCTACTCTTTCATAGGCTAAATTTCAATTCAATGCATCCAAAAGGTCTTCATTTAACAGACCAGAGTAGCGTTCCACCTGAATTTCAGCTTATGGTCCACGTGATGCAACGATTTTAACAGGTCAATTGCTTCAGCAAGTAGTCATTGGAAAGGGTTTCACTGTATGTCCGGCTCTGACCATAGGCTTATTCTTTCAAACAGCCTCCAGGCCTGATCCACAGCCCACCGAAACCAAGGGCTGTGCTGCCACGGATCACAACGGACTTTGGATCAGATCCAATGCCCTCACCCTCGCTGAGAGCTGACTTCAGCAGGAATTATTTACCCTCAATTAAAGGCAAGGAGACGGGAGGGAGAGACTCAATGAATGAGTGCAATGCTATTGGGAAACAGGTTGTTTAAATAAAACACTGAAGGCGGTTCATAAATGTCTTCAGCTAAAAGAAATAAACATAGGGAATGAATCCGGTGCAAAACTTGCTGACCATAATAGTAACGTGAGTTCCAGTGGACTTTGAAAATGGATCAACAGACTGGCTGCAGGGTTTCTGACAGGCCCACCCACCCTAGGAAACATATTCGGATTGTCTGCTAGGATTCCAACATGCACCAATAATCGGGGTGAAGAGAAACAGATTTAGATTTCTAATAGGCAGTTCTACTGTCTGACAGTTCCTCCCCGGGGTAACAGACCTCCCGTTCCAATACTGTACCATGTTATTCTCTAGTGGGGTAAATAAGAAATCCGTGAGCTGTCTCAATGCCCAACAGTGAGAATGACAAGACAACGGCTGGCACCATCAATCAATTCCTACTGTGAAACTAACCCAGTTGATTCATTCAGCATCACAGACCGTCCTGTGTAGCTCCAGGTAAGCACATTAAAATGACAGGGATGCACAATGCTGCCTGGTCAGGCAGTGCACGTTAAGCCTTGGATGTGTAAAATGACACTCAGTTTTATTTTTGGCATCAAGGGAAATCCGTAAAAAAAACCCACATCTTGGCGTTGCCATATTGTGGAGCCTGCCTGTGGGGGCGGGGGAGCACGGTCTGTTTCGCCACGTGCAGAGGACAGAGCAGGACTGCTGAAAAGGATCCTTATTTTTGTGAGCTTCTCTTCAGGGCATCATGCCTCACCCTGGGGATTTCCTAGGATTTTCCTAGGGAATTTCAGTGCATCTGCAAGTCCCATCCTGAAGGGAATGCCACTCTCCAGCTATCCCCACTCTAGTATTAGCAAGAGGTCATTCCATTGAAACCATGCCAAACTGACATGGATGCCATTCAGATGTGGTCGCTGCCCTGTGGCCAAGCAAATCAGATTTATTTCTTGCAGCTCTTCAGTCTTTCCCAGGTGTGTGGAGCTACTCATGGTGGGAGGGAGGGGCAGTGCACCTGGAAATCTGAATTTTCCCCCTTTGGGAGAAATTGCAAGTGACGTGTGTTGCGGGGAGAGGGATCTGGCCCATTTGCTGCCTGGCCATGGGGCAGGGCTGTTGCTGGCTTTCTGGGGACTGAGGATCAGCTGGGGGCTGCATAGAAGATGGCTGGTGGGCAGGTGCTGAGAGCTGTATGGGAAGTGACAGCGTCTGGGGATTGTGAGGGGAAGGATGGGGGCTGAGGGCTGTTTGGAGGGTGGGGGGGGTAGGGGAGAGGGCTGTGTGGGGACTGGCTGGTGGGTGAGGAGTGGGCTGGGCGCTGTGTGGGGTTCGGGCCTGGATTAGAGGTGAGGCCTGAGAGCTGTCTGAGGAGCGGCTGGGGACAGATGGAGGCTGGGAGTTGCCTGGAGAGTGAGGGGGGTAGGTGGGGGCTGGCTGGGAGAGCATGGTGACACTCCTTAAGCCCTTCCCTTTCAGTCCCTGCCGATTGCCTCCTCCTCCTCCTGGATAGCAGGCACCACAGCCCCTCCCAACTGCCAGGAGAAGCATCTGCAGCCCTGCCTGCTGTGTATGGGGACCCAGACGGGTCGTGTGACAGCACGATGGCACTGCCAGCTGGGCTCTTGGCAACCCTAGACTGCCCCCCTACCCAGGGTGAGCTGCAGGGTCAGTTCAGGCTGCAGGCAGAGCTGTTACCTACACAAGCAGTTTCTCCTATAGGTCTGATACCGGCAAAGCTGGGAAGTCAAACTTATCCGCAGGCCTCTGATAGGATGGGTCAAGCCTCAGGTCTTAAATAAGCTGTATACCCCCCCGGCGTCAGAGCTATGGAAGATGCCTGGGCATCCAAACCAGTTGTCTGGAAACAAACTTTTCTGCTGCTCTCCTCTTGAAGATGCAGGAGAACTCACTGGGGCTGCGGCAGTCCTGCCTACTGACATGTCTCTGCTATCAGTCTGAGAGACGCGGTTATCCGACGTCACAAAGGCAAGCATGGGTTTCAGGCTGGGAGCAGTGTGTCCCCGGTGTCATGACTGTCAGGAAGTGTCCACTTGCAGGGAAGGCTGCAGTGACTGTTCTTTTCATCAACATCAATCCTGGGTTGCCATTTTGGATTTCCCTCCTATTGCAAGCAATTACCCGGTCTCAATATTTGGAGACACAGAAGGGGAGGCTTTGCCTCATTCAAGGCCCCAGAGAGAGACGTGCGCTCTGTTTAATTTCTGACTGAGAACCATGGCAATAAAAATTAACGTGGCTGCCCCAGGCCCTCATCCTCTCTTTACCCCACCAGTCTAGGTGGAATCAGAGGAGGCTGCCAGACCCTGTGAATGCCAATCACGACTCAAGGAAGCAGTAAACTAAGTGCTGCACTGTGGGAGAATGTCAGGACCAGTCAAGAGATGGGAGCAGAGGTTTGCTGAAAGGCAGAAGACCCGTTAGAATCTGGTTACAACGACATGACAAGGCAACTCAGAACTAAGATCTGCATGGCAAGGCAAAGGACGCATTTACCTACTTTCCAAGGCTGCTCTGGTGGAAGTCTTCACACTGCCGTAGCAATTGTCACAACACAATGCAACTACCAATGGATACAGAAAAATAAAGGTGAAAACGACAACACACACACAAAAGAAAATTAATATCATGGATATTAAAATAAAGCAAAAAATAAATACAAAAGAACCCCAAAAAGAAACTTAAAATTACACCAGCTCTTGCAAGCTTTTCAAATCAAATTTAAAAAAATGTATTTAATTAATATAAAAAATGAATGGGCTGGATGGAGTCGTTGGCACCGTGAAACAGGAACCTGTAAGAAGGGGTTTAAAGCAGGTACCTGTACATGGGAACGGTGACTGTCCGTTCATAGTACTGCCAGGTAGAGTGCAGGTCAGTTCGAGAGAGGTTGGTGGCATAGAACCTCCAAGCAGCCTGTGGAGGAGAAGGGAGCTGTACGTGTGAGTGAAAAACAGCTATACCTGTCCTTCCCACCCCAGCCCTCCAATCCACAGCAAGAGAAATATGATCAGCAGATTCATCAGAGGACCAGAGTGCTAGCCAGCTGCTAATGGAAGGGTTCTTCGGTCGATTCAGACCAGTATTTTTAAAAGAGATGACCAGGCGATGAGCCTGTGAAAATATACAGTAATGATTTGTACTGCTGCTCAGTAAACAGTTTAAAATTGAAGCTGTATCCCTGGCTCATGGCACCCACCTCTGAAAATGCTGCCCTCGCTCTGTGGCTGGTTACGTTAAAAACAAAATAAAACAACCAACCAAGTCTTAGAACCTGATGGTTAGAAGTACTGGTGCTTACAACCCCAGCTGAGTCAAGGGGAGCTGCGGGTGCTCAGCATCTCTGGAAATCGGACCCTTCAAGACTCTCAGAGAACACCATCCTGCTAGTCAATTTCCATTCAGCTGGGACACACATCAAAGTTTTTGAGTGAAAGGATTGCATGGCTCACAAGTAGCTCAGTCTAGTAGCTGAAGAGCCTTTCCGCTCCCTAAACCCACCGAGTCAGTCTGTCACAGATCCACTCTTTGAGTCTGATTTGATCTTAAATTGGTGCATCTCCATCGACTCCAACAGTGCTGTTACACCGGATTTATGAGAGTCTGACTGAGATCTGAATCAGACCCTCTGCCCTGAACTGGCAGCTCTCACTGGGTTCCTGCTCTGCTGGGTTTTATCTATTAAAGAACAGGGTCTCTCTGTTGACTGGAAGACCTGACAGTCTATGGCTTTACTGCTGCAATAGCAGACTATTACTTAGATTACAATAGTGCCTTATGCACAGACATCTGTTTCCATCAAAAAATGTTCCCAACTGCAGCATCACATTCACAGAAATTTTCTCTTTGCATAAAACCAATTTGGGGAAAACAGGCTGAATTAATGAATTGTCTGCATCATGTATTAACTAAATCAGCTTGGATTTTGTCGTTTCTCCCCCCAGACTGGCTGACAGCATCTGCTGTCATCCTGTGGATGATTTCCTTGCATTTATTTTCAGGCCTGCTGTCTAGCACCTTTTGAGCTGCCTCAAAATGCCACCTTCCCTCCTCCTCCAGAGAGTCTCAAAGAATAATGAATTGGAAACGATTCGTCTGAGACAGTTTAATATAAAGTTTCCTTTGCTTGAGTCCCAGATGTTGGTCCCTTGGGTTCATTTCCCTCCTGTAATGTTCTTAAAACGTGTCACTTGCACTGTTTCATGCCTTAGCGGTATTCTTCAGTGCAAGAATAAAAGGTACGGCTACACTGCAAATCTCCCCCTCCCCCGGCACCAGTGAGAGACAGAGTCTGGGTCAACTGATTTGAGCTCACAAGGTTTGCACAACAGGGCTAAAAATAGCAGTGTAGACGTTTGAGCTCAGGGTTGCTGGGTTTCACAGCCCAGGCTCCAGCCCAAGCCAGAACGTCTACACTGCTATTTTAAGCCCTGCAGCCTGAGCCCTCAGAGCCCCTCAGTTGACCCGAGCTCGGAGACTTGCTGCCATGGGTCTATTTTCGCAGTGTAGATGGACTCTATGTGTCGATTCCTAGGAGGCTGGTTAGACTGAGGGTTAGGATCTGTTCCACAGCTCAAGGAAGTCCATGGGAAGACTCCCATCGATTGTGATGGGTATTAAGCAAGGCCCACAATGAAGAAGACCTTATAAGGAGAGAGAAGTGCACCTGCAACTCTTTACTTTGCACTAGGATGACTTTCAAATACTCTAACTAGAAACAGCATCCGTACCTGGAGGAGGCAAAGTGGCTTTTTTTTTTTACACTGGTCTTTCTACACTGGAGACGTGGGGCTAGACCATCAGCTGAGCTGAGCAGGGGTGAAGAAGCCACCTTTCTGTTCCCCAATTCTGGACTGGCTGGGGGCCAAAATGACCCCATAGGGACCACTGCACCAGCTGACGCCCAGGCAGAGCTCTGGTCACCTCACCCCAGCCATGGCACGACCCTTCCCCACTCCCTACGTGTAGGTGATGTGGAGCCTCTTTGCCAGCAGGAATCTTCGGCTGTCCCATTAAGGGAGGTTTCTGCCTGAGGCTGTGGAAAGCAGCCAGAGCAGGGACCGAGGACCTGACCAGTCGAGTCAACTGTGGGTGAGGCCAGGAGTGGAATGAATGTGCCAGTCTCAGCTTAGCCCATAGCAGACACATAGTCACTTCCCCCAGGGCGCGATTTCCAGGCTCCGGGAGGGCAGATGGAGATGCAGTGACAGAGCTAAGCAGAGAGAACATGAGCAGCACCTGCCTGCATGGTGCCTTGTCTGGCCGCCCAGGAATCCTCTCAATTCTATGAGTGTAAAAAGATCTCCCTTCATTCAAGACAATTAATCAGAAGCAATTCTGCTGAAACCGTCCAGATAGACGTGGCTCCTTTGTGTCATTTCATTCCTAGCCAGGTATTGTTACCGATACCTAAATGTAACAGACAAAAAACCCAGCCACCCTGGACTGTCATCTCTGGGTCGCAATGTCTGCTGAGACAGAGCAGCTGCTGGCATCACGCAGCACATCTCTGTCGTCAGGATCGGGGCACTGTTTGCTAACCTGAATCAGGCCCGCTGCAGGGTTTCGCCTCTTCTCAAAGTGCTTTTGCCGATGCTGTTCTTGAACCTTCAGGGCAAAGCCAGAACCTAAAATGCCCTGGAAGAAAGAACGAGACCATTTAGAGTAATCTATGCGTTAGCCCTGCTCTAAAAGGTTGAGTTTGCGATAGCCCTACCCTGACAGCTCGCTCTCTCCTCTGACGTGTTCTCTTCTCATTTTCTGTCCCATTGAGATCATGGCGTACTCCCCCTCTCCCTAAGCTAACAATTTCCACCCACCATAAAATGCTATGACTGTGTGACATGGAGTCTGGGGGTAAATGCTTTACTTCTCTCAGGTGTTGCAATAAAGTGTAAACTGTTCACCCAGTGCTGCAGCTCCATCAAGAAAAAAAGCAGTTTTCTGCAATGAACTCCCAAACGTGTGCAAAAATGATTGTGGTAGCTTAATAAAATCTCCCCAGTGGACAAGGGGCGAGAAATGGCACTATCACTGGATTGTGACTATCTGGGGACAAAAACAAGGCCAATGGTTTCAGTTGCCCAAATATTCGTATTTATTTTGCAGCACACAATCCAGAATTTTTATCCTGTCCTATCATTCCCACCATGACCCTTATTCATTCATATCTAAGGAAGCCAGTGAGTGCACACAGTATGAACATACAACTGTGTCTCTCTCGTGTTGTCCTCTGTATTGATTCAAAGAAGTATGTGTAGCCAGAATACAGAGATGCACGGAACATATTATTCTATTGTTACTTGGCTGTTTTTCTGTGATCAGTTCCAGTCCACACAGATGTAAGCCCAAACAGTCTTCAGTATTATGTGGTTGTTTTCGTGTTCCATGAAATGCCATGTTCGGTGGCAGGAAACAAAAAACAAAACCACAGGCCCAAACTTTCAAAAATGTGCAGCCCCCACCCCTGGGACCAGGTTTTCAAGAGAGCTCAGCACATTTTTTAAAAAAACGTGCAGTTCGTGGGAGCTGGGAGCTTTTGGAAAGTCCGGCTCTGACGGAGGAGTCCAAATGGGAACTGAGGTTCTTGGAAAATCTGGCTCCAGTTATGGGTGCTGGGCACTTGAAAGCTAATCTGAAGGGCTTCAGTGCAACTAATGGGAAAGTGCTCACCAATGCTCAGTCAAACCCTTTGTGTTTCTCTCTCATAAATAAGGATTAATTAAAAAAACTCCTTTCGTGCATAAGCCTTGGAACAGACCCTTTGCTGCTGTAAACCAATGTGGCTACACTGATTTACACCAGCTTAGAATCCGGCCCTATGTATCTTATATATGCAAAAGACGGAGCTGTTCTAATCTTTTAGTTAAAAAGACTAAATCCTGAGAGGCACCAAGCAGACACGATGCTCACTGCAGTCCCTGGCCATCTCAGGGGTCCTGCCCCTCTTAGTCAGTGTTGCCAACTCTCATGATTTTATCACAAGTCTCACAATATTTGATGTTTTTCCTTAAAACCCCAGCTCCTGGATTCATGTGATTATGTGTGAGTCTCAGCTTTTATTCAAAACAAAAATAAGTGTCACCCTCATGATTGCACAGAAAAGCTCAAAAATGTAAACCCTAAAAGTTAAAAAACCAGAAAGTAAATCAAAATGAATCCCAAAATGTGTCCTTCCCCCCGCCCTCCCAATCTCATGACTCCATAAGGCAGCCTCGGGACCTTCTGGGCCCTGACTCGTGAATTTTGAACACTGGGTGCTGGCAGTACTGGGATTTGGCCACTGAGCTGAAATCCTTTTCCTGCAATAAGTAATTAAATGTCTGCAAAGTTAACAACATCATCAAAAAAATTGGAGAGAGCCGTACAAGCGAGATGGCAGCCTCGGTGAATGTAAGCTGGACTGTCTAGAGAAAAGCTCGTGTTCTGCTTTCCCGGTAATGTTTGGGTGCTTACTTACAGCAGGGAGGGCAAAAAAGGAGACCCCGATGAGGGTGAAAGTTGCAGCCAGGAGACGCCCATTCCAGGTCTGTGGATACTTGTCCCCATAGCCAATGGTGGTGAGTGTAATCTGAGGAAAGAGAGAGTCAAAGCCTGTTCACTCCAGTGCCTTTTGGCTGGCCCCGTATTGAAAACTGAAACAACAGCTGAATGCAATTCTCTCTTCAGCATAACCTCCCCCTTCCCTGGTTATTCTTATGCCAGCTGCCAGGATTCTATCCTGTAGGGTACTTCACTGGCATATTCATCACAGTGGCTATTTCTATAGAAATACATATGTACAGAGGGGTGTTGGAGCCCCATAGAGAAGTTTACAGGATCTTTTCTGTTCTCTAGAGCGATGGAGCCACACTGCTGAGTACTTACAGAGGCAGTGCAAAGCTCCTCTGCTTGCTATAGCTGTGCACAATGGAAACTGGTTTACAAGAATTGAAAAACTGGTTGAAAGAATTGGGTCTGTTTAGTCTAGAGAATAGAAGGCTCAGTGGGGACAGAACAGTCTTCAAATATGTAAACAGGGACAGTGATCAATTGTTCTCCAGGTCCGTCGAGGGAAGGAGAAGAATTAATCAGCTTTGCAGCCAGGGAGACTTAGGTTAGATATTAGGAAAAACTTTCTAACTATAAACTCTGGGTTAGGTTACTTAGCTGGTGGCGGAATCCCCACCCCTGGAGGTGTTTAAGAACAGGTTAGACAAATATCTGTCAGGGATGATCTAGATATACTTAATCCTGCCTCAGTGTGTGTGCTGGACCCCATGGCCCCTCGAGGTTCCCTTCCAGCCCAGCATTTCTACGATTCACTCACAGCAGTGCCACAAATTCTTTCTTTCTTGTGCCTACGTATCTGCCCTTAGCACGATGGCTGCCACCAGCAGCAGCCACAGAAACAACCAGCTACAATCAACAAGGTACTGCCACAGACACTCTGCCTACAGGGGGGGAACAGCATCTTGCCAAGGCAACTTCAGAGGTGTTCTAGCCATCTGCCTCGGCACGTACAGCATCCCCATCACCCGAGTATCTCAGCCCCTCCCAAAGATCTGTGGATGTATCCTCAGGCACCCCATGTATTGCTATCCCCATTTCACAGTGGGGGAAGCTGAGGCTCAGAAGACCAGATTTAATCTTTCCTTGGTGCCACTACCAGGAGGCAGCTTGTATCTCTCCTACTATGGGGCTGCCCTACTGCCATTGGCACAGGATCACCCCAGCCATGCCTCTCCCATCCCACTCTCTCCCTTCATTCTCTGGACCACCCCAGCCCGTCCCAGACCACCTCTGCGGTAGGAGGGAGGGGTTCCACACGGGTGCTTGGGGAGTTTACACCAGTCCTAGAGCCCCTTTCTACCAGCTTATCTTGCCTATGTTCACCCAGGGAATCTGTGGCACAGCTAGGCACTCAACCCAGAACCTCTGATTGCCAGTCCAGTGCGATAGCCACCAGGCCATCCTTCCTGCATGCTGTGCGGAGGGGTACGAGTTTTACTTCCGTCCCTCAGAATGGGCAGCTTTTCTCATTAAACAGGCGTATACACATCATTGCCTTCTGGGGAGAAGGCTTATGCGTTTTACTCCAAAGCATCCATGTAGGAGATGGAATGGCTCCTTCAGGACTGAGAACAATAACCCAGTCTTCCCCAAACTCACATCAAGCATTTCAGCTGTGGCTCTTTCAGATGAGGCAGTGTTATTTCCATGCATAAGGGTCTGAAACTGTTTATTCCTAATCTTTCCAAAAGTGCCTATTAACTGGCTTCCCTTCCAATTTCCAAGCACAGTACCCTGAAGGTACGAATTACTGCTGCTTAATACAGCCTGATTCACAACTGTGAATATATTACAGAGTATATTGCTATAATATTCCAAGCAGGGTTTGGGATGTTGGCAGGTATGTGTGTTGTGGGAGATTTGCACAGATACCCTTGAACTCCAGAATGCAGGAGAAGAGACCGGTATAGCTTTACTTCCAAGTGTCTGCTGGCAAAGGATGGAGAAACTTAGGCTTGTAGCCTCCAGCAATGGAGGCTTGTAGCCTCCAGCCCAGAGCAGGATCACAGCAGGCTACAACCCTCCTTCCCCAGGTGGTCCAGCACAGCCCACAAAGTGGGTGGAGCAAGCCAGGATGGGGTGAAGCAGGCAGGGATGCGGTGATTCAGAACATCTTCCAGGCAGCCTCTGCAAACAGCACTCCTATGTATCCCTCTCCAGAATTGAAACTGCCCCACCTCTTTAACTGCTTCGGGCACAGCTGCCTCTGAGGGTTCAAACTGCACCCCAGCCCTGCACCAATAGGGTTAATTAAACCTACTGCACATTAATTTAAAACAAACTCATTTTTAGATGAAGAAAAATATAATCAGTGGCTTTCCCTAAAGCATTTTATAGACATAAGCACTATAAACTCTTTCCATTAGATGCCATTTAGACAAAATATTTAGCAAAAAGCATCTTAATGATTGTTCTATATTGAAACACATCTTGGAAAGAGTTTTATTCTACATTCACTGAGATGTTACTACACAGATTTCAGCAGGGAGTTATCTAGGCCGGAGCCACTAAGTGCAGATCCAGAAAAGGATCTAAACATTCCCAAAATATGGGGGTGCTTGGAGTGTGAATTCAGACCTACCTCTTTGTTGTTATTTATTTGTACTGAAGTAGTGCCCACAGGTCAGATCCCATTGTGCTAGGCACTGTATAAATCTATAACAAAGAGACAACCCCTGCCCTGAAGAGCTCATAGTCTAAGGAATATGTGATCAATCACTCCTCCATTAAAGAAAGTGTTGCTACAGACATAAAAACAAATACAATCCTGTAAGGAAGGATTGAACTTAGGTACAAACTCGTCTTAGGTCGTTCTTCTGCCCTGTACCATTCACCGTCAGTTCCAGGGCCACTGATCAGTATTTCAGGACCATGGTCAGTGACCAGAACAGTGGAAGGTCAGATTTGTTCTTACCCAGAGACAGGTCTAATTTGCAAAATTTGGAACTTTGGTGAAATCCTGACCCCACCGACATCAATGACGAAACTCCCATTGATTTCTATGAGGCTAGCAGATCACCCCTGGATTTCAACCCCTCTGTGGCCGTCTGCTCCCTGACTTCCAGCAATCAGGGAGTTACATCGTTATTTAGACCTCACACAAAGTGAAATATTGAAGCAAGGCTGGGAGTGACAGCTTGATAAGGCTCTCAGAGGAATACCAGAAGCTGTACGAACAGTTATTTGATAGTATAACTGTTCCAAATTTTCAATGGAAATTTTCATTGCAATTTTGAATATCAGTGAAAATTTTAATGTAGGTATTAAAATATTCAGTGAAGTGTTTGCAATATTTTCCCCATTTTTGAGCAACTCTGTTTGACAGATAAAAAGGATAACTCCAAATCTAGTTGTCTTGGAGGGGAGGGAAGGGCAGTAAACTTGGCTTTGAATTTTTCTCATTGTTTTCTAGTTACTTCAAACCACGCTTTGTTTTCCTAACTGTAACCAATGTGCTTGAAAACCTTGATGGGCAATTTACTAACAACAGTCTTCCCATTGTTGAATTAGCTGATTCCTCCCAAAGCTTGGAGCTGTTAAGATCTCGGATTTTGGTTCAGGGCCCATCTCTAGGTTTTAACAAGCTTTGTCTTGAAGCCGAGACTGGCTTCCAGAAGTGTTGGAGCAGGAGAACAATAGACAAAGTAGATTAGAACCTCGTTAATTCTCCCTTTGTTAATCTGCTAATCCAATAATTCACACACTCACACACACAAAGAAAAACTAAACAACAGCAGTGTCCTCTCTGCACTTGTCAGCAAAGATTTAATAGCAGAGCGACTTCATGACTGAAAGCATTCTATTATTAAGACCTCATTACTTTTTACAAAATATGCTCCAGTGCATTTAACAGCACATTATGATGTATTATTATGAATAATTAAAGTAAATAGCACTTGTCAAAATACATGATCAAAATGCATTTAGAAATTCAGTATCTCTGTTAGATATGGCTCAACTGTTCTGGTGCAACCAAGTCCCTGGAGTTGTAATATCCCAGTGGGAGGTCCTGGGAGCATTGTGCCTCTGGTATTCCCAGTGACCCCACAGAGTGCAAGTGCTGTACCAACCTTGAAAGCCATGGTCCAGACTCCTTTGAAAAGACTGGAATGAGGAGCATTTCCTCCAGGAAGCCTAGGAGATGTTCGCCAACTAACACCGACTTGGCTGAAGCACATTAAAGGACTGAGGCTATTTAGTGCTTGCTAAGTAAATATTTTGGTTGATTGTGTGCTTTATCCCTTCCCACCAGCCCTTTGGAAGAAGCCTATTGTCTTCGGCAGTCAACTATTCAGGGCAGGAGCTTGGGTGAGGGTCTCCAAAATGCTGAAGGCCAATGGGACTTGTGTTGCTAAGTTACGTAGACCTTGTCTACACTTGCAGGGTACATGTGGCTACACGCTGAAGCATGGATGCTGGAACAATTTGTATCGTGGGGGTGCTGAGAGCCACTGAACCAAACTGTAAATCCTGGATATGATGGAAACCACTTCAAGCCAGGGGGTGAGGCAGTGCCCTCGGCACTCCTAGATCCAGCGCCTATGCGCTGCAGTGAAAAGCAGGATGGGTCCCCACTGTCTGCGGTGTGTTGCAACACGCAGCAGTGAAAGGCTCCAGCAGAGGGGAGCCTTTCTCTGCTTCCAGAGTCTTTCACTGAGATGGGGAAAGGAGCCAGGAGGCAGCAGGATGCTACAATGCTAAAAATAGCAGTTTAGATGGGGTGGGCACTGCCTAGGCCTGCAGAGAGCCATGTCGGGTACAGAACCGAGGGTTCAGACACATAGGGCACTCGACTCACCTAAGAAATGCCTCACCATCTACATGGCTATTTATACCCAGGCTAGTTGGGCATGCAGGGTCTATACGCTCCACGCCACCATAAGTGCAGACCTGCCCTAAGGTACCTTTGAAAATCCCATTCTTTGTCTAGGGTCAGTATCCAGCACTTTTTGAACGCCAGTGGACTAACAACAGCAGAACTTGCCTCCAACAGCTTTGAACTCCCAGTGTTTAAAGACTACAGTTGGGTCCAACTTGTATGAGGCTTAAGTAGGAAGGCCAGTGAACTCCTCCTCCATCTTATGTGCCTGCATAAGCACTGGGCTCACTTTGGTCCACATTGTTGCTTATTCACTAGGAGTCTACTCCAAAGCCCACTGAAGCCAATGGGAATCTTTCCATTGGCCAAATTCCATCACCAAGCTGAGTCCCTCAGGCATTAGCATGAATTAATTAGGTTCTGCTGAACTGCTCTCATTGCAGAAGACCAAAGCTGGAAGGCAGATCGCATCCCAACAAGGCTTCCCAAAGAATAATCCCAGTTGCATAGGAATTGCCTGAGGCATAAGGGACCCTTATAAGTGAGGAAAATTAATTGAGAGAGGATACAGAGAAAGGATGACAAACCCCCTTGTGGCCACAAACACAGAAGAAACGTGGGTAGTAATACTTAGCACCTCTAGGCAGCTTGAAGTGTTCAAAGCACTTTACAAAAAATGAGTCAAATTCTCCTCTCTGTTGCCCTCAGGTAAGAGGAGAATTAATTAACTAATCCTGGTTGTCCCTCTGCGAAGTAGGAGAGCATCATTATTCCTATTTTACAGGTGGGAAAGCTGAGGTACAGAGAAGTTAAGAGACTTGCCCCAGGCCACATGGTGTGCTGTAGCAGAGCTTAGATTGGAAGGCAGGAGTCCTGGCTCTCTGCTCAGCTCAAGCCACTAGACAATGCTGGTAGTTTCATATCCCAATAGCACAAGACTGGCATAGGGCAAGTCTGAATTGATTTCCATTCCACTCCCAGATTTTCAAGTATAATCGAACATTGTTTAGAGTCTGAATCTTCTTCTCCTTTCCTGATTTTGCTCACGTTTCCTCCCTTTCTTTCCACTCCCTTGCTCATGATGCTAAGCTTCCTTGAACCCTACATGACTGATGTCCAAGATCAACCCAGCTCTCTCCAGACACACACCTACATGGTGACATCCCCGAGGTGCTCCCATGGGGGAGCCGCTGAGTGGCACTTCCTATAGCTCAAGCTTCATTTTACCATGATTAACCTCCCACCGGCAGAGCTGAACACAGCTCCCTTCAGAAGCTCATTAAAACAGTCACTTTTTGGCCAGCTGGTGCCAAAGTTGCAATGGTCAGACTGTCCTTCCCTAGTCCTGGGAGCAGAGGATGCCTCTCCTATAGCTGTCCATGATCTGGCTAACTCAAGGAATGAAATAGTGTAGCATTCTCTAAGGGCAATATTTGTGAAAAGTACTTAACTGAGTAGCCGGAAACCATTTAATAATGATGCTAGCTGAACACACATCAGTCAACTCCTCACATAAGTGATAGGGGATGGGAGGGTTAATGGCCATTTCATTTTAATAACCGGCAGCTGCTGTTTTGTGGAAATTACTCACCAGGCCCCACCAGAGCGCATCTGCGTACGTATCAAAGTGCTCGTTTTCTCCTTTCTCGGCCAAGTACACCAGGAAAGAGGCCAGAATGAGGCACAGGAAGCCAATATACCAGGCAGTAATCAGCTCCTGCAAGATAGTAAAGGAACAGAACAGGAAAATGTGTTTTCATACGATGCATTTCATACTCGGGGTGTTCCCGAATGCAGAGCTGGGGTTCAAACCTCAACTTTCCCAAAGTCTGTGGCTGTTCAGCTCTGGGTTTGGTTTCAAGATTATCAGTAGAAGCAGTATTACAGTCGTGTTCAGACACTCCAAATGGGCAGGGCCCCATTGTGCAAGGAGCAGTATATACACAAAAGGTAGAGACAGTCCCGGCCCTGAAGCACTGACCAGCTGAATAGATAAGACAAGGTAGGAGACAGGAACTATTATTATCCCCATTTTAAAGATGAGGAACTGAGACAGACCCCAAGATATTTAGGTGCCTAACTCCAATTGATTTTTAGTATCTTTGAGGATCCGGGCCAGAGACTTGCCTAAGGTCACATGGAGAGTCTGTGTTAGAGATGAGAACTGAACCTAGATCTCCTGGGTCCCAGTCCAGTGGTCTAAGCACATCGGTCTCATGATGGAGACCACCTACAAAGTGTGAATATGAATCTGGATCTTATCCCCAAATTTCAGGGGTGTTTGGATCCCAGGATTTTAGTCTGGGCTTACCTTTGCTAGAAACTTTATAATAGTGAATTATATACTGAACTGGTAAGATCATGCCTGCTAGGCAGCTGGAGCAGACATTTTAAGCTGAGCAGCAGTAGCCACATAACCTTATTGGAACTTTCATTATTTCTTACTTGTTAGGAAAACCACCACTACTCGAATAACCCTCAGTGTTTGACACAAGAGAGCTTGGTCTAACGAAAGCTGTATAAACAATGGCCATTTGGATTTGCATGGTCTTGGCTTGAGTTCACATAGCTTCGTGTGCACGTTTTCTTTGGTTTGGATTTGGGTGGGGTTGGTAACCCCGGAGTTTTGTGTAAAGGTTCACACCCAAGTGAAGCAAATGCACTGGGAAACATCAAGCTTCATTCACCAAAAAAGAGCCCAGATTGGCTTTAAATCTTCTAATGGAACCTGGATGAAGTCTGTAACACATCAGGAAACTGCTAGGTATTATATTGTATCTGGTTTCCTTGGAAACACTTTGTGCAGCTCTAGGTTTAATATTTCACCTGAATGACAAAGCATCTAATGGTGCAGAATCAGAGGATACCACCTAAATTTCCTCTCTTATTTTTCCGCTAAAGTCATACAATGTCGGAATGATAACATACTTGATCCACACCTAAGGAAAAGGTTTCAATAACCGAAGTTACTAGATCAAATATTGAGGTATCTCTTCATCACATTAAACTGCAGATACAATAGGATGATTCATGCTTTCCTATTTCCCCAGCCTCAGAACCACAAAATTATTCTTTAAGAGTCCTTTGTTGAGACCCACTACATCCACATTTCAGCAAACTGCAGAAGAACGGTCGCATTAACTACATAGGAAAATATGGCAGAGGTAAATTCTGCATCTTTAAACGGTCACATTCTTGGACAAATCTAATACAAGAGCAGATGAAGGGAACCTGGTAGACTGTAGTTTTCTGGGATTTTTTACTAAGCTTTTGATAAATTTGCGAAGGCTTTTAAGGAAAACAAATAAACCTCAAGATAAGGGACAAAATATTGTCATAGATTAAGTGATAGGAAACAAAATATTGTTGTGAATGAATGTCCCTCAAACTGCTGAAAAGTGAATATTGAATACACCAGAGATCAATTCTGGGCCTAGGACTAGTTAAAATGTTCATTCATGATTAGGAGGAGGACATGGTCAAGATGGTGGTATCTGCAAATGGATGACCCCAAGGGGTAAATTTTCAGACATGCAGCCTCTTTGAAATACATCCTTTATATAAAGCATTTGCAACATCATCAGCATTTAATCACATATATATTGGCTGCTGCCAGATGCAGTTTAACCAGCCTCCCAGCTCCTTCATGGCCGTGGGTTTGTGCAGGCTAATTACTAACCCACATCGCTTCTGAAAATAGCCACTGCAGCCACCTTCAAGGTACCTCCCACAAATGATAATCACACGGGCATCAAAATATTGGGGGGTGGGGAACCAAAGTAGTGTTCATTGGGGGAAAAACATGTAACGAGCTGATCGGTCCAGTTGTCCAGGTCTCACTCACCTTGCTGTGGGCATAGACCACAGACCCCAGCAGCTTCCAGGTGCCGCCTCTACGGTCCATTCGTATCATGCGCAATATCTGCAGGAACCGCAAACTCCTGAGAGCCGAGGTGGCAAAGACATTCCCTTGGGAGCCTGCTGCCAGAACGGCGATGGAGGCAATCAGCACCATGATGTCTGCAAGGAAGCAGGGCATAAGAGGAAGGATTTCATGGCCCTCACCCACCAACCCTCACCACCCTAGGATGGGCTTTTACAGACTCCTCCATCTTTCCTACCTCTGTGGGTGATGAGATGTCAGGCTGGCACTACTCTAGGGTGAGCCCCTCGCCTTTGGTCCAGAAAGGACCCCTCACACATCACCTCTGTTCTCACCTTCCCTTATTAGCTGGAGTCAGTTTGGTGGAAAGCAATAAAACAGTTTCGGTGCCATCAGCCAGGGTTGGTGATGACTGCTATTGACTGATGCTTGTTCCTCAGGCTAAAACCTACAACAGCATCTTTTATCCACACAGACCACCAAGACTCAGAAACCCCACCTCACTGCTCAGTGTTAGGCAGCCACATCCCCCAGCTGGCCTCCTGAACACCTCTCCCTCTTCCACGTCTTTCCAATCCAGGTATTCAGGGCATTACACTGACCCATCTCCATGGTATCTGAGCTCCTAACTCTGCAGAGCTGGAGAAAAGATAACATGCCACCTCAAAGATTCTGACACGTAGAAACTGCTAGTAAGCCCATTGAGAATGGGGTAAGTGCGCGTGTTTGTCTGTTATAAAAATGAGTGATGTGTCTGTCACATCTTATGGAGGAAGTACATGGCCACGTGCAACTAATATTAACCCACGCTGTGTGATTCACTGCACGGTTTAGTGAAATTCACATTCCTCTTCTCCTCACACCTCCTCCACCGGGAGAAAGGTTGCCAAGACTCCAAAGACTGAATTCTGGCTTGATGCACAATGCAGCATTTCTAGCGTGGAATAAGCCTCTCCTAAGTGCATCAGCAGAGGTGCACGATCTTCTTCAGCCAGGCAGAGCAGTGTACTGCCGTTTCTAAGGTCCACCTTGGCATGGGAGTTCCCACTGCCCGTCGCATTCAGGAAAACCTAAAGGGCTGGGTTTTAGGAAGGCTTGTTTCTGCACTGATGGAGGAAAGGTGGGTGGGTGGGAGAGTACTATAAGCAAAAGCAAAAGCCCAAAGCAAAAGCCTAGGTCTCAATACCCCAGGGCGTTCAGGGCTCTGAAAACCATCATTCAGATCGCTACATGAATTATGTAGATCCCCCTGGTTTTATAATGGGCTAAACCAAAACCCTGCATACAAACATCCCCAGCTCTGTGATGGTCAAATCGGGGTCCAGATCCAAATGTGGTAGCTTGAGCCCCTCTCTAGAAAGCACTGAGAACAAATGCATCCCTTCTCTCCCTGCCCACTCTGACCCCTCCTCACCCTGTTCAAAATAACTGCTTTGCACAGAGACAGCCCCTTCCACCACAGGATCTCAAAGAACTTTACAGCCAATAATTAATTAAGGTCTATAACTCCCTTGTGAGGCAGATAATCACTGTAATATCAGCCTTATGGAACGGCAAATGGAGATACAGAGTGCCCTGTCAGTGAACCAATGGCAGAGACAGATACAGAACCCCAGACATTAGCTCCCATGCCCATGTTCTAACCGTTAGACTACTTCTCCTCTCAGAGGAGACACAAAGGGCCTGATTCTGATTATTGCATCTTTCTCACGCCCATGTTGGCACAGAGGGAAGACACCAGTCTCTTCCATCCCCCTCTGTCATTAGCTGCTGCTTCCATCTGCTCCAGGGTATTGAGCTCAGATGTTCTGCCTTCCCTGCTAAGATTTCTCTCTGGCTCCCTGTTTCCTCACACCAGTTGGTTTTCACTTGACAGCTTCATGGAGGAGTCTGTGCATCCAGAGTACCTGCCCCAGATATGGCCAATGCTTCCTTCTAAATCTAGGGGAGACTAGCTGCAGGTTGGTGAGTTCTCGGATCTCTTGGTGGGTGGTGAAGTCTCTGCAGCCTATGCCCTGAATCTTTCCTAGGCGCTTGTTTTCAAAGGGATCTAGGTTTCTAGCTAACATTTTAATAAATTTTCAGCTCTCATGGCCGTATGTTGGCTCTGAGCTTACGTTCAAGTGGAAAATCCTCCCTTTTGTTTTGGTGCTGTCTAGCTTTGATTTCCATACACTGCTGAGTTACGTGAATGCTGTGGATGCCTTTCCTGTCCTTGATGTCACTTCTTTCTTGAGGTTTCCATTGGCTAGCATGGTGCTGCCCAGCTAACTGAGCTGTTCTCCTCCCTGGATCTTTTTGCCCTCTGATACGATGTTACTGCTTGACGTCTGGGTTTCAAAGATATTTGTTTTGGTGTAACTGATTTTGAGCCCTGCTGTTTTTGCTAAGGATTCTATCTCTGTAGCTTTTGGGGGGTATCGCTCAAGCGTGTGACATCAACAGCAAACCCGAGATCTTCTAGGTGTTTGCCATCTACCCATGCTATGTCAGTGTTTGTGCTGCTAATACAATTCTTCATTATCTAATCCAAGACAATGCCAAACAACAGCGGAGATTGAAGGCAGCCCTGTTTCACACCAGCGTCCACACTGAACCACTGTTATCTGGTTGTCCACCCTTCCAGTGCGCTTTGCATTGATGATGTTGATGACTTCAGCTAGAATTCCGTAAGACTGAAGAATATTGCACAACGTCTGCCTGTGCAGGCTGTCAAATGCCTTTTGACAGTCAATGGCACTGATAATACGTTCTAAGCGTTGCTCTATGATGGCCCTGAGTATGAATATCTGATCTACCCAGGATCATTTGGGCCTGAATCCAGCCTCCTCTTCCCTAAGCTTTGCATCCACTGCCTCTTTCATCCTGTATAGCATCTTACTACAGAGGACATGAGGGGTCAGCAGCATTCTCTGCCGAGCAGCCACCGTTACTGGAATGGCAGCCTGGTTTTGTTTCTATAACCATGGAGTTTGGCCTTGGTGTGTCTGGTTGTTTTCTATGCGGCTGGGTGATTGGCCTTGCACTCAACCCTCCCCCGCTTTATCTGGGCATGGGAGCGGCAGCCACATCAAAGTGCACTTTATGCCATTCTGAGGCTGCTCTAACTTTATCCAGGACTGAGCAGGGACCGGCACAGGTCCAGAACACAAAGAAGTGCAACCACCTTTGTCCCCTCTTCCATCCCTGGTCCAGGCATGAGAATGCAGTAGCTCAGAATCAGGCCCAGGCATACAATACGCATGAATACTCCATGGTGGACTCACTGTCCTCTAGCTCCCTGTAGGATCTGTACACCAAGAGTGTGCATTCCTCCCAGGCAGGCCTTGGGCCCACGAAGCAAACCAGACAGTTCCCCTTGACCCTGGGATGTGACTGGCAGAGCTCACATGCCTGGCTGAAAAGCCAGCTGCCTGTTCTGAGAACATTTATATGTTCTCCCAAAGTACAGCAAATTCAGCGATCATCCTGAGCATGACCCACAAGGCCCTTATCCCATTCGTCGTGCACTCTCAGCAGTAGCTGCGGGGCGGCAGTTCTTACCAATGACGCAGAAGGGTTTGCGGGCAAATTTTAACCTTCCCCTCCAGCCCCGGTATCGACAGCAGCAACCGGCAGCCCAGATTCTCACAAAGTATTCCACACCAAACACCACAATGGTGACTATTTCCTGCAGGGGAGACAATGCCATTAGTCCAAGAAGAAGGCGCAGGGAAGAAAGTGTTGCAGATTCAACGCAGAGGGCTGAAATAGTGTCTACGAATAAAGCTCATTTTGCTCCTCACTGTTAAAGTCCTTTCAGAGGAGAATTGTGACTCTGACCAAAAAATAGAATCAAGTCACAAAACTGGGATCTGGCTCTTGAGTTCTAACGGTTACAAAGAGATGAGATTGTGATGCACGATAAAGATAGAGGCTAATTGCTAGAGTCAGGTCAAGATCCAGATTCAGCTTTCAAATTCATCCAAAATTTGGGGGAAGGGGTTGTAATTTAGCACGTGTCCCTGTGGTTTAGGTCCATCCCTATTTTGAAACCTTCTCCCTTATTACAACGTTGATCTTACCCTTGTCAAGACAACTGTTCTGCTCTGTAAGGAGACAAAAATTTAGCTCTGTCACAGAACTGATGGTTTCCTATTTTTGTCCCTATCAATGGACTTCAGGACCTGAGGGAAGTGGTGGGGAAAAGAGAATTATGAGCTGGATTCTTAAAAGAGCCCAATCCATTGGGCAGTGAGCAATTCTGAAAAATCTGGGGACAAGGGTCACAACGGGAACAGCTGGAAGGTGAGCACCTTACGTCCTTAGTTCGGTGTCTAAGTGGGAGCTGAGATCTTCTGAAAATCTGGCCCAACTGTCAGTGCTGAGCAATTGAAAGTCTGGTCCTAAGCCCCTTGGAAAGTCTGGGCCTGTGTTCTTCTATGTCTAAATACATTTATATCGGTTTCTGAACTCTAATGGGTTAACCTAAACTACCTAAAAATCCACACCAGTCTCGACTGAGTTCCTACCCTGTTCCAACAGCCTTCTGCCTCGCCAGCTGAGACACTTCACTATTGACCTGCCGTTTGTACCAACTTGCAGTTGCTTTTCTCCCCACAAACAGAGATACAGAGGGAATGAGCCCACCGTGCTGCAAAGCTCTGCTCGCTGTCAGTATGTTACAGTCTCTGTGATTTCTTCACTCACGGTGTTCACCTCACGTGGGCTGACACTGAGTCGTACAGGGCTCTCATTAAGCTTTCACTAGCTTCTGGTATCTGGTTGATGTGCCGAGTGGGAGTGGATGAAGGGAAAGGCAAAGACAGGGAGATGCAATGAATTCTGGGAGCCCTATGAAGTAAGTGTCTGTGCCGACAGGAATTCTGCTAGCTATCACTCAGCACGTTACCGGAAGCCAGATTGTCAGTGTAAAGCATGCCAAGCTCTTTAAGTAGTAAAACCATTCGGCTTTATGTCAGCTCAGATAAATGCAGAACTGTATAGCATGGGGAACAGAGGCTACCACCTAGGCTGATTCTGCTGTGGTACAATGTCATTTTAGCCATTTAGGGCCATACTTTTAAACGGGCATCAAACCAGCTAGTAAATGCGGGCCCACAATGCTGCAGGATTTTGCAATCGCAGAGAAACACACACACACAAATTGAACATGCACCAGTTCCGGTTTTTAAAGTCATCCTTGAGACTGTGAGCCACATTCTTTCCTTGTTTACACTGGGGCAAATCCAGATAACTTCAGATTTACACTCAGTGTAAATAATAATTGATTTCGGTCCTGTGAGTGCAGGCTAAATGCAGTGCTATTGTTACCCAGACCTGAAACAGAGACAAGAAAAATTAAAGATGATTCAAAATGAACCAGGTGGCACCACGAGCTAATACACCAGCTTAGATTTGGAGTCATATTTGTCTTTCACCTTAAGAGAAAGTGGTTATTGCTGGATCTTCAGGATTTTTACAGGTTAATACAAACACTCCCCATTCCTTCCAAGGGGTACTCTTAGGTGCTTGCTTTTAAAGATTTACATGGCTTTGGATTGGAAAGCATGTCAAATCTAGACAAATGTTTGCAGAGAGAGAAAATACTTATCCCTCACTTAGAAGGCTGCATCTCTCCATGCCCCAGTGACGTCTCAGCCAGTATGAAAAGCCCAATATTGTTAGTTTCTTGCTTGTGCTCTGTCTTATGTTTGCAACTCCCAACTTACCAGTATGTAGAGGGCCCCTTCAGAGCTGTCCTGATATTCATCGATGGTTGAAAAGACAGATAGTACCAGGCAGGAGAAAACTAGGAGAAAACTGGATGACACAAAGAAAAGGAGAGAAAAAATAATGCCAATCTTTAGAGTGTACATTTTGAGTAGTTCATCGAGCTATTTAACCTACATCACATTTTGAAACATTCCATGCAATGCTATTTTAACAGCACTGTCCCGCTTTATAAAAGTGGTCTCTAACAGATCGTCAGTGGAGTATTTGACCTGTGCACTCCAGGCATTCTAAAATGGGTAAGTCATTGATGAAATCCCATAGTTTGTTGCAAGCATGCAAACTGAGCAGAAAGTGGCTCCACAAAATATGATCAGAGTTCTTATTCAACAACTATTAGAAAAGTGTGTGCACTGGGTCATTTCCCAATTACTTCACTTTACTTGACCAAACGAAATTGTTGCAAGTTTTGATAGCAATTGCATGGAAAGCAACTGTGAAATGAGTGTATATCACCACTGTAGATGCCAGGCAAATATATTTCCATATATATTCCCATAGTAATTATGTACTCCTGCACAATTTCTCAGTTATTATATTACTCACAAATCAATTCAAAATCTCTACCATGTCACATGTTGTTTTTTGCTCTCCAAAGAGAACTTCAGTTTAGGAAACAAACAAAAAAATGACCTCTGATTAACCTCTGATTAATTTTTTAAGGCCAAATAAGCCTATGCAGAAGGGAAAATTTGGCTCTTAAAATTCAATTCTGTTCTCAGGTATGGCAGTACAGACCCAGTTTCATCCCACTGAAGTGAACGGAGTAACTCCAGATTCACACCAGCCTCAATGAGAGCAGACTATGGTCCTCAACCTATCCCTGAGTAGCTCAGTATTTACAGCATGGGGAGAACAGGTTTGGGTGGGACAGGAGAATGAACAGTCAAAATTTGCACTTATCCCTTTAACTGAATTCAGATCTTTTCCCCCATGTTTGAACAGCACCCAAAAGCAAACAAATGTTAGAATGCACAAAATACTACTGAAAATATTATGATGCCATTACATAATTCAGTCATACACCCTCATCGAGAATATTGTGTTCAGGTCTGGGCACCCCATTCCAAAATAGGTACAGCAGAAACGGCATGAAAAGATTTCCAGTGAGTGAAAAAGATTCGGGCTGCTTAGTTTAGAGAGGAGGCTAATGAGGGATGACATGATAAAGGTATATGATCTAAACACTCTAGAGAAGGTAAATCGAGTGTTCCTATTTACCCTTTCTCGGGTCACCAGCAGAAGTGGATATTCAATTAAACTGAATTGCAACAAATTTAAAATTGATAGAGATTATTATTAATACGACGCAAATTTAACTTGTGGAATTCACTGCCACATGATATTACCGAGGCCAGCAGCTTTACAGGATTCAAATAAACATTAGATTTGTACATGGAAAAATGGGAGCATACATTTAAATTAGGATAAAAAATATAAGGGATATCAATCCTCATGGATCAGGCCACAAGCAAATCAGTAATTGATGAGAGTCACAAAGAAATTTCCCTAGGACAAGTTATCTTATACTTGGTCCATTACTCTGGATTCTGACACATCTGGTCTTGGCCACCATCAGAGACAGACTATTCTATCTATCTGTCTTAGGGTTCTCTACTGCTAATAGTATCTGAGCACCTACTATTATTAAGGCTGAATATTGGATTCCATGGTCACTGCTCTGATATGGGATGGCAGTTCCTGTGTTCCTATGGTGGAAAAAGATCCAGCCTTCCTCTTTTCCAAAACAGATGCCTCTCCTTCTTCACAGCCTTCCAGTAACATTAAAGGGAACCATGTGGCTAAATCCTTGCATCTCGCACTGAATATTTAACACTGAATCTTACTTTAGCACAGTCTCTGTCCTGTTTGCTTTTCCCTAGGGAGTGAACTTTCTCTCTGTGAAAATGAAGAATTAATCTCGCTGTCTGGCAGCAGGCTTGGTGCCATGCCTCGGGGAGGGCGAGGAGAAAAGTACTAGGCTAATGATGGAGAAATCTTACCCTAGAGGTGTCACAATTCATTAACCCCACTGATACAGCCCCACAAACCCCCGGGGAAACTAAAGGGATGGAAAAGTTAAAAGGCCAAAGGTACTGGGAGACTATGGGGGCAAAACACACAATCCACTTTCAGGCTAAAACATTAGCAAGCCACTAATAATTTGAAGGCGTTTAATGGCAACCTTATGCTTTGTACGACCCATACATGTTGGCAAGTCAGCACTAATGTAGAAATTACAAATATCGACCAGCCTTTTGAAGAGATAATTTCACCATAATCCAATTCCCATATGCCCAACCCTTTTGACTTTCCCTACGGCCATTCTGTCCTCTATGCAATCCCTAAAGAATGGCAAACATGTGGCATGCAAATCACCAGCCACAACAGAGCAGGTAGAAATATTCTTTATCTTACAGCAGCAGCTACTTCCAACAGAGCTATCAATTGGCTAACTCCTCATCAGGGCATAGGAGGTATTTTTTAGGTCACTCTCCTTTTAACTGGATAATGTATAATATATTTTAGCTATCTACAGAAACGACTGATATTATTATGATTTATGTGTATTGCAACAGCGCCTAAGAATGCCAGTCACAGAGCAATGCCCCATTGTGCTGGGTGCAGGTGCTGTACGGACATGTTTCAAGGAAGACAGACCTTACCCTGGCCAGCTCATAATCTGAATGACAGACTGGATTCAACATGTGGAAGAAACAGACAAGCTGAGTGGGGGGAAGATAAGGTGACAATAAAAATAATTTATCAGAAAAGATACCCTCAGTGCCTTTTTATATAGCGACTAAAAGTGAAAAACTAGGGTGAAAATACACCATTCAAAATAATGTCAAGAGGGTTTTTTAAAATGGTGAGGAATAGTTAATAAGAATGTGACTCAGTAGAGAACAGCCTCTTTCTCTGAAAGAGCTTAACGCATTTTACAAACATTCATGAATTAATCCTCCGTATGAGAGAAGGGTAGTGTTATTGCCAGTGTTCGTGGGGTAAACTGAGGCACAAAGGAGTTCTATCAGCAGTTCTCAAACAGGGGGTCGGGACCCCTCAGGGGGTCACGAGGTTATTACATAGGGGGTAGCGAGCTGTCAGCCTCCACCCCAAACTCTGCTTTGCCTCTAGCATTTATAATGGGGTTAAATATATAAAAAAGTGTGTTTAATTTATAAGGGGGGAGAGGGTTACACTCAGAGGCTTGCTATGTGAAAGGAGTCACCAGTACAAAAGTTTGAGAACTACTGAGTTGTATGATTGTGACATATCACATCACTAGCGTCAAAATCCAAGTGTGTAACTACTAGACACCATTTTCCCCTATAATATTAATTGACTATCTAGGTTTATCTGCAAAAAAATCAAGACGACTACTCTGTATTTGTACAGCACCTAACACAATTTGGTGCCAGCCACTGCCATAATAAACATGATTAATTAATTAATTAACAAGTGTAAAAATAGCACTTTGGGCAAATCCTACAAACGCTAAAACCCAGGGCAAAACTCCCATTTACTTCAGTGAGATCTGGATTTGGTCTTTTGATACTCAATTAGCCTAGCTAGTGCGATCTAGCGGGCTTGTGGAATGTTCAAGGGATGAGGTTACGAAGCTGCAGATATGGTGCTGTCAATAAAGCAGTCTCATGAATCCTCCTCCCCATCTCATACGCGCTGCAAATGAATGGAGGATCTTCGTCATCCCTCCAGGAGAATGCAAAGATTAATAGGCCAAATGGAGGATCACAGCTGATGACGTCTTAGCTGGAGAAGACGGCTGCTATGTTTTCATTTGCACTGTGAAAGGGAGGGGCTGACTGCACTGGCTTTAGGCAAGGCATATTACCAGCAGGCATTGTACTAGCTTCCTCCACAGTGCTGTCCAAAACTCAGTCCTGACCTAGGCCACAACCTGTTTAACGCAGTCCTACGCCTCCCCTGAGTAAAGAATGCTGACCGTGCATAACTGAACAGTGGAGCGCCAACCACTAGAGGCCGGGACAAGAACCCCAGTAAACTCATCCCTGGGGTAACCTCATTGACTTCCCTGGCCTATTTGCTTTTTAAACGTGTTCAGAATGTGGGTGCAGATCTCTCAGTGCAGAGGCTTAGTGGACCAGCCCTGTGCACCGCTTCATCCAGCATCTCTGTTGTGTTCCATGAAAATTGTGGGTGAGGTTTTCAAAAGCACCTAAATGATTTAAGAGAGCATGGATGGCCCAGTGACTGGGGCACTAGCCTATGTCTTGAGAGACCTGGGATTTAGCCCCTGCTCTGCCACAGACTTCCTGTGTGACCTTGACTAAGTCCCTTAGCCTTTCTGTGCCTCAGTTCCCCATCTGGAAAATGGGGGCAATCCCATCCCTCTGCATCCCAGGGGCATCATGTGCATCAATACATTAAAGACAGGGAGGGGCTCTGGTGATGGGGGCCATGTGACTACCTGAGGTCGACAGACATCCCATTAGCTTTCACTGGGACTCATGTTCTTAATGAAATTAAGCATTTCTGAAAATCCTGCCCCATCTGGATTCTCTGAGATGAGTGGTGCTGAGATAAGGAGCATTTTCCCACTCAGCCTCACGGTTTAGAGCCAGCCCACAGCAGCAAAAAGTATTATCAAGTAAGTAATATTACCGCCCAGTGGCTCCTTGGTGGCCTAGGGAAAACAAGGTGGTCTCTGTCTTCTAATCCCTAGTGGTCAAACACCTACAAATCCAAAATCTACTCTTACGATTGAATCCTGTGGCACCTTATAGACTAACAGACGTTTTGCAGCATGAGCTTTCGTGGGTGAATACCCACTTCGTCGGATGGTATTCACCCACGAAAGCTCATGCTGCAAAATGTCTGTTAGTCTATAAAGTGCCACAGGATTCTTTGCTGCTTTTACAGATCCAGACTAACACGGCTACCCCTCTGATACTCTTAGGATTGGCATCCTCATGAGCACACTCAGCAGAGAAAAGCCAGGGACTAACAGGGCCCTGGTTCTAGCAATCTTGTCACCCACAGATCCGTGGATAAAGGCAGGACTTCGGGCTCCAAGGCTGTCTGTTTTGTACTTTTTTCAAGCACAAGATGCACTAAAACCAATTAAAAGACAGAAAGAGAATGACCCTGACTCTATTGCCTGAGGACGTAATGAAATCTCAGGCTATTCGGAAGCCTGGGACGCCTTGTTAAGAAGATATCTGGCATCAAATCACGAACCAAGCAGGTATCAGTCAGTCAGCAGCAACAAGAACTGGCTCAAACAAGATGAGTGAAATTAATTTACTAACAATATATTTAAAATACACTAAAGGACGCCAGCTCCGAGATAAACTAAAAGCCTGCACTTTGTAAAAACATTCAATAATTCATCCCGCTGGCTCCGCTTGACGCCGCTGCAAATTGAATTTTGACTATTTCTAAGATTATTTTCGTTCGGGGGGCTAGCGTTCGCTTCTGTGTTTTGTTCCACTGAGCTCAGTCGATGCCACAGATCTCTAGCCTCGCCCTGGCCATAAACATGACAGCAAAAAGTCCAGGTGGGATGGAATTACAGTATTTATTTGAACCCTGGTATACGATGAAAACTTGCTGCCTCCCGTAGGGTGACAGATATCCAGAGAAACCTCAATAATGCTGCATTTTCGTGAACACAGGCCCTACCCCCGCTGATGTCGTGCAGTGACTGTGAAGACCCGGACAGGAACCAGTATATGCTTGTTGACTATGGAATCCTTTTTCTGACATCAGGGTCAGCACACAAAGGCTGAGGACAATGAGGGCGAGTAACTGAATAGCCGTTCGATCCTTATAGGCGAGAGCTTTTGTACATTTTCCATATGGCCCCCAGTGGCCTGTCTAAACAGTGGCTCTAGACCAGTGGTCCCCAACGCGGTGCCATCTTAATGCGCCTGCGTCCTGGCCCCCGGGAGAGCGCCCGCCAAAATGCCGCGGCGGGGACGCCTCTCGATGACAACACTTTGTCGCCAACAAGTGATGTCATCGAGAGGCGTCGCCCCCAAATTTCGGCGGGGACGCCTCTCGATGACGTTGCTTGTCGACAGCAAGTGGCGTCATCGAGAGGCGTTGCCGCCACGGCATTTTGGCGGGTGCTCCGCCGCCGCTGTGGTCCTTCGGCTGGTGCCCGCCAGTCAAAAAGGTTGGGGACCACTGCTCTAGACAACACAGCCAACACACCTGTGACTTCCATGTCACTCAGCGGGAGCTTCAGGTGTGCCGCACCTCTCAGGGTCTGATCCCAAGTATTTCCTCCTAGTTTATGTATCTGTGGGAATGCTCAGCATTGGAGCTCTGCGTTCAAATTCTGAGCTCAGTACAAGTGACATTAATGACGGTTCCATCCTAGCGCCTGTCCCCATCGCAAAAGCATCATGTCACTAAGCACAGCTGGGGGCTGGTGCTGCAGATCAGGAAGGAGGCCCCAGCCTCTGCCCCTAGTGCTCTGAGCAGCAAGGGCGTGTTTAACCACAACCTCTGCTTGGGTGGAGAGTGGGGTTTAAGGCAAGAACCTTTAGTGCCAAAAGCATGAGCCTCCACCACTTGAGCTAAAGAACTAAAACCATTCGCTGGAAACATCAAATAATCCTGTCGACACAGGGACCGGCCTCTGGAGAGGGGGAAGAACCGAACTCGCACCTTATATTTCTGGCAACTCCGCTTATCTTTGCTGCTAGCTCTGGCAGATGGGCACAGCCAAGCATGGGCTCCCTGCGATGGAGGCAGATAACCAATCAAATCAATCAGAAAGGAAGATGAGAGCTTCTTATAGACATGCATGTTCACCAGACGATCCAGAATCCTGGGCTGCAGAACTCAGGGGGTCTGTATGAGGACGAGCCAGCCCCAGTGTCTCTTTAACCCTAACTAACCATTGTGACTCATCCCTTGGGCTACCCACGGCTACAGCACAGAGGGGAGTCCTCCGGGCACCACGCACCAAGAAAGCAGTGTCCTTGGCCAGTAACATACGAGGCTCCTGGGAAGTTGATGGGGTCCAGTCACAGGATTAATCTCCACAGTGAATCAACCCAGGTGGGTAGGCAGCTGTGCACTGAGGCCATCCCTCTCTTTCTACAGTGGAGAGAGGGTAGAAGGCTCTGACTGGGTGTCTAGGAGACCCATCTGAGAGCTCCTCCCCCCATCACTGTTTCCTGCCCATCTCCTCTTCCAGCTCAGCATATTTTGGGCAGGAGCTGGGGTGGAGATGAGGCTTAGGACCCCCATCCCGCTGAGCAAGCTGCATTGCTCTAAAGTAGCCAGCGGGTCCCTTTCCTAAACGGAGCTGTGGAGCAGGCTTGCACGGCTGCACTGGGAAGGTTGGCTACAGTTGCGCCCAGCAAGCCCAGTGGGATCGACAATCAAACCCGTCACCCCCACCGAACACACTCCACGCTGGCAGAACAGCAGTGTGAGGTGTTTAGCCACTGCTGCTACAAACACAAACGGTGTCAGAATCAGTCCCCGTCGAGGAATGGGGGACAAAGGAAGGCGCACTCAGCACTACGCTTTCCCCGCCCAGTAGGAGCGTGCAGATGCTCTTTAGCCGCACATGAAATGTTCCAGACACTGGTGAGCCCAGGGTAGGACATCGCTGTGGAGAGAGACTTGCTCCCTGGAGGGACATGCTGCTGTCCTTTGCTACAGCTGCCAAACCCAATCCAGAATCCTTTGCCCCTCTGTATTTTACAGTGCATCCTCCACAGAAGAGACCACTGATTTGCAGCAGAAGTAGCCCCAGTTTTACTGGGGGACGATAGATGAGTCAGCCGCCCCTCCAGCGTGCACCTGGTACAGCACTCAGCTCCGCAACCCAGTCTCTCCATAGCCAGTCTAGCAGGCAGCCACTTGAGTCCACTAGCTCTTGATCCCGAACCCGCCCCCCGTTGCTGAGCCAGCCCCATGACAAAGCAGAAATAACGGAGCAGTGCAGCCTATAAAGGTGTGTGGGTGTGGGACGGGCACCACAATGGGCTGAGAGACAAAGAGCAGGTGGCCTGTGGCTGCATGATGCATCAGCAGGAGGGAGGCTGAGCAGAGCAGCAATCCTGGAGCAGCCACAGCTCCGAGTTGCAATCAATAGGTGTGGTGCTACCCACATGCCAAAGAGGTTTGACACTTTGGATCTCAGAGTCTCAGCATTTGGCGCCAGTCCCCAGGCCTTCAGCTTGCCAAACTCAGGCAGCTTCTGGTTATTCTCCCGTGCCTTGCCAGATGTGCCATCAGTTACAGCTGTGCAAACTGGGCGTAAAATGCTACCACTCTGATTTAGCAGGATCGGGCCCAGTGTGTCCCTAAGATGTTTTCTCTTCCACGGTGGATATTGATTCCCGGATCAGCTCACCGTTGTTGAGATGAACTGCTCTGGCCTCAAGTGACTCACCCAGCTGCACAAATGCTCCTAGAGTAAAATTATTTCCTGACTGCACAAAGCCAGGTTATTTCCGGTTCCTGCAAGGAACTCCGCAAGAATAGGGATATGTGATTGGCACATCTCCAACCCACAGGAAAGGAATCAGAGTACAGCACAGCCCCTCCGTGGCTACGTCCTCTCCACTAACCCCTACGTAATGTATTGGGGCCACTGGAATATCCCCTGGCCTGCCCAGGGTCCACCCCAACTGACCTGTACATCCCTGCCTATTCAGGGATGCTCAAAGCCCTGCTTCATGCCATAAGTGGGTGCTTTGTATGGGTGCTTGGTGAATTTCTCCCTTTGAGACCAGCTGCTAGATAGAAACAAGAGCTCAGGTCCCATAGTGGAGGAGAACGAAGGTGAAAACATACAGATAGGCCCGGACTTCAGTGCTAAGGACAACGCTCAGAGGAAAGGCTGTATTACCCTTCAGAGGCAGGAGCTAGGGGCCAGTAGTTGCTGGTGGTGGATTTCATCTTTACCCAAAGCTTAAAGTAGGAAAACACAAGTAATACTGCAGAGCTGGGAAGCAACACAGAGTAACGCATGAGGGACAGCACCGCGGGACAGTTTCTGAGTTAAAGGGACATTGGCAAGAGAGGCCTGAATTGGACACCCCAGCTGCACTTTGGTTTTCAGGAGCACAATTCACACAGCCCCAGTGCATTCCCTGCGCACAAAGACAGGGCAAACCGGCAGGGTGAAGGGGTGACGTGTAACAAGCAGGCACAGAACTGGAGAGGGACTTAGTGCCCTGGGCTTGTCGCTGGCGAGTCAGTTGGATTTTAACTTTTGCAGCAACCTAGTTTCAGTCACTGTGCCAGTCCCATTCAGGGCACTGGAAACAGGCAGCCCCACGGCACTCCGGGTACAGGAGACACCAGCAGGCTCATTTGTCTCCAAAACTCACTATTCATTGTAAGTCTTTGTAAAGTTTCCAACAGATGGTGCTCGTTGGCACTGACTACGGCTCCCGTTATGAACCACACGGAGCCTGAGCTGTCAATCTGATACCCCTTCCCTAGCCGTTAACCCCGGCCCTGCTCCAAACAAGGGTAGGAAATCAGTCAGATGTCCCCACCCCTCTGTAAGCCGCCTGGGCTCATGGCACTTCACTGGGCAGGCAAACAAATCTCCAGGTGTACACAGGAATGCATTGCCCATGAGGAGGGAGCGTCCAGAGGACCATGACCAAAGACATGGCTTTAAAAAAGCAGGTGAGATGAACACACTCCAAGTGACCTTCCGTATCCTGATGCACGTCACAGCTGATCTTGGCGATGAAGCTTGGGGGCTTGCAACAAGTGAAACTCCTCAGGCCCCAAGAGGTCTTTTCATCCCTAAGTCCTAACCATGCCCTGAGAGTGCTTTTAATGAAGACGTATGGGCCCCTAAATGGAGGTCCCATAGAACAGACCCCAGCCTGCAGCCCTTCTGGAGACCCAGGCCTGATGCCTTTTCTTGGCTTCTTCTATCCCCAACAAGCTGAGGTCAGGAGCACAGCGGATGGAGCCCCTCAGCGCTGGCAGAAGCACTGTCGAAGAGAGTTGCCCAGCACTGATTCTTTAGAGGCTGATTAAGAAGTAGAAGCACAGTCAGGCTACGGGGAAGAGCTGTCCAATCCTCCCATGCCAGGTAAACTCCACCATCGTTTTTTTTCCCCCCTAAACTTGCCATGGAGCTGATCTAAGGGCAGAGCCAGAGTAATTCCTCAGCAGGTAATAGCTTCCCGCAGTACTCGAGCTATTTCAGAAGATTTGGAGTCTGCCAGGAGATGTACAGTTATTCATCTCATTTACATGGATCAACCCCCTTGAAGTGGCAGATTGTAGCAGAGAAGCCAACCAAGCATTACCGAGCGAAAGAAACCAGTCTGGGTCAGCCAACCCTATTCGTGGCCTGGCCTAGATTTTGCTGCAAAGACCTACTTTGGAGCGAGAAAGAAAGAAAGAAAAAAAGAAAGAAAGTTAGTAACTTTCTTTCTTTTTTTCTTTCTAACAGGGCCTGGTTAGTGAACAAGGAGGTGGGTTACATTTTTTATAGTTTTATTGATGATAGGCTCTTACACGTCTCAGCAATAAGTGCTGATACGAACACACACGCAAACCATTTCGCCTACCTAAGCTGAAAATATAATTCAGTGTGTGCAATTGCTGGGCAGGAGGCACAAAGAAGACACAGACCACGTGTACAGAAATGACTAGTGATCTTTCCTTTGCACATGCAAAGTGGGTGTGCAAATGAGGTGCCCTGCAATATGGGGGGTTGCTGATGGTGCAGCAGCCTGGGTAAGGGCTGCTGCCATGGGACACTGGCACTGAAGGGTGCTGGGGCTGGTTGAGGCTGGTGCAGGAGGCGATGCTGGGTAAAGAGGGCTCCTTTTCCTCCATCCCCTCCCCTGCCACTCAGCCTCTTGAGGTGCTGAGCATGGCATGAGCGTGAGGAACTGCAGCAGAGCATGATTAGGGTAGAAGTGAGGCAGGGCACGAGAGGAGCAGGAGCAGCAGCAGGAGGAAGAGGGAGGGAGTAGTTTCTTTCATCCCCTTCACTGAGGCCTCCTGAGACCTCCCCTCCATGAGAGTTTGATGCTTTTTTTTTCTTTTCTCCACCCCTGGGGTGCTGCAAACCAGCCCAGCCCCCGTGCATCCGGCCCCAGAGTGGAGATGTCTCAGGCCCACCTTTCCCCTTCGGATGCCGGGGTACAGAATGCAGCATGCATTCCTTTACAAGACAAAAGGCAATTTTCCCGTAGGCAGAACTGCTGCCTTTCCCATCGGTCCCCAGCTGCCAGCTGCATCTCTGACATCCGAAGAGGAGAGTGAGATGGGAGCAGTGACATGTGATTACTCTGCTCACTGCCAGTGAACAGTCTCCTTAGTGTTATAATTGATGCGAGCTAATGACACAGGTGCTTGCTGGTAAGCGTTCCCCTGGGCTCCGACTGCCATGGAGCCCAATTAAGAACTGATGCCGATGACACTGCCAGGTCCAACATTAATTACAGCGTCCCCACGTCTCTGCACTGTGTGGGAGGCTGCAGGAAAGACACTGGCAGTCTGATGGCCAGGCTACTGGGAAGCTGCTACTTCCTGCTCTCAGCTCCATGGGTTCTATTCATCGCTGAAGTTCCACAAGCAAAATCCCCTCGCATGGACCAGAAACCCCAAAAATACAGGGTCCACCGGGAACCAGAGCAAGACATGGTACCTCGTGATTGGTACAATTGTTAGCAGCAAGGCTGAATAGTTGTGCCATCAAGGAAATGGCTTGCTTGCTTGCTTTCTTTCTTTCTTTGGCTGTAACAGAAAGAGCTCGCCCTTTAAAGGCAAAGTGCCACCGTCTCCTCCATTAAAGGGTCTTTTAAGGGATTCTGAGTGCATGATGGCTGAGAGACCGGCCTGCTGGGATACAAAAGAGGCAGCCTTTCTCTCAGGGAGAGAGGGTGTCTCTCCGATGGGCCCATAAAGAGCTGGCAGAAGAGGGGCTATACCCAGAAACCTGTGAGCAGCACAAGGGCAGCCTGAAAGGGCAACGCAGACCCTTGCAGGCCAGGGACGATGGAACACTCTGCTGTGGGAAGAAGGGTTATTTGCAAACCCTAGGGAGTGAGTGGTGAGTGGATCGACTACTACGCCCTGGAGTGGTGGGAAATGCTAGAATGCCTGTGCAGCCTTAATTCAACCCTCTTTACTATCCACCCTTCAATTCCATAATCTCCTTTTTTTCTCACAGGACCCCTGCCTCATTCCGTGCACAGGCCGGCCCTGCTCTGGGGATGGATCAGGGCTGCGTAGTGAAGGAGAGTGTTGTCTGCAGGACCCCTCTCTTATTCGCTATCGAAGTTTTGTAGTGGGAAGGCAGGGGAACGCAGGAAGAGAAAGGATGATCGCATGGTTAAGGCAAACCGACTGCCACCCGGGAGGACTGGATTCTATCCCCTGTCTCTGCTACAGAGTTCCTACCTGATATGCTGAGCAAGCCACTTAAGTCAAACTTTTCACGGCCCAACGTGAGGCACTTGAGATCTGATTTATAGAGGCTCTGGCCACTCACAGCTGCATCTACATTCACTACATTATTACTAAGCACCAAGACACAGCACTGTCTGCCTAAGAGAATGTCAACGAACGGGTGGCCCGACTCCCCAAAAGCAACGCTGTAATATAAAATAGCCCTCAAAGTACCATCCTAGACCAGGGCTTCTAAGCATTGTCACTGCACAATTAATAATAATATATAGTCCTTACTGGGTTTAACAGGCAACCAGCTGGTATAACTTAACCGCCATGGAATGATGCGGTTTTCACCAGATGGAGAATTGAAAGTGCCTCCCCACTATGGCAGAGGGGAGAAACAGCTCTTAGGAGGGCTCCATTTCTAAGCATTCAGATGGTGTCTGTTCCCACTCCACTCACACAGATGGAAAATCTGGAGAACCATAATTTTTGAGCCTAGTTTAATTTTGCCTAGTCCACCATGACAATACAGGAAAGAGCTAAGGACAGAAATGGATAGCTGGGGAAAGGGAAATGAACCAGCAAAGGGTGTGGAGGTTGGAATGAAATCTAATTTTTAAAGCAATACATCGAATCAGAGCCAATTATCTCTGCAGCCCTGGCTCTGGGTAATGTTAACATGCAATAAGGAATGTTAATGTGAAATTCATTGGCGGGGGCCTCATTAAAGGTGCCAGTTCTGGTTAGAACCAGGGTGAAGACAGTAGCCTGCCCCAGAAGAGGGGGTTGCGAGGCCCTGCAGGATGTTATCACTGGAGGTAGCAGTATTGGCTGGCTCTCATGTGCAGAGCTGAATATTTATCAACTGGGCTATATAAGAGGGAGGTATTTATTATTAATTATTATTATTATTAATTATTACTACTTGTAGAAATACAGCTTCTGGTAGGATGCAAAGCTCAGAACTGGTGAAACTTTCAGAAGAGCAGGGGTACTCAGATATGGGGTCATGGTTTTGAACCTATTTTTAAGGCAAACATGGACCAGCGGGTTAGAGCATTGGCCTGGAAGTAGGGAGATCTGGGTTCCATTGCTGGCTCTTCTGTGTAACACTGCTTCACCTCTCTGTGCCTTGGTCTATCCCCCTACCCTTTGTCTGCCTTCTCTGCTCAGACTGTAAATTCTTCATAGCACGGTACGGCTCCTGCTGCAGTTGTACAGTGCCAGGCACCATGAAGCCCCAACTTAGATGGGTCCTCTAGGTGTTCCTCTCATAGAAATAACTAACAACTCCAAAGTCTGCTGAAATCAATGCGTTTCTGTCCAAGAGAGATCCAGATGCTAAGTTAAAACAACCTTGCAAACTGACAATTGACCAGCCCTGGCACAAAATCTGCTTGCCACTCTGATTCATGATGATAAATGATAATGAAACGTACGTTGTATTTAACGTATCCTCTCTGGAAAAAAAGTAAATAAAATAAAGCTACTTGCCCTATGAGATGAGTGAAAAGATTTTTCCAAGGCTATATTAATGAATCAGTATAAAGCTAAAAAACTGACCTGCCTTTAAAGAGGTATGTACTTGTGACTCCTCTGACTCTAAACACCTCTTTTTCACAATAAAAAGTGCATCAATTTGTTGCTGAACTAATTTTTTATAAATAACCGCTGTTTACATAGGTCCTACAGAAATGCAGTGCCATGCACCTGTGCTCCCTCTGGTGATGCAGCCACCATATCATTTTTACCATATAGTTATAAAATAAATCAATTGGAATATAAATATTGTACTTACATTTCAGTGTATAGTATAGAGAGCAGTATAAACAAATCATTGTATGACATTTTAGTTGGTACTGACTTTGCTAGCGCTTTTTATGTAGCCTGTTGTAAAACTAGGCAAATATCTAGCTGAGTTGATGTACCCCCGGAAGACCTCTGAGTACCCCGGGGTACATGTACCCCTGCTTGAGAACCACTGACTTAAACAACAGGAAAGGGGAAAATTGGAAGGGAAAAAGCATTTTGTTTTATGGTATTTTAGAGCCACACAATAGAGAATAAAAATAAATTTCAAAATATTTTCGAAAGGACTTGACAATGGTCTTTTGGGAAATAAACTAAACAGTAACTGTTGCACTACAGTAAAACCAAAATGACTACTGGCAATGTGCCAGTAATTCCAGTAATTCTGTGCTGCGATCTCTGGAAACTGCTGACTTTAAAGGAATTCAAGACTTAGCGTAAACTGAAGGCTATGCAAATGCACCCATGACGATAAACCAAGGTGAAATGGCATTGACATTTAAGGTGACCAGAGCTGTAAAACTTACCCTGAAAGCCATCAAGTACCAGAGGCATTTACAGCTACCTTTTAATCATCTGTAGCTCTTTAAAAGGCTGTGATGAGAACCCTGAAGACGGTATGATTTTACGCAATGAAATTTTTCACCCATTTCCTGCAATTCTTTAGCCACAGGAGTAGTCCAAATTCACATGAGTAATCTCAGCATCCCTTCAAATCCGGTCACTTAATTTACATGCACAAACATGAATTTAAGTGCCAGATTTTAGGCTCCCACGTCTGAAAATTCAGGAAGCACCTGAATTTCTGGGAGCTTTGGATATCTTTCTAAAAGCTTCTCTCCAGCTCAACCACAGGTCACTGGAGCTGATGAAGAAATCACTGGGGAACTTTCTAATGCCTGTGCTGAGCAAGAGGTTGGGCTAGATGATCTCAGTCGTCCCTTCTATGACTCCAAACCCAAACCCAGCTCCCAACCACATGAGATCCATTCATCACTAGTAATGGATGGAAGGAAAGCAAGAGGATTATGGATGAAACTAATAAAAAATACCTTATACCTTTATCTGTTCCCAAACAAAGCCAAGTTCTCCAGCTTTGCACCAGGCCAAAAAAGGATCCATCCCCTTTTCCCAACACCCAGCATGGTTGTGGCCTCCTTCTCTCTCCATCCATTAAGACTCAGATCTTTCTTGCCTCCCCTTTCCCGCTCCAAAAGGACCCAGATCGCCCTCCTTTCCAACCTGCAGTCTTCTAATTAGTAATAAGAACCACCTGTGTCAATGGCCTAAGAAGTGGCAGGGAACAGACTTGCTTGTTTGTACAGGTACAGTTACCATGTTGAACTAATGCACTGAGAATGAGTTTAGTCCTGGTGAAAGTTCCCAAAGCCCCATATAACTACAGCTTCTGTGGCAGGAAGAGCTGGCAAGACCCAAGAATGATTTTCATGGTTTATAAACTTTTAAATAGCTCAATCGGTGAGCAGAAGCCTGCCTGGATTAATGTTCGCATTTTCTGTTCCATCTGAGCGTATTTAATATCCTGTCAGCTGAGAGCCTCAGCTAAAAGGTGTTCTGTAAATGCAAAGCCCTGAGTATTATGAATGACAGAGCATAAAGTGGGAAGTGTAACATCTACAGAGCCCTCCAAAAGGGACAACTTCTGGCCACAGCCTGAATATCTGGGCTGGGCTCTGGGGAAGTCCATAAGGGGTAGGTTGGCCTGGATCGCCAAGCTGCAGAGGGGAACCCCTGCACAGCGCAAGCAATATGGCCACCCTATGGCTGGTCCTCTGGATACTACTTGGGGGTGGCAGCAACCATTCCCCTCGGACGCAATGGAATCATGTTGCACCAGTGGAACCAGACTGCAGTCAGTGCTGTCTGCAGATCCAGAGAGAACATGGGTAGGATTCGCCCCACAGAGCATGTCCTAATTTTCAGAGACAAGTTGAGATGAATGATGACACCCTGAAATTAACCTTTCATCTATTTCCGTCATACTACATGAGGCTACTACGGGAGCCTCGTCAGGGCACTGGGGTTTGAAAACAGACAACGTATCATTAGTCTCCCTATAACAAGTCAACATGCAAGAAGACAACTTAATCAGGCCCTTTGCTAAAGACACAGAACGACATGCTGGAAAGGTTAGACGGAGTCGCTCGGCATTTCTTTAGAGCTGCGGGGGAGGGGAGGAAGGGGTCATTCTGAGTAGACTGAGGCTTTTTAGGAAGTAATTTTAAAGAATATTTGGTTCTCTGGGGATTTTTGTGAACATAAAGATACCGGTGGAAAAGTGACTCTTTAAACACAGCACTGTGTTTGCACACACCTCTGTCTCCCCTCCTGTCTATCTAGGCACGTCTCCCTGTTTGCTTCCCATGACCATTTGTGAGAATGAGGTTTCGACTGTGCCAGTTTTCAGGGTGAAGCTCATTTTCGTTTTTGTGCAGGTATCTGCAGCTCAGTGGCCCACGTGGTTGTCTTCGACTGGCACTGAGGAAACAGATGAAATGGGCATAAAAACAAGCGGCCACAACCGTCAGAAAGAGGGTCTGTAGTTGTACTCACACAAACACAATAATCTGGGTATGGATGAAAGAAGAATGAACTGAACGTAAATTCTGCTGGAAAAGACCACTACTCTCAAGGAGTCCTGTGGCACCTTGTAGACTAACAGATGTTTTGGAGCATGAGCTTTCGTGGGTGAATACCCACTTCGTCGGATGCATGCAAGCTCATGCTCCAATACGTCTGTTAGTCTATAAGGTGCCACAGGACTCTTTGCTGCTTTTAAAGATCCAGACTAACACGGCTACCCCTCTGATACTTGACTACTCTCAAGAGCTCATATCACTCTCTCCTTCTCAGAGAGGAAAGAACTTTGTATTTTAAAATCTGAGCCCCGTGTATTTAACCAGTAATGCTTTTTTTTTTAAGGAAAAAGGGCAGGATATTTCCCTGCCCCTTGGAGAATTAATTTCCCCTTCTCAATCCCAAGACCTACAGCAAGCATGTCTACACTACAGTCACACTGCCGCAGCGCCATAGTGTAGACACTTTCTGCATCGACAGAAGGGAAATTTCCATAGATTTAGGTAATCCCACCTCCCTGAGCATCAGTAGCTAGGTGATGGAAGAATTCTTCCACCAACCTAGCTGCGTGTGCACTGGGGGTTTGGTCAACTTACCTATGATCAGGGCTTACTAGGCCTTTTCCTCCTGTTTATAAATTATAGCCACCCAACCAAAGTACAAGAACAATGCCACCTGGCTTGATTTCCCAGTCATACAGCTCAAAAATTGAACGGCAACTACTGAGAAGTTGTATATTAATGGCTCAGTCCATGAGCCACTCTTAGGCTGAATTTTTTTTTTTTTTTTTTTTTGCACAGCAGATCTGGACCCAAACCCAGCAAAGCATTCAGCATACGCATACCTGGAATGCATGTGGTTAGGTGTTTTGCTGGATTGGAGCCCTGTGAAATAAATACAAAGTAAGAAAAGAAAAATTAAAACCAAGACCTATTTGTGGAAAATCCACGAGTGCGGGGTGGAGGAAAGTGTTCAATCTGAGAACTGAAGTGTTAAGAAAAGTTTACCTGGCGCTAATCATTTGACTTACTTGGGGCATCTGATCATGGAACAAAAACTTTATTAATAAAAAGCAATGCAGGCAAAGTTCCAGCCTCATTTGTTTCTCTTTGTCCTAATCTAACATGAATTATTTGGTTACGCTCATCCGCATATTCACTTTGCACTGTGCAGACAGCCACAGAAGAGCCAGATGTCTGGAGGAAAACTCTCAGTATTAATCAAGACACTGCAGCTGCCAAGAGGGTCCGTGCTGTGCTACAATGCAGCTCCAGAGTGCACTGCTGGGCTGAGAGATCTTTCTATAAACTATGCACTTGACCAACTGGTATGTATGAGAGACTCGGACAATTACAGCACCTTATGAAGGGAAGTCCATTTATGTTTAGAACCCGTTGTTTGGCATTTAACCCATTTCAAAGCAGGCTGTGTGGGCGTTTATTCAGAGCCCATCCTTTGAATTTAATATGAGTTACAAGGCTCAAACCTCATGCAATATTCTACAAATGTTATTCACCCTGAAATATGAGTGAAACCTTTGATTCTACAGCGCACTCCGAAAAGGGTGTCTCCTCTTCCCCCACCCCTTCAGTCCCCGCACCAGAGTTCTCTTCTTGAATAAACAAACCAAACTACTTTGCTCCTCGGATGTCAGCCCCTGCTCTGCCTTGGTCTCTGATTTCTCATCAGAAATACACAGTAACTCAGAAGAAAGTTAAGAAAAATGCCGTGTGATCTAATGGCTCAAGCATGTGAAGCATCAAGGATCCTCCTGCATTCTTCTCCTCCTGAGGTCATGCTTCTCTGAGAGACTTCAGGCAAGTCATTTGACCTGAGTTAACTCAGCTGTAAAACTGGGTGAAAAGCATGATTTTGGTGACAAGCCAGATGTTGCATCTGGTCTAAACATTCCATGGGGGGAAATGAAATATACAAAAACAGGGACTCTCTACAGGATGCAGGCTAAGTGCAGGCAGGACGACTGTCTCAAAATGCACATGTATTGGACCTTACTGCATACGGAATTGTAGCAGTCCTGCCCCAGAACATGAGATTCAGCTTGCGCCTGTAGTTTACGCCATATGAAGGACAAGATCTCTACCTCTTAGCCCACCTAGGCTCCATTGTGTTCTGCTTGGCTGTGTGTGTGAGAGCAACCCAGATTAAAATGCCTTGGAAACAAGCACCAGACTCTGAAAGCTTACCTCGGGGATAGTTACGGTTGCCAACCCTCCAGGATTGGCCTGGAGTCTCCCAGAATTGGCATTGATCTCCTGGTGAGTGTTGGAAGCAATCTCGGAGATTTTAATAGGATACTTTAAGAAAATGACACCACGTCATGTTGTGAGGGGGACGACTCCCGGAATAGCTTCAGGCTGAGTTGGCAACCCTAGGGACATAGCCATGCCTTTCCTTCTGAAGTGAATGCAAGTTGTATCGCAAAGTTGGCTTTGCAAATTTCAGCCTATAGGTCCCTGGTCCTGGCCTGCCCCTAGTTAATGCTTTGTTCAAGGAAAATCAAGTCAGCAGCCACAGAACTGAGGTCCCGGGTGCACTCATGAGAGGATGGAGCTTTGGTCTGACCCAGTATGGTTGTTCTTATGCTCTTAAATGAGGAGGCGGTGTGGCCTAATAGATAGAGCAATAGACTGGGACTCCGGAAACCTAGGGTCTATTCCCAGCTTTGCCTCTGGCCTCCTGCATGACCTTGGGCAAGTTCTGTCCTGGCTCGGTGCCTCAGTTTCCCCACCTGTAAAATGGAGATAACGACACTGACCTCCTTTGACAAGTGCTTTGAGATGTCCTGATAAAAAGAGATGTACAAGAGCTAGATATTATTATTAAATGAACAACTAACACTAAGAAATAATTATTTAAGGTCCCTGAGTGGTAATTCTGATGGTTCACAGGAGGTTTCATCAGTGCAAAGAAGCCTGTGCTCCACTGTAACTTAAAGGCTTTCCCTTCTTAAGGAACAAGTGAGATTCAGGCCCCAGCACTGTGACTAGCAGCAAATTATAGCAGTTGCCTGCAGAACTGAGAGTCAGGAGACCTAGGTTCTATTCCTGACTTGGGCAAGTCACTTCCTCTCCCTGTGATTCTCGATCCCTGCTTGCATTTTGCCTGACTAGTCTAGTTAGATTGTAAGCTCCGCAGGGCAGGGATTGTCTGTTACAGTGGGTGTGTACAGCTCCTAGCGCAATCGAGTCACGAGCTCCATTCGGGTTTTTAGGCACTGCCATACACATAAGAGCAACCATTTTTATTGTGGAATATCTGCCCTGGCTTGTTCGAGTCATTTGCCAGCTGTCTTGTTCCTCACACTGCCTGGATAATGCACGAAAATAAGAAATTGGTGTCTCTGAGCCACAGGCTAATGAGCAGTGCAGATCTGGGGGGAGGGACACTTCATAACCACAATTAATTTAATTTGCTCTTTAGCTAATTTATTGAATTAACTGAGTTCAGGGTGGAGGGTGGGGGATATTTTCAGGCATCTAATGTGCCTTAGACTTGGTAATTCCTTCATCTGTTTAATTGTATTTTCTGCTGTCTCACTTAGTGATGAAAAGAAACTCTGGGCCAAGAGCCAGTAGCTCTGATTCCTGGCATTTTTCTCATTTGCTCTCCAGAGGCGGGAGACCCAGGAGATGGGCGCGAGGAGGAATGTGCACGATATAAAGAATAATGGCTGGGGCTGCGGAGACGGGAGTCACATTCCCGCTAGAGGTTTGGCAACATTAAAACCCACAAGAGCAGAGCGAATGAGTCTGACTCTCCTCTCCTTCGTCCCAGCATAAATCAGGAGTAGCTCCACTGAAGTCAACGGAGATGCACTGATACAAGAGGAGAACCGGACTGACTGTTACCAGAACGCGGTGACATGGTATTTATTCCCTATGCCTTGCTGCAAGGCCAGTTCAAAGAATTAAAATGCTAATGCTCACAGCTTGTAGAAATGATTGGAACTATTAAAAAGGGCCCTGGATTACAGAGTTCTTAGTTGAACTCTGTGAATGAATTGAGGCCAATGGGAATTTTGCAGGGATGATTCTGGTAAGAATAAAAGTGAAAGTACTGAAGTCACTTTCAAACTCGGTGTTCTAGCTGCCTGTGTATCCTGCAGCCCTTACTCGCATTGGCAGACGTGCTACTTCTCGTGAATGTGCGTGGTGGCATCCAGCCCTTAGTGCATTATATGAGCAAAACCAGGTTTCTGTCAGGACCAGAACATTTCCCATCAATTCCCCACAGGGATGAGTATATTAGAAACGCAGGCAGACTGAGCAGCTAGGGGCACCAATAAAGAAGGGCTGCAGAGTGAAGTGAGATTCCTAAACAGCTCTGAACAACCGGGCAGGACCTCTGGCCCCAGAAAAATACCTGCAGCAGTGAGTAATGCTCCTGGAAGTGAGGTGCGTGAGGCCAGAGGTGTCAGAATCAGAGCTGGGAGTCGAAATGAGCAGTTCCCGGCTCCCAGCCCTGAACATTTTCACGAAGCGCAAACCCCTCCCGCATCTTGCTCGCAGCACACAGCTGCCTGGCTCACCACGGACCTTCTGACTGAAGCTCCAGTAAATCTGCACCGGTGCAGAGAGAACAAAGTCAGATCCACCATAGCGAGGCAGCACCCTTTCTTTGCAAAGCAGTGTGAATTAATCCCCTGTGTCAGCCAGGGATTAATCACTGCTATTACCTCAGACTTCTTCCCTGGCATAACTCAAACACAGCAAGCAGGTGAGAGGAGGGGTTGGGCTGGGTGCTAATTGGAGAATCAGCCTGCATCATGTATCTCCTGACTGTCTGGAGAGTGAGGGAGAGAGGAAACTATGCCTGGCTGAGCGGTTTAAGGCAGTCAGTAGCTACGCGCATTAAAGCAGCCCCAGGGGCCCTAGCTCCCGACCTGTCCACACTGGCAAGGCACTTAGAGCGCCTGGACTCTGCAGCTGGAGTGCTCCTGGTACTCCACCTCCACGAGAAGCAGAGCGCTTGTTGCGCCTTGGCTGAGCGTCAGTGTGAACGAGGTGTTGCATTACAGCGCTTTGATCGGCCTCCGGAAATGTCCCATAATCCCCTTAAGTCAGGTGAAAAGAACGAGGAGTATTTGTGGCACCTTAGGGTACGTCTTCACTACCTGCCGTATCGGCGGGTAGCAATCGATTTCTCGGGGATCGAGATATCGCGTCTCATCTAGACGCGATATATCGATCCCCGAACGCGCTCCTGTCGACTCTGTAACTCCACCAACGCGAACGGCGGTAGCGGAGTCGACATGGGGAGCTGCGGACGTCGATCCCGCACCGTGAGGACGGTAAGTAATTCGATATCAGATACTTCGACTTCAGCTACGTTATTCACGTAGCTGAAGTTGCGTATCTTAGATTGATTTCCCCCCATAGTGTAGACCTGCCCTCAGAGACTAACACATTTATTTGGGCATAAACTTTCATGGGCTTAAAACTCGTTTTAGCCCACGAAAGCTTATGCCCAAATAAATGTGTTAGTCTCTCAGGTGCCACAAGTACTCCTGTTCTTTTTGCTGATACAGACTAACACGGCTACTCCTCTGAAACCTTAAATCAAGTGGCCACTCCTATCATTGTTTTGGAACCGGCTGTAGGAATGCGGATATGCCCTTTCAAAGCTCCGTTTCTGACAGCCGGCTGCTTATCTGCTCTGGGACAAGCAAGTCATTAGTGTAGAATGCTGCTTGCTGTGAGTGTGTGAGAGAGAGGCGGGGGGAGGAGGGTCTGAACTTACAAGACAGCATGCTGACACACTCTCAGCACCCCAAAAACCCATTCTCTCTCCTCCCACATACACACAACACACTCCCTGTCTCACTCCACCCCACCTCCCACATTTGAAAAGCACGCTGCAGCCACTTGAACACTGGGATAGCTACCACAATGCACTGCTCTCTGTGGCGTTGCAAGAGCTGCTAATATGGGCACGCCAGTGCGCTTCCAGTTGCGGTCTCTGGAGGCTGGTTTAACTCCCAGCGCTCTATATCTGCAAGTGTAGCCATACCCTAGATCCGGGGTCGGCAACCTTTCAGAAGTGCTGTGCTGGGTCTTCTTTTATTCACTCTAATTTAAGGTTTCAAGTGCCAGTAATACATTTTAACATTTTTAGAAGGTGTCTTTCTATAAGTCTATAATATATAACTAAACTATTGTGGTATGTAAAGTAAATAAGGTTTTTTAAATGTTTAAGGTGCTTCATTTAAAATTAAATTAAAATGCAGAGCCCCCCCGGACCGGTGGCCAGGACCCGGGCAGTGTGAGTGCCACTGAAAATTAGCTTGCGTGCCGCCTTCGGCACCCATGCCATAGGTTGCCCACCCCTGCCCTGGATGTCTGACTTATGCTGAATTAGGAGTTAGAGAGCAGGCCGGAGGGTTCCTCTGCTCTTGCAAACCGGGGATCCTCAGAATGCCGGGATCTCCTGTATTTAGTAACTAGGACATGCCCATTTTTAAAGCCTTCTGAGTTATAGTCAGTTGCTGTTTTTTCTAAATTACTCCAGGGCTCAGTTGTACGGTGCCATTTAGTGACGGCCCATCGCCAATGGCACTGCAGAGCTGCTCAGTTCTAGGGCATGCCTGGGGGGCATTCTGGCGGGACGCCTTCAGGAGCTCCCTGGCACACAGGACACCGCTTACTACCACGGGCCTATCTCCTCTAGGGAGGGACCAGGGAGGGAACACTCCCTGTATTCCCCAGGGTCAAATTCATTACAGTGCGGAGAGCCAGAATGAGGCCTACACGACACCTAGACCCATATTTAGTAGATTTTAACAGATGCCTAGGTCTTGTGCTAGCTCTCTCCACAGCTCAGTGTCACATGTGCACCCAGCCCGGAGCTCAAGGGCTGGAAATCTTGTGCGAGCAAATTACATGCACAATTGTGCAGGAAAGCTGAGACGTGGTTAATGGTGTGAACTAGGCTCTTCCGCTATTTTTAGCGTTCTGTTTTTATTATAGTGTGACAGTAAACGCCACATCAAGTGTAAAGTTGCAGAAGCAAGAAGAGGGTGTCGAAAAGAAGGCACAAGCTCAGAAAATTATTAAAATAAGGAAATGAGAAAATAAACCAGCCTGATTATTTATCATCCTCCTCTTATGATGGTTTCAGCTGGCGAAATGGGGTGGAGGCCTGGAGACATTTCCTAGCCCAGGTGGCAGATGTATCTGCTGCTTCTCGGCTCTGTTTAACCCTGTATAACCCACCACGTCATCCAGAGCGTTAAAACGCTGTGCTCATTCCTGAGCACCTTGTTACTCCTTCCGATGCACTGCCTGACCTATTCCGTCTTTATGAGAGAGCCTCTGTGAGGAAAAACCTCTCCACTATCCAACCTAACAGCCAACATCTGCATGCAGTGTTCACAGGTAGCAGCTGTTGACCTCAATGGAAACATGTGAATGCATCCAAGGGTGGAATTTCACCCTAAATGTGCCCTCCTTTAGTGCCAATGAGCACACATCTGTCCTGATCATGGGTCTGATCCGGCAAATCCTGGCACGTGTCATCCTTACACAAACAGTCCCACATGACAAGGCTCTTCAAAATAAGTCAATGGGCCTGTTTATGAGAGGGAAGGCGACTCTCAGGAGTAAGGATCGGATCCAAGGTCTTTTTATAATCCCCAGGCCCAAGAATGGTAGGAACCTAGAACAATAAAACTAAAGAGAAATGATGTAATTTCCACTTGTTAAAGTCATACAAATGAAGATATAGAGGAGCTACACGCGCCTCTGGAAAGCTACCCATTTTATTACTTAGGAAATATCCTTTCCCTTTAAAATGGCAGGACAAGGTTTGGCAAAAAGGGTAACTTTAGCTCCGTCATATTTTTGCAACTAAGGAGGAGTTGCGGAAAAAAGGAGAACGTATTTGCACACTTTGTGTCCGGGAATTAGACAATTTCTGAAGGAAATGATTAAAGAGATTCATGTTATGACAAAATGCCAGCTTCTTAGAGGTCTGCTGAACTGCTGTCTTAATGCTCCAGTAAAAGATCTACATTTTAAACAGAATTGACAAATGAATTTATTTTCTGTTGTTAGCAGCTAGACTCTGTCTCGCACATTATTGAAACAGTGTGGCCCCTCCTCCTACGGAATCGTGGCACAGTCAAATATGGACTGTGCTGGAAATGGACAAGCTGTCATACCAAGTACATACACAAAAGAAGCACCAAAAAGAGGGCAGGTATATTATTAAATAGCTAGAAAACATGACCTATGACGGGAGATTGAAAAAATTGGGTTTGTTAAGTCGGGAGAAGAGGGGACACAATAACCGTTTCAAGTACCTAAAAGGTTGTTACAAGGAGGAAGGATAAAAAATTGGTCTCCTTGACCTCTGAGGGTAGACAAGAAGCAATGGGCTTAAATTGCAGCAAGGGCGGTTTAAACTGGATATTGGCGGGGGAGGGCGGAATTCTAGCTGTCAGAGTATTTAGGCACTGGAATAAATTGCCTAGGGAAGTTGTGGAATCTCCACCACTGGAGATTTTTAAGAGCAGGTTAGACAAACCCCTGTCAGGGGTGGTCTAGAAAATACTTAGTCCTGCCTTGAGTGCAGGGGACTGGACTAGATGACCTCTCCAGGTCCCTTCCAGTTTGATGATTCTATGAAATTTGGTCACACTTTCTAGCATACCCAGTGGGAAAGGGCTTCCCAGCCAGCTAGCCAGAATCTTTAGCCAGGTTCTTTGAATGTTAACCTGATCCTGAATAAGTAATACACGATGTAGAATGTTAGCGTTTTATTGTAGTTTTGCCTCAATGAAAAGGATTTTTTGAAAGGGTAACATTATCATTGCTTAAACCTGACGTTTCCTCCTTATCCACTCAACACCTGAGTTCTTACGTATAGCTGGTCAAACTGTTGGCTACCAAAGTTTGTTACAGATGCGTAATCCTTTTCTGATTAGTGAACAGTCCTCATGCCCAATTCCTTTGAATGTGAGAAATCTGTGAGAAATTGCCAGAATATTTGGATAGATAACTTTCAGATTACAGGTTGTTTACAAGCGGTTCATAGTTTGAGTGTTGGCTATTCGTCAATTGCATTAATTTGCCTAGGACATGTGTTATTGTCTCTGCTTCCAGATTGGCTGAGTTAAATTTATTAAGCAGGAGAACAGTGAATAATGCAACTCTTGTCTGGATTATTCCTGCTAAAATCCATGCACTTCTGCAACTACACAGCTGCACTCTGATTTCTCACAAATAATAAAAATATGACCCCATGAATTATACCAAGCTGAACTTGGCATTTTTAATTGTGAAAACGTCTACACATCCAATCTTTTACTAAATCACCTCTAGTCTTCACCTGCATACAACACCCCTTTCATTTGTACTTTCTAACTCTAAAATAACAACCATTTTAGACAAGAAGTCCATATTTTGCTTATTGTGTAGGACAGTGGTTCTTAAACTTTTGTACTGGTGACCCCTTTCACATAGCAAGCCTCTGAGTGTGACCCCTTTTATAAATTAAAAACACATTTTAATATATTTAACACCATTATAAATGCTGGAGGCAAAGCAGGGTTTGGGGAGGAGGCTGACAGCTCGTGACCCCCATGTAATAACCTCACAACCCCCGAGGGGTCCCGACCCCCAGTTTGAGAACCCCTGGTGTAGGAGAAAACAAAAGTACTGAAACACAAACCAACCCCCCTGGACAATATTCTAGTCTGGATTTGTCACTGGGGCTGTCTGGAGAACACAGACAACATCACCCGGTTAATAACAGAAAATGTTGGGCACCTAGCATTCCCAGAGCACAATAGTGGGAATTTATCTCTGTATATCTGGCATCTTAGAATTTACAACATCAAACACTCTGCAGCCTAATTACCTTCACAAATTCCAATTCAGAATGTTTCACCATAGCAATGGTTGCCAAGGAGATCTGCTTCTTGAGCTACAGGTCCAGGCACCTTCATCACAGAAACAGCTGAGACAGCCTGCACAGACTCTGTTAAAACGCCATGCTGTTCACCCCCAGTGATATGCTGCCTTGCTCTGAGTCCAGCAGACCCATCCTGGGTCCATCATTTATTTTCCATCAGATATTTAAGGAATTATCACTCAGGGGCAGTGAAGTAAAAAGGAGTCATGAGTGAATTTTAGGATGCTATCGGGAAGGAATGCTTAGATACAATAGAGATGGTTTCTCCATAAGTCAGGCAGACACTGTTGACAGATAAGCCGAATAATTTTTTCTGTTAGTTTTTAAGTTAAAGGAAACAGGCAAGTAATTTTTTCCAACAGATTCCGCATCCACTGAAAGCCTAACCACTTTCTTTGCAGAGTCCCCTCACATTAGCTTTTTCTTTACATTACATTACATTACAGATCAGATTGATTTTTTTTTAATTCCATTCATTGTAGATCCCAGAGGCAGATGAAGCTGTATGTTTACTGTGGTCACGGGTTGTTTATTTAGGAAAAGGGGCAATCCTCCATGCTGAGAACTAGCTGTTTCATAATAGCTTTAATAATGGAGCTCAAAGTACTTATTTAATAATTAGCGGCTTGGGAAGGCCTTGGATAAGAGATATGTTTTGGCCAGTATTCTAGTCTCAGTGGAGATTAGTATTGTCATCAGAGAATGGATGATCTTGTGGTTAGGGCCTAGGACTCAGGACAGGGTCAGTTCCTGGCTCTGCCACCGACTTCCTGAGTAACCTTGCGCAAGGCACTTAGTTGCTCTGTGCCTCAGAGAATGGGGATAATAATGTTTCCCTCCCACACAGAATTGCAGGTTGAGGCTAAATCCATAAATACCTGGGAAGTGCTGACCTCCTACAGTGAGGAGGGCCCTCTGGGTATGTTTACCCTGCAGCTGAGAGCGAGCCGGGTTGAGAGACTCCCACTAGCTTCTGAACCTAGCGCTAGTGGAGCCTGAGCTAGCACTTGGAAAATGTCCGTTCTGAAGCCTCTGGGGTCAGGTGGGCTGGAGAGTCCAAGCTTCTGCCTGAGCTGGAACATCCACGTTGCCATTGGTAGTGAGCTCACTTCAGCCCTGCCAGCGTGAGTCTGTCTACCTGGCCTGGGAGATTCGCTCCCAGCTGCAGAGTAACAGACCCAGACAGGTCACACTGAAATAGCTGAAATGGCATGACATGCACCAACATCTGACGCTAACGCAGACCGCTGCCAGGGTCTGGAACAATAGCGCACAAATGTCTGCCAGCCAGGTGCGCCGACTGCCACCCGCTGTCGTGAGACAGGAGCACATGCCCACATCCGACACTGGCACCTGGATCACGATGCACCCGTGTCTCCAGACATGTGGCCTTCTCTTTGCTATTGATTTGCTGGCAAGGGATCATACCTTGCACATCTCATTTACCCAAAATGTAAGAAGCCCATTCGAAAATAAAATGCACACTTCAGTATTTGTAGCACAGTCCTCTGCTCAGGCATCCTGATTCTTTGCTCCCAACTAAGCCGGGTGAGTCACCTTCACTTTGTAGCATCTTAGAGAGGTCTCCTTGGCGACTCAACAGCAGACTCCTAGATATGCTCAGCTTGTCTGGGAATTCTGTCCCCAAGCATGACAAATATCAAACCGATATTTTATAATCTCTCTCTCTCGCTCTCATTCCTTTTCCTTCTCCTAGCGGGGAGTTGTTTTGATCTTCACTGAGAATCTGTATGTGCTATAAATTAAGGATGACAATAGTGCTAAAAAAGCAATGAACGAAGAACAGCTGTGCATTGTTCTGACTGATGGAATCATCAGCCTGCCTTTTCCCAGACTGATAAGCAGCCTTAAAATCGTTGCCCATGGTATATTTCCCATAAATAAGGGGTCACTACCCTGCACTCCCTTGAGGAGCAAATTCTGTTTCCATTGCTCTAATGAGAGGGGCTGTGCAGTTTCGTTTTCTCTGTATCCCATTACGTTAATCCCTTTCCCTCCACACCAGCTAGAAATAGCAGAGTGGGGAAAATTCAGCTTCAATTAAACTTCATTTAATTTCTGCAAGGCCTTCAGCAAATGAGAAATCACTGAACCACCCAGCCAGGTTCAAGCTGGCTCTGCTCCTCCCTGGGCCAGCTTTCTGCTGACTCACTGTCTTTCGCCTTCCCAAGATCCAGCTCCACATGGAAGCTTGCAGAGGGGCCCGCTGCTCAGGAGATGCTGGTTAACGCATTGCAGGGGCAGGCTCTCTCCAGCTGCTGTCGTATGCTTACGCCACACTGGGATTTGGGTCCTGCCAATAGGCCTCTTTGGATTTGGAGGGGAAATGACATTCCATGCGCGTAATGAATTTCTCCAGGGTACTTTAAAGAACTGCCTGTTCTTCCTGCAGGAGGTGGGCCCGAATCAAAGCTCCAGCTATGGAAAGCAGATCAGGAGACATCTGGGTATTGGCCAGATTGAAAGGAACTATGGGTAAAGCTGAGAAAACTGCATTCTCTCTGCAGAGCATTTGCAAAGTGGCAACATTCATTGACTAAATTACTCCTTAGGCATTGTCTCCCCCCGCAGTGGGGCGGCCTGGTAAAGAGCCACTGTCATGTCTCTTAAACGTGTCACTTCACACAGGTCACATGCAGGCAACTGAGAGATTTCTGCCCAGCTTCTTCCCAACCAGGAACCTGGGGAGGGGAGGGAGAAGGTTGGTGAGCAAGGCAGGACCAGCTGTTCATATTCAAGACATTATCTCACCAAGTTTCAGAGTAGCAGCCGTGTTAGTCTGTATCCGCAAAAAAAACAGGAGTACTTGTGGCACCTTAAAGACTAACAAATTTATTGTAGCATGAGCTTTCGTGAGCTAAAGCTCACTTCTTCGGATGCATAGAATGGAACACACAGACAGGAGATATTTATACATACAGAGAACATGAAAAGGTGGAAGTATGCATACCAACAGGCAGAGTCTAATCAATTGAGATGAGCTATCGTTAGCAGGAGGAAAAAAAACTTTTTGAAGTGATAATTAAGATGGCCCATAGAAGGTGTGAGGAGAACTTAACATAGGGAAATAGATTCAATTGGTGTAATGACCCAACCATTCCCAGTCTTTATTTAGACCACAGTTAATGGTATCTAGTTTGCATATTACCAAGGTGCACTTAGAAATGGGCCTAGTGAAGTCAGAGGCAGGCAGCCAGCACAGGGCTCTGAAGTCAGAGATAGCGGCAACATCCCACACTGATCCAAGAGTGAGTGAGCACCACCGCAGCTCCCCGGCTGGAAACGGGGTGGAAAATCATATTCCAGGCACCTACGTGTTAAACTCTCTCTGGCTCAGGCTTGGGACACAGGAGTTTGCAGGCTAAGGTTCATTAGCTCATTCTGTAACACTCATCGTAACTTGTGAAACATCAGCCTTCTGCAAGTGTGACTGTTAGCTCATTAGGGGAATGCAGACCGAGTGTCCTAGAGGGGCGTGTTGTGTATTTGGTTGTCATGGTTTTTGTTGCTATGGCAACTGAGTTAGATTATTATGGGTTAGCTCAGCCGGTTTCAACCAGCTGAGTGAGCTCTCTGTATATCTGTAAATAAAATGGAGGTTTTGGTTAGCTGCCTGCTCTCTGGCCTCAAGTGATTGCTTCCTACACCGGCTGCCCCAAGGATATAACAGGGCGGGCAAGAGGAGACGTCAAATCGTATCTCTTTTCCATTGTGCAAAGAATGCTGGTCTCTGGAACTCTCCTTCCCTCCCCTCCATTAACAAACCGCAACATGTTAAGAGTCCAGCTAACAAATGGCGGAGTATCATTAAAAAACCCAGCTGTTAGCACTGGGCCCAATCCTAGCCGCACTAATGTAAACATGAGCAAGTGATTTCAGGATTGGGCCCTTTGATTTTTGTGGTCTGTTGTGAACTACTCAGAATGAATAAACAAACGGTTGATTTTTCCATGCAGAGAGCACAGGGTCCCACCTGCAGCTCTGCCTCCTGGTGCATCAAATTCCCCAGGTTGCACATTGAGAAGTTCCCTCCGCCCTCCACACACACACACACCCACCCCACATCCACATATACCACAACGAGGTATCTGTACACCAACCCTCCCAGACTCTGTCCTAGCCTCTCCCAATACGCTAAGAAAGGCAGCTTCCAACACCTGGGAAAGGCAGCAGACCCCCCTCCCCTCCCCCGTGTGTGCCTCAGGAATGGATCCCTACGATGTCTCTATCTGTATCACATGGACTGGTCCCTTCAAAAGCATCTCTGTTCCTGTTTCCATGACGCTACTGGAAGGAGGCTGAGATGGCTTCCCTTCAAAGCAGTCACAAGCTACAACATTCAGCAGAAAGATAAAGAGCTATTTTTCCTCATCAGGTTGCATTTTCATGACTTAGCACCTCACAGCTAAAAAAACCCTCAGTGTCAGTGATTTTCTGGATGGTGCTAATTTGCTACCTCGCTGTCAGCCCCTCCACAGCAATGTGAACCCAATCTCCTGAGAAAAGAACCCAGGGGAAGAGGTCCCAGTATCATAGACTTTAAGGTCAGAAGGCACCATTATGATCATCTAGTCTGACCTCCTGCACAATGCAGGCCACAGAATCTCACCCACCCACTCCTGTAACAAACCCCTAACCTATGTCTGAGTTATTGAAGTCTTCAAATTGTGGTTTGAAGACCTCAAGCTGCAGAGAATCCTCCAGCAAGTGACCCATGCCCCACACTGCAGAGGAAGGTGAAAACCCTCCAGGGCCTCTGCCAATCTGCCCTGGAGGAAAATTCCTTCCCGACCCCAAATATGGCGATCAGTTAAACCCTGAGCATGTGGGCAAGACTCACCAGCCAGCACCCAGGAAAGAATTCTCTGTAGTAACTCAGATCCCACCCCATCTAACATCCCAGCACAGACCACTGGGCATATTTACCTGCTAATAATCAAACATCAATTAACTGCCAAAATTAGGGTATCCCATCATACCATCCCCTCCATAAACTTATCAAGCTTAGTCTTGAAGCCAGATATGTCTTTTGCCCCCACTGCTCCCCTTGGAAGGCTGTTCCAGGACTTCACTCCTCTGATGGTTAGAAACCTTCGTCTAATTTCAAGTCTAAACTTCCTAGTGTCCAGTTTATGTCCATGGAGTGAGCCTCTGGTTTTAAAGGGTGAGTTCAGAGACTGGTCTCAATCCAGACCACTCCAGCCCAGCCCTTGGGGTGGCTCTGGATTTATACCGGTAAGCCTGAGATCAGAATCTAGGGCCAGATCAGGCCCATACACAGTGGAACTCTTTGGCTACTGATTCCCTGCAAAAGTGCAAATGGGAGGGGTGCTCAGGTGCCTTCAAAGCACTGTCCGTCTGTCCCCTTTTGAGGACCAGTGAAGCTCTCTTGATGGGGGGAGACGCAGCCGCACACTGAGTGGGGTTGGGGTCAGGGAAACATTGTCCCCCAGCCAGCCCCACAAAGCTTACCCAGAAAAGGTAAGACAGCCTGAGGAGTCTCTACTGACTCCTGGGGGAAGGGCAGATGGGGCATAAAGTCAACGTGGGAGGCCAGGAAGCCCTGACTTCCTACAGAAGCTCCCTGGGGATCCTCCAGGGGATGAGCCCTGCAGCTCATTCCCTGGGGACAAACTCAGTCCCCCCGCCCTGGAATAACCAAGGATCCACAAAAGGCTCTTCATGAGGTTTTTACCCCTTAACCTCCTCCCGCGGATTTTACTGCAAGCGGGTGTGTTCCAGCTCCCAACCCTACCTCTCCATTGTGTTCCGTTCAGATCAACTAACAGCCAGACTCTGCAATGACCCAAGGCCAGGAAAACTGTTCACTTAAACGTGTATTTATTTGGCTATGTGATTGTCTGAATCTCACACCACCTATTGACTCCGACAGCTGATGTGAGAGGTCAGGGTGCCATTGCTTACAGTTCTTTTTATTTATTATAAAAGGGAAAACCAAAGAAATCCAATGCAAAGACCTTTGGGAATGCAATTTCTGATGGAGACTTTAAATGCAAAGAGGTCAGAAAATACTATGTATTTATCTAGGTTTTTATATTGTGTTCCTCCCCGGAGTAACTGAGCACCTCTTAAGAGACAGAACAACGATACTGATATCTGTCTGATTGTCATAGTAACCATATCCTGACTGCATTGCATATACAGAGACACACGTTTTACACAACAGTCCCTAATATAAGATAGTGGACATGTGCAAAAGAGAGTGAGATCCTAGTGCTGGGGGAAGCACAACTTTGAATTTGTGTGTCTGACTCCACAGCTGCAAGGTCACATGAACAAAGTTTGTTTTGCACAGAATACATATTAAATTCCCCAGTCCCCCCGGCTTCCGCTGTGCAGTCCGCATGAAGCACTAGCAATTTAGTTTTAAGACATAATAACATGAGGACTCTCCCCGCTGGCTCAGAATGAAATGCCTAATTGGGTGTGAACGCAGCTTTAGGATAAGCACTCACTGCCATTAACTAGAAAAGGACCTCACTTCCTTATGGAAGCTGGATACGTTCCAGATATTTGGGGATCCATTACATGGACGTAGGGTGACCAGATGTCCCAATTTTATAGGGACAGTTCCGATATTTGGGGCTGTGTCTTATATAGGCGCCTATTACCCCTCACCCCCATCCCAATTTTCCACACTTCCTGTCTGGTCACCCTACATGGACGAGCCCATTTCTTGCTCTTCCAAATTCGGAACTGTTGTGCACCTAGTCCGCACTCTGAGAGACTGAAATGGACCAAAATGAGAAATGGACCTAGGGGAAAGTGCCCCAAATACACTGTGAGGCCCTATTTTGAGCAGATGGCTCATGTATTGTGTACACCTCTGAAACCTGAGCTGTCTGTCCTTATTTACAGGTTGGCCTCACTAATTATGCCACGGGAGAGAGAGATGTGCTCAAAAATATCTCAAGTACCTCACCTCCTCCTAGACAAAAAAATCCAACCAACTAAAAAAAAAAATCAACAGCCACAAACCCTGAAAAAAACCCTTAAAAATTAGAGTAAATTCATAGAATTATGTACATTTATGTATAAATGTTTACACTTATTACATTTTTAATAAAGCAAAAGTAGAGGTTTTTATCCCAAAAAGGGAGACATTTCAGAAATGCCATGAAGCCCACTACTGACTTTCACTGTTGCTATCACTTTTATGAGTAAGGCACTCAGATACTACGGAGATAGGTGACCGCACAAAGTCCTGGTAGCAAGACGGAGAGATCTCCTAAGACAGAGCCAGATTTTGCCATCCTTACTCACACTTAGTACCTTAGGGCCAGATTTTTAAAATCCCATTTTGATTTCAGTGGGACCTATTTCCCTATATACCTTTACAAATCTAGTTCTTAATCTATGAGCAGCCCAATTAATTTCAGTGGGAGGGGCTATTCAGTGTGAATAAAGGGTATCCCCTCCAAGGCATTTACATTATTTGACTTCTAGGTGCTGTACAAACAGAAGGATGCTACAGAACCTGCCCTGAAAAGCTTGAGGTCTAAGTTTAAGGTGAGAGACAACAGATGGATTCAATAAAGTGATGGGGAAGCAAAAGATACCAGTGAAGTGATGCTGGTCAGTGATAAGCAGCAGTCCCAGGACACCAGCTGCCTGACCATTATCAAGGTTTTGTACGGGGGCCCTATGCACAGTTACCTGCTCCTACAAAACCCATGGTCGAGGTTGTGGCTCAGGCAGTTGCACACAGAGATGGGAATCTGTGCCCAGAAATACCCAATTTGTGTACGTACATACTGGTTTTAAGGACACAGTTAACTGTTCACGTGCATATTCTGTGCCTCTGTCTTTGAAAACCGGGGCCATGATGATTCCATAAGACTGCAGCGAATAATATACACAGAAGCTCAGATTCCTAGCTGCACTTGGTGCATCTCAGGAGGGGTGAAAAAGTGGATCTCATCCCCCTTTGCACTCCCCCTGTTCCTGACTGTGAATTAGAGTAGCCTGAGGTCTGCTCTAACTTACACCAGTTGCCCAGAACACACACATCACCCAGGGCTGTTCTAGCAGCCAGGGATCACTGAAGTGAACGGATGTCACAGACAAGCTCCTGTTCCCCTAGTCATGCCCCCTTTGCCTAAGCAGAGGCTAAGCAGTCCGGAGATTCCTGCGGCTTACGCCAGTTTTGAGGCTCTCTGGGTTGCTGACTCAAGCCCAGAGTACATATAAAGAGACAGGGCAGGGTCCGGGAGTGGAAGAGGTACACCCATTCTTCTGAAATGTAATATAAACACTGAAATAAATAGCTCTCTGCCTAACAAGATGACTCAGGAGTCTCAAATCAACATGCTGAGGCATGAGCAAAGGTCTAGTTAGGAGGATTTGGCTAGACAGACTATGGCAGTTCCAGTGGTGTCAGACACATCGAAACAAGAAGGATCTATGAAAAGGAAACAAAACAGTGACTTACCAGCTCAACAGCTACATCAGCCTGATACCTCCAACTGCCCTAGCTTTATAACTGTGACACTTTGGTCCTCATAACTTAGCACAGGTTCTGTAACTGCAACATGTGTACGGTTTGGCTGGATCAGGGTGTTAGACATCAACTGCACTACTGATCTCACTGTGTACTTTGGTTGGTCAAATTCAAAAGCACACCTAGCTGCAGAATGCACCATAAAACAGCAGCACAAAACAGAACTGGTGGTTCTGATTCACTTCTCTTACCCTTCCCTTTATTAAATGCTGAACCATCAATATCGTGCTCACATTTCTAAACAGGCAAGAGCAAGATATAAAATGAATCTCATTGATTAAAAAAAACCCTTCTTCTTCTGAGCCTACCTTCAGGTATTTTCATTCATTATTATTATTATTATTACTGTTTCTTATTTGTACTGAAGTAGCTCCTAGGGGCCCATTGTCATAGGCTCTGTACAAACCCACAACAAGTTTATGTGCACACATTGCATTAATTTGAATTGCAGAGACCAGACCAACCTCGCCACACGCACAGGTTCACTGCTAAAGCCAGATAAGGTCAGTGGCCATTTCATTACTGGAGTATGTTATTCTGCATTGGACCAGCCCAACAGAAATCAGAGTTTCTGCTGGGACACTAGAGCGTGGATCAATCCACAAACATACACCCACTGCCAGAGTGTTGAACTAGCACTTTTAACAGCATAGGGTTTGTGCAGGCTAGAACTTTTGGCCAGATTTTGCAAGAACTAATTGATCTCAACTGTTCAACCTACCCTGTTGAACTACACCCATATAATAAGTGCCCTTTAGAGCTGGAACCTCAAAATTTGGTGCACTCATTCATCACAGACACGTACCTGATTACAGAAAATAAAACTAGCATGTGCCATATCTGTCATAGGGCACCACAAGGTCATTGGCCTAACAAGTCATCAAAAATAATATTAATTTCTTCCAGGAAGCAGTTACATTGCCCATAAGATATGCACTTTGTAGAAATTAACTGTAACGGAATCCCCGGGGTGAAACCTGGAACTGTGGGACTACTCTGCCCCCTTAATTCTCCAGCCTGGGTTGTCTCCCACAAAGCTATGCCAGTGACAAGCAACCAACGCCCCCCAGGAGCTACAATTATTCAGCCATCAGCATGTGGAGCCTCACACCCAGCGAAATTGCATGAATGCTCTCTAAGCCACTCGCGAATAATACAGAGAGAGGCACCAGCAGCTCACCCCAGCCTTGCACCCCAGCAATATACTGTTTTGCACTGCTCAAGTCTGTGCAAGCTCATTAATTAGTTTGCCACTTTGTCAAAGAAAGTGGACGTTGTAATCTGAGCTGTGATTCCCTGAGCACTTCAACCAAAACCACACTGTTTTAGATAAAATATAAAACAGATTTAGTAACTACAGAAAGACAGATTATAAGTATAGGGATCAGCGTTGATTACACAAGAAATAAAAATAAATTCGCAATCTAAATTCTATGGACTAAGCAAGATTTGAATCGAGCTGTCTCTCACCCTAATAGATGTTACAGGCAGCTCCCAGGTCTCAATACACAGGCTGGATTCCCTTCCCAGCTTGGGACCAATCACCCCAGTTCAAAAGTCTTTTTTCTTCCAGACGATCTTCCAGGTGTTGAGATGGGAGAGTGGGGAAGAGGCCAAGTGATGATATCACTGTCCCTCTTTTCTGCTTTCTTCCAGCTGCTAAAAAGATCTTTGCCTGGATGGGGGATTAGGCCACCTCCATTGCACAGGTCTCTGGGCGAGTGGATTCTTCTTGATGGGCCATCAACACCTGTCTGGCCAGGGATAGTTGCTCCTTTGTTGCCACTAAAAGGCCAGCTGTGGGTGTGTCCCAACCTCACAATGTATTTCAGTAACACACACATAGCAATACTTCATAACTTCACATCCAATGATAGTACACACCACTCAACAAGGTATTAATGTTCCACAAATCAAGGCTTTTTAAAATAATACTTCACAAGGCATACTTCAGACAAAACATATCATAATCCTATCAGAGTGGTGAATACGGGTGTGACGGTGCCCCCCATAAGGCTTTATGGAAATATGCTTATGAATGTATATATGACATAACTAGAATATGTTTTATGCTACATATGCCATGTAACATATCTCTGTAAAGGTCTATGATCTACTGAATCTATTAATCCTATTTGTATGCATGTGTCATTTTTGTATTCAAAGTTATGAATATTAGCTGTGTACTGGCTTGATTTTTAAGTAACCGTAGTAAAGCATTTGGTCAGCTTCTTGAGAAAGGAATGTGCAAATTAAGTGCCCAATCAAGAAGCACTTAAGGGATAATGGATCTTGGGAGGCTCCAATCCACATAAGAAGTCTATATGAAGACATTCAAAGTAGCAGGTAAGCAATGGCTGCTGTCTGTAAAAGCGGAGTCATGCATGGACATGTGACTTGCCCATGTGACTCCAAAACTCCATCTTGGAGCTGGACTTTGCATAGGAGAGAGGAGCGGGTCTCCACCCACAACAGAAAGTCTACTTAAACTCCTGGGAGACCCCTCCATTTTGTCTTCAGCTGACTAAAGAGAGAGCCTCTCCACCCCCAAGGATACCTGAAAGAAACTGGAACAAAGGACAGTAACCACAGGGGGTCTGAGTGATTGCTGGACCCAGACTAGAAGGAGACTAATCTGTAAAAAGAAGCTTACTGGAATTCCTCTAAGGGTGAGGTTTTTATCTGTACTCAGTTTTCTCACTGTATTAGACTCAGACTTGTGTGTTTTATTTTATTTTACTTGGTAATTCACTTTGTTCTGTCTGCTACTACTTGGACCCACTTAAATCCTACATTCTGTATTTAATAAAATCACTTTTTACTTATTAATTAACCCAGAATATGTATTAATACCTGGGGGAGCAAACAGCTGTGCATATCTCTCTCTGAGTGTTATAGAGGGCGAACAATTTATGAGTTTACCCTGTATAAAGCTTATACACGGTAAAGTGGATTTATTTGTGGTTTAGCCCCCATTCAGAGTTGGGCATCTGAATGTTAAAGACAGGAATACTTCTTAAGTTGCATTCAGTTAAGTTTGCAGCTTTGGGACACGTGGTTCAGACCCTGGGTCTGTGTTGGAGCAGACTGGCGTGTCTGGCTCAACAAGACAGGGTGCTGGAGTCCCAAGCTGGCAGGGAAAGCAGGGGCAGAAATAGTCTTGGCACATCAGTTGGCAGTTCCCAAGGGGGTTTCTGTGATCCAACCCATCACAATGGGGGTTCCAGGGTGCTATTTTGAGGTACAGAGTGTTACAAACTCAACTGGAATCCTTGGATCTATGTACCGTATTGTAGCTAAAGATATTGTTGAAGGCAAATGAGCACACTGTAGGCTGCGACACTGATAGCCAGGTCCAGGCAAAGGGTGGACAGCAGTCCGGTAGTATCTTATCATGGGGGGTTCTCAAGAACCGCGTCATTGACAAAGGGAACGGAAACTGATGCAACTGGACATTTTGCTGATATGCATGTGTCTCAGAGATAACAGGCCACCTAAGCCCCACATGAAGGATATAGCCAGCATTCCTCAAATGCACCATCAGCAACACTTGGGACAAAACACAGGCCAAGGCCACATTTTATGAAAAACAACACAGAGGATGCTGGAGATTGATATTTATGATTATGTTATTCCTGAGCAGGATGTTCAGGATCATCAGCATCAATTTCCTATTGGGCTGGAAAATCTGAATAAGCTTGTTTTTACCACTCCACGTTCCTATTAGCGCCTCCCCTCCTGCCTTCTCCTCACCCCACCTCAGCCCCAAGAACTCAGACATTCTTTTGCAAACCCCACAAACAAAACCAGAAAAAAAACAAAACAGAAATAACATCAAACGGTAGAGTGGAACCAAGATGATGTTTGGGCAGACACCATCCTGATAGCTGTCTGCTGCAGCCCTTTCTCCTGTCTTTCATCTGTCTTGTCTTTCTGATACTTTTTGATAAACTTTTTGGGTGCAGGATGGTCTCTTACCATGTGTATGTGCAGCACCACAATGGAGCTCTTATTTCAGCTGGGGACACTGTTAGCATAATAAATATGGATTGCCGTTACTTTTTACTACATAGTACGTTAATTAATCTTTTCTTTGACTTTTATATTTTCCTGTTGCACTGGGTATTGAAATTACCCTTCAGCTGCACTGAACAGATATCACAATAAAGAGACGGGCTGAGTGTCTACTAGGGAACAAGCTCCTAGGTTTACTCGTTCTTGAAATATGAGACGGGGTAGTTTCTGTACGTACGAGTCACCGTGTATGTCAGTATTTATGGTAAGGCTTTCCCCCTGTGGGCGGTAATAACTTCATAAGGACTGACAGCCCATCAGCAGAACCTGTGTTCTTATCTACTGCCCTAGTGCTGTAAGCTATTGCAGTGCACGGCAGTAACCCCAGCTATCTCAGCTGTATTTCGCTCTGATTTTGTCACGTCCCTCGGCGGCACAGCTATAAGAAGAGAGCACCATAAAACAAAGCTTTCAGGAAAGCAGGAGTCCGTTTACAAACGAGGTATCCGGAAATTCACTGGCCTGAAAGTTCATAACTAAGAGGGTCTCCTCCTTTCGAACTAGTGGCCAGTCCACACACACTCAGAAGAGAGAATAAACCTCAGTTCTCCAAGCGACAATGTGCCAAACGTCTCATGATTCACCCTGGTGATCCTGCAACTAACGCCTCTTAGTACAATGGTAGGGGAGCAGGCAGGCTGTGACTGCCGCTTACTTTGTCACTGTAACCTGGTCCTTCCCCTCATTTCACTATCCATCTCCAACCGTTGTCTCTCATCACATGTTTAGAGAGTAAGATCTGTGAGACTGTCTCTTTGCTATGTATTTGTACAGCACCCAGCACAGTGGGCCCTGATTGGGTTATTAAGTGCTACGGTGATTAATGAATTAATAATAAAATAATAATAATGATGATTAATAATAAATAGTTCCATAGGTATTGATTCCTTATCACACCTTCCCACATTTCTGTACTCCTGCATTCTCTCCCACATTTTTATTAGGGTCTGTTATAAAGGTCCCTTTGTAAAGAACACCTCACTCAGGGAGCTGAGCAACACACCAGTGGTTGGTTTGGTTTCTCGGAACCTCATCAGCTGGGTTTAGGCTTTGAAAAACCAAAACCTGGGGAGGCTCAGCTCTAGATCTCATTTTGCCTGAATTTCAGGGGGGTTGGAACAATGGCTCTGTATTTAACCCACCTCTAGTTTCTACAGAAATGGACCAAACCTGGGCTGGGGCTCGGTTTTGCAAAGTCTTCTCAGTCTGGTTTTTAGTTTGCATATCAAAGCCAGATTCTGTTTTCTATTCCTGTTCCATTTCAGTTCTTATACCATCCTCACCACCGGAGTATCTGAGTTGTATCAAACAAACTTCAACAGGACTTTATTTTTACAGTGGAAACCTCTGTACCAAGCTGCTGCTGCACCCTCTAACTCTCACTATGCCTCAACTCCTCCCCCCTCCTTCCTGTCCTTTCAGACTCCCAACGGCCAGTGCTCCTAGTTCTAATAATCACAAGCAGCATCTAAACACCACACACTGGCACTCTGACTACATCCTTTTTAAGATGCATGATCCACACAGGAAATGTGGGTACTTTGCCTTTGGGCACCTGTCGAGCTGAAACAACTGAGTATCTCGCTGACACTGTTAATCTGTTTTTAGCTAATCAAAACAGCAGCCTCTCTGAGTGACTTGTCTTCTGTAATCCAGTTAGAGCTCTAATAGCAAAGGAAAGAGCATCAGTCTCAGTAGGTTTTGACTGTGCAAGTGCATAGCTGTGGCACATCAAGGTTGCTAACCAGTTCCACTCCATGAGATCCTATAGAACAATCTGTCATGGGACTAACAGATCACTCGAGACAGGGCTCTTTAAGGTTCAGGCTATATCCAAGGCTGTTTATCAACTAAGCTTCATACACATCATTCTTGGTGTATCTTTCAAACACTCAGAGAAGCACAGCAAGGAGACAGAAGAAAAAGAACTATGAGATCATCTAATCCATTCCCCACCCCAGGAGTAAGATTGTCCCTTATAAGAAATTATCTTTCTATAGAGGGCATGAGTTAGGTTGGTGCCTACAGGACATCACCTCCTGTGGAATCCAAAGAGATTTTAAATGTCTCAAGTAATAGGGATCCCACCCATTCACGCAGGGAGTTATTCTGTAGTCAGTTAATTTCATGGTATTCAGCCTATATCTTCTCTTTCTTAAATTCCTTTGATTGCTTCTTACCCCCATGTGACATCCTAAGGGATCATTTCTCTTCCATACACCAGAGAGCACTAAGCCCTAGGAGAAGTCCTGTTGTAAATGCTTAAAAACACAGGGGTTGCACAGCCAACCCTGAAATAATGGATTTCATCCTGATTGCACTTTCTCTTCCTTTAAACCTTAAAGGGATACCATATCCTTAACGTTCCCCATCCCTGCCGTCAACCTCTTCCCCCTGCAAGCCCTGTTTCCCCACCAGGTGCCTGCACAAAACGACGTGGTTCTACGGGGTTTGCTGCTTTTTGCATTATTTCTTTGTGCATGTGCCACAGCCATCAAATGTCAGCAAATTTCCGGGACTTAGATTAGTTCGTTAGCTTGGGCTCCCTCTGAAAGAACTGCTGGGGCTTCCACTGTGCAGAGGGAACACAATACTCCACATGAATTGCTGATTATAAATTTGTTCGTAAAGTCTTTTTTTGTGGTTTAGGGTTTTTGGAGGGGGAGTGTCAGAAAATAACTTTAAAAAGTAGGCCAGGCACCCTAGTAATAACCAAAGAGCAGGCTTTAGGGGAGAAAGGTTCTAACATGCCAACAGCACCTTAGAAATACTGAAGCCAGACAGAGCTGGTGGATAGGTGGAAGAACTGCTTAGTTTAGCTCCCTATTGGCTGTCATGCAGTTAAAAAAGCCCAAAGGTTACGATAAAGCAATCTCCTCTCTACATCAGCTCATGACTTCTGCTTGAGATATTTCCCATCAAGCCGTCCACACTTTTATATTTCGGTGCTTTATAATAAATGGATATGATCCCCCAGCTTCTTCAAGTTATATATTATAAGGTGTCATATTCTGGTTGGCCAGGATAGAGCTAACGGAATTGTGTGGGGAGCTGAAGTCGCTTGGCATGTTCAGTGAGGTGAGGACATGGCATCATTCATTTTTACTGTGGAAGAATGACTCCTGCCCTGGACTCTGGATGGAAAGGAAAGACAATTGAGGGTCCGCATTTAAAGAAAAAGTACTTCTCTGCAATCCCAAGGGTCTGTTCTTCCCCATAGGGTAACTGTCAGTGCAGCTCAATTATTTTTACTTAGAATATAATTAGTGTCCCTTTAAATAATTGAAGTTGTGGAAATAGAAGATCTAACAGCACTGGATAGAGCCAGATAGAGGGCTGGCAAGATCCCGCAATATGCAATACGCTTCTGTGCCAATCTGCGATACCTTTATTTAGCAGCAGTGAGATCGCCAATCATCCCCCTTGTAATGTGGGTCTGTTATAACTAGATAACAATGTCTATTGTAACTATGTTCGGGAGACCGACTTAAGGTCACCAGAATAATTTGCTTATTTTCATTTGAGACTTACGCCATTTTTGACCCTTGATCACCAGAAGCCATAAGTGAGGTCAATAACCTGTAACTGTGCAAAATACTATGTGATACAGGGCCTGATCCTGCCAGGTGCTGAGTGCCATCAGCTCACATTGACTTGGTGGGAATTAAGAGAATTCAACACCAACAGAAATGAGTCCATGTTTTTGTAGGAAAGACACTCCAAAACCAAAGTTGCATTATTTGATATGGCTTCACTGCACCAACCTAACCCTGTTCTCTCACAAACACTGTAGTGGAGCAGAACATGGAAGTATTAAACATGGTTGTAATTTTTTTAACATGGGTAAAACACTGTATTTTCTCCCAACCTTGTTCTGAGAAATGGATGAATGATTTTGGTTGAAATTTAAAAAAAAAAAAAATCAGCTTGAGGCACATACTTATGTGATAAATTTACTAGTAATAAGTCACCAGGACCTGATGGTATTCACCCAAGAGTTCTGAAGGAACTCAAATATGAAATTGCAGAACTACTAACTGTGTTACGTAACCTATCATTTAAATGAACCTCTGTACCAGAGGACTGGAGGATAGCTAATGTAATGCCAATTTTTAAAAAAGACTCCAGAGGTGATCCTGGCAATTACAGGCCGATAAGCCTAACTTCAGCACCTGGCAAACTGGTTGACACTATAGTAAAGAACAGAATTATCAGACCATATGAATACAATATGTTGGGGAAGAGTCAATGCGGCTTTTGTAAAGGAAAAACATGCCTCGTTATTCTATTAGAATTCTTTGAGAGCGTCAACAAGCATGTGTACAAGAGTGTACTTGGACTTTCAGAAAGCCTATGACAAAGTCCCTCACCATAGGCTCTTAAGCAAAGTAAGTAGTCATGGATTAAGAGGGAAGGTCTTCTCATGGATTGGTAACTGGTTAAAAGATGGGAAACAAGGGGTAGGAATAAATGGTCAATTTTCAAAGTGGAGAGAGGTAAATAGCAGGGTCCTCCAAGGATCTGGACTGGGACCAGTGCTGTTCAACATATTCACAAATGATATGGAAAAGGGGGTAAACAATGAGGGGGCAAAGCTTGCAGACGACACAAAATTACTCAAGGTAGTTAAGTCCAAAGCTAACTGCGAAGAGTTACAAAGGGATCTCACAAAACTGAATGACTGACAACAATATGGCAGGTGAAATTCAATCTTGATAAATGCAAAGTAATGCACATTGGAAAACAGAATCCCAATCATACCTATAAAACGATGAGGTCTAAATTAGCTGTTACCACTCAAGAAAGAGATCTTTCTCTGAAAACATCTGTGCAATGTGCCATGGCACTCAAAGAAACAAACAGAATGTTACGAACCATTAGGAAAGGGATAGATAATGAGACAGAAAATATCATAATGCCACCACATAAATTCATGGTACGCCCACTTCTTCAGCTTGGGAAAGAGACAAATATGATAAAGGTCTATAAAATCATGAATAGTGCCAAGAAAGTGAATAAGGAAGTGTTATTTACCCCTTCACATAACACAGGAACCAGGGGCACCCAATGAAATTAATAAGCAGCAGGTTTAAAACAAACAAAAGGAAGCACTTCTTCACACAATGCACAGTCAACATGTGGAACTCGTTGCCAGGGGATGTTGTGAAGGCCAAAAGTATAACTGGATTGAGACGAGAATTAGATAAATTCATGGAGGATAGGTCCATCAATGGCTATTAACCAAGATGTTCAGAGACACAATCCCACGCTCTGAGTGTCCCTAAACCTCTGACGTCCAGAAGCTGGGAATGAACAACAGGGGATGGATCACTCAATAATTGCCCTGTTCTGTTCAGTCCCTCTGAAGCATCTGGCAGCAGCCACTGTCAGAAGACAGGATACTAGATATTGCATCCTATGAACAGATTACAGTGAGCAAGATCGAGGAATTTGAAGAAATATGTGAAATAGGCAAAAGGGAAAGACAACCTCAAGCCCGAGTACCAGCCACCCACACAACCTCTGTGTAGACAGCCAGTTCAAGGCCTAGGCACCAGCTGTCTCCCAGGAAAAGCCTCTGTTGGTACGTAAGTGGGGCAGTATCAGGCCCCATGCTTTGGTCAGACTCTGACAGAAGAAGTAGAGCGGGCATGAGAGAAATAATCCAGTGAAAATCATAGATACAATGGGACTGCTTTTCAGTGGGGGCAGAACCCAACCTTCACTCCGGCAGACAGTTTTGCACATGAAAATTCTGTCCCCTGCATGCTTGGCTGTTAGTGCATGAAAGTGCTTGTGCAAAATTGTGTGTTTACAAGTGAAGGCCAAGGTCAGAAAATTAGGCCCATTTTACATCCTATGAACAGGCCACCACTTGTGTTAGCCTGGGGAAGGTGTCAAAAAAATCAATCACAATACAGAGACACAGAATAGTCCGTGGTTTTGCCCCCAAACTGGCACAAAGGGGCAACAGCACATGTCCAGAGGGAAGTAGACCCTTTGGGATGAGACTGCATCTCACTTGGATTCCTGTGGTGAGTTAATCATCAGCTGTGAAAACTGATCACCGGGAAGCTACCTATCTGCTCACCTCTCCAAGAGGAAATTCAGGGGATCTGACCTTTTAAAACCAAAGTACCAGCCACCCACACAATGTCAAGAGAATGCCAGCACACTGCTGTGGTTTGCCAAATCCCATACTTCATCCCTGAAAGAAGACAAGGTCCAACAAGAACATGCGGAGCTAGCATTGGCTGAGAAAGCACCTTTATGCCCAGAATGCCATTACAGCTAGGGGAGTGGAACAGAGGACAAAGCAGATCAGTCCCAATTGTTATATGGCTGTGTGCCATAACTTTCATATATGCTTTCATATAGTCAATCACAATACTGCTTTAACTACATTTTTGGACTGAATTTCCTTTGTTTTTTTAAACAGTCATCATAGTGTGAGATGTGAGGGTCAAAAACGAGGAAAAACAAGAAAAATCCTGGCTGAGACCTGCATGTGGAAATGAACATACCATGCGCACTTAGACGTACAACAGTTTACTTCACTGTGTGATGTCAGACTCTAACGTGTGGTGCTCCAGATGTACATGTTACATGCATCTATCTGCATTTAAAATAGAATCCATGTGCATTTTTTCAACATAGGAGACAAATGTGTTAGGACATTTCGCTGTAAGGAGACAATATTTGAGAGTCTAATCACTGACACAAACACTCCTGCCTTCATTTCAGTGGGTGAAGCACTCACTACCTGCACGATGGCGCATGAAAACTCCCCAGAGCTCCGCACCCTGGTGGAAGCTGAGTCCAATACTATACATCTGCATCTCAGATGAAATTCACTCCTGTGCGGAAGGCCTATGCACCACTTATGCTCCCCAAACAGGTTCAACTGAGGGAGGAGGTAGCAAGGTCTAGTGGCTAGGGCACTGCCCTAGGAGTCAAGGGACCTGGATTCTGACCCCAGCTCTGCCACTGCCCTGCTGTGTGATCTTAAGCAAGTCATTTCACCTACCTGTGCCTCTACTCTCTCACCCTTTGTCTGCTTTGCCTACTTAGCCGTAATCTCTTTGTAGCAAGGACTGTCTCTCACTACATGTAGGTATTGCACCTACCCTAAGGGACTAGTGTTATTTGGGTTCTCTAGGCACTAATGTAATACAAATAAACAATTACAAACACAAATGGGGCAAAACTGGTGCACAGGCTTTCGTTCGTCTAGATGTGTATTATGTTCTTTACATCTGTCAATGAGCAACGTACCAGGGCTAACTCTGGCACAAGTATGTGCCAAAAGACTAGAATGCTTGGCAGCTTCCCCGTACTGTGTAACACGCGTCTGAAGCATCACGACATGTGGGCCCTTGAAATGGTCACTGGTCCAGCACTGCATGCAGTATAAGCTTGGACTGCATTTTCCTGATCGAGGCTTGAGGGGAAACATTTTTGTGGCAGAGCCTTTAAAAAACAACACGTCTGGAGGTTTGGAATGCGCTGAAGTATTCCTGAGAGAGGAGGATAGGTGGGAAAAGTTCAGGGGAGGTGCGTCACAGGGTTGTGGAAATAAAAACACTTATTCCCTGGACGTGGTGCCCACATACGGAGCATAGAGGGTGAAATTCAGACACTTACCACAAGGTCTAAGCCCCGCTTAAGCCCGGTTTTGAGGACTTCAGTAGTACAGGCCTTGTGATGGTCCTCTGCATGGGGCGGGATTTCACCTCTGGGGAAGGACTTTGAGGGATGATGTAAAGTTTGTAGCTGCATGAATCTGGGATCATCCCATTACTCCTTCAGGAACAGCAAGTGACATTATAAAGCTTTGTTTCTGAAAGGGGCCCTGAGGAGATAAATTCAGGACAGTGTGGCTGTCTGGATTAATCACACCAGAGTCAGACAGGTTAGCTACACTATTCTCTTTGTACTAAAAACGCTTCTTTGCATGGGGTTAACCTGCCATGTGCCATTTTACTTTCATCCCATTCCACTTGTGTCATCTTTATCCTGACTCCTGCAATCACACTGGCTATCACAGCTACAGTGTCAGCCCCTGGGGACTGATTAAGCCTTTATGTGTATTTCATCATCAAGTATCCTGGGCACACATACACAGGGCTTGTTCACAAAATACGAGCCTGATTTTCGGAAGTGCTGAGCAAGGGAAGCCCATGAGAGCTGAAGGTGCTTGACAGCTCTGAATATTGGGTAACACGTATTCTAATTGTGGACCAAATGGAGAAATGAAGATATATTGGCGGGATTTGCTTCTCACTCAGTTATGATCTCTCTGGGAGAAACCTGGGCCCCGTTGAAGTGAACAGCCACGCTCCCGTGGACCTCAGTGGAGCCAGAATTTCATCGTCCAAGTTTACTCAGCAACAAGATCTCTCTGAAATGCTTCCACTTACAAAATGGCTGAGCACCTGAATGCACTTCCCAACGCCTTTTGGTACCATCGCCATCACGTAAAAGGGAAAAACATTAAAAAACAGGTCGGGGGGGGAGGCGAACCCTCAATTCAAAACAAACCCAAAACCTACCACAACAAAAGGAAAAGCCAGACACATGCCTCCGCCTTACATCAGGTTTGGAGAAGAGCCTGGTGGGGACCATGGAAACTCCCAGAGGGAAGGGAGTTGCAGTAACACAGCAGCACATCATGCAGCTTGGCATCCCCTTTATATTCCCACACACAACAGGAGCTGATCTGCGCTTTCTTCCAACTGATCAGTGGAATACAAATATTACTTGTTAAATAAAGGGCATCTGAGTGCAAACGTCTGCCTTGGGACTGCTCCTTTGTCTACCACTCCCTGTCTCTGCTGTCAGGAATCAGACACTGACCAGCATTTCTTCCCTGACACAGCACTACTTTAGCTGCTGCCCATCATACCTTCCAGTCCACAGCCCAAAATGCTGCCAGACACAGATCCACCAAAGCTGGGGATAGCGGAAGGGCAGACTGGTGAGGTAGAGAAGGGAGACACAGCACAGACAGCAGCGCCTGGGCCAGGTTTTTTTTGTTCCTTGCTGCTAACAGCATTGCTAGGATGATGGACCAAAAAAACAAAAACAAAAAACCCAGCCACTGCTCCACCTAAATCAGAACCAAGTCATGTCCCACAGCACATTGTGATCAGGCAGAGGCGGCAAGCCCCCAGCTATACAAGCGAAGGAGCTAGGCGAGTGTATTCACCTAAGAACCAGAAGTGTTTGTATTGCCTCTGGTACCGTTCAGGGCTGGAAATGTGCATCGTCGCGATCAGTCTTCCTGGGATAAGCGACCCTCCAATTTTGCAGGGCTGCTTGTTTGATTTTTTTGAGGGGGTCCCTCCCCCTCATCCTTCTTAAGAACTGCACCCTGCATTGGGGCCCAGGCAGGCGAGGCACGACACACAATGCAGGCAGCGCAGCCAGGGCTCGGGAAGGGAAGGCTCAAAAGCGGCTGGCTCAGCGGGTGTTTCCGAGCTGCAAGATGCAGACAGGCCAGCGTGAAAAATAAAAGGGGAGGGGGCGCTTAAAACCTGCCACCCTGCAGCTCGGGTTTAGCCCCCCCCGGGGGATCAGCTCCCGCCCGGGCTGCCCCCTGTCCTGGCTGCGATCTCCAGCCAAGCCGCCCGCGGTCGCTACTCACACGTAGGCGTGGTAGATGAACGCCCAGCCGCGGGGTCTCTCCAGCACGTTGTAGAGGAAATTCTGCAGCTTGCGGTAGAAGGCATTCCTTTTGGGGGGCTTCCCCGTCCCGGAGATCCCGGAGCGGGGCTTGCTCAGGATGCTGCCCCGCTTGGTGCTCTCCGAGCCGGCGATCAGCAGCGCCCCATCCCGGTTGGAATCCGGGGCGCCCGGATCCAGCCCAACGAACCCCACTTTCAGCTTCTTCTCTCCGGTCGCCCCCGGGTACACGCCTCCGTTGCGGGATTTCTGCACCATCCTCTCCCCGGGACTCGGCCGTGAGCCCGGGCTGGGGCGGGGGCGGGGGCGGGACCGAGCCTGGCCGGCTTTCAGAGCGGGCGCGGGGCCGGGGGCGGCGGGCAGGGCAGCCGCCCGGGGCCGGAGAGAGGCATGGCAGGGCCGGGGCAGGCAGCGCGGAGACTCGGGAAGGAAAAGCCGCAAGGGCGCTCCGCAGTCTGGCCAGCCCCCTCGCCGCCCGCCCGCCCGCTGCAGCTCCGCCCGCCGCGCACGCTGTCCCTGCCTCTCGGGGCGGGGGGAGCCGGGGAGGGGCACCCCCGGCTTCGCCAAAGCGCCTTCCAGGCGTGCGGCTTTGGGGAAGCCGGCGGAGGGGAAGGGCCTGGGGACAGATCGATGTATTGGGGGTGTTCAGTGTTGGCCTCCTCCCTCCGCCTTTCCCCCGTTGTGCTTTGCAAAGAAAGAAAATCCAGCCGCCTTCCCCCTGGCTTAGCGGGGACACGGCTCTGAAAATGACCCCCCCTTAGGGATGGAGGTTAATGGTGGCGGTGCTGCTATGCACAGGGCTTAATTTGTGCCAGGGCTGAGCCCCCGCACCTCTGGGCTTGGTAGTTCATAGCCTCCCCCCCCACCCCAGCACCTCCGGGCTTGGCAGTTCGTAGACCCCCGGCACCTCTGGGCTTGGCAGTTCAGGGACCCCCGGCACCTCTGGGCCTGGCAATTCATAGCCTCCCCCCCACCCCAGCACCTCTGGGCTTGGCAGTTCATAGACCCCCGGCACCTCTGGGCCTGGCAGTTCCTAGCCCCCTGGCACCTCTGGGCCTGGCAGTTCCTAGCCCCCCAGCACCTCTGGGCCTGGCAGTTCATAGACCCCCGGCACCTCTGGGCCTGGCAGTTCCTAGCCCCCCAGCACCTCTGGGCTTGCCCCTTCAGTTATGAAAGTAAAAAAATTACATGACCCCCATCACCTCTTTCATTACAAATTAAGCAGTGGCTGTACACCGTCCAAAGGTGCACACAACTCATCTGTGGGGAACGCATGCCCTCTCCCCACCCTCGTTAGCCATCCCCCGTCAGCCCATCCCCCAACATGCACAACTGTATCCCTTCCCAAGCCAGGAAGCCAGCCCCCTACTCCCCCCCACACACACTCCAGGTCCAGAGTGACTCCCCTCCCAGCCTTCCCCACATTCATATTATCATGCGGACACACAAATGGCTCCCCTCCCCAGGCCCAAATGGATTCTCTTCCCCTAGTTCTTCCCTGCTAGACCCTGATTCTCTGGGAAACAGACAAGCAAAAGCCCCTGCCAGGAGAGGTGCTACTACTCCTCCTACCTGCCCGCTCCTCTGTTCAAGAAAGCGAGCAGGGGCCACCCCCACTCTTCCACTGGGTGAGGGGAGCAGGAAAGAGTGGGAGGAGAGCCGCCAGGGTAGGTCCTCTCTATCCTGGAAGGGTTGAGGGGGAAGCCAACTAGGAGCTAATCCTTCCCCTTGTCTCTCCATGAGGAGAAGACACTCACTGCTTCTCCCCAGGATGAGGGGAAGGGATAAGGCCAGGAACCACTGTCTCTGATTTTGCTCTTCTCTGCAGGAAATCCCGGGGGGGGGGGGGGGGGGGGGGGGGGCTGGGCTGCTGGCTGCCTCTGTCGTTCTTGTGCCTTGCTCCTTTCCCCTCTAGATAGGAGATGTGGGAGGAGTGGCACCCAGTGCAGGGCGCTCCTCTGCCAGAGTTCTGGCAGAACTTCAGGACTTCAATGCAGCAATCCTGCGGAAGGGATCAGGGCAGAGCCAGGTCTGCCTAATAAGTCACTGGTCTCCTTGATGTTTAAGCCAAGTTTCAGGGAGACACCACCCAAAAAACCTTACAGAGCATGTATCCCCAGGACTGGCTCTGGCTTTAGGGTCCTTGATCTACCTACCGTTGGGTTTTGTACAATCTCGCATCACCGTAATATTTCGACACCTCCCAGGAGAAGCTGGCTTAGCAAAGTGAGGTCCTTAGTGGACTAGAAGAGCTCTGTCTGCTCTTCAGATTCTACCATGTGTGGTCCAGAAATGAGTTCGTTTGGGACAGACGTACAGTAATGTGCATAAAGGGGAACCCATAGTGCACTGTCCCTCCAACACAGGTCAGAAAGAGGAATCATCTGTGCAAGTCGTTCAGAAAACAAGAGCTAGTTGAATAATAGAAAAACTGATGCGCAAGTCTATCCATGAAGAAATTTCTCAAACTCAGAGTAGGGTCATGCTGTTCCTCGTTTGTGAATTTTTGTGAATAGTTATAAGAGCACTAGTGTTCTTTAAACATTTGTGCCCAAAGTGCCTTATTATTCTGGTAAGTAGTTTCAGCCACACGAGCAGAGCGTAGAAAACATACTATGTGACCAGTCACATGCCAGGGAAAGCGAATGACCTAGCTGAAGTGAACAGTTTGAAAATTATTTGTCCAAACTATTGGGCAAGCGTTTACAAACTCTACATTCACCGTAGTTTGCAAATGTTTTGTGAGCCCAAAAGAAACCCTTACATGCATTGCATACCATTCGCCCAGCTCACCTGCTCATTATTCTGTGTCGTACTTCAGTGGTGCCCATCATGCCACAAGGCATCTGAACAACAGGGGTAGAGCCCATGGTCAGAGGACCCGGGGCAGACCCACAAGTGAGAGACAAGGAGGCACACACCCAAGTGCTGCCAGCTGGCCATTCTTGTTGCCTCACTTGGGAGGAAGTTCCGGAGGGAGTGGAAAACAGGAGCCGACTGGAACTGAGAACAGGAGTTGGTAAGGGAGATGGAAGGAGCCTGCCATTTTGAATGAAGTCCCAATATAACTTTGAGCCGCCCCTGCCTAACCCAGCCAACTCTACCTTGGAATCTAAGTGTATCCCCACCTCCTCTTGCAGGATTTCCTATAGATTGTATTTTGTGGCACAGTGTCAACCATCACTGTTCTGCAAATTGAGAGGTGCCATGGTTTAGTGGGTTTGGACATCAAGAGAGCTGAGTTCTATTCTTGGCTCTGCCACCAACTGCTGTGTGACCTTGAGCAAGTCACTTCTCTTCTGTTTCCCTTCCCGCTTTGTCTGTCCTGTCTGTTTAGACTGGGAGCTCTTTGGCTCAGGGACTCTCTCAGTCTGTGTTTGCTCAGCGCAGCCGCGTCCTGATCTCTGCTGCAGCCCTTAGGTGCTACTGCTATACAGACAGCAATAAATCAGAGAAGTGCTAGATCTGTGTAGAGCAGGGTCATTTCACAGAGTAATTCCACTTGTGCTAAGATACTTTTGTTTGGGGCAAAACCTTTTCCTTTCTGCACCCCTGAGGGGGCGGGGGCAAGTGGGGCAATTTGCCCCAGGCCCCACAGGGGCCCCCACGAGAGTTTTTTGGGGGCCCTGGAGTGGGGTCCTTCACTCGCTCCAGGGGCCAGGAAAACTCTCATGGGGCCCGGGCCGCCGGAGCTTCTTCCGCTCTGGGTCTTCAGTGGCAATTCGGCGGCCAGGGGTCCTTCCGCCCCAGGACCTGCCGCCGAAGTGCCGGGTCTTCGGCGGCAATTCGGCGGCAGGGGCCCCCCGCCATCGAAGACCCCAGGCCCCCTGAATCCTCTGAGCGGCCCTGTATGCTGGTGTGTTGTGATGATTAACAGAGGCTGTTGTGGCTGTTGTACATTACATGACTACTCTTTTTTAATCTAATTTCAAATGTGGCCTATGTCTCAGATGTTCACAATGTGCCCGTGTGCATGAAGTCTGGCATTTGCAGTTTAGCTAGAGGAACCCAAAGATGTGTGGAAAACAGTGCAGGATTTCCAAAAAGCAGCATTTACAAATATTACCTCTACAAAGGTTAGAAAATATTTAATTGGGCCAAATCTTGAGACTAAATTCCACCATTAAAGCATGACACAGAGGGATTTTAGTCCTGTTTTACATGCAAATCTCAGTGCAACCTGAACTATGAGGTCACTCCCGAGGCCTCCATAATTATATATGTGAAACACAATCGTTATTATGTGAGTCTCTCTCTCAACCTTTCTATCAGTAGTGCTGATGATTACGTGTAACAAATATCAGGTCATTTTTGGTTCTGAGACCAGAAACCCTGCATTAAAAGAGAGCACTGTTCATACAAAGGAACTCATCCTTGAAAGAGCTACAGCTTTAGGGTTTGAGTCCACAAAGGAAAATCCTCTACAATTTAAGAAGGTCCCTTTGCCATTGGCCAACACACCAAACCTAGGAAGGTCACAGGTAAAGAAGTCAGTACTGTTCATTGTATTACAAGTGACAACACCAAGTCAGGTGGATCCATGTTTCCATTGCTTAGGTATATTGTATTAACCAAAGCATTGTATCTTCCATAAGCTTCAGTTTAGTAGCTGTGATGAGAGGAGACAGGGAGGCATGTCTTGTGCCACTACAGTGCAAAGAAGAAATCATTAACATCTACAAATGTGAACCACCCAATTGTCTGTTTGACTATGGAAGATTGTAGCAGGGTGGTCACCCCACTCCAGCCCTGAGGGGGTTAAAGCAGCCCTGGAGAGGGCTGTGGCAGAGAAATGCTAGGCTGATTGGAGGAAGCAGCCACAGGTGGGGCCACGCCCCAATCAGGCCACAGCTGGCCTTATAAGAGGGCTGAGGCTCAGAGACTGAGACAGTCTCTCTAGTTTTAGAGAGAGAAGCATCTGGCTGTCTGGGAGCTGAGAAGGGTTTCCAGGGTGGAGCAGTGCTGGGGAAGGGCAGAGGGAGCTGGGGAGCTCCAGCCTAGCAAAGCCCCAGGCTGCAGGCCGAGTTAAGGGCCCACAAGGGTATTAGGGCTGCGGAGGGGCAGCCCAGGAATAGGCAGAGGCAGCTGGTCCAACCCCCTGAGTGGTTTATAGACTGCAGCCCACCCCAGGGAGCGGGGGCTAGATGATGACTGGCAGCAGCCACTGAGGTGGGGCTAGGGAGTTGGGGGTTCCCCGGGAGGGGAGACCCAGAGTGAGGGGGTACTGTGGTGGGCAGAACCCCTGGGCAAAGGACACTGAGGTCCGGGAAGGACACACGGCCAGCAGCAGGCAAGACACTGGCCTGCAGAGGGTGCTCTGGGCTGGAAAGAGCTAATTCCTTGGATGACCAGCAGGAGGTGCTGTGCTGCTGAGTCATCGCCCCGCCACAACGATCCTGTATCAGGGATTTTTGCTGCTTCTTGATGAAGCAGTTTGTGAGCTTAGGTTATCTCCATAATGGTGCAGATCAAAATTAGTGCCAATACTACATATTTATTATTATTTGTTTGTATAATGGCCTAGGAGCCCTAGTCATGGACCATGATCCCATTGTGCTAGGTGCTGTACAAACATAGAAAAGGATGGTCATATGTTGGGTTAATGTAAGTGTAAATTATGGGAAAGTGAGACTAAGGATTGACCCAGGGGCAGCAGGATCTGGGATTGCTGAGGGAGTGGGAATGCCAGTACTTCATCAGGTAGAAAGGCGAGAAATGGATGCGAGTGCACAAAAGTCATAGTATAAAGGAGAGGTAAGAATTCAGATGCCTGCATGTCACTGTAAATTACAGTTAATTGTGTCAGAAGGAAATGGGCCTTCACTGATCAGCAGAAATTGGCTGAACAAGTTTAAAGTGGATTGGAGCTCTGGGCACCCTTTGCTGGATTGGGGAGAGGAAGGTAGGGGATTAATAACAAATTGGAAATCTGTGTTGGATGCAGACATGGGGCTAATGAAAGGTGCATTGCCATAGTCACATATATCTGAAACACCATTCACAAACTTCCTAAGGGCTTGTCCTGCACCTTGGGCTTGATAGGAATCTGTAGAAGGGCAGAAGGACTGCAAAAGGCTCCACCAAATGAGTGTGATCACTCCAAAAGATGGAAACGTGCAAACTCCAGGGGTGGACGGGCGGGCGGGGGGGGACGGACTGCAAAATCACCATAAGTCCCCTAGTAGTAGGTGACCCTCAAAAAGGGACTGGAGGAAGACAAATGCCAAAAGCCTGTTCTTGACAGACATCTTCAACCACAACATGAGCACAGATCTCCCTCTATATTAAAAATAAAAGGGACAGGAGGGTAGTGTGGTATATGCAGCTTATTATGCCTTTTACTGCAGCTTTAATGGGACATTGGCAATTTAAAAAAATAGAAGATAAGCTGTTGGGGTCAGGGACTATGCCTTCCTATGGATATGTACAGCTCCTGGCACAGTGGGGTCCTGATCCCTGATTGGGGCCTCTGGGCATTACTGTAATAAAAACAGTCAAGGATTTTTAAAGGAACCTAGGGAAGTTAGGTGCCTGGGATAATGGTACTGATAAATAAATCATCAGCAGCACTTCTGTCTAAACATGTTCTGTCAGCTACTGTTAGGAGTAACATCTAAGATGACTATAAATGAAAGAGTTTTCCTCTGTTCTCCACACACACACACACACACACACACCCTGACCATTTGTCAACACTTTGTGTCGAGTCAGTTTCACGTGTCATCTATTAATCACTGGATCTGTCACATGAAAACATGGCAGAGAAAAATGTCTTTAAAAATAGGAAAATGTGATTGTAAAACCCAAATATTAGCAGAGGGTTCATGGCCAGATGTAGAACCTAAAACTACATTGTAAGCTGTTTGGGGCAGGGACCATCTTTGTATTCTCTGTTTGCACAGTGCCTGGCACAATGGACTCCTGGGCCATGCCTGGGGCTCCTATGTACTACCAGGCTACAAAGACATTCATGATGGTCCTGTGATGGGTTAGATCACAGACACCCTCTTGGGAGCTGCCACCCAATGTGTCAAGACTACTTCTATCCCTGCTTTCCCTGCCAGCTCAGGACTCCAGCACCCTGTCTTGCTGAGCCAGACACTCCCGCCTGCTCCAACACAGACCCAGGGTCTGAATTACTTGCCCCAAAGCTGCAGGCTTACCTGAAAGCAGGTACCAGAAAGCTTATACAGGGTAAACTTATAAATAGTTCACCCTCTATTACTCTGATAGAGAGATATGCACAGTTGTTTGCTCCCCCAGGTATTAATACTTGTCTGAGATAATAAGTAAAAAGTGATTTTTATTAAATACAAAAAGTAGGATTTAAGTGGTTCCCTGTAGTAACAGACAGAACAAAGTAAGTCACCAAGCAAAATAAAATAAAATGCACAAATCTATGTCTAATCAAACTGAATACAGATAAGATCCTCACCAGTTCCAGAATGCTCCCTTTTACAGACTAATCTCCTTTTAGCCTGGGTCAAGCAATCACTCACACCCCCTGTAGTTACTGTCCTTTGTTCCAGTTTCTTTCAAGTATCTTTGGGGTGGAGAGGCTTTCTCTTTAGCCAGCTGAAGACAAAAATGGAGTGGGTCTCCCCGGGGTTTAAATAGACTTTCTGTTGTGGGTGGAGACCTCCTCCTCACCCCTATGCAAAGTCCAGTTCCAAGATGGAGTTTAGGAGTCACCTGGGCAAGTCACATGTCCATGCATGACTCAGAGTTTTTACAGGTAGCATCCATTGTTTACATGCTACCTTGAACGTCCTCAGGTAGCCTTCTTATGTGGATTGGAGCATTCCAAGATCCATTATCCTTTAAGTGTTTCTTGATTAGGTCCTTAATTTCAACATTCCTTTCTCCAGGAACTGACCAAATGCTCTACTATGGTTATTTAGAAATCAAGCCAGTACACTGCCAATGTTCATAACTTCGAATACAAAAGTGATCCATGCATACCAATAGGATTAATACATTCAGTAGATCATAACCTTTGAGATATGTTACATGGCATATGTAGCATAAAACACATTCTAAGCATATTTCCATAAAGCCTTATGAGAGATACCGTCACAGGTTCTTTCTGGCCTTAAAGTCAAGGAGTCTACAATAAATAAGAAGATTGACTCAATTTCAAATGCCTGTGTCTCTTTCAACGGGGAGAAGTCTCTCTCCTTCCATGCTGAAAAAGTAGCTGCTGTTCTGCATTTCAATAGAACATGCTGCAGAGGAGAGAGACATACTATCCTCTCATGTGGAAACCTTACTGTGGTTGTCCTCCTAATAGAAAGTTAAAATCACTCAGACTTAAGAATGGGGTTGTGCTCTGTGCCAAGGAATAAAGTCGTTTGAAGTAACCGCTGCCTGACTGAACATGTGAAATAGGGAACAACAGAGAACAAAATGACACTGGAGTTTTGTTGAAGAGACTCAGTGTGTGTTTTTGTGGTCGACATTGTCTGGCTATCTGCCCATAAGTTCAGATAACTTCCTGTAGGGTCCGATTGTTAGCGATGACTATCTTAGCTAATTTGCCAGTATAAATATTAAGGGCTAAATTCATGCGCATGCCGCTGAGGTCAATAGGATTGCACCCTCTTGCACCAGGGTAAATTTGGCAGTAAGCGCCAAATCCCAATCCTCTCCTAAATGCTTTCTGCACCTTTGGCGGCCAAGGATTTCCATGTGACAGGGGCATTCTGAGGAATGTGGCTGGTGGGGAGAGTCAGAGCATGATGCATGTGATCCTGGCCAGCAGAGCAATCCCTTGGGAGCTGCTGGGGCAACCCTGAAGATGCTGTTACTCATACCAGGGCACGCTTTCCATCCTAGCGGCCCTCATCATGAGGGAACGGCAATATAGAGCCACCTATGTCCCTCACCACCACCCCAGGAGTGCCACACTCTGCTGTGGCATCCATAAAAATGAAATGCAAAATATTGCTGCTAAAATATCCTGCATTTCCTTGCACTGGGTATTTAATAACGAGCACATGAGTGGGGATGTTTGTGGTGCTTGGTTTACATTTGGGTGCAGTGCGTTTGATGTCGTGCTCTCTGACTGCTGCATGTGACAATGTCACCAGAGAACGGGAAGGGACCCCCCCACACCCCACCCCTCTCTGTGGCAGCTAGTCTGATGTCCCTTGTGCAGGACATTGCCTCGCTCACCCCTCATCTAACCAGTTCTTGAGGAGCTGCAGTGTTAGTGCCACGCCCTGCTCTCTTGACAGCCTGTTCCACTGCCCAGTTCCCCTCAGTTAAGGACTTTTTGTCCTAATCTCTAGGCTAAACTTTTCTTTCTTTAGCTTCCAGCTATTGCTCCTTGTCCTACTTTCCTCTGAGGCCATGAACAATTGCTTCCTTCATTTATATTGTTACCCTGAAGGTATTTTTAGACCATGTGACCCTGAGTCTTCCTTTTCCCAGACTCTCTAAATGTAGCTCCCTTAGTCACTCCTTGTGTCCTCACTGACAACACTTGCGTCGTTTCCATTGACCTGCTTGTGTTTCTACACCCACGGGGATGCAAGCGGCACATAGGCTGGTTCAGATCAGCGCATTATCTCTGCACTTTTACAGGACAACCTTGAAAAGAGTGCTGCAAACCCCCTCCCCCGCCGCCATCTCCTTATTTAGTTAGCAGCCTTTTAGCCTTCACTGGATTTGAACACTTCCAGTGAGCTGTCCCCCTCCAGTTTGTTTGCACTGGGTACTTTCTCTGTAGATGGATGGCTTTATAGTGGCGGATCAAATCTTGTTTTGTTGGGCCTCTGATCTAACCAGGCCTCTCAAAGTTTGGGTCCATCTTATGACCTGATTCTGCTCCCAAGAAAGGCAGCGGCAAAACAATCCCACTGACGTCAATGGGAGCCAAAACTGGCAGTTCACTGAGATCTGGATGATCAGTTAGGGATTAGAAACCATCATAACAGGCACCCCCACCCCTAAAACAAACACTGGGTTTCTTGTGTGTATTCTGTCATTCCACATGGAAAGTAGCATGTCCCCAGCAGTGCCCCAGCAGCAACATCATAGGGTGGGATGGCCTCTCTGTAGCCCTGGGTCAGGGAATGGTCCTGGAAGGGGACTTGCCGCACCACCTAAGTGAAAAACCTGGCTGGGGATCCCTGCTATGTGGACAGAGGCTGAAGTCTTAGGAGGGGCCAGATGCAGGACCTACTTTACCTGGTTTGGTTGGTGATGAACGGTGTTTGCATTTGAACAATACATGCATCTCTGGGAGATGGAAATCCTGACACTGTTGGAAGTATTACTAATGCAACAGACTGGTGAGTCAGCTATATGAGTGTGGGGAAACTGAAGCACGGACAATGAAGCATCCCAGAGTACTAGAGAACCTCTGGCATTCAAGATGAGGACTGAGGGGTATTGATAGGAGAGTACTTGGAAGCTAACATACCTCCTAGCCACAGCACAATACTATGCAATGCTATTCTTTCTTTCATACAAACAGTATCCCCAAATGTCCTACTAATACAGCACAAGAGTAAAACAACGGACGGAGAAGGAAATTCATCAGTGCACCTTGCTCCAGTCAGTGCTACTAGCTCTTTACTTTCATAAGCGCTGACATGCATCAGATTCCCTCACAAAATGCAGAAATAAAAAGAAGGAAATTAGCTAAAAAGTATCGGCCAACTCACTGGTTTAATCCTCCCACAGCGATGTAGATAGTGCCTACGTTTCGCTAATCTGCTGAGTTGGACTCTCCTAAGCATGTTATGAAACAATGCGGTGTATAAAGTTTGCCTTCCCCAGTTTCATACATTTCAGACTAACGATCCCCAGCAGATGGCTTCTAATCATGGTTGGGATCACACCACTGCAGTGCTGATGCTGATGCTGGCTCAAGATGGCGTTCTCGAGGGATGCACTTCGTTAAAGGGCCTGTAACAAAGGCAAAGGGGGGAGCGGAGGGTGTCTCGGCAGATTCAACAGGCTCTTGCTGGATTTTTCTCTGTCTGTCTCCATCACTCTTCTTCCTTCCTTCCTCTCTACTCTGTAATCCGTACAATGAGGCAGAGCCATCCTTAAAGTCTCGCAAAGCCAGTAGCCTCTGGCCTCCCCAACTCGGGGAGTTCCCATTGGAATGAGGGGCCTCAGCTTTCCTTAAAAAAACACCAGACAGTCCCTAAGGCGGAAGGGAACAAACAGCTGCATCCAGCTTCTGCAGCCCACGGCTGGCCACAGACTTGCTGAAAAGCTCTAAATTGTATTGAGACACGGGAGGTGAGGTCATAAGTTTTGTTGGCCCAATGTCTGTTGGTGGAAGGGACACGCTTTTGAGCACCAGAGCTCTTCTTCCGGTCTGGGGAAGGTAACCAGGGGGTCTGGGCTAAATACGAGATGGGACAGATTGTTAAGCATAAGGGGTTCACAGATAAAGGGGCATTCTGAGGGACAGCTCTGTGTCCCTTCATACCTCCCGCACCTTGCCTCTCTCACACGGCTAGCAACGGCACTGCACACTAAGTATTGTTATCAGGAGCAGGACCCTCTTTGCTAGGCCCTGCACAATGGAGGTGGGCAGACAGGGCCCCCCGGCCCCTTCCAGGCTAAGGGCTAGACGGGGACTTTGCAATCTGCCCTGCTGCAGCACTGCAGGATCCTGACTCCCTTCTCCCTTCTTGTTGTTCTTCATGGAGGGACACCCCACCAGCCCTTCCCTCGGGCAGCGTCCTCCCCGCCACGCCACCAGCTCACTTGTGCAGGCCAGCGCTGTGGTGGGGCGGGGCAGCACGAGCTCCACCCACTCCCCACCCTTGCCCGCCCTAGTCCCTGCCCACTTGCATGTGCGCAGGGATGGTCATCCTCACGCTGGGACCATGAGGCAGGCAGCCTGTGCAGGGCCGTAAGTAGGGGCTCCCAACGTAGCCCTATGGAATCCTCAGCAAGATCCCTCCACACAGCCGTGAAATACTGGGGTGTCTGCCTCCCTCCTGCTGGGGCCGAACCAGTGTATTAACTCCCAGCCCCTTTCCTAGCACAACGTCATTCTTTTAAATTCTCTTGACACCTTCTGACAGATCGCTGGAATGGCATCCTCGCAGCAGGCTGCATCATTGCCGCCAAAGACTATAACGGCCCATAATTGTGGGCCATCTGGAAAACTACCAGCCGGTGTAAATGCTTTGCCGTGTGCTCTAATACGTCTGCGCTGCACGAGTGGGGAGTGGGCTTTCGAGCCTGAGCTCCCTCCCGAGCCACGAGGCCACAGCGCTCTCTGCACAGCTGTTTGCACAGCACGAGCATGAGCTCCAGAAGCCCGAGTCTGCAGACCTGGGCTGGGAAGCTCCGGGCCGCAGGCACTGTCGATGTACCCAGAGAAGGCGATCAAGAAGCACAGCCCGAAAGACCAAGATATTGGACTGTGAGGCCTGCCCGCCCCATCACAGGTCTCTCAGACACCGGCCTTGTGCTGTGTTACTGTCACTCCTATCTCTGCAACATGGCCGCAATGAGTGGTTCAGGGGAAGGCTCCATTAGTCAGTGGAGGCAGGACCTGCTAGCGTGTCACAAGAGCCTTGTCCCATGGAGGCACTACTGTTATTCTTAGTCATGTTTATTATGGGAGAGCCTACGGGCCTACCCAGAATGGGGCCCACTGTGCCGGTCACTGTGCCGTGTCACCGGCAGTCCCTGCCCCGAAGAGCTTACAGTCTGAGAGAGAAGCCAGGCACAGGAAGGGGTAGAACACGCGAACAGAGTGAGCAATGATGTGACAACTGGCATGTTAGTTCTATGAGTCTTTGGGGGAGGTTTAAATTCAGAGGGGAGCAGCTAAACGGGAAGGGAAGGGGGGCAGAAGGGGCGGCGGGGGAGAAGAGGGTAAGAGAGGCAGGTATACGGTCAAGCTGTGGGAGCAGGAGGGCTGGAGCAAATAGCTGACCAGCACAGGGCAGAGAAAGTCCACGCAAACTGCAGGAAGTTATCCCAACGTCCAGAGGTTCCTGCTGCAGCTGTTTCTGCTCCCACTGGCTGCAGCTTTTGGCTAGCTCCTCTCTGCAGTTCTCCCACATGGCAGGCAGAGGGAGGCCTAAATAGCTCCCATGGAAATCAGTAGCAACATTTCCACTGACTTCCATGGAAACAGGATCAGGCCCTAAGATGGGTGGGCTCTCCATCCATCCGGCCCTCACAGAAGCTTGCTTGGAGGCTGCCGGCTTGAAGGATGCTGAACGTGGCTGAGATATTCAGCGGGTCGAAGGGATGGTTTTGGCTAAGACACACGAGGAGGCTCTCATCTGACAGAACACGGGCTAGTAATGCTCAGCAAGGAACACGTGGAGGAGCTGTAAAGTACACGGGCAGGTCTGGGGAACCTCCCTGCGACTGGAATCTGTCAGCTGCCTGTGGGGCTCTCAGCTCAGCCTGCAGTGGGGGAATCATACGAGACACATATAGCGGAAGTCACCCGGCTCCCTCGTCCTCACCCACCCCAGAGCACTTTCATCTCCATCCCCAGCACATCTGCCTTCTCCCCACTGGCCCGAGATCATTTCTGGGACTGTGGCACAGAGCCCCTCCTGCAACCCTTGTCTTCAAAGGAGGCAGTTCCTCTTGCCAGCACTTCAGAGCCACTGCTCGACCTTTACTCAGAGAAACGGCCACCCTGGTAATGTAACCCACCTCCTTCAGAGGGAAGAGCTGCAGGGACTTACGCGGCTGCTTTCTGCTGAGACGGACTGGGGTCCGGTGGGGATTTCTCTGCTCTTGCTGCTGCATTAACCTGCCTCCACCCAGAGAAGGGCAGCAGGTGGATCAGATTCACCCGACTCAGCGTTTGCAGCACAGATACCATTCGCAGCCGTTCAAACTCCTTATGAATTTTTTAGAGAAGCCCAAAGTGCCTGCTGAGTCTGCCAATCAGCTACGGTAGATTAATGAAAGTTAGTTTAAATTATTAAAGCACAGCCGGGTATTAGGCTGAGGTGGGGGGCGGGGGGAGGGGCGGTGGAGAGTGAGAGTTGCCAATTTCTCTTATAAAACGGAAAGAATTAAATACCAAGCGCCCAACAAAGAACACATTGCCATAGGTCAGGCCCCAGGTCAGAGAGCCTTCCGGGAAGAGATTATCTGATGCATTAGGGGAATGACCAACCCTCCTACTTACTGCTTGGCACCTGCTCAGTTGTCTTGCTGGGTAGAAGCTCGAAGGACTCCACAGATCGCATATTATCCAGAGGCTGTGCACATGCACTTTGCAGAACAAGAGCCGGGCTAGAAATTCGTCTATCTGTAAAAAGGGAATAATGAAACTGACCTTCTTTGTAAAGCCCTTTGAGATCTACAACTCAAAAGCGCTATAGATGAATGTATTCATCTCCACATATCCATATTGTCCATCCACGTGTCTGTCTGTCTATGCACTCCCTCTCCATCGCTGTCTAGAGAGATTGACACAAAGAGAAATTTGTGCTGTTTGTTTCACTCACGTCCTTGTGTCCTTTAGCAATCATCACCTGCACGGGACACACAGGACTGGAGCAGCTGCAGGCAATCTCATGGCACCTGGCAGTCAGGCTTTGCTCTTCTTCATCACAGCTGCTGTCCTCTTGGTAGTGTTCATTCGGAAGCTGGTCATCTTGACCTGGGCCTGATGCCTTAGCAAACAGCCGGTTTTGCATTGCGTTATTGAAACGGAACCCCTGGATTCTGAACTCGGCCCTTGTTGCTACCAATTCAGAGGGGCAGAAGGGTTACATATGGTTGGGTGTATTTTAATTTAATTCACTTTTTTTCCTTGCTGATGCCCAGAACCATAGACAAGCAGTTACAGATCAGGTGGCATGCAGCCAGGGTTTTGTTCGGGGATCTTAAAACGTAGACAGCTCTGTCGTTCCAACTAATCTGCAGTTCGTTTGTCCAGGCGCATGAAAGAACTCCAGAGATGGTGGAGTTGAGGATGAGTCATTTCCAGCATTCACTGCTGGCACAGTAAGAAGCAGCCCTACTACACTTCTTGGAATCACTTCTCTACAGTCACAGATGCAGAGCAGCTGCCTATCCCGGATGCCATACAAACTGGAGAGGGCTGTTGTACTTTGCTGTACATTCATCTAGAATCCCCTTCACCTGGCTGTGATCAGCAAGTGAGTTGGAGGTGGCCACACTGAGATTAATGCTGAGAATTGCTGTAGTGACCGAATTTGCATCTGAGACAGGAAATAGACGTCTATGCATTATGCAGGGTGGGAAAAGAAGACAGCAGGATGCACACAGCCACATCCATCCTGAATAGTTCCAAAAAAGATCAGTGAGAGCTTGGCTGTGCTGTGCCAGAAACATATAACTGTCCTAGGAACATCCCATGCCACTGCGGACGTTCAGTCATGCAATGAGAGCATATTTCCTTCTCTCCTTTGCTCAAATCATCCCAGCCTTCTAACTCTAATAGTAAGCTCCAGCCTTCAGAATCAAAGCAAGCCTACTATATAATAAGGCCCTGCATGTTACGTGGGAAGCTGCACCTAAGCTATAGAGCATGAGGGGTAAAAACATACTTTAAAAAAAAGAAAGCCGAGACTCCAGAGTACCCTTCCATTTCAAGGAGAGGATTCTGCAGAGATTTGGGAGTTTTCAAATGTGTGTGTCCTTAATTGTAATCAGCAGTGCCAAGTGCAATGTTTGCCACAGAGCACCGTTCCAGTTTTCACAGTCTATCCCCCAGTTTTCAGCTTGGCCCCAGTTCACTGAAAGGTTTACAGCAAACCCGGACCCAGTCTGGAGTGACCTTGGAATGGATCCATTTATGGTTTTGCAGGAAAGGGTCCAAGCCACAAAATGTGGATCCAAATCTGGATTTACAGACACCTTGCTAGTTGGGTGAGAACTATATTTCAGGATGTTCAGATCCAGGGTTCTGGTCTGGGAACAGTCCATGCGTCCATGTGATTTTGATGTGAAACCCTGCGAAATTGAGTTTGAGATGCAAACAAAACGAAGAACTCTGCGTGAAATTCACTCAACATGACAAACCAACACTAATGGGATGTGAATCCCAAGTGGATCCAGATCTGAATTTCTCCACTTATCATGTCCCTATGCTGGGCCAAACCAGAACCCCTGAACTTTGGGGAAGTTCTGATTCCAGATCAAAAATTCACAATGTAGGCCCCATCTCGAATTCTAAGGCACAGGTTGCATTAGAATCATGCTGAGTACACAGAACCAGCTATGAGTCATGAGCGCTTCTGAATCAAATCCTTAGAGTTTTTAATTTCCCTTTCTCTGAAACCACATTGTTAATTACTGCACCACGTGTAGAATGCTCCCAATACATCATCTGCGGTTTCTCTAGCAGCTTTCTGTGGAAACATAATTGGGATTGTCAAACTTGCCTTTGCTTAAGAACTTAAACAGTGACCTTCAAAGGGAGCGCTGAGTTTAAGCCTTGTTTAGTTTCTTTCTAATCTGTAAAGAAGGTCTGAGAAGTTTTGATTTAAGAAAATCTTTTGGTTCTTCCTTGATTTTGCTGGAGTTCTCACTGGAGTACCAGTGAAGTGGAGTTGGAGCCTTCTCAGCTCTTAATTGAATCATTATTTTTCTCTCAACTGTTTATTCAGCATTTGAATTAAATGGGCATTAACCAAAAAAACAAAACAAAACAATAGTCTGCCAAAAATCCTTTTCCTCTTTCAACTGCTCCAATTTCACTTCCTGGGTACTTGTGATATCAAACAGGGCAAACAAGCACTGCATCTCAACTGTAAATTGCCAGCAGAAAAAGATCGATTGAAAAAATAGTCAGCCCTTTTAAACATTCTTTAATGATCATAAAGAAACAAAACAGGGCCATAAACGTACTTTTCCCCTTTTCTCAGGTCACTTATAAGGAAAAATAGCGGGTAGAAAATGAAAACTGAACATTCAAAAGCAAGGGCAAAATTCTGCCCTTGGACGCCCAGCGCTGAGACACGCCAATACGGTGATAAGACCCACAATGCAACAGGCTGCTAAATCCAAATACGGATGAATGAAGAGGAGATGCACACACTAATGTCTGCCACCTTTGCACATTCAGCCACTTTAAATCTCAGCTGTGGGCTAGTGGGGCTTTTTATCTCATTTGGAAATGGTGCAGAGGTTCTCATGGATCCTGCAAACCACAAGAGTTAAGCTTGAGATCTGAGCACTGTACCATGAAGAGATGCTTTAATTTATATATGTCTGGAATATCATGGGCCTGACTTTTAAACAGCTTCCAGTTTTCCAGGTAGTTTTACAGGCACCGTTGACTGTGGTAAATGCACCCAGTTACTTAATTGTTGCAGCAAAATCAGAGACTGAATCGAGGCCTGTAACGGGGTCAGCACCCGCCTCTCATGCGTGCCCCTTTTCTCTGGCCAATACTGCCTGCAAACACAGTTCTTTTCACAGGGCAGCACCTGACTCTCGTGAGCACCCCCGGTCACTGGTCTTCGGCAGCTCAGCCCTCCGTCCGAGCCGCACGTGCTGTCCCCCCTTCCGGGGTATACAGGCTTCTTCCCCGCGGCCCTGCCTTCTTCAACCACCCAGCCGAGGCCCATCTCGGTACCTGGGGTCCTTTTCAGCAGCCCTCCCTGGGCTCAGTCTGCAACCAGACCAGCAGGGCCCATCTCGGTACCTCGCCTGGTCTAGCCAAGTCCAGGCTCAGTCCCCAGGCCTCAGCCACCCGCACTGACCTTTTCATGGCCCTGCTGCTATTCTATCCAGCCAGCCAGGCACCTGGTCTTTGGCAGCCTTCCCTGGGTTCAGTCCTGCCTGGTGAGCTCTCTGCAGTGAGCTGCCTATGGCCTGTGCTCATCTAGCCAGCATTCCATGTACAGAGTTTGCAAGAGCGGGGACCTGGTCTGCAGCGACTGTCCTGCTTTGAGTTCTGCTTCCACCTACATCTCAGAGCAGAATATGGCAAGTGAATAGCAATCTGGAAAGTCTGCACTTATATAGGTTTACACAGCAAGTCTCAGAGCCTGGGTCAACTGACTTGGGTTCACGGGGCTCGCACAATGGGGCTAAAAGACACACCAGGCACCCACCACTTACTAGGGGGCATCGTTTGCTTATCATGATTAGTTGTTACTAGGAAGTATCATTACATGTGGGAGTTCCGTGGGAGATCGTGTTGTCTAGTAGTTAGAAGGCAGGACTCCAGACTCCCAGGATGGTGCTCCATTTTGCTTTGCACTGTAAGACAGACTCTGCCCTGGCCTGTTCCATTTCCAGCTGAGCCACTGACTTGCTGGCTGATCTTGGGAGTTGTGAATGCTCAGAAGCACTGAAAATCAGGCCCTTAAATGCTCTGTGCCTCAGTTTCTCCAGATGTAAAATGGGGATAATATTACTCCCCCATCATCGGAAAGCACTGGGATGATCCTCAGATACTGCTGTTTGTTCATTTTAACATGCCTTGTTTGTCATTCTGTGCACTTCTCTTCCCCTGAGGGGCATCCATGCCTCTGGGGCTGATTAACTTTGTGATGTATCTTCCCTACTTTACAATGTATTTGAATCAGTTGGAATAACACTCTCCCGTTTGGCCGTGTTGCAGCTCTAATTGCACAGAGGGGATTTTGGTGCCTTCATAAGCTAGGAGCGCAAAGCTTGTGATGTGGTTATGAAAAAGTGCTTATTTTCCAGTTCCCATTCTTGTTCAGTGACTGATGTCAATGCTGAGCCAGGGACACCCGGCAGGTACACAGTAACCGTGTTCTTCGGCAGGGTTTGGGGATGTACAGGACTTTGGAGATGAAATGCCAGGCTGCGGGGAGAGAAGAGAAGCAGAAAGATGGCAGGAGCGGGGAGAGAAATACAAGAATGCGGAGACAAGAGAAACATACAGATGGGGAAATAGCATTTCAAGCTCTGCAGAACTGAAACGGAGGCATTAATTCCATGTGGAGGCTCTGGCATCTCAAGCTTCACTCTTGTGGTTTATAAAATCACTTAAGACCCCGACTGGACTTGCAGCTTTGTTATCCACAGCACACTCGCAAGTTAAAAACTAGAAGGCAAAAGGAAAAAAACAAAAACCTGAGCCGTGGAGCTGTTTCATATCTGGAGGTGGAGCACCATGCTGTGTCCTTACTTCATGGGCTGCACTAGGCAGTTCCCTGTTGTTTATTCACTGCATGGGAGGCAGCGTGGTCTGGGAACAAGACTGGGCACCAGTTCTGTTCCTGTGGGGCTTTTGGCCTGCGTTGTTTGGTTAGATGGTAAGCCCCTGGGAGGCGGGGAATGACTTTTCTTGTAAGTAAGCAATTGTATCTGGTGCAAAGGAGAAAAGGGCAGGGGACACGTGTGGATGGTAAGAACGTCTCTTACTATAATTAAGCTTATTGTAAGCTCTTAGGAGCAGGGACTGTCTGTGCATGGATAGCACTTAGCACACTGGGGCGCAGAACCGGGGTAGGAGCGCCTGTAATACAGTATTAGCTGTCTCTGTCTTGGAGGACTCAAACAGTCCTGATCAGCTGTTCGGATGAAGGCAGGGCACAAGCACCTATGCATGTCAACTTTGGGGATCACATCCTTTCGAGTAAGGCTCGGGTTCTCAGGACAAAAATAGCACTCATCAACGCCATTCCGATTGGCTGTGCAATCTGTCTTTAACCAGGAATGGCTCCTCCAGCCCCACAGCTGTGTGGCTGGTGGGACAAGATGCTATCCACATCTCCTCCATCTCCCAGGAAATGGACATCTGAAGTGTGCCCGAACTCCTTTTCCCCAGGCCTGGCTAACATCTGTGTGCTGGGAACGTGGGGTGAACATCCTCTTTGCCTTTCCCTGGGCTCATGTCACAGCAATATTCCTTAGCCCAGGAAGACGGGATGGGAGTTCATGGGTGCTGCACCTGACTCTGCCAGGGGAGGCACGCTAGAGCTGCGGGGGGCACTTTCACCCATGGACAGGCTGGGCGTGTTTTCTCTGCCGGCACTCAGGGAGATTATGGTGCTTAGCATTAAGCTCCAGGCCTCTGAATGAACATACGCAAGGCAACAGAAACCTCCCTATAACCACTGCCTGCTGATTGCCTAGATTAGAGAACTATGCCTGGAAAGTTTGCTGGCGTCTGAAGCCTCGTTATCAGAAAGCAAACAGCATTCACCCCTTCCAGCTGTAGCCAATTAGTTCATTTTAATCATTTCATTGCATTATTGTTGTGATTAACTCATGTTATTTCATATGTAATTAACGTGTGATGAATAGATTTACGTTGTAGGTATAGGAATAGCTATAATTACGCTAGGACCATCTGAGTATAAGATTGACAAGTATTTATAAGTGATGAGTGTGTTTTAGATATAGAAGCAAGGTGAAGCAAAGCCTACAGGCTAAGGCCTGTAATATTTCAGCTTAGCCATATAGGCCTCAGGCCTAAGGAGGCTTAACAGAAGTAGGTGACCCAGGAATCACCCTGTACCAGTAAAGTTACAAGATTACTGGAAAGAATGTGCCTGTGCCAATAGGTGAGGTTTGGGAAAATACGCCACAATGTGCCTGTCTCGCCCTTGCGACACCCAACTGTAACATCGTGGAAAGTTTTGCTCTTACTGCAGGTTACCATGGGAACATGTTTCCGTAGATGGTAATGAGATGCTAATAAGAAATAAAGGGAACTAAGAGAACAACCTATGAAAAGGAGGGTGCCCCAACCTTTATGGGGTATGGAAATACAGATAAGGAAACGGGGGTTGGAACCCTCATGCATATGCATAAGGTGCTAGATACAGTCACGACACAGGCTGAAAGGGGTTCTCCGCTAATGTTATGGAGGGAACAAGCAAATCAGGAAGACTCCATCAGGAAACACCCCCTCTATCGGCGACAGCCTGTTGAGAGAACCATCCAACACTATGATCACTTGGGTATGAGAGTCTGACTACAGCACTAGCTGTCGCATGGGCTCTCTCAGGGTTTGTGTATGTATTTGTGATTGTAATACTGGTTATCTGACAAACTTTCTTTCTTGTGGCTGTGTGTGTGGTCGCTGTATTCATTCTTTGTGAACGCCTAGAGTCGCCCTGGGTGCCTCTCAGCCTGCTGATCTTACAACTCTGGCAACACAGGCTGGACTCCCTCACCAGGCACAGGGGGCTTTAACACAGAACTATCAGTTCAATTTAAGGATCAGAGGGGTAGCCGTGTTAGTCTGGATCTGTAAAAAGCGACAAAGAGTCCTGTTGCACCTTACAGACTAACAGAAGTATTGGAGCATGAGCTTTTGTGGGTGACGAAGTGGGTATTCACCCACGAAAGCTTATGCTCCAATACAGCTGTTAGTCTATAAGGTGCCACAGGACTCTTTGTCGCTTTTTACAGTTCAATTTAAGTAAAGGCTACACAGCCACAAGGTGGAGCATGGTCATCTTGTCGGTGCTGAGGAGCTAATTCAATGGGTGATGCTAGTGGGAGTCCTCCCTCAAGGCAAAGCTTTTGTTAATGTTGGGGAGGATTTTGCCTGAGTGAAAACTGAGGCAGAGCATCAAGGATTGGCCCTTGCAGGATACAGGGTGGGCATCTGTGTGCCAGATTTGGCTTCCCACTCACGTGTGCCGGGGAGGGGTTAGACCACAAAAAGGGAGGTCTTGCTTCCATCCACTGTCCCTACTCTCAGCGGTTGTTGGAGTCTGGAGTGGCTCTTCGAACTCACCTCCCATAGTGGCATGGTGCCCAAACACGGACACTACAGCATCAGCAGGTGTATTGGAAACCAGCTCCTGTTTGCTCCCGGTGGTGGCAGGTGTGATGCTACGGCCCTGGACGCCATTCTGCTTCCTCCACACATTGCTGTGTGTCTGACACGGTGATTGATTGTAATCCTTAGGCCCCACTTCTGCAACGCTGTCACGCTTCCTCACACTTCAGCTTTCAGTGGGAGGAGCTTCCCAGAGTGACACTTTGCAACAAAGCAACATTCTTGCTCATTAAAACATAGCTGATGGGGCCTTGGTAACAAGAATAAAATCTATCTAGTGAGATTCTCCAGAGGGAATTTAGTAGCACAATTAACCTGAGGAGAGAAAAGTTTGCTGCACTAGCAATTGCTGAGGAAACAAACTGGATACACAGGCAGTCACTCTTTGCTAGATCGGTACCTTTTCTCACTGTATGGAATAGACTGAAAACTGATGTTTCTTTTTAAAGCCAGGAGACACTGATCCTGTGATGTTCTGCTCTGGTGGGTTGATTTCTGATAGATCAGATGGCAGTGCTGTCTCAGAGAGAAGCACAGTGTTATGGCATAGCTATAGTCTGACTGCATTATTTGGCCTATATTTTCAAAGCCTCTGAAAATGCATTCTCAGCAGCGGCTTGCAAGTGCATCCCTCCGTATTTGGGTTTTCGTACATATTCATGGGTTTGCCTGCTAATATGGAGAGTGTCATTTTGGAGGCCTTTTAGAAATCTGGCTCATTGCATATTCCAGCCAATCAGAGACTAGATTAGCCCCCCTTTTAAGAAACAGGGAGTTGGAAAGCCCACATTACCTTTACGTACAAGCTGGTACTGACCAGGGTAGCGGAGGGGGTTGCAGGTTAGGTTGGAGGTGCACTGGCACATCTGCATGGGGAAGCTTGGAAATCACCCACTAATATATTACTTGACTTCAGCCAGTGTTCTCAGTCACTCTCTTTCACAAGCACTAGCTGAAGTCAAGTGATATATTAGTGGATGATTTGCAAGCTTCCCCATGCAGCTGTGCCATTTTAGGGTCCATTATTAAATTAGTTCCCAGCCTGTGCAGCCCTGAGCACCTGATTCCCAGTATCCTTGCTGGAATTCAGTTTCTCCAGCTTGCCTCTTGCTTTGTTCACCCCAGGCGAGCGTCAGCCCTGGCAAGCCAAAGGGGCGCATGTGTTGGTGTCAATCGGATGCTCGCTCCAAAATAGCCATGAGCACATTTTCCTGCCAGTGCCAACTGCTTCTCTGTAGAGGTTTCCTAACTCTGACAAGGCCTCAGACCAGTTCTGATTCATACTTTGTCCAGGAGAGCACCAGCTGGTCTTATTGCCTGCACCAGAACAGCTCCCTTTTTATTTTAGAGCCTCAGTGACGCTGTGTCACGTTTATAAATGTGCCACTCACATGCACCCAGGGCCGGCTCCAGCGTTTTTGCCGCCCCAAGTGGCAATAAATAAATAAAGAAAGAAAAGAAGAGAAAAGCCACGATTGGCGGCAGCTCTACCACTGCTGCTTCATTCTTCAGCGGCAGGTCCTTCCCTCCGAGAGGGACTGAGGGACCCGCCGCCAAATTGCCACCAAAGAGCCAGACGTGCCACCCCAAGCACCTGCGCTGGTGCCTGGAGCCGGCCCCGCATGCACCTAATGTTCTTGCTATTCTGAGTCCCCCTGCACTGCACATGCCTGTTGAGCCATGTTCGATCTAGGGACTGGGCTTAACCAGTTCCCTGGATTCGAGCATCCCTTGTCCTTTGGAGCATTGATTTTGCAGTTGTGTGGATACAGCTGGCCACTTTCCGTGAGCAATCTCCTGTCTGCAGGCACAAGTGCAGGGTTGTGTGCATGCAAATACCAGTCCGGTGGCTTCTTAAAAATGCAGCCTTGGTTTAAATAAAGTGCTTCTGCTCGTAAAGCAGACTGGGAGCTGGGTCAGGGCTTGCCACACTGGGGGCCTGAATTGCCAGTGTCACAGATGCTGTGCCTTTCAAGATGGACAACAAAGCTTGTCTAGTGGTTAGGAGACTTGCTTAGGCCTTGGGAGCCCTGGGCTCAAATCCCTGCTCTGCTACAGATTTTCCATGGGACCCTGGGCAAGTCACAATCAATTATTTGAAATCAATGGGCATTAGGTTCCTAAATATCTTTGAGGCTCTGGAAATGGGATCTCAGTTGCCCAACCATACAATGGGGATAACAGACACACACGTGCACACACACACACTGTCACTGTGGATGTTGCACCAGTTTATTGGTAAAATTAACATGAAGCCTCACAAACGCTGGAACATGCTTTTCCTTTTAAAGAATTTCCACTGGACCTTAATGGTTAGCATCCAGTCGTTGACATATAAACTCTTACAAGCTGATGTGCAGACATGCGCCTCAGGGAGAAGATGGCAGCATCCTGGTGACGGGGATGGTTTCTGCGCGATGCACTGGGAGCCTACAATTCATTTGCCAGCCTTTTGGGCCTTCTGGGCTGACTTGGTGACCTTGCCGGCACCACCGCTCTTCTTCTCCACGTTCTTGATGACGCCGACGGCCACGGTCTGCCGCATGTCGCGCACGGCAAAGCGTCCTGCGGGGTGGGGGGAGGGAGAGGAAGGAGGTGGCGTGAGAACAACAGGCGCATGTTGCTGTCTCTTTAACACTTGGAGATCCCCATTTCAGATTAGACCTAGAGACCCCTTCTGACCAGTCCATGCCCAGAGCAGGCAGATGGTGGTCAGACTAGAACAGAGGAGGAAGGATGGCTCAGTGGTTACGGCACCACCCCAAGGCAGGGGAGACCCACATTCGATTCCCTGCTCCAACAGATTGTGTGTACGATTGAGTCACTAAACGTCTCCGGGCCTCAGTTTCTCTCTGTAAAATGGGGACAATAGTCCTGCTTGTCTCACAGGGAGTATGGTCTGTTAACAAGTCTGAGGTGCTCAGATAGCACATAATGGGGGCCTGGTAAGTACCTAAGACAAACAGACCTGCAGTAAGGAGGGACAGTGGGCTGCTCTAGAGGAACAAGGCATCTTGTTCCACCAATCAGCAAGAGCCGGGCGTGTTGCGCACTGCCCCCCGGGGAGGCGATGAAGAGCCCTCACAGTTACGGATGGCAGCTCCAGGCTAATGCCTCATTCAGAGCCCTGCACCTCCAAAGGAGCCCTGCGCTGCACAGGAATGCCCCCTGTGCTCTGAGATTTGGTTGCCAGCTCCTCCCTCTCACTCAGTGAAGGGGCCATTCAGTGGCGTTGTCAGTCAACCCCCCAGGCTTGGCTGATTCAGGCCCCTTCAAGACTTAAGGCATCTCCTGAGCCAATATAGCATAAGGAAGGGCAATTCAAGGACAGCATGACCTTGGTGCAGGTGCCTATCGCAGACCTCATGCAGTTCCTCCTTTGCTCCATGTAACCCTATTTCCTTAGGATTTAGTGTGGCTGATTGAGAACCGGACAAACAAACAAACGTCAATGAAATTGAGAAAAACAGCTGATATTCCTGTCCATTCTACAACCAGTTCCAGATACTAAGCACCACCCACGTGGGCCACATGAGCCCTGCAATGCGATCCCAGGGCTGCGCTCCTCTTAGATTTAGCTGAGACTACAGATCCCAGCATGCAATTAGGCTGAGACTACAGATCCCAGCATGCAATTAGGCTGAGACTACAGATCCCAGCATGCAATTCTTCCTCTACACTCTAGTGGGGCTGTGTGAGGTGTGCACAGATTGCACCTTGCTATTAGCTGTATGAGCAGGTGCACTAAACTCTGCTCTAGGCAAATAAGCAAGGCCTGCAAGTTGCTACAGAGCTGCCAATCAGGCTCTCAATTGGGAAAGGTACATAGATACCACTTCACTGAACACGTACCCTGTTATTGGTACTTCTGTCCTCTAAGCAAGGAGTGAAGGTTATATGGGAATTGTTGCTGGGCTAAGTAATCTAAACTCATGGTTATTATCAAGCTAGCCTTCGCACTGTGGCTCAGTGAAGTGAAGATTCTGTAATCACCCCGTTATTAAAGTGTCACTAGAGATTTGTGCTGTGCAAGTTAAAGCATTACCACATAAATACATCCTGCTGCACGACAGCATCCAAACGGATCTGCTTTAACACATCCCCCTTTGCAGGAGCTGGGACTCCTTGCCCCAGAACGATCCATCCCACTGAGTACAGTAGCCTGTTCGCGGATGACACACTTTGTTAGCTGCCAGGATTTGATTTAGACCAGAGAACCCCCATAATTCACGGCCCGCATCATAAACGCTACGTCATCAGACTGAGAGAGACTCTAAGTAGCTCAAGTGTCTTTCCAGTTAGGGACCTCTTCACCCTGATGTGACACGTGGTTTCCGGGAGGTAACAACTGACCACGGCCTGGGAAATAACCAGCTCTGAGCCCACCTTTTGTGTAGAGTAGGAGCGGGAGGTAAACAATGAACCCGTTGTCTCACCAAGGGGTGGGTACTGGGAGAAGCTCTCCACACACATCGGCTTCCCAGGGATCATCTCCACAATGGCGGCATCTCCGGATTTCAAGGATTTGGGGTTGTCCTCCAGCTTCTTGCCGGAGCGTCGGTCGATCTTCTCCTTCAGCTCAGCGAACTTGCAAGCGATATGCGCGGTGTGGCAGTCGATGACAGGGGAGTAGCCAGCGCTGATCTGGCCAGGATGGTTCAGAATGATCACCTGGAACACAGAACAAAACGGAGCTCGCCAGGGTACACTGAGGCAAAACCAGTGAAGAAAACGCCTTGCCGCTCCCACGCAGCCCAAGTACACAATATGTTGTGGGGGCAGGGAGTGAGACGATACTGCCATCTAGTGGCTCACACTCAATGACAATAAGAGACTCATTAACAGCTCTCAGAGTTCTCCCTTAGCTTAAGCGCTAGGAGGCCTGTATTTTGGATGCTGACGGGCCAGCGTTCTAGTCCCAGCTCCCTGGGCTGGGTGTGAGCGAGAGATTCATCTGGTAATTGTCTCATCGCTGGAGAACATCCGTTTGTTACAAGCCCTCTCCCGGCCCAGCCTTCATAGAGACCCATAGAACCTCGCCTCAGCTCCCCCGCCTTGATGGAGAAACGCTGAAGGGGAAAATACGACAGTTCTAACAAGCAGCAGTGGGGACTAGGGCCCATGAAAAGCCAGCCATGCCCAGTTTGGGTTTAAACCAGGAAAGTAGAAACATGGCATAAGTGACCTGAAAGGCTGGTATACACGGGTACATAAAAATCTCCGAAGTTTCAGCTGCATACATGGAATCCGCTATGCTTGCTGTCCCTAACGTGCCGAGTAATGTTGCTGTGCACTGTTCTACAGCTGCTGCGTTCCACCCCAGAGGTGGCTACATTTCAGTAGTGGTGAAAGTGATTCTTATATATGCATGTACATAGCTTGAACACCAGGTAGTTAAGAGCTCTGGAATCTTCCTGGGAGAAAGGCACTACATAAAGCCTTCACCTCAAGCTGGCTGTGATAGTCTCTACCAGTCTTTCAGAAGTGCTGCTGCCTGGGGCAGCCCTTCTTGAGATGATCTTATCCATCCCGGCACCCTGATGTACCAATAGGCAGGCCTTGGGTTTGTTCCGTACCTGTGACCAGAAAGTCCCCAGCTTGTCCATGCATGCACTAATGGATGTAACTCTCACAGACCCCCGTTACCTGGTCACTGTTCAGTGCTGCTGACCTGAGACGTGAACTGCGCTGCCTCCTGGGGCGGGTCCGACTTGCTGTCCCCGCAGACGTTCCCGCGGCGGATATCTTTGACGGAAACATTCTTCACGTTGAAGCCGACGTTGTCTCCTGGCAGCGCCTCGCTCAGAGCCTCGTGGTGCATCTCCACAGACTTCACCTCAGTGGTGATGTTCACTGGGGCAAAAGTCACCACCATGCCAGGCCGGAGGATCCCCGTCTCCACACGGCCCACTGGGACAGTACCGATACCTGCGAGGGAGGAGAGAGGAGGCGACATGAAGACAGCAGAGCTGAAAGCAATCAGCTTATCATATTCCCAGAGACTGTGGGACAGACCATCAGCTGGTGGAAAGCACTGAAGTCAGTGAAGCTATGTCAGTTTACACCAGCAGAAGATGTGGGACTATTTGCTTATTTACGGCCTAATCTAGAATCAAGGGGGCAAGATCAGCTACCAGGGCCCCTAGCAATGCCTTGCTCTGTGCCTGATAAATGATACCCATTCAGTGCGTTGAGAAACCCTCTATAGCTCAAAGAAGGGACCTCATAGCCAGGACTAGCTGTATGGCCCTGGTCATCTGAAAGAGGTTCCATTCTACCCGTGTAAAGCCTCTTGCTTTAAATTCATAGGGACAGGAAAGCAATCTCCTGAGCTGAATATTGCTAAGTGCTTTGACACCGGACCTGACAACGCACCTGATACTTGCTCAGAGTTAGCAACAGAACGAGAGAGGGTATTAACCAAAGGGGGGGGTCTTTTACCAACTTCCTCCATCTCAAGAGTTTGGAAAATTCCACGAGTTACGTAAGAAACACCAAGAGAAATGACTTTGCAAAGAGGCCAGGAAGCCTGGCTGGATCCGTCCCCTCCTTGGAGTCAGTTCTCATACCCCCACGGTATTGTTTTCCTCCAAACACTCGTCTTACTCCATGGGAAAACCCTCTGTATCTGTTGCTCATGCCCTTGACTGGGACCCACTAACTAATGACCATGTGATCTGCTGCGGCCGGCTAACGACTAAAAGCCCAGGCCGCAACAATGCACTTTAGGGGAGCAAAATGCAATTCATGCCTGACTTCCACACTGAGCAAGTCCTAACTAGGGTTAGGGGAGGGGCTGCAAACTGATTGTGAGAGATTCAGCAGACATTGCCTTGTGCCCTAAGCAGGAGGGACTCCTGCAAGATATTTATATCCACTGAGACATCAGTTCATCAGGGCAAAGGAGACAGTCTGGCTTAAATATCCCAGACACAGCTTGCAGGGCAGGCTAGCTAACGCGGTGTTACTGATTGACACCGGCAACTGGAAGGCACCCGACCCTGCGGGGGGAACCAGGTGCCAACAGGGCAGAGAAGGCTCTCTCAAGGGCACAGGCTATTGGCTTGCTGATCTGACTTTTTCTTCAGTGAATTTTAGTGCTTGTGCGACAGACAGCATTGGTGACACCGGGGCATAGTGCCAGCGGGCACTGGGCAAACTTCCTTCTCCCAGGGAGCTCAGCCACAGCACCTACCTCAGAGTCTCCTTGCTGTCCCGATCCTGGCCTCTAGCACAGTTTTGCTAGGGCACCTCCGACCGGGCCGTGCAGTGCCCACTGCCATTCTGGCCTGCAGCTCCTGTTAAGCACAGACTGACAGCTGTGCAAAGGTCGGTGGCCATTTTATGAGGCAGACACGTGTTCCTAGCAAGGAATCATTAACATGCATTTCCTTTTGGGCCTTAGACCAGATTTCAGCAGACCCCTGTTTCCAGGCACAATCTTGCACCCACAACATTCATGCTCAGAAAATTAATTTTGGGTGCAGATTGTGCCCCCAAAAGAAACATTCTGCAAATGCCTCCCTAAATCTCCAGCCTTGTAAAACTAGCCACTGATGGGTCTCTTCGCAATGGTCCTAACTCAATGTTCCCTTTAGCTTCTTCCAACCCTTATAGTTTTGATTTTGGGTGGAGTTTGCAAAGTCCAAATAAGTCAGCCCAATTAGACCTGGAAAATGTAGACAATAACGGTGGGGGAAATCTCTGGTCCAACCACCAGAGGGTGCTGTAATTAGGGAGAGAAGACAGCAACAGCTTTGCTCACCGCCGATCTTGTAGACGTCCTGAAGGGGCAGACGCAGAGGTTTGTCTGTAGGGCGGGTGGGAGGCAGGATGGTATCCAGAGCTTCCAGCAGCGACACTCCACTAGCATTTCCTTCCTTACGTTCTACCTTCCACCCTTTGAACCACGGCATCTGGAGAACAAAAGGGCAGAAGCATGCACTGAGCAGGCCACTTCTCTGCAGCAGAACCCTTCAGACCCAAAGACCAATAGAAATGTTCCGGCAGGAGATGAGCATGCTAGAAGCCCCGTAGCCACGTATGATTCTGGGACAGTCATTCAGCCACTGAATCTGAACCCTGTCTCCAGACAGAGAGGCTCATTTCTCTCCAGGAGAACAGAAAACTCTTTATATGAGCTCGGGTGGCAGTCACCTGCTGACCTGTCTTAATCTGCTTGACCATTTAGCAAGGAGCAATCCTTCTGCTATATCATCCCGTGTGTTAATCTAGATCTGCCTGCCTTAACTCACCAGCTGCTCCAGCAAGGCCTTCCATCCCCCATGCTCTCCTCTCATTAGGAGCAGCACACACCATATGTTAGCACAAGTAATCCAGTGACAGCCTTCTGGGAGGGAAGGACAGTGGACATGTTGGTCTTTTAATTCCCTTTGCATGCTGGGATATGCATGGATAGACTGTTCCCTCCACCCCCAAATCTGTCCCTATTCACCTTTGCCCTGATGACTCACTAAACCTCAGCTAGGGGCAGATCCAAGCCGCAAGACTGCTGGATGCTCTAGGGAGGGGATGCCCCCTATTTTGCGACAAACACAGCGGGCTCATCTACAGGCAGCGTTACAGTGGCTTAAACTTTGGGTGCAACTTAAAACTGACATCATTAAACCAAGGCAAAAGTCTGCGTGGATCCTCTGAAAATTGGTCTCAGCCTGAAGTCTGCGGATCAGGAACAGGGTTAAGCTAAGTCACTCTTAAACTGAAATAAAAGGCATCCACACAGGGGTTTGCTCGGTTTCACCGAACTGGATTAAAACCAAGTGAAACACATGCAAGTCCAGTGTGTAGAGAAGGCCAGAGAGGGGCGTGCATGGGAGGAAAGAGGGAGAAGATGAAGAAAATGGTGAGATGGGCCATTGAGAGGAAAGTTTCTCAAGTTAGAGGGAGAAACAAAGACGGATGGAAGGGAGCGCTAAAGAGGAGGAAAAGCAAGACAGGCGACCTCAGGGCCGGGCCGGGCAGGGCAGGGAGCGCTGACACGGAGGTGAATGTGCAAGATGCCTTCTAGTCTTGCCAGTCTCTCAAGTACGAGTCCACTCAAAGCAGCAGGTGTCAGTGACTGTTTAACTGCCTGATTTAATTGGCAGCTTGCTCCGGGCACTGAAGCTAAGCTCCCCCCTGAATGCCAAATCCTAGCAACCCTTGCAGGGCACCATGCCAGGAAACTCCAGCTCGTGCTTGCAATGCAAATCGAGACTGTGGCTAGCTTCTGGAAGCAAGCGGCACATTCCCAGACCTCCCTTCGCGTTTGGCTCCGTGGCCACTGATACAGAGACAGCGCGGCCACCTGCCAACCGTGCAGGACAGAATTCCCAACCGTCAGCTCTCGAAAAGAAAACTCTTCCAGAAGAGCTGCAGCAGCAACACCTCAGCTCAGCCAGCAGAGGGAGCTGAACCTTTGCACAGGCCTGACACCGTCCATCCAATAGACAGCGGTGACGCAGGGACACATGCCATCAGGTTCCTTTAACCCTGACCTTAGGGGTAACCGGGAAAACCCAGCGAGGGGAGCCCAGGTCTCCCAGTGCATTCTAAGTGCCGGACTTCCTACCCTCCAGAGCGGCTGCAGAGGTGATGCACAGCCCTGCATCTCCCACTGGCCACCTAAGGAAAAGAGCCCACAGAGTGGACTTTTTAGCATAGCAGGCAGAGGGTTGTTATTTTATTATTTGCATTACAAGAGCGAACAAGATCAGCCCCACTGTGCCAGGTGCTGTACAAACACTGGGGGAGGCAGTCCCTGCCCCGAACAGCTTACCCTCTGAAGGGACAACAGGCAGGAGGAGAAACAGAGGCACGAAGAGGGGAAGTGATTTGCCCAAGGTCACCCAGCCGCTCAGTGGCAGAGACCCAGGCCTGCAGACTCTGAGCCCAGTGCTCTCAGAAAACAGCCCATGCCCTCAGCTGGGAGTCACAAAGGAAAGAGACAGGAGAAGCAGGAGACAAGGAGTAACAGCATTGAGTTACCAGGACCTCATCCACCCCCCTCTAGAGAGATGTCTACTGACAGGCTCCTGATTCGGAGCCAATGGCCACTCTAGGTGGGTGTTCACCCCTGTGAATGTCCGAGCCGTGCCAGTCCGCTTCCCCTGTCACTTGGGAGGTCTCTGGGAGCTTCTACCTCTCGCTTCCCTGATGGCTTCGGGTGGGTGGAACAGCCCTCCGCTGCTCCCCATCACAGAGTTCAGTGCAGGACATGCCGGGGATGTGAACTGGAGCCATTCCTGGGCTGCTTTAGCTCACACCACAGAAACACGAACCCAGGAACCAATCCCTGTAACAAACCTTGTTGCCTCCTCTGTCCCCATATCTACTCTAGCAACACCATCAGAGGACCCAACCACATGAGCCACAGCATCAGGGGCTCATTCAGCTGCACGTCTACTAATGTGATATACGCCATCACGTGCCAGCAATGCCCCTCTGCCATGTACATCGGCCAAACTGGACAGTCTCTACATAGAAGGATAAATGGACACAAATCAGACATCAGGAATGGTAACATACAAAAGCCAGTAGAAGAAACACTTCAGTCTTCCCGGACACTCAATAGCAGATTTAAAAGTAGCCATCCTTCAACAAAAAAACCTTCAAAAACAGACTTCAAAGAGAAAATGCAGAGCAACAATTCATTTGCAAACTTAACACCATTAATTTGGGCTTGAATAGGGACTGGTTGTCTCACTACAAAAGCAATTTTCCCTCTCTTGGTATTGACACCTCCCCATCAATTATTGGGAGTGGACTACATCCACCCTGACTGAAATGGCCCTGTCCACGCTGGTTTTCCACATGTAAGGTAACTCCCTTCTCTCCATGTGTCAGTATATTTACGCCTGCATCTGTAATTTTCACTCCATGCATCTGAAGAGGTGATGTTTTTACCCACGAAAGCTTAGGCCCAAATTAATCGGTTAGTCTTTAAGGTGCCACTGGACTCCTGGTTGTTTTTGTGGATACAGACTAACACAGCTACCCCTCTGATACGTTCCAGCCCTGGTTGTTCCACAGAAAAGCCTGAAAATGTGACTCCTCAAGGCTCAAAACCAAGACACAAATAAAAAAGGGATTATTTCCAAGCCAATCGCACGGTTTTGGGAGAGCTGCCTGGTGAGTTTTGCACCCTGCGGGTTGGCAGTGCCGCCTTGGAGCCCTGCTAGGGTTGCTGGAGGCAGGTGGGTTTTCCTCGGCACGTCTGCCCTTTCAGCACCTCAGGGCCGATAAATGAGTGAACCTTCCTCCGCATCAAAGCTCAGGACTTTGCACCTCCCAGGCTACAGAAACCTTTGGCTGAGACTATGTGAGGCACCGGTGCCCTCTGGTGGAAAGTCTCCTTCATTGCCATCACTGACATTCTCTCTGGCATTCCTCCCTGACAGTGACAACACCCCATAGATCATGGGACACCAGAAAGCACAGAACTGTCTACAGTGACATTTCTGCCTGAGCCCTTCATTGCTAGCTCCTCTGCAGTTTCCTGCCCAGAACATTTCTGGTATTTAGGAGGCAGTTCAGTATCAGAATCCATTAGCTACTCCCCTAGGGGGTAGGATTGGGAGCCATCAGCAAGCAAAATGTCCCTTTAGCCAACAAAGACGGACTTAAACTCTCCTGTTTTTCCCAGTCTTCCTCCATGTCCACTTCCCAGCACAGACACGCTTGTCTCTACATACTATGGACGTTGCTTGTCCCCTATATCATCAGGGCTTGATTCTCTGCCGCCAGGCACTGTCACCTACAGCTGGGAGTATGCAGGGCTGCCCCTCTGATCTGGTACCACTTCACATCCACTTCGCACAGGTGTCAATGGCAACACAAGCGCGAAGCAACAGAGAAACTGTCTCTCCATGTGATGCTTCCCACCTGGCGCCTTCAGGCAGGGCAACACTCACAATCCAGGTCTGGCTCTGGAGTCAGCTACCCCCGATCTCCTTGTATATAGTCTCTGCTGTGGGGCTTTCTACTGAGACAGGTGTATTCAGGCAGGGCGGAGGCATGGGATGGGAGGAGCTATACTGTGGGAGGGACCCTGGGAAGAACTTGGGTGACCCAGAAATTTGGGTGAGTCATCCTGGAATGCTCACACTCTAGCAAGTCCTCCACTGCCTTCCCACCATCTCTACTTGGAGGGCCTCTCGCTGCTCCACCAAGTCCCTGTGCTTGCTTCCAGGTACCTAACCCCCACTGAGGAACCAGCAAGGAGCAGTGACTGCTTTCCATGAGGGGGCTTGGGAGCGGTGACCTAATCTGAGGGCCAAGGTTGGCTGGTGAGAATGGAATCCACTCCTGGTGGTCAATGTCCAGGCAGGGATGGGTTAAAAACTACAGAATGTGGAGGCTAGAGCCTATGCAGGTGCAAAGCTGCTAACTGGAGACTATGGCCAGGCTGGAGTTTAATTTGTCAGAGAGAGGACTGACCAGCTGAAATCAAGACCAGCCAAGCTGCATTTCTCTGTGCTGCACCCTTTGTGGCCTGGGCCTATAGGGCCAGAAGGGGCTGGTAGACCTGACCTCCTGGCTGCAGGGGCTTGTGGCTACAATAACCACACTAAGGAAAAGGCAGAGGACTGCTACTGTTGATTAAAATGGCTCAGTCTCTCCAGGAAACTGCACCGCTCCCAAGGCCCCTCTGCTCTGGCAAGTGACAGTGCCTGGAGGAGCCTCTGCTTCTGTGCAGCAGGAAAGGTCGAAACCACAGTGGTTGGCAGCCAGCCCTGCACCTGCCTCCTCCTCCAGCCGGTGCAAGAGAGAACGAGCATCAGTTTCCAGATTGAGTTTCATGCCTTTGTCCAAACTACTGGCTGGGACGTAGAGAGTGATAGCCCAGCAGCCTCCAGTCGCAGGACTCGGTGTGATCACGGGCCCTTCCCAGGAGCCACTCACTCCCACCCGGCAATTCAGGGAAGAAGCCCCAGATCCTTTAGCAGCTCATTCTGCAGAACTGCTCAGCAAGTATTTCTAAAGGAGAGGACCCTGGGGTGGGCAGGGGAGTGTGGAGACACTGCCTGACCCAGCGCCTCTTTCATTACAAATTAAACACTGCCTTCGGGGCTGTATCAGGGAACCGATCTTTAAAGGGGCGTGTTGCTCATCAGCTGGGACCAAAAGAGCCTGATACCGGATTGCCAGCCACAGGGGTGAATGGCCTCTGCTCGAGACACCTGCCCTGAAATAGGCTTCTGAGAGCCAGAAAGCTGCAAGGGGAAGGGAAAAGCCAAGTTCGTATGCCCACTGAAATCCATTTCTCTACTAACTTCAGTGAGCTGCAGATCTGCCCCCGCTGTGTAGAAGCAACAGAGGCCCAGGAATTGATGTTCAGTGGAATGCATTATATTTAACCCATAAACTGCTGGGCACATGCTGAATCAAGCACTCCACTGGCCCGTTCCAGAAGCGTTGGTCTGACAGCACGAGCAGTTAAACAAGCTCGGAATGGAAGCGGGGTGCCAAGACGGCTGAGAGCGTAGCACAGAATCTTCTGCCGGCCAGTGTATGTTACTTTCGATCTCCTCGCTGCTTCCAAAGTAGGAACTGGGGACTGGTCCAAAATGACAGTCTCACGAAGATCTCCTGCAGCAAATGCAGCCAGGCTGTGTCCTATTTTATTTGGATGAGGCCACTCCATGGCATGGAAGAGAATGAAGCTGCCAGGGGTTCTAGCGGTTTCATGGATTCTCCTCCCACAGGAGCTGCACACTCAGTGCATGTGACTTGAGAGCATGTGACTGCCTTGTGCTTTAATGGAACCCAGCCAGAAAATGGAGGTGGAAAAAAAAAAAATCAAGCCTTTACTGTAAGGGGGGAAAACCCAGATGCTGCTTCTCACTAGAACCCTCCTAGGAGAAGTGGCGGTAGGGGGTGCTAGTCTGATCTTTTGGGTAAGAGATAAGATTTAGGTCCTGGTCATTTGCAGAGCCTGGTCCTGCAAATTGCTGTGGTCACTGGCTGCAATCCAACGAAGTCAGCAAGCAAGACTGAAGTCAGTGGCATTATTCACACACTTGAAATTAAGCATGGGCTTAAGTGCTTTGCTAGATTGGGACCAGAGCGCTCAGCACCTTGCAACAGCTCATCACTCAGCCTGACTGAGCCAATGCTAAGGGTCTTGTGGTGCGTTCCTGAGCCTAAGAGTGTTAAAATTCTACCCACCCAAGCTCCCGCTGCAATTTCAGTGGACAGGGGCATTCTAATGTGCTGTTCAAACAGCTGCTGGCCACCCACCCCAGAGACAGCTGCCCCTGTCTGGCACGGGAAAGCTATTTCTGCACATAAGCTTGGCACAACCAAGGAGTAGCGTTTAGATTAGAAAATGCTATTTGGATGAATGGGACCAGCCCACTCTCAAGTAAGTATCAAAAAAAAGTAGTCTTGCATGCCACAGCCTCACTCTGCATCTCCACCGCCCGACCTATTAATAGGAGGGTTGCTCAGTATCATCTTCCCAACCAGCAACTGGTGACATTTGGAAGCCTGTCTAACTTGAGTCTAGTCAAGAACCCCTGGTACTTTCCTTGTAGTGACCAAGACGGACCATACCCCAGCTTCACGGAGAGAGGAAGAGACTCTCTAAAGTCCAAAGGGACAAATATTCTCTTCTAAGTTAAACCTGGTCCTCTTCTGACCACTTTGTCCTCTCGGGGTTCAATGATGTTTGAATAACGTTTCATCGTTATAGGTGTAATTACAGCACATCCTGTCTTTAACCGATGTACTTAGGATAATGTACCTGAGCACCTCACCGTCCTTATTTTCACAACAGCCCTGTTTGTAAGGACAGTGCTATTATCCACCTTCTTATAGGTGGGGAACAGTTGCACCAGGGAGGCTAAATGACATGGCCAAGATAACCTGGGGAGTCTGTGCCAGACCAGGGAATTGAACCGAGATCTCACAGGTGCCAGGTCACAAGCCCAACCACCGGACCCTTTCTCCCCTTGGGTGGCGGTTAGTTTTTTCCCCACCAAAAAAACTTCACTATAGGAGTGTCACTATCCTAGGAGACAGGCTGTCTGGCAAAGGTGTGCTGACAACTGCAGGAGGCCCCTGCAAAGCCCTATTGTCACACCCGTCAGGGAACAGCTGCTGCAAGATTAAGAGCTTAGACGTTTCTCTTTATCAGGAGGAACAGCAGCTTCTCTGCTCAGCCAAGATGGGAGGAGAAGAGGGGTGAAGTTAATTTTCATATTTTCATTTTGCCATGCAAAAAAAACAAACAAAACAAAAAACTGTGGCCCCCAAGACATGCCATAGGGTGCATCTGGGGAAGCCAAGCAGTGGTCCTGCCATGTGGCAGTGTACAGAACAGGCTCACCACTACGTCATATGCCTTATAGGGGAAGGAGCTGCTTCTAGTACAATAAACCGTCCCTGAAATAGCTCCTTTCATTCTAGGTACCACGTCATCAGAAAGGTCTGGACAAAGCAGGTCGAAGGAGATCAGTGGGATGAACGACTGATTTAGGAAGGAAGAGTGAATGAGCTACATATGCACAGCTTGGGGAAGTGAGGGCTAAGGGGGAATAGGAGAACAATGCAGCAGTATGTCCAGGATGTACCTGATGAGGAAGGAGAGGGATTCGCTAGCATAGTACATGGCATATAACTAGGAGGAATGGGAACAAATTTAGACAGAAAGGGACATTTAGAATTAGTGTCAGGAAATTCCTCCTCAGTTGGTCTCTAAATGGTTTCCAAAGGGGAGCAGTGAAGCTCCACTGCTTGGGTCATTTGAAACTAGGGTAGGCATAACCCTAGCTAATGTCCTGTAGGGAACAATCCTGGATGAGCTGATGGACCATCACTTTCATGACTAACTTCTTGGAGAGTCTTGGGTTGCCTGAGTAAAGAGACTTATCCAGTGACAGACACACACACACACACACACACACAATGTCTCTCTCTCTCTCACACACACACGTGTGTGTATTGACACAGACATCTGGGAGAATTTCCCAGTGCTTGATAGGCAGAAACTAGACTGAATAAAGGGAACCATTCCAAGGGCATGACCTAGTTTGTGTTATTTCACTGAACCAACAGTGCACGAAAACGTGTTATGCTCCCCCTGGGTTTGACAACCGCTCTGGATGGAGCTGGTTGCTAGGAACCAAAGGCCTTCAAATTAAATCCCTAAGGAGAAGTCACTCAAATCAACTCCTGCAGCTGTTTACACTTATCTGCCTTGGTATTAGTCCAACGCAGGACGATAATCAGAGCCCTGAACACTAGGCCCACTTACATTTGGTCAGCTTGATTAAAGCTGTGGGACAGAGATCTATTTTTGCAACACAGGCCGTTTTGCATCACAGGGGTGCATGCAATTTGCATTCATTTTGCACAGCACAACAGTCAACCTCAGCCTGGACTTGAGCAGCTTTGAGGAAGCAAGTCTAGCACCGCACCCACACACACTTACATTGGGAGATGGCTCCAGCATGTTGTCCCCATGCCACCCGGAGATGGGCACGAAGGGGACTGTGGCAGGGTTGTAGCCGATCTTCTTGATGTAGGCGCTGACCTCCTTGACGATCTCATCGTAACGCTTCTCGCTGTACGGCGGCTCTGTGGAATCCATCTTGTTGATGCCCACAATGAGCTGCTTGACACCCAGCGTGTAGGCCAGAAGGGCATGCTCTCGGGTCTGCCCGTTCTTGGAGATGCCAGCTTCAAATTCACCGACGCCAGCGGCAACAATCAGCACGGCACAGTCAGCCTGGGAGCAAGAGAGGCATAAAGCAAATTAGGTGTTGCTGCCAACCCAAAGGAGATCTGTCCTCCGCTGCTTTGTCCTTGGTTCCTCTTGCGTGAGAAGGTTCATAATAACCTCTCCATGCAGGTTCCCTCTCTGACCTGACTGCTCCCACTAGCCTACATGATAAGTAACAGCATCCTCATCTTGAAAGCAAGCCTCCTCTTTCACATCCTGCCAAGCCAGCTCTGCCCTATTAGGAAATTATTTGCTATTGTACTAGGGAGAGAGGATAGTCTTGCGGTGAAGGCCATAGCCTGGTACTTGGGACTTCTAGGTTATGGTCCTGCTGTTGCCACAGGTGATCTTCAGCAAATCATTTATTCTGTTGTTCCTCAGTTCCCTATGTGTAAAATGGGGCTAATGATACTTTCCTACCTCACAAAGGTGTTGTAAGGGCAATTTCATTAATGCATGCGCAGCGCTCACCTGCGAGTGACTGGGGGCCACCTAGAAACCAAAACAGTTTCTCAGACCCTATTGATCCTTTCAATCTCTCCTTGCTTGTGGGTGGCTGCCCAGTGCACCCCGGAATAGGGTGAGCCTGCTCCTATCCAACACTTCTCTCTGCGGTGCTCGTCGAGGATTAAATACTGCTCCTAATTACATCAGTGGGAATATTGCCAGGGATTTTAATAGGTCCAAAATGAGTACTCCCGAGTCTCTCGAGACAGGCATTGTCTGAGCAGGTGCTACGGAAACTCCAACCCATATAACTTGTGTGCCAATTGTGCTATGCCAGACTGCCACGCTAGGTTCTCCAGTGCCATCGGCCATTTGATTATAGAGAGGGTGACTTGAGCGGGGGATTGGGAGCCAGGACTCCTGGGTTCTGCCCTTCGCTCTGTTGCTGATGCTTGGTCACTCTAGGTTACCAGCGTATCTGCCTCTGAAATGAGTCTAATGACATTATGCGTCGCTTGGCAGCATTGTGAGGGTCAGTTAATTAATAACACTCTGCGTTTCGTTAGCACCTTCATCCAAGGATTTCAAAGCCCTTTACTGGCCTGAATTATTACTATGGGATTCCCTCTCCCCTTGCCCCTTCCCACCCTCTGGCTGCAGAGAGTTCTGTAACCGCTGTTGGCCATGGAGGGACGGTTAGCTCAAACTAGGAGGAAATCTAAGGGGGGGAGGGGCTTTGAGATTAGTGGGTGGGCCTTGCCACACACAGAAAGGCCCCATGCACATTGGTGATCAGTGGGTGTTTCTACGGCACACTGTACTGCCACCATGGGAAGGAAGTTACTGGGCTCAATACTGGGGTAATGGCGTGAAATGTAATGGCCTCTGATATACAGGAGGTCAGCTCTAATGGTCCTTCTGACCTTAAACTGTATGAAACATTAAGTTGCAGCTGGGGTTGCACCACTATACATTCCAAAGACAGAAGGTTGTGGGTTTGGCATTTCTGGATTTTTTTTTAAAAAATGGTGCAGCATGATGTGCAGATGAAAGAGCTTCCAGTTTGTTTCAATCTGCATCTGCTGGATTCTGAAATGAAGTCTGGTAGAGAGAACCCCTCCCCCCCCAAGTTAGGGTTTCAAAAATATGCGTGGGCACCCCCATCCATCCTGCACCCCAGGGTGTCACCCAGCTGCCCTGTCCCCTTCCTGGGTGCTGCCCACCAGCACGGCACATTTTCACTTTTAAGTCCTACAATCCTTCTGCTCCTCCTCTCATTGTTCTCACCTGTGAGGTCCCTGTGATCATGTTCTTGATGAAGTCTCTGTGGCCTGGGGCATCAATGATGGTGATGTAGTATTTGGTGGTCTCAAACTTCCACAGGGAGATGTCAATGGTGATCCCACGCTCCCGCTCAGCCTTCAGCTTGTCCAGCACCCAGGCGTATTTAAAGGAGCCTTTCCCCATCTAGCAAGTGATTAAAAAAAAAAAAGAGCACCTGATGAGAAGAAACCTGAGCCCAGAAACAGGGTCAGCTGATGATGCAGCATCCCAGTAACCTGCCTTCACGAGCTCAGATACCCAACTAGGGAGCAAAGTTGCAAACATTAAAGACAAAACCCTACTGAATTCAATGGCAGCAGGCCCAGGTCCTTAATCTGTATTGAAGGAAATATGCTCTTCTTTCAGGCAAACAGGACATGATAGTAAAGAATTATGGTGCAATACTGGAAAAATCCCTGACCCAATATTGCTGGCTATTAGGTGAAATTGTGCAACATTGCTGGCTAACAGAAAACGCTGTTTCTCAATCCAGAAGTCCAGGTGTTGGTGTAGTCAGCCAATAGTTGAAATGAACACCACCACAGTATAATGCCTGATAGATTAAATCAATGAGATGATGATGGGATATTGTTGGCTGCTGCATAAAAGAGCAAAGTGATGTTGCTAAGCGGTGGATGAATTCACGGGCAAACCTATGCTGTGATATTGCTGACTAATGGATGAAATCGTGGCCAGAGGTATCCAATGCATAAAACCAAGCTGTGTGGGGCTAATCAAAGTAAATACCATCATGGTGTGACAGGCCTTGCTCATAAGTAAAGTCATGCTGTGATTTTTTAGCTAATGAGTAAAATCATGTTTTCTTTGTTGTACTGCTTTTCAATTTAGCATTATGCCCACATATTAGTTCACTACCCGTGTCTCCCCCTTACATCTCAATCTACATATATTCATATAGCTGGGGAAGCCACTAAATTAGGTTTTGCCATGCGTTGGGTCCATCTTCCTCCCTCTGGCCTTTTCTGATGCCAAATCTTGAACAGAGCCTTCTGAAATCACACCAGTAGGGGGAGCTGCCCTTTCCCCACCTGGATTGGAGTTGTGTGCGTCCCTCCCCAAGTGTGAACCTTCTACCAATGAAAATGAAGTCTCAGAGAGAGGGGTGGGGCGGGGAGATCTAGCCTGCAATAGGCTCTCTGACTGACATGCACTGTAGTTACTTGGCTGTTGCCTGGCAGTGCTTGCAGAAATAAAGGTGTTAATGCTCATGGATATTCCGGTCTTTAAAAACACCTGAAATATTCGAAATCGAAAAAAATAGACCTTATCTAGAGAATTAGGTCATTTGCCATGGCATGCTTCGCCACTTCCTATGTAGTTCTCAAGAGCATAGCAAATGCCATAGCAGATTCATCTAGTCCAATATCCTGTCTACAGTAGTAATCAGTACTAGATGCTTCAAAGATAGGCGCAACAAACTTCATATGGGGTAATTATGGATGATCCACCCACAGTGGAAGTTTCTTCCTAACCACTGTTAGTTGTTGCTCGTGCGCTGAGATATGAGAGTTAATATCGCTGCATAAAAGTTCATCCTCCCTAACTTAACTGTGGATGTTCTGCTACTGTGTTCTGTTAGGTCCATTGCCATCAGAGTCAGTGGAAAGACTCCCATTAACTTCAGTGAACACTGGATCAAGCCCTTAGACAGCTGCCATGTTCCATCCCAGAGATAGAGCCGTGATTCCCCTGGGCACGATTTGTGGAGTATAAATTATTAATGGAGTGCAGACTGCTTACACAGATTTATCTTGGGAATGACTTTGCATCTGGCTACAGAGGGTGATGGGCATAGTCCTAAAATAGTTGAAAAATCTACTCCTTGCTACATGGAAATAAACGGCCACACCGAGCAAACAGAAAGCCTGCCTCTTCTGAATCGGTAGGGATGAGTTTCCATGTATTTCTAAAGGTGCATCTTCACATGTCCTTAGCTATATGTTGGTGGCACTGGAAAAAGCTATACAAAGAAAGGAAGGTCCCAAGCAGTCCCTGTGTCCTTACAGCGAATGTACAAGGGATTCAGATTATAATCGGGATCTGAGCACATGCTAACAGTTTAACTCCTTCCAAGCTTGCATACTTATTTGTCTAGCACATTATTAGAAATGGAAAAGGACAGGCGTTATTCTTACTGCAAATAATTACGGTTTGAAATAGTGTGGCTACATCAGAGAAAAGTACCAGAGAAACTGCTTTAGCTAGTGGAATTTATTAACAACAATACATAGATCTCATATAGCACTTTTCATACAAAGTGCTTTGCAAGAGACAGTATCAACAACCCCATTTCATAGATGAACAAACTGAGGCATAGTGTGAGGAAGGTCACAGATAGAGCTGAGAAGAGACCCCAGGCCTCTGGGCTCACAGATCACTGTTCTGCTTGCTTAACCATAGTGCCTGTCAAACTGTATCCTCCCAGAAGAGCAGACTGGGATTTGAATCTAGTCTGAACGTATTTGGGATGGTTCATACCCTCATCTCTATAGACCATACCTTCAACATACAACTGTGCCTTCTTATCTGATACCTCACAACATTCCTCCTCACTCAGAAAAAAAACAGATGATTGAGAATTATCAAAGAGAGAGGGTTATTTTGCTTATCCACACACACACAAGGTGGGGGGAGATAAGTGCTGAATCACACTAAAAACTTACAATGTCATGCATTGAAGACAAATGTGAGCCTTTATTTAACAAACAGATCCCCCGCCATCCCCCAGGTCCCTTTCACTGGGTATATTCAATTACCCAGAACTGGTGCAGAAAAAAAACCCCTGTATTATCTAGCTTTGCACAATAAGTCCACTGTTAAATACCAGAAACTGCCTGATATTTCTCAGTTAAGCTAAGCATCAAGGACAGTTGTGTTCTGAGATCAAACATAATGAATAAAGAAACCTTCCACGTTACTACAACCTCTGTTCTCTAGTGAAACAATTCTCTCTTTAAAAAAAAAAAAAAGGAGAAAAGATAAAATAGTACCGAGAAACGGGGGGGAGGAGGAGGAGCAGTGGTGGTTGTCATTTTGTTTTGTTTTTTTATTCATGCAGGCCTCCATTTCCTCCGAATGCAACTTAGTGAAAGAAAAACCCCTCCACAGCCCTGCATCAGAAAATGGAGTCTGGAAGCTCAGTCAATAGGCTATTAATAGCAGCTTCTAGCCCCTGCATATTCTGGCAAGTCAGTGAAAGTGTCCGTTCAATTCAAGTGGCTGCAGTCACATCTAGAACAACCTAATCATACTGCGTCTCACTCATCGGTATAGGACAAAAATATCTACGAGAACAGCACAGGCCATTTTAAAACGGAGTTTAGACACATGATGCAGCTCTTGCTGAGAGAGTTGCAAAGGGAATTGATGACAAGGTAGAGAAAAGGTGGTTTATCCTGGATGTTATTCCGTAAATGCAAAGGGTTAAGAGACAATCAGCAAAATGTCTATTCAAGACTGGCAGCTCTAAAAATGCTGCCATTTTTGTATATTACACATATTGAATTGTATAAAGAAAAATCAAAGCATATATGCATCAAAGACACAGATTTATGATGGCCACAGACCTTTTGAAAAATGCATCAAGGCTCCTAATGGTTCATTTCACTAGAATTTACCATTGCCACGTTCTGAGCTCTTTTCATTTAAAAATGTCATTCTGCAAAGTTATTCCTTCCCTTTTACTCTATGAATCTTCCCTTGTTATATGCTTTGGCTTTGTATGTTCTATGGTGAAAGCCAGATAAATGCATTTATTATTATGCTACTATTATTATTGTCTTTATAAAAGAGAAATCATAAAATCAAATGAAGTAACACGTATTTCAGACCAGATTTTCTACTTTGACAGCTACTGTCAAAACTACACACAAGATCCCAAACCCAAGAATGTAAATCAGTTTTACCAGACTGGATCAGACCATCTACCCAGTATCTAGTCTCCAGCAATGGCCAAGACCAGCTGATTCAGAGTACAATGCAAGAAATCCTAGAGCAGGCAATAATGGAATAACCTCTTCCTAGGGAAAACTTCCTTCTAGCTCCCAATATTTAGATGTTGGCATATGCCCTAAAGTACAAGCATTTATCTCCCAGAATCTTTATTCTTTTAAAGGTATAATATGTTATCCCTGTAAATCTCCCATACATCTTTCAAATCATGCCCAACTCTTATCCGCATTGCTATAACGTGGCAATGAGTTCCACAGCCAACTGGAAGACTCATAGAAAAGGGTGCAAAATGCCAATGCCAAAATGTCCTCTTTTACCAAGGCCAGAAGAGTTGTAAAGGCCCAGAGGCAAAGGGATATTGAGAGAACAGGAGCAAAGGAGGGCAGAGGAGTAGAGGGAAGGTTGAGGAGGGGCACAGGAAGAAGGGAGGAAACGTAGGGAACAATCCTGCACTGGCAGGGGATGGATTGGATGATCTACGGGGCTTGTCCATCACTCATTTGCTGAGGCGAGGACAAAGGGGAAGGCACGGGAAGGGTCACAGGCCTCACCTCAGCAGCTTCCTTCTCAAATTTCTCAATGGTCCTTTTGTCAATGCCCCCGCATTTGTAGATGAGGTGCCCAGTGGTGGTGGATTTCCCAGAGTCCACATGTCCAATGACGACAATGTTGATGTGTGTCTTCTCCTTCCCCATCCTCTTGGGTTATGTTGGAAAGGGCCGACGCTAAGCAAAGGAGCAGACGAACAGCTGTGGTTTTTTGTGGAGGCTGGAGAGAGAGAAACAAGAACATCAAAAGAGTCTAACAGCAACAAGACCCGGGGCAACCAGACCTTCCCAGCAGCTTCACCAAGGCCGAGCCTGACGGCCACAATGACAACACTGTGTAGCTATTTAGACATATTTTTACCTTCTGCCTCCTGAATTAAGGCACTCTCCCCCCAGATACCAGCAAGCTAGATGTAGGCCAGACGTAGTCAGGTTAGTCTGTCCACCTCCCTTTTCTGTAGCAGTGATGGAGCCTGCCTGCCTCGGGAGTTGCTGTGGCTGACGCTAACTCCACTCATTTTCTATTTCTGTATGCTGTGTAAACCCTTCCAAGCCCCATGCAAGTCACCATCTTTTCAGCCTTTGCAAGCAAGCCAAAGATAGGTGATGAGACTGCTCGTTCAAAGTGACACATCATAGGGCCCCAAACATATTATCCTAGTTAGCCCTTGAACCCCTGCCAGACCGACAGCCTCACTTACAGGGGGTTGTTACTGATTTATTCTTGGTGCTTCTGTGTTAAAAATTCCAGTGATTTCTAAGCACTGCCTCCATTTCACGCACTGCTCTGCTCTCCGAGGAGCTCTCAGGCATCCATTCTTGTCTAGGCTTGTCTCAACAGAAAGATACTCAATTCCTTTCTGGTTCCCCATGGACTGAAATCTCCCAAGGAGCTCATGGTTAGGATGACAATATGGTGCCCACAAAAGGGAACGGACAAAAATAACCCATGCTCAGCCCTCTCCCCCTGAAGGTGAAATGGAAGCAGCCCGGGAGCTTGCAGAAAACTCAGCAATGCCATCAGAGCACGCAGTAGCGAGTTTTCTTCCACACATCAAGATAAAATTGAAGAAGAGGTATAGAAAGAAGGTATAAAAGCAATACATCCAGCTTTCTGCTTCAGCCTCTCACTGGACCCTGCAGCGCTGCACCTGCTATAGTAACTGTGCAGAATAGGAGCCTAGTCCATTGCCTAATAAAAACTAATTTCTTTTATCCACCCTTAAAGTTAAAAGAGGTCAGGGAAAGTTTGCTGGTGTAATACAGATTCTATCATGCACTCGGTTATATCCCCTGAGAGCAGCCTTCCAGGACAGGAGCAAACCCCTCCACCTTTTTTACCCTTCATGGACCTGGCTGGTATCATTAAATCAGTTATGCTAATGCACATTATACGCCAACAAAAACGAATGCAGCTCTTTCAAGTGGGTGCATCCCACATCCTCCAGCTGCAATACATTCAAGATAAGCAACCTCCAATGGTTTCAGAAACCTCTCGACCGTATTTTTTTTCCAGGGTTAAAGATGCTAAGTGCCTTCATTTACAAGCGGGTAGGAGGGTCAGGCATCTTGGGCTGGAAAATCTAGTTCTGTGCAAGCTCTGCCAACGGCCAAACCCCCCCATACAGCACCTGATGGAGTCTGGTGACACAGCCTCCCCTTCTCGGCCCCTCCCTCTGGGTTATTTTTAAACCCGGACTGGGCTAGTTCAAAGCAGTTATGGGCTAATATTCCATTTCTTAAGCCTTCCCTGGCACCTGACATGCTGAGTTCTACCCCAAATTTTCAAATCCAGCCCCCTTTTCCGAGCGATCTGCAAATCCCAAATGTTTGCATCTCTCCCCTCCCTTCCCTCGGGGGTGTCACCACAAGGTCAAACCCAGCCGCTGCCCCCCCCCCCGGCCCGATCTCCTTCTCTCCCCCCGCTTCACCCCCACCCCCACCCCCGCCCCGGGCGCTGCAAAGCCCCCGGCGTGGCGAGCTCGGAGGAGACGCACTCGCCCGCCGCCGCCGCCGCAATGACACTGCCCTGACCTCGCAGCTTAAGAGCGGCGTAAGCAGCCGGGACCAGCTCCGGCGCTCCGCTCCGGGGCCGCCTTCGCCCCGCTTTCTGAGCCCCTTTGATCCGGCATCGCCGGCAGCCACGGCTCGCCCGTCATCGCTGCCCGGGCATCATGCGCTGCCGCGCCTCCTCCCGCCCCCGGCCCCGGCTGCAGCCCCCCGCTCTGCAGGCGGCCCCGGCCGCGAACCCCCGACCCTGCATCCCCGGCTCCGTGCCCCCCGTTCCCGCAGCAAGCGGCGGCGGCGGCCGGGCGCTCTTACCGGTGGCGGCGCCGGGCTCACACAGCAGAGGCTGCCAGCTTCGGCTCCGGCGGCTTTATCTCCCTGGGAGGGGGTCCCCCTATTGCCGGTGCCGGCGCAATGCAGTGACCCCCTGCGCTACAGCAATGCGGTACCGAGCGGGGCGGAGCCGGCGGAGGGGGAGGGCGCCTGGGAGCAGCGAGGGGCGGGGGGCAGAGGATGGGAGAGGAAGAGAAAAATAGAGAATGGGGAGGGGGAGATTGGGGGAATGAGGAGCTGGGGGAGTGGAGACATGGAGGGGGAATGAGGAGTGTGGGGAGGGGGGAATGAGGAGCTGGGGGAGTGGGGACATGGAGGGAGAATGAGGAGTGTGGGGAGGGGGAGGTTGGGGGATGGGGAATGAGGAGCTGGGGGGGGGAATGAGGAGGGGGAGATGGAGGAGGAATGAAGAGATGCGGTAATGGGGGAGGAGTGGGGATGGAGGGAAGCAGGAATGGGGAGATGGAAGCAGGAATGAGGAGATTGGGAGGGGGAGATAGGGGGAAGCAGGAATGGGGGCAGGACGGGGAGATGGAAGCAGGAATGAGGAGATGGGGGAGGGGAGATAGGGGGAGATGGAGAAGGGAATAAGGAGCTGGGGGGGATGGGGAGTGAGGAGCTGGGGGAGTGGGGACATGGAGGGGGAATGAGGAGTGTGGGGAGGGGGAGATTGGGGGATGGGGAATGAGGAGCTGGGGGAGTGGGGACATGGAGGGAGAATGAGGAGTGTGGGGAGGGGGAGATTGGAGGAATGAGGAGCTGGGGGAGCGGGGAATGAGGAGGAGGAATGAGGAGATGGGGGAGGAGTGGGGATGGAGGGAAGCAGGAATGAGGAGATTGGGAGGGGGAGATAGGGGGAAGCAGGAATGGGGGCAGGACGGGGAGATGGGGAAGGGAATAAGGAGCTGGGGGGTGGGGAGTGAGGAGCTGGGGGAGTGGGGAGAGGAAGGGGAGATAGATGTGGATGGCAGGTGTTATATCCTTGGGGCAGCCGGTGTAGGAAGCAATCACTTGAGGCCAGAGAGCAGACAGCTAACCAAAACCTCCATTTTATTTACAGAAACAGAGAGCTCACTCAGCCGGTTGAAACCGGCTGAGATATCCCTTAATAGTCTAACTCAGTTGCCATAGTAACAAAACCCATGACAACCAAATACACAACAGCAGGAGAATGGGGGTCAGAGGAAGGGCTGGGGAACCAAGGGAAGCCCCTTGCAATAGGGCAGCAGAGGGAGTGGGCAGGAGGTGAGGCTCGAGGTCCTGTCCAGTCAGGCCTAGCAGGGATATTTGCACCATGTGGCACCATCAGCACTAGGCAGCTGGCTGAGGTCAGCCGTGACTGGCCGCTGCTACCATCCAAAGGCTGCGGGGTGTCCCGTGTGAGACGAGCTGGTGGCCTCAGAACATTGTAGGGAACCAGCCATAACGTGCTGCTGAGGGCGGAGTGGGCTCTGGAGAGAGAACTTCTCCCCAGCCTCCCAGTCAGGATCAAGGCACGTGGCTGGGAAGCTTTCACTTCCAGGCCCTGTGCTGGGCCTGTTCTCTGGCTCTGAACGTGACTCACTTTGCAAACCTTAAATTCCCAAAAGAAAGAGAGAGTTGCTCTTGTGTGGCTTCACTTGCCATTCCCCAGTGTAACTGCAGGCTGGGTTGCTGAAACACGGATGTCCTGGGCTGCCCAAAGCCTGCAGGACATAGCAGACTGCCTATGTGAGAGCTGAAGGCCTAGTGAAGCATTAGCAGTGATTGATATTCACCACCTAGGAGAGGCTATTGCCATTACAAATTGAATTCTGGCAGTAATCACAAGGCTATCAATTCAGTCTCTCTTCCAACTCATTTTAGCCCATCCATTACTTTGGAGAAGACACCAAGGCTGGCCTGATCTGATTAGATTGCAAATCCACCTCAATGGCTAGGATGTAGGCTTAAAAGCTACCACTCCACATTTTGTTAGTGGTGGAAGGAAGGGTGTGCAGGAGAGGGACAGTAGATACATCTCTACCCCGATATAACGCGACCCGATATAACACGAGTTTGGATATAACGCGGTAAAGCAGTGCTTTGGGGGGGGGGGGCTGCCCACTCCGGTGGATCAAAGCAAGTTTGATATAACGCGGTTTCACCTATAACAGGGTAAGATTTTTTTGGCTCCCGAGGACAGCGTTATATCAAGGGAGAGGTGTACCAGCAAATAAATGCTATAGAATAGGGAGACTTTTATAATGGAATACTTTAGCGGGAAGGAAAGCTATTGTAACTACTAGCATAGAGAGGCGTTCAGAGTTCTGATGCATGTTCACAGAGGGAAAGTCGTGTTCAGGTCTGCCTGACCTGTTTGGAAGTGGAAAAAAAAGGCTTCTTTCTAGATTTGCACAACAAGGTTTCACCATGGCTTATAAGTAATAATAATCATACCTAGCTCTTTTATATAGCGCTTTTTCACCAGTAGATCTCAAAGCAATTCACAATCTTTAGTGTATTTATCCTCAAAACAGCCCTGGGAGGTAGGGAAGTGCTATTGTCCCCATTGTACAGATGGGGAACTGAGAGACAGAGAGGCCTAGGTAACTTACCCAGGCAGCGCGGATAAGATTTTGGATTCATCAAATATCAGTGTGTCTGATATTTAAAGCAGGGGACTGTGAGTTAGGACTCTTGGAGGCTATCCCAATCTCTGCTATTGATTAGCTGTGTGACCTTGGGCAAGTCATTGAACTTCCCTGTGTCTCAGTTTGCCAATCCTTAAAATGGGGCTAATGATTATCTAGCTCACAAAACTTCTTTGGGAATAATTAAATCCTACCACTTTCCCAGACCTTCAGGTGAAAAGTCTAATTATTAGATTCAACACCGGTCATTTAAAAATGACATCAACATACATTATTACAGCAGGAAACACCAGGGTTTATCAACAAATATACAGATGAACAAATAAAGCAAAATATGCTGATTCAGTTGATGTGCATATTAATTTACCAAGAATAAAAGGCTTATTAACATCGTTTTGTTTGCTATGATAAATCTATGAGACGTGGTTGAGGCTCTGATGGCACAAATATCTCGTAAGTACTCTCTTCTTGTGCAGTAACTTGATATTGTACTTGCATGAGAAATACCATGTGGTTGCCAGAATACTTACAGACTGTGTGAGCCATGCAATTGTAAGACTAATGTAGGAGACTTCTATCTTCTAAAGCTAGAGGACAGGTTAAAAGATCATTAGTTTTGACCTAAACAAAACACTAGCCAAGCAGGATTTTTAGGATGTGGACCCATCTTTTTGTTCTGTGTTTGTATAGCACCTAGCACAGTGGGGTCCTGCTCCAGGACTGGAGCGCCTAGGTGCTAGCACAATAAATAATAATAAATTAATTGAATAAATACATAACAACAAACAACTTATATACCACATTTTACCAGCTGAACCTGACACTTTTATCTGTGTCATTAAAGGGTTAAATAATATCTGTATCAGGTAATTTACAGTAGTCCTAACCGACAATTATTTATTGATTTGGAGTTATATTATGTTTCTATTATATTTTAGCTGGTATTCCATTAATACTTTAGCACTATATAACATAAAATTATATATGAGATGGGGCCATTTATTTTTACATAGCATTCCCTGTATAAAATATAATGCAATGAAACTCAAATGTAAACCGAAAAAGATGGCTTTAAGGCAAGATTTAAAAGGCCCAATTCAGACCAGTGTTCGCCTGATGGAGTTACATCCCGTCTGAATTAGGCCCAGTGAGGGTAAATTATATAGATTGTTAATAGGGGATTATAATATAGACACAACTGAGTAAAGAGGACACAACACCATAGACTTTAGTGCTAGTGATGAATTTGGCCCATTGGGTGAAATCCTGACCCCACTTAAGTCAATGGCAAAATTATTGACTTAAATGGAACCAGAATTTCTGCCATTGTGTGCAGTAGCTGGAAGAATACACTAAACGTCAGGTGTACTTTCTCGTCTGAGTAGCAGTATGTTCTGTGTACGTGAAGCCCCCTTGTTCCCACCATCTGTGCCTTACTGCCTGTGTATTGCAGGGAAATAGTCTGCGCCCTCTTTTACTCCTTTGTGCCAGCTAACCAGGGAATAACCCTAAATGGGACAGGATCTGAAGTTTGTTAATAGATTCATCTTCCCTGGCTGAAAGTTCCATCCCGGAGCTCAGAAGGGTGAGTGGGTCCAGTGTCCATGCTCTATGCAGGACCACTCCTGAGGACAGACAAAGGAGAGCAGATAACAGCCCTCATTTTATCCTCTACTTTCTCTAGCAAGGTAGCAAGGTTAGGCTAAATTCAGTGTTTGCCCCTACTCGGTTTAAGGTCTACAACTGTCAGGGAAGAAGGGTAAAGGACCGTGCATATTAGAAACTGTACTTAAAATAATGTGGCACATAATCATTCAGTCCCCACACAGCTGTGTTCAAACAGGAGAGTCACTAGGGGATTTGCTCATATTGCACTACAAAGTGTTGTCTGAATTTTAACGTGTTGTTTGTATCACCAAATTCTGCTCTCAGTTACATCTGTGCTGCCCCATTGACACTGGAGCCACACGGCATAAGGCAGGGCAGTCTGGTGCATGGCATGCATCTTATTTTAACAATGAAAACCAGTCTGACAGTCCATCATGCTGTAAATAGTACAGAATACAAAAAGGATACATCTTTCTTGGACCTGGCTAATCTGGGCTTGGTTTAGCTGAGTTGTGCCCAGCCTCTGAAAGACTGAAAGTGGTAGCTGTCTGATAATGTACATCGGAATCTAGAATTCTTTTTGTATCCAAAAGATGATGATTCAGACCGAACATGTTCAGTTGCCTAGATTATCACTGACTCCTTCGCTGTGGCTATTTTCACACCAGAATGGGATTGATTTCCCCCAGCTTTTGAGTAAAAGCTTTTGGATCAAGAGCCATTCAATAAAGACAATTGCAAAATACTACACTTAGGAAGGAAAAATCAAATGCACAACTACAATATGGGGAATAACTGGCCAGGCAGTAAGCACTGCTGCATAGGATATGTGGGTTATAGTGGATCACAAATTGAATACGACCCACCAATATGAGGCAGTTGAAAAAAAGACTCATATCATTCTGGGGTGTATTAACAGAAATGTTGAATGTCAGAGAGTGAAGGTAATTGTCCTGCTCTACTCAGCACTGCTGAGGTCTCAGCGAGAGTACTGTGTCCAGTTTTGGGCACTGTACTTTAAAAAAGATGTGGACAAACTGGAAAGAGTCCAGAGGAGACCAACAAAAATAATAAAACTTTTAGAAAACTAGCCCTATGAGAAAATGTTAAAAGAACTGTTTAGTCTTGAGAAAAGAATACTGATTGGGGACCTGATAACAGTCTTCAAATATGATAACGGCTGTTATAAAGAGGATGGGGATCAATTGTTTTCCATGCCTGCTGAAGATAGAACAAAAAGCAATCGGCTTAATCTGCAGCAAGGGAGATTTAGGTTTGATGTTAGAAAAAACTTTCTGACTATAGGGACACTTAAGCTCTGGAATAGGCTTCCAAGGCAGGTTGTGGAATCCCCGTCATTGGAAGTTCTTAAAAACAGACAAAGACTTGTCAAGGATGGTGTAAGTTGACTTGTTTCTGCCTCAGTTCAAGGGGCTGGACTAGATGACCTCCCAAGGTCCCTTCTAGCCCTTCATTTCTATGAGTCTGTGAAAAGTGATTTTGTAAAAACACGTTTAAATGTTCAGGAATACAAATCCCATGACTTCCAGTAGCAGGTTGAATGTTCTAGTTTCTCCCATCTAGATACCTGCATTCAGAACGTATTTGGATCTCAGGTGACACTACTTTGTTAGTTTCCATGTACTCTCTAGTGGGCACTTATCTGTATCACAAAACCATCACCACACAGTTCAGAATCATTCAAGACAATTTACAGTCTCCAGTCAAAGAAAGTCCGGGACTGACATATTCTGTCTGGAGTGCTATAGAGGAGGATTGAGATGCAGCAGACTAACATATGCTTGCAGTGCCAGGATCTGCCCAGATGCAGGGCCTCATGCTACCTTCTGCAACTCAATGTGGAGGGTAACAATAGGCACCGGCAAGTCTCCCCACGCCTATGTGTAGGGACAGTAGTTATTCCTCTATCCTCCCCACTGGTCCCAGATGCTGCAATGTCTTCACTGGTGCCAGTCTGTGCAGAAAGGGGGTCCCAAAAACTCAGGGAGCAGGGTGAATGAGAAGCTGTGCAGTAGCTGCTCTCTAGAGCATCCTCCCCTCCCATCTGGGTTATATTGATACCGCATCATGAGATGGTGAATGCTTGCCTCCCAGGCACATAGCCTTACAGAAAGGGCAAATTCTGGTTCACGCTATGCATGCTGTGTCTCACTCATTATGACAGCTCGAGTAGCATAGTCACTCATGATGCTAAAAGGCCTTTGCCTTCTTGTTACTATAGCCCCTGTAGATAAATTATAAGTAGGGACTGGTTTTGAGGGTATTAACAGTAAAATATTGCTGGCGAGGGGTAGAAAATGTATTGAAATTGCATTATACACCTAAACCCAATATTCAGCTTGGCTAGTGACACATAAAGTTGGTCACATACAGAGCAGGTCTAGCCCTGAGCCTAATTACTGGAAAGGATGTGGTTATGAGGAATACACACACACACAACACCAACCCAGAACCTATCCTGGACTGAGCGACTCCTCCAGGCTCAGCTCAGTGCCCGCCTGGTCTCCAGGCAAGAAACAGCAACCACAATGAATTACCCTTAGAAGCTCATGGAGCCAGACAACTTTCAAACCTTTGCAGGCAACTCCTCTCCACTAGAACATTGAAAGGCCATTGAATAGAACAAGGACTTTCAGCCCAAGGAGTCCCATGTTAGTCCCTAACTATATAAAGTGATCCTGGTATGCAAAAACAGATGCTAGGATGGAAGCAGTTGAAAACCACTGGAGTAGAAGATCTACTAAGCTCATTAACCACAGCCATTGACATTCTGGCACTGAAGGGTTCAATCCTATTGCCTACTGCAGATCTCCATGGATCTTTGATCACCTGTAGCAAAAGAACTGGGAGGGAAGAAATCTTGAGCTCAGTTGCAGAAAACCTAATTGGACACAGACAGGCTCCAGAAGGAATTCCTTAATGGACACCATTGAAACACCAGCATTTATTGTTTGCTGTAGATAAATGCTCTGTGTGTTTGAGGTACAGGTTACGGAATATAACAAATCCCTAGACCAGTGCTCCAACCCACTACATCCTCCTCACAAAAATTCTCTCCTAAAAGCTCAGTTCTTCATTCTACTCTATTCTACCCAGGCCCCTATGCCATCCTCCTCACTGTAGTAGCTGTGTGCCTTCAATGATGCCCACACAAAGTGAATTTATAATTAAATAATTATCAAAATAATGATGAAGATAATCTTGGTTACTCCTTTCTTTTGATTTCCCAGTGCATGTCCTTCTTATGGTCTGTCTTTTAGATTATAAGCTCTTTGGGGCAAGTACTGCCTTTATTTTGTGTCTTGTGCTGCACTGAACAAGTAGTAAATAATAAATGTATTAGAGCTAAATGAATAATGATGGCTCATCAATAATCCAGCAAATGGAAATAGTGTTGTGTGTTAAACGGATGGGAGTGTCCAATTCCTACCAAACAGGTGGAGGGTTCATAAAGCCCTTTAAGAAGCTAGTCCAACAGCTCTGCCAAACCATTTCAGTGTGTACAGGCATTTCAGTATTGAGGGAGGGGGCTGTGAAATGAGGGGCAAACAGAGAAAGGGAGAAAAGGAGGGGAGAATTAAGGAATATTTTGAATGGCTGAAATCATTGCATGCTGTTGATACCAGCAAACTGGAGCCAGGAATTTAAAAATAAACTTCTGACGCGAAAACAAGTTCTTAAAAAAATGCCAGCAGCCCAGCCAGCTGGACTCTATATGCAATGCCAGCTCTTCTTCGCCGACAGTTATACTGTCAGTTATGAAGGTTGCTTTAACTCCTGCGCACTTCAGCACATACCATCTCTGTTCAGTGCAGAGGTACTGCTGTGATGCCAGGAACATACAGTGGGTACTACGGTGCCCCATTAGCTAATACCCCATCCCCCATTTCTTGCTTCTGAGAGGCATGCAGGCCGGTCATCGACAAAGCGAAGAGCGTGTGACACAAGTGATTGTAATGACATCTCTGTGAAAGCACAGTGTGTGATTCCTTCAGCGGAGACAATATTCAATGCTCGGTGCAGGCCTCATGCAGGTTTACCACTCAACGTGGTTTCATTCATGTCATGGAGCAGCCCTTCTGGAAATTCTTCTCTGTTCCACCAAACTGTTCCACTAGGTTTATTGGTACTAAATTTATGCTGGTGGAGACATAGAACCCACTGCCCAAGAAGGCGTGAAAGGAGTAACACCATTGCTGAGAAGCAAGGGGGGGAACATTTCTCTTCCTAAACAGATCAAGTTGGAAAACACTCACTGCAAATATAATTTCCCCAGAGATCAGTCTAGCGGGAACATGAGCTCAGAGTCCAGTTCCTGAGCTTGGACCATCACGTCTCATGCCATTAAGGCCTGTAGAGGGCACTGTAGAGCAGCCCCACCCCAGGGAGAACTCAAGTCAGTGCAGCTGTTATGCAACGCCATAGGACTGTGTAACTCATGCTAACTTCCAGAGCTCACCAGCTCTGCTGATGATGCTGAGAAGGGGCAAGGACATGGCCCTACCTCCTCTGGCCTTTTTGGGGAGGCTAGTGGCTGCAGCAGCGCAAGGACAGGGAGTCCCCTTCCTCCTTATACAGCAAGACAGGGGTTGACTCAGGGGAGGAGGGATAGCTCAGTGGTTTGAGCATTGGCCTGCTAACCCAGGGTTGTGAGTTCAATCCTTGAGGGGGCCATTTAGGGAACTGGGGTAAAAATCTGTCTGGGGATTGGTCCTGCTTTGAGCAGAGGATTGGATTAGATGATTTTCTGAGGTCCCTTCCAATTCTAATCTTCTATGACTTATAACCTGGCCCTTAAGGGCAGAGAAGAGAAGTGATGCAAAGGATAGGTAGACAGAGAGAAGGGTTGGGATGAGAGGGGATATTCAGTGTGTGCACAGCAAGCAGGTTTAATCATCCAGGATAAAGTAGACATAAAATCCCACCAGATGATTTGAAGTATTCTCTATCACTCCATATGTTCTCAGTCCTTTGGAACTGTCTTCCCTGGTTCAGTCAGAGGAGAGGAGGAAGGCACAGCAAGAATTTCATCTCCTTCTGTCTCCAGGCAATGCTTGTGCTTTCTTGGCACAATGTAATCTACAGGCAGATCCAGCTAAAATTAAACTTTATCATGCAATGTCTCCAAAACCCTGGATGTGAATGCCGCTCTCTCGTTGGCTGCCGGGGAGGTCATCTCTGTGTGTATGTAGAAGTAATGACCTTTTCATTTTAATAACTTTCATTTTCTAATAACAAGTTGAATGCGCCAGGCAGCCAGTGTGTTTCTGGGAATTATTTGCTCTTCTTTCAATGGAAGCTGGGTGGCTTGAATAATCTCTTCATCATTTAACACACAAAGATCACACCTGGGGGAAGAGGTGGTGTTTTGAGGACTTAGCATTTGGTGTAATTAAACAATAAATGTTTCTAGGGAGGACGGGGCATTCAGCACCCTCACTGCCAGCAGCAGGAACATGTGGTTTAAAAGGCAGTGAAGATGATGCAATTTGTACACTGACTCAATGAATCCCCTTGGGAAAGGGAGAGAGACATGAGTAAATTGGTTCTGTATCATCCAAAGAGAATCGACGCCTTTGGGAGCTTTAGCAGATCTTTCTAAACCTCTTCCATCCCTCAGGGCCCAAAATTCTGTAGGCCTTGGCAGCAAAGTAATGCAAAGGTTTGTGAAATCAGAATGAGCTTCAGGACAGTAGGGTAGATAATCAGGTCCATGCTGGGAGTTTTAAGGATGGAGATTCACTGGTGGGACTGGTTCTGATCTCTCGTCAATAGACTGCTCCTCTGTATGCAGACAGGAGACATACTCCTGTAGCACAAGGCACAGAAAATAGAGGAATTTGTTAATGGGAGAGAGTCGGTAGGAGACAGATCCCTGACTTCCCTGAAACAGCTTTGCCAGAGAGACTCATTGACTCTTTAACCTACTGTTTGTCATTATCATCATCATCCTAGCACAGCAGGAGCCTGGGTTTACTCCGTCCCCCTTCCAGAGGGAAGGGGAAAAAATTCTGGCTCTAGACACCAAATTGCCATCCCAAGGGCAGACATGAAGGGTGAGTGATGCCTGCGCTGCTCTCATGAAATGCTGGCAATTTACGACACTCAAAAGCCCCCAGCAAGCAAACGTCTTTTGGGCCAAGATGTCAGCAGCCACCTGAGACAACCAGGGGACCATGCAGCTTCAATCCAGCTTCCCACAGGCGGCTCATAGAGAAGAGAGAGCAGCAAAGGTGGAAGCTGGTTGCCATGGTGATGCTGTGTAGCATCAACAATCAGCATCCACGCCAAGGGCTACATTCATGGAACGGATGCGCCTGCGTTTTACATCAGCAGCTCTTATAGACTGTGGGGAGGTGTGGATCCCCGACCTGCAGCTCCAACACACTAGGGGTGTGTGTGGTGGGGGGCTTTCCATGTTTAAATTCCACTTGCCCAAGTGCCCATCCTTCCCTCTGTGACTGCGGACTGCAGAGAGGAAGGCTTTTCTTTGACTGTGTAAAAATAGAGCTCTGTGTATCTGAAGAGCAAAGCAGCATCTGGGTAGAGAATTCACCTGTGCAGCCCCTGAAGGATATGAGGCCACTGCAGGGAATTGAGCTGTGCTTCTGAGGAAGTCCTGTAATGCTCAGAAACAGGGAGGGATGATGGCTAAACATCTTCCACTGATGGATGGCGAGACTCCCTGGTGGGAGGGCTTATGCTGGAATGGATGAAGGGCTTGAAGGGGAGGAAAATATTCCATGAGAACACTGTTGGGATAGTGCTGCCTGAAACCTGGAGACTGAAATCCGCAGCTATGGGGGCGCTGGGAAAACCCCCTAAAGATGCCAGCATCTGGTTACGTGACCTAGATGATCCTGCTTTAATCGGCCATTGCTGTTAAAGAATCTATGGGGGGAGGAGTACAACGTCTGTGTGTATTATCAATCCATGGATAAATGGATAGGCCCAAATTCAGCACCGCAGGGAGTGGGGGCTGTCAGGGAGCCAGCTCCCCGATTCTCAGTCTAGATCTGCAGCATTCAGGAGCGCCCTGTAGGTGGAGCAGCCTGGGGTCTGCTCTATATTACATCAGCTGGCAACAGTCCCCGTATGCCAGCTGGGCATAACCAGAGCATAGCATGTTCCAGATATGTCCCCTCTCAACAATGATATGCCTACTGTGCTGGAGCTGCAGGGATGGTGGTGGCTCAACAGGTTATTAGCTCTGTGCTGGCCAATAGCTTCCCCATGCTGGGGCAATTCTTAGCTGGCTGGATCTAGTTCCTTCCTGGCCCCTTTGTGTCTCAGCAGAGAATCTGACCCATAGGATGACAGAAGCTGGGAACGCATGATGACACAGAGGGGCATAAAAGCTTTACTGGCATGCATTTGTGATGGCTGCATTACAGAGCTCACCTTTATACACAGCTTTATACCACCCCAGGCCACTGCATACTCTCAGCACCACATGCTTATAGAAACCTGTGTTTGCTATCTCTTTAGGGAATGGGTTTGTAACAAATGCATTGGGTATATTTCTCATACTCCTCTGCCTACAAAGTCAGCCAACAGGGAGGGAGAAATTAAAACCAGTGGATGTGAACATCTCTAAAAATGACCAAAAATAGTTTTTTCAGACATTAAAATGTCACATTTTTGAATCGCTTGGGCCCTTTGAGGCCTAGACAGAAATGTTGTGTGGTCCATTGGGAATCTTCCCTTCCCAGTGGTATAAAACTGCAGAGCCCAGGAAGCCATGTGATATCAGGCCTTAAAAAGACATGGGCGTAGGGCTGAATATTGCCCATCTTGAACCTCAGGCCAGCATTTTTTTTCCAGGGAGTGGGGAGGGAAAAGTGGGAAAATTCTTCCCCCCCCCATGTGAAAGACTCTTTTTTTAGTAACGGGTTGATTTGTTTAAGGGGTTTGGGATATTAGACTAAATCCCAGGGAAAACAATGGGGATGGTGGACAGAGTGCAAGTGAAGTGGTCAAAACTGTGTCATGGATGAGTTGAGTTTGACAGATGGCTCCCGGATTTCCCCATGGCTTTGCAATTGACCAAATGACTATCTCTACCACAGCCCCCTTAAAACATGACCATAATACTCCTGTCTTGAAACAACTCCATTGACTCCCCCATCATTTCAAGATGCAATTCAAAATTTCCCTTCTAACCTTTAGCCTCCCCACCTAATGGTGCTTGCCTCTGTCTTTCTCCCTACTCCCCTCCCTGCTCCCTTTGCTCATCTAGCACTGGCTAGATTATCAGATACTCACAACTCTGCTGGTGCCAAGTACCTGGCTTCTCCTCTGCAGCTTCTGCCATTCAGAGCAGACTTCCCATAGCAAAATACAGCAACTCTTCACCTATATTCAGATCTCCTCTGAAAGTCTAATGTTGTCTCCTTAATTTCTCGCTTCCTTTGCTATTATTATATTGCTACCTTATTCCTTAACTCCCTAAAGCCTTTTGAGATACACTTGATATGAAAGAGGCCATACAGAATAAAATTGCATGGTACAATGGATGCGGTATCAATCCAAGAAGCAGCCAGTGCAGATGTTTCTATATCCAATGCAGTCTTTTTAATTCAAGGAGAGGAGGAGAACAGAGAGATGTTATAATTCATTTAGTTAGGGAGCTGTGTGCATAATGCCCGCTAATGCCAACACAACTGCTCAGATAACTCTTACCATACACTCAGAACAGGATAGAGTCCCCTCTTGATTCCTGATGTAGGTCAGGTTGGAGAGAGAATGGGAGATATGCGCGCAGTACTGCCTTAATGCTGTTCGCAGCATGTTGGACATCTATCTGGCTGGATTGTTTATATGACAATAAATGTCCAGTACCATGGGAAAACTGCATCAGATTTTATTTGGCAGCTGTGCACATATGTGAGTTGGCAAAAGCCAAGGCTTTGTTTATGAATGCGTGGGTGCTGAGTTAAAAAGACTCTGGCTGGACACATCTTCTAACCACCTTAACTGAAGACGCATTAAAGGAACGACTGAGTTTAAAAAAAGAATAAACTTTTAGGGCATTCAAAGGGAGATTACTACAATACTGATCTGTTAGACATACAGGTCAGTGAAATGGATAAGCCATAATTCATCCCTGAGTAACCCCTAGTAAAGCCAATGGTGTCACACTAGCGATTAATTTGATGCACTATGTTTTCTATTCATCCATAGGTGTTAAAATTCTATTTGGTGACCACCGATCCTGCCATCGGGCCAGGTGTGTTAGTCAATATGGTCAGCGGTTTGCTGAGACAAGAGATGTCCTGAGCGCATCCTGCCTCTGCAAGACCATTTGCAAGTTTGCCAAGAGGAACACAGTGCTTTGCTGATTAAAGATGTGCGACAAGCAATTCCTGTCTCTGCATTTTCCTTTACAAAAGACTTTGAAATGAAGGCTGTCTAAGGAATAGACAGATCAAAGTTATGGCTGGCAAAATGATGAGCTAACTCTTCAGACCTACTTTACATAAAGCTTCCTTAGTTATAACTAGTATTACTACTCAGCCTCATTATTATACATAGCACTTGTATTCATCCATACAGCTCAAAGAACTTTACAAAGCTGGCTACATATTATTATTCCCATTATGTCTCAGATTCATTAAGTAACCTGACCAAGACACACACTGAGCCACTGGCTGAGTAAGGACCAGAACACAGGTTGCTGATCCCCAGTTCCAGAACACACTGTCTCTCTTAACGGCAGCCCCAAAATTAAAGGAACATCGTGTATATTGAAATCAAGTAGTTAGGTATATAATGATCTTTATCTTCTTTACACATACCTGTGCTTATTTGCCTATGCAAATCAGGCTCTTGCCCTCACTAAAGATACACATGCAATTGTTGCAGATGAAATTTAAACAAACCTGTTGAAAATTTGGCCCTGAAAGTTAGATTTCTAGACTAGAACTGCAAATGAAAAATACACGTGGGATTCACAGAGCCACTCATGACCTCCTGAAAGGGGCAGTGAAAATGGCTCTGGTAAAAGCTTTGTGCTGTATATTATAATGACAGAGCATGCAATCACATTAATTCTGCAAGCATATTCTGCAGGGCACTATTCTGATTATCTGTCCCATATTCCTCTGTCAAGGAGGACACATTTAAGACAATTTCAGTGCAGGAATGAGACAGGTTTCGGTGCAGGAACAACACAAATCTGTGTAGACAACCGGTTTACCTCTTTGAGGGGTTTTGCTGTTTTTTATATCTCACCTCTTTGTAGGGTTATCTCACCTTCTGGGGTGGTCCAGTTTATTATTGCTTAGGGTTGTGCCTAAAGGCACATGTAGCCCTTAGATTAAGGTCCCATCCATAGGTCCCATGAGGTGTGGTTAATTGTTAATACCTTTTCCTGGGAAGTTTTCCATGAAGAGCACTATGCAGCCTGCTTTTGATGTGCATAAACTGTGAAAAGTATTCTTGTGACTCACCACTTCCATAATTAAACAGTGTGAATTGGAGGAGCTTGCAAAGGTGTAGTAGCAACATAACCTCTCCAAAATCCTGACCATTTCTATCTAGATGCCCCTCTTCAAATGGTTTTAGGATGGCCGTTTGCTGCCAGCATCCTGGAAATACTCAGCAGGGCTTCCTTTCTCATGCTAACGCTCTACTCACATGATTAAACATTATTCGCCCATGTCCTAGCAGCAGTGAAAGAGTCAATGGCTATAATATTCAATTATGTTTTACATTCCGTTTTTGAGGGTTTGCAACATTACAGCTATATCTGGCTAAGGGAAATTACTAAGTCTATTAGTGTCTGTTGGTGTCATTTTCCTTAGAGGTATATTTTTAGGCTTGGCATGTTGGAAGCTGCTTTAATAAACTGGCCATTACGAATTCTTCTTCTCTTGCATTTTTACACCGTGTCTGCTTCTGCTTCCAGTGACGTGAAGATCTGCTTGTTTTCAGGCCTATGGTTATTCCTGCTACAATCCCCCTGATATTAAAAGGGGTCTTGCTAGAGCAGCCTTCAAATAAAGTAATGGAGCTAGAATGGCATTTGGGAAAGAAGGTTAAGACTAATTCTTATCCATAGGTGGCAGCAGCTCCCCACAGTGGGCTACAGCTGATTGACATTTGAGCCTGTCACTGAGCTGCTCAGTCTGAACTGTGGGAAATTGCAGAGCCTTGGGGGTAGATCCTCAGCTGGTGTGAACTGGCAGAGCTCCAATCTCAGTGAAGCGCCAAGTCAGACCAGATGAAGATCCGCCCCAGATAGTTTTTCCCACTGCTCAACTCTAGGTACTTACCTGGAACGTGAACCAACTCACGCCATTGTTTTTGCTTCTCAAACACAAATATCAAACCATTCCAATTCCTTCTACTGGGCATTTGGACAATCTTTAGGTTTGACACCCCAAGGCCTGACACCCCTTCTCCGTTCAAACTCATTATTATCCTCACAATGAGGTTCTCTTTCATTGGATGTTTCATTGATTATTTTTATGAATAAGACAAAAGACTTATGGACAAAGTCCTCCCTAGTGTAACTTTACTGAAGTCACTGGCAAGTCAAGTGCAATGGCTCTGTGCTCCAAGCATGGTCCTACTTAGTCGCGAGGAAGAGGGGCAGAAATCTAGCTCTCTGGAGTAGAATCTGTGAAGTATGGTCATTGGAGGTTGTCTGCTACCCTTCCTTGCAACGAAAGGTACTAGTCAGAGTGTGTAAAGGTGCCAGAATCAGGCCTCTTGAGTTCACTAAGGCCGTGACTTGGTCCCATTGGGTTTAACAGTGCAGCATCAGGCCCTATAGCTTTAGTAGAGCAACTAATTATGAGTTTCCCCTGCACTGAAAGGTTAATCAATAGCCAGGGCTACCTCCTCCCAGTTGCCTCTATTGCTCAGTGCTCTGGAGCAACCTGATCCCAACAGGACTGGCCGCACCTCAGCTGGCTGGGGAGGAGGAGCTCGGTTATTGTTCTCTGTGTGGAACATTCCACTCCTGCTCCACCAGGGGGTGTCATCTCCTTAAAGGAAAAGCAGCCGCTTCTCTAGCCGACCTATTTTGAGTGGTAAAACCAAGTTCCGGCAATGTCTTGGGGCGACGGGCTGGAGAGTGCTTTGGGCCATCAGGGTGCACGTACACGCTGCCCTGGCCATTATGGACCTGTGTGACCTCCGCAGCCGTGGGTCCCAGGTGCACAGCAATCAGTGGGTGCTGCATGGCCGCTATTCCCCTCCCTCCCCCCACCCACTCAATTTTGCACCTGCACAAGGGCGAGCTGGGCGGAGACCTGGCTGAAAATGGACCCCATAAGGTTCATTTCCCTTCCTCCTATCACCTGTTTAGTACCAGTAGGAGTGGGCTCTGCACTACCATTCTCTGCACAGAGCACCGGGCTCCTGGATACAGGGCAGCATCCTGAAACGAGCTGCATCTCAGGTTGTCATGTGACTGTTGCCTGGGCTAAAGGCCGCTCGTTCTGCCCAGGGTATCCCTGGCCCTGGCCAGCAAAGAGCTGACACCATTCCAGTGTCTGCTGAGCTCTCTAAAAGGCAGTATCTATAGGAAATGCTGAAAGGGCCTCGTATGTCACAGCCCTGAAATCCACACTGCCTTGCAGCAGCTCAGGAAAAGGTTGTCCCTCAGGGAAGCACTGTCCCTCCCCGAAATCCTTGGGCCTCTTTGGGCCCTGCCCTCTCACCCTCACTCTCCCACCCTGTGGGTCAGTGCAGAGAACACACTGCTGCCAACTCTTGGGATTTCATTGCCGATCTCTCAATACTTAATGCGTTATTTAAAGCGCTGGACCCAAGCGATTCCAATGGGACTCTCAGCTTTCTTTCTTCTTTCTCTCTCTTTTTTTTTTTAGAAGAGTAAGTTTCTAGCCCTTGTGGTTGCAGAGGGACACTCGAAAATGTGGCCCAAATGCCTTCCAAAGGCTCAGAAACCAGAAAGGAAACAAAAAGAATCAATATACTGAGAGGGAGGGTGTAAAAGTCTCATGATGTTTAAGCTGCTCTCATGATTGGGGGCAGGGGCGGCTCTACAAATTTGGCCGCCCCAAGCAGTCATGCCCGGGAGGCGCCCCCGAGCCGCGGGAGCAGCGGACCTCCCGCGGGCATGACTGCGGAGGGTCCGCTGGTCGCGCGGCTCCGGTGGACCTCCCGCAGGCATGACTGCGGCAGGTCCGCCGGCCCAGCCTGCCGCCCCCCCAGGGAAGGGCCGCCCCAGGCAGGTGCTTGCCCCGCTGGGCTCTGGAGCCGGCCCTGATTGGGGGGGAGGGCTGACTCGTGATTTTTGAACATTTAGGGTCAGCGACAGTGAGCATCGGTGGGGCCATGACCTTACATCCCCTTATCCACCTATCCATCACCTTGGAGATCATGCCTGCCCCTGGGGGGTGGGGGGCACATGGAAGGGGGCCGTCCCTGCACTCTCCAAAGCACAGGTGGTGCAATTGTCTCTGGTCCCTTGCTCTGGAAACATGGGGAAATGCAGGCAAGAGGCTTCCTGTGCACTCTTCCCCCTGTGCAATGGCACAATGGTGACCACGGACCTTATAAGTTCACTGGACGTTTGGATAAATATTCTGGACTTGAGGAAGAAGCCTCCTGCTTTGTTACTGCTCTGTTTGGGCCATATTTCCAGGCACTGGCCTCCATTATTATGTGTGCAAACAGGGGCTTAGGCACCAAACTGGGAACATACATATTTGTGTGCAGCAACTCTCTGAAGGCAATACGTCCGTTACAGAGATGGGATAATGCTGCTACCAGTGAAAAGGCCCATTGCTCTTTGGCACAGATGCTTTGTATTAGTTATTTCCTGGTCTAAGCTCAGACTCTAGAGTGTACGAGCTGTTGGGAAATGTTGACTTCTTTAGTGGCACTCCCAGCAAATTGTGTTCATTGGGCAGCCAGTATGTCCCTTAGCCCGCGCCGCTTCCAGCAGCTCCCGGAGCAGCGAACCGTGGCCAGTGGGAGCCGCAATCGGCCAGACCTGCGGATGGAGCAGGTAAACAAACTGGCCTGACCTGCCAGGGGCTTTCCCTACACACGGGGCGACCCCAGGTTGAGAAACACTGCCTTAAGGTTTCTGAGCTTTTAGGATGTGCTTTGGGCATGTTTCCCAGGTTTTCTTTGCAACCAGGAGGACTAGAACCTTTGTTGTTGTTGTTGTTGTTGTTGTCGTTGTCTTAATGAAAGCGGAGAGTCTCACATAAGCTCATGACTCCAGGAGCTAAGGCTTTAAGACAAGCACCAGTGGATGGATCACTTGATTACCTGTTCTATTCATTCCCTCTGAAGTATCTGGGCATTGGCCACTGTTGGAAGACAGGATACTGGGATAGATGGACCATTGATCTGACCCAGTGTGGCCGTTCTTATGTGTTTATGTTCTATTGCCAGACTCGTGATGATACGGCAAGAGTTGGCAACATTGTTTTGTAAGGAAGAGAGATTTTTGGATGTGCTTCATATGTGCATGGAATGTAACATGGGAAAGGAGTTGGTTTTGTTACTGTTCATGTATGAGTCACACAAGCCCAAGATATCAGACATGACATGGTAGCCATGTATATTCTGTTTTACACTGTAAGCTGCAGGCAGCGTGAAATGTCATGCTGCTGCTAGTGGGGCATCACTGTAAACTCATATTGCTGTCCCTAAGGTTGAAGTAGCAGCAGTAGAGGAGACATGGCAGGAGATTCTGACCCGACCCATTGATGCAATTCTCCCTGCCATGCACCCCAGTTACGTGGCCTGTGCACTGATCAGAAGTGATCTCCAGTTTCTAAATATTATGGGCCAGATTTTCCCCTGCACCTGAGCTCTGTTCATGGCACTCAAGTGGAGAGAATGTTAGGGAGCTGCCTCTGGCTCTCTGATCCTGTGGACCAGTGTAGGCCCCAGACCCAGTTAGTTAGAGCAGCCTAGGGACTGCTGAAACATAGGCCACAGGTGTATAGTCTATATAGGACCGTAGTCCAATAAATGATCAGTGCAGGAGATCGTAGCCTTTCCCTTCTCTGATACGTCCCAGTGCCAGGATGAGTTTGGCTGGTGCAGAAGCCCGCTCTACCAGCTTTATGCCAGTGGGAAGTTCCCTTTCACCAAGAGATTTCTCCATTTGCTGCCTGTGGCCAGTATCCAGCCCTGTTGGTTTTTTTTTTTAAATCACGACTTTAACAACAAACAACTCCCTCCCTCCAACTCCCATAAAGAAACAACAGTCATAGTTCTTGTAGGCCCTACACAAAAACAAAGTTTGGTGCTCTTATGATCCCCTAGCTCTGTAGCAGCCAGAGCCCAATCAAAACTATTCCCCGAGTTCTCCTGCAACCTAATCATCAGAGATGCTGGTGCAAACACAAGGAAGCAAAGAGTTACTCCGTTTTCAAGCACCCACACAGTTCAGTGGTTGTGTGTAACTTTCCTGTTTGGCGAATAACAAGGTGTGCCAGATAGTAAAGGTAAAACTCAGAAGAGGAAATATATCCATTTTTAGGCTTCTAAGAAGTTAGGGGAAAAGGGAATGGTACACTGTATTTTGAGTGGCGGGAGGGGAAGCCGATGGTGTTCCTTTATAATTCAGTTACAGCTTTATTAATGGACGGCTTCATGTCCTGGTGACTATGACAGAGACCAGAGGCCAGCTGCTTCAGCCAGCTCTGCAGAGTTGGTTTATTCCTGATGTTTTTGCCAAGTACATTACATTGCATGAAAGGCTTTATCTCCCGAATGTTCACAACGCCCAGTAAGGACAAAAGCCAGCTGCCAGATTCAACATTGCCTTTCACACCCAATATGGAATCCCGAGACGGCCTGGGTGAAAAGCACGGTGCTGAATGAAAACAGCTGCAGGAGAAGAAGAGAAGTAGATGGGAATCGGAGAGAAACCCCCAGCCAACTCCTGACTTCCGTTCTGGATTTAAAACCGCTGAGTTTCACTCCTAGTAACCAGTAAAATTCCCTTTCTCCACCCCCAACACACTCAGCTTGCATAGAGAAGCCTTGAGATGGGAAACTGCATGGGGGTCTCACCCCCAATCCCACTAGCCCTCTATTACTGCTACTTTAACCCCTCATCTGGAAGCGCCCACAATGACTCTCCCACTAGGGCTGTGTAATGGAGGACCCACTGGCTTTCCTATACCTCTCCCACGGCCTGCCTCCAAGCCCCCTTTATCCCCCCTACTCAGAGCCCTGCTCTACTGTGTGCAAGTGTGTGGAGCTCCCCAGTGCACTAGAACCGCAGCCACCCACTCCCCAAGCAGCAAAAACGTGGCAGTTCCACGATCTCGTGGCCTCATAGTATGGCTCCTCTGCTGTATGAATTTCACTGCAAGTGACTCTTCCTGAGCCTGAAGCAACGTAATCCCAGGACACACTGCCTTTTTGTAGTTACTGGCTTGGCTTGTACAGCCAGGACAGCACTGGCATAAAAACTAGGTGGAACCAGGTTTCAGAGGGGTAGCCATGTTAGTCTGTATCAGTAAAAACAATGAGGAGTCCTTGTGGCACCTTAGAGACTAACAAATTTATTTGGGCATAAGCTTTTGTGGGATATAACCCAGTTCATCAGATGCATAGAGTGGAAAATATAATAAGCAGGTATAAATATACAGCACTTAAAAAGATGGGAGTTGCCTTACCAAGCGGGGGAGGGGGTCAGTGCTAATGAGGCCAATCCAGTTAGGGTGGATGTGGCTCATTCCCAACAATTGACAAGAAGGGGTGAATATCAACAGAGGGAAAGGTTTCAAAGTAGCAGCCATGTTAGTCTGTATCTGCAAAAAGAACAGGAGTACTTGTGGCACCTTAGAGACTAACAAATTTATTTCAGCATGAGCTTTCGTGAGCTACAGCTCACTTCTTCGGCTGCATAGAATGGAACACACAGACAGGAGATAGATATACATACAGAGAACATGAAAAGGTGGAAGTATGCATACCAACAGGAAGAGTCTAATCAATTGAGATGAGCTATTTTAAAAACCTTGCATCCGAAGAAGTGGGTATTCACCCACGAAAGCTCATGCTGCAAAACGTCTGTTAGTCTATAAGGTGCCACAGGATTCTTTGCTGCTTCTACAGAATCAGACTAACACGGCTACCCCTCTGATATTTAAAAACCTTCTACATCCAACCATCATTAAATTTGAGTATTGATTCTTACTAAAAAAATCAAACATACATATTACAGTGTAGATGGTAACTGACATAGGGTGGAGACCTGATCCTTTCTGAATCAACATGCTATAGAGCCTTGATTCATCGCCAATTGCCATGACGGAGTGATTATCTTAACCACAACACTATTCATTTAAGTAACTTTGAAAAGCAGTGTTGAATGTGAACATGTATGGAGCCATCACATACACAAGATATGTTTTATTCTAGGCTCCATCATTTATAAAAGCAATTAGCTCAACTCAGACACTATAGTATATAAAGCAATTCTATATCCTTTGTGGGAAGGTGCCATTAGGTATCATTAGGAGTAATTAGAAAGGACACATGGTATACATCAGGATAGATCTGAAGAGGAATTTGGGACACACACTTGACTTTACTAAGGCAAAATGGTTGGGAAGTCCAAAATTTAGTGTGTATATATTTTATTTTATGTATATATTTTATTCTTTTATATATTTGCTAATTCTGGTTACTTCATGAGCCATATAATTATCTTGCTACACATTGATTAATGCTGTGCATGAGTAACGCTGACAGACCCCGGTCGTTGGTGGGCAGGATCCAACGGGGGATCTCTGGACTGGAGCTTAGTGCATGAACCTCTACCGCATGAGCTAAAAGCCAATTGGCTGTTAGCTAAAGCTGTCGAGCAGACTCATTTTCTCTCTCTCTCTGTGGGAGACCACACCCAGAAGGTGTGTGTGTTACACATGCATTTAAAGGGTCCTGGTGTTTTAAAAAAAATGTTTCAAAGCTATATAATTAATACGAGCCAAATGCTTATGAGGAACCCTCCTATAACAAACCCATGAGCGTATGTGATGCAGAAAAACAAAACATCACTGGCTAAAAATAGATTTGCATCTAAAGCTACCAAAGGATTATTTAAACAGTCATTTGTTTAGCATTTCTATATTCAAAGTCCATTACAGTAGTTAACTAAACCCTCACAACATCCCTGGAAGATAGGTCAGTTTTATTATCTCCATTGAAAAGATGGGTAAACCAAGGCACAGGAAGGGGGTGAAGTAATTTGCCTAATCCTAATCCCTTGCTGATTCTGCCACCTCGCACTGAAAATATGAAAAAGACCCAAATTCATGTATTGTCATTGATGTCTAGGCAGAATTCCCCACTGATTTGAGTGGGGAGTTTTGCTTAAAAATCAATGACAGGATATGTCCCTTAGAAAGTGTCCTTTAAAAATAATTAGTTGCTGCATACGGAGAGATGACAAACTGAAAGTTTGCTTCCCTTGTTACTGATACTGCAATTAGATCCACATAGGTGAGCGCATGAAGATAGGAGTGCAAAATCTGGGCCTTTAAGCACAGCTTGTGCTGGTTTGTTGAATTTACCCAGATGTTGTTATTGTGATGGACTGAATCTTTGTTGAAAAGGGAGTTTAAATTGCCAGAGAAAGGTGCTTTGCTTTCTTTTTGCCCAGGAACGTCCTGTACTGTGCTTCAAGCAGTTCTGCACCCTTGGCTCAACAACACTAAAGTGAGAAAGAAATGTATACCTAATCCCAGACGCTTCCTTGTAAGAAACAGTTGATGGGCGTTCATATCTTGCTGTCTTTCCATAACCCAAACTCCCACCGAATGGGAATATTCTGTGAGGGCTGCAGGATCAGAGACTTGAAGTAAGCAATTGCTTTGCTGTGTTGATTTATGTCATAGTATGGAACTGCATTTATGCCATACTGTATATGGACTCGAACCTGCAAAGACTGAAGAACATTAATAATTTAAACCATGTGATCAGTATCAGAGGGGGAGCCGTGTTAGTCTGGATCTGTAAAAGCAGCAAAGAGTCTTGTGGCATCTTAACAGACGTTTTGGAGCATGAGCTTTCGTGGGTGAATACCCACTTCGTCAGATGCATGTCATCCGAAGAAGTGGGTATTCACCCACGAAAGCTCATGCTCCAAAATGTCTTGTTAGTCTATAAGGTGCCACAAGACTCTTTGCTGCTTTAACCATGTGAGTAGTCCCACTTACAGCTATGGAATTAGTCAGCTGAGTAAAGTTATGCAGTGGCTTAAGTACACATAACATAAGTGTGGCCTGGGGGATAGGGAACCAGACTAGCAGCCCCATTCATTTCTTGGGTCGCCGTCAGCCATAGCCTTCCTGTGTAACTCAGCCTGTCACTCAAGGGATGTTGTGGGAATAAATCCACAAATGATCCTGAGGTCCTCAGATACTATGTTGATAAGGGGTCATATAAGAGACTACACTGCATTTGTAGGATTGAGGCATATGCTCCCAATCCTGCAAGGAGCTCTGGGCAGGTGAACTCCTGGGCTCATTGCAAGGACCTCAATTTCCCCTTTCTAATCTTTACATTTTGTATTAATTTATTTACCCGGATGAGTGTAAATGCCAGAACAAAACAAAATATTACACTTCTAATTACATCAATAAACCAGATTCATCCCTGGGTGCAACACCCTTGACCTAAACAAAGTTGCATCAAGGGCGATTTTGCCCTATTAATTTAATCATTAGTATTATTTCCCCCAAGGGGCAGGGGCATGGCTGTTTGCAAAATGTTGCCTGGTTTTTTTTTCCCAACGGGAGGCAGGTTTTGTTTTGATCTGCAAGGTGACCCCCTCCGAATCATTTCACTCCCTTTTCCTGCTTGCTGAGTGTGTGAACTCGGGATTAGCAATACACAACGCTCCAGACAACACCACAGAGAGTCGGTGCAATCACCCGTGGGGCTGACACGCTCCGATCCCCGCGCGGACAAGAGACCTCCTCCCTCTTGTCTCCCCTCCCACTGGGGGCGTCCCCAGCGTGCACACGAGCGGTGACGAGCCTTGGGCTCCGGTTTATATAAAGCCATGCTGCGGCGGCGCCGCCTCTGAAACCCCTTAGACCTTGGCTGTGTTTCGTGGACGTGGAGTGCACTCCCAGTATCTCCTTTGCAAATGGGCTCTGTGGCCTAGCGTTTACTCCCCTGAGCCTCGCCACCTGTGATCTCAAGCCGTGAGGGTGCTGCTGGCAGCAGCGCTGAAAAGAAACAAGGTAACACGTCCCCCCTTCCCCCCCCCCCACACACACTCCCCCCAAACTCAGTCGGGCTGGGGATTCCGAGAATAGCTGCGCGAAGGGAAACTTTGAGCAACTGGTGGTGGGGTGAACTGGGGGTGCCAGAGAGGGGTGGCGGGTGACCGCAGATCCAGCGAGCTGTGCGCCCGCAGCTTTGTTAAACCGAGTGTCTTGTGTCGATTTGGGGGAGGGCTGATCGGGGTGTTTGCTCCGTTTCCAGACACGCTGCCGAGCCTTGCTGGTGCGGGGAGACCAAGGAGGATGGGCTGGCCCCAGATCTCGCCTTTAAAGGCTCTTTTAAATGTTTTCCTCTCATTTGGGGGGATTTCTCTTCCCCCCCCAGCTCTGCGTCGGTGAAACTGTCCCAGAGTTGACAGGGCCTTTCTAGCTCACCCCACCCCCTTAGGTACGGGGCAAATAAGGGATGTGGGTGAAGATTTGAAGCGGAAGAAAAATAGGGTTTCCCCGTGTCCCCCCGAAACAGGAGTGAAACGGGCTACCGGTGGCTTTGTCAGTTGCATTGCAAGCGACATGGATGGGGGTTTCACTCGTTATCGGGGCCCGTGTCCCGACGTTCCGGGGCCCGTGTCCCGACGTTCCATGGCCCACCTGGGCTGGCACCCGTCGGTCAGAGCTGCGGGCACCCTGGGAGAACTGCGCTGAGTTCGTTCGGGATGTTGGCAACTGTTTCCTTTCCGGAGAGGCCGCTCCCCCCATGTGCAGGGTCCGCTGCTCTGTCTTTGTCTTGTTTTTTTATTTTCCTCGCACGCGTCTCAGGGGATCTTGTAACCCAGACCCGTTGCCGTGCAGCCTCTAGACACAGCGTTGCTGTGGTGGGGTTACCGCAGCTCCCCTGTGCTGATCGTAGAGCTGAGAGGGGGCATTGCTGTCTGTGCCGGGCTTTTTTTGTTTTCCTAGGATATGAGACTGAACATCCGGACACCTCCAATCTGCCCCCCAAATCCTTGACATGCTTTTTTTTCCTCTCTGCCTCTCTCCTTCCCCTGCAATTACTTGAGCCGTGCTGAGCGAGCTGGATCATGCTTGTAGCGAAGTACAGAACTGGAAGGAAGCTAGGCTAGGGGGATGGGATGGGGCTCTCTGTAGGTTGCTGCGAGCCAGTTCAGTCCGGTTTTTTCAGCTTGTGTGCTCTAGCAGAGTTCCCCACCCCCAGCTGCAGGCAAGTAAAGAATTCTCTAAAAGAGACGAGAGACAGGGGAAACGGCCACTTCCTCCCACCCTGTAAATCAAACATGTTTTCATGATTTCCCTTCAGTTTACATACTCCTAGTCACTGACTCCCTTCCCCCCACAACCCACACAGTTTTCTAAAAATGTTAAAGCCCCCAGTGTAGAAGTGCAGACTATTTTTTTTTTCATCCAGCTAAGCAGTGTGAATCTGTTGCTGTTCTATTTCTTCTGCATTAATTGTATTCCCTCATCAAACATGATCTGGAGGAAAGGACATGTCCTGTGTGTGAGGATTCTGATCAAACTGGTCTGAACCAGATTTCATTTAAACTCGGTTCTTCTAGGCAGTTTGTGAAGGTTTTATTAGATGTGCCAACTGCCTCTGCCAACACACACTGCTTATGGCTACATTACCTTGGTCATTTTTGACTAGCAGAATCTTGTACTGAATGGACCATGTTGTACATTCATCTGCATTTAATTTCCTTGAGCACTAAAATCTGTAAGGAGACCACATTTGTTAGGCCCACAAATGTGTAGTAGAGGTTTATTTGCCAGTTAATATTCAGCTGTTACCTTTTCCATCAAACAATTTCAGAGGAATTTCAGTCATTCTTGATCACAAAATGAAAGTGCAGTCTGATGAGGCGCTTACTATCCATAGTCTGATACTTTAAGGAAAAGTGCACTGGATACACCAGAGAAAATTGATCACATCCGTCAGCAGAACCTCTTTCATACAGCAACATGCTTGAACGCTGATAACTTTACAAAGGTGTATTGTTTTATAAGCTGGTAATGGAGCTTCGTTTTAACTTAACTTTATGGTTCATGCACCATCTTCTTAAAATATTATTGTGAAATGAATTGATAGAAAATATCAAGCTGATGATGTACCACAGTTTGGGAAGTATTGGTTTAAGTGGAGTGACTACAGAGAGGCTTTTCAAAGACTAGAGATTAAGGACAAGTTCTAAGCACTCGTGCCACTGACACAGAAATGTTTACAGGTGAAATAAATCTGTCTCTGTTACTCTGCTCTTCAGAGGTTTGAGTGTGGCTTTACACTATGATAAGAATTTAGCAGACAGGGACAAACTAGAATTTTGTTTTTTTTCTCTCTCAATAAACTCTGACTTGATGACCCTGTGCCTTCATCATATAATGTGTGTAGCTTAAAATGTGGGACATGGAGTGACATGCATCTGGCTGCAAGTGGGATATGATTTGTTTTTAATGGAGTCGATTAAAAGCAGAATGGGAAATGAAATAAACTTTAACCTTAAACTTGAGGCTGCAGCCTTCATTGGCAGTTGAGGTTCCAGTTGGTTCTTTCATACTGGTCATGTCTGTACATTTATTTGGTGTTTGTTTTTCAAAATTGAGATTGGCATATATCTGTCTTTTCACATGCTGAAGAATGTGAAAAGCCATTTGCCGTTACATCCATAGTGATCAGGCGAGTCCTTTGCCACATAAATAAGATGCTGAAAGGGGATGAGAAGAGAGCTCAAGATGCTGAGAGAGCGCATGAACATGGGTCTCCCAAGTCCCAGGCTAAACTATCTGTTCTGCTGCTGATTTTCTGTGACCTTGGGCAAGTCACTTAATCTGTGCTTCAGTTTCCCATCTGTACATAGGGGGTAATGCTTCCTGTTTCACAGAGGTGTTGTGAGGGTAAACACACTGAAGACCATGAGGTGTTTAGATACTATAGTAAGGTGAGGGACATGGGAATACCCAAGATATGCATTTAGTAGCAAGATGGAGCATGACCAGTTTTATGTAATATACAGCTACCGTTACAGTAGTTTCTTCCTTTGGTAGCTGAACTTCAAATTAAAGCCCTGCCCCTTAATCATTCTTCCTTCCATTGAAAGGTGATGAGTTGTAGACACTCTCCTTGGTTGGGAATAGTTGGGTTGATCTTGTCAGTGGTGCTGGTTATTAGGATATGAGGAATTTCTCCCAAGGCCCCCTGCTCCTGTAGCTCTATTGCCATGAAGGGTACTGAGTTTGTCCAAGAGCTGTTACTAGGCAAGTCCAACTTACTAGATCATAACCTGTCCCCCTAGTCTTCCTCTCTTCTGTATTCTACATGCTCACCTTAACACTAGATAGCTAGTCACACTGTGCTTCCCCAGTAATCTGCAGCAGCAGGGGATGGCTGGGCTTGGGCATATGCTAAACCAGTGATACTCAGACTGAGGCTCGGGAGCTGTGAGCAGCTCTTTAACGTGTCTCCTGTGGCTCTCTGCAGCACGTGATATTAAAACACAGTGTGATTGGTTGTTAATTAAATTTGCATGCTTTACTATGTTTACTCCTTGTAGTGGATAAATTAATACTTGGTCATTTTGCTGTGAGAATAATACATATAAAAACTAAATATTTTCCCTGTCCTACTATTTAAATATGAATATATAGTATTATAGTAAATGAAACAATGAATTTACACTACTATGGCTCTTTTAGCTAATGTTGGTCGCTAATTTGGCTCCTGAACCACTGAGGTCTGAATATCACTGTCCTAAACACACCTTGTTTCCTGTGTCTGACAGAGCATCTGTCCGATAAGTAGCAGCAAAGGTGCGATCCACCTTCTGGGATGTTTCCCACAGGCAGTGTTACAGGATTCAGATTTAAATCCCTGCATGTTAATGTGTCTGGAGAAGCTTCTTGGATCAACTGTACTTCCCTGAATTGGTTTCCTTAACTAATCATTTTGTAAACGTTTCATAGTAACAAATTATTATCTGTGCTAAGACTAGCATGAAGTTGGCTTTTAAATAGGAGAATGCTGAAGATAGTGTTTTCACTGAATCATGCTGTAGTTAGGTGCTGTGGCTACGGGCTTGTCACATGCAAACAAATAACAATTTATTAAACAGAAAAGTGAACAGTGTGTTGGCCAGAGGAAGGCGAGTCTTGTACTCTGCTCTGAAAACAACAAACTCTGCCTCTGGCTTGCCTGAACAGCGAGGGATTCCACAGGGCGGGACCATCTGGGAACATTTTGCCTCCAGTTCTCCAGTGTCTGGGGACTGCATCTTAGCAGCCATGATGACAAATAGGAAGCAGCAGTTCCTTAGGCAGCCAGATTGAAAAAACTTAGTGAATTTTGCCTGGAAACAGACTGACCTGTGGCTTACAAGTGGCACTGCCGCAGTGGCCTGGTTTGTCAGATTTGTCACTTCCAAAGTGCACATCAGGAAGGAAAGGCTGCCACACCCTAGCTAATGTTAGCTGGCAGCTTTGTCTTTTCTACATACCACTCATCAGCACATACAGGATGTTTTGATAACTACCCAGTGCTCTGAGGGCTTTGGGCTGCTTTGGGCTCTAACTTTCTACCACTAAATCTAGAATTGCCTTTTTTTTTTTTTTTTTTTGGGTAGAGCTGGCTGGAGCTTTGACAAAAAAAACCTTATTTTCCCCAGCCAGCTGTACTTCACTCGCAGGTCAGCAGACGTGTCAGATGGCAGCAGGGCTGATGTGTCCAGAGTATGCGCCTGTAGTCCAGCTACATTAATACTTAATATTTCATACCCTGTTTTTCACAGCTAATGGTGAATAATGGGCTGTATTAAGAGGTGCTGCTCATAATTAGCTGACTGTTCTGTTGACAGGAGGGAGTAAAGTGTTACTTGGCTGTATGCTTGGAAGATAGCAGAGAACTCTGAGTGGATGAAGTAAATGGGCATGTTTGTTTCCTTCATTATTTCTACTTATGATAGCCCGGCTGTGTGTGTCGGATGAGGAAGAGCAGTGGAAGCCGAGCACCATACAATTCTTATTCTTTAATATCAAAGTAGCACCCTCCCAGTTACAACGGGGCGTGGGAGCCCCACTATGCTGGATGCTGCACATGTCCCTGCCTCAGAGAGCTTGCAATTTAAGTAAATGGGACAAAGGGTGGGATAAAGGAAATACCATCCCCATTTTACAGCTGAGGAACTGAGGCACATTGACTCACCCAAGGTTACCCAGGAAGTCTGTGGTAGAACTAGGAACTGAACCAAGATCCCGTGAGTCCAGTTCCAATGCTTTATCTCTGTATCATCCATCCTTCGTAAGCATTGCATGGTACATACTGATCTGGAAGGATGGGAGTGATTTCAAGTGAACCATTTTTCCTGCATCTGTTTCTGTAAGTGTTTGTAAACACTTTTACTTGGCTGATGAGACAGTCCTACAGAACAGATGGCCGTATGGTGTATGAAATTTGTCCGGGTGGTGACTGCTCTGAAGATGTGACTGTAGCTTGCTTTCACAGGTTGTTCCAACATTAAAAGTACTTTTTTTTTTTTTAAAGTGATTATTGGAAAGTCCTATCCACTAATTTGTAGGGGTGAGAACTATCAACAAGTAATTTATCCATGAGCTTAGCCTCTTTCTGTTAAAGGACATCTTGTGTACGGCAGTTTCCTCACATGTTAGAGAAGTTGGGTGTTGGGGTTTTTGGTTAAACAATGGGCTGATCAAACAACTCTGCAGTCTGCAAATGTCCACTGTTAGACCAGTGGTGTCTAATTGTGATTTGCTGGGAGTCACATGGTGTCTAGCTGAATGAGTGCACAAGCATTTCTGCTGCTAATATACAAAGCAAAGGGATGAAAACAAAACAGATCATGACACTATTGTTGTGTTCATCAACCTCCCTCTTGTCATTCACACATACTTTGTTAGCTCTTCATGGCAAGGGGCAATGACTTTGTTTGGGGATGTGGTTAGCGTGCGTATGTGTGTGTGTTTAATCATCCCTAGTTCCAGCACATAATCATAGTAATGGTAATATGTACTAGCAAGGATGGTCTCATTTTGAATGGAAAAGTTGTGCTCATGATGGTTCCTCCTGTGACTTACAGATTAGCTTCTGTTTAATACAATACTTTTTACTACTAAAGTATTAGTCCGTGGTAGTGGTATGGGCTATCGGTATGTACTGCATACAGAGGAAAACAATTACCCTTAATACAATCTGAAGACCCAAGAAGGTAGAACATCAACACTGAATTTTAACTAGCACACTGTCAGAAATGTTGCAAGATAAACTTACTCAAATCCATCATGTGCATTAGGAATTGTTACTTTAAGTGAAAGTTGAGAGATCCTGAATCTAGTTCAGTAATCAAGGAACACCCTGAATGATGTCTCGTGTAGCATGCTTCCCCCCCCGCCTCGTTTGAACGTTGGGTTATCCCATGGTTTAGGCTTCATAAGGATGGTAATAGAAGATACTTTGAGTCTTGTGCCACATTTAGTTGCTCTCTGTGATATGCTGTTTCCAACTTTCACATGGTAAATAAGCACCCTGACTTTCACAATAAGCCAAAAATCAAGCTAATTCCATTTCAAAACAGGGCCAAACCGAGCCAATCCCAAACACTATGTGACTAGATTCCCCGCCTGGTGTGCAGTCTGGGACTGTGGTGGGCCCTCCTGACTCTCTTCCTGCCAAGGCAGCCCTTCCCCTCCCTCCCCCAAAGGCAACAAGCTAAGCCAAACTAGGCAACAAGCAACTCACAAGCCAATTAAGCGAAAAAACAAGCCCATTTCTGCACTTTTTTTTTTGGTGGGTTTGGCATGTGTGGTGGTATGTGGTCATGGACACTCCCCATATTCTGAAGGCTCACTCCTTTGTCTTGCAGGATTGATATCTGTACAAGAACTAAGATCAAGTAACATGGCAGCAATCCCATCAAGCGGCTCACTTGTGGCAACCCATGACTACTACAGAAGTAAGAACTGCTACGCTGTCCTTTAATTGGTGCAAAATGGAGGTGCTCACAAACCGCACGGCAGCCGCTCGTGTGGGTGGATGGGGAATATATCTATCTAGGTCAAACCTTTTTCTGTGGAGTGGGTCTTGCTAAGAAAAGTCGCTGAACTCTCCTACCTTGGTAGAAGTTTGTAATGCCCATGTAGAACTGCTCAAAAACAGTCAAATTTGCTTTCCAACCACAATGTATTTATAGGTTCCTCTTTAACTTGCATTTCCAAGGAGCCTAGAGAAGTTGGGTGCTCAGCCCTCACTGAATTTCAATGGGATTTGAGCACCCCAACTCCCTTAAATGCCTTTGGAAATGCCAGTTTGAAAGATCTGAGCTTTAGATAATCTCCTATTCTGGTTTACTGTGTGCCTGTGCCAAAGCCATCGGCTTCTGCATCCTTTCTCAATGCATAGCCAATGTACCGTTTCTCTCTTGATTGTTCCTTTCAAAGAATCACCAACAGAACTCCTTCTAGGACCTGAAGTGTGGATTAACTTGAAGGATCTGCTGATGGCAATGTCATGGCATTTCTGAAATAAACATGATCCGGCCAGGCGCTAGGCCCTCTTTAAACAAAGACCATTTCTTGTTCAGGCAAAACAAATGCCTGACACTGCAGTATTTTTTTTGTTGTTGAAAAAGGAGGCTAGGAGCCAAGAATGGGAGTGAGTCTTATTTAGCACTCAGCAGGGAGATAATGATCCACACTCCCTTAATTGTGCCAGCATTCTCTCTACTCAACCATATGAGCTACCATACAAACAAAGGAACAATGATTTCTCAGTGGGGGGGGGGGGGGGGGTTTAACGGCTGTTTTCCTCTTCTTGAAAGCGTCTGCTTCTAGAGTTACCTTAAAGCTCCTGAGAGCATAGGGTGGGAGGTGACTTAGCTAAACATTGTGTAGAACAAATACTTCTGCAAAAGGCAAAGTAAACAGAAAAATACAGCATGGCCACATGAGCCTAGAGTACAGGGCCAGATCCTCAGGTGGTCTGAGCTAACGTAGCTCCACTGTCCATAAAGCTTTACCAAATAGCACCAGCTGAGGAGTAAGAACACAAGACCGGCCATATTGGGTCAGACCAAAGGTCAGTCTAGCCCAGTATCCTGTCCTCTGACATGGCCGATGCCAGGTGCCCCAGAGGGAATGAACAGAACAGGGAATCATCAAGTGATCCATCCCCTGTCGCCCATTCCCAGCTTCTGGCAAACATGCCAGGATGGGCAGGGGTGGTGTCCCAAGCCTCTAAGTTTCCCTGTAAGCCACACTGGCCATGCAGCAGCCTATTTAGTGCCTCGCAGGCACTTAGGGGACCTGCCTGGGGACCGGCTGGGGGAGGGGTGCCCCTCTCCTGGCCCCAACTCAGAGTGGCCTGGCCACTGTAGGATGGAAGGGGGAAATTGATATTGTGGGACCTTGTCTCATAAAGCACCGTCTACGTTCAGATCGTTGTTGCTCTCCAGCAAGATCCTTTTGGCCAAAGGTAAATCTCAATAGTTGCCACATGTCAGGCAAGTCCCTCCATGCAGGAATGTCTCTACTACAGTGGCACATCAGCTGTAGTGCTGTAGGAGAGACGCTTCCTGCATTAACTGAGGGGAAAAAACCCTTCCATGTAGGTATTCCCTCTCCAGGAGGCAGTAGCTCGGGTGATGGACAAATCCATCCATTGACCTAACTGTGTCTATGCTGGGGATTAGGTTGACCTAACCATGGTGCTCAGGTGGCAACATTTTTCACAGCTCTGAGCAACTTAGTTGGGTCAACCTAAATTTTAGGCATAGACCAGGCCTCTGTCTTCACCACAGTACAAGGGGAGACTCCCAATGTGCATGAAACCAAAACCTTCCCCCTCCCTCCATGACCTAGAATCCTACATAAAAATTATACTTGTGTCTTGCAAGATATGGAGTGTGGGTTAGTTACTTGTATCCACTTGCTGAGTGAGATGTTCCATAAAGACTTTTTCCAAACAGTTTTGTAAGGCGTTATGTCCATGTAGCACCACCTGTGTTCCAGCCTGTGGCATTAACCTGCTGCTGCTTGTAATTACCTAGTTTGCCGGGAAAGCTATTTTGAGGTTATTCTTTGTCCTTTGGGTGTGAAAGAATCTATTCTTAAAACACTGTCCCAGGAAATCTCGTAAAGGAGCACTTAAAAATATCTACAAATGTGTGATGGCAGGCTAACGCGTCCTTCAAACATGCTCTAATGCTTGCTGTGTAGGGTGGATACCATTAAAAGGCTGGCACATACCCGCCGATACTCAGAACAGGACATTAGCTGGTGTGGAAACTGGTACCTAAGCCTAAGAAGCAGTAATGTGGCGAATACTTTAATGGCAAACCATGTACTAACTGCAATGAGGATGTTCATTACAGCAGTAGATCTAATATTGGCCGAGGAGAACGTTGGTCTGATGAGATGCAATCTCGTTCACAGGGCGTCTGGGTTCCACTTCCAGCAACAGCTCCTGTGGAAGTGCTGAATACTCTGGGGAGGTTATTCCTCACCATCCGGGTAAGCACCTTTTCTACAGCCTGGGCTCTCTGGCCCAGCCTCCTACGGAGGGGAACTCTTGTGGTCAAAACGCTCTTGTATCATCTCTTTAATTTTAATACAAAACAAGCTACCTTCTCCATGGCTCTTCAGAGGATCAGTGTAGCTTCAAAAACATTCTCAGTGCTAACTAAGTACATTATCCATGGGTTATACAGAACCATTTATAATGGCAGAAAAATCCCTATAGAGAGAAACTGCATAGAAGAGAGCTGAAGTTGTTGTAGCTGGCTTCTACTCCTTCATGAGGCACCACTTCAGAGTGCCAGTTTCTTAATTTGCCCTCTTGCTTGCATGTGTAGCAAGACCACCGTGGTAATCAGGGAAGTACCTATTTTTGCTGTATCTCCTAATCAAGCTGCCTGTACCCAGCGGTCATATTTCATAAGTGTTTGCTTTTCAGGTCTTCCCAAGTCTGACCCTGGTCACTGGTGGGCTAGCTTCTTCTTTGGAAAGCCAACCCATCCCGTCATGACAACTGTGTCGGAATCCCCAGAGAAGTAAGTGGACATTTGTTTAGCTCATTCAGAAAATGGTAATGGAGATAAACTAAGAAGCTTGAAGGGTGGCTTGGAATATTGGCATGGCAAGGACAAGGGAGGGCTATAGGAATGCAAACTGTAACTTCTTATAATTCTGCTTAGTTGCATTTTGCACTGCATATCTAGCATACTTTCCAGATGGTCTCTCCTGAAGTGCTTTGAATCTTAACGATCCACCCAGCAGCAAAGGGCTAATGGAGGCAAAAGGAATCACTGTAGCCCGGAATAGTAGCACTGTCACTCATTATTATGAGGCGATACTAGATCTAAAACTCTGAGGCCCATCTCTTCCTCAGCTGCCTAACTCCCATGGGAGTTAAGCACCTAAATACCTTTGAGGATCTGGGCCTGTCTCTTCAGATGTTGTGGATGATGGAACATCTGTTTTACTGTGGAGTCGGGGAAGCTAATGGTTTGTTTGAAGTGTTTTTTGTGCAAAAGCTATCATGAACCGAATGACAGGGTGGGTTAGGGACCAACTTCTGTTGGTAGAGAGAGAAGCTAATTTCACTAATATCCTGGGATTGACCCAGCTACAATAACACTGCATGTCACGAACAGAAAGTCCTTCTCTCTCTGTATTCTACTACAAGTTCCAGAGGAGGAGAGGATTTATTTTTCTTTTGTAGCCATTGAAAATTGGTATAATAAAAGGACCAAATGTAGTGGCCCTCAAGGAAAGTGTCCTCAAAGCTTAGTGGTTAGACCCAAGAAGTGCAGGAAAAGAGCCAGAGATTAAATGCTAGGGGTGGTGATTCCAGGCCCAGCTTGCACAGGCAGCAGCGGTAGAAACTGCAGGTGCAGATGTGGATTAACTAGTTTGTGTGCACACATGGTTGCATGCAGCCCTGTGGATGCAGCAAGTCAAGGGGGCGGGAGAATAGCTCCAGCTGCCTTAGCCAGTAAACAATGGAGCTGTTGCTACCAATAAGACGCTGTTGTCGAGTAGCACAGCTTTTTGTTGCAGATGTTGCTCACTGCAGCCAGGAAGTGCTGCCCAATCTGGAGCAGTGATGGCTGAGTTTGGGTGTTTCCACCGTCTCTCTGGACTCACTAGAAGTCTGTCCTGGAATCACTGCAGTGGGAACATATGAGGAGTTCTAATGAGAGCAGGGAGCTGCAGTTCACCAGCCTTGTGTCCGAGGCAGCTGTGGCAAAGATGGTTTGCGTCTCTCGTTTTCCCTCACCCCGTGTCTCTCTTGTCTTTCAGTTCAGGAACTTTCCAGGTGGCCAACGGCGTGATCACTTGTGGCCTGGCTCAGGAAGTAATGAGGAAGCGCCACGCCAGTGAGCCCAGCAAACCGAGTGCTGGGCCGTCTGCGTGAACAGGCTGGCACATCTTCCTGCTGCCCGCCTGGTTGCTGCTTCTGATCCAAACGCTAGGAGTCAGAGCCCATTTTCCACTCCCCTTCCCCGTAGAGTAGACAGGCTGCGTTAAGTATTTAGATGTAGGTTTTTTAAAAAAAAAAACAAACAAACAAAAAATTTACACCACCTTTGTACTGTTTCATTAATTTGACTGTATTCTTTCCATACAGCCTTGGTAACACTTTGTTTACTTGTTCAATGGAAACTAATAAACTTAAGCAGCCTTTTAAATGCTGTGTGACTTTAATTCTTTTTCTCTCCAGTGTGAGCTCTGCCCTTCACTGAGTGCTACTGCTCTGTCTTGGAGGGGCTGCTGTTACCCAGGGTTCTTTCAACCCAAAGCTCTTGGTAACTTTTACTCTGGGTGAGGAGGTGTCAGGAAATAAATCAGGGGAGACACGGCCATCCGACCGATAGATGGCTGCCACAAACAGGACAACACGAGTGCTTTCACCTAAAGCTACACTTTTCTTAGTCTCAAGCACTTACACAGGTCTGCACCCTCAATTACCGAAGCTGAGTGTGGTTTTCAAGTGGCACCATAAGAGGCTTCTGTCTGCCAGTGGGGACCCCAAGATGCATCCAGAGGGGAGCGTCCCTGAAGAGCCCCTTTGGAGTAGTCTCATTATCTAAAACTTTATTTATACATTAGTAATACAATGACATATCCCTTAAACAAAACTTGCTAAGCAAGCAGGGTTAAAAGGTCAAGAAAGAGATTTCCTTATCAATTTACCAGATACCGGTTTGGTTTTGTTTTGTTTTGTTTTCAGAGTGTCCATGCCTTGGGTCCCTAACAAACATTCCCGGGGGCACATATAGACTTCCTGTTTTCTAAAATACATCAGCAATTTCAACGTTCTCAGCAGGAAGGCTGCAGGGTTAAGCTACCCTGTCTGCCACCCAAACCCCCTCCCCTCCTGTCTTGGTTACACTGAGGCCACGGCATGACCAATTTACGACCTGCTGACTTGGCTACTTTTAGTAATAAGCAAGAATGGCTCAGTATGGCCTACCAACTTGGCTACTGTTAGCAACATGCAATAGTGGTTCAGGCACTTTAGTGGTTTGCCAAAATCTCCCCATACACCTGCTAGCATCATGCCTGGGAGTGTTTCACACATGGGACAGGGACCTGAACATGGGGACAAATCTCCTGGCTTCATGCTAAATGAATTTCACCTTGGCTCAGTTTCTCTTAAATCTTGGTGACAAGGAGGGGAGCTCCTCTCAGGCCTATGGCTACTTACAGACAGTGACAGTATGCTTGACAAACTGCAGCTCCGGTTTAAGCAACCCTCTGAAAGCGCGGTCTCTTCTCTGGAATTGTGAACGTGTTTGATTAAGGCTTTGAAACTCCTTCACTGCTTCTCATCAGAACAGGCAGGTATCTCTGCAGCCTTCCATAGGGGTCAGCCATGTCACTAGGTTGTCCTTTTTCCAGGTTCCCCCCCCCCTCCGGTGTACCTGGTGTAGATCATCACCTTGCACAAGACATAGGTAGGGGAGGGTGAAGGCTCTGCCCTCTGAGTAGGGGGTAGCATGATGTACTCCAGTCACTTTTCAAGGTCGCTTCAGTGTACTGAGGGAATATGAAGCTTTTTCTTCCTACTCAGTCATGATGAGGCAAAGAAAAGAATAATTCTTTCCTGCTCATTTGGTTCTAGCAGTAGCCTGTTCTCAGCATCTGACCCATTGCTAATAAAAAAAAAGGTTAAAGCCCTGTCGTAAAATTCACTTCAGTTATCGGCTGCCACCTTTTTGAGTGTCAGCTGCAAGGCTGGAGACCAAGTCGCCTTTCTGGCTTTCAAGCACCCGGTTCTTAATGTAGGTACAGGAGGATCTAGGTAAACAAGCACTTCAAAAAGGAAACTACACATTCTGCAACAATTAAAACAAAGAGTGACCTCTGCAGTTATGTACGCGTGTATCGATGCACAGATGCAGGCTGAAATGCAACGAAAGGTTGCTTGACAGGCTGCATCTGTCATACCCTACATGCATGGAACCATAAGCCCATATTTTCTTAAAATGGCCTTTTTCTTTTAGTTACTACCTGCCAGACAAATAACAGTGCCTGTCTACACAAAAGGTTTGTTCCATCAGCAGCTGTGCATGCCACTGCTCCAGTGAGAAATGTTAGCACTTGCCTAGAAAGTAAAAATTGTATGTTACAAATGCTGTGGAACCAAAGCACTTGATCTATATTAATAGGAATCTCTTGTTGCTTTTGAAATTGCTGTAGTAAACTTTTCTAAGACCACTATCGTGGCTGTTGTGTCTTCAGATAACATTTAACAGCTGTCCTGCTTAGTTGGCCTTTATCATAAGGGTTCCAGCTGGCAAGGAGCATGGAAGTTGATCTTACTGCAGCATTCCCTAATTGTCTAGTACATTGTTTTCAGAGCAAATGAGGGGCTGGAGGCTACAGCAATGTGGCCCAAGCATTGCATGGCCTTACTCTCAAGCACAAACCTTAAGGTGGTATAGCACAGACCAATTTTATCCAGCTCCATGGTTGGAAACAATCAGTTAATTTATTTTTCTGTAAAATCTAAACCAAGATAGATTAAAAAAAAAAAAAAAAAAAGCTTAAGACCTAACTTTTAGAAGTGCCCTGATTCAAATACTTCTGTCTGCTCTTGTTAGATAGCTAATGTCACTATTCCTGTGCAACATAACCAATCGTTTGGCTGCATCTATATGTGTCAGTCAAGTCCATGCAGATTAGGTGCACAGCTTTGAAAACCAGGTTCGTGCAGGCCCCTTTGTGACTGAATAATGAAGTTCTAATGGCACCGATTTTCTCTGCAAGCAGTTATTTTTATCCCTAGTTAGAACAGGAAGACGTTCTGAGCTATAAAGCCTTACAGGCAGATTTTTAAATTAACTTGGCAACCTCTCCCACAATTCTGAGCCAAACCAGCTCATAGTGTTCTAAGTGAAAACAATCATCTTGTTGATGGGCCAAAAAGTCACAGCTCAATGACTTTTTTGGAAAAATACAAGCTGTGGAAAACATCTTGCTCAACCGGCCTACCCCAAATAAACATTTCCCACTTTCTTAGAATTACAGAAAGTTAGGGCTGTAAGCAACCGTAACGAAGGCAGGGCTAGTGCACCCCTCCTGCTGAGACCGGATTAACTGGTCTTCAGTCAAAGCGAAATGTAGGTTATAAACAAATCTTAAACTCATCTATGACTAATGCCATGACGCTCAAAGTTTATGGGGAAATGTCTTTGCTCAGGTCCTTGCTGTAAATGACTTCAGAACAGTTCCGTGATGCCTTATTCTGTATGGCAACAGTCTCTTTGGGGCTAGTGCAAAATGTGTGAGTAAAAGCCAAAATCTCAACCACTGTAAGCAAATGGAGAAAATAAGAGAACCCAGCAATCAGTGAATCAGTAATCAGCTGTTTTCATACACAAGTGAGGCGAAGATCTAACACATGTGATAAGGTGTCCAAAAGGGCTTGTTTTGCACTAGAACCATTGTGTAACCCAGAGTACTCCTAGAACAGTTACCAACAATAATTGTGTTTTTTTTAATCTCTGTTTTGGAACACACAAATCTTTCCTTCAAAATTACATACTCATTAGCATGACCCAGTCCAAACATAAAGGGATGACACTTTTCTCTTGTGCCTTGTAACTAAATCTGGTCTGACTCTTCCTGGTTTTGCATTTTCAACAAGAGGGGAAAAAAAAGACCTTTTAATGTGGCTAATCCTAGACAATCCCACAGGTGCTTAGTTACAGAAAGGCTGAGGGGTTGGAAAGAGATGCATAAAATTGGAAGCTGGCATATTCAACAGGGTTTATTCTCATATCTTACTATTCAGGCGTATTTTTCATAGGGGGAATACTGCTCTTTGTGGAAGGACATGAAACTCTTCTCCTTTATTAAAAAGGACATTGAGTCAGAGCCTCTTGTGATGTGATGTGAGTGCTAGTGACTTAACCTAATAAATCAATATTCTGTTGGGCTAGGAGGGAGTGAAAATTCAGTGTAAAGTGGAAGGCAATCAGGTGTGTGTTTCACAAGAGTGTATATGACACTGAGTGTGTAACTGCTGCCTTGGCCGATTCACTCTGCATTTAATGGGCTCCAGATGTTCTTAAAGTGTTTGAGGGAAAAATAAAATCACTGCCTCAATCAGTCTGGAATCAGTGGGAAACGGTGGCCAGAGCAACACCCGACCGACCATTCTCGCCACGGACTTTCACAGCACCTGAGGCTGCACTGAGCCACGTATGCCCAGGGCCAGTATAAATTCAGGAGCAGGATCAAGGAGCCACAAATGGCTCCTTTGCAGCCCTCTCCCCTGCTCTTCTTTTCCTCCTACCCCCAGCTGTTGCTAACAAATACTGCACACAGCTGGGGATCTGGGCCAAAGTGGAGTTCTGTTCTGAGTAGTGAATTTGCGGGGGTTCCATATGTGCTGTGCCTTAATAATTTCCCATCGGTGTTTCTCCATTTCCAAATAAGCTGAGGGAGGGGCTGTAACTTGGTAATTGCCAGCCCTGCACATTCAGCCTGCAGGAACACAGGACTGGAAGGAACCTCCTGAGTCATTGAGTCCAACCCATCATGTCAGCCAGTTCATACATTTGCTGTGCCTGAGCTGCGAAGCAAATTGAAAAAGCCATTGAGTGCCAGCCATTTTTCCCTCTTGCCTGTGTGGTACTGAGTGCTGGCTTCGTTGTTATGGGGGCAAACAGCAGGCTATCCCTGCTCGGACTAGATCAGTTTACAGTATTACACGGACGTAGCCTTCATTATGTCCAAATTTAAGTGGCGTGTCTGCAGCTGCTGATGAACTAGCCATTCAAATTAACTCTTTTCTCTCCCCCCCGCTCCCAAGTCATTTAGGGGGAGTTTGGGTGATGCCCTAACTTCCTTGCAGAGCCCGATCCGGCTATGGAAGACGGCAATTTTACCTGCGAGACGGCTGTGCCTAATGTATGAAACATCATGCAGAATGGAATCGATTTCCAGTTTGGGTTGAAACCAAGTCTAGCAAAAGAGGTATCCCTGTTCAGAGTGGGCGGAGGAAGTGGCAGTGATTATACCATGCCCTATACCACCTATAGGAGAACATTTTCCTTTAGCCCCAGGAAACAGCTGATATACACCACCACGATTTTATGTCCCTTGCCGCACAAGTCCAGCCACTACGGGCCTGATCCTGTGAGGAGCTGACCCCTTTCAGCTCCCCTTGGGGCTAGTAGGAGCAGCAGGTGCTCAGCATCTCCTGGGATCAGAAATAATAGGAGCTAAAGGTGCTGAGCACCTTGGAGAAGCTGATCACTTGGATCAAACCATGGATGAGGGATTCTGCTGACTGTCTAAGCCCTCTTGGAGTGGCTGGCTGGCAGATGTGCTCTAAAAAAAACCCCAAAACCTTCTGTGAAGGGTTCCCAGCTGGCAAAGACTGAGCCCCTGTCCTGTGTGAAAATTATATGGCCAGAGCACAGGTAACTTGAATTAAGGGCAGTTCAGACCATTGTATTTGTGGTTCTCAGCTTTGAGACCCAGTGCCAGTACTGACAGCACCCCGATGAGCGGAGGCTCGTAATCTCAACCTGGGTCAATATGGTTGTATGCGTTCCCTGTGTTCATTTCCCCAGAGCCCTGTACCAAGGCAATGGGGTGAGGGCTGAGTTTCTACCATTGTAACCTTGTTCCATGTTGGTTTTGCTCCCTCGGGAAAGGGCTCAGTGAAGCGAGTCCCACATGTGATAACTGAGCTTTTAAACCAGAAACCCTGCATGTTCTCTCCCTGCGGCTTGCACAGGGGGCCTGGAGATTTTCTTCTGGCCACTTCAAGCCTCCCCTCTGGCACAAAGCAGGCCTGAGTCTCTCTTCCAGTGAAGGGAGCAGGCCAGGCGCTAGCTCCTAAAGCAGCCACCTCCCTGTGGCAGTAGTAGGCAGCTGGACAAGAGGCCGGGGGACATGGCTAGAGCTGCCCTGTGCTACTGTAACAGCCCCCTGAGCCATCGGCGGCTGGTGCAAGCTACAGCAGCGCTCAGTCCGCCCAAAGCTTAGAGCGGGGGTTGGGTAGAGGGCAGGGGAGTTTGGGCTGGTGGTCAGGGTGTGGGGGTGTGGATAGGGGTCGGGGTGGTCAGAGGGCAGGGAACAGGGGGGTTGAATGGGGACAGAGGTCCCAGGGGGGCAGTCAGGAAGGCGGGAGGTTGGATGGGGCACCAGGGGGCAGTCAGGGGCAGGGGTTCTGGGGGCAGTCAGGGGCCAGGGAGAAGGGGTGGTTGGATGGGGCAGGAATCCCGGGTTGGGGAGAGTCAGGAATGAGATGGCGGGTTGGATGGGGCGGTGGGGGGCAGTCGGTGCGGGGTCAGGGGACAGGGAGGGGTGGATGGGGTAGGGAGCCTGGAGGGGCCATCAGGGGTCGGAACAGGGGGTAGGGTTGGATAGGGCAGGAGTTCTGTGGGGGAACAACAGGGGGCGAGAAGCAGGAGTGGTCAGATAGGGGCCGGGGGCCAGGCCACGCCTGGCTGTCGGGGGAGGCACAGCCTCCCCTAACCAGCCCTCCATACAATTTCGGAACCCTGATGTGGCCCTCAGGCCAAAAAGTTTGCCTGTCCCTGCCCTAGCTCCTCCGGGCAAGCTGAGACTGTGGCCGGGGCTCTCCCTCGCTGTGGCAAAGGGAACGAGGGACATTTGTGGCAATGATGAGCCAGGCCGTAGGCATCTTGCTGAAACACACGCGCCAAAATCCTTCCCTCTCCCAGGGAGGGGCCAGAACATCAACCCAGCTTTCCTCTCTCCCTGTGTGCCAGGCTCCCGTTGACTTCAACCGGCTTCGGAGCAGGCCCCAGAGGGGTGAGCCGCTCTGCCGAGGTTTCTTGTTTGTCACGGACGGGGCCGTAAGGAAGCCTCCAGGTGTTGATATTCCTGGGGGTGTTTATAGCAGGTTCCTAGATGATAAAAGACATCCTCCCTCCCCCCCCAAGTGGCAATCCAGACTCCTAATGCAGAGAGAAATGCAAACCAAATGAAACCTGGCCTGACCCCTCTTCCCTGCCTGCTTGGCTGACCTTGATCCCACTTTTCCATGTGGACGAGCAGCTGGCTTCCTTGGGGCGCATGCGTCTCGCCACTACCTCTGCTCTCCAGCAAGGCAGGGAGGCCGGGTCGGGGGAGAGAGACAGGCAAGGATTGCTGGGATCCTCTGTAGGGGATTAAGCCTTTGGGATGTCAGGGCAACAGCCGCTGTGGGGAAAGGGGAATGACTCGCAGGGATCCGGTTACACTGCACGGACTCCGTGTTGATGTGTTTGTTTTAATAAGGGGGCTGTAGAGGAGACCCAGTTCTGGAGGCAGGGGCGGCTCTAGCCATTTCACCGCCCCAAGCAGGGCGGCGCGCCACGGGGGGGTCCCGCGGCTCCAGTGGACCTCCTGCAGACGTGCCTGCGGTGGGTCTGCTGGTCCCACGGCTCCGGTGGAGCATTCACAGGCACGCCTGCGGGAGGTCCACCGGAGCCGCCTGCCGCCCTCCCGGAGACAGGCAGAGCGCCCCCTGCGGCATGCCGCCCCAAGCACACGCTTGGCGTGCTGGGGCCTGGAGCCAGCCCTGTCTGGAGGGGATGGGGAGTGCGTCCAAGACTGTGCAGGGAGGCTGTGCTTATGCACAGCAAAACCCTGATGCAATCTGCCTGCAATCTTTCCCCTCTTGGTTGTTTCTCTTCATTGACCAATAATCCAAACTGTTACTGAATAAATGAGGAGTTTTCCTGGAAAGGAAGCCAAAATAACCAGTAGAACTGGCCTCAAGACAACAAGCCATTTTGCAAGGACTTTCAAGGTTTCAAAATTTGAGTTTGTTCCTCCCTGGAATGAAAAAAAACCAACCTCTCAACCATTTTTGCGAAACAGATTTGTGTCGAAATGTCCATTTGGGGATCAGAAAGGTCAGGTATTCAATTCGGGTTCTTGCTCTGTCTGCTGAGACGTGACCCCCCGAGTCCACCCTGAACCTCAGAAATCTTCCCATCAAAAACGTTGCTGAAATTGATCCACCTCCATGAAATGTTTCAGGTATGACAAAACAGCATATTTCAGCCAAAATCCATTTTGTCAAAAGCATGCTAACCAGCTGAAATAACCGGGAATATCATTTGTCAGGAAGCAAAACGCCAACCCTCTTTCGCTTAGCAGAGGGGAAGCCTGGCCTTGTGGCTAAGGCAGCGTATCTACATTGCTGGTTTTAGCCCCATAGCATCAGCCTGAGTCAGTTGACCTGAGCTTACCACCACTGGGGAGGTGGGAGGAGGGTTTCTTGCAGTGTAGATGTACCCAATGAGGCTCTGTAATCTAATGGTTAGAGACAACTCTTATGGAAAACATCCTTTGAGTTTAATGGGCATGAAACTAATAGAATTTGATAGTAATTATTCTGAAAGCCTTAAAAATCTCAGAGAATTATAGTATTCTATTGGATGGCTTAAAAATTCTCAAGAAAAGTCATATTCTCTAGGACTTCTCTCCAAGAAGCCAGAAGATTTCTGGGTCCTATTTCTGGAAGAGCCACTGATTTACTGTTTCACTTTGCACCTAATTAGAAAATGGGATATATCACAGTTATATGGAAAACTGGATGCTGAATACAAGTTCTAGTGTCCTGGGAGAGCAATAATAATAACCAGTCTTTAAGGCAGTGTTCTCAATCCCATTGCATATAACGGGGACACGCACATTAACGGCGCTGTGCCTCAGTTTCCCCATCAGTACAATCTGGATGATAAGGCTTGCCCACCTTTCTAAAGCAATTTTGAACTCTGTGGCTCTGAATAAATTTCAGACTAAACACAGAATATTGCTCTTAAATGCACATCTGCTTGTCGTCGCCAGATTGATTGTGTCTGTCAATGTAGATGAGACCACTCCAGGACAACCTAAACAGGAAGCAAAGATCTACCTTTGAGCATGGGCTCTGCTCTTCTGAGCTGCACTGTGACAGTGAAATCCCTGAAAACTGGCCTCTGTGTTCTTCTTTCATCTTTGGGTTGTTGAATACACGTCTTAGGCAACAGGAAATGCTTGTCTAGCTTGTTCCACAGCAGTCTTTAGCGGCAGAGCCCATGTTGTTTCCAAATAACCCTTTCTGTTCTCTACCATCCGCAGCCCACATGCAGCACTCCTTACAGCCTGCATGTGGCGTGGTGTCCTCCGAGGTTGATTCGAATGATGCTTTAACAACAGGAAACACTTGAGTCACATTGTGGCCGGGTTTGTACCCCCTCAACTCCCTGAGTAGGAGGTACCCCGCCTATCTATGCCTCGGTCTGTTTTCTACGCCCCCTCTAGTAGACCACATGGTGTGGCCCACTGACCAAGGCCTATGCACTGTCTCGTCTCGTTTGGGGTAGCATGGCCTAATGGCCAGAGTCAATTTAGTGTGCCCCTAGGGCAGTGTGGTACAATGGCCAGAGTCCCCCTACTGGGTCTGTTGGGTTTGAAAGCTGAACCACAGGCCAGGACTCAATAAACATGGAGCCCCTTTGTGTTTGGTGTCTGGGCTGGCTAACGTGGCTTTGGGTTAATGAGTCCGGGCTTCATGGATTGCAAGGCCAGCAAGGGACTAGTGTGAGGCTCGCCTCTGACCTCCTCTATAACACAGGCCAGAGACCTGCCCCCAAATAATGCCTAATAACCTCTCGGCTCGTATTCAAGAGCCCCCATTTGTGCATTCCAGGAGCGCAGTCGCGCTTTTGGCTACAGCATTGCACTGGGAGGGGAGCTCATATTCAGCTGATTCCCCGCCACCCCCCCCAAATCTTTCTCAGCATCATCACTGCTTCCCAGGCTGGAGCCCCCGCTCCTGTAAGCATGGCCTGCATGCTTTGTTCCTAGATGTAGGCATTTCCATTTAGCTGTATTAAAACACATTCCATTCAAAACCCTACCCCCTGCTCATGCCCCTGGCACCTACTGTTCTCTGCCAAGAGATGCTGACTCTGCACTTCAGCTGCCGCTACTCCAGGCAGTCAGCATAAAGGGAATCAGGGACTGGCTGGCAGAGGATGCGGCCATGCTGCCAAAGTCATTTAGTGTCACTTCTCAGCACTCGAAATGCACAGGTGTAGGGCCTGGGGGATTAGGTGACCAGATGTCCCGATTTTATAGGGACAGTCCCCATATTTGGGGCTGTGTCTTATATAGGTGCCTATTACCCCACATCCTCCCTCCTGGTTTTTCACACTTGCTGTCTGGCCACCCTGCTGGGAGAGGAGCAGTGATCCTTTCCTTTCCAAAACCACAGATCATCACAGAATAAAAACTACCCCCCCGCCCCCGCCCATGAAGCAAGGCTGCATTGTACACCTACTGCTTTTCAGCTGCAGCAGCTCAACCCTCCTTCTCCAGACCACAGTGTACAAAACCCCAAACCCTCTAAATAAAGGTCCCTTCAGGACAACTTGGACGCAGTCGGTCCTGTGGCTCTAAATTTGCACTCTGATACGGCGCTTGCTCGGGAATGGTTGCTAAGGGAACGAGGGCTGCCTGTCATAGCAATGATTATGAAAACTGTGTGTCAGCAATGCCCAAGGAGAAGGCAGGGGGATTCTGCAGGGCTCTCGCTGAATCTCACGCTCTGTTTCTCTGGCTTAGCCTCTCGCTCGCTTCACATTTGCTAGGAAAGTGCACTGATGCCTTTTATTTGCTTTTCCCTTCCAGGGGGCGCCCCCTCCACTGTTGGGCTTGGTGTGCAGGTGCTGTTGGTGGCCTGTGAGACACAGGTCAGACTAGATGACGTGGCAGGGGCCTGGCTGACCCGGCGCACGCCGCCACTACTAAATACAAGCAAACCTTCAAAGAAAAAGACACAAACACTCATTTAAAGTGACTGTAATTTCCATTCCCACTGTTCGTCACAGAAACACGCCCTGATATGCCCGGCCTGCATCGTTTGTCTGCTTTCCTGTTAACAGAGCCCGGCCTCAGCCTGCACCCCGTCCCCCCCTCCCGCACCCCTGCCCCAGTCCTGAGCCCCCTCCCACACCCAAACGCCCTCCTGCACCCCAACCCTCTGCCCCAGCAGGGTGAAAGCTTGGAGGAGAGCGAGCAATGGAGGAATGGAGTGAGCAGGGGCGGGGCCGGGGGCAGGTCAACGGTGTTTGGGTTTGTGCAATTGGAAAGTTGGCAACCCTAACCGGGGCCCCCTCCACCTGCTGGGGTGGGGGGGCAAGAGCATCCCCCGACCTGTGTCCCCCCCAGACCTCCTGCCCAGGGCAGGTGGAGGCTTCAGGGCCCTCCACAGCTACCGGGGCTCCCCAAGCTGCTCTTTCCTGGGCCAGGCTCCAGCTTCCAGCCTGGTTGGAGGGTGGTGGGGGGGAGGCTCGGGGGACGAGGATGGGCAGAGAGCCTGGCCCATGGTGAAAAGTGGATGGGTCAGGGCTGTCCGCTTTCAAAAGTAGGAGGGACATAGACCCTTGCTTCCCCCCTCACCCACCATTCTGGCACCCTTGCTTTAAGATCTCATGATTTTTAAGTCAATCACATGTTTTTTTGTGGGGGTGGGGGTGGCTCATGGTTTTTGAATGCTTAGTGTTGGCAATACAAATGAATGAAAAATGAGGTCCAGACCGACAGGCCCACAGCTGTTAGCGTAGTGCAAGCTTTCATACTTCGTAGAGACATCCCCCTGTGGACTGACCCACTGTTCTCTGGGTCAGCTGGTGTGCAAAGACCTCAGCTGAACTCTCTGCAGCCCATGCTATGCTCAGAGCGATCGTTCATGACGCTGCTTTTCCACTTCGCCTCGCCAGTGCTTGCCTTGTTGTATTTCTTTTTGCTAACAAGGGGGTAGCATGTGATGCGTTAGAACTGTTTGCCTGGGTGCACAGCAACCGAGAAAACAAGGGGAACGGGCCTGGCAACCTACATATCGTTTACATTAAACTGGAATAGCACTAATGCTCCCGCCAACGAGCAAGCCAACTGGCCGGCCAGAACCGCCTCAGTCACCAGGATCCCGGTGGCTCAAATTACAAACTGCCACGGTTGCCTTTTTTCATAGTAGCGACTGTGCAGACATATTTCTTTGTTCCTGAGCCAGACAGACAAAGTTCGTCACGCCCAGACAATCTTTGTACAGTGCAGTCTGCAGCCCTCTAGGTTTTTACCACCATCTGGTGGCAGAAAGAATTGTGAGTTTTCTGTCCATTGATTTCTCTTCTTTTTCTGTGTCATAGCAGCTGAGCACTTGCTAGTTGGGCATTAAGCAACATGCCTACATATCTGTCCCTGGGTGGTATTGTGTCATCTCACCCTGGGGAGAACTGGGTGTGCCGAGTAGTGGGTCAGTAGGGTGGCTTGTTTGTGTATCTGTACATGCTGCTCCATGTGTACAGGTCAAAGATGCATGCCTTGCATGTGCCATGGAAGGTGGTGAGATCTGAGCCCTCAAGAAAGCTTCATCTCCTGAACAGACAAGCTGGACCCTTCTGATAGAAAGCAGGGTTTTTGAGCACAGTCCTCATCCCGGTGTTTTAGGCTCTTTTAGGCATACTGGGGCCCAGATCGTTGAAGGTAAGGACTAAGACCTGGAACTTGAACTTGCAAATAATGTGCCAGACAACTGGGATGGAAGGGGAACCAGAGGAAACCAACTGAGTCCCACAATTCACCGTCATTGCTGTTGCCTAAACTGTATTGTGACATTCTGGATGGTGAAACAGTTACTATTTGCCAATCAGCTCTGATGCTTGGCCGAGATCAGAGAAGCTCTTTATGTAACGTGACAGTATTTCTAGGTTTGTCCAGATGTGACACAATCACTTTTGAACACCACAGCTGATGAATTTCAAAATTTCCAGGAATGTTCTAGCCGTCAGTGGGTGAATGGGCTGGATTTTTGGTGAGAATTGCAAAGCCAGAAAAGTTGGTTGGCCCTTGCTCGCTAGGCTGAGCTGCCTCAGAGCTGTGGGTCAGATGCTCGGCCAGCAAGGGGAGCCAGAGGGTGAGGAGCTCCTTCCAGCTGCCTCCCCAAAGCCTGGTCCATGAGGGGTACGGGAGAGCCACACAGAGCCATTAACACGGGGGGGGGGGGGGAAAGGAGGAGGGAATGAGGGTGCACAGAGCCACAGGCAATGGAGGGCACAGTGTGCCCCTAGCATACAGGGCAATGGGGGCAGGGGACATACAGCTGAAGGCATGCAGGGAATGGGGGGACCCCCGAAAAGCCCCCGGAATGGGGCCCCATAGAGCCTCTGGGAGGAAGGGGAGCACACAGAGGCCCTGAACTGCAGGGAGGCAGGGAATGGAGGGACACAGAGCCCCAGGGATGGGTGGGGCATGAGACCCTCTAGCAAGGGTGGGGCATGCAGAACGCCTGGAATTGGGGTAGTTGGGGGGGGGTAGTGGGACATAGAACCCCAGGACTCAAGGGGTGGCATGGGACCCCCCCAGAGCCTCTGGCAGGGGGTAGAAGGGAATAGGTGGGACACAGAACCCTTGGCATAGGAGAGAGGAGGGAATGGGTGAAAGTGGGGATAGCAGGGGATCCTGATATGGGGGTGAGGAGAACAGGGAGCACACAGAGCCTCTGGAATGAGGGACGGCGGGGAGGGGGGAGATTACAGTTATTCCCTGAAATAAAGGGGGATGGGAGGGTGGCACCGGGGCGGCTCCAGCACGCCAAGCGTGTGCTTGGAGCGGCAAGCCATGGGGGGCGCTCTGCCGGTCGCCACGAGGGCGGCAGGCAGGCTGCCTTCGGTGGCATGCCTGCGGAGGGTCCACTGAAGCCGCGGGACCAGCAGACCCCCTGAAGGCAAGCCACCGAAGGCAGCCTGCCTGCCATGCTTGGGGCGGCAAAATACCTAGAGCCACCCCTGGGTGGCGCACACAGATCGTGGTGGGAGGGGCGGGGGAATAAGGAGCCCTGGGTGGATGCCGTGCACTTGGCTTACAGAAGCAATGATGTGTGCAACCCTCTAACGATTGCCTCTGCAGTCATTGCAGTGGATGTGATACTCAAACCTCACCCACATCACTTATTCCTGCTGGGGAGGGGCAGTCCTGCTAGGCCAGGAATAAACTCCGACTCCAGACGATTCTTATTTCCATAGGTGACCAAGGCCTGGAACAGGTTCTGTGGACTCCCCTGCCAACGTCTTATCAACCTAATTCCGCTCCTTCCCTCCCTACGGGTGCTCACTTTGGAATGATTTTCCCTCCATGCTTAGTGCTCCTCACAGAGGTCACCCGGATTGCTTTATACGTTAAGTGGGGGATGGTATTTTCCCCATTAGCCTTCCATGGGAACATAGGAACTGCCAGCCGGGACCAGGTCCAAGAGCCATCTAGTCCAGTATCCTGTGTCTGACAGCAGCCAGCACCAGCTGTCTCAGTGTGTAAGGTACCCTGCAATGGGCAGTCCTCCTCCACCACTAATTAGAGGTGGGGTTATGCCCTAGGACATGAGGGTTTATATCCCTTCCAATGCCTTATATCCGCTCCTTCCTAATAAACCCGAATGTCATTATTTTAGCTAGCCCTAGAAAGTCTAGCCCTGACTCTTCGCTATTCAGGGTGGAGCGTTACATCCCAGCATCCTCCACCTGGACCGTTCATTCTCCTCTCCATAGTCTGCACTTGGAATCCTGCACAGGCCAGCGGAGCTGTTCAGGGTGACAATCCTCCCCCTTCAGAAGCTGGAGAACTGAGAGCAGGGCTGGGCACTCCTGGTGGAAGATTTCTGGATGCAGAACTTTTCTTCTGCTGGTTCACCACAGTCTGAGTTTGATGCTTGGGAGCTTTTCGGGCAAGCATTTACCTGGACTTTGGGCTAGGACTATGGAGTTCCCCTCTCCCGCGCAGCTGGTGATTTGACATTGTTAAAATACAGGGACAGTTATTATGTTGTATAATGGGGAGTGGAGCAAATAAAAAAAAAGATGGATTGAAAAGGAACATAATGGATTTGGGGCCAAAACTCATCATTCTAAAAATATATCCTGGATTGCACCCAATGTGTGGTGCAGAATTGGAGGCACAATGAATGATACATTAATGATCATGACAATGCACTTTTTGAACAGTGGTAGCATCCAGTGACCCATCTAGCACAGCAGTCAGTGTATAACAATTTGTATTGAAGCAAAGCAACAGAATCCAAAGTTGCAGTTCAATGCACGGGCCCCCTACCGCACAATTTTGAATGGAATCAGGTGTTCTCTCTTTATACTGATCCACCCACCTTTCCCAATAGATTCCCATTGCTCCCTTTCCAAGACCCTTTCCAAGACCCTGCACAGCTGAACATTCTGTTATTCCTCACAGTGGAGTCCAATAAAGGCTCCCCAGGGACATGTAGATTATTGTCATATATTTTGCTAATCATTTACACATTCTAACATTACGGCAAAAACTAAGTCTTACAGAACCCCATCACGTCTATGGAGCAGGCGTAATTATAAAATGGTCTGGTGAGCAGGAAATCTCGAAATGAATTTGCAAGGCGGACAGAAGGAATATAGTGCCTTATGGGGAGAGAATCAACCCCAAATGGTTTTTCTTGTGTTGCTTCAGATTTTTGTGTGTGAAATGATTGATGACAACTAACGAGTCCTTGCTCCTGAAATAGATTCATCTTCTCTGGAAACAGCTGTTCTTTAAGCATGTACCCTTAGTATATCAGAATCCCTAATCTTCAGAAAATGATCTAGGAAAAGCCTGCAGATATCCAAGCCAGAGAGATATTGGTTTCATGTCCCAGAGGTCTTTATAACAGAAATGTCAGACTTAAAAAGAGGTGAAAGGAAACAGTAAGAGAAGGGCTCCTGGTGCAGCTATCACCCTGGGTTCTCGTAGAGTGTGAAACTGTGGAGTTTCCCTTTGAGGTGCTGGAAGTCAGGCCTCTGATCTGGACTGAGGTGCCAGCACTTGCGCATGATTTCATAGAGCATGGATGGGCACTTTGGCGGGCAGGACATCTGGAAACCTGTTTGGACTTTTTGGCAAACCTCACCGTTACTCATACCTACAAATAAGGAAGAAAAAGTGTGTTAGAAGCATCATCGCATAACCCAAGTGCAGCCAGAATAACAACTGGAATCCAGTATCTTTGGGGGCAAGTGCCATTATTCCTTCTTGAAGCATATTTGTATGCACCTGGGAAAGTGGCTGGGATATAAATTGCCATGCTCGATTCTGCCCTGAGTTACACTTGTGGAAGTCAGCAGGAAATATGCTGGTGTAACTGCGGGCAGAAAGGAGACACTGCACCCACAGTATAAAGCAAGGTTAATCAGAAGGAGAGTGTTTTCCCAAGCTTTGATACCTGTAACGTGTATCTTGTCAGCACAAGATCTGGGTGAAAATTTCTGACATTTATTTTCAGTGAAAAATGCAGATTTGGTAACATCGAAACATGCATTCTGGTCAGTTTCATCAAACAGGGTCTGTTCAAAAACAACTTTTAAAAAATGCCAAAAGAACCAAAATGTTTCATTTAGAAAATCACAAATGAAATGTATCAATCTTCCCATTTGAAGAGACATTTTGTTTCAAAATTTCCTTTGATTATCTTATTTTAAAAAAAATTAAAAACTTTTCCAAAATGCTCAAAATCAAAACAATTTTCTTCCCTTTTTTGGAATAGCTAAAAAATCCATTATTTGCACAGCTCTAATCGTCACGGCTTCTTGCCAATGCCTCTACCTTGGGCTCCAAACTAAACACAAAACTGGTGCTTTCCATGATACCTTGTGAAATTAAACTTACGCTGTGTGCAACTCCTCACTATTCAGGCACAATACCTGGGTATGGAATCTGTCCATAGGTGATAATTTCATACAGAAGGATCCCAAAAGACCAAACATCGGACTTGGTGGAATAGCGTCCATGGGAAATGGCCTCAGGGGCTGTCCATTTATAGGGGATATTGCGAGAGTAAGACAAGTACACATCATCCTGCAAACACAAAGGATTTGTGATTAAAAGGAGAGGTAGATACAGCTCCTGGAAGCAGGGCTCTGATCCCTCCAGATGTCAAAAAATCGGTGCTATTCATTTTGGACTGAAGAAAACAAAACTGGGATTTTACAGCAGGTGAGACTGGCTAATTGCTCTCCAAGGATCAGGCATGAGACCAGTCTGAAAAACTGGGCAAAGTAGAAAGAAAGGAATCACCCTCCCACCACTAGCTGTGGAGCTCCTCTGTGCAGTTCACATCAGCCCAGAATAATATTCCATGACTCTTCCATGCTCTTGCAATCCCCACAGAGATCCCATCCCTGGCCTTCTCCCTGCGTGCTACTGGGCAGGGACCCTTGACGGGACGGCTTCACATCCCATATTGTCTCCATATCCTGCCCCCCAACCCTTGGTCAGTGCAATCCCACTGGTTCCGAAGCTCCCAGGCCTTCTGCAATCACAGAAAACTGGGAGGGATTTGTCCGTAAGAGATTATTAGTGTATTTGGCGTTGATGTTGTTTCGGGGTTGAGAAGCACCTGCTGTGGAAAGCTTCTCCCATCTACTGATCATTGGATCCATTCCAATCCACCTTATTCTACAATTCTTCTTCACCTCTTGTTGCCCGCTGAGTTGAATGGAGTTACTCACATGAGTAAACACTATCCTGCATGAGAATGGGTTGCAGAATCAGGCCCTGAGACAATTCCTTTGCAAATACGCCTGTTGCTCTATTAATTTGTGTGTCCAAAGTTAGCCACATTTTAACATTACTCAGAAGGGAATGTATTCAGAGCGCCATGGAGTAAATTCATGGTTGCATGGGGGTAACTGTGAGCAGATTATGGCTCATGGTTATTAACCATCCGTGGGCCTCAGTTATGTTATCATAAGCTCATTGAGGGATTCATCAGGGTCCAGCAATCACATTTCCTTACTTCCCCCTTCCAAACCAACCATTGTCAGCCCTGAATTGATTTACAATACCTTGATAAGCCTGGCCAGGCCAAAGTCTCCCACTTTGCAGATGTTGTTTTCTCCAACAAGAATATTTCTCGCAGCTAAATCTCGGTGAACAAAATTCTGAGACTCTAAGTAGCACATCCCATCAGCCACCTGCGATGCCATGTCAACCAGATCGATCATTTCCAGATGCTCCCCTTCTGACTCTGACAAAAAGTGAACAAAAGATCCTTCTATTATTATCTAGCTCCAATGGCCATGTGGATCAAAGTCAGGAAAATAGCTCTGGGTGGTGGAAGGCACACTGTGGTGAAAAGGCAAAGCAAGATCTTAGCTGGTCATGGAAGCCTGTGTAGATGTCACATAGGGGTAAGAGCATGCTCATATGTTAAATTTAATTTCAGTCAAAAAGTTTCAGAGAGTTCCAAAGGTAGAGCAGTATATCTCTCATCTCTTCCATCATCTGATAAAATAGGCTTGGTTTTGTATTTGACAAGTTGAAGCATGTGAGAAAGAAAGATAGAAGAATTCCAAAGGCATAAACGTATCCAATTTTCAGAGATTTTAACTGGATATTTTTCAAATTTTGAAATTTAGACAAAATTTCCAGCTTTGATAAAAACAATAGGAAAAATATTGAAAAAAATCAGCAAATTTTTACCATGTTTTTTTCTACCAGCGTAAATTTTAACCATTTTTTCTCCCAACAATGTAAATGTATCCAAAGATTGGGGGGGAAAAATCAAAACATCTCTGGAAACGCCCCCTATCCCAACACAATAAATCTCTGTATTGCACTTCTTTGGATGACAAAAGCTGACATCACTGAACTTATTGAATCAATTCCATCCCTGCTGTTCTTAAAACCAATGATGGATGAACAGCAAGGATGAAATTGTGCCTCTGACTTTTCCCCACAATTAAATTATCTCCGCCATTGAAAAGTATCAGGTAACCACTGACATGGGTTTAGTATCTTCCCGCCACAATTGTCTTGGGCTAAAATTTTCAAAAGCAACTAAGTCACTTAGGACCCTAAATTTCTTTTTAAAAAGTGACTTAGGCCCCAAGCTTCAAAGGTATTTAGGTGCTTAACTCCCATAGGTGTAGGGACCTAAAATACCTTTGAAAATCTGGACCTTAGGAGTCCAATGAGAGACGTAGCTTCTTAAGACACTTAGGTGGTTTCAAAAAGTGAACCCTGGGTCGCTTTCCACCTGCTTAATCCCAGAACCTTGAAGTACCTGTGGTTCCTAAAGACTAGACCATCATTTTAAAAAATGTCCACCAATTATTTTGGAGGCCTCAGCTGTTGGGTGCCCTACATGAGGTAGCTTCTGCCTGAACTACCACAGTTGCCATTGCTTCACCTCCTACTAGATCAGTCATACTTGTTCCAGAGACAGCTCCTTCCTGGAGATCATCCTCTAGTTTTTATGATCCATCCTCCAGTGCCCTCTTTTTAACCTAAGCTTGTATCATCGCTGTAAGTTAGGGAAGAAGGGAGGAGGGTGGCTTGAAGATCAAACCTCTTTCTCCACTCACCATAGCTTGAAGTCACCACTATTCTGCCTTACCTCGGAGAAAATCTAGCAGGTTTCCTTTGAGCATGAGCTCGGTGATGATGTAGACAGGATCTCCAACAGAAGAGATGGCATAGAGGGAGAGGATGTGCTTGTGCCTCAGATTCTTCATTACCTTGGTTTCGTTCTTGAAAGTGGCCTGGTACGTCAGGTCAGCTGCAAAGGACCCATGTAAGAAAAGAGAATGGAAAGGAAGGAGGTGCTTTAATAGAGATCTTTACATTGAATTACCTCTTCCAAGCCCAAGAGGCGATTGGCAGAAACCTAAGCGATATGGAGACACGGGCATTCATGTCCATCCCAAAGCAACTAAGAATACATGGACAAATAAATTATCCCACTAACACCCCTTCGTAGACAAGAGATGTGGAATCCTAAAGTGGAGCATTTCACAGCGCTAGTCTCTGGTGTTATTCTTGAGGTCACAATATTAATACTGTTGCCACTTTTCGACCTAAGCAGCTAGTCAAATTTCGGGGCCGCGTGGATGTTCCAGTTGGAAGCAGAAATTGATGGAGTCTGGCGTTTTCTTTGATGCAATCTTGTTTATTTACAAGGAAATAGTCCAAAGTCCTGCTTCTCCAAATGCAGGAGGAGTCAAGAACCAAAGGAGCAGTGTCTTAGCTTACAGCCCCAAGCCTTTTCAGCCAACACCAGACTCAAAAGCGCTCGCTCTAGCTTTTCCAGGGTCACATCGTGCTCACCTCAGTCCAAAGCCCCTCTGCTCTGCCCACCCAGTTTAAAACTCCTAGGTGGGTTCACAACCCCTGTTGTCTTAGGGGAGGCACTTGTGCTTAACTTATCCTGAGAGTTGTGTTAATTGAAGGGTGCATTTGCACCCCATCTCAAAGCGGTTTTTGTGACCCATTCAGTCACTCCTACCTCTCAGCATACAAATATTGTGACTGGTGAGACACAGCAGGGCCAGGGAGCAGTGGGAGAGTGATCTTATTGGGTGCTGGGAAGTGGGCGGGCATAAGCCCTAGGCTAATTAAGACATGGCTCCTTGTATAGTAGGGAAGGTTACTACAGGTTAATTGGAGCACCTGTATTCAATTAAGGCCCTGTCAGCAGGAACCTAATAAAAAACCTGCTTCAGGCAGACAGGGTGGTGTGAGGAAGGAGAGAGGACTGGAGTTTGGAGGTGTGTTGCTGAGAATTAAAAGACCAGAGAATGGGAGGAAGGGATATTCTGCCCCAGTAGGGCAGGGAGACTCTCTCCCTCAGTGTCAAGGACTGAGGGTAACGCTACCCGAGGGGGAAGAGGGTAAGAAACCCACAGGGGTTGAGAGGGGCTGGGGCTCAGAGTGAGGAGCAAACCCAGACCCCTTCCCTGCTTCTCTCCTCTACCACCTTCTCGAGCCATTAGCGCGGCCCTCAGTGCCCCAAGAGCAGGGGAAAGGGACGGTGTCCTAGCACCCTCCGCCAAGAAAAGTGTGGGCCCCACCATACCAACATTGGCCATTTTACCACACTGGGTATCAGCTTTAGGACCTTGCATGGAGTCACGGGACTTTAGTGACTCATTTTGGCAGCTGGACCAAGTGGGACTTATTATCTCCATCCCAGGACTACAAAGCCATGCCCTGATGGGCACAAAGGAAGTGTTTTTCAACCACGTTGGCTCAATTAGCTTCACACAAGCGAAAAGCTCTCTCAATACTCATTAAGATGTAGGCTAACACACTTAAATCCATAGAACTGGCTGGGTTTTAACCTAGGATAGCCTTTCTGGAGCCAGAGAAAGCAGGAGGAAGACCTTTCAGAGAGAAACCCTAGGAACAGCCTGCTCGGAGTTGGGGATACAGTTCATGTTGTAGATGCAGGCCTGTCTTAGTGATGAGTTTGCACCATAACCACTGTGGTTACAAATACTTTGCATTCCTTCACAACCCTTTAAAACAAAACAAAACAACCCCTCCCCCCCGCCACAACAATGACTGACAGAGTTGAAAGCAGGTCTACAGTGACACTACCCTACTCATGTAGCAAGGCATCCTGGGAGTTGTAGTTCCCAGTGGCACTCTTGCAATCATAAGTCAGAGAAAAGAATGCTGGGAAATGGAGCAGGAATATAAATTCTCTCCATTTCCATATCCTGCCTATAATAATCTTCTGTTGACAGGTAGGAGAGGCCTGCTGCCGCAGTGACTGGGGTCTTTGCTGAGAGGAAATCAGGGAAGGAGGCTAGAAGGGGCTGTGGGAAGCACTCTGAGAAAGATCCAGGGAAAAGGCCAAAGAAGCAGGCAGGACTCCGGAACGGTGGGGTATGTTCTTTGTTTGGGAGCAGGCTGTGTGAGAAGCACTGGACTCAGGGGTGAAGGCTTAGACTTGGGTTGGAACAGCTGTTTGTTGTCAATGGACTCTCATTATCCTGAAAAGGGGAGAGTTTTGGTCTGGCCAGTGCTTGAGAGTAGCCAGACAGTGGGGGAAGCTGAAGCTGAAAAGAGAAGACAAGCCACCGCTACACTCTCTAGATAAAGAGCACAAGCATCCCCCCAGAATAAAAGCTCTCACCTTTGGGGATAGTTTTAATTGCAACTTTGACCTTGTTTTTCCAGTATCCTTCATAGACGTCTCCAAAGTATCCAGCTCCCAGCTTCTTGACCAGACTGAATTCTTCTCTGGGTCTTTCCCAGTCATCCCAGTGAGGCAGAGGCTCTTGTTCTTGCTAGATTAAACAACAACAAAACAACTTTATAATGTTTCAGCCTGAGAAAGTCCATCGGGGGAAATAACGGAGATATATGTCCACCACTGACAGCCGGGCCAGCAGGTGGCTGAAGGACTGGCTAGAACAACATGAATGATGTGTTGTGATCAGTGCTCTCTGCGAGGGCTGATGGACCAATCGATCAGGGTGATCAATGTGATTATACCTCCAGAGAAAGGGTGTTATATTCGCTCTACACCAGTCGGTGACAACAAGATTTCCAGGATATGTGCTCCTCCAGTGTGTCATTACCATGGAAGTACTCAGATACCATGGAGATGTTTGCAGACCACATTGAGGGAAGTCATGTAAGCACCTAGATAATTAGACCATTTGGGGCAGGGCAACACATGTTTTTCCACTTGCAAAAATGCCACCTTTTCTTTCTTTACTTTCTCTTTTGCAACATGAAAGGCAGCATCCACAAGCATAAACCCCATGCCACTTCACCAAGGAAAAGTGTTTTTTTCTATCAAAAACAAATGAGACTTCACTATCTAGAGAGCAAAGCTGCACCCCAGGCCAAGTTCCTAACTGCAGCCTGGGTGAAATAGTCACAATTGGAAATGATTTTTCCCCTAGGGTGAAATCTATGATTTTTTGTTGCCAAATCTCAGGTTTCCAACATGAATATCCATGAAGCAAAAGCTGGTGGCTTGGCTGACTTCTCTACAGATGTCCTATTTGTGAGACAAGGCTTCTTCATTGCATCCTCTTTCTGCTGCAGTGAGGCATGTGTGCACAGGCAGCAGTGAAGAGGTTAAGGAATGGTCTACGTATCAGCTGCTATTTCCATGTCACTGGGTGAGCATAAGAGACGCTACATGCTTCCTTAGTCAAATGACATAGATGCAGACCCCCCCAGATAACACTCAATCTTCCACTCACACACAGTTCTGATATACACCCAAACCACCTGCCAATCTGAAATACTATCCTGATACCTTGCTCCTTCAGTCTCCCTTGCCATTTCTTGATATGCTTATGCATTAATTTGCCATCATCCTGAGGGTAACTCCCCTGACTTCAATATTTACACCAGGGATTGATTTTTTTCCAAGCAAATTTAATTTCTATAGTTGCTGATCTTACAGAATGGGCAGTGACTAACAGGGTGTATATACAACATTGAAAGAACTTGTATAATACTCCTGGGGAATTCTGCACCAAAAAATTAAAAATTCTGCAAAAGTCTCCTTATTTTGTCAAAATAACACAGTATAATCATGCCAGTTGCAATTATTTTAGTAATTTATTTAAACTGCAATACAGAAAAAAATCACAACAATGCAGCAGCATTTCCTAAACACATGAAAGTTACACTGCAAATACTTGGTAACCAATACCCTGCATTTCAGTTATAATCTGGATTTTCATTGAAATTACATTACAGAACACCAAACAGGAAAATAAAAATAAAGTGGAATGTCACTTTAAATTGCTTTAAATTGTGTGAAAGTCATTCATTTTTGGTAATTGTTGTCCTGCATTTCAATACAATCCAGTATTTTTATTTAAATTATAGTACAGAAAACAAAGCCTTCATGTTTTTCTCATTTAGTGATTTCCTTCTTGCAGAAATGATCAAATTGTACAGTGGTAAACTTCTCTTTCCATCTGCAGGGTTTGAGACAGCATTTATGCAATTCAAGGCCAATTTGGCGATATTTGGAATCTTCTCTTTCACCGAAAGCCAAAACACTTGGAGGTCTACAAAAATAGGTTTACTTTGAATAGCTTCAAGCACAATCTTTTCCCTGTACAGTTTTAGCTCCTGTTCAGGTACCTCAGAAAAACCAGGTATTGCTTGAAAATACTCACAGTGTACTGGCAAGATAGAAACACAATGAGGATCAAATAACCTACAAGCCTTCAGAAAAGTCAGACCTGGTTGTCCAAAGGACAAATATTTGTCAAGCTTCATGGAATGCCTCTTTAAAGAGAGCTAGAAAGGCAAGTCTTTCAACAGGAGATAAGTTTTCCCTAAATTTGAAAAACTCTGAGGTGCTTTCTGAAGGGAGCTCTAGATGTGAACTGCAATATATCTGCCGTTCTTCCAGAAGGTCAAATGCTTTAACAGTGCAAGGCTTCCTGCTCTCAAATGCCAGATTTAAACTGAGAATTTGTTCACCTTTCTGTGCTAGAAAAGCGATCTGTACAAAAGTGATCTGTACTTTGGGTCATTCAGCATTTTCTGAATAGTTTGCACAGAAACTGAGGAGTTGCTGTTGCTCTCGTCACTGAAGAACTCTTTGTAGAACTGAAAGTTCTTAGAGTGATACTGAATATCATGGACCCAGATGTTCCCGCGTGTTCTACCTGGGCTGGAAAGCATGGATGCTTTTGCATCTGGAGACTCCTCTTGTAGTTTCTGGTTAATGAAATGGCGGTACCTCACTTTCCTACTACCAGAGTTATAGAACATGTTTTTGAAGCACTTTACATGTGTATCAACCAGCTGAAAAGGCTTTCGAAATGATTCACCAATTAAATTAACAATACGTGCTAAACAGGTGATATGCACAGAATTTGGAAACAGTGTAGAAAACACAGAATTAAATGCCTTTTTCATGCAACTAACATTGTCAGTATCAATTACTAAAACATTTTCATAATCAAGCTGGTACTCATTTCCTGCTTTGACTACAGCCTGTGAAACAGCTGACTGATTAACAACATCTAAAAACACTTTATCCACCAAAAAAGAGTTAACATGCCCATGGCAAGCAGGTTCTAATGGTGCAAACAGTACAGTCATCAAAGATAACAGCGATTTTCTTGTCTTTAAGCTTCAGTTTTAAGTTTTCCTTTTCTTTGAGGTACACTTCAGGTGAGTGTCTCAGTCAGTTGTGTCCTATCAGGAATCGCACAACCATTCCGGACCCTGCTGTCAAGAAAATCTCGCACAAGTGGGCAGTCAGTCTTCGACATAGGGATGTTGGCACCCGCTAGTGTCTTCACTCATGTTGTACAAATCTGAAAGTAGAGAAGTTAGGTAAGTCTTGAGTAAGCACCAATGTTTACTATCCATGTAACATCTGTCATCTTAGATTAATACATTTATTCACATTATATTTAGTTCCGAATGTCTAGATTTTAATTTAGATTTATAGTATAGTAAATGATCACATGATTCCATATATATTGTAACATTTAGTTATTTGGCTTATGTCTCTATTCAAGGAGATAACAAAAGTGCATTATTAAATTACAATCGACTGTAGAACATCACGTGAAAGTGCAAAAGTGACAGTGCAGAGTGTATTATCATCAACAGAAAACTGACCATAGTTCTCACTTTAAAAAAGTTTAAAAACAGAGCTGCCTATTCAAGATCTCCAAGCAAGTGAAGAGACCCCATCGCTATAGCTCTTCTAAGCTACTTATCTTATTTTTCTATATTATAAGATCTTCTGATATTTCCACTCACCTGCACACGTTCTTTCTCCTCCTGTGTTTTGTTTTTCCGTGTACGTGTTTCTGCCTTCCTCTTGAGCCATATCTTCCTTCAGTTTGGGGTTTTTTTTAAGGCAAAATGATCAACAAATTGCAGACCATCGGTCATGATTGAGAACAACATTGCAGGATGCGCAAAATAATTTGTCCCCCTCCACGTGCAGTGTTGCAGGGAATTCTCGAGCATGAGAAGCTGGCGTGGCCGTTTTCAGTGCAGGATGTGAAAGCCATTCACGTCATGCACAAGAATGAACATCCCTTTGGTAACTTCATCTCGACCTGGCTGGCTACTCCGTGCAGTGCTTGGTTCTGACTGTCCTAACATTTTCTTGACTGCTTGACAAATGTTTTATTTGCCATCAAAGTCTTTTTTTTTTTAATGGGTAAGTAAAATAGATCCTGAGCTGCAATCTAACTCCATTGTGCCACTTGGGCAGAGGAAAAAAAGCAAGAAACCACATAGCTCTTCCTAGCTGAGGATTCCCTTCCTGTCATTTACCATAAGGCGCCTTTACACCCCCTTGGCAGTGTAAAGGAGCCTTAAAACTTTTACACCTGTTTTATGCTGCTGGGGGAATTGATTAGAATGGGAACAATTCAATAACAGTAGGAACAGTAATAACTAAGCAGGCAGGCTGCTACATTTTCTGCTCTTCTTAGAATAGAATAGAATCATAGAGAATATCAGGGTTGAAAGGGACCCCAGGAGGTCATCTAGTCCAACCCCTGCTCAAAGCAGGACCAACACCAACTAAATCAGCCTGACCTTAAAAACCTCTAAGGAAGGAGATTCCACCACCTCCCTAGGGAACCCATTCCAGTGCTTCACCACCCTCCTAGTGAAAAAGTTTTTCCTAATACCCAGCATAAACCTCCCCCACTGCAACTTGAGACCATTACTCCTTGTTCTGTCATCTGCTACCACTGAGAACAGCCTAGATCCATCCTCTTTGGAACCCCCTTTCAAGTAGTTGAAACCAGTTATCAAATCCCCCCTCATTCTTCTCCTCTGCAGACTAAACAATCCCAGTTCCCTCAGCCTCTCCTCATAAGTCATGTGCTGCAGCCCCCTAATCATTTTGGTTGCCCTCTGCTGGACTCTTTCCAGTTTTTCCACATCCTTCTTGTAGTGTGGGGCCCAAAACTGGACACAGTACTCCAGATGAGGCCTCACCAATGCTGAATAGAGGGGAATGATCACGTCCCTCGATCTGCTGGCAATGCCCCTACTTATACAGCCCAAAATGCCATTAGCCTTCTTGAGGGGATAGAGGGTGCCTTGAGCCGACCTCCAAACAACCTGAAGCTCTAGCCCTCCATGCCAGGTGTGTGGCAATAGCCTCTCTCGCTCATTCAGTCACATGCACGCCCAGCCCCGGCCGCCTGGCAGTGATTGATGTCTCCCCACACACGCCCAGCCCTGCACCCCCTGCAGTGATTTACATCTCCACCGGTTTCTCCAGGTGCTCAAAGAGAGATGTCTAGGCTGCCTGGGAAGGGGTGTGTGTCCCCCACAGATTTCTTTGCTTCCCCATTTTTCTGTGGGGAGCAAAGAAATCTGCAGAGGATATGAATTCTGTATGCGTGCAGTGGGGCAGAATTCCCCCAGGAGTATATAACATACGTGCAATCACTGGATGGCAGTGTTCGGTTGACACTAAGTGTGCATTTCTGTGTCGGGGGCTGATTTAGTTACTCATTTGCAGATTTATAAGGCTGGAAAGGACCATTGTGACTAACAAGCGTGATCTCCTGGATAAGACAGGCCATGGGTCTTCCCTGAATTAATTTCTGTTTGAGCTAGAGCATATTTTTTAGAAAAAACATCCAATCTAGATTTTAAAATTGCCAGTGATGGGGACTCCAGCACAGCCCTTGGTAAGGTGTTCCACTGGTAAAAAAAACGGTGCTTTATTTACAGTCTGAATTTGCCTCACTTCATCGTCCAGCCATTAGCTCTTGTTATACCTTTGTCTGCTAGACTGAAGAGCCCATTATCAAAGTTTTGTTCCCCAGGCAGGTACGTACAGAGTGTGATTGAGCCACCCCTTAGCCGTCTCTTTGTTAAGCTAAACAGATTGAGCTCCTAGAGTCTGTCACTATAAGCCATGTTATCCAATTCGTTAATCGTTCTCGTGGATCTTATAGACTCAGAGACTTTAAGGCCAGACGGGACCATTGTGATCATTTAGTCTGACCTCTTCCACATTGTAGGCCACAGAACCTCACCCACTCATTCCTATAATAGACGCATAACCTCTGGCTGAGTTCCTGAAGTCATAGAATCATACCACTGGAAGGACCTCGAGAGGTCATCTAGTCCAGTTCCCTGCACTCATGGCAGGACTAAGTATTATCTAGACCATGGTATCTCTCTCATGGTATGTGTGTGCCAACTCATGTATCACCTAACAATAGGAATACGTAGGGCCAGATATGCAAAGATATTTACTCACCTGAAGATGCAGGTAAATGCCTAGAGGGATTTTCAAAAATGCCTAAACAGATTAGGCATCTAACGTCTATTGATTTCAGTGGGTGTTAGGGGCTTAACCTGTTTAACAGCTCTTGAAAACGCTACTATGTCCTTATCTGCATCTCCAGACACTTAAATACCTTTGAAATCTGGCCCTCAGTGCTTATATGGCATCTACCTCCTAATGACTTTACAAAAGTGGGTATTATTCTCCTCATGTTACAGATTGGGAAACTGAGGCACAGGTAGGTTTCAGGACGTGCCCAAAGTCAGAGAGTTGGTGACAGAGTCAGGAATAGCATCTACGTCTTCTGATTTCAAGTCCCCTGGTCTAACGGATAGATTTTAAGATCTCCGGTAGAACACAAAGCAGAGAATTTCACCCTGTGATCGAGCCCATCTGACGACCTCCTGTATAACACAGGCCATAAAATTTCACCCCGTCACCCCTGTACTGAGCCCATCTGACCGCCAAGCCTGCATGCAAGAAGACGTCAAGCTTGCCCTGCCATATCCTGACTCACTCACCAACTAACGCTCCCACCACAAGCATCATCCTGGCAGTTCTTGGCTGGCTCAGATTTACCTTCCAGCAGGGGATTGTCAGTCTCAGGCCGTGGGAGAGGTTCTTCGCTTTGTAATGCTCCACTAGGCTGAGCAGATCCGGGAAGGAGAGCGCAGCGTTCATGTAGAAGTTCCCCTGGGAGTTCCGCCAGATCTTGTAGTGCCTCACAATTGAGTCATCCCGAACTGTGAAATCAAGGAGGAATGGCGGGAGGAGCACACAATGCAAAACAGTCATTAAATGTGTTGCTACCTTCCCGTTCCAGTAACTGACAACATGCCTGGAGGCAAGAAGTCATTCCTCACACACCTGTCATGGGTGGGGGGAAAGGTTTGGATCTGTACAGGGTCTGCCTGCCGCCTGTGCCTGGGTTTCAGAATCGAATGTGGTGATCCCTCACTAAAATCACCAATTTGCTTTAATGTAAGGCCTGGCTGTCAGAGGTGCTGAAGAATCTGTCACTCTCACTGACTGCAGAGTTGTGGGTGCTCAGCACCTTGGGAAATAAGGCCCTTGGTATAATGGTGATTGGAATCTCTGGAGACAGAGAACATGTCTAACTTAAAAGTGTCTATAAAGCACCTTGCTCACTGAAATAAACCAAATATGTAACCAGCTAGAATGTGTCTTAGTGATGACTAGCAATGCATTCAGGAATTTTAGTCAGTTCCCTTCAAACAATGCTTGCAGAGAAGAATCCAGTGTCCTCTTATCTTGTGTTTCTGATCCTTGTTCCCTGCTGCACATTGACTCAGGGCACACCTCTGTTAGACACATGCCCTCCAAGAAGTCTTCCTGGAACTCACAAGCCCTGGTTTCAGCTGAAACTATGGGGTTTTTTTTAAAAAAGGTTTAAATATGTTTACATTTAAGGCCCTGACCTTAACTTGAATCACTCATTACTGGCAAACATCCAAGTTATTTTTGCTCTATTTCCTGGTAGGTATTGTCCTGAGACTTCATGCAGCCGCAGGAGATTAACCACTGGAACTGCAGACTGCAAACTTCACTGCTGTCTTCCTGTAACAGAGAGGCTCAGAATCCCCATTTCTAGCAGCTGTCCAAGTAGTTGGCTCAAAGGAACAACATTCAATGTGTTTGATCTGGGATGGAGGAGGGGAAGTAGTATGGGATTTCTGTACTATGGAACGGAGAGTGATCACATATGGTTTCTTAAAGAGACATGCCAGCCTGCTGAGCACATTTCTTTCCAAAATGTTTGTACCTACCCAGATCACTATCTGTGAAAGAAATGGGTGGAAGAGGTATTGGGGTATCTTCAGCACCTGACAGAGCTTTGTTTATGGTCAGTTTCACCAATTCCCTGGAGTAACAAGCTAAACAATTTAACAGGGAAATGCCTTATTAATAGCAACAGGTGGAGCAGAAAAACTCCTTCCTTCTTACAAAAGAATTTAAAAAAGAAATCAAGACATACCACTGAATGCAAGGGCACTCTATCTGAAAGGGGAAGGTTCTTCCAATTTAGCCAATTCAAAAAAAATGGATAGTGTCTCTTTAGTATGGCTGGCTCCTGCGAAGTTGCTAAATAGTCCAGAAAAGGAAATTCCATATTCAGAGGTCTAAGCAAAAGGGCTGGTGTTTTGTTACCGAGGGTGGGTCAGAAGGAGGGAGAGAAATAGTTAGACTTACCTGAAAGCACGTAGTCAGTATCTTTTTTCTCACTGATTCGGATTAGAAAGGCCCCGGTTTTGTTCTCTTCTGACAGCAGCCTGTGTAAGGCCTCGGAACGCGAGATCTGCCCAAAAAACCAGCTGGAGAAGGAGAGAAAATAAACGTGTGTTGAGATGGAGTCTCCCTAGAGTGTCAGCACACCCGGGGATCTCTGCATCAACCTACTGTAACAACTCCATGGCCAGCTAGAGACTTCGGTGTGTTGCTGTTCTGCATCCTCCAATCACAAAGAACCTGCTTCAGGGGACAGGACTCTGCTCCCCTGCTCCATCAACACATCCCTCAAGCTAAGGAAGGTTCAATCTCTTTCTGCATCTGACTTCTTTTGGGGTTGCTGCATTGTCTTTGTGATGCACCAGATCCCAGCTCCCTGGACATAAATTCATGCCATGAGGTTTAGCACCAGGGTGGAGAGCTTCCTCATGCTGGCTTACCTGCTGGCTAATCATATTCCACAGGACCCCACTAGTTCATCACAGGGGTCCAGGCTGCCCTAGCCACTGGTTAATCGGCCCCATTAACCCTACGGATGAGTTCGCTTTACAAGTTAGTTAAGTTACAGAAGTTGGTTAACAAAGAGCATCAGCCAGTCACTGGTGGGAAGTCGTGTCCCCACCCGCTTTTCATACACACCTTCAATGTCTCTCTGGGATTCACAGCCAAAGAGCAGGGGACTAGGCTTCCCAGGACCCTTCGCCTGCTTTGCACCACCTTGGTGAGGCAAAACAGCCATAAATGAAGCTTGTTGACCTAAGGTTATGCCTGGTCTGGGTCACTGGCATGGCACAAAGAAGGCAGCCAGAGCATGCCGATGACTCGGGCCCTAGATACCTAGCCCTCCCTACTTCCCTTTCCAGAGGCTGTCCTTGCCATCCAGTGCTGGGCATATGGGCATCAGATACAGGTTCTCTTTGGCCTTGCCTGGTGGGATGCTGCCCCGGCATTTCATTGTAACCCAAACCTTTGTAAAAGGGCTGTAGTTTCCTATACAGAACCAAGCCACTATCAGGCTCAGAGACTGACACCAAAGTGCTTGGCTTGACTAAACTGCCATTTGGCTAACAAATGCAAAGCCCTCTTATCTTCCAGCATTAAACGGGGTTAAGATTCCTGACCCCAGCAGGGTTTTACTTACGGTTCTGCCTCCATTGTCTCCTGCTCAGCTAAGTAATTGTAAGGAACATAACCTTCGGCTAGGATCCTGTTCGAGCCGTCGACTTTCCTGGCCCACCACCATTCTCCTTCTTGCCTGGTGACCTGGAAGAGGTCTCCTGCCCGGAAGCTGATTTCTGTCTGTGTCCTGGCATCAAAGTCCCAGAGGCTGGTGTACAGAGGACTGGTTCCAAGCCTGGAATTCATGCTGCTGGGTAGAGGAGCTGAATTATGGCAGGAGTTAGGTCTCCCCGCAGCAGAGCCAATATCAACGAGGTTCTCATAGTTTTCCAGCCATGAGCTCTTTAAAGAGCTGTGGCGAGCAGCCCTGGAATGCTTGTCTCTGGCTGCCTTCCAAAGGTGTCTGTGTAACTCTGCCAACATATCTCATTGGAGGCAGGTCAGATGGTATCTGCCAGGAGCAGACTTTGCAATAACGCCCTCTGCACATCATCTTCTTTATAGCTAAATTGCAGCCCTGCCCTTAAGCCACACCTCTGTTGGCAACAAAAGGACAGAAGGAAGCCAAGTGAATTGCTGTCAGGTCTCAGATGGGTGCAGGGCACCAACCCCATGAAGCAAGCAGGGCTGCCTAGCTAAAGGCCAGAGGTGGAGGGGCCATGGGTGACACGAAGAGGGTTCACTTTTGGGTACCTAAAATCTGCACTGCAATCAGGAGGTGTGATTGACGCATGTGCAGACATACAAGACCTACCTTTAACTAGCTCACATACTAATAGCAGTGACGCTGTGGCAGGACGGACTTCATCCCGGGCTCTGCAAGCCCACCTGGGACCTGAGGTATCATTTGGATGGCTAGCTGTGTTGTCATGGCTTCATTGCTAGTGGTCTCCAAGCTAGCTAGACTGCAAGCAAACCCCGGATTGCCGTGTAGCCGTCCCCTGGGTGAATTTCACCCAGCTGTAGACTGCTACGTGGGAGAGGGGAAGGGGAGGGAAAGGGGGAAAACAGCGATGCTAGGAGAGAAGAGAGGGAGACGAATTTATAGAGAAAGACGAGGGTCAAGGAGATTAAAAAGGGAGGAAGAGAAAAGAGAGAAAACGGGGAAAGAGGCGAAGGGGAGGGGAATAGAGAATGAAATGGAATTTTAGAGGGTTAGTGGCGATTCTTGAGTCAGCCTGAGGATTTCAGGCGTGTTAAAAAGGCAGTTATTGCATGTGACACATCAGGGTGTAAAGGCAATATCCTGCCCTCCGTTTTGGGGCAAGGAGCTATGGTCAATGTCTCTCGCATGCCCCAAAACAGAGGCCAGGAGGATCTTGCCTTGCATCGTTATCTGCCGTATGTAATAACTGCTCCACAAAAGCCACTCAGCTGTATGTGCAGTCCCACTTTCATGGGATCCCACTCCCCTGTGCCTCTTATGGGACCTGATCCAATTCTCATTGAAGTCAATGGACTATTTCCTGTTGACTGTGCTGGATGGGGTCCATACAGGGCTTTTCACCTGTAGATCTCACAACATGTAGCCTAGACAAACCTACTATAAGGTGTGTGCACAGCTGGCTGGAAAATCATACTCAACGAGGAGGGATCAATGGTTCACAGTCCAGCATTAGGGGAAACTGAGGCAAAAGGAAGCAATTTTTTAATTCTAATCCTGGTCTCCAAAGCAAAGCACTTCAACTCCTCCCAGGGTGGTATTCTCCATCAACTTTATAAGTGTATTCTCTATCCCATTATCCAAATCATTTATGAAGATATTGAATAGAACCAGGCTCCAGACAAATCCCTGAGGAACCCCCATTGATTTGGCCTTCCAGCAGCTGGACTGTGAACCATTGAGAACGACTTGTTGAGTATGATTTTCCAGCCAGTTGTGCAACCATCCTATAGTAGGTTTGTCTAGGCTATATTTCCTTGGTTTGCTTATGAGATGGTCATGAGAGACAGGATCCAAAGCCTTACTAAAGTTGAGGTATATCACAGCTACTGCTTCCTCCTATTCACAAGGCTTGTTATCCTGCCAAAGAAGGGCATTAGGTTGGTTTGACATGATTTGTTCTTGACAAATCCATGTTGACTGTTACGATCACCGTATCTTCTAGGTGCTTACAACGTGTTTGATGATTTGCTCCCATTATCTTTCTGGGCACCGAAGTTAAACGGACTGATCTGTAATTCCCCAGGTTGTCCTTATTCCCCTTTTTATAGATCGGGGCTATATTTGCCCTTTTTCAGTCCTCTGGGACCTCTCCCGCTCTTCATGAGTTCTCAGAGATCATCACTAATGGATCAGAGATTCTTCAGCCAGTGCTGTAAGTCTTGTAGGATGGATTTTGTCTGGCCCTGCCCACTTGAAGACATCTAACACGTCTAAGTAATTCTTAATCTGTTCTTTCCCTATTTGGATCCTACCCCATTTACACTGGTATTCACTATGTTAGTGGTCCAATCACTGCTAAATTTATTTTGGTGAAAACTGAAACAAAAAAGGCACTTAACACTTTGGCCGTTGCTGTATTTTCCGTTATTGTCTTTTCCTCCTCATTGAGTAATGGCCCTATTCTGTCCTTAGTCCTCCTCCTGCTTCTAATGTATTTGTAAAATGTTTTCTTGTTACCCTTTATATCCCTAACTTATTGTGTGCCTTGGCCTTTTAATTTTTGTCCCTTCATGCTGGCGTTGTTGTCTTTTTATATTCATCTTGAGTAATTTGACCTGGTTTCCACTTTTTGTACGAGTTTCAGGTCATTGATGATCTCCTAGTTAAGCCATGGTGGGCTAGTACCATACTTACTATCTTTCCTACTGAGATCAAGATAGAAATGGGAGGCAGACCTGTCGAAAGGCTATGGATGGGAAAGGCTAAATGGGGTTAGAACAAGGTTGATGTCATGGTAGGTGTCTACTATAGACCACCCAACCAGGAAGAAGAAGTGAATGTGGCTTTTTTAAAACAACTAACAAAATTATCCAAAGCAGAACACTTGGTGGTGATGGGAAACTTCAGCTACTCAGACATCTGTTGGGAAAATAATACAGCAGGGCCGGAGATTATCCAACAAGTTCTTCGAATGCGTTGGAGACATCTTTTTATTACAGAAGGTGGAGGAAGCAACTAGGGGAGAGGTTGTTCTACACTGGATTCTGACAAATAGGGGGGAAATGGTTGAGAAGTTGAGGCTTGGAGGAAAGTGACCATGAAGTTGATAGAGTTTTTGATTCTAAGGAATGGTAGGAGGGAAAACAGCAGAGTAATGACAATGGACTTCTAGAAGGCAGAGTTTAGCAAACCCAGGGAATTGGTAGGTACGATCCCATGGGAAGCAGGTCTAAGGGGAAAGAGAGTTCAAGACGTTTGGCAGTTTTTTAAAGCACCATTATCAAAGGCACAAGTGTAAACTATCCCAATGCATAAGAAAGATAGGAAGTATGGTAAGAGATGGATATACACATAGTTGATGTGTTTTTATTTTTTAAGAGGACGCTTCCTAGATTCTGTTGAGACCCTTCCAATAGCTTCACAGATCCTCCTCCAATACTTCGATGAGAAAAACAGAGAAAGTTGATTAAAATACTTGTATTTAAAGAGGCAGAAAATGTACAGTTAACATTTGCAATTAACAAATAAAAAGAATGTCATACTTCAGGCAGCCACTAAGTGGTGCTAAAAGACAGGGAGATTAGGCTCAGCTCTCCCTGGAGTATGAATTAATGATGATGATTTATTGTTTCACAATTGGGGAACACGGAGAAGCCAGGTTCCTCTGCTGCAGAGCTTACAGTCTAAATGAGGAATGTGAGAGACAAATGAGAGCTTAATAATATACACCAGGAGGGGGCAGGAAGGATGATGGTTAGAGGAATAAAATCCCCAAATTGTGGGGAATGGGGGGAGTGGTAATTGACAGTTCCAGGCATAGAGGGAAAAGTCCAGGCAGATCTGAGACTCAAATTCTGCTCATATGTGGATGTCTCCAAACCCCTATGAGGAAGCAGGGATTTACACGGCTTTTTCTTGCTGTGAACTACAACACGGTCCTGCCACTGATATTAGCAAGTACGCTGAAGAGTTACATTGTCCGCACATGCTGTGAAAACTGGGTGGGTTTACATGCATTGATCAATAAATAAATCAGACACACGTCATGAATAAATCCATAGCAATCAGTAATTTACACAGACAAAGTAAACAGAAAACTTCACTTTCAACGCAGTGGGTAGCTTGTGAAACCCTGCCGTACTGTTTAGATTAAGAACTTCTTATACCCAGGGTGACATCTTTGCTGTACCACATCTACAATGAATAGTCCTCTTGTGGAGGGAGCAGCCAGACCATAGCAAGGAGGCTAAACTTCTCCAAAATGGAGCATGGTTTTCTGTCCCTCCTAAGGAGAAGGCCTTGTGTATCTTCATCTGAAATGTGCAACACAACAATGCCCGCTGGACTCAAGTCCTGCACGGGTAGCCAATGGCATGGGTACTCCCTGTAGTGCTGCTACACTTGGTGGGCATGGGAATGGAACCCCAAATAATCATGGGGGTGGGGTGTAAGGCCATTTCCATCAGGAGAGTGAATTGTGCACCCGTCTGTAAATGGAGCAGAGTTTCTCTCTCAGAGCGAGAAAGGTGGGCCGCTCCTCAGCGTTAGCCTTCCAGCACTCCAGCATGACGCCATAGATCTCAGGAGGGCAAGTGCTTGGCCGGGGGAGGCGGTAACCCATGCTGATTTGCTGTATGGTTTCTTGGTTCGTCATTCCTGTCAGGAAACAAGAAACTCCAATGACCCTATTCACCATCACGTTGTGGAGTTTATCCCCCAAAATGGCTCAGGATGGCTGTGAAGAGTCTAGGCAGGCTGAGCAACTGCCAGTATGGAACGGCTCCTCCAGCACCATTCGATCCCTCATCAAGTGCACCTCCCATGTGTAGTGAAGCCTGTGTCAAGCAACTCTCAAGGCTGCCTCCTGGCGGTGCAGTAGCTGCTCCACGCACTGTGCTGAAAGCCTCCTTTCCCGGCAGCAAGGCTGGATGGCAGGGCAGGGCAGGGGAGGGGAGCACGTTTCATCAGGGAGGTCTGCTGGGTGTCGGTGAGGTGGGGAGCCAGAGGACAGCAGCCTTGTGTAAGGGGAGCACAACGAGGGTACATCTACACTGCAAAACACCAAACCAATCCGTGGCGCCGAGTCTCAGTCTGGGGCAATTGACTTGGACTGGCAGGGCTTGTGCCAGGGGGCTGAAAATAGCTGGGGAGATATCAGGGCTCAGGTGAGGTGACCAGATGTTCTGATTTTAGAGGGACAGTCCTGAGGTTTGGCTCTTTTTCTTATACAGGCTCCTATTACCCCCCACCTCCTGTCCCGATTTTTCACATTTGCTGTCTGGTCACCCTAGGCTCAGGTTGGAGCTGCGAGACTCTCCCGCCTCGCCAGGTTTCAGAGCCTGGGCTCCAGCCCGAGCCCGAATATCTACGCTTGGCCCCGCAGTGCGAGCCCGGGTCAGTTGACCTGAGCTCCGAGTGTTGCGACCGCAGGCACGTTTCTTGTGTAGACGCACCGTGAAGGGCGTTCTCGGACAGAGCGTGGCACCGTATCCCCCGAAGGCAGCATGGCCGGACAAAGAGGAGGAGGAAGGGGGGGCACCATACCTTCATACGGGGTCTGCCCGTACGTGAAGACTTCATAGAGCAGGATCCCATAGGACCAAACATCGGACTTCAGCGAGTAGGTGCGGTAGTTTGCTACTTCTGGGGCCGTCCACTTCACTGGGATTTTGGTGCTGCCGCTGGTGGAATAAATATCGTCCTAAAAAGCGGCAGGAGACAGACCATGAGCAAAGGGAAAATAACAAACACAATATCCCCCCTCTCAAAGGCTTGGGGGCAGGAGAGGCCTAAACTGCTCTCTCAAGTAACCCCTACTAGCCCCACAGCTCTCTCTCTCCAACAGTGCACTGGTTTCAGGGCTGACGCTGATTTGGCAGAGACCCGGGACAGCTGAGCAGAGCACGTATCAAATTGTGTCCTGCCACACGCGATGCAAGTAGACACCACGTTTCAGTACCTCGGTCTGGTCGCTCTGGGTATTGTCAACCCGGGTCAGCCAAGGCTGGATCCCGGGCGCTAGTTTCTCATCCTCTAGGCAGGCAGGGACTGAGCGGAGGTAGAAGAGTCACTGTTTGGGGAGAGGTGGAGTTGTCTGTTCTGTGGCATTCAAACCCAACCCCCTAGCCAGTTAATCAGCTGTCTCTAGGTTTAACCAGCTGGTAGGATGGTGCCACCTTGTAGAAGCCTCAAGGGTGGGGCTAGCGGGTTCCAGTGTGAATTGCGGCTTTGAAACTGGGAGTCCCTTGGCAGACTGACCTTGAGGAGCCTGGCGAGTCCAAAATCAGCGATTTTGCAGGTGAGGTTGTCTCCCACAAGGATGTTCCTAGCGGCCAAGTCTCTGTGAACGATGTGCTGTTCTTCAAGGTACGTCATCCCATCGGCGACCTGGCAAGCAATGCTGATCAGGTGGAGTGTGCTCAGAGCCCTCCCTTCCAGACCTGTTAAACCAGTGATCGAAGGACCAAAATCACTTTCTGTTTTAGGCTGATCCATTAAAACCCTCACAGAGCACGTTATGGAATCAGTACATCCTTGTTGGGAAAGAGACCCGGCGCTAGGAACTGACAAAATAAACACTCGTGTTATGAACGTGTGTAGCCTTCGTTGTTCGGCCCTCACCTCTGCAAAGCACTCACTCACACGCTTAACTTTGAGCACGTGCAGGTTCCCCTTGACTTCCACGTCTGTAAAGTTAAGCGCATGTTTCAGAGCTTGGCAGGCACTGGACCCCTGTGGCCTCTGTTGCAGTGAGGAAGATGCTCCTCGTAAGTAGTTCACTGTTAGGAGTAAGAGCCACAGAGTCTAACTCTTGGCTGGGAGTTGTGTTTCAGAACCCATCCTCCTTGGGAGTCGCTGCTCCTTGGATAATGAGCCCTGCTGGACCCATACCCCCAAAGGAGGTCCCATTAGTCAATGGAGGACGTTACCTAGGAAAGAACAGGCCCCAGCTGGGGGCTGTGTGACTTGTGTCCCTAACGACTATTTCCTGGTTGGGGGAGTGAAAGAAAAGAACGAGAGAAATAACACCACAGGCATGCTCTTCGTGCAGTTTCAGGGCTGACTCATCAAGATGGCGACAGGAGACTTGCCCTTTTATCAGTTTCAGATGCACAAGTTTTGGCAATTCGCTTCCAACAGAGGTTGTGGCCGAGCAGGCTGGGGAGCTGAAAACTCCCTCTCCCAGTCCCCCGGTGAAACAACCGCCTTTGGAGTCGGTGAACAACAAAGCTGCATGCCATTCGGATTGCGCGAATGTCTCAACACACCACAGCAGCTCCTCTTAGAGGGGCGTCAAGCAACGGCAGGAGGTCAAACCTGCAGGAGCTTTGAAGAAGCCTATGCCTTGTCGACATACACAAGTTGTGCCGCTTTCACTACACTGGTATAGGCTGAGCAGTACCACCCTCCATAAAGGGGGAATAAACGGTACTGGAATAAGATAGCATTATATTGCTATAACCCACATGAGGTAATATTCTGGTATATCTATTTCAGTAAAACAATCACCCCCAACCAAGTGAGTTATACCAGTGCCAAAACCAGTGCGAAGACCAGGCCTTACATTCAGATCTGGGTGCTCAGGACTACTGAAGCTTTTCTGCAAAGAGGCCTGTTGCGTGGTTACCAGTGGTAGGGGCGAGGGCCTCTAACAGGTTTAAAATTTAAAATGGCGAATTGTCCCTGGCCCATGTAGGGTGAATTAGAATGTACCCAGGGCCAAATTCTGCTTTCCCTTATACTGGGGCAAGCATGGAATTGCTCCATCGATTGGGGTAGAGCTGTCCTGCCTTCGCCCCAATGTAAGTGAGAGCAGAGCTTGGCGGGCTGCCTCTTTTGACATTAGTGCGTTGTTGCCGTTTTAATTTGGGCAGGGCAGAGGCACCCGGCTGGGCCTTGCAGTCCCTTCGAGGTGCTCTCGAGTGCCGGGATACTCGAGTACCAAGAGCGGCAGTGCCACCCGGGTGGCTCCCCAGGCGGCGCTAGGCAGTAAGGGCAGGGGGGTACTGACTGCTGAGGTAGCTCTGCAGGTTGCCTTTCCTCATGAGCTCGGTGACGATGTACAGGGGCTCGCCCACAGAGCAGACGGCATGGAGCTGGATCAACCTCTCGTGCTTCAGCCGCTTCAGATTCTGAATCTCTTTGGTGAAATCTTCCGCCTTCATGTCAGCTGCGGAGGAAGCCGAGACATTGCTGGGGTAAGTTTCTTGCTAAGTTCATCCTACCATTCATATCTTGGCTTTCTCCACGTGACTGCGGGAGCTTTCCAGCCCCAGCCCCACCCCTCGGCACTCACGCACCCCATTCCCTCACAGCTCATTAATAGTAACATTTATTGAGGTTGTTCTCGTTAGGCTTGAGATGCCATTTTCAGGTAGCTGGCTGAGTGCAGCAGGGACTTCCACACTAGTGGTTCTCAACCTGGGGTAAGCCTACCCCTGGGGGGACGCAGAGATCTCCCAGGAGGCACATCAACACATCTAGATATTTGGCTAGTTTTACAAGAGGCTACATAAACAGCACTAGCGAAGTCTGTACGAACTAAAATTCCATACAGACACTGAGTTGTTTATACTGCTCTATATACGACACACTGAAATGTAAGCACCATGTTTATATTCCAATTGGTTTATTTGATAATTATCTGGTAAAAATGAGAAGTCGGCAATTGTTCAGTACTAGTGAGCTGTGACACTTTTGTGTTTCTATGTCTGATTTTGTAAGCAAGGAGTTGTTAAGTGAGGTGAAACTTAAGTGTACACAAGACAAATCAGACTCCTGAAAGGGGGAGAAGTCGTCTGGAAAGGTTGAGAGCCCCTGTTCCACACAACAGTGCAGTGTCTTACCATGAAGCCTCCAGAGTGATGGGGGGAGAGGAGCCATGTTGTAAAGGCCTCAGCATAGATCGGACCGGATTTTCAAATGGGTGTGTGCAGATGTGTTACAGGCAAGTAGCCTGATGAGTTAGGGTTGCCCGACTATCCCAGGCAGGAGGTCCTATCTACAGTTAGTTTATTCAGTCTGATTGTTTACATGAGAGGTTGGGTGATCAAGGGGGAAATGAAACGGACTGGAGAGATCTTTCATGGCAGTGAGTGAAAGAGATGAGGTGGCGCATGGTTAATGTTCCCTGCCTTCATGTCCACGCACCTTGTTTTATGATTTTGATGGCAACTGGCACCATGTTCTTCCACAATCCTTCCCACACCTCTCCGAAGTATCCTTCCCCCAGTTTCCTCCCGAGGATGAATTCTGAACGGGGCCGTTCCCATGCATCTCTCACCAGAGGGGTCTGTATTAAACGTATAGAAACATAGACCATTTCATTTCAGGCCTGTGCCGTCAGGTAGAGGCAGCTTTATGAGCCAGGGCAGACTTGGGCATAGGCTGAGAAAGCAACCGAAGTCAGCATCCATGCCAGTCCCAAACAGCACCTCTTCATCCTGATTCTCCGTGTGCACTTCTGACCCTCAGATGTGTCCCAGAATCCTTTGCAGTGGCTGCTGCCTTTGGAGCACTGGGCACATTTGGGAGCCAGAGATGCCCATGAGAACAGAACTTTGAGACTGCAGGAATCTGTCACCATTTTAGGACCAGGAACTACAAAGCCGCAAGGGATACTGAGGGCTCTGGTCTCTCTCAGGAGGCAGTTAGGTCTTGCAGGAAGCGTGAAGGCAGAGAAGCTGCTGGAAGGGGTATGCAGCAGGTAGCAACCACTCAGGTCCCTGGGAGAGACCATTCCACCTGCACCATTAATATTAATTTGTATGTTAAGAGGGTGCTCAGTGAAGATATAGGAAACTGGTCTCTGTCCCCTGCAAATTAAATTTCTCAGTAGAGCTAGTTGAAACTTGGAGTTTCTGTTCCAGGGAAAATTCCTACATTTCAAATTCTTTTTCACTCTGAACTGGAACCAATGACCTTAAAGCTGGCCTTGAGTATGAGTAAGCATTTGAGAAAGCCCTGTGCAATTCAACTTGAAGAAAGGGAAACCAAACCAGATAAAAGCCCCAGAACAAGAGAGACTCCTTAACCTTATAATTAACAGCAGAGCCTGAAAGCAAAGAGGCTGATGGACGGATAAGAGGGCAGCTATATTAAAGGACACAAACTTTTCATTTAATAAAGCGTCAAAAATTAAGCTGCTCAAAAAATTAGGACACATTTCTGTGAAAAAATGCTGAATAAAACATTTTCATTTTCAACATTTTTTCACTGATTTTTTTTTGACAGAATGAAGGCAGAATTTTTTTCATTCTGGCCCCATTTCTCCCACTGGAGAATTTTTACAGTTTTCTGATTAATTTTTGTTTTGTCGCCAAAAAAAAAAGTTTTGACCAAAAAAATAAAATAAAAAATGCAAGCAGTCCTACAGGAAACCGCCTGCGTGGTCCTTCAGAATGCCTCTGTTCTAATGGCAGCATGTCCCCCAGCAAATCACCTGCTTCCTACCCCAGCACAACCACAGAATAATGCCTGGTCTACAGTATGGGGTGAGGTCGATGTAAGATACGCAACTTCAGCTACAGGAATAGCGTAGCTGACGTCGACGTATCATATTTCGACTTCCCTCCCGTCCTCACAGCGCGGGATCAACGGCTGCGGCTCCTCCAGCGACTCCGCTACTGCCACTCGCCCTGGGGGAGTTCCGGAGTCGACGGGAGTGCGTTCGGGGATCGATATATCGCGGCTAGATGAGACACGATATATTGATCCCCGATAAATCGATTGCTACCCGCCGATCCGGTGGGTAGTGTAGACATACCCTAAGTCACAAGACTAAAATGAAATAATGAAGAAAGAGAACAGCCCAGGCCAGCAACCAAATGGTGAGCATCAGGGTTAAGATGACGGTAAGAGTGAAAGAAACTAGCTGACACTAGTGTTGTGTACACAGACCTTAGGGATGCAGGGTTGTAACAAGGGGCTCTGTACAACTTTCCAATTTACTGTGTAATAGGTGAGCAGCTCCTCCAGGTTGGGAAAAGGGCATCCCTTCTGTATGTACAGCCCTCCGTCTGGCCCCTTGCAGATCCGGAAATGACTGACTTTAGCATGATTACGGACTGCGAGGGAAAAAACAAAGGAGAAATTGAAACAGAGTTCAGTCACCCATGCAACCAGCACTAGTCCCCTCCCTTGAGCGTTGCTGGTTCTGGCCTCAGTTCTGCTCCCATTTACACCAGTGTAACAACACTGACTTCCACACTAACTAAGCTCTATCGAGATAGTTTATCCAAGAGGTTGTTAACAGGTGACTTGGTCTATAAATGGTCTCTAAATACTAACAGACAGCAGAGATTAGATAGTAGACAGCTCTTTATCTAGCAGACCAAGGCCAATGGTTGATAGGTAACGCTGGACAATTTCAGACTGGAGAGGTAAATTTTTAACAGTGAGGGTAATTAACCATTGTAACAATTTACCCAGGGACATGATGCAATCTCCAATCACTTGAAGTCTAAGTCAAGACTGAATATCACAGTATGCTAATTTGCAAACAGAGTTTATGGGCGTGATGCAGAAATTATTGGGTGAGGGTCTTAGTCTGACCTTTGGCATGACACAAGATAAAGTGATTAAAATGGGCTCTTCTGGTGTTAAAATCTATGAATTTACATCACTGTAAATGAGATCTGAATCAGGCCCCGATAGCTTAAAGCGGGAATTTCTCTTTTTATATAATCTGCGGAACAATAGAACAAGCCACTGGAAATAAACCCTGTGGCTAAGGACTATGAAGTCATTTTATGAAGCTGTAAATTGTTTATGGCTTTCATATCCCTGAATGAGAGCATTGTACTTTCCTTCCCCACAATGAAGGAAATCAGCGATCAATATTTGCATAGATACGCAGGGCACGCAGTGGCCACTGGAGTGGCTTTCTGTCCCTTTTCAGAGCTGAAGTGAATCCATCTTAACAGGATGCTATAAACCGCTTTAAACACATCCCTGTTCTTTCCTGCATGTTGGTGAGCCCGGGTCCTCAGGCAGAATGTTCCTTTGCCCAGGGGCTTCTCCCACTTGCATGTGGTACATGCTGATCGCTTCCCTTTCCCCTCATCTTACCGAATCTATAGCAGGGCCTGGCACAGCCCAGGGAAGGGCGACCGAGAGAGAACGTAAAACTGACCCTGCCAAGAAGTGCCTTGGGGCTGCTCTAAATTGTGCCAGGGATCAGTTTGGCCTCTGGCCAGCCCCAGGATGGAGGTAGGTGGCAAGGTAGCTCACAACCATCTTCCCTTCCCCACCCCACCAGCTGCTCCTGGGCAGCGCTGAGCCCCATTTGTGGCACGAAGGCAGAAATGAACCAGAGACAGCTGCAGAGCAGCAGGGCTGGACGCCACGGAGGGCTGGGGGTTACCTGACAGAGAATACTCCCCCCGGCTACTCTCACTGTCGCGGATGAGGAAGGAGCCATGTTGATTGGGCGGCGAAAGAAGGAGCTGCTGGGCCTCGTTTCGACTGACTCCTCTGAAGTACCAGCTGCAAGAAAGACAAATGGCCGATCAGAGCGGCAGAGCCCCCAGGACAGACCCTCGCTGCTCCCGGGCCCCGAGAGGCATTGAGACGAGGCGAGTCAGAGTAAAGTCCAATAATGCATCTAAATGGGCAGTGTTGACTATGCTGGGCTCTGCACCGTGCGGCTGCAGCTGGCTACGTTTAGCCATAGCACGCGCTAGGGGGTAAGTGACAGAGGGTCAGGTCCTCAGCTGGGGTCAATCGGCGGCACTGCACTGACTTCAACAGAGCTATGCTGATCGACGCCAGCTGAGAATCTGACCCAGGTGGGCTCACGGGCACGACTCTGTTTTATGCAGAAGGTGGCGTGATATGGGAGTGATGGGCACCAGTAAAACCTCCTAAGGCAGGTAAAAAAAAAAAAGACTTGGTGAAAAAAAACTCCAGCCCCCCCGATAACTAGCAAGTAAAAATGGGGTGGCCAGTGCCCTGGGTGCACAAGAGAGAAATGTGCCTTTTCCTAGAAAAAGAGCTACCTGCTGCAGCAGGAACAACCTGCATGGGCTGGGGTAATGCACAGGCACAGATCAGCGTTTGCACCTATCAGCCCAGGCACTAGGAGACCTGCAGGTCTCCAGCGCCCCCTGTAGGTGAAGAGGGGAAAGCGACTATCCCCCACCTGCCGGCAGGTTTAATTTGCATATTTCTCACTTGCTTGGGTGTTGCTGAGGTTGTATGATCCGGCATTTCTTAGGAATGGCGTTTAGTGGGTTCTATTGGTGCATAACCGTGTTTGCTCATGTGAGCCAGGACGTGGGGCTGGATGCAGAGTCCAACCAACCATTTCCTTTGTTTTGAAAAGACTTCGTCATCTGTAACCCAGCCCTGCTTAGCCCACCGAACACCTGGTGCCCGGGATGCCCAGGCAAACGCCCGAGAAAAGGTTTGCTAGTTTCCAGTGCTCATGCTCACCAGTATGCAAGGAGCTGCCCTTTGATGTGGATTTCAGTTCAGTAATGTATATTGTGGCTGCACACGTCCAAGCCAGCAGCACAGTTTGCTAGCTTCACCCACACCCACTGCGGGGGCATGTGCCCCAGGACTGAAGGCGCTGCCAGTGATGAGCTGCCAAATTTTTAACAACGGGTTCCCTCCTCCCTCCAAAATTTTAACAACGGGTTCCCTCCTTCCCCTCCCCTCGGGGGGGGGGGTCGTTCCCCATCCAACCCCTCATGTTCCTTGACACCCTCCCCCGGGACCCCTGACCCATCCCCCCCTTCCCTGTCCCCTGACTAACCCCTTTCCGCCCCACCCAACCCCTCCTCTCATTCTCAATGGCCCCCCAGAACCCCTACCCCATACAACTACCCCTTCTCTCTGTCCCTGAGTGCCCCCACCACCTCATCCAACCCTGCTCTTTCCTGACTGCTCCCCGGGACCCTTGCCCCCATTCAATCCCCCTGTTCTCTGCCCTCTGACCCCCCCACCCCCAAACTCCCCTACCCTCTCTCCAACACCCCCTCCCTGCCCCCTTACCGCGCTGCCTGGACGTGGCCGGGCCAGGACAGGAGTCGCGCGGCCGGAGCCAGGTGGCTGGCCAGGTGGAGCCAGGGAGGGCTGCGGCCAGAGCTGGAGCCGGGCAGCCGGGGCCGCCGCCACGCGCTGCCGGAGCCCGGCCCCCTGGCAAAACAGCAGGGGCGGCTGGAGCCACGGGGCCAGGCCGGGCTGGAGGTGGGGGGCCGTGTCCAGAGCCGAGCATCCCGGTAGGTGGGGGCACGGCAGGGCCGGGGGGGGGTGCGGCCGGAGCCGGGCGGCCGGGGAGGGGTTGGGGGGGGGGGTCGGGGACGCGGGGCCGTGCCGCAGCCGGTGAGGGTCGGGCGGGGACCCGGGGACGGGGGCGGGGGCAGGGCCGGGAACGCGGGGCCGGGAACGCGGGGGGGGACGCGGCCAGGGAGGGTCGGGCGGGGACCCGGGGCCGGGGGGGGCCGGGCAGGGCCGCGGGGGAGGATGCGGCCCGGGAGGGTCGGGCGGGGACCCGGGGGGGCGCGTGGCAAGGCAGGGTCGCGGCCGGGAACGCGGGGGGGGGAACGCGGCCAGGGAGGCCGGTGAGGGTCGGGCGGGGACCCGGGGCCGGGGGGGGGGGCCGGGCAGGGCCGCGAACGCGGGGCCGGGAACACGGGGGGGGGGAGGACGCGGCCAGGGAGGGTCGGGCGGGGACCCGGGGACGGGGGGGGGGGGACGGGCAGGGCCGCGGCCGGACACGCGCGGGGGGGAACGCGGCCAGGGAGGCCGGTGAGGGTCGGGCGGGGACCCGGGGCCGGGGGGGGGGCCGGGCAGGGCCGCGAACGCGGGGCTGGGAACGCGGGGGGGGGGGAGGACGCGGCCAGGGAGGGTCGGGCGGGGACTCGGGGCGGGGGGGGGGGACCCGGGGACGGTAGGTGGGGGGTGCGGCCGGAGCCGGGCGGCCGGGGAGGGGTTTGGGGGGAGTCGGGGACGCGGGCCGGGCAGGGTCGCGGCCGGGGAGACGGGGACGGGCCGCGGCCAGGGACCGGCCGGGGCACACGCCCCCGTTTCCTACCTTAGGGTCATCTTCCTGGGCTGGGGAAGCCTGCCTGCTTCTCAGCCCTCCCAGGCTTCCCGCGCGAACAGCTGATTCGCGGGAAGCCGTGGGGGAGGAGAAGCAAGGAGGAGCTTCATGGCAGGAGGTGGAGGCAGAATTTTCAACTGTTCGCGCGAACTGTTTGCTAAAATTAGATGCCGGACAGAGAACTTTAGCAAGCGGTTCGCTGTCCGGCGTCTAATTTTAGCAAACGGTTCGCGCGAACCGTTGCGAACCGTCTGCAGCTCACCCCTGGGCGCTGCCCTTTGATGTCGATTTCTGTTCCTTAATGTAGAATGTCGCTCCCGGGACTAGTCACATCAGACACACACGCTGTTTTCTGATGTCTCCCACACCGCTTCCTTCCCCTTGGGTATGAACCATGTTACATTCATTCCCTGCCCTCTGCAGCGTCTTTGTACTGTCTCCTGTGGCACAAAGGGAGCAGAAACCCCAGTCCCAGTGCTGAGGGGTGGCCAGAAACCCGCAGTGGCAGGGCAGGACAGAAGATCAGGATGCCAGATGTCCATCCCCCTACCATGTCCCCACCGAGCTGGAATAGCAGAGAGGCTGGTTCTTGAGTTCCAGCCCATAGCACCTGTGGTTATCACTATTTGTGTTTGTGCAACTGCCTAATGAGCAGCAGAACAGCTGATTTACAGTGCAGAGACAGGAGCACCCGTAAACAATCGCACCTTCTGATGTCATTGCCAACCTTTGGGCTCAGAGGCTGCTGACTGATTAGCTGTTTCACCCAGGCCTTTTGTTATCTGGTATCCCAGTTTGTTAATGTCAGACTATTTCCTTCATTCTTTGGACTCCAGAGGAGAGTACAGGAAAGCCCAGCACTTTGCCCCAGATAAAAGCAGATCTTTAGAACCAAGGGCGTGTCGCCTATAAACACTGAACTCCACCAAAGACACCGGCCATGTTGATCTTAATTCAGCAGTTAAGGAAGCAGGAAGAATGAGAAGGGTTTGGTAGCACTTCAAACAAGGCACTTATTTGCCCTTCGGTTCTAGAAAATCCAGGTTCAAATATGGATTAGGTCACAAGTAAAAATGTGCTGGTGGCCTTTCTTCTATTCGCCCCGTCACAAAACTACCCCGCGCTTGGCAAAATGCTGTCTGACCAAAGGAGGTCTAAGACTGGAGTAGCAAGGCAGGGCTGCAGGTCAGGTGTGAGGAGCTCTGGGCAGAGCTGTGCAAAGTGTGCGATTGGGGCTCACTAACCACCACACCAGTCCCTGCCCAGAACCAGCCTTGTCTCCGATCAGGCCTATCCCTTCTTAACACGCCTGGGTACTAGAATTTGTACGCTCAAATGTATACGTGGCCACTGCGTGTGTGTAAAGGTGCAGGGGGCCAGGGACACTATTATATGTCTCTTCTCACCACTCTTCTGATTATTACATTATTTATTTGTATGATCATAGTGCCTAGGAACCCTAGTTGTGAAGCAGGACTCCACTGTGCTAGGGGCTGTACAAACCCAGAAAGACGGTCCCTGCCCCCAAGAAGCTTACAATACAAGTACTAACCTAAACTGCACTGCTCCTAAAATCCTGCTGGTGCGGAATTCTGTTGGATGCAAGTGGATCCCGGCTCTGTCCTCCCTCTCCAACTCCTCTAGTCCTATAATTTGTGCAAATCTATTTAAAAATCACCTGGGAAAGGGTCTGAGGTCATTGCTTCCCAGCCACTACATGCATAAAGGCAGATGCCAGGGTCATTGCTGCAGAAAGCCGCATTGGTGTTTGTTACAAAGGGATGAGCAGTGAAAGGGTCTGTTAGTCTCCCCGCACACCCCACGCCTGCACCGGGAGAGGCTCCCAAAGGGTGCTGGGTGAGTGGCGCCCCATAGCCTGCATTTACCAGTGACTTGATCCATCCAGCAGCTTCGTATACTCGGCCCAAGGCACAGCTGGCATGTCCTGTTCTGTGTGTGTACCTCGCTTGTTTGTTCTTGCTGGGAGGGGCAGCGGGGAAGACAGGTTGGGCCTGTCCTGGGGCCCGGGGTTGGTGTATCTGCACAGAAGGGAGCAGGAAAGGGAGTATTTGCCTCAGCCACAAGTGCTGATGGGGTGTGGAGCTGACAGGCTCTTGGTCTCGCTCCCCAGCAACAGGCTCACTTGCAATAAACCCCGGCTAGCTGCTTCCTCCCAGGCTGTTAGCACCGTCCCCCCTCCCGTCTCTCCACCTAGCGTGAAGGTTCGGGGTAAGCTGCAAGCGCACAGTCACCCCCATCCACGAAAAATGAATCTCGGTTGCCAGGCCCGGGGCCAGGCAGAGCCATCAAGACCCCCGCCTGCGATGGGGGCAGACTCACAGCATCACTGGCAGGCCGCAGGCGAAGACAACCACTGCCCGGCTGCATGGGAGGGAGCGAAGTGCACACCCGGCTGTGAGCAGGCAGCTCGTCCGCAGATCCTGGTACACCTGGGAGAAAGGCTCCCTCTCCCCCTCGGGCCGCAGTCGTGCCCTCAACGTTCCAGCCAGCCGGGGGAACCCTGGCGACCTCCCGGCTGGGACGGAACCCGATTTGTCTACAGTTGCCCTTACAGCCAGGTTGGTGTTTCCGTTCCACAGTCCCACCCCTCTGGATAAGCCTCTGACTTTTATTTTCCAAAATAGCAGGCACTGTGGGCTACGAGCTGGGGCACCAGCCCGGGCCCAATTCCTGGTTCTACCGGTTGGGCTAGTCGCTTCCCTTCAGTTTTCCCTCCCACAATTTATCTTTCGCCTGTAGTTCGCTTGCAAGCTGCAGAGAGGGACTGCGTCATGCCTGCGTGCAGAGACATCCCCTCGCACCAGGGGGACCGGACCACAGGTGAAGGCGGCAAGAAGCTACTGTCCTGTGCCTAGCAAGGCAGCGCTGCCGTTCCTGAAAATACAACGACTGAATTTGAAAAGAATCTTTGGCCTTGACGGGCGTATGGGTAGGGCCCTACTAAATTCATGGCCATGAAAAACACGTCACAGACCGTGAAATCTGGTCTCCCACCACGAAATCTAGTCTTTTGCGCACTTACAGGTTTCACGGGGGAGACCAGCATTGCTCAAATTGGGGGTCCTGACCCAAAAGGGAGTTTCAGGGGGGTCACAAGGTTATTTTAGAGGAGTCGTGGTATTGCCTCCCTTACTTCTGTGCGGCCTTCAGAGCTGGGAGGCCAGAGAGCAGCGGCTAGTAGCCAGATGCCCAGCTCTGAAGGCAGCGCTACCGCCAGCGGCAGCGCAGAAGGGTGGTGATATCATACCTGCCATCCTTACTTCTCTGCTGCTGCTGGTGATGGCTCTGCCTTCAGAGCTGGGCTCCTGGCCAGCCGCCGCCACTCTCCAGCTGCCCAGCTCTGAAGGCAGCGCCGTTGCCAGCAGCAGCAGCACAGAAGTAAGGGTAGCTGTACCCGCCCCCAATAACCTTGAAACCCTCCCCCCCTCACAACTCCCTTCTGGGTCAGGACCCCTACAATTATGACACTGTGAAATTTCAGATTGAAATAGCTGAGATCATAAAATTTATGATTTTTAAAATCCTATGACTGTGAAATTGATCAAAATGGATTGTGAATTTGGTAGGGCCCTATATATGGGCCTCAACTCAGCCATCAATCTTGCGCCCCCAGATAACGAGGGGCAGGTGGTGGGGTGCAAACAATTGCAGGTGTATTTGAAAATACTTGGATACGTAGGTGGGAGTCCCAAAAAACATTCAGCGGCGGCACAAGGCTTCTGCCACAGAGGCACCAGTGAGTTTTGCCGCTGGATTTCAGCGAGCTAGGTTACTGCTTCTGAAATTCCCACTTTACCAGGTGCTATGTGGGTGCAGCTAGCGAGTTGGACGACTCAGTGAGATCAGATTCTTTGCTCCTGCAAAACTGCACTCACGATACTATTCGGTAACAAACTCAGAAGCTGCTTTTCAGAAATCGGGACCCTGGTGCGTATGCTCCACTAATGTGTGTCTGCCACACAGATTATGGCTGGCTGCAGATTATTAAAAGGGACTATGAATTGGTGAGACATGAAGGTGAGGAATGGATAGCATCAATGGAGCCAAGAACACTCCACAGGTTCAGGATCAATTTCTTCCACCTAGGAGTACTAGTGACTTTCACTCCTCTCCTGGAATTATTCTAAAGCAGCTACTCTCATTCATGGGGCCCATGAATGAATTTGTCAATGAAGCTTTGCCTGGACTTGCCTTCTGCTGTCCTGGTGCGTTGCCAATCGTAACAGCTAAACTGCACTGTGGGTTTATGCTCTACACGAGCACTACCACCAAACATTGTCACTCCGGATCGAAACTATGGTTTGATACCACCAGCAAGAAAAGGCGGGTTTCCTTTACCCCCTGTAACACAGGTGTGAAACACAGGTGTGCTGGGAAGAGACTGAGCCAGCCCCAATCAGTGGCTGAGGGTCAGGACTACACAAGTGTCATACCCCTGGCATATGACAGGCACCGGTTTACACTGGTGACTACTAGTACAATGCCCACCCTGTCACTGATACTAGGGCTTGCAGGGGGTTGTGTGGAGAGTTGGGGGAATTTTTATTTTTTGGCAATTACTAAATTAACTGAAAAATGCAGTTTTGCGGTGACCAACCCTACCTGTGAATTCAGATTGAATCTGGTGAACAGTTTGGGCTGGAAAAAAAATCGGGGGGAAAAAATTAACAAATGGCAAATTGTTTAGAAAATGTTGATCCCTCCACCCTGCAATTTTTTTTTATTTTGATAAAAATCCTCCCAAAAAATCAATTTTTCCTTGTATTTCTCAGTTCAGCCCCCAAACTGCTTGCTCAGCCCTACCCGTAGCTTGATTAAGTCAAACTATTTTATCGGTGCTGAAAAACATATACTCTGGCTGTACCACACAACCATTTGTTTGTCGGCGTCCTGTCTATTTGATCTCAGTGAGATGGAGAAATGAAATGGAAACCTATTTATTTTAAAATGCAAAGTGATTTCACTTTGAAAACTGACTGTGGTGTGTACTGGATGCTGTCATCCCCATTCCATCCTCCACCCCTTTGAGTCCCTATTCAGGAAGATAAGTAAGAGCTCAGATGCCACCTGAATAGACTTGAAAGACCAGAGGAGAAACTTACTGGGAGTTCACTAGGAGTTTTCACAATGCTTTCTTCCAGCATGTGTGTAATATGCTAATGATACTGAGTGACTCACGGGCCTGATACTGGGAGAACGGAAGTGTCTCCGGTGTGCTTCACAAAGCATGTTGGAACTGGATTATTGTGAGTGGGGAAAGAAACGCTGCCTTATAGAATAGTAAACTCACTCGCCCACTGGGCAGGAAGAGGTTAATGTTCTAAATTTAAAACCAGCTGCTGCGAAGGTATCGAAGGGGAGTTGTTGTGGGGGGAGCGGGGTGCAGGAGCAGATTGCCGCTGCTGGAGAACTCGACTGGCCCATGGCTGTGCCGAAACAGGGGTTTTGTCTGGTGGGGCTCGGGGGTTCAGCATGGCAGAGGGGGGCTCACGCTTGCCACAGCCCCCTCGGCCTCCTCCCCCCAGTCTGGGAGAAGAAGACGAGCAGCGGTTTTGGGGACTGATGCAGCACACAGAGGGATTAAAAGCCTTGGCTACACACACACACACACACACACACACACACAGGGCATTGCTTTCATCAACCCGGTCTAAGCCCCCTCGTCTAAAGGGCAGCTCAACCCCTCGAAAGGTGATGTATCCTGGGACAGTGTCTTCTCAAACAGGAAGGGGAATAGCGATACCTGGGACAAGACCCCTTCAGACTGGTATGTGTGTGTCCAGGCAGGGGGTTTTACCAGCATCACTATTGCAGTTAAAAAAAATAATCACACCCTAACTGAAACAGCAACACCCGTACAGGACCTGTGAGTGGAGCAGGCCATTGGCTGCCACCTGCCAGGGATCATAATTACTTGTATTTACCGGAGCGCCTGGGAGCCCCCGGCTTGGAGCAGGACCCCGTTGTGGGAGCTGCTCTACAAACAGAACTAACAGCTCAGACAGCTCTGTGCCCTGGCCCAGAACCGTGCGATGCGCCGGTTGCACCCCCAACCCAATCATTGCGGTGTGCCCTGACTGCCGACAACACCAAATGCAAATGACAAAGAAAAGAGACAAGACAATGCTACCATTCGAGCTGACCGGGGCCTTTGTCCCTAGCTGGGAGGGGAGCTCTCGGTGCCCAGTTCTGCAGGGCCTTAGACCAATATATAGCACTGGTGCCGTGAGATCCAGCTTGCAGTAGCTCCCCCCACTTTGTGCTCCACTTACAAGAGGTTATCCCCACACAAGCCACAGTGAAGAGCTGGGATTCAGATACTTACGGCTGGTGGGAGGTTTCCTCGTTGATCCTTGCCACGTAATTAGCAGGGATGTAGCCCAGCGCTGGTTCCCCCTTAAGCCTCCTGGCTAAGACATATTCCCCCTCTTCTTTGAGGATGCAGAGTGTGTCTCCTCGGCTGACGCTCAGCTCCTCTGCACTCCTGGCTCTGAAATCATACAGCGCACTAAAGAGAGAGGAGCTGGGGAGGACAGGATCCGGCTCTAGGTCTGGCCGCAGGGCGACAGGATCAGGATCAGGATCAAAATGCCCCTGTGAGGGCCTGTCAGCAGAGACGGTGTTTGGCCAGAGTTTGTTCCAGAAGGAGGTCAGGAAGGTCAAGCGCTTCCTGACATGTTGTTCCATCCCTATTCCAAACAAAGCTGTGTCCAAGCGTGGGGCTGCTATGCCACAGAATTTCTCCACCGCAGAGCAGGGACTTTCAGACCCATGTCTTCAGTCCCGAGCCCTGCACATCATCTGTTCGAATCAACGCTCAGGGGCGTGTGATGCTAGCTCAGTGGTGTTAAAGGCAGCACAGGCGCCTGTTCCTGAGAACTTCCTACTTCTGAAAGTGAAACTAGAAGATCAGGTGTAACTCGTTGCGGGCTGGAGCCATAGGCTCAGAACTGCACACACATCTGGCCTGACAATCACAGCTGGAGTGTGCTTTATTAGTCAACTCTGTTTAAGAACTAAGGGAGTCTTTTGAACTAGAACTTAACCGAAAATACGTTCTGGTACTTACCAGTTACTGGTAGGTAGAAGGGACTCTGACGTACAAATGGTACATCTCAGTTAAATAATAATTTCTCTCTATTTTGTGCAGGATCTTGCATATAAATTATCTCCTCAAATGTGCTAGAGTTAAAAAAAATGAGTTACAGAGACGGCAAGTGAGAGAACGTAAGAGGGGGAGGTTTTCAGCTGGAGTGGTCTGGATTTTTGCCTAAAATATTTTTTTGCTTGCCAGGTACAGCCCTCCTCCTGGGCAGGTTCTGACATCCGGCTCTACCTGTCTGGATCACTCTAACTCCCCCTCCATTGCAACTGCCTCGCTTTTTTTTTTTTTTTTTTAAACTGGAGCTCTTTAGTGGATGCAATCTGTATAAAACAGACTGTTGAATAAAAGGGGGAGGTTTATTGCATTTCTTGTCTGGAGTTTACCATTTATGTGGCCTCAGGTTTGCTATGTAATGTGAAAAATCCCAGTTGAAATGGTCTGAAGTTTGCATGGAGTTTCCATGTTAGTGAGATTTGCATCTCTCACCAGGTGATCTGCTCTCCCTGAACTCTAGCTCTTGTGCCTCTTATTTTTCCTCGGCTGCCATAGTTAGGGTGGGAGGGATTGGACTAGTCAGTATTGGTAGATGTCAATTTCACCGAACACACACAAACCAACACACGAATATTTCCACCGATGACTGAAATTCACTGCTAGGCAAAGTAAGAAAAACACTGCTTGAGAACTTAGAGCTTGATTTAAAGATATTTACTTTGTATATTTTGATGTGTGATGTTAACCTTGTGTTTGAACGGTTATAAAGCTGTAACTTTTTGAATCTCAAGGTCTATTGTCAATTAAATAATTTGTCTGCCCTCCCATAAATTTCTCACAACTGAAAATTTAAATTGATAAAAATCAGAAAATTGTTTAAAAATAAACATCGAAATTATCCATAGAAATTATAAAAAATAAAAATTGAATTGAAAACTAGTTATAATTGTCTGGAATTCCATTGCTGACTCTGGTTCATTTTTAGGATGCAAATTCTTTGTTTGAAAGAAGTGGTTTAAAAAAAGAAAGAGAGGAAGAGATCTATTGTAATGGTTTGAACAGAGGTTTAGTGAATAATTATGTCATTTAAGTGGTCTCAGCTACTTAAGAGTTCTACTTAAGAGGACCACAGCGCCTAAGTGGTGAATCCGGACAGCCGAAGTTGCAATTTTCAATGAAGTGGCAAAGCTAGATCACTTAAGTGGTCAACTTAAGGCCACTTCAGTAGCAAAATTCAGACTGTTATAAATTTAGCTGAAAACCTCTCTTATCTGGATCTCAATTTTTTCTTTTCATTTGAGTTTGGCTCTAGGAATTGCATCTGTCATGGTTTTGCATCTTTTAACTCACAGGAGCCTTTAGATACTGTGGTCATAAGAGCCGTCTACTCACCTGGATACATTATAAAGTTACATTCCTTAAACTTCACACCCCTTAGGTAGCCAATCCTCCATTCCCTGATGCAGTAAATCCCCCGTCCACTCGCTGACGTAGCAAACTTGAGTGGCAAAAGGCATAGGGTTAGCTCCTCAGGCAGTGGAGCTATGAGGATTTACAGCAGCTGAGGGTATGGCCCACAGGACCCCCCCCCCCAAGTGCTGGCTTGGACTTTTTTCTAAAATATGCTCTGGGAATTGCTTTGGGGCAGGTCTCTGGCCTGTCTTCTACATTGATCACAATGGTGCCTTCTGGCCTTGGAATCTATGGACTGTTGTTCCAGAGTCCACAGGGCTGCTCAGAGTGGGGCCACCGGGTTCCCGAGTGACCTGGGATGGGGTTGGAGTAGAGCACTATCGGCTCTCCTCAGGATAAATGCTCATGAGCACTGAACGCACACACACACACACACACCCCTTTATGAAAATTGTAACTCCATTGATGTCGAGTGCTGAAAGAGACCTGGAATATTGGACTCACTCCCTCTGACCTCTGTCCAGTCCCACGGGGCCAGACCCTCAGACAGTGTAAAGTAAAAGCCAACACTAGCCGATTTACAGCAGCTGAGCATTTCCTCCTGATTCTTCATTTCTACCATAGCTAGAAAAGTAGAAATGCCACTTAGAACCAGACACTGCATCTGAGCTGAGCTAACCATCCAAGTGTAGCTTCTACCATCCCTACAAGCTGGCACTTGCATTACACACCCCGTCCCACAGAAGTATGTATACAGGGTCCCAGGATATGAGACACACAAGGTGTGTGAGCCAATCTCTTTTATTGGACCATCTTCTGGTCCAATAACAGACATTACCTCATCCACCTTGGCACACCAAGAAATAGTTGATAAAATCTCACTAGCCACACCCCTTTTCTAGCATCATTTTATTTCCCTATAATAACTTCCAAGTCCTAGCAGGGGCATCACAGGCTTTGGGTCCCTTCGATTCAGTAACAGGCCTAAAAAGAAGAAAAAAAGAACAAGCATATTTGGAAAAGTTTATGACCCTTGTACTGTGGGAAAGGGAGGATACAGGCTGGGAAAAAGAAAGGGATGATGGCAGGAACAGAGATAACTAAGGACTCAGTTTTTTCTAAGAACATAACTATCTGCCCGTGACTGACACAAGTTTTCAGCTACCGTGGAGTCCCAGGGGTATAAATTATAGCACCACTGAAAAGCACCTCCAAAGTAGCCCCCAAAAGCTGGTTACATGTTTCTTGTTTAGCTGTGGAGCACCTGGGAATAATAAATACAAGCAACACTTTACATTCATTAATGTGTCAAATACAGCACCCGGTATTCTCCACGTAGCTAACTGATGGAACACAGCCGCTCCTGGCTATTAACTAGAGGGCTATTACATTTAATTATCTGAGGTTGTGCGTCAGGTCCTGTTGTATTTACACTGTAAATACATCTTCCAGCTGAAAGCCTTAGGAGGGGAAAGATGGATGGAAACACACACCCAGCTAAAACGCATAAAGGTCGAAGTGTGGAGAGCGCAGTCCAGAGCGAAAGAAACGTTTGTGACCACGAGGCAGCAAAAGGTAGATTCACTTGCTGAGATTTAATTGGGGAGATTCCACTAGTTTTAACATGACTGAGGAAGTAAAGCATCCAGGGTAAGCTGAGCTCCTTTCTGTTTCCAGTATCGCATTCTAGGCCCAGGATGGGAGGAATATTTCCAATGGATGGGGGGTTTTCTTGTCACTGCTTGCGTTAACTGCAGGCCATGCCAGTAGTGCTTCACAGTCCCTGAAGCTCTCATTCGCTCAATTATGTAAGAAGATTTTTTTAAATTTAAACATGCGAGATCAGATTTTCCAAATCCTTGCTGACCCTGCTGTCTGAGACGGCTCGTCTGGGAGAAGTGTTGCTAGGTACGCTATGTTCCCAATGGGGTTGGGTGCCCTAGGAATACCTGCTGCAAAAGCTAAGCGGATGTGATCAGCAGTTGGAGGAGGAAAGCCTACAGGATGATGGCATCAAAGCAGTTTTAACTTGTCTCTGCTTTCTGAGCGAGGGCTCTGCTGGTGAAAAGCGAGATCCTAGAGGCACGTGGCAGACTGCAGGTATGCTTGCCTAAACCAGGGCAATGCAGAGGTTTGCAGGCTGGGAGGAACCTTTCCCCTGCAGCGGAGGGGGGTAGAGACGGTTCAGGGGCTCTAAGCTGCCAGTGCAGAGAGTCAGGTACCAGGGAAAGCACAGTTGCCCTGGGGTGGAGTGGTACAGGAGGTGTCAGACTGGATGGAACGTTGTTCTCACTGGCCGTCATGTTGGGTGGAGAAGATTGGCTGAGAGGCGGAGCAGTGTGAGGTGTACAGATCACCTGAAAACCTAGGGAGAAGGAAAAGAGACCAAGTGGACTGTAAGCACTTTGGGGCAGGAATCATCTCCTTGTTACGTCTTTGTACAGCACCCAGCAGCAAGGGGCTGGGGCCTCTGGATGTTACTGCAGTGCAAACAGCAGCATAACGGCTCCTATCAAATAAAAGCAAGAGGCTCCAGAGCCCTCTAATGTATAAACAATAATATCTGGAGCTATACCTATCTCAGAGAGCTGGAAGGGACCCTGAAAGATCATTGAATCCAGCCCCTGCCTTCACTAGCAGGACCAAGTACTGATTTTGCCCCAGATCCTCTAAGTGTCCCCCTCAAGGATTGAACTCACAACGCTGAGTTTAGCAGGCCAATGCGCAAACCACTGAGCTATCCCTCCCCCCTAAAGCTTCCCCTTCTGTCCTCCACCATCACTCTTCGGGAACATAGCTGTCCAGCCTCTGCTGCAAGCAAACTGAGCTACTTTAAAACGCATTCTTTCCAAATAGGCTTCCCAAACATTTACTCTCTGCAGAGGACGGCTCCTGGGGACGTGCTGCACAGCTGTGCAATCTGTCTGCCCTTGGCCCTAGCGTGGTTGATGGGCATCACCACCACACAGAGCAGGGGCTTCCTGTTTGTGATACCCGCTTAGTGGATTGGTTTGGTTTGGTTACGTTACAGGTTCCCCCCCCCCCCTCTTAAACTGGGTGTACTGCCAGCCAGGCCATTTTTAATCTCCTTCAGGGGTGTGAGAATCTCCATGGTGCTTTCCTAAGGCAAATAACTTAAGTGGGCTCCTGCTGCTTCCCACCAGGCACCACTCCCCATGAACTTAGCGCACTGGCTGGAGGGCCCGTGGCTTTGGGCTACAGCACGGATAGCTCTCGAGCCTGCTAACACGAGAAGGAGCAGCAGTCCACAGGCTCCGTACAGCTATTGCCGAGTTACAGGGGAACACAGCTGTACAAAGTATATATAGGAGAGTCCCTCCGTCCACCCTGGTCTGTGATCTGAGCTCCCTACATGGCCTTCTAGAGACCCTTTTGGGCTGTGAGATTTGGGGGCATCATTTGTGGATAAAGTAAACCCACGTACAGTACTTAGATTGTAACTTCTTCAGGGAAGTGACTGTCTCTCTGTTCTGCCTACCACAGTGGGGTCCCGGGCCATGTCTAGGGCTCCCAGGTGCTATGATAATACAAATAATAAATAGTAATAATAATAATCAGCCATCTGGCAGCAATCTAGCCTTCCCTGCACCCTCTCCCATGCTGGTGGCCCAGCCGACGTGCTCTGACCTCACATTAGCAGATGGGGTCATCATCTTTTTCTCCGTTTCTCTCCAGTCGTCTTCCACCGTCTATATTCATTAGTGCTTCTATGCCACCACCTCAGCTGACCTTCTAATGCGTTGACCTGAGACATCAAGACAAAGATAACACCAGCTGCCAGGTGGGGAATTCGCCGAGCTCCTCTCCCCACCCAAAATTCTGCAGCCTGCACTCCCCAAACTTGAGTGCGCCCTCAGATTAGGAGGAGGCTGGTTAATGTTTCGTTCCCACTGCCAAGTGCAATGTGTACATGCCTCTGCACTGCTGGAGCAAATGCAGAGGGATGCTGAGAATGAGTCCCATTCTGGAGGCACTTCAGAAGGCCAGGCAGCCTCGGGGAAGATGCGAGGCTGGACCTCAGGGCTCTGGGACGGAGTCTGAGAAAGGTGAACCCCCAACAGTAATCCTTAGCCAGCAAGAGTCTCCTACCAGCCCCGCCCTTCTCCTCCGGCTCCTGGGGCTACCCCTAGTTCCCTCTGCTCAGCCACACCCACTACACTTGGCAGCTTTATACAGGGCACTCCATCCTGTTCACGGGTGGGTGAGGGGACGAGCCCCGGTGCCATATGAAGTCCTACCTGTTTCCGTAGGAAAGAGACGGTCTTTTCTAGGTCAGCCACAAAGGACTCAAGGTCCTGCTGGGAAGACTGGTCATGGGAAGACTCTTCGTTTCTGTAAGGGGTGGTGGGACAGAGAAAGTGAAGGCTGTTGTGAAAACGTTCACTCGTGAATTTCCTGGCTGTGCGGGTATTTAAAAGTGTGACCCTGGCTGTACACTCAGGTTCTATGTTTGATGTTCCTGCTTTTCTAAATCAAAAGGAGTTTAAGGGCCAGATTCTCAAGGGTTCAAGAGCCAAGAGTCACCGGGGAAATGCCCGTACAACTGTTTGCCTAATTTGCACAAGCAAATACCATGACTGTGAGTGCAAACCCCAAATTTACACTTTGGTGAATCTACATACTGATTAGATGTGCAATTGCAGGTTTGTTTTTGTGCGTGGCCTTAGGCTCCTGAGAGTTTGAAAATCTGCCCTACAATGTTCATTTTCTCTTGTTTTCATGTGCTCTCACCTGGCGATGACACTTCACAGGGAAAGCGCAGCACACAATACCTGCATATGTACTGTCAATAATACAGGACCCTGATCCAGTGCTCATTAAACTCAACAGAAAGACTCCTACCATCTCCAATGGGCTTTGGAGCAGGCTGAAGCTTGTATTTGTGCGATATCATAGTTCCTTAAACAGCACCATAGCTCGGATCTTAGCAGAATCCAACACTCTCTCTAGACAAAACAGCTTATTCAGTCATATATAATCTGATATCTTTAGTTTTGCAAATATCCCTGCAGTCTAGTCCTCAGCTCCGGTTGGCAGATTTCAAATGATCACATGCACGTGCACACACAAACTGAAAACCGTTGTGACAGTAGAGAAAGGGAGGGTGAAAGATGCAGAGGTACCGCACCTTGGGACAGCAGGGTTGTGCTTAGAAGGGTTTTCTTCTGGGTAGCTGAAGCCGGGAGACCTCTTGCCCCGGAACTGCTGAGAAAGAGCATTGAACTGCCCTCTTGTTCTGCAGTCTGGAGGAAGGGAAAGGAGACCCTGGAGTGATGCTCAGTCTGGAAGTCCTGCTCTTTTGTTTGAATTTCCCCTCCCTCCAATCTCCCCACTCAGCATAAGCCTTCATCGTCCGTTATGCAGCTAGAACAATTACATCAAGCGGTTCTGCGCTGCTGCGTTCCACTGCACAAGCACATGGAGCAAGAACCTCTCCCGGGCTGGAGCACCATTCGACGTAGGGGCGAGAGCACCAGGGAGCCAGCTCCACGCCCCGATTCTGAGTGCTGGCCCCCACTGCCACTTAGAACTGCAGCCACTGGTGCCAGTGGAGGACTGAAGTCATTGAGTGGCTTCATTGTGCCCCCTTCCTCCCCTGACATGCTGGAGGGAGGTGGGCCTGCTGGGGTGCAGGGCTTGGCAGGGCCACAGCTGCACCAGCAAGGAGGGGTGCCCAGGTTGCAGCAGAAGTTAACTTAATAAAGAATCCAGCCAATTGATTTTTCAGGACATACAATTTATTCAGGGCGTCGGCATCCTTCCCTATGGAGACAACAGACCCAAGTTTGCTCCTTCAAAAGGCCCCTGGCGATCACGCTGACATCAGGAGACCCAGCCTTCTCTGGGCCGCTCCAGGCTGAGTTACGCTGATTCAAAAGGGACCCAAAGGTCTGACCCTGTGAGGGGCTGCGCTGCTTCCACGCCCCCAGAAATTAGTGCCCATTATAGCATTGGCACGTCAGTATCTGACCTTTCAAGATCAAAGCCGACTCCTCCAGGACTGGCCTGGGGCGCGGGGTTTGAGTCCCACGCCTGGTCACTTGCTCTCGGGGATGGTGGCAGTGTGTGGAGGGGGAAGGACGGAGTGGCACTGACGGTTTCTGGAGTGAGCCCCGTCCGGCCCTTCTTGGCTGGAAGGGCAGCGTTTGTGACATGGTGCCTTCAGGGCGAAAGTGAGGAAGGGAAACCAGAGTGGGATCTCGAAGCTCAGAGGAGCCAGGAATAATAAGGCGCCAATTCCGAGAATTTCTGGATTCTCTTCCCTCTTGTCTTCTTCCCCTCTTCACTAATTCCCAGGGCTTGGCACGAGCCAATCTCTCTCTCCAGCTCTGCCTACCAACAGCCCCTCTTGCCCAGGGCAAAAGGCAGCAGCTGCAGCAGCTGCCTTCCAGCCAGTCCCTTCTACAGTTGCCCACTGTTTTTTAGGCTGCACGCTTTGGGGGTGCAATCATGCTAATGCTCCACTTGAACCAAGGGGTAGAATACTGGAGGCTATTGGGGATTGACTGGCCACAGGACCAGAAGTGCTAGGATCAGGGGGAAGGAGGAACCCATCATATTTTGAGACCCCTGCCTAAATATAAGCAGGTTGTTAAATACACAGCATGCATCTGTATTTAATAGTAATAATACCAGCTTGCTCCTACACAGTGCTTTTCATCAGTAGATCTCAAAGCATTTTCCACAGGTGAGTGTCGTTATCCCATTTTATAGATGGTGAAACTGAGGCACTGAAAGGGGAAGTGGCTTGTCTAAGGTCACCCAGCAGGGCAGAGCTGGGACTAGAACTCGGGTCTCCTGGGTGCCAGTGCAGGCCACACTGCCTGCACAGATATACAGATATTTCTTGTGTGTTTGTACAGAGTCTGGCACAGCGAGGTCCTGGTTCATGACAGGGGCTCATAAGCGCAACAGAAATACCAATGATATGGAACAAGAATGAGCTGTGACTCCCTGCCTGCAGAGGAGTTACGTACATAATAAAACCATCCCTTGTATCTCTTTTAGAGAGAGAGCATAAAAGGACTCATCCCAACCTGAACCCACGTGCCGATCGGCACAGCAGCGGCACTGCGCCCACCTTCGCAGCAGTCCTGCCACATGCGGAAATCGACCGCCGGAATCTCCTCACAGTTGACCAGGCCTTGGGGGTAGGATGCCACCTTGAACACGTCCCTTTGGAGCTGTCGGACGTGGTCGCTGTTGTCACAGATGATGCGAGCGAGCGACGTCTGCCTTATCTGAGTCACCTGGGCTGGGGTGAAGACTCCAGGATTCTCATACCAAAACCTACAGGGGATTGCAAGCCATGGTGTCACTGAGGCTAACAAACAGTAACGCCGAGCGAGGAGAGGCCACGATGTGGGGAAAGGCCAGGCAGGGCGGGGGATGTGCAATGGGGTAGGGCACCAGTATTTACATTTCAGGACCTGAGTTTAATTTGTGGCTTAAAGTGGCCTTATTCTAAGGGTCTCACAGGCCGTAAGGGGCGACTACTCAAGTCCGACTCTTTCCCTCCCTGCGGGATACCTAGTAGAACCAGTTCCATCCCAAGACAAGCTCAGAATGGCAATAGCTAAAGTGTAGTGGGTTAGGATTGTGAAGCCCTGGCTCACACAGCTCCTGCCTGCATTCTTTCTGCAGGTAATCAGAGTGATCAGTGGCACTACTGATATCACATGCACCAAATTCGCCCCGAATTAAGCTCCCCACCCTGTCCCCACACCCATACTTTTCTAGCATTCCCACAGCAGATGACAACTTAAGAACCTTGAAAGTAACAATGAAGCCCAAGTGAATTAATCTTTAAACTAAGAACAAGATAAGATGCCTGAACTGCCATAAGTCCTTGAGCAGAAGGGAGGAGAACAGAGCCTGCCCTACATTCTTATTCCCCTACCCAAAGAACCATCACAGCCTTGGAACCCAGGGGAAATCAGGAGTTGCTCCTTTTGTGTCTCCCCAAGAGGAGTGATCTCCCCAAGCAGAATACTGGGGGCTTTGGTTTGACCAGAGATGATGGTACCTATCCCCATCTCTGAGTCTTCGGAACTGCGTTGCTAGCAGGCACATCAGTGTTGGTCCAACTCTGGTCCCAGGGACAAGATCTTCCACCATCAGTGCTGGAAACAGGTCAATGTTTTTGGTAGTCCCATATAAACTGCACAGTGAGAGGCAAAAAGGAAAAGATTATCAGAGGGTGGAAAGCGATCTCGGCTGGCATATTGCTTCAGTTGAATAGGAATCTGGGTACAAGGAGTTCATCCGGGCAACATTTGGACAGTAACTACTGTGAGCTACCTAGATGACAGAAGGGAGGGCCTAACTGCACAATAAGGAGTAGCAACCCAGACAGACAACAGGCAATTTAGTCCTCTTGGAAAATAGCTACCAGGGACTCAGGTTGAAACCCAAAGAGTAACATACCAATCCCTGATCAGTACTAGAGGTTGAGAAGTAAGGGATTGCTTGAAAGTCTCCAGGTATTCTAGTTGTTATACCACGGCCATCCCCTTGGCTTCTGAACCCCATCGCAGTAGAGCAGATCAGTTGATAGGTGCTAGGGGAGGGCAATATGATTGGTAGACTGATCTTTAAATTTTAAAATTTAAAAATTAAAATTTAAAATTAATTCATGGCCCAAACCACAGTACCTCCTGAGCTTTTCCCTGATCTCCAGGTTTTTGATCTCGTTCCGGAGGTCTTCAAACTTCTGTGCCGACGTGAAGTTGCAGAAGACCCTGAAGTCATTGTATGGGGGGATGCCATGGTCCCTCCCTCGCTGGATGTTGATTGCTGCCAGATCCAGCGAGACAGAGTGCGCCATGGAAAAGAGCTTCTCGGTCAGTTCCATGTTCAAGAGCTCAGAGGGGACCCGCATTTTCCCAGGGACCCCGAAGAGACCACGGAGGAGAGGATCAATCCCTCCTTCCTGGGTGATCCTGAAAGGGGAGAAGAAGGCCTTGTGTAGAGGGACGTGGCCTTGGCGAATGGGCTGGAAGGTTTCATTCAGCCGATACAGGACGGGGTTGATCAGTGTGTGTCCGAACCGGAAGGCTGCGGTGGCGAAGGCATTGAGGATTCCAGCGTTGACGTTGGGGTCATAGCCTTTGTATTCGCCCAGCACCTTCATGCCAGCTTCCCCGAGGATCTTGGGGAGCCAGTGTGCATAGGTGATATGCTGCATCTGGGCGCCCACCATTTTGCGCGCCTCGTGGTAGAGTGTGTCCCCATCCCAGTGGGGATTCAGGGTCCGCAGCTCGGCAGCAAGGCGGTTGTGCTCCCGGAACCAGAGGGTGTGCATGGCTGTGAGGCCCAGCTGCTCGTTGGCCCGGTGATCTCCTGCCAGGAAGCACAGCACGGGGCTCTCGTTCTCGTCTCGCATACATTCGGTGGGCGGCCCCACTGCAAATGGGAGGAGGTGTTTCCCTGAACTGGGCACCACTTGCCCTTGTTTCAGCAGCCCTCTCTGGCTGCTCAGGTCCCTCAGCTCCTGAGATTCCTGCTCCGTGCTGCCGTAGACGTTGGAGGCGTCGATGTAAGAGGTCAGGTGGTTGATCTGTTCCCTGGGGTAGACGGAGTTCATCAGCAGGGAGGTCATCCCGCTGCCGCACACGGGGCTAGAGCGGACAAAGAACATGCAGCGCCCATTCCTCACCCGGGGGTCGTTCTCTGGGATCATGACTGAGAAGCATGGTGGGTCATTGGTGCACACCTCGCTGCAGGGTGCCCCGTCCGAGAACCGCGACATGCTAATGGCTGCCACCGTCTGGTCCATGTCATGGTCCAGAAACTGGCCCCACTGCATGAGCATGTGAGTGAACTGGTCGTCAGAGGTGATGGTTTCTGTCCCTATCATGGCTGTCGAGACGAGACGAGGCAGCGGCAGGGGCAGCTCCCTGGAGTCTTCCGCCAAAGAGAAGCCCCGCGGCAGGTTAAAGCCATTCTGGTAGGCCGGCTTGAGGAGGCGCTGGAAGGCTGTGAGGGACGCACCCCACATCGGGTGCTGGAGATTGTTACAGGAGCCATCGTGGGTCCTGTACTGCTTGTGAAAACAGATGTCAGAGCAGTTGGGCGTGCGGCGGTGGGCGGAGCAGCCAGACAGGTTGGCGATCATGTTCAGGTAGTGAGGGGAGACCAGGTCATTGTAACGGTAGCCTGTGAGGGAACTCCAAAACAACACATTAGAGCATGGCCATCGGAGACGCACACCGTGCCACCCCACACGAGGGCTAGTTGGGATCTGTCATCAGTATCCTGAGGGTGGACAAGGCCAATTTGATCGCTGGCCGGTATGTGGAGTGTAGGGCCTGCAACTGATTGTGGGAGGGTGAAGGAAGAATAGTGAGGTACTGGCTCCATCATGGAGTGGTAGATGGAAGCAGGGTTTGGTATAAACATTACAGAGAGGGTAATGTATGATGTTATGGTGTTTGGGCCGGGCTATGCCATGAGGGTGGGCCTGGTTTCCAGTCCCTAATTAGTACATTTGTTTTGTTTTTATGTCTTTATAGTCATAAGATGGCTGCCATCTGAGCACCTCACAATCTTTAATGTAGGTATCCTCAGAGCAGCCTTGTTGAGTGGGAAGGCATTATCCCCACTTGACAAATGAGGAACTGAGACACAGAGACAGACCAGAGCTGTGGCTACACTACAAGTGCTACAGCAGCATAACTGCAGCTACTCTGGTTTTGTCTAAACACTTGCTCCAGCAATGGAAGGGGTTTTTCCCATCACTGTAGTAAATCCACCCCCTTCATAGACGGTAGCTAGGTTGATGGAAGAATTCTTTCATTCATCTAGCAGTGTCTACACTGGGGCTTAGGTCAACTTAACTACGTCTCTCAGGAGCGTGAATTTTTCACAGCCCTGAGACATGTAACTAAGCCAACCTAAGTTTGAGGTGTAGACTAGGCCTAAGTGACTTGCCCTAGGTCACTCGAGAAGCCTGTGGTAGAGTGTGGAAGTGAACCCAGGCCTTAATCACTGGGCTATGCTTTCCACTTTACAGGGCATTCTATGCTCTTCATGCCTATAGTTGAAAGTTGGATGGAAGATGGATGGTCAGGATAAGGGGCAGAGTTAATCACTGGTGTTGGATCCTGGACAGTCTATGTCTCTACTTACTGATATTTAAGTGTTTTGAACTTTTAGTACAATGTTCTGACTTCCCATCTTGCAACAGTCTGGCATTGCTGTTTTTTAACTTTATTCTCCTCTGAATTTCCTGATGTTCCACTGTTGGATCAGAAATAACCTGTCATACCTGTGCCATTCATGTCCACGATCAATCCCTGCTGGACATGGTCTTGGATCAGTTGCAAGGTTCTTTCAAAGATCTCGCCAGCCCGGGCTGTTTCGATGGTGTAAGGATCCCGGGGGTAACGGAAGAGTGCCAGCAAGTCATTGGGAGTTTTGGGTCGCCTGTTTCAGAAAATTAAAAGTGGGCTACAAGGGATTCTTGATTACTGAAATGAATATTTCCCTGATGTTAACAAGATGTTTCAGGAACCCTGAGTCACAGTCTAGACCAGGGGTCGGCAACCTCTGGCACGGGGCTCGCCAGGGTAAGCACTCTGGCAAGCCGGGCCAGTTTGTTTACCTGCCGCGTCCGCAGGTTCGGCCGATCGCGGCTCCCACTGGCCACGGTTCGCCGCTCCAGGCCAATGCGGGCAGCGGGAAGCGGTGGCCGGTACGTCCCTCGGCCTGCGCCACTTCCTGCAGCCCCCAATGGCCTGGGACGGCAAACCGCAGCCAGTGAGAGCCGCGATCGGCCGAACCTGTGGATGCGGCAGGTAAACAAACTGGCCCGGCCCACCAGGGGGCTTACCCTGGCGAGCCACGTGCCAGAGGTTGCCGACCCCTGATCTAGACCTATTCAGGAGAGATATCCCAACAAGTATTCATGTTAGTAATTTAACTAGTCTGCTTGCTAGACCTGATTAGGAAAGGATTCCACCCCCACCCCAATGAAAAAAAATTAATGAATATTTTCATAATTATTCATAATTTCAAAAATGTTTCAGTTTTTGGAACCCGAATACCATAACATTTTGGTTAAAGGCCAATTTTTTTTTTTGGTTTTCTTATGAAAACCCCCAAATGTTCAATTAAAATACATCTTTTATGAAATTTCCATTTAATCCTTTGCTACTTTTTGTAAAGAAAAAAGTTCAAATACATATTTTTTGGCCTGCTCCACTGCCCCGCAATGAATGAAGTCACCTGCATTTATATACTGACTGTGCTGATCCTTTATTTCTTTGTGTGCTCGGTCTCTTTGAACAGCTCAAGATTACAATCCCATTCCTCTTCCAGCTGTATTGTCTCCTACAAAACAGTCTCAAGGGACTTGAGAGATGGGATTCCTTTGTAAGACAATTCTACAGTCAAACGGGTCTCCCCGTTATGATTTTTTTACCCTGCTATCGAGCCTATGTTTACTAATTTGGATCACCAGAAACCTGAGATGGAATTATAGCAGTGAGGTATAATACATGCTTTCAGAGCATCTCCACCCAATGTATTTCTGATCTCCATCAGCTGTCACTTCTGCAGCTCAGATCTTATCCCCAAGCAGGCTTACTTGCTAAACAGCTCAGTGCGCGTTGAATTGATAGCATGGTCCACACTGCTGATGGCTTCCTGTATTGACGTGGCTACAAAGGTGTCGCCACTCCGACCAACGTCCGTGGCTTTCAAGGAATCAAGAGAGAATGAGGAAATTAAATGACTTCATTTTACTTTGGTTTTCCAACCCTGAGAGAACTTGGCGAGGCTTTTGTGCATCAGTGTCCACTACAAAATAGAACTTCATTGCCGTGTGTCATCAGAAACAAGTTGGGGTAGGTTTGTGTCTCAGTTTGCAGGATAGTTATGTACTGAAATCACTGCCCCAGCATACAAGAGACCACAGCGCAGGATGACAATATGCCACCTTAGACCTAGGGAGCACCCCAAGATTTGGTCTGTGAACATTCGCTTGCATAAGATATCTGAATTTGCTTCAGCTATCGTTGCCCCGCTGTCATGTTCACAGATCTTCTAAAGAACATGTTAACTGACAGGTACGTTCATGGCAAGAGCGAGTTTTTTAACATGAGCCTGTACGCAGGAGTAGGCACTTCAGAAACCTGATTCTAAGGGTATGTCTACACTTCAGTTGGGAGGTGTGATTGTATCACGTGTAGACATACCTGAGCTAGCTTCAATCTAGTTAGCTTGCTCAAAAATAGCAGTGAAGCAGCAGCATGGGCAGTGGCACAGGCTCGCTGCTCATGTACAACCCTGGATATGTATTCGAACAGCTAGCCCATGCTGCCACCACTTCAGTGCTGTTTTTAGTGGCACTACCTAGATCAAAGCACCTCCTGATTGCTGGGCAGAATCAGACAAACCCTACATGTTCCCCCTTGCCCATTCAGAACCAGACAATACCTTGTGGCCAGCACATCACACCAAAGGTAATCAACCCAGCTCAAATGTGGATATTGACAGTGGGAACTGACATGCAATGTGTGCTGTTGGAAAACAAGCTAAGCACCACGAACAAAATCACATTAATTAAACTGTGAGTAATTTCAAACAACAAAGAAGTTAGACAACATCCTAAAGGCCTCACGGTCAATTCATGCACAGAGAAGGAGACTAAATTAATCTAATAAATGATGTGCTATGCACGCTATTCACCCCTGCGTACTTGAGAAATGCTTTTAAACCGCCCTTGCTTTTCTTCCAATTTTTTCCTCCTCGATTCTTCCCTTCCCTCCAAGGGTTACCACCGTGATGTTACCTCTCTGGCTGATATTCGTTACAATCTCTGCTTCTCCTACCTTCTTACACAGAGCAGTAGTGTGAAAAATGGAGAACGCCTCCCTTCCCCCAATGGATTAGGGTTATAAGCAAGCATTTAAAAGCTTGTCATTGTATTGGTAGAGCTGTTCTCATTCTCCCACCCTTCGCAAGCCTGGGTGTCTGAATGACCTGCCCGTAAGGAAGCAAATGGAGTAACATAACTGTGCATCCGACGAAGTGGGTATTCACCCACGAAAGCTCATGCTCCAATACGTCTGTTAGTCTATAAGGTGCCACAGGACTCTTTGCTGCTTTTACAGATCCAGACTAACACGGCTACCCCTCTGATACTTGTTCTCTAAAAGTACAGGCATCCACACAGGAAATATGTAAGCAGAGCAAGAGAAAGAGAGAACCTTGTCGCGATAAAGCCAAGGGACACTGTACCAGTGATCGTCAGCTGCATGGTGCTGGACGTGAATCCAAAGGTATTCCTGGCTATACACTCATATCTGCCCTGATCAGCCACTCCCAGGTCTCGAATGGATAGGGTCCCATCTTGACTTACATGGAACTTGCCGCTCTCTGTGATCTGAATACCCTCCTGTGGCATGATCAAAAAACAGGAAGACGTTTCAGAGAGAATCCCTCAGCCTAGACTCTGCTCTATCTAGGAAACACACACACAGCTGTCATTGATCAGCATGGCCAGCAGATGTCAGGAGATCTCTGTGCAACACAGAAAAGTATCTGAAAGCAAAAAAAAAGGACATCAGTCCTTTTCACCCCTCACCCTACCCCCAGCAATTGTTCTGACTGGTTTCACTCTCGTCCAGCTTCCCACCTCCCTCTGCTGCCAAACCTACATTGTATTTTTCTGAAGGAACTCCGATATGAAACTGCAAAACTACTAACTGTGGTATGCAACCACTTAAATCAGGCTAGGTACTGGATGACCAGAGGGTAGCTAATCTAACGCCAATTATTAAAAAAAGATTCCAGAGGCAATCCTGGCAATTACAGGCCTAACTTCAACACCAGGTAAAATGGTTGAAACTGTAGTAATAAACAGAATTCTCAAATACATAGATGAACGTGATATGGTGACATGGCTTTTATAAAGGGAAATCACGCCTCACCAATCTATTAGAATTGTTTGGGGGATCAACAAGCATGTGGACAAGAGTGATCCAGGGATCTAGTTTGGCTGGACTTTCAGAAAGCCTTTGACAAAGGTCCCACACCATGGGCTCTTAAGCAAAGTAAGTCGTCATCGGGTGGAGGGAAGATCCTCTTATGGGTCAGTAACTGGTCAAAGAATAGAAAACCGAGGGTAGGAATAAATGGTCAGCTTTCAGACTGGAGAGAGGTAAACAGCGGTGTCCACCAAGGCTCTGTACTGGGGCCAGTACTGTTTAACATATTCATAAATCATCTGGAAAACAGGCTAAGCAGTGAGGTGGTAAAATTTGCAGATGATACAAAACTACTCCAGATATTTAAGTCCAAAGCTGACTGCAAAGAGCTACAAAAGGATTTCACAAAACTGGGTGACTGGGCAACAAAATGGCAGATGAAATTCAATGTTGATAAATGCAAAGTAATGCACATTGGAAAACAACCCTAATTATACACACAAAACGATGTGGTCTAAATTAGTTGCTTCCACTCAAAAAAAGATTCTGGAGTCATCGTGGATAGTTGTCTGAAAACCTCCACTCAATGTGCAGCGGCAGTCAAAAAAGCTAAGAGAATGTTAGGAACCATTAGGAAAGGGATAGATAATAAAATACAAAATGTCACACTGCCAATATATAAATCCATGGATACCGTGGATCCACACCTTGGATACCGTGCGCAGTTCTGGTTGCCTCATCTCAAAAAAGTTATTAGAGTTGGACAAGGTACACAGAAGGGCAACAAAAATGATTAGGGGTATGGAACAGCTTCCACCTGAGAAGAGATGAAAAAGGCTGGGATTGTTCAGCTTGCAAAAGAGACAACTGAGGGGGGAGAAGATAGAGGTCTATAAAATCATGACTGGTGTAGAGGAAGTGCATTAGGAAGTGTTACTTACCTCTTCATATAACACGCAAACCAGGAGTCACTCAATGAAATTACTAGGCAGCAGATTTAAAACAAACATAACTAAGGAAGTACATCTTCACACAGTGCACTGTCAACTTGTGGAAATCACTGCCAGGGATGTTGTGAAGGCCAAAAGTATAACTGGGTTCAGATAAAAATTAGATAAGTTCATAGAGAACAGGTCCATCAATGGCTATTAGCTAAGATGGCAGGGACGCAACCCATCGTCTGGGTGTCCCTAAGCCTCTGACTGCCAGAAGCTGGGACTGGATGACACAGGATGGATCACTTGATGATTATCGGTTCTGTTCATTCCCTCTGGGGCACCTGGCACTGGTCACTGTTGGAAGACAGGATACTGGACCAGATGGATCTTGCCTGACCCAGTCTGACTGTTCTTATAATCCATATATATTCATTCATTTCATGTATTACTTTTTCCTCCATATTCTATACTAGCTTAGAGGCAGGAAGCTGGGATCGTTTTGCTGCAATACAGACATTAAAATTTGAGAAGAGCAAGGGATAAGTATCAACAGGTTTGGTTCAGATGAGGAATCAAAATTTAGAGGCTTTTCTGAACCTCTAGAGGATCAGGCTCTCTCATGAGATCTCAGACCGTCGTGGCCTTGGGTGGGTCAGACATATCCAGTATTAAGAACCCCAAACAGTCAAACATCTTGAGTCAGGCCCCCAGAAATCATGAGACTGGGATAAAATCATGAGATCCAAAAGAAATAAATTTAGGGTTTTTGTTCTTTGCCTTCTGAGTTTTGAGCCTTCAGGCCAAACTCAGGTCACATTTTCAATCTTTTCTTTGTAACCATAAAGGCTAGCTAGCAACTTATTTTAAAAAATAAATGAAAATGAGAGTCTCATGCAGTTGCTTGTCTCCAGGAGTTGGGGCTTTGGGTAATAAATACATAGCTGTTGTATAGTGCTTTTCATCAGCCAATCTAAAAGTAGTTTACAAAGAAGTAAAATGTCAAATATTCAGAGACAAGCAAAAGAATCACAAAAGTTGGAGCAGCCCTTCTCTTTGGATTGTGGTGTCTCTTCTTGCTTTCCAGCTGAAGCCAAGGGATATGTAAGACCTGGTTCTTCTCTCATTTACACTGATGTAACTCTGGACTAACCACAATGAAGTCAACATAATTTCATGTGCATTAAGCTAAACAAGAACAAGGCACCCTTATTCCAGAGTAAGAGGGTCCACACATGGAGTTATTCAGAAATAACTGCTCCTGTATAGCTCCATATGAAGACAAGCCCTAAATGAGAAGATTCAGGCCAATAGAATTCTGTACAGGGCCTAACACTATGGGTACTAATCTTTATTGTGGGTCCCAAGTCCTACCATAATACAAATAATAAACAGCAATAATAATAGGAATAAAATAAAACAAACAACAATAATAAAAATAATGTTTCAGTTCCTATTTGAACTGAACTGCTACTGCTATCCCTTCTTTTTCTCTCCTCAAAACCTTATTGTTTTCCATCAAGTGTTTCTTCTCCCATATTTACTATGCAAGCTTATTTAAAACCGTGACAGCACTAGTAATGACTAGAGCTGACTGAATTTTTTTTGGTTAATAGTACATTCGCTGAAAAATGCATTTTGGGGGGCACTGAAATTATTCATGAATTCCGGTCAAATTTGGTGAAGAATGTCGGCCGATAAACCCCACCCCCAGCCAACTGAAAACAAAAATTTGGGAAGTGTCGAAATAGTTCGTTTTGACAAAAATCAAAACCAAACTATTTCAAAAATGTCATTTTGACTCAACATTTAGTTTTGAAACATTGATTCGAATCAACATCAGAAACGTTTCTTTTCTGCCCAAATGCAAGTTTTTCATTTTTTTGTTTCAGCAAGAAAAAACAACAACAAAAAACAACAACAAATTCAGTTTCGGTTTGAAACTAACCGAATTTGTTTCAGATATTTTTGGCTCAGCCAGTGAACCGGAAAATCAATGATTCACTCTGCTCTAGTAATGACACAGTAGCAGGAACACTGCAGCGTGGGGATTATCAGCTGGGTACAGGGTGACTATGGAATTGTAATTCTCTTACTTTGGCCCAGGTGATGGTGGGTCGTGGATCTCCTTGGACAGCACAGGTGATCACAACATCCTGCCCAGTCTCAGCTACCACATCTTGTGGAGGGTGAAGAAACACAGGGATCACTGTTCAGTGTGAAGAAACAGAGGAATAAATACAAGAAATTTCTTTGTTAGGAGCAACTGTGAGAAGGTTTGAGTTAGTAACATCTCACCAAAGAGTGATAAGGCTCCCAGACTCCTGTCTCCTGTCTCAAACAACATTTAAAGGGACACTGTCAAGTTAAAACATCATCTGTTTTCCTTGTCTCTGTTACTAAAACCCTTTCTCATTTAAATTTCACTGTTCGTCTTCTGCTGCTGTTTGTATTTCTCTCAGCTCGGACAATTACACGATGGATTTCCCCATCACCTGGAGTTTTTAAATCAAGACCAAATCTCTTTCTAAATGATCTGCTCTAGCCTCTAGCTCAATCAGTAATTATGGGCTTGATTCAGAAATTACTGAGTGAGGTTCTCTGGACCGTGTTACGCAGAAGAGAAACTCGATGAATCTATGATTTTACAGCAGCTAGTCAGTTTCTCATGTGATTTTAGTCAGTTTCATTTCCCCAGGGTATGTCTACACTTACCCTGGATCAAGGCTGTGGCGATCGATCCACCAGGTGTTGATTTAGCGGGTCTAGTGAAGACCCGCTAAATTGACCACAAATTGCTCTCCCGTTGACTCTGGTACTCCAACGGAACGAGAAGCGTAAGGTAAATCGATGGGACAGTTTCTCCCGTCGACCCAGCGTGGTGTAGACACCGCAACAAGTCGACCTATGGTACGTCAACTCCAGCTACATTATTCACATTGCTGGAGTTGCATAACTTAGGTTGACTTAACCCTATAGTGTAGACCTGCCCCCAGTCTCACCAGGGGCACAATGCTGCAGTGTTTGGTGGGCAAACCCTGTGGGTGATGTTTTTTGTTTAAGAAGATTGTTTCCATAGGAATTTAAAAAAAAATCATGGAAATACTTCTGTTGTTCTTGTCTTTTGCAAAAGCTCAATTTCAGGAAAATCTAAATTTGGGGTGAAATTTGTCCTGGCAGTTAGTGTTCAGAACAATGATCTCTCAGTAAGATTTACCACTTATACAGAGTGCCAGAACCAGCACTGCTAGGAAAAAAGACAATTATTTTTCACAGAAAATATCAAAATTGGCATTTTTCAAAGTATCCTACAAAAAATACTATTTTCCCCCCGGTGGAAAAAAACAAAATCATAAAGAGGAAAAAAATGGAAAACGATTTTTGGTTAAAAAAAAGTTTGTTTTCAAAAACTGAAAACTTTTACCAAAAAATTAACCCAAAGCTAATTTTCTTAAACTCAACAATGCAATGTTTCAGGTTTGGTGGTTGTTGAAATACCAGGAAATGTCAAGCCAAATGAAATGTTTCTGCTGGGATTTCCAAAGGAGTCTAAAGCAGTTTGATGCCCAATTCTCATTCCATTATGCTGCTTTGACAACGTCCCAGCCTGAATGTATTTTTCGGCATTTAAATGTAGGTTTTGGAAGGGCACCACTCAGTGAAAGATCCATGAGGAGCACTAAAACTAACACTCATGAACTAGATGAGCACTGGTGTAGGCCCTCTCTCCCAGTCACTGTCCATGTCAGGTGAGTTTTGAGCTGATGTAAACTGGGCAGCTTCATTGACTTCAACGGAACAATGCTGATTTACACTGGCTGAGAACCTGGACTTGTGCATTTCCCCCATCCTCTAAAGGAACTTTACTATGGTCCCTCTGCTCCCCAAGGCAAAGAGAAATCCATCGCCCAGGAATTCAGAAAATTGCCTTCCTCACCAGATAGTGTCAAACTCAACATAGTGTAAAGCGAATGCAATCCATTTGCCAGCTAGTATTTTCCACACACGCTGGCCTGCATTGGTGTACCTCGAGGCGTCACCCAAAGCTGCACCGGGAGGCTCTTGACTCCGATGGCACTGATGGCATGGCATTCATACTGGCCTTGGTCATGCAGGGCAACCCTCGTGACACGCAGGGTGCCGGTGGAGAGGATACTGTGCCTCCGGTCATTTGGCAATGGCCCACCTGATTGCGACAGCAGAATGATGTGTTAGTGAAGGTGTGTGTTACTATTCCATTCACCGAGGGTGGTTGAGAGTGCGTCTGGAATCGGCCCATTCGCACTCTACAACCCCCGGACCCCTGCTATTGATGCCCTGAAGCACAATCACCACCTCTCCAGCCAAGGACAAGAAGAGCTGCTGCTCCTACCTCGGTGTCATCCCTAATTTGCTTTATGGCTGATTATGAACTCAGTCTGCATGTGAACACTTCCTGTGTGGTCAGGTGTCATTTAGGGCACGAACTCACCCACCCCTGAATGCCCGCTAGCTACCAGCCCTGTAGGCTCAGGCCAGAACAATCACTCTTTAGAGAATGGAGTCCAGGCTACAGCCCTGAGGCCAGCAGTTAATCCATCAAAGGTAAAGGAAATTCAATCGAAGTGAAGCGACTGACCTCACTGGTACCTACAGGCTACAGAAGCCAAATTGCCTCTTTTGACCCCTAGGAAGAGTTTCAGTGACTGCCTTAGGCTCCCTGTACTCTCACATCAGCCTGCCCCTTTCCCACCAGAATCCTCCACGTCCCTGCCAATGACGATAGGACGGTGCCATGGCCTCCCGACACCACCTTCCAATCGCTGGGGGGACGAAGGGGAACCACGTTAACGCCACTCCTGAAGCAGCTGGGAGGGTGACTCAGAACCTGGGTATTTCATGTAGTATAATGAACATTTTTTAGAGTTACACTAAGTAAGTATGGGAACAGAGTAAGTGGTGGGAACAGCCACGCATTATCCATCCACCTCAACCTCCGGCCAACCACCAGCCCAAAGGATGTCATGAGATCCGACATCTCACCAGGCTGATAAACCTTCAGCTCAGCTGGGTGATAACTCACCATCGGCTGCAGAACGCCCCAGAGCAGTAGCCTAGCCATCATCGTCCAGGCCTGGTGGGTATTTACAGGAGAAGGTAACACGGGGGGGGGGGGGGAGAGAGTACCTGCCCTTGTCCAGGTGATAACAGGTGGAGGATGGCCTTCAGCAGTGCAGGAGAAATCCACGCTTTGCCCCTCGGTCACCGTCTGATCAATGGGAATGACCAGGAACCTGGGAGTATCTGAGGGGAGAAGACAATGGCAGAGCAGTAGGAAAAAACCAAACCCAGCCACACAGGAATAGCCACTGAGAGCGGAACAGGGCCCAGTACACTGGGTTTAGCGGCCTGACCAGCAGTTGAGTGCTTAACACCAGCCAGTGTCACTGAGTCCCTCACCTTGCACTAGAATGTTTGCCGTAGCCTGGATGGAGCCTTCCGAGTTGCTGGCATTGCAGTTGTACTGGCCCTGGTCCAAGAAGGAGACGTTTTGGATGTACAGCCCTCCCGAGCCGGTGATGGCAAAGCGGGAATCGCTCGGGAGTGGCGAGCCCGTGCCCAGAGTCCAGATGACGTGAGGCGGTGGGTGCCCAGAGACCCCACACTCCAAGGTGACGCTTTGCCCAACCAGCACTTCTGTGTTCTGGGGTTGGATCACGAAGCTGGGCTTGGCTGAAAGCAAGGGACACATTTCAGACACAAGCGGCCTTGCTGCCCTCTCCTGTGCAGGACCCTTGAGAACGGGTCAAATCAAACGTCACTGGTAAATTAGAACAAATCTTCCACAGAAAAGTGGGGCTTGACCCAGAATGCATTTCAAATGTGTTCAGAGTCTGCTGGGTCTCATCACGCCTCCCTCCACCCAACCCTTCCATGACCTCCAAACTGACAAACTGACCTCTACCACTCTGCATCTCCACTGACTCGGCTGCGATATCGCTCTACTCCCCTCTCCCTTTCCCCTTTGCTCTCGTCATCCATGGCCATAAAGGCTGCCGCACAAATCTCCCCACCCTGGCTTACTCCGAACCTACGATTCTTGTGCTTCTGCTCCCATGCTCTGCCCGTCCCTGGAGAAAGCCTCAGGGCTGTGCAGATCCTCTTTACTGGGGTGTTTGTCCTCTCCTTCTGTTCTGTGATATTCTTAGGCCTGCAATCCACAACACCTATTTACCACCTTCGATTCCGTCCCCTCAAACCTCCCCTCCTCCAATCCCCTTCTCTCCCTGGACTCAGGACCCTGCCTCCAGAAGACGTACTTCAGCCCTGACTCCTGTCTCGAAGTGCCTAGCACACACGGGGGCCACTAGAAATAAACATCAGTGGATAATGAACGTAACAACACAGTTCCAGTGACTTTTACTCAATGAATCACAGGGGCCTTCTGACCCTTTTTGCTACACAAGCTGAGTCCTTGGGGAAAATCCTCATTCCTGCACAGCCTGAGGAAACAATCCAGGCTCCAGGGTGCTGTATTAGAGTTACAGAGAGGCCCTTCTTTCTGAAGGTTCTGGAGCAGGAGCAGAACAGCAGTAGCCTTCATGTGTGCTATGTTAATTTTCTGAGGGGTTGGAATGGCTGGTGGATTCATACAATAATGGCTTCACTAGTACTATCCCTCCCTTTGCTCCATAACACCCCTCCAACCAGCTAGGAACTTTCAAAGCACCACACGTGTGAAGACACTTGCCAAAGTGTACATAAATAAAGGAAGGGCTTAATCTGACTGACTCCCTTCCATAATCCAGACCGTCAAGAAGTGTTTAAGGCTCAATTACATGGAGTGCCAAAGTAGCGCAGAACTACTTCCTGTGTCTTGACCTCTCCGGCTATGTTCTTGGCCATGCACTGGTAGACGCCTTTGTCAGATTCTTTGGTGTTTTGGATCATCAGGGTTCCATTCTGCAGCAAGTTAAGGCGCCCATCGTCTTTCATGTCAATTTCATTACTGAAAAGCAGAGCCAGGCACAAAGAGGCTGAGTTTGGAGGGACAGAGGAAAAACACTACCATTTCCCCCATTCATCATTGTCAAACTATTTACTTATTTATTGCATGCATAATATTAGGTTTGTCTCGCTGCAAATTATTTTTTAGCTCCCCATAATTGACAGCAATTTTTTTCCCCACCAACTGTCATATTATATGGAATCACAGCTAGCATTCCTTTTATACAGAAAACAACTACAGGCAGAAACATTCAAGTTTTGTCTCAGCTTGAGTTCCAGCTTTCTCTCCCTTGTTCACTAAGGACCACACCCTCTCTGGAACTCAAAACAGATTTATTCAGCAGGTGAATACTACACTGCAAGTAAATATATCATTATACCAATGGATCCAATAAAACCACCTAAACAATTTTTAGCACTGCTTCTCCACCCCGATATACACTGATACTTTCAGTCACAGGAACCTATATTGCAGGCAAAGAGAACTATAAAGGAAGAAAGAAAAAAAGGAAAAGTCTCTCCTGACAGTCTGCCCTAAAATGACTACTTAATGGTTGCCTGTCTCTGTAGACAGGAATGTCCTTGAAAATTTAAACATGCAGCATAGCAGTTAGGCAGCTAGAACAACATTTAACTTGCTAACTCTTAGTAGCAATCCCATCAGAAACCCTGCTTGCTTAGGGAGAAGGGACAGGTTTTATGGTATTCAATACATTAGACTGAGCTGCTCAAAAAAAAAATGGAAAACATTTTGTGAAACTTCCTTTTTTCAAAATGTAAAATTAAAAAAAATGTTCATTGAAATTTCAAAATTTGGAAAAAAAATGTTTATCGGCGCTATAAGCTGTTGAGAAATAGGGAAAATGTGAAAATGATTATGAAAAAGTATTTTTTCACAAGGTTCAAAGTTTTGAAAAAATATATTAAAAATAGCACTTTAGTAAACTTCACCCAGCTGTAGTATTAACTTTGTTTTTTAAGATGTTTAGTGTAAGGGTAGGAATCTTTTTATAGCTAAGAGATTTAAAAAAAAAAAATCAGTGAAAGCACACATAAAATAGCATCAAGTAATGCGAGCATTAGCCGTGATGAAATCATCCCTAAAGCTTTATGAGAAGCCAACTTTATTTCAGCAGGGCTGGAGGTTCTTCGTTAGGAGAAGAGCTAGGTGTAAATTCACTGTGGAGTCCTAATAAATATGGGAATTCCATTCCAGGACCTGAGAGCTGTGAAGTATTTTTTTCTCTCCCCACATTCAGCTGCAACTCCTGGAGCCCAGCCAGCATTAGAAGGTCACCCTGTTGGATATCATTTGTCCTAGCATGATGGAACATTGGAGGGCTGCAGAAGACTAAAGAAGGAGAGGAAATTTCTCCCCCCAGAATATAGCTGGATCCACCAGGCAGAACAACATGCCTGGTGAGCATTTATTAATTCCCCTTCCTGCCCGGTTATAGTGGTTTCCAGTGTGGTGAACATATATTAGTGTGATCCCATTCGCACTGCTCTGAGTGGGAGCTTGCCAGCATTTCCATCACAAAACCCTCTTTCCAGAGCAATATAACTCAGCCACAAAAATTTGCACTGAAGTGAAACTCTGCCTGCAGGGTGTCAGCAGGGATGCTAACATTCATCCTTTTGGTTTTATTTTTAAAATCGTCCTATTCACCCGCCCCCATTCCCATGACACAGAAGCAAGGGAAACCAAGGAATACTTTAACATGCAGAATGGACAACTGCTCAAGCCCTAAACATTTTGTTGTCAGGCATTTCCCTGTGACTTTTCAGCACCTAGTGTCATTGTGCAGCAGCGGTGTCTGCACTGGCAAGAGAGCTTCCCTGCCACATTCCATTGCAGCATCTGCACCGCAATGGAATACAATAATTTCCCTTTGAAGTGCTGACATTTCCATGGGCAAACCAAGTACAGGAGGCACCATTTTAGTGGTTAATAGATCACAAACACGGTGGCTCCAAGCACGCCAAAAGGCTAATAAAATGTTTTCAGAGACAACTTCTTTCAGCCTGCAGAATACATTTATAGGCAAGTATAAACCCTGGGAAAACATTTCAGATGGAGATGAAGTCAGCACTTTATTGACAGTGCTACTAAAACGAAGGTAAATACAATTAATGAAACATGCATTTCTAATTTGTGTGAAATGACTCCTGTAATCAAAGGCAGTAACTCGATGGAAGCGGCCACCCCCACAGGGCCTATGTGTGCGACTCACTTGTTGTGTAGCCAGATGATCTCTGGCTTTGGGTTTCCTTCTGCCCTGCAGGTGAAATAAACAGTGTTTCCCAACTTGACATCAGCATCATGGGGCTCGGTGGTGATGCGAGGCCTCTCTGAAAAACACCAGTTAACAAAACCCACTCTAGTGTTGATAAATTGTATAGTTAATTGCGTGACCACACATTGGCTCACTATGAAATCTCATAACCAGTATCAGTTAGGTTTATTGCTAAAAGCCAGTAAGAACATAGTACAGGAAAAAGAATCTATATGATACCAGTCTCCAGGAAGCGGTCTTATGCAGCGTGGTTACATTCACCTTATGCAGAAGGTGTGGTCCCACAGTTACACATTTCAGCTAGGAGCTTTTATAGGATGACTTAAAGTTACAAAACTCTTTACAGGTCACTAAAATCCAACCCCTCAGTTTGTCTCAGTTCCTTAACTTGTTGCTCTGCCCTTTCCTTTTTTTTGTTTTGGATGCTAGCATTCCAGGTATCGGTCTGTGAAGGTACCTTCCCAGCTTGTACTAAGTCAGCGAACAAACTTGACTTTGACAAGTTTCCTATCTGCTTATGCCAAATGCTGGGTGGTACTACAGGAGGGTATTGTGAGATGCAGCCTAGCATGAGTGAACAGAATTCCGGAAAAACCATAGATCAGTTAAGCTCTTATAACTGCCAGGCATTTGTATAAGGTGCTATATACTATCCTAACATACAGGTGTTGGGGAACTCCAGGGTAGGATGAAGTTAAAGCCTAATTAGACCAAGCCTAGAGATGAATAAGTCACCCCACATGCCAAGCAATCCTGGGCCAATTCTGACCCAATGACTTAAAATATGGGTACAATATTCTAAGCCTTCCCACTTATATTACACACTGTGACCCCAATGCAGCAGTCCATCCCTACTCAGCAAAACACACGCTTACGTCTTGTGGGCTTCAGTGGGAGTTAAACATGCTTCAGTGCTGGTTTTGCTGAATAGGGATGAATTTAAGCACATACTCTGGAGCCTTTGACCCTGATTCAGGAAGGTACATACGCTTGTGTCCAAGTTTAAGCCCATGAGGAGTCCCACTGAAACAAATGGGGCTGCTCATGTGCTTAAGTACCTTGCTGAATTGGGGCCTATCACTATCACAGTGGAAGAGACATGCACTGATGGGGCACTCATGTCATATCTTATTGCTCCGTTGGTACGGTACCTATGACAGAGTATTTAATTAAGGTTATGGACACCTGTACTGATGCTCATATGCAAAGAAAAAATGACTGCAGCCAAAGCGCTCTTTTAGCTTAAGTGTATGGTCTATTCACCTGGGAAGCTGACAGCACCAGTCTCCATCTTCCTACTTGCAGCACTGGTGCTGAAAAGTAACTGAAATAGGCAGTGTTGTCTAGTGGCTAGAGAAAAGGAGTAATAGTTGGAAGGGTCCTGGGCATAAATTCTAGGTGTGCTGTCGACTCCCAGTATGTTACTTTGATCAAGTCATTTGACCTCATTAATCATCTCTCATTTCAGCAGTGGAAGTGAATGCAAAGCAGGACCATAGGGGGGAAACCCCACAGATGCTGGGCCAGCCCCTTTTCTTGTTTATACCGGTGCAATCCCACTGACTTCAGAACTGAGCATCACTGGGTGAATAGATTTAATAATAAAAGCATGCTCACCACAGTTAAATTCTTGGGTTGTCAAGGTGGTGATGGACCGGCCCTGCAATTCCCTTGGATTCTCACAGGTGGCAGCTGTCTGAATATTGCCCTGTTCAGAATATTTCTTCAGCAGTTTGGCCAGCCACATCAAGTCACAGTCACAGAGCAAGGCATTGGAGTCCAGCCGTCTATGAGATGTAGATCAAAGAAAAGTTATTTAATCCCCCAGCCACTTCCCAATCGCCCTCCCCAAACATACACAATGGTTTGGGCTACACTACGAAATAGACTCAGGGCCAGATTCTGAAAAGAGCTCTCAGCTCCCACCCAGGGACCTAACTGAAGTGGGCAGATTTTCAGAAGTTATCAGCATCCAACAGCTCCTATTGTATAGGTGCCTAAAATGGCAGCTGTTGAGTGCTGAGCTCTTTTAGAAATCTGGTCCTCAATTTATCGGTGCTTCCACCCCCACTTCCTCAGAAATACATATCGGTTCAATGACACCATGAATTAGAGCTGGTTTGATCCAAATCAAAATGTTTCGGTTTGTTGTACCGACCTAAAATGTTTCATTTCAGGTCAATTGAACACTAAACTGGATCCTTCTTGTGGCACATTGCCTCATGGGAGTTGTAGTTCAGATCCTCATTCTGTCCTACGGGCTGGACTCTCTGACCAGATTCCATCTCCCATGATGCAATCCAGGGTCCCCTCTAACTGAATAGTGTGGTGCATCATGGCAGATGTAGTCCAGCCAGGGTACTTGACCCATAGGGGAGAATGGGTCATCAAGCAAATTAAACTACAATTCCTATGAGGCAATGCACAACCATAGGGAAATACAGTTTAATGTTGAGGTGACCCAAAACAAACCAAAATGAAAGTTGAAGTGTCAAACTGTTTCATTTTGATTAGAAATGCCAAAATATTTCATTTTGGCATTTTCAAATCTAAATATTTCAGAACTTCTCATTCCATGAAAAATTTTGATATTTCACCTAGAGCTATGCAGATGATGGAAATTGTGTTTCATTCTGGATTTTGTGATGTCAAAATTTGTTTTCATTCCAATTCAGCCAAAAATCTAGAAATTCTCTGCAAAAAGAAAACTCTTAAAAATGTTTTGGATAGATCTAAGTAATTAGTTAAGATTTCTACTTTATTTTATATATAATATAAAATAAACAAAATTCAAAATCAAAAGTTGATTCAAAACTTTACTCAAATGTATCTTTATATTTAAAATAAAAAATTAAAACGTTTCATTCCAAAATGTCAAAATGGGATGTTTCGACATTTTATGACTTTTCCTCCTGTTTTCTTCCCTGAAGTGAAACATCAGCAAAATTGACATGATTTCTTGAAGCATTTTGAGTTTGCCTGAACTGCATTTTCTAATGGAAAATGGTTTCCTTGAAGTTTTTCCAACCAGATCTAATTTTAATTTTTTGTCTTGATTTGGGATAAACACAAATGTTGAAATATCAAAATTTCATGCAGGATGGAAATTCCAGTTTTTGTGCAGCTCTGCTACTAACTGCTGAAGGTAGAAATCCTGTTTTAGTTCCCCATGCTTGTTTGTTTCAAATTATGCCTGGATAGTTAGAATACGCACCTCTGCCCATTACACAGATATTTAATCTGGCCTGAAACTAGAAAATCAGTTCACTAACTGTCCAGCTACCAGTATTGGTGTCCACAATTCATTTGTGGGACCACCAATACAAGCGTAAATGTTATGGACACATTTTTACATCTACACAGTTTGTGGGTTCGTATTGTGCCCATACAAAGGAGCACAGCGGTATAAAATTTCAGATTACTATATAAGGAATAACACCACCAATCTAATGTTCCAATTCTTAGGTCTAATCCAATGCCCACTGAAGCCAGTGGAAAGATTCTCATTGATTTTAATGTGCTTTGAATCAGTTGCTTGGTACGCCCAATGCTAGATGCTGTATATGCTGCCATGACTGGAGAGGAGTTTTCATCTCTGTAACCCATTCCCCACCTTGGGAGATGGGAATAATGGTATTTCAGTTCATTCTGTCCTTTCCTCCCTGCAGATCTCATTACTAGGGTCAACTCTAGGTGCAGGGCTAAAGGAGACCAAAGAAAACTTTAGACTATACCACATTCTCTTTTGGAAGTTCAGCTGTGGAAGGTTCTTGGGTTTCACTTTATGAAAATTGTGTAAAAAAAAAAAATGAAAAAGGGTACAATGCTTCATTAAACAAATATTTGGTAGTACAAAAATTCATGCCATGTAACCATATTTTGCAAACATCTCACTCATCCTTGACACTTGGGCAACATTTTACAACTTTTATAAATTAATTATTATTTTTATTATGATGATGCAACATGAAAAGGAGTTTTTTCTGTGTGCAGCAAATGTAGAGAAGGCTGCAGCAGAACAGGGAAGCATGATCCTACTGTGGATTTTTCAATTATGGCAGAATCCCATGATTTGTGCACAAAACTTTTCACCCTGTTCATTTCCTAAGATCAACATAACAAACAACTCTAAGGTCTGAGGGATTTTTAAGAGAAAGAAAGAGAAAAGCAGGAGAAAATCAAATTAAGTGAAGAACAGCACATGGTAAGCTTTGTGTTTGTTGCAAGATAACCATGCTCCTTGGCTGTATAGTGAAGCACAAGGGTATATTCCAAGTGCCTATAAAAATAATACAAGACTTCTCTTATCGCTATACTTCTCCTTTCACTGGGGTGTATCGATCTAAGGAACCCAGGATGGCTAACAAGCAAAGTCATTTCATTGACTTCAATAAGCTTTGGATGAGCTCAACCATGCTATAGGAGTGGAGGGTACTGAGCACCTTGTAGGCTTGAGCCCTAAGAGGGACCCTCAGCTGCAGCTTTGTGCAGAAGGCACTACAGCAATTTGAGTCAGAAAAGTGAAGAACCCACTAACTGGTTAAGTCTCCTCTTGTGCACGGCTACCACAACAGTGTACTAGACATAACAGTTGTCCCAGAACTACATTAACTGGAACCTTTGACAGCCAGTCAAATTGGTCTCTAGGTCCTGACCATGTGATAAAAGACAAAACAATTGTTCTTTGCAGGCAGTGTTGTCCACTTACAGCCGTTTGAGGGATTCCAGTTGAGAGAAGGTTCCTGGCTGAATTCTGGAAATTTTGTTGTTGTGCAAGAATCTGCAATGGGGATATCAAGAGTGCCAAAGCGTTATGCAGAATTCTACACTATACAGATGATAACATCCCAGGTCAAGGCTCAGTTTAAACCTTAAGATTGGTCACCAGAACCTTGCTGATGTGCAAATGTATTGTGTGTGTGTGTATATGATACTTTGATACTCTCTAGGGGCTATAGGGATATTGTTAATTTGCTTGTGAACACAATGCAATATGCAACATCAAATGCTGAATGTGTACTGGAAACGGTGACTCGGGATTTGAAATAAAAAAGTCCCCAAACCAGATTCTTAAATCAAAACCACTTCAAATTCTACAAGGGGCAGGGAGGAAGAGGTTGAATCTCTACGATTGGACCCATCCCAAGCATTTTGGTTCTAGCTTAGATCCAAAACCAGAAGGGACCTATTTTGAACATGGATTCCGACACTGCTGAAATTTTGCGAGAGCAGCCATTACTATAAGATGTCAACTCAAGGAGGCAGAGATCTTATGAGAACATCTCATGTTAGCCCAGTGCCCTTAAAAAAATCTAAACCCAAACCTGATCCTAGAATCAACCGGACCTTGAACCCAAACCCTATCCTAAATCTAGTACAGATCCAACACCAGCCCCTTGGCCTATTTCTAGATAAAACCAAAGTTCAGCTCCAGGTTCTGAGACATATGGTTCAAGACTCCTGGTTCTTAGAAGAACAGGAAGTTAGTTACACCAGGATGCATAGGTGGGGAGCAAGATGGAATAATTAGTCTATGATTACTGGGAGGAAGTCTGCAGCCATATCTAAAATTCAGAACAAAGGAAAATTGACAGATGCTAGTGAGTAACTCACTGTATTAAACAATGGAACAGGAAAGGAATACACAGGCAGCTGTGTGTGTGAAATGCGTGCATGGGTGCCCTAGGGTTCAGCCATGCCTCACAATTTGGATTTGAGGTTTAAATTCAGAGTTTTAACTTCCCTGAAATTTAGATCCAGGGTTTTAGTTTGTTAAGTTACAAAGATCAGCTAGAACCTCTTGATCCAGGTCCTGATTATCCGAAAGTTCAGGGATGTTTGAATCCTGGCTTTTTCTCGGGGCCTCTTTCTAGTGTTTGTGGATGTAAAGCACATTTGTTTGCCAATGTAGAGAGGGCTTGCTGAATTGAATGTGAACCTTCACTTGACTTGTTCTGGCTGCGATGTTGTTCCTTTAAGTGGTACTGGGGAGTAGGAAAGGAAAACTTTAGTTCACTAGCCATTCTAGGGCATTACACACATTTTTCTTGTTATCTTTTTCTCCTACTGCATTTCCCCCTCATTTTCTCATGCAAACTGCCCAAGAGTCAAGGACGCCAGAATCTTTGTAGAAGTGTTTGTGTGTGTGGGGGGGAGGTGGATTTCTGCACCTCTTCCCCTAATCTCTCCTGAGCCCCCTTTTCTCCTAACCTGCACTCCCTCATGGGCTTAGCCCCCTGCACCCCTCTCTCCCCAGCACTTGGTGCAGCCCGTCTCCTACCTCCAGCAGCTGCACATAGCTCACTGGGAACCAGCCACACAGCCTGTCCTCCTCCTGCCCTTCCCACCAGCCACAGTCTGGCGCCTGCAGCACTGTGATCAGCTCCCCCACCGGGAAGCACAGCCCCTGCCGGGACTGCTCCGAGCCTGCCCAAGGCTTGCAGTTTTCAGGGCAAAGCCCCCCTGCCCCTCCAAACTATGCCCATGTTAAAAAGTGGGGGTGGGCACAGCCCCTTGCCCTCCTCCCACCCCGTTCTGGCATTGGTGCCAAGAGTTGACTAATGCTGACCTGAAAAGAGGTGTAAATCATAGCATTCTAATACAGCTTGACCAGTTATGGGGCTAGCAGTGGATTCACCCCGTTGGGTGTGTCCGAATGCACAGAATACATCCTGGGACAAGCCCCTTATATTCTCACCCAACTTTCTGTTTTGCAAGGACCTAAGGTCTTCTGATTTGAGGAAATTCATGTCCAGGTCTCCCTTAATTTTAGAGGCCCGGCTTTGCTCCATGGAAATGAAGCAGAAGAAATCAGATCCTGAAATTAAAGCTTCAGAAACTGTCCTGCCCATCACCCAAGATGGAAACTCTTCCAATGGGCCACATGATGAGAAGTCAAGAGTGTTGTGAGCAAGGGAGTCCCCCTTCCTCTTCACTTACAGTCTTTCCAGTTTGGGCAGGTCGTTAAAGGTTTCTGGCTCCAAGGTTTCCAGGTTGTTGAAATGAAGGTAACTGGCACAAAAAGAGAAAGCACAAGGGATGGTGTTATAAAAACTGACCTACGAGACTGGACAACTGCTCACCACTGGAGAGTGGTTCAGACAAACGTTCACCAGTCAATCAGCCACTGCACAGTCAAGGGCAAATTTTCAGAAGACGGTCTTCACATTTATATCTGAAATTTGCATGTGCAAAACCAGCCCGGGTTGGGAAATCACGCCCTATCTATCTGTTCCAAGAAACTTCTGTCAGTTGTCAACAATTCTACCTTACTGAACCATAAAACCCCCCACAGGCCAGACTTTCAAAGCTCTCCCCTTAGCCTTAGAAATGCCACCAACAACTTACTGTACTATAGACTCTATTAACCTGGGCTGAACTTTATGTGGTTCTTCTGAAGCTGCTGTCATTGGCGCTAGTGGCTGCAACAGTACAGGGCTTTCCCCTCCTCCCTCCTGCTACCTAAAGCATTCCCTAGCATCTGTATAGGGTGGTCCTTTGCAACCCTGGGGGAAGGGGAGATGTAGCCTTACATAGGGGCCCCCCCAACACCCTGAAGACACAAGGTCGGTGTCAAGGATCTGTCCTCATCAGAGCACCCCGTCTGGATGGTCCTTGGAAAGTGCACTCGCAGAAGCCCAGCCTGCCTAGTGGAAGGGTTCAGTGGGGCAGTGGGCTCTCAGCGAACCAGCTGAGACTTTCTGGCTATTTCTCCCCTTTGTGGGGTCTCAAGTGAAACGAACAAACAACCCAAAGTCAGCAAAAAAAGTTAAAGGGGCAAAGAAAAAAGAAAACCGAGGGGCAGTGCTAGCCAGGATATCGGCCTCTCTCCTCAAAGGGGCCCTGGATGGGCCACAGTCCACCCCGGAGTCCGCTGGGTCTCCAGTGCAAGTCACAAGATATAATCTCTTCATCCTTCTAGCTCAGGGGATCTGTGCTCCCCATTTATGAGGGCAGAGGTTCCACTCTCTCAGGCATCTTCTGGAGAGCTGGGAAACTTAACAGCCTGCCCCCTTCCTGGGCTGCCTCTTATTGAGAGGAGCGTCTGCCTTTTAAACTCCTCCTGCATTCCTGGCATGACTTGCAGCGCCTCCAGCCCAAGCAGCTCCTCCACCCCGCCATAGTCAGGATAGCCATCTCATAGACTTTAAGGCCAGAAGGGATTATAGTGATCCTCTAGTCTGCCCTCCTGCACATCACAGGCCACAGAACCTCACCCACCCAACTCCTGTAACAGACTCATGACCTCCGGCTGATGTGTTACCTTCAGTAACTCAAAGTTTAAAGACTTCAAGTTACAGAGAATCCACCACTGATTCTAGTTTAAACCTGTCAAACAATGACAGTAGAAGTGGGGACAACCCACCCTCATGTGGCACTGAGGAAGGGGTTCCCTAGGGGGGATGGTCCAATGGAGTGGCAAAAGTTTGACCTGTGCTTAACATGAGCAACCCAGCTCTGCCAAAAAACGTATTAATTCGGGCTGATGTTCTCGGCTCCACTAACATTCCAAGCCATGCCTGCCATCCAACGGTACAGGGTTCTAGTGGAAACTTTTGCATGGATGGGATGAAGGAGTGCATGGCAACAAACATACAGAGACAGGGATAACCAAGGTTCCACTCTCCCCCTCCCCCCCACAACTAGCTGTTACATCAACCCACAACATTAGCACTGCTCTGAAATGATTAGGAAAAATACCTAAACATCAAAGTGGCAGAAGTAGCCTCCTCCCCTTATATCACCCAAGTATAGCTCCAGTGGTGACCCCTGATAACTCTACAAGTCTATGTTCTACCAGTTGCATCCAACTGGTTTGAGAAATGATTGCAAAAGCCAGCGTGCAGCTGTTCCGTTCATAATGGAATGAATCTTGATAGAAGATTGGCTATCAGAATAAAGACCAAACCATTGTGACTCGGATTCTATAGCCTGGAGTGTGTTTTAATAAGTCTCAGTTGCATGCTTTCATTCCTCTGAAGGAAAGCAGCTGATACTGTCCGTCAAACAGGTTTTAGTTTTACTTGAAAAGTTGGCTTATGGGATGGATTTGAACAAGGCCAATTTGCTTGGAGAAAAGCCTGTTTCAGGGATTGGAAACAGATGGGGGATTTTATCCCCGACACCAAATCTGGTTTGTTCATTGTTAAAATGTGGTTGTGGCCAGAAGTGCATCTCTAAAAAGAGCCCCTACGCTACAGCACATACAGTATCTGCTCCCCAGGAGTCTTCTCAACCTTTCTGCTGAGCTTATTGAGGAGGAAAAGGTATTAGATACATTTAGTACTGTCAGCACTGCAGAGAGCAAGATGAATCCTATTGTTTCTCATACAGCAAAGTAGCCAGTTACGTTCCAGCTCCAGAACCTTGGTTGCTGGTGATGATGCACAAGGCAGAAAGGACTCACCGTTGACTGCATCCACCAACATGTTCAAATAGTTTTTGTCCTCCTGCCCGCTATGCTCACAACCCCTCACTGTGCATGGGCACACGCGCACCCACACCAGGGATCTCTCATGAACCACTCCCCCCCACCCCCACCCCGCGCATGCACAAAGCCATCCCAAATTGCGAGGATGCTTTGGAAGATTTATCCCTTATTTTCTTATACCACTTTGGCCATGAAGTGCTGACAGTTGGAAAGAAAAATGGCTCTAACTGACAAACAGATCAATTAGCTATGGCCAGAGAGGGCACCATTACAGAATGCTGAAACATCATGGTTACAGGATCCAGTGGCTAGACAGAGTGTAGGGTCCCGTCAGCCCGGGGCATCCCAGGAGGCATGGTCTGAAAGTCTTTCTATTGTTTGGTACCTCAAAGTTGGACTTCAGCAGCAATTTTAATGCATGCAAACACCACAATACTGACAGTCACTATAAATACTCAACTTTCCCAGCTGCCTATTCGCTTCACCCATTCGCTTCCAGCAACAGAGGAGCTGGATTGGATAAAAGAAAAACTGAGCCTATCCCCAAAATTCAAACAAAGGGCCAGATACTGGGCCCTGCTCTGTAAAGGTCTGCCCCACTTAGGATAAAAATCTTCTAGTGGCTCCCACACTTCCCCATCACCTCCCAGCACAAGGAAACTGTCTAGAGCAGGGGTCCCCAAAGTGGTGCCTGCAGGTGCCATGGTACCCACTAGGGCGTCTAAGTGCGCCCACGTATGATCCAGTGGATAAGCATCCACCGAAATGCCGCCGACAAGCAGCGTCATCCAGAGGCGGCATTTCGACAGCGACGCCTCTGGATGCTGCTGCTTGTTGGCGGTATTTCGGTGGCGACGTCTATTGACGTTGCCACTTGTCAGCGGCATTTTGGTGGATGCTCGTCCACCGCCATGGTCCTCTATGGCTCGTAGTCTGGTGCTCGCCAGACGAAAAAGGTTGGGGACCACTGGTCTAGGGAAAAGGAGGGAAAGGGAAGCATGGCCAGAGCATTCCTATACTACAGGGATCTCCAGCTGCTGGAATATCCCTTGGGGCCATGGGCAACTGAATGAAAATATGAACAGTCTTCAGTATTGACCTGTCAGTGTGAAAGGACCAGCCCTTCTTGAAGTCCTGTCATTAGTCTTAAGTGCCATGTGTAGCAGTTCAGAGGTGTCTCGGTGAGGGTTTCTAAAGTGAATCATATTCCCAAGCAGCAAACAGAGCTCTTTTGTACTTACAGCTGTTCCAGAGAATGGAGCCCTTTGAAGGCATGTTGCTGGATACTCTGAATTTCATTTTTGTACAGGTAGCTTTGGGGAGATAGGAGAACAGAGAAATGTGAAGCATTAGGATAATTGGACATTGCTGTGTTCAAGATACACAGAAAAGAGCTATAAAGCTGGACCCAGCTGGAGTGTTCTCATTGGATTTGAGCTGGGATATACTTATGTCAATGCCATCTAGAAGATCTGGCCATACAAAGTATGCACTTGGCTGGCAGAGTTATAGAAGCTATTGGATTTTATGGGATTTAGAGGTGCCAACTCACAGATATTTCAAGTTCTGCAGAGCTTCAAAGGACCTTCTTGCAATCTGTTTGATCAAATTATTGTTCAGCAGCCTGTTCAAAACCAGAAGGAAAAAAAAGAAACACACATGAATGCAATATGCCTGAGACTCGTAAAGTTTCTGACAGCAGCATAGATACCTGTTACTATAAAGCAGTGTTTCTCAAACTGGGGTCTCCGCTTGTGCAGGGAAAGCCCCTGATGGGCCGGGTTGGTTTGTTAACCTGCCCTCTCCACAGGTCCAGCCGATCGCGGCTCCCACTGGCCGCGGTTCACTGCTCCGGGCCAATGGGGGCTGCTGGAAGCGGCGCAGGCCGAGGAACGTGCTGGCCACTGCTTCCAGCAGCCCCCATTGGCCTGCAGTGGCAAACCATGGCCAGTGGGAGCCGCGATCGGCGGGACCTGCAGATGGGGCAGGTAAACAAACCGGCCCGGCCTGCCAGGGGCTTTCCCTACACAAGTGGCAACCCCAGTTTGAGAAACACTGCTGTAAAGTATAGTAACTGAGGCTCTGTCTATACTATAAAGTAGTTATGGCTGTATAATTAGACCAGTACTTCCCTTCTAGATGCAATTATATTGGTATAAACATGCTTTATGCTACTCTAGCTATTCCCATACAGGAAAGGGAATCGCCATAGCAGTGTAAGTATACCTTTATACTGTATAACTGCATCCACGCTTGTACCGGCCTAGCTGTATTGGTGAAAACAAAAACAAAACCCACTCCCCTAACTGACACAGTTACACCTATGACTTCGGAGCACAAATATCATTGACAGTCAATGGACTTGCACCCCTACGTTACATGGGTGCTTTTGGAAATCCGGCCTGTTGTCTCTTGGGAGCTGCCCAGATATTACATTATAAAAACATCAACAGATAAATAGGCAGGCAGCTAGGGGGATGGACAGACAGATAGAAAAGATTAATACAGACAGATACTGCAAGAGAGATCTCCACAGCTGGAAGCAATGGCTCCATAGACGTGGCCTAGGCTGCACAGCCTGCATTCCCCCATAAGGATGCTGGGCGAGGGCAAAGTCTCGGACCAGCCTACTGCGCTCCAACAGCCAGCCACGCTGAAAGAGGAAACAGCTCCTAAACACAGAGCAATTAGCTTCTCTGCTGATTGAACGCTTGAGTGCCAGCACAAGGTGTCCAAGGAGCCCAGCAGAATAATGTTGTCTATTTATCCACAGAATAAGTACTGCACAAGACAGCAGCAGTGCATCTTCATAATCTTTCCCTGCCAGTGGGGTTAATCCTGAGCTGGAGGGATCAGCTCCGACGTGAAGAAGGCAAGTCAGTCCCGTGGCTATTCAATCCTCAGCCTCAGTTCAGAGAAAGCCAGACAGGTGGCCAGCTAGGAACAGCTGTGATGTCATTGCTAGGGAGGTGGACACCTGTCCACTACAACGGGCATCAACAAGTCATTTCATGCAGGCTGCCACGTAACCACCAGGTAGCACGGGCAGGGCCTATCTCGTGCTGTGTTTTGTACAGCCCCTAGCACCATGGGACCCTGATCTGCGCTGGGGTCTCTAGGCACAAATGTAATAACCATGTGTTTGGAACTGGAGTGACTTCAGCAGGTGATTTCAGAGTGAAACCCTCTGGATTTCCAAACTCTGCTGCTGTTTAAAACCTCAGCCCAGCCCATTTCAGCCAGACAGCTATTTGGCTGACTGTACTGATCCAGTCCTTTGCCTCAATCAAAGCAAAATAACCCCCTCTGTAAATGCAAACTGTACACACAGCACCAATGTCTTTGTGTTTCTGTTACCCCATTGTTTAATGCACAAAAATCTGTGGAGAGTTTAAAAAGCAATTAACAGCAGAAATATCGGATTCCTGCCACAGGCCCCCCTAATGCATGGAGGGGCCTGACCCCAACTCTCACACTTCCAACGCGCCCTGGAATGTACTCAAAAGTTAGGGTTTTTGCAGACAATTTATAAAGTACAATGTAATCTGCTGAGCAGCCAATGCTGATCCAAGCACATTAGACAGGGAATAAAAATAACAACAGTTCTATTGGTCCTTAGTTGGTTACACATTGCAATACCCCCTGAAAATACAAACTGGATGAAGAAAGGCCAGGATTTTTGGGTTTGTTTTGTTAATTTCAGATCCAAAAGATACAGCTGTTTCCAAGCAGGGCAGCGTGCTGCAAGGCAGTGGACCTCCTAACCAAGAAAGCTGCTCTCACAGAGATCAATAGACAAGACAACGATTGAGTGTCCTGCCAAGAATTTAGGTCCCGATCCCACAGCTGTTCCCTATGAAGAGACCCCTGTGGGAGTCCATCCATGTAGAAGAGCTTGCAAGATCCAGGCCATTGATGGTTTGCCAAGATGGAACCTAAAGGCTCAATCCTGGTTTCCCACTGAAGTCAATGACAAAACTCTCAAACTCCCACCAATTTCCATGGGGGCAGGAATCTCGTACGAACAAGCTGTAACTAAAGTTTGCAGACAAGTATATGTAAGTAAATGTTCTAGAGGAGATAGGATTGGATCAAAGGAAAATAGATAACTGTGTGTGCCTCAGTGACCCCCTGTGGGAAAGGAAAGGAAATAAAAAGTATCAAAAAGTTTGATACCTTATTGAGAAAGCACCATTGAGTATCTGGCCCTATGCCCATTTGCACCAGCTGAGGATCTGGCCCAAAATATCTAAATCGGATCCTCAGTGACACAGGTTGTATTCCTGCAAAATTGCTTTGGGAGTTTTGGGTGCACAAGGAACAACCAATCAGGCCCATAACTGTTAACAAGAATATTAAAAATCAAATTTCTTTTATGCTTTGCATCTGAAATTCTGTTCTCATTTGCTGAGCACAGCTGAAAAGTTACTTTAAATGATTCTTTTCTTTCTGTTTTGTAGAATTTACAATATTATCGCTGTTCGATGATGGGAAAATAGTGAATTTAACGTGGATACTTCTCTCTTCCCATTTGGCAAGCCCTGGGCTACACTCAATATTACTTGCCTTTTTCATTCTTTTTCCCCATTCTCCTTTATAGTAAATAAGCTGTGGGCGTACTGGAGGGCGGAAATCAATTTAAAATAATAATATAAAAAGCATCACCCCAGAACAGCCTCAATTGTTGTACGTACTTGTGAGAAAGTTGGAGAAGTTACAACAGCATTTAAAAGTTATTTCGATGTGTTGCCAGAAATTCCTTCTTGCTGATAAAATGGTCTGGAATTGAGAGTTTCCAAACAAGAAAGAAAGAAACAAACAAACATTCTGGGGATTGAGTTAATCAGCTCTCAGTAGACCAACATTCTTTGGTTACAGGACTAGCACTATGTAGTACCTCAAATGGCTGGATAATTCAACACAGAACCCTCTGGTTCCTCTAACCCATCCTCCAAACACCTTTGATTCTGAAATCCAAAGGAAGGCCACAGAGGTCCCCATAATAGTATTTTGCTTTTATCTAGTGCATTGTATCCAAAGATTTCAAAGCACTTCACAAGACAAGTAGCATCACCCCCATTTTTCGGACAGGGAAACTGAGATACAAAGAGGTGCAGTGCCCAAGGTCAGACTCCATGCCAGTGGCTGAGCCAGGAATAGAACTGATAATGCCAGATTCCTAGCCTAGCTCTGGACCATACCACCTTCCTGTGAAGCTTGCTGGAATTTTAGTTCTCAGACAAAGGCCTATTTTAAAGCAGTGGAGTCCATGCCCTTCACAAATGCCTGCTACTGTACAAATAATGCTGTCACACGGCCCCCAAAGCGTTAGACTATAATACAGAGTGCCCACGGTGTGGACTCTGGGGAGAGCACACACAAACTGGGTGGGCGGCTGGGAACGCTCAGCACTGGTCTGCGGCCAGAAGGCATTTGGACTGAGGACCCCACATCCCAAGGAGGAGAGCCAGACAGGAAGTTCACACCCCAGGAATGTGCCAATTGTCTTGACACCGCAAGGATCTAAAGGTTGAGCCCAATACAACCCAGTACAGGGCTGTAACAAACATTTCACCAAAACAGGATTGAGAGGTGCAAAAGCAGGGAAGTTAACCTCTCATATGTGCAAATACAGACTTTCCATCAGGCATCCTAAATGCTTGGGACTTGTTAGTCTCCTCACCACCTCTCGTGACCTCACGCTGCGGTAGATCTCCGGCTGACTTCAGTGAATTCCCATCTAAACAACGCCTGATTAATCGCCTGTATTTTGTGGAAGAGAATAAGAATTGTTTTCTCTCCTCGCCTCCCCCAGGAATAAAGGCTGCATTGGCAATGACATTCCATTGACGTAAGATTTTCCGCCCAACCTTGTGACTCCATAATGGGAAATAGGTAAACACAACCCGAGCCATCTCGCGCCCCGCAGGGGAAGGGGGGGGGGAGCGTGTCATGGAGAAGTGACAGGACCAACCTTGCTGGAGCATTTAACACACATCATGGCTTGGTTTCTTGTTGAGAGCTCCAGAGAATTAAGCTCTGATATGAATTAGGAGAGCAGTGATCGGGGGCTCGCCAGGTGTAGCTTTAGACAGCTGAGCAAGGAAGAACTGGCACACGCCTGCTAGCTGGAATGTGTGTGTGGGGAGTGGTGTGTCTGGCACATCACGTTTAGTTAATTTAACGGACCAGAAGCCTAATAGCAAAGGTTAGCTAGATGGCTGGGGAGCTGAGAACATAGAGAGAGACAGTCAAAGGCACAACGACACCCAATTTTCATTGGCAGTCAATGGGAATTGGGCACTTAACGCCCATCTCTGCCTTTCGACTCCCCCCCCCCCGCCGTAATGTCTATATAGGCGGGCTCCAATCTTGCATGTGACTTTAGCCCCAATTCCACAAAGCACAGAATATGCTTAAAGTTAGACACATGCTTCTGTCCCATTGACTTCAATGGGATTTAAATATGCGCTTAACTTTAAGCTAAATGCCTTGGTGCTTTGCTCACTCATGGCCTATACGCAGGAAGGCTTCAACGGGTTCCACACAGGTGAAAGGGTCCATCTGGATGGAGTCACTTCCAGGATTGGGGCAGGATCAGTGTCTGCTTCTGAGTTTTGTGCAGAACCATGCGCACTGTTGGCATTCAAATGATGATTATGGAAGTGCCAGCTGTGGCATATAGTTAAGGATGCCCTGAGTTCAGCCCTTAAAACAGGGATTCAAATGCTTTGTTACATATGAAGAATAAAGCACGTTCTCCCCAAAATGTATAGGTGAATATATGGGTATGAAATGACATACTATATCTTACATTTATATAAGCATATGAGCTCTCATTAGAGCAGCAATCTTTCTTGATGAAATGCACAAGCGAGTTCTAAATTTGTAAACGGACGCAAACACTAGATTTTGCTCACTTTGGAAACACAACCATCTCTGGAGTGAAAGGAAATGAACTACCATTATCTGCTTGCAGAAACTCAATGCAACAGTTTGGAGCAGGAAGTGCAGAAGCAGCACATGTGCAACTGAAAGAGCAAAGGGGTTGAGTCAGGCAGAGCATGATCCTCCTAGGGAGAATAAATCCATGATCCGAGATGAACACTTCTGCAATGCAAGCTCTTACACCCCACTCTGATGAGCACAAGTCTTCAGCTTTGCACGTCATCCAGCAGATGGCACTGCCAGTAGCACAGAGCCCTGTGACACTATGCCGGGACACTGGTCCAGAGTCACCACCGCTTCCAAACACGCTTCGGCAAAATGGGAAATATTTTTATTGGCCTGTTCGAAAAGCTGGCAAAAAGCAAAAGTTTGCCATTTGCCCGGAGGTGTTTGCCCACTTCTCATTCCTATCTGTGCATCTACCCTAGGTTTCTCTGTAGCATCCATGACCATAGCATCTAAGCACTGACTACATACCCCACATTCCTTCTATTGGCAAACTCCCAGCCATTACAGGGTGTGCTGTTACTGCACAGCTAGCCCAGGCTATTATTTGGGTGCTGTCCCTAACCCCCCACTCCCATTCACACACAAAATCCCTCACCCATGTTTGGAGGTGCTTTCAGTGTGGGCTAGCTGGCCCGGCCAGGGAGAGGGTTAGACCCCAGGGCCACTTTCACTGTGGCTGGTAACCCACCTACCTCTCCAATGCTGATTGTCCACCATGTGCCTAGAAAAACAGACAAGTTCTCACACAATTCACTGGGAAAGACTCAGAGAGGCCCAGTTGACTTGCAATGCAAAGAACCCTGAGAGATGCCCCCAGACGTCCCAGCAACACACACAAGTGAGTGCACCACCACTGAGGACAAAAGAACTTGGGTAGGGCTTTTCTCACACCCGTGCTAGGCTAACCCAGGTGCTCAGACCTGGGTGCTGATCACCTGGGCTAAGCCTGAAGTAAAGACATACCCATGGGCACGGCCGGTGGGAACTGCAGAAACCTCTCACATACAGCTCTCTCTTGCCTCATCTCCAGCTTCCCTATGATTCCCGCTCAAGGCAACAGCTAACAATGCACCTCAGCCTTGAGCTGCAAACATGGCGATGATTCTACTTCCGGCCTCTTCTGAGGCTTCCCAGCCATGACTATTATATCCAGCAGGCCCATGAGGCAGGCCTGGGCTTAGGGTGCAGGGCTTTTCCAGGTGCCTGTTTGTAGTGGCAGACTGAGCAGGCCTGAGTGTTCAGGGGGTCCCAGATGAATGGCTGCTCGGCATCTGTCTAGCAGCTGCAGCTGCCTTGGCTGAGGGGAGGAGGTGTGTCGGCCGCACGCACCAGAGGAGTGGCGTGCCAGCTGGCTGGGGCGGTTGGGTGAAGCGAGTGGGAGGAAGGAAGGCTGAGGGCATCGGAGAGCGGCAGAACCAGCACAGCAGAGCTAAGTCTGCAACCCAATCCTTTGAATTCTGAGTCATCCTAGATACAGCACGTAGTGGCTTGTTGAAGCGGGAGGGTTAAGGATATAAGGGAGGGTTGACACCGACAGGTCCAGAGCCTCAGAGCTAAGATGGGATCAAACGCATTAACTTTGAACGCAACTGCAACGCAGTCCCAGATCTTCTGTGGTGAAAGGCTAGTACAAGTAAGGGGCTGTGCCAGCTTCCATGCCACCAAAGCACTTGTCTTCCCGATACTGGCATTGGTCACAGAAAGAGGCACAAGAAAAGCGGGGGGACCCTCAAGACTCATTGTGCTGTGTTAAGGAGAGCTCCGTTCACAAGCTCATAACCGCAAGGCAGAGATCGCGAGGCCGAATGACTCTGTATTTGCCCAACTTCGTTAACGATCAGCATGGGCCGTGTAACAGGGGCTGGGAGAGTTCCAGCTAGCTGACAGGCAGCCGACAGGACCTAAAAGCTCACCAAGGTGGAAAACTTGGCATAATCTTTCATTGCTGCTGCAGGACCCTACCGAGAATACTAGACAAGGTCTATCGAGGAGCATATTATGCTTGCAGCCTTTCAATAGTCTAACTTGGATTTGTTTCTTTTAAAGCATTGCAATTTATCAAACCTCCTGCTTCAGGGAAAGAAAGCAAGGGGCTGGAGCCAGCAGGGAAATCTTACTCCAGCCCAGGCTGTTTAGAAGCCCCACGAGACCCTCAGTATGGTTGCAGTGTGCTCCTTTCATGGCAGTTTCAAAGCCCACCTCCTTGTCTCACTCCCTGTTAGATTCTGAGTACAAAGGTTTCCTTAGCAAGGGGGTTTACAGATGTCAGCTCGGATATTCTACAGCCACCCTGCCTGGAAAGAGACGCAAAGCAGAGACTTCGCCACACAATCTGCTGCCCTTCATCTGCCAGCCTACAGGAAGGCCGTTTTTATGTATTTATTTATTTAACAGCGGGGGAGCAGCATTTAATTCTCCAGCTCACATTGCCTCTGGGCCTCACAGCGCCATGCTCAGGACTCCTGCACATGGACCCTGACCCATCCTCAAACCCTTCAGAATGTTTGCATCAAGCACATTAGCAAGAAACAAAAATCCAGAACAAATGTCACAGGGGGTTGGGTTTTTTCTTTTTTAAAAAGTCATTTTCTTTGTGATTTCATAACCCATAAAGATGCATGGGGCAAAAATTTGCCCTGTAACAAGCCAAATTCCACAGCTTCTTTCAGTTTCGCTGCAGGAAACAGACTAAATAAATGACAAACACCCAAACCGTGTAAGGCTGCTGTCTCCCATTCTCTGTGGCTCATTGCAACGTGACCACCACCACTACCGGATGTTACAATTAGAACTGTGCAAATATCTGATTTTTCTCTTCACTGGCAATCCTGAAAAAAATCGAAAAGGAAATCCATTTTCTCATTTCGGGTTGAACAAAATGTTTCAATTCAACAAAAACGGAAACATGTTTTCATTACAACCATTTTTAAACGTTTTTGATTTTTTAAAAATGGGATTGAAGCAAAAAGACGTGTTGAAACAATCTGAAAAATCAAAACATTGTTTCAAAAACATCAACACTTTTCAATTCTTTTCTGAATTTTCAATTCACACTTTTTTCAAGCTGAACAATCCAGTGAAACTGACACAAATACGTGAAACATTTCTGTGTCACCAAATCTGCATTTTGTCCCCACACCCCCAAAAAAAAGTTTTGTATGAAAAATTGCACCCAGTTCTAGTTTAACGTCAGCCCCAAAAGATTCTCACTCTGCTTTACTATCAGGCTAGCCCTATAGTAGGACAAGTCGCAGTCTGGTTAAATATCAGGCCTGTCCATACCAATTTGGAATGACGGAAATCCCAAATGCTTTGGTGTCATGAAGGAGCAGAAACAGGAGTTAGTCACCCAACTCCCACTGGCTTTCAAAGGGAATCAGGCACCTAACTGCCCTTTGTAAGCCTCCACCAGAATTCTTATCCCATAGTCCCAGGATGCAATATCCGAATCAACAACGTAATTGCTACACCTTGATTTTACCACATGTATGCCATTCTTCCTGCTTAAAGCCCCAGCACAGAACTTCAATTGGTTTAAAGCATGTGCTTAATGCTTTCCTGAAAACCTCCTGTTAAATGTTGCCGTATACTTTTAAGACATACTTTTGTAAGGATGCACAGGTGTAAGAGTTCTGATCTATTAAACTTCCACCCTGATTTTGTTTGTTTTAAGAAGCCTGTTTCCAGTTGACTTATATAAACCTGGGAAATTCCATTGCAGCCAGAGGAAGGCATGGCTGTTGCAGCTTGATGGGAAAAACAGCCATATCGTGGGTGATTTGGTAAAAGGCCATTGTCAGTTCGCAGAGTCAGTCACTCCTCTGCACCATCCGTGTGGGATGCCAGCAGACTCTGAACCTCAGACTGGCAGCCATAGGCGCCGACTTCCCCTCTTTCCGTGGGTGCTCGACCCTGCCTCTGCCCCTACCCACACCCCACCCCTTCCATGAGACCCTGCCCCCCCTTCCCCACCTCCATTCCAACTCCCTTCCCCAAATCCTCGCCCCAGCCCCACCTCCTCCCCATAGCACGCCACGTTCTCGCTCCCCCCCGCCCACCTCCTGGAGCATGCTAACCAGGCTGCCAAACAGCTCCAGCTCTGGAGCACCTATGCTAGCAGCACTAAAAGTAGGGGTCTCTGCCACTTGAACTAAAGGAATAATGCCTTTCTTTGGTAGCAATACTACTCTTAAACGTCTCCCTCTAGTGGCTGTTCCGCCTGAGAGATGACACACACAGTGCTCCTGTGTTGTGTGCATAACCTGAAAACCAGCTATTGGATTCAAGAAATGTTTGAATCTCCTGCACTTCAGCCAGGAGAAATCAAAGCCCTTTTAAGCTTGCAACTTGTTCCAAGCGATTGGGTAGACAGAGGAAGACGCTGGAAGCAGCTGATACATGGATGGGCCCCTTCCTCAGCAAATCGTTGGATTTGTTGCTGGCCAGGGTTTATTTTTCCCATCTGAATGCTTTCCCCCTTAGTGCTGCGCCTGGATGCTGGTGAAGTTGCTTGTCAGCTACTCTCCACACAGTCTGGTTAGTCATTTTCTGCTGCTTCAGATGGCCACAGTGTGTTTTCTGGGCAAAATTTGCAAGCCCCTTCCTTTGTTTGATAGGAAGCAGTGAGCTGTAAGGTTGCCACAGAGAGAAACTTGCATGTGCAGTTCCAGGGTTTGCTCATATTTCTTTCAGCTATAGCAGCTTTGCCCAACTCTGGCAACCGGTTACATTGGCACCCCAATGCAAAAGTTTGTGTGGACACGGACACGGACCTGCACGCAGAGCCGTGCTGCCTAGAGGGCAGAGAAATCATTACCTTCTTTCCCTAAGCCAAGGAAAATTCATTTGGGAGACTACCTAGCAGCACTTTCACTTAATGCCTGATATTTTAATCCTAACATATTTCTAAAACGTTTGCCCCGCCGAGCAGCCTTTTCTTGGTAGGTGGTAGATGAGAGGCTGCTACCAATCAAAAAGATAAGAAGGGCAGTTCAGCCATCCTAGCCCTCTCCAGCTGGCCTGGACCACATGCCCTCATTTATTGGAGCTTGAAGAAGAACCCAAGGAATCGGGGACTGGAAAGGCAGAACTCTTGTACATTTCACTGCCCTGTCTAGTCACAAGCAGCTGGTCAGGCAGGTAGAGGAGATCTGCACGCGAGCCTACCAAAGTAAAGGTGAGGTGTGTCTTTCCAATTTTAGGCCTGCCAGCCTGCAGATTGTCCCTCTGAAAGTAGCTTGGCTGTCTCATTTTGCTTCCTGCCAAACATCTGTCCACATCGCAAAGCCATGACCTAATTTGGAATGAGTTGTTTTCTTTACTCAGGACAGCTCCAGGGCTGGAAGAGCAGGGAGCTCATCGCACCTAGATTGAGGCGATTTGGCAGGACGGTGTGGAAAAAGTCTGCATAGCTTTGTGATAAGATGCACACCTGTCTAAGGTCTCTCTGTCTCTACCTAGGCATTCATTCCACACTCCTCCCCCTAACTGAGCCCCTTGAAGAATGACACGAATCCACCATGTACATCTATGTTGGCCTTTTCTCATGATTGCTCTTGGTAGTTACATATCCCATGGTGCAATTTACAAGATTAGGAATATTGGTCCTGGTGTTCTAGACAAGTAATAGCTTCAGCAATTACATTTCACCTACCTTAATTTACCAGTCACTTTAATTGGATAGGTATTGCCTCTTTGTTTTGTGTCCTTTTCATTGCTGCATTTTACTGCTGGCCTAGAATCACACCTGCCCCTTACCAGCACAGACGTAGCTGAATTTCAGCAGTACGGAAAGTGCAGTGATTATTGCATGGGATCCGCAAGCACATTGTATATGACCTTCTGAAAGGTGCTATATAAAATCAATACATCATCCTAATAGCACCTGCCCACCCATTGCCTGATTTCCAGCTAGCATTACAAGTCCCTCGCTTCCAAGATTAAATTCAGCTGCAATTTAATTTTAACTCTGGGAAAGGGGGGGAAGCGAGAGAGTGACCCATGCCTAGGGGGTTGAAGTTTTAGTTGGCCTGGGAGCAGAGCAGACAGAGTTGTTGGAATGTATAATGTGCCTGAGCTAGATGGGCACGTACAACACGAGTTCTCTTCCAGTCCACTTGACTCAACCCAGCTCTGCTGCCAGGGTTCAACAATCAGCAGACTGATGGCGTAGGCTGTGCAAAGCTGCTGCAATCAGGAGAGGGAAAGAAATCCTGATTTAGAGGTTTTGGGAGGGTGGGACCAGGGAAACGTGCCCGTTCTATCACCACATGTGCCTGAGAACTCCTGTTGCTGTGCTGAAGCCTCTGATTTATTTTACCACGTGCTCCCCATGAAGACCTGCAGTATGGCCAATTCCACCACCGAGGGGTGGCACACAGCTCTGTTCCCCAACCCGTCAGGACAACTTATTGTGGCAATATCGCATGTCACCATAAAGCCTCCTGTGACGACTGGTCACTACTTTAATTATAATTGTCCCACTGCCACCTTGTCCTTCCCACACCTGTTTGCTGTAACCAGCCGTTGTCTTTTGCCAGACTAGAAGCTCTTTGGACCAGGGACTGCCATTTCATTAGGTGTCTCTACAAGGGGGGCCCCAGACATTACCGGGTAATTGGGGTTCTAGATGCTCCAACGAATAATAGTATAGCATTGAGAGCTATTGTGGGTATCTCACAAGTAGTGGCATGTGACGGGTGTGAAATTAATCGGTGCCCGATTACAGGTCCTCAAGCACAGGGCTGGATTACCAGTACTCTCCATGCAGCACTGAAATCTGGCGCACTGGTAGAGCTGAATAGAAGAAGCTTCCAAAGTACCTATGCTGGCTCCAAGCAATGCAGGCTCTTGGTGAGGCCAAGGACTGGAACAGCACAGGTCAGAACTCGGGACAACCAAGCTCTGCGCAAGGTGGGACGTGACCTTGCACTGCATTTGGCTCTGGCTATCAGAGCTCACTTCCTCCAACCCTGTCATTCACACAATTGATCCACCCATCCAGGACTATTAAGAGCCCAGAAACCTGAGCCTGCTATTCAGCTCTAGTTCCCATTAGGAACAGGCCTGGGTAAATAGCTACATGGTACCAGCATGAACAGGAGTCTATCCATTGACTCCACTGGCCTTTTGATAAGGTCCTAGGATACATAAATATTTAATGCTTGCATCGTGTTAATTCCAAACATACTGGCTCCCAATGCTCCACAAAGGGGGAAGCATGTGGCAGATTGCTTGATTTTTCTGAACGAGGCAAACACACGCTATGTAACACTGTCTTATCTTGCCAGGATCTCCCTCATCCAATGTACAACAGGCTTCTTGGCTGGGCTAGATAACAAAAGATCTTAAAAGTACAAACAAGATGGCTCAATTAAGCGAAAGCAGCCTCTAGACAAGACTTTCCACTGAGTGCAATTGAACTGGAATGAGACCGAACAACTTCTCTTGCTTAGCACAGAGCAGTTCGCACATGGGAATACAAATTTACACACTCTCGTTATTTTGTATTTGTTTTACAGCAGTGCCTACAGAGTCCAACCCAGACTGGGGCCCCACTGTGCTGGCTGCAGTGCAGATGCAGTCCCTGGCCCCAAAAGTTTACCATCTGTATAGATAAGACAAAGGGCCAGAGAAAGGAATCAGATTAGGGATTGCGGCAGAGAGAGATTAATAGTGAAATCTTGGCTCCATTGAAGTCAATGTCACCCCAAGAGAACTGAGCTCGGTGGTCCATTGGCTAGGAGACTGAACTGGGAGTATTCCTGGTTCTGCTAGTGACCTGCCTTGTTGTCCTTGGTGAAATCTCTGCGCCTCTTCCCATTCCTTGTCTGTATAGGCTAAGCTCTTTGGGGCAGGGACTGTCTCTCAGGGCGCGTTTATACAGTACACTGCACATTGGGGCCTCTGCTACCAGACTGAGTCCCAGTCCAGTAACGTAACGATTTATTTACCGTAAAGATGGAAGAAAGCCCCAACTATCAGAGCCAAATTTTGGAGGAAGTTTGAAGGGGCTGTTTGAATCCAGGGCTTTTGGTTTGGCTCATTAGAGCGTTAAAGCTCGGCTGGAAAACCTGGACCTTGATACAAACTTTGTCCAAGTGCTGGGATCCCAGGTTTTTGGTCCGACCTATGTCTTCTAAGTAATATACATAAGGCTTAGTTAATCAAAACCTGCCGTTTCCAACTCAGGGTGACATGATAGCCAGACACTGGGATGTTCGTTGCATTACAGCAATGAGAGCTTGTATTAAACAACTCAGATTTTTATTTAAAACTTTCCATAGCATGCCAAAAAGCGAACCCAGGGCCTGCTGTTCATCCTCTGCAGTGCGGTCATCTCACCTTCCAAGGTGGAGGGTGACCGTTGCTGCCTGCAGCCACATCCCACGTCCTTATACAACCACACACACACTCCTGCTGCCACCCCTCGAATGAAATCCTCTCAGGATCCTCCCAGTGGTACATGTTACTCTCTGTGGGAGGAGGGGTTGGATGAAGGATTTGAGGACTTGTTTCTAGCCACGACTGCCCACCCTAAAAGCTTCCTAGAGCACTTGTAGGGCACTTCGCCTTTACGAACCCTCCACAACACAGTGCAGTACTTAAATGGCGATTCCTGCCCCCACTTTGCAAATGAGGAAACTAAGGAAGAGAGGTTAAGGGACTTTCCAAAGGCCACACTACAAATCAGTGGCACAGCCAGAAATAGAGAGTTCTAACTCCCAAACCTGTACCAATAGCTTCTTGTTACACGACAGGCAATAAGAACAAGGAGTTCAGCGTTGACTTCACCCCTTATGCAGGACCTGCTGTGGACACCACCTGCCCCATACTCTGATTGTGTTTGCTCAACTGATTGCATCTGCAAAAGCCATCTTGCAAAATAGGCACTGAGGGCCCCGCTATGCAAATGCCAAACAAAAGTCTGGGGTTGCGTGCTTACCCATGTCTGGCAAATGGCTACCAACCAAGCAAAAATCCCCAGCCAATCATGAGATTGTTTTAAAATAATACATTTCAGATTCATTTTATTTGTATGCTAGTTTCTTAGCCTTTACAATACATTTTCTTCATGGGTTCCAGATTTTTCATTCAACTATGAGAACTGGAATCTTTAAAAAGGAGATTCATCGAATCCTAGAAATGTGGGGCCTGGATTCTCAGGCAATCCTTTGATTCTACGAGATGGGGCTGTGGGAAAGACACAAGTACCAGTTGCGAGACTCACAATAAAAATCATGAGAGTTGGTTGATGTCCGTAATCCAAGGCTGGCTGAAAACCTCTTTCCTTTCCACCTGGTTTGCTCCTGCTCAGAACCTCTAGAGGAAGGTTTCTGCAGGATGCATGTGGTTTGGCCAACTGGCTCCAATGAGAGGAACAAACCAAGGTAAACCCTGTTTTTTTAATTAGTCAATAATGAAGTGGTTCTTTCTGATAAAGACACCAGACACTAAGAACACAGGCAGCCTCCACTCACAAACTAGACTGAAATCCTTATCGCATGGATCTTCCTGCCACAGTCCTTTCACTACCCTGGTTCTCTAGACTGGAGAGTTTAGGCTTCTCAAGAGGCCGGAGTGGGAAACTGATTGAGGTTTTCTTTTTAAGTTTAGGTCCAAGAACACAAAAACCTGGCCACAAAGTCATTCTGAAAAACGTACTTGGAGCTTTCCTCCTGGTATTCATTACAACTACAACAAAGGCTTCTATAATTTCCTTTAATTCAAGTATGGGGCGGGGCGGGGGGAAGGTTGTTAATGGATGGTTCAGTAGCAAATCTTGCCGCAGGCTCTAATAAACTGATGGGCGTTGTCAGAGGCCAAAGAATACGGAGTCCCCGTTCCTGAATGTTATAACTAGCAAGCCCCAGAACGACGCTTCAAGTACAAAAGATCAAACATTAATAGGAACCAGAGATCTCTACAACGCAAAACATGCGCTGTTACAATAAAGGCCCCCCAAACCAAACTAAGGTCAGTCCTACCCAGTGGAACAAGTAGCAAGGTCTATTCTGGCTCAGAGGTAGGAATATAGTGAAGGGATTGTGGTCTGCTCGAATTCCCACCGGCACTAGGATGAGCAAAGGGGAATGCTAGAGTTGGAGTGAGCACCAGCAGCTCGGCAGAACACACTTACTTTAGTGCAGCTAGTGAAGGCAAAGAGTATGTAGATATTGGTTCTTCATCTCACACTAGGGTTACAGAATATCACAGAGTAACCAGAGGGTAACCACCCAAGAGTGGTATGTGCACAAGGTGTCCTGGTCTTCAGCTGTGTAGCTGAGGCAGGCAAGGGGAAAAAAAGATAGCTTTAAGCCATTGCTCTGTTCGTCTGCTCCTGGGTCAGCCAAGGCCAAAACTGTCCTTAGGGGCTTCTCTAAGATCTACTGGCTGTATGCGTCCTAGGCAGCTGTCAGGATGCACCACGAGAAAAGACAGTTTCATTGCTCAGATGGAAGTCATTGAACTCCAGCTTTCACTGAAAATGGTAAGAAATTTTCCTGGGTTGGGACTGGGGGAAAATTTTATGCAGAGAATTTAGCTGCATCCCACAGCTCTGGGCACAGCTGAACGAACCCACACGACTGATATCTTTGCTAAGCCATTAGAGGGAGTGGCCAACGCATTCATATAGCCGTTAGACTTATGGCACATACTCTTTATCTAACCCAAATATCTTTAGTCCATTATATGTCTAAGCTCCCTCAGCCGAGAAAATGGTGCCTGTCACATTAGCACTAAACTACTCATTTGGTTCCTGTAATGATCGGTGCAGATAGCACCTCCACCAACAGGTGGACCTGCATCTTTATCTTCATGCTAAGTTATCTTGTTTTGATATTATGTTGCTATCTTGGTTCATGGGGGGTAGGAGGAAATTAAGTCATGACTGCACATACTGGAGTTGTTACTTGCAGTGTTCTAATAAGTCCTTTAATTTCTATAAGCAAGATTACATTGCAAAACCAAGAGGGTCTCATGTTTCTGATTCCTTCCATTCTCTGTACCACGACGACACTACAATTGGGTGACTTAAGATGGGGGCAACTTACAGTGTGTTGAGATTCTTCAGTCGCCTGAAGGCTCCAGGTTGAATCTCTTTGATGCGATTGAAGCGTAAATCCCTGAAAGTGAAATGATATCAGTCAGTGTACATCTGAGAGTGAGATTATCCATTAGCAGCAAACATCATTAGCTGTCCTGGTACTTTAGACCTCAGCACGTCAGGCCTAAAGGAGCTTGAGAAACAACATCAGAATCCTTTCTGGGATGATAGAGTGGCTACCAGTGTTTGCTGAAGCAGTCTGAACCTCCCTAGATTGATGAGCTCCACCTTCATTTCTTAAGAATCTGACACATAGTTGCCACATTTTGAAAGGAGTCAGGTGATCAATTGCACTCGTTTGTAACACAGGATTGCTCTGATTGCTAGTGGTTAATGTTGTGTGATTACCTGTGCAATTACCAAACATGCATGCACAAAATGTGGTAACTGCACATGCAACTTGGGCAAACCTAAGTAAAGCATAAACTTTGTCCTTCGTTGCCAGAATGCAGGAGGATCTGTATTTTTAGAGACTCATAACAAGGATTCAGTATTTCCAAATGGCAGGGGCGGCTCCAGGCCCCAGCACGCCAAGCGCGTGCTTGGGGCGGCATGCCGCGGGGGGCGCTCTGCCGGACGCCGGGAGGGCGGCAGGCGGCTCCGGTGGACCTCCCGCAGGCATGCCTGCAGAGGGTCCTCTGGTCCCACGGCTCCGGTGGACCTCCAAAGCCGCGGGACCAGCGGACCACGGAACCAGCGGACCCTCCGCAGGGATGCCTGCGGGAGATCCACCGGAGCCGCCTGCCGCCCTCCCGGCGACCGGCAGAGCGCCCCCCGCGGCATGCCGCCGTGCTTGGGGCGGCGAAATGTCTAGAGCCGCCCCTGCCAAATGGGCACTGAGCAAGTTTCCGGCAAGTGCACAGAGGAGCACATATGAAACCCTACATTTGCAGGCAGACTCCTGCATGTGTGGGTGCACTGTCTTTGCAAACACATTGCCTGAAATGGAGCTGCACATGCTGATGTATACAGACATGCACACAGTTTTGTGGACACTCTTATTAAAGCTCAGGGCCAAAATTTTGGCCCTAAAATGGTCAAATCTTGCTGAATAGCCTCATACAGTCAGCGTTTCAAATTAGCTCCAAAATGCTGCCGGACTCAAAGGCTTCTCCCATTCTGCCTTTTCAGTTAGTGCCATTTCATTTAGAACTAGCAGAGTCCGTTGTGGCAAACTTAAAGGGCTCTCTGTGTAACTGCACTGACTTGGACCCTAAAACATTACATTCTGACTGCTTATTAGATAATAAAGTAAGTGCTAAGTAAACAAGTAGAAAATTCTACAGGGAACGTGCATCCATTTGACGCCTTCGATTGTCCAATGTGCTATGGAAAATTTTGCCTTTACTGCTGTAAAGGGCTGTAGTTAGGACAGGGAGGCTGGGTTAAAAATACGTAGATAATCTAGCATTTGCTATGGAAATACCACCACACCTTCCCCAGTGAAGTTCACCCAGGGGAAGCATAAAGAATGATGGAGGATAACAAGGGAATCAAAATCAGATAGTAACAGTCCAACTTGAGGAATTATGTTGTATTGTTTCTGATCCTGTCAGCTGTTAGCAGAATAATCCTTCCCAACATCACTATGATGAATCATTAACAATGGGAACACACAAAGCAATCAGTGAGAGCACACAAACCAATCAATGGCTTCTGGAATCAGTTTAAGTCAATTAGGAATCTGTTTATCCCAAACCAGAATAAGGCCCCCACACCAATATTAGTGTCCAGGCTGGGGTTTGCACCAGTGTATCTAAAATTGTTTAAAAATAGATTGAAGTTAGGCAGGTGCAACTTTCTTGTGTAGACCAGGCCTGTGAGACAAGGGGAAATATTTTTAGTTAGCAACTATCAGTAAACAAGATTACACTTCAGGATAAAAATGCAGGAAAAATCAAATATAGCCAGTGTTGAGAGCCTTGCGCTATAGAGGCAGCTGTTCTTCTCTTTTGTATTTACTGCTGGACTGCTTAACTTTAAGGTTACACAGAGAGAGAGGGAGGAATTCTGGTAACCCTTTAACTAAAATCCAGAGCCATTCCTGAGGCCAGTCTTCTCAAATTGCTTAGCACCAGATTTTCTGTGCTCAGCACCCACAATTGGAGCCAGATTCTCCCAGCAGCTCCCATTGTGACACTTAGGACAAGAATTTCATAACTCAGCAGCCAATATGCAGAGCTTGTTTGGAAATCCGGCCCTGGTCTGCGGATGTTGGTGTGATGAGATGGCAGCCGTTTAAACAGAAGACGGCATTTCAGGCCATAACCACCTCGCTCAGTTTCCCACACAACACAGAATTTCTAGGAACTAGTTTGGTAGTAACTAAAAATGTGTTTCGCTTTCCTTTCATACCATTAACAGTTTGGCTTGCCTTTGTCTTCAGCACCCCAGACTGGCTACAGCACCTGAAAACACGGAGATACAGCTAGTGTTGCTAAGGATAATGGAGTGCTCGTGCTCATTTGCATAGAGACAATTTGATATTTTTAATTGTCTTACTTCTGTGATTTATAATGAATCTGGGTAAAAGCACGGTGTCTCCATAGCACAATTCACCCTTGATAGAACCTCTCAGCTACTCACTACACTGCTGCAGTTGAGCACTAACACTGTTAATAGAACAAATCTCTAGTACAAAGTTGATATCAATGGATCACACAGATTTACACTCTGAGGATCTGGCTATTTGTATTGAATCCTGTCTACTGGAAATACACTTTCCTAGCACCACAGGAGATACTTGACATTATACGCAGTATTTAAGAGTGGAGGCCAATAGTCAGGAACATTCAGAAGGTTCTGGTAGGGAGAACCCTAGATTTTCCGGTGCCTTTTAACTAACAGATGTGTTTAACTGTGAGGCCTGCTACATAGCTATGGCACAAAAACTTCAATGGGGTTTTGGCTTATGGAAATTAGATTGGGGTCTGCCCCATAACGCGATAAGTAGAGATATGCCTGAGGAATGACACGTAGACCCAAATTTGAAATTGCCCCCGTGTGATCAGATTTGGGGGTTACAGTTCAGTCCTCTCTCTAGTGAAGCAGATGAAGAAATTATTTGCATCACACCCTGAATATTATCCCCATAAAACACTAATGCAGCAAATAATGTCTGACATCTCCCCAATTATTTTGGAGTGGACAGATGCCACAGACACTGAATGAGGATAGGCCTATTATGTACAAGGAAAACAGCTGATTCCTCTGCTGGTTTGTGAACTGAGTGCCTCCCTGTTTATTCCAATCTGTGATAGTGCGCGGATTTCCCTTTGCATTACTCCTTCCATGGCTAAATGCATGAAGACTATGTGAATCATTATTTGCCTACTCTTTGCCCAATACGTCTGTTGATTGCACCTTTGGGAAGAGAGCCACAATTTCATTGGTGGTAGCTAGAATGGGGAGGAGAAAAGATGTCTGAAGAATAAATATTTGGCCCTGAGACAGATTTTCAAATTGGCAAATTACACGGCCAACTGCTGGCCCAAGTGATCCCAGTTAATTTGATCTATTAAGTAAGAGCAGCAGCTAGGGGGGCTCTCTCTTGCAAGGAGGAGATTACAGTCTGATCCTAATCAAACCAGATCAGCCTCTTCTTGGGATTCATGTCAGCAAGCAGCAGGGCTCCCTCAATGCACTGGATCTTGCCCATATGTTGATTGTTCAGACATTGCCCAAATCAAATAAATACAGCTCTCCCCTCCTCCTGAGCTCCTGGAAATATGCACCGAATCTGATCAAGGAGCAACAAAAGGAAGTTTCAGAAGCACAAAGGTAAATTTATCCCCACCCCCCATCCATGGGTCTAACAAGGAGACACAGACTTTCTCAGTCTAAGATGAATTGCTGCTGCATGCCTTTATATTGATTCATTAGTAGAATCTGTTCCGCTTGTTTCAAGCCACAGCCCATAGATCTTTACTCTGCGTGTGCACATGCATGCAAGTAGAGGCACTTGCTTAGAGAAAGATGATGATTTGCTTCACCCACCCACTACTGTAGCACTGCCACCTCTTTGAGGAAATGCGGCAGCTGTATAAACAGCACACAGACATTCTATGCTTCATTTCAGGACAGCAAGAGGAAAGAAGATTCTGCTGAAATTGCAGGGCAGAGGTGGAGTAGTGAGGCAGAATACAAGTACCCAAGTTAGAATTTGATAACCACTGCCCTTACAAAGAGCATCTTGGGATCTTCATCACCATAAGATTTTCCATCTCATTTGAAAGATAGAATCATAGAATATCAGGGTTGGAAGGGACCTCAGGAGGTAACTAGTCCAACCCCCTGCTCAAAGCAGGACCAATCCCCAGACAGATTTTTGCCCCAGATTCCTAAATGGCCCCCTCAAGAATTGAACTCACAACCCTGGGTTTACCAGGCTTAACAGGTTTAGCATTGGCTCAAACCACTGAGCTGCAGAAGTGCTCCCCAAATAGGGAAAAGGGTGATTATTGAATAATCTTTCCTATTTTCCTTCTGATAAACTGAGTTTTTCAGAGAGAAAATTCTGATCAACACTAAAGGGTTTCATTCTGAGGGCTATTTACATAGCCTATATAAAGAAGATGAACTGGAAAGAGATAACACTTGGTACATTACACATATATGTTTAATGCAGAGAAGAAATTAATTGCTCAATTCCCCCACCTTCCCCCTAGTCCACCTGTGCAACAGAAATTTTGGGCAGGAGGGTAGAAACAACGTGAAGAGAGCAGCACTTCCAACAAGAACACATTTGCTCAATATCGTTTCTTCAGGCTAATATGCTAAATTTTTATATCACAACGTTTATCCCCAGTGATCCCAAAGAGTTTCACAAACTACATACATGATTCGCCCACTAAATGCAGCCATGTCTGGGGAGAAGGAGAGCAGTTGAGACAGTATGCTGCAAAACAGCGAGGGAAGGCAAAATTTGTCATATTGGAAAATGCATAATTAGTGACAAACTCCGTGAAAGGGTGGTGGACTGACTGGGTCATTTTCAGTTCATGCCAGCACTGAGTTCAGGTCACAGATGCTGCATGTTCTTTTCTTCTACTCTGAGTTAAGTTTAGTTAGCACATAACTCAGAAGTAGATCTGATGCAAAGGAGAATAATCCATGTATAATATGATTGGAATCCACTAGCCTCCAGCTCCAGGGAACTTCTTCCCACTGGTGCCTTCTCCCCATACCAACATGTTTCATAGTTTATGGTTGGAAATGTCATGCTATAAAACAAATGGCGTAGAAGGTTAAAGACCTATTGAAATTTTCGGAGTGTATGTTTCACAGCTGTTGCCTTCTTTGGGCTGTTGGCTAAACGAACTGCCTTAGTCCCAGCGGTAACCAACAAATCACATCTGGCAAATCCTGTTCCAGTGGAATGGATGACAGCCAAAATACATTTGCAGTTATACATCATGCATTTTTATAGCTTACTTATCTGTACACATGTAGCCATTACAGCCATCATGTCCCATACTCAGAATAAAACGAACAGACTTCATTACCAAGGATAAATATTCCATTGCTAAAACCAGACACTGGGCCAGATCCTCAGCTGCACCCAACTGCGGGGGATGAGAATCAAAAGGAGCCAGTAACAGTTTATCAATCCTGGGGATGGTTCTACACCAGTCCCGGGATCACCTAGATCAGGCTAAGGGCTGCTCTAAGTTACACCAGCTGGCTACAGCCCCACAGGAGCCATCCTGTAGTAGGAGATTGCTGCAGCACAGTCTGTGCTGGCCACAATTCCTCCCACTTCCCTACATGGGGTGCTCGAGAGTGGCACTGGAGCCAGCTACACTGGATCTACACCACCCATCACTGCCTCCATCAGAGGAATGCCCATCTGGGGACTTGCAGCTGCTTTTGATTTTATAGCAGCACAGATAGAGCTGGGTCCCAGGATCTGGGTGTTTGTATTTGTATTTCGTACCAGTACGTTCTGTTCATATCGAACTATGACTTAGGAACATAATTCCATATTTTTTTACTCAAAATAAGAACTTCATGACCTGGCTGTTAATTTTGCCAGACCTCTGAACAGTCACACAGATGCAGTGTGCCTTCTCCTGAAAGGAAGTAGTACGACTGTCATAAAAATCTGGAACAGTTGGCATTTTTAAGATGTACCTTTTGATCATTGGCAACTTTTAAACAGCATGTGAATTAAACATTTTTATAACAGATAAAATAGAAAGCTGCCTCTTAGGACTATTTATTTCAATTAGATTATAAAATCCTCAGGACAACCAGAGAGATAGTGTATTTTTTATTTGTATATCTTTGCAGTGATCTATGAACAACAGAGAATATTTAACTTGGCTTGGGTGATCCATAAAGACTTATCAATATGAGCTTTGTTTTTAATTAGATGGACCACATTAGACTGAGCCACGAATCTTCCTCAGAAAGTATCTGAAATATTAAATGCAGTGCAGGAATATACATCAAAATGGGATGGCTCTTATTTAATTTGACATCTGGCCCCAAGCCTGAATAATCTCATTCAGATCTCGGTAGTTTGCTACCTTTGACTGTCACATTAACCCAAATAACTAGATTTTCTAAACTTTTAGACATGCAAAAAGTACGAGCAGTAGCACCAGTGTGAACTGATAGCATTTGAACCACTGTGTTGTCTAACCACACTCAGAGCAGGAATATACCATAGTGGTTAAAATGCGAGTGGCTGATGGCATACTGTCTCCTGCAGTGTTCCCATTGTTGCCAGTAGTAAAGCTGCACTAGTAACAACAGTGGAAAAATTTTAGGGAGAAAAAGCTAAGATAGACACCCCAGCTGAGATCAGAATTTGGTCAATTTGAGTCACATGAACGTGATCCTCAGCTAGTTAATTGTGAACAAATTCCATAATCAACAGCAACTTAACTGAGAACAAAACTATTTATACATCTTTAACAATTTCCTGCCTGCTTTTGATACTGACCAAGAAATCATATCTGGATAACATGTGTAAAGATACTTTGGTATGGGCCAGATATGTCTTAAAACCATTCTGGAGTTTTATAATTTACCATTCCTTAAAAGCAAAGGAAGTTTGTTCTTCCACATCTATTACCAGAAGTTCTACAGAAGCCCCAGATTGGCCTCAAAAGGCTACATGAATTCCCTCTCTTTTTGTTACTCAGATCTTCCATTGAAATAGGCACAGCCAACAATTCATAGTCTGCCCCACTGTAAACCCCCCCAACACCCCCCCCTTTTTTTTTGGAAGACTACCAACTCAGTGGATTTTTAAGAATGTATAAAGGTTTATCACTATTGTTTGGTATCCCAAATAAACCTTCAGTTCTTCCCCTCTCTCTTCCCCCAGTTGGGTCTGGAAAGTAAGAACCTACAGGAAAGAGCAGATAAGGGAATGGAGTTGCATTTACAAGCAAGAAACAAAACCACCGTCTCTTTGCATACACAAGACTAGAACACCCAGTGTCCCCCCCCTTTACCGCAAAGCTTTCTCTCCAATAGCAAAAGGTGATCTATCATCTTCCTTTAAACAAACCCTGCTTAGGGATTAGCTTTGGAGACTTAAAAGTCATTGTTTTCGTGTGATCTTAGTTGTTTTTTAGTTTCCCGTAGGTGTTCAGTTAAATATCATTAACTGATGCTAAGTGAGACAGTCTCTGAAGAGGTGAGGCTTTTGCAATACAGGCATTCCTGCAGGAAAAGCAAGGTGTAGAAAGCATGGCTTTTCTTTCCTCTCCTCAAAAGGCTGATCATACAAAATAAGCAGTAAAATGAAATCGGCTACTTACAATATGTTTGTCTGAGGTGGGACTTCAGGGATGTTTTCCAGCATCAGATGCATGCATCTTACTGTAGTCCTAAAGCACAAGCAGCGGCTAGGACAGGAGCAGGAGAAATCAGGCAAGAGAAGAAAAAGCAAGAAGCCGGGAACAACTGCAGACTTGACCAGCATTATGTTTGCTGGAGTGTACTTTCCCTGATTCTGAACTGCAGGGAGCTGACAAAAGTTTCCCAGCCTTGAGGTCCAGGAGGAGGGGACTCATCAGCATGTGTTTTCAATTAAATTAAGGCAGTTTGACAGTGTAACCTTCCACCCCCTCTGCCATAATGTACATTGTTTGAGATCACACTGCTCCCCCACCCTCATTTAAGAGTTTGTACACAGTCACCCACAATTGATTTTGACTTATTCCCGCCTTGGCTCCCAGCTGGAATAGTAAATTAACTCCTCAAGTTCCTCTTTGGCACATTTCTACATTTGTTGAAAAGCGCACATAACAGCTCTCTGACATTGGTAAAGTCAGCTTTGCAGAGGCGAAAGAAAGGATGGCTTTGTGGTTAAAGCACTGACCCAGGAGAGCTGGGTTTAACTTATTCTACCTGACCTTGGGAAAGTCACTCTGTCTCTTCGGGTAGGTCTACACTTTGAGCTGGAGATGTAAATTCCAGCTCGAGGAGACTACGCTAGTTCTGACCTCTGAGTTGGCACACTAAAAATAAAGTGTAGCCACAGCACCACGAGTAGAGTGCAATGGGTCCCCAATTTCGTGTGGTGCTACAAACAACAAAATAAGTCAGCAATATTCAGCTAAATATAGTGGTGGGTTTGTTCTATATGGTTAGTGGCTAAAATAAATAACCTGAAGATAAAACAGTACTGTAAGGAGCAATCCAGCAGACTAGAAACGCAAGAGTAAAATGGACTAAATGACCTAACTAGTAATTCCCATCTCTCATTTCTAGGATTCTAGGATTGTTGCAATATAGACTAATTTGATCAACTAATAAAATGCTTTGTTGATGGGATGCCATGCCCTACATGTAGAAAAATATGGACTATGGATAAAGGCATTTTTTAAAATTGCCTTTTATTTATTGTATAAAGTAACACAATGAACCCAGAGTTGGAAATAGTGATACTAACTCTCCAAATTATGGAAATTCAACCCCCTGCACCCATGTTTTGCATTGTATGAGAAAATTCAGAAGTGAAGGGAAGACCTAATGGTTCTTCATACTGGACATCCTGCCTTTTATAAAAAGCTTAAACTTTGAGTCTGGAAGTTTCATAATGATTTTTAAAAGTGATGTGCAGTTTTAAATTTGTGTATTAAGCGTGAAAGTTCATTAGTGGATTGGGCTATTTCAGGAACACTGAACATGGCAAATTTCCAGGCTTCTCTGTCTGCGGGATCAACTGAAAGTTCTTTTTAAGTCAGTAATTGTTTCCACCTTGTAAACTGTAAAATACAATTAAAATGACAACAACATAATTAACAAGAGTCTGATTTAAACCTTCAAAACCCAGGAAACTAGGAACCGAGGATTGTGTTCTAGCCATAACAGATTCTCTCACCATTAGGCTACAGACATAGGTGTTACAGAGTGCAAGCATGCCAGACTGAGTTAATGGAGTTTTAGCCTTCATCCTGTATTTTCTCGCATTTTGTGGTTCCCTCTATCCCCAAGCCTTTTATATTATTCGAACATTTTAAGTTTGGGTTTTTTTGCCGGCTTGCCCCCTCCCGCCCCTTTTAAAGCCATTTCCCCATACTTAATGACCTTCCAAACCATGGTTTAGATAATATATTCCAGAATGTTACCAAAATAATTCCCCCCAGACACATGCACACTATTTGTAATTCTCTTCGGGGAGGCACAATGAACCAACCGTACTATAATAGTTTGTGGCTGCTGCATTATATCTGACCAAACCTTTTAGATGGTAATCTTATAGTTGATGTTAAAAGTCATTCACTTCCCAGCCAGAAAAAGGAGACATTGTACACCAGGTTTCTGGTCTAACCCTCAAGCAATTTTCTGTCTGTTTACATTGGCACCGGTTTGAAAACTAGGCAAATTTGCTGGAAATCTTCCACCTTTACTCTGTAGACTTTATTCTTGTTTATGAGCAGTGACCTCTAGTGGCCAGCAAAAATCCCTCTTGTGATTACATACTGTGAAAGGCTAAAAAATACCCACTACAGCAGTGGTTCCCAAACTTGGGACACTGCTTGTGCAGGGAAAGCCCCTGGTGGGCCGGGCCAGTTTGTTTACCTGCCACATCCGCGGCTCCTGCTGGCTGCGTTTTGGTGCTCCAGGCCAATGGGAGCTGCTGGAAGCGGTGGATCGGCCGAACATGCAGACGCGACAGGTAAACAAACCATCCTGGCCCGCCAGGGGCTTTCCCTGCAGAAGTGGCAGAACAAGTTTGGGAACCAATGCACTACAGTCTTCTTCATGTAATTCAAACTGCTGGCATCCAAAGAGCAGATAGCCTCAGATTAATGGCAGCTTGAACTTCTAATTGAAACAAGTTAAATTCAGTTCCTTCCTGTCTGGAATTTATAAAATAAGACAACAAGATTTTGATTGAAGTCCTGGTGCCCTGAATGGCATGAATTCTTCTGACTCTTTCTGTGGTGGCTCCACACCTCCTCTCTTTCCAATCAGACTGAAATCTGTTGGAGCAGTATAGCATTATAACAAGTACTTAGGTGCAGTTCTACTCTGAAAAATTACTGTAAAAAGGCCATGAAATGTCCCACATTTGTCAGTGTCTTCCAGATCAAGTTTCTTCAGTGTGCTAAAGCAATATGGTTTTTCTAACCATCAGCTATGAGCTTGGAACCTTAAAGTCAAACTGGATTGTTTTTTTAAAGAAAATAAGAATGGCCATACTGGGTCGAACTAATGATCCATCTAGTCATCCTGTCTTCTGACAGTGGCCGGTGCCAGATGCTTCAAAGGGAATGAACAGAACAGGGTAATTATTGAATGAGCCATTCCTTGTTGTACAGTCCCACCTTCTGGCAGTCAGAGTTTAGGGACAACCAGAGCATGGGGTTGCATCCCTGACAATCATGGCTAATAGCCATTGACAGACGTATCCTCCATGAACTTATCTAATTCTTTTTTAACTCAATTGTACTTTTGACCTTCACAGCATCCCCTAGTAGTGAGTTCCACAGGTTGATTGTACATTGTGTGAAGTACTTCCTTATGTTTGTTTTAAATCAACTAATTATTAATTTCACTGGGTAACCCCAGGTTCTTTATATGAAGGGGTAAATGACAGTTCTTCCTCTGCTTTCTCCAGGCCATTAATAATTTTATAGATCTCTATCATAATCCCTCCCCCCCATTAGTCATCTCTTTTCTAAAATGAACAGTCCTAGTCTTTTAAATCTCTGCTCACACGGAAGCTGCTCCATACCCTTAATCATCTCTTACCCTTCTCTGTGTTTTCCAATTCTAATATCTCTTTTTTTAGATAGGGTGACCAGAACTGCATGCAGAATTCAAGGTGTGGGCATACCGCGGATTTATAGAGTGGCATTATGCTATTTTCTATTTTATTATCTTTCTTCATGGTTCCTAACATTGTTAGCTTTTTTGACTACCACTGTACATTGAGAAGATGTTTTCAGACAATTATCCATGATGGCTCCAAGATCTCTTTCTTGAGTGGTAACAGCTAATTTAGACCCAGTTATTTTGTATGTATAGTTGGGATTATGTATTCCAACATGTATTACTCTGCATTTATCATAGGGTTGCCAACCCTCTAGGATTGCCCTGAAGTCTCCTGAAATTAAAGATTATGTCATGTGATGAAACCTCCAGGAATACATCCAACCAAAATTGGCAACCCTCATTTATCAACATTGAAGTTCATCTGTCATTTTGTTGCCCAGTCACCCAGTTTTATGAGATCTCTTTGTAATTCTTCACAGTCAATTTTGGATCATCTGCAAACTTTGCCACCTGTTTACCCCCTTTTCCAGATCATTTATGAATAATTTTCCGGGCTCACACATCTTCCAAAGACATTGCAATCAAAGTTTAATGAATTCCATTGCTAAAGCCAGACTAGAATTCACTGCACTTTCCCTATAGTTGCCTTGGCTTGGGTAACAACATATTTTGGGCCTTCATCCTGCAATAGATAATATGCAAACATACCAGTCCACCCAGTTGCTTTCATCTGCAGAACTGGATCATTAATAACTATACACACAGAGAACAGTTCTGAATAGGAAGAATCTATTCATAGTTACTTTAAAAAAAATCAACCTTCATTTGAAAATGAAGCTGATGTTTGAAATTAGTGTCTTCTCCTACTCATTTTGTCTTTTCTGTTTGGAAAAGAAGTTGCTGTTGAGGTCTTTATTATGGAACACTAGCCATCATAGCTCCCTTTTGTTTATATGTATTTAATTTACCTTTTTGTCCATCAGCATCAAAAGATATTCAAAATAAATGTGCAGTCCTAGAAACAAGGTTTGAAACTTAACAGCTGTTGGGAGTGACAGAAGAGAGTTAATGCACATACTTGTTCTCTATGCCCAATAATGGCCAAAACCCATCACTCTTTCATACAAAAAAGATTTTGAGATCAGTGGTATATATAATTTACTGTGCTTAGATTGAGGACTTCTATTCTCTTCTCCTTCCACAAGACATTAAACTTTGCATTTGAACAATCTGAATGGACTACAATTGCAAGAGTCTGCCAAAAAAGGCACACAAATACTGGCTTCTGCATACTCCACAAAGAAGAATATCCAGAAATAGTGCAGGCACATTTTCAGTCACCCTTTGAAAATTCAGTCTCAAGAGCACAGATTTTGAATCACCACTTTTGCTAGCAAAATAGGTTGCACATGTTAATCAGCAGTTGGACACCCAGCTACCAGAGCCGGGGAGTTTTTGTACATGTAAAATGAGGGCTCGATTCTGCGCATGCCTAAAGTACTGGCATTATTCCACTCATGCCCAAGTTGTCTCATTGGCTGTGTTTGTAGGATCAGGTCCTAAATGTACAACCAATTTAGGCAACAAAATAATTTACAAGCACAAAAAAATGTGGCCTTTCATGTCTGAGCTCCCATTCATATTGTCTTGACACAATACATGATTGTTATTGTATGTAACCAACTGTGAAATTAGTTAGTTTCATAAACCATATTTATTGCAAAAATAATTACTATACCTACAAATCAGTCCTGTAATAGCTTGTTCTTTTTTTAAAATAAAATTACAGGGAGGGGAAAAGAAACAAAGGAAGAATTATGTAAATACCAAAAACTTATAGGCACTTTATTTATAAATTGATTTCATCTACAAAGACCAAAGCAGGAGAGGTTATAAGAGAAAAAATATTTTTTGGCACCTACTAGCCTGTGTTAAGTTCATTCTGCAGTAAAGATCTGATTCCAAATTAATATTTTCCATTATTTCTTGTAAACAATGAAAATTATTTTGGGGGTATCAAGAGAAGAAATCAGTTATTGTGACTAGAAGTCACTATATAATCTTATGCCATCTCAAAAAACAATAAGGAATGAAATAAGAACTTTGAGAATTCTAAAGCAACCCATCAATAGGTTTTGATATCAATAAATAGGCAGCATCTTTAAACAAGTGAGATGAGCCCAGCTCTCTTGTTAAAATATAAGTGAGCTACTGTCATATATTAACAAATTAAAATCAAAATCGAAGAGGAAAACAAGTTTATCAACAGTTTAAGAACAACAACATTACTTTTTGTTTGTCAACTATTATTTATTATATTAGCACCCATTAATATCACTAAGATCAGGTTTTCACAGAGGTCTTGTTTTGAGAGATTTCACACACACACCCCGCCCCTCAGTTAACACTTATTTTTGTTAATTACAAATTGTACAGTCCTGTCAGTCTGAAAGTGTGAACTAGGCCCACTACATACAACCCTCTACATAGAGTTATAAAAGCCTGGTAAGGGAGTAGCTACCGTGCATGTGCATTTAGTTTTCATAACTATAATTACTGCAACATTGGCTCTTATAAATCCATGGCATGCAGACACATACTATTATTAACATGCATTTAAAGGGTACACTGTAATTCATATTACACACAAACCACCAAGTCATAACAAGTCCTTGGGAAAAGGCCCATATTTTTCCTATATGTGTTTATTAGTACTGTACCATAAGAGAAGAAATTAAACCACAAGAAGTATGTTCAAATGATATTAAGGGTCTGCCTCAAGGTCTCAAAGGAAATCAAAAATCAAAGGGTGAGCCTGAAACATTCTGACCTTAGCCCAGCTGAGCCTGAGTATTATCAGATTCCCAAGACAGTGGTTGATTTTACATACTATTGGTTACCTCAAGCAGCAAACACAACTCAAATGAATATCAAGAGGAGTTGCAGGTACATAACAAGAGAATGGTATAGCTCTATACGTTCCATTTCTGAGCATCTTCCTGGGTTGAGTGGACTTTCAGGTATTATCAATGAACTTCGAAGCTTGGCAAGTTAAGTAGTTTCTGTAGATATTTGAACATAGCTTTTCCTGGTTTAATTATGGAAGTTACTTACACAACTTCAGTGTAATCAGTATACTGTTACACACGCTCAAATGCCTCACAGCAACCAGAACAGATACAATGGCAGAACAACAAACTCTAACATAACATTGTTCATGAAGCTCTACTCTGAATTCAGACAATATACACTTACTCCACGAGACATTATGAAATACTGTACTTGTTTTGTAACATGAGACACCACCAAAAGGAACAGCTTTGAGACATTTTGTATAGATAAATATCCACAAATAAATAGATATCCAATTGTCATCCAATGACATAGCACTAGAATTCTGAAAAGAAAAAGAGCATTTTTAAGCTAGAGACTATTTCACTCAACAGAAGGGAACAAAAATTCTACCTTACTAAGAACATCTTGGTGGCGTCTGACACTTTTCGGCGAGCTGTGATAGCATGCATTTTTTACCTGGTGGAGTTAAGCATATGCATGTTGTTGAAAGCTTCCCTCCAACACCTTTTGAAATATTTCTCATGGGCTCTAGTCAAATGTAGATATGGGATGTATTGTAAATGCAACTGCCATAAAAACACTCTTATTGATAGCTAGTTTTAAAGTTAATATACATACAGTAGGCTAAATGGCAAATATCAGTTACTTGTAACCAATAGGTGCTTCTCAGAAACTCTTCCTACCTGTTAATGACAGACAGTCTTTTAAAACAGGACCCTTTCTTTTTTTATTAATTCAGTGACACAAATAATAATTACATTGGTCTCCTTAGGTAGAACATGGCACATTCATCCCTTCTCAAAAGTAGTAAAAGTATTTCTAGGAAGCAGTGGATGGAAACGGAAGGGATTAGTTGTATATTTACATACTATCCTACTGTTTTGATTCGGAGAAGGGTATGTTACCCACACACACATTGTCTGGATTAACCCAGAGGATATAAAGATGAAAATCTATACATCATCATATTGTAGCATAAGGGTCAACAGATATATCTATTGCTAATGAAGAATACCTGCAGTTGACTCTTCCTACTGCATTAAGATTAGTTTTCCATTTCATCTGAAGCTGAAATGGAGTTTTCACAGTACTAGTTACCATTCAGGGCTCTGTCTCACTATTAAGTTCACATTTTAAAGATCTAGCTAAGGAAACTGGCTTGCCAGTATATTGCTGTACTATTAAATCCATACCAATTCCATGTGCACTCCTAACTGCCAACCATATCTTCCACTATTCCATTAGCTACTGATTTGCGATCACCAATTGGGCTGCCTTTGGAAGATGATGTTCCAAGTTAAGATGAAATCAATGTAAACTACACAATTGCTTGGCATTAAGAATTGTCTTTTCTCAGAACAGAAATTTCTTCTTGTAGTTTTGATAATACTTATTTTTGCAAAGTATTCTTAACACATGATGCAGAAGCAATGCTAAAAAGTCATTACTGCATTTATTGATATAGAAACTCATTTTAATAAAATTGTTTTCAATTGCTTGACATTTTTGCATGCCTCATGAGATTAGAAATGACAAAAATTGCTTTACACACTTATTTTTCAATTTGCATACTTAAGATTTCAACAGTTTGAAGCTTGTTTCCTTATGTACTTACTATTCTATCAAAATCTACAAAGAAGTCAGTCTGCATTTAAAATGCAGACTATCTGGAAAACAAACACAAACAGTCATCAGAAAAGCAAGTACTATTTCCATAAAATTTATAGACTATAGAAAAAAAACAGTATGCTACAGTTAATCTAGTAAACACACAAATCTACTGCACTAAACTACAGTGCAAGTGCTTATGCACAGGGAAAATCATATTTACAATTCCCCTTTATTTACAGGCTATAAACTACACTATTTCACAGTTATATTACACATATAGACTTTCTACCATGTTTTTTATTTTGACAATGGGACACTGACAACCTAGAACCCAAACTGCTTGTGTGTATATTTACTGTATTCAGGCATACACAGGAAAAATATTTTTCTATGCATTTTAAAGAGCCCTACAAAATCTAGCAAATGTAATAAAAAAGGCAAATCTGGTGAAAATCTGACAAAATATCTTTTATAGTTATAGGAAAAAACATCAAACAGTGCCAAATGCAAAGATAAAGTAACAGAAGCAACAAATAGGATTATTCATATAAATATCCACTTCAAGTTGTTATTGACTATTTTAAAAATAGGAGACTTCTACACGATATCTGTAGAAAGGCCTGCAATTAATAATAAATAGGAGGGGGAATTGGCAGCCCAAATCGAGAGGCTGCTCAAAAGGTGAAAAATTGTCTTGCCACTGGAGAGAAAGGCATATATCTATGACAAACATGGAACACGAATGTTTAACAGTTAAAAATAATATCCTCTGAGGTCACAACAAATGCAGTTCACAGGGATTTTATTGGACATCCATACATTGTATTTTATAGAAAAAGACATGTTAATTGTCACAATTACAGAGTGGGTATTTGGAGACTTAAAAAGGGAGCGAGCATAAAAACATTGCTTAGACACATTAGACTAATTCCTACATTTTCAAAGTGTTGCACAAGATTTAAAACACACAACTCAGTCAATGCAAATTGTGCGATTCAGTACCATGTAACAAAGTCTGGGTTAATGTGTTTTGGCAAAACAATCTTCATTCACTCCTCTTAGCAAGTTGAGGAGACCATACAAATGAGATCAAGATCAAACCCACCAACTGATGAGGAAATACCCTTCTAACATAGCTGGATTATCTACTGATAGGATTATTATTTAGTCAGCCTTTGAGTGATCCAAACGCAGCCTCAATTGTTTCCTTCTAGCCCCCAATACTGTACACAGATTTTCTCAAACAGGCTAAAATAATCAAGCAATCTTCCCCTCAAAACATGAATATAAATCTCTTCCTACCATCATTACAGGAAGACTTGAGAATAAAGATTAGAATTTATACTCCATGAAACTGCAGGTTATAGTCTTTCTACACAAGCTCCTTAAAGAAACAAACAAAAATTAAATGAACTAGTAAGGCTGTAAATCTAGTTCCTGCTAATCTACAAGGACAAGGTATATGTGAACAGCATTGCAGTCTCCTTGCTACAGCAGAGCCCCAACAGGGCACTTAAGCATTATGTGTCAGTAGCATAACCACTCACTTTGGCTTCCTAGACTGTTTCCACTTTCCGTGCAACCTCTGAGAAACAAAGTTTGGTTCATTTCCCAGGATACTGGCTACTTCCTTTAGTTCAGGCTAGGAATGCCTGAGACTACCTGCCTTACGCTATGTTCAGCACAGCAGTCACACATTACCTCATATAAGGTCTATTGATAGCGCTATCAGAACCAGTCTTAGTTTAGCTCCTTGCTAGGTTTGTCCTTTTTTCACTCATTTTTTTCTGAATTAGTTTAGAAGTGGTGCCAGAGGAAACAGCCACAAACCTGATCACTCTAGCAATCTTTGAAATTCAGCGGATCAGTTTAGCAACTCTAAATTAAATTCGCTCTCCTTATTTCTTTTTAAACCTTACATAGCTTGCATCTCACCTCAGACTGGATTTTCAGAACAAGCTGTTTTCTTTGAAGGAAACACCAACTCCCTGCCAAACATTCTTCTTCCCTCAAAATCTAAAAAAATGTAAGGTTTATAGCTAACCTGAGACCCACCAATCAAAAGGTGGCCAGTGCTTTGCTTCAGTGTTAAAAACCTGGATACCTCAAAGTACTACCAAAGTACTACCAAAGTCTGATTTTATATGTTTGTGTTTTTTGCAGATTACTGGAACAAATAAGGTTTACCAGGTCAGATTTTACCAATATCTCTGTTTAAAAATGAAACCAAATGTGTACTCTATTTGTGTCAAAGTTAGTAAGAGAGCATGCACAATGAAGTCTTTCGAGCACTGCCTAAGAATATTTAAAACTGCAATTTGGTGAAAATGCAGCCAAGAGATTTCAATAGACATCTCTGTGTAGTTAGTTTTCAGGGAATGATATCCTTCTCTCTCTAAGCAACTGAACACTTCATCAGCTTGCTTTTTAAAAGGGAACACTGCCGCAGGATAAAACTCTAGCATACAACCAAGAAGGAGAGGAAACTTAAAAAAAGCTATGATGTTTAAGAATACAGCAGCCACATTCCCCAGCTAGCCAGCCTACTGCCATGTGTGGTCATGTTAACAGGCAAGCAAGTGGTACACATTTGTCAAGCCCTAAGAAGTATTTTATTTTTATATCTACCTTTCTGCTTTCTATGAACAAGAAACTTATTTTTCTCTGTAATAAAGCAGGTAATATTTCAGAGGATCAGGCAAAGGCAGACTCAAGACCTTCTCTCTCAGAAAGTTTACAGGGGGGTCTGGCTTCAGTTCAGAGATACCCTTTTCCTCCTCTTCTCTCCTCTCCTCCTCAATCTCCTCACAGTTGTTGTTATCATCTGAGGGGTTTGAGATACGACTGGCAAAGACTTCTTTATCCAAGAAGACAATGGTTTCCATGCGACGGCGGCGAACACGTCTTCGTTTAAACCTTGGAGGGTTTTTCAGACCATTTCCATTTTTGCTCATTGTTTCTTGATGTATTATCCTCTTAATTGTTCCTCGGATGGCAATGCGAGCCAGATCTTGTAGGCTGCGGACAGTTATTGGTGCTATAACACAGAACGAAAATATGAACAGGTATGGAAGCAAAAAATCTGGCAGCACAGGCTGAAGAGTTGTCTGAAACGGAGTGAGGATAACTATTTCAATTCCCTGTTATGTTTATAAAAAAACCCACCAGCTTTATTTCAATCATTGTCAACTCAGATAAACAATGTTTTTCCCCAAAAAACATGTTGTGTTACGCACTTCTCCCATAATCTGATCACTGAGAGATGGAGTTGAGAGAAAAAGTTCAAATGCACAAACCCACACTGTGCACAAAACACAAATCAGTAGACACTGAATGAAATAGTTAAAATAGAATTTTGGTATGTTATACGCAAATGATCAAGGAACTATTTTATGCTACCGTGTTTTAAGTTTTAAATCTTAAGACTCTGCAATTCAGACCGTACAATAACAAGGAGAAGTTTGTTTCCGGACTTCTCAGTAGTGTGGAAACAGTCCTCGATGCACAAGACAGAGTGAGTAAATCTAGATTCTACTCCCAGCTCTGCTGCGGATTAATTTCGTGACTTTGGGCAAATCATTTAACTTTTGTCAGTTTCCTCATCAATACTTTTCTACTTCAAAAGGTGTAGGCTAACGTCATTACCATATGAAATATGTTTCAAGATCTGTGGATAGAAGGAGTTAGAAGCATGCGACTGTGTATTATATATGGTACATACCCACCCTCTTCAGTGGTTTAGAGAAGCAGTTCTCAACCAGGGGGTACGTGTACCCCTGGGGGTACACGGAGGACTTCCATGGCTATATCAACTCATCTAGATATTTGCATAGTTTTACAACAGGCTACATAAAAGCACCGTTTCATACAGACAATGACTTGTTTATACTACTCTATATCCTATACACTGAAATGTAAGTACAATATTTATATTCCAATTGATTTTATAATGATATGGTTAAAAATGTATTTTTATGTTTGCTTTTGTAAGCAAGTAGTTTTTAAGTGAGGTGAAACTTGGGGGCACACAAGACAAATCAGACTCCTGAACGGGGTATAGTAGTCTGGAAAGGTTGAGGACCACTGGTTTAGAGGACTCTACATTCTTTTGTGCAGCGCTATTCAGCCAATCCAAGGTGTGCAAGAGTCAACACTACTGCACAATTCCATGTCTCTCACATAATATAAATAAAACTTGTATTTGCACATATCTATCCCTGCACTGAGAAGCATCACATTAAATTGAAAACTCTGTTCCATTGTGGATTAAAAACACTTACAGAAGTTCTTCTGAGCAAAGAAGGGGGAAAAAATAAAGTACGAAATACTTGCAGGCTTCCTCATAGTGGACACGATATGCAAGTATGCTCAGCTGGACAGTTAATATGCTCTGTACAGCAAGATAAGCGGATATCATATAAGAATAAAAACAGATTAAGTAGTAATTTCTTGAGGGCAGGGACCATGTGTTCTTATGTGTTTGTACAGGACCTTGCATAATGGAGCCTCAATCTAGATTGGGATCACTGGGCACTACCTGCAATACAACTAAAAATAATGCAACTCCCTCCTGAAGGGTATCATGTTTGAAAGAAACTCTGCACAGCCATGCTATTGATATAAATTGATAAATGTCACATCTAAAACAAATGCTGTGTGCATTTTTCACTTAGCAATATATTCTCTTAGCAATATATTCTCTTAATACTATAAAATGCCATGTAAGAATCTACATGGGCAAGGCAGTACAGTCTGACAAATGGGAAACTGAAAATGCAGGCAGATTATTTTAAAATTCAAAGATATGCACTTTCAATTTCACAGAGCAGACACTAACATTTCTGGATTTATTTTGCAAATTGCTTTCCTAATACCACACCTCTTCAAATACAGAAACACTGGTAACCAGCATAGGATGGACAAAATTGGACAACTATCAAAAGAATGAAACAGCTTGCATAGTTTTCACCAGAAGAAGGAAGCTGCACTTCCTCTGTGTATGAGTACCATGCTTGGATCAAGGTGAAACTAACAGCCAAAGGAAAAGCAGAAAGAGGAGCAAACGTACCTATAAACATTTATACTTACGCAAGTGAACAAGTCTCGATTTCCCTGAATCTGCATGAATGGGTTGAATCAGAGGAGCAAAAGAAACAGCAAGGATCTTCTTGGTTTCCCAGGCAGCAGGACCAGTGCGCGTTATCTTCGTCAGCTGCATCAAAAAGAGAAAGTGCTGTCTACTATGTAAACAGTAGAAATCAGTTATCTATAGTTAATTTTTTATGCAGAGAATGAACAATCTACTGTTTGCCTTTTGGATTTCAGGCAAAGTGTTCGAAATACACAGAATTAGTGGTGACAAGATGAAAAGCCAAGTAACACACAGGTTCATCATAATTCCTTCTTTAAAGAGTGAATTTAGAACTCATGAAGAGAACCAGATTTACAGCCCTAATGGACCAAGTTGTCTAACCACAGAACATGTACAGTGGCAACAAAAGATTTCATCACACTGCCCTCCCAATTTCTCCCCATTCTGAACTATAGGGGCTGCCTCAGAGTTCAGAGGTTAATTCAGTCTCCAATAGACATTCATTCCTTGGCTGAAAGTTGTTGCTTTTGGTGGGTTTTGCTTTGTGAACGGGTTCACCAATTAATTTTACAGACTGTAGGTGACCTAACAGCCTCTGAATGGTAATAGTTTCTGTGAGCTGCTCACCAAAACTAACTACTGTACTTGGAGATGAAAGGTTCCATATGTCACTTCCAATCCTAAACCAAGCAGTCCCTTGAAACAATACATCTTTACTTGCAAGAGATACCAGAATTATATATTTGTTTAGAAAGTTTGGGAATGGTTATTCAGAGTTTCAAATAAACAGTGACCTGCGGCATACCATTAAAAATGGCATCATTAGAAAAACTGATATCTGACCTGCTGGGCCAGTAAATAACACCACCACAATCCTAGGAAAAGTAGAGTCCATAGGGTGTTGCTGCCACAAAGAAGGCAGAAGCACACAGAAAAGGTAACAGTAGTCTAATAACTGTCTTGTTAGTTTTCCACAGTATAAAGAGGGTAGGCCTAGAAAGCTCTTTTTATATCAGTAGCAGTTTTTGCTACAGGCTGTTGCACTCTACTGTTTATTTAACCTATGACTTGCAACTATTTTGAATGCTTCTTGTTTGGCAAAGTAAGTTGCCACTTTTTCTTGCCCAATTTTCACTGGCTGTATCTGGAACTCTGAACAGATTTCCTGCTGGAGAACACTTCAACAGTGTATGGGATAAGTAGAAAAAGAAATAAAAAAAGAAACAAAAAAACACGAAACTAAACCCAGATTTATTCTTGCAGAATATATTTTATATATATATATATATATATATATTTTAATAGTGAAAGAAAGTTTTAGCTAATCTTTAACTCCTTGGTTCAAATTTTCAACTGACTTTCCTAATACCTGTAATATTTATATGCATACGTTAGGTGTATTTGTATTTTCATATACACAGAAATTACCCAATTTGTGTGCACAAAGTGCTCACTGGCACTCATGAATGTCGGTATTTTGGATGCCCCCTTAGAGGACAGTTTGCAAAGTTGACTCTTAAACACTTAAAGAAATGATCAAGCATTAAGTATTCTTGACTTATAATTTAAAAATTCTTTTCCAGTTACAATAAATATAACAAGACACTGCACTATACACTTGCAAAATCTATTTATGAAGTAATTTACAAACAATCAGAAATTCAAGCTAATCTGAAATCAATTTTCTCCCTCTCCAAGCCTCAAACGAAAGATATTAAGAGATGTAAGATTCACATACACCTCTACCTCGATATAACACTGTCCTTGGGAGCCAAAAAATATCTTACCGCGTTATAGGTGAAACTGCGTTATATCAAACTTGATTTGATCCACCGGACAACGCAGCCCCCCCCGCCCCCGAGCGCTGCTTTACCACGTTATACCCGAATTTGTGTTACATCAGGTGGCGTTATAACGGGGTAGAGGTGTAGTTACAACTCAACCCAACTGTGCACTACTACCTTCCTTTTCCACATACTGTACTTACTATGAAACACTTTTTATGGACTGTCTAATTTACCACTGGAAAGCACAAAGTGTGGTATGGTACCTCACTTCAAGAATGTTTCAGTCAAAGTTTGTTGAAGAAGTACAACAATGAAGTGTGAAACTAACTTGGAATACCTCTCACAATTCACTACAAAATTAAATACAAAAGACCTGAAGGAGGACTGTCTGGTAGAAATATGCATACTTTGTAACATAGTTCAGTTTCTGGAAACTGCTCTCTTTATTCCTAGTAAAAACTTAGTGTAAGAGCTGATATGCCAAATAGTTGCCTATAAGGAAGGTAGTGAACTGCACCTATAGGCTAAATAAGAATAAAGAAATCAAAATCATAGGTAAAGAGGCACTCAACCTTTTCCTCGAGTGGCATGACGAGAATTCCCCCAACTTTCAGCAGACTCTTCATGTAGTCCTCATGTTCTTTCTGTACCCCAGCACCACAGTAAACACGGTCATACTGAGTAGAATCTGGAGAGATCTCTAAACAATTGCCAGTAACAAAGGATGGCTCACAGAATTCAAATCTAAAAAAGTAAAAGGTCCAATTATAAAACTCCAAACTTGACAAGAAAAGAAATTTCATTGCCAATTTCCCTTCCCAAGCCCCAATTTCCTGGATCTCAAAAAGTTTCATTCTACAGACTACCAGAAAGGCCTAGAGTGATTCTGAAATTACTCATACATGAGATTTTCCAAAGATTTTAGGTGCATAATCTGAATATATACACTGAATAACTGCTTACGCAAATCATCAGGATTGGGATTTGTCATACAATTACCCGATTTGTGGGCCCAGTTACAATATCTGTGCATAAATATTACAAGTGAAATTTGAACTCTAAGCTCTTTTAAGACTGAACCAGAATATCTTTGGCTTAGTTTTCCATAACCTTTCCCATAAACTGCTAAATGGGTTCCAACACTAAGAGTGAGATGCTGCCTCTACTGAAGTCAATGGGAGTTTCACTATCAATTTTAATTGAGCCAGGATTTCACCACAAATTCATAGTTTAGACAAATATTCTTGCAATACATTACTTCTGATATAGTTTAAGAGAAAAGAAACAATTTTATGCTAATTTCTGCTTTTGCAGAATGGCCAGTATTCACGAAGACTATAATAATCCCTAAATTTGATGCAGCAATAATGGTAAAATATTAGGGCTATCAAGCGATTAAAAAAATTAATCTCACTGTTAAACAATAGGATGCCATTTAAATAGTTTACATTTTCAAATATATTGATTTCACTTACAACACAGAACACAAAGTTCTTTATATTTACTTTTGATTAAATATTTGCACTGTAAGAAATGAAATAGTATTTTTCAATTCACCTAATACCAGTACAGTAGTGCAATCTCTTTATCGTGAAAGTTTAACCTACAAATGTAGAATTATGTACAAAAAAACTGCATTCAAAAATAAAAAGGTAAAACTTTAGAGCCTACAAGTCCACTCAGTCCTATTTCTTGTTCAGCCAATTGCTCAGACAAACAAGTTTGTTTACATTTGCAGGAGATAATCTGCCCGCTTCTTATTTACAATGTCACCTCAAAGTGAGAACAGACGCTTGCATGGCACTTTTGTAGTTGGCATCACAAGATATTTATGTGCCAGATGCACTGAAGATTCATATGTCCCTTCATGCGTCAAGCACCATTCCAGAGGACATGCGTCCATGCTGATCATGGGTTCTGCTCGATAACCATCCAAAGCAGTGTGGACTGATGCATGTTTATTTTTATCATCTGAGTCAGTCAGTGCCACCAGCAGAAGGTTGAGTTTCTTTTTCGTGGTTCAGGTTCTGTAGTTTCCACATCGGAGTGTTGCTCTTTTAAGATTTCTGAAAGCATACTCTATACCTCGTCCTTCTCAGATTTTGGAAGGCACTTCAGATTCTTAAACCTTGGGTCATGTGACATAGCTCTCTTTAGAATCTCACATTGGTACCTTCTTTGCGTTTTGTCAAATCTGCAGTGAAAGTGTTCTTAAAAAGGAACATCATGTACTGGGCCATCATCCGAGACTGCTATAACATGAAATATATGGCAGAATGAGGGTAAAACAGAGTAGAGGACATACAATTCTCCCCCAAGAAGAGAAGTCACAAATGTAATTAATGCTGATTATGCTTGTTAAAAAAAATAATGCATGGAAGCATGTCTTCTGGTATGGTGACCGAAGCATGAAGGGGCACATGAATGTTTAGCATATCTGGCACGTAAAGACCTTGCAATGCTGGCTACAGAAGTGCCATGCGAATGCCTGTTCTCACTTTCAGGTGACATCGTAAACAAGAAGCAGGCAGCTTTATCTCCCATAAATGTAAACAAACATGTTTGTCTTAGCGATGGGCTGAACAAGAAGTAGGATTGAGTGGACTTGTAGGCTCTAAAGTTTTACACTGTTTTGTTATGGAGTGCAGTTATGTAACAACAAAAATAAAAATCGACATTTGTAAGTTGTACTTTCACGATAAAGAGATTGCACTAGAATACTTGTATGAGGTGAACTGAAAAATATTTATTTTGTTTGCCATTTTTACAGTGCAAATATTTGTAATAAACAATATAAAGTGAGCATTGTCTACTTTGTATACTGTGTTGTAACTGAAATCAATATATTTGAAATTGTAGAAAAACATCCAAAAATATTTAATACATTTCAATGGGTCTTCTATATTGTTTAACAGTGCAATTAAAACTGCAATTAATCACAGTAATTTTTTTAAATCGCAATTAATTTTTTTTTTTTTTTTAGATAATCATGTGAGTTAACTGCAATTAAAATATACAGTTGTATCAAGATATCCACAGAACACCTCAGGCCCTTGGAGAAAGGCGGCCTACTAAAATATGGTATTACTATTACAAAAGCAAAAGACTTCAAGAACTGCAGTAACATGATACATTTGTAGCAACTGGCTAACAGTCCTTACCTGTGTTATGCCAGATATCCTATCAGCTATTTTCCTCTTCTTACATACCTGTATTTATCCTCAAAAACATTTAAAAGACGAAGACTTTCTTCTTATCTATGACAGTATTAATCTCTGAAGTACAAATTGGTCAGCTGTAGAGCAGTGTGGTTTTATATACTATTTTTCTTACTCCAGGTACCCCAAAGCATTTTACAAACAAACAATGAATTATTGGGCAATTTGTTTACCAACATAATTACCGCACTGTTAACTCATCAGTAGTTTGTACATAAGACTTGGCTATTAGGACAGTTTTATTAAAAAGATTTTGATCAGACACTAGACCACCTATTCTTTTTTATATAGTTTCAGTGAGATATACCAGTTTCTATATACCACAGATGGGCAAGGATCTCATCTAAATGACACCATCTTTAATAGTGTAGTTCCCCCACTCCTTTTGTACTTGCACTGCAGTGTCATTGGTTTTTTTCAAACAGGTCTCCAGATATGAAACTTTCTATTACACTGCTCTTTGCCATTAAGCTACAGTAATTGTATTTCTGTAAAGTGAGATGGCACGAGAATAACAATAGGCTTATTTATTTTAGCAATGAAGGGGACTGGTTGCCTATTCACAGGAACTCTTGCCTCTCTGCTTACAACAAAAGATTGCATGCTAAGGGGGGTTACCTCTTCCCTACTCAACCATCAGCTTCTCAGTGTAGTGACAACAGTGTAAGATTGGTGAAGTGGCTGCAGGGGGGAGAAGGGATAGCTCAGGGTTTGAGCATTGGCCTCCTAAATCCATGGTTGAGAGTTCAATCCTTGAGGGGGCCATTTAGGGATCTGGGGCAAAAATCTGTCTGGTGGTTGGTCTTGTTTTGAGCAGGGGGTTGGACTAGATGACGTCCTGAGGTCCCTTCCAACCCTGATATTCTATGATTCAGCTCTTCTTGTTTAAAGACTGCAGTACCCATTTTATTCATTCTAGCATTGTGACCATTCCAGGTGGTCAGAAGCATTTCTTCCCACAAACAAATTGCAAAATAAATCCAAAAATGTGAGAGCTACAACTTGTATTGCTAAGGTAACTTTTGGTTATAGAAAATTGCAGAAAATTATTAGCTGTGACAGCAGCGGAGTGAAAGTTGCAAGGAAGAACATAAATCAGATTCCAAGCAGCTTTAGTACTGACTTAGTCATCATAAAAATAGCTTCACATTTTAACCAATAAAAGTTTTTCTTCCAATAAAACCATATTAGAACAGCATGGAAATTACTTTATACTCTTCGGTGGGATTCAGGCTGAGAGGTCACAAATATATTTTTTTAGATAGATGGCTATCACCATTTGCAGCCTCAAATATATTGGCTGTAATTAAATCTTATTGCCAATAACCGATTTTGGCTTCTTTTAACCTGTGTGGCATTAGAACATCTAAGAGCACAACAACATAGCAAAAATGTCTTACCCTCTCTCCTCCCACTTACCCGTCACACACTGCAGCTCAGCAAGCCTAAGGAGACAGTGTCCTAAAATCACCCTTAAATCTGCAGTTTGTATGTGGGAATAGGGGGAGCTACCCAAAGAGCTAGTAGTTCTGTAGCGATAATTATTAAATTCAAAATCATGAAGTAGGATGCCACAGGTGTTCTCTACTCTTACTTGTCAAAGCTGTCACTTGTTCTGATGAAGAAGTCCAATTTCTGCTTTGCATACTCTATAACATCAGAGTGAAGCTCCACACCATGGTTAACACCAAAAGGACCTGCAAGTTTAAAGAATGCAAACAAAATGGTTTTAAGGGCAATTGGATAAAGCCAAGCACAGCCGGTCCCTGTTACTTTCTCAACGTGTTTCAGATAAACTACTCCTTAAGAATGTTTCTACAATTTAAAATTTTTGTTTTGAGGTCTACACTTAGAAGTGCAGGACCATTTACTACTAGCAATGGCTAGGGCCTTGATGTGCAGCAACCTTTTGTGACTAGTGTGCTCCTACTTACACAGGAAATGGTAAGGTGGGAATGCTGATGTCTCAGATGTACCACTGCTATAGAACACAAAGAATCCACTATAAATCACTAAAGATTATTGCTATGGGAAATGACCAAAAATCAGCAAGAGTTACAATTCACATGGTAATTTTAGCTGGCTCTAGAAATCACTCATTACTATTACAGGAACAGTACTTGAATTATATTTAATTGAGTAATATATAAAAGTTTAAGCTTCTGACAGAGCAATCCTTTAAAGATATATCCTGAACCTAAAAAAAACCAAACCAATCTTTTAAAATGTTTTAGAATGATTTTTCCGCTCAAATTAGCATATTTAGAAGGGTCTTTTCAACAAGGGAAAGCAGGTTGGCTTAAAAACACCATGAGATGTGTTGCCAAATGCAACAGTTCCCACAAAATTAAAGATGTTTATGTTTTATTTTTCAGTTATAATAATCTTAGATTTACTAGTAAGTAACAATAGGTAAAATATTTCAGACTAAATATGGTTAATAAGTTGGAAACATCCGTTTGAACTGTAACTTTAATATATTAGAGTAATACTATGAGTGCAGCTCAGTTCCATGAAAACTAGGGAAAGACACTTACTTAGTATGCCATGAGTAAGATTTATTACTCTGTGTTACACCTGAAAGAACTTGAACATTACAGGAATCTGAACAGGGCTTATAACACCTTTGCAGTCCAGAAGTTACTACAGAGGCAATAATGGTTAGCAATATTCTGGTTCTTCTGAAATGCTGGGAGTCTAAATGCTACCAGAGGACAAAGGAGGAAGTACCATAGCCTTCAGAAGATTCTAATAGTTTAGGGAATTAATCTTTGATTGATTATTTTTTGTTTTGTTTGGAAGAGTTTGACTCCTCTGAATTAGAAACAGAACAGTCCCTGTGACCTACATATTTTGACAAACTGAATCCTTGCTTAATGTCATAACAAGTTCAATCCAGTTATGTCATGTGACTTTACATAACATGATTAAACGTAACAAAGAAAAATACATAATATGGCAATTTGCCTTCAAATATCTGAAAGGAAATTGTTGCAGAATTACAGCTATGCAGTTTTGCACAGTTTACGAGTCCTGCTATTAGGCACTGAAGACAATTGCCATATTTACATTATAACTAACGCTACACAAACCCCTCTATTATTTTGATATGAGACAGGCTTGCTAATTTTAAGGAAGAAATAGTTCAAAGGCACCTAAAGTTATAAGTGTTCATATTCTAATTAGCTTTGTCAAAGCTTGCTGCAAACCAATAAATAAGTTCCAGCTTCATGCCCACTCACTGGAAGTGGGACTAAGACTCAGTTCCGATGACACAAACATTTAAACAATTAAAATTTCCGACCCACAGGCAGGAGAGTAACGGGGCCCCTCCTGCTATTAGTAGCTGTACTGGAAGTCAGAAGCAGTGTGTAAGCACTGACTTTGGATTTCACTAGGATCAATGCAGTCTGAAATTTATTTTGACAGTTCTCCATGCAGAGTGATTATTACCACCATGAGAATGAGAGGGATTTGCTGCATTTTTATGTTCTGTATGATCAGCCACAGGTTTACATCCTGGAAGAGCTATTCTACTTACACATTTACTCCTGTGTTTGTGTCTGGAGGAGGCAAGGGGAAAAGAAGGTTGCTAACTGTGAGCAACCACCGCCACTGTTCTTATATTAAGACACAAGGCTATTTGCTAAATTGTATTTTGAAGCATCACTTTGCTTGCAATCTGGAAGTAACTAGAACTAGATACCAGGTTCTGATCTTACACTGGTATAAATCAGCAGTAACACCAGTGTGAGATCACAATCAGACCTTTTAAATGTATTTCAGGCTGGTTGTGGGGGATTAAGAATAAATGGGCACAGATCTAAAGATTCAGGGCCCTCCCTGGTCAAACTCAGTCACCATCCCACACAAACTTCTCTGTCTCCACTCCTGACACTGATCTTCCCCTTATGTGAGAGCCCAACAAACCTATGCACGTCAGTAGGAGGCCATGACAATCAGCTGTGCCCTGCATCACTGTCTGTTCTGAGTCATCACTCGGTTCCCCTGAATCCTGCTTAATTGGCCAAGTCTGATTAACATATTCTTTATCTGCTCTTAGACCGAATTTAAAAATCTTGAAATTAAAGAGAGGAATGTTTCTTACTACCATGAAAATAGAAGATAATGTAATCAATAATTAACTTGACAAAAGTTATTTACCCAAGATGAGTCCAACCATAGAACTCAGATAACCGGTGCCACTGCCCAGATTCAAGAACGACAATCCCGGCTGTAGATCCAAAGCTTCCATCACCTCGGAGTAAATGCACGGTGCAGAGAGATGAAAATTTCCATGTTTCCACGCCAAGTCTTTGTAAGCATTGTCCTTAAAATCATCAAGATAGTAGTCTGCTCGATCAATGGCACGGAATGCCTGCTCCACCAGCTCTGTTCGGATATACTGTGCTTCTTTCAGATTATCGATTAATTCATCATTATCTTCTCCTGCACTCACTGCACCTCCCATCTTCAACAATTTTTAGCAAGTTCTAAAACTAAATTGGGGTGGGGGAAGATGAGCAACAGAAGACATTTAACATCATTATAAGCGCTAAGGCTGTTGAACATAGAACAACTTAAAGTCCTAAAAATAAGACAACGCCTTTGCAAAGATATCAATGTAGAAACACTAGAACAGAATGTATACTCAAAAGCGTACTTTATTATAAAAATTATCAAATATTAAAAACAAAATCATGTACCTGGAGTTTCAGAATTACACACATGTTTTGGGGGAGAGGGGTAGGAAGGTCATAATATAATATTCACATTTTTGGTTGTATAATACTCTCCTCCAGTGACACCAACTTTTTACCACTATGTCAGTTACCATTTCCACTTGAATTGCTAAATAAGATTATGGGTTCTGGTTCCCATTCTTATTCATTGTCCCTTTTCCACTACAGAGTCCAAGCAATAATAATAAAAAATAAGTAATAAAAATATGTCCTGTGTTTGCCAAAATTCAAGGAACATCCAGATTCCCTGTTTGCAATAACACCAGAAGGGGGTTAATAGATTTAAAAAGAAACAGGCAGAAAAAAGAATCAGGGACCCTCCGAAATTGCCTGCAGTGAAAGGTGAAAGAAAATATAACAGGATGCTAAGTCCATGGACATACATTACCAAAAAGATGATAATCAAGAGGCACAGGCAGAAGTGGAGGGAAAAAAATATATATCCACCACCTCCTCAATAGAATACATACTTTCTTGTGGCGCAAGCTTCTGCAGCTCCAAGCATCACCTTCAGTGGACAATGCAATAGAATAGAGAGCAACTGTTGGAAAGAAAGTTCCTCAGAAGTGAGTGCAATTTCTCATTGTCTATTCTAAGAGTTAAGTGAGATCATCCCCCTCAGAAACTATTTCAACTCCATCCAGCCCTTACAAAATAATGACACTGCTGATATCACTTTTACAGACTCACAATTCATTCTGGGAAAAGAAAGCAAACCACTTACTCTATTTAGGAGAGAGAGTTTATAAAGTACATCTTCATCTTTTAAAGAATGAGTTACAGAGGGAAAGCACTTAATTTATAATTCCAAATTAATCTAGTTGTTTCCCACCCACTAAAAAGTTCCATTGCAGAAAGTACAATGCAAATTTTTATTTGCAGTGCTTTGCTGTGCTGTACTAACAATAACTGCAGAAGCAGCAGCTTTAGTGTTGCTTTCTAGATTCAGCAGATCTGCCCACAGCTAAATTGTCCTATACATTCAGCAAGAGAAAAATTACATACTTTACCAGTTTCAAAAGAAACAAAGGAGAAATTGCAGCAAGAAAATCTCAACACATGTATTCTCGGAGAGTACTATCCTGTCTGTTTGCAAACAGACATGAGGCATGATGAACTTCACTCAAGTTCTTAGGAAGGACCTTTAGCCTGTTTAATAAATGTATGCCTCCAAGTATACTAATCCATTAATAGTTTCTTGGATATTTCCCCCCACCCCTTTGGCAGGTAACAGGAATTGTCTACCGTCCCTTTTTCACCACAGTTTAAAAAAAAATCATTACACTATATTGCTAGTGAGAATGCCCAGAATCTAGAATATGTACATCAGCCAGTCTTATCCTGCAATTTTGTTTTCTTCTTAAATACCTATCAATTTCTTGTGACTGCTTGATTATAGTTTGGCTGATGCCTTTGGGTAGTATTTTACACAGATTAATTACTGTGTGTAGAAAATTCCTTCCATCTCTTAAGACCTTGTTTTTCTTGAGGTTTGTTTGTGCACACTATTTTCTTGAGTATGTTTATCTCCTTCTCTCCATTCAGGCCCTCTTTACACTATTAAAATCTCCATGTTTAAATACAATTGTGAAGTAGGGTTGTGGCCCTACCAGGGCTCTGCTGTGGCTCCCTGACAAGTTTAAACAAACTTTTTTGCTTCTTGTGCAACACGAGCACCACAACCATGTTTCAGAGCTGTGGCTTTATGGTCCATTACACACTAAAAACCATCATGAAATCTGACCAAGCTTTAGCCCAGTTATGGGGACATCAACAGTTCTCATCCACACTACAAGCAACAGTAATTTTGTAACCCGGTCAGGGGACAACCAAGTTGTAACAGTGTCCTCTAAGTTATACTGGTAGGGTAGAGGAGACTTTGAAATGGTTATTTCTGTAGCACAGACTGGTCTTCATTTTGTGGAAAACATCTGCTTCATATGCAGAATTTTAAACATACCCCATTTAAACTTCTCTTTTCCAATAATTACACATCTGTTTTCCTAAACTGCTAGCTAAAATCAAAGGTACCCCCCCTACACACACACACCTTTTAATACTCTAGTTGCACTCATCTGCAGTTCTTGTGCAGAGAACAGACTTCTGTACAGATCACAGTGTTACAGGTCTGGGCATTACTCTGGAGTGTGCATGCCACAATTATGATCACCATCAGAACACAGTGTAGTTACTGAGTTGTGTGCACTCCAGGAATGGTTACGCCACCCGCTATTTATATGGTGCCATGCTCACCTCTTCTGAGAAAAAGGAGAGTTTACAATGTGAGAAGCTATGTTCATATTCCAGGAACAAACAATGATATTTTAATGATTTATTACAAAGCAAATAGAGTTAAATGCACTGTTTGTAAGCTCACAAAGAAACAAGACAGGTAAACTCAGCTTTCTGACAACTGCCACAGACTCCACAGCACACTTTGCAATGAATAATAAAAGGCAGCTAAACTGGTACTGAAGATCAGAGGGGGAGCCGTGTTTGTCACTTTTTACAGATCCAGACTAAGAGTCCTGTGGCATCTTATAGACTAACAGAAGTATTGAAGCATGAGCTTTCATGGGTGAATACCCACTTGGTCAGACACATGAGACTGAGTTACTCCCCTCTCACTGATCGTCCAATAACTCTCCCCAAAACACTCACTCTGCACCCCATTGTTACTTCCACTACAAGACCCCAATGCAGGTCACTGATGTGTGTGTGTGTGTGTGTAATAAACACTGCTGTGCATCGCCCTCCCTCGTACCCACAGCGCCATTACTCCACAGCTCAGGATCGCTCCTGGCAATTTAAATAATCAGCGATCAACTCAGCACTGAAGAGACAGGGGCCTCGGCAACAATTTTTTTTGGGGGGGGGGGGATGTTGCCAGGTTATCCTGGGGGGCCTCCCACATTGTGCAGGGAACCCGAGCAGCCGCCCCCGTATTATTATAGGGTCGCTGCTGCAGCAGGTAGCGAGGTGAGCAGGGCCATGTTATTAGAGGGCGCTGGGGGGGGCTGCCCCACTGAGAGGGAACCGCGGAGTACTGGGGGCCCCCAGCCCCCCTCTCCCCCCCAGCAAGGGGCTGCAAGGGAGGGGGGAGGGGGCTCCGGGCTCCCCTCCCCCACCCGGGGCCTGAGGGGGAGGGGCCCCGTGAGGCGAGGGCGGTTGGGGGCCTGCAGCGCTCGGCCCAGAGAGAGCGGCCGCTTCAGGGCGGGGGGGGGCAGGCAGGCGGGAGGGGGGGGGGGCTCTACCTGGGCGCGGGGGCAGCGGTTCCCCCCCCCGCCGGGCCGCCTCTCCTCAGCCCTCCGGCTCCGGCGGGCAGCTGTAAACACTCACCCAGCTGAGAGCCCCCGGGCAGCGCCAGTGCGCAGTCGCGGAGCGGACCAACGGCGCGGCTACCGCGGGGACGGCGGATTGGGAAATGGGATATACCATTGTAGCACCGCGATAGGGAACGGAGCGCTGAGGTCCCAGCGTGGGGTGACAGGTGTGGGAATGTACCACTCCAGAAAGGGGGAGCCCGGTGTGGGAGTGTCTCACGCGGGTGGAGGAGAGGGGAGGGCAGGTGCCTGTGACAGAGGGACCAATAGCTCTGGTTACTGCCCTAGTAGAAAAGGGCCCTTGCAGGGCCTTAGTGAGAGCTCACCCCCCCACATGGACTCATCCATCACCTTTCCCTGCACCACCCAAAATACAGGGAACACTGAACCCAGATCCCAGCTCTGCTAGGTCCTCTTAACCGCTGCCCCGGCACAGAACTCCACCACCACAACACACCTCAAAAGGCACAAGCCTGGCTTAAAAATCAAGAGTTGCTTTGGGTTTTTTTAAACAGAACATTTGGGGTTCGTTTTGTTTGCACTCTGGTTTTAGAGATTTTAGGCTGCACCGACATCACGGGTTCAAGCTTTTTCTCTGCCATGACCCGGGCTGGAAAGAATCTTACTGTTAAAAAAAATGAAGCCTTGAGATTCCGACCTATGCACGTGATTGCAGGAGCTGAGGCTTCAAGGAAAACATCAAAGATCACCAGACTCGTGATAAAATCACCAGAGTTGGCAACACTGCCCTGCCCAGCTCCCTGAGTTAGGCTCTGTTTAGCGTGATGCTTGCTGGGTGTTGGCTGCTGGACTGCATTGCCCCCTTGAAGCTGGAAGCAGCCAGCCAGCCAGCGTGACGAGGGGTAATTGCTCAGGTCTAGACTGCAACTGAGTCTGAGGGGCACATTGACTGGGGCCTATCTATAGCAATTAGCAAACGTGGTAATAAAAATGGTTGTGTGGCTAAACTGAGCCAAGCCTGCTATGCTGAAAGTTTATCCCCAGGTGTTTCTGGGACGGCTTGTGGACCTGGTGCTAACGGGAGCCCTATGGTTTGATTGTGATTCATTTTTTGTGGAAAGAACAGGAGTACTTGTGGCACCTTAAAGACTAACAAATTTATTTTAGCATGAGCTTTTGTGAGCTACAGCTCACTTCTGTAGCTCACGAAAGCTCATGCCAAAATAAATTTGTTAGTCTTTAAGGTGCCACAAGTACTCCTGTTCTTTTTGCGGATACAGACTAACACGGCTGCTACTCTGAAACCTGCCATTTTTTGTGGAGTTAATCTCTGCCCACACTGTACTGCCACTGAATAGGGGCTTTCAGTGTGTGACCTTTCACACCCTTGGTTTTGTGTGTTTCCTGCATACCCTCTCTGGATACTTTTGCAGTGTAGAGCCAATGGCAGGTAGTTTCAATTTCAGCTCCTCAAGTTTCTTGGCCATGAACCCAGCTTTATAAAGAAGAAGAATAAAGATAGTGGAAGATCTAGAATTCCTAAAGAGACTTTTTGAGGCTTACTGAATAGGAGTGGGACTAAGCCATAACATTGCTGGATGTTATGGGCAAATTCGTCCCTGCTGGAGCTAATGGCCTTATTTAGGACCAGTTGAAACTACTCTGGAACCTCCAGCAAATAGGCCTTTGTCAGTTGTCTGTTTGCCTTCACAATGCATGTGTGCCTTTTCCTTTTCACTTGCCATGAACAATGTAATGAAGATTGGTTGGGCTGGGTACGTTTGGTTTTTGGAGCCAAGGGAGGAGTGAATAAGTAGACCAGGTTTGTGGAGCTAGATAGGAAATAAACTATAGAGGTTTCCTGTTAAAAGTGAGGGATGGTGATCTGCTTAGGAAATATCCTGATTCCCCAGGGGACTCTATCCCCCTTCAATTCTCAGTCAACCCAAAGTGACCCATACTGGAACACAAGCAGTTGGCATCACACTAGCATAAACTGATCTGAGAGGCCTCTGAGACTGCAGCTCTGGCAGCATTGGCTGAACTGGCCTTGATCATATTTGCTGCTTCAAGTAATTACAATCTGTACTTAGAGGGAATACAGTGTCTGGAAAAGACATACGTTGATTTAAGCAGCTTTGAGACTTGTACCAAAAAAGAATAATATTACTACTTTCAGACACAACAAACCCACACTGGAAGGGGCATACAAAAAGAAATAGCTCCCAAAAGTGAGATTTGAACAAGAGAAAGTGAGTCAGCATCTGGGATGTATTTATGCTTTAAGATGATTATCCTAGCTGCCTTCATTATCATTATAACAGCAGATCCTGTGTGAATATGCACAGGGTAATACTGTGGATGTCTGCACTTTCATTTCACAGAAGACAGCTGCCTGAGAGAATGGGGCTATTTGTGTACTGTGAACAGTGAAACTCCTGGCTGCTGATTCAACCAAAATAGGACACAGGGGTTGTGCTCTGCCTCTTTGTGTTTACTAGTGGCTGCTCTCAACAAGGGGGGGGGGGGGGGCAATGCAGTTGAAACCAGCAAACATTAAACAGATACTAAACTTCTTTCACTTACGATTAGTGACCAGCTAATGAATGATCTAATGATTTCACCTTTCTGAGGCTTGGTTTCCCTCCCCACTAGAGCTGGGTGAAAAATGCCAATTATTTTTTGCAGGAAATTTCAAATGTTTTTTTCATTTGGGTAGAAATGTCTCATAAAAGCTTTTGGGGGTTTTGAGAACTTGTGATGTAGACAGAATGGAACTCATGTGTGTGACGGGTTGGACCCCTTGGGAAGCCACCTGATGTGCTGAGATACCACTACCTGTTCTGCTAGCATGGGCCCCCTTTAACCTCTCTTGCTGAGCCAGGCTCTTAAAATCTCCTCTAACACACACACAGGCAGGGCCACACCCAACTGCAGATCAGCCTTGGGACAACTCAGTTTAAGGGACTTGCTCCAGCACTCAGATGTCCCCCTCCCTTGGAGTACAGACCCAAAGATATATTATATTTGCCTCTTCCCTCAGTGTGAAAGAAGGTATGCACAATTTTTCGCCCTCCCAGTTAGAAATCACATCAACTGGGTTGTATTATAAACCAGAAATAAATGTATTAACTATAACAGATGTGTTTTAAGTAGTTAAGGAGGTAGCAGACAGAACAGGGCTGATTACTAAGAAAATAAAACAGATCACGCAAACTAAGCTTAATACACTAAAGAAACTGGTTACATGTAAATTCTCACCCTAATTGTGATTCTAATAATCTTCTTCACAGGCCAGACACCCTTCCAGCCTGGGCCCAGTTCTTTCCCAGTGTTCAGTCTTAGTTGTTTCTAGCAGTCATCTTGCATGGGGTAACAGGGGAGAACTGACGACCTGGATTACCTCACTCCCCACCCTTAAATAGGATTTGCATAAGACCGGAGTCCTTCGTTACCTAGTTTGACCCCCTTTCTCTTACAGTGGAAAGTTACAAGAAGTCCCAGGTAATGTTTTAGTATCAGGTGACACGACCACCTGACCCTATAGGGCCCTTGTAGCCATTCTTCACAGGTTGGCCCACAGGGTTCACAGGAAGACTAAACTCTTTTGCAGTCCATTGTCCTTGTTGATGGGCCATCCGCCCTGTCTGGCTTTTCCAATGTTGTACCTGAAGTGTTGGCAGTGGGCGTCATCTAAAGAAGCATAGTTGAAATACAGATACATATATTATATATATATATATACACACACACATATATACACAATATTCCTAATTTCAGGTACAGAAATGATACAGGCATACAAATAAGATAATCTCATTCAGTAAAACATAGCCTTTTCAATGATATCTCACATGAGCCATCTTGCATAACGTATCTCTCAGTTATGTCATACTTATGATATGAATATATATTCATAAAGAATATGGAATGACACATCACACTGTGGACATGCAAAGATTGATATTTACCTACCACTGTGCCCTCAATGGGGTCCATGACTCAATGAGTTAGAGAAAGGGGTTCATCCTGATAGGTTGGTTTGCTTCTTCTGAGGGCAGCACAGGGAGAATCAGAAAGAGTTTGGAGGCCCCATCTGGGAACTCCCAATTCTGAACACTCCTGGGTTTATTTACCAATTTCTCTCAGCCTTTCATCAGCATGCCAGGTAAGTTGCTGCGCAATGTGGAGATGAGCAAGACCACTGAAATTCATCCAGGGCAACATGCAGTGTGAAGGCAACTAAGTAGGATGCTCACTGCCTTCTGGCCATCACCGAATTTCCCCGCTACAGATGAGCTGTAAGGTCATTAGACTGTGCAGGCAAGAGTGGGCAGCATGGCCATGGGGAGGAGCCAGGCGGAACAGCAAGTTTCTTTCCAAAAGGAACACGTTAGTTTCTGCACTTCAGGCATGAAGCAATATTAACTCCCAATGTCCATGCTGTGAAGAGAACACACTCAGGGGCTAACAGACAGGACTAACGAAAGAGCCCTGCATGTCTGTGCAGTGTTATAAGCCTTCGGGGCATCGAAATTTAAGCATCATCTATGACAATTACTTGCTTTGCACATTCATGTGTTGTTCTTTTCCCCAGTGAAAAAGCTGCATTTTTGGGGTCCCCTTATTACACCCTTTGAAATTGTGGCTCTTTTTGACCTGTTCTCAAATATTCCTCTCAGGTTACAGCATATGTACTTTAGTATGTTTATCATGCAGTTAGTGAAAAAAGATAATCGCAAGCAAAGACTGCTACTATCACTTTAAAAACGCCACATAAGAGGCCAGAATGTTGAATTTTATATACGTTTCTGACTTCATGCGTCTAAAACTGATGATTCTTTTGGCTACATCCTTCCATGCACTCCTTGCCTGCAGCCTTATAGCTCACTTGGGGCTTTGTTCATGAGTTATGGTCAGCAATACAGTGTTCATGAAATCCTTAGTCTGTGTTGTTTGCATGTGCATCCAGGAAGCCTTCTCTCTCTTCCCAGCTTTTAAACAGTCCTGTCAGCTTCTGACACTGGAAAGAACAAGTCTTTCCAAAGCGCTAGTGCAGAGCTAAATGAAGATGGCCGAGTGATACTGTTAAATCAGAGTATTTATTTTGTTGGAGATTTACCACCAGGTGTCACCATCAGTGCAGACATTGATATTAAGGGAGTGAACAAGCACAAACCAGGGCCCAATCCCTTTACTTTACTTGTGTGAGTAATCCTTACACAAGTGGTTCCATTGTAATCAGCCAAGGTGGTCTGCATCCTGTCCTTACTGCTACAAAGAGTCCTGCTGAAGTCACTACGACAACTCCTGGGAGTAAAGACAGGGGTGTTGGAACAATTTGTATCGTAAGGGTGCTGAGAACTATTGAACCAAACTGTAAACCCTGGATATGATGGAAACCACTTCAAGCCAAGGGGTGTGGTAGTACCTCCAGCACCCTAGTTCCAGTACCTATGAGTAAGGACTATTCAAGTACATAAGGGTTGCAGAATCATCAAGCCACGTGATGGATTTTTTCCTGTTTCCTTTGTTATTTTGCAACATGCATCCTGTGCAAACATCCACATTCTAGTCAGTGCCGTAGTTTAATCACCCCCCAGATGGGCACACGTGTACATTGAAATACAGCTTTGTACTCATCAACGTTATGACTGCAAACTGCCTCAGACACACCTGCCATACCTCTCTCCCCCGGAGTTTGTTTCTACTAAGGATTCGATCGTGCAGCTCTTAATCAGGTGAGGAGTTCCTTTAGGTGGGGGCGGGAGGGGGGGAGAAAGGGCTCTGTGAGTAGCAATAATCTCTGCAAGGTGTATGCAGTGATAATTACTGGGTCAGGAAGAACACTGGATATATCTGATTCTTCACTGCCTCAGACCTGGCATAGCCATTTGCACTTGGGAAAGGGAGCATAAAATGCAACCATTCTTGTTTGGTAGCATAGTATGCCCACTTTGTAGAAGGGTAAATGGCTATACAGGGTGCATTGCAAAGGATATTCAGACCCTACCGTATGAACATACAAGCCATGGCCCCTGGCTCCAGGACTACACTTCTCTGTGGTCTCCCAACTCATTTTCATTTGTGAGCAATAAAAATTATGTATTGTTTGTATTGCAATAGTGCCTTGAAGCCCTAGATATTGACCAGAACCCCACTGCGCTAGGCAATATTCAAACAGAGAGATAATCCTTGTCCCAAAGAGTTTACAGTCTAAGTATAAGCTGAGAGGCAACAGGCAAGTGCTACAAACTACTGGGGGAAGCACAAAGAAACAATGAGACAACATGATAAGCAGCAATCACAGCACAGCAAGTGTTAGAAAGTAGAGCCCAAAAGAATGAAATCACGCTTAAACACAGATCTAAGCCATGGCAACAGAGTAGCATTGTGCTGAACAAACAAATATAAATCCATAAATTGCGCATCACAATGTCTTTTCAACTGCAATATTATTTTATCTGGTGAATGGTACTGTTCCTTTAAATATTTAGGGCCAGATCCTTAGCTTGTATAAATCGGCATAGCTCCATTGAAGTCAACAGACAGGGCCGGCTGTAGGCACCAGCAAACCAAGCACGTGCTTGGGGCGGCACATTTTTAGGGGCGGCATTCTGGCCATCTTTTTTTTTTTTTGCTTCGTGCGCGGGGGGGTGCTCTGGGGCCGCGGCGGTTGCCCGCACCTTGTGGCTGGGCTGGGCAGGCTCCGAGCGGGGGACACTTGGGCTGGGAGCCACCCCGTGAGGCACATGGAGCAGCTGGCAGGTGCTGCAGGGCGGCTGCCCCCCAGCGCCGCAGCCGGGGCTGAGCAAAGCGGCCCGAGCTGCCCAGGGACTGCGGCAGGGCAGCCAGAAACAGCAGCAGCAACGGGGCCATAGAGGGCGGAGTGCTGCCAGGCGGGGCCCACATCCCGCTCTCCCGGTCTCCGCTCGCCCTGGGGCTACCCTGCACCAGCACCTCAGCCCCCTGCTGGGGCGGTCCCCCGGCTCTGCCTTCCCAGGTCCTGGCTGGTCCTGGAGGCAGGAGCCCTGGCTGGAGGGACCCTGGGCAGAGGCGTGGCCTCGGAGCCCCACTGCTTACCCCGACCTTGCCAGCGCCAGAGGCGAGGGGGGAGTGGGCGGAGTCAGCACTGGTGGCGGGAGAGAGCCCAGGGCTGGGGTGGGGGGGCAGCCAAAAATTGTTTTGCTTAGGGCAGCAAAAAACCTAGAGTCAACAGAACGACCTCGGTTTACACTAGCCGAGCATCTGGCCCTTAATATTAGCTACCATGTTAAAGGAGACACTGGGGAAAGTCTTGAAGGACTGTCTCAGTTTTTACTCAGGCCTTGCTCAGGCAAAACTCTTTCTGGAATCAGTGGGCAAGGATTTGATGATTCAGCTCAATATCTGTTAGTTCAGAATCATCTCGCATTATTCTTTCCTCTTTTCAACATGAATTCCCATTTTTACTTGAGTTTAATTACATCTCTGAAATCCATACAGGGAAGTCAGCCATTCTTGATTAATAGTCTTTTAGGTGGTTCTGATAAGAACGTATCATCAGCTACTGAGCTAACAAGCCCAGATGAACAGTTTGTATCAGAAGACTAATTCTATTAGCACTCCTCATTGTCGGGATTCTACTTTGAATTAAAAGCTGAGAGGGGAAAAAATATAGAACTTGGCCGCCAAGTCAGTGGTATTCAGCTTCTTAGCAAGAATCTTCTGGATGCTATTATAGCTGACAAAATCAGAATTCAATGTGTTCTTTTTCTGGCTGAAACTTCTACTTATTCTTGGCTGAGTGTGATAACATCTAGAAATAAGAGCAGAGCTGAATGATGGTATTAAGTAAAATTAAAGATGATCTGATGGCATGATATTGGTGTAGCTCCTCTGTAACTTGCCCCACTCTCATTAGATGTACACAGGAGTACTAGTTTATTAAGACAAATAAGCATCTGACGTTCAAGAGGAGGAATCTGAGGGTATGTCTATACTGCAATCAAATGGTATGACTGGAGCTCGAGTAGACATACCAGAGCTAGCTATAATTTAGTTAGTTTGCGTATCAGAGCAGTGAAGCTGCAGCAGGAAGCACTTCAGCACAGGCAGTACAAACCCACCCAGAACCCTGGGTAACTCCTTGCTGGGCTAGCTTGCACTTAAGCCTGTGTTGCTGTGGCTTCTCTGCTGTGTTTCACTGAGCTAGTTCAGTAAGCTATGTTTACTCACACTGCATTCATACCCCATGACTGTAGTATAGACATATCCAGAGACAGTCTACACTGGAAGGATGGTCTCAGGGAGAAAGCTGGGTGTAAGACCCTACAGAAACGTTTCTCCACTCTTTCTTTGTGACAATAAAAATATCAGGTATGCAGTGCCATCCATTACTAAAGAACCCAAGCCCCTTTGCAAGCTCAGTTTAATATAATATATATATTTCCTTTCTGTAGGCCCAGGTCTGCTGACCTGACCTGATGTCCCGGGAGGTGTGCTGCCTTCCTGGAGCCTGGGTCCAAGACGTTACAGAAAAGTTGCCAAAGCTCATCTGTCCCTCTGATCACTATCCCATGCTGCTCATTCATGTGGGCATTAATGATACAGCCAGGCCTGACCCTCAGCAGATCAGCTGTGACTACAGGGCTGTGGGAGGAAGGGTGAAGAGGTCAGGGGTACAGGTTGTGTTTTCATCCATCCTTCCAGCTCAGGGTGAGGGCACAGGCAGGGACACACACATCTTGGAGGTGAATGTGTGACTGCTCAGATGATGTCGAGTGTAGGATTCTGGCTTCCTCGACCCTGGGGTGCTGTTCTGGGAAGAAGGTCTGCAGGGAAGAGATGAGGTCCAACTGACCAAGAAGGGGAAGAGCATCTTCACACATTGACTCACCAACTTAGTGAGGAGGGCTTTAAACTGGGTTCAAAGGGGGCAGGTGACAGAAGCCCACAGGTAAATGTTTTTGAAAAGGTGACCTCAACAGAGAGTTAGATGTTAGACAGGATGTGAAAAACGACAGAAGGGTCATAACAGCGACCAGATGGAAATCAGTGGGGGAATCTGATCAACATCTTAGATGTCTGTGCAGAAATGTACGGAGTATGGAGAATAAACAGGAAGAACTGGAAGTATATTACATAAGCTAAATGATTACTTAATTGGCATCACAAAGACTCGGTGGGATAACTCTCTTGATTGGAATACTGGGATAGAGTGTTCAAGAAGGACAGGTAGGGTAAAAAGGGAGGAGATGTTGCATTATTCATCAAGAATATATACCCTTGTTCTGAGGTCCAGAAGGAGGAGGGAGGCAAACCAGTTGAGCATCTCTGGGTAAATATACAAGAGCTAAAAAAATAGGGGTGACATCATGGTAAAGGTCTGCTATAGAGCACCAAATCAGGAAGAGGAGGTGGTTGAGGCATTTCTAGTACCAATAACAGCAATATCAAAAACACAAGACCTGGTAGCAATGGGTGGCTAACTATCCAGACATCTGTTGGAAAAGTAATATGACAAAACACAAATTTTCCAATAAGTTCTTGGAATGTATTAGGGACACCTTTTTGTGCCTGGAATTGGAGGAAGTAACCAGGGTGACAGCCATTTTAAACTTGATTCTGACCAACAGGGAGGAATTGATAGCAAATCTGAAGGTGGAAGGCAGTTTAGGGGAAAGTGATTGTGAACTGATAAATTTCATGATTCTAAGAAAAGGAAGGAGTGAGAGCAGCAGACTTAAAAAAAACCCACTGTAAGCCGGGCGGCCTTGGCTACTGCCGGCGGCGGCGAGGGAGGGGCCCCCTCCCTCTTACTGGTTGAGGTCCGTGGCGCGCCCCTCGGGAAAGGGGTGCCGGCAGGAGTCTATAGCGCGCCCCTCTAGCAGGGGAACGCTGGCAGTAGTTCGCAGCGCGCCCCTCAGGCGGGGGAGCGCCGGCAGGAGTTTTTAGCGTACCCCTCTAGCAGGGGAACGCTGGCAAAGGTTCGCAGCGCGCCCCTCAGGCAGGGGAGCGCCGGCAGGAGTCTTTAGCGTACCCCTCTAGCAGGGGAACGCTGGCAAAGGTTCGCAGCGCGCCCCTCAGGCAGGGGAGTGCCGGCAGGAGTCTTTAGCGTACCCCTCTAGCAGGGGAACGCTGGCAAAGGTTCGCAGCCTGCCCCTCAGGCAGGGGAGCGCCGGCAGGAGTCTTTAGCGTACCCCTCTAGCAGGGGAACGCTGGCAAAGGTTCGCAGCGCACCCCTCAGGCAGGGGAGCGCCGGCAGGAGTCTTTAGCGTACCCCTCTAGCAGGGGAACGCTGGCAAAGGTTCGCAGCGCGCCCCTCAGGCAGGGGAGCGCCGGCAGGAGTCTTTAGCGTACCCCTCTAGCAGGGGAACGCTGGCAAAGGTTCGGGTACATGCACCTCGGGTTCGGTCGGATAGACCGCGGCGGGCAGCTCCAGGTCCCCCAGAGGCTCCGGGTCCTCCGGTCCCTCGTAGCAGTCCGCGCCGGGCAGTCCCACGGCGTCCCGTCCGCTCTCGGGTTCGGGCTTCCCTGGGTTCTGCGCCTCCCCAGGGTCGGCAGCCAGGTTGGGAGGGAGCAGCGCGGCGTCTGCGTCCCCCCGTTGTGCCGCGCTGACGGGGCAAAGGGCCCTGCCCTTTGTACCCCTTCCTCCGCCCCTCCCGCAGCTGGGGACGGAGTGAACTCGCCCTGGCCCCGCCCCCTCCGGCGGAGAACGCGGCGGTTTCCACTCCGGGTCGGCGGGGAGCCCCCCTGGCTCCCTACACCCACAGATCTTGACAAACTCAGAGAACTGGTAGGTAAGGTCCCATAGGAAGAAAATTTAAGGGAAAAAGAAATTTAGGAGAGTTGGCAGTTTCTCAAGGAGATAATATTAAAGCCATAAGTGCAAACTATTCTGATGCACAGGAAAGATAGGAAGAATAGTAAGAGGCCAATGTGGCTCCATCAGGAGCATTTTGTTGACCTGAAGATCAAAAAGGAATCCATTAAGTAGAAACATAGACAAATTGCTTAGGAGGAGTATAAAAGAATAGAACAAGCATGTAGGAACAAAATCAGAAAGACTAAGGCACAAAATGAGTTACACCTGGCAAAGCTATAAGAAGAGTTTCTTTAAATACAGTAGGAGCAAGCAAAACATGAAGGCAAGTATAGGCCCTCTACTTAGATGGGAAGGAGAGCTATTAACTGAGGACATCAAGAAAGCTGACGTGCAATGACTTTTGCTTCAGTCTTCACTAAAAAGGTTAACGGTGACCAGATACACAACACAATTAATATTAACAACAAGGGGGAAGGGACGCAAGCCAAAACAGGGAAAGAACAGTTTAAAGAATATTTAGATAAATTAGATGTATTCAAGTTGTCAGGGCCTCATGAAATTCATCCTGAAGCAATCTTAGAACTATTAGCAAGTATCTCTGAGAACTCCTGGAGGACGGGTGAGGTCCCAAAAGACTGGAGAAAGGTGAAAATAGTGTCTATCTTTAAAAAGGGAAATATAGTAGACCTAGGGAATTATATACCAGTCTGCCTCATTTCAATACCTGAAAAGATACTGGAACAAATTATTAAGCAATCAATTTGTAAGCACCTGGAGGATAATAGGGTTATATGGAATAACCAGCATGGATTTGTCAAGAATAAATTATGCCAAACCAACCTAATTGACAGATTGCTGGCCTAGTGGATGGGGAAAAGCAGTAGACGTGACTGATCTTGTTTTTAGTAAGGCTTTTGACACAGTCCCACGTGAAATTCTCATAAGCAAACTAGGAAAACATGGTCCAGATTAAATTCATTTAAGGTGGGTGTACAAGTGGTTGAAAGACAATATGCAAAGAGTAGTTATCAATGGTTTTCAGTCAAACTGGGAGGGCATATCTAGTGGGGTCCTGCAATGGTCAGTCCTGATCCCGTACTAGTCAATATTTTCATTACTGACTTGGATAATGGAGTGAAGAATATGCTTATAAAATCTGCTGATGACACCAAGATGGAAGGGGTTGCAAGAACTTCAGAGGACAAGATTAGAATTCAAAATGATCTAGACTTGAATTGACAAGAAAAAATTCAATAAAGACAAGTGCCAAGTACTTCACCTAGGAAGGCAAAATCAAATGTGTAACTACAAAATGGTGGTAGAACTGCCGAAAGGGATCTGGGGGTTACAGTGGATCACAAATTGAAAATAAGTCAACAATATGACGCAGTTGCAAAAAAGGGTGATATCATTCTGGGGTGTATTAAAAGGAGTATCATAAGTAAGACACATTTGTCCTGCTCTCCTTGGCACTGGTGAGGCCTCAGATGGAGTACTGTGTCCAGTTCTGGATGCCACACTTTAAGAATGGAGTGGACAAATTGGAGAGAGTCCAGAGGAGAGCAACTAAAAAGAATAAAAGTTTTAGAAAACCTGACCTGTGAGGAAAGGTAGAAAAAACTAGGCATGTTTAGTCTTGAGAAAAGAAGACTGAGGAGAGACCTGATCACAGTCTTCAGATATATTAAGGGCTGTTATAAAGAGGATGGTGATCAGTTGTTCTCCATGTCCATTGAAGGTAGGACAAGAAGTAATGGGTTTAATTTGCAGCAAAGGCGATACTAGGAAACACTCTCTAACTATAATGGCAAGTAAGTTCTGGAATAGGTTTCTAGGGGAGGTTTTGGAATCCCCATCATTGGAGGTTTTTCAGCAGGTTGGACAAACACCTGTCAGGGAAGATCTAGGCTTACTTGGTTCTGCCAGTGCAGGGGGCTGGACTTGATGACTTCTTGAGGTCCTTCCAGCCGTACATTTCTCTGATTCTATAATTCTAGTGCCCTGTACTCTCGTGCTCCTGGGCCAGCATATCAGCCACTAAGGGCTTTTCCAACCAGTGTAGCATAAAACAGCCCCAGAGTAAAAGTGGCATTAAGACACCTATTCTCCCAGGTCCAGAGCCAAGCACAGCTTGGCTGGATCCAAGGTTCTCTCCTCCAGTAGTTCACTTTGCTTGCATCCTTCTCTCACAGTTGTGCAGGAGCACGACAACCAGGCACCATCTGTTGTGCTATGCAGAAGGACTTGTGGGACTGACGCTCTACGGACAAAGAGAACGCTGCTCTGCAGTCCAGGATTCCTTATCATTCCAAAGGCCCTTGCTCCTTTCTTTGTGGTGTGCTACTCACAAATGACATTGAACAAGCCATCGTGTCATGTGCAGAGGCAGATTTTCAGAGCCATCAGCGGGAAGTGGGTTATTATAAAACATAGGGACAGCCATTAGAGCTTCCTTCTGTTTATGTAACGGTGATAGCCCATGCTTAATTTGTAATGAATGAGGTGCCAGGGCTCAAGCTATTAGGTGCCGGGGCTCCCACCATTTTTTTTTTTACTTTCATAACTGACGCAGCAAGCCCACAAGTGCCGGGCCTATCAACTGCCAAGCCTAGAGGTGCCAGGGCTCAGTGCTGGCACAAATTAAGCCCTGGTGATATCATTTTGTTGAGCTGTCAGAGATATCTTGGCCTCCTTCTCCACTCATTCATACTGGTTTATACCAGCGTAATTCCACAGGTCTCAGTGGAGTCATTCCCGATGTGCCTGATCCAAAACCCATTAAAGTTCCTGGGAGTGGAGAATCAGCCCCCCCCGTATTTTGTCATTTGCTAGTGGAATCCCCACAGCTAGACATCTAATAAGATGGACAGTCCACAGCGTCACATTTAGTAATTAAATAGCATAAAATCAGTAGCTAGATTAACAAACAGAGTCTACTTAGCCTGGAGAAGTCTATGGGGTGAAGAGAGAAAACTGTTTGCAAAATATTTATTAATGGCTGGGGATGAAGTCATTCATTTAATAACTACCATTACTTGGGCTCTTACAGTTGTTAGCAGTCAGAAGGTTGCAGAAGATTGGGTGGGAAATTTACCGCTTTCCTGCTGGGAAGAGTCTTTCCCAGGAAAGCTGGAGTCCAGCTCCCATCTGTCACCCCATTATCCTCTTCATAGATACTGAATACATTAACATGCTGCTTATCAAAACAAAACAAAATTTCTGCTGTCCAAATGGTGACATTCTGAGAAATTTAATGAGGGCACAGTCCTTTGTGTGTAATACCATCTCAAACAGCTGTAGACATGAATGCAAAACTCTTTGTTAATGCTATCCAAGTTCTCTGAACATCCATTCCACAATAAACACAGAACCAGGAGATCAATAGAAGCTCAAGCATCCTTCTCTTTGGCTAGCTGCGGTTCTGCAAAGTTTTGAGATGTGTCAGAATCTCCCTTTTCAGTGATTTCTCAGTGGGGTGTTATATTTGCAGAATAGGAACATGAATATTATTTCAGTCCCTGCTGCGATTGGTCATTGGGAAGCTTCCATGGTCCCAATCAGGACTTAAAACCATGCATCTTCTGGAGGCTGATTATGGAGGGAGTCCTCTGATTAGCATTCCTCCCTGCTGGCCACTACAACTTGCCGTTATGCTACGATGTATGAGACCGTGCACATTTCGCATCATGGGGCAACATAAAGGTTTCATCTGATAAAGGTGCAAACACATGTATGTAATTTAAACAAATCTCTAGCCTGTCCTGTTAAAAAACATTTATATATCTATATCTATATATATTGCACATTACAAGCACAAGAATCAAACCTCTGAGGAGGTCCAAGAAAGCATGCAGAATGTTTTCCACATCCAGGAGGCTGTTCCACTGTATCTTCTGCTTCCTCTGGTCATTTGAGAGTTGTTGACTTATTTGGAATCTTCTGCTATTGATTCTGCTTTGCAGCCTGGACAAAATTCAGGGACACTTACATGTTTCTCTGTGTCTGAGTGAATGTAGGAGAAATAGCACGAGGAGTGCAGAAAATGATAAGAGGTTCACTCTCCTACTTAAAGGCGTTGTGCTAAAGGCGACAAAATGAGGGTGGTGGGAAGCAGATAATTTGGCAGCTTCTCTGCAGGGGCAGTTTTCATGGTACTTTCAAGTTTCTTTCTTTAATCCTTCCTCAGAGCGTATTTTGAAGCTCAGAACCTGCAGAGAGCATGAAATCAGAATGAATCCGGGGATCCCTAGTCACACAGCACATGCTGAGGCAAAACAAAAATGGGAACCCCAAGTGTCGTGTAATTTTCCAGGAAGCAACAATGAAGTCAAGAGGAGAATGAACACTGGGCCATGCTACCAGATCAGCTGGTAGAGTGGCACCATCTATCTTCTTCCCTAATAAAGGAGGTGTTGATTGGAGTCAGCCCTTAGGATTTGCAGATGTAGCTGCAGCGAACATGGTAATATCCAATTGTGACACTCTGTACCTCAAAGTAGCATCCTGGAGCCCCAGATTCACCACTGTTCTATGATTATGATATGTTTTGCACAATGCATGCCTTTTGAGATATCATTTTAAAAGTCTCAATCTTTTGAACTTTAGTACACACAGTTCAACAGGATATTATCATTGTATGTGAAGTTATGAAGTATTGCTAGATGCGTTGCTGAAATATGCTGTGAGGTTGGGAAACGCCCACAGCTGGCCTTTCAGTAGGTATGGAAGAGCAGCTATCATTGGCCAAACAGGTAATAATAGCCCAGTATAATTTTGGTTGAAGTGCTCGGATTACGAAGGCTGGTGCATGTCCACTTTCCTTTGAAGAAGGAGCAAACTAGTTAATGAACGAGCACTGTCAAAGGGAGGCTTGGGCAGTGTAAGATGGTGTCTTTCTGGAGTGCAAGGCTCAGGTGACGAGCGGGTGCCTATCTCTGATTCATGAGTGGCTCAGGGAGCCTTCATGCAATTTCGCTAGGTGTGGGGCTCCAGATGCTAATGGTTGAGTGATCACAGTACCTGGAGGGATCTGCTGTTTGTCACTGGCTGAACATTGTGAGGAACACCAGAGGCTGGAGAGTTAAGGGGCAGAGCAATCCCACAGTTCCAGACCTCAGTGATCCCATCACACCAACCCCATATCAGAAGGAACATTTAAGGTGGGTATAGTTTTACTGATAATCTGGAGAGCACAATCCCTGTTTCAGTGTTCTCAGGGTGCGCCATCTGACTGGCCCCATAGATGGGCCATTCAGGCTCCCCTGAAGAGGAGATGCTGACCAGAATGGGGAGAAGGGATGCTGCTGCTGGATGAAATCTAGGACAAGCTGATCTCCCTTCCCTAAGACCTCTGTGAGACTGGGCTCAGTTAGCCCTTTCCCCATCTCCCCACCCCTTCCTTCCTGTTCCTCTTTATCAGTCTTGAACTGATAGGCTAATTGGCTTGTCAGCTCCCCCAGCCTCCTGACCTGATTAGCTAACTACCTTTAATTACCCCATTCAGTTTTCTCTGGAGGTACTAATGGATTGTCAGAGTGATCAGAGTGCAGGTTCTGTTAACCCCCTACTCTCTGTCACAGTAAGACACTCTATTCAGCACGGGTGAGGCCTCACTAAGAGTAGTGTCCAGTTCTGGGTGCCGCACTTTAGGACATATGTGGGCAAATTGGAGAGAGTCCAGAAGAGAGCAACAAAAATGATAAAAGGTTCAGAAAACCTGATCTACGAGGGAAAGTTAAAAAACCTGGGTATGTTTAGTCTTGAGAAAACAAGACTGGGGGAGAGGGGGCTGATAACAGTCTTCTAATAAGTTAAGGGCTGTTATAAAGAGAACGGGGATCAATTGTTCTCTATGTCCACTGAAAGTAGGACAAGAAGCAATGGGCTTAATCTGCAACAAGGGAGATTTAGGTTAGATATTAGGAAAATCTTTCTAACCACAAGGGTAGCTAAGCTCTGGAATAGACTTCTAAGAGAAGTTGTGGGAGCCCCATTACTGGAGATTTTTAAAAATAGGTTAGACAAACACCTGTCAGGGAAGGTCTAGGTTGACTTGGTCCTGCCTCAGTGCAGGGGCTGGACTATGATGACTTCTCAAAGTCCCATCTAGCCCTACATGTCTATGAATGTCTACATTCTTTTAATTTCTGTGTGTGAGTTTAATGCGCAGGGGCCTAGCCCTGGAGAATGAAGTTCTCTTCTTTCACCACAGAACATGGAGTCCATTCTCTGCGGCTCCTACGGCTTCCCTATTGTTATATCCTTGGGGCAGCCAGTGTAGGAAGCAATCACTTGAGGCCAGAGAGCAGGCAGCTAACCAAAACCTCCATTTTATTTACAGATATACAGAGAGCTCACTCAGCTGGTTGAAACTGGCTGAGTTAACCCATAATAATCTAACTCAGTTGCCATAGCAACAAAAACCATGACAACCAAATACACAACACCTATTAAGGCTGATGACAAAAGGGCAAATTGGTGTCATTTGGGGTGGTGAACTCAGTCAGGTGGAAACGAGTCTGATGGGGACTGGGCAGAGCACACCTGGGAATGTTATTTAAAGTCTGCAACATTTGCTGCTGGCAGCTTCCTCATGGATGTTCTGATAATCTCGGCCAAGGAACCGGAAAACTGAGGCTAAAGAAAACCTTGTTTGATAGCACATGAAAGACACCATCTAAACCTGTGAAAAATGCTCCTGCTGGGGGAGGCTGAGTAAATGTTGACAAGTGGAGCATACCATTCTGGCAGAAGGGCGGAGGGAGTATTTAGCGATCAGCTTTGAACAATTAACTGTCTCCACTTGCCATGCCAACTAATGATGCAGTAGGTTAATGGGTTATTGATGTGTTTAGGAGCACACGTACACTGACAAGCCTCTTTTCCCTCGCATCCTTGAAGCAAGAGAGCCACTCATCACTGCCTTTCAGCTTTCAGATCCTGAGCATCTCCTAAGCACACCTATAAACGTACAGTGTGCCATCGCAAACCCATTCAATTCCCTTCCCTGTGATAAAGGAAGCCAGTTCAGAGAAGATAACATCTCACAGTGATGGCTCCCAAAGCTGCAATTTAACACAAATCTACCCGTTCTATTATGCAGCACAAGCCAATTTGTTAAGAAAGGACAAGTTAGCATGTCTATTAGCGCTATCACCATAATCAAATATTGGCACAATAAACTGCTTGGCAATGCAACATCTATGTAAAACAAGCCTAAAACAATTATACGCCCTTCAAAAAAAAATCAGTTTAGCGGGACCATTACACACCCTTCTTTAAAAATGTGCTGCCCCTTTACTGAAGTGCCTAAGACCCCATAAGCCTAGTCCTTGTATCATCCAAACCTCCCACTGCAGTGATCTAGAGAGGGGCCTTCTCTCAGGAGACACTATCATTCAAGAAGGTTCTTCATAGGCATGGGAGGGTTCATCAGAGGGATAAGGCCATTTAAAAATCCAAACCAGGAATGGTGCAGTGTTTGAGGAATAGTGATGCGTTTGTTTTATGTTGACAGAGCGGTTTCCACACAAAGGATCCCCGACTTTATGGCCTCCGTTTTCAGACTTGCGTGCCTAACCCCCATACAAAATGGCTGCAATTGCATTGCTGGGCACAATAGCTCTGTGCACAAAGCAGGTGAACAATGGTGCTTCCCCCTCTGTGCCTGATCCACAGAAGGGGTGAACGTTACAGCATGGGAGCCTGGCTTTTTAGTTCCTGCTATTAGCTGTGGAGGTTCCCAATTCAGCCCCCAGTGTCAGCTAAGGTGGCCAGCATCACACTAACCCCTGCCTTGAGGAACTTAAATCCTGGGCTCTTAATCCTGCATCCCTCACTCCTGTGTGTAGTTCTGCTGACCTCTAAGGGACCATGTAACTAAGGGATGCAGGATAGGGCCCTAAATTTGAAAGATCACACAGAGTAATGACAAAGGCCCTGACGGGATGGGCTAGGAAGGGGAGAGTGGCTACAGTAACAATGGGATGGGAGTTTGCTTTTGGGAGCGTGGGCAGGAGCAGACGGCACTGGAGCAGTGATCTAGTCAGGGACTGGGCTCTGGAGAAAACAAGATATTAAAACTCAAAACCAAATAGGAATGTTGTTGTAGGGGCCACCAAATGAAATTAATGGGCAGCAGGTTTAAAACAAATAAAAGGAAGTTCTTCTCCGCACAGCGCACAGTCAACCTGTGGAACTCCTTGCCTGAGGAGGTTGTGAAGGCCGGGACTATAACAGCGTTTAAAAGAGAACTGGACAAAGTCATGGAGGCTAAGTCCATTCATGGCTAGTAGCCAGGATGGGTAAGGAATGGTGTCCCTAGCCGCTGTTTGTCAGAGGGTGGAGATGGATGGCAGGAGAGAGGTCACTTACTTCAAATTCAAGGCTCAGTTCAGGATCTTCAGGGTGACGGGAGGCCCTTTCCCCCCGTATTGCCCCTTCCCACTTAGATCACTACATTCAGCCAACAACAGACATTCGATTTAGGATTGTGGTATAAACTGGAGGCCTCTCCTAAATCATGGATTTTATGGATCCCAAAAGCTGGCTCCCAGGTCCCTTTCTGCAGTCTGCTTGCTTTGCATCCTGTCAACACACTTCCATGTAACTCCCTCTGTAGAGGGTAAATGGGGCTTGACAGGGGCTGTGCATCCTGGCTTTGCAGCATACCCATTTCCTGCTGGAACCAGGAACTTGGGATGCAAACTCACATCCCTACTGCACATTCATTAGAGCCCCTAACAAATACCTGAAGAACTGTTTTGCTTCCTGACTGATTGTAAATGATGGGCAAATGCCGCGCGGCTGACAAGCAAAGCACAAGACATAACACTGTGCATCCCAAGATGTCTAGCGTGTTAGAACCTAAATGCTGGTTGAAGCTGAAGGGAAGATTTGTTACCCCTGCATACAAGCTTGGGGTCAGCGGGAAGGCTCTGAATCAAACTGTCTCTAGTATCTCTGACAGTTGCTGCCGTATTGTTTAATGGCTCCCAGTAACTCTCCCGATTTCGCTGTCATTCACTGATTGTAGGAGACTGCAGGCCCTGAGTTCAATTGTCCTTATCAGCCCATGCCTTTCACTTTCGAATGCTGCTGACATCTCTGTAACACGTCCACTGAGGGGCAGGGGAATAGAGAGGAAACCGAGTCAGTTACACAGCATACACCTCAGCCTGACAACATACAAATCAGGGACACAAGCCTCTGGGAAGATTATAGTAGCAAATCAGCCATGCCTGAAAACAAACAAGGAGGTAACAAGAGCTAAAGGACCAGTTTGAAGTGCCTGCGACAGCCCAGCTGATCCTCGCAGGAAGGATCTTCCTGTTCTCGAGTCGGTTCTAAGCAGTTAATCCTGCACCATGAAGATAGTTTAATGTAGCATGAAGCTGACTGAGATATCAGCATCTCATACTGATGCAATTTCCTTTAATGCCGACGGGCCTGTGGAAAAATCCTTGTTGCTGACCTTTCTGCAGGAGTCAGTTGTTTTTGCTATTTTTGCTTCTCTAATCCACACCCATTACCCTCAGATAAATCTCTCACCCTGGAATTACATGCTATAGACAATGCATTAGAGAACCCCACCTGTGGAACCCATCAAAGTTTCACTATATCTTTTCCCCTCCCCACTTCAAAAATTCCCATCATTTTGACCCGCATAAGTCCATCTCCCACCCTTGATTCCCTGTGTCACAGCCACCGTCTAGTCCAGGGGCTCTTTTAGGGCACCCAACCATGTCAATTCTTTGTTAGCCACGACTGGCAGGCTGAGCCAAGCCAAATTGCCAAGGCTTTAAGCCGACTCCCATCAACTGTAAAGTGCAATATGGATCTGCCTTATGGTTCACAACTGCTGTGTTGCATGGAAAATGAATAATTAGCAACTCAACTTGTCCTTTTTTGTCCATAGAATTCAAAGTGCCCTGGAGAAGAGTGAAGTAGGCAGTGTTATTTTAGCCATGTCGGCCCCAGGATATTAGAGAGACAAGGTGGTGGAGATAATATATTTTATTAGAACAACTTCTGTTGGTGAGAGAGACAAGCTTTTGAGCTACAAGGTAACCTGAAGAAGAGCTCAGTGTAGCTTGAAAACATGTCTCTCTCACCAACAGAAGTTGGTCCAATGAAAGATATTACCTCACCCACCTGGTCTCTCAGAAGACTGAAGAGACAGATATGTCTAGTGTTGTTAGGGTCTATGTGCCACAGCCAAAGCAACAAAAAATGTATGCTCTCAGCATACAATGTTCACTGAACAGCCATTAAACTTCAGGGATGTGTCCGTTTACTTCATCTTTTAGGGACACATTTTTAGTAGCCGCCAGTAAAATGGCAGCCACAATTTTTCCTGCAAAATTTGCAAGCACAAAAGAATGGAGCCTAAGAGTGGGATTTTAAAAAGCACTCGGTCCCGGGCTAACTCTCCTCCCTTTGAAGTGAGCGAGAGTGTTACCATTGATTTCAGTGGATGAAGAGCTAGACCAATGCTGAGTGTCTAACTGGTTTTCACAGAAAAATGCATTTTTGGGAATCCTGTCCTACAGAAGTCAACGGGAGCTTTTCTATTCATCCTACTTCCATTGAATCAAACCTTTTATGTTAATTTTAATTTGTCTAAAAATATGGGCAGAACCCCCCACCCCCAAATATAGAGGCTGGTTTGAGGCCCTTTGAAAGTGTGTTTTTTGTTTTGTTTTTTTAAGTATATTATTTTTTCCTTTCCTTTTTGAAGTGTGATCTGCTGACAGAAAAGAGTGTGTTTGTCCCTGTTTCTATTTCATTATCATGTATAAAGAAGGCCTGAATTTCTTCCTGCTTGTTTCTGCATTAGAAATATTACGTGTCGTCTACCCTGTTTTGGCTAAAGCACTCTGGTCGTCTGGGGATTATGGTAAAAGACAGAAAGCTGAGCAGCTGACAGGAAAAGACATCATTATTCAAACTGTTATAATTCTGGTTTTTGTTTTAGTTAACACCTATTTCATTCAAACTTCCAGCAGACACTCGTGGGAATAATCTCTCTGTTAAAGGTTCGGATGGAAGAATCCCACGCACTGCTACAGACTAGGGACCGAATGATTAGGCAGCAGTTCTGCAGAAAAGGACCTAGGGTTACAGTGGACGAGAAGCTGGATATGAGTCAACAGTGTGTCCTTGATGCCAAGAAGGCTAACAGCATTTTGGGCTGTATAAGTAGGGGCATTGCCAGCAGATCAAGGGACGTGATCATTCCCCTTTATTCGGCATTGGTGAGGCCTCATCTGAAGTACTGTGTCCAGTTTTGGGCCCCACACTACAAGAAGGATGTGGAAAAATTGGAAAGAGTCCAGCGGAGGGCAACAAAAATGATTAGGGGGCTGGAGCACATGACTTATGAGGAGAGGCTGAGGGAACTGGGATTATTTAGTATGCAGATGAGAAGAATGAGGGGGGGATTTGATAGCTGCTTTCAACTACCTGAAAGGGGGTTCCAAAGAGGATGGATCTAGGCTGTTCTCAGTGGTAGCAGATGACAGAACAAGGAGCAATGGTCTCAAGTTGCAGTGGGGGAGGTTTAGGCTGGATATTAGGAAAAACTTTTTCACTAGGAGGGTGGTGAAGCACTGGAATGGGTTACCTAGGGAGATGGTGGAATCTCCTTCCTTAGAGGTTTTTAAGGCCCGGCTTGACAAAGCCCTGGCTGGGATGATTTAGTTGGGAATTGGTCCTGCTTTGAGCAGGGGGTTGGACTAGATGACCTCCTGAGGTCCCTTTGAACCCTGATATTCTATGATATCCCCATCTCTTGAAATGAGGGATGAGATGGCTCCCACTCCAGTTCTCTAGTCCTTTTAGGAGTCCTTCAATAACAGGAGACTAAAATAATATTCCAAAGGTAAACCCCATATTAAAATAATAATAATAAATAAATAATTGTCAATCTTCTTTATAGATTATAAGGATCCAAACCCCCCAAATGGGCACAAATATATATTTTTCAGTTACTTTTAAAAGAGATATATGTGTAAAATTCTTCTCTGGAAGTCTCCGATACCAGGACCTACAATAGCTTCTCTTTCATTATGGCAATAACCATGTTAAAGTGTTAGATATGTTTTACTAGGGCAAAACTCGGTTATTCCATGAATTTTGTCTAGGACTATGACCGCCAACTAGCTGCAAATAAGGAAGCTTTTAAAAACAAAGATAAACATCTTCCAATGTCTTAAAATAAACCTCAAAAAAGAAACCACAGCCTTCTTGTAAGATTTGTTGAGAAATCCAATGAGACATTTACCTTTGTTCACAGGGACTGTTTTGTTTTATAGATAGTAGTCTCTGGGGCTCATTCTGGATAAAAACACAAAAGAAACAGCTTTTGAACGTTGTAGGAACAGCTTACCTCTGCTCAGTGTGAGGACATGTCATCTCCCTTGACAATGATCTTCTCAGGCCAGCAGAGTGATCTGCGGTTTAATCTTCCAGCCAAACCTAACAGAAGTCTTCTCAGGGTCCAAACAAAACTATTAGCCCTTCTCCAGCTCAAGCATTGCTGAAGGCTTTTCAGTTATCACCAGATGTAGTAGCCTCTTCCTTAGCCCTCCCTCAGTTCAAGCAATAGTCACTTCAAACAAAATAGTAATAGTAATAGCTGTAGTTTTCCCACCAAGGTCCATCATGATCAAAGTCTCTGTTGACACAGGAGTTAAAAGTGGCTTCCTACCACTCTCTCCAGAACAGCTGGCTTGGCTTGCCTAACCAAGGACCAGTAGTAATTGGGCCTCCACCCCACACAGTTCAGTACTGTACAGTATCCTAGAGTTTCCTTCTCTGCCTTCAACCCGCCTCCAGGGTCCTGGTGTGACCTACTCTTTGCAGGCCTTCCCCAGCCCCTTTGGTGGAGCACCCCACATAAGATCCAGTCTCTCCAGACAGGTCTCCCTAGTAAGGAAATACTCTTCCGCCAGATCGCCTTCCATTCAGAAAAGGCTGCCTTTTACATCTCCCAGCAGGCTTGGCTCTGAGTCATGTGCTCTTAGGGTAGGTCGACACTTGTGGCAGCATACAGAATTCACAGCTAACACAGGTATAGACAGTGAGGCACTGCTTAGGTGAGTACAGTAGAGGCATGTCAGAATCCTATATACCCTACATGGCTCTCTATATGCTCAAGCAGTGACTTCCAGGCCTGCACTGCTATTTTTAGTAGTGTAGTGCCCCTGCTGGTGCCCTCCTACCAGAGCCTTTCACTGTCATGTGTAGCTACACATGACGGTGTAGATGCAACTTGCCTTTCACCACAGTGTGCAGCTACCCACACCCTACATACGGCCACAAGTGTAGACAGGGCCTTATTTTTGTTGCATGCTCAGGGGAGATAACAGGTCAGAGTTGGAACCTGAACATCTTAATGGCCCAGCTCCCCTGTGACACACGGGAACATTTATGCAACATTCTGGGGTGACTTCTGCCTTAGTAAAACAAGGGTCTACAGAGTAGTTTGTGCCTTTTTCAGTCTACCTATAAAATTAAAATACAAGTAAAGGCTAGGGACCAATCGTGCAAACTCCCATGCACATAAGTAACATTACTCAAGTGAGTAGCTCATTGACTTCAAAGTTACTCACATGTGTAAACTGACAAAATTTGGCCTGGTGTCAGTTGGTCGGATCCTGCTGAGCTGGACACCAGGAATGTGTTGTCTTGGTGCGAACATTCTTGAGGACATTATCCAATGCCCAGTGATGCCACTGAGAGTCCATTGATTGACTTTAGTGAGCATGGGCTCATGCCCTTGTGGGAATGATGGTGGCTGAAACAAGTTGTGATCAAACACTGGAGAATGTTTGAGGACAGTGAATTGCAAATTTGCAGCTCTGAATATTCCCAATAGCCTGGGTCTAAAGTTACACTCACCCAGATGGGGAACAGAAACATACCTTACGACCTTCTTGTCCAATCATAAAACAGCTCAAGTTTGAATGCTAAAGGGTATGTATTCATAATGAACTTCTGGGAAACCAAAAAAAAAATATGACAAATCTAAAGTCAAAATTGCTGTGCCATTTCTGTTGTAAAAGGCCTCTGGAACAATGGAAAAAAGAATGCATCTTTGCTTGGGTTGCACACTGCTCTCCCCTCTGTACAACTGTCTTAAGACTCCTTGAGTGCCCCTCTGTTATGCACACCTGCCTCCCAGTTAACACTGTGCTGAGGCACACAGCTGTGAGGGCTTTACTTCAGCCCACTGCACTGCAACCATTAACCCTAAACCACAGAGCTGAAGTGTCTCCTTTGCAATGAGCAGAACCTTTAATAACCATTGCACAAAGCAATGATTGTTTTCAGTCGGGACTAGGAGCCTAGGCCCAGATTTTTGAAGGCATTTAGGCGTTGCTGCACACAGCATTGCAATGCCTAAGTGATTTAGGAGCCTATGTCTCATTTTCAAAAGGAATTTAGGTAATTAGGAGTCTACAATGAAAACAGGCTCCTAAATGAGTTAGGCGTTGCAACACTGAGCCCAACAACGCCTAAATACCTTCAAAAATCTGGGCCCTGACCTACTTTGAAAATCCCATCAGGCAACTATCTGCATCTTCAGGTGCCTAAACATCTTTGAAAAACTGGGTCTAATTCCTCTAGCTTGGGCATAACAGACTCCCATCTTTTGCAGATTGGGCTCAGAAAGAAATTCATAACACAGCTGAACAGTGGATTGGAACAAAGCTCTTAGAAAATACTGGGGACTTTACCAATATCTTTAAGAAAGACCATGGGAACTAAAGTCACAAACAGAACTGGGTTTTTATTATGAAAGAACCCTGCAAATACATTATGAAATGCTGTCTGCAGCATACATTTCCTGAGGAAAGTGGATCACAGTATTCATTTTTCGCAGAATAAGATGTAGCCTGCTATAACTTTCAATGTGACTCTTTATTATTTAAATATTAACAGTATTCCTTCACAGAAACAATTACTCAGTCATCACATAACCAACACACAAACGTGACAAAATAAATATACAACAAGAGCACAGTTCATTTTGACTTAAATATTAAATAAATAATAAATACAGAATTTTCATTTACCGTTAATCAGTGCCTGAAACAATAGGAATGAAAACAAAATCCCTAAAAGTCTCTCTTCCCCTCCCATTGTCCCCACCCCTTCAAAAAAACAAACCAAAAAATTATCAAAATGCCTCAGTTATAAAATATCTTTAAAAAATTCCCATTGTTAAAAGAATAAATAACAAAATATATAAAAAATAACTCAGTTGCATCAAAATTACAAGTAGGAGTTGTAGATACGTGGGTTTTTCCCTTTTCTTTCTTTCTTCTTCTTTTTTTGGAATTTTTTTTTATGGTCAAAAAAAGTTTTACTTTTTTATTTTTTGCTTTTCTTTTCCATGGTATGGTGTCCAGTTTAAAATAAGTATAAAATTAATAAATAAGAAAGGTTAAATAAATAGGAAGAAGTGAACATAAGGTGTTGTGAATATAAATGACATACATCTTGCCAAAATTAAATCATTTACAGGATAATTAAACTAGCTACTTTCCCCTCGTCTCTCTCTCTTCCAGGAAGTGCAATTTCTCTACTTTTAAATACTAACTGAATTGTAGTCACAAGCAAGTTGGACTCTATTTACATGTTAAGAATTGTGTTTTTAACACATCAAATTACATTTTTTTCCATTTTATTTTTGCACTTGGAATGGGTTCTAAAATAAGTGAATTCATGGGATCCGATCCTGCAAACTCTTAAGTATGTGATTCAATTTATTCACATGAGCTGCCCAATTGACTTCAGTGGGGCTACCTACCTACTCACATGCTTAAGAACCTGATCCAATGTCCACTGGAATCAATGGGAGTCTTTTCATTATCTCCCTTGACCTTTGCATTATCCCCTAAATATCTGCAGGATTGGGCTCACAATGACACAATATTCTTCACTTTATTATTGGTGAGCAAATTCCTCTCCACCCCTCACCTCACTGGAAATGATATTGAAAGTGGGGGGCTTATGTGACATGTACTGAGGTGCTAGAGGCTTCTATCTCCCTCTTCTCTAAAGTGTTATCACCAGGCTGATAAATAATTCTGAATGATAGTTAGTGCTTGTGTGAGATGAGTTTATTAAACAAGCCTTCAGGATTTGCAATTTGCTGGGACAGACCAATACTTCTCTCCCTCTCTGCTGACTCCTTTCTTACAGATTGAAAAATACCTTAATCACTGTGCTCTGCAATGCTGGATGGTTGGATGAATGAGGTGCTAGAGATTGGTTTTGCAAAGACATTCACATAGTTGTACTTCTTTTAAGTGCACGGTGGGCTGCATGTACCAAACAGCTTACAAAAGGGTTCTTTGGAAGATCAATACCCAAATGCTCTTTTTGTGGAATGACGCTTGCTCTGTAACCTTGCACGAAATACAGAAACCAAAACCAACCAACCAAAGCAAAACAAAACAAAAACCTATTGCCATATGTACATCTGTAAGGAATCAACCACAGTCCATGGTAGATAAGCACTTTGCTGGCCATCAATTAGTATCTTTCATTTTTTGTTGATAATCATTTTAAACATTTCTCTGGCATTGATGTATGATATCTGCACTGGCAGTACTGCACTGCTGTAATGATGACCATAATATTGAAAAGAACCAGAACAGTCCACCAATAGACTTCCAAAAAATCATATACACTGGACCATGACACATTTAGAATTCTTCCGTATGAAATATCTGGTATTGGTCTATTCATAATAGCTATTCTCATATTTAAGACAGACAAAGGAATACTGTAGTTGCAAACTCCAAAAGCTTCCCTGAGAACCTTTTTTCCATTGCGCTTTCCACTGGAGATCCAGAACTGCTCTTCAGAAAATAAAAATAAGCTACTTTATAATACTTAAGAGTTCCCACACCCAGTGGATATCTGAATACCTTGGGGGTGGGAGGCCCAGCAGAGGTTCAGATTTACAGGTAGCCTGCAGCTCCAGCTTCTCATTTACAGTAACATATAACATAATTCATGTGTGAGTAGGTGAGCTGGACATATGACCATAGACAACATGAGGGTTGAAGCCAGTCATACTCTGTTCTTAAATCAGACAAAACCCTGTTCTTCTAATGTACTAACCCTTGGATTAATTCTGCTACAATGCCTTCTTTCTCATCAGTAAAATGTGGCAACTCGTGAAGATGCCTTATCTCCACCAGCAACCAAGCCCTGCAACCTATTGTAGTGTCTCATCGTCCATTCTCATCTACCACTTGGTACGGGTAGAAAATCCCACTCTTTGCAAGAAGGTCCAAGTTAAGTAAATGACAACATGGAGTTCAGTTCAGTTCTGCTTCTTGTAAATGGCCTCTTGGTTAAATTTTGGTCCTTTTTTCATTCATTAGACAAGTTTTATAACTTGTAAACCTGAATACTCGGAGTGAAGGTTCCATCTTCTTACAGTTTATTTGCGTTATCCCACGGCACTAGACTTGAATTCCCTTGACAGCCTGTTTAATGCTTTCTAGCAGGTCCCTGTTCTCAGGGTTCTGGTAACACTCCTGATTGGTGTACATGTCGGTAAGGGTATTAACATAAGCGTCAAAGTTCTGTTCACTGATTGGCTCCTGAATCCAATAAAACAAAACAAAAATATAAATTGTTAAAAAGAAAAGGAAGAGGGGGAGGAAGAAAGAAAAAAGCACCTAATCATTGTGTTTAATTCTCCTGGGGTGATGTTGAGATTATCAATATTTGTTATTAATCATTATTTGTATTACAGCAGCAGCTACAGGGTCCCAGACAAGATCAGGGCTCCATTGTGCCAGACTTAAGCACATGGTTAACTTTATGCACTGACCGCAATGGGGCTAGTAACAGCGTAAACATTTAGGAACATGCATAAGTCTTTACAGGACTGAGGTATAAATAGAGAAGGCAGACTAACGGGGCAGACGTGCCTAAGGGCACACAGCAGAGTCAGGATTAGAACCCAAGTCTCCCGTGTCCTTGCATCACGCTTTATCAACCCGAGCGTGTTGGCAGTGCTTAATTTGTGCCAGGGCTGAGCCTCGGCACCTCTGGGCCTGGAAGTTCATAGCCCCCCCTAGCACCTCTTGGCCTGGCAGTTCCTAACCCCCCCCCCCCCGGCACCTCTGGGTTTGCCCCATCAGTTATTAAAGTAAAAAAATTGCTTGATCCCTGGCACCTGCTTGCTTGAGCCCCAGCACCTCATTCATTACAAATTAAACACTGCATGTTGCCACACCAGTCCAGACACCACACTGATCGGCTAGCATACGAACACCCCAGATAGACACAGCAGATTAAACAGAGGGAGAGAAAAAGGGCAGGAGGAGAGAGAGGGAGGAGGAAGAGCAGAAAGATGAAGAAATATTAGTAATATGAGTGTGTACATTTTGTGGACACCATTTGATTTGGAGCTTGTTGAACACATTAAAAACGTATTTGCTGGCTGGTTTATTTCACCTTCACCTACCAAATAGCCAATTCAATGAATAGTTTTTTGCCAGGTGAGGAGCTGTGTGAATATTGCCCGAAAGTATTTGTCAAAGAGATTCTCTGCTGAAGAACAGATAGTCTCCAACCAGCCCAAAATTAAATCCAAACCTTGGCGAAAAGAATACTGAAAACAGTGATGGGAAGGCCATTCCATAAATCAGAAGCTCGTTTCTATGATCATCTCACAAGTCTCTAGTATCTGCAATCAGATGACTTCCACATCTGCCCCCCAGCTCACATACATACTGCACACCTATTTTAGACAATAATAATTAACTTCCTGGGTCTAGAGAGAAGGTAATTAATAGCTCTTTTTGGTTTTTCTATTTTAATGTAGTCTTTTCATTTTGCAGAAACATTATGGCAACATGCTGTGTCCTGTTAGACCTTGTTAAATTAAATAAAATACATTCTCTTTAAGGATGCTATTCTTTGGCTGCTAGCTATTCAAAACTGAATTGAAACTACCTGCATTATAATAGGAGCTGTAAGATCTTTCTGACGTTGAAATCAAATCCCTCCTGATCTCTGCTTGTGCTGTCTTACTCTGAAAGGCGCTATGCGCCCTTGATAAAGTTCCTATTTTCTGATTTAGCTACTAGATGTAATGAGACAGAACAATAGATACAAGGGGAGATCAGCAGAAAGTGACAACAAAAGGAAGATAACAATATATGCTTCAGAGATACAGTATAGGTACTGATGTTATGAAAGGCAGATGTGTGAATAAAGAGATGACGATCTCTAGCTATTTCTCCTAATCTTAAATTGTATATAAACCCTATCATGAAAATGGTTTTAGTGTTGCTCATTTGATGACAGTGATTTTGATGAAACACTTTAAAAGTTCCTTACCATATGTGGAAGGCGGATATTGGCAAGACTTTGGATAAGAGCCTGGCTGAGACCTGAGAGCTCCAAGAACAGGGCTTCATTCTGCTCCTCTATAATTTTGTTTTCCTCCTCAATGTTCTTTAGGTTCTTCTCCATGGTTGATATCTGTACAGCAAAGAGTGCAGCAAAGTTATTTGCCCTCCCCCTCTCCTTCAACCTGTCGCTCCATATAATACGCCCTGGGGTGGGTCAAAGATTTTCTTTGGAAACTTTTTTCCGATGGGAAGCTGGGTTTTCAGCTAAATGAACGGTTTCATGGAAGGAGTCTCTGTTTCTGGAACAGGTATGATTTTTCATCAGAAAGCTGGAAACTACTGGGTTTTTTTTCTTCAGTTTTTGGCTGATTTTTTTTTTGGATGAAAAATCAAAATTTTTATTTGGACAATTTTTCTCTCATTTTTGCCAGTTTTCCTCAGGGGAAAAAAACCCACTTAACCAAAGGGCTCGAATATATAGGCACTCTGAATTTTTGTAAGTTGCTATTGCGATTAGAAGAAATTAATCAGGGATTTGATGTTAATGACGCTTCCTTCCCTTCTGTATTTACTTTGCTAAGATAAGTTACTGCAACTCATTTACACACCTAGGACATCAGTGGAAGACAATGAGGCAGGTCCCACCCTCCAATGAGGTCACTTTGCATTGCTTTTTAAATCTGCCCTGCAAGGTCAGCTGAGGATTCCCCCCTCCACTTTCCATTGACTCCAATGAGTTTTGGCTCAAGCTCTATGATTACAGAGCTTGGTGAGATTCCACACTCACATACCTGTGACTGCAGCTTCACCATGGCAGCCTCCATCTCCGAGTTGGACTCATTCAGCTCAGTAATCTCCTTGTTTAACTGCTTAATTTCTTCATCATTCTCTAGAACTGCAGGTGGGAAAACTGCAATGAGTCACCTGCTGCTCTGACTCACAGAGGAGGAAAAAAGCAATGGGAAGGTGCGGTTTTCTGATGAATGCGAGGCTCCTGCTCTGGGACTTACTTTTTTTAATATACGCATTGGCGTGCTAGCAATGTTACGTTCTTCCTAACAGCACATCTAAAGCAAGCTCACATTTCATATGGTTTTATATGTTCCATAGCATCACGGTTAATTATGTTCATAGATCAATGGTTCCTAGGCGCTACAGTAATAATAATAATAAATAATATAATAATGTGTAAAACCAGAACCAGATAATGGACTCTTCCATCTAGAGCCTCTCCTACTCACAAGCTCTTCAGAACTGATGTATGTTCTGCTCGGCATGCTGCTCGTTTGAACCGTGTGTAGTCTGAATTTGTGAGGCTCTTGTTTCAAGTCCTAATGTGTTTTAGTTATAAACTGGGTGGAGTGTAAATTAGAGCAATATTTCTAGAACTGCGTAGAATTTCCTTGGATCAGAAAGAAGGCAGTGTTCTAGTATAGTAGTAGGGCTTGGTCAAATAGTAAACCAACAAATCAACCACAAAAATCCTGATTTGCAAATATTTTGTGAGTAAAAGCCCTGAGTATGTGAGAGCATTTAAAAGATTAGCAGGAACTCATGAAAATGCCTCTGAATTCTCAAAACTTTTACGAATTTTGGCATTGGCGATTTTTCATCTGAAAATTCACAATGGCAGCTCATTGTCTGTCGTATTTCTTTTCTTAACTTTCAGTCATCCAGTCCGGCAGCAGCAACAACCCCATGTGTCTCAGACAACCAATTTCACAACATGAGCAATGATTTTCCCAGCAAACAGTTTGCTAGCAGTCAGCAGGCTGAAAATTATTTGCTGACGTTCTCTGCCGTACACGATGTCTAACGAATAAACTCTCAGAAATCAGGATGGGGTTGCCTATGATTTGCTAAAAACGGAGCTAAATTAATAACATATATCACTCATAGTTAAGGTCCTAGTTGAATTGTGGGATGCTTGTAAAGTAGTTGCAGCTGAGTTGTGGACAAGGTATGGAAAATAGCGGAAAAGTAATAATGGACCTTTATTTATTGGGCTAATTTGGAAAAGCCAGAGAAGATCTATTTGTTTAAGAAAAATTTGGTGGAACAATATAAACACTCAAGTATTATGTTATGCCTGCTAATTTTTGTTGTTGTCGTAAAAAGACATTATGGTCATTAGTGTGCATGACACACGGCCCAAACCCCAATTGCTATCAGCTTGGATAAATGGGGTTCTAGGGTACTAATGGAGAAAAAAGTGTATGTTGCAAACCTCAACACGTATGCAAAATTGTGGACTGTGCAAAGTAAGCTAATGAAAATCAAAATTGCAGTAGAAGCCTAATATTGCAGGATCTGCAATTTCCGCAGTATTGCAAATTAAGAAGGACCTTACTCATCGTGAATACTCTCGTCAGCTCTATTTAGCATTCAGAAATTTGTACTGCATATTAGACTTGAATATCTATTTTTAAAATAAATATTATACGACAGTGACCGCTGCAATCTGACACTGATCTTTATGACAACATAAAGACAAAATTGGGGCAATCTCCAGTTTCAACAATATAAGAGCATAGGTGGAGGAAGAAATAGCAGGATAAGGGTAGACAGAGCGACCCTCTTCATGGTGGTGAGCACAATCTAGCCCTAAATTGGGTGAGCATGCAAAGAAATGATGTAACTGATCAATTTGTGGGCGGGAGAAGCTGAACGAATAGTAGGGCTATCACTATACTAAGGGTATGTCTTCACTACCCACCAGATTGGCGGGCAGCGATCAATCCAGCGGGGATCGATTTATTGTGTCTAGTCTAGACACGATAAATTGACCCCCGAGTGCTCTCCCGTCGACTCCTGTACTCCAGCGCTGTGAAAGGTGCAAGCAGAGTTGACGGGGGAGCATCAACAGTCGACTCACCGCGGTGAAGACACCACGGTAAATCGATACAAGTACATCGGCTTCAGCTACGTTATTCACGTAGCTGAAGTTGCGTAACTTAGATCGATCCCCCTCCCTAGTGTAGACCAGGGCTAAGACAACAAGTTCATATGTTGATGATCAAAGGCTGATAATTATTTGAGATAGTCAAATATATTCGCCAATGTTGCTATTATTTGTTAAATAAATTATGCATCAAAAGCCTGACTCTGCCACCCTTATTCATGCAGGCAGTTCTACTGAGCAAACCAGGACTAACTGTGTGAGTAAGTACTACTCAAAGTGAGAGAAGGTGGCAGAAATGAGTCCCAAATAATTTTTTTGCATTTCTCTGCTGATCAATGGCTGGTCAAACAAAAACAAATAAACAAACCCTACCAAAACAAGACACTGCTCTGCACATACTTTTCCCCTCAGGGAGAAGATGACAGAACAAATAAGTGACAACTGGGGAGTCATTTGCTTAACCACTACTGGCAGGTGCTCAGATATTAGACTCATGAGCGCAGTGTAAGAACCTATATAAAATAGAACGGAACACAGTTATTTCAATAATTAATTGATAACAATGACAAAATAGCCATTTTTTGCATGAGTCATCTGATTCTAATAATAGTACAGTATGGATACAATACACAAATAATCAGCTTATCAACACATATGCAAGATAAAGCATCCAAGTGCAATATCCTTACCATCGCTGGTCTTGAATTTAGTGTTGAGAATTTCATCCCCTGAGAGTTTTCCTTTCTTTCCAGCAAAAGTAGCTCTTGGACACCCTGATAAACTAAAGGCAAGTAAAAATGGGTTTCATAAACTCTTAGCATCTATGGATGTTTATGTGCCCAGCATGGGTTCACACCATTTGGCTGAGTTTGTGCCATGAGGTGACTCTTCTAAAAACATCCTACACTAAATGTTAGAGAGGAAATTGCATTATAAATAACACCACAATCATCCTCATCTATAAAACAAGAGCGATTTTTGTTGTGCAAAGATTAGGAAATGCAAATCCCCTAAAGGAGTGGACATGACAGATTATGGGACAGCTCTGACTAACAAAGACATTCAAAAGTGTCAAAAATATGCCATGACATGCTAATTTAATTCAATTAAATGATCATTTTTTACAATTTGCCTGAAGTCGGATTTCATAATTTTTCACAGCACAATGTCTATTTGTTTTGCTGGAGAAAACCCCTTTCAAGTTCATGAGAAACTGGGCAAAAACTAAGACCAAAAGTGTGAACTTTTCCAGACTATTTTGTGGCTGAAGGTCTGAATATTTTTAGCTCACCATCTCCAGAAAGGATGGAAGAAATCAAAAATACCAAGGCCACCTGACAACATTTACTTCGTTGTTGAGTGTAGTTGTGCATAGGATTGCTGTGCACCTAGTTATTACCTTCTGTGAGTGAGAAAGCTTCCATTGGCATGACCCGAGCCATCACAGCCAGGGGTCGGACAGGTAGGCCCCTCATTCTTCAGTGACTTCCAGGAAAACGATGAGCCATTGAGTGATCCTTCTTTCTGCCGGCGGGCTGCAAGAGGACATCCTGACGCACTGCGATGAGAGGCATATTTGCCACTGATGTGTCCAAGCCCAACACAGCCAGGAACCGGACACCTAACCATAGAGAATTACAAATAGTTATGAGATGAAAATGGGAACAAACAGGATTTTAAAGGTGCAAACACACATGATAAAATTAGTGAGGGGGAAAGCCAAATAAGTTTCTGAGGTGAGTACTCCAAAGCCAAGATTCTCATTTAAATTGTGGTGTGCCGAGACCTTTTTCGTAAGGCATGCAATTCTACACTTGCGTGCCTTAAGAGGTCCAAAATGGTGTCCTCCATGCAGCGTGACCTCTCACATAAGGTGTGTGAGAGGTCATGTTGTGCGGAGGACACCATTTTGTTCTTCAGTGCACGATCAGGGGCCAGACAAAATCACCCCATGGGCTGCCAGCTGGACCATGTTCTTTTGAATTCTGGGGCATGCAATGTATGTCTTGCATACAGTGATGGCACACCAATGGATCTGAACTTCATCTCAACTGGAGTGGGCAGATCTTCAGCTGCAGTAAATGGTCACAGCTCCATCACCATTTACATCAGTCTAAATACCAAAGGAGGGTGAGGAATTGCTTAGGGTGTTCCAAGGGGTGATGTTGCCCCCCCCCGCACCCTCAATAGCTGTGGTGCTTGGAGTTAACAAATCCTTGCGACGCACGGGGCAGTTCACACCTGTCGGAGATACTGTTTCAGGCAACAGTTTGCGTAGCTAGGAGTAGAAATCTGGCTGGGCCTCAATTTATGGTGGATGGGGTAAGCTCACCCGGCCCCTTGGGTGTGAGGTGGGGAAGAAGCAGGAGAAATTAAACTGGCTAAAGCAGGTGCCGGCCCCCGGTACACACTGCTGTGGCCTCTTGGAGACAAACACAGGGATGTGATGCAGCCTGGGCCCCTGGAGGCCGAGGAGCTGCCCAGACACCTGCACAAGGAGAAGGGATGTGTGCTGGGAGGGTTCTGCTTGCTGTGAAGGCAGCTGTTTATTGGGATGGAGGGAGCGACCAGGTTCCCAGCTCTGTGAGGAAGGTCTCTTTGTGCGCCTAAAATGAACTCCCTGGTGTGTGTGTGTGTGTGTGTGGTGGGGGGTGTTCACTGTGCAATTTCCATCCAGGCCTGGAATGGAGGGGAAGCCTGAAGGGTGGGTTGGGAGGCTGGAGACCAAGGCCTCCCCACAACAGCTCCCCAGTCCAGCCTGTGAGCTCTTGCACACTCAAAGGAGCCTGCCACAGCATCAGGTGACCTGCAGGCCCATGTGCAGGTGGGGCCCTCGTGCCACAGGGCCCCACCCCCTCCCTGGCCCTGACACCGCTAGACACGGGGCTTGGCCTGCCCAGAGGAGCACGAGCAGGGGGCGGTTTAGAAAATGACAAGGCAGAGCTGCCAGAGCGTAGCTTTCTGAAGTGACGGAGCATCGCTCTGTCCTGGATTTCAGGTGCTGGAGTGATGCGCCAGACCGCTCTGGAAGTGCTACACTGCTGCTCAGATCTGGGCGGGCCTGGGTGCAAACTGGACACCACTGCATCCATTACGCTCCTTTCATGCTTCAGACTTTTCTTTGCAACCACAAGGGCTAGAGACGTACTTTATTGTTGTTAAATGAAAAGCTGAGATTCTGTCACAAACACTTGCCTGCAGGAGCTAGGGCCCCCCAGCCATGGGCCTATGGGGCCTATGGCCTTAATCTCACCCTGCTTAAGTTCTTTGCTGAGCTGGGGCCTAAATACTGTTGTCTTGAGGCTTTGCAGTCTTCTTGCCATGGATCTTGATGTAGCCAAGGGCTTTCTTGTGACACAGCCTCCAGCTTTCCCAGTGCAGCCCTAGTGCATAACTCAATAGCGCTGTAGAGATTTTGGCATGTGTGGCCCTCTGCACAGCAGCCAACGATAAGTCATCTTCTTACACTGGCTCCTTTTGTTGCCAAGGGTAAAGAGTAACAGGAGGAGGGGCTGGGTCCAGCACAAAGCATAAATAACAGAGAGCTTTGTGAGCAGAGGGAATGTAGGATAAGAACTACAATGGATGGGCAGGCAAAGAAACAGTGTCCTGAGGCGGTGCAATGTGTAGATAAGAACAGAGCAGCCTCCACCAGACAACTGTGGGCCCACAGCATCAATTTATAATGACTGGGTGGCCATAATGCCCCATAATGGCCACCCTGTATATCGAGGGACAGCAACGCAGTGCTCAGAATGAACATCACATCACGTACTAGTGATCAGTTAACATCCACAACTGCTTTCAGTGAGGCGTTTGGCACTCACTGAGAAACTCACACGGAAGCTCAGAAATGGGGGAACGTGAGGAACAACATGAGACAGGGACAGAGAGAACAGCTCATCTTTGAAGGTTCCGGTGGCTTCTCCTCACGACCGTAACTTATGTTTAAACTAATTTCAGGGTTTACTTTGACTGGCTGTTCTAGTTTTTTTTTTGTTTTTAAATGAGTGTTTAAATGTAAAGGCATCATAGAAAGGGCCACAGTGATGGGGTATCTCCTTAACTACATGGCAACACTGGTGGATAGGCTGGAGAGCAAATGGAGGGTACATGGATGGATGATGGAAAGCACATCTCTCAAATTCAGTTCACTACATTCTCCTTTCCTTCTCATCTCTGTCTCCCCATAGGTGGGGAGCAGGAGACAAAGATTTACATGTTTCATTCATAATAAGTTGACAGATCAGGCAGACAGAGTGCCAGGCCCAGAATTTGATTAAAGATGCCGAGAGGCTAGTGTTACACACGGAGGCTCTAGAGTTTGTACGCTAGCAGCCTGGCCATGGCTTGCATTCATGACACCAGACTAGGTTTCTCCTGAAATCTGACCCTCTTTCTCCTGTGCCACTCATCACATTTGGGACAAGGCTGGCCCGTCTTGAGGAGTGGAAGGAGTAAGACACATCGGGAGGCAGTGCTGGGTTGTGGTCTGGGAAGAGAGGTACCTTGGAGGGTAAGAAAAGGAAGTAAAAAAGATTTGGTGTATATCCGTTAACTGGATAACCAAAAAATCCCTTCGGTAGAGAACATTAGCATTAATCCTTTTCAACTTCCAACAGAAGAACTAAAACCCAGGTCACAATCCTGTCCTCAAACCAGACATCTTGATTACATCAATGACTCCAAAGATTGACAGTCACTCATCAAACTGGGCTTTTTTACCTGTAGGCGATGGAATGATTGTATGGACACCACGGTAACACTAAACCAACGGGCACCTGTTTTTACATAGCTACAGCAAATCATAGCTGACATTCTTGCTAGGAAATCCAGACTTCTAAATCCCTTTTCCCAAAACAAGCACAGACAATTCTGCTAAAGGTCAAGGCAAGGGGGTTTGAAAGTACTAGCATCATCATAATTTGTTAAAAGCTACTTTTGTGTTGTGGAAACACAAACATTTCCATGGAATCAGTCACTCATTTAGACCTTCATTACGAAGCCAGACTCCTCTGGTACAAAGGTGTGATTTTCGGATTGGGGCCTCATTGTTTTATTCTGACACTCAGAGTTAAAAAGCTAAGGGGATACATTAAAAAAGATGTATAAAAGTAATAATAGCTATTGTTTCTGGATTGTGAGCCTGTGGTATTTCTACAGGCCCTGTTTCAGCAAACGTTTAAGGCTGGCTATGAAGTTCTGTAGGTCGGGATTTATAATGAAAGTGCAGACACAACTTACAGTAGTAGCCATGTGGAAACGTGCCACCATACAAAGGAATCTCTCCCCCCCCGCACACCTCCAAACTTACTGGCTAATGGCATGCTAACTAAATTCAGCAGTCATTCAATGAAACCTGGTGCATCTGTTAAGGTTTCTGCTGTGGTTTGCATTTGTTTAAAGATGCTAGTCAATTATAAATACAGTTAAAAGTTTATTACTCAAGGGAGAATGCCATATATATATATCTATATCTATCTATCTATAGATATATATATATAGATATATATAAAGTAGGTATGAAATGGCAGAGCTAACCCCCTCATCCTCTTCGGGAAAGTAATTAGGGATTTCAAGCATTCCTATCAAAATATTCACTGAGCTGTTCCTGGAAATCACAACCCACGTTTCACCAATGAAATGATTACCCTTATTATTTTTATATTGTATAAAAAGAAATTGACAGCAGAGGAGGGAGCTATACACCCAGTTTTTTCCAAGATAATTTGAAAAACGCTGATCTCGATTTTAATCATCTGCAAATGCAGCACAATTCACTTATAATATCCCTGCCAGCAGGAGCCTTGCTAAATTCATAACAGCGTTGCTTTTATATGATCACAAGCAAATTACTGAATCCCCAGGAGTAAAAGGGGTGGGGGCGGAGAGAAGAAAGAAAAGAAAGAAAGAAAGAACGAACCCCCCCCCCCCCCGCATTTAGAATGCAGCCTCTATGGCCCAACCGTTACATATTTTACACTGTTAATTTAATGTTCATTACACTTTTATTGTAAAAAATAAACCAGAGCCTTATTGTGCAAAACAGCTGGCTTGGACTTTAATTTTTTTTATTTAACTGAAGTGTTAGTAATGGCTGATCAATTAGACAGCCATTCTCTGTGGGGTTTTTTAATGCCGGGGTAGGCTGAAGGTTGAGGTGATCTGTTCAGTCACATCTGTAGTAAATTACTTGAAGGATGAGCAACAAAACAACAGGGACTAAATTACTTTCTCCTCGGTGGCAATGTGCAAAACTCGGATCAGTTCCAAGTGCCTTTTGGTACCCAGATGGAGTAATGGAATTACAGTTAAGCCTCTTTAATGCAAACCTGCTGGGACCTTCACCAGAGCGTACCTTGTTATAGAAGACAAAATGCTAACTTCCCAAGGACTAGGGTAATTCAGCAACTAAGGGATCATTTACTCTTATTGCTGTTTTGCCCCCAAGTCATCTCCGACGGGCTCCCTCTATTCTGATTGCCATGTCCACGTGTTAAGAACTGAGGGACGGACAGATATTGAAGCCCACACAGTGGCATAAGGGGGGGATCTCACTTCCCTTTACAGCCCGGCATGGTCTTCCTGGGCCCCGGGTCTGCAAGCCTGATACTCCCCTGGCCAAGTAGGGGAGGGGCATGGAGTGGGTGGTGCTTAGCTCTGTGCTCCAACAACATGCTGCTAGCAGAGGTGTGGTGCAGTAATCTGAACTATTCGCCTCCTGGAGCAATGGGGTGTGGGGTGGAGGGGGGAGAGAAGTCCTGGGGTGCTCCTAGGGCAGTGCACAAATGTGCTACCCGTACACAGGAGGGCATATTTGCAAATGCAGATGAGCTGCTCAGATTGTGGGCTGAAGGGTTATGCCAGTCTGGGGAGGAGGGTCCTGAGTCTTCCCCCATTACCCCATTTGGGTGCAATGTTTTATCCAGCATGTATGGCTGGGAGTCAGAAAATCCCAGCTCTTTCACTTAAGGCCCTTAACTCCCCTGCCTCAGTTTCCTTTTCTGTAAAAGTGGGGTCAAATTCTTACTCTCTCATGCCACAGGGCTTTTGGGATGGTCATTAGTAAAACTCTGTAAAGCACTTTGAATATAAAGGGCCAGATCCTTGGGCCAGCTGGGGCTACTTTGTGCTGTTTCCAGCACTGCAATGCACCTTAAAGCTGGCAGATCTGGTTCCCTGTGGCTCCCGCCGCATGGGGGGAATATGCAGGCAGCGTAAGGCCAGCATAACAACTCCTATGCCACACCCCTCCACTGGGAACTGGTGCAACGCACGGAGTGTGACCATGGTACCCTTTTGCCTCACGGAGCTGCTGCAATGGCCCCTGGGGGCCACTGACAGCTGGAATAAATCAGGCTGCTGGCTCCATGATTTTGGATAGCACAAAGCCCCTTTTTCCCCCACGGCTGCACTGAGCATCTCTCACTTACAGCTGAGGATCTAACCTGTAAAGTGCTAGATGAGAGACCTGGTCAAAAAATGTTTATGGAAGAGCTTTCCATCAAACAGTACAGCTTTGTCAAAATTGAATCGTTTCCATTTCAATAAAACTTGTGAAGGAGAAAAGCCAAACTGAATCATTTCAACCTTCTCGTGTTGTTAACATCAAAATAGTTCTTCTCGGGAGTGGCATAACATTTTGTTTCAACTTTATCATTTTGATTTGTTTAGTCTTTTATAGTATATTAAAATATTAATTTTATACTATTGTATATAGTATGTTTTATAAAGAGACAGAACATATTTTATTTTATGAGAAAATATTAAGTCTAAGTCTAAGCGAAATGAACCAACATGATAAAATCTGAACAAAAAGTTTCAACATTATTGAAATGACACGTTTCTGACTTATGAAAAGTTTTGACTTTATCTAAACAGAATGATTCAAACATATCAAAACAAAATGTGTCAATGATCCTGAACGGAATTTCTTTGGAATTTTCATTTTGTGGGATATGTTTAAATTTCAGCTTTTTGTTCAGAATTGGAAAATTCCAAATTGTCAAAATTACCCAAAATTCTGGTTTCCAAGCAGCTCTACTATATAAGTTATTTCAGCTGCCATCATAGAGTGTGTATGTATGTGTTTGCACGTGTGAGTGTGTGCACACATGCACAACTGCAAAATGATGCAATGGTCCAACCAAGGACCTTTTTCTCCTTTTTATTGATGTGTGACCTATTCTGTATATAGATTTGTGGTGTATGTAAGTTTCATATGCATAGACTGGAGTTTCCCATGGATCCTTTATACTGTGCTTCCTGTGCCTACTTTGCCCACAGTTCTGCCTTCATTTGAATTTCCTGTGTCTTCACTCATGCAGCATCAGCCTTATTTTAGATCTCAGGGGACAAACTCAGAGAAGTAAATATTTAAACAAAATGGCACACACGGCATAGCTGATTGCCAGTTGTGCTTACAGGGCCAAAATTGAGACAGTCAGCACTTTGCCAGTGCTGTCTTTCGATTTTCACTCCCCTCTCTGTGCCATTGGTTAATGGAATCAGATTATGGATTTTTTTCCCCTTAGCAATTTAGAACATTTATATCAAAAAAGGATTTTTCTGAAGATTTTAGAATAGGTTGCTTAATTTTTAATAAACTCCTGCTAATTATCACACAGCTCATTTAACCAAATACTTCTCTTCCTGTGGATTGAAGATGAAAAAAAGGGCAGATGGCTCAAATATCATCTAGTTTTTAAACATCCTTTCTATCAGTTATTGCATCTCTATTTACCGTGGACACCCATCGGTGAGTAGCAATATGTCATTTTCCCTGTTCATGACAGAACGTTGCACAGCACTTTAGGTACATTACACATCCACATGTTTGCACCTGCAGCTGAAAAGGGAGCATGAATTGCTAATTTATCATCCTGATTGAGAGCAGAAATTGGAAATATAGAGGCACAAATACTCAGATTTACTCACCTGCAATACATGTTGCAAGGACAAACTTTACACCCACAAAAACACAAGCCAGAACTCAGGCCAACAGAAAATATGCCCATTTTGGGTTCTTCCATTTAGAGTTGAACAAATCATTTTGGCTAAAATACGGTATTACCAATCCCATATATTCAAAAATCATGAGTCAGGCCCCTCCAAACCATAAGATTGACTTAAAAATAATGAGTTTTTTTAAATGAAAAAAAATGGGGTGCTTTTAATTTGCCTTCCAGTTTTTGAGATCTTAGGGTACACTTGGATTATGTTTTCTAACTTTTCTGCAACCACAATGGCTAGAAACTTACTCCTACAAAACTGAAAACCGAGATTGTCTCATAATCAAATAAATCCAGGATTTGAGTCGTAAGAAAGCACCCTTCAAATGTCACGAGCACAGTGCTAAAATCAAGAGAGTTGGCAACACAGAATTTTCCAAAAACCTGTTTGGAGGTTTGAACTGTGTTTGCTCATTATTATTTTCACTTGCCTCTGCACTTCCTGGTTCCCGCAAAAAGGTTGCGGAATTCTGAAACAGCTGGTTTTTGTGGTCATTCTGGTACAAAGATGTAAGATTTGTCTGTTAAGGTATCTGACTCTTGTCACGTGTCAGAGGTCTAACATTCTGTAACCCATGTTAGGTGACAGAGGCTAAAAAATAAATTTCAGTTACTTACCACTACTCCTGTGTGTCACACATTTATTACAAACTAGTACAAGGTACTTCACAGTCAATGAGATTCTCCACAGTCGCCTAAGGGATTTAGAATCTCCATTCCTCAAGCCCCTACATGCTTTGAAAATCTCAGCCAGAGACTCTAGGGCAGTGGTTCTCAATTTGCAGCCCGCAGGCCACTTGCGGCCCAATCAGCACACAGCTGCAGCCCACGTGACATCCTCAGGTCATACATGTAGTATATATATTGTGTGGATGCAACCCACATAACACAGAACGTTGCATATGCGGCCCACAATGGTAAATAGGCTGAGAACCATTGCTCTAGGGCCTATTGTAAGTGCGGGGACCGGGGGTGGGAGGGGCGGAGCGCTTCTTTGAGCATCCATTAACAGCATGAAATAGTCAAACTAATTAAGTCCTGCTCAGTGTTGTCATGGGCCCAATCCTCCGAGGTGCTGCATGCCCTCAATTCCCAGTGGCATTAATGGGATTGAGGGAACTCAGCATCACCTGTGGATTGCTCTTTGCCGGGATGGAAGCCTAGAACACTTAGACAGAAACTCCGGTCAGTTATAAGAACAGCAATTTCTTTATGAAGTATTAAGAGAAAAGGTGACAGGAAATTAATAAATTGAGCTGGTGGAAAATTTTCTACATTTCAAATTTGGAAAATAAGTGGGAAAAATTGACCACAAATTCTCCCTCCTCCCCCATTTTTTTTTTTTTGCCAGCTCTAAGACTAGTCAAAATTCTTCAAATTTCAAAAGTCTTTTGGATTGTGGGGAAGAATAAACAGGAAAAAATGGAAAATATTTTACAATTTCTACCTCCCGCCCCAATTACCACTTCAAATTAAGGTCCTGAGCCTGCAAAGATTTACGCATATGCTTAACATTAGGCACAGTGAGAATTCACATTGACATCAATGGACGGTGTAAAGTTACACATGTGTGTAAATCTGTGTAATGCTGCATGAGTTATTGAAATTGATCACTTTCCAAATCCTGAAAGGATCTAGTCAGGAACTTCCTCAGGACTTACTTCATCAGCTCCGGGTCTTCTTTGTCATCTTTCGTGGGGGTTATCTTGATGCCACTTTTCTTGGCACGGGGGCAGCCTGACAGACTATGTTTAAAAAGAGAAGAAAGGCCCGTCTCATTGGCAGAATTACCGCTTCTAATATTCCCCTGCCTCACCCATCTTTCCCTTGAATTTACTGTAGTGTTTTGATCTCGCTCATTTCGGAGCCTCACATCATGAGGAGAAGTGAGGAGGAAAAAAAAGAGCACATTTTGAGGGAGATGGATAGTAATTAACGGTGTCTAGATAAGAAGATATCTGCTAACAGACTGCAATGTTTAATGGAATTGTTGAAACAGAAGGCTTAGATCTCTTCTATTAATGTTCTAAAGTCATAATAGAAGTCATAAATAGGCAGCATTATTAACAGGAACATTGCATCAGCTAAAATCTGACCCTTTGTCTTTTATTCTGCTGAAGAGAGCTTCTAATCAAATGCTGGAAACATCAAAAAAAAAGTCAGATTAAAGAGACGAAAATAGGCTTCAGTTGTCAGTAACATTAATGTTTTATTCAGAACTTTACAACTCTGCCCACTGCAGAGGAAAAAAATAAAAAGAGGCCATGGAACAAAATAATTTCAATGAAGACCTTACCTCCTATGTGATGCATAATTTCCTGTTATGTGACCAGAACCATCACATCCAGGAGTTGGGCACCTGAGGAACAATGGGAAGCAATGATTAGCAAGGGCTTGGCAGATTGACCGAATGAAACATCAGGATAGCTCACTTTAAAGGAAGAGCTGGAGAGCATCAAACTGGTTGCATCTCTTGTTCCTTCCCTCCAGCTTCCCCAAATAGTTCGTAATAATACACAACCCACATTGTTCACACCACAAATCCAAACGGAAACCATTTGAAAACTGGTAGATAGCACTGTACAATTTAAACAAAAATTAAATGAAAGGCTCAGGCCTATTTGATGATTGGGACTGGTAGGTGGAGCCCAAAACAACAGAAGGCCTGTCTCTTTAGGTGTGGGAACAGAATCCAGGTATCAACTGAGTGAGGGGCAGGAGCACACACACACACACACAAAATGAACAGGGCTGGGGATGCAGGTCATAGGGTGAAAATAAGGGAATCAGAAGGCGGGCAGAGAACCTTGGACAATGCCCACTGCTCCAAGAAAGAACCTGAGGAGTCAGGGAATACCAACCAGAGTAACTCTACCCAGGTCTATGCATGTACAAGGGACTAGAAAAAAGTCTCAAAGACACACAGAACCTCCCCATCGAGATTCCCTCCTCCTGGATTGATAGATGGCGAGGCTGATGAGAAGGTCTCGGCTCAGGCCTATATGAATTTATGGAGGGTGACCTTAAATACACCAGGACAAAAGGCCCGCTCCTTCAGCCCAGAAAACAACTGATTCCACGGGACAACAAATGATACAAGGTTCAAAACAAGGGTATTGGATGGGGACTCTAAGCAGAGAACCCCAAACAGTGCCCACTGCTCGGTGAAGGAGTCCAAGGAGCCAGTGGATGCCACCCAGAGGACACGAAAAGATGAGGGAATGGAAGAGGGGCCCCATAGTCACAGAAAACCTCCCTGCCAAGTTCCCTTCTCGTGGGTTGGTAGATGACCATCTTGGCCAGTGCCAGGAGAAGGCTGATGAGGAGGTCTCAGCTCATGACTGACAACTCTGGAGACTGAAGTTTACACACAGAACAGGTAAAGTGAGGGCTGCAAGAGTGCAAGTTCCCACTGCTGTAATCTAATTGTCATTTTTATGTATGTATTATCATTTGTATGCACTCATCACCATGGTAACTGAGCCCTTCACAATGCCAGGGAATTTAGCTTCACAGTGCCACCATGAGGCAGGGAAATATTATTATCCCCATTCTACAAATGGGGAACCGAGGCACAGAGAAGTCAAGCGATTTGCTCATGGTTACTCTCTGGAAGAGCCAGGAACCCAGATCTCCTAAATCCCCGGCCCGCAAATTAACCACGAGACCATTTGATTGTGACTGTGCCTTATCACTGGTCTGACGGTGCCTTATCTAGAGGTGAAAGGCTAGTTCAGTCGCCATGCTCATTCAGTCCTTTTCCTTTCTGGTAATGCTACCAATCAGGGTCCTAGCTGCTTTAGTCTGTGGAACCGTTCTCATTAAGAGCTGGCACTTAGACCACCGCGGCTATGGCTACACTGGAGAGCTCACAGTGTCACAGCTGCACCACTGTAGCGCTGCTAGTGCAGATGGTGTAAGCTGACAGGAGAGAGCTCTCCAGTCGACTTAATTAATCCAGCTACCGCTGCTCATTGGGGGTATGCTGGTGGAACACAGCGCTGTCCACACTGGTGCTTAGATCGCTGTAACTTACGTTGCTCGGGGGGTGGCTTATTCACACCCTTGAGCGACTTCAGTTATATTGACCTAAGCTGTAGTCCAAGTCACTTCACATGGAGCGTCATGAGTTTTTTATTATTTTTTTAACATTGCAAGACTACAAATCCTTCCTATACCAGCTATAAAGAAATTATTGACTGTACATTTATGCTCAGCTTTTGCCAGCTGTGCCTCATCTGAAGGTACAGCATCCAACATTCAAAAACATAAATGAAATTAAGGCATGAAAGGAAAATAATAAGAGCACATCAAGGCAGCTCATTTCCCAACCTGTCTATGATCATTTAAAATGGCATGAAAGCTGGGTTTGGCTTAAACGGTTACCAAGCAAGAGATAATTGAGCAAGTCAAACAGTGAGTAATTAGGGCCATGGAAGCAGTGAAAAAAGTGTTGGAATATGAACTGTGATGAGCAGAACGCTCTGCTGCGAATGTTGTAGGTAATGCGGCAGAAATAAAAGTTGTCATGGGAACACACAAAATATGTGAGTAGCTCTAGCAGAGGAAGTGATTTACCTGCATGCCAGCCTGCAAATTAGCTAACAAAAGTTTTGAGTCAAGTTTCAGTATCTGAATGAGAACTCACTGGGGATATGTGAAATGAATTGGAGGTTTGCCATTCATTTCAATGGGAGTTTGAATACCAGAGAGAGAGAGAGGACTCCTTTCTGAAGATCCAGTCTCCTACACTTAGGCTTGTCTACATTAGAGAACCAAGTCATTGGTGGCTAATTACAGATGTAGACCCTACTCCTAGTGTAGACAGGCAGAGTGCTGTAAGCCAGAATTTCACTAATGCAGCTCTCCCTGCCTAGCTGCCAGGGTAGGTTGCACCACTACAAACTACTGCTTATAGTGGATTTGTCTGTCTACACTAGGGATGCACCAGCTCAGGTTACCCAGGTGGCTCTGGTTGGGTTACATCCCCAGGGTAGACAAACCCTTAGACTGTGAACCCTTCATCTTACCATTTACTCTGGTTGGACATGTTCTTAGTCCCTTCCTATTAAGGCATAAGGGTCTGATCCTGTGTGACAGAACCCCATAGGAGTTTTGCCACTGGCTTCATTGGGAGTAGAATTCATCCCTAAATGCCAAACTATTTAAATATCTCCAAAATGTACCATAAACTAATGCTCAAACTTGTAATGTGAATGTGGCTCCTGAGCCCAATCTATTCTGAACACAGCTACATAGTCACATCCCACACAGTCAACAATTTAGTTTTTGCCTACTACCGTGATGTACCTCTCTGGCTTACTGGCAATACATTTGGGTGTCAGCAAGGAATCTACCATGATTAAAGCTGCACGATCCTAAGATAAATACTGGGAATGCCTTTTTTTCATACCTTTTCTATAGGTGTCCAAACCAACTAAAGCTGAGATTCTGAAAGCTGCCTAAGCATTTGGACTAGAGCTGGTTGGAAAATAAAAAAACGTGTGAAAATTTTATCCCTGTTTTGTCAGAACATTTCACCTTTTTCAACCAGCTGTGATTTGAGATTGGAATGTCCAAATCCTTTGGACAACTTTCAAACTACAGGCCTGGGAGACTACAGGGCACCAGGATTTTATGCATTTTAAAATCTGAAAGTAGAGCTATTTCTTTGTAGTTCTAGGATTGTTTTAGATACGTATCACTGACGTCTAATTCCGTCTTGCCTCTCAGTGCCTTTAAAGAGGTGAAGAGAATTATCTGCTTTTTATTTTTAATTATCTTCAAAGAAATCATCCCTGACAGATACCTCGTATTGGATGTTTTGGCCTGCAGCTAATTTTTTATATCTGAGAGATTAACCCCTGAATTTATAATGGTGCTGACACAGCCTTATCTACAATTGTGAAAAAGGTGACACTATAATATCAGTAATATCTTTGGAATCTATTTTCCCCTTTTATAAATGTGCTAGGTTTGGAGATTTAGTGCTAGCCAGGATTTCTCTGGTTTGTATCACAGGTTGGTGTTAGCACCAGACCATTAATGTGTTCAGGTGAAAAATGTCAATTTGGGGTATCCATTGACCAACAAATTTTCTGAATAAATTACAGTTTCAACACCTGCAGCCAATACCTTTTTGCTGATCCACAGCAAATATGGTCAATGTTCCTAATAAAATTTAAAGTTTCTTAGCAGTGGTGAAATAATTCAGTGGTCATTCTTTTGGCTACTATATAAAGCATGGAGGAATCTTGCTTAAATAAAGATATCTTAAAAATATTATCTATATTGTACTTAGCACTGACCATATAGATACTGTGCTTTCCACTTCCATAACAGGGTATTAACATTAACTAATTCAACCTCCCAATATGTCTATGAGGTAGATAGTCATTTTCCCCTCCATTTTATATGGGTATTTCCATTTCCAGAACTACTCAAAACTAAAGGGAAATATCAGAGGCAAATGTCAAGACACAAAAACATATGTAAACAAAACAAATGAAAAAACACCACAAACACCACCTTTTCAAATCTCAGAAAAGGTTTGAATTTGATTTAGTTCGATGTTTCAGCTCAGTTCTTATTTTATCCAAACTACTTTTACCCATCCCTACCTTGTGAAGGAAAAAACCAATTCCATGAGGAAACACATTTCAGATTCAGGATTCTAAGGTGGTATTGCTATAAAGGGTAGTATTAGAATATGGCAGGGGGTGGGAGGTTGTTGTTGTTGTTAAGGGGGTGGAATAGATTTTAATACCATGCTAGTAAAGCAGCTACAGCTGTGCATACCTAACATCCCTAATTAGGTAGGACAGTCTCTAGGTTTTTGAATAAAATATTTACCATTTTCCCCTCCTGTCCCTCCATTAAGCATTCCCGGCCCAAAGTATTTCAGTGCAGTTAAAAGCCATGTCCCTATTTTTAACTTGGCACTTCTGGAAGAGGCCCCAAAAGCTGTACAGACATGAGGAAAAATGCAAAGAGAAAGGAATTACACCAGTCTGACTATGGAAGAATCCCCCGTGTTGTAATAAAACTTTTATTTTTAACATGACATAGGGCCACATTTTTAACACGTAAGCCTCAAGGACCACCTATAAAACTGTATTTTCAAGTGGTTCTAGTATTTGTGGATACAATGGCTGCTTATATGCAATTGACCAATGTACATTTGCTCGTATGACACATTTGTTGCACATGCTCACATAAACTCAGTTTTGTTGTTGTTGTTTGTGCAGCCACGTGTTGGGCAGCCATGCTTGGAAATTCGATACTGTAGGATCAGAAGTGAGGGGAAAAATGATTGTGAAGAGCCTGATAATTCTGAGTCAATAATACATTCACCCAAAGACACGCCTGAGTATCTGTTAAGCCTCTCAATATTTCTTAACTAGAGGTATTTAAACAGGTAAGCATTAATACATAGCTGACCAGATGTTAAAGAAGGCACAACATGCAATAGGATGGGGAGGGAGAGAAGTAGGTTATGCCTCAGCAGGAGTAAGGAGCTTTCCAGTAATTATATAAATTAGACTTCTGTTTCATCCAAGGGAGGCTCACAACTTTGACATGTCCTAGGATAAGGCTGAATTGCAAATTTGGTTGGAAAATAGGTTTTTGGGTTTTCCATAGAAAAACAGTTTAAATGCAAAAATTTCAATCAGCCCTACTGAATTATCTATTGGGAGGTAGTGTATAGATAGGAGATCTGGGTTTGATTCTACTCTCTGCCGCTCACCATCTATGTGACCTTTGAAAATTTAAGTAATTTGCCCATTCTTCTGTTTCCCCTCCTATCCTCTCTGTCTTGCCTATTTAGATGGTGAGCTCTGCTGGGCAGAGACAGCCTTTTGCTATGGGCCGGTGCAAAGCCTAGCACAAAGAGACCTCACTCTCAGCCGAGACATCTGTATGCTACTGTAATACAAATTCAATTAATAATAATCATTATAATATCCACACAAAGCTTTGCTGAATCCAAAGTGAAAATCAACCAACAAGAAAACAAACGGCACAGACTGGCTCCATCTAATATATATAGACTAATGATTCACAATGCTTTATTTTCCAGGTTTTTGGAGGGATATTAAGTATCCTGCCACACCTTTGAAAAAAAAAATCTAGAGGTTTGGCCTGAATTTTCGTTAGGGGAGAGAAGTTATGACAAAACCTGACAAACTCTTCTATAAGCCTTAGGACCCTTATTAAAGATTCGGAGCCAGAACCGCAGCTTGGGTAACTCAGTGTAGCTCCATGAAGGTTAATAAGGATTTGGGAGGGTAGAGTTGCATGCAGATTTCAAATATGGATTCCTTGATTCAGGATCATATACGAAAACAGTGCAAATCTGAACTCCAATGAAATGCTTTGGGCCAGTTAATTGACTTTGCTAGAACTGTACCTATTTGCAGCAGCTAAGAATCTGGCCCTATGAATGATGGTGCTTCTGCTCTCTCTCTCTCTCTCAAATCAAATTCCCATTGAAAGTATGGAAATATCTCCCATCTACCCCCACAACATTTTGCATGTAATTAGGTTGTCAGGTTGCTTGCAAAGAGCTAGCTTCCTTCTCATGCTGATGGGTAACAAGTATTTTACCAACAGCAATTCTGTACAGGATGGCTATGACACTATATACAGTGTTTTAGGATAAAGATAATAGTGTTACATAGGCTACAGGAGCTCAGAAGGAGACACCAAGTGAAAAGAAAACAGCACATTTCCACTGCAGCCAACAAAAATCTGCCCCGGGGTTAAAATCATACATCTGACCATATTCATGGAACTTCAACTTTCACAATGAGACTTTCTGAGCATTGATGCTCTTGTCTTATTATTAATATTATTATAATTTATTATGTATATTACCACAGTGCCTAGGAGCCCAAGTCATGGACCAAGATCCCATCTTAACCTTTCTCCCTCCTCTCCAAGCCAAGGGAAGTTGTTTGGCTCACACACTGGGGATCCATGAAGGCAGATTTTGATTGGGTTTTCTAAAGATGAGGGGTAGGTGGAAAGCAAGAGCATAGCACAAGGGAGAAAAAAAAAAGGAGATTTGAGTTTAGCGCAAACATACTTGAGGTCAGCAGAGTGGGCAGCCATGAGGTTTCTGAGGCTCTTGTCAGCAAGAGGACAACCAGAAAGGCTGAAAGAGAAGAGATGGAATATCTGGATAAGCCCAAAAAAATTAAGAAAAAGAGGAGAAGGGCAAAGGAAGGGGAGAAGGAAACAGAACCAAACCATCCACACGATTAAAAAAATATGTAGTCTAAAGAGTCAGAACCTGAAACAGTAGGTCAACAAACCTGCGGTGAGAGGCATAGTTTCCCGTGATGTGTCCACTGCCATCACAGCCTGGGGTAGGGCAACTGAACAAAAATAATAAAAAGTGTAAGTGCCAAAAAGAAATAAACTCATTGAAAGATTCATGCATGGGTTAAAACAGGGAAGAAACCTTTCTTGGTTGAAAAATAAAAGAAATTTGGTTGGTGTGTGGGCCAGGGCTCTTTGGGTAGGTGAAAGACCGGTGTGTGTTCTGGATTTTGTTAGCACAACTTAGCATTGGCCTTGATATTTACTTATTAGTGTTAGCAGCCAGTAGAAATCTGTACAAATAAACCAACTGCTTCCTTTTTGGCCTGCTCTCTTTCCCTTTGTTCCCAAAAGGCCACAGCGATCTTTCCTTCTTTGAAGGAATTTGTGGCAAAATATGAAGAATGAGTAAAAAGATTGTTTGCTTGGGGTATTTTGTTTTTGTTTGTGTTTTTAAAAGGAGGAACTAAAACAGCCTGAATGGCATTGTAAATGGAAAGCCAACTTTACAGACTCAGTATTGCCAGTTCTCATGGTTTTTATCGCAGTCTTGTGACATTTTGTTAGAACCCCCAGCTGCTGGAATCAGGTGATCATCTGCGAATCTCAGCTTTCATAGAATTATAAAAGGGTAGGACTGGAAGGGACCTCAATAGGTCATCTAGTCCAGTCTCCTGCACTCAAGGCGGGACTAAGATAAATAACTAGACCATTCCTGACAAGTGATGGTCTAGTTATTACAGCTTTCTTTCTTTCAGTTTCGAGCACTCAAGGCTGCAGAGAAAAGCTTGAAAATGTGAATCCTAAATGTTCCATCACCTGAAGGCAAATTAAAAGACCTTAGTTTAAAAAATAAATCTCATGATATCTGGGGCTTCACTCATAATTGTTGAACACTTGGAGTTGGCCATACTACAGACAGATGGTTTATCCTGGCTTTGTTTTATATCTCTCTACTTCCCCACTGCTTCCCAATTAATCTTATAGGCAATGGGACACGTGTAGTGGTTTGTGGTATTCAGGAAATAAAATCCACAATGCTGCATTTGATTGCACAGCTACATTTGCTTACGGTGGGGCTTACTATAACAGTAGCCAAACACAGTCTTCAAATATGGATTCCTGGGTTCAGGACCGTATCTGGGAATTAGCGCTACTGAAATACTTTGGGCTAGATTCTGGCTCCCCCTGCATGGGTTTGCAAGGTATGGTGGGGGTTTTAGGGAGCCATCTTCCTCCATCCCTGGTGCTCCATAAGGACCAATGCTGGGAGAGCCAGAGTGCCACTAGCAGTGGTCAATATGCCAAATGGGTCGGGACATGGCCATGGCTAGTGGAATGAGGCCATGTGACCAGGTAAAAGCAGCAACTTGGAAAAGGTTGAGAGATCCCTGCCTGTCACATGTTTGGGTGGAGTATATAAGGAAGAGGAAGCTGGGTCCAGGAGTATCACAGGGGAAGATCGTGACCTCTTGAGGCCTTTGGGTATTATGGTCAGTGATTTCAGCAGACCTGTTTTATTCTGTTGTCTAACTGTCATGGTAAACAATAAAAAGCACCCTGAGGAAAGGGACTTCTGAAGGACTTGGGCGTGGAGTTTGCTTCCCTTCCCTGGCTGCTGGAAAAGCCCACCAGCCTCCAAGCCAGTTCTGGGGGAGCACAAGCTACACCTCCAAAGAGAGGTGCAAGATCTGCTTCACAGTGAATTCCCCCAGCAGACCACAAGCATTGTGTCTGCCTCAGCACTCCTGTAATGTGGCGTCCCTCCTTGCCCTTCCATAGCACAGCTTGCCCGGCCATGGTACAGCTCTCTACATAGAAACAAGCCCAATGACTTAATGGTAGTGTTAGACGCTATTATTCATGGTTCCAAATTTGGGGCCTGGTCCTATCCCTAACTGTCCAAGCTGAAGGGATTGAGGGAGTTCTGCAAAGATAATGCCCGCCCCCAACCCTTATGGGGAGGGAGTGTCTTGCATCAGCCTGGAGCAACCATGGTAGATGCACAAAGCAATAATGACAGGATCTGGTCGGAGGGTTGCAAAACATGGCACCTTTGAGGGTGGGGGAGAGTAGAAACACCAGGAATGGGTTGGGGGAAAGGCGATGGCTGTACTCTGAACACAGAAAGAAGCAACCCACATCAATACACAGTGCACAGGAACTGGATAGATTCTTGGTACTAGGGCAGGACAACTACCTCATAGTTTGTCCATGATGATGGTCCTGGGACTCCCGTTTCTGATGCCCCACAAAACAACTTGTTTTATACCCTCTGCTGTTGCTGCCTCCACTCCCTCTGCATTATGGGACAAGGGGCACATGCAAAGGTTACTCACACCAAGATACAGAAAGGAAAATCAATCTAAAGTCCCCCTCACAGTAACAACAAAAAATCATCACTGGAACTACGATTAATTTACAGATGTTCAACCAACAATATACATTGCTGTGTGGCACTAGAGACTTGTATGGGTACAGTGGCCATAAACATGACAGAAATGGGCAACACTTTCCCAGACACTTGCTACCAGCATCTTGAGATGACGCAGGGAGCACATGGACATGAAAAATTGAATCTACATGACAAGTGAGTTTGCTCATGAATGGGCTGCATCCAGTGCATGTAGTTCATGGCAAAAGGATCAAAGAGGACTTGTGTCCCTGGTATGGAAAAGAAGCTTGGAGCTGCCTAGAACACCAGGAAGATTCCTTTCCAGAGTTGTTCATTGCTATGAAACAGTCTCCCTTTAGCGTACCCACCCCAGAAATTGATGCTCACACCATTTCTGAAAAAAAAAAACCCTTTAAAATTTTGCCTATGGGGTTCGTTATGTGTCTTGCACATGTAGGGAGGATTCTCTTCCCTCTTCCTCTGCTCACCTGGGACTTCGACATATCCCCCGTGTCCTCCCAGCATCAAATACTCCCCTTCAAACCTCCCACTTGCATAGCCAAATAATGAGCTAGACTGAAAGAGGTTAGCGAAATGAAGGCTTGTTGTGCCCTTCCTACCTTATATTTACAAAGGTCAGAGTTACTCTGGAAATAAGCCTAGGAGTAATAACTCCATTGACAAGTTTACTTTACTTTGGGGATCAGCCTGCCACACCTTGTGTCTGAACAGTTTACTCCAGCATTCCTTCAGATTAGAGCTGGGTCCAAGCTGCAAAGTTTGGATCAGGATCTGAATTCTCCCTTTTGTTCACATGAGCAATAGGGATCCAGGGGTCTTCATCTTCTCCTAAGGAGAGGGATCCAGCTGAAAAGTTCTGGATCCAAACTTTCCAAGTTTCTACGGTCATTCAGGTCTGGGGTCTGGTTCCGGGCCCTCTCAAATGTAGCACACAGTGCAATAGTATACAGCTGCGTTGTTTCAATAGTATACATTGTAGGGTCTTTATAGCTTTCTTCAAGGGGACTGTACTCACTGCTCTGTGTTGCCAGAAAACACTGTTCCACTAGCTGAGATGGCTGCAAGACTGCCTGCTTACCTGCCTTTTCAACTCTGGGCATGAGGGCACTGGGTTCTGAGCACCAGCTGGGAGGTACCAAGATCCCTTGGCCACATTGACTTCAAAGAATAGTTTAGCATCTCATGCCTGAGGAGGCAGGGTACTGGGCAAACTCTTTCCCTCGATCACTGCACAAGTTTTAATTTGAAGGGGAAATATATAGGGAAAATGGTTTCAGAAATTACGTTTTCACAGACACTTTCATGAATCCTGGGACCACAGAGCTTTCAACTAGGTTCTTTTAATCATTACATAGTTCCAGGAAGACCATCTGGGATAACACTTCATCTTGATAATCAGAAGTAGTCAGAGGATGAGATTTCTCTTGAAGCTTTCGGTTTGAAGTGTTTGGATTAAATAAGACCATCACAGTATGAAACAATGTTGAACATTTTAGTTATGTGGTTTTTTAAAAACTGATTCCCACCTCCCCACCCTTCCTGGCTGTCCTGAGCATTTTATACATTTCACTTTGGCTCTGCCATCAAAGAGGCAGGACTTACGTGAGTAGCTCCTTCTTGATGTCCTTGGGAAGGAATTTAAGCTTGAAGTTGGTTAAGGTAACTTCCCCGGGGTACTTCCGTTCTTCAAAGTTCTCCTCTGACACTTCCTGCTCATCTGCTTCCGAGGAGGCAAAAGAATGGGCTGCGGGCTCTGACTGTAAGAAACCAGCGGGAATAATATCTTTACTGATCTACATCCTGTGAACATGGCAGGGCTGAGGGATCAAGAGTCCATCTATCCATTGTAGGCCTTTCTATAGCTCCCATCATCTGAGCGCCTCACAATCTTTAGTATATTTATCCTTCCAACAGCTCTGGGAGGCAGGGAAGTGCTTTTATCCCCTTTTTACAAATGGGAAACTGAGGAACAGAGAGGCTAAGCAGCTAGCCTACCATCACACAGGAACTCTGTGGTGGAGCAGGGAATTAACCCTAGGTGTCCCAAGGGGCAGGCAAGAACCATACTCACTGGATCATCCTTCCTGTCAGGAATTCTAAATGTCCGGTGCCTGCTTCAGGTCTTGCTCCCACTGGATGTTCGCCAGTGTAATTTCACTTGAGTTGCTGCTGATTTACCCTGATGTCACTGAGATCAGAATGAGGCCACTGGGTTTATAGTAATTGATTATTTCTCCCCTCCGCTTGGCTCATTAATTCACACTGCAATCCTCTCCGTCAGGAGTGGGGAAACTCATTTTGCCTGACCTTGCAGCCCCTTGCGCATTTTGGGTCAGATCTTGGTCCCCAGCTCCAGCCTCTCCGCCCCACTCCAGTGACACAAAGGAGAAGGAGAACGGCCCTAATGTGATGTTAAAGAATTCCTAGGGGATGCAAAGCAGGCATAGCCAGCTTTATGCCATCTACTGCAGAGGGGCTTTCCTGAGCAGGTTGGGGTAGGAGGGGCCATGGTCTGAGCACGCTGTACTGTGGTGATCCCTGGCTGGGGGAACAGTCCCTAAGGGATCACTCCAATCTGCATAATTTAGAGCAGCTGTTAGGTTGCTTTAAATCAGGGGTCAGCAACCTTTGGCACGCGGCTTGCCGGGCCGGTTTGTTTACCTGCCATGTCTGCAGGTTTGGCAGATCACGGCTCCCACTGGCCGCGGTTCACCGTCCCAGGCCAATGGGGGTGGCGGGAAACAGTGCGGGCCAAGGGATGTGCTGGCCGCCACTTCCCGCCACCCGCATTGGCCTGCAGCGGTGAACCGTGGCCAGTGGGAGCCGCGATTGGCCGAACCTGCAGACATGGCAAGTAAACAAACTGGCCCGGCCTGCCAGGGTGCTTACCCTGGCGAGCCACGTGCCAAAGGTTGCCAACCCCTGCTCTAAATTATGCTGGATGTCTGATTCAGCCCCAGGTCTAGGATGGCAGAAAGGTGGCTTAGAGGTGTTTCCCCTTGCACCCTGTATCCTGTGCTGGGTGCAGTCTGACTGGACCCAGGGATCTGGGCCAGAGAGTTTAAAATTTGCATGCAACTTCAACCTTATCACATTTGCATTCTACTCGGGAGAGATGGTGAGAAAAGGAGCAGGAAAGAGGAAGAAAACAACTAACAAAAACAGAATGAGAAATGGAGAATGGAGTGGGCAGAGTGAAAAGTGAACACAGAGAGGCTGAAAAAGGATCAGAGAGGCAGGGAGAGAGAGAGAGACAGAAAGTAAAACTAAACACAGCATGGGTCGGATTTTCCAAAGTACTTAGCACTGGCCTAACTCTTCCCCCATTGAAGTCAATGGGAGTAAAGTGCCCCAGGAAGCCAGAGTCACTGGTCGCTAGAGTGGAAACTTATTACTGTAGATCACTCTCTGCATCTCAGTGGAAAAGGGACCTAATTACAAGGTCCCATCACCGCTCACCTCTTCCGGCTCCTCCTCCCGCTGACGATTTGGTTTGGTGTAGTCAATGGGGCCATCCCATTCATCCTGACGGGAGGTCTGGCTGGACTGGGGTGAGGTCATGGTGCTGCTAGTGGCACTCGTGCTATTTTGGCGTTGGGACACATCTGGGGACTTCACACTGGGACTGCTGCTGCAGCTGCTGCTGCTGGGGAAGGTGCTCTCCCGTTTGCGATGCTTGTTCATGCTTAAGTCCAGCGTCCCGTTTTCATCCACCTCAATGTCCATAGACTGAAAGATTGGGGACAACATTCTAAATGAGCTACTGCAATCAGTTTTCGGAGAGTATCTTTTGCTTTACAGGGCAGTCAGGGGCCTAAAGCAATATGGAGTAGTGGGCAGTAGCATGCCACCCGCTTTCTTCAAGCTCTGACAGTCAATGGGATGGAATGGGGCAGAATGGGATTTCCTCTCAGAAATGTGCCATGTGAATATGTTCCAGCAGTGAATGCAACATCTGTTTGGAAGGGATCCTTGTCTTGGACAGGGACTTTATATAGTCCCATGTCTCCATACCATGTTCTACAGACACTGTTGTGGATACTGACCTATTTTCCAAATGAACAATCAAGGACTTTTTCTTCAAAAAAGGACATGCTGAATATGCAAAAGATGTACAACGTACAGCAAAAGTGGCAGCGGTGCCAGCACAGGCACTCATTATTTTAGCGTGCCAGCGTGTTACTCCCAATTTTTCACTTTAGGCCTCATTCTGCAACGTGCTGAGTGCCTTTTGATGGTGCTAAGCACCTTCTGTTGCTTGAGGTACAAGCATGCATTACTACTAAGGAAGTGCTCCACTCCCTGCCGTACCGGGGCTTGTGAAGTCAGCTCCAATAGTACCAGTCCCATCTAGCCCTCAAGTAGAGCTGGTCAGGAATTTTCTCTCTAAATGTTTTTTTCCACAGAAAATGTGGCTTCCTCAAATTTGACATTTTCCATTTTGCAAAAAACAAAAAAAACCATTGATTTTCCATTGGGAAGAATCTAAATGAAACATTTAATTGAGGGTCAGTTTGATAATAACCTGCATTTATTTGAAGGCCAAGACCATAACAGGGTTTAAAAAAGAACTAGATAAATTAATGGAGGATACGTCCATCAATGGCTATTAGCCAGGATGGGCAGGGATGGTGTCCCTAGCCTCTGTTTGCCAGAAGCTGGGAATGGGCCACAGGGGATGGATCACTCGATGGTTACCTGTTCTGTTCATTCCCTCTGGAGCACCTGGCATTGGCCACTGCCAGAAGACAGGATACTGGGCCCGATGGACCTTTGGTCTGACCCAGCAGGGCCATTCTTATGTTCTTATGATGCGGTGCCTCATGGGAGCTGTAGTTAAGATGCCTTCTGTCCCTGTTTTCCCTCATTGTCTGGGCTTCCTGACTAGAACTATATCTCCCACCATGCATCAAGGTCTTCCCTCTGCCATTTCGGAAATCAAAACTTTTCAGAGCCTTTTGTTCTGTGTAAAGTTTTGGCATTTTGTTCTGATTCGGGATGAAAACTGATGTCAAAATATCAACATTTCCCTCAGGCCAGAAATTCTGATTTTCAACCAGCTCTGGTTTTAAGTACATTGAAGTTAATTACCTGAAGATCTTTTTTTGAACAGTGTCCCGTTTACATTGTCTTTGCTGTTGCGGATTTTACCCTCAGCCCCCTGCATTTCCTTGCAGTCAAGCTCACCTTGCTGGGAAGATCCTGCTGCTTGGTACTGAGATTTTCTGGCATTTCCCAGCAGCGGGTGGAGAGATTTAAAATGGCGGTGGCAGCCATATGTGCGGCCTCGGCATCGTGAGAGTAGTCGAAGCCTGTAGAGGAAGATGAAGTGCTCTTCACATAACTGCTGGAAGGGCTGTGGCTGGGGGAAGAGGCCTTTGGAAAAGGTTTAGCTGCAAAAAGGGAACAATACAGGGCTGATATATAACTTACACATGAGCGTTATAGGCAGATCAACCCCATGCCACTGATTTCAGTGTATATGGATGCTACTGCAATGGCAACCCTTTACTTATTATAAACCTGTCAGCAAATTTAGTGCTCCTGGAACTGAAGGTGCTAATAGCTGGGAACTCATGCTCAGGTGTACTAAGGTGAAAGGTTCCTGCGTTAACTGACTGCACCATCAAATTCCCAGAATACTGTAGCCCTCTTCATTAAAACCATACTCCTGTACGATCCTGAGGGCTTCAAAGAGGAAACAATAGTGAATCTTCACCTGTTTTTCCTCTTTTGCTTTCTCAAAACTTTTACAGCATATAATAATACAAACATATATAATTTTTTTAAAATCACATTTTAACAGCAAAACCATGCAAATCACAGCTATAAAACTTGACTTTCTGATGATGACAGCAGTGAAATATGGCTCTTCTGACAGCTGGTGTAGCTGTGCTAAATCTCCTAGAATGTATTCATACTGTCTAGAACTACATTGCCCTGTGCATTATTATATACTGAGTCTAACCCTGCCAGGTGCTGAGCTCCCTCGACTCCCATTAAAACTAGTGGGATGTGAGGAGACTTGCCATCTCCCAGGATTAAGTCAATATAAATCATGGCCCCAATCTTGCAAACCAATCCATTTGGAAGGACTCTGTCATCCACATACAGCCCCTTGGAAGTCAGTGTCTCTGTGTAGGCGGAGGGGTCTTCTCACATGGATCCAGCTGCAGGATGGGCTCTGTACTTCCAAATGTACATGCCAGATCCTGAAGTTCTTGGTCAATTTTTCCTTTGCCCTTATCCAACCAAAACTCCCATTAACTTCGGTGGGAGTTTTGCCTGTGAAAGGCCTGTAAGATTTGGCCTATGTTCGCAAAGCAGCTTGACAAGCTCAGATGAAGGTGCCATAGCAAAGCAAAATGATTTTATTATTCCCATTATGAACTCTAAAAATAAGACAATATAAACGGCTAATCTTTTCGAGGACCGCTTCCCCCCCATTGTGTGTGTGCATAATGCCTATTGACATTAATAGGAGTTATGGGCACACATCCCTCTGGATGAAGAGCTCTTTAAAATAAGTCCTTAATGAAAGGAACAGATTTGACTGCTATGATTGGCAATCATATTAATCTTGTTGCTCTGATTAACCCATGGGAGTCTTGCCCAAATGGTTATTCTTGTGCGTTTTTTTTTTTTTTTAATTTCGGTCCAGTATAATCCATGTCTTTTGGTGGGGTCAGGGTATTTGTAAGCATAACCTGACAATATCCAGAATGGTGAGATGCCAATTTCAATTTCACACTGTACACTCAGCGATGCTTTTCCATTTCATAAGTATTGCTAGCACTAATGGACTTGCAATCAGCAAATTAGTAAAAATGAGTGATGAGAAAAAATAGAAAGGATTATCCTAGTGGGGCTGCTGGAATTATTTTTGTCAGTACAATTACCCTGAAAATTCTTTGCGAATATTGCAAATAACACAATCTATTCAGCAGCAGAATCACTTGTGCTGGGAAACAAATTACTTTTCCATCAGCCCTAACCCAGGATGACAGTGGCAGTTGTGCTCTCTGGCCTCCATCCAATTTCATTGTCTGATCCTTTACAGATTTAGTACTGTAATAAAAGGGAGCTTCCATTGTAGTGCAACAACCAGGATGCTTTCAAGCATGAGCACTTTTTAGAGAGCAGCTGCGTCAGGATTAAACAGGACTCTGAAAGTGGGATTAGCTACAAAGAGAAAGCCCTCTTGAGGCTGCTGACTTCTGCAAACTGGTTTCCTAAATCTTTTTTTTTTTTTAATGCTTTAAAAGATGGATTCAGTGTGCATGTGTGGAGACTAATGGAGTAGGAACATTAAACAGTGAAACTGCATGAGTCTGCACTGGCCATCCACTACAGAGGTGTAACATACGATTGCTAATTTCAGCCCACTATGTCCATCTCAACTCCTACACCAAAAGGTCCACCCTCAGGGGGGTTATTTGATCATTTCGTTTTACACATGCATCTAATTGGAGGCTTCCTTTGGTCAATGGCTCTGCCAAGTCATGCAAAATCCTTGGTAGATAAGAGTGGTAGGTAGATAAGACAGATCAGATGTTAGATAACTGATGGCTAGAAGGTGTATGGTTAATACAATATAATACATGAGACAAACAGGTAGAATATCTTAGTTAGATATCAGATAGAGAAGAGATGAAATATAAGCCAACTAGCTAGAATAGAAACGGATGGATGAATGGAGGAATATATATTAGTTGTAGGATATTGGGGACAAACTGGAGGCTACTGTGTAACTTATCCCACCTATAGATATTGGTCAGATGAACGTACCCAAGGCTGGATGCAATTCTCCCCAAAGCTGAAGCCAAAGAAACTGTCCTTTGGGCTAAGGACTTCATAGACAGCTGTTCTTATTTGTCCCATCCCCTTCACTCAAACACACCCTCCCAAGAGCCACAGTATTTTCTGGCCTGTGATATTTGATGATAAAGTACAGAGCACTCAGCACCAAACCCCTCACTCGTCCCAACTTACATTTAAAGGCTTTCGGTGAGGTTTCGCTAGTCTGAATCTTTGGGGCAAGCATGCGTTTGCCAAAAACCTGAGCATCAAAACTTGCATAATCGAAGGTGACCTTGGAGTACTTCTCCAGCTCCTTGGCCAGGTTGGCCCTAGGGGTTGCTGGAACCATGTTGGGCCTGTAGCTCCCATACTGAGGAATCTCCAGCTGCTTCACAAAGCACATAGGCCTGCAGATAAAAAAAAAAGAACCAAAACCCAACAATCAACAATACTTCTCTTTCATTTCCCCACTTTGTAAGTGATTCACTGTGAAAGTGCCAAGCCATATCTTTTCTCCAGAGGATGATTTTCAAATATTATGCCCAAAACAAAGCAGGATCATTTCTTCATAACTCCGTTCATGGGTTTATCAGGTTTTCCTTACAAAATACTATGTGGGCCAGATTCTGATTTCATTTCCTCCAGACTTACACCAGAGTAACAGGGATCAGAATCTGACCCTGAGCTTCTAATGAGAAGGGCTGGAAATTTCACGTTCGTAATTCTTGCACTGGATCCAGTGATGTTAATTGCATAAATCACAATGCAACCTATTATTGTGGGGCACTGTGTCTATGTTTTCTCTTTGCCAATAGAAATAAAATCTTGGGGTAGTGCTTTCCTTTGCACTACCTACAAAGAGAGCAGAGTTAAGCTCAAGTCACCACTGCAGGTTTCATTCCACAGTGAATATGAACACACAATAAGGGAAGACCGCTACCCTATCTGCAGAGTCCCTTTTAATGTCCCACTTCTGCTATGCAGCCCATAGTGAATCAATTTGGCTTGCATATAAATTGCCTATTGTTATTCCCCTTCCTCTAACCTCTTTCCACTGGTTATTCCTTAGACTGTGAGAATCTTGGGCTTAGTCCATAGTGGGGACTACCACAAATAAATAAATAAATCAATAAATAATGCTAATGGTCTTTCCCCCTCCCCCCCGCCAAGATGCTGAGCGCTCACAACTCCAGCTGACCTGAGTTTTCAGCTGTTCTGGGAAAAAAACAAACCCCATCAGAGCTTGATGCTTCGCTGGGCTGTGGCATATCAACATTTAGAAAGGTTTGCGCAGCAGTCTTGCCTTAGTGCTCTCATTGTAAACTAACTAACCATATTACAATCCATGTATAGCATCATGAATCACAAAACTGTGTAGGCAAGGAATCATCAGGGACATTCTTAGTGCTGGCCAGTCCTCATCCCAGGCAGATCAGATAAAACCAAACAAATCAATCAAATCATTCAAAAATGATTACACTCCCTTCGAACCAACAGAGTCCCATTCCTGCAAGCCATGTAGTCAAAGACAGACAAGTGTTGGGGTTTATTTTAAAAAAGCTACAACTGAATAATTTGTATGTGGCCTTAAAAAAAAAAACCAACCCTACTTATAATGCTAATATAATAGCCATAATTCTCAGGCAGTTTGCATTGTAGTGTAATCAGCACAAGTGCCTTCTGCTATACTGTTAAAACTCTTTGGCCTGTAGCCTCAGCATTAATTGATGCTACAGAAGCAATTCATTGTCCTGGATGCCCTCCATGGTATCATCAATTAAATATCCCTGCACCTTGGAGAGACCTATGATCACAATAACAGGCATCGGCAGTACGAAGATACAGCAGTACATGGATGGATTGTGACAGGGTTCTTTTTGCAACAGATTTTACATTATTTTATTTTGGGTGGGAGTTCGGGTTGGAAGAAATGTTGTTGCAAATCCTTTGTTATAAATCTAACATACCTGAGTATCCGGTCAGAATTGGAGCTACTCTTAGAGGGGTCACCGGCCTGTGGCTGTTGCTTTTCATGAGATTTGGCTAATTTTTCAGCAGCGGCTATGGGGCACCCAGATAAACTGTATGGAATTAAAAGAGAAAGAAAGGAAAGCTAAGCATGAGGAACTGGGATGAAGATCTCCATATGCTTTACAGACCAGGATCTGCACTGAGCCCATGAGAAAATTTCTTTATTATTATTAGCAACAAAGAGTCCTGTGGCACCTTATAGACTATCAGACGTACTGGAGCATGAGCTTTCGGGGGTGAATACCCACTTCGTCAGACGCATGTAGTGGAAATTTCCAGAGGCAGGTATAAATATGCAGGCAAGAGTCAGTCTAGAGATAACAAGGTTAGTTCAACCAGGGAGGGTGAGGCCCTCTTCTAGCAGTTGAGGTGTGAACACCAAGGGAGGAGAAACTGCTTTTGTAGTTGGCTAGCCATTCACAGTCTTTGTTTAATCCTGAGCTGATGGTGTCTGGAAATTTCCACTACATGCGCCTGACGAAGTGGGTATTCACCCACAAAAGCTTATGCTCCAATACGTCTGTTAGTCTATAAGGTGCCACAGGACTCTTTGTTGCTTTTTACAGATCCAGACTAACACGGCTCCCCCTCTGATACTTTATTATTAATTATTATTATTATTTGGCAAGCTGTAAAGCATTCAGGCATCCACAGTGACATTGCTCAGAAATAAAAGTTCAGCAGCATTCAAAGAACCAGGATAGGGGTTAAAAAAAATCAATAAACTGGGTCGAGTTCCTCAAAGAGAGAATGAGGGAGCTATGGTTCATTTGGAGAAGTTTTTGTGAATAAATGGAATTCCTTCTCCTTACTTGTTCTGGTTCCTTTTTAATTAATTAATTAATTAATTTTTAATTTAATTGAAGCAAACATTTCCAGGGGTGATTTCAGTGGAAAATGTGCTTTGTAGATGTGCAGTTGTGTCAACATCTACTTGTGCTGGGGGGTGTCACTTGAGTGTCACTTTTACACACGTTTGCCAGGACCTACATGGATGGGGCCTGAGTGTAGCTTTTCAGCCACAGCTGTCCATAGGCTGGGGTGTGGTGCTGCTCTGCCCCAAAGGAGTCCCGAAAAGATTCTGCCTTGAGAGAGGCACAGTCCCCCTCGGCGCAGCTCCTTGGACATGGGACAGATTGCACCCCTGGGTGCATGAGCTCCATTCCATGGGCCATTGCTACAAGGGTGGGTGATGGAGCCAGGATCCTTTGTGGAGTCCTGTTTTCTGCAGGGGAACAGAACACACCCACCCCATGCAGGGAGTGAAGGGACTGCTGTTTTGGGCAGGCATGAAAGGGGTGGGGAGGAGAAGCTACTTACTCCCCACTCTGCCCTGGAAAGGCTGAAGAGGAGCCACTCACAGCCGAGGCCATGCAGATCCTGAAATGCTTGCTATGATTGGCTGTAACTCAGAATTACAGTAGAGGCTCCCATTTTAGCAGAGCTGACTGCCCCCTCTTCAGATGTTTGCAGTGGGGATCCTGCCCCTCCCTATCCTAGCTTGGGGGGCAGAGGTCCTGGGAAGGTTTGGGCCACCTCTGCGTCAAGCACCCCTCTTCTGTCCCCACTGTGGAAGCTCCTCTGTCAGAGCTCTGCAGGGCTCAGTCTCCACACACATGGAGATGGCAGGGCAAGAACAGGTGAAAGGTAGGGCCTGGCGTAGGCAGCCCGCAGGCTGACACTGGATTCTCCCCTTCACACGTGCAGGGGAAACTGGTGGAATTTCCTGTGGAGAGAGTCTGCAGCAACTTAGATGGCTTCCCTTCTCAGTGGCTTGGAAAACATCCCCCTCAAGCCCAAAGAATGGCTCTGAAGTAGCTGATGCCAAGGCAGCCACTAGCAACCTGGCCCCTGTAGAAGCGATTCTCTCCAGGGGTAAGCGGGAGCCAGTGGGCCCTGGCACTAATGCAGCGGCAAAGGGCCTCTGTACAGATGCTCTTTGTCGTGGTCTCAGGGGATTCATGGCTTTGAGGGGCATGGAACCTGGGGTGACCAGACAGCAAACGTGAAAAATTGGGACGGAGGCGGGGGGTAATAAGAGCCTATATAAGAAAAAGACCTAAAAATCGGGACTGTTCCTATAAGATCGGGACATCTGGTCACCCTACTGGAACCTCAGCTTATCGAAGGAAGTACTCCTGCTCCCCTCCTTGTGCAAGGGTCTGACTGGAATTATGGGTGGAGAGGCTTTGTTCCCGTGGAGACAGGCTCCAGGCCCTCCATGTTTACTCAGTTCTGAGTCAGGCAAAACTTCTGTTGACTTCTGTGAATTCAGCGTTTCTTTAGGAGAGATGCTGCTAGGGCTGGCTTGAGCAGGCATAGCACCAGGAGGCGCTCCACAATCTTCCCTTACAGAGATCTGCATCTGAGCCTCAATCCTGGCCAGGATCACCCCTGCTATTCCAGTCACAGACACCTTTTGCGCAGAGGTTATGTGGCAGTTTTGTGATGTTGACTAAGGCCCTCATACTTATTATCACCAGTGACCCAAGCCAGGATTTGAATTCAAGCCACTAGACTCAAATCTAGTTCATAAACCCAACTCTCAACCACTGCCTCCACCTCCCCGCGCTGAACATCAACTATCAGACTGAAAACAGCTGACAGTCCCTTGTATTATCACTCGGCTGACCTACAGGTAAACTGAAAATGAACTTCTCTCACAATTCTTGCTGCTTTTTTCTGGGCCAGCTGCCACCCACGCGCATCTGTCAGTAACAGTGGATGCTTCCACTTGCGTTGCAGATGCTCACTGCTACCTGCTAGTTAGTGTGCATGACAAATGGGTCTTCTCATTTAAGTGAGAACATTTCACTCATTTTCCTCTGGCCTCTCAGGCTGTGAGGAAGCATTCATCACAACAATTTATTTCATGACTTCCCCACAACATATGAATAAATAATTACACAAACTCACTTAGTGCCTGCAACTGAATCTAACATTTATGAGTCTGTCAGTCAGTCAATCTGTATGTCCATTAAAGTCAAATGATTTGACCAAGACAGTCCTAAGCTTGAGCTAGATAACTCCAGCACTTTGTTATACAACTTATATTGACCAAGGCAACACCACTGGCATTTCTTTCCAAGCTTCTTAGAAGCCCTCCTGACTAATGAAACATCTTCTGAGGACCACCTCAGAATTCTCATCCACCAATAACCTTCTTTACACTGCAGCGAGGGAAAAACCAGAACGTGAGGTACAATGTCGGCTCTCCAGATCTGAACCAATCTCTACTGATTAGGTTCTGTATGAGATCCAAAACTAGATGGGGGCTATTTTTCACTTCTGATGGAGCTACAGATGAAATTCATGCTGAGATGGCAGAAATTCATGTGAAAATAGCTGATCGTATGATATTTCTACCAACCAAAAACCTCACAAGTGTTCTGTGCCATCAAACGCTAACCCTCATTTGGACTAGAACCTCATCTTAAACTTCCTCTAGAGCTGAATACCATCTCCTTGACTCCACTCTAACTAAATGCCTGCACCCAAACCAAGAAACTCTCCTCTGCCTTATTGCCCATTTCCATTTGATACCTGATATTCTGTCTGATTTCCATTCCTTTAGCCAGCTATAATTAATCTGTTTTAGTTACACCATATCTCAGTGTGAAGTTCATTATGCAGGGATAAAACCAATGTAATTTTTGCTGTTTGCCTTGACGACGTTTCAGCCCCTGCGGTTATTGATGAGAACTTGAAGTAAGTACCTTCTGTGTGTGTTGCGATTGCTGTTCACATGACCCTGTCCTGTGCAGCCTGGTGTTGGGCATTTCAACACATTCTCGTGCATAGCCAAGACTTTGTAGCGAGGAGAGGAAGGGAAGAGGGGAGGGAAGTAAAAACAACTTTATAAAAACAGAGCAAAAAAGACAAATAGTCAAGTTTTGATGGTGGCTTCCTAGAAATCAGCAAATATGAAACTGTGCAATTAAAAGTTGTCTGCATACAGAAAAGAGTTACAAGCCAACACTGCTCAGGTCAGCACTAGATTAGCATTTCTGCACAGGCCATCTTGGTCTTTTTTCCTTGTTAGCTGATTGCAATCCATTTTTCCTCCTCCCCCTTCATTCCAGAGCCATGCCTCCCCATTTCAGGTGGATTTAAGTGATTGGAGTTGTATCTATGCTTTTATCCTTAGGACTAGTCTTTGTTTGATTTTTAAAAATTTTAATCTACAGGATTATTGCTCCCTGCAGCGCTGACCTTAAAAGTAAAGAAAATAATTTGCTTTGCAAGCCTTTAGAAAGCACGCAGCTTGCTTTTTTATTTTTTTATTTTGTATGCACATTTGTGTGAAGATAACTGTTACTTTCGCCTTGTCTCCTGCAGTTCTGTGTTTGTGGCAGGTCTGCAACCTCTGAAATTACAGATAAGGCAGCGGTTGTGGGGTTTTTTGGCCATTATTCCATTATCATGAGCACACAATACTGAACTTTATTTACATGTACAGAGAATTCTATTTAGGATGTTGGTACAAATAGAAATAAAATCTATGTTTGAAAAAAAAAGCCAATGGCATAATGATAAACATTTTCTGCAGAATATATGAATCTTTATGTGGTATGTTGTAACTGTCAGAGTGACGAGTGATTAAAAAGAGATTTGACTCTAGTGCACATATCAAATGGTTATTCTTTTTTGCTATACAATAAAAAAAATTTGCTGTGGAGATTTTTTTTTCTCACCCTTATTCCCTCTTCCCGACAAGTTATTCCATGGGAGGGGGGGAGGAATCTGTGGGATTCAATATAGGGACCAAATCAACATGGTTCAACAGAAGATCAGTAGGGTTCTATAGAAATTACTGACAACACCTAGAGAAGTTAACGGAGAATGAGATCCTTTCTAAAAGCAGCATTTTTTTAAACCACCCTATAGAATTCTATAGCAGGGAGATCAGTATGGGATGGATCTAAAAGCCTGTAAAAAGGATATTCTTTTCTATTAAATTCTCCAGAACTTTCCCATAAGGGTAGCTATAACTTTTGTCATCATAAGGATAAGACACTGTAACTGCATCACGCAACACAAGAAATTAAACAATGCTCTTAGGCAAAAATTACCCCAGGGCAGGCGGCCAGCACATGAGCTATGCACCACTTCAGTTGTATATGGAGGGCTGATGTGCAACTGCAGCGGTGTACTGGTCTTGTGATGGGGCTCTTCCGCACAGGGGTGAATTTCACTCTAAGGGAGCATCTACATTGTAGCTAGGGATGTAAAATGGCCACCTGTGTAGATGGATCTGCATTAACTGTACTCTAGCTAGCTCACTAAAAATAGAAGTGAGGATGCCGCGGGGTGAGCTGCACAAATCTGCCTGACTCCCCCACACCCACGGGTAGATAGTCACTTATGCAACCTGCACTGAAGCCCTTGCCACTGTGTCCTCACTTCTACTTTTAGTGGCCTAACTAGAGTTCAGCTAGTGTGGATGCATCTAGACAAGCTACCATTCATACGCAAGACTGCAATACAGATGTGCTCGAAGGCGCAAATCTGCTAAGTGCCTCAGCACCCCAGGTTAGGCAGCCCTTTTTCTGCGGTGTGGAAATCCCTACAGTATACTCACTCTCTGGAGGGATCCTGTCTTTGTGTGGGCAACCAGACAGACTGCGATGGTGAGGATAGAGTCCTGTGACGTGACCGGTGCCATCACAACCTGGAGTAGGACATTTGATCTCTCGCTTCTCAGGTCTTGAGGGATCTAGGAAATATGGGGAGGAGGATGTGGGAAAAATATTACCCAAGGCAAGGGCAGCAACTGGGTACAAATCATGATGACTGGATAAAAGAAAAAGAGCTATTGTACAGCACTGCTGTGAAAGAGTTTATCGCCAAGATTTCGGGGTACGTTTGCATCTGTAGTTCAAGTGAGAGTCCAAGGTTGAATATTCACACCACTAGCTGCCTGATTGTTGGGGCAAATCAGGTAGTTACTGATGCAAAGACTGATTTGCACACCCAATTACATTTTTGTAGGTTTAAAAATACAGGTGCAAGTTTTGCAGGTGGATACGAAAGGGAGGCCATGCTCAATGTGGCTGAAAATGTATCCTGTAATGTGCTATATAAGGTCAGTGAGGCCATCTAAGAATTATGCCAGGATAATCCCATTGGCTCATCTTCAATCATGGACCAAGCCAAGCCAAAAGAAATTATTGATCTTAGGCCAGGCTTCAGTTTCTATAGGCCAGCGCCTTTAGTGTCTAATACTTCCTGCAGAATCCAGAAAGGCTCTGCAAGTGATACCCTGCTCGAAAAATACGTGAACTGCATTAGTTTTCAGGTTGGTATTTTCATATGAGTCCTATGCAGAATCAGTTGAAATTTTTCAAATTTTAATAGTTTTGAAATGTGAAAGTTCATTCATTCATAAATTAGGAACATTTTAAATGAAATTCTTCATGAAAGTTTTCAGTCAATTTTCAAATGGAAATTGATAGAGCTGGTTGATTTTGTTTGTGTTTCAATTAAAAAAATTGTTAACGTTTTTTAATTTAAAAAATGAAAAGGGGGGAACATTTGCAAATATTCCCCACCATCACCACTTTCCTGCCCTATGCTAGGAAAGAGCATAACAAACTCTCAGTACGAGAGGCGTGCATGGAATCAGGTGGTTCCTGTCAACAGCTTTCCTTTGTAGTTTTAGTTCAAAAATCTATTTAAAAGTAAACTGGTGCTGATTAAAGATTCTGATGAAACTGATGGATTGAGGATATTGATGGCACTTTCTCCATGTGTCCATTCAACACGTACATCATGGCCCCATGGAGAAGGCTTCTACTTATCTATTGCTCAAGTAAAATATGGCACCAGAGCCCAAATGCCCTTAAAATCAGGCTACAAGGTCCATAGCATCTGGTCTCACAGGCTTTTTCTGGAATGGGAAGAATAACCAGAAGGGTGGCACTGGTGGGAGAGTTTTTGTTCTGAGTTTATTTTGGAGGGTCCTAGCTTATGGATTTTGGTCTTAATTGTCACTGGGAAGACTTTATAGCCAAAAGACTGGGTGGGAACATTTTAATAAATGGAAAGAAATACAATAAATATAAATAGTCTCCCGGATTATCCACTCTGCATTGCTTTTCCCATTTCTGTCTTAGAGGTACAGGTTGAGATTTTCAAAGCCAACTAGGGGACTTGCCGCTCAATCACCTAACCGAGCTTGAAAATCTACAACCAGCTAGTTTTCATGGGACACTTAGCAGTGAAGCTCAGATTCTTTCACAGTGCAAAGCTGTTGGGGAGGAAGATGGTTCATGGAAGCTTGTTCAGATACTCCACCTTTGCTGTAGTAGTTTTTTCTGATAGTGTCCAAAGGTTTGTTTTGTTTTTCGTCCACCTGGAAATGCTTTACATGCTCCCCTGGCAGGCGGCTGGGCTCCCTCATGATCTTAACCTGCTCGGCTTTGAGCGCAATGGCCTGCTCCAGCAGCCCCAGGTTCCCTCTGGTCATCATGTCGTACATTTCAGACTCATCGGTCACGGTGGATTTCTGGGAGCGAGCATCGTCATCTTTGTCGTCGTCTGACCTGACCTCCACGATGACCGAGTACTCAGGTTTTGGGCTGAACCGCCCTTCACAGTGGGTTTTCTGGGAGTCCCGAGACGTCTGAGGAGTTTCTTCACAGATGACTTCAGGTGCCAGCTCCTCCTCTTCTTCCTCTTCCTCCTCCTCCTCCTCCTCTTCTTCTTCCTCTTCCTCCTCCTCCTCCTCCTCCTCCTCCTCTTCCTCCTCGTCATCCTCCTCCTCTTCTGCTTCTGCTTGCATGGCCTTTTGCAACTTGCAGGACTCCTCACAGTTCATATTGTCCCGATGCTCTGGACACAATTCACTGCTACGTTCGCTAGTGACCTCAATGACTTCCTCCGCATCCTCAGTTTGGATGATAATTTCCTTGTCACATTCCTCCTCGACCACCTCTTCTTCCACCCCTTCATGGACCAGGTGCACAACATTAACAGGAGGCTTGGAGACCTGCAGTTCATTTTCAGGCATCTGTCCCTCTATTGCAAGGGTTTCTTCTGCTATTTGGCCTAGATTTAGGAGAGAGTTGGCAATGATTTCTTGATAGCTGCTGTAATTGGCCTTGCTAGGGCCAGGTGTACTGGTAGCTGCGTTTTGTCCATAGCGTGATGATTTTGCTGGGCTTCTTACTGCAAAAAGGAAGATGGAAAAATGTTATAAGCTCATAAAGAGCTCTTTGTCTCCTTTCAGCTTAACTGAACCCCAAGTCTTGCTGTTACGCCCTGGGTGAAGCCTGATTTATTGCATTTAGTAATGGCAGGTATAAAAAGGGATTTCCATTTTTAACTTATTCCCACTGATAAGCTAACACCTTCAGAGATCTATTTCCTCCACTGAGCCATCAGAAACCATCAGCTACACATTTTTGCACATTGCCTGCACTAGCCCAAGGTGATGTTTTCATGGTAAAGAGCACCCCATTGGAGGCTGATGCAAACTGCCTCAATAAACAGGGATCCATGATACACAAATACATTTAGAAGGAAAGAGATAAGGGAGAAGGCTAAGGTCCCAGGGCCAAAACTCTGCCCGGGTTACGCACAGATACCTCCTCCCAAAGCCAATGAGACTGGCATGAATTTGGGCCTAGGGGCCTTACTCTGTGACCACTGAGCATAAGAACACTCATCCTGGGTCAGATCAAAGGTCCATCTAGCCCAGTATCCTGTTTTCCGACAGTGGCCAATTCCAGGTGTACCAGAGGGAATGAACAGAACAGGGAATCATCAAGTGATCCATCCCCGTTCCCAGCTTCTGGCAAACAGAGCCTAGGGACACCATCCCTGACCAGTCTGGCTAATAGTAATTGATGGATCTATCCTCCATGAACATATCTAGTTCTTTTTTGAACCCTGTTATATCCTCCAGCAATGAGTTCCACAGGTTGAAGACAACAGAAAAGCTCACAACCTGTCTCTGGATCAGGCTCCAAGACTCCAGGGTGCCTTTCCCATTGCTTTACCTATTAAGCCACACAGAGAAATGCTTTTATACTCTCCATAGTTCCTTCCCCAGGAATCGTCACTGATGGGAAAGCTCTTATTTTTAAGATGTTGGAGACAGTCTGTGACCAGCATAGCCAGGAACAGCCCTTCTCAGATTAAACAGGGTTTTTCTGTTGTTCTTCCACTGAATATAATAATGGAAGAACCCATCCTATACATAATTTAGAGGCACTATAACTCTTCATTATTAACACTCACTGCCCTTTTTCCATCTGTAAAATAAGCTCTGCAATCAATAATGATAAAGCACCTTCCGCTGGCTCAGGGCTGGGGGTCTCCTCCTGTTCTATCGTCTCTGCCTCTTCCTCCTCCAAAGTCCCCTCTGATTCGTCAGTGACAGACTCCTCCTTCACCTCCGTCTCCTCGCTCCCATCGCTGTCCACGTTGTAGCCTTCGTCAAGGGCCAGCTTCAGGGGATGGGATTTTCTCTTTGACACCAGGTGCTCGGCCTCAGCATCCTGAAGTTTCCTCTTCTTTGCTAGAGGGCAGCTTTGTAAACTGGAGGGAAAGAGGACTCATTGCATGAAGGAGGCATGTCTGAGAAAGACCTCAGAAATGGATGCTTTATTCAATGAAGCAAGGGGTAAAAGAGTCCTTTAAGGACTGAAGAGAAACGGGTCAACTTTGGGCAGTGCATAGGCTGGGCCAGATCTTCAGCTGGTTTACATTGTCCTAGCTTTGTTGAGCAAGCAGAAGATCTGGCCTTCATTCTTATTCACTCTTCTCTAAATAAACTCAAGTATGAATGGGCCATAGGGTGACCAGACAGCAAGAGTGAAAAATCGGAACAGGGGGCGGGGGGTAATAGGAGCCTATATAAGACAAAGACCCCAAAATCGGGACTGTCCCTATAAAATCGGGACACCTGGTCACCCTAATGGGCCAGCTCCTGATGCCTATACTCAAGTTTTTGCTCAGAGATCACTGGGAGTTTGCCTGACCCAGTAAAAACATTTAGTCCTATCACATCTTACATCTAACATCACAATTCACGCTAGGCCCAGTTGTTTCTAACCTGGACATTGTTGGATACTAAAGGCTGTTGGTTGCTTCTAGCTATAAAACTAGAACTGGTATTTAGGTCCAGCCATTGTGGCATATTTAACTCATGGGCACCAGGAGTCCAGATCTGCACAGTATAATGCACTGATGAAAAATCTGTTAGCAGAAGAATGGACTCCAAGGCAGGCAATAAAGTGTGATTTTCCCACCCCACTCCCCTTCACCATGCATGCAAGTCGCAAGCAGACCAAGTCCTCAGCCTGAAGACATCTCAGCAGAATTAATAAACTCATTGTATAGCGACACAGCCTCCTCTTTTCTGCGTCGACCATGAGTTTGGGGAAGCTCGTTTAGGACCTAATCCAACTCCCATTGTAGTCAATGGATCTGGATCAGGGTCAGTTTGTCTTGATTCTTACATCTCTCTACCACTGGCATTCAGGTTCCTTAGACTGGAAATCCTCCGGACCAAATCTTACCTTCTGTGTCTTGCATACTTTCCACGGATGTGTCCTGAGCCATTACATCCTGGGGTAGGGCAGCTTGTGGGGGAAACAACCAAGCAACAAGAACAATGATGACTTGGAGAATGCGCTTTAATTAAAGTATATAAACTGTGGAGAGTTAAAAAGAAGCTGTGCAGAAGGAACAAAAACTGCAAAAGGGAAGATAATTTCCTTTAAATAGTTCATTTCATCCCTTTGAATTCCAAGCAAGGAGGGCAGGATGGCGGCTTTGCAGTTTGCTAAAAATTAATGAAATGAGTCACCCCATTTAATTAAATGAACGGTTCATTATAGTTTTATGAGTATGTTTAATTAAAGATTTGCATGTGTAAAAGCAAGCCTTTAAAGACCAGACAACTACCGTACCCTGCCTCCTACTGCCACTGTTTAGTTTTCTCTCTCTCTCTCTTTTTTTTTTTTACTAGTGCACAAAATAAATCATGTTTTTTTAAATTTCATTTTATGGCTTGTCAGACAAGCATTGTTTGAGGATGCTAGGAATGGGAGACCTGTTGAGAAGGCCAGGTTGAGGAATGGACATGGGGAGCCAGGCCTTTGGTGTCAGGAGTCAGAGCATGTTGGACAAAATTCACTAGCTCCCCTGCCCTGGCTTCTGCTCAGCTGAAGCGACAGCCTCAGCGCAGAGGGCTCCAGAAAGCCTAGGCACTGTGTGTGCCCTCTAAAGCCCTGAGCACAGGCTGAAGTGGTGCATGCTGCTTTGCCCTGCGCCGCTGCACAGGTAAACGTCACCCCTACAGACAGACCAGCCTCAGGAATTATAGGGGCTCCAGAGGCTGAAAAGCAGCTTCTGCCAGTTCGCCTGGCGGATGGACATTAGGCTTTGGCTATTGCCATAGGCTGCAAAGCCAGGGGGGCCACCCGGGACGTGGCTTGACCACTTTTTGACTGGGGTGGCTGGTTTCTCAACTCTCTTGCCAGTTGCCGGTCACGAGATGCAATTTGCCGGGTCGGGGGGGGGCTGGCTGGGTGCACATGCAGCCGCACGCACAGTGATCTCGTAACTAGCGTCCGTGCACGATGCGGCGGGGAGTGGGGCTGCGGCCAGCACCCAGGTCCTGCTCTGCATGTGCAGCGTGGCCTGTGCCAGGCCCTTGCCCCCTGCTGGCTGCTGAAACTGCAGCAACTCCTTCAGGATCCTCCCTCCCCTCTTCCCCCGCGGGTGTCCCTATGAACTAGCCCGGCTGAGCCAGGCAGTGCTGAGGTTGTTAGGGTTAACGCCTGGCCAAGGTCCAGACGGAAGCTGACGTGGTGCCACGCTTTGCTGACCAGAATTCAGGGCAGGGAGCCCTAGAGAACAGCAGCACTGCCCTGTTTGTTTTGTGGTTGGGAGCTTGCAGACTGGAAGGAAAGCTGAAGCCAGAGACTCAAACATTTGAACTCCCAGCGAGGCCCTAGACCTATCTCGTCTCAAAACCCTCCTGGTCCTGCTCCGTGTCCTTGTAACACTGGCTGCCTTTTGCAATAAGCTGACCTGTGACCTGCTTTATATCTGAGCTGATGATTCTCCTTTAACTCACGCGATCAACTGGGAGGCTGCACCGCGTTCTCTTTAGCCTCCTAGCCTTTGTACGGTGCATACGCTCAAACCAAACTGCCCCTTTCACGGGGTTCCTCAGATGAGTGGAAGTGGCAGCTCAGAGGATTCTTCCAAGTGACATGCTCGAGATCATACATAAGAAGATCTCTCCAGGCTAATGTGCATAATTGGAAGAGGGTCCCCTTCCCTTTTACTGATGATCTTAAAGTCTATTTAATTTTAATTGCCTTCAGTCATGACAGAGATTGCTCTGTTCTGAACAGCCCCAGACACGCTCTAAGTGACTGCACACAGAGACACGGAGCCGTGGTTGTGCTAGCAATGACTTGCCTGAAAAAATAAAAAGGCTTATTTAGTGTGGAACAAGAACAGCTCTGATGAAGATGTTATGGGCATTTCTAAACTTGGCTAAATCGGTTAAGGTTGATTCCCTTTTTTAAGGCAGTAAATTACAGCCTGTGGTTAAAAAAAAAAAAGAGAATAGCCCAGAGGCTCTGAGCCGAATGTATCTAAAGTGACTAGTGATTTTAGGTGGCCCATTTTTTGGTGCCTCGCTTTAGACAACTTCCCAGGTGTCCAACATTCAGAGGGTGGGCGCTCAGTGCTTTCTGGAACGCCAGGTCATTTTATCTCAGTCTAGGACTTTGATTTGTGAAATCCTTAGAGATGGAAATTTCTTACATCTTGGCAGGGGTCACGAGTGGCAAAGGGCTCCGTGGTTTGTTAATGGTTCCCCCTTCTTTGCAACATTCACCAATTTCTCTCTCTCTCTCTTTCTCAACAGCTTTAATACTTTTACAAAAGCCTTCTTATTGTCATGCAGATGACGCCTAGCTTCCAATTAGTCGATTAATCGTCCAGTTAATCAGGCAATTAGGTGACAGCTGCAGAGATGGCTGCGTGGAGCACTCTGTGCTGCCCCTGAAATATGTCACCTGCTTCAATTACCACCTCCACTCAAGTATTCAGCAATAAAAGTTAGGGAAGTGTAATGCCCAGCATCCCCCATGCTAGTCTCTCAGGACTCATAGCAGAGCGTAGGAGCAGAAACGCTACGAAATTAGGACAGTTAAGGTCCAATTACTCTTTGACATGGAAAGCTTTCTAATAGAGGCCACTAGGAAATGCAGCCCCTGCCATTAGCACAGGCCCAGGTTAGTGAATCCTCCTCTTGCATAAGCACTTATGTCAGTTTTACAGAGATCTGAGAGATCCAGGAGCCTGTGATTTATAATAAAAAGCTTTGTAAGACTGCAAAGGTTTGCTCCAGTTTTTTCCTCTTGCTGTTGCTGGCATGCAAGCCACACCAAATGAACAACAGGACCGCCTGAACATCTCAGGTATCGGGCTATGGGATGGCCAGGCTGACGGGTCGGAGTGTGGGCATCAGATCTGTACCGATGGAAAATCTTATCCTGTACCCGTGGGGCTAAATAAATTTAAAATCCATCCTGTAAGGCAGGGGAGAGGATGGAAGGAGAGATAGAGACCAGGAACATGGACAAGGGAGGAGGACCAAAGTGACGAGAGGGAAAGGGAACCAGTGAATGATCCAGGAATGGCAGCAGGGGGAGGACACCCGAGACAGAAGGGGAGGTTTGCTGTTAACCATTGTACATAACGATACTTTTTCAAGTGCCATTAGTTAAGGCTGCAGTTCCCTCTGGGGACTGGATCCTAGGCTGAGCTCGCCCTTGGTGCAGCCCAGAGAGAGGAGACCCTGAGCATTGTTTCACCTCCTCTGCTCCTGGGACTGGCTATGGGATGGAGTGGGGCAGTCACAGGGCTGCTCTAATTAACACCAGCTGGAACAGTCCCCGAGGGGCTTCCCTGCCAGCCAAAGATTGCTCCTTCTCATCCCTATCCGGCCGCCTCCCGCCCTCAGCCCAGCTTGCGTGGAGGAGGCAGTGAATGGGAAAAGCCAGATTCCCCGCCATGAAAGAAAGTGGGAATGGGGAAGTGCAGAGGGCAGCTCCCTCTCTTCTGCCTGGCGTGGGGAAGCCGTGTTCCCTTACAGCTCCCCTTACGCTGGGTCAATGAGAACTCTCCCCTCCTGTTTCAATCTGCTATAACTACCCTCCTGGGGTCCCTGTGCGCTCTGGGCTGGTGCAAAGGGGACTTATCCAGGGCCAAGGTCTGGCTACATGATGTACAAGGAACTGTAACACAGCTAAAATCCTGCTCATTTGTCTTCCCGATAGCCATAAAATGGGACCCGCCAAGTGGGAGGGGCAGAAGAAGAGGCTGCAGGAGGAGTTAGGGTTGGGCCTGGTAATAGATTTGCCCCATCTCATGCTTTCCACAGCTTTTATTTCCCTCTGGAATGTGCCAGAATCCCCTCCCCCTCCCCAAGTTATGGGGCTGAGAAGAAACATTTCTTACCTCACCTCCTGTCCTATGAGTTCCGTGGGCACTGAGCAGAGGAACAGGAAACAAAAGTGGAAAGAAACACAAAGTCGTGAGTAAAAACACAGATCCCTCTGCCACCGCTGAGCTAAGCCATCCTAGAACATAGAATAGGCAAGGCTACCTAGTAAACAGCAAAGCATAAACTCTCTGCAGCCCTCAGCCTGCTAACACTTACACACATGCTAAACTTTAAGCATGTTACAATTAGGCATGTCGTGTTTTCAGGGTAAGGGCCTACATCTCTATGTAGACACAAACACACACACACACGCTGAGCCAGATTCTTAGCTGCTTTAAACTAGTGTGGCCATATTGAAATCAATGGAGTGACATTGGTTTAAACCAGCTCAGAATCTGGACCTCTATCGGTAAAGGAACTGACTGAGTTCTCTCATGTCTCTTCAGTTTTTTGGCAGTTCATATGCATTTAAAATATTGCATTTTTCTAGTTTCTCATTTTAATCCCTTTTGTAATGATAGCACAGGCTCTAGATCAGAGGTGGGCAAACTACGGGCCACATCCGGCCCGTGGGACTGTCCTGCCTGGCCCCTGAGCTCCCAGACAGGGATAGGGTGACCAGATGTCCTGATTTTATAGGGAGAGTCCCAATATTTGGGGCTTTTTCTTATATAGGCTCCTATTACTCCCCACCCCCGTCCTGATTTTTCACACTTGCTGTCTGGTCACCATAGTCGGGGAGGCTATCCCCCCCCCCCCACTGTCCCTCCTTCCCCCACAGGGGACAGGGAATGAGTGGGGGTTGGATAAATGTGGGAGTCTGGGGGGGACTGTCGGGGGCGGGACTGTGGATAGGGGTCAGAGTGGCAGTCAGGGGATGGGAAACAGGGCAGTTGGATAGGGGGTGGGGTCTTGGGGGGTGGTTAGGGATGGGGGAGTCCTGGGAGGGGGCCGTTAGGGGACAAGGAGCAGGGGGGGTTGGATGAGTTGGGGGTTCTGAGGAGGGCAGCCAGGGGGCGGGAAGTGGGAGGGGGCAGATTGGGGGGCAGGCTGTTTGGGGAGGCCTAGCCTTCCCTACCCTGCCCTCCATACAGTTTTGCAACCCCAACGTGGCCCTTGGGCCAAAAAGTTTGCCCACCCCGATCTAGATTTTTAGGGATGAGTCTTCATTTCTGAATGATACAGATGGCATTACTGTATCTTTACTGAAAACCTGATGTCCAGCCAGGAATCCAAACAGCCAGGGAAAAAAAGAAGAAAAAAAATGCTATGTGGCACAGCGCAGGGTAGAAGGCATAACACAGCTGCTCAATTTGTTTGAGCTAATTGGGTTTCTGGGGGATGCAAATCTCAATGGAGTGACTCACAAACTTCAACAAACTGGAGGAAACAGTACGTAGCATGGTGTATCCAAGAAATTACCTTTTCACATAGGGAGACCTGGCTTTAAATGTGTTTAAGGCAGGTTTAAGGTGGGAAAATAAGCACAATCAGGCTGGTCTCATTATAATCCCTAATGAGCATTACATATCTTACAAAAACTACCACATAATGTGGCACCATTCAGCACAACTGGCTGTATCTGATTTTTGAGCAATGCAAATGCCTAGAAGGAGAATGATGTAGGTCAGCATGGAGTGAGGCACAATGGCCCAGCTGTGTGGATGAAGTTGCATAATACCTTCACACATCACCCTTCATTTTAACCAGTGCTATTAGTTCCTCACTTTCAGTGACCTTTGAAATGCATCAGATCCATACACACAGAAAAGAGAAAAAATAAATTCAGAGGTTGATCTGTAATCATTACACAGGGTACCAATGATCTGGATATGACTTTACACACTGCAATATAGATTACAGCACCTTCCTTCTTTGCGGGGAAGAGGCATCTAGAGGATGAAATATACAGTTTTTTTTGTAAAGCTGGAAAATAAATAGCAATCAAGCTTTAAATTAACAAGTCATTTGTCCTCAAGTCCCTGCCATGAGATGGCCTGTTTGCTTCTGCAGCATGTACAACCTCTGCCAGGCACTCTCAGATGTTCAACTTCAAAGCCTCTAGCAGAGCATACATGATGAAAGCCTCTGGAAGTGATCTGAAGCTATCACGATTCCTATAGAACTAAGCATGGAAGGGATTTTTTTTTTGCAGGGGGGAGGAGGGAAGGTTAAATACTATGTGGGGTGTAAGTGTTTGTTGCTAGAGCTGTTTTTGTGAACAGATCTCCTGGGCTGGGGGGAGGCAGGGAAGCAGTGTTTTAAAAACTTGAAAGAATGAGATTCTGGGTCTGAAAGGAGAGCCTGCTTGGAAAAACCGGAGCACATTAACCTCAGATTTAGCCAATGTATGTAATTCCACACAGGAGGAGAATAAACGGCTCACCTCTGATAGACTTTGATCGTGTGCGTGCTCTCTTATCATCATTTTCTAAACTCATCTGGAATCAAACAGCGACAAAATTAGCATTTAAAAAAAAAGTCTCAGTCACATAGGATGTATTGGAAACAGTTACCCAATATAAATGCCTGGAGCTGGGGAGGCTGTAATGGCTTTTTGAGAAAGACACTGATTGTATTACTTTTAAAATTAAGGCCAGACTAACTTTGCTGGGTTGACTCTAAGGGGAGGAGTCCTGATTTGTCTTTTCCCTATAATATGAAGACTTCACCCAATAGGAACGTAGCATTTCTCTTGCTCTATGGACCAAATGGCTGAAAATATGGCCTTATTGAAGTCAGTGGGAATTTTGCCATTGATTTTGATGGGTCCAGAATTTCACCCAAAGTATTTCTGTATGGTCAGCTTGTGATACCCTGATGATCATCAAATAGTATTTTAAACCACAAATGATCTCACTGAAGTCAATAGGACTTCTAAGATAGGTGCTGCTCAGTGGGAGAATGGATATGATATTCTGCCCCACCAAGTAAATAGCTGGCTTTGTTTTGCAGACATTGCTTTTTAGGGGTTGAGCACCTGCTGGTGCAAAATGGCATTGTTCCACTGACTTCCCTGAACCAGCTGAGTGTTTGCCCCTTCAAGTATAAAACAACTTGCATGTTTTCATCCTGGGGGGGAGGTGGAGAAAAGGACTTTATAAGGACATCATTTTGGAGCCAGACCCTGCAAAGTTTTACTCCTGTGAGCAATGATTTTCCATAGATGTTATTGGAAGCTGCTCCCAAGAGCAAAGATTACTCATCTGAGCCAGGCTTGTCAAGATGCGGCATTTGTTTTATGCAAAGGGGCCCAAGCCTGCAAGGTACTCAGCACCTCAGGAATCTTTGAAGGCAGTGAGAGTGGAAGGTGATGCCAAATCACAGGATGAGGTCCTAAATCTGTATTCAAAAAACCTACCAACTTCTTTTCCCAGCTGAATGCATGAAGGAAAATAGCAACAGCCTTGAGGGACCAGATGAACTTCAGCATGACCAGATGAACTTTAGAATGGAGTAAAATCATAATGGGTGAAATTTTCCCCTCTGCACAAGCCCAGCTCCAGGTCTATGCACCCTGGAAGTATCATTAAACCCCATTTTAAGGGTTTTAATGAGACTTAAGAGGTGAAGAGGGCTTGTGTTGGTCCTCTGCACAGGGGAAAAGTTACCCAGAGGTCTTCAAAACTCCATCTAGTTCTGTAATCGCTGGACTAAGATACAAAGACATTTTCCCTGCACAAACAACCATCATGCTGTATTAGCAGACATGGTAACTAGGGGATATCAGAACCTTTCCCCCAAACTCAAATCAACCCTTTTATGAATGACAAGAAATTCAGTTAACTTCAGAAAAATGTAATACATTCTAAGGACAGAAGGGACTAGGGTGACCATCTCTTCTGACCTCCTGGATGCCTCAGCTTGGAAGGATTGGATTTTTATTGGTAAACGTTGATTTCATCATACACACACAAACCGATGACAAAATATTTCCTATTGATGATCATTGAAATTCACTGATAGGCAAAGTAAGAAAAATGCTGCTTGAGAACTTGGAGTTTGATTTCAAGATATTTACTTTGTATATTTTCACACGTCATGTTGACAACTTGTGTTTTAATGGTTATAAAGCTTTAACTTTTGGCATCTCAGTGTCTACTGTCATTGAATAATTAGTGTCAGACCCCCCTAGTGTCTCATCTCCCATAACTTCCCACAACAGTGAAAATTTGAATCAATAAAAATAGAAAAAAAAAATCCTGAAGCCCCATTATTTTGCCCAACTCGGAACATTTAAATTGATCAAAATTAAAAAAGAGCCTTAAAAGTAAACAAATATCAATATTATCCATCAAAATGATACAAAAATAAAAACCAAATTCTGCCAAGTCTATGTATCCTGCCGGCCATAGGACTTCCCTGAATTAATTCCTCTCTGTACTTGGAAAAACATTTGCACACACATGCACCTTTGTGCTTCCTGCTTTCACGTCCCCCAGGATTGTTGGCACACCTGCAAAGAGGGCTGTACTGCACTACCCAAGACCGACGTGAACCAGTCTCTCCTGGGAATATTGCGAGCCAATCCACTCCCGGGAGATTAACAGACTAGGGTCTCAATCCTGCAAGCCTACACGCTTACCTTTACCCACATGGAGCAGTCCCATTGACTTCAGTAGGCCCAGGTTTGGAGACAAGGCTATGCCTTGACTGAAAAACGTGTGCTTTTCCAGAGAGACAGCTAAGTTGGTGTGAAACCCTAATGGAGACAGGGCACCATAGTTTTTACCTGTATGTAGCCAGCTGAGGTCAATCCCGAGTTGGGTAGGGTGTAGATAGGGTGAAGAGATAGCAAGTGTGAAAAATTGGGATACTGTTTTTCAGGAGGGGGAAGGAATAATTGCCTATAGAAGACAAAGCCCCTAATATTGGGATGGTCCTGATAATATCGGGATATCTGTTCACCCTTAACATGGAGGTTAAGTCCATTAATGGCTATTAGCCAGGATGGGTAAGGAATGGTGTCCCTAGCCTCTGTTTGTCAGAGGGTGGAGATGGATGGCAAGAGAGAGATCACTTGATCATTACCTGTTAGGTCCACTCCCTCTGGAGCACCTGGCATTGGCCACTGTCGGCAGACAGGATACTGGGCTGGATGGACCTTTGGTCTGACCCAGTATGGCCATTCTTATGTTATGTTCTTATGTTCACCCTAGCTGTAGGGTTGACCTCACCTAACTACCTTGATATAATAACTATTTGTGCCTTGTTTCCACAAGGATTTTACATGGCATTAGCTGTCTTGATGCAAAGCAGTACCCATTGTTTGGCAGTGAAGACTAAGCCTCAGTGAGTTTTGGATGAGGTTCTGATTAGCATCAAACTTTTAGAACTTTATCTGAATGCAACCTCCACATTTCTGGCATTTCATGCCCTCTCTGGGTCATGTGGCCATTCCACCACTGCTTCAGACATAGCGGGGCTCATGTCTGGAAAAAAAAAATCAGCAAGGTGCCATGCAACTCTTTCCATGTGCTTTTTAGGAGTATTATTTAACATGTATGTGTCAACATTTTATTAGGTCACTGGGATCTGCACAGGCATTTTTATTATTATTTAACATTTATATTGGTGTAGCGCCTAGAAGTCTCCACCAGGTCAGCGCCCTATTGTGCAAGGTGCTGTACAAACGTCCAGTAAAATGACAGCCTGTACCCCTAATAGCTTACGTGCTACAAGATGAAAGATACCAGGTGGATAAGACTAAAAAGTACGGTGGAAGACTGGTAACAAATGCAAGGGGATGTTTTTGCACAGCCCAGCTGTGGGTGCAGTTCTCAGCCAATCAGTAGCAGTTATAATAATAACTCCTATCTCTTTTAACACTTTCCATCAGTAGATCTCAAAGGAGGTAAGTCATTATCCCATTACCCAAATGGGGAAACTGAGGCACTGAGAGATGAAGTGACTTGCCTCAGGTGATCCACCAGGCCAATGGCAGAGCCAGAAATAAAACCTAGGTCTTCTGATGCCCAATCCAATTCACTGTCCACTAGGCTGCACTGTCTCGCCTGTAAGAGCAACTCGCCATCTGCCCAGCTTCTAGCAGATGGCAGTTTTGTGTGGGCATTGCAACAGAAGTGAGTTTTGAGGAGGGTTTTGAAGGCGGGTAAGACAGTGGCTGTATTTTGACTTGGAGCTTTATCTTACCCACAAGGGGCCTTGTGGGAGACAGCACAGAGATGCTTGGGGGAGAAGCAGATGATCAAGGCTGGTATTGTTGGCAGGCTGCAAGCAGGGGCTCGAGGGAGCAATAAGATATAGGACAGATAGCTTATTTGTCTACAACCACAAGCTCTGGAGATTGCTCGGTGCAGCCCTGAATGAATTCCCTCTATTATGAAACAACGATAAAAGTGGCATCTGCACTTTTGTAGAGCGTTAGTGTATATAAACATCGCCATCTATTGGCATGAGAGCATAGGGCATGTTGTATTGTTCATATGTCTTTATAGTCAATAAAGTTGCTGTCGTGCATGATGAATAGCATCTTCTGTGTAGCTTTTTCCTTGGTGCACTTCATAGCATCCCTCTCCCTTCACTCAGAGAAATTTTACACAGATGGAAGGAGGCATCCAGATGACCTCTAGATTGTGGGCATCAAACATTATGCTCAGTAGGGAATGACAACATGAATAAATAATACTTGGGACTTCAAAGTGCTCCACATTAATTAATTAAGCATCACAACAAACCGTGAAGTAGTGAAAGCTGCCATGCAGCCACCTCTGGGGTGCAACGGGGCATCTGTTGAACAGTCAGCACCATGCAACAGCTTAGGCAGGATGAGGAGAAATAATTATTTATATTACAGCAGCACCTGCAGTCCCCAGCGCCCTCTCGCAAGCAATCTCAATAGGCAGAGTATAACAAGAGGAGCTAGAAACTAAAAGAATAGGAATAGGCTCTTATGAAACACACCAATGGATCTTAAAAAACTTTCAAAAGCATGCAGGGCTTCAGTTTTACATCTCATCCTAAAGATGGTCAAAGAGATGTATGAAGTTAGAAACTTCTGTATATAGGCAGGATTGTGCCCTGCTCCAATCTAGATATATAAAGAAGTAACCAGCAAGATCCCCCCCACACACATCAGTTTGGAACCTAATCTTCTATTAACTCCATGTAGAGGAAAAGGTCTGTTCTCATGGACTCAAGCGGAGCAGGAACCAAGCAAGTTTTTTTTTAATATGGATGTAAGTGTTTATGATGAGGTACAGTGGATTCCTGATTAGGACTGCCGGACTTCCCTTTCCACTGAGCTGTCAATCTGTCTCCTGACACAGGCATTAATGTGGAATTACTCTGCTTCTGTTGCAATGCCTGGACTCCTGATTACCTGAACTCCTGGCTAGCCAAACATATTTAACGTAATCAAAGTGGTGCAGAGAATTGGGATTCTAGTGTCCCTTTAAAACGGTTGCATGGAGGAGGAGGGAGAAGATAATACATTTCCATCCCCATGATTATCATACATGTCTGGTTTAGAGAGAGAACAAGAACATTCAAACCCAATTTGTCCTAATAAAGGTGAATTAACTTCTGCACAGAATGTCCCTGTCTAAGTGTTCTCATCTCAACAAAGTCCTGCTGGCCATCATGTGATGAGCTTCTGCAATGTAACAAAATGAAGTGGCTCGAAAAACTAAAACCATGGTTTAAATAGTGGGTGTGTGGAATCCTAGCATTGGTTAAATACATTCAAAAGGAGAAGGAAGGGAACAGAACTGGAAAGTGCAGCTGGAGCATGCACTGTAATGAGCAGTATGGTGCTGCTTCCCTTTTCTGTTGCTCTGCTGGCATAGTGTATAATGAAAACAAAGCATGCTGGCTCCTCATTGGAATAAAGCCCAGCACAAGAGCCAGCTATTGACCACGTGATCTGTTCTTCAATGAGGAGCAGGAGAGGCTGTATTTAAATGTGTGACTCAAAATGCCTCCTCTAATTCTACTTAAATTCTTGAACGTATCCTTTCAAAAAATGTGTGTGTGTGTGTGTTTCTTTACTGTAAGAACTGAACTGGCAGAAAGTGTGATTTGCACCTGTATTTTTCATACTAAGGTGTTTATTTTAGTTTCTAAAAGCCAGGAGATGACAAAGCCCCCTGAGGTGCCACCTCTGAAGAAAATGCCTCAAATCAGCAAGATGAAATTTCCCCGCGTAGCCCTCCCTTCCGCCCCCTGGTAATGCAGCACTAGCATCCAGTGATTTATGTCATTTGTGAGGGGGGCTGGAAAATATCAAAACCTGGAGTAATTTATGCATCCTGTCAGCTATAGTCTTGTGGTGCCGGAGCGTTATTCTCTACGTTTATTACAACCTTCCCAATAACCCAGAAGACAATTACTATAATTTCTATTTTTAAAGCCCTGGTTCCCCATGGACCAATGGCTCACATTTAAGTGTGGAGAGGAGCAGGTGTCAACAGGACTTCATTACATTTATGAGCCTTTCAAATGTGCTGTGCTCTGAGCTAGCTCGCTAATGCCTTCCGATGCATGCTGTACAATAGAACTAATATGTTTGATTGCTAGGCGGCTATGTTCAGCTGAAATGAAATCTAGAGCTTTTTTTTTTTTTGTCAGTTTTCCCAGAGAAATTGGCAAGCATTCTGCTGGGGCCTTGGCAATTTGGATTTCCTGCAGATAAATTATTCAAAAAGCAGAGAATAGAGAGGGCTGCGGAAAGCGTAATGGGCGCTGCTTGCAAACTGCTAACTCCTACTGATGGAGCTAACAGCTGTGGTATTCCTTTTTCCAGAGCACCTTGCCATTTGCAATGTATCGACTTTTTTTTTTTTTTTAAAAAGGACAACAGGAAGCACTTCTTCGCTTTGGTGTGAAGAGCTTCAATTTAAAGGGACTGAAATACAGAGGGACAAAAATTCAGGTCTTAATCCTGCCCTTTTGGGGAAGGTAGACTGGAAAGGTAGCCTGGAGCTTAGATAGCTTGTTCATAACGGTGCCAGTTAAGCACTGCTAGTGCCCAGAAATTGGTACCCTCATACACAGCGTATGCAACGTACTTATGCTCCTAATCACTCAGAAAGCCAGTCACCAATGAACCCATTCTTGTTAGCAAACTCAGAAGACAGGCCGTGGATTAAGTCACCATGGAGACTGAACTACCGACTCTCTCTTTGAGATGGAAGGAGTATGCACTGCGGCCCATATTTTCAAACAACCTTTTGCATAAAGTGCAGGAGGGACTTCTGGGTCTTTGCTCTTTTGCAGACACACAGTGGCTTCGATCCTCAAAGGAGAATGCATACATCACTTACACAGGATGAAAAATAGACCAGAACTCTGAATGGCCAGGGCTGGAGCATGCACAGAGTGTCTGGGTGCAAACGCATCCCACTGGGACTTGGAAGAGAGGTTTGGCAAACCACCCAGCTTTCCTGCCCACATACAGCACCATTGGCACCACTGCTTTTGCAGCTACTACAAGAAACAACAGTATAGAGCTTGGATGGACCATCACATGACCACATGTGGAAAAGGCAGAGGGATATTGACAGTTTGACCTGCTGGTGTTGCAAGTACTGGAATGAGGAAGTATTATATGGGCTGGCTGGATTAGTTGGCTTTGCAATGTATCCTTTTCACATTTTCCCATGGATAAGACCCTTTATTTCTTGATAAGAGCTTCACATGGCTACAGCACTGGGGAACTCATCAAAATAGGATAAATAGACTTTTTGAGCTCTTCAATAAGATTTGCTGTGGGGCAGTAATGAGTTAGGGCGCGGCTTGCATTAGCAATCCCATATTTCAACTACCTACCCATTTAGCATGTTTTGTCAAGCAGAGTTAAAACTTTCTAAATTCTGTATATTCTAGCCCAGTATTTTACATTAAACACATACTATTGTGGAGTAACATGGTTTCAAATCCTAGGGGAGCACTGGAATTGTGCAAGTAACAGATTGTTCGGTGCAGCAGCTGCACCAAAAATAACCAAACAAAAAGTAACTGTGGGTCAACTCACAACGACTATTTTATATGCAAAACGACAGTCAAAAAGTCCAACAAAACATTCCATTCAAAATGAACCGTTTAGTTTGAGGGGTTTTACTTTCAAATTCAAAACAAAAAGGGCATTTGGAATCAAAATAGCAAAACATTTCATTTAGAAATGGTCAACATGAAAAATTTCGACTCTTTTAAACAAAATTTATTCCCCCCATGCTCTTTTTTCCCAAAAAACCAATTTAGTGACTTGGTGAAATGTTGTGGTCAATCTGAATATGCATTTTTTGGTGAAAAAAAGATGTCTTACAAATTTCACCCAGCTCTCGTCAGTGCTAACATTGGCTTGGAAAGAGAATTCTCTTACTCTCTTCTCCATCTGTAAAACCCACCAGTATTTTCATATCATTGGTTTCTCTCTGCTTGAGTCAGATAAAAACATCACCTTCTGACTTCCAATTCTAGCTTACAAGCAGGAGCTTGATGTATTCCTCTGCTGTACACTGGGGATGCAACACACGTGAGATTTAGTGTATGTGGGGGAAGGAGACATAGCCGCATGGCATGTGCCTTTCCCCATAGCCCATGAAAGCCCCTTTAAATGGTTACTGGATTCTCAGGGGGGCCTGTTGGTGGAGTGCTGAAAGGGGAGAGCCTCTACATGGCACACTGCCCTCCTGATTTGATGGATTTCCAATAGCACGCTCAGATGGAGGCTAATAGTTTTGGAAGACATGCACGCACAGGCATGCACTTTTGAAACGGTGGGCCTGTCTGAAATAAAGTTCTCCCCATACCCAGAGCCCATAAAGCAGCGTGGAACGAGAGTCATGCAAACCCAAACATCTGTCAGGTTTTTAAAGATCATTAGACTAGAAAATAAACCGTTTTTTCTTGGGTGACATTTCCCAGCAAGGTGCAAAAATACAAGGAAGCGTTCTCCTTTGAGCCCTCTTATACCTTTCTCTGGTGGCTTAAGCTGACAGTGCCAACTGTGAGTATCCTGAGATCTCAGTGTTCTCAGGCTCACATGCATGAGGCTTATACGAAACCACTGTCCTTTAGTTTTTGCCTCATCAATGAGAAGTCTTCTAGACAGATCATTTTAACATGAAATTTCAGGTCATATAGAGCATGTTGGCAGTCCTGGAGACTGACAGGGTATTTCCATTTGGTTTCTCACTAGTGTTCTTAATAACCCAGTTGGAAAGCTACCCAGATTTGTATTATTATTTTAACTTAGACTGAAAAAATAGAACCATCTCCCTTGCCTCTCTATGAAAACCGCTGGGCATTTCCCTGCACTGCAACAATCTTTTATCCTGGATTTCTGTAATGATGTAACATGGCTCTGATGATCTGAATACTGCACTACACTAAAGAACTACAGAATGCTAACCCCACAGTATTAGCTCAATAGCGTATTCGTAATACTACAAGGACACTACAGAACTAGCTACCTACCTTCAAATTTTATAGGGACACCTATTATCATAATACACGAGCAACTTCCATGTAAAATCAACACCAATAGCAAAGTCCCTAGTGGATTTACTACCCCAGTGCTATGCGACAGTACAGCCTTGTGGATAGGGTACTGGGACTGGATGTCAGAGAAACCTGGGCTCTCTCCCAAACTCTGCCATTGACTGACCGGCTGTGTAACCTTGAGTAAGTCACTTCACCTCTGTTTCCCCTTCCATCCTGGGTCTATTTAGTCAGCAAACTTTTAGGGGTAGGACCTATCCCTTACTATGTGTTTATACAGAGCCTAGAACAACAAACCCCTGATGTGGGTTGAGGCCCCCTTGGCACTTCCCTAAGCTGAATAATGTTAATAACGTCTTAATACTATAGGACCAAATCACGAGGCCCTTACTCAGATAAACTTGGGAGTTTTGCTTGAGTAAGGTACGAATCAAAACTGATAGTAAACAAACACACACATTAGTACTATATGGGTATAATACTTAAAGCACTACTCTAGTGCTATAATAATAATGATACAATATAGAGCTGAAGCTTAATTTGATGAAATATTTATGGGTTTGTTTTGTTGTTTTTTTTAAACACCCACATTTCTCTTCCAATGAAACAGCCACCGAACGTTTGTTGGTGCTAGCAGAAGTATTAAACACGATTTGAACTTGTTTAAGCTCATGCTCCATCTCTTGTTCTTTAAGACACCCACGTGTGACTTCCTTTGTACACCTCTCAACCACTCATGGGGTGCAGCCCCTGTTGTCGTTTTGACAGCTCTATGCAAATATATCATTAAGGGCCATGCTGAAATTCCCTACGGTCAGCGTTAATACTTTATGTATATTCAAGCCCTCTGCAGAGCTTGGAAGGAATAAAGCTACTCAGAAAGCACTCGTTTCGACAAAGAGGGGTGGGGATCTGAACGGAATATTGATTTTAAATGGAAAGAAAAAGCAAAAAAAAACAAAACAAAGTTTCCATGACTGTTCATTTGTAGGTGTCTACACATTCCGCTGACAAGAACCTCGGTCTCATCTACAGACAGAAAAGGAAGTTTTCACTTTCGTTTTAAAAAAAAATAACTGAAACCAGCCTAGCAAAAGCTGATAAGGAAAATGATACAAGAAACATCATGTTTCTCCAGCAAAACAGACTGAATAATAATTCTTGGTCTGATGTTTCCAGTTCTTCCCCCGTCCCTACCCCAAAAGGCCATTTGGCAGTTCCCTGGAAGAGGAGGCAGTAATATTACACCCAACTTTAACCCAGCTGTGGAGGGGAGCCAGGGGGAGTAAGTAGCCCCACCCGATCGGGTGTTACATATCTCAGGTCTTCAGTGCAGCGAACCCCTGTGGAGCTGCTGTTCCCCACTGTGCCTCCCTAAGCATGTGGGTGGGGTGGGCAAGTCCTTTCACTCCCCCAGGCTGAGCAGATGAGAGAGCTGCATCTCCGCAGTAAGCAATGCGGCATTCCCCACATCTCCACCTGGACAGGGGCGATCTGGAGAAGCCGTGCTTCCCAGGGGTGCGTCCCAGGCACAGCGCCTGGCAGGGTGATGCAGCTTACCCACCACTCCATCCCCAGGCCACAAGCCAGCCCTCGGTAAGCCAGCACAGATCCTATTTAGGAGGGAGAGAGCCAGGCTGCTTTCTCACATAAGTGCCACATCCTCCAGGAGAGCCCTTAGAAGATTAAAGCACTGATCAACCCACACAAGTGGTTAATAGATTGACGCTTTTACATTACATATGTCATTACAATTGGGCTAAGATCATTTATTGGTTGCAAAACATTGCTAGACAGGGGGATGGTTTAACTGGCAGCTTCATTAAGCTTTATTAACGTATCACCTGCTCCTTCAAAAGCAGCCGGTGCTATCGTGTGCACATGTCAAGAGGTGGCACTATCACAGGGCCCCAGGCCAGCACACGTCCCCTCTGAGAGCAGGCACATGCTCCTTGGAAGGTCTGGGCCTGTCCCCAGAAGTAGGTTGAATGGAGGGGAGCGAGCTTGGCCGTGCAGGTAACTAACACACGCAGCATCTGGCAGGAAGAGCTCTTGGGGCAGCTCAGCACCAGGCACCATCAAGCCCTTAGTTTTTGCCTCCTGACGTTATCAGTGTGAGTCAACTAGAACAGGGATAGCTAGAGGGTCGGTTATCTGCCCTATGGCTTTCTGACTGCTGGGGAATTAGCTCTGCATCCGGGAATCAACAAGGCACCTTGGAACAAGTGTGCAACCACCAGGATAAGGCTCAAGGGACCCGATTCTGATTTCACTTTTGTCCTCCCCACCCCCACACCAGGGATCACCCCTTTCACTTCAATGCAGTTACCCCTGGTCCAAGTGAGATCAGAAGGTGGACCCATGACGTTACATCAACCAAAAGTTTAAAGATCAGACTCTAAGAACCTCCCTTCCCACTCCCCCAAAAGTATTTTTTCCAGCAAACATTCCAGGAAATGAAAATGACTTTGGCACCATGGGCTCACTGTAGCTTTTAATTAAAAGGGGGAGAAAAAAAAAGGGGGGGGATTAGCTTAAAGCCCCCTCTACTTTTAAAAAGCAGAATGTATCTTGAAGCCTGCACATCAGCCCTGTAGCTCCCAGCTGTTATTTTGTAACCACACTCAGAGGCTGGTTTCCCCCCTCCCTCTTCTTCCCCTTTAGGGTCCTCCCTGCTGCTTGATTTAAATCCTCCTGACATTCCACCCATTGTGAGTCCCCTTCGCAGCTGAATAAACTAGCGGTTGCTTTTTGCTCCCTTGCTGCTTTAGAGAAAGGACACCCCGCGTGGATTTCTCCGGCTTCAAGTCTTGGGAGGATTTCTCCTTGACATCTTTATGTGTAGGATTGCAGCTATACCAACCCCCAAATTAAAAATTACAGCTGGATAATAAACATCCTAATGAAGCTGTACTGTCAGTTTTCATTTGCTAAAACTTACGCACAAATGAAACATTTACCAAGTGCTAATGCTTTGTAGCAAGAGCAGAGCATGAGAGGAAACAGACCAGAAAAGCTGCTACATGGCATCACATCTGACATAGCCAGAGCTGTATCATCTGCATTCACAGGGCTGACATTTAGGCACTAGGCCAAGGTAATTTCTTATGTGGTAGCTTAGGTTTACATATTGTTTCCTACTGAAAGTGCTACAACATGCAATCCAAACACTTCATCCTCCCAGGGCTCTGAGTGGTTTAGGATGTACAAACAATTCTCTCATCCTTAAAAGGGAAACGGCAGTTCTTCAATACCATTGTTTTCAAGCTCTGTAATAAGCTGGCATTTTCATAAGGTCCCCCCCACTCCCATATAGTACAAGGTCAGGAAATTGTCACAGTGCTGCTGCATGTCCCTCCCCCAAATGCCATCAGGTTTACTGTCAGGAGGTTATGTCAAAGCATGGGTTCTGATGGGCCTATTCATGTAATCTCTACCAGCCGTCATCCACACAAACTTCCTGCTATTCAGTACTCTGTTCACCTGGCATTCAAGATCGTAAAAGAATTAAGAGGTGGGGAAGGCGAGAAGGAGAGAGATTCTTTTCCCTATGCAGTGCCAGGGCCCAGGACAATTATGAACTGTGATTTCCAGACTGATGGGCTCAGCTGGATCTGTTTAAAGAGTAACTCTACCCATCACTCTTCTGATATCTCATTTCAAACTTGTAAAAACCCACCACACAACACATTGTCCTTCTCCGCTGCACCGTTCTACGGACTACAAATCACAACCGAACCTCATAAAAAGATGTTTATATTTTATATATATGCGTAAAATACATGAAATCTAACACTTTATCCCAGTCCAAACTATGATCTCCTGCTGGGCTTCCATAAGGTTTATGTAGCTGTGTAACAGTATTTGGATACTTCATTGCATTGATGTGCAGAGATACATCTTTAAAAGTGTTCCTAACCTGACTTCAGATGTGTGATATATAGGGGAAAGCAGTCTGAAAAGCTGGCAATCCTTTTAGTAAAGGTTATCTTAGATTTAATAATATAAGATCAGAACCTGCAAACTGTTGCTTAGGGGAGCAGTTCTTACCAATGCAAGGATTGATCCAATGATCACGGGCTTGCAGGATTGGGTCCAAATTTGCACAAGTATGTGCATACGTGTGTCCAGGCCCAACCTCTGCACACACACAATGTAACTGTTCGTGGACATGGGCAGGTGAGCACATGCAGTTCTCAAAGGGACTGCTCCGTGCAACAAAAAATAAGTCCACTCTCAGGACTGCAGGCTGCAAACTTGCTGCTTTAGTTTACTGCATCACAGGAAGGATGGGAAGAGGGGTGCTCAACCCCCACAAATGACTAAGCAGGAAGTAAAATGACTCTGTTCCATAATACTCTGGGTAAACCCATTAACCCCATCATGACCACTTCCTGACCTGCCTGTGAACCTTTGAAGTTGTGGGGTTGTATTTTTAAGATATCTACCAGTTGTCAGTCCTCAGTCAAACTCCTGAGTCCTAATCCCAGTGCTAAGACTTATCCTGTGGCCATGGGCAAATCCCTTCACCTTTCCACCTCGCTTTCCCCGTTGGCAAAATGGAGATAAACAACACACCACAACTAGGGTGTTGTGATAATCAGTGAATATTTGCTTTGCAAATGCTGAATGATAAGTATTATTAGGAATATTTTTTTTAATCCTTGTTTTAGTCACACACAACAATCTTATTAAATCCAAAGAAAGTGCTTATCTGGCAGGTCCAGTATCAAAGTCATAATGAACCCGTTTTAAATATAGCAACGTCTGCTTACTCTGCTTTCTCAGGGCATGAGCATTCCGGACAGCACTTGCCATTAGCTCACAATTTGCAAAGCAGAGAAGGTTTTTCTGCAGATAGGTTTAATTTTCGATTTGGGAGAAATAAATGAACATCAGTTACAGGGTGATTTCTCAGCTATTTGAATGGACTGATAGTCCATCACATGATGATGTTTTGTTATCAAGACAATTCTTGGTAGGACCAAAGAGAAAGCAGGAAGTGTCATTTGTATAGTGAGCAGCCCAGTTTTATGTTGAATTAAAGCTTTTGAATCTGCCATGAGTTTTGACACTGTTTCACAGGGTCACAGCTGCGACGCTTTTCCCTAAAAGAGCTGCTGTGTTGAGAACATCAGAGTTGCTTTCCTCTCCCTCATACGTCTAACAGGACGGGTTCATGAATGAATGACCCATTTATCTCCTTCTAAAGCTTTGAGGTTTCACCTGGTGTACAAGGGGCTTCTTCCAATGAGCCTGTGTCTTAGAGAAAGAGCCTTTTTAATCAGAGATGGGCCTTACCCAGATCTCCAGACCCAAGCATACCCGAACGATGGGTCGTGGGGAAGGAAAGGATTGAAAAAATTCCAGACATGGATCTGGATCCAAATTTTACAGCTGGAGGGCCTCTCTCCTTTTATACCTGGTGTCTGGGGTTCATGATGGATAGGCACTTCTGCTAATTCCTGCTTCGGAGACAATTCACTTTGGGTTCTGTCTGCACCAGTAGAACCCACAGCCTCCCTAGAGCCTGAAACAGTGCATGGGCCTTTGTGCAGGGTGTGTGTGTTTCATCTTTTTATGCTGCAGGGAAGGTCAGGTAATACGATTCTCTAATGGTGCCATCTACAGTCCCACAAAGCAGGGGGAATAGGACTTCGAGGCTGCTTTGCTGCTAGGCTCTGGCAAGGTTGCCCTGCCTGCTCACCTTGATGTGTCTGCTGTGTAGGCTTTTTGCTGTCTCACAACTGCTGAGCTTTTCTCCACGCGTCCACCTTTGATTCAGCAGCTCGCCCCGGAACTCATTTTCTGAAGGGTTAAGAGAAATACAGTGTCAGGAAACAAAACCAGTCCTGTGGCCACTGGCCACGCCGCTTCAGCAGAGCCATCAGGACTGAGAAAGAGGAACCGTAGTTATTATTTGTATGGTGGTAGCACCTTGGAGCCCAGTCACTGGACTGGGACCCCAATGTGCTTGGTGCTGTACTTTTCCAGAACATAAAGATGGCTCCTCCCCTTAAGGGCTTACATGCTACTGGCTTCTAGCACCAAGACACTACCTGCATCCTCTTGGCACTCGACAGTGGGAACTACATCCCCGAACCGGCAAAGCAGAATTTCCTTCCCTGTGACTACAGCTTGACACATGGTAGAGGGAGAGAACCAACAAACAGCTAGAGAACTGTAAACCAGCCTACTACAATTGCCTCAGCATTTCGCCGCCCAAGCACAAAGACAGGAAAAAAAACCAAATTATGTTTACCACCAACAAATAATTTTCCTTGTGCTGGGTTGTTGGGCAAAGAGGATGTTGGAAATCGTGTTTTACATGCTGCTATTCCCTGGTGACACGTTTCATTGTACACATTAGGCCCACCTCTTAACTTGAAGGTTTCTTGTTGGGTTTGTTGCTTTCACTGGTCCCACAGTCATAAAAAGTTTGGATTGAGCATTTATCCTCCTCCAAAGCATTATGGTTAATTGCTAAGTCCTCACGGCGAGATCAGTCCAGTCATGGAGCAACCCCAGTACACAAGGATCGTCCGCAACCTGCATGGAGGGAGGGGGGTGGCCTAACATGGCTCAGTCCCTCCACCCTCTGAATCCACAGAGACCTTGGTGGGCCTGGTGTCTGTGCCAGGGGAGAGGGTGGAGATCGGGTGGATACATATGGCCTTGTAGCGCTTGGTCAGAACAGATAATACTGCCTGGGAATGTCTGATCCTTACCATCGAGCCCACCACAACTGGGAGCCAACACCAGGGGGCGGTCACCGGCAGTGCTGGAGCGGCAGCCTTGATGCATGCCAGGGCTAGTACAGAGGCACAGAGCATCCAGGCAGATGGCCTTGGTTTCTAAGGATACAGGAAGAGCTACTGGGTTTGTGGGCGGGCCTGGGGCCTTCTCTTACAGCATAGGGGCAACTCCTCCCCCAGTGGGGCAGCGGAGGGAGATGTTCTGCAAGGGGGTCTTCATGGAGATTTGCTGGCCCAGAGTCCACCATCCCTTTCCACAGTGAAACCCATGGGAGATCAACCCTAACTTCTTAATCTGGTAAAATGCTCATTGAAGTCAAAGGGAGTTTGGCACGAATGAAGACTGAGTAAGGACATCAAGATATGGTCCTAAGGATGGTCCATCAGGTCCAGAAATATAAGAACTCCCAGCCCTGAGCCTGGAGAGAAACTTGGACTAAACTTTGAATGTTCTGAAATTCAGCTTTTATGTTTCCAGGATTTGGGAGAATTTTTGGTACCGTTCTGCTGTAGCTTCCAAGCTGGGACCAATCCACACAACTCCAGGGGAACATTCTCACAGAATTTCAAGTGATCAAAAGTAGGGCAGGTCTGAAAATAAGCACATTTTTCACCAAAGGTTTGGCGAAAAAAATGACCCTGATTTGTAGTGGGCGTGGGGTGATTCAAATTCAGAAGTTTTCAACCAACTCTGCTAGAAAGCACAGGAGATAAACCAGTCTCATGAGAGGTCAGCCCTGTCTCGCAGGCCAGAGGCTCTTGAGGGAAAATTTGGCTTATTTAAACTCAAACTCAAAACTGAGCATTTGAGGTTCACCCATTCGTACCTATTAGAGAAGACTAGCTGCGGAATTAGAAGTACTATTATTTCTATTGCAGTCGCACCTGGAGACACCAGTCAGGAACAGGAGCCCATTGTGCCAGGTGCTGTACAAAACACAGAACAAAAAGATGGTCCCTGCCTCAGAGCGTTTATAACCTAGGTAAAGAGCACTCTGCTCCTACTCATCTCTTCAGTGGTGAATTCCACCTGTGCAGACCAGCGTCAAGGATGGGAAATGGTACTTCCCACATCAGCCTGGGAAACGTAACGATGCCTTCCAGGGTGGGGCTGCTGACAACACACACCAAAGGGTCTGTGGTACAGCTGAACCTCTGATTTCCTCTCTATGGTCTTTGAGCTCCTTCTGCCAATCCCTTTCCCCACTGACATGGATCCTGTTGAATTTTAATCCTTCACAAACATTCACACATTTGAGCAGAGAACGAGCCCATCCGCTGGACAATGCAAAGAGCCATGTGGCATCCCTATTCTCACCCCAGGTTTCCATGACAACTGTCTTTTTCAAGACCAGCACTTCGGGAGCGGGTCATTAAACCAACCCACGCTAAAAATACAAAACCAGGGCTTTCAAAGGGAAGGCTCCTGCAGACGCAGCCACTTTGGAGCAAGGGAGGACCGAGCCCACCAGCTGATGGGAGGGAGGGCTGGCTGGCAGCCTCCTGCTTGAATAGGGGAGGACCAGACTCACTATTGACTCCTGCATCGCCTTTGGAAGAAAGATCTTCCCACACCCATCTAGGGTGACCAGACAGCAAGTGTAAAAAATCAGGACAGGGGCTGGGGGGTAATAGGTGCTTATATAAGAAAAAGCCCCCAAAATTGGGACTGTCCCTATAAAATCGGGACATCTGGTCACCCTACACCCACCTAGCATCAGCCTCCTGGCACTTGCTGGCCTGCTGGGAGACGGGAACCCACGGCCCAACCCCTGCTGACATACCCCCGCACCCAGAAGCACTGCACTCCCTAGAATTGGGGGGGCCTCCCGCACCTGGCTCTGCCCCCCGTTCCGCCACTTCCCCAGGAGGGCCCAGTGGCCTCACCCCTCCCCAAGCTGAGGTTTCCCCCCAGCTCTACTCGGGCTGGCACATCAGTGTCCCCTGCATGTTAGCACTCGAGCAGGAAGGGGCTTCATGAGACTTCTCCCCATTCACCAGCCCAGTCCACCTGTGCTGGCCACCATTTGCCTCCCCCCGCCCCATTTCCATTTAGCTTAGTCCCTTTGCTTTCTCCTTGTTTCCCCCCCCCATTTTAGAGTGGATTTGGTTCTTATGAGGGACTCACAGCATTGACTCGAGGCGGGGACAGCACAGCTCCATGTAAACCTTCCCCACACATGGCTGTGCCGTGCCATATCTCCCAGTTCGGGCCTGCAGCACCCATAATATTCCATCCTTGGCTCAGGCCCGCTTCACAACCCTGCCACTAAACCTCAGGCTGGACCTGCTATTGCTTTGCTAGTCCAGTCATTACCAGTTCTTCTCAGTCCTGGGCTGCTACTATTGGAGTCATAACCTGCACTTGTAATGCCATACAGAGTGATCTCATAGCCGACACGGGACTGGGCAGGAAAGCAGTGATCGAAACATACTATTAGAAGTCCACTGGGAAAAGGGAGTGTGTAATTATTCCAGAACACCCAGTATCAAAGATCCTGATATAAAAGCAAGGATCAAATGCACAAAGGGCACTAGACCACAAACAGCACAATTCAGCTTCCTTTTCTGTTTGTTGACAGCAGCAACATTTTTCGTAATGCTGTTACACACCCAGTGAAACAATCCTTCGTCTGCCCTTCCCCAATACAAAGAAAATTAATAAAAGGCATTTTACCATGTTCCATTACATCTGGGCTTCGCACACCCGTGGTTTCTGAACTTGAAGGTCTGAGAGCTTTCTAAAGAAAAGCAGGTAGCCCCGTGGATGGGACTGGGATGCACTTGATCTCCGTTCTATGCCTGGCTCTGCTACATGACCGTGGGTACCTCACTTCCCTTATCTGTTAAATGGGGATTGTTACTTCTTTTCCTTAAAGTTCTATGGATGAAAAGTGCTAGGTAAGAACTAGTTATTACTATTATATGCATTTTAACTTGGAAAAATATCCGGGGGTACCTGAAACGTGAGTAAGAGGGGCAATTTCTTGGATGTTTTTCCTTCATCTATTCTAACTTTGAATGTAGGTTATGTCTACACTTTGAGCTGAAAATGTAAATTCCAGCTCATGGAGACGTAAATTCCAGCTCATGGAGACATACCTGCACTAGCTCCGATCATGCTAAAGCGCTAAAACCAGAGCGTGGCTGCAGCAGGATGAGTGGTGAGAGTGGCTAATTGTCCCCAGTATGTAGCGTCCGAGACGCTAGGTATGTATGCAGGGCAGCCAGCCCTCCACCACTCTGTTTTTAGTGCACTAACCCGATCGCAGCTTTAGCTCAATTCCCGAAGTGTAGATATACCCACACATTCTGTGGGCCATGACTCCAACTGGTGTAAATTGAAATCGCTCCATTGAAATCGATGGATCTACACCCCTTCACGCCAACTGAGGATCTGCTCCTATGTGCGAGCTGCAGCATCAGTTTATTAGGCTGCCTTCCTTTCCCTGTATTAAGTTATCCCTTGTCACAATCAGATCAGAAGGGAGGCCCCCAGATTTTGGCCTCAGGGCCCTGAATGTCACAGCTCACCTTGGCAAACTGTGGTTGCTTTGGGCAATTCTGCTACGATCCTTCCCCTTGAATCTTTAACTGTGGTTCCCTGTTGTATTTCATGCTGAATAATTTACTGCCCGTTTTCCAAGCCTTGCTCCATTTATCTCCCACCAACGTAAGAGGAATTACAAAAGAAGAAACCTGCAGATTAAAAGGAGGAAATGTGCCATGCGGGGAAGCCCTCCACTCCGTACTTGAGTTCAATCGTCTCTAGGTGTTTACAGCCTGGGGAAGAGCTAATGGGACATGTTGCATTTGCTATTGCCACGGTGTGTTTCCATGTTCTCTAGGCTTGGTTACGTCTATTACTGGAGGAGAGTTTAAGTGACACCGGGGGCAGTTGGTGCCAACCCTCTACTGAAAGTCAGTGGGAGTTGGTCATCTAATTCCCATTTGTGTCTCTGAAAGTCACCCTGATTATTATAGTATCAGAGGGGTAGCTGTGTTAGTCTGGATCTGTAAAAGCAGGAAAGAGTCCTGTGGCACTTCGTCGGATGCATTCACCCACAAAAGCTCATGCTCCAATACTTCTGTTAGTCTATAAGGTGCCACAGGATTCCTTCCTGATTATTATAAAAGCCCCTAGAAGTCCCAACTGAGATTGGGCCCCATTGTGCCAGGTGCTGCACATCCACAAGGTAAATTTTACTCCTTGCTGGAAGAGGTTATAGTCTGGATAGACAAAACAGAAAAGCATGAGAGAAAAAGGATCATGTTCCCTATTTTACACACGGGAGAATTAAGGCACTGAGAGATTAAACTGTTTGCCCAAAGTCACACAGGGAGTTTGTAGCAGAGCTAGGATTCGAAACCAGAGCTCTCGCGTCTCAGTTTGGTCCCTTAGCCATTGCGAGATGAAAGGCACACCAGTGGTTTGGACACTAGGTAGGGACTCCAGAAGAAGACGCTAAAATAGGGAAAGAACAAGTTAAAAATTACTTAGACAAATTAGATGTCTGCGAGTCACCAGGGCCTGATGAAATGCATCCTAGAATACTCAAGGAGCTGACTGAGGAGATATCTGAGCCCTTAGCGATTATCTTTGAAAAGTCATGGAAGATGGAAGACATTCCAGAAGACTGGAAAAGGGCAAATCTAGTGCCCACCTATAAAAAGGGAAATAAGGACAACCCGGGGAATTACAGACCAGTCAGCTTAACTTCTGTACCCGGAAAGATAATGGAGCAAATAATTAAGCAATCAATTTGCAAACATCTAGATGATAATAAGGTGATAAGTGACAGTCAGCATGGATTTGTCAAGAACATATCCTCTCAAACCAACCTGATAGCTTTCTTTGACAGGGTAACAAGCCTTGTGGTTGGGAGGCGGGTGAAGCTGCAGACATGGTATATCTTGACTTTAGTAAAGTTTTTGATACTGTCTCGCATGATCTTCTCATAAACAAACTAGGGAAATGCAACCTAGATAGAGCTACTATATGGTGGGTGCAAAACTGTTTGGAAAACCGTTCCCAGAGAGTAGTTATCAGTGGTTCACAGTCATGCTGGAAGGGCATAACGAGTGGGGTCCCTCAGGGATCGGTTCTGGGTCTGGTTCCATTCAATATCTTCATCAATGATTTAGATAATGGCATAGAGAGAACACAAAGTTTGTGGACAATATCAAGCTAGGAGGGGTTGCAAGTGCTTTGGAGGATAGGATTAAAATTCAAAATGATCTGGGCAAACTGGAGAAATGGTCTGAAGTAAACAGGATGAAATTCAATAAGGACAAATGCAAAGTACTCCACTTAGGAAGGAACAATCAGTAGCACACATACAAAATGAGAAAAGACTGCCTAGGAAGGAGCACTGCGGAAAGGGATCTGGGGGTCATAGTGGATCACAAGCTAAATATAAGGCAACAATGTAATGCTGTTGTAAAAAAAGTGAACATCATTCTGGGATGTATTAGCAGGAGTGTTGTAAGCAAGACACGAGAAGTAATTCTTCTGCTCTACTCCAGGCTGATTACGCCTCAACTGGAGTATTGTGTCCAGTTCTGGGTGCCACATTTCAGGAAGGATGTGGACAAATTGGAGAGAATCCAGAGAAGAGTGATAAAAATGATTAAAGGTCTTGAAAATATGACCTATGAGGGAAAATTGAAAAGATTGAGTTTGTTTAGTCTGGAAAAGAGAAGACTGAGGCGGGACATTATAACAGTTTTCAAGTATGTAAAATGTTGTTACAAGGAGGAGGGAGAAAAAATTGTTTTTCTTAACCTCTGAGGATAGGACAAGGAGCAATGGTCTTAAATTGCAGCAAGGACGGTGTAGTTTGGATATTAGGAAAAACTTCCTAACTGTCAGGGTAGTGAAGCACTGGAATAAATTGCTTAGGGAGGCTGTAGGATCTCCATCACTGGAGATTTTTAAGAGCAGGTTAGACAAACACCTGTCAGGGATGGTCTAGATAATACTTAGTCCTGCCATAAATGCAGAGGACTGGACTAGATGACCACTCGAGGTCCCTTCCAGTGCTATGATTCTATGAAAAGAGGAGCAAAGAAAGAGAGATGGCACAAGTAGGGTGAAAATGGAGCAGCAAGTGGAAAAGACACAGTGGGACAGTGGAGGGAAAGGGATGAATATATAAAAACAAAGGCAAAAGTTAAATGAAAACTAAATGCGGGTCCTACACCATATACAGGGAACCCAAATGTCCCAGCCTATCTCAGAGGAGCTGTGTGTCCTTCTCCACCTGACTCAGATTTCCTTTTAAACCACAAATACACATTTTAAACTAACAATCACTATTGGGGAAAATGGGCTTAAATTACAGAAAAAAAAGGTTCATGGACTCAAGATGTCTTTGCAACCCCTATACGTGGCTTGAGGGGTTTGCAAAAGCCTCAGACTTTATGAGAGTCAGACGTCCTTAAGGAGGAAAAAGCATAGCTCCCACCCCCAATGGGCCTGCTTTTTTCACGTGTCCAAGTTGTAGGGTAGGAATGACACAGCTTCTCACCCTTGGCAACTGCCTGGGTCAATCTGACCACCTGATGCCACAATTCCCATCCATTGGCCAGTTACTGACACGTACAGGTGACCCTATCTTCACCTCCTTATACTCTTGGCCATGCCATGTGATTGAACAGTAGCAGGGAGGGGAACGGGGCAATGTGTGTTAGGAAAACACAGACACCCTGACAGCCAGAAAGATTTTGTCGGAGAGCTGCTTGTCACACTGAGCTCACTACACTCCAGCCCTCATCTCCCTGTCCTGAATTTAGTTAGCTGGGATAACCTTGTTAACACATTCATCGTATTTCCTGTATCCCTACTGCTGATATGCATACTCCCCAGAGGGCAGCAGCTTGCACCCTCCCTCACCCCCAAACCCTGGATTCAGCAGAATCACAACTCACATGGCTACAATTGCAAGGTGTGGAAGGAGGTTCCTCCTATACCTAGCAAATTTCCCAGAGAGGCAGCTGTTTGCACTCTGCAGGACTATGAGCTCCAGAGATTGTCTGAGGCTAGGGTGAGTTGGAATCAGATTCAATGTCTGTGCCTTGTGACCTTCCTCCCACTTCGGAGCAGCGCTGAACTCTATCCAGTTGCTTTTAAATCAGATGGACTCCTCCTTATTTTTAAAAAAACCCAGCATTATTCCATCATGGTCCAACCCACTGCTGTGCCCCTACGTGGAGTGTTTAACAGGGAGTGTTGTGCATGCTTAGCCAAGGGCAGAATTTGGCCTACAGTATTTTGAACCATGGCCATAGAAATGTTTTGGGGGTGTTTTTGTTAAATAAAATACAGAATAAATTTCACCCAGGAATTCATCAGCTAATCCAGTTCCCTGAGATGTTCCCGAAAGTTAAACAGTAAAACTTCCCCTCTAAAAAATACAAGAAGGTATTTTTATTTCATTCAGCATTTTAGAAAAAAAAAATTAGAATAAGCCAATAGTCTAGGCTGCAGTGAACCAGGCTGAAAACTGTGCAGAGAACTCCATGAAACCCTGCATTGAGTTTCTAGTTCAAAATGGACTAAGGCTGGGTTGATTTTTATAGCACACGTCTCCCTGGGGAAGCAGGAAGTGCTGAGCTGAAGAAGTTAATTGCCAAGTGGCATAGAGATTCTGTGATGTACAGAATTGCCCACTGAGACGTTACCCAAATCATTTAAGGACTGACCTGGAGAGGTGCTGAGCTCACACAATTCCAAATGAAATCAGTGGCTCTTGTGGGTACTTAACACCATTGCCAGACCATGGATGGGGGAACTGCATAATATCCAGATTCTTATCTGCAACTCATAGGAATAATTTCCCCATCCCTGCTTTGTGCTGCCTTAGGTCATCTATCGCGTAGGGCTGGGTTCTCCTTGTGTTCCCTTAAGAGCAGTATGCATCACCACAAGCTGTGTTTTCCTCCCAGCCTGGGCTCATTTTCAAACCCTGGATCTTGGCACCTCCAAAAGACTTTGAAGAAGTTCAGATCTTGACCCCAACTTCACAGCTTGGGCTCCTCTCTATTTTATAAAAATACATACCCTGTGATCACACAACATACTGCATCGTGCCAAAAAAACACTTCTGTTTTGCTGTGGCATCATGGCTCCACTTTTCCTCCCAATCTCGCTAGCTCTTCTAATCTCTGTCTGGATCTACATAAGCCCTGAAGCCTTGCAGGAGAACAAGCGAGAGAGCAAGGATTTGTAGCTCCCTAATTTACAGCACCTAGTCAGCCCAGTTTTGAGCAGTGCAACATGCTTGCAGTGGAAACCAAATTAAACAAAACTTGCCTGGCTTGGGGCATTCTTAGAGAGTCAAAACTGGTCCCAGATTCATGGAAACAGCTGGGAACCTTTGGAAGTAACCTTGGGTAGATGCATGGGATCTTGGCCAAACCCTGCAAAATTCGGGTGCCCATTGGGAAACCAGGTGCATCTCACTAGGTTCATCAGCCTGTTCTAGCGCATGTCACTAACACGGAGAAAACGTGGGCACTGGCAGTGCATTCCTCTCTCTATGCCCCACGCATCGATGGCGTATCAGAGTATCCTACCAAAGCCAGTATACAATTTGCTGTGGGGCTCCGCTCGGGCTTTCAGAAGCAGAGATGCTGTGATGTGTTTGTGCGTTGCAGAGCTATATACAGCAACTCCTCACTTAAAGTCGTCCCGGTTAACATTGTTACGTTGCTGATCAATTAGGGAACATGCTCGTTTAAAGTTGTGTAATGCTCCTTTCTAACGTCGTTTGGCAGCCGCCTGCTTTGTCTACTGCTTGCAGGAAGAGCAGCCCCTTGCAGCTAGCTGGTGGGGACATGGAACCAGGGTGGACGGGCAGCCCCCCATCAGCTCCCTGCTCCCCTAAGTTCCCTGTGCTGCAGCCGCCCAGCAGGCTGCCAATTGCTGGCAGTTCAGCTGTCCCTCCCCCCACTACCATGTGCTGCTTCTGCCCTCTGCCTTGGAGCTGCTCCCCGAGCCTCCTGCTTGCTGAGCAGGGGAGCGGGCACGAGGGGGGCTAAACTCAGGGTGTCCCCGCCCTCCTCCTGGCCCCTGCTTACCCCATCTCCATAGGGCAGTGTGGGGACAGGACAGGGCTCAGGATGGAGGGAGCTTGCTGGCTGTAGCTGTTGTCTCAACTTCCTGATTTTTTTTAAAGGCAATATACTTAGAGTGGGGTCAGCGTACTTAAAGGGGCAATGCACATCTCTCTCTCACACACACACAGGGTATGTGCATCTGTCTCCTCTCCCTCCATTTGTGCTGCCTTGTAGAGTGTGAGGCTATGTTAACAACAACGCGTTAACTCTTGAGGGCTCAGCCGAGTGCTAGTTCATCATTTAGCAGTAAGGCATTCCCTGGGAAATATCCCACCCTCTGACTTCACCATCTCAATCAAGATTCATAATCATCATTGCTGTGCACAGTATTAAATTGTTTGTTTAAAACTCATACTGTGTCTGAGTGTATATATATATATATATAATATAGTTTTTTGTCTGGTGGAAAAAATTTCCCTGGAACCTAACCCCCCCCCCCTTTTTACATTAATTCTTATGGGGAAATTGGATTCACTTAACATCATTTCACTTAAAAAGTCACATTTTTCAGGAATATAACTACAACGTTAAGTGAGGGGTTACTGTACAGTGTGGCAATCAGAAAATGCCTCTCTAGGTGAAACATCCCTTTCACCTTCTCTTTGGAGATGTAGGATGCATTCCCTCAGCTCTCCTCAAGGTCTGCCAACCAGTGCAGAGAGGGATGAGGTGGCTCTGGACTCCATCCAGACAGCCACACAAAACCCCCAGTCTGGTGTGGAGTGCACCTGGGTGAACTATTCATCCCTTGCATTACAAACACCTGTTGCTCCGCTCACTCATACTCCGTGCAGCCCTAAGCATTCACAAAATTATAGTCGGATGCTCCCCAGACTCATGAGTGGGATTTTTAAGCCAAAGAATAAAACACGAGCTGCTTCTTATTTGCCTTCTGGTTTTTGAAACTTTGGAACAGACCCAGGTTACATTTCCAACCTTTTCTCTACAACCACAAGGTCGAGAAACTTAGTATTTTTTAAATGACAGTCGAGAGTCTCATATGTTCACATGACTCCAGGAGCTGAGGCTTTGAGAAAAGTCAATATGAGTCCCCGATAAAAAGTCACAAGCATTGGTAAGACTGCACACTGGTTCTACGCCAGTCTAACTCCACCAACTTCAACGGAATTGCTCCGCATGTACACTGGGGGCCGGCTCGTCAAGTGAAAGCTCCAGAATCCCCTCTGCTCCTTGCGTGGAAGCATATGGCAAAATCCTAGTCCCATTTGCCCCCCTCTGTACATATCTGCACTGGGGAAGCTGCCATAGGTACAGCAAGCATTAAAACGTTTTCATGTTTCAAAATGCAAAAGGTTTGATTTGTCCACAACAACATATGTTAAGCTTGTTAGACTAACCAAGCAGGATGGGATCTCATGTGCGATCCCTCGCAGGGCATCAAGTGTCCACGTTGCCTGGGTCACAAACTATATCACACTTTTGGGGGTTTTTTTGCTTTGTTTTTAAAAACAAGGTGGCCACCACAGACAGGCTTGGAAATACCAATCACAATGAAATGCTTTACTTCCAGATATGTGTAGCAGCCCCTCTGGAAATGGAGCTTCTTTTTAAGGGTGTTATAAAAGGCATTAGTAATACGTTAAGGGGAAAATGTTGTAAGGCACCGTTATAAAGCAAATTACATCACAGCCTTTCTTCAAGGCATGATTTTAAGTCACTGTTTACATGGGCTAAATGTGTCTGGTGGTTTAATAAATGATAGACAGACAACTCCTTAAAGGCAAAGGGTTACTGCTACTTCTACACATTTTATGTCAAAGTAAAGTGCAATGTCCTGTGAGGTAGATAAGTATCATCCATCTATCCTAGGCTTTTATACTGCCACCCATCACCGTAGCATCTGACAATTCTCTGCTCCATCCCACTATTTACAGTTGTGGAAAGGGAGGCAGGAAGTTTAAGTGACTTGACCAAGACCACAAAGAGAGAATCACCGGTTTAGAAATCAGGCGTTCCTGACTCCCAGTTACCATGTCTCTCCTCGCTGATATAGTGTCATTAGTACCGTAAAAAAATCACCAAGCATCCAGAAAAGAAACGGGCGGGGAAGGAAAACCTTTTTCAAAATGAGAGCTCTTCCTGCTGAATCCAGGGATAAGATCAGCGAGCCTGCAATTCCATGTGCAGCTAATGACACGCTGCCCAACTCCAGTCACCACAGGACCAACCTGTGCTTCATGGCACCACAGCGTTGGCACCAGGCTACCTTTGTTGTTTTTTAAGTATGCATCAAGCTTCTTTTATTCCCACAGACACAAGAAAAAAATAAACATTATTAACCAGAATTTGTTTTCCTGTGTGGTCAAAGCCATGGTGTAGTGAGGGCTTTTGCTCCTGCAGGCATCACTAATGATCCTTTCATCACTGATTTAAGGCTGCTGTCTGTTGGATCCTAACTGCACAACTGAACCCCTCTTATACAGTCGACAGGACGTAGCACAAAGAAACCCAGCCTGAAATGTGACTACATTTCTCCATGTTCCTGCTTAATCCCCACACACAAGGAACACAGATTTGCTTGAATTGATACATTGTGAGTGCATGTATCAGTTTAGCCTTCAAGAAAATTGTAGCAAAGCCGCTCTGCATCAGGGTGCTTTTTCAAGGGAGCTGAATTAAAACCTCTGTTGGTTTCAAAATCAACAGAGGTGGCTGTTCCAGGCTACCTTAGCCATTCTTTCATTCATGGCTCAGCGAATGTAGGTTTAACCTCCTTTCAAGCGCCACAATGTTTCCCATCCAATGTGAATATCATCCTGTGTACTGCAGAAAAGCAGTGCCCAGTGCTTAGAATTTAGCTTCCCAAACATGCATTTAATTTAAGATTTTATGCAGGATGCTAACTATATATTACCCGGTTAATGACCAATCATTAAAACACTAATTGAAGTTAAACAGCCATGTAATAGATACAGATCTCTTACTTTATCAGTAAATATGATTTAAGAAATAGATTAGAGGGAGATGTATAGATGGAAGTGCTAGTGGTTCTAGATTTCTGGTGATTCTTCCATGTGTTCATCATCTTTGGCCGTCTGAAGAGGAACCTAGTCAATTGTTTAGGAGAAGCTGAGTCTTGGTAGCTCTTTGTACGCTCCAAGGCCTAGGAAACCCCCAGGAGCCAACAGTCTAAATAGACAAGACAGAAAACGGGTGGGAGAAATGAAGGGATTATCATCCCCACTTTACAGACTGGGGGACTGAGGCACAAAGAGATTAAGTGATTTGCCTAAGATCACACAAAGAGTCTGTAGCTGAGCTGGGCAATGGACCCAGATCAGAGCCGTAACTATGAGACAATCCTTCATGAGGTTCTGCCCCTTTCTCCAGTGGCCAGGTGGGGACGAACCAGAAGACGTTGTAGCTCTAAGAGCCCCATGCTCTGTAAATGCAAGCGCCAGTTTGGGCCTGAACTCCTCCCCTTCCAGGCAGTTCCCCACTCTCCCAGAATACAGGTCCCCAGCGCAGGCTGGTGTCTGTGTTGGGGAGCACCGTGTGTGAAGCTCAGACTCAGAAGTCTGAGGTTTGTTGGGGCTCCGGGAATGCCCTCGCAGCGTGGCTCTCCAGGATACATTACCAGTGGACAGCCATGTGTGGGGCACTTCCCCACGATGCGCAGCTGACACTTAGTTACAAGCTCATCTCTTTTGCATACAATATTTGTGCCACATCCCAAAACCCTTTTTTTTTTTGACCAGTAAATCTCAGTGAAAGCAATTAGGCAAATGACTTTCACGTTGACAAGAAATACAGACACCGCTTACAAGAAACATAGTTCAGAGGTTACGGGACAACCCGCCCCCCCCAACCTCTACGCCAAAGCACCTCTGTCCTGGGCACGGACTCTCCCAGCTCGGTCAGTGTACATTATACTGATCTGACACATCTTGCCACCACAGTCCTGGGCCCTTATGCAGCCTGCCAATGCACCTGAGCACGATCCATACCCTCCCCGCTACTTCATACCCAGCATCTCCTATGCCCTTGGTGAATTACGCAAAACTGTGTCATAGTCAAATGCCCATTAAGGACCAAGGTGAGACAAACAAAATCATTTCATCCGTGGCCTTAAGTTTTGAGCACGTTCCTCCAAAGGTGGAATAGTGTTATCTTAACCCACCACCTAACCCCATGCTCAGACTTTTCCGGGAATTCAAAGCTGGTGAAATCTGTGAATATTTCCCTTCCCTCTTCCCCATGGGAAGGAAAGGTTTGCAATTTCAGTAGGGTCAGATTTTTTTACTCTCTCTGTGTCGAACGTATGCTCCCAGCGTCGCTTGCATTGCTAACAACTAAGCAATCAGATCAGCAGAAGTATGGCTCAGAGATGTTTATTGCGGACAGCTGGGTATAATCCAGTTCAGCTCTGCAGGCCCTAGGGTGAGAGGATAGAAAGAGGAACACAAGGGCTTCTAGCTGGCCATGTCAAGGGAAAGAGACGAGTTTGTTGCTACCAGGATGCAGCTGTTCCGTTAGCACCAGAAGCATCACCCTGTTGTCCTCCATTCAGTTACTTTGAGATCTCATTGAATGCCTAACCCTGTCCTAATCACGGTGAACAACACTGTCATCCCCCCATCACTCCAGCCCGTACCTGGGCACCATCTTCTACTCGAGCCTCTCTCAGATCCTGATTTCTAGGCTGAGTCTTTCTGTACGACGTCTCTAGACACAGCCTTTCCGAGCCATCCACACAGACTCAGCTCCGCTACCGCAGCCTCCTTCTCTCTGGGCTTGACAAATGCCATCTCTCCCTACCCGTATCCATTCAGAAGCCTGCTGCAAAGATTGTTTTCCTAGCTTATCGCTTTGACCACATCACCCCTCCCTTTGCATCCCGCCATGGGCTCCCCTTTCTCTATCACATCAAACAGAAGCTAAGTGTCTTCTTTCAAAGCCCGTCACGGCCTGGCCTCACTCTACTCCTCTCTCATTCACTACGGAGATGTTGGCTCCTGCCTCTGATCAGACAATGGAATACGCCTTCATAGCCAACTGGTTACACTTCTAAACAAGCACCTTTGTATTGTCTCCTGTTCGGCCCCTGACGCTTAGGAGGAGCTCCCCATAAACATCCCAATGCTACAGCATTGTCCTCCTTCAAATCCTCCTTTGCCATAACACACGGATGCGGGAACGGGGGCAGGAGGGGGCAAGTGGACGGGTCTGGCCTGTTCACTTTTCGCCATGGGCCCGGCCCCCCGCCCCGCCTCTTCCCCCTCAAAGTCCCACGCACCGGCCAGGCCAGAAGCTGGAGCCCGACCCAGGTAACTGTGGCCCAGGGAGCCAGGGGAGCTCTGGACCCTCCACCTGCCCAAGAGCAGCTCTCCCCTCCCACCCGGGTCTCACGCTCAGGGCAGATGGAGGGTCTGCAGCTCCCCAAAGCTGCCTGGGCAGCTCTTACCATGGCCTGGCAGCAGCTCTTCAGCCCCCGAGGCCCCAGGCCAGGCTGGAAGCTGGAGCTGGGTCATGGCAGGAACCGCGTGGGCAGCTATGGGGAGCCGTGGATGCTCCTGCGCTGGTCGAGGGGGTCTGGGGATGGGGACACAAGCTGGGGGATGCTCTCGAGCCCTCCTACCCCGGGCAGGTGGAAGGGATCAGGCTCCCCAGCTTGGCTCTGGCTTCCAGCTTGGCCCCCACTTTTAGGAAGAATCCATCGCCTCTGCCATGATGCCTACAAAACACCTGACAACGACTAGGCCATGGGGGTGCTGAGGTCACAGCCTGTAATGCTGAGCAATATTGTCTCACTGTGTCCTCTTGGTTGTCTGTATAGATCTGCTGTCTCTTGTCTTACACTTCGAGTGTAAGACTTCGGGGGCAGGGGCCATTTTTTTGTCCTGTCTTTACACACCACCTAGCAGAATGGAGTCCTAAGTGCTCCCACAATATAAAAACAACAAATGAAGCTATAGACCCTGCTCATTAACAAGGATATTTAGGGTCCAGTGTTCCTGAACGGTTAAATAGACAGCGCCTTTTCCTGAGTGTGACAGAAATACATTAAAAAAGGCTAAATAAGGTTCCAAACCTACATCTTTCTCCTTCCACTCCCTGATGTTCACGTCACTCGCACATTCTTCAAGAGGAAGGAACAAATGTTTCATGCACATGGCAGCAGTTCTATTTATGTGTCATTCTCTCAAATATGTTGATTAAAAAAAACCCCAGAGACCATTTTGCCCAGTGAATAGAATTTTGGTATTTCAGCATTTTTTTCCCCTGCTCCTGGTTCTGTGGTTCTCCAGCGGTGACGCTGCTCTTCTACCTTCCGAGGAAGGGGGAAAAGCCAAAGACCAGGAAAATAGAAGTTACAGAAGTTTCAGGTGGGGCTCGGGAACAGCAAATCAACAATGATACAGCGGATGCCACTGGGCTTGGCTCAGTAAGCTCCCAAACCTGCAAACAGTTAAACGCATGCTTAATTTTACTCAGGAGAGTAGCCACATCGAACGCTATAGGGTAAGAGTTATGGATATTCTCAAGTGCTTGCTGAACCGGGGGCGTAAAGTGGAAATGTAACGCAACCCGAGAGATAAATTAACCGGCTGCCCTGTTTAAAATGTGTTTCCAAAACAGCACGTTTTTGGTATGATTTCTTCACTAGCACCTCCATTTAAACATGTTTCTAAGCAAGTGCGGTCCGTTGTTGGTGCCCTAGGAGAGGACTGCCTAGACGAAGAGTACAAAGAAGGAATATTAAACCTGCCAGTTAATTTTTCCCCACATCCCTAGAGACCTTCTTTATGTTCTGTGGGACAACGAGAGATCAACAATAGTGACACTTGGTTTTAACCTTTCGCTGCTTTCTAGGTAACACCTAGTCCTGCTGCCTAGTCTCTACCTCGGACATTAGCCTAGTAACCTGGGAGCAACAAAAAGCAGCTTAGATTTCCCATCTGTTCCTTTTGACCACAAACGCGGGAACCTTCTATGAGCACAATGATAATTACCAACTGAACAGATCTGAGCATGAACAAAATGTAAACTACTGGCTTATCATTCTCAGATAATTACTTGCCACATACCTTCTGCTGCCAGGTACAGGAAAAACATAACCGTCCCTGCTTGTAACTTCGCCCTCCAATACCTTTTTGCATTTATGGTTCCTCTAGGTGTCTGTCGGGGCATTTGTACGCTACCTGTGTATGCATGATGTGTTACATGCTTGTTTGCACAGGAGTGCGTCTCGGAAGGGAGTAATGGGATGTTGCTTCTTTATTCTTGCACATTTTCCTCATTATTTTGTTCTAATTTGGCTTTCCTGGTAACTTTCCTATTCAATAAAAGCCAAATACAACCCTGTCCCTTAATCTCCCAAAGAGCAGCTCACTGCTGAGAAAATAATATAGCTGTAACTTCCAGCCTCATACACTTTCTTTTCCATTTATATGCAAATACTGACCTTTCACCCAAGCTGTCTCAAAGAAGTATTTCCTTAAAAATGCAAATAGCATGTTGCAGGCAGTTACTCTGGCTGAGTCTCTCTTATATTATTATTATTTCTTTTAACCTTACCAGCACAGTAAAAAACAACTGCTAAACAGCACCACGATAATAATTACTTTTCATACCAAATCAAAAGCCTCTGTGGAGCCAATATGTCGACACAGCAGGAGAATTTCCTGCTGATAGATTTTGAGGGACAATTTAGGAAGACCAGCATGTCTTGGACTCCTGGGGACGTGGCCAGCACCATGAGATTGTGCTTCTTGAAGGAAGAAGCCAGCTGGCTCAGGGAAAAGCACCATATAGTTCCTCTGTTATATAAGACACATATGTGAGTTTGGCACACACCTGACAATACAGAAAGTATAATAGTAACACCTAGCTCGTATGCAGTATTTTCATCAGTAGATCTCAAAGTGCTTCGCATTATCGTTATCTCCTTTAGAGATGAGAAACTGAGGCACAGAGAGGGGAAGTGGCTTGATTATGGTCACCCAGCAGGCCAGTAGCAGAGACAGGAATTGAACCCAGGTCACCCAAGTTCCAGTCCAGTGCTCTGTCTCACAGAGAGACTTGTGCGCTTCAGCAGTATATTTAAAATAGGGGATGTGTTTATGCATCTCTGTTGCCTCACACATCTAGAGTCCAGTCCCGCTGGATGACTTTGCATGGCTGAGTTCAAGGATGCACAAACTGAGTGGGAAAAGCATGCACATGGATGCAAATTGCATGTGGGAAACGTGTAGTCAGGGAGGCAAGCCAGGCAACTGCATACAGCCGTCAATTTGCTTGCATAAGACACGTGTTTCGCAAGGGTACGAGCTTATTCTTTTGCGATGTGGTCCCTGCTGTTTTAACCAAATGCTGTTTATATAATGCGTTTTATGGCAGCCAATATCTGGACAGGGCGATTGGGGTAGATGATCCTCTCTTTCTTGAATGGAGAGTTGCTCTGGCTTCCTACTGATCTGCAGCATGGGAGCTCCCCTCCCTCACACAGCTTCAGCACTGTGGGGGCCCTCCGGGCTCCTGTGGAATTTCTGCTTGGCGCTCTGTTCCCCACCCAGCTGGAGCCGTGTGTCACACGGCACAGAGACAGGGGCCACATGAGAAGTGCTACAGGACTTGATCCCACAGGTGTGGGCATCCTATGACGGGGCCATTCACACCTTAGGGGTGGAAAGACACCTCCATACGTGTGCTGTGTGTGTACAATGAGGTCCTGGTCCGTGACTAGGGCTCTGAGGTGCTGTGGTAATACAAACAACAAACAATAGTGTGTGTGTGGGGGGGGGAACCATGAAGAGAGAAGCTTGTGAGATGGAACAACGCACGAGGTGGAGAATGAGCAAAGAAAGGAGAGTGCAAAGAGACAGAAGCGAGGTCCCTAAACTTCTGACTGCTAGAAGTTGGGACGGGACGACAGAGGCTAGATCACTGCATACTTGCTCTGCTCTGCCTTTGAAGCTTTCAGCACTACCCCCGGTTGGGTGACTGATACTGGGCGAGATGCACCTTTGGTCCAACCCAGCATGGCCGTTCTTATGTTCTTAAATAAGCAGGCAAGAGGGCAAAGAGAACTGGGGAGGAGCGGAGGGGAAAGAAAAACAAAACAGGACGAGCAGGGTGAAAAGAGAGATGGGAGCTGGACATTTTACCTCCTCATCGAACAGAGCCAAGCAGAGCAGACGCTGCTTCCACTTGGGCCGAGTCAGGATATGTGGCATTAATAGCGGAAGGCAGAGTCACCGGAGCCAAAGTCAGAAAACTGGGGTTGAGGGGGAATGAACACAGAAAGGAGATGAGGGTTGTATTGCTTTTGGCATTAAAACACTTCCACAGGGGGGCTCTTTTTCAAAAGATTTTCCATAGGAAGATCCACCTCCTTCCCCTTCCCTGCCCCCATACCAAAATACCTCAGGCATATTTCAGATTCGAAACATCCAGCGCATCCAGCTTTTCCCCTTCCCTTGGCAGAATGGGCTACGTTGAGAGGAAGGCAGCTTACGCCTTCTTCCAGCCTCATCCAGCATGTCAGAGATACCACGTTAGATCTCGCTAGGGTCTCTCCAGTGGTGTTAGATCCTTTCCCCTCACACACGTATAAATCACAGTCCTTCCACACCACCTGTAAATTTAGCCCACGCAGCCTCTGGGACTCTCTAAACTGGTGCAGCTAATCTGCCAAGGAGAAGGTGTAAGTTACATCCGCTTTGAGTGAAGCCTGATTCTTCCCTCTCATGCTGGGTTTACATGGGCGCAGCTCCATTGATTTCACTGGAGTTGCTCCCCATCTAGGCTGATGTCCGACAGATCCGAATGAGGCCCATTGACTCAGCTGAGAATTTGGCACAGTGTATCTGAGCTGTCAATATAAGAGCCGGGGGAACGGAAGAGAGCTGTAGCGGTGGTTGTGAGTGAGTGTGGGTCTGTGCTGAGGGGGAAGCCGCACCTAAGGAGTTTAGCATAATAAATGAAATCCCTAACACACTCGTGAGCGTGAAGAAAGTCGATGGCTCGTAAGCAAAACTACTGCATGTTCCATTGCAGTCTTCAAAACCTTATATAGGTCCAGATGCTCGTTATCCAAACCTACAAGCCCCTTTCAAATTTCAGTCCTGTCCGGTGTGTTGCTCAGGTCTCCTGCTTGAAAGGCCTTTGACAGGAATAAAGGGCATTGCCAACCACACAGAGCAAAACCTCGAACTTCCAGGGTGAGATTCTCTCAGTGGTACTGCACAGGATTCCCAGCCTCGTGGACATGGAGTGACCAGACAGCAAGTGTGAAAAATTGGGATGGAGGTTGGGGGTAATAGGAGCCTATATAAGAAAAAGACCCAAAAATCAGGGCTGTCCCTACAAAATTGGGACATCTGGTCAACCTAAGTTAAGGTGGCTTTAAGTCACTCTTCCCCCCATCTTGATTCTGTGGGCCCCTGGCAGTTTTGGTGCCTGTCTCAGTTATGACATCCTATCCCTAGATCCTTATGTGCTCCAGTACTGTCCAGAATCTCTGCAGCCCTGTGTGCTGTATTTCCATGCCCAATACACCCCTACGCTGGCCCCTCCAGCCCCATGTCTGGCACATCCCCTATGCCAAGGCTTGCAAGGGGGTCCTCAGAAGGCCAACTTACGGCTGAGCTCTGCAATGCCTGCCTGGGGAAGTCCTCCCCAGCTGGACCGTTCTAGGCCTTCTACCCCATGCACAGGAGCTGCAGTGGAGGATGAAAATCTCACCCCTTGTCAGTACTGCCTGTAGCAAGACTGTGCAAGCGTCCCCAGCAACCCATGTGGCAAACCTACTAGCAAAGACAGACCTATACAAACTGTAGGGAACTGCAGAACATTCTTACAGACAGCCCAAAAAAATATCCAGTTTTACAAAAAACTTTGGGTTGTTTTAGTTTAGTTTTTTAAAAAACAGGGTGATTGATTTAAAAAGCAAAGTCACAGGTCAGCTCTTCAGCTCATGTAAATCAGCATGTCTTCACCAAAGTCAGTGACCCTGTACCAGTTATACCAACTGAGACGCTGACCTATCATGCACACATATAGTAATTTCAGAGACACACTTCATTGCTTCTTAAATCTGATCCATTCCTCATTAGTCAAAAATCGAGATTTTGCACAGATTTCTGCTATTTTTGCTCCACCAAATACCCGTGCCCAAGGAACTGGGGAAAATTTCCCTATGAGTCAAGTTGGCAAGGTTCCATAAATACAATCTGCAGCCAATAGATTTTTGTGTGTGCCACATCAGTTGTTGAAAGGCTAAAGGAGCAGAGAGGCTGGCTTTAAGGCAGGCTGCTAAGCAGCCAGCGAACAGACTGGCTGTTCGTGCTACTGACGTAAAGTTAGATGACTAAGTGGACTCCTAACAAAATGCCAGCTTGTCATTATGATATCAAGCCTTTTCTCTCTCCTGTCATAGAAGAAGTGAAAATCTGACACATCAGTGTGTGTCACAGAGTCAAATAGACAGAAGCAATAAGGCATAATAGGAGGTGAGATCATCATGCAATAATCACTCTCTCGGGGTAACTTAGCATTACTCAGCACCCTACGACTCTCAGCCTTCGAGAGGGTCACTCATCTCTCAACAGCGCCCCCCGTTTCCACACTTGGTACGGCTGCTGAAGCGTGTTTCCGTTTTATGCACATGCACTCAATAAATGACTCCATTAGACATTAAAAAGGTAGCCTCAAACAAAAGTACCAGTTTGCCAGTATCATCCCACACTGAGCTGTGCCCAGTTTATTTAAAAGCAAGAAGAATCGTCAACTGTGTTAACTTCATCAGCCTTGTGGTGCCATTTTCAGTGCTCCTGGAGACCCCCTTCATCGAAATGAAATAGGAAAGTGTGACACCTTTATATCTGTCGTGTTAGGCTATACGGAGACTCTGCGATCGCTCTTTAAGTGTGAAGTAGAGTTAATAGGCTAATGATTAAGCATTCGCAGCCGGGAAGGGGGAACATGTACGGCACCAGGCACAGTAGCCAGAAGCCTTCTCTCTGCGGAGCGCTGAAGCAGACAGAACGCCCCCGGGGTGCTGTGGGGAACACACTTAGAAGTGGCTTTTATACCTTCCTGATGGGGCTGCACAGAAGTCAATGGCAGCTCAGCTGAGAGCCATGAGAGTTCTGGTTCTGAGGGGCTTGCAGAATCGAACCCTTTTAAAGGTGCAGCATGAACTTTTCTCTAGTACTGGTCTCCACCCCAGCTTCTGTGCTCTATGGGGAAAGGCCTGAGAAAAGTCCCCATCCTGCCCAGCGAGGCTCCTTTTGGGATGTGCAGGACCCCCAGCCAGGCCAGGCCATCCCCAGTTGCCTTGGCCTCGCAAACACCAACATTCTACCTGTCTGATCCGGCAGCCATTGACTGAAGAGTTGATCACTGGGCATGAATCAGAAGCCAGATCGTGCCCAGGCTGGCATGGGTGTGTAAGTTGCCTGTGAGGAGCTGAGGCAGATGGGAAAAAGGCACGAGGACATTCTCTTGTGCTTCCCTGAGTGCAAAGACTGCACCAGGCCAGTAGCCACAATATTAGCCTTCCTAAAGGGTCAGAGAAAGCAGGGCCATTGTGCCCCTGGAGCGGTCCCATCCTCGTACCTGGGGAGAGCATACAGCATTCTTCAAGAGGATGGCACATTGGCTCCTAGAGCCATTTTCCTTCCTGGGGTAGGAAGCCTCCCATATCTCCCTCCAGAGCTGTACAACGCTGCACCTCCCCCTGTATGGAGTTCTTAGGTCCAGCCACAATCAAACCTATATTGTTCTTCACTCTGCAGTTGTTACATTCCCAGCAAACACTGAAAGGGCAATATTGCTACATAGGGCTTACTGTACAGGATCAGACCAGGGTCCATCTAGTTCACTGTCCTCTGTGAGTGGCCAGTGCTAACTGCTGGAGAAGAAGGTGCATGAAAACCTGCAGGAGGCAGTAATGTGATATCCTGGCCCTAGTGAAAGTTTACTCCTGACCTTTGCTACTTACAGGTTGTCTCATGTTCTGGAGCATGAAAGTTTATATTTCTTCCAAAATCCCTAAAAAGACTCAACACCTTTACTATCACCGGATATGCTTGTTATCTATAAACAAACAAACAAACTAAAAAAACTAAACAAAACCCAACCACCCAGTCCTGTTTAGAATCCTGCAAAGTAAGTGATGGATGGAGCGAACATGCCAAGGATCCTTTGCCACTCCAGCAGCAATCTGTTTTTCTGCCAGTCAGAAAGCGCCATTCTCAACACCATGTAGCTGAAAGTTTCTAAGGGAAGTGTGAGAGGAGATGACAACTCATCGTGGGCTCCTTTGAGACACCTGGGGCAAAGTTAACTGTTCAGGCTGTCATTTTTTCTTTAAAGTAACTACACAGCTTCCAGCCACTTTTTAACAGAGCAGCTATCTCTATAGGGCTACCAATCCTTGCCTGTCACTTATGTTATTGGAGAAAGCATTTCTCTGAGCAAAGCAGCTAGTTGCTCACTTGCTAATTAAATCAAAACGTTGGGCCCACAAACAAACTTTAACTCCACTTGCCAGAAGCTAGTGAGATACAAAGCTTCAAAATTATGGAAAATAGATGTTGTATCAACTGTAGAAATTAAGACTGTAGAAGTGCTACTATCCAGCAGACAATACAACTACAGCATCTCTCTCTAGACATTAGCATGTGCTTTCCTTCCAGCCAGGTTTCTATATTAACACCTTAGGAGATGCTAACTTCTGAAACACACACACACACACATACACACACACACACACACACACACACACACACACACCCAAGACACTCCACTCTCACCAAATCAGTAATACGTATGTCTTTGCCAGGTAGTTGATCTCTGACTCCTGTACTTGTGGTTTTTTCTATTGTGACTAGAACAGGGGCTGGGCCTGAATTGCCACTGGGTGATTCCAGTTTTATGCCAGTGCTATTCTCCTGTAATCAGCCAGTGTAATACCAGAGTAAACTGGACCCACTGAAACCAGTTGGGAGTTTTGCTGACAGCTAGCAAAGTAGAGGTAAACCAATGCTGCCTGCCTTCCAGAACCTCACCCAAAATGTGTACCACACCTCCGAGGCATTATTCATTGCACTGTGAGGTATATGTTCTACTTTGATGCATCAGCATTCATGCATAATGGTGATTAAACAGATACACGAAGAATGGAAAGCAAGGATGGAGTTGGAGAGTTACTTCACACGTAAATAAATGCAGACAAGAGATTGAGGACAGTGGTAACCATGATAAGCCAAAGCAGAAGTAGTCTGGGATGTCACTCTAGACCCCTGAGGGGTTAGCATAGCCTTTTGCAGAGTTTTCCTCCACTGTAATTCCTATATTTGGAGACAACCACAAGAGATCCTTGTTTGTTATGGTCAGAATCAAAAATGTTCTTCCCCTGGGAGGCTATTTCACATTCTAGACTATTTCCCTGTCAAGAAAGGCTAATATTTCAAGCCTACATTGTTCCTTTCTTGATTTCATCCCATTACTTCCAGTTATACCCCTTGTGTACCCTAGTTAATTCCACTCCCTCCATGGTGCTTACAGCACTATGGACAGTTCCCACATCCCATCTGAGGCCACATCTACATCAGGAGTGCTCTGTAGGTATAATATACAGTATTCCTATACCAGGAAAGCAATACAGTTTATACTAGCAGAGCTCACATGCTGTTACCAATATAGCCCGGATCGCACACACTCTGAATGAGGCAAGCTATTCTGGTAAAAGCACGGCTGACATTAGGAACTATGGCATGGCTATGTCTGTCACAAATCACACCTCTTCACACCCTTGACCGACATAAGCATGCCCCAAGGGTCTGTAGTTTAGACAGAAGTCACTGTTTAGCCAACTGGCACACAAATTTTCCTTTGCACTTTCCTCATAAATTAATCCCTCCAGTCCCCTGATCATTTCCCTCGCTCTTTTCTGGGCTCCAACCAATGAGTCAATAGGTTTCCTGTAATATGGAGAATGCAGATTGATAATAGCAACAGCATCAGAATTCTTAATTGAGCTCATGGCCAGGGCTCGCTTACTAGACTTGTTGTTCTAGTGTTTGGGCCAGTTCCTGCTGGAGTCAATAGGAGCGATTCCGGCACCACAGTGTTACAGAGATAGGTCAGAACCAAGACACCCAATCAGCACAGTTCCAGGTGCTGTGGGAGATTTGGTTTTTTGCCCAATCCGCTCCCTTTGCATCATTAAGGCAGAGCAAAGGGGAGCTGAAAGCTCCCATAACACCCTTGCTGGGAAAGCCCTCAGCCTAAGGGAGTCTCCAGAAGTGTAGAGCTGACAAAACGAGCTCCTATGCCAGCGTTTCTCAAACTGGGGTCGCTGCTTGTGTAGGCAAAGCCTCTGGCGGGCCGGGCCGGTTTGTTTACCTGCCCTGTTCACAGGTCCGGCCCATCGCGGCTCCCACTGGCCGTGGTTCGCCGCTGCAGGCCAATGGGAGCTGCTGGAAGTGGCAGCCAGTACGTCCCGAGGCCAGTTGGAGCCACGATCGGCCAGACCTGCAGACAGGGCAGGTAAACAAACCGGCCTGGCCCGCCAGAGGCTTTCCCTACACAAGCGGCGACCCCAGTTTGAGAAACACTGTCCTATGATTTCCTCCACGTAGCCCCAACAGTCCCCCATCACAACTGTGATGCATCAAGCAGCAGAACCTGTGCAAGGCAGAGAATCTGCCCCACCAACTTAGACTCAGACATTGAGGCTAGAAGGGACCATCACAATAATCTAATCTGACCTCCTGCACACTGCAGGCCACAGAACCTCACCCACCAACTCCTGCAATGGACCCATAAACTCTGGCTGAGTTACTGAAGCCCTCAAATCTTGATTTAAAGATGTCAAGTTTACAGAGAATCCACCATTTACTCTAGTTCAAATCAGTGAGTGACCCAGGCCTCATGCTGCAGAGGAAGGTGAAAAGCCCACAGGGACTCTGCCAGTGTGACCTGGGAGAAAATTCCTTCCTGACTCCAAATATGGCAGCCCTGTTGCTCACATGTTCAGAGTGTGAGACCCACCAGCCAGACACCTGGGAAAGAATTCTCTGCAGTAATCAGAGCCCTCCCCTCTAGTGTCTTATATCTGCCTGTGGGAGATATTTGCTAATAGGAGTCATGGATGGGCCATATGCCATTATAGGCAACTTCACAATTGGTGCCTATATGTACAAATAAGCTGAACCAAAACCTGTGTTCCAAACACCCCTGAGCATGGAGAAATTTTGGATCGGGATCCACATCTTTGTGGCACTAGTCCATCTCTAGTGTTTGGTTATCACGAGTCTGCGAGTCCTTGGGGCGGCCTCCCTCTAAGTTACAAGGGGAAGCCCATGTTTGAAATGTGAGTGCCCAAATGGGAGAGCAAAATTTTGAATTTAGATGCTACAATTGATATTTAGAGTTCTTCCAAGGGTGCCCAAATGCTGATCTGAGTGCTCACATGCAAGATTTGGATTTCCAACATTGGGTCCTAAATGCCTTCCTGCTAGATAAACCATTCCTTTTCTCCTAGCAGAACTCCCCCTCTTCAGGCTCAAGAGAAATGAAGAGTCACAGGTGCTGGAAAGATGGCAAATTCAGATTCTAGGACATTTTCGGCCATTTAAACCATCCAAAGCAGTTGGTGAAATTCTATTTAATTATCTTATGTGCAACATGCAGGCATTTATATGTAATTATTTTGGCTAGAAAACTCAGCAAGCTTTACATGGAAATCCCGGGGACAAGTGCACAGTATATCTATTCAATGTCAAATGGTTGCTTTTGAGAGATTTAAAAAAATAAAATAAAGCACACAGTAAGGGTTACCTGCAGATTAAGCCAGTGATACCTTGGGTTTTAAGTAGTGTATATATGAAACCTCCCACAGAGACATCTCATGTACCTTATAATAACACTCACTATGGGAGCGCCATAATGTGGGTTTTGAATTCATTTCTGCTGAATACACCAGACTCCTAAGCTGGCAGAGAACACTTAGGTAAACAAGTCTGACGTGCTGCTGCAAGAGACAATTTTATTTCTAATCTTTTGCTCTCAAACAGGCTCTAATAATCAAACCCACTAAAGTAGCCCGGTCTCAGTTGGAAAGGCCAGGAAGCTTGCCCTAGACACATCTATTCCAGCTCCAAATCATAGAATATCAGGGTTGGAAGGGACCTCAGGAGGTCATCTAGTCCAACCCCCTGCTCAAAGCAGGACCAATCCCCAGACAGATTTTTGCCCCAGATCCCTAATTGGCCTGGTTTTCAAGGATTGAACTCACACCCCTGAGTTTAGCAGGCCAATGCTCAAACCTCCGAGCTATCCCAAATGGTTTCAAGCTGGTACATTTCTTCTTTTGCCTGAGTCCCACTGCAGTTATAGTTAATTGGAGCAAAGGCAGCTTATGCAGCAGTTCTGGAAACATATTGTTTTACAGCATATTGGATAAATGTATCTTAACAGCTCAAGATTGATTTCTTCTATGCAGCGGAAGAAGGGAAAATAGCATGCCATAAGTTGCGTCTGTTCCAAGGAGTTGCCTGTACCATTTGTACTCTAAACATTAGTCATCAAAGGCGTGAACTCATATATTATGTATGGGAAGTAGAGTTTTCAGTTTTCTGCAAAAAGGAATCTCCAGCGTTTGGTATTTTGTTAGCATGCTGGCACCATATGGCTCTCCCCTGCTGATATCCTTTCACACCAGAACTTTATGTTCAGATGCTTTAGTTAATATTTTACCCAGCAAGCATAAACAGGATGCAGAGACTGCCTTCGACAACAACCTCCTTTTTAAACTAGGTACCTGTGTTAATATTGAAAGATTCGTTCAGCAAGTGGTTTACTGAGCACATATGTTTTTTCCTCGGGGTCTGAACTGAGTTGTTTACTTCATCTGTGTTGTCAGACAAAACACAGGGAGCAAACCCCAAAAGGACTTTCTTTTTAATCTGTTTGTGATCAAGAGCAACATTGGGTACATTCAAATATGCTGTATGTGTGTCTAAGGATGTCTCCCTCCTTGGTTTTTATTTTGATAGGACTTAGCCCTGCAAGATACTGTGAGCCATTATCTACTGCTGAAATCAATGTAAGTTGAGAACGCTAAGCACCTCCCAGCCTTAGTCTGCTCCACTGAAAGCTCCTTAGGGCCCTGCTTTCTGCTGCCTGCTACTCGCTGTGTGGTGTTAGGCATTTATCCACTTGAAAAGGTTTTATTGGAGTTGTAAACTGCTGCTTTCAAACAGAAGAAATAGATTTCTTACAAACCTTCCATCTTGGAACAGAGGTAAATTCTCCTCTCCCACAAAGCAAATTCAAGGGCAAAAACATGCATTCTTGACTTAGGTAAAACTTTCATTGACTTTGAGGGATGTTTATCCTAAGTAAGGACTGAAGGCCTAAATTGTCAAAAAGTAATCAATGATTTTAGGTGCTCATCTTTAAACACCTTAAAGAGGCCCAATTTTCACAGGATGTGGAATCCCTTTAAAACATCTTCAAGTGGCTACTCGAAAAATCACTATTTTGAAACTGACTAAAAGATTGTGGCCCTACCTGCTACATTTAGATTTCTTTTTTTTAATTCTGCAATATTCATAAAACAACCAGGGCTTAACAGATGTCTTTCAGCCTGCACTCTGATTAATGAGAATATTGTCAGAATGGAAATCAGGTCACAAATGTTTAATACTTCATTTAAAAAGTCTTCAGCTTCTTAAAAGAGTTCCACTAATCCCAAACATGACAGATGTACAAGGCAGTTTTGCTTGGGGCAGATTAAAATTCTCTTTTTTGCTCTTTCATTCAGTCTGATTCAAATAACATTGCAATTTTTTTTAAATGTGCTGACTTCAAAATTTAAAAAAAGGGAAAAAAAAAGAAAAGAATAAAAGGTGACCAGGAAGCCAGTGTGATCACAATAAAAGCAAACTTATTGCTGTTAACATAAAAAGGGAAGGGGGAGGGGAACAGTCGGAGCCCATATACAGGTTAGCACTAAAGCTTTCTGTTAAAGATAAAACGGGGACCTTTTCAAACTATATTTTTCCATTTGAAAGTGTTTATTAATCTATTCTCTCTGAAGCAAAAAGTTCAATGAACGACAAAGATCAAAGGCATCTTAATTCAGGTGAAAATTATTATATTTTCCATTTTCGTTTTGTTTTTAAAAAAAGCTAAAGGGCAGTATTAAAGCAATGTGTCACTTCTTTTATTTTAAAGACTTGACAATTGCTTGAAATAGTCTAACCACAGAGACACTGATCTCCTTCTCTTCCAACTTACCAATGTGTTCACATAACCCCCCTTTGCCTTTCTCCCCTCCTTTCCACACTACACTGGACTTTTGCCAAGACCTTCACTATAGAGGCTTTCAAAGTCACAATTTCTCCTTGCTTCAGCTTTTCCTCCTAGGCTTACTACCACACACAAGCAACGCACAGGGGCAACTCTGAGGCAGGCAGTACAGTGGGTTTCGGAAATCAGTATTCCAGGGGTGATCTACTGGTACCAAATGTGAAACCCTGGACCCATCTTCTACTGGACAGGCACTAGCTTGTTGTAAACAGACAACTCCTGGGTCCTTATGCGTCTAACTCCCCTGGGTCTGAATAGTGACTAGTTCCTAGCTCTGGGTCTCTCCGGCATGCTCCCAAGTGCAGGCCCCAGGCCGAACACTCTAAGGCAGTGGGACCCTGCTGTCCAGCTGCCTTAGGCCCCAGAACCTGTGCCTCAGCCCTCCCAAGCCACCAGTTGGTTAGATGCATTCTCCCAGAGTCCATCCAGCTGGGGGAGCTCTGGTTTCTTGTTAAGGGACAATGGGGCAGGTAAGCAAGGCACACAGGCTTAGTAGAGCAATTAAACCACTGATACTTTCCTCTTAACAAGCCACACTAGAGAGTTAGAGATTTTGAAGGAAATGGGGAATCTGAATGCAACCCTCTGGCCCCCAGGATAAAATCCTGGCCTCCCCGAAGTCAGCGGCAAAACTGGAAAGTTTGGACAATATGAGTGTCACCCTGTGTGGAGTTTCCATGGGCTCATCCAGCCAATGTGATGTGCACACATGTGTCAAGGGAATGCCAACCTGTCAGAGAAGGGAAGGGGCACAGTCCTCTTAATCCATGCATATCCTACCAATCTCGGACTATTCACAGAGGGCTGATACCTGGGGGCAGAACCCTATTTCTCTCACAATATTCCCTAGTGCATCTCTCTTCCCACCCTAATAGCCCAGGGTAGAGAGAATGTAGCCTCGTGGTTCTGTCTGGGCTTGCCAGAAGCCCTCCACCCCCCTCAAGCCTACAGCAGATTTGAGAAGCAAGTAGCATCAAAAGATAAGGCTGAAAGTGTCTTATGCAGGGAATTGGAAATCCCAGTGAGTTTTGGGAGAGGCTGATGCGGTGGAGATCAGTTTCATGCCTCACCTCCCAACCCCAAAGGCAGAGTGACAAATGTGCAGATATCCCATGTAAGCAACTTCACAAGCAGAGGAAGGATAGATAATACCGTCCCACAGAAAAGACTATAGGAAATCTGAGGACTATATAATGAGTTGCAACTGGTTTTCATGGAATCACCCCATCAAGATGATACATTTTCATCCTTCTCTCTCGGTCACACACACCCCTACCTGCCTCTATTCTTCACCCCCCAGCAAAAGTGATGACAAAGGAGTGGGTTTTCTTTTTGCCACTGGAAAAAATGTGGCTCTTATGCCTTAGTTCCATTGTTGGTAGGTAGCGAGAGTCCCTGGGAAAGGGTGATGTACCAATGCATGCATTATTACCCTAGCAGGAGTTCTTTAGAAGTGAATTAGTCTGCAGGCACAGCCTGGCTTCTTTATTCATAGCATGATCTCCCCAACCCTCCAAGTTACTAAAACTAGTTGAAAGATCAAGTCCCCTTGTAGAGTCAAATAACATTCAAGTTGCTACAATGTTTTTTATAAACTGATATTTAGTGGTGCCTTGCTTCAAAAGCTGCCCCAATCCATCCCAGAGGTGGCTGCCTCTCAGTGGTGGGTGAAGTGTGCCCAGTACTTAACCTTTCTGTGCTTCGATTGCCCTAGCAGCAGAACAGGGGCATAAATACCACTTTATTGGCTTTTGAAATCCTTGGACGAGAGCAACGTGTATTATTATCCTTCCTAAAGTTTACAATGTATTTACGACCCTATAGAAACGTACAACGAGAAGGAACTAGTGACCGCTAGCAGATCTAAGTGGCGGCTGGCTGTCTAGGTTAATACCCGGAGCTCATCGCCAGGATCAGGACAATTTCCTCCCTCTGATCCCTGTCCACCTGTCCTTGAAACACTGCTCTGTCCCCGAGCTAGAGCGAGACAGCCACCGGCTGCTGTCACCGAAAACTTTCCGGCTTTCAGGAGTGAGTTCGTGCTCTTTCGAGCAGCGCTGACTTTCTCCGGGGTGGCTCTGCCACCCTCCCTGCGGGCAGACGGAACAGGCCCATCCCCATCCCTTTTGCAATTCAACCCAAGCAGCTGACCTCCCAGCAGCCTGGGTGACGCGCTGCTCCCTTGTGCCGGCTGGCTTTCTGCTTTCTGGGAAATGCAGCGTGTCTGGCGGGGTGAGTTCACCCGAGCTGAGGCCATTGCCGACATTTACTGGAAGCGCGATTGCAAAGCCAGACACCCTCCCCCCCCGTTATTCCTCTGCCCTAGAGGGACCGAATCTCCCCGCTTGGGGCTGTCGATTGGTTTCCCTTTGCAGGGAGCAGGGTGCAGAGCGCAGCGTGAGCTGACACGTGCAGGGAACAGACCTGATCAAGCCAGGCCGTCTGCCCAACTCCAGATCACAACATATTTCACACGGTGGGATTGGGGAGGGGGTGGAGAAAACTGCTTCAAGCCAGGTAAAGCAAAAACTTTGAAAATGACGGGCCCCCCCCGCGCAAATGCAAGGAAACAACGCGCAAAGCCGCGCGCCCTGGGCTAGGTAGATCAGAGGGTTAAAGTGTTTCCAAAATGTCTGAGTAAAATGGCAGCTGGTCTGACGCGCTGCACACGCAGCTCAGCCCGGCGGGGGGATCATATGACTTCCAGTAATAATTCAAAAGCTTTCTCCGGCTTCTTCCGGCAAGTCGGTGTGATCTGGTTACAAGGATGTTGACCAGCAGACCCGGCCAGGCAGCCTCTCCGCGCTTTAAGGCTGCAATCCGCAATAAATAAATAACTTTTTTTTTTTAATGTAACCGGGCTGAAGGGTTTTTTGTTTGTTTTTTGGCAATTGTGCCAAGACAGTGTCCAAAGTGGCATGCATTCAGCTAGGGAGCAATGCAACCTCCCCCCCCCCATCCCAGACAGGGACAGACTGGAGAGGTAGGGAGCGGTGTAACTTGACATCTGAAATGCACATGCCATGGAGCTTCTGACCAGCGTAGCGCGCTCCCACTGCCAAATCCGAATACATGGGGGGGGCGGGGTAAGAGTCCATGGGCCGGGTTCTGCTCCCACTTTCAGATCCGGAGTCACTCCAGTGTCCGGGGACGAAGAGCAAGCCCGTGTCTAGGGCTGTTGCAGGCATCCCCAGCATGCACAGGAGCTGCTCTCCCAGGACGAGACTCAGCCCCCCCGGTTATTAGAGGCTCCACGTGCCTCCTTCTCCTCCAGCCAGCTCCGAGCACCCGACTTTCTGCTTCAGCGGCTCGTCCCCTTCCGAGTCAGCCTGGCGCTGCCCACACACGAGATCCCCCCCGCCCCACTCCAGACCCTGCCCTGCAGTTTGCTGCTTTAAGTCCCTGCTAGAGAGCAGCTCTCCCCGGCTGCTTTTTTCTCAAGGCTCGTTACTGGCGGCAGCTCCCCGGTTTGAAGTCACCTGGTCCTGCTGTTCCCCCCAGGCCCCCAGCCTCGTGGGATGAGCCGTAGGAAATCAGCATGTGGCCGGCACTAGCAACGCAAACCAACCAGCATCGCACAGCCCAGGGAGGCGCAAAGGCAAACAGGGACCCCGGAGCCAGCCTGACACCCCGCAACGGGACTGGCAGCGGCACTGGCCTGTCATTGGAACCCCCTCATGCGGAGCCCCCCCAGAGTCCAACCGGGAGCTGAAGTTTATTAGTTTCACGCATTTTAGGTCTCTAACCGCCGCCCTCCCCCCTTCAGTGTGATACCCTTGGCGCCTGTACAGATGTTTACAGACACTGGAGTAAAGGGGGGGTGCGTAGGGGGGCGGGAGGCTGTAATGTTGGCTTAAGAGATAAAGGTGGGAAATATTTCATAGACTATCAGGGTTGGAAGGGGCCTCAGGAGGTGCCAGTCCAGCCCCCTGCTCAAAGCAGGACCAAGCCCCAACTAAATCTAAGGAATTGGAGCAAAGCGTTATTTTTGCCAGGCTCAGAAATCCCCACCACACTGTACTTTTTAAAGGGGTTTTCTAAAGGGGAGAATGCGGGTGGGAGAAGTTGGGGGGGGGTCTTTTGAGGTCACCGTCTTATTGAATTGGGGACCTTGTTGTCAAAAGGCGAAATTCACCCCTGTTTAGAGAAGCAGCAGGAGACCCCTGACTTAAGTGATGCATCTGGGCCTCTGGACAGGGGTAATGCCCCGCCCCTCGGAACAGGAAGAACTGGACCACAGGCACTGGTACCAGGGAACCCGGGTGGAAGTCAAGCCGGGGAGCGAGGACTGGCCCTGTGTTCTCTTTCATCCGGATTAAAACCTGCCTCCACCTCGCAGGAGCCCACGTGCGAGTTGTGGCGTAGCTGCGTTTCTGATGAGTGCACCGAATGCTTCAGCCCAGGGCCTCCCTCCCCCGCAAGGACTGCCGTGCAGTTAAAAGGTTAGCGGAGAGCCATGAAGGGCGATCAGATGATGCCTTCCACGAGACTGCCTCCTCTTACAACAAACCTGCCTATGACGGGCTTGGTGAAGCGGATCGCTTTTAAACGTGCGCCTCTAAAAACATCCCATTCTCGGATCTTACAAAACCACCTACAAACCAATGGAGACTTCAGTCATGCTGGGCAGATATCTGGGAGGGACAGAAGGGTGGCTGCCTGCAGAGCTCCTCTGATAAACACCCGTGTTGTCTTCCCACATGTAGCCAGGCCAGTGTGACTAATATTTATTAATAACCCTCCTTCAAAGGAATCCCATCAAATACCCGTGGGAGACTCTAGGAGGCAGGGATTACAGGACACTAACGAGATTGCACTGTTTTCACCCTCTTGATTGTTAGACATCCCTGCATGCACTATGTCCTCACTATAAACGGGAGAGAGTTGAGCAAGCAGCTCCGTGTTCTTCTAAGAGCACAGCCCTCCAGGGCTGACCCTCCAAGCTAATTTTGCAAGTGCAGTAGTTGTGGCATAGGATACCTGGCCCCCAGTGCAAATAAACTGCGGTGGTCTATTGGTACCTGTAGCTAGAAGTGCGATCTATAAATACACTTCGCCACTTAGCAATTCTGTCTGAATTTGCAGCTAATCACAAAACAAACTTTCCCGAGCTCCTCTTTCCAGCGCCCGAACCTGCCAGCGCCCCTCTGACCATTGTGTATCCTTCAGCTCACAATTCCCCCACTCCGCAGGGAGTGATCTCGGCCTCCACCAGGGACAGGCAAACGGGGAGTGTGTGTGTGTGTGTCAGTCACAGCTTAACAACCAACTTCCCTTAGTTGTTTGGGAGCCTTGAATGCTAGAGCAGAGAACGACCGCTGCCCTCAAACGGGTGTGTGCTGCCTTCCCCTGCAGCAGAGCCCCTGCCACAATGTGCCGCCGCTGGAACAATAAACAGCATCATACAAAGAAGGGTACAGGCGGCATCTTTCCTTCTGGTTTCTATGACAGCATCAGCGACAAACCTGCCATAAACTCTAATTCCTGGATCCCTCGCGCTCCCCCCCCTCCCCCTTTTGTCTGCCATTAATTAAAGGGACCATATGGAAAAAGCTGATAATAACAGCAGATGAGCCAACGAGAGAGAGGGCGAAATACAAGAAGCGGTGGGGAGACGGGGAGGACTTCGCCTGAAATTACCTTTCCCGGGGAAAGGATTAGAATCCAAGCAGAGGGGCCAACAATAGATGGAGGCTAAAGCCAGCGCCAGGCTCTGTTTGTGGCCATGGCTGTCCTGCAAAACTACACACTCGTGCTTAGTAAGTCCGAGAGCAAAGCAGGGGGAGCCCCCCCAGACAGCCAGGTCCTGTATCCAAGCCAAGCTCGGAGCGAACAATTCGCTTCAGAACAGGGGGCAAGGGAGGGTTTCAAGGCACAGATCCTGATGACTCACCACACAAAGGCCTCCTGCCACTAGGTATCGGTTTCGTTCAGTGGTTTAGGTCCAGCTTATTGGGACTTGCTCTTTTGTTTGCACAGGTCACTCGAACGAAATAACCTTGAACGTGGCTGCGGTTTTGTTTCCCAACTGCTACAAGAGATGGTTTCCTTAGTGTTCTCCCTAATACAGAGCCACCTCTGCCGTCCAGCAAACTGGGCCTTTCGCTCCAGCACCCAGGAGTAAGGGACTGTTTTCACTTGCTGTGCGAACCTTTTGCGGGATTTTTAACTTTTCGGTGAAATTGGTAAAGGGATCATTCAAGCAAAGCCTCTGATCAAAGCTAACTAAAAATAAGCCTTCAGATGTCTTTGTCATGGTAAACAGAGAACACGAAAACAAACATGGCACATTTTCCTCATTTCTCCTCACTATAAATAGAGAAGTGGAAAGTAGTCGGAAAAAAAAAGTCTACTAGTTGAAACAGCCAACGCATGGTCTTTTAACACAGCACATCAACCTGCTTTCAAATGCATGCAATTTTTAAAAGGCTCTTTCCTATTTTTTAACTCATTATCTTCACTTAGTTGAAGGAAAATGCAAAGCTCATTAATGATTTAAGAGTAAGACCCAGCAGACTTAAGATATTGGCCTGCGTCTTTTGTACAAGGCAAACAAGAACAAAATATGTAACGACTCCCCCCCCCCCCCGCTTTCCCTTTCAGTAGTTTAAGAAAAAAAGAAAATAAAACCCAGAGAGATCACAACCTCAGACAGAGTCAGTCACAACATCGGCCCCTGTTCAGTACCTTGGACGGGAAGTTACCATGCAAGATATCCCAGTGAAAAAGCTACGAAGCTTGCCTTTTTTTCTTCTCCCTTTACGAAGCTGCTCCTGTTAAAACCACAGTGATTTCTCCTGATAAACATCCACAGATCTCTATGTCCACAGACATATCTGCTCTTCCTCTTCCAGAAAGTTTCCCAGCTGAATACGATGCTGTCCTCTGCGCCCCCTCCCGCCCCCGCTAAAGCTCTCTTCAGTCAGAAGCATAACATGTCCACTCAGAGAAAGAGAGAAAGATGGACCTAGGAATAATCATTATCTTAATAAAACCGCCTTGGTTCTCCGATGCGATTTTAAAACAACAAACCCTGCCTCCAAGAGCCAAGCCGGCATCTGTTTACATTAGCTGTGGTCTCCGAGAACCCCTTCCTCTGCTCTGTACCAATCCAAGGTGAACCCCCCCCCCCGCCCCAGCATTATCTGCCTTTGTCAGCGAAAGAACATAATATTGACTTACCTTTTCCCCACAGCTATTGTCTGTCCCTTTTCAACATGACATCACGGAAAGCAATCATGAAATTTACATGGGGAGGGGGGAGAGGTTGGATGTGGGGGGGGAGAGAGTTGTTGGAGGTTTGCCCACTTCCCTACACCAGTAACCTGCGTGTACGATGGTTTGTTGGTTTCAATTAAATAGCTGATGCTCCTTAGTGTGTGAACTCTTAAGCCTGCTAAAGGCAATGTCTCATTTACTTAATGACCGCTCTCATTAATGGAAATGGCACAGAGGGGGCTTGATGCGCCTTCCCTTTGTAAATACACTACCCATGAACCCTTGGGGTTGCAATATATCTGTTTACTCTCCGAGGTGAAATAAATTTACAGTATAGCATCAAAAAGATGGGACCGCTGACTTTTTGGAGTGGAGAGAGAGCGCGAGCTTGGGGCGCTGCTCGACCCGCCGCCCCCCTCCTGGTTTTGCCCCCTCCCCCCGCCGCCAGAGCCATCAGAAAGGGCCTGATTTTGCCCAAGATGATTCATGATTAATATGCAGAAGAGTTGGGGCTTCTTTTCCGCCAGGCACACACAAGGGCTGCGAATGTTACAACTGCCATCCTCATCCCCCCCCTGTGCATTCCCTTCCTGTGGTACAGTCCAATAATTCCTAATAGCAACAACCAGGGAATGACAGATGCCCTAGGTTAGCATAGCTACAGCGAAAGTACTTTACAATATTTATTGGTGGTTAGGAAGATGACCTATCATCATAAAGAAGAGACTGGGAAATTTATCGCCTATATGAAACAGGAAGTATTGCATATTAGCCGATGTACATATGCAAGGGCCGGTTGTTATAGTGTATATATTTCTTTCTTTCTTTCAAAAAAGCACCACACACAACGTTCCCAGAAAACATCCCCCCCCCTTCAAAAAAACAGGAAGGGAGGGGGGTGATGGATAAGGTTTCAGATGGTTCCATTTGTTTGTTTCCGCTGAAAGCACGAGAATGAGCCTTCTAAAAACAGCCCTACAATCTCTTGAGTGTGTGTGTGTGGATCGCTTCTTCCTGGAAGCCTGCTTCCCTCCCGGAAAGAGACTCTGCTTCCCCCACCCCATCCAAGAGCTATCATCAGAATATCCCCCCCGCCCCTCCCAGGCCTCATCACCATCCATGAGGTGTGCCTTGGAGCTGACACGTGCTGTGTTGTCCCGGATCTTGTCAGAGACCTCCCCCCACCCCCAGGGGCAAGCAAAGACAACCGTTATCACCTTTCCCCTGTGTAGGGACTGGTGCATTAGCACTTTTAATCGGCGTTGATTGTAACTTTGGAAAATCGTGGCGGAAATATGATCCGATTGAATTAAGCTCTTAGCACTGGGGACGGATATTCTGCATTTCCTAGCCTGTCCTCCCCCACCCCCCACCCCCGGAGAAGGTGACTCGACTGTCCTCTTAATGGAGATTTTAGAACAGGCTGCAGCTCACACATGCACTAAACCCCCCAGAGATGCTAGAGCCAGAGAGCGGTTGCAGAGCGAGGCAACCCAAGTTGAGTTCGGGGCCTGTGGTCCGCCACGGCTGGTCTGGAGGGACCCTGCCGAGCCAGACGGATGACCTGCTCGCCCAGGCCCGCACGGACAGAAAAGCCAAGAGAAGACAAAAGTTGCAACCTGAGCATTGTCAAGCACCCCACTACAGTCATTTATTCTCCTTCCCAGAGCACGTCTCGCCTGTGCCCTTCCTTATGGCGCAGTTGTGTGTGCGAGAGACAGAGGAAAGAAGTCAAGGACAGTTATTCCGAGGTAGATTCCTGCCCTGATATTTCACGTCATAAAAAAAAAAGCTGGGCGTGTCATGGCGGGCCCTGATCCTATTCTCACCCAAACCCATGGCATTGAGCGTCCCGGTACCACAAAGGGCCCCAAGGAATAACATTCAGATAAAATTCCATTTGGCCACTCAGCTCCTCACCCACCACGCCACTATTGGTCCAAAGCCCATGGCCTTTCGTTAGCCAGTTTGGACTATTTCTATTCGGAATGTCTTGTTTTAGGATTTCATTCTAACCCTAGAACACCCAGCGTGCCTTGGAAAGGAACATCTCACAGTGCCCATTTCCATGGCTCTTGCCTGAGCTGCTAAAGCCATTAACATAAAAGGACGAATTCAGCTGAGAGTACTCCTGAAAAGCCATTTTCTATCTCCCTGGGACATGCTGCGAGGACAGGGATATTTTACATCCTAAACCTTTGGCATTCAGAAATTCTATTAAACTCTTATCTCCAGGCAGCAGGCCCGGTGCTACACTGCATCTTCATTGTTCTGCATTCAAGATAGAATCAAAAGGGAGGAATCCGGCGCGATCAGCTTCATTCTGTTAACAATACTGGAGGGTACTCTTGGTTGCTATTTAATTCAGCCACGTAACACTAAAACTTGGGAAACAAAAGCAAACCAGATAGGATGGAAAACAAGAGGAAAAGGTATTTGTGTGTAGGCATATGTGCGTTTAAACACACACGACTTCTAAACTTATTTACCCTGAAACTCCAAAGTCAATACAATGGACTCCTGATGCAAAACCTCAACAGAAAACAAAAAGTTAGTTTGCAAACTGGTAAATCCAAACAAACTAACTAGATTTAGACGCAAAATAGGACAGTGTACGGCTAGAGTTTATCGTTATCACCAAGATGTTGCTAAAGAGAAACAAAATATTGAGGTTATTATTTTTCTCTTAAACCTAACGTGTTTGTTTTGTTAAACCAAGATAAATGGCTTACCTGCTTAATTTATGTCTCGTTAAACAATACATGGCAAACACACTGAGAAAATTGGAGGGGCGATTTAAGACATTAGCATACGAAGTTTTCAACTTTGAAAAGCCTCCGTAAAGCTGAGAAAATTAAAGAGAAACCAGGCGAACACTGGACAATCAGCACTGGGGAAATGGACAGCTCCCGCCAGAGTTTATAGCAGCCACTGTCCAAAGCGATTTAGGAATACCCGCCCCTGCTACAGTTAAGATCACAGCTGAGCAAAACCTTCGAACAACTTACTATCTTCTATTCACTTTTAAGAGATCCGAATGTCAGAGCAAGAAATTACTTGAAGCACAGAATGTTATTAGTTACCATTTGTGTTTTACAATTTTTAAGTTATGTTATTTCTGAATTCTAAGTAGCCACTTTTTACTAGAGGAGGAGTTAGCATAGGTTCCACATTTTAAATATGGCTCTTTTCCTTTGAGGCAGAAAATTATTGGGAAACGTTTGTAAATCTGAGGCTGCAAATTGAAACTGACACGTTTACAAGTCATTGATAGGTATCCTACAAAATGAATATGGAAAGACTTAAAAAAAACCAAAACACAAAAATGGATTATATTCATTATAAAAAAGCCTGGATGAGTCCATTAAAAAAATCGAATTAAAGGTCTATGTTTGAAGGTTGTTTAAAATACAAGCGCAGTTATTTTTGTATATCCAGACACAAAAATGCTAAGCTGCAGTTTACTTGCTTCCTAGAGACTCTTTGCAAGTACTTTAGGTCTCAAACTTTATGCATTTGCAATTGGCACCAATTTCTATGGCTACCAGCTGGGGGTGAAAGATTTTTCTTGTTTCTTTCTGAGAGCTTCGATGCAGATGGGCTGGCTGCCTTAATGCCTCAGACTACAATTAGTGCTGTTGTATGCCGAATAGAAATGGCCAGCATTAATATTGTATATGGAACAGCTGAAGGGTTGGGGAAGAAAGACCTGCCGAATACAGGCCCCTGGCAGATGGAACACCACCGCACACGTACAGAAACTTTTCATCTCCCTCGGTTTCTCTCTTGATTTACACACTTTCCCCAAGGAGAAAACTTCTTTGTCTAAAAATTTTTTTTGACAGTTGGAAGCTTATTTTTTAAACTACTACTAATTTCTTGAAAGACACCAGCCTCCTTATCAGTTCCATGCAAATCTTTGCAATATCAACCGTGCATTTTCTACATGGCATTTAAACACAAAAAAAACAAAACAACACTTGTCTGCATTGTGTCCCAGCAGTGAAGAGCAATCGTTAGGACACTCCATCAACGTCTTAACAGGCTTTAGTCAGCTTTATATTTGAGCTACCCCCTACTTATCCACTAATATGCAAAAGCGGAGAACTCTGGACAAAGCTTTGATGAGAAACAAGCACAGAGAAAAAGACCCCTTACCCGCATCCATTTTTTTTTGCAATAAACCGAATCATTAATAACAACAAAGCATTATTTGGAGTGTAATTTCAGCAAGAGCAGGCGAGAGGCACACACACATTTTCGCCCACGTCTGTAAAAGTGATTAGCTCTAAAAACTTTTGCATCTGAAATTGAGTTTAGTCAATGTCAATTATTTTGAAAGCAAGATTTAAAAAAAAAATAATCAGAATCTCACTTGCTAAATGCAAACACTAGAGGCGAAGCTTGGCTTTTAAGGCTGTGAAATGTATTGAATTCAGGAGCTCCTCTGCTGCCGTGCACTCAACAGAGGAGAATACAGAGAAATGGGATGGGGGCGGGGGTGTTTGTTTGTTTCTGGTCTCCCTGACACATTTCCTTTTCTGAGCCACATACGCAAAGCGATTAACATCGAGGCGCGCCTGGAAGTTAGTCACTTTCGCCTCCTGTGCTGAAAAATAGCATGTAACACAGACGCGGAAGAGCCCGGCTAAGAAGCTGCAAGGAAGGAAAATAAAACCAAAAAGACACAGAAGTCAAAGAAAAGTTTAGAGAGGCATTTACGAACCAAGGAAAGTTCCACACAGCTTCATCCTTGCTAGCGAGTTAGCCAGCGCCTCCCCTCCAAAAAAACCAAAACACAACAGCTCAAGTCAGAAGTTACTTCATCCCTGCAAAAAGTTACACTCCAGAGCAAAAACTTATGGGCTCGAGAGGCCCAGAGAGCGAGGCCGCCTGGCCAATGGGAGCGCGCCGAGCTGCTAATTACAAATCAATGCTGCCCGCGCGGCGGCCAATCCCAGCTCCGCAGATCTGGAGCCGCGGCACAATTGTTCTCCGGGCTGGAGACAATGGGAAGCGGCCGCCTCGGACTGCGCATGCGCCCCTAGAGCCCAGCCTGGGGCTCCTACTTCTGGGCAAAGGCTCCTGCAGGCGAGTGTGTCGGCTGGAGCGCGCAGGGGCATGAACGGGGCCATCAGCGGCTGCCAAATGTGAGCGGCCAGGCGCTGTAGATTTAAAAACACACCCAGCAGCAGCTAGGCTACTTAAGGCTTTGCTTAGGGGTGGGTGGGTGTTCTCTCCTGTAGGTGTCCTGGTGTAATTGTGTGTGTGTGTGTGTGTGTGTTCTCTCCTCTAGGTGTCCTGGTGTAATTGTGTGTGTGTGTTCTCTCTCCTCTAGGTGTCCTGGTGTAATTGTGTGTGTGTGTGTTTTCTCTCCTCTAGGTGTCCTGGTGTAATTGCTTGTGTGTGTATTCTCTCCTCTAGGTGTCCTGGTGTAATTGTGTCTGTGTGTGTGCGTGCACGCACATTTTCTCTCCTCTAGGTGTCCTGGTGTAATTGTGTCTGTGTGTGTGTGTCTCTCCTCTAGGTGTCCTGGTGTAATTGTGTGTGTGTGTGTGTGTTTCTCTCTAGGTGTCCTGGTGTAATTTCAGTGCTTCTGCTGAAATTTTTCCTATGCACGTGGGAAAAGTCTCCACCCGCCTCTGCTTTGCCACTGGAAGCAGGAAAAAGGGTCTGTCTGCCCAAGGGACGCCAATGTTAGGACATGGGGGTGGGTGCTGGAGATGTATTGGCCCCCTCGTCTGATGCTGCCAGCGTCCCATGGTTGAAACAGGATCATCCGGCCGGCCAGAGTCTTTTGTCACAGAAATGTAGTCTCCGAATGGAGGTGGTGGGGTGTTGGATCCTTTCTCCCTGCTGTCCCAAATGGCTCATTCCTGGCCTCTCTGAAACTGGGTAACTCAGGTTATCCTTTGTTAAAGTACAGAGTATATGGGTGGGGGGATGAGGAGGGGGAACTGCCTCCTGGCTGCCTCCAAACTGAAACGGGCAGCCCTGCATCTGAAGGGACAGATGGTAACACGGCACTGAACTGATCGCAGCTGGGGAGAACTGGCTCGAGGCCAGGGAGGAGCACTTTCACAGGCCTCCCAGATGGAAGTGGAGGGAACCGAGTTACCACTGAATCCTAAAGATAAACCAGGGGTGCGTTTAGTATGTATGGCAGCGGCCTGGTGGGTTTGGAGGGCCAGGACTTTCTGTAGCCCAGGTGACCCATATCACAGCGCTCACCATCACTCCGACATGCCAAACCGGGTCACCTTTTCTTCTTGGTCTTTAGTGTTTTGTCTGGTGGGCCGCTTGGCTGACCTGCCGCACAGAGAGAGTTCTCGCCAAAAGTGAGGAGGGGCCATTGTGTTACACAAAGCCCGATTGTCAGGAGGAGGCAAACCCTACCCGCTGACCCTTGGGAGTAAGGGAGTGAATTTGCAGGGATGGGAGCAGGGAGCTGGGGAGAGGGAGAGGGCAGGCCCACCCAAGTCCCTCTCTTCACATCCTGGGTAATTTGGGGACTGGAAGGGGGAAGCCTGCAGTTTGAGGGACAGGTGGCAACAGTAATAAGGAACAGGGACAAAGCTGATATTAACTGAAGGGGAGTTTAAAGCAATTTATCCCAGCAGGACACGACTGCCAGTTGTTTTTTTTTAATTATTTTATTTTTATTATTGTGGGGAGTGCGGAGGGAATAAAGGTTAGCAAGGAATGAAGAACAAAGGACTGTAATGCACTCTTTGGTCCAAGATCTTGAGCTGAACCCTTTGTTTAAAGAAGCTCGATTTCTTAATCCAGATTTCTTTGGCGGGGGAGGACTGGGGGAAACAGCTTTGCTGATTTTTTTTTGAGTCTTTAAGTGCACTGTTGCTTCTATGATCCTCCCTTAGTCTCAGGGGGTTAAGAAATAAAGTCGTCAGTGGCTTGAATCAGAAAATAGAGATTACATGTAAAATCAAAGCCCAGATCCGTAAACAGCTGGCCCAATTCTGCCACCCGTATTCAGTCTGCGTAGTACCTAACTGTGCAAGGGGCTGTAGGCATTGCAGTGGGACTCCTTGCAAAGCTGCCATGGCTCGGCATGAGTGAGGGTGAGAGAACTGGACCAAAATAAATTCCAATTGGACAAATGTTATTAGTTTATCTGAATGGGAAGAAAAAGAAACCCCCATTTAATCTACCGAAAACTCTTTTCTTTACATTGGTGGCTTCTTCGTTGCTGAATATTCCTTTCTTTTATTGTCTTTCCAAGCCCACTTTGGCAGATGAGAGGTGGCACCGTGAAAGACTCTGCACTTGCAAAATGACTTTCACAATTATGTCCAGGCAATTTGAAACTTTTGTCCTTCTCTCATCTTCAGCCTCCTGGGGCTTTAATGGCAGACAGCAAAGTGCCTTCCCCCTCCTTCCCCACACTCACTCCCGGGCAGCTGCAGTGGCCGGAGATTCAACAAGGTCACTTACCTCCACTTAGTGCCTGTATTTCATGCATGGAGAAGATTTCAAATTGATGTATGTCGGGAGAAACACATGAGATGAAACAGGTTTTTTTTAAATGTTTGCTATCTGAAGAGCATAAACAAATACATGACTGCTCCAAAATGGCTTGTCTTGCACAGATAATAGTAAGATTAAAGTAGAAGAAAATTGGAAATTCCTTGGACCAAACATTGCCATATTGACTCAAGCACATCTGGAGAATCTATGGACCAGCTCCTACTGTCTCTGCACTTTACTTTTGACAGTAAGCCACGGACAGCAGAATTTCGCTCTGCAACTGATGGATAAACAAAGAAATAGAAAAGAAGAATCTCACACATGCATATTACAGAAACTGTGATGAAGTGTGATTTAAACATTTCTGTGACATGTTCGGGGAGGCCACATTGCTAATGAATGGAACTAGTCAGGGAAAGACTCAGTGAAAAATTCATTTTTATATTGCTGCTTTTTGTTGAAATGCAAGTTTTGGATGAAATTTCAATGACAAATTTCATCCAATCTTCACATTTTGGAGGGAGTGCAATCTGGTTTTGGTTTGTTTCACAGCACAATATCAGAGTAAGCAGATGCTCACTATAAATGGAATTCCAGCCAGTACATTGTAAAAGCATTAGTGCAGTGAAACAATCCCAGACTTTCATTCTTTTCATTGAATTCATGCCTAACGTGTGTGTATCCATGTATATACACACATACAACAGTGAGCCCAGATGAGAGTATACAAGACCCGGTCAAGGGAAATACCAGAACTTCAGAAAATACATTTCAATAAATTATGGGTGTCACTGTTATCCCAGGGCTCAATTTTACCCCAGGGTTAAATATTATTTGATCAGTAACTAAAATAACCTAAAAGACCAGCACCAGTGCTAGAGGAACACTTCTAAGACGAGGAGGAGTGCAAGGTTTGCTCTCAACTCTAGTTGGGCATTGTCAATATTCAAGACATGGATTCTGATTCATAGGAAGCATTGTCACCCCTTTCTTTGCATTCCTCCACTTACTTGGCTTCTCTATCACATCAGACATGAGCTACTTGTCTTCACTTCCAAGGCCTTTCACCTCCTATCAGCTGATGTTACCAGACCCTATTGCCCCCTTGTTAAATTTTCAAACAAGCACCTTTGTGCTTTCTCCCATGCTGTCCGTCGCACAAGGGAGGAGCTCCCGGTAAATATCTGCAAAGCCACTTCATTGTTCCCTTCAAATCCCTCCTTAAAACTCTCCTTTGCCATGATGCCTACAAAAAACTTGGTCACGGTTAGGCTGCTGGTTTGCAGAGACCACGGCTTAGCATGCTGGACAATATTTTCTCACTATATATGTATCTTTTTATCATATAACCATCTGACTGCATTAGAGTCAGTATGGCACTATCCTCATCATAAATAGTCCCCCAGTCCCTAACAGGCAGGGCCCCTCCGCTAAGACGGGGATCTCTCCTGTTCTCTGTGGACTGTTTGCCTCTGTATTAAATCACTTCCCCGACCACATCTCTCCTCACTTTCACAACAAAAAGCTGGAAACGCGGCATGCATAGATTGTCAAGCTCAGCTTGATAGGCCCTGTCAAAACTGCCAGAGTGTGGTGACAATAAACATTTTAGCTGGCGAACAATTTGCTGCAAAAAGGTTTGACCCTGAAATCAAGTTCTGCTGTAATGAACACTTTGTCACCAAATATTTGCATTTTAGCTGACAAGGTTCAGTTTCCAAGGGATTATATACGCCCAGGAACAATCTGCTTTCAAACTGGGATGCTAGGAGCTCAGAGGATGAGCAAAGTTTCATCATCTAACGGTGATGGCTTGTGTGGGAATCATACATGCCCCAAATAAATAGAAGGACTGAGGATGAGGGGGCACTATTTCACTCAGAGGCATGGTAATAGGCTTCAGAGCCATTCACCTCTAGGTTAGCCATAATTCTTATCAAGAGGCCCCATTCTCCTAGGCACTGTACCTATACACAGTCCCTTTGTGGAAGAGCTTACAGTCTAAATAGGGAACACAGACAATGGGTAGGAGAAAGGAAGTATTTTATCTCCATTTTACAGGTGGGAAAACTGAGGCACACAACAATGAAGTATATTGCCTAAGGTCACACAGGGAGTCTATGGCAGAACTCAGAACTGAACACTGATCTCTTGAGTCCCAGTACAAAGGATCATCTTTTCTTTCTGGTTCAAACCAAGAAATGAGGGCAAGAATCAATTTGTGACAAAGGCAATTTAGAAATTCTTATGGTGGGAGGTGCAAAAGATTACTTTGAAAAGATATATTTTAGGTTAAATGTTCAAAAATAGCCTCTAAACTGGTAACGACATTTCTGTGTGCACCATTGCTAGCATGTGAATAACTCCTCTGGAGTTCCGCACATTAAGGGCTTGCAAATTTAAAGCCTGGGAAATATGGACCTTACATCCGGAGTTTCTTAATTGTATGAATGTAATTGCACACACAATTTTCAGATTTATCAGGACTGTGTTTGCAAATAGCCAGTTAGGTATCAACTTAGTCATTTGCATGTGCTGTTACATTATAATCATGGCAATTATATTAGTAATCACAAAAGATACATGCTGATTAGTCATGCTGGTCTAAAAAACTGGACTTTATTGACTCCTGTCCACTTATTTCTGTTTGATATTGCAAGAAAACTTAAATGCATCACAACATTTAAAAATCGTTGCCCTGTTCAAAGTCTTAAAACAGGTTTTCAAACCTGAGCGCTTACCTCTCCTTCTAGAGAAATGTGACAAAATTGCATTCTTACAGGCAGCATAGTCCAGTGAGAAGGCAGGGATCTGAGAGCTGGGAGATTCAGAGTCTGTTCCTCACTCTGCCACTGACTGGGCATGTGACCTTTGGCAAATCACTTCACTTCATTTTTATTGTTCATCACATTTATATGATTGTGCCTTAGGACCAACCAAGAACGAGGCCGTGTTGTGCTGTACAAATAGAATAGCAGACGATCCCTGCCCTACAGAGCTCACAAGGTAATCAGACGACACAGATGGTGGGGGAAGGGATAGAACACACAGGCAGAGTGAAGAGGGTGATGGAGGCAGGCAAACATCATGGTACTTCAACAATTTATTTTGCAGTGGGTGGAATTAGGAGGGGGTTAGCTAAATGGAAAGAAAAGAGAAGGGAGGGTACACTGAAGGAAAGGAAGCGAAGGGGACAGGATGGGCAGGGTAAGAGATAGGGTGTAAAATAAAGCAGAGGTGATGAGACTTGGAGGGAGAGGGCTGGAGCAAACAGCCAGAAGGCAGAGAAAGTCCAGTCAGCACTATAGAAAGTTCTCCGAATGTCTCCCTGTCTGTCTGTATGTTCCTCCCATCCTTTGTCTGTCTTGCCTATTTAGAGTATTTAGGTTCTTGGGGCAGAGGCTATCTCTTGCTAGTTTTATGTACAATGCCTAACACAATGGGACCCTGATCTTGGTTGGGATCTCTAGGCATTAGCCCAACACAAATAAACAATAACAATGCTCATCACTGTGGGGACACCAGCAAGGAAAACTTTCTCCACCAGGTTCAAGGATAAAAGCAACATTTTCTTTAATTTTTATCTTCATTCTCCTCCTAGTGAAATGAAAGGCAGCTTTTACTGGCAGAAGTTTGTCATTGTGCCTAAAAGAAATTCACAACTTTGTCCAGTGGGTGGATTTCAGCACAAAATGCTGTGCATTGCTGGCAGCAGTGATAAAACTCCACCTTGGAATAAATCCACAAATACTCACAAACAGATTACATTTTGCACGTGTACTTAAGCAGGGCCTCCTGTTCGTTCCACACCTCTCTGTTCCCTAGCTCTGTTTGCGGTAGGATTACAAGATCAGGGAAATGACGAGGGAGGAAAAACAGCACAAAGGGAAACCAAGAGTGAGGGTGCATGAGGAAGTGTCGATGACCAAACGGTGGCCAGAGGGTAGGGTGACCAGATGTCCCAATTTTATAGGCACAGTCCTGATTTTTTTCTTATATAGTCTTTTTCTTATATAAGCTCCTATTACCCTCCACCCCCTTCCCGATTTTTCACATTTGCTGTCTGGTCACCCTCCCAGAGGGAGACAGCTTGTGATTTAGTTAATGTCAGGATGACTTTTACCAAAGTGCATCTCTCTCTATAAACAGTGACATGCTCTCAGACTGCAGCCGTGGGTGGGTGATGTCACAGGGAAATGACCAATGGCTGAGGAAGCAATCCATCCAGCAGTGAGTCAGGCCTGAAAACTGACCTTCTTCAGCTGATTGCTAAGTGGGCAGTGGCATGTCAGCTTACTACTCATTTAACAGTGGGATGCTGAAAGGAACTCTGAATCAGCCAACACCCAGGAAAGATGGTACACTGGGCTCAGATGACAGAGGTGAACGGTAGGGCCTCTAGCTATAGAAGGGGGAAGTAAGCACAACAACAATCCAGAGGTTCTTAGTCCCAGGGCCTCCTGAAGGGCGTTCTGTGAACTGGTGGGAGTCTGCAAATGCTGCCCACTTGCCACAGAACATTCCGCAGCTGAGAATGGGAGCAGTGACCCATGTGATCTCAAATTGGAGAGGGGAGGTGGGTCTACGAGACAGTCGCTCTCTCCAGAGCTGGTTGACCCTATGAAAACGTTCAACAACCCCTGTATTGATCTTTAACCTCTGGTGGTCTGGATTCCAGCATGACTTATCATCATTTATATTACCATAGCAACTAGAAGCTCCAGTCAAGGACCAGGACCACACGGTGCTACATGCTGTACAAACACAGAATAGGTAATTGTAGGTCACAGGTAAAATGTGTTTGGTGGCTCCAACCTGGTCCCTGATGAGCATTTATCCATCTCACAAAAGCAGCACCCAGTGAGGGACAATTGGGCATGACTTGATCTCTGATCAGAAGCTCAGAACCAGAATAGTCGGTGGCACATTAGGTCTGGATGGAGCCAGTGTGTGGGAGCAGTCCATGGCATGTACAGCAGAGGAGTGTCAGATCAAGATTGAGGTACATTAGCAGATCTCCACGGGGAAATTTTGTGACCTGCTTGACTATTCTATAGCTGATTGGCCAGGAGCTATAATCCTTCATCTTTGTGAACACAAAAATTCACCTAGTGACTCCTAACTTGTTTTAAAAGGTGATAAGAAATGTAGTGGCCCCTTGTCTAACTAGTATAAATTCTGTAAATTTTCAGCTTGTGAAAAACTTTATGAAGATTCATTTCATGGTTCAGGTTACAGAAAAACGTGGAAAGCAACAGCTACAAATTAGAATTGGTTTGTTAAGATGATTTGCACAGCACACCATTCCCAGCTGCTTCATCTTCATTCCGGCGGTTCAGCTCTCCAAACCTGTACACAGACAAAGTGACATGCATGAGTATTAGCATGACAAGCCTTGTCAAGAAGGCAAATACCGGGCTGATTTGCCATTGCGCATCTTTTGTACAGAAGTGGAATATCGTTTTAATATAACTATAGATGGGGCCTACATGCCACTATGCATGTGGATACAGCTAGCTGAGTAGCAGAAAATAAATATTAATTTGACATTTTATTTAAAATATTCTGTGAAATTGGTCAAATAAATGACTATGAATTTCTTCCTGAAGCATTCATCTTGCTCTTTAGGGAGGGCACATAATGGGGGTTAAACTGTAAAATAGTTTATTTAAAAATTGGAAATTAATATTAGTCAGACAATTTAGTCAACTATTTAGCCAGTTTAATGCAGATCCGGTCCAAGTTGTGATTCAGCATCAACCTTTAGATATTCCTGTTGCACATACAGTGTTCTTACACAATTGCCTCTCAAACACCCACATGTGCACACACACACACACACACACACACACACACACACACACACACACACACACACACGGCTTGAAATCTTCATTTAATGAAACCCAGACTGCATCTGGCAAAAATATCTTCACTTTCCTGACCAAACTGAGATTTCTGTGGTCAATAAATGCTACATCCCCATAGTGAATCCCCAGTGGGAATTTCTTGTGCATCTTGCTACCTGGGGATTTCTTAATGTTGAAAAACATGATCATCATTTTTTCCCAGCCCACAGGGGCTTACCTGCATCTCTGGGGAAAGGCGTAAGGTTACCTCCATTTCCCCTCTTCCTTACACCCCCTACCCCTGAGTGCTGGCATCAGAGCCCCAGCTGAGTCCTGGATGGGACTCACTCACTGAGGAGCCAGCTCACCCATAATTGGTCAGGGGGGACGATGTTGAGCAATGTGAATTTTTCCCAACCTCGGGGGTTCATTATGCTGCCCCTGCAGTGTACTCAATCTTCAATGGCCTTGTGCAATAAGAGACAGTGATCAGGAGTCAAATGGACCTCTCCCAAATGGCTCTGCAGACCACTGCAATTAAGCTACTAGGTTGCCTTATCATCATGTTTTTGAACAAACACAATTTAAGATCCTATGGGCCCACATACGTAAGGGTTACTCACCTAAGGCTTTGCAAGGTTGGGCCCCGAGTCACCAGAAGGAAATGAGTGTTGGTTTAACGGCTACCGGCCACCTTGACTGAGTTACTTCAGTTTCACTATGAAAACAATGGCATTACATTGGCATAAAGCTGGAGCAATGCAGTGGTGAATCCAGCCCTAGGATTTTCTAAAGTGGCCTCCAAAATGGCACACACCCTGTTGAATATGCAAATCCGGATCTGCGTGTGCAAAAGTGTATATTGGCAGGTAAAAGTGTGTGCAGTTACTCAGTTTGCATGTGCAAATGCCTACTTATTTATTCAACTACACGGTTTGCACACTGAAGTGGGTGCACATTTATAGGAGCCAGTTTTAGAGGCTCATTTGAAACATGGGTCCTTATAGTTCACACAAATGCACTTTGAAAGAAAGCCCCAGAAAACAGTTTCCTCCTTCCCATGCCTGCCTACCCTTGAGCCTACAAAAGTCTGCATTTCCCGCGCAAGAACTGAGCACTTTGCAGCTACTTAAAACAATACAGGGCAAACAGCTCCCCACAAGCTCAAAGGTGGTTCAGATCTCCTCCATCACGGCACGAGAACTGGAGAACCACAAGTCTTCACAAGTAAACAGGCATTTGATTCACTTAAAAATATTTCCCGCCGTGTGCCTTAAGACGACCCAGGCTTCATATATTCACGCAACCGTCACTCCAAAGAAACATTTTTCTTTCCTTTTCCCCAATTCCATCCTCTCTAGAGCAGGACAATTATCATAGACCCTACAAAAAAAGTGTATTCCTTTTGCTCAATCTATCAGATGAGCCATTTCAGCCCATCCTCATTGCAGTCTGTGCTGGGAAGCCCATAAAGCACTAGGGAGGGATAATTACTAGTCCCAGCAGCCTGGAGATAATTAATACACTGATAAGAGGAGGGCTTGGGAAGTCAGGGGATGAAATATACACATAGGAGGGGTAAAAAAAATAAATAAAGCCTGAAAAAGAATTGCTTTAAGCTGGAGATGTGGGGGAGTATGGGAAGGAGAAGAGGTATCTCTCTGATCTAGATGGTAGCCTAAGCAGACTGCCCTCTCTCTGAGCTAGGGCATGGGAGGGGTTCTCTAGAATATATCCCTAGGAAAAGTACTCTGCAGTTTGGATGCTGTTGAGATGGAAGGAAGGTGTTTTATTGAGCACTCTACTGTCGGGGATACCCCTTACCTGAAAACTAATCAGGCTATGGGCTATGACTTAGGAATGATCTATGGGCCAGTATTTCAAAAGAAACCAGCCAGGTGTTGAGCCAAAACGCACTTCTCTGAGGGCTCAGATGTGCTCTCAGAGGGATGAGGAAACCCTCTACATAATCTTTTATACAGCAATGGAAACTTCCTTCAGTTGGGTTCCTGATTTAGTCTATGTCTTCCAGTCAAGATTTTGCCTTGACTCATAATATCCGAGTCTTGGACATTTGTATTTCAACATTTCCCGTATCTCCCCATCATTCCAATGACTCCTCTTTCGCCATTTGACATCTCACTGCTGTGGAATGTTACACAGCTTTCTAAGCACCTTGTCTTAACATTTTTCTAAGAAAAACGTTTTTCTTTTTCCTTTTTATATTTTTTTTTGTTTATAAATGTCAAGACAAAGTGTTTCGGTTATTTCCGAAGTGTTTGGTTTCTTTTGACCAAAACAATTTGGTGAATTTGACACAAATTCACAAAATGTTTTGGTCAACCCAAATCTGCCTTTTTCAGAAAAAAAAAATTCCGACAAATGTTACCCAGCTCCGCTATTGAGTAAAATGTGTTTTACCACTTGTTAGGTACGCCCTGTTTTCCATGCAGTGGTTGCCATTAACAAGTCACCGGTTACATACACAAGCCAGGCTGTGGTATCACAGACATCATAGTTACGGCCTGTTTTCAAGTATGGGGAACAATTGCAGTTTCTCAGCTACCACTGTGCTGTGAGTATTGCTAAATACTGACTGGTTAATGATGGCTGTTCTGCAGGCGGTGACTGTAGAGAGTATCTCAATGGGAGTTGAGGGCATTCAGGACACTGCAGGAATGAGCTCTTATTGTCGATAGTATCTTCACACTTATTGCATATCGAACTTTTTACAATGGCAGAGTTAACTAAAAAAGTAATTCTAAGGGGAGATTGAGATGGAGAGGTACCAGCAAGGGAGAAAAACATGTTTTCAGATGAGATTTAAAAAGAGATGTTTTGTTACTACTGGGTTGGCATCATACAGTCATAGCCCCATCAACATAACATGCTATCACTGCTAACATGACTGTTTAGGGAATACGGAATGCGAACAGAAAGCAATTCAAATAGAAACATACTGAGAATGCTTTAATAGAAGATAACAAATATGCAGCAATCTCATTCAGTACCAGGGAATTCCACCTTGGGGGTTCTGGGGACATCATAGTAGACAGGAAGTCACCAGAACCCCTGAATAGAATTAGATCTGTGTATTACATGGCTCCTTAGCTTTAACTCTTATTATCTATTCCTAATAAAGAAACGGTTTAAAGACAGATGCTCTGGCATCAAATAACCCTATCATTCCTTTCTAATAAAATAATTATCTGTCTTCTCAAGAAACCGATTTATTTTAAATCCCTAAGTATCTCCACTCAAAGGAATTCATCACCTCGTGTGAGTTAAAAACTGGTGATTTCAAGTCCCCGGGATCTGAAGATACTCAAGCCTGAAATCCATCAATCTAATTAAGTTAGGGGGCAAATTTTAGACTGTTGGCACTCTTTCTGATTGGCATGAATTTGCTCCTGCAACTGAGTGACAGTGTAAATCCAAATACTCGCTTCTCTCTCTGATTGTGGGTAAATACTCAGACTTGAGTGCACAATTCATTGGATGGCTACAGAAATATGTGAACTCAAACTGCATCCACAGGTAGAAATTCAGCCTCATCCTAGGTGAGATGGTATCTCTAAATGAATATGTCTGGAAAATCACCACCCATTAGCATTGAATGTGCTGTGTTGACCAACAAAGTTTTGGCCCAAACACAGCTACACAAACCATAGCAATAAGGATGACAGCATGACAACTGTTACACAACAAGAAATTTAAGAAAAAACATTCTATAAAAAGATTGACTCTGAAGCCTTTTTAATTTGTATTATTCTGTCTAAAGATAGAGAAAAAGAGATGTGAAATCTAAAAATATCCCAGAAGCTAGGTAAGATACTTTTAATAAACCTAAAGCTAGACATCTATATTGATAGCTATCAGAGATATTACTGACGTTCTTCGTAGCATAGAGAAATATACACACATGCACTTGTGCATGTAGTTGTGTGTAAATGTTCCTATAATTGGCGTAACAAATGCATGATTTGTGCACAGTAATCTTTTTGATTGTGCATATGAGTATTTTGCAGGCACAAAGTATTTACAAATGTTTGAATTGCTAAGTGTAGCTGTAACTGAGTTAGCCACCTCCAGAGTGCCCCCTCATGGCCTGTGGTGGCCCTGCAGCGGTCTCCCTCAGTTTCCTCTTTAATTAGATGCATCAATAACTCCACAAAGTCTTGTGTCCAATAATAGCACCCTTTCTTGGGGTCTGGTTCATTAACATAAAATACACTCCTCCCCGAGGTCTGCCCCTCTTCAAGTTTCTTCTCAGTTCCTCCTCTCAGCCCACCCTGAGCTCCTTTAAACACTCCCTGCTCTCTTCTGAGCATCCAGTGTCTTCTCGGAGGAACTGTTCCCAGGCTCCTGTCCTGCCTAGCACTCCCAGCCCTTCTCTCACTCAAGAGCCTCCAGTAGGAATGTCCTGCTCACTGCAGCTCTGCCACGCCTTCCTGTCTCCTCTTCCCCTCCGGCTCTTTATGGAGACCAGCTGCCCTCTATCAGGCTCCATGGCCAGGCTGTTAATGAGGCATATGTGGACTGGCCCAGTTCCCTCTTAAAGGGCCCACTCTGCCCTGTGACATCGGCCAACTGAAGGACATCCAAACCCTGCAGCTGGGGGACCCAACTGGCACAGAGGTTCAAATAACTGATATATTCAAATGCAGGGTCAGAAGGGGCTGTGATAGTGCCAGCATTTGAAAACGGGCCCTTGCACATCTAAATAAATGTCTGTGCATTGATTCATTCCTACTTTGGGTCCAAGTGTGGGCTCGGCCCAAGTGGAAAGGTCCACCCCCGTGGATCAGATTGGAGGACTGGGGCCAGACGTGGTGGTGGTTGACAGGTATTTGGGTGAGGTAGCAGCGAGGAAAGGGGAATGGGTGCAAAAGAGAAGAAAGCAAAATGGGAGGAGAGGTAATGGAGTGGTGGTGGAAAGGAAAGGGTGAAAAATGGAGCGGAGAGAAGAGAATGGAAAGAGGGGGTGAAAGGAAACGAGAGAGAGAGAAGGGAAAAGAAGAGAGACTTTGGATTCTCTAATTTTCCCTAAGAAAAGGACAGTGCAGAGACCCTCTTGCCCCTCCCCAGTGAGTTTCCAGAAGAGGGAAATTGGCCATCTGGACTTGCCCCCAGTTCCTTTGTCCGACACTGGAGCAGGTGTAGAGCCCGAGAGGCCCTCTCACAGTGTGACCGAACTCTGTGCTAGAGGGACTCTCCAGAACTTTCCGCTTGCCAGGAGCCCTGACCTGCACTGAGTGAACAGTGGAACTCAGGGAAGTAGCACACTCAGGAGAGCCAGACAGAGTCACCCTGGGGACAGCAGAGGTGTAGGAAATCATCAGGGCCAGACTCCTAAAGGGGAGAGGGAGACGTTCAAAATCTCCTCAGACTCTGCTCCCATAGGCAAGTCCCTTTGGACATGTGATTTTTTTGAGACAATGGCTGATGGAGCATCACTCAGGAAAGTGGGGAGCAGGAGGTAGGGACAAAGCTGGGTGAAATGATCAGCCTTCATTTTGCAGGAGACCTTATGGGATGAGGATAATAATGGGTGAATTTATACGCCATTGGGTCAGCAAATCCAGCGTTTGGGGTTTCTTTTCTCCCAGCAAAAGTAGAAAAATTTTTTACAAGTAAAATTGTGAATTTTTTTGATTCTTGTCGGGGTGTGTGTGAAATTTTGCATTTTGTTTCATATCAAAAGGTGGTTTTTGCCCCTCTCCAGTATGTTGCCTGCAGATATTGTCTGACATTTGCATTGTCCCATGTAAACCTGCCAAAAATTCAGGAGACCCCTCCCACCATTTTGTGCTGCACCTTTTTCAACTGGTTCTTCTGGTTAGTTTGTTCACACTGCTTTCCGAGTTCATGTTTCCATTCGCACCATGGCTGCTGGCATTCACTCCAGCTTCTCCAAGGGCAGCGTTCCTTAGAAGTCCCAATGTTTCATCAGAGCATCAGTGCTTCAAAGGTGATGAACCAGTTACACACAGCATCATTAAAGATACACTTTGCTCCACCTATCACTCCACTATGTGAGGCAGCAACCAAGTGGTTGAACATGCCTCACACTCTCAAGTTGATTACAAATAGAGGGGGGTGAAACTGTTGTCTGTAAAAAAAAAAAAAAAAAAAAAATTGGGTTTTTGATGAAACTAAAATATTTCTTGGAAAGTGCTTTCCATGGAACATTTCAATGTTTCATTAAAACATAACCAGCCCCGGCCCTGAAAAGTGAAAGCGTTTGGTTTGTGTGTTGTTTGTTTTTGACAAAAAAAAATCCAAATTTTCTCCAGCTCTCCCTCACCATTTTGTGACCAGCTCTAATTTTAAACAACACAGAGGGCCACATTCAGATCTCAGTGTAAATCTAAAATAACTCTGCTGATTTCAGTGGAGTTCCTCCAGGCCCGATTCTTAGGTTTTAGAGCAAGTCCACTGACGCCAGCAGATTGACTCCGAATTACACTGGTATGTATGAAAGGAGCATCGGACCTTCTGAATTCATCCTGATGTAAATCTGATCAGAAAATGGCTTGACGTATTTCAGGGGAGCAGCATTAGCATCGATTTCATCCGTCTTGTCAGTTTCTTTATACAGAGTGATTGATCACTGGAGGGTGATACAGCAGAACAGGGATGTGAACCAGAGTAAAGCCACAAAACCAGATCACTGTCAGATGGCCAATTCATCTCTGGGGTCAGTCCAATGAAGAAAATAGAATTTTACCAGAAAAAGATTTGGTCCATTCTTTCTAGCAATCCTAGCCCACAACAATTGGAGTAGTAGAAATTGTGGCTTATGGAAGAATGAGAAAATGCCTCATTCAACCTGCTAAAATATTTTGCATAAAACACAAGTTACAAAAAGTTCTATAGTTGTGGTTTAATTGCTTTAGTACATACCCACAGGAAATGAAAAATGATATTTTGAACAAGTATAGCAAGGCTCAATTATTTTGAATGACAGTTGTACAAATTAACATCTATTTTCCTGAGTCACTTGCATGTGCACTTATGGAAAGTTCATGTGTGTATGAACTCTTTTGTATGCACGCTTAGTTCTTTTCTACACACAACTGCAGAAATTGCACATTGGAAGTTTTGGGTTACACAGCACCTATCAGGGATGATCTTGGTCCTGCCTCAGCATGGGTGAAAGGATTAGATGACCTTTTGAGGTCTCGTCCATCCCTAAATTCCTATGATTCTATAATCTTGGCATGCACAATGTGCATAGGAGATTTTTAAAATTTAGGCCAGATTTTTTTTCTGCAAGTGAAGTTGCTTTCTTGCATGCAAAATACTCATAAAAGCTAGGAGCCCTTTGGATGATTCTTGTGGGAAACAAGAGTATAATTCTCAAGGTGACAGTGGGGGAAAACTTTTATCCTTGCTAATACAGAACACTGGAAAAATTAGACAAACTAAGTAAATTTAGATAAATTTCACATGCAAATACTCATGAAGCAAAAACGGGAGCTCAGATTTTGAGAACTGGGTGTGCAATAATATGCAAGCAACTGTGTGCAATTGTCTTCACAGAACACTCACAAATAGTCAATTAGACAAAGATACCATGCTAAGAATATTATTATACATTTAATTTTCTGTAGAACCCAATCTGCAGTGGAATGCCTTAACTGCACCAACAGCGTTTGTAGACAACACTGGAAAAATCCCCAATCTGTGCATGAAAACAAATATTTGTACGTACAAATCTGGTTGTCAAGTCGCTACAGAATCTGTCTGCACAAATTCTTGTTAGAGAGGCAAGGTGAGTGATGTCATGTCTTGGATTGGACCAACTTCTGCTGATGAGACAAGCTTTCGAGACTGAAGAAGAGCTCTGTGTAAGCTGGAAAGCTCATCTCTCTCACCAACAGAAGTTGGTCCAACCAAAGATATTACCCCACCTACCTTGAATCTCTAATAGCCTAGGACCAAGACAGCTACAAAAACACTGCATGCAACAAATTCTTGTTGGTATACTCGGGTGGACATGTCTATGAATCTAGCGTAGTGCAGCTGAAAATTTGAGACCCAGTATTCAGAGGTGCTGAACCCCCTGGCTCCAAATAAAGCCAGTGGGAATTGTGGTTGCTCTGCACCTCTGCAAATCAGACCCTAGGTCAACAGTGTCTTTCAAATCAATGTAATTTAAAACACTTTACACATTTAGCAATGCTAGCTATAGAAATAAATAATAGTAATAGAAATAATATATTATCTGAATTCCATACAATGCAGAATATGTTTACAAAGTAGCTGATGAAGAAACACATTGGAGGAATAGGCAAAAGGGGAAAAATAGGCTTGCTGGAGAGATTTTAAAAAATACAGAGAATAGTGATCTGATGTAGAGTTATCTGGAGGTGACTCTAAAGGGCAAGAGTTGCAGAGAAGTTTCTCACCCCAGGAGCGTCCACACTGTGTGAAGAGGCAGGAAAAGAGACAGGTGCAGCATGAGCAAAGTACCAGGAATGAATAGATGAAGCAATGACCATTCATGGTCACTGAAGACCTGATTCTGAAAAATGTTCACGAGGGCTTGTGTCACCTAATACTAAGATTGTCAGTGCTTTGGGACAGGAAGCGTCTTTTTTGCGATGGGTGCACAGTGCGTGGCACAATGGAGCCCTGATCGCTGATAGGTGCTAACACAATTCAGATGATAAATAATAATACAAAATAGTCTCATTGAATTCAAAGAGACTGTTTGCATGTGAGCGTATTATTCAGTATGAGTAAGGGTTACACAATCTGCCTCTAAAAGGTTCCAAGACACTGCAGGAGTGAGTAACCCCAGGGTCCAAATTCCAAGATGAGTAATTACATTCTGCTGGCTTAAAATCCCCCTGGGGTTACAAGCAAAGACATGTATCAATTCACAGCTATTCTCCACTTCCCCTCCTAAACACAGTTACACAGAATTTCCTGGCTACTTGCCATGTTCTATCCCAGAGGTGGCTGCCTATCAGTTGTAGGTGAATGATCCCTGCATGTACAGTTCATTAAGGGTGCTGGGAGCCTTAAAGTCACCAGATAAATGTAATGAGTGTATATTATTCTATTTCTCCCCAGCCACACTGCTCGTCTTTAGTTTGATCTCATCAACTCATTGCAGACTAACTGTGTGTAATCCACATGAACTCCACATGTCTCACAGTGAAACCATGAATCTTGGCAGGTATGAGCTGCAGGCTAAAGGGACCAATGTGCTGTTTGAATATGCATGAACTGGGAAAGTCATATGTCACATTGCAGCATGCCCTGAAAGCTAAAATAGCTGATCCTACTTTCCGTTATATGTATTGAACACTACTGCATACAAGTCGGAACTGGATATGGTCCTGCGACCATGAAGATCTGCAGCTATGTAAGCAGAGATAGGATCAACTCTATAGACAAAGACAAACATTTCTAAACATACTTATCACCTTCACTTGATGTCCTTTAGAAAGACTCTGACACTGTTCATTATAAAGATGCTGGCTCCACCTATGCAGGTAGGACAAATACTTTGCTATGTATCAATATTTACTCAAGTGACATGACTAGAGATGCTCAGAAAATTTCAACAGAAAACAAATGAGAAATGATTATTTTCAAAAAGTCTTACAGTATTTCCCCCTTTTCCAACCAGCTACTAGAACTGGAATGGAATTGTTCAACAACACTTTTTTGGGGTCAGAAAACACCAATTTGTCAAGCCCAAAACTTTTTGCAGGAAAATTGTTATCACATAACATTCTCACATTTTTTTAAACACAAGATGTGGTTTTCTGGTTCAAAAGGTTTTTTTTTTTCAATTTAATCTAGTTATAGTAAAAAAAAACATTTTAAATGGTCAAACTTGAAATGAAACATTCTGATTGACTTGAACCAATTTTTTATTTTTTGTTCGTGAAAATGTTTGAGATTTTTTTACTTTTCATCCCAATTTGTGATGGGCAAATTTTCTGAACTCTCAGAAAGTTTTGCATGATGGGAAAAACATTTTCTGCCCAGCTCTGTGAGCTATCGATGTGATTTTAAATCCACTTCATTGTATCAACTGCTTCTTCTGGATGAAATCTCTCCTTAGCTGATGAGGGTGATAGATAGATAGATAGATAGATAGATAGAGTTGTAGCTGTGTTGGTCTCCATACATGAGAGGAACAAGGCAGGTGAGGTCATATCTTTTACTGGACCAACTTCTGTTAGTGGAAGAAACAAGGGGTAAAAGATATTACATCACCCACCTTGTCTCTCTTGGATTAATAGATATGTAGGTAGATAGAAGCAGTTCAGTGGCTCAGTACCAGGAGAGCTGTCTACCTGGTGCTTCATCATATCACTTATTATCTCACATTTATAGCCTACATTGCTTCATGGACTTTATACACATCGGGCTACTATTCACACAAATACTTCCCAATTCTGTATAGTCCCCGCCCCTGAATCCAATCTCTGCTGAAAACACAAAGCCTCCAAAAAGAGTGTGCTACGTTTTAAATAAAAACATACAGTTTACAAATGAGTCTGTTGAGACGTGCATATGGACTGCAACTCCCCATGATCTTATTGAGGTCCCCTTGTCCAGCCTCACCCTAACCCTGTTTTATTTCCTTCTCATCCTCCCTTGATATGTCCCATCTCATTCTAAATGGTAAACTCTTCAGAGCAAAGGCCTTGCCTCACTCCGCCCTTGGAGGCGCCCAAAGCAACTTTAGCCCAAACAATCAGCAATAATAATAGGACACCAAAGGGCCGGTCTTCTGCTGGCGTACGTTGTTCTATTGCCATTGACTTAACTGGAGCTCTGACAATTCACAACAGTGCAGGACCTTCCCCCAAATCCTCATGGAGGTGAGGGCTTTCTGCAATAAGCCTCAGCGAGCCTGTGTGCGGGTAAATAGTTGATATACCTGTAGACACGTGGTAATTTATTAAATGTCTCCTCTTATGATGAAGGTGGGCTATAAGTCATAAAACAGGGAAAGAACTGAATTAACGGGGCTAGTTTTCTTCACCACCTAATTGTTCCAGGGAGGCTGAGTTCTGAGGAGGCGATGAATCATTGTTTATGAGATATTTCTTCCAGGAAGATGATTTGAAAAAGACATTTATTACAACCCCTTGCTCTCTGGGAATGGCAGCTAAGGGAGGGATTCCCTCCACCTCTTCGTCTCCCTCCCAATTCATTATTTTTATAATCTCAGCTCTCTTTCCCCCCCCCTTTACATTTCACATCTTATTCTGTGTTTGTGTGTGGGTGTGGGGGCGCGCATGCAAACGGGGAGAGATTGGGAAAAGGCGTCATATTTCAGGCTGGCTCTATTTAAATGAGTTTGGGATTGTGCTTCTGTCGAGCAGATGGCCCTGGGAGATAATGATGCCTGAGCAATGGAGGCTGTAGCCCCCTCTCTTCTGTTGCCATGGCAGGCCAGAGGGCTGAAATGGATTCTGCTTATTAAATTTGCGAGCTCTTGTGTACTCAGATGAATGGCGCTCAGTCAGAAAGAGGCCCAGCCTCCCAATGTCACTGGATAGTTTTATCTTAGAAAGCCAGGCACTCTAACTCAGTCAGATGAGGGTCTCATTAACCTATTAACAGCAGCCTCAGAGGAGTTCAAACTGCAGGGGCTTTTAACTCGGAGTGTTAGGTGTTTCCAGGAATAAGCCAAATGCTAGTGTTCCTGATGGTGTATAAACCATAACAAGAACACTTAATAAACTAGTATTTATTGGCTCATAAAGGATAAAGCATCTTCCCCTAATATGTGATCAAATATAGAACACATGTCTATAAACTATCACAGCGACAAATTCTGTTCTCATTGACGCCAGGGCAGAGACCCTGGCTTCCTATATGTTTGTCCGGGACCTCGCGCAGTGGCGCGCTGATCCTGATTGGTGCCCTTGAACAGTACCATTATTTAAATAATGAATATTAATAAGGATTTCAGACTCATTGATTCCAATGGGAGTTGTACCAGTGTAACATCCCACTATGTCCAGATGCGTTATTAGCTCAATTTCATAGATCAAAATTATACACACACACACACACAAGTACAACTCTAGCTATATTAGAAACAAAAGTGATGCCTCAAACTGTTACTAAAATCATGACATGGTAGAGACTGCAGCAGGAAGAGAAACTGGGAAATAGGAAACTTTGGGGCCTTAATGATTGGCAGATGTAATGTGAAAAGATCAATGTCCTTTCTTTTAAGATTTCACTGCACATCAGAACTGTACCGCATACTGTGTATTGACTGAACATTCACCTATCAACCACAAAGCACAACGTGCTAAGTAATGCTTGTTGGAATTTTTTCATCAAAACTTTTTTTTTTTTCCATTAAACAAACATTTTTTTCCTCAACAAAAGTCTAGTTTTGTCAAAAAAATTGGGGGCTTTGTTAGAAAACTGAAAATCAGTGTGTTTGTGGTTGCCAAACCCTTCCTCCCCCCTTCCCCGCCCCACCAAAATGTCCAAGAAAAATGTTAGCGAAAACAAAAAATGTTTATTTTCATCAATTTTTTTTACAGGGAAAAATAATTTCCTCACCAGCTCTACTGTTAAATCAGTATGGCTGAAATTCTGTTTTCAAGAGAGACACAGCAGTCCCATGTCTAGCACATTTAGAACCACGCAAAAGATTCAGAAGAATGGAAATTTGACATGCAGTTAGACAATACATGTTGCATTACAATGAACTTAACTTTGATTAACCAGAGGTAGGTTACAACAGATTTTTTTTTTTACGTATGTAAATTTTGCACGTCTCATTTCGTATGCTACACAGATATGTTCTTCCCCCACAAGGGAAAAATCCTGCATTGCTCATGCATCCAAAAAGCCCGCCTGGCATTGCTGCAAGATATAGATTTTCAGTCATGATGTTGGATGCAATACTTGCAGTGTCCATGTAGCCGGCATATAGGAAATAATCACTCAGGAGATTGTCATCACTGAATAATCTTCCTGGATACAAGATGGAGGCAGCAGCCATCTGCATCGGTCTAAGCATTCCCACTCCTTAAATGGCAGATGAAATGTAGATGCCTAAATCATCGTCAGGGACCTAGGTAAGTGGCCTAATTTCCAGATGGGCTGAGTAGCTCCCATCAACTTCAGCAGGAGTAGTTAGTTGCTCAGCACTTAAAAAAATCTGGCTCCCTATATAGGTGTCTAACTCTGAATTTAGAGGGCTAACTTTCTGACACCACTTTAGAAAATCTTGGCCTGGCTGCACTGTGAACTAGAGCTATTGGCAATTTTCCAGTGGAAAATGCAGATTCATCGAAATTGAAAGATTCCATGGGAGTCTATCTGCTCCAGGAAGGCTCCTGCAGAGCCAATGCTCCCAGTGTTCCACCCACTTTCAGGCTCCTGGCTCTTTGGTAGCTTGTCAGGTGAGCCACTATCAGAGGTATGAGCATTAGAGCATTAAAAGAGCCTATAAATGGAAATCTGGTTAGAGATGAAGTTCAATCCTTGAGGGGGTCATTTAGGGATGTGGGGCAAAAATGTGTCTGGGGATTGGTCCTGCTTTGAGCAGGGGGTTGGGCTAGATGACCTCCTGAGGTCCCTTCCAACCCTGATATTATATGGTTCTATGAAGAGGCCACAGCAATTGAGAAATCCTCATGTCCTGCCTTCCTGCCCCGCGTTACTTATTGAAGAAAACCACAACTTCCTTGCAGATTTCCTTTGCAATGTCTTTATCCACTTATAAAGAGAGACATTTACACCAAAGGCAAGACTCAGTCCTGTGGATTTCTCCATATCAAAATCTAGTCCAAAATCTCCACAGAACTCCAGTTGACCAAGGTGAAGAGGCCAAGCTCTTATTTCCAAAATGGGCCTTCTCCAAAGGCCATGAAATTCAGTGGGAAGGTTCTCCATTGGCTTCAATGGGCCCCAGGAGTGGCTTTCGAGAGAATGTTAGTGAATGGTATATGAATGTGGCTGACAGGTTTTCATGGGTATTATGTTTTAGGGAGGAAACTCTCAGTCTAGATGGTAAGCTCTTTGAGGTGGTCTGCAAAGCACCTAAGGTCTGCACTGCGCAAATAACAACCCCAACCATTGCCTAGGCACCAATAGTTTGACCACCAGTCTATCTTGCCAACACATTTTCCAAAGCTGGAGCTGCCCGTAAACAGGGGGAATGTTGAGTTCCAAAACAGACACGATCACCATCCCCCGCGAGCCCATCTAGGCTATTGTAAGACAGGTGGTCTTCACTCTAACAAAAGTTTTGACAGTGAATAAGGGAGCTCGAACAAAGTCTTAACACTCAAAGTAGTTAAAACAAAGCCAGCGGGAGCTAGAAAGGTCAACCTCCTCCCTTAGAATGGCCTGAAAGTCAAACGGGCCAAAAGGAGCATCATCATTTACATGAAGGCAAGCACTTGGCAATATCTTATCAACATCACTTTCTCTTCTGTCTGACTCCCCAGGGCAGAAGGCTAAGAGAAACAAAGACATCAGAAGAATTCGGGCAGGTGCAGGATTCCTGATACTCTGCCTCTTATGTTACAGAGTCAACAGCAGAAGCTGGAGGGGTGGACAGGATTTGCTTATAGTGCACGTTCATGATTAAATATCATTGTCTATTTCCCAAGAAAGACAGGGTTATGTCTTCTCATTCACAGAGCATACAGAGAAAAGGCCCTTTAGAAACACAGGACTGGAATAAAAAAGCCTCTAAAATACAGAGTAGAGTCAGAGTAGAGTAGAGTCCCTTTGTTATTAAGCAACCCATTTGAAACCCCAGATTTCCTACCTTCTGGATATTTTGGGGATCATCCAAGAGTGGGACCCACCCACAAACAGTTTTATAACATGGTGGAAATAAAGGTCAGAGAGAAGCATTTCCACCATGAAATTGGCTTTAACACATGGGGAAAATGGGAGCAGAGTTACTCTTGGGCTCGTGAAGACGTGAATTTTGTTGTAACCCACTAACCCTATCACATTTCTGAAACAAATGATTTGCAGTCTGCGGGTGGGAGGTTGGGGGGGGGAAAGAGGAATCATTTTGTTGGGATTATTGCAAAACACACAATAGCTTCTTTTCTCTTTCGCTCTTGCAAGAAGCTTTGTTCACCAGCAGAAAGAAGAAAAGGTTGCCCTATTTCAGTGGTCACCAACCTTTTTGTGGCCAATAGCACATTCATGTTTTCAGAAGAGTGTGGCGGGCGCCGAGAATTTTTCAAGGCACCAGCGGAGCAAGCATGTGCCTGGGGCAGCACATGCTATGGGGCGGCATTCCGTCCATTCTTGGGATGGCAGAGTCAGAGCATTTTTTGTTGTTGCTGCTGTTTTTCCCCTGCTTCAGCAGTTCAGGCAGGTTTTTGGGGGTTTTTTGGTGGCAGTTCTGGGAGCGCGGAGAGAAGCCGGAGAGAAGACACGGCCGGCGCCTGCCAGGGACAGAGAACATTAGTGCCTGCAGCCCCGGAGTTCTCTGTCCCCAGCAGGCACGGGGCCACGGCTTCTCTCCCCTGCTGGACACTAGGCGGGCGCACATAAATGGCCCGGCGGGCTCCATGGTGCCCGCGGGCACCGCATTGGGGACCACTGCCCTATTTGAAATGCATGAATACTCAAAAACTGGCAATGGGAGAATTTAAAAAAGCATGGAGGGGAAGCACTGATTTAGGGGAAGGATCCAAAATTTCAGCTACTTATCTGAAGCACTTTGGAGTTTGCAATCAAGGGTCAAATAGGGAAAACAAAAATGTTAAGGTATTCTCCTAAGTCCCACCCACAAATCAAGCTCTGCCCACTTGAATCACTAAACCAAATATCCTCTCACAGCAGATTGTGAAAATCTACACAATAAACTCATTCTTCTTCTTTCTTGTGTGATTCAATCAGCAGTGAAATAGTTAACAGTATTGGCATTTAAATTATCATTAGGCTTCAGTGTTAACATCCTAATGATGGGTAAATTCATGCCTCTTCGAGCTATTGTTTCAGGCTGCCTGCAAACTTTCCTGCATTGGTTGAAGTTGGCAGGTTATCTTCATAACCATAAGGGCTAGATAATTCCTTTTTTTAAAAAAAAATCACAGCTTAGATTCTGGAGCATCCTTCAAAAGATGGAGCAGCTTGTTACAAACTGGCCCCGTTCAATCCATGTTTGTATCCAAGTCTAACACTATTGGTTCTAGAAATTTCTCACTAGACTCCATGACCACAAGGCTCTCTCCTAAGATTTTCAGTTCTTCCTGATTTAGGCCCTAGTCAAAAATTCTATGAGAATCTTCTCTCTTTTACTGTCGAAGTGTTTCTGTTCCTGGGTCTGACTGGAACAGAGACATTCAGGGAGACAGTTTAATTAAACAACCAAGAATCAAAAAGAGAATTAACTCAAATTTATTTTCCCCTCAAAAGATAGAGACAGGCCCAAATCCAGATGTCCTCTAACCTTGAAGAAATTCAGCTCCAGAACCAGATCTGAACGTTGAGGCTAGAACCCTGCCACATCTAAACAGAAGCCATTTCTCATCTCCCTCATCTATTAATGTGCGTTGCTGGTACTCAGGAAAAGCATGGGATTTCAGGTTTCAGAGTAGCAGCCGTGTTAGTCTGTATCCGCAACAAGAACAGGAGTACTTGTAGCACCTTAGAGACTAATAAATTATAAATAAATTTGTAAGTCTCTAAGGTGCCACAAGTACTCCTGTTCTTTTAATGGGATTTCAGTTTCACTTCTATACTATCATGTTTCTTGGGATTTCACAAAGCTTTATGAAGGCTAGTGAATTTTTTGGAAGTGCTATAATCCCCATTACACTGGTCCATAGTCTGAGCACACAGAACTGTTCAAATAATGGATTTTTTTTTTTTTTGGTTCACTGGTAGTTCAAAAAAAATATTTTTTTAAAACAAATTTGCTTCAGGCCCCGAAAATGAAATCTATCTGAATTTTTGGCAAATCAAAAAGTTAGCAACACAATGTTTTGGGTTGAACAAAACTTTTCATTCAACTTGAAATGAAAAATTTCAATGTTGAGCTGTTTTTTTAATGTTTATTCATAGTTGAAAATTGAATTGAAGGGGAAATTTTGTTATAAAAAGTTGTTTTTTGACCTGAAAAGTTGAAACATTTCAATCTTCTTGGAATAGGTTTGCTTTTTCAACCAAAACCATTCAGCAAAGCCAACAGATGTTTGCAACGCATTTCACTGTTACTGAATCTGCGTTTTTTTGCTGAAAAATAGTTCCATCCCAAAAATGTTGCCCAGCTCTAACCCACAGTAGCTAGGAAGCCACACAGCAAGGAAAGCAAAGCCAAAACCAGAACTGAGATCCTCTGACTGCAACTCCTGTGCTTTAACCACTAGACAACGCTTCCACGAGTGTACATGTGAATGAACTAAACTATGCAGGCCATGTTTGTGCATGTGAGTGTGTGTGCACGGAAGAGGGCTCTGTTTGTAGGTGTGTGTGTGCGAGAGAGATGTCCCTGAGTGCGTGCATGTGAATCCAAGTATCTGTGTGTATTTTCTTCCCTGCATGATGACATGGCCTGGCTTTTGTTTCCTGAGTAAATAGAGAGGCCTAGCTGGCAGGAGGAAAGAGGCAATGGCAGCACTCCACAAACAGCGGCCTGCTTAGAATAACAAAAGACCCTGCCACACTTCTGGGAGGAGATTTTCCTTCCAGGCTTCAGGCCTCATTAAGTGAGTGGCCACAGCTAATAGGCTTTGTGTGCCACCGGCCCCAGTCTTGCAGGGCCCAGCTGTCACTGGGGTGAATGTCAGAAATGACAGCGGGCCCAAGCATTCGCTCCCTCTTTCTCTTTTTTAAATTTATTTTCAAAAGGGGGAGGAGCCAGGCGGTGCAAAGTAGCGAGCAATTAATAGGAAACAAAAGCAAATGAACCCGAAGTGCTGATTGTGTGGGGTATAAATCCCAAGAAGCGCAAAAGGGGAGGATGGAGGGGTGGGGGGGGTAGCGGGGGGGGGGGCGGGGAGACACACACACACAAAAATCAATTGCTGTAATGAATACACAAATTCTTTACAGAAAAAGACCCAGAGAAGTGGGAGGTCTGGAATCTAGGACCCCAAGCGGGCCATTCTTTGGACTTTGGTCAGACTGAAGAGGCCATCCCCACCTCCAGGCATTCTTCGCTCCTGGAGGTTTCGTGTGCAAATGGAGAAGCAGAATGGGGGTGTCGGGGGGAAGCACATTTTCCCTTTAATAATCTGGAGCAGGGATCAGCGCAACCTTCTCTGACGTTGTACTCTCTGTCTGCCTCCCTGCCACAGAGGAAGTGGAATTTAAAGAAAAAAAAAATCAGATCTGGTAAGAATAAATATGCTCAGTTGTTTGAGTTTTTTTTAAACTCTTTCCCTCCTGTCCCACCTCCATCCCACCAATAAATCTGTCCCTCAGCACCACAGGACTTCTTGGCTTCAATAATATTTGTAAAATGCTTTTCCCTAGGTCTCTATCAGGTGTCTGGGCGAAGATACACACATCTTTTTTTATTCATGTAGAAAGTCAATAGGGAAGACGGGCTCTAGAACTCTTTAGAACTTCAGGGGTTCTAGAATTGAAGGTCCTGTAGAACTTGCCCTGCTCAGTTTTCATCTAGCCTCAAGCATCCTTCTGATTTGGCATAGCCACATTTGTACGTACCAGCCCTTCCAACCGGTCCCTTTGTTTGGAGATATGCCACTCATTTTGTTCTACAAGTTGGCCATTTTTGGGGGGGTGGGGATGGGAACCCTCTTCACTTTCACCACTGAACATTTGTACATCAGAAATCAAGAATTGTAAAAACAAGGTTATGAGAAGAATTGTTTATGCTAACAGAGCGAATCCCACAACATTTTTGAGCATCCGGCATGAATGATTTTTGTGCATCCCTCATTTTGGTCAGACATTGTATCCTGTGTTTGGACATTCTAACATGCACATCATATGTAATCATACAGTGATCCTCTCTTTCATATGCATGCACATGATCACAGATACATACATATATGAATTGTCTAAAGGATCCATGGTCTAGAAACTGACAGGTAGGATTGTAACCCAGTAGATTATCTTTCTGTTGCCAGCTGTGTCACTAACTTCCTATATAACTTTTGGGCATGCCATTTAATCACTCTGCTTCAGTGTGCTCATCTGTGAAGTGGGGATATTACTATCTCACAAAAAGACTGTGATATTACACCCCCATATTCTTCATAGAAATATTGTTATGATATGAATATGGCATAATTAAGATGTTTTATGCAAGATGGGTCATGTGAGGTATCACTGGAAAGGTTATGATGTACTGAATGTAATTATCCAATTTGTAGGCATGTATCATTTCTGTATCTGAAGTTAGGAATACTGACAATATAACATTTACAACTGGGAATGCCCACCAGACAGTAAGCGATCAGCCTGGATGGGCCATTAGGAAAGACAATAGGTCTTTGATCTCCCATCTTCCTGGAGTTCCTTCCTGTGGACGTTACAAATAAGCTTTGGGCTTGGCTACACTTACAAATTTGCAGCGCTGCAGCAGGGTGTGAAAACACACCCTCTCCAGCGCTGCAAATTGCGACGCTGCAAAGCGCCAGTGTGGTCAAAGCCCCAGCGCTGGGAGTGCGGCTCCCAGCGCTGTCCGTTATTCCCCACAGGGAGGTGGAGTACGGACAGCGCTGGGAGAGCTTTCTCCCAGCGCTGGTGCTTTGACTACACTTAGCGCTTCAAAGCGCTGCCGCGGCAGCGCTTTGAAGTGCTAAGTGTAGCCACAGCCTTTGTCTCATGGTTGCTTTAACACTGCAAGGTCATGTGATGATGTCACCTGGTACAAAATACCACCTTGGACACTTTTCTAGTGAAGGGGGTAGGGATCAAACAGGGAAACAAACGATTCTCACCTTATGTAAATCCTATTTAAGGCTGGAGAGTGAGTTAATCAAGGTTGCTGGTTCTTCCCTGAATGCCCGCCCAGGATGACTGCTGGAAACAGCAAAGACTGATCTGGGGAGAAAGGACTGGGACCCAGGCTGAGACAGGGGGGTAGCCCATGAAGAGAAATACTTAGAACTCTGCAACTCTGCATAAACTCTGCAACCTGTCTAAAACAACATTTAAGGTGAGAAATTACTATTTGTAACCAGTTTCTTTAGTGAATTAAGCTTAGGTTGTGTGTTTGTTTATTTTGCTCAGTAATCTGCTTTGTTCTGTTTGCTATCCCTTATAATCACTTAAAATTCATCCTTTGTAGTTAAACCTATTTGGTTTTCTAAAACCCAGTTTGTGCAATTCATAACGGGGGGTGGGGGGAGGGGAAGTGGGCAAAGAGCTGTGCATATCTTCCTCCACATTGAGGGAGGGGACGATTTTCATGAGCTTGTGCTATATAGATCTCTATACAGCTCAAGGCAATATAATTTTGGGTTTACCCTCCACAGGGTGTGTGCACAGGAGTGGTGGGCAATCCCCTAGCTGAGTCCTCCCACAGAGAGCTGATTGAAGACTCTGTATGATTCTACAGCTGGGGGTGTCCCTACCTGTGTATGTGCTGGAAAGGGGCTTGAGAGCCTGTCACAGCAGCACAGAATAAGGGGAACCCAGGCTGGTGGGACAGGCTGGCTTAGTGAGACCCCAGCACATCCACTGGCACCCCGAAAGAGGGGTCCAATCTGTCATCTTTTGTAATTCACTGATGTTTGTAAAATACATCAATGCCATTGGATAGGAGATATGATAGATGAGTAAAGCCTTGCATTGTGTATCAATTTACAGTCCAAAGAATTGCTGACTTTGGAGGTGAAAGTCTCCATCACTGTAAAATATTTTGAAGCAAAAATTTGAAATACTGAATTTTTGAAACAAAGGAGTTCATTTGCTTTGGTTTGGGCCAGGTTTTTAGTCACAGACCTTCATTTTTGCTCCCACAAATTACAAGTGCAAATAGTTGTAGGTGCAGTTTTGTTTCACAATAAATTTGTGGATACCATTTTGGTCATTCAGATATCTAAGTACCTAGTTTGTAGTTCCTTGTTACCCTATCCAGCCAGCCAAAGAAGGAAAGATGGCCCCGCTTCATCTCTTATGTAGCATTATGAGAAGGAGGCAAAATATATTATAGTACATTACTGATAAGGATACCAAAAATGCCTTTCACCCAATGGCTTTCTTCCTGGAGGAACTCAAAGCAATGATGTTGCTAAGTTTATTCATAGATCCATAGATTTGTAAGGCCACAAGGGACTCCTGTGATCATGTAGTCTGATTTCCTACATAACAGAGGCCATGGGACTTTCTAGCTCACCCACAACTATCGGACTTGAAGCAGGTATTAATTCAGGAAAGTCTCTTTTAGATATTCCATCCCATTCACTATTTTTTCTTGAGTGCAGATCTTCTCAAGTATAACATTAAAAGACACATTAAAGGAAAGTTACTGGTTACTTCAAGGCTTAAAATATGGCCACTGATTACCTGAATAGTGACTGGAAACATTTAAGGATTCGCTGAAAACAGCTAGCATTCTGCCTGGATCAGTCCCTCTGGATTGAAAGAAGAGAGAAACAACCTACTCCAAACACATCTGCTGACCTCTAGAGTGCACCATGTTACACTGGCAAAGGGAAATTGATGCAAATAAAGAGCTGTTGAATGGGTCAACTCAGAAGAGCATATGGAAGAGTGTAACAATTGCATGATATGTTCAGTTAATTTATACCAAGGCTATATGCATGGCAAGCACCTCTTAAGAGTACACGTGATGAGGGAATTCAATTTACTGCTTGCCAAGGCTACACATTTGGGATGTCATGCATGATATTTGATAACAATAGTAACAGCAGCAACTACAGGGACACTGCATGAGCAAAGTCATTTCCACTGACGACTTGTTGTTGTGTTGTTTTTTTAAATACACATGCTTTGTTTTTGCTGAGCTCTTAGTTAACGCAGAATGTTTGTGGTTCCTTCGTCCTACCTCACTGTACGCCATTCAAAACCAGCGGAGTCAATTCCAGTGCTCATGCTTTTCCCATGTGCCAACTGGGATTTGAATTCCAGCAGCAAAGACTAGAGAGTACAACTGGGATTCAAAGAATGTGATGAATTTAGCATCTCTCCTGTTTCATGCATATACAAGATCAGTTTCCTTAATGCTGAAAAATGCTAGGAGGTACAGCTGTGCAAATAATGTATTTGACAAATTTATCCTCTTCTCCTGCTCAAGAAATATCCATTAGCCAATCACCATTTCCCTTCATTTAGTCATTATTTAAGTGTATTTGACGGATATCCTTTCAATATTTTTTACTCTATACATTGATTGCTAAGAATCAAAATTTGAGCTTTCTTGTTAAGTTGTGTCACATGATATCTTTTCTGTTTCCTGATTGGATGAGCATCCAGCAACTCCTGATATGAGTATTGTGCATGTAAATTTTATAATTTGGTCTCAGATTGCACTTCCCCCATATGCTCTTGAGCATGAAACTCAGTTGCAGGAATACTCATTGAAGGCAAATGCAAAAGGGGGATAGAACAACGGAGCTCGTTTAAAAATTCAAACAAAAGTTCATGGACACATTGTCTTAGCATTTTTGCCCAGTTCATCTTAGGGCAAAATATGGGGATGGGTTTTGTAGAGCAAAGTATAGATCAAGTGTGAGGATGGGAAAGAACAGAGCTTTTGATATTTGGATACAGACAGACAACCACCCAGATACATTTACACAGCCACACAGGCATCGGGAGGGCACGGTAATCAGTGCTTTGGGATTGTTTGTGAAGACGATCAAAAGTTGCCTTAAAGTAACATCCAACCCTTTGAGGAAAACCACGCGGAATGGAGAAAGAGAAAAGGACGGAAAGATGACAAGATGAGGGAAGAAAGCCTGTGGGGTAGAAAAGCGGGAGAGTGAAGAAGAGAGAGCGCACAAGCAGGAGGGAAGAAGAGAGATAAGAGCACAAAGAGGAGGATGAAAGCTGTGAAAAAAGTAGACAGACTGTGCATGTCTTTGTACGGGATCAAATCAAATCCTTAGTCCCAACGCCAGTAGAAAGTAAAAGCCCACAAATTTAACTGAGAGGAGGGGGATATTTGAGTGCAAACACTCAGACAAAAGCCCCAACTTCCCCTCCCCACCCCTGCCAAAAAAGAACAAGGCGAGTGCTCAAGGGCAGCTAGCAGGGAATGCTACGCCATGTGTTCCTGTAGGGCTCAGCCGCCCCTCTGCTCTTGAAGCAAGGAGGCTGGGGGAGGGGGAAGAGACAAACTCCAAGGACAATAACAGCCCTTTCTGAATGGCCATTGTCCCGCCACCTGGGCTCGGGGAGTCAGCAGACTTGCTTGCGACTACTAGACAGAGATTTTAGGTGGTCACACATTGGCCAGCCTCACCTCCTTTCTATCCCCTGGCCCCCCACTCCCACACCCAAGCCCCTCCAATCAACTTCAGCACGGGTGAGGCTTTCCTAAGCATCTGTATGCAAATCACATGCTGCCTGGGCTGAGGGGGGGGGAGTGCTCGGGGAAAGGACTTTGTTCACAAATTGCCAGAGAACCCGTAGTACAGCTGCTCTGTTTCCCCAGCCTGAGCAGGGATGGGAAGGCTGAAACCTGGCTCTCCCCATCCCGTTCTGCGAATATGAAACGTGCCCATGCTGAGAGTTGTCCTTAGGTTAGCGGAAGAGCAAAGTGCCATCCCCTGCCACAGGGTTTCTGTTTCCAATAGGCTCCGCCAATGGCAGAGTGAAGGCCTCTGGGGAGAAGAAAGGGGTCTTCTGGTGAAAGGGTGGAGCTGGGACTTGGCAGACCCAGGCTGTACTCCTGCTCTGTAACAGCCATGCAGCCTGACCTCGGGCAATTCATGTAACCACTTGCCGAGTCAGTTTCTTCGTCTGCAAAATGGGGACAATAATGCCTACCCCCGAGGGGCGTTGTGAGGCTTAAACCATTAACTGTCAAGTGCTTTGAGAGATTCTGAGATGCAAAACGCTAGAGAAGAGAAAAAGACAAATCCTGGGGTGTTCGTTGTAAGGGCCGACTGTGAAATTATGATCTGAATCCAGGCTGGTCTCCAGGCTCCCATCATGTTTCAGGTTGGGCTGGATCCTGGGTTTTGATTCAGGTCTAGTTGCACTCGTTAAGGAGTCCATCTTGCTCTTAGATCAGAAATGTTGTTCAAGGATGTCCCTCAGAGTTTCTTCCTGCACTTGGGCCATGACAATGACCATAACACAACGCCTCTGGCTTCTGGGTCATATGTTTAAAATACTGTGAATTCAGACAGGAATAACAACATAACAGCTTTGAGATATTTACAGAGCTAGTTTCATACCAATTATGAAATGAAGGGTTGTGTGTCCACGTTCCATAAATATAATCATATATATGAAGTTTTATATAGATTTTGTCCTGAATTGGGAACATTTAACCAGCTCGTGGTTTCTCTCTGCCTCATGTACTTCCTCTTTCAGGTTTCAAATGACACACAGGAACATCAGATTTGTCAGACCAGATCAAACCTCCGAGCCAGCATCCTGAGTCCAGGAATGGCCATCTGTCCCAGTCAAAACTTAGTGGGCCCTATTCATTCCTAATCTAATTTCAATAGCTTCAGTGACGTTACAATGGGAACGAATTTGAGCCACATTACACTGCTGAAAGGGAAGTGCACCCAGCAGGCTAAATTCATGTTGTCCCAAACTACCAACTTTCTTCCCAGAGAGTAACCATCCCCACTTCTCTCCAGCTCAATTTTTTTTCTATTGATACTCCTGAGAGCAGTTTGAATCCCTGTATTTTAAAACCAATCCATCCATAAATCTCAGAGCAGGGACAGTACAGAAGGTGGACAAATAGAGCTGATCAAAATTTTACTTTCAGGTTTTTGTTGTTGTTCTTGTTTTCAAAAAATGAGTTTTTCATCAATATGGAAATTTCCATGGAAAAATATCAATTTTTGCCAATTTTTTTTTGTTTTTTCAAGACCTCCCCCTCCCCCCGGGAACCCAAACTGAAAAACTTTTAGTTTTCAGCAACCAAAGCGCAGAACATTTTGGCTGAAACCTGCATATTTTTCAGTATTTGGTCACTTGAAACCGTGACATTTCAGTTAAGCTCCCCAGATTTGGCGGGGAGGGGTTTGATGAAAAGGCAAAAACAATTTTTGGGGGGGAGGGGGGGGAGAGTGTCACTGAACACCAAAACTTGTTTGTTTTCATCTGAAATTTTCATGGGAACATAAATCATTTCCTGGCTGGCACTAAAGACAAAGAAACCCAAATCTGCTTAGGAGATGCGATTTCACCCTACTAAAGCAGGAGCGAAGGAACTTTTCCTGGAAATCTCAGATGACAGGCGAGTGTGGCAGTTTGTCTGGAAGCCACATGTGAGCACTTGCTTTAAGTGCCCTAATGTTACCTTTCTTGGGAGGAACAGAGGGAGCACTCATAATCAGGGGAAAACTTGGATAACTGTACCCAGGAACTTGAAGTTTGAAGGTTTGCATTCAGGGGTAACAATGTCAGCTGTGCACTAGATGCAAGATCTCCTGCTATTTTGGTTGGAAATTTGTAACAAGTATTTATAATTCAATGGCAAAGTTCACACTAACACATGTTAATGCCTACATGCTGTTGCACGAAAAGAAACCACTCATGCCGCTTGTCACTGCACAGAATTCAGTGATCGCATTGTTCTGTATCATAGGTAGGGAGGATTACCCTGTGTATCAATTCTTAGCACCTCTTTCTGAACCAGAGCGGTTCCCTGTTTTCTGACTGAGCTCTTTTTGGTAACTCAGACAGCGACTCAGAACTGCCTCAACTGATGTACAACAAAAACAGAAAAATTACTACGAGATCCTCAAATTCAATGTTTCTTAAAAGCAGGTCCCCTCCACCCTTCTCCCATGTGACATGGATGCAAATGGGAAACAGTAGGATGCCAGCTTATCTTTTATTTGTGCTTTTAGGTTATAATTGCTGTTGGAATCACTGACTTTTAAGTTATTCTGCAGAAGCAGGGGCAAGGAAAGAAGTGGATGCATGGAATACTCCCTTTAAGTTCTATAAACCGAGCAGCATTGTTTGTGCAAAAAGCCATTGCAAATGTGGCCTGTTTGTTAAAGGCACAAAATTTCTGTGATGAAAGAATGAAGAGAGCTAATTGGGATGAAAAAAAAAAACTCAAACAAGAAACATGTCTTGGTTTGTACGTGATCACTGTGGGCTTGGGGAGGGTTTTGAGCTTCCTAGCTGCCAGTGCTGTACAATTTCTTGTTCTAATTTGTAGCTTTCAGCTTTGCCCTCCGAATTTCTCCCCATTATTGTATCTTCTTACATGTTAACAAAAATCTTCATCCAGGTCATACCAATCCCAGCACATATCCCTTCTGTCATCTGCATCTGAAGTTTGATGTCAGAAGGGATATGTGCTGGGATTGGTATGACATCCACGCTGCAGTATTACAGTGCAAGGACTACATGCATTGTACTAAGATAGGTCCCAGTATCACACACACACACACACGAAAAAATCCAGACAACACAGCAACACCTGATTTCCATAATTACTTGTCTTGTCACCATGCTCCTGCTAAGTTGCTCTTGGGGAATGTTCTGTTCCTCTAAGTCCTAACGAGACATTGTTACAGTCATGTACACAGTATTTTCACTCTACAGTGGATTTTGTCTTAAGATTTCAAAGTGCTTTACACCCATTCATTCAAGTAGGGTGAATAATGTCAGACCCATTTTATCAATGAATCCGGGGAGGTACAGAGGAGTTAAGTGACATGCCCAAGGCCATACAAACGAGATGTCTGCAGAGCTGGCATTAGAACCCAGGATACATGACTCCCTGTCTCCTGCACTAATCATGACTGGACAACACTTCCTAAGATGTGAAAGTCCCCTTATCCCACCACTTCCAGGGAAGTTAGCAGATTTCCAGCCACTACCTCAGGGAGGGAAACCCAGGGAGAGGGGACCTTTCAAACCACCTTTGGTTTGGTTTGCCTTTCTTCCCATTGAAAAGCCACTCCTGAGATTTCCACATACATAAGTAATGTGTCATTCTGCTCGTCTGATGACCTCAACCATGGCCTGTTAGGACCACCCTCCCTGGAGGTGAAAGGTAAGTCAGCCATCCTGCTAAATCATTCCGCTCAGTCTTTCCAGCACAAAGAACCTTCCACAGCCCTGAAGTGTCTGACTCTGGGGTGGGTTGGTAGGGGGAGTTTGGTGGGAAGTGGGGTCTCTGAGCTGAAATCACTGCCCTCTTTTGTGTGTGTTACTCCAGAGCTAACTTTGTACTTGAACTGGGAGAGCAGAGGTGAAAGGGCAAACCTTTAATTCATGGAGTCCCTTCCCCAGTTCTGTCTCACTCTCGACATTGGCCTTTGTGCTTCAGTTTTGCTCCTCCTTGATCTGGCCTCCTTTTTTTAAAACAAAACAAGACAAAACAAAAACAAAAACAAAAACATACCAAAAAACCCCCACCAGACCAATGAACTTGTGCCAGCTACCAGACACAGGCAATAGCACATTCATCCTCAGAGAATCCAACACTTTCCAGACATTTTTTATAAATTAAAAAGTGTTTTAAGATATTTTGAGGAAGGGAATTGCCAAAGATTAGATCTTTTCAAAGGGACGAGTGGAAGGTGCCAGGCTAACCAGCCCTGGACTCTGAAGTCTTCAATTCATCCATAAGCCAGGCATGGCATAGAGGGTAGCAGGGCACGTTTTCCTATGTGACTCTGTCTGACTTCCTACAGTTGTGACTGACTCTACCAACAATGACCTAGAGAAAGGAGCATCACCTTTTTTTGGGGAAAAAGGCCAGTTCAGTCCCAAATTTCATGCAATCCCTGATCTCCCTGCTTGGACTAAAGGTGCCAGCTATGATGGCAGTTTTTGCAATGTGTACACTTAGCCTCAGACCAGTTCCTAATGGATATTTCACACAGATCATCAGATAGTTGTCAGAAAGCAACAACTTCAGTCACTACCATCCTAGTACAAATGCCGCCTGGAGAAATATGTTGAAAGATCACTAGACTCATCTTTGCTCCCTTAAATCACAGCTGGAAATAATTACGGCAGCCATTCCCCCACCCTCTTTACTCGGGGTAAAAAACGAGCACGAAAAGCCCTGGATCAGGCACTGCAAAACCTCTTGAAGACACAGAACTGAATCACCCACCTTGTGCCTGATTTTCAGGGGTACCGAGGTCTGTCCTCTCCCCAGGAGCAGGAAGGAAGGCAAGAAAGGTAAAGCCAACTTCCCCACCTCCTCCCCTTCCTGGCCCTATGCCCAGCATGGCTCAGCCAAACCAAACCACCTGTCCTGTATGCTTTGTGGGGCAGGAACCATGTCTACATAAGTATTAGCTCCTAGCACAGTGGCATCCCAGTTATGACTGGGGCCTCTGGACACTAATGTAACAGAAATACTGGACCTGATCCTCAGCTTGGCTGAAGCCTTCTTTGTGCCCTACTAGCAATGCAATCCGTTTGATCAGGCAAAGCTACCTGCTCCCATTCTTCCTCGCCTCTCAGCACAAGGGTGTTCTGTGGTAGGGATGTGGCAGGTTGGGGGACAGGAAGGGTAGACCAGTCATTCGGGAATCATTCCAGCTAGTGTACGTTAGAGCACCCACAGGGCTGCTTTAACTTGTGCAGTGGTCAGCTTAGCCCCTGAGAGTCATGAGTGCCTGTCCCCACCACAACTGCTCCAAGCTTGACCCCATTACATTAAAAAATAGCAATGGAGGTCAAAGGCAACAGTACATTATTTGCAAGGATCATCACCTTCAAGTCCTGTTTTCTGTATGCTGGACATTGCAAATGGAGTTAGGATGAGTGGTATGTGCACTCAGTACAGCTGTGTCTGTACAATAGCAGGGAAAATACTCTCACAGAGGAGGGGAGTTGGATCTGTGTGTGTCAAAAGAAAGAAAGAGAAACAAAATACCCCCAAACCTCTACCCCAACAAAATCATCGCCCTGTCAAATTTGCCAGTTAAGAATTGTTATACACCAGCCAACGGTCAATTTTCTATTGCCAGGGAGACGGTGTCTATTTATTAGAGGCATTGGTAATTTATATTTCCCAGTGGCCAGATGGGTTTATTGCCATTTCATGTTGTACAGCTCAGGTTTTGAATTTGTTTTTTAACCTCAGCAAATCTGCACTATTCTTCTCTCTTGGTAGTGTTGGCCATGCCTATGTGTGCGCTCACCCCCCCTCCCCGGTGTGTGTTTGTGTGTGAATCAGGACTAGCCCCCTGGATTCAGTGAGGCCAGATGCATACTTTTATATGTGCCGCACTAATGGACTTTCAGGTACAACGTTATTATTTCCCTCTAATGACGTGCTTTTCTCTCGCTCCCTCTTGTAAAAGGCAGAACATAACCACAGAGGGGGGAAAAAAAAGGGAAAAGCTTTGCAAATTATAGCAATCAGAGAGTCTGAACCATTAGGAGCATCTGGGACCGTGTTTTACATAACAGTGGACACTTTCTTTGAAACAATTACAGCTAATAATGAATTAGGATTGACTGGGCTGTAAATGCTTCAAACTGCAATTCAGAGACTCCCAGTGCCTGCCAGCCCCTCCTCTCAGGAGAAAGGCCTCTTAACACTATACAGAAGTTTTATAACCAGGCCCTTTTAAAGAGACAAGCTCTCTTCTGTAGCCCCATGGAAGGTGGGGCTGCTATAGAGGACTCTTGTTTATTTCACGGACGCTTGGCACCCTCTCCCCACCATGTATTTATAGTTATGCGCGGTGGTCTCATGGACTGGTTTTAGAGGGCATCTGATCCCCTGGTTTTTCCTCTTCAGTCTGGTGGTTAGGACCAAAGTCCCCCAGCATTATAACGTCCTGCTATTGCTCATTTCTAAAAGGAGGGAAGAGTGCAGGAGACCTAGGTAAGTTACAAGACAAAGCCCACCCCTGTCTTCTTGGGGAGAGGGGGCATTGAGGGCCATACATAGATGTGAATGAGGCCAAATTTTCAAGTGTTTGGCACCCACAAATGAGGCCCGATTTTCCAAACAGCTCAGCAGCCAATGTGCACCCAACGTGCTGGGCTCTTGGCAGAATGTGGCCCCTGGTGTCACCTCAGAATTCAGCCCCTTGAGAATAAAAAGTGAGCCAAGTGCAAATGGACCATGGCAGGACATAGATCTCCACTTTATTAGACCTGGGGACGAGAAGAGAAGGTTAGCGGGAGGCACAACGGCTCCTGGATGGACCACAGTTCAGGTCTCTCAAATAACACTGTGCAGTAAAGCCCGCAAGTCCGGGAACCTTAGATTTGTTCACAGTTGATTGAGTTTAACACTAATAAACCATCACTGGTATGTTGTCTATTATAACATATGGCTTCCATCTGATTTATGCCAGTGTTATGTGATGCTCAGACCCTACAGCGGCAGGTGCCTTGGAAGTGTGTGAGATAAACAAATAATAAAAGGGATTTCCCCTCTTTTTACCTTGTACCTGATGTTTCTGATGGTTACACCTACGATGTGATGTTATTATACAGAGAACTGCTTTGTCAGACTGGGAAGACTCATCATGGAAAAACAAAAGATGTTCAAGAGGGAGAATGTGTTTGCTAAAATCACCCTAGATCCCCCCTTGCAAAATAATAGGTGGGACTTTGCAGGGAGGGCTAGCTCAGTGGTTTGAGCATTGGCCTGCTAAACCCAGGATTGTGAGCTCAATCCTTGAGGGGGCCACTGAGGGATCTGGGGAAAAATGAATACTTGGTCCTGCTAGTGAAGGCAGGGGGCTGGACTCCATGACCTTTCAGCGTCCCTTCCAGTTCTATGAGCTAGGTATATCTCCATATATTATTATTATACATGCTGTCTCTCCTGTATTCATGCACTGTTTAGGTTAAAATCTTTTCAGAGGTGGAGAAAAAAAAGCCCAATATTAATAGCACCACCTAAAATTTCAAAGCTTAGAACAGCAGCAGTTGTCTCTAGAAACCAAGGGCTGTGTTTCCGAGTTACATTGGATGAATTAATTTTTACTCCTAGCCAGGAAGCCTGGCAGGTTGTAGCTAATGTCATTAGTAGTGTCTGGGTGTGTGTTCACACTGCAGTTTCCTTGGTTATATAGGTAGCCAAACTTCAGTTAAGAAAGAGATACCAGTCTCTCCACTTTCACCAGAACAAAATCTCTATTTAAAAGAAAAAAAAATAGAGGGAGATAAACTGAAAAAAGGGGAACATTTGCTTCTCTTCGTTTGGGAGTGCAGATGTGCTGAGACTGAAAGTGTTTGCTTTTACAAGTGGCTTGATCTCTGCCATCTCAAAGCCTCCTTCTCTCAACAAGTTGGCAAAAATATAAAAGCCTGTTTGTTTTAGAAGTTGGCTTGTGGGATGTGCCTCTTATCAAGGGGGGGGACATAGCATCAAAACAGGTTTTAAAAATTGCTCTTGCTGCCATTATAAATCCTTGTTTGTTTCCAGTCAGTCAGTCCAATACTCCAGTGGGCCAAACCCTCTGACCGGCCTGTGATGGTTACACCTGGTACCATGAGACACCATGGCACACTCCCTTCTCCTCAGGGAGGGTCAAGAGATCCCAGCTTCTCCCAACTCCTGAATTTGGCATGGAAAAGTTTGGATCCACATTCAATGAAACAGAAAGGACACAAATTCAAAATTGCAGAAAGGCAATACTTATTCCACACAGCATGCAGCCAGATTCTGGGACTTGCTGCCATAGGATGTTGTGGAGACCAAGAACTCAGCAAGATAAAAAAAAAAAGATTGCACATTTATGTGGATGGCAAGACTACCCAGTTGTAATAGCTAATGCTTACAAACAGAAAGGGTTTTAAAGGGATATAAACCCTTATGCTTCAGGGATGAAACAGATCCCTAATTATTAGAGGTGAGACTTTCATGACGGGCAGAATATCCCATAACTACCTATTGCAGGGTTTCTCTCACCTTCCTCCAAAAGCAGGGATCGGCAACCTTTGGCACGTGGCTCGCCAGGGTAAGAACCCTGGCAGGCCGGGCCAGTTTGTTTACCTGCCACATCCACAGGTTCGGCTGATCATGGCTCCCACTGGCTGCGGTTCGCCACTCCAGGCCAATGGGAGCGGCAGGAAGCAGTGCGGGCCGAGGGATGTGCTGGCTGCCGCTTCCCGCCGCCCCCATTGGCCTGGAGCGGTGAACCGTGGCCAGTGGGAGCTGCGATCGGCTGAACCTGCGGACACGGCAGGTAAACAAACTGGCCAGACCCACCAGGGCGCTTACCCTGGCGAGCCGCGTGCCAAAGGTGGCCGATCCCTGCTCCAAAGCATCTGGGACTTGCTACTCGGGGTCAGGATGCTGAATTCAATAGACCTCAGATCTGAGCCAGTCTGGCAATTCCCACATTTCCTACATCTTGTTCTGGATCTGAAGTTTGTGACTTCGATTAATCAACACTGAAACCACAGAGACACTGAACCATTCGGGCCTCAGTTCTGATTGACTATAATGAGAGCAAGGCCCATGGGACTAAGAGAAGAAGTTGTCCCTTCCTACTGATAACAAAGCAAGCGGATTCATTCTCAGCTGTGTGTGAAGTCACCACCGTAAGCGTATGGACAAATGACCATATACACGTTCCGCTGATCACCGGCATGTGCACTGACTACGGCAGTGTGTGGAAACAGAGTATATACACACATGCCGTGGCATGCCCAGAGATGCCTGGACATTTTTGCATGTGCAAATATGAGCGCACAATTCTGAGAATCCAGGATTAATGTAATAAACCCTCATTTTTATGTACCCGAGTTTGAGAAATAATAATAATAAAAAAGCAGCTTTCCAGCATCTTTACCATCATTCCCCAAAGAACATTTCTGGTTGCATTTGGCCTTTGTAGGTATTTCAGAATATTAGCAAACTCTTTTGTCTTCCCATTACTCCTGAATTGTATGCATAGGAATCACACACACACACACACAGTCCCAGTGGGTTCTGAAGCACATTGTTTTTGAAGGGGACAGTCTTGAACTGCATCAATGGATTTGTGAAGGTGCCTCATGCCACAAGGATGTACTCCAGCTATGGGATCCATGCTACTGAGACCGTCCTTGACAAACGCATCAAGTATCCTGGACTGTGTTGGACGATTGCATCATTACATGATGTTCATTGTCAGTGGATGCATGTAACTTCAATTACTTAATAGCATCTCCCTATAGTCTCCCAAGTAACCTTTATATCATCTTTTCCTATGCAGAGGTTTTGTTTTGTTGTTTTTGTCCGGACCGGGGCTGCCACGTTTTGGGTGGACTCCCAGAAGAAAATATTCTCAGTGGTATTTTAATTTTTCATATAAAAATTATGTGCCAGATCCACAGCTGGTATAAATCAGCATCGCTCCACCAACACCGATTTATATCGGGTAAAGTTCTAGCATACTATTCCTTATATATTTTTGATTCATGTTATTTCAGATGTCGAGTAGATTGGAGATATATTTTTTCCATTTACAGTCTGCTTGAAATTTGAGGCACTGGGACAAATGCACAGGAACTAGCTACATCATTGTTTATACAGCCACTCACTCCAGCTTTAAGGAAACTCTAATTAGAGAAAAAAGAACAGCCAGTCTCTGAAGCACAGAAGCACTTAGATATTATTTCAAGCCAAGCAACGAGAAAGTTACAGCTGCCATAATTAAACATGACACAGAGAAGTCAAGCATTAAACACAGGTTCATTATGAAAGTGCAGGAGCTCAGTGATCCATGAGAGAAGGACCTTGTAATTCTGTGCCAGGCTGGGAGAAGATCAGAGATGTGAAAATCCTCCTGCCTACCTAGAAAAAGCAGCAATGAATCTAATTGTGTTTGCACTGGAGATATAAGCAGTTGCAGGATAACTTTGCAAGGCTTAACTCACCTGCTGTCCTTGGTTACTCTTGTTTCTCCAGCAGAGCTATTCTACAGGTGATTCTATAGCCTGAAGCAGCCAGGCTGCTAGTACATGTTTCCAGCACCTGTCACCCACACTTTAGTCCAGAGTTCCCCTTTGTTTGCCTTGCCTGTACAAACAAGCCCTTTTGCACCAACCCACAAAAGGATAAAAGAAAAGCCACCAACCAATTCTCTGTTTCCTGTCTCTTTCCCTTCCTTCCAATGAGCAGGTTAGCTTGTCTCCAGCCTCACCTGCTGCCCCTTCTGTCTGTGTTAGCTCAGGTGTTCCAGTTTACTGACTGGCTCCAGATGCTGCATCTTGCTGCGATTTGCCTGGCTTTCGGTGCATAAGCAGCACTTGCAGAATGAAATTAACACTCACGTTGTTTCCTATGTCAGCCTATTTTCATACCTGTAAAAATTTTTGGGACCCTGGCCTCTTGCTGGCTAGTTTCTTTCCCATGCTCAGCAACTATCAAGCAAATGCTCTGCTCTTCCTTTTATCAAAGCAAGAGATGGATCTGAGCCAGGAACTTTAACTCAGGAAATGGCTTTTTTGGGGTGGCGGTGGGGGTGTTTTGCTCTGTTTTTTCAGTTCAGATTGATTTCAAATGACAGTTCTGATATCTCTCTGTCACTGCTAGCACTAAGCTTGGGAAGCCTGGACCACACAGCCTAGATCTTCTTACAGACTCTCTCTTTCCACGTTGCATCACCTGAGCTGGAAGAAATGTGCTGGATCCCTGAACAATGGGTCCCATTCTGCAGCCACTGAGTTTTGCCATAGACTTTAGTGGGAATAGGATTGTGTACTACATAATGGTGCATCAGCTGGGAGGAAAAGAGGAGTGCACCATATATCCTCCGGGCTAAAGCAAAGGCTAGAGCACTAGATACCTCTCAGGGGGCTACAAGTAACTATGCTTTAATTCAGCCACAAGTTATTGGGCTCAATGAAGGAATCCCTGGGTGAAATTTTCTAGCCTGTGTTCTGCAGCAGGTCAGACTAGATGATCACAATGGTCCTTTTTGGCTATAAAATCTATGAAACCTGGGTAAAATATCCAGCTGGGGTGACAACCCTGACAAAGTTTATGGAATTAAGAAAAAACACAGTCTATGACTTTGCCCAATCTCATGGAGTGGCACAATTTCTCCAGCCTTTGGCCTTTCTGCCGCAAAAATCACGTTGTCCTTCAGGGTGAAAACTAGCGAATAATGTAAGTCATTGCCTTGGCCTCCAGCTCCTCATATTCCGCAGACTGGCTACCACTCTGTGTACCGTGGATTCGGATACACAGAGAGAAGTCTGGAGCCACAAGCGGTAGAGGGACCACAGGGGAAAGGCAGCGGGCAAGGAACTAGAAATGGGGAAGGATTCTCTGAACCATGTGCAGTCATACACAAAGGGAGTGGAACACGCTACCACTCTGAGCTGGGGCATTGGGGCAATGAAGAACGAGGCCCACGGGCTCCAGCAGCCAGTTAAAAACATAAAGAAATGCAGGGCGGCCCAAACATAAGCGAAGCAACACAACTACAGCAGGGAAAGAGGGAACGAAGAAAGGAAGAATGCGCAGCATGACCCTCCTAACCTAGGAGCGTGCAGGCCTGCAGCATGGGCCTTTGTCTCCCTTCCCTCCCACCCAGGTCTGAATGTACAATAAAGGCAGCTGCTTGGAACAGGGCCGGCTGCTATAGAAAAGAGGGCAAGAGGGCAGAGAGTAATTTATTTACTCTTCACAATGTGCTGTTTGAACAGACTCCTAAAGAAAATGGAGAAGGAAGCAACCCTCTGCCAGGGAGGAGAAGGAGAAGGGAGGGAATGGAGGAAGGGTCAGCTCTAAATGGATTAGAAATTTACCCTGCAACAGTGGGCCTTTAATTGATACATGGAGGGAGGGGGGCAGTAAAATGTCTCTCTAATTGCATTAAAGATCCACTAATTAGGTTGATTAAAAACAGAGAGGCTTTCTTTCTTTCTTTCATTCTTTCTCAGAAGGCCTTGTGGGGTGGCACAACGGAGAGAGGGGGAAAAAAGAAACTACGAACAGATTTGAGTAAAAGGAAAAAGTTTTCAAGCGCAGGTGTAACAGAGAAGACAGTTGGCCATTCGCACAGCTGGACGGTGGTTACTTTATCTGGTCTGACCCCCTGTCAGCCAGGCTCTCACTTCTGCATTCAAAGGGCCTGCATGGCATCAGTACTTTCCACGTGGTCAAAAATCACAAGATCGCTGAGCCAATTAAGAGATTTTTAAAAATTGTAAAAGATCATTTTGGGGTCTTTTGATCCGCCTCCTGGTTTCTGAGTCTTCGGGGTACACTTGGGTGACATTTTAGAGCTTTTATTTTCAAGGGCGAGAAACTTCCTTTTTTAAAATGAAAGTGGAGATTCTCTCAAAATCACTTGCCTCCAGGAGCTGAGGTGACAAGGAAGACAACACATATCATGTGACTTAGGATACGAACATTAGAGTTGCCAACCCTGGCGTTTGCTGATGTTACTTTTTTATGGTACATAGCATTGGCTGAGCTCATGGTGAGAAAAATCAAGTATGCGCATTCAAACTTGGCAAAACTTTTGGCCCAAACTTTTTTTTAATGAAAAATGCAGATTCGGCAGCTCTGACATATTTTTGTGAATGTGTGTTGGCTTTGCCCATTTGTTTCGGTGAAAAAAAGTCAGAAAAAATCAAAACGTGCCATTTCAACATTGTAAAATGAAATATTTTGATTTTCTGGTTCAAAATGACTTTTCATTTCAGATTTTCCTCTCCTTTTACTAAAAAATTCAAAACTTTTTTAAATGCTTGAAATCAAAGCAAAACCTTTCATTTTGTATCAGGCAAAATATTTTATTCAACCTAAGATTAATTTATTCAAAAAAGAATTTGTTATTCACCCAGCTGTAGTGTATATTGGGTGATTAGATAGCAAGTGTGAAAAATCGGGACAGGGGGTGGGGGTAATAGGAGCCCATATAAAAAAAAGCCCCAAATATTAGGACGGTCCCTATAAAATTGGGACATCTGGTCACCCTAAGTGTATGTGTAACACACCGATGAGTGTGTTTGTAGAACCCTCTCTGTGATGATCCACAGAGGATCTGAGTCTGTTACAGACCCGATTAAGGAGCCTTTAGCTCAAGCTGTACCAGCTCATGCTTTTAGGGCTCGAGGGCCCTGCGCTGGTTGTTCCTAGAAGGTGCCTGTCACAAGTGCATTGGTGGGAGACACACAAAATTCAATTTGGTGTTTACCTGGGTAATATGGCAGGTGGAAATTCTCCACTAATTCATTGTTCTAAGGGAGCTGGGAGTCATCCATGTGACTAATAACTACCAAGATGACTAGCAGCAAGAGACAGTTGCTGCTCTGGACAAGCTCAAGTCAGGAGTAGCAGCTGGTGCGGCAGGCCAAGGTTCAGATGCTCTGGCAGAGCTATAGGTGGATGCAAGACTAGAATAACAGGGGTGCCACAGTTCAGGACTAGCAGCAATGGTAGAGTTGTGCATGCCCAATACTAGACTAAGAGGGGCACTGCAGACTGGCAAATTAGTGGTTAGAATCATAGAATCTCAGGGTTGGAAGGGACCTCAGGAGGTCATCTAGTCCAACCCCCTGCTCAAAGCAGGGGCAATCCCCAGACAGATTTTTGCCCCTGTTCCCTTAATGGCCCCCCTCAAGGATTGAGCTCACAACCCTCAGTTTAGCAGGCCAATGCTCAAACAACTGAGCTATTCCTCTCCCCGTGCTGTAGAGCAGGATTATACCAGTGCTACTGGTTCCTTTTTTATCTTCAGCATAGGCAAAATATCTGCCTTGATTATTTTACTTAGTCAAAAACCACTAATCTTGTGACCTACCCATTTGGATACAAGGCACTCAATCCAGACCTTACCCTGGATGCCATCGGTACTGGAAGTTTATTGTCTATGGAAAAGTACCTCTCTAGATTTTGGCATCCTCATAAATGGGAACTCCTCATTCATGGAACTGCCTCTCTTGCTTCTTTATATAAGAATCAACAAAACAATAAGATAACGTCCTTTCATGACTAGGAAAAACGGATTTTACAGAATGCCTTTCCTCCTCAGAGTACCCCCATTGCTTTGCAAAGGGAAGTATTAGATAGTGGGGACAAATTTAATCAGGACTTAGATTTTTGCATACAGATTGGACAGTTGGATTTGCAATTAACAGTTTTCTGTCCACAAATTTAGGTTTTGCACACCGCGAATGGGAGTTCATGAGCATGTTACAAGCACATTGTCTGGCAGTCTGCTGAAACTTTTGCCCTGGAAATGCTATTGCTGTGGAGGCAAATGCAACAACCATTATAGACAATGCAAAAGCTCATACGGTCCATATGTTGCAGAACTGATTGCTGATGTGCATTCCCAAAATATGCAGCTTGCAGTGTGCCTAGCATATCTGAGGATGACAACATGACCTCACTGAGCCTGGCATTCGCTGAAATTGAGCTTTTTGTTACCAAACATGAAATTATGCCCTAAAAATATGAACACAATTGTGTGCCTAATTTTGCATGTATGTGCCACAATTGTGCACCCATGTAGGGCAATTGCACACACAAATGATCTGAATTATTTGCAAGCCATTACCTAATTTGTATGTGCAACTATAGTGATCCATACAAGTTAGCCATGGAAATGTGTGCACATTTTCCATGTTTAAAACCTATGTTTTTGAAAATCTCACCCATAATTCATGATCACGTTTTCCTCTCTCTCTCTCTCTCCCTCCAGACCTTAGCAAAATACTCCCTGGAAGGAAACAATCAAAACTTATTTAATCACTAATGCACTTTGTATAATGTACAGTAGCGGTCCATGTTGCAGCTTTACATATACACCTCTACCCCGATATAACACGACCCGACATAACACGAATTCGGATAGAACACGGTAAAGCAGCGCCCCAGGAGGGCAGGGCTGCACACTACGGCGGATCAAAGCAAGTTCGATAGAACGCGGTTTCACCTATAAGATTTTTTGGCGCCTGAGGACAGCGTTATATTGGGGTAGAGGTGTATGTATCTTTTAGATCTATTCACTTTCGGTATTTTCTTTCTCCCAGGTAAATAATATGTATATGTGTATATTTTATGGAGCTTTGTCCATATATCTCTGGTCTTTGTTTATGATTTGGAGTAACACTGGAAATGTATTCCAAACTTTCCCCCTTTAAAAAAAAAATCTGCTCTCCTCATGGACGGTTTTATTGTTAACATGTAAGAAACCTGTGAATCTGTCTTTAAATTGCTAGACCACACAAGGGGAAGGCAAATAAAAGGCTGTGACTTAAAAAAAATATATTCACAATATTTTTTCTCTCTTCCAAATGACCATTTTCTCCTTAGCATGAAACCACTGGCTGAAGGACAAACTTCCAGTTGAGGATGGAAGCTGTGATGGTTTTTGATGTTTCCTTACGGCATAATCAGAGATGGAAACAGCAATCAACAGCGCTGGCTTTGCAACCTAGTGACTTTTGACAAATGAGGATCATTTTCAATGTGGAACTTTACCCTCCTTCCTCCTCCCCCCCATCGCCTTTTCTTAATATTTGCTTAGAAATCATCTGAGGAGGTGGGTCCTAAGGAGAGGCCCTCTGGAAGTTAGCAAGCTGGAAAGCAGGATTCAGAGTAGGTGAAATGATTTGACTGCCTTTGATTGAAGTTGCAAGGAACAGAGAGGTGCAGTGTGAGGGAGGAGGGGACACGTATTTATACAGCCATCATGATCAAAGGATGTTCACGATTCCAGGAGATTGGCTTTAGAGTCCCTGATGGGCTTTTATTAAGGACGGTCAACCGCCTCAAGAACAAAAATTTCAGAGAGACAAGGTGGGTTGAGGTAATATCTTTTATTGGACCAACATCTATTGGTGAAAGAGAGAAGCTTTTGTGCTCCCCACAGAGCTGCTCTTTGGGTCTGGGGAGCTCAAAAACTTGTCTCTTTCACCGACGAATGTGGTCCACTAAAAGGTATTTCCTCATCCACTTTGTCTCCTTCATATCCTGGGACCACCAGGAGACACCACCACCACAAACAGCAATGGAAGATTCCAGAGACAGTTTTCCCCACTGCCCTGGTGGGCTCAGAACTGGTGGGGAATTTTTCAACTAAACATTTTTCCATGAGAAAACGTTGGTTTGTCTAAACCAAACCATTTTGCCAGAAAGGGTTAGTGTCCATGAATTTTTCGACTCAAAAATGTTTTGGAAAAAAAATGCTTTGAGAAAAGTTTAGAAATTGCGAACACGAGTTAGCTGTTTCGATGTAAAAACACCTTTTTTTGCAGGGAAGACATTGCATCATGGCTAGTGCTTCTCCTATCTACAGTATAAGGGTGCCACTTTTAGAAAGTGATGCTGAATTAGGATCTAGATCTTTTCCGCATAGCCACTGCCACCAATGGTAAATTAAAAAGGCAGCTGTAGAAAACAAATGTATTCTTTGAGCAGCTGTTGGTTTAAATGTGTGCTGCTGTCTGACTCGATGCTCTGAAGAGATTTGCTCATTAGCTTAAATCTAGTTGTAAGTAACAAGCATTTAAATGAATTCCTCAATCGCTGCTCTTCCTAAAACACTAATGGACAGTGTGCTGAAATCAGAACTGCTGCCTGAGAACCACTGAACTAAAAGAAGATCCATTAGCCAGGTAAGTTGGTACATGGATTGTTATACTGCAGAAACTTGCCTCTTGTTTTTAGTCTGTTGATGGTTTTAAAGAACTCTATCCAATTTTGATTGGACCATTTGTTTTAATAATAGGAGATATGCCTATCTCCTAGAACTGGAAGAGACCTTGAAAGTCATGGAGTCCAGCTCCCTGCCTTCACTAGCAGGATGAAGCACTGATTTTTGCCCCAGATCCCTAAGTGGCCACCTTAAGGATTGAACTCACAGCCCTGGATTTAGCAGGCTCAAACCACTGAGCTATCCCTCCCCGCTAAATAACTCCCCTGGTTTCTTTTAGATGCTAGTGTGGATCAATGACATTTGCTTGCTATATATTTGGTAATTGCCAGACGTGGTCGACATTTTTCAAATTTCAAATGTTTCTGTGAATTTTTTATCAAAAAATTGAGTCTTACATAGAAAAAAAAATATTTTGACAAAAATTTAGTCCATTTCTTTTTCAATTTTTTGACCAAACCATAGCTCTTGTAGATTTTTTTTTTATTTTTGAAAATTTTCACCAGTCCCTTAAAAAGTTTTCTGACCAGTTCTAGTAATAACCTTCACACTAAAATCATATTCAAACCATGATCTGTCAAAAACCTTGTGAATTATATGATTCTTAGACAACGCACATATTGACAGATGCATTTTGGCTGCCCTCCACAGAACAAGGTTGCCACTTACTGTGCTGTCAGGGGGAGAGAGCTGGAAAACTAAGCTATGTGCTTCTGACTGTTTAAGGACATGAAATCTTCTGGATCTACTAATATCTAGCTAATATCTTTACTTAGACTGTAAGATCTTTCAGGCAGGGACTGTATTTTTGTTCTATATTTGTACAGCACCTAGCACAATGGGGCCCTGGTCCACGACAGAGGCTCCTATGTGCTGCCACAATACCAATAATAAATAATAATCTGTAGCTAGAATATCTGAGGAAAGTGGGTCTAGTTTTTAGATCAGGGACCAGCCGTCAAGACTCCTGGTTTCCGTGACTGATCATGCTTCATGGCATGACTATGTGGAGTGCAGCATAACAGTTCACTGGATGCTATTGAGCATGTTCAGTAGCTGCTCTGTGCCTCAATTTACCCATCTGCAAACTGGGGATAATACCTGTTTTGCAGCAGAATTGTGAGGTCTCATTACTTAAGTTTTTGTAAAGTGCTTTGAGATCTTTGAATAAAACATGCTGTGTAAAATAAGTAACAAAAAGAAGATCATGGGCAAGATTCTGATTTCACATTCCACTTCACAGAAACCCAAGGAATTTCAGGCTCCAGGAGGAGTGGTAATCAGGACATGAAATATGCTCCTAATTTAAATGTGATTGCAACAAATGCACCTTACACAAATGAAAATGAGCTCATCTGCATCAACTGGTGCCAATAAGATTGTCACCTTCTCTGACTGTGCACAGTTGTGGGTGTGACACTTCCTTTTTCCACACTGGAATTACAGAGGCCACAATTCAGCCTGGTAATCTATTGTGCAGGTCAATCAGGTCACGAGGCATCGTCATGGGACTGCCCAGTAACATAAGTAGTGCAGCCCCGAAGGCGTTAGGACCAATATATCTCATTCTTAAGCAAGGGTTCAGCTGGTGCAGCAGAGTTATCAGTCAGATTGTATTGATTAGCGGTATTTGCATACAGCTGTGGAACTTTATGGACTGGCGGCTTGGCATGCCGTATTGGTGCAGAGAAGTCTAATAATGACTGCATGTTGTCCCTACTTCCTAGCATCTCCTATGAGAAAAGTAAGCAATTATTTAGTGAGATTAGCATTTATCTTTCATATGAACATGCCGCATCCCATGACTTCCTTTGAAGACTTCCAGTCGTATCTGAGGACAAGGTTAAAGTGACTGGATCTTTCGTTAGCAGATCAGGATTTCCTGGGGCTATCTGGGAATATTTTATCACATTGGGGCAGTTTTTGGTCCCTCTCAAAGTCCTAAGAAGGCCTCCAATATTGAGTAGTTTCAAAAAGTGACTGGATATTTTTCCAGCAGCAGATACTCACAGGTTTAATGTGCTTTGCTGTATATACCAGGCCAAATCTAGAGTTTTCAGATGTGTCCTAAGAATGCACGAAACTATGCTGGAGCTGGCATAGAACCAACCCTACAACGAGGAACCAAAAACATGCCCCTAGCTGCAACCAGCAGATATTGGGTGTGGATAACACTCTAGTCTTGCGATGTCTATTGGGTGTAACATTTTGCCATTTTTCAATAGCACATCACCTCCTGCTTTACCCTACTCCTCCTTACTTTCTCCTGACAGTTGCTTTTCCTGCTACGCTCCTCTTTTCCAGCCAGACAATGTTTAAGATATACCAGTTTAATTTCAGGCAGACTCAGAAAAATGAATTGAGAGGTGATGTGTCAGGAGCTGTACTCATGTTGACGAGTGAGTGGCTCTTTATCTGGAGAGACCGGGCAAAGAGATTCAGTAATTGCTGGTACTTTTGAACCTGGATTTATTTAAAGGCACATGTAGGTTGGCCGAGCAACCTGTTACAAGAGCACTCCATAGAAGAGATGTGCCTGTATACTGGATATGTAAATAGTCAAGAGATGAAGTGCCAGTAGATAGTGCTCAGGAATATACACCATAGTTCCTGCGCATTGTGAGCCCAGTAAAACCTCTTGATGTGCACTGCAAATGTCTCCCAGCGTGCAGCTCAATGCAGACAGCTCTCAACTTAGGCTACGACCTCGCAGGTGCTGCCAGGCATTTTCCAACCATTCCCACCACAACTTAGATACAGAGCTGGTCCTTCCAGGAATGAAGTGTCACAACTCAGCGGCCTCTCCCAGGCCGGCGTACTCACTCCCAGGTGGATTGGTTGTGAGGGGGCCGAAGCAGTGTTATCATGAGTCTTGGGCTAGTTAGTGTATTCTTCAATCCCTGTGCTCCTGGAGCCAAGTGATTTTGTGAGAAGCCAGAAAGCAAAGGAAAAGAACCCAATGTTTGCTATTGGAAGAAGTGCATGATTTCAAAGCCAAGCTCATGATTTCCTGCAGCCTGACCCATGATTTCTGAATATGTGAGGTTGGCCACACTGCGGAAGTAGGTCTCAGGGGATACTGGTACTGATTCACGTCCAGGTGATATTTTGATTCAATTGTAGATTCCTGCATTGGGGATCTCGCTGTAGTATAGAACATACACTTGCTCTCCTCTTCAAAGAGTCCCTCAGCATCTTAGACATTCCCTGTCCTCTTTGAAATAGACCTACAGACTTTGTAAGAGAATATTACACCATTGCGTAAGCCAGATGCCCTATAAGCCAACCCGTCCGCTGCAGAAAAAGTGGTACTTTAAAGAAGCCTTTTGAATGTAAGTGAACAGAATAAGTACATCTGAGGCCTGCAGCCATTTCTTTTGTGCACACAGAGCTGGATGCACAGCCAGGATCCCACCTACAATGGGAGATAACACAGGAGACCTCCCAAGTGTGGCTCTGCTGGTGGTGCAGGAGAGATTGCTAACAGCCTGCAAAGGGTTTCGGAATAAAATCTCTCCATGAGGACCTAGCTGCTAAGGCAGCCAGGAAACATCGCCCATAGCGTGAAGTTCAAGTGACTGGGAAAACAAACCCAAATCATCCCTTTTATGGTTCTCTTTTCCAACTTAGCCAAGGCCCAGTCAAGTTAAATGCTCTGCCTCAAAGCCCAAAGAAAGACCCTGGTATCTATTTTAAAAGGAAAGTTGGAACAGTCCCTCTGTCTCATTAAAATCACTTCTCATTACCCTCTTAGAGACTTTCTAGCACTAACCTCTTCTGGTCGGCCGGTACATTGATACCATCCCCTCCCTGGGAGTGCTGTTAAGCTGCCTGAGTCTGGCATTAACATGCAGAGGGCTCTGGCTGAAGAACAGGCCTGGTTCTTTCTAAGCTGATCTAATTAAAGGAGTAACCCTGCTTGAACAGTAGTTTAGCAGATTAGCATCACACCATATGGCCCAGAGAGCAGGACAGGGAGCTGCAAAACTTCTGTCTTGCCTTGGCTTACTGAAGGAGGCAGATAATCTTGTTGCACACTGCAAGATGTGAAAGGCAATGAATAACTTTTCCAGTAGCCCAGTGCAAGGCCCCCCTACCGCCCCCGCAGTGAAATCCTAAGGGCTGCCATGCTGCCTCCAAAAACTTGCAGAGCAGAAGAGTTACCAGCTCCTGGGAGAGCCACCCATCTGCAGCAGGTCCTTAACCCGGATTGTGATTGTGCGCCGTGGCTTAACGCAGACCACAGTTTAATTTCATTAACATTTTAACCAGACGGCCTATTTCGAATGGAACAGAGAGAAAGAAAACAGAGGAGAGAGGCAGAGATGCACAGTGGCAACGAACCCATCCTTTGTGGGCGAACAGAGGGGCTGACAACCTCGACTAGAGCTAGGCCTTCAGTGGTCAGGTATCGAGGAAACTTCCCCCAAGCTCTCCCAGTGCACCTTAGTCCCGACCTGTGCCATCCCCTGCTCTCCCAGCCACTGGCCTCTCTTGACTGGAGACCTCCAACCCCATTAGAAGCCGTTGAATTGCACGGTGGGTCTTTGCGCTGTGAACCAATGGCCCTCAGGAGACGAGACCACCCACGCGCGCCATCACTCGGTACTGGTGGAGTCAGGATTCAAAGGCCAGGTCTTCTGCAGGGAAAGGCTAGAGCCTCTGAGCTGCTTCTGAGGACGCGGCTGCTGTAGTTGCTTGATGTAAACTCTTCTCAGCTGCAGTCGTTACTGTACAACTTCCATTGAACCCATCCACTGCCAGAGTTGTGTTCATCTCCCATTAGCTTTAGTAGCGCTTGTGTGGCTAAATCTTGCTCAACTCTAATCAGAAGGCAGGTAAGGGGCCCATTTCCCATGGGCTTCCTAGCCGTGTTCACAAAGGGCCCGAGCCTGCATGCCTGGGAGCTCTACCACTGACTTTAATGAGAGTAGGAGTGAGTCCAGCCCAATATTTGGACTTTCAAGGCCTTTCAAGGTCCCTTCCAGCTCTAGGAGACAGGTATATCTCCCTATATTATTATTCAGGTTGAATATTTCTGTATGGGAGGGTTTGTAGAAAGCTGCACAGACGGTGGAATGAAGGAGGCTTGTTGGAAACATGGATCTAAGTGTCTAAAAAGAGCGTTTGGCCCTTTGTACCTAATCACACTACTTCAGATTAATTCTGCACCATGGCAACAACAGTTAAGGGTGCAAGACAGCGTTTATAACCGCCAAGGTTTCCCCTTGCTTTTGAAGACACTTTCCTTCTGTAAGGACACTTTCCATGTGTGGTCTGAGCCCAAAGCAGAGGGTTCCTGGAAAGTCTGAGAAAAATCTGTTCCGCCATTGGTGAGTTCTGCTGAACTGCCGAGGTTTTCAGCTTGCAAACTATACACAGGCCTTCTGAACACAAACAACGGCTTGTGAAAAACAACCTGGGACAGGCGCTGTCGTCTTTGTTGCTTGCCTGTACAGCAATTCGCACAACTGGCCACTGATCCAGTTTCCTAGGTACCGCTGGACTTTAGCTAAGGTACTTTTATGGCTCCCATTTACATAGCACCTGAGTGCCTCCCCTGGGAGGTAGGGAAATGCTCTGATCCCTAGAAGCAGCAAAGAATCCTGTGGCACCTTATAGACTAACAGAAGTTTTGCAGCATGAGCTTTCGTGGGTGAATACCCACTTCTTCGGATGCAAGCATGTCTGCTTGCATCCGAAGAAGTGGGTATTCACCCACGAAAGCTCATGCTGCAAAACTTCTGTTAGTCTATAAGGTGCCACAGGATTCTTTGCTGCTTCTACAGAACCAGACTAACACGGCTACCCCTCTGATGCTCTGATCCCTGTTTTACAGATGGGGACTTTAGGAACAAAGAGATTAAGGGACTTGCCCAAGATCACCTAGGAAGTCTGTGGCAGAGCAGGGACTCGACCTCAGTTCTCCTGAGTCTCAGGTGAGCATTCTAACCACTAGGCAATGCTTCCTCTCGATGTAACACTAATAAATAACCATAGAGAAGTTTATCAGCAATGAAATGAGTAGAAGTTGCCATGTGTTTCTGACACAGTTGTTAGCACTCTGCAAATATTCTTGTATCACTCAGTCCCCAAAATGTAATGTCCGCTCTCGATCCCCTGAAACGTCTATTAAATAATGCACATTTGAGTGTATTTTCGGCATGTCTTCTGAACCGTCCCCTGCATTGTTACTTATTTTCTGCCTGTGGATGTCCTTCTTCTGCCACGGTAGGGGATTTGTGAGTATTACAGAGATGAAGGTGCATCCTCAGGCTGTGTGAATCAGTGCATCTCTCCTGATCGCCACAAAGCTGAATCCATGTACACCAGCCGACCGGGCCCTAAATGGCTTATTTTTTAGCCTTTTCTTTCATCCCCTGATGGTTGGGTTTTTTTCACCCTCTCCTTTCAGACTCACGGCCCTGCACCTTCCTTCTGTTCAGGAAGTAGAAACATTCTTGTCTGGCTCCCTCTGCAACTGCTGCTAACTATGCTCTGCCGCCAGGCTGGATCGGAGGTGGGGTGGGGGGAGAAGGGGATCTTCCCTGACTAAGCAGCTGTTGCTCAGTGCAGGTTTTCCTCCCTCCTTCCTCCAGCCCAAGCCAACTGAGACCAAATGTGTCAAACATCCAGCTGCATCCCTAGGCGAGTTCCGAGACTGTCTGCATTCAGCCATTCTTCCCTTTCAGCGCCTCCGACCGGGGTGGCGCTTAGTATTCACCAAGGCGAAGCCACAGATGAGGGGAAGTGAGCTGCCCATTCAGACGTCCCTGCATAAGACGCTTCCCCGAGCAGCGCCAAAAACTCAGGGCAATTTGACACAGTCAGCTTGCAAGCAAATTAGCACGTCACATGCCCTGGGCCAGAGCTGGTGTTTGGGATGGGAAGCTACCGTACGTTAAATAGAGAGCTGGATTGTGCCTTTAAAGCACAGGCCTGTGTTGTGGGAGGCAAGCGGGAGAGGGCTGCCTTGCAGCAGGGACCCTACAAGGGACTTTAGGTAACTTGGCCAGAATTTCTCTTGGGGCGGCTTCACCGCAGTTCCAAAGGGAGGTGTCATAGTATATTCCCCTCTGACCCAGCCAGCTCTGTAGGCTGGTGCTAAGGGTCATAGGATGGGGAAGGGCTCCCAACCCAACCACATTCAAGGGCACCGTATTCTGCTGAGGAATAGCACAGCCCCAGAGCCGACGTGCCTGTGCGCTGCGGCCCATCTCGAACCAGCTAATTAATGAACTGTTAGCGCTCACCAGCAGGGTCCACACAGACAGTCTGCGACAGGCTCATGCGGGATAAATTTCCACCCCAGCTTGCTGCAATCTAAACATCCGTGTGGACAAGTCCTTGCAGTTGAAGTAGTCAAGACCGACTAAGAAGAGGAAGGAGAGGCACAGAGATGAACTGCCTTGACCAAGGTCACACAGCCATTCAGTGTCACCAGGGGAATAGAACGCAGGAATCCAGACATCCGACCATACGCCCTGTGCCTGTAGATCAGTGGTTCTCAACCTTTTTTTACCCAGTGATCTCTAAACTGCAGATCAATCTGCAGAACCCCAACCAGAGGTGACACATGTTGGGGGGGAAGCATGCGAGGTCATGTGCCCCCACCAGATTTCTGCCTTCTGTTTGGCCCTGCTCCGTGAAGTGCTGATGTAGCAGGGCTGAGCCGTGGTGTGTCTCTTTGGCTAACTGCTGCCTGCTCGTGGAGTCAACGGCTGTGAGGCAGCCCCTTTCGATGGCAGGGGGAGACCTTTCTTCTGCAGTGATGCTGCAATTTTTGGTTCCCTCCCTCCCCCAATACCAAACAGGCTGGGTGGCCTGCTGAGGTGAGCCAGAGGGGGAGGTGGCGATCCCTCCCTGAGCCCTGCCTGGAGCTGAAGCCCAGTTTATTTTGATGGACCCCGTGAAACCTGCTCGTGGCCCCCCATAGGGACCCGGACCCCTGGCTGAGACCCAATGCAGTAGATCACACTGCCTCCTAACTGGAGACAACTGGGTGCTTGTGACTGGCGCTTACGTAGTCCTGTTCATGTGAGGATTTCAAAGGGTGAGAGAGTAAGAATTTGTGTGTGTGTCTGAGAGAAAGCGAGACAGACACAGGCGGGGAGAGGAAGGGAGAATGTGGATGCCTTTTTCCCTAAAAGGATGGCACAGGATTCCTAAATCGCCCTCTTGTCCTGGAACTAAAGCTACAGCTATCAAACAGCAGAAGCTTTGATTTGCAGTATAAGCCCAACTGTTCAGTATGAAACCCCCGGGGGAGCGGAAGAGAGCGGATGAAAAGGAAAGAGACAAGACGCTAAATCACCCTCCAACCCAAGCTCAGGATCCTGAGACACCAGGCAACCCGAAAACCTTTCTGTGGAACAAAAATCCTTCACAACGTCACAGTTACAAGAGCGACGGGAGCGGGTCTCTTAGTTTAAACGCTACCATTGGCAACAGAGATGGCTAAGGACAGAGAGAGCCAAGTCCGCTGGGAATCAAAGCAGCAGTGGAGGCACCAAGGGAGGCCCCTGTGTAAAAATAACCCTGGAAGGGAAAAAGTTACAACCTGTAAAAGAAATCACCTCCCACGGAAACCCCACAAATGAGGCAGACAGGACTGACACAGGTGCCTTTCACAGACTCTCACCCTCTTAGGCCACGACTGGAGGGCTTCTCGTCGACCTAGCTACTGCTTCTCAGGGAGGTGGAATAACGACACTGACAGGAGATGCTCTCCCATAGGTGCAGTAGGTGTCTTCACTAACCCCTAGAGCTGTGCAGCTGCACCGCTGGAGCGCTGTACGTGAAGACAAGCCCTCAGACACAGCAATGGAGCTCCTGACCTGCAAGCAAGGCAGAGGTTGTCGTTAGCTGGGGCTCTGGCAGCCTTGATACCTCAGAGGAAAAAGGTAATAGATGTTTTCCTTTTTCCAGGTAAACGTGAGCTCCCTGGGTGGAGATAATGGGTGCTGGCAGGCACTCTGGGTAGTTGGGTAGAAAAAAGAAAAATGTGTTGGAGAGAGGAGAGCCCTGTAGAAAACCAAATGCAGACGTCATGCCCTTTGACTATTTTTTTTGGAAAATACACACAAATACTATTGCTCAGATTTGTGCATGCAGCTGAATTGCAGGCACAGAAATGTAGGTGCAACTTGTTCTCACAAGTCGGAGGCTCCTCTTTTCTTCTTCTATTAGCTATATTACCATAGCACCTTGAAGTCCTAGTCCTGGACCAGGACTAGCAAAAGCGGGGTGCTGTACAAACACAAAATGCTGTCCCCCACCCCAAAGAGCTGATGATCTACGTGAAGACTGATCTACTGGGGAGTTCATGTCAGCATGGGTTCTCAAGAAACTTATGCTCAAAACCCCACTGCTGAGTGTGCAAAATGGGTCCACATGCCTTTCGCACATGCAAATGTCTGTTTGTACAAATTGCAAGTTCAGTTTGTGGGAATGCAGATACCAAAGCTGCATTTGTATCCCTAACCCTCTTATTCAAATGGTACCCCAATTAGGATGGACCAGTGCTGAAACCCCAGCTCTCAAACTGGGTGGATAACAATAGCAGTTATCATATAATGCCCTGCCACTGATTTTCCTGCCTTCCCTTTCCCCCTGAGCCAACAGGAGAAATAGGCAAGATTCCTTCAAAGAAGAGGATAAGAATGCAGATAAGAATGGAGCCATTGGGGGAGATGAAGGAGGGGTGTGTGAGACATTACATTCCTGCTTGCATCATGTGCGCACCAACCACACATATGCAGAGAAAAGGGATTGTCCAGTTTAAGAGAAAGCAATCAAAGATTGGGTTGGCCATTTTTTTCTTTTGAGGTTTTTATTTCATCTCGGAGTCTTTTGTTTTTTTTAAACAGAAAAGACCAAATACTGAGGTGTTCATACACTCACTGCACCCATAAATCCTGCATTTGCATATGCAAATCAAGTTTTTTCCCACATCGGTCTGAAGCTAACAAGTCCCTCAAGCATGTGCAGACTTTCAAGCACGAGTCATCCTATTGAAGTCCGTGGGATGACTCACGTGATTGAAGTTACATATGTGCTGAAAGCGCTTTGCAGCTCCAGGGCCATAAAGCATGCATTTTCATGCGCAGTAATCACCCAAATTGCACTCAGAAACACAATTTGGTTGTACAACAGGTGCACATGCAAATGCTGCAGACAGAATTTATGCGCCCACATTTCCAATGTTGACTCAAAAATAAATTTTTCAGTGGGGTCAAATTTTAGAACCAATTCAGTCTATTTAGATTGTAAGGTCATCAGGGAAGGAACTGTCTCTTACTATGTGTTTATACACTGCCAAGCACAATGGAAACTCAATTTCAGTCAGGTCTTCTAGATGATACCTTAATACAAATAGATAATACAGATTGATAATAACAATAATTTACAAATCAGGGTCACTTTAATAGGTTAGCTACTGTATGTTAGAGATAGGCATAGTCCAGTGAGCAGATCACAGGTGTAGCAAGTAGCAGCACTTTAATTCCAATAATAAAATATTTGAATTCCTAAAACACCCCTCATGTCTGCATGCAAAGAGTTCTGTATAACCTCAGCTTTGACAGTGAGTGCTTCATAGCTTTGGATGAGTCACTTAACCTCTCTGTCTCTGTTTCCTACTCTTTAAAATGGGAAGATTATGAACACTGTTTAATAGGTATGAAATGCTTTGAAAAGATGCACTTGTCTGAACACAGATTATGGTGGAAATTAAGCTTATTGAACGTGAGTGTTTATATTTTGAATAGAGCTGAGAGGAGAATACACTTTATTTTCTGTTAAATTAATTTTTCATTTTTTCATATTAGAAAAAGACAAAACTGATTTTTTTCAATAAAAACACGGACAATGTTGATGAAAAAGAAGGGTTTTCTATTTAGTCAACGAGGCAATTATGTTAAAAACAAATGATGACAAATTTCCTACCAGCTCTAACTTTTAATAATCAGTTGAATTTCTTCAGCTCCAGACAACAGCCTTAATAAAGGTATGAAGCCATGAGCAGGGGGTTAGCTGCACATCTCCTGTTGACTGCAATGTGAGCCATGTGAGTAGGACCTGAAACTCTTATAGAGATGGAGGGTTAGTGCCTATTATATAAAGAACAGGAGTACTTGTGACACCTTAGAGACTAACAACATTTATTTCAGCATAAGCTTTCGTGGCTACAGCTCACTTCTTCGGATGCATAGAATGGAACACACAGACAGAAGTTAAGTTAAGATCTCCTATTATATGGAGATCTTAACTTAAAGCATCACCTCTCTTGCCCTGTGCCCCAGAGTGACAGATGCTGGGAGTGATGATCGCTCCAAGAGGGAACCCTGAGAGGGCAAGATACAATGGAAACCACTGCCCTGTGCTGGCTGTGGTGCAGTGGCCCCTCTGTCCCAGGGAAGCCTTGAGAAGCATTCAGGATGCTTTCCTGAGACCCCAGGGTGCACAGGCTACTTCACAGAGGGCAGTTTATTTCCTGCCTAACACAGCCGGCTACCCCTGGGAGCCAGCGCAAATAACACCTCGTAAACCTGATGCACTTGCAGCATGAAGAAATGGGAAATTGGACACAATACGGCCTCCATTTGCTAACAAGAGCTCTGCATCCAATTTCATGGTCCGTGCTGACAATTAACAGATTTTTATTTGCCTAATTGAAAGGATTTGACCTCCAGGATTTTGCGTTTCTGGCTCAACACTACGAGTAGGCCAGGAAACCCAGCCATATTCTAACTGGGGGCAGCAGGGGAAAAGAAATCCAGATCGGAAAACCAAACTCATGAGCTGTGCCTTTAATTCCTGCCCAGGCTAAAGCACACACATTACAAAAACAACATTTTAATTTAAATTCCGATTCCTCATTCATTCACGGGAGCTGGCTCTGAGCGGGGATTTCATTAAAGGCTTTAATAGATTTTATAGGACTTGTCAGATCCGGAAAGGTTATGGAGCAAATGCATTTTCTCTGCTTCCAGAATTTCAACAACGGTTCGGTAAACAAATTTACCATGAAAATGCAAAAAAGTCCAGCCTTGTACAGACAAGGAGAAATGAACTTCGTCTGAGTGACTCAAAGGCATCAAGATGGGCTAGTCTGTCCCCCTCCCTCCTCGCTTCTCTTGTCCTTTTTATTTCTGTTAACATGCTGTGCAGTTCAGCAGACAGTTGTGGGTTTTTCTGGGAAGGAAACGAGGGAAAGATAAACAGAAGGGGGGTTTCTGTTGATGAAACACACCTGAGTTTTTATGAGAATTGCTAAAATGTTGGCCCTTAAAAGCACAGTTACCCCTGAGCATGAGGCACTGCTATGGGACTTCTTGATCAGAGGTTGGAAGGTCCATGCAGACCTCACTTTGGGGTGGTTCTGCTCGGCATCCGGGAGCCCCACTTGCTTGGAAGGCAGGGCCACCACCGGCATAGAGCTTCACTGTGTCAGGACAGAACTCATGCCGTGAACGGGATACCCAGACTTCATATGGTAAAGTCGGTGGCGTGTGTGTGGGGGAATCAAGAGAGCGAGCCAAGACAGGGCAACATTCAGGCTTCATTCCTTCTTCCAAATGATCAAGCCCTTCCCGAAGTAGAGCTATCTAAGTTCCTCGACATAGTCATACTGTAGTGTTCCCTACTGGGAAACGATCGTAACGGGGGGTCATTCGGTGCATAAATCTTTGCAGGATCAGGGCCAATACTAGTGCAGAGCCTCATGCTCCAACTGCAGGGTACGGTTAAGATGGAACATCATGCCGGGCCGTGGTAGAGCTCAGGTCTGGGTAAATGGGGCCCAGTTGCATAGGACCTTGGTTTTGCATATTACTGTGAAATGTGCCAGTTTAGTCCAGGCAATAAGGTGAAGATACTGGCACTCAGAGCCGAGGTTGTGTATTACTAACTGTCAATACTCCCGAGATCTGGGGAGCAACAGGTGAGGAGAGGTGAAGAGAGCAGGCTATGCAAATATCTGACTTCTCCCACAGGAATATGGTTAACATCTGTTTAGCTGCAGGGATCAGCAAAAGTTGCCATTTCCTCCCTATGCTTTTGGCTCATTTACAGATTCAGAATGTGCTCCTTCCCAGAGGAGCAGCATCACACCTAGACCAGGATCTAGAGTCTTCTTGCAATAAAATGTCATGTCACTGAAATGAATTCAAGTTACTTTGACATCTTAAGTGTGATTAATGCCTTTGACTTTACCAAAGCGGTCAGAGAGGTAACACTTCCCATTGTCGCAGGGCCTTCGGCCACTAGCACTTCCATTACCTTCAGAGGTGGATGAGTGGACTCTTGCTGGAAGGCAAGGGAGCTAAAGGGAAGAGGATCTTTTCTGGGCTGTGAATCCCCTCTGACACACCTGCCTGATATCAGAGAGCATGTAAAATTCATGGGTAGTTGGTTCTGCACATGCACCTAGAGTCCGTTGCAGTGGGGAGGGGAATTCTGGGAGCCCTGTGTCCATCTGCAGGGCAAATATATTTGCTAATTATTGTCTTTGATGCGCTCAGACAAAAAAAGGACTTTCTCAGTTGGAGAATAAGAGAGGTTGTGTGTTAAAGTGGGGGAAGGCTGGGAAAAATGGAGTCTTAGTACGTACCAGACAGGAAGTTGAGTCCCTCAGGCTGGGAAGAACAGTCGATGCTAGCCTCACTCCAGGGACGTCTCCTTAATCGGTCTGTTCACCTGAAAGGGAAGGATAAAAGGGCAGGACCTGAATTTATATTTCAAAACTCAGTTCCCCTCTGTCCTGATTACCAGACAGGTGGCCCAGGTGGGTGCCCACTGCTTTACAGTATGCCAGAAGAGTACCCAGAAGTCACCTACTACCGGACAGGCCCAACAAAGAAAGTAACAGAACGCCACTAGCCGTCACCTTCCGCCCCCAACTAAAACCTCTCCAGCGCATCATCAAGGATCTACAACCTATCCTGAAGGATGATCCCTCACTCTCACAGATCTCAGGAGACAGGCCAGTCCTCGCTTACAGACAGCCCCCAACCTGAAGCAAATACTCACCAGCCCCCACACACCATACAACATAAACACTAACCCAGGAACCTATCCTTGCAACAAAGCCCGATGCCAACTCCATCCACATATCTATTCAGGGGACACCATCACAGGACCTAATCGCATCAGCCACACCATCAGAGACTCATTCACCTGCACATCTACCAATGTGATATATGCCGTCATGTGCCAGCAATGCCCCTCTGCCATGTACATTGGCCAAACCGGACAGTCTCTACAGAAAACAATAAATGGACATAAATCAGATGTCAAGAATTATAACATTCAAAAACCAGTCGGAGAACACTTCAGCCTCGCTGGTCACTCAGTTACTGATCTCAAAGTCACAATACTCCAACAAAAAAACTTCAAAAACAAACAGTCTTGAATGAGAAACTGCAGAATTGGAATTAATTTGCAAACTAGACACCATTAAATTAGGCTTGAATAAAGACTGGGACTGGATGGGTCATTACACAAAGTAAAAACTATTTCCCCATACTAATTCCGCCCCGCACTGTTACTCACACCTTCTTGTCAGCAGCTGGAAATGGGGCATTCCGATTATCACCACAAAAGTTTGTTTTTCTTCTGCTGATAATAGCTCACCTAATAGCTCACCTAAATGAATTACCCTCATTGCTGTTGGTATGAACACCCATTTTTTCATGTTCTCTGTGTATATATATATATTTGCCTACTGTATCTTCCACTGCATGCATCAGATGAAGTGTGTTTTAGTCCACGAAAGCTTATGCTCAAATAAATTTGTTAGTCTCTAAGGTGCCGCTAGTACCCGCCTTCAGCATGCTGAGTGTAATGGGAAATTGGGTGAGAAAGGAGAGGGTTTGGAAGGAAAGAAGAAAGGAGAAGAGAGGACAAAGGAAGTATGTGGCGATTGATGGAAATGACGTAATATTATCCCTGGGGTTCAGAGTAACGTTCTGCAGTAAATAGGGCTCATGGTGTGGAAACATCCAAGGCCAGATCGTGCCCAAGTAGCCGCTGTTGGCTGGAAGAGCAGAAGCATGGAGGAGCAGATTTTCACAAGTGCCGAGTGCCCATATTTCTGCCTGAAGTCAATGGGAGCTATTAGCCACACAGCCCTAGAACAGGGTGGAGAAAGGTCTGGTTCATGGAGAATTAAGATATTTCAAGATTTGATTTCATTCTGCTTTGGAATGAAAACCAAAAATTCTGTAATTTTCCATGAAGGGGTACACAGCCTCAGCTCTGGGGCAGCCTGCCTGGAGAGCTTCCCCTCCTCCCCGCCCCAAGCCACGGATCCTGGAAGACCTTGGAGCCCAGACTGGGGTGGAGCTGCCAGGCTCTCAGCTTCCTGTCAGCCTACCAGGTGGGTGAGTGGTCAGGAAACTAGGGAAGTTTCAAAACCAGCCTGGTAGGCAGGATTCTATCAGAACTTCATTGAAATCAAACCTCCCGAACAGAAGGTTTTGATTTCGACAGACAGGCACCTTCCGACAAAAGAATAATTCTTTGGAATTTTTCCGACTAGCTCTACTCATCACCTCTGAGAAATCAGTTCTGGAGAGGGGGATCCCATAGTTAGTCTCAAATCTGAAGTCTTATTTGTCCTCCGTTTCTTTTCCTTACTCCAAAGAAACCTGGGCTCTGATGCTCAGCATCCCCAGGTGGAATGGTTCCCCAAGCTGCTAATAAAAATCAAGCTGCTTCATAGGTCGCTATTTAGAATCACCAGTAAGAGCCAAACAACAGAAATCAAACTCTGATTCCCAAGAGGATCCTGGCAGCTGATTCTAAATGATGATGAATCAAGTGAAGAGAAGGCCTCTTGTTTTTTGATGAGCTTTGTAAACACAGCTGAATATCAGAGGAGACTTTGTGGGCGTATTGTTAATATTAAGGGCGTAGGGGAAAGCAGCTTGGATAAAATTATAATTGACATGAACTTTCAATCCAACTTTTTTTTGTCCGAGATTCAGAAAAGTTGATGCCATTTCCACCCCCCCACACACAAACCTTGTTATTTCCTCTGCTTATGACTTTGCAATTTGAGACTGACGGATTCTAACACACCTGCTCTGGATGCCTTCCCAACCCTACAAAAACATATTATGAAAAACAGCAGCACATTTCAAGAGCTGCAGTTATTAGCATGTCACTGCTTGTGTGGGAGAAGTGTTTGGCCTCACGGTGGCAAGGCCTCTGGGTGATTACACATGCACGTGGGGCCAAGTGCTAGGAGATGCTGAACATCTGCGTCTTCCATTGACATCCATGGGAATTGCAGGTGGATCTGTATTTGAACCATCGTTTTGTCACTTGATTGCTGACAGAATTATAGGCTCATGGCAGCTAGGGCTGGGGAGGGAAACCAATTTCATCTGCTCGTCTATTCTCCTGCCAGTGCTGTATAAGTTCCCTGTATAATTTACAGAGCTTTGCATAGTTTTGTATTAAATATCCAAAGCAATGGGGATTCTACCACATACTTGGGAGATGATTTCACCGTTGAATAGCTTTCACATTCAAGAAAAGTTTCCTACCATTCAGTTTAAATTTTGATTTTCTGAATTCTGTTACTCCTAGTTCTACCTTACCTGTGTCACAGTACATCATTTGTCTCTGTCCATGCTGTCCATGGCTGGGATTTGCTATGTTACCTAGGGCATTTGGCTGCTAAATTCCCGTTAATTTTATTGGCGGCTGGGTATGCAAAACCATTAGGCAGCTCCAAAAAAATATAATCCCAGCCTATTACTTCCAGTAGCGTGTCATGCAGGACCTTTCTTTCAGTATCCAGCAGCTGAGATCCATAATAAGTAGACCAAGCTTGTCAACACTCAAGGGAGTGATGTAGCAGGACATTACTACTCATAATTCTCCTTTTTGTGTCATATATTTGTGAGCAAAGTTCATATTTCCTTCACAATGTGCTGCACTCTAAACAAATTTTTGGATTACTCTGACACAGAAATCAGTGTGAAACTGTGAACCCCGTACACACAATCATACGTACACCGTTGTGCAGGCAAGCACCCATGCATAGGACTTTTCAGATGTGGAACATATCATGGGGCTTTTATTGAATCTTGTCTTTAGGTAGACCACATAGTTAGGGCTTTCACATGTGAATGGTGTTTAAGGGTGACATGGTGTTGTCTACCCATAACAAACAGCTGGTTTTCACCATTGCTGAGGGCCTTAATCAGAGAGCAGCCATTACCAGCCAAACATAAAAATTTTTTTATCAGAATAGGATTCACAAAGAAACATGAGAATCCACTTCTCTGCTGCCACCTAAAGTTCTGGTGGGGCAGTGATACCTTAGAAAAGGCGAAGACATAGGCTAGATGAGAACTCTTCTGAGCAAAGCATTTCAGCAGTTGTGATGTCTCTTTGAAGGTGCTGCCATCTATTGATTCCACTTATACAGGACTCCCTGTAAGAGGAGTCATTTTAATGACAACCCTAGAGAAAGAGTTAAAGCAACCATAGTGTGCGTAGACTCTGTTAAACTGCTCAGACCTCAGAAGTAGCGATACGCAAACTGGTTGCTGTCTCCAAACCTTGGACCCCAAATATGAACCGAATCTTTTTTTGCAGTTTGAAGGAGTTAACCTTTAAGAATAATTTTCCATTTTCCTATTTCTCCGCTTCTGGATGCGGCAAAACCAAAATAACACCAGAAAGGCAGATTCTAGAGTTTTTCCTTCTTGCCAGAAGTAGCAGCTATGCAGTACCTTGCCAGGAATACAGTTCTTGTGAGCTCTGCAGCTGACGTTTGCAGCACTATGATTTTCAGAGGAGCAGCCAAATTTTTCAGCATTCATGTGAACCAAATCTCTGGAGATTAACTCATAGCTACACAGAACTCCTTTGTTCCACCAACTATTAGAGGAAGATTACTCAAAAACAGAACTTCTCTGAGTTCTGTGACCCCTGTGTGCGCCTAGCACATTTACTGAGTAATACCCTCTTCCACCAATAATCCATTGAAATGCAAATAGCAGGGACATGTCCTGCGTTAGAAACTGCTTTTAAAATAGCTATTTCCAACTACGCCTGAAGTGATGTTTTATTGCTAATTGCTCCCTTGAATCAGCGTTGTCCTTAATAGAGCACATTTCTGTCCTCCCTCTCGCAGTTTGGTTGTCTGTTTTCCAGAATGAGAAATCTCTCTCCCCACCTTAAATATGTGTCAATATACCACAACCATCCCCAGGGTATCTAAGTGCCTTAAATGATAAGATTGAATATTAAAATATTAAAACTTCCAATGACTGCTTTGTTTCTCCTCCTCTATCTCCCACTGGTTAGAATTGTACTATCCTTACTGTGGAAAAGCGAGTTAGACCCAAGAAATGAGCTTTATAGCGAGTCTAAGATCCTGAGGAACATGGTCAATCTAATCTCGTTCAGAAGCATGTTCCTCAGTCATGGGACACCTGTGCCAGGAAACCCCAGGATAAAAATAGTAATATTTACACCACCACTTGGAACTTGGATTCTTACATTTCTTCTTGGCAGGTTGAATAGCTGGAAGCATGAGGCAGAACATCATGGGTGTTAGGCCATTGAAGCAAAACTGGAATGAAACCAAACCACTCACTCATAAAAACCACAAGAAGCTTCAAGCTGATACTTCATGTCACCAGCAGAATTCTCTTTCACAAGACCATGACAATGCCCTGGAGGCATAAAGGGTTTCCTTACAGATGTGCCAACAGAATTACATATATAAATCCACATGCCTGTCTTCAAGTGGAGAATATGGAATAACTGAAGCTGCTGGTAAAGTCCGATTTTCTCCATTTTCACAGCCACCATCATTTTGCCATTATTTCTTGTGAAATTATCTTGGTGAAACAGTTTGGAAAAATGAGAGTCAGCCTGAACCTTGGTCCATCTCCTGAAAGAAACCCAAACTTTCTTGACTGCCAGTCAGTGTGGGGAAAAAGTATCAGCTCCTTCTTCTTTCCTTATGGCTGTAATTACCTAGGTTCTGGTTAAAACACATTGATGGTTAATCTTATTATTTTTACTTGCAGTATATTATTTAGCGACTAGATGTCTCTTTGTGCTGTAGCGTTCCAAGTAATGTGTGCTCCCTAGTAAATAAGGGAGACACAGTTGGGACTTATGTCATGTGGAAACCCGTGCCTGTAGTTATAACTGTTTTCTTTAATAAACGCCTCCTATTTAAGACAGAGTGTAATTTTGTTAACATTGTTTTCGGGTTTTTTTATTGACTGAAATAATTCAGTGAAAACACCAATTCTCAACATTTTTCAAATATATCAAGTCTGAACTTTACACTAAAAAAAGTGTCCTTGAAACATTTCCCCGAGCTCTATCCAAGAATGCTAATTCTGTGTGCATGTGTTTGCGTGCGTATAGAAGGCCGACTCTTGGCATGCGTGTGTGTGGAATTATTTCCATGTTCTGGATTCCAGCCCACAGTTTGCAAGGAAGATCACCTTCCCCGCTCCTCACCCAAATGCTCTCAGAGCTGGGACAATGGATGGCTCATTCTGCCACACTGCCAATTAAGGCCAGCAAGCTTCCAACAGCCAAGTGCTGATTTCCCTGATCAGATCTGATTACACTTAGTGAAGCTCCTGTCAATGATTCTCTAATGGAATTCTGAAAGTAATTGTACAAAACCCGGATGGGCTTTTCACTGCAGTTTTAACCCTCTTCCATTTCTAGATGACAGTGACATTAGCTGTGAAGATTTCAGCCTAATGTGACTATATTACAGTGTTCTGAACCCTTCTTCGTCATTGTATAGATCTTTCTCAGGAGGAGAGGAAAGGAAAAGGATGAAGGTGGAGGCACCTCGTGATCTGGTCTCAGTGGAACTCTGTACTATGAACCTTTGGCCTTGGATATAGTGAGGCACCACTTAAATCTCACATAAGTCCTATTTTAAGGCTTGGATGTTGAACAGGCCTTGAGCCAGCCTTCTGCACAATGGTGAATTTTACCCATAAATACCTATAACTTTAACAATAAAAAGGAGCTGACAGTGCATGTCAGGAGAGAATATACTGTAACAGGTTTCTGGGTTTGGAGCAGCACATATACAAATTACATATAAAAAATGTATAAAGAACACTTAGGGTTGCAAATCCAAGCATTTCAAAGTTAGAAAATACCTACATTAAGGATGCCAGTGCAACCTTAACTCTGCCCCTTTATGTAACTACATTATGAGACACGCTTTAATGATATGATCACATCCTATTCCCCCTCCCTCAAAAAAGTGATGTAGGAATACAAGTAACACAAACAAAGAAGATATGAGCTCATCTTTTACTTGATTTTCTCTTCCTTGACAGCATATTTATAACACAAGAGAACTATAAGATGACTGGGGTGGTAGTATCACATGATCTCATGAGCAGATCCCTTCAGAGGGATGTTTCAATGTCCATTGCCATGAAGACACCAATAGTGGTGGGAAGATAAAAAGACAATATGAATTTCAGGTGATTTTAAATGGTTTACCACAGAGTTTGTCTTGATTTTCAGAATACATGAGCAAAGATTCAACTGCTGCTGTTCACTTGGGAAATTCAGCTGTGGGGCATTTGTTAAAACAAACGTGAATTCTAACATTTTTATATTAATATAGCAGTGAGTGTGTGTGTGTGTGTGTGTGTGTTATGGGGGAAATGAGGTCACTTCTCTTTGAATGAGTCCCCAACTCTTATTCTCTAGATAACTCAAAAGAGTTTATAAATTCTATGAAAGGGCCTTGAAAGACAGACAAGGTTATATTAATTCAGCCACCTTGCTTGCACAATGGACTCTTTGTCCGAACTCCAGCTTTGAACACGTTCAGTGTTACTTCCTTCCCCATTCCTTCGTCTCAAGCCCAGGGCTACAACAACCTCAGCTCTGTTGAAGGACACAAAGAAGCTATACAGCATCTTCCTCCAGATGTGAGGTTGCCCAAAGCTCTCCTCCTTCTTTCTCTATCTCTGCCCCTCCTCCTCCCCCAGCCCTGTTCTGCTCTTGTGATTTCAATCACAGAAACGATTTTCTTCGGTCCGGTGATTCCTGTACTCAGATTTGTTAATTTCTTCACAGCATCACAAGATCTTCAGCATCCAGACGTCACTGTCTGAAGGCTTTCCCACCTCCGGGAAGGAACAAAGACCTGTTAATAATGCATAAAGAGGTTTCTGAAAAGTTGGCTGTGCTAGATCAGAGAGTAGCATACAAACCCTCACATATTCATTATAATTTACAGTGGATGAACCAATTCAGTAGAAATGTTTAAATAAAATACAATAAAAATAGGAGAGAGGAATGATCAGGACTGAGGTGAGTGAGTGCCAAGTGAGAATTCACCAAAGTGAGCCAGCCACACCTCACCAGTGTTTGGAACACAAGAGATGGTTCTCTAAGAACAGTTACAAATTTATCAAGGACATCTTTAAGAACATTCTTTTTAAAAATGTTCTGCTTTTGTTGTGACATCCCCGGAGGCTTTGTCTGCAAGGATTGGGATGCTCTGGATCTAAAATCGGAAGGCTCTGTTGGTGCTGTTAAAGGACCAGGTCCCAGGGTCAACCCCAGCACACAGTTCAGGATTCTACCTGCTTCTTCAGATTCACAAATAGAGAACTTGAGTTTGACAGCATCAGCATCAACTGGGTGTACATTCTGTCCTGACCTCTCAGAGCCCAAACCGTTTGTGCTATCCTCCATGGCCTAGTACCTTTCACAACACCCCTTTCTCCACACACTTTCAATCATGATCCAAACACACAGACTGGACTGGACACCTCCTACTAAACCAAAGGACTGTGAAGCTGAATGCAGGAACATGCGAACAGGTAGGTATCGGTTGCTGTAACACAGTCAAAGTGAGTTTGATGGGGTTGCGATTAGAACAAGCATCAGCTGCCTGCTAAAAACAGCTAAGTATGAAATTGAATTTTAAAAATGACCTGCCCAACACCTAACAAACTGCATCTTTGAGTGCAACTAAGCATCCTGTCACAGAGTTACAGATTGGTAGGACTTAGTATGCAGTGGGGATTTCACACCATGGCAAAGATCAGCCAGCTTTCGAAATTATGACATTGGAAGTTCCCTCCAAAAAGGCCCATTTACCTCAATCTGGTTATGAGCCAGTTGGCCAATGGAGTCTCAGACAGTTATTCTTTGTTGGCAGCACTCTGTACCTGCTCCTCCTCCTCCTCCCTTGGCGCAAGACCTGTTTTTCTCTTTTCTTAGTGGTGCTCTTGTATTTTTCATACTGCAGCATTTTGCACTCACTTTTCAAACAGGCCACGGGAGTAATGTACTTCCTATTGACTTTGGCCATTACAGATAACCCAGTGTGTATGTGATTGTGTGTTCAATTCATGTTAACACAAGCTTATCAACTTTATACAATATGTTCAGGGGACAAAGGCTCTCTCTGATTAGGGTATTTTTATATTGTATAATAATGTATAAAGTGAAATTCTATCGAACTCCCCCAGCAGTTTATTTAACACATAAAGATCTCCCTCCCACACAACAGAAACAGGAGAATATACATATATATACATATATATACAGAGAGAGAGAGAGAGATGAACAGAAATAGGAAGTAACGTTCACTGAGTTTCACATAAAATGTCCTTTTTTGTTGAAATTCAATTTTTAATGCCAAAAATGTCAATAAATTGAATTGTTAATACCTTTTAGCTGGATCTATGTTGGTCAAAAAAGGGATGAGATTTTTGTGAATTTGTTGTTGTTATTATTGAAACATTGTCCTATTTTTCATCAAAATTTGAAATTTTGCCAAAAAGTTTGTCGAAAATTTGACATTCTAAACATTTTGTCCGGCTGTAATATGAAAGTTACATCTTGCTTTGAAAACAGTTATTTTGGCTGATGAAACTAATAATGGTAAATTGACCAGTCATCCTGCAAAACTGAAAATATACCGATTGTATCAGTGATGTAAAGGCAAAAGAGTTTAGAAGCATGTCTTGTATGTCACAATATTTTGGTGGTTTTCCATGTTTATTAAGGGCTGTTTTTCTTTTTTCATTGTAATAATCCCGTTCTGTGTTTTGTATTAAGATTGTGTTTTCTTTACCAACTTAACTGAGAGTTAAAGTTTTTAGGTGGGAGTGGAATGCAGAAGGAAATCTTGACTCCATTGTGATCAATGGCAAAACCCTCATTAAATTGAAGAGGGCCAGGATTTCACCCACAACTATAAGTGTGTGTGTGTGTTTGGGTTTGTCCTACAACAGCAGTCTCTGGTGGACAACAAAATGATAGCAGCCACCTAAACTAAAATAAGAGAGACTATCTTAACATGAGGATCTGATTCTGTTTTCACTTAAACCAGAGTAAATTAGGAGTAAAGTTACTCTGGTGTAAAACTAGTGGATAAGATATGCCCCTCACCCCACCCCTTTTTCTGCTATTCATTTTTTTTCCATTGCTGAATTTTGAAATTAACAAAAATATTGAAATGAGGTAAAACAAAATGATTTAGAAGCAATGACTAACTCTTCAAGAATCTTCTGCAAAAGCTAAGAAAATAGCTGTAATGAGTTAACACATGCAAGAAAATAACATTCAGGCGAAGAACAAGCTGCCTAAGAAATGTGCTGTCTTCCCTGGAGCTTTGTCCACACTACAAAGTCAGACTCCTTGCTGACACCAGGTGCAGCCAGACTGGCACTGAATGTGGTTGAGGCCCATGTGTAGCCAAGGACAAACTGTGTTCAGTGCTCAGCATTGTTTCAGTAAGGTTCTGATCAAGGTTACTTAAAGTTTGTCCTGCTTTATGCTTGCAGCTGACCCTTGCTCAGCACTGGTTCATGTGCCCCTGTTGGTGTTTGTTCTAGAGTAGACCCTGGCTTCAGAGTCTTTCTGCCAAAGATTTAGGGCCAGATCCTTAAAAGGGCTCTCCGCGTACTGGGTGCTGATCTCTTGGCAATCTTGGCCATAAGGAGTCACAAGAGGAGTTGCAGGGCGAGTTCTCTTGAAAGCCTGACCCTCACTTCAGTGCCTGAATAGGAGGTTGAGCTCTTTTGATACTGACCTCAATTGTGGATGCTAAGTGCATGAAGATCTGGACCCAAACTCTTTGACATCAAGCCCATGCCCCCCCGATGTGCTTAACTTGAAACACGTGCTGAAATCCTATCGGAGTCAGGGATGGACTTAAGGAGATGTTTAAGTGATTTCCTGAGTGAGGGTCTACAGTTCAGCCCTAGAGTGCTCAGCTGGCAAAACTCCCTTTGAAGTTGACAGGAGATTTCCTCCTTCATAACAACTTGCTTGATCAGCTCTTCAGTGCAAAAAGGCTTCAGGAAAACGAATTAGGACTGAAATACATGAATGCGACTTAAATATTTAACCAGAATTTCAATTGGCCTTGATCCCTTGAACCACAGTAACCACATACCACGAAGCTGAACATTTCCTTACCCCTATGTGTGGGTAAGTGGTAATTGTCCATTCTCGTCAAGGCTGAACCGCAGCATTTGAAGCAAGAAATTATTTAAAGCCTGCTGCATCTGGAAAGCTTAAAGCCAGAAGTTTGCTTCTGTAACTAAATGCTGCAAATCACGAAATGAAAGGCTGATCCATGCATGGCCATGTAAATATCTTCCTCCACTTGACAATTCAATTATATTGGTGTTCCAAGTGCTGTTGATCTCTTCATGAACATATGTGCAAGAAAAGTAGGCAAACCGGGGCCCCTGGGAGCTGCGGGAGGGGGGCGGGGCGGGCGGTGCCTGTGGACAGTCAACATAACCAAACTGTCTCCTGGCCCGCCAGCTGATTACCCTGATGGGCTGTATGCCAAAGGTTGCCGACCCCTGTGATAGCCAATGGAAACAAAATAAAATCAACCAGTGGAATGTTAGCTAATGAGATAGTATAAGCCATGAGGTAGCTTTGTTTCTGAACAAAGGTTACTAATTTTTTCCACTGTAATACTCCTGAGGGAATTCTGTGTCACTGCAAACGCTCAGAATATATGTCCCCCGCAGATTTCTTTGCTTCCCCGCAGAAAAAATGACTTTCTGATGGGGAAGCAAAGGGAAGCCACAAGAGCGGTCATGCAGCCCGCTCCAGCAGTATGTTTTGGGTGCCCAGGACAGCCAGCAGAGGGGTAAATCACTGTGGGGCAGAGGGCGGGAATGGGGAAGACCCAGCTAGTGGCTTCTACCCTGTGCTGGGCTCAGCTGCTAGTCCCAGCTGGACTGGAGGACCAGACTTCCTCTTCCCCTGCATGGCATCCGGGACCATGTCAGATAGCCCCCCAGATTTCTTCCCCAGCTGTAGGAAGCGCTGAAAACTCGCCCCCCGCCTCTGGTCCCACGCTTCCTGCACCCATTGCTCCTCAGCTGCAGGGGAGGGATCCCTGTACAGGGGAGCTGTTCCCCCATCCACGCAACCTCTGTGCATCCAGACCCCTCCCACCAAGTCTCCCCCCTCCTCATCCCACCCCACTGAGCTCCACTCCTCCAACATCTGGACCTCCCACTGAGGGGCCCACACCCAGACCCCTCTTCCGAGCTCTAACCCCCCCAGACCCCTCCCTGCTGAGCCCCAACCACCTTCACCTGGATCCCCCTGCATAGTCCCTTTACCATTGTATTCAGAACCCTCCAACAAGCCCCTGTGCATCCAGATCCCCCCACCTAGATCCCCCACTGAGCCGCCTGCACCTAGGTTGTCCAACACAGAACCCTCTAACCCACACCTGGGTCCCTCCACACCTGGATCCTGCCTTGCTGAACTTGCCTGCCCACACCTGGTGCACCGGGCATGGAAGAGCAGGGCCCTGGGCCCAGTCCTTTCACTGTGTCAGGGTTGGGTGCAGCCTCACCGCTAAGTCCATGATCTCCCACCTCTGTGCGGCCAGTGGCCTGTGCTCCCCAGTGCCAGGCTGGAGCCTCCACATTTATTTGACAAATAAAATTTGCAGAATTTTAAAGTACTGTGGGCAGAATTTTTAATTTTCTGGCACAGAATGCCCTGAGGAGTAACCGTAAGGATAAGGCTAATTGGAGTCAGACCTAAAACCAACCTCCCAGATTCACACTGCTCCAAATTAGTTTGGATCCAGATCCAAAGAGTGCTGCTTCAGCCCATCTCCAATGCTATCACAAGATAGCAGCTCTCTTGTACAGCGAAGGAGCACCGAGCAGGGACTGAACAGCAGAGTTTTTTGCATGTTCATATCAAGGTGCCACATGGTGGCAGAGTTGTTCTGTGAAAAAGTTACTTCCCGAATGCAAGGAAAGCAGCAGCACTCAAAACTGAGGGTCTCAGACTGGCTTCTGGTATCCTGGATGTTAACCAAACACAATTTGTTGCGTCTACAGGCCAATAGCGCGTTGCACACACTAGGGGCTCCTCGAATCCCCCCATTCCCCGACACAAGCTCTCTAAGTTCCATGCCCCCTTCCCCCTGCTATTTCAGGGACTCCCTGCACCACCTCCCTCATGCCAGGGGCTCTGTGTTCTCCCCACCCCCGCTCATAACCTCATTCCACATCATTACAGGTGCTGTGTCCTCCTCCTTGTCCCCTCAATCACATGCCAGGGGGTCTGTGTGTTCTCCTATGACCCCCTCTCCCCAAAGGATTTTCCTCCACCCCTGCCATGCCAGGGTCTCTGTGCCCCCCATTCCTGCCCCCAACCCTCCCATTTCTTTTCTCTCTGTCTGGGAGAGATGTCATTCAGGGTGTAAACATTTTTAAACTGCATTGGACCAATGGGGAGAGCCAAGCCAGTATCATACTGGAAGCTGTTCATGGCTGCCATCAACCGGTTCTTCGATCTGTAGACAAATGCAGATGTGGTTGAAGCTGCTAGGTCTGCTACCGAAAGGCCACCAGGACAAAGACAGACCGAGAAATGCTGTTGAGTTCAGGGTAGACCCTCACTTTGCTCAACTAATCAATGCGCAACTGATTATAAAAAAACGTCATGAACTGAACTCAAAGGGTAACTTAATCAGCTGCAATGGGGCTGGCGGGCAGAGGTGCTGAGCACCCACCATTCTAAAGGAAGGCAATGGGAGCTGCAGGTTCTTGGGATGTTGGTAAATCAAGATCCATGTAGGTAGGATGGTAGAGATGAGAGCGCCTCCCCCTGGCTCCTCCCAGCTCCGCCTCCTCCTTCGCTGGTGCAATGACAGCTCCCTTGGCTGCTTCAGTCTGCTTTGAGCCCTGCACAGTCAGGCTCTAATGGCCGAAGGAAAACAGAAGGCAGAGGTGGGGAAGAAAGACCCAGCTGACCGACATTTGGTGCAGGACCAGAGGACTTTATGCCACCTACCGTCCTGGAGCTGGCTGATAGTTTGGCCTCTTGCAAAAATTATTTATTTGCCTGTATTTGGATTTATAAAATGATAAATTGCTAGACCAAGACCCATCCCTGGTGCCCAGCCATTACGTACACACAGCCAGGCTTGACAACCTCATCTTCTAAAACAAGCCCAGCCATGCTAGCCCAATGGAGGCACCTCCAGCACACCTCTTCTGCCCAGGAGAAGGGTGTCTCAGTAGTCAGCGCCATCCTGGGATTTCCTGTCCCCAAGGGAATCCCTAGGTAGCCGGCCAGGAGGGGAGCCAGATTCTAGCCCCAAAACTCTACAATCTGAGACACACCCCTAGACTGGCAACCAAAACATCAGGTTACTTCCAAGAGGTTGCACCAGGGTTAGGAATGCAGGCCTGTGCAAATGCTGTGTGTGAAATCCAGGCCCCAATGCAGGTAATGACAAAACCCAGGTCCTGAGAGGAGCCAGAATTTCAGCTTTCCTCATTGACTTGCCATTGTGAACATAAAGCAAGAGCCCTGATGCACCAAGATGAGACTACTCTGCCTGGAAAGCATTTATTTTTCAAGTAGTCACCTCATCTCCTTGTCGAGGATCCCCCTCCATCACCATCACCTGGTCTCCAGAAGCTCTCTGCCATGTCTGCCATAATTCACCCCCATGAGGATGAGGCAGGATACTCTTCGGAGCTCAACTCCTTAACAGGGCTGAGAGGTTGTGATTGTAAACAGGACTCTCCTTCTCCTCTCCAGGTTGTTCAATCCCTCCCAGTCCTCACTACTCAGGCCAAACTTCTGTTTAGGTCCTGTTCATTGGGAGTTTTGCCAGACCAAGGCCTAATGACTAGGCCTCAATGGCAAAGAGCTTCCAGCAGCTCTGCCAGGCCTGCGCCACATGCAGCCATTTCTCTACTGCGATGCTAATGAGAAAGATCATCTCACTGGTGCAAATTAATTAGTCACGAGTGTAACGTGAAGTTTAGACAGTGCCAGGAAGAAGCCAGAGAAGAAAGGAAAGCAATGAAGCATGAAGCCTCCCCCATTCTCTGAGCTCAGCTCCTGTGACATGTTCTTGGCCAAAGCAAAAACAAAACCACGCAAGAGGACAGATGAAAGGAGCATGCTGAAGAATAGTGCAGGAAACTGGAAAGAAATTGAGCGATAATTGAGATTCCCTTGCAGAGATATGGCAAGACACAGAAGCTTAGCTACAGCAAGAAAGCCTAAAGGTAGGTCCAAGTAAATGATCTGACAAAGAAAAGCTGTTTGGTGCAGCAGCTTAATAGAGCTGGTGAAAGATTTCAGATTTGGCAGTCTAATAACCAGGCACCTCAAATCATGGTTAGCACCTGGGTAACAACAGCCTGATTTTCAGGGGTTCTGAACACCCATTTCCTGTGGGTGTTCAGCAGAACCTCTAAAAATCAGGCTGCATCTGCACAGGTGCCCAGCTATAAAGTAGATGCTTATAACTAGTTATCCATGTTTGCAAAATCTGGCCCTCACCCTTTAAATTCTACATGCTGGAAATTGAAGATAATACAAAACAAATACTTAGCTCTCACCTGGCACCTTTCATCAGTAGATCTCAAAGTGCTTTAAAAAGGTGGTCAGTAGCATTATTCCTACTTTAATTGATGGGGAAATTAGACACAGAGAGGGTCTCGTAAGGGAACTGGCCTAATGGGCATCTTAAATCTCACAAACTCTTCTTTGTTCGGTCGGTTTTTTATCTAGATGATTTTTTTCTTAATCCAGCATTTCAAAATTTGAAGAAAAATGGGAAAAAAATAAAAATGTGAATCTTCCTGTTTTTCAACTAGATCTACTTTTTCTTTTTAGTTGCAGATGAATAAATATTTCCCTCTTCTCTGACTTATGTTACCCATCAGATACCCTCTTGGGATATTCTTATAACCTGTGAACCCCTTCCCCGACTCATATCAGCACAGATAAAAATAAGCATAACCCCCATAACCTATTACAAAGAAATTTGAAGTAACATTTTAAAAAACAAATTCCACTCCCTGTTCATACTTAACATGCAGTGTAGAGCCTGATTTTTTTAAAGTCACAGAGCCCAATAATTTCAAGGAAATGACATTGGGCTAGTATTTGTCACCCTTTATCATCCCTTCCTGAACTTTGTAAGTCCTTCATGGGAACAAGGAAGCAATATTTCCATCATACAGCAAATGATTCTTCCAGATACAGTACCCCGACTGACTCAAATCTGATCAAGTGGTTGAAATTTCCGAACAAGCGAGTGGAGTGTCTGTAAATCTTGCTATTGGCAGCAATGAAGAGAATTGACCACAAGGTGGCAGGGCTCTATCACACATTGTCTGCTGGTTGTCAGCTGTAGAGAGCCACAATTCCATTCAGGAATGTTCACGGTTAAACCTTTCCTGAAAATTGCAAGGGCTTAAGGGCTCTCTAATTCACCTGAGGAACAAACTGCTGCAGGATCCTGTTGAAGCAAATGGCTTAGTAACTTTGCTGGTGATACTGCTAGTAAGATACCTCGTGAGTGAAATCTGTCCTTCCCAGGATAGGGCTTGAGTAATCAAGTTTCATGCAATCAACACAGACATATTATCAAAAGTTGTCTTTGATTCTGGATCTCTCTGTTTTAGGGTGCTCACCCAAGAAATCTGCTGTCCAGTTTTCAGAAGTGCCAAACACTCCCATCTCCCACTGGCTTCGGTGAATTGCTGCCTGTCAGATCTGCCATCATTAGATTTACTCTCTCTCTCTCTCTCTCTCCTCAATTCATTTTGGCTGGCAAGCTCCCTAAAAATAGCAATGGAAAATTTAAATATCCTGTTGTCTGGAGGACACCCCCGCTTGGTCTGATTCATGCTGGTGAGTTTCGGGCTAGTTCTAAAGACAGTTGGAAGGAGAAGGGATATCAGAGAGGACATCCACATGTTCTAGAGAAGAAGGATGCAGTTTTCCCCATCGCTACTAGCGATGACACAGCATGCTGTCACTTCTGTTACCTAAAACTATACGCAAGAGAACATAGGTCATGTTAGTCTCTCTGCTGTGTGGTAGAAGGAGGGCATATAGATTAGCTGCAATATACCTGCTTTTGTGGAAAAGCCATGAAAATTTGGTCCCATTTATTTTCAGTGTTTGGGTGATTTGAAATTGTTATAAAAATTAAGATAGATGGATTTTATCTATATCGCCATTTTCTATCACCGAGAGCTGCTTACCCTTCAGACAAAACTTAGAAAAAGAGCATTCAGTGTGAAAACGCTTCTTGATTATCAGACATTTGCTGAATTTCTCCTCCTTTTTTATTGCAAAGGGCATTTGTTTGAAAATATGATTGTTTTAGGCAAATAGGGCCAGATTTCCAGAGGAATTTGGGCACCTAAAGATGTTAATAGATGCCTACTGGTATTTGCAAAAGAACCTAAGCAGATTAGGCAGATAGCTCCCACTGAAATCAACCTGGCCCCTACTGCTGTTGTTTATTTCTCACATGATACCCTAACACATCACACCACACTATAAGGATGCAATGTTTTCGATTGTGTTTTGTGTAGGTTCTTATACTGAGCTCATCACCATAGTATCTGAGGTCCTTCAGGAGTGCATTAAGCAAAATGACTGCACATCAGGCAAGTGTTGTTTGTTCTCTCTCTTTTCCCTGGGGGGTGAAACGTGTGCATTGAAGTGTCTTGTTTTGATACAGTTTGGGATGTGTTTTTTTTAATACATGTTGCTCTGTATTTATGCTAGGGAAGGCAAAATCAAAGACATGCCATTTGCACTTGGAGTGGAAGGTGATGAAGTTTGTGTTAGTCCTTAGTTCCTGGAGGGGTTCATTTCACAGCCGTGACTGGCCTCTGAAAGTTGCAAAATTAATTCTGACTCTGGCGTGGAAGAAGCAGTAGGTGTCGATGATCACTTAAGGAAAAATAAATGATCTCAACTCAGCCCTGAGCAAAGCAAGTGCATCTTCTATTGAGATCTGTGGGGCTGGGTATTGGGGCTACGAGTCTGAATTGAGCTTCGGTGTTTATGTAAAACTGCAGAGTAATAAATAACGAGGCAATAGCAAAACACAAGAAGACTGATCTGTATCTTAGTAGAGGATCTTCATTTTTCTATGGGAAAATTTTAATGAAAAATTCATCATTTTTTCTCAATTAATATTTCAAATTTTTAAACGTACTGACTAGCTCTATAGATAATTGCAAAACAGGATGACTTGTCCATAAACATTTGTGTGTGAAAAATGTGTTCTGTTTGTTTTTGATGAAACTGCCACGAAAGCTTTTATTAGAAAATCAAAATTTGGGAAAATTCGGACCAACTCCATTTTTTACTTTGCTGCAACATCAGCCTTTTAAACTGACAAGAAGATGAGACGTCAGGTGGACATGAACAGTCAAAATAAATGAGAACAGCACTTCAGCACTTAAGGTGAGCTTTCATTCCTCAAAGCACTTTACAAACAAGTCCCTCAAGTCCCCTGTGTGGTAGGTCAGAATTATTAACTCTACTTAACTGAGGGCACCAGATGTTAATTGACTGTCACACAGTGACAAGTTAGAACTCATAATGTCCAGATTCCCTATCCCACATTTAAAAGGCCATGTTTCTTCTCACTTAGTTTAGATCGGGGTCGTCAATTATTTTTTGTCAAGATCCAAATTTCTTGTTCAAGGTATAGTCGAGATCTCGACTTCAGAGAAAATAACAACAATAAAAAAAAAACCAACCCAACAACAATAATGCTAATATTAAGTTAGTAAAAATATTCTGGGGTCTGTTCAGAAGCATCTGAGGGTCGTGATTTGGCATGCGGTCTGCTATCGACTACCCCTGCTCTAGCTCACGGCTTTATATGAAAACTGGCAGTTAGGAGTGATGCGAAGGGGAAGTGTTAGAGACGTTTGCCCTGCAAAGGAAAACAAAGTGGTTATGAATAGTACTAGGAAGAGGTGTGTGTATTGTGCACACTTCTATCAAGTCAGGGTCTCTGGGGAACCATGTGGAGGAAGGACTCGTTGCTTCCTCTTTCCGCCCAGGAGGAGCCAAGTTTCTCTTCTTCCCCCCCCCCCCATCACATCAGGATCTCTGAGGGCTTGTGTGGGGAACAGGTCTCAGTTCCTCCAAGAAGGTGACACATCCGTGAGGCTGAAGCTGCGAGCCCCGGTGGGACTGAAGCCCCGAGTTCTGGCATGCCCCGCGGTCCACTGAAAAGTCTCTGGTGGTCCGGATTTGGACCACGGGCAACCTATTGGCTACCCCAGTTAGATCTTTGTCTCTCAACATTCTGTTGAACATCATCAGATGGATCCTCTATAGAGACGATGAGGAGACAGAAAATCCCACAGGGAATTACTTCTGGCTGCTGCAGGACTATACAGAGCTTTGAATCATGCAGAATGCCATTCATTGAGGGGTGTGTGGGTGGGCATGTGGGTGAGTGAGATTGACAAGATAAATGCTGGGTTTTCATATTTCTTCTTGAGATAGCATATTAGTAGCACTTTATAGGAAACGGATAATTTCCTCTTTCTCTATCTGGCAGACTGTGCACTACATTCAGGCAAAGATATAAACAATATTCCCATCACAAAATAATGGAATCGTAGGATTGGAAGGGACCTTGAGAGGTCACCTAGTGCAGTCCTCTACACTCATGGCAGGGCTAAGTATTATCTAGACCATTCCTGGCAGGTGTTTGTCTAACCTGCTCCTAAAAATCTCCAATGATGAAGATTCCACAACATCCCTGGGCAATTTATTCCAGTGTTTAACCACCCTGACAATTAGGAAGTTTTTCTAATCTCCAATTTAAACCGTCCTTGCTGCAATTTAAGCCCATTGCTTCTTGTCCTATCCTCAGAGGTTAATGAGAACAATTTATCTCCCTCCTCCTTGTAACATTCTTTTATGTAATTGAAAACCATTATCATGTCCCCTTTCATTCCTCTCTTCCGCATCACTAAACAAACCCATTTTTTTCAATTTTCCCTCACAGGTCATGTTTTCTAGACCTTTAATCATTTTTGTTGCTCTTCTCTGGACTTCCTCCAGTTTGTCCACATCTTTCCTGAAATGTGGCACCCAGAACTGGACAAAATGCTCCAGCTGAGGCGTAATCAGCGTGAAGTAGAGTGAAAGAATTATGGTACTTCTTGTGTCTTGCTTACAACCCTCCTGCTAATACATCCTAGACTGATGTTTGCTTTTTTTTTTTTCAACAGTGTTACACTGTTGACTCATATGTAACTTGTGATTCACTATGACCCTCAGATCCCTTTCTGTAGTACTCCATCCTAGGCAGTCATTTCCCATTTTGTACGGGTGCATCTGACTGTTCCTTCCTAAGTGGAAGGATTTGTCCCTATTGAATTTCATCCTATTTATTTCAGACCATTTCTCCAGTTTGTCCAGATCATTTTGAATTTTAATCCTATCCTCCAAAGCACTTGCAATGCCATTAGATAAATCATTGATGAAGATATTGAACAGAACTGGACCCAGAACTGATCCGGCTGGACCCCACTTGATATGCCCTTCCAGCATGACTGTGAACCACTGATAACTACTCCCTGGGAACAGCTTTCCAACTATTTATGCATCCACCTTATAGTAGTTCCATCTAGGTTGCATTTCCCTAGTTTGTTTATGAGAAGGTCATGCAAGACAGTATCAAAAGCTTTACTTAAAGTGGAGATATACCACTTCTACCGCATCTCCCCATCTACAAGCCTTGTTATCCCATCAAAGAAAGCTGTCAGGTTGGTTTGACATGATTTGTTCTTGACAAATCCATGCTGTTACTTATCACTGTATTATCTTCTAGGTGTTTGCAAATTGATTGCTTAATTATTTGCTCCATTATCTTTTCGGGTACACAAGTTAAGCTGTCTGGTCTGTAATTCCCTGGGTTGGCCTTATTTCCCTTTTTATAGATGGGCACTAGATTTGCCCTTTTCCAGTCCTCCGGAATGTCTCCTGTCTTCCATGACTTTTGGAAGATAATCGCTAATGGCTCAGATATCTCCTCTGTCAGCTCCTTGAGTATTCTAGGAGGCATTTCATCAGGTCCTGATGACTTGCAGACATCTAACTCGTCTAAGTAATTTTTAACTTGTTGTTTCCCTATATTAGCCTCTGATGCTACCTCATTTTCACTGACAATCACTATGTTAGACGTCCAATCACTACTAACCTTTTGGTAAAAACTGAAACAAAAAAGTCATTTAGTACGTCTGCCATTTCCACATTTTCTGTTATTGTTCTCCCCCCTCCCATTTCCCTCCTGTCCTCAGTCTTCCTCTTGTGTCTAATGTATTTGTAGAATGTTTTCTTTCCACCCTTTATGTCTCTAGTTCATTTAATCCCATTTGTGTCTTGGCCTTTCTAATTTTGTGCCTACATACTTGTGGGTTTTTTTATATTCCTCCTTTGTCCTTTGACTTAGTTTCCACTTTTTGAGTTTCAGGTCACTGAGACCAGGATGGTCTCTTTCCATACTTCCTATCTTTCCTATGCAGTGGGATAGTTTGCTCTTGTGCCCTTAATAATGTCTCTATGAAAAACTGCCAACTCTCTTGAATTGTTTCTCCCTTAGACTTGCTTCCCGTGGGATCTTACCTACCAATTCTCGGAGTTCACTAAAGTCTGCCATCTTGAAATCCATTATTTTTATTGTGCTGTTTTCCCTCCTATCATTTCTTAGAATCATGAACTCGACCATTTCATGGTCACTTTCACCTAAGCTGCCTTCCACTTTCAAATTCTCAAGCACTTCTTCCCCGTTTATCAAAATCAAATCTAGACCCACCTCTCCCCTTGTAGATTTCTCCACCTTCTGAAATAAAATTCTGGAGCTGGTGCAGAAATGAATTTCAGATGGGATTTTGCTGGAGTGGCATATTTCTCTGGGCCTGACCTTCCAATGATGTCAGTGGACTTTGGATCAGGCCATAAATTGCTGACTGGGTTATCACATTTTGCGAAATGTGCAGCCTTTTACATTGCAGGAGACATATTTCTGTGCTGATTGTAATTTTAAATAATTATTAGGTCACCAAGACCTGAGAACAAGCGTTAAAAAAAATGAAAATGCAAATCAATAAATACACAAAGGCTCAGCATTCTGAATGGAATTCAAGCTGTGAGGTGTGTGATCCTTGTCTGAGGATGTTCTCAGAGGTGATGGAAAAATACAACATGAATTTTCCATTGGAGGAAATGGCATTTTAAGGAGTGAACTAATTATCTGAGGCAAAACAAAACCTTCTCTCACTCAGGAACACTGAAGCTGATAAACTGTTGCCTTAGCAACCCGAGGAAAGAAAGTCACAGAAACCCCATTTCCGTCCTGTCTGATGGAGGAATCAATTCATAATTATTCCAGTGAATGCTGGAAAGTTTTGCCAATTAAAAACTAGCCACCTTGGCATCAGTTAAGTGAGTCCCAGTTCAAAGAGTTCAGGGAGCAGGGCAGAAATGCCAAACCCATGGAAAAAACGAAGAAATTGGGCTTGGTTTTGGCTTAATTGCCTGTTGGCTAGTTTTTGGCTTGTAGCTTGTTGCTTGTTTGACTTGTAGCTTGTTGTAGTTTGTTGCTTCTTTTTTTTTTATCGGCTCCCGGCAAGCAGGGGCAAAGGGGGAGAGAGAGTCAGGGGTGCACAGCGGGCCCACCACAGTCCCAGAATGCACGCCAGGGGGATCTAGTTATATAGAGTGTTGGGGTTCTTAGGGATTGGCTTGTTTTGAAATGGGATTAGCTTGATTTTTGGCTTATTGTGAAAGTCGGGGAGCTTATTTACCACGTGACAGTTAGCAACCGTGAAGCAGGGATTGGTGTGGTGCATAATGGATAGGAGCCCATAGCATAAGTTGATGAAGCATAGTATATAGTTAAGAACCCTCTGATAGGGAAAACCGTCTATGGTAGCTGATTGGATTTGTTATTACAAATAATTCCCATTTCATCAGCTTTCATGATGTTGGGAAATCAGGGTTGTGAAGAGGTTAGCTTACATTTATTTCTAGTGGGAGGAGAAACACTAGGGAATGCAGGAGTGCTACTGCCATAAGAAGAGAAAGAAAAGAAAATTAGTTTAGCAACTATAGTATGATTTCATAGGGCAGGTCTATACTATGGGGTTAAGTCGACCTAAGTTATGGAACATACCATAGGTCGACTTATTGCAGTGTCTACACCATGCTGGGTCGACAGGAGTAACTCTCCTGTCAACTTACCTTATGCTTCTCATTCTGGTGGAGTACCAGAGTTGATGGGAGAGTGATTGGTGGCCAATTTAGTGGGTCTTCACTAGACCCGCTAAATCGACCGCCAGTGGATTGATTTCTGCAGCATCGATCCACGGTAAGTGTAGACAAGCCCTAATAAATTAATATAGGCTTTGAGGTGCAGGGGTGCTTTAAGGGTACCCTCTTTCAGGCAGGACTAGTGTTTAAGTAATATTATTGAGGAAGCTGGGAGTCTCCTGTTTAGTCAGATGTATTTATTTAACTGCTATATTCATTGCTCATTGAAACACCTGGTGCATCTCTGGAGACACCACAGTGCATCATGGGAGATGTAGCCAAGCCATGAAGCCTAGCCCACAGAGAGAAATGAGAACAGGAGGCACCTAAACTACAACTCCCATGAGGCACTGCAGCATCTCAGGGAAACACACGTTAATGCTGAACCAAACTGAAACTTTTCAACACTTCCGAATAGTAATTTTTCTGACCTTAGTGTTCAGTGAAAAATTTTGATATTGTTATGAGTTGTGTGGAACTTGGTTATGGGTTCAATTAACACCCACCCAACTAAGGAAAAAGGAGTGTGTGAACCTTCCTTGGAGCTTTTGGCTGAGTACTGGTTTGGATAGGTGTGTTGGGGGGGAGTGGGATGAGTGGGCTGGGAAGGCAGAACTGAAATAGTTGGAAGCCAGAAAGAGAGAGAGAGAGAGACTAAAGGAGCATGTGAAATCTGACCCTGGAATTAACCTGAGGAGAGGCTTTTTTGGTCAGGGGTGCGGGCTGAAAAGGATGCTGTTGGTGCTGTGACCAAAAGGAGCTGTTTCCTCCTATTTGATTACTTCTGTGTTCAGAAACACAGGACTTTGTACATTCTTTATAAACAAAAACCAGACTCCATCAAGTCCTATTTCCAGCTGGAACATCCCAAGGGCCCTGAAACTTTAACTAGCCCCTCAGGTCAAAAAGGGGCAACAATATTTCCACTTTTCATCCTGATTTGGGATGAAAACAAATGTTAAAACATCAGAACTTCCCATGAGATGGAAATTCCAATTTTTGACCGACTCTCACTATTATTCACTTTTATAAGAATTGGGAGAACGGTAGCAGAAGGTATTGAGCAGGATTCACAACCTGTAGGCTGACAGGGACTGCCACATGATGGCTCCTTAAAACTGCCTGCTGCGATATTACAGGATGCCTTAAGCCTACTCACCTCAACAGCTTCTACCTCCTCATGGGTATTGCTCTTCCAGATACACCTCTACCCTGAGCAAAAAATTCTTACCGCGTTATAGGTGAAACTGCGTTATATCAAACTTGCTTTGATCCGCTGGAGTGCACAGCCCCGCCCCACCCCCGGAGCACTGCTTTACCGCGTTATATCCAAATTCGTGTTATATCGGGCCGCGTTATATCGGGGTAGAGGTGTATATACCGGGAAGTTGCTAGTAGAGAGCATATGGCAATGCACAGACCAACGACATCTGTGATATGATACAACACTGATGCGGAGCTGACCGAAGTCACAGCAAAAAATTTTTGCCACCATTTAACCCCTAACGTTGTCACCCAAACAGACGAGGGTTCAGGTCTGGCCAGCAAGAGAAGAGAACAGCCTTGTAGCCTGTGCGCTCTGGCTCCCACCAGTTGAGCACCTACCACATGGTGCACATCAGCCCTGGGTTATATGGTGTTGCCTTAGGTGACTCTGCACTGGAGTTGGTCAGTGTAGAAAAACAGTGCTCTAGTGGGGCTACATCACCGGCCCCAATATGTGTGACTACAACAGAGAGCCTCAAAATATGCAGCATTTGCCCAAGCTGCCACTTGCTTGAGTGTGACTGTTCTTCCCGTGACCTGGCAGAGAGCAATGATTGGGCATTCGCATGTGCTTGGATGTGGCAGGAAGCAGGATGAGGACACGACCAGAAGAAAAATGAATATTTATCAGGGCCGACAAGAGGGGGGGGGAAGCCGGTACAAATTACCGGGGCCCGGCGGTCTGGAAGGGGGGCCCGGGGCCTGGCTTCCCCGGCTTCGTCAGCCCCGTTTAGGGCTTCATCAGCCCTGTCTGCCCGTGCTGGGGGAGCCGAAAATTTTTTTTCACCGGGGCCCGAACCCGCTCTCAGTGGCCCTGATATTTATACAGACTGTGAGCTTGTCTCCGATGGAACCTGTCATAATTCCACACTGAACTTACTAGAGCCTGGATTTAGATCCCAATTACTTTTCTGGGCAGTTGGGGAACTTTTCCAGTTCATGTTGCAGTCCTGGGAAAGGCCCTTGCTAACAGCACTGTTGGTAAAAGATGGGCCGGATTCCCAGCTGCTGTAAAATAGCGCAACTCCACTGAAGTTAATGGCGCTACTCCAATTTAGGTCAGCTGAGGATCTGACCCACAAAATCGAATACAGATAGTGTAGCTCAATGCAACAAAGAAGGCATGGCGGCCTAGTTTAGCAGGGGGACATGTACACTGTTTCCCCCAACCAAGGGCCAGCAAATGCTAGCTAAGGACAGGTACCTACCATATAAGGTATAACGGGGCAGGAAAAAATCACAGAAAGAAGTTAAAAAAATTCTCTCTTTTACATCCCTTGAGTGTTGTCCAGAGTTGAATACAATATAGAACCTTAAAGGAGGAGCCTCCTTGTTCCAACAGGTGCCACTTTGATAGGGTGACCAGATGTCCCGTTTTTAATGGACAGTCCCGTTTTTTGGGACTTTTTCTTATATAGGTGCCTATGACTCCCCCTCCCCTTTTTCACAGTTGCTATCCGGTCACCCTACACTTTGAGAGATGTGCATCAGACCTCCACGAAAAGTGTTAATCCAACAAATTCTAAAGCAGACCCCCCACCCCGTCCTTGTTGGATCAAAGTTCCCTCTTTGTACAACTATCCTGTGAGCATTAAAGTCCATGATACCATCACTTAGTAGCAACCCTAGTATACACCCTTCCTTCTTCCCATGCCCTACAAAGCAGAAGAAACTACAAAGCTATGGCTGAACCTATTAAAGTAAGAATCTGCACGTTTGGATTTTCTCTGCAAGGCACCCACCCTTACTTAACATACCGGGCGGAAAAAAGCCAGTCAAACAGAAACCTTACAAGACAGTATTAAGCTAGCCATGTGACATTGCCAACCCAAAAGCTTGCATCTAATCCCTGTCAAACTGAGTGACAAAAATCTTAATGTTACACCTAATTGGTAAATGGCTTTATTTTCCCCTGAGAGATTAAAGTTGTTGTTTTTTTTAAAGTGAGACTGCTGTAAGAGTTGAATTAGCACAAGAGGGTTCTTCGGGTTTCTTGTCCCCATAAATTGGCCACAACTTTGAGCCTAATAAAATCAGCTTTGTTTGGTTATTGATGCTAAAGTTCCTCAGTAGTTCTGCAAATGGTGGAGTTCTGCCAGCCTTAGGAGTCAGCAGCAATCGACTCACATATACTAAGCCTTGCGAGAAGGAGAACTCTTAAGAGTGTCAACAAAATACGTCTTCTGCACAGCTGTCTGAGAGCTGAGTCTATTCTGTTCTGGGAAGCCTCTCCTGGATAAATGAGAACTCAAGACTTCAATTCCTTCTCTCCTCAGTGCAGTCCAGGATTCTCCTTGCATTAAGAGGACCAGAACAGAAGAAACCTATGCCCTTTGCCTGAACAATTTGCAAGCAAGAAAAGGGACTAAATGCATCAGAGGAATATGAAGAAATTGCTTTGAAGCTGCAGGGGAGATGGGAGGATAAGCAGAACTAGAGAGTTTGCTCAGATTCAGTTGGAGGGGATCTCAGCAATGTCACAAGAGAGATCATCTCTAAAGACAGCAGCAGGGAAGTTGATAAACTCCAGTCAGAATTATTATTATTTTTATTTATTTTTTTAATTTTTTAATTTTTTTTTATATTTTTTTTTTATTTTTTTTATTTATCATTGGGATTAAGGGAGTATGACATTTTTCAGAATGATGATCTAGGTTGCTAATTCCACCAGTCCAAATTGGGCATAAATAATAAATACACAAGAAAGGAAACCATTGCTATTCTCCATGTACTGCTAAAAAGGTGACAGTATTAAGAGATAATGGTATTCATAAATTTCACACAGATGCCATCAGGTTTTCCAAACACTGAAGGAGGTTGAGGGTTGTAGGAGCAAGTGACCTCCTGGTCTCTTCTCTTTCTGAGAATAAGCTATTAGTATGAATGTGTAGATCCGTTTAATTAGCTCTGACAAAGCTAGTGTGACAGCAATTAATTGCATTGAAGAGCCTCAGATGAAAGTGCTTCTCTGCTGAAATCCTCGCATAGCAGTGGTGAGCTATAAAAAGACAAAAAAATCTGGGTAGGCCGAAATGGAAGGATCTGTAGACCCAGCTGTCCCATGCAGTGGCTTGTTGTAAAGACCACATCCCATTCTGTCTGCTCTGCATTGTACTGGCTCATGCCTTTCCACTGGGAGCCCTTGAAGCAGGGACTCTTAGCTGGTTGCTACTATTCATTTTTTATTGATTTTGACCCAAATTTTGGACAACTGAAATACATGAACATACTCATTATGTTAAGAAAATCCAGCATATTACATTAGGTAGATGTGTTTATATTAATAACAAATTAGTCTAAGTGTAAATGCAAGGATGTCTGTTAAAGTAAGGCAATGTAGTGGGAGATACACACACGTGTACTGGTAACGTATAGTTCATTAAATAAACCATAGTATTAAACTACTTTGACTGTCAGTATTCTTACTTTTCTCTATTTGATACTTTGTTTCTGTCCTGCCATCCCAATATTAAAGCTGAGATTTACCCAGAAAACAGATAAATTAATTTTTTGCACCGATTTTCATCTGTTTTTAAATTTTTATACTAAACATTGATAAATTCCTGGGAAATTTTAACAAAATAAAAACTGAAACTGAAGGGCTTTGTGCTTAATTAATAACCAGTCTTCATCTTGAACTTCAATGCAGCAATAATGGCAGCAACTGAAAATAAGAAATAAAGAGGTGTCTCTTTGACTGGACATGCACATTTGGCTACAAAGCCCAGAGGCCAGTTACATTCTGTTCTATCACAACTTCCCTCTGTAAATTATTTGAATCTTTCACATTAAACAATTTTCCCTATAACAGCTTAAGAATGGAGAACATATTCAGGAGTCCAGTAAGTTTTATACTCCTAAAGATGAAAGTGTTTTGTTTGTACCTGCAGTATAAACTTTCCCTTTTACTTTTGTGTTTATCAAATGGCTGCAAAGAAATAAATTGTTTTGAGAACCTGGATCTAGTAAATAAACCTCACACCTCACTCCCTATGCACTGAAACAATCTCTTAAATAGCACTTCACTTCCACAATTACATCCCTTGAATTGTTCAACATTTTCTTTGTGCATCTCCTTTAATCAAACAGCTATTACCCCCAATGGAGTCCTTCCTCTTCTGAGAATCTGCTTGGAAAGGACATTAGAAAATCCTTATGATTATATAATCATGTCACATTTGTTATCCTTGACAAAGACTAGGCTGAGATACGGCATTTGATAAACACTGGCAGAAAGCTAACCTCTATAATGGTCCATGTACTTGGGATTGCTACATTACAGTGTGCATCACAAATGCTTGTTTTAAGAAGGCCAATGAAGTTCTTATTAAAAAAAGAATTTTTTTTATAGAGCAAATATATCTGCCTAGTTGTTTTGATTGCTTACTTCTTTCTGGTCCCTATACTCATTCTAGAAATGCAATTGTTCTGCGGGACCAATGGGAATAGAGTAATTGTAGTGTTTGTTTTCTGAGAGTTGTCAATGTCTATTTTGCCAACTGGCACAAATCCATATCCTTTCCATATGGAGCTGAACAATGTGATCCAACTAGCAAAACAGTATTCATTTCAGGCGGCCACAGAAATCCTACTTCCAGACTTACCAGGGATTGTGGCAAATGAAAAGTTTAGGTTGATAACATCTGTTCTGTGGTCAAATGATTAGAGATTCCTCTAGTCAGTTTCATAATAACTTCAATATAGTTTATATATTGTAGAACTCATTTAACCTATAGCACTATACACATTACATGAACTCCATAATACCTTCTGTCCATGAATAAGAATTTATTATCCCTGATCCTTGGGTCCGGTCAAACTGAGGTTGGTATAGGGCCAAATGGGTCTTCACAAAGGTAACAATATGCCAAATTTGTAGAGCTGGGGAAAAAATTTCTATGGAAGAATTTTTTTTGGTGAAAAATGCAGATTCAGAGACACCAAAATGTTTTGCAAATTTGCATTAATTTTGACAAATTGTTTTGGGGAAAAAATTCAGAAAAATTATTTCATTTTGACATTTTTGAAATGAAACTTTTGTTTTTTTTCTATTTTAACTGACTCTGCATTTCAAAATTTCCTTTAATTTTATTTTAAAAAGGAAAAGAGTTTTAAAAAACCCTGAAACTGAAATAATTTTTTAAAATTTTTGATTTGCTGAAAATTTAGAAAGAAATTGTTTTAAGTTCAACCCAAAACTATTTCTGACACCCCACCAACTTTTTGGAATTGCTAGTGAACAAAAATACCTGTTCTTTCCCCAGTTCTACAAATTTGTGCTTCTATAATGCCTGGGCCTGCTGGTGGCCAGCTTGGCTTCTGGTGTAAGTTAGAGCAGCCTTATGGTTGCTTTAACATATGGTGGCTGTTAACAGAGTCCAAAGGTCTAACTGGAGATTGTCAGAGAAGAGCAGCGATCCAGCCACACATACTGCCTGTTCTGGAGCATACCATGCTGGGTGATATCCCCATTTGGGATAGCTTTACAGTTTCCTTGCACTGAAGAAGCAGTGCAAAAGGGACCGAGTGGGAGACAGGATTTGGTTTCTAATTTTTCTCTATGAAATATGCAGTCCTGTTCTTGATATGTAGGGTTTATGTGGACAGCGGGATGGGAGATGGGCAAGTTCTTGGTTCTCTTTAATTTAGCTGTCAAGCATTGTTCACTGTATGAAAAGTAACTCATTCCTCCAAAGTGCTTGATGAATCAAGTTGCTGCAGGCTGCCATTTTATTGGAAATCTGACAGCACAAAGGTATTCAAAGAAACATTTTTTTTTCTTGAGGATCTTAAGGTCAACAGTGCTATCAGCTGCTTCATTTTGTAAGTTGTCAGTCAATAATTCAGCTGGAGAGAATCCACTACTTACCAGGCAGCCTCTGAAACTAATTTCTGTGTCTGTAAGTGAGCAGGGGAGGGGTAGGATAGGTTAGGGGAAGGTGGAAAGTAGAGCTTCACCTCTTCCCCACCCCCACCCCCCACTTATGCTCCTAGACTGATCCACCAAACAAAAAACTCCTTTGCAAAGAGATTATTTTCAGCCTCCAATTTCAGCCCATTCACAAAATGACATCATAGAACAACAATGAACCACTGATAAAGATGACGGGTGGAATCAACACTATGAATATCTTGGGATATAATTGGGAATGGACAAATAAATACGTTGATTCTTCTGTTGTGGTGCTCTGCTCTATCCAATGTTGATAACAGTTGGCTGCATGCTTGTGTTCCCCCTGTGCGCTGCCCTGGCTCTGCACAGGTTGCTGACACAGCAGACCCCAAGAGAACCCCCAATGACCACAAACTCCGTTAAGGTACGAAGGCACCCAGCCAGGTGTATTGCCAAATGAAACACAGTCTCTAGCTCCCTGGGTCAGATGTCTACAGTTCTGCTAGTACATATGTGCTCCCTGACGATGGACGGAGCTCAGTCATTGGCGGGACACTCCACTGCCCCCTGGGCTGGACAAAGACACCGCCCCAGGGATGCATTCTTATACACAGGTACAAACTAGTTACACATCACTCCTGACGTATTGAGGTACAACCCCTCTACGTAGCAAGGTGCCGCCTCTCAGCTTGTACATGTTGGTTCGAACAAAACAACTCTATCCATCATATTACCCTTTTGCCCCTGTCTTTAGGATGGGTCAGCTTGTTCCTTGTTATGTGTGTGGAATATGCAAGTATAGGAGTGTTCTGATATCTCGAGTGGCCAGTACCTTTTAGGTATGTGTAGTTTTGCAACATCAGCCCTTTCTTTGCCAGCTTCTGTGAGCAGGGCCTGCCTCTGGCTCACAGCTTAACTTTGCTTTATGTTAACAAAGTCTTGACCATTACTTTAGTTCAGGCCTTAGGCCTCATACTGGGCCTCTGATAAGGGTTTATGTTTCAGGGCCTCATATTACTACAATTCTTGTTCACATCCTTCTCTCTCTTCTGAGGGTGCCTGTCGTTATAGCACAGGAGTGCCAACTGCATTAATTAAATGACATAACACAGCTATGTGATTAGTTTCTCTGCTCCACCTTTGGTTAATGAGTGTGTATCTATATAACTGTGCAGGAAGAAACTACCTTGGAAAAGGAAGGAGTCATCAGGTCTTATTGCACTGGGCTGAACAGATCGTGGTCAGGAAGGAATTTCCCCCCTGGCATCTTATGTTTTTTTGTTTCATTTGTCTCGGGGATGCTCTGATAGGCTCAAGTGAGTAATCATCTTTGGGCTTCTCTTTCCTCTCATCATCTTCACCCTTTTCTTGTCAGTTGTCATATTTCTGAAGTTCCTGAACTACCATGAGTGTGATGGTGATGAATATGCCCTGGGGAACAACTATTTTATAAAGGGTTTTGTTTAACATGGAACCAAAAGGATCTGGCTTCTTCCCTATACACTGCTTTCTCCACTCTGCAAAGATAACCCCAGCCTTAAAATGTGCAGAAACCAGGCAGATTAAACAAGGACCAAAGGAGCGTAGCTGGCAGTCATAGGTATGTGAGGACGGGAGGAATTTTATTACATTTCTAGTTAATGAGATCACAATATTCAGAAAGCATGATTGTCATTGAACCTGTTGCAGCACTTAAGAAAAGATCCAGTGAAGCCTGTGCTTAGATACGAGAACTAAATAATAAATGAAATAAGGCGCCTTTGCTTTGCTTTCCTCAGCTGTCAAGTCCCCAGTGACATGAATCAGTTTATAAAGAGCTGACAGGGATTAGTTTTTAAAACCTGTGTAAGGTTTATTCTGAGCAAGGACATGAAGAAATGACCAAAGCTTAAATTAACAGTAGCCTTGCAAATATGGAATTAGTAGAGAAGTATGCAATGTTCAGCAGAAAGCATGTGTGGTTCATGAACAGCTCATGATCTGTGTAGAGATCGGTTATCACAAGACAGATATTAATAAATCAGTCACAGAGTGTGTGACATGATGCAGAATAGAAGGTGCATGCAGCAGTCTGTTTTAAAATGTGTATATAAGCTGATTCATAATTTTGTACTTTGCATGTGTGGTGTACCCTGTACCCACCCCCCTACATGAGAGTCTGATCAGCTCCATGTAGTTCTACTATATGCCAATACAGAAACCCAAGAGATGGGTTTGGAGTTGAGCTGAGTTCTTGGGAACCAAGAGGTTAAGGTCTCAGAGGGATCCCAACAAGCTGAAAGTCAAGGTTCTGCTAAGGTCAGGAAGCTGACAAGTGACTGGTAAGTGTCTTTCCAGTCTATGTATGAGATATCCTGAACTGTGACACTTTCCCACCTGCCGATGCTAATACAAATCTAGCAGCTGTCTCGTGATATACATTGAACATGTGGTTTTCTGGCTTCTCAGCTCACAAATCATCATTATCTTGTGTATCCATTTGATAGTTTCCATAGTGAATGCAGCAGAGTAGGCTGAAGAAAGTTGTGGGGTTCATTAATGATTGCATGGCAACTTCCAGTTCAGGCAACTGAATTCTGTTTAACGTAAATGGCCTCTGCAGTTTTCTTTGCCTATAGCTTTTTGCCCAATTTGCTGTCCTGCCACTCCTAGGTAGCATTACCATGCACTGTTAGATGCCGCTTTGCACCCCAAGAGTTGGCAGCATTTCACTGATGGATGAAGTCATCCTTATATATCTCCCTTACCTAGCTCATAAAAGTATTGCAAGACTTAATAAACAACGGTAAGGCTCTCTGAGATTCACAGTGCAGGATCTTGGAAGGGCTGATGAAATTAGAGTCCCTTAAAAACAAAACAAATGTAAAAGCACAGAGAAAAACTCATTATTTATCATTTATATTATGGGTTTGGAGTCTGATTGTTCTATATAACCTTATAGTCAGTGACAGTCTCTTCCCAAAAAGTTGCCTCTGCCTGTATCTGCATCCTTATTCTATCCTCACAGTCTGATTTCTTTATTTAATCAGCAGAAAAAGTGTGGTTTATGCTATAAAAATAAATAAATAAAATAAATTAATGGAGATATCCTATCTCCTAGAACTGGAAGGGAGCCTGAAAGGTCATGGAGTCCAGCCCCTTGCCTTCACTAGCGGGACTAAGTACTGATTTTGCCCCAGATCCCTAAGTGGCCCCCTCAAGGATTGAACTCACAATGCTGGGTTTAGTAGGCTAATGCTCAAACCACTGAGCTACCCCCAATACTACAGAAAAATTATACCCGCAGAAGAGCAAACAGCACCCAGTTTTACCATATCTACTGTCCCCCAATTACCAGTAAAATTCCAGCTCCAGAATCCTTATTCCCTTTGCAAGTTTGGCTGGCATTTGTGTCATGTCAGGCTGAGCTTATGGTGCTGAGAAGTTTTCAGTACCATTTAGCATGGGAGGCATTACCGGAAAACGAATAAGCAGGATTCAAGATATTTTTCTGATCCTTGCCCCAATTTAGAACACCAGCGAAGAGACGGCATCATCCCCAGAGGAGAATGGAGTTAACAAAGCTGTCCAAAGGAAGAGAGAAATGGCAGATAATGAAGCCAATATAAAGAAATTTGTTTGAATAAAAAAGCAGTAAAAAAGCAGTAAAAAATGCACTTAATTAGCTAATGCACTGAATTCTGATGCACATGTTTTCTGTGTCCCTTTATTCAAGCTTAAAATGAGGAAAATACTGGGAGTTTCTCAGGCAGAGTAAAGTGGTGACTGCAGAGAAATGAAATCTAACATTGGACATATGGGAGGCTACAAAAATATCCTCTGGAATGGATTTTTCAAATTCCAGGCCAAATGGGAGTTTGGACTGAGTGAGATCTGCAGGATGTGACCTTCTCATTTATTATGATTTACATGACAGCAGCCCCTAGAAGCAATAACTAAGAATAGGGTCCCATTGCCCTACGCACTGTATAAACACAGTGAGACAGTCCCCGCCCCAAAGCGTTTACAATCTAAATAGACAAGACAGATCAAGGGAAAACACAGCAGGGCCAGGAGCAGAATGCAGGTGTCCTGGCTCCCACACCAGCATCCTATTCGCTAGACTGTGCAGCCTCTTAACTTGTCTAGGAATTTGGAAACTGTCATTGATCTAGGTAGGCTATTAAGAACATGAGGCTGGGAGGCTAGCAATTCCCTTACCGCTGTGAGCTCATTAATTGGAACATTTCTTGTCACTGACAGCAGTGAGTCTGGGCAGACTGGTCAGCTGCAAAGAATTAGAATTGCAAAGGTGTGATAATTTGCAGCGTTAGAATGATTAAATCAACATGCTAACGGCATTATAAGTCGCCTGTGATATACACTCCCAGGGAGCTTCATGGAGCAGTGTTGTAATTTATTAGCCTGTTGTTTTGGAACACCTGAGGTCCCTCACACTTCAATTCTACCTGTGTCAGGTAGGTACTTATATTGTCCCCATCACCATAGTACCTGAGTGCTTCTCACTCTCACCTGTGCGAGGTAGGGCAGTGCTATTAGTCCAGTTTTACAGAGGCGGGAGCTGAGGCACAGGGAGAGACCAAAGGTCACACAGAGAGTCTGCAGTAAAACAGGGAATTGAACTCAGGTCTTCCAACTCCTTGGGTAGTGCTCTAACCACTGGACAATCCTTCCTCTCTTGAAGGCACTTGTCCTACTTCCAGATTATGGACCCCTTGAGAGCCATCCCTTGCTACTCAGAAGCAGCCCAAGTCTGGAAGCGATCATGTGTACAGAGGGAGATGGGCTGGAAATATCTCGTAAGTTGAGATCGCTGGTTTCATTCATGAACATAATTTAAAAATGATGACATGTTATTAACTTGTCATTGCACTCTGCATCCCAAGTAATGAGTATGTCTCACATGCCCAGATAAGCATCTCAGTCACTGATGCGTCACTTCTTCACTCTGGGCGTGATTTTCATTTACACTAAGGCCACTTTACATGACTCTGGTGATTAGAATCTGAATATTAGGCCCTCAGCAGTCCATCCTATTTTAAAACTAGGTAAAACAGCTGGCTCATAATAAGCAAATAGTTTGATCAGAAGAACATTGCATCCCCTTTTCAGGTTGAATTTGGGAAGCTGCAGTTTACAGAAACAGCTACAAGTTCATAATAGCTGGCTTGGCTCTGGGCACCACTTTTATGTTGGTGCAATCCTCCTAAAGCATCTTACTGTTATTGATAATCACAGCTTATTGCTTGCACATTTTAAGGGACTTTGATTCTTTAAAGATTCTGAGCTTCACATAGATCATGTGATGAGTGTAAAAAAAATGCAGGTTTCCAATGCCCCCATAAATCCGAGTTTAAGATGAAGACTCCTGCTGGCCAATTTAATAACCCTGAGCTTGAACTGAACACAAGCCAAATAGGTCTGAGGTTTTAAGGAAAAATATGAACATTAGAGGTATGAAAAATTATGAATGTTCATAGGAAAGTTTTCAGTGTTTCGTTTTGGACACATTCACCTTTCTGTATTGTGTTTTAATGCAAAAACATAAGAAGTGTCTGAACATTCCATTTTCAAGGCCACTTATTATTTGGGTCTGTTTTCTCTCAATAATAGCCTTATTTTTGCAGAGAGACCTACCTCCTGGGTTTGACTGGAAATGGATGGAAAAGCCCTCAAATAGCAAAGGAAGATCATTTCTGCAGTATCAAGACAGTTTTTTTTTGTTTTTTTTTTTTTACTACTCCCTCCCAAAAGGTGGAAAGTTCATTGTTTATCCAAGTCTCTTTTGGTCTGGAAACAATCAGATTTTTGGACCTTCTATGTCCTAGCCTGTACCTCAAACCTATAAAGGGCCTCCCATTATTAGTGGAAGAATCAGAAAAAAAAAAAGAACTTCCTGGAAAGTTATACGTATTTCTGCTTTGAATACCATGCAATGCACTTTTTATCACTTTTTACAATGATGTAACAGGACACTGATCAGAGGAAGAAGAGACCCTCCTCCTCTCCAATATGCTCCCCCAGTTCAAGCACTTTTGTGTTAGTTTAAATATGAAAAAAGAAAAAGTAATGTAAAAAGGATCCTGCCCCTTCTAAACCAAACACAAGCGCAATGTGGCTTCCTTCAGCCAAAGAACAGGTGTGTGGCATAGCAGCCTTCTGCCAAAACCAAAGAAAATGTTGGAAATATGGCTCATTTCACCCAAGCTCCAGAGTCAGTAAGACTTCCACTCCCCTCTCTGCCTAACCCACCTTCCTAAAGAACCTCTTCTTAATTTTCACTTCCAGAGTCAATTCTAGCATCTCACGCTTCATCTTTCTTATAGAGTGTGAGGTAAGGGGGATGGTAAATTAATTAATTCCTTACAGCTGGTCCAACTCTGTTATTTCCTCATCCCCTCCATTCAGGGGAGACAGCTGTGGTCCATGCGCCAAACAGAGGGAGGAGGTTAACCTTTTCCCTGCCAATCTTAACCCTCCCCGCCCCCCGCCACAATGTCTGACCTGAGTGAAGAAGGGAAAAGTTGATCTTAGCAATAAAATTGCTTTTTCCGGTTGCTGAAATTTAGGTGGTTGGGTTTTGGGTTTTTTTTTTTCCTTCTCCATTTCACATATATATGCTGTAATATTTCACCTTCAGTATGTCTGTATGCTATATTACCTTATTAATAGCTTCCTAGGTACTACCAATATATATATACATATATATATATATACACATATATATATAAAAAGCTGCTTTACTGTGCACAAACTTCTCAGTGTAGACAAGGCCTAATACAGGCTCTATCTGAGTTGAAGCTGATTGGAGGAGTAAAGAGAAAGAAACTGGATAGGGCTAAAAGCAACCTGTACCACAGACAGTCTGGCAGACCTGGTTGAAATAATTTTTCATAATTTTTCATCAAAATGAAATTTCTGTGAGTTCTGCTGTTTGGAAGCCAACAGGTTTCATGGAGACATGTCATTATCCACACAACTTTCAATTGGAAGGTTTTTGGGTCGAGAGCATAGAGAGAAATTTGATTGCCATGTGGGAGACCCAGGTTCAAGCCACTGATTTGGAGTGAACCGGTATGAAAAATACTGCTCTAAGTCTGGAAGAGGAGGGACTTGAACCAGGATCCCCACCTCATAGGCCAGGGCCTTAACTGTACAGATTATAATTTAGAGAGGCTCCCTCATTAGGGACATACTATTATGAAAACAGGAATTTTGAGATGTGCCTTAGAAGCAGAGGGGGTTGAGAAAGAGGGTATCTATGGACAACAGTTCACCATGGAGGCTGTCTAGATTTTTTTTAATGGAAATTTTATTCCTTCCTCATTCACTGGTTTGTTGTTTAATGAACTCCAAGATCAACTAGCAGGCTACAGAGTGGGATATGCACCCCTTCGTCTCTCCGCCATAATTCCATTTTTGGTCTAGTTTTCATTCCAATGCCACACAAAAACCACATTTTGAACCCTCAAAAGTTGCTACGAAACAGACTTGTTGCCCTCTGCTGAGCTGAAGCCTCAAGTGGTTGCACATATTTTACTTCATTGCATATTTCAGTGGAGAAGGGAAATTTTCTAGAGCAGAATGTTTCACTTTTTATCAATTTGAAATGTTTTTGCCACTTACATTTCTCAGTAAATTATTCCAGCATGATTAAATAACAATGCTGTGTTAATTCATGCTGATTTTTGCATTGGAACCCTTAAAGGGATATATGCTATCCACATTGTTACCCAAATGTGTCTTTATATTTCAATGATACGATCCCCCAAGAAGGCAAAAGAAATAAAGACAAGTGAGATTGCTTTTTATATTTTCTTGGACTGTCTTTAAATTTTAATCTCCACTAACTGAGCATTGGTGGCTGAAAACATTTAAAATAATGCTTTGATTTAAAAGAAGGGTGCCACGTATTTGAACGTCAGAATAAATAACTCACCAGTTTGCAATAGGAAAATTAGAGAAAACAATAACCCTTATTTCTGCAGTACCAATAAATAAAGAAAAGAAAGCTACAAAAAAGTGCTCTGTTTTCCTGGCACTTCATTAGCAGTCAACTAAATCATATTGGGCAGACCCTTAGCTAGTGTAAATGGCCACAGCTATGTTGATTTCAATACCGCAATGGCAGTTTGCCCAGTAAGGTCCAGAGTATTACATAGTCACACTGATGCTATTGATGATGTAGTTGTACAAACAAAAGCCCTGATCCTGAACACATTTAAACACACACATGTACTCCTGCTGGTAGTGAGTATTGATTACCCATTGAAATCAATGGGACTGCTCGTGAGTAAAATTACACATGAGCTTCACTGTTTGCAGGATTGGGACCAAGGAAGTTAAGAAGAATCATGTTCCCTAAAGGGGAAAATAGAGGGAAACCAGAAAGTTTCACTGATAGAACATGGCATAACTGGGCATAATTTCAAGACAATTGGGTCGCAGTTGGCACATAATTAACAATTCTGCTGGTGTTGCACAACCCAGAGAAGACTCCCGTTTGGTCTCTCACAGTGCTGCTGTTCCTATGAGGTTGACAAGAATAAAATATTATTTCTGTGGCTAATCTACGCAGAAGCAACTCTAAATGCACAAAGAGCAGATCTTCTGAAAAGATGGTGCCAGAGGTGAATATCAGAGTACATTCATCACTTCTAGTGACTAGCTAAGAATTGTTACATAACAAATAAATAAAATGTAACTAGGCCTGCTGGAAAATTTTCCCTTGAGACTTCCCCCCTTGTTGAGACAATTGTAAGCTGCTCACAGATAATTCACGAACAGAAACGGAGGCCAAATTCATTGAATAAAATCATTCACTGCATATTATTCGCTCTGCTCTAAAAGCAGGTTGGAAGCAGCTCTGAATATGTAGGCTCCCTGTCATTAATACCATGGTAGCGCCGGGAGGCCTCCACCATGATCAGAGCCTCATTGTGCTTGGAGCTGTACAAAACACACCGAGTTCGCTCTTTGGGCAGGGACTTACATTCTAAATGGACATGACAGACAAAGGGTCAGTGGCAGAGCCCGTAAAAGACTGGTCCATAACAACCACAAGACACAAACCTAGCCCAGGATTAACTTAGCCTGGGGGCATCCCAACTAACACTGACTTTCCCACTTTCCACACTATGCCAGCAGCTAGGATGGTGTCTGATGCCCAAGGTCCAAGTCCCTGTACTGACTGCACTCCACTCTAGGATCACCCATTCTCTAACATGCTCTTCCCTGGGCTACAGATTTTTGCACCCAAGCCATGTCAGTGGCACAGCACAAGGTGCTCTACCCTGAGGATTTGTCAAGAACGCACAGCTGGCTGGATCGCCAATACTTCGTTACAAATTTCAGTGAAGTATATTGACTAGGGATGTCATGCCATCGAAGGTGGGGTCATGATACATTAACAGGACCTGAGGGGAAAGGATTCAGATGGGTTTGCAGCAGTCTCTCAGTGCAAGGGCAGCCAATTGCAGACTGTTCCTGCTTCCACCAGACTATAAACTGAAATTGAATTAAATCAGCAGAGTACAGACTTTCTGCAGTACCTTAATTTACTTCCTTAGTGAGTACGAGGGACATGTGATTAGTTAGTTTCTTTTGTATCTATGGCTGCCTTAATTTTGACATAAGAAGAAAAAGCAGCCACTGCTGTTGAAAGAATGTGTTTACTTGTAGCACAGTGATGTTTCCTGTCCCTTCCTTTTAATAGTTGCCACACAATTATTTCCCTTCTTTTCCCAAAGTAATTCTCCCAGAACAGATAAACATCTTTCCTTTGTTGCAACGAGCCTCTTTTATTATTTGCAGAGGGCTGATTGAAACTCCATTTCCTGATGACACCGGTCTGAACTCCACTAGTAACAAATTTACAATGGAAATGGGCTTGATGAGCTTCTTCATGGTGAAAAATAGAATGTGGCTGATGATAGTAATTATTGAAGCTGAGTCCTGGACTGATGTTTTCTCAGTTAGAACAATTTTGCTCGAGTAAAAGATTGACATTTATCAATGTGAAGTGCACTTGATAAAGTTGGTCATTTTCACTTGCGTCCCTAGTGACATATTTTATACAAACTACTTGAAACATTTAATTGAAGAGATGACACATTGCCTGTCCCCACGGGGCCCCTGCCTCATTCAGTGCGCAAGATGGACGTGCTCTAGGGAGCGTTCATGGTTGTGCAATGAAGGAGGCTGTTGTCGGTAAGACCCCTGCCTCAGTTATTGCAGAAGGTGTTAGAGCCTGCCCCCAGGAAGGTTCATTTGGTTTCCATAGGCCATTGTGGAACATCAGAGGACACAAGACTTTGTTGATTGCGTCCCCCTCCTTCCCAGTCCCTCCACTCGCTCCCCCCACAAAGAGGAGACATGGACTCGTCCCATCAGCTTGAACTCTGGGGGAAGGGAATAAAAATCCTGGACAAAAAAACCCCCAAACCTATCTTTATGCTGCTTGGACGCTAAGTGTGCATGTGCATTGTGGGTAAGCAGTAAGGTGCTATAAAGGTACCAGTTTAATAGCATTTTAAATGAAAGTTCTCCGTCTTTATACTGTGCCTGCTCCATGTATTGACAATAGCAGTTGACGTTTCCTGCCAACCTTGTTTATGAACAGAGGTTAAAAGACTTCTACCTAAATAAAGAAGCAGAGAAGCGTTTTAAGGCATATTTATGAAAAATGCCTAAATGCAACACCAGGGAGTGACAGTTAAAAAGGGTTTTCAGCACATTGCGGATCTTGGCTGCCATCAGTAATGTGATAAGATTTATGCCTGATTGACCTGCTCAGGGTGGTAAGAATGAGAAACCGTGTTTACCCAGGTGCAAAGGATTCAGCGAGATAATGATGTTCTCTGAAATAAATGATTGGCAAAGGAATCCAATTGCTTTCCAGACATTAAGACTTTGGGTTTTGGATCACATTACACTGGGGAATCCAATCAATCAGACCGTTGATTCGCCAGCAAAAGGGATTAGCATTAACCACCATGAGTGTTAATTAAAACTAAAGGGATAATCTCTTTAAGGCTGCCCAGAGTTTAATACTTAATTGACAACACTGCACTGCCAAGTGAGACATTGCTGAAAATTGTGTCCAATTCAGAGTTTTATAATAGCTAAGTATAATCAGGAGCTGAACCAGAACTGAATCACACACCGGACTTAGGAGAAAGTTGGCTGCAGATCCAAATCTAAACTCTGGTTCTGGATCTTCTCTAGTGTAAAACCTTGACTGTCTATTCTTTATTATATAGTTTCCTTGATAACTGATATTGGGTCTGATTATCATCTCTCAGGCTGGCTTTACACCAGTGTGATAATCATGTAATAATTATACCTCACTTTTATCCAGAGCTTTCCCAGTGATTTACAAAAGGAAGTAAGTATCAGTATTTCTATTTTACAGATTTGGAAACTGAGGCACGGAGCAGCAAAGTGATTTGCCCAAGGTCATCCTGCTGATCAGCCTTCGAGGCTGAAATAGAACTCAGGTCTCCTAAGCCAGAGCTCTATCCACTAGACAACACTGCCTCCCCAACTTAACTGCCTTCAGTGTAGGTAATGTAGACCTGAGTTCTATTCCCAGCTCTGCAACTGACCTGCTGGGTGCCCTTGGACAAAGGCACTTGCTTGCTCTGAGCCTCAGTTTCCCCATCTGTAAAATGGAAATACTGATTTTTTTTTCATTTGTAAATCACTTTGAGATCTATGGATGAAAAATGCTATCTAAGAGCTAGGTATTATTATTAATCCTGATTAGGGTTGTAAGCTTCTCACCAATCGTAAGAACATAGGAATAGCCACACTGGGTCAGAGCAAAGTTCCAAAGGAAGCAGTTCTGCAGAAAAGGACCTAGAGGTTACAGTGGACGAGAAGCTGGATATGAGTCAACGGTGTGCCCTTGTTGCCAGGAAGGCTAATGGCATTTTGGGCTGTATAAGTAGGGGCATTGCCAGCAAATCCAGGTATGTGATCATTCCCCTCTATTCGACATTGGTGAGGCCTCATCTGGAGTACTGTGTCCAGTTTTGGACCCCACAATACAAGAAGGATGTGGAAAAATTGGAAAGAGTCCAGCGGAGGGCAACAAAAATGATTAGGGGGCTGGAGCACATGACTTATGAGGAGAGGCTGACGGAACTGGGATTGTTTAGTCTGCAGAAGAGAAGAATGAGGGGGGATTTGATAGCTGCTTTTAACTACCTGAAAGGGGGTTCCAAAGAGAATGGATGGAGGCTGTTCTCAGTGGTAGCAGATGACAGAACAAGGAGTAATGGTCTCAAGTTGCAGTGGGGGAGGTTTAGGTTGGATATTAGGAAAAACTTTCACTCAGAGTGGTGAAGCACAGGAATGGGTTACCTAGGGAGGTGGTGGAATCTCCTTCCTTAAAAACCTCTAAGGTCAGGCTTGACAAAGCCCTGGCTGGGATGATTTAGTTGGGAATTGGTTCTGCTTTGACCAGGGGGTTGGACTAGATGACCTCCTGAGGTCCCTTCCAACCCTGATATTCTATGATTCCATGATTCCATCCAGCCCAGTATTCTGTCTTCTGACAGTGGCCAGTGCCAGATGCTTCAAAGGGAATGACCAGGAAAGATAATCAAGTTATCTATCCCGTCACCCATTCCCAGCTTCTGGAAAACAGAGGTTAGGGACATACCTGCCCATCCTGGATAATAGTCTAACAGCTCTGCACATGGAACTGCCACTGAAGCCAACAGGAGTTTAATCACACAGGATCAAGCCATAGGACTAAATCATCCAACAGCTTTTCGAGGTGGAGTGTTTTAACTCTGGGTCTAGCAATGAGAGTCCATCAGTGCCTGCTTTTCCTTGGATTTAAAGATGGGGGGAAAACTCCAATTCCAAAGCTTTTTGTTGGGGTTTCTGCTAAACAGCCAGTATTTCAAAAGCTGATCTGAATTTTTTAGGTCTACAGAACAGGACTGGAAATCTCAAAAGAAGAGACTCTCTTACAAGATTCCAATTCTGACCCAAGAGGACACAGATTTCCTCAGGACTCCAGACTGGCTGGTGGCTGCTTTTGTTCCTCTCTGGAAACAAGAAAGGAAAGAAAACTATATGTAAACTCAGAATCTTCATGTAAAAAGGTTTGATTCAAGTTCTAAAAATAGGTGACACTCTGTGGTGTTCCTGATCATGTTCACTTAATTCACATAACTAATTATTTGCTAGTCATACATGGTGCGAAAGTGATGGTAAAGCTTCATTCTGGAAGCAGCCCGTGAGACCATACCTGTCACATTATTAGGAGGTACTAGGCATTGGGAATGCAATGTGCACTTACAGCTGACCAAACCTCATTTCGCCGCACAGTACGAAGAATCACAGCACTGTGCATCTACCGCCTGTTAATCTGTATAATGACAAACTGAACAGGATGTCTCAGGGGCTGCCATCTATACACAGAAGTCATTAATGGCTCCAGCTTCCGTGAAAACTCCCCTGCTTTGGCCTGCCAGATTCTTTCCAACTCAGTAGTGCTTGGGAAAAAGAATTCTGTGTCTAATAATAAAGTGAAATAATTTTCTGGATGAGAGAATGACAAAAAACGTTAGCTGCAATGGGTGCAGACTATGTGAAGGGCTAAGAGGAAATTAAAGATACTAAATTACTTTCCCCAGACTACTGTCTGAGTCTTGGATTTTCCCCAATTCACACTGAACTTTTTAATGCAAAGCATTTTGATGATGAATCTTGTTTTACATATTTTCTCCCTGATGAAATAAGAGGCAATGCTCTGTGTATACCCGCAGCAAGCCAGGCCTACAGTGAGACAGCCATTTGTAGGTATCTTTAGTATCCCCTATTGCAGGGGAAGGTGGCACGCGAGCTGATTTTCAGTGGCACTCACACTGCCTGGGTCCTGGCCACTGGTCCAGGGGGGCGGGCTCTGCATTTTAAGTTAATTTTAAATTAAGCTTCTTAAACATTTTAAAAACCTTATTTACTTTACATACCATAACACTTTAGTTATATATTATAGAAAGACACGAAACCTTAAATTAGGGTGAATAAATGAAGACTCGGCACAGCACTTCTGAAAGGTTGCCAATCCCTGCCCTATTGGATGAGGTGGGCCTCGTCCAGAAGTCATGCGTGTTCAGGCTGATGTATGCAAACATTTTATGGCCACACATGAGCCATGTGCATGCAAAACAAATGCAGATACATACAGAGCACACCACACATATTTTGATCTATATACGTGCTGTACCATGCATGTATACAGGATGGAGGTATGTATGCATGCCCACTGGCTGACCAGGTAATTTCACAGTACCCTTCACTCACTACAGAGAAGGAACGGGTCACCATAGTTTTGCTAACCAATATTCCACTTGGTCGTTGTTCATTAATAGCCTGTACTAGAGACTAACAACAAAGAATTACACAAGCAGGTTTAACATTTAATTAATGGGCTATCCATCATTCCTTGAAAGAGTTTTACTTGCTGTCTAAGAAAAAGCTACGATTTGTATATTACATCAGCAGTGTTTAACTAAGGGTCAGTTCCACTAGGAATTTATCACATATTCATTTAATAAATTATCACAGTTTAAGACAAAATGTAGCAGATCACAGGGACATGGAGGGAAAGATCAGAGAGCTGAGATGGTGTGTTTACCTGTCCTGTCTGCAGGTCCGGCCGATTGCGTCTCCCACTGGCCACAGATCACTGCTCCGGACCAATGGGAGCTGCTGGAAGCAGCGGTCAGCAAGTCCCTCAGCCTGTGCCACTTCCAGCAGCTCCCATTGGCCCAGAGCAGCGATCCGTGGCCAGTGGGAGCCGCGATTGGCCGGACCTGTGGACGGGGCAGGTAAACAAACCAGCCCAGCCCACCAGGGACGACCCTTAGTTTGAGAAACCCTGGAGTACATGTATAAACTTTGTGGATGATACCAAGCTGGGAGGGATTGCTAGTGCTTTGGAGGATAGGATTAAAATTCAAAATGATCTGGACAAACTGGAGAAATGGTTTGAAGTAAATAGGATGAAATTCCATACAGGACAACTGCAAAGTACTCCCCTTAGGAAGGAACAATCAGATGCACTCATACAAAATGGGAAATGACTGCCTAGGAAGGAGCACTGCAGAAAGGGATCTGGGGTCATAGTGGATCACAAGCTAACTATGAGTCCAAAGTGTAACGCTGTTGCAAAAAAAGCGAACATCAGTCTAGGATGTATTAGCAGGAGGGTTGTAAGCAAGACTCAACTCTCTGCTGATTAGGCCTCAGCTGGAGCATTGTGTCCAGTTCTGGGCACCACATTTCAGGAACTATTTGGACAAACTGGAGAAAATACAGAGAAGAGGAACAAAAATGGTTAAAGGTCTAGAAGACATGACCTATGAGGGAAGATTGAAAGAATTGGGTTTGTTTAGTCTGGAGAAGAGAAGACTGAGAGGGGACATGAGAACAGTTTTCGAGTACATAAAAGGTTGTTACAAGGAGGAGGGAGGTAAACTGTTCTCTTTACCCTCTGAGAACAGGACAAGGAACAATGGGTTTAAATTGCAGCAAGGGTGGTTTAGATTGCAGATTAGGACAAACTTCCTGTCAGGGTGGTTAAGCACTGGAATAAATTGCTGAGGGAGACTGTGGAATCTCCATCATTGGAGATTTTTAAGAGCAGGTTAGACAAACACCTGACAGGGATTTTCTAGATTATTGGTCTGGAGCGGCGAACCGCGGCCAGTGGGAGCCAAGATTGGCTGAACCTGCAGACGCGGCAGGTAAACAAACCGGCCCGGCCCACCAGGGGCTTTCCCTGGACAAGCGGTGGACCAGCTTTGAGAACCCCTAGTCTAGATAATAGTTAGTCCTGCCATGAGTGCAGGGGACTGGACTAGAGACCTTTCAAGGTCCCTTCCAGTCCTATGATTCTGATTCCTCCTGCCCCACTCAAAGCATGGGGAGCCTGCCAGTGGTGGGAGGGGGTGTGGCTGAAGCCTGAATTGTTCAGGCAAATTTGGGCGGCCACTAGCTACAGCATCCTTCAGTTCGCTCTCCTACTCTTTCCATCCTTTCCAGATCTGCTGGGAGGGGCTCAGACATCAGAGGCTCTGGACTATCATGCCGATAAGGGGGAAAAAGTGGAAATGCTCACCGAATAACCGTAATTTGGGTAGTATTATTGGTTAAAAAGACAAGGATTACATCAGTGTGGACATGAGACACAATTAACTCTGTGCACCAGATCAAGAAGAAACATAGTAATTGACAGAGAGACCATTGTGTTTTAATTCACTTCCCCTTTGAAAAATGAGTGTTGGTGCTAATGAAAGGTAGCACTGTCCTTCATCACTGCAGCCCTGTTTCCCCCAGGAAAACAATACCACCGGCAGCAGCCCTGAAGCTGGTTATTTCATTTTTTTTTCCCCATTGAGGGCTTTCAGCTTGATGCACAGACTTGCAGAATTAGACATCTGGAATGATACCACTGGAAATTAGGGGCTCCAGATTTACACCAGGGTCATTCAGGGGTTGTTTGCATGCAGAGTTGCACCAGTTTAACTCAAGGTTTGACTGTAAAGAGATTGTAAAATCAGTGCGAAAGGCTGTGTGGACACGCTTATTTCACTTGAAATCAGGTTTATTTTGGCTTAGCTGAAATTGATTAAGAACTAAACCAATATAAGCCACAGGTCAAGTCTACATTAGAAACTACTGCCAATAGAGCAATCTCAGGTATGGGAGTGATTTTCATGCAACATTTCAATACTGGCAAAAGTGCTAGTGTAGACAGTTTTACCAGCTTTTGCCAATAGAGCACATTTCACTCACTGAACTGGTGTAATCTCTATTGTCAAAGGCACTTTTGCTTGTATTAGCTGCATCTACATTAGGAGGTGTTGTCAGTATAGCTATACAGGCTCATCTTTTCAATGTAGACAAAGCCTAAGTGTGTCCATACAGGAGCTTTGAACCAATTTAACCAGTTTAATAAACTGGTGCAAGATTGTATATAGAGAAGTCCTGCGAGTAGATCTGGCCCTTTGTTTTCTTGAGACGTGCGTTTTATTTAGTGTCACTCTTTGGCAGCACATAGCATCTCAGAGCCTTGTTAGGAAGGCTGGATTTGGACCTGGTTATTAAACCAAGTTGGCTAGGAAATCAACGTGAAGGCCAATTATTTCTTCTTCTGGCTCATTATCTGCTCTCACGTTTGCATCTGGCTGTGATGGCTGCTGCATGTTCCACTGGTACATGCAGAACATTCCTCACAATCTAGTAATTGATTAGTTGCTTTTTACTCATTTTAACACATCCACCTTCTTGCCATTATTTTGTCAACATGTAGGATCCTGCACTTGCTCAGATAATTGCTGTGGGAGCACCTGTTTCTCACTTGGCATTGTTTCCCCCATGTTAGGCTCCTGAGCACAATACACCAAGGAGCGTAAAGCAGTCATAAAAAACCAGGTGGGAAATGATGCATCGCTTCCAACACAGCATTCCCACTCTGCCCATGTTACCAACTCCAGCAAGTCACTCTCCCCCGGAGGTCCAGAAATGCCCATTTTAATTAGGTTCTTTCCAATTCCTGCTGCAGTTTCTGGGTTGTGAAAAGGGGTTGCAGCCACATCAGTAGATTGAACATCGTGCTGAGCAAAGCGAGGGCAGCTGTCTCGAGAGTTCTCCTTCCGCTAGGCACCTATCATCCCAAGATTGGAGAGGTCCTGCTTTGAGAACCAAACAAAGATCATAAAGGGTCTGGTGCTCTCAAATGCGGTGCCTGAGCTCTGATGGTGATGTCTTGGTTTCCATCAACCCTGTTTAAACCCAAGCACTCTAGTCTGCTGGGCTCTTATCATTTGATACTGCTACCCATCACCATAGTACTAAGCACCAGTCACATAAAATCAACAGCAAAATGCCTAGTGACTGGCCTGGTCCTCTGGTCTCCAAATCTGGGAGCTTTTTTGTGTTCATTATTTGTAAGCAGCAACCAAGGAAGGGGGTAATGTCTCCCAATTCCTTTATTCCCACCCCACCATCCCAGAGCAATCGATTTCTTTTCATTATGGGGAAAATGTTGACTTTTTTCCTCAGGCCGCAAATGCTCTTTGTGAATAATGTCATTTTATCAAAACTCCAAATTCCCTTCAAGAAAAAGTTTTGATGGAAAATTGTGAGCCAGTTCTAGTGATTTAACAAAAGGGGTTCATTTGTTGGGAAGGACATGGATGGGACTGAATCCAGCTTTTGTCCTCACCCAAAATTACTAAGCCGTTGTGATTTGTTCTATAAAATAAAAATAGAATCAGCTCCCGCTACAGAGAATTCTTTACCCTCTAGACGTGTTTATAATGTATCCGAACAATTTCTTGATTTTTGCTTTAACCTTTGCGTTACCCAACCCCTATTCACTCCCACTCTTCCTGATACTTCTTGGGCTCAATCCGCTGGTAACTGGGTAAAATGCTCTGGCCTGGTATGCAGGAAGTCAGACTAGCTGATACAATAGTCACTTCTTGCTTTCCAGTCTATGAATTAATCTATGACTATTCACTCCTGCCCCACACTTACCCCATTTCCATAGAGCAGGAGGCGGGGGGACACGACAGGGCTCAGGGAGCGTGCTGGCAGCAGGGGCTGTCTCAACTTGCCGATCTACTTAAAAAGGCCATGTTGTTATCCTATACGATCCCAAGGGAGGGATTATGTTTTACAATACGTTTACACAGTGCCTAGCTGATCTGGGCCTTGATTTCAGTCTCAAGGTGCTACTGTGATACCGATAATAGGCACAATAATAAATAGCTGTGACATTATCGTACATGGCTGCCTGCATACTTATCACAAGCAAGAAACTCTAGTTCAAATTCAGATCAGCCTCCTCTGTCATCAGAGAGATGAGATAAAACCCACACCTTTGATTTTCTTTAGCTGAACAAACTCTTGACGTGTTAGGAGATTTTAATTAGATTTTGCTTCACAGTAATTGCCGAACCTATGGCAACATAGCTGGAAATGAAGAGATCAGACCAAGACACAATATCCTCCTCCGAGAGAAATCTGTAACCCCAGCTTCACCCTTGTGGTGTGCCGTGCAGAGTGGTGTTTGGACAGAGGGGTTTAAATGCAATGACTCATTCATGTTGTCTTGCACTGGGACAGGGTATGTGGATGAAAGGGGCAAATAATTGAAAAAAAAAAAGAAAGAAAGAAAGACCATTACAGCAACAGGATGGTTAATTGAATCCTTCCTAAGGTCATTTCACTGGGGCCCCTGCTTGTGAGCAGAGGATGGGACACATAGGCAGAGGTTGAGTGTAAGTTTTAAGGACTGCAGCAGGTTGCCATATACTGATGCCGCTCCTAGCAGCAGCAGCCCATGTCAAACGCTCCTAGACTCTGCAAAGCTCTGCACATACACCACATGTGCGGGTGCAGAGGAGGCTGATCCTCTAGGCTGGATTGTTCCTTGCAATTTATAGAACAGAGCAGAGGTGCTAAAAGTCCCAGTGATGTTTTCCCAGGAGGGAACCAGAGGACATGAATCCTGCCTGCACTGAGGCCTTTTTGTGGGTGACAGTACATGGTTGGGGTCTGCATACTGGCCCTGATTCACAAAGTCCTTAAGCACTTGCTTTAGGTTAAGCACATTCCTAAGGGCTTTGATGAATCAAGGCCTCTGTAATCAAAGCAGTACCGACACAAAGAAGCTTCTTCCCAAACTGTCCCCTTTCTCTTGGCTGATTTCTATTCAGCTGCCTCAGTGATTCAACTCAAACGAGCAAAGCCCGGAGACAGGACTTTACTTACACAAACCTGAGCCTCTAGTCTTCTTGTAAGCAGGCTTATCCCACAGTTTTAGTCCATAGAGAAACATCTAGTATATGCCATCATGTGCCAGCAATGCCCCTCTGCCATGTACATTGGCCAAACTGGACAGCCTCCACGCAAAAGAATAAATGGACACAAATCAGACATCAAGAATTATAACATTAAAAGCCAGTCAGAGAACACTTCAACCTCCCTGGCCACTCAATTACAGACCTAAAAGTCACAATTATTCAACAAAAAAAACTTCAAAAAGACTCCAATGAGAAACTGCAGAACTGGAATTAATTTGCAAAATGGACACCATTAAATTAGGCTTGAATAAAGACTGGGAGTGGATGAGTCATTACAAAAACTAAAAACTATTTCCCCATGTTAATTTCCCCCGTACTGTTACTCACATTTTCTTGTCAACTGTTTGAAATGGGCCACCCTGATTATCACTACAAAAGTTTTTTTTCTCCTGCTGATGATAACCCACCTTAATTGATTAGTCTCAGTATACTTGGTAAGGCAACACTCATTTTTCCTCTGTGTGTGTGTATATATCTATATCTATCTATCTTCCTACTGTATTTTCCACTGCATGCATCCGATGAAGTGGGTTTTATGCCCAAATAAATTTGTTAGTCTCTAAGGTGCCACAAGGACTCCTCGTTCTTTTTGCTGATACAGCTACCCCTCTGAAATCTAGCCTTATGTGTCTCTCATATGTGAGTGACTGTCAGCTATTTGTCTTGCTGATTTGGAGCTAATGAGACTCACCTGATCTGACTGAGTCAGCAGGTAACTCTGCACTTCCACAACAAGTTCCTAGAGACCTGTCACAATGGCATTAAAGAGCTGCCAGTGCCTCTTATGCTTCAGCCATCCTAGGTGCAAAATTAAAGCAGGGACATCACATCAATTGTTTGCAGCCTTAAAACAGGAAATAAATTTTCAGCTATCCTCAATCCAAGCTACAATCTTGGGCCTCTAGTTTTGCACAGGCACCTGAGTACAGGTGTGTTATGTTCTTAAAATTTGGTGTTTGCTGTCCTGTGGCAGAAGAGAGTGGTATCTGAGAATGTACAATAACATTCTCATTCTGTAGCTTTCAGCATAGAAATACCTTGAAAATTCAAAGTACAAAGCTGGAAGCAGGTGCAATAGATAACAGTATCGAGATGGGAAAGCAGGACAAAATTCACAAGAAAGAGATCTAAGATGTAGAATGAGGGAGAGAAACAGTTTAAGGAGATGACGGTCTTTGATATCATTCTATTGTGTGAAATACAATACCCCCGACTGTACACCAATTAAGGTATAATTCCAGCATGAAACTCTAGTTACTCTGGCTTTTATTATTTATGCTGTCATTAGGATCCTTTGATAGAATTACAGCCTGATTATGTGCACTTGGAGAGTACATTATACCTTATTATATTATTATTAATTATTATTTACTGCCTATATAAATATTTGAGATCATACTTTTCTCACTGCAATACTTAGTGGTGACTTAGACACATGACTTGCAAGATTAATGGCTCTGAATCTTTTATGGAGATTATTCTTGTAATTATTATAATTATAATTCAGTACAAGGAACTATGTTAAGTGAACTTTAAGGTGCAAATGAGTACTCAGAAGTGAGGAAAATCCAGCATTAAGGCACACCCACCCAGTCTCAACTCTGTCCCTTCCAGTACATGCATATTTATAATCTATCATTAAATGATCACATATTTTTCAACTGGTAGAATCCAATTGCTTGATGGCATTTCCATCACATCTTTATACTTCCGGTAATTGAACTGTCATTGTGACACAATGACACTATTCTGTAATAGCCCAAATTAACTTTACTGAATTAAATTAACCCTAATTCAATCAGGGTTAACATTTTTTGGATACACTGTAGTAGAAATGCAAATATTTATGTATTATTGTGAGACTGTAGGGATCTTCTGTATCAGGAAGAGAAGATTAATGCAATCTCTGGTAGGTAGGAGGAAGTTCAAAGATCTTTATGGGACAATGTGTGTGAAATGGATTTCCTAGGAAGTAGCTTCGAATTTAGGAGAATGCAGAGTCTCCTCTCCAAAGCTAACCTTGTGAAGATATGCCCTGGGAAGAGAGATCTATTGTGTACTAATTACTGGCTTCTGCAAACTCCAGATCAACTCCACCTAATCTGTATAAAAGTGTGAACTAAACTTGTCATGAGGGTGCTTTGTAGCTGCAGCTGTGATGACATGGGGGTTTGAAGGCTTGGTCCTACCAGAATCAACCTTTGGATTGGTGGGTTCCTGGTGAATTTATTAGCATGGGAGTAGATTCTTTGATTGTTTTTAGTATGTTTTCTCTGTAGTGCTTTTTGCTTTAGAATAAAGTCAGCTTGCTTAGAAAGATCTGTGTGGCACTTAGATCTGTTGACAATCATTCTGTTCTCCGGGTCTGAAGAGAAAGCAAGCAGGTGTGTTTGGGCAACCTATCTGTGCTGGGAAATATGCAATGAAGGCAGGGAACTACGCAGCCTGCAAATAGCCAGGTCAGCGGGGAGAGAGATGCAGAACTCCCTCCAGGAAGGAATCAGCTAGGGAGCTGGGAGTGGGTGCCCTTGCTGAACCACTGGGGTGAATTACAGTTGCAGTTACCCTGAACTATGACAGGGTTCTAGCCCTCATTTTTCAAATAAACTTTTTGGTTGCATTTACAAAATTGGAGCTTGCACTTTTTGTGCCTAGAATTGAATATGTGGGCACAAAGCTGAGGATTCGCATCTCCAACTTCTCAGCCCCAGGCACCTCATCTCCGGTTGTTTGAGGTGGAAAGGCTCAGTTCTGTGACTGTGTGGCAGGTTTTGTACCTCGTCAACCCCTTTGATTCAGGGGGGGGTGAGGTTAACCCCACCGCCCTGTGTCTACATTGGTCTTACTACTGCCCCGGTAGTCAGGGCTGCATGGCCCAATGGCTACAGTCCCTCTAAATCCACTTCCTCTAGAAGGATAGCGCAGCCTAGTGGCTGGAGTCCCTATAGTGTGCTCCTAAAGCAGCAGGGCCCAATGGCCACAGTGTCTCTACACTTTCTTCCCCTGGTGGGGTAGCGCGGCCTAGCAGCCAGAGCCCCTATAGTGTGCTCCTAAAGCAGCGTGGCCTAATGGCCAGAGTCTCTCTAAATTCTTTCCCCCTTGGGGGATAGCATGGCCCAGTGGCCAGAGTCCATCTATCTCCTTTGGGATGAGAGAGGGGTCAGTGAACTATGTTGTCACAAAGAAGGGGGGGTTTAGAGACCCCCAGTAGGGGAGCCCAGGGCCCACCCGCCTTCACCGGGCTCCGACCCAGGGCCCTGTCAGTGACGTCATGGTCCACCACGGAATCCTGCCGCAACACGCTGCCCCCAGAGTGGTGGGAGATACCACTCCCTTCCCTTCCCTGGGTCACTTCCTACCAGTTCTCCAAACGTAGCATCAAGGTCTTCAGGTTCCTCCGCATCAGCACCTGGTGCTCCCTGGGGTTCCAACAGCAGCCAGTCTTGGGGCCCGCTTCCTGGCTCCTCAGCTCCCTCCTGTAAGGGTGGCAACTGCTCCTGGGTTGGAGCTTCTGCTGGGCGTCCTCCTTCCCCAGCCGCCAGCCCTGACTGAGTGGTTCTGCAGGCTTTTATGCTTGAGTCCCGGTTGGAGCATGCCCAGCAGAGCCTCAGGGGCGGGGCTTCCTCTGCCAGCAGGGAAGGGTTAACTTTCTCAGTCCCAGTGCGGGGCCAGTCCGCCCCGTCACAGCCTGCAATTCATTTTGCAGGCATGACAGTGGGGGGAGGGGCACATTGTGGGTGCCAACTTCGGCCTGGAGAAGATAACATGTGAAGTCACCCACCACTGCACAAGGAGGATGTGGCTAATGCGTCTCACCAATGTACATTTCATGGGATGAGAATTCCTTTTCCTCATGAAAATTAGCAACACAAAGTTGACCCCAGTGTCCATCTAATTTCCCAGAGTACGGAAGGCCCAGCCAAGCCTAGCTCAGCCTCACGCTAAATCTGTTCATAATTTTATCACAAAACCCACCCGAGTGTTTGTAAAAACAACTTGCTTTGAGGCAGAGAGAGTTTGCCACCTTCAGGAACAGGTAGAGCCACATATCTAATGCAGGCGTGGGGAGAAGCAACTTATTCCAGCCGCCAGGAGAAATGGAGCCCGCCAGAGTTTGTTAAAGGCACTGAGAAGGGAGAAAACTGAAAATCTAGATATGCAAAGGAAAACCACAGCCCTCAGGATAAAGAGCAAAACCCCACAACGTGGCAAACATGACTCACCTGCTAGCATGAGATACCCCTGGCATTTATTTCTCCTTCTCTCCTCTAATCCCGACATTGCCTGAAATGAAATAACGGCTCTGTCCAACTGGTGGCTTCCACCACCTATTAAACAGTAATAACCTTTTGTCTGCAGGCTTTTCCTTTGCCCCGGATGCTGGTTGTCTCATTTCCCAAAGTGGAAAGTTATTAACTAGAAATGCAATACCACAGCTCATCAGCACATCACTGGCCTCCATCTCCAAACTCACCTGTCCTATCTGCTTCCTACTTTTCAGCATAAATGAGTGCATTGAGCCTGCAGCTGTGTCAGTTCTTTGCAGCTAGGTCAATGGAAAAATTCTATCAACCTAGTGTTGTCTACATAGGGACTTAGCTTATCTACCCTGCTCAGGGATGTGGGTTGTTCACCCCTGAGCTATGTAGTTATTCTGATATAGTCTGTTGTGTAGACCATGCTAGATTAGGTTAGAGAGGAAGAGAGATTAGATCTGATCAGATTAAATTAATTTATCCAAGAACCCCCCCCCCTCACTAAATCTTTTGAGGGTTAATCATCCAACCTTTTCCTATTGTGCTCATAGTGTAAAGACACAGATAAGTTAGATAAAAAAATAAAATACTCTTACTGGAAAGGTGGACTGTAATATGACTTTATTTCTTATAATTCAGAACCCTACCACAAAAGAACCAAAACCAGAGAGAGACAAAGCAGGCTGCCCCTTAAAACAGTGAGGCAAAACTCACCTCACCTTGCTCTAAGATGGCTCTCTTAAGATTGACTGCCGAGGAGACCGATCACACCCTTCCGTACACAGTGCACTGGCCTGAAAGCAGAACCAGGAAACTCCTTAGGATTTAAAGTGACAGCTTGTAAGTTTTGCACAGTTTTCAATACACCATATTCTGAACAGTTCAAGACACCAAAAGTGAGCTACCAGTCTTAAACATGCAAGGATAGACTTTCTGGGCCGATATCTGCTGGGGATGGAACTACCCTAAAGAAAGCATCTTTTCCAATACTAAGAGGCAAATTGCCCCAAATCCTCCAAGGGCTTCATATTAAACAATTAAACAGTTAGTGGTGTTTTCACAAGATGCCAAGGAATTAAGAGGATATTGTGGGCAATGGAGAGGACAAAACACCACTGGTAAACTCTGAGGGAGACAAGGCATGGGAGGGAATATTTTTTAGTGGACCAACTTCTCTTGGTGAGAGGGACAAGCTTTCCAGCTGCACAGAGCTCTTCTTCAGGTCTGGGGAAGGTACTCAGAGTGTCACAGCTAAATACAAAGTGGAACAGATTGTTAAGCATAAGGAGTTAAAACGTGTTAGAATCACAGAATCATAGGGTTAGAAGGGTCATCTAGTCTAACCCCCCACGAAGGTGCAGGATTTGTTGTGTCTAAACCATCCAAGAGATATGGCTCCAGCCTCCTTTTGAAAACCTCCAGTGAATGAGCTTCCACAACCCCCCTAGGCGTCTGTTCCATTGTCCGACTGTTCTTACAGTCAGGAAGTTTTTCCCAAGATTTAGTCTAAATCTGCTCTGCTGTAGTTTGAACCCATCACCCCTCGTCCTGCCGTCTGCAGCAAAAGAGAACAATTTTTCTCCATCTTTTTATTGTATTTGTCAAGTATTTTAAGACTGCTCTCGTGTCCCCCCTTAATCTCCTCTTTTCCAAACTAAACATACCCACTTCCTTCAGCCTTTGCTCATATGACTTCCATTGCATCTGTCTGATCATCTTTGTCATAGAATCATAAAATAGCAGGGTTGGAAGGGACCTCAGGAGGTATCTAGTCCAACCCCCTGCTCAAAGCAGGACCAATCCCCAACTAAATCATCCCAGCCAGGGCTTTGTCAAGCCTGACCTTAAAAACCTCTAAGGAAGGAGATTCCATCACCTCCCTAGGTAACCCATTCCAGTACTTCACCACCCTCCTAGTGAAAAAGTTTTTCCTAATATCCAACCTAGACCTCCCCCACTGCAACTTGAGACCATTACACCTTGTTCTGTCATCTTCTACCACTGAGAACAGTCTAGATCCATCCTCTTTAGAATCCCCTTTCAAGTAGTTGAAGGCAGCTATCAAATCCCCCCTCATTCTTCTCTTCTGCAGACTAAACAATCCCAGTTCCGTCAGCCTCTCCTCATAAGTCATGTGCTCCAGCCCCCTAATCATTTTTGTTGCCCTCTGCTGGACTCTTTCCAATTTTTCCACATCCTTCTTGTGGTGTGGGGCACAAAACTGGAGACCTCACCAGTGCTGAATAGAGGGGAATGATCACATCCCTTGATCTGCTGGCAATGCCCCTACTTATACAGCCGTCTGGATCCTTTCCAGTTTCCAGTTTCTCTACATCCTTTCCATACATTGGTGACCAAAATTGGAGATACTTCTCCAGCTGAGCCCTAACCAGCAACAAGTAGAGTGGTGCTATTACCTCCCATGACTTTCATGCTATGCCTCTGTTAATGCAACCTAAACTTGCATTTGCTTTTTGCAGCAGCAGCAGCATCACACTGCATACTCATGTTGAGGCTGTGATCCACCACAACTCCCAAATCCTTCTCAGCAGTGCTGCTGCCAGGCCAGTTATCCCCTACTCTGTATTTGTGCATTTGGTGTTTCTTCCCTAAGTGTAGCACCTTCCATTTGTCTTCCTTGAACTTCAGTTTGTTGTCTATAGCCCAGTTCTCCAATTTATCAAGATCCCTCTGAATTTTAGCTCTTTCCTCCAAAGTGTTGGCAACCCCCCGCCCCAGCTTTGTGTCATATGCAAATGTGATCAGTGTGCTCTGTATTCCTACATCCAGGTCATTAATAAAGATGTTAAACAACACCAGACCTAGAACAGATCCCCCTGGAGCCCATTTTGACTCCTCCCTCCAATACAACATCATTCCATTAATAAGCGACACAGAGTCCTGTGGCACGTTATAGACTAACCGAAGTATTGGAGCATGAGCTTTCATGGGTGAATACCCACTTCATCACCCATGAAAGCTCATGCTCCAATACATCTGTTAGTCTAAGGTGCCACAGGACTCTTTGTTGCTTTTTACAGATCCAGACTAACACGGCTCCCCCTCTGATCCTTGATTCCATTAATAGTTACTCTTTGTCTGCAGTTATTTAACCAATTAGGTGTCCACATAATGGTAGCTCTGCCAAGCCTGCATTTCTCCAGCTTACTTACCAGAATGTCACGTGGGACTGTGTTGCAAAGAGACCATTCAAAATGAAGTGGGCAATTAACACTCTGTGATACTGATTACTTTCCCCACATCTGAAGAAGAGCTCTGTGCAGCTGGAAAACTCAGTCTCTTTCACCAGCAGAAGTTGGTCCGATAAGAGGTATTACTTCACCCACCTTGTCTTTCTAATATCCTGGGACCCACAGGGCTACAACACCGCAAACAACAATTCATAATCACTTTGACTCTCTTTCAGCATCTCATGCAGGGACTTCTCATGGGGTAATGTGCTGGCAAACCACTTCCCTCTTTGTTAGAATTCTGGCAGCTGTGTTTCTTATGAGCAGAAACTGTATATTGATTTATCTGGGAGTCCAATGAGAGCAGAGTGGCAATAATCAAGGCTGGATGTTATGAAAGCATGAATCAGAGCTGCCAAATCAGAGCTGGGAAGACAGGGGCATACTCTGCTAATGTTTTCACCAGAAGGCAATAGGAACACGTAGAGGAAAAGATTCAAGGTGTTCCTGTATCAGAGTTTTAAACAACACTCCAGAGATCCTCAGGGATGGTATTGAAACAACGGAGAGACCCGTAAGCTCTTTGGGGCTGGGCCTGTCTGTTTGTTCTGGGCTTGTACAGCACAGTGGGGTCCTGCTCCATGACTAAATGATACTAATAATAAAATTGCAACTATAGAAAGGCAATAGGAGTGTAACAAAACCCCACCACAGCTCCTCAGTGGGGATTGAACCTGCAATCATCAACACGAAAAGCACAGCTGTCCCACCTTGGGCTAAATGAGTAACTCTGTTAACTACTACCAGTAGTAGAATTTTTTACCCTTGGTGTGAAACAGCTTCTAGAGGGTGACATGACACATTTAACCAGTGTGTCATATAAGTAAAGGCAACACAATTAATAAACAGCTTATATTTGTATGTGACGGTCATTTGGCTTGGGGTGCAATCCAGACAAGAGAGGGCTTGTGTCACCGCCTGCCCTGTAACCCTGGGGGCCTCACAATGCTTGGGCTGCTCACCACCAGCCTACCAGCATGCATGTCACACCCTGAGTGTCTGTGTATAGCTGCAGCCCTGGTCCAGGGACGCTGACCCCAGCAGCCTGCCAGCAATACAGCAGCCTTGGTTACAACCAGCAAGGTGACCCCAACACACTCCCAGTCCCGAATTTCTCCAAGGTGCCACAAGTACTCCTCATTCTTTTTGCTTGAAGAATAAATTATTTCTCAAAGTGAGTAAAGGGATCAGAATCTTTTCTCCGTGCTGTGCTGAGAGATGCGGGAAATTGAAATTACTTGTTTGGTTCTTATCAGGAGGTAGCCGTGTTAGTCTGTATCCACAAAAACAACAAGGATGCATCTGAAGAAGTGGGTTTTTTACCCACGAAAGCTTATGCCCAAATAAATCTGTCAGTCTTTAAGGTGCCACCTGACTCTTGGTTGTTTTTGTTTGTTTCTTGTTAGTTGCCTGCTTTAGCCTAGCATATTTAACCCATCCCAGACTTATTTATTTATGTATGTAGTCAGTGCATTAGAAGCACTGTGATTCCCTCCCCCACTCTCCTACCACTCACCCCCCCCCCTTCCCCCAGGGCTGGAGTGCTGAAGTAATATAAAAAACCAAAGGAGAGGATAATATAAGACCATTATGATACTGCTGGGAACATAAATCAAAGAAGGAAATGCATAAATGAGGTATGATGAAGCAGAATGTAAGGGAAAAAATTCTTTTAAGACTTAAATTTGGGAACTTTTTGATAGTGATGAATGTACTGTCTTCTTGATAAATTGCTGGTAATTTAATTCTAATAACTCTCTACCCCTCTTGCATCAGTGTCCACTCATGTTCAGCCCTTCCATTTCACTCCACTGCATTGTGTGGGTTTCACTCCTTTGCTAAACCCAGAACTGTAGAGATAACTATAGCACTGAATCAGCTATGCACCAAACCCTGGACAAACAAAGCCGAAGAAATGAAGCCCATGATCAGAAAGAATGGAGAAGGTGTGGGGATGAGCTTCATTCCTTTAACAAAGATGATAGGAACCTAGAATACTAGGAATTTCCCAGCTGAAACAAGCCAGGGCCTGTTTGGGCCACTATCCTGTCTCTGACAATAGCTAGAGAAAAAATGTAAGAAAGCTTGCATTAGGCAGTTTTGGGCCCTCCCTCCCTCCCAGAAAGTTTCTTCCTAGCTCCCATCAATCAGAGATTGGCTTATGACCTGAAGCATGATGGCTTATATCCCAAACTTTTTTAAAGCCTCATTAATGTAACTCTGGATATCTGTATATTACTATCATTATTTATGTGTATTATGGTAAGCAGCTGGAAGTCCCAGTAAGGGGTCCTAATTTGCTAGATGCTATACAAGCACATAACTAAAAGACAATCCTTGCCCCAAGAAGTTTACAGTTCAAGTATAAATGTTCAGTCTTCATTATATTCCTGCTTAGCTCTTGGTCTTGATAAAATCTTGTGGCAATGAGTTCCTCTGATGAATCGTACCTCAGAATCACTTCTATAACTTCACTTTCAAGAATCTATCTTCATGGTACAGATGAAAAATATACAAAGGGAGAAAGCAGAAGGGAGATACATTTGGAGTACAAATGAGGAATAGCTCACTGCAGTCAGCAGGGTTGTTTATGTGGGCAGAGTTGCTTGTGTGCATGGGTATTTCCAAGATTGGACTCCGTATTTGTAAAACTGAAGTGTTGCTGTATGTAGCAGGAATCTCTGCAATACTCCTTGAACGCTCATTTATATAAAGAAATGTTTGAAAAAGATAAGAAACCACCCATATGAAGAATGGCAGCTAATGGTTCTACTTGTGGAGTTTTAATCAGGATTGTCTGTTTGTTTATTAAATATGTTGCTTACTGAAACTTCAAAATGTGGTCCCATCAGAGGTCTTTGGAAAGACTTCTGCCACTTTACTGTCCTGGGAATACAGGCTACTCCAAGACACCACTGAAATTCAGGACAGATTTTCTTTTTTCCTTGAAGATATGAACAGTCGTTTTGGGGCCACATTCTAACATCCTTACACTGAATAGCGTGTTACTCCTTGCATAGTTCCATTATCTTTAATGGGACCATTTATGGGGTGAAGTGAAGTGGAGTGAAACATGAGTAAAGGTCCCAGCATCTGACCATTTGACAACAGTGATTTGGTGGGCCAAATTATCAAGGGAACCACTTGGGTTGCATGTGAAGAAAAGTGTGCACACATTAGCTCATTTTTGCAATGACCTTCCTTTGTGGGCACATTCGTGTGATAGGTACTTCCAACACCCACCACCACCGGAGGAATAGAGCCTCCAAATCTACTTGGCAGTTTGTTCAGCATGGCTGCACCCCAAAACTCAAAAATAATGGCTCTTTTCTTTGCATGTTTAAAGACCACAGAGACCTTCATTTTCTGTATTCTCCATCACATTCATTTATTAAATTGGCTTCTGTTATTTGCAGTAATGAGGTTATTAGGATGACACTTGTGTATGTGTACAGCTATCTTAAATGTACCCACCTCGAGCTTTGTTCATGCAAAGAGTGGGTAGTTGATTTCATTTGCGAGATGAAGAATAATGTGCTGGGTTGAAATGTCAGAAATAATAATGGGTGGTATTAGCTCCCTCGATGAAAGAAATACATCTCTCAGTGAAATAACCTAGATTTAATGTTCAAGATTGTTACAATGAATCGGATGCCAACCCTTGATAAGTTGCCTACAATTGAAAGCATTGTGGAAACTGAAAACATAATGTACCTCACTTAAGTGATTCACGCTATTAATATATGGAGTTTCCAAACTCCTGTTTATCAAAGATGAGCAAACGGGAGAATAAGTGTGTTTAAAAAAAAAGAAACAAGGAAGGAAGGAAGGAAGGAAGAGAAAACAAGAAAAGAAAATAAGTGCATGTGCGTACAGAGATGAAAGAAGAAGTGAAATTGTTTCTGCGAAATGAAACTTAGCATAGCTCTAACAAAAGCTGCTCTGCTTGGGCGGAAGGAAAGAGAAGAGCATTGGGAAATACACCGAACTTTAGTGTGGGAAGAGAATTGCAGAAATACTCCTGAACAGTAGTGATGATTTTCAGCACACAAGGAGAAAGGCAAGTCTCTTCAATTTGTTGCTTCCCTGCTTCATTGTGAAAAGTCTCATGGCACTAGCAGCTGTTTCAAATGGCTACCCAATGAATGGAGCATCCCTGCTAGCCTCCCTATTGCCACATTGTTGCAAGTGCTGGCAGGTTTCAAATCAGAAGCAAGACTGGACAAGGTTGGAGTTAAGTATAATTCTAGGTGTCATTGGCCACTTAGCTTGGCATGGAGGGCAAGAATGGTATAGGGCAGGCTAGGAATTGTTGATTCTGAGATTCTTATCACCTTCCATGAAGAGTACGCGTTTTTAATACACAATGGGGATGTTGAGTCTTTAGGGCCGTGACCCAACAACCCACTAAAGTCAATAGGAATCTTTCCACTGATTTCAAATGGACATTAGGTTGGGCCCTTCCTGAACATGACCCAACACAGAAATATTAGAGCTGCCACATCTGGAGCAGAAGAAGTCATTGCGTTTGTTTCAGCTGCTGTGGCTTGGCTTACCCAACCATTCTGAGTACCACTTTTCAGAGCTCTGTACTAAGACTTGCCATTGACTGCCAGAGTGGCAGTGTGGGTGATGCAGTGACTGACTGGAATTGCTCCCACTTGAGCCCTTTCACTTCGGAGAGTCTTGCACCCAGAGCATGGGGACCCTTTTCTAGTGATGGTTAGATTGGTTTTAGAGCTGATCAGGAATTTTTGCAAGGCAATATTTTTTTGTCAAATGATCCTAATTTTTAAAAACTGAAGCTGTGCATGAAACAGCATCAGGTTCAAAAGATCACCTGACTCAAATGATTGTTGGTTAAAAACAAATTTTGAGATCGTTGAGCTGGAAAGTTTCATTTTTTATTTTTTTGTTGGAGTCAAAATGTCTTTTGGTTTTTGAAATTTGAGTAAATTTACTTTACAAAAAAGAAAACGGTTGAAATCAAAACAAAATGTTTCAGCTGGCCCAAACTGACATTTTTATTTATTTATTTTGGGGGGTTTGGGACTGAAAAAGTTTTTTTGAGATTTTGACTTTTCCTGATAGAAAAAATCTTTTCCCATCCAGCCTGACTTATAAGTGACCATTATGGCGAGTCTCAGGCTCACCTCTAATCTCATACACCCACTTTTGCCAGAAAATCTGGGGTCCAAACACTCTGAAATTTGCCTTTCTCTAAAACAGGCCATTAAAATCAAAGGGTATATTCCTATTGACTTCAATGGCTTTTGCATCAGGATTGGAACATCTCTGAATGTTGCTGATGGATGGAAGGTGGGTTTTGTTTAGGAATTTTTGACCCAGATCCAAATGCTCTGATTCAGGTCCCTCTATACTTACCTGTGTCTCACCAACCAGCTTTGATCGTGTTTTCCCTTGGAGACAGGATATGCCATGGTTTGTTGCTGCAATGAATGCCGTGGTTTTCTGGGCACTACAACCACTTCAGCATCAGAACTACTGAAATGAGGCCCCCGATGGGCACCTTGAACAGTACAGACAATGTTTCCATTTCACGTGGCAGCTTCCTTCAAGGTGATTCACTTGTAGGAGACGAGAAAGTCGGGGAAATTCCCATTTCACCACCCCAACCCATCCAACACTGTCTGCTTTAAACATTCAAACATTTCCCACATACTTCCCCTCATTCCTCGTATGCTTTTCTATAGTGTGCGCTATCACTGGTTCACCTTGGTCTTCAGTCTCCATACTTTTGTGAAACTCACCATTACCTAGAAATTTCACTAGCAGATTGAATTCCAGCCCCTCTTGTGAGCAGCGTTGCTTTCAGTCTCAGGGTCTCGTCTCTCAGGGCCAACCTATCCTGCATGAATTCAGCCCAACTAAATGGATTCTGGGGACTGTAGAACAGTGGTTCTCAACCAGGGATCTGGAGCTCCCTGAGGGGCTGTGAGCAGGTTTCTGGGGGTCCACAGGGCCAGTGCTAGACTCGCTGGGGCCCAGGGCAGAAAGCTGAAGTCCCACTGCATGGTGCTGAAACCCGAGGCCCTGAGCTGAAGCCAAAGCCTGAGCAACTTAGCTTTGCGGGGGCCCATGTGGGGCCCAGGGAATTGCCCTGCTTGCTACTGTCTAATTCCAGCCCTGGTTTTTAAATGCAGAAAAGCAGTTGTTGTGTCACAGCTGGGCCATGCAGTTTTTATAGCATGCTGCGGGGAGGGCTCAGAAAGAAAAAGGTTGAGAACCCCTGCTGTAGAAGATGGGGGGCCCCACTGAGGGCCACAGAGTCATTTTGTAGCTACTACTGTTAGCTTTGCGGTTGCAATAGCCTCCACAGCTGCCATGTGCCTCCACCCCAGAGGATTTGTCCAGTGGATCTGTCTGCATCATTGTGAATCCCCTATCCTACCCCTTGCCCATACTCCCCTTCAGGGAGCTTCCTGCAGCATAGCTGCATGGTGCATATGGGGTGCAGAACCTCACATGGGCTGCCCACATCCCCCTCCACTGTGCACCGATCCCAGTGTATTCAAGGCCTTCTACGGTGCTTTTTTGGGCCACAAGAGCTGGGATAAAGTTGCCACCTTAAACTCTCTCTCCCAGTGTAAGTCCTTTACGAGGGTGCTTGTGGCAGATGCCGTCCCCAGCCCTGTCCTGCTGGCATGGCCCAGCCCAGCAAGCTCACTGCCATCTCCTTTCTTTTGTCTCTTGGGTCTTCCCATGGTTTCCTCTGACACTAGAGCCTTCTGGGGTTTCTATATTAACTCCATAGCACCTCAAGTCTACCCTTCCTCTGGGAGCCTGGGTGCCAATTCAGAAAGGCCCCCCTCTCCTAAATACAGGAGTCTCACGGTCTTCCCCTGGGCCTGTGTAATAATTCCGGTGAGCTTACTCTCTTTATATTCAGGAGTTCCCAGCCCTCCTTCTGGGGCATGTATGCTAGAAACCAGGCAGGCTTCTTCTCGTAAATCAGGAGTCTCGCTGCCCTCCTTCTCCAACTGTGCAAGTAATTCAGTCCTTCCAGCCTATGACTGGGAGAGCTCAGCAGGTGAGCATCCTCCTCTAGGTAGTGTCCCTCTTGCTATGAGGGAGGAGGCACTGGCAGCATATCAACTGCCATCATTCCCAGAGCTCATCCCGGTTGGGTCAGAGAGAGGGGAGCCTTGCCCCACCCTATTTTACAAGGTTCCTGATCCTTGGCCCTCCTTAAACAGTAGTGTGTGTTTTCCCCAAACTTTGACCACTAGTCCCTGCTGCCTTGAAAGGACAGTACCAGTCCTGTTACAGTGCCATGCTTACCCCACATGTAAGATCTCACATATTTTCTCTTGCAAATGCTCCCCTGAACTGTGCAAAACCCCACTAAACACTGGTATGTTTAACCCAGAGAGAGGAAAGAGGCCTTTCCATTTCCTCAATGCCAAGGCAAGAAGAAATGGCTCCATATCCTTTCCTTTAAATGCATCTCTTCCAAATTGGCTAAACAAAAAAGAAAAATCCCTTGTGTGCCTGTGTCCTCTAGTCTAAGCGATCCTGCTAAATAGCTGTTTCACCACATGGTCTTAACTTGAAGAAGAAAGCTCCACACTGTAGCCCAAGGGGCAGTTTTCACTACATTGTCTGGTTTCCATAACATGGGAATCCCTTCTGCCTGCATTCAAAGCACTTCAGCTCCAGCACATTGTTGCTGAAGCATAAACTTGCTGAAATGACCTTTGCCTCTGATTCCTTTTGTTGTGTCACGTGGGGGTAACTGTTCTGTAGAACTCCAAATCATCAGAGCCAAACTCCAATGTTCTGCATGTCCCCTTAATCTTTTGTTCAAAGTCTACTTGGTGTGATCTAGGTGAAATAAATGATTCCATGAAAGAATTCCCTATGATCCCATTACATAAACATGCTCAGGCTTCAAGCATGGCATGAGAGGATGGGATGGTGCGGAGTTAATACGACTTGCTGTTTTCACATGCACATGCAAGAGGAATTTCGAATAAAGCTGCCCGATTGTCTCCAGTGAATGAATCCACACCACTGCCAGGCAAGTACTGGTGTTATCTGCCCAGCATACAAAATATGTCCCTTTGCAGGCTGTCAAGGTGGAGACTTGTTCTGTGACACACACACAGATTATGATGTGCACTGAAGACAGTCTTTTTCACTTTTGCTTTTACTTGCTTTTTAAAATTTTGTGCTAGCCAAATACATGCTGTGTTTGATTCTCAATGCATATGGCATCGTCAAGGCTTGCAGATTTTAACTTGAGGTGTGGGGGGGGGGGGGCAGAGTCTTATCCCTTTATGATTTCTCCTAACAATTTGGTTTTTTTCTGACTCAGGGAGAAAAAAAACCAAAAGCACACAATAACCACAAAACCCCAGACCTCTCCAGATTCCGAGAGTGACACAAAACACTTGAGCTAGGCTCTCATGGTTACCTTGATGTCATCACAACCCCTTCATGTGTTTGTGTATCCTTCTCACTCTCAAGTGCCTGTGCAGTGTCACAGTCAACGAGTGGGGAGGTGTTTCCATGTGTTATTTTCTAGCTTAACAAGCACTTGTTTCATTTCATTGGTGATGAATTGCAAGTTATTTATGGTCCAACAAGACTCATGACCTTCTCATGCATTTCACTCAGTTTCTATTCCCCACCCACCCACGGGTTGTCACCTAGAGCATGGTAAATTCAAACAACATGGCTGGTGTTATAAATGGGCTCATGAATTTTATGAGCAATAATACCTTAATTCTGGTACCTCTGTGGTCCCAATCACTGTCATATCTGAGCACCAGAATGTCATGATAGAAGTTAAGATACTGGTCATCAACTCTCGTGCTTCAGGACACAAGTTCAGAGTAGTCGGGAAGGAATTTTACTCTGAAAACTCAGAGTTTCAGTCCTGAAGAAAATGGGGGTGGGGGGTGTATAATATTGTGACATTACCCAGGGTACAATCTGGACCATGGAACAGCTGTGTCCCTTTAGCTCTGTAGCCTGGGATGCCTTTTACCCTGCTTTGCTGTCAGAACCTCCACTCCTAGCCTACTCACACGGCCTTCGGCATGCAAAGTCACTCCCAGCTGAATTCATTAACGCTATGGCCAGCCACTCATGAATTACATACAGCGCAACACTAGAAAATCCCTAGTCCCAGCCTTGTCCCCCAGAAATGTGCATCTTGTACTGCTCAGCACCCTTCTGAACAGTACAAGCTCATAGAAAGTCCATCATTTCATCAAGGGAAAATGATATTGCGCCGGCCTTGTTATCACTGATGGAGTTTCCCCACACACTCTAATTCAAACGCACCCATTAAGATAAAACAATAAGATACATTTATTAACTACAGAAAGGTAGATTTTAATTGATTACAAATGATGATGCACAAAAGTCAGGATTGGTTACAAAAAAAAATAAGAGTAATACACAAGCTAATGGCTAACTTAACAGACTAACAGAATTCAAAGCGAAGGTTTTCCTCACCATACACTGCAGGAAATTTCATGGGCTGGATCCGCTTTTAGCCTGGGGCCCCTCCCACTTAATTCAGTGTCCTTCAGGTATTCACCGATGTCATGAGAAGAGAGATGGGAGGAGGAGAGGTGAATTGGAAGCCACTGTCCCTTATTCTTATACCCCTCTCCCTTCTTCGATTACCCCCAGCTGGGATGCAGGTGACACGCAGTCTCTTGTGGACATGAGGTTTGAACCATCTCTGTGATAAAATGTAAATTTCTTGACAGGTTTCAGAGGGGCAGCTGTGTTAGTCTGTATCAGTAAAGTGTCTTTATCTGTGAAAAACTGGTTTGTGGGTGTTACCCAGAATTACAGCATATTTCAGTAACCATCATATAATAGAATCTTATAACTTCACATATACTGTTGCTATGCATATTTCAAAAGGACAATGATATTCAGCAAATTATGACTTTTCAAATGATACCTCACAAGGCATACTTTCTACAAAATTTATCATAGTCTTGTAAATGTGGTTAACATAATGGTAGAGACTGTCACAATTATGAATCAATAATATACAAAGGGTAAATTTCTCAGTTCTGATAACATTCTCCCCCAATCCAAACACTTGCAAAAAAGATGGAGAAAGTCAATCGCTTCCATATCACTCTGTCCACTCTTGTCTGCTGGGGCGGTGCATGTCACAACTGAGATCAGTCATCCTGAGTTAATATTTACAACAACAGTTAAAAAGGTCATTTGCTTTCAGCAAATTATAACAGGTTTTTCCTTTAAAGAATTAAAGGAAATTTCAAAATAAAAGTAATTTCAAATTGAAAAATCAAAAAGTGTTTCATTTAGAAAATGTCAAAATAAAACTTTGGGGATTTTTTTGGAATTGTGTTTTGGGCAGGTTGACTGAAACAATCTGGTGAAATTGACACAAATTTGCAAGATATTTGAGCATTGCTAACTCTTTCTTCTTCACTGAAAAAAGTTTTGGTTGAAAAATTCACCCAGCTCTACTCACAATCTCAATTAGCTTTGAGATCTAATGATGAAAATCTCTACATACAAGCTAGGCACTGTATAATAATTATTAAGGACACAAAAAATGCAAGCGTGGGGAATGCAACATGTAAACTAATTACTCTAATGAAACTGTCCATTTTCTATGCTGTTTGCTACACTGTCCTAGCCCATGAAAACTGCTATTCAAACACTGGTGTGGATTCTGTAATTCTTTGGATTGCAATCACTCAAACAGTGGAGTAAGCATGTATGTTTGCAGTTTTAGTAGTGGCTGTGGTTTAATTTCTAAAAATGACCCAGAGACTTTAAAAAAAAAAACAGAAAAAACCCCCCTACAGCTCCTTCTCCAACTAGCTGTCTCTTTTAAGCTGGGATGGTGTGATCTTACTAATGGATGAGGAGTTTCCCGAAACTGAATACCGTACATTGGACAACAGCAAAGCAAACCCTTGCCCTGTCCCATCGTCACTGTACCTCGTGAGGTGAGACAGTGCCTGCTGCTCAGAACTAGATGCCATAATCAGATAAAGGCTTCAGATTAGAATAAGGATTTCAAGATGGCACTTATTTCTCTAGTGTACAGAAAGCTGCTAATGTCTCCAGTGAGTGACAGCCTCAAAGTACCAAAGCAATTTTCAGCAGCAATAGCCTGGGGTTGGGTGGGGGGAAATCATGACATGTTATTATGTATTATGACAGGACAAGGAACATTTGGCAGTGGGTGAGAAGCAGAAACTTCCCTGATTTTTTTTTTTTTTTTGGTATGTGTCACTAAATCAGGAAAACTGCAAAGCAGAAAAAAGCCACGGCCTCTGTTTTCAACTGGATGAACAGCAGGATTATTTGGAGAAGATAAAATGCTAAAGTAGGAAGGTCCACTGGTCCCAGCTGAAGTGTCATATGCATCCCACAAACTTGGCCCACTGACATATTTTGAACCATCAGAGGATTTTAAAATGAATGACTGATGCCGAAATGTTCCAGGGGCTCTTTTCTTTTGCCAGCTGGAAAGATCAAGATTGTATTTTTCTGACAATATATTTTCCAAGTGGACAATCCATGAAATGAAAAACAATCTCAGCAGGGTCTCCCGATTGTTTGGAGAGTTTGCAGGCCTGAGTGGGCACCAACTGACGATAATTAGCAAAACTCACATGGATTTCAATGACGCAGGACTAGACCTGTATGTGCCTATCGTGGACTGACTGGGAGTTCAAGGGCTTCATAAATTCTTTCTTTCCTTCCAGTTTTCAGCATGGAGAAAGATAACCCATTTTCACTCCCTGGGTATATTTCAACCGGCCATTCTAGCCTAATCAAGTTCTCAATCTAATTATTCATAAAAGAGGTAGCAAGCTGAAGAGCTAATGGTGATCTTTCACTCCCTACTGACATCATGCTTAGGGCTGTTTCTTATTTTTAATAATCAGGCAACCTAAATTCAAAGAAGGCATGTGTGGAGGGCTGACCTTGCATTTATTTGTTCCTTCTGGCATAAAGGCCTCAGGCCTAAGCAATACAGTGAAGCATAAGTTATTCTCTAGCTAATTCTTGGGAGCTGTCATTGTTGGGCATTGAATTTTAATAGGAAACATCAGGATAATCTCCTTGTACCTGGAAGCTCCTCCACTGGATGACAGAATTAATGTCTCCCCACCCCCACCCCCAAAAAGCTTGATGTACATCTAATCCCTCTTGGCAGGCCATTTGTCATGGAGCACTAGTCTGCATTTATAAGGCAAGCTCCTTTGTGCTTATGCGGAGGGAGGAGTAGGTCGCTTCTATGCCTTTACCATTGTGGGAATCAAATTCAGGCAAGTTCTACTCGCTGAAGAAGTAAAATACTGACTGCAGAGGGTGGGATTTCCAAAGAGTGCTCCCTGTTAGCCTAAAGTGGCTCCCACTGAAGTCAATGTTCAATCCAGTGTGATGAGTGGTTTTGAAAATCTCATGCGGAGTTTCCAGAGCTTGGACATTGTTCTAGGCTTGACTGGCTGTGTGCAAAGAATGTAAATACATGGAGCTAAGGCTTAGGAAATACCCAAAACAGGCAGAGAGGAGACAGAGAGAGAGAGAGAGAGAGAACAAGGGGCCCGTTGACTTCACTAAGCTTTGGATCAGGCCCTGTGAGAATTAGAGCTGGTCAAATACTGCAAAAATCATGCACACGAACATTGTGTTCCAGTTCTGAATGGTTGGCTCAGCCTGGCCATGTCTAGATCTCTTATTTGCAGTTCATTTGCTGTGCATTTCTGAGCACAGGCTTTCATTCACAGGCTGTCTAGTGAATGATTCCGCTTCACACAAACACCTGTATTTCCCTGCAAACAAGAATATTCATTATTTGTTATTCTCTCTCTGTCATTCCTTCCCTTCTAGTTTCAGTCATCGAATCTGGGAATAGAAACGATACCGGGTGCCTTAGGTGACTAATCCCAGCCCAGGAATAACAAACGGCAAAGAGACACAGTCTCTAACACCCTGTAGGCTGAAAGCTGCTCATACAGACTCTTCAGCAAACACTTGCACATAAAAAGTCCCTTTACAAAGATCTGATTGATTACCAGCAAACAGGCCTCTGCACTGAATCTTTCAACCAGCACTAATGAGAATGGTCTGGGTTCCGAAGAGCGCTCCCAGTAATAGTCTCTAAGGGCCGTCAGCCTTGAAAGCGGTTTCCTCACTGAATCTCCAGAGCTGAGCGCCACAGAACACTCGCAGAGGGACTTCCTGACACCCGGTCGCAATGGCTTCACCAAAACAATGAGTCACCAGGATACAAGTCTTGACGGGATGACACACGTCAGGAGGTCCCGCTGCAGTCACTCGGTGGTTCTGTGCACTCCAGTATCCTCTGGCTCACGCTCTGACCTCTTCCCCCTCCCCTTGACTCTCCAGATGCATGGACACATTCCGGACGAGTGGGAGTCAGGAGGTTCCTAGGAAGTAAGAAGGGGTGTTTCCCCCTCTAGTCTGTTTCCCTCCTAGTTGTTAGGAACATAAGAACATAAGAGCGGCCAGACTGGGTCAGACCAATGGTCCATCTAGCCCAGTATCCTCTCTTCTGACAGTGGCCAATGCCAGGTGCCCCAGAGGAAATGGACAGAACAGGGCAATTTGGTGTCTGGTGGAGGCTGGAGGAGCAGCAGCAATAACTGCTCCACCTGGGTTTGGGGGTGTGGGGTGTGGAAGGGGAAACCTCTCCCCGCCTTCCCCCCCCGAGAAGTACCCAAGGAGGGCCACACACTGTGATGTACTTGAAATCAGATGAGAAATGTTGAGTTTGCATCTCATCCGTCCATTATTACTGTGGGCACTATCCGGGACAGACTCTCTGATGCTGTAAATCATCATAGCTTCATTGACGTCAACTGAGCGACACCGATTTATACCAGCTGAGAACTGGCCCTTAGTTTGTTTTCCAGACAGCAGGGTATTCAGATACCACAGTGACGGGTGACCATAGTCGGGCCTCTGACCCTTCAGTGCACCCCCTTGTGGCTGAGCGTTTGATAGTCTTACCCCAGTTTCCCTTTGCTAGGGACCAGGCGGCCTATTGAGCCTGGCCTCTCTTTATGGCTCCAGCCCTCGGGCTGGGTTGCTTGAGTCAGCCCTTGGGGGCAGTAAAGGGCCTCACCCCAAGGTCCTAGTGGCCCTGTGATGGGCCTCCATTCGCTGCTCCTCGGGCCCCACATCTCTCTCTCCCTTCTTCATCAGGGAAGGGACAAAAGGAAGTCAGAACAGAGCCGGGAATAAAGTTCAATAGCCTGAGTTAGGAGGGACAGCCCCAATCTGGGCCTTCGGCCATCTTTGCCCTCCTTCAGTGTGGGGGACGGAGGCCTGCCATCTCCTCTGGGTCCCAGCCCAAGGACTCTATAGGCCGTCAAGGAGTGTGTGCTTAGGTCTCCTGCTGACCCCCCTAGGCCTACGGCCTCTGCAGATATCTGCTGTCTGGCAACCTTCCCTGAATCCTTCGGCCAGGAAACTGGCCTCGCTGGCTGGCTTTTTCCTATCCAGTGGTGTGGAGCTCCTCCGCAGTGGCTCTCAGCCTCTCCAGGGCCAGTGCCCACTCTTCTCTGGCTTTTTATCCCAGCTGTTACTAAGGAGCCATTTAGCTGCAGTGAGGGACTGCTCTCTTCATTAACTCTGCTGCCAGAGTGTCCGCTGCCAGGTGGGGCCAATATAACCCGTCACAGTGACCCTTGTAAAACCTTGACAAAACCTAGGGCATGTCTACACAGCCCCGCAGTTCAGCTTACGGGTGTGTAAATTACAGCACGGACAAGTGTGCTGCTCTGTCACTGCTCCGTGTAGGCCCTGCAAGCGCAAACTAGTTTACATTAACGTGTCCTGTTTCAGCTAGTGTGTGCTGCTGTTTATACCCCCCTAGCCCAAACTGTGGGGCCATGCAGGCAGGCCCCTGGAGAGATGATAGAGCTGAAACCAGCATGAGGTTTCAGATCTCTGACCATCGTTGAATCTTTTAAGATGCATGTTGCATTTAATACTGGACGGCAGGGAGGCATGAGTAGTAAATTATTCCTCCTTTCATTTTCATAGCCAGCCAACCAGTTACTGTACTTATGTTGCAAGCATGGAGTCCCAGGGCAGATATGACCAATGCCATCCCTAAAAAAGACAGCGGGCAAATCAGACATCCAGGATCTGCAGCATAATACTAATTACTGTTGTTATTATTACTTAATTATTTAACTACAAAACTGCCCAAAACTGCACTAGGGACCATTGCCATCAATGAGAGTTAGGTGCGTAACCTGCTTTGGCGCTTCTGAAAATCCCACCAGGTGCCTGTCTGAATTTTAAGGCATCTAAATACTTTTGTAAATCTTGCCCTGGGAGCTTTTACACACATATAGGGAAACAGGCAGTGCCCCAAAGAGCATGCAATAAAACCTGAGCCTTTGGAGCCTGCATCGGAAGTTAGAAACTGGTGCTACTTAATTCCCTGCTGTTCCTGGTTCTTACTGGGAAGTTTTCTTCCCAGAAAAGAGATGCTCTTAACCCAAGCAGCACAGTATGAAATAAATCTATAGTGCCAGGTTTCAGAGGGGTAGCTGTGTTAGTCTGTGTCAGCAAAATCAAGGAGTCCTTATGGCACCTTAGAGACTAACACATTTATTTGGGCGTACGCTTTTGTGGGCTAAAACCCACTTCATCAGATGCATGGAGTGAAAAGTACAGTAAACAGTATATATATTACAGCACATGAAAAGATGGGAGTTGCCTTACCAAGTGGGGGGTCAGTGCTAACGAGGCCAATGCAATAAAGGTGGACGTCGCCCATTTCCAACAGTTGACAAGAAGGTGGGAGTATCAGCAGAGGGAAAATTACTTTTTGTAGTTACCCATAGTGTGTATTATGAAAGTATGAATGAATGGGTTTAAGAGCAAGCTCTATTTGCTGTAAAAGTTCTTTCAAAGCAAGTCCCAATAAAATGATTGATATATTGTTTCCCCCTAAAAGCCAGGGTTCTTCTTAGATGATAATGACATTTGTGTCTTCAACTGACAGCCAAGTCAACAGAGAAAACAGCACTGAGTAGCTGGAGTGAAAGGCAGTATCGCCAATATCCTTTTGGCTTCATTCGAGAGGGAAGCGAGTGGGGAGAAATAAGCGTTCTGTGGTTGTGCTCAGGAGAAGAAGTAAGGAGATTAATTTCTGAGGAAATTTTTGCAAGCTCTCTTGGTGGGTGTTTTCAAGTTACTTGAACTACTTACCGTTCAAGAAGTGAAATAGGCTTCTAGTTCTTGAAAGGGGTTTCTATAGCACAGTGGATATAACGCAGCACCTTTGAACCACTCAGAAATGTTAAACGCTACGAGATAAGATGGTTAACAGTGGAATATTAGGCCTTTCTAATATTGGTCCAATGCCTGTTAAAGTCAATGGGTTTAATGACTTCAGTGAGCATTGGATAGAGCCCATCCTGATCAGTATTAGCAAGATTTCTCCATTCCATGGCATTTCATTAAAAGCATATTCAAACACTGAGATGGCATCATTTCTATACACAGTAGATCATGATTTGTGAGGTTGGAGAAAACTCCAGGATCAAGAAAAATAGATCGCTGCAAATCTCTTACCACCCTCCGCTGGAAGGGAAGTAATACGCCCAACATGCTGTTCAGGGAACTGTTGCTAGGCATGGTATTTGGGTGTAAATGTGCTGCTACACTGAGATGAAATTTGAGTGGAAGGGAAGAGTGGTGAAAATGGATTTCTCATGCTTCTGCTATGAGTTCCAACTGTTCCTGACCTAGTCGGGTGAGAACATGCCAGTGGAAGAGTGCAGGCTCAGTGAGTGCCTTATCTGTTCCAATGTACAGTATTTTAAAGGGAAAATTTGTTCCCTATATAAAGAAAGCGCTACTGGTATGTGTTAATATGCTCACTTCTTCCCACTGAAGATGGAAGTTCAAATTCTGATTAAGCCATAAAGGAAAATTAGTCAAATTTATCTCCAGTGAAGTCATTGGAGTTATACCTGGTATGAAGCGTGCCCAAAGAATTCTAGGATATTACCTGTATCTTTGTGCATCAGAAATTATTGATTCTTTCATTTACAGGATCATTTTTAGAACTGCAATATGTAGATAGTAAACTCATTGGGGGCAGTGGGAACGTATCTAACTATATGGTCTATGAGCATGATACAACTATTAATTATTATTTATTATTAATACCTAGCTCTTGGATAGTATAATAGTGTATCCTAACTATAACCCATAACTATATTCCCTCTATTCTGCTGTAGTCTCTTCTCTTGTATATCTGACATCCTCTCTTTTACTGCATAAGTAATAGCAGTCAATAATACCGTTTATCTTTAAGAGAAACAATAAGTAACTAAGCCTCATGCAGTAATATGCTTTGTAGGGTGCTAATTTCCTAGGCATTAAAACAGGCATGCAATTCTCATTATTGCAGCTAATTCCCAGTTCTCAACAAAAAATTACCCAATAAAACATTATGAAAATAAAGTGTGTCCTGAGTGAACAAAATGTGAGCTGGCACTCTAGACAAACTAAGAGATATGTAAACATGGCTGGTGGCGTACTGTTTAGAGAGGAACATTGGAGACTTTCGAAAGAAAGAAAAAATGATGCCATGTTACCAATTAACTTGTGTCTCCCATCACACATTAGAGCCAAAAGGAGAGACAGACTCGGAAAAAGTTATTAATACACACGCACATAACATGCAATCTTAACGATGCTGTTGTGACTAGCTCCAGCATAATGTATCATATGTGATATGTGCAGAATTCAAATTAACGTATAAAGAGATGGTTTAAAGATGTTACAAAGATTTTATTGGCTCTTCTTTAGGATGACCTGATTAAGGTTCTGATTCAGCAAGTCACTTAAGCACATGCTTAATTTTAAGCATATGAGTTGTCCCATTGAAGTCAATGTTTATAGCTAGGCACATGTTTAAGAACTTTGACATATCAAGTCCGAACTCAACAAGGTTTCTTCCCATTATACATACCTGATTTCATTCTTATGCTACTAATGCTAAACTTCTTTTTGTTTTTCCTATATTGGGCCCTACCCTATATTCATTTCATTCCTCAAATCCCCATTGAGGCCTATGGGAATGCTCAGTATAGAAGGAATGCAGAACCAAGCCATGGGACCAAATGAATCTTTGGTGCATTTCTACTGACTTCAGCAGATTTACAGCAGGCAACAGAGAACCTATGGAGTGAAATCCTGATCCCAGAGAAGTCAATGACAAAAGTTCCATTGACTTCAGTGAGGCCAGAATTTCACCCACAGTGCTTGAAATGCTTTTACATATGCTAATCAACATGCACAGGAAACATACAAAGCTCCAATTTCCATCAAAATATGCCATCTGGTTTTGAAACCTTTATGACATGTTGGGATAGGCTGCTGAATAGGGGAAGGATAACAGTCATTCTATAATAGAATTCATTCTCTCTCATTTTGCATGTGTCTGAGTGTGTGAATATAATTCATATAGCCATTATCAGACCACTCGTATCCAGATTTTATTAAAGGCCAAAGTGCCTTTTATTTCCTTAGTGTGTTCAGCACACTGAGAGCTGGCACTATATTTAATTTAATTTCTATAATAATGTATGTATTTTAATGGCTATCTTCCCCATCCTACTTCCCTCTCTAGCTGGAAAGAGGAATAGATAGATATTGTCAATCTGAATATATACTATAGCCAGAGAAATATTTATAAAAAAGTATGACTGATTAATAAGTCTAGCCAAAGCATAGTCACAAAAGATTTTAGAAAAAAATTATTTGAAATTATATATAATTGCAGGTATGTATATGTACAATGCAACACACACATATATATATATAAATTTTGAGCACTGATGCAAGAAGGTAAAAAATAGATATTGTAAATATATAATTTATGTCTGTGTGTTTGTGAGATAGATAGCTAGATACATATACATATCTACATATTGTGAAAAAGTTCCTCCTCTACCTTGGTGGGTCCTGTGCTTATTGGAGGATTTGCTCGCCTCAGAGATCTTCCCCTCTGGTGGAACCCACAGTCCGGGTCAGCTCCTCCTGTGTCTGATCAGGAGTTGGGAGGTTTGCAGGGAACCTGGGCCCACCCTCTACTCCGGGTTCCAGCCCAGAGCCCTGTGGATTGCAGCTGTCTATAGTGCCTCCTGTAACAGCTGCATGACAGCTACAACTCCCTGGGCTACTTCCCCATGGCCTCCTCCCAACACCTTCTTTATCCTCACCACAGGACCTTCCTCCTGGTGTCTGATAACACTTGTACTCCTCAGTGCTCCAGCAGCACACCCTCTCACCCTCAGCTCCTTGTGCCTCTTGCTCCCAGCTCCTCACACATGCACCACAAATTAAAGTGAGCTCCTTTTTAACCCAGGTGCCCTGATTAGCCTGCCTTAATTGATTCTAGCAACTTCCTGATTGGCTGCAGATGTTCTAATCAGCCTGTCTGCCTTAATTGTTTCCAGAATGCTCCTGATTGTTCTGGAACCTTCCCTGTTACCTTACCAGGGAAAGGGGACCTACTTAACCTGGGGCTAATATATCTGCCTTCTATCACTCTCCTGTGGCCATCTGGCCTGACCCTGTCACAGTATCTATATAATTTTTCTCATTTTCTTACATTGATGTTAAATATTCTATATTGTTATGAGAGAGACAGAATCATTAAAATAAAGAAATCATTATAGGCATCAAATAAAGAAATATCGTTTGACAGCATGAGAAACTTTAGCTGTCAGTTGTGCCTTTAGTTCTGACATAGCTGGGGTTTGTGCAAATGCCTTTAGCAACTTGTACCAGTAGAAGGATTCATCGGCTTCACGGAATTTGCATAAAAGCAGCCTAATGCCACTGGCTGGATAGAATGGCTAAAGAACTGGGGAAGAATATAAGCTACATTTTAAATGACTTCATTAAAGCAATGTGCGCTGGTCCATGGGTTTCACAGAGCACAAACGCTGAAAGGCAAAGTGATAAATGTTTGTTATGGCTAGATGATCTCTTGAGGTCCCTTCCAACCCTAATAATCTATGATTCTATGAGCCCCTAGAGATGACAAAACAGAGTCTCCCTTAAACAGAGTACAGAAAATCCCGTGGGCACTCCAAACCGGTGCGGATGCTGATGGGTTTACACAGTTACTGTGTGATCGTGATTCTCAGACTGTTTCCTATTGTGAAACCTTGAGATCTCAGACCTTGAGACCCATTCCTGAACATCCCCCCTCCCAGTCCTAAACCTGCATTTTCTCTGCGGCAACTACCGTGTTTGTTACCTGAAAGAGTCACACGGACAAAACTGGGAAGAAAGTATTAAAACAAATTGGATTTAGTGCTTGGGTATGTCCCTCTTATTTTGTAAGTTTCATTTCTTCCCATGTGGAGTCTTTATGCCCCTCTCCGCTAATTCCCTCACTTCTTGCCAGTGGCCCCGACTGTTCTAACTTTTCTAGATGCATCTATGTGATCCAGCCCTTCTGTCTGTTTGCTCTGCCATCACTTTTGGCACTTTCTGCCAGCTGATTACAGCTGAATTTACAGCAAAGGAAGACGTGACAAGAAAAGAGACAAACCAGCATACTTGGGCTTTGTTAATTTTCTTTAAGTCAAAAGAGTGTCTGGAAATCTGTAACTGGGCTACAACTAAAAAGAAATTCCCAGGCTCAAAGACAGATCAATGCTGTATGGTCTAAGCTCTGCAGGCTGTCTGGGATTGCCTTGTGGAGCAACACAAATACATGGGCTGCTGCTCCAAAAAACAGAGAGTATTGGGTTATTATAACTTCTATGATGGTAGCACCTGGAGATCAGGAATCAGGGCCCGATTGTTCTGGGGCTGCACAAAGGCACAGTAATAGACAGTCCCTGCCCCAAAGAGGTCACATCCTAAACAGACCCAGGGATTGGATATGAAGCAGAGACATAGCGAGAGGCAGTGACTCACCCAAGGTCTCACAGTAGGTCAGTAGCAGAGCTGGGAAGAGAACCCAGGTTTCTGGACCCTGAGTCCAGTATGCTGGCCCCTAGATTAGGCTTCCTCTCCATTGGGCATGCAGGCCTTAAAAAATGGCATTGAACAAGAAATCAGAGCGGTCTAATGCTGTGCCATTCCCCCAAATCGGAAACATATAAAAACATTACAGCTAGAAAGAGGTTCTGATTGCTGTTCCAGAATTTGTACCTAGCTAATAGCATTACTGTGACCTAAACTCCCTCCCGGCTATAAGTTAGTCCCAGTTTCAGAGATCATGTTTATATAAATTAGATTTCTAAGCTGGCAGGTGAGAAGCAAAGCAACATTTATTAATGGCAATTTAGCCTTAGGCCAATGCACAAAAAAACCCCAAAAGTATTACAATGAAACTTCAACCTAAATCTAACATTATAAAATGTTCAAACGCTTAAATAAAGATGAAAAAGGACATAGACCATTAAACCAGAGCTGATCACCGGGCCACTTGTCTTTCTCTTATTTGAGCAGCTGCTCATAGGCAGATGAGAGGATTGTCCAGTGTGTTCAAGGACACCTCTCTCCTTTGGCAGCCCCTCTCTCTAGCACTTGCTGCCCAATCTGTGTCCATCCTTTTTCAGAGGCCAATTCACTGGCCCAGGGGAAGACAAGGGGAAGAGAGGCATGAAAGGGAAAAAAAATGTGCAGAGAAATGATGCATCAAAATGGTCAAGAGTCCTGTTAATTGTCAGAAAGTGTCTTATCATCCAAAAAATGCCACTGGGTCACAGTTGCTGAACACCAGGGCGTTCTAATCAAATCCACTTCGGTGTTTCACAGCTGGAATCTGAACTTTAGCAGGCATGAGAGCTTCATTTCCCACTAGGGCTCATAGTTAACTGACAATTACCCCACATTTCAGTCTGAATTGATTTGAACTCTGAAGACAATGACCTTTGGATTTGCCTCATGGTTTTGCTCAGGGAGGAGGAAGATCAAGATTCTGAGGCATCGGTTTAATTTTGGAGGTTGCATGAGGAGTAAAACTGTGTGCAGAGCTGTGGCCCACTCAGCCGTAATACAGACATTTCCAAATGCTTCAGCGAACTGAAAAGTAAAGAAAAAATTAATTTGGGGGTCAAAAATATTTTGTTTACATTTTGATCTTTTCAAAAAACTTTGAAGGACATTTCGAAACAAAAAAAACTGTTTTAAAGGGAAAGTCTGAAACGTTTCATTGAAAAAAATGTCAAAATAAAATGTTTGGATTTTTTCAGACCCCCCGCCCGACTGAAGCTATTTGGTTTGGTCAAATTCAAATCTGCATTTTTCACTGAAAAAGTTTTCGCCAAATAATTTCTCCCAGTTCTAATGAGAAGGAAGGGCCAGTACTTCCTTGCTTTTGAATTAATGACAAACCTCACCTAAATCCATTCGGCATTTGGCCTTTCCCTTTCACTACAATTCTAACCTTTCTGAACCCAGAGTAGCTAAGAGTCCTGTTAAGCAGTTATGTCTTATGTGAGATAATGGATTAAAGTATCCTGTATATTTTAGCAAAAGTCCCATCCAGACACTCACTTTAATTCTGATGTTGCTGTTAAAGTGGAAGGTGAACATAATTCAGTTGAGGGCTTTTGAGAAGTGGGGAGGGACGTAGGCTTTGAAAGGCTTTGAACATCCCTCATTGAAGTAGCTCTGACATACATCCTCCTCCTCCTCTATTCTCCCAACCCTTAGAGCACTAAACGATGACACCACTTGGCAAGATGTGATGTTCTCTGACAAGGTATCAAGCAGCCTGAGTGAATGTTGGTGAGACTACAGGCTTCCTAACTGCATTTTTTTAATCGTGTGCTGCTCTCATCCTGTAGGCTCACCTGTCTGTGAGTGCATCCAATTATCTCAGCAATGCTGACTTCCTTTGATAATACCCTCAAAATGAACTGGCACCTGTGTCTTCCTTCTCCACTCTGCCCCAGGAACCATTTCTCAAAGGACTGACAGTGGATAAGGACATCTTTTATTTGCCGTTAGGGAACCATTTGAACATTCTCTCATTAGTGACTTGGCAGGCTTGGCACAGGCGGGAGAGGGCTGAAACGGCTGCCATTTTCTGAATGTGTTTGCTTATCGTCAGGGAACATATCAGACAGTGACGTTTACCTCAAAGGGATCGGCCACGTGACCTTTTGTGCTGAAAGGTCACACAAAATATCTGTTTCCCCTGAAGCAGATTGGGATTGACCTGCTAGAGGGGCCTTTGGCGGCTAGAAACATGTCCTTTTAAAAAAAAAATTAACAACATTCTCTGGTTCTGCATCACCCTCCATTGATCAGGATGTGGGGCTCAGTATGGGAGGAAAGAAAAAGTATTTCCATAAATAACATTTGCTGCCTGGCTTTCAAGGCTGCACCTTGGCACATGATCTGATGAGCTCCCGGTAAGTAAGCTCACAGGGCTAAATTAGACCATCTGTGGGATACTCTGGAGGAAAGCCCAATTGACGCAGGAGGTGGCACTGGTCACCAACATGGCAGTACTTTTCTACTTGAATCATTACTACCGATCACAAAGTGTTAAGAGACACTGTGTTGCTGAAGGTGCCATCTTTCCGAGGAGACTTCAAAGTGATGTCCTGAGGGAAGGTTTTCAAAGGCACAAGGGCAGTTGGGCCCTCATCTCCCATCTGTGCCTTTCAAAATCTCCTCTTTCCCCTCCCCCCCCTCGATCAATTATCATGAAAAATCTCTTGGGACTTTGCACAGAACAGTGATGTCAGCTGAAAGCAAAGCCTCCAGCAGGAAACTGAACCACCTCTGAAATGGAGCCCTGGTTTACGAGTGAGCTCCATGTTCCACACCATTGCATAGAGATGACTCAGACTAATCAATTTGGCCTTTTGAGGACATATTTTTGGAAACTGGCAGAACGTTTGTCCCTAAATGCGTAGGTCTTGACATTGATAATAAGAACAAATTAATCTGATGCTGAAGATGAGATCCATACAAAGAACAGACAACCTCTAATAATGTATATGTAATATATGGACTTGTGCAGAGATGGCTGCTTTGGAGGAGCTTATAGAACCTCCTTTGTTACTGATGTATGTTGAGATATTCAACATATCTCCAGCAATCAGTCACTACTGCCAAATATTGCTGGGTAAAGCTGGTCTGAAAATCTTTGACAAAATCATTTTCCTTTGGAGAATTCAGTTTCACTGAAATGGAAATATTTTGCGAAATCCTACTGATTTTGCCAAACTTTCATTTTGGAGAAAAATATCAGGAAAAAAAAGTTCTGAAAGGGGACTGTTTTGATTTTTCCTTTCAAAATGATTTTTGGTTTCAGAATTTTTTATTTTCTATTACATTATAGGTTATTGTTGAAACAAAATGGGTTGGGTTTTTTTCCAAAATTTCCTTTCATAGAGAGTTTTGAAATGTTCAGGTTTCATTCCTCATTAGAACGAAAACAAATTTTTGATCTCTCCAAATCTGTGAAATGGAATTTCTGTTCTCTGCACAGCTCTGCTGCTGGACATGCCTATGCTGGGGTGTTGTTTTATTCTTTTATGGGAACTTTGACTGCAAGCTCCTTGGGGCAGGGCCTGCCTTTTTTTCTGTGCTTTTACATAGTACAATGGGGCTCTGGTCCATTACTAGGGTTCTCAAGAGCTATGGTAATTGAAATAAATCATAATAATGAATAACAGTGACTGTGTTAGTAATGCTTCTGACTCCTAAAGGAGAGGACAGCTGTAGAGAGCCAAGTGCTCTCCCTCTTACACTGTTGCTACTGAATTGTTCAATGTCTGACTAGAAAAATCTATTTTCTGAAAGAGCAAAAGAACAAAAGAAAGAAAGAGGAATTTAAGTGGGGGAAGGAGCCACTTTGAGCTTCTATTGTTGGGTAGATTTGTGATAGTTTGGATGAATTCTAACTGCATCTTGCATACAGCTGCATTAGGAACAATACAAATAAAAGCAAACAACCACCACAACAAACCCCCACCTAGCCATCATTTCCTTCTGTTAACGTGTTATGGAGCCCTCCCATGCTATTATCAGAGGAAATTCCCAGACACACTCATCTGACGTCAAAGGGATTTATTTTGCTCTATCCTTGGCAGAAGCTGGGTACTGCAGCTGAGAGGAGAGAAGCCAGGTTGAATGAGGAAAGGGATGTAAATCCCATGTCAGGACCAGCTGGGCCCACAGCCCATTAAGTTGCATGTACAATTCCCATGTATTGCTTTCATTCAGGTTACACTCATTGCCCCAAGAGGTGACATTTTTTTGTTCTGACCCACTACAAGGCTGAATGTGGCATCTACATCTTACTGCCCTGTGTGTTATGACAGAGAGAAGCGGAAAGTGTCTCCCCATGCCCTTTCAGTGAGTGGTGGCTTGCTTCCCTCTCTGCCTTGCTTACCGTCTCCGTAACCTGAGAGGAGGTGAGGAAATAGAGACTAGTGAAAAGATTAAACTTGGTGTTTGCAAGTCTGCAAATGGGTTATAGCTTCGTTTGAGCTGGATATGAAATACTAGTTGTCTGCTGTGTGTGCAGCGGTAGCAGTGCTGGGCATTTCAGTCTGGGACTCGCATCCAAAAGTTTGGATGTTTAAAGCCTACTTCTTGTGAGATTTTCAGCATCGTTTTTCAGACCCAAGGTGTTTGAATAGTTGGAATCAGATTTGATTATCCATCCAAATTTCTGGGGGCTTCTTCAGTTGAAATTTCCAATCTCCCCCCCCCCAAAAAAGTTGTCCATTATAAATGGAACAAAAACATTGACTACTTTGCATGATTTGCAAAACTGAGGGGTTTGTAAAATGATGCCAGACTTGGAAAATTCTGGGTGAAAATCTCCCAGGGTGTGAATGCAAACGACTTTTAGCCACAAATAGTTTGTGTTGTTTCTAGCAGATATTTCACCGAGCTTCCACAATTAATCCATCAAGACAACAAAGGTGTCTTGCAAGGCTGCTCAGTGCATTGTATTCTAGATTCCGGCGCTGCCTAGGAAATGAGACACCGAATCACATGCTGCTCAGAGACACTCAGTCTTAAATTTCTGCCTGAGTGCTTTCTGCACATTTTGGATTTTCTCAGTGATTACTGTGTCACTCAGGTGGTCCCCAAACTTCTGCTTCAGTAACACCCTAATGATTTTGATGCACCGCTCATCCATCATGGGCTTAGCCTCCCGAAAGGTGTTCCCTCTCCTTCCTGTGATGGAGTGGCTCTGTATATAGTCAGATGTGAACAGCTTGTAGAGCAGTGTTTTGCAGGCGGTGCTGATTTTCTGGTCAAATCGGATGGCCTCTTTCAGATGATCCTTTGTGTAGCCATTAAACAGTTCCACCACCTCGCATTGCTGCCTGTGGGGTTCTTCCTGAAAGGACAGCGATTCCAGCCGCTGCACCTTCCGTTTCAGGGAGAGGACCTCTTGCTGGAGATCTACTATGATTTTCTCCAGTTGTTCAATCTTCTCAGACCTAAAATATAAAATAAAGCATATAACATGCATGCCTGGCACAAGGCGCCATTCTCCTTCAGCTAGCAATGGGTGTGACGTGTCAGCATGCATTGCCCATTGAATACCCAAGCTGAGAGTCTGGAAAACTGGACTGGGAAGAGCAGACTTTCTCATGGTACTAGTTAAGCCAATGGGAGTTTGCCTGGGTGAGGATGTAATGATTTGACCTTCCATTTCACTTTGCTTTAAGCTTTGGATAAAGTTTAAGATAGAGTTATCGGTCTTTTCTTATTTTGTCCCTACTCTTAAAGTTCCAGAGGGCAGGTATTCACAGTATGAAATAAGACCCACAATGATGGGAACACAGAAAAGTGCAGTACAGGAATCATGACATGACAAGAAAGTCTGAGCTTTAGAATAAAATGGTTTATAGACTCGGTTTCATGATCCCACATTTCTGATGCAAGTAACAATAACAGTGAGACAGAACTATGTTTGGGTGGGACAGAGGTCAATCTGAAGGTTAAATGATGGAGAGCTGAGATATATATGATGCTGCAATATTTTGAAGCCGAGTTATCATGATACCAGCATATAAACCTTCAAATCTGAAAGAAGCTTCAACCTGAGTCTTATCATGTTGATGGTTTGGGGTCTAACAATTGCTGCATGTTGTCTGGCAGTGCTAATCTGAATGATTCTATTTTCTGAGTATTGAGGAAAATGTAGCTATGTGCAGGTACCTGTAACTTCATTTTTCATTAATTACCTTTCCATTTCACCAGGGCCAAAATCTTTCTGAACTACTTCAAAATCATCTGTTTCTGGGGAACCTTCAGTCTTTGGTTCATCACAGCTAGAAAAAAACAAATAGACAAACAAGCAATGGAAGAAGATGCTTCATATTTATTTCATAAGTGCTCTGTGGTCTAAAGTGTATAACAGCATTTTTGGAAAACCCAGCCAACTCCAATTTCATGTGGCATCCCAAGTAAACAAGGTAAATATCTGGCAATATTTGATGTCACTGGGCAAGCATTTCAGATAAATGTCACTCACGGTGTTTTAGAAAATATCAGCTACTTAAATACATGTTTTATATTATGGGCTTGATTCCCCACTAGCTTACATGTCTCTTACAAAACAAGTGCAAAGGGGATGCAGAATACTGCCATTCATGGTATGGGTCACATTTAAATGATTACACAGGGTGCAGGGCAGTGGAAATTCAAGCCCTAACTATGACTTCAATTGAATTATTCTGGATTTACGCTGGTGTAATTGAGGGCAGTTTCTGGCTCTATGTGGAGGGCAGGAAGAACTTCCCCAATTTCCACTTTGTCTTTCATGGATCCTTTCTGGTCAGAATAAGCAGCTCTCCTCAATTGCCCCAGATCCCCTGGAACTCCCCTTTGTCCGCAAAGTTGTGTCAACAAGGCAGGGCAAACCAATCTATATGAAGCAAACTGCATCAGGAAATGGAACCCCGGCTACTGACTATGAGACTATGAGAGGTGCTTTGAAACCTTCACTGTCCTTACTGCTTATGGGAATATTACCTGTTGGTGCAGATGTGCTGCTGACACTTAGCTAGAATGCCATCTGACTTCCTTTTCATTGTCAAGGTGATGTAATCTAGAAAGAGGGTTGGAGCAGGAAGCAAAAGACAGATGTGAAATTGTCATCACCTGGATCCATTGGTCTCCAGAGCATGTTCATCTAAGTACTTAAGCTTGATGTTCCCAAGCTATCAACAGCATGACTCAAACATGCTGTCATTGGCTTGAACTGTTGGGATTTTGTTACAGGCAGAAAGAAAAACCCTCGTCATAATATACAGTTGTAATTCAACCACAATATCCTTAGCAAGGCACTGTGCCATCAGTGAAGAAACTGGACAGGGGGAACATGGCTCATGAAGGTGAAAAATTCTATGGACACTAGTGTAGTCATCAGCACAAATGACAAATACACAGAAAACAAGATTGTTACTCTCAGGGAGGTTTAGTATGTGTGTATGGATGAATTGATAGGTAAACCTGAAACAGGTCAGATGTTCAGGTGAGTACATTTTGGGTACTTTATAATTAATTAAACAAATACATTATATTAGGAGTGTGGTTCACTGGCTTGTGTGGAAAGAATTGTGAGCGGATGAGAAAAGAGCTGGCAATCTCAGCATGCTTTGGATCACACAAAAGCCACAGAGTCATCACCTCTGAGAAGAGACACCAAGGATGGAAAGGACTCAACTCTCACCATTACTGTTCTCACACCCAGGGAAAGCACCCGTGCATTGCTCTGCAGCCTACGCTGCGGAGAAACAGGAATTCAGAGCCCCTCTGACACTTTTCACTAACACCAACATTAAAATTAAAAAATAGACAGGAGTGGAATAAAATAAAACATTCGACTCATTTGCGGACAATAATCCCAGCTGGTTTACCTCTGGTAGCCGTGCCAGGCCTTGCGTCTTCATTCTGGGATGTTCCAGGCACAGCCAGGGACAAGAATGGAGATGGTGATTTGAAGGCCGTGGAAGAGTGGTAAGGTGCTGACATTGTGCAGTGGGATCTAGTCGTGCTAGTCAGGATGCGCCTCTCTTTTAAGACAGAAGAGGCGGCAGCATGATGCTTGAGCCCTGCGTCTTCATCCCCGACCAACGGTTTGACGTAGAAGCTCCCGTCATCGTTGTATTTGCGAGAGGAACTTCCTGGCATCCATTTTGGAAAAGTCTTCCTTGATTTTTTAGGTTGGGATGGCAGCCCACTGTGCACTGCTGGTTCTTCTTCTGAAAGCAAGATGGGGCACATATGGTAACTGGCAATACCACAATGACATACATTGCAACATTCCACAACCGGAGCCCTGCTGCCCCCAGCAGTGTTCTCATCCTTACTACATGGACGCTGTCGTACGATTCATAAGGGATGGGATGAGGATATATTTATGAGCCATCGATTTTAAAAAAATGCACCAGGGTATAAGGTTAATATAGTTAATTACTTTCCTCCAGAAATACACTGCCTGCTGTATATTAATCCTCCTGTGCAAAACTCCATACTTACTTAGCTTCTCAAAGAGTTGTCTGTTTTCCTGCAGCCTTTTCTCTAAGATATCTTTATGCTCTGTTGGAAGAAAAGAGTTTTCAATGTTAATTTCTCTTGTTTCTAGAGGCTGCTCCCAACAGGCCTAAGTCTAGGATGGATAATGATCACTTACCGCTTATGCCTTCCACAACCCCCCAGTACAGACCACTGAAGCCAGGGCAGCGGGCTAGCACCTGCTCCCCCACCATGTAGAGATGAAATGGCTTTCGGGGTTCTTTGATGTTTTCGATGTTGATCACACGGCTGCCATCTGGCCAGCTGATTAGAACGTAAAGCTTGGCAGCCATTTGGACCAGCACCACCTGGAAGAGAAGAGAAGGAACACCCTTGCTGGAGCTATGTTCCGGAGCATACCCACTTTCATTATTAGAGATGCAGGGGAAACTTCTGGTTGCCTAGAACTTTTGGAGATCAGGCCTCTTATTTGGGTGCCCAATTGAGGAGCCTGACTTTAAACATCCATCTTTGAAAATCTTGTCTATTATTCACTGTGAAGAATGCGTTCAACTTTAGTGAAAACCGTGAGGTTCCTAGGTGACCTCTGCTTGCTTACAGTGTTATTATGATGCCTTGTTAGTGTCTGATGAATGCAACGTGTTTATCAGCAGTTTCTGAACTGCTGAGGGTCATTCATTAAAAGGAATAAATTCATATATTGTGCATCTATTCAAAGACTTGCTTCAGGGCAAAAATAATGCTAACCGCATGAATGTCCTGGAAATAATCAGGTTAACTGGGAGCTCAGCTGCTGCAGTTGTGAGTGCTCTGGTAATGCCTACAAATCACGAGAATCACAAGAATAACCAGGCCGGAGTGTTTGTAACAACTCTCCAGTTCCTGACAGCAGATTGTTTTTGCACAGGTATTTGTAATCTGGCAATGCTGGGATGACCCTGGAGTACAGCCGCATGCCAAAACGCTGCCCACCATGATCGGGAGCAGCACAGAAGCAACCACCACCTGGGAATTTGTATTGACAATGAGAGTAGCACGTGAAACACTTGTCCCTGCAACAAATTCCCTTCCCTCCTTTCTGCTGTTCCTCTGATTCTCTGTATTGTGTGTACTGAACTCTTCCGGTTTTCTCCTGGAGATTGCTCATTGAAGCAATGACAGGTACAGGCCTGCGGGGGTGTCGTTGTTGTTGTCTGGTATTTTTTTTTTTGAAAGAGAAACTGCAGTTCCAACAATGACATGTATCATCTCAGGCCATCCAGGACTGGCCGGAACAGTGAGAGCTATTTGTCTGATGCTATATAAAATACTCTGCATTGACGTCAATGGAATCACAGCAATTTCCCATCAGCTGAGAATCAGGCCCACTGTACATGAAAGGCAGCACAAAAGATAAAAGCAAAAAGGAACTACATGCATTTTAGCCAAAACCAATAGACTGTTCGGAGTAAAACAAAATATCCCAGGAATGAGAATATTATGCTCTGAAGGCATGCTCTGCCCCAGCCAGTGAGAGCAATACTGCAAACAAGATTTGAAAGCTAAGTTCTTTGTGGGATGGGGGAAAGCCAATTACTTCCTTCAAACCCAGATTTTCAGGAAAGTGAATGCACCTTTGTGTGCCTGGTTTGCATGCTCATGTAGCGTGTCTGCTCTCATGACAACTGCAAAGGAAAATTGGGACATGTCACTGGTCGACAGCACTGCACTGAAAGCGCCCAGTTCTCCTACCCAGCGCTCAGTGCACTTTGGGCACAAGCAACCCAAGTCACACACAGCCCTCTTCCAAAAATCAAAAGTTACATTGAAACAAGTTCTCCTGTAATCAGCCAGGCTAGGTGGTCAGTGGAGAGACCATGTGGCCTAGTGGCTAGCCATGAACTAGGAGACAGGAGATTTGAGTTCTATTCAATCGCTGGCCTGCTGGATGAGCTTGAGTAAGTCAGTTCCCCGCTCTGTACCTCAGTTTCCGCATCTGTCAAATAGGAATAATGACACTTCCCTCCTTTGTAAAGTGCTTGAAGATGCATGAATGAAAGACTCTCTATAAGAGTACTAGTATTATTGCATGACTTGATCTCTTTTTAAGCACGCGGCATAAAATGTGGGTGTGGCTTTTCCACAAAGAAAGCCAACTCGGTGTGAACCCCTGCAAAGGCAGAATGGAAAGTGTTGATCCCGTTAAAACTCATATGCCAATGAGAGAATTTATAGGCCCCAAACCATTGCAAACCACTGCTCTTTTTTAGCATTCAAATTCTCTCATCTGTGCACACAGCAGGAATTATGCTTAACTTCTTTCTGCCAAAGTACCGCACACCTCATGGACTAGAACCTCAAAGTCATTCTACTCTGACTTCTATTTAAAACAGGCAACTGTTTTCTCTTAAATTTGCTTAGAATACTCCCTGTGAAAATGCTATGTAGTCTTTCCTTTACAACTGGAACTGCACAAGTTAGTTTCCAGTGTAAGTGGACAGCTCCACCCTGGTTGTTATTATTTGTATTACAGTAGCACCTAGAGGCCTGAATCGGGGCCCCATTGTGCCAGGTGCTGTACAAACACCTAACAGGAGTCAGTCCTGCTCTGAAGAGCTTACAAATAAAACTGGCGGGACAGACAAAGAGGACAATCTGCAAACTACTCCACTTAGGAAGGACCAATCAGTTGCACACATAAAAATGGGAAATGACTGCCTAGGAAGGAGTACTGTGGAAAGGGATCTGGGGGTCATAGTGGATCACAAGCTAAATATGAGTCAACAGCATAATGCTGTTGCTTAAAAAAGCGAACATCATTCTGGGATGTATTAGTAGGGGTGTTGTAAGCAAGACACGAGAAGTAATTCTTCCGCTCTACTCCAGGCTGATTAAGCCTCAGCTGGAGCATTGTGCCCAGTTCTTGGTGTCACATTTCAGGAAAGATGTGGACAAATTGGAGTAAGTCCAGAGGAGACCAGCAAAAATGATTAAAGGTCTAGAAATCATGACCTATGAGGAAAGATTGAAAAAAAATGGGCTTGTTTAGTCTGGAGAAGAGAAGACTGAGGGGAGACAAGATAACAGTTTGCCAGTACATAAAAGGTTACAAAGAGGAGGGTGAAAATTGTTAACCTCTGAGGCTAGGACAAGAAGCAATGGGCTTACATTGCAGCAAGGGAGGTTTAGGTTGGACAACTTGAACAAATTGTCCAGTGAGGTTGTGGAATCTCCAGTGGAGGTTTTTAAGAACTGGTTAGACAAACACCTGTCAGGAATGGTCTAGCTATTGCGTAGTCCTGCCTTGAGTGCAGGAGACTGCACTAGATGAACTAATGAGGTCCTGTCTAGTCCTACACTTCTATGATTATATCATTTTACAGATGAGAATTTGAACCAATGAGAGATTAAGTGACTCACTTAAGATCACACAGGAAGTGTATAGTGGAGCTGGGATTTGAAGCCAGACTTCCTGAGTGCCGGTTCAGCTCCTTTAACCTCAAGGTCATCCTCCCTCTCCAGTATTAGAATTACGAATAGCATTTCTCTCATGCCAAGCACCGTGGTGTCGGGGACGCTGGCTTGGATTGCTGCAACGCAGCAGGTGCCGCAGGAGTATCCGGCAAAGGGGAGGAGGTGATGGGGCATGTACAGAGCTGAAGCAGCTGTACTGCGCACTGATAGCAAGCCCAGAAAAATATGGCAAACACAAGGGGAGCCCAAGGCCCTGCTAGTGACTCTGGTCACACAGCAAAATGGAACAGGAGGGCCGTCTGGGTTATGTCCTGAAATGGAAAGTTGGGGTGGTTTTGTTCCAAGCATCATTGCATTGCATGGTCCGTGGCTACAGGAAGCCTTTGACGAGCTCACAAAGATTCTGACAGCCTCAGTGACACTCAGCAGCGCTGTCCTCCAGAAACACACCCATTCGTTTGAATAGGAGCACTTGGGGAGTAAGGTTAGGCCTCACTGTCTGAATCTGGTGCTAAGAATCTGTGCCAGAAACCAGCTGTGTTTATTGGAGACAGAGGATAACCCAGAGCATTTACACATGGGAGCAAAGACATGTTACAACACAGACCAAGAGGGAGAAGGGAGCAAACAAAATGCATTAGTCAGACCTCACCCAATCCAAACTGGTTTCCTCTGGTTTCATGACCCCCCCAGATTAAAGACTTGGTGTTTTCTGCACCATCCACATTGATTCCATTCACTCTGGGCTCTGAATCACTCTTGGAGAATTGTTTCATCTCCCACCCATTCTCAAAAAGAGTTTGCTTGCAAAAGCAACTAACTTTCCACAAACCTTCCAAGTCCTAGGTAGAATAGCTCCCCTTCTAGCAAATACTATCCCCTGATTCGTTCCAATTCCTCTCCCTCGGCTAGGACGTGTCAATGGGTTTTTAATATGGTACAATATTTGATCTTGTGTTAATTGGCTTGTCTCCAAGCCCCAGTCTGCTATCGCTGTACAGCACCAGGCTGCAGATAACCCTGCTCTTCGGACCACAAAAGGTTACAGAGAGACTAAGCTACCGGGTGGGATAAATGCACAGCTGCGATTTCACCTTCCCTTAAAAGGAACAAACAGGTTTCCAGATCAGTTTTCCAGCAGCTAATGATCCAAGCAGCTAACAACTCCAGCCTGAAAAGGAACTTTTTAAAGATGTTTTCTTTTTCACTAATCTTCAGAAGTGGCTCTTGTCCCCTCCAGCCCACTTGCTCTCCTAATTTTTATTTCATTTTAAAAGAATGCAACTTAATGAACAATCCACATAGACAGAGCGAGAGAGAGAGAGAGAGAGAGAGAGAGAGAGAGAGAGAGATATCAAATCCTGATATCAATAGATCTCAGTCCTTGCCTGGTTCGCACTGCTTCAGTTGCAGAGTCTTGCAAAATGTCTCCTGTCTATCCAGCTCTCAGCTGCCTGCTGCAGAAGAGAAGGTGATCGGACACTTCTTTTGCCGTGTGTTTTTGTCCCCTCACCACAATTCCTTGCCAGGTTTCTGTTTCTGGATAAGGAGCCCCCCACTGTAAAACAAATCCCCCTTCCTCTTTCTTTCTTTAGCCTCTGTCAGTCTGTTTCTTACAGGAAGAGTGAGCAGAAAAGGAGAGGAACGAGCCTTGGGTTTTTTGGAGCATGAATAAACCTTGCATTTCCATGAGTTATTCATGAATAATTCATGAAAATGCATGATTAATTCAGGTTCATGAATTATTCAGGCGTAATTCTCGAACATTCCTGGTTAATTCATGCTTGCACAGTGAATAAGGGAGTCAGGCTCTGGGGCTGGGTGGATTCTTTTCTCCCCGAGAGGGAGGAAGAAGAGGCTTGCAAACCTGCATCGTACACTGCCCGTTTCTGCACATTGTAAGAAAACATTCTCCAGGCCCTTTGCAAACGAGAAGTGGAGGGAGAGCCTTGATATGCCTGCAGCCTTCTGGCTGTTGGGAATGAAAGGTTGTAAGTGTCTTTCAAACACCACACAAGTCTGATTATGCATTTCCTTCTATTCCTGCTGCCGAATCCTTCCCTCGCTGAGATTCTTCGCAGTCATCTGACTGGGTTACATAGTAACCTGCCATGTAAGGAAAACAACACCTACAGGCCTATGCTTGAGGAATCAATGCCCTTGCAAACTTGCAAAGCAAATTGATTTATTTTCACAGTCCTTCAAAGCTCCGGCTCCAGTACTTGGCTTGTCTGAGTAATTGTGTTATTCTCAGTCTCAGCAAACAATGGGTCTCACCCTGACTTACACATCAACCTATTGGACATATCTAGCTGGCAACTCGCAGCTCTGCTGGGAGTCTACCATTACAATATACTGGCTTCATTTACACAGAACTATTGATACGCAGTTGCTTTAATAACACAGGAAGTGGCATACGTCCCCTCCATGCAGTCAAGCTTACAGCTGGTGGTAATGACCTCTTGTCCATAGTCAGACAGCGAGCATGTGGTCTAGTGGTTAGATCAGACAACAGAATCAGGACTCCATTCTCAGTTCTGCCAGTGGCCCTCTTGGGTAAGTTACAAAGGGCCACAATGCAGTATCTTACTCACCTTGAAAAGCACTTTACTCCTCAAGTAGACCCATTGGAAGCATGAATAAACGTACTACAGTCTGGTCCTAACCCTGTTTATATCTGTGAAATGGGTGTAATAATGAGACATCCAGCTGGCTCTGGATTTGGGGATTGTCTTCAAAACCCCAGATCTGGAATTCTCCCCTCCAGGGTTTTGCGTCTGGGCTGGCTTAGGAAGAAGAATTGGTTCAGGTGCTGCCAAAGATGTCCAAAAACTTATAGGAAGAGCTGATTTCACATTCTTGCTGGCACTGTTCAAGATGGCCACCATCCCGTGGGATCGGCTGGCCTCCCAGGATTTCCTCCATTTCAGACTGAGAGTTCAGGAGAACAGCTTGTGAGATTTCTGCTCGAGGGATGGGCGAGTAGCATAGCAGGGAACTCCTGTCAAGATTATCTGGGTCAACAATGAGTGATGCAAAGATCTCTGGGGGGTCCTGGCAGTGAGCTGAGCTCAGTTCTGATATCAGTGGCAGCTTCTGGCATCAGCAATAGCTCAGAATGAGGCAACTGGGGGAGTCAGCTGAAAAAATGCCAGAAGTCAGCAGATAAGGATTCTACAGACACTTTTAAAGGCAGGGAGGTTGAAGCTTATGTATGTGCTCAATGTCCCCCCCCCCCAATGCACACACAGACTGGTCAGTGGGGACATGCAGCATAGAAATCTATGCTTCGTTCTTTGTTCAGCTTGGATGGTTGAGGTGACTGAACTCTGGAACAGAGCTGGGAGTGGGACCTCTAGCCACTAGGCCCTCCCTCCCCCCAACGTAGGGTGACCAGATAGCAAGTATGAAAAATCAGGACACTTTTTTTCAGGTGGGGGAGGGGGGATAGTTGTGTATATAAGACAAAGCCCCTAATACTGGGATGCCTGGTTACCCTACTCCAGGGTCACTGAGTCCTGCATTTCTGGGGGTGAAATATCACAGAGGCATCTTCCCTTGAATTTACAGCAACAGGATGAAGCGAGCCTTGTACATGCCAACCCCAGGGGGACAGCTAATTCAAGGGATAGACACACCATTACCCAGGGTTGAGAATTCATCCTACCTGCCTGCTGGCAGTGGTGCCGGGTGATTGCACAAGCTAGCCTCAGCTGTCTGTATTGCTTGGAGAGGCGGGCTTTCCTGTTTTGGGGTAACAGCTATCTCCCGGTATAAGGGTCTGCTTCATTTTCATGCTCAAAGCCTCCCTGCCCACCAACAGACAGAGGCCAAGCATGTGTACTCATGGCACTGCCTGTGAATGAATAATCCATGGTTCACTGTCAGCCTGGGACTTGGTCATGAATAATTCATTGCCATTCCTGGGTCATTCACACGTGCAGAGTCAGGCCCAGATTCTTCGCGTGATGTCCGAGTGACAGGACCAGCCGAGCTGTCCTTATGTCTATATTCAGGAAGGAAGGGGGACATAAGAACAGATGAGTCTTGGCCATCATGGAGAAACACTGGCTGGGTCAGATAGTTAATGCTACAGGGTCCACTGTACCATCACTGTCCTATGGAAACAATGTCATCTGGTTAATGAAGGGCCAATGGGAAGCAGTGAGCCACCATTATGTGGGTGCAAAGTATCAGGGGGTAGCCGGGTTAGTCTGTATCCACAAAAACAACGGGGAGTCCGGTAGCACCTTGAAGACTAAGATTTATTTGGGCATAAGCTTTCGTGGGTAAAAACCCATGAAAGCTTATGCCCAAATAAATCTGTTAGTCTTCAAAGTGCCACTGGACTCCTCGTTGTCATTAGGTGGATGGGCCTTGATCCTTACTGAGGATTTGGGCATGTCAGCACCCCCACAATGAGATACCACCCCTAGTAGCAGTAACTAACAGGAGTGGATAGCTGGCTCTGAAAAGGTCGGGGTTGGGTGGGTTTGTATCTGCTGTGGGCCAGTTGCTTTTGGGTCCATTGCTGAACAGAGAGTCAATGTTGCTCAATAAAGAGGAATTTTAACTAAACAGTTGCAAGTTGCCTAAGAGAGACATTGTGTCGAGTAGCTCGGGGGGAGGGGGAGGGTAGCAGAATTCTAGAAATAATTTGTTCTAGATCTAGGTAGCACGGTGAGTTATTACCCTGAGCTTTGCTGTCTAAAGACTTGAGTTCAAATCCTGTCTGATCATGTCACATGTAAAGATAAATATTGGTCTTAATCTAAAATGGCCATTTATCTGCATCAAAAACTAGGCACAGGGGGCAGTTTTGGCTCTGGATTAGAACAGGAAGGGTACTGTGGGTTGGTGTTTAGCAGGGCGGTACAAATGATCATTAGCTTAAGCCATGGCGGTTATCCCCCTGCCAAAATATACAAACCAAGGGAAAGGAACAACTCATGCTTTACGCACCACAACATAGGTCCTTGCAGTCTGGGCTTGTGCTCAAAGCCTGCTCCAGGACTTCCATAAAAGCTGCATCTTGAAGCAAAGACATCAAAGCATCAGCCAGCCACCTTCCCCACTGCTGCCACTTCACGACACCCACACATAGAAACGTGGCTGGAAAAGTACTCTGTCCACGCAGCTTGACACCAAAGAACTGTCTGTCCAGAGGGGCACAAAGTCTGTCAGTGGATCTGGTGCCAGCTGCCTCAGGTTTCTCTGGACCCTAATATTTCGCAGCCTCCACTGAATGTCAGGTAACCTTAGCATTGCAGTTTGCCAGGGCATAACACAGGTGACCAGTCAGGAGTAAATCCTTCCCGGACACTGTCCAACAATTGAAATATCGAGGGGGAGAGAGAACTTTAGCCTCTCAAAAGGTGGCATCATGGAGAAAACCCGTGACTGGCATAAAGTGGCTCTATGCACTTCAGTAGATCTGTGCATTCTTACACCGGTGGGGAGCTGCCCCTGTTAGTTTAAACCAGCATTAAGAGCAATACACTTCCTGTGCAGTCTGCATTGCTGCCCAAGCGGGGGCTGAGAAGGAGGGGAAGAGTTTGGCCAGAGCTATGCGCTGTGTTCCGGTTCTTTACTTACACACAAAGAACAATGGTTTGTATTTCTAGCCCTCCATGAAACACTTCAGCAACAAGAACAGAAAGCTGTGCGTTGTGTTACACTGAGAGCTGCACAAATATATTACTTGCCGGGTTGGTAGATGAAGAAAAAAAATGTCACTTTTTAAAAAAAAAAATTCATTTCAGGTCAACCCAGCGCAGAATGTTTTGGTTTGGGCTTTTTTAAAAAAAAAAAATTACCGTATTTATCGGCGTATAACACGCACAGGCGTATAACACGCACCTTCATTTTAAGGGGGAAATTTCAGGAAAAAAACTTAAATTTCAAATAAAGGACTTTGAAGCAAAATAAGGGTAGCTCAGAACTTGTTTTATTAATATTATTACCACTTATAAGGTAAATAAGGATCGCGGGGAGGGGGGCTCGGGCCGGGCCGCTCGGGAGGGGGACGGGGGCTCGGGCCGGGTCGGGCCACGCCGCTCGGGAGGGGGGCAGGGGCTAGGGCCGCTCGGGGGGGGGGGGGGGACGGGAACCCGGGCCGCTCGGGAGGGGGTCGGGGACTAAGGCCGCTCGGGGGCTCGGGCCGGGCCGGGCCGCGCCGCTCGGGAGGGGGGCGGGGGCTAGGGCGGTGCTCCGCGGGTTAGGGCCGCTCGGGGGGGGGGACGGGGTCGCGGGCCGCTCGGGAGGGGGTCGGGGACTAAGGCCGCTCGGGGGCTCGGGCCGGGCCGCGCCGCTCGGGAGGGGGGCGGGGGCTAGGGCGGTGCTCCGCGGGTTAGGGCCGCTCGGGGGGGGGGGGGACGGGGACGGGGTCTCGGGCCGCTCGGGAGGGGGGCGGGGGCTAAGGCGGCTCTGGCCGGGCCGCTCGGGAGGGGGGCGGGGGCTAGGGCCAGGGCCGCTCGGGGGAGGGAGGGAGGACGGGGTCTCGGGCCGCTCTGGAGGGGCGCGGGGGCTAGGGCCAGGGCCGCTCGGGGGAGGGAGGGAGGACGGGGTCTCGGGCCGCTCTGGAGGGGCGCGGGGGCTAAGGCAGCTCGGGCCGGGCCGCTCGGGAGGGGGCTAGGGCCGGGCCGCGCCGCTCGGGAGGTGGGGGCTCGCGCAGGCCGGGGCTCGGGGCTCAGGCCCCGCCGCTGGGGGGGGGGAGAGGGCGGGGGCTCGGGCCGCTGGGGGGGGGGCTAGGGCCGCGCTGCTCGGGAGTGGGGCAGGGGCTAGGGCGCCGCTCCGCGCCGCTGGGGGGGGGGCGGCGCTTTTCTTTTCTGCCTGGGGCGGCAGAAATCCTAGAGCCGGCCCTGTTAAGGTTATATCGGCGTATAACACGCACACATCATTTGCCCCCTATTTTCAGGGGGAAAAAGTGCGTGTTATACGCCGATAAATACGGTAAATAAATAAATAAAGTTGCAGTAAAGTTCAAAATAAAACGGCATTTCAAATGTTAAAAAATGGAAATGTTTCATTTTGAAAAATGTCGACATTAAACATAGCGCTTCCTGGGAGGATTGTTTTTTTTCTGGTTTTTTTTCACAACCAAAACAAATCAGCAAATTCTACCTGAACCTGCCTATTTGAGATTGTGTACCCCAAGCATTCAAAAATCATGACTCAGGCCCCAAGATTGGAAAAATAATACATTTGGGGCACTATTTATTTGCCTACTGGTGGCTGAGTCACATTTCCAAGCTTTTCTGTGCAGCCACGAGGGCTAGGAAATGTATTTAAACAAAAGCTGAGATTCCCGTGAAATCGCAGGACTCCCGGAGCTGGAGAAAAATATTTCCAGACCCACAATAAAATAGTAACAGATTTCAAGAGGCCAGCATCAGTTCTATATCTCACTTAAGTCCCACCCACACCCTATTTGAGTGGAGAATCAGCTGTGTGCTGAAATTTTCCTTCTTTTTCCATCTGGCACACTTCCCCCATCCTTTTCATTAAAGTTAAAGTTATTGAATTGATGTCTTCGCTTTGTTTTGACAATGAGCGTAGTGGTTTTGCACTACCATCATGGCTGACATCAGTACGATTCTGGATATAAGCTTTCGAAGTGAACTCTTCCAGTCAAGCCAGTAGAGGGGGCAGAAATGCACTTGTTTTAAGTCCTCCAGCACATATTGGCTTGCTGGCTACCTTGCTCTTTTATTTCTGGGTGACAGAGTTGGGGATTTTCAAATTACTTATTCACCCGCTTTAATGAAACCTCACAAAAACTAGAGTCATGTGAAACTCCCCAGATTGGGGACTTGCTGCAAAGTCAAAATTCAGCTCTAGCTCGTTCATCAAAAAGTGACCCCAGTTTAGTTTCTAGACTTATTTCATCTTGCTCACAATTCATTTGTTTCACCTCTGAATTTGGCCTTCTGGTAGCACAGCTGTCAGTGTTTAAAGTGATCTGACCGACACAAAGCTGAGAGCTATGAAACTGTGACCGCATATAGGTATTAACTGGAGAAAAAAGCTAGCACAGTCATCTATCTCTGCTCCTTGTTATGCTTGGCTTATCTTTCTTTGGGGGTGACTTACTTTAAACAGGGGAGAAGACCTTTCTTACCCATACCATCCTGGAATGCAGGTGCTGCTATTCTGAATGGCCTAGAAGTGTCCGCAGCAATGTGGTGTGCATCAGTGCTGTTTACTCAATTCCTTTTATGCTCATTAAAAATAGCACACACTCATTAACTAGCTGGGCAGCACACAAGCTTCCACTGCTAACTCTGTTTTGCTTCTCCATTTGTGTCTCACTCCCCACTGCAGTGACATGAGATGGGGGGTGGAACAGAGTCCAACATATAGCTCTGTCTCGGCATCTGTATTTCCCGCCAGATAAACATCCTGATATAACAATCTGAACCCACTGCAGCGGCAGGAGTTAGTTAGGGCTACGCTATGTCAGGTAGACACATTCTAACTGTAGGGGGCAGCATGGAGACATCACCCCAGAGGGAGCTCCCCACAGCTTCCTGGCTCAGGCAGACAAAATGACGGTGAGTAGAGGAAACATGACCCAAAGTGGCACAGCATAGATTCCTCCCAGGCCAGGCATTCATGGTGTCTTCATGGACCCCAGAGACTATAGCTGCTGCCCCGCCATTGAAAAGGGTGCAGTGTGGGATCCCACCCCAACTCCATGGTGCTATCCAAGGTAGAAGCAATATACAAGAACTACAGCTGGTGGGAAGTGAGGAGCAAGGATCCTTGCCCTCTCTCTCTGCTTTGTACCCATTCAGGGGCTAACACAAGTTTGTTCTAACTCCAGCAGGTAAGTAATGATGAGAGAACATACGGTCGTGGTGCAGTTGCTTTAAAATGCCCCCAATCATTATGAAAACTTACATCCCATCTACCCTATAATTCCTATTGTGCTGAGTGACCTGGTTACAACATGATAGCCTCCTGGTGCAGTTCATCATCGAGTAGACAGGACCAGATCATGTGCTGAACTATGTTATCGTTCTGCCAAAGATCAAAGCTGTACAACGGTTCAGTCCCAGGAATCCTTGTTCACCATGAGGAGGTGGATGAGGCATTGCTAGAACAAATAACAGAAGTATTCAGACCACAAACCCTGGTAGTACTGGTGGACTTTGACTATCCACACATCTGTTGGAAAAGTAACACGGGAAAACACAAAATGTCTCTTGTATTGTACTAGGGACAGCTTTTTGCTTCAGTAGGTGGAGGAAATAACCAGACATTTTTTATTTCATTCTGGCTAACAGGGAGGAAGTGGTTGCAAATCTGAAGGCAAGTTGAGTGACAGTGATCGTGAAATGAGCGATTCCATGATTCTAAAGGAAAGGAAGGAGTGAGAGCAGCAGTATGAGGACAATGGACTTCAAAAAAGCCGACTTGAACAAGTTCAGAGAACTGGTAGGTAAGGTTAGAAAAATAGAAAAAGATAAACAACAAAGGGTGAAAGACAAGAAGTGGTGCCATGGATGACTGCACCACACAGAGCAGTGGGGGTAGATAGAAAAGCTGATTAAAGCACCTTGATGGCAAACAGTTGTCTGGATTGCTTGTACATTCAAATGAAACCCAGGACTGCTGGAATACCTGAGAACCTAGTGAACAAGTGGTAAGGATCAGATGAAAACATTGTGCCAATCAGTGGCAATGTTCAACTGAAATGATCAGATTCATTAGGATCTCACCAACCTTATCATCAGATCACTTTGTACCGGTAAAATTGACATCCCTCATTCTGTGCCCTCAAAATGAACTGTGGTTGTTTATGCAAGTATTTGCCCTTCTTGTCTTCCCACCTGACCTGCGCCCTCAACCAAGGAGTAGAAGAGGCTGCGTGTAGATTTGTGCCCACTGCTCCAGTGATGGGGTAAATTCTACACCCACCCCTTGCAGCCGCAAAGAGGAAGCAGCCCTTTGGAAAATTCAACCCACTGCTGATGAATGAAGAAAAGGGTCAGCTGGCAGTCTGGGGAGTTGAGCAGTGCAATACACTGGCGAGGTTGTGATGGAAATAAAATCAGCTGGAGATCAAAGCAACACGCAGGCAGAATGTTGATGAGTGCCCATAAAAATGCCTGTAAATAATTAAGGCCAGGAAAGAGTTCAGCTCCCAGAAAAGGTGCAAGATTTTCTAAAAGACTCTGCATGCTGGGTGAGCCCTCAAAATGACGGCTAGTGGATGGAGATTCACTATTAGCTGGCATGGGTCTGTGTTATGTTCCAGAGACCCATCACTCCTGCGCCCCAGTGGCATTTGTTCTGTCCAGCTCGGGGTCTATATTTATGCAGCTCACAAATCCATTACAACAGATTCTGCTCAACTGCTGTGTTTGTTTGGTTTCCCTGCTGCTCCATATAGGCAATTTGTTTAATCAGATTTTGGAGCAAACAGATAAGCATTGAATAAGGGTTGCCATATGGCTTTTTTTTTCTTTTAAGCCTTCTTTGTGGGCTGGGGTTTGGTTTATTTGCTAGGCGTGCTGACGGAAGCTAAACTGGGATGTGTCGGTTTTTATTGTCTTTAAATATTAAAGATCCTGCAGCATGTGAATAAAAGAGAAAGGCATCTCTGGGTATTTGTGTAGCTTGCAAAAACAGTCTCACGTCGCCAATGAAGTTAACTTCGCCTCAATTTCTGTGAAAAAGTTCAGCACAACAAAGAAGAGATTTGCTACCCGTGGTGCTCAAGCCATCCTACAGAGAATTGTGGGCAGGAGATAGTTTTCATTCCTATGGAAAGGAAGAAATCTTATATGAATCCTGGGAAATCTTTTTCAGGAAGCATTCAGAGTGGCTGGTACACTTAAGGAGACATCTGCTCACCATATTCCATGGGAAGAGGATCGGAGAAGGAACTGACTATGCTCTGTGCTTTTGGGGGTTCCATATTTGGTGTTTTAAAGTGATCACCTTCCCCCAGCCTATTTTCTTTCCTACACATCGACCTGCTATGTTGGCCAGCTGTAGCAAACACAGGCACTAGATTCCTGGTCATGCTTTGCTTGCTTTGCATCAGTCTTCAGGCCGAATTCTATTAACCTTCCTCAGATGGAAGAATATTTTACTTCATACCTAGTCCCACTGAAATCCAGGGAGCACTGTGAGGAGTAAGGTCCTACTTAGGCAACAAGAGTAGCACTGTCATAATCTGACTGTTTTTTGAAGTGGACTCTCATTAAGTCTTTCCCCTTTGGGATGTCAGAATGCACGTTCTCCATGGCTGGTCTCATCTGATCCAATGCATAAGGTATGAAAAACCTGAGGATCTCATAAAACATATAGAATCATAGGACTGGAAGGGACCTCGAGAGGTCAGCTAGTCCAGTCCCCTGCACTCACGGCAGGACTGGAGTATTATCAGTATCAAATATAACATATCACCACAATTTCTGTTGCATTCTTCAAAGTTCTGCAAATTCTATGCTTACATTCATAAATATACAGGATTCCATTTCAGAGAAACTAAATCCATTTCCACCTCCTCGACCGCCAGCACATAAACATAACATAAGAACGGCCGTACTGGGTCAGACCAAAGGTCCATCTAGCCCAGTATCCTGTCTACCGACAGTGGTCAATGCCAGGTGTCCCAGAGGGAGTGAACCTAACAGGCAATTATCAAGTGATCTCACTCCTGCCATCCATCTCCACCTTCTGTCAAACAGATGCTAGGGACACCATTCCTTACCCACCCTGGCTAACAGCCATTAATGGACTTAACCTCCATGAATTTGTCTTTTAAACACTGTTATAGTCCTAGCCTTCACAACCTCCTCAGGTAAGGAGTTCCACAAGTTGACTGTGCGCTGTGTGAAGAAGAACTTCCTTTTATTTATTTTAAACCTGCTGCCCATTAATTTCATTTGGTGGCCCTTAGTTCTTGTATTATGGGAATAAGTAAATAACTTTTCCTTATCTACTTTCTCCACATCACTCATGATTTTATATACCTCTGTATTATCCCCCCTTAGCTCCTCTTTTCCAAATTGGAAAGTCCTTGCCTCTTTAATCTCTCCTGATATGGGACCCGTTCCAAACCCCTAATCATTTTAGTTGCCCTTCTCTGAACCTTTCCAGTATATCTTTTTTGAGATGAGGAGACCACATCTGTACACAGTATTCAAGATGTGGGCGGCCCATGGATTTATATAAGGGCAATAATATATTCTCCATCTTATTCTCTATCCCCTTTTTAATGATCCCTAACATCCTGTTTGCTTTTTTGACCGCCTCTGCACACTGTGTGGATGTCTTCAGAGAACTATCCACGATGACTCCAAGATCTTTTTAAATTAGCCCCCATCATATTGTATGTATAGTTGGGGTTATTTTTTCCAATGTGCATTACTTTACATTTATCCACATTAAATTTCATTTGCCATGTTGTTGTCCAATCACTTAGTTTTGTGAGATCTTTTTGAAGTTCTTCACAGTCTGCTTTGGTCTTAACTATCTTAAGCAGTTTAGTATCATCTGCAAACTTTGCCACCTCACTTTTTACCCCTTTCTCCAGATCATTTATGAACAAATTGAATAGGATTGGTCCTAGGACTGACCCTTGGAGAACACCACTAGTTACCCCTCTCCATTCTGAAAATTTACCATTTATTCCTACCCTTTGTTCCCTGTCTTTTAACCAGTTCTCAATCCATGAAAGGACCTTCCCTTTTATCCCATGACAGCTTAATTTACGTAAGAGCCTTTGGTGAGGGACCTTGTCAAAGGCTTTCTGGAAATCTAAGTATACTATGTCCACTGAATCCCCCTTGTCCACATGTTTGTTGACCCCTTTAAAGAACGCTAATAGATTAGTAAGACATGATTTCCCTTTACAGAAACCATGTTGACTTTTGCCCAACAATTTATGTTCTTCTATGTGTCTGACAATTTTATTCTTTACTATTGTTTCAGCTAATTTGCCCGGTACTGACGTTAGACTTACTGGTCTGTAATTGCCGGGATCACCTCTAGAGCCCTTTTTAAATATTGCTGTTACATTCGCTATCTTCCAGTCACTGGGTATAGAAGCCGATTTACAAACCATAGTTAATAGTTCCGCAACTTCACAGCTCAGGTTTGGGAATCTCCCTAACAACAGGATGGTGTTGTGTGGCCAGCAGTGGCTGGAAAGGAATCTCTGGCCAAGAGACACGGAAGATGTTTCCGGGGACTGTCATCCCCAGACCAGGAATAGGCTGGTCTAGGCTAGTGAAACTTACCAACACTGGCAGGGAAAGAACAAAGCATAGGTGAGAGCCAGTGTAGCAGGGTGGTTATCCTGCTTCTGTCCTGAAGGGGTTAAAACAGCCCTGGGAGAGGGCTATGGCAGGGGAAAAGCCTATAAAGAAGGCTGAGGGCCAGAGGCTAAAAAACACACTCTCTGTAGCCTCTTGAGAGAGAAGGACCTGGCTGTCTGAGAGCTGAGAAGGGTTTCTAGGGTGGAGCAGTGCTGGGGAAGGGCAGAGGGAGCTGGGGAGCTCCAGCCTAGCAAAGCCCCAGGCTGCAGGCCGAGTTAAGGGCCCACAAGGGGACTAGGGCTGCAGAGGGGCAGCCCAGGAATAGACAGAGGCAGCTAGTCCAACCCGCCTTGCCGATGATGAGTGGTTTACAGACTGCAGCCCACCCCAGGGAGCGGGGGGGGATAGGGGGTTGGGGGTTCCCCTGGGAGGGGAGACCCAGAGTAAGGGGGTAATGCAGTGGGCAGAACCCCTTGGCAAAGGGCACCAGGGTTCAGGAAGGACACGGGGGCCAGCTGACAGAGGGTGCTCCGGAGCTGGAAAAGAGCGAATTCCCTGGGCAACCAGCAGGAGGCACCGCGCCGGAGAGTCATCGCCCCGCCACAGCCAGGAGCTGTTTCTGAGTCACTTTAATTAGCTGGTCACAGAGTAAAGGGGCGGACAGATGCCTGTCACATTAACACAGCTGGAAAACAGGGCTGCCCAGTCCCAGAATGGCTGACCTGCGGGGTTCCACCCTTGAGAGAGGTGATGGAGGCAAGGCCTGTCGCTGCACGGGGGGCACTCGGAGGGACAAAATGGAGTCTCACCCTGTAACCTGTTTGCACATGTGCTTAACCCACGGGCTTCGGTGTGCTTAAGTGCTTTGCTGAATAGAGATGGATGTAAGCATCTGTTTAAATGCTTTGTTGAATTGGAGCCTCACTTACTATTATTGATTATTTGTGTTCTGGTAGCATCTAGAGGCCCCAGCTGAAATCCGGGCCTGGTTGTGCTAGGTGCTCTGCAGACGTTAAGGTTTCATGTTATTAAAATTCCTTCTTACTAGCATAGCCTGCACCCACTGCATTGTTTATTCTAGCATTTCCTCAGGCTACACACCAGCCTCATGCCAACCCAAGACTTAGACTCATAGACTTTAAGGTCAGAAGGGACCATTATGATCTTCTAGTCTGACCTCCTGCACAACGCAGGCCACAGAATCTCACCCACCCACTCCTGTAACAAACCCCTGACCTACGTCTGAGCTACTGATGTTCTTAACTTGTGGTTTAAAGTCTTCAAGGTGCAGAGAATCCTCCAGCAAGTGACCCGTGCCCCATGCTGCAGAGGAAGGCGAAAACCCCCTAGGGCCTCTGCCAGTCTGCCCTGGAGGAAAATTCCTTCCCGACCCCAAATATGGCTATCAGCTAAACCCTGAGCATGTGGGCAAGACTCACCAGCCAGCACCCAGGAAAGAATTCTCTGTTCACTTATCTGTATTAATTCCTTTTGTCACCTTCCAACTACTGGCAGTGTTGCACTAACTTGTAAGCCTCTAATTTCTAATGCTGCACCTGTCTGTCCTGTGTGTTCACCACCCCATTTCCTCATGGGGAAGGTGATTCCAACGGAAGAATGTTTCCCCGCTAGTATTTTAATGCACAATTACACATCACGGCAGCTGGTGATTTTTATGTGATTCTTTAATTATTGCTGGAATTGATATAATCAGCAACCACAAAACATCTTGGGGTAGCTTTAATATTAGAAACTTAAGAAACCCAATTCTTCTTCTTATGAGGCATCTCCATCACTGGAGGTTTGCAACCATGGTAGCCCATTCTGTATGATCCTCTGCTAAACTCTTTGTGGATGAATAGACCTTTAGACCCACCCAGGACACCACACTGTTCATCCAAGCTCTTCTTTTCTTCTCTCATGTTCTTCTGCCATCAGCTTCCCCTTCCAGTGCCCATAAACAAACATCGATCCTTAAAATGTGCCCTAGTCAAATCTCTCTTTTCATACGATCTCCAACTAGCATTTGCTGAGTTCCAATCAACCCCAGTTATAGACATTGATTATTGATATTTATTTGCATTATTGTAGTACCTAAAAGCACCAACCATTGTGCTAGGTGCTGTACAAACACCTAACAGGAAACAGTCTCTGCCCCCAAAGAGCTCGCAATCTAAATAGATAAAGAAACAAAATCCAGCTCTCCTGAGTCTGAAACCACTGCCCACTCCACAGAGCCACTCTACCACCTTTTGAATGAGTGATCACATCCAGAAGATTCAAGAACAAGTCCAAGTTAAGATTCCAATCCAAGTTTTGTGTTCAGTGGGATAGTTGCATTTAGGATTAGCAGGACTAGCCCCTCAGGGAGTCTTTTCATTGACTTCATATGGAATTGGATAGGAGTGGACATAGTTTGTGGAAAACCCTCATATAATATAAAATTATTACTATCGACGAGTGAGGACAGTGTGTTTGGTGCTGTATAGAACATGGAGGGAATCCCATAAAATCCTGGCTCCAAGAAGCAGAAAAATAGGTTCCATTTGTCAGAATGCTCACTGTGAATTTTCACTCATCTTCCCATGGGCTCTTTAATTACCACAAGTGGGCAGGACCATAGGTTCATATTCACACCTAAAATTCAACAACTCCAGTAGCACAGCATCCCACTATGTCTCTATGGTGCAGTGGTTACTTCAGATTCAGTGGGAAGAACTAGTGAAACACCAGCACCACAAAAAGCCTTGCGTCTCAGGACTGATCCACGTTGTTCTTGCTTATAGTTATCCTCTCAAAAACTCCACATTAAGTGTGTGATACAACTCCAGGGGCCAATTCTCCTCTCACATCAGCTTTACAGACCACTGAAGCCAATGGAGCCATTCCTGATTGACACCAGTGCAAATGACGTATTTCCAGAATGCAATGGATAGAATAGAAACAAAAAATATCCAGCTGCAATATCTCACAGTCTAAGAAATATTGTGCCACTAAAGGATCCAAAGGCAAACAGGAAAATCCCTTCATTAATGCTATGTTTGTTTGTTTCACATAAGTAATGCTATGCACTAATGTTGTCTCATTGTCAGCTGATAACGGTACCACCAACCTGATACACCTACTGCAACATATCACTAATGTATGGAGCTCTGAAGAGGATGTCATGTGGGGCATTCAAGACTCAGTGAAATCCATGTGCTGGGAGCATCAAATTCAATTATGCTCAGATTCTGTAAAAAAGGCATTTGTTATTAAACAGTCCCTGGGTGTCTTGCAGGTCATATCTCCCTAGTACCTGACAAATCTAGTTGCTGGAATTGTTAGAAGCACCACAGAGAAAAAATAGCAAAAGTACAAGTTGTTTTATATCCCGTCCCACGGGCCACCAGCAGAATTCTAATTCCAGACTCTGTTGTCACTGCTAATTAATGAGGTATAAACGGAAAGTACACATCAGTCACTTGCGTGGTGTCACACAGTGAGTGCCTGAGCCAGGAACAGAACCCAAGAGTCCTGGCTTCAACTTGCAAGAACCCCATTATAATGACTCCATTAAAGAGAGTGAGCTCACCTATAATTATGTTTAGTCATGTTTCCCTGATTCCTTCTTGTTCTGGTAGGGGGTGTAGAGGATTGTAAAGAACAGAATGATTTTACATTTACTGAAGCATTTTCTTTCATCAACAGTAACAAAAATCTGCTTCTCGAGTGCCAGGATTTCCCTGCGAACAGCAAACGCAAATCACAGGCTGTGATGGCTGGATGTAATTAGGAAGAAATTACCCCTGGCGGGGAGGGAAGAGAAAGGAAATGCAGAAAGGGGTATTTTGAGCAAACTGGTGCATTATGAGTCTGTCTGGGGATCCGTCAGTTCTCTGAGAATTGTGCTGGCTAATTTGCAACCTTAAGCAAATTGGAAAATATCAGTCCTCACACCCCCTTCATGTCACTCCTGTGCTAAAGCACCCCTTGGGATTTTGCAGCCCTGGACAGCTGCCTGTTTTATTTCGTTATGCTGGGTCTTTGTTCATAGGTGCTGGAAGTAGGTGGTGCTGAGGGTGCTGCCGCACCCCCTGGCTTGAAGTGGTTTCCATCATATCCAGGGTTTACAGTTTGGTTCAATGGCTCCCAGCACCCCCACTATACACATTGTTCCAGCCCCCCGGTCGTGGTTCTTTACTCAGCATTAAGAATACGAGGAAACACACAGACACAGTTGGGTTCCAAATAACTGTATTTACTAACTACTCATAAACGTACAAGACCTGGCTACATATGTACCCTGCTGCTCTGGTAGGTTCTGGTGGCTTCTGCAACAGAAGACAAGGAGGCCCGCGATCGGACTTCCAAAATATTGAAAGGGATATTACCTAATCCCTAGACACACTGGAGTTTTGGGGCAAAGGAAAATAGGTGGAGGCCCCTGCAAGCTGGATATGTGGTGTTCAGGGATCACTCTGTGCTAAAGGAGCTCACAAAAGCTCTGCTTTATTCTGTGGCCAGTTGCAACTGGTTGTATCTAACCACAAGAGCTCCACAGCACCCTGCCCGGACTCTCTGTCTGGGATGCTCGGCCCTTAAAGGTGCAGCCCCCACCCCAATACCACAATGGCATGTCCAATGCCTCCTATCCAAAAGCCATACTCAGATTTGGGACAGTTCTGGACGGGATCTGCAGGCAAACTTCACAGATGCCCTCTCACCCCTTCACACCGCCCCAGAAAGGGAGAGAGAGAGAAAATGGATCCAAACATCCCAAAACTTTGGGGGAAATGTGGTTCTGGATGTGCATGGCTACCGATGTTCATTGCCTCATCCTTTTCCAACATCTAGCCACAGCGTTATCGCTATAAGCTCTTATGGCGATGAGTCTGTAGGCTGATTATACACTACCTCCCCCAATGCAGGGGGCAGTTGGAATGCTGATGCTCATGCTACTGGGTACAAGCAAGTGCATGTGGTAGCCACTGCTACAGAACTTAAAGGGGATGTGCCTGAGCTTAACCATGCCGGGGTCCCCAGGCAGCATGGCTAACCCAGTGTAGCCAGAGTCACTGCTCAGTGCACTTGCTCCAGCACTCACTAGAGATACCAGAAAATATATCAAAAAAGTGCTTAGCCAAATATTATTTGGCCTACTCTGTCTACTTTAAACTTGGGCCCGATTCCGAACCCCTTACATTAGTGAACTGTTACTCCCATGAACAGTTCCATGGAAATCAGTGGCTTTGCTTGGGAGAGTAACTGCTCACCAGTGTAAATGGTTCCCAACCTGGCCCACAGTGCACCTCATGTGCCGTCACTGTGGTTTCAGCGTGCTTATCAGGTTCGGGCAATATGTTCCCTAATTTGCTCAGTTGACAGCATTGATTTCTTCATCTCAGGAGACAGCCTGGCCCCTGCCTCCAGCCTTTTCAGTCTTGCAAAAACGGTTCATAACAATGAACATTTTTCTTTTGTTTTTCCTCCCTGGGACTCTCACTGACCTTTGATTTTTAATATGACAGCTATTTTCACATTGCCATGTTGACTGTAGAAATTCACTGCCCATCACATCAAAGGCCAACTCAATAGCACCTGTCTCCCTGCTCATGAGGATCTTCTCAAAGAACAGCAGATTAGTGAGAAGGGAAGGTTGGGTGGGAGAAGAGAATTGACCAGGATAGTTTCTATAGATTCCCTCTTCAGAGGAGTGCGCGTTAAGGTGTGGAAGTGGTGGAGGGAGCAGGGGTGGAGAAGATGGTATTGGTTTAGAGTGCACACTTACAAAACACAACACAGCATGTGGGGATGTGTGGGTGTGCACAACCCATCTGGTGTGTTGACCCAAGCCATCACCCTCAGAAATGGGTTTGGCAATCTGGGCCCCAGCTTCTAATCTTGACTTGCTGGGTAAATTACTAAATGTCTCTTAGCCTCCCTATACCCTCATGCAGAATGAGGACAATGAGCTCCTGTATTCCCCCTTTGTGGTCCCTTGAGAACACTTACTTACGGTTTCTGGCTCCCAGCTGCCACCTAACTTGGGTGGAGACCTGTTTCTCTCTCCTTCCTGTCCAGAGGTTTTAAGGTTGCACAACTCCCTGCCTCACACTGTGATAGTCCCAGCAAGTCAGTCTGCCTAGTGGCCAGTGCCTGTGCTTTGCTTTGCGAAGGCCAGGGCCGGCTCCAGGCACCAGCTTATCAAGCAGGTGCTTGGGGCGGCCACTCCAGAGCGGGGCGGCACTTTCAGGTATTCGGCGGCAATTCGGCAGAGGGTCCCTCACTCCCGCTGGGAGCAAAGGCCCTCCTGCTGAATTGCCACAGATCGCGATCGCGGCTTTTTTTTTTGTTTTAGCTGCTTAGGGCGGCAAAACCCCTGGAAGGCTATGACTGGTATACCGCACAGCTCCTTCTAAGCAAGCACATTCATTGTTTTCTCTGTAATTCTTTTACCTTAAGATGTAAAAACACTAAAAGTTCTGAGATGCTGCTAAAAGCTCACCAGAGGTCACCCTGGTGGGGCCCTAGTAGGCCAAAGTGTTTCCAACCCTTCGGCAAGGTCCTGTCTGGTTGCTGGATCAGAAAGAAGGCCCTGAGTCAGTTTAAATGCAGCCTTTGTATGTCCAAAAGTCCTTTCTTTGTCCATTGGTCTCCGGAAAACTCAGTGTGAACCAGGACGTGCAAGACTCCCCACCTCCCTAGAGATGTTTACAACCTGAGTGATTCACCTTAATCACCCCTCCCCCAAAACACGATGTTTAGCTCCTGGGGGAAGCTGTGGCAACCCTCCCCAGAGTTGCACACAATCCCTGGCCACAGAGATACATACACCATTCACAAAGTTAACACCATCTGTTCCCCCATAGACACTGCATGTGGTTGCAATATCTGTCACATAAGGCATAACTAAATAATGCTTGTAAAGAGCACAGTGTTAAGGGTAGTCAGTGGCAGAGGAAGGATGGAGCTTCAGCCGGATCATTGCTCGTTGCTCTGGGATCACACCTTGCACACACTAATTCCCGAGTGTGGACAGTTGAGGAGAAAGGGCTTTTCACGCCTGCATTTGGATTCCAGCAACACACAAATGAACAAAAAATCATTCAAAATTCCACGGACACTGAAATTTTGCGATGCAAAAGCTGCTCAAAACAATAAGGGGAAAATATGGGGAATCCAGTTTACGAAATTTCAACAGTTGCACCCAGCTCTCAGAAACAGATTAGTAAACAGAGACAGAGGATTTGTCATGCCAGTCGAGGTTATTAACCCATGTAGCCCATTAACCTGCCACTAATTATCTAGGGATCATAAGCCGGTGACATATGTATTGTTTTTATTCCCAAAGCAACTAGGGACCCTATCAATACTTCCTTAGCACCTAGAGGCCCACATCAAGCTCCGGGCACCATTGTGTTGGACACTTGATATATGGGGACAGTCAGTCTTTGTCCCGAAGAGCTCACAATCTAAATAGACAGATAAAGGGGGAGAGAAAGGGGGACAGCACATAGCCAGAAGATTGTGAACCGGGGCACAGACAGATTAAGCGAACTGCCCGAGGTCAGACAGAAGCCGGTGGCACAACTGGGAATTGAGCGCAGGTATCCTGTGTCCTAGTAGTCCATGCCCCATGCACAAGACCAACCCTCCTCCGTGGCAGGGTACATTTGCAGCAGGGCATTGTTCCTCACTGCAGGTCTGATTTGCACCTGAAAAAGACTGAACATATGGAGTAACTGGCATCTATTCAATTGTGAATGCTGTACAGTTGGAAATTCCTTTCTGCCCCCTATAATTCATACATTCATAGATTCCAAGGCCAGAAGGGCCTATAGTGACCAACTAGTCTGACCTTCCAAATGACACAGGCCATAGAACTTCCCTGAAATAATTCCTAGAGCAGATCTTTTAGAAAAACATCCAATTTTGATTTTAAAATGATCAGTGATGGAGAATCCACCATGATCCTGGGTAATTGTTCCAACGGTTAATTACTCTCTCCATTAAAAATTTACACCTTATTTCCAGTCTGAATTTGTCTAGCTTCACCTTCCAGCCATGGGATCACGTTAGACCTTTCTCTGCTAGGCTGACGAGCCCATTATTAAAGATGTGTTCCCCCTGTAGATATTTATAGACTATAATAAAGTCATCCCTTAACCTTCTCTTTGTTACGCTAAATAGAATGAGCTCTTTGAGTCTATTGTTATCCGGCATGTGTTCCAATCCTTTACCTTTACTTTATTCCCTGCAGCATGAGCTTTGAGTCTCTCCAACTGCTGCTATTCGTCACAAAGTTACCCATCCTTTTCGAGCATTCTAGCCATTGTGTCTGACTCACGTTCGGGCTTGATATCACATTCATCTGTTTCAGAGAAGTGACTAATGAGACGATGGGGGGGGGGGGGAAACCTTCATTAGTTGAAAACAAACAACACTCCTGGAACCTGTCAGGTTTCAGAATGGGTTTAGTGACCACGGAAATGAAGGACTAAGTGGTATCTCTGAGGGTGGGCAAGTTCTGTACTATTTACCTCCACACGGCTCTCTCACTGCAACTCATTCATGATCTGCAAAACCTGCTGCTGCAACAGTTCTCCTGCCCTTGTGCCCCACCTCCCTGTCCCACCCACTTTGGTCCTGACTTTCAATTCCCCAAGTAATTCTGAGTCCCCTGCTTGCCAATCCATGATGCTGTATTGTGCACACACAGATGCCTAATGATTCCAGTTGTTATGATGGAGACCAAAAGGACATAATGATTTGCTGTTTATTGTAAAGTATGGCAAAGAAAAATCACCCCTTTTGCCAAAATAGCTGAAATTGCCTTATTATTTTTGACTGATTTTGTTTCCTCCGATTCTGGGGCAGCTCCTCGGCTGCTGCTAACAAGCAAAGCTCCACTAACGTCAATGGAAGTAAAAATGATTTACAGCATTTTGCATGGGTGGGGTATGGACCCATTCTGTCCAATCATTTGCATGTTAAATAAACAAACACCCTTAGAACAGCTTTCACAAAACCTATCACTAAAGCTGCTTCTGCCAATTCACTTTCTTACCTGATCATTCAGAAAGCAAAATTTTATCTTTAGATTGATTAAAGCATTAAAAGAAAGCAGGAAGTGGTTTGTTTCCTAAGGATTTAGAATGATGTGAAGCAGCTGGAAGAAGTAATTTTTACCTAAGGCCGGGATGTCCTTATTTACTGTTCTTTCAATTATTTTGGCATCCTGTTGTTTTAAAGTCTCTCCTTTTATTCTGCTCTTCAAATTTTGATTGATCTTTTCAGACTCCCATAGTTTGCTGATAATTTAATGCTCAATAAATGGTAAATGAAAATGAAAGCTGAGCTAGAGATGATAGAATCCACGTAAAGAACTTAGTACCTGCTTTGCAGGATAGAGTTCTTTGAAGCTGAGGATCTGTGTGTGGTCTATTTGGAGGTGAGGTTGTTTTGCTGCCAGAGCCCCTTCCATGCTGGAATAGGGGTGACCAATTTTTGATGCCTTATTCAAAGAATCCTGCTTCCAGTCTGGCCCGGAGAATGACATCACAGCATTGGAAATGTGAATGGGCTGTTATTAGACTATAAATCCTGGAAGAACTGTGCTGTGCCTTTCACATAAGATTGGAGGTCCAATTACAGCAGAGAAAATATCTTTTGTAAGCTTTCAGAAGTCTGCTGAATATGATAAGGACAGTGATTTTAAGGCTTTGTGGAACCAGATCTACACCAGAACATTACGGGGCAGGCCCGCTGGAGGGAGAAGCAGCAGCTGGAGAACTTGATTCCACACACCCCACTCAACTGATATAATTAGGGATCCCACAGACAGATGTAGGACGAATTTATTAAACAAATGAACCACACAAGTGCATGCCTAATTTGTGCGTACAACTCCCGGGAGCGTTCAAGCAAATCAGGCAACTGGGCACACAAATGACTACCACAGCCCATTTGTGTATGCAGTTGTCCAGGTAGTTTGCACAGGCACTGTACTTATGTGCCAAATTTAAGCACGGAATAGCCCCCCTCACTTGTTTAAAAATATGGCCTGTAATTTCAATGTTTCCGAGTTCTATCCAGGCTGACACTGGATCCAGTCCAGGTGCCAGACAGTGTTTAAGATCCTCTTTTAGCACCGGGTATTAGAGACCAATTAGCCATCTAAAAATCAGCTGTTGTCTGTCACATCAAAGGGCTCTAATCTGGAAAGGCACTTCCCTCCTTGTTTTTTATAACATCTATCTCATCCTTGTTACCAGCTTTCTCTTTTATGTTCTCCATCCACAAAGAGCCAAACTGTGCATTTTCAGCCCAGATGACTTTTATTTCAGGTGAAGGAAAATAAAACATGAAGAAGGAACAACGCTAAAATTGTCATAGGGGAGACAACAGAGTGTATCTCACTTGATGAGATCTATTGCCTCAAAGCTCTGAGGCCCACAGACATGTAAGATGACTTTGTACATGTGAAGGTGAAGCATACTACAAACAGAGACATAATTACACACACTACAGGGGAAAATATGTCTGTCATTTGGTCCTTGCAGTGAGTTTTATGCGTGTGAACATTTAAGACTCATAGGGCCAGTGTGTGCTTTCATCGCACTCTGAACGTGCTGTGTATCAGAGTTCAGAAGACTTGCCAGTTGGCTGTAAATTGTAGATGGGGCTGGCTGGAGACTGAACCTAAGTTTGGAATGGAATAGATTGGTTGCAAATTAAAACAAGGATCCACATACAGGACTAACTTGATTCATTTTTGTTGTCATTTGATTTTTCTTGTTGTTTTGCCTCTCCTGTGAAAGTTATCCTCATTTATTTAAAGAGGCACAGCTGGCTGATTGGGTATGGGGGAGGGCTGGGCAGAAAACAACAATTCCAATTTGTGAGAACTTTTGAGATTCATTATTTGTTTTCAGTCCACGTGGGAAGGCAACCGAAACCTTTTTATTTGCAGGAAAACACGAGAGAGACCCCAGCATAGCCGATAACCGGATTCAGAGTAGAGCCTTGAACCTGGGCTTCCCTAACCACTGAGAAACATTCCTGAAGAAAGTTTCATTAAAACCGATATCTTTCTGGAGTAAGTTTCCATTTTGATGACACAGCATTTTAAAACAGAAAAAAAGTTTCATCAAAAATATTTTGATCAGCTCTAATTTTGGGAACCATAACAAAAATATCCCTACCGGTGAGGGTGGAAACGTCTCAAATGGATACCTTCGATAGAATACTTGGAAAACAGTGGAGGAATCACAGGAGCAGCAGATCTCTGGTTCAAAGTATAAAGAAAAGTTACAAAAATGGCAATGAAGGGTAAAACAAATGGCTTCCACTTTAAAAAGAGAGAATTCCGAAGTCTGTGGACAAGGGCCACAAGAGCACCGACAAGAAGAGGTGCAATTGCCAGCTCTGGTTGTAATGGAAGTATTTGCTGTCCTGAATGACTTACGATTCACTGAAGAACAGAAGGATATGAACTATGAGGATCTGATTGAAGTTTGTACCCCAAACTAACTTCCTAGCTGAGAGATAGTTCAGTTCTAAATTAATTGGCGTCATGCAGAAGAAAGACCATTGGTCGCTGCAGACAGCTCAGAGAAAATATCAGCTCAATCTGCAGAAGCAGTCAAAAGAGCAAACAAAATGCTAGGATGTACATACACAGGGATAAAAAAGAATATGGAGCATATTCAAAATGCTTTCTGCACACTGATGATAAACCCTCGTATCCTCCTAGCAGGAATGCTGCATTCAGTTCTGATCAGCCCATCTCTAGATAGCAGAAATAGCAGGGAGTCAGTGAATGGCAACAAAAATGAATAGAGGCTTGGAAAGAGAGTTGGAAGAGATCAGGATCATTTAAATTAGAGAAAAAAAGGATGATGCATAATAGGATAGATCAGGGGTTCACAAACTGGGGATCGGGACCCCTCAGAGTGTTGCGAGATTACTACATGGGGGATCGCGAGCTGTCAGCCTCCTCCCCAAACCCTGCTTTGCCTCCAGCATTTATAATGGTGTAAAATATATTAAAAAGTGTTTTTAATTTATTGGGGGGGCCACACTCAAGAGGCTTGCTATGTGAAAGGGGTCACCAGTACAAAAGTTTGAGAACCATTGGGACAGATGCATGTCAAATTCTAAATGGAATAAAGATAAAACAGATGCTGCTGCTCAGCTTTTATCACAACAGGAGAACAACAGCCAGCCAGTACACCTACACTGTGTGTGTGTGTGGGGGGGGGGGGGTGACACATCCTGCAGCATCAAGGGTCAGAGCCTGGATCAACTGACTCGGGCTTGTGGGCCTCACACTCTAGGGATAAAAATAGCACTTCAGACATTTCCACTCAGGCTGGAGCGTGGGCTCTGAAACCTGGCAAGGGCAGTAGGTCTCCTCGGGAATGTCTGCACTGGTAGCGCAACCCTAGTGAGCCCATGTCAGTTGCCCCAGGAGCTGAGACTCCCTGATGCTGGGTTTTTGTGTTTTGTTTTTTTGTAGTCGGGTAGATGCACCCAATGAAACAGAAAGGAAATACTATTTAAAACAACCCATAATTAACCTCTTGAACTCATTGCCCCAGGGCACCTTGGACCCAAACGCTTAGCAACACTCAGAAGCAGGATTAGACATTTCTAAGGGTAATGGGAACTTCAAAAGTTACCTCCGAAGGGACACAAAAGGATATAAATCTTCATAGTTTGGGGCAGAAGCCAACCACACACTGACGAGTGGAAAAGTGTAACACAATCTGGGCCTGTCTGCAGGGCTCGTTATTGACTCAGAGCTGTGTGTAGTGCAGAATAAAATGGAATCGAACGCTCCGAATTGAGCTACAGTCCATATAACAAATGCAAAAGATGAGACTGAAAACCGATAAAGGTGTTACCGTGTTATTTTCGGAAGAGGCCTACAAGAGAACATTGCTAATGTTATTCTGGGAGACACTGATACAGGGTTAAAAATCTATAGTCAAGGTGAGATAAAGGCCTTCAGGTAGCTGTTGGTCAATGTAAAGGAGACGGGTATTTGGTTGCAGACTGCCATTCATTGTTACAGAAGGCAAAGGGCATTCACTAATCAGCAGAAATTGGCTTAACAAGTTAAAGTTGGACTGAACTCATGTGAACCATGTGTTCTGATTGAAACCAGACTTGGGTTTAGTGAAAGGCAGAAGAGCCTAGGTAAAGATAGCGTCAAATCCCAGTCTTGGGTTCATAAAAGCGCCGTAAGCCACAATGTGCTCTTCACTTTGGGCACCTGAACTCTGCCTTACATCCTGGTGATAATTTCTGACTGTGGGGAAAGCTGCCCACAGCTCACAGCCATTCTTCTCTGTCATTGCAGAAAATGTCACTTGTTTTGGTCCAACGTTACCTACATTCCTCCCAAATCTGGAGCCCCAGTTCTTCCATTGTCAACCATCAGTCATACAGAATCATGAAACCAGGACTGTAGAAAAAGCTGTTTACACTAATGGAAGGAATCTAGCTGCATTGTACCTTTCCTATACGTGTACATTTTTTGTGTCTCTGGTTTTGGAGCTTGGTCATGCATTTGCACCCTGCATTAGGACCATGGTGGGTTGATATGTATGCTCCCAATGTTGGTACAGTGAGGCAGGATGGAAATATATATAATGGGCTGGATTCGCTATTGAGACCTATCCCTTATCTGCCATTTAGGGTGTGCAAAGAGACTGTAAACTGGCTGCAAATTGCCAGCAGACTTTCCTTGTTTAGGTGAGCTCCCTGCTGGCAAAAGTGTCAGCTCCCGGCCTGGTGTCTGATGCCCCGATCTAGGGGGCACGTTGGGGGTAGAGGACCAGGGAGGGGGCATAGAGCTCTTCTCTGCATCTATCTTCTGCTCCTGAGAGTCCATTAAGGACTCCAAATCAGGGGTGGAGCTTACAGCCCCCTGGCAGTCACTCTAAGTGGCATCAGTGGGGGTGGGGCTAGTCCCAAGAATCAGGGACATGGAACCAGCACCGTGAGCTCCCCAACAGCACCATCACCCCATTTCCTGTGCTAAGCAGAGCCTGGGTACAGGACAGAATCAGCCTCAGGGTCTCCTGTCCAAGGAGAGTGCTGCAGTTACTAACAGTCATCAAGCTCCACAACTGCTTTAGCCACACAATAATTTCCCCAGATTGTTTCAATCAGAGGCCGGGTCTTCAATGGCCAGATGCCACAGGGAGTTTGTTAATTACTTCAGCACAGATGGCTAACCCTTTGTCCTTCTCTCACTGACGAGGCATCACAGGGGCCTCTGTTAACACAGCCACCCTTTGGGCTCTTGCTTTTAAAAGAAGTGAGGCTCTGATTACTCCAGCAGAGTAAAGGGGTGGATCACTGGTGACGATGACCCCTGGGGAATGCCCCTGCATAGGGGACCTCCACTGCTGGCACACACAGCTGGCAGCTGGGCTCTGCACAGGTTTCCTGTTGCTTTGCTCATTAAAATATTCAGTGTCCTCTGAACATATCCACTGTTGCCCCAGGCACAGCAGCTGCTCCAAGTGAGAGATTTCTTTGTGGTTTGGGGAAGAAGGTTGACCATCTCTTGGCTAAAAAATGTAAACAGCCCAAATAGCTGCAAAACCAGTCAAGCCCTGCAGCACCTGCGGTTTGGTGCAGCCTGCTGGAATGCATACGAGTGCACCATTCAGCCAGCTGCCCCCCTCCCCTGAGACCCTGGTTAATAGCTGTGGCCTGGTACATGGCAAGGGAATCTCCCGTTCCTTATTCTTCTGTGAGGAGTCAGTGCGCTGGTCACCCAATGGCAGAACAGCCAAGGACTGTTACTAGTCAAAGGGGCTGCTGTCCGTCTCTCAGGGCTTGTCTACACATACGGCACTGCAGCTGTGTCGCTGCAGTGCGTCTGGTGAAGACATCGTATGCCAGCGAGTGAGCTCTCCCGTCAGCATAATAAAACCACCTCTGCAAGAGGCAGGAGAAGCTCTCCTGCCAACATAACACTGTCCACACTGGCGCTCATGTTGGTAAAACATATGTTGCTCTGGGGAGTGGTTTATTCACAACCCTTAAGGACATAACTTCTGCCGACATAAGCTGCAGCATAGACATAGCCTCAGCCTCTTTTCACTCGCAAAACCTCCCCTTCCCTCATCTTAGTGTCCATTAAATAGCCCTGTTCACTCTACCCAGCTGTAACATTAACAAGCATGCAACAGATTAACTTAATGACCAGGCCTCAATTCGCCAGGCCTCAGGCTGGATGCAAGACTCTGGTTACCATGGATGCAGAAGGCTGCATGCAGTTGACAGAAAGAGATAGCCTGCAAGAAGCAGGGAATGAGGATTCTCAAGGCTTGTCTGGGGTTGTGCCTGTCTCTGTTTTTCACCTCACATAAGCTTCTCCTTATTTCATCCACCTCACATACCCTCCCTCCAAAAAGCACAGAAGCCCCATTGCCATTAGCAACCTCTTGGACTTGATAACACTTGAAGAATTTGCATGCTCAAAATACAGCTAGTGATGTAGGAAGCTTCCTCTCATTCCCCATCACAGCAACTGAGATCCTCTGGCTGCTGGATCGAGAAGTGCCTATGCAGATGGTGGAAGGGCATTCTCACTTCAGCCAGATAGCAAATGACTTTTAAATTTGAGGTTTTCATAAAAAAACAATAGAAACAAACAATTCCCCCCCCCACATCTAAGATTATTGGTTTGAGAAGTGAAACTTGCAACTTCTTCCTGTTTCTTTCAATATAATTCACTGTAGGTCACACAAAGGCCTTTCATTTGTATTCTCATGTGGTGCCATGGATACACCACCTTTCCAATGGACTGTCCATAATGCAGACTGTGATAATGTATTGATGAGAAAAGGTTATGGATAGGCAGGATTTATAATTACTGATATCTTTAGTTTTGCTGAACATACTCCCCAGAATGGAGGAACTTCCCTTGCTAGAGCCAGCAGGTTTTCAGCTCACCTTCTGTGGAAGTGGAGTTCCAATGAAAACCTCGATCACAGGACATCAAGAGATGGAGGCCCAAGAGACGTTAGTAGGTGAGCTAAGCTTTTCTAAAATGTCCTAAAAAGCCAGGCAGCATGTCCGTGTTTGTTTTTTGTTCACATGCACACTAATCACTGCAATCTATGTGTGTGCCTGCATTAAACAAAACTCTGTCTGCACAAACACACTCTTAACAAGATGCTCCGTGTGTGCACGCACACGGCAATGTCTCTCTGTGTGTGCCCAGGCTAAACAAGATGGAGGATGTGTGTGTGTGTGCACGTGCATAACCAATTATCAAACTCTTCCAGCTCTGCAAAATAAATTAATAATGCAATGTACAGAGTGATAGAAAAATGAGGTCTCAGTAGAGCAATGGGCTGTTTTGAATTCTCCACATTAGGTCATTAATTACCAGCTTCTTCAAACTGAGTGTGGACAAAATGTAATTGCTTCATTGACACTGCACATTCAATAACCATTTCAGCTTATTAATGTTCTTCCAGCTGTGCAGTCTAACACTAAAAAGTCTTTTCAATACAACTTGTAAAGTATATTTCTGCTCTAGAAGAAAGAATGCCTGGATAACGTTGAGACACTGGTATCCAAAAGGAATGCCTCTATAGGAAGTGGTATAATATGTGGCCCAAAATCTACCCTGGATTTCTGGGTCTCAAAATCTGTTGCAGACTTTAGTCCTCACTGAGCTAACACTCTTGGAAACCACAACAGAATGCAGGTTGCAGCTGGTCCACTGCAGGATACGTGCCTGTTACTGCTGCTACCTTGTGGAGCTTCTTTAGCTCAAGTGATAGAGGCCTGCGCTTTGGTAGTGAAAGTCTACAGTTCAAACACTGATGACAGCTGATGCAGGAGGCGGGGGGGTCTCACTCCAGTACCATTCATTTTAATGGGAATTATATCTCAGTAAGGAATTGTTTTGAGGGAGTAGTGATGAATACCTTTCATCTGAAGGATGCCAGAGCATTTCACAAAATGTGTAGTGCCCTACTTATTACTGGGTCTGTGCTGGCTTCCACCAACGCAAATTCAGCCAGGAAAACAGACCCAGTAGTGAAAGTTCTGTCATAGGGAGAGCAGTGTGGATGATTTTTCAGTTTGCTGGCCATTCTGAAAAAAAAAAAGATTGTTTTGGATCAACACCAAAAAATTCAAATTTTCCCCTGAGCCAGAAACTCAGAACCCAAAATGAAATGCTTTGTTTTCATTTTGAAATTGACACATTTTTTTAAAATGAAATGTGTAAAAATAACTTGAAAAAATAAGTTTTGAACTGAAAAATCAACACATTTAGAATCTTAGGGATTTTTTGTTTTGTTTTTCAACAAAAACAATTAGGCAAGTTAAACATGGGGCAAAATGGTTAGCTCAACACAAATCTGCATTTTTGGCTGAAAATAATTTCACACAGCCCTACTCATGGGTGAGGTTATCATCGGCAGAAAGCAGCAGCAGTGAATCCTTCCTGGGCCTAGCAGTATTTCCTAGTGCAGAAGGATACAATCTGCAAATTGCACCTTCTTGCACCAACGGATCTTAAGACTGGTGGCTCTTATTTACTGGGGCTTTTCGCAGAGGCAAGAGAGTTCTGTTTAAATCAACAAGCTTTTTAATTGACATTGATCAATGTGTTAAATATGATTTTATTATTTTACATTGGTATTTAGACTGTGCTCTCAGTAAAAGACTTTGCCTAAATCCTACCTGCTTTTCCACTTCTTTCAATATTAGCCAGTGAGTTGAGTCTCAAATCTTCCCAGGAGGAAAAAGGTGAGAAGCATGTTCTTCGTGCAGTACATTCCTTGACATGCTACTACGTTCCAGCCTCGCCATAAACTCACTCAGCTGGTTCCCTGCAGACTTTCAGAGCAGTTGCTTGGAATTCACTGCATAATCCAACAGAACATGATTGCTTGTACATCGATCATAGCAAGGATCTCAGCTCATGCTTGGCTGTGCACTTACAAGACAAAATTTCTTAATTATTACTCTTCCCTTTTTGTTTTTATCTTGTCCGTGAGAAAGAGAGACAAATCTTCCATTAAAGCGAATACATTTTTCTACTCGCTGTGTTGGATAATGGTGTATAATAGACTTGTCACTTATCATCTTGTTCCCTGCCTGCCTCACACTCAAAAATTGTACAGTCACTTACAAACTTAACTAACTGATTACCAGTCCTTCCTGAGAGAACTCCCCCTCTTGTCAGACTTGTGAATTCCTCCCAAAACTCCATTTTGCATCTCATCCATGAAATGCAAAGAAGGTGAAAATATGCCAGCTTGTTTATCTTCCCTACCCAGGAGCCAATGGAGTGTGCAGAAAGTCCTCGAAGGTAATGGAGTCAGTCCGCAAGCCAAGGGGGTAAGTGACTTCATTGGCACAGTCTATTATCTCATTTACAGAGAAGAGAATATCTGGAAACTATGGGATTTACTGGTCACTAGTATATTTTACAGGAGACTGTAGAAAGGGGGTAGAGATGGATGCATGGCCACAAAGCTCCGATCCAGCCGTGAGCCCTCACAAACCTCACTGCCATTCAAATGGAACATTCTGGTTGGAACCCACCTCTATAAAACACCTGTTCATTTGGTACCTGTTTGAAGAGGACTACATTAATGTGAACTAGGAACCTTTTAGTAGGTGCTCACAGCATCCACATGGGGGAATTACACTGCAGCACTTTGGTGCACAATGCTATTCACACCCCCACGGTGTGAACTGTGGGGCAGTGTAGACAAGCCCTTCATCAAGCATTGTATTAAGGGTCACATGAGTTGGGGTGCACTATCTAACACATGCTGGAATGATTGGAAAAGATGCTCCAATCAAGTCACCCAACTATTGTTTCAAAATACGATCTGATTTCATCAGAATAAAAATGACCAGAAATCCATATTGGCCCACTTCACCTGTCCATTCACTAACAGTCCCAGCTCAATAATGAAGAGGAGTGCGGTGTAAATTCTGGTGTACATGAGAGGATAAATTATTAAAAGGGTTTTGACTAGGACTTCTCTTTTGTGTGCAAAATTTGGACCTGCACTAGGGTTTATGGGGCCATGAAAGGTCTATGTGAGGTGTTTTTTTTTAATTTACCATTTTTTTTCCACATTTCATTTACTGACAGAAAGAGATTGCACATACACATATTCTTAGTAGAATTAATTCTGCTCTAGGTATACTTACTCCCATATCAGTGCAGGGGGATAGACTAGATGACCTCCTAAGGTCCCTTCCAACCCTACATTTCTATGGTTATTTCATGTTCAACACATTCAAAATTTCTTTCTAAACTACATGGCACTACATTAGCTAAAGATAGTCAAAACCTTCACTGTAACTCATTTTGAAGAGACATTTCTATTTCCTTTTCCTAATAACAAGCATTAGAACAATTAAACTCAGCCCATCAGGCCTTTTATGTTTATTTCCAGTGGCGTATACAGTGAGGGTTTCCCCATCCCTGTCCCATGCCTTCTACATTCTACCTTCTCTGCTTTTCTGAATCATTCATGAAAACTAGAATGTGACTCTTGCTCTCCCTTGTCTTCATCTGCAGTTGTCTGGAGCTGAGTCAAGGTCAGCCAGATGCAAACAAGCTATTTGAAACAAAAGCACAAAAGGACAATTAGCTGTATATTAGAAAGGTGGGAGGGAGGAAAATCTTTGCTGTGCCTACCTTGTTAAATTATCAGCACTATTGCAGAGATAATGAAAGGACAAGGTGATGACTCTTCTCCAAACTGGCTTTGCAATGTCATCATTACCGTCATTAAGACACAGGCGCAAATGTCACAGGGGTCACAATGGCCTCTCCTCTTTGTCTGTTGCCCCAGCATCTGCCATAATGAAAATGGTACCTCAGCCTGTCAGAAAGAGATGTTTGGGGTTTTTTTGCTGGGGCATTGAGTCTGGTTTTCCAGCTTTCTTCTGAACAGGGAATATTTTGTAGATGGTGAAAATGAGGGTGATATTTGAACCAAATTCATACAGGTAACAGTGAAAATGAGTTTTTTTAATCCAATACTTGATTTTTCAAGTTGTGTAGACATTCTACTTTTCTTGAACCTCTTTGCTTGCCACATCTCCATGGATTTCCTAGGATTCACCTTATAGTTTTATGCCTGGGGGATCACCTCTCTCCCCACGATGTACTGCCACACCAGCAGTCAGCAGAGGTACATGAGCTGGATTCTCTTCCATATAAAAGAGAGGGAGAGAGAGAGAAGGGAATACTCTGTGAGGAGCCCTGGAACGTGAAATTTGCTCTTCCACCTTGGTCTGAAACAGCCTGAATTTGATGACTTTTGGTGTGTCCTGCAAAGACATTGTTCTCTCTGTATCATAAGCACCGTGGAAGAAAGAGGGGGAATGGACAAACAGCCAACATTCACAGCACCAAAAAGGTCACTTGCTGTTGGTATCAGTCATTCAATGTCAATTGCACTGTCCCTAGGACAGTGATGGTAATGAGAGTAGAAAATGGCACAGCTGAATCCTAAGATCTTCTTTTATTTGTTACCCTTTTTCTGCCTGAGGTTATCACAAAATAGCCTTTTTCTACTGGCCTAGACAATAGCTATTGTTATCTTCAAAGGCTCTGGTCACTGGCTCTCAATGGCAGAGATCACACACAAGGCCTTTGCATTTTATTGAGAGAATCTTAAATGATGTGCACGCCTTGTTCACAGGACAAATTTCACCCTAATTGAAATAGTTGCCAGTAAAGGACTGGAGATACCTGTGTTGGCAGCGGGATGATTGATACGGTCCTTACAGTACAGTCCTTCAATTCAACCTCCCTGAAATGAAGGGGCTAATGTAACTTCAAAGAGTTGGCTAGACAATGATAGAAGTGTTACTGCTCTAAGAAAAGCCCTCATTTCATGACCATGTCCCAACACCAAAACTTCATTCCTGGAGAGCTATGCAAGGAAGCAGACATGTTCAGGGAATGGACTTCTGAAGTTAGGTTAGATGGACTTAGTCCATTCTGAAGCTTCATTCAGAACAACTGCAGAGACCTATATACATGGGCCAGCAGCAGTGAGGGAGTTAGTATGAATATATCTAAGAAGTGACAGTCAGAGAACAAATAGAAAATTGCCTTGGAGAATTAAGGGAGAAAAGAAAGTGTGTGCATTAAGGGATAAAAGGCAATAAAAGTTTATTGTTCCAAATGGCTGGAAAGAATGCAGATAAAAAAACAAACAAGAGAAACAATTCAGATCATGACAAAACTAGCCGATAGAGAGTGTGGCAATCAATGCAGAGACAAGCTTTTCACAAGGAAGGCATCAAAAAGCGTGCGCTCCATACAGTGCGTCAAATAGAAGAGAACTCATGCTAAATAGAAACAAAGTGGCTTACTGACAAGTCCACCTTTCCATTATAGAAGAGACGTTGATACTTGGGATGATTTTTTATGTCTCCTGGGGTATGGATGGGGTATTGATAGGAATCTCTCCTTCTTTGAAGTACCTGAACCAGAATGCCTGTGTTTGCTCTTTATGGTTTTTGTAACTTGCAGTTTCCTATATTATAACTTAGAGCAGTGTTTCCCAAACTTGGGACGCCTCTTGTGTAGGGAAAGCCCGTGGCGGGCTGGGTCGGTTTGTTTACCTGCCACGTCCACGGGTCCAGCCCACATATATAGGTCAGGGGTGCAGGTTCTGGGTGTACAGTACTGCTGTGGAATGTGGTGCTCTCTAGGTTTTATTGTCACAAAAGCTTGAGATGAGAGCATTATTCATGAGTGGTGAAGGCAGGACTGAATTATGCAGATGATTCCAAATGGCCATGCTGCACTGGTTAGAAAATTGTTGGAATTGGTATTTTTTTCATCCCATCCTGCATGGGAAACCGGGTGTTACTCCAGGCCACATTTTAAAAGGCTAGTCTCTATTTTGCAGCCTCTTCCTGTATATTATCATGTGCATTGTACAGGTGCCAAAGAAGGGGAATAGGTTTCGTTTATCACTAACTCTCCTAAATAGTTTCCACAATGATGAAGCCCAAGAGCTTTCTAGTGGACTAGTGAACATACAGGAAAAGTCCCACTGAATCAAACCCATAGACAGAGAGGTAGATGGAGATATTTAGCATCTTCTTAACAAATAAAAGGACACATGGTGCTTTCCTTGGTTCATCGGAATATCCTATAATGTACAGCTAATCCAATTCACCTAACATCTCAGGCTGGAAAGAATTCTATTTATGTCTGTATCTAACAGCAAAATTGCATCTATAGTTAAGAACGCTGCCTTGAGGAGGTATACACATGGGGATTAAACAATCTCTTTTTCTCACTTTCAGTAGTGCTAAAATCATATCATATCAAATCAGCAGCAGGCCTATAATGTGTTTATAGATGTATCTACATTTTTCAAGGAGGAATCCTTTTGTTGATATCCATTGAATCAAAATTTTCACATGCTTTTCAGAAAGGGTTGCCATCCAGTTTTCTTATTTATCCTCTTGTGGTGGATTATTTACTTTTTGGTTTTATTATCTTTGCCAGTTTAATTCTAGATCCTACTGAGGCCATTTAAAATTGCTTGGCTATATATATTAGGGTGGCAAGAATTTTAAAATCTATGCTTGCAGGGATAGATCCAAGTGTTTCTGTCATTAAAGGCCTGGAGTTCCCATCCTCTAATGAGATGTGGTAGATATTCCTAAACTCTGACAATTCTGAAGATATCAGACATTCAGACTGACAGCAGTCTAGGATGGAATAGAACAAATGTAGTTTCATAGCTCTGGTTTATCTGATCAACAACTGGAAGGAGAAAGAAAGAAGGAAAATTCCAATATTTGTTACAAAATAGCTTTTCTACATATCACGGTATCACAGATGTAAGCCGCATACCCACAAATGCACACATGCATAACTTTACTCGTTTGAGTGGTTCCATCAACTGAAATGGGGCTACTCACATGGGTAAAGCTAGCCACATATGTCTCTCACCATCGGTTCATCAATAAACAATAACAGAAGCTGCATTCCCTTCCCTCTCATGAAATGCAGGAAGTGTGTGTGGGAGGGGGTCCATTGGGTTTACATTTTTCTTACTGTTCTAAAAGGGTAAATTTCAATCCAAAAAGTTAAGTCAGTTGAAAATTATACTTCAGCAAGTCCATTGAAATAATTGCCATTAGATTCTTCATATTTGGTCCATTTGCTTATAGGGGTTCCTAATTCTATCCTCTGTCTTTCATCCCAGGCTGTTCTGATTACTGAGAAAACAACCCTACCATTTCTTGTTTATTTTGGCGCTAGACATTCTGTTTATATTTTTAATGAAAGACTTTAACTGGCAGCCAGATACACAGTGGGTATAAAACTAGAAATCATTCAAGACTAGAGGATAATTCTTTAATTCCTGTTCTTGTTTGCTTTCATTTTAAATGTGTATAATAGGGGAAAAAATAATGAGATAATGAGACTGCATTAGATTTGCCAATGCAGTTAGAGAGATTCTTTATGAGCTCAATTTTGATCGCATTGAAGTCTACAGCAAAACTCCCACTGACCTGAGTAGCTTTATAAGCAGGAAAAGAATCAAATTTGTTCTAATTAGGCAAAAAGTCAATTGCCTATGTGCTATTAGCAGATTTCATGACAGCAGATGTTTATGGAGGAAACTTAACCGATTCCGCTTGCGATCTATGGATGTACAATACAGGGCACATTTTTTTTGTAAAGCAGAGTCTAGTCCTGTTGTATTGACATTGTGGCATGAAAATAATTACCTGACCACATGGGAGAATGATGCTATAGGAGAGAGAACTGTGTTGTGTCCGACAGCTTCACATTCTGCAGCTGCCAGCAATGGCCAGCTGCATTGGAATGCTGTGTTGTATAGGCAGGTATTTTAGTGAATGCCGACTGGGAGACAATTTGCTCTATGTACAGCTCTGCATAAGTGCCTGTTGACCTTTACAACCATCTGGAGTGGGATTCATCCCCGGTATCAGAGAAGGAGAGAGCAAGTGTTACCTAAACAACCAGCATGTGCAAGACAGAAGAGAAGATGAAGCAAGAAAGCTAGCCTGGGCATGCAGCCACGGATCTGAATTCAGGTGCATGGTCCTAAAGAGGAGTTAAGTCCCAGCGAGGGTCATGAGAGTGTCTGATAACAGTCATCTTCCAGACTGCAGTCCACAGTTAGTAAGCAACAGGTACCCATCACAGTGTTACCAGAGATATTTTAGAGAGTGGGTTTGCATTTTGGTCAGAAATGAATAAATGAAGAAAAACTATGTGCCATTGTGATGCTGTGTGATTGAAATACGATCGTGTATGTCATTGATGTTGCCACTGTTAGACAATTGCAACAAAGCTTGTACAAAGTATGTTGGGTAAGGTGTCAATGGAAAAGTTACGATTGGCTGAGTATGATTATCCTGTTTATATGCATGTATCATTTTTGTATCTGAAATATTGATTATGTACTAGTGTCCTCTATATGTGCTGTATTCCTGGGTAAGATCCACCAGGTAAAATCTATTGAAGCCAGACAGCTTTGTGTTGATGGCCCATCAAAGGAAATTAACACGCACCATGGGACACAGAAGAAACTCATTCCACCCAGATGGCTCTTCTTGCAGATGTCTTAAAATCCAAGTGGCCTGTGAGTCAGCAAGCCATGTAAGGCCATGTGACTGGATCATGTGACCCTGGACTCCATCTTCTGCTTGTATTTTTCCACAAACTGTACTGGGGCCTTTGTTTGGGACAGTAAAATTCCATCCACATGGAAGAGGGTATAAAAGACCCTGCTGGAAACTCTCCATTTTGTCATCTTTATCTGCTTCATGTCTCTGGACTGGATTTCTAACAAGGAAGCTATAAACAAGGACTAATGAATGACCCCCACACTGTTCGGGTAATTTCCACAGGGGCTTTTTGCAGATTAGCAATTTATTCCATCACTGCTTCAAACCTGATACAAGAACTTTGCAATGTTAGTATGTGTATGAGTGCTTAATCATTTTAACTCTCTATTTCTTTTCTCTTAAAAATAAACCTTTAGATTGTAGCTATCAAAGGATTGGCAACAGCATGATTATTGGGTAAGATCTGAGTTATATATTGACCTGGCTATGTGGCTGATCTCTTGAGATCAGAAGAACCCTTTGTTTGATTAAATATTTTTCAATAACCGCTCATCATAGTCTAGTGCTGGAATGCCTGCGGAGAAGCATTCTTCACTTCTTCTTAACCAGTGTGGTGAGACAGCAGTTTACTTTTGTTACTGGCTTGGTATAGCTAATGGTAGAATAACCACCATTTTAGGGTGAGTCTGCCCTATTTCTCAGCAGTTTGTCCTGAATCGGGTATTCTCAGCTGTGACCCACTGAGGCACAGTGACGACCAGGATTCTATAATGATAATTCAGACATTTTTTAAAAACATGAAAATAAATAAATAACAGGTGGCCTAAAATATGTATAGATTTTTTTAAATTGCTGTGTGCCAGTTCATCTGATTTTCTACCCATTTCTCCCCCTCCACAACCTGACAGAAGAAATAGTTTGTGTCACTCAGGAAATCAACCAAATCAATTTCAATTATCAGCCTCCACTAGACACACCTATCACTCCCGAGAAGAGGGGGGTAGCTTGAATGCAACTTCAGGGCTGAACAGCAGGCTGCACCTGAGTGACCGTTAAAGCTTTAGGATGACCGTCCTTGTCTTTGTTCACGATATTCTGTCGAGATGCTAATAACTGAACCCGTCGACGCACAAAAGAATTAGAAAACCTCTCTCCTTGTGCAGCTGGATTTAGCAGCCCAACTAGGATTTGCATTAGTGTGGACTAGAAGCTGATGGTCAGGGGGCACGTCTACCGTCGAGCTTCGCTGTGTCTCTAAAGCTTAAATTAGGAAATGAGTTCTGAGTTTGGCTTTAGTTTCCACTTGGAATTCGGTTCTTCTGAGTTGGCCGCAACCCTTTTTCTCCTTCCAGGGTCCCAGTGAGCTGCTCATGAACAGCTCATAGGATGAAACCTGTTTGCAGACGCTATGTTCATTCATTGAATAACTATCACTGGTGATTAGACTAAAAGAAACTAGTCTCTTGATGAATGAGCTGTGAGCTGATAAAGGGGACTAAATATGTAATAATATTTTTCGTTTGTCCAACTGTAGCTGCCAGACTGTCATTCACACGAGCCCCAAACATGCCCACAATTTTTAAGAGATCCCTTAAAACCACAGCCAAATGTCTGCAAGCTTGGGTGTGGTTTTCTCTCCAAGTACGGGATCAGTCTCTTTTTGGATATGAAGCTCTCTGGATCCGAAATGTTGCCACCGGAAATAATGTCAAATTAGATTCCTCCCGAGCTGACATAGCACAGTGCTACAGAGACTCTCGAAGGCCAGGTGCATCCATCAGAGCTGGCCCTTATCATGCTAACTTTCAGCTGAAGCCAGTGGCTTTGAACAGCAGCGAGTGAAAGGGGGTTATAATGGTATACAATTAGGAGAACCATGGAGTGTATTATCCCAAAGAGCACAGGTAATTCTGTGAAATGGCAAATCAGGGTCAAGTGATATTTCTTTTGATAATGGGAAAGCAAAGAGCTGATTGCAAAATTGTGGGTTTTAAAGGAGTTTAAGAGATTATCTGGGGATTTTAAATCCCCTTCATTCAGCCACTGCAATAAACTTCACAGTCTACTGGGCCCTCTCCTCTTGGAACTCTGCGGCAAAGGATGATCGGGTGGAACCAGGGCATTCTGGGGGAAAGCGGCACATTTGCATTGGCAGAAATGACAATCCTTGTTGAGTTAAAATGGTGAAAAGACTATAATCAAAAGTGAATGTTCTCTGAAAAGTATGAATGAGTTAGATTAGGTCCAGGACAGTCTTGCTTGACCCTTTCCCAAAAGATAAGAATCAGAAGGCTCAGAAAAAAATGAAAAGGCAACGTATTGAGGATGGAATATATATTGTTAACATGTGGAATACGCTTCCTGAGGTACTAAGCCAATTGGCTTAGGGATATTCTACCCACAAACTTGTACCAGAATAACCAACTTGGTGTAAAACACTTTAAACCAATTGAAACTAAATCGAAATAGGACACTTTCATTTTGTAAGGAGAAGGTCCACCAGGGTTGTCCCTAGCTATTCTGGGGCCCTACACAGCCCCCCCCTCCAAGGGAGGGATAGGCCTTCACTGGGGTGGGGGGGCTGGCTTGGAGGACAGGGGGGAACCGCCCCCCCCCACACACGAACTCACCTGCAGAGCGGCTGGGGCAGGGTTGCTGCACTTCCCGCCGCTGGTGAGTGCAGGCCCGGCCCTGCTGCAGTCCTCAGGGGAGTGGGGGCAGGGCTGGAGCAGGGCTGGGGCGGAGTAGGGGTGGGGGCTTTGGGGAAGGGGTAGGGTGGGAGCATGGCTGGGGCAGAGCAGGGGCGGTGGCCATGGGCAGGGGCTGGAGCAGCACGCAGCACTCGGGATAGAAGTTACTGGGCTTGATGCAGAAATTATTGAATGGGGTTCTCTGGCCTGTTTATGCAGGAGGTCTGTCTAGATGATCATAACGGTCCCTTCTGGCCTTAAAATTGATGAACTTATGAATAAAACTCCTCACGGTCCCAGCCCATATGCCACAGGGTATAATTATTTCCCTACTTCAATTTGGCAATCATTTCACACCGGTAAGGCAGCAAGAGCTGCCAAGGTTACGTGTTTTCTCCAATGGATGCCTACCTTGAGAAGCCATTTGTTGTATGAATACAATGATAACTGGAGGTATTAAGTTGTATTGGTCTGCATAACCTCTACCATGTTATCATCCATCAATTTCATGCCCAGCTGTGGTGGAAAATGCTATTTGGGAATCCACGTACCAATGAAAAGATAAAGGGCTAAGATAACTTTTGTGTTCCCTCAACTCTGGGGCTGTCCGGAAGTTTACCTGGCCCACAGACTAATTAAAACCTCATTGAGGCTGCCCTAAATTCCCCACCCCCTACCCTGCAACCACCTCGGGCCATTCTAGCAGTTGGAGGGCACCTAGCTGCAGGCATACCCTGCCACACTTCATACAATGAGAGCAAGAAGGGTGGATAATATAGTACCACTGTGCTGGGTCTAGCCCCTTGACACAGCAAGACTCCTCGAGGAGCTGTTGAAGATGGATTTCCAGTTGCTTTGCGCTACAGAAGCAGTCTAAAGCAGCTGGAACAGACCCAGGAATTGGGCCCATCACTTAGATGTTCAAAAAACACAGAATAAAGAGGTTTTCTCCCCTTCCATCTGTTCCAACCTTCCATAAGCTTGCAGACTAATAATATATTTCTCATCCAAACTTCTTAATACCATGAGCAATTATTATCAGCTGCCCTTCTGTCACTAGGGGATTGCTTGACATCTGCAAGTTATTCTAGAAGCTGTGTTGGGGTTTTAAAGATTCCCCCCCGGTAGTTCTTTGAAAGATGCCATTTCTTGGTAAAAGAAGGTCTCTCTCCAGACAATGCAAAGAACTTCCTCCATTTTTCCACTGCTTTGCATTTCAAACAAACTTCCTGATCCACCCCCCAGCTGCTTCAGTGCACATGCCCAGCCTCTGAACCGCCTGTTTGGTAAAGGTGTGAGCTAATTGTGTTTCGTTTGGGTTTTGAAATTTTAAAAAATTGGTCGGGTGCTCAGAGCTTGTGAATGGGACCTTTTATTGATTCCAAATCAAAATAAAATAATAATTCATCTGGGATGGATTTGACCAGAAACCAAGAATTAAAATACTGGGTATCCCAATTCCTAATCCAATCTTCATGGCTGTCCAAATCACCGTTCCTGCTCTTCACAATGTTTCATCCAGGTGCTATCACATGACAGATACTGAATGCTCACCTAGTCAGTAATCAGTCTGATTTGTCAGCTCTGGCTCAGGCTGGCTGCTTGGATTGATGACTCTTTTTTGCTGTTCATTTAGGAGGAAGGCTGAGATTGGTAAAAGGCATCACTCTTCGTTCTGTGAATTCATTTCCTGTCCCATGCTTCTGACTGGCGCGGCAAACCATTTAGTGCCCGGTGTTCCACTAATCCATTTCATGCTCTAACTTTAGGCAGAGAAGGAGGAAAAGTGGGAGGCAGAATGCTGCTGTGACAGACAAAAAGCTACAGGATTTTAAGCAATTGCGTTTGCTGGGGGCTGATCCTCAAACACAAGGGCTGGAGATTAGAGCTGGTTGGGATTTTTATTTTTGTCTCGTGAACTTTTCCATTGAAAACAGACACATTTTTGACCAGCTCTACTGGAGAAGCCATGCATCCTGCCTCCAATGAATGCCTGAGGAATGCTAATACAGTTCTACCTCCTCTACAGAAATATACATCACAGAGAGACACCACAGAGTTAAGCAGGACTGTTGCTAGGTCTAGCACAAAGGGGATGAGGAAAGGGTTACCATGACCCAGAAGCTGGTCTCAGTCCCAGTCTTGATAATAGCACTATCACACAGGTAATGTTCCTGTGCTGCTAGGCTATGGAAGCTTTGGAGTGAGACTGGGAAGAACGTATTTACTGCCATGCCAATTCAGATCATGCTCAGATTAATCCAATAGCCAGTCTCAACAGCACCAGCTGCTTCAAAGGAAACCTGCAGAAGGCAATTATGGAATAACCTGCCTGTAGGGAAAGTTTCTTCCCAACCTTTATTAGTTAGAGGTCAGCTTATGGCTTCATTAGTGGATATAAATTATCGCCTACCGTGAGGGAACTTTCCAAGGTGTAGTGGAATGACCTCTGTCAGGCAATGTAGGAAGGGGGGAAAAAGGCCTTGTGATGCATTGTAACCTTTTCATGATAATAAATAATGTATCAGTTCTCTTCTGTGAATGTTAATTATATTCATATCTGGAACAGCTTGCATGCAAAGAGCTTAATTCCCTTTCAATTATTAGGCAAAGGAGCCAAACAGAAAAGGTCAATGAACTGGGTGCGGCCATGAATCATTAGGGATCTCTCAGACCTAATGAAGATCTGAGCCTGGCTGGATACAGACCCATTGACAGTTAGAGTCCCTATTAAATAGGACACGGGACTGCAAGTGACGTCCTGGGTCCTCGAGTCCAGTGCCCTGCTATCATAGGCAATCCTGTCATATAATCCTGTTAATAAATTCATCAAGCTCCATCTTAAAACTAGTGTGAACTTGTTTGTCCTTCCTACTTCTACTGGGAGGCTGTTCCAGAACCTCATTCCTCTGATTTCCAGGCTAAACATATTCATGGCCAGTTTATACCCATTTGTTCTTGTGCCAACATTGTGCTTTAGCTTAAATTGCTCTTCTCCTTCCCTAGTATTTATTCCCCCAGTCAATCATATCCCCTCTCAGCCTGCCCTTTGCTAGGCTAAACAAACCAACCTCTTGGAGTCTCCTCACGTCAGATAGGTTCTCCGGTCCCCTGATCATCCTAGTTGCTCTTCTCTGCACCTCTTCCCATTTGAATTCACCTTTCTTGAACATGCGTGACCAGAATTGTGCACCGTATTCCATATAACGTACAGAAATGTTTTCTATCAGGTGCTGTCACCACAACAGAGGTCTGTTGGTACCGCTCCTGCCTCCAAGAATTTGGCTTGTGTTAATGCTGAGACTAGAGTGCAGACCTAGGCTTTGTGGACTGCTGAACTGTTGGACAGAGCTCCCACAAGGACAGGCTCCCCTCTTGAAATGTCCCATATTCCAGGGGTCTGGAGCTGAAAAGACCCACAAAACCGAGCCCTGTTTCCAGCACTCCTTTTGCTAGCCCCACCCAGACTCAGGAAGCTCAGAGGCATAAAAAAAATAAGGAAAGCAATAGCAATTGGGGGAGAAAGTGATCGGAACATTTGCAATCCTCAGTGGATTTTATTCAGCGTTTTGAGTGAAGCTGGCTTTCATTTCAGTTGCATTAACTTCCCAGTGATAAGCACTAAAATTATGTAGCAAACACAGGACATTACTCTCTTAGGTGACAGTGATGGGATTGTGGTGGGAGAAACAGAACCCTGAATTGGGATCTTATCTTACCAGAAACTTCTTGCTTCACCTTTAACAAAGCTGACCCTCTTGTCCCAACATGCAGGGGAGCTAAGGAGCACGAGATAGTGGCCAGATTTCTCTACATGTTCACTGCACTACTGGTATCCAATACATTGCACCATAATGCAAGTTGAGATGCTTTGCATAGAGGAGGCTGACATTAACTGAGCCAGTCTGGCACATCCTTCTGGATCATTGACTCTGTGGTTCAGGAATGCTCTCATGCATTGCACTGGAAATCCTTTCATCTGTGAACATTTGCAGTAATTGACAGTGCTTCTCACAGGAATCTGAGGAATACAAAAGTTATTCCACCCACCCACCCACAATGAAAAAGGCAATGCACAAACGTGTATTTACTGGATAAGAAAGTGACTGGAAAACAGAAGCATTCTTTCATGGACAGAATGAGTCTTCTAACTACGTACCACCCACTCCTATAATCAACCATGCATCAAAAGCAGGGAGTCTTCAATGCAAGGCAAAAATAGCTCCTATTTATCAACACGGGGTTGTCAATAGCTGCACTAGTCATGTATCTTTGGGAGAGGTGCACATGGGGACAAGCGCACCTTTGCGCTCCATGCAGCTGCAGAATGGTAATTGCCAAGGTTTCGCTTAGTATCTTTAAAAACAACATGGAATCCGGTGGCACTTAAAGACTAACAGATCTTTGCAGCTCTATCCTCTAACCCTAATTAAAGCTTAAATTCAGATTCCAGGCTGAATTCATAATCTCTGTATGATTCCATTCCATAGAAACGGGCAGTTAGATAACACAGTTGAATGGCCAGAGCCTCCAGACTGGCCCTTTTGTGACCAGTGCTCACTGACAACGGGTTCGCTGTGAGGTGGCTTTAAACTACCTACATGACTGGGTGTAGCAGCTCCTGGCCACTCTCACTTTCCCCCTCACACATCCCCAACTGAGCAGGAATCCTCAGGCAGCTAGTTAACCCAGCTTCCAGATAACCCACTGCAAAACTTGGCAGGTTCTCGAATTCAGACCTTCTGGGATGAGGACAGTGGTGGAGAACTTTGCTTCTCTAGCACAATGGAACTTCCCATTCAAAGGATAAAGCTTGTCTATGCAGGAGACAGAAATTTCTTGGGGGTCACCTAAGACTAGGGAATGAACTCCTAGAAGAACTAAGGCCTATCACAGACCTCACCATCTTCCACTATGAGTGCAAGGTGCATTTCTTTGAACTTGCCTTCTACCATAAGCATAGAGCAATGTGCGTATGTCTGTGTCTGTATGTGTTTATACATGTATATTATTTTTAAAAATCCCAAACAAAACATTCCCCATCACACACTGCTCCCCCTTTGAGAGAGGAGGAGAGAACAAACATGTGACAGACGTTAGTCAATGTTTCTTCATGCACTGTGGAAAGCACTGAGATACCGCACTGACAAGCGTGCTATTAGAACTTGTCTAAAACAGAACCAAATCAAATACGGATCTGGTTCCAAAACCAGATTTTATAAATTACCACTATCTTTACAGGGGCTCAGTTGAAGCCCTGGATCTAGGCACCCTCAAACAATGGGGGTCTGAAATGCAGATTTGGTTATAAAATTTGAATCATTCTCTGGTTCTGTAATTTCTACCAATCAATGTTAGAAAAGCCTGTCTGGTATATTAAAAACTTTCTCTTCCTATTATTCACCCTTAATCTAGACAAATGTGTGACTAAGAGCAGCTATGTCTCTGAACGAGGCATGCAGAGTCAGGGCTAGTCTACACTTACCAGCTGGGTCGACGCGGTGAGTTCGACTTCTCGGAGTTCGAACTATCGCGTCTAATCTGGACGCGATAGTTCGAATTCCGGAAGCGCCGCGGTCGACTCTGGTACTCCACCACTGCAAAAGGCGGTGGCGGAGTCGACCTTGGAGCCGCGGACTTCGATTCCGCGGCGTCTGGACGGGTGAGTAGTTCGAGCTAGGGTACTTCGAATTCAGCTACGCTATTCACGTAGCTGAACTTGCGTACCCTAGTTCGACCCCCGCCCTTAGTGTAGACCTGCCCTCAGAGAGAGCTTTGGCTTGTCTAAGGCGGTGGTTCTCAACCAGTGGTCCAGGGCCCACAGAGGGTCCACCAAGACCTGGTGGGGCCCAGGACAGAGAGCCAAAGCCCTACCACCTGGGGCTGAAGCCTGAGCAACTTAGCTTCGCAGGACCCCCTGGGGCATGGGGCACCCCTAACACGGGCCCTGGTTTTAACAGTTGCTGTGACCCAGCTGGGCCGTGGAGTCCATGTTGGTGGGGGGAGGGGGCTCAGAAAGAAAGAGGTTGAGAACCCCTGGTCTAAGGTGTCAGTCTAGATGTGATGCACTATATCATGTAGGATACAATTCATGCATTAGCATGTTGTTTAACATTGCCGGCAGCTGCGTTTATTAGGATTTATACAAATTCTAAACAGACTCTACACCAGTGCTGGGGCCCCCTTGAAATATATCGCAGATAATGCCTCAGTATATAACTGAAGTTGCAGCAGTACCAATCAATACAACCCATCACCCACAAGCTATTTTAAAAGCTCCAGAAGACCCAGATACACCCTAAATCTGGCTTGTTTGCTTTGTGGGAATCTGAGATGCATGGTCAAGGAGCCTTCCTTTGATCTCTGAAAAAAGCAGCACTTTGTCTGGCTGCGTGTGTATCAGCACTAATGGCCCCAGTGTGTCTGTTTCCATCCACTTCTGATCCTCTCTGAATGGCAACAAATGGATCTCAAGCTCCCAAGGAACAGACCCCGTTTCATTTCTCCCAATATGTGATCAGAATTCTCCACCTCTGCCATCGATTTCTTTGTTGCTGTTGTTGTTCTCCTTCTTATTCTTTGGGAAAAGGCACAATAAATCTCAGGCCCTGGTCTCGAAAGCAAGTGTACTTTTAAATCTCACATTTTTGTTTTTCTCAAATGTTTCATTGTTCAAAGCGCTTCGGCAGCCAGGCCCATTTCAAGCCATGACCTGCTAATTCCAGTACGCAGCTGGATTTTCTAAGGTTTCTAACTGGTTAATTTAGAGCAGGATGTCTCCCACTCCCCTCCTACAGCTGCCCTGTACCACTCTGGGGTCAGTGGTATGAGCCAGACTGTAGAGAAATGGAGAGTCAAACCCAGAGTGTCTGGCACTTGTGTAACTCCTGGGACATACACAGGTTCCAAGTGCTGCAATTGCTTTGTGGCAGAGGAAAACGGAGCTGAGCGCAAAGGAAGATCCACTTTTCTTTCTCTGGGGAAAAGAAACTTTGCTATTTTTCCTATTTGTCCTGAGGCTTGTTTGGCTATGGAGACAACTACCATGGTTGGAGGAACTGCTCATGCTGTGCCCTGGCCATGAGAGGCATCTGCCTTGAACACAATGGTATCAACAACAAGCCGTACGGACGTGGTATATAGTCAGGGCTGCAAAAGAGCCAGGCCTCCAAATCCAATTGCAAACAGCTGCCTCGGACACTAAGTCTTCCTTCACCAATGAATATAGACTCCGGTCTCAAGGTTGGATGGGCTTTTTGCATTTCCGAACACCAACTTGACCCACGGTGGGGCCTCGGGGGTGGAATTCACCCTTGTGCAGAGGACACAGCCTACCCACCACTGTTTTCAAATCTTTAAAAGAATGATGTTGCACAAGCCTGCCAGATTTTGTGGGGAGGCAGGAATGATTTATGGAGGCTGCTGCAGTTCTCCAAAGCCACAGGGAACTTCTTAAAGGAGATTAAGGAGGACATCTTCAAAAGCACCTGCTCCTTCAACAGCTCCTCCTTTGTTTTGAGACTCATCATAACCTACCAAAAGTGCAGCATGAAAAAGCCCATCGAAAGACAATCACTTTTTATTTCTTTCACTGAGGGGCATCTCGGCTGGAGTAGCAGCACCCTCAATGTTTTAGACCTTTTGTGGGAAAGAGGAATGCTAAAGGTGTAGATGATATATGATATCACACCACTCCTGGAAGAATATGAATGGTGGTGTATTTCCCACCGTCCATTTTGGATGATATAACAACTTTCTGGAAGTGGTATAAGTCCCACCAGTATCAGAAGCTGATATTTGAAACTGATCAGCTTGGTTACCCAAAGCAACTCAAAGGCGGACCAGCATGGCATACCTCTCTGCGGCATTATTCAGCTCTTAGGGGGGTTTCATATTATGAGACGATTTGAGGTGGAACAATGGATCTTTATGCTCCACTCACAATTGTCCCCTGGCACTTTATACCTTTGGCATTTCCCTTCCTATCAGGCCTCTGTATGCTTCAGCCATTTCTAAAAAAAGATTGGGCAGAGTCATGAAGACTGGATCCAGATTTGCACTCCTCCAGATTTTAATGTTAAGACAAACACTGCTCCTAAGGCACCATATCTATATTTGGAGCCATTTATTCCTTGTTGCCTTCATTTTTTCTCTTTTAAAGTCTCAGTTGTCTTTAATTAATCTCTTTCTGGGCTCACACACTGATTAGATGTGGCCTGGGGAGAGCACTGCGAGTTCGTGTGTCTATCCCAAGTCCTTACTGCTCCCCTCAGAAGTCTCTTTGCTTGGGGCTGAGCTTTCATTTTGACTTTTTTTCAGGTGAGAACAAGAATGGAAACAAAAGGTGGTAATGAAGTGTGAAGACAAGGGGGAAAGCCACCAGGGTTCTGCTGGGTGGAATAAGATTATCACTGCACTGAGCAGTAAGAGTCCTGTGTTTACAGTGTTTTGAAAATGACATGTTACAAATCCTGTGTTAATTTTTTCTCTCTGGTTCTGGAATACATTCTACCACCAGTGAGGAGCTGAAGATTAAAAGCAAAATGCCAGTTGGTTGAAGAGTTGACTTGAACCAAGGTCGCCAGACAGCTCAGTGTCAGAGCCAGGAACACAGTTTAGAGCCCCTGGTTCCCAGGCCAATGCCCTAACTGCCAGGCCACGCTACTTCCCAATCCTTTAACAGTCACGTTTAATTCATAAAATGATACTGATGTTCACTTCATTCAAGAAAAACTGAATATTCAAATCCTTAGTAGCCAAACACCAATACAAGCCCTGGTCATTAAGACACTGGGATCCATGTGATAATATTACAATTCTTTCTAAATAATTCTGGGGCTTTGGCCTCTTCATCTTTTTCCCTTAAGTAACTGCACATTGAATCAAATTACTCTCACTCCTACTAAACAAACTGACTTTTTAGCCTGGCGTGTAGTTTTATGAAAAGGACGTAGAACACATTTCAATTTAGCATATGAAAGATCTGAAAATGGCACGGACATGACAGAAAGGGTTGGGGAACTGAAATCCTTTGTCTCTGACATGTTGTCATTGTGATAGTCAGTGCAATTATTGCCTTTTCTTACTGTTAATAATGAGTGCCCAGGAGACATTCTTAATTGGATATTTTGCTACTTTTTTTTTCTTTTAAAAGCTTGCTTAAACTTTTGAAAACTTTTCTTCTTAAAGCAAAATACTGCATGTTTTCTAAGCTCTTTGGGATAGGAGCTATCTTTTTGGTTTGCGTTTATACAGCACCTGACACAGTGGAGACATATGCACTACCCAATACAAACCACACAAATCTAATAAAGTATCTGAGATATTTTCTCTCTCATCCAGAAGTCAAAATGACCAGAAAATCTTTATCAGACCCAGGCAAAAAATATAAATAAGCATTCTGCACTTAGAGCCTGCTCCAAAAGCCATTCAAGTCAATGGCACTGATCAGACCCATAATGCAAAAACAACCAAGTGTGACTGGTGGGCTGATTTTCACAAAATTATTTCCGGCTGGGGCAAGTTCCTCAGGGTTTCCTATCATTGCTGTTTCCATTCACCAGCAGAAAAGGGGAATGTTGCAAAACACATCCCTGAAAAATGAGGATGAACTGATTTAATGTTACATTGGCCCTTTCTGTACCTGATGTTAAAAAGAGTCTCACCAAGCCAAAACAAGCTAATTATTCAGCTATTCCACTGCATAGCAGGCCATCAGCATAAGACCAGAACAGTTAGAGGTAGAAAAGGCCTATTAGTTCATCCTGTATCTTCTTTCTAGTGTATCATTGTTCCCTATAGCATATGTGGCTGATTGCTTCATTTTGCGTTCTGCGTACACCCAAAACTAACATTAACATGAATTACAGTTCTCAGGGTGTATGGAATATAGGGCAAGATTGCACTGGTGTGCTTGTAAACCTAGATCTGAAGCTGACAGGTTTCTCAGCAGGTAACTTGATGCAGATTTCCAAATAGAAGCATGAAGAGAATTTGCAGGAATCAAGAACTGTCTAATTCTCTCCCTTCTACTGTTTCTGCCCTGTTCTACTTCAGCTAAATGTTTCTAACCCTCTGATCCTGCAACTAAGCAGAGTTCAGCTGCTCTGATGAAGCTCTAGGTTGGCATGCTTGCTGCAGGTTGTGAGGCCCAGAGGGGCAGTGTTACTTTCTCAATTGCATTTGTGTTTTCCTCCTAAACAGCAATTAAAAGACCTTTGCTGAAAACAGGATCAATAAGGATTAAAATAAATAGGCTATAAAATATACATTAAAAAACTACCTTGCTTGTGGAAAGCTGCTTTGGCAATATAAAAGCCCAGCTTCCCTGAGCCGCTTCATCTAATATAAGGATCAGAGAGTTAAGCGGGTGCAGCTGTGTTAATTGCCAGTTTCCACTGGAGTCCTAGTGATTAGATCTACTAACCTTTACAGTATCTGTGGCCAGGGTTCTTTCCTGAGCCCCGGGGCCAGCGCTCAGCACAGGACCAGAAGAGCCGCAGGAGACAAGGTGGCTGTATGACAAATTTGTAGTGTCCAAATCTTGGGGACAGTGTGATTTGGAGCAGCAGTCTCCACACTTCTGTACATCATCCCTATTGGCTAATGGCCCCAAATGAGTGTGCTGGTGATCCCAGTTAGCTGGAGCTTACCCTTTCTCCAGGACAGCTGTCTACATCAGGATCCAGGAGGGGGGTGGCTTAGCGCTACCTCAACTCTGCACTACCCAGAGAGTCTCCTTATGCAAGGCAAATCCCCCAGTAGTTGGTTAAACTGGCTTCACAGATGCCTTTCACCACTGATTTGTGGGAGAGAATAAAGGGCCTGTATTTTTAGAAGAATAATCATATTTGTATCTCCTTTAGCATCTCCCTTCAAATCACGTCAATGAATCAGACCTTGCAATCTCCCTCAGATGTATCCATTATCCCCTTTTATAACTGGAGAAACTGAGGCACAGAGCAGTCAGTGACTTGCTCACGGTCATATAGGAAGTATCCAGTGAATCAGAACTAGCTGCTATTGCTTCCCAGGCTGTGCTTTAACCATTAAGCAATTCTTCCTCTCCCCTTTGCATCACACACATGTGTGTTCCCTGCAAAGGTGTGACAGTGAAGCACTGAGAAGTTAGGCAGTGACACAGTTAAGGCTGCCTGTGGAACCTTAACTCTGCTGTGTGCGTAACAATGCTCTGGTTACATGATCACATACTGGTTTTCCCACAGAACCCTGCCTCACCTACGGGCTGAATGGAGCTTAGTGGACAGGGCAGCTGTTCCATGTTTCTTTGCACCTTCATCACTCGCTATCTGACCCTCTGACTCATTGTACTACACACAATCCAAACACACTGCGAATAAGGATTTATTTTTTTCTTCCTTTATACACCCTCCCCGCAATGAATGGATGTGTGTCCACTGTGCCCCTCTGAGGTCAAAAGTATCACCAACCTCATCTGGTGATGAGGATACAGAGATACAGAAAAATTAGGTGAGTTGCCCAGTGGCTGAATAGGAAGTCGGTGGCACAGGCATAACAAGTGCTGTAGCCGCACTACCATCCTTTCTCTTCCACATACCCCAATCTCATTGACTAGAGGCCACAGAGTCCCTGTAGTGCAGGGGAAAGTAGCGCTCACCTAGTCTGTCCTCCCGCACGTTCTAGACCACCGAGCCTCGCCCACCCACTTCTGTATGCTGTGCCTCAGTTTCCCCATCTGTCACCTTTCCTTTCTCCCACCCTTTGTCTGTCTGATCTGTTCAGATTGGCAGCTGTCTGAAGCAGAGATCACCTCTAACACAGCACCTAGCAGGGGGGGGGGGCTGTTAGCAGCTGGAGCTTCTAGGCACTGCTGCAACACACATAATTAATAATGATAGAACTATCTATTCCCCCCCCTCCCCCGCAACATTTCTGCTTGGATCTTCTTCAGAGTGCTCCTAGTTTTGCTCATGTCTGAAGTAGTGTCAGCAAAGAATCCTGTGGCACCTTATAGACTAACAGACGTTTTGCAGCATGAGCTTTCGTGGGTGAATACCCACTTCTTCGGATGCCATCCGATGGCATCCGATGGCATCCGAAGAAGTGGGTATTCACCCACGAAAGCTCATGCTGCAAAACGTCTGTTAGTCTATAAGGTGCCACAGGATTCTTTGCTGCTTCTACAGAACCAGACTAACACGGCTACCCCTCTGATACTTGAAGTAGTATGTGATTTCAGGAGGGAACAGAAGTGTGACAGGTGAAAAAACACCACCAGTGTAAGGAGCAGAGGTTACGTCAATTTGCGGATGCTCATTTGTGTTCCTATGTTATTAATTTTTCTCTCCGGTCTCCTGTCCTTGCCTCACAGGCAAACGGACAGTTCAGTTGATTGGGGGCCCATTTATTTAAGCTATTATTGCTTTCATTCCCCTGCGGTGCCTTCGTAGCCATATTCTGGGACCTCGGTTTCCTTGACTAATGCACAGTGGATGCAGAACGTGTACTCGGTGTTATTAAGGTTAACAACCCACTCATGTACGAGATGAGATACGTTAATAAGGCTCATCCTTTGTCTGGTTTGCATTTGTTGAGCATCAGCTGCATGGATTAGGCTTTTCTTTGCTCTCCCAAGTGGTGTGACTGGCTGGCCTCAGCTCTGTTGACCTTTTGGTAATTGGCACTTGGAGAGTTATTTCCTGCACTCGGGCCTGATTGTAAAAGGCAGGTTGTTGATTTAAAATGCAAAACATTTTTAATGAGACAGGGTGGGTGAGATGAAGTGAAATCTTGTATTGGACCAACTTCTGCTGGGGCAGGCGACCGAGCGTCCTAGCTACACAGACAGAGCTCTTGTTCGGGTCTGGGAAAGGTACTCAGAGCAACCAACCAGTTATGATAGCACGGAGGTGAGCCCAGTGGAGGAAGAAATACACAAAGAAGACAATGGAAGGAATTAAGCCTCCTTTCTTCTTTCCTGGGGACACTGAGAGAAAGAATCCAGGGAAGGAAAGAGAAAAAGGGCCGGACTTAGTTTAAGGCCAGAAGGGATGGCCCATTCATCTAGCCTGACCTCCTGTTTCTCACAGGCCACCAGCATCCCTCAGCACCTGCACGCTAACCCCGACGACCACAGGAGACTAGATATGTTCCACAGGCAGAGAACAGGAGGGACCGGGGTGCACCCCTGCCCCAGGCTGCTGCAAGGACAAGGAACTGATTAAGTGAGATATACCCAGCTGATTCAGGCAAGCAGCTCATGCCCCCAACTGCAGAAGAAGGCCAAAAAAAACAAAAAACCCTCCAGGTCACTGCCAGACTGACCTAGGGCTACCCAATGGAGCTATGCAGATTTACAGTAGCTGAGGATCTGGCCCCAAATATGTCAAAACAGAAACTTTTTGCGGGAACGTATCAGTTTAGACAAAACTTTTGAAGTCACCTTCAAGTCCCTGCTGTGAATGCGGCAGGTTTTCAGAACAGAGACTTTAAGCTGAGTTTCCTCCATGCCAGGTGAGTGCTCTGACCAGTGGGATATCCTAGGCAGGTGTCTCTCCATCTCTCCTGTTGGAGGTGGTCCACTTTGTATCAATAATCAAGTATGCGTTGGGCCAACGAGAGAGAGGGATGTTTTTATAGCCTCGTTAAGGCACTCACTGGGGACACAGGAATCCTTGAACCTGGGTCTCCCACTTCCCATGTGCGTGCGCTAACCATTGGTCTAGTGACTGTTCGGGGGCGGGTCACTCTTTTTGTTATTTCGTGAAAACTTTCGAGAGGTTTCTTCCCAGTGTGGAATGGGAAAAAAACTATTGAAAGCTCAACCATTTTCCCAGGACAGGAAGGCCATTTCCCACCCAGCACCACTCAGGGTGCTGGATTCGAGTCCCCACTCCACTGAAGACTTCCCAAGAGGCCTTGGGCAAGTCACTTAGTCTCTCTGGCCCTCAATTCTCTGTCCATAAAATAGCGATCATAGCACTGGCCTACCTCACGGGGGTGTTGTGACGATAAATACCATAAAGATTGTGAGGCGCTGAGGTCCAGATCCTCAAAGGTAGTTAGGCACTTACCTTCCTTTGAAATCAATAGGCCCCGAAAAATCAATGGGAGTTAAGTGTCTACATACCTTTGAGGATCTGGGCCTTAGACACTACAGTAATGGGGCCCATAAAAGTACCTAAGAGAGAGGGATAGAAAAGTGGTGCGTACGATGAGGAATTCCTCCTGAAAAGATTCCACACTTCTCGTCTTTACTGAAATTGTTTTTTAATAGTAGATGTTTTTCAACCACACCCGAGCATACTGTGAACCCAACTGCTGAGATGGGCTTCATGAAAGATATTGATAGTGCGAGAGATTCCTCAAATCCCTTTTAATAACATCTCTGCATGAAAAGAAATCAAGAGACGGGTCTAGACAGCTGCTTCCAAGGAAGCATGAAAAGTTGCTTCTTCCGCTGTGCAGGCAACGGTGCAATGATATAAATGATGGAATGTTACACTCCAGCCCCCAGAGAAGTGAAGCTTTTTCAGCTGAACTGTGTGAAAAGCGCCCCCCTGGAGTCACACAGCACTGGATTTAGTCTGCAATATTTTCCTGACATGTGTTTTTTAGCTACTTAAATGTCTACTTGTTTTCATCAGTGAAAAAAAACAATCAAAACCTGTAGCCACAATCCCAGCAGACTTCATTAGATCCAGAATTCGTCAGAAGTGTATTGTGCCTCATTAGAGCTCATTCCCAAAGGTCGGGGTATTACATGGCCACTGGTGATGGGTGTGGAATTACACCAATAAATCTTAGTTAGGACTGTCAGCCCTTCATCAAGACAACGGATGAGAAAAAGTGTGTTTAGTCAACTTCTCCACCTAGAAATATACTGCAAAATATTATTTATTCATATTTATATTACTGAATCACCTAAAGGACCCAGCTGAGATCAAGGTCTCAGTGCACAAGGCACTGTACAAATGTAGAGACAATCTCTGTTCAAAAAAGTTTAAAATCTGAGTAGAGAAAGGAGAAAAAGATTAGAAGGGGAAACCGAGACACAGAGGTGAAATGATTTACCAAGGTCACACAATGGCCACTCAACTGTGCTGCCTTTCCATGGAGTCTCACAGCTGTTGACTCATAGGTGATCATGTGATCTCAGAAGGGGTGACTTGCAGATGACAGGCATTGCTGTGCTTTTGACTATCCTAAACCAGGATTTCTCAAACCTCCCCATAGTACAGGAACACAGTACTTGGTATGTGGGAGCAGATTATTGGTCTATCGAGTCCAGTATTCAACCTGTATTGGCAATACACGCAAGCTTCAGACAGAGAGGTGAAAATCCCTATAATGCATCTGGCCAATTGTGCAATGCTGTACAAGAAACCATCCAGTTTGAGCCCTACCTTTGTCAGCTGATGCCCTGAATGATGGACATGGATTGCCCTTACCTTAGCTTGCATACGATGGGAATGTAGCATTTTGCCATCCAGACCCTGAGGTACAAAATATTACATAATGGTGTTGTGGGAGGACACCTTCCGGGAAGTGAGTGACAAAGAAGAATATTGTAACAGGATCATCACAACAGCTTGGTAAGTCTTCTTCTCTGCTGGTCATTTCTGCTGGTGACTCAGTATCAGCAAATACCCCAGAGTGGGTAAATATGGGCCTACGGTCACACTCCTGCAACTCCAGTAAACTGAGCTGCAATCTCATTTAGATCCATCCCACCTACAGAAGTCAATGTGCTTATACGGGTGCACCTTGGGTCAGAATCTGGCTGAGTATATTCAATATTTGGGAGACAGATTTTCAATACAGATCAGCATCTAGTGTTCTCCAGGTGAGGATTCTCCATTGCTCTCAATGGAAGCTGTCCGCATTGAGCAGTTTTGCAAACATAGCTAGTATATTTAGGTGCATAAATGGGAGCTGAGCTCTTCTGAAAGCTGACCATTCCGCCACAATTTAGTAGACTACTGTGCTCTTACGGGCTTGCTATTACTGGGTGAATTTCTTGGGCCAGTGTTGCACAGGAGGTCAAATTAGATCATAATAATTCTGTTTGGCCTTAAAAACTGTGAATCTAAGAATTTTGCAGGGTTTAGGAGAAAAGGATCCAGCAAGAAGGAAAGAAAAATTCCACTCCGGAGGTTTTCCTATGGGATTGCTTGACACTCTTGAAAAGCTGAGTTTCTCCCTTGGGAAGCCAGCCATAGAGCTTTTCAATATACTTTGTATTTATCTGCCAGGGTGAGCACAGAAAAGCTTTGTTTCTCTATAATATAAAGTGCTGTAGGGCCACTGGAGTACTGGCAAACCTCTCCCTTTTCTTTGTATTCGGTGCACCGTATTTCCGGTATCGTAGTAACACTGTTAAAAACGTGAATGCTTTTGTGGACTTGGGTTCCCGTCTCTGCCCAGCTCTGACTGCTGTTCGTATTGCTTGGGGTACTGTGCCCTCCAAATGTCCATCCCTGAAAATTAGCTCTTCTGCTTGCCGTCTGGGCAGGGTTTTAAGGAGAGCAACACACGTTTCTGGTGACTTCTAATCATAGAGCATAAATAGCATATAAGTCTATGATAGTAAAATGGTACCTGTTGCGATATGTACACTTCCCCTTATTTTCTGCTTAGGATTAGTACAATTGTCTCTGAACGGGGACTCAAAATCAATGAGTCCGTCAGCCCTATTGTATATTTAGAAATGTTGTTCAGTGTTTTTACAGCACCTAACAAAGTGTGGTCCTGGTCCATGATTAGGGCTCCTAGGTGCTATTGTAATTCAAATAACAAATACAAATCATAATAGAGAATTTTTTAACACATTCAGCTCCCATATGGTCTCATTTCTAGGAGCTACTAGTTATCTCATCGGCATGACAGATGGCTTTCTCCATGCAGATATTTTGCAGACCAGAACCATGTTACTCATATTGTCAAATAACCTTTAGGTTATGCCTGCATCTGTAATTTTCACCCCATGCATCTGAAGAAGTGTTTTTTTACCCACAAAAGCTTATGCTCAAATAAATCTGTTAGTCTTTAAGGTTCCACTGGACTCCTGGTTGTTTTTGTGGATACAGACTAACACGGCTACCCCTCTGATACTTGACAATCTTTAGGAGTGGCAGTCGATGATCCTGGAAGTATTTCATAGAAGAGCTAGAGTTATCAGAATTCAACACTTCTTGCAGATTGTCACACGTCCCCATGGAAATAGACATGTTAACAGGATAAAAAGAGCAATAGCTACTGAGCTAGAGAGTCGGTTTAAAAACAATGAATTAGAGACAGGCCCAAGAGACTGAATAAATGACGTTTGACTCTTAACCTCAGCTCTCCAAATGATCTTGTTCGGGAGTACTGATTAATACAAAGGATGAGGGTTGTTCTAAAGTCTACCCAAGAAATGTGTAAGTCACAATTGCCATCAATTAATCATGATACAATTGCCTGCACTAAAAAGTATTACAGTACTTAATGTTTATTTCCCTGACCCTTGGTTGTGTCTCTTGCAGATCCATTTCTGTAAGTCTAAAACTTTACCCCACACTTTGACTCAATAGAGAAGATAGTTTTGTCAAATCAGTCTCATGGAAGTTAGGGCATAATTTTTTTAATGCACTCTTTAGTTCCAATCTGTAGAGCCCTGCAAATCTGAGGCTGTATAGGCAAGATGCAGATGTGGTTATCCGCGGACCATGTCTGCAGATCGTGGATAAATGCAGATCCACATGTTGTATCTAGAGCCCTGCAAATCTGCAGATACAGTTAAACCCTGTTATCTCGACGGCCTAGGGGTTTGCCAAAAGCCATCGAGATAACCAATGATCGAGATAAACCCCTATCCACCCCCCCACCCCCTCCCTGCCCCCATACCGCGCAGCCAGCAAACCGCGCGGCTGGAGAGCCAGGGAGCGGGTGGCTGGGGACGCGGGGAGCCGGGCTCGAGATATTAGGGTTGGGCAAATCGACATAACAGATGAGAAGCCCATAAGATAAAGAGGGAGTTTGGCGGTTCCACTTCTAAAACCTCGAGTTAATAGGATTGGCAAGTTAACCGAGGTCGACATAAATGGGTTCGACTGTATTCATTTTATAGCTGCAGATATCTGCAGACCACGTTTGCAGGTTGTGGATCAGATGCAGATACAAATTTTGTACCCATGCAAGGCTCTACCAGTCTGTAAGAAGATGATGTCCTGACTTCAAATTCATCCTCACACGTCTTTGATGCTAGTGCTGTTCACTTCACCAGTGCACATCTCTCACACAGGGCCTAGTTCTGATCTTTCAGCAGTTTAAGCCAGGAGTAATCTACTGAGATCAATGGAGTTACGCCATTGTGAAACCAGTTTACTGGATATCAGAATCAGGCCATAGATTCCACTTGCACTTTCAGCACCACAGACAGAGGCCAATAGTAACATATAAGAGCCTGCTCATTTGTGGGGCCTCAACCCAGTCTCCCATTGTTAATACGCTGCATGTGCACTAGCACTGCTCACAGCTGAAAGTTTCTAGTACTTGTGTGTGCAAGTGACAGAATTTTCATGCACAAAATCGATTTATTCAAATGTATTGGTGCACATAAACAATCTATCACTTGCATGAACGAGTGATAGTGCACGAAAAAGCACGCACAAGTATGTGCATTTGTAAAGCTGTATGCACAGGAGTAATGGCTCAAGTTTGAAAATCAGCCTTTTTAAAACTAAAGGATAGATGTTTTGAAAGATATGCAGTGTGCCCCAAATTACACATGCAAAAATGTCCATACTGTCTAGGCATGCTCAAAATTACATGCATGATTACATGTGCCAATTCTAAGCATTGCATGTCACTTAGGACAGTTTGCAGTAATCAAAAAGACCACCAAGGAAGGACTAGATGTCCAATGTGGGTACAATGGGTGCATACACCCTCTGTGCCTGCAAAAACCTTCAATGGTGTGTGCAAATCAGGTAAATGAACGTGCAGACAGAGAGTTAGCCACACAGCTACCTGATTTGCACATGCAAAAGCTATTTTACAAGTGCAAATAGAAGGAACTATCACAACCAATCTATTTCCACCTCTTGAGATTTGTCCAATTGATGGTCCCTGGACTTTATGTTTCAATCATTGCTTTTACTGAGGAACAAGGTTGACCACCAGATTGCTTTTCCCCAAGCTTTCATGGTAAATATTTTTGGAACTATAAAAAGTCCATTTTCCTACCCTACAGAAAGAGGCAAGTTGAATCACCAATTTATTTTCACATTCTGCCTTGTTTCAGAGCATGAAGAAGAACAGCTAGAAAGTGACTGACTCATAAATCTTCTCCGAATGAAGCCAGTGTATAGATGAGCCAACTGTGTTCATTTACAATGATTCCTGTCACAGTCCTATTTAAAGCAGATCAGATGGGGAAGACACAGCAGGAGCCTAGCAAGCATGATCGGGGTGCTTGGTTTATTAATTGCAGTAAACTGCTTGGAAAATCAGCAAGTGTTAAACCTGGCTGCAGGGCATCTTGGCAAACTGACGGAGAGTTCAAAAAAGACGCAAGCAGAGGCTAAGTGAGTAGGCCTTCTCCAGCTGAGCTGACTGTAGCTTCTAGTGCATTGCATGGAGCTAGGCCCTGGATGCCAAACACGTGTTCCTACGAGCAGTGAGAGTAAACATTCTCTGACTTGGGTATTAACATTGGAAAACCATCCCCGTGCTTTGGAGCAAAGGAAGGGAATTAGATGGGCTGGGCTGCTATGTAAAGAATTTCCTGTTAATGGTCTAGAATCCCACAAGAAAAAACAGGCCAGCTCCTCAGCTGACGTGCATTTGCAGCGCTTCATTGATGTCAACAAAGCAGCATCAGTTTAGTGTAGCCGGTGATTTAGCCCGGTATTTTTAGCTCTTTTTCCCTCAGCACCACCAAGTTATTTCTTCTATACCCAACTTCCATACACGGAAACAGGGTGTTTATATTTGCATACATTCATCCTTGTCTTACCTGCAGGAGTTAAATCGTCCACCTAGCAACATGCTAATGTCTGTTGATTCCTTCGGCTCTCTCTCTGTAGCAGCAGACAGGCTATACATACACCCCAAGGGGATTGAAATGCCATTTACGTATCACTCCATCTACTCAAGCACGCTGTCCCATCAATAGCAAACCTAAATGCCAAACACCCTTTCAGGAAACACTCCTTCATATGTTTGTCCCCCTGTGCAAGCTCCTTTATTCTTTCCTTGACCAACTTTTCTAATATGTCTATATCCCTCCCATCCCACAGATGTCTATCTTGTTGATTGGACTGCTAGCCCTTTGGGGCCGGGGCTGTCTCACTGTGTGTATGCGCAGCTCCTAGCACAACGGGCCCTCTAGGCCGGGCTGTTATAAAAATAATCAATTACGTCCTGACATCCTACTTATGTTCATTACTGTCACTCCAGTGTAGCACGTAAGTGACAAATGTCTCCCAGCACGGGCCAGCGTGCCCATTTCTTGATCAGCTCTCCAAGATCTGTGACCACAAACAAACGAAAGGGCCACGGGTTGGAGTCTCCAAAGCACCGTGGGTCCTGTCCTGTAGTGTAACACATACTGACAGAGCGCTTCCAGGCCTGCCAATCCCCGGCTGTATTTAGCTATACGCCCCCACTCTCCCTTTTCAACCACATCTAGCATCTTAATGAAAACCCACTTCTACCTTCTTCTGTGCACTGCCCGGAACAAAGGCAGGATTTGCTCATTCTCTGGTTTGGAAGGCTGGATTTCTAGGCTGTTTGATAGTAAATGTGTTTGGAAGGCAGCTCTGTCCAATCCATTAGGTGTGAATCAGCATTTATTTTCTTCATCTCAAGAACATCTAAATTAATCTCTCCATCAGGGTAGCGTATGTATATTCATATAACTGCTCACTGAAAGCTTTCTTATTTAGCTCCCTCCCTCTGTGCATTTGAAACAAATTATTGATGGAGAAGGTACAGCTGGCATGGCTCGGACTTTGCACCGCAGAAGATGTGTACAGTTATGATGGAGGGGAGAGGGATCTGTCCCTGAGTCACTAGGACCCATATCCTCAAAGCTGTTTAGGCATCTAACGCCCTTTCATTCCAAAGGGAGCTAGACGTCTAAATACTTTTGCGGATCTGGGCCTACATGGTATACGATGAGCTACCCAAGCAACTGAAGAAAAACTTTCACAGTCAGTGGCAGCACGCCCCAAAAGTAGGGATGGAATAATTGCCAAATTGAGAACCCACTCAACAACCAGACACTCTAAGATTTAGAACTCAGGTCAAAATATTTGAGGTTCAAGTTCTGTTTAACTTTCACAAATCTTGAGCCCTGGGCCGCTGCATGGTATTTTATTTTAGTTCTCAATTATCTTAGCAGCAGGTCAAGAACTTCCTTCCAACCGGGCTCTTTAGTCTTTGCCCAGCACAGTTTTTTATATAGTAGGAAAAATATGTTTGTAGGTCAACTTGCTCTCAAAAGTTATGGTTTAAATCAGGGCTCGACAACCTTTGGCATGCGGCCCATCAGGGAAATCCGCTGGCAGGCCGGGACAGTTTGTTTACTTGCAGCGTCTGCAGGTTCGGCCGATCGCAGCTCCCACTGGCCATGGTTCGCCATTCCAGGCCAATGGGGGCTGCAGGAAGCGGCACGGGCCGAGCAGGTAAACAAACCGTCCCGGCCCACCAGCGGATTTCCCTGATGGGCTGCGTGCCAAAGGTTGCTGAGCCCTGGTTTAAATCAAGGAGATAAATATGTTTGGCAGAGCCTAAAACAAAAAGCAAACTTCACAGAACTTAAAACGTAGAGCTCTCCCCAAACCCCAAGTGCCCCAATCCCAGCTACCAATAAATGAGCATGGACGAAACAAGGTGATGAGAAGGACCTAGACCCTTTGTATTCCCTGCTAGATTCAGATCAGTAACAAGGGTATGCACCAAGAAGAGCATAGGGAAGCTATAAATTATTGCTTTGGGTGGGGATGAGGAATGAATTTATACCTGTCCCCAGCTGTAATCAGTTTCAAAGAGAATCAGTAATTTTAACCTTATCTCTGTTTTTATTAATATTATTATTGCCATTATTTTCCTGATTTCTCCTTAGCATTTTGAAATGTTTGGCAAAACTTGTTTTGGAGAATGAGAATTTCTTTTTTTCTCCTCCAAAGGACCGGAGCAAAATTCCTTATTGTGAAAAAACGGTTGGCAGAAGAAGATGCCTTTAAATATGGAAATTTCAACTGGGCATCTCATAAAAGCACAGCAGCTAGGAACTCCTTGTTCTCCATTCTTGTAGTTTAAAGGATAGCCATGTCTTACAGGAGAACGACAAGATGTGGAATATTTCATAGGTGTCTTTGGCTCCCTCCTGATTTGCTGCGCTTTAGCAGCCAGGCACTAGGAGTCTTGGGAAGGAAAGATAAGAAAAGTGGTGGGATGAAGATCAGGGTAGTTGTAGCCGGGTCAGTCCCAGGATATTAGCAAGACAAGACGAGTGCTAGAGGCAGAGTGAGGATCATGCCCTCTTCTTCCGGGCTGCTTCTCCAACAGGTCTTTGCCTGCTGCAATACAAGCTCCTCCTCAGGTTCCAATCTCCTATCATCGAATCATGGACTATCAGGGTTGGAAGGGACCTCAAGAGGCATCTAGTCCAACCCCCTGCTCAAAGCAGGACCAATCCCCAACTAAATCATCCAATTAGTAGTTATGCTATAACGACTAATAACAAGGCCAGGCAAACTGTCTTGGATTCATTTCTAGAGCTGGTTAGGAACTGATTCCACCGACTCTTTCCCACTCACTCACATACACACCCCAGGGAAAACTTGGGATAAAAATATTTTTTTTACCAACCATTTTCCATCCAAACCATTTGGATGGCAAAGTGAAAATGAAATCCATCAGCTATAAGTAAAAGAGCAAAGGAGGGAGAGAAGAAGCCTAATGAGAGTTATGCAAGAAGTTATGGGTAGAAAGCAGCGGCGGCTCTAGGCACCAGTGCACCAAGCACGTGCCTGGGGCGGCAAGCGTGGAGGGTGGCCTGCCAGTCCCTGCGAGGGCGGCAGTCAGGTAGCCTTCGGTGGCTTGCCTGTGGGAGGTCGGCCGGTCCCGCGGATTCAGCGGCAATTTGGCGGTGGGTACGCTGAAGCTGCGGGACTGGCGGACCTCCCGCAGGCATGTCACCAAATCCACAGGACCAGGGACCTCCCGCAGGCAAGTTGCCAAAGCCTCGGGACCGGGGACCTCCCACAGGCATGTCACCGAATCCGCGGGACCAGGGACCTCCCACAGGCTGCCTGACTGCCGTGCTTGGAGCGGCAAAAAAGCTAGAGCCGTCCCTGGTAGAAAGGGGCAGGAAATGGCTGAGATTTGTGGTTTTGAAAAATGTTCCCATCCTGAATCATAATGAAAAGTCAAAATTTCAAAAATCTTCATAAACTGAAAATCCAAAACCAAAAAAAAAAAAAAGAAAAAAATTCGATCAGTCAAAAATGTTTCAGTTTCCTCAAAATCAACCCTTTCTCCAAGAAGCAAATTAGAATCCACCTCTGAACAAGTCATTATATCATTTTATATTAGTTTGGTGCCTTTACTGTACATGTATTTTCATTGTTAAATTTGAAATATTCATATTTATGGGTCTGATGCAGAGAACGCTGGGTGAACTTCTCTGGTCTGCAGGAGGTCAGACTAGATGATCATAATGGTCCCTGCTGGCCTTAAAATCTGTGAATCTTGAAATAAGAATATGTATCTGCTTTATGTACAGTACACTTAGTGGCAGCTCATAGTCGGATAGGGGAGTGTGTGGGTGGCCTGGTGGGGTTCATCTAATCCTGGTACAGAAGCCATGCAGCTTGGTGGGTAAAGGGAAGACATCGGTCTTTACATCTGCTAACCCAGCTTCTTTATTAAGCTCCAAGTAAAAGTGGAATAACAATAAGCCACATGCTGTAATTAGTTTGGATAGTGTAGGCATTTCCCTAAGCTCAGTAAATACAATTGCTTCGCCACCCAGGAAAGCCCCAATCCCAGCATAACGATGCTGCTACAAGTCTAGCACTGAGGTGCACTGGAGGATCTAGATAAGGGAGTGTCCCAGCTCAGGAGGGAGCTGAATTGCCCAAGCTGCCTTTGGAAGTTGGTGTGATATTTGTCTGCCACAAACTGGGTAATTCCGCGTAGTATTTTGTTTCCGGCTCATTAGAGAAGGGCCTGAGCCGAAGCCCATGGAAGTCAGCGGGAGTTTTTCTGCTGACTTTGGTGAGCTTCGGAACAAATCCATAAAGAAGGAAACTGAAACTGAAGAAGTTCCAAACTTGGGCTTTATAATATCTAATAAAATGCTGCTCTACCTGTGTGCAGTGAAGGGAATGATCAAATTCCCTGTTTACTGCTGCCTATTTAAGTCATTACAAACAATTAAAGCAGCTGAGATAAGGAGCGCTGAGCTATCATTTACAGTTCCCCAATCTGCCTCTCTCCCCACCGGCGTAAATTTCATCAAGCACAGTCCTCCCACGGGGACTGTGAAATAGAACAGGAAGATGCCCCGATTCGTGGAGAGAAAAGGAGAGCAGCTGGACATTTTCCTCTGAATTCTCTCTAAGTAGCATAGTCTGGATTTAAAATTCCCTGTTACCAGATGGCCTTTTGAGGAACGTATTTTGGCTAACTGCCCATTTGCCTGCCTTTTGGCACATGTGAAAGGCAGCTGGTGCATGTAAATAGGGTAACCGCATAGGGGCTGATCCAAATCCAGTTTAAGTCATTCGCAGCTTTTCCATTGTTTACACTGGGCTTTGGATCAGTCTCCTTCTGGTGAAGGAGAGCTAGAAATAGAAGCCCATTCTCCCAAGGCCCAGTCCATGTCGCTAGCCACTGGGTCTATTCTATTACTGGACTCATCGACCTGCCTCAGAATCAGGGTATGTCTACACTGCAATAAAAAACCTGGGCACGGAATCTCAGAGCCTGGATCAGCTGACTTGGGCTCATGCTACAGGGCTACCAATAGCAGTGTGGGCATTTTTGTTCGCAATGGACCTTGGCTCTGAAACCTGGCAAGGGGAGTGGATCTCAGGGCCCAAGTGGGAACGGCTACACTGCTATTTTTAGCTCTGCAGCCGAAGGCAGCTGACCCAGGCTGTGCCGTGAGTTTGTGCAGTGTAGACGTACCCTTAGTGTGCCCTAAGGGACAGCAGTGCCAACAGCAAACAGTTCCATTGCCGACCGACAGGAGGGGAATAACAAGACAAGTGTAAACCAAGACCCAGCAGCGATGGGTCTTTTGCAAAGCAGCGACAGCCAAGACAATGCAATGCACATATCAATCATTGCGACATCTGCCTGACTCATGCGATGAAACAGAATGAGCAACAGCCTTCAAAAGACCAGCCAGTCTCCTAAGAATTGGCTGTGAAATTGATACATAAATAACATCCTCATAATCCCAATCAGCTGTAACAGAACCAATTTACAAAAAGGAAAAGTCAGGTACAATGAGTCAGATGCCAGCTGGTATATATTCCATGGCTCCACTAGAGCTTGGCCTGTTTACACAAGCTGAGGATCTGGCTGGTTCATACTTGGTTTTGCACATTGTCCCGGGTCTACTCCAAATATATTTTTGTTTTCAGTAGCAGTGTGGCAATCAAACAGAAGCTCTGTTCATCTCCCATCTCCTGCTCCCTTTCAATCCTCTGCTTATTTATAATTATTGGGTCAAACTCTGCTCTTGTTTCTACCCTTATAATTACCTGTGCAACTCCTATCGATTCCTGTACAAAACCAATTTTTATTAAAGCTAATGTTAAAATTAGATAATATACAGGCTGAGAAAAGAGTGTTTGTACATCTGGGTATAGTGCTGAGACTATCCACAAATACAAGGTTTGTTTTTAAAGTCATAGGATACATATAGTGCATAATCAGCAATAACCCAAATTTAGGTGAATGAATTTCAGAATACAGTTTAGATATTTTGCATTCAAGTATTCGAGTACATTACTCATGAAAAATGTTATACAGAGAGTTGGTGGAGGAAAGCAAAATATATCAATGTGTGAAGATTGTCCCCCAGTAATTGAGAATTTAGGATAGGTTGCCCATTTAGAAAAACCAGTATTTGTTACTTTCCCGACTGCGCTTCTCATTGGCACTCCAGCTCATCCCTCCTGGTATTGCTGAAGTCTGGTGATGTGTTCTATGTAGATGTCCCTCAACCACCTGATGGTGTCCGACACCATGAGTTGCTGCATCAGCTGAGCGTAGCATTGACCAACTCCACATTCTCTCAGCATTTGCTCATTACTGGGGTCCCATGAGCCCAGGGACTCCAATGATCAGTGCATGGATTTGGACCTCATAGCCCCTAGTTCACAGGGTGTCGGACATGAGATGCATTTCTCCAGCTTTCGATACTGGGCATCGTGGAAAGCCAGGGTCCTGTTTTCAAAGGGCACTGTGATGTCCACCATGATGATCTTCTTCCAGTCCTCGTTGGTGATGACGATGTCCAGTCGCAGTTGGCTGTTGGTTCCGGGGATGGTGGAGCTCACAGCGACCTTCCCTATGGGTGGTGGGGTGGCTCTGACTAGGCGATCGTGAATGGAGTTGTGTCGCAGCTACCAAGCTCTCGAATGGGGCTTGCAGCCACACAGGACGTGGGGTAGTGTCTCGTGGGCATAGCCACACTTCCTGCATCGCTTGTCCCGATTCCAATGGCGGGCGGCTCCATTCAGCGGGACGCAGTTGAGCTGGGCCCGGTGGATGAACCTCCAGTCGGCAAATCGGGTGAAGCTGCCCCCGGGGAGGACGTGGAACTACTAACTTCCCAACCTCCAAATGTCCCCAAATCTGCCATGCAGATTAAAACTGAGAGCACAGAGAGCCACACCAGCTTCTGCTTATGAATTCTGACATTAAGACAGAAAACAATGATTTTTCTTCTTCATAGCCTCTGAATATGAAAAATGAAGGATAATCATTGAGAAAACGCCACTCTCTTGACTGCCACCTGAAACTTTGCCTGCAACAGTGCGTGCATTAGTATCACCTGAAATCAGCTAGCAAGTGCATGTTGCTTTTCTCACTTTCTTCCCCCACTGGGTTGGTACTGTGTTGCCTGACGGGTGCTGTGCAGCTTGAAAGATTCACAATGCTGGAAAACTGTTTGCAGAGGGAGGCAGAGGGAAAAGCAACAGGACACATTTTGAGGAGCTTTCTAAAGTATTGTTTTCTTTCTGTGCATAGTGTGGGTTAGTTCCTCCCAAGTTACTGTGGCATCCATAAAAATGAAAATGCTCAGCTTTTCATCCATTCTCTTACTCACCGCATTATGTCCATCCCATGTTCCTCTAGCTAGATGAGTTACCGGCTAGGTGGGCCTGCTAATATTCTGTCTCTACTGTGTCCGTGTTATTCTTGCTCGAAGGAGGTCAATTGCTTGGACACGAAAATCCTTCTCTCCATAAAGCGCCCAAGAGAACGTGGAAACACTACTTAAGTAATTGTGTCCTCACTGGTGCTTCACTCCCCTGTGTGTGTCACTAGGCCTTCTGGAGGCAAACCCCCTGGTCCTTAGTCCTGCAATAAGATGGGCTGTTCTATGACTCAGTTTGTTTGTCCTGATGGGCACACAGGAGGAATTGCAGGAAGATACTGGAGAACTACCAGCACTTGAGACATTTGGCCTGAAGCCTCACTGCGAGATAGAGCCGGCTGGAATACTTCCAATGAAATTCAGAATGGTTTTTGGGGCTAGGGGGAGAGAGAGATGTGGGAGTCCCAGGTTCAATTCTCTGCTCTGCCTGACTCAGAGTGAACTGGGACTTGAACCTGGTTTCCCATCCTGCAGGCCCATGGCCTAATTACCACTATGCAAGTCTCTGTCTCACTCTCTTTTGCTGACATTCGACACCTCTTCCTGAAATGAAAATGGACATTGCAGTCGGGCTGACCGCAGCATGACAATTCCCTTTTACAATAAGTTTGGAAGGTTCAAAATGTTTAAGTCTTCACTGGAACAAAACCAGAGCCTGTCACCAAAACAGAATTGTGTTGCAAAGTGTGTGTGTGCAGGAGGGGAAGGGGGTAACCAGCCAAGTGAAAGTGGAGCCCGAGCTCTCGCCCACCCACACTCCCAGCCATGCCTAGGCTAAAAGCACCACTTAACTCCGGGGAGAGGGGTTTGTGTGTGAGCTTGGGCTAACTCTACAATGGAGATGTACCTGTGGGGTATGTCTACACGTCAAGCTGCAGGTGTAAACTGAAGCCTGAGGAGACACACCTTCACTAGCTCTGAGCAAGCTACTGCCCTAAAAATACAGTGTAGCTGCAGCAAAGCAACCAGTGGGAGGGGCTCGCCACCCTGAATCCATACACTATGTCCTTGACTCTTGGTAGAGTTGATGATAGGTGAGCCAGGGAGATATGTGCTAGTTAGCACACACCAGAAGGTCTCATCTCACCTTGTGTTTTGTCCAAACGTTGGTGACATTCAAGCTCTGAAATACAGCGTCCAGGACCTTGTGTTTCTGCTAGTGCTGTGCAAGCTCATTCCTACGGCTTGCATGTGTTCTGACTGTCAATGTTTAATAATTTGGTTCACACTAGACAGTGACAGGGGATTCACAGGGTGAGTACCAGTAATGCCTAACTGCAGGGTAAGTAGATGATTACATCTATCCTTTAAATTACACTGTGATCTATGTGTAATTAATTGCCAAGTAACTTGCAGGGACGTGTAACTACACTGCATTTACTTGGTAATTTACAGAGAAAAACTAAAGGGTTATCAACACAGGTAGAGCATGTTTCTGTGCCATTTATGCTTCTGTAACGTGTGGCATCCAAGGAAGAGAAACCGGTTGCTTAGCACTTACAAGGAGAAAGAAATCATTCCTATAATAAAAATCAACGTCTTGGCAAGGAGCCGCCAGCAGGCTTTGCAGAGCTCTGTACAAACAGGCCATTTACGAGAAAATTATTCTCAACCCCCTTCAGGTGAAATTAAAAAGCACGTAGAAATGTAGCCTTCTCAGAGACTCCAAGTGTGTTTCCCACTGATAAAATGGCATTCCATTGTATTACTTAGAATCCCTGACAGTGGCGATGGAAAGGAATATTTGATCATAATCTGAACCTTAGCGACAAGTGCAGGCTTTCTCCATGCACTACATTTTCTCCTGCTTTGTCTGTTCCTGTTATAAATTAGGCACCTGATCGGAGGCCCTTGCACAGGCGATTAGTCTCAAGCTTGGGAAATCATTCCCGATACGCAGCCGACATTTTCTTTTCCTCGGTTCTAGCCCATTATTTCTATTTCTGCTCTTGTAGACCTTCTCTCCATCCTGATTGTTTACAGCCTTCAGATATTTACACGCAGTGGCTGGGATTTCCAACCAAGTTGATGGTAGTCAGGGACCCAACTCAGTTGACTCCCTGTTGAAAACAGCAGCCAGTGACCCCAACTCCATTATTTAGTTTCCCATCAGTTCAGTTCTTCTAGGGTTTGACTGTGCTCCACTGAATGGGAGTTTTGCTACTGACTTCAGCAGAAACAGAATCAGACCTGTAGCCTTTCCTAATAAGTCAAGTTCTCCTATCCCTCAATCATTTTCATTGCTCACGTTGAATTCCTTGCATTTTATATATGCCCAGAGCTGAGTATTCCAGCTTTCTCCATTGCTGTATAAAGAGAGATCTGATGACTCAGAGTATGCAGCCTAATGTGCAATAATGACCATTTTTGTCACATTACATTGTATTTAATATTTAAATTTACTTCCTTTGCCATGTATTGGTTTGCCCCATTGCTCTATATAGAGAATTTCAACAGGGATTATATGGCTCTGTGAGGATTCACTTAACAGAAGTTCTTTGGCCAGGTGAAATAGAGAGCAATGTAAAATAGCTTTGGCAGGCATGGGTTGCTGTAATAAATTATTCTGTTGGAAAGCTACACGTTCAAGCTTGGTTAATCCAATATTTGACCTATTCCATTTCCTTTCTGCTGTACAGTACAATTGTCTTAATTAGCAGTGTGAAGACCATGCCAAGAAGTTGATGATCCCGCTTACTGGTCCTGGAACACATTGCAGCAGGAGACAGATTTTGTGAGTTTCTTTAACAGTGAACGTTGTGAAGGTATGTAATATAGTTGCGGAAAAGGCTAGTATCAATCTGGGGCATATTAACAGGAGAATCATATGTCAGACACAGGCAGTAATTGTCCCTCTCTACTCAGCACTGGTGAGGCCTCAGCTGGCATCCTGTGTCCAGTTCTGGGCACTGCACTTGAGGAAAGATGTGTACAAATTGGGGAGAGTTCAGAGGAGAGCAACTAAAATGGTAAGTCAGGTTTAGAAAAACCTGACCTGTAAGGAAAGGTTAAACAAACTGGCCACACTAAGTCTCGAGAAAAGAAGGCTGAGGAGGGACCCGATAACAGTCTTCAAATGTGTTAAGGGCTGTTCTCCATATCCACTGAAAGTAGGACAAGAAGTCCTGGGCTTACTCGGCAGCAAGGGAGATTTGGGTTCAAATCCCCATCACTGGAGGTTTTTAAGAAAGCGGTTGGCCAAATATCTGTCAGGGCTGGTCTGGATTTCCTTGGTCCTGCCTCAGCACAGGGGGCTGCACTTAATGACCGCTCGGGGTCCCCTCCCACTCTACATTTCTATGATTCTAAGTATTGAAACATTTTCTAAAACATGGTATTAAGGCAAATGTGAGTCATCTGGCTGTCACAACAGAGCCGGGAAGACTCTGGAGTGAACAAAGTGTATCAAAATGGCAAATTCATTAAGCAATTCACACTTACTTTACCCTACCATGTTTATTAGGCTTATATACCATCCCAGTTGTGCCACTTAAACAGGTTAGGTGATCCATTTATCTGTTGCTTAGAGACATTACAATATATTGCATTGAATCTGTTCCCTGGCAGTCCCAGGAAGTGTGTGTGCTGTTTATCAAAGGGCCTATTTAGTGTATTCCAATGTAGTTGCTTGCAAAGTCTCTATATTTTTCAAAACAAATCAGTCAATGCTATAAAAAATGATTCCTCGTGAAAAAAGTTCTATTGTACATAACCAGCATGAGAAACCCAGTACTCATTGGAAACAACAGTATGCCACGGACAACCCTTTAATAATAGGTAACGTGTGTACATCCTGGGGGTTATAAGAAACAACTCAATAAGAAGTGGGTGTGTGAGTGGGTGGATGGATGGGAAAGGCAGAATAGAGAGGAATCCTATTGGTGATCCATTGATCCCCCTCCCATGACAACTCATCCCATTTCACTGTTCTCCCTCTGATATCCCTTCCCAGTGACTACTGAATTCCTTTTGCTCCCCTACTCCACTTCACTTTCCTCTGTTGGATGTGTCCCTTCTGCCTCTTTTCTCTGTTTCATCTGTAACTTCATCCAACCACAGTGAAGAGGCAGTGAACCAGTTGATATTTGAATTAGGTTTCAGAGTTAACACACCACCGAGCTCTTGCTTGAAGCTGATTATAACCTCAAGCAGTAGGTCATCCAGTGAAGAATGTCCAGTGTTGCCAATTTGTGTGATTTTATCACAAGTCTCACAATATCTGGGGGTTTTCTTATAGTCCTAGCTCCTGGATTCATGTGATTATATGAGAATCTCAACTTTCATTCTTTAAAGTTGCCCTTCTAGCCCTTGTGGTTGCAGGAAAAGGCTTGAAAATGTGAACCATAAATGTTCACAACCAGAAGCCAAATACAAAGAACCACAAAGACATTAATTTATAAAAATCTCAAGATTTTGAAGCCAGTCTCAGGATATTTGGGAGCCTGACACATTATTTTTGAATGCTTTGGACTGGTAATACGGTTATTCATGTCACATTCATGTCATGTGGACATCAACCCATTCCACGGGTGAGTAATCCAGGCCAAGACTTGAGCAGACCCTGTGTGGCCACACTGCAGCACACACTACGTTCCACCGTCTGGGAGCTACAGAACCTGGGTAGCTGAGGGGCTGGTGTGTGTGTGTGCCCAGCATGCGAAGTAAAATACCCCGGTTGGGTTCACTGTGCCTGAGTCCTGCCTCTTGTCTGTCACAAGGGGCATGATCATGTGGACGATTCATTTCAAACTGTAAGTGCTAGAAACACAATTTGAGAATGGGTTTGTGGTATCCGCTAGATCAAGCCTCATTGATTAGGCCCCCATTGTGCTGGATGCTGAACTAACAGTGACAGACAGTCCCTGCAATCTAAACGGCCCTGACAGACTAAGGTGAGAAGGGAAACAGAGGCACCGGATCGTGAAGTGACTTGCTTAAGGTCAAACACCAGGTCAGTGCCAGGAACAGAAACCAAATCTCCAGATGTCCAGCCCAGTGCTTTATCCATTAGACTACACTGCCTCCTTCCTGGTCCATTTCTATTTATGGAGAGCCTTGGCTGTGGGCATGAAAACAGCAAGGGAGAAAAAAACATGACAGAAAAGAAATGGGCTTTGATTTAACTCTCCCAGGAGGTTGTCTGAAAAACTATGAAAAGTGCATTTCTGACTGCATCCTTTTAATCAAAAGTATATTTTTAGACTGTAGCTAGATTGGCAACTCTTTGCAGTAAAGACCTTGTCTTTTTATGTAAATTACTGGGTACATTTACAGAGCTCTATTAATTAATAACAACATTTTCTGCTTGAAGTGAAATATCTCTGACAACACTCCCTCATTGTTGAGTTGCAGATGGCTGCGTACAGCAACTGAAGAAGTTGAAACACCCAGCATTGTCTGGAGTCCAGATTTCTTCTTGACAAATGTTTGGACCAGAGATTAGAAAAATGGTGTAGGATCCCTGGGATTAGCTGGTCAGCTTTAGCCACAGAGGTGACCTATAGAATTAAAAGCCCGTCTCTTTGCTGCACATGTTGTTAGCAGCCCATTCCAGGTCTTGGACTGATCAGCTAAGCGAAGAAGAATGAGTAAAGGAATCACTTTCTGATGATATTTATAAGCACTTAGCTTTCTCACAAGAGTTACATGGAGGATACTGCTCTGTAGACTGCAAATGGATAGGAGTCTGTCCAGGCTCACACAGGTCATAATATTGGATGCAGACATTCTCATACCTTGTTCGTATAAAAAGAATAAACAAAGCTAGCCAGCCACCTATCTATACTTGTATATATCATTTGTTTTCAAGCACTGCTGGTCTGAAATACAGACCAGAAAGAAATATAGAATTTCTTTTCATAGAATCATTGAATATCAGGGTTGGAAGAGACCTCAGGAGGTCATCTAGTCCAACCCCCTGCTCAAAGCAGGACCAAGCCCCAATTAAATCATCCCAGCCAGGGCTTTGTCAAGCCGGGCCTAAAAACCTCTAAGGAAGGAGATTCCACCACCTCCCTAGGGAACCCATTCCAGTGCTTCACCATGCTCCTAGTGAAAAAGCTTTTACTAATATCCAACCTAAACCTCCCCCACTGCCACTTGAGACCATTACTCCTCATTCTGTCATCTGCTACCACTGAGAACAGTCTAGATCCATCCTCTTTGGATTCCCCTTTCAGGTAGTTGAAAGCAGCTATCAAGTGCCCCCTCATTCTTCTCTTCTGCAGACTAAATAATCCCAGTTCCCTCAGCCTTTTAATTGTTTGCAGCAGGAAAGATGGGGTCAGCTCTGGCAGAATCAGTTGCCTGACACATGCAAGCCCATGAATCGAGCTCTGTGACTAACACGTTTTTTGATTCAGTGCCTGAAGTGTAAGATCAAATCATAGAATATCAGGGTTGGAAGGGACCTCAGGAGGTTATCTAGTCCAACCCCCTTGAGTCAGCCTGAAAGAAAATAGTTTTAAATATTTTGGCAAACCAAACAAGTTTAAAACAATAGTTTTGGGGCAAACAAAATATTTTGTTTGACCCAAAATGACAGGTTGCATTTAATTTTTGCGGTCTTTTTGCCTTTTAAATTGTATTAAATGCAACCAAAACAAAGTTCAAGATGAAAAGTTATTTCAAATTGAAAAGTCAAATCATTTTGTTTCGAAAATGAAACCTTTCCACTTTTTCTGATTTTATTTTTAACCAAAACAATTCTGTGAATTTGACACGAACCCATGAAATGTTTCAGTCTACCCGAATCTGCATTTTGGGGGCAAAAAAACAAGTGTTGTCTGAAAACTTTCACCCAGCTGCAGCCACGAACAAATGGGTACGCTCCACGGCTCTGCTTTTCTTTAAAGTGCCTTCAAACCCAGGCCTTGTCCACTTCAGCTGGTGATTTCAACATAGGGTGATTGATTGTGTTCCAGGCTGCTGGGTCTATTACAAAATACCTGGAAGCATTATTTCACCTATAGGGGATTGTTCATCAATTTCTGGATTAAACCTGAAGCCAAAATCCTCCACTGAAGCAATGTGTGATCTAATGGAGTTTCGTCCTTCCTTGTGCTTCATTCCCAATGAGCTACAGTGTGGTATTTTATAGCCATCACCCTGTTTGGGTGGTGTGGAAACAAACCGCCCCAGGGGAAGCTCTGGGAGGCACCATGCCCCAGGAAAAGCTATGACTTCCAAGAGTCACTAGGAAAAGCAACAGCCTTAATGAGGAGCAGCACGCCTCCCCTTGCACCCAGCCATCTTCTCCGGTCGGTAAGGATGGGTGGGTTCATGGCCCCACCTCCTTCGGGTAACAGCAGCAGCATGGAGCTGGGCATTGGCCACAAGCAGGGCAATGTGTGACCAGGTGATGCGTGGGGGCGGGGGAATGCACGGGAATAAACATTTGACTGTTTTGGGAATTTTCGGTGCCCCCCGTGGCTGAAGGAGCTGGCTCTCCCCTGCCCCCCCCACACCCCCGTGGCTGGAGGAGCTGGCTGTCCCCTACCCCGTCCCCCTCCAATGGCCAGAGGACCGGGCTCTTCCCACCACAGCCCTGGGGCCAGTAGAGCTCTCTCTCCCGCCTCAGATCCAGAGGAGTTCTCTGCCCCCACTGCTTGGGGGGGGTGCCCCTGCTTGCCCCCCCTTGTGCACTCCCCCGCATGGGAGCAAAATAGGGAGGATACGGGCCCACCTAGGGAACAAATCGGGCCCAAAGAAGGTGAGGCTCTGCAGAGGGTGGTATAAACCCTGTTTCGATCAAACCCATGTATGACAAGCCCCCTCTTGCCCTCCCTCTCATCTCGATTCACCTCACCGGGCGTTAATTCTAGAGGGCGGATCTGGGGCTAAATCTGAACAGCTAATCCCTGTGCATTTTCGGATATGTCTACACTGTTCTGTGAGACCCAGGTTTGCGGAGCTGGGTGTTTCCAAGCCCGTGCCTGAACGTCCACATTGCATTGTAAACCTGACCTTACAGTGGCTGGGCCCAGGTCTCACAGTTCTTCTAACATGTCTACAAGTTCACTGACTCAGGTCTGCAGCTTGCGTGGTGTCCACACTGCAGAAGGTGGAGCGGTGTCCACACTGCTTGGACAGTGGGACTCGGGCCTGACTCATCCCTTGGCAGGGTCCTAGCACCAGGTCCTGAGTGCTTGCTGACCCAAGTCAGATTGCTATGTGTGTGGACGGAAGGGGGATTGGGATCAAACCGGACTCAGAGCCCGGGCTTAGTTTGCAGTGTAGACATATCCTTCAGTATGTATATGGGCCCCGTGACTATAGTATCTGAGCATCTCTCAAACTTTTAATGGATTTATCCTGCTGGAGGCAAGGAAGTGCTATTATCCTCATTATACAGATGAGGAATTGGGGCCCAGCAAGACTAAGTAACTTGTCTAAGTTCACACAAGAAGGTTTTGCCGGAGCAGGGAAGCCCCACCCTCCCAAATCCCACTGGCTCATCTTTGTCATCTGCATCCAGCACTGCACGGAAGGCAGAGTTCTCCCAGACCCTGGTGAATTGTGGGCACAGAATCCCAGCCTGACCTGCCCAGGTGACTCACTGCACAACCTAAAGTCTGACTACCAAATATTCCAATTACAAAACAAACCAACAGGTTGAAAATGTTTGGGTGAAACATTTGGCAAATGCTTATAAACACACTGGCAGGAATCAGCACTGGTGTAGGAATAAACCCCTCACTAAGGCAGGAGCTACATTTCTAATGGCTTGACCAGCCACACTTGGTCCTTTTATTCTGTCTTTCAGGATGTAACATTTTCAATCCATTTGCTAGATTGGCTCGGGATACTAAGCACTGCCTGTAAAGATGGCTGTTGACACACCTGGCCATCTAGAAATAAATTACCCTGATGGTCTGTGATTGCAAAGTAGCCCTCGGGGTACATTATGTTCAGTGAGAAGAGTGTATTGATTGCGTGTCTTGAAATGAGCTTGGCTCTTCGACGTCAATAACAGCCAAATAAACTAGGATTCTCCCATCTAGTTCATTACCTGCAGGATGTTTGTGTCTACGCGGCACTCGTCAAAGAGCAGCCAGTTGCAAATCTCCCTTTCTGACTATCACTTGGGGACGTCCAAATCGTGGATCGCATCAGTGACATAGACTTATTTTGGGCTGGTGCTGCTTCGATGGGCTGATAGAGTGACGTCGACTCCCTTGTCTAGGGAAGCTGCATATACCTCCTCCAAGACTGGGGAAACGAAGCAGTGGGGGCCAGCAGCAGGGGGGAAAAATCCTGTAATGAATCAGGTAGACAAGGAGAGAGTCTCTGAGCATAATCCAGGAAAGCAGGAAACAGTCGTAGAATGAAGGGCATAGGGAGGTCTCTGATGTATGGAGTGTGTGCGGTTGCACAGGACGGTACCACAGGCCATGCCTTACTGTCATGCATACCTGATTAGTGGCTGCTTTCCTGTCAAGCTGGCCCTCCCACTAGGTTGGTTTTTTTCCAGATCATCTCATAAATCAGAAGCACTGCTCTGATGAAGGGTTGAGCAGTCCTAACACACACGCACTGAGGAGCGAAACCTAATGTGGAAAAGTGCAGGGGGAGTGGGGGAGAGAGACAAATTATGATCGATGAATCCTTTGGCTGAAAGCCAGTCTGCTCATCTCTCCATAGCCAGAACCAAAGTGAGACAGGCTCTCTGGTACTGACCCCTTAAACAGAGAGGGAGCAACATCCATTTTGCTTTATTTGATGCTCTTCTTGGTATCTCATTAGTCCCTGGAGGAAGGCAAAAAGACAGACATCGCTTTCAAATGGGGAGAAAACTCCCTGACGAGCAGAGTCTGTCGGCACTGTCTAGCCTGCATGTCATTCCTTTCCCTGTCAGAGAATGTCCTTCAAATGCTAAATTATTTCACTGATATAGAAAACTGTGATTAATGATGAGCCACTCGGGAAACCAGAGGACAGCTTGTTACTACTTGAAAGGGAGATTATGGGGGGAGCCATAAATTCCCCGCTCGCCCCCTGGAGCTCAGTGCTGGCACTGCCTTTGTACATTGCCGAGTAGAGTGGAGCTATGTTATTACTGATTCATTTATTTTTCTATTTTCCTTTAACAATCTGATTGAGTGTAATTGGTGAACTTCTCTCAGCGTCTGGCGGCTTTTGCTTACTAGCTGCTTCGTCAAAGTAAAGTGCCCCCCCCTTGTGATAAAATGAGGGGACACCCATAGGCGCCAACTCTGCACCCACAGGCAGCCAAGCTCCCCGTCCCACCCCACCTCACCTCACCTCCTCCTCCACCCCCTCCCCTGAGTGCACCATGTCCCCGCTCCTCCCCCCTCCCTCCCAGCGCTTGCTGTCTCCAAACAGCTGTAGCAAGATCCGGGAGGAGGAGCGGGAACATGGTGCACTCAGGGGAGCAGGCGAGGAAGAGGCGGGGCTGGGGCGGGGATTTGGGGAAGGAGTCAAATAGGGGCAGGGAGGGGGCGGAGTTGGGGTGGGGACTTTGAGGAAAGGGTTGGAATGGGGGCGGGAGGGGGCAGGGCAGGGGTGGAATCAGGTTGGGGCCGGGGGCAGAGGAGGTCCAGCACCCACCGGCGCCATTAGACGTCGGCGCCTATGGGGACAGCTGGTAAATGTGCAGTGGGGCAGGAGCTACGTGCTGTGAGCCATTCTATTGTCTATAGATACTCTGCATTAGAGAAAGGTGCCACACACCTCATGCCAGGTAATGATGACAGCACCAATTTACTATCCTGCATCACTGGGCATGGCCTCTCCAGGGGAAAGTGACAAGTAATGGCAGTAGATGGTAAGCCCTGGGATCCCTCATTCACATCATGCCAACCCCAAAATCACACCAGGTACTGCCACGGATGTAGGTTTGTTTGCCTTTATGTCCTGGTGAACAGTGTGAAACTGATACTTCTTGCCAATCACAGGGCAGGTACAGATCAGTCAGCAACACCTGTGCAAGCTTCCCCAACCCACCTGGTCAGTGGTCCCTAGACCCTTGATTTGGCAGAACCACTACAGTGTGGTCTCCATGTCCCATTCTTGGCCTCTCTTCTGATCCTTCCAATAAGGGTGCAGATTAGTGCCAGTTATCATGATGGTTCCGTGAGCTGTCATCCAAGTGTATTTCTATCAGAGAAGACTTTGGTTCCTTCTCTAACAACTGAACAATTGATGTCTCATCACAGAAGATAGTTTCATGGAATGAAGCCAATCATCTCACAGACTTAAAAAAGCCACACACCTGGAACTTCACTCAAGCTATCTTAAACCCTTTGACACCACTCAGTGCATCACATCCCCCTTCACGTCTTTAGAGAGAAAAGGGAGTGAAAATAGACATGAAAGGGAAAAAACGGTTTCTTAGATTGAAGATGGTGGAGATGAAGAGAGAAAACCAGGAATGAAAAAGGCATGAATACAGAGTTCAATGGGTGATTTAATGAGCTATCAATTGAGGAAGCAGATTGCAAGATGACCGTCTGGCCCAAAGGTCAAATTTCTGAAATAGATGTTGGGTTTTCTCTGGCTCACCAGCAGTGAAGCTACAGAAATGAATAGGATCCATCAATCTGCTTACTCCTGCCTCCAGTGAACATCCAAGAGGGTTGGAATAAATTGGGTAATCTGGACGTTTAACACAATGATTCTTTAAAAATCTCATTAAGATGATTGAAGGTTCCTTCAAGAGACAGCCCCTCAGCTAACACAATGGCACTTTATGGTCCGGATTCTCTTTGCACCAGTCACAAGATGCAAAAAGGGTGACGAAACTGGACACCATCACTGGCCCAAAAGAACGTACTGGTGTAGATGTGCTGCTTGTGTAGCATGCAGGCCGAGTGTCAGGGCAGACAGAGACCGAGGAGCTGGGACACTGAGGGTCTGCTCAGTGCACCCTTCCTCCAGTGTCATAGACCCATTAAAGACCCGAAGCCAGAGATGGAATTTAAAGCTGCCTGTTCTGTTGTGTCTTTCTTTGAAAATTTGGCTTTGAATATTTAACTAAAAGCAACAAAATGCCAGTTTCCCTCCTTCTCTCTCTGAATAGCCCCCCTCCCCTCCATTCCCCATTGTGTCAAGGTATTGCAAGGCTCTCAGAACATGGCTGATACCACACCGTTTACCCGACAGGTGGTTATACACAGTAACAGTGGGCTGAGCAGAAGTATCACTTTCCGCCTTCCCATTTGGCAGCCTAATTTTCAGAAACTGAACTTCACTTTTGCATGCACAGTTGTGTGCACCCATTTTATGCACCTGCATGCTCCATTGACAGAGAACCTATTCATTGAAAGAAAGAGAGAGAAAAAAAACAAAGATCAAAAGAAAAGGAAAATGGAGAGCAGGAGAGAGAGTAAAAGGAGGGTAAAAAAGGAGAAGTGAATTGAGTTGCAATTTTCTACTGGCACATTCTGCCTGTTTTGAATGCAATTTTCACGCACAGCTTAAATGCAGGCACCAATCAGATAAATGATGCCTCTGCCAGCTTAACTGCAAGTGCAAGTCAGACGGTTATTTTTGTTCACAATCAATTTTGCTAGAATAAAACCCTTCGTCATTTTGCAGGTGCAGATTGTTCCCAGCAGGAGTCTTTGGAAATTGTAGCCCTTGAAAACTCCATTCTTTCGTGAGCTGTTGGCTGAAGGGGAAGCTGGGCTGACACTTGTGGTTTCAGTTCACAGGGGGGCTTGCAAACATTTTCTTTGTTTTTGACCTGTGTGGGATTTGCACCTCCTAAGTTTGGCACTGAGTTTTGGCTTTGAAAGAATCTGAAATTTACAGCACACCACCATCAGAACTAATTCGGTTTTCACCCCTTCCGTGGGAAGGAGAAATCAGTTTATTGGTTCCCTCAAAGCTGGGCCGAAGTCCCCTGGGAAAGTTTGCAAACCTCAGCTGACCTTTCAATGATGCTGCACTCTGGTTTACATTTGTAATGAAACCCTAACCCTCCCTGTGCACTTTTCACAATGCTCTCCAAATCTAAGCTGTCCCAAGGCAGCTGCTGTCACCACCATCTTAACCCTTGTCTCTGCTCTAACGACGTCTGTGTTACTGCCGTGGAACTCGAATCTGGCCATCTGTCTCGGTTTCAGGCTGTCTCCCAGCCAGCCAGCACTGCAAGCAGATCATTTTGTGTCTGTCTGTCTGGACCACGGTGCTAGATGGGAGTTGATAGCAGACGCCAGGCTTATGGAGGTGATAAAATACAATTGATTTTGGCATCACAACACCTTTCCCCTTCCTTAAACAAATGCACTTTGTTTCTTAACCTGAATAAAGTTGAGCTGTCCTAGTGTGGTTTGCAAGAAGTAAAACCTGGCTCTGACAAAGGATTTTCCACGGATAAAACATGTGTCAAACCTTTATTTTAACTTGTATCACAATAATAACATGGGGTATTCAAAAGAATGGGTCAGAACAGTTTTAAATAGCTTAAAATCAAAACCAGTCTGTATGTTTTGTTGCACCTGCATCCTTTCTCCTCCTTCACTCCCTTCCCTCACTCACTACACACCTTCCAGCTTCTGCAAACGAGGCCAGGGTCTTACAGACAAAGTCTCCTTCACAAGACCCCCCTGATTCATCCCCGGAGCAGGTCCACCCTCTACACTGAATGAGGTCTGTGCTCTGTGGGAAAAAATAATCTGTAGTCATGTAATCAATGACCGTGTCATAATGCATACACACAAGCAGGCCAAATTAAAGTTGCACAGGATTTAGTCTAGATTTAAGTATCAGAGGGGTAGCCGTGTTAGTCTGGTTCTGTAGAAGCAGCAAAGAGTCCTGTGGCACCTTATAGACTAACAGACGTTTTGCAGCATGAGCTTTCGTGGGTGAAAGAAGATCTGAAGAAGTGGGTATTCACCCACGAAAGAAGATCTGAAGAAGTGGGTATTCACCCACGAAAGCTCATGCTGCAAAACGTCTGTTAGTCTATAAGGTGCCACAGGACTCTTTGCTGCAGTCTAGATTTAGACATTCCGTTTCAGCAACATCCAGTCTGTCTGTATGTCAGTCTCAGCAGAAGGGTAGATAGAGGGCAATGGAAAACGGGTGCATTTAGTTTATATACCTGGTATCAGCTTGGTCATGCATACAGGATAGGCTGGAGGGTTTGCACACCTGTGGAGACCATTTTGCCTCCAGAGAAGTGCCACTCTTGACAGTGCTGTCTCAGAACTTCAGGGGCAATGAGCAACATCTATTGTCCCTACACCTCTCCGTGTCACTGTAGAGAAAATGACTCATTAGGAAAGAGAGATCTTGTTTGAATGCAGAAGTCTTCAGTGATCGGGGCGGAGAAATGCGGAAGGCAAACAGTAAAAGCATCTGCTTCTAAAGTTCTTCTCCACGCTGCTCGCCTGTCTTTACAGAAATGCAGTGAGAAAGGACAAGTAACCAGCTCACACAGGAAGACTTAGACAGTCCTTATTTGATAAACCAGCAGGGCTTAGTGCATTTCAAGTGCCTCTTAAGCAGGCTCTTTTCCTCTAGGATGAACACACCAACACCACAGGACACCAATTCAAAATGGCCATGGACAGCTCACACTGCCAGGACCCAGTGAACTGGCTACCTGTCAGCCTCCAAACTCTCCTCTAACTTTCAGAAAGAGCGAATTGGGCTCTCTTCTGCCTTCACTGACAGGGCAAATGTGCTTGGAGAGCAGACAGTGATGTGAGCAAAAGCCAGGCAGGAGATGCTTGAAGTATTTCACTTTGTGCATAGCACACAGAAAATAAAATATCCCCTTTGTACAAACCAGGTCAGAGGACTAATTGCAAGGGCGTGAAGTAAACTCTTACGATGAGATAGAGAGTTATGTAATTTCTATGGACATGGATGCAAATTCATCCTTGGTGTATTTCCATTCCTGCTGATGAAGGATAAATATAGTCAAATGGATTAATTTTCTAAGTGTGTGAGTCTAAATTGCTGTGACAAGTCTGTGTGCAAATCTGTTGCACCTGCAATCAGGAAGCTGCATGCACAAGTACTGGTATGCATTACTGTTGTCCATTTGCATTAACAGTTGTCCATTTGCATGTGCAAAATTGGGATTTGGAGGTTTATCTTGGCTAGTCACATTTCATCGCTTAATAGATATGTTTTCCATATGAGATTGATCCTTTGAACAGTAAATTCAGTGGTATGTATCTCTGAAATGTGCCTTATACTCCACATCTGTTTCTGTGCATCAGATCTAGAACGTAGTTTCCAAACACTGCATTTTCACGAAACAGTTTAAATCACATAATACATTGCCTGAATCCAGGCCTCTGCCTCTAACTGGATCTTGGGTGCAAGCTCTGCTGCCTAAAATGAACACTATTGCAGGTAGTCAATGCTATAGCTAATAGAAATAATTATAATTGTTTAGCAAGTAACTGTTATACATTTTTGTCTGTACTTTAACTGGGGGAGGGGGTAAGTAAGGGGACATCATATAAATGGAAGAAGAGAAGACAGAAGAGGAGGAACACTGATGAGGTGAATGGAATCACACCAGTGTGAAAAGAGTGTAAGGTCTTGTCTACACAGGAACATCCAGGAAAGTTAATTGGAATGAACCAAAAGTGGGAATTTGAAGTGGATCAGTTAAACTGCATTAAATCCGTGAGTGAACATTCAGAATTAAAGTGCCATTAATTCAGTTCACTTTAATTCACTTCCAAAGTGAATTAAGCTAAACCTAATTAAGGCAACTTTATTTCTGAATAACAACATCCACAGAGGGATTTAATGTGATCTAACTAATAAACTTCAAATACACACCTTTGGTTAATTCATATTATCTTTCCTGGATATCCCTGTGTAGACAAGCCCTGAAAGGATAATCGGGCCTCAAGGCTCCCTTTTTCTTCCTTTTTCTACCACTTGAAAACCCCAACAAGGTTCAGTTCCTTGTAGGATTGCCAGCCCTCCAGGATAGGCCTGGAGTCTCCAGGAATTAAAGATTAATCTTTAATTAAAGATTATGTCGTGTCATGAAATCTCCAGCAATACAGCCAACCACAATTGGCAACCCTAGTTCCTTGGGGCAGGGATCAATATTGTAGTCTATGTTTGTACCATGCCTAGCACAATGGGGTCCTGCTCCATGACGTGCTATCGTAAAACAAAAAATAAATAATCATCTTCTTCTTGCCCACTTCTCAGCTCTTCTCCTCTTCCTCAGGGCTGGGATGGTCAATTGCTTATTATGAAGCTTTTCCAGGGAATTCTGATGATCCTCCTAACCCCAGGAAATTATTTTCTAGGAAGTTTAACTGCCCACTGAATACTCAACCTTGTGATTTATACAGGGCACTCGTTTGCAGGTAAACATTTTATGTGGCACCTCCATGCTTGTCTATGCTGTGCACTTTTGCACCACTGTAGATAAATCAGTTTAGCCCCATTGGCATAAGCCTCAAATTTCCAGATTAAAGTAACATTGTAAATCTTTGTATCAGGCTAGAGCATCTATATTAGGGGGATGGAGAGGTGTAAGTACAGCAAGCAATAGTTACACCAGAGTGTATTTTTTAACAAAGGCAAAGCCCTTGTTAGTTTTCTGAGCTCCTGCATAACAAAGGCCAAAAGCCTTCCCCAAATTAATTCCTGTTGAACCAGAGCAAATTTTTTAGGGAAAAAAAATCCAATTGTCATTCAAAAATTGTGAGTAACAGAGAATATTTTACAGCTCTTGATGAATTGTTCCAATGGTTAATTACACTCACTATTAAAAATTTGTGCTTTTTTTTCCTAGTCTAAAGTTATCTAGCTTCAACTTCCAGCCATTGGATCTTTTTATACTTTTGTTTCCTAGACTGAAGAGCCCTCTGTTATCAAATTTCTGTTCCCCATGTAGGCTCTTATAGACTGTGATCCAGTCATCCCTTAGCTTTCTCTTCGACAAGCTAAATAGATTGACTTCCTTGAGTCTTTTCCTAGCAGGCATGTTTTCCAGTCTGTTAATCATTCTCGCGACTCTTCTCTGAACCCTCTCCAATTTAAGTTCAATTTAGTTCAGTCTCAATGGCTGCCTAGATTGCTGCTAGGAATGAATCTTCTTTTCCCCACATGTACTCTTTATTTGTTTCTTCATGACCTTGAGCTTCTGTGTTCAGCAGAGAAATAAAAAGTTACCTTCAGCATTTCTACATGGTGCATGGAACTTCAATATCAGACACAAAGACAATTACCCCAGATGGCCTTAAGGCATTATCTTCATATAACAAACATTGCAATGCACATTCGTGACTCCATTTGTGCTCAGTTACTGGAATGAACTTGAACTTTGTCACATCAGGAAAGTACAAAAATATAAGAAACATGCACAAAACCAGCTGCCCTACTGGGGTTAAACCTGCTCCCTGATATGCAGGGGCAATTCCTGGTTCATGTAAACATGCAAGACATTGGTCTGAGCCCAAGTCTGCAAGAAGTGGTGGCATCATCCCACTGCCCGCAGGTGTTAGCAGATACGTTGCCTCAGAGAATCAAATGATATTTTGATGGGTGATTAAAATACTTTTTGAACTGGCATCAGAGAAAAGGGCAGGCAATTTGGGTCTGGCTGGTCCATTTTTAATAGACTAGAGACTTTTTTCCCTCACAGTGGTGTAAATCAGAGGCAATGCCATGCACATCAGTGGTGTTACACCAGAATAAAATCAATTGAAGGAGAATGAGTTACTGCTTTTACACAGACATGTGCAAGTAAAGAGAACAAATATTTTTACATTAAGGGGCAGTTATGATGCGTTTTACACCCCAGAAGGGACCCTCCTTCATTTTGCATTGGCTTGCATCTCTCTCTGACGAAGGCTTTTGCTGTGTTTCCATGCCAGGGCCAGATCCCTAGGTGGTGCAAATCAGCTGAGATCCACTGAAGTCAATTTATAGCCGCTGAACATCGGGCAGAGCATCTCACTGAAAGATCTGTAATGTGTCTATTGCCCTCACATCTGGACGCCTTACGCCAGTGAGAACCACCAAGCGACTGCTTCCGAGTGAGACAGTTAAAATCTCCCACATTCTAACAGTCGCAGCCGACAGCTCTGGTGCAGCTTGTGCATTTCAACATCCCCTTCATTCCTAAAAAGAAATGCCCTGTTGTATCGTCTGTTGGGGTTTTTTTGTTTGTTTGTTTGTTTGCAGCATCAAGGTTGCTTGTTATTTAAATAGCCCAGTGTGGATATAACCATTTTTTCCCAATGTGATAAATTTTATTGATCAAACACCACCACCAAATAGATCTGATTGCAAGGACTGGTAACGTCAGCATAGCTTAGAGACCCTCCTCCAACTCAGATTAAAGAGAGGAGAGGCTCAACAGTGGAAGGCAGCAAGTGCTGGAGAAAACAGCAAGATCCCCTGTCTTATGCAGGTAAGCGGAACATTCAGCTTTAGCTTTGTATGGATTCTAGCTTGGGCATGCCTTTTATTATGTTTTTGAACTGGCAAAATGCAGCTGGTGTCTGACACTTTTTTTGTGTGCAAAACCTGCAGACTAGTTGGTGAACCTTTGCTCTTAGTGGATTTGTTTCTCTGCAGAGGAATTTTTGAAAGTGCCTAGGACAAATCATAGCAACAGAGAAAGCACCAGATAGAAAGATGTAAATAGAAGGAACTGTTCCTGCTATGACTATAAGCTGTTCGTTTGTTGCAGGTGCTTCTTTTTCTTTTTTGTGTATAAATACTGAACTTTTGGGATCAGAAGTTTCATGCATCTGTGTGTGTGCTGAGTCTCACATATTGTAATACTGCTATTTATCATAAGGATGTTCTTGCTATTGAATAAGGTCCTAAATGACGATGGGGTGAAAATTAGCTGCACTTGAGTTATTTTCCTTTTCAAAAATGCCCATTCAATCACATTGTTGTTTTTTTTTTCCTTTTTGCAGGGGCTTTAGGAAGTGACGAGGATGCATGCAATGGCCAGATTGCAGCTGGACTGGGCTAGAAAGCAGACTCATTATCAGTGAATTTGCTGCGGGTGAAAAGATTCTGGAACCCCCTGACTTGGAAGAACATACTAACTAAAAACTAAAATGCTTCCGCTCTCTGGTGTGCAAAAGTAAGCGGCTGCCTGTGTAAGTAAAGACAGCAGAATTTCCCATGAATCCTCGGCCTGTTGTAAATAGTTTGCTGGGCACAAAGCTTGCCCCATCTGCAGTGTTTTGCTTCCATCTAACCTAAGAGGGATCTTTGCTTCAGCCAATTCATCTGGAGCTGCCTGACTTTTCTAGCAAAGCTCCCACTCAGACTGATGTGCATAAGATTGAAGAGCTCGTGTGTTTTATTTCCCTCTCTCGTTTGGTTTGAGGAACCCCAGGTTTCACCAGCAGCGGGGTGGTTTAATGGCATTTTTTTTTCCACTGCTGAGTTAAAAATTTGAACTTTTACAAGGGAACTAGACATCCAATTCCTGCCACGGTTCCCACCTCGCTTCGGAAAAAAATCAGTGTCCAGCTGAAATGTGAGCCTCTTTTCACCATCGATGTGGTGCTCTCCCTGTAAAGCTGTAAAGATCTGCAATGAAATCTGAATAGAGTTCGTTATCCCTGAAAGCAGGCATGGAAAATAATTTCAGGGTAAGCAATCTGAATACCACCTGCAATGATACAAGCGATGGCAGGTACTTGGACAATGGCACAAGGTCCAACTTCACCTTCCATGAACAATCTCCTGACTTCTACGTGGTCCTCCCAGTGATTTACTCTGTGATCTGTGCAGTGGGGCTTACAGGCAATACCGCTGTCATCTACGTGATCCTCAAGGCCCCTAAGATGAAGACAGTGACCAACATGTTCATCCTGAACCTAGCTATAGCTGATGACTTGTTCACTTTGGTTCTGCCCATTAACATTGCTGAGCATCTCTTGCACTACTGGCCCTTTGGAGAAATCCTCTGCAAGATCATCCTGTCCATAGACCACTACAACATCTTCTCTAGCATCTATTTCCTCACGGTGATGAGCATAGACAGGTACCTGGTTGTCCTGGCCACTGTCCGGTCCAAAAGGATGCCCCATCGTACCTACCGAGCAGCCAGAATTGTCAGTCTGTGCATCTGGGCCCTGGTCACCATCATAGTTCTCCCTTTCATCATCTTTGCCAACGTCTATGTAGATGGCCTGGAGATCAAGAGCTGTGGTCTAAATTTCCCCAAACCTGAGAGGTTTTGGTTCAAGGCCAGCAGGATCTATACCCTAATCCTTGGCTTTGCCATTCCTGTATCCACCATCTGCATTCTCTATACCATGATGCTGTATAAACTGAGGAGCATGCACTTGAATTCAAATGCTAAAGCCCTGGACAAAGCCAAGAAGAAGGTCACCATTATGGTCTTCATCGTCCTGGCTGTGTGCCTCTTCTGCTGGACCCCCTTCCACCTGGCCACCATCGTGGCTTTGACCACTGACTTAGCGCAGACCTCCGTGGTCATAGGTATCTCCTACTTCATCACCAGTTTGAGCTATGCCAATTCATGCTTGAATCCTTTTTTGTATGCTTTCTTGGATGACAGTTTTCGGAAAAGTTTCAGAAAGATGTTGGAATGCAGAGCTGCTTAAAAGATGGACCGTGCCTTTCTGTTCCCTTCCCTCTCATGGCTTTGCAGGGACAACTTTACAAACTTTTCAGTATATGACTGAGGAACAGGCGAGCTTTATGCTTTCTATTTAACTAGGCATTTCGTTTAGTTAATTATATGTATGTATGTATGTATGTGTTTGTTTCTTTTGCATTTTGCACAATTCTAATCATAAATCTTTCATGTTCCTTGTATGAATCTCACAATCACTTAAAGTTGCGGGGTTGGTTTGTTGTTTTTGCTTGATTGTGTCTTATTTAGGGGGGAAATCCTGAAACATTAAAGAATGACAACCTTTTTATAAAGTGTATTCTTGTCATCTCATGGTCTTGCATTGCCACCTGCTGTACAATTACAGAACTGGGTCTTTTAAAGGGTTGAAGCTATAATGCTACTGGAAAAGACCAGCCTCTTAAAGATGAATGTAACTTTAAGTTATTAATCTATATGTTGTGTGCAGAATTGTTATAATGGAGCAGGTTGAGCTACCAGATTCAGTTGTGCATTGTAAAAATGGATTTTAATGAGGAGATAAAATGGTGCATTTGAGAAAAAAATTGCATCCCGGTCTGTGTGCGTATGTGTCTTGGATATAGTTTGATTTCTGAGGGGAGTCTGTTTTCCCCCAAGATTTCTCCTTTCCTGAATTGCTAACGTGATTCACATTGAAACCAAAATTTTAAAAAGCGTCTGAAAGTTACACTATCCAAACAAGACAATATACAAATATTGTGGTGACTGTAGAAAAAATAATTTGTGTTTTATTAATGCCAAGACTTTTCTTTTCATTTTCTAATGTTTAAAAAGACATAGACTTTAAAGTGTTTGATGAAATAAATCACATTGAAAAGTGTCTGGCATTTCTACTAGAAGCAAATTTTATAAGAAACTCTGTGTTATCCTACGTGTCCCAATATCACTGCCCTGTAAATTTCATGTCACCTGATCTATAACTCTGCATCATTGCTTATAATATAGCAAAGATGTGCTGCCAACCACAAGAAAGGCCCTAGAAAAGGTGGCCCATAGAGACTTTCATTCAGCCCAGCAAATGCTTAACTTGAAACAGGTGAGTAGTCCTATTCATGGGTGATGGTCATGTGAAGTACCTGCCTAAGCTGGCCCATGTCAGCTGATTGGGCTTGCAGAGCTCGGGCTGTGGGGCTATAAAACTGCAGTGTCTTTGGGACCTGGTGAGGGTCCCAGAGCTCGGGCTCCAGCCTGAGCCCAAACATCTATACTGCAATTTTATAGCCCTGTAGCTCGAGTCGGCCACCACAGGCCAGCCGCAGGTGTTTAACTGCAGTGTAGACACCTCCTATGCGTTTTCCTGAAGCGGGACCAGAGAAAACTGGAATCTCATGCTGTGTTGAAGAACTACAGTAACTATGGGTAACTGTGCTGACAAGCTGTCCTGAGACCAACACAGCCCTATTACTCACACCTTCTTGTCAACGGTCTGCGGTGGGCCACTCCCTTACCACTTCAAAAGTTATTTTCCCTCCCTTGGTATCCTGCTGTTAATTGATTTATCTTGTTAGACTGACCTCACACTTGGTAAAGCAACCCCCATCCTTTCATGTATTTAGAATTGCTCCTGTATTTTTCACTTTATGCATCTGATGAAGTGGGTTCTAGCCCACAAAAGCTTATGCCCAAATAAATTTGTTAGTCTATAAGGACTCCTCTTCTCTCTGTCCTCTCCCTGTATTTCTGACAGGTGGGAATAAGGAGCACAAGTCCCATTGACTTTCATGGCTTTGAAAAAATCTCACCTGGACCAGATCACGGTTATTGCTCCCCATCATTCCAGCCTTAATGCAAAGTTCCAAAGAAGATTTACAACTCAGAGAGAAAGTGAATGATAACTCCACTGTTAAAGGGTCTTTCTTGGGCTTCAAATAAGTTGCTGGACAATTCTCTTTCCTCTAACCAATGAGTATTTTTATACCAGTTCAGTGCACCTGAGAAATTGTGTGTGTGACTAATTTGTCCACACAAGTACCAATATAGCACATGCAAATCAGGTACATTTGCACAAAAATGGGTAATCAGATACATTTTCATACCCAGTTCCCATATTTGTGCAAAAGTTCATGGTGACTATATGGGCAAATTAATAATAGTAATTCCTAGCTCTTACCTAGGACTTTTCATTGGTAGATCTCATGACACTTTACAAAAGGAGGTCAGTATCATGATCTCTAATTTTAGAGATGAGGAAACTGAGGCAGAGAGAAATGAAAGTGACTTGACCAACATGACCCAGCAGGCCTGTGTCAGAGTTAGGAATAGACCCTGATCTCTAGAATCCCCGTCCAGTGCATTATCCACTAGAAAACACTGCTTCTTATCAGCCACCGATCGACCCCCAAATGAGGCCCTGACCTAATTCTAAGTGGCAGCACCGGGTGGAGAGAAGGTTACTATGGCATCATTGCATTTACTTTGAGGATTGGTTGCAGTGCCCAGGTTTGCATGGACATGAAGCTCAGAGAGGGGGAATCCCCCACCCCCCGAGCAGATCTGCTGACTTTGGCTTGTGACAGCCATGCGCTGCATGCATGAAACCGACTTCCATTATTTCTTATCAGTTTGTGTCCCCAGACCACATCACTGAACTGTGATTGTCAAACTTTGCTAGGATGACCAGATAGCAAGTGTGAAAAATCAGGACGGGAGGGGGGGTAATAGGTGCCTATGTAAGAAAAAGCGCCAAATATCAGGACTGTCCCTATAAAATCGGGACATCTGGTCACTCTACACTTTGCTCAAGACACACCAAGGACTCGGCGAACTGTGGGGCAGGCATTGCAGGACAGGATCCAGCTGCACAGGCAGAGGGGACGTTTGCACAAGAGTGCTCTCCATTATGCAGTCTGAGAGCTGCAGTCTTGCACCCAAAGAACCCCGGGGTTCCTCGCCCCTCTCCCCACTGGTGAGGAATAATAGTTCCTTTCTTCACTTTTCCTCTTGTCATCGCTTTCTCTCCTTCCCCTTGGTCTCCTTTCTTTCCTTCATCCTGTCTAACAAGCTATTTGCTGAAACTCATCACTTACACATTCTTGTGCCAGGAACTGCATTTCCTCAGAGGCTGAAGCCCCAGCCTGGGATCATAAATAGCCACAATCCAAAGGAAAGTGCCTGGCAGAAAAACACTATCCAAATGCAAGTAAAACAAAATTGTATCTCAAGTGCAAAGGGCCATGAGCCCAGGGTTCAGATAGGTCAGATACACGGTAACTTAGGACTTTCTCTAAGCAATAAACCAATTGTCCCTTAATCCTGGCAGCCCATACTCAACAATTCTCAGCACCTGCTGCTTCAGAAGAGGGTGTGTGTAGGGGGGGAGGAGGGGAAGGAGGGAGTCCCTAACATATGCTTAGCATATTGTGCAATGGTGCAGATGGGAGGAAAATCCATCCAGACCTTGACTGGTGCTGCCCTGAAACAAAAGGACTGAGAGCCTGTTATCTGTATTCCACAAGTAGTGCAACTGCAGATGTTCAAGGGATTTGCAGAGGGTGTAAGTCAGGGCAGAATCTGGCCCACGGTTCTCACCGTATTTAGCGTTAGATTCCTGAAATGCACCCAATGCAATGCCTTTGGGCAACCGTATTATTCTCAGGCAAAGCTATAACTGTCAGCAAGTCAAAGTCAAAAGTCTCATGCTCAAAAATTTCCTCAAGCACTTCCCTGCTCCTTGGGGCTTGGCTACACTTGCGAGTTTGAGCGCATTAAAGCAGCCCCGGGCTCCCTAGCTCACTACCCATCCACACTGGCAAGGCACGCAGAGTGCTCTGACTTCACGGCTACAGCGCTCCTGGAACTCCACCTTGGCGAGAGGATTAACACTTGGTGCGCATTGGCTGAAACGCCCAGGCGTCAGTGTGAATAAGGTGTTGCATTACTGCGCTCTGATCAGCCTCTGGAAACATCCCATAATCCCCTTAAGTCAAGTGGCCTGTCTTGTCATTGTTTTGTAATCGCTGCAGGAATGCGGATATGCCCTTTGAAAGATCCGTTTCTGCTCCAAGACAAAGCAACCATTGCTGTGGAATGCTGTGTGGGAGAGAAAGGCGGGGGGAGGGGGGTCTGAACTTACAAGACAGCATGCTGACATGCTCTCAGCACCCCAACACCCCACCCTCTCTCCCCCCACATACATACAACACGCTCCCTGTCACACTCCACCCCACCCCCCTACCATTTGAAAAGCACATTGCAGCCACTTGCATGCTAGGATAGCTACCACAATGCACTGCTCTCTGTGGCCGTTGCAAGAGCTGCTAATGTGGCCACACCAGTGGGCTTGCAGCTGTCAGTGTGGACAGACTGCAGCGCTTTCCCTACTGCGCTCTCCAAAGGCTGGTTTAACTCAAAGCGCTCTACATCTGCAAGTGTAGCCACGCCCTTGGACAAAGACCTGAGAAAAGAGATGGGCCTTGACCGTGCCCTAAATGTCAACAGACTCACTCTATCACTCCAGAGAAGGCACATTCCAGAGTCTGTGGCAGGCCCTTGGGTGACTACGGTCATTTAGGCCCAGATCTAAATGTCTCAGTTGAAGGGAGATGGCATTTTGGAGGGTTTCCTCTTCTTTAGCAAGTATGCCCTCTGGTGGGAACTAGATAAATATATTCTGTATGTTCCCACCTGAAAAAGGATCTTCAGTAAGGAAAATAAATCTAAACAAAATGAAGCTTCAGAGATCAAGGTGGAGAAAGGTAGCTTGACTCAACCAATGTGACACAAAGAGAATTCAAGTGCCATCACTTCAAATGGGATATTGGCCTTTCACCTCCTTTAGCCAAATGTACAAGCATTGTGGTATGACTGGTCCTAGAAGGACATCAGTGTCAAGAAGTATGAGCCAAAGTCAATTACAATCAGCGGGCCTAGCCCAAAGAGTTAGCTTAACATATTGGGTTTTAGCTATTATTGTTGAAAAACAAACAATATCGACAAGTATTTTCAATGTGACACACCATTTACAATGACTTTTCAAAGAGATATAAGAGAAAAAATAATGCAGCTGGGAGCTCTCCCGGCATAACAATGTCTATTTAAGAGGAGAGTGATCAGAAACCATTTAGACTAAGCAAGAAGCTCCAATCTGGGATTCTTGGGCCTGACACAGCTAGAAGATGTTTGCTTGGGATGCCTGACTTCATGTCAGATGCAGAAAGGTCTCCTACATGCTGTTCATCCCCTTAGAGCAATTCATTAGCAACAGTACTTCGCCTGGGGCAGTCACGGCTAAATCCCATTCTGGGCTTTCTTGACATATCAGGATTCTCCTTAATTCCGTTGTCCTTTAAACATAACTAGAAAGAGCCTGCTCCAGCACTGAGCTATTCTAGTTTTATGCCAGGGTTGATTTCTCCAGTCAGAATGACATAAAAACGGAGAAACTTCATGGAGAATTGGGCCCACGCTATATGTAAGTAGAATGAATAAAGGCAATATATTTCCCACTTTAATCAGCACAGACATAGAATAAGCACTTCTATTTTCAGCTCTTCCATAAAACTCAGGTTTACTTCTGCTATTGCACTGACTCTCCGGAATTCCAGAGTGTGTCACTATTAGTCAGGGATTCTGCAAGTCTCATACTCAGTTTCTGCTTTTGGGTTCCAGACAATGAAGCTCTCTCTGAGCATGCGAGGCATATTCTATCCCTGCCAAGTGTCACGGGCGATACAAGGATGCAGAATACTCCTTTTTGTCACTGATTTCACATCTGATCATTTTGCTACCATGCTGGTTTGTTGCACAAGATTGATGCCTTTGCACATCTTTACTAATTTAACCTAGTTTGACTTATGCTACTGCTTTAAAAACCTTTGCACAGATTAGCATCCAGAATCTTTCGTCAATGTCTTCATCCACTCGTGAATATTATATATCGTGAGCCGGATCTTACAAACACTTTTTCTACCCATTGGCTCACTGCAGCTCCACTTCTGTCAAGGTCCCTTCTCTGAAAACATCTTTCCTCCATCTTTATCCTTTTAAAACCCAGGACCAGATAGGTCCATCTTGGCAGAGTAACGTAGTTGTTGTGTCACAACTGCAGGCCTAAACAGCATACAGTTACGGTGAGTGCACATGCAAACTGATCACCTGTGCGCACAAATGTCTAATTAATTACAAAGCAATTACATGGTTTGCTTGCACATGCTTTTTGCACAGAATTCTGGTGTGAGCACGTGTGTGACTCCTTTTTTGAAAACCTCTCCCTACATCTTTTTTTCCCCTAAGCCTGTCATAATGCAGCAGGTCGCTAGTGGCCCAGTAAACATACTCCACTCTAAATCAGTCTTTTGGAAACCACCATAACAGAACATTGTCACAGACTGAGATTCCCATTTCAAATTAAATGGCTCTTTGCTGTCCCATTGTCCTTACCACTGTGCAGTGGTCAACACAGACACAGAATATAATAATCTAAAGGAATGCCTCTGAACTAAGCATGAAATGCCATTGATTAAGCAAAACCTGGACCTACTACTGCTTTAAAATTAATTGCTGAAAAATCATATCAAGAATGCCAGCGCACATTTCTGAAAACAAGCAGTTAATGATATATATATTCAAATGATCTTCTAATCTGAATAACATGGTCACAGCATCGCCAGCCCCATGTTCAAAAATTACAAGTCAGGACCCCTAAAATCAGCAGATTGCTTTAAAAATCATGAAATCTTTAAAAGAGTAACAACTTTGGGGTTCTTTTTATTTGATTTCATTGTTTCCGCACCTTTAGAATACACCTGATTCACATTTCCAGGTGTTTCTCTGCAGCCACAAGTCCTGGAATCTGACATTTTTTTAAAAATGGAAGCTGAAATTCTTAATTTAAGGAGCTACTGCCTTAAGAAAAACTATAAATTTTGCAAGACTTAACAGAATTGACAACAGTGTGCTTATTAAAATTCTGATTTGTGCAGTAATGATCACTATTGTACATTTTTCTAAATATCAGAAAAAAATACAAAAACAGACTTTGTTGTTAGTTTGTTTGTTTATTCTCTAGGTATCACTATGTTCATAGATTCATATATTTTAAGATCAGAAGAGACCTTTATGATCATATAATCTGACCTCCTGCGTGACAGAAGCCAGAAAATTCACCCAGTGATTCCTGCATCCTGCCTGCAACTTCTGCTTGAGCTAAGGCATGTAGAAATTTCCTGCATTTCACTTTTCATTCCACTAAGGGGCATTCTCCTTTTTTTTTATTATTTTTTTTGAGCCCTTAAGGCAGTGGCTCTCAACTTTTCCAGATTCCTGTACCCATGTCAGGAGTCTGATTTGTCTTGTGTACCCCCAAGTTTCACCTCACTTCAAAACTACTTGCTTACAAAACCCGACATAAAAATACAAGTCACAACACACTAGTACTGCACAATTGCTGACTTTCTCATTTTTACCATATAATTATAAAATAAATCGACTATAAATATTGTACTTACATTTCAGTGTATAGTTTGTATGAAATTTTAGTTCGTACTGACTTCACTAGTTCTTTTTATGTAGTCTGTTGTAAAACTAGGCAAATATCTAGATGAGTTGATGTACCCCCGGGGAGACCTCTGTGTACCCACAAGGGCACATGTATCCCTGGTTGAGAACTACTGCTTTAAGGTTCCGTGTTTCCAAGCTTTTCTCCACAACTGTTATGGCTTGATACTTACTTTTGAAACATATGAATGCTGAGCGTCTCAAATAATCACATGACTGCAGGAGCTCATAGGAGCTGCTATGTAATACTTAGGGCCCTACCAAATTCAAGAGGGTTTTTAAATTGGTCAGTTCATGATTTCAGTTGTTTATCTCTGAAATTACCTGTGTCCCAACCCAAAAGGTTCCCAGAAGTGTGTCTGATCTCCCTCTGCTCCCCCTCCTGCCCCCTGCCTCAGAGCTGCCATGCAAGGGAAGGACAAGTCCTGTCTCTCCCAAGCCCAGCAGGGACTCACAGCTAGGGGCATTTCCAGGAACACACTTCCAGGAGCAAGGGGATATCGGACCCACCTCCACAAGTCTCCTCCAGCTGCAGGAACCTCCAGGGCTGGAGCTTCCTGCAGCAGGGGGAGGCACTCCAAGGTGAGTCTGATCTCACCTGAGAGCGAGAGTGGCCTTGCAGGGGAAGGACAAGTCCTCTTCCTCTCCAGGTCAGCTGGGACTAGGAGCCCCATGCCTGGAGCGCTCCCAGCAGCAAGGGGGAGATCAGATTTCACAGGGAAGGGCTTATTTCACAGTCTGTGACACATTTTTCATGGTTGTGAAATTGGTAGGTTGGGACCCTAGTAATACTGAGTATTTTGTGTGACCTGGGACTCAATGACTAGGATGCATAGTGAGATAGTCATTGTATAGTTATATTGGGTTACTGAGCTATGAATCTGTTGATCTACTTAATAGGGAGGCTATTGGAAAAACAATCAGGAAGGCAACACAGTGACTCTACGGAAGCAACCTCTCAAAAAACATTTGGGGGAAAGTATGAGACAATGGCTGAGCTATAAGTGGGGAAGAGGCAACTTCCATAGTTGTTTTGCCAAGGCTCGCAACGTAGAGATTAAAAGGACACTAAATGGTTCCAGAGCCTCTCTAGAGAGAGGGAGGTGGGAATTGTCAAGGAGCTGTTCTTTGTGAGAATGAACAGGTAAGATGGGACTGTCTGAAGGAGTTAGGGCCTTTCCCAACTTCCGGAGAATGGAAAGCCTTAAGGAAAGACAGGTATGTGAACAGGCTGTTTATTGTTTTAAGAGCTTTTTCTCTGAAACGATTCTAGATCAATACTACTTCCCTCTAAAAGGCTGTGTGGGCTCTGGATACCTCTGGTCACTGCTCCTAGAGGGAAATGACCTTGCACCTAAATCGGATGGCCTGAGGTAATCGCAGTTGGTACGTGGGGACTACAGCCCAAGGCCCAGGCTGAGAGTATCATGTGATTCCACGCCAGGAAAGGTGACAGCCCAAGACCTGAGAGGAGATGCACTCAAGGAGAGCAGGAAGAGTCAGAGATGCAGTTCCCCTGGTAACTATGACATTCAAGCTTTAAGAAAAACACCAAATATCACAAGACTTGGCAAGCATGATAGTCTACAACACTTTACTCACATCTAAACCAGAGTCAGAATCACAGTCTGTTAGCAATTCAATAGTCATTAGCATTTACAGTCTACAAATTTAGGTCTCTGAAATCAGTGAAGCTCAAGTAGATTTTTTTCTCCGTTCAGGAAAAGTTTTCATTCATTTTTCTTTTGTTATATACATTTTAAGCTTGCAAAGCCAGCCAAAGCATTTATATCTAATATACACTTGTGATTTGTTACTGTCAGTTATTCTACTTATTTGAGCATGGCCTTCATTTTATTTTTAAAAAGAGCGAGGGAGTGAATATTTAAATAAATGCAATGCCAGAAACATAACAGTGCTGCAATTAAAAAGCCTTAATCCCTGAACCAAACTATCCTTTCATGCAGAGGCAAAACCTTATTATCTGCTTTAACATTGGTTAACACTTGGGTAATTCCACGTAAGGTGATGGCATTATATTGGTATAAAACCAACACAACAGAATGCAGTTCCAGCCCAAGGAAGCTGGCTATGTATTTCAGCAGAAAATATCACTTGCCTTTTACAAATTTATTAACACGTGCAGAAACCTAGGCGGTGCAAAGGCAGCCATTGTGTGCATAGAAGTATGGGCTGGATGAATGGACTATAAGGTGGATAGAAAGCTGGCTAGATCGTCGGGCTCAACAGGTAGTGATCAATGGCTCCTTGTCTAGTTGGCAGCTGGTATCAAGCGGAGTGCCCCAAGGATCAGTCCTGGGGCCGGTTTTGTTCAATATCTTTATTAATGATCTGCACTCTCAGCAAGTTTGCCAATTACACTAACTGGGAGGAGTGGTAGATATGCTGGAGGGTAGGGATGGATACAGAGGGACCTAGACAAATTAGAGCATTGGGCCAAAAGAAATCTGATGAGGTTCAACAAGGACAAGTGCAGAGTCCTGAACTTAGGACAGAAGAATCTCATGCACTGCTACAGACAAGGGACCGAATGGCTAAGCAGCAGTTCCGCAGAAAAGGACCTAGGGGTTACAGTGGACGAGAAGCTGGATATGAGTCAACAGTGTGCCCTTGTTGCCTAAAAGGCTAATGGCATTTTGGGCCGTATAAGTAGGAGCATTGCCAGCAGATCGAGGGATGTGATCATTCCTCTCTATTCAACAGGTTAGGCCTCATCTGGAGTACTGTGTCCAGTTTTGGGCCCCACACTACAAGAAGGATGTGGAAAAATTGGAAATAGTCCAGTGGAGGGCAATAAAAATGATTAGGGGGCTGGAACACATGACTTATGAGGAGAGGCTGAGGGAACTGGGATTGGTTAGTCTGCAGAAGAGAAGAATGAGGGGGCACTTGATAGTTGCTTTCAACTACCTGAAAGGGGATTCTGAAGAGGATGGATCTAGGCTGTTCTCAGTGGTAGCAGATGACAGAACAAGGAGTAATGGTCTCAAGTTGCAGTGGGGGAGGTTTAGGCAAAACTTTTTCACTAGGAGGATGGTGAAGCACTGGAATGGGTTACCTAGGGAGGTGGTAGAATCTCCTTCCTTAGAGGTTTTTGAGGCCCGGCTTGACAAAGCCCTGGCTGGGATGATTTAGTTGGGGATTGGTCCTGCTTTGAGCAGGAGGTTAGACTAGATGACCTCCTGAGGTCCCTTCCAACCCTGGTAGTCTATGAGGTTTGAACCAGGGCTCCTACTAGAGAAGACAGCATGGCCCAGTTGATTGGGCTCTGAGAAGACATTGGTTCTCTTCCTAACTCTGCCATATATGGCTGGGCAACTTCCCCCCTATGCCTCTGTGTCCCTTCCCACTGTTTCTCTGTCTCATTTATTTAGAATGTAAGTTCTTCACGGCAGGGATTGTCTCCCAATATGTGCTTGAACTCTGTGAGGCTCAGAACCGGACTAGGGATTTTAGCCATCACTGTAACATACAAATACTACAAACGATTACTAATAAGTAACTTTTTACTGCAGCTCCAAAAATGTCCATAACAGCTGATGTCCCCCTGGGTTCCTGACAGGGACTTTGAACCAATCAACAAAGACATCACCTACAGCAGGTTCAGCCCATGTTTGACAACGGGCCAGAGACGCTTTGGGACAGGATTCTGGAAGTTAATCAATGTTGTCTGAATACTCAGGCAGTGCAGATACAATCAGTCTCACTCATAGCTATGCATCAGCTCTCAGTGCTATTGTAAGAAGCTACCAGTGACCTAAGACAACAGTCTGCATTTCCCAAAGGGTCTGTAGACAGAACTCTCAAAGGCATACGTTGAGCAAATCTAATAACTGAAACACAGAAATGGGGATTCAGCTGTAGGGCCCTTCTTTTTATATGGTTTTTTTGTGTAATTACTCTGAAGAGATCAGAGATTGATCATTAATAAAGTCAGATTTCAGTGTAATGAAAATGGTCTCCAAAACAGCCCTCTGCTGCTTTGTATTTATGTAAATGATTTGGGTAGTTAATTACATTTCACTTCTTATCAGTGTAATTCAGACAATACTCTCCTTCTGGCTTCTCTCTGACCAAGCTGCGGATTGTGTTCCCATCTGATTCCATTCAATCTGAACTAGAATTGTGAAAAGAAATTAATACAAAACAGGTGTGGCCAGATGGTACAATGGGTCAGACCTAGAGAGAGAGATGTGTGGGGCTGAAATGATGTGAGCTTTGATCTCATGGTAAGTAAAAAATTCTGGGAGGAGGCTGTGGTGTATTGAAAACTGTTAAAATTTTATGCTATTACTTTAAATTTCTGTGTTTTTTCTAGTCCAGCTTGCAGGGTAGGAGGCTCCGTTGGGAAGCCTGAGATCTGGGCCTACATTTCGGCAGGGGCGGGGCCTTCAGTCGCTCCGGGTCTTCGGCAGCATTTCAGCGGCAGGGGGCCCTTCAGTGCTGCCAAAGACGTGGAGCGACTGAAGGGCCCCCTGCCACCGAAATGCCTCCGGAGACCCGGACCGCCGCTGGGTGAGTACAAGTGGCGCAGCTCCCCCGCTTTGCCCCAGGCCCCCTGAATCCTCCGGGCGGCCCTGGTCGAGATGAGGCAGTTTGTAGTTTTCACACATATTAGCAGGTCAAGTTTAAAATGATGGGGGAACCTAGGGTTTGCCTTGACCAGCTAAATGATGTGAAAACTAGAACCAGCCTTGTCTTCTGAAGGAGTTTACCTCATGTTAGCTAACACGAGTTAAGAACACGCCTTTTTTCCTCATCAAGACAAGGCCTTAGCATCCTTGTGCAGGGCTCTGTAGTGCATCCATTTCATTCACTCCTGTGAGCCCGAAGTATCAATTGAGAGCCAGCCCCACCCCACTAGTGCACACCAGCTTCCTTATTTGCATGCAACCCTTTGAACTGAGGTAAAGCATAGGTGGCATTTACATCGATTCGGCCGCTGTGTCCTTAATGTGGTGCTATGAGGAGGGTGTGAGGTGGCCCTGGTTAGATTGCAATGATCGTAGGGAATGAAGGGCTTGATTCTGATCTGAATAATGATACTACAATCACCACAAACCAATCTTGCCAACCAATACAATCCAAAAGGGCTCAGTTGCTTCCCTAATCCATTCTAATGAAAATCTAGTGGCAGTTTTCCAGCAAAGCACATTCAAGCTAAGCCATAGTCTGGCAGTTGACGCAAAATATGGAGGGTATCTCATCATTACAATTTCCATTCCCAGCTTTCCATCTTCTCCAGGAAGAAATGAGGCACAAAAACAATCTCTCTCTGGGTCAGGCTCATTTTCTGCTTTCTTATGCTTATTCCTTGGAGGAGGGTGATTATCTCTCAGAATCCTCTCAGTGGTGAAGCAAAGCCAATACATTGAAACAGCGAGATTAGAACAAATCCAAAATATCATACAAAGGCATGACATTAAAATGCAGTGGGGCACTTTTAATGCTTCATGTTAAACAAACATTCAACAGCAAAATCTGCCAGCCGAGTCACCACCCAGGACTGAGTTTTCACAGGGACGAAAGTAAGCCGAAAAGCCACTGAGCATGATTACATATCGGCAGCATTGTTCTGCAGAGTTGAGCCAATCAATGCATCTGGTGCAGTTCGGTGCAGTCTCTCCATAAAACTCTTTGCAGAGGATGGAATCTAGAGCCTGTGGAAAGGAAAATGGTCAAAAGCCTGGCATTATAACCCAGGGAGAGCGGGGCAAAATGTTTTTGACGGAACAGTTTTCCACCGGAAAATGCTGGTTTGATAGATTCACAACATTCCATGAGCACAGGTCAATTCCATCCCATCCCAGGCTTCCTGGCTTATGGATTGTTGGGATGCCCTGCGGCCATGCTCACCAGCTTGTGGCTTGCCCGGCCACCTGGCTTGCAGAACCAATACGTTTTCAGCTGGAAGTTTGGGGGGATTCCATTTTTTTTTAATGAAAACACAGAACATTTAAAAGAACAATTGTAACGAAACAAAACCTTTTTCAGTTTGCTATAATTTTTTGCAGGAATGAAAAAAAACAATGGGTTCCAGCTCTCATCTGCGTGTGGGCCTTGCAGCAAAGGTTCTCCAGGCTGCTGACTCGTAAGCTCCCTGCTGAGCTTTCGGACTGTGTGCTCTTATCCCCATTGCACAGAGAGGGAACGAAGGCACAGGGAGGCTAGGACTTGCCAAAGGTCACACAGGAAGCCCATGTGGAGCAGGGAATTGGACCCAGCTCCTCAGCCAGTACCCTAACCACTGGACCATCCTTCCCCCAACAAGGGCTGGAGCATTGTCCAGTACTGACAGGGAGGGTTTATTGCTTATCAGCAGGCTCCCAGTGGGTGTAAACAATCTCCCTTCTGTCTCTAACTGTCTTTAGCTACATTCTTTATAAGGCACATACTGCTGCTTCCTCCACTCCCAGGGAAGGCCCAGCTGCAGCTGTGTGAATAGCCCAAGTACTTTGTGGAATCCAGCTCTAGGAGGGGACTTGAGAGGTGAGGCAAGGGAGAGGGCAGTACTGGGGAGATCATTGGCTACTCAGAGATGCAGCTGTTGGCTCCCCTCACTGTGCAAATGGAGCAGAGGCCCCCGCAGTCCTGTGGCAGTCATGGCTGTGGGTATCTCCTCCCCTTCTCTAAGGCCTGGGAAGGCCCCTGCTGACTCCCACACCAAGTCCCTGTGTTCTTGCTTGTCACAAAGGACAGGATTTCCCCCTATATGCGAGAGAGGGCTCTCTGACTGTGGCTTGCAGAGTGATAGCTCCTTTCCCCAGGACACATTAAAAAGCATGTAGCCATGTTGGTCCCGGGATATTAGAGAGACAAGGCATGGGAGGTAATATCTTTCAAGCGCCACAGAGTTCTTCAGGTGCCTTAAAGGTAATAATTGGAGATATACCAATCTCCTAGAACTGGAAGGGACCTTGAAAGGTCATTGAGTCCAGCCCCCTGCCTTCACTAACAGGACCAATTTTTGCCCCAGATCCCTAAGTGGCCTCCTCAAGGATTGAACTCACAACCCTGGTTTAGCAGGCCAATGCTCAAAACACTGAGCTATCCCTCCCCCCGGCTTCAGCTTGTCTCGCTCACCTGCTGAAGTTGGTCCGTTAAAAGATATCACCCCCCCCATCCTCCCATCCCATCTTGTTGCATTAAAAAACAAGCAGACTTCAGCAGCCCCCTTACCCGGCAGGGCTGTGGGGCACTCGTTACACCAAGGCGTATTGTTCCTGTCAGGGGAAAAACAATCCCTTCCATCCTGAATTTGTGATTGTAACATCTGCAGAAAGCTATTTGCATCAGGGAGCAATTCCCAGCAGGGCTGTTACTCAAGCCTAGCAAATTGTGGTCGGAGTGGAATTGCGAGCCCGCTCAGAGAGTAATGAAGTCTGCCGGAACGCGTGGGCGGGTGTCTGGTGCAGAGGCCTGCAAGAGCTACAGCAAGGTAACTCTCCTGACACTGTGAATACAAAGAACCAATAAGCAAGAAGCAGAATATGAGCGAGGTGAATACGATCTCGGTTTGTTTCTGATATTATTATGCGCTTGCTACTCCAGGGTGTGTTTAGAGTTTCCATGGTGCTGAAGCAGGAAGCTCAATGTTTTGCCATCAGAGGGAGAATAATTGCTCTGCAGAAGAGCCTGTGAAAAGGCCATCTGCATTCCCCTGCAGGTAGAGACTCACTGCCAGGTTTTAACACGCCCGTATCCAGGAGCGACTCTGTTCTAGGTTAAAGATGTGTCACAGTGGATTTATACAATTAATTAATTAATTAACGCTGTTGCCAAGATTTGTAACACTTCTTGATGCTATTTCTGTATTAACTATTTCAGGTATATTATGCAACCTACCCAGGAATCAGGATATTACAAAAAATGACATGGCAACTATATACCCAATATTAGCCATCATTGATTTCTTTAGCCGCAGAATTGTGCACACCGCTGAAAGCTTTTTGGCACATCCCATTTGTATTTGCAATTACTACCCTTGTGTGTACAAGGACCTAACTAGACATCTAACTGCTCATTTGCCTGCTCCCCGCGCACCATCTCTCATGCCATCACAGGAACGTTGAGTGCCAGTTAGGGGCACAAATGTGTACACATTGTTATATACACGAGTATGCACATGCAAGTCTGACTGCCTGGCCCTTCAAACAGCAGTGTGAATAGCGACCTTTACATGAAGGGACCCCTTAGAATACATTTTAGCAGAGTACATCTATGGTGCATGTTTACAGGAATTTCTTTCTTTGTTTTGCTGGTTGTCATAAACACGTGGTTTGGGATAAGGGTTTCCTCTCTGACAGTTCACCACCACCCCTTATCATGACACTGACTAGCCTCCTATACCTGTGCATCCTCCTATTATTGACTGATTAGGACAAGTCCTCTAATCCTCCGCTGAAGTCCAGATCCATGACTTCTTCTCCTGTCACCTCGCCCATTCTTGCTCCCTTCTCCAAGGTTTCCCCAGCTTCCAGACATCACTGTGAGCAGATTGCCACTACCCCAGTTCTCATGTGCACAGAAGCAGGATCGAATCACTCCAATCTCCTTACCACACCACTGGCTACTCAGTCATTTCAGGAGCTTGCTTTCTTGATGAAACTCTCCAGAGACTCACTTCAGCCTATCTCATGGACCTCCACCTGTCGCCTCCTTTTCTAGCATTTATAATAATACCCAGCTCTTACATAGCACTTTTCAACAGTAGGCTTCAAGGCACTTCCAAATCTTCAGTGTATTTATCCTCACAACAGCCCTGTGAGGTAGGAAAGTGCTATTGTCCCCATTTTAGAGATAGGGCACGGAGGAACAGAAAAGCTAAGTGACTTGCACAAGGTCTCACAAGAAGTGTATGGCAGGGCAAGGAAATAAACCCAGGTCTCCTAACTGCTAGGTTAATGCCCTAACCGGTGAACTATCGTTTCCCTCTCAAACATTCTTCCAGCTGTTGGTGTGAGAACCTTCCCCTCTGCTGCTTTCACCATCTGGAACAAACCTCCATTTCCTATCTCTTCAATGCTACAGACAGCTACATTGTCCTTGCTGAGCACAGTATTCATGGAGTGGCACATAAAGAGGGGGAGTGCCTCATGTAGCCTCCAGACAGGGTTTTGAGACTGAGGACTATAATCTTAAATTGCATGTAAGGAATGAGAAATTAATGCAACGTGCAGAATGTGAAAGTTGTTCTGAATCCTGCAAAGTCATAATGATGAATCTATGCAATCATCAGCATATGCATAGCAACACCGCATGAAGTCGGGAATACACAGTTTGAGTTTCAATTCAAGATGCAGCAAAAGTGAAAGCTTCTTTTTGAAGAACAAGGAGCTTTTTTAAACAAATATCTTCAGAAGTATAAGAAGGTGTACATTTAGAAGATGTATACAGCAGGAACAGGGCAGATGTGGGAACAGACCGTGCACACTAGTGGTAGCTCAATTGGGAATAAAAAAAAGAACAAAGAACAGATGTGAACAACAGAGATGGCCACAATATAATACCACGAAGCCAAAACAGATGACAACGCAACAGGAGTAAATAAGCAAATAAGAACCTAAGAATGGTCATACTGGGTCAGACCAATGGACCATCTAGCCTAGTATCCTGTCTTATGACAGTGGCCAATGCCAGATACTTCAAAGGGAATGAACGGAACAGGGCATCATCAAGTGATCGATATCCTGTCATCTAGTCCCAGCATCTTGAGAATCAACACACAACAAGAAGTGTCAGTAATGCTTTTTTGGGACTGACATAGAAGAAGTCTGGTATTTCACATATCTTGGCAGCATTTTAAGCACAACACTCAAAACAAATTAAAGACATTAAAGCCAGAATAGTGACAGCCAGACATGTCGATGTAATTCTAAAGCTGACATGGAGAAACAGAAATCTGGTCCTCCAAACTAAACTTTAAATATTTAACACCATTATAAAGTCATTTTTACTATATAATGCTGAAACTTGGAGACTTATTAAGACCTTACTATCTAAACGCCAAATTTTCATAAACAAACCCTCAATATCAGATGGCCAGGAAAAAAATCGCAAAGAACTCTGGAGGAGGGCAAAACAGAAACTGATAGGACAGGAGATTACAGAACAAAAATTGAGATGGGTTAGGGCATACATGGAGGAAAGAGTTGATTAACATAACAAGACAGACGTTGGACTGGAACTCCTAAGGCAAAAGGTGACATGGAAGACCAAGGATAACATGGAAACGCAGAACAGAAACAGAACTGAAAGCTATCAAAAAATATGGGTAGATAGCTAAGATTGCAGCAAAGAGGGAAGGTCCTATGTTCTGCATAGAATAGAGAAAATGAGAGAAAGTTCTTCAGAAATCTATGGGGAAATACAGAAAATTAGTGGGAAAGTTAACGGCTTTTGTGATAGCGGAGCTCTCTTTTGTTCCTTTTAAAAAAATCCCTTTCTGTTTAACATGAAATAAAAGGGATTGTAGCCCTAATCTTCTTCTGGAGAAGTCTGTTTCATTAAAATATACAAACGATAGTGATCAACAGCATTCACTTTAAATGTGCAGCTATAAAGTAGCAGTCGGTGAGAAGAATCACAGAGTCTCTATGCACATATTATCATGTCTAGCAATAATGTATCAGAGACTGGAGTGCAGAGGCGGAGGTGCAGTTCTTTGGGGATTTAACAAATCTTCACCAGGAAATCTGAGACATTAATGAGTATTTCTGCATTAACATGAAGATCTTTATAGACTTTGTGCTTTGTCTGCATAAGAGGATGTTTTTACTAAGGGCACATTTTCGGTAGAAATATAAATAATAAGTATTCTTCCATAGATAAGCTGCAGCTGTAGGTTTTCACAATCAGGTTTTCTTCCAGGTACTATTCCTGTGTCTTTACCTTGGGATTTTGGTTCACTGGAATACTGAGAATTCAGTATGGGGAGAGGTGGTTGTTACCTTTTTCATAGATTCATAGATTTTTAAGACCAGAAGGACCTATTGGGACTATCTAGTTTGACCTCCTGAATAATACAGGCCAGAGAAGCTTACCCAGGAATTTCTTCATCAAGCCCATACATTTCTGGTGGATTTAGAGCATATCTTTTAAAAAGATAGCCCATCCTGCTTTAAAGACTTCAAGTGATGGAGAACCTGTCAACTTCCCCGGGCAAGTTGTTCCAGTGATTAATTATTCTCACTGTTAAAAATTTCCACCGTATTTCTAGTTTTTAAATTGTGAGTCTAGTGCTAATGAGAGGTGACAGACTGACAACTTTGTGAGGAAAAATATTCCATTATCCACAGAGCAGAGACCCCCCTAAGAAGTGGAAACTCCCCACCAGCATATCATCTAACCATGCCTTGACGCTGACCTAACGAGACAGCCATGAGGAATGAAAGTTCAGTATAAGTCTAATTATTCCTTGTCCTTCCCACTCGGATTGCTAGTAAGTGGTCTAATTTGTGCCATCTCTGGCAGGAAGAACTCTTAGAATCCATAGTACCAAATAAGGCAGTTGTCTTTTATGGAAATGCCAGGAGATCAGATACCTGGGTGCTTACAATTAAACACATTATAGAGGGAAATACAAGCTTTTTTTTTTTTATTACACAGTGGCTTTCATTCTTCTTGTAGGAAAAAAACCAATCCTGACATTTCCTTGGCTTGAGAAGGATATTGAACAGAGTGATGATAGCAGACACTTTTCTTTATTGCGTCTTACCAAATGATCCATCTTTCCTAGTTCCAAAGTATTAACATTCTTTCCTACAGCTAAACCTATTACAAATGGCTAATTTTAACAGCACAAGAGCCAGAAGTGATTGGGTATGACTAAATTTTAGTAGCTGGGATTATCTTGCTTATGGAATGAACATCTGGTTTTGTCTCTAATGACCAATCAGCAGTTGTGGACTCTTTCCCCAATTGTTCTCTATGGGCCAGATCCCAGTCCATGAGATCCTTTTCATTGGCTTCAACCGGTTTTGGATCAGTCCCATACTGATTAATTTAATGAACAGATACAGTTGAACTTGGGCTGTTAGCATCTAGCTGCCTATTTTCTATCATTTCTATTTTAGCTATTTCTAGGTTGCCTTGCTTCAAGCGAAGTCAACATCAAAAAACTCCCATTGACTTCAGTGGGTGCTGGGATCAACCCCACCAATCTTACTGATTGGGACTGACCCATAAATGGCTACTCCTCTATAAATCAGCCTATGTATTAAAGAGCAAATATTCCAGTAGTTCCACTGTGGCAACAACCAGGCAGTTCATAGAATTAAGCCATCACATTCCACATCATTCAAAGTGCAGGAGTTTATTTTCCTTTATTAAAGCACAAGTAACCATGTAGGAAATTGCCATTTACACTGCAATAGTCATAAGCTCAATCATACCACCACCACAATTTCAGAAGATAATTAAAGGGCTTGCATTTCAGCCAGCCGTGATTCTTTACTTCCAGAGCCACAGTACAATAAAGCTTCTATTGTTGTTGTAGTTGCTCTTCTTATAACAAATTCCATTGAGCATAAATCAGAATGTATAACACACTCACAGCAAAGGCCACGAATTATCCAAAAGCTGAGTAGGCAGACACTTACTGAGTACATTGTTTCTGTAGGATTGTTGAGCATAGGTTAAGATAACAAAATCATTTCTGTTTAAAAAATGCCACCCAACTTTAATATATATATGTGTGCGTGTGTCGTCTTAAATGATCGAAGAAACCCCAGAGTTTTTCTTAGGACATAAAAGTATTTAACAATCCAACCAAGAACTAAAAAGGGTCTCACTGAGGTTCTTTAATCAGTCATTAACTGAACCTCTCCTGTCAAAAACCTCATTTGCTTCGGTCCCCTAACAACACTTCAGAAAGTGATTGTGCATCTATTTCAACCTCTTCACACTTTGTGTACAACATGTAAATGACCCTATCAAAAGAGGTGACGGCTAATGGTTAAGAAAAATCAAGATTCTTCATTGAATAGTAGTGTTGTCATTACATGCATTAAAAATTTAAAAAAATTAAAAAAATAAAAGAAAACTTATTTTTATCTTCCGAGGATATGGATGCAATTGCCAGCAATGGCTTTAAGATGTGTTGTTTTCAGGTGTTACTTCTCTGCAGGCTTGATATTTTATTATCGGTAATCATATCAGTCCTCATTGCTGGTGCAATTGTTTGGGGGGTAACTATCCATTGCAAAGTACTTACTGGGCCTGTCTCCCCCCCCCCCCCGCCCCCAATTCTTAATAGAAAATATTAATTACAAAGTTTTCTACTGAAGAATCCCTTTAAATTCCATGACAAATGCTTGAGATTCCTTCTGGTTCCCAGAGCATGTACAATTTAGCATAGTTTACAAGTGGTCTGGTTCCTAGGTGTGTGACTTAGGAATTTTAATTGTTCTCTAAGCCTTTCCAAAAGAGAAAAAACTTTACATAGAAATATAACATTGTGTTCTCATCCAGCATATATATATATATATATATATAAAGAACAGTGCAGCATTAAAATGTCAGCATATCAACACATTAAAAATACATCATTTCGCAGAACAGAGCACAAGAAAATCTGTACAATTGGTATGAAGTGCAAGAGTTGCTCCTCCTTCATTCTGGAGCCTACCACCCCCAGCTCAAACTGGTTTAAAAAGTCCTGTTGCTTTCAGCCAGTCAGGAAACTTTTTTTCCACGTTCTGCCGCCCACAATAGTCTCCTGGTCTCTTGTGCTACAAAGAAAGAAAAGGTTCCATTTTCAGAGGCAGCCTGTGGAGGGAGGGTTGAGTGGTTTATTCTTCATAAACACTTCCATTTTTTAATGACACAACAGGGCAGATGGTTTCACTTGAGGTGACAAGTCTGCTGTGTCATAAAAGCGACGCACAACTGGGTGGGGGTGCCCACTAGCTGATAGGAGCCGTATGCCCAGAGCACTTTAGGGGGGAAAGGCTCCCTCTTCCAGCATTCTGTCTGCAGCGCCACTCAGCCGATCTGTTTGTCCATCTTACAGGGAGCAGAAGGGAGGATAGCAGAGGAACTTGAAGTGCTTTCGGATTCCTTGCTGTCAAATATCAGTACTTTCTTCAGGACATCATAACTAACTTGAACTGTCCTTCCAGATTAAGCCACTCCATTGATTTAACCTGTCATCTTGACTCCTTTGGGAAATGCCTCTGAGAAATGTCTGGCAAGTTGAAATATTAATTATATATCTATATAGACGTGTGTGCATATATACATACACAAACACACACAAACACGCACACACACAAAGTACAATCCATTGTTATAATGAAAATATAGAAAAAGCAATTCCAGCTCTTTCCTCTGAATTGACATTTGTTTCGTTTGTCTTGCCTTCTACTCCTCCCAAGCAGCTGTTTGTCATTTTTTACAATCCCTTCACACCTCTCCCGCCCTGCCCCCCACCTCTGCAGCACACGGTTTGATTTTAGTATGTTCCTTCACTGGAAGTTGTCTACTTCTCTTTAAGTGCCTTTGAGTTGAGATATCCAGCCATGCAGTGACACTGTCTAGTCTTCTTTCTTTCCTGGCTGGAGTGTCTGAATCCCCCCAAACACACACACACACACACACACACACACCTCAGTCATAAGTAATTCTGGAAATGATCTTTGTTTTGTTTCACTGCTGTTCCCTGCTTTGGAGTCAATGAAGCTGCATTTCAGAGAGCCGCGGCTGGCCTAAAATTCCCACACAAGCACACGGCAATCCATGATGAGCCACTGAAATAACTCACGCAAGAAAAGTGATTAGCATTTTGTCTGCTTTCCAGCAGCAATGGCAAAATAAACCTCAGGAGCAAAGTCTGAGTTTGACTCTTCAATTCCTGAATTCTTTACAACCGTATGCAAAGTGCATGACCTTAGTGGCTCATAGGACTTAATGGTGGCTGAGTTAAAATCTAGTGCTTAATGGGGAGAGCAGTGTAATAAGAAAGGTGTCAAAATGGCTCACTTTTCTGCATGCTCTTGCAGTGCTTTTATTTGCCCTGCCCCCAGATTGCTGCCTTGGTTTCCAGTCTCCCATTCTGGGCCCGAAAGCTCCCGTTAAAGAGCTGTTATCTGAGTTAGCTCTGAAGTGGGGGTCGTTGGGCTCTGCTGGCTGACAGCCACCATGGGAATTTCCATGCCTAGTCATGCTGGATTGTTAGTCCCCTCTGAGTTCTTGCAGGCATAAACCACATCTTTTGCGATGCTGCACATCCTGTTGGACATCTGGAGCTCTGTTCTGAAGGCGGCGGGGAAGCAGAACTTTCTGAAGCACGTCTTGAAGTTCTCATCCAAGAAGGCGTAGAGGACAGGGTTTAAGCTGCTGTTGGCATATCCCAGTGCAGTACAGAAGCATGAGATGGCTAACTCGAGCTCGCTTTCGGCCTTTGCACCCAGGCACTGGACCAGCACGAAAATCTGAATGGGAGTCCAACAAATAATGAAGACAGCAACCACCACCAGGACCATTCGAGTGATGCGCCGCAGATTCCGATCCTTCTCCTTGGAGCCTGAGAGGACACGGACATTCTTAAGACGCCGGATCATAAGGCTGTAGCAAATGGTGATGATCAACACAGGGATCATGAAGGAGAAGAGAAAGACACAAATCCCAAATACTGGATCCCAGTAATCCACAGGTTTAGGGAGCTTAATTAGACAATCAATCTCTGCAAAGAAAAGAAAAAGACAACAACTTGTATTGAGAACAACATTGGTACCATCTGTAAATCCAGTAATTCTCTTGCAGTCACTCTTGTTGCTAATTTCATTTATTTTATTAATGCTCAACAGAGCTCAGGGCCTCGTTGCGCTAGGCTCTGTACAAACACAGAGCAGGAATCAGCCCTGCCCCTCAGTTTACAATTTAAGCAGACAAAAAGTGGGAGGGAAAACAGAGACACAGTGAAGTGATTTGCCCAAGGAGACACAGCAGATCAGTTTCAGAGCTGGAATAAAACCCAGGTCTCTGGAATCCCAGTCGAGTGACCTACCCATTAAAGCACGGTGCTTTCCCTAGGTGACTAGAGACAGAGAGATTGATAAGCAACTTGCCCAAGGTCAAAGAGCAAGTTTTCATTCCTTCTCTCTCCCGGCACCCTTTTGTCTCCCTGTAAGTATCTTTACACAGGACATATCCGTATTCCCAGAGAATGTAAAGGCACACCGGGTGGAATTCATTAACAAAGCCATGTCTAAAGGATGACACCCTTCAGGCTAAAACTTTCCACGTCACACTGAGCATAAATGCACATGCAGGTGATGCAACTGCTGCTGTCCCCCAGGAGCTTTAAAAAAAGAGAGATGTCATGTTAAGGAAGAGACCTTTTCACCAAATTTCTGAAAGCATAAGGACAGCTAACAGCTCTAGGCATCTTGCCTTAGTGTTCAGCTTCCCATGTAGCCACAAATTAGGACAAGTGCTTAGGAAGAATTTTAGAAAGTCTGTTGATGAAATGTAGAGAGACAACTTGGGGGAGGTAATATGTGTTATTGGCCCAACGTGGGCTGGTGCGAGGGACAAGCTTTTGAGCTACACAGAGCTCTTCTTCAGATCTGGGAAAGGTAGTGAGAGCGTCACAGCTAAATAAAAGACTGAACCGATAGTATAGCATAAGGAATGAACACATATTCTAAAGGGACCATTCAAGGTCATGAAATGTGTCAGGCTTAATCCACCAGAAGGACATGAAATATGATCCACAGTGCTTTATGGCACCACAGAACCTGTGGTCTCTTCCTTCTTGTGCTGCTCGTTTGAGTTGCATGCTAAGGATGGCATTAAAGTGAAAGTTAAAACCCTGGAAGCCCAAGATTACCCCATCTCATTTCAAGCTGGGTAAGCAGTCAGGAAAGCTCATTGGTCCCTTGAGGCTTGTGGGCACGTGGAAAGCACAGGTGGAAGACAATGTTCTTTTCATCATTCTCAGCCGCGCGAAATGAGAATCGGTAAGGGCTGGACAATGCTTTTATTTTATTTTTTTAATTCATTATTTGTTTGTTTAGAAAAAATGCTCTGGGTGCCAAGATAAGTATTAACTTCCCTGGCTCGGTAATTGTTATGGCTTCAACAGTGTGGACATGGCAACTGCTGGCTGCAGAGATTTTAAAGGGTGATCGTGTTACCCACACACCTTCTGGATGTGGTGGTCTGCCCCATCTAGTGGCCCCGAGACCACTTAGAGAGAGAGATAAAATGAGTCTGCTCTACAGCCTTAGCTAACAACCACTTGGCTTTTAGCTCATACTGTAGAGGCTCATGCACTAAGCTCCAGAGGTCCCAGGTTCGATCCCGCCCACTGATGACCAGGGTCTGTCAGTATTACAGTAGCTGTGAATACTGACCCCCTTCAACTAGAAAAGTAGTGGCCGTGATAGAAAGCCTTGCAGGGAAAGAGGGGTTCAGATGAGGGAAACCAAGAGGATTTTCAGAATTTCCAAAACAGGAAAGATTCTAAGGAAATGGGCTAGGAAGATAGGGATAAAGGCACTACATTTCTGACTCTCGTCCAGCAGCAATTGCTTTGAGATTGTCATTACATTTTTTGGTTGGTCAGGATCCAACAGCTGAGCTGCCAGAGAATTAATTTCACCGTGGTGTATCTGTACATACTATAGGATCACAATTAACACTCTTTTTTAAAGGACTCACTGTAAGATTGTAAGAGGGACTCTTGCATGCAGGAGGATGGATAACAGATGCATATGAACTGATTAACAGACATTAGGGAAATCAAGTCTCATGCTTCAGATTGCAAACTGAGTGCCACTGGGGTAGGAAAGGATTATTTTCCCAAACCACATGCAACATTGCTCTTGTCACCAAAGGATAAAAGCCTACTACAACTACCAGCTAATGGAACTACTACTTTATCTCAAGTAACATTTTATATTGTGGAGATGAAGATTGTGGTTTAAAACATGCTTATAGCCCATGAGGGAAGGGGTGTTACAGTAGCAGACTTAATGAGCTAGTGATATTGGAACCCTGTGAACCTCTCACATGGATGCAGAGTCTAGTTTGGAGAATATTCCATTAGTTCATTTTTACTGACCATTATTTTCATTCTCTGCTGACCCCATCACCATAGCTGGGATACCAAAGACTGAAGCCAGGGCCCAGATGCAGATGTTGACCACTTTGGCCTTGTGAGGGGTACGGATATCCAATGCCTTGATGGGGTGACAGATGGCGATGTAACGATCCACGCTCATCATAGTCAGGGTGAAAGTGCTGGTGAACATGTTGTAGTAGTCAATGGAGATGGCGATCTTGCAGAGGATGTTTCCAAAGGGCCAGAACCCGAGGAACGTGTCTGTACCCTGGAAGGGTAAGGTTATCAGACACAGGGTATCGGCCAGGGCGAGATTGAAGATGTAAATGTTGGTGGCCGTTTTCATCTTGGTGAATCTAAAACAAAGGAGAGATTGATATACAAATTTCCACTTGATTTCCAGCCCCACTGCTTGTGATAGGACTAGCATCAGCAATGAGTTACACTTACGTGGCACCTTTCTTCCAGAGGAACACAAGACCATTTACAAATTGTGACCCAGATCCTGCAATCAAATCCACACAGGCAGAGCTCTGTGCCTGTGTGGATTCCCGCTGGCGTCAATGGGACTGCTCACCCAGATCCATTCCAGGATCAAGATTTATACCTAAAATCTCCTTCCAAATGCCCAGCCCAAATAACCCAGCAGGAGACTCCTCTCTTCCTCCCAAAGGTCCGCTGGCTTCTCCCAAGCACTGTGTTGATTAACACACTTCTAGATTTTTAAATTCCAATGCAACACCAGATCTGAAGGAGAGGACTTAAGCCCCTACCATATTTGCAAGCCACTGATGTCAATGTTCTAGTGCAAGAGAACCTGAAGGTAAAACTGACCCATCTATTTTCATTGTCTCCCCAGGCTAATTGTAGTGCAAAATGTAAATGGCATAAACAGTCAAAAGCAAATAATATTTTTAAAAATCCATTTTTTATTAGTAGTAGTAGTAGTAGTATTAAAAGGAGTGAAGAGAAATGTGCTTTCAGGGGGAATGATCCTGTTCCATTGAAGGCAATGCCCAAATCCCCAAATATATCATTTCTCTGTAAAAATGTACTCAGGACTGAAATAACAGTGAATCAAAAGTAGCTAAGGACTTGGAAAAATCAGTTGTTTAACAGAGAAGGCTTTTTAATGAAGGTGCAGTAAATTGTGCTTAACATGTTTGTGGCTACTTTGAGGGCAGTCTCTTAAGACAGAAGGTTGCCCATTAAGTGGCATCTTCTGTACAGGGGATTTTAATTTCTTTAGCAGTTTTAGGCTCATTGCAGGTTTCGTCAGAGATCTCCAAACACTCCATTCAATGCAAAACAAGTATGAATGATAATAGCTCAAAATACTGCTTACTTGTGGACTAATAACCTACAAATACCCAACTTGGCCTATGTGTGGTCTGTGGACAGTTTGTTACCAAACACAAACGTCAAATTGTCAGATGTTGGCTTTATGTTTGCATTTTCTACTAATCAGCATCTAATCATATTTATGACTATAGAGGACTTTTAAAAGCATATGACATTCTGGAAATAAACCTCTTTCATCTGTTGGCATTTAAATCTTGACAGAGAGATTAAAAATAAAATAAAATCCTTGGCAACCTCTTCTAGAAAAGGAAGAACTTGAATATGTGCAGAATTTTGGAAATCAGCGCTGCTAATTCTTATGAGCATTTTTTTTTGTGCTCAGTATTTACAGCATTATATATTTTTTAAAATGTTGTGGAAATCAGAAATCACCAAGCCTACAGCTGACTATCTGCTCTAACCACTAGGGACTGGGGGAGCCAGAGGTCTCTTAACTGACAAAAGCCAGGACTTTAAAGCAAGGGCACCAGAGCCTTTCTAGAATTGGGGGGAAAAAGGCAAGGCCAAAGTGACCCCTCTCTCTCCTCAACTGGCTGCTCTGGTAGTGAGCCAGCTGCCCTCTTTTCTGGTGCCACGGCAGCCCCTGGTGGGCAAAAGGTGTAATTGCAGCACCTCCACAGCAGAATGTATTAATCTGCTGGGGAAAAAAATCTGCGGGGGACATGAATTCTGCGCTTATGTTTGTTTTGTTAAAAAGTGGGGGGAATGTCCCCCTGGCCTTTCCAGTTCTGGTGCTTGTGCTTTTAAGGTTCCAGAAAGACTTACAGGATTTCCCAGTACAGCTACCTAAAAAAGGAGACAATCCAGGGAAAACTGGAACAGGTAGCAGCCCTAATAGAAATTGATTTGTTCTCTTTTTTTTGGAGCATGTTTAGATCTGACTCTCACACCAATTGTGTGTATGAAAAGTTTAGCAGTTCTTCAAACTAGAGGCAGTGCAACGCAGCTGAAAGTAAATAGTGGTAACAGTGGTAAGGCTCAAGAGTGTTTAGACTTTTCACTGATTGCAAGCGAAGCAGCAGTAGCCAGTGAGTGAACCAAGATCTAATCGGTTCAGTTGTGAACTACAAGTTCCCGTTGGACCAGTAATGTTTCCTTAAGCCTGGAAATCATCTATATGTGATTCAGAAATATGAAAGGGCTTGGGAACCATGAACCAACACCGGCTAGTTAGCTGTCTCATTTTGCTCCCTTGAAAGGTAAATGTAGATAGCATTTTTAATCATTGTTTTCTAAAGCTGATTGAAAAAAAAACATAAAAATTTCTTGAAATGGTTTTGAAAAGTGAAACATTGCACCCAGCTCTATTCATGTTTAGTGCTGGTGATAGGTGCTGGAATATCAGCTGTATATTTTAAAATCTCGAATGTCTTACAGTGGTGGTGAAGCACTGGAATGGGTTACCTAGGGAGGTAGTGGAATCTCCTTCCTTAGAGGTTTTTAAGGTCAGGCTTGACAAAGCCCTGGCTGGGATGATTTAGTTGGGGATTGGTCCTGCTTTGAGCAGGGGGTTGGACTAGATGACCTCCTGAGGTCCCTTCCAACCCTGAGATTCTATGATTCTATGATTCTATGGAGATCTATTAAAGAGTAAGTGCTGTAATTTTGGGGGAGGATAAGCTATGTTTTTCATATATAACTACAGATTGACTCCCTCTGCATAGCACAAAACTTAATCTTAACTATGGGGCTGCAACTGGTGCCTCCATAATGAGCTACGGTGGCAGTGAAAGCACTTTCCTGTAGAATGTCAGCTGCAGGGCTGGGAAGACAGCCATTACAGCCTTGACTGCCCAGAGAGGTACGAATTAATGTCACCTACAATGCGGACTGCTGGCCACGGCTTGGAGACCACGCATCCATTTCAGAAAGGCAATCAGTGCTCGGTCAGTTGGTAACCATTTTTAGTTACTATTGACTTGGGCTGATTTGGGGCTAAAGCTCCAAGATGAGGATGGTGGTTGACACCTTGAGTTCTAGAGCACGATGGAACTTTCTTCCACAAAGATGAAGCTCATCTGTGCAGGAAACAGAGCTTTCTTGGAGGCTTGTCTGAGACTATGGAACAAACTCCAACAGGAACCAAGGACTGTCACAAACCTCACAATGCCACTCACAAGGCAAGGCATACTTCTGTGACCGGCCTTCTCTCATGTAGACATGGCACAGCATGGACATATGAAGAAAAAACCAAATAGCCCACTATAACACTACGCTGCTCTCATGATTCTCTCCCTGGGGAGAAAATGAATCATGCATGACAGATGTTAGTCATGTCACTTATGCACAACTGGAAAGCTATCAGACGCTGTGTTGATGAGGGTGATAAACGAATGCATGTAGAACAGAATTTGAAGCTAGAAGCCAAATACTTTGCCTGGTATTTTCATTCATTCTTCATTGTATTCAGCCATTCATCCCCCAGCATACTTCAATGTATATAAAGTATATGTACAATACTGCACAACCTTCATCATCCAGACGGCTCAGAAAATACCAGAAAACATTGGACAATAAGGGGATCTGCAGACCCTGTGGTCTGTGTTTCAAGCTCTCTAATTGATCATAGCCTTGAAGACTCTGAATATTGATGGCCTTTGCCATCACAGCTAAATGTCCTATTTTATATAAATCTCTTGTCTATATCTTCATGCATGCACTTAGCACATGACCATGCCTCCCTCAGACTGTCTTATGATTTCTCACTGATAGATTTCTTCATGGGATATTTAATTTGGAGGTGCATCTTACTCCACAATCAGGAGCCAACAAGCTTCTTGGTCTGATTGATTTTGCATTAAAAAGTAGAATTTTGAGTTCTTCTGTGGATGGTGATGAGATCAACAAATTCATGGACACGTGACATCCACCCCAGTGAAGGTTACATAAAAAAGCCACAACTGTATGTCTTTCACCGTTGTTGCAGACCACTATAGACAGAATTAAATGTTTTAAACAATAGCAAGGGACATGAAGAAATAATTTGTGTGACTTTTTTTTCTGGTTGTAAAAATTAACTGGAAAATACTGGGGGAGGTACAGCCCATTGCCAACCTCAAATATGACTTCATTTTCTCTTCAAGCTCAACTGCTCCCTGATCAATTCCCAATTATTTAGTGGTTTATTTAATAAGAACCTGTGTATGCATCTAAATTATTAAAGTGGTTTCAGAAGGCTGCAAAGAGGTTATATGAATTCTTTTTATTTTAAAAAAATGCAATTGTGGGGTGCAATGAGATAACTAAAGTGTTTTAAAGGCGGGAACATGTTCCAGTAATTGGTAGTAACAAACAGATTTCCAGGGAGAGGAATGTTGTTTATAGATTCTCAAGCATCAGAAAAAGCAAAACGACAACAGAGTTTTGGTATTTATTTCTGCTTCAAAATTCTTTCAGCTCATTCCTGTGGGACTAATTTTACTGTCTGACAGCTAAGAAAAATTGAAACGCCCCCAAAGGCTCTGACTTTTTCATTTTTGACTGAATATTCTAAAAGCAACAATAATGATTAAGACAAAATATTAAATTGTTTTTTTAACTCCAGTGAGATGAGCCTGGAATTAATATTCTCCCATAATAGAAGCAGTTTTAGATGGAACCTCATCAGCTTTCCTAGCTTATGCCAACCAGTGACTGAGGGGGAAACCCACACTAATACCATCAGTTAAATAAGTCATTCTCCCCCTAACAGACAGGTGGGATTAATCTTTCTCAGTGTTAGGAAGGGGTTGATGGTAAGATTCAGTCACAGGGGAATTTCAGATCATTTGTGGGGTTTGATTTGGGTAAGAACCCCTTATTCAGATCTCATCCAAACTATTCAAAACCTCCTGAGTTTGCAGAAATGAGCTGGAAATATTGAGAGAGCCATCTCATGGGGTGCCATATATCTCACAGCTGCCGCAAGCATTCTTTTGCTTTGGGGTTCATCATCAGGAATCCCAGAAAACAATTTGCCCCTGGAATTTGCATTTTTACAGAGAATCTTTAGTTTTTATATTTTGTGAAAAAATAAAAACATATACAGTGGAACCCCCTGCCACCAGCGCACACACAGGAATATGGGAAATTGACCTGGGCGGCAGGTCTTGGGCTGATGGCTCCGGGGTCCTGGGCAGTGCGGCCCCTCCAGCTGCTGGCCCCGGCTGGCGGGGCTCCAGATGTCAGATTTCATTTTAATTGAGGAAAAACCTGGATTTTTATGTTTTTTTATTGGGGAATTTTTTGGGGAGGTTATCATGGAAAACTAGGACCCTCATATATTTATGGTGGGTATCCCCGATATCCCAATGGGTAATGTATGCATTGTTATGGTGTAAGGATGACAACCATCTGACTTTACCCCTCACCATGCCCTCTTTCAACTTTCTAAGAAGTAGGACGGAAGGGTGAAGCAGCTTTGGAGACAGACTTGTTCTCCCTAATACATGAGCCAGTTACGTACTGTGAGATGCACTCCACGAACAACACACACACAAACATGAGCCTGCCTCAAGTCTCCCTCAGGCCTACCAAATGTATTCACTGCCAGCATGCCACAATATACTGATTCGGCAAGCACATCCCAGCCAATGGTAAACTGGGTTATTACCAGCTGAGAAGGCTCAGATGACTTCTTCTGAAAGATAACTAAGGGCATCTCTACACTTGCCATTTAAAGCGGAAAAATTCCCTTTTTGCTGCAAAAACCGTGGGAGCGTCTACACTTGCCAATGACTTTTTGTGGTTAAACTTCCGCAAAAAGAAAACCACCTCCACCAGAGGCCAATGGCTCTTACTGGTGATGCCTTTGCGGTGATGTGCAAGCGAAGACCTGTTCTTCCTGTTTACACAGCTTTTAGCCTCCGCAGGATATCCCACCGTGCCTAGGTGATCACTCTGGCCGGCAGCTCTGCTGCTCTGAAGCCAGGTAAACAGACACTCACCCCTCCCCCTGTAAAGCCCCGGGAACTTTGAAACTTTCCTTCCTGTTTTCTTGGCAAGTTCTCACTTATCATCTGGCCAGGTGACAATGCCTGCTCCATGAAGCAAAAGATCCTCTGCTTGGAGCAATGCTGAGCTACAGGAGCTCATTGGGGAGGGATAGCTCAGTGGTTTGAGCATTGGCCTGCTAAACCCAAGGCTGTGAGTTCCCTCCTTAAGGGGGCCATTTAGGGATCTGGGACAAAAATCTGTCAGGGCATTGGACTAGATGTCCTTCTGAGATCCCTTCCCAACCTGGATATTCTATGATCAGTGTTTGGGGAGAGGAGGCTGTGCAGGGACCCAGGATGCCCTGCCATCACCTCCCTCCCCTTCCTACAGGAATGGAAGTGCTGCAAACGTGAGTACTCTCTGATATCTGCGGAAGTAAGTGAGAACACAAACCAGTGCTTTTCTTTGACCGGTTCACTATCACCGTTGAAACTGACAATGCAAAAACTCTGCAAGTGTAGACATAGCCTCAGTAAGGCTTAAGCCAGGAGTTTATCACATATCACCCAGTTAGGCTAACGCTGCTCTGAATTTTCCCCAATAAGCTATCTGCAAGGCAGCAAATGGCTCAGAAGTCAGCAGCTTGGCCACTAGCTGAGTTGAAATAGCTAAACAAAGCCTATTATTATTTCTAGCACCACTTCGTTAGCTCACTGGTAAATAAAAGGCAGGCTCTAATCATTTATCACAAAGGCAGGGCAGCATTCCCCTGCAGCCATCCTTTCTGCAGACTTAGATTCGGTTGAACGGCATTCTCAGTAGCGCTGTCCCTAGGTTGTGTTTCCGAGAATGATCTGACAACATTCAGCAAGGCTGAATGGCCAATGCTGTCTCCTAGGTATGAGGAGTGGCACTTGAAATGTGGGTGGGGGGGAGGCAGTTTTGAAATACATCTTCCTTTGGTTCCACTCATTTTAATAGGCATGGTTCTGGATAACTTCTGCGGGGATTCTTGTATACTAGGGGCTTGATTCAAAGCATGTAGAATTTACTGGCAATCTTCCCATTGATCTCAATAGCCTTGAGATCAGGCCCTTGGTCAATAGTGAAATGATTAGCACAAGAATTTAGTTGATCTAAAGATTACAGGTGTTAAATTCAAATTTTGGGATGAACAAAACCTCAAATTTTGGAGTAACTGATCCTAAACTAAAGATTGCAAGTTGGATCTATATGCATGTATCGCCTGCCCCCCCCTTACCAATTCTCAGCTGGGGTTATATTTATATGTTAAAGGTTCATAAACTGCTTTACTTTAAAAGGAAGAGAGGCCAGTATCATGCCATGGAACAAACATCTCCTGAGTGCAGCACCCTGACCACAAAACCAACTTCTCCTTTGCACAATGACAATCCTAATGTAAAGTTTTAATCCTACCAATCTGAAAGGAGTCCTGTCCTGTCCGGCCATCTGCCACACTAATAGGTGTTTGCTGCATCATTGCCTATTGGTAACAGATGGAACAATGTGTGTTAACCAGCGCGTGCTCCTTTCCCCATTTTGTTGATACCGATTAGCACCTCAGACCAATCTCTAGCTTCATACAGGAAAGATGGCAAAGTGATATCACGAGAAGGGTGCCAGAGATGAGAGTGAATCTGTGTTCCCCTGCGCTCAAGAGGCTTCAAGTAATCAGAAGAAGCTAAAGTGATTTACACTTGTCTCTTTTGCTACAACCAGACCAATGTGAATCTGAATTTCCAACAGGCTCTCTAGTCTTGTTTTCAGTTACAAATGCATAGCTTGCCTCCCCGTGTTTGCACAAAGGAAGAAAGCTCTTCGTGACACATGAGTTTGATACATAGAGTGCGCACTGCTAAGTGGCTGTTTGGAAGCTCTTTGACAAACTGGAAAGCTTTTCACCTGCTCAATATCCTACAGAAGGGAAACGCTTCCAGCTACCTCAGCATCAATTGCACTTGGAGCCCTGACTCTGAAGTGGACTCCCGCCAGTCCTGAATCCCATTTGGGAAGATATATACCGACTTTGATTAACGATACTTTTAAAAGGGACTGTGTGTGTTTGCTGGGGTGGGGGATAGAGGGTGTAACAGAGTGGTATGCCCATTTAAAGGCCAAGAGGCCTGGGGCTGGTGAACCCTGCTTAATTCACCCAGCCCTGCCACACCTGTTCTGGGTACAGGACTCTAAAGAGGGAGAAGCCCAGCAGTTTGGGGCTACTGCAGAGAGCAACCAAGCCACTGGAGTGGAGCTATCTCCAGGAGCCAGGCTCCAGGGATGCAGTCCTGTGGCCGGTGTTCTTCAAGAGGGACAGGGACCTGAGGAGAAGCCCTGCAGGGGTGGAAGACCGTGGTGGTTTTGGTTGTACTTGCACACCCTGTGGGGGAAAGCCTTGGGAGTCCGCATTCTGATGAGAGTGAGAAGAACTGTGAGCTGAGCCCAGAAGGAGCAAAAGAACTTTTGTTCATGTGAAGTTGAGACTCTTGTCGAATGTAGTGTTTATTTGGGGACTCTGAGTGCCCCAAAAGGGGAATCCAGCTTTCCAGTTCCTATAGGCAGCACACTAAAACTATGGCCTCAAAATTAGTAAAGAAAAGACTGAAGTCCTGTGGGTGACTCATGCAGAACCAAGGCAGATAAATGTCAACATTGAGGGCCAGGATCTAAATTAGGTTTCTGCTTTTAAATACCATGGGGACTGGTTAGCAGCAAATGGACAAAGCAGCAAAACTGCAAGCAAGTGTGCTGAGCATGGGAGAAGTCTGGTGCAAGGTAAGTGGAGTGATTTGTGATAAACAGGTGCCCAAACAGTCTAAGGTACCACAATACAAAACCATAGTAAGATCAGCTCTTCTCTACTGATCAGAGACATGGGGGACCAAAGAAAGGCACTTGTGAAGACTTGAAGCCCATGCAAGGAGATGTTTGAGGGAGGTGAGAAGAGGAGAGGAGTGACATTGCTGAATGCTTGTGGAATGATGTCGTCGGGAGCGAGACCGGGGTCAGGGCTATGAGAGAGAAGCGGCAAGAGAAGAAGCTGAGATGGCATGGGCATGTACGAAGTATAGATTAAGGGAGTCCTGTTAGGGCTCCTTTTGAGACTAGCGTTCGCAGGCGGAGAACAAGAGGTTGGCCAAGAAAACAATGGGTAGAGTGTTTAGAGAAGGACAGAGTAGCTATGAAGTGAGCACTGGACTCGCAAGACTGGCAAAGACTGTTCCAGTGACCTGACCCCAGCTAGCTGGGAAATGGGGAAGAAGTGGTCCTGGTACAGAACTACAGATACCAATAATTATCATTATTAAGTAGGGAACTAGCTGGTTAGTTACTAGATTTTCCCATCAGAATGATTTTCCCATGAAAAATGCAGTTTCTACAAAATGAATATTTTCTATGGGATATTGTCTATGCGGGGGACTGGACTAGATGACCTCTCATGGGTCCTTCCAGTTCTATGATTCTATGAAAACAGAACTTGAAAGGTCAGAATTTCCTGCGGGACGGAAATTCCAGATTTCACTCAGCTTTATTAGTTACAGCTGAATGCTGATGGAAATCAAGGAGCTGACAATGCAGCCTGCAGAAGAATTTTACCCCCAAAAGCTCTGCTAATGCTTCTTAATCTTGACCTGCAACAACCCACTGGTATTCCAGTCCTGGGGAGATATTGCCAGGTATCTGGCTACAAGAGATGGAACTGACACCACTACATTCATTTTCCCTTGTGATCTGAATATTCTTTACAACCAGATGGCCAGAGGGGAAAAGTTGGTGCATTAACCTACTGAGCTCATTTGAAGTGGTGATAGCTCTATTGCCCAGGGAAATTTCCTTTCCTTAGATGTTCCTGCATCCTCCTCCTGTCCTGGGGCTCTCGCCAGCCCATAGCTGTCTCTGTGGTTTCTTGTCTACAGAAATTCAGTGAACCACCAAGGCTGTGTGACTGCAGGGACTGCCTCCTTAAGGAATGTGACACAGAATCCTGTGGCACCTTATAGACTAACAGAAGTATTGGAGCATAAGCTTTCATGGGTGAATACCCACTTGTGTCTGATGAAGTGGGTATTCACCCGCAAAAGCTTATGCTCCAATACTTCTGTTAGTCTATAAGGTGCCACAGGACTCTTTGTCGCTTTTTACAGATCCAGACTCACACGGCTACCCCTCTGATCCTTAAGGAATGTGGCTGTATTATATTGGTCTCAACAATGCAGTCAGCCAGTGTTTGCACACTCCAAAAAACCAAGCCTATTTTTTTTTGAGAGGGCCCTTAGCTGAGTACATATTAGATGTCAGAGCTTCAGAGACAGCAGATGCTTGAAAATTACGTTTATGTGACTGTTCCCCCAACAGAAATGTAATTGAATATGGAAAAAAGATCTTTGGCTTTAAAAAGCAAAAAGCTATCAGCTTTAATGCTTGACTGTGATTATCAAAGGAATCTGCAGGGGAGAAGAAGCACTGGACCATGTTTGGTAATCACAAAACCCCTCTTGGTCCAGAAACAGAAACACCAAGCGAGAAGGTGGATTCTCAAGACTCCAGCTCACTTCAGATAGATCAGTATGACTCAAATCTGTTGGGGAAAGGGATCGGTTTCTTTCCCCTCTTGACAGTGAAACAAATAAAGCTGTTACCCCCACATACCTACGAGGCTGGATGACCCTGTGCAATTTGGAGCTTGATCGGTTTCAGTGCAAGTTTATTTAAAGAAGAATCTAAAATGGCGTCCAGTATGGGGGCAATCAGATCTATGTGCGGGTGTAATTTTTTTTTTAAGTTGGCATGAATTTTGAAACTAATCACATTTGGGAACCGGGTTAAATTGGAAAATGGCTATAAAGATCAATGGTTCAGAGCAGGCCTAGTTCAGCATTAACAGAAAATGACTATCATCCGTTGAGCAGTTATGTTGTCGACATGAAGGAAATTAGCAATCTCAACCTGGGATACAGGAATTTATTTCAGTTCTTGATGGCAGTCTCAGCAAAAACGGTGAGTCTAGTTGCCTGGATTGTTTTTATTGGGCCCTGGAAAGTCCAATAACTTTCAGACAGGTAGATCCAAAGGTTAACCTTGTTCAGATCCAGGGGTTTAGTTCAGGCCCCTCTCTACTCAAAGTAAAAATTGTTAAGCATCCATCAAACCCCTGATGCCCCCAAAAATGGCCCTCCAGCTGACCTGTTAGACAAAGCTTCCAGAAACTGATGTTGCAAACAAATACTTAGCTTAACATTAACCTTAACCTTGGTATTTAACAGTCAAAAGCCTCTAGAGGGTTATTTCTACTTTGAAATCACTTAAGACAGATTTGTTGTGCATCACAAAGCACTTTGCAAAAAATCCATGTTCTCTTGTACAATTTGGCCATGATTTTAATCATCCCTGTGCCACTCCATAGAGCAGAGTCACTGTCCTACAGTAGAACTTCTGTCTCTTCCACTAAACTGTAACAATGCCCCTTAGGGTACATCCAGACTACCCGCCGGATCGGCGGGTAGCAAGCGATTTTTCGGGGATCGATATATCACATCTCATCTAGACATGATATATCGATCCCCAAATGCGCTCCCGTCAACTCCGGAACTTCACCAGGGCGAGGGGTGGTAGCGGCGTCGACGGGGGAGCCGCGGCCGTCGATCCCGCGCCGTGAAGACGGGAGGGAAGTCGAAATAAGATACATCGACGTCAGCTACGCTATTCCCGTAGCTGAAGTTGCATATCTTACATCGACCCCGCCCCCCCAGTGTAGACCAGGCCTTGGTCACACATCCATTGGCTGACCCAAGGCCTGGAAAAGGCTGAAGTAGATTTCTTACATGAACACACCATGATTCACTCTCCCTTGACACCTTAAGCATTCTCAGGGCAAGGAAAGCTGTTGTGTTCAGCTCAGCGGTTTTGACATCTGAGGGATGTATTAGGAACCAGTCTTGCTGAGTGATAAACCATGAAAGCTCATCCATGTGATCTTTTCAGGGGAGTTTGTATTTGAGGCAATTTGTCAATAGCTTAACCCCTCCCCTCCCCCAAATCCTTGACCTATTTTGCAAATGTTACCACTTGAAGGAATATTGTTCCGATTCATAACACTTGTATGTTACAACAAAGAAAAACCACTACATCACTGACGGGGGGTGGAGGGGAGCCATTGTTTTTCTGAGTTCACAGAACAATAATACACCTTCCCATACTACTAGCTAGACTGGGTCAAAAAATCTAGCAGAGGTGGGGTTTGTGTCCCCATGGACTGAGCAAAGAACATAGCCCCCCAACTCCACCCCTGTCCCAAGACCCACTGAGAAATCCTGTGAATATCAAAGTATCCCTGGAGGACTGGTGCTTCTATATAGACAGCCAGCCCCTCCTTTCTACTCTCTGGTTCCCTTTCCACCTTGCCCAGAATGTTTCCTGCTGCACTTGTGTTGCCAAAGCTGTTCCATCTGCTGCTGGCTCTTGCCCCAGTCCTTCTGAGGGATTGTGACAGCACAGAGCAGAGAGGGGAACAATCAGCATTCATTCCTATGGGCGTTTTCCAGAGAGGAGTCTACGGAGAACTGCTTTTCCCCAGTTGTGTCCTTGTCCAGCCCAGCCATATCTCAGTAATCCTGCACAGACCCCCACACACGGAGGTGCAGTCAGAAGGGGATGATTTGGGTTCTCTGCCACCAATTGAATGTTGGGGTCCCTTTAACAGTTTTCCCATACTTTCACCCCTCTGTAACAATGCACAGAGGAGCTGGGATGAGGAGAATGAATGATCATCTGGCCCAGCACTTAAAGATGAGTTGGGGAAGCCAAGTGGTTTCTGAAAGAGAAGATTACATTGGCTGTGCTCTTACAAGATGATCAAAAAATAGAATGAATTAATTCCCACTCAGTGGTAACCCGGCTAGCTCACTCTCTCTGCTTCCTGACAGCCTCCAAGGAAGCAAACATCACCCCAGCCGACCAATGTTCGCAAACACTTCCAGAATATTCAGCGCAAACAAAATCAATTAATCTTTTGTGGATTATTTTTTGCCAGGAACTCAGACCAACAGATCCTTAAATCAGTCCCAACAAAGGCAGAAATTAAATGTAAGATTTAAGAGATGGAGACAGTTTCCCTTATTACCACAGTCCCTATGCAAATAAGCATATGAACACAGCAGGGGAATGAGCAATCAGCCAGAGCTGCTGCTTTTGCATGAGATTGAACAGGAAATGTATTGTAGGGAGCAGTGTATCCATTGGCCAGAGAGAGGTACTGGAAATTCCCAGCTCTGCTACTGAGTTGCTGCGTAGTTCTGAGCCAGTCATTTACCCCTCCCTGGATCCCATCTTTAAAATGGATGTGATAATCAGGGGATGGTTGAACTTCCTAGTCTACAAGCTCTCAAAGTCCACAAATTGCTGTGAGGTGTTTTGGGGTGTTTTGGATTTTGGTGTGGGGTGGGGCAGGGGAAATGTTAATTAAACCCAGCATATTCAGCCACTTGAGAATTCTTCTTATGGAAGGGCATTCTCTGGTAGTATATAGCTACCATAGCAACTCCAACACCACTCTCCTAGTTGCCTGCATAGAGGGCATGGCCAGGGTATCCTTACAGTTTTGTAATCTCCAGCTTCTGGAATTGGAATGGCCCCTTGGCTCAATTCCCTAAGAGGTACAGAGGGACCAACTTTGCCCCATTGGCTCCCAGATTGGTGGAGTGCAAAGTTAGCTCAAAACCACACCCCTCCTAAGCCAGACTTTGTTGTCTCCAGGCTTGAAGAACCACCACAAACCCCACTATGGCAACCTCCATGGGACCTGGATGGAGGAACTCAGGTTGCAGGAAGGAAGGATTTGGAGGAGGCACTAGGAAGTCGGTCTGTGTGCACATGGCTGGAATGCTAGCTGCTGTTGCAGCAGCTCAGTAAATCATTCTCTTAATAAAGAGCCAGTCTAGTTTCACAAGTATGAAGTCCTCTGAGGCTATTACCCAACACAACACCCACCACCCTTTATTCCAAGCGCACTTCTTCAACCTTTTCTTCAACAACACACAGCACCGCATGCATCTGCTACACAACACTGCAATTTATCCCTGGGGAGAGAGAGGGACAAAGAAAGAATCATACCTGGCAGATGCTGGATGCATCAGTTAATGCACTGCTGGAAGGTGCTCCGGTGCTACATGAGGAGGTTGGGATAAGGACCCAAAAGAAGATTCAATCAGGAGCTGGATCTGAGTTTGCCAACCTTGTCTTCCTGCAATTTTGTTTTTAGCAAGGTCATTCAATTACTAATGAGAGGAAAGCTGTGCTCTGAGTAAGAGCCCTCATGAGCTCAACCTGATTTGAGGGCAGCCGAGGATGCAGTGCATCAACTCTCCCTTTCGCCCTTCGATTTTCTCTTGTCTCGGCTCCTTGCTTGCTCTCTTTCTCGTCATTTTTCGCCACGTCCCCTGTCCCTTTCCAGCCTATTTTTGCCTTTATTTTTTCCCCTCTTGTACTGTTCACCCAATATAAAACACTCATCCCTAAGCTTTCATTTCCCACTGGGGAGGAAATTAAGATCAGGCTCATGTATTGTTCTCGCCACTATTGAAATCAACGCTCTCCAAAGTAAAACCCAGGTGCTACAGCTCTGCTTCAACCCCCTCCACCAAGCAAGCCCTAAACAATGTTAGACCGAAGCATGTGCACTGGGTAGAGCCAGGAATGTGCAGCTCGTAACCGGCAGGCAGTGAGAGAAGATGGAAATGTCCCTTCCTGCACCTGTACTTTGAGTCTTACCACCTTTCACAGAGAGGCATAATGTTTCCTATGGTGCTTTTTAGCCCATCCCCCCAGCAGGTTGCAAAGCTTCCGATCTGACGGCATAGCTACATTTCCCCACAATTACCAGACTCAGGGCCTGTGGGCTTAGCGATCAGATCCATAAAGCCCCATCACTGAACTAACAGCCAGGCTGCAAAAATGAGACTCCTGAACAGATTGTTCACTGACATCACAGTCACAAACTGAATACAAATGTCTGGGGTGAGAAGAGGGGGGAAGGGACAGACTGAAACCTCTCGCCCTGGGGAGCCATTAGCATTACCATTTGGCTCTGGATCCTGATTCTCTTGATTAGGTTATTCATAAGCCCATCTAACTGAGACACAGCCGGTGCCATCCCTCTGCATGCAGCTTGTACGCACTCCTTCCCCTACCAGACCTCGAGCTGCAATGACACGCTTTCTCTTCCCCTCCCTTGGCAGGCAGTCGTGTTCTGTAAGGGCTGCAGTGTCTGGAATGACAAGGGATATGAAACAGGCAAAAGAGGCCACTGCTCTTTCACATCTATCAGCTCCCTTGGCGTAAGTCAGCATAGCCTCGTTGAAGTCCGTACTCCCCTTTAAACCAGCCGAGGGACTGGCCAGTATATTTTAGATCAGATCTTGGAAACCCTATCACATGCCGTCAGCATTATCATTGCCCCAGGTCGCTAACACTGGTTTCACCCCTGCTGTTACTGGATGGCAGCTGCCTGTCTCAGAAGACAATGGTTTAAGTGCCAAAGCCGTTCAGGTACTAAATGTCATGCTGCAGTAAAACATACATGGGTAAAACGTTCAATTCCCGAGCAACAGATAATGTAGGCACAAGGCACAGGGCTAGTGGATGAAACCAGTGCACTAACAGTGCTTGAAGCCTACTGCTCTTCCCTCTTCACTCGCTTTGCTTCCCTCTCTCTCAACCCCTCTGGTGCAGCGCAGCCCTCCAGAGTAGCCTGTTGCTAGTTACATCTGTCCAGCTTGGCACGTCAATGTTGACAATTTTCAACAAGTCCTTCTGGCAAATGTCCTTGAACTTGAGCCTAGGCTGCCCCAGTGGCCTTAGAGCATCCACAATACAGGGGATCCTTTAGAATGTACCCATCCATCTATCCATTGCAAATGGTCAAGCCAATGGAGATGTCTTTGAGAACAGTGATCAGACACGGCAATTTTTCTTTCTCAAGTATTTCAGTGTCAGGAACTTTGGTTTCTTACTTGATATTTAGAATATGGCAAAGACAGTGGGTGTGGAAGGTGTTCAGCCTTCCTTTGTACCTGCCATAGGCACTCCAGGCTTCACCACTATACCGCGGCACGCTCAGAACACACATATGGTAGACCAATATCTTCATGTTCAATGTTAGTTTCCTGTTCTCTCCCATGTGTTTGGTCAGTTGAGCGAATGTGGTGGCTGCCTTTCTGATGCAAGAATTAAGTTTATCATCTAGAGATAAATCATCCAATACAATTGATCCCACATAGCATCACTTTTGCACAACTTCTAGCACCATCAACACATCTTGTGCCATCACCATTGTCTTCTTTAGAGTGTTGGTTGGTCCAAACTCATCACAAGCTAGCACGGAGCTATTGCAAAGTTGCTGGTGGCCCTCTTCACTGTATGTCATGAGCACTGCGCCAGCAACGAAAAGAAGTTCTCTTAGCAGCAGGTATTTGACTTTGCTTTGTGCTCTGAGATATGCAGTGTTAAAGAGTTTTCCATCTGCTCTAGTCTGGAGATGTACAACCTCAGTGCAAAATGAAAAAGCATGATGGAGCAGCAGAGAGAAGAATGTACCAAAACACATCCCTGTTTGACACCACTATAGATTTTTAAGCTGTCACCATCATACCAGACTATAGCCTTCATGCCACCATGGAAGAATTAAATCAGACTGAGGGTGATTGGATGGCAACCAATTCTATCTAACAATTGGAAAAGGTTCTTTCTGCTGACCAGCTCAAAAGCTGTACTAAGATCCATGAAAGCCATGTAGAGAGGTTTTCCTTGTTCTTGACACTTTTCTTGCAGTTGTCTTAGTGTGAAGAGCATGGGAGTAGTTGATTTACCAGCACTGACTCTCTGGATATACATGTTCAGCAAGAAATTGCACTCTTTGGGGAATGACTCATGCAAATACCTGGCCAGCAACAGTAAGGAGAGAGGTTCCTCTGTAGGTATTACAATCACTCCAATCTCCTTTGTCTTATCCTGGCTACTATTATTGCATCACTATCCTGTCCCCCAGATTTCCATCCTATTCAGGCCTGCATGGCAGTTCAACAGCATTCTGTTCCCAATGGGTATATGGATCCCACACAGGGGATTAACCATCCTGGACTAAGCAGACAGATGTCCCAACAGAAACTGCCAACTTTATAGTCAAAAAAGGCCCAATTAATTACCTAGCTGCTTGCAATCTGCTAATGAGGGTTAATGAGCCAGCAGACTCTCCACAGAAGAATGCAAACAAGCACCACTCCTGCACAAGTGTCTTCTTTACTATTAGCTTCGGAAGAGAGATAAAGGACTGAATGTGCCATGAAGACCTGGCAGTTGACTCTTCCCTCTCTCCATCTCTTGGGGACAGGACTGAAATATGTTAATAGGCCAGTGCACAGGAAAATTTCATTGCTCTGACCTGTGCCATGCCTGTTCTGTGGATGAGCACAGCACTTTAATTCTCCTCCTGATAAATTTGTCAGAATTCCACTTCCATCTTGAACTTGACACCTCTGCCTCTGGAACTTCTTGCCACTTGACCTGAAAAGTGCGATGGACTTAGTCCCAATTAAACAGGACTTAAAAACCTCATCAAAGTTTGTCATGTCAGTGTTTTTAGTCTGGATTTTTAACCATATTTGGGTTTTGATGGGAGATTGCTAGTCCTTCAGTGCTTTTCAGACTCCTACTCAACCTGTAGTAATATTGACATTGAAAGCAGCTGCTGGTGTACATTAGGCACAGATTTTTAACAGCCCGCATGCACTTGTGAGCAACTGACTTGTGCTCACGCACATCCCAAGCCAGTGTATGGCCAGGATTTGCATGTGTGACACCCCACCAAATATGCGATACCACATAACCCTTCAGCTCCAGAAGCACAGGCCTCTACCACTTGAGCTAAAGAAGTAAATCCATCAGCTAGTAGCAGTGGTGGGCTATTATACTCTCCATGGGCCAGTCATCAGAGGGGAACGTTAGTCATATAGGTATGTGCACATGCAAGCTGTGAGTTGCAAGCATGCATATTTCAGCCTTGATCTTGGAAAAATCAAGTGTCCTTTGCCATTGTACCACAGTAATAACCAAAAGACTTCATTTTCCATCCGTCTGTATTTCTTGCTCTTCTGCACTCTTTATGGTATAATAACTTTTGATTACTCCAGGCAGTACAGACCACTCAATATTAATTTCATTTCTATCCAATCTGCACCAATTGCCTCTTGCAAAGGGAAAAGAAAAGCAAAGGACACAGAGAGACACAAGGTCTGAAAGGGTTCATTCATGTCCACTGGATATGTGTTACTTTATACTCCAGCTCTGTTTCATCGCTAAGAAGTACAGCTTGTTAAACCGTTCCCATTAGGGAGCCTTCCCGTAAGACGTCACGTAATTGAAATGTTATAATTTCTCACAATGGGCCTCTGATTCTGATCCATGCTCTAAGGACCGAGGGCCAGATTTTTAAAGGTGTTTAGATATCTGAAGCTGTAGATAAAAGTCAATACCTACATGTATTTTTAGAGGCCTAAATACTTTTAAAAATCTGCCCTTGAGGCAACATTAATAAGTAGAATTGAAAGACCATGAACACGCTTTGAGTTGACTGGCTGCAAAGGAGTCCAATTCACCATAGAAAACAGAGCACTAGAGACCGGTTAGCAGACTTGACGGCCGGGGAAGAACAAGTATGAGCAAACTGGTGGAAGAATCCAAGGAGTTCAGTCCAATGTCTTAACTCGGAGGGTGTGTACGAAACAGGAGCTGCATGGAAAGAAAAGAGCCCAGGAAGGAGATCAACGTCCTAACTCATCTGAATATTGCTGGAGTTGTGGGAGTAAAAAATGGCACAGGTACTTGTACCTAAAGCCCCATGACTAAATATGCACATGTGATGGTCGCCCTCTTGGCCAAAATATGGGGGCCTGACCTGGGGACCTCCAGAGCTAAAACAGTTACAACTCATAGCCTCTGGCCCGGCACAGAGGGGGATTCATAACATGCACTCACCAGTGGGTTGCACACACAACTGGGTGTCTGGGAGTAACAGGCGATCGCTGGATGTTGTTTCTGAATCTTCTTGCTTTGGAGGCATCATTGGGAACAGGGTTTGGTATTTTTTCCCTTTAATCAAACTACTGGGAACTAGAAGAATTCAGGAGCGTTTAAGGTGCCAGCTTTTCCCTTCTCAAATAACCCTTTCCCTCTGCTGCTGCCCAACCACCTGCTTCAAACTCATTGAAAACTGTAGGGGAAACACATGCATAAGTAACACCTTAAAGGTACCAAGTGGATGGAGAGGTTGGAGGGGGAACAATTATCTGAATTTGCAGGAAACTCAAACAATGGTCAGTAATATGAAGCAGCAAGAGGCAGCCAACTTAAACCGATAGCCCTTTGCTGTCAAGGAAATAGAACTCCTACGGAGAGCCCTTTTCAGTCGTCTCCAATTAGTACTGCTCAGTGGTAGAAGTGAATGTGACAGTCACATGATTACAGGACCAACAAATTAATCACTTCAGCTTTTCGGTCACTCTAAAGATAATAGAGCTGTAGGCCGGGCCATACGACGGATAGTAAAGCCTAGAGGAAGCTTTGGGGTTTTTTTTAAAATGGCTCCAGGTGATTTTGAAAACACCAAGAAGTTTTAGAATCTTCCTTCCGTATATCAGGAAATGCATCCTCGCCTCCCCTAAAGCGATAAACAGCAAATCTCCCTGTAGCCTTAACATTGCTGAAATGTGAGCATTAAAGCCTCTGTGTTCCACTAATAACTGAAAAATGGGCAAGGAGTATTCTCTGGCTTGTGGTACAGTGGATCTGGGTTCCTTTTATGGGAGATGTGGAGTGGCAGGAGGGCTGTGGATAACCCCCCGGTATATATTATTTCTCTGGTACCACATGATTTACAAAAGTCTACTGTGCATCTTTAAGAATGGCCCCTTGGATCATACGCGCCAACTTCTAATGGCACCGGTGGGTGCCCGACCCTCCTCTGCCCCCAGAGCACCCACGGATTCGGCACCTATGCCTTGGATCCAGTAGCACAATTATCAAATTGAGAGGCAGGATGCCTGGATTCTATTCCCAGCTCTGCCACAGACTTCCTGTATGATCTTGGGCAAGCCACTTCACCTGCCGGTGCCTCAGTTTCCCCTATATGGAGCTAATATTTATTCCTCTTCTTGTAAAGCGCTTTCATATACAGGGGTGAAAAGTGCTACATTAAGGGCTAAGCATTGCACTGAAAATGGGCACTGGTGTGTGACACAGTCTGGGTCACTGTGAGTGCACAAACCCCCCTCTTCTTATCCCATGTGATCCCCACACACCTCAAGATAAGGTGATCACATTTCAAGCAGTCAGTGGTTTGACAGCGTCTGCATATCAGTGTTATTCAGCAGATTTGAGGTAACACCCGGGCCCCCCCAGTGGCAAAAGAGCTCACTGTGGGCAGACCCCTCACTGAGCCATGGATGATAGGGGTGCCTAGAAGCACTAAGAGCAGATGTACAGAAAGTGTGAGTGGCTGTTCCTGTTACTTTCCTGGGGTGTTTCTCCACAGGGATAGCTATTGGGTGGAGTGTGACCAGAAAAGGGTGGCCAAGTGGAAACAGGTTTTCTCATCACTTAGGCTACACTTTTGACTTCTTATCTGCCTTAGTGTTCTTTCCCGTGCCCTTATGTGAGGGACATCAGTAAGCAGAGCCCAAGAGTCAGGTCATGCCTTTTCATGCATGGGCTCTTGCCAACTAGGCCATCACTGGTTCTCAATGGCCTTGTTTAGACATTGCTGAATGATTCTGCTGCCCCCGTGCAGCTCGACTTTCCTTCCTTGTGCACGACATCTACAAAGTTCATACCGGGAAACACTTGTGTGTGTTACAAGATAGAGCAGAGAAGCTTAAGACACCTGAAATTGCAAGAAGTGCAAGCAGAATAATCTCATAAAATTTGGTCGTGCCGGCTTGAACGTGAGCACTGGAACAAAGAGCTTGATTTTGCAAAAGTGATCGGGCAAAATATATTGTTATAACTGACTAGGCTCTTATCTGCCTTTCTGGTCTCCATAAATAGAAAGACTGTGACTGGGGGCTCATGCAAAGCTTATCAATAGCTGAATCCCAGGTCCACTAGCAAGCACCTGAATTTCAACCTATTAAAGACGAGAGTCGAGTCCTGAAGCTAATAAGCATTGACATTCTCTTCTGTCCCAAGGTGAATCACTTTCCTTGTGTCATCACAGCCATTAGCTATCTTAGGAAATGGTACAGAGCCAAACCTCTGCTTGCCAGGGCTGCCAAATCAGAGGCTTCCTTCCTTTTGCTGTAAGCTAATTTGTCACCATAACTCTTCACAGACAAATGGCCAGCTTCCAGAGTTTGTAAATGTTAAGCCGAGTTCATCCCTGGTGTTGACTTTGGTGGCCTTCTTTGTCTGACCAGCTGAGCAAGCGAACGTTGTGCAAAACATTCCTTCTATCTAACTGGTGAAGGTGCTTGTTGAAAAACCAAAGAGACATGATAAGGTCTGAGAAACTGGGATAAGATTCGTGACCAGACATGATGGAAGCAGTTTTATTTACCCACCGGACAAGGAAGCATTTTTCAACTGGACACTATCCATTATTATTAGTTTAAAAACAGGATCCTGGAATACGAGTAGATGTCAAATGAAAAGGATAAATTGGAGACAGCAGCACTGCAGGCAAATGTGCAGACTGATTTGTGGTTTTCCCCAACACACACACTACTCAAGAAACCTTGTCAGGGTCATTCCCTGGAAAACCAGATGATAATACAGGCAAATCTCAAGAAAGCATGGCCAAGTTTGCATCTGTCTAGGTGGGAAGGTAGAAGAAACTTTCAAAGGAAGAGGGAAGAATGTTGCTTAAAAGATACAGCAGAAAACTTCCTAGAAGTGAGATATCCATAATGCTGTGGGAAAATCTCATAAGGGAAGAGCTAGAAGCTCCATCTCTTGGAATATTTAAAACTAAACCAAGGAAAACATTAGATTGTACAGAACAATCCTGGACGAGCAGGGAGATGGACTCATTGATGTGTTAGGTATTGCTCATTTCTGTGTCCTGTGAGTCTTTGTTATGATTCATGGCTTAGACCTTGTGAAATAGACAGGTTACATAGCCACAAATCATGATCACATTTAAATTCTTCTTGTCACTTTCCTAACGTAAGCAAAATCTCTGCAACTTTGGATGAGATGTTCCTTGCAGATCTCAGTAAGGGACAATGTTTGTGCACAAAGTTATTATTGGTCTTGCTGGAAGTTAAGTGTCGTCAGATCATGAAGCAATCTTGTGTGGCTGCTGTATCTAGAAAGAGCGAGTGCTAGGGAGTTAACGATATGTTCCATTTGAAAGCTCTTGTCAGAAGTGACAGAGCAGCAAACCACTTATCAGTTTAGTACAAAGGCAGGGAAGTATGAGAAATAAACAGCTCCAAGAACAAACACCCTGTAAACATCACAGATGGCAGAAATGGTTTATTTGGTGCAATTGTCTATCTGTTTGGTGGGTGTGAACGAGACTGCAGGGAAGTGGCAGATTTGAGAGTCTTCATAGGGATTCAGGGCTTCTTCCAGTCACCCTCATGCCTAGTGCTTGAACCCTGTACAAAGATGTTGTGTACTTACTGCTGATTCACAGTGCTGAGACATTATATCCAACTAGGATATAAGTGAGGTTGGAGCATCTCTAGAGACAGAGGGAAGCAGGAGCTGGGACAGAAAGGAAGCTGTAAGGAAACCCTAGGAATAATCAAGCTTAGGGAGGAACCTGAGGTTTGTATCACCATTGTGGAGGGGTTAAGGATGGAATAAATACAGTGTGTATATACACTATTTTCAGAGTTACGTTTACTTACATTCTACCTCCTCAGAACAAACATCATGACCCACTAGCCAGATCCAAATATCTATAAAAACACAAACACAGGCAAGCCATGAAAATTCCATGAAACAATTCCATGGACCTCTGGAATTTGGCTACTGTTCCCTTGTCTAGTGTTCTTGGTCTTGTATTCAGTGAAGATGGAAACGGTCACTATTGGTCAAAATATCCTGCGTCTGCTTTTCCACACCCCCTAAACAGCAAAAACATCAGTGGTTTTTTTTAAATGCATCATATAAAAGTTCAAAAGGGCTGAAGCTCCCCTGTCTTTTTATAGGTGCTCTTTGCCTCTGAAAAATTTGCGTCTGCAATCTTGGATCCATATAGGAAACTTCAGGAGCAAAATGGTGGCCACCATTATGAAAATTTGGCCTAGTATGTTTATGTTTCAGGTTGATGTTTTTCTGCCTACACTGCCAGTGATAGATGGATGAATAATGTTCCTGGTTGTCCTCGTAACACTCCTTTCAATCCAGCCAATATATATTTAGTACCTGCCAGGGCACAGGGATGGTGCTGAGTAGGACTCGCACAATCTCCTCTGCCTTCTCCTTTTCCTTTATGTGACTGGTCGAAACTAGAATGGATTGTTCCCCCAGATTTTCATACATTTCAGTTTATATTAGGCATGAATTGCTCTATTAGCAAGCAGAGAGAATTAACATCATTTGCTCACATTTCCCTAAGACACAAATATGAAATAGCACTTTGCTTCAGTTAAACACAAGCTGCTTAATGGAAGAGGAGTGTGACGACATCCATGTCTGATAGGACATGAGACATTTTTGATACTCAGTCCTATTTATCATTTCCATCACTGTAACACCTACAAATCCCAACCACGGATCAGAAATCCACTGTGCTAGGAACTCTACAGACAAGTCACAACTCACAATACTGGCGGAGGCAGAGGGGGTTGTATGTCTGTTTTTAATGACCCTTTTAAAATTGCAAGAGTCTTAAAGCCAATAAGAAGTAAAAAGTCCATTAAGAAATGGAAGCAAAGGAGTGAAGATGTCCCGGAAGAGGTTGTGTCCGTGGTACAAGCCGGGGCTGGTCAGAAAAATGGGGTTGGAGGGATTCCACTGAAAATTTCAGCTTTATTTTTTCCAAAAACCTAGAAGCCAAAATATTTTCAATTTTCAGATGCCAAAAACTGAATTTTTTGGAACAAAAACTGAAACATTTTTAGTTTTTCACAAAAAAAAAATAGATGCGTGATCAAGAAAGCAAACACTTTCTGTGAAATTTTTTATTTAGTCTAAAACCCCACTTTTCACTGAAAAAAATGCTTTTATGGAAACTTTGCATCCAGCTTTAGCACAAACTGAGACTGTAAGGTGCCTAAGCTGGAGGGATCTATGTATAAAAGCTTCCCACATACTTTTTCTTGGGAGCACATGACATGTGCCCCTTCGCCAGCCAGTTTAGCCAGTTCACTCCTCCTGTCCCCTGTACACAGACCCTCCTCACCCCATATTGGACCTCAGGTTTCCCTGGAGGACCCCACAGGATTTCATGAGAGCTGGACCAAAACGCCGCATCTGGATTCTGCACCTTTAAACTGCGGGCTGTTAAGATCTAGGGTTTGGGGTTGGCCAGTTATCAAAACCGGGGCTTTTGGGATGTGGATTTTGAAACCCCTTCTCCAGCTCCCTCGAGTTCAGGGTTGTTCAGCTCCAGGGCTGGGGTTCAGGAATACCTGGTGTCATAAAACATTCCTACACATATTTTTTACTGGGAGAAGTGTTAGAACTCCCTAGGCAGTTCTTACGCAAGGGTCGGGGGAAGGGTTCCATTTCAGCAGGGGAGGAATACATCTTCCAGGGGCCTAAAAAACCAAATCACAAATAAATCGCCTGTGCAGCCATTTCAACCCAGCACGTAGCTTGGCCGAGGCAGTAAGTGCCTTGTAGAGTTAGCCAAGGCCTGGCACCGAACCCGGCTGGGAGCCCTCTCCAGCCCGTTACTCAGCAGTGCAGACGAAACGTGGCCAGCTGTACAATATCACAGCCACAGCGCAGTAAACAAGCATCAAATTGCCTACTTCCATTTGTTCCTGCTGTTAGCCCAGAGCGCGGAGCTGCGTGAAATGACAGTAGCCATTTGCACACCATGCAGTTCTGTAGGCGCTTCTCCTGAATGTTACCGAGACCAAATTTCATCGACAGGCTGACTTTGTGTGGGGAACTCCATGGGGCAGAAACCACTCCCCACAACCTGCCGGCTGCCGTCAGTCGCTGCTCTTAGAATATTGGAATATTGGCTGCAGCCCCGAGCGCATTAGGACACAGCCAGTGGCCCTGGCTTGCCCCACCCCTATGCTCCTCTTCTGAGCCAGACCACTTGGGGCATTTGCAACCCACAGCTGTACGACATGCAGGCGCTCTGCAGGGGCGACAGATGAGCGCAGGGAAGGGGGGAAGAACACCCGGGTGCCCCATTTGAAATGACGGTCCCGGAGTTACAGCATTCTCTTCCTTCTAACTTCAGAAGCTCTTGTCCCCGTTCCCATTTCTGTCACCCGACGGTTCCTCTCCCGGCACCCTCCGCTCAGTCATGGGGTGGATGTAGGTCTTCGTCTGCAGACAGGTCATGCAACGAAGGCCCCAGTCTGCACTGGATGAGGTGCACAGCCGAATGACCCCTGGGGAAGCCCCAGGAGGCACAGCCCTTCCCAGTGCAGGGCCTGCTCTTGGCATGCTATGGTCTATGCCCCTCTCCGCACTCGCTCAGGGTGGAAAGGGGAAGGGATCACGGCTCTAGCCCTATCTCCGCCCTGGACCCACTGGAGTGGATTAGGCCCACGAGGGGCACAGCAGGGCCAATCCCTATGCTCTGCAAATGCAGACTTGTCTTGAGCCTGGGGCTTGCACGAGGCGAGTGGGGAGGGAGCCAATCAGGCAAGGCCTTCTGCATATCTGTAAGCATCATGCCCAGCTCTGGTCCTGAATAATAATACTAAAAACAACATCAATGGATCAGAAAGGCAAAGATTAGCTGAACGCTGATCCCCTTGCAACATGGGGCAGCAGCTGCAGCATGGCCCTCATGTCTCCACACTCTCCAGGGCCAGCCCCTCCCTTTCCAGGGGGTTTTGTCATGGTCTCCTCCTTCCATCCACCAGCTTCTCTGCCGTAAGAGCGCTGAAAGGCTGCCTGCTCAAAACAGCAAGTCTTGGCCTTTTTCTCAAAGATCCAGACTCACCTGAGTGGCTGTGATATTCAGGGCCAGGTTCTGCGACCCTTCCTCCTGCTGAGCAGCACGTACTCACAGGAGTCCCATTGGGATTACTCACAAGAGTAAGGACTTCTCGGCAAGAATGAGAGATGCAGCATCAGGCCCAGAATAATGAAAATATAATCCTGCGACCCTTTATTTTACTTCAATAAACATTTCCCATCTTGATGTGCTCAGACCAGTATAAAACAACGCCCGCATTTTCGAGCTCCAAATTCAAGGCCAGACTGTGAACCCCGTCACGTTACTGAGCAGCTACTCACCTGAGTGACTCCATTCCCAGTAGAAAGGGGGGTCACAGTCCAGCCCTAAACAAGCAGTGACCTGAGTCAAAAGTGACACATCGGTTCTATCAACAGAGGGTGATGCCCCCTCCCGCTGCACATTTTTATTTTACTTTACAGGACACGATTTGCTCTGGATTCATGGGGAAAGGTGGTTTAAATCATGGAAGAAAATGAGAGTTTTTACTTCTTTGAGTTTTTCTACATACAGAATCATCAAAACCATTGATACATTAAATATTAAAGACCAGAAATATGTCACTATGCCCCGGGAGATGGACCCCGGTGGGGACAACATCTGCTCCTTGCTCTACCCTCCCCCTGCACCAAAGTCTTTCTGCTATAGAAAATCCACCCAATGTATCGAGAGCTGGACGTTCATCTGCAGTTAGAGATGCTGCCCTCCCCTCTGGAACATTGTGTTGCATTCTATTTTTATGCTGTTTTTAAAAATAGTGACGCTTGGGACTTTTAGGATTTGTATCCTGCAGAGATATGAGGCCACCAAGCACTTCATTTCCCTTTTGCATAGAACCAAAGGAAGGGATTAGACTCCCTCTCCAGTCTAAATCCAAACCCTAACATGGCACAGGAGCTGCGGGGTGAAATGGGGGTGCCCGTAGTCCCCCAGGGACCTTCACAGACTGCCAGCTCATTATTTCCAAATCCTTGCTCTTCCTGCTGACAGCCAGTGAAGCACCTTACACAATTTGCAGAGTCCACCTTTTGAAATATATTTTACCCTTCTGTTCTGTTCTCTGGGTTAACTCTGCTTCCTTTAGGAGGCACCAGAGGGTTGTTTAATATGAACTGTGGCTGAAAACCTTCATCATCCCTGGGGAACCATGGGGAGGGGAGGACTCCTTAGCTAAAATGCAAAGGAAATAACTTGGAGAAGTGCAAGAGTTTCAGACATGGTCTCTATCACCCAGGGCTCTATCAGTTCACTTCCACTTGCAGTCTAAGGTTACCCACCACCCCCCACCCTCTGCTCACTCCCCACTGTCAGGAAGAATAGCGAGGGGAGGGGGGTTGGTGAGATGTGTGCATTGCCTACCTGACAATAACATACATGACCGAGCAGTTGCCCACCAGCCCCACTATGCACACGATGGAGTAGACGACCACAATGGTGATCTTGATGCCCAGTGGCAGGAAGCTGTCCCCTGTGCCGTTGTTAAACCAGTTACTGGGAAAACTCAGGTTCAGCATTGAGGAGTCGTTCAGCAGTTTCCTCAGATCAGGGTCTTCCAAAATATGAGCAGGGAAGAGAGGATCCATCCTGAACCTAGCCAGCCTGTGGCAAAGACCTGGGGCACCAAACAGCAATAATGAAAATGGGATTAATAACAATCAATAATTGTCTAGACCAGCAGTCATCATACATTGGGGGCAAACCCTTAGGGAAAGAGATTTTGTCAAGGAAGCAGAGCCCTACCTCTGCAACATAGGCACAGTAATCTTATTCGTGTTTCTGTGTCACACACACAAATATAGAGATATAACACACAAACACATTGCACTCATTTGGGGGTACTGTATGTCCTTATCTACTGTAGCATCAGTCCCTTTGCATGCATACACACACACACACACACACACACACACACGCAGCATCTGTATTGCCCTGCCTGGTTTTTTGCTGCAGAACTGGTTAGATGAACACCTCTGTATTCTGGCAGGTGAGATGACATACAGAAAATACATCATTGTTGTTTGCAGTGCCCATTTTCAGCTGCTGTCTGTCATCTCCGTTCATTGCTATGGGAGCCCCAAGCTGCCCTTGCATGCAGTCGTATCGTAACAGAAATAATTCAGCTGAAATCTTGGACTAGGTAAAGTTAAATAAGCATGCTCGCTCCTTACCTCAATGCACACACTTCCTTTCCCTTCCGTTAGGAAACTAGATCTTCCCCCCTTTGGCTTCAGCAGTGCTCTGGTCCATCAGTTAAATCCAGATGAGAAAAGAGAAACAAAGCAAATGCAGGAGAGCTCTGCCAGCCTTCTGTCTCCCTGCCTGTGAGATGCTGCTGCTGCTTTAGCAGGCATTTGAACGTGGGGCTCACAGAGAAGGAAGATATTTCTACAGGGGGAACATCTCACACCCATGCACACGTTTCTAAGCTCGGGGAGGTAAGGAGAGGTGTGAGCTGAGCAGAACGGATCTGCTAACCAAAGCTGCTCCAGGGCTGTCTGCAGTTCTAGGTTTCCCGGTGCAGAGGGACTGGCTTGCAGTTCCAGTCTAGTTCAGTTGGACTGTGATTTCTCCCAATGTGTAAAACACCTGAGGGGTTTTTTTCCTCCCCCTTCATTCCCATGTATAACTGTCCACCCCGGTCTGAAAGCCTTCTAGTGGGTCCGGCTAGGCTCTGCTTACATCACCTCTCTACCAGTTGCAGAGCGAAGCAAACTTGGGGGAAGCTGTCTCCTGTTGGCCAGTCATGCTGCCACTGCACTGCACTCCAGCCTCCTTACCCCTCCCTTTGCAGAGTGTCAATGCATCTCTCCACCAGCGAACCACAGACCAGAGCTGGAGCTCAGCGCCAGACAAAGCCGCACAATGTACTCGTGTGGGGACAGCCACCTCAAAGAAATACAACCAGACACCGAGGGAGAGCGGGAGACCAAAGCGGGCCCAAAGTGAAGATTTTGCCAAGAGAAAAGCTTATACAACATATCAGACCAATGGAAATGTCCCCGTGCATCTTTCTTTTAAATTCAAATGGAACCTGGGTTATTTTTTCTTTTTAAAAAATTAACATTCCCCTGCAGTATTTCCTTGTAATTCAAACATTATGCCCTGTGCTCGTGCTCAAGAACCGGAAGCAGCATAACAAGGGGGAAGTACAGTGTACTGGGGGGGGTTCTGGTTTTTTTTTGTGGGGGGTGGTTATTATTTTTATTCCGGTTCAGGTTTTTGTAACACAGCCCAGGACATTTGGGACCAGATTGACAATAGCACCTGTTTGCACATGAGGGCCAGCTGGGGTTGCCTCAGGCAATCCCCAAAATGCACAAAAGAACCCTCTAAAAAATCCGGCCCTAGCATGACACTGTCCTTTTGAAAACAACCAAAGCATAGGCGCAAGTGGTCAGCGGATGCTTGTAAATTTGGCATGTCAATGCTGCACAACAACTGAGAGCACCATCTTACCGCCTGCCTTCAGTGGGAGATACCGCAGCTGGAACCGGGCAAGCTGCAGGGGCTTGCCACTCAGACCTATGGGCAGGATTGGGACCTTGGGGGTGGGCAGGGTGGTATGGGCCCTCACCTAGGAAGCATGAGGAGCTGGGGTCTGCTACTGATCTTGGTCAGTTACTGTCCTCTCCCCTCCTTCGTTTGTCTTCTGCAGGGTGTTTGGCGTAGGTGCTGTCTCTCACGATGCGTTTGCAGTCCCTGCTCCATGGGGCTCTGATCTCCTGAGGCCCCAAAGGGTACTACAAGATAAATAATAATGATGTAGGGTTGAATAGCAACTCCTAGACTCACTTGTCTCTGGACTTAAAAGCAGACATCAAAAGGGGTGGCTCAAACCAGAGTGGAGCACATCTGGGCATGTTTTCAGCATATATTTTTTTTGTCAGTGCATTAAAAAATGTGTGAGATAAATAATGGGCTAGCCGTTGCTTTAATTGTTAACGGATTGATTTTCCAAACCTACAGGAAGGGCAGCAATATATCAGTGCAAGAAGCAAGAAGAGCGACTGGAGGCAGGACGTTCAGAGAAGAACACTTGTGAATTCTGCCCGGCTCTTTTCTGCTGGCTCCCAATCTGATTAATGTTTTCAAGTCGTCAGATATTCATTTTATGTTAATTTATGCAGCAAATACAGTGTGGAAAAGCTGTTTGTTTTGTCGCAGTTGCTTTGATTTTTTGAACTGAGACTGGAGGCTATGCAGGGGGCTGAGTAAAGGGGGTTGTGTGATCTCCACCCTGCAGTTGGTTGCCTGGAGCTGGGAGCAAATGATTCTTTGTAGATTTGTTTGAAGGCTTGAGGTAAAGTAACTTGAATCTATCAAGGAACACTCCCCCCACCGCCCATTCACCTGGCCCCTTCATCCTGCATACCCATCCTGTCTTCCATAATAAACCCAAAAGGACACCTTGTTTTAAGGAATGAGGGATAGTTCAGTTAGGGATCTGGGGGAAAAATCTGTCTAGGGATTGGTCCTGCTTTGAGCAGGGGGTTGGACTAGATACCTCCTGAGGTTCCTTCCAACCCTGCTGTTCTATGATTCCTTCTATACCTTTGGCCCTGATTCTGCAAGTTGTTCCATGTGAATAAAACATGGAACCCTATTTAAATCAGTGGGCTCCCCACAAGTGCAGAGATCTAGCCACATGAAATGGGTCACAGGATCTGGGCTTTAGCTCTCACCAGGGCTAGCTGGGGAGCCTGAGAGGCAAGGAAGTCAGCTCTAAGACAGGGGGTATTTGTCACCTTTCCTGCTGTGTGAACATCCTCAGCCTACGTTCACTGAGCTGGGGGTTGAAGTTCACAATCGCACCAAGCCTCAAACCAAAGATCCAGTTTGAACAGGCCAGAAGGTCAGTGTCAACGTTCAGCACATTTCTATGTGGGATCAATGTTACTTCTGTAGGGAATGTCAATGGGCAACAAAAAACTTTGCCCTCTGTGAAAGACACTAACGGAGGATATAGATTAGAGAGATGATGAGGTCCTGTGAATAGGCCACCGGACTGAGTCAGGAAAACTGGATTCTGTTCCCACCTCTGCCACTGACCTGCTGCATGATCTTGGGTATGTCACTTACTGTCTCTGCGACTCAATTTCCCTCCCTGCCTTACCTATTTACACTGTAAACTCTTTGGGACAGGGATTGTCAGTTACTGCACATATTGTATATATATTGTATGCATGGGACCTAGACCAATGGTTCCTATATTTTTTCTGGGCGGAGAGGGAGGATCCCAGGAGCAATGTTTCATGAAAATAACTTAATAGAATATTTACCTTACCTTTAACTAAAACGGCAATAGACAGCTATAGAAATGTCCAATGTCAACCTACAGTGTTTGACGCTCACTATTTCTAATTATCCCTAATTAACAACAGACAGCAGACCCAAGTTGTCAGCAAGATGAAAACATTTTATGGGTTATGCTTGTCCATGAATAAATGCTGATATTTGTGTTAAAGTCCAGTGCACATGTATAGAATTCCTTACAAACACAGTATTGAGTGCCCATTGCAACACTCATTGAAATTAATGTAAGACAACCACTACTCACTTCAATCTGATCCAACATCAGCATTGGATCAGGCCTGGCATGACATAGATACTCTGATAATATGCAGAACAGTTTGTTGTATAATTTTAGTCCCAAATCCATATTATCTGAGAGTCTGGCAGTTACTTTAACAAATATTTCAGACCCTGATAAAAATAACGTGCTTGAACTAACTTTTTTGGATGGGTTTTGACTTGCTTTGTAAAGTCTCAGATGTTTGCATCATAAAGCATGCTAGAAAAATCACAATTAGGGTAGGATTACGTATTCTCTTCTACAGAGCTTCTTGAAAAGGAGTGTAAGTCTGTCATTAGCACTCTTTGGCAGACATGCTTACAATGCTTCTATACAGTTGTCAGACATGGACACCATATTGCTGCCATATTAGGAAGTTTGATCAGTTTCATATACACCATCTTCAGTCTGGTTGGACGTTCAAATGGGGGAACAAGATTCCCAATATTGAAATCCATGCTCATTGTCTGATGTCAGGCATTCAAAGTATGTTCGTGAATGCTCAGCTGTGTTGGTCTGGACATGTGGCTCACCTAAGACCACCCCAGGCCATATTTTAGGTCAGCTAAAGCACGACCTCCATTCTCATGGGGGTCAGTACAAACAATAGCAAGGAACACTGAAGTCAAACTTGAAAGCTTGTCAGGTTGACCCTAGCAGTTGGGAAGTAACAGCCAACACTGACCAAGGTGGTGGTAGATTGGTCACGTTGCCGTTAACCATGTGACGCAAGGTTTAACAGCTTGGCTTAACCATGTGAAGCAATGGTTTAACAGTGCATTAACAGCTCATGGGAAAAACCTGAACATCGCAAGCAAGGATACAACAGCCTGCAATGGTCATGGACAGTGTTGACTGTCCCACATGTAACCATTTTGGTGGTTCTCACATTGGTCTGACCTCTCATATACATGTTCACCTCTAGTGTTTGCTGAATCCTTGTACGTCGACATCAATGTGGGACTCCGTCATCATGATGTACGTTCTTATAGAGCACTCACCACCATTCTATCTGAGCGCCTTCCAGTCGTGCCGTGAGCAGTGTCACTACACATCTGTCACATGTCGTTTGTTCTCTCCTCCTGTCCCCAGACGGAGAAGTATGTGTGGTGGAGTGTCTTCTTTGGGTAGGCTTGTTGGGGGAGGGGTGTATTAATCTTCCCATTGCTCTGTGTTTATGTTAGAGGAGGCAGGGCAAAGAAACGTGCCCGGCACATGGAGCAGGAAGCGGTAAGGTATGTGTGTCAAGTACTGGTTTTCTACCCACAAAAGCTTATGCCCAAATAAATCTGTTAGTCTTTAAGATGCCACCATACTCCCAGAAGGTATGTGTGGTCGTTAGTTCTTGGGGGAGTTCATTCCACAGTCTCAGGTCATGCCCAGAGAAGGTTCTGAGTCCTGAACAGACAAGTTTTACTCTTATCTTTGTGCCAAGGATGCACACTGTCAACCACGGTCTTCAGAGCTTTAGATTAGCTTTTAAATATCCTGGGTCCAGCTACAGAGCACTTTGAAGATAAGGACTGAGACCTTGAACTTGCTGTGAAATTCTAAAGGAAGTCAGAGCAGAGAGCAGAGGACAGGTCTGATGTGCTCGCAGTAGCCTGTATAAAGCTTTAATCCCAGCTAAATAGTATCACTGAATGAGTACAGGTTTGTATCATTGAGTCCTTAATTTTACAGTGTGTCTGTATCAGACCTATCTCAAAATCACAGGCGTTTCAGTGCATAATCAAAAAACATCATACTGCCATCTGGGTCCAAAGTTTAGCCACACAAACACTACCCAGAGGGAAAAAAATGCATAAGTTTGTAGCTAATCAATCAAAATTTGATGCCAATAACTAAAAAATCTGGCAGTTGTAGAAACTGATTTTTAAATCATAGACAGTATTCCAAAATACAGCAGATGTTTATTACTTTGGCAGAAAACAGCTCCAACCTGCTGCAATTTACAATGGCAGCAACCTGTAACTTTGTCTTTTTGACCTTGCTTTTGGGAGGTGAAGATGTCTGTGTGTCGTGGCTGTTTTGCCACATTTTGCAGAGTTTGCTGAACTGTTAATCAAGGCAACCAGGAGCAGAGAATTAATCTTACAAGGTGTGAAATCATTTTGCACACAGAGATACAAGTGAGTAATCTAGCAAGAGAGGAAAGCTTATTGGGAATGCAAAGTACATCTGATCGGTTTGAAGGAAAGGTCAGAAAATGCAGCTGTCTCTCTTGGATGATGGGTACCTGCAGTGTGTGTGCAGGTTGCAAATTAGCAACATCTTGCACTGCCTGCTATTGAGGGTGGATGATATTTAATCATTTGTCATTAATCATTGCACATTATGCATCCAGCAACTGGTAAATGTTCACATTCATTAAAATATAGACACACAAAAAAATCACTTGTATTGCCACTGCCCACACACAAATTCCACAGAAGCTCCCAATTACTGTTGAAGTCCTGCTTCCACTGAAATCAACACCAAAAGCCCCATTCATTTTAATGAGCACAAGATTGAGGTCCTTATCCCAGATGTAAAAAATTGCTGCATATTCTTATCATTCCAAAATCATTCATATTTCAGTGAAATTAGGTTCATAGTAAACAATAATTCTAATAATCTCTATTTGTGATGACTCATCAAGTATTTGTATTACCAGAGCATCTAGGAGGCCTAGTTATAGAGCAGGGCCCCATTGTGCCAGGTGCTGTACAAACACAGAACAAAAGACAGCGCCAGGCCCAAGGAGCTTACAATGGAAGTATAAACAAGACACTGCGTATGGTTACAAACAGACTGATGGGGAAGGCAAGGGAACAATGAGACAATAGGGCGATACAAATAATAAATAATAGGCCAACATGACCAGCAGCCAAGTTTTGAAGGCATAGAGGAAAAGGAGAGTTTAAAGGCAGATAATAAGAACATAAGAACGGCCATACTGGGTCAGACCAAAGGTCCATCTAGCTCAGTATCCTGTCTACCGACAGTGACCAATGCCAGGTGCCCCAGAGGGAATGAACAGAACAGGTAACCACCAAGTGATCCATCCCCTGTCACCCATTCCCAGCTTCTGGCAAACAGAGGCCAGGGACACCATCCCTGCCCAGCCTGGCTAATAGCCATTGATGGATATGTCCTCCAGGAACTTATCTAGTTCTTTTTTGAACCCTGTGATAGTCTTGGCCTTCACAACATCCTCTGGCAAACAGTTCTATAGGTTGACTGTGCGTTGTGTGAAAAAATACTTCCCTTGGTTTGTTTTAAACCTGCTGCCTGTTAATTTCATTTAGTGACCCCTAGTTCTTGTGTTCTGAGAAGGAGTAAATAACACTTTCCTTATTTACTTTCTCCACACCAGGCATGATTTTATAGACCTCTATCCTATCCCCCCTTAGTCGTCTCTTTTCCAAGCTGACGGGCTAGTTTGGTGGATGTTTATGGGAAGCGCCTCCCAAGATGTGAAGGGCGATATGAGAGGAAGAACAAAGGTGCTTGTTTGAAAATTGGGCAATGGAGAATGGCACCATGGTGCTGATCAGAGGTGGGAAACGAAATCTCAATAGCAAATAAGGGATGATAGGCAGAATAGGGCTAGGTTGTGAAGGGCCTTCAAAGTGACAGCGGTTTGTGATCTGAAGCAATAAAGAAGGAGGAACCAGTGGAGAGATGCAAAGAGATAATCAAAGCGGTGAGCTAGAACAATGATCTTTGCAGCAGTATTCTGAATGGATACATGTAGGACAAGATTGCATTTGACAAGAACTGGGAGAAAGATGATAATCAAGACAAGATAGGATGAAGGCCTGGATGAGAGTTTTAGCTGTGTGGATGGATAAGAAAGGGCGCAACTTAAAGTTGTTACACAGAAAGAGTCAGCAAGATTTAGATATAGCCTGGATGTGGAAACCTGGAGAGGGTCAAAGATAATGCCCAGGTTACAGGCCTGAGTGCCAGACATGAGGGTGATGTTGTCCACCATGCTTGAGGAAAGCCTTCTTCGTTCCATCCCAAGAGCTCTGTGTCAGCCATGTTTGAGCTTCAGCTGATGGCTAGATATCCATGAGGAACCGCCAGAGGGACAGGCTTGGATTTTAGTTTGGACAGAAGGGTACAGATCTGGAGTACAGAGGCAGATCTGTGAGTTGTCAAGCATGGAGATGGTAGATGAAATTGTGTCTGCTGACAAGAGAACGTGTAGTGGGAGAAGAGAAGGGAGCTGTCACAGATCCTAGCGGGTGCTTCTGCCTGGCCACCCAGTAGGACTGCTGCAAGGGAAATCCAAGTCTCTGTGCTATGTACCCCTTGGGGTATGTTACGTTTCTGGAGCCTGAACAGAGTCCAGACACAGCCCCAATCTTGGGGTCCCTAGGCACACTCTCAGGGCCCAGACCTTCCGTCTGGCACCCCCTCTGAGTGTTGGGGCCTGCTCACCAGCTGCCTAGCCTCTTTGGACACAGCGCTGACCCTTCAGATTCCCCAGTACTTAAACACGCTGCTCTCCCAGAACTCCACCCCAAAGGTGTGATAAGCTTCTGGTTCACAATCTAACCTTCTCAGAGGCACAGGGCAATTGTGAAGCAGTCAATGTGCACACACTTTGCCCAGTCAAACACCTTTATGCTCTTTTATCCTAAATCATGTGAAGCACAGGAGAGTAAGGATCATACCAAAGAACAAATATCTGAAACCCAAATATCCCTCTCTTCCCATCTCACCCGTTCCTTGTGAGGTCCAGGAAGGAAGGAAGGCAGGCTGTCACATGGTGAGTGGTCTCTCCCTCATGACTGGAGAAAATGGCCCCCACGCTGACCAGCCTCTGCCCTTTTAAAACCTTCAGCCCCCTGTGGCAGGTGACACCCTTGCCAGCTTTCCCACATGAGCACAGACTCAGGTCAGGCAACTTTGCTGCAAAGATCATTTCCCCTCCGGTAAACCAGTTCTTCTGGGCAGGGACCAGTCTTTTGTCCAGAGTGAATGGATTTCCAAAGACTGGGCACTTAACAGTCAGCTACCCTAGACTATTGTTATTCTTTTGCCAGCAGTCTTTGGAATTTCCAACCCACAATGCAGTCAAACAGAGGAGAACATAGAAAAGTCAAAAGACTGCACATTCAGAATGGGGTTTGCAGCCTTACACAGACACCTAGGGTCCAGAATCTCACTCCACAGAAAGCAGAGCTCTCCAAAGAAAGACAATTTTGAGTCATGGAAACTTTCCTGGTTTTGAAGAGACGTCCGTTTCCGCCAGGCTCCTCGTGAATAATTTACAGCTGCGATGAGCTTAGCATAATACTTACACCACAACTTGGCGGAAGGTAATGCGAGGTAATCCGCTGTGCGAGCAAGGTCGCCTGGCACCAAAGTACAGCACCTCGCAGAACAAACCAAGCTCTGAGACTCCCTCAAGAGCCACCAGAGCAATTTCAAAGGAGGCACTAAGGAGGCTGAGGCCAGGCAAGGGTCTGGAAGGCACATATTACCCAAAGCAACCTAAGGGAAGGCAGTGAAGGGCTTGGAACCCCACAAGGTTCCAGTCCAAAGTGAACCGACTCCCCCCCCACACACACACACACATGAATGGAAGTACTGCCCCTAGGTAGGGCTGGATCTCAAATTGAGCTGGTCAAATAATAATAAAAAAAACCCTGTCACTCATATAGTCATGAATAAAGAGCTCAAATTCTATCTGCTGCTATTCATGGGATCATATCTCCTGCTAATTGCTAATGTCTGGATGACCATCTGCTTTTCAGCTTCACTCTTTCCTTGTTCTTCTATTAGGGGATGGGTAACGTGGACACACATGAATCCTCGGAAGAACGGTGTTGTCCCATGATAAGAAGATGGATAGGAGAACCAGGAAATTGAGCTCCTGGGTGCATAGAGGTGTGGCCTCTGGAGCACACAGGCTCATACAGAGCAGAGAGGTGGTTTGCGGATATATTTTGTACATGGGTACTGGATTGCAGCCATGGTGAGGACAGTGCTGAGAATTCGGTCACACCTGGGATGCTTGACATATGGAGGGTGAAACAATAGCAACGTTTCATCCCCATAGCTCTGCATAAGCTTCCCACAAGGCTCACAACTCCTTTCTATTCAGAAGCTAGCATTACACACAAAGCTCGGGACAGCAGGACAAGAAGGGGTACATGAAGAGACCTATAAAAAATGGCTCATATGGGATGCTTCGCCTCTCCCCCCCAATGGAGCTAACATGAGTGCATCCAGAACTTCGAACGACAACGCTTTCAAGAGACACTGGAGTCAGTTAAAAGGTTTAAGGAGGCCGTGCAATCTGGTAAAGCCGTGTAGACAGTCATGTTACCAGATGGATTCATTCCACCCCTCCCTTATCATGGATGCCCCTTTGGCCCCACCGGTTAGCCGATACTTGGGCCTTGCAGGGTTGTTTCTGATAGGATCTGAAATCAATAATATGAGTCAGGTTTATTCTTTGGTGTGATTTTAGTTACAAAAACAATGTGCTCAGACTCCTTTTGCCCTGAACACAGCAGAAACAAACAACAGCAGGCAATTTGCTTGCTCAGAACCGCCCCCAGTCTGCCACTCCAGTGAGTTCTGTGCCCAAGAAACCTTGTCTTTCTACTTCCTCTCAAGGTCAAGCTCACTACTGCTTCTCCAGGCTCTCTCCTGGCTTTCGCAGGCTTTCGGTCTCTAACACATATGGGCTGCAAAACCAATGTCCTATTGCCTGTGTTTGCAATCTGGGAAACCCCTCCACTCACATGGCTTAGCTCAGACCTACCATGTGCCTTGGGCAGTTACCTCCATTCTCTGTAGCTATTACATAATAGGGCTTAATTGCTCCTTCCATTTAACTAGGATCAAAGACTCTCCTAATGGCAGTCATTGTTACCTTTCAGCTTAATAATATCTCAATGAGAGTTGGTCATATTTTTGCACACACAAAAAACCCTTTTTTAATGTCCTACAGCTCTACCGATAACAAGAGTGACAGACAGACTCTTGAGTAACAGCACGTGCAGATATTTAATTTTTCAGTCCTATTCATCCTTTACCATGTTTCGGTCTTTTATCGCAGGTCAGATTTTGTTTTCCAATGTGTAATAAAAACCTCAGCATTCAAATGATACCTTCCTTCATTATAAAATAACCCTCATCCCCTCCTCACTCACCCATGTCCCACAGTCCTCCACCTCCACGCATGCTTTTACCCCACTTCCTCAGCACACACTCTGTGCACATCTTTTTTTCCAACTTCTCTCTTCTTTTGTCTCCATTTTATTTCTTCCTTCTCTGATCATTTCCCCTTTTCTCTCCTGCCTTATTTGCTGTGTTTCTTTTCCTGACACTTTTTAGTGATCTCCTCCCCTGTCTTCTGTCCTGTTTGCCTCCTCTCTTCCCCGCTTCACTCTCTTGATGATTTCTTTCCACATCCACCATGTCTCCTGGTTTCTTCTGTCCCCTAGTGTCTGGTGATTCCTCTTTTCTTTGTTATGTTTGGATCTTAAATAAATGAAACACGCAACAGCTGCTGGCGAGCAGCAAACTCTCTTTCATTATCTCATTTCTTGCTACAGTACACGGGCTTGAGAGGGCGACTGCAGACAAGAGAACCGATATTCAACCTGCCTTTGGGGTTTAGCACAAGCATAACCCTGTGTGTTCAGAACTGGGTCCTAAATAATTCCACCATGCTGGGAACGGATCTTTTGCACAGTCTGGTATTCGTGAAGTTTGTTATCATTTTTCACTTGTATTATTGTAATGTACAGAGACCCCAGTCAAGATCAGTGCTATATAATGTATACAACACTTAGTAAGAGGCAGTCCTTGCCCTGCAGTCTAAACAGACAAGACAAAGGGTGAAAGACCAGAAGTTCTAGCTCCATTCTGTAGACCAGGAATTGAGGCCAAGAGTCATTAAGGGACTTACCCATGTTCCCACAGGAAGTCAGTGGCAAAGGAGGAAACTGAAGGAAGAGTTTTTTGCATCCCAAACTGCACAGGTACCTATACACCCTAGTAATGGAACAGCTCATAGTTATTAATTGATTTTGTCTTCATCACAGCCCTGCAAGGTATCCCCATTTTATTTAGTAAACAATTCGCCAGTAGCAGAGGTTTGCTATAACAGAAAACTGCTCATCACCATGAAACAAAACCATTTAGGACTTTCTACTTCACTCTAGCTAGGTTCAGTTCCTCCGGACATCGTGGGTGTACATCAACTCTCTAGCTGCATGATTTGGTGGCTAAAGTTTTGTGAACAGAGATTCCTAGATTCCAAGTCTAAAAGGGACCATTGTGACCAGCTGCTCTGACCTCTTGTATGACACAGACCATAGGACGTCCCTGAATTACTTCCCGTTTGAACTAAAGCAGATCTTTAAAAACAATCCAGTCTTGATTTAAAAATTGCCTGTGATGGAGAATCCACCACAACCCTTGGTAAATTATTCCAGTGGCTAATTACCCTCACTGGTAAAAATTTACACCCTTCATTCCAGTCTGACTTTGTCTAGCTTCAGCTTCCAGCCATTGGATCTTGTTCTACCTTTGTCTGCTGGACTGATGAGCCCTTTATCAAATATTCGTCCCCCATATAGATACTTACAGACTTAAGTCACCCCTTAATTTTCTCTTTGTTAAGCTAAATAGAGTGAGCTCCTTAAGTCTATCACTGTAAGACAGGTTTTCTAATCATGGAATCATTCTCCCGGCCCTTCTCTGACCCCTCTCTAAGCTATTAATATCCTTCCTGAATTGTGGACGCCAGAACTGCACACTGGATTCCAGTAGTGGTTGCACCAAAGCCAAATACAAAGGTAAAATAATCTCTCTATTTCTGCTTGATATTCCCGTTTATGCATCCAGGGATTGCATTAGTGCTTTTGGCCACAGTATTGCACTGGGAGTTCATGTTCAGCTAATCATCCACCATGACCCCAAATCTTTTTCAGTCATTTTGAAATATGGATCAGTAGCTACAGAGGTTTGACCGTCTGCTTTTGATCAGTTTGTTTCACAATTTTGACCAATTTAAATGTAACTTTTTAATCTACAATTATTTTCATGGATTTGATTCTTTATGTTTATGGAAATAAAGAGGGGGGAGGGCGAACTTTTAAATTACAAAGAAAATCTGAATTGTTTCCATCATGGAAATATGCAGCCGGGTGTGGAAAAATGTAATCCATTTGCTTTTTATTTATTCAAGAGATTTGAACACCTGCTTTGAAACAATTCAAGTCTCCCTAGAAAATCTATCATTAGGAAAAGGAAAACTGCATATAATTCAACTTTGAAACCCTGACTGGATACAGAATATTTATATAATGGGTACGCTGTCTGTAACTATCTTCTTCTGTGTTGCAATCACAGTTAAGATGCTCACCATGAAGTGCATAAACCATTGGGAAAATTATGTGAAATACATTTAATATTCCTGCAGTCACTATTTTTAAATGTTGACATGTAATCTATTCTTTATAAATAAAACATATCTAGTTCCCTATATTGTTAAGTGGAATTTAGCATCAGATTCTTTGCTGGCATAAATCAACTCCAATACCCCTCTGCCGCTTTTTAACCAGACAACCAAATGCTTCCAAATCTAGCTAAATGTAATGTATGCTGATGTTTGTACAGATGCACACATTCATTGGGGGGGGTGCATACATAGATTTACATATGGAGCACAGTATATAAACAGAAAGGCAGCAAGAGTGTATGTGCAAACTCGCTTGTAACCTGCCTCGCCAGGTTTTATACCTGAGTTACACACATCTTTGAAAACAGGGTCATGTTTTTAATGATATTAGCTATAATACACCAAGCCCTTTACTCACAACGTCACATAGATTAACAATCCTAACCTCAAATGGGAAATGGCTTTCTTTCCAGTCCCACTCCTTTTCAATTCCTTTCCCTAGTCTGCCACACAACGCCAAAAGCCAAAATCATTTCTTCAAAGAGCTGAATAATTTTAAATGAGAGTATTTTCAATTTTTCTTTTCTTAAAACTGATAGTTCCCAGCAAGGGAACGGGTCTCTCGTCCTCACTCCACGTTTGAGAGAAGCTGCATTTCTTGAAAGCTGCAGTACTAGTTAGTAACACAAGGGGATAGATTTACTCCTTCAGTGAAAAGATCTATTGGAGCAGACTGCGGCAGTGCTGGGGCGACGCAGTGAACAACAATCAAAAGGGAGAATTAAGTACCGCGCGCTCTCACTGCAGGAGTGGCAGTATAAACAGACACATACTTTTCAGAGCATGTCTCTCCCTGGGTCATTGCATCCTATTATTCCCTTAAATGGCCTACTGTCTTCCTGAAATAAACAACATATAAATCCTGATATTGCTAGGTCCTCAAGTGGGGAGGAACAATGTGAATTTATCAGGATTCCCAGAAAGTGAAATCTGGTGTGGGTGTGTGACAGAGCCCAGACCACAGCTTACTCAGCTTGGGCTCTGCTGCTGCCTCAGTTTCCCCTTTCTCCCTGGTAAGACAGTTCTATATTGCAGGTGTTTCTCCTCCTTTAGGAAGGTGGCTGATTAACATAAAGTTCAGAACTCCCATACAGCTTCCCTAATGGCTCACACCTTTGGGGTAGGGTTTGGGCCTGTTCTTATAGTCCTCCTAGCTAGCGCCTGCTCGCTGCAAGCTTGCATTCTCCCAGGCCTGTCACCTGGAAGCTAAGTCTCTCTCTATATAAGCTCACCCACACAAGCATCCCCTTCCACAGAGAGTTACCCACCCTGAGCTCATCCTGCCTTTTATAACTTCCAACAGGCCTGGTTCTGAGTCACATGGTCTCATAGCTCTCTGGACTCATTCTGTGGAGGCAAGCTACACCTGGCACAGGTAAGACTGAGCCCTCACCCTCTTAAAGGGCTGGCTCCATTTATGGCAGAGCCCAGTACAATGCCTTTTTAAAAATGATTTGTTTTCCTGTTGTTATTTCAGGGGAAGCCCAGTGGGGGTGAACTTCAAAGGCTTCTGAGTTCCAATCTGATTCAGAGAAGTCTGATCATTCTCTGAAGATTATATGAACTAGCCACACCCTTCGTGTGTGCAAAATTGAGCAAGAAATCTCTCGGGAACAGGCATTCCTGTGAAACAGCCACTTCCAGTCTCAGCTTGAGCCAACATATGGATGCTTCTCCTACTGGGTGCAGAACTACAAAGACACACTTCCTAGAGTAGGAGGCATCATATTCACAGGGGCATTTCAGAACATTGCAGAAGGGTTGATTAAGTTTGGTCCTAAAATAGGTGAAGATCCAAGGTGGGCTGCATATTTTCCAAGCCTTGTACCCACCCACAATGCCTGCACGGATACATAGTTCTTCTGACAGTACTTTGGCATATAGTCTCCTACCAAAGCTGAAAGACTTGCCTGGGTAGCTGCCCTTAGGGCAGCCATATAAGAACCTATGTTCCCCTGCACTGTGCAGCACAGAAGGCTGTTGAAAAAACCACGGCATTTCCACTGAGTATTCCCTGCTCCACACAGCAGAGAGACCTGGTAGGGAATCAGGGTGTGACCAGAGAACAGAGGCAGGGAGCCACAGACACCCTTTTTCCACAGAATGTCCCCTCTGTTCCATCACCCCACAGCCATGTGCAGAAGAGTGATTGAATGAATACCCCAGGTGTTGAGGTCATTCAGGGTCAGAGCAGTAATCAGGATCACCCCCTCTGCTGCTGGTGCCGAGTGCATTGATTTAGCCTGCTCTTCCAGTCCTGTGACTCTCAATTTAAGGATCTATGAGCTATTAGTTTCTGCCTGGGAGAGGCTCAAATACCAACAAGAGGGAATCATTGCAATCAACAGCCCAGCTGTCCAGGAGAAGCTTACACATGCTGCATGGCTTTAAAGCAGAGTTATCAGCATCTCACCATCATAAATACTAGCTTGAGTCCTGAAATGTGTGTGTAACTGGGGCCAGATCCTCAAGGTGGTGTGGCAGGAAATCAGCTGGCACTGAGTCAGGATCTGACTCCAATTCCTTACAGATGGAGCTATGCAGACACCTTGTGCAAAAATAAATAAATAAATAAATAAAATCCTTTGCACCCCAGATCTTGCTGCAGTGGATAGTGAGAGGGATGGGGGCCCGGCCCACTCTCAGGGACTCCATTGTCACTCCACTGACTTCCGTGGGATTTATTTAGCCAGGAGGAGTGGAATTTGGCCCAAGGGCTGGGATCAGCTGTAAACAAACAACAGGTCAAAACAGCTGCCCAGGAAAATGAAGCAGGGCATGAAAGTCACTGCTCCAGCCGCTCAACCATAGAACCTAATTATTTCACTTTAAGCCAATTAGAGCCTTTTGTTGTTGTTGTTGTTTTGGGTATTTAGGCACCTAACGCTGCAGACAGGCACCTCTCTCCTAGTGAAACCAAAGGGAGTTAGGTACCTAGGCATTTTTGAAAATTCCACCAGGGCTCAGCTGCATCTTTAGGCACTTATGCCCAGATCCACAAAGGTCTTTAGGCATTTCAATCAGTGGAAGTTAGGTGCCCAAAGACCTTTGCGGACCTGGCCCCAAACACCTTTGAAAATCTGGCTCTTAGCCCATGTCACCTTCCTGGCCCAGAGATAATCCTGGAGACACTGCCTGTTGCTTGATGGGGATAGACAAAAACAGCAGCTGCAAGTGAGAAGAGGCTGTAACCCAATGGGTATGAAATGAATGAGCTGAGACGCAGTGAGGAGCAGGCTTCCTAGCACATTAGCCCTTTAATGGCAGTGAACGGGTGGCCCTGCAGAACAACGAAGAGGCTTGGAAAGGTTCCCAGTCAGTTTCTGAGTCATTGGGGGTTTATTTGAGAGAGACCATGCAGCAAGGGGATGAATCTTTATTGTTAGATACGTGCACAGAGATGTCACTCGGCAGATTAACAGAGGGACAGGCAGGGGTGCTGCAATCACACGGCAGCAGCAGGAGGGGTGGGGGACAGATCCTTGCAATCATACGGTAGCAGAGAGACAAAGTCAGATCCTCAGATCACACCACCAGCAGGGGGAAGAACAAAGACAGAAACTGCAGTGGTGTATGCAGCAGGTGATGCAATCTCTGCCGCAGCAGAAGGGGCAGAGGTTGATCCTTCAGTCACAGCAACAGGAAGAGGAGCAGGGCAAAGATGCATCCATGGTGGCGGAGTCGAAAGCTCATCCTGCTCTTATAACAGCATCAGCCTTGTCCCACACTGCTCTTCCCATGGGACACTGCCAGAGGGGGGTTCAGCAGAGTCACTTGAGCTGGAGCAACCTGCATAGTAAAGAGAGGGAGTTTCTGGCAGTGGCTTTTCCTTCTGACACCCCCAGTTTTGATTATCATCTCCCCCAGTCTGAATGAGCAAGTGCAAATATATTGGTTCCTGCTCTAGTGGGAGCAACAGGAGTGACAGGCAAAGGACAGGAGCTGAGATGGCAACTAGTGAGCAATGCATCTCCTTCTCTCTCCCATCACAGCTACTGGTGGCACCTAATCCTCTCTCTGCAATATGAGTCTTATTCCAGCACCAGCTCTGTCTCCCTGTTAATTTCCAGTTTATGAGCCGGCGTTGTAGGAACACAAATTGCCCATGGAGATCGTTTTTTATTAGTATCTTCTGCTTAGTCATCAATCCCCTTCTCTGAGTCTGTGTCAGCTGTAGCCCCTCTGAGGATATCGCAGGCCCAAGCTGCTGGCTATTAAAAAAATACAGGCTAACATTTATACCAGGCTTTTCCTGTAGAGATCCAAAAAGGCCCTGCAAACTTTGCACACTGGGTGAGAGGGGAAACATATTCACTTCCAGGGCCTGATTCTGAGCTAATCTGTGTGAATCAAGAGTAACCCTTGTGTCCAGCCAGCACAAGTGAGAGGAGAATGAGAAGGTGGAAGGGGACAGCTTCGTAGTACCCAGATCCTCTTTATCTAGAGTGACAGAACCTGGTCCCAAGCTGGTGTGACAGGTCGACCTCCATCACCTGGTTAGTAGGCCAAGGAGGGTACAAGATTACTCATTCCCATCATTTCTTATAGCTTCCCCTCCCCCCCACCCCCTTGGATCATCAGTGGTCATCTTGTCCATCTCTATGCCACTCCCCATTCCAACCACCAGGATAATGGGCATGGGCTTGGGAAAAGGAGGCATAATCTGAGCACTGCTGGGGTCCAGAGGTCCTCTTGGGGCCATAGCTAGTGTAGGTTAAAGCAGTCCTGAGGTTGCTCTAAAGTATGCCAGGGATGAGGTCAGCATAGATTGGCCCCAGGATTGGGAGGAGCACCTACTCTCCAGTGGAACCCAGTCCATACAGGATGCAGCTGAAAAGCTGGCCCATGAAGTTTGAATGACCCCAAACCCTCAAAGTGAGACCCTGGGTAGGTCTACACAGACAGTCTGACTGGCTGAATTTCATCTAGTTTTGCATCAAATACTTACAAGAAATTGTATATGGTGTGTTCTGTCCATGAAAAGTGGGCCAAATTTCCTCTGGAAACTCTCCCACCTTCACTCAGAAGATTCACGAACATCAGCCAACTTTTCCAACACTCGCCTTCTGCTACCACCAAGATGCCCAGGTGCCATGCTGCTGAGCAGTCTAAACACTCCTGACTACATGAGACTGGCAGACATTTGTGAAATGAAAACCTGGCACATTTCATTGGCTTTCAAAGGTCATTGCACACTTTTCATATTGTTCCACAAATTAAAAGTGGGGAAAATGGCCAATTCCTTTTCACTCCCATAGGCCACTGGTTTAAAATGTGTGTGTGCAGGAAATCGAATCAAACCTACATAAAGACAAAACCATTGGCTGCTCAACACTCTCATTCTTTCTTTTCCCCTCAGCAGAGTAGTTTTCATTCATTTTCTTAGCTGCTTCTCCATCAATCTGCCTAGCTGGTGTGTAGGGGAGCTGGCCCATTCCTCTGCTGTTGGCACGACATGTTCCCTTCACCTCCTTGTTATTCTCTCCAGCAGCAGCAAGTTGGTATCCCCGTCAGGCACTGCATAGAAAGACATTAAGACAACGGCTGAGATGTGAGCAGATAATTAAGATGACAGGTACATGGCAAAACATTAATCTGATGCTTAAAAAAAAAGACAATAGTAATATTTCTATTTAAATATGGTGCATTGTTCCTTAGGCTGCACAAAGGATTCCACTTTGACTATGAAAACTCAGCTGATTTCTACTGTGGGGGGTAGCTTCAAAAATTGTTCCTTAGCCACTCAATGAGCAAAAGCTACATGGTCTAGTGGACGGAGCACTACCCTGAGAGCCAGGATCTCTGGTGTTCTAATCCTGATTGTAGTATGGACTCTGGCCTGTGGCTTTAGACAGGTCGTTAACCTCTCTGCCTCAGTTTCTCCACAAGTAAAACAGGGATAATCATGGTGTTATGTGACTTCGCAAGCTGATTTTGCAGACCACATTGGAGATGAAAAGTCTTCTTATACGAGCGGGATAGAAAACCCTTTTCAGTTCATCTCCTGCTGGCAGCAACAGAAATTAATTGGGAAAAACAAAGAAGAAAGAAATCCAGGGTGAGATATAAAAATTATCCAGAAAATTCACAGCTTAGAATGTACTATAAATACAAGAGAAAACTCTCTCTTCTTTCTGCCAGTCTAATTCATTCCCCATCCATTGCACAGCCTCTCCCAACCACTTCACCTTTTGGAGTGAAAATGTATCTTCCAATTACTCAGTAACAAGATTATCTCATATATGTCCATAGAAAATTAAATGCTGCAAGAGATAAATGCCCTTTACTTTGGAAGCTCTTTCTTATTATATGCGTAAAGAACCTAGGCACAGTAGGGTCCTGATCCCTGACTGAAGCCTGCAACCATTACCAAAAAAATACTTCTACTAATTCATAGACCAGGTACAAACCAGGAAGTAGCCAGTTCAACGTTCTCCGACTGTCCTGCCAGTGTATGTCTCAGAACCTATGGGACCATCTGGAGCTATCTTCATGCAGCTGATCCTTGGCATTTCTCCAAGGGTGCCCAGTGTGAAGGTGTCACTGCCTTCCCCAATCTAATCTAGTCTAGCCAATCGATTCTATTCCTTCATCCTTTGGGGTAAAAATTTACACTTGACCATATGTCTCAGGATAGATAGATAGATAGATACCTATTCAAATTCCAATACACTGTAGAGTTACCTATGCAGAATTAGAAACAGCACAAAATGAGGCTGGGAGATATTTACGTCAGACAGGAGACTTGGGCCAGAGCAGAAAGCGACAATACAGCATATGAAAGATGAGCTTAGCTGGGAAGTTTTCAGAAGAGGTGGCTAATTCATACATGTGTTCGTGATACTACAAATTCAGTCTGTATCTTTGCAAAGTTTCTTCACGGGGGGAAGTTCTGTCACTGTGGCCGGTCCGGCTTTTGGTATCCCATGGAGGAAGGTGTAGGCCAGGGTTCTGGTTTGTTGCTGAATCAGTGCTAAGATTCAGATTCAACAGCTCCAAAATTTTATGGCAGATGATGTAATAAAAAACTAGCCGAACTGTGGAAGTCTCTTCAGATCATCTGTCTGTGTACGTTTTCTGACAGGTCGGGCCAAAATCTCATGAGCTCAACTATTCGTATGAGAATTTGACTCCATGAGAACGGGAGGAGGGAGGTAGCCCCTTTAGTTACCTAACTTGGAACCAAAGCCTTAGGGACAGTCATAGTTCTGAAAGTTTGACTCAGTACCTCCCCCAGCCCTAAATCTTAAAGGGCGTTGTGTTTAAGATTCTGGTATAAACCCACCTCTCATTTTGTATTACACAAATGGAACACCAAAAGCTGCATTTTATCTCTTCCTGAGATTCCTCCTCTGTAATATTACATGGAGAATGAGCTCTCAACTAATTTTCATTCATCTTCAGCCTTTGATTGTGAGGAATAGGTAGACTGGATTTCACAAAGTGCTTGAAGTTACTTCTACATACCTCACACTCCAGAATTGCCTGGTGTGAAAGCCTGCACCAGACATGACACAGACAATGAGGCTTAAAGATTCGCCTAGGGAAGGTTTTATCTCATCTTCATCACAATGCTTGGAGTACATTTGCTATTTTTAAATGATTAAGTAAATCCTGCCATTATGCCTGCCTTCCCTGGCCTTCATTTTTCCAATTATGTCAATCAGGCCTACAGGAAGATGAGCCATTACCAAATAGTATATAGGCAGCCCTTTAAAAATCCCACATTCTGAGACATGGATTGTATATAATTTCTACCCGTCTCCTGCATAACACATCCTGAAATCACTACCCAGTTTGCCAGTCCCATTAAGCCCAGCAGGTGATGCTGGTGCAGAAAACATGGAGTTCATCTCCTTTCCCCTTAGGCCCTTCTCACAGAAAACATGCAAACGAGAGAGCGCAAAATGCCAGAATATTAATTTAAAAAAAAATCCTACATGGTGACAAGTATCATATGGCTTTGTTCTTACTGTCTAGCCAGCTCTTCAGTCCCAGCTTATCTCCAGTGAACCTTCTGCAAGGCTAGAATAATGCAAGGAACAGTGAGAAAAAAGGAAGGTTTCTCCGACAGATGGTTGGTGCTTTTGGCGCTGTTCCTTTTGCTCAGCTTACAAAGCCAGACAGTGGTGTTCTCCAGGCCTCTTCCCACCAATTAGGGTGTGAAAAAAGGATGCTGAAGAATGGGTTTGAAAGATGTATATACCTATGCATGTTTTCGTCACTCAAGTCACAGTAGTAAAGCATGCTCTGCTATTTTCCTCATTGAATTAAATGAAGGTGCCATCATGCAAAATCTCAGCATCTTTATTGCAGTGGAGTAGAAAGTTCTCATGGAGTCTAGGCTTCAGCCAGGCCTAAATAATGAATGGTCACTTTAAAGAATGCCTGTTGTAGCTAGTGTCTCAAGGGAGGCTTTCCTCTGTGCCCTGACTGGGCTGCTACATAATAACACCTAGCTCTTATCAGCAGTGGATCACAAAGCACTTCACAGAGGAGGCTAGTATCATTATCCCCACTTTGCATATGGGGAAACTGAGGCATGGAGACTTGCCCAGGGTCACCCAGTAGGCCAGTGGCTGAGTAGATCTCCAGAGTCCCAGTGCAGCGCTCTATCCACTAGGCCACTGTGTAAAAGGGTATTTATTAATTATTATTATTATTATTTATTTGTTCTGCAGTAGCATTACAGACAAGGACTCTGTTGTGTCCTAGGCACTGTACACACACAGAACCAAAAGAATACATTCAAAGGCATTTATTAGGGTTTAAAAGTACAGAGGAGAAACACATTGGTATTCACCAGCCAATGACAGTACAGCATTTCTCTCTTAACCTGCCCCATCTTTTATTTATGAATGGAGAGGTTCTATAGGACCCAGCAATAACCAATCCTGGCTGTGCAACCTTAATTCAACCCCCTTGTGCATCTATATTATGATACGGTCTCTAATTCCAGGATCGTATACTATTTTTTCCATAAGCAACCTTAATTCTGACATTTCCTAACTTTTGAGTGCTTGACCTTGCAACCCTAATAATGTTCTTTTAACATAGTTTGTGTGTGTGTGTGTCTGTGTGTGTTTCTAAATTAGCCCTTGCAGCATCATTGCTCTGTTCCATTAATGACACCCACAAAGGGGCGCTGGATTCTCTGCTGATGCACCTCCCAGCTGATGTCCCTGTGGACATGCTCAGGGTGTTGTTATATACAGCGCAGTAAGTGGCTGTGTTGAGTATATTGAAGATTAACGTTCAGTGTCTTACTAACTTCTGGCAGAATCGCAGGTGGAGGTAGGATAACAAAGTAAATCCTAGAGAAAGTTGAGCTGTCTTTCAAAAGATGTGTGCTTTCAGCAATTTACAGGGGTCAGCTTGCTCTTGAGAGACTGCACAGTAAATTACTTGGGTGGTCTTCTCTACTTGTAATGCAAGACATGCAAGGGGATCACAGGGATACAAATACATTTTTATATTTCTTTGCTGCTAGAGTTATTTCTGCATCTCCAGGGTTTCAGTTTAAAGCCCAGCCCCTGAGGTGAAAAGAGGAGGGCGAAAGTATGCAGTCCGGGCCAATCTACTCCTCAAACAAAATCCTGGGTAAAGTTAAGTTTGTTCAAGTATAAATCTCCCTGACATCATCACTTAACATCAGAGAAAGCAGCAGATAAGCCATCCTTCACTCATATACCTTACTGTCCAAACTTCTTGCTACAGTACCCTACCTCTCTTTGCCATAAAATCTCCCTTGCACTTCTGACAGATAACCAGCCGCAATGCACACAGCCAATCCATTCAAATCACACTGAAACATGCAGCCTTTACTTCACTCTACTTTTTCATGTGAAAACAACACTTTATACACTTTTCCGGCATACACATCTCTAGAGAATAGACCTTAATTTGTTCATTGATATTTGTCTACTAATCAGATATTGATATTATATGATGAGCATCTGTCATTTCCAATGTGAATGCTGTTCTTTTCTCCTATTGTCTGTGTTTTCCTCCAGACATTCTAATCTATATGCATTACAAGGTCATTGATTCTGATTCTTTAAAAAGTGAAACTCCTCTGTTACATAATTTGTTTCAAGAAAGCTACCCCTGTATTTGAACCTCCATTAAAGCGGACACCCTTAAAAAGATCAGCTGTGTTATAGAGTTCTTATCTATTCCAATGATATGCCTTATTCCTAAAATGGGGATACCCCTAGGGTCAGTCAGATCTTTAGAAGAAAGATGAGTATGTCCACTATATGTGAAGCTCAGTCTTGTCTTTGCTAAGGTCCACACTGAATGGCATCATGGAAGTGAACTATATAACATTCCCACGTCAGACCCATTGCTGTCATAGAATCATGGATTACTAGGGATCTCAGGAGGTTATCTACTCCAACCCCCTGCTCAAAGCAGGACCAATCCCCAACTAAATCCCCAAGGACTGAACCCACAACCTTGGGTTTAGGAGGCCAATGCTCAAATCACTGAACTATCCCTCCCCCGTCTTTGTGCTGCTGTAATTTGGAAGTGAGAGGCAGGATCTTTACCCAGATTTGCACCCCTAAATGACTTCTGAGCACAAAAATTCAGGGGTAAATACCAAAGGGCCAGATTCAGCCACTCTTACTCACAGGGAGTACTGTGTTACTACTTGAGCAGTCCCATGGAATTCAGCGTCAATCTGATTTCAAAGGAACTACTCCCAGATTAAAACCGCTCAGTGCAAAGGTGGCAGAATCTGGTTCTAAAGGTGTGATGGAGCAAGTTCATTTTTAGAGGTAACGTTTAAACTGTAGCCCTCAGGAACTCCCCAAAACAACTTAATTCCCTAAAAGGAGAAGGAAACCTTCACATAGCAGGGTCACGTTTTCAGCATCGTGATAAGCATTTGCCCTCACTAAACACTGAGTAGTCGGGTATATGCCAATATCTGAATCTTCAGAGACCAGATTCTGATTCTTCCGGGTCAGCTTTGCTACAATTAAGCACCAATTAACCCAAATACCCACTGTAAGAAAAGCCTTCTTTATGTAGCAAAATACATTCTATGCCTTTGCTGAAAGACAAAAGCCATCCAGCTGATCATTACCAAAACACTGTACCATTGTATATGTTTTTCGGATTCCACATTGCTATGTTATCTGCACTTGCAGTTGCTAGGTTACCTGGATATTTAATGAAATTATAGCAGTGCAAAAAAATTTGCCAAAGACAAGCCCACAGTGGCAGAATTTACTAGAGGGAAAGCACGACATTTCACATGGTTACGTGTGCTTTCATTCAAGTTTCACACCAAGGCAGTGTTATGTAGCAATTAAAGCAGGGGAATGGAATTCAGGACTCCTGGGTTCTCTTCTTAAGTCTGGCATAGCCCTGGGTAAGCCACTTACCCATTGTGTTTCTCACTTGCCCCATCTGTAAAATGGGAGTAAATAAATGAGTAGGTCAGATCATTTGGCAAGTACTTGGAGCACGTTAGCCCAGCTAACTGGCCTCCATAGGTGCATCTTTCTGCAGGAATTCAAGTGAATTACCCCCTGCAAGACAGGAATACATTGAAGTGACCACAAAACTAAGACTCAGCCTAAATGTATGGCAGTGAACACCATCTTTCAGATTCCATATGATTTCCATTAGAGACTCCATTTTCCAGTCCTTCCTTCCTCCCTTCCCCCCCCCTCCCAAAAAAAATCACCCTTCAAGCCTAGAAACTTTCAATATGTGGGGATGCCACAAAAGATGCACTGAGAACTTGGCTGGAGCAGGGTAATGGAGAGAGATAGGCTGGGGCAACTTTCACAAGGCAAGGGCTGCGTGAGATTTAACACCGTTTTGAAAGTGCATTGCAAGATCCTTACAAGGAGAGAACTGAATTTCAAAGGAGGCAGTGTTTGAGCACAGAGAAAGGGCTCCATTTCGAACTCTGCCCATCAGCTCTTCAGTGGAGAATACAGTGCAAAAGAGCCAGTCTTTGCCCTGACTTACATTCCGTGGAAATTCATGGATTCCCGGCTGTTCCCTGGGGGAGGCGCTGCTGAGCTTTGATTTAATGACGGAGGCCTCTCAACCCTACTATAGCCGGGTCGGTTCTGACCAATGTATAAAGTGAAATGTTTGTAATGAAATCACACAAAACTAGAGGCAGACCCTGTTCATTGACCTGTAACCATACAATGTCTCAGTATAATTTCTTGGCATATGAAAATCATGTGATCTTCACGTTTTCCATCTACAACTAGAGATGAGCAAAGGAGACTGAAGACGCAGTAGCATGGACGCTGGCATGAGCTTCACAAGCCCGTCTGGAGCCCGCCCGAATATGTACTGCCACATCTTCACGGCTGTGTTAGCTGCATTAAAGCTCATGTGGGTGGCCTGCCTAAGCTGCAATCACAGCTCCGATGCTCTTTGGGTTTGGGGCCTTCTTTTTGTTCTGTGTTTACACAGTGCCGAGCACACTGGGATCCTGCTCCAGGACTGGGCCTCCTGGGCAGGAAGGCAATAGAAATAAACACTATTAATAGTATTAACTACTGCTACTACTAAGTAGACATACTGGTTTCAACGGCATTTTGCAGTGAGATTTTGTGAAGAGGGTCCATGAAGAGTCAGTCTAGATGATCATAATGGTCCCTTCTGACCTTAAAGTCTATGAGAGAAACCAGAGCTAATGCTGAACTGAGCCATTGCAAAGGGACGGGCTGAGCGTCAGACAGCTGTCCCACTCCGCTGGGTAACCTGGCTGCATAAACGTGGAGCTGAAAGCACAATGGCATAATCCCAAGGTTGAAAACAGTCGAACACCTTGGTGGGAGCCAGCGAAAGAGAAGCGCGTCTCTGCGGGAAGGCGGTCGTCTACAATCTGCACTCAAAAATCACTTTACATTTAGGTGGGAGGGGAGGCGCGAGCTTCTTCCCCTCAACAAGAGGGTTGTTATTTCCTTGCTGGAAAGCTGCTCCTCTCTGCAGCTGCCCCAACCTAACAAGGAGAAGTGGAACAGAACCAAACGCTTGGAGGACTCTCCAAACTCCGCTAAGCCAGGAGGAGACAGCTGGAGCTCTTTTCCGCTGCGTTTCTGAAAAGCCAGGCATAGCAGCTGTCCACTCTCCAACTGGAACACAGGGCTGCGCTGTGCAGTGGAGAGCTCTTGAGAGCAAGCAGTACAACTCGGTATTGCTGGAAATGTTTACTGCTGCTCCAGAAGCCGGCAATAAAACACACTCTGCTATAAAATGAGTATTAATAGCACTGGAACAAGCATGCACAGCAGTGATTTCCAACCTCTTCCCTCCCTAAATTCAGTGGGTTTGTCCTCCTGCAACCCAAGATAGGGGTTTTTTCTCCCAGCAGGCTCCCACCTCTCTGACGAGGGGCTTAGCATCATGATTTCTCCCCTCCCTCTAGGCCAAATCCCACATCCCCAGCCCCACAGCACCCATTTCCCACTGCTTAGATTCTACACTGGGTGCAGTAAAATACGGATCCTATCTCTGCCCCTTTGCATTCCTTCTTGACTGGATGCTTTTAACCTGCTGCAAAGGCCTGGGGGAAAGTATTTACAAAGTCATGTTTGAAAGGTCGTCCATAATTCCATAACAATTATGCAGACATTACAAGAACGGCTGAGGAACGTTACAGACGCGGTGATTAACGAAAGGCACATATTAGACATGCGCCACATGCCCTTTCAGTATCTGAGCGTGCTAGTGTTTTACCAGCCATGCAGCACACAGAGAGGGTTTGCTGCATGGATAGAATTATCCGGGCTGTGCTGAGGGGTTTTGGGGCTGGGGCAGGTCACGGCTACACTTGTGCCACTGCCACAGGGGCATCAGAGCCCAGAAGGGCTGCACGGGGGTGCTACAAGTGCTAGTGCCTGTGCAAGAGGAGACGTCCCTGCAGAGCCTCGAACGCCAGCCAACTCTGACCGAGTTCCCTGGTGTTCTGGCTGCTTGCCTTGCAAAGAAACGCATTTTAAACTGGACCCCTTGTAGCGATGCGGCGACTCACCGGCACGGCGCCTCCTGCTGTGGTCCTGGGAATTAGCTTTTCCAGCCTTCGGAGCGCCCTCTGCAGGCCGGAGTCCCACTCACCACAGGCCTCATGTTCCTCCCGGACCACGGTGCCCCCTGGCAGTACTCCCACAGATATGGGTCTCCCCTCCCCAGGGACCCCCCCAACCTCGTATCCCACCTCACCTCAGTATATGGCTACTGCCAGTCAGCATCTAGCCCCCGCTCACAGACTGCAATGTACACACCATTCATCGCCGGCAAAGGGGGGGTTGGACCTGCTGCCTTTGCCTACCCCACGCTACCCCCTGTAGCCCCAGTAACTGTCGTGGCCTTTAGCAAGGCCTGCAGCCTGGGGGCTCTCCAGGCTGGAGCTCCCCAGCTCCTCTAGCCTTTCCCCAGCCCTGCGCCACTGTAGGTACCTTCCTCAGCTTCTAGGCAGCCAGGCCCTTCTCCCTCAAGAGAGTGGCCTTAGCTCCTGGCTTCCCTGGCCTTTATAAGGCCAGCGATGGTCTGATTGGGGTGTGGCCCCAGCTGTGGCTGTTTCCCCAATCCGCTGAGGCTTGCTGTTCTCCCTCGCAGCAGCCCTCACACAGCCTCAGCCCTCTCCCAGGGCTGATTTCAAGCCCTTCTAGGCAGGAGCGGGTGACCACCCCGGTACACCCCTGCATCAGTATGCTGCCTCCCAATGCCTCGGCGTGAAACAAGGACCTTCAACACTTCTATCCCCAGATGTAAAAAAGTAACTCCATTCGGTGCTAGAAGTAGTAGGCTATTATCCTCCTTGGATCAGTAACCGGAGAGAGACAAGACACACTGTACAAGCATGTTACACAGCATACGAGTTTGATACGTCAACTGTGGTGGCCTCAGTGCCCATGGAAGTGAGGGAGCCATTCCACAGCACGTCCCTAGACCCAGGTATAGCACAGCAGGTGTGCTGAAGCTCAGTAAACAGCTCAGCCTTTGCACTTCAGCCCTGACCGGACACCATTTTGTATCCCAGTCCCAGCCCTCTCCACCGAAGGGAACACCAGTTCCTGAATTATGCAGTGCCCTTTTGATGCGCTCAAAGAGAGATGAAGATGACCAAGATGACTTCTACGTATGACCATGAGTCATCTTTGAACCTAGGACTCAGCCAGCAAAAAGCCAGACCCTTGACTCATTGTGTTAACCACCCTGCATCCCCAAGGGTGTTACAGGTTTAGAATCTGCCACCCCCAACTTTTTTCCCCCCTCGTTAACTTCAGATTTGGCTTCTTTATGAGTAACTGAATCTCACACAGTAGTAATTCACATATTTCTGCGCTCTCTTCTAAAGTCCTATGCTTTAGCAAGATCAGTTCGCCTGTCCCAAGGTTACTCATTAAAAAATGTATTCATTTGGCTTTGGGCTGAATATTCAGCTAGCCTGCTGGGTGCATTTCATCCTCTGAAGGTAATGTGCTGCTGTCTCAGGGAGATCTACTAATATTTCAGCTGAAAGACTTTTTAATTTCTGGAGAGGATTGTTTTCCCCAGGCAGTCCTTTGGGATCCTCCTGACCCGTTTTATCTGAGTTCCTGTTCTTTTTGTCTCTCTCTGCAGTAGGTGTTTCCTGAAATAACATAGTAGATCAATCCTGACCCATTATGCACACTGCACATTTTTAGGCATGCTTATAAATATTGCATTTGTGATACTGTTCAACCCTGTTTGCAAGAAAAGTTTCAGAAACTTCTAACATAGATAAATAGGGAAGATCTTTGTTAGGGACAATGGGGGGTCGGGGGAGAGGACAAGTCAATCTGTGGGAACTGGAACCCCCAATTTGAGTAAGAAGGAGTTTGGGTTAAGCAGCAGTAGGATGAAAGGACTGTACATACAGACACCAGATGCATGTTCCTTTTATGCTTTCCAGTACACGGCACATTGGCTATGTCCCCATATGCCATCACTGGAATGCAGACATCTTCGTTTGTGCAAGGCTTGTGCATGAGTCAATGCCTTGTAAGGAGGCTCAGCTCCCGCTCAGTGTAGCACACGTTAAAGGCAGTGTGCCCTGTCCACACTCACCTTTTGGAATGTGCTAGCTTTTGTTAGCTTCACCCCCTATAAGGCCACTCTTGGCCACTATGGCAAAGCTCTTTATGCACAGCGCAATGCAACTCCCATTACAGTCAATGAGAGTCTTTTCACTGATTGCAAGGAAAGCTGGATCAGGCCCCTGCCGCCTGCAGCTTTGACACATATCATAAGATAAGAACAGCCAAACCGGATCAGCGCAATGGTCCTTCCAGCCCAGTATCCTGTCTCTGAGAGTGGCCAGTGCCAGATACTTACAGGGAATGACCAGAACAGGGCAATTGTCAAGCTGACAACTGCCAGCTTCTGGCAGTCAGAGATTATGGGGTAGTCAGAGCATGGGTTGCATCCCTGACTCTCTTGGCTAATGGCCATTGAGGGACCTACCCTCCAAGTCTTAAAGCCCAAGTCAGCTGTTCTGCTTTTCATGTGTTTGTTGGCATCATGAGAAGAAAATCTTATAGGCAACTCACTGCAATGGTCCAGCTAACAGTCCCAAACCTCCTGGCTGACCACTAATGGATCCACCACCAACCCCATGAACAGGATCTGGATCGGTTGAGGGCACTTCTCTTGTTTTGTTTCCCATGGAATGTGCTTCCAGCCAGGTACCGTAGAACACAACTGTGTGTTTCCCTGGCCCCTATACAATGTTGCTCTGTGTTGGGGGGTGGGAATATTTTCTTCTGCCATCATGTTATATGTTTTCCTCCCGTTTCCATACATCGGCATTCACTACACAGCTGGCACTCAGATCCAGGGCACAGCTGCCAGCAGCTGAAGAGCACTCTGCCATTTTGGTTGCTGCTGTTCACCTAAATGCCTCTGATGCCTTAAATGAGGGGATTGCATAAAAAGTATAGCACCATGTTGGATCTTTTACTGTGCAAGCTGACCAGAGAAAGTCACCGGGACAATAAGTCTATTCCAATAAAAGCTCTACTTTTATTCTTAAAGTCCCTTTAAAAAGTAGTTCTCAGTCCATTAAAAGCCTCTTGAAGTTCCAAGCTGATGGAGGGATGGCCCTAAAAGCCTCCCCTCACCCTCTACTATTTCAGGGCCATGGCTAAAAACTCTTTATTGAATTTCTTGCATGTGGCTATTGAGAGACGATAAATGGAGAGTGTTATTGTCAAGCTACACTGCAATTGCATTTAACTTGGGAAGTTAATTAAAATGAATTCCCCAGAAATTGCCTGCTTGTGCACCTGCACACAGAGAGATGGTTCATGCCTTGTGTTCTATGCCCAGCTCTGCCATTGAATCAGTGACCCGGAGAAGGTCACTTACCCCCTCTGCAGCTGGCTTTCCCAGTCTGTAATATCCAGATATGAAATACTTCCCTGCTCCTCGAGGGTATTGTGAGGTTTCACTGACAGTTGTACAAGGTCCTTGATAATAGAAAAGGATTTTTATTGTTATTGCAACATTGAATTTCCTCTGTAGCATAGAGTGAGGGTCACTTGCTGGGATCAGCTGGGTACACCTCACATAATTAACTCCCTATCATTTCAGTGACCTCAGGCAGTGGGGCACCTCAGTTCCTCCTATTCTCTGCCTGTGGCACAAAATAGTTTGGTCTCCTGTGAGTGGTAGTGTTTTGGTCTAATTTCAGTTGCTGGGTTTATCATGGGGTGTTGGGTGGTGTCAGTGACCTGTGATGGACAAGAGTCCCAACTAGATATTTTGGTGGTCCCTTCTGGCCTTAAACTCTATGACTCTCTGAGCTCCTATGTCAAGTACAAGATCTGACAGTGGGTCCGGGGGAAAGGAATTTTTGAATTGCACGTGGCACAAACATTCAACTAGAATGTCATCAGCTCAACAAGAAAGGAAGAGGCTGCCAACAGTGTTGGGGTAACTGAGTCTCTCACCCACTCTGTGGTCTGCTCAAAGGATGACCTCTTAGGTCACAGGCCTACCATACTCTCTTGGCAGTCCCTCTCCCCCTGAACAGGTTTTGGCTGCAGCCCCCTGTCATTCACTGTGATTATCTCAGCAGGTCTGACCTTAGCTAAGATCCTGCAGTTCCACTCTCTCACAGGGACTAAGACTGTGATTTACCAGAGACCAGGCAGCCTTACACAGAGCACAGTAAATTTATTTTAGGACAAAAGCATTACAGAGAAAACAGATCATAAAACAATCAAAGATCTAAATGCACACTTAAGCTTACCAGAGGTACCGCATCTTTCCTTTGGAGAATCTGGCAGGATCCTGTCCTTCAAACCCTTCAGCAGGGTTGGCCAAAGATTCTTGTCCATTTGTTAGATCAAAATGAGGTCCTTCCAGTCATCCCGGCTGAGTCAAAGGCCAGGTATCTGCATAACCAGCAGTGGGAATTTGCATTAACAATTTCTTAGTGATTCCAGATACCACAGGAAACCCACCCAACACCCAGGAGCACAAAATACATATAACACATAATGATACAAAGATCTACGAATGTTCTAGGAGCCCACATCCACTGGCACATCTCAATATAATCATCTTCGATGTTTTCAGGTTCCAAGGTCCGTCTCAGGAAAATGCAGATAACATTTACAAAGTTGATACAATAGTCACAAAGATATGACTGTGTTCATCATCTCTGTCACAGGAACTTCTAGGAGCAGACCACCCACCCAGCCAGGCTGTGGAAGGAGTGACTCAGCCAGCGATAGCCAAGTGACAACACTCTCATCTAATAAATGCATTGCTTATCATTACAACAAATCCTTATTGGTTGATCATACCTTCAGGGCATGAGATAGTTACTAGCAACTCCTCAGTAGAGCTGGGTGAAAATCTTTAGGCAAATAGTTAATTAACCAACATTTTTCAGGGCACCAAAACTATTCTCAAATTCAAGTTGAATTTGGTGAATAGTTTTGGCCCAAAAAAAAATAAATGGGGAAAATATTGGAAAAAAAGTTGAAATGGTTCATTTCAGTCATTTCAAAATGAAACTTTTGGACTCTGCATTTTAAAGCAGCATTTCATTTAGAAATGTAGTGAATTGAAAACAAACAAACAAAAGGTTCAAAAACAGCCAGCACTGACCTAAAACAAAATTAAAAACAGAAAAAAATTGTTTGACTCGAATAAAATGTGTCATTTGACCCCAAGAAAACATTTTTCATTGGTTTCATTTTGGCAAGAAAAATTGAAAAAATTCAGTTTTGGTTCAAACTGAACTGGTTTTTTTCCTGGATTTTTTGGTTCGTCACCCAAACTGGAAAACAAATTATTCCTTCAGCTCTATTCCTGAGAGTAGGGTGACCAGACAGCAAGTGTGAAAAATGGGGGCAGGAGGTGGAGGGTAATAGGAACCTATATAAGAAAAAGACCCAAAAATTGGGACTGTCCCTATAAAATTGGGATATCTGGTCACCCTACCTGAGAGACTCTGGCTTTACAAAATAACTCCTCTGTGTGTCACCTGCAGCATGATGTCGTGTTATTTTAAATGAGTATTAAAATATGTTTACAAATCCTTTTAGCAAGAGTATAGCAATATAAACATAGGGAAAGTTAATGGTCCAGATCCTTTGCTGGCGTGACTCGCAGTAGCCCCATATGTTTTCCTTGAAGAGTTTGAGGCTCTCTGATCTCCTGGGGGATACTGCAAGGAATGCAAAGACTCAGTCAACATCCATCTCTATCAGCTGAGCAGCTCACAGCTAGGGAATGGTCCTTTGATGAGCGCTATCTGTGCAGAACTGTTTTTGAACCAGATCTTTAATCGGGGACTCAGATTGGTTTTGCTTTTGCAAACCCCACTATCAAATAAAATCAAAGGGACCTCTAAGCAGATTTTGTATTTTGTTTGGTTTTTCTTTCTCAAACACAAACATCAAAAAAAAAAGGATTAAGGGGAGGAAATGACCCCCTTGCAAAACACATGCAATCTGGAATAAGCCACCAAATGGGAACTGATAGTGTTCCATTCCGGTCAATAGGTGCATGCGTGGCATATCAGTCCACACGGCACTGCTGGACCAAGTAGGGGGCAATTGCCTAGGCATGTCTGATGATATGTTTCTTTGAATACACAAACGCAGTCCTCGAGGTCACTGTCAGCAAATGGCTACATGAGATGAGAAGCAAACCAAACAAACACCTTGTCATTCTGAACACGTCTCCCTGCAAGCTGCTGCTCACTGGCTTTTATTCATCCCATGGATCACTATGTTTGGACAGCTGGGAAGCTCAGACCCTTCTGCCCACAAGCCCCTTGAGCTTTGCTGCTGAGAAGTCGGTTCTACGGCGGCAGCCAGGGCCGGCTCCAGGCACCAGCATTCCAAGCTGGTGCTTGGGGCAGCAATCTGCAAGGGGCGGCAGTCCCTGTTGTTTTGCCCCCAAGCAGCACGCTGAATTGCCGCCGTGGACGGCGGGAGCAGTCCGTGTGCGTTAGGGCAGCACGCGCGCTTCCGCGGTGGTGGCAATTCTGCAGCAGCTTCTAAGTTTAGCTGTCCGCTGCGGCTTCAGCTAAACATAGAAGCTGCCACCGAATTGCCACCTCCGTGGAAACGTGCCTGCCGCCCTAATAGCGCACGGACTGACCCCGCCGCCTGTGGCGGCAATTCAGTGCGCTGCTTGGGGCAGCGAAAACTGTAGAGCCGGCCCTGGCGGCAGCGCTAGCGTTGCTGAAATATGGAACCAGCAGCAACTTTAGCAATGCTGGGAGATAAGAATCCTGCCTCCCTGCTAAGGAAAATGCCAAACCCAGCCCTTCTCTGGCCTTTGCGTATACGGTGGCCATGCACAGTACATCTGGTTCTGTCATGTTTGTATTTAGGTTAACTCAATAGCAGCGAGAGCTCATTGGGTGGAGAACAGCAATGTGGATAATACCAGGCCTATCTCCTGAAGCTGGGCCAACTCGCATTTTTTTCACCGTTCCATCCAAATTCCGTTCTTCAAAAGGTGCTTCCCAGCAGTCAGGCCAGATCCTCAGCTGGTGTTAATCGGCATAGCTCCATAGGAATCTGACCCATCACAGTTCCAGGGAGAAAACTTATTTCTATAATAAACAATCCAAAGGAAATTCATTCATCCAAAGAGACTGGGAAATAGTCACCTTACCCACACCTCAAAAGCAGTGACACAAGAATCACATGGGAAGGCTGGCTAGCTCGGGGAACTATTAATGAGATCTGGAGATTTTCACCTCTAGGTTGCTGCTTTAATTCCAGCCCTGTTGAGCTTTCACTAAAAGTTATTATCCAACAGCTGCAGAGTTGTTTATCTGAAAAGAGATGGTTGGTTGTAGTGCCGTTCCTAGTGGGCAGGTGTGTTCACTCTGCTCGGAATCCTTTGTGGATAATCTCCGTGCAGAGGCCAAGGTTTAAATGGATTGGGTTGTAGAGGAGGAATTTCCCACTGGCCCCAAGGGTTGATCTCTCCAGTTCAGGACTGGGGCTTATTGGCAGTGACATGGAAGAATCCTAAACTGCTACTGCCCAGTGCTGTACTTGTGTTGTGAATAAGCAGAACACTTCAGTCCCCAGAGCTGTCAGTCCAACACTAAATGCACTAGCTAACAAAGAGAACCCGACATTTTTTTTTAATGAAAAGTTGCACAGAAAAGGTTGAGTTTTTCAAAATATTTTATTTCTGAACATTTTTGTAACACTTTTCAGTGTAATTTTTGTATCCAAAATGAATATCAAAGCCAGCAGTGAAAAACATTTCATTTCCTGAAGATAAATAAAATAACATTGTTATAAATTAAAAAATGCAACTACTATTTCAATAATGGCTTTGATATACATTTAGTTTGAACAGAATTCACCAAAAATATTAAATAAAGGAAAAACGGGTCTACCTGGAAACCTAGAAATGGAAACAATTTGAAATTTCAAAATTGTGTGTGATTTTATTATTCTTATTTTTCAACTAGCTCTCTATCCATGTACTGCACAAAGTACATAACTTACACACACATCATCAGTCGGAAAGTTGGTACATGCTGCCAATCTGTCATAAATCTTACCTCAAATAGCACAAAATAAATGAAGTTCAAAGAATTATGGAAAATGTAGCTCTGCACTTCGGGAGACAGCAAAACTCTGACAAGGGACATCAAGTTACCCAGGTTTACTTTTTTCTATTACATTTATGTAGCACAAAATTTCTGATAGTAGTTGGTGCTCCCTGGGCTTCCACACCTGCCTGCCAATCTCAAGCCACATTTTTTGTGTGCGTTAGAAATTAAGTTTGAATAGAAAACTTCCAAGTGGAAAACAAGATCCTTTTTCCTACGGACATTTCTTTTTTCTTGTTTTGCTAATTTAAGACAAATGAATATACGGAGTTTTATCACCTGGGCCCTGATTTTCCCAAGCTCGCTTGTGGTTATTGTTGGCCAGATAATTACAGGCAGCTCAGATGAAGAGACGTCTCAAAGGAAAATGAAAAAATAGTTTAAAATAACAGATAAAAGCAAAGAGGGTCTCAAACACATACACAACCCAACCTCCTCAGCAAAGATTTTAAAGGCTCTGAAAGTTAACTCTGTACTGACAGCCAAACAGTAGTGGCCAAGGCTGTCGATTAATAATCATGGAGAATTTTTTCTTAAGTATCTGCATTGTGAGATCCATAGTGTAACTCTGAGAGAACTATGCCCTTAAATATAATATAGTCATACCAGACGGAGAACTGAAAAACTGCCCAGTTTTAGTACATGGCTGCTATTCCACCAGCCATTTTGAGATTCCCTCCATTTTCCCTCTTTGGGCAGGGGGGTATCTAGAGATCCCACTACTGGTACCAAATATGAACAGCCAGAGTCCCAACCCCACTAGTGGTGTGAGCAAAAACTCATCCCATCCCGGGGTTTTCTTAGTCTCCATTTAAGAATAATTGAATGTAAAGGAGATCTTGAGATTTCTAAGGGTTCCCCCCGCAAGACCTATTGTCTCTCCCCTTAGTTCCTCTTTCCCCCTTTCACAGCCCAGCTAATCAGACGCACCTGGCTTTACTGACAGCACCGAGTTAGTGGTGGTAACTAGAACAGTGATGCCCCTGCTGTCTGGGTCCAACCACTGCCAGCCCATCACATTGTTCCTTCATGTTAAAAATAGGGTCGTATGGTAAGTTCCTTAGAAAGAGGGGACACTTTAGGGACCTGTCTCCTGAATGTACTGCAACACGAGATGCATACCCAAGCACTAGGAATGTAAAATGTGAATCAGTTACAAATGCTGCATGCTTTGACGCCATCGGTAGCTAAACAAGACTAGGCAGAATTCTAAGCTACTGGCAGCATATTACTTTATGGACAGCATATTGTTATGGAAGGTAAATAGATCTGCCATCTCACTAGGATCCCTGTATGAGCTATACCCAAGAGTAACCCACTGGCAGTGAAAACACGGTATGTTCAGAAAACTTCGATCAGCACACAACATAAATATCTTTTTCAGGCTTACTGAAACAAAGCCTCGTTATACACTAATGAATGAAGAGGCAGCTCTGGTCATGCCTTCCCAGTTAGGGGCCAGTGCCTGAAGTCCTTTTTCCATCAATACTCCCACTGGTTTTGTTTAGAACTACAGGATCTGGCTCTGAAGAATGTTCAGACCGTACTTCTGAGTGCTTTCCATCTATTACAGCAGAGTGAATGATGACACACAAAAGCTGCCCATTTGGAAGAGAAAAGCACCCAGGAATGTAATGCACTGGTTTTGGCAGACACATATTTATCTAAAGAGAGACTGATCCTAACACAGAGGAGATTTCATTTTCTTTCAGCATGTTGAGTGAAGGTGAAATTAAATAATACAAGCAACAGAAAGAGAGAAGCAAAGGGAGGGTTTCGAGCCTTTGAGAGGCCGGTCCCTTTTTCTTTGCCAGGGATGATGAAAGGCTTACATGAGCCTTCACATGTTACTATCACTAGGTTTCTGCAGCTCCTTATCAAAAATGGCCCTGCTCCTGATACAATCAATCCCATATGTTTTATAATGCTGCTCAGAGAGTGGTTTGTTTCACCACTAATAGGGCTGAGGAAATGTTCTGGGGAACTAATCCCAACTAAGTCCAAATAAGTGTGTTTCAGATGGAAGCTAATATGGATCAGCTTTGGATTTGCTGTTTCAGCCGTTCCCCCAAGTCAGTCATTACAGGGAAAAATGCTTTATGCTAAGGGTTGCCAGGCAAAAGGAATCACTGAACTCTGCAGAGCAGCCAGCTGTGTTCACTTTCATGGGACCGCTCCGCAGAGCATCTTGGTGGTACCTTGATCTCTCCTGTTCTCTATTTGTGGCACACAACTCTTCAGTCTAATGCACGTTATTGGGCTCAGTACGGGGTATCTGGGTGAAATTTAATGGCTTGTGATTGCAGGAGGTCAGACTTCATGATCCCTTCTGACCTTAAACTCTATGAAATGATGCAGAGGGGCTGAAAAAGGATGTGGGTCCTGATGCTGCAATCATTGAAATCAATGGACATATTAGCATTGATTTCTGTGGGTGCTGGGTTGAGCCCATGGACCCCAATTCAGCAAAAAGTTTAAACACGTGCTTAAATCCCTCCGTACCTAGCAAAGAACTTGAATGAGATTTAACCATGTGCTTAAAATTAAGCAGGAGCTTGAACACTCTGCTGCATATGGATGGGCTGAGGGTCTAGCCCATAGCTGGCAAACTGCACAGTACATAGCTAGGTGATGCCACATTGAGAAGAGCCTTAGGGCTAGTCTACACTTACCTGCCAGGTCGACGCGATGAGTTCGACTTCTCGGAGTTCGAACTATCGCGTCTAATCTGGACGCGATAGTTCGAACTCCCCGCGCGCTCCGGTCGACTCCGGTACTCCACCACTGCAAACGGCGGTGGCGGAGTCGACCTTGGAGCTGCGGACTTCGATTCCGCGGCGTCTGGACGGGTGAGTAGTTCGAACTAGGGTACTTCGAATTCAGCTACGCTATTCACGTAGCTGAATTTGCGTACCCTAGTTTGACCCCCCCTTCTTAGTGTGGACCAGCCCTTAAAAATACCTAAATGAGGGATCTAGCCAGATGAGTAATTGTGCCACGTTTTAGTCAAAAGCAAAAAATTTTTTTGTTGCTGCTGCTGCACCCTATTTCTTCGCTTTCCAGGGATACAAGGTAAAATTGTGTGTTTGCCTCTGTGAGCTAGTGCAAAATGGATCCGTCTCCTTTGGACCCATTATTCTTCTGGTTTTATCGCTAAAGAGTTCATATAATCTGAATGCAGGCCTAGAGGGACTTCATTAGGTTCAAAAAAGTAAATCAATTAAAGGCTGCTTCAGGTCTGGGTCATTTGATAGCAACAGTTGCTTTGTCATTTCTTCTCTGCTCCCTTGCAGAGAACTGAACATGTCCTGGAATCAATTAGGCCAATGCACAGGAAAGAATAATAACCGCTGCACTGGGCAAAATACAGAGAGAGCAGGGGAATGTCAGACGGAGAGGAAAAAATGAAGCAAAACTCCCTTAAGTCTCAGAATGAGCAGACAAAATCTCCACCATTAAAGAAGGAAACGTAGTCTGGGATCCTAGCTTTGGGCGGGAGTTTCAGCAATGGTTCAGAATTAGGACTGAGTGGAATAGTTAGACAGTTCCCTGCTCTCAACCTGGTGGAGAGACTGTAGCCTGGTGGGGCTATTGCATTTCTACCAGGGTCAGGGCTATGTCTATTTTCATTATCAAGCCGTGGAGATTCACAAGGGAAGGCTCCCAACTGTTGCTTTAATCTGATAATGTTACAGTAGGAAAATCCATGAACTGCTTTCACACATGTATAGTGAAATTGCTATGGAGAAAAGGATTGGCAGAGTACAATGACACTAGCATGCCCTACAGTTTTAACATTGTCTGCGTGGCACAAAAACATAAAAATCAAAAGAAATGACATTGTTTCCCTTTGCTTCCCTATTTATTACATTTTAAAATTCCCTTTGGAGTTTGATGATTTCCCCTCCATTGACTTTCTCTGCTAAAGTCTCTGCAATATTAATAAATAAAGCCATCAGCTTCAGCTTCATATATATTCTCCTTTTGTAAGATTAAAAAGTGTTTGGTAATAAATTTAGTAGCAAGCAGGTTTGAATTGATTGAAAACTGAGTTATTGCAGATTATTCTGTACAATCGATTTTAAACAAAAGTCAAGTAATTTTAGATAGATAGATAGATAGATAGATAGATAGATATTTTCAGGTTACAAATAAAAGGTACATAACAATACCAGGATTGCATAGTGAGTGATAAATACATATTACATATCAATGTACTTATACATCAATTTTACATATAAAGGGATTCTGATTTAAAAAGCCAGACCTTGTAATCAAACCCATGGAGAAAAATTCTCCCTTTGCCCCAAAAACCTGTTAAACTGCTACTTTATCCTACTTAGTCCTGCCTCAGTGCAAGGGGGCTGGACTTGATGACTTATTGAGGTCCCTTCCAGCCCTACATTTCTATGATTTATCCTTCTCCAATTCTCTCCTCTGCCTTGGGCTGATGCTTGGAAAACCACTTAAGGCCTTTGGATGCCCAGTAAATGGGAATGGGACTTCCAGTTGTGAACATACCAGCCTTGGTGCCTACACAACACAGCCAGCTGGCAATGGCTGGGCACATCGGGAGCTGAGACGACTGATATCATACAAAACATGCTTGTTTCACTGTCACCTCCTCCTCTTCCTCCCCAGCCTGTTTGCAATTTCCACGCACCTTTCCCAGCTTCTCATAAGCATGACTGTAAATCCTCTGGGAGAAGGGACTGGGACTATCTTTTTTCCTACATGTTTGTACACGACCTTACCACACTGAGGCCCTGATCCTTGTTTGGGGCCCTCCGGCATATTACTGCAACATGAACAAATAGATTCCCCCCTGCCCATGGCAGCCATGCCATCCAGCATAACTTCTCTAATTGACATGACGTTAAAAATGTCTGCGACAGCTGGGGACCGTCTACACTAGGGCTCCCAACGCCACTGACGCCAGTCGCTCTCTTGCTAGCAGCTGTGGGAAATCATTCGAAGTGTGGCTAAGGTCCTGAAGAGCAATGTTAGCATACAGCTCAAGCTTCGGTTCCCTTGGCCTTTGATGCTCCCAAGGACGGTTAGCACTGGCCTGCACGGGCACATCAAAGAGGAAAAGACCCCAGGAAGTCCTGAGAGGTGGAACTGTGGGACCATTTCTGAGGTCTAATAATTCCAGAAATGTATTTGCATCCCTTTTTGGCAAACCTGCCTTACTTTTGCCTAGTGGAATCGAATGCCAGCAAGTAGCGGAAGCACATACTAATAACAGAGCATTTAGGGAAAGCACATAGCCACACAAGCACCAGACAAATACTGCTTAAGTGTTAAAAGCAAATTACAAAAGATTGTTGATTACTATTATTTTAAGAAAAATCTCTCAATTATCAGAGCGAACCAATCATTCAAGGCCACCCATTTGGCCCAGCGCAAAGACGCATGCTTCAGCCAAAAGCTTCTTTTCAAAATACAATTCAAACCTAGGGAAAATAGAGCTCCTTTGTGAGAAGCATCCTTGACTTTGCAAGTGCAACTCACTAGTGAGCATGTGTTACAGGAACCTATCTGTGCTGATCCACAGAAGATAGGAACTATTAGAGTCCCAGATACCACAGCCGCTCCTGCTTTTTATCTCTGAATGTCCCTGGTCCGTTCACGGTACATCAGCCAAGACAGTGGTTGTCACATAATTGGGGATTCATCTGGGATTTGAAGGGCAATGGATCTCAGGTGCTCAGGACAAGCTTCCTTTGAGCAGAGGACGTATGTAAACCACTAGTGACTGTGCGTTACGGGTCCCAGGCTGTGCCAGTCCACAGAGGATATGAGTTGCTCCAGCCCCATTTACACAAACACTTGACATACATTGTTGGAACTGGAAGGCTTCCTATGTGTTTTATGTACCAGCGTGATGCATAATGGATGAAATATGCTATCAGCTTGTTTTGCTCCCCTCTGATTTTAGGAGTCCGAATTCTAAAGTCCTCTCAATTCGTGCACAGAAATTTGCATGCATAATCACTTACACATGACTTATTCAAACTAGTTTTAAATGTCTCAAGTGAGGGTGAGGTTCCCTGTGGTAACCATTCCACTGTCTAAAATCTCTCCGTTTGCAAGATTTTTCTAGTATTTAATCTATTTTGTTCTTTTTTTTCATTACATCCCATTATCGCCAGTTACTTTAATTTCTTTTGCCTGCTTAAACAATGTGTTTCCTTTCCTTATGAAGCCACATGGCAATTTCAGCAAATGTGTATGCTTCATTTATTTATTTTTTCTTTTCAGCTAGTCCCCAAAGTTACTACCTTCCCCTATTCCCAGTTGTACTGAGGCCTCCCAGAACGCACCAGACTAATGACTTCAGGACCATGAGTGCTGACCTGTAGAGCTGATCAAATAATGAAAGAAGGTACTTGATGAGTAATTTATTTGCCAAGTTTTGCCATTCTCTGATGAATAAGTTCTTTGTTCAGAATGTTCAAGCAGCTGGTTGAACAATACAAAGGATTATTTCATGAATAATTTATTCAGAGCATTGCCAGCTCTCCCAATTTCATTGCAGTCTCATGTTTAGCATTTTAAAGCCCTTGCTGCTGGAGTCATGTGATTACATGAGAATCTCAATTTTCATTAAAAACAAAAATAAGTTTCTAGCTCAGGTGGTTGCAGAGAAAAATTGAAAATGTTACCCAAGTGCCCCTAGAAGTTCAAAACCCAGAAGGCAAACAAAAGAACCAAAAATGTGATCTTTCTAAAATAATCTAATCATTTTAAGCCAATCTCATGATTTTGGGGGGCCTCATTCATACATTTTTAAAACTTGGGGCTAGCGATACAGTATTCGCCAAACAACAAAATTCACTGATTACATTATTCATGGAATAACCTTCATCTCGCTCTGAGCAAGTGTTTTGCAAGCGCAGTTTCCTACTGCAAGGTGACAAGGTAAAGGCAGTTCTAGTCCATGCTAACAAAATGTCTGAGGTTTTCGATCCTCTTGTTTAGATGAGTATTAATCATGAAACGTTTGAGAGCCAAATGAGCCTTGTCAATTACATGTCTGTTGAGTTTCGGGCCGGCATCTCTGATGGCCCCAAGTCATATTACATTTAAACGCCTAGGAGGAAATCCTGCTGGCCCCATCGATGTCAGGATTTTACCTCTACTCCTGAGGGCTAAGAACAACTCCTCTCTTCTCATACTGCTTCAGATGACAAGACAGCGGTGTGGGGAGCATTTTTGTTCCTAGTGCGGGGCAAACCACGGGTGTCCCATTTCTTAATGTCTCATTCCCTTTGAGGGAGCAACCAGCTGTCTATTCCTGATACCATCATATGGCCAGAGTCATATACCCTTAGACTGAAGAGTACTTAGTCCTTGAGCAGCTCCATTGATTTTAAAAGCACCACTCATGCAGTAAGATACTAGTCATTGTCAAAGGCGGGTATCAGAATCTGGCCCATAATTATCAGAACAACAACATGAATTGTGAAATCACTATGACTGAGCTTTGTCTTCATCTATCATGACAGGTCTCTGCATTATGCAAATGGAATACAGTAAAGGCTTTGTAAAAGCAGCAAAGAATCCTGTGGCACCTTATAGACTAACAGACGTTTTGCAGCATGAGCTTTCGTGGGTGAAAAGTAAAGGCTTTGTTGACTTGTATTGAATCAATTAGGGTGTGCAATTTTTAATTGCAAGGCAACCGCTAAAAGCAAACCTCTGATTCTTCTCATTGCAGTAACCAAAGCTGTATCATGAAGGGCTAGACAACCTCAGAATTATCCAGCCTTCACGGCAAGAGGAACAAGTGCTTGAGACATGAATAGATTTCCAGATTCCAAGGCCAGAAGGGACTACTGTGATCATCTAGTCTGACATCCTGCATAGCACTGGCCAGAGACCTGCCCCAAAAATAATTCCTAGAGCAGAGCTTTTCGAAAAACAGCCAGTCTCAATTTAGAAATTGTCGGTGATGGAGAATCCACCACGACCCATGGTAAGTTGTTCCAATGGTTAATTACCCTCAGTGTTAAAAATGTGCGCCCTCTTTCCGGTCTGAATTTTTCTAGGGTCAACTTCCAGGCACTTGATAGTTTTGTCTCTGCTGTGCAAACCAAAACTTTTCATTAGTCTAAAGAAACAGGCCTGGTAAACATAAAAATCACGTTCATTTTGTAACAGTCTAGATGTTACTATTTTGTAGTAAATAGGTCAACTGACGCAGAAGAAGGAAGGTAAGGAAAGGGTATCTTGTGTATAATAAAAAGGCATATCAAGAAGCTCATGACTGGCGGTTGAAGGTAGATAAATTCGAAGTGGAAATAAGATGTGTTGGGGTAATTTACCATTGGAACAAATTACCAGGGGAGGTGGTGGATTCTCCAACAGCTGAAATCATTAAATCAAGACAGGTGTCTTGCTAAAAGATATGTTCTAGTTCAACCAAAAGTTACTGGGTTCGATGCAGGAACTTACTGGGTGAAATTCGCTGGCCTGCACTATGCAGGAGATCAGACTCTCATAATGGCCTCTTCTGACTTTGAAAAAACCCCTCTCTGAATCTAGTAAATGTAGGTAGAACTCAGTTATATACATAGATTCCGATAAATGAAAACATTCCATCTTTTGATTTGCTGGGGGGTAAAACTACTACTATTCCCTAGGACAGGTATTGCACTACACATTTTCATGACATTTAACAATCATTAAAATTAAACCTTGTAACACCTTTGGGAGGCAAGGAAGTGTTACCCACTTTTCCCAGAGGGGGAAACTGAGGCACAGATAGGTCACGTGTGTAATCACGGCATTACCGGCATGTACATTTGTGGGAGCACCAATGCACATGCACTTGTCTGAAAATCAAGTGTGTGTCACATCCCTTCCAGAAAGACAACGCTGCTTCTTAGGGGTGAGCTACCCTGGCAAGGACCCCAGCATTTCAGTTATAGTTATGCGAAGGTGATAGGGAGGGTAATCACAGGAGGGAGGGGCTGCTTATAATAGTATCCATGATGTGTAGGTTGAATAGTGTGCGGATGATCTCATTCCCACACCATTCCGTTTTACAAGCAGGACATTGAGCGATTGGCAATATAGGGGGATTATTTTTTATTTATTCCATTTGTGAGCACTTATTGTGATAGATGGGTCCTTTAGTTATGGTCATGGAGCATAAAAAAAGAACACTGAATCAAAAGCTAAACACAAGAATCAAGTACTGTATGTTGGTCCCAGGTTGCTAAGCTAGGCAGCCTAGGGGTGTGCGTTCCCAAAAGGGGGAGCTTTGTTTACTGAAGAGGGTTCTAGGTTCTTGGGTTTAGAAGACATTACCCAGTGCAAAGAGGTGGCTAGCCTGTGTGGGCCCCTGTGACTAGCATTAAGTTCCTCTGTGGTTGGGCAGCTCAGCAGACCTGACGAGATGCAGAGAGGCCTGTTTGATGCGTCTTTATCGCATGCATGGCAGTGAAATGCATTATTATTGATGCAAGCTAAGGAAGGAATACTCAAGCGTCCTGACAGCAAGGATGCACATAGACACCTGGTCCCATACTTTGTGGTGCAAATTCCTCTGGAAAACTCATTCTGCATTCCGTGTGTGTGTGTGTATTCTCTATTACAACCCTGCTCTCACGTGCACTGTCTCCCATTATCTATCTCTGCATGTCTCACGTGCATCACTGCTGGGCGCTCCTCACTGCTCACAGCAATGTTGTTTCAAAGAGAGAAGGGATGACCAAACCATGTCAAATCCACAGCCTCCTCTGGTTTAAATCTGGGGTGAAGCCACTAACCTGGGTCCAAATTGAGATCAGGCCTCTGAACCAAACTGGCAGGGCACTGGAGCACACATTGTTCATTTTGCATCAATACTAATGCGTGGGCCTGACCCAGCCACCCAAGTAGAGACAAACACAGTATTGGCAGGCCCCTCTCCTACCTATGCTGTCTAATATGAGAGGGGAATTGCCAGCTCACGCTGCTGCCTTTAACGCCCAGTTAAGGCAATCCAGGACCCTTGGCACACCATAACTCCAGCCCAGCCCCACCTTCATGTCCCACTCAAGAAAGGCAGAAACAGCAACATGGGGGCCTCCTTCCTCTCAGAAGTGGCATTGCTTCTCTTTTTGCTCCTCAAAGAGGCCAGGGTAGCAGGAGAGGGGCCCTCCAGTACTAGAGCTCCACTACCAGATTGTCTCTGTTTGGGTGGATGATTCAGGCCCTCTGCATCCTCCTTATTCTCCTGTCGCACCAAGTCCTCTGCTGGAGAGGTGTTGGCACGAGCCAAGAGCAGTGGGTCTTGAAGTTAATTCCTCATTAAGATGCACAGGGCAGTTCACATCTCTCAGAGCTATTGTTTCAGGCCCTCTACTGACTCAGGCAGACACTACTGAATTGGTTAGACCATGGTCACCTGTCCAGGCTTTTCTTCATAGCCATGAAGGCTAGAAACTTCTTCGGTCTTTCTTTTTCTTTTTTTTAGATGAAAGCTGAGATTCGGCTGTTATCCCATGTGTCCTGGAGCTGAGGCTTTGGGGCTGGCGCTTATAATATCTCCACCTTAATCCTCTCTGGCTGCCTTCCAGTTCAGCTGAGGGTTCCTGGCTGGCCTGACCCCCCACAAACACACACACTAAGTAGGGGAGTGTCAAAGTCCACTCGCTGGTGCTAGCACCATCCACCTGAACTACATATCCCAGAAGCCCTGACACTACCCTGAACCTTGGAACTGTGAATTGGCCCTTTCTGGTGATTTGGATTCAGCTGACTCCAAAACCTGGGAAATAGATCCTGATCCAGTGTTCCAGACCCAAACACCCTAAAGCGTTGGGCTGTTCAAATCAGGGGGCTCTGGCTGGGTCTCTCTGTCAAAGGCTCTTCATGGGCCACAAGCTCTCAGAATAAATCAGGATTCCTTCAGCCAGCCCAAAATTAGTGTTAAACAATCTTCATTTGTGGATGTTATTAAGGGTTTTCCATCATCTTTATGCTCCTGTCTCCCCTGAATCTGACTTTAGCGAAATTCCAGTCAAAGCTTCCAAGAAGTGATTATTCTTGTGGGATAATTATATTTGTGTTAAACTCTTCAATCACCTAAGTGCTTGGCAAACTTTTAATAAAAGCAACTGAAAGTGCTTCATCATGCTGGTGCGTCTAGCCGGTCCCTCATTTCAAATGATAAACTGTGCTGCAGTACTGGCGACCCCCTCATTCTCTGTTTAAAATGTGTTGCTCTCCACCGTTTATTCTTTAATATGCCAAGCAGAGCAGGGTTTTGTTTATCGGCAGGAGCGTTTCTGACATTCAGTCAGTAGCAAGGAGCTGGAGCACAGCTCTAGGGCTTAGTGAATTTGAACAAGCAGGTTGTCAATTTCCATGAAAGAAATAATAGAGATGAAGGTAGTCTTGGCTGCATTCACACCCACGCATACACCTCTTTCCTCTCCCCTGTAAGATCGGCTGGGTAAAATTTGACTCCTGAACCACTGTGCTTTGATGTCACACACATGGATTTTCAGTACTGACAAGTTGCTCCTGAAGATATCTGATACTAACAGTGACAATTCTGAGAGATAGTAGCTGGGAACAAGGCCAGGCAGAAAGCCAAATTACCCACAGTACAGCTGATACCCTCACCCATAATCTAGACAGGATGCCTCTTCACTAATTCAGTCCTTGGATGTATAAATGGGGGAATCTCAAGTAGGGAGGCTATATTACCTCTGTATTTGACACTGGCGCAATCATCACTGGAATACCGTATCCAGTTCTGATGTCCACACTTGAAGAGGGATGTTGATAAATTGGAGAGAGTCATGAGAATAATACAAGGACAGGAGAACATGCTGTATGGTGATAGACTCAAGGAGCTCAACCCACTTAGCTTAACACAGAGACGGGTATGAAGCGACTTGGTCACAATCTGTAAATACCTACACGAGGAACAAAAATTTGATAATGGGCTCTTCAGTCGAGCAGACAAAAGTATGGCAAGATCCAGTGTCTGGAAGCTGAAGCTAGATAAATTCAGACTGGAAATGAGGCATACATTTTTAACAATTAGGGTAATTAAACATTAGAACAATTTCCCAAGGGTTGAGATGGATTCTCCATCACTGGCAATTTTAACATCAAAATGGGATGGTTTTCTAGAAGTTCAACCAGGATGTAATACAAGAAAGTCCTGTGGCCTGTGTTACACAGAACGTCAGACTAGAGGATCACAGTGGTCCCTTCTGGCCTTGAAACTGATGAATCTATGTTTCCATCTGTTCTTTTTATCCATCAGCTGTCCATCGAGGGTAGGGGTATTCAGGGCACCCATTGCCAGAGCACCTAACAGTAATAAAAATAATACACAATGAATCAACCATAGCAGATTCGTCTCTTCACCTCTCCTAGGTTGAGCCATTTAAACTTCGTAGGACAGAGCTGCAGCTACAGAGGAACAATGTAGCTCCACTGAAGTGCGTGGGACCAGGCTGATATTCACCAGCTGAGGATATGGCCCAGTGATAGGTAGGCTGGATTTTTTAATTGATTTCTTCTTTGGTTTCAGTTATTGCAAGAACAAATTGACCAAAAAGAGTCAAGTGTTGCACTGTGTCCTAATCACAGTCTGGCTCAATCTTCCCTCTTTTAGGTTACTTGGTTCAATAGTCCCCATGACATGAGCTGATGGAATCAGATCATTTTCTAATGGACAGGTGACCTCTGCAGTTGTCTTTCATGGGATTAGTCCCTGTAGAGAGGTTAGGAATGGAATGTGCATGGAGACTGAAGGCCAGACTTTCAAAAGGGAGTAGGGAGTTGCAAATGCATGTATTGCAATTGCTTGCAAAAATTGTATGCATGCAATTGGAGGGCTCAAGCCTTCGAAAAATCTCGCCCTGTGTTAGCCTCTCATATTTAAAGATGTTCCTCTCTCTCAAGGTCAAGTATATTCACTGGGGAGTGCTGGGAAATTTGCATTGTCAGTATTCTCTGAATTAATAAAGAGCAACTCTTACTGGCACTGAGGATGATTATATTCATGATAATAAAAAAACAAAACACTTTTTTTAACCTGAAATGAGCTTTTTGAAATCTAGCCAATTTAAAACAATAAAGCTATAAAGAAATTTCAGGTGCAACACCTGCTCCTTGGTCCCTCTGTCAACTTTTGTGGATTTTCTACCATATCCTCCTATTTTTAAAAATGTCTCCTCATTTTTTGTGTGTGAAAGACCCACACAAAGAACAGCTGCAACTGACTAACTGATTGGACAGGAAACAATGAAACTAACTTCACACAAAGTGCTACTAAAGTGAAGGACATGGAAAAAACAGAGAATATTTTTCTCTCTAATTTCTCTCAGTGATATTGAGGTTCGGTGTTACATGTAATAATGGTAGATAAACATTTTCCAAACAGAGATATTTTAAATGTCCATTTCAATTTCAGCAGTGGCATTATCTTGTTTTAGTGGAAATTCTTAAAGGGAAGAGACTAGGGTGGGGAGGTTCATCTACTTATCTCTTTATTGTGTATATAAGAGGCATTTTTCATACCTTGTAATTTACAGATCTCTTATTGTCACAATGGAAATACTGTTACTGTGTTGGTCCTTAACCACTGTACCTCCAGCAGCATTATTGATTACTCAATTTTCTTCCCTAGTTAACTATCCTATCCAGGAGGAATGAAACCAATTTGCTGTCATTTTGCCTTTTTATTTTAGGCTCCTTTGTATGGCTTTGTTCTTGCTTTTCACTGTACCTGACAATTTCGTGATGGTTCTTAGTCAATAGTGATTTCACAGGGCTGGTCTACACTATGGGGGGAAATCGATCTAAGATACGCAACTTCAGCTACGTGAATAACCTAGCTGAAGTCGAAGTACCTTAGATCGAATTACCTACCGTCCTCACGGCGCGGGATCGACATCTGCGGCTCCCCACGTCGACTCCGCTACCGCCGTTCGGGTTGGTGGAGTTCCGGAGTCGACAGGAGCTCATTCGGGGATCGATATATCGCGTCTAGATGAGACGCGATATATCGATCCCCGAGAAATCGATTGCTACCCGCTGATACGGCGAGTAGTGAAGACGTAGCCTCAGACAGGGAATGCTAACCACTTTTGGATGCTACTTGCTGTGGGGTTAATATATAATATATACACCTCTACCCCGATATAACGCAACCTGATATAACACGAATTCGGATAGAACGCGGTAAAGCAGCGCTCCAGGGGGGTGGGGCTGCACACTCCGGTGGATCAAAGCAAGTTCGATATAACGCGGTTTCACTTATAACACGGTGAGATTTTTTTGGCTCCCAAGGACAGCATTATATCGGGGTAGAGGTGCATATGATTCCCTTCAGACAAAAATTAGCACACATCTTGAGATCCATTGACAAAACCCCTGCCTGGGAAGCATAGGTTCTGTTCCCTTATCCTTCTGACTTATCTCCAACAAAGGAGCTTGTTCACTTGTATAGAGATGGCATGTAGGACTAGTTTGGGATGCAACGACTTTCTGTTTTGGTTGTGTCTAAAAATGAAGGTTTTGATTCACAAACTTTTTTGGACAACTTTTTTTTTTTGGTTTTTGAAAAACAAATTTAAATGAATTTTCTTGGAAAAAAAATCAGTGTTTTTCATTTCAAAATTGTGGGAAAATTCATAGTTTCTCTATGGTTTTTATATTTTCTCTCTTTTTTCCCTACTACAACTCTCTCTCACTTATTTTCTTTTTTCCCCAGTGGAAAAAATTGGAAGAAAATTAAAAAGTTGAAGAAAGTAGGAAGGAGGACCATACTTTCTGGCACTTTTTAACACTGTAAAAGTGGGACTCTCACACTTTTTAATCTTTTTTTAAACTTATTTTGTCCTTTTTCGAGTGGAACAATGGCAGAGAAGGTAACAAATAAAGGAAAGGAGAGACAAACAAATGCAAAACAAAACAAAAATTTTGCTTCTATTTTTTTTCCTCAAAAAGCCCCCGAAAAAAGTGAAAGTTTTTAAACAAAATGAAGTTCAGTTCATTAGTTTAAAACATTTCTTCATGAAAAACTCTCCAGATTTTGACCTGCTCTGATAGTAATTGCTACTAAGACTGGCTTTTTATTGAGAGGTGATTTGCAATGTACTTGTCAACATGCTGTATGTGTATGCTACCCATCCTGGCCAAAGTGAACATAAGAACGGCCATACTGGGTCAGACCAAAGGTCCATCTAGCCCAGTATCTGTCTACCGACAGTGGCCAATGCCAGGTGCCCCAGAGGGAGTGAACCTAACAGGCAATGATCAAGTGATCTCACTCCTGCCATCCATCTCCACGTTCTGACAAACAGAGGCTAGGGACACCATTCCTTACCTATCCTGGCTAATAGCCATTTATGGACTTAACCACCATGAATTTATCCAGTTCTCTTTTAAACGCTGTTATAGTCCTAGCCTTCATAACCTCCTCAGGCAAGGAGTTCCACAAGTTGACTGTGCGCTGCGTGAAGAAGAACTTCCTTTTATTTCTTTTAAACCTGCTGCCTATTAATTTCATTTGGTGGCCCCTAGTTCTTGCATTATGGGAATAAGTAAATAACTTTTCCTTATCCACTTTCTCCACATCACTCATGATTTTATATACCTGTATCGTATCCTCCCTTAGTCTCCTCTTTTCCAAGCTGAAGAGTCCTAGCCTCTTTAATCTTTCCTCATATGGGACCCTCTCCAAACCCCTAATCATTTTAGTTGCCCTTTTCTGAATCTTTTCTAGTGCCAGTATACCATTTTTGAAGTGCATGAATCTTGCAGTATGATGCAAAGATCCTGAATGGAATAAGCAAGAGTGCCCTTAAATAAGCATGAAGCTTGCATGATCTTTGCATTAAACTTTAAATAATTGAGGGCTGCGTTCTTTGCATTACCCTGGGCCATCATTGAAATGTTTTTCTTTGTGACCAGAGGACAAGGTAGTGAGGATGATGATTGCTCTGGGTTCAAAATGCATTCCTCTGAGTGTGAACGTGAGGTATATTTGTGTGTGAGTGTGTGCGCATGCATATCAGCCTTATTAGTGTGGAGCTGAGAATCCGCACAGGAAGGGGAATTGTAGTGAGGCAGACAGGCCTCCCTCCTCCGGGGTGAGTGAGGGAGTGTTACATGCCCCTTGGAGGGCGGAGCCTAAGCCACCCCGCCCCCCTCACCGGAAGGACAGGGGTGTGGCCAGCAGTATAAAAGACCAGACCCGCAGCCCATTCAGGGGGGAAATCTGCAGAGGGGAAGGACGTCCCGCCAGTTCCAGAGCAGCACGGAGCAGATTCCCCGCCTGGCTCAGCCCACGCCCTGGACACAGACGACAACTGGCCCAGAGTGCCCACCGCTGCTTACCTGAAGGAGCCGGACGACGACTGGAGGTCAGAGATACCCGCCCCAGGGGAGGCAGGAAGTGGCCCAGAGGCAGCCGCCATAGGGCTGGCTGCAAAGCCCAGAGCCCCAGCATCAGCGTGTTGCGGCTGGATCCCCGCCAACCCCGGGGCAGCTGACTCTGCCCCTGCCAGGGCCCTGGGCTGGAAGGCGGTGGAGTAGGGAGGGCCTGTGTCCCCCTAGCCTCCCCTCCCCGGGCGGCTGACCCTCGTTCCTCTGCAAGGGGCTCTCGCTCTGAAGAGGAGTGGCCCCAGACCCTTAACACTGTTTGCTGGCTGCCTGGGCCCTGCAAGCCCAGGCCCTAGTTAAACTGAGACAAGCTTGGAGGTGGGCTACTGCCAGCCCTTCCGTGACCTCCCTCCTCTGGGGTGAGTGAGGGAGTGTTACAGGAATAAATGGGGAAATGTTATCTAGTAGCTAAGAGGAGGGTGCTGGCATTTGAGTATTTATCTATCTGCACTTGTTTGGTGCTCCTCACCATGGTATCTTGGCACTTTATAAGCATCAAAGAGTTTAGCTTCACAGCAGCCTTATGAGGTAGAGAAATATATCTATATTTTACAGATGGGGAAACCGAGGCACAGAGCATAGCAGGGTCTTGCTTATGGACACACAGCTGTGGAGAAAAGAACAGAACTGAAGTCTGCTGGCTCCCAGTGTGATCAGCCTTACGCCTCGCATCGTCTCAAACATTATGACACACACAGCCCACAGTTACTATGATCAAAAGCTTTAAGATCTCTGCTTTGCTTCTTCCTCTATCTCTGTCCATATAAGAGATTGAGCCCTCAGTGACAGAACCAGGTTCTAAGAGAAACGACCCTTTGCAGGGACCACTGGCTTTGGAGATTCTCTACAAGCTGTCAAAAGGAGAAGACAGGGCAGGCACACGGAACCAGCATTTTACTTCACAAATCCATGTCGCTGGCTTTGTTGTCCAATCTCCTCGGCTAAATTCTGTACTCGAGCTTCAGAAACTAATTCCAAATTAAACCTGAGCAATCCACGCTCTCTTGCACCTCTTTCAGTTTGAGGAACCTAAATCAGAATGTTTGTGTGTGTGTGCACGTGTGTTTTGTTTCAGTCTGTGTAAGAATCAGGCAGGGCTCCTACTTTACAGTTTAAGACCTAGATGAAACAACTCCGAAGCAATGCTGTCACTTGGAAGACCAAAGGGCCCTTAGAGGGGCATTTTCCCATTCTCTTTTCTAATTTTTCTCTCTTTTTTAACATTGAAAACCAAAGAAACAGAAGCCTGCCAATCCTGGAAGATGCAGCCATTTTAATTTCCAAAGCATTGGATGCTGTAGCCCTTCAAAGGAAGCAGCAGAGATCTCGACTGGGTGTTACCATTATTATTATATATTGCATGCACCAGGACTCCATTGTGGTAGGTGCTGAATAAACACAGAACAAAAAGATTGTCCCTTCCCAATGTAAGTAAACTGTTCTAAGGCATAACATATGGGGGGGGTGGCAGGACCCTTCCTGTCCCATGTCTTCCATTTAGGATGTGGGCGGGAAGGAAGGATGGTATTTCCCCCTCATCTCCCACAATGGAAGATATTGCAATCAGTTATCTAAGAAAGTTGCAAAACTGCCTGGCAAGGGAAATTCTATTGCCCCAGAAGTCCAGCCCCAGTACAAGAACCGTCTTAGCAAGTATCAGGTTCCCTGCCCTCTGGATGAGGACAACCGAGGAGGGGAAGGCTGGGTTGGGTGAAATCAGGCGCTGGAGCACTGGCGTGTCAGGCAAAGGCAGGATAGCCATCTGGCCTGAGCAGGAGTGAAGCCAAGAGACTCAGTTACCTGTAAGGGGAGGAGAAGGGATGAGCAGAGCAGACGAACTGAGCCACCCACCAGAGGGGAACGGCGGAAGGAGGAGAAGCACATCTCCAAAAGCACTGAGGCACTAGCCGCCTTACAGGTAGATAAAAGAACAGGAAGGCCAGTTGCCGTTGTTAGGCTAGTTGCTGATCTCTTCTACACCAAGGTCAATCTGGATTTGCTCCTATGCCATCAAGGAAGTTGCTCTGGATTTAGAGTAGCTGGGAGCAGGCTACGGCTCACTGTTCAACCTCAGAAGCCAGCAAGTTCTCCCGCCCACTTCTCTCACATTAAGAGGGTGGAGCGCTGGGATGTATTTTTGAATGCTACAGAGAAACCACTGATTTCACTTTCTTTTAAATAGGTAACAACAAAGACATTGATTGGGAATAAAAGTCAAAGTCACGTCCCAGGACGTTTGCCTTCACGCACAGCATCAAATGCCCCGATACGCACAAATTTCCAAATATCCAAACTTGCGGGGGGTGGGGGCACAGCACTGCCACTCTGAGCCTTTGTCTCCTCAGACGCTGCGTTTGCATCAGTGCATCTCTATGGAATTTACAGGAGATCTGCTTTACGTGTACCCGTGGGAGAGGAGAAGCAGGCCCTCTGCCTTAAGCCCGTCTCCTAAGAGTAACGTGACATGAAAGTAACCCCCCCAGGGATTGATTTATGGGTTTCCATATACAGGAAGCCCTGAATATTTCATATACAGGAATAATCCCCAGCTGGGGAAAGTCCAACTTTTCCACTCAACAAGGCTCAGCTGAAGAGCATCCTGCTGTAGTAAATGATGCTTTTGCTAAGGATTTGCCTCTCTCTGTAGATTTGTTATTTATGGGTCTGTTTTGACCTCTAGCTTGGATCTGTCCTTAGCCAGCATTTCAGAATGATTCTCCACTGTGGCAGGTGCACCTGTGCAGTGGTTATTAGTGGATCCAAATGAAGGCATGAGGTCACCCAGTTCCCCTGCTGAGGCACTGTCCTGCATCCAAAGATCACTTGGCTGCTTTCTTGGTCTCCCATGTGCAGGCACTCAGCGCTTTTTGTGAAATCAATGAGAAGCCATATGCTGAGCCAGACTTCCCCGTTCCCAGAGTTCCTGCATCCAGGCAAGCTGCTCCAGCAGGACACAGTAGGGTGGGAGCAGATGCCAGAAGGAAACTGAAAGCAGGAGGAAGACAGTGGTAAAAGAAGGGAGAGACAGCAGGGTGAGGAAGAGACAGTGAGGGAAGGTTGGAAAGACATGAGGGAGGATAGACAAATGAAGGAAACGGGGAAACAAATGAGTAGAGGAAAAAAAGAGACAATGGGAAACCAGGGTTAAAAAAAGCAGAAACGGATGGACCGACAGCATCCACAAAACTGCCTGTCAGAGCTTCGGACAGGAAAGGCCTCTTTCAGCAAGACCTGTCCACACCCCAGGAATCAGCAGAAGAGACCCCAGTGACAGCCCTAATCATTTGCCCTCTGGCGAGTGAACTAAAGAGAAGTGACAAAGGGAATCACATTTCATTTGGTAGCAAACTGCTTCCAGATTGCTTCTGTTCCAGCCCCTTTCACTCAGCTAAAGCCATGTGTCCTCGACCTGCAGCCAGAAGCAGTGCTCCCAAAAAGGGCTCCACCAGTAACAAAGGACATTTCAGTTAATTAATTCCCTCGGGGATCTATGTACTATCTCTTGGGAATAACAAATCGCTGCTGCTTTCCTGCGTAGTTAAAAATAACCTGCCATGGACCTTCAGAGAGTGTAGACAAGATTCCGAGTGACGTGACACTGACTGTGTGTTGCCTTCCAAGCCAGAGACAAAACTGTCTCAAAATCCACCCCTACCCTGCTGAGATCTCTCCTTTCCACTGTGCTACTTATCCCAGCTTCAAATGGGACTAACACTTTGCCTGCATAAAATTCACTTGGGAGGAGGTGGTTTATTATTTTATGAAAGAAAAAAACCTTGTAATACCCAGCAGGAAGGTGGCATTACCTATGGGACTACAATGACATGACATCATTCTCATTTAAACCTAGCCCGCTTTTCCATCGGTTTAATGGATCTTTATAGATCGGCCAGTTAAACAGAGATGCTGCAGATCTGCATCATTGATATTTACAACCTCACTTGCGGCTTGATCCTGTGAAGGTCTGAACACTCTCAGCTTCCGTTGATTTCAATGGGGGCTCTAGGCACTCAGCGCCTTGCGGGATTGAGCCCCAAGGCAGCATTCGGCCCGAACAGCCATTTGCCTCATCACTTCTTCAGCTCTATTCAAATCTCCTCTGAAAACATCTCTGATCTATATCTCTCCCTCCTGCTGCTATAGTTTAATTCTCTAGCTATGTCATTTGATGCTGAAAAGTGTTTGGGGACCCCTTTGTGTGCATGATGCTACAGAAAATAAAGCTGCATTGTGTTCCCATTTATTGAATGGGGAGGTTATGCCAGGCAAAGCATAACAGCCCTATTATGCAGAACAACCTGATCATGTTTAAGAGGCATAAGGGCTAGATTCAATTTTATGAAAGGCCTGGTTAGAAGTAGGGTGAAATGCACCAGTGATCCTAACAAGCTCTATTTGTAAAGCCTTGGCTTTCATTTAAATTAATAATCCTTGGCACGACAACAGAATCTTTCATCCAAAGGTTTCAAACTGCTGTGTAAACATTAGTTAATTAGGCTTCACAAGACCAGAGGTAGGTCACTGTCATTAACCCCATTTTACAGATTTTACAAAGTGACATGCCCAAGGTTACCCAGCAGGTCAACTGACAGAGATGGAATAGAGCTCAGGTCTGTTAAATTCAACCGAAGCTGTCCGGAGTGGAGCTAAGGTAAATATTTTCAAACCCCATTGGATTTTTATAGCATGTTGCGGGAGATGGGGCTCCAGGAAATAGTCTATGACAATTTAAGCCCAGCTCTTGAATCATTCCTGGCTTCATGTTAATTACTAAACAATGCCCCCCTGCAGTTGATTTCTATGTAGTAAGGTCCATAAACCAAGAATTCTCAGCATTTAGCTCCATCCTTTAGTCTTTGCACAGATCAGTGGTTTTTTAAACATCTTTCTCCAGACCAGATTCATTTTGTTTATTCAATTTTCCTAAAACAAATCTATATCATAAGAGCTGGTGCTGTAATTACTGAAACACTTGAATATTAATCATGGCTTAATTAGTTTGTAGCTTTTGTTCAGTACTAAGTTTCTCAGCTGGTAATAATTCTTATCACTAATGTACAAAATTTATGTGATATAATTCTAATATCTTAATTTTTTTCCCTTTATCGCTAAATAATGCACAGCTTCATATATGCAGAATAGATATCAGGGTAGAAATTAAAGATGTTAGAATACTAAATGTTCTGTTCAAAGATAAAAGTATAACTTCAAATGGCACTAAGGAACCAAGAAATTCAGAGTCGAGTCTTAAATCACCCTGGAATTCCAAGAGTCTTCATATACAGGGTTATTTTACATATCATTAGGGTTCAAAGGATTAGAGTTTTATCAGTAAATGTTGGTAAACATCAATTTCACCATACACACACAAACCGATGCAAAGATTTTTCCCATCAATGTAATAAAAATGTACAGAGAGGCAATACGAGAAAAATGCTAGTTGAGAACTTGTTCGAGTTTGATTTAAGAATATTTACTTTTAATATCTTGACATGTGACGCTGACCGTTTGCGTTTTAATGGTGATAAAGCTTTAATGTTTTGAATCTCAGTGTTTAGTCATTAAATAATTATTGTGTCTGACACACACACCATTGTCTGTCCATCCTTTAATTTCCTTCAACTGTGAAAATGTAAATCAATAAAAACAGGAAAGAAAGTTTAAACCTCTTAATTTTGTGCAACAGTGAAAATTTAAATTGATAAAATTAGAAAAAAGGCTTAAAAATTAACATCAATATTATCTGTCAAAATTATACCCCTCCCCCACAAAAAATTCAGATTCCGCCAAGTCTACATATTATCCATGTCAAATAGAATAGATATCTATACATACACGCATCATCTACCCAGATGTATTGCATATTGGAACTGCCAGCCTGGATCAGAACCATAATCTATCTAGTCCAGTATTCTGTCTCTGAAACTAGCTAGTACCAGCTGATTAAAAGGAAGGTGCAGGAAACCCTACATATGAAACATACTATATCTATGAAGTTTCATAGCACCATAAAATATACAGGCAGAAACTGAAGAAATTTAAATTCCAATATCTATTAATAATCTGAACACTGTTTAGTATTCAGTAATCAGCAAAGCGTAGCACTTTTAGCGGGTATTGTGAATGCTAAACATGCCTCAGGGGTGTTGTGAGTCATAAAGTCAAATGTCAAGTAATTTCAATTACCCCAAGAAGAGCCGTTATCTATTTGCTTCAATTTAGTTTGATACAGTGCCTTTCCTACGCTGCCCCTCAGAACAATTTACAGCAAGAGAGAAAACAACATGAGACTTCACCAAATTGAGTCTAACTGGGTTTCTAGATTGCTTTTTGCAATATACTGTTTGCACTTTTATAGTGATTGGCTAATGAATCTCGACCCATGTGGTTGCATGGGATAGAAAACAACTACAGAGTCAGAAATTTGCCACTTTGATCAGCCAGTCAGATTCTTCATTTCGTAAAGCTCACTTTAGAAACCAGTTTTAAAAGAGAGTGGTAATTAATTATTTTATGTGGACATTTCTATTGAGCTTATCACCAGCATACCTAAGCAGGAGTCTTATACATGATATTATCCCTTCTGATTTTTGTACTATGAAATTGAAGACCGTCAGTTACAGGCATGTATAATATATGAGCTCTAGACTAGAACAATGCATCTGACAAGTGTGTGAACAATGATGTCCATAAACTAAAACAAACAGCAGTTTTTTTATATACAAACAAAGAGATCAGCCAGCAGCCAACAAAGCCTTTGAGTATTATTACAAAACACGTGGTCACTGGTAACAACACACTGTAGTGCTGTAACACGTAATAAGACCGTGTTTATATGGCTTCAGAAATCTGTAGGACAATGCTACAGATAGTATAACTGCTCTAAATCTCCAGGGGAAATTATAGCAGGGTAGGATGCAGAAGTATGGCTCACAGGTCAGGGACACATGGCTCCAGGGATAGCCTCCACCTTTCTGCGCACTGTCAAGAGTCCATTTCTTTTCAGTGTATAACTGGTGCCTTTGTGGTGCTCATGGACCATGACGTTTTCCCCTTCAGTAGGGACAGAATGCTAAGCAAAGGCATAAGGTGCAATGGTGTATCCTGCAAAGAGTAGCTACAAGGCTGTGCACAGAGGAAAATACTCATAAAATTCCCATTGTGCGTGGGCAGGGACATAAAATCTGGTCTGTAACCAACCTGCAGGTAAGCCATGAGACTGGCATGGTGTGATTCAGCTGTATCGTATCACCACGAGTGGCATGCACTCGCCAGGCATAATCCCAAAGCCACAATTGGCCAACTAAGCGGCTGTGGATGCTGGTTATGCAGTCTCACCCCACACCGGAGTATGGTATTGTTACTAGTAAACACAGAACAAATCACTAGTACTGTGTTTTGAGGGGAAAGACTCCTGAAGATTTTACCATTGAATGTCAAGAATCCAAGCAATGGAGGAGACACTTTGGGCCCCAGATCTTCAGCTGGTGCAAATCAGGGCAGTTGGTTTGGGTGTCCTGAAGCTCCGGTTCACCTTCTCAGAATTCTGTCCCCTGGAGCAATCATGTTCAGAACAAAGGCGTGTGTGCTGCCTGGCTTATTTTGGTCACTTTAAGATCTTACTCTACAACTTTGGTGGTTCTCACTATATATAAATAATCCTGGCCTGGCGCTTATACGGTAATTCCCTTCCCAGAGCAATCAGCAGTGGCTCTCTTATCAGAGAGTTTGCCCAGCCTCTGCACTCAGTGACTTTCAATAGCACTTTCAGTGCTTTGTTCCCAAGAAATCATGATTAAAAAAAAAAAAGCATGGAAAAAAGCAAAGCAAACGCCCCGTGCACTGGCCTTTTACGTTGCTTAATAACTCCAGAGAGGGAAAGACACTGCAGGGAAGGAGTGTGATAAAGCACCACCAATAAAGTTCTATCTTTTTAATATATCAGAAAAATGAGGGCATTTCTGGCAGGCGTCTGTAAACAGCCCTAATGGTTTTTTCCTTTGGTTACTTTTATTTATTTTAAGAACATAAGAACAGCCAGACTGGGTCAGACCAAAGATCCATCTAGCCCAGTATCTGGTCTTCTGACAGTGGCCAATGCCAGGTGCCCCAGAGGGAATGAACAGAACAGGGAATCATCAAGTGATCCATCGCCTGTCACTCATTCCTTGCTTCTGGCAAACAGAAGCTAGGGACACCATCCCTGCCCATCCTGGCTAATAGCCACTGATGGACCTATCCTCCATGAATTTATCTTTTTTGAACCTTGTTATAGTCTTGGCCTTCACAATATCCTCTGGCAGGGAGATCCACAAGTTGTGTGAAAAAAAATACTTCCTTTTGTTTGTTTTAAACCTGCTGCCTATTAATTTTATTTGGTGATCCCTAGTTCTTGTGTTCTGAGAAGAAGTAAATAACACTTCCTTATTTACGTTCTCCACACCGGTCATGATTTTATAGACGTCAATCATATCCCCTCTTAGTCGTCTCTTTTCCAAGCTGAAAAGTCCCAGATTTATTAATCTCTCCTCATATGGCAGCTGTTCCATACCCCTAATAATTTTTGTAGCCCTTTTCTGAATCTTTTCCAATTCCAGTATATCTTTTTTGAAATGAGGCGAATATGGCATGAAGATGTGGTCAAGATGTGGGCGTACCGTGGATTTATATAGAGGCAATATGATATTTTCTGTCTTATTATCTGTCCCTTTCTTAACGATTCCCAACATTCTATTCGCTTTTTTGACTGCCACTGCACATCGGGTTGATGTTTTCAGAGAACTATCCACAATGACTTCAAGATCTCTTTTTTGAGTGGTAACAGCTAAATTAGACCCCATCAATTTATATACATAGTTGGGATTATGTTTTCCAATGTGCATTACTTTGCATTTATCAACATTGAATTTCATCTGCCATTTTGTTGCCCAGTCCCACTGTGTTGAGAGATCCTTTTGTAGATTGTCACAGTCTGCCTGGGACTTAACCATCTTGAGTATTTTTATATCATCTGCAAATTTTGCCACCTCACTGTTTACCCCTTTTTCCAGATCATTTATGAATATGTTGAATAGGACTGGCCCCAGTACAAACCCCTGGGGGACATGACTATTTACCTCTCTCCATTCTGAAAACTGACCATTTATACCCACCCTTTGTTTCTTATCTTTTTTTTACCAGTTACCAATCCATGAGAAGACTTTCCCTCTTATCCCATGACTGCTCACTTTGCTTAAGAGCCTTTGGTGAGGGACCTTGTCAAAGGCTTTCTGAAAATCTAAATATACTATATCCACTGAATCCCCCTGGTCCACATGCTTGTTGATCCCCTCAAAGAATTCCAATAGATTGGTGAGGCATGATTTCCCTTTACAAAAACCATGTTGACTTTTCCCCAACAAATTATGTTCATCTATGTGTCTGACAACTTTGTTCTTTCCTATAGTTTCAACCAGTCTGCCTAGTACTGAAGTCAGGCTTACTGGCCTATAATTACAGGGGGCTCCTCTAGGGCCCTTTTGAAAAACTGACATTACATTAGCTATCCTTAGTTTTATATATGTACACAGATTCCAGTAATTCGGGAGCAACAATTAGACGGAGCACAAAAGGGCTAATAACTCCCATGATGCACTTTTCATTTCGCTTTTCTATCCCTTCTGCTAAAATGTCAATGCAAGGAATAATCCATCGTGAGTCGCTGGAGATGGAATTTTGGTTGGGGCAGGCCAGGGCTCTGAGGTGGCACCAAGCAGTCTCTCTTTCTCGCAGGTGCTTGGCTGGCTGGTTCTTGCTCACGCTCTCAGGGCTTAACTGGTTGCCATATGTGGGATTGGGAAGGATTTTTTCCCCAGACCAAATTGGCGGTGACTTTGCCTTCCTCTGCAGCGAGTGGATGCAGGTAACTTGCCAGGATTATCCAGGTATATCTCTGTCACGTTATGGGGTGCAATCCAGACCCATAAGGGGTTGTGTCACTGCCTGCCCTGTAACTCTAAGTGCTTCAAAAGGCTCTGCTGCTGTATTTCTCTTGTCTTGATGCTCCCAGCCAGCATATAGGCTTGCACTGAGTGTGGGTTAAGCAGCTCTGATTGCAGCAGCCTGCTTGTTTCCCTCCCTCCCGCCAGCACACTCTGCTTACACCTGACAAGAGGACCTCAACACAAGCCCAGTCCTAAATTTTCCCAAAAACAAGTGTCCAGCCCTCTCCCGGAACACTCAGGGAAATAATAAGGTTCATTTGCTCCTTTAAAGAGGCAAAAGCACATCACACCTTATTAACTTATCTGGGGTAAATACACCCTTCCCTTCAAGCACAGCACTCAGTTGGTTTATTATTTAAAAAAGCAAGTTTATTAACAAAAGGACATAGTTAAAGTGATACCAAGTAGAAGGAATGAAGTTTGAAAGGATTGCAAGCAAACAAAAGTAAAAATGCCCTTGCTAATGGCTGAGACCTAAGTCTTTGTTCAAGATAGTTTCCTTACCAGTCTCCCATTCCCAGAGACTTCAGCCCCCTTGGTTGAAGGACCCATCTTTCTCAGCTTTCAAGAGTTCTGTTCCCTTGCGTCACCCAGTGCTGGATGCCAAAGATGGCTTCTGTCCTTGTTTATATCTTCCAAAGTTCAATGAACTTGTTTCAAGAGACCTCATCCAGTTCTTCCCTTCCTGTGGACTTCCCATCCCTCTCCTGATTTTTGATGTAAATGAAGCTTCCACGTGAGACTGCTTTTGAGGAATGCAGCATGAAAAGGTCTCTGGATGAAAAGGTCTTGAGAGGGCAGTGTGTCACTAGTTCATGGAAAGTTCAACACAAGAATCCTATAGAAATATCTCACTGCTAGGGCTCTTTTTTAAGACACCCAATGGTCATCCATCAACAAAACCAAAAATAAATTCAAACATGAGCCCATCCATCATGCCCAGTTTCTTCTCTGCTAATCTAAGGATCTTTCTGGAACTGGGATCTAGGTCAAAGAACTTATCTTCTGACCTCTTCATCTTGATAGGGAAAAGTTACTTTACACTCATCAAGATGAAGCCCATAAACATTTAACGTTTATATAAGGGCTGTCTTCCCAAATGTGCCATTTCTCTCACAACTGCCAGGAGGAGTGATGTTTAATTCAAAAACAGCTTGAGTGGGAGATCATTAGCCATAATCTACCAGTGCTATGCTAACACCAATTTCATGTTGCTGATGGGGGAAGAAACAGTTTGCCACAGAGATGATGTTTATAGTAAATCCATGGCCACAGGAAGGTTCAGTGATTAATGGTGCTCTCTGGCAAACTCACCACACTGAAAATACCCTAGTCTGAATTCTGTTTGTCTAGGTATATATCTGGCACGTGTCTCCATATCATCACCTCACTTTATGTTAACTGACTGTAGACATTCCATCTATCTAGTTATTTACCCAGCCTCGCAGTCACCAGAGCATCTGAGCACCTCAAAAATCACTAATGAATTTATTCTCACGCCCCCCACATGAGGCAGAGAAAGTACAATGTTAGTCACACCAAAGGTTAATGCCATTCGCTCAAGATCACACAGGAAGTGTGTGGCGGAGAAGGGGACTGAAATCATCCAACCCCCTTGCCTTAGCCACAAGACCTTCCTGTATCCCGCCCCGCCTCCACTCTCATCCATTTGGATCTATCACAAATTGTTCTTCTTGCACCTCCTCCCTCTTTCTCCTGAGAATTATGTGAAAGTTCACCTTGGGCTGCATTAGTACAATATGGCCCCTTCCCTTCTGTTCCATGAGCTCCGAGAGCCATCATACAAAGGAGGAAAGAGCAGGGGCTTCACAGTGCTCTGAGATGCTGTGACCTGTTGTAAGTTGAGTGCAGCTTTCTAGGCAGAGGAATGTTGGGAATTTAACAGGCTGAGGACACAACAGGAGGTGGACAGTGTTTAATCTCCGCTGCTGAGATGAAGACGACATTTCCTGAGAGAACCAAGGCAGAGAGCGCAATAACCTAGGGAATGCACAGACATTATATCTTGTTTATTGCTAGCAAGATGGGTCCAGCCAGATGGCAAGCTCTGAAATCAGTGACAAACAAGCAAGAGGAAAGATACATTCTTAGCACCTGTGGCGAGGGATTCATCTCTCATGAAAGCAACTTTTCCTCCTGGAGCTCATACGGCTGGGAATTTTTCAACAAAACCTTTTTTCATAGGAAAATGCCAATTTGTTGGACACAAAATGTAAGAAAGGGTTGAGGGTCAAGCAATGTGTCAACTCAAAAATGTTTTTGGGGAAAAAGTTTCAAAGTTGTCAAAACATATTTTAAAAATGAAAAATTCCTGGTTTTGGATTTTAAATGTTTTTTCTGTTCAGAAATGTAAACTAATTATAGTAAAAAAAAAAAGATACAAAATGGCCAAAATTGAAAGAAATTTTTTTGATTGACCCCAACCAACTTTTCTTTGGATTGATGAAAATGTTTGAGATTTTGACTTTTCATCCTGGTTCAGGACAGGAACATTTCTTTGATGTCTGAAAAGTTTTTGTGAGGGGGGGAAATCTATTTCCCACCTACTTCAGTTTCTAAGTCACTGGTGCTCAGATGGATTTCTGCCTATCTGTCCCACCCTCAAGAGATGGGGTGTGCACTAGAAGGAATTCTCTGGTGATTTCTCAGACAGTTTGGCATCATCTTCCTCTCAGTTCAATCCAATCCAGCCAGGTCAGTATTGTGAATGTCTCTGTACCATTAGGGAATTTTGTGACATCTAGCAGAATCTTCTGACACTGCAGTAGCAAAGAGCCAGTGGCTCACAGGATTGTCACCCTTTAGATCAAGGAAGGATGTGGCACCTCACAGCCAGCCCAAATTTCAGGGGAGGGCATGTTTCCAGGAAGCAGCATAGAAACTAGTGGCCAATGAGAGCTGCTCTTCTCCTAACTAAGAGAGCTGGATGGGACAAATGCTAATTTGGCTGCCGACAAGCCTCATCATGGGTTACTGTTTGAGGAGGATGAATTCACCTTATATAGTGCTAGTGACCTGAGATCCTAACGCAAGTATCATTTTTCAGGGTTCATTCTTATGGAAGAATTTGTAGAGAGGATCTTAGCTCTTATGGGAGATATATTTGGGGTCTGTACATAGGATCCATTGAAGAGGCCTCACAACTTAGTTATTTGTTACTCTGTTGCTCATTAGAAACTCGTTTTGTCAGGCAATCACCAAAGGCATTCTGTGCTTCCGGGTTCACTTGGGTTCTGGTTCAGTGGAAATTCCTGTAATGTGTGCACTGCTTTTTGGGGCATATTTTAAGTGGATATGCCACAGCCGGTGCCACAAGCTTTCTTTTCACAGACAATATTAACACTTAAAGGTTTCCACTAATAAAGAAATCTGTATCCATCTATCACATTAATGTCCTTCTGTCTCGATTCTCCAATGCAGGAGCAGCAAATGAAGCTCACAGTCTCTCTCCCCTAACTGGGCATACATGTTGTGACAGCTTCATTTGTGAAGGAATGATCACATTTATCCACACATGCTCTGAGAACAGTGTGTGTGCTCACCTCTGCTGCCATGTAGGAACAAAGGGAAACATTACAGTCCGAAGCAATGACTGAATCTTTTCCAGCTGCCCATCATTGTAAGTGTTGCACATGTGAATACTCCAAATAAACACGTACCACACACCAAAACCTGCACCCGTCACGGCCAAGGCACTGAGTAAGAGGTGAGTTTTTCCTCTGTTCTTCATTCCTCTCTCAGTAATTGGCCTGATTCTAACTCAGCCGAGCTCCTGGATGTAAAATCCCACAGGAAGCACACAGCACTAAGAATTGCACAATTTCATCCCGAGGGTTTGAGGACAGAGACATACCTACTTCCCTCAATGCAGCAGCATGAAGCAAAGGAGCTATTTACTGCTTTTTACTGTGTGCCTGTGGCAACGCTTTCAGTGTCTTGTAAAAAGGACCTGTGATTCCGAGGAGGCAACAGTGATTTCTGTAGCTAGGTGGGAAGCTGCACTATTCTTTTTCGATTGCTTGGGCGAGAAGATGACATTAATTCCAAAACAAACTTCCCTTCCCCAGCCTTCCCTGAGCAGCTCTTATCAATAAATATTTTCTAGTTCACCAACTAGATGAGACTCACTCGCTGCACTGACAGGTCACCAGTTTTGCCTTCAGTGAGATTTGGCTAGGCAGCATGGGTCGGGGATAGGGCACTAGCTGAGAATAAAGATCTGAGTTCTAATCCCAGCCCTGCATGTGTTTGGACAATTCACATCCCCTCTACTCTTCTGTTTTCCCACCTGCTCTTTGTCTCTGTAGTCTATTTATAGGGTAAGCTTATCGAGGCAGGGGCCGTCTCTCATGCAGGATATGTCTACATTTTGAGCTGGGGGTGAGATACCCAGCTCAAGGCGATGTACCCACACTAGCTCTGACCTAGAATGCTTAAAATAGAGGGTCGCCATGGTGGTGAAGACGGCAGGAAGGGTTAGCTGCCCTGTGTACACGCCTAGCATCTTGTGCTGCTGCAGCTATGTTTAGCATGCTAATTTGATCAGCGCTAGCACACATATGTCTCCGTGAGCTGGGAATTACGCCCCCAGCTCTATGTGTAGACATCCCTTGTGTATATGGACAGCCCTTAGCACAAGGGAGCCTTGGCCTCATTTGGGGCTGCTCGGTGCTACTGTGATATAAACACTTGCAGGGTAAGGATTTTGATTTTTGCAAATCGCTTTATAGAGTAGATAGTAGTGGACATGGCTGTGAACATAGTAAGGAGAGATTGTTTGGAAATATTTGTTAAAATTCTAAACTACATTCTGGTTGGGTCATTTTTGCAACAATTTGGGGGGCTGACTTTCCATTATGTTTCAAGTGCCCAAGTTTTAATACTGGGAATGCTCACCGACAGCGAATATTCAGCTTGAATGTTTGTCTCTTTGCCAGAGCAAAGTTTGAATTTTCTGAGTGATGGTAAAATTTACAACCCATACTGTCAGCAGGGATCTGAAACAGCAGCATGTGACTTATGCAACTACCTAACGCAGCATGGATTACTAATATTTGCAACATACTCTTCACCAACAATCAGCACAGCAGAGATTATTTTGGAAGAGATTTGCAAAAAGAAATCGATTTATGAAAATATCTAAGGATTTCACAATCTGTTGGCCCACAGTTGCACGTTGGTATCTGATTGCTGCAGCAGCTCAGTCATACACTGAGAGAAATCAAGCATCTAGTCCTTTCAATTGCTTGTCTCGGGCCAGAAATGAAAAGGAATCAATGAACAGAGGAAGAATATATGAGTGTTTTCATAATGCATGTTTACAGGCCTGTGGGTTTTGTTTGTGTCTTTCTGTGATCCTCTTGAATTTCACTTCATGAGCATGAGTCCCTTTAATACTTGTATCTGCTGGTCTGACCCTCCTTTAAGAATTTAGAGAATATATTTGTATTTTAACTGGAAAGTCAGCAAGAAGAAGGTCAACAGCATCAGAAGCCTTCCTGCCCTCCCTCCTTAGTCACCCGTTATGCTTCCATGCAGCCAACAAAATTAGCTTTTCTTTTTTTTGAGACAACACGTCAGAGCCTTATGTGATGTGCATTTAAAACAGAGACACTCTGAGAGTGGATGGAGAAATAAAGGGATATAGATTACAAGACAAACAACCAGACAGGAGTTAAGGGGTAGGCATGGGTAGTGGGAAAGGGGGAATGACCACCCCACAAGGTCTGATTCTCACCCTAAAAGGTTTTTGGGGCTTAGCTGCAATTCCTTCAGGTTCCGTCCTATGATGACCTAAATCTTCTGTACAATGTTGCCATATCATGGGGAAAGGAGGAGCAATTTTGCAGGCATTTCAGATGTAAGCAAAGTTTGCTGCCCAGCACTGTCACTGCAATATGTGAGTGCATTCAGTTTTGTACCAAATGGTCTTGATTTTTAAGAGAACCTCAAACTGGCCTTGGTTTGTGTGGGTCCAATTCCCATGCTGGAGGAATCCTCTTCTGCCTCTCGACGGTAGCTTCCTGGACTTGTCGCTCAATTGGATTGATACAAAGTGGTTGCATTGAAGGCTAGGCTCCAGCCCAAGGTTTAAAAAATGCATTACCCTGAAAATTCCATTTCATTGTTCTCATATTTTAAATAAACCAAAACAAAGTGGATATGAGCCATCAAGAGCATAGTACGGCATGCCAAGTATCAGATTGCATAGATCGACATTGACTGGTCAAGAAGACACATAGCAGCATGCTGATGAGGCCAGGGTTAGGAATGATCAAACCAGGAACAAATGGGCAAGGTCAAAGGTGTGGTTTTCTCACTCAAAAGAGGTGCTTGCGTGCTTGTTTAGATGCATTCAGTTGCAAAGGGTACAAAGCTGGAGGCCGGCTTGAGGGTAGTTGAGGATACTCCAAAAGTTGGAAATTATTCCTAGTGTCCCGTATCTTCCAAATCCAAAACCATACCCACCCTCACCCAGTAGAACTGGTCAGGAGTTTATGGATTCAACATTTTTTAAATTGAAAAATGCTGATTTGTCAAAACCTAAACTTTTTGTGGGAAAGGGTCGGTTTTGACAAACTTCTTGACTCAAAATATATTTGGAAAAAAGTTTCAAAACATCCAGTTTCACCATTTTCTAAATGAAAAATGTTAGTTTTCAGGTTCAAAATGACTTTTCACTTAGAAACAAACTAATCATTGCACTTTGTTTTAAATGGTCAAAATCAAAATGAAAATGTTTCAAGATGATTGAAATGAAACATTTCAATTGACCTGAACTGATTTTTTTTCCATGAAAATATTTGAAATGTTGACTCTGGCCCAATTTGGACGGGGAAAATTTCTGAAATCTCAAAAATGTTCACAGAACAAGAAAACCATTTCCTTCCCAGCTCTGACCATCTTTGTTTTGAAACAGCTAGGATCACTATGAATAAAGATATCAAAAACAAGGAAAATCACATTGAAAAAGAACAAATTCCTATTTCTGGAGAACGAAAGAGAACTGAAGAATCTCATGCTGCAGAGAGAAAGGAAAAGTTCTTGGACAAGAAAAAAATAAAAGACTCTGGGTTAATTTAGTTACAAATTCTTGAGAATGCTCAATTTTCTTCCTAATCAACCTTTCTTTGCTTTCAACTTAATCATTTCCAAATTCAGCCTGGGAGGTGAGATCTGAGAAAGCCTTGCCTGGCAGCATGAAGGAGGATTATGATAATAAGGTGTCTTTGTGGGATACAAGGCATAAAATACCCTCCTGGCCTTCCCTTGCCACACTTTATCACAATTTGAATGCCGTTTTTCCCCCTCTATTCTGCGCAGACCTACTCCAGCTTCCTTTCCTTCCTAGCTCTGCCTCAGGAGAATCCAGGCCAGGACTAAGCCAGCTTGGAGGCTAAATTATTTTTCAGGCCCTTGACAGAAGCAGTACAGACCTGCCAAGGAGAGATGTAGATTTACACTGTTGTATTAATGTGAATACACTTGGGTTTCCAGGTGCCACTGTGACAACTTCATCTTACTCTTTCCCAGTCAGGCACGAAAAGCTATTGAGTTGAATGTTTTCAAAGAATTGAACCAAGTATAAAGCAATTTAGTTTGTTCATTGGCTCACAGGAAACCTCTCTCTGCAGAGGCTTAGGGTGGGCTTTAATACCCAAATCCTGCTGAAATTCAAGCCTTAGAACCATTTAACAATAATTTCATTATCTTCCAAATTCTCCTAGGAGATATCTGAGCTCTGGACAAAGTCTTCCTCTTGCATCTTCGCACTGCTCTGATCTTATATCCACTCCATATTTTGCAGGTGGAACTCCTGTTGACCAACAGGAGGCACTATACATCCAGATCAGGGGAAGAATAGAACAGAGAGGTGGGGTGAAATCTTGACCCCATTGAAGTTAATGGCAAAACTCTCACTGACTTCAATGGAGCCAGGATTTCACCCCTCTCGTGTAGATCAGAAGCGCCGGAAGTATCCTATGTTGGTGGCCTTATGGGAGATCACATAATTTGTCTGCTTCTTCCTTTTCCTTGTTTTGTCCCTCTCTGGCGTACATCTCCTCTCAGCATCTGTCCCCTTATGGCAGAGAAGCATCACTCTTTGGAGCAATGGTGAGTATTCACTTCATTTACCTCTCTGTTCATCAAAGTATTTATAGATGTTCATAAGTGCTGGGACTAGGGGTGCTGCCACACACCCCCTGGGTTGAAGTGGTTTCCATCATATACAGGGTTTACAGATTAGTTCAATAGCTCTCAGCACCCCCACTATAAAAATTGTTCCAGCCCCCAGTAGATGTTAAGGCTAGAAGGAACCAGTGTGATCATCTAATCTGACCTGCTACACAGCACAGGCCATAGAATTACATCCAGAAAGCCCCGTCCGTGTTGAACCTGTTCTTTGGATACTGTGTTTACTTTCTCATCCTTTCTCCATTTGGAGGTGGGGAAGAAAATGAAAACACTAGTGTTGTTTGGGGGGATATGTTCACAAAAGCCCAGATATTCTGAGGGCCCAAGCCTATAACCTCTTTAGGGCAGCGATGGTCTCTATGTTCCTGTACAATGGCTAGCATAATAGCACTATCATAATACAGATTATAATAATATGAATACAGAATGGGTGTGTAAATGGCTGCTAAGAATCACTTCCACTGTGCTGTTCATTTTTGCCTGCAATTGTTGAAAGTGCATGAACAATTGTGCATGCATTTTGTGGAATAATTAGGCCAAAACGTCTCAATTATATTTTAAATGTGTTGGGGAATAAAAGCATTGAGATTTCCCCAGATCCTCCAGTCAATAGCATATTTCCATGTGAGGACTCCACAGCTATTTACAAAGTGGAGTTTACAATGTTCGCCTTTCATGACAGTGAGAACTCAAGAAACGTATGGCCCTCTCATCAACCCATGTCTTGGGACCTCTTATGGCGGCATTAAATATTCAAGAATTTCCAGCTGACAAATGACTTGCCTGCAGTCAGAGACAGGAATATGAGGGATAATGAAGAAAAAAAGTCACTCCACTGAAAAATGTCCTTATAAATTTCCTTGGCTGTGCATTATATGTCATTTAGTTACAGCAGACTGCATTGAGCAAGCAAAGCATTGTGTTACATAGCTCTTTTAGGAAAATGAAAACACGGTTGCGACTCAAAATTTAACTTCAGTGCATTCAAAGCCAATACAATTACTTCTTAATATGGCTAAAGGCTTTCATAATTTCATTACAATTCATTCAGTATTTAGACACTGCCCCTGGATGCCTCAGTTTGTTTGCAGGGGAACGGTACAGTTCAGCTGAAAAATGGAGTTAAAGCCCAGAAATATGCATTATGAATAACACATCCCATGTTGTAGGTGACATTCAGCATGGAATACATTTTAACTTATCTGTATTAATATTGTTTTTTCTCCTCTGTCAAATCCCCTGGCATAGCCCGATGATATCCCAGATCAGGCTCAAAGAGGCCAATGGAGGATTTCTATGGGGTCCCCCCTAAACACACATCTGTTTGGACCAGTTCCTACAATATCAGAGAAAATCCTATATCCCAGAGTTGTCTCTATCTGGGCAAGCTCTTGCCTCTGTTCTAGCTTCCAATTAGATGTATATAACTTAGATGTGCATCTGCTCAGAGGTTAATGCCCATTTTAATCGATGCAGATGACCCAGTGTGGAGAATATATGCATATATTCAAACCTCTGACTCCTGCTCGCCTGCCTCTTTTGTGTTGTGACGTGTGCGCAGAACAGTAAGCAAGGAGAATTCATTCCCTGCCTGTTGTTAATGAGGAAAATCTCATTCCACTGGAGTTTTACCAACTTAATTTTTTGTTGTTGTTTTTCCTTTGCTGATAAGGGGGAGAAGAAACCAGGACAGTTAATATCCTAAGAGAGGACAGGAATAGGAGTCTGTGGATGATTGCACAAACAATCAATATATCTGTGTTTCTTGAAAGGTTGCATGTCACCTTTGGAATGCAGTGCTCATAAAATTTTCATGGAGCTGAATTTGCTTTGTAAAGATGGGACCTTACAGGAAAATATCTCTAGGCTCAGCATTTACAGCTACTCTTTCTATCAGGTGGTAAGATGATCAAATGATATTTCCTTCCCTCATCTTCATCATCAAGGAGAAAACAGCAGAAGTAATGAAATGAATTAGAAGCAGTTGCATGCCAATGGATGGCTTCTCTCATCTAATACCATGATTATTGTTTCCCCCAGGACTTTAAAGCAACATCTAAATTTTCAGCTCATTTGGGTAGGATATTCACTGGTATGGCCCTAGAAAATTATTAATGCCTCATTTCCACAGCAGTCCCGGGCAGTTGGGGTGACCCCTCCCCCAAATGCACCACAATAAAACAGCTGCTCTTCTAGAATTTATCTTCTCTTCCCTCCATTTAGGATCACTCAGATTTATGAGCCATGGCAACTAGATATCTAAATAAGGAAATACATTCTGGACAGACCACTGACACATGGGAGAATGCAATCACAGAAATTTTATGGGAGACTTTAATGCTGCAAGAAACAAGAAGGAAATGAACAGTTCTCTAATACAGCCCTTTGGAGCAGGAAGAGGAGGAGCAGATTGACAAATTCCACTATTATGTCATTTGACTTTAAGGACAATTAACCTCTCTCCTGGGAAATAATGTAGCCTGAGTTGAGGAATCCCAGTGGTACAGCTAAAAGGATCTCTTCATACTTTATGGGAAAGTCTTATAGAAATGAATAAAAAATGATCTGTAGGATTCTTAAGCCACCCTACAGAATGTAACAGAGAATGATACACCTGGCAGGGTTCAAACAGAAGTTACAGAAAAGATCACATTCTCTACCAAACTTTACTGGTTTTAGAATCATGTCTCAATAACCCTATTGGTTACATCCCTATTAATGGTTTCAATAGATCTCGTGAAAAAAGAGAGACATAACACACTAGTAGGCCAGAAGAACTGGTTGACTCATTGATTCACTGCAATGCTGGGGCCTGATTTTGATTCACTATCATAGACCAGCTCTTTGCAGCAAATACAAGAATAAAAGTAGTCATTGTATAGGGTATGCTTGGCCCTATTCCCCAGGAATAGACAGGAAGTGATGTCAGACTCGTGGCTCCGCCCAACCCCAGGACACCAGCCAGTGAAGCTATTTGGCTGAGTGGGAGAGCCAAGCAGATGTAGTAGCAGGTTCTCTGTATCTATGTGCCCAAGAGCTCAAGGAGGTTTCCTGTAATAAGCACTGCTCTCCTCTGTGGTAAAGCAGTGAAATTCTGCTGACGTCAATGGAGAATAAGCCTCAGTGTGTTTTTTGTTTGTTTCATTTGTTTGAGTCAATTTTTTACAATAAAACATCTGTTCACATCATGATAATTACATTTCCAGGTACTATACTTAGATAACAACAAGGGAAGTGAGGAGGCCCCAGCCCGCCTCCCAGCCTTTCACACACACTCAGTACCATGGACAGCAGCCACGGCTCAGTGCAGGGCAACTGCAGGGAAGAAATAAGGCTGGATTGAGACGCCCGCTGGAAGATGAAAGACGTTTGAGATCCTGATCCAAATCCCACTGAGGTCAATGGCAATCTTTCCATTGACTCTACTGGGCTTTGGAACAGAGCCTTGCTGTGCAAACAAAGTGTACAGACAATGTCCCCTTCCAATGGCCCCTGGCACCCTGTCTGAGAACATGCTATTGTGACACTATCCAAGAAGACACAGGTAGGAATTACACTATACAATACAATGGAAGGGGAGGCTTATGCCCAGAGCAGAGCAATGGTATTCAGACTTGTCTGAGTTAGCAGCCGAACAATTATACGCACCCAGAGAAATGTGGCCTGTTTCTAGGTGGCATTGGATAAAAATCTTCAAGATGGCTCAAAGAATGCTAGGCTCCGTTCCACATAATTCCATCTCCTTTTTCCTCCCCTTCTTCTCCCATTTATGTAATCGATTCCTATTCTATTACTGTAATCCCCACCCTAAAATCATATGTCTATGTAGCATTGTCTACTGGATTGTGTGGTTGCGTTTTGCTGAGTTGTAAAATTGCATAACTGCATAATTCTATTGGTGATCCCATGAAGTGTGCAGTATTCAGAAACATATACATGCTGTAAGTCATTCGCTTTTTTGTACTTTTCATTGTTTCTCTTTTTTTATTAAAAAAAACAGTAACAATTTAAGCACACACAAAAAAACAACCCTATCAGTTGATCACAAAACCTTAAACCAAGAGAAATTTCTGAGACTATCAAGACATATACATTCTGCAGTTCAGGACAGGCCACCAATAGAGATAGGGTAGGAGAGTCTCTGATTGGATGCAAAGCCAATGTGGCTAAAATGACATTGAGAAAATGCCTGTGAAAGAGGACTGTGTAGCTAGAAACATGGCCCCTTACGTTTTCTCTGTGCCCTACCTGAACACAGAACTGAGCTACCATTTTGTTCTAAGAGGAGAACAAAAGCTTGTAAAAACAGAGATGCACACACTGTGCTCTCGCCTGGAGACCAGTCTTCTGTTCTTTCTTAGTGTTTTTTTTATTCTTCAGTCTGAAATAAAAAGTCATTTTAGACTGAAACTTTTGCTTTCTGTGTATGGAAATACATATAAGAAGGAATATGTGATCAGGAGGAAGAACAAATACCTATGATTTGAAGAGGCCCGTATCTTTTACTGGACAGACAAGATTGCTGCCACTGCCGCTGCTCTAACACCATCTGTGACTTTTTATCCCTGTGTTTGCTCGGTATAGATTACACTCTGAAAGGCAAGTTTTCAAACTTATGGCCATTAACTGCTCGGCACAAATGCAACTACAGATAGAAATGCAAAAATCACATCCTGTGGACCCTTTGTCTGTATTGAATATAAAATATTCCAAAGGAAGATTCTCTTGTAAAAATAAATTGACTTCCTAAACCTCATTTACAGACCTTTTTCATTATATATCTATATCTGCTTCTCATTGTTTTTAACCATGTTCTGGAAATCTTAGCCACCCAATACAGTAGATGGCTCTTCAGGCTTTGAAAGTGAATTAGTAGCACATTTTTCCTTCTCCGTAGGGCAGTTTCCCAGATGAAGAGAAGGTGACTTGTACAGAGACTCTGCAAATGTTTCTCAGTGACAGTGTTTTAAACCCAATTAACTTTCCCCCGCTGGGGAGAGTCTGAAGAAAGATTCCATGGGCCTATGATAAATCATGTTACAATGCCCATCCCAGGGTATTTTATTGGCACATATGCTATTCAGCTACAAGTCTTTTCCTCAGCTAAAACCAAAACTGTTTATAAAACAATATTCCTACTTTCACTTTCATACCAGTCTCTCAGCAAACAATGATACATACATGAACCGGAGATGAGGCATGCCTAGGGTGACCAGATGTCCCATTTTTATAGGGACAGTCCCATTTTTTGGGGACTTTTTCTTATATAGGCACTTGTTACCCCCCACCCCCGTCATGTGTTTTCACAGTTGCTATCTCGTCACTCTAGGCATGACCAACACACCATCTATGTAACTATGTTCTGAGTGCTATAAAAATAGGTGGCTTTCAAGGGAAATGCAATGGAAATGAAATGAAAATAAGAATGGGTTAGAATTTTTTCTTTTGTATTCATGAGTGCTCATCATTCAGATCCATCCTTGCCAAATTCCACCCAAGTCTGAATTTGTCATCTGAAATTCAACTCAGCTCCAGCAATTACTCTAACCCTCTTGGACACATCCTGCTTCTACATACACACAAGTCTTAGTTTCTAGGGAAATTGCATGCCCCGATATGAGGACAGACATTGGCTCTAGAGACTGCATTGTCTTCCTGCCAGCTGGGTTTCTTTGCACAAGCTGCATCTGACACCCATTTCAAATGTCTTCCCTTCCCCCATCTCACCCCCAGTCCACTAGATCATTTGCTGGCTGCATTAGTCCTGGTCATATGAGTGCCCCACCTCAGCCCCCATTGCAATCTACAAATTAAGACAAACATCATCCATTTTTCTGGATCTTCCCTGATTTCCTCCACCCATATTGTCAGCTCCTTGGTGCAGAGACAAGGCCATCTCCTGTGTCTCATACAATATTAAGCCTAGTGCCTGATCTCAACCAATACAAAATAATAGTAGTTACTGTATTGACATAGTTCCTGATCCAGGGTCCATTGGAGTCCATGGGAAGAATCCCCTTTACTTCGTTAGACTTTGGATCAAGCCCAAGGGGTCTACACTGAGCAGGCCTTCTGCCTTCATATTGAAAAACCCAAGGAAGAGACATCTGGGATCCAAAAGTGACTTCTAAACTTTGCATCACTTTTTCGGACATGGCCAGAAGTTTTAGTCACTCACCTGCCCGCCAGAGGCCCCACCTGTACATCATACATGTCCAGGGTCCGGTCTCAGCTGTGACACAGGCTGCAGGTTACACATGTACCCACACTGAGCCTGTCCAGGCTGCAGGGGTGTTCCATCAGCCAGTGGGCCCAAATGTACAACTCCCGCAGAAATGCCTTGCAGCATTTCAAGAACAGCCCCATTCCAGCCCTTCACAGAAATGCCGACACGGTGAAATGATTCCCCAGAGAGCTTGACAGGGGAACTACTTTCTATAAAGCACTCCTAATTGGCTTATACGCAGCCCTGGAGACTCTGCACCCACTGGGAGCTGCAGAGACAGAATGGTGCCAGAGTAAATGACATCCTGGCAGCAGCCAGCAGCATGCGGCAGGGTGGAGAGCGAATTGTTACAACAACGTCAAGACAGAAAACTTACTTCAAGCCAGCCTCATCCCCAGCTTAGCTTATGGGAAATGAGCCCATCAGCAGGGACTGTTCTAAGTGTCTCTTGCTATAGCCACAGCCTCCACTCCCACCTGTACAGTCATCAATCCGTTTGACATGAGGCCTGTCTCCCTATTAGCCATGCGCCTTCTCCCAAAATGCCTCAGTGGCATTACAGATGGGCCTACACTGCAAAAGGTCAGATCCAGAGCTGAAGCTCACTAACGTTCAGACAGAAGGGTGAGGGGGCTGGGTCAAGCCCATCTCTCATTACAAGCTAAGAACGTGGTCTTGCTCCAGTGAACTCAGAGGAAGTTTGGCCATTGACTTCAATGAGCCCTAGTCTAGAGCGGTGCCAAAAGCAGTAGATGGAATCCCGAATGCTCGATGAGGGGAGACAGAGAACCATGCGGGTCTCAGGCACTATTCTTAGAACACAGAAAATGCTAGGCTGGACCAGACCACAACCCAAGCTAGTGAGGAGTCCTGTCTCTGACAGGGGCTGATACCAGTTGCTTCAGAGGATGCTGAAAGACACCTTCCAATGGGCAGGGATGTGATAACTTTCTCCCAGGGGAACTTTCCTCCTACTTCTCAGTAGGTAGAAATTGGCTCATGCCCTGAAACAGGAGCAAGTTTACTCCATGTGTCATGTTTTCCATCATAACTGAAAAATCCCCAGCATCCAGAATGAAGTGTTGGAGGCAAAGGGGGTGGCTGTTCTGGGGATTTCCCTGCCACTAGCCCAACCCCCATCCTCAGTTCACACTTGGGGAAAGCATTGATGGGATGGGAGGAGGATACTTTGGAATGAACCAGGCTGCACCAAATCCGGCAGGTAGTTTTAAAAAAGCAGCTCCCATGAAGGAAATCCCTGTCCCCGCCCTAATGGGTATGTATTCTACTCAGCCCAGCCCCCTTCCCCCTGCAAAAGGATACTGGCAGACTGTGCAACAATAGAAGCTGCCTGCTAAAAAGATAATTGCCCTAAAATGTATTTCTGTCAAATTGCCCCAGGGTGTTGTTTGTTTGTTTGTCTGTTTTTAACAGGGCTTAGCTTCGGTGGCATTTGGCTCCTGCTTAGGCTAATATGAATTTAAGAAGGCAATTTCCAATTGCTTTTAGCTTTTGACATGCTGGAGGTGAAGCGTAGTGAGAAATGGGCCCTGTTATTTGAGTCTCCATCGCAGGCGGCTTTATTGTATTGCTGTATAAGATTGGGCTCATACAAACAGTGTAACAGCAACCATCTCTTGCACTTCTCTCAGGGCCTTTCCCCAGGGATCTCCAAGCACTTTACAAACACTCATTCAGCCCAGCCATGCTCTGGGAGGTAGGCATTATCTGTCTTTATAAGGTGAGGAACTGAAGAAGCAAGAGGCTAAAATGACTGAGCCAAGGTCACAGAGTGAATGAGCCAGGAACAGAACCCATCACACATCTACCAGTCCCTTTGTCTGAGCTCTAAATCCCATTCCCTTTTCCTGCATGGAAAAGATACACTTTGGGGCTGATTAGCCTAAGTATCATAGATTGTAAAGGCCAGAAGCGTCTGTTACAACCATCTAGTCTGGACGGCTGCATTAACACAGGCCAAAGAATTTCAGTGATTCTTGCATTAAGCTCAGTAACTTACAGTCAACCTACAGCATATATATAAATGATATTCGGTTTTATAATTACTCTGGTGTTTGCAGCTGGTCTGTATGCTACAACAAACTGGCCGTGAGTACTTACAAACCCCTGGTATGTGTACGTAGCTGCAGTAACTGCACGCACAAATGAGTGTGCACAACTGCACGTCTGCTTTTCCATGCACACCTGCCTTTTGGAAAATTAGAGCTCTCCATGCCCCATCCCTGCAGTTAACCTCTGTGAACACGTTATCGCTCCCTGAACTCTTTGCGTGTGTCTACACACCACAGACACACACTGAGGCGGTGAGTCTCCGAGCCTGGCTCAACTGACTGGAGCTCGCAGGACTTACGTTACAAGGCCAAAAGTAGCCGTGTAGCTATTTCAGCTTAGGTTGGAATATAGGCTCTGAAACCAGCGAGTGGGGAGGGTCTCAGAGCTTGGGCTCCAGCCCAAGCCAGAATAGATACACAACTGTTTTGAGCCCTGTAGCACGAGCCCCATGAACCTGAGTCGGTGGACGGGCTCTGATGCTCTCTGCCATGGGTTTGGTTTGGTTTTTGCTGCATTGACCTTCAAGACAGGCCACAGAATGTTCTCTGCAGACTCTTCCCATTGCCCAGTCCCTGCGCTTGGTGATCTTCAGGATACAGTGGAGAGCACAGCTGATTAGTTAATCTTGTTAATTCAACCCATCCTAGCAAGGCATGGGCGGGATGTGATTTTACCTACTCACTTCTTTTGGGTGACTCGGTTTTTGCTGGATTTGTTGATCCCAAGGCTGTGGAACTAAATAGTGGGAAATAAATAGCTATTAAATAAACATTATAGGCTTGATCCTTTCATGGGGATTTATTTAATTCAGTACATGGGCAGGAGACAACCATGGAGCTCCTAAGTGCTGCAGGAAGTGGTATTTGTACCTATTCCCTCTGAGTCACTTAGTGTGGAGGGAAAGATTTCAGCATAGTTGCAAATGCCATTGTTTCAGATGAGATATAAAACCAAACTCCTGATCGCCTGTATAAGCTCCTGCTTCACTTTTTGCCAAAGAAGGGGTTCTGACCTCAGTAATTATTAAAATCCCTACTGGTTTCAATTGGATATGGTTGACTACTTCTCTTCCTGTCCTAAACTGTTTTGCCCTGGTACTGCCCACACACACGCACAGACTCACACACACACCAGAATGTAGAAATGGGTGTTTAACAGCTGCAGAACTATTCCCCTAAGAGACCCAGGAAGAATCCCATGGCTCACAGAAAGCACTAGTGAGCGAGTTTTCCACTTAACTGTTATACTCAGACTCCAGCCATGTGGCAAAGAATGAAACAAAGGACATATATAGTCTCTGCTTCAGTGTTTCCCCTTGAAAGCCCAGCTTAGTTTTCCTTTTTTTACGTGAAAGCCTTAATTATGTTGGGACACTTGGCCAATGAAGTCTAGGGAGCTACAGTGATTTACATCAGTTCAGGATCCAGCCCAATATTTTCCATCATCTGCGTGTTTGCCCGTCATAAAAGCAGGAGCTTTACTGAACCCTGAGCCAAGCCAGAAGAAGAGGAACAATCAAGAGCAAGGAAGTCCAAACCTAACACCCCCATGAGAATGACAAGGTCTGGTCCAGGCAAATCCAGCTCTCTCTCCCAGCCAGAGATGGGTATAATCAAGAGGTCACATAGTCAGTGCAGTCCAGGAAGGACCTAGTTCATAGGGGAAGGTGTGGGGAGTGGCCAACGGTTAACATCTTCAGGACTTCTGCACGGATCCATCTAGAGCTAGTGCTGACTCAGTACCAAATGCAACGTTGCCGTCTTAACAGGTCTCATGCCCTAGTGTAAAATCCTTGCTTGGAGTCCCACCTTGGTGTCTTAAGTCCTAGGGTATTATGCTTTTCCTGGAGGGACTAGGAGGGGTTGAAACTCATTTCCCCTTGGACATCTGCTTCAATCCTTAAACAAAAGAGCTAAGTGGGTTTCTTCTCCCAAGGTGTTTCCTGTTCTAAATGCTGCCAGACCCTGTGCCAGAAGCCCCTCTCCCCACCCCTCTTTTTATCTTAGTTTTTCCATTAAGTATTTTATGACTATGATGCTTCCTGGTGACACCCAGGGTTGTGAGGCACCTGGCTTCCACTGGCCCTCAGCACAAGGAAGTCTTGTCTGTGTGTGAATTCCCTGACTTTACCAGCCTCTAGCAATACAAGCACCCCGTCTCCAGGCCACCACACCCCATGCCCTGAGCCCTCTGAGTAGTCTCCATAGTGTCCAGCCCTTTATCCGCTGAACACTCACCAAATCTCCAGGCCTGTGGCTCCCAAAGGAACAGCACGTCACAGTACACCTTGGTACTCCGCTTTGCTGAACACACAGCTCTGAGATATATTTATAGTGAAAATCAGATTCAGTTTACTATCAGAGAACAGACATTCCAGTGATAGTGAGCTAAACTACTGGAAACAAAGGGTTACATACCAAACAAAATCACACCACTCTTTCTAGAGACTAACCTTATCTAGCAAGTTATCCTTCTATCTAGAGAAATGTAGCCCACCCAAAGTTCTCTCTTGTGTTTTCAACCAAGCTGGGTTGAGATCTGTTCTTCATGAAGCAAATTCAATAGGCAGGACCAAGTACTGATTTTGCCCCAGATCCTTAAGTGGCCCCCTCAAGGATTGAACTCACAACCCTGGGTTTAGCAGGCCAATGCACAAACCACTGAGCTATCCCTCCCCCTATGAAAACTTGTTTTTCCACCTTTGCTGGTGACCAGTCCCTATACACAAACCTTAATAACAGGGTTAAGTGCATATACATAACTCCTTACACAACATCTGTATATGTGTTTTGCAATGATGTTGATGCCCAGCGTGACACAAGCTTTTATTAGAGACTTTGCATGACTATCTTTGGTGAACTAGAATGTAAATTCCAGAGTCGGGGGATTCCTATAACCTGCTAGCCTTATGGATCCCTTATGCCCACTGCCAGTTTGGTCACAATGACATCCTCTTTTATTTATATATATCATGCATGTGTGCTTATTATGCTGTAAATGGTGGCCCATATAGAGTATTATAAGTATGCAGTACCCAAGCATCTCAGGAGGAGATACTTTAGGGATAATAATTTGACATATAAAGTATATTGTTAATAATGGACAGGATGAAGAAATTCAGGACACAGAATCAAAATATTGATTTTCTATCTTTATCTATTCTTTGAATTTCCATCCCCCTAGAATGCAGAGCAGATTGTTGTAGCAGCTCTGGGCATATGGAAAATTTATAGAGATACCCAAAGGGGCGAAAGAATGCATCTTGGCAGGGGGATGCATCAGAGATAGTTTATAGTTTTTAGGTGCCCAGAAGCATGGTCCTGCTGTGTTTCATTCACCCCTGCCAGATGCTGAGACACTATTTTCAAAGCAATAACCGCAAGAGCTACAGGTCACACACAGTGATGATCCCTGCCAGGCAAGACTTAAGAGACAGTTTTCAAAAGAGCAAAGACATGCAGATTGGAGAAGGCACCATGTTGTTTTGGGGGAGGTTTCTAGATCTATCACCATAGTTTTGTTCACAGATTAACATTAAAACAAGGACCCGATCCTGCTATAGATATTAGGTTGGATGTTTTCAGCATCAGGTCCTTAAATAGAAAGTTCTGTTGTTTGTGGGTGCAACGGACCCCTTTGCACAGGCCCAGCACAAGACCTGTGCATTGTTTAAGCCCACTTAAGCTTTTTTCCAACTGGCTTCGGTGGGATGTAAGTGGTTCAGAGACCATCACAAAGGGATGAATTTCACCTTGGAAGAATAAGCCAGATCCGCAAAGCAGGGACCCTAGTTCAGGGTGGAGCTTCATAAAGAAATCAGCAATAATTCCATACCCAGGCACGCTGACAAGAGGCTCTGTTGTCTTGTTCAAGGGCTGTTCCAAGAGCAGCTGGCCTCATCTTCCTCAGCGAAGAACTCCCTGTCCTGGGGCAGGACACACTGCCCACGTTGGCAAGTGTTTATACGCAGCAATAACTCATGCGATAAAATATTAATGGCATTCAACAAATCCCGTCATTTTTAAGTGCTCTCTGTTACAAACTGCTGCTGCGGCTGCTGGCAGAGGGCAGCGATCGGTGATGTTCCCAGTTCACTGGCAGTAAAAAAATTCTTTGCCACTCCATCTGCCACCTTGATCACATCATTGCTGCACAACAGGGGCCCAGCTCTCAGCTGATGGGAATCACTGTAGTCAATGGACCTATGCCAGATAACCTTTCGGGCCAGGGTGTTTGAGAGGCTCAGACATCTCTTCCCCTCTCCCCCCCATTAACTGAGCGTGCTTTAATGGACACACAGCCTGCCCCCTCGTCCTGATCAGCATGCAGCAGCATCACACTCCACCCCTCTCTAGCACCTTTGCCTCTGAAGTTTTCTGCGGTCAACAATAAAGGTAGCCTCATAGCTCCCCTGCATGGGGGCTATTGAACAGACCCTGTGCAAAGAGGCTAAAGGCGCATGATGCAGGCTGGAAGAAGAGACCCCAGAAGTTCTGGCTCACCCTCCTCCATTCTACGCCCTTGAAAGCGCTATCACCGGAGAGATGGGCTTAATGTCGCCGGCAATGGTCTCTGGTGACTGGTTCATGTTTCCTTGACCGGCAAAGCATGACACATTCCCCACCACTTGCTGTAGCAGTGCCATAAGGATGCCTGGCAGCCCCTTACGTTGTCAGAGATATGAAACCATCAGGGAGGAACTCAGTGGGGGAATGAAAGCCCTTGAATTCCACCTCTTTTCCTACAGGAAGGTACATTAGTCATCTTTCCCAGTTCCTTTTATTTTAGTCTAAAATGGCAGTGGTCAGCCTATTCCTGCCATTCAAACAATCTACCCAGAGTGCTGCTAATTACACTGATCATAACTGTCTCCCTGTTACCATCTGCTCCCCTCTGATCATATAATAGATTGCAATCTTCTGGGGGCAGAGGCAGGCTTTTCATAATGGGTGTACAGCAGCTAGCAATGAGGCCCAGATCCTGGATTAGTCACTGGTGGGTTCTACTGCAAATGCAGTACAGGTACTAATGCAACCCTGTTTCACTTCCATCCTTTCTATTTCTCCTGCAGTCTGATCCGCGACATTGGCATTGCCCTGACTTTACAGTAGCCCTGACCTGGAGTTTTTGGCTCACTTGCCGGAGCTGTTCTCTGGAGAATCTCCTATGCCTGCTTAGAGATATGATGGGAATTTAACTCCATTAAAAACAGAACTCGGCATTTCTATATCACTAGTTTCTGTCTCAGGGCAAAAGAAAATAGTGGGGAAATGGGAGAGGAGTAGGAGGAGAGAGGTTTGTGGCCATTTTTTTCTTTTAATTGCATTATTTATTTTGCCTTATTTGTGGAGCAAATGGTCATAGTAACTTCAGCTATGCACATCCTAGGTATTAATGCCATTATAGTGCTTTGATGAGTGGCTTTGTTTCCTGCTCACAGTTAGTTACTCAAACCCTAGCAGATTCAGAAAAATATTGTGTGAAAGTCAGTGTTGGGTGAAATTCTACCTGCTTTAGTTCCTGCCAGCAATATTTTGTGGCTGAAAATGCCTGACTACGAGCTTCAATGGCATAGCCGTGTTAGTCTGTATCAGCAAAACCGAGGCATCCTTGTGGCACCTTAGAGACTAACACATTTATTTGGGCATAAGCTTTTGTGGGATATAACCTACTTCATCAGATGCATGGAGCGGAAAATACAGTAGCAGGTATTACAGCACATGAAAAGATGGGACTTGCCTTTTCACTTGGCTCAAGCATGAGTAAGCAGCTCTGCTTTAAGTGAAGCTAGCTGAATGGAGCTGTGCTACTTGATGCATTTATATGCAGTGAAGAAAGATTTCACGTCCTTCGCTGTTTTTATCTTCTTATATCGGTGTCTAATGGATTCTCAACAGGCTTATAAGTCAGAGGGGTAAAAAAAACCCACATAGGAAAACACCATTTTAGTTCAGCTCAGTGTACCATCTGTGGCTGCTGAAAAACTGCTCTTCTCTTACAAAATGGCCCTAGTTTTAGCAGTAAAGATTAATATGAACTAACTCTCCCCCAGCACTGGCTTGGAGCACCTCGAGATACCTGCAGCAGCGAGAAGCGTCTCTCACATGCACTGAGTAGATTGCTCCTAACCCTAGCACATTTCATATTCACTTTCTGGTTTTTAATTACTGAAGATGAGCTCAGCTTTCTAACCACAGCCAAGTTCAAATCAATGCAATTCAATTCAAGCCGGATGCATCTTAGAGCCGCAGTCAGATCCAAGGAACAGCTTGAGCTCTGACAAACATGAAGTAATTTTAACCCTGGAAATGTCCCTTTGTATAAAGCTAGGAGGGATTGTATAGCTCAAATGCACCCAAGGCTGAGCAGACACCTGCATTCTTATGTGCCAGGCCAGTGATAGACTAAAGAAGCTCACGCCCCTAACCCAGCATGTTACTTCCTGCCTGTATAAGGCCCAAATATAGAGGCCACAGACTTCTCCATGTCATCCCAAAGCAATCAGTGCTTACTTCAACCATTGCAGAAACCTAGAGAGCTGCCACCTCTGGTGTTTTATAGCCCACCCCTGCTCCCACCCGTCATAGAATCCGGTGCGGTGTCTTCTGCCAAAGCAGCTCATTAACACCCCTCCAAGAAGCATCTGCTTAGCCAATCATCCTCCTTCACAGAGTGCAAGGCCTTTTGGCCAGCTGGGGAAGGGAGTTTTATTAACCCCATCCTTGATAGACACCAGGGAGGGGGCTTTATTGTTATTTACAAAAATAATGCAGTCATCCAGTGCCTTGGGTGCATGTATCATTATTATGAAAACAAACCACAAAGAACAGACAGGAATAACTCACCTGATTTGCACCCTTGGCTCCCATTGAGTCTGACTGAAGTAGTCAATGCTCAGTGCCTAAAAACTCAGATCTCCTGGACCTCTGCAAATTAATACTCTAGCTCTTTCCCCAGCCTAGAAAAAGCCTGAGGGTGCAAATAGGCTCCCAAATAGCATGCAGGGTCTGTGTAATCACCTGCACTGATTGGAACATAATCAAAGAAAGGTTCAATTTGGAAAATTAGGGTTTGATCCTGCATTCAGCACACCTACGCAAATGCTTCACAATCAGTACATGAGCAGCCAGACTGAAGTCACCAGGATTGCTCACAGGTTTAAAGTGAAGAACAATTGTTTTACAGTGTCAAGGCCTTGGATACGTATTTTAGCACAAACAGAAAAATTACTGCAAGATCTAGAAGAAGGTATATAGCCCTGTAAGTGTAACCCACACACCTCCTGGGTGTGGTGTCTGTCCCCTCTAGTGGCACTGAGGCCACTTAGAGATTAACAAGTCTGCTACAGCCTTAGTTAAGAGCCAGCTGGCTTTTGGCTCACACAGTAGAGGCTCATGCATTTAGGTCCCAAGATCCCAGGTTCAATTCCACACAAGCACACCATATGCAAGTGTTACAGCACGGCAAACACATGATAGCAACATCTAGATAATGCAACTTCAAACTACTTTCCCACACACACACCCACATTTTGAATAGAACCAGTAAAAGGTCATTCATGTCATCATCGTGCTGTGACACTAGAGTGTAGGGAAGATGCCAGATCCAGAAGACACTGCAGTAGCACCTAGACACTTCAGGTATGAAAACAACTGTGACCCAGCGATAATTGAGTCCAAGCTGCTTGATCCATTTGCTGCTGAGACAAGAAATATATAGAGAATTTTTTATGTTTCCCTATTATTGAAAATCCCCCTGTCTGGAGTGGCTCCTGGTCTGCCAGCATCACAGCCATCTCTGGTGAACACCAGGGGCCCAGCTTTCGGCTGTTATGAACACAGCTCCAGTAAAGTCAATAGATCTCCACGACTTTACACCACCTTTCAGACATCAGCTGTTCTATACAATCAAACACAACCAAAGGATAACTGCATTTTTAGTTCAAGTGGGTCACAATTTTTCAAATGTTCAAAATATTGATGACATTTTTTGACAGGAGACGTTGGCTGTTTTCCCACCAGTGCTTTTTACGGCTTCCTTAAAATAAGAAAAACAAAGAAACAGACTGTGTCTCGCTCACTGTGATATATGTGATCAGTTTGGTTCTGGCCATCAGTCTGACCTCCCCAATTCCCAAAACCATGCCTGGGCTAGAAGAACACTGGCCCAAATCCTCAGTGGTATTTAGGCACCTAACTCCTGGTGACATCAATAGAAGTCAAGCCCCTAAACACCTTTTGAGGAACTGAGCCCCTATTTCTTCCCCAGCATGTGGTAACCACCTGTCTCGCTGCCTTCTGAATGGGGTTAACCAGTTCACCTAACTCCTCAGAATATGAATTACTTGGTCACGTAGCAGAAACCTACCAGGAGTCCTTGTAACAGTTTCATCCATAACTGAATATAAACAGCCACTGAGGACTAGACATTTTCTATTACAGGGCATGAAAGCCAGGCCTGCATGAATGTATTCTTGCCATTATCACATCTCTAGCAATAAAGGATAGATTGGGTTGTTAAAAACTGCACTGATTAGACCCTGTAGAACATCTGCACCTGGGTTTCCCTGAGACTGCAGAACTGAACATTTCTGTGTTAATTTCCATATGCAGAAATGAGAGTCCTGCTTCAAGACCTCCTCTCTCTATAACCTTTCCCTTGAACATTGATAACTTTTAGGGCCTGATCTTTTAAGGTACCAAGCCTGGATGGTGCTAGGCACCTTGCAGAGGGTGCCCAGCATTTTGCAGGGGAGATAAATTTTAGCGAGTGCCTTTTAGAGTTCATCCAGGGCACCTTTTTCAAGAGATCCTCTCCAAAAACTGCATTTTCAATTTCAAAAAGAGCGTTGTGAGGCTCTCACGCGTTTGATCTGATCAACATGCAAATTAGAGCAATTAGATATATTGAAGTGAAGACAGCTTAGCGTTTTGGCTAACGGCTCTTTGATATGAAGAATTTTCAATATAAATTCAATTCCAATGGGGTTTGAATGTGCTACCTTTGAAATACAAAGCAGACACATCTTCTGTGCACCAGAGCACCAGTGTTTGCATAAGGTCCTTGGGAATTTGAGGATCTTCACTTGGACATCAAAGGTCATCCGTATTTTTCCAGGCATGCAGTAGAAATATGCAATACCAAGCACGTGTGATAAAAACAGCACTGTACTGGATAGAAGAGCTGTCAAGTTCAAACACATTTCATTGCCTGGAGTTCATCTCTGTGTAGAAAAGCAAAGCAGAAAGAGAAAAATGGCTCTGTTTTAGCTAAACATTTCTCCATACAAACTATTAAAATGATTTTGTACATTGTTTTACGTCATAAGAACACAGGAGTAGAAGAGACCTCCTGCATCATCAAGTTGGATCTCCACTGTTTGGTAAACTCAAGGCCAAATCCTAGATCCCCCTCACATCCAGTCCTATCTAGAAAGCACCAGTGATTGAAAGCACTCAGTCGGGGCCCACTCTGAGCATCCATTTGGCATGTTAGTCAGAGCTTTTTTACTGAAAGACAGACCCTTTACAAAGAGGGTCAGACCCTGAAGGGTGTATGTAACATTATGTCTACACTGCAATGTAAGCCTGGGGTTAGTGAGACTCAAGTTAGCTGACCCGTGTTGGGGAACCCTGGGCTTGCGCATCTACATTGTATTTTAACCCTATGTTAAGTGACCAGTTAGCCAAGCCCCCAGCCCAGCAATCACTACGCGGTGTTGCTAACTCTTCAGATGAGACTTGTTTTTTTAAAGCCTCAACTGCTGCAATTGGGAGATTGCATGAGAATCTCAGCTTTCATTTCTGCAAGTTTCTAGTCCTCGTGATTGCAGAGGAAAGCTCGAAAATGTGGAGTGAATGAACCAAAAGGATCAGGAAACAGAAGGCAAAGATATGAACCCAAAAATTATTATTTTTAAAAAATCTCACACTTTTAAGCCAATCTCTTGATTTTGGGGCCCTGAGTTTTGAGTGCGTGGGGTTAGCAATACAGCTTACGCATGTGTTTATCTTTACACGCGTGAACAGTCCCAACAATTTCAATGAGAGGTTTTCAGTATCCCTTTTAGATTCTGATCCTGCTTCTAGTGAAGACAACGGGGGAATTTTACCATTGACACAATGGAAGCTGGCCTGGGTGCTTTTATGACATCCATTTCAGCCAAGCATCAGGCTGTGCTTGGCTCAGTTTACGGCTTACATTGCTTTTGTTCTTTAAACAAACTGTTTTCTTTCTTTTCCTTCCTTACTAGCTTCGACTATTCCCTGCAATCTGTCTGCTGCTGTAGAGTTTTCAGCATACCCCTACAGTTTCGGATGTCATTTTCTATAATGATGTATTTAAAGGAAATGATACCACACACAGAGGCATTTTGGGACGATTATGGGACATGGTAGGCAGAATCATTAGACATGAGTCAACCAGCATTAATTGGTTTGTGTTTAGCTGTTCAGCGGGAGTCTGTTTGTCTCTTCTGATGTGTTTTATTAGACTTTTTAAAGGTGTATTTTCAAGAAAATAGTATAGACCCAAATTTCATGAGAGGGTTGTGGAAATAATTAACTTGGATCTAAACCACATGGTCAGGGGCAACCCTACTCCTGCACTTCCATGATTCTATTATTCCATTTACCAAATTACTTGTGTGGGATTTTTATTTATTTGGTTAGTTGCAACTGCTGTAATTGCAGTAGTTTGTAAGTTACATACATTTTCTCTTTTTTATATACAAGTTTAAATGCTAAAACTGGCTCAGGCACACAAGCATAGTCCATGAATCATAGTCCATGAACCCCTTACTTCCCCTTATAACTCAAAAACCGTACCAACCAGGGGAAAAAGTGGAAATTGCTAAAACCTAAACAAGAACAAAAAATCAAAAATACAAACCCTACCCCAAGCAGAGTTTCCACTTGGGGAACGAAAAGAGAGAGATACCAGAGACACCATGAAATACACTATAGACTTCACTACTGCTATTGATTTTATGTGGAAGGCACCCAGATATGGTGGTGATTGGAGCAGGATAGATAGATTTGAAAGATATGCTTCGCATGCTTTCATTCAAAGCTATGTTTGTATGGCAAATCCTCTGGTGGGACTACAAAATGTTCTATATCTTTCATTAAGTTCTACGTTAAAAATACATGAAAAGGGAGAAAATACAAAAATCTACGTTATACGAATACAAACAAGATGTTTCCTTCATTTATATATTTTAAATTTCAATTCGGACTTTTTTTTTTCTTGCTTGCATTTAAATATTCCTCTGCAGTATTCAAAACACAAACACTGAAGCAGGTCTCCAGGGACAATTTAGGCCATAGTATTTACTGTGTCCTGACATGATTGCTGCTCACCTTGTCATATGAGTTATTACACCGTGCCCTGTAAAAGACTGTTAAGCAAGAACAATGTATTACTGTTTGTCACAGCGTATTCACATCTCAGTGCACAGGCAATGGTGCACATTGCTCCTTGTAATGAGATGGCAGCGCACTCCTTGGACTGATGGGTATGGAACAACTGGGAGGTGCAAGTTATGCAGAAGAGCATGACAAATAAAGGAATACAAATGTGGGTGAGGATAAAAAGAATATATATGAACTCTTGGAACCAGATCCTCAGCTGGTGTAAACCATTATAGCTTCAGAGTGCTCGCTATAATGCCGATTTATGCCAGATGAAGGATCTATGCACAGTAGAAATCGAAGTCTATAAACTCAGCAATGGACATGCAGAATGGAAGGAAAAAAAGGCAATGGAAGAAAGAATCCTGAAGGATCGCACCTGGTAGAGAGAGAAAGTGTTAGAAGAAAGAAGCAGCATTTGGAGTGGTAAATGTTAAGCACAGGAGAGTGGTGAATGTGATTGTGGGTAATTCTTCTGTGAAAAAATTAAGGTTGACTTGTTTCTAGGGTGGACTCGGCTTGCCTTTTACTTTTCTTCTGTTTCCTGGGCTATTTTTAAATGGCACATCTCTGTAATAAGATTCAGGCCAATGGGGGCTGCAGGAAGTGACGCAAGCCGAGGGATGTGCTGGCCGCCCTTCCCGCAGCCCCCATTGGCCTGGAGCGGCGAACCGCAGCCAGTGGGAGCTGCAATCGGCCGAACCTGCAGACGCAGCAGGTAAACAAACCGGCCCGGCCCACCAGGACCTTTCCCTGAATAAGCGGCGGACCAGCTTTGAGAACCACTGATCTAGTCCATCCCTCTGCCAATGCAAAGTAATTCCCTGGTATTCTCTAATGTTGCACCTAGTCCCATTTGAAATGAATGTCACAGTCTAGATCTTCATAATAATGTCTTTCCTTATCTGTATAAGAGACGTGCCTTGATGCAGAGTGACAGACTCATCTCTTACCTACAGCACTTTTTCTACTGATGCAACTCAATTCTCTTCAAGGGACTTATTCCTGTTTTGCATAGGTTTAAGTGCGGCCCATGCCAGGCCCTTAGCTTGTGGGCACAGACTCTGTGTTTAATTTGTGTGTTAAACATCAAACATCTCTATTTAGGACTGAAGTTTCCAAGGCAAAGATCAAAGCGTCTCAAGATGCAGCCCCGCATCCAGAAATGTCAACATGGAAGTATGTAGCTGCCACTTTGGAAATATGAGCCTCAGGAGACTTTATAAATGAACGCAGAATAATATTAATAAATCACGATTGCTATTTAGAAAGGTGGCAGTCGCACTAGTACATAAAGCACTAGGCTGGGGCCCAGGAGGCCTAGATTCTAGTCCCAGCTCTGCCACTGGCCTGCTGGGTGACCTTCAGCAAGTCACGTCCCCTTTTGTGCCTCAGTTTCCCCATATGTAAAATGGGGATAATGAGTCTGACCTCCTTTGTAAAGTGTTTTGAGCTCTACTGAGGAAAAAGGATTGTAGTTAATTAGGAACTGTTTTCTGTGATTCAGGCAGTTTCTTTGCTTGGGCTTATCCAGTTTGTTCCAAATAATGCCCCATTGCACCAGCCTAAATACTTCTTCTTCCTCCTTAGGATTAGATTATATTGGTGTAAATCTGGAGTAATATCATTTATTGTTTTAAGTGGAGTTACCCCAGATTTACACCTATGCAACTGAGAGCTGAATCTGGTCCTGGGTGTTTACACCCTACAACTGTTGCAAAGGGTGACACATTTTCAGTGTGTCTCAATCTTCTCTCCCTTAACTCTTTTATACAAAGCACTTATTTATAAGGGAGCTGCAAATTATCAAGCTGTCGCCATGCAGCTCTTTTGCCATCCCTAAACATTAATTTCTAATATGTGAGTAATTGTTCTAAATGTGACATTTCAGACGTGAAATGCTGCGTTCAAGGCGTCAGTCGGCTGGATTGTATCAAGTGTGTAATTTAAATCAGTGTGTCACTAAATAAGAACATATATCTATGTCATTTTCAATCACAGCAACATAATTTAACATGCAAAACACAGGTTGCGGCTCCTGAAGGGATGGGAAAGCCTCCCGTTGTCTGCAGCGCCCTACACATATCTCCCACAGGGAGATGCAATTGTCAGTCACTCCAACTCTGTGAGGCATCGCTATTACTTACAGTGCCTTCTGCTGTTTCCAGAATGAAAAGCCACATTGAATTAGCACTTTGCACCTTCACAATAGCCCTGTGTTGTTTCAGCTGTGAAAACATGCATCCTGGTGAAAGAAGCAATGCTGCTGCAAGAAGACTGGAAAGATTGAATGGAAGCCTGGGAGGAGGAGAAGCTGGCCAGTGGTTTCAGAAAACTTCCATTCGGTGGAGAGCTAGTGAGGAAAGGAGAAAGACAGCTAGGCAATAGGAAAAGGAGAAGTGGAATACAGCACCACAGTATAGTCAGACGCAATTACTAGTGCCATTCAAGGAACTGGCCCAATAACATGCTGTTTGCGTTTGTATTTTTTAACTTCTCCCTACTCACATTATATCCACCACCCCAGAACTGACATGCCATCAGAAGAACGTGCAGGCAACTGGGCCCAAATCCTCAAAAATATTTATGAGCCTAAGTTCCCTTGATCTCACACCCAGGCTAGGCTAATTGGGCTGCTCGGACCTTGGGATGGATCAGCCAGGTTAACTCTGCAGTGAAGACATACCCTAAGGCTCCAGAAAGCTGAATGGAGTCTTTGCTAGTTTCAGGCACGTAAAGGAGTCTCTCTTTTGGTTAAATCAATTAGAACAAAGAGTATCCAGAAGAATTATCTGGGCTCAATTCTGTGACCCTGGGAACAGAAGACCCTGAGTTCAATTTCCATGTGCAGTTCTGCCAATAAACCTCAATCCTTAGTTACCTGCAACATTCCTCAGGCTAGTTCTGAACTCTTCAGTCACCTCAGGTCAGACTCTGGGAGATTTATGAGTTGTAAAAATGACTCTGAGGACTGAATTGAGAGACCGCCAAACCCTTGTGAACTAAGCCAAATTTGAAGCCACCTCTCCACCCTGGAAAGGAGTCTAACATTTCTACCGCACCACCTAGACAGCAGCCGTTAAATAAAACACATTGGCTTTGGAAATCAATGCATTCCTGAGCTTTTCCAGCAAGTCTTTTTGACTAAGCAATGAAAGGGACCATTGCTCCACATTTGCCAGCCAGGGCAGAAAACATTTTTTGATCCCGCCCCGCACCAGTGGCTGAGCCAAAAAGGAAAAAAGGCCAACCAATCATCAACGGAGCAAAACCAGCCAACCAATCATCAACGGAGCAAAACCAGTCAACCAATCGGAGAGCAAAGCCAAAAAAAAATAAGCAGAGTGATGTGTGACACAACAGTACAGTGCCAAGTTGAAGTTGGAGCCCAGGGCGACTGCCCGGCTCGCCTGCCTCTGAAACGGGACAGCTCCACATCACATCCGTCCTGGTAATCACCAGGAGCAAGGGACTGGCCATCAATTATGTCATGTATTAGGGAGCGGGTGGGTCTTTGAGTTTATGGTTACTGGGGAGAGTAGGCAGAGGGGGGTTCCTTGAAAAAAATCACCAAAAAAATGTGTTGCGTAATTTATGGGCAACCCGCAGATGATCAGTGCAACTGACGCTGGCGCTTCTGTCAGTGCCTTGACAGCATTTTTTTTTTCCAAACAGCTTTGCCTTGCCAGCCAAGAACCAGGCTGTGAAAATAAATAAATAATACTGGGCTGAACCTTACAGCCAGGAGGAAAGATCATTTTTCTTGTACAATGAAGGACAAGCTGACGTTTGGAACGGATACAACCCTAACATCTTCGCCTGACGCAATGGCTGAAAAACGTCTCAAATGGTCCAAGTTGACAGTGCCGTACAACAACGTTCTTGTTGAGCTCCACCCTGGGCACAACCAAGGACCATTTTTGCATCGTGTTGATTAGAAAAAACGATTGTAGCAACCTGCATTGATAATCAGCCCAGCAAGTCTGTTGTAATGGCTCGCTGAGATCCTTGCGAAAGTTCTGCAGCCCGCTGGCTAGCAGCAAGGGAGGTGAGGGGCATGGAATCTTCAGGGACATACCATATGTATGCTACAGACAGAGCTTCACAAGCCAGGCAGGAGCAGCCTCTTTCTGAGTGGGGGACCAGATGGACTGGGCAGTAATTGTGGCATACATTCCCCGAGACTCAGCACTGCCTTCTCTGAGCAAAGATGCACAATAAGCACAGCAGGATAGAACTTATGCAGGGACATAACATGTGTGGTCCCCCTCCTTCACTGCATTTCAGCCATAGCCCCAGGGCACCCCCTATATAAAGGGTAGGGAGCCAGAGGTGCACAGCTTTGAATGTTGGAGGGTCCTTAGCTGCCTCTTTACCATTCTAGGTGTCCAGCCATAGAGCTGATCCTGCCCACCAGCTACACATGCTCAAAATAAACCTTCATATGCAAAGTGGACTCCTCAATCATATTCTCAGCAACCCTCTTTGCTCAGTAAAACCCACATTTTCCCACCAAGCCAGCTAACTCTGCAGCCATTTGCCAGACTTGCCCAAGCAAACTGTGTGTGCAAACAAAGTGGCTGCATTTCATCTTCTGAGGAGGCAGCCATGCAAAGTGGAGGGGTGGCTCAGAGTTTCTTCCTAAAGATTTATGTTTAAAAGTTTCATGTATTGTAGACTGGCTGGAGCATCCATCCATGCCTCTGTGACTATCATTCTTCCACAGCTTAACTGCTAGAGGCAAAACCTGGGTTTGTGTGATGGTCTGGCTGTATTTCTGCATGCTATGGTAACTCACAGTGGTAGTTTTTCTGTTGGTAAGGGCAGGAAGTGCAAGAAGTTGACAACATATTGGGTTATATATTACAGGTACCATTGACCACAGTAGGAGCAGATTGAGGCCAATGGCGACCACTTCTGAAAATCATGCCCATGATATATTTTATGGACATGTTGCAGAAACAAACAAGTCCACTGACAACCACAGGGGGCAATGTCTTTATCACTGGCGATTAGGTGAACAGGTTTTGAAGCAAGAATAGCAGCTCGGGACACAGCTGATCTGCATTTCTATGACATTGCTTGGATCTACCTAATTTCTTTTACACACTGTATCTTTGCATCTGTGTGAGGGTGAATGGGAATATGTCTGTATTATATTTATATCTATCTTCCCTCAATCATGTTTTGTCCGAGATATAAAGCCAGAGTCCAAGAACTCCTACTGAATTCCAGTAATGGCACAGAAATAACTATGGCAGAACATAAGAAAACTCATTTAAATACATCAAAACCGATGATAATAGGCAAATGCCCACCATTTCTAGCAGCAGTCTGATGATACAGGGGGGCTGTTGTTAGAAAACCAGCTGTTTCTGCTCAGCAGAGAATCACTTCTTAGACATGACTGAGACGAGGCCTCAGAATGGAATATGTTCCCTGATTACTTCTCACATTGAATCCTAGATATCCCTGTCAGTGGCCTTCTTACTTAAGAGATTTCAGATGTAGCAATCTAATCAAAAGCCACTCTTGAAAGTCTTGAGTGGCGGTAATATACAATCAGTTTTGGATCAGGTATTTTTCTGCTGTTTTTCCCCCAAGCTTTTCCGTAATGTTGTTGTGCACTGTGAGACAGCTGCCAAATTCTACCCCGGAGATGTCACATTTCACTCATAGATCAAGTGATTCCAGTATTGCATATGCAATGTTTGTAAAGTGCCATAGAAATGCAAGAGGTTCTTGGTTATTGTTATTTCCCGTAGCCTCCAGACAAGAGCTGTCATTAAAAAAGATTACGAGTTTAAAACCCAGCTAGTATATTAAAAGTCTCATCTGGGGTGGGGCTCAGCCTCATTCTACAGATGAAAAAAACGGAGACAGAGAAAAATTAAGGGCCTGGATTTTCAAAAAGGTCCTTTATTTTTAGTGCCCCACTTGAGCCCACTGGGAGATGTAAGTTCTTTGTATTCATGAAAATCAGGCCCCGATAGGTCTCACGTTGAGAACCCCAAAATTAAGGCAGCCAAATTTGTGGACACTTAATAAAGTGATCATAAGTGCCACAGAGTAAAATTTTCAGAAGCACCTAATTGACTAAGGAGACTAAATCCCTTTGACTTTCGGTGAGGCATAGGCTCTAGCGTCACTTTTGGAAATGGGACTTAGTTTCCTCAGTGACTTTTGGAGTTTTTGAAAATTTGACCCATGGTCAATGTGCAAAGCCGAGGATAGAATCCAGGGGGCTGGATGAACAGCAGGTGCACGTGACCAAATCCCATGGACCTCAACAGGAGTTGTGCATGAGCATTGATTGCATGATGATGCCCTGTATGTTCCTAGTCCCAGCCCCATCCAGGACAATGCTCCTGTCTCAATCACCTGTCGTTAAAGTGAATGGAGACAGGAAACAGTATCGATGCAGAAGCAGGAAGCCAGAGACTGTGATCCCACTTCCTCAGTTCTGCAAGCTCTGGAACAAATTATCTACTCTGCTGCCATTCAGGATGAATGAAATGTGGCTAGAAAAACTGACACACTGGGTAGGGAGGAATAGTTGTTCCTGAAGCTCCAAGGGGTTGGGACTCTATTCTTTCATTGCAGAATATAAGCAGCTGCCACTGAAGTCAGCCACCATGCAGTGAATGAAGAAGAAAAGACGGAACAGCCTTAGCATAACAGAGAATCAGGACCTGAAATTATATTTTTAAATAACCCTCTCTGGGTGTATCTGTCACACGCACACATGCAACTAAGAAACAAAATTCCAGGAAATCTGACACACAGAATAGAGAGAGAATAAACTCTCTGCAAACTGTTCCCTGCTCTGGACAGCTCAGCATTTTAATCTGCTATATGCTCTGCCTCCAAAGACTTTAGCAGCTCTGACAAAGACCAAGACTTCCATTTTCTAGTGTGGGTCCCCTTTTGCCATTCAAAATCTGTTCTCGAACAACCTGAATGGTAGCCGAGGGATATCCCAGTGGGGAAAGGTAATGGTGTCCCTGGCAATTCTTGCACATTCTCTGAAAATGACCGGCTCTGGAGAATCAGGAGTCCTGGCACTCCATATTAAAAGTACCTGCCTAAGGCATGCTGTTTCTCTGTCGGTGACACTCATGTGGTAACTTGATGGTTTAAGAAAGGCTGACTATATTCATGACTAATGTTGAGATTATGGCTCAATTAGCCCTCAAATTCCACCATAGTCCCAGCCCTGCATCCTTCTGCCCCAGGGTTGTGTTAATCATTTGATCATATTCCATAAAACATGTTCCAGCCTTTTCCCCCTTTCCCGAGAGAAGAGAAGTTTCTCAAGAAATCAGGCATGGGAGGCAAGATCAGTGGAGAGAAAGCAAGAGCTAATCACCTCTCTAGCAGTCCTGATGAAGCAAAAGCAATCAGCAGCCAGCAGGAACCCAGGCAAACCGCCATATCCCACCTCACAGGAGGAAGCTGGCTTTTCTGAGTCTATTCATCACTCCATATGGACCAGATGGCAGCACGGTCCCAATATCTGGGCAACATTAGCTGTTCAGTAAACACACCGGTCTACTTTCATTATTGCTGCAATTGTGAAGAACAGAAGGGGGCTGACAGCAAAAATCAACCAGGAAAACTAGTTCCAAATGGGGCGGTGTGAACTGATCCAGTGAGTAGCTGTTTCACTGTATGCAATTACATGTGCAGTAACAGCCACATAAATACAGCACAGGATCAAACACAGCAACAGCGTAAGCCACCCGGAAAAGACACAGTTCTGCTTTCTATAAAATCAAGGAGGTGAAAGAGAGAAAGGGGCTGAGAAATGTACCTGAACCAGAACACGCTACATCAGCCTCCTCTGAGCACAGTGACAGCTGGGTCTGCCGGATGAGGCACTGGATTGGAACTCAGGAGATCCGGCTTGTATTTCAGGTTCTCGCTGTGACTTCCTGTGTGACCCTGGGCATGTCACTTAACTTCTCTGTGCACGGTTCCCCATTTGTAAAAAAGGGTGGGGGTTACACTACTTCCTGTCTCCCTCCATTGGCTGCCTTCTCTATTTTACCGTAAGCTCATCTGACACTTACCCTGTCTTTGTATGGAGCTGAGCATGGTGGGGCCTCCACACATTGTCACATCCCAATGTGCCCTGCATCCAAACATGCCTGTCCAGCCCGTGACATCTGGCAATGTAATGGGTGGCTGCATGTTTGGACAGATATTGAAAGCCCCTCAAAAAGTGCCTGCTCCATGCCAAGGGTGAAAGCTGAGGGGGAGATGGGGACCTTTTAATGAGCAGCTCATACTCATTAAAATGGGCCTTATTCAGTGTATTTGGGGAAAAGAACCAGTCACTGGGCCTGAGGGCAAGGGGGGCTGTGAATAACATGCCCCCAGTGCCTATAAGCACTCACCCTGCACAGGCTCACCAATCATGTGCCGAGACGTTTGCACGTGCTCACTAGCAACAAGGGTGTATTTTGACAGGCTAGGCACGCCCCTTCAGCCCAGCGTGCACAAACCCCTGGGTTCAGACAGCCGGAACCAAAACCAAGCTGTGAGGCCAAATGGAAAATCCCAGGCACTCCCTCTCCAGAGATGTCTTGATGGAATTAAAATGCCCAGGTTCAAATGTGGCAGAGATACAAAAGCAACCTGCAGTCCACTCCCATTTGCCAGGCCCTTGGTGATATGGTGGGAGGACCCCTGCACCAGTTACTTCCCAGGTGCCATAAAGCCAAACGGGGAGGGCTAGCTCAGTGGTTTGAGTATTGGCCTGCTAAACCCAGGGTTGTGAGCTTAATCCTTGAGGGGGCCATTTAGGGATCAGTGGGGAACCTATCAGGGGCAGTACGTGGTCCTGCTAGTAAAGGCAGGGGACTAGAGTCAATGACTTTTCAAGGTCCCTTCCAGTTCTATGAGATAGGCATATATTTGTTTTTATTTATAAGCCAGAGCACAATCCCTTCTCCTCAATGGATTTTTCTCACAATGTGCAAAAAGGAAACCACCAAGCTGCTGCCTCCCTCCTTATTGTCCCGCTGCCCACTTCTCTGTCCTCCAGGGAGGCCTCTGCAGACAGCAAAGCATCATTCAGCAGCACCAAAATGATTCATGTTACAATCAGCAAAAGGTACATGAGTCATTTTCATCATCACCGCCCTGCGGCATGGCGAACTAAGGAGAAATGGAGCTGGAAATTACCCTCAGTACCCAAGGAGGTGGAGCAGCCTGCAGACATCACAGTAGCAGAACAGTCAGTTATCAACCCTCAAAACAGCATCCATTCACCACCTGTAACAGCCAGTGATTGCAGTCCACACGAATTCTTCACCATTTCAATCTCCCAGCACTGACTGTCTTTCACCTCACTCTCTCTCCCTACCCATTTCTTCCTCCTGCCTTCCCTCTGTCTTTTCCCTCTCCCTACCCTCCAGTGCCAGGACGGATGCTGGTCTCCCATGTATTGCCCTTAGTATTCAGCTGTGGCACTGGCTGGTGAAAGAAAACAGGAGTCTACAGCTGTTTCTCATAGGGGAGTTCCTAGTGCATAAGAATCCAGTTAAAAGTGGGTTGCTCCAAACGAAAGACTCATTTGCATTGTATTTGAATATTTGTTTGAATTATTTTGAAGTGTTTTTTTTCCTTGAAATTCTCTGCCCCGGAGAGTATTTAGCAAAATATATATCGCCATCAATAAAGGACTCAACTGTAGAGCTGCGCAGGATATAGCCAACTCCTTAGAGCACTCACCTGGGATGGATGTGATCCAGATTCAAGTTCCTGCTCTGAATCAGGCAGAGCAACAAGCTGCACCTTATTCTTTCACATCCCAGAGGAGTGCCCAACCAATTGGCAAGTCTGGGGTGGAGCGAACTCTCTCAGTCTTGCTTGTGTTTTTTCACGGCAGATTTCAAAAGGTCTCAGTTTTGTTCCAATGTGGAACAAAAACAATTCCCCAAACCTGGACATTTTTCACAAAGTGGAATTCTTGTGTTCCAGCCAGCCAGACCAACCCAGTCCGAATTTTGCTTCATCTTTGAATAATTATTTCTTCTTAGCATGTATTCTCCGGTCGTTTCTTAAATCCCATTCTGTCCTCAAATGTAAACCATGCGATCATCATCAAGCCCTGTTCATGATGGATCCAGTTAGTGTCAGAAATGAAAGAAAAGTAGGGCCATAGTTTCAAGAAAGGCCTTTAAGGCCCCAGTCCAGTGGGCCCCGGCCCCTATGTGGGCTCTGACTGGGCATGAGTTTGAAGGACCAGGGCCTTCATTTATATCTGCAGGTTTGCATGCACAGGCATTTGCACCCAAGAAAGAGCTAACCTGGGCATGGCAATGAGGAACACAGGCCGCCCTGCACAAAATGGTTAAAGAGAGAGGGGCACTGAATTAACACCATGACCCTTTCTGCCTGATTCCTTTGGCAATGTCACAATGTGCTGCCAGCAATCTGACAGGTCACTCATTGCCATGGAAATGACTGTGATGCAACAGACACAGGATTGTAGCAGAAATCAAACAGGAGACAGGAGTTGCTCTTTAGTGAGGAGAAATCTCCTACTGATACCCAGCTAGACCATCTGCAGTGATGGAAAAGGGAATACAGGAAAACTGTGCAACAGTGATGTGGTAGCAGAAATCAAACAGGAGACAGGAGTTGCTCTTTAGTGAGGAGAAATCTCCTACTGATACCCAGCTAGACCATCTGCAGTGATGGAAAAGGGAATACAGGAAAACTGTGCAACAGTGATGTGGGTGTTGGGGAGTTGGTGTTAGAGAACTCAGTCCACCCACAATGGTGCTTACCTGCTTTGCTGGACCTGGACCAGAGTGCTCAGCACATTCTAGGAGGTGGTCCAGAGGATGTCATCTTGAACCTACTAAGACCAATGCAAAGACTTCCACTGATTTCACTGGGCTTTGGATCAGAACCATGCACAGATTTTCATACTTGCAAGGCAAAACTGAGAGTCTCTTTGCACACCTGATTTGCTCACTCTTGTGACAGAATCTGTTATACCATTTTAACTCACCCAAGCAGCACAGCGGCGTCATGTGAACCAAGCCTGACCCGGAACTTAACATGGCACACATTACATGGATTCAAAACTGGCTAACTGATAGTTCTCAAAATATAACTGTAAATGGGAAAGCAACATGCAGCAGGTATGTTTCTAGTGGGGTCCCACAAGGGTCATTCTTGGCCCTACCCTATTTAACATTTTTATCAATGACCTTGAAGAAAACACCAAATCATCATTGAATAAGTATGCGGATGATACAATATTTGTAGGAGTGGTAAATAATGAAGGGGACAGGTCACTGATACAGAGCAATCTGGATTGCTTGGTAAACTGAGTGCAAGCAAACAATATGTGTTTTCATACGGCTAAATATAAATGTATACATCTAGCAACAAAGAACATAGGCCATACTTACAGGGTGGGGGACTCTACCCTGGGAAGCAGTGACTCTGAAAAAGGTTTGCAGATGGTGGTGGATGATCAGCTGAATATGAGCTCCCAGTGTGATGCTGTAGCCAAAAGAGCTACTGTGATCCTAGGATGCACAAACAAGGGAATCTTGACTAGGAGTATAGAGGTTATTTTACCTCTGTATTTTGGCACTGGTGTGACCGCTGCTGGAATCCTGTGGCCAGGTCTCATGCCCACAATTCAAGAAGGATGTTAATAAATTGGAAAGGATTCAGAGAAGAGATACAAGAATGATTGAAGGACTAGAAAACATGGCTTATAGTGATAAGTTATAGATTGAGATTCTTGAACCTAACAAAGAGAAGGTTCAGGGGTGACTTCATCACAGCCTGTAAGTATCTACAAGGGGAACAAATATTTAATAATGGGCTCTTCAAACTAGCAGGGAAAGGTCTAACACAATCCAACAGCTGGAAGTTGAAGGATATAGGGCACACATTTTTAATGGTGAGGGTAATTAACCACTGGAACAATTTACCGAGGGTCATGGTGGATTCTCCATCACTGGCAACTGTTTAATCAAGATTGGCTGGGTTTCTAAAAGTTCTGCTCCAGGAATTGTTTGGGGGCAGTTCTCTGGCCTGTGTTATACAGACTAGATGTTCACAATGGACCCTTCTGGCCTTAGTATCTATGAACCTAGAAATTCAGACTGACCTTCCTATGGCTAATGCAAACTCATTTCAGCCCATAGATTGCTCAGTATTTATGTCCCACCATTGTTGCTTATGGTATTTGCCATGTGTAATTTAGGTCTGAGGCTGTGTGATTGTCATCTACATCGCAAGGTATTTGTTCAGCTCCCTGACTGGCTGTCTCTCACACAGAGCTTTCCAGATGGCTGCATGAAAACAAGGATGCCCTATTACCTTGGATAGATGTTCACATGTGAATTTGGGACACTCTCTCACCCTAGCACAGAAGGACAGCACACAGCCTGGGCACCACTTGAGTCTTATTTTGAGGGCGTAAGCAGGACTGAAATACTGCTTTGGGTTGTGCCAGCCCCTCAATTTCACCCTCCCTGAGCACTGTGACAAACAAAACCGGGATTGCCGCAAATTAAAGGGATCATCAAATGAGTCAAGGTTTTTCCTTTGAATAAATGTTTGCAAATCGGGGGAGGGCAAACTTTTTTCTGCCAACTCAAGGCAGCTCATTAGTGTTACAAGCCGGCTTAGACAATATAGATCCAAAGCAGGCAGCCTAGAATAACCGATGCAACGCTCTGAGGATGAGAATACTGTACATCACTTTATTCTATATATTTACATTCCGGCCTCAAAGTGGACAGATTTGTCATGCGGATGTTTCAGGCGGTGTCATTCCCAGAGTTATGTAGACTTACAAATTCCATCTTTATTGCAGTCGCTCCTGTTTAGAGAGAATAGCTCCTTTTCACCCTGTACTGAGCGGTGAATATTTTAGTGCCACTTAAATTCATGCCTTGTCCTGATTCTGATTTTGGCACCAAGGATAATCACCGGGAGAGTGACACCGTCTGTTCCCATTTTTGTTTTCTAAGCTGACTTCAGAAGTAAAGCCGTGTCGCTGGCATGCATAATACAAGCATGCTTTGTGCAAGTGCTTCCGCACACAGATCTGCCAGGGCAGTTCACTCCTAATCCTTTATATCCTGCATCCTGATTAGAACTACAGCTGCAGAGCCTTCAGGCTTGGCATGGGGCTGAGCCAATTTAAATCCCTGTCTCCAGGACAAAAGTATTAACCCCTTCCTCCAGTGGGAGGGGTTCTGCACCCTCGCATATGTACCATGGCTCTCCCAGTTAGGATTTTTTTAAATAATGGTCTCAGACACCATGCAATGGGCAGGATATACAAACCTAAATAGAACAGCAGCAGAGAATATTGTAGCAACAAGGGTTTGGGGTGATGAGTCCTTTGCAATATCAGACATGCAGCTTCCCAGTCAGACTTCTGGGGAGATGAAAGGAGGATTTGGCAGTGGGTTGAGTTTGGGATACCTGACACGGGGAATATTGGAAGATCTGGGCCACTGGGATGAGAGCAGGGTCAGCTGATATTGAGCAGAGTGAGAGGGATCCTAGAGAATTTTCAGATATCATAGTTATGGGCTTGGTATTCGAAGGAGGAGAGAGATGTGTAGGGATGGAGATGGGCGGACAGACAGATATAGAGATCAGTGAGTGACTGACAGCTGGAGGGAGAGGACTGTCCCTCCAAGGCTAACCCTCTCTTACCACTTCTTCCCTCTCTCCAGCTCATTCTACACATGCTTGGGGCCCACTCTAAAGACCAACCACCCTCTCCCACTGCAGCCCTCTAAGAACCTTCTTGTCCAACTCACACCTGCTCTTTCTTCTGCAGATTCAACTAAACCTGACATGAGGTGATGGCTAGAAATGCTGAAACTCCCTAGAAACCCAAGTTCAAATCCTGGGAGAGTTAAATCAAACTGTCATTTTTCAGTTCTCCTCGTCAGGTCAAGCAGAGACTATCCCTGCCTCTGCTATGGGAGACAGGGCTTTCAGTTCCCAGCAGGGAGTTTGTTGAATGGATTTACATAGTCCTGGAGAGTAATCCCCCCTGGTGTGGGTATCACAGCAAAATTCTAAGGCCCGGGTAATGCACGAGCTCAGATGAGATGATCCTAGTGGTCCCTCTGGCCTTAAAATCCCTACAGCGAATACTCCCAATTTGAAGGTTTGGAAGTTTTCCAGCTAGTCATTATTCCCCATTGGGACAAAGTTTGTTGATTATTAGAAATGCATGAATTCAGCCAGCAGCTGCAAATCCAGCCAGGATTGGGGAACTGATGCCTTGGTACACAGTACTGTGACGTTGCAGTCTATATGATTTTATAAAAATATGCTAATGTAACTGGAATATGCTTCATACAAAAGGTCTCTTGTAAGGTATCATAACAAAGCTTATAATCTACTGAGTGTGATTATCCTATTTGAAGAAATGTACCACTCTTGTATCTGAAACTAGAAATATGAAATATAACTCTGAGGTCCTATTGTAATCACGCAAAGGGTGGGCCATTAATGGGGGTTTGGAATCTTGATGACTCCCATTAACCAGGACAATTGACTGCAGATGGGTGTGTTTTACCTGTAAGTCTTCCTGTATACCTGTGTGCTGGCATGTGGGCAATGAAGTCTTGCAGGGACATGTGATCATACCACCTGAACTGGAATCCATCTTTAACCTGGTGTCTTTTCATTGAGAAGGAGAGGTGGGAACCCAGAGAGGGACAAAGGATTCCCGCCTTATGCAAAAGATTATATAAATGGGTGGAACAGAACAAAGCAGGAGGAGCCACCATGAGGAATCCCCTGGCTACCACCTGAGCTGGAACAAGAGCTGAACCAGGGGAGAGGATTGTGCCCAGACTAGGAAGGGGTCCAGTCTGTGAAAGAGACTCATTGAAACATCTCTCAGGGTGAGATTTTATCTGTACTCAATTGTATTACTGTATTAGGCTTAAATGTTCATGTTTTATTTTATTTCACGTGGTAATTCACTTTGTTCTGTCTGTTAGTACTTGAAACCACTTAAATCCCACTTTCTGTATTTAATAAAATCACTTTTTACTTATTACTTAACCCAGAGTGTGTATTAATACCTGGGGGGGGGGCACCTGTGCATATCTCTCTATCAGTGTTATAGAGGGTGAACAATTTATGAGTTTACACTGTATAAGCTTTATACAGGGTAAAATGGATTTATGTGGGTCTAGATCCCATTGGGAGTTGGGCATCTGAGTGTTAAAGATAAGAACACTTCTGTTAGCTGCTTTCAGTGAAGCCTGCAGCTTTGGGGCAAGTTATTCAGACCCTGGGTCTGTGTTGGAGCAGACGGGCGTGTCTGGCTCAGCAAGACAGGGTGATGGAGTCCTCAGCTGGCAGGAAAAGCAGGAGCAGAGGTAGTCTGGGCATATCAGGTGGTGCTGGGTCATTTACCAAACGTCCATGAGGAAGTCTCCAGTCAGGTTGTGATGGCAGGTCAGTGGTCCTGGCAGGGTGAAGATTAAAGGGTGCTCATTAGTGGCCGGGTCGGAATCCTGGCTTTGCTCTGCTGGCATTTGCCTACCAGCCATTCCTGGTAACGGTGGAGGGAGGAGAACAGCCTCCCAACTCATGACAAACACTGCTGTGACCATAGATTACGGTACATCATTGTACTCTACCAAGGCAGCAGCTCCCCACTCCGGTCCTTAAGGCAGCCTGGAAAAACACTTGTCCCTCCAGTGGCTTTGGGGGTTGGCTTGCAGAGGGGGAGGGGAGTGTCACGCAGCCATTAGTCCAGTCTAAAGAGGCCCTCACAGGCCTGCTTCCCCTCACACATTTGTAGGGGGCAGGAGGCAGTGTCCCCTTCTCCCCCCTCCTTTGCATGTTTAGGGGCTGTCTCACGGTGCTTTGCTCACAGTATCTGGCATTTCTGTACCCAGATCTGTTCTCTTCCACTCCCTCCCTTCTCCTCCCTTTACGCTCTCCCCTAAGCAGGACGCAACCCCAATAAGAGTTGAGTTTGTCCCACGTTTTGGAAAGGACAGGGTTTTGGGGGAGGGGTTTTCAACAATAGGCAAGACGAGTTTATCCCCCGCAGCCCCAGCTAGTAATAACTGGTGCAGAGGGAATCATTGACAGTGAGTAAGTTAGAGTGTGAGCAACGCAAGTTTGACTTTGGCTTTGCAGTGACTAAATCCCCGTTGCTTTAGCAAACTGTAGCAAGCAAACACGAGAGGGAGGGGACGGTGGCTGCAGAATTTCAAGATAAATGAGCGTGAATGTTTGCAGGTTTATTTTTCTTAGCATTCATCCCACTCGTAGCCATCCACCAATGAACTAAACCAGTCATCTAATAATCAACCCAACCCAGGAAGGAGATACATCCAGCAAGGGGAACAGTCCGGAGCGAGAAGAGAGCACCAGGATTCCATGTGTCACTGGCAATAGATTTCGGGGATTAGTGTTGTTTCCTTTGAAGGGAATACAGAACTCTTGTGATCAGTTGCATGACTGGTTTAGTCAACCACCTCCAGCATCACCAGCAATGGCTTTGCCCAGCGGTAACCAAGGCAGCAGTTGACGATTTCCAGAAACATCCCTTTGAGGCTTGCAGCCCCCTTCCTACTCACGGGTTGGTCAAACTGCTGCGCACCCCTGTGTCTGACATGCTGATGGGTCTCTCCCATAGTACCTTGGGCCTGCCCCACCAACACCTGTTTCACACTGGGGTAACTCCATTGACTGCAATTGCATCTCTCCTGATTTTCATCAGTTCAACTGAGGGCAGAATCCACAGGCATACTTTGGCTGCAACTTCCAGATTTACCTAATGTGTTGGGATGTCAGATTCCACCCTGGAGATGTGGCGCTTTGGAGATGTGTGCTTGTTGTCATGCCGCAGTAACTTGAAATAAAGGGCTTTGAATACGCCCACTACGGGAGCAATCTGCCTGTTGAAACCCCAGTGATTGTCCAGACAAATGCACCTTGATATCTCACCGCTTTCAATTCTCTGAGCTAATGCTTCATTGTTACAGGATCTGTGGTTTGCTTAAAATGTGTGTTTAAACAAAAAGGGAGGGTCAGAGAACAGGGAAAATTCAATTACTTTAAATATTTAATATTAATCGAGGAAATGGACGAGAAGGCCGAGCAAGCTCTGAACAACGAATAAACAAGCTGGCTGGGTTGGAATCACTCTAAGCACTGGTTTAGCAGATGTCTTAAGAGGGAAATGAAGCTGGCCATGGCACAGCAGAAGTGGTATTCAATAAATATTCCAATCAACAGTCATTAAAGCTCTGAAGAAAAGAGGACATTTACGAACAATTGTGGATAATTGGCACGCTAGGATTTTAATCATGGGCCATCACCGTTAATCAGTAAAACCTCAAATTAAAGAGCTGTTGATGCCTGATGAAAAAAACTGGAAATCAGTCCCTTTAAAAGCAACACTGTTTCTATAGCCTGCATGTTTCCTTTACCCGTCTTCTCACATTATTTATCACTGCGTATATTGGCAGGAAGACTTTCCAGGACAGACTTCCTTTTGCACACACAATCTCCAACCACATTTTGGCACTGGCAGTTGAGCTGCAGGCACAAAGCGAGTAGCTAGGGTGGCAAGTGCTCGGATTTTCACCTGCAATTGAACCCTGAGTGCAAACTTTTGTGCTTGCAACCTGCCAGGACGCTGGGCCCCGGCGCAGCTGCGAATACAGCCTCAGCTCACAAAAGGCTCCAGTTGGCACGGAATGCAGCTGCCTACCTTCTCTGTGCTTTAAGCTGCTGTGAGGATATCAGGCCTTTGCCCCAGTTCCTGGACTGGTTCCTCATCAGCTTCCATTGCTACTTTAAAATCTTAACCCTTGGTTTTGTCATTTTAAAGCCTTGTGGCCTCTTTATTTCATCGAGGATTCCTTTGTTCCATTCTCATAAGAAGAAGCAAATAGACACCTCTGCTTTGCCTTCTTTGCATCCCTGCCAGCAAATTCATTTTCTCAACTATCTGCAGAAAGCAAACATGGGAAGGCACAGGAGCATGGGCTAAGCACATTCTGGTTTTCATTCAAGCAGATCTTGGCAGATTTTATTTTTCTTTGGTACGTCTCCACTCCGCTCTAGCTTTGTCCACGCAAAAATTTTGTACACACCCGAATGGAGGCCAGCTGAAGATCAGGGCCGGCTCTACCATTTTTGCCACCCCAAGCAAAAAAAAAAAAAAAACCCACCTGGACTGTGCCACCCCAAGAATGGCCGGAATGCCGCCCCTTAGCATGTGCTGCCCCAGGCACGTGCTTCCTCCGCTGGTGCCTGGAGCCGGCCCTGCCGAAGATGTAGGTACAAGGATTCACTTGAACCTATAGAGAGGATGGATGGTCCAGTGGTTAAGGTGCTAGCCTGGAACTCAAGAGATGGATGTTTAAATCCCTGCTCTGCTACAAGCTTCCAGTGTGACCATGGGCAAGTCACTTAGTTTCTTCATGCCTCAATTCCCATCTGCGAAATGCTAATACTTCCCTACCTCACCAGCATGTTGTGAAGATAAACACATGAAAAGATTGTGAGGCTCTCTCAGATACTGTGGTGATGGGGGCCTGATAAGCACCATAGATAGATAATCTTGTTTGCAGCATTGCTACAGGTCGCTGAGGAAATGCTGCCAATAAGAGAGGATTGTGGCTTCGATTTGGAACAATCAATAAGGCCTGGTCTGCACTGGAGGGGGGGGATTGATCTAAGATACGTCGACTTCAGCTACACGATTCTCATAGCTGAAGTCGACATATATTAGGTCGACTTACCTCGCATGCTCACGGTGTGGGGTCAGCTGCTGCCGCTCCCTCGTCAACTCCGCTTCCGCTTCTCGCCGCGGTGGAGTACAGGAGTCGACGGCAGAGCAATTGGGGATCCATTTATGGCATCTACACTAGATACAATAAATCGATCCTTGATAGCTCGATCACTACCCGCCGATCCAGGGGGGTAGTGTAGACATACCCTAAGATGTTGTCATAACCCCCTGGCTCACCCATTTGTTTGGCATGTTGATTTAAGCTCTACAATCACCCCCTGCGTGACATCTCCAGAGTGCACACTACCTGAGTCCCTGCTATACACTGTGGAGAAGCCTGGACATTTTCTTTTTTCCTATTTGCTGCCAATGCAAAATTGGAACACTAAGCCCCCAAAAAAATCAAATGGAACTTGCACGTGAATTACCTGCCTTGTCTCACCATTAGCAAATGTAACAGGCCTCTTTGAACTGACGCAGGCAGGAAAATCACTTCTCATTAGAGCTGCTCTGAAAAGCCTTCCCTGCATTCCTCAGAGATTTTACCAGGCTTGATCTGACTCGCCTCATCAGGCCTCGCCTGGGGCTGGCACAAGGTGGCTGGATTGCTAAACTGCAGCAGATCCTGTCAGCTTCTCAAATAGGAACTTCGTGTGACATAGGATGGCTGCCCACAGCCCTGGAGAAAACCACATACAGTCCGCATGCATCTCCTTCCAAACCATGGCGTACATGTTAGAGAGAGCGACCTGCAAACAGATGAGGTTTTGGTAATGCCAACCTGATTTACAGATCAGCATTAAGCGGGATGCTTTGGTCTAGTACAGTGTTTCTGAACCTTTCTGATACCAGACCAGCTTGCTGCCTTCCTAAACTGTGTCAGGGAGATCTGAGAGTCCGGTGCCGGTCCATGGACGAGCCATTGAGAAACACTGGTCAAGTATATAGAGTGAGCCAAAAGCTGCACTGACTTACACCACCGCAGCGTGGGCAGTAGTTCATTCAATTCATGTAGCACAGGAAAGAAAATTAAACTATTTTTCACCATTAATGTCATTTTTGTCATCTCCTTTACAGATCAAACTAGGAAAACTAATGTACTGGAGGCCCTAAACTGGCACCAAGAAGGGACAATTTGTTTCCAACCCACGGGGTTTGCTTCCGATTCACACCGTTTTCTGGTTCCCTCCCTGTGAACTACAAGTCTGCTTTTTATTTTATTATGCTGAATCATTGTTTCAGTTATGATGGAATGTTACTTAGTAGTAGTAGTAGTATATGCAGCTCCAGAGTTTGTTGTTTTGCTATGTTATCATAAGTAAAAGGGAAAACAAGCCAAAGAAATTATAACCCATTGTGACATTATCTGATTAAAATATGACCATGTAGATTATCGTTGCCACCACTGTTATATAATTGCAACAAATCTTGTACAAAGTATGTCAAGTAAGGTGTCTATGGAAAGGTTATGATTTGCTGAATATGATTATGCTATTTGTATGCCTATATCATTTTTGTATTTGAAGTTATGAGTATTGTCTCTGTACCTGTATTTCAAATGTTTGCTCCCGTGGAAACACCAACGAGGTATTTAGCCAGCACATTGTGAAGGAACTATTCAAGTTGAATGGCCCATCAAAAGAATGCTTAATTCACAATGGAAGACACTCTTGCTCTTATTTCTTTAAGCCATTCCACTTTTGCATCTTTTATTTTAGCTGGTGTCACTTCACATTGACCTGCCTTCATTATATGAAAAGTTCTGCACTTAGCCATAATGGGCTGTTTCAGTTCTGTGGAATGAAGAGATCATGACAACACCATAAAATCGCTTAGGGAAACAGCAACACTCTGAGAAACAAAAAACAGCTAAACTAAAAAACAAGAGCCATTAAACTATGGCTTAAGCAACTCTCTGAACAGGTACAATGAGTCACAAAAGTGATGACTAGAAAGGGATGGAAGAGCAAATGTGAGTAACAGGGAATGGCACATATTGTTTGGGAGGCTCATGGGAAGGTTGGCTGGTTTGAATATTTTGTGTATCTCCAGAGATGCTGTAAACCAGGGTACTCCTCGAGAGGCTCACTCAATGAGTGACATCTGCCTGGACAGCGTGGGAACATGAGAAGCTGGACAGGCTGGCAGGAAACCTGGTTTCTGCCAAAGTTTCAATAGAATCAACTAGGGTGACCAGACAGCAAGTGGGGAAAATCGGGACAGTGGGTGGGGGGTAATAGGAGCCTATAGAAGAAAAAGACCCAAAAATCAGGACTGTCCCTATAAAATTGGGACATCTGGTCACCCTAGAATCAACACATTCCCGCAGAATGTTTTGATTCCATCAAAGAAGCATTTTCCAATGGGAAAACTCTTCTGTCTAAAAATTTTCAACCAGCTGTAGTGACAGCTCTTCCAGAACGCCCAGATTTTACTGGCAATACCTTCCGCAGACACATGGACGTGTGGCCGTTCTGAAGAGTCCAGCCTGTCTCCCGGCAAGGGGGGAATGTAACACAAATATTTGGCTTTGGTTTAACCCAAATATTGATATTTTTATCTTTATCTGCATGCACCACTCTACCTTTATTATTACTTTAGTCCCTGGAACCCCACCAAGATGGGGACCGGAACCATACACAGAGACACCAAAAATGGTCCCTGTTGCACAGCGTTTATAATCTCAATAGGGTGGGGAAGGAAACAGAGGCTCAGACAGGTTATTGGCAGAGCCAGGAACAGGGTCTCCTAAGTCCCAGGCTAATGTACTGTCCAGTAGACCACAAGGAAGGTGACATGGAGTCTGGTACTGAAGGTGCCCCCCCATGCCCTTTCTTTCCCCTCTTCCCCCCCCCCCCACCCCGTGCATGCTGAAATGCAGATTTGCCTTGTCTCCCTCTTGCTGTCTCAAGGACCCTATTTACTAAATATATGTAAATTGAGGTAAACACACATCCCTTTGTGTAAGAAAGGCTTGCTTAACCGATCCTGCCTACCTGGGTTTGAACATATGCTAGCAACATCATACCGGGGAAATTCATAACTTACATTAAATGTTGCTACATTTCCTTTCACCAGGACGTTATTGACCAGCATGCTATTAGTTTCCAAATGACATCTCACGTGGTATATTTTTGTTCAAAGATTATTACAATGCACAGGTGCTGGAACTAGGGGTGCGGCAGCACCCCCTGGCTTGAAGTGGTCTCCATCATTTACAGCTTTTACAGTTTTGTTGAATGGCTTTCAGCACCCCCGTTATAAAAATTGTTCCAGCACCACTGTTACAATGGTGCGTAGGGTGTGATTACAGGCATGTATTTGGTCACATTTATGTGCACACTCACTTTCCTCAGCTATTGTTTGAGGATGTTTTGGCACGGAATGTTAACCCTTTGATGGATTTAGGGTGACCAGACAGCAAGTGTGAAAAATCGGGGCAGGAAGTGGGGGGTAATAGGAGACTATATAAGAAAAAGACCCCAAAATCGGGACTGTCCCTATAAAATCAGGACATCTGGTCACCCTAGATGGATTCCATGATCAGGAAATGGCTTGGGTTTTGATGCAGAAAAGAAATGAGAGAGAGAGAGAGAGAGAGGCAAACTCCGCATAAGGAGAACCTTGCATGACAATGTATGATGACCGTGAACCTGAGAGCTGGTGATGTCAATCTACATTTTAACTGAAAGCCAGGCCTGACTTTGCTTGTGCCTTATTTCAAAATGGGCCTGAATTCTCTTCTGCTTTGCACTGTGCAGCAAAAATTGACACCTGTAGATCCCAATTCTCCCCCTGCCTTACACGTTGTCTCCCCATTTATGCCTGTGCAAACAGCATGCAAAGAAGGTGTAACAAACTACCAAGTCAGACTCCTCCACTCAGTCATACCGGTGATTATGTTTCACACTCACTTTGCACAGGTGTAAATGACCGTGCAAAGACACATTATGAAATCTATCCAGAGAGCCAAAATGTTTGAAAATAACCAGACTAGTTAGGGTATAGAAAATGAACGGGAGGAGGGATGTAAGAGCCACAGCTCAGGGTGGAAGAGAGAAGGAGCAATGACCCAGACAGGATATGAGTAACTCCCATTCTGCAAAAAAATAATATCCATGACATCCCGTTAAATCTATCTTTACATATGGCTCTCACCACAGTTGTATTTAAGCACCTTACAGTCATTTGTGGATTTATCCTCCCAACAATGAAGGAGTTATTATGATCCCTGTTTTATAAATGGGAAACTGAGGCACAAGGAAGATTAAACGAGTTGCCCAAAGTCACACAAAGATGTGACTGAACCAGGAATTGAACCTTGCATCCCAATGCAGGGCCTTAGCCACTAGATTACTCTTCCAAGCCTAGTACTCTTGGCTCCAATCTCAAACCTCCATCCCAGGTTACATAAACACTTCACCTGAACCCCAGGTACTGCTCACCAGGAGCAATGGCTGTCTTACAGATAAGGGTTAATTTTCTGTATTGCACATGAGTGTCTTTAGCTCCCTCTGGTTCCTCCTTTTGCCTGCTGTTAGCAATCAAATTCAATGGACTTAATACAGCGATTTTCTTGACTTTTCCTATTATCTCACCATTTTTAAGCACAATACGAGCTGCCATTAAGTCAGTGAGAAAATAACCCAGTTTAGCTTCGGGGCATGTAATTAGTGGGTGTCACATTCTGAACCCAGCAGATCAGTGAGGAGAGAAAGATCAGCTCCTGTTAATTAGATTTAGGAAGCTGATGACACAGCAACTCACAATGGAGAGGGGAGTAGGGGCAGGGCTGGGTGGAGGGTTCAGGATCCATAAAGAGATGGTTGATTCCATTTGGAACATGCCAACTGCACTATAGACCAAACCCTGAGCTCCTTCATTTTTATATTCTCCTTACTCAACCCAAACTTTCATTGACTTCAGAAGGAGTTTTCCGGGAGAAGGGGAAAACTATGTAACTATTATTTTTATTATACAGGCATCTGGTGGCCCCATCTGTGATTGTGCTAGGCACTGTACATAGACATAACAAGAGACAGACCCTGCCCCGAAGCGGTAGTGGTGGAAATTCTCTAAAAGTGGGGGGGCCACCAGCGCTTGATACTGCAGAGGAAGGTGGGAAAAAACCTGGTTGTTTTTGTTCTGTTTGTACAGTGCCTAGCGTAATGGGGTGCACGGCCATGACAGGGGGCACCTCGGTGCTACAGTAATACAAATAATAATCGTGCACTTTCAGGCGGGGTTGGTCGGATTTTTCCCATTGCAGGACATTTTAAGCCCTCCATGCTTTAATGTGCAGAGAGTCTCCTTAGGGATGAGAACACTAGACTGTTGGTTACACCAGGGTTACTGTAACTAACGTGCACTTCAGAACTTAAGTAAAACCTCTCACCTCACTGTAACTCATTCTGAAAGAAACCAGTTGTGGATGCCTGGAAATCTATAGCCCGAAACAGGGCCTGGGCAGACCAGATGGGGTGGTGACAAATGGCCCCTGTCAAATGACAGTTTGCTCTCACCAGGCCATTATTATTAATTGCCTCAGAGGCGTGTAGCTACATGATCTGTCCTATTGATCCCCAAAGCCGAGAGGAAAAACAAGACATTAGTTATCCAGCCAAGGAAACACCACTGCTCCTTCAGCAAGGCGGACAAATAACAGCGTGACAAGCAGGGCATCCTTAAGCATTTAAGGGATTGCTTAGGTTCTTAGGAGGCGCGCACAGACATAGTTAATCCCCACTGTCTGATCTCCCTGTCTGGCAGCTTTGGGGTCCTGCTAATCCTAGCCGGCCCTCCACAGAGCACTGGGGGAGGCACGCATGTCATTCTTCTCCAGAACCCTTATGTACACACGTCCTGGATGCCTGAACGACAGTTGAGGGCCAGGGCCAGGGATAACCAATGACAAAAGGAGGCTTGGCTTCAGTGTACAGGTTGGTGAGCTGTGAAATCAGTTTGCATTGTCACCCAAGGAAGCCTGCAAACCCAGGCCCCCAGCACCCTATGTTCTTAAGGGTGATCCTCATGGCGTCTGTTTGCAAACCTCTCACACTGGCTTTTGGGGTTTGCATCACAGTTCAAACCCACAAACCACGGCTTCCTGTCATTTAGACCCACATTTCCTTTTCTTTTAGGGTGATGATACCTTTTTCCTTTGTTAAAGGCTGTGCTATGTAGTAGGGTGAGAAGAACTCACTCATCCCATGCACAGCTAAGCTGGGGCAAGCCACTGGCTTATAGATTTCAAATATATTGTTCTATAAAATTGTCTTTCCCCTTCTCCGCTCCTTTCTTTCCAGTCTCTCTGGATTTGCTTTTCTCGGTCTGCTTTCGTTCACGCGCTATTTTTAAATAATATTTTCTCTCTCCCTCTTCATTGCTTTCTTTCCAGCCTCCCCTATGCCAGGAGCAAACCCAATAACAGTCAGGCACAAGCGCAAATTTCCCAACCCACAGCCTTTAAACCTCTTTATAACTAGGCCAGACAAGTTAGCTCTTCTCCATCACAGAGGGATAGATGCCATTTATTATCCAGCTAGACAATCCTGATCATTTCTCCACCAGGTAAGTTAATAACCGTGTGTGTCAAGTATCAGAGGGGTAGCCGTGTTAGTCTGGATCTGTAAAAGCAGCAAAGAATCCTGTGGCACCTCATAGACTAACAGACGTTTTGCAGCATGAGCTTTCGTGGGTGAATACCCACTTCTTCGGATGCAAGTGGTGGAAATTTCCAGGAGCAGGTTTATATATGCAAGCAAGAAGCAAGCTAGAGATAACGAGGTTAGTTCAATCAGGGAGGATGAGGCCCTGTTCTAGCAGTTGAGTGAAAACCAAGAGAGGAGAAACTGGTTCTGTAGTTGGCAAGCCATTCACAGTCTTTGTTTAATCCTGAGCTGATGGTGTCAAACCTAACCAGATCAGCCACACCATCACCGGTTCATTCACCTGCACGTCCACCAATGTAATATATGCCATCATATGCCAGCAATGCCCCTCTGCTATGTACATCGGCCAAACTGGACAGTCTCTAAGGAAAAGGATAAATGGACACAAATCAGATATTAGGAATGGCAATATACAAAAACCTGTAGGAGAACACTTCAACCTCCCTGGCCACACAATAGCAGATCTTAAGGTGGCCATCCTGCAGCAAAAAAACTTCAGGACCAGACTTCAAAGAGAAACTGCTGAGCTCCAGTTCATCTGCAAATTTAACACCATCAGTTTAGGACTAAACAAAGACTGTGAATGGCTTGCCAACTACAGAACCAGTTTCTCCTCTCTTGGTTTTCACTCAACTGCTAGAACAGGGCCTCATCCTCCCTGATTGAGCTAACCTCGTTATCTCTAGCTTGCTTCTTGCTTGCATATATAAACCTGCCCCTGGAAATTTCCACCACTTGCATCCGAAGAAGTGGGTATTCACCCACAAAAGCTCATGCTGCAAAATGTCTGTTAGTCTATAAGGTGCCACAGGATTCTAACCGTGTGTGTGTGTGTGTGTGTGAGACCCCCATTAGTGATTTCAAAAGTCTCAGTGAAACAAGAGGCATGCGTTTCCAAATCCGCAGCCAATAAACTAATGTATCCCCATCAGAATTCCCTGCTGCTGCTGAGGCAAAGGAGGAGGGAACATAATTATTTCTAATCACTTGGCTCCTTGACCTATGGCTGTAAAATTGACCCCTTGGTTTCTTACTCACAGCTGATGCTAAGTGGTTACGTTGTATGAGACATTACCTGCTAAATGCTGCCAACACTAGGATTACAAGAGTTAGAATTAGAAAGCAGGCTCAGCGGCTGCCCACTTTCTTCCCTCTTCTGCTTCTCTGACTGTTTTCTGTTTCATAGGAACATAGGAATTGCCACATGGGATCAGAGCCAAGGCCCACCTGATCCGATATCCCATCTGTAATGCTGGCCAGTGCCTGATGCCTCAGAGGAAGATGAAAGGACCCTACAGTAGCAGACAGGTCTCATCCTAATCCCTAATTGTAACAAGGTTCACTCACCACTCTGGTGCCTCCTGCTGGTTGTCTTGGGAATTAGCTTTTCATGGTAGTGCGCCCTCTTTGCGTGGTGCCTCGCCGCCATCACTCCTGCTCTAGGACCCATGTCTCTCCAAGGACCATGGCATCCTTTTCAGTGACACAGCCCTCCAGCCGTGCCACACACTGTGCTCCCCACCTCTGGGAGACCTGCAGTCTGCTGGTCAGCCACTTCCCTTAGTGGCTATGGCAGTGTATTGTCTGGCCACTTCCCTGTGGCCCCAGCATCCTCCTTGCCCTTGCCTCAACCTGCAAACCCCAGCAGCCAGCCAGCCAGGAGCTGCCTCTCACTCCCCTGGTCCCTGCTAGGAGCACTGCTCTATCTAGGGTGCTAGCAGTTCTCTCAGCCCTCCAGAGACACAGCCCTTCCTCCCTGGGCTCCCAGCAGTGAACTGCCCTCCTCTGCCCTGCAGGTCTCCTTTTATACGGGCCTACTTGGCCTTGATTGGCTGCTCCCGTCAGCCCTTTTCTGATTGGCTGCCTCCTGAGCAGCCTGCCTAGAGCTCTATTAACCCCTTAGAGTTCAGTGTGGGGCAGATGCCCCATTACACTAATACTTAGGCCTGGTCTACAACTCACTGTTACAAATGTGCACCTTAGCTACTGGAACAACTCACCCAGGGACATGGTGGATTCTCCATCACATGAAGTCTTTAAATTAAGATTGGATGTTTTTTCTGGAAGATCTGCTATAGCTCAGACAGAAGTTCTGTGCCTGATGCAGGAATTACTGGATGAGGTCCTCTGGCCTGTGCTATACAGGAGGTCAAACTAGGTTGGAGTGGGCAAACTTTTTGGTCCAAGGGCCACATCTGGGTGGGGAAATTGCATGCAGGGCCGTGAATGTAGGGCCGGGGCAGGGGGTTGGGGTGCAGGAGGGAATGTGAGGTGTGGGAGGGGGTGCAGTGTGCAGGAAGGGGCTCAGGGCAAGGGGTTGGGGCAGAGGAGAGGTGCGGGCTGTATGAGGGGGCTCAAGGAAGGGGGTTGGGCTGCAGGAGGGGGTGCAAGCAGGGTGCGGCAGGGGGCTCAGGGGAGGGGCGCAGGGAGGGCTCAGGGAAGGGGGTTGGGTGCAGGAGGAGTGCGGGGTGAAGCACGGGGTTGGGGTGCAGGCAGGGTGTGGCAGGGGGCTCAGGGCAGGGGGTTGGGGTGTGGGGTGCAGGAGGGGCTCAGGGTTCGGGGTGCGGGCTTCGGCCCGGCGCCACATACCTGGAGTGGCTCCGGGTGGCAGTAGTGTGCACCGGGGCCAGGGCAGGCTCCCTGCCTACTCTGGCCCCGTGCCACTCCCAGAAGTGGCCTGCACCACGTCCCTGTGGCCCCTACGGGGGTGGGGCAGAGGACTCTGTGCGCTGCCCTTGCCTGTGGGTACCTCCCCTGAAGCTCCCATTGGCCACGGCCCGGAGGCCATAGTTTGCCCACCCATGAACTAGATGATCACAAGGGCTCCATTCTGGCCTTAAAATCTATGAAAACAATCTAACGCTGTGCCAGGGTTCCCTCCCCACTCTAAACTCTAGGGTACAGATGTGGGGACCCACATGAAAGACCCCCTACGCTTATTTTTATGAGCTTAGGTTAAAAACTTCCCCAAGGCACAAATTCCTTCCTTGCCCTTCGTATCATTGCCACCACCAAGTGATTTAAACAAACATTCAGGGAGGTCCACTTGGAGCCCTACCTCCCCCAAAATTTCCCCCCAAGCCCTTTCACCCCCTTTTCTAGGGAGGCTTGAGAATAATATCCTAACCAATTAGTTACAAAGTAAGCACAGATCAAACCCCCTGGGTTTTTAGGACACTGAAAAACAATTAGGTTTTTAAAATAAATTTATTTTAAAAAAGATAAAAGAATCACCTCTGTAAAATCAGGATGGAAGATAACTTTACAGGGTAACAAAAAGATTCCAAACACAGAGGATTTCCCTTCTAGGTAAAACTTTAAAATTACAAAAACAGGGATAAACCTTCCTCTTAGCATAGGGAAAATTCACAAGCTAAAACAAAAGATAATCTAACGTATTTCCTTGCTATTACTTACTATTTCTGTAATATTAGATGCTTAGTTCAGATATGGCTTAGGGAGATGTATTTTCCCTGCCCTGGCTCCTTGCTGACTCGGAGAGAACAAAGGAACAGGAAAACAAAAACCTTCCCCCACAGATTTAAAAGTATCTTTTCCCCTTATTGGTCCTTTTGGTCAGGTGCCAACCAGGTTAGATGAGCTTCTTAACCCTTTACAGGTAAGGAGGAATTTTGTGCTACCCTTAGCCGTATGTTTATAACACCTGGTTTTACATCATTTTAACTTAAGTCAGCTAGCAATGGAGTTAAACTAAATCAATATAAATCAGTTTAAGCATCAAATTAAGAGTATCCACACAGATATTTGCTAAAAAAAAAAAAATCAATTTAAAGCACACCTTTAATCAAACTAGTGCAACTTTGTGTGTAGACTCATACATTAGCTAGTGGTTGCTTAGTACAGACCTTTACTATACTCATTTCAGAAGAGCAGAGCCCAGGGGCTGAAGCACAACGTTTCACCAGTGTTGCTGGGTATTTTATTTACTGGCAGTTGGAAAACTTAGCAGGTGGCATCAAATCTTCTGAATCATGGAAGAAATGAAATGTGGGACTTAGCTTCTTGCAATGCAAAAAATCACCCGGAGTGAAAATCAATAATTAAGCATCAACCCAGAAGCCTATAACGAGGAGATGCAAATGTTTTCACTGTCAGAACACCAGCTCCTATACTTAAAACCACTAGTGGCTACACCCAGACATGCAGTAGGAAATTCAATAATTCATTGGCTTCTCACTCCCCAGAGGGGTAGATTAAAGGGATGTTTGCAGCATCCCAAGCATTCCCATTTCACGACCTCCTTTGATTCTGCACCTTTCAGATCCAGGGCAGAGTTAAAAATTCAGAACCTGACTGTACTGTTATTCGTAGACCTGGAATGCTGGACAGCACTCTCCTCAGCATCAGAGTGAGGGGACAGGGGATCTAGCTATGAATTACAGTAACTCCTCACTCATAGTCATCCCGCTTAACATTGTTTCGTTGTTACATTGCTGATCAATTAGGGAACATACTCATTTAAAGTTGTGCAATGCTCCACTCTTACGTTGTTTGGCTGCCTGCTTTTTCCACAGCTGGTAGCCTCCCTACGCCCTCACCCAAGCACCTCCCGCCCTGCGGCAGACCTCATGGATCAGCGCCTTCCCCCTCCTTCCCCGCCTCCTGCCCGCAGCAATCAGCTGACTTGAGGTGTTTTGGAGGCAGGAGGGAGCGGGGAGGAGCGAGGACTCGGAGCGCAGGCTCCCCCTCCTTCCCCTGCTTCCCGAAGGCCGCAAGCCAGCTGATTGCTCTGGGCAGGAGGGAGGAGCGAGGACTCGGCGCGCCTCCCCCCTCCTTCCCCTGCCTCCTGAATGCAGCAATCAGCTGGCTTGCAGTGTTTAGAAGGGAGGGGAGGGAGGTGGGAGGAGCCAGGACGCAGTGTGCAAAGTAAAGGGGGAGGAAGCGGGGAGACGAGGTGGGTCAAGGATGGGAGCTTGGGGGAAGGGGTAGAGTGGGTGGGTTGAGGGTTGAGCCCCCCGCCCCTGGTGCTTGCAGAGTAGGGGAAGCTGCCCTGGAACCTAACCCCCACATTTACATTAATTCTTATGGGGAAATTGGATTCACTTAACATTGTTTCGCTTAAAGTCGCATTTTTCAGGAACATAACGACAATGTTAACTGAGGATTTACTGTATATCCTCAAATAGGGGGAAAGGGACACTCAGGAGGGAAATCGGACCTGCAGCACCACCGCAGTGCCAGGTATTCTCTTTTACTCTCTCTTTTGTCTATTTTCACTCACTCTCTCTCATTCCCAGAAAAAGCGATTCACAGATACATGTTCCCTCTCTCAGGTCCATGAGTTGGTGTTTGGAAGGAAACGTTTGTCATGGAAACAAACACCTTGGGTCCCACGGGTGCCTACCTCAAACCTATGTCCCAAATGTGCAAGTCATCAAGCGGGTTTGATGACAGAGACCAATCCCAGGTTACTTCCCCCTGTGGAGCAAGAGCAGAACCAGGAAAGGGACCATGCCTGAAAATCACAGTCCTCCCTCTTGTGGCCAGTGCAATCGTCTAGTCAGATCTCCTGCGTAACACCGACCATAAAACTTGTTATGCAGCACAGCCACAAACCACACGGGGCAGTTTGCAACGTTACAGCCTATATCTGCGGGGTTAAATTATCACCAAGTTCTTCGTTTCCCTGTATGTTTTCAGCATTTCCAGTCATCTTTCCCAATTAAAACCATCGGGGAGCCGTTACGCAGTTTTCACTGCTCGGCAACACTAGTACTGTGACTGCAAAGGAGTTCTCGATTTACAGGAATGACAAGAAATTAGACTAATATATTCTCTACAGTATTAAGCCCATGAGCTGATAGCCCCAAAGCAGTGAAGAGAGATGCCTTTGCCATCACGCGTACCAAGGCAGTCGCTTGCTCCAAAAGACTTAATTCACCACAACCAGCTCAATCATATTTACTGTGACAGTTAAATGGGTTAAGAAGGATGGTGTGAAAATACAGGTTCTGCTTAAGTTCTTTTCTGTCTCCCCTTTAACTGGATTTTACCATTCACTGCCAAGTGAAGCTGTTATTTGTATTATGGTACCACATAAAGACATGTGACAAGATCAGGGCCTCATAGTGGCAGTGCTGTAGGGACACGTCGTGAGAGCTTCCAGGCTAAACAGACAGGACAGACGCAAGATGGGGAAAACCAAGTATCATCCTCCTCCTCATTCCACCGATAGGAAACTGAGGCACAGAAAGACTAAGTGAGTGGCCCAGATTCCTACCGGAAATCTGACCCCAGATTTCCTGAGTCCAAGCCCGATACCTCAGCTGGAAGCCCAAGCTGCAGTTCTATAGAACTGTAAGAAAAATAGATTGATTGAAAAATACTAATTAGTGCTCATTAGATCCAGAAATCTTTGCTGATGGCCATTCCCTTCTAGATCATGAGGGTCTGGTAATTAGACAAGTGTAAGCTTTTCCCCACAAAATGCTGTGACTTAAGTAGACACTCAGGGCTTGTCTACAGAGGGCCACTGACTGGAATAGCTGTTGTGAGATAGGTGATTCCACGGTAGCTTTTCCAGAATAAAAATCACTTTACTCTAGAATAATTTGTGCTTCCCAAAGCAGAGATCCCCCTCGCTATGGCTAGAGAGCGATAGAGCAGTAGCAGGTTACTTGACCTTGGAAGCAAGAATAGAACTAGAGAAGGGACCATGACTCTGAAATTCACGAACCTTCCCAGTTATGCTCCTGGAGCAGTAGAGCAATGAGCTCCCCCTTACTCGGGGCAGGTTGTAAAGTCCCAGCCTCTCTGTGTGGTTAAATTATCACCAAATCTTAAATTTCCTCTGTGTTTTCTGCAGGGCTTATTCCACCAGAGCTGCTCATGTACACGAGCCCTTAGACGTGCTCTGCCGGTGTGGAAAATCCAGAAGAGTGACTGGGAATCTGTAAGCGAGTGGCAAAGTCCCCTGTCATAGGTACCTCCTGACAACCAGCTTCCACGGGCCTCCCTGCTGAGAACAGAGCCCCGTAGGTCCCAGAACCAATGGGATTATGGTTAATCGGTGGAATAATGTTCGTTTGGTGAATTAGTGATTCAAGATACTGCCACCAACTGCTTCTCCCTCCCTCCCTTCCTTCTCTGGATGTTAACATCTTATTAGCACAATAAAGCGAAAACCCATGTTCCCCTTCTTCCAGATCATTGATTAAAATGTTAAATAGTGTAGGGCCAAGAGACAGTCCCAACCGGAGCCCACTGGTAACACACCTGCTGCCGGATAATAATGTTTTAAAAATGCTTGGAAGTTCTTGGATGCAGGGCTTTATAGCATTGCAAAGTATTATGAATAGCAGAAACTGTTTGCTCATTGTGAAATGGCAGCAAGGGGGCAGCACTGATTCATAACGATTATTATTTTTATTAGCAGCTCTGTGGTGGGGGAGGGGGGTTGGTTTGTTTGTTTTTGGATCCATCTGTTTAATAGTGATAATCATGTCTTGTGTGAAAAGGAAATGCTTTTGAGGGTGACAGGACTGTGACTCATCAAAGGAGTTTTATACAGCCTTGTTTGCCGCAGTTCAGAGTCAGGGAGTTATTAGCAGCAGTTCAGATTCTCTACCCAACAGCCCCTTCTATAAAAGTGACGCGATGATCTTGTTTGTCTTGTGTATGTTTCTGCACAAAACAATCCAGAACGTGCCCTACCCAAGCCTTTGATCTGCATGCACGTCAGAGGGAGGGGAAAATTCACTGACCATGTTGGGTTTTCAGGCCATCCTAGCCAGGACTGGGGGGATTTTTCACCTCCTTTCTGTGGTTAATCCAGCACAGTCCACCCAGAATCCACATCTGCCTCACACAGCATCAGGTTCTCACAGTTATTATTACGGGTGAAACCCCACTGACTCCACTCCCTTATCTGGCAGCCTAACCAGCGGCCTGGGCCACAAAAGGAGATAAGTAAAGGGGGGAATGATCAAGGAGGCACACAGGGAAGAATTGGGATTCTCTGGAGGACACAGCTATGCACCACCCCATGCTCAAGGCTGACTCTGGCCCGTAGCGAGCAATGTCCTTGAATCTCTTGAGTTCTCACCAGTCCAGGCAGCAGCGGGGCTGGTGAGCCTTCAGTTTCCTCATTGGCAACAGTGTGGAACTGACAACGATTCAAGGTGATCTGTCCTTTATATGCTGTATCTGCATCTCTCAGGGTTTTTAATCATTTCTAAAGAATCCAACAAGGTAGGCTGCACTAAAGGTGGCTTTATGACATTCCCATGGAGAAGCAGAATCTGGGGCACTATAACGATGCTTTAAAGATATGGCTTAATTAATCAATAGCTGGATTGAATCACCTTTATACACACTCAGCAGTACTTTAATCCCCATTCATCAGCGGGACCACTCAGGGAATAAAGTCCCCTAATCGACTTGGGTATTGATGGAGTAATCAAGCTCCAGAGGAGCATCAAGACTGCTCGCGAATCAGCTGGAATCCATCCTGAACACAGGATCCAGGAGTTTGAGAAGGGCCACAGGCCGCTGAAGGAAGCCGGGGCCGGCACCTGAGTGCAGTTTAACATTCCAGCTGGGAGCGCTCGGAGCAGACAGCAATTGACAAGCAGCTGGAGTACTCTGCGTGTTGTAGATTGCAACCTGCCTGCCGATTTCCATCTTCACCCATCAAACTGTGCAGAACCATGTGAGTTGGGGGGTGATGAGTGAGTGAGATTTATTCCGGATGGCTTTATTTCGGGAGGTGTGACTGTGTAAACACCATGAGTCTGTCCGGCAATGGCATTCACCCAACTGTTCTTTTTCTGCTTATGAAAGGCATCTGGATCATTGTTATATATTACAACATAAAAATACAATTCTGAGGGCCAGATCCTCGGCTGGAGTAAACCTTGAGGTGTAAATCAACCTCAAGGGAGCTACACCAATTGATTCCAGCTCAAGCTCTGGCCCCCAAATGGGATCAGAGGATGTTAATTGCGTAGGAGGGCATGGAAAGTGGAACACAAACAGATCCGTCCTGTGAATTTACAGGACCCCTCACTAGTGCACTGAAGAGAAAATTAAAGACAAAAACAGAAGGAAGGAGATTTCTGCCCAGTGCACTGGCAGCAGGCACCTGTCTTTCATTTTTCTCAGTAGAGCAACAGTTGCAGAATATATTTGATGCTGGGCAGTTGGTGAACGTGCTTGTTTTAAACTAGCTTCAGGAGCCACGGTCCATCCGCCCGCACAAGTGGCACTAGTGCGAACCAAGGCAAGGAAAGGAATCTTTGAAAAGGCATTCAGCCACCCCAAGGGTCTGACTATGCCTTCAGAGGCAAGAGCATTCACAAAGCTCCCATTGCATCCCTTCACTCCTCTGGACATTACAAAGATGTCAGATGATGCTCATCTGCTTGCAAAGTCTACAATGGGGCAAGAGCTGAGGAATCCCTGTGGGGTAAGGAAACTGCTGCTGTCAGTTTCCGATAGTTTTTCCAGATAAGTGCAGGTGTATCCAAAAAGCACAAGGATTCCTCTTTGACCAAGCCTCTATTGAAAATAGTCCTGGAGTATAAAGTGGCTAATGAATCCCAACCAATGAAGTTATGATGGTGAGCCCCATGGTTGAGAGTCCTTCAGGTGTCTGAATATCCCCGCCACATGCAAACTCTTGGGATCAAATTATCCTGTGCAATGCCGTTGAGTTCAGTGGAATATACGTTGCTGGACTAATTGACCAGTAATGAGGTGAAGGATATAAGGTAACACGTACTTCAGGTGCCTTCTGTCAGGGCCTTTGGATCCAATTCTTTCCAGGGAAAAGACTTAGAAAAATGAAGAAAAATGAAACTTCCGGTTCCAGTGAAATGATTTCATTTGCCTTTGCGGGTCTTTTGTCCCTTTATTGCCTTGTGCTCCACCATCTGTCTGCATCTACCAGTTTTGTCTCTTGTAGATTGTAAACTGCTTGGGGCAGGGACCATTTTTGGTTCTGTGGTTGTACAGCACCTAGCGCATGGGGGTCCTGGTGTCTGACTGGGGCTCCTAAGTGCTATGATAATACAAATACTAATAATAAAAATAACACCACACACTGCAGATGGCCTCAAACACTGGGAGCAAGTATCTCTTCAGTCTACACAGACCCTCTGCTTTGGGAATATTCTTCTTCTTCCTCCTCAGATATAAAGCCTAGTCCACGGGGTATGTCAGGACAGACAACAAGCGAGGTGAGTTCCTGGAAGACCCTGCTCATCATTATTCCCTCCTGCATCTCTTGCAGCCTGGTGGCGCTAATGCAGAATCTGATTAAACGGTCTGATAGTCTCGCTCCATGGTTTCTCCAATGACGTGACTTTGTACTTTTCGAACTGATCACCTTGCGTTAGCTCTTCTAGCCAGCAGTGAGCTTCTGATTGAGACAGAGGACTCCAGGGATGATTTTGTACAATGAAAAGAATCGCACATCTGGAAGAACAATTATTTGCAGCAGAAAGGCCGAAAACTGACCTGTCGGTATAGTATCAGCCCTAATTCAAAGAGGGCTAGAAAGAAAATTCTGCTTTTCTCTTGATCTTACTCATTTAATGTTCCTCTCTTCTGAGACATACAAGAGGAGTCACGCAGGTTCCGCTCAGCACGTGGGAAAAACCCTAACTGAGGGCCTGCCCCAAAGACCATTGAAATCAACGGGAAACCTCCCATTGACTGATTTCAGTGGGCTTTGGATCAAGCCTTGAGGGGACACCTCTTAAGGACACCCCGGTCCATTCTCTGAGCAACTCCCCTCTCCAAAGCTAGCTGTGCTCTGCATGCTACCGCTATGTAAATGTTCAATTACAATAAATGAGAGGAAAGCTCAGGTTGCAAAGTCAGGAAATGCACCTGGGTCACTCCAGGGACTTAGCCACAACTACAAAGATTTCTGACACTCCCCTGAGCTGGCAAGCATCTTCTGATGCCCAGTTGGGCTGCCCAGCAGGACACTTGGGCCTGCTCCACCTTGTGAAGACTCTACCATCGTGCCAGGAATCAGGCCCTGTAGCAGAGGCAACCTCTAACGAGCCCAGCTGACCTGATTGGCAGGAAGCCCAGCAGCAGCAGCAGTTCAGTGGCTGCTCAAAGTGTCCTGCCTGCAATAGCTCCTACACCTGCCTCATTCCAGCCCCACCTTCCCTCACTCTGAGTAACCCAGCACGGACTCTCAGCTCCAATTGCTGACCTCTGACTTGGGCCCTGACCCTGGGTGCCTGTTCCTGGCTACCAACTCCTGCTCCAACCAGTAGGCCACCAGCCACAACCACCCACATCCCGATCTCTGACACCTCATGCACATTTGCTGCCACTGTGGACAAAGGCTGAGACATTCAAAGCTATGTAGGAGATTTAGACACCCAGTTCCCATAGAAATTAATGGGAACTGGGCAGTCAAATCCCTTTGGTGCACTGGAAAAACTCCGCCCAAAGAGCTAAATGCAACAGATTGTGACAACAAAACTCTTTACTGCCTCTTCCTGGCACCTCTGAGAAGCAATAAGTAAAAATGGCATTTTCTTCCGAGTTCACCGCTTTTTACTTCTTGTCCACCACCCAATTTGTGAAGTCCAGTGATCCTCTCATAAAACTGCTTCTCTTTTACAGAGCTAGTTTAAAAGACAGACAATCGCCAAGTTTAGTATCAGCTAAACTGCTTAGTGAATTAAGAAATCTATTAGAACTAGATCGGCTAGGAAAGGTCTGGCTCTCAAATCATTTCACCTGCCATTGGAGGGCCCAGCATGCAGCACCTTCCCCCAGCTAGGAAGACCTATCCTCTAGAAGGTGTCTGCATTGCTGCAACCACTCATGTCCCTCCTGAGGGTTTGGTTTTGCTGCTTTTGAAATCAAACCTCCATTTTATTGAGAGAAGAACAATCTTCCAGAATGCAGCCATTTAGAGTTTTTAAAAAAATAGCCTTTAAGGAACATTTTCCTGCCTTGACAATGGAAAAAATTTGGTCTTTTTTGTACTGAAAGGTTAAGAGCTGTCACGGAAATAGGCTCATTTCTAGTCAATTACCAGGGTGGAAAAGTACAGTGTTAGGCCAACACCATTCAACCTACGCTCACCGCAATTGTTCTTAATGTTTGAAGCCTCTGCTCCCTAGTAATTACTGGAATGTGCTCTGGGCTGAGCTCTACCTCCTTCAGAGACCTGCTCAGTCCCAACAGTTTGCAAGAATACCAAGTGAAAAGTCTCGCACCTCCATCAGGACTGGCTAATCTTCGGTTTTCAGCATGTGCACAAAAAGCCAAGAGGAACCCGGGAGGACAGAGGGCCCGTTGCAAGCCTGCCATGGAGCCTAACATCCAGCTCCAAATCATGTGAGCAACTTTTCCTCCACAGAGCCCAATGCCCATTACAAAGCAGACTGCTCCTGTTATCCCCACCTTTTACATGGGAGAACTGAGGCCAACACACCTTGAGGCCCAAATTTTCTAAAGTTGCTTCTCGTTCTGGGTGGATGTCCATCTCCAGCTTTGGGTGCCAAACTTTTTACACCTAACAAAGGACCCGATTTCAAGCACCCTGAGCTCTGATTGACTTTAACTGGAGTTGGGCTGCTGCTCAATGCCTTGGAAATTCACGTCCCACTTCTGTAAAACTGGTCCCCCAAAAACGTAGGCACCCAAAAATAGAAGCCACTTTTGCAAATGTGACCTAAGTTATTTGTCTAAGTTGACTCAGTAAGTCAGTGGCATATACTCAGATACCACAGGGAGAGGTGATCTTATGAAAACTGGACAGGTAGATAGTACCATTTTCTGTCAGAAAAAGGTGGTTTTGCCAAAAGCAAAATGCCTGGTAAAATCATGTTGATTTTGCTGAAATTTTGTTTCAGAGAAAAAAAATGGGAAAAAATTTCCAGCAGTGTTGAAACAGGTTGTTTCGACATTCTCAGAACAAAAGGTTTCAGTTTTTCACTTTGAAATAACTTTATATTTCAAAGGGTTAGTTATTTTATATACATATACATTTTTTTAAAAGTCAATAGTGAAAGGAAATGTTTCTGTTGACCCAAATCTATTTGTTTCCTTAATTTTCTTTCTTGGAGATTACCAACATTTTCAGGTTTTGTTCCAAATCAAAATGAAAACACATGTTGAAATCTCAGAATCCCTAGTGAAATGGAATGTATTTCCTCTGGGCAGCCCAGGTAGATAGAGAGATCCCAGGTCCATTAACTCCTAGCCCTATGCTACTCTAGTTCACAGTCGCACTGTATCCAACTGAAACTCCAGGGCAGGTTCACTATATTGGAAGTTGGGCAGGACATTGAAATTAACAATCTTACTTGGGAGCTTTGATCGCAGATGGTTTGAACCTCAGTTTTACGTCTCATCCGGTGGCTTAGCTGGGGTAAGAAAAGAATCCTGATCCCTGCAAAGAGGGAATGTTGCCAAGATGACGCGGAGCCGTAGCAGCGGTTGTGTGCCGACGGTATTCCCAATGAATGCATTAAAAATACAAACATATTCGCCACCAGAGTCCGGTGTGGCTGGCTTGGGGAAAATAAAGGTGGATGTCTCCCACCTCTCAAAGGGTCCCGCGGGCTCTAGGCAGAGTTAATTTGATACAGCCTTGCAGTTTAATGCTCCAGCTGGAAAATCCTCTGCCCAACAGCGCAATGTTACTCATCCTTCTCCTTGAAGGGCTCTCATTATGGAATAAAGCTCTCACTGTGCCTTCTAATCCCTCCCTGAGTTATCTGGTAGAGAGCTCTGCTGTGATAATATTGGGTGCACCATAGGCAGTTCTCTCCAAGGGCACATCCCTGATGGTTTGTTATCAGTGCTCCTTTGACTTTTAAATAGGCTTTGATTTGGGATTTAGGTTACTTGGTGTTTCTTTTGTATATAGAAGAGAGCAGACATCCCGCAGGCTGTGCTGTCTAACTGGCATGCACAATGTGACATTCTTATTTCATTTGGGAGCATTGATTGCAGACACAGTTTACTTAGAGTACCTCCGGGCCTGTCCAACCCCTGTCCCTGTGCAGAGTCCCAAGAAGTGATATTGGGGGGTAGGGGGGACGCTGTTGTAGCTGTCTCCCTAACAGATTGACTTTAGTAAATCCAGCTACACTTGGAACAAGCCAGAAAACTGAATTGCAGAGCTGGCTGGACCAAGGATTTGCTCTGACTCTAAAAGCCAAGGATCAGCCATGTTGGTAGGAACGTTTATGCCATTCATACCCACTATAAGCAGCCAGCAAGGCCTTATCACGTTTGCTGCAGCTGGCCTGCTGTGCTCAGGAGATGCAGGAGAGCCGCAGGACGTGCCAGCCAGACCGTAGCTCTGGTGCTCGGCTAGCGCCCTAATTCCGCTGGGTCCTTTCCCACCTAGCCCCGTGGCTCACCACCAGTCCCAGCACAGGTAGCTGAGCGGCTTGTTCACTTCTTAAGTTCAGCTCAGGGTCCCAGCTGGCTATGAAAATCTGAACCACTCTTCAGACAGTGACTCATTCAACCTTCCTCCTCCTAGCTATGTCACACCTGCAGGGCCAAACCAACTGGAGGAGCTCTGTGGAGGTCAGTGGAGCCCTGACAATTTACAGCAGCAGAGAATTTGGCCCCGCAGTTTCTATACTGAATAATACATTGTTTATACTGAACTCCCAGATCCTCTCAAAATATTCCTAAATATTTAATTTCCCTCCTTCCCAAAGCCCTCTCCGTTGCAGACTCTCTGTCTCTGAGCCTAACGAAGCTGAACCAGCCCACTGTGTCAGTCAGCACTGCTCCTTGATTAGGTTGGGGAGGTCTGCTGCAGCAAGGTGTTTCCATTTTAAATGAGGACAATTCTGCAAAGCGCCGTGGAGCTGGAATTCCCACGGAAGTCAATCGGCGTCACTCAGCCGTGCTCGGTTACCCATCAGTTCTTGACAGGCGCTCGGCACTTAGGTGGAGCTGACCCCAAGAGGAGAAAATGTCCTGGTGAAATGACAACACGATGGAGCAAAGATAAAAGGTTTGACTGAACCTGCGGCCAATGTTCAGAGCTTGGGGGCTGAAGATGCTCTTTGTGTACTGAAAATACCACACTCAGGCACGGCCCCCTGCCATTCAGGCCATCTGGTTCACTTATCAGCACAAATGACCACTCATGTGTTTAATGAAGACATAAAGTGTAGCTAGATCCTCACCTTCTTGATGTTGGCTTTCTATGGCTGGGAAGCGTCCCCCTCTGTGCTTCCCTATGCACACGGTCCCCATTATATGGCTGGGACTCCCTTAAGAATGTTTGTATCTTCCCAGCCATTATTATAAATCGAGGGGGCCAAATTCCTGACAAGTGTGAATGGGTGGAACTGCATCGCATTTGGCCATTGGCTCCATTACCCAATAGTCTTCTTGGCCAGTGACACACAGCAGAATTCTCCAAGAGGGGAGGGGCTGGGGCTGGGACTCAGGAGGTCTAGATTCAATTCTTGGCTTTGCTGCAAACTCCTGGGGTAACCAGGGACAAGTCTTTGTGCCTCAGGTTCCCGTCTGTAAAATGGTCAGGGCCACAATAGTTCCTCTCTCCCACCCTTTGTCTCTCTTGCCTTGTTAGACTGCAAGCTCTTTGGGGCAGATCGTGGAAAGTGATTATTTCCCTCTATTCGGCACTGGTGAGGCCACATCTTGAGTATTGCACCCAGTTTTGGGCCCCCCGCTACAGAAAGGATGTGAACAAATTGAAGAAAGTCCAGCGGAGGGCAATGGAAATGATTAGGGGGCTGGGGCACATGACTTAGGAGAGGCTGAGGGAACTGGGCTTATTTAGTCTGCAAAAGAGAAGAGCGAGGGGGGATTTGAAAGCAGCCTTCAACTATCTGAAGGGGGGTCCCAAAGAGGATGGAGCTCAGCTGTTCTCAGTGGTGGCAGATGACAGAACAAGGAGCAATGGTCTCAAGTTGCAGTGGGGGAGGTCTAGGTTGGATATTAGGAAAAACTCTTTCCCTAGGAGGGTGGTGAAGCACTGGACTGGGTTCCCTAGGGAGGTGGTGGAATCTCCATCCTTAGAGGTTTTTAAGGCCTGGCTTGACGAAGCCCTGGCTGGGATGATTTAGTTGGTGTTGGTCCTGCCCTGAGCAGGGGGTTGGACTAGGTGACCTCCTGAGGTCTCTTCCAATGCTAATCTCCTATGATTCTATGATCCCCATGCTGGAGAAAAATGTGGTGCATTTTGCCATCGCTGAAATAATTCGCTACTCCCACACAATCTGAGTCAAGCTGCAGTTCATCAGGGTTATTTCACTCAGAGGCGCATGCTGCTGCTTGATGGTAATTGGAGGTTGATCAGTTTGGGGCCGGGGCCCATGCAGTGGATAAGGGGGTGGATGGTATTGAGAAGAACATGTTGGAATGAGCCAGAATCGCTGAATCTCTCACATCCCTGCCACAGATGCTTCCAAGACAGTAATTTTTTCATCCTTTTTTAAAAACGCGCAATGATTTATTTGTATTCCCCGTCTCTGGTTGCAGGGAGGAGAGGAAGGACTTGTGCTAAGACAGGCGTAGCTGGGAAGAGCAAAAAGAAAACGGTGGCTAGACTGTTAAAAGCAGGGGAGGCTAACAACAGGCAAAAGAACAGTTTTCATCTTTCAGACACTTTCAAAGCACTTCAAAAACTCCTCTCTATACATCTGGCACTTACAAAGTGCAGCCACCTCTGGGGCGGAGAGCAGCATGCCCACAGTCAGCTCCCAGCACACTGCACAGCCATAGAGGCAGGGGGGACATTCAGCGAAGCTTACGGTGGGAAAGCTCTGCTCTTACACAAAGTGACGTGGGACCTTTCGGCTCTGGTTTTCAGAAGAGACTCATTGTGCCCCGGGACTCTGCACTCAGAATGGGGATCTGGCAGGTGCCATCAGAGAGCTGGATGCCTAAGTGCTATAAAATATACCAGCAACTATTCGGTTTTTTGCGGCAGGAGGGGCTAAAACAATCATAATAAATGTCAGCCCAAATCGGGAGCTAATTCTAAAAATACGTCTGTTTGCCTACGCACTCGCCAATGCAATTCAAGGGGGTGGTTTTGATTTGGTTGACATCCTTGACTGCCTCAGAGATCCCCTCCCTGTCTGTTGTCACAAGAGATGAAGTGAGCTGGGATTGGATTCCTTGATTAACAGTCCTTACAGGTCAAGGGCTGGGTGCTGCTGACAGGGCATAGTTGGTAGAGTGCCCTCCAAGTGCTCCAAGACCGAGCCCAATCTTTGGGCATGAGGACATGGCTACAGGCCTGTTAACGGTACCTTTTTGACAGAGGGGACTCCCTGGGTTCACTACTGAAGTTCTGGCCTGGGGATAGGAATTGTTTAGCTGATCTGTGAACGAATTCTCTGTGCTGTTTTAATTTTGGTAAGTGCTTTCACAGACTCTTTGATGAGTGCAGCTGCGAAACTGAGAAATTAAAGTTAAATTTTCAAAGCTGATGTGGGGATTTGCATGCTTAATTTGATAGAAAAATGGGGTGTCTAAATCCTTTGGGGCCTTTGAAAGTCTCAGCCTACATCGCTAAATCTCTCTCACACACACGTACCTGACAATGGATAGATCTGGGTTTGCGTGAGTAAGTTCTGAAATTTTTCTCCTTTCTTTTTTCCAACCCTTTGAATTCTGATTTACTTGTTCGCTGAGTTCCAAAATGCTGTACAAACCCTGTATGCAGCCTAAGATTTCACAGACAGTCAATTATTCTTCTCTGCTAAGATGATACAGGAGGAGTGTTTGGTTTTTTAAAAAAATATTATTGGGTAATGGTGGGTTTTGTTTTGTTTTCACTGTGCTTTATCTTCAGATCCTGCATTTGTCTCCCTGCTGTCTATTGCACGAGTCGCGAAAATTAAGGGTCTGTCAGCCCTCCTGGTATCAACCTCTCTTTTCATGAATTCAGGACTCCTCTGTAAAGATGCAATGTGTCACACCAACCTGTTCCTTCACGTTTGAATGATAAGATGATAAAGGAGCAGACACCTATTTAATTTCCCGAATGAAGTTTGTTTTGAGAACTCAGATTGACACTGACACCAAAGGCACAGCACTGATTTACACCAGCTGAGGATCAGGTCTTTTCTTTCTTTTGCTCCAAATGTTTTCAGCTGCTTAGTCCATTAGGCAGACTAATGACCCCAAGATCAAGTGAAGATCAAAGTTGCAAGAGGTGAGCCATTGAATTTCCAATAGCATAGATTATATTAAACTCATTCTCTGTCTGGGTGTAATTAGTCCAATTTGCTATGAAATATAATCAATTAACAAAGCATCACACATGCACAGACATTCACAGAGGAAGAAGACACCTCTACTGCCCAGCCACTAAGTGGCAAAGTGTCATGCAAGCTGGATTTGCCTTGTGCAGGACCAGTCCAAGTCATTTTGCTGGCCAGGGTGGAAAGCATTTTCGGCGTCCCCTACCCCCATCCTGAGTGCTTGAACAACAACAAAATCTGGCCAACCAGGAGTGGAGTGAGAGAAAACAAGCAGAGCAGCACAGCTGTTCGGTGCCCCCTGGAAGTTGGTGCCCAGGGTTCACCTGCCATGTCCTTGCGTCCGGGAAGTAGAATGGTCAGTTCTGAACTGTGAATTTCTTGGCTTTGATGGGCTTAACCATTGCAAACTTTACTGCCCCCTCTTGGCTTCACCGCCAAACACTTCTGAGGCTTGTCAGTATCCCGCCACTTCCACCCACCCCACAGCATGTTACTCCCCACATGGTTGGCATATCAAGATTTTGATTGTGCACCAACCGGCACAAAGGGAAGAGTCTGATATGGACAAAGGGAGAGAGAATGAGAAACCCAGAATCCAAAAGGCACAGAGGCAGGGGAAAGGTTAAGGGAGCAGAGGAAATGAGAGAGACCATTTATAACAACCAATGGGTCCTGACATGGCCCAAGCCACGGACTGCACTGAACTGGGAACTTCCAGAAAGTTGAAATAGGTTAAGAACATAAAAGTGGCCATATTGGGTCAGACCAAAGGTCCATCTAGCCAAGTATCTTTTCTTCCAACAGAGGCCAATGCCAGGTGTCCCAGAGGGAATGAACAGAATAGGTATCATCAAGTGATCCATCCCCTGTTGCTCATTCCCAGCTTCTGGCAAACAGAGGCTAGGGACACCATCCCTGCCCAGCCTGGCTAATAGCCATTGATGGACCTGTCCTCCAGGAACTTATCTAGTTCTTTTTTGAACCCTGTTATAGTCTTGGCCTTCACAACACCCTCTGGCAAAGAGTTCCACAGGTTGACTGTGCGTTGTGTGAAAAAATACTTCCTTTTGTTGGTTTTAAACCTGCTGCCTGTTAATTTCATTTCGTGACCCCTAGTTCTTATGTTACAAGAAGGAGTAAATAACACTTTCTTTTTTACTTTCTCCACCCCGTTCATGATTTTATTGACCTCTCTCATAACCCCCCTTAGCCGTCTCTTTTCCAAGCTGAAAAGTCCCAGTCCCAGTCTTATTAAATCCACAAGTTCTGATAACTCCTCCCTCGCGTCTCCCCAGTTTGAGTCTGGTTTGAGCAGAGCCATCCTGGCCACTCCCCTTTCCCCAGCGATAGTTAGCTAGGCTAGATGATGGCGTGTGTATGAGGCACGAGAAAGAGAAAGTGTGTGCATGGGGATATATGGATACATGGATGGAGTGATGCTGTGTGTATGGGGAGAGACGAGAGAGTCAGCGGTGTACATGGGGATAGATAGATGGATAGAGCCCATGGACCAAGATCTCATTGTGCAAGGCACTGAACAAAAAGATGGTCCGTGCCCCCAAAGGGCTTAGCAGGTTGGTTGGTGGTTGCAACTGATTTATGAACAATAATGCTTTTTCGTAAGCTTTCCACCTAATTATCCATGTGCTTTTTGCAGGCTGGGGGAGGGGGGGAATTGTTTTTTAACCATCTTTCTTTGTGTTGCCCATTATTCCTTAATTATGTTGGCATGAATCTGGAGAGGAGACATCTGCTTTCACCTCTGTAATCACACAGTGGCCATCTGAATAGAATGGACCAAAGGCCAAATAATTGCATAGCTTGTGATTAATGTAAACACCTGGTGGGAAGGCCTGATGGGAACAGAGCCTCTTCAGCTCCCATTAAACTCAGTGTGGGTGGCAGTGCTCAAACCATCTCCCTGGATCTGGCCCATTAGCATCCACTTGCCCATGCAACACCTCTAATGGGCTGCTGGCGTCCATCATGAGCAGGGAACTAATGGGACCTTTTGCAGAAACGACAAACTCACTTTGCACTTCCCTTTCCCTGCACCTCCATTTAGACCTTTGCTGGGTGCTGAAAACAATTACACCACTTGTCAAGTGGATTCATTAGCTGTCAAGGATGACTCACTCCAGCTCTTTGTTGGGAATAAATCCACCAGAGGTTGCTGCTAGATTCCTGATTAATTGGAGGCTCAACAGCAGAGGCTGCAGACTCCTTCGTGATGTGTGCTCTGTGTGCTGCAAGCACAAGTTACTCTCCTGCCACAAAAACAACAGGCAAAACACAAAAATTTCCACTGAAACCATTCGAAGTCCCCTTCACCAAACATCCCTGGTCACGTTTTCAAAAGCTGCTTCCAAAATACTGTGCGGAAAATGTTTTTCACCTCACAGGCAATATTTTTTATGCCCAAATTCCTGCACATTCCGAAACTCAGGTTTTGCACAGGGGTGCTGTGTTGCAGTTGTGTTTGCAAATGTGATGGTTCGAGAGCTTTGCACAAACAGCAGCCACCTGATATGCATGCACACTACCCATCCGCTTTGTGAAGACACAGGTGCCATTTGCACATGCAAATCCAAGGTGATGGCACAAATATTTTGTAGATGCAAAACTGGGTGGGAAAAAAATGTCACGTCCAGTTTCAGAGGGTGGGTTGAGGCCCCTGCATCCAACAAATGAGGAAATATTTTTAAGTCTTACTTCTGAACTCATGTGGAAAGTCGAAATGAGGAAAGTTCAATAGTACCAGCACCTAAGGAACGGCTAAATAACGCACTGCATGTTGGAATACAAATAATCTCCCTGAGCATCCAACTTTGCCTCTCAAACTCCCAGCCTGAACACAGGGGAGTCGGGTGAACAGCACCCAGTTCAGACCTGGACCAATGAAGATCTAAGGATTCTGAGATGGCCAACAGCCATCAACACTTTGCTGACCATACTGATGTCCCCAATTAGTGTAAATAGGCAAAGTGCCATTGGCTTCCATGGAGTCACTCTGATTTACACCAGCAAGGGTGACCAGATAGCAAGTGTGAAAAATCGGGATGGGGCAGGTGGGGGCGTAATAGGCACCTATATAAGACAAAGCCCCAAATATCGGGACTGTCCCTATCAAATCAGGACATCTGGTCATGCTAACACAAGCTGAGGATCTGGCACCCTCAGTGTTTTTTCCTTTCCATCGTTACATTTATAGAAATAAAGGAATTACCCTGGTCGCATGTGTAGGGCTCGAAGAAAAAGCCATATGGAATTCAGTCTCTGAGTCATAACGACAACTCCTTGCAGAGGTACGGCATGAAGTCTGAAGGGCAAAGCAATAAGAGCATCTCTGTTCAAAGCGACTAACTGATTCAAGAGACATCACTATAAACCAAGTCTCAGTTTCCATTTTGTCACAGAGAAACGAAAAAGGGAAATTAATCCTCCTAAAAATAAAAAGTCAGAACCAAAGCTGGGTGAGCTGAGTCTGAGGCCTTTTGCTTCCCCAGGAACCAATCAAAATTTTGCCAAATTAGCTTATTATTCACAATTGCGCATCAAACCTTTACAAATGACACACCGGCCAACGGATCCTCTGTGAACTGAGCATAATGGTTATATGTTACGTCAGCTAAGTCACATGATATTGTTTCTGTTCTCCGATTGGATGGCTGAAACTCTTTATGAAGAAGAATAACAAATGACAAATAATGAACTTCAAATAATGGAGACAGTTGTTCGGGCACAAATATAGCCCTGGCTCTTAAAAATCCCACCAGTCCAGGAAGAAGTGACTATTTTCCCAGGAACTCAGTGTTATTCAATAGAATTCTCCCTGCAGGGTAAGATGGATTGTTAGGTTCCAGCACAGTTCCCTTCTTTGTGGTGAACACAAATATTTGCACAAGTAATAGCAATCCAAAGGGGCAGGAATCAGCTCTTCGCATACGCATGGGAAAATGAACAGGAATATGGTGAAACTGACTTGTCCATGAGGTTTCACCACCATGTCTGCAAATCTGCAAATCTGTTGTCCTGTGATTTAATTAGCCTTCACCAGAACAATGCTGATTCTAAGCCTGGTTGCATTGACTTTCAGTGACATACATTTAGGGCCAAAGTGGGCCCGGTGGCAGAGTAAACTGATACATGAATCTGAAGTCCAAAGACATTTATCTTTCCATTCTAAGCCACTCTGGGCCATGTGGTGGGAGTGCAGGGAAAGCAGACTAGAGCACTCAGATTGCTTCCAAGAGGGTTAAACAATTAAAATATCCAGTGAATCCCCTTCAGATTGCGCCAGTGAGCTTTCCTCTCCCTTATAAAGTTTGTCCTGTTCTTAAAGGTCTGATTAACCTACTGTTCTCCTCTATCACATGGACCTTGTTAGAAGAGGCAGAAGGAAATTCTGGCCTTGCTGCCATACTCTAATGGGCTTCATTATCCTACGCCGAACATCCGTGACTGTCTTATCAAAATAGAGGTTAGCTGTTAAACTGTGCAGGTAAAGGGAATTAAGGAAGCAACTTAAACAACCAGCTTAAACATGCTGAGAGTCTCCATCTAAGCCACCCACTCCTGCCCCTCTCCAGCCCTGGCATAGGAGGCATGCCAAGCACAAGAGGGCGCCTGACCAGAGTATCTAACACTCTGCTGATTCTGGAAGGGACCCTCAGGGACAGCTGCAACTGGTGTAATTTAGAGCAGCCCTGAGCATGCTGTAACTTACACCAGAAACCAAACTAGCACCTGGGCTGCCTCCATGATGGGAGTGCACTGGCGACGTATTGCGAACTTTGCCCCCTCCCCCTTGCATCCGCCACCAACTGTAGCTTGGATGGACTTGCGGATCTGGCCGTGGGAGTCTTTGTAATGAAGCAAAACACAGAGCCGAGAGGGGCTGATTAGTAAACACAGCATGCACCATTAACTGGGACCTCTGGAACGCAGTTTGGCAGAGACCACAATGTACAGTAGGTCCTGTTACTTTCAGTGGGCGAGAGCATCTGGTGTGTGTCACCAAATCATTGGGCTCATTAATTCCTTCTCTTCCCAACAACGTAAAGATGGGCAAATTCAAACCGACTCCAATCACAACTGACTCCTGCCCACGCGTTGAAGAATTTGGATCGTATCCCCAAATGCTTCCTCCCTCTGAATCTGCATGAATAATCTTTTCAAGCAGATTCTCAAATGTTACAATACAGAAGGACTGACTGGCAGAATCAGGCATTGAATGAGAACCTAAAAACAGACTAGACTAGACAATATTTGGGGATTTTATTAGTATGAAAAAAATGGGTCTATGAGGAAATCGGAATTCAGCAGAACACTGACTGAGAGCCCAAACTTGTCCTGAGACATTCATATACAACTGATCAATGTGGAATTAACATAAGAACATAAGAATGGCCATACTGGGTCAGACCAAAGGTCCATCTAGCCAAGTATCCTGTCTTCCAACAGTGGCCAATTCCAGGTGCCCCAGAGGGAATGAACAGAACAGGTAATCATCAAGTGATCCATCCCCTGTTGCTCATTCCCAGCTTCTGGCAAACAGAGGCTACGGACACCATCACTGCACATTCTGGCTAATAGCCATTGATGGACCTATCCTCCAGGAACTTATCTAGTTATTTTTTGAACCCTGTTATAGTCTTAGCCTTCACAACATCCTCTGGCAAGGAGTTCCACAGGTTGACTATACATTGTGTGAACAAATATTTCCTTTTGTTTGTATTAGTTTCATTTGGTGAGCCCCTAGTTCTTATGTTATAAGAAGGAGTAAATAACACTTCCTTATTTACGTTCTCCACACCAGTCATGATTTTATAGACCTCAATCATATCCCCCCTTAGTCGTCTCTTTTCCAAGCTGAAAAGTCCCAGTCTTATTAAACTCTCCTCATATGGCAGCTGTTCCATACCCCTAATCATTTTTGTTGCCCTTTTCTGAACCTTTTCCAATTCCAACATATATTTTTTGAGATGGGGCAACCATATCTGCATGCAGTATTCAAGATGTGGGCGTACCATGGATTTATATGGAGGCAATATAATATTTTCTGTCTTATTATCTAACCCTTTCTTAATGATTCCCAATTATTTAAAATGATTCACTTTTTTGACTGCCGCTGCACATTGAGTGGATGTTTTCAGAGAACTATCCACAATGACTCCAAGATCTCTTTTTTGAGTGGTAACAGCTAATTCAGAGCCCATCATTTTATATGTATAGTTAAGATTCTGTTTTCCAATGTGCATTACTTTGCATTTATCAACATTGAATTTCATCTGCCATTTTGTTGCTCAGTCACCCAGTTTTGAGAGATCCTTTTGTAGCTCTTCGCAGTCTGCCTGGGACTTAACTATCTTGAGTAGCTCTGCAAATTTTGCCACTTCACTGTTTACCTCTTTTTTCAGATCATTTATCAATATGTTGAATAGGTCTGGGCTCAGTACAGACCCCTGGGGACACCACTATTTACCTCTCTCCATTCTGAAAACTGACTATTTATTCCTACCCTTTGTTTCCTATCTTTTAACAGATGGACAGATGGACACAAGGTCCATTTCCAAAGTATCCAGACCCCAGAAATGCCCACTAAAGTGTATCCAGATGGAAGACTCGCCTGGAGGATCTTAGGACAATCTCCATTGTTCGTAGACCATGGTGGGGGTTCCAAATATTCACCCTGGATGCAGTTGGAAAGATTCTCCATACGTCTCACATCTACAAGGATCCCAAAGGACTAGAAACCTCACATACATTACGGCTTGCCCAGCACACCTGGCCATGGTAGAATGCAATGATGCCCAATACAAGGTCCTCTGCAATTTGGGTTCGACCTTGCACCTACTCTCACCGGTGGAAAACCTCCTGTTGACTATGTGCGGGATGAGGGCCCAATCCAATAACGAGTGACGCAGTGGAAAGCCTGCCGCTGCCTTCGATGAGTGTTGGCTCAGACTTTTACCCAGCCCTCTTCATACCTTGCTGCGGAGCGTCCTCTCCCCAGGGTTGACTCTGGAGTATCACTAGGGTGAGCAGATGTCCCGATTTTATAGGGACAGTCCCAATATTCAGGGTTTTTTCTTATATTGAGACCTATTACCCCCCACCCCCATCCAGATTTTTCACACTTGCTGTCTGGTCACCCTAAATATCACTGAAGCTGCTGGCAGATTTCCACCATGGTGCAATGCTCCAGGACGTTGATCTATGTTTGCTGTTTAACGTCCCGGCACAAGGAGCTCACAGGCAGCCTTGGGGAAGCAGTGATTATTTCTTTCACGGCTCCCATCTGCGCATTCCTGGAACTCACTCCGGCCTGTCAAAACGCAACAGGGAAAAGGCTAACTCAGAGTCAGGCTTTGCCTTTTTGCTGTGTTGTGTGTGTGTGTAAGTTGGGGGGGGGGTGTTAAGTGGCTAGTCTCCAGTCGCTAAACAATGTGGCCCAGCTCAGGGATCTTGCTATGGAATCCAGGGTGACATTGACCTTTAGATTTACTTCATATGGCTCGGATTGTCTAAAGGAGCCTAAGGGAATTAGGCGCACAGCTCAACTGAATTTCAGTGAATCCCCAAATGGAAGCCAGGTAGAACATGTTCCTGTAAAGGATAGCCTAGCAGGCTGTGATTCTACCAAACTTTTGCAGTCTAGGATGAAAACTGATGCAGCACATGGGTGATGGAGCAGGACTATTCTGGTGGTTTTAAAATGCTCATACCGGATACAAAGCACGTTGGGAAATTGTGCATGGGTTGCAAATATATATATATAGTCGTGACCTGGAACAAGGAGGGAGGTTTTTAACCAGAGAACAGATTCCTAAGGGAAGCTTTTACCTAGGCAAATTCCACTCTTCTTTATCCACACAGAGAATTGGCACCTTGTGCCCCACCCCTGGCACAGCACAAGGATGCAAGTAATACAGCAAACTTCGTCCTGTGTCGCTCTTGGGTGCCAGAACAGTCGGTGCCTGAGCCTTCCATTAGCCCTCCTTAGGGTTTGGCAAGTTCTCAGCTCTCACACCCACGCTGACAAAAGTGTGTTTTCTAGCTGAGGAAAGTATGTCAGGCCATCGACTTCTTGGATAACTGCACCACAGAATAAAAAGAGACAAGCTCAGTGATGCACCGGGCTGCTGGCTGCAAATCAAACACAAACCCAAAGTGCTTTCAACAGGAGAGAAAAACGAGACACAAAACACCTTTTGGTTTTCCTGGTACATTTTGAAAATAATCTTTCTGTCTTTCATTCCCCCTCTATGTTAAATTTCTCCAAAAACCAGGAGGCTGTGCTTGGCCTTCCCCATCAGTGCTTTGCAGAATTCACTTAGGCACCGTTTGAAATTGCAGTGAGTCATGGAGAGAGGGGGAAATTATATTAATATGTCTCTGAAAAAGCTTACGGACACTCAGCTCATTAGATCTGACCTTTCAAGATGGCATTTTCTCTCTCTCGCTGCCATTTCCAAGGCAGGAGAGGAGCACTAGCCGTCGAGGGCGGGTCTTCTCAATCTCAATCTCCATTTCAAGTCAGTAAGAACTGAAGCATTATTCAAATCAGGTGCAGATTTAGGAACCTGGCACAGTCTAAATCTAACGCTATTGCCAAAAATCTTCTCTGCCCCCTGTGTGGTACAGGTGTGTGAGTTGCATACAAAGAGACAGTACATCAGGCATCTCGGGTCCTCAGAGGGAAGATTCTTCAGTAGTGCAAAGCATGATCACTACACTCCCATGGTCAAACGGTGAGTGTCCCCTGCACATAACCTGCCCCCCAGTACTGGCCTCTCAGACAGGCAGCAAAACAAGTGAGTCCCATTTTCAGCAAAACTGGGGGAGCCACAAGGGGCATGGAATTTTTTGCCATGAAGAGGAGCTGATGTGCACAGCTGGGTGACCAAGTCAGCCAGCTGAAAGGACTGGGGAAGGCAGCATATGATCACTGACATATTTGTCTGGATGAATTTCCCCAGATCAGCCCACAATGCAGCTATGAAAGGTGAAGGCAGCAAATGGATCAAAAGTTCGCCCTCAATTTGGGGAGGGAGGCTCGATGGGGAAGCGTCAAGGTTAATCATCAGCCATAACGATTGATTTCTCTAGTGACCTGCAAAGGAAAGGCCAATGCAGAAGGCCAGTATGTTGCTTTCCTTCTGAGTCCTCACACCATCAGCTGCCGCCCCATCTCATCTAGCACTGTGCTTATGGTGATGTGCTGTACTTAACTGTTAGGGGGATGCTGTGTAGCTTCCTGTCACATCTGATCAGGGATAAGGGTTTGGCTGTGTTCCTAGCAGCAGCACAGTGGATAGCAAATATCGAGTGATTTCTGACCCGATCCGTTACCTCTGAATCCTCTCCAATGGTCTCCCGGTGGTGTGCTTCAGATGTTCGATGCATGTCAAAGGATTTTATGTGCTTTTATTGCAGTCATGGACACCTAACAGAGGTAAGATTTGTGCTGCTTTTCTGTCAATTACGCTTTCATTTCCAAATGCTGACGAACAGCCCCTGTGAGTTGGCAAGATGCTGGCATCAGGGGAGTTTGTTTTCAAATGGAGGCACCTAAGCGGCATCCACCAAATGTCACTGGACCAAATAATTTCAGGCTCAGTTCCCAATATAACTGAAGTAACTGTGCACATGAGCAGCTAGCTGCATGCAGAATGAGCTGATCTGCAGCGGGAACACTTATTTGTGTCCAGAAATGGGAGGGCTGAAGCTACACTGGGTGCATGTGACAATTTGATGGTGCAATTCAAGAGCCCACCTTGGAAATTATAGCCTCTGGGAAGAGTTAGCCTGGGGTCTGAATGCTTTCACTGGAGTGCCATAAAAAGTAGCTGAGGCCAGAATATTTCACTAGAGGAGTGTAAACAGCCAAACTAACGTAAAAGCTTTTCTGGCAGAAAAGAACTGAGATCGCTTGGGTCTCACTGGGTTCCAGAGGGCAGCCGCTAATTAGCCCAGATGGCTGAATACAGAACTTGCTGGAAGAATCTTTTTAATCACTCTGAATCCTGAGTCTTGAGGTCAGTGTTGGCGGCTCAGTCATACAGGAGGCAGGAGGTGGTAATAAAAAGAAGGAAACCTTGGATTTGGGCCCTTGCAACACACAATCAGAATTTAAGGCCAAATGCAGAATCGTAGCCATGGGAGAGGGGCTTTGAAAATGAGATGGGGAGAGGGAGGGGGGGAGGGAGAGTTCATATTCAGGTTTCTTAGTACACTTGGGTGTTCAGAAGCTCACATGTGGGCCAGGACTTCTCCGAGCCTCTAATCATCCTTAGCAGAATGGGCCCAGCTGTAAAGTTCCTCCACCACAAATGTTACTGGGTGAAATTCTCTGGCCTGTGTTATATAGGAGATCAGACCAGAAGATCACAGTCGTCCCTACAGGCGTTAAAACCCATTAGCCTATGAGTCTGTGATACCACTGCCAGGATTCCTGTGCTTGTGAAGCAGGACTCTCAGCAAAGGTGTTCCAGGATTCGCAGGCTAGCCGGGTCACCTTTACCCTTTAGAGAAACGACAATGGATTGCTCGGCTGTTTAGCACTGGGAAATCAGATAGGAAAAGATCTCTTGGCCCTTCCGGCCCTCCGGCTATATACCCTACCCACCCCTAAGGAGTCTTCTTCCCCTACTGTCTGGTCATCTCCACCTTGCCCCTTATTCCAGAGCAAGTGGAAACCTCTGATCCAAAATCTCTCTGAATTTGAGGGTGGAGCTGGAGGTGGGGATTTTGAAATTTCAACCTGGATCCAAATCGGAATGACACAGCTGACTCTGTACTGAGCTGAACTCAGAGAACCCTTACGGTGATTCAAAATCTGAACTTAGATGTGAGTTTGGCTGCTTAGGCCCATCTTTAATGACTGGAGGAAAGAAGGTGACAGCAGCATTACTGACCACAATACAACAGTGGTGCAGAACGGACAACCAGAAAAGTCGCTGGTCCCTTTCACACCCATATTTCTCTCTTTCCTTCAGAACCGGGACAGCTGTCTTAATCCTTGAGTTTACCACATGAATTCAGACAGAATTCTAGTGAGCTCTCAGTTCTCCTTTACAAGTAGGAGATGTGTTGATGTGTATGCATCCGTCTTGCCACCCTGCCTGTATCCAGATCGCTGGACTCGCATATGGAGATGTTGGCAGGTGAGCAAACATTGCCCTGTCTGGCCTAAACAATCGGATTCTTTTTTCCTGTGTGTCCCCTGACCTTCCCCGCTGAGTTTCACCAGGTTATAATGAGCTAGACCTTCACTAGAAGCAGCTATTACAAAGCTGATGCTCTAGCCATATAATCTCCGGGGTCTCGTGCAAGGCCTTCTGTGTTAATACACAAAAACACGACATCCCGTGCAAGTTAAGGTTGCTCTTCACATACTATTCCTACCACAAAACCAAGGAAATGAACAGCTATGGTATCTAACGGCACCTACCTTCTATTCCTCCTCCCAGAGATACACAACTCACCACCAGAGCAACCACCATGCAACACACCCCAACTTTAACTCTGCTCCAGTAGGATGCCAGCAGCCATTTCCCTGAACTATGCCCCACCATAAACAGACCACAGTTCCCCCTTACTATTTACTCAGCATAGTTCTGGGAAATCACACTCGGTCATGTCTGGGGAAAACTGGCAACCCTTCTGGGGCTGGGATCTTGTCTGTGTATCCTTTTCCTCAACATGGAGATGATTTGGTTAATAGCCAGGGCTGGCCAGAGCACAGACCAATTGCCAAAGGTAGATCTTGGAGTTCAGCAATGCAGTCTGCAGCATCCTCATTTTTCACAAAGAGGCGTGGCATGCAGATCTCAGCGTGCTCTGAGTATTCAGATCAAGAGGGGGCACTGGACGCTGGACGCAGGTGGCCAGATCTTCCTCTCACTCATGCCGATGGAACTCCATTGACTTGAGCAGAGCAACTCCTGATGTGCCCCATCAGTGGAGGTGAATCAGCCCCAGAACCTCTTCAGGGGATAGTCACTCCATATTAAAAATAAGGCTGGTTGCAATTTGGTCTGTTCATTAAACAAATTAGGTGTTGCCTTTGGGATCCTGGCAAGCTATCAGTGTGGCCCTCAATCATGCAAAGTTTGTGCAACAGAGTTTACTAGCCACCCTGTCTATCTATCCAGGAACCAACCCACCTCTACCGCCAGCCCGCCTGGTTTTTCGACCACCACCCTGTGACGTTGCAGTCTATATGATTTTATAAAAATATGCTAATGAGTGAATATAATGTAACTGGAATATGCTTCATGTAAAAGGTCTCTTGTAAGGTATCATAACAAAGCTTATAATCTACTGAGTGTGATCATCCTATTTGTATAAATGTACCACTCTTGTCTCTGAAACTAGAAATATAAAATATTACTCTGAGGGCCTATTGTAATTACGCAAAGGGTGGGCCATTAATGGGGGGTTTGGAATCATGATGACTCCCATTAACCAGGACAATTGACTGCAGATGGGTGTGTTTTACCTGTAAATCTTCCTGTCTACATGTGTGCTGGCAAGTGCGCAGTGACGTCTTGCAGTGACATGTGATCATGTCACCTGAACTGGAATCCATCTTTAACCTGGTGTCTTTCCATTGAGAAGGCGGGGTGAGAACCCAGGCTTTGGCTACACTTGCATTTCAAAGCGCTGCTGCGGCAGCGCTTTGAAGCGCTAAGTGTAGTCAAAGCGCCAGCGCTGGGAGAAAACTCTCCCAGCGCTGTCCGTACTTCACCTCCCTGTGGGGAATAACGGACAGCGCTGGAAGCGCGGCTCCCAGCGCTGGGGCTTTGACTACACTGGCGCTTTGTAGCGCCGCAATTTGCAGCGCTGCAGAGGGTGTGTTTTCACACCCTGCTGCAGCGCTGCAAATTTGTAAGTGTAGCCAAGCCCCCAGAGAGGGACAAAGGATTCCCGCCTGATGCAAAAGATTATATAAATGGGTGGAACAGAACAAAGCAGGAGGAGCCATCATGAGGAATCCCCTAGCTACCACCTGAGCTGGAACAAGAGCTGAACCAGGGGAGAGGATTGTGCCCAGGCCTGGAAGGTGTCCAGTCTGAGGAAAAACTTACTGACGCATCTCGGAGGGTGAGATGATCTGTATTCAGTTTGATTAGACAGAGATTTGCGTGTTTTGTTTTATTTTGCTTGGTGACTTACTTTCTTCTGTCTGTTACTACTTGAAACCACTTAAATCCTACTTTCTGTATTTAATAAAATCACTTTTTTACTTATTAATTGACCCAGAGTGTGTATTAATACCTGGGGGCGCAAACAGCCGTGCATCTCTCTCTATCAGTGTTATAGAGGCGAACAATTTCTGAGTTTACCCTGCATATGCTTTATACAGGGTAAAATGGATTTATTTGGGTTTAAATCCCATTGGGAGTTGGGCATCTGAGTGTTAAAGACAGGAACACTTCTGGTAGCTGCTTTCAGGTAAACCTGCAGCTTTGGGGCAAGTAATTCAGGCCCTGGGTCTGTGCTGGAGCAGACGGGAGTGTCTGGCTCAGCACGACAGGGTGCTGGAGTCCCGAGCTGGCAGGGAAGGCAGAGGTAGAAGCAGTCTTGGCACATGGGGTGGCATCTCCCGAGGGGGGTTCTGTGATCTAACCTGTCACACACCCTTCCACCCACTGCCCCTCCTGCTGGCCCCACTCATGCATTAAGATCAGAAATCACCTGTTAATAGAGGCTAGCTCCCATACTGTGTCAAGACGTGAGCTGAGCTCCATTCTGAAAGCTCATGCTCCAATACATCTGTTAGTCTATAAGGTGCCACAGGACTCTTTGTTGTTTTATTCTGATCTCTGTTAGCTCAGAGTAAAACTGGAGTAATGTCAGTGAATCCCATATTTGCATGGGTGTAACACAGATAAAAATCCGGCTCATGGAAAATAGACCAGTCACCAGCATGTACAGTAGCTGAATGCAGTGGCATGCCGACAGTGTACATAAGACATGCATTGCTGGCCCATGGACCTGTGCCCTCAAGATCCCAGAACAAAATGGCACCTCCACACAGTGTGATCTCACGCTCACCATACATGTGAGGTCATGCTGCATAGGGGAGACCATTTTGCATGCAAGTGTACAATTACACGCCTGACTACAAATGTCATGGAACACCACTGGCTGAATGCACCCTACAGAAGCCATGACTCACACAGGAACTGGGGGGGAAATGATGCACTGATATTAATATAGTGTTTTCTTTGCGGGGTGTAGAGCAATCATTCTCAGTTTGGTGCCGCTCACATTATAGCCTCTCTGAAACAAGCCACCAGCATATTATTCACCGCTTGTTCTAGAAGCTGCACCTCTCAAAGAACTGAAAGGAAATGAAAAGATTTATAGAAACCTAAAGCAAATGAATGGGGAGCAAGTGAAAAATTATGCTAACAAAAGTTTCCATCTCGGCATAGCTTCAGACAATAGGCAGTCCAAGAGAATGGAAAACACCTATCCCTGCTGAAATGAGAGAAACATCCTGATAATATACCATAATCGCTGTTTATCTGAGCAGCTCATAAGTGTAAACAATTACCTGAGCCTAACTACTAAATGAACCGATCAATTACACATAAAGAAATGGGTAGCAAGAACCAATCATTACAGACACTACAGTGCAGCCCACTTTCTTTCTTCTTTTACATTTATAAGAAAGAAAGAAAGAAAGAAAGAAAGAAAGAAAGAAAGAAAGAAAGAAAGAAAGAATTAGTTTTTATCTGTCTGTTTGACTTGTAAAACACACAGCTCTTAGAGATATCTTTGTAATCCTAAAGGAACTGATCTCATGTAAAACCTGAGCTAATTTTCCGGACTATTTAATTTTTATTAATACTAATGATAGTGATTTTTTTTTCTTTTAAGAACAAAGTGCATGTTTCAACGACACACGTGGGAAATAACATTAGGAATTAGAGTCACCCCACACAGAGTTTTATTGCAGAAATTTACTTCCATTTTCAATAACTCTGCAAATTACTTCTAAATATCTGAACTACAATGAAGGAATGGGAGTTACTCAGAGCTAGGATTGAAATCTATTATTTCCCTTGCAAGACTAATAATAATACACTTATCTGGTCTGCAGCACTTTGCATAAGTAGAACTCCAAGTGCTTTACAAAGCAGGGTAAGTGCCTAAACACCACTGGACAGATGAGGAAACAGGCTCAGAGAGGAGATGTGACTTTGTGCCCAAGGGCACCCAGCAGGTGAGTGACAGAGCTGAAACTAGATTGCAGATCCTGACTCTCAGCCCAGTGCCCTGGCACCAGATTACACGGCTTCTCTAGTTGCTTTTCACAGGTTTTGTTTTAGGTGCGACACTTTTGAACTAAGTGGCTAAACTCACACACCTGGGGATTCAAAAGTCATTTTTAACATAGGCTTTTCTCTTCTAAAATGGACATCCCAGGCATGGCTCCCAGGTTAATACATCCCTCCCATCATGCTACAGGAACAGACAGGTGCCATATGTGCTGTCACGGAGTAAAGCCCTGGCTTCAGCATTTGACTTCAGTGGAAATTGTCAAGGATTTAAAGTGTGGCGCATGCCTAAGTGTCTTGCTGAATCGAGGCCTAATCGACAGTATGGCCGGGCTGCGGATCTTGGTAATTCCTCCCCTGATAGAATGGTTTGCTCCTGTTTCCAGTTCAGTCCCTTGGGAGAGGAAAATGCTTGGAGCAGAAATTCACCCATTACCAATTCTTTGCTAAGGCTAAAGGCAGTGACACTTCCATTATATGGCACATCCCTGCAGAATTTCATGTCAGGAGCCGAGCCCAGTGGGCGCAGCAGAACCAGTTATACAGCCCAGGGGAGAAGGCTGTCGGAGCACATGCAAGGCACCCAGACCCAGCGCATGCTAACAAGCTCGCTGAGCCCCGTGCAGAGCAGGCTAACAGGTCTGCTATTCCCCTAGGCAGGGGTGCCAGCTCCAAGGAGGCTGTGCAGCCAGAGAAGCCGATTCTCTCTCTTCCCTGGCCCCTGTGGACCTCCCCAGCACACCGCCCCGTTAGCCACGCCACATGCTGAGGACAAGATCTGGGCCTCGGTCATTAATATTCCATATTACAACTTTCCAAGGAGGCAGCCTCCTTAAAGAGCCTTCGAACTAAGGAACAACTTAGTCTCCTTGACTTGTGGAGTTAATAATGAACTGGGGGAAAGCGATGAAAAATGCGATATCCATCCTGAACAGCAATTAAGAAACAACTATCGACTGGGCTTGCTTAGGGTGAGATGGGGCATTCCCATCCTGCTCCAAAGCATTCCAAATTTCACCCGCTTCCAGGGGGTTGGCTTTATTAATAACGTCAAACACACCAAACAGCTTCGCTAAGCCAAGAAGCTCCCCCAGCCCGAGCATCCTTCCCAGGGCTGGCTGTTCCTCAGGGCATTGCTGGAGGCCACTTTCCCACTTCCTTTATGTAGCTCTTGGGTTATGGAGATGCCCTTACCAGCGTGTACTAGGGCTCAGCTGCAGCCCCAAGAAGCTGGGTCAGCAAAACTCAGCACATGTCTAAGTAAAAGCATTGCACTCCACGACATTCAGCAGCATTTCTCATCCGCTCCAGCTGCTGGGATGCCAAGGATGTAGGACGTAGAAGTAGAGAAAGAGCTGCTAAAGATTCAGAGAGTTATTTCATTGACATGAAAGTATCCAAAAAAGGATGGACGATCTGAGACATTAAAAAAAAAACCAAACCACGCCTGAGAGGTGGTTCAAGAATATTTTTCCCCAAAATGTTATATAATGAACACCTGGGACATCAGCTTCTTTAATCAACACTTGCTGCAGGTTTCATTATGTGTATTAAATGGCAGATAGATGGATGATGTTAGGGAAACGACACCAAAATAAAGTCAGTAAATGAACTAATTGCAGCTTATCGGACAGCTCTGCTTCACGGTACAGCTGAACTTCCAGATCTGATATTTACACGTTATACAGTATTGATTTCCAAGGATAAAGTGTAGTATTGTATGCAGTGACAGCCAATGATAGATGGGGGCCGTATCTTACCAAAAACCAAATGGATTGCTTTGTCCGAGTAACTTAAATTGAAAAAGAAAGCTCCCTGCCGCAGAGTGCTATTTGATTTATGACTGTGGGGGCCTTGATTTATTGCATTTCTGTTCATATTTCAGCAGGGTTTCTTCACACAGGGAAATAATGAAGGGTTTTAATGAGGATGGATATAGCTGGATTCCATTGCTTCTCCATTCCTCCACAGGCATGAAAAATCAGAGCTTCTCCCCCCAACCCCCCGCCAAAAAAAAAAAAAGCTAAAAGTGAAGAAAGTGAACTTTGACTTGCAAAGCAAACAGATGAAAATTCCATGGGCCTGATTCTTCAACATCATAGCAGTTTGGCTTCACCTGGCATAATGGGGCAGAGAAATAAATGGAGGCAAGTGACTAGGGAGGCAGGTTTAAATCTGTCAGTCGGGTTCCCTGATGCTGGAGCTGCTGTTGGCAGTGAGTGATGTGACCCAGGTGCACTCTCTGGGGAACGCTGACAGGCAGATCTGCTCCTATTTGACTTCCGAATCCCTTGATCCAGCATAGCCACAGCAAGCCGTCTTTGAAGAGGCGAAAGGAAGACTATCCGGACCGGGTGTACAACTATGAGCTCATCTTTCTGCTATGGGTCATCAGTACGGTATATCAATCTAGCCTGGCATAGACAAAGCTGGGCATAGATATGCCATAATACAAACACCATTTCTATGCTCTGATATGCATATGATGCTTCCAGTGATGTGAAATCAAGTTGCACAACCATGTTGGAGGGCAGAATTAGCTGGAGAAAGGTATCTCAAAGCTCTTTATAAAGCAATGAGTTAAATACTAGCCTTGTGTAGGCATTATGCACTCAATATTAGTTCAAGTTTAACCTAAGAACCTGATCTTTCCAGAGGAACCATTGACTATGGCACTGGGATTATGACCTATGCTTCCCTTTTAAAAAAAAGTGGCTTCATAGATTCCAAGGCCAGATGGAACCATTTTGATCATCTCCAGTCTGACCTCCTGGATAATACAGATCATAGAATTTCATCTTTCCTCAAGCCAATAACTTTCAACTCCTAAGTCCTGAGCAAAATGCTTTTAAACGGCATGCTACAACGGTTCGCACTAACATGTGTGTGCAATCACCTATCTAATTTAAGCGTGCAGTTCCTATGAATGCATGTGCAAAAAGGTCACTGCACCTGGAAATGGCCACAGTTGCACAGGCAATTTACAAAACGTCAACCCTGGTTTTCAAGATGCCATTTCATATAAAAAGAGGCACATTGCAGGGCCCTGGGAAACCTTAACTATGTCAAAGTTCCTGTCCTCAAGCATTTTCCCAGAAGGCATCGTTCAATGAGGAAAAGAAAATAAATAAATGAGTTAAAAAACCAGCATCAACCAAAGTGCTAATCCAGAGCAAGACTGCAAATTAGGATCTAAGCTTTATTTTCGAAAGAGCTTTCTGAAATAATTACTCTGAAAGCACATCAAAGCAGCACAAAGGAGTTCGTCATTGATCTCTCCATTAAATCACCGAGAAAAAGCTCATTGGAGCACTTGAAAATGTACAAGTCAACTCATTTAGTTTCTCTGCACCTTGAACCGCACACACTCCACATGTGGATGTATTATCGCTGAGAGTAATCAAAGCCCCACATTGGTTATGGCTTCACTCTCAGCTCTTCCGCGGATTCAGTTGAGAGTGAGTTTATTAAACAGTCTCTAGAAGGATCCCTGGTTAACTCCCTTGCAGCTGGATGCGACCTGTCTGAACAAACAGACAATCTAGAAACAAGTCTGTTTTTCCCATCAAAGTGACTCTCTTTGCTACCTGTGCAGTGACACAACAAAGAAATACTCCCAGACATTTTACGAACCACAGTTCTGGATCTGACACCTCCTTTTCCACCCTTGCTGCCAAAGCAGTTCAAGCTGATCAGCTTTCACCAGATTTTCCATCCCACAAGTCTCTCTGCCCAATATAACACTGCTGGGCCCAGCAAGGATGGTATCCTCTCTTCTGAACACTGGTGCCTCTGAATTCTACAGTGCTGTGCTGAACCATTGGGGCTTCCACCCTCAGATGGGCTATTAGGGTTAGGGTTAAGCCTAATCTTAATTAATTGTACATATTAAGGCTGCACAAAGAGGCTACTGGGCCCTTCAGAGATACAAACTAAGGCTCTGGTCCTGCAAAGGGTTATGCATGTGCTTAACGTTAGGCACTGTGAGTTGCCCTATTGAAATCAAGTTGTGGAGGAAAGTTAAGCATATGCAGCCAGGGAGCTGCCCAAGGGGCATTTTACTCATGCTAACCAACCCTGATCATGGAATGATAGAATATCAGGGTTGGAAGGGACCTTGGGAGGTATCTGGTCCAACCCCCTGCTCAAAGCAGGACCAATCCCCAGACAAATCTTGCTCAGCTCAGTTCAGATCAGAGACCGGGCTGAGATTCAGCCTACTTCCTATTCCAGCACAACTAGCCCTAATTTTCAGGACCATTAAATTCACAGTGTGAGCAGAACAATCTGATGGGTTAATCACATCCTGTGCAGATGATCTGGAAAGTCCTCCAAAGGCAGAGCTCCCGCTTAGGGGGGGTCAAATCAGCAAAGGAGGCGCCTACGTTTGCACAGGCGCCCGCACTTCGGTGACGCGACACCGGGTTACGCCAGCCGCGGACCTGTGGTTTGCGGCCGCAGATAAACCCGGCTGGCACAACAGTCAAAGTCACCCCTGTACAGAAGGGCAGGGACCCAGACCACCGCCAGCTTCAGTCCTGCTTTGAGGGCCTGAGTGGGATGTCGGTGGCAGTCAGGCGTGGTGCTGGCCCTCCGCACGGAGACGAATTCCACTCCAACGGAGGAAAAGGGCACGCGAGGCTTGTGTGGGTGTTGGACCCACTGTGCAAACAAAACAAAGCAAACTTTTAACCAGCGCAGCAATGTCGCAATGGACAGTGGATGTAGGGACAGCTGGTCAGGGGGCATCACAATCCCTGGTAGGGGGCGATGAGGGTGCAGCGGGATCAGCGGTCGAGGCCTGGCGGGGTCAGTGGTCAATGCCTCTTAGGAATCTCCATAAGCACAAGTCCTCCCAGTGCCTATGAGCCGCACCCTGCGTCACTGGCGCCAGACAAGGGCCAGCCCCAGGGTTCTGATCGGCCACAGAATTTGCCGGGTCGTTGATGAGGCGAGCTGGCACAGCACAGTGCCTGAGCCTGGACCCTCCGACCCGTCCTCGATGGTGCGGATGATTTGTGAGGGGTCTGTCAAGAAGGCTGAGCGAGTGGCCCGGGAGGCCGGCCAAGCCTGGGATCACGCCTCCGTTTCACACCAGAACCGATGGCCGCGCTGGCAGAGAAACGGCAAAAGGCAACGATCAATCTTGGCTTCCAGCTATCAAACCACAGCAGGCCAATGGCCCAGCCCTCGGAGGCGGCCTCAGGGTTACAGGCGAGAAGGGAGAGCCTCGTCTAAAACATCCTGAGCCCTTTGAGGTCAGAATCAGTCGGTTTTGCCTGTCCCTTTAAGAAGCACTGTGCCTTCAGCCACTGATGGAAGCCATGAGCACACTGAGCCAGCCAAACAGCCTGGCGCTGTGCTCTGTGATGTCAGAGCTCTCTCCTCCCTGGCGGTCAGACAGCAGGAGAGCCATGATTCATTGGCCATTAACAAGTCTCAGCAGGCTCAGCGCCAGCTCCTCTAGTCTGGCCGAGCTGTGCTTGGTGCACGAGCAGAAGGGAGGGTGGAACAGTGGCTTTAATCAGCCTCTGCTCTCCCCCATCCTGGAGCCACTGGCTTGTCCCCAGGTAAGTCAGAGCAGCCTGCAGTCCCCTCTGTTTTATTCCCTATTGCCCACGGCTCCCCGGGAGTCAGGGTCAGCCTGCTGTAGGAGGAGTGACATAGGAACTGCTCTGGCCATCTAACCGGCCCTAAAACACATGCTCAGATGCACCATTGCTCTCCAAGGGAACCAACTTCCTCCCCACTGCACCCCTCTCCTGCAACCTTCCTGGCCCTCACCCTTCCCGCCCTGCCTGGCCCCCTCCACTCCCAAGACACTAGCCCCCTGCTGTGCAGACATTCCTATCCCTCAGCAATGCTAGTGAGGATAGCAAGATGCGTGTTTGTCTCAGGCACGGGAGATTTGTTGGATCCAAAGCAATTTTCATTGTGTCGGTGCCTGTGACCTAGGACGTCTGGAGGCGGGGGCAGACAGGGCCATCACCCACGAGGGCTAAGCACCGGGAAAGGTGTCGGAACCATATGAGGCAGAACAGCGCGTGCCATGGTCATTTGAATCAACGCCTGGTGTCCTGGGGCACAGACGTGAGTGTCTCTGCCCCAGTGATGGCGAATATTCTCCAGGAACAGCCCGGGCGTCTGACACCATTCAAACAGGGGACAAATGAGCTGCTCAAGAAGTTAATCTAGAATTATTTCGAGAACACGCCAGTCACATAGACATGGGCTCTGTCACACGCACGGAGCATGCGGCTGCTGGGGTGCGATTACACGCATATGTTCTTTCAGGCACATGAAACGCAGCTGAGGCCTCTGCAAAGCCTGCACAGTAACAGAGGGCTAGAGTATTTTGCCAGCTTCCTTACTCAGACTCCACAGGAGAGTCAGCCTTGATCTCCTCCTGAGAGTCAGCAGCAATGCAAGACTAATTCAGCCAGAGTGGCAGGTGAATCTTGAATCTTACATCTGGAATCCTACAGGTCTTATTACCCCATCATTAAATCTCCATCCTCATTTCTGCTACCTGCCCAGGGCAAAAGTATGGCCTAATTACCACAGCTTTATCATTACACTGTGTCATACAATAGCCATCAGAAAGGAACAATTAATCTCATACCAAATTTGCAAAGAGAAAAACGTATTCTGGATTATCAAGGCCGCTTCTAAATCTTGGAGGTTTGTATCTGGTGGTAGTTACAACCCACGGAAATACCAGAGTACCAAATGTGCAGAGGCACAGAAAGGCAGGGAGTGTTTTGCTCTCTCTGGGGCCAGATTCTCTGCTCCTTGCAGCTTGTAGACTCACCTGTGCAAATTGCAAAGATGAGTGTCTACAAGGTGACCCAATGTGACTCCCCACTCACCTACAGTAACAGGAGCAACTTATACCCACTATGCACTGGTGCAAATGACTCCGCAAACTACAAGGCAAGGAAGGATCAGGCATTCGATACTGTGGCCCACAAAATGTTATTAGAAAAATTCCTCTAGACTGTCCCCTGGAGGTAACTAGCTATGGGGCCTAATACATACCAGATCCTCAGTTGGGCAAAGTCCCCACAGCAGTGCCCTGGATCTATGCTGCTGTACATCAGCTGAGCCTCTGGTATATGCAGCAATCCATGGAGTTGTTCCAGTGGATCCTTGTAAAGCCCAGTTTTCCTCAGCATCTGGTCTGGGAGAGCTGTCAAAGAGCCCCTCAATTATACCCACCGCAGATTGAAAAAACTAAACCCCACAAACAGCAGGAAGTAAAGGAGACGCAGCACACCCAGACTTTAGAAACCCGGTTCAAGCTGGAAACATTCAAGCTAACGCGTCTAGGGGAAATCATCCGAGACGTAGCCCTTCAGTGCGAGGGAGAGACACTGAAAAAGACCTGGGGTTCTGCCATCCAGCCAAGCTGCACTCAGGGCAGTTCTAAGGGGTAGGGACAGGCTCTGGGTCCTAGGGCTGGCCAGAGAGCTAGAGTTGCCCCAAGCAGCCAGAGTGGGGGCTAGAATCTGCCCTTAGTGGCGACCATGGACAGCAAATTAGATACGAGCTAACGATGTCACACAGACCAAAAGGGTCAATGCCCTTCAGGCTGCCTGGCCTGGATCAGGGGGGCGATACTGCTTCCCAGTGGGACACCTGTAATGTTGCATCCAGTTCTAGGTACCTCTGTACCAGACAGATACGGACGCATGGTGCGGAATTCAGAGACTGACAACAATAATGAAGGGGCTGTTGTTGATTTCAGTGGAAATTGCAGGTGGGCAGCATCTCACGGGATCTGGCCCTGCGGATGGGAATACGGGTCCCCGGAGTGAAAGGCTCACTGTGCCACGGCTGATGCACACTATGAAGGAGTCCCCTGGGCCCACGAATCTCAGATGCTCCAGCACCTTGATCTAGACACACTCAGGCAGCCTGGCTGTTGTGCAGACAAAGCCCCTCAGAAACTCTCTGCACTTTGTACTCAGGGAAAGAGAGACACCACTCGGATGAAGAAATTTTGGCTTGGTTAAAGGCCTCCCAGCAGCTCCTTTGTCTGGTGCAGGCAGCAAATTCCCTCCAGTGCCTCACAGGAAGAAATCATTTTGTTTCATATCAGCCAGACTGATAAAAGAGGCTTTAACAACGTCTGATTTCCCAGGGGATGCAGGCGACAGGAGAGGAGCTGTGTGTGACATTTCCTTTGCAAGCATAACCATGCTGCCTGCACGCTTTGACAGGGGAGGGGAAGCAGGGGGGTGAGTGCAAGGCAGAGCTGTCTCTTTGGCCCTGATCTCCTCCTAATCCCTTTGCTCTAGTCCTCCGGCTTCCAGGGCATTCCACTGCTGCTCCTCTCCATATCCCTAATATTTTGGGGTGGGGTTTTCCTATGTGATTTGTTTCCCAGAATTTCCAGGGGCATGGGATGGATCCTCCTCAGCACTCAGAGAGGGCAGAGCCCATTAGCTAAGACTGCTGGACACTGGCTCCTTTCAATGTGCCACCCCACATACACACACTGTACCAGTGCTTGTAGACAAATGAGACAGCAAGGAAGTGTGCTGGCCCAGGACTGCTACTGACCTAGGAAAGGTCCCCCTCCGTTTCCCCTCATCCTTTGTCTCTCTCTTCTAGCTACATCGTAAATGGTTTGGGGCAGGAATCGTTTCTTATGAGGTGACTGTAACGCACCTAGGGCACAGGTAGGACCTCCAGGACCACAGCATAGAACAACAACGCAAAGGGTTGTCAATGGAGACCCGGCTGCCGTGTGGAATGCCCCAGACAGCAATGCAAAGGCACTAGGGGATGGTGCACATACGGGATTTTACGCTGGAACATTTCTAGTTTGTTTTAGTCCCAGCTTCCCCCAAATGGCAGCCTCTGTGACAGCCAGCCATGCACCGTCCTGTCCCAGCCTAGCTCCCACAGGACCCCAGTGAAGCCTGGAGACAGCCTCGGGCAGGGCATGTGTGTGACATTTTCGGTTCTAGCTTGTAACAGGAGGTTGCAAAGATGAAAGCGTATTTATTTTGCACCCCAAATGAAACACACTAAAAGACCAGCTGCTCCCCTTTAAGGCCAACCTTCTGGAAGCTTTGGGTGTTAATCAGCCACCTGCCATGTTGGGCTCAATATGTCCCAGGTCACGTCTAATGCGATATATGAAATGGGCCACGGAGCTCCGCGCTCAGCCCCTGCAGAAGGGACGAGAGGGTTGAACTTAGTATTCAGCAGAGGAGAGGGAAAGCAAATGCTCACAGCAGCAGAATATCAATGCAAAGCTGCAGTGCCTCAGATCCTCCTGTGCGGCTGGAACCTTTTCAGTGGGGAAGGAGAAGATTGCTCTAAGTCGCTAGCGTTCAAGAGTACCTTCCCCTGCCAGCATTTCTCCCTCTCCGTCTTGTCAGAAGTAGGACAGTGACTCCCATCACTAATTTAGCTCCTAACCATGTCTAATGACTTTGGGTAAAGTTCAGAACAATTACAGTTCCACCCAGCTCTGCTGTTCCCTTCTGATCTCCTCCTTCCCATGCTCTTGTTCTGTAACAATGGTGTGAAAAGCTCCAGAGCGCAAGGGAATGAGAGTCAAAGGATTTGGCGCTTCGTGGGCTTTTCTTCTCCTTGAGCAGCTTGGAGACAGGCATCAGAGCGGGCAAAGTCAGGTCAGAGGTACTTTACTGCTCCTTCAATCCCAGAGGCTGCAGCAGATGACTTTGGACCTGGGTGTAGGTTAGAGTAGCCCAGAACCTGCTCTAAATTCACACTAGCTGGCAATGATCCTGCAAGGCCTGCTGTGCTTTGAGGATCCCTGGTTGGCATATCGCTACTCCAGCCATATCCCCTGTCACTGGGTACACCCCTGGCTGCCCATCCACCACCATCTGCAAGATGGAGGTGTGGGGCAGATTTCCCCCATATGGGAGGCATCCCCATTTAGGACTGTCTAACATCCTTTTTGTACCATCAGAACAGTGCAAGGGGAGTGGGGCAGAAGGTAGCATTACTAAGTGCAAAACTCAGCTTGTCCTTTACTAACGCAGGCGCCAGTTGCAGCTCCATAATCTCTGAGCTTTGCACTCTTTTGTGACCTTCAGCTACACTTCTGCAGGGGGAGAAACCAGGGCCATTCGGCCCTAGCAGGAGCTCCTTCTGCTACAAAGGCTTCCCAGAGCTCCCACCGATCCGGCAGGTAGTATAGACATACCCTTAGTATCCTCATAGAGTCTGCCAGGTGCTATTACTGTGCTTCGTCAACAATAAACCTGGCCGGGCACCTTCGTACCTTAACGGATCTTGTGGTCATTGGGCTGTTTGCTCGAGGTCTGCTGTGCCAGCTGTCTGTGCAAAGCTGGGACGGCACAGAGAGGGAATACACACACACAGCCAAACATCTAACCACACACCCTAGCCTAGCAGCCAGAAGCTCTAGATTCTAGTCATGGCTCTGCCACTGGCTTGCTGCCTGACCTTGGGGAAGTCACTTCCTCTCTCTGTAAAATAGACAGAATGAGTCTGACCTCCTTTTGCAAAGTGCTCTGAGATCAATGGAAGAACAGTGTTGTATGCAAACTACTATATACGTTGTTATAATTTCCTTCAATTATATCCCTGAAGATTATACCTGTCCTCTTAGCTTACAATAGACACCTTTCGCTGATACTTTAAAATAATCACCAGGCCTATTCATTGCCCATAACCCTCCAGAAAAATAAAACCCATGGCCTACATTACCTGGAAGTTCCTTTTGTCTATACTGCTTTCCAGCCTCCATTGCCTGCTTGTTTCATTTTCAAACAAGCACCTTCATGCTTTCTCCCACGCTGCCCCTCACAGCTGTTTCTCTGACTTTTCAGCTTGGAAAAGAGACGACCAGCTTTTTTTCTACAGCAATTCAAGTGTAGAGATAAGGAAGCTCCCTTAAAACTCTTTTCCCCCAGGCAATGGAATTTCAGCTCTCTCAAGCACAGAGCACATTTGACATTCCCTTTTCTGATCTCTCAAGTCTCAGGCTGCAGGCTCTCCTCGGTGCCTTTCTGTCTGTTGCGTTCAGATCAAAGCTGGAGTAGGGGGTGGCGTGTGTGCTTTCCTCAGGGGCACGGGGTGCTTCTCGAGGGAAGATGATGAACCCACGGGAGCAGCAGAAGCAGATAGAAAGGTTGGTCGGGGAACAGCTTTCAGTGGAGCAAATGCTTCAAAATAATGAGCAACAGACACGTCAGGGTGCCCCAGGGGCCTGGGACGGTGCTAAAGCGAATTTTGCCACAAGGAAACCAGTTCAAATCTGGCCTAGCTCATCAGTGACTGAAGGATGCTGCTGCCAGCTGATGTCTCTTTGGTCCCCCGTCTGAAAGGTGGCATTAGGCTTGGTCCAGTCACCAGGACGCTATTCCCCCAGGTCTCCACAGAGGCTAGAGTGACCGCGGAGACCTAGCTCCCCTCTCGGCTCCAGCATGGGCAAAGCAGGCACCACTCGTGCAGCACATAAAGAGGGAACGTCCTGCTCCATGGGCGTTGGACTGGGCAAACGTTAGAGCTACGCAAAGGAACGTGCAAGGCCCTCGCACGCCCCATGGATGGGAGAGGGGCAGTCACAGTCCCTGGGCTTAGAGAGCAACGAGCTGCTTGTGCCGGGTGTCCCAGCACCCACGTGACTCCCATTGCCAGTGCAGCTGAGCACCTCACAATCTTTACTGCATGTATCCTCCCAGCACCCTTGTAAGGCAGGGCAGTGCTACTATCCCTATTATACAGATGGGAAACTGAGGCACAGAGAGGCTAAGTGACTTGTCCACGGGCACATCAGAAGCCTTGAGCAGAGCAGGGAACTAAACCCAGGATTCCCAAGTCCCAAGCTTGTTCCCTAACCACTGGACCATCCTTTCGCTCTGTCATCTCTAGACACCTAACATGAAATCTGAATGAGATCACATGTGCTCTGACCGCGGTGGTCTCAATTTAATCCCTCGGCTCATTCAGAAGCGGCTCAGAAAACTGAGTTGAAAACCAAACTCACTTAGAAAGCTAAGATATTCTTTTCAGTGGGAGAGTTCCTGGGACGTAAGGAGGGAGGCTCGTTGAGCAGTGGAGCCAGGGCACGCTGCCACTGGCCCGGGAAGCAAACCCATCTTGTTGATCGTTCTCAGCTGGGCTGATGGCTTCTGCAGGGTGGCCCGTCCCGTCTGCCTGAACTGGAGGCAGAGCAAGGCCCAAAGGAGGGAGGGACTTTAAAGTGGGGGCAGTTTGGTTCTGGGAGAGGCCCCTTGGGAGAGAGAAATCGCTGCTCTGTAGAAGTCTGAGACGCTGACACTTGGCCTGCAGTTCTGGCTGCTCTTTTTAAATGGCACTTGAGGGGTCGGGACACAGACTAAGTGAAGCAGGCTGCCTGCCCCCAGCTAGCCTGTGATAGCTATCACAGCTGATTGAAGTGCAAACGCGGGAGAGCCAAATCAGATCGTGTATACTGTGTGGGCTCGACTATGATCCCACTTATCCTAGTGTAAATCTGGAGCAGCTACATTCACTTGCCTGGAGTGATTCTGGATTTACACCAGTGTCTCAAGGAGATCGAGATCTGGCCCTTTGCTCCAGGAACCTGCCACCCCTTCCTCCTTCACTGTTAAAGCCCTTTCCCCTGTAGAAGCAGCAGCAGCAGCATCCCTGACTTTGCAGCTTCTCTCCTCACCCAGAGGAGCCATCCATCGCTGATCTGCCGCAACAGAGAGCCGGCTTATGAAATGGGAACATGTTGCCTCCTGCAGACTCCCAGAGGCAGTGCAAGGAAGCTGGGCTGACATTCCACGGGAGCTCAGACACGGTCAAGAGCGTCTCTCTGCAAATCTGACAATCCTTCTCCTCGCTGGAGCCCCACAACAGCCAGAGGCCTGCCAGGAAGCCTCCTGAAGCCGGGCTTAACCCCAACATCCTGCCCAGATTGGGTGATCCCGGCAGGCAGGAATGCTCCCCAGTGCCAGGTGGTCACAGAACACTGCCACCAGCGTGGCAGAGAGCAGCTAATGAACGAGGGATGGTAACAACCTGGAACCAGACACCATCAAGTGAATGCTCAGAGAGTCGGGTTTATTCATGCAGCTGTCAGTTCCAATGGCATTTTAGCTAAAGCCCTTAAGGCAAAACACCTGGGGCTGCTTTCTTTACAGAAAACCAAATCTGACAAACATAGATAGATAGATAGATAGATAGATAGATAGATAGATAGATAGATAGATAGATAAAACTGCAAGGGCTGACAGCCTGAGAGGCTGGAGTTTTCTATTTATAGAATCATAAGACTGGAAGGGACCTCGAGAGGTCATCTAGTCCTGTCCCCTGCACTCATGGCAGGACTAAGTATTATCTAGACCATCCCTGACAGGTGTTTGTCTAACCTGCTCCTAAAAATCTCCAATGATGGAGCTTCCACAACCTCCCTAGGCAATTTATTCCAGTGCTTAACCACCCTGACAGGCTACTGTCTAGCCTAAACCTCCCTTGCTGCAATTTAAGCCCATTGCTTCTTGTCTTATCCGCAGAGGTTAAGAAAACCAGTTTTTCAATAGTTACAGAATAGCTAGCTAGTTTTCCCCACAGCACACCACCACTGAGCTCCCTGCAGTCCTAGGTCAGAGAGAAGGTCACTCTTTGTTGGGCAGGGCAGGCTGGGTGGCGAGGACTGGAGCCCACCTGGGATGCAGCAGTACAGGACAGAGCAGTTGACAGTTCTATCAGTGCATTTGATCTCTGACCTGCAGCACTTTTGCTTACTCCTGTCCAAAAGTGTTTTGCAGAACTGAGTGAGTGACCATGACTGGAACAGCAGGGATGCAGCACTCTGCATAGGGTGACCAGATGTCCCAATTTTATAGGGACAGTCCCAATTTTGGGGTCTTTTTCTTATATAGGCTCCTGTTACCCCCCACTCCCTGTCCCGATTTTTCACATTTGCTGTCTGGTCAGCCTAACTCTGCAGTTATCGAGGTGACATGTGTGAAACCTCTTGGGGACATAGATTCCACTGCTGGTCAGGATTGCAGTCCATTGGCAACATCGGGTGAGGGCTCAGGACTTAAACAGCAGGGGTGCAGCCAGTGGTGCTGGAAAACTTTTACTAGTGGGGGTCCTGAAAGCCAGCCTCCCTCCCCCTGCCCATTCCCCCCACCACCACCACCCGAGCTGGGGCCGGGAGCAGAGTTGTGTCTCCAGGAGGGGGAGACCCAGACAGGGGTGAGCGGGCCAAGGCTGGGGGTGAGCACAGGGCCAGTGGCCGGCACCCTGCATGTGAGGCTGAGCAGAGCCCTGGGCTTGGAGCTGGCAGCCGAGACCCCGCCTTGGGGCCCAGAAGTAGAGCCCCAGGTGTGGGGCTGGGACCCAGCATGTGGGGCTGGGAACAGAGCCCCACATAAAACCTGGGGTGCTGCAGCACCCCCCGCACCTCTAGTTCCCACGCCTATGGGTGCAGCATCCCATTACAGGCTGTAAAGGTGAGGTGAGTGACCGAAAGATCTTGCACTGCAAAAACAAAGCAAAACAAGCAAACCAAAGGTCAACGCCGGGATATTGCAGCCTACTGTCTTCTCCTAAAAGTCAGAGGAATAGAGTCTCCAGGGGCCAAGAGAGAAACACTCAAGTGCAGCCGCTGCTCACTGTTCTCAGTGGATCAGGAGGAAGGCCGGGGAGGGGAGCAGAGGAGAGACCAGGGCAGGGAAGGGGGAACCAAGCAATGAAATCTGAACAGTCACCTGTGTTACGCATCCTCACCTGCAGTTCTCCACAAACACCAGGCACCGCCACTGGGCCATCACGACGAGCCGGCAGCTTTGCCACATTCGCAGCTGGAAGAGCTTGGCTAACTAGCATGTCTCCTTCTGAGACACAGTCACGCTCGGCGCATTGTAATAGCACCACAGGACGCAGCCGGAGCAGCCACCAGGCCAGACGAGTCTTGATTCCATCCCACCAACCCCCATCGCCAAGCTGCACCTTTCAGACTGCCCTGCTGGTGGACACGTGCACAGATTTGCACTCTGCATTCCTCGACTTGCAGCTGCCCTCGCTCTGCTTCAAGCCAGAAGCCAACGATGTGCCCTGGAAGCAAAGGGAAGATGCTACCCCAGGGACTGAATGAGAGAGACAGTCACTACTGCACGCTCAGCACGTTTTGCCATGCAGCCTTCCTCCTCCCTCGGTTCTGGACCCCTGCCTGGCTGTCCTGTGGCCCACTCCTCAGAGTGACCCTGGATTTACAGGCCTCTCTACCTTCACATTCCCCCTCTGCCTTACAGCAAATTCCACCCCCCTGGGGGAATCCTTGCAACTTGCAGCCACGGTCCAGCCTTTGGCACTTGTCCGAATGAGCACATGGAAGGACATTTCTCTGACCTACCAAGACCCTCCATATGGACCTGATCTGATGCCCCTCCCCAGAGCACTACCTAGCACCTTTAAGGAGAGGCTGGTTTGCCTACTCACCACTCACATGCTTCAATAACTTGTTCTCTCTTGTGCCATTCGTTGCTTGCTTCTCATCCCGCGCATTCCTTTCTATTTAGAGCTGTTGTCAGCTAAGCCTTGGCAATCAAATGTTTGTTATTTCTAGGGTATCCCGAGCCAAAATAAAAGGCAGCATTGTTTAGTCTTTCCTTTTTTTCCTTTCTCGTCATCTCTGAAATATGACAGCTGATTCAGCATATTGCATACAAAGTGTGTTGCATTCCCCAGGGACAGATGGTAAACTCTAACTCCTGGAGCTCCTAGATATTTTTGCTGCCTATTGAATTTCACTTCTGTTTATCTTTCAAGCAGTGGGTGAGACGAAATCCTAAAAACTATCACATCAGAGAATGGATTCCCACAAAAGCTCCCATAAGGAAAATTTCGGTGGAGACTGCGAGGCCTATACTTTCTGCCAGTGTAACATCAGCAGGGTTTGAACATGAAAATTACAGTACCACAGCACAGATCTTCTACTGCTTAAGCTAAAGGAATAACTCCATCAGCTGCTACCAATAGCAAGTTATTATCCTCTAGTAGACCAGCCATTAGAGGGAGACATGACACACGCTGTCATGTTTATTACACCAGCGTAATCTAAACTAGTAGATTCCAGGAGAAAACATCTCATCAGCGTAGAGACACAGAAGTGGTCTGTGTGGTGTGCACTAAAAGGGGTTGGTGCAACTGGTGAAAAGCCTAATTTTTTCCATAGTAATTAAGAGTGTGAATTGTGGGAAGTTAATGCCACTGACAAGAAAAAAACTGAAGCTTTTGAAATGTGGTGCTGGTGAAGAGTCTTGCATAGCTTCTACAGAAAAAACAGATTAATGCCTATGATAGAAATATTACTGGAGAGAAGCAGACCCTGATGTTGGAAATCAACAAATGCAAAGTTATGTGCTTTGCTCACATTAGGCAAGAAATGGAAATAACTTGAGAAAGTTATCACGGAAGGAATAGTCGAGAGTCATCATAGTAAGGGATAAGCAGAGAGGAGATGGATGATGGTGTGCAGCAGATCACTAGAAGATCAGCTGCTGTGTGCTTGAAGTTGGCGATGGATTGTAAAGGCTTCTAAAAGTTTTGCTATGATGTGACTGAAATTTAGGTGAGAATAATTGGATTTACTTACTTAATATCTTTCAGAATCTGATAGATACAGTGTTGTACCTTCAGTTTATGATGAACTAGTGTTGGCTCTGATGATGTAACATGTCTTGTTTCATGCTTAATTTCCCATCTTTAGCACTGTCTTCACACTATTTTTGCATTTAATTCACCTTTTCAAACAAGTAGGTTGTGCATAAAGTGCATGGTAATTGTGTGCCTACTTTGCATATATAATTGCTTTGGCTTTATGTACAAATCAATTAAGTACACCTATGAACTGACTAGTTTGTGCATGTAATCCTGGTAAATTGGGTGAGCAAATTTAGACAGGCACTTATTTGAAAATCCAGTCCATTAATTTCTTTATTGCAGTACTGGACTTTGCTGTACTTTCCATATAGAAAGATCTGACCAAGGTGCATTTCCACTTGTCAATGACTTGCTTGGTGTTGCTTTTGGTTTCACGAGATCTTTCATATTTACTTAGGAGCATAACTTATTGGGCAGAAGGAGGAGATTGTACTATCCAACTCAACCCTTTCAACTACCTATTTATTCTTAAATACCCAACAGTCCCTGTCTGGCACGATGAGAAAGGAAGCTATCCTACTAAATAACTAAGTGATTAAACTAATGGCAAAGTTATCCCTCTCCTTTAATACAGGTTTATATTCATGAAAATTACAGAGAAAGATTCTGCTTATAGATTGCAGTATACTTAGCTGGAAGATCATGCAATGTTTAATGAGGTACCTAGCATTTTGCTTTTATAAAATTAACTGTCTGTCAGAACTGTAATGTGTTCTTTTAATAATAACAGAGTAATAATAATGCCTGGCTCTTATTATGATAGAATATGTCTTACACCATGTTTAATTTCTGTCAATCTCCAAAGTGGTGGAGATTCACGCATGGCATAGATATACAGAACTGGATTGTGGGTCATGGAGCTTTCAAGGGAGCCATTTGCCCTAGAGAATGAAAAATTGACAGCACAAGTCAGGAATGTCACACAGGTCTCCATGTGGAAACTGATCCAAAGGAAGTGTGATGGGAAATATTGAGAGAGGTCCCTGTTCTACTCATTCTGTGTCACACACACACACACACACACACTGAGTTTTCAACAGCTATGGTTACAGAAACCAGCAGGGATTTCCTGGAGGTCGATGTCAAGCCAGATGTTTACACTGACTGCTGGGGAGCAGCCATGTGACCCATAGTCAATTTCTCTAAGATTCCAAATGCAGCATATTACACGCAACAAAGCTTACTGTCCAGCACAGTTATTATTGACCATTATTATTATCTTGATGCCGGGCATGTGCGTAGAATGAATTACCAGGAGGGCTGAGTGGGGACAAACTCTTGTCTCTTTCTTTGCTAGCCTGTATCTTAAAATCACTGAAATAAGAATCCTACTCCATGGCTACCACTGTGTGGGGCTGAATCTGAGCAAATCCAAAGAGGAAACTTTAAAATGAAAATATTGCAAGGTGTGCTTTTTATCCTCCATGTCCCGCTTGCCTATGGGATTGGAATAGACACATGAGGTGTGTGCACTGGAGATTTATCATTTAAACAGCTCTGGAGAGGCTTATTTGAGAACATTTCACCTCCTGCCTGAGCTGTGAACTATGCAGGCAATTCAGCATTGTGGCAGAAAGATCATAGTTGTTCTTTATATGCGAGAAGACACAAAAACCAAGGCCAGAGGACGTCGTAATGGGCCATCACAGAGCTGTCCCATCGCTTGCAGTCCCATTTCTAAGGAGGTATAACTTGAGGCTTGGCTCTCAAATAGCCGTATCATCTAGACCAAGATGGCTCCATAGCCTTTAAATTAAACTGATGTTTTCCCACTTGGACTAGACTTTCAAAAAGAATGCTGTAAGGGCATCCCAACCACACAGGAGTGTTCCACATGAATGAGCGAATGGGCAAGATCCCCTCTACATGCACCTGTGAGAATAAAATATCAAACCAGCTCCTCAGCCATTGTATATATACTGAACCAATTCGGCTTGGCCAAGGACATGAGTCTTGTAATATGATTGAAAGCTAACAAACTTAGGCTGTACTGCACTGCTGGAGGGAGGGAGTTACACAATCAAAGAGGACCACAGACTGTCTCCAGTCCTGTAGTGTTGGCCAACAAAAGTATACTACCTGCGACTGTGGTGCAGAAGGTGAGAAGGGGGCCAGGCCTGAGACTACAAAGGCTTTGTAGGCTAAAATCAACACCTTGAGCTGTACCTGGAATGGGAAGCCAGTGCCATGCACAGAATGAATTTCCAATGTGCTTACATCAACCCAATCCACTAAGCAGAGAGAACACTACATTCTCATCATCATCACATGGCAAATCCCAAAGGGACATAGCCTCCTTGCAGATCAAGCTCCACCCAGATCAATCTCTAGCTCAGTCCTTAGGATGGTCTGGCTGGCCAAGTTCATCACTGGGAGTCTTATTATGCCATTGAAGCATTTGGTGCCCATGTGATCGCTGACTGTGTAGTGGCATTCCTTGGTATACTTTGGAATGTATTGGTCTTTCATTCCAATAGTACCAGGAAAGCCACTGAAACTGAATCCATGCTTTTCCACAGATTCATGGGTTTCAAGGCCAGAAGGGACCGTTGTGATTATCTGGTCTGACCTCCTCTGTAACACAGGCCAGAGAACAGCCCCAAAATAATTCCTGAAGCAGGTATTTTAGAAAACAGCCAGTCTTGATTTAAAAATGGTCTGTGCTGGAGGATCCACCAGGACCCTTGGTAAATTGTTCCAGTGGTTAATTACTCTTGCCATTAAAAATGGACGCCTTGTTTCCTGTCTGAATTGGTCTAGCTTCGCCTTCAAGCCATTGGATTGTGTTGTACCTTTCTCTGATGAAGACGGTTGCTGGGTTCGGCTATGAATATCTCCATTGCAGATTCTGTCCTGTCACTTAATATAGAGCAGCTGATGAAGCCAATGAGAACATATCAGACCACTGCTCTTCAGCGTTCATCAGCACCTGTGTTTCACTGCCATACAGTAGAGTTGGTTCCATAGATCTCCAGCTTCGCTGCAAGCGCCTGATGTCATGACATCTCCACAGAGGCCATTGAAGGTTCTTGAACACCATGTTCTGCACTGGATTAAGCTTCCAAGTGGTCTTCCAGAGTATCCTGATGTAAAGTGCATTGCAATAGCCCCACCCTGAGGTGACAGAGGTATGGCTGATGTTAACTCACTGTACGTTTTTCGCCTAGGCAGACTTCTTGTACCACCACTTATATTGTTACCAGTTACTAATGCCCTGCAAAACTGTACTCTATGGAAAAATATGAATGTAACAGGATGGAGTCATGGCCACTCACCTCTAGTTCCCTGCCAGAGTCCCTATTGTGCATTGGTGCCATTCATTCTTTTCCTCAATTATCAGGAGCTTGGGAGAAGAACAGTCTATGCCAGGCAACCTCTCAATGTAAAAAACACTCTGCTGGGGTCAATGGTTTTCTGCTTTTGTTTACTTCGCCATTACAGAGCTATTCATGCACCTATTTATATCACCTACTAATGAAATTTCTCCGGCAGGCATGTACTTGACTGGTCACTAAGTGAATCGCAGCCTTGTCTTTTGATGATTCAGGAAAGCACTTAAGAATATATCTACATTGGAGCTGCAGGTGTCATTTCCAGCTCAGATAAATGTCTGCAGGCTCGCTTTGACTGCGCCAGCATGCTAAAAATAGCAGTGTAACTGGGGTGGCACAGGTAGCAGGACAGATTAGCCACTCTAAATATACACCTTGGGTCCAGCACAAGATTATGCTGCTGGGGCAGCTAGCCCGACCCACAGCCTGCACCGCTATGGTGACACTGCTATTTTTAGCACACCAGCTGCATCAGAGCTAGTGCACCTGCGTCTATCCAAGCTGGAAAGTCTCCCAGATGCTGCATGGAAGCAGCCTTAGGCACATGCTCAACTTTCAGCACATATTTAAATCTCATGGAAACTCATGACAGATAAGGGACAGGCGCAGGAAGCTTGGATGCGATTATTTTTCATCCACACTAAAACCATCTCTTCCATTTCCCAGGCTGGAGGTGGACTCCCAGCTCTTGTGAGTGCCTCCCTAAGGCGTACAACCTTATGTGCACAAACTAAGCAGAGGTGCCAGGAGGTGCCTGAGCACATTTTAAAACAATGGCATATTTAATATGCCACTCACCTTCAGAGGCGTGGGTAAATCTGTGTATTTGTTCAGAGCAAGATCCTTTACATTTCTCTAAATAAAGCTCTCGTTGACTTTCTCCTGCCTTATTCATGTCAGAAGAGAGAAATGTGCTGCTTTTATCATTCTAGATGAAGGGAATGATGACTGTATGTATCCCACAGGGCACTTAACATTCACAATAAATTAAAGGATAGAAACTTCTTTTGACTTTGATCAAATCTATTGTAGGTTCTCTCCCCCTTCCCACCCCCCTCCCCGTCCCCGGATCTGAGCCCTTCATGATGACCAGAAAATAAATAAATCTACTTGGTACAGAAAAAATTGCAGCAGGGACACCGTTGACTATTTTCCTAGAGCTTGGAAATTAAGCAGAAACTGCTTAACAGGGCCATCCGGGTGGGTTTGTCCCTTTTCTGTGCTGTCCCATTTTAAATTGGTTACGTCACCACTTCTCTGCAGCACACATCATTGGGATTGATTCCTGTTATCACTTGTAATTGTAACTGAGGGGACAATTTCCTGATTGCTCATTGTGTGAGACAGACAAAGCCTGAGCCATCTGAGACCTTTGATTGTTTTATTAACGCCTCCTGGTAATTAAGTCAAAAATCATCCCATCAAAGCACCTTGAGCAATGATGATTATCCCGACAAAGTTATAAAATGCTCTTTCAGTTCACTGAAGCACTGTCCCTGGTTGTTAGCATCCCATTTAGTGGCTTTGATCTTATTCTTCCTTTGTTAAAACTTCTGCGTGTAAATTGCTCTTAGGTCTGGTTTGAATTTAGGAATTCAGCCTCTGAGGTAGCTGCACCAATGCAAACCTCTAGCATAGGCTAGAAATTGTTATTTGTGCTGGAACAGTTTACCCCTGCTTGAAACCAGGGTATTATTATTATTATTATTATTATTTGTATTACCAGAGTGCCAAAGAGAGCAAAAAGATCTTATAATCTAAGTGTAAAACAAGAGATTACAGTTGGGAGCGCAAGGAAACAATGAGACAGGATGGGCCAGCATGACAGGCAGTGGTCCCAGCACACCAGCCACCTGATGTCAAGTCTTTTGTAGGCATGACAGCAAAGGAGAGTTTTAAGAAGGGATTTGAAGGAGGATAATGAGGTAGCTTTGTAGATATTTATGGAAAGCTCCTCCCAAGCATGAGGGGTGCAATGGTGTTTGTTTGAAAATTTAACAGAGAGTGAGGGAAGCTGATGGGCAACAAAAATGATTAGAGGTATGGAACGGCTTCCCTATGAGGAGAGATTAATAAGACTGGGACTTTTCAGCTTGGAAAAGAGACGACTAAGGGGGGATATGATTGAGATCTATAAAATGAGCCCTGTGGAAGAAACCCCTACATAAAGTTGGAGGTGGATGAGGAGGATCCACTGAAGGAGCAATTAGAGAGGTAGAAGGAGAACCAGGAGAGGACAGAAACATGGAAGCCAATGGAGAACAAGATTTCAAAAAGAGAACGATCGACTGTGTTGAAGGCACCTGACAGGTCAAGGAGGATGAGGATGGAGAATTGGTTCAGAGCTTTAGCTTGGAAGAGGTCATTAGAGACTTTGGTGAGAGTGGTTTCAGTGGAGTGCAAGGAGCAGAAGCCAGATTTTGGAGAGAGTCTAGGATGGAATTGGAGGAGAGGAACTCCAGCCAGCAATTATAAAATGAATTTAGAGGTGAAAGGGAGGAGGTAGATGGGGCAGTAGTTGGAGAGGCAAGTGGAGTCAAGGCTGGGTTTTTTAAAGATGGGAGAGACTAGCATGTGTTTGTATTGTGAGGGGAAGGAGCCAGAGGAGAGTGAAAGGTTACGGAGAAAAGTACAAGTGGGCAAAAGGGAACTCAAAAGATGGCATCACTGGGGCAAGTGGAGGGATGAGGGGAGGAGAACACCCAAGAAACTGCTGTATCTGTGACAGAGGGGAAGGAGGATATAGCTGTAGGCAGGCCAGGGGAGATGCACTGATACAAATGATGGCTTTCAGACGCTCATGCTATCTACACTAGAGGTCGTCATGAGTGCAGCTATACCAGTGGGCCACTGTTGGTTAAAACCAGGGCAAACCCCCAGTGCAGACAAGGCCTTAGACACTTGAAAACAGCCACATGACTGACATGTGTTTGCTTTCCTTGTCATGATCAATGAGGAAAGAAGATTCAGTGCTTGACCAGGGTTCAATCCTTTGCTTCACCACAGACTTCTTTGTGTGTCCTAGGCAACTTACTTAGGCCAGGTTTTTGAAGGTATTTCAACACCTACAGCTGCAGAAAGATGTATAAACACCTTTAAAATCTGTGCCTTTCCCTCTCTGTGCCTCAGTTCCCCATCTGTAAAATGGGGATAATAGCACGGCCCTACCTGTGAAGAGAAATACACTGAAGACTATGAGGTGCTCAGCTTCTTACAGTGATGGAGTCCAGATAAGAATGAAAGCTAGTTAGATCTCAGAGCAGCACTGAGGAGGAGGCAGGGCCAGGAGAGTGGATGTTGGCTAGCTCCCCCCACAGGTGTCGCTCTTGCATTGCTTTTCAGTGTACCCTTCACAAACAGCATCTCCGTTTCTCCTTTAATTTTCACCAGCCGTGAGGATGGGGTGGGATGGGAAGAGTGGGGAAGGCTCCTCATTGGCCCAGCACTGGTTTATTTTGGAGTATCTGACCACCAGGTGGCAGTCGAGACTCATTTATAAATGGCTCTTTCCTTTGAGTGTCTGGCATGGTGAATAAATTCCTGGTACCCTGAATGCTAACCTATCACCTCAAAAGGAAGCTTCTGGAGGACAAGGAGATCATTTGTGCTTCTCTGAAAAGCAACCACCATCCTGGAGAGCTGTTTCTGGAACCCAGACCAATGTGTGTCACACACCGGCACGCCTGACTCATTGGTTGTGGATGACAGGACTAGCCTATTTAGAACACTTTTTCACTCAGCTAACCTTCTGAATAAATAGCAGTGAAGAGATTATACAGAGATGCACATACATCTGCATTTTAAATCATCCACTGTGTTGTTCCAAACCCTGGGAGATAGCATTTGCAATTTCCAAAACTATCATTGGAAGTAACGCTTACTTTCCAATAGAGAACTATGCAAAAGGTTGACTTCCCATTTAATAATATTTTGCCCCGTTAGAGTGATATATTTTTAACTCTGCCACGGGAGGCAGGGATCAGCATTCACGTCGCACTCCCTGTCAGTACACAGCCCAAGCCGGGGAAGCTAATGATCCAACCAGCGGACCAAATGTGGTGATGAATCCTTGTCACGAGCCCCCTGAGACCAGTTGCGCATACGCTAAGAAGAAGAACTCTGTCACAGGGCTTTGGTTGTTCAACACCTAGTAAGAACGATGAGATTTCTCCTACTTCAGTGGGAGTTGAAGGTACACACTCCCCTTTAGGATTAGCCCTTAAGTATGTATATCCCCAGACACTGAGAAGCTCACTCGTTGGATGAAGTGATCCCTATGTATGAATATTTAGTACAGACAGGATGAAATACTGCACCCACTTGTGTCAATGGCAAAACTCACATTGATTTCAGGGGGGCCTGGATTTCACCCATATTCTACATAGCTCGTGAGGGGCCTAGTGCTTCTGGATGAAAGGCACTATATACCCGGTAAATGCAAAGAATTGGTGGCTGTGACCTGCGACCTCCAAGCTGGACAGGGGTGGAAATGGAGTCCTTCAGAAGTACAAAATATTCTTCATATCCCAGGAGGGAGCAGGGTGTGGAAACTGGGCAGGCAGGAATAGTCAAACCATTTATGGTGGGACAAGGAAGTTCCTACCAACATTGTGCAGATTCTGTATGGCTTGAATTTCAGTCAGATAGGGAAGGGATGTTCAGTCAGACATGGATGTTTTCCATGTGGATGTTTTCCCACCTTGCATAAATTGGCTATCAAGAATAAGGGTCATTAATCTAGCTCCTGGGGAAAGCATGCAGATATTAAACACCTCGCCATATTGCTGACTCTTTTGACTGGAACAGTTTTCTTTCTGAAACCTTCTGCTGTGCAAGTCACTTTCGCAAGTGACAGGTACTCTGTAGCCCAGAAAGGGAGTCATTCCCAGGGGCATTAATTTGGTTGGGCATCAAAGTAAATCACAGCAGTGGAAGGAGAAGTAATGTTTAAGTGGTACCTTCATGAAATAAAACAACAAATAACATCCCCTTTCATCTGTCAAGCAGAGTCAAGTGGCAACTCTGATCACAAAACTTCCCCTTTGTGATTAGGTCAAAATGTTAATCTGGAAACCTCAGTGCTTTCTTTCACTAATAAACTGTTTGCTGTCACCTCCTGCTTCATTACTAACTGCTGTCTCTCATTCCTGTGTTTAGGTAGCAGTACGTATTCTGAGCTGATTCTCAATGGCCTTGAAAAAATGCAAGCACCAGCTTTGGGAGCACCTTTGTTTTGCAGGCAAATGCATGTTTTTGCTCATGCAATCACCTGTGCTCAGAATTGTGCAGGTTCCCATTGAAAATCTGGCCCTCACTGCTTACTATCTGGCATAACTGGGTGTGGTACCCTGAGAATCCTGCTATGTCTATTAGAAAGTGACTCTTGAATAGTTCTGGTTCCAGGTTGTAGGAGGGAGAGAAACTAACAGGTGACAGCAGAAATGGCTCCAGTGAGGGTCAGACACCACTGGAGTAACTCCAGATTTACCCAAGGGGTAGCTGACAGCAGTGTTTGACCCTGGGCAAGGAACGTTCAGGTTATCAAGTGCTCCAATTCACTGAGATTCTAGGACCCAATTGTACCTGGCCTTTGTACAGATTCACAGTTATGCGGGAGGACACGAGAAGGGACAGGCATAACCCCAGGCCCTGCACTCTGCAGAACTCAGGGATTGTACCCAGGGGGTGCAGACTGCTCCAAAGCAGGGAGAAGACTGAGGAGGAGGTTGGGCCATGCCCTCCACCCCTGCTCTGGCTCCCAACGTGGGGAATGGGGTGCAGAGGCTGGAGAGCAGCCTTACAAAGTAGCATAGTAGCACGGTGCCCAGAGGAGCTGGGAGAGGAGTTCTGCCTCCCTGAGAGTGAATGTCTCCAAGTTCTCCCCCAGAAACAGTGCAGCTCTCTGCTGCCCCTCAATGAGCGATGATATTATTTTCAGACCCTCTTTTTGTGTTCTGTAATAAAACTGTAATATAGTTAAGTCCAACCTTGATCGATTTTTTTTTCTGCATTTGTCCTTTCCCCCTCTCTAGCAGTATGGAAGCAGCAGCAGTAAACTCCCAGGTAGATTTCAGTTAATTGAAATCTGGATATCTCCCCACAAGCCTCCCCGTGGCTTTTCAATAGTCTCTAACTGAATCTATCCCTGGACCTGACTGGAGCTAGGACGTCCAACACCCCACCTCTCTGACATGCATTCTGTCGACTCAAGAAATCCTTGGCCGTGGCATTAATTCTGAGAGGCTGTATCCAAATATAGCTCTCCATTGATTAAGGTAAGAAAATTTGCACATGGTCCCTACCAGCTTTTTAAAATGTTGTTCTCAGTTAATTGTGCAACATGAATAGTGTATTTGTGTCAAAAAGTAGGATTTTTTACCACCAGGCATCTCTCACTGACTAATAAATGTCAAAATCCCTCTTATTCCTCATTCTCCCTATCCCAAATACACTTTATTACAATGGCTAAGACAGCCATTGAATCAATAGACATTATTTGTTTGTTTGTTTTAACTGGTGCAAACACAAATATTAGCTATTTATCGGAGTTAGGATGACCAGACAGCAAATGTGAAAAATCAGAACGGGGGTTGGGGGTAATAGGAGTCTATATAAGAAAAAGACCCAAAAATTGAGACTGTCCCTATAAAATCGGGACATCTGGTCACCCTAATAAGAGTGCACAAAAAGGGGAGAGTTCAAAAACTGGCATATAAGAACATAAGAATAGCCATGCTGGGTCAGACCAATTGTCCATCTAGCCCAGTGAACAGTCTTCCAAAAGGCATTCCAATGGAATGAACAGAACAAGGCAATTATCAAGTGATCTACCCATGTTGTTCACTCCCAGTTCCTGGCAGCTGGAAGTTTAGAGACAGACAGAGCATGGAGGTTACATCCCTGACCATCATGGCTAATTGTCCTTGTTGGACCTACCCTCCATGAATTTATCTAATTCTTTTTCGAACCCAGTTATGCTTTTGGCCTTCACAACATCTCCTGGCAACAAGTTCCACAGGTTGACTGTGTGCTATGGGAAGAAATACTTCCTTATGTTTGTTTTAAACCTGCTGCCTATGAATTTCATTGGATGACTCTCAGTTCTTGTGTTATGTGAAGGGGCAAAAAACACTTCCTTATTCACTTTCTCCACACTAGTCATGATTTTATAGCCCTTTACACTATCTCCGCTTAGTCGTCTCTTTTCTAAACTGAACTGTCCAAATCTTTTTAATCTCCCCTCCTATGGAAACTGTTCTATATCCTTAATCACTTCTCCTGCCCTTCTCTGTACTTTTCCCAATTCTAACATATCTTTTCTGAGATGGGGCACCCAGAACTGCACACAGAATTTCAATATTAATTTATATAGTGGCATTATGATATTTTCTGTCTTATCTATCCCTTTCCTAATGGTTCCTAACATTCTGTTTGCTTTTTTGACTGCTTCTGTACATTAAGGACATGTTTTGAGAGAACTATCCACAATGACGCCAAGATCTCTTTCACGAGTGGTAACAGCTAATTTAGACCCCATCATTTTGTGTGCAGTTGGGATTATTTTTTTCAATGTGCATTATTTTGTATTTATCAACATTACATTTCATCTGCCATTTTGTTGCCCGGTCACCCAGATTTATGAGATCCATTTGTAACTCTTTCCAGGTATGATTCAGAGTACTCTTGTAATTTTGCGGAAGAGCAATCTCCTAAGCACTTTTAGGACGAGACATTCATAAAGGGCTGCCAATCCTCTCTAATACCGTAAGAAGGAGCAGAAATACAGATACAGGCATGAACCTTCTCAAGCACAGCACCAGGAAACACATGGCAAAACTGGATTTTAAGGGTTTATTTGAACAGTTACGGTCAGATTTTTATTACACTATTCTGTGCACGTGATCAAAATAATATATGTGATGACACAGCCTAGGTCGCTTCCCAGAGCCATAAGTCACATACGTAGCATGTCTCTCACTTCACTGGCATACGAGCCCATACTGCAAGTGTTCCAGTACAGAACAGTCATACACACTGACCTGCTCACTTGAACATTTCAGAGTTTGGGAGCTAGTGTTGAGGCACTAAACTCCTTTGCAAGTCAGAGTCTGTGAAACCCTTAGATCCACAACATTCTGCTGCCCTAAAAATTACAATGCCACAGGCAGCCTTCCCATTATGTACTGTTGACTTATGTTTTCTGTGACATTTTTACTAAATGCTGCTCCAAAAAAATCCATTATGGAACAATAATTCAGATGATGCTTCTTAATAAATGAGAGGGGTTGCTGCTGACATACATTATGTACTCCCACCTTCCCAGAAACTGAATGAATGAGACATGAACCCAGGAATGCATGATAGTTTGAGCTCTACCTTTATCATCAGGACATCACAAAAAATTTTTTTTGACTGGTGTTAATGTGACACAAGTGGCCAATTCATTAACCTAGAATTAGGGGAATTTTTCATTAAATCTATTCAGTAGGATATGTGAAAATGGTAAGAATGCTCTTGAAATTATTTGAATAAAGGCAAGATGTTCTCCTATACAGACTCTTTCTTGCTAAAAACTATTAATAAGCATATTATACCACATCAGTCTCTGAAAGTCAAAGCTATCGCTTCACTAACAAGCAATTACAAAGTCCTATAGAACTGCATTTTTCAAATAAATGTGCTCCTTTAATGAGTGCGATTTTACATCTGTTCAGTTAAACTAGGGTTGTTCTACATTTGTGGTTTATTATATACACTAGAATTTGGCAGAAGAAACTGCTGGAATGGAAAGACAGGTGCTGGGGCAATAAAAATGGAGTTCCTGAATGTATTTTTCTTTAGAGTAAAAACGAGGGGCTTGTGAAGCAATGTTCTTCATCACTTGTTTTCTGAAGTGTCACTGTATCACCTGTCCTGTTATAAAATAGCACTTAGCTGATATAAGAAATGTCATTCCCCTGCTATGCACCTCATTTGTTTGCAATTCTAACACGTACAGGAAAAATACAAGGGCTGGGATTTGTTCAAATGGGACACAAACAGTGACTACCATAAACACCATGAGCCAAGCTCATCCCTAATATAACTTCATTGATGTTAATGGAGTGAGATACACCATAGATTCATTTGGTCCCATGTTCCTATCAGATGACCAGAAATGCTGTACAGAGCCAACTTCTGTAAGTGGGAGCTGCTAAGGCAGGGGTCAGCAACCTTTCAGAAGTGCTGTGCCGAGTCTTCATTTATTCACTCTAATTTAAGGTTTCGCGTGCCAGTCATACATTTTAACATTTTTAGAAGGTCTCTTTCTATAAGTCTATAATATATAACTAAACTATTGTTGTATGTAAAGTAAATAAGGTTTTTAAAATGTTTAAGAAGCTTCATTTAAAATTAAATTAAAATGCAGAGCCCCCCGGACCGGTGGCCAGTACTGAGGTAGTGAGTGCCGGGTTGCCTACCCCTGTGCTAAGGAATCCTAGAAGACTCTAATACACAGCAAGCTAATCGAGAATAAAATGGATTATATCTCCCTCAGTGGGAAAAAGTAGAATGACTATCCAACAGATGACCAAGAAAACACTGCATCTTTGTGAAAATCACTGTTGTTGCAGCAGCATCCAGAGGCTCAAATCAGGCATGGGGTCCCCTTGGGCTAGGGCTGGCGCTCTACAGGCACATAGTAGGAGACCATCCCTTCTCCAAGGAGTTAACAGTCTAATTTAAAACGAGAGGTAAAAACGGTAGAACATAAAGCAGTAGGGCTGGGAGGAGGATGGTGAGGGTAGCAGAACTAAGATTGCCAAACTGCATAGGTTAGAGATGTATACAATTAGCCTTTATGTATCAATTGTAATGTAGTAGTACCTCACAGACGCAATCAGGACCCAGGGCTTCATGGTGCTAGGGACAGCACAAACACACAACAAAAAGAGTGTCACTGCCCCCAAAGAACTTACAAGACACACAAATTAAGGAACTTCTAGCACTGGGTGGAGACATGCACATTATGAGCAGAAGCAGTGCAAATTCCCCATATAGCCCTGCAAAAGCCCCACAGACTGGACCAGCAATACCCCTTATTATTTCAGCCCTAGGCCTCCAGTGAGCAACGCCAACACCGCCCTGGCCTGGCCTGCAGCCTCTCATATTGCAATCCCAGATCCCATCCTTCTCTGCACATGCCCCCAGTCCTAGTTTGCAAACACACACACTTGCGACCATTCCAGTTTCGGGTCCCAGGCATCTCTGCCTCCATCCCCTCTTCCAGCCTGCGGGCATAACCCCTGCTATTGCAATTCCGGGCCCTATGCTGCTCTGCCCCCACCCGACTCTTGCCCTGAAGACCCTCTCCTTTTGCAATCCAAAGCCCCACACGGCTCCGCTCTACCCCCATTCTTCGTTTGCAGCCACCGCCACATTGCAACCCCCGTCCTGCTCTGCCGCTGCTGTTGCAACGCAGGTCTCCTCCAGCCCCTCTGAGCGCGCGCTCCCTGGAGGCGAAGCGCCCCGCCCCCACCACGCGCACGGCGCCCAGGGCAGCGGCTGCCCGCCCGCCCCGGCCCCTGCGGCGCGCGGAGGCCGTCTGCCTGTCACGTGGTCCACGAGCGGGGGGCGGGGCGGAGCCGCTTGGCCGGGTTGCCCGGTAGCGCCGTGTCCATGGCAACGTTTGTAAAGCCCGCGAGGGGGAGGCGGGGCCGGGCCCTGACGGGAAGAGGAGACGCGACGGGAGGGGTAAGAGCGGGCTCCGCGGGGGCCGGGGGCGGGGAGATGGGATCCGACCCCCCCCCCGGTCCCCAGCGCTGCCCCAGACTCCCCGGGGCTCCCCCCGCCCCCTCCCATTCCTGGGGCATCTCCCGCCCCCCGGGTCCCTGCCCCCAGCGCAGCCCCAGCTCCCCCCCCCCGGGTCCCTGCCCCCAGCGCAGCCCCCCCCCGGGTCCCTGCCCCCAGCGCAGCCCCCCCCCGGGTCCCTGCCCCCAGCGCAGCCCCAGCTCCCCCCCCCCCGGGTCCCTGCCCCCAGCGCACCCCCCCCCGGGTCCCTGCCCCCAGCGCAGCCCCAACCCCCCCCCGGGTCCCTGCCCCCAGCGCAGCCCCAGCTCCCCCCCCCTCCGGGTCCCTGCCCCCAGCGCAGCCCCAGCTCCCCCCCCCTCCGGGTCCCTGCCCCCAGCGCAGCCCCAGCCCCCCCCGGGTCCCTGCCCTCAGCGCACCCCCAGCCCCCCCCGGGTCCCTGCCCTCAGCGCAGCCCCAGCTCCCCCCCCTCCGGGTCCCTGCCCCCAGCGCAGCCCCCCCCCCCGGGTCCCTGCCCCCAGCGCAGCCCCAGCTCCCCCCCCCGGGTCCCTGCCCCCAGCGTAGCCCCCCCCCGGGTCCCTGCCCCCAGCGCAGCCCCCCCCCGGGTCCCTGCCCCCAGCGCAGCCCCAGCTCCCCCCCCCTCCGGGTCCCTGCCCCCAGCGCAGCCCCCCCCCCGGGTCCCTGCCCCCAGCGCAGCCCCTGCCCCCCCCCCCGGGTCCGTGCCCCCCGCGCACCCCCCCCCGGGTCCCTGCCCTCAGCGCAGCCCCCCCCCGGGTCCCTGCCCCCAGCGCAGCCCCAGCTCCCCCCCCCGGGTCCCTGCCCCCAGCGCAGCCCCAACCCCCCCGGGTCCCTGCCCCCAGCGCAGCCCCAGCTCCCCCCCCCGGGTCCCTGCCCCCAGCGTAGCCCCCCCCCCCCGGGTCCCTGCCCCTAGCGTTGCCCCCCCCCGGGTCCCTGCCCCCAGCGTAGCCCCCCCCCGGGTCCCTGCCCTCAGCGCACCCCCCCCGGGTCCCTGCCCCCAGCGCGCCCCCCCCCCGGGTCCCTGCCCCCAGCGCGCCCCCCCCCCGGGTCCCTGCCCCCAGCGCAGCCCCAGCGCAGCCCCAGCCCCCCCCCCGGGTCCCTGCCCCCAGCGCAGCCCCAGCCCCCCCTCCCGGCTTCTGCCCCCCGGTGCAGACCCAGGGCATCCTGCCCTCAGAGCTGCCCCTTAGTCTCCCAGCTCCCCTTCAGGGCACCCCTGCCTCCTCCCCACTGGGTATAGCAAGAACCCGAAGCCGCTCTCCCATCACAGGCGCCACACCAATCCCAGGGTCTAGTGCAGCCCCCCAGATGGCTCCTGTTGAACTCCCCCCCCCCCCGCACCTTTCCAGAGCTGGGTGTGGCTCTCCCCTCATGCTGCTGCTGTGCAGCCCTGGTCCCAGGTGCCCAGATGCCATGGTGATGGGTGTGGTACAACTAGGTAGCTAGACAGGCAGGGTGTTGCAGAGCCTGCTGCTCCCCAGGTGCTGTATTTTGCAGAGAGACTGCAGATCCCACTGTCCTGTTTCAGCCAACAGGCTACGGGTCACCACCTGCCAAAAATTCGAATGCTTCTCTGAAGCTTGTCACAACATATCCCAATTCCAAACCGTTGCAGTCTGGAGAACAGGCTACAAATCACACAAGAGAACTGCCTGGGCCCAGTTGGGTCAGATGTCATGCAGATACCTTGGCAGCCGGCTGATTCTATTGATGTGGGAGCAATGTATAAAACTGAAAAAGAAAAAAAATAGGAAAAAATTCCAGACTTCTTTGAATCTCAAATATGGTTTGAATAAGATGCAGCTCAAGTTGTTTATGAGGCTGATTCCTATTGTATCCACATATCCTATTGTATCCACGTATGTCATTTTATCAGCTGGATCTGCACTTTTTACAGATCCAGACTAACACGGCTACCCCTCTGACACTAAACATTAGCGACGGGGTGGGGATAAAAAGGACTTAGGAGTCAGTCACTTTAATGAATACCTGCTAGCCAGCTTCAAGTTTTGCCCAGATCTGTTGAAAAGTTTCCAGAGAAGATACAAGGGTTCGATGTCCAGCAGCTTCCATTGTGACCCTTCTGGCCATATTTTCACACCCAAATAGCTGAGTTCTTTTCAGAATCTGGACACTTATTTTGGTGCCTGAATGGGAGCTGAGTTCTTTTGAAGATCTGGCCCTATGTCTATAGGGCTAGAATTTGAGACTTGCTGAGGACACACAGCTCCCACTGAACCACTGCTCAGCCCATCTGACTCACATTATAAAAGAGTTTACAAAAATAACCCCGACAGAAGATCTTTCTGTGGCAATTTAATCTGGTGACTCTGAGTGATGCTTTTATACCTCCAGAAAGAGGGACTTGACTTGCAGTCTAATTGTTATGGACAGGAAAACCAGTGTTGTCTTATCTAGGACCACAGGAATACACACCAGTGACCAAGCCTGACCTCCTCTTAAGAAAGTGGCTAAGCATTAAACCGCACAGTGCAGCCATTATATAGGTCGAGAAATATGTGTTTTAACCCTCACTAAACCTGTCAAAGAAGTAGAAACCTTGAACCCAAAATGAAGAATTGCAATTGATGTTTGTTAGGCTATGTGTCCTTTCTTTAGCAGATGTTGCATGTAGTTATATTTTATTAGATGCCTAGAGGTCTTTCTTAGTAAAATGTATTCATTTTTTTTTTTTTATCACTGTTAATATTATTTTATTGATACAATGTTTTCACCATATAAGATCTCAAAGCACATTCTTGCTGTGCTACATACAAGTCACTTTGGTGAAATGCAGACTCTTTGGCATGGAGCGCAGACAGCTGGCATGCAGCACACTCCACAACAAAGATGGGACATTTTGGGCCAGTGACATTGGGGTGAACTGTTATTCTTTTGAAAAGGCTCATGGAGTCTTTAGGGCTACAACACTGAGCACATTCATAGTTTATAGGACTCTGGAAACATCCCTCCAACATACAGGCATTCTTAGAGGACAGATATATTTCAGTCTTGTAGCAAAGGTTGAGATTTGGCACATATGTATCATTAGAACATTAAAATACATAAACATGTAGATCTGTACCAACTCTGGCTATATTATGTCTTGTGGATTCAGTTTCCTGAATTTCTATTTGATGGGTACTAGTGACCTGGAGGTGAAAGTCTTTGTCAGAGGCCATATAAACCATCCAGGCCCACCATCATAAAATTTTAATCAACAGTTTATGCTTGGTGATTGGATTTTCAGGGTATTTCTGTGATCAAAATGAGTGTGACTTTTTATTTAAGGGAATTGACAGAAATTAAGGTTTTATACATTTGAATAATTATAGTTAAGAACATTCATGTTGTCAAGTATCAGACGGGGAGCCGTGTTTGTCTGGATCTGTAAAAGCAGCAAAGAGTCCTGTGGCACCTATTAGACTAACAGACGTATTGGAGCATGAGCTTTCGTGGGTGAATACCCACTTCATGCATCTGACGAAGTGGGTATTCGCCCACGAAAGCTCATGCTCCAATACGTCTGTTAGTCTAATAGGTGCCACAGGACTCTTTGCAACATTCATGTTGTAAACCAAAACTGCTTACGTTAAATAACTATATACATTGACTAAATATTATTAGAGAGAAATTAGTTAGATAGTAGAGCAACTTGAAAAATAAAATCTGTATTGAGACCTACATTTTTTTATTTAAAAATACATAAGTATGTTTTCTGAAGTCCTTGCACACGTGTATATGTAAATGTACATGCAAAATATGTGTCTGTATTTGCATGTATCAGTTGTGTGCCCAGTTACTGTGAGAGTACATACAACTATAGCACACAAACAACCATTTGTATCTGAAACTGATTGTCTGCATGTGCAGCTACTGCACTTACACAAACAACCAGGGTAATTGTGCATGCACTTATGTGCACTGTCTTCTTATAATCTATCTCATAATATTCTAAAAATTCTGTGCTTTCAAAACAGAGGTTTAGCCATGCAACTTCCACTAAGGTAAATACACGAAGTACAGTAACCATTGAACCGACCCATCATACTAATAATGCATGGGAAAGAAACAAGCCAACTACCTCTGTAAAAATGGATAATTTTGTTACATTATTGCTTAATACACCTCTACCCCGATATAACGCTGTCCTCGGGAGCCAAAAAATCTTACCGTGTTATATCAAACTTGCTTTGATCCGCTGGAGGGCACAGCCCTGCCCCCCCCGGAGAGCGATGCTTTACCACGTTATATCCGAATTAGTGTTATATCGAGTCGTGTTATATTGGGGTAGAGGTGTAATGGCAAGGGAAATGTTTGGATTCTGAAGGACTTGTGAACTTTGCCCTTTTTTCACAAGAGTTCCTGCCTTCTCTTTATTTTCTATGTTTCACACATGGAGTATAGTGAGCCAAAGAGAATTCAAAGTGGGTGGGTTCTTCACCAAATTTCTCAGCTAGACTTCAAAAGTTTCAGTTCCTGAACAGGGTTTAGTAAGAGCAAAATTCCGAAGTAATATATTACAAGACAGCTTGTCTAGTTTTGGTCATAAGCCATAAAGTCCTCAAACAACAAACAGTTCATCATAATATGCATAGCTCTTCTGGCATCAGAAGATCAAGAAAGCATTGGAAGTAATGATATATTAACAAGAAAAAGACTTGTATGTGTTTAAAATCCCATTTGCAGTATCCACTACCATCCTTAAAACAAGTTCCTCTTTCTTGTCAGTAGCATCCTGTGTGATTTCCTGCCATGGTTTTGTAAGAGCAGTACAAATGAAAGGAATCTTCCTTTCGAGAACTCCATTTTCTTTTCTTTCTTTTCTCTAACTTCTTATTTTATTATCTTTAAAAAAAAAAAAGACTTTCTGAGCAGTCTCCTGTGGAGTCAGACTGGTTTCTTTCTACAGTCAAAATATTTCCCCCTAACTTTCTATTATATGACCAGGTTCAGCATACACAGGATACAAGAGGTATAGCAAAAATACATTGTTCCTGTTACAGAATATATAGTGTATATATACATATGTATATGTATATATGCGATACAGCATAGCTATGTTGTTACTACATGAATAGGAATTAATTTTCAGAGTTAAATAATTCAGTGGTTTTACTGACTGCAAAAGTATTGGCCTTTATTTTGCCAAGGAATTCTCTTTCACCTTTTGCTACTACAAAATTTCCCCCACACCCAATTTTGCCAATTACTATAAAGTAATTTGAAACTACCATGTAACACTTCTGCTACTGCTAGCTAGGACACAACTCCTGTATACAGACACAGTAGGCTGCTCCTTCAAGACCTAGGGCCAAATTCTGAGGTGAGTTTACTCATCTAAATTGTTGTAACTTTCCCCCTTCTTTTGGTTCCCTAAACATACATGTTACTCACACTTAGACTACCGTCATTAGATTCCCTTGGACTTACTTAATGACTTAAATTCCCATCTGTGGTATATCCCCAAATCATATCTGAATTTAGCCCACTTAATTTGAGTACATTGAGCCTTCTTCATTTGAAAAGAGTGGGAGCTCTAAGCCAAGAATCCTGGCACAGCACCTCCAACTGCTCCTGTTACTACTACAAACAATAGGTGTAAAATAAGTAAGAAAAGTAGCCCCCACTCCACAGTAACTTACACCTCTTTAAACATTCTTCCACCATGTTAGCATGGAAATTAAAACATTTTACCTTCCTTACACTCACTTGCACATTAGTATCTGCATATAGGTAAATTTAAAGGAGTGCAACAGAATCTATTATACACCTCCTTATACCTCTGGATATGCCTCTTGTTCTCAATATAATGGGGATTGTCTAGTTTGCTTGTTTATTTGAGTCAAAACAAAGTTTAATGAAAATGGATCTTCTGAAATAAACTTCTGGATCTGCATACAGTAAGTGGGTCTAAGGCTTGTTACATTCTAGTCACACGGCTGTCTGCACCAGAAGCAGACTTGCTCCTTACCGACATTATTTCCTGTGACAAGAATAGCTTCTTGTTACTGCAGACTGGCACAAATTGCTGGAAAAATTCCACATTCTGAGAAATAAATGAGCACTAATCAACACTGCCCTTTGTTTGTTCATTATAGAGCTGTGTGCTAGTTTTGGTTCACATGGGTTGGTGTAAAACATTTTGCACTTCTGGTTGACATGTGGGTTCATGGGCACACCTCCCCTTTTATTATGCCTACCTCAGTTTCACTGTATGTTTCACCCGAAACTGCCCCATTCTGTCTGGTTTCAGGTCAAAACCATAGAAAATCACTGTATTTGGTATGATTCTCACCTGGAATCATAAACTGGCCCAGATTAGCTCCAAATTCAACTAGATTTTATATAAAAATTGAAACTGGAAGAGTTTCATTATAAAACATTTGCATAAATGTAGTGAATTGGGTTTGGTAGTTATGGATTAACTTGAACATATCAGAGCTTCTGTTTGATTCAAATTGTATTCAGAAGTTGTTGAAATATCCCAGTTTTTCTGAACTTCTTTTTCAACGCATTAAACATGAGAGCTTCTCATTCATGGTAGGTTCTTTGAGAAGTGAGGGGTCTCGTAGTCAAGTATTCTAGCACAGCATCTCTACCTGCTCCTATTAATACCATAGATACATATCAGTGTTAGCTAGTAATTAGAGTAAAGGCTTCTGAGTTGTAATCCCAACTCCACTTCTGATTTGTATAATCTTGAGCAAGTCAATTAACCTCTGAGCCCTCTGTAAAATAGGGATAATGATGCTTGCCTACCTCACAGGGTTGTTTGAAAGATCATCAATCAGTTAATGTTTGTGGAATGGTTTGAATATGTATGGTGTTTGATAAGTGATATTATTAATTATTATCACAGGTAAATATATTGTAAATTTCTTTTCACAACTGTATTTGATGTCTAATGTCTTCTACTTTATTCACTGCTTTTAATATACATGATTATCTAAATCCTGATTTGTATGTTTTACATGTAATTACAGCCTTTTGAGCCTTTGACTCATGTGTTTGATTCACACTGCATTCTAGATGGCTATTGTTTACCTCAGTGCTTGGCCTAAAACTGAACTGAAGTTCCAGAAATCCTTCCTGGGCCAGTTCCTCTGCTGATGTAAATTGGGGTAGCTCCATTACTTCAATGAAGCTACAATGATTCACATCAGCTGAGGATCTGACGCCTTGTATCCATCCATCAATACAAGCTTGTACAGATTGCAGAGTGCTGATGAAGCAGGGGGGAAATCCATCAGGATGTACCTGACAAGCTGATGCAAGCTATGACACGAATTATTAAAACACATATTTAAAACATTTTCTCCCAGGGATCCTTAGATCCTTGACCAACATCCCATTTTACTGCCCAGTTTACACACCCAAATTCAGATAAGACCCCATTCTTCCAGACTAAGAAGGACTCACTTCATAGCTTGAAAACTTCAGTCCTTAGTCAACCAAGGGGATCAGTGAGTGACATGAATTGCAGAGGTCCAGTACATGTCTCGGTAGTGCTGCCAAGCTCAATGTGTCTCCTACATAGGAGTGCAGAAGAGCACAGCCATTGGGCCTTTGGGCTGGTCTAAAATGTTTCTAAGATTGCATTAAAAACTGAATGTAGAATAGTAAATACTGGAAAACAAAAGGGACTGACCTGACCCCACAATTGGCTCTTTTAGTACAATAGCAGTGATGTGCAACTCACTGAGCATTTCTAAACAACACTCAAGTACAATGTTTAAGAGCTGCCAAGGAAATTGGAGATGCACGTGTAGCTTAGACAGATGGTTTTCTTTTATAGGAGAGAGAAAAGTACCTACCAAAAAGACAGATCAGGCAGTTGGACATTTAATGCATGAGTAGCCATAAATATGTTGTTGTGGCCAACACAGTGTCTGAATCTTCTCATTGAGGAGCAAAGGGTTTGAAGAATTGAAATAATACGGATTAAAGAAAAATGTTTAAAAAGTAGGGCTAGACCATTATGATGAAGATGTATTTTACAATAGTGCCTACATGTCCCAACTGAGATCGGCACCTGATGGTGCTAGATACTATACAGACACACAATAAGAGACAGTCCTTGCTCCCAAGGACCTTGCAATCCTAGTAGAGAAGACAGACCTAAGGTGAAAGAGAAGCAAAGTTAACTTACCCAGGGTCAAAGAGCAGGTCAGCCACAGAACCAGGAATAGCACCTAGATCTCCTGAGTCATAGTTCAGTGCACTATTTACTGGACCACACTAAGTAACCTACTGGTACCATTATACAGCACCAACTAAGAAACTTGAGTGTGAATCATGCCCTCAGCATGACACTTCCTAAGCCAGATGGGGCTTTCAGCAGCTTCCCCACTTGAAGAGTGTAGGATTTCCCAAATCACCAAGTACTCCTCACCTCACATTGTTACAACTCTGGATTTTTTTTCTCTTTTTCAGTCTTAACCTAGAATAAAGATGACTGCAAGAGAAACAACTATGCACAAAGGGACAATTATTCCTAAATCCCGGAAAAGTTTACTTTCATTTGATGTAAATGCAGTGTCTCCACAGCAAAAAGAGAGGTATCTGGCATTTGCTGAGCCCACTGAGGAACCAGTGAAATCCATGCTGGCTTCAGACATTTTTATGATGGATAAAATTTCACACGACCATTCCATGTGTGAAAGAGATGCAGAGCAAAAGAAGCAGGCCAGGGTCATTGGGCTGCTCAAGGCTGCAGAAGCCCGGAACCGCCTTCGAAACGTGAGACTCCGATTTCAGAACTTGAGAGTAAGTTAACCTCAAAGACCTTTCATGAACAGGCCAGGCTGATAGTGTTGTGTGAGATGGGACTGAGGAATCGTAGGCAGCAAAGATAATTTCTTTATCATACCCTGAAATGTCACTTTTCTAATGCATACAAATTATTATATTTTGAAGTGAGCAAGGGAAAAAAAAATATTAGTTTTTCTCCTTCATGTTCAAAAGAGGAAATTTGTATCCAGTTGTACCTTCAAACCTGTTCCATTAAACATCCTGAAATGTGTGGGGAAAATTCTAACAGTCATCCATTTTTTCAGCTGACAAACTTTTCCTCATCCTAATATAGAGAAGGGGTAAAAATGAAGATTATAATGGAACCTCAGTTGCAATCTTAGCAATGGAGATATGGCTATTTCTCCATAGTGCCTTCTCTTAGAGGGTTTGTCTACACTGGGGCTGGAGATGTAATTTCCAGCTCAGGTAGACATACTCCTGCTAGACTGATCAGCAGAAGCAGTGGTACGGGCTAGCCATGCTGAATACAGTGCCACCCGAGATGCTAAATACACAATCAGCTGGCCTATCCCACTGCTTGTGGCGTTGTGGCTAAACTGCTGATTTTAGCATGTTAGCTCGATTAGAAATTACACCTCCAGCTCCAGTGTAGACAAAACCCATATACAGCTTTGACCACTAAAATGAGCCCATTTTCTCTTCTGTGGTCCTTGTGATGCTCCATTACATTCAAGTGCAGGAGAACATGCATTTAGGATCCGTTTGTAAAATGAAAACAATCCTTTTGCTGAATTTTGGCCAGGACCTGCAGAATTGTGCGTGCATGTGGTTGCATGCCCAGTTTTAAAATAAACCTACCACAGTTGTGTGTGAAGCCATGACAACTGTGAATGCAAATAACCAACTATTCCTCTAGCTGATTATTTGCTTGTGTAGTTTCCACTTGTGCATGCAACCATGAAAACTGTCTGCACAATTGTCTTTCTAATTGTCATTAGACGATTCTAACTCCTAGAAGGAGGAGGATTTATGTGTTGCTTCATATATCAAACTGGTGTTGGAAAAGATCACGTCAGCACACTGTCATTCATTAAGGATGGCATTTTCTAAGTGACCAAGTGATTTAGGAGCACATGCACCAATAAAGTCAATAGGGCTTTGTGCTCCTAACTCACTTGGGTGCTTTTGAAAATCCTGTCCTAAAAGCTCAGCATACATCTCATACAATACATCTCATCTCATCAAGTGCACTAAAGTAACTCTTCCAGTTTACAACTGCAGACTGGAGTTTCTCTGTTTATTCCCTGTGAGAAAACCAATTCTGGAAGAGTTGCTTATTTTAGACCCTAGAGCCTTAAGGAAGATATTTTCCCCTAATCCCAAACTAAATGATATCATACTTGGCTAGCACTGTAACCATGGTACTGAAGTTATTTATGACTCTGAAATTAATATATGCTATAGTTAGTAACAGTGGAACAGGGTTTCTCCTATACTACTGTCCAACTGCCTCTCTCCCCCAACCCCAGGCTACTCTGGAAAGCAAGACAGACTGTCTCCAGAGGGTCTTTAGTTTGCAGTAACTGAAGTAAGTTTTTGCTGATTTCCAAAACTTGGCAACACACAACTGAATATGTGCAAAGATGCATCTTCTAAACATAAGACAGTGCTTGGCCGTGTTTTTATTGATCTTCATTTTGCTGGGAGATTTGTTTGCTTTAGTTTAGATTTTTTTAAAGTGAATTTTAGTGTCCATAAATGACCCTGGGACACAGAACAAGGACTGGCAGCAGCTGGGCAAGCTTTCGTACACACTGCTCCTCTACCCTGACCTGGAGGGATCTCCTGCAGGGTGGAAAATAGATTTCAATCTTGTGTCTGGGACACTCTGCTAAAGCTGCCTACAAGGGATCCACTGGGAGTGAGGTCATCTGAGAACTGGACCAATATCTCCCAAATTGATTCCTCTGCAGAGGCACCAGGCAAGTCCAAATAGAACACAGCAAAGTGGAGAGGAGCAGAGAAAGCTGCACGATCCTAAATCCCGTTCTGGACATATGCTACTGATGGAGGTCAGGCAGCTCCCTGCTTCCACAGTGACCCTTAGAGCAGACAGCCAGGAGAACAGCTCATGCTCAGATCTGCATATTAAGGCACAGCCCATTGGCCCGAGCCACTTCACTCTGCTCCTATGGCTCTCAGCTCAGCAGTAGTAGCTCATAGGGTGTGCAGCCTTCTCCTGGGGGAGAGAACGAGGATGGGGAGTCACCACATGAGGAGGAATATCAAACCAGGGAAAGGGCAACAGCAACAACAACAGAAGGGAAAGTCAAGGAAAAAGAGAGAAGCAAAACAACATCAGAGGGAAAAACAAAAGAGAGAGAAGGAAAGGGCAGAGAAATTGGGCAGCACAAAGAAGCTATGCTGGAACACTTTGCTGGGGCACAAGGGCTGCCCACTTCCTCTGTCCTCTCCTTATGGGGCAGTTTGAGCAGTCTTAGGGGTTACCTGTAACGAAGTAGGCAAGACACCCTCTGTTCTCAAGGACAGGTTTTGGATCATGATCTGGTTGGACATAGCTGATCATTTTTCAATACCCACTCCATGTACACAGTTTCACTCGGGGGTAGCACTCTCATTTCTTTGCAGTTCCATAGCATGATAAACCTTTTAATGCCTTTCATTGTCATTTCTAAAAGCCTGTCTATAGAGCAGTAGGATTCTGCTAGCCAGAGTAAATCCCTACCCATATTTTGGGGCTTTTCAACCATGCTGGCTTTGGGCCCAGACCTACTTCCACTTGAAGTCAATAGAAAGACTCTCTGAGACTTCAGTGGGAGTTAGATCAGGCTCTCTAAAAAAACAGAACCATAAAAAGATTTTTTGAGGGGAGATATGAGGTTTATTTGTTTGTTTAATTTAGGTTTGTTTTACAGTCTGAAGATCAGTTTCCTTAACCCACAGGGCCGGATTAATCCCGTTGACTTCACAGCAATTACCCTACAGATTTATTTGGCTCATTTTGGTCTAACGTGATTGCTTTCTTTATCCTTTGGTCTTTTGGGGTTTGTTTGTTTTTCACCACAGGCTCAGGAAATAAACCATCTGATATCCTGCCAGAAAACTGCCAGAGGCGCTGTGAGACTGGAGGTGTTTCTCCCACCCCGAAAGAACATTCAGAAACTAGCAGATAACTTGGACAGAGTTCAGGTATGTCTGAGCACATACCAGCAGTTAAACTGATTTCTTTCACTATCTTATCTGTCCATTTCTAGTTTTAAAGGAGAGGAGGGCTTAGCAGGCAAGTTACTCTTGGAATGTACTCAGTAACCCATGGCCAGTTGAACTGTAGATCATAAACAGAAATAGCCAGAGGTATATACATATTATTTAACTAAGTTTAGCACCAAATAAGTTATATTGGTTAGAACAGGGAACGCGGAGTCAGGATATCTGAGTTCTGTTCTTAGCTTTGCAAATGTCTTAATATGTGACCTAGGGTAAGTCACTTAACCACTCTGTCTTGGTTTCCCCACATGCAAAATGCCTATTTCACAGCTGTCCCAGGCAGATGAACTGAATTCCATGGAACTCTCCATCTCAAAGTCTCTTGGATGAAAATGTAAAGCTTAGGTCCTGTCTGCTCTCTGTGCACTTTTCATAAGACTCAGCAGCAGGCTTTGGTTCACTGTCCTTGGCCAGAATGCTCTCCCTGATCTCCCACACAACTGTTTTTCAGTGTGCTAAGCACCACTTGTTTGCCTGGCTGCACACTCCACCCTAGGGATGGGTGCAGCTTAGGTGGGTATAAATAGTTTGTGAAACACTTTGAGATCCCTTGGGAGGCAAGATGCTATATTAATGTCACTCATGGCAATATATATAATACATTACAGTTCTGCATAAAATTAGCTATCAGACACATTAATGATAAACGATCTTTGCCCAGTTCCCAACTAATAATTGTGGCAAAAGCATTGGAAAACTGAGCAAAGTGGCTGTTTATTAAAGACCATTTCCTTTAGAGTGACAGCTAAAATACAGGCTCTTACACTGGATTTGTCTCTGATTTTCCTGCCTGCACTTCCCTCCCCCCTCTGCCAGCATTTGTAAACATGTCTTTCTGCTTTACTCCTGACTGCCTTAAGCAGATTCCTGGGATGTTAATGCCAGATACAGCAGAGGCCTTGGAGTGCTGAGAAGGGCAGACAGTCCCACAGCTGTAGCAAGATGGAACTGGATTACAGCACAGAGAGCATGTGAACATAATGGAATAGTCTGCTAGAAAAGCCCATCTCAACCTTTGCAGGCAACTGTACCAATTTATTAGGCTGGCCTTAAATATCCCAGATAGTACTTACCGCCTCTCATTCACTTGGGAGCAGCAACCTGCAGTCATAAGACTGAGTTTTTTGAAAACCCAGGCTCCCTTGCAGGCTGGAGTACACACAACTGAATGGGACATTGGTAGCATTGATGCGCTGGGGCCAAGTTCCAAAGCTCATCATTAATGCTGGGAGGGGAAACCTGGAGTAACAGACACAAAAGCATGAAGTACTGTTCAGTGCTAGAATTTGTATGTGTACCAGGGAACCACAGCCTGAGAGCATTCTGGATCATCAGTGTAACTGCTGCACAAAAACAGGAAACTGCCCCTCCCTTCGTCAGAATAGAGGAAGAGGCTGCATGCCCACATCTGTGTCAGAACTGTGTCAGTGAAACTGGGTGATGGTTCCAAGCACCAAGCAACAGGGCAGGGGTAAGAGCAAATTAGTCATTTCACCTTCACCTGAAACATGCAGCTGAAGAAGCGATAGTATTGCTGGCACAGTTTTTACAAGAGCACCATCTCTAGGAACATTTAAAACTAGCCTGGACAAAGCTTTCAAAAAATAGATTGCTAAAAGATTCCTGTACTGGCAGAGGGATGGACCACATGACCTAACACATTTTTTCCATCTCTTAATTTCCGAATGTGAAGTCCTGACCCCATTGAAGTCAACGGGAATTTTGCATTGACTTTAAAGGGGGCCACGATTTCACCCTATGATTCTATGGAATATAGGCACTTTCACTCTAGCTCAGTGGTTTGAATTCAGCTCAGGCTGGTAGCAACTGACATTAGTTGCCATCTGACAGCTGTTTAGTGATCTATAGGAAATGAGTTCCCACACACCTCTCCTCCACATTCACTCCTTCATTGGCAGTGTCAGCAGGGAAGCCTATGATTAAATCTATGTTGAGAATGAACAACTTTTGGCTAGAAATTATTCCTCCAGAAAAGGGTTGAGGCACTTTAGTGGGATAGTGAAGGGAGCATTGAATGTTGTTGTCTCAATTTGACTTTTTCTGCAGATATAGAGAGGACATCTACTGTCAAAATAATCCCTTCTAAGCGTTACATCCATTACAAACAGATAGAAATGAAGTGTCTGTATTTTTCTATTAGCTTCTCCCCCACCCCAATCTGGCATTTTTCTCACTTGCAGGTGTAACTTTTGAAATAGCATTTGATCACACATTGCTGCAGGGGACAGCCTTATGCTATTGTTCAGTCTTTCAGCGTCTTTTTGTCTTTGTTTTACAGAGGAGTAGAGTTGAAGCGATACTAGAAGATGAAAATGGTGAAATATTCATTAGAAGAACCTGAAACCTTGGAGGAGCTAGTTAGAATAAAGTACCATAGTGCCTGAACTGGGAGTGAGCCCCTAGGAGATCTACATGTTGTCTCAGCTACTGATAATTACTGTTCAATAAACCACACCAGTTTCTTCTCATGGGCATCCAAAGACGTGCAACATTTAAACTGTGATGGGCAGATCCACAGAACTTACCCAGAAACTGCTAAAGGAATGGAAGATTCAGTATGGTGGGCCAGATTCTAACTTCTCTTACACAGTTATAAATCCAGAATTACTCGATTGACTTCACACTGCTTACTCTGGTTTTACCCCAGCATTTCTGAGGTCAAAATTTGACCCAGCGGCCTTCCTCAGTAAGGTACTCACTTGATTTGTTGGAAATAGGGACCTTTTGGTGTTAAGCCAAATTGTATGGATAACAATGACTTTCAGCCTTTACGGTACATGAGTGAGAAACCTCAGTGCCATTGCCAGCCTTTTCTTGTGGTGAGTCCTTGGCCTTGTAATTTTAAAACTGTGAAGTAATGAAATGCTGCTTTCTTCTATAGTCGTGCCTGTAATGTCCTTTAGCCTGTTGCCTCCACAACTGATAGACAGCAGGACACCCCTGCATGTTTTGAGGTGTGTCAAATATCACCCTGTGAAAACCCTGCAATAAAGGTAACAATGGATGCAACAAAGGAGATGTGATTTCATTATTACTGCTATAGACTGAGATCCATCTGTGAAAAGTGACGCTACCTTCGAAAAGTCCTCATTTCAATAGAAGTGAAGGAATGAAAAGACTGCAGTTAGTAACATTTACTATCAAACAGGGATGGATTTTTTTTTTTTTAGAGAAATAAAAGTCATCAGATTGAACAAAGTGACTAAAGATGAGGAAGTGATGCAGATTTTCTTTTCATTGAAGTAGAATAAAAATCAAAGCATATTGCAATAAGTTATGTGGTAGCTGGTTTATACAACCAGGCCTTTCTGCTCCCTCCCTGTTTGTGCCAGAGAATTCCTTTTCTTGAAATTTTTGATGGGCTCCTCTCTCTCATCCCTCAGAAGACCTTCACCCCAGATAGATCCACCCCACACCAATATTTCATTTCATTGCTTCCTCCCACTGAGACCTTTGATACTCCCCTTTTCCCTCCTACATACCCACTGGGGCCATTTCACCTGTAGGGAGACACCAGCTGAAGATACCTTACTTCGAAAACCAAACCAAAAATCCCCTCGTCTGAGTGATACGACTCCCAGAGCAGCTTTCCTCTCTTCATCTGGTTGTGGGGGTCAGCAAGGTGATTCTGGGCCAGCAGGGAGCTGTTGCAGCTGGCAAAGGTTAGAGCAGCTGTGAAGTCTCTCCATATTTTGCCAGGGTTGAACTGGTCCCTATCTGCGTCAAAGATTGGAGAAGCACAAAGTTGTCTTTAAGCCACCTCCCCTGACTGGGGTCCTGCCCAAAGAACAGCTTCGCCGCACCCAAAGATCTGGCCCCTGCATTCTCTCCCCATCTCTGCAATTTCCAACTTCATTTATTCCCCATTCCCTATGTCAGTGGTCCCCAACGCGGTGCCCACGGGCGCCATGGCACCCGCGGGGGCATCTTAATGCACCCACGTCCTGGCCCCCGGGAGAGCACCCGCCAAAATGCCGCCGAATTTCAGCGGCATTTCGGCAGGGACGCCTCTCGATGACGACGCTTGTCGCCAACAAGTGATGCCATCGAGAGGCGTCGCCCCCGAATTTCGGCAGGGACACCTCTCGATGACGCTGCTTGCCGTCGACAAGTGACGTCATCGAGAGGCGTCGCTATTGAATTTCGGCAGGGACGCCTCTCGATGACGTCGCTTGTTGATGGCAAGCGGCGTCATCGAGAGGCGTCGCCGCCGAAATGCCGCCGAAATTTGGCGGCATTTTGGCAGATGCTCCACCACCGCAGTGGTCCTTCGGCTGGTGCCCGCCAGCCAAAATGGTTGGGGACCACTGCCCTATGTCATCTTGGGTCAATCACTTAAACTCTGTGCTTTGAGCACCTCCGCTGTAAAACAGTGCTAAGAACAACTACCTTTGTAAATCCCTTTGCGATCCTCAGGTGAAAGATACTGTGGATGTGCAGAGCATTAGTCACTACTGTCACTGCTGGCAATAAAACCTATTCAATTCTGAAAAGTAACACTGGAAGAAGGTTTTTGCCCTACTTCTATTTCTGACTTGCACTGACCAGTGTTACTTCTGTTTGATTTTGTTTTGCGAACAGAATGCAGTTTGGAAGCTCCCCAGCACAGAAAGCAATTCTTAGGCAAGTCACAATATATAAATAATTCTCTTGAGAACATAGCATGGGCTTGATTGTGCTACTGCTCAGCAGAGCTGATCATCTTGTTTCTGCCATGCCAAACACAGCTCTTTGGGGCCACAGCCTTACAGTCTGTTCTTAATCCCATTCCTGGCACACAATCACCAGCCCTTCCTTCTCTCTGCAACTTTTGCTATACCTATTTTTTGCAAGACTCAGAAAAGACTGGAGAAAAAAAAAATCTTGTCGGTGTTTGTAAGTATCCACTAGTCTTATTAGAGGTCCCCGGAGACAAAGCCTTTGGATACGCAAAGGCCCTCATTTAATCCTCTTTCTTCTATGGCCTATATGAGATCTGCACTCCAGAGCTCCAAACTGTGGCATTATCTATGTGTTTGAGGGCTGAGGACAATCTCTGCACCAAATTTCAGCTCTGCTCCTATGATGCTATCCTGGGAAAAGGATGGATTGTCCTGAGCCGTATGTTATCTGTGTCTGTGTTGAAAGGAGACAAAAACAGGAGATGAGGCCTGGTCAAGCCTGGGTGCAAACATCCAACACTAAGTCACATCAGACCATCAGGAAAAGGCAGACAGAAGGAATCATTTGAGTGTAAGTAAGTGTCGACCTTTCCTGGAATAACTCTGCTCCTCAGCATCCACCCAAGTAGTCGCCAGGGAGTTGCCTGGCTACATACATTTTTATCTATCTGACGGCTAAATCAGAACCCCAAATGCCCAGCATAGCACTTGGAAGCTTTCTGATACTCCCTAGCGGACACTTGATCCATAAACAAGGAATGGGTTACAAGGAGACGTACAGATAGTATCCTCCCAACAAATGGCTAGTCTGCAAAGATGCTTCCCCTGCACTGAGTGGATCTCAGACACAGAGACACGGGAGAATCTGACCCTCAATGTCTGTCTCTGAGAGCCAATCTTCCATTTAATTATTTTAACATGTTATAAAAAGCCTGTGCACACTTCTCCAGTCCTTTCTATAACTTCCACTATTGTTGCATTAACTCAAATGAGGCGCTACTATCAAAGGGACAGATCCTGAAGCCCTTATTCAATTTTTTTCTCAGGCCAAACTTCCATTGGCTTCCGTAGGAGGAAGGAGTAAGCAGACATTGTCTAAATGAGGATCTTTCCTCTCAAGGTGATAAGAGCATCCATCCCCCGCAGGGATGCACTCAGCAGGAAAAATCTTACTGGATCATCAGGGTAGGATGTGTAAATGTAAGCGGAGGGAGGGGTTTTTCAATAAATACCTTCCAGAGCAGAGCAAAAACACTCTGTGTAATTAACTGTTTAATCCTTGTGGGTGCACAACCTTGAAACAAATGGATAGCAACTTGGAGACGCCTTCTCCTTTGGCATCTCTGGTGATGGTGATATCGCAGTGCTTCTCCTGGAGATGTATCTGGAGCAACCATGCTCCAGCTTCTTTCTCCATCACACGCTGGTTTGCAGGTGATGGGGGAAAGGATTCAATAGGGAGTGGCGCCATGCAATTCAGCCTTGAGACTGGCTGAGTCTGTTCTCAGGTATTCATTGAAAGAGGCTTGCCTGCCGGTAGACATTCTGCCTGGAGTTACTGGAATTCTTTCTATATATGGAGAAGTCAAAGGTTCAGATGCTCTTTCTGTGAGCTGTTATTGTTATGATAACATGGTGTGCTTCTCTAGTATGCCTGTCTCTCAGGATCTCAAAGCATCTCAAAGGTCAGGTTCCACCCTCAGTTAAAAAAAACTGTGTGATTCTGGAGTAGCTCCAGGAACACTCCACTAAATAAGAGTGACGGAGGCCAAAATTAGACCCTGCCAGAGGCTTCACAACACTCCGGTGGGGGAGATAAGAGATTTCTTTGGATGGCAAGTCCCTCATGGGGCACAGACTGTCCCTTCTTTGATGTCTACAGAGTGCCTAGAACATTATGGCTGCAACACAAATAATAACAGGCTCACTTCCCCACCATGGAAATGCAGCTGGCTCTGGGGCCAGAATCTATAGCTGTTAACAGGAACAGCAACACTACACATCATGTACGCTTTCCTCAGATATTCCTTGAAAGCCTTTGGTTCCATTTGCCTTTTCCTAGGCAAGGTCATGGGTGTCTATGGCCCTGGCACATCTGCCTGCAAGACGGTAGAATCTACACAGTGCCACCTGCAACTCAGGCTAAGGCCATGTAATTGTGAATGTTGTTTTAATGAACATTGAAGTCTTACCAATCCTTATATATTAGAAACGGCCATCTAGCCAGCATGACTTGGAGATGCAGTGCAGAGCAGATGATAAAGCTGTAATCTCCAGTGGCATCAGGAAATCCCTCACAGGGATCACGCTCTTGGCTGATACAATGGGAGACTCGTCTAGTGGTGGAGTTGGGTGACACCTACTGGATGTACTCCGTATTACAGCCTATTACAGCCCACTGCAAACCAATCCTGGAATGAATGCGTCCCCCTCCAGACATGGTGTGGGGTGTGGATAGTGGTGGGTATTTAATTCAGTTACTGTGCAATTCCTCACCTCAACCCCCAGGTCAGCCAAATGCATTGAGAAACGTCATTGCAGGCCTATGACAGACTCACGTCTAAAAATACAGGTAACAAAACAGAGTACTTTCTTTTTTTTAGGTCTTTACACTTGATTTGGGTAAAATTAGCCACTTGAGAAGCTTTGGTTTTAGATACACTGGAGAAGATTTGTTTTTAGATCCATGAAAAGCTGAGCAGTGCAGTTGATCACTCCTTGAGTCATTAAATGCGTCTAAACTACAGTAAACTATTATAACCTGTCACCAAACCTGCTCAGGTGAGATGTCCCGCTCCTTCCTTGATTCCCTTTCAAACCCCTGGTCAGCTTAAGTATGGCTGTCCCAGAATTTACTACCAAGTGTTCGAATTGGTGCTGTACCCTTCTAAGGGTAGGAAAATGTACTTTACTCCGTTATAGTTAGGGGTGGGGAGTGGGAAATGGTTGGCAAAACATCTAAGCCGAAGCAGCTCAGGGCTCCTGGTTATTCAACGTGGCGATTGTAACTTAACAAAGATACTTTCCTTCCCCAGACTCTGTCCATGTTCAAGAAGTAGATAATAAGGACAAGCTGCTGCTATTCAAACACAATGCTCCATTGTATGGAATTTGGGACCCCATCCGACAGTCTGTATTGAGCAAGTGCTTTCCTCCTCCTCCTTTTTTTTTAAAAAGACATTTTTAAACCAAATGTTATTGTTCCTTTTACTAGTATTTCAACTGGGGGAGGGGCCCCCGTGGACAAGCTGCCCCCGGCCAAGGAACACAAACAGGACTTGCTGGGGAAATGAAAAGCCACCAAGTCCTGAAGCTCCTAAGGGAGCTTTGGACCAGACTTGTCAGAGCTTCCAGCTGAAATTAAATCCTAAAGCAAATCCAGCAACTGGGAATTGACTGGCGGGGGGATGGGGAGTGGCAGGGAACAGAGAGGCTGCCAGCTGCGTCATTGAAATGGGGGGTGCTTTGACGATTTGGAAAAGTGTGTGTTGGAAGGGCCCGATCCTGCCCCCGTTGAGGTCAAGGGGGACTTTGCGACTGATTGCAGAGTCGGGCCCTAAGGGAGCAAAGATTCCCCAGTGCAATGAGGGGTGCGAGCAAATGGGCGAAAGGTGGGCCAGGTAGATTCTGCCGGGAACACTCCATCTAAAATATCCAGAGGCCTTGTCCATGTGGGTCTGAGTGGGTAGTGCCTGCGTGGGAGCTGGGGGTCCTGTTACTCAAACGAGGGGGGATCATGTTGGGTTTTCACTGAACCAGGCCCATCCAGGCCTATTTGAAACATTCTCCTGGCACATTCTGAGTGCACCTAAAACACCCCCTTGCTCTGTGCATAGCAAATGGGTTTAAAACAATCAAAGGGACCATTTCTCCCGCTGGAGGAGGATGCAGTTTTGATGCACGTTTTTTTCCCCTCTTCTCTAGGAGTTTAATGATCCGATTTTTAGTGACACATACTCCCCATTCAACAAACAACCCTCCTGATACGGGGAAACCACTCTTCCTCCACCACCCCCCCCACCCCCGTATTTCCAGCCAATGCTGCCCCAGAGTCGTGTCCGCTGACCACAACCTTTGCACTTGCAAAACGCGCAAGGAAGGAAGGATGCGCTCTCCCACCCGGGCGGCCAATGCAAACAGAAAATGAATGCATCTCTCGCAGAGGGACCGAGGCAGCGTGGTCCAGCCGGAGGTTAGTGGCTTGCAACCCTGGAGCAGCGAGGGATGGAGGCGCCAACTTCGGGCAGAGGATGCCCCGTGTGTTGATTTTGCAGAGGAAGAGGCACTGGCGGCGGTTCAGGGACCGGTTGCAGAAGGCGCAGGAGCGGGGCTTGCCGTTGCCCCAGGCAGTGCCCGGGCGGCTGCTTTTTGACGTGAGGAAGTGCAAAAAACGGCATGCAGTTGCTTTAGGAAGTCAATCGCAGGGGCCGGGGGACGCGTGCGCAGTGCAGCCCCTGCCAGCCTCTCCAAGCTCGTCTCTCTAAGGGTGTCGATTCTGGAGCTTAAAAAAAAAGGGGGGGTGGAGGGGAACGGATGTGCCTCAGCAAAGGGAAGGAGGGCTGCGCTGCTGCGGGGGACTCGGATGCACAGATTGTGAGTACCCCCCCTCCCCTTTGCACCCTGGCTCTGCAGCCAGCCTCCCCCCACCCGCCCGGGCTGCTGCTAGAAATGTGCGAGCATTGATGCAAAAATCTTCTTGCTTCCCTTTTGTGTGAGTGGGGAGAGAGCGGGCCGGCAGCGTCTGTGCAGGAGCCGGGGAAGAGAGGGGTTTCCTCTAAGGAGAGACCACAGCACAGATGCGGGGGGGGGCGACCCCAACCTTGCAACACCCCCCCCCCTCCTCCTCCCTTGCACTGAATTGCAAATCTTCCATTCCCAGTGCATTGCTCGGGATTGTATCTCCTGGGAGAGACGCTAAATCCCACCCTCCCCCCGTTGGCTCCCAGCCTTGTATTCACTGGGCTCCCCCTGGCTGCCACCGCCCCTTTTCATTCCCCCCTCCCTCCAATAAATGCATCAAGTGCCGCTGGTAGCCTTGTAAACTGCTGCTCAGGGAGGGAGTGTGTCTGTCTCGAGGGGAGGAGAGGAATAAGCCCCGAGAGCCGCTCAGCTTCCTGGGCAGCATGCATTCCCGCTGAGCCGTTTTGCATTTGCATCCTTTCTAATGAAACCCATGTGCAATGGATTGCAACTGATTAGAGGGAGCGGGGGGGGGGTGAGGAAGGAAGATGCACATAGACGATATGGAGGGGGGTGTCACGGAATTGCGTGCCGACTAATGGGGTGGGGGAAGCCCCAGGGAGGAGGAAGAGCCTGGGGGAGGCGCTGCCCCTCCTCCCCCATGCATCTGCTGTCTGGCTGACCCAGGGATTTGCCTTGCATGTCGCGTGGCAGCGCTGTCAGCTCGCACGAGGCGGGGAGAGGCCGGGCCCCTGGCAGCTGCAGCAGGCTCTGCTGGGGGCGTGCAGCGGTTGCCTCGGGAGGAGGCTCTGCTGCCCGTCAGCCATGCAAAGCCAATGGGGTGGGGGTGGGGGGTCCCCTCCCCGCCTTGCTGTTAGGAGGATTCCCCCTGGAACAGCCCGTGGCAGCCTCAGGCAGTGCTGGGGAGGGGTGGCTCCCAGCGACCAACCTCCCCCCACCACCAACAGGTGGCCCCGAGAGTCAGGACTCCTGGGTTCCCGTCCTGCTGATTTGCTCTGTGACCTTTGTGTAAATCACATACATGCTCCGTGACTCAGTTTCCCCATGCCTCAAGCAAGGATACCTGGGGAGTGTGTGTGCTGGGCTGGGGGGAATAATACAGTGGGGCCCTGACCTTTGATTGGGGTTCTGGGCACTACAGGAGTGTAAATAATATTTAAGGAGCTGTGTGGATCTCAGATGGGTTAGAGAAGCGCAGGCTGTTGTTGTCGCTTCATCCCTTCGAGCATCACTTGCGGAGGTGCCTTGGGAACGGGCAGGTTCCTCCGGGAAGCTCTGATGTCTCGGGAAGCTTCCTCGGGCTGTTGGTTTGGCACAGAGCCAGGGCCTTTTTAAAGAAACTAAACAAAAAGTGTTCGGAGTGAGTGGGAGGGATTTCCCGGCTTGTAGGGGAGTTCATTTCCCTCTCCGAATACAAGGCAGCCAGCCCTCTCGGAATGATTCTTAATCACCATCGAATGTGTGAAGAGCCGGGTGCTGCTGCGTTCTGCCTTGGGAGTGTGGTGCACCAAATAGCAGGTATTTCCAGGCTGTTTTCCTGGGGGCGGATGCAGCTTCAGATTTCCCTACACGGCCTTTGGCCCACCCGCCCTCCCTGCAAATGACCGGAGCTGCATGCTAATAAAAGAGTGCATTGCTGTGCAGTAACCGACCCAACTCCTTGTTACTATAAGAGGCAGTGACCCGGGTGGTCACCGTAATACAGTTCAGGAAGGGCCTGGCTGTTTCCATATTATGGCACCAAAGCAGGCCTGGCGAGGGCGGGAGTGAAAAAGATAACGGAGTCGTCACTTACAATAAGGCCTATCACTGGTACGGGGCGATCTGCGCCGCTCTCCCCTCCTGGCCTCTGAGGGCACCCCCCTGGGTATAAGCCCTCGTGTCTTTGCCTGTCCTGGGCTGCAGCTGCACCATTCTCCCATGCTGAGACCAAGCCTGGGCTAGGGTCCTCTGCGTATCAGTTGTACTTGCCCAGCAGATCCACCTGAGTTTGGGTCCCAGGGGTTCTTTCCTGTGGGAGTCTGTGACCAGTGGTATTCAGTGACCAGAACAGCCTTCTTAATACCCAAGTGGGGTTTGTTTTGACAACAGGAACAAAGCATTTAGAGAAACAGGATTTTGATCCAACATGTGGTCTACACCCAGATGTCGTACCAGGAGGTGTACTGTCCCTGATGGCAGCCTACACAGGCCTAATTTCTTCAGACTCCCCCCACACCCCCGCACCAGTGGCCTGAACAACTCTTGAGAGAAACCCATTTTAAACTGCCAGTATTCGGTTCGTTTGCATTTCCGGGCTTGGGCCCTTCGGGACAAAACTAGTTTTGCAGGTTGGCTGGGAAGGGGTTAAAATCTTCAAAGCTGAAAGTCTGGGCCTGTTCCTTCACTTTCAGATGTTTGCTGAGGAGCGCTGATCTTGAGTCATTCTCTTCCTTCCTGCTTGTTTTTCCTATTAAACTAAACCAATGTGTGAGTGTCCACATGCCAATAACCAGGTCAACATACACTATTCATAAATTGTTACAGAGCAGCTCCAGAGCTGTCACAAGGCCTATGAAGAGGAAAGTGAGAGGCAATGCAGTTTATTGTTCCCTTTGCACTCAGTTTCTCCAGGGATTCAGGGCATCTTTCCACCCTGCTGTAACCCTGTATGCTCCAGAGTTTACTCCTGCTCCACGAGGCTTCCTTTCACTTGCTCCGTTCCTTACTTGGCTTTGCATAGGCACTTGCATTCTTAGAGCTGTTTACAGGAAGTATTTTAAAGCGAGTGATTTAGATACTACAGTAAATAATTTTTTTTTAAATGTTGGATGGTACCAGTAATTACTGAGAAGCAGGGTGAGGAAGAGGATAAACCGGGGTGGGAATCCCCCAAACATTTCATGGTGGTGTAAAATTGGAAGCCGGGTTGTGCACCAAGTAACTTTATAGGAATTCTAGCAAGCGTTCAGGAGTTATTGGTGGCCAGTTACCAGGAAACTTGAAGTGTGAAATATCTTAACCACCTACCTGCCCAGGATAATTATAACTGTCATCACCCCACCATTGCCAAAGACTTCTTAAAAATTCTGATCTGCAGAGTATCCTCTTTAAGATCAAACTGCATTCAGAATTGTAACCATTATGAACGATACCAGGGCCCCTCCTAGTTCTAGATATGTTCTTAAATTATTCGTCGCAGCCAATCAAATGATTTTCCTGATTGCTTAGTGCTCTCCATCGCGGTTTTGTCACTGCTTTGTATTTCGTTCCAGTCCATTCTGCTTCTGCCTTTTCTCTTTTGAGTGGCAACAGAAGTGTTTTTTTCTGCTCATTTTTGTCAGTTCTTTCTTAATTCTTTAAATCCAAGCCAGGCGGGCCCTGGGGAGTTCTTGTGTTTTTGCTAGGGCTCAGTACCAGCATTGGGTGTCACTAGAAACCAGGGCTGCAGAGTGTTTAATTAAATCCAAAGTTCCTAGAGGCGTCATGCCATGGGTTCACGCTGGTAGCTGCTGCATTCTGAAGAGTCTAGTACACAAATCGCTGGCACAATGCTCCACTAGCAATAAGTAATGAGGCAGAGTTGTAGGAAAGAGATCTTTACTGAGCATGCAGAGAGGACACTGTTATATGCTGAGTCTCTGGAGTTTGGGAGCTAGCTGTCTGGGCTCAGTATGTGTTACTGAGCTCCTGGAGGACACCGGGGTAGGTTCCTCCAGACACCTGACCTTCTTTCTCCAGTTGTGTTCAACATACTACATGCCGTATGACTTTTTTTTTCCCCCCATTCCGAAATTTTCACACTTCTGGGAAGGTGGCTGTAAAAACATAGGGAAATTATGATACGTCACTAGTTTTTGTGGACAAAGCAGTTTTAACGTTCAGGGCCCATTTCTCCTTGAAACTGGTACTGACATACTATGAAAACGACATGAAAGTGGGACTAATTGCCAGTTAAGAATGAAAAGCAACAATTCTGAACATTTCAAATTCACTGTGAATAACATGCATTTCTGCTATGCCATCTTATTGAATCATAGGGCTGGAAGGGACCTCGAGAGGTCATCAAGACCAGTGGTTCTCAAAGCCGGTCCACCGCTTGTTCAGGAAAAGCCCCTGGTGGGCCGGGCTAGTTTGTTTACCTGCCGCGTCCACAGGATCGGCCAATCGCGGCTCCCACTGGCCACGGTTCGCCACTCCAGGCCAATGGGGGCGGCGGGAAGCAGCAGCCAGCACATCCCTCGGCCTGCGCCACTTCCTGCAGCCCCCAATGGCCTGGGACGGCAAACCGCAGCCAGTGGGAGCTGCGATCGGCCGAACCTGCGGACGCGGCAGGTAAACAAACCGGCCCGGCCCGCCAGAGAGCTTACCCTGGCGAGCCGTGTGCCAAAGGTTGCAGATCCCTGATCTAGACCATCCCAGTCATGTTTGTCTAACCTCTTAAAAATCTCCAGTGATGGATATTCCACAACCTCTCTAGGCATTTTATTCCAGTGCTTAACCACCCTGACAGTTAGGAAGTTTTTCCTGCTGTCCAACCCAAACCTCCCTTGCTGCAATTTAAGCCCATTACTTCTTGTCCTATCCTCAGAGGTTAAGAACAATTTTTCTTGCTCCTTCTTGTAACCACCTTTTATGTACTTGAAAACTGTTCTCATGTCCCCCCCCTCAGTCTTCTCTTTTCCAGACTAAAGGGAAAATGCCCTGACCCTGCAAAGACTTATACATACACGTAACCTTTTTGCATGTGAGTAATCCCATTGAAATCAATTATGCATGCACTTAAATTTTGCAAGGTCAGGGCATTAATGTGGAAGCCAAACATGCTCATGCCACTCCTAAAGTTGCTAGCGAGTTAGCTGGTGTTATCAAATGTATCTAGCGATACTACGTCAGGTTCAGTAGTATGTGGTCAAATGGGACTGGGGATAAAACTATACTTATGAAAAATGTTTGGTAATTAAAACGCTCCGCGGCTTGCAGTTAATAAAAAGTCGTCTCTGAATTTGGGCTCAGTGAGCTATCTTTCTCGATCCCCATGGAGTGATGGGAGATAGATCTTTTCTCCTCTTGTGTTCAGCTCATTGGTTCCCCTCTTCCTCCTGCTTCAGGAAAGAGAGGTAGAAACACATCAAATGTGGTAGGGGGATTTCGCGTCCTCCCGGCTGTATACAGAAAAGAAGGCCTTATTGTTCGATGGATTGTTTGTTTGTGTAGCTGCGAAACACAAATCTGGCTCAGGAAGAGGCATCTTCCTCCACAGGTGTGTCTGGGAAAGGCCAAGCAGAACTGCGATCCTACTGATACTGGGAATGTTTTAAGCCTTTCCAAAGCTTGTTTTCCATTTCTTAGGTGCTTTCTTCCTCCCCCAATCTCTGCAGGAGCTGCCTCCAACTTCTGGGCTTGTATGGTGCGGACGCTTCACAGCTGGACTGTTATTTCAGTGGAACACTGACTCTGCCCCTGTCTAAGGGTTATGGGCATTCCGGAGAGTGAAACCTTCTCGCTCGGCGTGATTGGCTCATAGTAAACGAGTCCTGTCATGGTTACCGACAGTAATGGGTTTAGCCCTAAATTGCAGGGAACTGAGTCCTCACCTGCCCCTGCCAAGCCTGTGCCTTTGGACATTTTGTGAAATCAAAGGATTTAGCTTGAATAAAAAATGTTATTAGGACACACAGAAGTGAAAAAAGGGGTTTCCTGACCTTGGGAAACTGCGTATTGGGGGGTTGGGTTATATAACAACTTGCCCGTCCAATTCTCCAGCCATCCTCAGACAAGAGTTTGAGAGGTGTGGTTTGACCCTTGGAAGATGCTTCGTTAACATACCACGGGCTTTTGTGTGTTTTTAAAAGTTTTTCGCATAGACTATGTCATGCAAAATTTTAAATACAAAGTTTTCTCCTTTTCAACAGTGCTGGAAGTTTGCCATGCTGGTACTATATTGTGAGTGGGAAGTCAAAGAACGAGACTCCCTTCTTGCTGGGTGGGGCTGCAAAATCCATGTTAATGATGAGAGCTCTGAGGAAAGAAAAGCAGCTGGCAGGTTTGTGTTAGCGAGGCTGGGGTAGACAGCCTACTCTGTGGGAGCTGAGCCTTGCTGTTAACGTGGTGTATCAGAAGGGAAGTCAGACAGCCAACAAGAAGGGTTTCTTTTCTCCTTCTCTGTCTCATGCACAGACACGAGACTGACTAGTTCTTGAACAGTTTCCTCCAGCAGAAAGCAAATGTCCATTAAAGTGCAGAGAAGAGCTGACGGGTATGTAGCCCCCAACATACAGCGTTCACTAGCAAGGAAAGCTTGAAGCTAGTTGTCCGAAAAAGAACTCGGTGATACGGACGCAGCTTCCAAGGCAGAGAACTTTCTTTTGCTTGCTGTGAGAGTGACTTCAGTGCTAGCGAGAGGTATTTTAGTGACAGTCCTGGAAACTGAACTCCTCTATCCTCAGAACTGGTGCAGCCCGGGCGGTGTCAGCTCCTCAAGACCTCTCTGCCAGCCGGCCTCCAGCCTGACCTAGCCCCTCTCAGTTCTTCGTGAAGAGCCCTTCGCAGTCTGTCAAATCCTGGGCCTCTACTGAGACTGCCAGCAAGGGCTGCAACTGTAGTAGTGTGAACCCCTGTCCCCTGGGAACGTGGGCTGAGACCCGTGCAGCACAGAGCACAGCTCGTTGTGTTGACTGTTAGTGAGACTGATGCCATTTTCCCCCGTCGTCTCGCCCAGGCCTGTAGCAAGTAGCGACTTCCAGACGTTATGGACGCGAGGTGGAGCGAGACAGATGACGCCCAGAGTCGAAAGCTCTCTGTGCCATTAATCACCCATCCCCCGAGTCATACACTTGCACATTTGCAAATGATTCAAGATCGGGAGAGGGAGTGGCCAGAGGCCATTTCTCACCCACCTGCACTGCTTTTTCATCGCCTTCGGGTAGACTTTTGAGCGACGCAACTGGCGCGACATTCCTCTTCTGGAGGCTGCTGCCTTTGTAGTACTCCCAACTCCTTGGCAGCAGTTAAACCACGGTGCCTCTTCCCTTTACAGTACCAGCATTTTATCCCCAGTGTCGTGTCTGACGACCTGCCTAGCTCAGAGGTACGAGCGGAGGGCAGGGTCCTCAGTTACCCGTGGGTATGTGTTTGCGGGCTAAGCAGGAGGAGGCAGAGATGTTCCCGCTCGCTCTCAGTACTTGGGAGGGGCTCAGAAACCTTGGTGATATGGGGGGCATGTGATCAGTCTGGATAGATGGTCTTGTGTGGAGAGCCTGGCACCATAAACCATGAGGAAGAATGGTCTTGTTGTCTCCTGGCTCTGCCACAGCTCCTGTGGGAGTATGGGCAAGTCACCCGGTCTCTGTACCTTGGTTTCCTCACCTGTAAAACGTGGATAATGCTTCCCTACCTCCTGTGCTCTGGTAATGGGCACCCCCCATACGTGTCTAGGTAGAAAATGAACGAGGATAGAGATAGAGGAGGGAGCTGGGTGTTGGGTTCATTTGCTCGCTGTCTTATTGGTTTCTAGGGGTTGTGGTTCGCAGGAGGTTAACTCTCACATCCTCATGACATCTGTGTGTTAAACTCCTGTGTGCAGCCTTCAGAGAACCAAGAGACTCCCCCATAGCAAATAACTCATGAAGCCAGTTGAGCTTTTCTTTCTAGGAACATAGCAATTGCTGGGCTGGATCAGACCCAAGTTCTGGCTTGCTCAGTGTCCTGTCTCTGACAGTGGCTAGCACCCGCTGCTTCAGAGGAAGAAGCCTTGCAGATGAGATGAACCTAGGAGATAATCTTCCTCTGAACTCTCAGGAGCTTGAAGTTTATTTATGCCCTGAGTGTGGGGTTTTATAGAACTTCCAAAACTCTTATTTGTTTCATTAATATTTGCTATGAACGCTGGATACTCTTGCTATGCGTATACATGTCTAGTCTTTTCCTGAAATCTGCTGAGCTCTTGGCCTCAGACAACTTGTGGCAGTGAGTTCCACAGGCTAATTTTGTGTTGTTTGGGAAACTGTCTCCTTTTATCAGTTATGAACTTGCCACCTTGTAATGAACAATCTACCTTCTCTAAACCATTCGTTACATTGTGATTGGACTGATTATAATTGAGAACTAGTGTGTTTTTTTTCTGGTATGCATTCTGACACAAGTTCAATTCACTTTTGCTTGTATTCACTTAAAACTTGTTCTGTCTGTGAACGTTCCTAATTTTTTGTTTGCTAGAAAATGCACAGATAGTAATCACAAGAGGAAAAAGTGTGGTATGCGGGGGACTAGTGAGCTGGGCATTAATTGAGAACAAGATTTGGGATGGAGGATGGCCGAACAGTCAGTTGCCGAACAGTCAGTTGCTCTATTTAAAACTTGACCTCCCTTGTAGAGAGAGCTTTTTCTCCAGCCGGCGTTCAAAGCTTTTTATGAGATTTGATTCCTTCTCCGTTGCAAGGAGTTTGGGGTTGCCACCTGGTCCATTATTTTGTTTTGTTTTGTTTTTTTCAAACCGGCTCAGCGGTTTGCTTAGGTTTTTGTTTTGTTTTGTTATCAGAAGGCCTTTTAAATGCTAAACAGACCCAAGTGTTTTTAACTAGGTACTCCTCCGTATGATTAAACATGGAGGATGCTTTCCTGGATGTTTACAAAAAGTTTCCAGAACAGCTCCCATGTGTTAGTCAAAGTGAATGTAACTAGAATTTTCCATGGAAAGCACCATGTCAGCAAAGGAGGCAGCATTTAATAACACGTCGCACGGCAGTGTACAAAGAGTGGCCACCTATCAGTTCTTCTTCCCTCCCACCCATGGCTCCAACTTCTTACAAGAGGAGAAGTGGCATAAGATTGCTTCCCCCACCTTCAGTTCTGCAGATGGGGGTGTTGCGTGGTGCTCGAAGGGTTCTTATTTCATCCTGGCCCTTGGGAGTTGGACTGATACCTGCGTGTGCTGTGATAGTGAAGGGGTGCTGGTGCCGTGATTGGTGAGTGTAGCAGTGACTCTCATCCAGGCCCTTGAGTTAATTGAGAGAGGTACTAGCATAGGCCGCGCGTTTCCGACTGTGTGTGAGAGAAGGAAAGGCCATTTGGCCGGCTTGGGGTTCCTTTTGAAGGGGTGGTCCTTGTCCTGATGAAAGGGAAACACTCTGAGCCTCATCTCCTGAGATGAAGTCTTGAGGCTGAGAGGCATTGCAGGTGCCTTTGCTTTTTCAGCATATGGGTCCAGGTCTTACCCTTCTGCTACACCTCTGCACTCCCTTTGTAGGCTGGAGGGCAGGTCCTCGGAGTCTGCAGACATGGCCAGGTGTAAACTGAGGCCAGAATTCCACCCAGGATAGTGACTGTTGCTAGTGCTGCCAGGACCCTGATGGGGAAGAGACACAGAAGGGAGTGTTTTTTATCATTGAACCGACCTAGCACATTCCCAGAGGCAGGGCGGATGCTAACTGCTATGGAAACTCTCACTTCGTCTTGCAATGGTGGTGTTGCAAGGGCGGCTGGATGCTGCAGTGGCTCATAGGGAGTATTTTGTGTAGTTTATTTCCATAAGAGAGAGAGTTGGATTCGCTTAACACCACCAGTGAATTGAAAGGCAGCCTCTAAGTGGAGAGCAATAGAGAATAAAACCAAATGCTGGAAATTGGACCTATTGATTCAGGTTCAGCAAGGTTCTCTGGAACACGGGTATAGTATTAGGCTCTTGCGAATCTGGTGCTAACCACAGCCCTTTAACAGAGTAGCTGATGTCTCCTGGGAAAGATTGCTGTGGAGTCCAGAGCCATTATGCCTGCGCAGGGCCCTGTGTATCTTCTGTGCTTTGCTTCGCTTGTTCCTAGTTATGAAGAATTAGTTAATCAGTTTTGGCTGCTCAGAGTTATAATCCCCTTGTTTCCGACATTGCTGCTGCTTTCTATGGAGGTCACAATGATGGCAAAAGCAGGTGGGGAATGAAGAGATGAACTACTTCTCTTCACCATTCCTATTTGTATGCATCTCCCCTGAGCAGCACATGCTGATAGAAGAGAAAAAAACAAAAATAATCGGCATCTTCCCGCAGGAATAAAATCTCCTCCATTTTTCTTTCTACCCCACCTACGTGGAACCATAGACATGCAGGGCTGGAAGGGACCTTGAGAGGCCATCTAATTCAGCCTCTAGTGCGGAGGCAGGACCAAGTAAATCTAGACCAGGGGTCGGCAACCTTTCGGAAGTGCCGTGCCGAGTCTTCATTTAGTCACTCTAATTTAGGGTTTCATGTGCCAGTCATACATTTTAACGTTTTTAGGTCTCTTTCTATAAGGCTATAATATATAACTAAACTATTGTTGTATGTAAAGTAACTAAAGTTTTTAAAATATTTAAGAAGCTTCATTTAAAATTAAATTAAAATGCAGAGCCCCCCGGACCGGTGGCCAGGACCCGGGCAGTGTGAGTGCCACTGAAAATCACCTTGCGTGCTGCCTTCGGCACCTGTGCCATACGTTGCCTACCCCTGGGCTAGACCATCCCTGACCGGTGTTTGTCCAACCTGTTCTTAAAAACCAATAATGAGGATTCCACAACCTCCCTTGGAAGCCAATTCCAAAGCTGACCTGTCCTTATAGACAGAAAAATTTTCACCATATCTAATCTAAATCTTCCATGCTTCAGATTAAGCCCATTGCTTCTTGTCCTACCTTCAGCAGACATGGAGAACAATTGGTTCTCTTTATAACAGTTCTTAACATATTTTAAAACTGTTTGGGGTCCCTCCTCAGTCATCTTTTCTCAAGACTGAACTTGCTCAGTTTTTAAAACCTTTCTCATAGGTCAGGCTTTCCAAACCTTTTATCATTTTTGTAACTCTCCTCTGGATTCTCCCAAGTTTGTTCAGTATTGGACACAGGACTCTGGTAGAGGTCTCACCAGTAGAGCAGGACATTTACCTCCCGTGTCTGACATACGACACTCTTGGTAACACACCCCAGGACAATATTCGCCATCTGTATTCCTGAACTGTTTGTACATCTGTGAGCTATCAGCATAAGATAACTGTAAATAACCCATTTAGCCTGCATCTTTCTTGGAAGTTTCCAAGCATCTCTTGCTTCTGGAGAGAGTTTGGCTTGACCTTTCCTCCCCAACCTCAGCTGCCCCCTGAGCCTTTCTTTTAACAGTCAGGGAAACCCTCTCCTAGAGAGACTTCCCCTGTCTGACAACATAGGGGAGAGCGCTGATGCCTGCAGCAACAATACACCTCGTGGAGTAAGAGGGCACCTGGGAAAAACCGGTCTGTCAGTTCTCCCTCTGACTTCCCCCGCTGAAAACCGAGCATGTGCAGTGATTAGGAAACGCGGGCTCAGGGAATAACGATGGGTGCTGGCAGGTGAAAATATCAGTGACAAAAGAGCTCCTGTGCCAGGCTGTGGTAGCTTGAAGCTAAGCAGATAGCTTTAACCATATGTATTAGGAGCTGAGGGGGGAGATTTTATTTGGTTATTGTGTGTATTACCATAGCACCTAGGGAGCCCCATTTGTGAACCAGAACCCCATTGTGTGAGGTCCTGTACAAACACAGAACCAAACGACAGTCTGCAGCCCAAAGAGCTGACAATCAAAGTTCTGGTTCTCGTTGTTCTGGAGAGAATAATGGGATGGTCTTGTTTAATTAGAGATTTGGGGCAGTGTTCTTCAGCTAAGTTTTAAGAGTTCCCGTTTGTCTGCTGTTGGAATGTGTTTGTTTGTTTTCATTTCAGCCTATTAAATGAAATTTCCCCATGCTTGGACACAGTCACTGATTGCATGCCTTAGCGGTGCCCCTCTGTGATGGGTTGTCCCACCTGGGGTGCGGTCTGGGAGCCGTGAGAAACCGCTGTGCCCCTCTAAGACACACAACTGGGTTGGGGACGCAGCCAGCCTCACACAGTGGTGTGTCCTAGAGAGAGACAGCAGTTCCCACGGCTCCCACACTGCACCCCAGGGTGTGACAACCCGTCACACCTGCCTTTCGGGCCCCTATGTTCTTCATGCATTTCGTGTCCCCTTGCTTTCATTGCTGAGAATTCCTTGCCGCAGCAGTGAAGAGTCATGGCAGTGAGGCTGCAGAAAGAGTCACCTACGCAAATCCCGCAGCTTTTCCAGCTCCCTGCAGGATTAATTTATTGCGTGGCCGCCAGGGTGGGTGTGTCACACACTGGCCATGCTTGGGCTATAGCAGGCTGAGGAGTGTAGTCATCAGAGACACACTGGGCGAGGGAGCTTTGTCACCTCAGGCTAATCCCGTTCCCTGCACTGCCCAAGGATGGGGCATACAAGTTACATTTTATATATTGCTGCCTTCTGCGTGAAGCAAGTGGTGCCGGAGGCTGGGCCGCCTAACGGAACCCCTGGAATGCACCTGTAAATCCGATTAAAATACATTAAAACCCACACAACCCCTCTGTGTTTGGGGTCAGTGCTTTGCATCTCTGCCACCTCCTGCTGACAGCTGGTGGAGAAAGTGCACTTGACTCCCCTTGTGAGGGGAGGGAGCGCCTCTTTGCTCAACAGCGACCCCTCTGGCTGATCAAGGTAGGGAAGACAGGCTTCCACCCACTACGACAGGAGTTCTCAAACTGGGGGTCGGGATGTCTCAGGGGGTCGCGGGGTTATTACATGGGGAAGGTCGCGAGCTGACAGCCTCCACCCGAAACCCCGCTTTGCCTCCAGCATTTATAATGGTGTTAAATATATAAAAAAGTGGAGGGCGGGGAAGGGGATCCCATTACGGAAGCCTCTGAGAGCATGGACAGGCTTTAATACAACTGAATGGGTTTAAACCAGAGTCCCTGAAGAAACGATCGCATCCCCTAACGCGTCCGGAGAAGGGGGAATTGCTCTACTGTTTCAATAACACACAGCATCATTTGCTAACCTGCTTTGCAAGCTGCTTGGAGCACGTGTTCCAAGCAGCATGCAGGGCTGAATTCTGCTGTCTGGCCCATGGCACTGACATATTGGGTGTATTCCATGTTTCTTCCTCATGGAGAGCACCCAGCGGTGACGGCTGGGAATTCTGCCCCTTGGAGAGGGGCCGCGTGGCTCTGAGAACAGTGTTATCCTCGCTAGGTACTGGAACTGTTGTATAAGGCGCTCCCTCCGGAGCGGGCGCTCACTGCGTGTGGTTCTGAATTTGCGCTGTCCTCCTTGGAGGAGGAATTAGGGTTCCCGGAGGCTCTTCATTAAGTGTTTTTCATCGTTGTGTGACTTCCTTCTGAAGGGCCAGACTGGTGCTGTTTTGTGCATGTTTAAAAAACAAAAGAACCTCTTAGAATTAATAAGAGCAGGCCCCTGTTCAAAGCCCCTTGCCCCTCCCCAACCTATAGTTAGACCGGAAAGGACCATTAGGTCATCTCGTCTGACTTCCTGCAGAACACAGGCCATAGAATTTCTTCCAGTTGTTCCTGTCTTGAGCCCAGTAACGAGTGTTTGACTAAAGCGTATCTTCGAGAAAGGCATCCAGTGTTGATATGAAGACTTCAGGTATGCTCTCTCGGGTGCTTCAAATCCTGGGTTAGACTGGATGAGAAACTGCTTCAATTGGCAAAAGCGTCTAAAGGAGTTGGGCCCTCAAACACCCCTTAGCAATTCAATGAGAATCAGGTGCCTCAACCCCTTAGGTTCCTTTGACTATCCTGGCTGAGACAACCAGCACATTTTCCAAGGAAATAATCACCAAAAAGGGACGCAGCCCCACAGAAATGTTTAAAGAAAGAAAATGAATGTTGCTTATCTCAGAGAGAGTGCAAGCCCACTGTTATTCCGGCAAAAAAAACTTGATCAAACTTGCTTACTTGAATAACAGCAGCTTAGCCAAAATGTCAGTGGTTTCTGGCATTCTTGCCTGATGTCAGCGTTTCTCAATTGCATGTGGGGGTTGCTTTTCCAAACGTTCATATGGGTTGAGTCTCCCTCTCACTGGTGGCTCATTTCCTTGGAAGGTGCACTTAGTCACCTTCTTGTCTTTAACTCGGAGTTCAAATGACAAAAATCGGTTTTAATGATTTGTTCCCCCTCCTGGTTGTTGGGGGCAGAGGGTGTATTTAAAGTGGCAATGTCAGATCCATTTCTTGCCTCGAATAATAATTGTAACCAACGTTGAGAATGTTGTAATTGGCAATGCGTGTCTGGGTCCACCCCCAAAATATTAATTCCAGGACTGGAAGAATTGAATAAAAACATGGGTCTCCTTGATTTTTTCAAAGCGATGCCCAGGATTTAACTACTGGATAATTCTGATTGATTTCTTAAGGTCTAGATCAGTGGTTCTCTAACTAGGGCCGCCGCTTGTTCAGGGAAAACCCCTGGCGGGCCTGGCCAGGCAGGTTCAGCCGATCGCGGCTCCCACTGGCTGCGGTTCGCTGTTCCAGGCCAATGGGAGCTGCTGGAAGCAGCGGCCAGTACGTCCCTCGGCCCCCACTGCTTCCTGCGGCCCCCATTGGCCTGGAGCGGCGAACCGCAGCCAGTGGGAGCCGCGATCGGCCGAACCTGCGGACGAGGCAGGTAAACAAACCAGCCCAGCCGCCAGGGGCTTTCCCTGAACAAGCGGCGGCCCTAGTTTGAGAACCACTGCTCTAGATCCTATAGCAAATGACATCCCACATTTCCAGTCTGTGCACAGTACATGCAATAACTTTATATGGGTATTAAATTGTTCAACTTGATCATTCCTGGATTGAAGTAAAACCCTGAGGTGAAATAGGAAGTGCGGTTCAATGACAGTATACAGCGTCTCTGGGTCTCAAAGCCTGCACCTGTACTGTTTGAGCTAAAAGACAAGTTCAGCCTCTCTTGGGGGATGGAGTGATTTGAAGGAGCAGGGTTATTTGTGGCTAGCTTGCATGTTGCTTTAGCTTTCACTAGCTTTCTCCTAACTGGATCCACATTTATCTTGGGCATCCTGTTTTTTCAGTTTTTCTCCTTGCTCTCTCTTTCTGTGGACCACTGTGGGGGTAGATGGTGCCATGCCTTTGAAAGAGGGTTCAAGTATTCCTTCGATTCAGGTGTAAGCAGATGCTAAACAAATAATTATTGATTGTTAGACATCTTTTATGGCGCATCAACGATTGTTTAATAGCTGCCTGTGTATCATAGTAGTATTAATCCTCCTATACATATGCTCTTTAACCTCCACTACTGGTCTTTTAAAATTTTCAGTTAGGGTTGGTTATTGTGTGTGCTGCTTTTATTCTACTTAATAATTACTTATGTTTTTATGGAAGTGTAAGGCTATGGCAAGGCGCTGTAACAGCCATGTATGGATTGCATCGTTAGACTGCAGGGCGTTTGTCTAAAGAATGCTTAACAAACTGCAACTCCCTGATGAGATTCCCAGTAGATATGTGTAGGGAAGTGAATTTATAACATAACCTACTTCTTTGGGCCACTGTTTTAACTTCACATCTGTGCCCTGAGTTGGCTGGAGCTCATCAAACTCTAGGGATGTCACAGCTTTCTGGATAGTGTTAAGCAGAGGGATCAAAATACCTTTGGGGACCTGTGCAGTTAATAAATACAGCTCTACCCGGTCGTGGGGAGCCCGAAATCCCTACCGCGTTATAGCTGAAACCTGTTATATCGGGGCTCTGGCAGTGATTTAAAGAGCTCTGGGCTCCAGCCGCTGCAGGGAGCCCCAGGCCCTTTAAATTGCCGGTGGAGCCCCGCTGCTGCAGCCCCGGGTAGCAGCGGCAGGGCTCCAGCGGGATTTAAAGGGCCCGGGGCTCCCCACAGCAGCCGGAGCCCCGGAGCCTTTAAAGTGTTGCCGGAGCCCCACTGCTACCGCGCTATACACGAACCCGTGTTATATCGGATAGCGTTATAGCGGGGTAGAGTGTATATAACCTAATATGTGGGTACCGCGTAGAATTTCACAGCTGCTGAGGAAACCCAACAGGTCCCTAGAGGAAAACAAATTCCGCAGTGCTGAGACATGTTTATGGCTGAGACCTTTCAGCTAAGACAGATCTTTTGATTTGGAAGTTCTGTACGCCTCCTCTTGTTTGATCAGTCTCTGCTGGTTCAGGGGACAGGATCGCTCTGAAATTTGCCACCCCAGCTGAAACAGTTTTGCAAGACATTAGGCACACTTGTAGCTTTTCACCCCTTACAAGAGTCTGCTAGATTTTAAAGATAGCCATTCCCTTTCCTGGCCTGCTACCCTGAGAAGTTTGGTGCTTCTGTTCTGTTGCTACTGTAGCTAAAAAGGGCTCAGATACTTTGCATTTTATATAACCCTGTATGGCTGTGGACAGATTTAGGACAAGGCAGTCGATTACAACGTGTTCCCCTCCCCCCCTCCCCAGTGTTGCTCATACAGAGGTACAGTTCCATGCTGATTCTTCACAAGCTGTTTTTACAAGTTGCTGATGAGCAGACTGCAGCTAATTCTGTTCCTTTTTATTCTGAAGGAGTTCAAAGAGGGATGAGTAAAACATGCTACTAAATTCCCACCACGCCAGTGGCTACAAAATATATTTGGGGCACCTCCTGAGCTGGGGTAGATTGTCACGGCTCTGTTAAAGTCAATTGAGCTGTGGCAATTTACACTAGCTGAGAATCTGCCCCCTTATGTGGTTTGACATATACTTCGTTATCCTGTGCTTTCAATCAGCGTAGGTGGAATCTCTGGCAAAGTTGCTACAGATGAGGGTGAGAGATGGGTTTTGCCCTCCCATCAGAACACAAGCTGTGCAAATCGGTTCCAAGGTTTTAGCCTAGTGTGGGATCTGGGGTGAAGCCCCCCCCAGGTAGGTATATCTGCTTTGCAGCACTCTGCGTGGTGGAGCTATGAGCATATGGAAGAGAGTTGTCATGCTGTACTATCCTCACACAGAGACTGTGCTAGCGAAGGGTTAACAGAGGCCAGGTTAGGGTTAGTGCGTTGGACTGTTCCCACAGCCATATGCCCTCTACAAATCCAGCCAGTGAAAATGGCTGAGATCCCTGTAGCAATCTGATCGTTATCAGCAGACCAATGTAGACATTTGGGTTGGGAAAGATCGATCCGATGATAGAGCGCTCTCCCATCCCCGCCCCCCGCAGGATGAGGGTTCCAAATGGTGAACAGCTGGAAGGAAGAAGCATTTCTCTCTCCTGTTTAAAATCCCGCCATTGGCTGTTGAGCTACATCATTGATAAAGAGACACCTGAGTAGGAAGAGAAGAGCTTTTAACAGCCCTGCTGGGCTCTGGCTGCTACCAGCGCAAAGGAGAGGGCTGGTTTTCCAGCAGGCAGGTAAACCGGCAGCCGTTGTACACCCAACCCCAGGGAGCCCATGTGTGTCTCTCTCCTCTCCATAGGTTTTGTTGGTTTTAACACAGATCTGGTTGCCGAGTCTCTGGGTTCATATTCCTCCCGGATCCAGCCATCCCTGTGGTTTTTGTGCTGAGGAAGAGGCCTGGAGCAGTTCTTACAGCTGCCTACTCACAGAATGAGTCTGCAGTTGAGTCCTGCAGGTTGCCCCAGCCCATGGTGTTCCCTGCTGCCATCTCTCGATTTCTCGTCTTCCATTGTGCTGAAGCCTTGATCCAACAATGAGCAGGAACACAAGTCAGTAAGAACTAAACCCGGGGAGAAATCTGTGCTGCAAATTGAAAATCTGATGTAGAGACGGCAGCCACTGAAGAAGTGGAGCTGCGAGTCATGCTGCCAGGTCTGGGGAATGACTAGGGCTAGTGAGGGGATGGTCATTGAAGGTGCAAAAGGTCGCTACCTGCTTCAGCCAGGGCAGAATACTGCAAACTCAGTCACCTGGCTAGAATCACTGAACAAGTAGGAAATGTCTTGGCCTTCTAGGTGAACTAAAAGCCAGGAAGGTGTTTAGACAGGTGGAAGGAAGGGGAACAAATAACTTGCAACATGTAACCTCTTGGACAGACTGTTGAGCATCAGTCTCCACTGCCTTGCAATGTGGTTAGTCGCTTAAACCTGTGCAAAGCAGGTGTTGAACATTGCCTGTGGTGGAGAATCCTGATCTGGTCGTGTTTTATGTCCCTTTGCACAGGCTTATATGACAGTGCTTGGTGTGGTGGAAAATTGAGACCTCCGCCTGTTTATTTCTGTTCACAAAGGGGTGTCCGAATTCTTGAACATTTTGGGGCTTTATGTTATTCAGATTCAGAGTTTGCAGGTCACTTATGGATAGTCTGTTGTGAAACACAGAAATGTAGGGCTGGAAGGGACCTTGTGAGGTCATCACGTCCAGCTCCCTGCACTGAGGCAGGATCAAGTAAACCTCGACCATCCCTGACAGGTGTCTGTCCAACCTGTTCTTAACAACCTCCAGTGATGGGGATTCCACAACCTCCCTTGGAAGCCAATTCCAGTGTGTAACTACCCTTGTAGTTAGAAAGTTTTTCCTAATATCTAACCTAAATCTCCTTTGCTGTAGGTTAAGCCCATTACTTCTTGTCCTACCTTTAGTGGACATGGAGAACAGTTGCATCACCATCCTCTGTATAACAGCCCATAACAGAGTTGAAGACTATTAACAGGTCCCTGCTCAGTCTTCTTTTCTCAAGATTGAACATGCCTTTTTCTCATAGGTCAGGTTCTCTAAACCTTGTGCTATGTTTGTTGCTCTCCTCTGGATGTTCGCAGTCCCTGCTGTGTTGATTAGTTACGTAGTTTTGATCAGTATTCTTGCTTAAATTGCGTTTAACACAAGTGTTCACCGCTGAGAAAGCTCTACTGCTGATGAGAAAGTGAAAGGGTTTTAGAGTCGTGGCCCAATCAAAATTTACTCTCAGATGTGAGTGAATATTCATGGGGACACATGTTCCACTGTTGGCTCAGCTCTGATGCCACGTGCCCATTTTGGGTAGGATTGGCCTCCTGGGCTCCCCCTTCTCCTAAGGCAAGCTCTGTCCCAGTGCCTGGGTGTTAGGTGAAAAGAGGGGGCAGCAAGAGAGGCTGGAGGTACAGTGGGAAATAACGCCCATTCTTTATCACCAGCAATGGCTGGAAATAACTTGGTCCTCTCCTTCTTTTCTGGTTAAGGCCTAGGCCTCCCTCCAACCCCGAGTGTCTGCCTTTTAGTTTGTGTTCTGGGATGCCAGCACAATTGTTGGATGGTAAAAAGGTCCCATAAAACTGTCTCTCCTCTCCCACCAGCTGCGCAGATTCATTTGCATTTGTTGCTGGAAGCTGAATTTATAAGAGTGATGAAATGCAGAGGGGAAATGAACAATACTGCTTTGCACTCCAATAGCATTGGTCAGACGGGGATCTCAAAGCACCTCAAAAGGAATTAGGCTTCACCGCTCAACTTGTGAGGTAGGGATGCATTACTCCCTGCTAAGAAATGGGGGGAGGTGGAGGCTCGGAGAGTTTACATGATCACTAAGGGTCAGAAACTTGAGCGACGCTTCACAGGGCTGGGGGCAGAATGGAGGATGGGGGCTTGCATGGATCACTGACAAGCTACTATTCCTGAAGTGCACGGCTGTCATGGCAGTGTAGGGAGAGGCAGCCCCTTGAGTAGCTTGGTCCCTGTTCGTGGTGGGCTTTGAAGATCAGGGCCTGGCCCTTGGACGGGTTTGGGTACTAGTTGGGGATCCCTTGCATGACAGCAGCGTGGCAATGATGGGTTCCTATTCTGGGCTGTTAGTTGGAGTTCCTGTCTGCTAAGGATTGGAGGAGAACAGCGCGACCCAAAGGCAGCACCGTTGCCCCAAGCAGACAAGAAGGTGCAGCACGCTGGGTTTCTCTCCTACGGGCTGGCCTGTAAGCGTCTGGTATGTTTTCAAGCCCCACCTTCTATTCTTTTTTTAAACTAGGTTGCTAAAGAAAAATACCAATCCTAATAATAGCTCGTACAACTTCCTGTACCGCTGCCAGGTAGCAAGTGCAGGGTGCCGAGGCTGTGAGACAGCCGTCGCGGTGCGGGGCGCCGTCGTCTGAGTAGGCAGAGAGCTGCTGGCTGCGCTGAGACGTGCCAGGTGTTTCAGAGAGCGGCTTTGGGAGTCCCTCTGGAGCAGTGGTTCTCCATCTATTTACCACTGTGGGGTGCATACGCAGCTCCCTGTGTGTTATGTGGGCCGCTTCCACACAATAGCTCTACTACCTGTCTGGCCCTGAGGATGTCACCTGGGCCGCACGTGTGCTGATTGGGCCGCACGTTGAGAACCAGTGCTCTAGAGCCCGGAGCGTTCTAACTGCTGCACCCTGTCCCGCAGCAAACGGGCTTCACCAGCATGAATTTAGTCATCATATGGGATTTCTTTCTCCTCCCCCTCCCTTAAATTGACTCGCTCCGTTTCCAAGCGCTGTGGCTTCTCTGTCTTTAAAGCATCAAGTCCAGTCCCAGTGTAGTGTTACAAAATAACCTAGGGCCGAGTCCAGCGACCTTCCGCCCGCTCCATTCATTTCACTGTGGGACCGCTCTCTGAGTGCCTGGAAGATGGGCCCTTCCTGTGTTGCTGAGCTCCGGGTAATCTGACGGCTGCGAGGGGAACGGGCAGGGGATCGGAGGAGAGGGACAGTTCCTGTGCAAACGCCAAGAGCACGCGGGACTGATCTGAAGAGCAAATGCAGCATTTTCCTGCCTAGAGGGGCAGGGTGGGGGAACTTAATCCAGCTGCCCTGAGTGCACACAGGGTGCAGAAATGTCTCTGAGCCTGGTTATGTTACCTGATGCCACGAGTTAACAAGTAAGCAAACAGGCATTTTGACTGGAGTGTTGAGAACTCTTCTCCCTAGGGTATGGCATAACCCCTCCCCCCCCCACACACCCATAACCCCCCCCCTTTATTGTACAGTGCAAATTGGTGTGAAGAGCACAGCTGAACGTCGTGGAAATCCTGCGTGGGAGGCCGTGCAGTAGTCAGAGTAGAGAGGTCTTGGGGAAACCCTGCTGCTAACTTGTGTGACTTGGGGCACGTCACTTAATGTCTGTGAGCCTTTGCTGTCCAATCTGTGTGCTGGGGACACTACCAGCCCCTTTGGCAAAGTGCACTGAGATCCTTGGATTGAGAGCCCCGGATTGCAGGAATGCGCTCTGCTTGGGGACCGCAGGTCAGTCCCGTTCAAAAACATCAGCCAGTATCATGACTCATAGGGTTAGACGGGACCGCAAGGGGCATCTAGCTAGTCCAACCCCATGCCAAGATGCAGGATTTGTTGTGTCTAAAAATATATAGACTGCAGCTGCCCAGCTTACATAGCAGTTTAATGGTGGAGCATAATACACCTGTTCTTTGTAATCTGCAAGGGCTTCCCGCTCAGTTCTGGGTGAAATTCAAGAAGCTGACTTGGCTTTATAAAGGTCTAAACTGGGTCCGGGTTGCTATAGAAACTGGTGATTCCCCTCATGTTCCGGCCCCACACGCTGTGGGGGAAGACCCTCTTCTAGAATTTCCCCTGACTTGATCTAAAAGAGTGCGGATTTGCTGGTGGTCCAGGCACCTTGAGAAGCCTATTCGTACAGGCTCTTCCTACAGGCCATAGGGTAAAAGAGGAAGGTTCTTTTTGTTTTGTTTTGTTTTTTTGCTGCAGGGAGGGCGGAGGACGAATCTGCTTGTGGTGTTGGCATTTTGTCAGCGTGATGGTTTTTTTTTTCTCCCTCCTCTGTTAGTATGTGTTCAAATCGCACTTAGCAAGAGCACTAGGTGCACAGTGTAAAACTGAAAGCGTTGCAGAGTGGTCGTCCGGGATCTTCAATGTGTCAGTCCTTGGAACTGTTGTGAGTTGCTGTTTCTTTCATGTGAATGCAAGGGTTTGCGGATTGCCACAGTGTGAACTTGTGAAGTCTGACTGTCCAGCTGTTTGCCGCTTATGGTGTTTCCTTTGTTAGCACTGAAGTGTCAGCGTTTTGAATCAGAGTCTCCCACCCACACATGTAATTCAACTTCTTCTGCATCCTGCAGTGAGTCTGGTGTTGACCTCAGGCCTAGCTCTGTAAAAGGTCATGACACACCAAGACTGAAGGAGGTTATAGAACGAAACAGCTTCAGTTGCTTTAGTGTAGTAACCAACTTTAGATGGGGTTAGAACTAGACTTCAGATTGGGCTGTAATGGGTGATAAGGAGAGGGTGTGTCCTGCATGGATCCTGTTGGCAGAGATAATAGTCTGGGATCGTTGGTGGCGGTGCCTGCTGGCGAGAGCTGCGTGGAGCTGCTTGCACGCCTCCGCCTAGGAGCCAGACCTGCTGGCGACTTCCAGGGCACACCGTGGTCCGCGGTGCCAGGAGAGGCAGGAAGCCTGCCTCTGCACCCCAGCTGCGCCGCTGACCGGGAGCCGCCGGAGGTAAGCCCCACACCTACACCTCAATCCTCTGCCCCAAACCTGAGCCCCCCCCAAACCCAGAGCCCCTTCCTGCACCCAACCCCTCATCCCCAGCACCACCCCAGAGTCCGCACCCCCAATCCAGAGCCCTGACCCCTTCCCGCACTCCTGCCCCAGCCCAGAGACCCCTCCCACACCCTGAACCCCTCATCCCCAGCTCCACTGGGTCGCGGGCATCAGCAGTTTTCTTCAATGGGTCACCAGAAAAAAAGTTTGAAAACTGCTGCTCTAAATGGAGGTCTCTGATGATTAGCAGAAACAGCCAGGGAATCCTGGAAACCCACACGAAAGGCAGTGAGATTCATGCTTATGATACACTGGCAAAAAAATAGGTGTCCTCTAAGAGAAGTCCTTCTTTAAACATTGCTGCTTTCCTCTGGGGATGGGAGGGGGACAGTGGTTCATCTGGTCCCTCCCCTGTGTAAACAGTGGTTGGTGATGTATGAAGCGGGTCTCTGCTGGCTTGAATTGGGGGAGCCACTGTTACAACTTCCCAGGCACATTCTCTGGAGCTCCACTCCCCTGGGTTGTGTCTCATCCATTATTCCTGTGTTTTACACCATGCGGTCTGTGTGACGGGCTGGGGAATTCAGTTGTCTGGCCAAAGTCCCAGCTCCCTCCTCTTCTGCCCCACACCAGCTAGTTCAGGAGCGTCCTGCTTCTCTCTTAGGGCTGGCCTACGCTTAAAACATTTTAGGTCGACATAGCTACATCGGTCAGGGATGGAGAAAATCCACCCCCTGACCAGTGTCACTCTTCCGACCTAGCCCTCCTTGTAGACACAGGTAGGTTGATGGACGAATGCTTCTGTCAACCTAGCTACCGTTGCCCAGGGAGGTAAAGTTCCTACACTGACAGAAAACCCCTTCTGTGTACGTTGCGTCTCCATGATGGAGTTAAGCCAGCATAACCACGGCGACGTAGCTGTGCTGGTACAATCTCCGTACTGTAGACATACTCTGAGTGGCATCTCTTTGGGAAGAGCGGCAGGAGCATACTTGCCTTAAGGGGCAAGGACAGGCAGTGCCCTCCTGGGGGATGGGTGCGGCGCTTTATGGCCTTGGGAAGGGAGGTGCCTTCTTGGCAAATGCGAGAAGCGGGTGGGCCTAACCGGAAAGCTGTCACACTGAAAAGGGGAACCCCTGGTTTTCCGGCGCAGTGAAAGAGAATGACTTTGCAAAAGGAACCCTCTGTCTGAACAGCTTGCCTGGGCTGAGCTGTGGGATGGCTGCTGTCAAGCTGGTTTGGGACTTAAGTGCATGGGTGTGTCATGGAGTAGAGGGGAGATAACTGGCCTTTGTGCTCCCTCGCCCAGTTTTGAAGCTGAAGAAAACAGCTGGTGTTAGGCCTTGCACTTAACTGATAACCCAGTGGTGCTTCAGCTGCGGGAGGTGCTCTCCAAGCACGGGCACCTAGAGATCTGGAGAATCAGCCCAGTTTTTCTTTGGCTATTCATATCGGGACACCCCGCCCCCCCCAGCACACTCCCACCCTGTTGATCTCATCGCTCAGGGGCCCCTACCCCAGAAAAGCTTTAGAAATACCATGTCCCGTGCGCTCTCCTGCTCACAAGCCTCTGTGTCATTCACTTTAATTTAACAGGAGCACTTGTGGGACCTTAGAGACTAACACATTTATTTTAGCATGAGCTTTCGTGAGCTACAGCCCACTTCTTCGGATGCATAGAATGGAACACACAGACAGGAGATAGTTATACATACAGAGAACAAAACTTCCACCTTTTCATGTTCTCTGTATGTATAAATATCGCCTGTCTGTATTTTCCACTCCATGCATCTGATGAAGTGGGTTTTAGCCCACGAAAGCTCATGCTAAAATAAATGTGTTAGTCTCTAAGGTGCCACAAGTGCTCCTGTTCTTTTTGCGGATACAGACTAACACGGCTGCTACTCTGAAACCTGTCACTTTAATTTGAATCCCGTTTTTGTCCTGTGGGATTGCTTCTTCCCAGTATTAACTGAAAAATGGGGTTTGGTTGGTGCTGGCATTTGAGGGTCTCCCTCTGGGTATGCCTCCCCCGCTGGAAAATGTTTGGAATTGGTGACATCAGCAGAGTAGGTGGCAATCTCAAATCAGTTTTCACTCTGCTTCAGCCTTGGTTTAACACTCTGGGTGCAGAGCTCTCAGCTGGTTACAGTGCGTGGAGCATTTCATTGAAAAAAGGAAACTGAGGTTGCGTTTCTGATTGTGTTTTACTTTGTGAGTCAGTCTTCGCCAGAAAACCCAAAAGAACCAACCTTACTTTGTGTGTAAAGCGGGAATGGCTCCTCCTCGGTTATCCACAGGTAACAATTTGTAACTCAGCACTCAGATCAGTACGGGATGAATCAGAAGGTGACGGCCCTTTGCGTAGGCTGAGAACAAAGTTCTTTCACTCTTGTTGGTAACGGGTGCTTTACGTGAGATACCCTTGATTCATGACTGCAGCTTAGCGTGACAGAAGGTTAGAAGCAGTATCACACGCCTAGCTGTTAGGTGTGCTGCTTGTGGAAGGGACAGGCAATGTATAAGTGATATATAAGGGATGTTCGGGCTCAAAATTTGGCTCTTACAAGTTACCCTGGCTTGTTACTGGAAAAGTGGCCATGTGACTACCAGAGGCCAGTGCTGATCATTCAATAATGCCCATTCCAGGAGAGGAAAATCAGCATATCATTAACCCTATTAATACTGGTGCATCCTCAGCAGCTGTTTTGCTGTAGTAAATCCATTTAACCAGCAGGAATACCAGGACGTTCCAGGTATTTCCAGCAAGCACTAAACTTGTGATTCTGTGGATCAGATCAGGTGGGGCCAACTTCTCGATTGTTCTTGGTTTCCAGTTGTTGGGGGTGTTAAGCTCTCAGGCATAACACGTTGCTTTTAGCTTAAATGGCAGAAACTCTTGGGAAGTTGCTTGTGCATCACAGGGTGTTCTTATCTCAGAGTATCTGTCTTTGTAGCTATGCCCATAGCTGGCTATGCAGTGACAGTCTGTGTCAGACATGGGAGCACAACCCTCAGCTTTCTGAGGCGCTTGAAGTGGGAAGAAAAGATGATCGTGAGATGTTAGTGGAGTAAGTTTTGCACCATTCCTGTCCTCGATTTTGATCAGCGCTGTTTTTTTTTTACCATCATCCTTCCTAGGAAAAGCGAAAACTCAGGCAGTAATTCCATCGGGGTATATATCTTTCCACTCCCCAGTAAAACATTTGTCTAGTAAACGTAAGAAACACAAGCTCTGAGTTTCCTGGACCACGTCAACACAGATGGGAGCAATCCGGGGACGGGCCTGTCAGCTTTCACTCTGCACAGGAAGGCTCACCGTAGAGGAGAACTCATTGATGGTGCTTTCCCAAAAAAGGTCTGAACTCTTCATTTGATTCTGCCACTTCCCTTGCCACTCCCTTTCCTGTTAGAGGAGGTACTCAGTTTTTTATTCCTTTCTTCAGATCTGCACGTCTGTTTAAATGCTTCATGTAAACTGAGATGCTGTATCAGGAACTATAGCTGGGCTGCTGCTGGAGGGGCACGCAGAATGGCTAGATTGAAGGTTTCCATCCACAGAACAGGTACAGCAGTGGTACAGGCGTCTCCTTTGCTGCTTTGCTGAATTGATTCAAAACACCCGCCAGATGCTCTGGTCTGGGCGAGCTGTGCTCAGCACAGGATCAGAGAGGAGCGGGGGAAGGTAGCTTTACGTCCTCTTTGCAGCTCCCCCCCCCCCCCGGCTAACATAATTTAGAGCAGTAACAGGCCTGCTGTCTTGTTCTTAGCTGTATGTGATATGTGTGTATGTGTCTTGTTTAATAAGACTGAGACTTTTCAGCTTGGGAAAGAGACGGCTAAGGGGGGATATGATAGAGGTCTATAAAATCATGACGGGTGTGGAGAAAGTGAATAAGGAAGTGTTATTTACTCCTTTTCATAACACAAGAACCGGGAGTCACCAAATGAAATTAATAGGCAGCAGGTTTAAAACAAACCAAAGGAAGTATTTCTTCACACAACGCACTGTCAAGCTGTGGAACTCTTTGCGAGAGAACGTTGTGAAAGCCAAGATTAGAACGGGTTGAAACAGAATCAGATAAATTCATGGAGCAGCAGTGCTGCTTTAGCATGTGTGTTAAGGCTGCGGGTATGCCCGGTGTCGGAGGTTCCCAGCTGGTGTTGGGGCAGCCGGCCGCCCTCTGGGGTCTAGGGGTGGCAGCCCACACGGCAGGGGTCCAGGGGAGGGGTCTGGGCTGCCACTGCCCTGCCACCCGGCCCCTGCAGCCCAGGTTACACATTGTGGGCCGCATATGTGGCCCATAGTGTGTAATATGTTGAGAACCACTGTCATAGAGGATAGGTCTATCAGTGGCTATTAGCCAGGCTGGGCAGGGATGGTGTCCCTCTGTTTGCCAGGAGCTGGGAATGAGCGACAGGGGATGGATCACTGGATGATTCCCTGTTCTGTTCATTCCCTCTGGGCCCCCTGGCATTGGCCACTGTTGGAAGACAGGGTATTGGGCTGGATGGACCTTTGGTCTGACCCAATATGGCCGCTCTTATGTCATGACTGTGTTGGGAGGTGGCTCTGGATCACTGAGATTTAAAGGGGCAGACCTCAAGAAGCCAATTTCCCAGCTGCTTTGCACAAAGAGACTGAGAATCAGACCTAACCACCTCTAGCAACAAGGAGGGTGCAAATCACTCTCTCTGCCCATCCAAACCTTGGTGCCTCCAAAGCTGTCAAGCTTATGTCAGTAGAGCACTGAGCAGCTAGCGGCTTGCAATGACTTGTGCTCAGAACTCAACTGGGGCTGAGGTTTGAACCAACCACCGGAGGAGGGGGGGAAGGGCTGTTTGATCTCATGACTGCTCTTTGGAAGCACCCATTCCCTCCTCTAGATCGTTTAGAATTAAGTGCGCTCTCGCTCGTCTCGTGCAGTACTGCAGGAGCCCGGGGTGTGCAGGACTCGCTCTTAAAATATCACTTTGTTAGAGATTTCCCATGTGATAGCACCTCGTATGGCCTGTCCTCATGTGAAATCCTTGCCTGGCAGATAAAATCAGCCCAAAACTTTTCAGCTCGGCCGCCTCTCGGTTCCCTCTTGGTAACCCCCTAAGTTCTCATACTCTCTCTGTTCATGTGACACCCTAAGGTGATACTTCAGTCCACTTCTATTCTAAGTGTAGTTTCTCCCTTCCTGCTTAACTTGGTGGACTGATTGTTAGTCTTATCGATCGAGGATTACGGACGTTGTAGATAGCAACTGTGTGCTCTTTGGTACCAATCTAGGAGTCTACCCCAAGCCATAAAATATAGATGGAGGGTGTGTGGGTGCCATATTAAGTTTATTTCAGTCTACAGTTACCACCTTTGTCATTTTCTCAGGGACAAACTGATGTCATGATTGCACTGACACCTTGCAGAGTGATGTTTCAGTGCATCAGAACATCAGTGTGTTGTAAAATGATGGTGACTTTGGAGGCAAATTTGCATCCTGCCAACGGTGTTTGTAGCTATATCCTGTTAAACAGGACAAACAGATCATCGAACGGACACCTGACTTAGCGGTAGTCTGCTGTGTGAATTTACAGGAAAACGCTCTATGGAAAGGCAGACTCTGTTCTCATTTATCCGCTTCTAGTTAAAAAAAAATACACAACTTTTCAATACAGTTTTTTTTTCTCTGTATTGTTCAAAAGTACAATTTTCTCTCCTGATGAAATTGAAATTAACATGGCTTTTGTCTGTCTGTGTCTGTGCCCCAGACGCTTCTGTGTTAGAGGTAGGAATGCGCACATGTGTGGCATCAGTGTTCATTGTTTGGGAAGCTCACACATTGTATTTGTATCCCAGGGAAAACTGTGGCTTTTGGGGAGGAATAGTATTTCTCAGTGGTAGTGGTCGACTTTGAATTTTTAAATTGTAAGGACCTGCCCTCTCTAGACTTTAAAAATGGCGAGGAGTCAGTGTCAAGGTCCCGTTTGCACCCAGACTTCATTAAAAACATTTTCCACCTATGACCCCTTTATTCCCTTTTATTACTGATGACCAAGACATGTGTATTTTGAGATACAGACCCAGATGTCCCAGTTCAAGTGCACAGTTGCTGTGACTACCAATGCAGAATGTGCAGTTGTTCATACAAAATGTATCTAACTAGCCACTTGGCTGCACCCTTAAGTCACTTTGCAAAAGTATGTGTGGTAACAGCTCCCCCACATTCAGCATGCAGTTGTATGTGTGCCTTGCAAAGACAGTTACATGCCCAAGTCCCACGCTGTTATGTTTTAAATGTACTTTCTACTCCCAGAGCTGTGGGCAGGGGCACCCTTTAGTGTGGACTTTTGAAGACCAAAACCGAAATTCATAAACTCCTGAAAATCTGTTCCAGAGACACACATACATGCACACGCTCTCCTTCTCCTCTTCACACTTCAGAATTTCTGGCATCAGAACTGGGCCCTCAGCAGTGAATTCTGATGCTCACAGTCACTAGATTCTGACATCCCTGAGACCAGGGGACCATGGCAAAGCAAGGGTATGAGAGGCAGAAGGAGTGCTTTACAGACACACCGCTGGGTAGCTAGCACTGCTAGGACAAGGCTAGTTATTTTGGGCTTTGGGAAGCTTTGTCAGAAATGAGCAAGGGCCCCTTTAAGGGAGGTTTTATTCTGTCTGCTTGGGAAATCTCCCTTGTTCAAGTCTTCCTCTTTTCAGAATTATCTCTCTCTGTCTCTTGCCCACAGTCTTCCCTCTCCTAGGCTCTTGAGACAAAGTATTTCAACTCCAACTGCTGGCATCAGCTAGCCTAGCTGAACTTCCTTCTGTGTGCTGTAGTGTGGCCTCTCTCCATGAATTGCACTGGTGTCTCTATGCACTGCTTAATATTGTGCCTTTTGCCGGCTCTGTGTAATACGTCCATAAACACCCTGTAAAATACGCGCCGACAATTGCTGTGAGAGGAGTTAACGCTCCAGCTGCATTGCAAAGCAAGATCCCTCCCTTCCCCTCTGACCCCCCACCCGTCAGGGGCTAGCCAGGTACACCAGGGTACACCGATCGACATTGCAGCCTGCTCCACGTGATTCCAGATGCCACCGCTACCCTTCCAAATTCCATGTGATGGGGACAGAAGGGAATCTGGTTTGTCTCTATGTGACCTGACATGGTTAGTGCAATTTTTTCCTCCTCCAGGCCTTCTTCATCCCCGAATTTCCCCCTATCTTTATGTCCCATGCCATTCCCAGCGGCCATTATGCTCCTGCCCCGGGTGGGACTGTAACAGGGCTCCGCTGAAAGTGAGTCAGTGCTGCCTCTGCAGATGGCTTGAGGGGTTTCTTCTGAGCCGCCTAACGAAAGCAAATAATCTTATTCTGCCCTCCAGGTGCAGCACAGTGTGACACAGGTCTGGAAAGAGTCTTGCATGGGCGTGAGCAGTGCACAGTGCCACCAAGCCATCCCTGTAAACCTGTCTCGTTGTACGGGCGTATGGGCTCCCCGATGCCCCCAGAGGGGTTCCCAAAGACTTGTGCCTCCCTCGTGGATTACTGTGTTACAAACTGACCCGTTCGCTCCTGCGCCTGCTTTGACTTTCTAGGAACGTGGGGGTCTTGCATGGGAAGGTTTTGCCAACGGCCCACCCTGTCGGCGCGCGAGAGTAAAGCTAGTCCCAACCCCCCCCACCAAACCCTACGCTCGCCCCGCCTTTGTTGGTGAAAGAACCCTGAAATCTTTTGACCAGCTCTGCTAGATGGAGCCACATTTGTAGGCTGTAGCTTGTACATCGTGCAGCACAGAAGGGGTTAAATATACCATGACTCTCCTGCTAAAAAAGTCCCTAATGCTTTTCAGTGTCTCTAAGACACTTTCCTCTTGGCTCTCCTTAGCAGCGTTGTTTCTCAGGATCCCCAGGCCCTTCTCCACCCCATGTCGTCGAGTCAGGAAGCTCAGTTTTGAGTCCTACGATCCAACTGGTTTAGAACTGGCCTGAGCTGATCCTCGATTTACTGCACCAGCCCATGTACCTGTTCGGATATCAGCAAAGACGAAGGTTATCCTCCGTAAAACGCTCGCTTGCCATTGGACCACTGATATGCCCAGACCCAATCGTGCTGGCCAGTGTCGTCTCCATGTTTCTTTGTACTCCCTCCCTCTGTCTGTATCCATCTGTTGTCTCTTCGCTTCTGCCTAGGTTGTAAACTCCTTGGGGCAGGAGCCACCTTTTTGTTCTGGGTTTGTGCAGCGCCTAGCGCAATGGCCATAACAGGGTTCCTGTGTGGCCACGGCAGTACTAATCGTACTAAATGTATGTGAGTTCTAAAAGTATGGACCTCCTAGTGGAAGAGTTGCACTCACCGTAGGCGTGCTCCCTCGTGGCTGGGTGGAGCGTGGCAGCTCTTCCGTCTCTAGCGCCCCCTGCCGATGCTCGGGGCGGTCCAGCATTAGTCTGTCTCTTCTTGCGACTCGACCTTTTTAGCCAACGCACGTTCTAATCCGACTTCTTCCAGGGTAACAAAGTCCAGAGTCCTTCCATCAGGTTTTTGTTCCTGACTCTGGGCCCTGTGGTCCTTACAGCCTCTCATCCCAGGGCCTCCAAAAGTCCTGGTCCCTTATATCAGAAGAGTTCATGCCACATTCCCCCATGGTGGGCAGGGGAACCAGGCCCTCCCACTACGCTGGGAGGCCAAAGACCCTTTACTGACCAGCTATGGTCTGCACCACCAGAGTCCTTGCTGCTGCCTCCATTGACCCCGTCTTCCTACCAGCCATATCCCCCACCTGAGGGCTTCTGTGAGCCAGTCCCCAGCAGCGTTCCACCCATGGCCCTTCCACCGGGGAGTCCTACCCCTGCTCGGCTCCCTTCAGGGTCTCCCCTTGCTCCTGGGCTCAGTCTCTCCCTGCTTCTCCCAGACCCTCCCCCCAGGCCTCATGCAGGAGCCTGACCTGCTCTCTCTAGTCCCTTGAGGAACCGCCAACACAGCTTCCCTCAGGCTTCAGTTCAAACGCCCCTTAGGCGCAGGCTTCTCTCTGCCTTTCCCCCAAGAGAGGAAATTCCCAGCTGCTTCTCCCCTGGCTCTCCTCAGCTTTCCTGCCCACTGCCCGGTGCTTCTCCCCAGCCAGGTCTGATCATCAGTTATGCTCACTGCCCTTGGGCTCAGGTTCTGGTTAACCAATGCAGGGTTTCTACAGCCCCCCCCCACCACCACCACACACACACACACTCCTGCGTCCCTCTCGGCCTCTCTGGTTCTACGTGGTTCGTCTCATTCACGAGCCCGAGAAGAGGGATCTCTGGAGAGCCCCGAATCCGAGAAGGGGGAGCCGATGAAGGGATGGTATTGATTGCCCAGCGTTCAGCTCATTGGTAGCTTCGGTTATTGCAAATGTAAACAGAGGACTATGCTAGAAACCATTGGCTTGAGTTAGCCCCAGAGGTTGAGAGGAGAGCAGAGCCCAGAAGGATCAAATGCCGTCTTCCCCTCTCTCTTCCTTTTCCCAGCGGCTTTCCTCTTCACACGCTCTCCAGCCACGGCGCTCTCCTCTCTATGCCCTGCTCTCTGACGCACCCACGCACCTCTGGGCCCACTGAGGAGTGGAGCTGGGCAGAGGCGTAGCTGACAAAGCCCCTTTTTAGGATTAAAGGGGAAGCTTTCCAAGTACTTGGGGTAGCCGGGTTTCCTCGTGTTTACTCTGTTCCTGCCCATCATCCCGTTTTGCTGTAATTAGAGGCTCTGAGCGCTGCATTCCTGCTGGGAGCCGCTACCCTGTTGGGAAGCAAGGATTTGTATTAGTGGATAATTACTTTTCTACAGCGTATTGAAGCTTTGGCTTAGTTATTGCACGTACCAAGGACAGGAGACCTGAGCAAGGTTGTCTATAAGGCGATACCCTATTTCCATTTGTTCGTGGTTGGCAGCTTCCTTTTCCTTGGAACAATCAGGTTTCAAGAGTAGGGTCCGGGAGCTGTTTTTGGTAAAGCTTAGCAAGTGATTGAGGCTGGGTTGCTGCTTGGATTTAGGTGTTTGCAGCTCGAGTTCACTGTAAAATGAAACAGCAGCCATCGCAATGGGAAAGGTTCAGTCGACAAGCAAACCAAAAAGAGAGCGGCTTTCAAAGGTTGCCTGACTGCAAAGCCCCCTTAAAGAGAAGCCGAGATTGCTGCAAAGCAGGTTAACAAGGTCACAGGCACTCTGCCAGCATCTGAAATCTAAAAATAGGTACATTTGAGCAGAGAAATAGAGACGCTCACTTTCAGCTCCAGTGAGATGTATTGGACAGTGGAATTTCTTCAAAGGGCCGGGAGAGAAATGTATAAATATTGCTGCTAAAAATCAAATAAAACAAAATTTGTGACTGACCCTTGTAAAGGAGGGTTGCTGCGTTGTGTTTCCTGGGGCGTACAGAGTGCCTCATGCAATTTGTCTAGATGTGCGCGAACGCACAAATTACACTCCATATTAACGCCCTGCTAGAAAATTTAGCTGGGGCATGTACACAGGGTAACAGCCCAGTGCAGCCAGCTGTAGAGAGACAGACGGGTGCTGTAAAGCACCATAACAGTGACAGGTCTGAAAAAATGGCCTCATGTAACCTCCCAATTGACAAACAATTCTCATTATAACGGGGTGTCTCTCAAAGTGCAAAAGAGTGGACTCACCACCGAGCTCACTCTCCACCTCCCATTCTTGCAGTCATCTTCCTGCCTTTCCACATGGTCCACAGTCATCAGCAATGAGACAATTTCTCTGTCCAATCCTTTCTAAATCCTGCAGGCAGCCCTGTGTGAAATAGAGGGAAGGGAATGTAGAGAGACAACATAGACTAGTGGATAGCGTGCACTGGGCTGGGAGTCAGGAGATCGGGATTCTATTCACAGCTTTATCACTACTCTGTTGAGTGATATGGGCAAGTAACTTTGGCTCTCTGCTCCTGTTTCTCATCCCACCCTTTGTCCTATCTCATCAGACTGTAAGATCTTTGGGGCAGGAACTGTCTCTTGCTCTGTTTATACAGCTCCTAGCACAATGGTTCCTGATCTCGGTGGCATCCTAGTGCTGAATTATGCAGCAGCCTGACAGGTTTGTGGCAAGCACCAAATGTTTTTAAGTGTGGTTATTGACTAACCAAACCAAACTATTTTCTGCTGCCTCCTAGCATTCAGTTTACTGTGCTGCTGATTTTGTACGGGCAGCACAGAACTGTGTTGTAGGAGTTATCAGAGGGGTGGGGAACTGGAGGCTTCGACACACGGGTGGTGAAAATATGGGGCATTGGTGCCCAGCGAATCTGCTGGTTTGAGCACCAAGGAGCACAGTTGAGGGTTTTACTTTTGGGGAGAAGTTTTTGCTTTTACCTTCATATAATGGGCAGTGGCAGAAGTGATGTGTAATTTTGGTGAAGGGCATCAACTCTTAGTTCCTCATCCTTGACAGCAACCACGCTCCTCACCGTCCCAGTATCCGCTGCTGCATCCAAAAATGATGGCTAAGCATGCTAGCGGGATGTTTCTGCTAAAATGATCAACAGTGAAAAAATTAATTATTGTGACATTTTAATTGTTGTCGTTATGATCCAGAGTGAACAGGGATGGGTTACAGCTCTTGGAACTATGGTTTCAGGCTGTCTTATTTGCAAATGCAGGCAGCCAGGCATGGCTGAATTGGGTCCCGTTTGGTTTACATGATGAAGATTCTTTTTGCAATCATGGTGTCTAATTTTAATTAAAGCTTACATTTAGGAGCATAGTTATGCCGTAAACTTTTCAGTTGAAAAGTTGTGGAAGACATGAGCCTGGATGGAACATGGCCCTAAAATGAGTTACCATGATGCAAAGTTGAAGTAAAAGCAACAACATCCGTAAATAAGCATTAAACAGGTGGTTTAACCAGCGTTACCAATCACGGTTGACTATAGAGGATGGGATGGGATGGGATGGCCATGCAGCCTTTGAACGATGCTGTGGGGAAGGGGGGATAAATGTAAGATAATAGTCTTTGAGTTGAGGCAGGGCTGCCATGACAGTTCAGCAAGGCTACCTGGCTAGAAGGTGTCAGGTAAATTTAGCCTGGAAAGATTCCAGCCCCAGAGTAGGTTAGATTGATTTAAACATGGTTTAAATCCCCAAATCAAAAGCCTTGATTTCACCTTTTTCCATTTGTACGTCTGTAATTTTCTAAAGAAAGATGTATTCTCATTCATTGATATAACCATTAAAACATGTTGCTTTACAACTAAATAGAGAGCCTTTACACTAGATTTGGTACATCTTTTTGCTACCTAGGAGGATATGCTATTATAGCTATATACATTTATTTAAGCAGTTACTTAGCTTAATATTTTCAGATTCTTATTAACTGTACCTTTGTAGTATGTTAGAACATGGTGAAGGATATATTGCTTTTTTACTAGATAATTAATTTTTTGTTCATGATTTGTGTCAAGTTGCATTAGGATAGTAACTGAAATTTAATTAAACACACAAAACAGCATATACAATTTATTTTTATTAAACAAAACAAGTCCTTAATACAGTACATGACCTAGTGTGCCATATTTATAAAGCTTGACCTCAAAAGCTGGATGTTTTCCCCCAGATTCTTTCTTTATATAGAAAAGCAGCCTTTAACTCAAAGTTTTTGCTAGAGACTCGGATTCAGCATATGTTTTTTTTTATTTGTTTTAAAAGATCATAATAAGTTTAGGCCTTAACATATTTTGTATTAAATTCAAATTGCATTTTAAGCAGGTTTATTTTTAAAAATAAAAACTTATTATAATTTAAATAACAAAAAAAAATCTGATTCCCCCCTGCTCCTCCAAAAAAATCCTCAGTTTTCATCCACCCTGGCCCAGGAGCTTGGACGGAGCCCAGAAATTACCTGAGAGCCTATGGAAGGTGTGTTCTCTGTGGCTTTTCCTGCTAAAGAAGTGGGCTGCAAAATTCTTCCCAAACTGAAGTTTCCATTGCCCCATCATCAGCCTGAGATACATGGACTCCAGTAAGGAGATGCTCAGTTCGTGAATCGTTGTGGCTAGATTCCCATCTGAGAGGACGGGGCATAGTTCCCTGCCACGCTGAAGCTGCTTCTCACCATTCTTCCTACCCCAACTTGGAGTTACTTTGATAAATGAAGGGGAGAGGTTGATGTCATGGCTGGATCCACTTCAGTCTTGCTTCAGCTCCCTTCGACCTGGCTGTTCCCTTCATCGAGGGGCTAACCTCATGCAGGCATGGTTCTTGTTTATGATTTGTATTGCATTAGTGCTTAGAGACCCCCATCGTGGCCCCATGGTGCTGGGCATTGTACAACCACGCAGTAAAGAGACAGTCCCCGCCCCAAACAGTTTGCCATCCCAGTCGGTTATTGGGCTCTCTTGGCTGCTGAGAAGGAGCTGGGTGCTGTCAGTGCACTGTGGCTCCTCCCAGAGTCTCCGATGGGGTCTCTGGTCGATTTTAAAGAGGAGGGAGGATTGGATGGATACCTGCAGAACTCAGGCCTCTTGGGGATGCAGGCAGCTGCTTATCGCACCGTTACCTAGGTCTGGTGTGAGCTGCTCCATCCACTCCCGCAGTAAAATGGGGATAACAGCACTGCCTACCTCCCAGGGGTGTTGGAGGATAAATAAGTATGTCAGAGATGGTGAGGGGATCAGGCCCTAGGATGCTGGGGGTATAAAAGTACCGACGCTCGCAAGGTTTGGTAAGTGGGTGGGCAGCACCTCGAGGAGCGGCTGAGTGGTAGAAACATGACAGGTTGACATGCCTCCATTGCCATCCGTCTAGAACTGTGTGTCACGGCCTGGTACTTGTCTTCTGTTCTGCCAGGGGGGGTCCTTCCCTCCTGTCAGTGAAATGTCTTCCAAACGGGCTGAGAGTGCTTTGCCATGCCGGGGGCTTGGGCGGGCCCTCTGGTTTGCGCAGCCCAGATCAATGAACCACTTCGCTGTCTGGCATGGTTCTTTCTGCTGGGATTCTGCCGCGGCTATGGTGGAAGAGGAGGCGTGAGTGCATTGCGTCTTTGAGCACCTCCGGCCTTTAGAGCAGCAGTTCGAATCGCTGCTCTGTACCTGTTCCGTTGACTCGCGCCTCTTAGCAAAGGAAAACTGTTGAGCCCTGTTTTTTAAGACAACTTCCCTTTCCCATCTCCCTGTGCTCAAACGGCACTATCTGACTCTCCCTCAGCCTCTCCAGCGCAGTCCCATCCTGCATCACTGGACTTGCCTCTGACTCCTGAGTCCATCGACTCCCCTTACACGTACAGGGCTTCCCAGGAGCAGGGGCGGCTCTAGGATTTCCGCCGCCCCAAGCACGGCGGCACGCCGTGGGGGGCGCTCTAGCGGTCGCCGGTCCCGCGGCTCCGGCAGACGTGCCTGTGGAGGGTCCGCTGGCCCCGCGGCTCCGGTGGACCTCCCGCAGGCACGTCTGCAGGAGGTCTACCGGAGCCGCGGTCCCAGCGGCGGAAGGTCCGCCGGAGCCGCCTGCCGCCCTCCTGCTGGGACGCCGCCCCAAGCACGCGCTTGGCGCGCTGGGGTCTGGAGCCGGCCCTGCCCAGGAGGGAGGTAGATGCAGCTGTGTCTTAATGTCACGATGGAGCTCTCCCGGGGAGGCAGTAAATGCCGTGGCTGCGGAGAGCATGGGATTGCACAACAGAATTCCAAGCAGAGCCTTCCATCATAATATTTGGTATAACATGCCTGTTTCCCCTGCGTGAGGCTCTGGCGTCCAAACAAGAGGCCGTCCCCAGGAAGACTGTTCGGGGTTGTTGCCTCGTAGATAAGGAAGGGTTTCATGTTCTGTTTGGAGGATTTGTTTGATCTGCCTTCCAGGTGGAAGTCAGAGATCTCCCAGCCAGAAATCCTTCTCTCAACACAGCCAGTGCCGGGAAGGCCAGCACTGTGTGGGAGGTATTTCTGAGCGTGTCCTAGGGGCTGTGTTTCACTTAGTGAGGTGACTATGCACCAGGGCCTGCCTCCCTGCTTGGTGAAATGCTGTGCAGGCATTTGGGGTACCAGAGGCCAGAGCTGCCCCATGGGTACAGTGAACCGGGGTGACTTCCCCAGGCCTCACGGGCTGAGAGGTGAGGCGAGCGGGGTGAGGAGGCGAACCACTGGCAAGCAGGGGGTGGGCGAGGAGGAGCCCCCCCTACCAGAACCTCCCCCTCTCCCCAGCGCCTCCTGCCTGCCGGCGCACCCCACCAATCAGCCCCTCCCCCTCCCTCCCAGTGCCTACCGCGCAGCATGCTCGGGGAGGGGGCGGAACTGGGTGGGGTAGAGGCGGGGTGGGGGTGAGGGCTTGGGGGAAGGGGTGTAGCGAGGGCGGGGCCTGGGCAGGCCAAGGGTGAGCACCCCCCAGCATACTAGAACCCCAGCGCCTGTGTCCTGGGCCCCGCACTCCCCTAGGGACGGCCCTGCCAGAGGCTCTCAGTAAAACTTAACTCTCTACTGCGAAGATGGCTCTGGGGGAGCTTGAATCATGCCCTGTCTCTTCCCCATGCGAGCAGAGGCGCAAACTGGTTCGACTGCAAAACCGGTCTTCCCGTAGCGCTCTCCACCTGCCCGTAGGGTCTGTAGGGCACAGGTGTCCTCAGCTCTGTTTCTCTCCATCCTGTCCATAGCAGGACAGGACACTTTCCAGGGTAGCGCCTATCCATCCATCCGCATTGGCCATTCCTACCTTCACTTGTCCCTCTGGCTGAGGAGGGGTTAGAACCTCCCCAGGTCTGGGCAGCCCAGGACAGGGTGTGTCGCTGTTAATCAAATCCATGTTCCTCCTGGATCATTACCAAGGGGCCTGTAACAGGCCGGGCCATAGTAGTTCATACGGGCAGAAGCTCTGCTCTCGCTTTATCCAGTTCTGTAAGGCTGTGTCTACGCTAGAGGAATCTAAGGAAAAATGACCACCAGAGGGAGCTGTCGAGTAGGCAGGGCAGGGCTGGACGACCCCAGGGCCTCATCTACTGTAGGGCTCCCACCGGAGCACATGAATCACTGGCAGAACCTGGCGTGGGCACTAATGCTGCGGTGGCGCTCTGAGCTGGGGAGCGGCGCACAGGGCGTCGTGAAGCATTAGCAATGAGCACTGCAGAAGGGGCTGCTTGGACAGACACTCCTAAATGAGCAGCACTTGCCCTCTCACATTTTATTTCCTTCCTTGCATCCTTTATGTTCTTGCCCCTCTGCCGCTGTCAGGAGGGCTCCTTTGGCTCCAGTGCTGGAGACGAGCCCTTGCTAACTTTGAGCACCTCCCTTCTCAGTGGCTCTTTCCTGCCTAAATGTCCCCAGCCTGCAGAAGAGGGGAGTCCCTGTTTTGGCCTGCAGGTGGATTTAGCTTAAGGAATGCTTCTCTGTTCTCATAGGCTCCATCCAGTAGGCTGCAAAGGCCCTAGGGGGGCGTCTCGACAGTCACCGGCACCTGGGAGGACAGGCGAGCAGAGCTGGGCCAGCAGGGAACATACAAGCTGCCCATGCCGACCGTGTATGAAGCTGGGAAGCAGGTGAGCTGGAGATCTGACCTGCTGGGGGACCGGAGATGAAATTACCATCGTAAAGGAAAATCTGTGGACTGGCTGGCCGGGGCAGAGCCTTAAAGAAATCCCAGTGAGCCACTGAGCAGGTAGCAGGGCAAATGCAGGATGTACCGCCCCAGGCGTGGCGATCTGTGCAGCCAGATTCCTGTCTGTGCTTTGCATTCTGGAGGCAGAAAGAGCCCACGGCCTCGCCCTCACCCCACCCCTCTGGAGTAAGAGACGTTTTCCTCTCTAGCCCAGCTGCTAACTGCCCAGGTTGTACAGGTGCCTGGTTGTTACATGGTAGCAACTCCTAAAGGTTCGTCATTCTGTCCAGAGGGGGTGTGAGCTCTGCAGTGCTGCTGGCGACCAGCGCTAAGCAGAGGGGGGAATCTGGGTTCCAGGGAGTGGGACGGAGTGGGGGGGAGTTGAGCTGGGAGGGGTTCATAAGGCCCTGCGACTCGTTTATCCTCTCCATGCTCTTCCCTTCCAGTACACGGGACCTGAGTCCACAGAGAGACCCCTTTCGATGTCCCGGCATGAGACCTCTCCGACGACGGTGCAACCGGCTGGCAACCAGCGCCCCAATGCCTGCTGCTTCTGCTGGTGCTGCTGCTGCAGCTGCTCGTGGTACGTCCTGTGCCCTGCTCAGTACCAGAGGCGCCAAAGAAGCCCCCTCCCCATCCCTCTCACCTCCCGTGTCACCATCTGGCACCATTGTTGGATCCCCGTGTGGGTCGTGTTCCAAAATCTCCCCCATCGGCTCCATGTTGCTCAAACGCCAGGTGTATTGTTCATGGGGGGCCCCTTAGTCTGAGATTTTGTCCTTTGCTTAGGTTGTAAGATCTCCGAGACGGGGACCATCTTGTGGTCTGTGTCTGCAGTGTGCTCCTGGCCCATGGCAATACAGCCAAGCTAGCACAGCTCTGCCAATGCCCCATGGCACTGAGCCCAGAGCACCCCTTTGGGGGCGATGTCTGCAGGCTCTTCCGGCTGGGTGTGATGTTGGTCCAGGGCTCCGAAAATGCAGAGCTGCCTTTTCTTAATCTGCCACTAGAAGCTTGTGGAGCATGTGTGGGAACGGCCTCCCCCACCCGCCGGGCTGAAGCATCCAGGACATTTGTGTATTTGCGCTTGGTTTATAGTTGAAGGCTAATTGGTGCAGTGTTTAAAAACTGACTGTAAACACCATTTTGAGCAGATGGCCCCAGTGTTTGTGCTGCGGGTTGATCTGAGCCCCATGGAGCACACTGTGCGTGCGTGTGTTTTCACTCTCCTCCACGCAAGGAAGTTGTAGCTTTTTGTCTGAGATTCTGAACGTAGCAAATGGACAAAAGGGCAAGTTTTCTGAAATGAACAGAGTGTAAAGCAGCTTGTGGTCCGGGCAACCCTTGAGGCAGGGCCTATTAATCGCTCTTTGGAAACTTGTTAAATCCACAACACGCTGTGCTGCCCCTACCAGACTGCACAGCACGGAGAAGTGGGAGTAACTTTAGGGCCAAAACCTGGTGCCCATTTCAGGGGGGCACAGAAATCCCATGCGGGTGATAAGACTCTCGGTCCCCCAGATCTAGTGCCAATAATCTATTTCAGATGGACCTAAAACAGTCCACAATGTTCTCCTGATTCAGAGGGAGGGAGCCCCTGCCCGGCTAGATTCATGAGGTGGGGTATTTGCTTCTCTGGTGCCAGTCGCACTAAATACCCAGGCCTGGATTTCTGAGCCCAGCAGGTGGGGAGTCTTGTGGTCTGGTTATTCCCATGTCTGCACACAACCTGCTCAGGATTAGGATGCCCAACGCAGGTTATTTTATTTTATTTTATTTAGCCAGGTTAAGGGGGAAATAATGATTCTTCCTGGTTAGAATCGCTGTCATTGTCGTGCTGGGAGCTGTGTAAAACATGTAAACACATCTGTAAGAGCAGCTGGCAGCAGCTGCTGCACAGTTCACTGGTACAGTGTCCCTGCCCAAGCAAGATGCCCCTAGTTTTCAGTGTCAAACAGCATTTGCGCGCTGAACGGCAGGCCCAGAATCGGTCCCTCTCTGGAGCTGGCAGTAGGATACTGGTGGGGTGCAGGAAACCATTCCGGAGGGCTGGGCACATTTGTTCTGTGCACTGTATGACCTGGGGGAGGGAGATTAATGGGGGGGCATCTGTGACCTTTGGAAGCCCAGCCTCTCACGAAGGAGGATCCCACAAATACCCGCTGCACAATGGTTGCCTGGGAACTTGGCTGTATGTTTACCACCTGTGCCTCCTTCGAAAGCTTGCACCTCACCATGTCCGCCGGGATTCAGAGAACCCATTGCGCTGTTTGAGGCTCTGTCTCGGGTGGTTTGGCCAATGTTCCCCCTTCCGACGGCTTCTGACCTTCGATGGCTTCCCAGACTCTGCACTGTTACTCCCCAGCTCATCAGAGCAAAATCGCCCCTGCTGCGAGATCAGTGGAGCTGGTGGCTAATTCCAGGGAGGAGTCTGGCCTGCTGTGGCCTAGGGATGTCTGGGCTGTGCAAGATGCTGAGTAAAACGACGATTGGTTGTATCAGCTCCTCCCCATACAGGCAGACATGAGGTGCTGTCTCCCTGCCGGGCCTCGCTGTCCCTGCACCGTGCCCGGTCCCCCTCTGCACAGCTCGGGGCGGAGAGTGAAGTACAGTACTCCAACAAAGCCACCTTCCGCACAAGGGAGAGTCCCCAGATCCATCGCAGCGGCTCTCTCCCGTCTGGACTGTGCGGCTTCCTGCAGGTGGGAACCAGACCTGTTGATCCAGGCAGACTGACAGTGGGTGGACCCTCCAAGACCCCTTTGCGGAGTAGCTGTCCCCACACCTCACCCCCAGGGTTGCAGAGGAATCTGATGCTGGGTGAGGAGGCAGAGGCAATGTGACTACTGCTGTCCAGTTGTTACCTTCTGCTGGAAATCCCTGCTCAATCCCCGGCCCAGTGTGCACGTCCATGTGAGTACACACACAGACACACACGTTTTCCAGAACCTGGCTAACCATGCTGAGACACCCCAAACTCGCTACACAGACCCTTGCTTTATCCCCTGCCACTTTTGGCCTTGTTGATTCATACAGTGAATAGTTTTTTTCTTGCAATAAACTTCCCAGTTGAAAACAACAACAGTGCAGCGTATGCTTCCCCCAGCCACAGAAACTTTCTCTGTGGCCTTTTCAGACTTTGCAAGCTAAGCAGGATTGAGCTGTGACCGTGCTTGCAGGGGGGACTTCTAAGGAACATGTAGTCAGTGCAGGAGATGGTATCGGTGACTCAGTAGGTGGCACTCTCCTCTCTGAGTCAGTACCAAAGCAGCGCTCCTGCGTAGTGTAGAGATGCGGGGTGCTGTCGTCCGGATGAGACCCCATGGCGCCGTCTCTTAAAGTAACGGGGTCAATGGTCAGAGTCCACTTGGGCTGATCCCATTTTGCTGCTTTGAATTTCCCCTGCATGTTTTGCTTCGCCACCTGTCCTAAACAGCTGCAGGGCACCCACGCAACAGCTAAGCTCCACCCCAGAAGTGGTTACATTTCAGAAGTAGGAAGCGTGGCCCCGAACTACCTCGCTGAGGGGTGGTGAGAATTCATGAAGGTTCTGTAAAGCCCACGGCAACTCCTCCGATGGGACGAGTGCTTTGAAGCACAAACCGTGTGTGATGTATCAAAAAAACAACCCAGTACAAAATAACTTGAGAGAGAGGGGAGCGAACCTCTGCCATGCTAAGCTGTGAGTGTCACGGGGGTGGCGGGAGCACCAGGCCTGAGCAGGCGGCTGTAAACCAGCTGACAGCCACCCCCATGGCAGAGCTGCCACAGCCCATCCTGGCTCTCACGCCGCCTCAGTGCCCTTCTAGACAGGGGCCCTGGAGGAAGTGAGAGGTTGCCCTGGCTGTTTTCTGAGCCCCACCCTGCTGTGCAGACGGTGCCTTGCAAAGGAAGAAGTTTCTGTCTTAATCTGGTACGAGCAGAGAAAGGACAATGTCGCAAACAGGAAGTGCTGCTCCTGTTGCGGTTTTCCACGCATGTGAAATTCAAGAGGCCCAAGGGAAGTTGCCTGCCCGCGTGCTGCTTTCCGATTGCACAGCCCCCTTCCTGGCGAGAGAGGGGAGACAAGGGGGCTTTAAAAAGAAAACCAAACTAACCCCGTGGAGCAAAACCGCCCAGGGGAGCGAGGCCGTGCTCCTGGCCATGTCAGCGGCGTGGTTTCCACAGGCAGTCGCTTCCAGAGAGCAGGTCCCTTGCAGCTCCCAGTGGCAAAGACTGGCCTGCAGATTCCCAGCCAGTGGAACTTGGTATTGGTAGGACCTGCACTCTCCTAGCTCTTGCATAGCACTTTGCATCAGTAGAGCTCATGGCTGTAGCTTTAAGCGTCTCTTCCTATGGCTGCTGCCAGGGCGGGGCTTCCAAGGTATCCAGATTTGGGTCGTGTTCATGTTATTGTGGGGAAGCTGATCGTCCTATGGAGAAGTGAAGGGTGCAGTGGTTCAAGTGCAGAACTAGGAGTCAGGAGTCCAGGCTTCAGTCCTAGCTCAGCTTCCTATGTGACCTAGGGCAAGCCATAGAGCATTTGTGCCTCAGTTTCTCCATCTGTAAAATGGAGATAATCCACCTGAACTAACTCCCAGGGAGTTTTAAGAGTTAATTCATCAATGTTAGCTGCTGAAACCTGCACAAGAAACTCCTTTTTATTAGCCAGCCTCCTGTTTTCGAGGCTATGCCGAAGGATCCCCGTGCAGACAGACTCAATTCTGCTCCAGTTTCATTCGCCCAGAAGGTGATCTTTGTCCGTCCTGTTGCAGTTTCCTGATGGAAGTTGTTGTCTTTCCTACAAGCTCGAAGGGCTAGGAGAACCTGAACTGCCTCTTGAACCTGCTGCTGGTGCTACTCCAGACTCCCGCCAGCTGGGGGTGCTCGAGGTGTGAGTGCCTGTCCCAACCCCATTCATGGAGGGCAGCCAGGACTTCTCAGCACCAGCTCTAGGGAACAGGCCTTTGAAAGGCATCACAGTACCTACAGCCCCTGTGGTACTGTACCCCCTTTCTCACTCAGACCAATTTGGCTCACTCCAGTGAAAATTTGGGGTTATGAAAAAATATAAAATCCAAGCTTGGCGTTCCCTGCTGCAGCTGTCAGACACTGATGCAGGCGTTTGCTTCTCTCGCTGACTCCGTCTCGGGTGCTATACCGTCTCCCATCACCGTGGGATATGAGTATCTCAGTGCATTTCTTAAATAGGAGACTGCACCGGCTGCAGTCAGAGGTTACCCCGCTCTCGGTGCGCTTGGGGCTTCCGGGAACTAGATTCATCTGCAATCCCATCACTGCAAAGCGGGGTCCCTTCTACGGCCTGAGCCACTGACTTCAGAGCTGAGCCAGCCTAGAAACAGGGCACCAGCCGGCTGCTCAGCTCACTTCACAGAGTCTCATGGTTTCATTTTTTAGTTATTATTGTAAGTGGTTCCTGCTGGGTTCATGTGTCCTCTGTTGTTTTTGGCCTGGGGCAGCAGTGCCCTCTACTGGCTGGTTCCAGTAATCGCCACTTTGAATTTTCCATGTTGGCGAGGGAACTTCAGGTCAAGAAGAGGTCTGGGTAGCCCAAAAGCTTGTGTCTCACCCACAGGAGTTCGGTGCAGTCAAAGCTCTTCCCTCACCCACTTTGTCTCTCTAATATCCTGGGACCAACACGGCTACAACAACACTGCAGGCCTCTGCCTTATCATTTATACTGCTCTCGCCCGGGAGCTGGACTCCTCATTCAGCGCTAGCCTGCATCTCCGAGGCTTGGCTTTTAGGGTTGGGGAGCCAGTGGGGGCTGTGTGAACGAGGGCAGGTCTCTGTGCCTCTGTCTCATCTGGTCAAGCTGCAAGTTCTCTGGGGCAGGGACCATCTCTCACTCTGCGTGTCTGTAGCACCTGGCGGAATGGGACCCTGCTAACAACAGGAACCAGGCATCTCAAAGGGGCTTCCCCCAGTTAAAAACACGCCAGGACCCCCAGTGCTGTTGGCGCTTGACTTCGAAGCGGGGAGAGAAGAGCGCTGACGTTTTTTAGCCTTTTACTAAAATCAACCAACCAGAAGTGTTGCGGTTTGCGGAGCTGCCGTGCTCGTGGCTGGCGGAGAGCAGAGTGATCGCGGGCAGCTGGCAGGAGAGGGGGGCAGGGGCTGGCTTTGCCCCGTAGCAGCAGTCTCACATAGCAGTGGGTATTAACCTGGCTCACTAGGTGACGCAGCAGCAGTTGATGTTTCTGTATTGGGGGAGGGGATCAGAGACCAATGTGGCTCTGCAACTCCTCCAAAACAGAGACCTCTTGCAGCCCTTGTTACTGTCTGACTGCCCGCAGTCACCTGTGCCTGGCTGGAAGTGGTGGAAGCAGGGGACGTGCACTCGCCTTTCTCCACGGGACACCATCGTGAAATCCCGTCGAGGGTAGCGGCTGAGGTGGGGGCAGCTTAGGGCTCTGATGCATTGGGGGAGCTGGGGGAGGAAGCAGACAGGTACAGGTACAGGTCAGGTAGCTGCTGCCTCTGGAGGGCTCCGCATGTGTAACAAAACAAGAGGCGATTCAGCAGCCTGAACTAATTGGGGCTGAGTCGCATTGTTGGTGTGAAGTGGCCTTTCCCCCCTGGGCTTTGTTGAAAAGCAAATGCTAAGTGTGGTTGGTAGGTAAACTGTGTGCAGGCTAATCAAGGTGGCCCCTGAGGATCCTTTAAAGCCAGGTAGTGACCAGACAAGGATGGGAACTGACAAAGGGCTGCAGCATCTATGCAAAAGATCCAGCGACAGCGAGAGACCCGATCAGTTGCACCAGGCTGCAGCAGAGAGCGAGCGTTCAGGCTCGTTTTCAAAGCCAGCCTGACCCTGGCTGGCTGGGCTTGGCAGACGCCAGATGCACAGGGTGGATCTGTCTGGCTGCACAGCTCGCATCAAGCCTGGGTCTCTAGTGCTGTTGTGGAAAGGTGCAGCAGCAGCTTGGCCGCTGGGCCACAAGCGCGTGAGCCTCAGCAGGCGGCTGTTCCCTCTGAGCGCCGTTTACTACCTTTCCGTCTCCTTGTTAGGAACGAAGACCGGGAGCGAGCGTGGCGGGCGTCTCGAGACACCAAACTGGAGCCCATTCCCAACTGTGAAGCTTGGTGAGTGAGTCTGACCCTTTCTGTGAATGGCTAGTGGGCTGGCGGCTGCCTGCAGCCATAGGTCGGGCTGCCAGATAGGCTGTCTAGCCAGTCTGCTGAGCGGCCGGCAGGGTGTGTTGGATCCTGACTCTGCCCCATCCCCTGATGCATCACACACGCTGCCTTCGCACTGGCACGCACACACATCACGCTGATCTGCACCGGTGCATGCACACGTGTATCGCGGCTAGACCCGGGACCAGGGAGTCAGGACTCTGGGGTTCTAGTCCCTGCCCTGTCACTGGCTTGCAACTTTCTCCTGGGTCACACACAGCTTCTCCTTTCTGTGCCTCGGTTTCCCCCAAAAGGGGACATTGTAATACGTCCTTAACTGGTGAAGGTGCTCTTGAGACTGAATTCGTTTGAAGGTGCCGAGGAGCGTTTAAATGCCGAGCTGAGGGAAGTGCTGCAGGCAGCAGGTGGAAAGTATTGTTTCCTCCCCAGCCGTTGGTGCGCGCCCCTCGCCCCATGTTTGCTGCGTGTCATGTGCCGTCCCTCTTGCACTGGCAGGGCTGTTTCCTCCCCCCCCCTGTTTTTAAGCTTTCCTGTGGCCACTGCGCAGTCAGCCTGGGCTGAAGAGGCTGCCAGCGGCAATGGACTGAACCGTCCCATGGCAAGGCGCACCCCCATTCCCTTGCAGCGTGCGGCTCAGGGGTCAGGGCTTAAGAGGGGCGGGTCAGAGGGGCAGTTTGATAAAAGTGGGGGAAGGAATAATGATGGGCGAGGCCAGCGCGGTTCTGCTCCCTGGCCCTACCTCCCAGCCTCAGATACCAGCACCACTCGCTGCGTGGGCTTTGCCCGGCCCCTCCTGATGAAGTAAGAATCCTTTTCTAGCACCTGCCGCCTGAGGATCTTGGTGCTTTACACACACCTGTGCTGCCGCTGGTGATCATCCCCCGTTAACAGGAGAAACTGAGGCACAGAGAGAGGCTAAGTGGCCTGTTAGGGACTTTTGCCTATGGCCACAAGCCAAGTGGCTGGCAGAGGCAGGAATCAGACCCCATTCCTCCTGGTTCCCAGGCCTGCACTTCAAGCACTAGCTAATACTTTCCCTGCTACAGGAGACCAAGTAGACAGGAGTCCTGTTATCATGGGAGGAGAGGTTATAAGGGTGAAAGTACCAGCTTACCTAGGCCCTGGCTGTGCCCGTCCCCACTAGATTGGCATGCTCCCGGCAGTGGTACCCTCCTGCTGTTCCAGGCCTGGTTTTCCCACACTGAAACTGACAGCGAAACGTAGCCAGCAGTGATCTAAATATACCTCGGGCCGTAAGGTCGCGGAATACCAAGGCTGAAGGGGGGTGGCCGGCCCGGCTGCTGTGGGAGCCTTTGCCATATAAGGATTTTACAATTAGTCGAGGGACTGCTCCGTTCTGTTGGCAAAACGAGGCTCCGTTTGCCTTGGGAACCCCAGCGGGTGGGTGAGGCATGGACCTGCTGTCGGCCGGCGCTGGCTTCTCCCTATCTCCCCCCTCCCAAGGCCAGGAATCAGACCTGTCTGGAGGGGCAGGCATCCCTTTGCAGCACGCTTGGCTGTGGAGTTTGCATGAAAACCCCAGAACTTCCTCCAGGCAGCATGAGAGAGCTGGGCATTATTCAGCTTAAATCCTGCCATCTCAGTACATTGCCTTGCTGCTGCTGGAAGAACAGCCGGAGCTCCTGGAGACAGTCCAATGACTTGAACTAATAACTGAAGTCTGGAAGCTAAAATTAGGAATTTGCTAAACGTGCGTCTGGCAGTCGCTCAGTGTGCTCCAGTCCTGGGTTTGTACAGCACCGAGCACAGTGGGGTCCTGGCCCGTGACTGGGGAACCGAGGGGCTAATGCAATGGAAACAGTAATAATAAACTAGAACATACATTCCTGCCAAGTGGCTTTCTTGCGCTGCCCTTTAGAAAGTGGCACGGAACACGTGGTGATATCGGAGACCCGCTTCTTTTCTCAGGCTCTGAGGCTTTGATGGTTTCCATGTCTCCCAAACAAATTCCTAAGCCCCCCACCGTAAAGGCTGTCCGGGGAGATCGGGAGTAGAACAGAAGGGGCGCTGTGGTTACAGCTCAGACGTGCTGGGCTGGCAGTCACACACACACGTAGGGGATTCGCTCCAAAGACGTCCATCTTGCAGTCCGAAAAGGAAACCAACAATAAATGCAGATTTCCATTTTTGTGCTAAACTGACATTCTGCAGAAGCAGCTCTGATTTTTTTTTTTTCCTCCAGAGCTTACAAACTGAGCAGCGCTCAGGGCCAGGAGATGAGATGTGCTCTCTTCAAAATCCTTTTGCTGCAACTATAAAATAAGGTGGGGAGGGGTGTTGTGGTTGTTCTTCATTCCCTTTTTGACTGCTTGCTAGAATGCTGTGAAGTTGCTGCCTGGCAGTGAAATGGTGTGTCTCAAACTGTGAAATTCAGTTGAGATCAAGAACGGCCTCTCGCCCAGTCAAATGGACGATTAAACAAACAGAAAAACCCCGGTGTGACCATTTCAGGAAAGCGACTAAAGGTGGGACTAGTATTAATGGTACGTTATAGCACTACCAGGAAAGTGTTAGACTCATCAAGCTCCAGCTCCTACAAAGTATTTAGGAAAATCATTGAAATCAGTGGAAGTGTTGGGAGCCTAAATACCTCTGAGGACCTGGCCAGAGTGCCTTCCTCTATAATTCTTTTCCACAGTGCTTCTCGTGTCAGTCAACCCCAGAATGCCAGGCAGATTGAAGAGCTGATCAAGCTGGAGAATTAAATGCGACAATTGCAGTCTGGTTCCTAAATTCTATAGTCCAGAAACATAGAGAGAGGTTGAGGGAGAGCTGTGGGCAGGTTTTCTAACAGGGGCAGAGGAACAGCTGGTAGATGAGTCACAGGGTGAGAGTTTCCAAACTCTGTCGAGCCTCTGCCGGCCCGCCATGGCTGCGTATCAGAGGGTGTTGGCTCGGAGCAGGCAGGTGGCTCAGGCTCACAATAATCCTGTTTTGTTCCCTCCTGTCCCTTTCTTTCTTTCTCCTGACTCCCCTTTTGTTTCGGGGACGCCGGGGTCCGACCAGCCTCAAGCCAACTCCCGACGAAGTGCAGGGCTGGGCCCAGTCGTTCGACAAGCTGATGAAGAACCCAGCGGGCAGGAACGTGTTCCGGGAATTCTTACGGACTGAGTACAGCGAGGAAAACATGCTCTTTTGGTTAGCATGTGAGGAACTCAAAAACGAGTGCAACAAGCACACCATCGACGAGAAGGCCAGAATGATCTACGAGGACTACATCTCCATCCTCTCGCCCAAAGAGGTACTGGGCCCACTCCCCGCATGCTGGCAGGGGTGATTCCTGAGCCCCTGTGCTCTTGGGAACTCCAGGCTGCTTGGTAGCCATAATCCAACTGGGACGGGCTTCCCTGTCGAGGCAGTGAGGGAAAGGGAGTCCACACGCTCACGTCATTCAGCCTTAGCTGGCCCCACTCCGGACAAAGGTGCTGACAGGCCCAAAAAAAGGGCTGGTTCCCCATTCACAGCTCAGAACAAAACAACCTCGGCCATTGCTGGAGCAGTGCCCCTGCTGAAATCCGTTCAGGACCCGTTGTCCTCACGTATAGCCTCGAGCCTCCGGCAGGAGCTGGAACGGGGACTCACCTGATGGGGAGTGAATGCACCCAAAAGGGTGGAAGTTGTTTGACATCCTTCCTCCCTGACTAGGCTCATGGTGGCATTACAAAGAGGCGATCACTGTCAGGCTCGAAGCACCTACATGGGGAACACATACTTGAGAGTGGACTCTCTGCTCTGGCAGACAATGGTATAGCAAGAGCCAGTGGCTGGAAGTTGAAGCCAGACAGATGGAGACTGGAAATAAGGTGTAGATTTTTAAAAGGGAGGGTAATTAATCCTTGTGGATTTTCCATCACTGGCCATTTTAAAATCAAGACTGGATCTTTTTCTGAAAGCTCAGTGCTAGTTCACACAGGAACTGTTCCAGGGAAGTTCTATGGACTGTGTTATACAGGCGGTCAGACTAGTGGTCTGTCTACACTGCAGTTAGACACCTGTGGCTGGCCCAGGCCAGCTGGCTCAGGCTTGCGGGACTCGGACTCATAGTGGTGTAGATGTTTGGACTCAGATGGGAACTGGGCTCTAGGACCCTGCGAGGTTGGAGGGTCTTAGAGCTCTGGCTCCAGCCCGAAACATCTACACCAATAAAACAGCCCCATAGTCCAAGCCCTGCGAGCCTGAATCAGCAGGCATGGGCCAGCCACGGGTTTTTAGTTGCAGTGTAGACATACCCTAGATCAGTGGTTCTCAAACTTGGGCCGCCGCTTGGTCAGGGAAAGCCCCGTATCGGGCCGGGCCGGTTTGTTTACCTGCTGCATCCACAGGTTTGGCCGATGGCGGCTCCCACTGGCCGCAGTTCACCGCTCCAGGACAGTGGGGGCTGCGGGAAGGGTGGCCAGTACATCCCTCGGCCTGCGCTGCTTCCTGCAGTCCCCGTTGGCCTGGAGCGGCGAACCACAGCCAGTGGGAGCTACGATCGGCTGAACCTGTGGACGCGGCAGGTAAACAAACTGGCCCGGCCCACCAGGGGCTTTCCCTGAACAAGCGGCGGCCCAAGTTTAGAACCACTGGTGTAGATGACCGGAAAGGTGCTTCTGGCCTTGAAATCCATGAATCTGTCAAAAGAGAGGGTAGGTTAAAATGTTCTGGGGATTGGACTGGGAGCCAGGAATCTCCACTTTCTCAGCCTGCCTTTGACACTGATTTCCTCTGGGATTTTAGGTAGGTCACTTAAGCCATTATTTTTTTAAACTTGATGCTTAAAGTAAAGACTAACTCCACATCTGGGCATCTAATGCGGACGCCTGATAATTCAGACGTGCTAAGCACCTTCAGCTCCAGAAAGGTACGATACGATCCAATGGCTGGAAGTTGAAACGAAACACATTCAGACTGGAAATAAGACTTAACTTTTTAACAGTGAGAGTAATTAACCACTGGAACAATTTACCAAGGGTTGTGGTGGATTCTCCATCACTGGCAACCTTTTCATCAAGATTGGCTGGGTTTCTAAAAGCTCTGCTCCAGGAATTGTTTTGGGGCAGTTCTCTGGTCTGTGTGATTCACGAGGTCAAACTGGGCGATCACAATGGTCCCTTCTGGTCTTGGAATCTATGAATAGCTGCAGTGAGCTTCGAGGTCAGGGAGAGTTGCAGGCTTGCACCCCTGAAAACTGGGCCCCTTAATTAGCGGCCTAAATGTGGACTTAGCCCCCACATCCTGCTAGCGCTTGTGCTTAAGTGTCTGCAGGATCAGGCCCTCTGAGGCCTCCCACTTGGTGGCCAGATTGGAGGACAGTGGTCTCCATCTTCCCCACCGGTAAAACGTGGCTGGCGATAAAATGGGGATGTCGAGAGCGCCACCTTAAGGCAGAGGCGTGCTGAGCACTAACGGGTGCCTGTTTTCAAAGTGCTGGTCGAACGTGAAGTATCCATTTTAAATCAGGTTTCAGAGTAGCAGCCGTGTTAGTCTGTATCAGCAAAAAGAACAGGAGTCCTTGTGGCACCTTAGAGACTAACAAATTTATTTGAGCATAAGCTTTCGTGGGCTAAAACCCACTTCATCAGATGCATAGAATGGAACACACAGACAGGAGATAGTTATATATAAAGAGAACATGAAAAGGTGGAAGTACCCATGCCAACTGTAAGAGTCTAATTAATTAAGGGAAGCTATTATCAGCAGGGGAGAAAAACTTTTGAAGTGATAATCAAGATGGCCCATTTCGGACAGTTGACACGAAGGTGTGAGGATGCTCTAACATGGGAAATAGATTCAATTAGTGTAATGACCGAGCCATTCCCAGTCTCTGTTCAAACCTAAGTTAATGGTATCTAGTTTGCATATTAATTCAAGTTCAGCAGCTTCTCGTTGAAGTCTGTTTTTGAAGCTTTTCTGTTTTAAATCAGTTATCAGTAGATCTCCTCACTCGTTTAGGGTAAAACTATCATGTAGCAGAGTTACTCCTCCTTCCCCCACCTGCCCTTAGTCCCCGACGCAGTTGGTGATCATGCTATTATCACTAGTTGGCGATCATGCTGTTATCACTAGGACCGGGTCCCATGGCAAGTCCACACCTTGTGTCTCTGGCCATTAGACACCTCCTACCTCTAAAACACTCCGTGCTGGAGCTGGGCTTGGCCCAGATCATCATCTTCACTCTTCAGCCCACCCCGTGTTTGCTCTTGGTGTTGGTTTTTAAAGGTCAGGGCACATGAGACATTTGTCACTCAAAACCCTGCAGCCATCTCATGCGCATAGCGGGTACCGTGGAACGTAGGTGTAACTTGGGTCGGGAGACACAAAGCCGGAGAGTAAAGGTAGAGGACGGATCTCTGGTATGCCTGACTTGGGGTACTCAGATACGGGGGCCGTTGCCCACTAAAGCAGATACTGGGTGCATGTATCTAGGGGGCATGTGGAACTTACCCAGAGACAATACTGAATACAGCACGGCTGTGTCAGGCGTTACCTTGTGACCTCCTTGAGGTGGAGAGAAACGCCCAGTGAATGGATGGGAGATGGGGTGCGTTACTGGCTTAAACCTCAAGAGGGCACCAGGAAGCCACAAAAGCCGCCTACTCCCCTCAGGAGTTGCGGGAGGGATGTGGGGGCGGCCGGAGGGTTTGGTGGCATCTCTGCTCTGCTCCCCCCCCCAAGCTGGTTTTCCAGAGGCCTGTGGGCCCCTTGGATCAGCACAGAGCTGCTCCCATGCGACAGCACAGAGCTACAGGGGCAGGAATCCACCTGTTACCGGCCCAGTCGCACTCACTGCCCACATCGGGTGCCAGTCACTTGTGGTCCATCTACACTGCATTTCAGAGCCCCCGCTGGCCCGGGCCAGCTGACTCTGGCTGAGGGGCTCGGAGCCGCTAACTCTGCCGGCCGAGGGGAAGGCCCCAGCTCTGGGGAGAGCAGGGCTTTTCCCAGCGCGCTCTCCCAGCAGGCAGAGTAGCCAGGCCTGGCGAATGCAGCCACGGGCCCAGTTCTTTCCTGCTTCCTTTGCCCCGTCCTCTTGGCCACCCCTACTGTACTTCACCCTCCCGACTCTGTGATCACAGATTTGGGCTGAGGCCAAAGGATCGGATCCAGCTCAGCCCTGACCTCGGCAGGGGCCAATCCCGTCAGCGGGGTGATCCCAGGGCTCGAGGCTGCCCATCAGCCAGCCAGCCACTGAGCGTGCTGCTGCGCATCTTCCCCTCCTCTTCAGCCAGCACAGCCTCGTCCCCGGAGCCCAGGAGAGCCGCGGCGAGGCCCCATTGGCTCCAGTAGCGCGGCCCATGGCCTCAGCTGGGGAAAGCACCTTCTCCTTTTCAGCCAAGGCTGGTCTGGGGGGCCGGGGGGGAGGGGGGCTGTTCTGAAAACCGCACGGCCTCATGTGCCCATTGCAAGCCTGGGCCTGCAGGGTGCAGGGGAGCCTGGCAGAAGGAGGGAGTGACACTGGGCTTTGCCGCTCTGGGTGCAGGGCCCAAGCCCTGCCCCTCCCTTCCCCTAACGGCCTTGTCTCCTCCCCTCCTCCTCCCCAGGTGAGCCTGGATTCCCGGGTGCGCGAAGTCATCAACAAGAAGATGCAGGAGCCCTCGACGCACACCTTTGACGACGCGCAGCTACAGATCTACACCCTCATGCACAGAGACTCCTATCCCCGCTTCCTGAACTCTGCCATATACAAAGCGCTGCTGCAGAGCGTCTCACGGTCGTCCTCGGAGTCCTAAGCACCTGCCACCCTCGGCCCGTGGCAACGCCACAAACAGTTCTTTTTGTACACCGGTGTCGGGGGGGATCCCCGAGCTCTGGCTCTGTCTGGGGCAGGCGGGGAGGCCTCTGGGACCAGGGGGCCGGAGCTCCCGCTCCCCTCCCATACCCCCCTCACCATCCACCTCCACTTTTTAGCTTTAGCAATGAACATCAGCCAGGTTCCCCGGCCACTGGAAAACACTGTCACCCCTCAACCCCGCACCACATCCCCCCTGCTGCTCCCCCACCGCCGCCGGTGCCACCTGTGGGCGCTGCTGAATCGGACTGGGCTGGCGCTGCCGTTCGATTGTCAAACTCAGGCCTCACTCTTACTACTGAATTCCCGTCAGGAGCAAGCGGGGGGAGTGGGGGATTGTTGCGGGGAAGGGGAGCCCCAAGTGGCTGGACTCTGCTCCCCCTCCCCTTTTGAAGAGGTCACTTTATCCCCTCCCTGCCGCGCCCGGGGTCACGGCCAGGTCCTGTCTCCGTCTTTTTGACGTTTTTATTTTAAATGCTTTTTGTTGGCTTGACGGGGGGGATGGATTTCACAAAGCTCGCGTGTCTGTATGAACACGGCCAAGGGTCAGGTTTACATTGCTCTGTTAAATGGCCCGAGGGTTCGACCTGTGACTGGGGCCAGGCCCAGTGCCCTGCCCTCTGTTTACAGCCATTCGATAGTAGCACCTGAATCAGCCTGCGGGAACCAGAGCTGGCAGCCTCCTTTCCCTGAGCTGGGCAGGGAACTGCGAGGATTGAGCTGCAATGTCCTGAGAGGCAGCAGGAGCTCTGCGCCCGTCCCCGTCTCCCCCGCCCCGTCCTAGTAGTGTTTATGACTTGTTCCTGGGGCTGCCTCCAGTCCTGAGAGCAGAGCAGGCCACCTGGCCTGCCAAGCCGCCTCCTGGGGTCGCCACCCAACACGGTGGTTCCCAACCAGTGGGGGTGACTGGTTTTCAGCCCCTGATGGAAACCAGTGCTCGCCTGCCCTCAGAGCAGCTCGGGAGCCTGGGGAACCGGCCCGGCGGAATGTCAGCTCAGTCTTTGCCCAACAAAATCTCCAAGGTTCGAAGTTTTCTGGAAATTTTAAAAGGTTGAATTTTTGTTCCCATTCAGAACAAAGGTTTTTTTTAAATTTTGTATTTTCCCAGGGCACGGGAATTCCAGGGGCCGAGCGGCTCTATTGGGGATACAGAAAATGATGTGGGGAAGCCCCACCCCTTTCCTCTAATCCCCCGGGGGCCTGGCCTCCAGCTACAGGAGGAGAATGGTGCACGGCGGAGGGAGAGGGGGAAAAGCAGAGGTGATAGTAAGCCGGTACGGCGTACTGGCAAGAGCCGGGCTCGGGCAGCGATTTAAAGGGCCTGGGGCTCCTGCTGCTGCGGGGAACCCCGCCCCCTTAAAGCGCCACCCGAGCCCTGCTGCTGGAGCCCCGGGGTAGGAGGGGCAGGGCTCCGTCAGCGATTTAAAGGGTCCGGAGCTCCACTGCGGTAGCAGCAGCCAGAGCCCCGGGCCCTTTAAATCACCCCGGGCCCAGCCGCCTCTGCAGCTGGTAGCTTGGGGGGTGATTTAAAGGCCCCGCCTCTTCCGGTTGAGGCCCCGCCCCGCTCAGGACTCTGACGTACCAGTAAGTCCTTTAAGTTACTTTCAGCCCTGGGGAAAAGGAGATGAGAAATGGACAGGAGGGAGCTGAGAAGTCCTAGCCCCCAAGAAGCCAGCACGGCCTAATGGAACTAGATTCAACTGGCTTCTCCTTTGGGCTTGGATCTCTTCTCCCTCCCTTCTCCTTCCCCCATCCTGGCTCTGCGTAGCCCCTCTGCTTCCTGGCTCACAGGGCCTGAGGCAGGCCAGCGGGGAGGAGAAGAGAAATGCAGCAGTGTGTAGACGTGAGACGTACCGGTGGCTCCATCTGCTCCCTCGGGACACTGGACAAGCCGGGTCTGGGGCACATGCCCTGACCTTGCCAGCAGAGGCTGTGGCTGTTTGGGGCCAGAGAACAGCTCAGTGTCCCTGTGCCCAAAAGAGCCCGTCTGGGGGCAGCTGAGGGAGAGCAGCAGCAGAGGGCGGAAGGGGTGTTGGGCGGCTGCCAGTCCGGCTCATGCATAGGGGCCCCCGTTGGGAGGCCGAGCCTAGGGCCACGCAGACAGCTCGGCCATCGGTGTCGCACGCCAGCCTGTTGTCTCCTCCATACGCTCCTTCAAGGCTGGCCCTAGAGTTCCAGGCTGTCTCCGGGGCACGCGGTCCTGTGCTCGGGCGACAAGGGGTAAACAGGAGGGAAAGAGACCACTGTGCCTTGGAGACCCAGCCTGAAACAGCTTGGGTGCCATTTCGGCTCTGGCCCCATAGCGTGATCATGGAAGACCTCATGTGGGGGGGAGGGAATCAGGCTGCAGCCCCCTGTTGTTCCAGCATCACCCCAGCCCTCTACTGGTCAGGGCCAGATATTTCCAAGGGCAAAAAGCAGCAGGAGAGTCTTTTTATACAACGTAAAGGAGCAGCCAGCAGGGCAAACGCAGATCATGCCCCGCAACAGATGCCTGCTCCCAGGGGACTCTGTGCCAACGTCCATTCTGCGCTCCAGGTGCCCTCGTCTCTTATGCACCCATCCCCCTGACCCGGGGGCCCTTCGCTGCTGGCCTCGCGTGGTTGGTTTCTCATGAAACTTGATTTATTTCAGTGCTCATGAAAGCACTGGCTGGGGTCGATGCTTAGTGAGACTGTCCCAGTGTGAGCATCCTCCAGGTAGCTTTGCCAGTGCACCAGCCGCCGCGTGGGGCCTTTCTCTTGGGAACCACTGCAAGCATGCACGGTGAGCTGCGAGGCGGCCAAGTCCCCGAAGGACGAGGCTGCATCTTGTCACTGCTGTTTGGCCCCTGATCCACATTCAAACTCAGATCTGAGGCCTACCAACCTGCTGCATTTGCCACTCACTTAGGGAAGGGGTTAGACTGCAGTTCCACCTGTGCCGGCTCAAGGGGAGATATTTCTCTACCTGCCTTGCGCAGTTCCTGGGCTTTGAGCAGAGCCAGTTGCAAAGAATGAGAGGTGGGGGTCTAGTGGGTATGGTAGCCAGGCAACCCCACTGTATCCACTCCACTCCGTTTACCAGGGCCACTTCCAAACCAGTGGCAATTCCTGGGGCTGCACCTTACTGCCGCTGAATGGCTCTTGCAGCTACATGCCAGGATCCTGGCTACCTGATCCATGCTGCAAATCACAGGTCACTGCAGTGAAATCCAATCCCTGCCCTGCCCTGGGGAATCACGGCTCTGGGAGTAAACACCAGACAGAACAAACAAACCAATCCACCTGTTTGACTGCTCCCCTCCACCTCCCTGTGGATTAATTTGTAAGGAAACTTGCAGGCATCCCTTATGAAAAGATACTCCAGGACAATGGCCTCATGCACACCATGCCTGGGCCTGGGCACATTAGCGTATCTTTGTAAATAAAGGGATTTCCTTCCGGAGAGGAACAGTTCAGTGTTGCGTGTATGACAGCGATCTTTGTCCAGGGGGCGGTTTGCTTGGGATGGGAAATGCCTTTGGTGGAGAGTATATCTGTATATTTTTGTAACGCATGAGGAATGGTTTATTGAGCAGCCAGCTGTGGCTCCCATATTTAGAATAGTGTGCCGATAGCCCTTGCCCTCGGTATGAAATGAACCAGACACCACATCACAGCCAGCTGTGCAGAACACACACACACACACACACCCCTGGCTTTTGTATCTTCAGATCATTTGGAAACTCTGTGTCCCAGTGTAAAGGATGCTGATCAGTCTTGACTGTCTGTATGTTTGACCAAAAACAGCCCACAGTTTTAATATTTATCCTCCCCCCACCCCCCAAAAAAGAAAGAAAAAATTTAGGAACGTTGGTCCTTTTTATTGAAGATATTTTTTAAACAAATCCTCTGCTTGTATTTTTTTGTTTCCTTGCAGGTGGTTGCAGTTGTGTGGAAAACGATGTTTCAATAGCTCGAAATCTGGTTGTATTTGCCAAATGGGAAATTCAATCCTCTGTCTCCCACTGCCCCCTCCCCCTCCCCAAAGGTGAGAGAAACTAGGAGCGCTCATTTATTAAGGCATGGGCCTATCATCTTAATTAGCTGGTTGCTAACGAAGAAGGCTTATGCACCTGGGTTCACTGCCTCCTAGCAATGGATTGATTGCATCTTCTTTGGAAGGAGCAACAGGTTGAGTGAGAACCTGTAATACCTGTCCTAGCCACGCTTACCTGGGTAGACTGCAGGATTGGCCCAGTGAAAAAAACTTCCCGGGAGGTAACTTGTGCCATCAGAACTGTACAAGCGCCCCTGGCTGACTCCAGCATGAGTTGCCTGGGTACCTGCAGGTGGTATGTTGCATGTGTCAATCAATACACATCCGATGGTCCACCTTCAGGTGAGGGGGGGTTGATTTTGAAAGGTGTTTGTGTGCACCAGACCTTCACATGTGCACATTTGCATTGCTTAACTCACACCCAGGCACGTGGATGTGGCAGTGGGGGAGTTGTGTGTGCAAACCCCAGCCTGCACACACACACACAAGTGGGTTGGGAGTGCACAGGCCAAGCCAATTAAAATTGCACCTTTCACAATCTGGCCCAGGATTTCTATGCCTTCCTCTTCATTTGATCAAAGTTAGTGAGTGAACAGCTGATCGCCGGTGACTCAGCTGATGAAGGTGCCTGGTCGCAATAGTACATGGGGCCAGCTTGTGCTCACAGTTCTCACACTCCTCGTCCCACTGAAGTCAAGGGTCCGATCCTGCCACAGCAAAGCAGCCGGAAAGCCAATGCCCTGGTGGATTGGAGAGGATGGGTTCTCCATCCATCCAGCCTGTTTTTTGATGTTGGATTTAGGAATAGGCTACTTCTGGCCCAAATCCTGCAGGCCTGACTCTGGCAACACTAGAGCGAGTGGGAGTTTTACCCAAGTACAGAGGGCAGCAGTGAGTAGCCAGGGTAATTTTCTCCCCTCGCGTTGCCAGACAATGCGGAGAGATGCTGGGAAAGGATGCTGGTGCCATTTTTATAGTAGAGGTGCTGAGAGCCATTGAATCAAACTGTAAACCCTGCGTATGATGGAAACCACTTCAAGCCAGGTCCAGCACCTATGGATGCAGGGAAAGGGGGAGCAGGAGGGAGGGTGACCGTTCGTGGTTTGAGGTGCTGATACAGGAGGGGGAATCACTGCTCCGACATTCCGCTTCCAGCGTGGGGCAGGCAAAAGCCGGCTGCCTGGCTCTGCGAGAATGAATGTAGATGGGAAAGAGAATGTGACCAATAAGGAGGGAGGGAAAATCCCACCCCTCTCCCCCAGCACAAAAATCTTCCTCAGAAGAAGTTGGGAACAGACGTCCATGCTTGGAAGCAAGCCAGGAAGATGGGCCTGCCAGCAGCTGCTGAAATAGTCAGAAGGTTGGTGGGTCGCTGTTGCCTATGGGCTGGAGGGGAGAGGCGGGGGCTCTGCTCGAGGGGAATCGCTGAGTATGAGAGCGCCCTCTCACCTGGAGCCCATGGCATGAGGGGGGGTTGGGAATAGGCTGCCAGCGACAGCAAACTGCATGGTTCCGCTGGCCAAAAGACGTGCGGCGGGGGCACGCTGGAGCTGTGGTGGCCGTTTTCTGCCACCCCCCAGGTTGGGGGAAGGGGACCTAGGAATATCTGGGCAGAAAATTCAAAAATGGCTCAATGTCGGAGAAAATATGGTGCCTTTTTAACCGTTAACAGCAAGGAAAACTGCCCTCTTTTTCTCAGCCTAGAATCAGGCCTATTTCCCAAGGGCAGAAGCAATTTTGGGTCAAAAGAGCTTGTAAACATTGATTTCCAGGGTGCAGCCGGCAGCCATCTTGCAGGCAAGTGCCTTACCGGGTGACACTGGCCACTGAAAGAGCCTAACCCCAGTCTCCTATGGCAGTATAGAGAGCCTGTGTCTGATCGCCCCCATGTAAGTGCCTAACAGGAGTGTCCACCGGCATCTGGGCCTGGTCTGTTGCTTTTAGCCTGATCTAGGCTAAGCAGACGGCTTTATACTGTAGACACCCAAAGGCTGAGTGCTGCTGTTGGTTACATGTGTGCAGGTCCATTGGCTTCAGTAAGCTCTGCGTGTGTGTGTGTGTGTGAGGAATGGAAGAACTTGGCATTGACCATTCTGATTAAAAATTAAATCATAACGTTCCTCATTAAACCAATATCAAAGCAGCACAGAAACTGGTTTCTGAGGGGATTCCATAGTGTGGGTATAAATAACAATGCTCGTTTTTCAAGGCCAGGACAGTCACCCACAGGTGTCTCCAAAGACAACTGCAATGATTGTGAAATACAATTCAGTGATTGTAGGGGTGCTTGGTTCTCACTGTGAGCGCTCTGCCTGAGCAAGATGGAGGCAGCTTTCTTTTAACTCAGGATGAGCTCAAGCTGCAAAATTCAGATCCCTCCCCTAAATTTAGGAGGTTTTTTCAGCACAGGGGTTTTGGTTTGGCCTGTTATGGCCCCAAATTTAGGGACAGTTTGCACAATCCCAAGCCAGTGCTTGGACTCTGGGCACCCTCTAAGCTGCAGGATGGTGAGATGCAGTTGTGGTTGGGCCCCTCTCAAGTACCCGTCTGTCTGACATGTAGCAGGGGGTGTATGAAAGGGGTGCTCAGGTGATTTTTTGCAGGAATGAGGCTGTGCGCCTTGTAAGTGGAGTGTGCAATTGCTGCTAAAAAAATGACAACGGTTGAGAATGACGATCCAGGAAGTGACTTTTATCACCAGGGACTCACCATAAAGTAACAGTGGAATTAATTATGTCTCAACCCACCAACCACTTCTGCACATGCTTCGCTCTAAATGTGCAATCATGGGGGCTACTTGTGAGCTTAAAGTCAAACATGTGCATAAGTGTGTGCAAAGCCAGAGCCTGTATGACAGCAACGATATACACGCTGCAAAAGCAGCATCTTGCCCCAGGCTGAATTCTGCCCTAAGAGAGGGGGCTGTTGGTAAACTGAGCCGTGACTATCCTGGGCAGAGACTCCGGCTTTCACGCCTTCAAGGAGGTTCTGGGCCAAAGCCACGCCCGCCAAGTCGCAGGAAGTCTAAAACAAAGCCCCCCCCGGAGCTGTTGGAGAAAGCAAAGTGCTGCAGTGGTGGCATTTTGGGGCACGGCCGTGTAAGCCCCCTATGGGGTAGCATGAGTGGAGGGGAGATGAGAACATGTGGCTCCCCCGAGCCCCACCTGTTGGGCAAGATATTCTGTAACCAGGGGTGGCTTTCAAGTCTGAGTTCAGAGGCAGGAGCTTTAGATGGCACCTGAGCTGGCTGCCCTAATCCGCCAGTTTCTAGGTGTCTCCAAAAACACTTAGCGAGAGAATCTCTAGTCAGCAGCAAGTGGCACGGATTTAACAAGTCATCAGCCTCGTAGGATCTGCTCGTTCTCTGTAAATCCAACTGTGAAGCGAGAGCCCTGGGCGAACCAGCCTCATGGAACCATTTCCTCCTGAGATGGGTGTTATTTAAAGAACCTGAAGCACATGTTGTGGAAAACCATTCGAGTCAAATCTTTAATGGGTCTCACATGCATGACCCACTTTGGAGGGCTCCAAGGAGCATGGAATGTTTGACAGCCCGAGCTCTGCTCAGCCTGCTGAAGGGAGAACAACGCAGCGGCTCACTTTTCGTGCAGAGGTGTCGCTCCTGGAACGGACGAGCAATGTAATAGAAAGGGTGATTGCAAGCACCTTTGTAAACAGTGCGAGCCAAAACTGGAATAACTCCCTGGAATGCACTGGAGTCGCTCCAGATCGCCCTGGACTCACAGCAAAATGCAGCCCCCTTCCAATACTGATTTATGTTCCTACCATCCTTCCTTTACTTTCCTGCCTCCCTGGTGTAAGAGTCCTGCAAGAGAAGCAGACTGAGATCTGCATGGGTCTCACAGTCCAGCTTCTCTGTTCTGCTGAAGGAAAACAATGGTCCATCGGGTTCTAATTATCTCGCTGACTAACTCCCTGAGTAATCACTCATGCTGCCACAGGGAGCTCGATCCATCATCAGTTCACTGCTTCTGAATGCTGGTTTTCCAGGTTTAATGAAAGGAGCTGATGAATGAGTTACAGTTTACAAGGACTTTGCAGAAGGTAAGAGCTAAGGGTTATTAGTTACCCTGGCAACCCATGTTCTTCCCAGGCTAGGATCTCCCCAAACTTTTCCAGTACTTGGAGTATTTCCCCCACACCTGATTCCACTGAATTTCTCCAGCAGGAGCTGTTAAGTGCAAACTGCTTCAGCAGCGAGGCTGTTTATCTGATGGAGTGGCAAGAGCTCACCCAGTCCTGTTGAGAACATTCTGCCTGATGACCTGGGGCTCAGAGCTTTGCTAGAAACATACTGTCCAAATGACTGACCTGACCCAAAGGGTCGATTCTGTGGCTGGGAGCGGGAAGCAAGAAACAATGAAAAGCAAGTGGCCAGGTAACCAAAGGAGATCGGCCCCCAGCAGCTGCCCCTGCTCTCACGTGGGCTAGGAGTAGAAGTCCTCATTGTTCTCAGTAGGAGCTGTTAGGTGCTGAGCTCTTTTGAAAATCTGGCCCTCAGTGTGTGGGGCCATATTCTGCCCCACACCTGCAGTGAAATCAAGGGGAGCTGCATACATACACTGTAGGGCAAAATACGGAGAGGCCAGAAGATACCTATGGAAATCTCAGTGTATGGAGATAGAGTTAGGTATATCTCCATATATAAATTATCTCACAGAGCTGGACGGGACCCTGAAGGGTCAGTGAGTCCAGCCCTCTGCCTTCACTAGCAGGACCAAGTACTGATTTTGCCCCAGATCCCCTAAGCAGCCCCCTCAAGGATTGAGCTCACAATCCCTGCGTTTAGCAGGCCAGTGCTCAAACCACTGAGCTAGCCCTCCCCCAGTTACGGACAGTCACAAATGAATTCCCATCACCAGTTGTTAGAACTGGCCTCCCTGTTACATCAAGGCTGCCCAGGCCTGCTCTAACTACGGCCAGCTGGGGGCTCCCAGCCAGTTGAGTGGCATTTAGTGGCACAAGCCAGCTGAATCAGTACGAACAGATACAACCCCTTGGTTTTTCACACTGTTCTGAATCCGCTAAAGCAGTGCTGAACTTCCAGGCCTGTAACATGGGGCCTGGTGTGAGGGGAACCTTCGCCAGCTGCCAGGTTTTCTGTATTATATTACAGTTGCAAGGAATCTGTCTCTACGATATGGATTCAATCTGGGGACCGCCGGCCCCTCTGGCAGAGGGTATTCCTGTGGCTTCCCCGCACTCTTCTTCCCACCCTCCATCGGGAATTAAACATCTGTATTCAGAGCTGCTGTGTTATTTTATGTTCAGTGACTTTACAGACAATCTGTCCTTGATTTGTCTTTACAAAACCCTCCTTCACATCGGTGTTAAAAGGTACGTGACAAGAGCAAGCTGTGGATAGGGCTTCTGATTTTAGCTTTTAGAACATCCCCGCTACAAAAAAAAATGGAAATTGGTGTTTATCCAATAATGCTTGTATCTAAGGGCTAGTCTACACTAAGCCGTAATGTGGGCTATGGGGGTGTGCTTTCTAACACGCGCTAATGTGTTGCACATTATTTCGTCCAGACACCTAAAGGTGGTGCACTACACGTTCCCTAGCGTGCGTTAATGTAACACTGTTTGAACAGCACGACGTCAAAGTGCACTAGGGAACATTACAGAGGTTACAGTATATACGCCTGTAATGAATAATGTACATTAAAAATATACACTGCAAAGATAATATATATTATTCATTAGAGTATGCAAAGAGAAAGCCCCCCAAAAATCCAATTTTTGGACACCTCCATAAAATTCAAAAATGGCTAAAAATACCCCTCCAATGAAATTAACAACCCCCCCCAAACCAGAAGCCCGACATCTGTACTAACGCAGGCACTGTTCTCAATTATGCTGCTGTAAATTCAGAGTAACTCTACTGACTTCCAGCAGTACCTGAGATCAGAATCGAGGCCTTGCACTGCCCCACCACTACATACAGTCAATGAGCTGTGTCCTGCACTTGAGATCTGAGCAAAGCTCCCACTAACTCAGCTGGAATGTGGCCTGTGTCATGGGTGCAAGATTTGGCTCAGGGTTTTTTGTTCACGAGCTGATTAAAAACAAAATGTCGTATGTTTAGGATTAGGAAGCGTCCCAAGGAAAACTGCAGTGTCAGTAAAACTGCCAGGGCATTTTTCACAGCCAGGATTCGGACAGCTGAGGTTTGAAGGCCGACCCCTTTTCTGATGGCACAGTGGGCTAACACACAACCTTACTGCCCAACAGAGAAGGAAGACCAAATTTCAGGGTATCTATGGTAAGCGGTGTGGCTTCTGGCTGGATGGTATCTCAGGCAGTGCTCATCCACCGAGTCCACATGACATTTGGGCAGGAAATGCAAAGTGCTGCAAGCAGCAAGTTCAAATAAAAGTCAGAAACTGGCAAAAAAACAAAACAAAACAAAAGAAGTTTAATACTGTTATGAAAAAATGACAATACTTATCTGGATGAGAAAATACAGCCAAAATGCATGGAGTGAACTCTCCCGCCAGTCCGCCTGCCCCCTGGGTTCCAGTCACAGCTGCTCCTCTCCACAGGTGCACAACCTGAGAGCCAGGCCTCCCCCCAAGATGATGCACTTAGTGTGTGACACAAAGGAAACTCACTTGGGATACAGTACACAATGGCTGGAGAAGTCAGAGAATATAGGTTGTGGTCCGTCCAGGTTCGGCCGCCGCCACCGGGCTCACAGACGTCTCAACAGAACTGCAAAAGATTGAAGTTTAAACCCAGATTAGAAAACCCCATTGCAAACAAGGGCCGTGGGCAGCACTCGGGGCCACGAAGGAGCCATGGATCTGGCTGATAGCGTCCCTCTTCATGGGGCTGGGGAATCTTGCACAAGCAGTACATGCTGCTCCTGGAGTAGGGAGAACCTTCTCGTCTAAAGACGAGTGGTCTCGCTAACTTCCAGCACCACCATTCGGCTCCCATGGCAGGGGAAGCTACAGGAGCCACCCTGTGTGAAGGAGGGGTAGAGAGCTGGGCATAAGGAGGTGCCACTCTCATCAAGGGGCAGGCGCCAGTGCTGTTGCTGGTCACCATTCACTCTATAGCTAACATTTCTGTTCCAATCCAAGTCTGGGCACAGCGTGAAGGGACAAAAATGAGAGAGCTTGAAAAGCCTGAATAATTGTCACTCCTGCCTCTTTTCTATTGGGGGTGTGCAGGGGCGGCTCCAGGCCCCAGCACGCCAAGCGCGTGCTTGGGGCGGCATGCTGCGGGGGGCGCTCTGCTGGTCGCTGGGAGGGCGGCAGGCGGCTCCGGTGGACCGGCGACCGGCAGAGCGCCCCCCACGGCATGCCGCCATGCTTGGGGCGGCGAAATGTCTAGAGCCGCCCCTGGGTGTGTGGCAGGAGGGGAGCTCCAGAGAAGTGTTGCATGTCCGGCGAGGGCATGGAAAGCAGTGCTGGTTCACTGGGGCTATAGTGGGTGAATGGGGCCATGGAGGCTGAGTTTGTTCTAAGAACTTCTGCCCCACTGACCTCCCAGCAGTGCCAGCATGTACATCTGGCCAGGCCTGCAAAGTGACTGGCTGCAAAGCATCCCACCGTGTCACAGAAGGAGATCTGTGCTCTATACACCCAACAGCCAAGTCCACCCTAACAGTGACCAGAGCAGAAGTTCTGAGTGCTGGTCCCATCCCGACAGACTCGCTGGACATGCTACATTCTGTCTCTCCCTCTCCCTCTAGCCTGGGTGTGACAGCAGTTGCTAGAGTCAGCTGGGGCTTGGAAGGGGGCTAAGGATTTATTCCTAAGATGACACACTACAGCTGTCGACACCACCTATCTTCATAAATTTCACACCCTCATTCAAACAAGTGTCATTCACGCCCTACCTTCCAGCGGTTCCCACACTCGTTACACACGACGAAGGTGGTCATGGGCTCATCGGAGCTGCGGGTCTGCACCTGTGGGAAGGAGAGAAGAAGGGATGGGAAGGAAGAGCCCCCACTTGGACCTTCCAAAGAGATTCACAACGGGCTTTCCCTGGTAGTCCTCAAATAGCCTCTGGATTCATCAGTCAGAACCCAGCCTGTGAGCCGGGGCAGCAGGCCTGGTCTGAGCAGGGAAAAGGAGCCTCCCACTCCTATAAGTCTGATTAGTCACTGCCCTCCTCTCCCTGGGCTCCCATTCCATCCCCACCGCCGAGGCTGGGCTGCAGAGCCTACTGAAAACGCTTTGTTCTTTAAGCAGTGAGTGCGATGAAGCCAGATGGCCTTACGTCCCCTCAATACCTGTCTCCATACTCAGGCCTCACACAGCACACCCATACTGTGGGCACGGAGCAGGAGAGCCCAACCCTGACAGCACTGAAACCGCAGTGCTAGGAGCCTGAGGGTCTCCCCTAAATGCGTGTGGAAATGGTGCTACCACGGCTACCCTGCACAAAGCCCTGATACCTACCGGAGGCTGAGTTTGGCAGCAATGCGGGCAGGCCATTCAATCGGCGTGAGGCTGCAGCCGACAGTGGAAGGGAGCCCATCGGCTGCCTCCCAAGAGAACGCAGACCCCTGAGAGACACTACGTTGCTGACATGTACAAGGAACACTGTGGCTGCGTCTCTACCCCAGACGCTTTCCAGCCACGTCCTCCCACGGCACTAGTCCCAGCTGACGGCACGGACAGTGGAAGCTGTCATGGAGGTAGGGCACTGGGATTGTCACCAGTGTGTTGGATGACTGCCAACAGCAGGCGTAGACAGGATGGTGGTGAAAACGCCATTTTGCACGACAGTAGTGTGCCCACCATTGCTCTAGACTGGCACCAGCCTGGCTCGGGCACACTTGGGGCTGGGCTAGTTCAAGGAGGGCATTTTCTTTCTGTTCATCACCACGGCAGCACTCTGCAGATGGGTCCCCAGTGGTCTTTATGTGGCTGATACCTACTGCCATGTGGGATGGTCCATCTATCTGCCGCCATCTGGCATGACACCCGCTGAAACTGATTAGTGTTGAAGCAGCAGAGTGGCGAAAACCCCAGCCTAATGCCGTCCGTTCCGAACGCCAGTGGCGCTGTGTGCGCTCGAGCCAGGGTGACAGAGAGCAAGTGTGAAGAATCGGGTGGGGGGCAATAGGGACAGAACCCCAAATATTGGGACATCTGGTCCCCCTAGCTCGAGCTCACAGCTGCTCCGTTCCCATTCTAAAATCTGGAGAGAATCCATGATAGTCACACGTTCAGTGCAGGCAAGTGCCTAAGGAAACTGCCTCTGCATCTCCCAACCCTCCAGCCACAGCTTTCCGAGGCAAACATAAAAAAGCACTCAAACCATTCTCTTTTACAGGCTACTCCTAACTCCAGCTTTACAGTCTGCCAGGGCCATATTCTGTCACTGCTGCCTGCAAACTACCAATCTGGTTTGTATTTAAACCTATAGGGAATCCTGGTATTTAACCCTGTGACCGCTGCCTCCGAACAGGCTTGTCAGACACAGGAACTTTACTAAACTCCAGAAACCAGATTTTCAAAGCGTGCAGGTGAAACTGGGTGCTTCCTTGCATGTCAAATCACTGCAACTACCTGCACAGCTCAGGTCACAGTACATGCTCAAGGATAATGACAGTGCTCTGCATGTGCAGTGACCCAACTGGCAGTCATGGTAACTACATTCAAATGAAGGGAGCACATTTTGCAAATACATTGTGGACCTAACCAACCCTGAAAAATCTGGCCCTTGAGGTTCTCCTGGTGAGCTGCAGGATCCGTGCCACCTGGCAGTGCCCAATCCCATGATGTGCCAAGGGCAGCTGGGCAGATGCTGAACATCATCAATTTCCACTGGTCTGACCGGAGTGGAGATTGCTCAGAACCTTGCAGGACGGGGCCCTTTATAAGCAAAGATGGTGGCTCACCTGAGTGTAAGTGCAGTTCTTCTTCTTGCACTTCCCACAGGTGAAGAGGTCAGTCTGGGTCCCTCCCGTCCTAGCGATCTGGTGCTCCCGGATCGCTTCCTTCGTCATGGCTTTCCTAATCTCCTTCAGCTCGTTACTGGCCATTTCCTTTAGGATACCAACAAAGGCACATCAGCTCAACTTCCGCACCACACTGCTGCTGGTCCCACTGACGCAGAGGGAGAACACAGGCAGCAGGGCCGGATGGCTAACGGGACGGATAATGGGCTAGGCAGCCTCTCAGCTATAGGTTACCAGCTCAAACCCAGCCTGTGTCACCTGTGGCCAATGGAAAGTGACTGGGATGCTCAGTCTAGCTTCCAGTAGACAAATGTCTCCACCACTACCTGGCCCCGTTGTGTGGGATTCTCAGCTGAGAGGCCAAGTACAGAACTGCCATTTAATTGTAGCGGTGCTTTCTCCAGCCAGCATTGAGACACAGTGCAGGGAAGCGTGTGCTATAGTGCTCTGTGGATACACAGAGGGCTTCAGTCTCCAGAGCTGTCCAGGACCAATCTCTGGCTCCAAACTCCTTCGATTTTACTAAAAAGCCCCCCCCAGGTGGTTGACCCTGACATGCACATCAGTGGCTGCTGCTGATCTGAACCATAACAGAGCTGCCATCTTGAGAGCAGACCGGCTGCTACCTTGAAGTTAATCAATGGGACACGATCCCTTATGAATAATGCCTATGAAGGTTTCCCTACCTCCCCCTCTCCTCACCTCTGAGGTCATCACTGCAATCTGCTCCGGGGTGATTGCTCCACACAACACGTTCTTTCTCAGCTCAGGGTTTTTGGAGTCCTTCAGGTTGGAGATGCGGCTCCTCACGCGGTTTTTGTACTTCATGTCGGTGTTCTTGACGTCTTGGTAGATATGTACAAGGACAGTTAAGGGGCTACCAGGGGAATAATTAGTCCTGCCACCTACCTAGGGTGACCAGATGTCCCGATTTTATAGGGACAATCCCAATATTTGGGGCTTTTTCTTATATAGGCTCCTATTACCCTCATCCCGATTTTTCACACTTGCTGTCTGGTCAGCCTACACCTACCGTTGCTCGGATTCACGGATCTTAAAGCACTTTCCAAGCAGTAAGGAATTTCGCCTCAGTCCCCCGTGACTGCAGCCAGTGGACAGATGAGGACACAGGCACTGAGGGGGTGAAGTGACAGGCCCAGAGGCATACAGCAAGTCAGTGGCAGAGCTGCGAGTAGAAGCTGGAATCAGGCCTCCCAGGCCCACACATTGACCAGCAGGCCACATATACTCGCCAGGCCATGGTTTTGTTTAATTTAACTGAACTCAAGCACTTGTAACGGCCGGGGATTAATACTGGGAGACATTGGGGCTCTTTCCCTGCTCGCACAGCAGGAGCTGTCAAATGTGGGCCGGGACCAGTGCTGAGCTGCCGCCCTCCCCAGAAATAATTGCCAAGGGGTTCCCCCAAAGCCAGTTTAGGACAGGGAGGAGGGGAGCGGTCCCAGTGCTGCAGCTAATTCCCTTCTAATGAATGACTTCCCCCCAGCGCTGATTTCCACTATCCTCAAGTACCTCCACATGCTGTTATCTGTTAGAGCGGCTGGAAAGCTGTGCAACCCTACACTAACAGCATGTAACTAACACCCCCCCAACCCCACACACACACTGTTGGCGCTCCATCTTCTCTGAAATTAGCAGGCTACCTGACACCAACTGCTACATCTTGCCTGGCCCCTGCCCCATGAGATGAGAGCCATCAAGGCGGTAAGTGTGGGGGAGTTGTCCGGGAACGTCTGTGCGCAGGAGGATGGGGCAATCAGGGCAGTACAAACAGGCGGTCATGCACAATCACACCAGCGAGGGGGTCAGTTCTGAGCCGATGACAAATCCATCCAGGGGCTTCATCTTTACCCTGCAGCTCTGCTACTCCAGAACAACGCTGCGACCCAGCCCAGAGCCCAGGCTGAGCGAGAACTTTGCACAAACACCATTCGCCCCTATTTTTCTGCTGGCCTGTTAATGTCCCCACCCCTCCACGGGGGTGCTGCTCAGGGAACCCTCAATAGCACAAGGATATATTCTTCAATCTGGGCAGAGAGGTGCTCACAGTCAGCACCAATGGCAACGTAGTCACCTGTAAAAGAACAACAAGCACAATTACTGATCACTTTCGAACATCGAGGGAGACCCTGGGGACCAATACCGAGCACTCTGCCTATCTCGACTCACACATTCCCTCTATCACAGGCAGTGCCTAGGCACCCCTTGACACATTTTAAAATACAATGACAAAAATAGACAACCCCAGCTAACTTTCGCCCTCTGGTGCTCCACTGACTCCAAGAGGGGTGTCCAGAGCTAAAGCAACGATTGGCACCCAGGTGCAGTAATACACATTGTTTGCCAGTAACCAACACGATATCAGGAACTTATAACTTAGCCTTAACATGAATACGCAGGGCCTGATTCTGATCTCACATCGGTGTAACCTGGCGATAACTCCACTCTGATCCATGGAGTTACACAGCAGTAAAGCTAGTGTAATCAGAATCAGGCCTTCACTTTACTTCTTCTTGGCCAAATGGCCTGCAACCTCCCTCCACCCACACCCTTATCTCCCCCCACTTCCTACTTGCTCTAATTGGAGCAAAGAGCTGCTGAAACCCAGTAAACAACCTTTACTGTATAAGGAACAGCCTGAGTGATGTAATGACTGTGTGGCTGGAGCCTGGACATGGCAAATGACCGATGAGCAAGAAGGGGATGGACAGCCAGGGGTTGGGCTTCCTTGAAGCAGACAAGGGATGGGGTGAGGGGACGATACAATGAAACTCTTGCAATTAACACTCTCTGGCATGTCAGACATACAGGAGCGATTTGAGCAAAGCTTTGTCACTTGTGCATTTCTCCATCTGTCATTTACGCTTCATCAATCCAAGTTCATGCAGAGCCTCAGCATGCAGCCAGGCCCTCATTTTCAAAGGCGACCTCTCCTTTTGGACATCCCAAGTATTAGGGGCCCAACGTGGGACACTCAGGGACTGCTTTTCCGAGGGGCCGAGCACCCACAGCTCCCATTGACTTCAACCGGGGCAGCACATGTGTAACTGAGGGACAAGCCGTTATAGACGTACGACCTTCAAGAGGATCCGTTCTAATAGCTGCGTTCCCTAAGAGTCCAGTCCTAGCCGCAGAACACTACTGGCAGCAGTGTGGTTACTAACATATCCAGCCCACTGCATTCCAGCTCCACTTTCTCCCAGCGGGGAAATGGGGATGTCAGCTGAGTTTTAAAGGAATCAGACAAGAGCAGGCGATGGGGAGTGAACCCAATGCCTATGGGACTCCCCTGGCTTGAGGTCACCCCAACTAGATGCCCAGCAGAATACTCCCAGCAGAAGTTGGCCATCCCTACTCTCATCCTTTCTATGGCACAGAGAGGTCGATCCCCAGATCCCCTGGATGAAATAATCTTTGGCCAGGGGATTAAGGGCTACAGTCCTCTTGTTTGTGCCTGGAACTCCTCCCTACCGCAGCACTGACCTCTACGCACAGACGGTTCTGACGCTCAGGAGGAATGCACAGCAAAGGGGCCTCTGTGGGACTTTGCAGCCAGCCCAGTGGAGCCCATTGCCCTACTTACTGTCGGTCTGCAGAGCAGAAGTCAGCATTTCTCTGCATTTGTTGCGGACAGCGTCGCAGGTGACGGGCACCGGCGGAAAGGTGGTGATTTTCGGCGTGGTTGGAGTCTTCGGTGGGTCCTGCCTTTTGTTGGAGCTAGAAGAGAAACTTAGGGTGACCAGATGGGATGAAGAAAATATCGGGACACATTGGGGGGGGAGTCCCGCCGGCACAGCAAAAAAAACTCCGCAGTTCCAGAGTTCCGCTGGCAGAGGGGAAAAAAAAAAAACCCGAGTCCCAGAGTCCCGCCGGCAGAGGGAAGAAGAAGGAAAAAAAAGCAGAGTCTCGCCGGCGGAACAAAACAAAACAAAACAAAAAAACCAGGAGTGCGAAATATCGAGACAAATTGCGTCCCGACCAAACATCGATCGGGACACGGGACAAACGCCTAAAAATCGGGACAGTCCCGATTTTATCGGGACGTCTGGTCACCCTAGAGAAACTTCACCTCTCAGAATGATTCGGTTCAGGTCACTGAGCGCAGCGCAGGGCGCAGCGGCAACGTGGTCACTTATCCTGTTCATTACAATGACGTAAAACCAATCAGAAAAAAGCAGAGCAAAGACCTTGGCCAATAGCCACCCCCCAAATTCACAAAGATGACAATATGCCAACCAATAGGGCTATCCCTGGATACGAACACAGAGCTCCTAGGAGCTGGGGTGACTCTGCACACATGTGGATGCTGACAAGTCCTTATAACCTATCAATGAAGCCTGATACTATAGATGGAGAGATTCCAGAAGACTGGAAAAGGGCAAATCTAGTGCCCATCTATAAAAAGGGAAATAAAGACAACCCGGGGAATTACAGACCAGTCAGCTTAACTTCTGTACCTGGAAAGATAAGGGAGCAAATAATTAAGCAATCAATTTGCAAACATCTAGAAAATAATAAGGTGATAAACAGTCAGCATGGATTTGTCAAGAATAAACTGTGTCAAACCAACCTGACAGCTTTCTTTGGTAACAAGCCTTGTGGATAGGGGGGAAGCTGCAGACGTGGTATATCTTGACTTTAGTAAAGCTTTTGATACTGTCTCACATGATCTTCTCATAAACAAACTAGGCAAATGCAACCTAGATGGAGCTACTATAAGGTGGGTGCAAAACTGGTTGGAAAACCGTTCCCAGAGAGTAGTTATCAGTGGTTCACAGTCAGGCTGGAAGGACATAACGAGTGGGGTCCCGCAGGGATCAGTTCTGGGTCCAGTTCTGCTCAATATCTTCATCAATGATTTAGATAATGGCATAGAGAGAACAGTTATAAAGTTTGCGGACAATACCAAGCTGGGAGGGGTTGCAAGTGCTTTGGAGGATAGGATTAAAATTCAAAATGATCTGGACCAGGGGCAGCTCTAGCTTTTTGGCCACCCCAAGCAGTCATGCGCGGGAGGCGCCCCGGAGCCGCGGGAGCAGCGGACCTCCCGCGGACATGACTGCAGAGGGACCGCTGTTCCCGCGTGGCTCGGCTGGACCGCCCGCAGCTGCGGACGGCTCGCGGGTCCGGCGGCTCCGCTTGAGCTGCCGCAGTCATGCCTGCGGGAGGTCCAGCCGAGCCGCGGGACGAGCGCCCCCTCCGCAGTCATGCCTGCGGCAGGTCCGCTCGTCCCGGGGCTCCGGTGGACCTCCCGCAGGCATGACTGCGGCAGGTCCGCCGACCCAGCCTGCCGCCCCCCCCGGCAGCAGGGGACGCCCCCTAGATTTGGCCGCCCTAGGCACCAGCTTGTTTTGCTGGTGCCTAGAGCCGCCCCTGATCTGGACAAACTGGAGAAACGGTCTGAAGCAAATAGGATAAAATTCAGTAAGGACAAATGCCAAGTACTCCAGTTAGGAAGGAACAATCAGCTGCACACACACAAAATGGGAAATGACTGCCTAGGAAGTACTGCAGAAAGGGATCTGGGGGTCATAGTGGATCACAAGCTAAATGAGAATCGACAGTGTAAAGTTGTTGCAAAAAAAGCAAACATCATTCTGGGATGTATTCGCAGGAGTATTGTAAGCAAGACATGAGAAGTAATTATCCCGCTCTACTCTGTGCCGATTAGTCCTCAACTGAAGTATTGTGTCCAGTTCTGGGTGCCACATTTCAGGAAAGATGTGGACAAATTGGAGAAAGTCCAGAGAAGAGCAACACAAATGATTAAAGGTCTAGAAAACATGACCTATGAGGGAAGATTGAAAAAATTGGGTTTGTTTAGTCTGGAGAAAAGACGACTGAGAAGGGATATGATAACAGTTTTCAAGTACATAAAATGTTGTTACGAGGAGGGAGAACAATTGTTTTTCTTAAGCTCTGAGGATAAGACAAGAAGTAATGGGCTTAAATTGCAGCAAGGGGGGGTTTAGGCTGGACATTAGGAAAAACTTCCTAACTGTCAGGGTGGTTAAGCACTGGAATAAATTGCCTAGGGAGGTTGTGGAATCTCCATCATTGGAGATTTTTAAGAACAGGTTAGACAAACACCTGCCAGGAATGGTCTAGATAATATTTAGTCCTGCCATGAGTGCAGGGGACTGGACTAGATGACTTCTCGAGGTCCCTTCCACTTCTATGATTCTATGATATTGTTTATGCAAACTGATTTACCCCACTGAACAAAAAGAAAAATGCTCATACCCTTGGAGGCGAATGAGAAGGGCTATTACACAGCTACTGGACACTGCCAATACTCCATGCTTGGGTTTTGACTTTCTGTTACCTGCCAACATGGAGCCTGGGGAGTTTGGTGCTGGTATTTTGGCACACTGCCATATGAGAGTTCACAATTCCAAGTAAGAGCTCCCTGGAATGTGGAACCTCCTGGAATGACATGCCGAGATCCAAAGAAGAGCTCCATGGAGCTCGAAAGCTTGTCTCTCTCGCCAACAGAAGTTGGTCCAATAAAAGAGATTACCGCGCCCGCCTTGTCCCTACATTGGACAATCAGCACTGGAGCATACAGTGAATCCACTTTGCAAAAGGACTGCCGTGCAGAGATGGTGCTCTGTATGGGGCATTTCTGGGCTGGTGCAGAACGATCCCAGGTCATCCCTCCATCAGCAGAGCAAGGAGGTGACCTAGAGCTTCCCCTAACACAGCCTGACCCAAGAATCCTGCCTCAGAACACAGAGTTCCCCATTTAAAATCTCCTAACAGGCCCAATGAGAAGGGCTATTACACAGCTACTGGACACTGACAATACTCCATGCTTGGGTTTTGACTTTCTGTCACCTGACAACATGGGGCCCGGGGTGTTTGGGGCTGGTACTTTGGCACACAGCCATACAGGAATTCACAACTCCAAGAAAGAGCTCCCTGGAACATGGAACCTCCTGGAATGACATGCCGAGACCTGAGGAAGAGCCTTACTGAGGCAAAGCTCCCAGTGACGTCAATGCCAGTTAGTGATGATGGGATCCTCAGGGATTGTCCGACTCTTTTCACAGATGCCCCCTTTGTGGGGAGTTTAAAATTAATTTTGCTCTCGGGAGTGAATTTTGTTAGAACTGGGGTGGAGCGAAGGGGTGCCTGGGCTAGGATTGTGGGAGTAGGGTCGATGTTTTTATTCCTGGAGTGTTTTGTATGGAAAAAAGAGACTTTTTTATTTGAAGCACTATACGCACCACACAATGCATTGCAAAGCACTTCAGCGAGCAATCAGAATAGCCAGTCAAATAAAGGAGTTTGTTCAAATAAACACCATGTGCTCCTCTGCACATTCTTAAAATGCAACACAATCAAGGATTCCACAACATGAACTCCCACCATATGTGAAATGCTAGGGTCAGGAATGTCTAGCCATTCTAGTGAGCTGGTCCATCAGTACTTTTATCATTCTATGCATCACATAACCCAAATTATGCCCTTATTCACCCCATCAAAATGCAATAAATGTAAACATCACCCCTTCTGCTCCCCCCATGAATCTGGTATTTGCTGAAGGAGTCGGGTGATCGCAGTCCAGTTCCTAAGTGACCACATCAGAAACTGCTCCTCTAAGTACCACCCTGGGAGGTAGGTTCATCAGAGAGCCCCAGAAGCAGATGGGCCATGGAGACTCATGCCCCCAGAGGCAGTTCCTCCAGCTCAAGATTGAGGCACATGGGCAGGGTAATAAGGGAAAGCTTGCTCAGCTACTGACTGCGCTGCAGATTCTCCAGAGATAGAAGTCTTTAGTCTCCAGGGCTGGCAGGCCAACATCTTTCACCGGGGCTATGGTCTCATGACCAAAAACGCTGTATGGAAAACAAGGCTCTCGGTTGAGCCAAGTGATTGAAATTAAATCTAGAGCGAAATGCAGGCCAGAGAGGAAGATCAGATCAAGGCCCTTCACCCCATATCTGCACTGTGGTAGGGCTGTATATGGGGCCTCTTGAGGGATGCAGTAGGGCCTCTACGCCCCCTGGACATGGCAATGGGAGGCCAGCACGAAGGACTATTAGGAAGTAGACCAGGAAAGAAGTGACTATGCGGACCCGGCCACCAAAAAACCCCATACAGGGGAGCAGTCCTTCCGTGCTGCAGTCTCACTTCCTGCCTAGAGGTAGAGGGGTCTGAATTCTACATCTTCAGCCCCCGACTCAGTTCCCTCCTATCCCGGCTTTAAATGGGAAGAGGTGAATTCCACCCACAACTAGCGTGACTTGATTTCTGAGCATTGGTAATGGCACGCTGCTTAGCAAATTCCCTATTGGTGAGGGGGTTTTCAATGAAGATTAGTACAATCCAGCTGAAGATGTTCCCTGTTTATGACCCCAGGAAGCCCGGCCCTGACCGAGAGTACTAGCCAAAGGCAGGATAAAGGCAGAGAACCTCCTCTCTCTCCCATGGAAGTTTCTCTCAGCACAGATTCTAACCTCTTTGGTTTCTATGTAAAGCCTTATCTCTTCAATGCAGCAACTCCTGCCATCAAAACAGTTCAAAAAATCCCCTGGATTTGAGTTGGAAGAGAGCTATAAAATCTGTAAAAAAGGTCAGCAGTTAACGAGAAGTAGCAGGTGAGAGACCTGGGCTTTGTCTGTACTGTAGTATGAAGTCACAATGGGTCATGCAACCAGAGCACCCCCCCCCGCCCGAAACTTTCCTTAGAACACACTGGTTAGGAGGGAGACATTGACGCTTCTAAGTTGGAATCATTTGAGGCCCAAATTTCCAGAGGCATGGGAAGCATGGACAACAGCTGTGAATTAACATGCTAATTGACTAACTGCACCTGTAATGGTGAATCATGGTCATTTTCATGTGCAGGCACAGTCATTTGCACCCAGGTTCTCTAAAGTCAGGCCCCCTAGTGTTTACAGTTTTTATTTACAGATGCACTTACGGCTGGTTTGACAGCCCTGGAGACTGGAGTCCTCTGGGTATTCACAGAGCAGGTACAGCCCAGACAGTAACAGTGCAAGCTTCTCTAGCCACAAAGCTTAACTCTGTGGCGGGAAGGCCCACTACTCGGGCTGAAAGGGCAGGTGAGTGTCCATGCCCTCAGGCTTAGCCCTCACTAACTGAGCTGCTAACAAGAGCGAGTGTAATGTGGACAGACCACCACTAGGAAACAGCCTGAAAACACCTACTCACTCCCTCTAGGCCACTTAACAGGAGGGTAATATTGTCTGCTCCTCTTGACTTAGGCTGAACTTCAACTAGGTGAAAGCCTCTATCGCACGCTCAGCTCCCCCGCGTATACAGCCAGGTTCTCTGCCCTCTTCTGCTCTCTTTGCACATTCAGGCACCACAAAGGGAGCAGAAACCATAGGCCTGCTGGATGCCTCCCTTTCCACAGCCCCCATGGCAGAGGACATGGCAGCAGCAGAGAGGAGGAGTGGCCAAAGCCCATGAACTCCAGCTAGCCTCTGCTATCTGATCCCTAGGGACCATATCCAGCTGTTTGACCTGTTTGGGGGCAGGGGCACAGAATCTATAACCAGCTCCCCACCTGTAGGGGGCAGCAGAGAACCCAACCCGTTTTCTGTCCATTCGATGGAAGAGGGAGAGAATGACTCCCTTCGAGCTGACATTTATAGCCACCGACACAGACCCCACTCTGCTATACTAGGTCTGCTGGTTTACTCGCAAGGCAACGAAGCTGTCCTAAAACCTTGTGTGTTTATCCCTAATCATGAAGCTGCTACCGCTGCTGTTCCGACAATGGGACTCAGACAGCTCAAGGCATTGACACGGGAATAGTTCAGTAGGGGAAGTTTCAACCCAGCCCAGCATATCAGCACCCCAAAATCTTAAGCTGCCCATTGCTACATGAGAGGAGGCAGTGGTTTGACTCTAGTTCCAGACGTACCTATCCCACGTTTAAAAACCCTACCCCAAATGGCACCCTGCGGGCATGGACAGCAACGTAGCCAAGGCTGCAATGGGAATGGAAGCGCAGGCCTACTGGTGCTCCCTACGGGGAAATGTTGCAAGGGTTAGGGCACAGTGACGCGTAGGGAGTTTGATCCCTGGCGGTTGTTCAGGGGCTGAACAAAAGACTTTAGATCCAGGTCCTCAAAGGCTTTTAGGCATCTAACTCCCATTGAGCTTTTTCAATGAGAACTGGGCAGGAAACTGGTTTAGGCATTTTTGCAAAATCCACTAGGGGTTCATCTGCAGCTTCAGGTGTCTAAACATCTTTGTAGTAACTGACTGTGCAAAGGGGCTTTACAATGGGCCAGATTTACAATGGCCCAAATAGTCATGGAGATGTACAACAGGTTATCAGCACAAGTGAATTTGCGTGTGCATTTTTCTGAAAATGTAGGCTAAATGTAGACTAAAAAACTAACGCCACTAAGCTGAGTACATACAGCGCGACTTGCAAGAGATGTATGTATGCAGCTTAGGGTTGCAAGAGATGCTGCAAATGGTGGTTTGCCAGTAAACAGCTGCTGTTTCGAAGGGAACAAGTACCACCAGTTACTGCAGTAAATACGAATCTAGGTCTCTCTGTACAGACTACACATACATGGCTGAATGTGTATTTCTGTGGATCACATGGGGTTCTAAGATGCTTCCCAATGAGACTGGTGCTTCTGTTGGGCGAACTTTACAAGTCCTTTGTCTCAGCCTCACAGAAACATTGAGCCACAAAAGTATCCCAAAGCAAAAATCTCCATTCTAGGACTCCGCTTCCATTAACTGTCACATCTCTGCTAATTAAACATCTTTAAAAAGGAGTAAAATAAGCTCCATGTGCTTTAAGAGTTAAAACATCAAATCTGGATGCCGAAAATTCGATTCCTAAGTCAATATTTAGGGAACTAAGGAAAAGTGGCCTGATGGTTGAAAGGTGTGGAGTACCTGTTGATTTTCAGAGCGGTTTGCACATACCATTCCTGCAAACTCTTGAGTGCACACATGATTGCACACATGCAGATGGGGCCTATAGCAATTGATGCTTTAAAGAGACCAAGAAAAACTCATCCCGGGAAATGTGTAAAGCCTGCCATATCTAGAAGCTGTTACATGAGCTTGTGGCTTTGGTAGAATTCAACAGCCCAAGAAACAACCATCCACCAAAGCTTTGGAAGACTCATTTGTGGACGTGTGTATAAAAAGTCATTGCCAACCTCAAAGAGAATTTGATATTCTGCCCTACAAACCTCACTAGGTGTTGTGTGTCTCAGTGCAGTTCTACCTCAGGAACAGAAGTCACCTGGGCCAGCCCCAGGAAGGTTATGGCTCAAAGTAACCCCCAAACCCTGTAGACCAGCTGCCTGCTTGTGCAGTAGAATGAAAGGTAATTGAAGCCCTGAGAGTAGGCTGTGGTCCAGTGGACCGGCAGGGAAGCAGAACAAGCTGTTCCTCACTCCTGCAGTTTAAAACCATAGCAAGCCTGAGAACAACCTCAGCTGATTGCTCTTGGATCAAACAAAACAGATTTCACAGCAGTCCAGCCCACACTTACAAAGTTTGTGTAAGAGAAGGTTCGTCTGTCATTACAATAGTTGGCAAATAGAACCCTCACCACAAAGAGCTGCTTTGCTTCAGGAAATCCTGTGGGCTCATACTGCTCCTGTCAAACATGGGAATAAGGCTGTACACTTTACCCAAGAGAAGACTAAAAAGTCCTCTGCATTACAAAAGAAGTGACCCAAGAACAAAATGGTGACATGTGTGATGGCCAGACTCATAATAGAATTTGGACTGCAGTGGAAAGGAAATTGCCATAAAAGTAATACACTGACATGCAACAGATCCAGACACTCCCAATAAGTGGCCTGATGAGAGTTCTGGCCAAAAAAGAAACCACAGTGCTGCCAGAGATGAAGACACTCTATACGCAACCTATTAAAAAATACTGTAGTAATAGTCCACAATACTACACCATCCAGTAGTGAGATACAGTGCTTTGAACCATAATACAGAACTGCAGGATATAATTTTATAAGGGATACCATATACTAGTGTATCACGTAAAAACCTCGCCTACCAAAACAAGCTCCACCTCCACACTGGAGGGCTGAGACGCTCTGGATACAACTGCACTGATGTTAATTCCCATGTCATTGCAAAAGAAATTTCCCATCTGCACTGCAGAAATCAAGAAAAGTTATGGGCCAAGAGATATCCCAAGGGGAAAGGCCCAGCCAAAATCTGTCAGACTCCAGGGCTGAAGTAAGAACATTTCAACACTGGCTGGCCTCTCTACTGCTTTGATAGCAGCCTCATCAAACAGCATAGGAGTGCACTCATCGCCCAGAGATCAGCCATACCGACTGACTCATTTAGTCTCAGCCTGTTCTTCACAGAGACGCCGGGGCAATTCTTAGCCAGTAAGCTCTCTGAGTTTGTCAGGGTGCATTGGGAGTCTCTTTTGTACCATCAGAGGAACATATGCTCTTCTCTCTGTAACTAGACAGCATGATGTACAGGACTGGTTACGGGCTGGGAGACAGGGGCTAAATATCTCTAACACCTAACTTCTGCCTCAGTTTCCCCCTCTAAAAGGGAGAGGGTACTTCTACCTGACGGGGTGTTGGAGGTTTAATGTCTGCACCGCACTTTGAAATGAAAAAGTAATAGTAGCCGTGCAGTGGCTCCTAGAGTCTTACTAGTGGAGGACAAAGCATTTGGTGAGACTGACAGGTAATCCACTGGTCCTTGGTTGCTGAAAAAGCCGGTAGCACCATATTTCTGCCTCCATGACCACAACTGGTGTGTTATTCGGGCTGTGACAACTCCAGACCACTTCATCCAAACTGCGAGTGTCCTAGCAGACTGGATTTGTTTTACTCACACAGTTCTCACCCTACTCACTCTCCCAGGTGCTTTGGGGGCAGCTGAGGAACTCTGGGCAATGTGCCGGGAAAACCCCCTTACTTCAGACTCACAAGAATTTCCTGAGGAAAGTCTACTAGAGGCCAAGCCAGAGGTTTCTCTGAGGTGGTATTTCCTGACTCTAGTATACCATCAGCCTAGCACAAACATACTACTTTCCCCTTTGCCGACACAAATGAACTAAGATTCACCAGATTCCTATATGGCTGGAAAGTATCATTCTCTATTTACAGATTGAGAAATGGGGGTAAGAATCGTAGGCACTTGCCCAAGGGCACGGAAGGATCCAGCGCCAGAAGCAGGATTTAGACGGCAGGTATTCCTGGGTCCCAATCCTGTGCTCACACCCCTCCTCTCCCAGCTTACAAAAGCACACCTTTCACCGAAAACACATGAAGCCCTGCCACCCCCGTCCCAGAGAAATCCTTGTCTTTGCACAATGCAAAGGGAAAACTTCATCTGGGAGATTCCAGATTAATGTTATTTGTAGAATTAGCACCTAGAAACGCTAGTCATGGACCAGGATCTCATTGTGCTAGGCACTGAACACACACAGAACAAGAGACGGTCCCTGCTCCAATTTTACACTGCATTGCAGCTGGGCTTATGGCCTCAAAACCAGAGGGATCCACTGCCATTAAAAACATGGCAAGGCACATGCCAAATCATGGTCTTCTGGAACATTTCATTCCAGTTTATACACAAGTGGAGGAGGAGACTGATGTAGCAAGTTAAACTGCTGCAGCTCAGCCACCATGCTGGTAACTTTCACAGTACCAGCCCTGCACAAAGGTACTGGGGTTTGAAAATAACTAAGCTGCAGCAGCAGTCACGTGACAGTTCTGAAACAAAACAGAGACATGGTAAAGAGGCTAGTTGGATAGGAACTGACTGACTGGCATACGCAGGGACGGACTTTAATGAGCATGGGAAAACTCGTAAACCAGAGTTACCAATAAACAGAAACTGGAATATGGCTATTAGCCAAGATGGTCAGGGATGGAACCCCATGCTCTGGGTGTCCCTAAACTTCTTACTATCAGAAGCTAGGACTGGATGACAGGGGGTGGATTATCAAAATTGCCCTGTTCTGTTCATTCCTTCTGAAGCATCTGGCACAAGCCACTGTCGTAAGTCAGGATACTGGGCTAGATGGACCATTGGTCTGACCCAGTGTGGCCATTCTTACATTCTTAATATTAATCCTTAAGAAACTGACTAATCCACAGGTGTTTTACACCTTATGAAACGGCCAGGTTCCTGGAGTCCGCGCGGGATTCTTGGGAGCGCTCTGGCTAAAAGGAAGGATCAGTCTCTTGCTTCTGGGAGGCACAGCTGGGACTCTGGTGAAGCTGGTCCCACCTCATAACCTCCCTGCCCTCCACTCGGGCCCCACTTCCCCTTGCTAACTGTTCTAACTACACTTGCCAGAAGGGGAACAGGCTGGGGAGTACCCACTCCATGAAGAGGGGTGAGTCAGCAGCAGACCAGCTAGATGCCGACTGCAGGGCAGGTGGACTTCTTCCACCACTCGTGGAGGAGAGATCATCGTGCAGGCAGGAGAGGGGGGTGAGGCTCCTGCTAGGAGCATCTGTGAATACTTGGCTCCCATGCATCAGGATAGAAGGCTAAAGCTGAGCATAGTCACAGCTCTTCTAAAGGACTCCAAGGGTTTACAACAAGGGAAAAAATATAAAAATGCAACACAAACAAAATCAAACCCAAAGGAATGTTTTATTAACAGAGAAAGAAACCAGCATGAAACAGAAGGAAATGGAAACGTGAAGGTAAAACAAATCATGTAGAACAGAAAGCAAAAAAAACTCACTAAAGCCACTGTATTTTGTAGATGTTTATTCTTCCATTACAGTTGTAGTTTCTCTTTATTATAGAATACCACACGGATCTACAGGCAGCCTGTCACCTTTGCTGGATAGGCTGGACTCCTGGCAGGTCTGATCAGAATGAGGCATTTGAGCAGACCAATTGCACAGCCCCATAGACATGTTAAAGATCAAATGTTAACACAGAAAGCCCCAAGTGATGGAACAACATGTACAACAGCATCATCTTGGGCTAAAGGGAAGCGTTACCTTTGGTCTCTCGAGTCACCGCTCTCTTTTGAGGAGGATGCCGACAAGGAAGAATTCCTCTTCTTCTCCTCACTTTTGTCCTCTGAAGCATCTGCACCCAGTGAGAAGAGGGAAAAAACAAACACTCAGATACTACAGAGGGTTCAGGGTTCATCTTCACACCACAATCCTGACTACACTAAGCAGAGCACAAAGGATGGTTGGGAGCCCGGATATTTGGTCAGAGGCAAGTTACTAGCTCCAGAAGAGCAGCATGGAGGAATAGGTCTATACAGGCTAAAGTACTTTGCAATGCACCCATGGTAATCTTTCTACTTGCCTTTGATTGGCAAGAAGTCAAGCAACTGGCAAACGTACCACAAACCTTTCCCTAGCTAGCCAGTGTGAAAGGACCCATCCTTCATTCCATGAGATTAGCTTCTTCATGAGGGAAGACCTATCCCAGCCAAAGTTTCTTTTCTAGTGAGGCCCCTGCTGCTGAATGTACAGACTGAGTAAAATTTTCAAAAAACACTTTTGAAAATGGGACTTAAAGCCAATCCAATTTTCAAAAGCGCCAATGAGGGCTAGCCCCTCTCTCAAGGTAGGTGTTTGGAAGGCCAGGGATACAATTTATTCTTTTAAGAAGTGTATTTCTTTTCCAGTTAGTTCAGTGCTGTTGGAAGGTGATGGCTTCGCAGTCCTGAAGACAGAAGTTCTGGTTAAATGCAGATCAGATACAGGCCAGGAGCAGGCAGTGAAGGCTTCCCCTCATGGTCCCACCATTATGTATCCACCCTGACATAGAAGGACCAGCCCCGGCAGTGGGTTGGAGGGAAAAAAAAAAGAGTTCAATCTCCAATACCCGTCTAATCTTTGGCTTCTTTGCCAAGTTATTTGTAGGAGGTTTCTTTGAGATGCAGACTGGAACTAGCAGTTCATTTCACATACACCTTGAACAACCTGATGGTATTAAATATAGAAGATATTTGTTTCTACTGACTCAGACAGACTTGTCAGTTTTGATGAAAGGACACTCTACTCTGAGCTTCACACACAGGTACTGCCATAGGCTTAGAAGGATGCTTTATGCTAAAGATAATTACATCAGTTACCAATGACACAAATAACCCACTCAAGACATAGCCTCTCTGCTGATTTGAAATTAAAAGGGCTTAAGATTTCATGGTCTGCAATCAGGAAAAAAAAATTCAGTGGCACCATAAGCCCTATAAAGTGTCTTTATTAGTACTCGGGTGGAGTATTTCCATTTATTCTCAGAAATTCCAAAGAAAAGGTTGTTTATAATGCACTTTTATTTCCAAGGTGGTCTAGAGGAATGAACACAGAAGTGGGAGTGAAACTCCTGAGCTCTAATCCCTGCCTGCTAGACTCACAAAGTAATCTTAGACAAGTTGACTGACTTTTGGAAAAATGGAGGACTGTACTAATTAGCTACTTTGAAAGGGGGCTAAATGGGTTAATGCTTTTGAGCAAGCAAAGGGCTACCCTTGTGCAAAGTACCGTCTTCAAAGAGCTTTATGAACATTTGCTCATTAAGCATTACAATATCCCATTCCAGGAAGTATAGTCAAGCATTAAGATTTTAAATAAGACCTCACCCTCCAACTCATCACCACTGGAAATGTTTTCTAGCAGGTTTCTTACGACGTTACACTAGTTGGCTTTTTATCTGTTGTGCTAGTTTGTTGATATTTTGATATTGCATTTACTTTAAATTGCAGCACACCCTGAGCACCTCAGTCAGCAAATGAAGAACTTTATAAATAAGATCAGTGTATTACTATCATTGGCATGCTAACTATTCTTATTTCAAACCTCGCAAGCCTGGGCAAGTGCACATTAACTACATGCAGTCCTGGCCCTTAATTCCACTTCTTCTGCAGGGACCATTTTCTTTTAAAATAGGAACTCAATGTTATTAAATGGAATTCACTGTGTAGTACTTGAAACCCTCCAGATGAGAAGTCTAATGTTAAGGTTCTAAGTTCTGTGGCCTGCTAGAACTTCCTATCTCTATTGATGCAGACAGAAGCTTGTAGGAGTAACACAGCCTACAGGATAGCAAAGCTGCTAGAGTTGGCTATTTGGTAAACTGAATCCAATAAACCCTGCTTATTTTCTTACCTAGAAGCTTTTTCCAGGACTTGATAAGTGATTTGGCAAGTGATATCACTTCCTCGTCAGTGCTCTGCTTCCTCAGCGCATTCACCGACATCCCAATCCGGGTGGACTGCAAATCAACATTCAAGAAGTGAACCACTCAAGAACTGACTAGTTAGCCAATGGCACTAAAATTAGAGAACAACAGATCTCCACTACAAGACACAGCAGCATTGACCAAGACAGAGCCAGCTGCTTGATGCTTCTACAGCTACCAACAAGTTGGCTTCTTCAGTGAGTCTTTAATATCTGGCTTACATAGCATATGGCTCTCTCTTGGAGAACTCCATCTCCCATGACACCTTTTCCCCTTCCTAACCACCTAGAAGCATATATAAATTACTCAAAACTGAACAGGATTTGAAAGAAAATCCCTCAGAGAGTCCTAGAAATTTAAAAACAGGGCCAAAATTATAAACAGATGTATAGCTGTAACACACGATACTTCAAGCCTTTAAACCACAACCACTCTTCTAACAGGATTTTCTTTTAAAAGGATGTTCAGCACCTTAATTGTTACCGAAGCCCGGAAGGAGTGTTTTTAAGTTTCAGCATATTACTAAAGCCTTTAACTTTTATTAACTATTTAACTTAGTTCTAAAAACCAGAATGGAGTTGCCCCTCCTCCCCCGAGAGTTTTCCAGAGACTCTCATCCCGATGGAACATGCCCCCCAACTTTTATGGACTCCATCAACTTCATCAGTTTGGTGGGCCCTAGGTTGTGCTTCCCCTCAAGCTCTGCTTCAGTCCCTGTCTCACCACTTAAAACATACCATGATGCTCTCTTTTGTTAGTAGTTTTACAAATGCTTTTTAAAAACTATGATTGCTGCTGGCCTCACATTTGCTGCTTCCCCAGTCTATTTTCCCCTTCTTTATTCCGATCCCTCCATTGGTTTTGAAAAGCGTGGTCTTTTCATTTCATGTTTACAAATGGAATTTTGAATTTGTTCTGATACCCTAAGCACCTCTGTTGGTGAGGCTTTATAAATACAACATTGCATAGCTTTGTTTGATGTTTCTGGGAGGATGGAACAAATGGCAGGGGAGACTGTCTTAATCTCATTCCCCAAAAAAATCAGCATTTATTCCACCTACATCTGGATTTTAGTTTTCCTTGCCTTAGTTGCATGATTTACCTGTAACAGGTCCAGAGTGATAGGCATACTTTTCAGTTCCTTCAGCAAATCCATCGCACCATCCTGTGAAAGAAGGGTGGAGGGGGAAAAAAAAATCTACTAGTTACTAAAAAAAAAATTATAGGCCACTTCTTCCATATCATCTAAAAAAGAACAGCTACTTAAACTCAACCTGCACAGGCCAATAAAGCAACAATTGTTCCTAGAACATGAGGGAACCAGCCAGCCAATCTTGAGACTAATATTTTAGATGACACTAGAAACAATCCTCATTATATTCCTGAAATTACAGTATATAAGGAGGCCTTAGCTAAAGTATGGGAACCAAGCAAGATAGAGAAGCATTGTTATGTAACAGATCTGCCCGGGCACGCAGCACATTTCTATTGTGCCTACTACTTACACAGTTAACTATTATCCTTATCCAGATAGTTTAATTAGAACTCCTAAGCAATGCACCTCAGATAAGAACTGACACCTAAAAAACTACCCTCCCACAACATTTTTCCTTTAGGAATAATCCTGTTAGCAAATCACCATTTTAGGTGACCTGGTTGATGATGCGGATACCTTTGCCAAGGTATTGCATCAGAGGCTCTCAGAGCACTTCACAATCACCCCTGGGGGTAGTGATTATTTTGCCTATGATAGTAGAGAGCTGCTGGCATTGTGTCCCTGGTAGGATTTGTGGCTAGAAGGGAAACTTGCTTTGCAAAAGTACTCAGGATGTCCATCCACTGCCCTTTAGAAAAGCTTTGACCACTGTATCAAAACTGATGAGAAGCAAGGAAGTCAGGGAGCAGGTCACCTGGAATATGGTATGTAAAATGTTCATTCATCTGCTTCACTGTATCCAGAAAACTCAATTGCTGCATGGCCCTAACTACACCATATGTACATTTTAAAATATCAGGTACAATTGCAAACTCTGGCGAGATGTAAGCAAATCCTCACTTCTGCAATACTCTCCGTGAAAACTATAGCCTGGAATCTGTCAGCTTCCATTCAGACTGCAGTTTCTTCCTCTCTTCTCCTAACTGACAAGGACTTCTAATGTTCATATTTAACAGCTCATTTAAAATACTAACCACTCCAGGCCCATTTGAAACACAAAACCTACAGAGACTGTAATTGCTGTGGTGTGAAGCAGCCTGAACTGACAAATTTCAGCTTCAGATCCCTCCCCCTCCATGCAGAAAGGCTGTTTCCGATTCATCTCAGGAAGAGATCCAGCTGCCAGCATCATCCTGCAGGACACAGGCTGTGAGAGCTAAATCAAAGTGAAGTTGAAGATTTCAATATGCACACACAGGCAATTCACTCCCTCAGGAGCTTTACAGCAACTTACCCAGAACGAATGAATGAATGACTCGCCAAATTTCTTTCTGACATTCCGAGATCGAGAGTCAAATAAATGCAGCCTTTACAGTGCACATAATGGCCCAATTCCTATTCCCCTCAAAGGAAGTTTTGCCACTTACTTTAGTGAAAGCAGGATTGGGACCAGTGTATGTTAAGGTTAACTTCCTCATTTGACAAGGTGGGGGCAGAGTGGGGCACAAGTACCCAAAATGAGGATCCAGTAGCAAAGGACCACGACTGCAGTAACCAAAGGTTTGGATGCTGGTTCGCGTATTGTAAATTGCACATGGTTTAGTAGCCAAAAATCACAGGATATAGTGACCCACCTGTTAAACTACCAACTGGACAGTCCGTTACCTTACACTCCAAAATCACAGGATATAGTGACCCACCTGTTAAACTACCAACTGGACAGTCCGTTACCTTACACTCCAATGCCAACTAGGTCAAATCACTCAAGACACTGCTTCTCCTTGCTAATCACCGACACTTGGAAGCCAATTCAACAATCCTTTCATGCTTCCTTTTCTGAAGAACACCCCACCACTTTGAGGTTGAGGATCTCTTCAGTGATGTGATTTTAGGGGAAAGCAGAGACTGTCATTTTATCTTCATAGTGAAGGGACAGAAGAGAATTAGGGAGGAAGAAGAGTACTGGGGAGCAGGTCGAGAGAAAGCGTATTGGGAGGCAGTCCAGGGGAAGAAGATTGGAGAAATAGCTATTGTATAAAGGGAAGGTTAAGAGGAGACATGGATCCACCCCCTGAGGAAGAAAGTTGGGGACTGAAGTGAGAGAACTAGGGCAATCACAGAAGTTGTTGAGAACTGCTAGGTGAGGAGGGAGCAAGAAAGGATCAGTCCCCAGGAAGGAGATACAGGAGGAGCTGGGGGGAGAAAGGAAATGAAGGAATTCCCTCACTTCAGCTGTGAAGATTATGTGTTCTCCCACCAAAGCTTTCTAGGTTGGGAGGCAATTGGGATCCAGAAGTAGATAGGAGACAGCAAAAATCTTCCTGTAATACTAGAAGGAGACGATGGGTGTGCTTCCCCTCTTCTCTGGTCATTTGAGAGGAAGAAGGGAGCTCTTCACACCTCTGGCTACAGAGAGATGATGAGAGCTTCCTCCTTCTCTCACTACTGCAGCAGAATAGGATGGGGAGGAAAGGGGAGGTGATGGTGCTCCCCTTCTGAGGCAAGGCAGTGATGACCAAGTGATAGGAAATAATGGAGACCTCAGAGGGCTGAGGGGGCTGCAAGGTCTACCCTTCTCTGTACTGCAGGGGGTTGAGAGGAAGTGATGGTGGCTGCAGGTATACTGGTGGGCGGGGGCTGCAGGAGTCAGCGAAATTGCAATGGGAAGGTACAAGGGAGCTGAGGGAAGGATTTGGGGACAGCAAGAAGGGCTCCCCCAGACTCATCATGCTTTTCTGAGGAGGTCTGATGGTAAATAAGGCCACCAAAAGGCAAAGGAGGTTTCCCTGTATGCATGTGCTTTCCGGCAGGGCATCGATGAGGGGACTATAGGGGCAGAAAGGTGTAGATGAGGGGCCACCATGCATTTCCACAAGGAAAGCACCCAGGAGGGGGGCTAACAGGGCTGGAGCAGAAAGCAACAGGTGGCTCACCTACCACAATGTTGCAGATGGCTAACTGAGAATTACAATGCTTTGCTGCAAGATGGTTGATAGGTAAGCCCTACCAAATTCACAGTCCATTTTAGTCAATGTCACGGTCATAGGATTTTAAAAATTGTAAATGTCATGATCTCAGCTATTTCCAATCTGAAATTTCACGATGTTGTAATTGTAGGGGTCCTGACCCAAAAAGGAGTTGGGGGGAAGAGGTTTGCAAGGTTATTGTGGGGGGGGGGGGTTGCAGTACTTCTGCACTGCTGCAGGAGGCGGGCTGTCTTCAGAGCTGGGCAGCCGGAGAGCGGTGGCTGCTGCTGGCCGGGATCCCAGCTCTGAAGGCAGAGCCATCTCCTGCAGCAGCGCAGAAGTGAGGATGGCATGGTATGGTATTGCCACCCTTACTTCTGCGCTGCTGCCTGCAGAGCTGGGCCCTCAGTCAGGACCACCACTCTCTGGCCACCCAGCTCTGAAGACAGCAGTGCAGAAGTAAGGGTGGTAATACCACAATCCAACCCCCCAATAACCTTGCTACCCCCCCTGCAACTCTCTTTTGGGTCAGTACTCCCAATTTGAGAAACCCTGATCTTTCCCTTGAAATCTGTATAGTATAGGGTAAAAGCGCACAAAAGACCAGACTTCATGGGGGGAGACTAGATTTCATGGTCCGTGATGCATTTTTCATGACCGTGAATTTGGTAGGGCCTTATTGATAGGGAACATGAGGGCACTGGAGCTAGATCCACTTGACCGTAGGTGAAGGGTTGCTATGGGCACACACATAGTGGGGGACGGCAGGGGATAGGGGGCTGTATGGGAGAACGCACGAGGGGCAGCAGCAGGCTTTGGGGGGCTGTGCTGGGGAATACTAGGTGTTCTGGGGAGATACCGGGGGGTGCAGTAGTGGGGACATAACTGAAAACAAAGGAGGGGGGTGTGGGGAACGCTCCATAAAGGCAGCAGGGAGAGGGGACCCAAGGGCTCAGAAGGGGACACCCCAAGGTAGGGCTGTAAGGAGAGGGGCATGGGGGGGGGGGTCGCACACACCAGGTCATGAGAGGGCTGGAGGCACACTCAGGAGAGAAGGGGATAACCAGGGACAGTGGGGGGCACCCCTGTGGGCACATTCTGAGGGGAGACACACAATGGGAGACAGGGGTGCTCTCGTGGGGGAGGGCACAGCCTGGGAGGGGGCACCCCAGGGGACATGACTGAAGTGCTGGTGCGGCTCTCTTCAGGGACGGGGCACCCCGGTGGCAGGGAGCTGAGGAGGGAAGAGGGGCACTCTAGGGGGGGACCCCCGGGGGGCGCAGGGAGCTGAGGAGGGAAGAGGGGCGCTCTAGGGGGGACCCCGGGAGCTGAGGAGGGAAGAGGGGCGCTCTAGGGGGGACCCCGGGAGCTGAGGGAAGAGGGGCGCTCTAGGGGGGGACCCCCCGGGGGCCGCAGGGAGCTGAGGAGGGAAGAGGGGCGCTCTGGGGAGGGACCCCCGGGAGGCGCAGGGAGCTGAGGAGGGAAGAGGGGCGCTCTAGGGGGGACCCCGGGAGCTGAGGGAAGGGGGCGCTCTAGGGGGGACCCCGGGAGCTGAGGGAAGGGGGCGCTCTAGGGGGGACCCCGGGAGCTGAGGAGGGAAGGGGGGTGCTCTGGGGGGGGACCCCCGGGGGGCGCAGGGAGCTGAGGAGGGAAGAGGGGCGCTCTAGGGGGGACCCCGGGAGCTGAGGAGGGAAGAGGGGCGCTCTAGGGGGGGACCCAAGGGAGAAGAGGGGGGCACGGAAGGCGCTGGGAGGGGCGGGGCTCCGGAGGGGGGACCCCGGGATCGGGCGCTCCGGGGCGGGAGCTGGGGGCACCCCTGGGTCTCCCCGCCCACCGGACTCACCGCGCTTTTCTTGGACACCATCTTGTCCAGCCGCTTGGCGATGCGCACGATCTCGTCCTCCCCGCCCATGGCTCCGCTCCCCGCAGCAGGGGGACGCGGCGGGGCCGAAGCGGGGAGGGGGGGCTGCGATGCACTCACACACCCCGGCGTCCGCAGTCCACCCGATCTCCAGCCCTGCCGAGCGCGGGGCACGATGGGACTCGTAGTTCTTTCGCACCGCCTCCCGCAGCGGGGCGTCTCGGCGGGACTACAGCCCGCCAGAGGGCAGTGCGCCGGCAAGGCCCCCCGCCCCCTCCGCGGGGCATTGTGGGATTTGTAGTCCACATTAGCCTTTTCCCCACGCTCTCCGGGCGAGGCGAGGACTACAAGCCCCAGCAGTCACCGGAGGGCCAGGCTGAGAACGGACCGGCGTGGGTGGCTGGGGCTACAGCTGTTTTCAAGGGGGACAGTTTGGAGGGGGAGGGCGTACAGCGGGAGGGGCGGAGAGGGGGAATGAGTGATGGGCGAGGGGAGGAGAGGAAAAGGGGGGATGGAGGAGGGAGGGAAGGATAATGGAGAGAGGGAGAGAACAAACGAGAGAATGGGGGAGAAGGATCAAGAGAGAAAATCAAGCGGCCTTGAGGAGGGAGTGAAAAAGGAAGGACAAGACAAGAGAAGGGAAAATAAAGGGAAGGCGGTAAACTGAGCCTGAGGCCCGGTCTATACGACAGGCTTAGGGCCCCGTAAGCTGCCTTGCGGGGACCTAGCTGTGGGCGTGTCTTACTTCCCTTACATTTGTCTGCTGTGGACGTGAGTGCCTCTCTGCGCCGATTTAGTACCACCATCTCCCCGATTGGCGCAGCGTCCCGGGCCATGCAGTGTCAGAGTAGGCACTGCATTGCTTATGTCAACCATTACTGGCCTCCAGGAGCCATCCCACAATGCCCCACACTCACAGGACAATCCATACAAGCGCTCTCCTGATGAGAATGCTGACACACGGAGCCAACTGTGCACCCACACAAGCGATTTAATAACTGCAGTAGCTGTATGCCGGTGTAAGTGAGGTTAACCTCATTTTGCAGTGTAGACATGGTCTGGGAAAGCACTGCTGTTACAGGCTGCCTGGCTCTCACTGGTGCTGGAGAGGAGTCGGCCCTCCCCATCTTGGAAGGTGCTGGGTCTTTTCATTGACTGGTGTAGAACAAATACACAACGAGGGCTGCAACACAATTGCTAGCCCAGTGCCCTGGGGTTCCGCTGACCCCACAGTGAGGAGAGCCCAGGGCCCGGTTTATGGAGAGGTCTGGGAGGGATGTTTTCATCATTCCCTCTGGGAGACTATTCCACAGCCTGATAGAACTTCTGGGCTCAATTCTGCATGATGCTAAGCACTGATTTCAATGGGAGTTGAGGGTGCTTAACACCTTGCAGGGCTGTGCCTGTTGTCAGGGAGTTTTTTGTACTACTTGCATCATGTGTTATCAGGCTTAAGTCTCACGGTATCACTGGTATGGGTTGTCTTGGAGTTCCTTCCCCCACTTGGGCTGGGAAGGGAGATAATGAGTTCTTCTCCCATATTCCAGCAGGCTAGAGAGGGATATGGGATCAACTTCTAGGAGATGGAGAACTGCTCAGCTGTCCTTTGGGCAGCTCGTGTAGTGCTGAGTCAAGAATTGTGTAGAGCATGTGCACACATAGAATCACAGAAATTTAGGACTGGAAGGGACCTTGATAGGTCATCTAGTCCAGTCTCCTGTACTGAGGCAGGATAAAGTATTATCCCTGACAGGTGTTTGTCTAACCTGTTCTTAAAAACCTCCAGTGACAGAGATTCCACAGCCTCCAGTGCTTAATTTAGCAAGTTTTTTCTAGCGTCCAACCTAAATCCCCCTTGCTGCAATTTAAGCCCATTACTTCTTGTCCTGTCCTCAGTGAATAAGGAGAACAGTCTACCACTCTCCTCTTTATAACCTTTTACATCTTTGAAAACTGTTATCATGTCCCCCCTCAGTCCTCTCTTCTCCGGACTAAACAAACCCAATTTTTCCAATCTTTCCCCATAGGTCATGTTTTCTAGACCTTTAATCATTTTTATTGCTTTCCTCTGGGTTTTCTCCAGTTTGTCCACATCTTTTGCAACATGTGGTGCCTAGAACTGGACACTGTACTCCACTTGAGGCCTCATCAGTGCTGAGTAGAATGGAAGAATTACTTCTCATGTTTGCTTACAGCACTTCTGCTAATACATCCCATAATAATGTTTGCTGCTGCTGCTTCTTTTTTTTTTTGGCAACCATATTACATAGATTGTTGACTCATATTAGGTTTGTGATCCTCTATAACCCTGAGTGTAGACAGGGGCACTTCTCGGGCCTTGCTTGTATTCAGAATTGACCTGATTCAACTAAAGGTTTGTTTTTAAATAGCTTTAGTAAAACTGCTGTAAAACCCATCAGTGTGGATGGTCTTAATTTGATTTAATCCTAGTTTATGTTGATTACACTTAATTCGGACATTTACTATTCTCTAGGCTTTAATCGGGGTAAGAGTGACCATGCTGGGTTTTGCACTGTTTTAACTAAACTGATTTAGAAACAAAATAATTTTAGGTAAGCCTGCGTGACTTTAGTATAAACAAGGCCTCAGGCAATCAAGCATTGGTGCAGAAACACCATACAACAAGTGCATGCTAGAAGTGGCCTTCTAATGTGTGTGATTGGATGGTGCGCAGAGCTTAGGTGGGACAAAGGAACCAGCAGGCTGAGTAAGAAAAGGAGTCTGGTTAGCTCCTCTACTGTCTCCTTCCTCCATAGGTCAGCAGCGCCACAGGAGGGAGCATGCATCCGATGAAGTGGGTTTTAGCCCACGAAAGCTTATGCTCAAATAAATGTGTTAGACTCTAAGGTGCCACAAGGACTCCTCGTTCTTTTTGCTGATACAGACTAACACGGCTGCCCCTCTGAAACAGGAGGGGGTGTTGTGGCAATGGACCAACCAACCTGGCCTGCCTCCAGGAGAGTGACAGTAGCAGATTTATGAACCAGGAAGCCTAGAACTTTGGGGAAAAAGCTGAAAATCGTTTAATCAAAGCCATGTTAGTAACCACGGTTCATGCTGGGACCTTGATGGAGCTTTGTTTAAAAAATGGGATTTGTGCTGATATGCTTTGAGACTGCTCAAGGTTTTCTTGTTGTTGAGTGAAGATTGTTTGGGTTAGAAAGGCTACTAGAAACGTTGGCAGGGTGGCTGTGAACAGCCTGGTCATTTTCCATGGATTAAGAAGCAGGAGACCCAGTGTAAACCAAAAGGGGTTTCCCTGGAGGGGTTTTGGCTTTGTTTGGTGTCCCTTCTTTCCTCTTTGTGCTCCAAGTTATGGGTGTCACGCTTAGAGAATCTCATGCCATGGGGTTTCTTGAATTTCAACAGCCTGGTCCTAGATTTGATTTTGTCTGTTCATCTGATGCTGCCTCCTGCTACTGGGAGAGACGGGGGAATGTCATCCAACAGTGGGGCTATGCCTCCAATCCAGCCTTCCATCCTGACCGCTAACGGATCAGGGATTCTGCCTGCACAAGGGAAGAGTAACAACCCTCACCTGAAACTGACAATAATTAATACTCGTCTTCCATCAGAAAAAGACCGTCTCTGATTCCCCCCCTCCTCCCTCCTTTTAGCTACTCCTGAATGTTACACCCTAGTCATCACTTAGCCAAGCTGCTCTGTAGAAATCGATATGGCACAGTCAGCTGATGGCGCTAGTGAGGCAGCAGGAGCTGCTACTGTTGTTTTTATAGGTAGGTTGACCCCCGGGCTGCTGCTTCACTCGCCCCCTTTATAGTGCTACCAGGATCCATCATAGTCCATTGAAGGTAATGAAGCATTAAGGTCTATCCACTATGTGTAGCCGTGTATGTGCAGCGGTGCTTGTGTTCTAAGTGGCATGTTTAGCAGTGTTCAGGTGGTTAACACAGATAGCGTTGCGTCATTCCCAACCCTTGTCCTGCCATCCATGTAACGACGGGGCAGGGTGACAGCTCTTTGATGTGGTATGGAGGATACCGCCGTGTTTCTGAGCAACAGATCAACAGAAAATATTCCAGACGCCAGCATGCATATAATATTGCACAGTAACAAAGCGCTGCTGCAGCTTCTCATTGATATTCTACACCTGGAGCGTGTCTAAAACCTCTCCTTTCTGCCTAGCAGGCTGGCAGTGTGACTGCGCTGCCTTTACCAAAAACTGAAGCCATTCTGGCTAGGTGGTTTTACAAGGAAAACAAGAGTTCTTGCCCCAAAAATGTTCCTATGGAGGTGAACAGAGCCACAGGCAAGCTTGATTTATTCATGACATCATTTATAGGAATAACAACAAATGCTGCCACTGCTTATCAGACCACTGAGCTATAAAAATACAAAAAGCTGATGCCAATGGCTTCTGCTAACCCAAAATGGCAAAGAAAAGTCCATGGCACGGAGCTTTGAAGAAATAAAAACTGACTAATGACTCCAGAATTTGGCCTCATCTATTCTTGTCTTCATGTCATGTACAATATGTGAACCCTTTACTTGCTATTTCTGGGCATATATATTTTCCTTACCTTGGCTATATTCTCCTTCCTTTCTTCTTTGCAAGGGTTAGTGAAATGGATGCAGGTCAAGTTAAAAATGCTCTCTCGGAAACAGGGGTTGTCGTGGAGGAAGGGTCCCAGACATGTGGCTGGGGCAGATTGCTTCTTTCTCACATGGTCACACAGATATTCATTTCCTTTGGATCTCTTCATTCGTTTTTTCCCCCAGACAAACGATAAATTTAGTTTCAAACATACAGGGCTTCATTGACAGAGCCTGTTTACCTGCAGAGCAATTGCATGCCTGGCTTGCAAGCAGTTACTGTGACTGTGCACACAAATTGGATGTTTGCACCCTCAGATGGCCTTCGTGGGCCTTTTGCACGAGCAATCTCCCAGTTTTCACACAACTGAAATAAATACACACATCAGTTAGGCATATGAGTGCACACACATTTTGCATGTATCTTTTGTGCAACTAATTTGGTGAAAAATCTGGTCCTTCGTTAAAAAAAAGTACCTACTTGCTTTTTTAAAAATAATAAAAAGAATTTGGGGTAAACTGATAAAGCAACAAAACATTCTAGGGTTCATTTTTGTACCATCAGATGCATGCCGCAATGTGCGCACTATTGCACACGTAGTTTGAATAGGTATTTATGACATCTGCAAAGACAAATGAGGTGTTTGTGGATGCAAAAAGTGTGGTAGGCTACTAACTGGCCTTTTGCATATGCCAAAACCTGATTTGCATTGCATATGCATTAATTGCACCAACTTATTTTTTCCTATGGCTCTAATCTTCTGGTGCTTTGAAAATCAGTCTCAAGATGTCTGAAAGCAAGATGTCTTTATGTACATTAATGTGTTGGAGTGTTAAGGCCATCCACATAATGTAAATTCTCTATGCATGCAGCAACGTTTGTTTTTCAAATACCGAGCACGGAAGCACGTGAACCTCTAACAGTCAAGGCAATCTGGTTGGCAGGACTTTTTCCGGTAGAATAATGCATCAAATGCCCTCCCAGAATTAGTTAATGGAAAGGCCAACTTAAGGTAAACCAAAGTTGACCCTTGTGCAAAGCTAGGCAGGAAATACTTTCCTGTCTCATGAAGATTTTCAAGATTTTGAATATTATTCCTGCTCTGCATCAGGATGAAACTGAGATCTTTCAAAGGTTTTTGCGAAAAGAATGTGGCGGGGAGAGGCTCTTCTCCCTCTTTCTGATTTTGCCCAGAACTCTATCGTGGACTTGAGAAACCATTTCCCCACCAAAGGTTTTTCAAAAACTGATCCACTTCCATGAAAAGTTTCTGTATCTACAAACGGACATTTTCCAATGAAAAAACACTGTCAAAAAAGTCCCAACCAGCAGTCTTGGGCCTTCCACTCTAGGGTCTGCTGCTATGTGAGTGTAGTGTTAATGTCTCCAAAATTCCTCTAGATGGGACTCTTGAGCCATAGAAAGACTATGTCTGGATGCATATTCACTAGTGAGTTGGTCCTACTCATTACATGTAAAGCTCCTATTTATGGGACTTATTTTGGAAATGTTGCTTTCTTCAGCTGATGCCTCAGAGGAGGAGGCTTTGCATTGCCTCTGCAGTTAAATAGGGCCCGCTGCATTTCTCTCCTTAAGGGTTGCGTAGGCCCATTGTGTGCTGTTAGACTGCTACTGCGTTCTGCCCCAGAGGTGGTGGTGCTTCAGCGGGAGTTAAAGTAAATCATGCAGAGAGTTGATAATATAGTCTGCTGCTGTGATCTCTGGACCCCAAGTCAGGAACCAGTGAGTTCTAACCTCACCGTGACCCTGAATTCTGTGGCTTTGATGAAGTCAGGCCAACAGCTCTGAACTTGGGTGTTTCAAGTTAGCTGCTAACATTCATATTTAGGCATCTAAATCTGTTATTCAGAATTGCTGGGTACCTGCAGCTCCCACTGAAGTCAATGATCAACACTTTGGGATCGTTTAGTAACAAATACACTGTTACTAAAGGGACAATCTTGAAAGTCCATAGATGAGCAGAGATGGGCCAAACCCAAAAGCCTCGCTCCAAATACTCTCATCTCTGTGGAAATGTAGCTCCACCTTGGGACATCATGGCTCAGACCCATCTTTACAAATCAGGGCTCTGTCCAGACCAGAGTTTGGAGATTTCACAGCATCTGGGCTTGAAAGGGGGAAGGTCACTGCAGAGGGAGACTGTCTCTGAAAGGGAGGAGAAGATGTCTCAAAGCAAGCAGAACCCAGTGGGAGTGGGATGGAGTCCCTCCAGGCAGGAGACCCTGAAAAGGGGGAGTTCCTGCCCATGGGTGGGGAAATTGGGATACCCCAGGACTCTGCTTTAGAGGAGCCCGCAAGAGGCTCTGTTGACACTGGAAATATGGTTTGTATCATCTCAATTCAAACGTGATTCATAACCACAAATATGGACTGTGGCGTGTCTCAGATTCCAGAGAGCTCAGTCAGTCGGCGCTGTTGTGGAGCACCGTTACCCCTTTGTCCCCTACACGGAGCTACCTTCCAAGCTTCAGCAAGTCTCGACTGATGCACACGCTGTTATCCACTTCCCCACTGCCTCCATACACCGGTGCACCGTGATGCTGGCCAGTAGTGCTGGCTCCAGCGCCTTCCTCCTCACCTCCAGTGCCCAATGGAGGAGGGTTCCAGGAGGGGCATCACCCAGGTCAAACAATGACACACTCTACACCTGCGATCCTTTCAGTGGCTGCATCTAGCCTAGTGTGGGCTGAAAACCTTCACACCCATCTCTCCCTAGCAGAAACAGGGATTTAGATCAGATCCTGAGCCTGGATTTCTGATCTCACCCAGTACACAGTCCCTTCCACCCACAAGCTTCCTTTTAAAAAAGACAGGGAGGCTTTCAGAGTTTGCTGGGTTTTTTGGATGACCTCCGCTGTGAAGCAGCAGCGGTGGCGTCGCTCAGCCCAGCCTCCGGAGTCCAGAGTTGGTCGCCAGCATATTCTCCCCAAGCCTGGGTGGAGAACTGGAGGAAACTCCACCTCCGCAGGAGCCAACCTGCTGCAGCAGGAATTCCCAGAGAGATTCCCACTTGGGCTGATCTGTCAACAGATCCATGAACTTTCCCTTACCTCTTGCAAAACCAGCCCGTGAATGTGCTAAGAAGAGACCCAGGTTGCTTCTACCCCTAGAGCAGAGTTTGGGGACTTTGGCTAAACACTGCATGCTGATAGCCACCTTTTGACATCTGTGTACACATGGATCTCGGCTTCTCATCTGCCCCTTGTGAAGGGGGAGCAGTGGAGCCATGAAAATTGTTCACTGCAAAACCTGAAACTCAGCTGGTCTCATGCCAAGGCCGGAGCTTGACTCAGGTTTGTTGGAAAGTTGTGAACCTCAGATGATTTCCAGCTTGGCAGGTGGGCCAGGTGAAAATGGGCAGAGTCAGTGGAGTTTTGGATTTATTTGAGCCAGAACTTAAAGCCAACCTCCAGGGTGCCAATGCCACACAGATCTGAATCAGAAAAATCCCAAGAGATTCCCATGAACGAATGAATTCAGGAAATCTATGCCACTCTCAGCGCATGGGCAATCTCTGAAATGTGTCTCTCAGATTAACCAACAGATGGGCATGAGCCGCAAAGCTAGTCTGATCGGCATCTGAACGCACCTAGAATTTGGGAATGTGGGGGTTGGATCCAGGCCATTATTAAGGATGAGTGGGTAACTGCAAAATTCTCTTTTCTATTTGAGATGGGGGGTATGTCTATCTGCTACATATATCCGTTTACTGTGCTGCGCTGATGTAACTAAACACTGCACTGCACTGCTGATTCCAAACACAGGGTCTGATTCTCCTCGGCCTTACATCACCTGAGGAACCAGTTTGGTATCGATATAATGGATAAAATCTCTGGCTCAGACACCCTGACCTTTGTGGCGTTTTGGCTGTAGACCTATAGGCCATCCAGCCAAAACTCTTGATCTAAGCACCCGTGCAACTCTGGGAAAGCTTGGACCCAAATTCAGACTTGAATTCTGCAGCCTGGGCTGGGATCATCATCTGGGATCATCTTGCTGTTGTAAGAGAGTCTAAACTCTCAGTGTACCAACACTTGTGAAAGACCCTGCAGAATTTAACAGGCTCTTCAACAGAACTCAATAGGGTTCTACAGAAATTTCACAAAATTCCACAAAAATGACTCTGCAGTTAATGGAGAGTGGCATCTTTCTGTAGATTTGGTTGACGAGTAGGGATATAATTGAGGATGGAGCTTGGCTGTTCTCAATGGTGGCAGATGACAGAACAAGAAGCAATGGTCTCAAGTTGCAGTGGGAGAGGTTTAGGTTGGATATTAGGAAAAACTTTTTCACTAGGAGGGTGGTGAAGCACTGGAATGGGTTACCTAGGGAGGTGGTGGAATCTCCTTCCTTAGAGGTTTTTAAGGCCTGGCTTGACAAAGCCCTGGCTGGGCTTGGTGTTGGTCCTGTTTTGAGCAGGGGGTTGCACTAGATGACCTCCTGAGGTCTCTTCCAACCCTGATATTCTATGTTTCTATGATAATTCTCCATTAATTCCATAGGATAGTTCAAAAAAGCAATAGGAAGTTGATCGTTTTCTGTTCAGTTCCAAAAGGGAAATAAATGCAGCATTTGCCCTATCACGGCTCGCATTAACAGTGGTGAGAGTTCTGCATGAGTGAGGACCGCCTGATTTGGCTGTGGCTGGAGGATTTATAGTCCAAGCAACCCCTTGTGATCAGAAGAGCTACCTAAAGCCTGCCCCTGCTGCATCGAGGCGAGGCAAGGGATGAGATTATAAACTCCCCTGGGCTAGACGCCGGGCTTATGCCAGGGCGGCATTTGGCCTGCCAGCTCTGCAGATGCTTTTCTGAGACACTGGGGCTGCTTCTTAGCTCTCTTCCCTTTCACTGTGTTAATTATTTTGGCTGCTACTCAAAATAGCAACAGCCTAATGAGGAAGAAGTGCTAAGTACCCGCCTTTAACTCTAAACGCGGCGTTCTTTGGGGACTGCAGAGCCGATCCTCAGCCGGCTTAAAACAGCGTCGCTCCGCCGACGCCAACGAAGAGACACCTGTTGACACCGGCGGAGGATCTGGCTCTCTGGGTTGGGGTCTGCGTGGGTGGGTGGCTCTGTCGCTCTATTTGCCTACGTGAAGCATAGGAAATCAAAGTCATTCATTTTGCTATTTGCGTTCCCCCCCTCTGGCCTCCCGCAGCCTTTCTCCTCTCGGCCTGCCCTGCATCCTTGACCCTGAGAAGTCCGGTGTTAATGCACTTCCCGTTTGGCCCGTGGAAAGCGCCGATCTGAAATGGGGCCTCGATAAAGGCTGCTGTGGGAAGGCAGGGGCTCCCGAACTCTCACACAGGGCTGCCTCATTGAGCACTTCCTATATTGTCCCTGCTCACTGGCGCGAGCTGCCAAGCGGGGATGGCGAGGAGGCTCTCCAGAACGGCTTTGCCCCCACCGGGCCGCAGGGCTGTCTCTGCCGGGGTGGCATGGCTTGCTCCATCAAGAGGCCAGCTCCAAGCCTGGAGAGCAATGTGCGCTGGAGATGAGGAAGCTCTTTAGCCTGTTTGGCAGAGCTGCTGCAGGGGAAAGCAGCGCAATCTCTTGTGCCAACCCCAGCAGCTCCGGGCTCATCTGTGCTAAAGGGCTGAAGGCAAAGCCCTGGCTTCGGGTTGCAACCCGTTCAACGTCCCCCAGCTGCACCGTTCCTTTGTAATCGGGACACTGGTGTTTTCTCCCCCACCAGTGTGATTCGTGGGGCTATGGGACCAAGAGGACGGGCTTTAAGAGGGCCGTGCCTGACAGGGCAGCAGGGGGCTGGGAGGAGGCTGGAGGACCCAGGACTGAATTGGCAGGGGTTTGGAAGTCAGAATTGCCATGGGTCGGCAGCTGGGGAGGAGGTATGCAGATGCAGAATGGTAGTGACACTGCAGGTCACAATGAATGTGCATTGGCAAGGCTGTGTGCGGGACACGTCCATAACATTGGGCCATAATGTCTTGTTCTAGCCAGCACCGTCCAACTGCACAGTTCAGACAGTGATAGCAGAGGTGTTGCTAGCCAGGAGGAATGCTGGCAGAGGTATGGGGCCCCAGGGTTGGATTATCAGGAGTGTGGCTTGTCTGCATTGAGGAGCAGTGGCAGAGCTGTATGTTACGTGGGCGTATTCCCTTCCACGCTGCTTCTGGCTTTGCCCAGGTCTTTCGATCACTTTCTTAAAAGCGAGCAGGGCAGAAGATTGGAGCTGGGGACATCTGGGTTTTAGGAGCCTGCGTTCTGCTCCTCCGCTCTCACTGTACCAATGTGCCTGGATGTGCCCCAGATAAAATCCATCTCCAGCTTATCGCTTCATCAGCCACGGTGCAGACAGCTCCGCTGCTCCACCACCGAGCACCAAGCCCTGATCTCATCAGCGCACTGCACACTTGTAACTCAAACAATAACCTCCTTCCCTGACCTACACAATTCCCAGAAATGCACAGCCTCTGCTAAAGCCTCCCTGGGGAAAAGCATGCCAGCCGGCCTGTCGGCACCAGCACAAACGCTCGCTGCCAGCCCCCAGCAACTGGAGTCCGCCACATCCCTCAGCAAGGCTGGTGTGGGGATTTCTCACAGCCCTCTGCAAAACAAGGGTGTGGGCATGGGGTGGGGTGAGCGCAGCGGGGAGCACTAGGAAAGGCTGAGATGGAATCTGGCAGTTGTCCCTTTAGTTACTGATTCTTGGGAAGATCTTCCTTGGGAGATACACACTGGTAGATGCCTTGTGGGAGCCTCAGCCAGCAGATACTGATTTATTGACAGAGAGGTCAGGTCTTCTGTTTTCATAAATGTTTGCTAGGCATAATTATAGTGCTCAGAAAACTGAAAAACTAACTAGCACCCCAGTCCTGCTCTGCAGCGGCCCCAGCACCCATTCTAATAGCACGTAGATGCCGAGACCGCAGGGCGATGGGCACGGTATAACCAACCAGCCCCAGAGGTAGATGAGACTGGCTGCAGAGAGGCGGTGATTCGATCTGATACTTCCCTCTTTGTGTTTTCCAAAGGCTTTCTGGGCATTAACTGGTTAGCCCCAACCACAGGAAGGTAGGGATCGGTGGGAAAAGGGACACAGACAGAGGTGAAGGTGACAGGCTCAGAGGCAGAGCCGGGAATCAAATGCAATAGCTCCTGCCTCCCAGTCTGCCAGCATCGCTGCCTGACCATTAGGGGTTAAACGGGGTTTCCTTTTGGGTGGGAGCACCTGGCTTTCTTGCACATGCCCCTTCCCAGGGGCCAGGTGTGTAATCTGTCTCCCAGCACTGAGTTGCACAGGAAGGGTGGATGAGCTGGACTGGGAGAAGGATTGATGAGCTGGACTGGGAGAAGGGTGGATGAGCTGGACTGGGAGAAGGCAGGGAGGGACCAAGCCATGCTAGAACAGCTGCACTGAGAGGGAGCGCTGGCTGCTACACCTACTGAACAGCTGTAGCTAGGGGCATCCGTCCCCGAGCTCCCTCCAGGTCTCTCGAAGGTGCCTTTGAGCACTGCTCCTCAAGGGGTACCACTCCCAGCTCCCCCGCCGCTCTGTGGGAGCCCCAGGTTCGTACACTGGAAGGCTGGATTCAGAGCCTTTCTCACATGCACTGTTTCAAGAAGAAAGAAAGAGAGAAAATAAGGATGGGCCCAGCTGGCTGCAGGCTGGATGTCCACCGAGCCGTGCTTGGAGCTGGAGATAGAAAAGGGCCATTAGCTCCCATGAGGGGCAGTTCCCGCCTGTACCATTCTAGTGCTTGGCCCAGCCTACACTAGTTTGAAGGTGTGTCTACACTGCAGCTGCGAGGGATCATCCCAGCCGGGTCCACGGACTTGGGCTAATGGGGCTCACACTAGGTTGCTAAAAATAGCTGTGCAGACGGTGCTTTGCCATTGCAGCTCAGGCTGGCGGGCTTAGGAGCCTGAGCCGCAACATCTCCCCAGCTGTTTTTAGCACCCGCTAGCGCAAGTCTGCGGACCCAGGCTGGGGAGCAAGCGGCGAGCTGCAGTGTAGACATCCCTTTTAGGGCCCAAGCCATGAGCCTTCCACCATGACCCTGTGGAGATTCTCCCTTAATCTTACAAAGAGCCTTTTCAATCGAGGGGAGCCAGGATCAGCTGCAAGGAGGAAGCTCTGGACACCAGACCCGTTCTCCAGAAATTGCTGCCTCACATCATGTCCGCTGTGGGGACACATTGTTCATTGAAACACACAGGGAAAGCTGAGGAAGAGAGACTTGCTGGCTGCTTCAGGCTTCCTGCTTCCTCTGCTGCAGCAGCGCGGGCGTTGTAATGACATCATTGTACTTGAGGGTATCTCAGACCCCAGGGTCCAGCTCACTTATCTGATGGTAATTGATGAATTTCTGACCTGGAGCCTAGTTTTACCCCTTCCTCCCCTGGTTCTTTTTTTTTAGTAGGTTTCTCTCTTTCATTGTCTCTTTTTTTTTTCTTCATTAGCCCTTCAGCAACCTTCCCTCTCCTTGGCAACATGCAGGGCTGTGTGGAAGTTCTCCATGCATGGGGGAGCCTCTGCCTGGTGGGGCACGAACTACAGGACTTCAAGTCCAAAAGCAGCAGCTCTGCATCTTATGCCATTGCACCCTCAGCAAGTGGCCAGTTTGCAGCCCACTGATGAGCTGCCGAGCTCTACCAGGGCATAAGAACATAAGAACGACCGCACTGGGTCAGACCAAAGGTCCATCCAGCCCAGTATCCTGTCCACCGACAGTGGCCAATGCCAGGTGCCCCAGAGGGAGTGAACCTAACAGATAATGATCAAGTGATCTCTCTCCTGCCATCCATCTCCACCTTCTGACAAACAGAGGCTAGGGACACCATTCCTTACCCATCCTGGCTAATAGCCATTAGTGGATTTAACCTCCATGAATTTATCCAGTTCTCTTTTAAACGCTGTTATAGTCCCAGCCTTCACAACATCCTCAGGCAAGGAGTTCCACAAGTTGACTGTGCGCTGTGTGAAGAAGAACTTCCTTGTATTTGTTTTAAACCTGTTGCCCATTAATTTCATTTGGTGACCCCTAGTTCTTGTATTATGGGAATAAGTAAATAACTTTTCCTTATCCACTTTCTCAACATCACTCATGATTTTATATACCTCTATCATAACTCCTCTTTTCCAAGCTGAAAAGTCCTAGCCTCTTTAATCTCTCCTCATATGGGACCCGTTTCAAACCCCTAATCATTTTAGTTGCCTTTCTCTGAACCTTTTCTAGTGCCAGTATATCTTTTTTGAGGTGAGGAGACCACATCTGTACGCAATATTCGAGATGTGGGCGTACCATCAATTTATATAAGGGCAATAATATATTCTCCATCTTATTCTCTATCCCCTTTTTAATGATCCCTAACATCCTGTTTGCTTTTTTGACCACTTCTGCACACTGCGTGGACGTCTTCAGAGAACTATCCACGATGACTCCAAGATCTTTTTCCTGATTCATTGTAGCTAAATTAGCCCTCATCATATTGTATGTATAGTTGGGGTTATTTTTTCCAATGTGCATTACTTTACATTTATCCACATTAAATTTCATTTGCCATTTTGTTGCCCAATCACTTAGTTTTGTGAGATCTTTTTGAAGTTCTTCACAGTCTGCCTTGGTCTTAACTATCTTGAGCAGTTTAGTATCATCTGCAGACTTTGCCACCTCACTGTTTACCCCTTTCTCCAGATCATTTATGAGTAAGTTGAATAGTATTGGTCCTAGGACTGACCCTTGGGGAACACCACTAGTTATCCCTCTCCATTCTGAGAATTTACTATTTATTCCTATCCTTTGTTCCCTGTCTTTTAACCAGTTCTCAATCCATGAAAGGATCTTCCCTTTTATCCCATGACAACTTAATTTACGTAAGAGCCTTTGGTGAGGGACCTTGTCAAAGGCTTTCTGGAAACCTAAGTATACTATGTCCACTGGATCCCCCTTGTCCACATGTTTGTTGACCCCTTTAAAGAACTCTAATAGATTAGTAAGACACGATTTCCCTTTACAGAAACCATGTTGACTTTTGCCCAACAATTTATGTTCTTCTATGTGTCTGACAATTTTATTCTTTACTATTGTTTCAACTAATTTGCCCGGTACTGATGTTAGACTTACCGGTTTGTAATTGCCGGGATCACCTCTAGAGCCCTTTTTAAATATTGCCGTTACATTAGCTAACTTCCAGTCACTGGGTACAGAAGCCAATTTAAAGGACAGGTTACAAACCATAGTTAATAGTTCCGCAACTTCACATTTGAGTTCTTTCAGAACTCTTGGGTGAATGCCATCTGGTCCCGGTGACTTGTTAATGTTGAGTTTATCAATTAATTCCAAAACCTCCTCTAGTGACACTTCAATCTGTGACAGTTCCTCAGATTTGTCACCTACAAAAGCCAGCTCAGGTTTGGGAATCTCCCTAACATCCTCAGCCGTGAACACTGAAGCAAAGAATCCATTTAGTTTTATCATCTTTAAGCGCTCCTTTTGTATCTCAATAATCCAGGGGCCTCACTGGTTGTTTAGCAGGCTTCCTGCTTCTGATGTACTTAAAAAACATTTTGTTATTACCTTTTGAGTTTTTGGCTAGCCGTTCTTCAAACTCCTCTTTGGCTTTTCTTATTACACTTTTACACTTAATTTGGCAGTGTTTATGCTCCTTTCTATTTACCTCGCTAGGATTTGACTTCCACTTTTTAAAAGATGCCTTTTTATCTCTCACTGCTTCTTTTACATGGTTGTTAAGCCACGGTGGCTCTTTTTTAGTTCTTTTACTGTGTTTCTTAATTTGGGGTATACATTGAAGTTGGGCCTCTATTATGGTGTCTTTAAAAAGCGCCCATGCGGCTTGCAGGGATTTCACTTTAGCAGTGCCATAACAAAGGCGAGGTGAGTGAGGCACTTGCCTTGGGCGCGCAAAGTGGAGGGGCGCAGCTCTACCACGATCGGTGGCGCTTCGGCAGCAGCTCTGCCACCGCTTCTTCAGTGGCAATTGGTGGGTCCCTGAGTCCCTGTCGGAGGGAAGGATCTGCCGCCAAATTGCCGCCTAAGAATGAATGAAGTGGCAGTGGCAATTCGGCGGCAGGTCCTTCCCTCCGACAGGGACTCAGGGACCCGCCTCAAATTGCCACCAAAGAGCCTGGAGCCAGCCCTTGCCACGGGTGCAAAAATTCCTTGTTATGGCTCTGCACTTTAGTCACTGTACCTTTTAATTTCTGTTTAACTAACCCCCTCATTTTTGCATAGTTCCCCTTTTTGAAATTAAATGCCATAGTGTTGGGCTGTTGAGATGTTCTTTCCACCACAGGGATGTTAAATGTTATTATATTATGGTCACTATTTCCAAGCAGTCCTGTTATAGTTACCTCTTGGACCAGCTCCTGCGCTCCACTCAGGACTAAATCGAGAGCTGCCTCTCCCCTTGTGGGTTCCCGTACCAGATGCTCCAAGAAGCAGTCATTTAAAGTATTGAGAAATTTCATCTCTGCATTTCGTCCTGAGGTGACATGTTCCCAGTCAATATGGGGATAATTTAAATCCCCCACTATTATTGAGTTCTTAATGTTGATAGCCTCTCTAATTTCCCTTAGCATTTCATCATCACTATCACTGTCCTGGTCAGGTGGTCGATAATAGATCCCTAATGTTATATTCTTATTAGAGCATGAAATTACTATCCATAGAGATTCTATGGAACATGTGGATTCACTTAAGATTTTTACTTCATTTGGTTCTACATTTTCTTTCACATATAGTGCCACTCCCTGCACAACCTGTTCTGTCCTTCCAATATATTTTGTACCCCGGAATGATTGGGTCCCATTGATTGTCCTCAGTCCACCAGGTTTCTGTGATGTCTGTTATATCAATATCTCCTTTATCACGAGGAACTCTAGTTCACCCATCTTATTATTTAGACTTCTAGCATTTGTGTACAAGCACTTTAAAAACTTGTCACTGTTTATTTGTCTGCCCTTTTCTGATGTGTCCGATTTTTTATGTGAATGTTTCTCATCTGATCTGGCCCTTACATTATCCTCTTCCATCCTCTGCTCCTGACTAGAACCTAGAGAATCTCTATCAATAGACTCTCCTCTAAGAGAAGCCTCTGTCCGATCCACTCTGCTCAGTGTGCCTGAGGTGACGCATGCCGTGGCGGGGTACTCGCCCTGGTGTGTTGGCGAGGCAAGGCGGAGACAGGAATACGGATCCACTCGCGAGGCAGTCGTGGTCAGGCTCGGAAGCTCCTTATCTGCACGCGTCACCCCACAAAGAATAGGGGAGCAGTGGGGACATGGACCCAGCCCACAGAAAGGAGAAGGGGAGTTCGGAAGGGTTGTGCGGCCCTCTGCACTCCTGAGTGGGCGGGAAAGCTCCACTCCATCCCCCGCCCACTTAGGGCTGTGCCCAAAAGACACGGTGCTGCCCTCACTAACATGACGAGGGCGGCCGGGAATCAGTGGCAGAGTCAGGCTGAGAACCCAGTGACCCTAGCTGCCCAGTCTAACTCTAGGAGGAAGACCTGGAGTCACGGAAATACAGAAGTCTGGGAACAGCCCTGTGGGGTCACAGGAAGTGGGCGGGTTGATGGAGGTGGAGGTCGGTAAAGTCTCCCTGCAGCTTTCCCTTGGTCTAAGGCGGTGTCCAGCAAATTGCCAGAGCACAGAGAGAAAGCAAAGGCAACGGTGCTGGAGAATGAACCAGCCACAGGCCTGTGCTGTGAGAACCCAGCCCTGGAGAAGGGTGTAAAGAAGGCCTCTCCCCTGTGACAGCCAGATGTTCTTCCAGAGCATGGACTCTTCAGAGCTGGGTTCATGACGTGAGGATGTCAGCCTCATTGCAGTGGGGTGAGAGGTCAGTGAACTCCATTAGTAAGCCCTGAACCTACGCACTTGGTTTGCACTTGTCATTTGAGAATGAGCCCATAACGCATAGAGAGTTGCATACGTGTCCCACAGTGGTAAATAGGCTGAGAACCACTGCCATAGGGCGAAACTCTGCATCCACCTTTGCTCCAGAACTGGCTGAAAAAGTGCAAAATTACACAAGGTTGGTTTTATTCAGGCCCTATTAAAATCATAAGCCAAATCTACCCCATCAGTGACTTCATCAGGAGTCACCCCAGAGATGAGTTTGGATCAGGTCATTGAAGGCATGTCTCTGGGCGGTACGGATGTATATTGCCTTCGCTGCATGGAATCTGGAAGTCATTTGCCATCAGATTGGAAGACTCTGTAGGTATAATTTTGAGCTGAACTATTTGACCATCTCCAACAATTTGGGCTGTGAAATGATCTTCCTTCTTCATCTGGTGCTGCTTCACCTCGACCTTTCACACACGCCTTCCCCCAGCCTCCTCTCTGCTCTGCTTTGTGTTTTCATGGCATAATTTCAAGGCTTCGCTGCAGCCTGAGCCCCAAAGCGCCACACAGAGGGAGCAAAGCACTTCCTTCCTGCTCCTGTCGCTGCTTCCTGCTCGGTGCTTATTGCTATGGAAACGCAGAGACTGCCACTAGGCCAACTCCTGGACAGTCTGCTGCCAGCTGCAGCTTCCCAGATGGGGAAAAGTAAAATCAAACTCAGGGGGGTGGGTTGGAAATTCATGGGGTTGGGTTGGGCAGGTGGGTGTTAAAATTCATCCACAGCGACATTCGGGGCGAATGATGCCGTGCAAGGCTAAACGGCCAACATCTGTACAAGGAACGAACATCCTCAAACGCAACGTCTGAATTTCACACCTCAGTCCAAGGCCAGGGCTGACTTTAAGCATTGCTCTAATTCAGTATAAAGACAAGAGCTGCCTTGCCTTCACTTACACAGGGGATGCCAGCTGTATAGAGGATGGATTGCAGCAGTCCTGCAGAAACGCACACTCACCTAACACAACGAGTAGCAACACACAAAACAAACTGATGCAAACCTACATGGGGAGAATTCATAGATTCAAAGGCCATAAGGGACCATTGTGATCATCTCGTCTGACGTCCCATATAACATAGGCCACAGGACTTCCCTGGATTAATTACTGCTTCAAGTCCAATATCTGCAGTTGAAGTAAAGCAGATCTTTTAGAAAAAAATCCCATCTTCATTTACAAATTACCAGGGATGGAAAATCCACCATAACCCTTCAAAAGTTGTTCCAATGGCTAATTAAAAATGCGTGCTTAATTTCTGGTCTGGAATTGTCTAGCTTCAACTTCCAGCCTTTAAATCTTATTACCTTGTTATTCCTTTAGCTGCTAGACTGAAGAGCCCTCTATTATCAAATGTCTGTTCCATGGAGCTCCTTATAGATTGTGATCAAGTCACCCCTTAACCTTCTCTTTGATAAGCTAAGTAGATTGAACTGCTTGAGTCTTGCACTATCAGGCAAGTTTCCCCAATCTTTTTGTGATTCTTTTCTGAACTCTTTCCAATTTATCAACACCCTTCTTGAATTGTGGTCACCAGAACTGGACACAGAATTCCAACGGCAATCACACCAGTGCCAAATACAGAGGCAGTATAACCTCTCTACTCCTACCCAAGATTCTCCTCTTTATACATCCAAGGATTGTATTAGCCCCTTTGCCCACAGCATTGCATTGGGAGCTCATGTTGGGCTGATTATCAGCCGGGACCCCCAAGTCTTCTCAGTCACTGCTTCCCAGAACAGAGTCCCCCATCTTGTAAGTATGGCCGACATTCTTCGTTCCTCGATGTGTGACCTTACATTTGGCTATATTGAAATTGTTGTTTGCTTGAGCCAAGTTTCCCAAGCAATCAAAATCGTTCTGAATCAGTGACTTGGCCTCTTCATTATTTACCACTCCCCCAGTCTTTGTATCATTTGCAAACTTTATCAGCAATGATTTTACGTTTTCTTCCAAATTATTGATCACAAGGTTAAATGGAATAGGGCCAAGATCTGATCCCTGCAGGACCCCACTAGAAACACACCCACTTGAAGATGATTCTCCATTTACAATTTCATTTGGAGCCAAGACCCTGCTCCAGTAAGGTATGTAAGCACATGGCTAACCCAACTGACTTGAGATGAATAAGGAATGAAATGGAGAATAATATAGAAAATATTATAATGCCACTATATTAATCAGTGCTGCAGCCTCCTGCACAGAACTGGTCAATCCTTGTCAAAAGGAGATCACAGAATTAGAGGGAGATTAGAGACGAGTGACAAGAATGATCAAGGGCCTGGAAAAACTCTTGTATGAATAAAGACTGAAAAGATTATTTTACAAAGGAAACGGATAAGAGGGGACATGATAAAAGTACATCAAATAATGAATGGTCGAGGTAAGTTAGACTGGGAGGTTCTTTTCTCTCTGTCTCATAACACAAACCAAGGGGCCAGCCAACAAAATTAAAAGGTGGCAAATTGAAACCTAATAAAAGAAAATACTCTTCATGTAACATGCAATTAGACTGTGGAACTCATTACCACAGTAAGTTATTGAGGATAAGAATTTAACAAGTGTCTCAAAGGGATTAGGCTTTTAAATGGATACAAAAGTATATCCAGAGTTATAACTGTCATTACTAACAAAAATTCTGGAAAGGATATTAAGCCTTGTGCTTCAGGGTGTAAGCCAATTTCTAACTATCAAAGACCTGGATGAGACCTGATGGAGGGGCAGATTATCTCACATCTGCCTATTGTGAGGCTCTTATACCTTCCGCTGAAGCATCTGGTGCCAGCCATCGTCAGAGACCGGATACTGGGTTAGATGAACCTTGGGTCTGATCCAGTCTGACAATTCCTATGTTCCCAAGTCCATACTGAACCAGGGGTATAACAAGAAGCTGGGTTGGTAGAACTGTAGTCACTTGGGGAGACTTATCATGTGGTTGGAAAAGAATTCATGGTATATTCACAGGCAAATTTTCATAGAATCATAGAACTGGAAAGGACCTCAAGAGGTCATCTAGTCCAGTCCTCTGCACTCATGGAAGGACTAAGTATTATCTAGACCATCCCTGAAAGGTGTTTGTCTAACCTGCTCTTAAAAATCTCCAATGATGGAGATTCCACAACATCCCTGGGCAATTTATTCCAGTGCTTAACCACCCTGACAGTTAGGAAGTTTTTCCTAATGTCCAACCTAAACCTCCCTTGCTGCAATTTAAGCCCATTGCTTCTTGTCCTATCCTCACAATGGCACATGCAAAACACATAGTTAATGTACACTAATTGTGTGTGCAAATAAGGTGATCATATGCACAAATACCTAATTATTGATATTTTCATTGTAATTACCTAGTATATGCACAACCAGGGTAACTGCATGCACAAATTAGATGCTTAATTGTACACACACACTTTGCACACATCCAGGTATTCTGAAAATCAGGGCCATGCACCGTATAAATTAGAGGATCTGGATATAAGGAAACAAATCCTCAGATTTCTAACTGTCACAGTTGCATCACTTCTTTTCTGGAAATATCTCCCCCCCCCCCAGCTTTCAGGATCTCTTTCCTCCTCCAGATCAACATGAGGCTGCAATAGATTAACGTGGACCCTGGCACATGGGCAAACCTGCCCTGTTTGTACACATTTCTCCAGATAAGCTGGAAACGCAGTTGATTTCAGTTCATTTCATAGCCTTTTACTAGGCAGCCAAAATCCCTCCGTTCCCTATTTCTGGCTCCGAGCCATTTTCAATGGCAGATTTCTCCTTCGAGAATACAAATATAACTGTAATAATCTGCTTGCCCCTGCTGTTGTTTCTGACTGCATCCTCCTGTCTTGAGCCTGCATGAAGTGTGCCTTTTACACTGGTTATAGCGTGGCGCTGCTTCTCCCATCATTGTTGACTCCACAATGAAAACTGTTTGTATTATTCTGTCCCAGAGCCTTTGCCAATTGTACATGTGTCCTGAGCTGATAGCAGCAAGCTTTGGCAAGACTCGAGCTCCATCAGATAAGAGCGCTAACCTTATTTCTTCAGCTATAACATGACCCGGGGGGGAAGAGGAGTTCTGGTGCTTGGTTTCTCTTGCTCCTCACAAGGATTTTAGTCACTGATGGGGTTCAAAGATTTAAGAAAGAGGAACTGTTATGGGGAGAGGTAGGAGTTGAGGTATATACAGAGGGTTCCTCAGGGAATGGCATCACAATGGGTGTTATAAGATCCCTGGAGCGAGATATCAGGATAGAGACACCTTCCTGGGCAACTGATGCCCTAAGCATTGGGCCATCAGCTGGCTCCTTTGGGAAGTAACTCCACCCCAGCATCCTCCGGGGCGGCCAGCCTCAGGGCAAGGCACATACACGTAGGGGTCTTCAGGAGCGAAGTGAAAGAGCAGCACTGTGAACGCCAGAGCCCACCACACTCTCCCACCCCCTGCAGCAAAGGACTGAGCCAAGGATCTCAGATCCTTTGCCAGGGCAACCTTTTCTCCATACTGATCTTAGCAAAGTGACGCAAGATCCCTTCCTGGCCTCGCACTTCCCAACGCTCTTATGCCAGGCAGGAGCCCTGAGCTCAACCCCCTTCCTGGTCTGAGGCAGGAGCAAAGCAGAGCAGCGATTCTCTGTTGAGCATAGTTAAGGCTACGATTTAGTCATGGGTATTTTTAGTAAAAGTCATGGGCAATAAACACAAATTCACGGATTCACGGCCTGTGACCTGTAATTAAATCTTTGTGGGGGGGGAGCTGGGAGGCATGGGGGGCTGCTGCTAAGGGGGGCGCTTGGGGCCAGGTGCACCAGCTGCCCGGGCCGCGGCTGCTCTGGCTGGCCACCCAGGGACCGCTGCCCGGGGACTGCTGCCGGAGCAGCGGCTGATGTGGCTGTCCCCGAGGATGCTCCAGCAGCAGCTGGTGTTGCTGTTCCGGGGACCACCTGAGCAGCTGGCCCCGGAGCCAGCTGCTTGGGCAGTCCTGGGGTCAGCCACACTGGCCCCTGCAGAAGTCACGGAGGTCACGGAAAGTCACAGAATCCATGACTTCCGAACCCTCCGTGACAGACACAGATGCCCTAATTATAGTAAGCTCTCCACTGTGCCAGTCGATGACCCCCACCCACCAGTGACCTCCAACCCTCAGGTCAATAACCTCCTGCTCCCTTCCTCTGCAGAAGAGAACCCTTTTGGCTTCCAGATCCCTGGTACTTCCTGTACAGCCACTCACACCTCCATCTGTCACAAATAGCCTTCTCTCTGTCACCCCCCCCACCCCCGCATTTCTCTGCAGCTGGTACACCCCTCTCACTAGCCCTACTTTTTGGGCAAAGGTCCTGTGCTGAGCAGCGGTGCCTTTCTTCCGCCCATCTCCCACCCACCGGTGCAGCGCAGCATCCGCTCACGATTAAGCGCGAGTTTGGTGCAAAGCACGTTTCATTTCTAGCCTTCATCCGTGCAACAGAAAAGCCTGAGCACGTGTCCTGAGTGCGGCCTGAAGCCTCGCAAGCCTGGAGCAAAGAAAAAAGAACCCAGCAGTTGTTACCTTTGATTTTTTTAAGCCAATGCCATGATTTTTTGAGGCCTGGCTCAGAATTTGTGAGCGTTCACCCACGGTATTGCCAACCCGTCGCAGCTTACAGCATACCCTGTGAATGGGAATCAGTGCAGGGACCGGACCCTGAGTGCTTGCTGGGGTGCGGGGCGGGGGCAGTGGAGGACAAGTGCCAGCCAAGTACCAGTGAGAAATGCTTGAGGCAGTGACCAGGGCACTAGCCTATGCACAGACCTAGGTTCATGTCACTGCTTCATCATAGACTTCCTGGCTGAGCCTCTCTGGGCCTCAGTTCCCATCTGTACATTGGGCATAATAGCACCGCCCTGCTTCACAGGGGCACCGGGAGGGTAAATGAATTAAAGCTAGTGAGGTGCTTGGATACTGCGCTGGTAGAGGCCAGATAAGAGCCACAGGCAGGCTTGACTGGGAGCCCCGTGGAGGGGAAGCACCCACCCTGCACGGGAGCGTCGCTTTTCTCAGGACTGAGCATGGCAGTTGGTAGGAGGCCTGGGTCGAGCGCGGGGCTGGCGTATCTTAGGAGGTGTCAGTGCTGACTCTGAAACCCAGTGCTGAAAGGGAAAAGCGTTTCTCCACTTGACCCTCTCAGCTAGAGCTTCAGCTGCCAAGGCCTGAGAAGAAAAGGAACCGTCATTTCACAGAAAACTTCTGGGCCTTTTTTTTTTTTCTCTCCAGGAAAGAAGCACTCGGTCAAAATGACCCCGGCACATCCTGCCCCTCGGCTGGGAGACCCTTCGTTTTGGAGGGAGGTGAGATCCAGGTTGTTCCCCCTCCTCCCAGCCCCTGGAACCACGCTGACTAATCAGCCCAGCGACTCCACACGAGGCTCCAGAGCCACGTAATGCTGTCAGCTTCCTTCTGGCCCTTTCCTTTCCGCTGACTTCCCCTCCCAGCCCTCTGCTTATGGGAATAGCCAGGGGTCGTGGCAGAGGAAACTGGGAGGGACCACCAGCCTTTCCTTTTGCAGGCACCGCTGCCAGACAATAATAATCTGCTCTTTGCACTCCTAGTGGTTCCTTCCAAAGAGCTTTACTGACAATAGGACGGGCTTCACCCCTGGACAGTGGGCCACCACTTACCATTATTATTATTTGTGTGACCGTAGCGCCTAGGTGCCCCAGTCCTGGGCCAGGACCCCACTGCGCTAGGTGCAGTACAGACACGGAACAAAAAGACAGTCCCTGCCCCAGGGAGCTGACAATCTAAGTATGAGGTAAGCAATAACAGTTAGATACAGAGCGACAGGGGAACACAAGGAAACAGTATTGGTCCGGGTGCCAGGCAGTGGTTTCAGCACAGCTGCAGCCTCGCTGTTGTCAGATTCTCAAGTGGTGCAGCTGATCCTTGTGTTGGCTGACAGCCCTGGGGTGAATGTCAACCTGCTGCCCCCTGAAATTCTCTCCGTTTCACAAATGGGGAAACTGAGGCACAGAGCTGTGACGTGAATTACCTGAGCAAGTCTGTAGCAAGGTCTGAAAGAGACACCATTTCTCTTTAGCCCCAAACGCATGCTCTAGTGATTGGACATTTCCTGCCCAGCCTTGGGTGAATAGGAGCTGAACATCCATTGCACTCTGATATCTATAGGCTGCCTCGCAGTCTGCAACCCGTAAAGGAAATTAGCCATATTTGAGTTTAAATCTATTGGGCATGGTCATGTATACATCATGCACTGAGCGTATTACCTAGCTGGCCATATTTCAGGATATTTGCAATGTGTTCCACTGTCTCCTATGTAAAGAATAACACATGCTCTGTGGATGTTGCATATCACATAGCCATACAATCGTATGATTTGCCAGAGGAGATTGGACAAATGGTCCCTCAAATCCATTTTCCTCTCACTGGCACACATTTAATTCCTGATGTTTCTGAGGACGGTGACTTTGCCTTCAGTACAGCAACCAGCCACTGCACAAAGCTGTGCTTTGGAAGAGGAGGTCCCTTCCTAGCCCAGAGTCAATCCCCCGATTCTTGGAATCATGGGATTTGATGGCTGTGTCTAATCAGGAGTGACTCTAAATGTTATCATTAGTCTGAACCTCATGCTGATGTTGGTTCTTCTAAGACACATCAGTCCCTGCTCATGTCTCTAGAAGGCAAGATTTGCACATAGAGCCCTGCGAATCTGTGGATATCCTCACATCTTGTTTGCGGATCAGATGTGGGTACAAATTTTATATCTGTGCAGGGCTCTATTACTGTTACATTCCTTCCCCCTCTCCCGACCCCCCCCCCCAGAATGGGTTCCTCTTGTTATCAAGCTGCTATTCATTTCTGTAATATTCACCACCTCTGCACTGGGAATTCTGCTTCCTGGGCACCACTCTGTGAGTAGTGACATCAGACGCAAGTCCAGGGTTCTTTCATTGCATGCTTAGGGTCAACCTCCAACCTCCCACTCCATAGTGAAGCCTGTCTGTGCAAATCATACTACAAGACATTTCCAGTATCCCCAGCCCCCAGCCTAGCACTATGCAAACAAAACAAGCGCATGCCAATCCCAAGCCAGGTTACAATGAGGAAACCAGACAAAACTAGGAAACCAGACCAAAAAACCTAAAGGAGCTCAGTTAAAGGGCTGCAGACTCAACTGGGAAAGCAAGAAAACTACTTAGTGCATTTTGCAGACAGCAGCCATCTGCAGAAGGCTGGTGAGGTAATGGTCTGTTATAACTTAGAACATGTCAAGGAACACAACAGTTTGGAGGAGCAGAAAACCTTTCCCAGATGTACACATCCTACATTATTATATCAGATACTTCTAAGACGGGGGAATGTTCCTTTTCACTCTTAGCTGCGTTTCTGCAGGCTGACAGGCAGTGCTATCTGGCGAAGTGTATGAGCAGCAATCACCACTAGCCAACTCTGCGTTACAGACCTGCTCATGGAGACTCTGCTCTGTGATTGTGAGGTTGCTTCCTTCCCCAAACAATCAGAGGCCCGTATTTCTGGAGCTCAAGCTCTGGAGTGCCCACTTCCTTCTTTGTGGGTGTGCTTTACTGGAACTTGCTGAGATATTTTCTTGCACTGGGATTTGCTGGGTGAGGCCATAAGCATTTAAAAATCATGTATCCATATTTCTGCAGTGGGGTATAATAACTCAACGTAGAATCATGTGTTGGGGATGCCCTTGCTTTCAAATGCTTCTGAATTGTCATCACAGTATGTAACTCATTTCCCTTATTTGAAAGTAGCATTGTTTTCTGGGAGGCTGTGTGGAACCTTTTCTTATGACATCTTCAATCAAATGAAGTTTTAGTAACAAGACATAAAATAAATTTCAAGAAAGGAAACCTGGTGATTAGGAAACTCTCAGAGCGGAGCCCAGGAGAGAAGGTTTGCCACACAAGAAGGGGGAGGTGTTCTTTTCCAGCAGATCACCTGATCTGACACTACCAGGTGTGAAAGAGACTTTGCTGTCAGCAGAAAGGGAGGGGAGCTCTTTACGAGGCCAGTGTACTGGAGTACAATGTGCTAAGAAAAAACAACCTCAGCAGGCTCATCATCAGAGGCAAGCTCCCCACAGACCAGGGTACATCAACTCAGCCCCTGCCATAACACGCAAAACCTGCCGACATAGCTCCACTGATCAATACCCACCCAACACACCTTTCAAGATCCATGGATCTTACACATGCCTATCACACAACATGTGGTGTACCTCATCCGGTGCGCTAAATGCCCCCAGGAACAACTACGTGGGTGAAACGAGACAATCACTGTGCTCTCCAGTGAACTCACGCAGAAAAATGGTAAAGGACAAAAACACCCTATTGTCCGTAGGTGAGCACTTTTCACAAAACACTCACTGCATAGCTCACCTCCCAGTCCTCAGATGACCCTGGGAATGTAAATTCACAACTCCACTAGACACCAAAAATCATGGACTTAATAAAGATTCTGGACTTATGGTTCATTACAACAATCTGTAACCTACTAACTCTCCTTTGTCCCAGACTGTAGAGGTGTTAGCTGCTCACTTCACTTTGAATGGTCGCTTGCAACATGTGTTAGCTCCTTCTCTGTTCCACCTTGTATTTTGCTGTGATACTCTGAGTACCTTTCCCAAATCTAAAGAAGAGTTCTGTGTAAGCGTGAAAGCTTGTGTCTTTCATCAACAGAAATTGGTCAAATAAAAGATTTTACCTCCCTCACCTTATCTCTCTATGGAAAAACAGTCCACAGCAAACCTTTCTCTTACTGTAGATTAGTGGCAGAAGGACTGTGTGTGCGTGTGGGCATCGGTCTATGTGTATTGCATGGACACAAGTGTGCAACATATTACAAAACGATACAAAGATTGATGGGAAACCACCTATTGTAAAAGTCTTAGCATGCAGAGGAGTGATATCAGGCACTTAAACTGGTCCTGCTTTCCTCTCCAGCAGCTTCACTTCTGCGTAAACACTTTTAGGACAAGATTTTATGAAAACAGATGTGTGCTTTTCTGTTCACGCTGCTCCCCAAACCCACAAGCAAGGTGGGCTTTGTGCACACTGATGTGCATACATAATTCCCTTGGGTATGTCCATCAGAGGCTATGCATGCACAAGGCAGGGTACACACTTTTGAACAGCTATTCCTGAAAGTGGTCCATGCAAAGATTTTTCTTTTCTTCGAGATTGCAGCAGATAAATATAATTAACTGAGCTCCTGTAATGTACGCAGTGCTGTTATAGCTGTATCGGTCCCAGGATATTAGAGAGACAAGGCGGGTGAGGTAGTATCTTTTATTTGACAAACTTCTGTTGACGGGAGAGACAAGCTTTCGAGTTTACACAGATAAGAAGTACAGAAGCTCCTATAAGACTGCTTGGGATTGTACAAACTCAACCGATTTTACAAACTCGGTTATGCAAAAGTCTCAAGGATGATGGCCCCGTTGATTTGGCAGGTCTTTTCCTGCATTTCTTGCACACCCAGAGCCACTTAACAGACTCAAAGCAGCCAAGTCAGCAGAGTCCTGGCTGTTCAAGGAACTCAGGATTGTGTGTATCTTTTGTACAAATACTAATAAATAGTATTTTCTGCCAACAATTAAAAAAAAAAGTCAAGCATAGCAAATGAACATTTGAAATGTTTCAGTGTGGACCAGATGCTTTCTCCTGCCTGTATGGGATGCTGTGCCTAGAACTTATTTTCGTGCTGTAATCAAGAAAATAAATTGTGTCGATCGGAGCTGTTGAATGGCAGCCAGTTCTGTTTCTCAGTGGCTTTTCTGCAATCTGTGTCCACGTATTTGGCATGCGGCTGGCTATGCATTGAGGTAATTCATTAATGCTGAAACAAAAATGTGTTTATGGGAGTCTGGAAATGGTTGGGGGAAATGTAATACTTTCCTTGCTGAAATGCTGGGCTGGTTTGGTGATGAGCACTGAATGCTAAAATAAACACAAACACAAATGACTGTTCGAAAAAGCACACACGCACCCCAGTCCGACCCACATGTACCCCCCTATCACATGCACATCGACACCCCCCCTTACACGATGCTATCACACACCGTGGGACGTAGCACCTGAGTGGCCCTATTCACAATCAGAGCACTTGACAAACTAGTTATATACATAATGGGTGGGATTTTCCAAAGCGCTCGTTGTGGCCATAACCTACCCCAGTGGTTCTCAAACTGTGGGTCGGGACCCCAAAGTGGGTAGTGACCCCGTTTTAATGGGGTCACCTGGACTGGCTTAGACTTGCTGGAGTCTGGGGCCAAAACCCAAGCCCAAGCCTCACCACCCGGTGCCGAAGCCAAAGCCCGAGCCCCAGTGCCCAGGGGTTTGGGCTTTGGCTTTCCCCACACCCCTCTGCTGAGGTGGCAGGGCTTGGGTGGGCTCAGGCTTCGGTCCCCCTGCCCCCGGGTCGGGGAGTAATTTTTGTTGTCAGAAGGGGGTCCCAGGGCAATGAGGTTTGAGAACCCCTGACATACACCGTTCAGTCACATATACACATACCTACGTAGTCACCCCCGACCCCCATTCTTATTTCTGCAGCATCCAGCTAAACACACAGGGCCACGCTTTCAAAGCACGGCTGCTGCTGGTGCCTGTGCAACTTTGTACGGACCAGCATTTTTCGGCGGGTGCACTGGGGATAGAATTTGCACATGCAAACCCTCTCTCGGCTTCTGTTCAATTCCAAGCCCGCTACATGCACCGTTCTCTTTGCACGCAGCACTGCTGGCTCACAAATCTAGGCCAAGTCGAGGCCTTGAAAATACTGAGTCACGCCATCACCCCCACATGCACCTCTGCTATGTCACTGAGAAATACCCAGCCCATTCAGAGCCGACACAGTGCAAGGGGCGGTTAGTACTATCTCAGTACTGACACACAGGTCACAAGTCTGATGAGTTTCCCAGTTCCCAGCTTGGTGAGAGGGGCCCGTTTAAAGTGAGAGATTTCTGGCTGGCTGCACTCTGAGTTACAGTTGGAGCAGCCATGGCAACCCCTTGCTTGAGGGCCTGATTTTAAGAAGTGCTGAATTCAGTGGGCTCGGTGCCTCTGCAAATCAGGCACTGGAGTCTTTGTGGGCAGACGGCTGAGGAGGTGCTGGAGAGGAGAGCAGCAGAGTCTGTGCCAGAAGAGAATTTCTAAAGGCAAATAACACTGCGAATGTCCAATGGAAGCAAGAAAGGAGTTTTCCTCAGGTGAGGGTTGAGGCTTCCCTGAGTGCAACAGAGGCGATCCTGAGATGCAAGCAATGCAAAACTTGATCCTCTGTTCCTGGGGAGATTGCTCCAGCTGTCTGGTGGGTGGAGCATGTGCAGCACAACAGCTCTTTTGGGTTAGCTGTGGGTTTCGCTTGCTCAGACAATGGAGATTTTTGGTTACAGTGGGATTCCTGTATAAATGAGGATGACTTTGATTTCTTACATAGAAGGAGAAAACTTTCTCCACTTCCTTGTGACTGGTGCCTAGTTTCTGTGCTGCGAAGGCTGAGGCTCCCTTTTCCTGGGGGCGAGCCAGGGCTCAGAAGGTGTCTTGGGACACGCTCTTCCTTGAGAGTTATGTATTTATTTGTATGTATGATCCTAGGACCTAGGAACCCCCGTCATGAAACAAGACTCCACTGCATTAAGCACAGACAGAACAAAAAGGCAGCCCCTGCCTCAGAGAGCTTACAATCTGAGTGGAAGACGAGAGCTTTGCTGTTTGTTTTATATCTATAACAAAGATACTGTTAAAACAAACAGCATGTGTGTGTGTGGCGGATAGCTCAGCTCGGAGATCGAAGAAGCCTCTCCCTAAATTATTGAGTCAAACCTGGCCCAGATTTGTAGTGAGCAAAGTCATGATGTTTGGGGTCTGTCTACGCTTAGGGCTGGCCTGTGTCAGCTGACAGGCTCACAGGGCTCTGGCTGCACAACTACGTGTAGCCATTTGGGCTCAGGTAGGGGTCCCAGAGCTAGGGCTCCAGCCCAGGCCTGAATGTCTAGGCCACAATTTTACAGCCCCACAGTCCAAGTCAGCTGACAAGGGCCAGCCACGGGGCTTTCACTGCGGTGTGGACAGACCCTCGGTGACAGTTTGGTGGCCCGTGCAAAATGTATTTGGGAGGGTCTAACTGTGGTATGTGACCTATCCCTTAAATCAGCCTCTGTACCAGATGACTGGCAGATGGCTAATGTAACGCCAATTTTTAAAAAAGGTTCCAGAGGTGATCCTGGCAATTACCAGGCAAATTGATAGAAACTATAGTAAAGAACAGAATTGTCAGACAGCTAGATGGCCACTGTATGTTGGGGAAGAGTCACCATGGCTTTTGTAAAGGGAAATCATGCCTCACCCGTCTATTAGAATTCTTTGAGGGGGGCCAACAGACATGTGGACAAAGGTGATCCCGTGGCTATAGTGTACTTGGAATTTCAGAAAGCCTGTGACAAGGCCTCTTGCCAAAGGCTCTTAAGCAAAGTAAGCTGGCCTGGGCTAAGAGGGAAGGTTCTCTCATGGATCACAAGCTGGTTAAACGATAGGAAACAAAGGGTAGGAATAAAGGGTCTGTTTTCACAGTGGAGAGACGTAAATAGTGGTGTCCCCCGGGGTCTGTACCAGGACCAGTGCTGGTCAACATATTCATAAATGATCTGGAAAGAGTGGTAAAAAGTGAAGGGGAAAATTCTGCAGGCCATACAAAATTACTCAAGGTAGTTAAGTCCAAAGCTGACTGTGAAAAGTTACAAAAGGATCTCACAAAACTGGGTGACCTGGCAACAGTATGGCAGATGAACTACAGTGTTGATAAATGCTAAGTAATGCACACTGGAAAACAAATCCCAGCTATACATACAAAATGATGGGGTCTAAATTAGCTGTTACCACTCAAGAAAGAGATCTGGGAGTCATTATGGATAGTGCTCTGAAAACATCTGCTCAATGTGCAGCGGCAGTCAAAAAAAGCGAACAGAATGTTAGGAACTGTTAGAAAAAGGATAGATAATAAGACAGAAAATATCATAATGACACTATATAAATCCATGGTATGCCCACACCTTGAATACGGTGTGCAGTTCTGGGCGTCCCATCTCGAAAGTTATATTAGAATTGGAAAAAGTACAGAGAAGAGCAACAAAAATGATTAGGAATATGTAATAGCTTCCATATGAGGAGAGGTTAAAAAGACTGGTACAGTTCAGCTTAGAAAAGAGATGACTAAGGGGGGATATGATAGAGGTCTATAAAATCATGAATGGTCTAGAGAAAGTGAATAAGGAAGTGCTATTTACCCCTTCACAGAACACACAAACCCAATTAAATTAATAGGCAGCAGGTTTAAAACAAATATAAGGAAATACTTCTTCACACAATGCACACTTGTTGCCTGTGGAACTCATTGCCAAGGAGATGTTGTGAAGGCCAAAAGTATAACTGGGTTCAAATAAGAATTAGATAAGTTCATGGAGGACAGATCCATCAGTAGCTATTAGCCTAGATGGTCAGGGATGCACCCCCATGCCCTGGGTGTCCCTAAGCCTCTGACTGCCAGAAGCTGGGACTGGATGACAGAGGATGGATCACTTGATAATTACCTGTTCAGTTTATTCCCTCTGAAGCAGCTGGCACTGGCCATTGTTAGATGACAGGATACTGGGCTGGAAGGACCATTGGTCTGGCCCACTATGGCCATGCTTATGTTCTTATGTCTCCGGCCAGGGCTGATTGAGCAGGTGCGCACATTATCAAATGCCACTAACTGGCCCTTTGTTGGCTGCCTCAGTGGAGAGACCAAGGGATAGAATGGACCATGGAGACAGCTCCTCTCCTGTCCTCAGGGATCAAAGTTCTTGGAATTTCATCTGGAGTCATCACCACTGGTCACCTTTTCACCATGCAGGTTTTCATCTTTGGTCAGCCAGGCTACATTTGCCAGGTTAGGGATTCTCTCCACCCCCGGAAGCAAGGATTGGAGAAGCTACAGAGAAGGAAGGTCAGACCAAAAAGGACAAGCATGCCAGTCCTGGCCTCCCATTCTGCTCCCCCTCTGCAGTGATCAGCTGACTCTGGTGTCCAACATTACCACATCCTGGTGGGCAAACAGATTTCAGCATTTGCACACCAGGAAGTTAGTCATCCATCATGGGTGCACCAGTGTGGGGTTTGTACCCACAAAAGAAGTGGTCACAACAATTGCACATGCAGAAATAGGCATGAAAAATTGGAAGCTGGCTGAAAAGTTTGACCCTAAAAGGGGAGGGGCCAAATGGAAGTCAGCTGGGAGTCAAACGAGTGTCATTAGGGGTGAATTTGTTCTCACCTAACTGGCCATTTTAGCTGTGTTTCATCTATTAACTTCTCCACGAGGCTTATAAACAGTCTTGGACTCCTAAGCTCTTTGTTCTCCAGGAAATGCCTTTCTTTTTAAAAGTCTTTTGGAAATATTTGTTTTAGAAAAAGATAAAGTACATATTGCTGATCATAATACCAGGGCAACCAATACAGGCTACGAGACCAACAAAGGCTGCTGGTTCCACTGGAGCTCAGATGTAGGGGAGAGGTTGGTGCATGAATGAGAAAGTAGAGGACAGGAGAGGTGCTGGGGTCAAGTGAGTCTGTGGGGGGCCCTGTTAATACACTGTATATCTGCAGATCCCAGGTTTGAAGCCCAGCAGGTCTGGAGATTGGGATCACAGCAGTCCATCTCCAATGCCTCCTCTACTGCGAACGGCATCCTTATATTCCCTGTCTTATGCCATGTAGAGAATAACCAAACTCTGGTTAGTGGATATTCAGTTAACCAAAGGTCAGTCATGCCCTCACCCCAACAGCAATCAGCATCATCCAGTACAGCCTTGTGGATTGTCCCATGACACGAGTAGGGGTGTCTTAACCCCAGTCTCCCGGCTAACTTCAAACTCAGATAATTAACTCTTACTTAAATCCCCCTAAAGTTATCACTGGCTATATTAATCTTCTTTATTTCCTGCCCTAGCATGTTGTATAGTATTGTTATGTGCTGTTAAAGAGCTACCATGTTCTACCCCAGAAGGGGTTGCATTTCAGTGGGGAGTGAAACTATCACATCTTTTAGGCTTTTGGTCTACAGACTTTCTATGGCTATACAACACCTACCACAATAAGGCCCTGATGTTTTTAGCCTCTAGGTGTTACTTCAATATAATGCTAGCCAATAATAAAGTAATAATAATAATAATAATACATTATTAATAAATCTCCTCCTGTTAAAAGTTTTGCCCATCCAATCAGAGAGTAGAAGCAGTACCATGTGAAACAATCCCACACCCCGGACTGTGAATAATTGGAGTGAATGATTCATGCAGGGGTTCCTGAACCCACCCAGAGTCGGAACATTATTGGGGAATCCTTACAAACAATGTATCCATTTTCAGGAATCGGGAGTGGCTCCTGAATGATTTTGATATGACGAATACTATTCCGCCGTTGGCAGTGTGGTCCAGCGGACAGGGCATTGAACTCAAATTCAGGAGGCCTGCCTTCAGTTCCTGGCTCTGCTACAGCCATTGCTGGTTGACCTTGGACAACTTACTTCAACACTCTGTGCCTCAGTTTCTCAATCTGCAAAATGAAGCTAATGACCTATACCTTTCTTGGGAAAGTGCTTTGAGATCATTGGCTCCTTGGGCTCCCTTGTCTGTCTGTCTGACTCTACCTTTTGTCTTTAACTTAGATTGTTAGTCTTGCGGGGTGTGGGGGGCAGGGACTGTCTTTTTGTTCTGTATTTGTACCGCACCTAGCGCGCTGCCACCATGTTCCACAACTAGTCCTCCTAAGTGCTACCACAAACCAAATAATCATAAATAATAGCACGAGTTAGCTCCCCTGACCAGCCCTCCTACCCATGGCCTTCCTCCCCTGCCTATTCTCCTACAGTGCCGTTTCCCAAAGACTCTGGAGGGCTCCAACTGCCTTTGGAGCAGGCAGGAGGTGCTGGGCCTATTTTTAGACTGGTGGGAGCTTGATGGCAGCCCCAGCGTCAGCCGCTTTGACAAATAATCAGAAGCGCGAAAGACGAGGGGGGATGGGGAGGGAGGGGGGAACTCAGGAAAAAAAAACTTTTGTGTTTAAAGAGCGTTTCAGCCACAGAGTCTGCATCCCCAGCCAAACTTCCTCTCCTAGGTGTGGTGCTGGAGCTCGCTGAAGCACAGGAGTCTATAAAGGGAAACCGGGGCAGCGGGGAGGGGGTGGGAGGAGAGAGAAATCCAAGGGCCCAATAAAAAAAAGAAAAAAGTCCTGTGCAGAGTGGCGGCTGCTGGGCTAAGGGCCAGCTCCTCAGACGCCAGCCCTGGTGAGGCGGGTGATGGGAGAGGTCACCCAGCTGGCTTTTACAATGATCTTATCTCTGCCCAGGAATATCCAACATTTCCTCTCCATACGCCGCTGCGAATCCAAACTGTGAGAAGCTGGAGGGCCCAGGGCAGCCCCCCAGTGGCTTTCCCTCTCCCTCCCCGGGTGCCTGTCTCTCTGGCGCTGTCTCCCACCCCCCACTTTCAGCCGGGTTTTATTTATTTTCTCCTTCTGGTGCGTGGGAGGTGCCGTGTGTGTATATCTGGATACACCGGAGTTGGGGGCGGGGGTGGATTTTTGTTTTTCCCCAGTGAAAGTTAAGAGGCCAGAGGAGCGATAGGAGCATGGACTGTGTGTTTATGTCACACCCCAAGCCGGGTGTCTGCTGGGCTCGGATGATTTACCCGCTCTGGCCTTGGCGAGGGTGAAAGTCAAGGCAGGCAAGACATTGCCCACGTAGCCACCCCCGACGGACACAGAGCCCAGTGCAGTCGCTGGGCCTGGGCGAAGTTGGCTGACTCAGGCCGTGTTACCGTGACTGTGTCTGGCACCAGCGGCAGTCGAAAGTTTTTGGTTCCCTTACTCATGGCTCTGCTCTGTTTGCAGCCTTCCCTGCTCCTTCCTCTCCCTGCTTTCCTGCCTTTGTCATATTTCATTTCCCCTTCTGTCTGCCTCCTTCTTCCTTCACCTGTTCTGCCTGCCTTCCTCCTTTCCCTCCCTCTCTGGCTCTCCTCCTCTCTAATCTAGCCAATCTAACAGATGAAAAATGTCTAAATTAGGCATTTCCATTGTGCAGATTGTTATCCGTAGAAACCTCACACCACCTGGCACGAACCCACCTGCCCAAGTGTGTGTGGACACAGCAACACAGAGAAAGAGTGGGACAGATTTTCCAAAGAACTCAGCACGCAATGTGTCCCAATCCCCAGCATGCCGAGTGCGTTTAAAAATCTGGCTCAGTATTTCTGGCTTCCCGTCCAAAAGTGGAGGGTGTGGGCTGCCCAGAAGTAGTCTGATGCTGACCAATACCGTCCGAAAGGTGCCGATCTCCCATGTGGCAATAAGTAGCAATCATTTATTATGTCCATGCTCCACCCCAGGCTGACCATGAGCAGAGGTCTGCCCAGACAGGTGCAGCACAGCCAGCATCACCCAAAGCACTTTGATGGATCAGAAGTACACTCGCAATCCAACAAACAAAAGGCATGAGCCATAGTTCTGCTGAGCATCCCAATGGAGCAAGCTGAAATATCTGCCTGTGGGGTGTGCTACATGAGCCCAACGTTGCAATACAAATCACGCTGTAGATCACACGCACCGGGGTATTAACATGGCCTGGGAGATCTCAACAGTTTACAGCAATGCTGGGTGTGGTTTTACAAGAGCGGGCATGGTGGTTGCATGACACTCCAGAGGGCCCTGGTTCGATCCCACCCACCGATGACCAGGGTCTGTCAGCTTTACAAGTGGGGGCTCGTCCAGGATTTCAACTGGGAAGTCCGGGGATGTGCTTCCTCAGCTAGGGGAAGTATGTAACCCACATACCTCCTGGGTGTGGTGCTCTGTCCCAGCTAGTGGAACCGAGACCACTTAGAGAGAGATTAATGAGTTTGCTCGATAGTCTTAGCTAACAGCCAGTTGGCTTTTAGCTCCTGCACTAGGCTTCAGAGGTCCCAGGTTGGATCCCGCCCGCTGGCGACCAGGGTCTCTCAGGCATTACACTTGGAATGACCAAAACAAGGATTTCACAACAGACTTGGGATATAAATCACTGTCCCCAAAGCCACAGAAAAAGGTGGGGTTGTTGCAAGATGTGGTCATGAAACAGGGCCAATACTATTGTACTGGCCAAAACCATAGTGGAGAGATTGTTGCATGAACCAGCATTTTGGTGAGTTACAGGGTTCTGTTCACAGAAGTCATGTATCAGTCCAGCTGTAACCTTGCAAAGTTTGGTCCTGACCCTGCACGAATGGGAGCCTTGTTATCGACTTGAATGAACACAGGATCAGTCATGTGTCTGAGGGTTTGCTATTCTGTTATGCTACGTTTCACTGGTCCAGGCTGTGCTGAGACAAATGGTGATGATTGCGGCGTTTTGCAGTGAGTTTTGAGCTTGTGTTTGGCTGAAATCTCTCTCTGTAGGTAGTAATACTTTAAAATATATATGGCCATGTTTACTATGCATCTTGGCCTGGAGATTGACCAGATGGCATCAGTCCCAAAATGTATAGTTTCAGAAATGGCTCCTGGCCTGATACCACTGAAACAAGGAAATAATAGCACATTGCCCTGTGCTGGAGTTACCAAAAGGACAGTAACCCAAAGAGGCACTTGTTTCACTGGCAAGCTACCACTTACAGCTGTGCTGCTGCAGAGACATGAAATCTCCATTCTGATGCATCGGCCCCGCTGCCTGCGCTCTGGCCCAGTCAACGAATCTTACCACTGGGACCCTGCACCAGTCTCAGCCGTGGTGGCCCAGACACCAGTACAGCTGCACTCTTGCAAAGAGCAGATACACCACAATTTGCACCTTTAGGCGGGTTTCAGGCAGGGGTAAGCCCCACCCGTGCAGTGGCTTTGCCTGTCTATGCTAAGGGTTTGCAGTAGTGCTCTTAGGCCAGTAGCTTTGCTGTAATCAAGACGAGTGTCCAGGGTAGACGAGGCCCTCAGTAGCTATTGTTAGGAGACTGAAAGGAAGGGGGCAGCTTATTCTTTCATGCTCCAAACAGGTTTTGTCTTTAACATTTATGGTACCGCAGAGCGAACAAGCTTTGGGCTTTTACTGCGTCGGAGCTATTCTGGGTAGCTCCTTGGGCTCCACGTCTCAAAGGGGGAATGGGAACCTCCCCACATCCCTCCCAGCTCCGTGCTCCCCTCTCAATCCAGCACAGCTGGGATCCGCTAGCTCCTGCTCTTACAGCCCAAGAACAGAACGCGGCAGCTGCAAATATTCCGACAGACCCTCTGCGCCACCTCTGACCGGGGCAGGCCCACGTCCCTGTCAGCATCGCTCTAGACGATCTGCCCTTCAGTCCTATCCAATCAACCGCCCTGGTGTTCAGGAATAAACCGCAGACAGACACGAGCTGATCCGGGATTAGCCACTTCGCAGGCATGAAACGCCACCCAGAGGCACCAGCACAAACTGCCCGTTCAGAGAGAGCCTCTGGGGGCACCTGGAGGAGGATGGGGGTGTGTTGGGGGTGCCCGTGGAGGGATGAGTGTGAAAGCACGTGTCCCAGGGGAGGGGCTGAGGGCACTAGGCTGCACGCACCTGGCCAGAGAGGGGCCGGGGTGAACAGCGAGGGGCAGGTGCTGGCCGCAGGGGGGCCGGGGTGAACAGCGAGGGGCAGGTGCTGGCCGCAGGGGGGCCGGGGTGAACAGCGAGGGGCAGGTGCTGGCCGCAGGGGGGCCGGGGTGAACAGCGAGGGGCAGGTGCTGGCCGCAGGGGGGCCGGGGTGAACAGCGAGGGGCAGGCGCTGGCCGCAGGGGGGCCGGGGTGAACAGCGAGGGGCAGGCGCTGGCCGCAGGGGGGCCGGGGTGAACAGCGAGGGGCAGGCGCTGGCCGCAGAGGGGCCGGGGTGAACAGCGAGGGGCAGGCGCTGGCCGCAGAGGGGCCGGGGTGAACAGCGAGGGGCAGGTGCTGGCCGCAGAGGGGCTGGGGTGAACAGCGAGGGGCAGGCGCTGGCCGCAGAGGGGCTGGGGTGAACAGCGAGGGGCAGGCGCTGGCCGCAGAGGGGCCGGGGTGAACAGCGAGGGGCAGGCGCTGGCCGCAGAGGGGCCGGGGTGAACAGCGAGGGGCAGGCGCTGGCCGCAGAGGGGCTGGGGTTGCTTCAGAGATACACAGGCTGTTTTCCCCTCCAGGTTGTATAGTTTTCGCTTAGGCACAGGCATTGGCCTTGGCAGGTCTAACGTACCGCAGTTCCCCTCTCTGCTCCCATGGCCTAGGCCAGGGCAGCGGGAGTTCTCTGCAGCTACCAGCCCCGGGGTGCAAGCCCACGTGTGCACCTTAAAAAGCGCAGGGCCCAGACAGCTCCCCCCACCCCACCCCGAAAGCCAGCGCAGGAGAGGGAAGGGGGGGGGGGCTGGAAACTTTCAGGGTCTCCTCTACAGTCAGTGCTGATTTGTTGTTGCAAAATCTTAGCAAGGGACCCCAGGACCTGGCGGGAAATGGAGTTTGAAACCTCAGTTGTTTCTGTCTCGAGACTGAAGGGTAAATTGGGTATTTTTTTTCTTTAAAAAAAGCGCCTTCTGTTTTGTTTAGGGTTAAATGCAGATGGGCTTGTTTCAAATCACTTCCAGACACACACACACACCCCGTGGCATGCAATACCCCGCCGCTGCTCTCCGCTGCGAGCTCTTGCTCAACACGGTGCCCAGAGTCCGCCTAATGCTCCGTTTCAGATGTCAGGCTGGGGTCCGGGGCAGAGTTTGCAGGCAGAGCGGGGTTCGGATGCAGGTAGCAGCGGGGAGCCCCTTGGCCTGTGCCCCAGAGCGCTGGGCCGGGTGGCAGGCAGCACTGGCGGACAATCTATTCAAGCCGATCCATTCCCTGCCCCCGGACACTCCAGTAAAATACAGTTTGGGCAGAAGCGGGGCTTTCTCTGCCCTGCTGCTGCAAAGGGACCGCTGCGTACAGATAGTGGCGCCTCCTGGCACATAGGCAGCAGAGTGACCAGACAGCAAGGGTGAAAAATCGGGGCAGGAGGTGGGGTGGGGGGTGGGGGGTAATAGGCACCGGTATAAGAAAAAAATCCCCCAATATCAGGCCTGTCCCTCTAAAATCGGGACATCTGGTCACCCAGCTCCACACGCGTCTCACCAGGACCGGGTCCAGCTGCCAGGGAGCCCAGGCAGGGCTGGCGCATCGCAGGCTGCAAAGCACGCCGCGGCGGAGCGGATCCCAATCGCCCTGCCAAGGGAATCGCGCCCCTGCCCGCTTGCTTTGCCCGGAGGGAGGGAGGGAGGGAAGGGGGGTCTGTCGCGCGGTGGATTTCAGCGACCCAGCAGGGCTTGCAAAATAAAAAAAAAAATCAAGTCCGAGCTCCTTGGCCGGAAGGGAACCCAGGTTGCAAACTGGCCCCCCAGCCCACCCCCTTCCCGAGGCAGCCCGGGGACGCCGCCTCCCCGCTGCTGATTGGCCGGGGGCGGCTATATTTGACCCCTTCCAGCTTCGCGGCGTCCCAAAAGTTTGTGTTTTTTTTTCGGGAGGGGAACGCGCCTGTGCCTGGCTCCCCCCGGACCCGCCGAGCCGCCGCCGCCCGCAGGTTTCTCCCCTTTGCCCCGCACCGCTCGGTTCTGCTCCAAAGGGCCGCCCAGCTGGAATGAATAGACCTGAGCCCAGTTACTGTAGAGAGGAGATATCGCAACCCAGGGGCGGCCGTTCATGGGGACCCCCTGCGGCCCCCGCCGCTGAGCCCGGCCTCGCCTACCAGCCCACCCCGGGGGCAGACTCCGCTTCCAGCCGGACCCCCAGCCCCGAGCCCGGCTTCGCATTTCGCCCAGGCGCGGCCGGGGGAGAGCCAGGCGCGCTCGGGTCAGCGCCCAGCCGCTCGCCGAGCCCGGATCCCGGGTATGGATACAGTCCCACCTCGGGCAGAGCCGAGGGGAAGCCGGGGGAGGATTCGCGGATCCGCCGCCCCATGAACGCCTTCATGGTCTGGGCGAAGGACGAGAGGAAGCGGCTGGCGCAGCAGAACCCGGACCTGCACAACGCGGTGCTGAGCAAGATGTTGGGTAAGCGGCGAGGCGAGCCACCGCCCCCCCCGGGGGCACCCGGGGCAGGCTGCCCCCCTCCGGGACCGGGACCCCCGGGGCAGGCTGCCCCCCTCCGGGACCCCGGGGCAGGCTGCCCCCGCTCCGGGACTAGGGTGACCGGACAGCAAGTGTGAAAAATCGGGACGGGGTGGCGATAATAGGCGCCTATAGAAGAAAATATCCCAAATATCGGGACTGTCCCTATAAAATAGGTACATCTGGTCACCCTACCCCGGACCCCGGGGCAGGCTGCACCCTCTGGGACCTGGGATAGAGACAGTCTGACTGGGACGTGGGACCCAGGGCAGGCTGCACCCTCTGGGACCTGGGACCGGCTGCTCCCACTGGGACAGGGGCAGGCTGCACCCACTGGCATAGAAACAGGGGCCCCTGGTTGGATCTGGGCCAGGGTCAGGCTGAAGAAGGCTGCATGGCTTAGGGCCGGGCTGCTGTTGCCAACTCTCCAGTACAATGGCCCCTCCGCCTCCTCTCTTGCCTTGCAAAGGACATTTGCTTATTGGCTTTCCTATCCGGTGGGGGTTTATTTTCCTTTTCGGGGGGCAGCGTGCAGTGTCCCATTGCAGAGGGGAGCCGGATGCCTGTACCCAGAAAGCGCTGGAATTCTCAGCAGAATGTGGCTCCTAGTAGACCATTGCAGTCCTCTCTCTCAGCTTCTCTGCAGGGCTAAAGAGTTAAATCCCTATTTTTCTTTTTTTTTCTTTTTTTTGGGGGGGGGACTTGGTATCACTTTTCAGCCCTCTCCCCAGAGGGGGGTTAAACTGGCGGTTTGTATGTTGCCGGTTTTTTTAACCGCATTCTGGATGTGACCTCCCTCCTGCCCTCCAAAGCCTTTTCCTCTCTTGTATCTTCAGGCGTTGCTTCTTTGCAAAGGTCTGTGTGCTCTGGAGGAAGGGTGCAGGGATGAGCTCTTTTAATGGGGTGTGCTTTCCCCTTTCCAGGCCAGTCATGGAAAGCCCTGAGTGCCAGCGACAAGCGCCCCTTCGTGGAGGAAGCGGAGAGGCTGCGAATTCAGCATCTGCAGGACCATCCCAACTACAAGTACCGCCCAAGGAGGAAGAAGCAAGCCAAGAAAATCAAGAGGATGGAACCCAATATCCTTCTCCACAACCTTTCCCAGCCGTGCAGCGACAGCTTCAGCATGAATCATCATAGTGGCAGCCAGCCTGGCCACCACCAGCCTCCCCCACTTAACCACTTCAGAGAACTCCACTCCATGGGGTCGGATATTGAAAACTACGGCTTGCCAACTCCCGAGATGTCTCCCTTGGATGTCTTGGAACAGACCGAGCCAGCGTTTTTCCCTCCTCACATGCAGGATGACTGCAGCATGATCCCCTTTAGAGGCTATCATCCCCATCACCAGATGGAGTTTCCCCAAGAGAAGCCCATGGGGCGGGACATGGCACTGCCCTATGCTCAGACCCCGTCACATTTGGCTGATGCTATGAGGACTCCCCATCCATCTAGCATGTACTACAACCAAATGTGCTCTGGACCGCAGAATGTCCTTTCTGCCCATCTAGGCCAGCTGTCACCCCCTCCCGAAGCCCATCACGTTGACAGCGTAGATCACTTAAATCAAACTGAGCTTTGGACAGACGTTGACCGCAATGAGTTTGACCAGTATTTGAACATGAGCAGGACTCGTCCTGAAACCTCAGGACTCCCTTACCATGTCTCCCTGTCCAAAGTGACTCCGAGAAGTATCTCCTGTGAGGAGAGCAGTTTGATATCTGCATTGTCTGATGCCAGCAGTGCTGTCTACTATAGCTCCTGCATCACAGGCTAGGTCTGTGATGTGCTCACCCTGGAGAACGTATGACCCTTCAGTGCAGAGTCTCCTTTAAAAAAGAAAAGCCATCTTCCTTTAACCATTGAGCTCCATAATATTTAGAGTATCTCATTAAATGCATCGCTTTTTTTTAAAACATGCTGAAATCACTGATATACTGTATAACTATATAACACAAATAGATGCATTTTCCAACGCAGAGGGTTAACATAGACAAGAGGTCCGCCTGTGGCACTCCATCTCTTAACTCTGTGCCGACTGGAAAATATGGCAAAGCTTCTTACACATTGTTTTCAGCCGGGCATAGCTGTAACTTCTAAGATCAGGTTGTTCTACCGTGTCTTTAGACAAACTGCAGTGATTCGTGTCTAAAACAACTGCCAGTGGGACCTGCTCAAATTGACCATGTTTAACTGAAGGGCAAACTAAATAGCATGGGAAACCTTGGAGATATTTTTGAAGTGGTTGTTTTAAGACTGGGTGCCTATTAGAGGTGGTTTTTAACACAGTTTTCACTGTATTCTCAGCAATATATTTTAACTGGGCAACGAGGCTATATTTTTACTAAGCATTTTTATATATAAAATTATATTTAATGTTTGGGTTTTTTTATTATCAAACTTTTTTTTAAATAAATCAAAGGATATCCATGAGCTCTACAGCATTTATGTAGCGAGGCTGGATTTTAAAAGAAGAAATATTGGGAGAAAAGGGAATTATGATATCAATATTGTTGAAGAATTGACTAGAATTCTGTACACTCCCTACCCCTGCCCCCAGAATAGAACTGCATACGTTTTTATTGTCTAGAGCTGTCTGGAGAGCATACTGGTTCATTATTAAAACATCTTCATATAATTATTCCCATCTTGTGTGCTTGTTGTGTGAACACATATTTTCCGCAAATGCATGTTGTCCCAACCATTTCCAGATTCTTGGATCACTTGATTAATGTCCTGACAGCCTAGCAATTGTATTAATTTCAATAGTATCACCCGCCAGTGCTAGGAAGCCTTGTAAATGCTCTCCAAAGATATATGAAAGGCGGCTAGTGCTCAGAGAATGTCAGCAGACACAGTCCTCATGGCTGTCTCACCCTCTCTTAAATTTCTCATTTTGTAAGTGTGAAAGATATGTTCTATGGGGAAAGCATCTGTTCTCAGATAAATGACATTTAATAAAGCATGTGATATCCTTCTCTTGACATTTGTGTGCCTCTGTGTGGTTATTATTTTGCTAGCATGGCTGTACGCTATCATATACGGCCTGATCCCTACGAGCTTTTCCCGTACCCTCATTTGAGTCAAAAAGTGCAAGGATGGGGCCCATAACCATTGCAAACAGAAAAGACTTCTAGCCTAGCCAGTGCAGGCTTGTTCCCTGTAACACATTTTCTAATGCTTTGTTCAGTCTAGTTATAAAACGTTCCCGGCAACAGAGCTTCCACCAAGATCCTACACACCCATTAGAACTTCAGCTTTTCATTGTTTCAACCCATTGTTATACTCATTTGGGTCCCCCAAAGCAAATCTTATCCCTCTTTCCTATTTTATGCCTCTCACTTTAATTAGTTCTATTTATTTCTGGTAAATGCAGCATTTGCACCAGAATATTTACAAAGGAAAATGCCAATCTGTTGCATAAATTGCTAGCGGCATCCGTTCATTGAACACTGGTGATTTAAACCAGATTGATTTAGCCCAAAAAGGCTACTAAAAAAATGAAGAGATGAAAGGTTTTTGTTGTTGTTGGCAGGGATTTGCCATTTAGGGGAGATGGATATTTAACAAATGACATGAATTTTTCAAGCTTCTCCTAAATCAGACCCACGTTAGTGTTAACAGGCTTAAGTCCTGCCCCATTTTTTACATGAAGTGCCAATAAATGAACTGAGTGTTTGTTCCCATTTAATTACAGAAAGGAACTCCATTGTGTTTCCAAATACAGTATGTAAAAAAAAAAAAGGGGAGGGGGGAAATACATGGAAAAATGACATCATAGGCTAAACGGGAGAGCTGGCTTATGGCCACCAGTGGTGTGTCCAGCATGTGCCAGGATCCCCGGCTGAAACAAACAAACAAAGAAATGGGAAGCATCCTGTGTGCCTGGACAAACGACTGCGAAAGGAAACAGCCTTATATAGGCTGAATCCCATTCTAGTCCCCAGAAACGGTCTGGAAGGAAGAAAGCAAGCTCTGACTTATTTTCCAGTTCTGAGCTTCTAAGTACCTTGCATATTACCATGTGATCACTTCCTGTGATTAAAAAGAAGAAAAGCACACTCAGCCCCTCTCCCATCTGCCCTGGAGCTCTGACAGGGGAAAGGTAATGGGTAGATTAGATCACAGAGGAAATGCTAGTCATTTTCTACCACTAAAATTCCCTTCTTTCCCCGCACAGTTAGATTTGCAAGCTGTGCTAATTCTTTCACCATCCCAGAGGGTAGCTAGATGATTCTTTGCCTATTCTAATTAGATGCCTCTCTGCTGCATTTTCATTGTTAATTGAATGTTGGTCACAATGCTAAGAATGCAGGGTAACATCTTCAAAAGTGCCTACGTGACTTGGGCAGTTCTGAAAATGTCACCAAATCCTATCTGCAGAAAAGGCTCAGTATGGGAAGCAGATGCCCCATCGATGTGCCCTAATCTTGAGCTGGAGGGGACATCTCTAGAGGTCAGATAATGCTTCAGTGTCCATGGCCCATTCAGACCTTGGCTTTGCTATGTGCTAACTATCCATGGCTGGAGTTGTGTAGATGACCAGCTTTGTATTCCATCCTCAGTCCCCAAGCCATGCAGCCCTTCAACAAAAGGAATCGAACAACAAAATACAGGTTTCTGGCCATGTGTTGTATGTGGGTGAGGTTCTTTTAATCACTTTGGTGTTGTTTAAGATGTAGCAGCTTAACAGCTGCAAAACTACATGGAGCAAGCCGCTCTTTGTCAGCTGATGGATGCATCTAGCCTAGCGGAGAGAGACTATACTGGCCAGATGTTTGAAGTGTTCCTTCACTCTAGCCATTGTTTATAATGGGAGAGAGTCCCCGACGGCTTCATGGCTCCAGATCATGTTCTTTTTAGATGGACAAAACCCTGCCCCTGACACACACGCACAAATCTCACTTAACTGATATCTCGATAATGCACCAACTCAAGCCCTCAGGTCTGAACTGCCCCTTGGAAGAGTTCAGATCTGGATCCAAAGGTTGAAGCTTGGGCCCATCTCTAATTCTGTTCCTGTGCAGGGCTCACTAAAAAGGAGGTCGGTAGCCAAAGGAAGCGGAGAAGTGCCGTGTGAGGCAACTGCAAACAGACATTCGTGCGTGTTGCTCCTTTGGAAAAGTCAGAGACAGACTGAACCTCATTCCCACTTCTTCCCCTGTTCCTACAGCCCAGGGCTTTTTAATTCCTTGGCAATGGCTCATGACTGAAGTTAATGGCTTGATGGGGACCTGCGCTTTTGAGGACTTCAATAGCTCAGACATAGGTTAGGGGTTCAATACAGGAGTGGGTGGGTGAGATTTTGTGGCCTGCGTTGTGCAGGAGGTCAGACTAGACAATCATAATGGTCCCTTCTGACCTTAGAGTCTATGATTCTATGAAATATTTCTGTAACAGAGCATTAGGCATCATACTGTGCATTTCTGCATTTTAATGGCCATTTGAGACTTAAGATGTTTAAATCTCTATTCCACCACTGCAAAACAACACTGAATTATGCAGTCCCTGCAAGCTCCATGCGCTTTAACACAAAGGTACTTGCAACAAAACAATCCCCACCCCATCTCTCATACATGCTGAGCCAGATCCTCAGCTGGTGTCAATCTGCATAGCTCCATGGACTTCAGTGGCATTATGGCAATTTACTGCCGCTGAAGACCTGGCCGTCTGTGTTAGTATTAGGCACTGATAATAGTCCTTACTCTTTAATAACACTTGCGACACCCCAGTACCTGTCCGTTCTGCTATTAAGGCCTTTCTTTGACCACCTGCGCTCAAGTCTTGACCAAGTCACTAAGCAACCTAAAGCGTTTTGTAAACATCATTATAGATCATTACTTCTGTGCAGCCAGTTTCCCCTATCCCACACACAGTGGCATGCTTCCCTCACGATGGGCGTGCAGCTCTGGGAAGGCAGGGGAATGTGGCTTTTGTAAGGATATAAAGTTTCCATCAGGTAGGTCATTCTGTATTTATAGGGGTGTCTTCTCCCTAGCCAGCCACCAAAAGGCGTAGCTCAAATCACCACTGCAGGGAAAGAAGCTGGAGTGATTTACGGTCAGTTAGTCCATCCTGTCCCAGGAGCCCCATCTACAGCATTAGCAGGTCTCCTTGCAGGATCATTCTCCTACCGAATCATCTCAGCTGCACCATTCTCTTACCCATGCCACTAGTGAGGGAGCTCTCCCGGATACACACCCAATGGAAGGTTGAGTCCCCAGGCAGCAGCATGGCTGGTGGTAGCAGAGCGTTTTCACCCGCAGGTTCAGCCAGGGAGATGATAGTGACAAGAACACAACACTCCCCATCCAACTAGATGACAATCAGCTCGTGGGCCTGACTGAAGATTAGTTGCTGTTCACATAGGTGGGGTATCTCCTGAATTCTCAAAGGCGTATCCCACAGCCCAGCAGGGCTTCTGACAAATGAGCCATTGCTCCTTATGCATCACCCTAACTCCATCTCGCGTTTTACAGTAAAGGCTGCTCTCTCTTCTACATCAAAGCCGCAGAGGCTCTGCCAGCCCTCTGGCCTCGATGAGGCATGTGTGTGTTTGTTAATAATGAAGCATAATTGCAACCAACACCGTGAACAATGCAAAGCTATGCCCCGCACCCACCCACCCGCAGCCCTACCCAAGAGCAGAGAAACAAGGAAGAAGGAGGAAAACAAATCCACAGCATCATGGCAGCTGAAAGGTTAGGAGAGCTCATGTCAGTCGCAGATTTCTGTCTAACTCCTTTGGTGACAAACGCCTTGTCTTGATCAGTAAGAATACTGTGCACAAGTCGCTTTAAGGAGTTAAGGCTTCGCAATATGCCTGGTAGGGGAAGAGGACAATATTGTTATCTCTTATATACTGTTAGTCTATAAAGTGCCATAGGACTCTTTGCTGCTTTTACATTGTTATCTCTGTTTCCCTAGAAAGGTGACTTGGCAAAGGTCGCAGCAAATTCAGCGGTAGAGGTGGCAGAAGGCAGGATTCCCTGCCAAGCTCGCATTCTAATCGATAGACAATACTTTGGCTCTTTATAAATAGAAGTATAGCAAAAGCATCTGCCTTCCCTGTCCACTATCCAAATGGCTGTAGGAGGAACCAGATTTGCTCTTCACTTCTTCCACACTGACAGTGCTGAGTTTGTCTCAGTGTGGCTGAGTCCTTCCTGACCATGCTCTCCCCATAGACTTTCCCTCCTGACATTTGGGCCAGTCTCCCCTTTTTGTGAGATCCATGGATAGCTATGAAGGTTTCTCATTGAGTTCTGGATCCCAAAACCACAACTTCTTTATGGGTCAGATTAAACTGCCGTTGATTTCAATGGGAGTTGGATCCAGCCATATAGCTGTAGGCCAAGATACAAGCTACCTCAAGCTATGGCTCCTTCCAGTTGATTTCCCCTCGTAATTTTAAACCTCAACAGAATCCCAGATTACCTTGGCCATCCCATAATGCTATCACCAACAGCACCCCAGAGATACTTTTCTTAATTCTTCATATTTACAGGCTTGGAGGTAGCATTCTGGGAGCCCAATCTCAATCTTGAAATTCAAAGAATTAACAAATAAGAAACCAACTGGATAGCCTTATATTCAGGAGTATCGTGTCTACTCCATCACAAAACCCAAAAGGGCCCCACCCTGGGCCTGAATTCATCCTTTGTATTGGGCTGCATCATGCTTTTGGAGCACCTGTTCATTGACGGACAGCATCATGGTGGGGGCAGTGAGAGGTCTTTATAAATACACATTATTAATGTTATGATCGTGTCATTTGCCAAGCGCACATTTTCATGTGCCCCAAATCTCAAATTTGCACACTGTTTGGGTGCATAGAAATGTGCATGTCAAGAACTGCGCAGCAGCAGCTGTTTATGCATGCCCATTTGTGGGTGCAGATTTAGGGGGCATTTTTGAAAATTTGACCCTCAATATTAGATAGCGGAGGTGGCACAGATTCGCAGTGCTCTGTGTTTATAGGCTCTCTACTGCAATATTTTCAGAGATAATCAGGTTATCTAGTATTTATATTTTAGCCAAAAGGATCCCAGAGCACTTTACAAGCTTTACACATACACACAGGAATCAGTGAAATGTAACCGCTTTTGGAGTGGAACACGGGAGCTGCTAAATTATTGCATTACATGTTAGCACGCTAGCACACTAGTCTAGCACTCTCCACTACAGAGCAGAAGATCACCCCAATGCATTGCACAGAGAGGAGTGTGGCTAAGGAGTCTTGGACCTGGGAGAAAACTGATTCCTGAGCCAGATCATTGACCTTCTGCATCTTGGGCGGAAAAGCAGAGAGAACGGTGCAGTGCTGGGAAGCAATCAATGTTTAGCAGTGTGAGACAGCCCTGAATATAAAAAGTTGACCCCCCTCAAATCATGAGTTTAGGAGGAAAAGACATTTTTCTCCGGCCAAGTTCAAGACTAACCTTTCACCCAGTTTTTGTGTGTTGAGCACTGCTGTTCGAAGCTGAGCCACTGAGTAGCGAAATATTAAAGGGGACGTTATACGGTTCCGACTGTAGAACAGAAACAGCTGAAGACTAAAGAGCTCTCGCTCTCTCTCTGTGCATGGCTTAGTGCATTTATAATTGGTGTTTTCCCATGACTTCAGTCCCAACATATTGCCAGCATCGCATTTTCTAATTATTTTGTAATCAGGATTTTCGTAGAATGGTTGAGATAATGTCTGTGGACTGACCCATGATCTCAAATGTCTCATAACACCTATGGATCTGCTGACTGATTATCTGGATCCGTGGACTTTCCTCGTCCAGAACGACTGGAACGAGGCGGGTGTTCATTTACAGAAAGGTGATCTAATCAAATGCCACTGGGACACTTGTGCTCCGTTCTGATTTGGCAATGGAGTCCTGAGGAAGAGCTCTAGCTGGGAGCGGGAGGAACCTGCCAGGCCACCATCTTAAAACACAGGAGGAAAAGAAGATGACTTGCTTGTTTGCCTGCCGCTGCTGGCCTGGGGCCACATAATGCTTCCAAAGAGATTTGTGCTTCCTCCATCCTCCCAGCTGCTTCACTGAGGGGCAGGAGTCCAGAAATGTGCATCAACAAGATTCAACATCTACAAGCAAGTAACCTCTAGCCAGCCAGCAAGGCCACTGATGTTCAAAAACCTGAGCCAATAAAACCCCCAGCAGATTTTTTCAGCTATGTACCTGCTTCCTGACGCAGAATGAAACCATGAGAGTCACGACAGCCATCCAGCATAAACAGCAACCTTTCTTTCACTACTTTTTATTAGTAGAGGGAGACCTGTACCTCAGCATTCGCGTGTGTGTGTGTGTGTGCGTGTGTGTGTGTGTGTGTGTAAAGACCACACACACATGTTTTTCCTGCGTTCAGAGATATATGCTTAATCCCGAGAAATCATGTTATTTTCACCTGAATTTGGCATTTGAATTTCAAACATAATAAGCTGCTTCCTTGTGAGTTGCACTGGAATGTTTAATGTAACCTCATACTGGCGGGGAGGAAGAGACTGGCTATTACCTAACCACCAATACACCACTACTTTGGGCAGGCTGCCTTCACTGACATCAGAGCTGTAATCTCAACGTTAGAGATTTGAGCCTCCCTCTATCAGCTATTTGGCTGGAACATAAATGTATCAATTGCCACTGAGACGGAGAATGGCCTGTTACTTTGGGGGCTGATAGCTAAACGAGATTGCTGCCTTCCCAAACTCTTACACTGGGTTTATACGAAATTGTGGGCTCACTTGATATGATTTACTCAATCTGTTTATTAGATTAATGGGATGATTTGATAATAACCCACTTTCTTTACATTTGATTTGTTTGTATATATTTTTTTATTTTACATTTTGCGTCGTTATTACAAGTAGGTAATAAAATTGGAAGCCAGTGTGGTCTGGCAGTTTCTGCCTCAGATGTCAGGGTTCTAGACCTGAAGCATCTCAGGGTAAATAAAAGAGATAATCCAGTGACCCACCTAGGGGTGGCCCATATGACTCCCCCATAGTCTTCCCATAGCAGGTGCCCATACTGGGACACCATCAGCTTTTGAAGGAAAGCAGACTTATGTATTGATCATGTCTCTCAATAAGTGACATGGGTTCCAGAACCACTGAGTGACTGGGATGGGTATCAGCTGCTCAGCTCCATAATAAGTCTATGCTCCTAGCGGTAGGTTTAGCATGCAAGACAGCAAAGTGATAGAGCTTTGATCAGCCTGGGTGAGAAGTAAGTCCAGACATTAGCAGACGTGTAGCCCTGGTAAGCTAGTGGTCCCTAAACCTATGGAAACTAGCATCATTTAAATAAATAATAATAACAACAAAAATGCCCATAGGCAAGGTTTTTGTATCAGATCACAAGTGGGTTACATGCTGAGGAGGCAGAATCAGGAAGAGAGCAAAAGGTTCCCAGGCTTTCGCATACCCTCGAGAGAAAGTCTGATTGTTCTGATTTTGCCCACAAACATAGTTCCCCTTTGCGGTTTGATTAATCTCTAAAGGATGCCATGGCAGGATGGAGGGGCAGGCACTTCCTGTTTTCCTAGAGAACAGGATGTTCTCTTACGATGATGCCTTTGGAGCTGGAGCCCGGAGGTCCCGCTTTAAAGGGCTTTCATTCCAATCCTTGGCCTGGTATTTACAAGGTTTTCGAAACCACAGGAGACGAGCTTCAGTGATTGGGCTTCAACGGGCAGCCGGGTCCCTTGAGGATACGACGGTGGATGCCCCAGCTATTTATTGTCATTACTGCCCTTCAGAAAGCTGGATGTGTGAATTGCTCAGTCACACATCAGGGAGAGGTGCAGAGAGGAAGAAATAGAGAACACGGTTCCTGCTCCGCTTCCTGGGGGTTGAACCTGGTTTCCTTGAAGTCATGACGGGTAGTTGCCATTGACTTAACTGGGATCAGGATTTGACCCTAAGTGAGTTATTACCATCAGTTGAGACAATTGGAAAGACTGGCACACACATCCACCTGGGACCTCCCCTGCAGCCCAGAGAATCCAAGTGGAATTCAGCTCTACCCACTCGCTCCCCATGCCACCTCAGCTACCTCCCAAGCAAAGCTCGGGGCAACTCTTTGGGCGGCAGATTCCTTCTTTGAGGGGACTGTGGACTTACACACCTCTGCGGCTGTAATCACCCGCTGAAGGACAGCAGGGAAGCTCTAAGAGATGGGCAAGGCTGAACCTGCATAGAAAAGCCGGGGGTAAGGACAGCTGGGTTGTCTCCGCTCGTGTCTCCAGCCTCAAGCTGAAGCCCTTCGTTTTCTTTCCCTGGGCTCTTGGCTTTGGATTTGGTGGTGAGAGGGTTATGCAGTTTGGGAGATGGAGCTGACCAGCCACCCTCTCTCCTCTTGGCACCGTCACTGCTGTGAGCTCGGAGACTCCTTACCATTCGGATATGGACGCTAGCACTTTCGGTGATGGCTCCAGTTTGCGGCTGGGGATTCATTCTCAGCAGGCTGCTACCAAAGCTGGAGCCTATTTGGCGAGTGAGAAGAGAGAACCGTGGGAGGGAACACTGGAGAAGAGCCTCTTTTTCTTTCAGGCGTTAACTTTCCAAAGCCACATTCCCCTCCCCCCCTTTAACTTTTTGTATATATGCAAAGATATTTAGGGATTAAATATGCAGCTCAGTGCATGATAAATATGCAGCCATGCAACCTTTCTTCTTTCTTTCAAGGGTGGAGCAGGTCGGGCCAAGTGGGGCAAAGAAAATGAGGTCAAGAGTAAGAGAAATCCTATTTTCAGTAAGTTCTTGTAGGACTTCCGTCACCTTAGTGGCAGAGCACCCAAGAGGCAGAGATGAAAAAAGAGCAGAATTGGAGGGAGGGAGGAGAGATGGAGGGCAAGAGAGAGTGGGAGGGAGAAAGTGAGCCAGACATGGAAAAGAAAGAGAGGTAGAGAGAGGGAGACAAGGGGAGCGAAAAAGAGAAAGCCAGAAAAAGAGAGAAAGGCATCATCCTGACAGGGCAGGGAAAGAAAGACAGAGGGAGAAAAGTTACCAGAACCACATATCTAAAGCTGGCACAAAATTCCACAAACTGGGCAAGAAAAGGATGAATATAAGAACGGCCATACTGGGTCGGACATGGCCAATGCCAGGGGGCCCAGAGGAAATGGACAGAACAGGGAATCACCAAGTGATCCATCCCCTGTCGCCCATTCTCAGCTTCTGGCAAACAGATGCTAGGGACCCCTGTGGGAGAGAGCTTAGCTCCTAGTTTTCATGACTGACCTCATAAACCAACCCACTCACAACATGTGCTTGCAGAGTTTCTCGGTGGGAGTGGGAGGAGTATGTGCAAAAGGGACGGCTTCTCTCCATGATGCCTTGGCCAGGTGCACACTCCAGGACCTGCACAATTCACTGCACTGGCTCCTCTCATTCCAGAGCCATAGACAATTCTCAGCCTCTTTCATGGAGCGGGTTGTGACCCCCTCCCAGCCCCGCAGATCCAGCCCCGCCCAGGCTTCATCCTGCATTTTCTCCATGGCAACTATCGTGCTGGGTTGCCTGAAAGACTCCTATGGACAGTCTGGAGACAAGGTGAACATGAACTGGCTTTAACAGGATGGATGTCGGCCAGACCTCCCCAGTTTGTTCCCCGTGATGTTTAATTCCTCATCTGGCTGTAGGTCCAGGGCTGTCTCTTCATTAGCACCAGTTCTCCTCTTGCTACCTTCAGTCCCCCCGGCTCTCCTCCCTCCTGCTGAGTTTGCAGTCCGGTTCTATCCTCCTGTGTGTTGTAACCCTCCTCCCCCCCCAGTTGTGGTGCTGCCTGCAGATTCGATCACAGCTGAGTTTTGCACCCAGGAAACACATGACAAAGACAGGTACAGAGCAGCCATGTCAGGTCCAGAGAGCGTTTCCTGTTCACTTTGCCACAGGCCCTGTCTACACCAGGAAAATAAGGTGTGGTTAGCAAACATGTTAGCTAACACGGTAGCTGGTCGTGCTGAACACTAGCTGAGACTTTTATAAGCACAGCTGGGCTGAATTCCCTGCTAACATGACGTCACTGAAGTCAAGGAGTTATGCCAACAGAGACCTTGGCTCAGCTGTCTTTGTCTACGGGCATGAAAAAACACCCCCCTGAGCACAGCAAGTCGCAGTGCTGTAAAGCACCAGTGTAGACAGTGCACCAGCGATGGGAGCTATGCCCCTCATGGGGGTGGGTTTTTAGAGCGCTGGGAGAGCTCTCCTGAGCTCTCTCCCAGCTCGCCACCATGACCACACAAAGCACGTTAAAGCGTTGCCGTGGCAGCGTTTTAGCATTGCCAGTGTAGACTAACCCCTGGACTGGGATACAACTTGAAGAAAGTTTCCCAGCGTTAAGATTGATGGGCGCTTTGGAATGGGAACAGATACGTCTTTACAAACTATTTGGATGGCCCCCAAAACTTGCAGGTCCCGTGTATGTCCCTGTCCATCTAAGGCCTCTCATTCCTTCCAGCCCCAGTGGGAACCCAGTTTGAGACGGCAGTGCAAAGCCAGAGAATCCTGGAAAGACTTTTTTAAAAACTCTAACTCGCGAACCCCTTCACCCCTCCCCCCTCCGCCCCGTGCCTTTTATGGCAATTCTGGAATTCAGGAAACAATACACAAGCTTTTTATTTTGTGGAGTAACTCTTGAGTAGGGGTCAGGTGTGAAATGGAAATGGAAATGGACTTTGCTGAAATAGTTTGGGGATGAGTTCATTGCTGTTATGGCTCAGGCTGGGCCTGTTACCATGCAGCCCCTTCCAATTTTATGACTTAATCTCTCCAAACTTTGGTGCCGGATGGTTTCATATTGGGAGAGGTGGCGCGCAGGGCTCTTAACAGATCGTTACTGGAGAAATATGGAGAAGGTATTTGACAGGTATATTTAAAAATGGACAGCTCCATCCTGTCGACTTCTCTAGTGGTGGTTACTAGGGGGAGGGAGGGGAGTTCGGGGAGAGAGAATGGGGATGAAATTTATTTGGCTTAATGGGCAGGTGGTATCTGTTCCGAGTCCTGTCATTACCGTTTGGAATCCATTCACTCGCTTTGGCTCGCCTCCCGCTTCATCCCGCCTGCTTTTCTGCTCTGTGGATGCTTGGGTGCGTTTCTGCCAAGGCTCCCAACGCACACTAACACGCAGGGTGCACAGGATGCAACACAGTTGCACACAAATCATCTCTGCAGCAGGCTGGGAAATGCAATGTGGGATTAAACTCGCCAGGCTCAGGCAGACCCCAGGGACTCACATGGGGACACAGTGTGCTCCCCCCCGGTTCACAGAATGTGGGTGTTAGCTGGAGACCTTTGCTCCGTGTGCTGGTAACATGGCATAGGGCAGGACACACATGGGGGTGCGCTCGGCCTCCTCGTAGTGGCGGGGAATTGGGATGTACTTTTCTAAGAGCTCCTCCTAGAGGCAACGCCGGGAAGCACTGCAGGGGCAGCTCAGGGCTAGGGAGTCTTTACCGAGAGCTCCCCACTCATTCCCAAACACAAGGCAAGGTCCTGGTCCTAGTCGTTAAGACCTGTCAAGGGGCAAGGCCCAGCTATGCTAGCGATAGCCTCTCCATCCCCTACAATTGTTCTCAGCAGCCCTGCGACCGGTGATGGAAGGGCAGCCCAGTGAGGAGGTCACTAGGCTGGGAGTTGGGAGACCCGGGTCCTGCTCTGCCACAGGCATCCGGTGTGACCCCGGGCAAGTCACTTTGTCTCTCTGTGCCCATCTGTGCAGCGGGGTATTCACCCACCTCACAATGACACATACGCTAAAGCTGGTGAGGTGCTGAGATACTCTGGTAATGGGAGCCATGTAAGTACCTTAGAGACAGTGGTGGCATCTAGGTTGAATCTGGGGGAGCTGAGGGCAGAGGTTTTCCCAGTGGAGTCCAGACATGGCCATTTTCAAGGTCTCTTTTGGATGCACTCAATGTGGATATTAGTTTTGCATGGGGCAGCTACATACTGCCCTGATGGGTGCAGTAGAAATGCCATTGGGAGGCTGGAATAGATAGAAAGATTCACTCACATGACATTTCCTTCTGAGTTTGGGGGGTTTTATTGGGTGGGGGGGGTTGAATCCCAGACCTCTCAGTGGGGCAGCCCCACCTGGCCAGAGACCTAGAGAAGAGATGGATGATGCTTCGGTGCAGCAAACCTGCTGAGATTCGTCCAACTCGACTTGCCACTAACCCCACCCGTGCACAGCCAGGAAGGGCAGAGGCAGGGGCAGGGCAAAACATTCGGAAGCCCACAGAGCCTCCCAGTCTTACAAACACAATGTGCAGAGAGGTTTTGTATTTTGTGTCAATGGGGGGGGGGGCGAGGGGGAGATTTGTGTTTGTGGGTCAGTATGCACTTGGTATGTGTGGGTCTCTGGTGGGGGAGAGGTCTGTGTGCATTTTCTGCTGGCCAAAGCCCGGTCTCTGCACCAAGCACATGGAAACAGGCACAAAGCAGGGGTTTCTATGACAGTTCCAGGGTGGGGCCCATAATCCTTCCCCCACTTCACAAAGCTGCAGGGGGGCTTCTCTGAAGTTGCTGCAGCCTCAGCGCTCCAGTTGCCACAGCTGCTGCTCCCTGTTCAGCAGAGGGATTGGCTGGTTGATGGGTAGCTCTCTGAGGAGCTGCGGGGGAGCTGCTCCCATGATCTCCTCATTAACCGAGCCCCCGCAGGGCCCTACAGAGAAGAATCTCAGCTTTCATGCATGTTGCGAGTAGTGGCTGCACGTGTGTAGAATGCTAGCATGCATGTAAATGTTGCATCCAGCAACAGTAACTATTTTGTGTGTGTTTGTGTGAATGAGCACGTCTGCCCCGGTGTATTCTCTATGGGGGCATAGACAAGGTTTGATGAGTCTGTGTTTCTGAGAGCAATCGTTTCTGCATATGTGTATGTGTGAACATGCTGTGTGTGTGGGGGGGTGAGGAACGGTCTGACTCTGTGTGTGTCTGTGGATGTGTTTGTGTGAGTGCCCTTGTCGGTGCACAAGAGCCTGTGTGTGTGTGTTCTGCTGGAGGATGATTGGTCAGGTTTATAGAGGTTCTGGGGGTTTTATGGCATTATGAAGTACTCGATGACATCAGCCAAAATATTAAAACAGCATGGGCCATGCGGCCTTCCAGTGGAATATGCAGATTTGAATCTGAAGTTATTCAAGGGTGAAAAACCAAAGGAGGAGTTTTGGAAAATGGGGCCTTTTCCTTTTGGACTCCACCCACAATTGCTCCATCTCTCCCTTTCTGCTCCCCATCCTTCATCTTCAGCATCCTTTAGCTTCTTTGTGCTCCTGGGTGAAAAGATTCTAGACATGGAGGTCTTTGTTCTGGGCTTGACAAAGCTTTGGTGGTTCCCCGGAACACACAGTGCTGGCTTGAGTCATATTGACTCCCAGGGAGAGCCAGGAAAGGGGGGCGAAGAGAATCACATAGGGAATCAGAGCAACAAGTAATCAAGGCTGAGATTTTCAAAGGGAGTTAGGGACCAAAATCCCATTGACATTCAACAGGAGATGGCCATCTACTGACCCTGGATGTTTTAGAAAAACTCATTCATACTCCTCATTCTGCCAGTCATCTGGAATGAACTGTTCTAGATGGCTTACATCCAACTTTCTTTCTTTCTTTCTTTCTTACATGGTGGCTGAGATTTTCAAAAGTGGCCAGTGATTCTGGGTGCCCAACCTGAGATACCTGAAAGGGTCTGATTTTCAGAAAGTACTGAGCACCTGGCTTCTGGGAATCAGGACCTTTAAGGCAATGGTTCTCAACCAGGGGTGTGGGCCCCACTGGGAGGGCCACAAGCAGGTTTCTGCCAAGCAGGGACAGCATTAGACTTGCTGGGGCCCAGGGCAGAAAGTTGAAGCCCCAACGCCGGGGGCTGAAGCCGAAGCCTGAGCATCTTAGCTTCCCAGGGCTCCCTGTGGCGTGGGGCCCTGCTTGCTACCCCCTAGCACTGGCCTTGGCTTTTATATGCCAAAAAACAGTTGTTGTGGCACAGACAGGCCACTCACATGCTAAGGGGGATGCTGTGCAGTCTGCTAGAGACACTCTCTTTCGAAGGAGATGTAAAACAGAGGGTCTCGACTCCTGGTGGTTGCTAAACGCCCCTGGCTCTTTCCACAGGAGTGAGACTGTTTAGTCCTGGTGTCCTGGCCAAACGCCATTGCATTCTGGCCACCTCGAATTCCCCTTCTGGTTTGATTTGGATACGTTTCTGAAATGTAGTGGAGCTTTGCTGTTATGTTAAGTCACCGGGCCCAGGAAAGAGGCAGGTTGGCAGGAGAGAGGTAGGCCGGCAGGAGGAAATAGGAAAGTAGTCTGCAGCAATGGAAGGGTGGCGGATGGGAAACCCAGCAGAGCCAGATGGTAGCCAGGAGATGGCAGCCATCTTTGATTCGCTTATATCAGGATTTGCTTTTGGTGATCAATGAAGCGCTGGCAAAATTCCACTGTCTGGGCATGAGTCAAAGCTCCATCAAAGAGGCTTCACATCCCCGGCTATAATTGTTCTGACTACCTTGCATTGGTGCCTGTCCAGCACAGTAGCGGAGGGCTACCCTCCTTCTGGGAATACTGATCACATATCAAGGTGCGGCCTGCAGGCCCCAGAAGACCTTTATGGTTATGCATCTCTTTAATCTCTGCAGCACTGCATGTGCAGCAGCCAGAGCCCCCACTCCCTCTTCTCTGCAAGTTGCAGGCCTATTCCCAAGAAAGCTAGTAACAACAACAAAAAAAGAATTTCCATAAAACACAACTCTAAAATGAACGGAGGCCTTCCTGCTACCCTGCTGTTTTTGCAAATAATTTACATAGGAGCTGGTTTTCAAGGCTCTCATTGATTCAGTGGGAGCTGCAGGGCTCAGCACCCGAGAAACTCAGACCCGGAATACACAAACACACACGCACATACAGTACGGATCAAACTTTCTGCTGGCACCACTCCACTGATTTCAGCAGAGTTACGATGCCAACAGAGAATTTGGCCCATCATATCATCCATATTATAGGCTTTGCAAAGAAGCGACGAGCCAGCACAGAGTCCGTAAATGCATTCTTGGACAAGTTCCCCCACCTGAGACTCATTTTTTCACAGCATTTCTCCTGTTGTGAAGCTCAACAACCCTGGAATGGAGATACTGTTGTTTGAGGGAGGTCTGGCTGCAGTTCCACAGGCTCCTGCTCCCTCCTGCCTTCAGTGCTTCCCCTGCCCTACACCCGATGGCTCAGACCTTGCTTTTTCACTTTGATTTCCTCCTCTAGAAACTTGGTCTCCATCTCCTACCAGCAGATCAGGAGCAGCTGCCCAGGCAGTCAGCTCAGTGTTCTCAGAACGCCCAGATCTCTGACAGGCTCTCCTCTAGCACCCAGGTGCATGGAGGCCAGCCGGCCAACACTCTCCATATGTGCAGCGACCCTGGGGCCAGTTTGAAGAGATGAGCCCAAGCCAAGCCCTCAGATCCACAAGGGGAGCTGCCAAGCTGAGACCTAGGCTCTGCGCCAAGAGCTCTCAACGCTGGAGAGCTGTGTTTCAGTTTGGACCCATCCCTAACATCACACTTGCAATCAGAGACTCCCTCAGTGGCATTTGTCCTGGTTCTGTGCTGAGCCCCCGTGAACATCCTTCTAAGACACTCGGTGGTACCTCCCTCAGAGGGAACAGCCATCCCCCCAAAAGCATTATGGGCCTGATTCTCAGAGGTGCTGAGAACATCAACTGATGTCAGCAGGGGCTCCTCCTGTCTAGAAATCCAGGCCTACATTAGGGCTCAGAGTTAACACCATCCAGGACAACATGGCGATTTCCACAGAAACCTTTCCTTCCCTTTGTGTTCACTTGCCTCCCGGGGGTAAGTCCTGGCAGGGCTTTCACTCGTATCCTTCTCCTGCCGGAGCAGAAACGTCACAGACTGTCTGAGGCCCATCAGGAAAGCCAGGCCAGGCCGCACGGGGGCCATTCTGGGAACCGCTCCAGTCATCAGTGGAGGAGCCTGCCTAAAAATGACTCTCCTGGCTCCCCTCCACACGTCGGCCATCCCATATGGAACAAATGTACATTTTCCATCAAGTGTTTGTATTTTTTCATTTAAAAAACCCCAGGGCTGCGTGTCCATGTGAAATGTCGCCGACAGCAGATCAGCCCCGTCGTGGAGATGGAAGCACTGGCCAGCTTTCAAGCTACTCAAAGGTATGGTATGAAGCTATCAATTTTAACGGGGGTGGGGGGGTGACATATTTGGTGGTCTCTGCCTCACACTTCATGAATGTTTGTCCACGTAACAAACTAACCGCACGGCTTGAGACATTGGCCGGGAGAACCAGGGTGCCGGAGGGCACGGCTGCGGTGGTGCTGGCTGACGTGGGTGGAGGTAGAGAGGAGCGACAAGGGGTGCTCACGGCGAAAGAAGAGGGGCATAATGGATCGGGTCTGAGTGCACTGGGGGAAGCATATGGGGGCCCAGCACTCTAATAATAGCAAGTACTGCAAGCCAGGAGACCTGAGATACATTGGCAGAGCCGTGTGAGTGCTCAGGAGGGGCTGCTGAAGGTCAGAACGGCGATGAATTGGCAGAGCAGTGTGGGAAAGGAGGGATGCTACAGCTCAGGAGCGAACAGAGTGCCGTGAGGCAAAGCACTAAAATAGGAGGCGTGCGGTGGGTCAGGACGGAGGTGCGTTTGCAGAGCTGTACACGGGCATAGGCCTGGAAGAGCAGCGTTCATTCGAGGGTCGGTGCACTATGCCTGCCTAGCTGGCCGTCTGACACTCACCAGCCTGGCACATGAACCCCTCAGTCAGCGCTGGGCTTCCATCACTTTCACAAGCACCATTTTCAACTGACCTCCCTTCCCAAAAAAATAAACAGGTCTGTCTGCGTAGAGGCCCCTGGAATAACTGCCACTGGTATGTGCTTCTAAATGGCTGAAACACAGCAAAACCCCGCCGCTGAATCTTTCATGCCGGTTGGTTTTTGGAAACCTGTGGCTGCGTCCTTACATTATTAGATCCCAGATGTGCTGGGCTCGTACGATTTTATTTCTTTGGCTGGAATCAGGACCTGGGTTCTCTCATGTCCTTTTATAGCTGGCACTGAGGGGGACAGACAAAAAGAGAGGAAAGCCAGAAAGAATAGAAAGAACCCCCGATTCCCCCTCCCCTCACACACCTCGTTGGGAAGCCGAGCCTGCTGGTCTCCCCAAAGTTTAATACAGACAAAGTTTGATCTGAAAGATGGACATGAAAGTGGAGTTTGGCTCTGTTTTCTCTCCCATTCAAAACATTCAAAAACTATTAACTGCGGTGGGGGTAAAAAAACAGCTGGTTTTAATATCGTGCTCTTCCAATTGTGTTTTTTTTTCTTTTCTTGAGCACTTTAAGTGACATGGTTACATGTATTTGATTAAAAAGCTGTAATTCAACAAGTACGTTTTCTTGTACTGTATAAAACTGCTTAAAGAAACAGGGTTTATTTACAGCGATCTGTGGCCAGACAAGATGATAGGGGAAAAGAGAGGGAGAGACAGTCGGACAAACTGACAATCTAGTATCTCTTTTAGAGTTTGGCGAATACTGAAAAAAATCTTTCGCATCAATATTAGCTCTAATTTTAAAAATGAATTTTGTTCAGCCACCTTGGTCTCTGTGAACAGTTTCATAGATTCCCAGGCCAGATGGAAGCACTATGCTCATCTAGTCTGACCTCCAGTATAACAAAGGCCAGAGAACGTCCCCAGAATAATTCCTGGTTGAACTAGTTTGTGTGAGCAGACATGAATGTTCGCAGAAAATCAGTTTTAAAGTTTGCGCGCACACACACACACACACACATGCTCTAAAGGACTAAACCAAGACCCTGACTCAGCTTTGGGGAACTCTACATCTAGGTCTAAATTCTGCATGTTGGGTTCCTCTCTAAACAAGAACCATTTATGAGATTCGAATCCGTTGCCCCCATTCTGGAATTTAATTTTCAAGCATCTCTCTGATCCCTGGAAACAAAAGCATCAAAAGTACCATAAGGGAGTGTTTAATCTGAATGGAACAACCAGGAAGTATCAGAAATTTCCCAAGAAGCTCGGATCTAAGGAGAATGAAACTCCTCGTCTAGAGCAAAGAGATTTGGGTACATTTGGAGAAGCATCCAATTTTGCATATGCTCCTTACTGGTAATTATTCTTGAATATGAATACAGAGCTTTCAGTGACTGCATGTGGCTTTATCAACATTAAGGCATTTATTTAACTTCACAATCCCTCTGTGATGCAGGTCGGTTCTGTCCCCAACTTATGGCAGACTCCAATTTTCAAAAGTGGCCACTAATGTTGCCCAATTGGAGATGACTTTGGCCTGATTTTGAGATAGTGCAGATGAGCACCCTTGTCCCCAGGGGACAGCAACCGGAGCTGCAGCTACTCAGCACGTCTGAAAATCTGCTTCCCGGTGTCTCCAGCTTGGACACCTAAACCCAAGGCACCTAAAAATCAGTGGCCGCTTTTGAAAATGTTTCCTAAGTGACTTTCCCAAGGTCACAGAATGAGGCTGCACCGGAGCTGGAAGCAGACACCTGGCAACTTGATTCCCTTAATTACAAACACCTCCTATTCAGAGAACAGGTTGGTTGGAATCTAGGCATTGGTGGATTTACAGATGTTCAGTTCTGGAGACTTTAATCAAGTCGGACGCTTTGACGTAATGCTAAAGAGGCCTTTGGTTTGTTTACGCCCTATGATGAGGCACAGCTGTCAGTCTCAGAAGTAAGCCCCCACCCCCCCAAGGAGAAGAATGGCAGGGGATGTGGGTTTTAAAGTGCTGGCAAACAGCTGTGTGTGGGGAAGGATGAGATGCTTACCTGAACTATGCTTGCAGGCAGTCACTCAGTGTCAAGGGAACCAAACTGACTTTGGAATGGGGGAAAAAAGGGCAAAAAAAATCCCTCTACATGTCTTTATGCGACTGAAAAACTGAATTTGCCAGTATACATAAAACTCTCCAGGCCGGCTGGAGAGAGGAGAGCGGGTCGAGGAAGACAGCTGCAAACCAGCTATGCAGATAGTGAATCGCCCAGGCTGACAAGACCACAGGAATTGCAGCAGCATCCTCAGTCACTCTATCCCAGAGCTAAACCGAACATACCGAGAAAACGGTGTGCAGTGGAACCCAGAGTGTACCCAGTGTAGGTAGGTAGGTAGCAGAACACCAAGGGACTCCTCTCAGTCTTCGCACTCATTGCAAAGTGCAAAATGGAGCTCTCCCGGGCAGCAGCCGGTTCGGTGCCGTTAGCACAGCTCCCAGGACACAGGAACAGGCCTGGGAGGCAATTCAGCAGCATCTTCCTAGGGATGGTCACTTAGAACAGCATTTCTCAAATGCGGCCACCAGGGGCTTTTCTTGCTGCCACACCCTCCTGGGCGGTGATGGGGGAGGAGGGGCGGCAAAGCAGCAGCTCCTCCCCCTGGGCTGCCCGCAGGGTTTGGTCCCTACCCGCTTCCGGAGCCACAAACGCTGTAGGAGCAGGCAACCAGTGGGAGCTCCCCACCTTCCCAGGGGTGGTGGAGCTCGGGCTTCAAGCTTCCGCCCTGGGGTGGTGGGTGGCAGGCTCTGGCCATGCAGGGGCAGGCTCTGTCCCCCAGCCGCAGGGTTTTGGGCTCCATCCCTGGACTCGCCCCCCGTTATCACCTCAACCCCCACTGCCTCCTCCAGACCCCCCTTGCCACTGGCCCCCCTGCCTCATCCAGAGCTTAATTTGTCCCCCGGCACGCCAGGGCTGAGTAAGTCTGCTATGAAAAGTGTTATTAACAAATATACAAATACCACTCTTCACAGTAGCAGACTTACTAAAAAATACCGAAACATGCAAAGCACCTTATTTTTGTTTCTATTCTATTTAGGTCCAGTAAAGACCAGAGACAACTGTACATTATTTTTATTATTGAATCTGCAAAACAACCCTACATAAATAAATTGCAATGATCTGGACATGTGTATGTGCATATTTATTTGTTTTGCTTAAAGTTAATTAAGTATTTTAGGAAAAATTCTCAGACCGGCCACCAGTAAGAGTTGGTGGCCACCCTCTGAGGCCACCCAGAAATATGTTGTGAGAACCCCTGACTCAGAAGGATAGTCCTGAGGGCTCTGCCGATTCAGGGGAGGGGAGGGCACAGCAGAACTGAGACATCTAGGAGCTGGATCTGGGTGATGAGGCCACAAAGCGAACTGATAAGGCAGATCTGGGATGTTGGAAGAGTTGTCTGAGTCCCCTTGAGCCGGACTAACAGCGGTGCTGCGTATCGGGATTGGAGTGCATTGGACGAGCCTGCATGACATATGCACACACTGTCCCCGGCTCTGGGCACCAGTTCTGCCCGGACACTCATTAGCATCAAATTCATCCCCTTCCCTGGCCAAAAACCCAGCACTCTCAATTGCTCCACTGAGCTAAAATGAAGTCTGTGCAGAGATGACCAGAGTGGTGGGCGACCTGGGGCAGTAAAAACTAGGCAGTGCCATTGTAACTCCAGGTGATTATTTCACCCACATAAGGGCCACATAGCCCAAAAACTGGCCCTGACACAGAACACAGGAGCCAGGAAATTCCAAGTTACAGCCTGCTACCAAAGCAGGAGTGAAATCCTGAGGCATCCTTTACTCATACCTCTGTGCATGGGTCTTGGTCATGGTATATGATAGCTCTGCCCACCACCCTGAACTTTGCAGGATCATTCCAATTTCTCCAGCGAAGTCCCACGTCCTATAAGCCCATCACGGTACGCTGGGAAAATGTTTCAGTGCAATCTTGCAACGCCACACGTTTGTCCTGATGGAACAAGCTGAAAAAGCTGAAGCCTTGTCCTATAGCCCATGTGCTGCAGAATCCCTCGGTGCAGTGAGGGAGAGAGAGCCAGTTTCATTCTCAATGCTTGGCCTTTGGTTGGTTAAATTTCCCTGCATTTCCATCCCTTGAGTGGCGCTTCTGTGCATGGCCCCAGACATGCTGCTGAAATAAAATTCACCATGGGAAAAACTTTGCCTCCCCCACTACAGTTTGGTTCATAACAAAGATCAAAAAGAAAAATAAATATTTTAAACTAGAACTGAGCCTGTACCAAAGGCCCACACCCAAGAAGTCCCAAACTCTCGGGAATTTGGGATCTGGATCCAAACTTGGTGATTTACCCCATCTCTGTAAAGGGCTGGATGAAAACCCTGGATCTAAGTGCCCTGAACTACTAAGGAATTTTCACACCACAGCCCAAACTTTGTGCCCATCGTTCTATGAACCCCATTAGAGCAGGTCATAGGGTTAGCAGTGTGGGAACCCCCTTCCAATTCTCCTACCACAACACAGAGAAACCCCTTGAAGAATCCCCTTTCTTTTGTTTCGCTCCAGCTTTGCTCGGTTTCCCTCTTCCCACATTGTTTCCAAACACTTGCATTGGTTCCATTGACTACCTTTAGGAATTTCTTGTTATGTTACCAAGTGGCAGGATTTTGTATCCAAGCCGCTTCCTGGCTGCTCGGACTGGTGTCTTTTCCTTGGCTCTGTCCCGCTCAGGGATCACCTGCGGTTCATTTGATTTATGAACGGAGAATTTTTTGAAACGCCGTTTCCTTTTCATTGTTGTTTCAGTTGCTGCTCTCGCTTCCTCCTCGCTTTGAATAACTCCTGCCCTGCTGCAAACGATGAGAATCATTGGGAATAAACACTCACACTCCAGCAGGGGATTCTTGGCCTGCCGGCTGAGGCGCTGAATAGAGAGACCACCCTGGCCCACCCGCCCCAGCCCCAAAACATCCTGAATCAGCCTGGCTTGACATTCAGGTGAGGAGCCTGACGGGAAGCGGCTGGGAAGAGGGCTGCCTGCACCTGTTGCTTGGTGCGTGGGCTGATCCTGGGAATGGGGTGTCCGTCATTAGGGGAGCTAGCTCGATACCACACCACCTGATCCGCCTCAAAGCCCTTTCAAGGCAGAGCTCTGAGCTCTTCCCAGCAGCCTGTAAGGACGGCCCAGTTCCTAAAAGCATCTCCCAGTTTGCACCGACGTTGCTTCTTCCTTGGGATCAGGAGTGGGTCTCCTGGCCTGTTTTGGGCTTTGTAGGAGTCAGTCAGTCACTGATGCCCCCTGGATGCAGCGAGGCTGTGTCTGTCCCGGGCAGCCCAGCCCCACCAGGTAGTCACTGTTCAGGAGACGCACAGACTGCCCTGCATTGCTCGGACAAGCTCACCGCCCAGGTCATTGCTGGAGGGGATGGGGGAAGGAGGGGAAAGACAGATACCTGGAGGCCTGGACTCTAGCTAACATACCCCAGTACAGCAGGCCATTCATTCTGAGCTTTTGCAAAAGGTACCACTGGAAGCTGATATCCTCCATTTACCCCCACACACAGCCCAGGCCACGGCAAGGCAAGATTCCCCACCAGGCCGTGTCACCCTGTCTCACTCCTAACCTGAAAGGCTCCCGTCTAGAGGGAGGGGCCCAGCTCATTTTTGTACTGGGAGCCCGAGAAGGCTGGGAAGCCCCGATCAGATGACTGAGCAGGCAGCATGCCCCAAGCTCTGTCTTTGGTCTAGCTTGGTGGTCAGGATGTGTCCCGTGAGTGTCGCTCTCAGCCCCCTGGCTGCAATGAAAACACGGCAGGTTCTTGGTGCAGATCTGCAGGGGCGATTGCCCTCAATACGGAGGCTCATGGAGACTATTCAGTCCTGGCAGTTAGCACTGACATTGCAGGAGCTCAAACACATGGTTTGTGCTTCTCCTACCTAGCTCCTACTCAGCTTTGAGTGTGCAGGGGGAGGGGGGACGACCCCCCAGACAGGTTTTCTCTGTCCATCCCCAGCAGCTGCCTCAGGTCCCATGTCTGTCCATGAGTGAGTCTGATTTCCCCTGTGTTTGGTGTGGCATCAGGACCCAGGGGATGCCGGGATGAGTTCTCCAATCTCTATCTACTGATGGCAGAAAAGGAAAATGCAGGGGTAGGCAATTGCCTCTGCTTTCTTGTGGCCCCCGGAACTCTGTGCTGGAACCCATCTGTGCAAAGGGAGGTGCAGCTCTCTCTTGGGATTTTCTAGAGGGAGGAGGGATCTCCAGTAGGGCTCTCCCAAATCCCCCACTGTTCTTGAGACACCTTCCTAGGGTATCCTCCACCAATTGCCAGGCCCTTCTGGGAGGACTTTAGTCCACTCCCCTCTCTCCCCCTCCTCTAGGCTGAGTCTGCTGGAAGGCTATAGGAACGAGGTTCAAATGCACCACTGCTGAGAACAGAACACAGCCAGCGAGGGTCCCTCTTGCCTGTCTCCAGAGAAACAACCTCTCTGCCTTCTCTCTTCAAGAGAGTGATGTTCTCAACTCTCTGGTGCAGATAGGAAACCCTGGAGAGACAATGATTAGATTTATAGCATCCCTCCCCAGGGGCACCTCCTATCAGCCCTCAATCCTCCGCCACTTGCTCCTCAAAATGTTTCATTCTGCCAGCCAAAGGAAGAGCTGCATAGACCCCTGATTATCCAGGGACCGTAGCCTAAGATCCACCAACCTATGGATTCAGGCTGGCTTACATCAGCAACAGCACCACAATTACCTGGCTGTCCTGCTGTAACACAGCCATGGCCACCAAAGGGCATCCCAGCATCATTCTGCTGCACACTCATGGTGTCTCAGGAGCTGCAGAGACAGGCCCAGGATCTTCCTGCTCCGAAAGGGCAAACATCTGCCTCCAGAGCTAAAGGGGAATCTCTGATAGCATTAGAGGGCATATGGCACACAGTCGAGCAGTTCCGATTCCACCCAGTAGAGGGCAGCGGTCTCACATTCGCTGTGGTCAGTTAATTACAATGCTTTGCGCTCCCTCGGAAGTCAGAGTGGATTTGGCTCTCTCTGTGAAACTTGCGGCGGGCTCTCGCAGGGAAGCGCCAGCTTAAGCCAGTCTCCTCAGGTTCAAGGCTGCTTGCCTCCCCAGCTCTCACAGGGGGCGAGCCGCCCCCATTCTCCTCCACGCCCTATTGTCTTCCATCACCCGTCCTCCGCCCCCCCCCCCTGCTCACTCCCCAAGCGAGGCTCCTCCAGGCCCCCGCTGCAGCCACTCCGGGGGCTGGCTAGAAAACAGGAAGCTCTCCCCAGCGTGATGCAGCGGAAATGAGACAAATGAAATGCAGCGGCAGCAAGGAAGCAGGCGGAAGCTGACAGGATATTTGGAACGGCCCGTGAATTCTTGAGCTTATCTCTGTGCAGCAGAGGCCCAGAATTCCTTAAAAAACAGAGCGCAGCTGGAGGGAGGCCCGCGGCAGAGCTGGGATGTGGCAGCTCGTGGCGTGTCAGGCCAGGCTTTTCCCTCCAACAAGTCCAGGCCCCGTCGTGGTAGAGGGCTCTTGTTCCGAGATGGAATCTGGGCTCATGTTTTTGGCGGGACTCCGTGCGACTGTCAAGGCACCAGCTGGGGCTGGGATTTCTAGGGCGGGTCCTGGAGCAGCAGGACCTGAGACTAGCTCCCTTGCCAGCATTCGAAGGGAGCATGTCCTCAAGCAACGCTTGGCCGTGGCACAGGACATGATCCAATGCCCAGCAAAGTCAGTAGAGGTCTTTCCACTCGCTTCCATGGGCACAAAGTCAGGCCCAGAGTGAGTTAGGGCACCAGCCTGGTAAATCCACAAGGGGAAGTGAGTTTGATGGCCCTATCCAAATTCTCATTTGCCAACATCCCTAAATTACCACGCCTGGTCTGCTCAGAAGGCCCAGAATGGGACTGAGGCACATGTGCAGCGTGGAGTGACCGTCTTGTGCAGTGCCTGCCCACGCTCTTCCTGGATCTAGCTAGGACATTCAGTCCGTCTCTTTCGGGAGCGCTCCCTTTGCTCACACTAACCACCCAGAGCCCTCCAGCCTCTGACTCCATGGGAATCAGCAGAGAGGAGCTCTCAGGCTAGCAGGGAACTGAATCAGTGCGGAGTTTAATGGAAGGGGAAAGTGGGGCCTGGTGGTTCCTTTTAGACAATGATGAGACTTGGCACAGAGGAACCTCGCAGACCAAGCATGGAAGCTTCTGCAACTGCAAAACGAACCCCAGCGAGCACAAAGGAAATGCCAGCATTTCTATGGCAGAAACATGGCGTGCTCTGTCTATAGGCTGGGGTGTCTATAGGCCGATCACGATGGTCCTTCCGGTAATTGTCCTGTATGCTGCATTGCAAGGATAGACTATCAGTGCATTTTTTTTCCTCCAAGGGGGCTGGGTTGCAACCTCTGGCAGTAGAAGACAAGGCAAAACTTGTATATAGGAAAGGGAGATGAGTCTCCTTGCTACTGCAAAGGACTTGATCTCCAGCGTGGAAGATCGGAAAAGAAGCAGCCGGGAAAGAGCTCTCTTGGCATAAGGCCACTTGCTTCTGCTATCTTATTGCTGAGGAAAGTCCTCAAGAACTTTTTCTGTGCCTCTCCCAGAGGGTGGGACGGAGACTGCCTTGTACTAGGCAATGGGAAAGGCAGAGACCCCTATCACATACCATACCCATAATCTCAATCTCAACATTTCATCAGATGAGCTACTACTCTTTTTGAAGGACTTCAGTTTGATTTATATCTGATATTAAGTCAGCCTGAGAGACCTCCGCCTCCTTCATTCTCTGACCAGCCCTACCTTTAGCCGAACATTTTTACTCTACTTTCTCCCTTAAAGGTCATCTTTGGTTCACGTTCTCAAAGTTCAGCTTCCACGAGATCCACCGTGGGATCAAACAACAAACAACAACAACAAAGCCAAACAAACAGGAGGAAACCAGAGCCAGAGCTTCCGTCCCGGGTTCTCTTTTCCTTGATGCCACCTGTACACAGGGACAAAACAAATCAAAATCTGTCCCGGACATGCAGACATATAAATATACACAGCACAGAGGCAGACATGGCCCCTCCAGATGCAAAGATTCCCTAAGGAATGTCCCGCAGCGCAGGTCCCAAAGCATCACCCCTCTTCCCCCCTAGTCTAACTTACCACAGGGAGTGAAAATAAGCCTCTTTCTCCCTTTATGTTATTGACCTGAGATTTAATTAGAGTCCAACTTCCTCTCTATATGAAAAATCACTTCCTGGAGCAGGTGGCTCTGCGACTGCAGGGATTGGGGGGGTGGGGGTAAATTGGGGGAAGAGTTTGTTGTTTATTTTTGTATTTACAAAGCACAGCTTTTTCCTGATCCCGGGCCTGGGAAGAGTGACAGGATACGAACTCCATCCGTCTCCTCTGAAATCAGACAATACCCGCGGCACAATAATGATTTACAGTAGAGAATAAAAAATGGCCCCTCCTGAAGCGCCGGTGCAAACACCTGGTGCCCTCACACACATGTCGTTAGTGTCGCAGGCGGAGGCGGACGCGTGAATGTGTTCCCCCACCCCCCCTCGTTCCCAGCTGTGTTGTATCCTCTCTCTCTCACACACACACACACACACACACACACACACATACACAAAAGCAAGGTTGCAGATTTCCTCTGTACAAAACAAACTCCAAGGCAGAGAAAGACAGAGGCATTGTGGGAATGGAGGGAGGGATTTAAACAGTCTTATTTTATTCTTTGCCATTATCTCCAGTGCCTCCAGGGGTATCTATATGACACAGAGGGTCTCTCCAGCCCCCAAAGTTGCCCAGGTGCAAAGGTGGCCTCTCCCACTAGGTTGGGAGTTCAGTGCTGCATTTCTTAGAGGCACAATGCAGAATCTCAGCCCTGTCTTTTCAATTTGCTAGGGAAACCTGAGTATGGGTCAATACCTTAGGATGAGCAAATGGGTTTGTATAAAATAAAAAATGACTTAAATCTCTGCCAATGTGAAGTTCTGAGGTTCAAAGTGCATGCTCTCTCTCTCTCTCTCTCTCTCTCACACACACACACACACACACACTTTTGTGCCCTTACACACAAAATCCATGGCGTCTATGATAGCCTGGGTGGCCACCTGAGATGCAAGAAAGAACATTTCCAGAAAAAACAGCCCCTATCCCATGAGGTAAAGGGAATCTCGATCAGCTGTAGCAGACTGGAATTCTTGCGAGAAAAGCCAACCGTTGAAGATTTCCAGTCCAAATGATCCCGGATCCATTGAAGGAAGGCGCAAAGCTTTAACAGGAAGGGTAATTACTTACTGGCTCATTTTACCAAGGATTATGGTGGAATCGCCAACAGCTGGAGTCTCTACATCAAGACTTGTCTTGATTAGATGCCGTAAGATGTCTTTCCAAAAGCTACAGTCTAGCTCAACTACAAGGTATTGAGCTCAATGCAGAAGTCACCGGGTTAAATTATGGCGTGTGTTATACAGCAGGTCATACTAGATGGTCATAAACGGACCTTCTGGCCTTAAAATCTCTGAAATTGACAAAATGGTGCTTCTGTGGAGTAGCTGTTCTGGGAACTGTTCTTGTTTTGTTCATACTGGGAATGTGGTAAAAGGAACAGCTGTCATTTATCTATGAATCAAAAGATAAAGTGAATTCACGCTTTTACATTATTTTAATTAAATAAAAATAAGCTTTTTTAAAACAAGCCCTCCCTAACTCACCCTAGTACTGTCTTTTTTTCTTGCCATTGTGTTTGCTCAGGTTTCAATCTACTCTGTGAGCGAGGTTCTGAGTCAAAGCTATAAAACGTTAGAATGACCAGGCTTGACTTGTAACCCTGCCCTCCACCGTATGGAATCAGAACCGTTCTGCACTGTATCATAGGCCTTATAGTGTTAGCAGATATGGAGATTCTCTTTTAGCCCAAGTGGCGAAGACTTGTGCTTCCAGAGCACTAATGTTTGAGTTCTAACCTAGTTGCCATTAATAGCTCTCGTTTGTATGCCACATGTTAATAACAGTTAAGTCCTAAGTGACTAGGAATTTGTTACAATATTTTACGTTTCTAGAGGGTCTTTCATCCAGAAAGAACTTCACAAGCGGTTGACTGCTGTGTGTAAAACCCAAACCATGAAAAGTGCAGCTAGTTTCAGGTTTCATTGCAACCTGAAATCCCAGTGCAGATGAATCAGGAGGTTTTGCTAAGGCACCACTCAAGTAACCCCAGGCCCAATCTGGACAAGCCTGTGATGATTTATGGCTTCACTTCAGCATTAAGCAAAGCTCACACGCTGGATTGATATTCAGTTTGAGTTTCCAGGGTTTTTTTCAACCCCCAAAGCACAACTGAAGGAGCGCAGACCCCACATGCATCATAACCAAGGAGAATGTTTGCACAGTGTTCTGCATACACCAGCTGCCTGACTTCACACAGCTCTGCAAACTCTGCACATAGATGGCGACAGAAATGCAGCTACCTCTGGGGTAGAGGGCAGCAGCCACCCAGTGCACAGTACTCTGCACAGAATGTGGCCAATCCCGCGGCTGTTGTGGAAAGTGAGATGGGAGTCTTTAATGCCCACCCAGAGCGAACAGCACCTCTGGAGATTTGGATTTCATCCGCAAAGAGAATTGCAAAGCAGGGACTGGAAACAGGTTTCAGAGGGGTAGCCGTGTTAGTCTGTATCAGCAAAAACAACAAGGAGTCCTTGTGGCACCTTAGAGAATTTGGGCATAAGCTTTCGTGGGCTAAAACCCACTTCATTGGATGCATGGAGTGGAAAATACAGTAGGGAGGTATAAATACACAGCACATGAAAAGGTGGGAGTCACCTTACCAAGTGGGGATCAGTGCTAACGAGCCAATTCAATTAAGGTGGATGTGGGCTATTCTCAACAGTTGACAAGAAGGGGTGGAAATCACTTTTGTAGTGCTAATGAGGCCCATGTAATCAAGGTGGCCCATTTCAAACAGTTGACAAGAAGGGGTGAGTATCAGCGAGGGGAATTAGTTTTTGTAGTGACCCGTCCACTCAGGCCTAGAAAGTTGGTCTTTAACCTGTTGGTGTCCCCGTGTTTCAAGAGAACACGTATTGGGCTCAATCCTGCTCCTGCTCAAGTCAGTGGCTAAACTGCCATTGACTGCCATAGGAGCAGGTGCTAGCCAGCTGTGATACACCGTACATCTCAGGGCGACACGCAAAACTCCCATTGACCTCCCCGGGGGTGCTGGGTGTAACGGAGAGCAGCATTAGGCTGGTCCTACCCAGAGGACTTGTACCCTGTCCCATTATTAATTCTTAGTAGTGTTACTATAATGCATAGGAAATGTAGGCATGGACTAGACCCTATTTTGCTAAGTACTGTGCAAACAAAGAACAAAAAGGTGGTTCCCCCTCTGGCTTGAGCCTTACACCGTGTCTACTCCTGGGATGAACACGGTCATTCCCTGACATGGCTGTTCACGTTCAGTCACACACCCACCCACACACACACTTCTGTGTACAGTTGGTTGTAGTTACAAGCATTTGGCGTAAGTCACTTCCATTTGCATTAACAGGAGGAGAGAGAGAGAAAGAGGAAAACCCAGCTCAAGGCGATTTAATAAGTTCAGCTTTATGAGTTGGGGAATGAGTGGAACACACAAGTGGTAACACAGGATTAATCTCTGCTTTAGCCCTGGGAATTATGTTTTCATTCATCCTAATTTTTCCAGATGTTTCACTCCTTATACCACGGGCTTCAAAGCGTCTGTGGCTGCGAGTTCCAGTGAAGCCATGAGAACATTTTAAGAGAGAGATTCAAAGCTTGAATTGCTTCCTTTTCTCCCCCCAGGCTGTTTGTGAGTGTGTGTGTGTGTGCGGTCCTGCTGCCTCAACATGTTGTGTTACACAATGTGCTAACAAGATGGAGTGGGGCATTTGGACAGGGGAATGAGAAGGTGACGTCTTTCTTTATTTCCCCCCCCCCAGGTTTTACAGGGTTTTGTTGGAGGTTTGGCCACCTGCCCATAATTTGTCAGTATTTTACGACTGTAATAACTCGAGAGACAAGGTTATTTGGGTCTGAAATATCAAGTTGTTTTTAAATATGTTTATTCACCATGCTGCCATTGACCACATTACCCATGAAGCATTAAAAAAAAAAGACAGCCACCGATACTGTTTATGTAGGACCTACAGTGTCAAGGGATTTCACAGGTTTTCAAAGACGGCTGCGTCTATTCTCCTGGATCTGCCATGAGAGCTGTGGCCACACTTTATAAAGGCAACCTGGAAAGAGTTTAGAAAAGAGGTACAAGGCTGGTTTGAAGTCTGGAAAACCTGCCTTACAGTGAGAGGCTGAGGAAGCTCAGGCTATTTAGCTTAAATGAAGATGTGGCTGGGCCAGTCTCTCAGCATGTACCTGCGGGAGAAGATTTCTAACAGCAGAGAGTCTCTAAGCTGCCAGGGCAAGGCAGCATAGGAGCCAGTGGCTGGAAACTGAAGCTAGACAAATTAAGACTAGAAACATTGTGCAAACTTTGAATGGTGAAAGTCTGTCACCACTGCAACAACTTACCTAGAGACACGGTGGATTCTCCAAAAAGCCACAGAGTCCTGTGGCACCTTATAGAGTAACAGATGTATTGGAGCATGAGCTTTCGTGGGTGAATACCCACTTCGTCGGGTTCTCCATCACTTGAAGTCTTCGAATCAAGCCTGGGGGTGAGATCCTCACTCCCACGCCAGCCTCTTTACAGCACATAAAAGGGATGGAGCAGCATAAAAGACCCTAAAGACTCAGGTGGGAGCAGGCACTGGAGGAGACAGCTGCCAGGCTGCCTGCCCGGGACCCCCTTGTACGCCCACGCAAAGGGGGCATGCTGGGGAGAGGGGTGTCTCAAGGGCAGTGTTCTCATGCAGTCAGGTATTTTGAAGGACTCTATATACTTGCACTTAAGCACTTGAAATAAAAATGTATTTAATAAAAGTACTAACGTCCCTCCCCACTGTCCCGGATCCTGGGTGGCCCCCAGAACCCTCTGTCCCCACTGGAGCTTCAAGCACCACGTTCCGGCTCCCAGGGCTTTTCTCTAGTGGACCTGCTGTCGCACCGGCTGGGTGGGTGGCAGCCCTGCGCCCTTCCCGTCTGATTGGTCACGGGGGTAGCAGGGAGACTTGCTCCCAGCCCAGCAGACGGGTGACTCAGGAGCCGGGGGAGACAGACCAGGCAGACACCTACCTCTCAGTGTCCTGCAGCGATGGAGCAAGCCCAGTAACTGCATCCCCTGCAGGGTGGGGTAGGAAGCGCCTGCCAGCCACTGGGCATGCATGGGCCAGTGCTACGGGGCTGTGGGGGCCTAAGCGATTGCCTAGCATGCCGCTTGCCTTCTCAGCATGGGATGGTGCTGAGACGGTTCCCCAGCCCTTCCATCATACAGCGACTGCCCACTGCGGTTAAAGGAAGATGGGGGAAGTTCATGTCTCCTTTGCCCCACCTCAGCTCTCTCCAGATGCCTCCTTCATTTGGCTGGGACACCCCCAGCCTCAGCTGCCTGGGTGCCAAAGAGACACTGCTGCTCACAACAATACAGTCAACGGAGGAGACAAAGCCACCCCCCCGCTCTCACCCCTTCACACACTACACTAGGGGGTGGAGGGAACAGAGGCACACACCTCCCTTCCAAGCCCAGATCTGCAGGGGAGGGACCCCCACTCCTATGACTGGCAATGGTGTGGCCAGAACATTGCTGGTGGTTGCTTGTGCTGGGACTTCAGACTTCGTAGGGACTTTAACCCTTTTATCGGTGCAATAAAGATTTTTTTTGTTCTTAAAACAGGTGTCTTGGGTTTGATCAGTGGCTCCCCATCCCCTTCCCACCATCGTGTGGGGACTCAGCCCCAAGGAGCAGGGATCACTCCGGTTTCTTTTTGAAGGGCTCACACAGGGGGCTCCTCCCCCGTTACTGATTGGGTCACCCCTCTTGTCTGATGCCCAGCTTTATGCCCCAGGTGTTTAGTGCAGACTGGATGAGGGCAGCTGGCAGCTGTTGCTGTTTGAACTCAGCAGACTGATCCCTTCCTGGTGTTACTGGTGATGGTTTTAACCCTTCGCAGTCACGCTGCACTCGTCACACAGCCGGGCACACTAGATTCTGTACAGCTCTGATTTCTAGGTGTCTGTATTGGAACCGATTCACATTGACCTTATGGAGAGAGACACAGGATCTACTGGACTGACCACAGGGCAAGGAACCGGGAGCTCCTGAACTCAGATCCTGACATGCCCGTGGCTTCCAAGCCACCAGTTTACCTTTGTGTGTCTCAATTTCCACATCGGTAAAATGGGGATAATAAAAACCGTCCCTCCCTCCCAGGGGAATTGTTTGGAGCACTTCCTATGGCTGATTTATTATTATTAATTATCGCTATTAGACCTCAGTAGGAGCCCTAACGTGGGAGCAGACATCTGCCTGCTGCAGGGTTCTTACGCCTTCCTCTGGAACATCTGGTACTTGCTGCTGTCACAAACAGGATACTGGGTTAGGAGGACCTTGGGGCTGCTCCAGGCTGGCAGTTCCTAGGCTCCTACTGTACTGAGTACATCAGAATAACATGTGTGGATTGAATAATAGTTCCATGTCGAGGAGTCTTTGGGTCCAAGGGCATGTAGATATTATGATGGGTTTGCAGTGGCTACAGGGGGGTGTTGCAGGTGCTGAAAGGGCCCCTCCCCATGCCATGCTGGCTGACCCACATATGTTTGCCATGAGTGGGCCTGATTCACCGTTGCCTCGCGCCTCGGGTAGTCACTTACGCAGAGTGGGCGTGTCCCGAGCTGGAAGCATTTGACACCTGCTTTGCACTAGCATAAGTAACTGCACAAGGCAGCGGCGAATCCGGTGTAGCTGCCAGCCGTCCTCATCTGGCTGGGGACGTCCTGGGTTTTACAAACCTGTCCCGAGCCAGGTCAGGTTTTCTAAACCTTGAGAAGTCAGTTCCAATCCCCTGTGCTGAGGCAAGACCAACTAAGCCTGGACCATACCTGACAGGTGTGTGCCCAACCTGTTCTTAAAAACCTCCAAGGATGGAGATTCCACAACCTCCCTTGGAGTTTAACCTCATAGCTAGAAAATTTTTCCTAATTTCTAACCTAAATCTCCCTCGCTGCAGATTAAGCTCATGACTTCTTATCCTCCCTTCAGTGGAGAGGGAGAACAACTGATCACTCTCCTCTTTATTACAGCCCTTACCACATTTGAAAACTGTTATCAGGTCGCCCGTCAGTCTTCTTTTCTCAGGACTAACCGTGACCAGGTTTTTTAGCCTTTCCTCACAGGGCAGGAGTTGTTGTCTCTGCTGCTCTGTGCCAGCTGGGGATGTGGCAGGAGCACCCCCCAAGAGATTCCTTCTTACTAGTCCAATCTCTTGTCCCTGGTAGGAACCATGTTTCTCTGGATCTTCTGGCTGATCTTTGTGGCAGCCCTTGCCCAGCCAGGGGATGCCAGCACCAGGCTGGGCTGTACAACTTCCTCACCCTCAGCGCCAGTGATCTGATCACATTCGCGGCTTCCCGCCTTCTTAAAGCAGGGCAAGCTGAGAATGTGCCACCTGCAGAATGCTACCTGGGGTCATTGGGGCGTTGGCCAACATGATGATCACACCGGCTGCTACCTTCACCCTGGGCAGCATCTTCTCTTTGGCATGCATCCGGGTCTCAAGTCTGCAACTCCCTTCTGGACTGGGAAACTCCATCTCCAGCAACAGTGTTGCATCAACAACCTCCATGACCTGTGTGGCATCATTGGCACCATGGGTGGGATGGTAGCCATCTGGGTTGCTTCTGCAGAGATCTATGGCCCCCACCTCTACCAGGTCTTCCCTCGGCATGCCCAGCCAGGTGACAATGTCAGCTTGGATGCAGCCTCATTGAGGGCGAGACGGGGACAGAGCACCTCAGAGCAGGTTCTCTACCAGGTTGAAGGTTTTGAGGCATCCTTTGCGGTGTCCCTCTTTGGAGGGTACCTCCATGGGCTGGTTCTGAAACTCCCCTTCCTGGTCCCACCATCTGATGACCTCTGTTTTGATGATGCTCTTTATTTTAAGACTGAGATCTCGGACACTGTTAACCTCCATCAGGAAGTTTACCTGCCAATGAAGGACAAGGTTTAACTGTCCTCTTCTGTCAGGGCTGCAGGCCTGACTTGACCTCCTCTCCAAGCACCAGCTAGATCAAGGCCCCCCATCCTCTCCCAGGCAGGCGGCTGTGTGTGCATGGCACTTGAATTATTCAGTGACTGTGGTCCCTGAAGAAAGGTGGGCGAGAATCTTTCACTGTGTCCACTCGGCCTCTGGTATCTCCAGACCTCTCTCCCGTGGCTGTATCTAAATAATGCTGTGTCCTCGCATTGTGTCCATCCTGTTCCCTTGTTCTGCTTTAGGTGGGAATGACTTAAATCCACGGAAAAGGCGACTTGGCTTTTCAAATCAAAACCGTGTCACACGTGGGCCTGGATTGGATTCTGTCTCATTCTTGCTTTCCAATGGGGAGGCTTTGGGCTGGCAGACTGGGTCCCACACTGCAGTTGGGTCTCAGCCAAGCCCCTTCCCCAAGCCTTGGGGAAGGCAGCCAGGTACCCAGGCCCATCTGCACTGAGCACACGTAGAGGCAATAGATTTGCCAAGTCAAGGGGTGGGGAGCAAGGGAAGAGAGCCAGAGGTCTTAGGGCAGACCTGGGGGACCAGTCTCTACCTGTGCTGCTCACTGCCTCTGCACATCCTCCTTGCTTCTAGTCATCGGGTTATGAACCAATGGCTCACGTATTCTTAGGGCTCCTGGGCGAACAAGCTCCCAAATCCTCTAGCAGTGAATTGGTGAGACTCACTTGTCTTCCTCCAAAACACCTCACAGTGCCCCTGCACCATGTTTCCTTTAGATTATGAAGTCTAAGTCCTCTACTTTTCTTGCCTACCAACCCCCCCTCTTTTCTTTATGGGGGAAAGGACCCATCTCCATTGTTTCCTAGGGAGGATAATGAGACTAATCTAAGGTTTGGCTCATATATATGCAATGACTCCCCCCTACTGCAGGCTTTAAACCTGGGACATTCTGCACCAGCGGGTAGACCTTTACCGCTTGTGCTAAAGGAGCAACTCCACTAGCTGGCAGCAGTAGCCAACTGTTATCTCTTTGTGGTCTGGCTGCTGGAGGGAGACAGGACCCACGCTGCGCAAACGTGTTACAAATATCTCGCCTCTGCCCAGTGTTGCTTTTAAATGTCCCCAGCCATGGATCCTCCAAGGACTTCCCTTGTGGAAGGCTCTCTGCCTATGAGCTCTCGCTATCTGGAAGCTTTTGTGCTGATGGCAAACTTTCATTTTCTGTCTTTCAACTTGCTGAGTCAAAGTATATTGCCTGGTAAACTCCTGGGTGGGCTGCTGGGATTTCACTGGAATCTGAATGTGTCAGGGAGGGCACAGCAGTGGCTAGTTCTCCACTGCAGATCCCAAAGAGGGGTGTAGGGACTTCTTTATAGGGGCTCAGGCACAGGCCTGTCCCCCTTCTCTCTGACAGGACTCCGCTGTGCCTAAATCTCTGCACCACTGTGTGGACCCAACTGCAGCCCCTTCTCGGCAGAGAGCAAGTTTCCTCCTTTATTCTGCTGGGGCTGTGGAGCGGCAGTTCAGCGTCTGGCCCAAGACAGAAAGAGGATGATGATTGCTGGGCACAAAGCTAACCCTGGGCCCCAGAGAGAGCTGGAAACAGGCCAGTATGAGGTTAAACATCCCTTAGGGTGTGCAGAGGGGATTGCCCCATCGCTGCAAGGGGAATCCCATACCTATTACCTGCCCGTGACTGGGAAAAGTTAGGGGGGAGGAGACAAAAATGTCAGAAAAAAGACACCGTTGTGGCAGAGATCCGTGTGAACTGCAACCCCGTCCTTGGAGCAGGATTGCTGGGAAAGCAGCGCAAACCTGGCTGCTTCTCTGCTGCTTCCTGGTCGCTCCCGGACTGCTCCTCCCGCCGTGGCGCACTTCGGTGTGTGCCGTCTTTGACGCCCTGTGCATTGCAAGGGCAGGAGCCCAGGAAGGGGGAGGGCTTGGAGAGCCCAGTGAGGAAATTGCCATCTGGACTGGACTGGAGGGAAGGGAGTGGCTGCCCATTGGAAGGCGGAGCAGTGGCTCCATGAGTGGCCAACATCCACCCCAAAGGCTCCTGGGATTCAGGGAGCAGCCCTTCCCCCTGCCCGCCTCCCTTTCTGCAAGGGGCATGAGAGTCATTACCCCATGTGGGGTGGCACTAAGTCCCCTCTGATCCTGCTGCTGTTGCAGACACAATGCCGTGGCTGGGGGTCTGTTTGCAAGGGTGCCCCAAAGCACCCCTCCCCCTCTTGCCCTTGCCTTAGGAGTATGGTCTCTGCGTGGCTGGAGGTCCAGAACCCAGGCCGTCCGGCTGCCGGCCTGGAGCCAGCAGAGCCCACTTGATGGAGTACACGCCCCTCCTCCTGGCGCAGCGCCATGGAGGGGAAGCACCCAGAGCAAGCCTCGGGAGACGGTCCTGAAATAATCAGAAACAGGCTCCAGTGCCCTGTGTTTGTTTTGTTAATTGTTAGAATAAAATAGCATTAAACTCACCCCAAGGGATTCTCCCTCCGGATCCTCTTCTCCGAGAGCATTGGGCCCGTCCCAGGGGAGGCCACGGGGTGCGGTGACTGGCCCACGAGAGGTGTAATGCAGAGCAGTGTGGGCTCCCTCCTTCCCATGGCCCATCAACTCCATACGAGGCCCAGTGGCTCAGGCCTTTGTCTAAACATTCAAACCGCACCAGTTTAATCTAGATCCAGTTTGAGATCGATTCGCTTCAAGCCGGTGTGGGCACCCGAATGTCAGTGCGAGCGGCTTATTGCGGTTTAGCTTGATCTGCTCCTAAGGACACGTCAACACACACTGGCACCCAATTAGTTAAATCGATGCAACTCCTGTGTGTTTGAAACCAGTTACATGGGTTTCCACTTGGCCCCAAGATCAACTACTCCAAGCCAGGTTCAATCAAATTCAGTGTCCACACACAACATTACATTGGGTTCACCTCAGCAGTTTCAGATAGGGTGATCAGATGTCCCAATTTTATATGGACAGTCCCGATATTTGGGGCTTTGTCTTATGTAGATGCCTATTACCCCCTACCATGTCCCGATTTTTCACACTTGCTGTCTGGTCACCCTAGTTTCAAATCACACTTGTAGTTACAACAGTGTTACTCTGGGTGTCGAGCAGGCCTCACTGACTCAGGGTCACCATTTCAAAAGTGCCCCAGGCCAATCCTCAAAGGTATTTAGGCTCCTAACTCTCATTGGAAGATCTGGGTCTAAGTGACTTAGGAGCCTAAGTCCCATTCATTTGCAAAGAGACGTAGAGCTTAAGTACCTAAGTCACTTTTGAAAATTTGACCCTCGCAAGTGGAGGCGACATGTTGGGGGGAGTGTGGGATCATGTCCCCCCCTCCAATTTCCTGTTTGGTCTGTACTGAGCATGCTCACACGGACTGAGGGACTGAGCATTCTCAATAACACTGGTGAAGCCAGTTGCACTCACTCCCCCCTCGCCCCCCCACGGCAGGCACAGGTCACCGCTGCTCCAGAGAAATCAATGTATGCCAGGGTTAGATGGCGTTCAGCATCCTCATGGCCCTTTGGTGACTAGAACTGGGCAACATTTTACGACTGAAACATTTTTCAGTGAGAAATGCAGATTCGGCTGCTCCAAAACTTCACAAATTTGTGTCAACTTCTCCAAATTGTTTTGGTCAGAAAAAAAAATCAAAAGGGGTCGTTTCGATCATTTCAGAACAAAATGTTTCAATTTTTTGATTCAAAACGACCTTCTGTTTAGGAACGTCCTTTAATTATTTTTTTTAATTAAAAATGTAAAAAAAAAATACTCAAACTCTAAATGAAACACTTTGTTTAGCCTGCAATGATTTTTTTTTCAACTTTTTGAGTCACCAAAACTTTTGAAACACTTTGTTGTTGTTGTTGTTTTAAAATGCCAGCAAACTGAAAAAGCCGTTATCGGCTCAGGTCTACTTACGACATCCATTTTCAGTGGCACCATTAGTGAACCCCAGCTCTGGAGACCCAGCCACCCACTCCCCAGAGAGTGACAGGAGGAGTAGCTTAGGCGTTGGAGAAATTGTTATCCGGCAGAGCATGTACCCTCTGGCTCCTCTCCCATGGTGCCTGCCTCCAGGCAAGCAGGTGTCCTGGGACCAGCCCCCAGGGAATTTGGTGGGGCAGGAGAGATGGGGGTTGGAGCTGCAGAAACGTTGGCATCACTTGATTTCTGTAGCAGCTGCTTGGGCTGGAATCCCCTCTCTGGTGGGGTTGGGAAGGGCTGGTCCCTTGAAAGGAGCATCCCCCACTGAGGACATCCTGCTAATGGAGTCCCAGAGCAGGCACGCCGGGGAGGCCCCCATGCTTTGTGGCACTCAATCTGCTTGGCAGATGGCAGGACTATTTGTTGTCGTGCAGGAGCCTGGAAACCCTGCAGCAGGACCAGAGAAAGGGGGAGGTTCTCCCCCACCCAGAGAGCCTCTTTATTCTTATTTAGCCTGAGGTTTTCAGTGTATTTCTTGCTCATGGGCTCAGAGCGCTGCCTAAAGCCTGGCATGGACCTAGCAGAAAGCATGAGCGTCTCCGGGCAGCTCTGCTCAGGCACCCCCCTCCTAAGCTGCAGCCCGCACCAGAGACAGCCAGACGCCCTGACGTTGCTCTGCCAAGGCACCGCCTTGCGGGCCAACGGGATCCCTGCTATTCTAGTGCGGCCCGGAGCTGTGAAGAGCACGTACTGGCAGGGCGGGGCTGGTGGGGATGGACAAATGTCCTCCAGGGTTTACAACCTGGCCCCTCGTGTTGCGGATTTCCACAGCTGCATTGGATGGGGACAGTCTGTGTTTTCCACTCCTGGGGGTTCCTGCCCCCAGAGGAATTCCTCTCCTCTAGCTGGAGCCAGGGAGGGCCTGCAGATGGGCGCGTTGCAGGGCTCTCCAAAAACAACCGCTCTCCAAAGGATCACGCCGTAAAATATTAACCAGAGCCCCTAGCGTTTATCACACTGTAAATCTGGGCTTTCAACAACTTTATGATGCTGCGCAGAGACAGGGAGAGAACAACACACTGTTCCCATTGTCATACACAGACTTAACATGCCAGGCCAATTCCCTTCTCCCTCAGTGCCCCTCGCTCGAGCTGGCTGGGGGGTGGGGGTGGTGCAGGAGCCCACGTTCCAGGTCTGGAACACCCACAGGTGCTCTGGAACTACAGGTACAAGTGCCAGGGTCAAGTCAACCAGGCGTCCTTCGGAGGCGGACAAAAGGAGCATTGTGTGGTTTACTCCGGGAAGGTCTTTTGAGTGAGACCTTTGAAACCAAGATCTGCCCCATATGCAAATGCGCCTCCAAGGGCATTTGCGCTCAGCCAAACCTCCACCCCAGAGGCAGCTGCATTTTGGTGGGGCAGAGTCCATGGCCATTGTGAAGCCCTTGGGGTGAACAGCGCTGTAGAAATGTGAGAATGTTATTAAATCGCATCCTTGGAGGAGGAAATGCTGCAGCGCCGAGCCGAGGGGTCCCTAGCATGTCACCGGACATTGGCACAGACAGGATCAGCTGGTCTGGACGCCATCAGACCCCAAACCCAAACCCCACCTCTTTGGCCGTTAGAAACAGTTGTCTTAACTGCTGTTGTCACTCTCCCTCCCCAGCTCCACACCCTCATGCTCTCCAGCTGCCCTGAGATCTCCTCAGGGTGTTTTTGAGTCCCCAGGAATGGGTCCATAACAGGATGGCCAGGTTGTGCCCTTCCCGGCCTGACCCCGGTCGAAGAGTTTTGGAGACTAGCCCTGCTGCTTGGGGCATCTCTGCTGTAACTCCCTGGCAGTCTAGCCACCAACAGGGCTGGGCTACTGCCCCAGGGTGCTGCAGAAGGAACAGATCACTGGACTTCTCCATCCTGGGGCACCTCACCCGCGAGCTCCCACTCAATCCAGCCAGGCCTGTATTTAGCAACAGGCTGAGATGCCATGACCTACCCAACCACTCCCTGCACTACCCGGTTAGGAGACGGGCTCCGGGATAAATCCCCTGGAGCATCCATGGGGAGCAGCTACGCCACACTGGTCCCACCCCGCTGTCGCTGCTTCCCGGGTGCAGCCAAAGGACGGTGTAATGAGCGATAATTACACAACAAGAGCCCCACAGAAGGAAGTTTGGATTCAGAGGGTCTCAAGTGCACGGAGCACATCTGTGATGGCCTCTGCAACACACACGCACCCCCACGCACCCCATCACGTGTCCGCAGGCACACGATGGCCACACACCTGGACACAAACACGTGCTCTTACCCAGGCATGGAATAGAAAAGACACGGTGGCGTGGGCATGGGCACGGACCCGAACAGGTACCACTGCTCACTCCTGCCTGCACACAGACAGATAGAAAAACACTCTCCAGGCAATCCCAGACATGCCCCTTCCCCACACACACACACACCCTTTCCCCCACCCATGCATTTGCTTTTCACATTCAACAGCAAGCCGGCAGAGACTGCACAATCCTCCGAAGCACCAGTGCCCCAGAGCCGGGCACCATGCTGGGTGCCAACCAACCGCCTGGCCCTGCGAGGGGGAGGGCGGGGGGCTGCGAGGACCCGTCCGGGGGGCTGGGATTGGGGCCACTTGCCAGGAGCCGCAGCCGCAGGGCAGGGAGCGCGCGCCCTCACTCCCGCACTTGGCCTTGCCTGCCGGCTATTTTTATTTTCCTTTTCAGGCCAGTTTCCTTTTTCCGGCTGTTTTGCTACAATTCCACCATCGCTCCAACCTCCCTTTTCCCCTCCCTCCCTTTAGCATTTTCCTTCCTTTCCATTCACTCATCCCTCCCTGATGGTCCATAACGCTCCGCCTGCCCGGTGCTGGTTCTGACCCCCTTTCTCCCCCCCGGCTAGCTTCAGGCTCCTCCCAGCCCTGCGCACCCTGCTCCCAGCCGGCAGGGGAGGGCGTAGCCGCAGCCGCGTGGCTTTTGGGAGCAGCGAGAGGACCGGGCCGGACTGGAGAGGGGCAGGGGTTTGGTGGGGATTATTAGCTGTTTTTTCTTGCAGTCGTTTTAAAGCCCTAGTCGCTGGCGGTGCCGTGGTCTCAGGTAGCTGCTGGAAGGAGACCTGCTCCCACGCACCCAGGGCCAGTGCGTTCCACATCTCTCTTCCCACGTCCATGTAACTGCCCTGGCCTCTGTCACGTTCCCCCTGGATAACGCAGCCTTCTGCTGTCAGTGTGAGCTGCTGCTGCTCCCACCCTGCTGCCTGATCGGTCTGCAGCTATCCTAGGTCTCTGAGGCAGGGCCTGAGCTGTGACGGCCAAGCGGCACCCACGTGCCTGGATCCGAGTTCAGGCCCGTCTAGGCAAAGCAAGGTCTGACCTGCAGCTTCCAGGCCAGGCAGCAGCCTGGGAGTTTCATGGCTGCTCCATGTTATGCGCCCTGGGCCAAGAGAACGGCCCAGTCTGCCCAGTCCTTTCTCTGGGACTGTGCTGCCAGCCCGGGGGGGACTTTGCTCCATGGCTCCCGCGAAGAACCGAGCGAGACGTTCAGACAATGCAAGTCACAGCCCGGGCCCCATCACGCTGGGAGCTGGCAGACAGAGGCCCCCCGGCCGCGTCTGGACTCCCCGCAGAAGGTGGCGGGCTGTGGTCCAGAGCGTGAATGCTTCTCAGAGACTGGTGGGATTTGTGTGAAGGGAACATGCTGCTGTCCCCTGTACATACAACCCCTAAGCAAACCCTCCCGCTCTGCCAGGCCCTAGGCGACTCAGCTGCCCCCGCAGCCCAAACGACAGACACTCGAACCAAGGGCCAGCCGGTCCCACCAGCCCGAGCAGCGTCTCAGGCCTGGCCCTGCCTGCAGGCCGCAAACGCAGCTAGCTGCAGCAATGCATGGGGCAGCACTGGCAAAGCCCCTTGCCTAAGAGAGCTCTCGCAGGGCAGGCTTGAGCACGTCACTGGGCTGCTACGCGATCCCTTGGCTTTTCCACTGGCCCTGCAGCAGAGACGGGGACAGCGCGGGTGTCCTGGGCACACTACGCAGCAACCCTCATCCCACCCTCAGCCGACCACTGCTGAGAACAAACAGGGGAAACGTTAGCTCTGGGGGGCCTGCGTGACTCATGCTTCCCCTGGTGCGCTGGAAAGGCTGATGGCGGAGACTGGGGGCGATTAAGGAGGGGGCATTTCTCTCCCCACCCCCACCCTGATATTGTTATAAAACCTGGATGCAAATTGGCAAAATCTTTGCTATTTTGGGACTCTCAGGGGGATGGTTGCTGGGGGGCGGCGTAGCTGGTCTCCCCCCGCCCCCTCCATTTAACAATTAAAATGCTCTTCGTATTTGATCTTTTGTTTAGGGAAAAAAGCCCAAACCCAAACAAGGGTTTCAATGCAAAGCCCCCTGCAGAGCTGATAGAATGAGGAGCAGCAAAACAAGCTGGTGTTTGTTCTCTGCACAAGCTACTGTCTCTCGGGAGCCAAGCTGCAAACTCTGCCCATCCCTGCCACCTCCCAGCTGACTTTGCTGGGATGGAGGGGGGCACAGGGTGACGCGCTGCTCCCCGCTGAGATGCCAGGCCTGCCTGGCGGCACGTACAGGAGGGAGCTGTGCTGCTGAAGGAGGCTCTAGGAGTTACAGGGAAGGGCACGGGATCCCTGCATGGGATTCGCACACCCGTGGGCATAAACTCCACCCCAGCTCCAGGGCCCACGAGGCTGCAGCTGCCACCCGGCGGGAACCCCAGACTGCGAGGAAAGAAAACGGACCCAGCCGCCATAGACCGGGCCCGGGAAAGCGCAGGCAGGCAGAAGGGGCACAGTATGAGGAGCGGGGCGGGAGACAGAGGGTCAGGTGTCAAGAGGAAGCGAGTTTGGTGAGACACCTGGCGATCAGGACCACAAACCATTGGCCAGGCTGCTGCCGGCCAGGGGCTGCTGCTCGGCCAGTAAAGATCTCTTTCCTCCAACAGTGCCGCAGCACTTCCTGCTAATGACACCGGGCCAGGGTGGGGAAGGGGCAACTCAGCAGTGCTGCCCTCTCGGGATTTTGTCACAAGCCTGGCGATAACTGATTTTCCTTAAAGCCCCAACTCCTGGAGGCAGGTGATTGTGGGCGACACTCAGCTTTCTCTCTCCTTTTTTTTTTTTTTAAAGTCAGTTTCTAGCCATTGCCTGCAAACATGAGCCGAGGGCGCCCTAAAGGCTCAGGAACCAGAAGGCAAGGCAAAAAGAAGCCCCCTTGTTTTTTAGATCTCATGATTTTTAAGCCTTTCTGGGGCTGGGGTCAGGCTTTCGGAAGGCTCCCATCGGCAATGCCCCTCCGACTAGTGCAGGGACACTTCCTCTCCGGTTACAACAGTGCGGCAGCCTGTAGCCAGTGAAACAAGGAAGCGCTGGGTCTTGCTGGGGACCGAGCCCCGGGCAGCGAGGGCACGACGGGCCCACAAGGACCCTCCGTCCCCATCTCTGGTGAAATCGCACTGACTTCACTCCGAGCGATTTCCCCCGACCAAGAACATAAGGGGGTGGGGGTGGCAGGCTGGGATCCTCCCCAGGAATCCGGGTTCCACCCTCCAGCAATGCTTCTGGCAGCCCCACACAGTGGTCGCCAGCCACGCTGCGTGGCATAGCTAAGGTGGCTCAAGCCCCAGGGTCCCTGGCCGCTTGGCTCCACAGTCTTTCCAGGATGTCTCTAGCCCAGCCTTGCTGCACAGCCCGCTCCTGCCATCTAGCGTCATGCAAAGGCCCGGGCCTGGTTCTGTGCTCCACCCCCGCTGTTGTCTTACATTTGCTCTCAGGCTGATCCTGGCCAAGGGCCTTGGCTGGGCTCGGGTCTCAAGCCCGAGTGCCCTGCAGAGGATGCGGTTGGACCACGGCCGCCCCCCTGGCCGACGCAGAGCCAGACAGGCCGTGGCTCTGGCTCCAGTCTCCTGCCTTGCTCCATGCGCAGGCCTGGCCCCAGTGCGACGGCTGCAGAAAGCCCCCAGCGGCGAGCGGGCCTGGGAAGGAGAGTGACCAGCAGGATTAAGAGAAGCCAGTTCTGCCCCCCTGCTCCTACGCTAACTCACCAGCGTCAGCGGCGCTGAACAGGTTCAGCTGGGGGCAGCGTTTGGCCCCCGGTGCTGGGAGCTGGCCTCAGGCCTCAGGAGGAAAAGTCCTCTTGCGAGGGGCTGCCAGCACTTTGCAAACAGCTAACTGGGCTCAGCAGGAAGGAGAAGCTCTCTGGGGCACGGGCCAGGTCCTTCTGTGCTTGTACGGCACCAGCCCATCCTGAGCAGGGCCTCTGGGCACTCCCTGCCCCTGAATGTTAAATAAAGAGAGATTATCCCCATTTCACAGCTAGCAAAACCCAGGCAGGGAGCAAGGCAGGAATTTGCCCAGGGTTACAAAGAGGGCCAGTGGCAGAATTGGGGGGAGATGCCTTCCGGCCCTGTTCACTGCTTTAACCACTAGCCGATGCTCTCCCTGCTTGCTGGGGGCAGGGAACGTGCATAGGAGGGAGATCGCTGTCTCCTGGAGGGGAGGGGTCATAAGGAGGAGCCCCTCCCCCAACAGTTAGTTTGGGTCCCAACCTTAGCCACTGAGGCAGCCTGCGGCGTCGGGAGGGGAGGGAGGCGGGGTTGCCAGGGCACCGCACAGCGGCAGGGCGAAGGAGGGGGCAGGAGTGCAGAGGCAGAGAGGGGGTGGGGAAGCCAAGGAACACATGAGGGTAAAGGGGCGGGACGGGGCAGGCTGCCGGCTGAGCTCCTCTCCAGCCGGCCCCACTCACCTGCTCCCTGCTGCAGCCGCTCAGTGCACTGACTGCAGGGCTCTTAGGATCGGGCCCAGAGGGGCGAGCTGGAGCCATCGCCATCGTGTTATCACACATCCCCCGGTGCCTGGGCAGTGGCTGGGGGCAGGAGAGGGCAGGGGCCAAGCCTGCCGTGCCCATTAACCCCCTAGCAGCAGGTGGGTGGGCGGGTTTACACGGGGGCCGGTGAGGAAGGGGGCTTTGCTGGGTCGATGATGAGCAGCCCCGCGGGGTCCCTCAGCCGCTCCGGTGTGGGCTGGCTCGAGAGGGTAGTCACAGCCCTGGCCTGAGCCAGGCTCCCTCACTTGGGCAGGGTGGTGTCCTGGAACAAGGGAGGCTGGCTCCCTTCCAAGCTGACGGGCAGCGGCGTGCTGGCCATGGACCACCCAGCCCTAGCCATGCTGCAAAACGTCTGTTAGTCTATAAGGTGCCACAGGATTCTTTGCTGCTTCTACAGAACCAGACTAACACGGCTACCCCTCTGATACCAGCCCTAGTGCTGCTTCTCTGACCTGCCACCTCTCCGGGAACAACCCAGGGGCTCCACGTTTATTCACCCGGTCCGGCTCCTAACAGGCTGGCTCAGGGTACACGCCTTCCTTGCTGGAAGAAAAGCAGCAGAATCATTTGCATGGCTAGAGTTCCCTCCAAGGCAGTTTGGGAGAGGTTCACTTAAAACGGATCAAGCGAGTCTCCAAGCCTACAGGCTGGTGCTCACGCTATGGTGCTAAAAATAGCTGTGTAGATGTTCCCACCGGGGTTCTGAAACCTGGGGAGTGGGGGGCTTTCAGACCCCGAGCCCCAGCCCAAGCGGGAACACCTGCACGGCTACAGTTAGTGCCTTAGCATTAGCCGGCATCTGTAGGCTCGGGCTCTGAGACCCGCTGCTGCAGGGTTTGGGTGGGTGTTTTTTGCAGTGTAAACGTACCCTGGTCTCTCTGCGCCTCAGTTCCCCATCTGTACTCCAGGGACACCAGCACTTCTCTGCTCCCAGGGGTGTTGTAAGGGTAAACTCCTTTATGCCTGTGAGACACTGTAGCGAAGCAGAGCCATAGCTGTACCTACACAGGTTGCTGCAAAGGGTTACTGTTGCAGCAGAGGGAGCGCACCCGCAAAACAACTGGGAGTTGCACGGGATGCTCCGATGAGCCTGCACCACCTCCGTCAGCCAGCAGAGGGAATTCTAGTTTAGTGATAAAATCTGGTCTGGTCTGAAGAGCCATTGACGGTATTTTGGCAGCAAGGATGCGAAAAGATGGTAGTAAGATGTGACTGCAGCTCAGATAGGCCAGACCTGCGCCAGCTTTAATTCAACTGGCATAGCTAAAAATAGCAGCCAAGGGCAGAGGCATGGACTTCCACTCCAGCTGTACAAACTCTAGAAGAGAGGGGGGATTCGTGTTTTCTAGATAAAATACCCAGAATCGGTAAGGGAAGAAGTTTTATTGTCAAGCTTCTGAGAAGCTGCAAACAATGGGGCGTTACACCCAAGAACTGAAAGCAGGCACAATGTGTTGGTAAGAGAAAATTTGTTATTCACGAAACAAACTATCCACTCCCTGACCATCTGGGGTTTTTTTATTTAACCCCATTATGGCATTTCAACATTGGCTACACTGGGGATTTACGTATTTCCGAAGCTCATGGATTTGAAGGATTTTCGCCGAGGTTTTGTTTTGGTGTGTGGAAAACGCGCTCCTTTCCGACGCTGCTCCTTCGGGGAGGCTCATGTTTACATGTCAGGCAGCCAGTAAGTAAAAGGACGTTTCTTTCCGATCTCTGCTCACCCCCTATGACGTTCACTTGTCTGCACTAGGCTGGCTGGGCGCTGCTCGAAGAGCTGCAGGTGCTCAGTGAATCTCAGACCAGCTCCTCTTGAACTCATACCGCTGGTGTAAAAGGGCCACTGACTGCAATGGCGTGGCACTCCCTAACTCCAGGGGAGAATTTGGCCCTTGGTGTTGTGTTTCTGACCCGTAGATACCTTGACCAACAGCCCCCTGTATATGTAGGGGCTTGGTTGCCACCAGTTAGGATGCAGAGTACAGCAATGGCATTGTCCCATGAAGAGCAGAAGATTCATAGATTCCAAGGCCAGAAAGAACGAACTACTGTGATCAAACACTTTTTACTCCACAGGCCATGGACACACAGGGATTTGAACCGCTGCCCTCTAGCATCGCAAGCAGGAGCCAAGCCCCAGTGCCACCTCATATACATACAAGACTTTGCTCAGCAGCCACTGGCTAGGGTGTCCCTGAATGTCCTAATGAACCCCTCAGCATGAATCCGCAGCTGGTCATGTCCTCTGGTGAAGCTAATGGGAGCAGCTCTGCCTCCAGGGCTGGAGCCCTACCAGTAACAACTGGTTTTCTATAACTGATTAAGGGGCGAGCTCTGGTGCCTCTCTTCTAGAAGCAGGGGATTTGTTTTGCTGGTAGGAAGAGGACAGTAGTTACAATAGCATAAAGGCTGGTTTTACATCTAGGCAGCACAGCCTTCCCCTGAGCACCATGAGGCAACATCAGTTCAGCCCTGACCCCGAGGGAAGAGCACCACTTGCCGAGTCCCCAACCCCAGCTCCTACAGCACTTCGGCTTTCCCTTGTCCTCTTGCAAGAACGATGGGAAGAGAAACCCGGCCCCGAGAGGAGATACAAGTGGTTCTCAATTGTCTATTCTTCCTGGTTTTCCAGGAGATGGTAGCAGCTGTAGAAAGTCCATTTCATTCTCCGCACCAGCCTGTTGAGCGCAGGTTGGAAGAACGAGGGGGAGAGAGCTAGTTCAAACCCATGGAATGTCAGGGGGATCTAAGATTGCCTAGACTACTTGTCACTATGGCTACCATGCCCAGCCTTTCCTGGTGCACCAGCCCTTCGGGAGATAGACGGCTTTCTTCCCAGCACCTTCCGGGGTATGAAGACAATATTGCATGTCAATGAACAGCCCCAGGAAAGCAGCAGACACCATCTCAGGTGGTGTAGTTGTAACCCACACACCTCCTGAGTGTGGTGCTCTGTCCCATCTAGTGGCACTGAGATCACTTAAAGAGAGAGATAAAATGAGTCTGCTCTACTGCCTTAGCTAACAGCCAATTGGCTTTTAGTTCATGCGGTAGAGGCTCATGCAGTAAGCGTCAGAAGTCCCAGGTTCGATCCCACCCACCGACGACAAGTTTGTCAGCGTTACACAGTGCAAGAGGTTTCCTAGCAGACAAGAAGCATTTTCATAATCCGGGAGCCTCCTCTTACTCTATTACCCTCTTCTTTCACTGCCTGCGCACTGCCCTGCCCTTCCAAATTCCTAACATACAGACTCACTGGAGCCAAAGCCCCCGCTGTGGAAATGTCCAACAAAGTTTTATTCAGAATGAAGGAGCAAATTCTGTTGATGCCACTCAGTTGATTTCAGGGCTGAATCTGACCCTCCGTATTTGCTACCTGGAACAGTAGCAGAGCAGGCCATGAACACAAGACGTGTCCCTCTCCAATCCCCACAGAGAAGAATGGGATGCAATGGAATGCCTGCTTCACCCAACGGTGGAACCAAGAAATCAGAAGGCAAGGAGTTTCCATGAAATCGGTGTTGCTTACTGGCTAGTACGGAGGTGGTGGTACAATCCCAGGTGCTCAGCACCCATGGGGAGAGCACCATGCACTGCTTCCTACTGACCCTATGTGTCCCAGTCCTTTGAGTGGAGAGAGAACAGCTTCTCCCAGCAGGTGACCAAGTTTTCCACTGTTCGCGCTATCACCTTCAGCTGCTTTCTCCTGTTGCCCTGGCCTCTGTGTTGCGGTTTCTCTGTAACTGTTGACAGACTCTTCTGTTAGCATGCAAAGAAAGAAAAACAGTCACTGCAATGAAAACCTTGGCCTAGATACAGATGCCAAAATAATCCCAGCATTAGATATTGGCTAATTAATGCAGACCACACACATCTAGTATGGAAGAAAGTCACTTGGTAAGTGGAGTAGACACAAGATCTGTTCCCCAGATGACTTGAAATGGTTCCCACCCCCAGGTATCAGTCTCCATTCATAGGCACACGCCGATTGGCTATTGAGACCAGGCAGCCACATTCCCCAATGAGACGACACTAAATAAATTAGTTTCTCTGACAAATTGGGTGGAGGAGGGGCGGAGCCAGGGATTTCCCAAGACTGTGCCAGGTCATCTGAGCTCATCGGCAGAGTCTTGCACAAGGGCATCAAACGTCCGAATGGATTCCCTCAGCTTGGGCTTTCCCCCACGACTCTCCCAGGTGAAGAGTATCCATTAACGAACCCAGCACTAGTGCCAGATAGGGAGAGGGTGGCTACCAGCTTGGGGTTTCCCCAGGGCTCTCCCGCAGGAGGCGGCTAAGGGAATTCATTTCAGACAACAGAACAGCTCAGTGACAGTTCGAAGGCATCATTTCTGGGGAGACCGTGGATCTTGCCCCAGGCCTGCATGTGCTGCTCAACAAAGACAAGGTGGGTGAGGTAATATCTTTGATGGGACCAACGTCTGGTGGTGAAAGAGACACGCCTTCGAGCTTGCACAGACCTGAAGAAGAGCTCAAAAACTTGTCTCTTTCACCACCAGACGTTGGTCCCATAAAAGATATTACCTCACCCACCTTGTCTCTCTAATATCCTGGGACCAACAAGGTTACAACACTTAAACTTCTTAACGAATGGCTGCTATTTTTGGCACCATGCCAGCTGCGTGGCAGAAGAGAAAAGCAAGCCCCGACCTTGTAGATTTTCTTGCAGTTCTGTTTGGTCACAGACTCTGTGTTGCTGACCACCTGCATCACAGCCACCACTTCAGGATTCCTCCAGGGGCCTCTGACCATGTCCCTGAGAGACATGCTCATGGTGGAGATAGACAGCAGGATTTTCTGCTCCTGAACAAAGAAGGATGCAAAATCCAGATGTGCAGAGCCAACTCAAGCAAATAAAACTATAATTAAGTAGAGGAGCCAGTGCTTGCTTAATACAAGCTCAGGGGCCCAGCGTCTTAGATCACTGGAGTAAATACTGCCCTAAAATATAGTCGTCACCCAACCTTGCCAAAAAAAAAAAAATCCCCGTCTCCCTCTCTGTACCGTAATGCCCACTAGAATACAGCTTAGGGAAGCTGTTCTGCTGACCGCTTGGGGAACAAGGCATGAGGCTGTGGCCACAGGCAGTGTCACCATGGAAGTGATACAAGTGTTACCTGCTGCCCATCCACCTGCACCGCCACATTAGCACCCCAGCTGCTAAAGAGACCTGCAGCCTTTCCCTCATAGGGCAGGTCATGGGCACGTCCATTTCCCTTTTTTGATGATTCCCCTCACCCCCCCCCACACTTTCTTTTGTATTCAAACAAGGGGAAAAGCCCTCGGTTATTAGCTACAACAAACAGCAAATTGAGGATTTTGCTGTTTGCTCTGTTCTGAGTTCCTGCCTCACAGCATTTGTGTAGCTAATAACTGAGGGCTTTTTAGCTACACAAAAGCTATGGGGCAGGAACTCAGAACAGAGCAAACAGCAAAATCCTCAGGTGTTAGCAATAAACCATGTGAAAGGTGGGGTGACCAGATGTCCCGATTTTATAGGGACAGTCTCGATATTTAGGGCTTTGTCTTATATAGGCACCTATTACCCCCCACCCCGTCCTGATTTTTCACACTTGCTGTCTGGTCACCCTAATGAAAAGGGCACATATCGCAATGAACTGGTTAGTGTGTCTGTGCTCTACTGCCTCCTCCTGGATGGAATTGTAACTGCTCCAATAGCAAATGGCAGTTCGGAGTCCCCTGCTGTAGCCACGGAGCTCTGAGGTGCTCTGGTGTACAGCACAGTGACAACACTGGCTGTGGACTTGTCACACCAGGGTCAAGAGTGAGACTAGAACTTCTGTGAGTCACACACACTTGTGGCTGGGCTTTGTCTAGCTAGGGGAGTGTGTCGAACTGGCTCGAGAGTGAGCGTCAGTCACAATTTGGCCGTGTCTCTGCTGCCACAAAATGCTGAGTGGCCATGGCATGAGGGTTAGTCACTGCTGGGCAGTTTGGGTGGCCACTCACGCATTCCCACAACACCTGGCTTGCCGGTACTTCTGGAATGGCGTGGGCCCACCCCACCAGCGCGACTTTGCGCACGTGGGGCATAGGAAGTCGCGCTGCAGACACCACTTTGAAGAGTGCGCCGCTCCACCCCTGCTAGGGGGACCTCACACGCATGGCGTGCATGAGGTCACATTGCACAGATGACGCCGTTTTGAAGAGCGTGCCATTCCAGCCTTGCCGCATGACCTTGCATGCACCGGGCATGTGAGGTGACAGCAAGAGTGGTGGAGCAGTGCACTCTCCAAAATGTCATCCCTGTCCGATACTGGACAAAACCACCTCTAGTTTTGTCTCAGTCCCGGACAGGGAACAAACCAACCAAGAAGATGACTCTGCAGCTTAAAACCAGACAAATGGCCTGCCTACATGCATTGCAGGATGGCCTGATGTGTGACCCAGTATTGTACAGACTCACATCTCAGCCGTCCACTCTCTCTCACACACACATTCAATGGCCAAACCTGTGTGAAAACAGGAAGAGAACCCAGGTCACCCTGTTCCACATACACAGCCAGTGCTCATAGACTCATAGACTTTAAGGTCAGAAGGGACCATTATGATCATCTAGTCTGACCTCCTGCACAATGCAGGCCACAGAATCTCACCCACCCACTCCTGTAACAAACCCCTAACCTATGTCTGAGCTATTGAAGTCCTCAAATTGTGGTTTGAAGACCTCAAGCTGCAGAGAATCCTCCAGCAAGTGACCCGTGCCCCATGCTGCAGAGGAAGGCGAAAAACCTCCAGGGCCTCTGCCAATCTTCCCTGGAGGAAAAGTCCCTCCCGACCCCAAATATGGCGATCAGTTAAACCCTGAGCATGTGGGCAAGACTCACCAGCCAGCACCCAGGAAAGAATTCTCTATAGTAACTCAGATCCCACCCCATCTGACATCCCATCACAGACCACTGGGCATATTTACCTGCTAATAATCAAAGATCAATTGCTAAATTAATTGCCAAAATTAGGCTATCCCATCATACAATCCCTTTGAGTTAAAGGGAAGTACTGGCTGTAAGCTAGCGGTACAGGGCTGATGACACACAGTTGAGCAGTCCTGATTCCATCTAGTACAGGATGCTGGTGTGTACACACACACACACACACACACACACGCACGCTGCAGAGAAAGCATTTACCTTGTTAGAGAGGCAGGCTGGGCCAGCTCTCCCCCTCCTCGGGGTTTCAGCAGATCGAGTCAAGTTTTTCTGTGTAAAATAAAAGGATTACAAGCTGCTCAGCTTTGGGCCTTTCTCCCCGGCTCCCCTGAAGTTACTATCCCGTGCTCCGTGCACAGCACAAGCTCTATGCGCTGGGGAGAAGAGACCCACTGAACTGAGAAGAACACCCCATGAGGCGCAATGGCTGGCTTGATGGGGGGAGAGTGCTCCTTACAGAAATTTCCTGGCACCTTTCATGGAGGTGGGCAGGAGCGGCTCCAGGCCCCAGCACGCCAAGCGCATGCTTGGGGCGGCATGCTGCGGGGGGCGCTCTGCCGGTCGCCGGGAGGGCAGCAGGCAGCTCCGGCGGACCTCCTGCAGGCGTCCCTGCGGAGGGTCTGCTGGAGTATCCGCAGGCACACCTGCGGGAGGTCCACTGGAGCCGCGGGACCAGCGACCGGCAGAGCGCCCCCCGCAGCATGCCGCCGTGCTTGGGGCGGCGAAATGGCTAGAGCCGCCCCGGGAGGTGGGGAGTTTGCTGTTGCCTTGGCAGCTGAATTCCAGTGGCACTCTAGGTGCGCGCTTCCCATTCGCAGGGAACAGGGTTATATTTCACAATGCCTAAAGGCCCAGGTGGGATGGACGCCCTATTCTGCCGGGTGCTGTACCCACATCAGCGAAGCCACAGTCCCTGCTCCAAAGGCCCGATGCCGTCTAAGACAACCTGTGCCCCATGGCCAGATAGCGACATTTTTATACCCGCCCGCCCGCCGGCCGGGGATTGTCCGCTCCACTCACCAGGTTCTGGAGCTCATCAAAGATCACGGCTTGGTATTGCCGCAGGATTTCCACAATGCTGCACTTTGCCTTGCCCTTGCTCAGCACCGACACAAGCAGCAGCAGCAGCAGCACAGCACAAAGGAGAGTCCTGGGGAGAATCTAGATGGGAAAGAACGACTCAGCTTCAGCATTGTACACTAGTGCCAGGCTCGGGAGACCTGCCTGCCCTTTGCCTTTTAGGCTGAAAGGAAGCTGGTTTCGCTTGTGTGGTTTAAAAGCAGAATGGTCAGCTGTACAGGGCGGGGTCAGCATGGACCCAGACTCCGGAAGTGCATATGGGGAGCTCCTATATAAGAAGTGGAAAGTATGAAGAGTGCACTGGACTGCAGTATAAATAAGGTATCCTTCGGGAATACATGTCCCCGGGTCAGCTAACCAGGCTGTGCAGCATTCCCGACAGATTTGGGCTTTATCACACCAGGGGAGAGGAAACTCCAAAGCTGAGAGGCCCACCTGGAGAACACACTGCCAGCACTTCCTTCTCCTTTTAGAGCAAAGGAGCTTCAGTTTCACCCCAGGTTGCTGCTCTGGAAGCATGGGAGAAATGCAGTCTTAGGTAGGATGGTCCCAGGCCATTTCAGGGTCAAATCCAAAGACTTCATTTAGAATTAACGGCAAGAGCATCTCTGTCCTTAGAGAAGTGTTTTTGTGTGTCCAAACAAAACTGGGGGCAGCTGTCACGATGGGGCACAGGGACAGAGGAGGCCTGAATAGGCAGAAGAATGGCTGCTGTGTGGGAAGCCTATTTTGTCACATTTTAAAATGGTGCTGAATATAAAATACAGGAGCAATAAAATCCAGTGAGACATGGTCTCTCGTGCAATTGTTCTGCACCGGGTAGTTCTGCATTTGCTCCAGCTTTTCAAAAAGTTCCTTTCATCCAGGTGCTCCGTGGTCTCACACAGGAACGAAACAGATGCTCTTGATGGCTAAATGCGGGGGAAATAGCCTACGCAGCTCTCTGCTTGCACTGGTGCAGCACGGATCCCTAGTCAAACCTTCAGGCTTCATGCTTTCCACGCAGTACTGAAGCCAGCCACGGCATAGCCCTGAAGCCAAAGCTTTGATATCTGAGACTGTTGAGTGGATGAAGTAAATAAATTTTATCTCAGTGCTTGTCCTGTCTTTGAAAAATCAATGATCCTCAGACGCGTCAAGGGATGGTGTAGGTTTACTTCCTTCTGCCCCAGCGAAGGGAGTGCAATTTCTATTTGGGTGTGGCAGAATCTTCTCAGAGACGCCAGTTGCACAGCTTGGTTTTCTCTGTACATTTCTCCAAGAGACGGGAGACATCACTCCAGAGCAAACTTCAAAACAGCATAGAAGATATAAATAACGCTCAAAACCATTCATCAAAATGCCAGCTTCGCTGCAAACGGAATATCCCTTTCCACACCAACACCGGCCAAAGTCTAAGGGTTGCTACTCAGGAAGGCTTCCCCACAAGGGAAAGAAGGCCGTGCAATTTCACTTGAACTATTAAGTAAAGGACTCTTTCCATAAATATCAAATTCTGGAACAGAGCAACACTTGCACCATTTCCAAGCAGCTGGGATGGGTACTACATTTTCAGTCCTTAATATGTGAAGAAACACAGTCTGTCGTTAAAAAGACAGGCTGGCTACACTCTCAAAGGCTGTGACCCGCGATTCTCACAACTCACGTGACCAGCCTGGTGGAGGGGTGCCCGTAAGAGATACACGCTTGTGGAAGGAAGACTAATGAACAAATCACGAAAACTGTTTTCTCTTAGTAATTGGCACTGTTCAGAGGTGGAAAAAGTTATTATAGTTACTCCACATGCCTGGGGATTAGTAATTCTCTCTCCATGACAGTCTGAAGGCTTTGGCTCCTGCCCTCCTTACACACAAACAAAATTCCAAAAATTGGCATCACTTAATGTTTGTTAGTAGCATCCAGGAAACGTTCATTCTGGGTTTAGAAGTCACCTAGTTCCATGGAAGGACCAGGAGTTATTTGTAAGGTTAAGAACAGGTCTGTGAACTTTACAGCAGCTGGTAGAAAAACTCAGCCTGTTAAACTGTGCTTTGCATATGCCGGAGGCCAGGGGCTAATCTTTTCTTTCCTGGCCGTAATCCTCTAGCAAACACTGACAGATAAGGGAAATCACCAGTATTGACAGCACTTCCTGGTGGCACATGCTCTAAACTCAGCGCTCACCAGCTGGGGCACAGAATCTGCTCCAGCAGAACCCGCTTTGGTCCCCACACAGTGTCCTGGCTTGCACTGCCCCGCTAAGTCACCCGGGGGGGGCTGACCCCTGTGGCTTGGGGGAGCGTGGAGGGCAGAAGGGGTCTGGCTGGCTCTGCCTTACACAGACAAGCCCGAAGGAAATGGATTTCAACACACTGCTAATTAAAGCCAGAGCTTTCCCCCTCCGCCAATGCCCCGAGTTGAGTGCGCTGCAGGGCTGGGATCTTCTCTCCCCTGCAAACGCGCCTGTCCCTGGCTCGGCTGGCCCCGAGCACACCCGCCGGCTGCTGCTTTGCGCTCTTTTCGCAGGGCTGGACGAGCCCCCAGTATCTACACACGCCCACGCCGGCTCCGTGCAAGGAACGGGCTGCAGCCATGAGCCCGCACCAGGACCGGCTCTGTGTGTGTGTGTGTGGGGGGGTCCCTCCCCTTTCCAGAAACCGGCCGCCGCTGTTGGAAAGCGGGAACATTTACAGGAAAGCCTGGCCCGGGGCGAGCGGGGTTTCTCACAGTCCCTGGGGGCCGGTGCTGAGTGGGAATTTCCAGTCCCTTCTCCTGGATCTCGCTGGAATCGGTGCTTCTCCTCCGGGGGGGGGGGGGGCGACACCCCACGTGGTCCCCAAATACCCTCTCCGCCCCCCCCAGCGCAAACTCCCAGCTGCCGCCGGCTGGGACCGGCCCGCTCCCCGGGGACACTCACCATTTATCGCTCGCGGTGCCGATCCCCCCAGCTGCAAGTGGCCGCGGAGGGAGGCGCGGCGCCCGGCTGCATGGTCCCTCCGCGCTCCAGGATGCCCGGCGCAGGGGACCCGTCTCAACCGGCGCCCCGGCCGCTCCCGCTCCTGCGCTGGGCTCCCCTGCTCCGCCTGGGTCCCCGCATTTGAACTTGGCTCCAGGATCTAATAGCAGGAGTGGGAGGGGATAAAGCGCTCGCGGCTCTAGTCCCACCCCCAGATCCTGCCTGACGGGGTTATCCCCGCCGGAGACCTGCACCTGCCCTCCCCGAGCTGGAGGAAGGGAAAAGGGGGCGGGAGCGAAGCAGCCTCTTAAGGCCTTGGGAGGGGGGTAGGATGATGGCAGATTATAACTTGTTAATAGAGGAGATGGAGAAGAAAGTCCATCTCTATACCAGCATTAAACATTAAGCTGGTAAAGGGGAGGGATAGCTCAGTGGTTTGAGCATTGGCCTGCTCAACCCAGGGTTTTGAGTTCAATCCTCGAGGAGGCCACTTAGGGATCTGGGGCAAAAACTGGTCCTGCTAGTGAAGGCAGGGGGCTGGACTCAATGAACTTTCAAGGTCCCTTCCAGTTCTAGGAGATTGGTATATCTCCAATTATTACCTCTGCCTGGGAGTGGAGGGTCAGGTCTGATTGCTCTGTTCTACAACGCAAACTGCTGGGAGTCACGTCCCATTGGGCAGAGGGTGGGATTGTTGGGGTGCTCATGAAGCACCTGTCTGAAGAAGGTGCTTTTTGACCTGTCTATGGAGCAACAAGGGCAAGTCCCTTCCGGGTTTCAACTGAGATTTCAAACCCTGAGTGTGAACTCTTTGGGGCAGGGACCTTGTTCCATGTATGCACATTGCCCAGTCCAGCACAGGGCTACCATGCTACAGGTAATAACCATCTCCCTTCCTAAATGTTTCAAACACCACAACCACCTCCAGAAAGTCTCCTGAAAACCAGTCTCAAACTGAAGCACACGGTGCCTGCTCCATCAGGCATGCACCGGCTAGGTAAGGCTTCCAAAACACTATGGAGGTACTACTGCTGAAGACAGCCATGCCTAGGCCAAGCTGCCAGAGGTTTGGAGATGCTGAAACAAAAGCAAGAGGAAACACTTGGGAGTTCTGCTTTGGAAATAAGGCATTGGCTCCATCCTTCCTCTCACACAACCACCTTTTGGGGCTGAGAATTATTGCTGTGGAGCTAATGCTGTGACCCCAGATGTGGCAAGCCAGACCTTTCGCTTTCAGTTTCTACTAGCAACGTTTTAATCATTAGCAATTTCTGAAAGTGGATCGAAAATAGAATTAACCTACTTTAGTGCTCATAACTGCACTTTGTACTATAAAATCATGTTGCTAGACATCAATTTATAGAACTTAGTGTGAATAGCCAGTGTGAAATGGTTAAGACACTTGAGCACTATATACACACACAAATAAAGAGAGGTTATAAAGGTACCTTTGGTGGCCTCAGATGAATGAGCTCAGAATCTTATTTGGAGTGTGATGTCAGCTAAACCTAATTTAAATTCTTTTCACCATGATTTTTACAGAACAAATTCTAATCTAAAGATTTCACAGCAACCAAAAGCATGCGAGGCATCTAGGTATTAATAAGAGACAGCCCATGCCCCAAGTTTACAATCTAAGTTCATACATGATGTAACAAACATTAATGGAACAACAAAAAAGGAATGGGTTAACAGCAATAAAGAGTTACTTGACAAAAGAGAGGGCACAGAACCGTGAAGCAAAAATGTGTGGCTTTTAGTAGGGTACCTGAATAACCCAACTCAATTCTTATAGACATCTTGGCAGAACTGAGCCTTCCAGAGGGATCTGAGAGGGGAATAGTCTGCTGGATCATTGGTTGAAGCAGGAGGAACTATGTATACTCAAGGACACCCCACTGAAGGCTGGATCCAGACATGTTTATTGTGCTCTATGTGCATATAAATAAAATTTACAGGTTCAAAAATCCATTTTCAAAATGTTAAAGACATCTAAAAACATTAAGCTGGTAAAGGGAAGAGTCCATTAAAAAAAAAGCATAAAAAATTATGAGATTTTGAAAGATAAAGTGAAAGGTAGAAACACTGGGTGGCAAGAGGAATTTCATGCTCTAAAGGAAACAAATACACTTGCTGGTACATAGCCCTCACATCCTGATGCTTTCAATACCCCATTCTGTGCCTCAGCGCTGGCAGAGAGTACATTTACCCTGAAGGTGAATTTTTGCATTAGTATGTTGCTACATTTTATGCTCTTTAAATAAAGTTCACTCCAATCTCACACAAGCCTGAATGAATGGACTTTGTGTTGGGAACAAAGCAAGTGCAGACGAGGATGGAATTCAGCCCTCAACCAAGGGGCAGCATCCCAACCCTCCAAACCCCTCTCCTCTATTTTGGATTTTCCCAGGCATTGGAGCCCTTCCCCAGCCCATTCCAAAGCAGAGTGTAAAAACCCCACTGCGTTCCATCCAACACAGCCTCACTGCAGGACTTAAGAGCCATAGAGGGCTTTACAGGCCCTCTGAACCTGGGTGACCATGAAGCCCAAGTTTGCTGCCCTGAGTACTATTGTATGTAGATTGTCTAGCACATTTCCAGTACTGTGGCACTTCCCAACCAAGAGGAACAGTTCCCTCTCCAAAGATCTTACAATCTAAAGAGAGAAAGGACAGATGAAAAGACAGGGAAGGGACATCACCTGTAAGCAGGGGACAGGTCAGGATAGGCCCCATAGGTACTCAATACAGTATGTAAAGGCCATTTGTTAATCTATGCAGTAGCCATATTGGTCCCAGGATATGAGAGACACACGGTGGGTGAGGTAGTATCTTTTATTGCACCAACTTCTGCTGCTTTAAGCTTGTCTCTCTCATCAACAGAAGTTGGTCCAATAAAAGATCTCACCCACCTTGTCTAATTTGTTAACATATTTTTTTCAAGCTGACCTCATGCAGAACCATTATTAGTTTGACCCAACTTTGGGAATCCTAGTTAAACTATCCCCTTATCTATAACCTCCCCACCCCAACAAACTAAAACCCCTGTCCCCTCTCAGTACGGTTAACCCAGACTCAACCCCTGCATTCCCCATGCAGAGAATCTTCATTCTCCCTCTGCATCAGTCCCCATTCTCCAGCGACGGAAAGAAAGTCACTGTTAGTGGTGGAGAATCTCTTGGGATGGGGAGGTCTTCCCTCTCCATGCTGCTTGCCCTAACAGCTGCAAGCCTGAGCCTTTGAAAGCTTACAAGCCCCCAGCACACTAGTGAGGTATACTTTTCTTAATGAAGGTGCAATTGCACATATTCTCACCAGCTACCTGAGAGAGAACACCTGGCTTCATTTTGCATATATAAATCAGGAAGAAAAATTTTCATCACAAGTTGCCACTCCTTAAACAATATGGCACTTAAAGCAAAAGAATATGAGAAAGCTTGGCAAACAGATACATTCCTCACACGGGCATCTTTGTAAGGAGTAGCTGGCCCTTCATAGGGTACCCACCCACTAGTCAGATCCAACCACCCTTTGACATGCAACAGTCACTGCAATGGAGGAGATGGTGGTCAAATAGAATTCAATGTGAAACACAAGACAGTTGTATTTTATAGCATCCCATTACATCTGTACAGTTTTCCAGGCAAGTGACAGGTTTTCTTCAAACATTCTATGATGATACATACTTAAAAAAAAAATCACTATATCCTAATATACAAATGCTATTAAATGAAGTTGGAGACATTTGTATCTTTCAGTTGGTGAAGAATAAAATAGATACAATCTCTCTGGAGGACATTTCTTTTCACTCAAAGGAGGATCAAGAGAATGAAAGTCACCCCTTTGGGTCAAAAAATGGCGCTGCTCATAGCTTTAGACAACTTTACTCATGAACCTAAGACAACTTACAGGGGCTACAGACACAGAGATGTGCTCCAAAATCATCCCAGCAACAAGCTAGTTTCTCCATCTGAGTTTGGAGAAGTTTTTCATATCCATCCATCCTGGAGATCAGCTTCAGTTGTTAAAGCACATGGCGTCTTAATGGTTCTAAGAATAAGGATTTTTCCTTTAAAGAGCCTCGAGTTATTTTTACCATGTTGTTTTAACACTACTGCTGTAGTGTTAAAATGAAATTATTCTATTAAAATAATATGCTTATATTATACATTTAAAAATTAGAGAAAATATCACTAAAAATAGGTTCTGGTTATTGGACTTCACAAAATGCTCAATTAAGAATAGTTTTCCACAAAAATCTGACCATGATTCTATCCCAAAAGTTGAGGAGGCAGTTCCAGTCTGGCTTTGTCACACCAAACATACAGTTTTGCCTTCCATTTCTGCCACCACGCCCTTCCTTCCACCCCAACATTCCAGGCATGTCTTTCAGCGATAATTGTTCTTTGGTTCCTCGTTCTTTAAGCCTCTGCATACTTAAATATCAAGGAGACAGCTTTGTTGACAAAGAGTCATCATTAAAAGGGCCAAACACCAAGAAACCGAAGGCCTGGTTGACAGGATGAGAACTCGTGCCAGGGAAGACACCAGAGAAGCTGCAAGTCATCAGAAAGCGATCAAATAATAATTAAGGTTTGAATTTACAAAATAGGTTCAGACATCCAAATGAGAAGGCCCATCAAACCTACACAAAATGACTCAGCACCAACACCTGCCAGCAATGTTCACAGAAGACATTACAACACAAACACATCTGATTATGCCACACCAAAGACTGCAATGTGCAGTCTCAAGCACTACTGCAGGAGTGGAAGGGACTGTCTCCTCATCATCATATTTTTTTTTGGAAAACCAGTGGTCCTCATTTGTTCCACCAACTTCCTTTGTTTGCTCTAAGCGATTGAATCGCTGGCAGGGTTGAGGGTGTTGGAAACATGTATAGCAAAGGGGCCGTGTCCTGCAGGGGTGATTGATGCAGCTGAACACAGCATACTCTAGAAGGCATTTTTAATTTTGGCTGCCACAACTACTAGGATCTCTCCAATTTTTTTCTGCCAGTTCTCTATGTCCTTGGACACTTCACACCACAACTCTCCATGGCGGGGCTCAGCATTCTCACAGCGCTTCTTCACCTCTTCCTGCTGCTCCTACAGAGCAAGAAAAAACAACAGGTTGGGACTAGGAATGTTAGGATGTCAGGATGTTAGGAATCATTAACAGGACGTTAGGAATCATTAAAAAGGGGATAGAAAATAAGACAGAATATATTATTGCCCTTATATAAATCCATGGTACGCCCACATCTCGAATACTGTGTACAGATGTGGTCTCCTCACCTCAAAAAAGATATTCTAGCACTAGAAAAGGTTCAGAAAAGGGCAACTAAAATGATTAGGGGTTTGGAGAGGGTCCCATACAAGGAAAGATTAAAGAGGCTAGGACTCTTCAGCTTGGAAAAGAGAAGACTAAGGGGGGATATGATAGAGGAATATAAAATCATGAGTGATGTGGAGAAAGTGGATAAGGAAAAGTTATTTACTTATTCCCATAATACAAGAACTAGGGGTCACCAAATGAAATTAATAGGCAGCAGGTTTAAAACAAATAAAAGGAAGTTCTTCTTCACGCAGTGCACAGTCAACTTGTGGAACTCCTTACCTGAGGAGGTTGTGACAGCTAGGACTATAACAATGTTTAAAAGGGGACTGGATAAATTCATGGTGGCTAAGTCCATAAATGGCTATTAGCTAGGATGGGTAAGAATGGTGTCCCTAGCCTCTGTTTGTCAGAGGATGGAGATGGATGGCAGGAGAGAGATCACTTGATCATTGCCTGTTAGGTTCACTCCCTCTGGGGCACCTGGCATTGGCCACTGTCGGTAGACAGATACTGGGCTAGAAGGACCTTTGGTCTGACCCGGTACGGCCATTCTTATGTTCTTATGACTATCTTAATCCCACAATTCTTTCCCCTAGCTGAGTAAGACGGTCTTCAGATTCTACCATTCCTTCTAATGCATTGGTACATAGTGCTGAAAGTTAAGCGCTTATACAGACCATTAAAAAAAAAAAGAAAAAGAGGTGGAAATCAGGGTTAGGAATAAATGAAGGTTAAAGCTTGGCAGCAATGGCAACTGTTCTGCTTTGCAAAGCAGCCCAATGGGCTGCCAAATTATGTTTGGTTTTCCACCATCTACCTTTCCCCACATTCTTTACATAGTTGCTCTTCAACAGAATCTAAGATTTGTTTTGAGAGAACACAGAAAAACGGACATTTTGCAGTTATGAATCTAATATGGTGCTCTATAGCCTAGTCTTAGTACATTCTAGGCTGCCAGACAATTAAACTGTTTCCCTAGTCACAGTTCAGGCAGAATCAAGGCAACTGTGGTGGAGGCCTTCCTTGTGTTGCCTAGACACATCAAGCATATCGAGGGGGACTCATCTCACTGCAGCTAAGAAGTCTCACATCAGCTCAGTACCAGGCTTCTCATGAGCATTACATAGGAACTGCCACACTGGATTAGAACAATGGTCCATCAGATCTGGTATGCTATTTCCAACTGCAACCCAGATAGATATTTCAGGGAATGGGATAAAAACTCTCATAAGGGGCAATTATCCAGCAACACCTACAGGGAAACTTCTTACTAACTCCAAGCAGTTAGCGGATGGCTTACGCCTTGAAGAATGAAGGTTGATCTCATACATTTTTGTATCAGCTAATGTAACTGTGGATGGCAAAGACAGGCTGCCAACTGTCGAGTTCTTTGTGGTGGTGGTTTTTGTGAGATTCACTCCTGGTGGACTGAGTGGAAATACCATCTTTGGAGGACCACACAGAAAAGTTAGTGTGCTTGGGGTCAGTGCTCAACAGTGCACATTTTATTGTATCTATTATTGGGGTAGCAGTTTCTAATTTTAAAAATCCATATTATTTTTCCATGTTGTGATATCTAGTGGAATTGATTAAGGAACACCAGAGCGCGCATGTACAGAAAAGTGCACATTCTGCCTAAATGTACCAGAGCTGTGGCAAGCGTCACATGCACTGCTAACTGATCCTGAAGAGTCCCCCATCCTCCGCTTCAAAAACGGAAACTACACACTTCAGTTTAAGAATAGAAGTGCAATGGCAGTGGGCATTCAATATGGCATTTGGCTTGACAATTACCATTTCCTGCAGAACCACAGAGAGAACACAGATGGGGTACACTAGACTGACGGCTGCTCTGATCTATAATCAAACACTAGGATTGCACACAATTGTTTCCCAGCCACGTAAAGCTGTCTGCTAAGATACAGAACCTTTTTTGTTTAGAGCTTTGAGACAGCTGCTCTGAAAGGTTCTGGATTCAGAAAATGATCAAGTCATTTGTAGGTTTACATTTTCCTTTCGTAAAGGCAATCAGCTGGCAATTTCTGAAGCTGAAATCTAAAAGGTAATTCCATCTATTAACAATGCTGCTTTTAAAACACCATGTTTTAAGTCACACTGCTCATAATTATCTAGTTAGCAAAAGCAGTCTCAGCCTCCCACTCCTCAGGCCGAGTGTACTGCAGAGGCAACATACTCTCTGCTAGGAACAGGGTGCTCTTAACGGCTGAGCAGTGATTTCTGTTGCTGATTAACAAATGGTGATGATGGGCTTCAAAAACAGTCCTGTTAAGCCAGCGGAAGGTGGGGTGGGGACGCCGAACCACTCCCCAGGAGGTCACGGCTTCTATCTATAGAGAGACACACACTCTCCTACCTCAGTGCCGTGCTGGAGCTCGAATTTGTAGAAGAAAGCCCAGGCATCCCCCAGGTCTGAATCTATCTTCACTGTTCGATGGAACCATTCTCGGGCCTTGGTTATTTTACGCTCGCTCCAGAACAACCTGTTGTGGGAAGGAAAGGGAGAAAAGCAGAAGTGAGCAGTTGGCAGATCACTCTCTACTTGCAGAGACAACAGGTCACCTGACACTGCTTGAAAAGTTCAGCTCTTGGCTCTCCCGGCACTGAGGGGGCAGCTTTGCGAGAGATCTTTCTGCCTGGGAAGGTGGAAGAGGGACTGCAGAAGTAAATGAAACATCCACTGCTTCCTTGCCGATTGCTGACTGAGCCTAAAAGGCTAAATTAGGAAGGGAGCAGGGGGGAGAGTCAGATGTTCTGAAGAAAGGATGTTATTACACCTCTACCCCGATATAACGCGACCCAATATAACACGAATTCAGATAGAACGTGGTAAAGCAGCGCTCCGGGAGGGCGGGGCTGCGCACTCCAGTGGATCAAAGCAAGTTCGATATAACATGGTCTCACCTATAACGTGGTAAGATTTTTTGGCTCCCGAGGACAGCGTTATATCGGGGTACAGGTGTACTTCTTGAAACCCAGACAGAATCTCCCCCCCTCATTTGCTTACTGTCAGTCAACCATGCTGCACCAAATTCATAAAATGAGAGGATCATGCAGGCAATCTTATGTCCCACCCCCATGTTCTTAATGTTTTAAGATGATCTTGTAGCTATCTAACAAGCTATGTACAATCTTTAGATATTTGGAGCTTAAGTCCTGTACCTATAGAAATGTGTCCAGATTTACAAAGGCCAAGATCTGAAGCAGATCCCATCGTACTGTGCAGCAGAGCCATCAGTACAAGTGCACATATACAGTGAAATACTAAAACTTACTGAAACAGATGTACATTGAAAATCTGTTTCAATGCAAAAGGGTAGGAGTGGGATTTAGATGTATAAACCCCAACTTTTGCACTCACATTGCCTGTCGCCATTTCTAAAATTTGATCATGAATTTCAAAACTTCGCCCCCCAAGAACTAATCAACTGTGTCAATATTTTATGGGTTTGGTTTCTGTACATCAAATAGAGTTCAATTAAAACTAGCGAGGTCTTTATGAATAGGAGGCTGTGTGATTGGCTAAGCTGTTAAGTTGTATAATTTTATGGTTTGATAACATGATTGTTTTTTAAGCCTTATGATACTCTTGATTGTTCGGTGTTAGATAAACTGTGATTTAAAGAGCAGGAACACTGATAGGAAACAGACAAAACACCTGCAAAGTAACAATTTGCAGTAACATTTCCTTTTAACAAAAGCTCTTCACAATCATGTTACAGCCCAAGGTATCAGAGACACATACAGAAGACTCATTATGGGAGGCGGAAGCAACTTGTGCTGGGTTTAGTTTAGCTACTAAATAGTCTGAGCCTGTACCAGAAGGGGCCTGGAACCAGTTTCCCTAAAGCGAAAGTTAAAATTCTTTTCCTTTGCTGACAAAACTGAAGAAGTCAGCTGTCATTGTCTGGCAGACCCTAGTGCCATAGTAACTGGAGAGAATCCTGTATGATTTGCTTTGGCTTACAAGAAAAGTTGTGTAAGATTTGGGCACTGTTTTACACACTTCCTCTATTAAACTCTTCTGGTATTTACAAAAGAAAAACAGCTGGTTCCAATCACTATTGCACTAAAGTCAGCCCTGCACTTGAATGGAGGCCCTTAACATAAAAGAACAGGAAAAAAGCCATGAAGCACAGTGGATTAAAGTACTCGCCCTTCAACATTAGATAACTCAAAATTTGGTCTAGGCAACAAGAGAAAATGACATTTTAGTCTTGTTTCAATTCCTAAATGGACATTTGCCTGCTTCACAGAAGCAAATTCAGCACGACCAGCAACTTATACTCAGGAAATGCCCAAAATGAAACAGCCTGGGATGATGGAAGCAGCAGAACTGGAAAAGCAGAGTATGCCGGGTCAAGATTATGGGCCACTGGCAGAATTTGGGGACTAAGAGGGAAGAGACAGAGAGTTTAAATAGCACCTGTCCACATTAAACTGGCACAGCGGCCAGCACAAGCAGCCCCACGCTTCCATGGGCATGAACAACATATCCCCAAAAGGAAAAGCAATTATAGCTTGACTTCAAGTCTTTGTCAAAGTTATGTACCAAGGGATCCCATGCTAGTGAACAGATCTCAGCATGAATCCACAGTGTTCCCCACTGCACTCCTACACTTCCCAGCTGACATTAGTACTCTGAGAAAAGGCAGACAGCTTGTGTTCAATCAAGAGAAAGAAGCTGATTTGCACTGATGCTCAGAGGCTATACAGCTGCATCAGTTGTTCCTGGATTTGAGGCATATCAATACTGTATTGAAGCAAGACCACGTGATACTGATCTGCAGCAGTGTTTTCATGGTGTATTGACCTTAACTTTTGTCCAGAGACAAAATGTCTACCTTTACTTCATTAAAAATAGGAATAGCTACTCACTTGGCTACAGCCAACAGGACGTGAGGGTCGTGCTCACACTTCTTCAGGGCGTCCACACTTTTGGTCTTTCGCTGTGGTCTTGCCTCAAGGAAAATTGCTTCTGACCATAGGATTCCTAAAAATCAAATAGGAAGATTCCAATTTTTGTTAAGTCAGAGATTAAAAGGCCACATTACCAAGAATAAATGAGCATGGTAGGTGCTTAAATCCAGAATGGAATGTGTCATTACTGCCTCAGATGTTCTGGCCAGAAGGGACCATCATGATGATCTAGTCTGACCTCCTGCATGCCACAGAACCTCACCCACCCACTCCTGTAGTAGGACCATATCCTCTGGCTGTCCGAAGTCCTCAAATCTTGATTTAAAGACTTCAAGCTACAGAGAATCCACCACTTATTTCAAAACAGGCCAGTGACCCATGCCTCACTCTGAAGAGGAAGGCAAACTCCCTCAGAGTCTATGCCAATCTGACCTGGGGAAAAATTCTTCCCTGACCCCACATATGGCAATCAATGAAACGCTGAGCATGTGGGCAAGAACCACCAGCCAGACACCTGGGCAAGAATTCTTTCTAGCTCAGAGCCCTCCCCCTCTAGTGTCCCATCTTTGGCCAGTAGAGATATTTGCTAATAGTAGTCATGGATGGGCCACAGGCCATTGCAGGCAATCATACCATCCCCTCCATAAACTTAGCAAGTTCAGTCTTAAAATAAGTTAGGTTTTTTGCCCCCACTATTACCCATGGAAGGCTGTTCCAGAACTTCACTCTTCCGATGGTTAGAAACCTTCATCTAATTTCAAGCCTAAACTTACTGATGGCCAGTTTATATTCATTTGTTCTAGTGCCAATGTTGGCCCTTAAATAATTCCTCTCCTTTCCTGGTGTTTATCCCTCAGATGTATTTATAGAGATCAATCATATCTCCTCCTCTACTTCGTTTTGTTAGGATAAACAAGCCAAGCTCCTTAAGTCTCCTCTTGTAAAATAGGTTATTCATTCCTCTGATCATTTTAGTAGCCCTTCTCTGCACCTGTTTCAGTTTAAATTAGTCTTTCTTAAAGATGGGAGACCAGAACTGCACACAGTAGTCCAGAAGAGATCTCACCAGTGCCTTGTACAATGGTAATAACGCTTCCCTATCTCTATTGGAAATACCTTGCCGGATGCATCCTAGGATTGCATTAGCCTCTTTCACAGTCGCATAATATTGGTGCTTCATAATCATCCTGTGATGGACCAACCTAATGCTCAAATACCTCTCACCAAAACTCACTAACTTTGTACTGAATGCTTCTTTGTTTTGTGCTCTGCAGTATCAGCTGCTATTTCCTGAATACTGAAACTCCAGCTATGAGGCGCTTCTACAATACACACTCTTAACTTCCCTTTTTTTTTTTTTTGGTACTTCATACACTAGGTATGTGCCGACCCAAAGACAATGGGAACAGTGCAATATAGAACTATCCTCAAACCTCTTCTGGAGACTCTGCATCATGCAACACAAATGACTGGTGTTATGTGGTGGCTATCTATGGATGCATCTGTAAGCAATGTTTGAACACTGTTATCCCACAAGTGCAGGTAAATGTTTTAATTGTACAGACAAATATCACACATTGCCTACATACTAATTCAGTTAATTCTTGAGTGCCACAAGGTGGGATACACTCATCAACTCTCCAGTGGTTAACATGAAGGGATAAACGGTCTGGGGAAACTTTCCACAGTTCTCTTCATGCACCCAGTATATTTCCCAAGAACACTGCCAACAAATTATTAGAAGCAAAGCTAAAATGCCTTGAAAATATATACATGTCTAGTAGTCTGCTACGAAGGGGGCACTTAGCATGAAAATAATAGACCACCCAAGGTCATTATTGACAGATTGGCAGTAGCCAAACTTGAGCCTGGTCTATACTACAAAGTTTTACCAGCGTAGTTGTTGGCTAGGAGTCCGGGGGAGGGCGGAAATCACACCCGATAGCCAACATAGTTATGCCACCAAAACCCTGGTGTAGATCCAACTATGCTGACAAAAGAAAGAGATGGTGCAGCTATGCCTGCAGAAGAACTTCTGCCAGCTTATACTGCATCTGCACTAGAGGGCTCTGCCAGCATAGCTACACTATAGCTAGACAAGCCCACAGAGAACGACCAGGACCAAGAAGGTAACCAAATCTCTCAGATAGCCAGGAGTGAAATTGTTCAGTATGTAATTTTAATTGTACAGGACACACTACATCTAGCTCTTCAAAGCGAACACGGCAGGAAACTACTCTCATGAGGAAAAACATTAAGAAGCTGTAAAACGAACCACCTGGAAGCAGTTGGAAGAGTCTGATAAGGAACGCTGAAGTCCTCCCAATGATCCTTACTGTACCCCGCTGCCAAACAGGCCAGCCACAGGAGGCCCAGAAAAACTGCTCTAAATGCCCACAGAAGTTTAAGGTTACACATCCCCAGATAATTTTTCTTTCATTGCCAAAAAGCTGAAAAGGAAATGTCATGCTCCTTTGAGCAGATCTGCTGCTTCACTTGCCAGCCAGCCACACCTGTGGAACACTCTAGAGCTGTGGAAATCTTTAGAAGTCTTACATGTGCCAGGATTCCATCGGGGGGGGTCAAAGCAATAGCTTCCTGTAAGTGGCAGCCACGTATGCCCCATAGGTAAGGCTAGGATTCTGTCATGGATAATTTTAGTAAAAGTCAGGGACAGGTCACGGACAAACAAACAAACAATTCATGGAAGCCGTGACCTGTCTCTGACTTTTACTCAAAACATCCCTGACAAAATGGGGAGGGAGGAGGGTCCAGCCCCCTGCCTGGGAGCTGCAGGGGGCCCCGTCAGCAGTAGTGCCTGGGGAGCTGTGGGGTCGCCACGGTGGCTGGGAGCTGTGGGGGGTCCCACTGCTGACCGCAGAGGCTGGGCTGCTGTGGCAGGTTCCCTGCTTCTGGCAGCGGTTAATCAGCTGCAGGGCCCCCAATGTCAGAGGTGTCTGGAAGTCAGAGATTCCGTGACTTCCGCGATCTCCGTGACATAATCGTAGCCTTAACCATAGGGGTGTATGTGTGTGTGTGTACGTATACACACACGTGCACACACACACACACACACACTCTCTCTCTCTCTGTTCTGATTTCACAGATAGTTTAGAGCAATAATTTTCCCTTTGTGTCTTTCAAGACTTCTCCTTATTTGCAGGGTATATTTGTACCAGTGTAGGAAAGGCCATGACCTGACCTGAGCATGTGTTTTATAACTATTGTGGTATTCCACACTAGGGGGAAAAAAATAAAAATCTTTTCTCTCTCAATATTATTTAGCTATGTAGTTGCTACAGGGCTGTTATACAATTGTGACTAGGAAGGGAACTCAGCAATCATGAATGGCAGGGAAGGAGGTTCTGGACGAAATACTTATTTGTGGCTCATGCTACAAAAAAGTTTAGAAACCCCTGACCTAGTGGGAGGGTGAGAGCCGGAACACCTGCATTCTAGTCCTGGCTCCAACACAGATCTGCTGTGTTATCCTGGGCAAGTCACTTGCACACAATCAGTTTTCCCCATCTGTAAAATAGGGATAATATTTACCTATCCCATGGAAGTGTTGTCAAGGTGCCGACAAGCTCCGACATAAGGAATTCTTAAGAGTGCACATCTAGTCATGGAAGATGCAAACAAGTCTCCTAATTCTTCCACTAAATCATACCTTGCTGAACAGTTCTATTTCACAAATGATCTCTGTTAACCCAGAGTACTTTCATTCAACCCCAGAACCCATCACCTCTTTTAAATAGAAGCCATCAGTTTAGTTCTCAGAGAAAAAAAAAAAGTCACCCATGTCCCGAATACTCTCTCAGGAAACCAGGAACCACATACTAGGCACAGGCCTGATAACACAATCCAAGCAACACTGCAGGAAAACTGAACCACCTGTGAACAATCCATGCCCTTCTCTTCAAGCAAGAGACAAGAGCATCTGGGACCTCTAACAGATCAGCAACACTTCTTTTGCATAAAGAAATTACCACCTCCTAGACCAGTGGTTCTCAAACTTCTGTACCGGTGACCCCTTTCACATAGCAAGCCTCTAAGTGCGACCCCCACCTTATAAATTAAAAACACTTTAAAATATATTTAACACCATTATAAATGCTGGAGGCAAAGCGGGGTTTGGGGTGGAGGCTGACAGTTCGCGACCCCCCATGTAATAACCTCCCGACCCCCAGTTTGAGAACCACTGTCCTAGAGCATATCATAATCTAACCAGTACATAAGATGACGTGGCTAGCAGAAACATCTTAGAGAGATGAGGAACCCTCTTATCCACCAAGCAAAAATAACTGCATTTCAGAAAAATCAGCTACTCCTTACCCGAGTTGGGACATTCCTGCAATGCCTTGGCCATCAGCGTATTAGCAATGTTTTTTAGTCCAGCTCTGTATTCTAATCGCACAGACTCTAACCTGGTGTGGAAAAGACACCATTGTCAACATCTCGATTCAGTAACCAAGAAAGCAAGAAACCTGTGAGATGTTTCATTTGAAGGACATGGGACTTGTTAAGAACACATCTACCAGTGCTCTCTGCACAGCTTCCAGGAGACTAATTTTGCTTACTCTCGTAAGCTCATTGGGCTAAATGTGTTCAGCAGGAAATCATGGAAGAATCAATGGCTATTATAATTTTTCCATCCCATGGGTTAAAAGACAATTGTGACCTTTATTTTGTAACAGTCATCTTAGATAAAAGCATTTAGAGGAGACTGAATTAACACGGAAATGGAAAGACCTGGTTTCAGAAAGGTAGTTTAGATTAATCTGCAGTTTCCATTACAAGAAAACAGTTGGCAACCAACTGCATTCCCAAAACAAGTAACATGATGGAAGCTGTGTCCTAGAAGAGCTCCCCCAGGGGACTGCAGGTATTCCGAAGGGAATTGTTGTCCCCAAAGCGTGAAATACCCAGGATTTTCCTTCTGGCTATATGCGACGATGGAGAATCCATGCTCGAATGGCAGGAGGTATGGGAAGGGTGCAAGGTGGTTAGCATGAAGAATACATTGCCCTTATTGTTCATGTGCACTCAGGTCAGCTCTACACTACTCACCAGAGGTCTGGATTCTTTGGATTCTTCAAGCGAGACTTCTCCAAGATGGCTCTTGCTCTGGTCAGTTGCCCAACTTTTTCCTCCAGCCTGGACAGCAAGAGCCACAGGGGTGTGGAATGGGGGCACTTCTTCAACTGTTAAAAAGAAAGCAAACAAGACAGGGTTTAGGGCATCAGGGAGAGATGACGACAGGGAGTTTATAGTATTGACTGCTTTTTATACCAAAGCTGCAGAGCAACTTCCAGAGAAGCGAATCCCCAATGAAACTATCTCTGTGGAGTGTGTGGAGAAGGGGGAAATGGGAGTCACTGACATCACTTGGTATTTTTTACACCCTTTTTGGTGAGTTTTGTGATAGGAATCCCTGCGAAAAATAGTTTTGTCTCATCTCCTGAAGTTCCAGGGAAAAAAAGCGCAATGCGCTGTGTATTACTGAGCCCCCTCAGTGTTATGAGGACACACACCTTGACTAATGGGTGTATTTAAAATCTGTGCTGCCTTGAGATGGAACATAAAGCGCTGCACCAGCAGAGGAGAACATGGTATCCAAATTTAGGTTTCCTTTGACATTAAGGGACTTTAGGCCACTTTTAGCCTCCAATTACTAACATGTCTCCATGTCAGTTTCATGGCTAATTTTAAGAACATTCACTCTCTTATTCCACATCACTCCCAAGACATGCCCCAAATATATTTGAAGTATATGGCAGCATGCACCTTTTTGGTGGCTAATCTATCTCTTTGGACTACATAAGCTCTCTCCTTGCACTCTGTTCCCCGTAAAACCTACCAATGGGCACTTTTTCTTCTTTGGTAGCCATTAGAATATTAAATAGAAAAAGTAAATATTTTAAAGGGGGGCTTGAATTCCTCCCCCCGCCCCCAATCAAGACGAGCATATGGCCAGTTTCCTCTTAACATTGTCAATACAACCGAAAGAATAGGTAACTCGGTTATAGCATAACCACAGTCAATCTACTTGGATGTGTGGTTTGATGTTTATACTACAGAACATGAATGTGTGACAAAGAAGAGATTAGCCTCTCATTTTACACAGACAAATCTGAATGCACCAAATATATGTAACTTGGAATGATCTTGGAACGAATGTTACTCTAGTGGAGGATAAATTCTATCCAGAGACTCTGGTTTAGATGTTCATCCTTTGTTCATCCTCATCACCTAGCCATTCCTATGTGATCATTCTACCCTTTAAGCAAGATGTCAGCATCCAGCCTACCACTCTGCAGGGACAGATTCCTACAAGTTATGGCTTTTGCTTTGAGGAAGACAGTTAATACATGATTTCCCCATATTGGAGGCATGAAGCAGAGATGGAATCATTCCATCCTTACCCCCTGATTATAGGCTTCCCGAGCTTTTTCTATTAGTTCATCTTGCTCCTCGATCTGCCCTTTCATCATCCACAGCTTGGGGAAGTCTTCATAGTGCTTCAGGGCTTCCTCACAGAGCTCCTGGGCAGCAGCAATGTTCCCGAGCACCCATTCCAATTTCACAGATTTCATAAAGACCTAAGACCAGACAAGAAAGTGCTTTATCATTAGCAGTTACTGATCCAGTGACACATCAATGCAGTGGATTCCTTGTTCCACAAACATACAGCTATTACATGTGCAGACTAGGAACAGATTTCTGAAAACATGACAATTGAGGCTAAAAAAATTCTGGGAGTCAGCAACAGCTAGAGATCAACACAAAAGTTATGCAGGAGTTGGAACAACATGATCAAACTTAACCCTTGCCCCAACTATAAGCAGAGTGCAGATAGTGATATTAAAGAAGTATTCCAGGCAAAAATATTTAGGCAGTAGAAGAGCACATGAACATGAATTTGCTCACTGGCTTTCCTACCACACCCCCCTTTCCTTTTTCAGGTCTCTACCACACTTGTCAATGTGGCTCCCAGGACTTCTTTCCCTCCTTCCCCACACTCCAAAGCTCTGAACTAGAAGGCTAAGGACTGCCAGATACTGCTTTCAATTCTTTCCTTTACCATTTAGAAGGGCCATTATTGAGAGATAATGTGCTTCTTGCTGGTCCAGATTGTGACAGACTAAAACCAAAAATCAAATACAGATTGCAAGATACTTAGATACTATTAGCTTCCCACATCTTTGAACACCCCCAATAGCCCATTCAAGGAGCAACAGCATCGAATCTGACATACGAAAGTTTCACAACCCTGACTGCCAGGTAGAGAGGAATGTTTAAAAAATTTACCTCGTATCCATGATCTTTTAAATTAAGTTTTGCTTTATTTTCCCCATTACGTCGACTAGATCTATTTTGTTTGAGGGGTGGGATGGGAGGGTGTTTTAAAATGGCCCAGTTGAAAATTGGCAAAATAACTTTTGACTACAAATAATATTGCTAGCTACATCCTACGTATTGACATACCAATGTAGTTTTATATCACAAACAAGAAGAGTCTGACCTTTGAGATAACATGCCTGTACTAGGAACGCAAAAAATAATGCATTAGAAAGTCTTCCCTACAAATAGGATAGTTTCATTTTTAAAAGCGAGAAATTAAATGCAAGACATGCTTTATGTAACATGACTATTACATAAACTGTCAGCTGTAACTGGGAATTTCTTGGCTTTTTCCATCTGTGTAACAATCTAAAGTTTTATTTGATCCTAGTCTTTTTTCTCCATAATACATTTACTTCATGTTGCAATGCGCTGGGGAAGCACTTTAACAAATCAGCCATGACCCTGCAAAAGACAAATAGCAGGATGCCATCTGGAAAGTCTCTGGGGCCATGAAAGTGAAGGAACTCCCTCTTCTTCCCTCCCCTCTCCCCCACACCAAAAGACGACTGTCGTTCCACCCATCACATGTTCTTACTCTGGCTGTGGGGGCACTGCTACGTGCTTTCGCCAGTAATCTCCTTGCTCTTTCATATTCGTTGTTTTCAGACTCCAGCTTCACAGCAGCCAGCCAGATCTCTTCACTGTTGGGGTTGGCCTAGGAGAAGAGAGTGACAAATATATACTCTGATACATCAGAAGATTTAATCCTTTGTTTGGTTCAGATTTAAACTGTAATCAGGCCCTTGTCAATCTCAGGTCAAGCTCTTCCCAATCATCTATGGCCTTTTAAGGTTACACAGAGTTCTCCCAAACAGACCCACGATCCAAGGATCTACGCCAGTTTAGGAATTGGACATTTCATTTCTAAACTGCTCAGAAGAGTTGGTCCTTGAACTCTCTTCTGAACCATCAATTAAAGTAGTGAAAAGATTATAAAGCTGACGCAGGGACTTTTTTATTACCCCTGTAGACAGTGCTTGGCAAAATGAACCCTTGATCCCTGATTGGGGTCTGTAAGTGCTCCTGCAATACAAGTAACTTCAGCGCATTAATGCTGGGAAAGGTTCAGAGCTCTAAGAACAATTTAAAGTTCCCAGAACCTAGTTGTGGAATCAAACATCAGTCACCTCCAGTAAGAACGAGTCTCTGCTGTCATTCAGTTTTACTACCACTCTGCTTTGGAGGCCTCACTCTCCTCCTCATCAGCACTATGGAGCTCCCCACTCCTTTCAGTGTCTGAAGGATAACTTCCTTCATTTTGCAGTATGCTGATTATACTGGTCCAGGCTACAGACAATTACAGGGGCAAACAGGAGGGCACTGCACTATCTGTGGGTGTGATCCTGGTTCTGGAATCCAAACCTTTACGTTTCAATGAATGGAGGAAGTAGACTAATTCATCCAGAGGAACCTGCTGATAGAGGGGAGACTGCTAATTGGGGAAACTGGGCTGGGAGTGGCAATTTTGAAAGGGTTGCTTCCAGCCTGCTTGTCTATTCTATCTGGGAAACAGAACCAAAAAGGAATGGGAGTTTTGCCATTTTGAAAGGCTAACTTTGCTGCTGCGGGAGCTCAGAGCCCTCTCTAGAAAGGACCTCATCATTTGCTTTGCTCTGTTCCATTCTGGCAGTAATTAATTTATGCATCTGCCATGTGCTCAAGTCTCTCAAATGACAACTACACCCACCTGGAAAGCCAGGGCCAAAATGCTTCTGGCTGCAGGCACATCTCCAGCCAGCCACTTCGATTTGGCTCCCATGAGCCACAGCACTTCTGCTTTAGGACAGTGAGCCACAGCTCTCTGCAAGAGAGCCTCCAGCGATTCCCTGAAATGAGAAAATGTGAGCTACGGTAACATGAAGGCACATCTATAAATCTGAACTGCCAGACCCTACTTCCACTATTACTCCATGTTATAAATAGTTATTGTTGCAAAGTCCAATGCTGTAAACTTTGATAAATCATGTCATAAGGAGATGGGGGTGGGTTCTTTTCCCATGAAGTTTCTAAAATCAACTTCTGAAAAGGGCTCTACAAAAAGTGAATCGTTGTTAAGACACCATCATGTGAAACAAGTGTTTATGGAGAGAGCTCACATACAGCTTGTGTGTCTTGGAAAGCGCTGTTCAGCCAAACAATAAACCATACTAGATATGGTGGCAACTGTGGAAGAAGTCTTTTCCAGCATTATCAGCTGAAGTAGCCTGGATCACACTGATAAGAGGCTATGTTTTCAGTAGAGTAAAAATGTATTTTACAAGTGAAATGAGGGGGGCTAAAGTCAGTCACCACCAGGAAACTTGAAAGGCTACTGACAACGGTGGAGGGGAAAAAAAAAAAGTTGAGAAAGTGCTCGAACATTACAAGCTAAGTCCCAGATCCCACCATCAATTACATCTGAGTAGTCTCACTGGCTTTAACGGGATTACTTGCAAGTGTGTCTGTAGGATTGCGGCCATAGGCACTTACAAGCTTAGCCCCCCTTCCAAGCTTTCTAAGGAGAAAATATTAGATGCATGTGACACACCACAAGCTTTAAGATGCACTATCTGCAGTTTGGCTTTTCTTTTCTTTTCAAGTTTAAGTTCAAGAGTGATCTTAATCAGAACATTTATCTGATACAAATTAGTAACATTTTTAATTAAAACCTGACTGAGGGCCTCCCTACACACACTGGCTGACTGATGAATGAGCGTACCTAGAGAAGTTTAAATGAAACAAGTGACTTACCATCCTACTTTCCCACCATTTCTCGGATGTCCCATTCCCAAGAGGTTTAACACCACCTCCATATCCTTCCCACATACCAGGTAGCCCCATTCACCAAGAGGATTTTTAATGACTTCACACAAGTAGGTGCTGTCTACCACCATAAGAAATTAAACTCAGTTCTGCATACAATTCCAATGGGTTTTCACCAGCTCAGAGACTTTTTAAATCCTATTATTCAATAGTTTATGGTCAATTTATTAGCTTCTCTGCCTACACCAACCCCAACCCACACACTTTAGAACTGTAAGAACACCCTTTTGGTAGCATGAGAATTATGCAGCATATGTACCTGGTTCCATGGTTCTTTTCAAAGTAGGCTGCTCGCAACCAAACACTTTTCTTGCTTGGGAAAACTTGTAAGGCATAAGCATAAATTGCCCGAGCACACTCTAGGGCATTGTGAGCAACACACTAGAGAAAAATGAAGGGAGGGGAGAAAATCCAAAGTCAGTCAGTACAGGGCCTAGAGATATAAAGTGCAGGATAGAATGATGTACATACCAATGGTGACACAGAGCTCAAGGTTTTACAAGCATTCCGGTGAGTGGTATTTACCAAGTATATATAATAGCAACAGGATAAACATCTGAATAGCAATCACTTAACAGAAATTAAATATATACTGGATTCGGAATAATGTTTTACTCTAAAGTGCAATGGTGGGATTCTCACAAGCACCTAGGAGTCTCAGGAAAACGCATGCCATTGATTTTCAATTGGGCTTGTGCTCTTAAGTCATTTAGGTGATTTTTAAAATCCAATGTTTTTAAAATTGGTCCTATATGCTTGCATATGCATTGCTTACCTACAGATCTCACTGGTGAACATGATTACATATGCACTCATGGTTTGTAGGCTCAATTCCAGGTCAACATATTGAAAATGTAGCTTTGGAACTTTTATAAAAGTAATACTGGTAATTTAGTTGTCAGTGCATATTCAGTCTATTCCAGATTGACAAAGAAATCCAGTTAGATGATGTAAACATTTGAGCTAGAATTTTCAAAGGAGCCTAAAGAAGTCTGCCACCTAACTCCCTTAGGCTCCTTTGAAAATTGCCACCTTGGCCTACAATATCTACTCATATTACAAAAACAACTGCAAAATTTCTGCACAACTAGCAGTCTCTAGAACAGGAAGGTTGCTGCAACTCAAAACTGAGAAGTGCTGACAGAACTCAGAGACAAGCTTGCACAGAGTCTGTTGGCATCTGGCCAGTAATATCAGCCCTTTATTTTCACAAAAAATAGATCTAACTTCCCAATTGTCAGTCCCTTTCCCCTATTATAATTAAAAGAAAACAGAAGGGTCCCAATCAGACATACACTATCTGCATCTTCCATCCAGGTATGTTTCCGATCTTCCTCTTCGATCCCAATCCCAATCACGGCTCGCATAACAGCCTGACATGTAGCCACACTCCCAGCTTTATCACACTCCTCAGCATCCTAGAGACAATAAGAACAACACTAAGACAATGTTATTCCAGTGTGAAAAGCCAGCAAAGGAGACAGCACATTATATTGCATCCTTTGAGCAGGAGACGGACTGACAAAGCATGACATCTCCAGCCTGGAAGGGTCCCCTCTCTCCATTTCACTGATTCCCTTTGGACTGAGCCACCTGTGGATTTTTCCAAAATAAAATTCTGAAAACTATGAAGGGAAGTGGGGAGACAGAGCATGAGAAGATAAGAAATGCTCCAAGACAGACTTAGCCATAAAACCTAACAAAAATCCTGTGTGTGAAAACAAATACACAAATGGAGGATGGTGGCATCAATGCTCATAACCTCAAAATTACTGAACTTCCTTTATGTTTGGCTTGATTCTCAGATCTCAATGTTTAAATAAAACTGTCGGCCACCACCAAATTAAGAAACATTTGGCACATTTATCAGCATACACAGGGGAAAAGGTTTGTTTTAATATATACACAACTCAAAAAAGATTTTTTTTTTTTTTGCAGAAGTTGAAACCTGCAAAGTAAATTCTACTTCTGACAGGATATCCAGCATGGAAAATTCCAGCACTACAGAAGTTTGAGAAAGGAGGACAGCAAGGTTTATAATGGAAGTTTAATTTCAGCCCTCATTAGATTGGTTCCTATTGCTATAAATGAAGTTGTATCTGGTTTAAATGATAATGGAAATGGTAGTTTTATAATTAAAAAAATATAGTTTCCTAACTGATATTCTTTTGACTGGTGTGCCAATTGTGCAATGCAGATGTGAAGAAAAGCTCTGTGTAGCTCAAAAGCTTGTCTCTTTCACCAACAGAAGTTGATTTAATAAAATATATTACCTCACCCACCTTGTTTCAGTGCATATACAAGATTAACGTTAATAGGGGTAGGCTCAGACACTGCCTTACTTGAATTTCAATTTGCATTCAGAACAAGAACATATGAAAACACTTTGCTGCCTTCATGCACTCCACCAAGTGCTTTAGGCCAATAAAATATTTTATACGTTATTTTAAAATAATTTTCTGCCTTTCAAGTCCAATTTTTTCAAACAGAAGGATTAGAACATTAAGCCAAGTGAGAGGTACATTGCAGAGCCTATTGCCAATCCAGGGGCTTTGCAGGCATCATTGTTACCCAAAATATTCAGATGTGGACACTGCACAAAATCACTCCACTACTTTTTGCTGTCCACATGCAATCAATTACACCCATTTTTTGTAATGTGTTGCCGGAAAAGGCCTCCTTTTGGTGAGTAGATGGCTTTTAAATCAATAAATCCAGGAGTAGGTAATACACAAAAGCACAGCTTGAGGCTTGTGCCCCTAACGCCCCGCATACAGCAGCTGCTTGAAGTAGCACAGTTTAAAAAAAAAAAATGTAAATCTGACTACAGTAAAGTACGTTCTCCAGCTAGATTGCAGGTTACTTCCAGACATACCACTTAATCATGGCACTAGCCTGGTTCCTTCCAGCTCACATAGTTACTGATCAGAAGTGACTCAGACATGGGAGACTGGTTGATAAACGATATCAGAAATGTTAAGTTCCATATTATTTTGCATCAGTGGGCTTCAGAGCGGGAAGAGAATGAACAATCTGAAATGTATGACTGTAGTCCAATACTAGCATGCATAGAAGGGTTTTTTAAAAAGGGAACACACACGAGTACCTGGATCCACTGCTCCCTGTTGATTTCTACCCCATTTGCCCGGAGGGACGTGATAGCTCTGTCAATGATTTTCTCCACCATCTGAGTGTTTCCATTGGCTTCCTCCAGTTTGGCAGCAGTTATCCAAATGTGACGGTCTGTTGGAATGTTCTCACGGGCTTTGTTTAAGACTTTGCGAGCATTCTCATATGTCTCCAGCCTTGCCAGAGCAAGCCATAGCTGGACAGCAACAAGTTAGATGTTAAAACAAGGAGACGACAACACTTCATACAGCAGTATCTGCCCAGTCAACAGAGAGAGATAAGGCTTTGCACCATGCAGATATATACTCTTTGGTAGACTCTGCCTATCTCACACTATAAGTAGGCTGCAAGATGCCAATATATAAGTAGTAAAATAATCAGAGTTTACCACTGGCCTTGAAAATTCAATACCTTTTATTCCAAATGTATGAATATGTTGTCTGTTGGAATTCTGCAGTAATATTTTCTGTTGTGTTGTCAGTTGGATTTATAGCTCAATATATGGTTCAATGTTTTTAAAGTGAAAAGAACAGTGGCCTAAGTAAAGTGTGTGTATTTGTGCAATTATCATAAATGCATGTGCAAATTAGGTAACCGTGCAAGCAAATATGCCTAACTAGCCATTTATGGGTACAATTACCCAATTTACATGTACAATTACAGTAACAAGTACACAACAAAATGACGTGTAAAAACATGCTGAAAACCATCACCTGAGGCATGCAAATTAACCCAGAAAGATACTGCCAGACCTGTCTTGCTGGTCAGTTAAAACGCCTGGTAAATCTGCCCATGGCACTTTACTGTCAAGTTTGCTTTTCAAACCTTGTAAACATCAGACCCGTTCTATAGGAATATCCTTAACCTGAAGCAGAGAGAGATTTGACGACTTACTTCCACGCTGGTTGGGCAGCATTCCACTGCTCGGCTCAGCATTATCCTAGCATCTTCAGGTTCTTCTAACTCCACTGCTGCTTTCCACAAGCGTACTGAGTTCGGAACATGCTCAAGGGCTAGAAAGGTGAAATAATAATATGAATCTTGGTAAAGAAGTCTTTTACGAGAGAGAGAATGCTGTACTAGCAATAATCACTTCTGCAAACATAGCTATCCCTTTTCTTTCATTGAGGAAGTCTTAAAAAAAAAAATCATTACAACAGTTTTGCTCACTGAAAAATAAAAGTGAAGTTGGAGAGGGAGAAAAAGTACTGTTTGTCCAAATCAGAAGGTCCTCTTGTTTCTCTTCAGCCAGTACAAGATGGAAGAATTGGAGCAAAATGAAATTCCACAGGCTGCAAAAGTCTTAACTGGTAACATCTGTATTAACTCTTTCAGAAACTGCTTCAATGGTTGTCAGAACACAAAAATCAGGAAAGCAAAGAAGCCATAAAGCACTATTTCCCCAATCCAAGCCAAACAAAAGTGATTTTCAGACAACTGTTGTGCAAGTTAAAGGCTTTTCCACTTAATCTTGACTGTGCCCAGTTTGAGATTTTAGAGCTGTTAGATATTACAGGTCTAAGTAGCGTTCAAATCAATTTTAGAACATTATAAATGTTTTAGCTCCTTAGGACAGGCATTTTGTTACTGCATCTTTCACTCAGGTATAAAAACAAGCATATAGGGATTAATTCTCACAAAAATGGATATGACAGAGGGTGTTCCTTTTATTACTACAAGCAACACCAAAAGATTACAACAGAATATTTCTCTACTTTTCAGGTGTTTTTTATTTGATGCACTTTGTGTACATTCAGTTTCACTGTTTTGCCTGTCTGGTTAGTCTGTCCCATGCTTATATGGGAATGTTATAGCAACAGGGAAGAGAAACATTTTTAAAACAAAAAAATGTGATTGTAAAACCACAAAAAAATGAAAGATGATTCCAAGGAAAGTGTAACATCTGAAATTACTTTTAAAACCTGAGTTTTTGAAGTTGAGCAGGTTTCAAGTCAATGGTGTCCCTTTAATTGTTTCAACAAAGGTCCAGGGAAGACAAAGATTGTTATCCTGAGCTTCTCTCAGACTCAAAACCAGAAGAAAATACATATAGAAAATTATGTTATTCTGACTAGCTGGACGTTAACTGTTCTTCATTAAGTTTATAGTGGCGGGAGCTTTTCTTAAAGCCTTCTAAATGAGTAATGTCAGCCTTTGACAGCTTTAAGTGCTACTCAGCAGGAAAGAGCATGTCTTCACAGACACAGCATTAATTTCTACACCTCAAAATGGATTCTAGCACTCAGTTTGCTGCCTCACTAGAGAGGATAAAAGCATTAGAAGCTCTAGAGTGTTTGCTGGGTGATAGGATCATACAACCCACAGAAACAAAAGAGAAGCACATTACAGGATCATATTTCAGTGCTGCTACTTGGCACTTAGCCCTGATTATTTTCTGGTAAATACTGGTTAAAATTGCAAGTCCTCACATGATTTCTGATCCAAATGCCTCCAGGCCTCAGTTTTGTGCTGCACCATAGGAAGCAGTAGCCTAGGAACATCATGAAGCTGATAGTAACATGTGGAAATTAGAAGCAGCATGATAAATTTATACTCTTTTCCACCAACATAATCAGCTATACACCAAACTTTTTACCAGATAATATTCTGAACTGAAAACTGCTCACAGAACATACAATATCTCTAATAATTTAAACATCAGATGGAAAAAATAACTTGTGTACTTAACATGCTGTAAATCATCATTATAATCCAGCTCACAAGTCACATCCAGAAATCTATCACTTTCTCATATGACTAACATCTGTTTTTCTATTTAATACTTATTGCAACTTTTATAGGCAGACACAGTTTAATAGCAGCAGCTGTGCTTAGCAGCACATTGCAGAATTCTTTTGCCGTATCTAACCCATAATTAAAAAGCCACACACAAAATAAATATCTGAACTCTTGCAAGTTCCAGAACAACAACTGAAGCTGAAGCGCAAATCTTTTATTCAAATGTTGGCAAGTACAACACAAGTGTCATTTCATCACAGATAACCAACTAAGTTGCAACAGTCAGATAGGAGGCAATTTACTTCCCTTGGTCCTAATCCTTGCCGTAATCATACTAAATGCTATGCAGTCATTTAATACTATGGATTGATGCATATTAAAGATCTTCAAAGACATTAAATCCTTATCCTTTTCCCTAGACACCTAGAAAACGGCAGCAACTCCAAGTGTTTATTACAGAATTTAAATGCTAGGATTCAGCAACTTGACAAGGAGGTAGTTTTAATCTCTTCTGAAATGGGACTGGCACACTGACTTCAAGCAGCCAAAGAATGAATGTTGCAGTGCCATGGGTAAGACCTCTAATTTCAACACACCAGGATAAATCAGTCATGAGAGAGAAGTGCCAACCGAGCTGTTCTGTGCTAGTTAATGAATAGGCATTATGAGTTTGAAGGAGGCAGTACACTTCAGATGGCCGAGAGCTGTGATGGGCAACAGCATAAAAGATGCAAGCGTTTGAGTAAATAATGTAGAGAAAAACTATTTGTCATAGGAACATAGGAATTTCCATACTGGAGATCTATCCAATCCAATCTCCTGGATCCTCTGACCAGATGCTTCAGAGAAAAGTACAATACCCCACTGCTTGTAAGTCCCTAATACTTAGGCTAGGTCTACATGGGGGGTGAGAGGGGTGTCAACCTGAGATACGCAACTTCAGCTATGCGAATAGTGTAGCCGAAGTTGGCATTTCTTAGGTCAATTTACCTGGCCGTGAGGACAGCGGCGAGTCGACCGCTGCCGCTCCCCCGACGACTCCGCTTCCGCCTCTCACCAAGGTGGAGTTCTGGAGTCGACGGCAGAGCAATCGGGGATCGATCACGACCCACCGATCTGGTGGGTAGTGTAGACAAACCCTTAGAGACTGGCATAAGTCCTGAAGCACAAGGTTTAATATCCCTTCCAAATTTTTTGTTGTCAAAACTATAACTCTATATCCAATCCCATTTTGATCCTGTTAAGTTCTTAGCCTCAACAAGTTCCTGTAGGAATGATTTCCTCAGTTTAATCACACATAGTGTGAAAGAATATGTTCTTGCTGATGACAAGAAGAATAACATTTAAAACCCCAGGCCAAGAGTTTATGTTTAATTATTTTTTTAGAAGAACGCTTGCAGGAAATTGAAGGGTTAGTTGTTATAACCCTGTAGAAGGTCTCACCTTTCCTAAGGACACGTTTCTTTGCTCGTATATCTGTCTCCAGTTCTGCTGCTCTGATATAAATCCGGACAGACTGTGGAAGGTGGCGGACTGCCTGGGCCACCACAGCCTTAGCCGTATCTCCAGGCTGCAGCCGGGCAGCTTCTAACCAAACATCTTCACTCTGTGGGTCAGCAAACAGTGAAATTGACACCCTTTCCATCAGAGCAAACAGTGGCAAAAGTCCCATAACAAGTTTAAACTAGAGCTTTTGGATAAACACTGTTCTAGCTCCTCTGATATGTTACAGGAGAGGTTATACGGTATTAATCTATACTGAGAAGCTCAATGGAGGAAAATATGCTTTTAGTAAGAGAACTGGCCACACTCTTTTCACAAATTTTTGCAATAATCAACAGGGATGCAAAACAACTCTTACCTTGGGGCACATTTCTGTCCCCTTCATGATGAGGTTTCGAGCTACTTGCAGTTTGCCAGTGACCTCTTCCAGTCGGGCTGAAGCTATCCAAGCTGGTGGATGATGAGGGTTGGTCTCCCGCACAGACTTCAGAAGTAAACGAGCTTTCTTGATGTCACTGGTAAAGGTGAAAATACAAACAACAAAGCTTTTAGTAAGCTAAGGAACAGCTCTCCTTCACCAATAAGCTCCCCACACCCAGTTCCTCACAATCACACTCAGATGCACATTAACTCGGACCTCAGACATTTTTAGATAACACATTATATACTACCACTATACCACTATAGAGAATATATTTTAATGTAACTGAGGTCAATATGAAGGTTGTGTATATTTAAGTGACATTTTCAGGAGTTCCACATGTGCACTGTGGATTGTTGCATGCTGAAAGTGAAAGCTTGTTGTGGAATTGACAAGTGTGTAAGCATTTTTGGCTATTAAGGCTTAGGACATTTAAAGCAAAGGAGCTGAGGTTCTTGCACATGTAAATGTTGGTTTCACTTGGCAACTTCCTGGATTTTTAGTGCTGACACTAAGAAAATGGACTTATGCTACCTGAATTCTAAGTAAGTCTTTTTTAAATGACTGAATACAGATGTGAGCGAGGACTGAGCTACAGGTATTTTCACAAAGTCACCAGGCCAAATCGAGGTCAGTATTAACTAAGGGCAGTCACTGATCAGCAGCATGCATGAAATTTATTGGGTTATTTCCTAGCAGATAGGTAACTGCATCAGAAAGCCACCAGCACATCTGGCATGCTTGTTGGCAGTCTACACAAGAACTGAATAGGTAAAGAAACTGTACTCCCTCAGTCACAGAGACAACTCATCCAGGCCCAGAATCTAGGTATGCTGATGAGGGAGAACTTGCAGAACCTGTCCTATGGTACTTCAGTCTCCAATGCCATCAATCTAGCAATTTTCATAAATACAACATATTAGTAAAGATGAGTGGAATCCTTCAGACATGTACAAAGGTCACCTGGAAGCCATTTTGGCCAAATACATTAGAAAGATAAAACTTCCATTTACATGCAGAAGGGTCAACCATTAATAAATGCCAAACCAATTCACCCCAAACTAGACTTACTTGATATCTCCTCCATGTGTAGGTATCATAGAATTCAAGTCTGTCAGATATCCCTTCGGGTCCACCACAGTTTGGCCACTCACAGAGTCAGACACCTGGGAAAGTAAAACCAAAGCTGCTGAAATTACCAGTCAGAGCACTACAGTTTTGGCAATGAAAAATACATTAAGAGTGAAAACAAACAAAAACTGTTTTCTCTTAACTTACATGGTCATCTGGTATGAAAACCAAAATGGAATAAACTGGAAAACTTTGCTTAAACTCATGGTTTTTTGTTTTTCTAAAACAAATGACAATGCAGTGCACCTTTCCTACACAACGTATCCCAAAATGATTTACACAATTAAGCCACATTATCGGAGTTTAAGAAAACGGAGAGGGAAATTAAGAGGCTTAATCAAAAGGAGAAAAATGTTTGCAAATGAGATTAGAAATTAAAGAGAAAGTTACTGAGGTAAAAAGATCCCGAAAGGGTGTTCCAAATGGCAGCTGCAGAGGAGGCAGCTTTTGTACCAACACTAGTAACTTTGTAAAGGAGCAGGGAGGGGAGGATTGAGTAGAGAAGAAAAATATCTGTGAAGCAGGATGGAGCCTGTCCACTGAGGATGCTTTTTAGCTAGACCCTGTTACAATCATAAAATAGGAATTGAAACCAATGCGATGCACTCAAACCTCTCTATATGTGAAAAAGCAGGCAGAAATAGCCTATACATGCTGACTTACAAAAAAATCCCATTAATTTCTTCAGTGAGCTGATCACATTAGATATTAAGATCTTCAGTTTGGAGACGTTAAGGGCATCTGACATCACCTGTCCTATTGACTGGGTTTCAGTCAAGAGAATTGTCAAAGACACGAGAACTTGCTGCAGGTACCAACAACGCTGATAGTCATGAACTGTCTATGAACTGTCATTTGTTAATATTACATACACTCTAATTTTATGTTTTAAAAAGTTGGCAAACACATAAGAACTGTTGATTTTACAAAAAATGGCACTGGTACCAACTTGCAGTTAAAGATAACATGAAGCTGGCTTGCTTAAGGAAATCCCCGAAAGGATTAACTAAGGAATTTAGCTGAAGAGTAAAGTAACAATTAAATATTTGATTTTACTGGGGAGAAGGGACAATTTGAGAAAGAAAAAAGTTTTTGTAATATTGTCTACAGAAACATCTCCATGAGTATGTCTCTAATGGGCATTTGCCTTTAATGTAGCTATTCATTCAACATTCTACGACTATGTAAAAACAAACAAACAACCAGTGTATGTATTCAGTCATAGATGATGTTAATGACATGGTGCATTTTTTACTTCTGTGACAGCACTGCAGAACTAACACAGATATAGGAAAGGAATACCGATTCTGTTCTCTCACCTGAATCAACAGGACTGTTAGTTAAGTTCCAAACATCTGGCCAAATTTTGCCTTTAGTTATACTGAGCAATCCCTCTCAGATAATAGGTTGGACAAGCAGAACAAAGGGTGCAATTTAGCCTGACAAATCTTTAATATTTGCAAATATACACCACAGAGTCAAAAAGCGCACAGCTTGACTTTCAGATCCCATGGGAGAGTGTAGTGCTGGTGGTTAGAAAGGCCATCTTTTCACTTCTGAACCAGAGCGAAATTTGCTCTTGAAAACACTGAAATAAATATAGAACTCCATGATACCATTTCAGGATAAGTGTTGTGTACTGAATGGTTCACTAATTAAGATAAGAGGAACAACCATCGCACCAAACTAAAAACGGACTCTTTAGGTCTGATGTCCATTTCTGCCATGACTGGCAAGTTCAACTCCTCTGTGATGGTCCAAAATGCACTGACCCATCTCCCAGAGAATTCCTCTGGAACAGGCCTGTAGCTAAGGGCTGTAGGGTATTCTTTTAATTCTTACTGCCGTGCTTTTCAATGTTTTTTCACTATTTAATATCCAAAGAGAATAAAAATAGTTTTGCAAAACCAGGCTTCACTACAAAACAGGTACACCTCAGGTACACCTTTCAGGGTTATTGTGTTCCTGTAGCCTTACCTGGCTCAGTCTCATATCCATCAAGGTATTCCTGGCCTGCCCAATCTTCCTCATATCCAGTTCACCTGTCCCAGGTGTCATTAGCCCTGGTGTCATTCCTCCTGGATACGGAGTGTTCAAACCCCCTGGATATGGAGTGTTCAGACCGCCAAATTGCTGCCAAAAATGAGACATATTATTAAGGTTTATGCTGGGATTTTCAACAGAACTCAAGGGAGTTAGACGCTCAGCGCCTATGGAGTTTCAATAGGTGCTAGATCAGGGGTGGGGAAACTACAGCCTGTGGGCCGCTTCCGGCCCATCAGACGTTTTTATCCGGCCCTCGAGCTCTCGCCGGTGAGCAATGTTGGGGGATTGCCTCGCTCCACCGCCTGGCACTTCCCAGCCCCCGACTCACAATTCCATTGATGAGCACCATCTTCTGGCACACAGAGCCACACTGAGCAGGCGCAACTTCACTGTGCTGTTTCCAGGATTGGAAACCCACCCCTACACAGCAGCTCCCCCCCCACACCCATGCAGCAGCACACCCAATCCCTTCCCGGTTTCCTACGGCCCCACCCTCGAGAGTCTCGAAACCACCCAGGGGCCACATCTGTCCCAACTAGGGTGCCTCTGCCTGTGATGGTGCCTGGTATGACAGCCTTGGTGTCACTGCCAGCAGGGCCCCTAGGAGTCCCTGGTACCACCCTGTAGAGCCCCCCTCCTCGCACCTTGGTAACATCCCTTTTATAGAGCCCCCCCATGCTACACCCCATAGAGTCTCCCTCCCCCAACGGGCATTCATGGCCCACCATACAATTTCCTTTGCCCACCTCTGTGCTAGATGTTTATGAGTTTGAAAATCTTCCCCAGAATATTGCCAGTACAAGTTGAACAATTGCCTCCCAAGTCACAGTATGAACAGTGGTTCTTATATTGGGAGTTGAATAACTTCCTATGGATCATCAAGTGGTACTATTCAACAATAAAACATGAGAATAGGTATGTTCTCAGATTTATTTCATTAAGAAGTGTCAAAAGATGATCATGACAATATTAACTGAAAGAATATCAGCAATAAAGTCATATAATCATTTGGTGTCAATTTAAGTCCAATAAGTTTTCTCTTCTATCAGCCAATCGCAGTACTCTGCGCCCATTTAAACAATTAATTATGATCCAAAAAACATCAACCACTGACCTGTCAACTGAAAGGGAAATGTCTTAATTCTAGAAGAAACTGAATACATCAGCCACCAGGGGAAGTTAAATTCCACTTTGTGTTACATATTTGGAAAAGTTTCAGTCAATAAGAAATACATTGGTTCATTGACCAAAATTAATTATGGACATCCCTTAGCCAAACGGAGCTAAAACAAAAGGATTTTTAGAATCTTCCATTGTTAAAACAAAAGGCTGTCTGATTATTCTTGCTCAGATTCTGCTCAGCTCCAGAGTTTGCTGAATAAAACAGAAGTTTCCAATAAGCCTGGGACTGCAACACACAACGACCTCTTCTAAGGCTCTCGTACTAAAGAGGTCTTTCCATATGCTATTCACTTAAGAAAGGGTTAAGCCTTGTGCCTTTGTCTTTATTTTAAATGGAACTGCAGGATGTGTTCTAGGCTAAGAATAAGGCACATTTCACAGCAAGTGCTTGTCTCTTAGTACTATTAACCATTTTCTCCAATTTACCATCGGTAAAGCGGTAACTTCTCCATGTTTGTTTGTTTGTTTTCATGCTCACCGTTTGCCGTGGGTCCACAGAAGTGTGATTCTCCCCAGTCTGTAAGTGTTTAGCAAAGAAACTATCAGGAACAGGAGTCAGTTTCTCGTAACGTGGGTTCCTCTGACGTTTGTTCCTAGCATCACCAACTTCTGGAATACTTAGCCACTCCTCCTCTGTGACTTCCGCTAGCTTCCTCTATACAAACAAAAGCTGTCATTACTGATTTTAGAAAATTTTGTTTTTAAAATTTACAATTTTTAGTGGACTATCAATCTATTGGTTTCAGAGAATTCAGGGTCCCATTTTGAAATAAAAAGTCAACACTAAAGAATTTCAGTGCACAGGAGAGCTGTATACTTTTAATAGGAACCCTCCTTGTACAGACTGGGATCTTGACCTGATATTTTTATACTTTTGCCTTGTTATCTGGTAGCAATTGTTTTTAAATTTTAACAGGGTATTATGAATATGTAGTTTAATCTGACTAATTGCAATGTGCATCTTGAAAACGTTGAGAGTCAGGACTGAAATTTTTCTCCCTCCATATCAGTTATGTCAATCATGCACATTTTGAAAAAGCAGAATTGCAACATAGCTTCTCAGCTGGGTGACCGGACTAACCAACTCTCAGGGTGCAGGGCTTGTTTACACTTGTGGAGCCAAAAAGATCCGATACCAACATATGTGTATATTTCAATACCCTAATATGCCCATTTGGCAGAGAGGAAGGAATGGCAATGACCACATACACCTACAAATAAATGGCTGGTAAGTATTTAATCCTACCAGTCCTGAGAGTACACACACACAAACTACCAATCATACTGATTTACTGTTAACAGCATATACCAACAGTACTTTGGTTTAAATCAATACTGACCAGTAAAAAAACAGCAACCTGTGTCCCCGATCCAAAACCATTTGCTGAAAATCATACTACAATACTTAAGACATTATCAGCCCAAAATTGGTTTCTGCATCACTAGCTACTACTTTCATACCTGTTCTTGTCTATTATTCAATGGAAATCAGTTCTAGTTTGAAGGCAGGGGACATGCATAACATTCTTAATAAGTGCCTGTATAGAAAATACTATAGAATAGGAACTGTGCAAATAAATGCCCCAAGTCATGTCCATCTCTTCTTCATGTGCAGGACAGTTATCGCCTTACTTTTAAATCTGAAAACTGCTGCTGAATTTTGGGACGTTCCATACGGTACTTTTCAATCTCCTCTTTTTCCCGTTGTTCTCTAGAAAATAAAGAGTGCTGAAGTCAAGTTCACAGAAACACTAAATCCAGTACCATTATTATAGAAGAAACCTGTTTGGTCACAGCTCTTAAGGCATAAGTCTATATCAGAGAACAGTTACACATACTGCATATAGCAAGTTGAAGTTATTTATCTATTTACAGAAGAAGATTAAATATGTAGTCAAATAAGGCATATTGCAGGATCCTCAAGCAATAATACTCTAGAATAAAAATTGAACTTTACATCCATGTTTAGTCTTAATCCCCAGCTCCCTATGGATTTGATCAAATACTCTGTTTTTAGTAACATTTGTTAATAAACATACAAAATATTCAGATTAGAAGACTTCTCTAACAATATCTCACTTGTTGTATGATGTATTTAAGTTCAATTATATTAGTTTTGGATTAGCATCTCTCTAAATCACCAAACCTCAGTCACTTCAACCATATGTAAGAGAAGCTAGTCAGTATTAACATCTGTTCAAGGTGTCATACAAAAAGCCAAGCACTTCTGAAAATCAGACCCAGCATCTCTTACATTGGCTACCCAAAATCAATGGCTGCATTTGAGAATTTTGCCATTTAGAGATTTGCCCAAGAACACAGATTGAGACCGTGGAAGAGTTGGAAACAGAAGTCACAAGTTCTGACTCCTAGACTCACCCCCCACTAAAATCAGCAAATAATGCCTCTCTTGACAGTGCAATAATTATACCTTCTCTCTTTTCTCCGTTCATCCATTCTCTTATCCAAAGCTGCATAAATAGCATCAGCTTCCTCATCGTCTTTTTCATATGGACCACTTGAGAACAGGCTCCCAGCATAGCCGTTAAACTGAGAATTTTAAAAACAGTAACTTCAGTTTAAAGATGCTCTGATATGTCTAGCACAGTTATCAACATCATTTGGGATAAGGAAAAGATCAGCAAGCCACTTCTAATAAGAGCATCCAGCTAACAAAACCCTAAATAAAAGCAACCCTTCCCTTGCCCATAGTGTATGAATTTCAACAGCAAAACCTTTTAGTAAACAAAAATTCCCATAAGGTAAAACCATTTCCTTCAATTTTGCCTGGTTCAACTCAAGAGACTATACAGTCCAAATAAAGACAATGATACGTCAAAGAGCAACAGAGCTCAGATTTCACTTCTGGAGGCAGATGAAAGATGCATCCCACAAAGGACCGAGACTAATGTTTTATTTAGAGATCCCTCCCAAGGTATTCGGGGCATGGTATGGACAATTAAACCATAATATACAAACATCAAAACAAAAAACGCTGTGGCATCTATACAAACAAAACGTAGTGTTATGTGACTCTACAAGGAACTCTGCCCTTGTCTCCTCTACTGGAGATCTGCCATGATGAAGGGGATTGGTTAGTTTGGGTGTGCAGGGGTAGAGGGGAGCAGAATTATAGACACCTCCCTCAGCCAGGAGGAAAAAGCTAACAAGAATGCTACAGCTGCATCACCTCATCATAATTGGTATCATTCAGATCTTCATCATCATCATCAGCCTGGTTTTTCTTCATCTGGTCCCCAACAGTTCTCTTCCCTGGCGGAGCATGACGATCATCCACTGGGTCATTGGCATCTCGAGCTGGGCCAATATCAGAACGGGTGGTAAAACCTGTAGCACTATATTGAGAGACCAGTAGCCACCATTTAGCCTGTAGCAATAGTGCTACAATATACAGATGTTTTAATCACTCTGAAAGTGAGGCATTACAAAGGCTTAGAATCATAGGACTGAAAGGGCCTCAAGAGGTCATCTAGTCCAGTCTCCTGCACTCATGGCAGGACTAAGTATTATCTAGACCATCCCTGAAAGGTGTTTGTCTAACCTGCTCTTAAAAATCTCCAATGATGGAGATTCCACAACCTCCCTCAACAATTTATTCCAGTGCTTAACCACCCTGACAGTTAGGAAGTTTTTCCTGGTTTCAAACCTAAACCTCCCTTTGCTGCAATTTAAGCCCATTACTTCTTGTCCTATCCTCAGAGGTTAACAACAATTATTTTTCTCTCTCCTCTTTGTAACCACCTTTTATAGACTTGAAAACTATTATCATGTCCCCTCTCTGTCTTCTCTTTTCCAGACTAAACAACCCAATTTTTTCAATCTTCCTTCATAGGTCATGTTTTCTAGACCTTTAATCATTTTTGCTGCTCTTCTCTGGACTTTCTCCAATTTGTCCACATCTTTCCAGAACTGTGGCACCCAGAACTGGACACAATACTCCAGTTAAGGCCTAATTGGCATGGAATGGAGCAGAAGAATTACTTCTCGTGTCTTGCTTACAACACTTGCTAATACATCCCAGAACGATGATTTTTCATTTTTTTTGCAACGGCGTTACACTGTTGACTCATATTTAGATTGTGATCCACTATGACCCCAGATCCCTTGCCGCAGTACTCTTTCCTAGGCAGTCATTTACCATTTTGTATGGGTGCAACTGATTGTTCCTTCCTAACTGGAGTACTTTGCATTTGTCCTTATTGAATTTCATCCTATTTGCTTCAGACCATTTCTCCAGTTTGTCCAGATCATTTAGAACAAACTTGTAATTCACAGGTATGTTACCTGGCCCCCATAGTTAAATGATGTGATGTCATGCAGGAACAACTGTCTTCTTAAAGAGACAATTTTATGCAGGATGGACCCAGGTTTTATACAGCCCTGCTCCCTGTTTCCCCACCAGCTATTATCCCTACACTCCCACTCCTCCAGGTCCACCTCCTTTTTTAAAATATGTAAGACCGAGGGCAAGGGAGCATGGAGAGAGAGAGAGAGAGAGCCCCCATCCTGTGTAACAGGACACCTGCAAGGGGGAGGCTGTTGGCTGCTCAGAAGCCCTAAGTCCCCATGTCTCTAGCCTTTTCCCCCCTCTCCCAATAAACTCTAATGCAGTTAAAGTGTCTCACACTGAGCTCCTAAGGCCTTGCCCACATGGGAAAGTTGCACCAGTTTAACCTAGGATGTGAATTTAAACAGATTTATGGCTTGTCTACACTTGAAACACTGCAGCGAAGACCCTAGCTACACTGATTTAGGTCAGTGGCTCTCAAACTTTTTTACTGGTGACTCCTTTCACATAGCAAGCCTCTGAGTGAGACCCTCCTTTATAAATTAAGAACACTTTTTTATATATTTAACACCATTATAAATGCTGGAGGCAAAGCAGGGTTTGGTGTGGAGGTTGACAGCTCGTGAGCCCCCATGTAATAACCTCACAACCCCCCATTTGAGAACCCCTGATTTAGGTAATCCACCTCCCCCTAGGTTGACAGATGCACAGCCCCACTGTCAGTTTAACTGGATTGCTCAGGAGTGTGGATTTTTCAACTCCCTGAGCAAGGTCTGTCTCATCTTACACTGGGGTTACGTTCTGCGGTCAGCGCGTAAAGCGAAAACCGCGTATAGTCAAAATTACATTGCGTGTAATGGCGGGCGGAATCACCTGCACTACGGGAACAGTATTTAAATTGTTATTTTTCTCTTTTTTGTTTTTGCCAACCGCGTAAAGCTGAATTCGCCCATGTTAAATCCACGTAAGATGTGACAGACCTGTAGTGTGCCAACCACAGCCTAGACATTTCCGACGCAAATCCCCCCCACCCCAAGCGAGGCAGTTACACCACCCTAACCCCCGGTTCAGAATGGGAGGACTTCTCCCATCAACACAGCCACCGCCTCTTGGGGCAGTGGCGCACTGACACCATTTAAATCAGTTTAAGTTCACCCCAGGGGTACAACTTTCTCATGTGGACAAGCCTTAAGGTGCCAGGAGAGGGGCTCTCCTTGGCCCCACTGTGCCCCAGGCCCTGCAGCCCCAGCGCCCCCCTGCCTCCCGCCCACAAACGGGGGGGAGGCTGCACGGCCGGGGAGGGGGGCGCCTACACGGGAGCTGGGGGCGGGGGGAAGGGGCGCCGGGGAGCCCCGGCTCGCCAAAGCCCGGGGCCCCAGGCCGGGCCCCACGGAGGGGAGGGCGCTGGGGGGGGGGGGGCAGGCCGCCTCCCGCTCACCCGCGACCCAGGCCCGGCACGTAGCCCAGCGGCGCCGGCATGCCCAGGAACGGCTTCTTCTTCTTGTTCATGGTGCCCGTGATGGAGGCGGTGAGGCCCGAGGCCCCGCCGGGCCCGGCCGGGTTGGAGCCCCCGGGGGGCGCCGCGGCGGAAGCGGAGGCTGAGGCGCTGCTGGCCGCCATGTTGGGGAGCCGAGCGAGAGGGCGGCGCTACCCAGGCGAGCAGCGCGGCCGGAAGGGCCCGGTGGGGGCGGGGCGGGCTGTGGGTCCCTCCTCAGGCGGGGTGTGTGTCACAGACCTAGACATACACACACAGTGTTACACACACACCCTGTGTGTCACATTCCTAGACATACACCCATAGTGTGTTACACACACATACCCCATGTGTTACATACACACACACACAAAGTGTCACATTCCTAGACATACACCCACAGTGTTACACATACACACACACAGTGTATTACACATACACACCATGTGTTACAGATACACACACAGAGTGTGTGTCACATACCTAGACATACACTCACAGTGTGTTACACACATACACCGTGTGTTACATACACACACAGTGTGTTTCACATTCAGACATACACCCACAGCGTTACACAACACACACAGTGTGTTACATTCATAGATATACACCCACATTACACATACACACCGTGTGTTACATACACAGACACATGCATTGTGTGTTACATACACACTGTGTATGTCACATACATACACAGTGTCACATACATACAGAGTGTCTTACACAGACACAGAATGTTGTGTGTATACACATAGACCCACAGGGTGTGTAACACACAGTTTTACATGCACACAGACATACACAGTGTTACAGACATTGTGTTACATACACAGACACACACAACATTACATACATAGACATACAGAGTATGTTGCATGCACACACAGTGTTACATACATAGACAAATACAGTGTGTTACATATGCACAACACGTGGAGTGTGTTACATATGCACACAGAGTGTTACATATATATACATATATACACAGTGTGTTATGTGCATGCGCACACAGTAATTACCCATGCATGCATACAGTGATATGCACATGCACACCCAGTGGTACATACACACAGGCACACATAGTGCATTATATACATACACACACAATTCATTATTTATATACTGTTACCCCATTTTTACCTGAGTGGCTAGTCAGGACTTTGTAGGTTATTCCAGTTGGGAGCAGAAATTGACGATGGAGTTTGGTATTTTCTTTGATGCAATCTTGTTTATTTACAAGGTATGTACAATGTTCTACTTCTTACCAGGAGGAACCAAAAACAGGGGATAGCTTTTTTGCCTACAGCCCCAAACTTCATTCATCCAGCACGTGTGACCCAAAGCCTCTTTTTGGACTTCTCCCAGGGCCACATCATGCTTCAAGGCTGCTCCGTGACTTTCTAGCTATGCCTCTCTCAGTTTCATGTCTGCACTCCATCTTCAGCTTGTCTTTTACACACACACAGAGGCCCAGTGGAGCCCTCTGCCCATGTGGTGTTAATTTCTGAGCGGACTCCATTATAGATTGTTTTATGTAGGGCCCCTAAACTGTCTCTGACAGCTATTTTAAATGAAGGGCATGTTCACACCCCATCAGTTTCAATAAGGATTTAACCCATCTTATTACAACAGCACACTCTCTCACACACACAGCACGTTACACACATACACATCCCCTCAGTATGTTTTAGAAGGGGGCAGCAGCAGCCTTTCTGGGACAGGCCTGCGAAGATCCCTATTGCACATGCAGCATGTTTCGTCCCCAAAGGCCCCAGGACACTTGGCAAACTGCGCAGATGCTGCATCCGCCATGATAAGGGGATGTTTTGACTGAGGAAGCCAGGACTTTGTCTACACTAGGTCTTACCTTTTTTTCTTAAATTTCCCACTGGTACTACTGTTCTTTTGGGCCGGTAACTGGGAACACGAGCGCAGACAAAGCTCCAAGTGGCCACTAGTGTTTCAAGCACCGTGGGCTTATCTACACTAGAAACTTGCATAGTGCAGCTGCACCTTATATATGTAGTTATACCAAAGTAATTCTGTAGTGTAGACCAGAGCTGTGTTGCATAGACCTGAGCTGAGTGTGTGGGGTGCGGCATTATTAACAGAATTGTTTTTCAAGGGAGCTGTCTTTGGGGCCATCCACTGGTAGCACAGAGTCCAGGGAGTACTTGGGAGGCAGGGGTCTTTGGGCCCAAACCAGTGGAGATACGGGAGAAAGTAATCTGTTACGGAAGTGGAGTTGCAGCTGCACAGTTTCCTTTCTGGATCTGGCCCTCTGTTCATAAAGTACCTCTGAAGCTCAGCTGAGGTTTCCCACTTCATCAATGCGGAGAAGGCGGGTAGTCGGGAGAGAGAAAAATGGTACATTGTAACATTAGGACATATACCTCCTGTCGTTGCCTCGGCACATCATGATGCAGCATGATAATGGCATATCTGTATGTTAGCATGTCTTTCTCATCGTCAGAACATCACTGCTACTTCGCTTTGCCCAGTTTCCATTCACCCAGTAAAGCTACCCAGGTTCGCTGGAATGAATCTCAGCCCCGCTTCATAAAAATGTCCTTGGCAGAACTTCCAACATATTCTGGCCTGAGTGACAGATTTGTAGCAAAACCAGGAAGAATTGTTTTAAAGCTGCATTAGAAATATTACAGAGTTCTACAAAACTCCACTGCATTGACTCAACTCTGAAGTGACTACTCTCCCACTGTGAGAGGCTTTTAAGAATTTGTTGAGGAGTAGAGACTTTTCTCTGTGAAATCATGATGGTTCCTGGTGGCCTCTGCTCTTGTGTTTACCACCAGATGGAGCACTTTGCACATGAATTTGTCCATCAGAAATCGTCTTTCAGATGCATAGTTGAAGAGGGAAAGAAAGAAGCTAAAGGTTCTTTCTACATGTCCACCCTTAGCATTCAAACCCACCTTTCTGAATGAAAGCATATGAAATCTTCACACTGTACTTCTTACCAGAATTCATTCAAAACTCAAGGGTGAAAAGGGCTTCATAGCTTGAGTAATTTTCTATCCACTCTTCGGCCTAGTGATTACAGCCTAGTTTTGTCCATCAAGTGAACGGGTGTCTCATCTAACAGACCTTTATGAGAAAATTAACTCCATATCTTAGCTCTCTGTATGAAGTTAAGTTTAATCTGTTTAAACAAACCATCTGGCCCGCCAGCAGATTTCCCTGACAGGCCGCGTGCCAAAGGTTGCCAGTCCCTGGCTTATAGCCTGCCCACTGGATTGGGTCCCATTCAAAATTCAAAAGCAGGTGGCGGTTTTATAATTTAAAGGTAAAGGTAATCATTGGAGACATACCAATCTCCTAGAACTGGAAGGGATGTTGAAGAAAGGTCATCAAGTCCAGCCCCCTGCCTTCACTAGCAGGACCAATTTTTGCCCCAGATCCTTAAGTGGCCCCCTCAAGGATTGAACTCATAACCCTGGGTTTAGCAGGCCAATGCTCAAACCACTGAGCTATCCCTCCTCCTGTGTTTATAAACACAGTGGTTAAAGCACTCACCTGGGATGTGGAGACCCAGGTTCAAGCCCCATTTCAGGCAGAGGGGGGAGAAAGGATTTGAATAGGGGAGTCCAACACCTCTTGGGGGAGGGGGTGTTAACCACTGAGCTATTCTGGTGTAGGTCTCCCTCACACTTTCCTATGGATGCTGCTGTATTGGGGATTAATAATTAAAGAATCACTGGAGCAGTGAGACAGGAACATGGGTCTCTCACCTCCTAGGTGAGGTGCCCTAACCATCAAGCTACAGAATCATTCTTCTGCTGGCTTGCCCAACGACTATGATTATTGTAGCACATAACACCCTTTGTGGCTCTCGACCCTTCTAAAATGTTTCCAAAGCTGTTTTGACCAGATTCCATGGTACGTTTTGCTATTACTGGTTATTCTGTGAACTGGATGTCCTGTACCTAATGCATCCTTGCATATACTTTCTTGATGTTTTCCTTCTTTGCCAAAATTAGGGCAAGTACCCAGAGACAGGACAAGGCTTTATGGTTTTTTATTTCTTCCCCTTGGCGCAGAGCAACATTTTCAGTTTTGGCTCAGGGCAGCAGAAAGGGCTTATCCTCCGGCAATTGTAATTCATGTTGTATATGCCTCTTAAAATATTTTTATAGTGCAGTTATTTCACTTTTACAACACGTGCGTATGATACTGTAAAAATGAAAAGTGAAGTATTGCACAGGACTAGCGTAGCTGAACTTAATCAAAAGCAACCCAAATAAGTCCTTTGACAAGGGCTTTAATATCTCTTCAGCACTATTGCTTTGTGGCACCACAGTTCTGCTCAGAAGATAGAAGGAGATCGTAATGCTGGTCACACTGTTGCATGGACAATCTCTAGAGGTATAAGTCCACCCTCCCCATCAATACTGCCCAAGGCCAGTCACGGATGGTACAAACTGCCCAACCGGGACTGCTTCCCTGTTGAGGCAAGCCCTGCAATAGAGACTGAAGCAAGGTCAGTGGCATAAGACTCCCAGTGGAAACAATACCTGGAGCATTTCCAGACAGTTCCAGAAAGAGCTTATGAAGGACAAATTTTAGCATCCCCAGCCATGCAATGAAGACTGCTTGATGGATGGACCTCTTTATATGTGCTAACTATGAGTTAGGCCGTCCAGGTCTAAATGATAGCTCTTGTCCTCCATTTCATCCCCAAACATTCATCCCTTTGGCATATTCAAAATGTTAAGCTTTTCAGGAGCTTTAGTAAACATAAAGAAGGGGAATCCATGTTTGCCTAAATATGATTAAAAAAACCCTCTCAGTGCTGCTCACTTTGCTACATAAAAGGCGCAATAGCTGAAAATAAGTATATAGGACTAGGTCCTTACCAGGTGTAAATCAGCATATTTCCGCGGAAAAAAATGGAGCTGTACCACCTTACAACAGCTGAGGATCTGGCCCATAAGAAAGAGCAATTTGTGTCTAATAATGAGAAAATCCTAACAGATTCATGCCATACTGAACAAAAGATGTGTGCATGCATTTAAATAACTTGGATCTTTTTGCTGATTAATTACAGATTGGGTTCTTCTTCTTTTGCATTTCCAATTAAGAGTTGGAACAGATGGTGAAAGCTTAATTTAAATGTATATATCCCTTGAAATAATCAGAATCTCCCTGTGCTGGGGTTTCTGCTACATCAAGACGCTTTGAAAAGAATCAGGACTATAGGAGACGTCATCTTTTATAAGAAATTTATGCTTGGGTAAGCTAGATGACCCAGAGGTATGCTAATGCTCTGTGTTGCCTTTTGCCTGTGTGTCACCAGTTCAAATCCATTCCAGAGCCGTAGACTGAAAGTTGTTGACATCAGATGGATGGTTGTGTGGTAATGACTTCAATCTAGTTTCAAGGGGACAAAACCCACATGATAAAAATCTTCATCAAGTTTGGCACCCTTGCAACCAGTTTTCATCTAAGCATATGCACAATGTGCCTCAGGTGGGCACCTGAGGGAGGCAGTCCGGCAGCATTCGGCGGCATGCCTGCGGGAGGTCTGTTGGTCCCGCGGCTTTGGCGGCAATTCGGCAGCGGGTACGCCGAAGGCGCGAGATCAGCATATCACCCGCAGAAAGGCCGCCGAAGCTGCGTGACCAGCGGACCGCCTGCAGGCATGCCACCGAAGGCCACCTGACTGCCGTGCTTGGGGCGGCAAAAAACATAGAGCCGCCCCTGCCTGTGAGAGTGCGCTAGCTATAGCTCGCTGGTCACAGATTATTGTGAACAGAAAAGATCACAAGCTTAACTGGAAGCAATTAAACTGTCATGGTGGAGACTGTTGACACTTGGGGGCAATGGCTGGGTAGTGAGGTAATTAGCCCAATAAGGGGACAGTATATAATTGTCAGGAATAGTAAGTAAGGGGAGAGCTCAAAGTGAGTTGTGTGGAAGGCTGTTTCGACCTGAATGCCATGTTCTGCACTGCTTGAAATCTAGAAATAGACTGTATGTTGTGGGCTCTGCAATTAAAAACAAAAATCAGACTTCTCCATTTCACTGAAGGGAGTACAGCTAATGACAATAAGTCAGTAGTGAAATGCAGTGTGAGGAACAGAAGGCTTCACCCTGAGGAAACTATTGGGATGCATTACAGTCCTTCCACACAGGAAACTGAAAGAAGGCTGTGGAATTCTGAGCTAGGACTGGCTCTCTCTGCTCAACAACTTGGTAAATCTTGTCAGAGAGCAGTAGCCAGAGAAGAGGTTTAAATACATAAATAGATAAAGATTGCAGGTTAATGCTAAGCCTGCACTTTTTTTATTAAACTATATTTCCCAGTGTTTTAAATAAACAGTTTTAATGAGGTCTCAGAGAAAGGATTACTTTTTTTTCTCAACTATTACCAAATTCCTCAGCATCCTCCTTCACTGTCCTTTAATTGTCCTGTTCTAGTCCAAAGCATATTAGATACGTGAAAGGACACTTCCTTTATGCGACATTATAGCTGGCATAATGCCATTATTGCTAAATTCCTCTGTGCAAATGTGTTTATGTTTAGGGGATATTTGAAAGGTTTAAAAACAATATTCTCCTGGGAGCCATATTAATCATAGTCAGCCCCATGGGCTTGATCTCCTTTCTTAACCATGAACTTTAATACAGAAACATTGTCTAGCACAGCACTTTCTGAACAGAGACTAATTAAGCCCCAAAGCAATTTTCTGTCCAGCACCAGAAGCAGCAGCAGGTTGTCATCAGGTGCAAGTGGCTTTAATTTTCAGTTTTGTCTTCCCAGAGATGCAGAGGTGTCTGTAGAACGGATGGCCTGTTGAATGTGAACAGAAATGGAAAAATCAGCTTGTCACGGGTAGAGCTCTGCTCTTGCTTTCCAGCCGCTCAGAAACAGCTCAGCCTCCACCACTTAGATGTCCACACTGTGCAGTTTATTTCAGACCCCTTTACAGATCCAGGGGGCAATACTATTTAGAGCAGCGATTCTCAAACTCTTAATGGGGTCACCAGGGCTGGCTTAGACTTGCTGGGGCCCGGGGCCGAAGCCCAAGCCCCACCACCCGAGGTCAAAGCCTGAGGGCTTCAGCCCTGCCTGTTGGGACTCAGGTTACAGGTCCCCCACCAGAGGCTGAAGCCCTTGGGCTTCAACTTCCCTCCGGTCAGTGGGGCTCGGGTGGGCCCAGGCTTCGTTCCCGTCCTGGGGTCATGTAGTAATTTTTATTGTCAGAAGGGGTCGCGGTGCAATGAAGTTTGAGACCCCCTGATTTAGGGCCTCCCCAGGACCCAAGAGGTCTACCTCCCTTCCTTGAGAGCTCTCTGAGGCTATGTCTACACTAGTATTTTTGTCAGTAAAACTTTGATCAGTCAAGGGTGTGACTGACTGGGAGCAGGACCAGACTGGATAATTTAGATAATCAGGAGAATTGGTAAAGAGCTTTCTATCCCTTATTTTAAGATGCGGGGGGGGCTTGGGCAGTCAGCCCTGCACAGCTGGGGCTCAGGCGGCTGGTGATTCGGTTAATATGGAGAGCCGGATAATGAAGGCTTGGATAAACGGGGTTCTACTGTATATCAATAAAACACTGAGTTCAACTGATACCTGTATATAGTGTGGCTAGGGAACCGAAAGTTCAGCATTTCATTTTAACTATGGAAAAACATAGATTTTTTTTTTTGAGCAGGGAAGTTTGGGGTTTTTATCACAGAAAACTAGGATCCCTGCCAATTAGATAATTACACTCTATTCCTCAATCAAACCTCCCCGGGGGAGCCAGTGAACACAGTTCAGGCTCTCTTGCTGGCTCCCAGCACTCTGTCACACTGTCTCTGAAAAGAGACACAGTTCAAATGTATTATTCTCAGGGTGACCAAATAGTAAGTGTGAAAAATCAGGACACTTTGTTTTTTCGGAGGAGGGATGGGGGGATAGTTGCCTATATAAGATAAAGCTCCTAATATCAGGACATCTGGTCACCCTACTCTCAGCTGAGGAGACAATATCAAACGTGGCTGAATTCTCTGTGGTTTACTTAGCCATTTCATGATACTTTTGCAGTGGCAAAACATTGCTCAGGTTTGCTGCCCCTCTACAAAATGCTACATTGATTCCTTCTTTTCACTGCTGCAAAATGCCTTTTGCTTACAGTGAAAATCTTGTGAAAATACACCAGCGAAAAGTCATTTGTGTTTTGCCATTTTGCAAAATTGACAAGAAGCCAAAATAAATCATTTTTTAAAATGGCTTGAAGTGGGTCATTTCTCATGTGAAAAAGAGGCTTGTGCCACCCAGAAGTGTGTGTTTTGTAATGTATATATTGTTTGAAGAAAAGGGCTCCCCTTACCCACTTTGTGTTTCTGTTCTTTTGGGGACCCGTACAGCTCGTGCTATTTGCTGTAGCTATGATTGGCTGATTACAAAAATTGCAGAGCACCAATGGTGAAATTCACCCTGTTCAGAGGGTCGGCATTAGACCTGTAACCGCTCCAATCCCATTTTGGGCTAGGTCTACACTGCGGGGGGTGGGGTGTCGACCTAAGATACACAACTTCAGCTATGCGAAGAGCGTAGCTGAAGTCGGCGTACCTTAGGTCGATTTACCTGGCCATGAGGACGGCGGCGAGTCAACTGTTGCCGCTCCCCCGTCAATTCCACTTCCGCCTCTTGCCAGGGTGGAGTTCCAGAGTCGAGGGCAGAGCGATCGGGGATCAATTTTATCGTGTCTATACTAGACGTGATAAATCGATCCCCGATCGATCGATCACTACCCGCCGATCTGACGGGTAGTGTAGACATACTCTAACATTCATAGGTTTTAAGGGGCACATTAGCCTTATGCTGGCCGCCTGCATAGGGGTGAATTTCGACCCTAATGATCAAGACAGTGCGGAAGGCCAGTCTCTGATGTTGAGGACCAGTCTCTTGATCTGAAGGTCCATATTTCCTGTTGAAAAACAGTCTCCAGTGCTGAAGACCTTTCCCTGATAATCTGTGGACCAGCACAGGTGTGGAAACTGCTTATACGTTTTCCCAGTATCACTGCACCTCTGCTGTCTCTTGGCCTGACTCAATGCCCATTGAGGTCAATGGAAGCCCTTTCCATTGGTTCCAGTGGACTTGGGATCAGGCCCTCTGGGAAAAGGAAAAGAAAACAAATTGACCAGATTAAAGTTCTTTGGAATTTAAATCTTATGGGGATTTGACATTCTACCAAGATCACTGAAAGGTTTTGCACAAGCAATTATAGAGTTCATTTCTAATCATGCTGGAGAGAGAAAGACCTACTGTGCCCTTGTCCTTTTGATATATGGGTTTCCTCTCTGGAGCTATCCTTCTTTTCTAAGAGGATTTTGTCCACAAATGTAAGCTTGTTGGATAGAGAAAGAGAACTTTGCTTCTGCTGTGCAGATGGAGTGACTGTAGGGAGTAGCCTGATTCTTTCCTCCACAGCATTGGATGCTTCAGAATAATATCTGGAAACATAATGAATTGGGAATGAGCTGCTGGGCTGCCAACCCACATGGCAATAATCTGGCGAGCACTCAGTGATTTAAAGATCCAAGTTAAATATTTTGCATTCATCTTCCAACCAGCAGCCTTGAGATTTGCTCAGCTGGAGCTCACATCTCCTGGATAAGTTGTTAAAATTGTCAATAAAGGACAGAAAATAGAGAAGGTTTTCAGTGCGCTGAAGGACAGTACTTAATCTCGCCCAGTGGGGACAAAAAGGGACATTGATACAGGAGCGATTTACATTAACTAGCAAGAAAGGGCTCTGCAAGGCTCCTAGGTATATTAGAAGCTTCATCTCCTTTCATAGCCTCTTGCTGCACAAAAGGCCCAAAACCTGAAATTATTACTTTGCTTTAGCATCAAAAACATAGACGAAGAAGAATTTCAGGGGAGGAGCTCTTAGTTACAAGCAAAGTGCAAAGTAAATAGTAACACCCTCTTCCCTGGGACAAATGCAATGAGCTAGGCAGTCTCAGTCCAGTTCCCAGAAGACTTTACACATCACAAAATGTAACCAGCCCTCTGCTGGCTGTCTCATTAGAGCTCCAGGACTGAATGGGCATGAAGACTTTTACTCCAAGACTGAGGCAAATTGGTGGGTCCAGGTGTGGACGTTTACTGTCATACATGGTTTACCTGCTTTCTAAGCCTAAGTGTCCAAAGCTGTCAGGCCAGCATCGTTCACCTGATACAGACTAACGTGGCTACCACTCTGAAACCTGTTACTAGAAGGGAGGTGATTAATACACATGCGGTAGGTCAGTGTAAGATTGCCTAATCCCCACTTAGGGCCTGACCTAGCTGGCCTGACTCATACCTAGGGTGACCGGATGTCCTGTTTTTAAAGGGACAGTCCCATATTTAAGCCCTCCTGCAGGTGTCCCGAATTTTTCTTAAAAAATGGGCAAATTGTCCCGTATTTTCTGTCTCTGCACGATCAGTACTGACGGGTCCTGCTGCTGGCCGGATCCCTGTTTGTCAGTCACCCACCCACTAGTGGGGGGGGAGGGCTCCAGTGGCCGACGATGGGGGTGGATGTGCAAGGCTGGTGCAGGGCAAAGATGCAGCGTGCGGGGCTGGCCTCTCCCCCTGCTGGTCCATCAGCGCAGTCCCCACTGCATGCCAGCTCTTGGCCAGCAGGGCCCCACCCCCCATCCCATTTCCGGCCGGCACTGGCTGCGCACTGCGAGCTGTGGTGGCTAGTGAGTACAGGCAGGTGCCAGGCAGCAGCCGGTTACACGTCACCTTTGCTGCCCACCCATCGTCCCTTTATGTGCTCCTCCTCTCGCTGTCCTCTCTCTGCTTTGCCCCTTCACCCCCCGCAATCCCACTGCTCCTCCAGATCCCCCCAGTGGGGCACACGTCCTGCTCCCAGCACTGGCCAGCAGGCTCCTTCCTTCCCCCACCACCAGCACCCCGGTAAAGCCCAAGATCCTCTAGCCCAGGGTGCTGCCCAGGAGGAACCGAGCCCTGCACGTGCCAATCCCTCCCACCCCCCCGATCTGAACATTCCTGCTGTCACCTAGGATGTTGTTCAAAATCCAGAGATAATTCTGGATTTTGCAAGCAGTTCCTATATTTCTAAGGTGATGAATCAAAACCCAACCAAAATCTGGGGTATTTCAAATCTGGATCTAAAGCTTGCAGATCAGGCAGAATTTCTATATTTTATTTTTCTGCATAGTGGCGTCAGAAACTCCCTGGATTTTATAGGACGGGGAAAAGACCATATGGTGCAGTCAAGTCAGCACCATACTAGCCCAAGTCAGTTCGCAGACAGTCCATGGGCTAGTGCTAGCTGGCCTAGATCCTACATTTGACAGTCTCAGTTGGAGGGCAGAGAGAGAATTATGTGCTGATGTACAGCTCTGGGAAGTACCTGCGTCTCTCATCTTCCACGTGAGAGCACTCATTTATCTCTAGAGGAAAGGGAAATGACTCCACGGAGGCTCAGAGGCAAGAATTTATTACAGAATTCGGCTGCTACCATGTCCCTGTGACCTTTACATCACATCACATCTGTTAAAACAGCTGTGTCATCAAAGGGTGGAAGAGGTAGCCATGCAAAGGCCTATCAAAGCAAAGGCGTATCAAAGACTAAAGGCAGAGAGAAAAAAAAGAACTATCCTGACTCTTTTATCTCTTTCAATGGGCTTCTCCTGCTGTTCACCTTAGCCTGTCCCAGGGCAGCTCACCTCCTGGAGGCTTCCGCCCAGCTCCACTAATCTGCCCAGTCCTCTAATTACACATTTCATGGTTCATGAGTTAACACATATAACTCAGGGCCTCTGAAGGAGACTGCCTGAAGCAGGATTATTGTTTGTGTAATCTCTTTAAACCACTGGCAAATGCAGCGTCCGTCATTCGGCGCAATATTTGATTATAAAGTTATTCCTTCAATACAATTGGAAAGATCCCAAGTCCCAAATAAATGAGGGCATTGGTGAATTCTCAGTGGCACACAGCAATCTTGCACACTGAATAATTTCTATTGTTTCCTTTAAAAAAATGTTTTTTAAAAAATGTATATTTAGGGCATCACGTCCATTTCCCTCTAGATGTAGCAAAGGTCACACAAATGGAGCGCAGCTATGGTCCAGCTCCTCAAAGGTATTTAGGCACCTAACTCCCATGGGAATCAATGAGAGTTAGGCGCTTCAATCCCTTTGAGGATCTGGGCCTGTGTGACAGTGGCTAATAAACACACAACACAGATTTAGGCCCCAATCCTGCAGGCAACAACCTGCACTGACATGGAGCCCCGTAGAAGTTGCTAGTGTTCCGTGTGGGCAGAATCGGGGCCCAAGTCCTTAGAATACACTGGAAATGCTTCTATAAAATAAAAGGCTCGTCCCTCTGTGGGCGTCTAAAGCGTGCCGTTTTGTGCATCCCGGAGGAGTGGGAAGCACTCAGCTTGTTGCCATTCTCACGCCATAAATTGCAAAGTAACATCTCTGGTGAGCCCAGAAATGCGTGAGTTGGTGTCAGGCACATTCTTTACAATATTTTGCGCTTCTGCTGTGCCTTGCATCCCCACACCTTAAAGTGCTTTGCAAATGCTAATGAATTTAACCTTTGACACCCCCAGTAAGATAGCTCTGTATTATCCCACTTTGCAGAGGAAGAAACTGGCGCACAGCGGTGAAGTGACATGCCCAAGTCTTCAGAGCAAGTCAGTGGCGGTGCCACAAATCGACCTCCCAAGCCCCGACTATCCATGCTACCTCCTGCATCACTAGATCACGCTCCCTCCCTTTAGCTTTGGTTTTCTAGTTGCTTTCATTTCCAAAGCCCATCTCAGAAGCTGGAAATAGACATTTTTTAACCCCCTACCAATTTGTTCTTTTTCATTTGGCAGACATGGATTTCCTCCCCTCACCCCACATTGTTTCTGATAGTGCTTGAAATGAACATGCTTCTATTTTGCTTCCTGTTTGTGCCAAAGTGAAGAGGACAAAAAGCAAGGCCTGCCGCAGCGTGGCTAATCATTTTAATTTGTGGGGAGGAGGTTGTTTTGGGGGGAGGTTCCATTTGAGGATTGGTTTTTCTGTTCATGTGCTGGATATTCCTTTTTCCCTGGGGTAGGAATGTGCTAGCAACTGTGAGCGTGAATAGTGGGAAGTTCTAAATTGCTGTAGAATTTCAATCTCTGTTCTGTTCTGTTCTCTTCTATGTAGATTCTTAGACTGTGCTCATCCTCATAGTATCTGTATCCTCCAGTAGCATATTAACATGACTAACACATCTGTCATGGGTTGTTTGTTTTCTCGTCCTTCTCTCCAGGGGCACAAGCAGGTGCAGTCGAGTGCCTTGTTTTTGCTGGGATTTAAGGATTTGGGTTGGGTTTAAATGTGCGTATTGCTCTATATTTATGTTAGAGAAGGCAAGGCCAAAGAAATGCACCTTGGAGTAGCAGGTAGTGAGGTTTTGTGATGGTCCTTAAGTTTCTCTGTTTCAGATCCTCAAAGATATTTAGGCTCCTAACTGCCACTGAAATCAACCAGAGTTAGGTGCCTAAATCCCTTTGAGGATCTGAGCCTAGCTTCCAATCCTGCAACCGCATCCATGGATAGGCTTTTAGATGCAGGTGGGCTTGGACCCACCTGTGCCCTGGGAGCTCAATAGGTTCATCCATGGATACAGGCCTGCATGCCCATGCAAACCCCTTTGAAGTCAACGGGGCTCTGTGCAGAAGGTCCTTTGAACCTTGGAGAGCCCATTGACTTCAGTGGGGCTCCACACGGATCCAAGGGTCCACCCACCTGGATGCCATTGCAGGATCAGGGCCCTAATGTATAAGTCTTACCTTGCTGTATAAGGAACTGCCATGGGGATGCCTGGCTGCTGCTGTCTCATACAGTTGGATTAGCTTTGTTTAGGTCCCAAGTGCAGTGAATTGGCAATCTCTTGGAACTGAGGTTCAGGAAGTGCAGGAATATAAAGAGGAAACTTAGCAGCAGGGTAGATAAGGAAGCTATGAAGAGAGAGTCTAATGCCAGAGCTGGCTAGAAAACCTCATTCCACTTTTGGTCTAAAGATTTTACTTATGGTAATTTTGTTGATATTCTTGTCTTTGGCTCCTTTCTCTCCGCTAAAGGAGGTTAATATATTTTATTTTACCTTGCTTGGTCTGGTGCACCCTTTCCTTCTGTGTCAAGCCCACCTTCCTCTCCCCAAGCTATCATTACTGGTACAAGGGCTGCTTGTTCTCCTATTTATCAGGAACTGAGCTAACTTCTGTTTTCTGAAACCAATTTAGATATTTAGGAGCAGTCTTACAGCCCTGGATTATCACCTGGGGTCAGGAACTCTGCTCTGTTTTTACAGTGTCTAGCATGCTGGGGTCCTGTGTCCATGACTGGTGTTTGTATTAACTCCATATAGTTAATAATTCTGGTTGACTACCTAGTTTTGCTAACACTAAGGATTAAAAAAATCATGTCACGCCTTGAAAAATCAAGATCTTATTTAAGACTGAGGGTTTTTTTTAAACTTGCCTGCTTGTTTATTCATCTTTTAGGGTTCATATTTTCAAACTCTTCAGGGCAGGAACCTGGCTATAAAATAACCAAAAGCAGAGCTTGAGGTGTACTAGGATTTAAAAAAAACCACCATATCGTGTAAGACTCAGCTTACACTTAGGATAGTTGGCAACACAGAATGGAAAAATGCCTGTGATTCTACCTAAGTGATGTGTAATTATCTAGTTGGATTTAAAAAATAATAAAGAAGCCTCTCTGAGGCTTTAGGCACCTTAATGTAATTAATTGCCCAATAAATGCAATTACATTAACACTTAGCAGCAATGAAATCGATTCCACAGGAAGTTGGCTGGTTGGCCAACTATCCTTCCATCATCCAGGAAGCATATCCTCAGTCTGCTCCAAAGACCCTATCGGACAGGTGACTTTCAGGATATGATGCAAGGCACCAGATTTAGGGTATTTTGGACCAAGAGGCGGGATCAAACTCTAAAGTCTTGGAACTCTCACAGGGAACATCCTGCCGGGCACCTCCTTGCTTTCATAACCACAGCTTACGTTGGCTTTATGGCCAGTAGTCATGGCACGGAACTGGCCTGTGCATGCTGGATTATGTAGAGGATTCAATTCACCTTGAGTGTTTTTCCCTGGTATAAAATATACTAATAATTTCAAAGCAAATTATCCCTGTGACTATGAAGAGGTTTTTGTGCTGATTGGTTTTGGTGTATTGAATAATTTCATCAGCCCCTTGTCCAACTCTACAGCAGGTTTAGGAGCTAAAATCCCATTGTGTGTAGAGTCCAGCTAAACAAAGTAAGGGGTGGGGTGGAATCTTTCCATGCCTTGGATTATACAACCACCAAGTCAAACAGTGAAAACACCGACTTCTCACCTCTCTTTAGACAAAACCCAAGTCCTTTACTTAACTGAGACGGAGTCAGAGTCTGCCTCCCTTACTCTGCAAATAGAAAAGAACCACTCAACGTAAGTAAGGGTGGTGGAGCTTTGCCCTTGTTCTGTGCCCATTGATAGGGTTTCTGCCCACACTGCTTACTATAAAAAAAGCTACTCCCCCACCTCTACTATTATATAAAGCAGGCAGCCATAACCACACCTTCCTTTCCCCACCCATGTTCTAGTCAACTGGGCCAACCCACCAATTAGGAAAGTGTCCAGAGTCTAAGCCCAAGGACAAGCAAACACATGGTGTCTCATTTCTGGTGCAGCTTATTGCCCGTGCAACTGGTCTCTGAACTCTCTTCATGCTTCCTCACTGCTCTGCTCTGGGCTGCTGCCAGGGTGATAGCCGTGCCAATCAGCCTATGCCAGTGAGCGAATCCACAAAGAAATGCAAGAGCTTGTAAAAGGATTCCACGCAGGGGGCTCTCTAAATAGATCAAAAGAGACCACGTGCAACGGTGTCACTTTATATAACTGTGCGGAGGGTTGGGGGATTGCACTCTCTCTGTGACCTTGTCTGCACTGATGCTTTGCCCCAATTTCACCCATCAGTGGCCCAGCCATTGGCACAATCCTTAGCGTGGACAGGTTACATTTGTACTAAAGCAATTTGTGGCCAATAGCATCTTCACCTGCCTACATTAGGTTGAAGTAGGGGCAATTCATCAGTGTCGACCAGCTCTGTCAGTCTCTCTCTTTGTTTTGTGCAGAAAAGCAAACTTCCAGACTTTGTGAAAATGATTCATTTGGTGCAGCCTGCACAAGCGATCCGGGAGTGATATGCATGTTACACCTAGATACAAGGAGAGACTCCGCAGTTCAGACAATTTATCTTCCTTCAGGCTGGAGCCTGCAGTGCTAGCATGAACACTTGGAACCATTTCTGGGTTATGGGGAGGTGGATGAGTGGACGTTTGGCACGGCATCCCCCAGAGTCAAATTGATCCCCATTGTGACTCCATCTCTGCCACACTGGTAGTGCATGTACTGGGGAGCTGTCTAATGGGACTGGAGTTTGAAACAATCTCTGCCAGTTAGCAGCCCATTAAGAGTAGAGGAAGTTCACCCCCGCCTGCTTTGCTGGGTCCACCTGTCTGAAGACGGACTCAGAGAGGCCCTGTTTACCCTGAAGATTTGCTGCAATGGGGTTGGGTAAATGGGGCCTGTAGCAGGGGGCTGGTGCAAAGGCACCTAATTAGCCCCTGCTCAGCCAGCCCCAGTCAGGGGAAACAGATTGGGGCTGGGGAGAAGTCTGGTGCCTGGCTGCACCTGTGGGCCTGAGTGTTCAAGGGCTATAAAGGCTGCCTGGCAGCCAGAAGACAGGGGAATGGCCAGGGGAGGTCAGTCTCCAGGCTGAGGGCAGACTCTGGGTAGGAGAGGAGATTGCAAGGCCTGCAAGCTGTATATAGTGTATTACTGGTGGTGGGAGAACATGTGTGCTGCAGAGGGAGAAGCCTCTCTGTGCTTTATTGGGGCAGCCAGTGGGCCCCAGGAAGAGGGGTGGGCAGAGGACCAGTTACAGGGCCTACAACAGCAAATTGTGGATTCACATGAGGCTCTTCACAACCACAAGGAACAGAGGCTTCTTTATTTGAATAAAAGCTCAGACACTGAAGAATTGGGTGGGTGGGTGTGTGTACACAACAGAAGACATTAGTTACACAACTAAGTAGCTTAAGCAAAGGGCTGGGCTGTAGGAACCTCTCCATTCTAATTCTGTTTCTGACACTAATTCCTGCGGTGGTCTTGGAGTAAGTCACCTAACCTCTCTGCCTCAGTTTCCCCAGCTGTAAACATGAGGCAATTATTAATTTGCCTTCCCCATACAGCTGGTCTCAGGATCAGTTAGTTAAGATGTGGAAACTGGTTTTGAAGATGACAAGCGCTAAGTATTAATATCTTTCTACACAGATTTAACAGGCCCGTGGAGTTGAGCGGTCGTCATCCCAGAATACGCTGCGCTCAGCTGCTCTTCACGAAAGGTGAGGGCCTGGGCTGGGGCCATGTCAGCAGTGCTCATTAGGGCTCTGCGGAATCTGAGGCTGGCATCTGTTTGCAGTGCAGCGGCAGGAGTAGCACGTACAACTGAATCTTAGCAGGGGAAGGGGGAGAAATAAAAGACTGTCTGAAAGAGAGAGCCCAGGGAGATTGTTTTTCCAACAGACAAGCCAAGGAGCTTGTAGTGACTCCCTACTCGGCGAGGGCAGGGAAAAGAGGGAGCCCTGTGGCTCTGGAGGAAAAGATGTCGGCATGTGAACCCGGCAAGCACAACCTTCGCTTTCCTCACTGTTCTAACAGCCTTCCCGCAGGACAGCTCTGCAAACCTCACTGCTCCTCCGGCCAATGGCTCCCCCTCTCTTTTGAAGTCCCTGCCAGGTTGCTGAGCTCTGGATTTTGAAGTGTAAAGCAGCTGTAGCTAGGACACATGGCTCGGTTTCACACACACGTTTCACGTTGATCTGTCTGGTTTTCATTTTGAAATCGTTCACTTGGGTGAAAGGTTGGGGTTGCGTGAGGATCATTAATGCTGGGCACGGAACAGCAGGCATCTGTCCGAAAGGCTGGATCTCAGAGTTCACATGCAGCGCAGGGAACAAATTGACCCAGAACAGTCTTTCAGGTTGAAGGTTCCCAAGCAAAAGCAACAGGGCTCCACACTGCTGTAGGGAGCCAAGTGCCATGCGTTAGCTGCTGCTCCAGGCTGGCGGGGAGGAGATCAAGTCATGAGTTGCCCGTGTTCTCATTCCACCAGCGAGCCCAGAGCTGGCATCAGTTGCCTCCCATTCCGTTCCTGCTGCTGGAAGGAGGGAGGGCACCAAGAATTGCTAAGTCATTGCAGGATCTTCCAAAGTGCTAGCTCCCCGGGAGGTCACTTGCTTGCGCTCTCAAGGCCAGCCCTGGAAATGACCATAGAGCTCTGAGGCTGGTCCTCAGAAAATGGCTTATCCGGCAGCCTCTCCCTAGGAAATCCCCAAGACCGGTACAGTCAGGAAAAAGCTGTTCATGGGGGATTCTTCCCTGTGTGCACCAGGCCTGGCTCCAGCCAAGGCAATTAGCCGGCTGCTTTTAGAAATACAAACTGCACCTAGTTTAGGAAGAAAATAAAGAACTCTGGTTTCCGGAGGCAAACTCCCCCCGGCTCTGTGGTTCTTCCTGCCATTAGCATAGCTGCAATAGCTGTGTAGTGGATTGGGTGCTGCTAATATTTCTTTGTCCTATACCATCCTGTGCACTAGTCAATTTGCTAAAATTAGATCTTCAGAGAGCAACACTGTCAATGCAGGCAGCAGAGAAGAAAGCAGCCCAGCCGCCCCACCCTAGCTTTGAAGTGTCAGTCTGCTTAGCTTAATGTTTTCTACCTGCTCAGCTGCCATTTTCTAGACAAATATGGCAGACCAGGCTGTAACCCCTTCGCTGCTGCCGCAATCTGAAGTGTTCTAATAAATGGAAGAACAGGGCAAAACAGAACTATGCACCTAAAAGGCCGGGGCTTGCTCTCACCATGATTGTAGAGGGAAATCTGGTGTTTGGCTAGGCCAGGGATAAGCAACCTGTGGCACGTGTGCCGAAGGCGGCACGTGAACTGATTTTCAGTGGCACTCACACTGCCTGGGTCCTGGCCACCGGTCCGGGCGGCTCTGCATTTTAATGTAATTTTAAATGATGCTTCTTAAACATTTACAAAACCTTATTTACTTTACATACAACAATAGTTTAGTTAGATATTATAGACTTAGAGAAAGAGACCTTCTAAAAACATTAAAATGTATGACTGGCACGCGAAACCTTAAATTTGAGTGAATAAATGAAGACTCGGCACACCATTTCTGAAAGATTGCCGACCCCTGGGCTAGGCAGTCAGACACTAAACGGCCATTTGCATGCTCCATCACATGCTTTGTGCACACAAATGTAAGTGTGCAGTTGTGGGCTTGGGCCTGCAATTTTAATGTTTGACCCAAAGAAGGGAGGTTGGCCATGAGTGAGACATTCATGGCTTTGCCACAGACTTCCCTTCGTGACCTTGGACACGTCACCTAACTTCTCCTTGCCTCTGTTTCTCCCTCCATAAAAGAGGGTTAATGACACTGAGCTGCCTCCCAGATGGAGTGTGAGACTTGGTTTGCTAATCTTTGAGTTCTGAGAACCGGGAGGGAAGGTGCCAGTCAAGTGCAAAGTGCCCTTGCTGCAGCTGGGCTTTTGTAAGGGTGCTCTGGCTGGATTGTTGGGGGGTGAGATGAATCATCTCTTCTCCATAAGGTGTGAGGCAGGGGACATTAGAAAGTTCAGTCTGCGTGTTTTGCAATCGTTGCCTCAACAGCTGGGAGCCAGTGTCTAGGTCTGGCTTGTCCCACAGCGAGCACAACGGGGTGGGGTGGGGTCTCTGTCAAATTGTGCTCTCTGTGACAGTGCTCATACTGTGTCAGGGGGGTGGACTTATCATGTTGGGACCCCAAGCAAGGACTTGGGGCCAAGAGGAAGAAAGCTCAGTAGTGAAGTCCCTCCCTTCCAGCCTTGCTGCTGTGGCAGAAGATCAGGTGGTGGGTTGCCTCCCTCCTGGGAAATCTGGCTGGCCCTGGACTGTGAGCCTAGTATGGTGTCCCCAGATGTACAGTGATCACTTGCATTGCTTGTGCAAGGCTGAGGGGGCATCGCAGTGCTGCCAGCTATCTACCTTCACCTACAGGAGAGGCAGGCCCCTTTCTGATTGGTTTCTGGGTTTTAACTGGGCTGGGAACACCTGGCTTACCTGGGAAGGTTGGGAGGTTCCTCGTATTGCAGACCAAGGGCATCATTCCTCAAAGGCCTCTAGCTGAGCTCAGTTACAGTGGGTGGGAGCTGTACTTGCTGTTGGTCACGGGGCCGTGGCTTGGCAAAAGGATGATGGACCATTGGATACCTGGGCTGGTTAAAAGTGAAGTCAGGAAAAGCAAATGGGTCAGAGAAGAGGGTGCAGAGAAAGAAGAGAGGAGAGGATGCTTGTGGGGAGGGGGGGAATGGAGAGGCACAGAAGAAGGGGGAGAAGACAGCATAGAAAAAGAAGAAATTCGGGAGGGGAGAGAACAAAGAGGCAAGAGGTTCAGGGAGGTAAAAGTGTGAAAGGAAGGAGGTGAGAAGAGAAGCTAAGGAACAAATTCATGTCCCCCTCTCTCTTCCTTCCCCACAGCCAGGTTCTTTCCCCGCTCCCTGGCATTGGAGGAGGAGAGCTTGCTGCGGTACAGCTGCAGGAGTAATGGCATAAGGGGCCTTTCAGACCAGGACCTGGCACTCGCTAGAGAGGAAAGGCCAGGCCAAGAGTTGCTTGTGTCGAGACAGGAGAGACCTTGAAGGAGCTGGCTTTGCAGCGCCCCTGGTTAATCATCAAAGAGGAGGAAGGGAAACTGAGAAAGGGATGGGAGGAATAAGACAGTGTCCCACCCTTGTTCCAGTTCCTTTCCAAAGAGGGGCTGAGCAGCAGGTTGAGGTCAGCCTAAATCTGTTTTCACAGGCAGCCTGGGTGTCAGGTTAGTACTGTCAGCCAATGTCACTCCAGAAAGCACATCAAACAGTGAGGCATCAGAGGTTCCCTTTGCATAAGGCAGACAGGTAGAGGCTGTGATGGGAATTGCAAAGGTGACCTTACCTGTCTTTCAGCTGGCTGTGAAGGTTGGAGGCACATTAAATCAACAGAAGGAAGAGGTGCCACTGCACATAAGTCTCTGGGTGAAATCTTAAAAGCCTGATTAAATTTCACTGATAAAATCACTTAGCCAGACCCCTCTCTCTCCTGCTCTCAGCTTCTTCCCTCCTCCTCCTGGCTGGCTACAGACACAAAGTGCTGGGCCATAGATTCAGCTGGGAGATGAGAAGATTGATCTGTTTCTCTAGACAAATGTGACAATATCTTCATCATCGCTGGGTGCAGCAAGTGAACTGTGGACCCTTCCCAGTCACTGCATCTGTCTGCAAGCAGATCTCATGTGTGTGCATGTGCGCGCACACACGCTTGTGCAGTGTTCCTTTTGGTTTTTTAATTTAGAGATGTGGCTCTGAAAAGACCCTGTTGTTCTAAAATACAAAAGGTGGATTCATGTGCTAGGGGAACGAGGCTGGAATCAGCCAGGGCTCATCTCTGCACCCCTGAAGGAAAGGTGGCACATCATTTCCTGGTAGCTCTGTAAGCCCAGACATTCCACAGCAGACTAAGAAGAGTTTAAACTCTTCACAGAACTACTTGATTTCCATGATGTCTAATACCTGGTGTGGCAATGTTGGGTGTCCTTTTCAAAGGCAAGTAAAAGGGCAGAGCCTGCAAAAAATACACATCTACTGCACTCATAACATTCACATGGGTGCATACAGCTAGCCGCTGGTGTTAGAGTCACAGGTGGAGGAAAAACAGGGAGACAGAAGTGTCTTGCAGCTAAGGCAGGCAGACAGGAGATTGGGAGTCTATCCCCAGGTGACACTGAACAAGTCACATCACCTCTTCGTGGCTCAATACCCCCATCTGTAAAATGGGGATGATCGTACCTACCACACAAGGTGACTGAGGGTACATTACAGCTTGAAGGGTTTAACCCTGTGTTACTTGCCAGCTGGTCTCTTAATATTAGTTTCAGGCACCCTTTTACCACCATTGTGGAACTGCTCGGTTTTGCTCCTGACTTACAATCAGAGTGACAAGGGGGCTGAGATAGTATCTTTCACCTCACCTACTTTGTCTCTCTAATATCCTGGTTACAACACCACGTCTTATTACCATCCCAGTGGCAGGCTGATGTATTCCATGCCCTCTAATATCTTTGCCCTTACAAATCTGCCTTAGCACTGATTCTGTCTTAGGTCTCAGAGGTTTGGCCCCTTGTCGTGATGGTGTATTTCCTCTGGCTTTGCTTTCACCGTGTTGGTACGTAAGTTGTGGGTTTTGGAACGTAGACAAAATGATTTCTCCTTTATTGTATTGGGCTGGTGGTTTGAGGGCCCAGGCACGGCTCAGAACCTGCTGTGCTGGGCATGGTACAAATACGGAACAAAAAGATGGTCTCTGCCTCAAAGAGCTTACAGAGCATAAACCCTTCCCAAGAATACACCGAGAATGACAGCGATCCGGATTCTGATCTCAGTCGCCGTTGTGTAAATCCAAAGTGACGTGAGAATCTGACTCAAGCCACCAAGGGTTTTTTTCCCCCTTGTTTCACTTGATTCATGACCCACCCCCATAGATGATCAGCTTCCCACCCCCATCTTAGGAGTGACGCCTCCCTCTCTGCATCAAAGCAGATGGATGGGGCAGGGAGGGGGAGGCTGATTCCCAACACTGCCCAGGCTGCACCTGTTCTGTGGGTCTGTTAAGGACGTCACTCCCTGAGGCTGCCAGTCTGGCACACGTTACTAACCCTATACTTGATATTTCTTCTCCAGTCCAGAATATTTATTCTGCCCTTTCAGTTTTCCTTATGTACCTGGCCACTTTGGCCCCACCCCAGCGCATCAGTGAGACTTTGGGTGTGGGGTCACAGACCCTAACAGAACTTAAGCTTCTGTACCCTTGAGGTGCTTATTCTGTGCTGCTCATCGTTATGGTATTTGAGCCTCCCCGTAACATCCTCTGAGAATGAGACTGAGAAATGGACTTGCCGGAAAGCACAAAGCACTTGTCCTGGTCACTGTACTCTGCAGCAATTGTCAGGGGAGTGCTTGGGGGAAAGATCTCAGCTCACCAACAAGAGTTGGTGCACGTCCACTTTCCTTTGTAGAAGTGGCCGACTGGGTAATAACTCATACACGCTGGTCAGGTTTTTGACCAGGGCAGGACGGTACAGCTCCAGGGTCCTGGGCTGGGGAGCTGAGGGTATTTTAGCTGAAGCCTCTCTATTGTTGCTTCATGCAGTGGCTGGCAGAGCATTCATGAACACAGCTGGGTGTGGCCCCTGCCTGCGGATGTTGGTGTGAGTGCAAACTTGGAGTGCTCTGCAGCTTGTCACATCACAGTGTGAAAGGGAGCCCAGATTGGTGAGACAGGGGGCTCCGTTGTATCCCAGTTCCTGGTGGCATACAGCCTGAGGCACAGAGCCATCTGCCTCTCCTCCGGCTTCAGGGCCCGCTCCATCTCCCCCACCTCACTGCTGCCTCTGGAACATTGTTCTCTGTGCCCTACCATGCCAGGTGCACATCAGAACCACGCTTCCGGGGCGGTCACAGTAACTCCCTACACACATACAACGGGTGTGTGCAGCACAAACGCAGCTAACAGCTGAACATGCCAATGGCACGGGAACCCACGGACAGTCAGGGTGTCCAAGCTTGGCCTTACCAAGGAGCCACGCTGGTTACTTGCCAGGAGCACACGGGACAGTCGAAAATGGGACAGACTGTAAACTCTTTGCTACAGAGGGCACCGTCCACAGGGATTGAAGGCCCCACTTGCAGTACTCCCCTCTTGAAAAAAGCATCTGTCCTCCTCTTTAACAAAGCAGCGTGGGCCACGGGAGAGCAGGTCCCAGCAGCCAAAGCAGCCGTCTGCTTGGCCTGAGATGGGGCACCGCTTGTGTGCTGGGATCCCCAGTCTCCGCGGGCATCTGTTAACGCTGAAGGCAGCTGGGAGCCAGGCTGTCGAACTTCAGGCATGTGACCGCCAGTCACACTCTGGCTGCTCCCACCAGACTGAAATTAACATGATGTCATTTCCAATGCCCCCTTTATCACACAAGCCCTCCTCTGAGCCTCCGAAAAATCAAATGCCACAGAGGACAGGACCAGACTGGCACAGGCCTTTCCTTTTCCATTGAGCTGGGCTATTTTCAGCATTAACAACAGAGAAGAGGCTAACGAGTCGCCCTCTTCTCCCAGGACAACAGAAATACAAGACGAGGAAGCCGGGGTGGGCTTAGCGGGGTCGCATTCATCTGGCGCTGCCCACGCTGTTCTGTTCCAGCGCTTTGAGAGCCAGGACCACTCGGCTATTCCGTCACTCCTCTGCACAATGCATGGTCTGTTTCCATCTGCGATTGATTTCTTGTTTTTTACAAATCCTCCAGTGCCGCAGGCTTGTTAGCGGGGTGAGCGGCCTGATGAGTAGCCCAGCGTCTCCGTGGAGACAGTTAGTGAGGACACCTTTCCAGGCAAAGCCAGCCTGTCCCATAGGACCTCTGTTACCCTCAGCGCTGCTATTTTCTTAACATCTTTTGCAAGATCTGTTGTAAACAGTGGAGGGGTTTTAGCCAGGTTCTGGGAACCCCTGGTCCTTCCCTCCAGGTTTCCAAAGCCAGCTAGGACTTTATCTGACAGAGAGAAACTCAGAATTCTACATGTGCATAGAAAGTAATGTAGCTAGAGTACCATGCACTGCAAAGCAAATGGATAATGAGTGATTATGCGGAAGGGATAGCTCAGTGGTTTGAGTATTGGCCTGCTAAACCCAGAGTTGTGAATTCAATCCTTGAGGGGGTTACTTAGGGATCTGGGGCAAAAATTGGTCCTGCTAGTGAAGGCAGGGGGCTGGACTTGATGACCTTTCAAGGTTCCTTCCAGTTCTAGGAGATGGGTATATCTCCTATCTCTCTCCCCCAAATCCAGGGGTTGGTCCCAGGGTAGTTACTTTAGGATCTCCTGGGTATAGTTCCAAGCGTATGTCTGCCCACCAAAAGCTGTGCACGAGCTAGTCTAGAGAGGAGAACAGTAGCAGTGAGGACAATGCAGGTAGAACAAGTCCAGTGTGGCCCCTGGGTATGTACTCAGTGCAGAGCGTGCTGGCGAGCCATCTTCACTGCTATTGTTACTCCTGCTAACTGAATCAAGCTAGCTTGGGTCGGCGAGCCCCTGCCCAGCTTTTGGGGTGTAGACATACAGACTCCTGGAGCTTGGGGGTAATTACTAAGGACCAAATCTTGCTGTTTTCTTTACATGAGCAAACTTCCAATGGCCACACCTTGCCAATGCTGAGCACCTCCCCATTGATGTCAATGGGAATACAGAAGTCAGTGGCAAGTAGCCATGGGCTCCAAGGAGAAGGTTCTCAAAGAGTGTGGCAATTACATGCTTAATTTGCATGTGTAGTTACCAAGGTTGTTCATGCAAATAACCAGCCTTGGTCATTTGCAAGTGCAATTAACTAGTGTGTCTGCACAAAGTGATTTTTATGGAGTAATTAGGCCTATGGTGAAAGGTTTTAAACCCAGGCTGGGCTGCTTGACACTACAACCCTATACAAGTATAACTCTGTTGCTCAGGGGTGTGAAAAATCCACACTTCGAGTGACATAGTTACACCAACCTAACCCCCTGTGTAGACCGTGCTGTCATTGGGAGAGCTTTGCCTGCCAACATAGCTACCCCCTCTCTCCTGGCGGTGTCGAGCGGCTTCATTAAAGCGCTCCAGCAGCACAGTGGTGTTTCAAGTGTAGACTAGCCCTCTGTTTCTCTCGCACACACACACTATGACTTGTGCACAACATTAAAGCCGCACCTATGCTATGAGCTGGGAGGGCGACTCCCACCTAGTGTGCTAATTCTCTCATTGAGAACTAGTGTATTTATAAATAGCAGTCAAGAGACAAACCCACCCATTCGGCCCAGCTCAGCCATGCCGCCACTTCCCATGCTACCATGGCTTTGCTACCAGAGTCTGTGTACACAAGCAGGGAATCACACCCCTAGTCCAGAGCACAGATGTAGGCTGCAGGCGGCTCCTTGGAGGTGTAAGATAGGGGCCGGGCTGCAACTTGTGAGGGAAAAAAATTACTGTGAGGTGTCTCTTGCTAACAGAGATGTCAAGCCCAGAGCCGAGAAGGTAATGCAAAGCCAAATCTGGGCAAATTGGCACCTGCACTTTGCAAATAACTAGCTCTGTTTAGGTGTTGCTGCTTTATAAGCCTCAATGTGATGATGACTTAGATTTCAGCTATGAAAGTGAGAGAAAGGGCTGTAAAAAAAGACTTGTTTTTAATCCTGTGTCTGCCTCATCAACTACTAAATTAACACTTCTGGAAACTATTCTCACTTGATCAGTGCTGCCGAATTCTCTGAAGACAGGATGTCCTACTTAACAAAATCAACTCTGCATTAGGTAAATATACTTCCTGAAATATTAAGTAGTCCCATGCAGCAATCCTGAGGGGCTCCCTCAGGATACAACTACCACATCTGCTTGCTTCAGGATGGGAAACAGATGCTCAAAACTTGCCGACCGTAGGGGAGACTTTCAAAGGCACAAATGGTAACTAGCTGCCTAATTCCTATTAATGTTCAGGGAGAATTTGGAGCCTTTGAAAATCTCCCCCTCCGCCCAGTGGCAGAGCTAATAAGAGAGCAATGGAGGATGTCCGCCACCCGCAGTGGCCTTCAGATCTATGTGTGGCACGTTTTCAAGCATATTATGCAACTGGCAAAAGGAATTGCCCGATGCAAAGGCTGGAAAGTGAACCTGCCCCATGCTCACCTGGCCTGCGGGGCAGTGTCTGGCTTGCTGCTCTGAGCACTGCAATATGATGGAGAGGGTTGTGTGGTGCTGGGACCCCATGTGCCAGGTCCCAAAGCCACTCACTCATAGCTGGCCCAGAAATGCCTCCGTCAGAGCCGGGCCAAACCTGAATGATAATACTTAGCATGGCTACAGCACCATTCCTCCAGCGATCTCAAAGGACTTTACCAAATAAAGCCAAGATTTACACAAAAGAAACCAGTGATTTTGAGACTTGAGATACCTTAAAGATTTTCAGAAAGCACCGAGTTCCTGCCTTCTGAAAGACCCTTTACGGTGTCTCTAGTTGGACACCCAAAATCAGTAATCACTTCTGAAATTCCTGGCTTACCTGTGAAAGAGGAGACCTGTTATAGCCATGATTTTAGAGATAGGGGAAACTGAGGCACAGAGCAGTTAGGTGATTTCTCAAGTTTTCCCAGCTGGGGGTAATAATACTTAGTTCCTTCACATAAATTAATTATTTGTAAAGCGCATGGAGCTGACAGTTGCTTTGGAATATTATTAATAGACTCAAAACAATCACTGATTGGGAATATATAGAATGTATAAGGGAATGCTGATTGTTACATACAGAATTATATATGGGTAGCAACAACTGAATGAGTTCTCCAGACAATACTCTCCTTTACTCTACAGCCCTGATTCACCCCCAGACTGAGTCCAGCCTGTGCACTGAATGAAGCAGGGGTCCGGTGGTTAAAACCAGTATGCGACCACATAATAAAAGACTGCATCATAATGTATATGCACAAGAGGGCTGAATTAAGGTTACACAGGCAGCCTTAATTCTGGCATTTCTTAAATTTTGAGGGCTGGACTTTGCAACCTCACAAATGTTCTTTCAGTGTGAGTTTTTTCGGGGTGTAATATAACTATATAGCAGGCTGATGGTTTGCGGTTCACAAGTACATACCTATCACTTATCAGATCACGTAACACCATGCAGTTATTATCAGAGCACAGCAAATCAATTCAAGCCATCCTCTACCTTTTATAATCAAGCAGTGTAAATAATAAATCAAATGCCATATGCAATTAAAGATAGCAAGCAAGCACTCAAATCACAGTCCTGCAACAGAGTGAGAACTTCAGGTCACGTGTACCTATGTAACTACTATACTTCTCATGCCGGTTAGCAGCTAGGCACTTAGAAACCCTTCTCGGGTAACTTCGTAGGGCCTTACCTTAATAGGCACATGGTCCCACTGATCTCAGTAGGGCAGCTTGCAGAGTAAAGGATAGTCATTGAGAGTAAGGCTGTCAGATTTTGGCCTCTTGTGCTTCACAGGGTTACATACTGCCATTTCAAGGGCAAATTGTGGAGCATGTACTCACGGGAATAGCCCCATTGCCTTCAGTGGGACTCACTTGCGTAAGAGCTCGCTAAAGCAAGCAAGCCCAATGGACCAGCTGGCCCTTAGCTCACCCCTCCAGTGAGGCTTCCAGCCTTGTTGGACTCTTTACTGGGGTTATGGAGTTCGCTCGCATCCTGGTGCCGGTTCTCAGGGTCTCATCCATGATGTGCGGTGGTTTGCGGCAAGACTCTATAATACCCAGACGCCGTGTCCCTGGGGGAGTAGAAGGTGGTCTAAGTGGCCAGGCAGGAGGTTCAAGGCCAGATTCTTCAGCCATCCAAGAGGGTCGGATTTTCTGGTACTGCTTCCCTTCTTGGCTGAGGAGCCCCTGCAGGGTGATGAGCTCTCTCCATTCACCATGAAGACAATAGGAGTTGAGGGCACTTAAATTGTAAGCTGTTTTGGGTAGGGACTGTCTTTGTGTTGTGTATGTGTGTGTGTGTGATGAAAGCCAGGAGCACGAAGCCAGCAGTATAATTTAACTGGACTGAGATAGGATGCTGGGAGGAGAATGAAGAAGCGTGAATATTGCAAGATTATAGCCCCAATAAAAATAGCCTCTCTGCACGTTTGTATTTGACAAAAATACCTTTTGCCCCTTCGCCAAAGCCATGGCTGACAGGGGTCACCTTCTGTAGCCTGCTGTGAAACCTGAAAGCTGATAAAATCCCTATACTGAGACCAGTACTCATTTATAGTCAATTGGATTTTTTTATTATTATTTGTTTTTGCTGCCTTGACATAATCGTGATTAATTTTTCATAGCCCTGTAGACTGCTACCACTACAGATATAAGCTGGAGTTAAAGGTGAACGTTCCTCCTCCTCTAAGCATGCTGAGTACAGATTACTGTCTCTCAGGTGCCACAAGGACTCCTCGTTCTTTTTGCTGATACAGACTAACACGGCTACAACTCGGAAACCTGTTTTTAAATACAGTTTTCTGACTTTTTCCATGCAGCATTCTCACTGTTGAGAATATTTGTAAAGCTAAGAGAATCTTTTAGCAAGGACTAAATTCTCCAATGAGTTTAACTCCTTTTTATGCTCATAAAATATCCATAGCTACCTACCTATCCACCAACCTGATCATCCAGCCTTGGAATCATTCCCAATTCTATGTCCTCTCTACACCTCTGGCACCAGCAGCTGAAATCACCAGTTGCCCACCTGGAAAATAGTTCTCCAACACCACCTTCTGGCTTCCTGGTCCCTATAGGTCCACCAGAGGCTGTGTAACCTCCCACAGAGGTGAGGGCGGGGATCACAGATTAGGCAGGAGGGCACCCCAAGGGGGATATGGGGCCTGATCATAAGATGGGACAGAGGACAATTTGTTGCTTCTTAGGAGACCCCTCCTCGACCACAATTCAGGGCCTACCCCGTTTAAGTACGATGGAATAAAAATGAGACATCTAATGCGGCTGAATCATTAGCACTGATGGACCTTGGCATAGTATTGAATTGAATGCTGATGGTGAAGGTTAATAATATCCTTTAGATTCTAGATATACTTAATAGCCTTTTTGATTTATTCTCATCGTGTGCTATGATTTTTCCGGCTGATGAGAGGTTTCCATTAATGAATGTGTGAGTGAAGTAACGGTGAAATTATCCACTTCTGTTCCTGCATTTTTCTCCTTATACAAATAACTTCCGGCAGAAATCTTTTTATCTCGTCTTCCTCCTTTTAAGATTGCATCAAGGGTTTAGGCTGGAGGGAGGAAAGCTAGTGCTTAATTGCTGTCTTTCTTCTATGCAAATGAACTTGCTGATTCATACTGTTCGTATGCCCTCCCCGGTAAGGTCTGGAATTGGTGAAGCCGTGTGGTCTAATGATTGGAGACGGGGAAATAGGAGTTAGGATAGTCTAGGCCTTGATTTTTAGAAATGCGCATGCCAATTGCATATATGCTGCTCCAAAAATCAAGTCCCCCAGTTCTACTGCACAAACCAATTCACTGTCTGACCTGGGGCGAGTCAGACCCTCTCTGTGATTCCATTTCCCCATCTTTAAAGTAGAACTAATAAATACTTACCCACCTTTAACCGAGTACCTCTCATGAAGGTGTTTTGTGAGTGCACAGCTATTGTTAAGCAGACAAAAATCTGTGGAAATGGTACTGGCATGTATATATGGAGCTACGCTGGCGTAAAACTGGAGTACCACAATTGTGAATTAGGCCCTTCATGTTTACCCACCTTTCTTGAACTCACAGTTCAGTCACTTTTAATAAACCTACATGAGTAAATATTATATTGCACGTCCCCAAAACAGCCTCGCCAGGATCATACTCATTCCTGTGTTCAGTAGATACACTTTTAATTGAAACCAAGTAAATATGTTGTAGTCATGTGTGATTCTCAGTCAGTTTTATCAATTTATTTGCCACTGAAGGTCTCTCTAGAGTAGCAATGGGTGAACCTCAGAGTGCTTTGAGTTTTCCAAACCTCCCAAATTATATTTGGGGTTTTCAAAAACAGGTTAAATTCACAGACCTTTTTTTCCTGTTTATTTTTCTTTAACGTGTGATTAAGTAAACAAACAGTTGCTTTTCTAGCTCAAGAGGAGTCTGTGCCGTGTAGTGTGGGGAGAAGACTATTATTTCCATCAGCGTGTTTTGTAAACAGTACAGGGACTTGTGACATTCCCCAGAGTACACCCCGAACTACTGTGTCCCTTTAGCTCTCCAGCCTGGTATGCCTTTTACACTGCTTTGCTAGTGAACAGACCCCCTCCAGGCTCTGCTCACTCACAGCCACTAGCATCCCAAGTCACTCCCAGCTGAGTTCATGAATGCTAGGCACAGCCATCCCTGAATTACATATAGGGAGACACCCACATATCCCTCAATAGCAGCCTTGCTGCCCCAGAAATGTGCATCTTGTTCTGTTCATTAGCCCATTGGACCGTACAAGCTCATACATAGTTCGTCATTTCAACAATGGGTAGTGAATATGCACCAGCCTTGTGGACGTTCCTAAACACTTCAGTCAAGCACACTTGTTTTGATAAAACAATAAAACAAGTTTATTAGCTAGAGAAAGATAGAGGTTAAGTGATAATGAGTGGGAAGTCAGAAATAAAAAGATTACACCACAAGCTAAATCCTAAACTTTGCCAAGCTAAATAAAATTTGAAGCAAACACCATTCTCACCATATCAGCTGCTGTAGGCAATTCTCAGTTCATAGTTCACAGGCTGGATTTCCTTTCAGTGTTAGGGCGTGGCTACACTTGCAGATGTAGAGCGCTTTGAGTTAAACCCGCCTTCGGGGAGCGCAGTAGGGAAAGCGCTGCAGTCTGTCCACGCTGACAGCTGCTTGCGCACTGGCGTGGCCACATTTGCGGCACTTGCAGCGGCATTGGGAGCGGTGCATTATGGGCAACTATCCCAGCATGCAAGTGACTGCAATGTGCTTTTCAAATGGGGTGGGTGGGGTGGACTGTGACAGGGAGTGTGTTGTGTGTATGCGGGGGGAGAGAGAATGGGTTTTGGGGGGCTGAGAGCATGTCAATGTGCTGTCTTGTAAGTTCGGACAGCAGCAGACACCCCCCCCCCCCACACACACACACACAGCATTCCACAGCAATGGTTGCTTTGTCTCGGTGCAGATAAGCAGCCGGCTGTCAGAAACGGAGCTTTCAAAGGGCATATTCACATTCCTACAGCTGAGTTCAAAACAATGACAAGAGTGGCCACTTGACTTAAGGGGATTATGGGACATTTCTGGAGGCCGATCAGAGCGCAGTAATGCAACACCTCATTCACACTGACACCCAGGCATTGTAGCCAAGGCACAGAAAACGTTAGCCCACTCACTGAGGTGGAGTACCAGGATTGCTCTAGCTGTGGAGTCAGAGCACTGTACAGGCCTTGCCAGTGTGGACAGGAAGTGAGCCAGGGCGCCCAGGGCTGCTTTAATGTGCTCTAACTCGCAAGTGTAGTCAAGTCCATAGTCAGGTATTCACTGATGTTATGAGCAAAGAGGTGTAAGATGGAGAGGAGAGGAGAGGAGAGGAAAGGGTCTTGTGGATGCCACTGTCATTTATTTTTATACCCACCTCCTCTCTTGGAGGATTACCTCCTCCCCCCATCCCTATTGGGTGTAAATAAACAGTCCTCTGTGTACAAGAGATTCCTGCTATGTCTGGGAGGAAATGTAAATTTCTTGTTTTCTCTTCTCCTGCTGGTGAATCTCTGATTAATCAGGTAATGGCTTTTTAGCACTTTGCTGGCATGCCAGTGTGTCTTTGTCTCTGAGGAATTGTCTTGGGGTGTTACCCAGAATTACAACATATTTCAGTAACAATCATACAGCAAAATCTCATATTTTCATATGCAGTGTTGTTACATGCATTTCGGCAGGATAATAATATTCAGCGGATTATGAGTTTTCAAATGATACCTCACAAGGCATACTCTGTACAAAATATATCATAACCATGTAAAAGTGGTGAATATGGAGTACAGGGTGACACAGGACTGCAGCTATTTTTTCAACAGTCTCTCTCTCCTCCTCTCTGCTCCCCTTTCCCACAGTCTATCCTAGTATGATAAGAATCCAGGAATATTCAAGCCCAAATCAAACTTCTGAACCTATGATGGTCAGTTGTGATTGAAATTAGGCACAAGTGTGTTGTCCCTGGTATAAAAACATTGAAAAGTAGTGAATTGAATTTCCAATTTGAAAATCCCAGCATTGGTGCCTAATGTCCCAGGATCCATATCCAATAAGGAGCCACTAAGAAGCATTTGATGAAATAAGAAGTGCAATAAGCATACACAGAACGTTAGTTTGATACATATGTAGGATCTTGTACAGCAAATGAGATATTGTGGGCAGTTGTGCCTTTAAAAACAAGCCTTCATCTATATTTTATGTTCTCTCTTAACTTCCTTGAAATGGCGCTGCTGGCCTTCCTGACACCTAGCACTGGTCTAGCAGTTTTCCACAGAAAATCCTGTTTTGTTGAAATCGAAACATTTTGTGGGAACGTGTCAATTTCAACGAAATGTTTGATGGAAAAGGTTTGAAATATAAATTGAGTATTTCATTTCGATACATATTCTGTTCTATTAACATACATGTCAATGGTCTCTGTTGTCATGTTTTGCCATTACTGAAACAAAATGTTTCCATGTTTCTGAATCGAAATAGTCCAAGATTTCATCCCAGTTCTGGACAAAATAAACAACAAAACATCAGAATTGACAGCAGAATGGAAATTCCATTTTCTGACCAGCTCCACTGACCCCATTCACTTCCCACTCCTGTCCTTGGAACCACTATAGCTCCTCTGATAGCTCAGCTAGGGTGGACCTGTCTGGGACATCAGGGGACACCCCCGCGCTGTGCATTGGGCGGGAAGTGAACAGTACTAGGCTCATGTATGAAGATGCATACAGGGCCGGCTCCAGACCCCAGCGCGCGTCCCACGGGACCAGTGGACCCTCCGCAGGCACGTCTGCAGGAGGTCCACCGGAGCCGCGGGACCGGCGACCGCCAGAGCGCCCCCCGCGGCGTGCCGTCCTGCTTGGGGCAGCGCAAATCCTAGAGCCGCCCCTGGATGCATAGGTACCATACTGACCCCATCCCTGCTCGTCTCTGGCTGGTCATGGCTCCTTCCAACTGGGCTGTTCTTAATTACACTATAATGTCAACTCTGAATAGCAATTCAGAGCTGATCTTGGGGGGGCTGTCACTAAAACACAGGCGCCAAGGAATTCTGCTTGCGCCACCTGCCATTTCTCCTGCTAGAAGCCACTCTGCTGCCTTGCGGTACTGAGGCAGAGCTTCAGAAATGGCCCCTCTCTCCATGCTGGTAGCACTCACCCTCCGCTGCAGGCCGGGAAGGGATAGCTCACGGGAGTAAGGGCCAGAGGAAGTCCCCTCCCTTGCAGACTGGAGACGGGGCAGCTGCTGGAGCCCACCAGGGAAGTGAGGAGACTGGGATCATGGGGGTGGGGGGGCACGCTCTGGGAACCTGCCAGGGGATTTGGGCTCTGGGTGTCTGTGTGAGCTGGCCAGGAGATTGAGAGCTGCAGGAATGGGGAGCTCTGGGAGCCTGCCAGAGGGAGTGAGTGGCGGTTACAGGAACCTAGTGGGGTCAGACCCAAAACCAGGATTTATTCTTTGGCCTAAAAATCAGGAGTGGGGTTTTTTTTAATCTCATGATTTTAGGGGCTGGGTCTCATGACAGCGGGAATGCTGGGATTGGCAGTGCTGATTACCTTGCCCCAATAGAAGTGGCTTGGAGCTGAGACTCTGGAGGAGGAAGACGAAAATATGAAAGCAACCATCCAAAATACCTTGATCAGCTCACTGCTCCTTTTTAAGATGGAGGAGGGGATTTACCTAGAAACTGAGTCCTGACCGTCTGCAACATTTCACTGGAGCAAACAGCCATTTGCTTTACTGGAGTGAGAGAATGTGACTGAAAATAGCAAACTTCCATTTTAAAAGATCATCTAACTTTAAAAATGTCCAGAATTATTATTAATTTATTATTATTCTTTATTTGTTATTATTTGTTTCTGAATTGGCACCTCTGAGCAATGTATTTTTAGGGTCAGACGTTCTCTGATCGCTCTCATCTCAGAGCGATTGCTTACAGTTGTGTGACGCAGTTTTATATAGGAAGTGTGTAAGAGACACTTCACCACTGGCAGGCATCTGGCTACCTCTGAAACTGGGGTTAGGTTTATAATACAAGAGCCCAGAGTGTATGCACGCCGAGTTCTTGTTCCAACGCTTGTTTGCTTCTCGGTGCTGCACACTGGTCCTTCGTTCCAGCAGCTTCTTAGATAAGGAACATTACGGAGAAATAAAATGAAATTACAGGTTAGTGAAATGCTGCTCTACAGAGACACAGTCCTGGATTGCAGCTGAACCTCCCACTGACGTCAAGGCATTCAAGAAAGGACCCTAGCTTTTCATTTCATAGAATGGGGTTGATGTAAAAGGCATTCCAAGCCCTGTGCCCACAAACTTGTTAGAACTTCCCCTGAGAACCCTGATTGCTGCTAGAACAGTGCGAACAGTATGAATTCAGAACAGGGCAGCACTTATTTTGTAATAAAGACGGTCTGGCTTGGTCTGCAAGCATTTTTCCAATGGTGTTAGCTTCTTTCTCCCCAGATCCATTTTTTAAACACAGTTCTCTTAGAAGACTGTGGACATGGTGTGCAGACAGAGCCTTAAACTACTGGGATTTAAAAAGTAACAGATAATAGGGTCTGTAAACAGAGGGGGAGATATCTACAGAAAGCTTCCTTTACCCATATTCCCCAACAGCATTACCTGCGGTGGGAAAGGAATGCTGGTAGCAACCCTGCTGGTGTAGATGGGATGTCAAGCAGCTCTTGGGACCTAATCTAACCTGGCAGGTGGTTAGAACGGTCTGTGCTGCTGCTCCCAGGATTGCAATCTCCAGTTCAGCTCTGTGGGTAGTAATGATGATAGGAAACTTGGGACAAACTCCCTCCAAACCCTAGGCCCTGATCTTGCAAAGACTTACGCTCATGTTTAACTTGACATTTGCGAATAGCCCCATTGACTTCAGTGTGTAGGTGGTGGTAGGCTCGGAGCCCACATGTAGATAACAGTTTCATGGTTTCTGAAAAACAAAAAAAAAGTTCAACTTCTGAAAACCAGAACATTTCCGCTTGGCAAAGGCACCACGGTGGCTCATGGAAATGGCCGTTCTGGTGTCTTGTGCCTCCATTTTTCTCTATGAGCTGGGCTCCCTGGCTGGACAATGTCGGAGGTGAAGGGTGGGGCCAGGAGAGGTCCCCAGGCTAAAGTCGGGGTTGGTGCTGGTAGGGTTGGGTACCCCAGGGCTCACTGGCCCAGGGTTAAAGCTGGGGTCAGTATGAGTCCTTGGGATGGGGATTGTAGGGTTAGGGATGAGTCTAGTAGGGCTCTCTGGGTTAGGGACAGTGGTTGGCTGGTAGGGGGCCCTGTACTCAGACTAGGTTGGGGCTGGTATGGCATCCTTGAGTATGGTTAGGGTTGGGGCCTGTTGTGGTCCCTGGCTATGTTTAGGGTGGGGCTATTTGGCCAAGAGGTAGTGGTGGAGGTGCTGTTGATAATGGTGGAGTTTCCCATGCTGGAGCTGGGGTTGGGGCCAAAGCAGGGCCCCCCAGTCTAGAGTTATGTTTGAGGTCAATCAGTGGCACCAAGCTAGGGTTATGTGATGGCTGAATAGGTGGCTCCAGGCTAGGGTCTGAGATGGCTAGTGGTTCCAGGCTACTGACAGGGTTGAGGTCTGATTATTGCTCTGCTCATGTGGCATCAGTCGCTGGCCTCAGTCTAGGGTTGTAGTTTGGAACAGTTGGTCAACCTTTGTCAGGGTTTTGGTTGGGTCCCCTTGGTAGCCTCAGCCTAATGTCAGGGTTGGGGTCGGCAGGTTTCCTCACTCTACGCTTAGCGTAGGGGCTGGTTGGTGGCCCCTTAGGGTGCGGTTTGGGGCTGGTGGGTGATCCTGGTCTAGCATTACTGTTGGGAGGGGTGGGGTTACGGGTTTGGGGGGTGGGGTTGGGCAGGTTTGAGATCTCTGGCTAAGGTTAATATGGTGTCGCATTTATTAATCACCATGTAAAACTTTGGGACGTGCCTAGGGGTCTAACCCCGTTTTTAAACGTTCCTGAGACACTTATGGGTCTAAGTCCCGTTGATCTGAATGGATCTTATGCCATAATGAGATTGGTTTATAACCAGTATTAATAAAAGCCATGTGCTGCAGTGTGTATCAAGGTGCTTTATCAGTATCACTGCTTCGCAGCTGAATGCAGACTGCTCAGGAAAACACAGTAAAAGCTAGGAACCTACATGCCAGAAATGCTCAGTCCTTGCTTCTGTTACAGAGGCCTTTGTGAAATATCCCCCCCGACGCTTGCAGGATTCCTTTGTTGCATAGATCAGTAGAAACTATTCACTCCTCATTGCACTTCATAGCACCTTGTCAAGGAGCTGCGCAAACTTCCAGGTATGTACATCCTGTAGGTCTTTTTGGATCTCGAGGGAGATAACAGAGGCTTTGTGCCGTGAAGAGAATGGATGGGAAGGGGGGTTAGTTTCCAGTAGCTCTGAGGATTAACTGCCAGTGTTTTGCCCGGCTATGCTATGCTACGCCATGCAGCGCAGCAGGATGATTGGTTTTCACGCACCCCCACCCCCCCGTGCTTGATGGGGTAGAAATATTTTGTTTGTATCTTCCCGTCTGCCTCTCTCGCAGTCATTTGGGCACGGCCCCCTGGCCAAGCGCTCCTTGACGGTTAACTGACCGGGCTTCCCTAATGATCTGCAAATTAGCGGGTGGCCTGGCAGACCAGCCCCTCGCACGACGCCCCCGCCAAGGTCCTGTCCTTCAAAGCGGCGCCTCCCAGCCCAGGTGAAACCGTGTGCGGAGGGGAAGTGGGCGTGTCTCGTCCCCGCTCCCGGGGAGTCACGCCTGGGAGCCCGGAGGATACCTGGGGCTCGGTGTGGCCGCTGGTGCCCTGAGGGGGTCGGCCGGAGAAGGCGGCGCACGAGAGGGGGCTAATCAGCTGGAAACGGAGCAGCTTTCCCTGGTCCGCCGGGATCGAGCGCCGAGCCAGGATGAAAGCAGCAGCCGCGGCGGCGGCACATGTGGCGGAGTGAAACCTACCAGCGCCCCGCAGGGCGAGCGAGGGAAGGGAGCGCACAGCCGCAGAGGAGATCCGCCAGACCACGGCACCGCACCCCGGCGGGCTGGGCGGACCCCGGCGCTCCGGCGGGAGGGAGACCCGGCCGGGCGGCCCCCTGACCTCTCCGGACCGGAGCCCGCGGACCCTGCAACCAGCTGTTGACGGACCGGCAAGCGCAGAGGGAGGGCGGCTGCCTGGGGACCGACCGGCTCCCGCCGCCAGGCTGCTCCCCGAGCCGGATCGGCCAAGCAGACGGGGCCGGGGGCGGCTGGGACATCGCCCTGGTGACCTTGCTGGCATGCGGGCGCCTGTGCATCCTCCCTCCAGCCAGCCGCGTCGGGGGGCTCTCAGCCCGGGGCCACACAGGCCAGGGGCTGGGCAGGCGGATCCATAGCCCCCGAAGTGGGACCCCCCCGGGGGCAGGGGAGAAGCGAGCGCCTGGCTGGATGCACACACGCCCCGAGGGAGGCGGCCGTGGCTGGACCCGGGGCAGCCGAGCCGGAGGAGCCGGGCTAGGTTCTCCTTCTCCCGCGAGGAGCCGGGCGCCTGATGTTCGCCGACCTCCGAGCCAAGCTCAGCCCCCCGCGAGGCCGAGATGGGGCTCTGAAAATGAGCTGCGGCGACCCGAAAGAGATGGAAGGTAAAGGGCGGGGGGGGGGGGGCGCTGGGGATGCTCTTGCTTTCTTCCCAAGCCACATGCTAGGGGCGGGAGCGGGCAGACCCCGGGCTGGCGCTGGCTCTGGCTCTGGCTCTCCGTGGGATGATGCACCAGGTGGAGGGAGGCTCGCGAGCTTTCAACCTGGGGTCCCCCCCGCTTCCTTTATCTGAGCCGCCAGAACTTGCAGGCATCGGCCCCGGTGCTGCAGAGCCCCCGCTGGGCGGGGTGTCTTGAGCCCCTTCCAGGCGCCCCTGGGTCTGCGAGGCGCGCTGGGGAGGCAGGATGAGACGGGGCGGGAGGTGGAGGCAGGTGGGCGCCTGGCCCGTGCGCTGAGCAGGGAAGTGAGTGCCAGGGAGGGGCTGCGGCTCGGCTCGGGGTGCCGGACCCCGCTTTGTTTGGGGCTGGACCCCTGGGGGCGAGGGGGGTCAGCTGGAGAAGCGCGTGTTCGCTGGAGCGATACGATCCCGGGAGGAGAGAGACCTCGGTCGCCTGGGGGTAGAAGGCCAAGGAGGCAATTGTCTCGCCTCGGTGCAGTGGGCTGGAAGGGCTCGCAGAGGAGAGCCCCAGGGGCCGGTTTCCACGCGCTGTAGGCTGGGGCTCCCCCCCGGCTCCGCTCTCACATCCAGGCGGGGCAGTTCCCAGGAGCCGCCCTACCCCCTGGTGCTAAAAGTTTGCCTCCCGTGAACGGCCCCAGGGGAATGTGGCAGCTTTAGCTAACATCTGCTCTCCTTTGTCTGGGCACGTCGGGCTGTTCCGAGTCAGGCTTGTCCAGGGCATCTTCCACCTTCTGCAACTCGCCCCGGCTGGCTGGGCATCCTTCAGACACTTCACCCCTCTGTGATGACACTTCCCTCCCTCCCAGGGTGTTGTGAAGCTAGAGGAATGTTTGTAAAGTGCTTTGACATCCCCAGATGAAAGGTCCCTGTAAGTGCCAGGTATTATTTAGGACTCCCCGCAGACCCAGCGGACAAAGGCTGCTCTTTCAAAAGACTTGGATGCAGAGTCTATAGATCGGCCCTCCCTAATGCAGCAGCCTAATCACTGACTTCAGGCAAGGAAGGAACAAGACCTCGGGGCGGAATCCTGACACATACTGAGCACTAGCAACTCCCATGGTCCTGAGCGCCTGGCCGCATGTGACCCTCGGTGACTAGATTTTCTGTAGCTTTGTTCTGGGTGGAATGAAACACCAATGTTCTATCTAATTGTCAGGGCCTTTGAAAGAGTATCTGTCCCAGACGTATACAGATACATTGTCACTCAAAACCAGCACATCCTGGTAGTGCCTATCTCCGCTTGGTGTGCCTGCAGCCTCGCCGGGTGCCTTCTAGTTCTGGCCTGGTGGGAAATCTTCTGAAATTTGCAGCTAATCAAGCGGCTCTATTTTAGCACTAACTTTCGGCTGGATTGCACTCGTGTCACTTACAGGAACAGGCCCGTTCTCGTTTGTCCCTGTCACTCCTTGCACCTCACCTGGCTCCTAGCTTTAATTTTCAAACCAAACCTCAGAATTCAGTGCAGGAAACAGGTGCAGTTTGTTTTCTTTGCTCTCTTCTACCAGCAGGGAAAGGCATTGGCCTGATCTCTCGATGTAAATTAATTTTAACATAACAAAATAATATTGACAATGTAACTATTCAATGAGCGCGCTTTAGAGGAAGACATTTTGGACTATTGGGATTGGCATAATCCAAGGTCCTGATACACCCTTAATGGGCCATAGTGTAACGTCATTGACAATAGAAATGAATTGGTTCATTGGTGTCAAGCCGCCCCTTTAAAGGCATGTCATTTCCCTGAAGCCAGTGGGGATCTCTGGATACAGCGGAGGGTAGGATATGAGCCATATGTTGCACTGAAGCTTGGGCTGGGGCAAGGCCATGTCATAATTCGGCGGGTCAATGATCCGATGTGTTATGAACCACTCGTCTCAGGGGAGCCACATCACTCACGCCCCGGTGCCCAGGAATCTCTCCCGGAGGGTCGAGTGGAACTCTCCATCCTTTACAGCATTCTAAGATCAGCTACGGGGAAAAGTAAAATAACACGAAGGCCAATTTATTTTGTGGTTCACATGGTCAAAGGCCAGGCAGGACTTCTGGTGACCCATTCCATGAGTGAACGATGTGATTTATTCACCGGTCCTAAGAAGCCCCAGAAGAACCTTAATTTGTTTTTTTTTCTTTTCCTGCTGCAAGCAATGAAGGAAATGCAATGAGCCTCTAGTTAATCTGAACCACAAATCCATCTTCTTGATTGCAGGCTAGTTTCTTGCACTATTAGGTGCTAAATGTCTCTTTACCATGGGGAAGTTGGAAATGCAGCAAAATGACAAACGGTTTTTGTTTGTCATAAAGCGCACTTCTCTAAGGCACTGTATGAAGCTTAGCATTTCTGCTACTGGGTATAATCGATTGTAGGTACTTATGTGAGCCCCGTCTCCATAGTATCTGTGCACATCACAGTCTTTACTCCTCACAGCACCCAATGAGATGAAAGTGCTATTATCCCCAGATGGGAAGTGAGGCACCAAGAGACTAGGTGATTTGGCCAGAGTCATAGAGGATGGTGTGGCCTAGCAGGAGCTGATCCCAAGTCTCCCATAGCCTGCCTAGCACGCTGACTACTGGACCCATCCTTCTTCTCTGAGGAAGTTCAAGATTTTGGGGCCCAGATTTCCCAGAATTGTGTGTGAAAGAGACGTTTGTGCACTCCTAACTTGCACATGCACGTATCACTGCACACAGCCGCAGTAACTGCACACAAAGTAGATGCAAAGGCCGTGCCTTTGTGTTTTGTATGTGTTTGAATTAGTTGCTTTGGGCTTTTTTTTTTTAAATAAGAGACTCTGAAATAAGTTTTATGGCCCCATACTTAGACCCCTTATTGACGTTTGTCCCAGTCTGTAAACCCCCGTGAAGTCTGGCACAGTTCAGAAGCATTGGCAATTGAGAGAGGAAACAGGTGCATCAAAGGGGCTATCTCTGGAGGTGAAGGGAAGATTGAAATAGCAGGAGTGTCGCAGGACAAGACTGAGGTGCACTGGGTATGGACTAGCAGGGCTGCAGTGCATGTAGGAATTATCTGCCTTTCTCTGGGTATTACCTCTTCCTTTTCATGAACGGCAAAGTCACTCTCACATTTTAAATGGAGCTTATTTTCCTGAGGCAAAATTCACCTCTCTAACTTGTGTGCTGACTTCTGCTTTTCTAGATCTGCATAGGGAGAGCTGGATCCCTACAGAGATCTGCCATTTTTATTTTGCACTGAAAAGGCACCTATTCCCATAGCATCTGAGTGCCTCTAATCTTTCAGATATTTATCCTCACAACAGCCCTGGGAGGTCAGGCAGACAAGGCCACTTTATAGCTGGGGACCTGAGGCTCAATGATTTATCCGACGTCACATAGGAAATCTGTGGCAGAGCAGGGAACTGAACCTGGGACTGTCCGGATACGTCTACATTGAATGAGACGCCTGTGGCTGGCCTGTGTCAGCTGACTGGGCTTTAGCTGCGGGGCTATAAAATTGCCGTATAGACATCTAGGCTCAGGCTGGAGCCTGGGCTCTGGGACTGCTCCCTTTGCAGGGTTCCAGAGGCCGGGCGCTAGCCCAAGCCTGGATGTCTACGTGCAATTTTATAGCCGAGCCCTGCAAGTCTGAGTCAGCAGATGTGGGCCAGCTGCAGGTGTTTCATTGCACTGTGGACGTATTCTTAGGTCCTAGGCTAGTTGTCTAACCACTGGGCAATCCTTCCTCTTTGCCAGGTGATGGTAATCTTGCTCCTAATTTGTATGCTTTTGATATGAATTTGGCTGCTTGAAATTTCTCTCTCAAGGGGTGGTTGGTAACTTCTGCAAGTGGGTTGGCAAAACTGACATCTCAAGTCTGTTCCAAGCAAATTGATAGCAGCAGGTAGCGATCAAACTGCATCCGATTCAAAACACTAGGCACTTCCTACCCTGAGACACTGCCACTGACTGTCTGTCTCATTCAGTGTTTTCAGGTCCTGGACTGAACAGTGGGATCTGTTGTGGAGGATTCAGAAATCATACATTTTCCTCTCCTCCCCTGCCCACTAGTAACTGTTGTTGCATTGAACTTGTGTAACATCTATTTTTCATCAAGACGTAGCTAGTGTTAAAAGTGACTGCGGGGGGGGGGGGATGTTGTCTAGTGATTAGACTGGAGAGGCCAGGTTAGAACTGGAATTCAGGCCTTCTGGGTAGAACTCGGTGAATTTTTTTTATTTTATTTTTTTTATTTTTTGGGGGGGAGAATAGTAAATTTACTGAAAAAGGCATTTTTCAGGTCACCAAAACTATTCATGAATTTGGATCACATTTGACAAATAGTTTCACGCAGGAAAAAAATAAGGAGGGGTTTTTTTTATTTGTCAAAAGTTCATTTTGAAATGAAACCTTTTGATTTTTCTTTTCAGTGTTTCACGTTGACTTTTTTGTTTCAAAACAGCATCTTGTTTCAATACTTAGCTAAATTAAAGAAAGAAAGAAAGAAAGAAAGAAAAAGAATGAGACACTCAGAAATGATCTGAAACCAAAACTTCACTTTGGGTTAAACAAAACATTTTGTTCAACCTGAAATGAATTTTTTCAGATTTTTTTGGTTCAGCCCCAAACTGAAAAATGAGTTATTTGCTCACCTCTAGCTGTTTAAGGGGAGTGAGCTCTATCCCACAGAGCACAGGACTGGAAGTCAGGAGGCGTCCTGGGTTCTATTCCCACTTCTGCTCCTGAATTGCTGTGAGACCCTATGAAAATTACTTAATCTTGCTGCCTCAGCTTCCCTCTTTGTATTTAGCTCCCAAAGGTGTTGCAATATTTAATTAATGTTAGTCAAGTGTTTTTTAATCTTTGGCTGGAAGCTGCTCTAGAAGTGCTAAGTATTATTATGATTACAAAAAGACAATAAATCAAAGAGAATAATTTACAAGTTTTTTTTATTGCCGAGTTTCATTGTAGGCAAATGATTGGTTGACTGACCCCAGCAGAGATGTTTTGAAATGGCAAGAACTCCATAAAGCGAGGAGAGATCCCTGCTCTGAGGTGAAGGAACAGATCATGAGTATTATTTTTTTAGGAAAGGAAGTGTGGTGGGAAACAGGTAGGCTTGGAAGAATCATCAACTTTCCATAGCTGAAGCCAAATAGCATTTTAAGAGGGGTAAGGCAGCAGAGTGAGATTGTATAGGAAGAATAGACCAGGTGAGGTAAGTGTAAAGTACATGTGGGTACGTGGAGATGCATAGGAGACAGGAACTCCTGAGCTGTCACTCCATCTCTGACAGGAACTCCCTGTGTCTATGGCCTTGGACACCTCATTTTATCTGTGAAGTGGAGATAATGATATTTGCCTGCCTTATGAGAGTGAGGGGGCAGGGGGAGGATCCTGGGTCTGTAGGTGGCCCCCAAAGCAGGGTATGTTGCCAGGCTGCAGAAGGCCCATACAGGGCAGGAGGACTCCCCCCGCACTGCCCCGTGCCATATGTGAGTGAAGAACTTGGCCTCTGACTGCTGCGGAGAAGGCTGCGGGCAGAGGGATTTGGGGTGAGAACGGGAGCAGCACAGGCGCAGCAAGTGATCTGGTGACTGGCCTGGATGTGGGGGAGCACAGGGGACATGGGTGTCCCATGGCATTGGGTTGGTGGAGGAGAAAGGTTATATCCCTTTGAACCCAGCTGAAGTCCCCAGGCTGAGGCTCCCTGGCAGGCTGTGTCTACACTACCGACTTCTGCTGGCATAGCTGTGTCGCTCAGTGGTGTGAAGAGGTTTGACACCCCCCCACCCCCACCGCAGGCCAGCAGAAACCCCTCTTGTAGACACAGTTATACTGGCAAAGCTCTGCTTCCAAGCTTGTTTCACTTGGGGATAGACGGATGGAATTAGCAATACCAGTAGAAGCATGGCTTGGCCGGTATAGCTGGGTCTACACTAGGAGCACTTTGCCGGTGCTGTATGCCTGTGTTCCCATCCCAGCAAAGCGCTCCGAGTATAGACGCAGCCTCAGGCTCTGCCCACGGGTCCAAGACTTGACCCGGTGCTTTGGGGATAGGAAATGCTCCATAAAGAGATGGGATGAGCTCCATTAATACAGGAGAGGGAGGCAGAAAGCTGAGAAGATTAAAGTGTCCTACCTTTTTCTCTCTGTGTGTTTCATACATGCCTGCTAAGTAAAGGAGCCAAAGTCTTGCAAGCAGTGAGTAAAAATGACGATTAATACTCGGTGTTTCTGTAGCGCCTTCCATCCCAGCCTCTCTCACTGCCCCGTTTGGACGAGCCTCTGCTCAGGGCTAGGAGGAGGAAATGCACCTTTGCTCTTTGCACACCTGGTCACTCCAGGTATGTCCCTGAGTGCAAGGACTGCTCCACTTTAGTGACTGCCACAGAGCTCGGCTCCTGGTGGCATTGTGCTGCAATGAGAAGGTCTCCCTCTGGGACAGTACGGTGCAGCTCTAAGACAATCCCCACTATAGGTGCTGGAATTAGGGGTGCTGCCGCACCCCCTGGCTTGAAGTGGTTTCCATCATGTACAGGGTTTACAGTTTGGTTCAATGACTCCAAGCACCCCCACTATACAAATTGTTCCAGCCCCCCTGCTCCCCGCCCACCCTGGGCTCCATGATGCCAGTACGCGGTGGCCTGAACCAGTGAGGCCATACCACGAGAGATGGGCGGAGGACAGAGATTCCGTCTCCAGGAGGATTTTGCGATTTCAGAATTCGATTTCATTCTGATTTGGAACAAACCCTACACATGTTAAAATTCTCCATGGAAGCAAAATTGCCAAAAGAGCTGCTTTGTGCGCAGATCTCTTTAACAACTGGAAACTAAGTGGTATTTGGAAAGGAAAAATTGAAATAATCAAACTCACCTCCTCCCCTTTTATTTTCCTCTGAATTAAATTTTGGTGAAATCCACATGATTTTAGCAAAGCCCTTCGATGGGGGAACTGCGTTTTTCTAATGGAAAACTGTTCCAGCCCAGCGTTACTGATTCAGCTCTACGCACAACATCCCAGGGGAGTAAAATGAAGAGTGTAACGTGGGGAAACGGAGGCACGGAGATGATCAGTGACTTACCCAGGCGCATTCAGCAAGTCTGGGATCGAGCCAAGAGCAGAACTTGGATCTCCTGTAGTTTAGCCCCGCGGCTAGTGTCGCTTTCCTAATTCTCAGATGAGTTCCGCTTTCCAAACAGCACAGGCAGCTGGTGACCACTGAACTGTGACATACAGAATTTCCACAGGCCCTTACCCTCAATTTTATTTGTCAATTTGCGTTTCCACTGGCAGCTTTGTCTCCACTGAGGAGCTGCTGAGTAGATGCACCGAACAAGGCTCCTTCCCCTCTTGGAGAATTTCACCTCCGCATATTCAAGCCCGTTGAAATCTCCACTTGACACAGGATTAGAAGGGGCGACAGGCAGATATTTAGGTCTAGTGGTAGCGGTTAAGCCCTTTTCAGAGTAGTTTACATTCTGCCCTTCTGTGTCACTCCCTGGCCATGTAAATGAAGGAGCTTAGCGAGGGGGCTGGGGGTGGGGGATAGAAGGGGGGATTATCTAAGGACAATGACATGGGGGGAGCTTTGGCTGTGCTGTCAGCAGGCGAGTGCTGTGTATAAAGAATGCCAGGGTCTTAATCCTCCTCTCTGCATTGCTGATTGGCTGGGGCGCTGCCCAGTTTGCAGAACAAGCAGAGGGTCCTGAGTGCTGCATATTGGCAGGAGGGCTGAAGCGCTGATCAGCAGGAGTCAGTCAGGTATGGCAGAGGTCTGAGGGCAGAAGGGACTCCCCCAGCGCTGGCTCATTCTCATTCGTTCATCCTCTTCTGAGGCTGCAGCCAGGGCGACCATCCCTCTCCCACGGCTCCAAAATGCAGTGCAAGCCGGGAAGGCTGGGTCTGGCGAACCCCTGCGGTGCAAGGGCCCAGTTCCCTGTTGGTGTAAAAAGGCTGGTGCTCCATTGAAGTCAGTGGAGCTCTGCTGACTTGCACCGGCAGCGAGATGTGTCTGAGAACAGGAAGGGATGGGGTCATGCCTCTTTGTGTTTGTGTGGAGGTGGGCAGAGGCGTTTCTGCAAACACTGGCTCTGGAGAAGTGGGCCCGGGGCAGCCTAAGCAAAGGGAGTTATAGCCAGTGCAGAAGGAGACAAAGGCCTGGCTGATTTTTGAATTCGTTCCTGTAGGGTCATCGTAGGAGGAAATCGGTTGATGCTTTTGGTTTTGTGGCTCTGCTGTCGAGCATTCATCTGTGCGGATTTATCACTGTATTTACTGTAGAGTATGAGAGTCATGGATCAGGGCCCCACTGGGCTTGGCCTCGGTACTTGACTGTGCAAAGACAGGAAATCTTTTCCATTGCCGCCAGTGTGACCCGGTACAGTGGGGTCCTGAAAGGACAAGCTAGGGCTGGCTCAGCTGCTGGTCCTTTCTAGGACTTGCTGACCTGCTTGTACCTGGAGCCCTCATGCTCTAGAAAGAATGGGCTCCGGCCCCCGCTGAGCGGCCCCTTGACTTCTGCTCCTGGGCTGCAGAACTAAGTGCTGTTGAGTAACCAGAGAGTTGAAACCCGAGGGCTGGTTGGGAGAAGGGAGCAGAAGGTTTCTAAAGAACTGCCTCCGAGCTCTGGGATAATGCAACGGCTGCCTCTCTCCATCGGAGCATGAACCCGTCGGGGCGCTTCGTACACTGCCTTTATTCGGAGCGCTTTCATTTTTTGCCTTTCTCCCATCTGCTGCCTGCTCTCTGACACTGTTGGCTCGTCTCAGACCAGGTTTGAATACAGCAACCTGAGCTCCTGTGCAAGCCTCAGATACTGTGGGGATGGATGCAGGATAATGACCGTTGGAAACAGGTCCCTGTCTTTCAGCTTCAGGCCAGGACCCCTAAAGGGGTTCTTTAACATAGCAGGACCCCTGCTCCCCTGCGTACCCCTTCTGTACTACATGCCACACTAAATGCAAGTATTATGGGGGGAGGGATAGCTCAGTGGTTTGAGCATTGGCCTGCTTAAACCCAGGGTTGTCAGTTCAATCCTTGAGGGGGCCACTTAGGGAAGTGAGGTAAAAATCTGTCTGGGGATTGGTCCTGCTTTGAGCAGGGGGTTGGACTAGATGTCCTCCTGAGGTCCCTTATAACCCTGATATTCTATGATTATGAGAAGGGATGCTAGTCCTGCTGTGGTGAAAGCTGAAGCCAGCTTCTCCTTACACACCCAATTTTATATATGTAAATAACACACACATTGTGGGTATGTATGTGAATGTCATTACACAGTACATGACCGAAACTGGAGGCATCCTGCAGTGGAGCTGTCTATCTTCAACAGCCTCAGGGTAACAGCAGGACCAGCTGCTAGCTAATAATGGGCTCTTTAATCTAGCTGCGAAAGGTCTAACACAATCCAATGCCTGGAAGTTGAAGCTAGACAAATTCAGACTGGAAATGAGGCGTACATTTTTAATGGTGAGAGTAATTAACCACAGGAGCAATATACAGAGAGGGTCCTGGTGGATTCTCAATCACTGACCATTTTTAAATCGAGATTGGATGTTTATCCAAAGGATCTGCTCTAGGAATTATTTGGGGGAAGTTCTCTGGCCTGTGTTATGCAGGAGGTCAGACCAGATGGTCAGCATGCTCCCTTCTGCCCTTGGAATCCATGAATTACAGTCCCATCAGCAGAGGAGGTAAGCAGCCAAACATGGCATGGCTTTAGAATCTAATATCCCCCTAATGAGGGACCATAAAGACAAATGATTCTAGACCAAGCAATCCATCCATAGGTGCATCATGTCTATTATATAATACTTTTGTTTTAAAAGGGGAAAACCCCAAAACACTTGTCAATTAGCTCTTGGGTTTCTGAGGGCGGCTGGTAACCTCTATCACCCTGGCTTGGAATGTTCAGCCATCAATGGGGCTTTTACTTCTGTGACGGCCATCTTATAATGCTTAATAACTGGTGGATGAAGTCAGCATTTACATCTCTGCTCTTCTTCGAGAAAAGGTCCCCTCCCATCTGTGATGTCCAAGTCACATTACACAGCACTGGCATCAGAATGATGAAATAGCCCTTTCCGTCTGAACCTCTGCACTTCTTCACAACAGTCCTGTTGGCTTCTCATTGTTCCCAGTTACTGATGCCTTTGGTATTTACCTGTGACTGGCTTCTCCAGCAGGCCCCTCTTTGCAGTGGGGTGGCCTCTGTTGCTAGGCCCTTGCACTGATTTGACTTCGCTCTCTATCTAAGTACCTACACGGCCTCCGAGCACCAGGTTTCACTATGCAGTTGCATTTGCATGAAAGACTCCACTCCATTTGTTCTATTAACAGAAGAAGTAATCACAAGCGAATTGTTGCAGTGGTTTACCGAGCAATAATTCCATATCCTCTCACGATCCAGGGCATCATCGGAACCTTCATGAAGAGCAGATACATTCAGCAAGCCCATTCTTAGATCAGGCCAGTTTCCCATTCCATTTTCCCTTATTCTCTTAGCTGGCTTATGTTGTAATTAATTGACGAGGGCTCTTCTCTATTTCTGAAAATTAATGAAAGGAGGATATTCCCTTTCAGAGATCCATAGTCCTTTCAAGCTGTTCGGTCATTTAGTTCCTCCCTTGGGGACCAGTGTAAGATTGCTTTCCACAGTATGTTCCCTAAAGGTTCCTAAGTCAGATTAAAATGTCTCAGACAATGGCATTTCCACCTCATCCCTTAGGAGACCATTTCACAGCCTAATCACTCTCACTCTTAGGAAATGTTTGATATTTCTCTCTGCTGAATGTGATCCCATTACTCCTCGTTCTACTCCTTGGATAGGTTTAGTTCTGTACAACGTATCATTTGAGTGAGTGGCATTTTCTTAGACTTCAGTTTCCTGTTGCACAAGGGTTGATTTTTCTTTTCAAGTTAGGGATCCTATAGATATTAGCGCCCAATGGAGTGATGGTTTTCTGGAACCCTTTCATTCCTACAGTGCATCAGGTATCCTTGGAAAGGAGCTTGCCTTTGTGTGGCTTCAGATTGTTCATTGTAGTCTAAACAGTGAGATCTTAGTCCAGGGGTGGGCAAATGACGTCCCACAGGCCACATCCGGCCCACGGGACCATCCTGCCCGGCCCCCGACCTCTTGGCCTGGGAGGCCAGCCCCCGGCCCCTCCCCTGCAGCCTCAGCTCGCTCGCTCTGCTGCGGGCACAATGCTCTGGGCGGTGGGGCTGTGAGCTTCTGGGGCAGCGCAGCTGCAGAGCCCAGCCTGACCCGGTCTCTGTGCTGCGTGGTGGTGGCAGCGGCGTGGCTGGCTCCAGTCGGGCGGCGCGGCTCTAGCGCTGCCAGCCACCGGTGCTCCAGGCAGCACAGTAAGGGGGCAGGGGAGTTGGATAGAGGGCAGAGGAGTTCAGGGTGGTGGTCAGGGGGTGTGGATGGTGGTCAGGGGGAAGAAAAGGGGGGTTGAATGGGGATAGGGGTCCTGGGGGGCAGTCAGGAAGGAGGGGGGTTGGATGGCGCAGCAGGGGGAAGTCAGAGGACAGGGAGAAGGGGTGGTTGGATGGGACAGAGGTCCCAGGGGGGCCGTCAGGAATGAGAGGAGGGGTTGGATGGGGCAGCGGGGGTCCAGGGGACAGGGAGCGGGGTGGGGTGTGGATGGGGCAGGGGTCCCAGAGGGGCTGTCAGGAAACGGGGGATGGGTCAGCAGTCCTGGGGGGAGAGCAGATAGGAGGTGGAGACCAGCCCTCAACCCACTCCCCTAACTAGCCCTCCATACAATTTACAAAACCCGATGCGGCCCTCAGGCCAAAAAGTTTGCCCGCCCCTGTCTTAGTCCCTGCTTTGTGGGATCCACATGGCTTATGCCAAGCCTCCCGCCTTTTATCTAGAGTAGACGAGTGTGTGACTCTTGTACTGACGCTTCATTCTTACAGAAGGATTCATTTTCTTTCCCCACAAAGGAAAATTTTACATTTTAATTGGAACAAATGGAATAGCCCAAGCTTCTGAGCAACCGAACGGTCAATACCGAATGAGCACAGTTACTTTCCTTTCTCACCATGGGCGTGCATGTGCAGATGCTGGCATGCTCGCACATACATGTGGTTATTCACCCACACATGCAAATACACCTTTGTGTGCATGTACTCACATTACCAGTGCATGCACACACACGTGCACATGTGCCGGATGTGAATTCACACCTGCGTGTGCCCACATATCTGTTCAAAGTTCACATGTGTGCATGTACTCAGAGCTGTGTAAGTGATCACACATTCACAGACACACAGGCATTTCTGTAAATGCTCTGATTGGTGTCTCATAAGGATTTGGAAGAGGAAATGGGCAGGGTCTGCTGGGCTCCATTATAATCTCAAGAAATCTCCTTTACCCCTGAATTGTTTGGGGATAGGAGGGAGTGGATGGAATTTTACCAAAGAACTCCATGGGATGGATTGACCACTCCGTTACACCAGTCCGACTCTATGGAGGCAATGGGCCAGATACTCAGCTCACATAAACTGGCAAAATGTAGCTCCTTTGAAGTCAGCGGAACTACCCCAATTTACAGCATTTGAGGACCAACCCAGTGAATACACACTTGCATAAAACTGGTGTAGCAAACTGGTGACTCAGACCCTTTGTGACTCGCTGGCTGGAAAATTGGTGGCAAAGCAAGCTTTGCTGGTGCTAGCACTGTGTGGGCAAACATCTCAGGCTGCTCTGTTCATTTCATCAGAGCAAGCCGGCGTAAGCAATTGTGGTTGCGGGCTGTTCGCTTCTCTTTAAAGAGAAAATAAGGGAATGGTGGGGGCAGGAAGACATTTAAACAGCATTCAGGGTATGACCCAGCCTGGCAATGGAAAGTCCTAGCTGATGCTGCATTTTTCATTCCCATCCCGAGTCTCCTGGCATTGTGAACAAGAGCACGAGTTAGGGGCTGAGCCAAGAAGAAGAGGAATGTTTTCACTTGTATAGCACCGTTGGCCAAGAATTTCAAAGTGTCTCAACTGAGGAATCACCTCTCTGGCTGCTGAAATGCAGCCAGCCTCCTCGGAGGTAGCACGCACACTGAAATGTTGCACAACAGCTTAGGGCAGAGGGTACAGAAGAATCCGGTCGTCACTGGAAATTGCAGCGGGGGAGGGGGGGTGTTTCAGGGAAGTAGAATATAAAAATCCATGTTTGCATTTGGCCAAAGGATCATGCTTTATGTCCCTGCTCCTAACAACCAGTGCCATGGGATCACGAGAGACCATGCGGAGTCACTCGGGCCCAGCCCGAAGGCTGTGCCTTTGCAGCTTGTAGTGCGACCTTCTGCTATTGTAATATCTATGCTACAGGCAAATCCGCCATGCACCCAGAGTCGGGGTACGGGCAGTCCCATGCATGAGCACCCACAGACGAAACGCCCCTAAAGCCCATACACGGGTACCCAGAGCCAGCGCACTCTCAGACCACGCCTGCCCTTCCTTCAGCCCACGGGGCTTCGGCCTGCTGCTCACAGCCTTTCGCTGGCTCAGCAGCGATGAGAAGCTTGAGGCCTCCCATCATGACACAGTTACCGAAATCTCTGCACGGGTTCCTCCATCAGGTGTTTTCCTTTGAAGGAAAACTGGGCTGGGCTGTGGGAAGGGAGGGGCTGGGGGGGCTGGCATCAAGTGGCTGGGGCCGGGGGGGTTAGCAGCAGGACTGGGGTAGGGCTGGGAGTGCCCACAGCGCAGACCCACTGCTACTCAGGTCGCAGAATCTGTTGCCATGGTAACAGCAGCCATCTGAACAGACAGGATGGTTTCACAGGCGCGAGGTGGCAAGAGGCAGCACCCCCAGCCCTCGCGATCCTCCAGCAGCCAGCCAGCCAACACAGGCCCGTCCTGCTCTACCCACTGGCCCCCCAGCCCTCCTCAAGTCCGGCTCTGGGAACGGCCGGTAACAAGGGCCTGGTCATAGCACTGAGTTATATAGACCCTGGGTTATACAGACCCTGTCTGGCAGATTCGGGAGCAGAGGTGTACGGCTCTTACACACACACACACACACACACACACACACACACACACACACACACCCCTCTCTTCCTGTCCTCCTATTTTTACTTCCCGCCCCTCTGAACTGGAGCGTGGTTTCCACGGATCACGCGGCCCCTGGGATGTTGCCTCCTCAGCAATTTTGGTGCTGAAATACCCTTGGGAAATGCACCAGGATTGCCCAGCGACGGTCCGAGACGCTGCTCCTGCCCCCTTGCGAGCCCTGGCGTGCGGGCTCCTCACTGCAGAGCTCTCTGGCGTTTCGTCAGGGGAAGGTACGTCTTTGCTGGCAGTGCCCGGACTGGAGAAGTTTTAGGGGATCCATACGGCAAAAAGGCACTCCGTCCCCTCCCCCCACACAGGAGAGCGGCATGTGTGGGGCAGGCCAGGCCAGGCCAGCCTAAAGCTCAACCACGGCTGGAGGGTCCCGTCACACTCAGAGCTCCACACTGCACCTCCCCCTAGGACTGGCAAGGGGGGCAGCTCTTTGCTCAACCTCCTCTTTGCTTCCTCCACCCCCCAGCACAGCATGGGGCCCCGCAGGCCAGAAGGCCAGTGCCAATGAGTTTAAGGCGCTGTAGCCTCTAAAGGGTTAACGGGTCCTAGCTGGTCACATGGCTGCTTGGGGCAAACTCCCCTCCAATAAGCCTTAATTTGTTGGGACACTCAATGTAATGGTCTTGCCTGTGTGTGGCGGTTTCAGGCCCAGGGGACCCAGTTAGCCAGCCCTGGGCTCGGGGGAGCGCTACGTTAAAGCCTCCAGAATTGGCGCCGATGCAGCACCTGCGTCCAAAGCGAGCGCAGCTGAGCGAGGGGCTTAGCAGCCCACGTGCCTGGGGATGCCCCTGGTACGCAGCTCCATAGCCAGCCCATTTCCTAACGGAGCTGGGATTTGTGGTGGGAGCTCCTGCAGCCCGTGTGCACGGTTCCTTATGAGTGGCTGTGGCCCCATTGGGTGTTGTTGTGCATTTAAGTGCCTGCAGCCTTGTCTGCTGGCAGCCAAAGCTGGTCGCTAGGAACTGGGGCTGATTTACTGTTCCTTCAGAAGAGCTGGGCTTGCTAACATGCTGCAGCTGCTCCCTATGCAGCCCACAGACAAAGCTTCCTTCCTTTAGAACAGCCTCACCTGCTTCTTATTGGAAAATAACCCCTGTCCTCCCTGCAAGCCCTTCTCCTGGCCACAAGCGCTGCCATAGCAACAGCCCTCTCCTGCATGAGTGCTCAATGGAGTTTTGCATCTGGGACTTGTAGAACAGACTTCTGCCACCGCAGCGAAGAGCAGGTAGCAGTAGTAGGCTGTTCTCTACTGGAGGGGAAAGCAACACAGGCTTTGCCAATGTGGTGCACTTCCACATCCTTCCCAGCTCCTTTGGCCTCAGGGGCAGAGAAGAAGACTGGAGGATGTGGACTCGGTCCTGTCTCTTGAGCAGCAGCGCATAGTGCAATCTGGGCAGCTATGGGAGGACACTGGTGCATGGGGTATGTTTGTTGTCTTTCTGATCTAAATCGTTCTCCTCCCCAGCCGCTGCCACGCACTTCAGCTTCTGCCGGAACCTCCTGGAGCACACGGTATCGGCCGAAAACCTCAACTACCGTCTGCAGCGGAACACAGGCAGCAGCCTCACCTGGCATGACGGGCGGAGTCAGAGGTCAGCAGGTGGCAGGACCGTCAAGCTCCTACAGCAGCCGGGAACCGAAGGCTCACAGGTACCAGCCTGTCACGAGTGCACGTCCCTCGCCTCTTAGGGGACGTTAGCCGTCTATGTGCACTGTTGAATGGCCCTTTGGGATAGAGGGGGCCATTCCAGCACATTTCCAGCATGCTCTCCCCTAATCCCCACCTCCGGCCAGTGCATGAGGTGTCACAGTCCTAGGCTCTGGCTTGCTCTGATCTCCAAGCTCGCGCTCCTTTTGCCTGCCTAGCAGGGAAAGAGAAGGTCTGTTCTCCCAGTCTGGTCCTGTAATGTGCTGAGCACCCTGCCAACCCATTGGGGGAGTGTCTCTCCCGCGGAGCTCAGGACCTCGCAAGAGCAGGCCCTTGATTTTGCTTTACGTTCTCATGACGAGTTCATAACCTGCAGAATTTAAGAGCTGATTATTTAACGGGGACTTTAAAGAAACCCACCGTTTGGAAGGAGCAGAGGTGGGGAGTGGGACTTGCCTCTCCCTGTCCCACCGCAAGCATTGTTAATTCTCTTTTTTGCAGGGCTTTGAAGCTGAAAAGAGAAGTGGGACTTTTATTAGGCAGGCTCAGGGCTGCCCAGAGGGGGGGCAAGAGGGGCAATTTGCCCTGGGCCCCGCAGGGGCCCCCATGAGAGTTTTTCGGGGCCCCTGGAGCGGGGTCCTTCACTTGCTCCGGGGGCCCCGGAGCACTCTCCCGGGGCCCAGCCCCCGGAGCTTCTTCCGCTCCAGGTCATTGTCAGCAATTCAGCGGTGGGGGGTCCTTCTGAATCCTCTGGGCGGCCCTGGGCAGGCTGCACCTGCCGCTGGGGTTCAGTGGCCCGTGGGTGCATCAGCAGCGTGCATGCTGGTGTCCTGCACTGAGCAGGCCTGGGGACCTGGAGTGGACATGGGCTCTGTGTTGTACAGACCGTGCTGCAGCGTCCCCTTAGCACGGGCGGCTCCAGGCCCCAGCACGCCAAGCGCGTCCTTGGGGCGGCAAGCCGCGGGGGGGCGCTTTGCCGGCGCCGCGAGGGCGGCAGGCAGGCTGCCTCCGGCGGTTTGCCTGCGGAGAGTCCGCTGGTCCCGCGGCTTTGGCGGACCTCCCGCAGGCACGACTGGAGGCAGCCTGCCTGCCGTGCTTGGGGCGGCAAAATGCCTAGAGCCGCCCCTGCCCCTTAGGGAATGTTGATAGTGCAATTGGAGGTGTGATTGCAGCTCAGGTAGACGTACCCAGCCTAGCTTCTGTCTAACTAGCCTGGATAAAATAGCAGTGAAGACAGCCGCACGAGCTAGGAATGCAAATATGTACCCAGGCTTCCAGGCCGGCTTGTACGGCCTATGCTGCCGTGTCTTCACTGCTGTTAGTACCCAGGCGAACTAGATTAAAGAGCTGCAATCACACACCTCCAACTGCATTGTAGACTGACGCTAAAGCTTACTTGATGCATGGCATTCAGTACCTGCCTGAGCTCCAGAGTCTGGACCAAACTCCCCCACAGTCCAGGGGTTTGGTTCTGGCCCCATCTCTGCAGTGACTGCCCCGGCGTTCTTTCTCCACAAAGCTGCCATGTGGCGGCCTACTGCATTTTGCTCCAGCCAGGACTGGGGGAGCATTGCAAAAGGCCTCACCAGTGTCCTGAGTGGCCTGTTGTGGAAGGAAGTCGGCAGGTGGACCCACAGGGGCACTGTATTCGTTATTACTAGCTATTAACGATAAGGGACTAGTCAGTGCTGCCTCATCACTGGAGTGTTTCCATGGAGGGAGGCAAAAGGTGCTGACACCAGCAATTCAGCATCATCAGGTCTTTCATTTCCAGTACAAACTCCTGTCATCAGAGGCTGAGTTAAGGGTGCCAGAAGCATTTTGCTTTGTGTCTCCAGCTCAGCGTCACTGTGTGCAAAGAGAGGACCGTGTCTCTCTGTGCTGAATGTCTCGGCCTCTGATTTAATTCTGCAGCATTAGAAACCAGCCCCACCAGCTACAACCGGGCTGTAACTTCCTTTGGTGCTTGAGGAGCACTGACGACCTGGGGAGCCTTGCCATTGACTTTGACTCAGACCCTAAGACACTATGCAGTACGCACGTCTGGCTTTAAACTTGCAATATCTCGTTCCAGCTGCGTGTTCATCCTGCCTCCTCCTGGCCAGGATGCAGCTGACGTTTAATGTCCTTTCCCCAGTGCTCAGTCCACACTGTGAGTGCCTGGGGGGCAGTTCAGTGGCCCCCTCCCCTTTGTAAAATGAGTTTGGTGGGTTTCAGTCAAGTTCCGGGTTTGCCAAGTGCCCACAATCCAGTTTGTACTAATAGGGACCCACTTCCCCTTGGCAGTGTTGGCAGAGACGTCCAGGGCTGAAGGCTTGTCCGTATGGCAGCTTAGTGCACGGGAAGCAGGGGTGTGGATGTGCAGCTCGCTAACTGGCTGCGCGGACCCTGCTGCCGTGCACTAAAAGGTCCCTGGTGCACTTTGACCCGCTGCTGCTTGACGTGGGAGTAGGTCAACGTGCGCTAGGGGACTTGTAGTGCCCAAGAGCAGGACCCCCTGGCCAGTCAGTGCGCAGCAGATTCACACAGCCTCAGCTTGCCACGCGCTACGGCTCTGTGTACATAAGCCCTAGATGACCCATGGAGATTAAACTCCCCTTTCACCCTCCCGGGCAGCAGGGCTGGATCTCCATGGACGGGCAGGCCAGCATGAGGAAGCTGCCCTGCTGCCGTCTGTGCTGAGCCCATCCTGTCAAACCGTGACCACTCTGCTCAGGACCCACTGCTGCATCCATGGACTCGCAGGCTCCTTTCTCCTGATGTCAATGTAATTTGCTCATCAGGGACAGTCAAAGCTCTCAAGCCTTGGGTGAGATCTCACCCCCTCCCTGTGGTGATTCACCTCTGGGTGCCTGAGTAGTGGTGACCCACAGACTGTCAGCTGGGGCAGTGGCTCAGTGGAGAAATGCAGCTGTGGTCAGCAAGGTCTCTTGCTAGGAGAGAGGAAAATTTAAGTGGCTACCGTCAGAAAAGGACTAGGCAGCAGCTAGGGCTCCAGCCCTGCCCTGTGAGCCCTGGGTGCCCCCCCTGACTTCCCCAACTCTGTCCCAAGCAGCCATCCTTGTACCCCTTCCCCTGAGCACCTGTGCAAAGGCGCTGGGGTTGAGTCCTGCTTCACTGGGGACTAGGGAGCAAAGCCCCCTGTCACGCAGTGCCATCAGAAATGGGCCATGGCATCCGCTTGGCTTTTAATCCTAACTGCTCTGACGCTTGTCTTCTCTCCCTGCTGGCTGACTCCACGTCCCCAATGCAGGCATCCAAGGTGAGAAAGGTCTCAACTTTTGCTGTCCCTGCAAGCGAGAGAAGCTAATGAAGAAAAGCCTGGTGAATTAATGCAAAGCGATTTGACTGTATTCGAAACCCTCGCCTCGCAGCCCTTTCACAGGTGACCCATGGAAGGAGGACGTTAAAAGGCAGATACCTTGCAGATGGTTCCTTGGTCTCTTCCCAGTAGAACAGCCTTTAAGGCAGCCTCTACCTCGGTCCCTGAAACACCAGTGTTTGATATTCATGGCTGTGAGTTTATCAGAGAGACAGTTTAGTTCAGCCATCTGGAAGACGAGCATTGATTCATTACACTTCCCCATTTACCACCTTCAGGAGCCCAGGGACTTGTGCCAAGCTTCCAGCTGAGCAGAAATAACGAGAGAGAGAACCTGCAGATGAGTAGGGCTCGGAGCGTGCTGTTCCCATCCTCAGAGCCTGCTTCTTCGGACCTCCGCTAGAGCTTGAGGAAGTCCCGCTGGGAGCTTACTGCTCAGGACTGCAGCTGCCCAGGCCAGCAGAGAGAGTCTGAAAATCACTGGGGTGGGGGAAGGAAAATCGAAAGATTCTCATCTGGAGCAAGCGAAGGAAATATTTTATGATATGCTCTGAAAGGGTTTCCAGGTGCAGGGCTGCATCTGTTTGGCTTAGCGGTCACGTTCGAGGTGTAATCTCAGCCAGTTAGGGGGATAGGCGATTTCAGACAGCTTGCCAATTTGTGCAAACGTGCTGAACCGCCAAGAGTTCTGCATGGCTCGCTCCTGTCTGGGGAAATTGCGGGTTCCTAAGTGCCTATTACCCCGTGGGTGGGTTATTTGGATAAGTGGTGCTGTGGCTTTGTTTGGTTTTAAAGAGCCATTGTTATGCTCAGGCACTTTGTTTTCCTTTTCCCATCATTGCTGGTTACTTTGATATCTGTGGGCAAATAGTCATGTTCTGCATTAGAACCAGCCCTCCCTCTCCGGTGTTTAGCGGGGTATGAATGGGGGTGAACTGTGGGGATGCAAGCCGATTTCGGCCATAATGAGGAAAGGCTCTATACAGGCACATAACAATCTCCTTCCTGTCCATGCTGCCGTTGAGCTCACTGGAAGATTTGCCCATGTAAAATCGTAACCTGGTGAGTCCTCCACGATGGGGAAGAGACATGCAAAGATGTGCATGGCGCTTAAATGAGCAACTTGCTTAACACATGGAACTGAATCCTGGGTGTTTTAAATAGCATTTTGCATCTTTGCTGATTCCTGCCCCCAACGAATTCATTCTCCCAACACCCCTATGAGGGAATAAGGGTTGTGACCATGGAGAAGTTAAGTGATTTGCTCAAGGCCACAGCAGGAATCTGAATCAGAGCTGGATTAGGACTCTGGATTCTCTGGCTCCCACTCCTGTGCTCAAACTACTAGAGCAGGCCTTCATCAGAAAATATGTTGGGTACTGGAGAGAAAATGTTAAAGCCCAAAGTCTTTCCCCTCCTTACCCACATCCCTGGAATATGAACCTTCTGAATATGTCTTGTTGCATTAGTTTCCGTGAGTCGTGGGATATCCAACAGAAACTCTTTGTGACTCCTGGGCCAGATTTCTGAAGGGTCTCAAAGCGCACCCCTATGTTATGCGTGCAGTTAGTGCATGCAAAGTGGGTAACTGCATGTGCAAATGCCAGTTCTGGTAACTAGCATGTGCAGTTCCCCAATTTGTGCTCACAAAAATCACAGTTACAGTGCGCACAAATTGGGTGTGTATTTAGGCTATTCAGTTGCTATTCAGATTCTTTGAAAATCTTGCCCTCCTGTACACACAGCCCCAACACTCATGCATGTGCCCACACGCACCTGAGCACTAGCCCAAAATTCCCCCAAAAGATCTCAGGAGGGATTCTCCTGCCCCTTATAGCCCCTGTCTGATGTAGTGGTGTACAGAGGCCTTAAACGCCTCTAAGATGGCCAGGGGAAAATTCTCCTGGTGCAGGCACCGTCGGCAGCTGATGGCTGCTCTACAGAGACACCCCCCACCCGCCGAAGTGCTGATGGACAAGGCTCAGGATAGAAAGGTGCATGTCGAACCCAGGGCTATAACGCTGGGGGGATTCTGGAGCAGTGCTGTGTCGCAGAGCTGCCCTCTCCAGGGTCATTTTTGGCTTTGACTAATCCAAAATCAGGAGGAAAGAAAGGTGGATTCCCTCGCCTGCCCCTGGGCTGCGCCAGTGTGTGTTATGCCAGCTGGAGGCACCACGCATGATCCCGCCCCTCAAGGGCAAAGCTGCCGTTCAGCCTCATCCATCCTCGGATGCAAAATTTGCTCTTGAAAAAGCTCCACTCATCTGAGCACTCCTCATGCATCCAATTGCCAGTGCAGGAAGAGGGTGGGTTTGGGGCATTCCTCCCCTGGCTATTTCCAGGATGAAAAGCTGGCCACACTCCGACACCTGCGGCTTCCTGGAGGGGAGTCACTGAGCAGAACGTTTAAGGTCATGGCTGATAAAAGGCACTGGACTGTAAGCAGGGACGGGGCAGCAAGTTCGCGTCACCGCTGCCCGTAGCTGGCTGGTGTTTGCCATGGCAGGGACATGGGACTAGTTGTAGTAACCCCAGAATGTCTGAGTTCCTGCTGCACTAATTGTCTCTCTTCGCCTGCTTAATCAGCCAGTGTTCACACAAGGAAGTTGACGCTGCACATTGCAGTACGAACGCAGCTGACCCTCTGAATCCTGGCATAGCGCTACTTGCCGCTTCCAAACACCGCTCCCTACTTCTCGCTTGCCTCGAATATGCCCCAGCTATATTCAGCATGTACTGGCCCTTTCCTATCCCTCCAGCCCAGGCTGAGCCACAGCGGCGTTGGGGAATTCAGCTTCCTTCTGTCTCAGAAAAGCTCAATCTCAACAGAGACTCGGAAGAGAAAGCTCCTCCCTTCATGGAGATGAGGACAGGCAAAGGAGGAGGTTCCCTGTACAGAATCCAAACCAAACTCGAAGAAGGGTGTGGGGTGGATAAGATCCTGCTTACCTAGGAGCAGGAGAGCAGTTCTATGGTCCTTTTCCCCGCTGCTCCCCCGACCCGCATGTCATCCGATGTGCTGTGACATATGGAGGGGCCAAGAAGTTAAATAACTCGTCCAAGGGCAGGTGGTAAGTGTGAGGCAGCATCGAGAGCACAATTCTGATGCCCAGTTCCCTGCTGTAACTACCGGCCGACCCTTCCTCCCCTAACACCGTGGCTAATAAGAAACATTTAAAAAATTCAGCCCTGGGCCATATGGGCAGCGAACGGGACCTGTGATCATTGGTGGAAGCTCCATTGCTGAGCACGGTTTGACTCAGGGCTTCTGTGCAGAAAGGGGTCGTCTTATGGCCCCCAGCCCAGGTAGTTCCTGCGATGAGCTCTCCCCATTGCTGTACTTGTGGACTGTGTCAGCCTCCAGCCAAGGCTATTATTACCTTCCTCTTCAGGAGCACTAAGAAGGAACTGTGGACTTTGGTCTCCCAGGCCGATTTCCCCACCTAATTGGGCTGACTCCTGAGAGGAAGAGAACTCCTGCTGGCCAGAAACATTCTCCGTGAAGGATTGGAATAGTCACCTTCCTGCTACTGCTGCTTGTGACATGTTATTTGCTTTGTACTGAGCTTAAGCCAGGTTGCAATGACCTTGCAGCGCTGAAGTTTCTGTAAAAATCAAATGGGAAGAAGAAAACTTTACCACAACTCCAGAGCCACCTGCAGGCTTCAGAACTTGGCCAGGGCAATGAAGACACACGATGTGCACCCAGGGCCAATGCTCCAGTCCCTGATGGGACATTCTGGTCTGCATGACAGCGCTGTTGAGAATCAGAGTGCATGGGCCAGCTGCAGGAGGCAGCTTCTTGGATGGGAGAGGGGAGACTGTGTCCCAGGTGGCTGAAGGTGAAGGCAGGAATTCGGTGTGAGGAACTTATTTGTGACACAGCCTGGGAGGCAAGTTTAACCCTATCACATTGCCACCAGAATGAGTTTGAATCTTGGACTTTGTTTGCCGTGGAGGGTCTGCTGGAGTGAATGAAAGTGGGGATGTGCCATGTATCTCTGGCTGCACTGAAGCCATTGACAAGCTAGGTTCTACTGAATGTTGGCTGGGACACCATGAGGGTAAGGCCCGAAAACTTCTTGGGATCCTGGGTAAGGGACAGGATGTGCCTTTTTGTCCCCACCATGGGGCTCTACAGTCTGACTGCTTTTCAACGATGCCTCTTCCCATGTTGACCACTAAGAGAAAAGCTTCAAGCAAGGTTGACAATGAATAAGGCTAGCGGGTAGGCCATTGCTCTGGCATAGCACCGGAGTCACTGAGCTCTGAGCCCTGTGCGTCTCCATAAGGAATCCCATTTAACAGCTGAGGGAAGCAAGACACAGAGAGGATGAGAGACAAACACCTGTCGGGGATGGTCTAGATAATACTTAGTCCTGCCATGAGTGCATGGGCCTGGACTAGATGATCTCTCGAGGTCCTTCCACTCCTATGATTCTGTGACTTGCCTAGGGTCGCATGGCCATGCCAAGATTCCAATCCAGGCTCCCAGCCTCATGCTCTTAACCTCCAGAGACGCAGGGGAGAGGAAGTGGATGCTCGAGGGTTCTCTGCCTCCTAGTGCAGGGAGCTTATTGAGAAAGGGTTTCTGTGGGGATATTTAGGGGAGCCACGACTGGGGTGGGGCAGAGGGTGAGTGGTCCCCTGGAGTCTGTTTTGGGGGTTTCCAGTTGTTAGCAGCCTGACTACAGAAAATCTCTTCTCAGCAGCAAGCCGGCAGGTCCACCAGGACCAGAGGAGCCTTTGCTGAATCTCAAGCTGTTCTTGTACTCTTCCATCCTCTTCAGAACAACAGGGTCCAGGTGTAAGTGATGCCACTGCGCCAGCCCAGGCCATGTGCTCCCAGCGCCATCAATGAGGTTTTTGCATTTTGCTGGAGGTCACTTGCTGGTGCCTGGTTGACAACAGTGGGCCCTAGACATTGGCCCACTCATTTGCAGGAGCTGTGAGCTGCAGAAGCAGTTCCAGCCCCTATCTTTCTCTTGCATAATGTTCAATGCATCCGTCCCTTCACCTCCCATCATCGGCGGCTGCTTCTTTCTGCACTGAGCAGATTAAATCGTCCCAATCCCTGCAATTTGTGAGGGTGGCCCCCTTGCTCTGGAGAGAGTGGGTGCAGTGCACTTGCAAAGAGCTAGTCACTTGTTCCCTCACTCTGGCTCTGGGCTGCATCTTCCATGCCCATCTCATGAGCATTGCAAAGCACAAGGTGGTTGTGTTGGGGAGGAGGGGGTTTCTAGGCAGCTTTAGTGTCCAAATGTTGGGCTTAAATTCTGGAAGGACCATCCCTGGAGCGGGCTGTGCAATGTCGCTTGAACTCCCCATTTGAATCTCTTGGCAGCATTTGGACATCCCAGTCCGGCGCTGGGTATGTGCACTGAAACCACGGGGCTGAGCGCCGAGGGGGGTGAGTCCCAGCCTGTTGTTGTTTCCAGGTCACACGGGGGGCCGCACACTCAGCCCTGCTGCTTTAGGACAGCGCTGGGGAGTCTTGCGCTCTGGCCAGGGCCGGCTCCAGATTTTCTGCCGCCCCCAAGCAGCGAAGCGGGAGCGGGGGAGGGAAACGATAAAGCCACGATCGGCGGCACTTTGGCAGCAGCTCTACCCTGCCACGTCATTCTTCAGCGGCAATTCAGCAGCGGGTCCTTCGCTCCGAGAGGGACTGAGGGACCCGCCGCCGAAGACCCAGATGTGCTGCCCCTTTCCATTGGCTGCCCCAAGTACCTGCTTCCTGCGCTGGTGCCTGGAGCTGGCCCTGGCTCTGGCTTTGGGAGCCAGACTCTCTCTCGGAGCAGGGGTGAGCAGGAGGTCTCCTGGAGGTCTTGCTACCTCCGGGGTGGAGCTGCACTCTGCTGAAAAGTTTATGTAAAATATAAATGAGAGAATCTTTCCCGCATTGGGATGAGACACCTCTAGCTGCCAGGGCAGGGAAGTGGCTTCCCCATGAGCACGCGACCCCCATGGATGGGGTTTGCACCTTCCTCTGATTCACCTGGCACTGGCAGCTCTCAGAGACGGGATGTCAAATTTGGTGCACGACGGCTCTGCTCTGGCAATCCTTGCGGGGACAGCAAGGCACCAGGCACGGCTGGGAAATGCCCTGGCTCGCTCAGTGGGGCCTGTAAGCATTCAGGTCCCCTTTGGTCAGGGCCAACGTCTTGTGATTTGGAGATTAACCCTGTCCCTTAAATGATCCTGCCAGGACAGTGCCCCTGCACCACTGCTCTTCCTCCCCGCTGGACCTAGGGAACACACTGGAGAGGGGGACTGATTTTGCAGCTGATCCCCTTGGTGGCTGCAGAAGGTCCTGGATGAGCCCTGTAACAGCTAAACCTGGGAGCTCATTGCTATTTGCCCTTGAGCGCCCCCCCCGCCCCCCCGAAGGGAGTTGAGGAAGGGGCTGTTATCTCCCAGCACTATGTGTGACTGAGGATTTCAGGGCAGGTGGAGGCAGGGGGAAGGAATAAGCAAGTGCTTTCTGGCCGGTGCATTAGTGCGTAACAGCCCTGAGCATTCGTTGTAATTGGATTCCTAACTAGCAAAGTCACGGCTGGCTGGGACAGCTTTACAGAACGGTTCCTTGGAACGTCACATACACTCTTCTGTGAAAGGGAAGGAAACAGCACGTCCCCCGCCCCCCATCAAGCTCTAGCACAGCACCAATTTTACAGTAATGAAACGGGAATTCAAAAAGGTGGAGCTCTCCCATTTATCATGGGGAAGATGCAGCAGCCACGCCAGCGTTAAATCACACCCAGCGGGGGAGTGGCTGGTGTGACACCCCCTTATTCACCACTGTCATGTCATTAGGATATGGTTTGTACAAAGTATGCCTTGTGAGGTATTATTCTGAAATTCCTGCTCTGCTAGGCAGTAATAGCACATACAATCCAATGAGAGATCGTTGTAGGTGAAGTTAGGAAGTTTGGCCATGTGTGTGTTACTGAAACATGGTGTGAGGTTGAAAACACCCACAAGCAGCCTTTCGGGTACAACAGGAAAAAGGCCAAACAATGTTAATGGCTTATTGAGGAAATGCAGACAAGCACAAGGATGACCCCAGGAACTGCGTACCATAGAAACCTCTCAGAGAGAGCAGCACCCAGTGGGAACTGTTTGACCCAGGTCGCAGCAAAAGAGCTTTCCAGCAAGGGGAAGAAGATATAAAAGGGGGAAATGACATCATGCTGGTACCTCACCCTCCTTACAACAACACACTTGGAAACACCTGAGGAACAAAGACTGAACGGGGGGAAGTGATGGTCCCGGGCTAGAGGGATTTCAAGCCTGTGTATGAAAACCTGGGAAACCCGAGCTGCAAAGCAAAGGCAGCTTGTGCCTTAAGAATCTGCCAACCTGTTTATCACTCAGGGTGAGAATTTGCTAATTCATATCCTACCTATCTAGTACGTTCAGCTCACTTTGTGGTTTTGTTTATTTACTAGGTAATCTGCTTTGATCTGTTGCTATCACTTAAAATCTATTCTTTTGTAGTTAATAAACTTATTTTGTGTTTTAATCTAAACCAGTTTGCATTTGACTAAGGTGTCTAGGGGAAATCTCAGCTTGGTTACCAAAAGTGTGCATGGCCCTCTTCACACTGAGGGAGAGGCGAACTGGGTGTTAAACCCTTATACTGGCTTGATTTGACCAGGGCAGGATGGTACACCTCTGGGGTCCGAAGCTGGGAAGCCGGTGGCTGCATGTAACTGCAGCGGTGTGAATGCTGGTGAAAGTGCAAGCTTGTCGGGATTTGCAACTTGTCACAGCAGCGCAGTGTGAGAGGGAGGCCAGGCTGGTGGGTCAGAGGGTTCAGTAGTACCCCAGTTCCAGGTAGCACCCAGGGGGAACCCGTCACAGGTGGCTCAAGGATAGGCAATTGGCGAGATCGCCTGTAGGCCCTGGGTTGCTGGTTCTCATCCCCCAGAGGTCAATGTTGATGAGGAACTGTTTGCAGCCTGTGTGAGGAGTTGGGCGGGTCTCAGCCCCATCCTCTCTGGACAGGTGCCTCCCCCAAACAATCCTCACCGCTCATACTGATTGACAGCCTGCAGGGGAAGGCACTGGGACTGTGGATATGGAGGGAAGAGAGACGACAGAGTTATTTGTTTGAGGGAGATGAGAGTATTGGCTTGAAAGGTTTTGTGGGGCCCAGGTCGCAGTTACTCTTGGGAGCCTGCCTGCGCTGTTCTCTCCTGACAGAGGCCCTCAGGCAAGAAATGCTCTGGCGAAGGAACCTCCATGATTATGGATGCAATTTGGACGAGTGCACCTCCGAGGGCTGACAAGGCTGGGTCACGCCTCACTCGCCACATGCAGGTGCATTTACCCTGTTTGCCCACGCAGCTCCAAGCACGTGTGCTCTTGGGAAGACATTTTTTTAAAATGTAGGTGCAGCTGGGCCTCAACTGTTTGAAAAGCAGCGGTAAGTTGTGGAGGGTGCTTCCTGGCGAGCAGCTGAGCACAGGTGCTATCTGCCCGTGCACGCTCCCCAGCTGAAGGAAGACACATTGAGAGGTGCTGCCAGGAGCAATGCAAACAATCAGGGCGGTACCGTGAGTGACAATCCTTCTGAGACAAATGCTGCTGCATCACATGCTGTCTTGTTATTAGTCTGTATGTAGGCAACCTAGGAGCCCTGCTCTGCACCCCTTTCTGCTAGCCACTGTGCATACAAAGAGGGAAAGATGGTCCCTGTCCCACACAGCTTGCAATCTAAACACAGGATGAGGTAACGGGTGGAGAGAGCAGACGGGGGAAGGGCAGACTGACAGGGAAATTATCCTGATTAGTACAGTAAGCAGCAGTCATAGCATGCCCATGCAATGCAGCATCCTTCCTGAATGCCTGCTTTCCGGGAAAGCTAGGACAATGCAGGAGTAGGACACGCAGCTGGGGCGTAGCCAACAGGCTTGCCATGGATCTGAGTTCTTGTCCCTCTCCTCTCGCCCTTCTGCAGTTGGTTTGTTAGCTTCTGTCCATGCATGGTTTCCTACAACTTGGCTGAGGCTGCTTCTGGACAAGCCAATAAGAAAAAGGCCATTAGGAGGGTTAGGATGATGTTACAAAGTAACTTGGGCAATGTTATGCAAGCATCGCTGCTACCACCTTCCAGACTAAACAAGCATCTCTCTTCTCCAGCGATGTTGCAGCCTGGCCTCTGTTCATCCCATGGCTGAGTGTTTGTTTTCCTCCTGGTGGTACTGAAGTCCATTAACACCCTCCCCTTTCTCTGTTTCCTGCTTCCAATCCTCTGTAGGGTCGTCCCTGTGATCACTATGGCAATTACCATACCAGCCCCACGCTAGGCAGCCTTACCAAGCCGGTGGTGTTATGGACCCAACAGGATGTGTGCAGATGGCTAAAGAAACACTGTCCCCATAACTATCTCATCTATGTGGAGGCCTTTTCCCATCACGCTATCACAGGTACAGTAGATGCTCCCTTTCCAGCTGGTACTAACTGAAAAATGCTGATGATGAGTAAAGACTTTCGGTGGTTGTTGCATACAGCTGGTTTGGTTTATTAACGTAACTAGCTGAATGTGATTCACATTTCCCCAACACCTCTCCCTCAAGACAGCTGTCCTCACCTGTAGCTAACACCGCACTCAGAGCTAGAGGGGAGCCTTCAGCCAAACCCCTAGATCCAAATACCATTTCAGGGGCTTGGAATCAACCCCCAGATCTGAACTCTGACACAAGACCCCTACCTCTATGAATCAAGCCAGAGTCATGCCTCTGTAGTGTAGGGTGCTGGGCCCAGCACTGATCTGTCTGCACCCAGAGCCAAGGCCATTTCAAACCCCCGCTGACAAGTGTGGTGGAAGCAGGGCACTGCAGGGGGAATGTCTTGTGACAGGCAAAGTTGGTCTTTGGGTCCTCTGAGGGCTTTGACATCCCTGATTTAAAGGGAAATCTCAGCTACCTTTCTTTCTTTAAGTAAGTTTCTCTTCTATTTCCCTGCTCAGGCAGCCATGGGGAGAGGCAGCAGCAAAAACTGCTTCATGCTCCCATCCCAGAATGCTAAGACCGGCTCTAATCCGCTGAGTTTCTTCCTGGCCCTCTGCTAACCAACACCTGAGGGGAGCTCCTTAGCCACAATCTCTTTACACTGACGGGTTCTGAGAAGGGCGGGGGCTGTGTCAGGATGGGTGAGCCTGTTGCAATCTGTCACAGCAGTCTTTTAAAATAAACTGTAAGGTGCGATCTTATGTTCAAGTGTCTGTCTAGGCACCTGAAGGTGACTTAGTGAAAGACAGATCTTCCGTTGTTGTTAGCAGTGTGGCTGTAGTCGTGTTGGTCCCAGGATATCGGAGAGACAAGGTGGGTGAGGTAATATCTTCTATTGGACCAACTTCTGTTGGAGAAAGAGACAAGCTTTCGAGCTCCACAGAGCTTTCCTTCAGGTCTGGGAAAGGTGCACATTCCATATCCGATCTCCGTCCTCATCCTCAAAGGAAACCTGCACCACACCTTCCAAAGACGAGCCTGGGAGCTTAAATTCATAACTGTGCTAGACATTAAAAATCATGGACTCAGTAAAAGACACTGGATTTATAACAATCTCTAAGGCACTAACCCTCCTTTGTCCTACAGCTGCAGAGGTGTTAGCTGCCCACTTCACTTTGAATGGTCTCTTGCAACATGTGTTAACTCTTTAAGAACAATCTGTCCCACTGTGACCCTCTGAGCCCTGGTCTACACTAGGGGGGGATCGATCTAAGTTATGCAACTTCAGCTACATGAATAACTGAATAGCTGAAGTCGACGTACTTAGATCAACTTACCATGGTGTCTTCACCACGGTGAGTCGACTGCTGCCGCTCCCCCGTCGACTCCGCCTGCGCTTCTCGCGGCGCTGGAGTACAGGAGTCAACAGGAGAGTACATGGGTCGATCTATTGCGTCTAATTTAGACACGATAAATCGATCCCTCTGGATCGATCGCTGCCCACCGATCCGGCGGGTAGTGTAGACATACCCTGAGTAAGTTTCCCAGACCTGAAGAATTGCTCTGTGTAAGATCAAAAGCTTGCCTTTTTAATCAATGGAAGTCGGTCCAATAAAAGCTATTACCTCCCACACGTTGTCTCTTTAATTAAAAAAAGAGTCAGGACTTACTATTTTAACAGCAAAATTTAACCATTTCCAGTTTCTTTCCCAGCTCAGAAGTTAGGCGGCTGTGGGTTGTGTGTGAAAAGAGGAAATGGCTGAACAGAAGGCTGTCCTCTTTAGAATCCAGACACGCCACAGAGTCTGGCTAGCTAGGTTCTCCACTGTTGTATCTGAGCACCTGGTAATCAGTCACAGACTTTTGTCCCTACACCACCCCTGAGAGGTAGGAAACTATTAATCCCCTTTGACAGATGTGGGATTGAGGCTAGGTTCAATTAAATGTCTGGCCCAGAGTCAGGACTCGAACCTAGGTTCTCTGAGTCCTCATCTTGTGCCCTGGTTACTAAGCCATTCTTCCTATCTGCCTTTCTACCTAGTGCTCTGCTCAATGCAACAACTAGATTCATCTCATGTAATATTAATAAGGCACCTGATGTGACCAAAAAAAATGGGAGTGACTGGAAAGTCATTAGAAATGCAGAGATGATTGAGGATTAAATATTAAACAAATTTCCTGTTCCTCATAATATCAATTTCCTACCTCATCGTTTGTTGCTGATTGCATTGTGTGCCGAAAGCTGCAGGGTTAGACCTGGGAACTTGTTCACCTCTTCATTCTACAGCAGCCAAGGAAGAGGCTGAAAATGCCATCAAAAGCCTTTAACCCAATGAGACACTGGACAGTGGGCACTCTGCACCTCAGATAGGAGCAAAAATCTCATCAGAGCGACTGTTCTCGCAAGATTTTGCTACATCCAAACAGAAACCAGAAAATACCCGAGGCATCTCCCAGTTCTGGATCCAACCTAGAACTGAAGCCCTAGGTGCTGGGTTAATATGTGAGGATCCACCCGCTTCTCCCTCAAACTCTGAAAGGCTTCAGAGCTGAGATTCTGCTACTGTCCTATGTCCCACACACACATACTATAGACAAAGTTCTGCCCTGGAATGTGTACACATGAATCCCTTTCATTTCAATGGATGGCTCCATTCCCGTTACCAAAGAAGGACTCTAATTAGCTGATGAAGGTTCTAGTTGAGCTGTCACTGGGAATAACCACAAAGGCCAGGGCTCATTAGCTTGTTACAGAAAGATAGTCAACACCAGCTTTTTCCCTGCTCCAGAAATAACAACAAAGCAAAGCAATAACCTAGTTCAAGAAGTTTCATTATAGTAAATACCTGCAGTTCTCAAGTGGTTAAAGGGTCTTTGATCTTCAGCCTCATATTGCACAATCTACCTACATTATGCAGGTATTGGTATCACTGCACATCTGGCCAGGTGTTATTGCTTACATATGTATTTAATATCTAGGTACCTGATATGGCCATATCAATTACACTTTTTTCAGGTGTTAGACTGTACCAGAGTATCCTAAAATCCTGTTTGATCTGAAGAACAAAGGGATGTTTGTAGAAGAACTTCAAGATAGACAGTAAGCGAAGCTGCAGAATTAATGTTTTAAAGTTTTCAATTAGCTAGCGGGGTGTTGGGAGTCAGAGTAGTGTCCGCTCCACGGGTGCGTCTGTCTGAGACGAGACCCAGAAAATGAATCCAGTCCTCACAAAGCAAATGCGATGGACTCAGTCCTGGCCTTTTATTCCTCCCTCTCCGCCTCGCACAGAATCGCTAGTCTGCAGCCTGCTTTGTGAGGCAGGGATGGATCATAAAATGCTTTGCCAGGAGAAGGCAGCGGGGAAGGGAGCAAGAGAGATGGGAAGCTGTGTGCCTTTGTCTCATGCCCTAGAGGAATGACACGGCACTAATGTAACAGCTCACCCGAGTCCTTGCATCGGAACTAAAGGAAGTATTAGCGAATGTACTCTGGGAGACAGGGACAAAAGCTGGCTGTAAAACCCCTCTTCTGATAGCCCCTGGCCTGGAGGAGAATGGCTGTGACTAAAAGCGCTGATGGGAACGTTAATGTGTTCCGATGGGTACTTCTAATGTAACTCATCACATTGCCAGCGTACCAGAGAAGAGCGGAGCCAGGGCATTCCAAATAACATGTCCTGATGCAGGAGGTGGAGCTGACAAATCGAAAGCCCCTGCCTGTAGGGAGTATGTGATCTGAGGGCAAGCACTGGACCCAAACTTCAGGATTAGGGCTCCCACCGTGCCACTTTGTGATTGGCGTTGCTGGAGCGTTGCCCTTTTCAGGAATGCCACAGGATGGCCACGGGTGCCCAGTGACTGTTAGGTTGTGTTTGATTTAGCCTGGCCTTTAACAAGTAGGGTGAGCGACTAGATCTTTTGCTGAGACAGAAGATGGTCTTAGCCCTGTGTGAGCACTCGCAAAACCCTTGCAGCTGAGTCGTGGGAGAGCCCCGCAGGTTAGCCTCGCGGGCAGGCTCACGCAACCCACACATGGAACGTTTACACTGAGTGGCGGTGCACACTGACAGTTGTGCAGTCAGCAGTACACCCCCTGCTGGAAACAAGCGTGCCCACACGGCTTTATTTGCAGAAAAACACCTCCCCCCATTCCTGATTTTACTTTCCATGCCCACCTGGAATGGGCCCCAGGTACAGCCCAGGCTCCTGTGCTCCTTGCATGGGACTCAGAGCAACAGAGCACTTACTGCAGGCAACAGAAGTCATTTTGACAGACAAAAAGCTTGTCAGTGCAGGGCTGAGACTCTCCCCACAAAGGGAGCTGGGGAGGGTCATTAATATACAATTCAGTTTACTAATAGTCTTACCGGAGTTGCATTATAATTCAGCCTAAGAACGTGATACGGCAGCAGCAAACACTACCTGTGTGCATCTCTGGTGTAATTCTTTTGTATTGTATGGCTGCTGCTGAGGCTGTTGCATTGCTGTTAGGTGATCACTGCTGGAGGGGGCTGCATTTGTCACCATTTCCCTCCCCGCCTCTCCTTTCTTGCCTTTCTGATGAACAGAATTCAGGTTCTTATTTGTTCTGCATTGTGGGGATGAATTTTCAACATGCCTCTCCCCATTAGCAGAAGCAAATGCCGGGTTATGCACGTGGGTGTTTGATGTTTGCAGCTTGATTCTATGGCCATTACTCATGGGGCACTTTTGAAGCCTGTTTGGGTACCTGGCCCTCACTGTGCTAGGACTCTTCCTGATGGCTGCCTTTTGGAAGCGTGCACCTTTTGACCCAAGCGGTTAGCCAAAAATTCAAGGTCTTGTGCGCTGTCCCAGTTAGGAGGAGAAATTGGTGATGGAGTCTGGGGAGTCTCTGATGCAGTCCTGTGGATTTGCATAGAAAGTACAAAGTCCTGTTTCCCTAAACACATCAGGAATCAAATAACAAGAGATGGTGTCTATGTTCCAAGCCCCTTTTCCAGCCAGCGCTTAGCCCAAAAGCTCTCTCTTAGCTTTCCTCAGGGCCATGTTGCCAGTGCTTTTTCTGACAGCATCCTTGGCTTTCTGCTGCTTCTCACCCTGCTTCTCTGGTCTTTTTCCTGTTTCTCTGAGACACCCCCACACACACAGCTCCACCGATCAATGCCCCAGCCCCTGTGTTGCCACGACAGTTCCCAGGGAAACCCCTTGGGCCTCACACTTCAGTTTTTACTCAAGCCTTGCCAGATGCCTATTTTGGGTGATTGTTTCAGCTATCTGGTTATAGGAAGGAGCTTAGTGGCTTTTTTACATTGATCCTGGCAGCTGAGACACCCACCAGCTCCAGCAATGTTTAACCCAGCCCAGAACACCCTGCACCTGCCTATGGAATCTGGCTGATGTTCCCAGCCCCTGGCTGTCCTAGGCACACAGCAGTGAGATCCGCTGATGAGAGTCAGAGTGGGGCGAATGAGCGTTGTCTCTTCACTTGCGTTTGGCAGGTCGGGCCCTGTTGCGGCTGAACGCGGAGAAGCTGCAGCGCATGGGCATTATTCACGAGTCTCAGCGGCAGGAGGTCCTTCAGCAAGTGCTGCAACTCCAGGTGCGAGAGGAGGTGCGGAACCTACAGCTGCTCAGCCAAGGTACATGGGAGGGCGAGGAGGGGCTGTGAAGCGGCAGCAATGAATCCTTTGGTGACTGCAGAAGCATGTGCCTTGCTCTGCAGTCATTGGGTAAATGCCAGCGTTCTTGGGGCTTGAAAGGGGTCCAGTGGCTTGGGATAGGTAATGGACTGTGGCGTGTTTCGTCTGTAGGTCACTGGTTCAAATCCAGCCCGCATCGGCTCTGGCTGAAAGTTGTTGCGTCCGATGGCTAAGTGCTGGCCTGCATGCAAGCAGTTTGATGATGTCAGTTCCCTGGGGATAGGTGACCTCCTCCCAGAAGCAACCCCCTTTAAATACTAAATAGGATCCCATGCATGAGAACTGTTCTTTCTGCCCTGGGCATTGTCACTACAGAACAGGACTCAGCTACAGTGTGTGGAGCTTCTGCTTCCTTGGAGGTTAGCAGAGAGCTCCTGCCGCTGACACAGGCAATGCCATTGTTCCTTTCACAGCTGTGTCTTAGACCCAAGACCCTCCATGGTGCCTTAGCCTGCTGTCCCAGGATTTCTCAAGGCTCAGTCCCAAAATGAGGACTGCAAGGGAATAGAGGAGGAAACTTGGAACAATACAGGACTGAATTCTCTGACGCTTTAGTGCCAGGTGCCTAATGCCATATTCCCAACCTAAGTCATAGGAAAGGTGGGTCTAAGCCAAGCTGTTAGCACTGAGGGACAGCTGGCTCTGTGGGAGGCAGCAGGGCATTTGTGGCAGCTCTAAAGATGCAGAGAAGTTCTCTGTGCTTTGCAGTGGGCACGCTCCCTGGAGCCTGGTCTGCACTAAAAAGTTAGGGCAGCCCAGCAACGTTGCTCAGGGGTGTGAAAAATCATAGTTAAGCCAACCTAGCCCATGGCGTTGATGGGGTAGAAGAATTCTTCTGTTGATCTAGCTACTGCCTCTTAGGGAGGTGGATTACCTACTCCGATGGAGAGCCCCTCTCCTGGCATAGGTAGTGTCTACACTCAAGCTCTACAGTGGTGCTGCTATAGCCATTCCGCTGTAGTTTCAAGTGTAGACAAGCCCTAAGCTATTGCACTATGGGCTTGGCACTCATCCTCCTCTTCTCTCTTTCCTCCTTATTCCAGCTTCTTTTGGAAACGTCTCCTAGCCAAGCCATCTGCTTGGCAGATTGTTCCAACACTGTGAACCGAGCACCTCTGGGATGGACTGTGGACCAAAGATAGGAAAACCTGAATCGCATGCTTGGAATATAACAGACAGTTTCCAAACCACTCAATGGTCTTCTCTCCCACCCTCTCTCTTTCTCTCTCTCTCTTTTATTAATATTTTCCTGTGCAGAGATCAGACATTTGCTCCAGCAGACATGATTGACAATTAGAGGCAAACTAGGAAAATGGTCACCAGACATGTGATATGCTCCCCTCTGGGATCCAGTCAACCACAGGGGGAAAGACCTCAAGATGAATGTGGTAGCTGGAGACAGTTCATTTTAAGAATGGAGTTGCAACACGGTCATTCTTGGGACTAATCAAAACCATGCACCATGAAACCTCATGCGCCCCAATAACATGCTTTAACCAGGAGGGCCTCTGGGCCCAGTGCAGGCTGCAGATGTCCTCAGACTCTACTGGTGTCAATACCTTGGAGCTTACTGATGAAGCTTTTGTTCTCTCTTCAGACTGGGCTGTCTTCCAGTGTCCTAGGAGATAACGTTAGCAGCAGCAAATAAGATGACTGGACAAGCCAGAAAAACTAAAGGCAGAGCCAAGCCCCTGGAGATTGGCTTTGCTTTGTGAATTAAAACAAGAGCTGAGTCACTGAAGCCAGAACGCATACCCATAAAAGAGAAAATGCAGGAGCCACACACTCAGTGAGGTCACCGTGACCTCTAGGAAGCAGCACCAGGAAACGTTCATTGGGTTGTCCTTGTCCTCATTTATGGGCATATGGAGGAACCATGATTAGTTGGTTTGCTTCATCCACCTTTGGCACCACCCACCTCTGTGACTGGTTTCTGCACTGCCGACACAGTCAGAGCTGAGGGAGAACAGGCAATCCTCTTTGTAGAGCTCAGAAATGCTGGCTGAGAGAAACTATGCCGTGGCCAAAGGCCTCGCCCGACTGGTAGCCTACAAAATGGCAAGCTCCTAAAAGCTCATGAAGCTCACGCTGGCTGCATTTATAATGCTGTGGCGCTTGCAGGGTAGTTTGGTTCAATAGGATGTGGTGGCGGGACTAGGCAGGAGACTGGCTTAAGGGCTGAGAATCAAGGGTTCTTTGGTGCAATATTCCGTTGCTTTTGTGTCCTCTCGTACCCTTCATTCAGAGAACTCCTTATAAAACCTTCATGTTTGTTTCTATTTTTTCACCTGGTTCATTTGCATTTTGAGCTTTCACCCAGTGTCCTGTTCTGAATTCTGATTCTCCACCGCACACAATAATCCAGGTCTGAAGCCTGAACTGCTATCCAGGAGTATCCTGGCATTGCTGCTGCTTGCCCTGGCTCATGAAATGCAGGTGCCTTTCTGGCCTCCGCGACATGATTAGTACCAGCCGCACTCCTTTCCACCATTCCATCTAGCCCCCTCCTTTCGCACCCCGCCCTGATAACGCCTCTGGAACAGTTGGCTGATATGTCACATTTCACAAACTGGCAGGCAGGTAAGACACTGTGAAACAAACCCTGGAATTTTGGTCTGAGGTGTCTCTCTGATATGTCTCAGACTTTCCATTCTTTTGTAACTTTCAGTGGCTAGGGCAAACCTATGCACCCAGAAAGGAGTCAGAGGTGTCATCAGCCCTACGTATCTGGGACCAGGGCTTCTCCACCCACATTTGTTGTACACTGTAGCGGGATGGTTACCTGCTCCAGCCCTGACAGGGTTAAAACCAGCCCTGGGAGAGTGGGAAGCAGGCTCAGCTGGGGCCAGGCCCCAATTAGGGCCCAGCTGGCCCTATAAAGGCTTGAGCCAGGAGCTCAAGCAAACAGTCTCTCTCTGGCTGTAGAGGGAGTTGGGCCTGGCTGCAGGGAGCGAGAGACCGGGTACCTGAGTGGAGCAGGGCTGGGGAAAGGCAGAGGGGCTGGGGAGCTCTAGCCTGGAAAGCCCCAGGCTGCGGCCTAGCATAAGGCCAACAGATACTGGGGGTTGCAGAGGGCAGCCCAGGGATAGGCCAAGGCAGCAGGTTCAAACCCAGCCTTGCCAGTGATGAGTAGGCTGATCCTGCAGTCTGCCCCAGGGCGCGGGGCTAGACAATGACTGGCAGTATCCGTATACTGAGGTGGGGATAGTAGGTGGGGGTTCCCTGGGGAGGGGAGATCCTAAGACTGAGGGGTTACTGCCAGGGGGCAGTGCCCCAGATAAAGGGGCACCGGGTCTGGGAGGGACACGGGGGCCAGCGGTAAGGCGGATCACCAGCCTGCAGGGGATGCTCCAGGATGCTGGAAGAGCAAATTCCCTGAGACGACCAGCAGGAGGCGCTGCAGGGGTGAGTCGCGCATGCTTACATACACCCTCAATTTTCTCAGGCCAAAACCAAACAAGCAGGGGCGGCTCTATGTATTTTGCTGCCCCAGCACGGCAGTCAGGTGGCTTTCAGCAGCATGTCTGCGGGAGGTCCGCTGGGAACGCGCCTTCGGCGTACCTGCTGCCGAACTGCCCCAAAGCCGTGGGACTGGCGGACCTCCCGCAGGCCTGTCGCCAAAGGCAGCCTGACTGCAGCCCTCGTGGCGACCGGCAGGCCGCGGCTGGCCGCCCCAGGCACGCGCTTGGTGCGCTGGGGCCTGGAGCTGCCCCTGCAAACAAGTCCCCTCTTATCTGCCCGTTGTCTTATCTAGAGCTGGGCAAACTATTTGCAGTGAACAATTTATCCTATGAATCTAGCTGTTTCTTCTGTTAACAAAGGAACAGGCTTTGCTTTTTTTTGTACGGATTTGCCCATTATTTGATATCCCGCAGGTGGTTTTGTAAATATTTCAGGTTGCGCAGAGCAAGAGCCAGGGCCGGCTCCAAGCAGCAAAAATTTAAAAAAAAAAAAAAAAAAAAGGCCGCAGTTGCGACCTGCAGCTCGACCGCCGCTGCTTCAGTCTTCAGCAGCAATTCGGCGGCTGGTCCTTCGCGCCGAGAGGGAGTGAGGGACTTGCTGCCGAAGACCCGGACGTGCCGCCCCAAGAAGCTGCTTGCTGGGCTGGTGCCTGGAGCCGGCCCTGGCAAGAGCCAATAGTTGGAAGCGGAAGGTAGAAAAATTCAAACTGGAAACGAGATGAGAAGTGTTAATAGCAAGGGTAATTGACTTCTGAAGCAGCTTACCAAGGGCTGTGGTAAGTTCTCTGTCTCGGAGTATTTAAATCAGAACTGGATGCCTTTCTAAACAAGATGCTCTAGTTTAACCACAAGTTATTAAAGGAGATGGGTGAAATATTGTGGGGTGTGTTCTGCAAGAGGGCAGACTAGATGACTGTAGTATAATAGCCTCTTCTAGTCTTCAAATGCATGAATCAGTCACAAACAATTACTTGGAGTATTCACATATCAATATCTGTGTGATTGGTCACTTAAGTCACATGGTATTCTCACCGCATCCTGATTGGATGACTCATGAGCAGGGATCCTAGTTTTTGGTGATTAAAAAACAAAGCAAAATTCTCTGAGAACCTATAAAAATCCATGTTTTTCTGTGATTAAAATGAAATGCTGAACTTTAGTTTCCCTAACTACAATATATGGAGCTATCAGTTAAACACAATATTTTATTGATATATTTACAATTTTTAAGCTGACAGCCCGAGCCCTGCCCATTCTCCTGATTATCTGAATTTTCAATTATCCGATCTGGCTCCTGTCCCAATTAGATGAGAGAATCGGGGTTCCACTGTGTATGTTTTTATTTGTTCACAAAATGTGAAAACTAAAGAGTCTCTGTCAAAATGCAAATTCCGTGTTTTTCCATGGCAGACGGATTTCTAGGGTCCCTGCTCATGCGTAGCTTTGTAGTGTAGCAAACTCTCCCGATCCAAATACTTCGGCAAGTCCTCCTTCATAGGCGTATCCACAACAATTGATCTTTCTGTGAACATCCTTGGGAATGAAATAGGCTCGCACACATCATCCTACCAAGGGCTAAAATAAGCTGCGAGTACCGTCAAAGGAAATTCGTCAGATTTATAGATAACGCTTATGTCTCATTCACCCAGCTCTGGCCCTGTCTCTGTGGAAAGCAAACGGACTTGAACCTGTTGACTCAATGCAATCAGAGTTTGCTAAGAGACTATTTTTTCTTTTAAACAGCCCAGCACAAAATATTCAGAACTTCTGCAGCTTAAAAATAGACTGGAGCAGCCTGTTGACTCTGTAGTGATGCAGAGGGCACCTATATAGATGGCATCCAGAAAAGCAGCACACTTCAGAAGTGTCACTCGGGGGGAGATGCAGGCAGGAGGGAGGGAGTAGGGGAGTCACAACTCTGAGTGCCCCCTGTGATGGGCAGGGGTGGCTGTGGGCATCTCAAAAGAAAGACTTGGCTTTTTAATTTTTGACTGTTTAAAATCCAAAACAATTCCACAGAAATGCTGCAGAAAGGAGAATCAAGAAGCCTGTAATCTTTGCCCCTATGGGAGTGGGGGGTTGTATGTTTGCTAATAGTTAATAGTTCAGTACAGCTAACAATGTGTGGGAAAGGAAAGGCTGCCAGCTTGAGTGGAAGCTGCATTTCCAAAGTTAATGTGTTGTGGTAAGCAGAGTAGGAGCACGCAGTGCTGCACCCACTGATTTAACACGTCTGACAGTACAGGCTGCTAGTTGGCAGGGAGCTGTCAGGGACATGATCTGCTGAGTGTCACTAAGGAGTAGAATGTGATGTACTGAAAACTGTGTTAAAATTATAAACAATCACTCTAAATTCTCAGGGGGCTTCCTGGTCCTGCTTGCAGTCTAGGGGGCTCTGTAGGGAAACATGTGATCTGGATCTTCACTCTTCAGGGTCAGGCTGCAAAAAGCCAGGCTAGAGCAAGATGGGTTGAGTTGTGCCTTGCAACAGGGAGCAGCCTGCTCTGCCTCTCGCTGTTTTTGGTTCAACAGTATTTTATGTTTTTTATCTAACTTCTCTGTATGTATGTTGTGAACATAACAGAGACCAAGTGTCACTGGAAGGGAGCTGGAGATTCTCATGTTTAAGGAATTGGAAAAATTAAACTGGGTTTTGATGTTTTAGCCCAATATGGTGCCAACACCGCAGAGGTGCAGCCTGCAAGCCATCCCAGTGCTGCAGCTGGCAAGATCAGGGGTATCACAGAGGTGCACCTAGCAACTGAGAACGTGTGCAAATACCCACCACCGATCTGCTTCTCCTGCACTCTCCCCAGAGCAGAAGTATCATTGCAGACAATAGCATTGCAACAGCTGGGCAAATATTGCAATTTTAACTTCCACTTGTTAAAATGTTTAAATTAATTTGCTTTGGCCGCGTGTGCTCCTTTTGTGTTTGCTCCCCATGGATAGTCTAGCAAATGAGTTTACTGGCAGGAATGTTTGGGAATTTCAGCAAATATGGTTGATTATTCAGAGATAGTGAGTTTCAGACTCATATTTGCACCAGAAACTTGACCTTACATTTATCCAGTCAGGGACCAGAAACCTACCATGTGACCTGTGCCCAATCAAAACCACTCCAATCACTATTACTCTCTGTTAACTGCTCAGGGCGGAGCTAGAGACAAAGAATTATTAGTGGAAATTCAGTGACTAATTCTGATTAACAAATAAGCTTGGGAAAATCGCAATCTGTTTGTGGACAATTTGCAATGGAAAAAAAGATGTGGAATGAATTATTTGTTATGAATTATTTGCCCAGCCCTCGTAACGACTGTGATCACTTACAGAGCTAGTGCTTTGTGCTCACAGAAGTCAATGATAAAGCTCCCATTGACTCACTCTGGTTTCTCTTCAGATCGTATAAACCTTTAGAGGTGCAGTATCAGGGCCTGTGAACATGGAGGTCTAGCAGTGTGGTGTTAAAATACCATATGAAGTTGATATTGATGATGATGACACTCCATGAAGCTATATGGCCCCTCAGAGCTGGCCAAGAGAGCTGTCTTATTTGCTAAAGTAATAACCACAGCTCGCAGAAACCAAAAGAGTCAGACAGCCTTTGAAGTCCTCATTACTCCATACCCACTAGCCATCAGTCAGAAAGGGGACTAACTAGTGATGGGTCTGTTAGGAGTGAGGCACATTAACGTCCCCCAAATCCCAGCCAATTTTCAGCTTTACATCTATTTGCCAAAGAGCCAACCTGTTCCCCCTGCATCTGGGGGGAAATCCATTCCTCACAATGCAACGAAGCCATGAAACGTGGGCTCCTTTGTACGCTCATAGTCATTCCATGACCGTTCACCAAACCCTCTTGCAATATGCAGGAAGGAGCCAGCCTGCGTTGGCCAGCAGATGGATTAGACGATCCGACAGCTCCTTTCCAACCTCTAATTTCTGTGACGCTGTGCTGGGCTGTTAAAGGGCCCGATTCTCCTCCCACACTGGTGTAAATCAGGAGTAGCTCCATTGCAGCCCAATGGAAAGGGCTCAGATACGATGGTGATGGGCAGCAATATAAAACCTTAAGATAAGCTCCAGGAGAGGAAAATTGGGTCCTGCCCCTACCCTACTGAACAGGTGAGCTCCCTCCAAAAAGACATGGAAGATCTCCAAGCCCTGCATCTTCCCTGAGGCCTTCAGCGCGTGAACAGTGAGATCTGTCTGTGCTGCTGCGTCAGTCACAGCGCTGCTGCCCTGCGCAAGGCCGAGCGGAGGATGAAGGGTCTCGTGGAGGGAAGGGGCTTGGAAGCTGCAAGCTCTTTGGGGATATTGCCAATGCAATTTGAATCAGACACTAGTATTTTTATGTTAATTTGTTAACTCCATTCTACTCTTGGCTAACCCCAGCTCAAGTGCATTGGGCAGCCTGCCTGGCAGGAGATGGACTGAGGTGGGCATTGGGATTTTGATGGGAACTCATGTGGGAGGGGGAGGGGGCTGCAGGGGTTGGTTAGGAGCCAGAAGGGAAGCTGTCTGGGGCCAGGATGTGTGTCTCCAGTAGGAAAGTAGTGCAGGCCCCAGGCTCTTATTAATAATGCACAGAGCAGGATGGCTGGAGCTTCCTGCTGGTCCCAGGCTGATTGGTTTCAATTGCCTGGTTTGCTTAGTCACATTAATATTAGCAGCTTCAACAGAATCTCTGGGGGGGCTCGTCCCCCTCTCTTCCCCCCACAGCCACCTGCCGCTGTCTCAGGCCATCCGCGGGGGATGGCAGCACCGCCGGAGCAGCTGATGACTGCAATGGCTTAGAGATCCAGTACAGGGCGTTTTGGTCTCCGCAGTGGATTCTGTACCCCTGCAGCTCAGAATGGAAAACCTGAGCATGGAAGCCGGGTGCCGCTGCTGAGTGACAGCGCCCAGGCGTTCAAAGCCCAGAACGGGGAGCCAGGCTCCAGCAAGGACTCAGGATGCTGGGGGGTGCTCAGTGACCATGGTAAGGGCTCTCCTGGGTCAGATGGTTGAGAGCCCACATTCACGGTGTCAGCTGAGACCTAGCAAGACTCCTCAGCATGGTGCAGGTAAAAACGCCAATGAGCCGTTGGGCCAGAGGGGCTCCCCAGATGCATGCACGGCCGGCCTCTGCAGGCAGGTCTCTCTCTCTCTCCCTGCCTGTTTGGAAGAGATGACGTGACCTCCTCTGGAGCACAATGACCCCTCCCTTGCCTGCCCCTCTGGAACCCCTGACTGCTGGAGTCGGGAGATGGGAGCCAGGACTCCTGGGTTCTATTCCTGAGGCTGCCACCAGCTCACTGTGTGGCTGTAAGCCAATCCCATTAACTTCTCTGCTCCCTTTTGTCCAGCTGGGCACTGGAGGGGCGTGTGGTGCCACTTTGGGGTTTTGGGAGAGGTGTGCCCCAGGCAGAGCATTGGTGGTGGGGTATGATCATGTTCGGCACTAAGCAAAAACCAGAAACTTCAACGTACTGTACCAACAACTGCTCCAAATGTAGGGCCCAATCCTGCCCTCTGTGTGCAGCTCCGTTAACTGCACTAAGCGTGTGCGTGGCTAGCTGAGAACCCATCCGACCCAGGGGTCTTACAGGGCTGCCGACCATTGCAGTTTTATCACAAGAATCATGATAGTTTGTGTTCACCAGGCTGGGCAGGGATGGTGTCCCTAGCCTCTGTTTGCCAGAAGCTGGGAATGAGCGACAGGGGATGGATCACTTGGGGAGTCCCTGTTCTGTTCATTCCCTCTGGAGCACCTGGCACTGGCCACTGTCGGAAGACAGGACACTGGGCTAGATGGACTTTTGGTCTGACCCAGTCTGGCGTTTATTTAAGTCCCTGCTCCTAGAGGCAAGTGACAGTGTGAGAATTCCCCTGAGTTTCTAGCCTTCAGGGTTGCCTTGAAAATGTTGAAAAGACGACCGGCGTGTCCCCTAAAGCTTAAAAAAAGCAGAAGGCAAAGAGAGAGACCCCAAATTTATGATTTAAACAAAATCTCCTGACTTTTAAGTCGATCTCATGATTTTAGAGGGGGCCAGATTCATGGGTGTTAATGTCTGGGTTTGGCAAGGCTGGTATTAGTCGTTCAGTCTCCATCCATCTGAAACCTCTCCTCTCCCCTCCAACTCCGTGGGAGAATCCGAGAGCTCAGCTCCCAAGCCCTGCAGACCATTCCATCTGCATGGGGGCCTGGTGCCGTCCCACCAGCTCTGGGGACCCCTATGGGTTTTCCCCCGGCTCCCAGGTGGTCTGTCATCATTGGAGCTGAGCCCCTGTGTCAGGCGGCCCAGGGAACCCCTCGGGGTGGGGTGCACAGAGCAGGGCACCGAAAGCTGTGCAGCTCAGGCCCGACGCTAGCATTCCGCTTTAGGGTGGGAGGAGGCAAGACCCTGCCCAAGTCTTATCCCCTTACCGCTAATCGCTGGACCAGGGGTGTATGCGGCGCAGAGACACGGGTATTCCAGACCGAAGGGAACTTTTTTCCAGGTGGATCTGGCTCTCTCCAGCTCCCACCCTTTTATGCTCTTACCCCCATTGTCCTCAAGGCCCTGCACATAAGCACACCCTGTCCCAATAAGGCAGGGTCCCTTCCAGGCTGTGCCTGCATCTCTGGAACCGGTGCTTGTGGACTCGGTGTTTCCAAGCTCATGCTTGAGCGTCCTGACTGCATGGCAAACCTGGGCTTACACTTGCTGGGCCTGCGGGTCACAGACGCGCCAATGCGTCCGTTCGGCATTGTGCTGCATCCACACTGCAAAATGACTCAAACCACGATGGGACTCAAGCTCTGAGCAGGGTGGTAGGCTCTGGGTCCTGGGTTCTTGCTGACCCAAGTCGGACTCAGGGGGCCTGGGCTCAGCCCTGGGTCACAGCCCAGGTGTGCTGTGCAGTGTAGACATTCAGTTCCCTCGTGCTTCCCAGCCCCTCACTCTTCTGCAGAGGCCACGGAGCGCATCCCTCTCAGAACGGGGTTCTGCAGAGCTCCCAGCCCAGGCACCCAGTGACTGGGCTTACCCGTCTCCCAGTGTGGTGCCGTGCCCCTAGGACATCAGCCTGGCCAGCCAGCCATGAAGAAATGCTTCTGTTTAGCTCTCCGGCAATCCTCGCACAGCAGCTTCGTCTGCCACAATAACGATCCATTTCCAGTGCCCACCGTGATTTCCTTAAGTCATCTCTCCACTAAACCTCCCTAGGATTCCATACCAGCAATAGGGCAGCTTAGGAGAGGCCAGCAGACCCCCTTGGGAGGCTAGCCACCTTCATTAATCCGCCTTGTCACTCACGCCACCAATAAGGGGGATTAGATCTGCACAGCAGGGCTCTCCCAGGCCTCCGTTCCCAAGGCACCCGGATTCTGTGACGCTGACAAACAGCTTTGCTGTCTTGTGCCTGTTTGGTTCTTCCAATGTGGTGTTTTAATGAGGATGCTGATTTTGCAAGAGTCGTTGAGTCCTGCAGGACTTTTGAAGGAAAGCTGTGTCCTTTGGTGTGATTGGCCAGCAAAAGGATTTTACCCAAGTATAGCCGCGTTTTCCTCTTCCTCATCAGCGTCTGGTCTATCAGGAGGAAGAGGCAGAAATACTAGGAGCCAACAGCACTGGCAGCACAGGGCTGAAACCCCCAGTGCTTCTGCAGTAAGCTCCTGCTAACCCTGGTACCTCCCGGCCTGCTATGGTATTTCAGACTAGACAAGGGAACTGACTGCCCAGCCCTGTGCCCATGGAAGTCACTGGGGAGTTCTGCCATTGACTTCCAAGGGAGATGCGGTGTACCCCAAAAGAATAAAAGTTACGGGGAGACCTCTTGGGCTTTACTATTTGAATGCCATTTCCCGCTCTGTCAGTGAATGGAGGAGGCATCCTGCTGCAGCTTGTGTCCAACATCACAGGGACAAGAGAGATTCACACTGAGAGAGCCAGGTGTAGGATCATGTGACCTTCGTCCTGCCCCAGCGCCCTAACTCTTGCTGTCTCCTAAGCAATGCTGCACGTGATGCAATGGCAATCATGGTCTTGGTTGAATGTATTTACGAGAACTTGGTGAGAGGCAAGGTGTCTGTGAGTTTTCTCTTTTGCTTCGTGGTACCTGATCCTTTTCCCGAGCTTTGAATGTTGTGTGTAAGGTTTGTTCATTTGGTTTTGGTTTCAGCAGGGAGTTAGATTAAGAGATGGACAATAGTTGGGACGCTTCTTTTTATACCTGACATAGAGATCAGGAATAAAAACTGGTTCTTACATTGAACAGCTTTGGTTTGGTTAATTGCTTTGACAGATGGTGCTTTGATCTCCGAGGCCAAATTCTGCTCTCAGTTCCGCCAGGGTGCCTCCAGTGATTTCCGTGTTCCTCTGCTGTCACCAGGAGGCGTTTATCATCCTTCAGCGTGGAGTCAGAGCAGATCTGATGCTGCTCTGGAGGCAACTCAAAGGCTCAGATCAAACACTGCTCTTCCAACGTGGAGAAATTTAGACGCTGGTCCAAACCAAAACACCACCTCCAGGCTCCCCTCTTTCTCAAACGTTGGTTGGCTCCTGATCCCATCCCAGGGGCTCAGTTAATTTCCATTTGTGTTTGATCACCTGCAGTGGGTTGATTGGAAGAAAACCGCCAGCCTCCATTTGTACGGAATGTTTTTTTTCAATCTGAATTTCCTTCTCTGCTTACTTCTGACCTTTTCAGAAATGTAGCTGATGTTGTCTCCTGCCATCTCTCTCACACTCCGCAAGGTGACAAGGCTGACTGGGTTGTATTTATTTATTTATTGGTATTCAGCTTCACTCTGTGCAGCCCGAAGAGCTCAGCAGGACTTCTCACAGCTGCGGGAATTGTGTTTATTAACAAGCTGCTGGGCAGACACCACCTGAGCAGCCCACATGTTGTTCCTTGGTGCGTCAGGATGTAGCAGTCAGCAGCCAGCAACATGCCCTTAGTCAGAGGCTTTCTGGGGTGGGGGCTGTTCTTTCCTCAAAGCACAGGCTCAGAGAGAGTGGGTTTCTAAGCTGCTCCAATACAGACCATGGCCAAGCAAGCGTCCAAAAGAGAAAAGCATAAAATTGAAGCTTCAGTGTGTGGATAAAGAGCTGACAAAACAAGTTAGAGCTCTGTGGAGTTAGAAAAACATCTCTGAGCTGTGGAATAAGCTTCAGTGGAAAGTGTGGAGAGGAAGAGTATGAAAACATTTCAGCTAAAGGAGTGCAGGGTGGGTAGTGGCAGCCAAGGCAGAGTTCAGAATGCAATTCCTTCTTGAGAACAGAATGGTTATGACCTCTCAGGGTCCCTTCCAGTCCTACGATTCTATGAGAACTGCAGTTCTTGGGCACGCGAGTAGATTTGCTGGACGATGGCCCGCATTCTGGAAGAGAGGCCGCCGAGGTCAATGTCAGGTGCTGTGTCTGTGTATCTATGTGTGTTTGCATGCACACACATGGCCAGCAATCAGCAAAAGCAAAGCAAGTAGCTTCCTGGGCTCCTAATCTTTGGGAAAACCTGCCCCGCTGTGAAACCTCCGTAACTCACAGGTAGCCTTATCTCTGTGCCTAGTTGCCACAGTGATGAGCAACTTTATATCAATACCTAAAATAGCTGGATTGATCAGATCTCCCTCTCCAGCAGTGGAAGCAGACAGAAGGAAGCAACTTGCCAGCAGAGAGAGAGACACGCACACGTACATACACAGAGAAAAGGACTCCATGCAAATCCATGTTTTCCCCATGGTATTTAGCAGCAAAGTTCCTTGGGAAAACAATCCCATTCCCCAACTGCAAAGTAAACATGTAGAATAAAGAAACAGGCCCGCTCCATCAGGGGGCTGAGTGATTTCTGATCCCTTCCACAGCGTCTCTCTTTCATTCTGAACTCTCTTGCATCCACATGTGCATATGCACACCCGCACCCACATGTGCGTATGCACCCCCGCACCCCCCAGCCTTTTGTCATCTAGCCTCAGACCCCCCTCTGGGTATTACAGACAGACATTGGGAGCCCGGATTTGCCTTAGACACAGTAAACTCAGACACTTCTACACGAGAACCGTATTTCAAGTCACATCACTTGAGAAATGTGCCCATTATCTTTGTTTGTTTGATCTCTAACGCTATGCTCAGTGCTGTACGAGACAAAAATAAAAACAGCGTTGGCCCGGAAGAGGCTGCGCCGGGAAATCCAGAGCGTCAGTGACTTCAGGTTCTTTTCTTGTCGTGACTGTTACTGCTATGAACATGCAACTGGTGGGCATGGCAGAAGAACTGAGTTAACAGGGACCTGAATGAGAAGAGGGTGGTGTTTTTGTGAACCAGGCCTGGGAGGTGATTCTCTGCCTTGGGGACAACATGGAGAGGGGAATGAAAGAGGGAAATCCAGGCTGGCATCGCTGGAAGAACGTGGTGGGAAGGCAAATTGAAAAAAACATACAACGGGAGGATAGCATGAGTGGATAGAATCATAGGACTGGAAAGGACCTCGAGAGGTCATCTAGTCCAGTCCCCTGCACTCATGGCAGGATTAAGTATTATCACAGCTGAATCTATTTCCCTATGTTAAGTTCTCCTCACACCTTCTATGGGTCATCTTAATTACCACTTCAAAAGTTTTTTTTCTCCTGCTGATGATAGCTCATCTCAATTGATTAGACTCTTCCTGTTGGTATGCATACTTCCACCTTTTCATGTTCTCTGTATGTATAAATATCTCCTCTCTGTGTGTTCCAGTCTATGCATCCGAAGAAGTGAGCTGTAGCTCATGAAAGCTCATGCTGAAATAAATTTGTTAGTCTCTAAGGTGCCACAAGTACTCCTGTTCTTTTTACAGCTGGAGCTGTGAACATCAGACGTGGCTCAGTATTTCCAGCAGCCCAAGGTTTGGAGGGATCTAGATCTAGGGGTTTGGGCTCATTACCGAGGTAGCTGGCCTATCAGAGCACCACTCCATTCCCCAAAAGGAGCAGGGCTGGGATCTGGGATCTAGTACTGAGAGAACAACCAAACATTCCGGCAGAGGAAGTGGCCAAGGTAGCCTCATGGGGCCTTCCCACACCCACCTGGGGAGCCCCCGGTTCTGCAAGCAGAGACAGCAGTTGCGACTAGGTAGCTGTAGTGCTCCAGTCAGCCCGCACCATTTTCAGTGATCTCCTGTAACTCTGGCTCAGACTCTTGCTACCCTCCTCCCAAGGGTAACTCCGCTGTGTTTTAACACTCGGGGTCTCCCCTGACCGCTGCCCTGGGTTTTTGGACAGTGACGTTACCGCTGCGTCTGGCCCATCTCTCGCGGTCGGAGAGCATTGTATCATTAGCGGGAGATGCTGTGCCTTGATCTGAGAACTCCTCCGACGGAGGGAGGAGTGACTGCATCGTTGCTGGGTTTGGCTTCAGGCCGCGCTACCAGCTACTCTCAGTCACAGCCGGTTACTCTCCAAACACAACCTGGGCAGGTGGCTGCTTGTTTCAAAATGACGCTTTCCCCGTGCGGCGTCTGTCCCTGCGCTGTTTCAGTTTGTGACCCTGGGACAAAGAGTCCACGGTCAGCACCAGCCAGCTGGAAACTGGTAGGGAGCAGCAGGCAGGCTGGCATGCCCTCGGCTTCATGGCACATTGAAAGCCAGGGGTCATTCCGATACCAGCGTGTCTGTTCCATCCCCTAGGTGGCAGCAGTACGCTTCCACTCCAGCCATCAGCCTACGCACCCGGCTCTCCTGTGCCTCTTACTGCCCCATGGCAAAGTAGGGTGACTAGAGAGCGAGTGTGGAAAACTGGGACTGGGGGGGTAATAGGGTCCTATAGAAGACAAAGCCCCTAATAGCGGGACATCTGCTCACCCTATGGCCAAGGGCCAGGGGCTTTACTTCCCCAGTCAGTGAGCAGGGGCGATGTGAGGGAGTTCATCTTCTATTGCCTGTAGTTTCTTCCCATCCCGCACCTGGCTGGTGCATGGCTAGGGCTGTCTGAGTGCGCAGGTGGCGGGCAAGGAGAGTGACACTGGAAGCCATGCTGGGGCGGGTAGACGCTCATCACGCCCTTAACACCTGGGGTCAGCCCGCTACACCTGACAGACAGGTCCCAGCATTGAGGATCCAGGAGGAGCGCTCGGGAGCTAGTGTCTGAGACAATGCAACTCTGCCCTGGGGCCAGGGGAAGCCAGTCTGCCTCCAACCTAACATTTTGAATCCCCTCTGCTGCCAGGACGGGTCGCCGCTGGATCAGCTGTGGGGATGTGGGACCACGGGGGGGACAGCTGGCTGGGTTGTTGTGGGTCCATGCTGGTGTATAGTAGCTGGGTCACCCCGGGTCACAGATCCAGCCAAAATCCAGAGAGATGCAAGGTGGGCCTACCATGACCCCGTCACCGCTGAGGGGCAGGCATGTGGCCTGGCAGGACGCAGCACTTCCTGACAGGCCGAGAGCCTGACACCAGCGATTTCCCTGCTCTTTCTGGACTTGATCTTCTAGCACTGGTGTCCTCGGGGCTGGAGGCCTCCCCTGTGGAAATAAATCCCAGTGGCTTATGCTGGGTCAGCTTCCAAGCTGGCAAACGGTGGCCCTGAGGGAGTGCGGTCTTGGCAGCCCCTGTGGGCTCTGCCTCCCCCCATGGCCAGCCTGCAAAGGGGCTGATGCCCTTCCCCAGCTCAGGCCATTGCCCAGGGACTCGCTCTGCTGCCCAGAGCTAGAACACGCTGCCCCTAGCCCCTTTGAAAGCTGTGGCCAGGTTATAAAGCTCTGTCCCGGCCGAGCCTCTGCCTGAGCCCTTGTCGGGCTCTCCCTGCTCCGGAGGAAGAGTCTCAATACCGGCCCTCCCCAAAGGAGAAGCTGGCAGGTCCCCACTGAGGAAATCCTGGCTCAGTGCTGGGGGCAGGTGCCCCCATTAACAGCCAGGCTCCTTCCTTTTCTGGAGAAGGTGACCGTGGTTGGAACAGCTCTGGCGCCATCTAGAGTCCCCTGGTTTCCATGGCCCCTTGCCGGCTCCTTTCAGGCGTGGATACGGCGAAAGGCTGCTATGGTCCCTCTGGTGGACCATCTCCTAGCAACTGCCGAAGGTCGGGGGCCCATAATGACCCCATAGCACTACCAACCCCCTTTGATACTGCTGACCACGAGGGGTGGGTCAGATGCCGGCAGGGTGCCACTCAGTGGCTTCATTCTTGGCTCTCTGGGGACCGCAGTGGGTGATGCTGGGCGATTGCCTGGGCACTGCATGAGGTCGACGCAGGGAGCGCTGCAGGGTTCTGTTCTGTCCCCCCCGGTCTCCCTCACTGTGTGTGCGAGGCCGTGCAGGGAGAGTGCCGGGTGTTCTGCTAGGCCCAACGGGCACAGTCTGTGCCATCTCTCTCCTGCCCCAGTGCCTGACTGAGAAGTGGAGGTGAGCTGGCTGTAGGTCAGCCCTGCCAGGAGGCAAACAGAAGCCTCTGAAGGATTTGATAGGGGCTGTGTCTGTCTGTCCTCTCTACTTATCAAAGAAGGTCTCCAGTGAGGGCCCCTCTGGGTCCACACCTGTGGCTGGATTCCCAGGTGGAAGCTGCACCCAGAAGTCTTTTTCTCCGTCTGTTTGGCCCAGAGCTTGTGACCTTCTCTCTCAGATGTGGACTGAAGCAGTTACTCATGGCTGTCACCTCAACATTGCAGCACTGCTCTGCCCTGTTGCCTGATGCTACTAGAAATCCTGCATCAGGACTGCTCAGCCCACACCCTAGATCCTCCCAGAAAACCACTCCCCATCTCTTATCTTCTGAGGGGGTTATGAGTCAGCAGAACCCTCTTAACCCTTTCCCAGCAGGATCAATGCCTGTTAACAAAGTGGGATGTTTCAGGCAAACCCTGCCCACCTCAATGCCTGTTTCAAAGTTTCAGAGATACCACCAGAGGGTCCTGAGGAACAATTAGAAATATAACCTCTCACCTGCTATGGCAACTACTGTAACAGCATCATGAACTCACATTCTTAGAGACACATTCTGCCCTGTTCCATGGCAAATGTATCAGCGCAGCCAGGCATATACATGTATTCCCAAGGTCATGAATCCAATTTGTGCAAATACTATGTGAATGGAGAGCACGTGCGCGCACACACACCCCCTCCTTCCCCCAACTCCTCAAACCCTTCTATAGTCTTTTATTGTATTTTTTTGGCGTGATGCCTCTGCCATTTCTCAGCTTTCCCAGAGCAATAATAATGACTTGTATTTATCTAGCGCTTATCTGCCAATAGCATTCCGGGCCCTGCACCAAAACCAACACACAAGCCAATGAAATGCAGATTAATAGGGCTCAAATTCATGCAAGATTAAAAACAGACAACAATTAAAATAAACATAAAGCAACAAAAATCAAATCAAATCAATGCCGTGCGAAGAAGGACTTTGGCAACAGAAAGGCTTTTTTGAAAACAGAACATTTAAAGCTCAGCCTAAAGCAAACAGAACTGGAAATGGTAGATATTGGGGGCTGTTTGACTTTGCATTATATCTGATTGACTTTTTCTGCTTTCGGCTATTTTTTGTAATAGGCTGGAAAATGCACCATTGCATCAAATATAATGGCTATCATTTTCTTTTCCCTAAACAATAAGTCTCGGTGACAACACTCAGTTATAAATTGTAAAGCTATCACGCTGGGTTTTTGAGCAAGTAAAGCAATCCAATTGCATATGCAAAATAAATGCCAAATTTGCACACATAGTTACCAAGATTGCCTGGGCAAATTAGGTATCTGCATGCCTTACTTGTCTGCAAATCTGGCTGATTATGCCTCAAATTCAGCAAATGCTCACTAGCCAGTATCAGAGGGGTAGCCGTGTTAGTCTGGATCTGTAAAAGCAGCAAAGAGTCCTGTGGCACCTTATAGACCAACAGACGTATTGGAGCATGAGCTTTCGTGGGTGAATACCCACTTTGTCGGATGCATGCAAAATACTTAAGTACCTGCTTAACTTTAGGCATGTGCTTTGGTTCCAGTCACTTCAGTGGAGTTTAAGCGTGCTGAATGATTTGCTGAAAAGGGATGGACATAAGTGTGTACGTAAGGGCTTTGGTGGATCAAGGTCTGTTGGTACTTGGAAGACATTCCCCAGCAGATTAGACACCAGATCAGATTTAAGGTTTGAATACCTAGACTTAAATTAAACGTGTCCACAGGAGATGACAAACCCATACTTTACCTAAACAAACCCACTTTCTTTTTATCAGTATTATCCTTCTAATAAAGGAATTACTACACATGCAAAAGCAGTGGGGAATGCAAGGCGGCAGGAAGTAATATAACAAACTGACAGGTAAGAAACAATTAAGTTAATATTACAGTCACATGACAGAGCAAGAGAGCCCTCCAATCCCCTCAAAGCATAGCATGCATCTATAACAGACAGGCAATGCTCTTTGGTGGTATACATTTATATATAAGGAGAATCTCATTTGGGGAAAATGCCAATCCCTACTCGCAATCATTTTCCTGTATTTCTTATCAGGTTGTGCACACACTGGAAAAACCAAAAGGCAGAAGAAACACGCATGGAGCATGTGCAAATCCACTGTTGCCAACAAAAATACTAAATGCAAATATTGATTTCCTTTAGAGTTCTCCAATACAAGGACAGCTGCAGTTGTGCATCTAAATAACCAGAGTGTGGGGCAGGCTTTAATGGTTTTCACCCATAAGCAGATCTCAAAGCCCTTTACAAAGTGAGTGAGCATCATTCTCACCATCTCACAGACGGGGGAACTGTCAGGCCAGAGCTAGAGTTTGTGTGGAAAAGCTCCAGCTGTGCTAATGATCCAATCCAAGTTGCACAGTGAAGCACTCGTTCCCCTGAAAGACAATGTATTCACAGAAGATACAGCCTGGGCAGCGGAAGGGCTGGCTTCCCCCACATCACTTACCAACGGATCTGAAACATGGGCGTACCCTCTGCACCGATGACAGAAAATGAACATGTGCAAGGTTAACCAAATTCACCAGCCATTGTAGCAGAGCGTAGTCAAGTGGAGAGTCAAACACACTTTGCTACCATACAGCCAAACCTCAGTGGCCCCAGCCATATCAATGACAGAACCATATTAAAACATGAGTTTGGACACAGTCCCCTGTGAAACCTGGCCTCAGGTCATCAGAATTGCTCATGCCCCTTTCACGCACACCGCATCTGAGACTGTGAGGGTTGTGCTCCAATAATGATCCATGCATGAGCTGTCAGCAAGGTCGGAATGTGGAATCTACTGCGTGAACTAAAGGAATAATTCTGTTACCCAGTAGCAGTAGTAGGCTGTCATCCTCCAGTGCCGTAGCCACTGGAGAGAGAAGTAGCACACATTTTGCTAATGCAATACATTCACTGTTAGGCATGTGCATGCAGAAACTTTGGCTTTGATGTGCCTGGCATCCAGTGCTCATGGGCATGTCTGGTGCACACAGAATTGCCTATTCACGCTTTCATGCACATTATTATTACTATTTTTTTATTTATTTAATGTATTTATTTATTTGCATCACTGTAGCACTGAGTGGCCTCAGTCTGGGATTGGGTTCCACTGTGTGAGGTCGCCACGTACCAAGAGAGCTTGCAGTCACTTTCTGATGGCCAACACAGCCATTTCTGTAATGCAGCCACAGCCTGACCCTTAGATCTGTGTCTCTCTTTTCTCTTCTTTCAGGGCTGTGATTCTGGTGGTTTCTCCACATCACGGAACTGCCACCCGACTGAGCATACCCGGGGCCCTTCACTTAGATCCAGACTGGAGCGTTACAACACTGGAGCGAGGACATTGCTGCTGGAACTGCGGCAGGGCACCTTGTGTGGCTGCAGCTCACACTGCGCTGGGATCCTGTCAGTCGCATCTGTTCATCAGCAACAACCTTCCGAAGGGAAAAGCCGCACTATCCTCCACCTCAGGAACGGGAGCAGTCACGCCAGGTCAGATGGCTCCATTCTCCTTTACTCACGGCACAACGGGAAGAGGCTTGATAGACACCCCATAATGGAGACTAACCTCCCCAAGGGGATTTACTGGCATACCTGTTTTAGGGACATGAAACTCCTTGCAATGGATTTCACCGGAAGCCTTACAAGTTATAATGTCACTGCTGGTATTTCCAGGCCTAATCAATCTCGATTTCTTGCTAATGAACTCAGAACAGTGCCGGGATGGATCAGATGCCATTCAGGACGAGATTGATAATATCATTAAGATTTCCTCAAAGGTCCTTTCTTTTTTACCTTGTTAATTAAGCTGGTGCAGAGGAGTCCACCACGCAGAATGCATAATGAGGCTTGGCCTGCCGAAGGGGGACCCTGCTGTTAATGGGACACAGAATGGTTTCAAACTCATCAACCTGTCTGCGTGGCAGCGGTAACGGGCAAGCCTCGCCCGGGTGGCTGAATGGAATCGTTTTTTCACAGGGGTGCCGTGGAGCAGGATCTGAGAGGGGAAGTGACTGTATCTTTTGCTCTTTACGTAACACAGCAACGTGAAGCAGCCACATGGCACAGAATTGTATTTACTAAACAAATACAAACCTGGAAGGCCAGGTTAGATACGCACTGTTCTCTGGCTGGTGTCTGAAGGCCTCTGAAACCATAGAACATGGTGAGCTCCACTGGAGGGCTCACAAGCTATTTAAAACAATACTACCCATTCCTACTCACTGCAGAGGCACCCGCGGGAGTCTTACGGTTCTGCTCCCAGACCTTAGGCCAGGAGGAATCTTGCTTATCAATGGGGATTTCTCTCAGCCAGGACTAAATTATGCCTCACCCTGAGGGGTGGGGTGAGGACGGAAGTGGGTAAAGGGAGTTTTGCTCCTTTGCTTTGCAGCGTTCTGGTTGGGCCCTACAGAACCTTGGCTCTTGCACTCCTGATGCACAAAACCGAAGGGAGTGCGGCCCTGATCCTGCGGCAGGACCCAGGCAGCCCGAGCCTTGTGGCAAAGCAGAACCCCTGAATCATGCTGACCCCCGGCGAAGAATGCCGTCTTGACCTGCCCCTCCCATGGCAGAGCGAGGACTGGCTGCAATGAACAAAAAGAGGATTCTTTATCGAGGTCACTGGCTGTGGGCAGGGCCCAGTAGTTCCTTCTAGCTAGATTCCCCCAAGTGGAGCAGGGGCAAAGTGCTCGCCCCCCTCCAACTCCCATGCACCTTCGCCAGCCAGTAGAGCTGGGCCAGAGTGGAAAGGAAATCACACTGCTGCCTGCAAGCGTGGGCAATGGACGGCTAGCCCCTCCAGTCTTCCTTGGCTGCCACGCCTCTGGGAGCAGCCGCCAGCATACAGAGTAGCCTGATCCCCAACATGAACAAGTCCTAAACCCTGAGGGCTGAATCCTCTTTTGCGCTGAGCCAATGCAGAGTGCAATTTAGTGGGTAGGAAATGGTGGTTTTGCTTCCTGTGCAGGCTAGGAAACAAAACAGCCCACACAAATCAGAGCAGCCTCAGGGCTGCTCTTGCTAAAGGCAGCTGGAACAATCCCTAGGATTGTTTTGCTGGTCCAGGATCACCGGAGCTACACACTGGCTCCACCTCCTCCCACCCTGACGCACTTCCTTCCCACCCTCCTAACATGCACCTGTGGTGGTGTGGAGAGGGAGTGACAAGAAATATTGCAAATTAGGATTCTCCCGGCCCCCACCATTTCTCAGCCACCCATTTAAGAATCCCTCTGCGCTGCTTAAGTAGTCAAGGAACCAGCCCACAATCTTGCAGGAGGGGGGGTGTTTTCAGAGGGGGTGTGGGCAAAACGGAGGAGTTCATAGAAATTAGGGACCAAGCGTTTGGGGGGTTTTAAGATATCTTGATAGTTTGGGAATAAAAGTTCCAGTAGATGTGGATGGTGAATTAATGGGCACTTAGTAAAGGGGAAAGTTTCCTTAATTGGAATGCATCGAAGCAGGGATAATTGTTTCATCGAGGTTGGGTTTTTTAAAAAGGATTTCCTTCCATTTTAGACTCTCATTTTTAGCTCCTAATTGACCATGCTGAGAGATTTCTCCTTTGAACCATTCTAATGAGACTCCCAGAAAGTTAGCAGGTTTGAAGAATGAAGTCACATGAATAGGAATGAGAGGGGGTCAGAACCAGGAGAGCTCAGCATTCTAGCTGGAGAGTTCCATCTAGGTAAAATATAATCAATGCACACAGATCAATACAGGCATCTTGGGGGAGAGCTTGATTTCAATGGGACTGCTCTCAGGGCACCAGAGGGCTTACAGTGAGTCCAGGGGAGACTGAGGGGAAACTGGCATTTCATCTTTACCACCTGCCCTGAGAAATTTCATGCTCACTTTAAAAATGTAAAATAGGATCTGGAAGTTCAGTGGGAAGGATTTGAAATAAGTAATTCAACTGGGTGGCCCTTTCTGGGGAGCTTGGTCTCAGCCCCACCTGTGACATGCCTAATTTGCCTTCCCAGATGGGGGAAATGAGTCATATAGCTCTATCAGGCATCTGGGGTAACTGCTTGAGAAAGCTGTCAGAAGCAGAAGGCTCCTGCAGGACACCCCTGAGACACAGGGGGAGAAAGGACTTCAGCCAGGTAGGGCTGGGAGTAGCCTGAAAGACTCCAAGCAGGAGGTCATGGGAGGGGCTTGGTGAAGGGTGGGGTGGGATGAATATATGAACTTTGAGGATTTTATGGTGACTGGTCTGTGATAATAAACCAGAGTATTATTGGCCAAGGGAAAAGCCTGTATGGAGTTCTTAAGGAGCCCTGAGGAGAGGGAAACTGAGGCACGGATCCCTCAGGCTACAAGGGTATACTCTGGCAGCAGGGACCCTGTTACATCAGTCTAGGAAGGACCTTTGTTTGGGGCAAATTCACCCTGTGCAGAGGGGCAACAGAAGGCCTCTTCATCATTTAAATTCCAGTTAATCCCTCATGATAGCATGTATTTTGCCCGCTAAAAGGATTAATCCTAGCTCTCCGGGAAAGCATCAAAGACATCCAGTCTCATGAGGCTTTACTCATTTGGGGGGGAGGGGGCAGAAATTGAATTCACATAATTCCTCTCATTCTGGAGATAGGAATATTCCTGAATCAGTAACTGAGCTCTGCACCTGCCCCACGGGGGAGGAACGAGCAGGGGCTGCTGGTGACGTCAGGAAAATGAGAGAGCAAGCAACTCCGTTTTACCTAGACTAATTCTGAACCTGGCTAAGAAGTCAACGGTTCCATGCGCCCTTATGATGTCTGGCAGAGATAAGGGGACTGTGGTGAATGTGTCATCACCGGGCTGTGCTATTTTAAGAGCTGTCTGTGATTTACAGTAAAACCTGAAATTTTCCTGGCATAATTAGATCAATGGCTCTCAAGTAAGGGCATAGAAAAGGTAGAAGAGGGGAGCCTTGTCTAGCATCTCCAACCAGCACAAGCCACTTGACTAGCACTCATTGATATTTATGTTGCTTTTAGGATTATTATATATAATCCACTGAAAAAAATGTGGGCCCAGGCCTGTATCTTTAACTGCCACAAAGAGGTATGGCCACTTCACCCAGCCAGAAGCCATCTCGATGCCTTGAGGTAGAAGCCCACTGTAATGGGGTAGTGGCTTTTAGTGCCAGAGGAGGTTGTCTGGGAGGCCCGTTACCTTGTTCTGTGTGGCCAGGGAAGGCAGCCAAAGGCCAGAAAAATACCAGACGCAGTCACTGGACGAGAAGAAGCTGGCCCTAGGGTGTAGTTAGTGTCTGGGACAGGGAAGGAATAGGGCCCACCTAGACTGTCGTTCCCTTAAGGGCCTGAGACCAGGAGCCCTGTAGAGTGGATGGGGCAAGACTCCCCTCTCACCCAACCCACACAAACAGGGGTTTGCGGTTACTTAGACCCACCGGGGGAGGATCGTGAGAGTTATTAGTTGACTGGGCGGGGTACTCAAAAGGAGACCCTAAGCTTAGTCAAGGGAGGAGCTGCTGAGACTGAGAGGAGGAACTCAGCTGGGATACAGTCCCAGGAAGGAGGGCTGTGAAACCCTGAACCTTAGGGGAGAGTCTACACGGCAAGGAGACCAGGACTGGAAATCACCCAGCCCCACGAAGGAGGACGGTGAAGACTTTGAACTTGAAGGGAGAGTTCACAGACTGGGGACACTGGGGCTGGAAGCACACAGCCCCAAAGATGGTGAAGTCCTGCCTCCAGAAGAGGAGCTCTTTGTGGGAGGAGCTGGTTAATCTGGTAGAGAAGGTAAATATTGTTCTTAAAGACGCTGGATGTAAGTGGAATTCATAGGAAATCTGAGGCCAGGTGCCTGCAGGGCCCTCTCAGGCCACAAAGGGCTGCACTGGGACAGTAGCTGCCTATACCCACATTCTCAGAATTGTGCACAACTGTCTGTGAAAACATACACGTGGACTTGCTGGCCAATATCTATATTCAGTTATTGCCGTGCGTACAACCGCAGCAAAGTTTTGCCTAAATAAGTAGACACGGAGTTTAAATCCCACTGAAAATTTGGCCCCTTTATGATTGATCTAACCTTTTTTTGCTGAGTTCTGTAAAAAAGCAAATCTGTTGGTTGAGATGCAGCACCGTTGCCAGTGGTCCGTGAGGCTGCCGTATGCCAAAGGCATGCAGTGCAGTGGTGGGATGGGTGTGTTTGTGAATGTGTGTATGTACCCTGATTCACGGTGTATATACACAGTAAATAACACCCTGAGCTGTTTCAGAAATGCAGAGAGCAGCTTCTCCAATTCAGTCCCGGTCTCTGGGGCTCACAGCCCCTGGTGCAATATTTCAGCCCCCTGTGAGCTCCTGCTGGCATTTCACGCTGTGAAGAAATTAGCTTTGCCTACAGGCCTGGTTGCTCCTGCTCTCAGACCCGGTGGCTAACCACAGCTCCAGAGGACTAGCCGCTCCCAGTGTTCGGTTACTGGCGGGAACTCTTGGTGCATGCCACAGGGCCTCCCAGCTGTCACCGAAGATAATGGAGCGGTCACCATGCAATTCCAGTACTGACCTGCACCCTGCTGGTACTGCGTGGGTTCATGCCAGGGCAGGGCCGAGGCAGGCAGTGGAGACAGCAATGGACCATGTGGAGCCAGGATTATGATTCTGCTCACAAAACTCGGCCTCTCGGTCAGCGATGCCTCCAGCCTGTGAACTCTCCCCTCTCCAACCCGCCTGTAAGTTGCCATTCTAGCTACATTCCAGCAGCATCTTCTCAGCTGAACCGCCGTACCTGGAAGTGATCTTTCCAGCCAAGAGTGCCAGCAGCCAGGCACTGGTGGGTGAACTCTCAGTGGGAATCCACAGGTGTTCTACACAGTTTCCGGGGAAGGGGGTTGGGGGTGCAGCATGAGGGCACTTGCTGAAGTCAAGGGGAGATTTATTATTGGGAGGCAATGTGACCTAGTGCCTAGAATACTGAGAGTTGGAAGACCTGGGTTCTATGCCTGGGTCTGCCACTGGTCTGCTGGGTAACCTTGGGCAAGTCCCTTCCCTGCCCTGTGCCTCAGTTTCCTAAAATGGGATCATGATACTGGCCTCCTCTGTAAAGTGCTTTGAGATCCACTGATGAAAAGAGCTAGGTATTGTCATTGATTTCAGTGGGTGTAGGGTAGGTGGTGAGCGCATTCCTTGTCATACACACAGCCTGTTTGGCTGGGTTGCATCTTCCTTGTGCCAGGTATAGCTAAGATTGCAAGACAGTGATGTTACAGTATTAGCAGGATCCTGTCATTCTAGTAATAACGTTGTGTCAAGGATTCCCTCCAGGGATAGGCCTCTGAGGGACTCCGTCTGTAGGGGAGTCGCTCACAGGAAGAGATGGCTTAGACTGGCACGGCTGTTTTCAGCTGATTGGTTCATGTGGTCTGAAATATACCAGGAACTGCCCACTTTCTAGTCACCCTCTGACTCATGGCATCACTTTTCCTCTGTGCTGGCTTCTGGCAGGCCCAGAGTGTGAAAGTGGGAGTGGGCTGGGAAAAGGTGACTGTAGATTGTGAAAAATTGGGATGAAAATGTTTGTTCAAATATTTCTATTACTTATTTGCCTATTGTACTTGAGACAAGATTTCTCGAGGAAATACTTTCAAAATATTTTATTTTATTTCAGTGGGGAAAAATAAATTCTGCTCACTTTCACTTTTTTTAAAAACTTTCCTCCCCTGGAAAAGGGGGAAGGGAAGTCGAGGAGTGAGGTGAAGGGGGATGTCTGGTTTGTTTCCCTCACCCAAGCCAAACAATTGTTCAGGGCAAGGGAGGGGAATCCAAATTTTTCTTTTTGAAAAATTGTCCAAAAATAAAAACAACTTCAAAGTGATTTTTTTGTGTGTGAGAAAATTTTCATTTTGGTCAAAAAGACATTTTCCATTGGAAGACACACGTTTTTTTGGAACACTTTTGACCAGCGGTAGTAAAAACCTTCCCACCACTAAGAGAGAAAACTGCTTCCCCAGGGTAAGGGTGGAACCCTCTTGCTTGGGACCGTTATAATTGGACCTGACAAAGCACTAGGAACTGTAGGGGACAGACCTGGAGTATCAGGGTGCTGGACTAGGTGTGGCAGAGCAGATCGGTGCATTTCCATCTCCAAGTTCTGTAGCATGCGCGGACAGAAGAGAGTTCCTGGATGCCTTTGACACAGGGCTAAGTGTATTATGCGTTTAACAAGCACCGGGCAAAGATCACTGCATCATAAATCTTGATTAAACAACCGCACTCCCCCCCCCTCCCCCTTAGAACAGTCAGCACTTGATTTACCGTGGCTGCCGGGAAGCTGTTGAAGGAAGCTCAACGGCACGAGCTTGGCAAACATAATTTATCCTAACAGCTTTGGCTTGATTCATTTATAGGAGGGAGACAGGCCGTTCGTTTCCAAACAATTATCCAAGCAAAGGGCAGGACCAGCTAACCTTCCCACCAGCCCTCCATAAGTGAGCCCTCCCCGACCCACATATCCACGCATGCTGACGCTCGTGTAGGCCAAAGAGGTACAAAACGTGCTCCCCGGCTGCAAGGTGGGCAGAACCCGCAGGGTCACGAGCTCGGAGACACAGACAGACGTTATGTGGCTGCCCGAGAGGCCGAGTTTTGTGAGCAGAATCATAATCCTGGCTCCCCATGGTCCATGAGGACCGAGGCCCTTGCAGACATGAAGTTTCTCAGGGAAGAGGTGTTTGTTGTTTTTTGGGAGGGGTAGGGAGAAGCTAAGGAAAAATGAGTGGTATCTTCAGCATTCCCTGCTGGGATGGTGTTTCATAGCTGAATGTGTAAAAGTAAAGCTTAAAGCATCTGCCCCATTTGAGAGAAAGGTACCTGTGTGCTAACTATAGGGAATTCCTGATCTCTGCATTCTGGCTCTGCTTCCCACTAACCACCCTCTTTATGCCTTTTGCTGCCGACTGTAGACTTCAGGTGATATTTTCAACGCATTGTGGTGTGCATTTACCTGGCTTGTGTAGGTAACTGCATATGCAGTCCCAGCAATTGTGCATGTCAGGTGGGTAATTATGAGCAGAAACCCAGGAACTGCATATGCAAATCCGGTAGTTGTGCATGCTATCCCGGCAATGATGGGTGCAAAACTGGTGTGCAATTGCATACCTGTCCTATCTGAAATTCTGTCCCTTTATCAGCTTTCAGGCTCCCCAGAGGCACAGAACAGCCTCCCATTTAATATACATCAAGCTCTACCACTTCCTAGCTTTGTAAATAGCCTTTAACCACATCTGTCCCACCAAGCATCCGAACTTTAACGCCATGTTCCCCCTTGGGTTTGCTCTGCATTGCACCTTATCAGACCAGCTTCTAGATCGTAGTTCTTTCAGGGCAAGGGTCTCTGTGGATGGTCTCTGTCACCTATCACACAGTGCACTGATAATGCCACATAAAGAATAAATAACACGGTGCTTTGATTTCTCTCATTTCTCTCTTCAGGGAGGAACATTCTCCATTAACCTTCCCCTCTTTTCACTTCTCTGTTTGCATCGCAGCCATTTTGCTTCCTCGCTCTATCTAAAATTAAATCTGTTCGGGTTTGGGGTTGGTTTTTTTTTTTTTGCTTATATTTGCTGAGTGCATGCAAGCACAGGAAAACATCAGCATAATTCATACCACACACAATCATCTTGGCCTCGGTTTGCAATCAAAGGCACATGCTGCGAAATAAGTGCCTTTCGTAAGGAGGTCTGAAGATAGCCTGGGTGCTGTTTCACAAACCATTAGCGATTCTCTCTTTGTTCTGATATCGCACTGCCTCAGCCTAAACCATGAGCAACCTCAAATGTTCCTGAGCTGCAGCTATGACACTGCCAAGCTGCACTATGTTGATTTATTTATTTTTATTATGGGTGATAGGAAAAAGTGACTGTTGTTGATCCCTTTGATCACTTGCCACCCGTCTCTCTAATCCCTGTGAACTGGGCAGTTGTGGTGCACAAACTATCGTGAGGACTGTTGTGTGCAGGAAACAGCAAACTCCCTAGAGGGAGAAAGCGAGAGTCTGAGGTGAGGGATGCGGCTGTATGCTTTATGATTGTGTCTGTGCTGCATGGGAGTCGGTGCATGGCCAACGAAACACCCCAAAGTCCTGGTCTGGGATAGGCAGCTACCATTAGTGTTGGCCCTCTGGCCTGGATGATGGAGAGAGACTTGGAAGCAGGCTGAACCTGCAGCCCCACACAAAATCCATTACGCTGTTAGCGGCGCCATTCCTTGAATGACCCATTAAGCCAGATGTTAACTGCTCTGTTGCTATTCCCACAGCAGCCACCAAGTGCTGACGTTCCAGTGATGCGCTTTAACCTGCAGGCAGGACCTGCCCCTGTTCCCATGAGCTCAAGGGGATTTTTGTCATTGACTCAAATTGGAAGTAGGATCAGGGCCATACCGGTACGTGGGCAGCACTGGAGGAGTTGTTGCCTCGTTACGTAGCACTGAAGCAGTTAAAGGTCCCTTTGTACTGAGGAGAGCAGATGGCCACCTGCCCTCATCAGTGGTGTGCATGTGTGTGCACACTTCACAGCCACTGCATTGCCTACATGGTCCCTGCGCTCCTAGGAGTTATTGTTACTTTGTAAAGTGCCTCGAGAGTGCTGGAGTATGAAAGATGCTCTATAAATCTAAATTCTATTTGATTCCCACAGATTTAATGGGTCTGAAAGAAGCTGTTACAGCCTATTGGGTATTAACATGTGTTTTAAAATTATTCACCGTGTAACAACCTACTTACAGGATAGGCCGGGGGTGGGGTGGGAGGGGAGAGAGGAACAGTTCCAGTTTAATGAAGAAATAATACACGTTCCAAACCTGGCTTAACACCTACTTGTGCGTGGGAGCAGACTCTGCATTTTCAAAGATTCATCACTGCATGTTAGGAAATAGTTGTTCTGGGCCATTGGGGCATGTTTCCAACTCCAATATGGAAAGATGCTTCATTTCTTTTTTAACTCTCACCCAAGTGTCTTGCCAAGTCAGGCCTGAACCAACTAGAGAAATCTGGAGTTACGGCTAAAGACTTGGGGTGCTGCTTCGTCCTTAATTCACCCAGTTATGGGGGGTTGTGTCTTTCAGCTGATACTGAGGGCCCAATGTTGTGAGTGATTAGAAGTGGAGGGTGCTTAGCAGCTGGCAGGAGTGGGCCCTAAGAATGGGATTTAGGGCATGGCTGTTATAGCTCTTACTCTTTGCCAGGGCCGGTTCTAGGCACCAGCGCTCCAAGTGTGCTTGGGGCGGCACTTTCCAAGGGGCGGCACTCCGGCTCCTTTTTTTTTTTTTTTTTGCTTGGAGCACAAAAAGCCGGGAGCCGGCCCTCAGCGGAGGTGAGCTGCGGCGGTGGGGGGCACGGGGAGGGCTGCAGAGAGTAACCGGGGGGGGGAGGACAGAGGAACCGCTTCCCCCCCCAGCTCACCTCTGCTCCACTGCCGCCTGCTCCCCCAAGCGCGTCGCCGCTCCGCTTCTCCCCCCTCCCTCCCGGACTTGCCAACCCCTGACCCTGCTTCCCGTCTGGAGCACAGGAGTGGGGTAAGCCCCAGACCCTGCTCCCCAGTGGGAGCTCAAGGGCCGGATTAAAACATCTGAAGGGTGCTCCCCTCAATGTATTGTCTACAATCTGCTATTGGGCTTGTTTTGTTGTATGCACTCTGAGTTTAAGTAATAGTAAATATTTTTTGCTATGAAAAAATAAAAATATAAATTATTTTCAAGATGCATAAAGCACCAGTGCAGAGTTCGGGACACATTTTCCAAAAGCTCCAGCAGTAATTCAGCGCACCTGTGCAAAACCACCACATTCGTGATATCGATCTAAAACTGTGCATGCAAATTGGGTGCTTCTGGCTTTTTGCAAACTCAGCTACTTCCCTGTTGGCATGTGCAGTTCTCCAGTTTGCTTGGGCAGACACGGGCACTTATGGATTCTGCTTTCAGAGTTTGTGACCCTTTGTCCAGCCTCACCTGCTGCAAACCATTTTGCACCACTGAAGTCAACACAGCTACACCAGCTCAGGAGCTAGAGTCTGAACTCCGAAGTTATTTGTTACTTAAACAAGCAAAATCAATCGCTCTTTACAAAAGAAATAAAATAGGGCCAGATCCTCAGCTGGTGTAAATCAGCATTGACTCACTGGAGCTACAAAAACAGGGTTTCAATGGTTCGTGAGCCCTCTAGTGGTGCACTCTGGGTTCTGTGGTTTTTTCAGACGCTGCTAGAAATCGGTTGAGGTTTGGCCCATACGTTTATAAATAGCTTGAATCGACTGCTGGCTAAAGATGCCAGCTTGACAACCCTGGAGACTGGAGTCCTCTTTGTATCCAGACAACAGGCGGGCAGTAACGGGGCAAGCGTCCAGAGACTGCCCTGCTAGTGTGTCTCACTCCCGACCCAGCTTGGAGAGAGGAGTTCAGTCTCAATGCTCCATTCAGTCCTTGGCCTCTCTGCGATTACCAACAAGGGAGCAAATTAGCGCCAATGGCAGCGGTGTTCTTGAAGGGGGTCTGAGACCCTTGGAGCCATCCTGCACAGGCCACCAGGTGGGGACAGTTTGTGGTCAACGCCATGGCAGGCTGCACCGTGCCAAATCTTGCAGGTGGTTTTGTGATGCGAAGCAGAAAGGGCTGGTCTGAGATCACCAAACTTCTTGACACTTGAGAGCTAGAAAGGAATCTCTGCTCGTCTCCAGCGCTGGCAGAAGGGTAGGACTTGAACCAGGCAGGTGCTGAGCGTTTTATGGGGGGTAATGAGCACCCTTCACTCCCACTGAGTGCTCAATACCTTGCAAGACCGAGTTTGTAGGGCACTGTCCTTCCGAGCTGTGGCGATCCCTCCACTCGGACAAGCCAGGAGTGAGAAAAGCATTCAGAGACATGGGTGTGAAGAGGCATTTGTCCCATATGATGCCCTTTCAGGTCACATCGTTTTAGCTCTCAGCAAAATCCTCCCTTGCCAACAGTTAATAAATGATGAGCCGAATGCCTGTGGAACAGCAGGGTTACTAGCTGCCAGCAAAGGCTATCTTTAATATCACTTTAATTTGCCTTTGCCTCTTGAGATGATAGTGGCTGTTTGTTTTGCTCCACTCTGACTAATGCCCTTGGTTTTCCCCCTTCAAGATCATCAGCATCACTTCTCTGTCCCGCCTGGAAATGCGGGAGAGCCACTGCAAGAGGAAGGGAAGGAACCACAGATGTATTTTAGGATGGAAGAGGATGTGTAAAAATGAAAAGGCTTAAGCAGAGAGCATGGTAAGATGGTCTCTGTGCAAATATTTATCTGATCCTGGCCACGTAATTGCTTTCCTTGTCGCCGGGTCTGCAAATCAATTTCATTTACATCCTTTGATTGCTTCATCCTCCACTGCCTTGCACCTTCTGTAGTCATTTCCTTCTGCCCCCCAAAATGGGGGCAAATTGCCACCATTCTACATTGGCTGTTTCACACCCAATTTGCATGCAGTGTAAATGGGGACACAAGGTGCAAAGCATTGGAGAATCAGACCCTCTATGTCAGGGGTAGGCAACCTATGGCATGTGTGCCCAAGGCAGCACACGAACTGATTTTCAGTGGCACTCACACTGCCTGGGCCCTGGCCACCGGTCCGGGGAGACTCTGCATTTTAATTTAATTTTAAATGAAGCTTCTTAACCATTTTAAAAACCTTATTTACTTTACATCCAACAATAGTTTAGTTAGATATTATAGACTTATAGAAAGAGACCTTCTAAAAACGTTCAAATGTATCACTGGCACGTGAAACCTTAAATTCGAGTGACTAAATGAAGACTCAGCACAGCACTTCTGAAAGGTCGCCAACCTCTGCTCTATGTTATGGGCCTGATTTCCCCACTCCAGTTTTATGCAAAAGTGAATCAGGCGTAAAACTAGAGTAAGAGTGACTGACTTTTTTTTCTTCTTCTGTATTTGTACTCTTAGGCACTCTAACAGCACAAATAAGAAGAAGAGGCCAAACTCTGATCTTAATCGCACTGGTGTCAATCCAGAGTAGTGGTTGATTTCAGTGGAGCCACCTCAAACTTACACTCATGCAATAGATCAGAATCAGGGCTGCAGCGTTCACAGCTGATCTCTAACAATGAAGCAGCAAAGCGCCTTCTCCTCCCCCGGGGCTGTGCAGGGCGATTTGCCTTGGTGAAATCCCCCACGCTGTGTGGCTCTGTTTTTATGGGCGTAGGTTATACGCCAATAATCTATTTTACAAATCCCAGGAGAGGGGGAAGCTAAGCAGTTCCTCGTGGCTCGTTCCCCCTTTCAGACCTCTAGCGCTCCGCAAGCACCACCTAATTGCTCCACACAGGACCTCCGAGGTTTCCTTCCCTCTGGCTCCTGCCGCCCCTCCCGGAAGGCTATTGCACATGGTTACAATTCTCTGCCTGCAGACAGCTTCCCAACAGCTGTTCTAAATTTGCTGGGGGGATTTCCAAGTTAATTTCTTGCCCCCCTTTCCCTTGTCCCAGCATGGTCTGAAAATAGTATAATAGAAAGTCCATCACAGTTCCTATTTAAGAGGTAGGTCCCTCAGTCAAACCTGCGGTTGGCTGCTATCCGAGCCTACGAATGCTGCTCTCGGTGGTTGGGCTACCTTGCACTCATAGCTCATACGTAGAAAATGCTGAGAGCAAACTTCATGGCACCTGAGCCAGGGCTCCACTACATCATGTTCGTAAGGCAGTGACAAGGAAGGAGAACAACTCCCTTAGATGTCCAGGCTCCTGCTCTGTGCTCAGGGGCGGCTCAAGGATTTGCGCCGCCCCAAGCAGGGCGGCACGCCGCAGGGGGCGCCCTGGCGGTCGCCGGTCCCGTGGCTCCGGTGGACCTCCTGCAGACAGGGCCAGCTCCAGACCCCAGCGCGCCAAGCGCGCGCTTGGGGTGGCATTTTGCCGGCAGGGCGGCAGGCGGCTCCGGCGGACCTCCCGCAGGCATGACTGCGGAGGGTTCGCTGGTCCCGCGGCTCGGGTGGACCTCCCGCAGGCATGACTGCGGAGGGTTCGCTGGTCCCGCGGCTCGGGTGGACCTCCCGCAGGCATGACTGCGGAGGGTTCGCTGGTCCCACGGCTCGGGTGGACCTCCCGCAGGCATGACTGCGGAGGGTTCGCTGGTCCCGCGGCTCGGGTGGACCTCCTGCAGGCTGGCCTGCGGATGCTACGCGGGTCCCGCGGCTCGGGTGGACCTCCGCAGGCACGTCTGCAAGAGGTCCCCCGGAGCCGCGGGACCAGCGACCACCAGAGCGTGCCCCACGGCGCGCCACCCTGCTTAGGGCGGCGGGATTCCTAGAACCGCCCCTGCCTGCAGACGTGCCTGTGGAGGATCTGCTGGTCCCGCGGCTCCGGTGGACCTCCCGCAGGCATGCCTGCAGATGCTCCACCGAAGCCGTGGGACCAGCAGCCCCTCCGCAGGCATGTCTGCGGGAGGTCCACCGGAGCTGCCTGCCACCCTCCCGCGGGACGCCGCCCGGTGCGCTGGGGTCTGGAGCCGGCCCTGTCTGTGCTGCCCACGTGGGTGCGTATTTCTCAGGACGTGTGCACGTGGTAGGCCTAGCCAGCAGCGGAGGAACATGAGGGACATTACGGAGGAGCGTTTAAAAAGGCATCTGCACTCGGTTTGCGGCCTTGTCCTGAGGAGGAGTCTCTGAACGTGCTCAAGATGATCCATGGTCCCACCGGGTACATGAAACTAACTGTCAGTAACGGCTCCCCTGACTGAGGCAGCTTAATGCCTCTCTTCACATCCGGCTGCTTGGCTGGGAAGTAAGCTGCCCCAGATATGCCTCATTTTATAGCAAGAAGGTGGGCTGGTCCTTCACTTATCGCCCTCTGGTCTAATTATTAGGTATTATTATTAGCATATAGTTATATGCTCTGCACAGATGTTAATTCAGCTCTTTCCTTGGGATGGAGACAAGAAGGGAACCCACTAGGAGACTTGTGACATGGGATTCGTTAGGTGGGACTCCCCTCTGCACTTTCCACCTGAAAATGGCAGAAGCCCACCTAACGTGGCCTTGACCAAAAGGAGAACGAAAAATTAACAAATCAAAGATTGTTTTGGTGCCTTTTAATGGACTATTCACTATGCTGGCATCTGTGTTTTATTGCGTTCTCGATGGCCGGCTCCAAGCCAGTCTCAATGCATTATGGGTAGGGCCCTACCAAATTCACGGCCATGAAAAATGCATCCCGGACTGTGAAATCTAGTCCTCCCCTGTGAAATTTGGTCTTTTGTGTGCTTTTACCCAGATTTCAAAGGGGGAGACCAGCGTTTCTCACATTGGGGGTCCTGACCCAAAAGGGAGTTGCAGGGAGGTCCCAAGGTTATATTAGGGGGGTCACAGTATTGCCACCCTTACTTCTGTGTTGCCTTCAGAGCTGAGCGGCTGGAGAGCAGCAGCTGTTGGGCAGGCGCCGAGCTCTGAAGGCAGCGCCCCGCCAGTAGCAGTGCAGAAGTAAGTGTGGCCACCCTTACTGCTGTCTTCAGAGCTGGGCGGCCGGAGAGCTGATAACTGAGGGCCCAGCTCTGCAGGCAGCAGCGCAGAAGTAAGGGTGGCAATACCATACCAGGCCATCCTCGCTTCTGCGCTGCTGCTGGCGGCGGCTCTGCCTTCAGAGCTGGGATCCCGGCCAGCCGCCGCCGCTCTCCAGCCGCCCAGCTCTGAAGGCAGCGCCACTGCCAGCAGCAGCGCAGAAGTAAGGGTAACAGTACCGCTACCCCCTACAATAACCTTGCAACCCCGCCCAGGCCCCACAGCTCCTTTCTGGGTCAGGACCCCTACAATTACAACACTGTGAAATTTCAGACTGAAATAGCTGAAATCATGAAATGTAATGATTTTCAAAATCCTATGACCATGAAATTGACCAAAATAGACCGTGAATTTAGTAGGGCCCTAATTATGAGAGGTTTGCAAGGGCTCCGCTGGTACATCTAATTTCCCCACTAACTGGCTTAGGAAAGTGGCTGTTTTAGCTTTCCAGCAGGAAACGTCATTAACACCCCACTGGCCCATTTCATCTCTTCCATAACTCCACTGGCCTCAGTGAAGTAGATGCCAGGGATGAATCTGGCCCTAAGTTTTAACACACAGCTGCACGGTATCTTCTGAGATCTCAGAAGGCTCTTCCTACTCGTGGATGTTAATTTCCACTGCCACCATCAAAAGAGGGGGGAGTTAGCTATTCATCTGCACACCACATTGTGCCAACTTCCCCCAGCGAATGAAAATCCCTCCCTGTTCGCCCCCTGCTGTCAGCTGAGCCTGAGCAATCTTGTCAGGGCCATGAACCATGCAGGAACTTTTCTGAGGCTTTTTTTTTTTTTTTTTACTTCCAAGGCTTTTTGCAGCAAAATTGCTAAATTTGGATCCTCTTCCCTGTGTGTGCTGCTTGCAGCAAGAGGTGGTGGAAAGGTCCTCATAGAGCCCAAAGCTGGGGTAGGTTAGTGTTAGAACACAGGACCCAGACTCCTGGGTTCCGTTGCCGGCTTTGCTAACCTTGGGTTGGGGACAGTCCTTATGAGCCTGTGCGCACACATATAACTTTACTCACGCGAGTAGTTCCTGTAAGTAGTTTCAGGATTGGGCCCTATTTTATCACACAGCTCTGTGCCTCAGTTTCCCCATCTGTAAAATGGGGATAATAATACTTATCTCCCTCAGATGGGTGGCATGAGGCTTAATCCACAAATGTTCCTAAATCATGTTGAGAGCCAGGGATGAAGGTTCAGGTATAAATGCCGTGTGTGTGTGGTACTACATGGACTGCGACAAAAGGTACTTAAAGGATGGGGTCTGGGACACCGAATACCTGGGGAAAATCTACCAACCATTCTGCCAGTCTGTCAGAGTGCTCTTGTCTTAAATGCCAGCCAAGAAAGCCAATGGCATTTGTTCTAAGGAGGAATTAGACTCAAGATTCCCAGCATGACAGCTCTCAAATGCTGGGTACAGCTGTAATTTCTATTAATTATCTTTACAGTAACAATCTTTGGCACTTATATAGCACCTGGTCTTATCCTCAATATACAGATGGGGAAATCAAGGCACAGAGAGGTAACGCATGTTCCAGGGTCTGAGGTTTCTTAATTCCCCCTTCCCTGTTTCCTAAGCACTCAACCTCCCCGTTACGTACAGAGAGGTCATGGGCCTAACCTTCCACCCTACCTTCTAATTAACTCCATCTGTGGGCGACTCTCTCTTTTCAGTACTTGACACTTGGTGAGAAGGAGCACTTTTTTTTCCTCCCCAGAAAATCATCTCAGTTTTGATGCCAACAGCTGAGCTTGATTTAGGCCTTGCGTGCATTTGCAATAGCAATAATAATCATTGATACCAACAACATGTTGGCTCAGTTCCATCTTCTTCTCTTCATAGTTTCACTGCACTCTTTTCTCACCCCCTCCTCAGTCAGCTCAGGAAGATCTGCTTGTGAGTAATCTGCTCCTGGAGGGCATGATCCTGCAAAACCCTCCCTGCTGTGCTACTCCAATTGAAGTCAATGAGGCCCTTAGACTTTGAACTCTTTGGAGGAGTGGGCTTGATTCTCCACTACTCTGCACCTGGTCTCATTTGCAGTTGTGCAAGACGACTGGGGAGCTTTACCCTTCTGATGTGGTGATATCAGTGGGCACTCCCTTTCCATAGGGTTGTATGAGGACACAAGCTACCTGCCAGAGAACAAGCCAGACCATTGTCTCATACGCTTGCAAAGCACTCTATGCACACAGGCCCGCCTCCTGCAAATTCTTATCCATGCGCTTAACTTCCTCCCTTGGGTGCCACAGAAATACTTGGGACACTACGGACAGGGGCTGTTTCTCTTTTATTCCTGATATAGAAGCTGCCCTTTCATATCTTGCTTATTTAAGCCAGATTCCTGGGAGTTTGTCCCCTGATTGCTAGGGCTAAGTAACAGGTGGGTATGTGCCAAGGAGTCCACTTCTGCTGAGGAGGGACCATAGGTGCTGGAACGGGGGCCCTGCTGCATTCCCTGGCTTGAAGTGGTCTCCATTAAATACAGGGTTTACAGTTTGGTTCAGTGGCTCTCAGCACCCCTGCTATAAAAATTATTCCAGCCCCTCTGGGAGGGAAATCCCTAGAATTAACCAGGGTCGGGCACAGCCTCACTGGAGGGAAAACCTGTGGGAGGCCAGAGTCTGTTTGCACCACAACACACAGTCCCAGTCTGGGAGGACCAGCGGGGCGGAGGCTGGACTAGCCCCTTGATCCAAAGGGGCCAGGGCAGAGCCACCCTCTGCCAGCCAGCTCCAGTCCCCTGCGCCCTCGGGCGCCCAGGCAGCGGGTGTCTTGCACCTCTGCCCCCTGCCTGGCCTCTGGCCCGACGTTTGCAAGAAGAGGGCCCCGAGCGCTGTCCACTTCCCACCTTTGGACGTTTCCACGCGGGCTGCTCCCGGGCGCACCTGCCTCCTGCGCCCTGGGCGCGCCGCAGGGTGCCCGCGCTCGCCTCTCCAAGCCCCCCCGGCTCCACCCAGGCGCCCGGGCAGGGGTGGGGGGGGACCGAGCCCACTGTCTCCGAGCGGAGGCTTGTTGCAGTATTAAAATAATAACGCGAGAGTTGCAAGTTGCTTCCCTCTTCCCCGACCGTAAAACTGTCAAAGGTAGCCGGGAAGGGGGGCGCGGGGGATCGCGCATGAGCCAGCGCCGCCTCGCCCGCTCCAAGCGCGCGTGTGAGTGTGTGTGCGTGCGGGGGCCCTGGAGAGCTCGCCACAGGCACCGAGGTAAGGAGCCCCCCCCTTGGCAACCCTCCCCCGCCCCTTTTCCACCCTTGGCCCTGCTTTTACTCCGCCCGGCCGCCCCCTCCCCGGGCCCGATCGCCCCCTCCCGAGGATTTTGCTGCTTCCTTTCCCGGTGCGCCTGGGATTCCTTCCCCCCCCCGCCTTCTCTCTCCCTCTCCCTCTCTCCTCCTTCTACATAAAAAAGTCGCCATTTTGCTTCACTGCCTTTTCCTCCTCCCCTTAATTATTTTTCCCAGGCACAAGAAATAAAAATAGTTTTTCGCCCCCTCCCTTTTGCAAAAAAAAAAAACCAAAAAAAAAAAACCCAACCCCACACCCCCTCCCTTTTTCCTAATGGAGGGTGGACACTAAACCCAGGGGGCGGAGGAGGCGATCTGGGGGGGCTGGGAGTGCAGGGGGGGCTGGGAGTACAAGGAGGATTTTTCTTTTTCTTTCTTTTTTTTTCCAGCGTTGGCACTTTAAAGAAGGGGGGCTTGGAAGTTGCTCCCCTGAGTCTCAGTGCAGCCTCCCCCAGCGCTGCGCTCCTTGCCCCACGCGGTGACAGGTGACTTCCACGTGGGGCGGCCCCTGCTGCCCACACCTTAGCCTGGGGCAGGGACCGCAAGGCGGGGGCGCCTGCGGCCCGCTGAGCTCCAGAGAGGGGGGCGGGAGTACAGGCAGGTGAGCTCAGCTCACACCTGGGCAGGTCACATGGCAGCCAGGTGGGCAATGGGAGGGGGAGGGGAAGGACACTCAGGCCAGGTGGGCACAGCCGGGGCAGGGCAGGCCAAGGTCATGAGAGCCATGTGGTGGCCAGATGGGGAGCCCAGGGGAATGACAGCCAGGTGGGCACTGGGAGAGGTAGGTCAGGCAAAGGGCAAAGCATGCAGGCAGGTAATGACATGGACAGACAGGGACATGACAGCTGGCGGGGAGCAGATCAGAGACAGTACATCCAGGTGGGCACTCCCATGGCCCAGACCAGGGATGTTAGTGCCACCTGGACATTGACGTGGGCTGGGCAAGGCAGGGGCATTGAGTCAGCTGAGCACTCCCAGCAGGGACCTGGCAGCTGGCTGGGTGTTTTCATAGGATGGGCTAGGTCAGAAACATTACAGCTAAATTGTGCCTTCTATAAAGCCAGCCCAGAGACGTTCTCTCCAGGTTGTCATTGTCGTGGGCAGGCTAGGTCAGATCTGGGACGTTACAGCTGCATGAGCACTCACATAGGCTGGGGCAGAGACTTCTGTGCCAGGTGGGCAGTCGGCTAGGGAGGCCAGACAGGGCTGTGAATCCCATAAGTCAGATTAGGTTAATTCTGTTTAATGTCTTTTAGGTTTCATGCTTTGCCATCAGCTTTGGTGCCAGGGGGCCGGGAGCTAATATGTTTGAAACAGAAACTTTAAACCATCAGAAGCTTTGTGTGTGCGTGCGTGTATGTGCACACATACTCATTGTGATGAAAGATGGGCACATTTACACCCATTTTAACCTGGTTTTAGGTCTTTCCTTTCAAACCGCAGTACTGAATGATATAAATGTAAAATCTACCAGCCCTTAATTCCAGCGCAGCTTTTGTGTGGCCGTGTTGTTCCTCCACTGCTCGAGAAAGAAGGGAATTAGTCGTCTAAGTGCCGTGTGCCTATAGAAAGCGTAGGGATATCTGTATAATACATGGAACATTTCTGTAAGAAAGTTACCAAATAGTGGATCAGCCCGTGATTTGGAGAGAGACTAATAGAAATTGCTGTGGAATTAGGGAACTGCTCAGTCCATTCATCAGAGCGTTGCCCTGGTTCCCATCTACAGCCAGAAGAAACGATAATCAATACTGAGGGAAAGTGAATTGTCAGAAACTCACAAGAACAACAAACATCAGTTTAGCCCATTGGTTTCTGCTAGCTGTTGTTTCTGACTCTCTCCTCGTGCCGTTAGCTTCTGCGTCCTCCAGGGCAGGGATCTGTGACCTTTCCGGCACTTTCCTACCCCTGAGCAATGCCATGAACATTTGCAGCAGATTATAAATGATTAATAATAAGTAAAGCAAGTGGATATTGGCCTGCTGCACATCAGGCGTATTCTTTGCACCATGATTAGCACTTTACCTGAGAAGGTCACGCTGGTATGTCAGGGGAAAGGGATTTGTTAAAGACCTACAGGCCATTGGCATGTGGACTCACTGGGGACTGTTAGCTCGTGGCAATTAGTAGCTAGTGGGGATCAAGCCAGGAAATGCTGGGTTAGATAGTAAGGGCCAAATTCAGGTGGCAGTGGACGTAACTCCATTAACTTGACCCGGCGTATTTAGTGCTGAGTGGAAACGGACGGGTTTTTATGCATGGCACTGTTTTGTTTTCCCTCTTACAGTTAGTGTCACATTAACTCAAATAGCCACAGATTTCCAGGAAGCAACATGTCAACTTCCTAATTGCTACCTTGAAATGCCAATAGCTATGTGTCAACACTGGTCTTCCCAGACTCAGTGACACCAGATCAGTTCACAGGACAGAGAAAAAATTGCCTGAAAAAGTTAAGTTACTGTGGTAGCAGGTTTACCTGTGTAAAACACGACTGACTTTAATAGGACTTATGCCATCTTATGCCAGGGCTGAATATGTCCTGCATTAGAGTGAGATACACTCTCCAAGCCCCAATTCATGTTATCCAGACACTTTTGCATGAAAGCAAGTTTGAAAAATATATAGAGATTTTGTCACCTTGACAATTAGATTTTTCAGAGCCCTCTGGTAAATAGTCTGTCCCTCATTTGCTTTCTCCTCACTCCCATCCTTGGTCTCTGCATTATCGGGACTCCCCGCCCTGTTGAGCTTTTTTGAATCTTTGCTCCCCTCTTGTTCCACCTCATCTGGCCATTTGTGTTGGTGAGAGATGGTTCGTTTTTGGAGTAAAAGACATTGCATTGTAGAATGCGCTGCTTTAAAAGCCTTGCTGGCAATTCCTGGCCCAAGCTGCTCAGGAGAGCGCTGGAAACTTGAGCTCAGCTCTTCTACGCTGCAGGGAGTCCGGGATCAATTTCTTTGTTCCAATGTCATAAACATAACTCCTAGCACTGCTATATTTAAGGTCTGTCGATTTCCCCCTTTTCCCCACATTGTGAATCACAACAGGGTTTCAACCAAAAGTTGAGGAAAGGATGGAAAGAGGTTGGAAGTAATTGATCACCTGGTTCCAGCATGTGCCATGAAAGAGTGAGAAGTTTGGTTAAAATATGATGGGTTGATTTCTGCTCTGTTACCTGGGTGCGACTCCACTAAATCCATCAAGTTGTACCAGATTTGGCCCCCATGTATATAAAATAATTTTGTTATTATTTTAGGCTAAACTAAAAGTAGGAGGAAAGGTGTCAAAAGCAATTAGATGGAACATAAAATATCTTGGAGAGTTTCTAAGCTGCCCCCTTCTCTCCCACCCCCCAAAAAAAGTCTGTTGTAAGAGAGCGGGTGCGTTAAATGGAGGGAACAATGGTTTGGTGGTACGGGTACATTTTTGGTTTAAAAGCTGTGGTTTAATTTTTGGAAGTGAAGTTTTTCGAGGCATCAATACTCAAACTTCCTCAGGCTCTCATGGTTTAACTGATATTATTATTAGGCGTTTGTTTAAAGTGCCTGATTTTCAAAGGTGCTAAGTACCCACAATTCCTATTGAAGTAAATGGGAGTTTTCAGGTGGTCTTCTAAGACCCCCAAATGCCTGGGGGTTGTCCTTGCGTGTTGGTAACTACTTCCCATGTCGGGGGGTGAAGCACCCCCCTCCGGCATTCACACCTCACCTCCGCAGCCTGACAAGAGACCATGTGGTTGCAGCCACGGTCCAGCTGAGGTTGATGTGATCTGATTGCTCTCTATGAATATATCAGAGAGCTAAATACCAGGGGTGGAGAGGAATTATTTAAGCTCAGTACGAGCGTGGACACAAGAACAAATGGATATAAACTGGCCATCAGGAAGTTTAGACTTGAAATTAGACGAAGGTTTCTAACCATCAGAGGAGTGAAGTTCTGGAACAGCCTTCCAAGGGGAGCAGTGGGGGCAAAAGACATATCTGGCTTCAAGACTAAGGTTGGTAAGTTTATGGAGGGGATGGTATGATGGGATAGCCTAATTTTGGCAATTAATTGATCTTTGACTATTAGCGGTAAATATGCCCGATGGCTTGTGATGGGATGTTAGATTGGGTGGGATCTGAGTTACTACAGAGAATTCTTTCCTGGGTGTCTGGCTGGTGGGTCTTGCCCACATGCTCAGGGTTTAGCTGATCGCTGTATTTGGGGTCGGGAAGGAATTTTCCTCCAGGGCAGATTGGCAGAGGCCCTGGCTTTTTTTTGCCTTCCTTTGCAGCATGGGGCACGGGTCACTTGCTGGAGGATTCTCTGCACCTTGAAGTCTTTAAACCACGATTTGAGGACTTCAGTAGCTCAGACATAGGTTAGGGGTTTGTTACAGGAGTGGATGGGTGAGATTCTGTGGCCTTTGTTGTGCAGGAAGTCAGACTAGATGATCATAATGGCCCCTTCTGACCTTAAAGTCTATGATGCCTGGAGAGTCTTTCATGGGACCTCCATTCCTTGGGTGAATTTCACTATACATGCATGATGGGGCTATGGGTAGAACCAAGAGAGTTTCTGAGTCCCGGACTTAGACTCAGTTCAAATTTTCTCTACCGCTCTCTTGCATCTGTGTCCTTACATAGCATGTGTCATTCAAAGTTCACACAGTGGGAGAACAGAGAAAAGAACCCAGGAGTCCTGACTCTCAGTCTCACCACTAGATCACACTGTCTCCCATGTAATGGTTTCAAAGGAAATGTTGCTGTCTATCTAGTAAATAATAGACTCTTCATTAAAAATTGTCTAAGTATGTACTCGATTTATGAGACAAACACAGGTATTATTGTCTATTGCATGTCTCATTAAAACACTATAAATACGCAATAGTATGGTATGCCTGAGCTATCCTGGTCTGGTAAGGAATGTGCAATTTCATGTTTTATTGTGTTAGCAGGTTTAGCATAGCCATGTCAGGTTGTCTTCTGCTGGATCTTTGTCGGTACTGTTAGTAGTAGTTGTATTTATTATTTTGTATTGTTGTAGCACCTAGAACCCTAGTCGTGAACCAGGACCCCATTGTGTTAGGTGCTGTGTGCATGTTTATGTATGTGTAGCCAAATCAATTAAATCACAAAGCAGTTATATGTAGACGATGTCCCGGGTTTGATCTGAACCTGTGCTGGGTGAATACCTTCACATTCTCTCTTCGTATTTCAAATTTTCTTCCTTTTCGTGTTTGCGTTTCTGCGAATGAATTTACTGGAAGAAATTTTCAAGGGAATAGCAGATATTAGAAAATATTTGTGGAAAGGGAACTTTTAAATTATTAACGTGAGCATTTGCTCTAGAAATGGGATTCTAGCTGTTATGCTCATCCAGTCAAGGAACGGGACCAATACCATGTGACCCATGGGCCCAATCAAAGCTAATCAACATGGCTCGAAAGTAGAATATTGAATGCATTGCGTGCAGGAAGTCACTGGGCATACTTTGTGGATCAATTATTTATTAAATCTCTGTGAATAATTATCTCTAATAACCAATACATTTCAGAATAGCAAGCTGCTCACAGACAAGGATGCTCTTTGGTTAAGGCCCTGGACTTGGGATCTCTGGTAAATTCCCAGATCTGCCACAGTCATTCCCCATTCGTCAGTTTCTCCTCTGTAAAATGAAGATAATGATGCTTCCTTTCTCCCACTGTTTGTCAGTTCTGTCTGCTTGGACTGTACGATCTCTGGAACGAGGACTGCCTCAGGCTGTGTGAACAGCACCTAGCACCATAAGGCCCTGATGTTGGTGGGGGCTTCCGGACACTGCTGGGCTACAAATAATAACAATTAAGAAATACACCTCAAACAGACAAAGAGGCTAAATGAGCTGACCTAATGATTCCCTCTGTTCTGCTCCAAATGCCAGAGAATGCAGAGTCCAGGCTGTAATTCCTCCTTTGATCCGGAGACTGATTAACCCTGGTGTCTGTGCTCACGACCAAGCTTTCATCACCAAACACCACACGTTGGAGAGTCTCGACATGTTACCCCGTCTCCCAGAACAAACCACATGCGCTGCCCTGACCCGCACCAGGAGTCCCAGGAAAGTCACTTCGCTGCCTCTTAAAATTCTGTGTGACCCTGCACGACCTCTCTGTATCTGGTAGTCCTTGCCTAGACTTCAACGGCAATTCCATGCATGGAGAGCTTGCAGGAGCAAGTTGCTTTGCAGTTGATGCTGCAGCCCAGCGTCTTTGGAGGCAGAACGCCTGAAACGTCTCCTGCCTTCCAGTGACACTGCAGTAGAATGTCACCCTGTATCTGGTACACTGGGCAGCACTGCGGGAATGTTTGCCTGGTATAATGCGCATGGCACAATATGATGATAATAATCCCTAGCTCTTCTGTAGCACATTTCACTGGTAGATCTCCAAGCCCTGGATAAAGAAGGCCGTTATCATTGTCATCTCTGGAGAAACAGACACACACTGAGGGAAAGTGACTTGCCCAGGGTCACCCAACAGGCCAGTAGCAGAGTTGGGAATAGACCTCTTGAATCCCAGTCCCATGCTCTCGCCACGAGGCCCAGGGCAGGTGCCTACACGCAAGCTGAATTCCAAATGATTCTGGTCCCTAGACCTTTGCTGGGACTTGGGTTGAGGCCTTAGCACATGATGAACAGTCCAATGAAAATTCTTTTCGCGTAACTGCAGGGGAGTTGTGGCAGCTCAGATGGGCCAGTTGGGTTTGCTGAGCTGTGTGTCTATTGGTGTCTAATTAGGGCCAGTGTTGTGTAGATTCTTGTTAATCGAGTTAAGGCAAACTGATCCAAAAAAAGGAATTTTGTAGGAAGTTCTGAGGTGAAACAACTGATCTGTTTAATTGTTTGAGGGGTGGGGTAGCTCAGTAGTTTGAGCCTTGCCCTGCTAAACTCAGAGTTGTGAGTTCAGTCCTTGAGGGGGCCATTTAGGGATCTGGGGTAAAAATCTGTCAGGGAGGGTACTTGGTCCTGCTGTGAAGGTAGGGGGCTGGGGACTTGATGACCTTTCAAGGTCCCTTCCAGTTCTATGAGCTAGGTATAGCTCCATATTAACTGGAGAACAAACCAGAGCTGATTTTGCAGTTCCTTCACTGTGCCGCTGGACTGAATGAGCATAATTGGTTGCACCTTCAACATATGCAGTCATAGATTCATAGATCTTAAGGGTAAGGGGGACCATTATGGTTATCTAGTCTGACCTCCTGCAGGCCTCAGGCCAGGCGGTTGCATCCAGGGCTCCAGGAACACCCTAGGATGGAAGAGCCATCCATGGCTGTTCAGCTCAGTGAAGCTGCAGGGTTGTCAGGGCCAAGGAGGGGAAGCAGCATCTTTTTGGGAGTCGAGTGCTGATCAAGACGTGGGATTCGGTCCTAACTCAAGGCCACGTCCTGCTCAGAGAGGAATCCTGCAGAGGATGGGAAACTGAGCGTCGCTGCTACGTGGGGACGCTTTGTCAGAGGGAGCCCCAGCAGCCTCCCTCCCTCCCCCTCCCCCAGCTCTGTGGAAGCTCCTGGTGTGTGGAGCTCCAAGGCTGTGTGGGGATGTGCTCAGGGAGAGGGCTGCTGTCCTTGGCATCTGCCCCCTTCAGATCCAGGGGGTTTTCCACATCAGGTAACACTGAGCCTTTGTGACCTTCCCTTCCCTGCTCTGAACCTCTCCCTCCCACTGGAAGGGGGCCACTCAGAAAGGGACCCTGGGAGCCAGGCTCTGATGGGAGTCCTGCTGCTACAGAATAAGGGGGAATGTGGCACCTTCCCACAAATGCCCCACTCCTCACAGGTGCCCCAGCTTCTACAGGCTGGTTGGGGACCAGAGCAGGCAGCAGCTAGGCATGGAGGGGTGTTGAGTATTTCGAGATGGAGGTGGGAGACTGGTGTGTGTGCCAGGGGCCAGGGGACAAGACCCATGGGTGCTGTGGTGTTTGGGGATCACTGAGCATCCCTTCCTGTCCTGAACATGTGCCCCATCTTTGGCTTGGCCTGTAAGCGCTGGAGGGTTGGGAGCATGTGTTCTGTAAAGGACCGTCTGCATTTGCAGGGCTATAAAGATGTTTAATTTAACAGCAATGCAGACTTGCAGAGTATGAATAACTGCAAAAGCACATCTGAATTTTTAGGTGCTTGTAGTTAAAGGTCTCTAGGCAAGAGAGTGGCCTAGTGGATAGAACACTGGACTGAGACTCAGGAGTGATGTGAGTTCTAGTCCTGGCTGTGCAACTGGTCTGCTGGGGTGACCTTAGGCAAATCACGTCACCCCTCTGTGCCTCAGTTTCCCCAATCTGTAAAATGGGGCTAATGATGCCTCCTTTATAAAGAGCTTTGAGATCTACTGAAGATAAGAGCCAGGTGTTGTTATTTACAAAACTGTGATGTGCACAGTGGGTCTGATTCTGGTATCACTCCAGTGACTTCAGTGGACTCCTGGTGTAGACGTGTGTAACTGAGGGTAGAGTTGGGCCCAATAAGTACAAAGGGGCAGCTTGCCCAAATAAACCCAAGAGCAAAACAAACACCTGAGCATAAGTAAATAGTAAATACAAACAAGCAACCCTACAATAAACAACACAAACCAGGAAACATTTGGAGTGTGATGTCCAGCGAGAGGGCAAAATATTTGCCCACTAGCAGCTGGCACAGAATCACAGTGTCCGATCATGTGCTTTGTGCCTTGCCTCAGTGTCTGTTAATTGTTTGGCAGCCTGGATCTTATGGGCTAGCCTGAGCGTGTCTGTGTCCAGGTGCGTGTGTGGCGGGATAACGTTATATTGGTCTTAAAACTTGCAAAGCCCTTGTGATTCGTGCGTGTCAGCTCTGTGGGACATCAAAATACCCCCCTGAGAGAGAAAAGTAGGAAGTTGTTGATGTGCCGTCATTAACTTATATGCACTGAAGGAGCTGTGCTCATGTGAAGATCCCTGTTAGAGGCACAGTAGCTTTTGGAAGAGGTTCCCGGACCTGGACTATTTCTTCTCCCACTTTCAAAAACACACACACACCTTCTAACAACAGTGCCTAGCCTCATCTGAACGGACACGAACACACACACACACACCCCTTCTAATAACAGGACCTAGCCTCATCAGAGCACTCTGCAAACATTAGCTAATCAATCCTCCCCCTGCCCCTGGACAGTGGGTAAATATTAGCATCCTTGTCTTGTAGCTTGGGAAATTGAGAGGTTAAATAACTTTCCCGTGGCCACACAGCAGGGGTGAGTTGGCCACAGAGCCAGGCAGGTTGGGCTCTGTGCATAGGACTGTTTTGCAGAGGTCTCCCAGGGGTTAGATCTAGATATTTGCCTAGTTTTACAACAGGCTACATAAACAGCACTGGTGAAGTCAGTACGAACTAAAATTTCATACAGACAATGACTTGTTTATACTGCTCTATATACGACACACTGAAATGTAAGTATGATATTTATATTCCAGTCGATTTATTTATAACTATCTGGTAAAAATGAGAAGTCAGCAATTGTTCAGTACTAGTGAGCTGTGATACTTTTGTATTTTTATGTCTGATTTTGTAAGCAAGGAGCTTTGAAATGAGGTGAAACTTGGGAGTACGCAAGACAAATCAGACTCCTGAAAGGGGGACAGTCGTCTGGGAAGGCTGAGAGCCCCTGAGTTACAGCCCTTGGCCATGTCCGTGTGTTATGGAATTGCCGTTTCAACCCTGCACAGCCCGTTTGTTTGAACTGAGGACCAACCATGCAACCTTTATTCACCTGAGTAAAAGAGGCAGGGTCAAGCCCTTGGGTCCTCCGGGAGATTAATCTGGCCTTCTCACTTAGATCCCAATCGGAAATTGACTTGTGCATTAGAGGAACAAACTGCCAGTGTAAACAGATGAGCCAAATTCATCTCTCATTCAGCCCCATTGATTTCAGCGGAATGACACCAGGGATGGATTTGGCATAGTCTGTTTAATCATCCTTTACAACAGAGCCTGGGCTAATGGGAAAGAGCTATGCTTCAACTGACTCCCATCTACTTTGTCTCCACAATGCAGCTAATTATAGAGACGCTGCTTGCCGCTCCAGTCCAGCCTTTAGATACACCTGCCCCATGCTGCCCTAAAATCAGCAGTTACTCAACACTAGCGGATTCATTACATACCCTAAGAGGCTTCCAAGCTATAAAAGCAATAAGGACGTCTGCAGCTAATGACTTCCGGAGGACCCCGTCGTCTCTGCTGCGTGGGTGGCCTAGTGGATAGAAGTCTACACCATGTGTTTGTGCCACTTGTTTTAAACCCCCCCCCCCTCCCTCCGTTCATTTTATTGTGATGTTTTTACAGCCTGTTTGAAAATACTCCCACTCGGGCTGGAATTGTAGCAGCCAGCAATTCCAAGGACTCTTCCTGCCGCCATTGAAGTTGATGGAGTTTTGCTGTCGGCTTCCACGGAAGCGAGATCGGGCTTCTCGTGATCATTTCTGATGTTCATTATTTACAGAGAAGCCAAACTGAATTATTAATCCGGGGGCTCTAGATAACGTTAACAATTCTCCGTTTAGACAAGTTTGCCATTCATAACGAAAATTGGAAATTTATCACGGGATCTGTTCATTAAAACTCACTTTTATTTTCTTTTGTTGTCTTCTAATGAAAGCAGAGAAATAAGCAAAGAAGAAAAAGCCGTTTGTTCGTTGTTTCTCCATAGGAATCCAGCCCGTCATTTCTAATAAAGTCTTTGCTCTTGTATGCGTAGAGGAAACAGGTTTATAATGAAAGCCGCTCCTCAACCATGTCTATAGTATCACTCAACCATAAAACAAATATTTGCAAATATATCCCCCTTCTTTTTTTAAATGAGAACATTTAGTTCTGTTTAATATTTTTTCCACCCTAGACGCCATTCTTGCTTGTAGCGTGTGCTTTCTCTAAGGCAGAGGGTTTGTGTGTTTTTAACATGTGTCTTCTGCTCGTTCTAGAGATGGCGGATCCATATTCCTTCAGAGGTGGAAGGAGAGCTGCAGGGTCCAGCAAAACTAGCGCAAGCAAAGAAGGCAGCAGGACAGAGATGAGGGTAAATCCGACCCCTGAGCCCCACAAGCTGGGTAAGAAATTGGGTTTTCTTTTCTCAGAGCTAAGGGGGTGGAGGAGACGGGGCATACGGTAGGTCTTGGAACTGCCACCTTCCAAACCAAGGGGAAGGGAACATACCTCTCAGCCTGCCAAAGCCTGCGTGTGAAGCAAAGATCCAGACTGAGGGACACACATTTTACATGCAGACCTGGGAAAATGCTAGAGGATTCGGTTAGGTAGCGTGATGCTTTCTGCTGCCTCAGTTTCATCTCTATTGCTGATGTAAATGCTTTTCTGCAGTAAAGCGAGGGGTCCCTAGATCTGTATAGAACGTAGGGAAATTGGGGACGGAAGTGAATGATGTGGCTTGAAATGAGGGGCAGTTGAGAGGTAGGGAAGCAGACCTCCTGAATACTGTCTGTCTATCTAGTCTATTGCGCCTTGGGTCTCATTTGTCACACGCACACAGCCCAGAATGCTGGGTCTGTGAATGTGTGAGGCCGGTGGGATTTGTTTTCTAAAGGTTGTCATTTCGGTGAAAGCTGATTTTCTATCCCGGGACCTATAAACCTGCCATAAGTTTGAGTTACTTTGCTGCAGCTTGCCGTCTTGGGCCGAATGCCCTGGCTGTGCAAGACCCAGGCAGGAAGCTCATCCGCCCCATTAAGTGACCTTTCATCAGCACTGCGTGACTCACATGGCCTCCGCCATCCATCAACATAAGGGAAGTCTCTGTCATCCCCACGGTGCAGCTCATTCAGATGGCCAGGACCGTGCCTCTAGGCAGTCTGGATACAGCACTCGTTTGTGTGAATTCTTGGTCCTGGTGGCATGGAACTCCTTTTTATTATTATCTGTTTATTTGTAATGAGATTTGTCACATGGATAGTTTGTGCCAGTCCTCAGAAGAGCCTGAAACTCTCCTCCCCCGGCTGGCAGAATGGAGCTGTCCATTCGCTGATGTCCCCGTCTCTTTCCAGGAAAGGCTATTAGAAAGTTCAGCCAACTGGGTGATCTGAAAAAGTTTGAGAACTCTTCTTAAACTGAGATGAAAGGCATCGTTGGGGTAAAGAATGAGACATTCCATTCCACAGGTCAGCATCCATCCCACCCCAAAACAAGGTGTCAGAGGCGCTCCGACGGGCAGCCCAATTGTCTGAGCACTCACAAGTGCTTGTAGCTGCAGCGAGGTAGAAAATAAGTAATTATGGACATATAATTGCTATCCGAGTGGTGTTACTCAGAGCTAAGTAGAGTGAACTAAATCTGTCTAAAGGCTTTTTTGGTTTTTGCTGTATCAGCTCTTGTCAGTGTCTTTAAAATAAAATAAAAACATCCTCCATCTTTAATTCCTCCACTTCCTGGTTTAAATGAATGTGACGGAGCAAAAACTTTTAATTATTCTCACTGGTGGGAGCGTTCTGTGGGGTGTTAGCTCCTAACAAGGTTAACTTCACAGGTGTGAAATTAAGCTTTGTGCAGATCCAGGGAGAAGTTGCCTCTGCAGTAATAGCTTTGCTGGCACTCTCTGGCTTGCCGTCGTTCCAAAGCCCTGTGCCCAGCCTGTCTGTTCTGGGATCCGTTTCAAGGAGAGCATGGTTTTCATGCTGTGGCTTTGGTCGTGACCATGAGGGGCTTTGGATACCTAGAGAATCTTCACAGAATACCATGTGCCTTAAAGGTACAGGGATTGACCCTGTCTCTCAACTTCTTTTAGAAGATGTACACTGCATTTCTCTTCACAGCTGTGGGAAGGGCCACAACCTGAATCAGGCAGGCTTCTTATAGCAGCCTCCCTTGTACACGACTATAAACAATCTGGGTTTAACACCAGCAGCGTTGAGCTGTGCACGGCATGCCAATACAATACATAATCCCGCCACACTAACCACAGCTGACTTCCCTGCAGCTGTGCTGTGGAGCTGGCAGGTGGTGCAGATGGGTAGCTGTGAGTCCAGATGTTGGGGAAATAAGCGATATACTTTCTAGTCCTCTGGACTAGGCCTCCAATTGCTCCCTCTTCTTCATCCCTGACGAAGGCGCAATTTGTATCTCTGCCAGTGGTGGAAATAGATGAACGAGGATTTAATTGTTTTTTTAAAGAAAGTTTTTAAAGTCTTTAAAAGTTTTTAAAAATACAGAGAGGATGAACTGTCACCAACCATTCCAAACATGCCAGGCCTCCCACTGGCTTGCTTCTTTTCTTGGGGAGCTACATAGAAAAATGAGGGGCACGCTGTTCTTGCTGCGTTGGAATATTTTGAACTGGCAGAGTGTTTCGGAGGGACAAAGTGGAAAAGTAACAGATATTTTTGAGAAAGGACTGTCCCTCCTGATAGGGAAGAACAGTGAAGTTGCAGGGTTGCCAACTCTTGATGTTTTACTGTGAGTCTTGCAATATTGGGTGTTGGTCTTAAAGTCCCAGCTCCTGGAGTCATGTGATTATGTGAGAACCTCAGCTTTCACTTACAATAAAGTAAAGTTTCCAGCCCTCATGGTTGCATAGAAAATCTTGAAACTATTACCTATGTGCACCTTAGTCTCAGAATCCAGGAGGCAAAGAAAAATATGTAACCAAAAAAACAGAATTTCTATTAAGTGGAAAACTCTTAACAGAACTTTGGTAAAGGTTTTGAAAGGGGACCTGCAAACCTTACTCCAGAACTAAGATGATTTCAAAGCAACCATGCAAAATTCTATTAACCCACTTAATCAGGGCTAGTAATTGTTTTTGATGGGCAAGTGCATGGCATTCATTTCTTTTTTCATTATGCTCAATCATCCTGGCAGGGGAAGGGCAGGCAGAGTTTCCGTCTGCCTGGGTGTGTCTTCATGACAGTTTTGCGAGGCTGTTTGTAAAGTGTGGGGCTGAATGGCATAAACAGCCGCAAATACATGGCTGTGAACTAACCTGGTTTAATGGGTTCCGGTCCCCACTGTCACACCAGCTGGCTCCTGATTGCTCTGACCACTAAAATGCATCATTTTGTTATATTGGAGCTATGGGAGCTGTACTGGAGCAATGAGGTTTCCTTACGGGGGAGTCAGATATGTGGCTTTATAAGGCAGAGAGCTCAGTTTTCAGCAGTTATTTTATATTCTGTAAGGGTTATAACTGTGCCATAGACTAAAAGCCACATATTCCACACACATCATTATGGATCAGCAGCACGATGGGTTCATGGCTGTCAAAGCTGAGCAGAACAGCTGGTATGACTTTAAGGAACTAGAAATAAAATACTAAACAGTCTTATTTTCTAGATGCCTCTTTGCCCCAGGGTATTTGGGGTATACAGCATAAAACTTGAGAGTCAGCTTATCCTGAGAGAAAGTTTTGTAGGTAGCCAGGTAGCCTTTCATCTAACTTGTAATAGTTGTTCAAAAAAAGAAAAAGAAAACCCCCCACAGATCTAGCTTCTAAATTAGAACCAGATTCTGAGCCGGAATCTTTGAATTCTTTGGCAGTGCAGCATGTGAGTTTGCAGAGTTTATTCTTGGGTTGTTTTTTGTTTGATTTTTCTGTTGGTGGTTTTTTGTAGATGTAAATTGTTCTCCACAAGCTGTTTTTGTTTCCCCTTCAGATGGAGCATTTACTAACAGTGTTTTTTTTCCTCCTTTAATTAAACCCTCCACATCTAAGCCTGAATCTTCATTTTACTGCTTACTGCTTTCTACTGGCCTATTCTGGATATTGCAGAGGGACATCTTTTCAACCTGCCTTTGGGTTAAATTCACTCTGTGCGCCGCTTAAGTTGCAATTAAGCCTTCAAAAAAATGCTTCAATGTCCTGGCCCTCTGGAGGGGGGATGGTTTCACTTTTGGGGGCATGTACACTTTTTTGCACGCTCCCACTGGCTCATACAAATGATAAGATGGACGAGCTCAGAACCCGTTTGTGTTTGGCTTGGAGCTGGTATGTGTCAGTGTTCTTAGTTTAGCAGCAGTGTGCCAAAAATTGTGCATGCAAGTGGTTGTGCAGGCAGAGTTGCGCATGCACACAAAGAGGCCTGGTTTTGACAATTTGGTCCCAAAGTTTTTTGAAATTTTTATACCATGATTGCGGATATTTGCACCTTTACAGTACAGCTGCAAATAAGGTCTAATTTAGTTGTGGAAAACGTTAAGAATTTGTTTCCCCTATTCATGTTTTTTCTGCTGTACACCGGGGCCTGCATTTTAAAAAGTGGCTTCTAATTTTGGATGTTTCCATTGTGGTTGCCAAATTTTTAAAAGCCTGGTGGCTGGCTTTTCAGAAGTGCAGAGCACCCTCATCTCACATTGAAATCAGTATATAAGCATGTGCCAAGCAATATGAATCATATCTAGGATCATATTTTAGCACAACTCTCACAGTATTTTTCTTACAGCCCCAGCTCCTGGAGTCATGTTATTAAATGAGAATTGCAGCTTTCATTTAAAAAGCAAAAGTAAGATTTAGACTTATGGTTATGGACAAATGTGACTCTTTAACTCTCAGACACCAGAAAGCAAATAACCCCCACTCCCACCCCAAAATGTATTATTTTTAAAGTGGATCTCATGACTTTGGGGGCCCCGACTTATGATTTTTGAATGCTCGCTTTAAACTATACCCTGAGTAGATGGAGGAAGCAGGAACTGAGGGAGAATGCTAGCAGCCAAAGAAATGGGCACATGGAAAATGTAATAAAAATTACTAATATGTCCTTTAATATAACTGAAAAACAGGCATTTGCTATTTTTTGTCACTCTTAGTTGCTTCTGCCATTTTGCACTAGACCATTCCTGTACCTGACGCTATATTAAATGAAACAAAACAATGTTTTTAACTGGAGGTTCCTGACCTGGAAATTAGACTAGAGAGAGAGATTGCGATACCAGAAAGGCACAATCAGGATGTGGCTTGTGGGGCATTCGTATCCACCACCTCAGGCACAAGGCCAAAGCCTCTAAGGTATGTATTTAAGGCCCCCTAAAACTCAATCTGCCATGTCAGCAGCTGTATTGATAACAAAACCAACAGCCAATGGTTTTGGGGTGCAGTAGCTCACCCTGACTCACACAGCCTGTTCTGTGATGCAGCGAGGGAAACTCGACCGTGGCTTTAGAGTGTGACTGGAGGCTCTTCTGATTCCTTGCCAGTAAATAAAGACTTCAGTCAACTCCAAAAGCTCCTGTTTGCAAAATAAGCAGCACTGACCACAGATGGGAAGGATGTCAGCAAAACTGTCTCCCTTGCGGTCTTTCGCAGGGCCGAGCCTCTTCATCCTAGAGGATGGTCCTGGCATGTCCTGTGTTAGGATCCCAAAATCTTCAGAGGCGGGCGAGGAGGAGAAGGAAACTGCCCCCTTCCTCTTGCAAGGAACTCCCATCTGTGCTGTTAGCTGATGTGATCGGCCAGGAGAACAGCACGAGGGTAGGCTTGTCCTCCGAGTGTTCATGAGGAATTTAAGTATGGGTCTACTCCATACTCCGGGGGGTATGGAGTAGACCCATGAAAAATCTTTGATGCACCAAGAGCCCAACCGGGACCCTGACAATCTGCAGTGGAAGAGGAAGGGCAGAGCTCCACCCTGCTTCGGTGATGCTGATTCTCTGCGGCACTACTCCTGCCTTACCCTAGAGTAGCTCCATTGATTTCAGTGTAAAACTGGAGTAGTGCTGGGAAGGCCTCCTGGCTGCCAGCTGGAGACCATAATGTTATGACATAAGCAGCCATATAGTGCTCAGCACTGTGATATGTAAATACACATTGTCATTCTCGACCGTTCAGAAGGGTTCTGTGCTGTTCTGGCAGGCCCTTGACAATAATGAAAACTCTGCTGCTGAGTAGGGTTAGGCCAAACCAGAGCTTCATCTCTGTTTTCGTTTTCAAGAGGGGTTGTATGAAATTAGAAAGGAGAGTGTCAGTCCTGCTTGAAATGATAGGAAGTTACATTGGGACACTGGTGCAGGAGTCGGCAGAACAACCCAGGTCATTGGATACCAAAGGAGCTCGACCTAATGGAATTTTCAGAGAATTAGCCCTGTTGATTAAGGTTATATTTTAAGGGTGCATTATGCTGGCTGTAATGCAGGATGCTAGTGGATCTTATGAAAATACAGCCCTGAGGGACATCAGCTTGGCAGATGGACTCTGCAAACCAGGGTCATTTGGGTAGGTACCTTGCTGCTGTTGATGTATTCAGCAAGTTTGATAGCAGAAAAACTGTGATAATCCAATCTTAGTTCACATGGGATGAGTTTTAGAACTGGGTGAAATTTTTCAAACAAATAGTTTATTTGATAAAAAAAATTGCAGTTTCAGCCTGACCAAAACTATTCACAATTTTGGGTCGAATGCAATGAATAGTTTTGGCCGCAAAAAATGACTTTTTTTTAATGTTGAAACATTTCACGTTGATATTTTCAAAATGAAAATGTCGACTTTTCCTTTCAGAATGACGTTTCGTTTAGAAATGTAGCTCGGTTTGTTTTTTAAAAAACAAAAAGGAGGAAAATAACATGGAAAATTGTACTAAAAAAGTTGGGGGGGGGCGATTGTCTTGGGTCGAGAGACCCAAACCATCAATTATTCATTCAGATCCAGTGCAATTCATCCCTGGACAATGGAGCCAGAACAAGGGCTAGACATCATGATCGTCCCATTTAGGCCGGTGCTGGAACGTGCCCCGTCCATCTGCCTGTTCCTGCGTTCAGGCAGTGCCCATCAGACACACACCCAGAACGTGCTCCCAGGTCCCCATGGAGGAGTGGCGCTTACGAGGGGGAGACTGGCCTAAGGAGGGGTGGGGGGTGTTTCCCCAGGGATTGCTAGTGAGCTCCAGTAACTCAGCCTTAGGCAGTTGCTGACCTTTTCCTTCAGCCCCCCTGTTTAGGGCAGGCTGATCCTACAAGCCGGATGCGAGCCAAGGCCCTGGCGGGCTGCTTCCAACCAGTGACCTGTGGTGGGTCTTGGGAAGCGCCGCCAGGAGCTAGAGACGAGGTCACTGTAAGTAGGGCTCTGGAAAGACCCCAGGAGTGAGCTGGACTCCCACTGGGACCAGTAAGGATTGCCCGGGAGTGAGGGCTCATGTAGGGAACCGAGGGGCAGGAGTCTCAAAGCTGCTACGGCTTGAGCCCAGGCTGAGGGTGGGCCGAGTACAAAGCCCTCAGGGTAGGATGTGAGCACTTCACAGGCTGCGTGCTGGCCCCCCAGGAGAGGGGTGAACTTCCTCCCTAAACAGCCTCACGGAGATGATGTGCGGCATGTAGCCTGTGTTTAGTCCTCCATCGTCTGTTCCTTCTTCTTGGCCTTACTGCCTCACCTCCAGTCTCTGCAGCTCCGCAGGATCAGCTCCATGGCCATAACTCGTCACTCTCCCCTACCCGTGCCATCTCCTCCTAGCTCTCACCTCCTCGGCCATAACGCTTCCATTCTAAGCATACCTGGAATTGCCACGGCGCCGTCCATTGCTGCGAGCGGTTGTGGTGCCGTCAGGGTGGGAGTGCAGCGGAGCTCTAATGCTTTAAGGGGTGCTGGGACAATCCCTGTTTTCCAGCCTGGCTCGGGCTACTTGATCCTGTTGTTGGATCTTTGCCCCCAGTTCCCTTCCCTGGGCATCAGGGTTTGGCCCCTTTCCCAGCCCAGGCTTGTTTGTTGTTGGAGACAAAAAGAAACGGACGCATCGGGCAGGGATCTCAGGAGCACTCAGCTTCGGCCGGGCGCGGCTCCCGCTGAAGGCAATGGGTTAAACGGGAGCAGAGCTAGGCCAGAGCTGAGTGTTCTGAAATTCCCGCCCTTGGAGTTCGGCTGTTGGCGTGCACTGAGGTTGACTCTAACCCTGGATTCGATCCAGGCTGAATTGTGAAGGTGTGAAGTTTGGACAGTCACGGCACAGTCAGGAGGGAGGGTTAGGAAATGGTGGGCTATCTGGGCTGGGTAATAGGCAGGAGAAGTCTAGTGCAATGATGAAAATCACGGTCTGGAATTGCTGGCTGGGTAGCTGTGGGCCACATGTTCTGTGTTTGTTTGCAGGAAATGCAACCAGCGACAAAACAGAAGGCAAGAAGAAAGGGAGACCTAAGGCAGAAAACCAGGTGCTGAAAGACATTCCTGTAAGAATCCAAATCCATTGGTACCCTGATCCCACTCCTCCCCCGCCTCTCTCTCTGTGATTCTCTCCTTCCCCTTCTCTCTTCCTCATCCTGTCCAGCCTCCTGCAAAGTAGTTAGTAAAAAGTCCAGCCCAACCCCTAAGGGTCCGAGGTGGGGCAGGGCCGGCACCAGGTGCCCAGGTGGTGTTCCTGATCAGCCGGTTTAATTCCACTGACTGTGAAGGAATCTGGGGGAGATGCTGTTACACAGCCTGTGTGTGCATCTGCCAGGGAGAACAACCAGCCTAATTCAAAGCAACTCCCCCTTCCAGCATGAGGCTGCTTTGCAGTCTGGGTTAGCAGCTCAGGCACCAGTCTGAGTCCTTACGGCAGCCCTTCGAGCTAGGGGAGACGTCACTAAAGCTCTGTGATCATGGGCGGTGCAATGTGGGACTGACCTGCAAGGTGCAGGGTGCCCACTGGACTCAGCACCTCTCAGGAGCAGGACCCAGGGATGCTGATTTTAAAAACCAGACAGTGCAAGTGTTTGTTGCCACAGATCAGCCATCTAGCTGCCCCTTTGGAAGCGTTTTTTCTCAGCCTGGCCCTGCTGTCGCATGTGCTAATGAAGCTGTGTTTGCGCACACGTCTGTCTGCACAGCTGGGTGCGTCCCCTTTGAACAATTTGATGCCAAGTGTGATGTGCTTACGGGAGTGACATGGGTGACAGGGTGATGTGAGTTGTGGTTTATTTATGGGGATTATTTATAAAGTGCGTCTTAACAACTGGCATGATCCAGAGTGTGGTTTCTTCAGTAGGGTGGCCAAAGGGGGGGCGTGTTTGATGGGTGGGATTGGAATAAATCATTGGCATAACGTGAAAAATAGATGCGGTCCGGGTACCAACAAGTGACTGGCAGGTTGGGTGCCACGCTTGAGACACCGGTGTAGTTGCTCGGCGCTTTCTGAGAACTGGGCCTCTTCACGGTATCTCCAGTTGGACACTCAGCATCGCGAGTCACCTGAATAGGCGTTTGCATGTAAAGACGGTGCTTTCCATTAGGCCGGTTAGAGATCTGGCGTATTCATCGTGGGGGTGTCAGAGCCGGTTTAATTATCGGGTGGCGCGTAGTGAGGTGTGAGTTGTTCCCTGGGGAATTGTACAATTTCATTTCAGCCCTGTAGCGTGGACAACATACAGAGCAGGTTGTCATTAGACTAGGGTGCGGCGTGATTTGCTGACTAGATGAAATGTGGGGTGGTTAAATCACTGAGGCGATTTACTGAGCTGGGCTGGAATGTACTTTAGTCACCTGGGAAACACAGCGAGAGATGGGCTGCTTCCCTTTTGCAGCAGGTGCAATGTCTGAGTGCATGATTGCATCCCCAGTTGACGCGAACCTGAGTGCATGTGTCTGACTGAGGGTGGAAAGCAGGTGGTGTCAGGTACAAGTAGGTCATTTTGCAGGGGCACATTTTGAGTAGACGCTGGGCCTGCACACTCGACCCCAGCCCTTCGGAAATGTTCGCCCCAGCGTGTGTTGTGTTCACGGGATGCCGGAAGGTGTTTATTCAGCTGTATGCCACCATGTCTCCCTCTCTCAGCTGCCCCTGATGAACCAGTGGAAAGATGAGTTCAAGGCCCATTCCAGGGTGAAGTGCCCCAATTCAGGCTGCTGGCTGGAGTTCCCCAGTATTTACGGCCTGAAGTACCATTATCAGCGCTGCCAAGGGGTAAGGAGGATGGAGGTTTGTGTTTCATTTTGATGATCAGTTCTTGTGTGTATAATTTTCAGTGTTCCCCTTCGCTACCAGCACAACACCCAAGTTTGGGCCCATGCTAGCGCGATCGCACTTGCAGTTGTGCTTTGGGCAGGAGCGCGGGCTCGGAAGGTAGGGACAAGGGTGAGCTTCAGAGCCTGGACTCTAGCCTGAGCTGCGACTTCAGAGCCCTGTCTGCACAGCTATTGTTAGAGCGCAAATGCAAGCCCCGCTGAGCCATGTCTGTCGACCCCCGCGCCCGCTCGCTCCCAAATGCTGGGTAGACATAGCCTCGCGAGACGTGCGCTAGCGGCGCTCTGGCTAGCTTGCTAAGAGTATCAGTGAGGGTGCAGCGAGGCAGGCCACACCGTGAGCTAGCAATGCGAGTACGCACCCGGGGAACCTGGGCGGCCTAGGCAGTTAAATCTGATCTGAACTTAACCTTTTTCCTAGTGTATGTGCAAGGTAACACCGTTAGACTGATTTACCTGCTTGAGCTAAAACCTAATCAGGGCTACCACTGACCTGTTAAATCACACACATAGGTGCTGGGACTAGGGGTGCTGGGACGACGGGGGCTGGGGGCTTGAAGTGGTTTCCATTATATTCAGGGTTTACAGTTTGGTTCAATGGTTCTCGGCACCCCCACTATACAAATTGTTCCAGCCCCCCTGACCTTCCATATACCCTAGGAAAAAGCTCACATTCAGGTGAGGCGTAGTTAGCACATGTTGGCTAAGCCTGACCTACACTCCACCACTTTTCCTAGTGAAGACAAAGCTCTCTTGTTCCTCAGAATATTGACGTCTTGAATATTCCTTGAAAATCTATGGAAAAGTCACAAAATGCCTGGGTTGGTTCATTTCAATCATAGAAGTGCAGGACTGGAAGGGACCTCAGCAGGTCACCTAGGCCAGTCCCCTGCACTCAAGGCTGGCAATGAATGTCAGGAGCATGACAATTGAAATGAGCTGGACCTTTTAAAACATTAAAAAATCCAAAACCTCCCCAGTGGAGCCACCGTTTGAACTATTGGGGGGAAAATATGGTTGTGGTTAGTTCGAATGACTCAGCTGTTTAAAAAGGGAACAAAAACTTCATTTAATTAGGCTCTTCTCTATCCAGGAAGATGCTCATTTTGTTTGCGGTTGTCTTTTGTGCAAGTATCTGTGTGTGCGTGTGCAGGTACACGCCTATCTGTGCGCATGGTGCAGAAATCCAGGCTGAGCTACCAGCCCACAAAAGGAAATTGCTCACCTGGATTATGTGACCTCCCCTCTAAAAAGAAAACCACGTTCCCTATGGACGCCCAAGGAGGGAGGGTGGTGGAGGGCAAGGTGAATGTACTTCTGGAGCAGTGTGTGAGATGTAACCAGGTCCCCGCAGCAAGGTAGACATACGAGTGGGGATAGCACCTGTGTGATACGTGGTCTTGAAGATGGTTCTTTGCAGATGGTGGGTGGGGGTTATTGTTAAAGACTGATTTGTTTATGTGGCAGTAGCGCCCAGTTTGTTCCAGGCTCTTTACAAACAGAGGGAGGCACAATCCCTGCCGTGTGCAGCTCAAAACCCGAAACAGGCTAGAGGAGGAAATGTGTTGTCTTTTTTTTTAATTGAGTCAATGCTCCTTCCCCCCCCCCCCACAATTTTTTTCCCCCCTCATTTCTATCTGAGCAGTTGGGATTGTGCAGAATTTCTGGGCAGGCTCCAAACAGATGAATTTGTTGAGATTTGAAGGCAGCGAAAACTGAGCCGTGATGTGTTTGCAGAAACCTTTCTGTAATCAGCAATCTCCCCTCAATTTTCTGCCCCACTTTTATGGCACTGAGGGTTGCTGTTTGTTTCAGTCTCTGCTGCTGTTCCGTAGTTTATGAAGAGGTGGCGCGGGCAATGAACAGGGGGTAGGTTTGCTTTACCTGCCATGGCCTGGGTAGCTCAGGGAGTGGGCAGAGAACATTTTGAAGTATGAAATACCCACTCCCTGAAATGGGATTGTCAAATGTATTAGCCTCGCCAGCTGTCGTGTTCCCTTCAGGTCAGATTGTGGAGGAATTTTGCGTGATCATGTGCAAAGCTACATTAGTACCAGCGAAGTACAAATCAACAGGAAACTCTGCTCATTTTGGGCCCAGGACAGTATGCAGCCCTTAGCCCAACTGACTGGACTGTGTGCTGGGGACGTGCGAGGGAAGAAAGCCACTCTGTGGCTGGTACGCCAGCCTGAGGGCTGCAGAAACCCCCTTGGCTGCTGCACTGCCTGCCTATGGTGAGGAATGGTGGGTGGATCTGCAGTGATGTGCATTCACTCTCTCGCCCCCAATGCATCTCTGTGCTGGGGCACGGAGCCCTGGCATACATTCCCCAACGCCTGCGCTGCCTTCTCCCACCCCCGGCCAAGGAGCTACAGCCTTCTGCTGCTCATGGAGGTGGGCAATAGATTCCCCCAAATATAGGGGATAGGCCAGAGCCTGCTGGTGCCCTGTTTGAATGTACAGTGGAGGAGTCGGGGAGGCAGTGCACAGGGTTCGGATTTCCCAGGAGGGACCTTTGCATATAAAGAGGCAGATCTAATACTGCATTTCTTGACACTTCGCAGTGTATACATGAGGTGAAATTGTGCACAAAACGCCAACTTTCTAGCAACCTTGCAATTGCACGTCTCTGTGCTTGTTTGCATGTGCAAATGCAGGATTTGCGCTTTCAGTTTAGGCAGCTGATTATATTGGGATCTCTGTTATGCTTTTATTTTAAAAAGGGTATTCTGTTTTCATCCCCACGAAGGACCAGATTCCCCTTTTGATGCACCGGGGTATGTGTAGCTCACCAAAGCACTCCCTGGCTCCAGTTTAAAATGCCAGCTGGAATTTCCAATGGAACCAAAGAGAAATAACCCTCCAATTCCCATTGAAAGTCGATGGGGATCAGGTACCTACGGCCCTTGTGTTTTTGAAACGCTCACCTGCTGTGGCGTGTTGCTGATGGTGCTTGTGGAAAGGGATTCTTCTACCTCCCAGTCTTGGCAGTGTGAGTTTGCAGGAAGGTTCTTGCACTTGCAGGGAAAGGGCTGGTCCTTTCCCTCTCCCACCTCTCTGCTCTCTTGCAGGGGGCGATCTCGGAGAAGCTGACTTACCCTTGCTCTTACTGCGAAGCTGCCTTCACATCCAAGACCCAGCTGGAAAAGCACAGGCTCTGGAACCACTTGGATAGGCCAGTACCAGCTAGCAAAGCAGAAAACAAAGTGCAGAAAGCTGTTGGCAAGGCCAGTGGCAAGAAAAGGTACCGGCACGTGGCTTAGCTGCTTGCCAGTGTTTTGGGGAAGGCTGGGAAGAGAGAAGGGGAAAACTCCCAATTCCCTTCCCACTGGCCCCTGGGGTGCAATCCCGATTGGCCGGTGGGTTGGAAGAGGTGTCAACAGCGTTGGTTTCTTGACTCCGCTTTAAATGAGCCCTCTATGCTTTGCCCTAGAGCTGCTGAGAGTTCAGATTCCCCCACCATCCATCCCAAACAGGCAAAGGTGGAGAAGACTGTGGCCCAGGAGCTCCCCGAGAATGGAGAGTGCCTGGTGCAGAGCAGGAAGAACAAAGTGTTTCAGATCACGGCAGCGGAGGCAGTAGCAGCAGCTACCCCAACGGCCAAGTCTTCGAGCTGCAAGGATCCCAAACAGCAAGGGGGCAAGCAGGCTTCCCTCCAGGAGGAGGACCCAGAGAGGATGAAGCACAGTAAGAGTAGAGCCTGGGGCTCCGTTGGTTCAGGAGGCTGGAGCGGGTGGCATCCCAGGGCGAAGGGTAGAGTCACTCCCGGTCTCCGGCACAGCAATGCGATGGAGGCTGACTCCGCTGAAAGCAGTGGCCTCGCTCTCTGTTTACACTCGTGCATCTGGCCCCCAGGGAGCAGGACACAGTGAAACTGCACAGCACAGCCACAGCCAGAAATGGAAGCCACGTACACAGAGCAGCCAGTCAGAGGGGAGAGACTGACATGGGTCGGGACTGCCTTGGGGATGGAAAGTGGTTCTGTGGAGTTCCGCTCCCAAAGCACTGAGGAGACCGTACGTGCAGAAACCGCGTAGGAGGATAGGGGAGCCGTTAGTCCCTCAACGCCAGGTTGTTCAACAGCCTTCAGCAGTCAGATCTGCCTTATGAGGATAGGGAATAACCTCTCGGATCCGAGGGTTAGGTAGCAGCCCTGGGCTCTGGAAAGGACAGCACCTCTAGTGCTATACGAGGGTGTTAGCTGAGGGTCCCATCCATAGCTGCTTCATTTCAGGGCAGTAAAGCCCTGGAGCGGGGGAGGGTAGAGTGAGGTTGGGTCCCTTACTGCTCACCTCCTGATCCAGAGTTCACCCAGGTTCCTTTGCCCCGTGTGTATTTAAATCCACACTTGCAGTGCAGTTATTTGACCAAATTTTTATCTCTGTTTTCTCTCTCTCGAGTCAGGAAGGAAACAGAAAACTCCTAAGAAATTTACCGGGGAGCAACCATCCATCTCGGGGACATTTGGATTGAAAGGTAACATACGGGGCAGCCCTGTTTCAATTCCAGAGCCTATCACTTCCCCCGGTGTGTTCCCAGAATACTGCCCCTCCTACCTGCTCCTGTGAAGGCAGGTATCTGTGATCTCTTCATTACCCAGGACACCCCTAGCAGAGCCTCCAACAGAGGCATTGGTTAGACTCTGTATCTAAGATGGGACCTAAAACTTCACCTGTGAATGGCTTATGACTGAGATGTTCTCCTCTGACCTGCCACCCAAAAAAGGAGGGCTGGGGCACACCGGAAGTATGGCTGCATCATACTGCCTTTGATTTAATATTCTATCTGCAGCTCCACGCCGAGTATGCTCCAGCATCCTCATCTCCTTCCCCATCTCAGATGTTGGCAACTGGTTACAGGATCCCTAGTGCCCTGAACAGCCAGTTGGGGCCTGTAGTTCGCGGAACATTTTTGCACACGAGGTTCCTGCCGTTGCCTGAGCAAATCAGACGTCTGTGCTCACAAATACGCATTTGCACTTGTAAATGCTCAGTTTTCACATTAACTCCTCCCATGCGGGCATGTGCAGAAAGAGCATGAAACAGATGCCTAAAAATGCACATGGCCCTTGGGACTCGTGTTCTAAAATTCCAGGCTGCGGGTGTTGGACCAAAAAGTGATTCTGGGCAAACAGGTCTTGCTGCAACCCATATCTGCCCCTATTGGCCAGATCTTTAAAACTGTATCTTCCATTTCTTGCACACGCCCCGGTGGGTAACCTGCCCGTACAGTGTGAGGTTTTGCATGTGCAGAGCAGAGGGGCATCAGATGGAGCTGTTATTGTTGCTATTTATGTGTTGGTCCATCAGCTGCTTGTCTGGCACTATATAGTACGTAGGGGAAGACACGTCCTGGCCCCTTTCCTCAGTGGATTATGTCCAAAAAGAATCACATAAGAAGTGTGTCTTGAGGGACCAGAATGAAAAGCGAGGAATCGCTTGTTCCGAGCATGGATCAAGATGCAAAGATGAGGTGGGAGAAAGGACACAAAGGCATGATTACGCGGGGAAGCTGGACCGAGTGCTGTTGGCTCGGTGTGTATATAACTCTGCCTGTTAATCTCTTTTCCACCAGGAGCAAATTTGTTTGCCTTTGCAGTCAGACTTGGCAACACGGCAGCTCACTCAGCAGCGCAGGTGGCAGCAGCCTGGTCTCCCAAGGGATTTCAGTTCCCACGTGTGCCTGGCACTCACTCTTACGCTAGCCCTGCTCTCTGCTCTCCTATTCCCAGGCAGTTTCACGCAGTCTGACAACACGGCCTGTTTAATGAAGTCCCAGAATTCATGATGGCAAATTTTTAAGGCTATGTCTTTTAATACAGGCCTGGCAAAAGCAGAGGACAAGGCAAAGGCCCATCGAGCCAAGAAACTGGAGGGGACCAGCAGCATGGATGAGCTGAAAAAGAAGCCTTCAGGAGCTGCTGTGAAAAGGGAGGCCGTCGCGCATTTATCGTCAGGTGAGGCGTGAGGATTCCCTGGCCTGCTGAGAACTGAGTCACTTGGTGGTAACCTCCCAAGAGTGAGGGAGGAAAAACAAGCAACAGATTGGATAATGGAGCTAGGATAATAAGAGACCAGAGTCAATTTGCCTGAGTGAGGAATGACTAGAGGTTAAGAAAATGTGTCGACACTTGTCTCGGTGCTTGGAGCACTCAGAAATAGCTTATTTTTTAACCTTCCCATTCATGATAGACTCAGTTCTCAATGTGGACTTTGGGGTCTTAGTGACATTGAGGCCCAGATCTCAAGCCGAGGCTGACGAGTGCTTAGCAGAGCTCAGGAGAGGGTGGCTGAGAAGATTATGCTTCTGTTTCACCCTCATGATGCTGGGCTGGTCTCCATTGTTCCAGTTCCCCACAACAATTTAGAGCAGCCAATAGGCTGCTCTGAGTTACCCCAGCTGCACGTGGCCCCTAGCAGCAGGCCATTCAGCAGCGGGGTGAGGTGTCCAGGGCCGGCTCCAGGCACCAGCCAAGCAAGCTCGTGCTTGGGGCAGCAGATTCTAAGGGGCAGCATTCCCTTTTTTTTTGTTTTTTGCTCCACCGCTTTGGCCGGCGCGGAGGAGGGGAGTGCCCTGCTGGGAGCGGGCTGCGCCCTCTGTCTGCCCCAGCTGGTGCCAGGTCTGTAGCAAGCCAGCAGGGCAGCCCGCATCCTTCCCTCCCCACTGACCGGAGCGGCGCGGAGCCCTCCCGGCAGGCGGCGCAGCAGAAGCCCTTGCCGCCCCCCTTCTCTCTTCCCTCCCCCCTGCTGCCCGGGGCACGTCTGCAGCGCCGGGAGTCCCCCTGCACCCACGCTCCGGCCGCCCCGCAGGTTTTTTTTGTTTGTTTGTTTTTTTGCTTGGGGCGGCAAAAAAGCCAGAGCCAGCTCTGGAGGTGTCCTTGCCACAACCCGTTTCTCTTGGCATTTCCCCCGCACCACCCACAGGGAGGGAGGGTGGGATAGGAGCCACTACAGCAGCTCCCAATGATGCTGCTGCATAGGAGAGATTGCCCAATGGCCAGTGAAGATGGCATTAGGGCAGCTTTGTGCAGAGAAAGCATCACAAAACTTCTCCAAGGCAGCCTAGAATCTGCCCTCTGGTTTCAAGTAATGACACTATAAGCCAGGGGTCGACAACCTTTCAGAAGTGCTGTGTCGAGTCTTCATTTAGTCACTCTGATTTAAGGTTTCGCGTGCCAGTCATACATTTTAATGTTTTTAGAAGGTCTCTTTCTATAAGTCTATAATATATAATTAAACTATTGTTGTATGTAAAGTAAATAAGGTTTTTAAAATGTTTAAGAAGCTTCATTTAAAATTAAATTAAAATGCAAAGTCCCCCAGACCAGTGGCCAGGATCCAGGCAGTGAGAGTGCCACTGAAAATCACCTTGCGTGCCGCCTTTGGCACACGTGCCATAGGTTGCCTACCCCAGCTATAAGCAATGGAAAATGACATAGACCCAAATCTTGCCCCTCATGCATGAAGTCACTAGCCAAACTCCCACTGACTTCAGTAGGACCAGCGTCTGGACTGTCGGCTGCGCTTTGTGCACAGTTCTTCCACCACGAACTGAATGAAGATCCCGACCATTTTCTATCTGGAGCCTGCGTTTCGGAGTTCTTCCTAGGGCGGCACTTGCTTTCGCTGGCAGTCTTGACAGCGAGAGGCATGCAGGAGGTGCAGAATAAACACAGCTGCAGTGCTTTTCACTGATTGCACATGCAAATAAGTGGCTCTCTCAGCTCATCACAATGCAGAGACATTCAAATATACAAACTCAATGGGCCACATGCTGACCACACTTCCCCGGCGTAAAAGCAGAGTCACCCTATCTGAGTCAACGGAGGGAACTCCAGATTTACAGCCGTCTGCGATCAGAATCTGCTCTCCTGTGGGGTTTTTTTAAAATCTCATATCACACATTTAAATAAACACATGTTGGAAACTTGGCATGCAGACAGCAGCTGCCTGGGTTTGTGCAGGTGGCAGAGATACCAGTTACAGAGCTTACGTGCACACAGTCGGCTCGGAAGCCTGACGTCGACGCTTATGTTTCATTCCTTCTCTGAGTTTCTCTTCGGGGAGATGAGTAGCTGGGGGAAGGAAGGATCACTCTCAGCCACTCTCGGGGCCGTCTGTCTAGTGGTCCCAGCTTTCCCCTAATGGCCTGCTAAACACTATTATACTGTTCACCCACTAGGTGGCATGGTGTGTAAAATACCTTCTTTAAATGAACCTCAGCCGTACCTGGCAAAGCATTAAAGGATCTTAAACACACCAGGTGTGATCATCATAAGCAAGCTCTAGCCAGTCCGTATCTGGTACAGGGACATGACATGGGATCAGGAGTAAACTAAGATCAGAGACAGAAGGAACAAAGCAACAAAGGCTGCAAGATCTCATCAACATGCCACTCTTCAGTGCCCCCCAGAGAACTTCAGCTTTGATAAGCCTTTCCAGTGGACAGACTGGAAGCAGTGATTTGCAAGATTTCGAACTGCAAACAAACTCCACAAAGAAACTGGAGATACCCAGGTATCTTCTTTAATTTATGCAATGGAGAAGCAAGTAGAGCATATTTTTAAACCCATTTACTTTACTGAAGACAGTCACAAAGATGTCCGTGAAAGGGTTCTGCCTATATCTGATGCAGACTTTGTACCTCATCGACATGTGTTCACCAGAAAATTCAAGAACCAAGGGGAAATGTTGAATGTTTTATAAGAGCTCTGCATACATTGGCTGAAAACTGTGATTTTGAGAATGCAAAACATGAGAATATCAAAGAGAGACTGGTTATTGAGTTAACAGATAAAAACCTTTCACAGCAGCTACAGTTGAAGAGAGATTTAAACTTAGCTACAGCTATTCAGATAGTAAAGCAGTCAGTAATAGTGAAACAACAGAACAAAAGGCAGGAGCAGCCTGAAAACCCTGAAACCAGCTTAGAAGCTATGAATAGACATTTGAGAGTTAAAAGTCATTATTATACAACTCCTGAAGGAAGGTGAGAGAACTCGCAGGCTAAGAGGGACAAATTCCAGCCTACATGCACAAGGTGTGGGAAAAGTGATATCCCAGGAGATGATGCATGGCCAGACGGAGACGCAAGGTGTAATGCATGCATGAAATATGGACGTTTTGTGGCTGTTTGCTGCACCAAAGCAGTCAGGGAGTTGACTCAAATTACAGACAATCAAGAGGCATTGTTTCTGGGATCTATCACTTATGATGACACGGAGCCTGCCTGGAAAGTGAACTTGAATATTCACGACAGAACGATTGACTTTAAAATTGACTCAGGAGCTGATGTCACAGTCATCTCAGAAAGGACTTACAATCACCTTCAGCCTGTCCCAGGCCAGAGCTGAAGTCCCCTGACTCAGCCCTGAGTAACCCTCCAGGATTCTGAACTGCAGTTCATCACAGAAATAATTTACAAAGACAAAAGCTTTGCATTCAGAGTGTGTGTGATCAAAGACCAACAACCTTCTGAGCCGAAAGGTGGCAGCCATGATGGGCCTAGTAAGAAAGGTGGAAGTCGGAACTCTATAGAGGATTTGTTGATACTGAACTTTTGAAAGGAGATCCAGTTCAAATCAACATAAGAGACAATACTGAGCCATACAGTGTACAGCCACCACTTCCTGAGAGACCTGGGAAGAGATTAGCTGCAGATTTATGCAGATTCAGAGGACATAATTAGCTGGTGCTTGTGGACTGTTTCCAGGTATACTGAAATAATGTACTTTGAAAGACATAACAGGTCGCAGTGTTACTGAGAAACTGAAGTACCACTTTTGTTCACTTCAGTATTCCAGAACAACTAGTGACGGACAGTGGACCACAGTTTACTGGAGCAGAATTTAAGTCATTCCAAACGACACATGATTTTGATGCTATTACTAGGCGCCCACATTACTCACAAGCAAATGGAGAGGTGAGAGAGCTGTACAGACAGCCAGAAAAATCCTACAGCAGGAAGATCTATTCTTGCTCTTCTGAGTTACAGATTGACACCAGTAGCGGATACTGGATATAGTCCAGCACAACTCCTGACAGAAAGACCATCACAAAAGTTCTCTTCCAACTTTGGAAAAAACCCTATCTCCAAAGTGGCCAGACATGAAGAGAGTAGCCAAATCAGGTAAAAAATCTAAAAGAGCTTCTGAACAACTTCTACCCTCTGATACCACTCAGAGAATGGCCACATCTCGAACCGGGTGACCATGTTCATGTCAAATTGGATGTAGAAAAAGGATGGGCAACGCCAGCTGTCTCAAAGAAAAACTCGATCATATGTGATCAAGACCGACAGTGAAGAGTTCAACAGAAACGGTTGATGTCTCCAGTTTGCTCCTCAGAAAGAACAGCACAGAACAACACTACAGATGACTGATGCAGAAGAAGAAGAATCCAGGATTCCAAACCAACCACAGCCAGTCATTGCAACTAATGGACAGCCAGATGAACAGGTTGTTACAGTTTTGAATCATGTAATTAGAAAACCAGTTTGATTCTGCAACATGCAACAGATTGATCTGTACTGAACTACAAAGGTAGCATGATAATGTAACTATGGGAAATGGTAGGCGTGTAGAACTTAAAGGGGAGATGTAGTGGAATGCTAAACTGTATTGTACTGTTCAGCCACTGGGTAGCGCTGTGTATAAACTACCTACTTAACCAAGTCTGAGCCATACCTGGCAGAGCATTAAAAGGCTCTGTTGGTGATCACACCTGGTGTGTATACGCAAGCTCTGTTGCCCGTCCATATCTGGGGGACATGATTCTGGTCTCCCCCTGTTCATCTCAACTTAACCTGAAATGAGTCAGTCAGTTCTTAAACTCCAGGGCTTGCAGTCTTCCTTCGTCTCTCTCTCAGTTTCTTAGAGGCAGCCCAGTATGGGGCCGTTACCCCTCAGCTATCTCAGTCCTTTCGGCATCCCCATCTTCCTCTGTTCTGCTTCCTTTATAGCTGGGCTTGTTTTCTTTATTGGTCCCAGCTGAGGGTGCATGCCTCCACGATCGGCAAGTCTGCAACTGTGCTGGGCTGTGGTCAGCCTGGTCTCCTCTCCCTTCTGCCTATGCTAGTTATAGGGTTTGTAAACCCCATTGCAATCACATGGCCTAGCAGCCTGACTCTGTGCATGAAACAGGGACGTCCTGGTGCATGAATTACCAAAGTGCAGAAGCTTCCCAACAAGACCAGATATTGGAAATATATGTTTTTCCCCATTGTGCACAAAAATGGGCATGCAAATCAAATTACTCTGTGCAAATGGCTCCGTTTGCCCAAGCCGTTGCAATAATTTTACGTGCAAATTAGGCACCCAACTGCATTTTTGCCCCTGTAATTTTGGAAATGTGGTCTGCAATTTGGGGGCTTTTCTATGAATGATTTGTTGCATTTGACAACTTCAACGGCTTCCAACCTTTCAAACCTTGATGTTTCTCTTATTCATGAATCCTGGAAAGGGCTTTACTCTGGAAAAAGTGCTGTCCCTCTAGCACCAACCTTTTTACCTGTTTTGCTTTTCTTCCCCACTCTAGCAAACCCAGAGGACCAATGGCAGCGGGAGATCAATGAGAAAGGAGAAGTTGCCTGTCCTACGTGTGGCGTTATAACCAGGAAAACCATTGTTGGGCTCAAAAAGCACATGGACGTCTGTCAAAAAGTAGGTGCTTGCAATGGTCAAGTTGAGCTAATTTATTCTGGTGGGGAAGAGATTTGCACACCCTAGAATGAAATGATGAATAATAACAAATACCTACCTCTTACGGAGCCCTCTTCATCAGCAGACCTCAGAGCGCATCACAGTTTGTAATGGATTTACCCTCACAACACCCCTGTGAGATAAGGTGATGCTATTGTCCCCATAGATAACTGAGGCACAGAAAAGCTCAGGGACTTGCCTGTGGTCACACACAAAGTCTGTGGAAGGGCAGGGAATTGAACCTGGGGCTCTCAAGTCTTAGGCGGGTGCCCTAACCACTGGGCCATCCTTGCTCTTGTTTGCTAATTAATAATTAATGAATCTTCTCTAACTGATATTGGTGCTCGCTAAACCTCAAGCTGTGGGACACCTACTGGTTATCTCCAGAGAGCTGACTAGGCGCTTCAGGCTGGCTTCTCCGCCTTCATTTCCAGCTGCTAAATTAATAGATTTGTAAAGCCAGACATGCCCATGGAGATCATCTAATCTGACCTCCTGCGTAACACAAGGAGTTTCACTATGGGACATTCGTGCACTGAGCCCAGTAACTTGTGGTTATGGTCGCACTCATCGCTCAGAAAAACACTCCGTCTGGATTTAAATTGTATTTAAAATACGGCAAACACACACTCAGTGCCTCTGTACTACTACTTTTCCACGTGAGATATTGTAGCACAGGAGACCTTAGCCATTGTCAAGGGGTGGAGGTGGTTCCCTGGATAATGAATGCAAGTGGAGGTGTGGGAGAGAGCATCTCTGTATTAAAATGTGGCCTGTTAAACTTCAGTTTTTGAAAAACCAACTTACTCAGAATCCGTTTAAAACATAAGATGGGTGCCCGCTTTTCAAACTGTTTAGGCATGCGACTGCACACACAGCGTTTGTGCCTAATTTGTGTGTGCGGGCACTGCCCTTGAGTGCACCCGTTGGATAATTGCGGTGTTTTTTCCAGGCAAATCCCCAGTTTGGACACACAGTTGCAGTAATTACACACATAAAGGTGCCCCAAAAGTTTTTAAGAAACTGGGCCAGTACATTTTTGCATAAGCTGTTTTCTTATTGTCTGGACACACCTCAGTTACAGCTGTGTAATGCCCTCGCTGCTGCATATGCATTGATACCCATTGTATGCGTGCTACTGAGGCCAGACTTCGGGGCAACTAGGTGTGTTTAGTAAGCCTGTCTAAGTGCTGTCGGTCAGTAATGGTACCATGAAAAGCTGACTCTCCTCTGCGTCAGCATCCATCAGACAAATCGATTCCATCTTCATCAGGCTCCTGGTGGGTTAGAGGAAATCCATTCTAATAGAAAGATGACATGGGATCAGTTCCGACCACTGGCTCCCTTGAAGTCAATTGCAAAACTCTCAGTGGCATCTGGATTTCATCCATTCTCTGTTACGTTTACAGTGTGCTTTGGGAAGGTCTCCCTAGACCCGTGGGTACCGTAAAGGGCCATGAGACTGGCCAGCCCGCTTGATGTGTGAATCCATGTGAGGGCCGTAAAACTTGCCGTTCCGCATGTGAACAGGCGTGTGGCTGTGCAGATCAGGTAGCTGGGCCTCTTGCTGCCTGCCGGGCCGTTCAGAGGGGCACCGTCCTGTGCTGCTTACTGATAGCCCATAGCTGGCGCTCCCGTCACTTCTGGCAGAATTGAATCTGGCCAATTTGGGCGTGATTTAGCCGCGGGTTATGGTCTGCAGTGGTGTTGGAGCCATGTTGGTCCCAGGATATTTTAGAGATGAGGTGGAGGGGGTGGGCAATATCTTTTATTGGACTAACTTCTGTTGCTGGAAGTTTTGACCTTACCTAGGGCTCTTCTTCGTGGTTTCTGATGTCAGGAAAATCTCCCGCGATGGAATTATAGACCAGATCCTCTGCTGTGGCTGAGGAGCTCAGCTCAGGATGGGGGTGCAAAGGCAGCTTTCTGCTCTCCCGATCCTAGCCAGCTGTGGGCCCACCTGCTCCCCAGTGTAGATTGGACCTGCTCTGACTTGAATCAATTTCCAGTAGCCACAAGGGCCTGATATGGCAGCCAGAGATCTCCTGGGCACTATGCTAGTAGCCAGGAAGGGAGGTGGTTTCGGAGTTGGTGTTTTCCTACGGGGTAATCCCCCTACACTTTATACAGTTAAATGGCAGCTGTGTGAACGACTGGAACAATGACATGCATTGACTTTTCGTTTTGGTGGCTATCTGGACTTGCTGTCTCTTGGTTCACTGTGGTGCGTATTTGTCTCTAGGGTCGATAAATCTTGATATTCACCTCAGTGGAAGTCAATATGTGCGTAATCGCTTTGTAGATTCTGCTTGTCCATCAGCGGGATAGCAGTTGCAATGCAGAGTAGCTCATTTCCATTGCATCTTTTAACAGGCCACATGTAATGCAGTCAGGGGTCGTATGGCAGAGTAAGAGTCTCATGAAACTATTCTGCTGATGAAATCTCGGTGACATTTTCAAATAGTTCTTCAGTTTTGGACATTCCAGGACTCATCATGATTACAGATGTCTGCAGAGTGCGGTCTCTACAAGACCAGTAGATCTACGTTTTGTATCCCTCTAATGAGCTGAACTGAGACCCCAGGTCCAAGTGCACCCAAGTCTAGGGGGTTGAAAATCCAGGCCTGATATCAAACTTCTCCAAAGTTTGGGGCATGAGGATTAGAAATCCACATTTGGTGCATTGGAGAGGGAGGATAAAGCTGCCAGCTCAGACTGGGTCTCAGGGCTGGGGTTCTGATCTAAGGTTCTGGTTCAGGTCCAGGTCCAGCATCATTCAGTAGCTTTCAAAATGTCGTCTTGTGGGGCCTACATCAAGTGTTCCCGGTTGGGTTGAGGCAGAATGCACTCGCTGGGAAATGAATGGCCGGCGTGGTGACTCTCCTTTAATCTGTTCAGCTGCAGGATGCCTTGAAATGTCAACACTGCAAAAAGCAGTTCAAGTCCAAAGCTGGGCTCAACTATCACACCATGGCCAAGCATGTCAACAAGGTAAGGGCTCCCGGAGCACGCACTGATCTCCAGGTTTCATTCTCTCTCTCTCTCTGTCCCCGGGAGATGCAGGTGAAGAAGATGAATGAAGAAACAATTCTTCTTCTTTTTTTTAAATGGTGAATTTGGTGCTTATGCAACCAAAGGGCTGGAAGCACTGGCTTTCCACCATCCCCCACACAGCTCCCAACGTGTACCTCAATCCAGATCTGCAACATGCCCTGATTTCCCTGTACTGAGCACTGTCAGTCCTTAACACATATACAGCACGGACACCCACTGGACTCCGCACGTCGTAGCGTGACCAGAAAAGACTAAAATTGCAAAATTGTGGAGCCAAATTTTCAAAGTGCCTAAACTCTGCCTCCAAAATTGGGCTTGCAAAACCATGGGAAATGGGTAGTTACTTACAGGAATCACATAATTGGGCATTTAACCTCCCACAGGGCATGGACATGCAAATGTGGGGTTTGCACAAGAACTTATCTGTGCACACAAAAGCTGGCAGGCACAAACTTTTTGAGGCCGCTCTTAAAAATCTGGTCCTATATGTTTCTGGGAGACCAGGGCAAGGCATAACTGTATTTTCTGTATGTCCTGAATTTACCAATTCCATATTGCCTTTTTGTTGTGAATCCGTCTCCTGTGGTCTATTGTAAAAGCAGATTTTTTCACTTATGAGTTGCATATGGATTTTCAAATTAGCTGTTTGCATGCAAACACATGCTAACTGTATGGGCAAATTAAGCAAGCAGTTTCAAGGGCATTGAAACTATGGAAAATCCAGCCCATGATTTTTAACCCGAGACTCTCCTCTAAGAGTTCAGAGAGAGTAATTCCTTGTGAGGGCGAAGTTTGAGACAGCACTCAGGGCACAGAGGACACAAGTGAATGGCTGACTCTGTCGCTTCTGTTACTTCCTTGTTTCCAGCCTGGTCCTGTGGAAACTGCTGGAGTTGGTGAACAGGAAGAGCGGGAAAGGCTGAGGAAAGTGCTAAAGCAGATGGGGAAACTGAAATGTCCCAACGAGGTATAAGAACAATTCCTACTTATCGTTCTGCAAAAGGATGAAAGGAATAAAGAGCCCAGATACAGAGGCAGCCAGAGACGTCTCTGTGTCTGTGGGCGTTATAAAATGAATTTGCCGCAGCTCAGTTCTCCCCGGGCGTGTGTGCAATCTGTCAGTTCCTGGCAGGAATGATCACGGAAACAGGGAGGTTGAGGAATATTCACAGAAGGGGAATTCCCAACTGGTAAACTCAAGTATCTGCCCCGAATCTCCTCCAATCAGGGAACAGAAACATAACACATGTGGGCCAGCATGTCCAATCGTATCTAACCCATCCAGTGGGAATGTTGAATACTCGCAACCAATGAACTGCTCACAAGCAAGCTCTGGGGCAAGAATTATTCACTGAAGTTCTTCAGTGAATAGCTGCAATTACATGTACAGTGAACCCTGGGAACAGGCACGTTGGGAACAGGTAAAGGGGCAAAATAATTGGCTGTGAAGGGTTTGCCAGGTTGGTCCCACATGCAGCAGTTCTCTCCGCCCCAAGAGGTACACTTTTCACCCTATCTGTCCTACGTGTTTCTGAGAATCCTCGCACCCGGGTGCTGAAGTGCTGCATGGGGCACAAGTCAAGCCCAGACGGGTCTCCTCCCTCTACTTCTCCATGTCTGAGGCTAAATGTAATTTTTTGAGGATGTTTTGGAATGAAGGTGTCCACTGGGCAGGCGCCTTTCCATTGACTTGTGCGTGCTCTAAACAAGCGGAGAGCTCGGGTTGCTCTGAACGCAAGTCTCAGAATTGTGCCTTTGACGGGTTTGGTGGATGATACAAAGTCGTAGGGGAGGTGGAGCGCGCCAGCTGGCAGAGCTGAAATCTTAGGGAAGTAAACTAGGACAGCTTCCCCAGAAAGTGAGGAACGTCTGCTCCATTCCCAGGGCAACAAGCAGAATGGGTTTGGGGCACAACATCCTTGCGCAAAATGAAGGACGTGATAAGACACCTCCCAGACTAGTTAGAGAGAGGTTGCAGGGATGGTGCAGCTGCCCTGTGGTTTGCAGCTCCCACAGGAGTTAAATGGGGACGTCCAGGGGCCATGCCGTGGAGGTGCAGAACAGCATGGTAGATGGTACTGATGTGTTCCTCCTTGAAATATTGGAGTGATGGAGCTATGATCCTTTCAACCTGTTTGCATGCATGTACAGTGAATGCACCATCTAACCCTCTCTTGTTCCCATCTCCATAGGGGTGCACAGCCAACTTTTCCAGTCTGATGGGGTACCAGTACCACCAGAAACGGTGTGGGAAGCAGCCCTCTGAAGTGGAGAAGCCCATATTCACCTGCCCACATTGCAGGAAGAAGTATAAATCCAAGGCAGGACACGACTACCACATGCGGTCGGAGCACACTTCTTCGGTGAGATTCGAGATCAAGGCTGATTGTTAAAGCTTGTGTCTCTGTTCACGTAAGCAGCAAACCCCCAAAGCCCACATTATGTTCATAGGGCAGCAGGAAACTCTCATTACAATGGGGCCAAACTGTCCCTGACTTCTTTAAACACTATCTTGGAGTCTTGAGACAGATGAGAAAAGTTCTGGAGTGGAACAACAAGGGTCAAATGAAGCTTCAGTTCTCTGCTGTTGTGTACCCACATCTCACTGCCCATTTAAATGTTCAGCCGGGCATGTAATTTAAACGTGAAACTATCCTATGATAGGGCATGAACCCACCCCATCGCAAACCCGAAGAGAGTCCCCACTGGAGGCTATTCTTGTGAGTGGCTGCTGCTCAGTGTGAGTAAGGCTGGTAGAACTGACTTCTGAGGGTCCATCTATACTGGAGCTGGAGGTGTAACTTCCATCTTAGCTCGACATATACGTGCTATCGGTGAGCAAGCTAGTGTGCAAAAAGTAGCAGTGTAGCGCCGGCACAGGCTAGCTAGGGCTCCGGGCGAGATGGTACTCAGCCCATCCCACCTCTGCACCAGTGTGTCTACATGGCCAGTTTTAGTGCACTGGCTTGATGAGAGCCACGTGAGCTAGAAATTACACCTCCAGCTCCAGTAGGCGTACACTTAGTCAGTGTTTCATACATTTTGTTGAACTCTACTGATGGGACAGTTGCTCACTGCTGTAACTTGCTCAGACTGAGACATTACCATACGTGGGAACACAGCTAGGGTTAAAATACCATCTCACTAAAGAAGTTAGACTTCCAGCTCTGTTAAGAAGGAAGCTTCACTCCGGTTGGAGGGCCAGATTTGCAGCCTCCAGCCTCTGATTTTCCATGTTTGCCGAGAAGGCCTGGGAAAGTGCCCTTAGCGTTTTGCAAGCCCAAAACTTACCTGTGTGTGACAGTTTCTTTGCAACATGCAGTGCAGTCAGCAGGGTGTGCAAAAGGTGGCGTACAAATACGCAGGCCCTGAAAGCTTCCAAAGGCAAGAGCTGAACTTCCCTGCACCAGTCATAAGAAGACTTTCCTTTTGTCATAGGTCTTTCCTCTCCCAGCTGCTAGCCATTCTCTTTCCTAATCCTTTCCATATTTCAGCCTCCCGAAGAGCCAGAGGTGAAGCCAGAGGCCAGCCCAGTAGAAGATTTTGAAAGGACTCCTAGTGGTAGAATCCGGCGCACATCAGCCCAAGTAGCGGTCTTCCACCTGCAGGAGATAGCTGAGGACGAACTGGCCAAGGACTGGACCAAACGAAGGATGAAGGACGACCTGGTACCTGAAACTAAGCGAGTAAGAACTCCTGATTTTCCCTGCCATTATGCTAGGTGTGAGTGGAGACACTGGGGTGCCACACACCTCTACATGCCAGGGAACCGGTCTGACAGCTGGGGTGGATCATTTATCCCGTATTTAATAAAATAATAGTGCTGCTGTGTGGGCATCTGGAAAAACATTCTGTTGTGTTTCGGATATTTTAATTTAAATTTTTTTGCTGAAATTAAAACTGGATTTTTTTTTTGCCAGCTCCATTTCTGACCATTGCTTGAATTAGCTGGCAAGAGAGGCATTCAGCTCGCTGTCAATCACTGCTCAGATGTGGGCTTTCACCTTCTGTAAGGAGCTTGCTAACAATCGCTTGTCTCTGCCACCCAGCTGAGTTTCCCTTCTCGCCTTGTATTTCTTTGCTTTGCCTCGTGGTGATGGTGATGATGATGATGATTTGTGTTGCCATAGCACCTCGGAGTCCCAGTCATGGACCGAGACCTCAGTGTGCTAGGAGCTGTACAAGCAAATACTAAGAACAGGAGGAACTTCCCCTAGAAATAATGTTCCTTTTTATTTCAGATGTTTTCATTTGTTCAGATTTTATTAATATTTTCCCTTGTCTGATTATAACCAGGAACACGAGCCACTGCCCTCGGTTAAGAAACAAAACTAATTTTTCAACGAGCCTCAAAGGGGAAAGGGCATTTATTGGTACATTTAAAGGTATAGTTAGAACCTCCTCCTGTGAAACACTGAATATCCCCAACTCCCTTAGACGTCAGTGGAAGGTGATGGCGCTTAGTGCCACATAGATGGTGCTCTGCCACTAGCATGATCAGACCCCTGTTCCACAAGAAATGGGTTTGAATCTGGATTGAGGCTTTCCCAGAGTTTGGGGATCAGGAGCCTTGAGGGGGTTCATCATTGAGTCCGGGGGCCAGCTGTGGAATTCAGATCTGGATTTGAATTCTAAAGCTATTCCATTGGGCCCCTCTCCACCATATCTCCTGCCAGAGTCCTGATCCCTCTTTGGTGGTTTTTTGTTTTGTATTTTGGGGTTGGGGAGTGTGTTTTACTTTATATGCAGGGCCCTGGGCCTTTTACCAGGCTGCAGCTCTGTGAAACCCTTTTCCGATTGCTCTGAATTTCAGTCCCTGAGTGCTATGATTTCTAAAAGAAAGGTCATTCCCAGGAATGCGTGAACGCTGAGTCCTCCCCATAAAGAGGCGGAACATCTTCCCCCATGTTCTTAGCCAAAACACTGATGTCAGCCTCTTGTGGAAAAGTCACTTCTAGTTAATACTTTGTCTAAAAAATTTGATTAAAGGGCCTTAATCCAGATTCTGGGCTCCAGAGAAGGGTCCTTGATCTCAAAAGGTCTGACTGCAAGCTGCCAGGGGGTTGTCATGGGCGAATCGCTCCTTGACTTTTAGGTAGGGTCGATATCACAAAGATGAATTTTTTCTCAGAAAGCCTTGAGTGTGTTGCAAACAGGGCCTCGTTGCCTTGACAACTCATCTTTTCAAAAAGTAAATTCATTATACGCCCTATTCACTGGCAAAATAAACAGCCATAAAAGAGGCAGGAGGATCTTCGCTGGGCTGCCGATAGGAGTTCTGCTGACTTTAAAATACACTGCTAGGCTCTGCATTGCTTTTTTTTTCTTTCTTTCCAGAATTGCCCTTTTCCCCACCAAACTGGCTTGCTTCACTCAGCCCTGGTCTAAACTTGTCAGCCAGGAGGCTGAAGAAATCCCTCCTCTAACTGACATAGCTGTGCTGCCAAAAGCCCTAGGGTAGGCACAGTCATACCAGCAAAAAAAAAGTCCTTTTGCTCGTGTAGCTTATTCTGTTTGGGGAAGTGGTCTGAGCTGTACTGGGGGTAAACTGCATCTCCACTGGGGAAGGGCTGCAGTGCAGCTACACCAGTAAATCCTCCCTAGTGTAGACAAGGCTGCCATTTTCAAGGGTTATAAGGGAATTAGGTGCTCCCCAATTTTGGGGTGCCTAAGGCCTTATGCCCTTTTGTAAAGGCCAGAGCCAGATACTTGCCATCTACTTTAGAAAGAGCCCCCCTGAGTCCCTGGCCCCTCGGAATTCCCAATCTGTTAGCCACCACTTCCACAGCATTTGGAGGGAAAATGCTCATGAAAAAGGCAACGTCTCCCATCTCTCCCCCTTTCAGGGCACCTTTGATAGTCCTGAGAACAAAGTTTAAATCCTGGGAGTAGTTTGGTACGTCACAATTGCAGAATAACTCACTGCAACCTTTTTATCCCTTAGAGCAGGGGTCGGCGACCTTTCAGAAGTGGTCTGCCAAGTCTTCATTGAGTCACTCTCCTTTAAGGTTTCACGTGCCAGTCATACATTTTAATGTTTTTAGAAGGTCTCTTTCTATAAGTCTATAATATATAATGAAACTATTGTTGTATGTAAAGTAAATAAGGTTTTTAAAATGTTTAAGAAGCTTCATTTAAAATTAAATTAAAATGCAGAGATCCCCCGGACCGGTGGCCGGGACCCGGGCAGTGTGAGTGCCAGTGAAAATCAGCTCGCGTGCCGCCTTTGGCCTGCGTGCCATAGGCTGCCTACCCCTGCCCTAGAGGAACAATTCAGTTCTGTCAATTCCCCCAGCTGACAATTTGTTCGCTTCGAGCCCCAGTGGAAAGTTTCTTAAATGGATGTAGCCCCCCCTGTACATTCATAACCCAGGTCTGCTGCTTGCTCCGTGTGTGTTACATTCCCTTCTGTTGGTGGCCCCCCCCAGAAGATAACAAACTTCTACAACAACCAGCTGATTGGAGTTCTCCTGTAGCTTAAGTAGTAGCGGGCTGCTATAGAGCTGAGAACCTCAATTCAGATCCTGCAGATGGGGGTTGTTATAATGACTCTGAGACCATTTAGCACGCTCCTCGTAACCCAGGCTCTATGGCACTAGAGAAAAACAATTCCTCCAAAATGAATGCACTTCAGCAACATGTTCCTCTCTGCACTAAGCAAACCCACGTTTCTAAATATCGACTAGAGCCTGGTTGTCTTGCCCATCATCTTTATATGACTCTGGTTAAACGGAAATGGGTGACGTGTTCCACACTAGGTGGCTGCTGGATACGTCACGCTTTGAAGGGCACGTTCTGGGAAAGGCCCAGGAAGACACTGTGCAGATTTCTCCTTGAACCTCCTCTGGCATTACTGGGACGTAGTGAATCTAACATATCCAGGACGGGGCATCACTCAGATCTCAGACTTTGTTCGCGCCCGCTCCAGGCTCTGGAGTGATGTGTGCCCGTACCTCAATGCTTTGAAGGAAAGAAATGGTGCAGTGCTGTCTCTCCGGAGCTCAAGGAACAAACTTCGAAGAGGCCAGGTGACCGAAGATCTGTTTCATGGTTTGGTGCCCTCCCTCTGTGGACCAGTCTCATTTGGAGAAGCAGTTCTCTGTGCAGCAAGCTGTCCTAGATTTAATGTGCCTTATCTCAGGCAGGGACTCTGCTGTCCTTGCCCTGTTCTTCTCCAGTCTCTGTTGTGGTCTTTTGGGAGATAAACTGTGATTTGCTTTTGTGGTTTTGCTAGATGCGCCTGCAAAGTAATGGCTGAGTGCTATGGCCTGTTCTGGTGAGCGTTCTCTGGCTGCATCAATGTCTTGATTAATTAGTTACTATAAAGATTGTGGCTTTCAGGCGGGGGGTGGGTGGCCTACCAAGGGGTGCCCATTTTGGTTGGACATATTCCTGGAGGTTTCATCCCATGACATAATCGTTAATTAAAGCGTAATCTTTAATTCCTGGAGACTTCCAGCCAATCCTGGAGGGTTGGCAACCCTAGGCCTAGCTTTCAGTGAATAAGCCCTGGAACTGAAGGCTCAAATCCGAGCTGAGATCACATGTGCAATGAATTGGTTGGTCTTGCCTTAGCCTCTTGTGAGCATCTATCCACACCACTGTCCCATTGGCAATCTCTTTGGAGGACTGAGGGGTGATGTTTTCACACTGATCGAGGCTGAAATGCGCTAGCAAAGCTGCTAGCCTAAAGGAGGAAACACACCTCAGTGCATCCACCGATAGGCAGCCACCGAGTTCCAGTTCTGGCCTTTGGCTGAACGAAGAACTATGACAAGTTTAGACCTGGGCTCAGGCTGTGAAATCCACACTGGGATCTAGATTTCCAACACCTCCAAAATCAGGCCGGGTTAGATATGGACATTTGTCTTGGCCTATTATAAAGCAAGGGAGCAAAATTCAAATCTGGGTTTGGATTTTCCAACAAACCCCAGGTGGGGGCAGGAATGAGGTTAAGATGCAAGATGCTGGTTCCAGCCCATCTCAAAAAACAGGGTTCTGTGCTTTGCACAAAAGCTAATTAATTAAGGATCTAGGGGCTGAGACTCCCAAACTCATTACACTTGTAACCCAACTAGCTTTGAAGCTACATCTCCAAAGGCGAATTGCCTAGTAGCTGTATCTCCCCTTCCTCCCAGAGTTTTTGCTCTACAGAGACAGCATGTGATCAGAGAACAGTGTCTTGTGCTAAGAACCTCTCTGACTCATAAAGCCTGCTTGATTTGCAGTTTGCTGGCTTGGGCAGCAAGTGTGGTTTTGATTTGTTGTGGTGTATTTTAGGGAAGGAGAGCTGTCTAGAGGGAGAGGATTGAAATATGAAAGCTAATTAAATACAACTGTCAGTCAAAAAGCCTTCCCACCCCCCTGCATCCCCCACCCCCAGCTAGTCTCCTGAAATGATGATTGGGCCCGAGCCAAATACAGTTGTAGCTGTTTAACGATTTGGCCATGAAGATTTTTATTTACAGGCCATTTGAGAAAATAAATGGAAAAAATAAAATATTCCGTGCCTGAGGCTCCCTCTTAATAGAGACATAAAGATGATGCTGACGTCTCGGGAACCGCAGTGCTCTGGGGAAACATGAGCTGTGCAAGTTATTGTGACACTGATTTCTCTCTGGAGCTGGGAAGCTGGAGTGACTAGAGATGTTGGAATCTCCGCGCCCCTGGTGAGGCTGCGGGGTCGGGCAGCTGCTGGCTCCGTAGCCAGTTGCTATTAGTGTTCATTTGTGTTATCTATTGATTTTTTTAAAAAAGTTTTAATTAAAGGGCTTTGCTGCCCAGCTGTAGGTGTCAGGGGCAGTGGACAATGCTTTGTGTGCTCCTCCCCGCTCAGGTATGCCATCCCCACACAGCTCCAAGCAAGGATTCCCGTCAGGAATCTGTTGGCTCCATCTAGCCTCCAGTTATGGCACCCCATTTCTCCTGGACAGAGTTGAGCGCATGAAGGTTGTTCAATGGTCTGTTCTGAGATGTGGCTCTTTCATTTTTTGGTGACATTTGATTGGCAACGAAAGGCCTGTGTTTGAGGACAGACCTCTGGGTGATTAAAGTCATCTGAACTTGGTGAGACACTGGCATCCCCTTTCTCAGCAAGTGCCATGTTTCAGAGCAGATTGCCAGAAGGGAAGCATGTCGCCCCATCCCAGGTAGAAGAAAGCAAGAAGGCAAAATCAGCATGTTCAGAAAAGTCACCGATGAGAAAGACTTGGGAGTTGACAATCTACATTTCTATTGGAAAACGTGATCTTGAATTCCTTTGGGGAACACTCTCCAAACAAGTCCTGTTCTTTTGCAAGCGCAGTTAATTTATGCATTCTCACTTGTGAGCACAGATGGTAGAATTCACACATACAAAATCCATCAATCTACATTTTCAGAAAACTGTCTGCAGTTCCACACACAAAAATGCATGCACAAATGCAACAGCAGTAGCTGCATCTGCAGCTAGCCAGTTAGACTATGTAAATGACCATTTATGCATGCAATTACCACAACACAGCCTGCAAAGCAAGCATGTAGTTGCACGTACATTTTCCTGAAAACTTAAGCCAACAGATGCACATGCAAGAGTACAGCACAGAAATTGTCCATGGACATGATTGTGTGTGCAGTGCTGCGCATGCAGAAATGGAGTCCACTGTGAGGCTCATTTGAAGGTCTGGTCCCTTAGACTAAGCCCCAAAGTTACTAACAAAGCTGTAATTAAAATGAGAATAAGAGGCCACTTGGAATGAGGGAACTTGGAATGAGAGGCCAAGCCAAAAAAGAGAGCAGAGGGAGACACAGAGTCTTTCATTGTTTAATGGAATAGTCCTGTTAATCCGTGGATGGAAGCCATATAGGCTGTGGAAAGTTAGACATCACCCCCTCTGCCAGCAATAGAGTGTTGTTTGTTAATTGGTTAGGGGCATCTTTAGCACAAAATAGTGGAAATGTTGGGCCCAGTACTGCCCCCACTGAAGTCAATGGGAGCTCAGACTCCAGGACAGCTACGTTTCTGTCTTTGGAAAACAGCTGCTTCAAATAGTACTCGCTGGCACCAGTTATAGTGTAGACAGTTCTCCCACGCTACTCTGTCATATACCTTAACCAGCCTCGCTTTCATTCCCAGTCCTGGCCACTCCAGAGCAGAGACTGGCTGTCACACTGGGTTGCATTCAGTATGTTCCGTGGCGAGGATGACGTAGCTATGAAGAACTTCGCTGAAACCTCCAAACTCATTGTTCAGCCCTGATTCACCTCTTGGGGCGGGGGGGGGGAACCCATTCAAAGGCCCAGAAGGCTGGTGCGTGGAGCTCTGCTAATAATGTTCTATTGTTTGGCAGCTAAATTACACCCGGCCGGGGCTTCCGAAGTTAAATCCGAGCCTCTTGGAAACCTGGAAAAATGAAGTGAAGGAGAAAGGACACGTCAACTGCCCCAATAACGTAAGGAGGTTCTCTGTACACAGGGTGTGTGGGTGTGATTTTTCAAAGGCTGGAATGTTCAGTAGAAGGAGGGAATTCTCAGTGGGAAAACCCCTGAGCTGAACACTGAGATGCTTGCTCAGGTTTTTATTCAGTCCGTACTTAGGTAACACTCCCAAGGAAGTTAATGGAGCATGGCCTGAGTAAAGACTTCAGAATTTGGCCCATTCATATGACTATTTGAAGCATGTCCAATCACTGTGCACTCCTGGGGTTCTCATTATAATACTGATGGCCATAATTACCAGCAAGAGGGTAGAGAGTGGAACGGGGAATCCGAGGCTCATTGTTCTAAGGAGAGAGCTCTGCTTGTTGAGCGAAAACAGCGGCGCAGAGGGACCTTCCTGAGGACTGCCGGCTCTGGTTTATGGGAGCTGCTTTTTTGAAGTCATGGGGAGTTTTGCCTAAATAAAGACTTGCAGGTTTTGATCCAGGGAGTCTCTCTTTGTATAGGACCCACATTTCCCTAGACTGTCCCTTATTAAAGCAAGTCAGGGTCTGATTTTTACTCTATTAGATAGATGTGACTATAGTAACTGATTGTGCAACTCAAGTAACTGAGTGTGCAAAGAGCAAAGATTAGCTGTTTGCATGCAAAAATACCCAGTTGTGCATGCACGGCCGCAGTAATTTCCCCTGTGGGTTAGGTGCGTGCATTTTGGGTGTGCACTTCTGCATCTAACCGCTTCTGAAACTCAGGTTTTGCCTGTCTTTCCTCTGGATGTGAACTGCACCCTCTCACTGGGCCATTGATTTATAATCCGAAACGAAGCCTTGCTAATGGGAATTTTAAAGCCAGGATGTTAGCAGGGTGAGACACGTTAGCTAATTAATGTCATATACATGCACTTTGAAAAGACGCTGCTCAGAAACTGGTTATGCTACTGCCTGGGTAATTAGCCTCTCTGCCTGGATCTTCTGCCGAGGCTGTAAGAACTCCAGGAGCTCAGCAGGGCCTCCTAACCGCTAGAAAAGGTACATTTTTCACAGAGACATTTAGGGATAAATTTTTCAGCCCTGGTACAGAGGAATGTACCCACATGACTCCCATTAGCACTAATAGGAAACGTGTGGCTCGAGCCCTGTGCATCACACAGAAAATTAACCTCATGCTGATTATCCAGGGCTGGCAATCAAAGACAGTCTCCTGGGTACGGTGGGCTGCAGTCCATGAAACATAGAAAGACAGGAAGCAAGTTGCTAGACCTCTCTGCCTCTTTGTTTCTTTCTGCAGAGCTGTGAAGCCATCTACTCCAGCGTTTCTGGCCTGAAAGCCCACCTGACTAACTGCAACAAGGTAAGTTTGTCTGAAAATGGGTCTAGGCTTTCTGCCATTCTGCCTCCATCACTGTTCAGGGTGGGCGGTCTTCTCTCTCATTCTCCTCCCACTCATTAGAGGGAAATGGGCCAGATGCCACAGATAGAAAGTATTTCAGAGGGTTTTTTAAAAACTGTTTATTGCATTGGGTCCTTGGGAAAGGTTGATGTCACTGGGAACCGGAACCCTCTGCTCAGCTCCCACGCAGGCCGTGCAAATGGAAACTTTCCAAGGCTGCCCCACGCACTTGCTTTAACACAGCCCTCAAGCCACCTCTAGGGGTGAGGAGAGGCGTGCCTGCCTCATGCTGACTGAAATTAGGGGCCTTGGTTGCCAGGTAGAGCCGGCTGGGTGAAAGTCATCCTGTGCAGTGGTCCAGCTGGAGGCCAGGCACTCCCTGAACCCCAGACGGGCCCACGGACCTTGAACAGGATCAGTGCAGGGGGAATACAAGTTCCTGTATTGTCACCTGCCATCTGTGAGCTGGATACTATGTCATCGTCATCATGGCACGTCCCAAAGGGGCGTGGCCTCCTTGGAGATTGAGCGCCACCCAGCTCAATCTCTGGCAAGGGACTTAAGGCGGTCGGGTTGTATATTCAGTTTGTGTCCATCACTGGCAATCTTGTTATGCCCTCAAAACTTTGGACGCCTGTGTAATCACTGGCCACGTAGCAGCATCCCTTGGTGCGCGCGCCTTGGAATGGGTTGGTTTTCCATGTTAATAATACGCCCATACCAGGCGAGCTGCCAAACCAAGCCAGTGCTGATGGAGGCAGTTGCTGGGTTCACCTTTCTGATCTTGTCCTGCCACTTGATATGAAGCAGCTGACAAAGTGGGCGAGAACTGAAAACATCAATCTGGTGTTCTTAAGCTTCCCTCCGCACCCACGTTTCACTTCGCTGCACCTGAGCTGGTGTCACTGTGTTCTGTAGAGCGGCGGCTGGGTGGCAAACGGGATGTCACGACGCCCCCACAGAGGCTGCCGAAGGACCTGAAACCCGGCAGCAGCTGGTGCTGGAAGCACATCCGCATCTTCTGAGCATCTTCCAGCACCGCCTTCGAGGCTGCTCAAGTATTTGACAGCTGCCACCAGCTCGATACACCGTCCGCACAGGTTAATACTGAGCGGGTTGCAGTCTGGAGCTGGACGCTGCTTGATGGGAGTGGCCTGGCACTTCTCTGGCTTAATCACCAGACCAGCGTGTGTTGCTTCTTGCCCAATTAAACCGGCTCTCAGCTGCAGCGATTCACCAAACTGAGCCAATGTCGTTGGCGTATTGAAGATCTCAAAGCAGAACAGGGTTCAGTTCAGTGACAGCTGCCGTCACAAGCTTATCCATCAGACAGTGGTGATGCCAGACTGCCGTGGTGACAGAACACAGCCCTGCCACACACTTATGGAGATGGGAAACCCTGCTGTGTATCTGCCGTGTATCGAGCCTAATACAGCGTACGCGCAGTGCTGTCCGCCATGCCCCCTTATTCAGGCAGGCATGGACCCCACCCTCATGGTCAGCAGGGAGTAGAGAGACACGCCTTAACATGCTGTCTAGCTTGTCAAGCACGGGGCTTAGGTGCCTCTGGCATCCTTGCTTAGGCTCCTCCTTAGACAGAGTGATTCTCATCCTAACCGTCTAGCTGGGTTCTGATGCTTAACACACAGTACAGTAAATACAAAATAACCCCTCGTTCAGTGCCAAAGAGGAAGGTGCTAAGGGAATTAGACACCTAACTCCACTCATCCACTTCGGAAATCCCAGCCTATAGAAATACCGTGTGTCACATAAAGAGTCCAACCAAGGGCAGGGAAATGGCCACATAGTCACATTATCTATCTAGGTAAGTACATGACCTCCGCTGGAGTGGAGCGTGAGGGCTGTTCCACCCGATAGATACAGCAGTAGTGCTTCCAGTTTAAATTAACTCCGGGAACGTTGGCCCACCGCAAGAGAGGGCGACTCACTGCAGACCCATTGAATTGGAACCAAGAAAGAACTTGTCAAACGTTTATCTCCTGAAATCCTTCCAGCTCTAAATCACATTGAATGTAGTAGATTCCAGAAGGCAACTCTTCAGTTCCTATGGGCCAAATTCATACCTGCTGCTAGGGTGACCAGACGTCCCGATTTTATAGGGACAGTCCCGATTTTGGGGTCTTATATGGGCTCCTATTACCCCCTGTCCCAGTTTTTCACATTTGCTGTCTGGTCACCCTACCTGCTGATTATTGAAAATGTTCACAGCCCTCTCCCCACTACCTTTAACTAGAACACTAATGAGAGAATTTAGAAAATCATATGCAGAAATCCTGCACAAAAGGCAGAGTTTTCACAAAATAGAGGAGATTGTACCTGTTGTTTGGATGGATTGCAAAATCACCCTACTTGCCAGAACAAGAGGCCCCTTCACAGCAAAGCCAAGAGACTCCAGACCATGCAGGCCTGCATTTGCAAAAAATATGCAGGCAGCTGCACCCTTAATTGTAGATGGAATTACCATGGCGGTGCACAGGGAACAGATGCACAAATGATCCCTTACATCCCTAACTGGTCACTTGAGTGCACAGCTGTGGTAACTGCACTCACAAATCAGCCGAACAACCGCCCATGTATTTTCTAAATGCACAAATTCATGTACCTTATTCTGCAACATGTAGACCAGGGATCGGCAACCTTTGGCAGGCGGCTCGCCAGGATAAGCACCCTGGCGGGCCGGGCTGGTTTGTTTACCTGCCGCACCCACAGGTTCGGCCGATCGTGACTCCCACTGGCCACGGTTCACTGCTCCAGAACAATGGGGGCTGCAGGAAGCGGCTGCCAGCACATCCCTCGGCCCACACCGCTTCTGCAGCCCCCATTGGCCTGGAGCGGCGAACCACAGCCAGTGGGAGCCGCAATCGGCCGAACCTGTGGACGCGGCAGGTAAACAAACCCTGGTGAGCCATGTGCCAAAGGTTGCCGATCCCTGATGTAATCTGTGCTAGCAGCAATCTACAGGGCTTGCCTCTAGCATCCAGAGTACAGATCAAATCATGTCGTCCTGACTCAGGAGCGACCCCTGCTCTCCAGCTTGTGCAAGGAAGGACATAGACTCAGTGCAGTCCCGTGGCATGGGGAGAGCATGGGGAATTCCCGTGCAAGCAGCCTGCAGGTGTCCTCTACCACTGTGTGGAGATGTAGTTTGGGAGTCCAATGTGGGACAGGCAGGGTAGGGGACATGTGGCTCCCGCACACAGACTAGTGGCCATAGGACAGCTTTGGAGGTTAGTTGGAGGATACAATGGAGGAACCTTGTTGGAGGATACTATGCCCCATGGCTGCTGTAGAACTCATAACACACAAGTCAACACTAGTGTGAGGAACAGGGCCTCAGCTCTTACTCTAGCATTGACTTCAGAGGGAGTTTTGCTGGAAAAAAGATGGCAGGATTTAAACTTACAATAATCCTCTCTACTAATCAGTGGGGTGGGTAGCGGGGGTGTCTGGCAGACACCGTCCGGTAATTCTTAGGAAACCTAAGGAGCTGGACTGAATTATATTTTTCATGAAATCCCAGTGGAGTGTTTAGAATATATTTATCGATCATTAAGAAGGGTCAAACTGACGCAGAATCATTGCACTGGGGTCAGTATGGATCAATGATCTATGATTTTGCATGATGATTTCTGGATTATGTGTGAAGTGGGAGTCTGGGCTGGCCCGGCCTGCCTGTATGCAGACACAGCTAGGAAATGAAAGACCTGTCTGCCATAAAATTTACAACATGAACCCAATTATGAAGAAATTCCCACAGAGCCCATTCATCGCCCAGAGGGCCTAATATGTAATTCCCTGGTCAATAAAGAACACATTATCCCCTCTGTGCCAGTGGACCGAGGCAGAGTCGAAAAATCATTCATTTTCACAAGGACTCTAATAATGAAAATCCAGCAATTTAATGGCCTGTTCAAGAGTATAAAGGCAAAATTAGGAAACACCCGTTGATCATAAATTAGAAGTTTCACTCCCAGTAGGTGTTCTTAACGATCACTGAATTTGCTGACAGTAAAGAAATTGTGTAGCTAGCGATATTAAATGGAAAAAAAAAAGTCTGTTAATGTAATATTACAGTCGAGATTTTAAATGCACAAACACCAGGAAATTCCCATTTTCACTGCCACAGAAACCATCATTCATTCCTCTTGGGGTGCATATGTGGTGTTTTATATTATTGTAGGAGGGGTTACTTTTATGTGTTGATACACAGGTACAATTACAGTTTCCATGGGAACGGCAGCTTTGAATTTCCTGGCTTTCAGGCAATTAAAATCCACACCATTGTGGAGGAAAACATGCCTCTCTGTTTGTGTGTGGAAGCTCCTCATACTCCTTTGCTTCCCCAGGGAATAAGTCTTGCACATCATGTTCCCTGATGTTTTTCCTGGGTGTTCTAGGGAGTAGGCCCAGGTTTTCAGGTACATGTGTGCATCTGTGCACCTGCTTTGCACATGTTGTGTGGGTAATTGCATGCACAGGTGTCTAATTGAGCATGATAATGTTTGCAGCTTTACCATGGTTGCAGTAATTGCCCACACAAGTCAGATATGCGAATGTGCATGCATCTGCACACATGCCCAAAATTTGTCCTCCATTTGTATCAAAGGAAGCTTCTCTTCCTTTTGGATCCTTCTGAGGAGAAGGAGCCCCCTCACTGTAACAGATGAGGGACCAGATTACATGGTAAATTCCTGGCCTACAGCTTCAGGGGCACTGGCGTGTCCACATAACCATGGAGGCAGTATTTTAGGAATACATCTACTCATTTACCTTGAAGACAAAGTCTTTGAGCTCTGGATGTGGAGGGGGCATTTGTGGCCTTCAAGTGGCCCTGGACCCATCATCATGGGCCCAAGCAACAGGCCATTTTCTGCAGACAATGCCTAGAGATTCCCAAGGGGCTTCTGGGTAGTGAGGAGAGAGGGAGGCTGTATTCTCTCCTGCAGCGCACGTTTGAACCGACTTTGGAATACAGGAGGATGTTCTCTGCCTTTCAGGGAGACCACTCTGTTGGGAAGTACCGGTGCCTCCTCTGCCAGAAGGAGTTTAGCTCAGAAAGTGGAGTCAAGTACCATATCCTCAAGACTCACTCAGAGGTAAGGAAGTGGGCAGGGTGCAATGGGGCTCCGGGGCATGGTTGAGGCTGTTTCCTGCTAAGGTTCATCTGTGTCCACTAGAAGCTCCCATTGGAGCTAGCAGTGTTTAGGCCAGAAGTGGGCCACATCCAGCCCGCGGGACCGTCCTGCCCAGCCCCTGAGCTCCCGGCTGGGGAGGCCAGCCCCCGTCCCCTCCCCCGCAGCCTCACCTCACCGCACCACCAGCGCTCTGGCCCACCGCTCCTGCTGGGCTGCATGGGCGGCGGGGCTGGCTATGGCAGGGCTGCGAGCTTCAGCTGCTCTGAGCAACGTGGTAAGGGGGCGGGGGGTTGGATAAGGGGCAGGGGGTTCCCGGGGGCAGTCAGGGCACAGGGAGCAGGGGGCGGTTGGATGGGGTGGAGGTTCTGGGGGTGGTCAGGGGACAGGGAGCAGGGGGCGGTTGGATGGGGTGGAGGTTCTGAGGGGGGCAGTCAGGGGACAGGGAGCAGGGGGCGGTTGGATGGGGTGGAGGTTCGGGGGGGCAGTCAGTGCACAGGGAGCAGGGGGCGGTGGGAAGGGGTGGAGGTACTGGGGGTGGTCAGGGGACAGGGAGCAGGGGGCGGTTGGATGGGGTGGAGGTTCTGAGGGGGGCAGTCAGGGGACAGGGAGCAGGGGGCGGTTGGATGGGGTGGAGGTTCGGGGGGGCAGTCAGGGCACAGGGAGCAGGGGGCGGTTGGATGGGGTGGAGGTTCGGGGGGGCAGTCAGGGCACAGGGAGCAGGGGGCGGTTGGATGGGGTGGAGGTTCTGGGGGGGCAGTCAGGGCACAGGGAGCAGGGGGCGGTTGGATGGGGTGGAGGTTCTGGGGGGGCAGTCAGGGAGCAGGGGGCGGTTGGATGGGGTGGAGGTTCTGGGGGGGCAGTCAGGGAGCAGGGGCGGTTGGATGGGGTGGATGTTCTGGGGGGGCAGTCAGGGGACAGGGAGCAAAGGGGGATTAGATGGGGGTGGGGTCCCAGGGGGCGGTTAGGGGCGAGGGTCCCAGGAGGGGGTGGTCAGGGGACAGGGAGCAGGGGGCGGTTGGATGGGGTGGAGGTTCTGAGGGGGGCAGTCAGGGGACAGGGAGCAGGGGGCGGTTGGAGGGGGTGGAGGTTAGGGGGGGCAGTCAGGGCACAGGGAGCAAAGGGGGCGGTTGGATGGGGTGGAGGTTCTGGGGGGGCAGTCAGGGAGCAGGGCGCGGGTGGAGGGGGTGGAGGTTCTGGGGGGGCAGTCAGGGGACGGGGAGCAAAGGGGGATTAGATGGGGGTGGGGTCCCAGGGGGCGGTTAGGGGCGAGGGTCCCAGGAGGGGGTGGTCAGGGGGCAGGGAGCAGGGGGCGGTTGGATGGGGTGGAGGTTCTGAGGGGGGCAGTCAGGGGACAGGGAGCAGGGGGCGGTTGGATGGGGTGGAGGTTTGGGGGGGCAGTCAGGGGACAGGGAGCAGGGGGCGGTTGGATGGGGTGGAGGTTCGGGGGGGGCAGTCAGGGCACAGGGAGCAGGGGGCGGTTGGATGGGGTGGAGGTTCTGGGGGGGCAGTCAGGGGACAGGGAGCAGGGGGCGGTTGGATGGGGTGGAGGTTCTGGGGGGGCAGTCAGGGCACAGGGAGCAGGGGGCGGTTGGATGGGGTGGAGGTTCTTGGGGGGGCCGACAGGGCACAGGGACCAGGGGGCGGTTGGATGGGGTGGAGGTTCTGGGGGGCAGTCAGGGCACAGGGAGCAGGGGGCGGTTGGATGGGGTGGAGGTTCGGGGGGGGGCAGTCAGGGCACAGGGAGCAGGGGGCGGTTGGATGGGGTGGAGGTTGGGGGGGGCAGTCAGGGCACAGGGAGCCAAGGGGGAGGTTGGATGGGGTGGATTTTCGGGGGGGGGCAGTCAGGGCACAGGGAGCAGGGGGCGGTTGGATGGGGTGGAGGTTCTGGGGGGCAGTCAGGGAGCTGGGGGCGGTTGGATGGGGGAGGTTCTGGGGGGGCAGTCAGGGCACAGGGAGCAAAGGGGGCGGTTGGATGGGGTGGAGGTTCTGGGGGGCAGTCAGGGAGCAGGGGGCGGTTGGATGGGGTGGAGGTTCTGGGTGGGGCAGTCAGGGCACAGGGAGCAGGGGGCGGTTGGATGGGGTGGAGGTTCTGGGGGGGCAGTCGGGACAGGGAACGGGGAGGTTGGATGGGGTGGAGGTTCTGGAGGGGGGGCAGGGTCCCGGGAGGCGGTTAGGGGCGAGGGTCCCAGGAGGGGGTGACAAGGAGCAGGGGGGGTTGGATGGGTTGGGGGTTCTGAGGGGGGCAGTCAGGGGTGGGAAGTGGGAGGGGGCGGATGGGGGGGGCAGGCTGTTTGGGGAGGCCCAGCCTTCCCTACCCGGCCCTCCATACAGTTTCACACTCCGATTTTTTTTTGCCCACCCCTGGTTTAGGCAGAGGCGGGGGGGGGGAGCTTACACCTCTTTGCTTTTCTGGCCCTCCCTCCTTGTCCCACCTGTTGGACCTTCATCTGAGGCCCCCGAGCACCCAGTCTAGTCTGTGGCGCGTCCGGAGGCACGGCGCTCCGAGGGCCTTACTTCGCACACTTTGTGTTCAGGGTGGGCAGTGGCAAACTCATTCATCAGCCCAGTTTCCAACCAGCCCCCAGGCTGAAAAGCTTGACTCTGATTTGAAGGTAGTTGGGTTCTCGTTCTGCTTATGGGAGACTCAGAGAAAGGGAAGAGAGAGAACTGAAACCATAGGGGGGAAAGTGGAGCGGAGCCTGGGAGGTGAGGGAAAATAGAGAGAAACTGGGAGGAGGGTGAAGGGGGAGAAGAGGAGAGAGAAAATTGAAAGTGAAGGGAGATGCAATCCGCACCTGAATAGCCCAGACAGAGTGCGCTGTTCCTTCTGTCCTTAATACACAGCACAGATTTGTTTCCCCTTTAGACAGAAAAATGGTGTAAACTATAGGAGGAAAAGGTTTGCAGCTCAGGGCCCCGTTATGAGAGGCAGTGTGGTCTAGTGGGTAGGCACCAGGCTGGGAGTCAGGAGCAACCAAAACTAATTTGTGGCATTTGCAAAACTTAAGCTTCCCCAAAGATTCCCCCCTTTCCTGCTTCCCCTCCCCCCGCTTCCATCATTACACGTCAGTGCCTCTGTGGACAGATGCTAAGAGACGCATTCAGGCTGTGGCAGGAGATGTGCTGCATCATTGTACAGGACCCATTGGCAAGTTGAAACTGGGGGAACAGGGGCAGGAGGATGGAATAAGGGGGATTTCAGAGGTCAGAGAGGGAAATCTAAGGGGATGTGTACAGAGTACAGGAGTTTTCACTGGTGAGAGTGAGGGAAAATAGGGGGTTTTATAACAAGGAAGGTGGGGAGGTGTAAATGGGGTGGCTGGGACAGTGCTCCCTGGCCTGGGAGGGTGACTAACCCCCAGTCCGGTTCTTTTTCCCTTTGGACACAGAACTGGTTCCGAACCTCTTCAGAGGCTGCCCAGAAGAAAAAGAACAGGGACCAGATTTCCTCCAGCCAGGAGGAGAAAAAGACAAGCACAAGTGGGAAGAAAAGGGGGAGGAAACCCAAGGAAAGGCCCCCGGAAACGTCTCTGAAAGGCAAGGAGAGCTCGGCAGCAAAGACTAATCATAAGAAAGCCCCGGAGCCCTGGGAAGGATCCAACTGCAGCCCCGAAGGGAGAGAGAGAGGCACCAAGCTGCCCACCCACAGGAAAGGGGGAGCCAGTAAGATGCCTGAGAAATAAGGGGTTCAGAGACTCTCCGAGCATTAGTTTACAGCCCAGGGTAATGGGGTGGGGCCCCTCACGGGTTTCTCTCCCCCGCCACCTGCTCATCCATTTGTTTGTTGTTGTTTTTTTAAAAAAAAACACAACAAAAAACCACTTTAAAATCATGGACCTTGTTTCACACTGGAAAAAAAGCAAAGACTGCGATTCTCCATCCGTCACCCCCGTGCACACGCCCGTACCCCTCGACTCCCCTCCACACGCACGCGTGTGCACTTGTGTGTACACACGGGCTGCCCAGCTCTTCCGCTGACATGTCACGTAACGCAGCCAAACCCCTGCAAAGCGGGGACTCCCCCGCTGACCGCGTCCTTCAAATTCTGTGTGCTGAACTGGTGATGCTTGAGCAAGAGGAAAGTGCAATAGAGGCAGGGCGTAAAGGCTTTTTATTTGGGATTGCTTGTTGGATTGCAGTGCCAGCACAGGAACCTGACTGGTTTCTTTTTGGGTGGGGCAGGGAAGGGAGGAAAATGATCTTTTAGACACCATCTGTACCACACCCACAAACGGTGTGATAGCCTGTGGCTTGTTAGCTGTGATGACCTAGGGGCGGGATTGAAGAGGTTTCTCCAGTGACTAGGCTTTGCCTACCTGTTGCAGTGGCTGGTGAGGCTTAGAAGATGCCAGTCCCGAAGCCAGATGCAGAACATGGTTATAGCCAGGATCCAAAGCATAGCGCCCTTAGGAAAGATTTTGGGTTTGTAAGGCATGCTGGTGCCCCGTGGCACCCACCCGGAAGAGCCACAGTTAGTCCACTTTGTTTCTCTGAATGATGCTCGTGCTGGATTCCCAACGGGGAGCTGTAGCTCGGAAGCCCGCCTGTCGATTTCAAAAGATGTCGTGGGTCCGAGCATTTAACCCATGGTCTGTTGGTTTCATGGCCTGGCCAGTGTGTTGGGCGTGGTTTCTTCTCCACCATCAGAGTAGGGAGGCGTGGTGACCGAATGTGGCGGTGCGTTCGCTGTAGCACAAGGAGTGTGTCTGTTTGGGCTGTTGTCATTCACAAGCAGCAAAGAATGCTCAGCGAGGCAAGAAACATGCCTGTGGGGCATGAGAAACAGATCGTGACTGTCAGAGGTGCAGCGCGCTTGTGACTCCAACGAAAGTCCACTGCCGCAGCAGGTTCTCAGCACCTCTGGAAATCAGGCTCAATGAAACTAGTCCCAAGGAAGAGTTTTTTATGCGGGGAGGGAGGGCATTTGTTTTATTTTTTTAACTGAAGGCTGGGCAGTTGCAAAATTATCTGAGCTCCATTGCCAGATTGAAGAGGAGAAAAACCCTCTGGATTTTGAGAGAACTTTTCCAGACTTTTTAAAAAAATGTACATCAATATAAAATACTGTATCAAATTGATACTGAGCTATTGGTACAAATAGCCTGTTAGCAACAGAGCTGGGTGACTGCTGCAGAAAATATGCATGGACATTTCTTTGAATTCCCCCTTTCTGTGCTCGCTTTCTGCTGGCAGGAATGTTCACTACAAGAGCAAACACTGTGGAGGATTGGCAGAAAGAGACTTTCAAATTCGTGATCATGAGCCTTCACCCCAGACAGCTGATTCTAAGAGTGAGGCTCATTCAATCAGGGGTCAGAAAGGTCACGTGGTTTGTATCTGTCCAATCAAATCAGCTCCACTTTTGAATATTGAAGACTCGCAAAGACCCAAGAGGGTGAAGAACTTCCGATAACAAATCCATTTGAGAACACTGAAAGATGATCACAGACAGAGAAAGAGGCAAAAGTCATCCACGTGCTCTATGAATTAATCACCCAGTTCTCTTCGCTAGGCCAATGAGATCTCTCCAGCCTGAATTTGATGCACTGCATTGGCACCAAGTGACAATCACAGGTCATGCTTTATAGTCACACCGCCGTGGCTTGATGGATGCACTCCTCTCTTGACTTGTTCTTAGCTCCCTCCCTTTGGGAGGAACATGCCACGGCCCAGGGGAGCAGCCTCTGATCCCCTGAAACTCATACTGACCTCAGTTCATCTTCCCAATTTGTCATTACTGGGAGTCCCTTTTAAACAACCACACTTGTTTTGCGTTAGTATTTCTCTGAGCGGAAATTCTCAGAACACCTCGCTCTGGGCTGGAGGAGAAACTTCCCCAGACCAAAGTCCATTGGCTTCTAGACAAAAACCAGGCTACCTCGCTCCTTGATAAATACATGGGGCTCACTGCAGTTCATATCACAAGGAGGCTTACCAGAGCATTTTTGTAACACGTTTTTCACTTGCCAGTGGAACAAAACCCAAGGAGCTTTTCCCTCATTTGTTCCAAACTGGGGGTTTTGGAAGGTTACGTTCAGGGGGAAGAAATTCTGCTTATTTAGTCAATTAAAACCTTGACCTTCACTTTGCTTCACTGCATTTCACAGCCTGTCCTCCATCCTCTCGATTCTTAGTAGCTTTTCATGCTCTGAAGAGCCATTCAGTAATAATTAACGTCCTTCTCCAGTGACACATTATTACTGCCTCAGAGATAGAGCTGTCTACTCCTGATGTCAGGTCAACTCCTCTGGGGAATCCTTGCTTAAGTGCCCACCATATATCCTGACAGCTGAATTAAAACGTGTGCATTTCCCCTGGTAGCACTGCTAAGGAAGTGTGGCTAAAGCCTCCGCTACTTGCCCCGGAAAACTGTGGCCTACAGTTTGCTCGGGATAAAATCCCTCCCTTGCATTTGGCCATTGTTTACAGAACACTGCTGGGCCGCATTTTAAAGCAGTTAGTGAACAAATTTAATTAGCCGGCACATCTGGTCCTGTCTGCCTTTTGGGCGTCATCGGTTCTGTTGTTTATCTTGCTGTCAGTAGCGCAAAGTACAGACCTTATCCCCCAGGGGAAGAGGATGCGTCTTAGTAGCCAGAAGGCCGGCGACTTCCTAGCCTTTGCTACAGGATAAACTGGAGCTAACTTTCCTCGCAATTTTTCAGTGCATTGCAAAGAAAGTAGGAAAAAGACGACCAGTTGAAATTTTGCAGTCGTTTTGGTGATATTCTAGCCAGACAGAGCTCAACAGTAGGGCTGCCTGTTTCAAATGGAGTCATCAAAGCGGTAATTACCAGAAAGCCATTGCATTGAGGGTTATTTTTCCCAGGGTGGCGAAACGCTGTTAAGCTGTATCCCGCTGATGCTCCATCCTGCCATTGTTCCGTGCTAATATTGCCACTTGCTAAAAGGTCCTAGAGCAGCAGTAGCATTCTGCCGTTCCCTCGCGGGAATGGAACACAGCGTGAGAAGGGATGTGAGAAGTAATGGGGCCTCGAATTTTCAAAAAAAGCACATCCAGTTATGCTCCTAAATCTGTATGTAGGCTCCTAAATAAAGTGACCTGATTTCTCAGCCGTGCTGAGCACCCAGCTCCCATTGACGTCAGTGAACGCTGCTGGATGCTCAGCACTTTTGAGAAATTGGGTCACTTTATCTCAGAGCCTAAATCTGGACTTTAGAAGCTTGATTTCAGGCGCCTGCTTTTCATAATCTCAGTGAGAACTGTTTGAATAGTTACAGATTAAACACCAGCTGGAAGATGTTTAAATGTTCAGATAAGGATCCTGACACAGCAGAAAGCATGGCTGAAAGGAATAGAGGAAAGGCTGGGGAAAGAGGTGAGGAGAATGCCTACCGCATTGTGGCATGTACAGTACAAATAGCGAGATTACACTTAAACACAATTGGTATTGTGTAGGCCCATGCCTTGAAAAACGTGGGTCCCAAAGCACGCTTGCTGCACCTTCAAATTCTGCAGGTCTGATTGTGCACATTGGCTGTCACACAGCACGACCGTGTGGCTTGTGCACGCTTCAGTGCACATGCTTCTGCTGGGGCACCCACAGCTACCTCCTTTAAAGGTACCCAAAATCTTCCCCTCACCCCAAGTAAATGGGCCAGGCGCCGGGGACTCTGCAAGGAGGAGTCCTCTTCTCATGGCACCAGAGCAACTACTCAAGGCTAATGGCTCCTGGCTCCAAATCCACAGTGTCCTGCTCTCCAAGGAGACCTCAGCGATCTGGGCTGTGCAGCATGTGTGGGGTTCCAGCGGCTGGGCTTCCCTTTGCCCCCGGAAGAGGAGGCAGGACTGGCTCCTTAGCACTGGAAACACCTTGACCTTTATTTTCAGTGACCGTCACAGGTTTTTCATTAATAGAATTGCAGGAGGGCACTTCGGTTTTGTGACCTCCCAGATTTACAAACGAAAGCAGCTTTTGTCAGATACTCTCAACACGAGGGGACATGCCAGTGCCATTTCGGGGGTCTCGCCCAGCTCTACGCAGTTCAAAATGGGATCTTCTGGATAGCCGCTGACTGGGAGCTCCTCTCATATGGTCCAGTACATTCTCTCCTGAGGCCTTTCTCGAGTGTGGAATGGGTTGTGATCAGACAGGGGGCATTGCAGTTGTTTATCTTTATTACATGGGCGGGTCTGAAATGGGCCTGAGCCACAGAATCTGCATCTGAAGCCAGGTCTCCAAGACTCCTGTATCTGGGAGTACTTGGATCTGGGGGTTCCATTTGGTCTGTTAGAGAGAGAGTTAGAGAGGGGAATTTAGAGCTGGGTTCCCATTGGGAACTTTCCAAAAGTTTAGGGGCTGTTTGGGTCCAAGTTTTGGCTTCTGGCCCATTTCTGATTGCACAGCATCTGCTGACATACATCCACCCCAGCTGTGTGAGCGTCACCCAGTTAAAGCCTGAAAACGTATCTCAGCACTATTCTCAGTGACAGCTGATGCGGGGGTTCTCCTTAAGCTCAAATGGTAGAGCAGCTGCTGCTGCTGCTGCTGCTTTTAGATGTCGTTGTGTTCCTCGGTTCAAGTCCCAAAAGGGATGGATTCCACTCAGTGGCAACCAGTTTGTGGTTCAGTCCTGCTGGTGGCACATTGTCTGATGCTGGTTGGTGTGTGAACAGCAGTGGGCCAGGTTCATGCTGCTGGGGGACAGCTGTGTGCTTGTGTGGTCTTGATGGTCTTGTCCTCTGTGGCTGGGGGCTTGAAAAGTGACACGAGTCTGTGTTGATAGTGGAGCTTCTCCCTTAACTGAAGTGGTTGAGCTGCTTCCCTGGGCTCTGTGCTTCTCCAGTTCAGCTCCCCATGGACCACCAGTTGACTCACCTAGGGGTTAGCACAGGGGCCGGGATTTGAGAGTTCAAACATGCACAGAGATGGCCTGACTCATACAGGAGTTGACAGCATCTCAGGAAGGGCAGAGCAGGGGAACATCCGGAGGCAGAACGGACCTGTTGGAGGTGATGTTTATCAGTACTACACAGCTCTCTCTACCCCATGCAGCTGGCCAGTTCGGGGTGGAGTCCTGGCCGGCCCTCTGGGGCACCCTGAGGGGTAAAAGGTGAGAACAATCCTTCTTCAAGTGCTTGCTCGTGTCGATTCCATGCTAGGTGTTTGCACACCCAGGTGAGCAATTGTCAGCATTTTTTGCCTTAGCGGTATCCGTAGGGCCAGCCTCTGGAGTGCCGTGCTCATGCGCTGGTGTATGAGGTGCTGCTGGCCCTACGCTCTCTCCGTTCCCTCTTGCTGCCGGGGCGGTGGGTCAGAGTGCCGCCTTCCTGCCTCGCAAGTGGACAGTGGGTTTTCCTAGTACCTACTTGGTCTATAGTTTTTACAGTAGTTTCATACCAACCAGGACATATACTTACCAGTCTCCTTCCCGAAACCTGATAAGTCAGATGAGGAGTGAGATTATACTCGCTGGACGTCAGGAGGGCGCTGGCTTTCTCCATAGAACAGACTAAGCCATTATGTAAATTGACACGGCTTTTCGTTGTGGTGGCAGACAGGATGAAAGGCTGTCCTGTGTCCATTCCAAGAATCTCATCTTGGATCACCACCTGCATCAGGTTTTGCTGTGAACAGGCGAAAGTGCCACCGTCAGTGATTGTACCTGCCCGTTCAACCAGGGTGCAAGCCTCGTCAGCAGCCTTCCTGGCCCAGGTGCTGATTCAAGATATCTGCAGGGCTGCTACCTAGTCGTCCATCCACACGTTCACGTCCCATTACGCACTGACCCAGCAAGCCCGGGACGATGCTGGCTTCGGCAGAGCAGTATTGCAAGCCACACGACTGTGAACTCCGAGCCTCCATGGATACGGCTTGTGAGTCACCTAGAATAGAATCGACATGAGCAAGCACTCGAAGAAGAAGAAACGGTTACCTGTCTTTTGTAACTGGTATTCTTCAAGATGTCCATTCCAATACCTGCCCTCCTGCCCCTCTGTCGGAGTTGCTGGCAAGAAGGAACTGAGAGGTCATAGGGCCGGCAGTGCCTCATATACTGGCACATGAGCGCGGCCCTCCAGAGGGCGCCACGGATACCGCTATGGCAACAAATTCCAACAACAGTGCACATGAGCGCACGCACCCCGAGAATGGAATGGACACGAGCAACACATCTCAAAGAACAACAGTCACGAAAGGTAGGTACCGTTTTTATGTCCCTCCCCTGAGCTCAAGGCCTGCAGTTCTGTGTGCAACTCCTGCAGACCACACAGCTGAGGGCGAGAAAAGCTCCCCACCCCCATCCTCCTGCTGCACACCTGTGTGCGAGCCAGGCAATAACAGACCTGAATACAGCGCATTCAGGATCCCGGTTGGGAGGGCGTCTTTCCTATTCACCTTTTCCACAAATCTGCCGCACCAGCGGCCTGCTTTTCAGGGGTGCTGATCGCATGGCAGTTACCGGGACCTGCAGCTGCCCAGCCCCTCTGAGAAGCAGCCTGTTGATCGGTACTAGAAAAACCATCAGTTACGCAGCACAGCAGAGTGCATGGGTCAGTTTGTACCCACACACCGGGGTGGGGACTTAGTCATTAAATAGTATTTGTTTTACAGTAGCCGCCAGATGCCTCCGTCTGGATCAGGAGCCCAGTCAGGATCAGGGCCCCTCTGCACAGCCCAGCCCCATTGCACTTGTGTGCAAAGCACATAGGCCCCCGCCCTGAAGCACTTACATTAGAGCTGCGCAAAGAGGGTTTCCTCTGAAGCCCAAATCCATGGTGCACGCATGAGCATTGCCTTCCTCATGAGCCTGACAGGCTGGATGCAAGCAAGTGGGACGTGTGCAAAAGGGCACTCCCAAAGATTGGGGTCTGAAGGACTCTGTGGGGTTCTGTGGTGTGAACCCAGTTCCGAGCACTCAGCAATGTTAAACGTCCCGCCAATGTTGATGATACTGGTATGTGTGTTAGTTCATATCTAGGACCAGCTAGAGGGGAATTCTGGGGTTACCCCGTGTATGGAAGAATAGCAAGACAGCCTCTAGTTCATTTCATTCCTGGTCACAGCTGCGTAGATACAGTTGGTGGCCTTTGACCTCCATCATCTCTATCCAAAAATCTCATGGGTTACATTCGGGCTGCCTGATCCAACCACCTGAGGCACCATCTGCCCACCCTTTTAAAAAAATCTTATTAATCTGCCTTCCCAAGAAGAATGCAGCTTAGGAATCATTTCCCAGGCCTCACTCCAACTTGCAGAATGCCTAAGCAGCTGCAGCTCTATTCTTCTCAGCAGTGCAACTAGTGTTGAGTCTTGCCTTAAAAATAGCTTTTCATTGCCCTTCATCCTTTCTGTTTTCACAGCACAAACAGCTGCAGAGCAAAGGAAACAGCCTGGGACAAAGCCTAGGAAAATGCACATCAGTAAAATGAATGTGAGCGCAAGATTCAGTGCAGAGTTTCAAATGTGTTAGGTGTGTGCTCCTGCATGTCTAATTTGCATGCACTGTTACCGCAGTTGTGTGCACACACTGGGTATCTGCACGTGCAAATTCACCTGATTGGCTACTTGTGCACACAGTTTCCATGATTGCACATGCAGCAGCAGTCATTGTGCGTGCAAGTTAGGCACTCATTTGCACACTGGGACACGTAACCTCCAGAGTCATCAATACACTGGGGAGAAGAATATCAGAAATTTCTGGAGCAGAAAAAGACCAACTGGCCCAGCCTGTTAACATTTCTCGTACTGTCCCGGTCTCAAGCCTTTCCATTCCTTTTCTCTCTCCGGAAGCAAAGCTTGGCATCTCTTGAGCTCATCTCTGCTATCACAGTTTGCTCTATGTGTTTGTTCGTCACACCCATGCCTGATAGTCCTGCCAGGGTTCCACGTATACTCCTAGTTTCCCACTTTCTAGATTCTTGGTAATGAACTGAAGCCCAATGGCCAAGAATTCCCAGGACTGCCCTTTCCCGGACGCAATGATAGCCAAGCGCTAGGCCTCTGATCTGACTGATTGTTTAACAGTCAGTGACATATTTTTCATAGTAGCTCGTTCCCTTCTTTCACTTTCCATTTCTATTCGGTGCTGACTCTCTCTCTCTCCCCCCCCAGTTTTCAGCTCTCGAGCTCTGGCCGAGGAGGGCTGGAGAGAATTTCCTCCAGAGCCCGCCAGTGTCATTCAGTCCATGGGAGCTTTCTGTAGAGCAACATGAGGCTTATGTTCCCTGCCCTCCTCAGTTCTCAGGGACCTAAGTGCGGTGCCAGTGCCTGGCCACCGTGCTTGTACTGCCCAACCATTGAAATATCCATCTGTCCATCTTAGGCATTTTGAATGCCTTAGTATCTGGGTACCAGTGTCACTGGTGGCTGGAGACCAAGGGCCATGTGCTGGCCCCTGCTACAGCCCTTTTGCACTGCTCTGACCTGGCAAAGGGGCCATAAAACTGCCCTAACTGGGCAGCTTCGGATTGCCCCGATATGAGGGAATCTCTGGGTGGTAGAGATCCAGTATAGTCCTCCTAGCAGATCCCCTGCCTCAGTTCCTACGCTGAGCAAAGCTTGGCCAGACCCAAGGATTGGGGCCCAGACATTGCAAATGCAATTAGCTCCTTGCTGCTAGCCAAAAGCCATGAAATATATTCCTAAGTCATTTTATATTTGCTATTGGTAGCTTCAGTGACTGTTAGAAAACATCTGGCCCTTCTTCATGCATGCAGGGCTGTGTGAGTATTACACACTGGATTCTGTATCTCATCAGGGCCTGATCTGTTCCTGCTCGGCAAGCACTAAGCCAATCGACTGCAATGGGAGTTTTTCCTAATTAAAGACACGCCAGGCTGGACTCTCCAGTGGGAGCTCAGGTCAGTGTGGGGGTGGTAGTTCAGAAACAAACAGAAGAAAGATGTTCTCCGTAACACTGCAGTCAAATCCATTAAATACAGAGGTAGAGATCCTCAGCTGCTGGAAATCGGTGTAGTTCCATTGCTGTGAACAGCTGCACTGATCTACGCCGGGAAGTTCGCAGTAGCACCTATTCTATGTACAGTTAGATACCAGGGTTACTACAAGATCCCTCATATGAGGAATGTGCATGTAATGGTGTTCACTGTGTGCAGAGTGGGTTTGTTTGGGTGTTGCTCATTTCAGATTGTTCTGTGTGTGTGTTTCTGTTTTACGGCACTTTGATACACATATGGAGCCGGTAATCTGTGCATTTGCCTAGCCAAACTGTGTCCACAAACGGCTGCTGGTGAGTGCAGTTACTTGTGCATGTGTATGAACTCGTGTGTTCTCAGTGGTAGATTTTGTGTGCACGCACCAGTGCACACGTGACCTAAGCCACGTTGTTTGGAACGTTTCCCTCCAAGTCCACATTGGCTCCCTGTGGGAGTAAAACATTTTGGCCCTGATGCGCATTACCACCAAGGCCCCTTTACCCCATGCTGGCAGTGTAAAAGGTGGCCTTTAGTGCAAAGGACATCAGGCCCTCTGACATCAGCAACCCCCTGTGATCCGAAGTGCTGTGTGCAGCTCCAGGTTGGTAGCAGTGCCAGCAGGGCCTTGGCCACTTCTCCAGATACAGCAGCTTTGCAGCACATCTGTGTAATACCAGGAAGCTTTTGAAGTTGACATTTGAGCCCAGATTCTGCCCTCTGAGAGATGCAGGCAACTCCTACTCACTGACTCTTGCCATACAAACCTTTGTGACGTGCCTTTCGACTGGTTTTGCTCCTTTGCTGCTGCAGTTGAAACCGGTGCAAAAGCTGTTTTTAAAATATTACCTTTACCTCCCGACTTGGTAGTGATCAAAGGCTGAAACACATATCGCAGAGCTCGGGGAGAGGAGGGTTGCGTCCTTTCTATTGATCAGTCATTTCTATATTTCATGTGCAGTTTCCATGCAGAAGACACGGCGGCAGGGTGTCATTGTGACCTTTATCTTCATGAGCAAAGGGAGTGACAGCTTGTACCTGTTCTGTAGCTATGATTAGTTCATGGAAAGAGTTATAGAAAGAGAGGTCGGGAGCAGGAACTGGAAATAGCCCTAACAAAGGTCCAGATCCTCAGCTGATGTCAATGCCTGGAGCTCCATTGAAGTCAATGCCAATATATGCTGGCTGAAGATCTGAACCACCGTTCTGTTTGGAGTTCTTTGGGGGTCCTCTCTCCTCTCCCCTCCTTCCCACTCCCAGGGCCTTCATTAAAGAGCTCCCATCTCTGCTCTGATACCCACAAACTGTATTGGGGGTGCATTTTCCCAGTTAGATGCTGCCGCCCTTTGTGTCTTTCACATCTGGTGGGAGTTGGCCTCAGAAACGTGCCATAGATCAGTGAGCCCAGGAACAGCCAGAAAACAGGAAAAATCGGTTATAAAATTGAGGGCCAGAACCTCAGCTGGTGTACATGGACCTACCTCCATTACCTTCAAAGGAGCTGCACTGATTTACCCCAGCTGAGATCTAGCCCTGTATCACTGCCAGTTTCAACACCTGCATTACAGGGAAGGGAGTGGAGACACTGTAAGGCTAATTATAAAACTTGGCCAGGAGAGGAGGATAGTCTCATTCTGAGAGGCAGTGTGGCCAAGTGGATAGTGCACTGAACTGGGACTTGGGAGAGCTGGAGTTCTAGTTACTGGCTTTGCTGCCGGGTGGCACTTGGGCCAGTTATGGCCCTGCTCTGTGCCTCAGTTTCCCCATCTGTAAAAGGGGGCTGATGGTACTGACTCCTTTTGTAAAGTGCTTTGCGGTCTACAGATGAAAAGAGCTAGTTATAATAGGAGTTCTGACTGTAGCTTTTAGCACTGCTGTTTTTTCAGAGCTTCACTGACTGCAATAGATGATGTGAATTTTGATATTTACCATCCTGGTGTGTGTGTCTTTGCTATCTGTGAAATTTCCAATTGCTAGTTGTGATTAGTGGTACCATATTTTATACCCTTATTCTACTCTTTATTGTCATAAATACTGGACTCTCTGGTGGTGAGGTTTTCCATCAGGGTTAGAGTTTTGGATTTAAATCTCGTTGAGCCTTTAATTGAGCAGAAAGGTTTTAAAGTTGGTTCTGAGAGGGTTGGTTTATTGTTCTTGCTGGGGGGTTTTCCCCGGGGCTGAAGTCTGCGTTGGTCCCTCCACCATCTTGGTTTCATTCTCAGCGAGGAAGTGTTTTATTGTTGGAAGAAGTTCAGAAAGTAGATGGAAGAACATACTGTAAACATTGAGCAAGTATATAAATCTGGATCCCATCCTGCTTCTGTTGAAGCCGATGGGAGCACTGCCATTGGCTTTCCTGGGAAGAGGAAAATCATGTCCAGGTTCCACTCATTAAAAGTCAATTCTCAGGAAAAAGGAAACATATGGGGGCTTGTTCTGCAGCGAGGGGAGCCCCATTGATTTCAAAGGGAGGGTCATTCATGGAGTGACTCAGGGTTAGCAGTGACACTGGACTATATTATTCCTCTTGCAGCCAATCATGGTTGTCCATGTATCAATAGAAACAGTGTCATCACTTGCACTCATCAGGGTTTTAACTGCTTTTCTGCTTGGTTCTGCTAGATCATCAGCTGGACCTAGCTTCCAGGATTGCTGTATCTGTCCTGGATGTACAGGGCAACGCTGGCATATGTACTGCCGTCACGGATGTTAGATCACGTCCTCAGCCAGCATGGAAGCTGGGGGGAAAAAACACTTCTTAGAAACTTTGGTTTCAATGGGAGCTAGGTGCCTAAATATCTTTGAAGATCTGAGCCATCAGGCCTCCCCCCATTATCTGCCCTCTGTAATCATCCCTATTTATAACAGCACAGTGAGGGTGGCATGGTATTTTAGAGTGGGAACAGCTAGGGCTCTTTGAGACGTCCCATCGGATTCAAGTACTAAAATCCTAATACCTTAATCTCTACGCTGTGGAGACATACATGAGTAGGGCCCTAGCAAATTCACGGCCATGAAAAACACATCACAGACCATGAAAGCTGCTCTCCCCCATTCAAATCTGGCTACTGTAGGGGAGAGCAGATTTCACGGAGCTGAGTGGCTGGAGAGTGGCAGCTGCTGACCGGGAGCCCAGCTGTGAAGGCAGCGCTGCCATCAGCAGCAGCGCAGAAGTGAGGGTGGCATTGCATGGTATTGACACCCTTACTTCTGCGCTGCTGCTGGAGGCAGCGCTGCCTTCAGAGCTGGGCTCCCAGTCAGCAGCCGCCGCTCTCCACCCAAGTCTGTTTCAAGGCCCTCCTTTCCCCTAGGCTGTGTCAGGGACCTGCCCTAAGTGCTGGTCTCTTTCAGGCTCTGAAATCCAAATGCTGTCACAGCTCCAGGCAGTGCCTTTAGCCGGGTTTGCATCTGCGTGGGTCAGGCTAAGCATTGTGGCTATTGCTCAGAATGAGACTGGGCCGAACTGGGGATGGGGACAGGGTGATGGTGGGGAACCCCTAGCCCAGGGATCGGCAACCTTTCAGCAGTGCTGTGCCGAGTCTTCATTTATTCACTCTAATTTAAGGTTTCACGTGCCAGTCATACATTTTAACGTTTTTAGAAGGTCTCTTTCTCTAAGTCTATAATATCTAACTAAACTATTGTTGTATGTAAAGTAAATAAGGTTTTTAAAATGTTTAAGGAGCTTCATTTAAAATTAAATTAAAATACAGAGTCCCCCGGACCGGTGGCCAGGACCCGGGCAGTGTGAGTGCCGCTGAAAATCAGCTCGCGTGCCGCATTCGGCACCCGTGCCATAGGTTGCCTACCCCTGCTCTAGCCAGAATGCGAGGAAGGGGTAGGGACGGGTCATTCTGTGTTGTTTATTTTGCAGAGCCGTCCCTCCCACCCCCCAAGCAATCGTCACCAGGGAGCTGGCCAAATAACCCAGGTGGTGCTGATGTCCATGACACGTGCTTCCCTCCACATTCTCTCTAGTCTTGATGATAAGATGCTGAAAGGCTTTTTGAGCTGATTGCTTTCAGTCACTCCTGGACCTGAGGATGTGCAATGGCGCCCCCTCCTGGGAAGGCCAGTTCTATAGCCAGCCTCGAGAGCAATCATGAATTCTCCTTAAACAGCAGCGGGGCCACCTGACAATTCCTCCCCCCAACACAGGCTAAGCCAATACATGCCCCTTCCCCCCTCCCACCCAGGAAGCGTTTCTGATCATGGTGGGGAATAGTACCTTTACGGACAGCCTGCAAACCTGTTCTTTCTTGCTAGGTCATTTCTACTTTGGGCTTCTCAGATGAGAAACCCCAACCTTGGATACTCAAAAATGGGCTTAGGTGAGTGAGAAATGCTAATGGATGTAAAAAGCTAGATACAAACCCAAAATGTAAGGCTCATAGCCAGACTTCCCCAAAGCTGGGTTGTGTTTGGATCCAGGGGTTTGGTTTGGGGAGCTCTCTCTGTTGGGCTTCTTGCTATCTCAAGCAGCAGAAAAATGGTAGCAAGGCAGAGTAAATGGCATCTTTACTCAATATGGTCAAAAACCAGCAGAACTCGGTTAAGGATTCAAACCGGTATGCAGACCTCTCTGAACCCAGCAGCCAGTTACACCTTCCAGCCTGGAGCAATTACAGCAGCGGAATGGGAAGCAGAGAGAGAGAGGGAGTTCTTTTCTTAGCACATCATGGAAAAGAATAAAGTTCAGTATCTGAGACCCGAGAGGCATCGAGTCAAGTTCACTTCTTCCCTGGACATGGCAGGGAGTGGGGCAGTCATCATCTGCATTGCTTGTTATCATAGCACCTTCATTGCAGTAACTTGCATTGTCTTCAGCTGTGACACTTCTTTTAAAGTCATGAAATTCACTGTTTTTCTGGGATAGTCAGAAAAGCCACCCAGACCCGGCTCCTTTCGAGCCCTTTTAATTCTTTGCTGGAATTGCACAACTCTCAGGAGTTTAAAGGAAAATGGGTAATTTATTTGCAGTGCAAAGGAGGCAGATACCGGTCAGTTTCATTCGTGTAAGTCCTGAATGGCTGTGAGCAGGAATTCAGCCCAAGAGTTTGATGAGCTGCAGGAGCAGATTTTAAGTGGGGGAGATGTTCAAAGACTTTTTTTAATCACCTGAAAAATAACATCTGCATAATAAATCTTTATTTAAGAAAATATTATATACCATGGCTCATGTTTTCAACAGGCACCTGAACGGATGTCTTACTACCAGATTTGCATGTGCAAATCTCCATTTGCTTGCACAATTGCAGCTAGTTAAATAGACAACTGGAGTTTGTGGAGGCCAGCTGAAAATTTGAGCCTATTTCTTTCCATCCAGCACAGCTCTCCCTATATGTAGGTATCCCTAGAAAACGATTGACAGGGTATGAAATAAGTAAGGACCGCATTTTCAGAATTTGGCCGCCACAGTATAGGTGAACTGGTGGGAGTATCCATTTGTGCTTTCAAATGAAGTAAATGCACTGCATGGATAACTAATTAGATGCACAGATACTCAGTCTGCATACATCCATAAGTGCACAGTTTTGTAGGCCACTTTTGAAATTGTGCCCCTCAATGTCAGTGCTGGATACACCGGTCCTAGTCTGGTATTGTCGTTAGCTTCCTGAGGTTGTTACTTTAGCACTTTACTCTGCTTCAGGAAGGGGATCTGCTTGGATTGAATAGCACTTCCAGGCTGGGGGATTAAGTTTAACGTAGGTGAGGATTAAAATAACACAAACTGCACCCCAAATTAAGATCAGAGCTTAGATGTACAATGAGAGTTTCAATATAAAATAATTTCAGGTTATTTCAGAGGCATGTTCTTTTGGCCAAGGTAAAAGGTAAAATACAGTATCGGTTTACTCTATAATACCTCTTCTATCCGGAAACTGCGGGCCAAATGCTGATCTCATTTACACTGGCACAAATCTGAAGTAGCTCCAGTTCCCTTTCAGTGTATGAGATTTGCTCCAGATTTAAACCGGTGCAAATCTGGCTTACCTCCCACTGTGGCAATGGGACAAATTCAGTAGAACAGGTCCTAACCCCTACTCTGGCTTCTTTGTGCTGTACTAGTGTTGCAAAGAGTCTGTAAAGCTTCCATAACATGGCAGCTGAGGATTCTCCCAACATGGGGGAAATTCCTGGCTGGCAGAGAGTTGGCTTTACCCATCTCTGTGGCTGCCCTAACTTGCCCCCTCTCATCCTCAGCTAAGGGAGGGCGTTCCAACAATGCCTGCCAGTATAGCAGTTTTTGGACAGCTCTTACAAGCTGGTGCAAGTTAGAGCAAACTTGTGGCTGCTCTAAATTGTGCTGGGAACCAAATCAGCCCCAAGAATCAGGGGAGCACAAAGGTAGTTTACAGCCCCTATACCTCCCTGCCTCCTTTGGGTTCTGCTCCAAGCACTGGACCTGAGAATGAGTTAATGGGTCTTTTCCAACTCTGATGTCTGTGATCTGTTAGCTCTGTCTTTGGGCTCCTGGCTACCCATGTACAAGAGGTGCAAAAAAGAACATCCAAAAATTGCAAAAGGAAGCAGTGGTTTTATGTTGGAATTCCGGTTTTGCCAAAGAAATCCTGCTTCCTCCACATGGGCACTGGCCAAAAGGTTCTGCTCATTCACCTTGCCTCCATTAGGGACCTTTATATCGCCAACTTCAGAGCAGATAGAAAGGAAAAGTCAGCACATAACTAGAGAGCCGGAATGATTGTCACTGGACGCTGAGCTCTTACACAAACATAACTGCCCCCCAAACTTACGTGTATAGAGGTTGTGGGAGTGGGACCTTAGATGTGAGTCCCAGCCAGGATGCTGAATGGCTACCAGGCTGAGTTCTGGTCAGACGTACACAGGAAACCAGGACGACCTCGCAAAGGGCACCACAGTGAATGGCCTCTCTGGAGCTGATCCCAAATACACTGAGGGAGAGATTTGCCGAAGCATTCTGGGGGGGTTTTGCATCCCTTTTTTTTTTAACCATTAACTTCGCAAGGAGCAAGGTTCGATGGTTGCTGGGGGCTTTTCAAAATCCAACCCTGAGGTTTCACAAGCTGTAGGCGAGATCAGTCCATTTTGTATCACCTTACGGAAATTCCGTTCAGAAACTCAACTGATCACGTTTTAATCTGATCTGTGTTTAATCCCCAATAAAACTGACACTCATCAGGTTTTGTAGGTATTAATAGGTTTTTCCTTCACAATAAGGCATGACACGCACAACACAGTTGCAAGGCTCCCTCTTGCATTTTGATTTCCTTTTCAGGCCTCCGTGCTCACATTTTGTTATGTTTTCTAACACAGAATAGCTCTGTACATGGAGAGGCAAGAAACCCAGGATCTGGGTTAGAGCAATGGCTGGCAAGCAAGGGCCCATTTCAGTAGGATTTGTGGAGACCTTACAAAAAACCGAATAGATGGGAACGCTGAAGATGAACAGGGCTGTCGCCCAAACTGAGGGAATTAAGATGATCTCGGGTGCAAGTCAAGCTCTTGACATCTTTATTCCGCTTATTCTCCAAAGGAAGCTGAGGCAGGGAAGCTGTGGCCATCTTAGAGGCGCCTCTCAAAAGCCATGCTAGAAATACCTGTCGATCGCCTCTGGTCCAGGCCACAGAATAGCATGTTGTAATAGCTACACTGTTCTGAAAACAGTTGGGAGCAGGGGTTCGGAGGGAGACTGCCCCGATGCCTTTAGACATTGCTGGAAATATCCTGGCTTGCTCGTGTTGTGGTTTGTCCATCGTAAAGGGATGCTTGGTGGAGATTTTTGGATGGGCAGGGGTGGCTGGACTTTATAGGAAACCTGCTGTTCAAAGGAAAACATTTGCCATCATTCAGGCTGCCAAGGGAATCCATGCATTGATTCCTCTGGATGGCGTGGTATCCCGCCCACGAAGCGCCAGCCCCCGTTATTAGTACTAGGTGGTGGCTAATCCAATGTTCTTTTCCTCCTCCTCCATTTCATTCCGCCCATGTACCTGTATATACGAGACATGAGTCTACAACCATTTCAGTTCGGAGCCAAGCTCGTTTCTCTCACTTTATCAGCTTCAGATCTAGTTGAGCTGGGTTAAGGGTCGATCAGTGGTTCGGAAGGTCCTGGAGCGTGCTGTGTTCGGGGTCCATACGTACCTCGGACTTTGGTTTTATTGTATATCCCGTAGGCATAGGAATTGAATTGTTTACGGCCTAATTCTTTACTCCTGACGTGTAAATCCCATTGAAGCCAATGGGAGTTCTACAGGGAGAAGGAATTCATGCCTGGGTCCACTGTTTCATCAGGCTATAGCTCTGCTGGTATTTGGGCTCGTTTCTCACGCAGTCACATAAGCTGATGACATGTCTATCTCTTACTCCCGTGCTGGTCCTACCGAGCTCTCTGTGAGCCCTTTGCCCATGGTACCTCCTAAGGGTTTGGCCTGGCTTGGGCCGCCTAAGGAAACTAATCCAGGGGCAGACCACGGCCACTACCTGCAGCTACCACCTGCCTCGTCTGTATTTTTTAATTAAGGAATTTGTCCCCTCTCCCCATCATGGATTGATTGTTGGGAGCTCCCTTGTCTCTGTGGGAAATGCTGATTCCTAATCTGTGCAGGGAGTGCAGCATGTGACGTTTGCGTCCGTGCCGTTCGTTTGCAAATGGGGTATCCTCTGGGGCTGCAGCACCTCTTATTCTAGCCTGTGCAATAACTACACCCAAAACACCTAAGCCATAGGGTCACCCCAAGGGAGACGCCGCAAAGTCTTTTGGCTCCACTATCGAAGCCAGCCCTCATTGCACGAATCTGGAGTTCGGACTCTCGTCACCGAGCCCTTGCAAACCCCCTCTTCTAAAATGGCTTGACATAAGCAGAGCAATTCAGACAGCAGCACGGGCTGGCCCGTGTGTGCTACATGGTGAATGGACCCACGCCATTCAGCTTAAGCTGACGAAGGCCTGTTGCAAGCAAAGAAAGGGATAATAAGAAGGGTCTGAAAAACCAAACTGATTGTGAATATCTAGCTAGTTTATAAATGCAGGAAGATATTGCAACGGGGCAGTCGTGCTGAGCCCCCATGTTTCAGGAGGGGCTGAAGGCATCCCTACACGCTCTTTGGGTTATTGCTTTCTGTGCATAACACCATCATGGTTTAAATGAAGGCTTCCAAATGCCCATTTAACTTAGATTTAATAAGGCAGCTATTGCATGGTAAGCAAATCCCAGAAACTTCTCGGGGTTTAATAACTGTGTGATAGACTTTATTGTCTTCTTAAATCTAAATGAAGGGCCAGATTTTCAGAACTGCAACGACCCTGACTGCACACACAAGTCAGGTAATGTCACCGATTCTTTTGCACACCGTCACGGTTACTGCACACACAAATTTCGCACACATTTTTGCACATGCAGTAGTGCATCTCCAGTGGGTGAAAATCTGGCCCTAAATGTGTGTCTGCAAATCATAAATTGAAGGGCTAACATTTCAAAAACAACATGATTCAATCACACATACAAAGTGTGGTTGTGCACTCGAGTTCCATAACCACACACTTCACACAAGCTGTGAAAATCTAGCCCAAACTGTTACCTGAAACACCAGCTCCAGCCTTGATCTCAAATTTCCTCTTCCTTTTGGGGAACTCTGAAATGAAAATGAGAGTGCAATGTATCAGGAAAACCTTTGTACGCAATGACAGCAAATATCACGGTTCAATACGGGGAGAAAATCAGTCTCTGGTCAGATTCTTGTTACTGTAGTTCTACATGGTGACTGATTCCTTATTGGAGTCACTGCTGAGGATGATCCAGCCAAAATGGGCACAGGAATTGCTTTCATCCCAGTAGACTCGCGCACATCAACGCAAACTGTTGGGGATTTTTTTTTCTTTCCGTTCTCTTTGTGGCACCCATTCCATGACATATCCGAATGTTTCTTGTCAATGCCAGTTCTTAGTGCATAAGTGCATTTGGGAAAAAAAGATTTTCAATTTATCACTTGTAACCATATATATAAATATATAAATATATATATATATAAAGTGTTTATTTGCAAAAAATAAAAAAAAGTTTTAACAGTAAACTATCTTATAATAAACTCCCAATTTGTGACGATCGGTTCTTTTGTTAATCATAGACAAAGCCTCTGTTTGAGAGTACTGTAATAAATAAATATTAACAACAGCGCCACTGAACACCTAGAAGGGATACATCTATGTACTGTATATATTCAAAAAGAAGCTGTATCAAATAAATGTTTATTGATTTTTTTTTTTGATTTTTTTTTTTGTAGTGTGGTGTGAGTGAGTTTGTTCACCGAAAGCTCAGGGTTATCCTCCAATCAGCATCGTGTGTCCCCTCTCATTTGCCTTGAGTTCCTTGCAGGAATGTTCACTGGGTGCTGAAAAGGAACTCTCCCCCCAGCAGAGAAAATTATTGCTCTTGGGATGAGGCGATCTGGTTGGGAGTGAGACTGAGCCCACTTGGCTTAAGAGGTGATGTGGCCTAAGACATAGTACACTGGACAGGGACGCATGAGACCCCACTTCTGTTCCCTCTCTGCCACTGGCTGGTAAGGTGACCTCAGACAAGTCACTTCACTGTGCAGTGTCTCAGTTGGACAATGCTACTGGCCGCCTTTGTAACATGCCTGGAGATCTGCTGAGGCCAAGTGCTGTTATTATTAAGCAGTTGATTCTGCAAAGTGTTGAGCAGCCTCGGCCCCAGCTATCGTCCCCCGGGCAGGCACTCAAATCTCAATGCTTAAACAATGGCTAGCTTTTTTTTTTGTGGAATGTTCACCTGCTGGCCTCACGGCCTCTCCTCCCAGCCTGCTGCATCAGTCACGAGTGACTCTCCCCACACTAGGAGCTAGATTCCAAACAAGCCAAGAGGGTAGGGCCTGCAGATGATGCATTCGCTCTGCTAGTGGGCAGGCGCTATCTCCAACCCCACCCTGCCTCTGCAAGTCCACAGAGGTAGGACAGCTTCCCCTGACCAGATCAGCTGGAGACGCCACCAGACCAGCCACCTCCTCAGCTTGTTGCCAACTTCTGGGGAGTGCTGATCCCAGAAGGTCCTGTGTTTTCCCCCGTTCTGTGTCTCTACTGGCTGAGTGTTGCTCTTGCGACATAGGTTCAGCACGGTCCTGGCGTGCCTGCAACACCGCCGGGGCAAAGCAAGTTTTCATGTGGCGCTTGGACTCAAGTTTCCACATGGATGGAACCCACAGGCTAAAGTGCACACCAGTCTGGTCCCCATAGGCCCCACGTCTCCTAGCATGAATGGAGCTCTTAATAGTCCAAGTACAGGGGCTATCGACTGGAGGTGCACAATGCTCCTCCATGCGTCAAGATCTGATAGAGAAATTCACAAGGCAGCCTGAGGAGCTTTCCTACCTGAGCTACCTGAGGGGAGTCCTTTAGAGTTAGCAGGTTGCATTACAAAGAGGTCAGCAGATGCATCCTTCTCTGCACTTATACAAATGGGCCGGGACCTGTAAGCCTAGATAACGAAACCTGCTTGGGGCAAGCTGCATGCTGGGTAGTTTTCCAGCTAGGGATGCAGGCAGTAAGAGGCACCGCGGCTGGCAGCTGGCACAACACGCTCTCTACATCCTCTGTTTTGTTTTGTTTTAAACACCCTCTCTGTGTTCACAGCGCGGGTAGGAGAATGAATGGCTCTGGAGAGACCGAGTGACAAGCATTTTCCAGCTGTTCCAAGCCTGGCTGCAAAGCCCACAGCTTGACAGCTGCCCCGGCCTCTCCAGTGTTCAAACAAAAAGCTGTTCTTGCTGAATGAACCTCATTCATTCATCAGCAAATGGGTCACCTGGGCTGAGCCGCCAGTGGCCCGGCATGAAAGCATCAGGTGAACAGAGCCTGAAAGCTGCCCCTCAGGAGGGAGATGTGCTCTTGGCAGGCGGGGAGGGGGGCGTTTGTTTGCTTGGCCGGGGCGGGGATGTGAATAATGAACATGTCTCTCTCTAGCCCGGCGCTGGCTGCCAGCTCCTCAGCTGGGACAAGCGCCAGCGTGGCAAGAGCTCCTGTCGTTCTTTCAGGAATAATAGAGTCGTGCTGATCATTGCACAGCAAAAAACAAAAGGCCACGCTGCTCTCTTAGGCCCATTGGCTTAACCCGCTTGGCACTGAAGTGAGAGGTTTCTAGGAACTCAGGCCAGTTCAGCCAGACCCTCAGGCACAGTCAGCTGTTCCCTGCATTAGACCTGGATGTTCTCCAGCTGCAGGTCTCATCCCCAGCAACCTCCCTCTCCCCTGGACTAAATGTCCCCTCCCGGCTGTGAGAACAAGCCTCTGCACCGGTCCTGGGGCATCACTGCTGCCCAGGCCCCAGGCAGCCGGGCCACCCGAACGGTGCAAGGCTTCAGCTGTGGGTTAATGCACCTGTAATGGAATGAGAAGCAACAGCTGGTTTAGGGGAGGTCTTAGGCCCAATCTTGCTTCCATTGAAATCAATGGGAGCTTGGCCATTGACGTCAATATGAGCAGGATTAGATTTATGATCTCTGGCTACTAGGGGCAGAGGAAAGGGATCAGGTCTCCTGAATTTTGACCCCCTGACTCAGATCCTCCTCTGGGGGGACTATTCTCTCTGGGGAGACAAGGGGCTGGGGCATGGATTAGGAATCACCATAGAAACCCATCCTCTTTCCACTAGAACAGGGGTTCTCAAACTGGGGGTCGGGATGTCTCAGGGGGTCGTGAGGCTATTACATAGCGAGCTGTCAGCCCCTACCCCAAACCCCGCTTTGCCTCCAGCATTTATAATGGTGTTAAATATATAAAAATGTGTTTTTAATTTATAAGGGGGGGGGTCACACGCAGAGGTTTGCTGTGTGAAAGGAGGCACCAGTACAAAAGTTTGAGACCCACTGGTCTAGAAGGAAGGTCTGTGTTAAACCGGGATCAGTGTAGTGATCAGCAGAGTCACCTCCTTCAGTGCAGATATACATTTCCACCAGGCACCTTGATTTAGCTGGTTGAGGTCAAGTCTGGGGGAAACGCATCTGATCTTGACATGCTGGTCCCTATGTCAGGCTTCCTCATGCCGTATTCCAGTCACAACCCCCAAAGGTTTTCATGCCTGAAAATCTCCAGGGAATATGCACGTGCAAATCCTTTCCGGCCACTGGATGGAGCTATTGTTATTCAAAACCTTTCCTCGTTCCTTCAGCCCCCCTGGCTCTGGGTGATGCTCCCAGGCTGCTCTGATCCAGCACAAAAATGGAAAGTTGAGACCTCGGGAAATGGTTTTCTCCCCCGAGAGGGAAAATGGGAATCATTAAAATAAGACATGGGAATGATTTCGGCGATGTGTTTCCATGGGCAACACCTCCCACTCTGCGAGAGAGCAGTGGATGGTTTCTATAACCAGACGGCTTTTCCTTCAGTCCATTGTGAGTGAGCCAGAGCGGTGACTATAAACTGCAGAGAAACTTTCAACCAGCTGCAGGAGGAAAGGCAGGCTCATGACCTGTTTAATCCCCAGTTCATTTGAGAGATTCAAATACGCTCAGATAGCAAAACTCCCCATTTGGCCTTCTCATGAGTAAAATTGAAAAGCCTTCAGGCTCTGTTCAGGGAGCATTTGCCTGGCTAGATGATTGCTAATCCCAGATTCACTTTGTTTTTTCCCCATGTGATGTTAGGCCCCAACACTCCCCTGCACCTGCCCACAGCCTCATTAAAGTCAACTATGGGGGTGCAAGGAGATAGACCTACCTTTCCATGAGCTTGTTTAGCAATAGGCATAGCAAGGGCAGGCTCGGGGTAAGCTTCCTCCATATAGTTCTGCCCCTGCACCTTAACTCTGGCTTGCAGCATCGTTTGCTTTACGCTAGCAGGTTCTGGCCTCTCTAAAGCAGACATTGCCAGCTGGGTTTAACTGTGTGGTGTTTTGGTGATGTGCACAACTGGGAGCCATGATGAGACTCAAATGCATCTGTACTCATCTTCTGGGGGAAGAACTGAACTCAGCTCACCACAGATGACAGGATATTGCATCAGACGACTGCACCAGCTACTCCACCAAGGTTGAGACAATTGGCCGGGGGGGCAAATTGTGACCCCTGCTACTCCTGAATTCTGTGACTTGGGCCCATCTCCAGCATGAACTGTGAATATATAGATGTGGTAGTCAGTCTCAAGCAATGCTCCACCACCCCCATTTCACTTCCAGGTGTATGGTGTTACCTGGCCCTTGCAAAGTCCTCAGTGAAGTGTTCACAGCAGCCAGGGGCACCAAAGGTGCAAGAATGAGACCTGCCTGTAGGATCCAGTTCAGATTGACAATAAAGTCCTCGTCACTTTCTAAGGCCTTTTTTGGCAGATCACCAAACAAGCAGCAGATTTAGCCACATATCCCTTAACGCAGCAGTTTGCCAACAAATCTGCAAGTTGGACCATTCGATCCCAATGAAATAAGGCTAAGGCCCTCTTTGATGGGGAGATTAGGAACGTGTAAAGCAAGCTGGGGGATTTTCTGCATCTGCCCTTTCCCCTACCCCCTCCAAAACACAAGCCATCCTGAATTACACCCCGTGCAACCCCACAAATTCAATGGGGATGTAGCTCAGAGCAGATCTGGATCTAATAATCTCCATAGTGTGCCAGGTGCCATTGCACCTCGCCCTGGCAAGTAAGAGGCCAGGCAGCCCTCCAGTGAAGAAGGGAGATGGCGCTTCAGTCTTCTCAAGTGTCTGCAAAGGGTCAATAATTCACTTAAGTCTCGAGGGGCTCAGGCAGTGCAGGAATGTGCACAATGCCATGGGTAAGCGAGTGCAGCGGATCAGCAGACCCCCTCCCCGTGAAATTTGCATTGTTGAGCCAGTTCCTTTCTGAACTTAGCATTGTTTGCACACCTCTCTCCTGTAGCCCTCTCAGTGACTGATGCTATTAATGACTCAGCCAACAGCTGCTCCTCGAGCTGGTGAGAAGGGGAGGAAACAAGAGCTCTTGTCTGTTCTCCCAGCCTTGGCTAAGAGTGTTTGTGTTTCAGGGGCTGCTGGATGATGTTATAATCACCATTTTCTGTTTAAGTGCATTGCGGCAGAGCACCGAAGAAAAGCGATCTTTGCTGTGTGCATGGGACAGTCACGTTGCTGTCAAAGAGACATTTACCCTTTTGCATTCTTTTCTCTTCCAGTATTTTCTTCTGCCCCTTTTGAGTCTCAAGTTGCATTCATTCAAATGTACAGCTGTTTGTGGGAGACAGCATTCCAGTAACCTTTGTGATCATGGAAAAAGAAATCTCATGGCCTGATCCTGCAAAGCCACATGCTTAGCCAAGCTTTACGCACTGTGTCTTCAATGGGACTACTCCTGGGATGAAAAGTTAAGCACATAAAATTTAAGAATTCTTTGCAGAATCAAAGCTTCCAAACAATCATCAACCACATCCTCTACCATCTGCTAATTCAGTTGTGACAGCTAGTGTATGCATCATTTCTCCATGAGCTTATAAATAAAATACCCCTGAAGAGTGCTGAGATCAGTCATAGGCTTGAAGGAGAAATTACTGGGTGAAATTCTATGACTTGAGATCAGACAAAATGATCATAATGGCCCCTTCTGGCTTTAAAAATCTATGAAGGCTCAGAATGGAACCCAAGTTCTGATGCTTAATTTAATAATACAGCAACCATTTGCTGTTAACCCACCACTGGTCACACACAATAGTCTAAGAATATACCCAGCTCATGTGACTAACTTCCTTATAGGACTTGCTGCACAGACGTGCCAAGTCTCACCCATCTGGGGAGGGAACTCATGCAGTTTTTAAAGGCTCTCTCAGCACCGAAGGAATGTGCAGTGTGCCACTGAAGCGTTTTAACTCTCACACGCATTTTTGGGGCTCCCTTTTCCCCAGTTCTTCCCATTTACAACAGGGCCTGATTGTTGACTTGGCACATGGCATAAAGTTATATCGTTCCCATACTTAGCAGGCCCACTGTTAAGTAGCTCTAGTACAGGGGTACGCAACCTATGGCACACGTGCCGAAGGTGGCACGCGAGCTGATTTTCAGTGGCACTCACACTGCCCGGGTCCTGGCCACCGGTCTGGGGGTCTCCGCATTTTAATTTAATTTTAAATGAAGCTTCTTAAACATTTTAATAACCTTATTTACTTTACATACAACACTAGTTTAGTTAGATATTATAGACTTATAGAAAGAGACCTTCTAAAAATGTTAAAATGTATGACTGGCACGTGAAACCGTTAATTAGAGTGAATAAATGAAGACTCGGCACAGCACTGCTGAAAGGTCACCGACCCCTGCTCAAGTATTTTGCAGGCCTGGTGTCCTCTACCGCTAGCATTTTGCAGGCGGATCACTCTGGCATTTGCAGGCTTGCTAGTGCACGCTATGGGCCTTTGCAAGCTCTTTTTATATTTAAACCCACCACAGGGCTTTGTGTGGCCAGCAGCATCAATCTCCCTGCTCTGCACCCCGTGACCTCCAACCCACCCTGTCAGTTTCCTTTCCTTGAACGGTCGTTAAATTTCCTTCCCTGTAACACCCCCCCCCAAAAAAAACTACAACTCCCATGATGCAAAGGGCTCCGACCCTTCCGGCCAGTTGTAGTCCACCCATGGGTTCCTCGCCTTTGGGGGCAGCGCCTTCGCTCCCGCCTGTGAACTACAACTCCCATGAAGCCCCGGGGCGCAGAGCGCGTCCCTCCCCAGCCCCTCTCCCAACAGCTGATGGAGAAGCGCGATGGCTGCAGCCGCTGGTGATGGTGGGGGAGAGGCAGGGCATGAGGAGAGAGGCGCGCCGGGAGATGGCAGGTAACAGGGCGCACCGGGGAGCCAGGGGCTGCCCCTGGCGGCTCTTTGGGGTGCAGGAGGTGGGTGTTTCTGTGGCTTGTTTGTTTCGGGGGCGGTTGCCAGGGCAAGGGTGGTAGCACTGGGGTCCACAGGCAAGGCAGGACAGGCTCCCCTGAGCTCTCCAAGGGGGTGGCTTCAAGATGCATCCACTTTGCCCCTGCAGTTTGCAGTGGTGGGGACTTGCTGAGGAGCCCTGGAGCCCCAGTGGATCTGTCTCTTCTCCATAAGCATTAACCATCTCCCTGGCACTCCCAAGGGGCAGGATTTCCACTAGGGTGCTTGTCCAAACTTTCCCTTCCTTCTCTGTCTTGCAAGGTGCTGTGCCCCTGATAGGCACCCTCCTCCCCAGAGCTGGCTGCATTCCAGTGGGGCAGTATGGAGTAGGGTGACCAGATGTCCCGATTTTATAGGGACAGTCCTGATTTTTGGGGTCTTTTTCTTAGATAGACTCCTATTTCCCCCCCACCCCGTCCCGATTTTTCCCACTTGCTGTCTGGTCACCCTGGTATGGCGAGCATTTGGAAAGTGCACTGGAATACTTCGGGGTGAAAAGTGTTTGTGTTTCCACGGCCCTGTACTGGTCTGCATCAGACCTGCTCAGCTGCCTGGGTGTCATAGGCCCTATGTTGCTAGCAGAGATTCTTCTTAGACTCAGATATTGCGGCTAGTACAGGAGCTCTGAGTTCAAACCCAGCTGTCTGCATGAAGCTCCAAATGACCATGATGGGCCCAGTGATAACGGTGGAGTCCTCGGCGGGCTCCATGTTTTGCACTGTAGTCACCCTTCAGAACTGTACAGTTTTACATTGTAATGATAGTATGATATGCCCTGCACTCGTTAGGGAATAGTGTGGTACCCTTCATTACTTGCAAATCTCAACTGTAAATATTTAGGGGTGACCAGTGTAAGCATCACAGACTGCTCTTGCAAGGGTTATAAAATCTGCAGTTTGTTCTTCTGGGGTGAAATTCTGGCCCTCCTGAAGTCAATGGCAAAATGGCCATTGACTTCAGAGAGGTCAGGATTTCACCTGATGTTTATAAACACAACTGGAACCTTTCTGCACTTGTGAAATCTTTATCTGTTGCTATCTTTAAAACTGTGAAAACGATCTCTGGGTTGAACTCTTTCGGTGAGGAAAGATTCTAAGTGGGCGTTAGTTTCACACACCTCAACCTTAGCAAAGGGTTCTAGTCTGCATGCACAAAACCAAGGAATTAGTCACTTTCTTTCTTGTTGCTTTGTAAAATGGTCAACAGATTAAACTGCAGTGAGGATTAGCTTTCTGGAAAATATTAAGGTTTAGCTGTTTGCAAATCTGTGCGCACACCTCTTCCAAATATCATGCACTGCAAAAAGTGTCTTAAAATTTGCCATCTTGGAAAAGACATATGTATATTTTTTTCTCTACTCACATAACGGAAAAATGGGTGGATGGATAGTCCTTACATTTTCTTTATTTTAAAACAACAACAACAACAACAAAAACTTTGGCCTGAGACCATGCATGGAATATACCAGCTCTAGAGGTGAAATGTTCAGAACTCTATGATGAGTGTCTGCAAAGGGTATTGATAATAAATACTGCAAAGTAACGGTTACTACAATGCAGTGCACCTGTGACAGCACAGTCTAGTGGTTGGAGCAAATCCCTGGGAGTCCAGAATTCCCATGCGTTCTGCTTCAAATTAGTCAGACACATGATGTGTGACTGTGGGCAAGTCACTAAGGTCAAACCTTTCAAACTTGGGTGCTTAGGTTTTTCAGAGACGCTGAACGCACTGATTTCCAGTTGAGTCAGTGACAAACAGACCACTTACTTGGGGGGAAAGAGAGACTCAGGCACCTGCGTTTGAAAATGCTGCCCTTAACCTTTTGGTGCCTCAGTTTCATCAACTGTAAAGTGGGGCCTGTGCACACAATGAGTTTACCAGGGCAAGGAAGTGCATTACTGAGTAATAGCTAGAGAAGCGGATGAGTAGCTGGGTTGTATAACAGTGGCTGTTTTAACCAAGTGGCAGGGTATCAGCTACACTGACCTCATGGTTTCCTGTGTCCAAGCTGTCAGAAATGTAAAAATGAACAGATCATAAACCGGTGAGAACAGCGCATTATTTGTAAACTCCATTTAGCTTTGATAATCAAAGTTATTAACAGAGGATGAAAAAGTGTGTGTAATTCCACGGGGCCTGGTTCTCCTCTGTTATATTGATGTAGGGGAATAATCATTCCATCTCACTCCAGTGTTAATGTAGTGTATGTTTGTGGAGGGTCAGGCCCATGATTTTTAAGTGGATGGGGCCCCTTTAAATGATTTGCCTTATGTAAACACTCCTTTCTGTCCAGGCTTGAGCTCTCTTCTCAGCTAGCTGTAGTGACTCTGCATTTTTTCCCCGTGGGCATGAATTTTGCATTCAAGTTGCTTAATCATTGTGGAATGGTGTTGCCATAGAAGGAAGTGGTGGTAGTGTTAATCTCTGTTGCAGTATTTAAATATTTGGACATTTACCACTAGGGGGTGCTACTGCCATCAAACTTGTCCATAGCTGCAGATTAAGGTGCTGCTGCTGGTTATATCCTAGAGTGGAAACTTTTTAACTCTTTGGACTCTTTTCATCCTGTGCAGCTGGTGATCTGGACTGGCTGTGCCAGTGGCTCTGCCAGTGTCAGGAGATGGGTCCTGCCTCTCACCAGGGGAATGGGACCATATTCTTGGTGCAGGTTAGCACTGCATCATGCACCAAGCCACAGTTATGCGTCTCTCTCTGGTTGTCGTGGTGGTGGGAGGGTGCAGAATGCTACTTCCAAACTGCTCCCTCCTGCTCCTGGGCTGAAGCTGCTGATCTGATGAGCTGGCGGGGGCAGGGGGAAGGACCACTGCTCCCTTTCTGTTGTTAGGGAGGCTCAGCAACGGAAGAGGCACATCTACCCTCCCTGTCCATCCTGCACACACAGCTGCCAGGGCCCAGCTTTTTGCTAGGCTCGGCCGAGTGCTTCAGTTCTTGGTCCCCCTCATGAGAACAAGATCTGACCAGCACATCAGCATGCCCTGCGCCAGTCCTGTGTTCCCCTGGAGGAGCCGGTTCCCCTGGCCTATTGAACATGCTGGAGTCGGGTGGGAATAGCTTTCAAAACCGAGCTGAGAATGCCCCAGAAATACCCAAGCTCAAATCAAGCTCAGCGCAGCCCAGCGTTAAATGATAAATGATGGGGGGGAAACAGCCTCTGTCCCTGAGCTGTGCACACTGCACTGAGCAGGGCAGAACTGGTGAGCTCAGGCCTTGTCTGTCTCAAATAAATTATTTACTTTTGTCAGTTGTACTGGCTGGTGTAAGCCCTGCTTTCTGTTAGCCTCATGCATCCTTATTAGGAGTTTGCAACAGTGTAACTACGACAACGTGGTTACACTGGTGCACGTTTCTCTAAGGTAGGGAAGGCTGATGGGCACCAAGCAGCTGCATGAGAGGAGTTCGGGGGACTTACATGCTTCCTTTAGACGCTTTAATTGTTTGCTGATGTCTCTCCTCTGCACGCACCCAGGAGCAGAGGCCCCTGAGTGCAGAGACGAAGATGGGTGTCCCCCTCTAAGGATGAGACGCCCTTCAGGCATTGGCCCTGGGAGCGCCAGCGGCCAGACTGTTACGCTGCAGCTGATGGGGCTGTCACGGAGAGAGCTGGGTGTGACAAGCAGGATCAAAGGTGGTTCCTTCCTTATTGTTAACGCAGCCCAGGAGTCTGAGCGGGCAGCAGGGCGGCTGGCGGTTAGTCTCCGCGCCCTTCTCTCGCTGGCATTTCACCGGTTCTTTCTCAAGTGGCCTTTACTAGTTAACACTGCGTGAAAGGAAGGCCTGGAGCAGCACTTCCCTACGGCGGGAGGGCCTCCCAGGCAGCGAGCCCATCGTGGTCAGATAGCCTCTAGCTCAGGGGCAAGGCAACAGAGACTGACGTGAGGGCCAGCCGATCGGCTGGTGTAAATCAGCCTCGCTCCACCAAGGTCAGTGGAGCTGTGTCGATTTGCACCAGCCGAGGATCTGGCCCTGACAAGTGCATAAGGACCCCAAGTGGCTCGGAGTCATGTACAGTCGGGGGGGCTGTCCTTCAGATCCCGAATCTCTCTCTGCCCCACCCCCTTGCGGAGTGGGAGAGTCACCACGCTGTCATGGAGGGTCAGCAGAAGAAATAAATGAGGCAGTGTTCATACAGTGTTCTGCTCAGCCAGCAGCTACATTCATAGCAGGGCCCACTATAACGGATTCACGCACACGGGCCCTGATCCTGGAGTCGGATCTATGTGGGTGGACCCCTGCTGGGGTCGTGCATGGACACGAAGGCCCACGTGGATCCACTTGTAAGATTGGGGTCACAGCCACTAAAACAGGAGGAGCCCTGGTTAATTTCAGCTTTGTCCTAAAAACTAAAGGAAAAATAAATGATCAGCATTTTCCTAAATTCTGCATGAACGTAAGGCAAATTGGGAAGATGTGACACTAGTTTTTATATTTAGTGCATGTCCTATTATGACAATATCGGGGCCATTTTAATAATCAGTGTACAACCCCAGACACAGGCCATCCCCCAGTCTGACGAACATCCTTCATCTGCATTTCACCTACACCCACCCAAGGGCCGTCGGGGGTCTCAGTCGTAGAACTAATAGAATATAGAAATGATGATCCGTCTCTTACACTCTGTGCTCCCATCAGCCTAACCAGCTGAAAAGGGAAGTTCACAAGCATCTGAAAGATATGGGTGCTAGGGATTGTTTAAAGAGGGTCAAGGAGCAAGGGGGCGAAATTAACAAGAGGACCTGTTTCAAGAACTCTTTTAAATCTACCTTCTTTGATTTTCACAACTAACCCGTTGCCAAATCTGGATGAATCAACTGGAGGAAACGTAGGTGCGTCTGACGCAGGTTGCTGGCTCTGATGATTGTATTGTGTTGCTATCTTTAGGGGAGGGAGGGATTCAAAGTCCCAGGTCTTAGACCTCATTCTCACTTGATTTACATGAGAATCTCAGCTTGCGTTTCTTTTTAAAAGTACCTTTCTAGCCCTCCTGGGCCACGTCTACACTAGAAGCACTTTGTCAGTCCAGGACTATCAGTATGCGATGCAAGCAAAGCTCTCCCAGTGTGAATGCAGCTATAAGGCTTGGGCTGGACAGTGCTGTTGATCACTCCTTTCAGACTCTTCTTCTTGACTGTCAGCGAGCTCTTCGGAAGGCAATCTGTGGTACCAGAAAGTGCAGTCCTTAGATGTGATTTGCTGCTCTCCTGTTGTGTGCTGCCACTGAGCCTTTGTTCAGAGTCCGAGACGCTTTGCAAAGATGGAAAATCTTGTTGTTGGCATACATTGAAAACAGCCACAACAGAGAATGAAGAAAGGCGATTTTGTCCGACTCTTACTAGATTAGGAGCTAGATTAGCCTGTGGAGTAGATTCAGTCAGGAGAATGGGTGACAGCCCCGTCAGTTGGACACTGAAACAAAGACCGGAAAAAGGCTCTCTGATGTTCGCTGTAAAGAACAATGAAGTATTGGTCGGGAGGGCTCCAGCTTCTGATGTCTTTTTCTTTAATGGGAAAGAATAGAAATTGCTGGGGAAAGATTTTATTTTTAAACTTCTGAAAGGGCTTTACAGACACGGGGGAGTTTAAAAAAAAATTACAGAGCAGAAAAGTTCGCTGTGTTCCTTTGAAGTTCACCCACTCTGCCGTGCGATCAGCATCATTATTTGGGGGGCCGGCTCAGTATAATGGCTCGAGGTAGGGACGGATTGTCAGCTTTCCCTTTGAATTCCCTTCCCTGTGGCCGTGTGTCGCAGTTCTACTGTTTATTTCAAGCAGGGGTTTGGGGCAGTTTCTTTTTGTCTGTTTCTTTACACGTCCTCATTGGTCCAAGCGTTAGTGATTTGATAACACGTTTCGGGGTAACATTCTCTTCTGTTAATCTAGCTGTTGTGCGTTGGTGCTAACGTTATGTGTGCCCCATACTAGACTAGGATCCAGTGCCCCGAAATCCCATTCACCCACTCACGTGCGCCGTCCTGTTTATTTCAGAGTTGGGCCTTTGTCTCCAGAGGCCAGCGCAACAGGCTGCTGAGTGTTTAAATATCAGAGACGGTTGGAGTTCGGCTTTCAGACCCCGCAGCTTATGTTGACCGGTTGGGGTTCCTGAAAATCAGACCCCTGAAGTGTCGTACCTGCCTCAGCAAAAGAAACCCGCCCAGAGACGTGCGCTAACGGCCTTTAAAGGTCACTCACAAAAGTTGTCTGTATTGCACCGGTGCCTGAAGGGCCCCAAACAGGATCGAGACCCCATTGTGCTGGACAGGGCTGCTGTGTTCTTAAAGCCCATGTTCCTGACACACTTGCAGCAAATGCTCAGTACCTGTCCCCTCAGGTGTACGGAATAGCCCCTCTGCTCCTGGGCCTTCTTTTGGCCTGCCCTTCCCCCTCTCCAAACACACCTCTCACCCGCCTTTTTCCCCACAGCCCAGCGGCTCCATTTTTCAAAGCCCTTAGGTCAAAAGTCCAACACAGAATTCCTACGGAGGGCTGGCTGGAGGCAGCTGACACGGGTGCAGAACAAAGGAAAAACTTCATTGGAAATTCTGTCCCGGGGAGCTGGGCCCCTCTGTCCAGGGGAGCAAAGCAGGACCCCAGTTCTGATCAGTGTGGGTTGTTGGGCGGCAGGGGAAGCCTATTTAATATTCGTAATCTGAATCGTAGTCACTGCCCACGTAAGGAGTGAAAGTCTCCAATTTTTATGGGGTTTTTACCCCAAACTTGTCATCTTTTCTCTTTATTCAAGTAACGTCCCTTTTGCGTCAGTGACACGTCAGCCTCATGCACACCGGTGACCTCGGAGCATGGCCCGGTTGTGTGACTCACAGCCTGGCAGGCTCTCATGTGCCCAGGGAAGGTGTATACAGCTGGGTTTTAATCAGCCCGTGTGCTGCACCAGACACCTGCTGCTAAGTGGCTGAACACTTCTATATCACAGAATACCAGGGTTAGAAGGGACCTCAGGAGGTATCTAGTCCAACCCCCTGCTCAAAGCAGGACCAATCCCCAACTAAATCATCCCAGCCAGGGCTTCATCAAGCCGGGCCTTAAAAACCTCTAAGGATGGAGATTCCACCACCTCCCTAGGTAACCCAGTCCAGTGCTTTACCACCCTCCGAGTGAAAGGGTTTTTCCTAATATCCAGCCTAAACCTCCCCCACTGTAACTTGAGACCATTGCTCCTTGTTCTGTCATCTGCCACCACTGAGTACAGCCTAGATCCATCCTCTTTGGAACCCCCCTTCAGGTAGTTGAAAGCAGCTATCAGATCCCCCCTCATTCTTCTCTTTGCAGACTAAATAATCCCAGTTCCCTCAGCCTCTCCTCATAAGTCATGTGCTCCAGCCCCCTAATCATTTTTGTTGCCCTCCGCTGAACTCTTTCCAATTTGTCCACATCCTTCTTGTAGTGTGGGGTCCAAAACTGGACACAGTACTCCAGATGAGGCCTCACCAGTGCCAAATAGAGGGGAATGATCACGTCCCTTGATCGGCTGGCAGTGCTCCTACTTGTACAGCCCAAAATGCCGTTAGCCTTCTTGGCAACAAGGGCACACTGTCGACTCGTATCCAGCTTCTCATCCACCATAACCCCTAGGTCCTTTTCTGCAGAACTGCTGCCTAGCCATTCGGTCCCTAGTCTGTAGCAGTGCATGAGATTCTTCTGTCCTAAGTGCAGGACTCTGCACTTGTCCTTGTTGAACCTCATCAGATTTCTTTTGGCCCAATCCTCTAATTTGTCTAGGTCCCTCTGTATCCTATCCCTACCCTCCAGCATATCTACCACTCCTCCCAGTTTAGTGTCATCTGCAAACTTGCTGAGGGTTCAATCCACACCATCCTCCAGATCATTAATGAAGATATTGAACAAAATCAGCCCCAGGACCGACCTTTGGGGCACTCCACTCAGTACCGGCTGCCAAGTAGACATGGAGCCATTGATCACTACCGATTAAGCCTGACGATCTAGCCAGCTTTCTATCCACCTTATAGTCCATCCAGCCCAGACTTCTTTAACTTGCTGGCAAGAATACTGCAGGCGACTGTATCAAAAGCTTGGCTAAAGTCAAGGAACACATCCACTGCTTTCCCCTCATCCACAGAGCCAGTTATCTCCTCATAGAAGGCAATTAGGTTAGTCAGGCATGACTTGCCCTTGGTGAATCCATGCTGACTGTTCCTGATCACTTTCCTCTCCTCTAAATGCTTCAGAATTGATTCCTTGAGGACCTGCTCCATGATTTTTCCAGGGACTGAGGTGAGGCTGACTGGTCTGTAGTTCCCCGGGTCCTCCTCCTTCCCTTTTTTAAAGATGGGCACTACAGTAGCCTTTTTCCAATCATCCGGGACCTCCCCCGATCACCATGAGTTTTCAGAAATAATGGCCAATGGCTCTGCAATCACATCTGCCAACTCCTTTAGCACCTTCGGATGCAGCGCATCTGGCCCCATGGACTTGTGCTCGTCCAGCTTTTCTAAATAGTCCTGAACCACTTCTTTGTCCACAGAGGATTGGTCACCTCCTCCCCATGCTGTGCTGCCCAGTGCAGCAGTCTGGGAGCTGACCTGATGCTCCTAGTCCTCCACCCCTTACCAGCTCTGCTGTACCAGCCCATCTGTGGTCCTTTGCCTAGAATCCTGCCCCCTTGACCCTTCCCCTCGCTCCCTGCGTTCAGTTTGCCAAGTCCCCTCTTCCTGTACTCCGCCGCTCGGTCATGCCTAGCTGCCCGTGGGCACCTGCTGGCAGTCAGGTATTTCCCCAGGCCCAGCCACGTGGCGCCCTGCCAAGGTCCCTGCCTTTCCCCATGTGCAGCTGCGTCCCGTGTTGTTCTCTCTGCTGGGAGGACGTGTTAAGCTGGGAGAGGAGCAGCGGGTGGAAAATTGCTGCCGAAGTGGCAGGGCTGGCGGAAAGCACCTGGCAGCAGGACGGCTGAGAGTGCAGAATGCAGCGTCCTTGTGCATGGGGTGAGGGGGTGTCTTGTTTGCGTGGTTACTCCTGGCTGGGGGTGTTGAGTTTCACAGACTTGTTTATGCTGGGGCTGGAAGTAGCTCAGGGGATATCAGGAGAGCTCCCCAGCTGCAGATCCACCTCCAGCAACCCGCTCGGTCGCGAGCTCTTCAGAACTTCCCTGCTCAGAGTGAATTTGAATTTGTAGCCAAAAGCCAGGAGGCTGGGGGCTCCTGGCTCCGCCCCCCTGCAGAGCTGGGGTCTGGCCCAGGAATGCCAGGACAGTATTAATACCCCGGCTCGGCTTCTGCCGATGGGCTGCTTAGGACAGAGAGAGTCTCACTGGCTCTTGTTTGGGTATTAGGCTAATATCTGCTACATCCCTAGGGGGAGACTATGGGATGGGCCTGCTAATCTGCTCGCTCTGATCCGTTCCGAAGGACTCTGGCTCCCCCCCAGCCGCAGCTCCCTTTATCCCGACACTGCTACAATTGCTTGGATGGGGGAGTCGGTGAGACAGGCCCGTCACTTACCCCAGCAGTGGGGCATCCTCGCTGCTCCCGCCAGCGAGCCCGGACTCTGAATGTCAGCAGCAGGTGAGCGAGCCCTGTCGGGGTGGGGGGGGGAGAGGAGGTGCTGCTGACTTTTTTTTTTTAACAAAGTCCGTGCTATTAATATCAGGTAATGAACATAATCTCTAGGATAAGCGATCCTCTTTCTAGACGCGTTGGCCGCTCCAGGACTCTGCTGCTGGCTCTTTCTCTCCTCCTTCTGTCTTCCTTGCCCAGCCCTTCACTAACACCCCAGAACCCTAGGATTGCAAAGCAAACCATGCTGGGTGTCTGAAACCCTTCCTCCAGCCCCACAGGCTCTCTGGGGGTAGGGAATAGCCCCGGATGCTGGTGTCATTTCTCCAGAGTGCTTCATTCACATGGCAGCCCTGTTACAATGCTAGTGCCGTGCAGGTGGCCATGTGACAGGCCAGCCAAAAAACAAGCACGCGCGCACACACACACACTTACTTTCCCTCTCTCTCTCTAAACTCCTGAAACTCGTCCCCCCTTTGGCCCCCACTAGACCTTGATTCTGCTGCAGCTGGGCGGAATGAGCAGCCCCCCAATGTATGCGGGTGTCGGGATATCTGGCTGCTGGGCCCTTGGGGCTGAAGGCAGGTGAGTGTCGTAGTTTGCTGCTTGTTGTTTTTTTAAATCCCTGTTTGCCTGCAAATGAATTCTTAGCGCCTCCGGACCGGAAAGCCCCGTGGCTGTTTGTCAGAGGGCTGCGACATTGGAGACAGCAGCTTCGCCCAGGACACAGGATGGAACCTGGGCAAAACAGCTCCTCTTGCTGTAGGGTTTGGGGGGGTGGTGGTGGTGGTTGGGGGCGGGGGAAGGAATAGCTGGGAAGAGAGTCAGGCTCAATGGTTAGGGTTAGCATATTGTACACAGGGGTGGGATCCCCTTTAACTCACTAGCCTTGGATCCTTTCCCTTTCCTGGCTGTTAGGGGGAAGGAGGAACTGTGATTTGTTTTTCAGGGTTGGGAGTGTTTGGGAAGTGTGTGAACTCTTTTTCCTACTGAAAATGAAATCTGCTGCCTTTGTGTGTGGGGGGGTGTCTTCTCTTTGGCTTCTCAACCTGTCTGATCCTGTCCATGATGCCAGCTGGTCCTAAAGCCAATAGATGGCAGTTTGGCGCACAGAATGCATTGGGATGGAAGGCACTAAACTTTAAAAGGGGGGCGGCCCCAGGACTGCCTGAGACTAGGGGCAAAGTCTGAACTAAAATTGGAAGCATCCGTCTCCTCTCCCCCCTGTATGATGGGCACATTGAGTGACAAAGAACAGCTACCTTAGTTTGTGCCAATATTAATCTGCACAACTAGTTCCCATTTTGCAGCAGAGAGACTGGGGCTAACACATCAATCACCAACAGGAGTGCAGTCAGTTTACTTTCCAGGATTAACGGACAGCTCTCTGGGACACTGGGGAACGAATTCACTGGTGTTTCACACTGGGAAAGGAACCGGAATTATCTCTGGGGTTTGCTCCCCCCTCTCCCGGTCAGGGCAAGTGGGATTAGGTGGGCAGGATTTAATCTGGAGTCCTGTGTGGAGGAAAGATTGTGGCTGAGAATCAGGAGGAATCTGCAGAGACAGGAGAGAATTTTGTGAGGTTGGGAGTGTTGTGATGAGTGTCCAGGGCTGTGTAGCCAGAGCGTGTCTCTGTCCTTCATCTGGTCAGGTTTAATGTTAAAAGCTGAAATAATACTTCCCTGGCTTATCCAGAAGCCCCGTGTCTCTGAGTGGGAGGGGATGAGGCAAAGGGCAGCAAGGAAGGAGAGGAACCTTCTCTGTCTACCTAGCAGCGAATAATAATTTCACACTATTAACACCCAGCTCTTCTCATCACAGATCTCAAAGTGTTTGATGGGGGAAGGCAGGGGGTGTCAGTATCATTCTTCCCATTTTACAGATGGGAACCATGAGGCACGGAGAGAGGAAGTGACTTGTCCAAGGTCTCCCAGCAGGAATAGAACGTTGTTGGTCTCCTGAGTCCCAGTCCAGTGCATGAGCCACTAGGCAACGCTACGCCGTACCCAGATACATTTGGGAGGCGCCCAGCCTTCCTCGCATTAAACTCTCGTAGGGTTTTTGGGCTGAAATGACACTTCGTTTTTAACTGGAAATTCATTCTCCCCGTCCCACCCAATACAACATACCAACATACAAACGTGCTCCCGCAGAGGCGGCATGTCCCACCAGGCTGTACCTTAGGAAGCAGCTGAGGAAGAGGAGCGGTTACTTGTCCCTGGTGTGTCTCCACTCCCCTCCTTTGGGAATAGCAATGAGAAGGCCCAAGCTGGGGAGCCACTGAAGCGGGGGGGGGGGGGTATCCCTGATGTATCAGAGCCCTTCTTTGAGGTCTAAGCTGAAGACCAACAGGGGAGACAGTAAAAGGATCGTTCCTAGTCTCTTCCATTCTCCTGACTATTATGCTTCAGATATAGACTGAAGTTCTGGCTTTGTTGAAGCCACTGGCAAAAGTCCCATTGACATGGGTGGAGCCAGGATTCCACCCCCTGGTGCTTTTGAAATGTTATGCCGAAGCCTGAGTCCTGCTGGTTTTCAACAAGACTTCGGCTCCGAGGTCACTTAGTTACTTTTCGGAACGTTACCCATAGAACCGTGGGCACATCACCGTGGGGAGAAATCTATGACCAAGACTGATCCCCTTCGTGTCGAGGAGGCGGCATTAACGCTAGGCTTTCATTGTCGTTGGTGAGCCAAACGGGCTTCACTTTGTGCCTGTTTCAGGATCTGCGAGTCGGTGATCGGTTCTGGGGAGGATTACCTTGTCTTAGTGGCGGAGCAGGACCCTGTTGGGCCAGGTGCGGTACCCAGACAACGGGAGATGGCTTTAGAACTGAATGATGCTATAGTGCCCTGAAGGCTTTGAAATGCTTTCTGATGACCTGCCACACCCCACAAAGCACCTGGAGCAATGCTAGAGTGCTCCCCTGAAACCCCCGGAGCGGGCAGTCCTTTCATATGGCCTCCTCGTTGTAATTCCAGCTTCCAGCAATGTAAGCCAAGCAAGCGATCGTTCTGAATCAAATTATTTTAACTCTCTCCAGAAACCTCAAGGCCCAATTTCTTCTTCTTCTTAATACAAAATTTTCTTTTTACAAATACCTATCCATGTGGCCTTGGGCCATTAACCCAGAGCTGACTGTAGCCCCCTTGCCTAAGGGGCAGGATTGTGTGTGCTAAATGCCCATGCTTGAGGCTGTTTCATGTTGCAGCCAACAGAGATCAGGGCCCCACTTAGATTATTTGCTCTTTGAGGCAAGGAACCATCATTTGTTCTGTTTGTACAGCACCTAGCACGCTGGGCTCCTGTTCTGTGACTAGTGTCCTAGACACTACTGCAAGACGAAACATTATAATTCTGGGTGAATGCCATACACACGTGGTGAGACTGTCCCTTCTGCAAACCCCTTACGATCTAAGCAGGCAAGATTGCATTATAAGTAAAGCTACGTTTTAGTCATGGGTATTTTTAGTAAAAGTCATGGACAGGTCACGGGCAGTAAACAAATATTCACAGCCCGTGACCTGTCCGTGACTTTTACTATGTATCCCTAACTAAAATGTGGGCCAAGGGGCTGCGGGTGCTCTGGGGGGAGCCCCCTGCTGGTGGGAGGGAAGGGTTGGTGGGACTTGCAGGCTCCCTACCCAGCTCCGTGTCTCTGCTCCTAGGGGGAGGGACAGCCAGGGGGGCTCCGCGCACTGCTCCCGCCACAAGCACCAGCTCCGCAGGCGCAGTTCCCATTGGCCGGGAACCACAGCCAATGGGAGCGGCGGGGGTGGAGCATGCGGGCAGCGCATGGAGCCCCCCTGGCCCCTCTGCCTAGGAGCTGCAGAGACATGCCGGTGGGAGCCAGGGACTGCCCCCGCCAGGTAAGCGGCCCCCCCTCCCCTACACCCCTGCCCCAGCCCTGAGGCTCCTCCTACACCCAAACTGCTACTGCTAGCCCAGGGGCTGCCCAGGGCATTCCCTGAGCCAGCACCAGGCATTGCAGAAGTCACGGGAAATCATGGAATCTGTGACAGACACGCAGCCTCAATTATAAGCAGTTGGTCATTGACGACGTGAACTAAAAAAGAGATTGGAGCCAACAAAAAAACCTGTCTAGGAACTATATATGGGAATTGCCATTACATGGGACAAACAGGAGAATTCTGGTGCACTGTCAGAAAATACAGCAACAAAATACAGCAGTAAAAAAAATTGAAGTGCAACATTAGTTTCTGTTTCATGATCTTTGTTGGACTCCAAAACAGCTGAAACAAACAAACCTATGTTCACTTAATACCTGGATTATGGGATTGTGTTAAACTGCAAGACTACTCGGAGGCAAAAATATGTAGCAAATAGCAAATGAACTCTTGGAATAGGATGAAAATTCTCTGCTGGATCCAAGAAGGGTTCTCCCAAGGGGCCCTTCAAGATGATGGTTCTGCTTCTCATGAACGGAAATGTCTAAGTCATCTCTTTCCCTCGCACATTTTTATGCATCCCATGGCAACGGAAGTTAGAAAAGGTCCCAATGGACCTCACTGGTGGAACACCACAGCTGGGTAACCAGTGGGATTGCTGTGTGCGCACGATACTTCACAAGCTCAAGTGCTGTACAAATGTTAATCAGCACAGCATCCTGGAAGGTGGGTCCATGGTGGAGTGTGTTATAGATGGGGAAACGGAGGTTTAGACTTTCAAAAGTGTAGCCTCTAATTCTGGGCATGGCTTGAACCACCTGGGGTCAGATTTTCAGAGGAGCCGAGTATGTGCAACGCCAGTTGAAGTTGGTGAGAGCTGCGGGAAGTCGGCACCTCTGGGAAATCAGCCCGCTGGTGTCTCGTGTTGGACATCCAAAATTAGAGGCCGCCTCTGAAAGTCTGGGCCCACTGGAGCTGACTGAGCCAAAGGCAGAGGCAAAGCAGAACGTGAGAGATCCTGGCTCCTAGCCCTACTTTATACGTGGAGTAGGGTGGCACCTCGAGATTCGAGTCGGGGACGGGATCCACTGTGCTGGGCTCGTGTTGGTTTGAAAGAGTAGGAGCAGTTGTGGCATTAGGAATCTGCGCCAATTGCAGGGGTCCCAAGGCAGCGAAGGACCCCCTAAAAGCCAGATCCAACCAAGCGGGTGTCAGCTGCTCCGTCCTCAGTGCTGCTCAGGCTCAAAATGGTGCCCTCCGTACGGTGTGATCTCGCCCACCTGCGTGTGAGGTCACGGGCAGGGCCCCAGACCTGAGCTATGCAGGAGATCCCCACAGGACGATCACCACCACGGAGGATGAGACAATCCCTGCCCTGCCAAGCTTACTGAACCCCATCCTGCCCAGAGAGCCCTGCCCTGCCCAGTGCCCAGCGAGGTTCCCACTCGTCTCACAATGGTATCGCTGATGCGGCTAGGAAAAGGAGAGTGAGAAGGGCTCTGGTAGACAGGGTCCCTGTGTTCTCCATCGGTAAAACTCGCTCAGACGCGTCAGCGAGCTATCAGAGAGCTGCGTTTGGAATGTAGATGAAACGAACATTTTTTCCTCCCTGGTAAATAACAATTGCATCTTCGTCATCTTTGCTTTTATCGAGCTGGAATGTCTTTGTCTGCGCAGCAGCATCCTTCTCGGGTGTCAGCACCGCTCGGGGAATAGCGGGCGCTGTTAATTGCTGCCGCAGGGCCCCCCGGGGAGAGCAGAACAAAATACCCAGGCTGCCTGGCCGTGCTTTTCCCACTTTCTCTGTGCGGGAAGGAGCCCTTTGAGTTGATACAGTCCAGGGGATGTTCCCTCTCCGCCTCACCCGTTTGTGATCGTGCTGTTTAATTCTCTGTCATGGACGTTGCTGTGTGGTCAGCACCCTGCACCTGGATGCAACTCCACTGAAGTAAAGGAGAGGCAGGGGCTGCCCACATCCTCTGGTTAGATGTGACCTAAATAGAAGAAGCAGAGGAAAGGAAGGACAGCTGTTCTCTGAGGCCCAGAAAGGCTCCGTGAGTCACTCAGGGAATCCGTGATGGAGCTGGGAACTGAACCCGGATTGCTTGATCCCTGGCCCTTTGCCTGAGCCACCAACCCCTCCTCCTGCTAGCTGAGAGACCGAGATTTACACCTCTTCACTGTTTGTTCTGCGTAGCTGCAGCAGGTGCTTTGAACATTTAAACTTTCAGTTGTACTTTTGCTGCGGGTTTTCAGACCAAGCTTTGACCAGGTTTAAAATTGTTATAAGCAGGTTAGGGGAAAAAAAGCTTTTTAAAAAAAAACCCATAAAAACTTACCATTGGGTAACCAAGAAATATAAAAACCCCCAAGCCAGTCGCTTGGTGTTGGACTCAAAGGATCATGCCCTTCATGTTGGATCTGCAGCAGCTACCGTGCCTTGTCCACCAGAACCCGACTGCCACAATGGGGGCTGCAGGGCTCGTGCTGTTACCGTCGGAGGAAGCAGAAGTCGGTAAAGGCGAGATGGTCCCGTTTCTGCTCCAGTCAGTCAGGGGATTGGTGTTTGCTAGGTGGGGAAGAAACCCAAAGGTAGTTGGGGGGGGGGGAAGGGCCATTAAGCCAATAGGAAAGAAACAAACTTGTCACCACCAGCACAAACAGCCCCGTGTGGGCGGCGGGTGCTTGCACGCTGTGGGATTGGTGAAGGCTGAGTGCTTATCTCCTCTGCAGCCGGGCGCGAGTTTCACTGGGAGATGGAGGCTGGCATGTTGTTAAATGCCAGGCCAGGTAGATGATCTCCCTAATCCCTTGGCAGGTTGCCTGCCGCTGAGCCTCTCAAGCAGGGTTTGAAAGGTTACAGCCAGAGCTGGTCAGAGACCAAAAGGGTTTGGAGTGAGTCTGCAGAGGGCCAGGATCTCGTTCAGCCTGCGTGACTGCGCTGCCCCTCCGAACTCACTTGGCTGCAAACACACACCCCAGCCCCTGCTCCCCATCTCGCTTCTTAAAGAGAGTACAGCATAGAAATAGGATGGCACTGAAATCATGCTGCGGGGGGAGCCCCTGGAAATAAGTGGGGGGGTCCTCCAGGACAGTGAACATAGCAAGGGGGGATCCCCAGATTTCCTGTCCTGCGCAGAGTGATTTCCTCTGCCTGCCTTTGTGGCCTGGCGGTTTTCTCCCAGGCTTTGGCCCCTTCAGCAAATCAGCTGGGGTCAGGAAGTGGGGTGGGGGTGAGGCGCTTGATGTCCAAAGCACCTGTCTCCAGTTCCTTCTGTGTCCCACAGAGAGTGCTGGGTGGCCCCGGGGCGGGCTTGTCCCGCAGAGAGCAGCCGGGCGGGTGGCCCCGTGGCGGGCTTGTCCCGCCGAGAGCAGCTGGGCAGGGGCCCCCGGGGCGGGTGTGTCCCGCAGAGAGCAGCTGGGCGGGGGGCCCTGTGGTGGGCTTGTCCCGCCGAGAGCGGCGGGGGGCCCCGGGGCGGGCGTGTCCCGCAGGGAGTGGCCGGGTGGGGGGCCCGGGGCGGGCTTGTCCCGCCGAGAGCAGCCAGGCGGGGGGCCCCGGGGCGGGCTTGTCCCGCGGGGAGCGGTGGGGGGGGGCCCGGGGCGGGCTTGTCCCGCGGGGAGCGGTGGGGGGGGCCGGAGCGGGCTTGCCCCGCGGGGAGCGGTGGGGGGGGCCCGGGGCGGGCTTGCCCCGCGGGGAGCGGCGGGGGGCCTCCGGGGCGGGCTTGTCCCGCGGGGAGCGGTGGGGGGGGCCCGGGGCGGGGTTGTCCCGCGGGGAGCGGTGGGGGGGGCCCGGGGCGGGCTTGCCCCGCGGGGAGCGGTGGGGGGGGCCCCCGGGGCGGGGTTGTCCCGCGGGGAGCGGCTGGGCGGGGGGCCCCGGGGCGGGCGTGTCCCGCGGGGAGCGGTGGGGGGCCCCCGGGGCGGGCGTGCCCCGCAGGGAGCGGTGTTCCAAGACAAAAAGGAAGTGGTGGCCGCACCAGCTCTAGCGTTCAGCCTTCGGTGCCCCTCTTATCTGCTGGTTTCCCCACCTGCCTAGGCCAGAAGGGACCGTTGTGACCATCCGGTCTGACCGCCTGGATAACTCTGGCCATAGGAGGTGCCCCGGATAATTCCTCCTGCGTTGGAGCAGATCTTTTAGAAAAACACCCGATCTTGATCTACAAATGGTTGGTGACGCTGGCCCGTTGGCTCTGCGGCTGGCCTCTGGGATGGGCCCCCAACGAGGGGGGAGCAGTGTCAGGGCCTCCTTGCTCTCCCCAGGCGGGAGGGGGGCCTGTCGGGGGACGGCTGATAGGACCCCTGACCCTTTTGTATGGGCTGGGGTCTCAGGAGCAGCTTGGATCCTAGGTAGGAGCCAGGGGAATAGCGCTCTGCAGGAGCGAGCCCGTGGCCCTCTCTTGCTGCTGGCCCCACGCCAGCTCGGGTCTTTCTCCACTGGGCCCCAGGAGACGGGGGCAGGCGGGGCTAAGCCTGCTTCCCTGCCCGGGCAGCGCCTGCTGGTGCCGTCGTTATCCCCTCACGTGTGCTTGAGACGGAGGAAAGCTCCCCCCCCCCCACCCCCGAGCCTCGCGAGGAGCAGGGAGGCCAGAGTCGGCAGGAGCTGAGATAAATAATCTGTTCCATCCCGGGCACGTTGGCCTGGCAGCACCGGCTGCAGCTTATCTCCTGGCCGGGGGCCGCCTGGCACCACTCGGAGCCTCTGCCGCGGGGCTGCCAAGCGCGAAAGGACCTGGCCAGGAGGTTGGTCCCCCGCCCTCCTGCTGCAGCAGCACAGGGCACGCGCATGCACCCACCTCTCGCGCTCCCCTGCCCAGGGGCTCGTGTGCTTGTATTACAGCAGCCTGCATCCCCCTCCTGCTGTGAGGCCAGAAGGGCTGGAAATGCACTGGCTGCAGCCAGACAGCCACTGCAAGGCAAATACAACCCTGCTGTCGGGAAGGGCGGTGGGGGAGGCTCCTGTCTGTGCCTGGCTATTTTTGATCCCTTTATATGGGTGATTTTTCTTTATGTCCCCGTGAACCCCTCTGCCTTCTCACGTGGGGACGTGGCTGTGGTGGCTGCTGGCCCGGGGGCTTGCCACGTGGTGGTATGATGTGGATTGTAAGCTCGTTGGGGCAGGGACCGGCTTTTGTTCCACGTGTGTACAGCACCAGGCACTGGAGAGCCCTGAGCCCTGCTTGTGGGACCTCTAGGTTCTACTGCAAGGCAGAGAATAATCATTATTAAATACAGGAACCCTGACTTTCCGCAGCTGCCCTGAAGAGAGAGAGAATCTGAATGAGCTGAGACTCTGGGGGGGCAGTTTGGCTAACGGAGGGGGGGAGGGAGGAGAGTGCTTGAAGAGGTGTGTGTTAAGGGGTGGGAGCGTGTGGCCTCATATAGACGCTCGTGTGTTCTCCGCAGTCGTGTAAACGCGTCTGGGCTGCTTCAGGCCAGGCCCGGCTAAAGAACAGAGACGTTCTTACCCTGGCACGTGGATAACACAGAATTCACTGCTTGCTGAGGGTGCTTTCGAGAGGAGACTGTCTCCATCATGGCACTTCCCAATGCTCTGTGCTTTTGTAGCCTCTTTGCCGGGGAGGATCTCAGACGCTTTCACCAGCAAACTTCCCCCTGGGTGAGGTACTAGCAGCCAAGTTTTTACACATGGGCAAACTGAGGCACGTAATGGTTGAGCAGAGCGACTGGCCAGAGGTCACACAAGAAGCCCGGCAGAGCCAGGAAGAGAGCCCGGGGTCTTGGGCTCCAGGTCCCTCCATCCACTAGGGACTTTCCCTGAACAGCAGCTTGCTGCTGATGGCCCTAGTCAGGGCCAGAACTTGGGGCAACTTCCTGTTACCAAACGGCCTTTCCCAAGCCTGTCAGACCCAGGAGTGCCCTTAGGCAGTGGGTTAATGCAGTGCTTTGGGCACGACCCTCCTCTGGCCTCCACCCTGCGGGGTCTGTTCCAGCCCACTGGCAATGCGAGGAACCACTGCAGAATCCACTGCGGAGATGGCACGATGGCTGGGAGAGGAGGGTTCGTCATTAACCCAGCTGTGTTCCTTTGCCTGGGCGAGTTCAGGAGAATGTGGTTTATTGTTAATCCCTCTGGCCTGTTTTTTTGGGTCAGTGTGTCAGTTTCAGCCCCCCTGCACGGCTCCCGAGGGGATGCCCTCACAGATCGGGGGGCCCCCCGCTATGAATGTTGACCCAGATGACCAAGTTTCTTCTTCTTCCCGTCTCCTAGCACCAGCGGAGCGGACTCCTTAGACAGACTGTACCCTGCGGTGGGTGCCGCGAGGCCGCCCCGGAAACGGACCACCAGCCAGTGCAAATCCGAACCGCCCCTGCTGCGGACGAGCAAAAGGACGATCTACACGGCTGGGCGGCCGCCATGGTACAACGAGCACGGGACGCAGTCCAAAGAGGCCTTTGTCATCGGTAAGGCATCTGCTGGGAGCTTTCCGAGCACAGGCCTGTCGGGCGTTAGCATCCGGAGGGTGGCTTCAGAGGCTCTCTGCTGAGTGCTGGTGCGGGGTGTGTTCCTTCAGGTCATGCCGTCCCTCGCAGCTGCCATAGCAGGGATCTTGGTACGTGCTTGGCATAGGGTCCTTTGCAACAGTGCATCCCTCTGAGATGGCTCCTGCCTCCCTAGCACACTTCGCTGCCACGCCAGAGACTCCAGCTTGGTTCCCAAGCTTGGTGGGGGAGGGGAGAGGGTTGTGCCTCTGATTAGTCTGTTTTAGCAGCTGCTCCGTTAGGGTCCTCATCTTTCTCCGTGGGCAGCTGGAAGCTACAATGCTCTAGGGCAGGGGTAGGCAACCTATGGCACATGTGCCAAAGGCGGCACGCAAGCTGATTTTCAGCGGCACTCACACTGCCCGGGTCCTGGCCACCGGTCCGGGGGACTCTGCATTTTAATTTCATTTTAAATGACGCTTCTTAAACATTTTAAAAACCTTATTTACTTGACATACCACAATAGTTTAGTTAGATATTATAGACTTATAGAAAGAGACCTTCTAAAAATGTTAAAATGCATTACCGTCACGCAAAACCTTAAATTAGAGTGAATAAATGAAGACTCGGCACAGCACTGCTGAAAGGTTGCCGACCCCTGATCTAGGAATTATTCTCTGGCCTGTGTTCTACAGGAGGTCAGACTAGATGATCCCAATGGTTCTGTCTGATTTTGGAATCTGTAAATATAGGACCGCAAGGGAGTGGGGCGGGTCTGCAGTCCTACCAGTGACTATGGTCACAGAGTGATCCCCTGTGTACGCACCCTAGAACTTGGGACCTCCCCCCCCCAGTATGTTGCAGAGTGACAGACATTGGTGCATTGGACGTATCTGTTTGTATTAGGGTGGTGCCCAAAGATCCCAGAGATAAGGGTCTCATGCCATTAGCTGCTGTGTACACATAGTGAGCGATGCTCCAAATAGCCAGGCCAGAGGAGGGGTAGGGGGGTGCTGTCTCTCTCTCAGCAATGTCCCGCTGTTGGCACCTCGTGCTTGTGAGAGGAGTTTATTTTTTACTGTCGTGTGTGTCTGATACCAGGACTCTCTCCGGGCTGGTTCGAATGCCGGCTCTCCTCCTAACCCGATGATTCTTGTCTGAAGGGCCTTCGCCATCCCCAGCTACTTGTAATTACAGAATCATTCGTTTGGCGTCACAACACTTTTAATTATGCGAACGGGAAGTAACATGCTGTAGATTTCCAAAGGTTCCCTCCTGACTTGTCGAGTGCGGCCAGGCGAGATCTGCCAGCGTTCACTGAGGTTGGAAGGTCGGGCTGCCGGTGTGTTTGCTTCATGCTACTCTCCCTTTCTCTCCCCCCATCAGGCTTGGGAGGGGGCAGTGCTTCTGGAAAGACCACCGTGGCCAGAATGATCATCGAGGCCTTAGATGTCCCCTGGGTGGTGCTGCTCTCCATGGACTCTTTCTACAAGGTGAGCTGCTGCCAGCTCCTTAGCCCAGGTCGGGTGTGTCTATCCCCTCTGGAGTCCTCTCCCTGTCCTGCTGAGCGGGGTGTGCTTGGCAGACCAGGTCAGGGGGAGACAGGCGACTCCTTCGAGTGTGTGTCTGTGGCCTGGCTGCATCAGGAGCTGGGGAGGGGTGGCCTTGGGGGCCTCCCAGCCAGAGGCTCCTGCTTTGCTGGGTTCCAGCTGCTCGTCCTGGCTGGGCTGGAGAGGGAAAAGGACTTCCTCTTCCACGAGCCGCTCCCAGGGCCAGCTCAGACCCACCTCCGGGAACCTCCCCCGGCTGCAGGAAGCTCTGCCCTCCCCCATTGCTCCCCAGCCGCAGGGGGAGGGGTCACTGTCCAGGGAGCTGCCCCCTCCCCCATCGGCCCAAGCCCTGTGCATCCAGACTCCAAGAAAGGGCCACCCTAACCACTGGGCCGTCCTCCCTCTTCCCTAGAAATAAAAGGGCTTGGGTCTCGCCCGCTGCCGCCCATATGCCAAAGCAAAGCTGCTTCTGCCTGTCGGGGTCGGAGACCCAGGGAATCCCTGGCTCTAGGGCAATTCTTCACACCTGGGCTGTCGTGCTGCTCTCTCGTGTCAGGGACGTGCATCCGCGCACTGTCCGTAGCACAGCCCGGGTGGCTCCCGGCTGAGGCATCCTGTGCCGCTCTCTGCTTGGACGGGGTGGCAATGAACCCTGCAGCGCCCCCTCCTGTCTCGTGTAGGTGCTCACCAAACAGCAGCAGGAGCAGGCGGCCAGCAACGACTTCAACTTCGACCACCCCGACGCCTTCGACTTTGACTTGATCATCTCCACCCTGAAGAAACTCAAGCAAGGCAAGAGTGTAACGATCCCCATCTACGACTTCACCACCCACAGCCGGAAGAAGGAATGGGTACGAGGACACAAAGGGACTGATGGGGCCTGGGGGCTGCGGGGTGATTCGTGTGCTGGGGGCGGAGGGGCTATGCTGAGATGGAAAGAGGGATAATGCACCTTCATCTTCAGACTAAAAGTCCCATCAAACACCATAGATTGAAAACCCAGGATCCCTGCCTAGGGATCACGTTGCTGTATGGGAAGTATGGTGTCTGTTTCTGGTGCCTGGCTTGGTAGGAACCCAGCAGTGGCACTGTGCTCTCCCCAAATGGGCTGGCTTGGTGTGTATAAGGGAGGGAGCAATGCTGTCATCTAGTGGCTGGCAAACAAAAGATAAAGGATCTGCTGCTGCTGGCAGCAAAGGGAGTTCCCCACTAGCTCAAGTGGTAGAATCCCATGGTTTTGGAGCCGACGGAGCAGGTCTCTAGTCCCAGCTGCCCAGGGACAGGAGCAGGTGTGCGTGAGCACTTGTCTCTCGACTCGTTACATAGGGAGAGCCATAGATTATGCAACACAGACCCCAGCCGTCGATGTGAGGAATAGCATGGAGAAGGTCTGAAGGGAATTCGATCCAGACCTCCTTGCAGAGAGGATGGCATCTGCAGTCTTGAGGGAGGAGGGCAGAGATTTGACATGGAAAGGCTCTGAGTGGGTGAGATTTCCCAGCGCTGGTAAGGAGAAATGAAAAGACCGTCTCTTTAGTGGAAGCAGTGGGAGTCGCCCGTCTCGGGACTGGTGTTCATAAGCAATAATAGGAGCAGCCTCCTCCATAATGGGCCTGTTCAGTCCCCAGTCAGGCTGAGCTCTTTCCTTCCTTCCTTGGCTTGAAGATCAGTTGAAAAGCAGCCTCATCTCTTGCCTGGAAACATGTGGGAGGCCGGCTGCTGCTCCCTTTATCTGATGCATCCTCTCTCTAAGGGACTGGACCCTCTGATATTGATCATAGGTTGGTCTTTTCCATCGCAGTTTCTACTGTAAGGGGGGTGCCCTTGTCATGTCCGATATCCCAGCGGCACTTTTCCAGCACCCACTCGTTGGGGCCCAGCAATGGTGCCTTAATTGACCCTGGAGTCCCAGGGCATTCAAATCCTTCCTGTCATGCTCCTTTATCATCTCTCCCTCCAGTGGAGTATTTTTCTCCTCTCGTTCTCTTTCTAACTGCATTGGGTTTGACCGATTTCCTTCTGTTTCCTCCCAGAAAACTCTGTACGGCGCCAACGTGATTATCTTTGAAGGCATCATGGCTTTTGCGGACAAGGAGCTCCTGGAGGTGAGAGAGGGTCCTTCAGAAGGATGATGGGCTGCAGAGGCAAAGCCAAGAGGGTCTCACGGTTTCGTCTCGCATCCTGGCTGGGAAAGTAGGAGCGGCAGGGGAGCATTCCGTGCTGTACGCCTCTCCATCCGCACGCACGGTGTAGAGAGGAAGGGAAGGTGGAATCTTCCCCCTAATGGTCTCCGATGTCTGGGGCCAGGGAGACAGATGCTTTCAGCAGATCTGTTCCTGATTGCTGTGGGAGTTTATTGTAGGATCTCAATGGCTTTCAGCTGCCAATGATTACAAAGCCAAGTTGAAGGACGTTGGGAGAAACTCAGGCTAATGCTCTAACCCATCTGTAGAGATGTGGAGGCTGGTGATTTGGTACCAGGTGTAATGAGTTCAGTGGCTACAATCTAATTCCTGGTAGCAATTGTCCACTGCACAAAAACACCACTAAGTCTGGCACAATTCTGTACTCCTAGTCTCTACACATTGCAGTCCGTTTGCTAGGACGAGCTGGTCCAGCAACTGCAAGCTTATCTGATCCTTGCCAGGCCTGCGAGTTCCTTATTTTTTATGAGCACTAACGCAGTACGTGAAACATGTAACATGAGAGGCCAAGCTGTGTACAAACCCGAATGCCTCTGCCTGCTTTCGTCCAGAAGCTTTGCTTTATTGCTCAGTACACTCTCGCGATCGGCTCGTCTGGAGCAATAATGACATCCAGTGGTCAGCCGGGTGAATCTCACTTGGAGTTAGGGGTGGGATTCCCAGCTCACAAAGCCACATTTGCACTAGCTTTCATCAGGCCAGCGTGCTACAGCCCGGGGAGCTGGGGTCGAACAGGCAGCAGAGAGTGGGGGGTCGGGCGGGTTTACGGCTAGGCCATGCCACTACTCACTGCCGTGGTTACGCTACTATTTTTAGCGTGCTAGCTCATGGGAGGTAGCAGGAACCTATCTGCGGGAGCTGGGAATCGCACCCCTATCTCCTTTAGCTTGGGAAATAGCACCCACCAAAAGAGTGGGATCTACTAGTACAAGTGAGTTTTAGAATAGAATGGGTCTCGCGGGCATGAGAATAGATGTGTGATTTGCACCTGCTGAGATACAGGAAGTGGCTGATTAAGGCTGCGTTGGATCCAATAGCCCATAATGGACCGAATGGTCCATTGCCCAATGGACCGAAGGCCCATAAAGCCTGGTGTCCTATCTCTGGAATTGGCCAATCCCTGACTCTTTGCAGGACGGTGAAGGAGCCCTAGTGAGTCCCACAATGCTGTGTACAGAGGAGACAGGGAGGGCACTCAGAGGCTATGCTGAGAGGATCCAATAAGAACCTGGATAGACAGAATTCCCTCCTGACCCATGACGAGCAGTGCGTGCCTGAAGTTTAACTTGGATTACCCCTTCCCCCACCTTACTGATCCTGATGTTGGGCACAAGTTTATCCAGCCCTTTAAAAAGAGAATCAGCTGCTATATTGGACTCTCTGACCTCTTGTGGCAGTGAGTTCCACAGGCAGACTATGGACTGGGCCTTTGCCTGGAGAATGAAAAGTTGGCCCATCCTGACTGGGCTCCCGGCTCAGGAACTACAGTGTCTCAGTTGACCTGGATTTCTAGTCGCTTCATGGGTGTCTCTGAAGGTGCATGGGTGGGAGGGCTATATTCAGATTTCACAATGTAGAGGCTGTCACCCGTTCATTCCATTAGGTTAGGGATAGATTTAGGGTTGGAAGGATTAGATTTATATCAGTAAACGTCGATTTCACCATATATATACACACACACCCACACACAATAAATATTCCCAGCAATGATCATTGAAATTTACAGCTAGACAAAGTAAGAAAAATGCTTCCTGAGAACTTATAAGAGTTTGATTTAAGGATATTTACCTTGTATGTTTTGACATGTGTTGACAGTTCATGTTTAATAGTTATAAAGCTTTAACTTTTTGAATCTCAACATCTGCTGTCATTAAATAATTAATCTGACCCCTCCATACGTTCCTGCAACGGTGAAAATTTAAATAGATAAAAATTAATAAAGCTTAAAAATAAACATCAATAGTACCCAGGGAAATTATACCAAAAAAATCAAGTTCTGCCATGCCTAAATATATTTAATATTAATTGGGCAGGTGAAACTGTTAGTCTTCCGAGATATTTTCCTTCATGTGCAAGCAAATGTTCAGCCTTGGGAAGACGTATCTTGTGGTGTTGGTTTTTTGTTAGGCATAGTTCTGCATTGAGGAAGTGGTCGTTGGAGAGGAAGTTGTGTAAGCAGCAGTTTGAGATCAGCTCCTGAGGTGGAGTTGCTCCCTGCATGCTGGCTGACCACCTCTGTTCCAGGACTGGTCTATATGTATAAGTTACACATATACTCAGATGCCACATCTTTGATACCGGTGGGAAGCTGAGCTGCAAGGCCCTGACATCTGCTGTTGCTCAGCAGAGGGCTGACACTGGTGTCAAAAGAAGGGTGACAATAAGTATAAAATTTCCCTCCCCCATTGATGGGTCTTTGAACCAAACTTCTTGTGCCTGTACCCATTACCAGCTCTGGCTGCATGGGCCCCGTTTCGGTGGCAGACCCTCGCTACCAGGTAAATTACAATCTCCCGCCAATGGTCCCGTTGAGCTGTAGGGGAAACACACGCTAGAAGAGGAGATTGTGATGGATTCCCTTCTGCCGGGGGAATAGTGGGGGGTCTATTCCTCTGTCATGACGACGCAGATTTTGCAGCAGGACTCCAAGCACTACCCTGACATATCTTAGTTCCCCTGCTGTGATTTCCAAGGCTGCTTGGACCCCGGTGACTTCCCAGTGGGTGATTTTCAGCTCCTTTCAAGGGGCTTGAACCTGGCCCTCAGCTCTGTTACAGCAACAGGGGGATCCGGGATCTGCTAACAGCAGAGGGAGAGCTCCCCTTCCTCTCGCTGGCTTGACTGGGCAGGTCTCCACCTGCAGCTTCCCCTCCAGGCAGCGCAGCGGGAGGGGTCCGGCATGAGTGACGCTCCACCCGCGCTGTGTGCGCATTCTGCCTCCTTTCAGCTTCTCGACATGAAGATATTTGTCGACACGGACTCGGACATCCGGCTGGTGCGCCGCCTGCGCAGGGACATCGGCGAGCGCGGCCGGGACATCGAGGGGGTCATCAAGCAGTACAACAAGTTTGTCAAGCCCGCCTTCGACCAGTACATCCAGCCCACCATGCGGCTGGCCGACATCGTCGTGCCCCGAGGTACCCAGCACGGCTCGCGTCCCGCCAGCCTCTTTCCTCGTTCGTTACGTTGGCTCGCTGAGAAATCCTGGGGCTTGTTGTCCCTTAGCAGAGCAGTACGAACGCCAGCTCCCGCACCTCTTCCCTCTGCCTCTGGCTATTCCTTTCTGCCCTCCAGCTGGCATCAATGCCAACTGCACGCTGCCCAGCGGCAACAACTAGGCCACTGAAAGACCCTGCTGCCCATCCCTAAAGCCCCCGCTCTTGATGGCTCCCAATCAAGATTAATTGGCCTGGCAACTCCCTGTGGGCGTCTGTCGGCACCAGGGTGAGCTGGCTGGCTGTGCCAAAGCCTTGCCAAGGAGCTTACGGGGCTGCTCTGTTGTGGGTGGTTTTTGGTTACGTCGGTGGGTCTGCCTCAGTTCACCCCAGCTGACTTCCTGGGCCTGCCACGAGATGAACCGGCAGGGAGCAGCGTTACTAGTTTGGGTCTGGGAGGGCAGGGACCCAGCATTCCCGTGTTTCAGAATCGCAGGCAGCGGAGAGGGTGGTGCTGACGTGATGCTGAGTCCCTGTAACTTACCCTGTCTCTCTCTCGTTCTTGGCGCACTGAAGGTAGCGGGAACACGGTGGCCATTGACCTGATCGTCCAGCATGTCCACAGCCAGCTGGAAGAGGTAAGAGCTGTGCTGGGAAGCTCCAGTTCAAAGCCTGGCCTCAGGGAGGTGGCAATATGGGTGCTTTCCGCCTGGATAGAGCCGGGGCAGTGGCGTGGCTAGTGACACCATCCAGCACCTAGCCGGGGTATCATTTGGCTTGGGATTTGCTGCATGTGAGAGCAGAGATTCCTGACCTCCTAAGTAAACTCCTCCCAGCCTCCCTCTCCTCTCCGCCCCACCGCACCGGCCTTACCGCTGGGCAAAGCAAGCCGCGCGTCCACGTGCCCGCTGCTGCCGGGCCTGCCTCTGTGCAGTGGCATGCTACAAGCTGAAGGCAGAGGGCTGCAGCCTGGATGCTGGAGCTTTGCACAAGGGTGCTGGGGGCCCGCAGAGCTGCATGGCACCTCTCCCTGCGTTCTCTGGGCTGTGCCCTGCCCTGGGCCTGGGCTCGGCACGGCACATCCCAGTGCTTCCTTCCGTGCCTGCAGCCCCGGGAACCTGCCTGTCCCTTACTGGGCGCTCTTGGATAATAGCAACTTCTTGCTGGGAACTGAGAGTTTGCCAGTAAGCGGAATCCACTGTACGGGCTTCCCCCCCAGTACAGGATTCCTAACCGCAGGCCTAGGAAACTCAGCAGCCGCAGGGAGTTGGGCACGAACCAGGCCCTGACCTCTCCCTCCAGTGCTTTGCTCTGGCCCTTTCTCTTCCACCAGTCCCTGCCCTCCAAGCACGCGCAGCCCTTGGGTTTCCAGCTCTGAACAACTCTCAGAACAGGCCAGTTTTTCAAATCCAGTTCAGATGCCCCCCATGTTGGTCAAAGCCTCACGAAAACAGCTGAGATCTGCCCCCTGGGAGCAGCATCCAGCCCAACTACCATGATTCAACCTCAGAGCTGAGAACTAGTCTGAACCGGCTCCAGGTCGGATCCAGATTCCGACTTCCACATCCTCAGCCATCTGTCGTTTTCACAAATCCTGAATCCCTTAACTGGAGTGTAACAGCTCTGGAGGGTGGGTTCCGGCTGAGCACTCTAGGGGGTGTCAGATCAGCGTATGAGGTTGTGTACCGTGCGCTGAGTGCTGCAATTCAGGTTCCCTGGGAAGATGAAGGGCAGACTGGTGATCTCAGCGCCACAACACTTAGGTTCTTATTGCTTTTGTATGTTAACTCGGGGCTATGCTGGGGGCAGGGGGAGGAGTCTCTTTGCACTTTGATTTAGCATTGGAATCTGTTTGCTTTTCAAGATAGCTACGCTCCAGAAGGGCACATGCGCACAGAAGTCAGATGCACTTGGGAATAAAGTTCTCCACTCCAGTTGGCCTTTCTAAGCTCCCACTCGGCTACAGCCATCTTGCTGCCTGGAAGCCCAGTGCATGAGACTGCATGCAGTACCACACAGGCCAGCAAGTCCATAAAGGGGACACTGCTCCTATATGTTAACACTTACTGAGAGTGCGCCCCTCCAAAAATGTCTCCCCTCCTAGTTAAAAGGAGATCCCTATGTTTTGCTGCAAACGGCCCTATTTGTAGAGTTGAAATAATGGCAGGTCTAGAGGTTGTGAAATCCAGGTTTCATCTTGCTACCCAGCCATAGGAGCTGTTTTCTTGTATAAGTATGAAACGCTGATGTCATATCAGAAGAAGAACTGGTATCTAAAGCAAGATGGAAATTGGTTTTGCAGTTTCTGAACTGACTCATAGCTGGGGTCCGAGACCTGGCCGGTTTCCATGGAGATGAGATAGCTGCTGCTTCCAGGAACAGGCCTCAGGAAAAGCAAATTAGAGCAAAACTTTCTTTCAGATAAACCTCACAGTGGGTGAGAAATGCGGGTCCTTCCCAGACAGCTGTTTTGGGAGAACTGGTGGATGCTGAGTTTTGGGTGAGGGGAGGTTATTGTGGGGTGGAGGGAGAGAGACTAAATGTGAACACAGGAAAATATTCCTATTTTTCCCTTTTTTTTTTTGTCTCTAAATGCCCGTGGGCTTGACAATGCTTAATGCCGGTTGCATTGTGTCTTTGTGTTACTGCTGCAGCGTGAACTCAGTGTCAGGTAAGACCCTCATGACTCTGTCCTGTCTGCGTGACCTGAGGCATTTCCAATGCCAGGCACTGCCTGGGCTGCACTGTCTCTATCAGACTCCAGTAGCTTCCTCGTTGAGCTCAGACCCGCAGTGTTCATCTCACCCTTTAGACTCAGGTGCAGCCAGGAGGGCAATATTCTAAGTTCTGGGCATATAGCGTAAGTGAAGGTACCTGCAATTTATATGGCCAATATCTGACCTGACCGCATACCCAATCCAACTCCCACCGACATTGGATCCAAGCCTAACTTGTTCTTCGGTGAATCAGAGACGTTCACAAGGCTGCCGACTTGCAGAATGGGAAAGCATTTGGGATTTTTCACCAGATTTTTTTTTTCAATTAATGTGAAAAGTGGTTTGGAGACCTCTTCATCTGAGCCGGAGGCGCTGGAAAAACATAGGAAAACCGGGGCCTTGTGTTCGTAACCTAAAGGAAATTTAAGCTGAGCCCTCGCCACGTTTAAACAAAGTTCCTTGAGAATTACGGCAGCCCTGGGGAGCGAGAGACTAAAGCACAGGGGTAATAGCACCCAAAGGGAACTTGACTGATTCTGAGTGGTAACATACACATTTTGATCCAGGAGGACAGGCTCTATGGAAATAACTTCAGTGGCAGATAGGATTACTAAGTAGCTCCAGGTGTATATACAGAGTAGACACCTATTTAGTTACCCTTACAATATCAGCGTGTAGATAGTGCGTTGGCTTTTTCCCTTCCATTAGGCATTCAGCTAAGATTTCAGCTATTTTTGTGGGAGGCGAAAAGATGCATTTCTAAAAATGCATTTCCACTTAGATGTATAGCTTTGTTTAAAGAGACACATAACTCAGGTAGGCCTGAAGTTTACATTTGGCATAAAAAAAAGCTTTTACAAACCCTCAGATGAATAGAAAAGCTTCTGTTTTTTCCCAAAGCTAGTTATTTTCAAGCAAGTAAATTGGATGGTTAAAATTTCCCTTTTAACAATCTCGGGGCCTAATGTGGCAAACATCTATACGTGTGAGTAACTTTACTCCTACGGGTAACTGTGCTCATGTACGTAAGTGTTTGGAGGTTCGAGGCTGAAGGCGGCATATAGTGACACAACCATGACAATTTTTCAGTTACAAATGTATAATTTGTAACAGGCTGATTTTTTTCCCCCAAACTGATATTGTTCTGAAATCCAAAAAAGTACCACTCATAGTCTTGATTTTGCCTTTTTTTCATGCCTCTTGAAAATCTACAAAATTAATAAAATGGTGCTGATTTTGTAATGGAGAGTTTAGTGCTGTAGCACGTTAATTGCACAAATAACTACAACCACAACACTTGAGTAACCTCAGAATTCTTATCATGGATTTCAATCAAGGCTTCCTTTCTGGTAAAAGTCTGAAAAAAATGAAGGTCAGGAGCTGGAACATGCCTGCAAACATTGGTGTAAACTCATGAAACCCAAAGGTTTTTATTAAGTCAGCTGTTTCCAGCACCCTGTCCACCCAGGGGCACGTGTGTTAGGTAGCGGATCAGGGCTGATAGATGGGGACATGCAAAAAGAGTGAAATGTGCCTGAAAAAAATTGGGCTTTTCAACTAACCAAACTCCCCAGACTCAGTTCTCAATGGCTTCTAATGAATACCAAAATCCCGCATTCTAATGTCGGTGCCTTTCAAATGCTGTGTTGGTGAAGCTGTGCATAATCTGTAACTGGTAGAGAAAAACCCAGATGTTGGATCTGGGCCCAGGCTAACCTACCTTCCACACAAACTGTAGGTAAATTTGGGTAGAAATCCAGATTCAAACTCCATCGCTTTGGCCCCTCTCTGGCACTTTGTCAATGGAACTTTTTAAGTATGATGGAGGTGAGCTGATTCTAAGCCCAGCGTGTAATGACAGAGTAACTTACAAGGATGAACATCTCACTGGATGTTAACAGGGTTAATTGCTGATGCATCCAAATTCTCACTCATTTAAAGAAAATTTTAATAATTGCTGGACATTCAGCTTCTCAGTTTCACACCCGGAGGTGCGTTTCCTGTCTGAAATTGCAACACATTGAGCCATCCGTGTGCAGACACTGTACACCCACGCGTGCAGTTCCCATTAACACCAGTAGGAACAGACATGGACACTTCCTTGGCGGAGCAGACCCCGGAGTCTGCTTGCTTGCGTTGAAGTGTGATGCCTTTATCCATTTTTTCCCCCTTCCGCCATGCTGTTTGAGAACCGGACTTGCTTTTAAAAACGGGTGTTCTCGAAGAGGAATTCACCGTTGCCAATCGATACTTCCCCTCCCCAGGTCTAGATCACCTCCAGGTGCCCTTTGCCAGTTGTGTCTTTAAATATCAAGCCGTTGGCACAGTGTAGCAGTCCTTGTTTGAAATGTCAGCCGTTAAAAGCCAGCTGCCGTACGTGTTTGAAATGCCTTACCTACATTAGCGTCTTTGTAGCTGGCTGTCTCTTGTCTGCTTCCTGTCTGATTGCATGTACAACAAAGAGCTGGTGGTATTCACCCTGCCTTTCTGAGAGACGGTCACCCCCATATTTCTTTTGCTTTCATTTCTCCCTCCCCCCCTCCTTGAAGCTTTCGTTCTGGGGAGGGAAATAAGTTTCCAAAGTGAGACATTTTCTCGACCTGCTCACGGCTGCTTGGCTGAATGTTCCATTGCTGGCCAGCCACAGCGAAGGGGGAATGGAAATTCTGCTCACCTGCCTCACCCGCAGGATGGCTGCGAGCCAAGACAGCAAAGAGGGACAAACTCCTGCAGGCCCCCCAAGCCTGGCCAGTCCGCCATTCTCAAGCACAGGGTCGAGCGAGAGCATGAGCTCTTGTCCCTGGCAGGTTGGTTGTGCAAGCTGCTGAGCTGTTCTCGCTGCCCATTTGCGATCCCCTTGTATGCCGAGTTCTGGTCAGTGGGCCGGATTGCTAGTGCCTCTTCGAGGAACGTCCAGTGCTCGTGCCGTGCGCGTGCAAACATGGAACGTACTCGACTAAGCTCCCATTCCACTGGGAGAGGAGCCTGGGCTGTGGAATTGGGTTCGGAGCTGGGACTGTCCCAAAGTCGGGCAGCTGCATCAGGCCCATCTCTGCACAAGATGTTCTTGTCCAGCCCAGGCCAAATCTTGAACTGGGTCTCTATCAAGAGGCACCTGCCACCCACGTGTGAGTGCTTGTGTCCCCTTGTGGGCCTGGCAAGCAGGTCGGTGGGCACATCTTGTGCCTGTCTGCATGTGCCAACAGGGCATTTTTTGAGGCCCAGCTGCAGGCTTGGCCCTCGGTGTGTGTCCTTCCCCTGCGTTCCCGGTTACTGGGATCTTGGAGTAAACGAAGGCTCCTCTCTCTGATCGTGGGAATGCACCGAGTCCTGGATGGGGGCTCTGGTCTCTCCTCCATGCAGAGGAGTCGAGGACGGAGCCATAGACACCAACTCCTGTTAGGGTCAGCGGGAGCAAGGTGTGCAAGTTCTGGAGGGCGCAATAGACTCCTGCCAGTCTGGCTTTTGTGGCATCCCGCTTCTCTGCCACGGCCGTGGCTGGGCCTGGGGCCTCGCTCCACCGAATGCACAGGGGCATAACGCTGTCATGTCCCCCCCCCCGCTAGGTTGGTGTGAGTGCTGGGGGGGCCCTTGGAGACCGTCCAGCAGAGGGCAGCACATCTAAGACAATCTGCTACGCAAACAGGTTCGGTGGGAAAGACCCTTGCTGAGGGATCGCTCCCTGATGGCTCAGGTGTTGATCGAATCCAGCTGTTACTGTTTGAAGTTAATACGGATCATGGCTCCCCCCCCCACCCCCCCGGTCCTTTGACTAATTAAAATGCTTTCTCCTTTTTTTTCCTCCCCTTTAAACCCGTGTTGTATTTCCTGCTTTGTCTCTCCCTGAACGTCCCTCCCGTCTGGTGAACAGAGGAAGCTACGCTGGGATATGTGAGGAACACTTGCAGTGGTTTGAGTTTGATACTAATCAGGGGAGCTGCAGGGTGACGGGGGATGAGCCAGGGCTGCATGCTGAGCGTGGGGGTGCACAGAGAGGGAGCATGGGTGATGTTCTTTAAGCTGAACTGAAAGGACCCCCCCCACCAAGTACCTCTTCTCCAGATCAGATGCTCCTGAGAATTAGAGTATGGAGCTATCGGTCTTGGGGACCTATATGGCCACATCGCCATAGTACCTGGGCACCTCACAGTCATTAATGTATTTCTTTTTAGAAACCCCCTGCGAGGCCGGGCAGTGCTATTATCCCCATTGTACAGATGGGGACCTGAGGCACAGAGAGGCTAAGTGACTTGCCCATGGTCTTGCATAAAGTCTGTGGCGGAGCAGGGACTTGACTCCCTCCCCCAAGTCTTAGGGTATTGCTCCAACCACTGAACCATCCTTCCCCTCTGCTGAACCTGGATAATTCCCCAGAGCATGAGGTGTCTAGTCCCACCATTGCTTTGGGGGATTGTTTGCCATGAGATCCACGGTAACTAATCCCTGGTCTGACTCTCACTCCACAGAGTGGTCTAGGGCTGCAGGCGCCCCAAGGGGTTCCTCTGCTGTCTCAGCCTGGAAAGCAAAGTGCAAGCATTTCAGGAACCAATGGAAACATAGGTGACAAAATAACAGTTTCTCCTGGGCCTGTTCGCAGCTCAGTGGTGTAGGAGGGGTGTTCCTGGTTGCGTTATGCCTACTTGTGGCATCCGAGTACTGTGCCGTGGTGTTTTGTGTAGGTGCTGGAGAAGACAACCTGGGCTGATCCTCTCTGGTGTGGCACGCAGTGATGTACCACAGTGTGCGTGGGGGCGGAGAGCGGGAGGGCGGCGGTGACTAGCACTTGGATCGGATGCAAGGGCTTGGGCAGCAGAGAGCCGTGACCTCAGAGGGCCTGTGCCACCCACAGGGCCGTTCGGTTTGTGGTTGTGACTGTGCTGACCACACACCTCGCTTTAAGGCCTGGGTCCCAATGAGTCTGCAAAGGCCGAGTTGAGGCCAGCGCGCCATCCTCGGGGGCGGAGCCGTGAGGTGCAATTCCCTGGCTAGTGGCACTAGGTCCTGCAGGTGGCAGGGTTGTTGGGGAATCCTCTGCCAGGCCTAACAACAAACCAGTGGGCTGCTCTGCCCGGGAGCCGTTACCGCTGGCTCTTGTGCAGCAGTTTTGCCAGCCTGGAGCGCTGTCTTTCAGCAGAGAGGCGACCCCGGGGGAGTGGTCTGAGGAGCCCATGGGACTCTTCACGGGGATCGAGGTCGCTTGTCCTAGTGGCCTGTTCAAATTCCACCTCTGGGCGCTTTCCATCCGCTGTGGGTGCCCTGCGGTTGGAGCTGTTGCTGGCCCCTGCCACAGAACTGCCTCGTTCCCCCGGGCGGCGGGTGCGTGGAGCCCTGCGTTTCGGGTCAGGGTGTGACGCGCTTTGGGATCCGGGTGCTGTGTAAAGGCAGGGCCCCGTTATCCCGGCCCCAGCAGCGCTGCGGGGGCGGCAGCCCGTTCTCCCAGAAGGGGACATGCTGGAGACCCCCAAGCCTCTTGCTCTTGTTTTGTGACGTGGAATGTTGGCTCCAGCTGGTTTCTTTGATGATTTCTCCTTTTTTTGTTTGTTTTTTATCCCTCTCGACCCCCCCCCACACACACACACACCCTTCTCCTCCTCTCAGACCTGTGTGGGCCAAGTCCAGACCTGTTTGTGGGCCCGATCCTGCAGCCATTCCCCATTTAAAGTGGCTGCAGGATTGGGTCCTTCTAGCGAGGCTGGGGTGCGACAGCCCCCCTCAGGTCGCCCCGCGGAAGCCTGGAGCAGCGGCAGGAGGAGGGGACTTGCAGGAGCCTCTCGCTGCTGGCGTGGGCATGGGGAAGGGTGGGACACAAGCCGGGTGCCAGGGAGACTAACGTGGGGTTCTTCCTCACTAACCGAGTGCAGCTTGTTTCGCTGACCACCCGCCCCGGAGCTTTTGAGGGGTTCGTCTTATTTCAGAGCACAAGTGGGGCCGGGGTGGCACTTTGGATAACGCTCTTGCAAAGCCTCCCCCTAGAACTGAGTGCACCCCATGCACCCCCTTTGTAAAGGGGAGCACAGTTTTCCTGCACACTGGGTCTCTCCACCCTTGGTGGGGGTGTATTGAGAGATCCCCTCAAAGTATTTCACAAATGCCCTTTCCCAGCTTGGCTCCTGCCATTGAAATTTCTACCTCTGTCTGGGGAGTGGAACCCCCCCACACACACACACCCTCCTCCGAACCTATTACAGCCTTTCTACGTAATCAGCTGATGCATCAGGGTGGATCCCTGCATGCCCACACATGCAGCATGTTCACAGGCTGCTGCAGCCCTGGTGTCATGGGCACAGAGAGAGTCTGTTTCCATAAAGAAACATCTCTTTGTTTTTTAACAATCAAAACAGGAGCTAGTGGAATAAGCACAAAACCCTCAAACGTTCAACGGGCTTCGCTTGCGTGTTGATTTGCATTTGTTTTAGCCCAGGCCAGAGGATGACTGGGTAGGTGGAGGAATCTGGTCGCCATGCCCCCTTTCCTCAATCCCTACCTAGTCATCTTCCTCCTGGCTTGCTTGTGTGTGTTGCATTACTTAACCAGGGTGGTTCTCTACTAAATCTTTACCTGGCTGGTGCTTTTATCTTTTCCTTCCTCCAATATATTCCCGAACCAGTTGCAGTCATTTTTTGTGTGACCCAATGCACAGCTGCCTGAGTCCAGCGTTCCTCACGTGCAAAGCTGATTGGTTCATCCTTTCCAGCCAGAGACGTGCCCGTACTACGTCTTTCAAACAGAGAGAGGCAGGCTAATGGGAACCCATTATCAATGGCATTTCCTTGGTCCAGGAATAGGCATTGCGCTCAGCAATGTTAATTGATTTGTCATCCAGAGATGTCACCCCAGCCACCAGCCCTGTCCAGCTATAAAGCGTCTTGAGGCTGTTCCTAGTTTTGTAATGACGTGACTGTCTCTGAATGGACCAGAGCTCCCACACCAAACCCTTCCTAGAACAGTCGTGCATCCCAAGGGATCAAAGCTGTCAGCCAGTGCATGGGAGTGGGACACCCTGACCAAGTACCCTGCTTCTGATGATGTGCCAGAAAATATTTGCTCTGAGAGGCACCTTTTATGGGGTCACGTTTGAGATACTTTACTCCTGAGCGTTTGCCATAGCTGTCCCTTCCTCACTGACTGACTGAGGGCTCCATCCAGTGAATTGGGGGAAAGGAAACAGATGAGACCCGTGAGCAGCAGGAGTGTGATCTGCTTTATGGAGAAGCTTCATCTCTCCTGACACGACTGGTCAGTTACAGTAACTGGCACATCCTGGATGGTAAATAGGTTTGTGCAGCCAGTTTGGAGCCTTAACATCCCAGCTGTCTTGGGGGCAGGAGTGGGCTGGTGGGATGCGAAGGCTCCAGGATTCTAGATATGGCTCCTCATTAGTGTCATTAACAACCCCCTTGTCACCTGTGTGTGTCTTCCTTGGGGTTTGGCTGGATGCCTGCTTCTGCACGTGAACGAGCACTCACGTAGCTGCGGTGTTGTGTTGGTCTCCAGGGCAGCGTTGGCCTCTGCCCACCAGTGCCATCCCCTTCCTCGGACCCTCAGCGTGCTGAAGAGTACCCCGCAAGTGCGCGGCATGCACACCATCATCCGGTAAGCGCGCCACCTCGCGTTTGGAGCGGGTGAGGCTAAGGGTGTGGGGGCTTTTAGCATCATCCAGCCTTGGTCTGGGCGTTTGACATCTCCCACTCGTAGGGCCCCCCAGAGATGAAATCCTGCCCCGGGCCAGAGACCCTAGTTGGGCTGGGCAGTTCTCACCCGCTTCCTAGAATCATCCATTTAAAATCTGATCATGTCAACCCGTAACGCTAAGCGTCTGCATGTTCGGTGCCCTGTACAGCCGTGAACAGCTGTTCCTACCACCACCCCAAGAGCTGGGTTGGTACAGACCGAAACGGAGGCATAGAGAGGTAAGAGACCTGCCCAAAGCCCCACGGCAAGATCGCGGCAGCGTTAGGATTAGAACCCAGGGGCTCTGGCCCAGAGCGATTGCTCCACCTTGGAGCTTCCCCTTTGCAAAAGTGCCTGTGTCCCAGCAACAAAACTACAACCTGGGGTGGGGCAGGATGACCCGACATCGCACAGTTCCCGGTAAAGGGGCCTGGAGAGGTTCAGGGTCCTCGGCTGGATCCCCCGGTGGAAGGCCTGTGATGGAATCAGCTGCCTCTACCTGGGAGGAGGCTGAGGAACCTGCCCTGTTTATCTGGTCCACCTTTTCCTTCCTACACGATCCTGCCTCACCCTTAAGGCAGCCTCTGACTCACACTCAGCCTCTCCTGGAGAGTTCTCACTGACGGTCGTGCCTTTCTCCTCTCCCCATTAGAGACAAGGAGACCAGCCGAGACGAGTTCATTTTCTACTCCAAGAGGCTGATGCGGCTGCTGATTGAGCACGCGCTGTCGTTTCTGCCTTTCCGGGTACCTACAGGGAACGAGGGGATGGCGCGGAAAGCCCGTTGTTCTCTCCTTTCTGGGGGGATAAGGGGAGGTCTGCGTTTGCCTCTGGACTTGCCCTCTAAAGGCTAAAAAGAAATGATTCTCCTAGGTCAGACAGCAGCAGTCACCAGAGATGGGACCCTAGTCTGTTGTATACGGGTTCTTACACCACACTCATCCCCGTAGTGTCTACACACCTTCCAGCAGTGCAGTGAGCAGTGTCACTGACAGCTGTCACGTAGTTTGTTCTCGCCTCTTCCCCGGAGGGGAAAGGATATGCAGGGGCGTGTTGTGTGTTGGCAGTGGGTGTGAGTGTGATTTTATACACACACACACACACACTGTCTGTCTGTCTCGCTCTCTCTTTCTCTCCTGTATGTTATAGAAGGCAGATCAAAGAAATGCACCTTGCCCTTGGCGTGGAAGGTGGGGAGGGAGGGTTGGGATGGTCCTTCATTTCCGGGGGGGTTCATTCCATGGCCTTGGACTGCCCCTCACCCCCCCCCCAAAAAAAGCTGTGTCTCCACTGTCGCTGCTGCTGTGGGGCGGGTAATTGTATCGCACGAGGGCGCGTCCATCACTCGGCTTTGGGAGCAGAGAGCACAGTGCAGGCGCAGCCATGTTTCTGAGGCGGCTGGACCTCTGCACCTCAGTAAGGGGCCTTCTCTGGCTCGCACGGCTGGTGTCCAGGGCTCCATCACCTCCCCAGGTCCCCTGGCTCCATGACTTTCCATGGTGCACCAGCCTGTGGCTTTTGTGCCCGGTCTCCGGTGCGCTGGTGGTCTGAGCCCGTGTTAACGCTTGTGCTGTGATCTGTCTAGAGCTGCACTGTGCAGACCCCTCAGGGAGAGGACTACGAAGGCAGATCCTACAGTGGGAAGCAGGTAAGGGGAAGGGGAAGGCTGGATTCAATGGCACTCGGTGGGCTCAGATCCTACGCCCATTGAAGTCAATGGGAAGACTCCCCCTGACTTAACGGGCCTTTGATTGGGCCCCTCAGCGTCTGGAATAGCTGGGTCTGCTCCGGGGGCTGGCTGGCTTGCTGCTGGGCTGTAAAAACCAGGGGATCCTGCAGCTTAATTTACAGCAGTGACTAGTCAGGTCAGGCCCTTAAGTAGCACTAATGAGGGGTGCGTGCCTGTGGGTGCTCCGAATCGCTCCGCTTCTCATCCTCCCTGTTGGGGAGGCAGCTGTGTCTGGGTGGTAGCTGTGAGGAGCTCGCTGCTTAACCCTGTCACTGCTGGAGGAGACATGGTTCACACGCAGCCGTGCATGGCTCAGTCCCATTGCTGGCCTGGGCAAACGGGAGCAGGAGACCAGGCCTGGGGGCTGCGTTCTGCGCACAGCTCTTCAACTGACTTCAGGTAGGGCCCGGGACCCCGTTGATCAAGTGGGGCTAATGATCCTACCTGCTGCTGTGAAGTGCCTTGAGGCTGTAGATCCTTGCTAGGGCTGGTTCCTTTGGACACCAGGGAACGGTGGCATGGGAGCATTTGAGGGGCCCCGCATGACCGCTTCATCCCCGCTCTCTGTGGCAGATCACAGGTGTGTCTATCCTGAGAGCAGGCGAGACCATGGAGCCGGCGCTCCGAGCCGTGTGCAAGGACGTCCGAATCGGCACCATCCTCATCCAGACCAACAGCAACACTGGAGAGCCAGAGGTAAAGGGCGCCTTGTGACCCGGGACCATTCGCAGCAGCGGCCTCTCTGTCGCCGGGATCGCTAACGCTGCCGCGTGCCTGTTAATTGCAATCAGTTCGTTCATTCCTGCTGGCCACAGCAGGTCTCGTCAGGAGCCGGCTGGTTGGTGGCTTTCATATTTAATGAGCATTCATCAGTCACTGAGACCCAAAATGTCTGGCTTCAAGCAAAGGCTTTCACAGTCGTCTGCAAAAATGCGTATGTAGCTGCACGTGCAGTGACTGCTAGACATCTAGCCAGTGGCACGTACACCGGCCACAGCTGAGTGTGGCAGGAAGGTAACTAGGCGTGCGAGGGAGGCACTGAAACGTGCACATGCTGGTGCACTCGCCATTAAACACAATTGGGCTGAGGTCGCTGGGGCTTTTTAAATGCAGGCTCCCCACTAAGCGTTGGTCCCCGTCTGGTCAGCACCAGCCCGGCTAGCCGTTTAGCAGCAGCTGCCTCGTAAACAAAGGGCCCGGTGACAGGCCGGCAGCCTGTACCTGATTCAGCCCAGCCCAGTAATCCTGCCAGCAACGGGGTAAATGGGCAGTGATGCCCTGCGGCCGGTGGCGCATCCCCCGCCCAGCTAAGGGAGGTGTGAACAGAGCTTTTCCCAGATCTCTCTCTGGCCTGTCCCCTGCCCAGCTCCACTACCTGAGGTTGCCGAAGGACATTAGTGAAGATCACGTGATCTTGATGGACTGCACGGTCTCCACAGGGGCGGCGGCCATGATGGCCGTGAGAGTGCTGCTGGTAAGGAGGGGTGGCGTGGGCCCGTCTCCGTTCAGAAAGGGAAACCCCGGAGCAGCCCTGGGGGTGCTGGGAACTTGGGGAGGGGGTGGGTCCAGCCCAGCTCTCTGATGCACAATCCCGGAGTCCAAGTAAACGAAGCTGACGCCAGCACCGTTAAACCTGGGCCCCGCGGGGAAAGGAGGAAGGAGGCCGGCTGGCGTGGTGCAAGCTACAGAGACCTTCGCGGCCAGACACTCATAGTCGCCCTCCCCTGGGGCAGCACAGCAGGACAAGCCCTGCGGGGACTGAATTCACATCCAACGCAAGCCAGCTCCTTCCCGAGACTTGGTTCCCGGCGGCCCCAGCCCAGCCGGGAGATCGGGTCCTGGGGTGCCAGGAGACGAGGCTCTGAGAGGGAGATGAGGACGGGGGCTGCTCTCAGTCCCCGGGGGCAGGGGCCCAATCACAGTGTTGGCCTTTTGGGGTGGGAGGCCGAGGGTTTGAACTGCTTGAAAGCGGAGCTCTCTCCAAGTCAGGGCTGGGGCGTATTGGGGCTGGGGGAGGAGGGGCGCACAGACCCTTGCGCCGCCGTGGACTGTGCATAACGAGGAGGGGTCTCTCCAGAGCGGTGACTCCCCCCCTTCACGCCGTGACTCTCTCGTAGGATCACGACGTCCCTGAGGACAAAATCTTCCTTCTCTCTCTGCTGATGGCGGAGATGGGCGTCCACTCGGTGGCCTACGCCTTCCCCCAGGTGAAAATCATCACAACAGCTGTGGACAAGAAGGTGAACAACCTTTTCCGGATCATCCCCGGCATCGGTGAGTGCCCGCCGGGAACAGGCTCCGGAACCTGCTTGGGGTGGGATGGCCGGGCAGGAGAGGGGTGCAGAGCCTTGCTACGCGAGCATGCAGCCTTTCACCGAGGACAGGCTCTGCTCCTTCCCCAGACAGCGCACAGGAGCCTCAGCCCCTCCAGAGTCCACTGGGGGCAAAGTCTACAAGGAAAAGGCAGCAGGGACAGCATGAGCCGTAGGGTCAGCCAGCCTGGGTCTAACAGGCTGGCACTGCAGAGCTGGACAGGGAGTGGCTGATCCCTGGTCTGTGGCAGGCTGGGGCGATTGCCCAGCTCTCGAGGAGGGGTTCTCTGACGCGAGCCGTGCCCGCTGGAGCAGAAGAGAAGGGCTGCTGGCAGCGATCGCCCAAGAAGGGGAAATAAAGAAGGTTGCTCTGATCCCACCGCTGTCTCCTCATTCAGCACGTCTTCTCCACCTTCGTTTTGCAAGTGACGGAAACTGACGCCCCCTGCCCTGGGGGTGCTCATTGGCCTTCCCGTGCCCATGTGGGAGAGCAGAGCGCGTGGGCGGCCCAGCAGCCCCTCTGTTCTTGCACGCTGTCCTGGGGGGGGGCTCTCCCACGGGATGTCAGAGCAATCGTCCTTCGTGTTCTTTGGGAGGCAGGGGTAGTTCCCACCCGGCGGGGTTAAGGGTGTCCTGCGGCTCCGATCTCCGTGGGTAACTTGACATTGACGCCTTGTGCATGTGTCTCTCTCTCCCCTTGCCCCCGTGCCCTAGGGAATTTTGGAGATCGCTACTTCGGGACCGACGCCCCCCCTGACTGGAGCGACGACACCCTAGACACTTAGCAAACACCCCCGTCTGCCCTGGGTCAGAAGACGGGACCCCACCCTGGAGCTGAGGCAGCTTTGCCACTGCACCTTACTCTTCTGTTGTACATTTCCAAAGAGATTTCCCCTGGGGCATAGATCTTTTTTCAACTGTTGCGTTTGAAGTCTAGGGCCTATTTTTTAAAAAGGAAGAAATGCAAATCCTAGCTGACTGTATGTGCACAGGCACGTGTCCCACTTTAGAGCGGAGTTAATTTATTTTAATTTAAATATTTGCCTATGTAACTTATGTGAGATTTTATAATGAACAAAATAAAGATTTTCTCCAGTTTTCTTGCAGCATAGACCCAACCCCCTGGCCAGGTGCAGGTCTAATCCCCATGCAGCTCCTAGATAAACCCAGGAGGAGTTTTAAAATGAGCTTTATCACCCTGAATCTGGTGCCTGGGTTGAAATTGCTCCGATCCCTTCTCCACTGTCGCCAGTCTGTCCTGGGACACACGATACAGCACCGAGGAGGGCACAGGCCTGGGCGGGGACCGGAAAAGGAGCAGCACGGTGCTGCTAGGCACTCTGAAAGGCAAGGATGGCCATGGCTGAGGGCGGAGGCGCTGTCCTGCTGTCCCAGCGAGAGGAAGGAGGAGCGCTGGGGGATGTGAGAGTTGTGCTGTATCCTTGTCTTCCTGTCACTCCGCAGCGAACAGCCGCACTGGTGGGGACTGATGTTTGCAGCACAGGCCATTGCTGCAGCTTCACTGGGTCCTTGCCGCTCTGGCCAGCGGTCAGAAGCGACTCCTGCCTGCGTGGCTGGCTCCCGCTCCAGGGGCTGCCTGTTCCCATCAGTGCAGACACTAGCAGGAGGGCTAAAGCCCACTGTGGGAACAGGGAGCCCAAGGCAGGAAGGAGAACGTGGTACACGCCGCAGCCAGGCTGAGAGCAGCCGCGTGCGGACACGCTGGCTCCTGTGGTTCTTGATCTCCCTGGATGGGGCCTGCTCTCTGTGTCCCCTCCTCGGGCTTGTCCTCGCTGAGTCAGAGCTGTCACACAGTGGGGCGGGCCGGGGACTGTCTGCAGGAAGCTGCTCGAGTTTTGTAAACCTCCTGGGAAGGGGGCCCTGCCAGAATAAATGGATGATGACAGGGAACCTGCACAGCTGAGCAGCCAGGGCTAGTTTCCTGCAGGATTTCAGAGCAGCCTCCAATATTTTCCCCTCCTCAGGGCCAGGTTCATCATCACACCCGAGCTGCTGGCAGCAGGAGCAGGAGAGATTCAATCCGCCCAGCCCTGCTGCGCTGCAGGGAGAGGGCCCAGCGCCCCGGTGCACCCCGTGAGCTGACAGCTGAGGCAGGAATGTGCTTATTGGAAGGGCTTAGCAGAGGTCATGTGGGCAGGAAGCTGCGTGGGGGCAGCGGGGTGGAAATCAGTGAGGGGTTTGGGCTCAAAATAGCAGCACTCACTAGTGTAGCTTCTTGCGCAAATCCTCAGCTAATTAAAACAAACTCAGCCCCGCACGCGGCGGACGCAGGATCTCGGCACTTGAAAGCTGTGCGGGGAGGCAGTGCCGACACCTGATAAGCTCGCACTAAAAATACCTCCAGGCGTAGGTGGCCCGAAAGCTCGTAAGCACACATGCAGTGAGAGAGAGTGAGTTTCCGTGGCTGAGGAAGTGACCCGCAGCGCTAGCTGCAGTGCCAAAGCGGGAGCAGCGAGGCAAGCCGCGGCAGGTGTGACCCAAACCCAGACCTCGCCGAGGGAGGCCAGTGCTAGGCCTGGGCCAGGGGGTTCCCTCCAAGCCCTGCCCTATACCTAAAATGTAGGTCAACCTAGCAGAGGCGCTGAATTCCTGGGGGGGGCTTGACCCCTGCTCTGCCCCAAGCCATGCCCCACTCAACTCCTTCCCCCAAGCCCCCACGCCACCTCTTCCCACCCTGCCCCACTCCCCATCCCCACCCCCACCCCCACCCCCCAGCACCTCCTGCATGCCGCTGAACAGCTGATTGTGGCGGGTGGGAGATGCTGGGGGGGAGAGGGGAGGAGCTGATCTGTGGGTGCTCCACGCCTCTGCTAGCTACATCCCTGGGAGGGAGTTCACCCCCGGGAGAGAGGTCGTTAAGCTGCCATAAGCCCCAGGCTAGACACTGCGAGGTCGCCAGAAAAACGCTTCCATCAAGCTAGCCCCTGCCCTGCGGAGTGGTGGCTGAACTCCAGCGCCGGACAATCCGCTTAGCTGGGCCTAGGCCTTGTACTTCCTGCGCTGCAGGCTACGGGGGAGGTGAGTGGGCGGCCTGGACACGCATCCACAGGTCTCGCTACACCAGCGAAGGGTGGAGCATGGCCCTGCGGGCTGCAGGCTGCGGGAGGGGAGCAGCGTGGCTGGCTGCGTCCTGAGGAACTCCATGCTCCCCGTAAAGCCCCTTGGATTTGAAAGCCCCACAAGTGGGAATTGAGGGTGCTCTGACACCCCAGAACCCTTCTGGTGTCAAAGCAGCCAGTGGTGGCTGCTGCCACACAAAACGCATGACCCACCCCCCCTGCCCTTGTGCCACACAGGGGGAAGGGGGGTGATAATGGCACTGTCTCAAAGCAGGCTAGCAGCCACCCCTGCCCCTGCAGCACCCAGTGCATCCCTGCGTTCGTGGAGTACGTGACAAAGGGCTCGTGTCCTGGGCCACCACGAAACAGGCCGTGAAGGTGTGACAAGCTGGCAGCTCCTAGACTGCAAGGCAGGCTCTGGTCTGAGGTGGAAGAGGAGGACACTGGCTGGGAGGCTGGGGGTTCACTGGCAGGGTCACCCTAACCAAACCGCTGACAATTAGCCTACGAGCCCCTCCCGCTGTACGTAGCAGCACCTTCCCCAGAGCAGGAGGATGGAAAACAGTCTGTCTCCCGCCTCGTTACTTGCAGCCTGCCATCATTTGCTGGCAGCCAAGCGCAGCGCGGAGGGGCAGCATCGTGCAGCCTTTTCGCTGCCGCGGGGAGAGCTGACGCGCAGTAAGATGACAGAGGCTCTCAGGGAGGAGGCTGCAGCCTGCGGAGACTCAGGCAGAGTTTTAGAAAACTCCTTTCTGTTCCCTGGCACATCAGCCAGGACACCAGGGACCTCCAGCTGCTAGGAAATAGGAACTCATTGGGCGTTCCGTGCCTGAGGCTGTGGGCCAGGGCTGTGTAGGAAGATAACAATAGGAAGGCAGCGGTGTGGCCCAGTGGACGATGCACTGGACTCGGGAGCAAGGCATGCTGGGCTCTATTCCCTGTTCCAAGAGGTACTTTGTAACCTTCTGCAAGTCACTTTGCTCCTCTGTGCCTCAGTTTCCCCACTTGGCCGATGATGAGCCATTGCTGCCTGGGTAAAGCACTGCAAGAGCCAGAGAAGCCTTGATTTTTTTCAGCGAGACTGAGGCCTTTAAGGGTCTGTTTATGTAATGCTGACAGGCCCCAGTTGTCGGTGGGCAGGATCCAAGGTGGGACCTCTGACGCTTGATGCATGAGTCTCTGCTGCATGAGATAAAAGCCAGCCGGCTGTTAGCTAAGGCTATCGAGCAGACTCACTAATGTCTCTCTAAGTGGTCTCGGTGCCAGTAGAAGGAACAGAACCCCACACCCAGGAGGTGTGTGGGTTACATCTACACCCCAAAGAGAATCCCACCTCACTGGGTCTCAGCACCCGGGTCAGTTGTCTCAGGCTTGAGGGGCTAACGATAGCAATGGAGCTGTTTCCAGCTGGGCTGGAGCCTGGGCCTATTTTAGCCCAGCAGCGTGAGCCTGAGTCAACTGCCTTGGGCGCTGCGACTCGGTGCCGTGGGTTTTTCCTTGCAGTGGCGCGTTTGGAAATGGGATGCAGGCTGCGAAGTCACTTAGGCACGTTGGATAACCTTGCCCCTCCTTAATAAGAGCTCTAGCCCTCAGCCCAAGGGCGGTCCCAGTTTGGCGCTGTCTTGCTTACAGACACCCCCAGCGCTCCGGCTGCAGGTTTGGTGAACAGCAAATCTGCCCCGCTGGCCGCTGCAAGACCTCAATTGCTCACTGGCAAAATGGTCATTTAAAATTAAAGGGGCTGGAGGCCCAGGCTTCAGCCGCCAGCGCTTTGCTGTCCTGCAGCAGCTGCACCATTGTGCAATTAGGAGTCACAGCGCCCCAAGCTGCAAAGCACCCGCCTGCTTGCAGGGCTGATGCTGAATGAGCAAGCGCAAGCCAGCACTTAGCACCGCCATTGCGGGCTCTCAGGGCTAGCTGTCAACATGCTGCCAGTTATGGCCCGTAGCTCATTAATTAATAGAGCGCCATCTGCTGGCATGCAAGGATACATAGCGTTGCCTAAGAGTTAGTACGTTCAATAAAGTTGTTGTACATGGCAAATGCAGTGCTTCTCAGGTATGGGCAGGCATTGCCCCTGCTTTACATGGGTAAACTGAGGCACAATGACTTTCGACAGCTTGCGCATGGTCATGCAAACTAAAGTCAGGTGGGTTGGGTAGATATGGTTGGTCAAACAAAGCACATGGTGGGGCTTCTGGGCACAGACTGGGTAACCAGAAGCCCATCTGGTGCAATCTTTTATGGCCTATGAATTTAGCATGTGTTTGCCAGAGCTAGTCATATAAGTGGCTTGAAATGTGCTTTGAAACAGTGTGGAGATTTGAGAAAGGCCAAACACTGCAGGCTCCTGAGAGCTTGGCCAGTGGGCATCCATCCCAAAATTCAAGGGGGTGGGGGGGCTGTCATTTTTAATCACAATATTCCTGTCCCCAGATTGTTGCTGATTGGACGGTACATAGGGACCTGCCCTAGCAGAACTGTCGACATCACCATTAGCCAGGCCTCTCTAACTCATCCTGGCACAGCAGGGATTGCTTTTAAATAGCCGGGCAAGCGTAATTTGTCCTGCGGGAACAGACCAGCCATCAAGCCAGGTGAGCTCAGACAGGGGACTAGCAGTTGAAAGGCTGCTACATAGCACAAAGTTAGCCAGGTGAGCAGAGCTGCCCCGCCAAGGTGGAAAGAGGCCAGAAACTTTCACCTTATAGACAGCCTTTTGGAGTCCTGGAAGTGTCTCCTTCTCCTGCGTTTGGCCCAGGAGCAGTGAAGATTTCCCCGGGCAAGCTGGGAAAAACCATCTCCAAATCTTCAGTGCCCAGAGTCTCAAAGATCTTCAGGGTCCTAACAAACATCAAACGCTGTGAGAACTAGGCACCTAACGCCCCTAAAGGAGCTGGGCCCATGGGTCTGGCTGTAGGTTTTGTGACTCCCTTTGACCATGCTACCCCCTCCTTCGCCTGCTCCCAAAGTGTATAGCGTGTCACATAGTTGGTTACTGAGGGGACCAGTGGTTTGGCCTATATTTGGAGCCCTGCTTGTATTAGGGAGCTGACACTAGGCTATAAACCAGCTCTTAGGGCTGCTCTGCACTTCAAAAGTTTTACAGTTCTAACTCGTGCACCGGTACCACGTCTCCTGTGCCTGCAGTTGGAGCTGGCGGCATGTGCTTTACGCTGCTGTTTGGCTGTAGAGGAAGAGCTCTGCTGGCATAAAGCACCTTCATAGCGCTATAACAGCAAGCCCGCTAGGCAGGTCCTACCACTTTAGGGTAAAGCTGTCCCACGTTCCAGGGCAGACAAGCCCTTAGTGAGGCGTACAAGAGCGTACACACACCTTTCTCCAAGGGACAAAGAGGGAGCTACCAGCATCCCTTTGTAGGCGTTAGACAAGGACGCCATTTAACTTGGCAAGTGAAGAGGCCTCAGCGATGGAACCAATTTCCTTCTCGCTTCTGCAGCTGTGTGTGACTTGCCCTCTGGGTATGTCTACACTGCAATGTAACCCTGTGCTTGAGTCTGGGCTCAAGCCTAACCCCTCTTTGTGTCTCCCCTGCAACTGTGCTAACCCAGGGATTGATGCTAGGGTCTCAGGACCCCACTGGCCTGGAGGGTCTGAACTCCAGTTAAACTGGGAACCAGGGTTCAAGCCTCATTGCTTTGCAGTGTAGACACAGCCCCGCTTGGCTCAGGTCCTGGGAGTTAGCCAGAAGTATCCCACAATTCCATGGGACAATTCCTTAGTCCTCGCTTAACCCAACAATATGCAATCCATTCTGTTGAAAAAGGAAGCCAGCCACCCCCTTTTCTAATAGCAGCAGCTCAGTTTTAGCATAAACCCATTCTCCACTGATCTGCATGCACACTAGCAAAGAGCCTCCTGGGTTTGCAACAGAGAGCGAACCTAGCAAGCCTTTTGCAAAGCGAGCGGCTTCCTGGTACCAGGCAGTTTTCCCACAGTGCACCACCATCCTAGGTTTGGCCACCTTTCAGGCGGGGTGGCACTAGGGACTCTGGGACATAGTTAATTTTACTCGGGGCTGAGCACTGACGTGTGGACATCAGAGACCTAGGTTCAAGCCCAGGTTAGAAAAGTCTGACCACAGGGTTAAACTACACTGTAGATGCTCAAGCCCAGGATTCCCTAACACAGGTCAGCTGACATGAGTCCCAGTAACCCTGGCTTTACCGTGCAGTGTAGACGTGCCCTCCCTTCCTCCTGGCCTCACCAAGGTGACCAGCTCCCTGAACAGATGGGAGTCGGGGTGGCAGTGATGCCAGGAGAGGAAGGTCCATCCTACTGGATGGCACCTAACTACACTCTTTGGAAATGCCTGGCTTTGACCTTGCTAAAAAATGTAGCTAGGAACTCACCTACCAGGCCTTGCTCCCAGGGAGGGGGAGGGGGCTCTGCTCAGTCATGGAAGCAGCCAAGGGAGCATTCCCGAAGGTGCTTTGGCGTCAGCTAGGAGACGCCCACACATCGTGTCGGGACCAGGGGGACGTTGGACTTGCCCCCAGCTCCCCAGTGAACTCTCACACCTCCCTGTCCTCTGCCACATGTAGGCCTAGGAGTCAAACCAGGCGTGTCCGGGGCCAATGTACCCCGGCTATGAACGCCCCCCCGAGGCGCGCGCTGCGAAGTCACAGCACAAAGTGGCCTGTAACCCTCCGGAAACCGAGCTCAAGTGGACAGGCTGCAAATAATCCCCCTTTTTCCCATGGCTAGCCCCAGCCCCAGGCAGAGCTCATGGGGCGTCCGTGAGTCCCTCCTCAATCAGCCAGAGAGCACATGCCCCCTTCCATCCATGGCCTCCATATGGGCCCTGTCCCAGGCAGAGCCCTTCAGGGAACCCTGCCCTGAATATCACGCGCCACATGTTTTCCTCTCACTGCCCAGAGCAGCGCGCCCACTGCTCAGACACCGGCGGCTCCATGCAAAAGGCCTGCTGTCAGCATGCCACACAGTGCTGTTCGCTTGCTGGCACAGCACGGGCAGGGTGGAGATACCGCCCTGAAACCATTGCTGCCAGGAGCCCTCTCATTGTGCACTTCCCCGCCCTTCCTTTTTCAGCCTTTCAAATGCAACTTTCTATTGTTTACAGCAAACTTCTGGCGGCAAAGCCACCACATCGGAAAAACTGCGTGGGAGGCTGCTTTAACCCTCTGTCTCTGCTCGCTGGCCAGACGGCAGCGCACACACACACACCCAGCAGTGACCAGAAAGGCTGAGACACTGACAGGCTACGGCAGCGAAAACAACAACCAACAGCCGCGCGGCTGTGCTGAGATCTCAATCTTACAGAGCCCCACAGACCCCCGGCTTCCTTAAATAGCCTTAGAGAAGGAGCTGTGTCAAATAACGTCTTTTAACTGCAGGGGGGCGCATGGCAAGGCAGTTGGGGCTGGTCCCAGGCCAGTCTTTTCATCTTTAAAGATTTAAATGGGCTTCCCAGATTAGAAATCCCCTGTGCCTGCCAGCCCCAGATTGCCCTGCAGAGTAAAGATTGTTCCAACAACCCTAAGAGGCTGGGGAGAAATGCCCTTCTCTGACCTGAAGCCTCGTCTCCTAGGTCAGATCTGCCCACGTCCCATTGCCCCCCTAGAGATCCTTGCTGATAATAGCATGTAACGCTTGATGCCCCGACCCTGGGTCACTCAGCGCCACACACTGGGTATGTAGCTGTTTAGAGACAACAGTCACAAGAGCGTAAACGTCACCCTCCCCCATCTCACAGAAGCAGCAGCCAGTTGAGACTGGGGTCCCCTGTTTAATGCACGACGCATTCTGTCAAGGAACGAGCTTTAGATCATCTTCCCCCTACCCCTCGAGCTTCAGTACTGGGAATAATTATTATTATAACACCAGTCTGCAAAGTGTGCTGCGCACGCTGCAGCCAAGCTGAAAGCCAAAGCCCCTGCACCAAAGCCCTTTCAGTGCAATCTGGCCTTATTTCTCGGGGGAGGGCTGCCCTGTCCCCAGGCAGCAGGGTGAAAGTAGTCATTGTGAGCTGGAGGGAAGGACATTTGGAAAGCTCGTGCTGGCACCTTTTGGAGCAGTGGACAGTGTCTGGAATGGTGATGAGATGCGTCAGGATATATTGAATCAGTGGGCCTCCTAAACCTGAGGTGTGTATTAAAGAAAACAGTTGTAGCGACAAACAGGCTTCCACACAGCTCCTGTTCCAGCTTTGTCTTCCTTGTTTACCAGGGACCGCACCCTACTTATTTGGTATTGTAAAAGTACCCAAGACATCTGGTGGCTGAACAACACACTGCAAGAAAATATAATATTACAAGGTAAAAGGCTGTCAGGCAGCAGTCTCCAGCTGGCCAGCAACTGCCTGTCCAGTGATTATTGTAGGCCAAGATATCACTGCCTCCCACTACTATATTCAATAAAGAAGTTGCAAAAAATATTCCCCGGAAAAAACTGGGATACTCCTGGTAATGAGAAAAGCATTTACCAAAGTGACGCTACTGCCCTACTTAAGCACTGAGGAAATGTTACACTGTTGCTTCCATTTCTCCCATCTTCCTTTTCACCTTCCACCCATTGATTAATTTAGCCCAAAACTTCTTCAAAGCACTTGATTTATTCCCATCACCTACTGTTAAAAAACCCATCAGGCAGGGTTCAGGATAACGGCTCCTGCTGTCTCCCCGAAATATGTCCCTGAGCAGGAGACCCCGCCCACCCCAGTAGCTTCTGCAAACTCAACCGAAGACCAGGAACTTCTTGTCTGACTTCCTGCCCAGCACCAGGAGCTAACCAAACCACAAGTAGCCTGACCAGCAACCTAAGGACTTGAACCTGGGCCCCTCGCAACTAAAAATAGACCAGAGCAGTAAAAATTAAATATCTGCTTGAATAAGACACACAAAGTCACTCACTCATTTCAAGCCGTAGACGCTGGAAAGCGGAGCTTTCAGATGGCAGCTTCTCATGCTACAGAGCAGGAGACGGGGCCTCTTAAACATGTGCAGTACTATTCTATTAGCATCCTGTAGGTACCAAGCTGGGACATCTCCAATGCACGGCTTGCAGCCCACTGGTGTGTGGATGGAAGCTCGGCCGGGCACAGAGATTTTTTATAAACTCTCAGCTCAGAACAGTAAATTCATTTTCCTTTTGACCTTTCAAACCATGTGTTTTCTACTTCTTCAGAGAGAGACCCACAACTTTTAGCCTGAAACATGAAGGGTCTGTACTGTATTCAGCTGAGAACTTGGGCACCTTACTCCAAAATTGCACGATTCTGAGGAAACAGACCAAAGCCCTGGATTTTCCCCCTTGGATGCATAGATCTGAAACAGAGCAACGTGGCAAAGTCATCCTGTCCCAGGAATCCGCTGGCCCATAATTTCACAGGATGCAATCTTAGCCAATTAAAATTACTGCCTCACTCCAGCTTACTGCACACAGTGAAACATTTCTGAAGCAGCCATCGAACAGATCGGCAGTAAAAACGGTCACCTAGCAGCAATGGGTCTTTAACTAGAAGTTGATATAAAATTGTAGTGGAAAATGTGGGGATATTTTTAAAATGTCTAAGGGGAGGGGTGTAGTGCAATGATCACTGTGTGACATGTTTACATACACAACAAGGTTAGCTAAGGTGCAAGATACTGAATTACTGGAAACTATGATTCACCGATACCGACAATTAAATTCATATTGTCTGTCATTTAGTATATTCCCCGGATTGGGATCACTCACCTGACAGGCATTTACATGAGCCAAAGAAAGTGGAAAGAGTTTGTTCTCGCCGTCTCTCAGTGGCATTATACCAGGAGAATTAATTTGGATAAAAGACATTTACAATGAGAAGAATAAAAAGCCGGTAAAAAAATTCAATAAAATAATCAAGAGCCAACAATTGTCATGCGTCACCCCAGAGATGGCTACAATTCGGTGAAGAAGTGTTTCAGGCTGTCACTTTGTAAAACAGTTGCTTTGGGATCTTTCAAGATATAAGACAATCATCTTGGGCTGGATGAAAAAAACCTTGAATTGTCCAAATGGTAATGAATTCTTTCTGCAGGGGAAGATCACATTTGACCATCGAACCACATAGTTCCAACTTTGTGCTGGATTTATTTAATTTTAAAAAAATCCACTGCTGTTCCACCCGGGGGGAGGGGGAGCTGAGGGAGATATTCATATTAATTACATTGTGGGAGCTGCAGGAATTTAGTTAAAACAATTAGATACAGTATATTATTATACATACAGTTAATATATTTGCTAACAGTATAGCCAGATAGCCAGCGCAAGTGCATCCAAGTTCCTTTCTAGACATTATTTTTAAGTGGGTTGTAAAGCTTATTAACTCATAACATTTTGATCTAGGTGAGATTTTACCACATCCACCCCCCCCCCCGGGCCAGGCCGGGGGGGCGGGTTCTTTAAAAAAAAAGAAGTTATCGGGCAAATGAAATCGGTTTTCAAATTCTAGTTAGGATTTTTTTTAAAAAGAATCGTGCGATATAAAATGATTTTGATAGTCCCATTTTGCTGAGCCTTAGTCCTCAAAGGTAGCACGAGTGTCTTGAGACTTACACACACACGTACACATGAGAAATAAGAAATAATTTGGCTGATTTTATTACCTATGTACCACCCATATCCTTCTCCAGGGCTGCAGGCAGGTTCAAACACCCCACGCTGAAGTCCATGTTGACGCACCTACGCTATCGGTCCATGAGCTAGTGAGATTCAAGTTAGCTCAGATATGGCTCCCCATTCTGCAATTAGCCCTCCCATTGCCATGTCAGACATTCCTTTAGTGTACCAGGCATGCTAGACTGTGCCAATGATATGGGTCTTTGTGCCATGTTGCGTCCATGATCTGTCTATTATGGGAGTGTCTCGTGCTAAGGTTAGGATCATAATGGCTTTGAGAGAGGAATAATAGTTCTCTGAAAGGGCCTCATAAGCTTATATACTGTATGCAAAGCAGGATCGAGAGGCAAACAGGGTGAGTTCAAACTGGAAGGAGAAAGCTAAAATATAAAATATTATTTTACCATATTTTGCTGTCTTTGAAGGAGAAAAGGCATCCAAATATACACATATTATTCCCCAGCCCTTTCTTCTTCTCCTTCCGCCTGTCATTACTGCTACAAACAGTGAATTTAGTGTGAAATGTAATGTAAGGTGTTAACTTTGAACACCCACCATTACCAAGCAGCCCTTTGAAGCCAGGCAGTGCCAGTGTCACTAATGGACGAGAAAATACATCCGATCGCTTTTGCAAAAACAGCCTGCTCTATGTTGACCTTGATCATAGCCAACGATTCATTTCTGTGGCCCCCACAAATTGCCCTGGGGCAAGTGGCACATGATTTGTGATCTGGCACAGAAAACCGGTACACTGGCTAATGCAGATCCTGGCCGTTTGCAGTGAAAAGGACGGTCCTCTCGCCTGGGGAATGCAGCCTCGTGGGTCAAGGGTTTTTTCACAGTAATGTAACGCTTGCAAACCACCTTGTCCACCCCGGCTTTCAAGAGCTCCTGTTCAGAATGGGCCAGGAGGGTAAGGAGCTTGCAGGATGCACGCTAGAAACTGGGACTATACTCAATAGTCTGGGCCAGATTCTGGCACATTTTGTGGGGGGGAAAGGATGTAATCACCTCCGATAAATACACACTACAAAATGAGCGGCAACGTGCACCCGCATCCCTGTTGTGAGGAGCCCCCCTCCCTTTTAGAATAGCCTCTGTGAGCTGTTGTGCTCCACCATTGATAACACTCTGCGCTTCTCTAGTGCAGTGATTCTCAACCAGGGGTTGGGGGATCCCTGGAGGGGGCCACAAGCAGGTTTCAGGGGGTCAGCCAGCCAGAGCTGGCGTTAGACTGGCTGGGCTCCATGGCAGAAAGCCTTAGCCGTGCTGAAGCCTGGGGCCCCAAGCCCTGACCCCTAAGCAACTGAGTTTTGCGGGGGCCCCTGTGGCATGGGACCCCAGGTAATTGCCCCGCTTGCTATCCCCTAACACTGGCTCTGGCGTTTATATGCAGAAAAACAGTTGTGGTGGCACCGGTGGGTCGTGGAGTTTTCATAGCATGTGCGGGGGAGGGGTCTGAGAAGGAAAAATGTCCAGAACCCCTGGTCTAGGGCCTTGCAGCCAAGGCGCTCAAAGCACTTTGCACACAGTTCTCTCAGACTGGGCCTGTCAATACTGGGGATATTTGCAAACCCCAGTGCAGAGGCTGCCTGGCCATTGCATTGGTGCCGCCTATTCCAGATTGAAAGGCGTATACGGATGTTGTGATATCGTCAGAGCAGACAGGGGCTAAGGCTCCCAGCACCTTTCTCCCTGTCGGGTGGGTATTAGCCCCATTCTACAGAAGGGGAAATTGAGGCAGGAAGAGGTGACTTATCCAGAGTGTCGGGTGTAGAGTCAGGAATAGAACAGAGGTGACCAAGCAGTTCTTTAACCACAAGATCACTTCTCTTCCCCATTAACACATGGCCCTCACAGCTCAACTCCTCGGCCACACTGTGCCCTTCTGTAGCGTCCACCGCAGCGAATTTGCACAGCAGCATTTCCACAGGGTTTCACAGGAGCCAGAAAAAGGCAGGTAACTTTCCCCTCCTCCCTCTGCCCCGTGTTTGCCCGCTCACAGCTATGCACATCACCAGCCAGAACATGGCCTAGGCACGGAGACACAAGTCAGGCAAGGAGCAACCAGCGTCTTGGTCCGGGAGCCAACGTGCTCCAAGAAGCAACGTGATCTAATGTGTCCAGGACAGGCTTGGTTCTACTTCTGCTGCTGCTATGGGCGAAGTCAAGCCATCTCTCAGACCATGGCACGTCACAGATCTCTGTACCACAGGCTTTGCAATGGGCTAATGCTAGTCAAGCTCCTTCGTCAAGTGCTGTCAGTTGTGCGGATGCAACGTGCTCCATGAGAGCTCAGGACTGGTATGTTTGGAGAGCCTTCTATATTCACAGTGTCTTTTATCGCCTACCGTCATTCACCTCTGCCCTCATCTGCTTTTTAAAGGCCCACATTGCTGCAGCAAAATGCGTTTTCTCTGCTTCTTTCAAACGACAGAGGCTCTTCTAGGCTTAGAAAGCGATGATGTAAAAATCACTTCTCACTGCACAGCCCATTCTTTGGGCATGGCCATGCCAGGTCAACTGCCCTTAGTGAGGAAAATAAGCTTGTGGCGTGGTGCTCGTCTCTGCCCCGCAGCGTCAATACCGCCCTGGGCGAGGGAGCTGGGTTCTAATCGGGCTCCTGCACTGTCAGAAGGATTATTAGCTAAATCCCATTTGCAGAGCCTTGGTACCTTGAAGGCCAGTGAGCTGGATACTGGAACCAAACCTCAGTTGGGTCAGAGGTTCCTGGTGCAGATGCAGGAGCTACTTTGACTTTCAGACCCCAGGCTGAGTTTGCAGAGCTGGCATCTAGACAAATGCATATTTCTGCTTATTAACTGAGCACATTTTACCTGGTTTCCCTGAGTGGGGACGTACAGAGACCCTCCTAGTGCCATTTTCACAGTCTCTTCTACCTGTGGAAGTTTCCATTCTAACAAGTGACCCAGTGACCCAGTATCATGTAGAAATTAAACCCAGGGAACCATGATGCAAACACAGATTTTCCCTGTTCCTGGGGGCACCAGGAACTTAGTCTTATCACTAAGGAACACCCCCCCCCCCTCCTTTAAGTCTGTTTTAAAAGCCGAGTGGCTTGGAAATGTTCCGTTCCTTAATTTCTACTAAGCTTAAAGAATCTCTTCATTGTGAGCCTTTTTTCTTCTTCTTCTTCTTCTTTGAGCTCTTTTGCCGCCTCGTCTGTCCAGTGGTGTAATGGAAATTTTACCACAGACGTACGCGCTGAACAAACAGGAAGCCCGTAGAATGTGTGGCAATTTGCTACTAGCTGGCTCAACTCAGCCTAGTGCCGAGGAGGGCCATAAAAGCAGGAGTGGGGGAGGCAGTGGAGGAGTGAATGTGAGAGGCGGGGAACTGAGTCTGGGGCTGGGGCAGCCAAAGAAGAGAGACCAGAAACCAGCAGCTCTCCTGCCAGAAGAAGCCACAGTTTCACAGGTAAGACAAACACTGCTCTGCATCTTCTTTCCCCCCGCTCTCTGCAGAGGTAATTTCTAAGTATCCTTTGGAGTCCTACAATGTATTTCAGTGTCAAACCATTTGTATGCAATGGCGCGTCGCTGAGCTGGACGTCAGTTAGGAATTTGCAAATGTTTCATCCGTGCTTTATAAACATATTAAAGCTTCAAATTGCTGCTGCAAAGGATATGGGAGAGAAAGGCACAGGGCGTATTCTAATTGAGTAAATGTATCTCTGCCTTTTGGCCTTAACAAACCAGGGCATGGCAGCTAAATCAGTCTATAGAGCTTCGTGCGTTTAAAAAAATTATTGATCACAGATTTGAACTAAAAAAGGTCGGCGCGCCCCTCAGGATAAGCGCATGTTACAACTGCGCGATTCTCTTCACCCCAGGAAGCCACATGCTGCTTTCATTTACATTGGTATGAATCCTGAGTAACTCCACTGAAATCAGTCGAGTTATTTTGGATTCACATTGCAGGAGCTGAGAGGAGAATTTGGTTCAATGCATAGTAGAGAGTGTGAAAATAATAGGATCTGGGAAACTAGTTAAGGAATTGAGAGTAGACAGCAGGTTCTATTCTGCATTTTTCTGAGTTACTGGCCCTATTGGGTTTTTCATGAAGTATTATCAGCCATACAAAAGAAAAAAAAATCTCTCTTTTGAGGTGTTTCAAATAATTCACTTTTTAAGCCTGCAGAACTTAACTAAGCATTTCCCCTGATTATGACAAAGTGCCCTGCGATTAGCCTGTAACCTGAACAAATCAAAGCCAGCATGTCTGTGTGCTGGCCCAGGTGTAACTCGGTGTTATACACAGTTAAGGGAGTGAAAAGGAGCCTTTTTGAAAGTGTGCCGGTGAATGGATGGGTGACCTCTTCCAAAATACTTAGGAGCTTTTGTGTGGCTGAATTTCAAACTCCAAGGAACCCTTCTAGAAACACACTGCAGCACTCAGCAGCAGCAACCCAGAGCCCCATGGCTTACAGGAGTGCTACTGCGGTGCCTTGGACCACTACTTGCTGTTAAATATGTGATGAGGAAACCCCCAAATTCTGCTCCTTTATCCGCGCTCAATGCAGCACAAGCTTGCACCAATCACTGGCTCAGCCTTGCAAGGTGCTTGGTGGGCTCTCCGGCCCTGCTCCAGCAAAGACCTTGCTTAACTTTAAGCATGAGAGTATAAATAGTCCTGTTTGACCTCAGCGCGCACATGCTCAGCACACTAGCCGGCTGGAGAGCGCGATCTCTGTACAAGTGGATCTTAGGCTGCTGCTCTAAGTTGTTCTTAAGCACTGCCTGACACATCGCCGCTGCAGAAATGAGCACGCAGGCTTATGATGTGCATTCATATATAGCACAGCAATAGGAAGAAGCGTCTACTTCTATCTAGACCAGATAACGGCCAGATAACCGTTAGTGCCATCCATATATATCTATGTCACACACCCAGAGGGAGAGTGCATCTCCGTGTAAGCCGTAATGCACACACCTTTATGTAAAGCCATAACACATGACAGAGCACGTAGTTAACATGTAGTAAAAACCACACAGGAGACATCGTGGGCCAGAATTTCAAAGAGTCAGGCACACACCACTACCACAGTGGGAACTGGGTTCTGCCGTGCTCCCACTGAAGGTGTTGGCAAACCTCCCATTGACTTGAAATAGCACCAGATTACCTCCAGCCCTGCTCGCTTTAGGTAGAATATCTGGCCCTGCAAGTCCATCCTGCGTGGGACAGAGCCCTCGCTGGCCTCCGTTTGGATTAAAAATCCCAGCCTACCATTCCACTGTCTGCTCGCACATGGGGGGGAGCTCTGGCTTGCCCTGTCTATGGCCCGGCTTGTAGAACCTCATGCTAACCATGCCATTGCATCCTAACTATCTGGGCTGACTTCCCACCCTCAACCTCGGCTGCTGCCTAGCTTCTAACCCGGCACCTTGTCCTGGAAATCTGTAAGGCATATTTACTGCATTTCGAAATGTATATTGGCACATGTTGCTAGAGCACCTAGGCAGGGCCGCCCGGGGGGGGGAGGGGGGCAATTTGCCCCGGGCCCCACAGGGGCCCCCACGAGAATATAGTATGCTATAGCATTGCAACTTTGTTTAATGGACGGGGCCCCTGAAATGACTTTGCCCCGGGCCCCTTGAATCCTCTGGGGAGCCCTGCACCTAGGTAGCTCCAGCGTTAAAAGCCAGCGGTCACAAAGTAACCATGCCCTTCTAAGGTGACCGTTCATTAACAGCACGCCCCAGCCTCAGCAGCTATTAACAAGACGACACAAAGCCTTCCTCTCCCCAGCCTACAAGTGCGTGTGTGACATACCTGCCTGCGCCTGAGCTTTGCGGTGCAAATTTCTTGCAGGTGCAAGGACGAGTGCAAATTCTAGGGATTGCCCGTATTGCAAAGTTGCATCTGGTTTAACTTCAGGTCAGAATTTAAACCCATTCATTTAAAACAGTGCCCAGCTCTTTGTGGACACTGAGTTTGGTTTACAAGCGGCTTTCTTTGTTTTAACCTTAGTCAATTGAGAACGGGCTCAACCGAAATAAGTCACTTTTAAACCGGAATAAGGGTGTCTATACAGGGGTTTGCACTGGGCTAACTAAATCAGTTTCAAAAGCACTTGCAGTTAGCCCGTTCCAGTTTTCCCCTGTTTGAACAGCACAGGTACAGGTGCACTTGCACCTACGGGTGAGGGCCGCAGCCGGCCATGTTTGCCAAAGTCCCCAGTGCACAGGCGGGCAAAGTGCTAGAAGGCCTGCAATTGCAATCACACAAACACCTGGCTGGAGCACATGCCAAACTGCCATATGCCAGCTCATTGCTCTGCCTTGCACGCCCACGCTGGGAGCTGCCAAGCCTCTCCTCCCATCCCTGGACGCCACAGCCTTCTACATTCTGTGCTGGGTTGAAATGAGCCCAGCTGATGGGAGGTAGGCCGTGCTGATGTGCCATGCCCCGGCCCAGGGGCTGAATCCCCATATTAAGACAGGGAGAGAAGGAACCCGTGGTCACAGCCCGTAACGCCTGGGGTACTAATACCGCGTGTGCAGCAGTGCTCGGGAGATGCTCTCCAACAGCACCCAGTCCTAGCGGGGAAGCCTGCGGCAGCGTGGTCACTTGCTGGACTGGATTGTGCTACCCGGCTAGGCATTAGGGCAGCGCCTGGGCTCCGGCGAGCGCTTGCTGCCCAGGCTGGGAGCATCATGGCGCCAACGGTCGCCATCTCAATGGAGGCGGACGTGTCACTGCTCTTGACTCGGCCAGCGCCGTCTCTCGCAGCAGTGGCAGCGCATGGAAAAGCTGACTCAGGAATGCTACCCCCAGCCCAGTCAAGCCACTCAGGCCCTTCTGATGGTGAGCATCCGCCGCCCCAGCCTCAAAGGGATATTTGCCCTTATATGGTCATAATGCAGGTGCCTGTCAAACAAGCGAGCAACGCTAGCGTTAGCGAATGGGCCTTCCCTGGGGTGGGCAGGGTCTGTAATTGCAACATTCACCACTGAGCCAAACGCAGAATCGGGAGGCACTGGCCAGGCACAGGTACACGGTGCCAGCAGCAGGCGAATCCCAGCATCCTAAGGTATATTTTTGCTTTACCAAATGGTACCCGCCCATCTAGCTGCTTAGGCCTTGCGTGGCCCAGCAACCCACGCCCGGAAGCCGGCCCCTGAAGAGCCCTCTGAGACGGTGCTATGTTACTGCACGCTCAAGCTGGTGTGGAGGGGACGAAGCTGAAATGCCTGGCTGGGAGTAGAGGGAGTGTAACTGGGAACGTGTATCAAAGGAATGGGTCACAAAATGTTTCCTCATCTCTCCCACCCCAAACTCATTTGAACTAGAGAGTGGGGCTGCAACTGAGCGAGGTGGGCGCCTTCTCGCCCCGTAGAAAAAAAGGGACAAATTTTAAAACTGGAGGGCAGAGATTCCACGTGCAAGGACGCCCGCACGATTGCAACCCGCTGGACGTGCGCATGCAGTTCCCACGACTGCACGTGCTGTAGCCATTGGCAGGCCCAGGAGTTGCCCGTGCTCTCAGGGTAACCATCTGCACGTGCTCTTTTGCATATGGGCCTTAGGTTCTGCATCCTCGATTCCCCCCCACCCCCAATGCAGGAGACCAGTCATGTGATATTTCAGCCAGTGTGCCGTGACCGCAACAAGGTGCCACTCCACTGCATGCAGAGAAGGCCTAAAATCAATACAATACATCCATGCAGACCCCCCGATGCAGTGGGGAGAGGGCAGTAAGGGAGCCCCTCCGGCACATACAACGGGGAAACTTTCCAGTGCAGGTATATGGCTCTCACTGCAGCTGCTTCTGGCCTAGACCATGGTAGACAGCTACACAATTTCCTGCCATTAACTCATGCTGTCAGCTGGCTGCTGTTGTGAGAACTAGCCCCCTGCATGGTTATTAATATGGCACAGTACCTGCAGCTGGCATGGGGGGCGGGGGAGGACTGGAATTCACGACGTGGGGAGCAGACATGGTGTGTAGACGTTGTCTAAGAGGGAGGGGGATGTATAACTCTTCTCGCTCTCATCTGCACTGCAGGGGCCAGGCGGGGGAAGACGTCCCACAGGAGGAGCCTGGCCGCTGCCCAAGTGAGGGGTGTTTCGAGGACTGTCTAACCTGAGAATGGTGAAACATGAAGGTCAATCTCAGGTTCGTCAGCCCATGAGACGCCTTCTCCAGAGCTGGAGGGGCAGCACAAAACCTGCACATCGGGCTGGCGGCTGGACCCACCCCAGGGGTAAGATATTTCCACGTGGTTTGTGTGGGTTCACCCCGTCCCTCTCAGAACGGGGCAGTAAGCGGCAAAGCTGCCCCACGCAGCCCATAATGAACAAAAGAAACATTATGGGTGACGGTCAAGGCGCTGGTGTGACCCTATAAAGCCCTGAGGCCTGGTTACCTGAGAGAACCCCTCTGCCCGTGGCCTACACCACAGCAAGACCAGCACAGACTCCCTTAATATTAACCAGAGGGAGCTTCTGGCTGGGTGTTTCTCTGAGAGGGGTATTGAGTGGGGGAGTCACTCCCCCGCCCCCACACTCCTTGGCCCAGGTGTGTAATCTTTCCCTGCACACTGCAAGAGCCATCTCTCTCCCCTCATTGCTAAGGCCGCTGATGAGGGTGTGGGCGGAGGTGAAGAGATGGATGGACAATCCCTGGGTGTGGTGAGGGCTGGGCACCGAGCGCACTGGATGGCGCTTAGAGGTGGAATTTAAATATATATATATATATGCCTGTTCCACATCCTGGTGTGGTGAATTAACACACAGGCACTCGTAGAGGTGCTCCAAGCATGGGAACGCGTGAATTCTAACCCCGGGTAACCAGCCCAACAGAGGGAATTGGAGCCATGACATTCGGCACGAACAATATGAACCTGTATTGCCCAAGCTAAAGAGCTAAGATTTGCAAACGTGACTCATCATCGTGGCTGCTTCCGGTTTAGCTGCCCAACCTGAGGTGCCTGAAAGGGCTTGATGCTTCAGAGGGCGGCTTCCCAGCAATTACTGAACATCAAACCCTTTGACGTGCCTCGAGTCGGACACCCAGAAACGGGGGCACCTAACCGTAGCTGTCCCTTCTGAAACGCTTGGCCCGAGTCCATAAGCATTAAGCAGTAACAGAGTTGGAAGCCTTCTTGGTTAACCATCCACTAGATGGGGCTAAAGACCCACATTAATTTAGTTGTGGGGGTCGCAACAACATTATCACTAGTCTGGCATCTGACCTTGGATAAGTCATTTAACTGCTCTGTGACTCAGTTTCCTCACAGTAAAATGAGGCTGAGATGACCTCTGTCCCTGGGCTGCTGTGAGGCTTACCATCAGAACAGCCCCAGTGGAAAATGCTGTGTAAGTGCAGGAGACTCTTCCGGTTACAGTGAGTGCACGTCTGCTTCGCAGTGGCAGAGTTTCCACTCACAAGTGCAAGTTCATTTCAGTCTCTCCCCTGATTCTGAGAGCAGAGATAAGGGCGTTGATTCATCTCTGCCATTCTAGCTGGCCACCCGTCAGCACCCACCAATGTTATCAGCACTGACTGCATCTCCCCCAGGGCTGGGATGCAGTCCGTGCTGATCCTACCTGGCTCATCCCGGCCCACTGCAGAGCTTTTCTGCATTGCTCTGTCCAGCCATATATGCCAGGGTTTGCACCAAGCCAAGGTTGCACCTTACCAGCTCTTCTCAGCAGGCTTCAGCTGGGAGATGGGAGAAAAGCAGTCAATGCCGGCTCCACCTAGCTCCACCCTTTGCCCTAGTTTTTAATCTCAAAGGGGTGTGTGGGTTTGCTCAGCTGGGGAGCGGGGAGAAGTCTCTCATTTCTTTCTCCCCACTAGGTGGCCAAACCTCCCATGCCCTTGTCTGAAAGCAAACCTTGTTGCTCAAGGACAAATGCCCTGGAGTGTTCCACCTTGGTCACCCAACTCCCGGTGAACTGTAGCTGGCTCAGCCATGCAGATCTGGGAGAGACCAGACATAGAAATGGGTTCGGACACTGCTGCAGGTTTAGTGAGAACAATCGCAGCTGTGCCCTGTCCCGCCTCCTCTCATAGAACATTCCCCTCTGTGAGAGAGCCCAGACTGCCCCACAAGCAACCCATTGACCATCCCATGCCCTTGCCCAGTGGGGCGAACGCCTGCCTCCAGGACAGAGGAGAACCTACATGACATACCCTGATGAGTTTGCTGGGGAATGAGCGCTACAAATTCCTGAGTCTATGTTTCTGGGTGTTCTCATTGCTCTGAACATTACACAGCTAGTTTATTAAAACTTTCTGCAAGTTACAACACTGTGCCCCCATATTCTTCATAGAGATGTTGTTATGATATGATTATGGCATAACTATTATGTATTTTATGCAAGATAAGGCATGTGAGGTATCATTGGAAAGGTTATGATTTATCGAATATGATTATCCTATTTGTAGGCATGTATCATTTTTGTAGCTGATGTTGGGAATATTGTCTATGCAGCTATTAGAAATTTGTTTACTCCTGGGGAACTCCCACTAGACAGAGAGTGAATCAGTCTGGCTCGCTGGGAAGGGACATTAGGGAGAACAACAGGTCTTTGAAGATGCTAATCACCCACTGAGAAGTCTTTGTGGGGACACTACAAACAGCCTCTGAGTTATGGTTACAAGATCATGTGACCAAGTCACCTGGTACTGGATTCCATGATAATACTAGTGTTTTTCCACTGACCGGGGGTGGGAATCAAACTGGGAGACAAAGGATTCCTGCCATATGCAAAGACTATTTATGGCAAGGGAGTGACATCATCGTGGTTCGTTCTTCAGTGACTCCCCTCCCGAGAAAGAGGATTTGCTGGAAACACCTAAGAACAAAAAGACTGAACTGGGGGAGAAAGGCTGAGCCCAGGCTGTGTGTCTGGCCTGTGACAGATAGAGCTGGAGTTTTAGCTGCAAGTAGTTTGCCTTCAAGAATCTCTGCAATCTGCCTAAAACACCATTTAGGGTGAGAATTTGGTACTTATAACTAGTTTCTTTAGTATATTAGCTTAGTTTGTGTGTTTGTTTCATTTGCTAGGTAATCTGCTTTGATCTGTTTGCTGTCCCTTATAATCACTTAAAATCTATCTTTTGTCATTAATAAATTTGCTTTTGTTTTGTCTAAAACCAGTGTGTGTGGAAATCATAACTGGGGGCAGAAAGCTGTGTATATCCCTTTCCCCATGGAGGGAGGGGGCGAATGTCATGAGCTTACTCTGTACAAATCTCTGTGCAGCGCAAGATGGTACAATTGTGGGTTTACCCTCTAGAGGGGGGTGGGGTGCACTTCAGTATTGGGCAATTCCTTAGCTGAGCCTTCTCATGCAGAGCTGATCTCAGCCTCTGTGTGTAGCTGCAGCTGGGTGTGTCCCTACCTCTATGAGTGCTGGTTAAGTGCAGTCTGAAGCCTCATAGCAGTACAGTGGAAAGGGGACAAAGGCCAGTGATGTAGGCAGGCTCAGTGGTACCCTAGTCCCAGGTACCCGAAGGGGGTGGGGACCCATCACAGAAGTATTGTCTCTCATTTGGCTGTATGGATCAGGTCCCAGCCTGGCCCCATCATGCGTAGGAAGAATCAAAACCACTCTGGGCCGCCAGCCTCGAGATGTTAGTAATGACTAAGGAAAGGGATTCCAAGTGGAGAAAAGTTTTCAGTGCTGTTAGGAAACACCCGTTTGTCAGGAGAAAGAAGTGAAAGTTATCCATGATTTGCTGGAGCTGAACTTGTCACGGTCCCTAGTTCAGAACTGCCACATCCGCGTCTAGTTTTTCACGAGAGGGGAAGCGCCCGTGACAAGACATCCCTAATTGGGAGGCACTTTGGCTCCCAAGAGCCATGGGACCGCTCGGATGATCCAATGAATGGAGCTGATGGATGAGTTTGACATCACTGAAATCTTCATGAACACTTAGCTGCCTTCTGTTTTTACTAGAGGAAAACAAAATGACATCCTTCAAAATAAAACAATAATTAATCCCCAGGCAGCACGTCTGCATGTGCTTTTCAGCTATGAATGTGTCATTGATTCTGTGATAGAACAAAAATGTTTTAAAAAAACCCTGCAAGGAGTTCTCTAAATACTATACACAGCACTTATTAGACTCAGCTGTTGGTAAAGTTTTAAATGTCTCTCCTAGGATTAAATGACTAATCTTAAAACACCAGGGGCAAAAGAAAAAGGTTCCAAAGCATTATCATGCAGGATTTGCCCTAAGGAAAACAGAGCTACCTAGGGACAAAACTAGCTTTGCAGTCCTGAGACAGCGCTGCATGATAAATGTAATCTGCAAAACAATCTCTCCTCATCAAGTTAGCATTTGACTTTCAAACTGAGCTGAAACCATTCAGACCATCACACAGAGAAGGCCAGTGACGAAGGGTGTTAGCAGCTCAGTTGCTGTATGACAGGGAGCTGGGGGTGTCTGATCTTGCAGCCAAGGCACAGGACCAAGACTGGGTTCTGTTCCCTGTTCTGCCACAGACCCCTGGGAGACTTCAGACAAGTCTCTGAATTACTGTAGCTCGGTTTCTCCTTCTCGACCAGATTGGGGACAGACCTGATGCTGATTTTCGGAGCTGCAGTACCCACAATTCCACTGAAAGTCATTCAGTGCTGCGGGTGATGAGCACACTGGAAATCAGGCCTCATGGCATGTTTCTAAAACCTGGCTCTGGAAAAAGAACATGTCTGAAACTTTGGGCCAGTGATACAGAGGTCTTGTGGGGTAGATTCTCAAGCTCTCTGGAAGTGCAGAGCTGCTCTTCCTGCAATGCCAAAGTAAAGAATTCCATGACCTGCCTTTGGAAACCTTAGTGACTCCAAGAGATGAGACTAGAGAGCTTTACAGCAAGTATATAACAGAGCGATGCAGGTGTGACGAGCTCCGGTCAGAACTGAATTCCAGCAGGGACAAGAGAGGATGCTGGAGGCAAACAAGCTATCTCATGTAAATACCGTCCGGTGCAAGGTTAAGATGATCAAGCAAACACATTCAGACACGTTAACAAGAGACAACCTGAGCCATTTGCTTCCCCTGTAAGAGATCCAGGGATCTTCGGTGGGGAGGGAGAGGGGAACCAAATCAACCCAGCTCAGGTTACAGCTCACTTGCTGCCCTTCAGCAGCTGATGCTGTTTGCTCCGCCAGTATGGGCAGGCAGAGAAGCCTGGACTTCAGAGTGGTTAGCTTTACCCCGTAGCCCCAGCAAAAGGACATAAACCAGAGGCTTTGAATCATTGAGTCATGGGATGCTGCAGGGCCCAGGCTGAAGTGTCTGCATGCGTTAGCTAAAGCAGAGGTAACCGAAAATATAAATCAAGGGGCCTAAAGGAGTTAGTGCCCAAATCCCATTGAAATCCAGTCGCGGTTTCCCCCTAAATCCCTGAGACCAGGTCTGCAGGAAAAGGTTTGTCAGCATAGTTAGTGTGTTAGAAGCACAGCCTAGACAAGTTCCCCACGGGGCATAAGCTATGCTAGCAAAAGCACTTGCAAGTTGGTGAAGCTCCATCTACCTTCGGGCTTTTCCCAGTATAGCAATTAGGGGTGTGATTTTTAATGCCGTCGCTCTACTGGTAAAAGCCCTAGTGTAGATGCAGCTATATGAGCCTAAAAGTGCTTTTGCCAGTAGATCTTATTTCACTCCTTGAACCAGTATAAGCTGCGCTACCAAAAGCACTTGTGTCTGGAATAAGCCGGTTTGACCCTAGGTGGGTTTGCTGGTATAGCTTTGCTGGCAAAGTTTTTCTATGTAGATCTGGCCCGACACTCCTTGCAAAGCTGACACTAACTTAACAACATTTGCATTTCCACCCAGCCTGCACACCAGCTCCAGAAGGAATCTGTGCTCTCGCTACACTTTAGCACTCAAGCAGGGCTACTTCTAAGCTGATTAACTACTCCACATGCCATCAGTGTCTCTGGCCGAATCTAGATTTGAGACAGATTTGGCTGCATCCATTCACAGAGCGGCACCAGCCAGCGGGGCCCCTTTTGAATCTGGAGCGATGCTGCAACCTGACACCTGGGAAATTCATCCATCTCCAGAACCACCATTTAAAAGAAAAAAAAATTTTCAACTTCCCCACTACTCACTCTGCAGGGGCTACACTACTTCTCATAAACAAGCATAGGAATGAAACACCAGGCCTGCAGTTTGGTGACTGCCTTCACACCCCTCCTTGCCATACCTGTTCCCCAAAGAGCCAGAACCAAGTACAACACCCTAAGGTGCAAGCTGGAGGGGGACAGGGAACTGCTGTCACACTCAGAGGAGGACCCAGAGCCCACTGTCCCAACAGACAGCTCCTGCTGGTTTTAATTCCAGGTGCAGCGCTCACATAAAGTGGGGAGAGAGGGAGAGCTAAGCACAGAAAAGAGGGAAATGCTCCATCTCACACTTATGGTTTCAGCAGGACCCTCTGCTAGTGAACTAATTTAGGGCCTGATCCTGCTGTCCATGGTCTTCTATGCAGCTACTGGGGGTCTGCCTGTCCAGTGCTCAATGCTGGGCCCTTAGACTAGCTCATTTCTCTCAAAAAGAGGAAAAAATATGATGGCTTCATTTTAGAATCAGTTATAAAATGTTCTCATCTCAGCTGCAATTTCTTCCCCACAAAAGCAATTTGAATGGCAAAAAAGAAAAAAAAAAACAGTGACCCACAACTGCAGACTTAGAAGATATTCTGACACTTCTTTCTCAGGAGAATAGATGGTTTAATCATCCTAATACTTGTTCCTTCACAGGTTTTGAGCATCTACATAAAATAAAACCTAGAAAATAAACTTGGACTTCAAGTGTCACTATGTACTGCCCCTTGGCAAATGTAATGACATCAGACAAACTAGGGTCCTGAGCCTGCCAATGTTTGTGCTTCTGAGTAACTTTACACATGCAGGTAGTGCCATTAATTTAATTGGGACTGTTCATTTGAGTAAAGTTACTCACGTGTGTAAGTGTTGGCAGAATCAACCCCTGTCTGACTGCAGGTGACTCTTATCTATTCATTCATTTATGACACTAAGAACTTGTTAAATGTCATAAATTTGTCACGGGAGCATTCGCCCTCAGGAATAACCATCCATATCAATTATTTAACTTTCAGACCTCCTCTGTACCATTCGCAGAATCGGATATCACAAAAATAAAAAGGCAAAACATTATGAAAGACACGGGCAATCTGTACAGAACAGCACCTTGCATTTGAACCAGGAGGGAGAATGAAGATAAAAAGCTTCTATCACCAGATCTTCCTTTTCTTTAGGTAATGATAGCGGCAAGATGCCATTATGAATGATTGCTCGGTTCCATTATACTAGGAGTTCCTATAGATGATGCCTTCATACAGTAGCAGTTGTTATCTGTGTCTGTTACTTGTCATCACGTCTGCCTAGGGAGAATTGCATTTTATAAGGTGTAATCACTGTAGATTGGCCTTTATTATCTGAGTGAGACATGGTGCTACCCATAACCAGGTGAAATGTGTTCTCTTGTTAACTCTTTCCATGTTCAGAAGACCCATCAAAGCTTTGACTTCAGTTTACAATCCTGGTCACAACCCAAATGGGACTCAGCCTCTCTTTCTCTCACAGACACCATTTCTAGAGCTCTGAGCCTCACATTCAAACAGAAAAGGGAGACATTCACATTTTTTGACTAAACTTACGTCAGATCCTAATACTGCTTGACAGGAAAGTGGATAGGGAACTGACAGGCTGTATCAGACCTACAGTGCACTTAGCCCAGTATCCCGTCTCTGGCCAGCACCAGATGCTTCAGAGGAATACCTAAGAACCTCCCAGTAGCAGATGTGAGATAATCTGCCAGCTACATTAGGTCTCATTCTGGTCCCCTTACATTAGAGATTGTCTTAATCCCTGAAGCACAAGGTTTAATATCCCTTCCAGAACTGAGGACTCTGTATATTATCCCTATATACGTCCAGATCAGAAAGCCACCATTCGATCCCCTGGATTGTGGTCCATGGAGAGATGGCTGGTGACACGGTCCTTGTTTCTAGCTGCTAAATGCCATAAAGAAGCTAAAAAGAGATTAAGGAGGAGATTTTTCAAAGGCAGGAAGGGCAGTTCCACACCCACTCCCCCTGGGCGTTGAGCGCCTGGCTCTTATGTGTGTCCTTGAAAATCTCTCCCTAAATACTTTCCTGAAGTGACTTTGCCATGTGAGTAACTGTTGTAGTTGCCAGAGGGATGTTATTCAGTTGCCACTGAGAGGGGAGATGGCCACAAATGGGAAGGGAGGCTTCCATCTTCTGGCATGTGGTCCACACCAGGAAAAAAACATGACAATCCATGGTACAGCTGGCTGTCTGTGGCCCTCAAAAGGCCTCCCTCTTTGGACCAGCTAACAGAGCTGCCTTTGGACTCTTCATTGTGCAAGGCCAAGATTTCAAAAGTGACTGGTAATTTTGGGTACCAGACTTGAGACACCTTAAAGGGGGGCCTGATTCTGGGGGGAAGGAGCTGTCCAGCACTTTCTGAAAATCAGTCTCAAGCTGAGCACCCTAAATTACAGCCCTGGGTAATAACTGAAACTAACGAAGGAGCAGATACCAAAGAACTCCAATAAAGGGAAAGTGGGAGAGATGAAATTTACATTGCAGTCTCATTCCCTGGCGGATTACACTCTTTGCTGTTGCTTTAAATCAGTTTGCATTTGAATGGGTTTCAGGCAGTGATATTCAGGCAGGCAGGCAGGCAGGCAGGCAGGCAGGCAAACTCTGCTTAGAATATTTTGAATTAATAGCAAAAAAGCAGCCTCCCTTTTGTCTTCAAAATGAGCCTGAACATAGGGTCCCTAAAGGATGGTGCTTCTTTCCATGCAGCCAAGCTCTGGCATGGCAAAAATTTCTTCACCCTTGAGCTTTTTATTGAGGAGAATCTTAATTCTGCAAGATCACCATAATAATTGAGCATTTCATTCCAAAGTCTGAATGATGTAAGCGTGTGTGTGTGTGTGTGTGTGTGTGTGTGTGTGTGTGTGTGTGTGTGTGTGTGTGTGTGTGTGTGTGTGTGTGTGTGTGTGTGTGTGTGTGTGTGTGTAAAACCACCCTGCAAGCCACAATTTGCATTAAGAGGCATATACATTGGTGGGTGATTAGGCAAAGGAAAGTATTTACCTCTGTACTTAGCCAAAGGAGGAAAATTGCTTTCAAGAGCATAAGTGAAGTTTTAATCTCCATGAGCTCATAAAATGAATCACTCCAGCAGGAGAATTGCAGACACGCTAGTCAGGTAAATCACTTAGCTTCACACTTTATGAAAGAGACACCTCAGCTCACATTTTTACTCCTCTAAATCTGCAAAGCTTCTTTGCTTAGTCCAGTGGTTCCGGACCGACCCCTGGTGGGGCGGCTTGCAGCCCAATCAGCAAACAGCTTCAGCGCATGCGACATGCTCAGGGCCAGACAGGTAACAGAGCTATTGTGTGGATAGGGCCCACATAACACACAGAGCGCTGCGTATACAGCCCACAGTGGTAAATAGGTTGAGAACCACTGGCTTAATCCCATGCAGGCCATGTTAGTGAGCAGGCTCCAACATTTACTGGGCACAGAGGTGGAGAGAGAGAGAAATAATATTGATCTTTTGTTCTATTGCAGGGCACCCCCCCCCCCATGCATACCCAACCCATGCACTGACATAGCAGCAGGGGGCGGGGGGGCTGTAGAGGTACAGATTTTTTTAAGAATGCCTAAAATTGAGCCCCCAAATCCTTAGCCAGACTCCTTCAAACTCAGTGGCTTCTTTGCAAAAGCACTAAATACACAATGGGCTCCAATGCAGGGTGGAAAACCAGGCCCCTCTCGGGTGCCGGTGAAGGGAATTCGGGGCCTGACGTCCGGCGCTGAATGTTGGGGTGGGGACGGGGAGAGAGCGGTGGGTACCGGTGTATTTGTTAAGGAAAGGGGTCATGGAAAGCAGCTGCTGTTTACCAGAGGCAGCCTGCCCCGCCCCCCCCCCAGGTGGACTATCCAAGACAACAAACACAAAACGCCACCTTTGCCTGGGTTCCGCGCTCCCCCAGACCCCTTACTGCCCCACCCTGGCCTGTCCCGGCTGGGGGGGGGGCCGCACATTGGGAACTCATGAACCAGGCTCCTCCTGGGAACAACCCTCCGGCCCGTCAGCACCAGGGTGACCAAATGTCCTGATTTTATAGGGACAGTCCCCATATTTGGGGCTTTTTCTTATATAGGCTCCTATTACCCCCACCCCCCCTTCCCCATATTTCACACTTGCTGTCTGGTCACCCCAGTCAGCACCTGGGACAGCTCCAGCGCCTTAGGCCGGCGCCCGCCTCCCTGCGCCGGCAGATGTTTGCGCTAATTACCGGGTAACCCCCCACCCCCATCCATCAGCGCCCCCCGCCCCCCGGTGCAGCCCGGCGATCCGCCCCCCCCCTCCCGCCGGGAGCCCCGCTGCCCTTCCCCAGCACGTCACGATTCCAGCGGCTCCCCCATCCGGGGGGGTAGATCTGTGCCCCCCCAAACACACGCCCGAGGCGCCGAGCCGCCCGTCACGTGGCGGGGGGCCTGGCGGGCGGCGGGGGTATATATAGCCCTGCCTGGACGGCTCGCGATGGGTTTGAGGTGTAGGGGGATCCTGCCGCCTGCTGCGCTTGGGACCGGCGGCTGAATTCTCCAGAGACCCGCAACGGTGAGTCCCCAGCGCTGGGCCCGGGGCCGGGCCGGGCTGCAGCCGTCCAGCCTCCCCGAGGGCCAGGCGGGGCGCGCCTCGGCTCCCCCCTGCTCCCGCAGCCCCTAGTCCCGCGGCCGCAGCTGAGCGAGCTGGAAAGGAAAGCGGCGCCTCTCCCCGGGAGCTGGGACCCCCCGGGCCGGGCTGGGGGGCGCGGGGGGCCGGGCCTGGCAGAGATCTGCCAAGGGGAGACCGCCCCTTTGCCCGGGCTGGGGCGAGCCTGGCTCTGAGGGGGGCGGAGAAGTGGGGGAGTTTCTGTCGCCCCCCGGCCCTGGGTTAAGGGGACAGGGCGGCTCCTGGGCGCGCGGGGAACCGCCCCAGGGATGGATCCGGGGGTGTGGGCGAGCTCTGGGAGCGCGATGCGGCTCGCACGGGGAAGGGGCCTGGGTCGGGGCTGCCCGCTGGCTCTGGGTAACCCCCCGGGGCTCTCCTTGCAGGCGCCCAGCCCCACAAGCAGAGGCGATGAGGATCCGGATGATTTCGGCTGCCTCCGTCCTCGTCCTGCTGTTTCTCCCGTCGGAGGAGGGCGCCCCGCTGGAGCGGCCCCGGGGAGCGGCCCCGCAGTTCGCGCTAGTCCCCGATCCCGCCTGGGAACTGTGGCCGAGGAGACCGCGGCTGGGCGCCCAGCCCCCGGTGCCTTCCGCGGGCGCCCCCGCTCTCCACAGCCCGCTGGGGCCCTGCGGGGCCGGGGGCGCGGAGAGCCCCCCGGAGCTGCGAAGGAAGGAGCGGTCGCCCCACTCCGCCAGGCGGAAAGACGGCAGACCCAACTCCCTGGACCTGACCTTCCACCTGCTGCGGGAGTTCCTGGAGCTGTCCCGGGAGGAGAGCCTGGCCCGGAAAGCGCTGAGCAATAAAATGCTGCTGCGGAACATCGGGAAGTGAGGGCGGGCGGGGGGCGCGGAGAGGGGGCGGGGGGTGTTTTTAGGTTGAACATTTAAATTTATTCTTGTAACAAGTGTCAATGGGGGGGGATCGGCCCGGCGCCCCTGAAGCGCTTGGGCGCGAAGGGGACCCGGAGCGCGGGGGCAGGAGGGGCGGGGGCGGTATAACCCCCCCCCCGGCTCCTCCTGTGCTCTTGGGGCGGCGGGGGGTCGCTGCCAGGTGTGCGTCCCACGGGGCCAGGTGTGTTGCCGCTCCGTCCCGCGCCGCGGTTAGCTGTGTTCTCTGTGTGCCGTGGATTAAAGCATCGCCCTGGGCGAGCTCGCAATAAACTCTATTTTAACAAGCCTGCTTCGCTTAACGCCCGCCGGCCCCTTGCTGGCCCCTCCGGGCCTGCCGCAGGCACGATGCCAGGGGGAGGGCCGGCCTCTCGCAGCGGCGCCCTGGGGTGCTGAGGACGCAAGGAGGTCAAAGACAGAGGGAGGCCTTTTCCTAGGGGCACAGGTTGGAACTCGCTACAGGGGCTGGATTTACACAGAAACTAGTTTGTTGGCTTTTTGGACTCGGCTTGACTCCGGTTTCCATTGGCTCCACACGACCCTTGTTCAGAAGCAGAGAGAGACGAGTCCCGGAATGCGCCCCAGGCAGGCAGCGCTGGCCGGGGCAAGGATCCTGCGGGGGGGCAGGTCCTTGGCGAAGCCTGCCCAGCCAAAACCAACATCTGCCCTGGTTCTACGCTCCCAGGCACCAGCTCTGCCGCCAGCCCCCCCGCGGTCCCGATGCACCGGTTACTGCACCTACCCAAAGCAGAGCTGGGTGGGCTCGGGGTGTTCTCTGGCGGGGGCGGAGGGCGGTGTTTGTTTACAAAGCCACGTTCCCGGATGCAGGGACTTACCCCAAAAGGCTAACTGGAAAACTACAGTGAAAGGCTGCCAGAGACTCCCCCTCCCCCCGCCCGGGGCAGCCCCCGCTGGGGGGTCCTATCTGCTTTCCCAATGAGACGCTGGGACTCCCAAGTGCTTTTCAACCAGCATCTAATTCCACCTGACCCCACCCCCACCCCTGAGATTTCAGGCAAAATCCCGGCCGTGATGCCAGAGGACTATGCCTTGCTGAAACCCAGGGCTGCCCGCAAAGCCACCCTCCACTGGCAACCTCCCTTCCCTTCCCTCCTCCCTTCATGCCCATTTCTCCAATCCCGGGCTGCCCAAAACGCACGCAGCAGACTCCTGGAGTCCTTCACTTTCTGCTCCCTGACGGTGCCGAATCAAGATAGCTGCCGCAGTCCCTATTCGCCGCCACTGGCACCGCTACAGGCAGGCAGTGAGTGCGCGTCCGCTTTGGGTTTTATTTACATGTACATTTCTTTGCACATTATATGCAGCCCTGGGGCTCCTGGCAAGTGACCACGCTGGCCTTTGCTATTCTCAGTGTAGACAGTCCAGCTTCTAGCAGTCCCGTGCTGGCACATGCCACCGGTCACTTGCTCCCATGATCCAGTCCAGCCGCCTTCTCTTCTTCCAAACAAAACTCCAGATGGGTGGACGTGTGATCTCAGATCAGAAAAATTCACCAGGGAAACAAGACACTATAACTCTGGTGGTTTTAAGCTATTGAGCTTGGAAGGTGTGTCTGGGAAAAACCAACACAATCATGTTAGATGTCGGACCTGGGTTCTCTAGTGTCTAAATGAAAGCCCATCACACAGCAACAGCAATGTCCAGAGAGTACATTGCACGGAAATGGAGTTTAATGCTAAAAACAAATGAACACCAGTGCTGGGCGTCTAACAACCTTTTAGTCTTCCCAGACTCCCCTGCTAGACCAGGGCTCTGAAATGCAGGGAGGAAGACTGTGCATGGCAGAGGCAGAGACACGAAAGAGCTAAGGATTTTACAGGGCTTTCCCATGGCATATTTAATGCAGATTTTACATTTTGGCACATCCATTCTGGATGGAGAGCACCAACGTCAGAGCTGTCTGGGGGCAGAAGGGACCATTCTGATGTGCAGGAGCTCAGACCAGCCAAACACGCCGAGAACTTCACTACAAACTAGAAGCAAAATGCCTGACTTTCAGCTGTGCTGAGCACCTACAACTTGTGTCCGAGCTGTAGGTGTTCGGTGCCTCCGAATATCAGGATGCTAATGTATTAATTACTATTACTGGGGTAAGAAAGCAGTGCAAATTACCCAGTGTCTCCCTGCCCCGTCTCAGCCAAGGGTGGCTCTGCCCATGAAAAAGGAGGGCAAGGGATTGCGGGCAGTGGGGAATCGCCCACCCCAGGAAGCAGAAAGAGCTCTGCACCCACCTTGTCTTGACATCACAGAGAAGGATTGAAGTTACTCTCAAATGGAGTTTCACTGGTTTCCTCACTCTTCCCATCCACCACAGAGGGGTCCTGGAAAAGCAGGAAGGAGCATGGATTCAGTGCCGCTCCAGAGAGCAGGGGCAAGCTCCTCATCCCAGCCCTTGGAACGCTCTAAGCTGCTCTCTAACAGAGCGGGAGGGAATGAGGAAGTTCAGTAACCAGCTGTGGTTCAGGGTATTAGGCCTGGCTTGAAATGCCACAGTCCCAGCCCCAGGGAAGGCACATGCCCACTGAGTTCCAAAGGTGTGTCAGGTATCAGAGGGGGGGCCGTGTTAGTGTGGATCTGTAAAAGCAGCAAAGAGTCCTGTGGCACCTTGTAGACTAACTGACGTTTTGGAGCATGAGCTTTCGTGGGTGAATACCCACTTCGTCGGATGCATGTCCCACTACTTGCATCCGACGAAGTGGATATTCACCCACGAAAGCTCATGCTCCCAAACGTCTGTTAGTCTATACGGTGCCACAGGATTCTTTGCTGCTTTTACAGATCCAGACTAACACGGCTACCCCTCTGATACTAGGACACTGAGATGACCCTGAGCAGTGGTACTCAATTGTATCCATATTGCCCCCTCCACTCCCTTCCACTTAGCTGGGATCTAAACAACCCCAAGTTGATAGCTCATGGTGGAATGGACTTTCAGACAGGTTGGGTGCTTAATCTGTGAGTGCAAGTTCAATAACTTGGTGCAAATCCATCCAAATAGCAATTTGCATGAGCAATTACCTGATGCATGCACAGGCCATTGTCTGAAAATCTGTCCTCACAGGGCCTCAATCTCCATTACAGAAGGGGAAACTAGCACCCATCTCTGCAAGAGCCTTTGAGATGAAAGGTGCTGCACAAGTGCAGAGCATCATTATATCGTAACAATCCTTCAGAAAGAGGAGGACAGGAACAGAGAGTCTAAAAATACATTTAGTTGGAGCAGGCAAGAGCAGTTCAGGTTCCCCAGCCTAGAAGGGAAATAAAGTTTGATCATCAAGAAGCTTTTCAGGGATAATGCTTGGGAGTTATTCTGGGCTATTTTTTTAAAAGTACATTTTTCCCATCTGTAAAATAAAATGTAAGAAATACCCAAAACCTGCGATTTCCACTGGGGATGGGAAGAATAGTTTCATTGTTAAAACAGGGCCATTTATGCGCAGTCTGTGCTGGCAAAGAAGTTGTCAGTGATATTAACCCTTCACATGAGTGCACCTGAAGTTCTTAATGGCTGTAGGTGAACAGTTACATAGAACCTGGTCCAGTATCTCATAGTTGAGAGAAGGACGAAAAGCGAGCCAGTGGCTGCTTCCCTGATCCTGGACAGGTTCTCTTTGAAAAGGCCGATCTTCAGAAAGACCCGGAAGTGTAATAACCAGACCGAGGTGAACAGAGGTTCTTTAAATACATTAGAGCAAAAGAAAGATGAAGGAAAGTGCAGGTCCTGTACTTAGTGAGGAAGGAGAGCGAATAACTGATGTCATCAAGACGACTGAGGATTTTAATGCCTATTTTACTTCAATCTTCACTAAAAAGGTTAACGGTGCCCAGATACTCCACACAATTAATATTAACAACAAGGGGGAAGCAATGAAAGCCAAAGCAGAGAAAGAACAGGTTAAAGAATATTTGGATAAGTTAGATATGTTCAGGTCAGCAGGGCTTGATTAAATTCATGCTAGGGTACTTAAGGGTCTGAAGTAATCTTGGAAACATTAGCAATTATCTTCAAGAACTCCTGGGGGATGGGTGAGGTCCCAGAAATTCAGAGAAGGGCAAATGTAGTGCCTATCTTTAAAAAGAGGAACAAAGAGGACCTGCAGATTTATAACCCAGTCAGCCTAACTTCAACACCTGGAAAGATACTGTCAATCAGTTTGTATGCAGCTAGAGGATATTAATAAAGGAGAAGGTTAAGAGGTGACATCTAAGTATCTTTATGAGGGAACAAATATTTGATAATGGGCTCGTCAATCTAGCAGAAAAGTATAACACAGTCCAATGGCTGGAAATTGAAGCTAGATAAATTCAGATTGAAAATAAATTATACATTTGTAATGGTGAGAGTAATTAACCACTGGAACAATTTAGCAAGGGTCGTGGTAGATTCTCCATCAATGACAATTTTTAAATCAAGACTGGATGTTTTTCTAAAAGCTCTGCTCTAGGGATTACTTGTGGAGTAGTTCTCTGGCCTGTGCTACCCAGGATGTCAGACTAGATGATCACAATGGTTCCTTCTGGCCTTGGAATCTATGAATCTTTAATAGGGTTCTAAGCAATACCCAGCATGGACTTGTCAAGAATAAATCATGCCAAACCAATCTAAATTTCCTTCTTTGACAGGGCTATCGGCCTAGGAAAGGAGGGGGAAGCAGTAAACATGATATATCTTGATTTTAGAAAGGCTTTTGACATAATCTTACAGACATTCACATAAACAAACTAGTGAAATGTGCTCAAGATGAAATTACTGTTAAGTGGGTCCATAACTGATTGAAAGACTAGAGTAGTTATCAATGAGTTGCTGTCAAAATGGGAGCGCACACCTAGTGCGGTCCCAGGGGGGCCAGTCCTGGGTACAGTACTATTCAATATTTTAATGAAAGACTTGGATAATGGAGTGGAGAGTATGCTTATAAAATCTGCAGATAACACCACGCTAGGAGGGGTTGCATTGCAAGAACGTTGGAGGACAGAATTAGAATTCAAAATGATCTTGACAAATTAGAGAATTGTTTTAAAATCATCAAGATCAAATTCAATAAAGACAAGTGCAAAGTAATTCACTTAGGAAGGAAAAACCAAATGCCCAATTTCAAAATGGGGAATACCTGGCTAGGTGGTAGTACTTCTGAAAAGGATATGGGTTTTTTGTGGATCATAAATTGAATACGAGCCAACAATGTGATTCAGTTGCAAAAAAGACTAATATAATTCTGGGATGTATTAACAAGACTGTTGTATGTAAGACATGGGAGGTCACTGTCCCACTCTATTCTGCACTGATGGGGCTCAGCTGGAGTACTGTGTTCAAATCTGGGAGCCATTTTTTAAGAAAGATACAGACGTATTGGAGAGAGACCAGAGGAGAGCTATAAAATGATAGAAAACCTGACCTATAAGGAAAGGTTAAAAAATCTGGGGATGTTTCATCTTGAGAAAAGAAGGCTGAGGGGAGATCTGATAACAGTCTTCAAATATGTTCAGGGCTGTTAGAAAGAGGACAGTGATCAATTGTTCTCAGTGTCCACTGATGGTAGGACAAGAAGTAATGGGCTTAATCTGCAGCAAGGGAAATTTAGAAAGTTTACCTAACTATAAGGATAGTTAAGCTCTGGAATAGGCTTCCAAGGGATCCCATCATGGGAGGTTTGTGAGACCAGGTTGGACAGAGACTTGTCAGGGATAACTCGATCCTGTCTCAGTGCAGGGGGCTGGATTTGATGACTTCTTGAGGTCCCTTCAAGCCCTACTTTTCCATAATTCTATTATTCTAACAGCTAGAGGATTGTTTCTGGCATTTGGAGAACTCTGCCTGCAAAAGTAAGTGCCCAGTGTGAAAATAGGGAAGACTAATATATGACCAGCGACGGGGGATGATTCCTGTGCACCAGCTAGCATTCTCTTCCCTTCCTACTTCTTCAGGGATTTATTGATGCAGCTTGGTCAGCAGCACTGTCTCCTCTGGAGCTAAAGGACACAAGTTACACCAGGTTTTGGAGTCAGACCCATCACAGCTGCTGCAGTGCAGTGGTCGGGTGGTGCTGAACTGGTCCCAGAGCCTTCCATGGGTAAGGCATTGAATGAAGATCCCACCCATCATGTTGACTATCCAGAAATTAAAGATTCCAAAACATTTCCTGAATAATAAAGGAAACCCCCCCCCCCCCCAGCACTTACATTTAGAGCTGGGAGACTAACAGGTTTTTCAGTTCACTGACAATGCCAAAAATTGGGGGGAGGGGAGGGATTATTTCAGGTCAAACAAGAAAAAATGTCCAAAATTTTCAGTGAATCAAAAAGTCCATAAAAAGATCATATCGGGTCAAACGAAACGTGTTTCTTCAACCCAAAATGACATGTTTCGTTTCAGTTTCAGGCTTCTTTAGAAACCTTTTGGTCTTGCTCCTTTATCGACATTAAAAGGCATTTCGAAACCAAAAATGTCATTTCAGACCAAAACCATGGAAACGTTTCATTTTGAAAACGCCCAAATCAAATGTGGATGATTTGGATTATTTTCGGGGTGGGAGGTGGGGGGGGAGGGAATTCCCGCCCCAACAATTGAGGTGAAACTGACACAAATGCTTCCTCGTTGCCAAATCCGCATTTTTCCCCCATTAAGAAAAACAAACCACCACGTGGATGGAAACTTGTTCCCAGCTCCCGTCCGGTTCTGGCGCTGGGTGTAAAACTCCCGGAGCGCTTCCCAGCCCCATACGCCCCGTGCAATCAGCGGACCCCAGCCGGAGTGACACCGGAGTGCCTCCAACTCGGGCTCTCACTGACCTGCCCGGAGCCAGATGCTCCAGCCGGTCCCCGCTCCGCGCTGCCTTTGGCGGGACTGGCACCGCACTCGCTTGGGCCAACCTCCGTCCTGGTCCCGGCGGAGCTGTCCGAGGTGCTGAGCGTCTCGGCTGGGCCGAAGCAAGCGGCTTCCTCGGTCTCCGCGGCTCCGCTGCCCTGGGCTGCGGATTGCGCCGGGCTCTCGAGGGCGTTTCCCCGGGGAGGACTTTGGAGGGCGAGACTTGGGGCGCTCGTTTGCCAGGCGCTGCTGGAGGCGGCAGCTTCTGCCCCGGCCCCCTGAGAGTCTGCAGCAGCCCCGCCCGGCCCAGCCGCATCCTCCTAAAAAGCAAACACCGGGGAGGGGAGGCGGTGAGAAAAGCTGGGGGTCGGGGGGTGGGGGAGGGATTTATCCCAGGTGCCTTGTCAACACGTGGGGGAGATGGGCCGAATGGCCTGCCTAGGTTATTTCCTTCTCGGACAACGTGTGCTGCTTCACAACGTCTCTGTAGGGCCCGCTGTCTTTAATGACCCCATCCATCCCTGGAACAAGCCTGGGCGGGGGGCAGGATGTCATTAATCCCGAGCTCCTCCACTCCCTCATCTCTGCAGCTCCTCTGTGAAGCACTCTCAGGATGGGGTAGGGTGGGTGGGTTAAGCTGGGGGGTGCAAACAGGTCTCAGGACAGTCAAGCACCAGGCTGCTCAATGGGGGTGGGGGTTCTGGTCTGGAGAAGATGAGGGCCATTGGCCTAGACCACCCGAACGGGGATTATATTACACACGTTGTCAAGTAGCAGAGGGGGAGCTGTGTTAGTCTGGATCTGTAAAAGCAGCAAAGAGTCTTGTGGCACCTTATAGACTAACAGGCGTTTTGCAGCATCCGACAAGGTGGGTATTCACCCACGAAAGCTCATGCTCCAAAACGTCTGTTAGTCTATAAGGTGCCACAGGACTCTTAGCTGCTATTACACATGTGCGCACTGCCATGTCACACACGCTTGGCTATGCATACACACCTCACTTGTATGTCATGCATGAGTGTGTATCTTTGGCTTTTTAGAGGACACTCCTACCACAGCAAGTGTGTGTCCCGGGTCCTTCCGCATCACTGTTATCGTGATCAGGAGAGTCCTGGAGCCATTACCTGCTGGGCAGTGCCCGGCTCATTCTCAGCTCCCTCCTTGCCAGCTGGGACATCCGACTCCGCAGCTTGAGTTGAACCAGGTAGTTTAGCCATGGCATCAGCTTCCCCAGCAGTCTCACTCTCAGCCTCCTTCAACATCAGGGCTTTTCCCTCGGCCTCCTCTCCCTTTCCATCCACAGGGACATTCAGAGCCTCCTCTCTGTCCTCACCGCTGGCCACTTGCCCTTCTGCCACAGACTCTGCTGTTGCACCTTCAGCATCCCCCCCCACAGCATCTTCCTCTCCTTCCTCTGCGCCTTCTTCGGACTCATCAACTGCAAGGATAATACACAGCCCTGGCAATGTGAAAGGGAGGCAGACAGCACCTAGTCCAGATGAGCACAGACACCTAGATTTCATAGACGCTGGCTGTCAGCAGAACTGTCAGCTGAGGAAGTCTCAGAGCAGGGAAACCCCAACCTCTATCGATTTACAGGGAAATAGGAGAATTACTGAAAATACATGGCGGTCCCTCCCCAGCATGAATGGACTCTGGGGAAGAACAACTCGAATGGGGATTCTGCTGAAGGGGAAGGAGCCGAGCTGGATTTCTGATCCCTTCTCAAAGGAACCTTGGGGTCAGAGTAAGCCGAGCTGGATTTCTGCACCCCGAATGGAATAGAGACTAGAACCCTGATGCAAAGCCCATTGGGGTGAATCGAAACATCTCCACTGAGCTCAGCGGGCTTTGGATTCAACCCTGGGTGCTTCTCCCTTAGGAGGACAAGGTTCCCCAACTGAACACAGCACAAAGGTACCACAAGGTGCTGGTTCTGTGGCATCTTACAGTGTCTCTCTCATTCTCTTTGCTCACCAGCTGTCTTGCTCCTTCCCTGTCTCTTTCCTTCACTCATTCATGAGAAATGCACCCAATGAACATAGCACTGCACCTCCAATGCGTCCATCCCAGGACACAGAGTGGAGAACCCCAAGGAGGCGGCTTCCAGAGGAGCAGCCACAGGCCTCTGGTAGGTGCAACAGGGACAAGTGTCCAATGCAAGGAAAAAGGCTCTCGGCTCCTCCCCGACAAAGACAGGACAACGGCTGGATTCTGACGCCCTTGCTGATATTCAGGAGTACACATTGTCCCACTGAAATCAGCCACCAGTGAAATGGACAAGGTGGCAGAACTGGGACACAAGTGATATTAGAATCAAGAAAAGAAGGAAGGTTTTTATACTGGTTGAAGTAGCCCCCGATACCACGGTGAATGGAGCATTGTGAACATACAGACAGACCAGCAAACCCTCCTCTCCAAGATTCCCATTTCTGACCAGCCTGGATCATTTCCTCTCACCTTTAATGAAGTCCAACTGATACAGCACCCGCTCCTCGGCATTGAAATCCACAGCATAGTGCTCCATATTGTCATAACCAGACTCCAGCGCCTCCACTTCACAGCTCTGGGTCACCTCGGAAATTCTGGGAAAGGAAATGAAGATACAACCCGAGATGATCCAGTCCCTCAGAGAAATTGGGGTCAGAATGTGAATGTAAAAATAAGGAGTTCTACTTACTTCTGTATGAGAACTTTGGCATTCTGAGTAGCCAGAAAAGGAGAAGAGAAGAAAGGTGAGATTATGGGAATAGAACTAAAATCAAGATAAAAACGTGGCGAGTGTGTGGACATTTGTGTGTGTGAGAGAGAGAGAGAGAGACACACACACACACACACACACACACACACACAGAACAGGTGGAGTTCCCACATAAGAACAGCCACACTGGGTCAGACCAAAGGTCCATCTAGCCCAGTATCCTGTCTTCTAACAGTGGCCAATGCCAGGGGGCCCAGAGGGAATGAACAGAACAGGGAATCATCAAGTGATTGATCCCCTGTTGCCCATTCCCAGCTTCTGACAAACAGAGGCTAGGGACACCATCCCTGCCCAGCCTGCTCCTTATAAAGGATACACACTGTGTATAAATCCAATACACCACATTTGGGGTTTGGCTTAATTGTGAACCCAAACAAGCACAAAGCCCAGCCCAAGTGCTCTCCTCAAGCCTGGCTGTTCTTAGGGTTTTCCCTACAGAAGCTATCGGCTCAAGGGCCTAGGTTTCCTCTGCCTTAAAAGTGGTGCCAACTCCTTATTCCAGAGCCACGCCTTCCTGGACTTGAAGGATCTCAAGCAAGTGGGTGACTCAAAGCTATCAAGGTGTTGGTGGGAAGGAAGATACGACTCCATTCCCATGGCACGGAGTTGCAAGTCTGCCTTGAAAAGCAATGATTGCTTGTATTTTAAAGTCAGTCTTGTCCTACTCATGACTTCCCCCTACCCTGTTCATCTCTTGACTCTGGGAAACAAAGCATACTGGTTCTCCTTGGCAATAGGAGACCCAAGGTTGAACGAGATGACGATGGCCACTCAGCCTCCTGCCACATTACCTGCACAAAGACGGCCATCTGCAGCTCCTCCATGGACTGCAACGCTGCATCCACCAGCTTGGAAGATGACTCAATGTGTTCACTGTATGACCTGGTGAGGGACTTCAGGTGCTGGGTCTTCTCCTCCTGTTCATAGGTGATCCTCTGCAGCATGATCTTCCTCCTCTCCTCCAGGATGGCATACATGCGGTCAAACTTCTCACACAGAGCTTGCTTCTGGGCCTTGCTGTTGTCCTGCTCGAAGGATGCAAACAGCACAGTCACCAGCTCAATTGACTTAGCTTAGACATAGGTTTGGACAGTTGATTCATGAGGTGAGGAGCCCGGGCTGAATATACTTTTTCATTAGTAATATTGGATCATCTGACATTTGCATTGAGCATTTTAAAAAATGGATTCCAATGCCCCCCAAAGCTATATAGGAAGAAGCATGATTTCGTAATTAAAGCAAAGATCTGGGTAGAGCGGAGTGAAAACTGGAATTTCCATCCCGTGGAAAATTCTGATATTTTGACCTTTGTTTTAGTTGGGATGAAGTTGAAATCTCAAAAAAAAAATTCACCCAATGAAACATTCCAAAAAATGCCAGTTTGGAAACATCATTTCTGGAGTTCATTTCCTGTGCCACAGTCAAGTGACTCCCATAATGGACTATGCTGATCAGTCAGCTGAGATCAACATGCATCATGGGAGATGCAGTCCAGACAAGGAGCCTGCCCCATATGAGAGAATGGGAGCACAAAACACCCAAACTACATCTCACATGAGACTCCACAGTTCTACAGGCAAATACAGTCTCATGTTGGACTGACTCAAAATGAAATGTTTCAGGTCAGCTCACCAAACCAAAATATTTCAAGCTGGGCTGAGTGAAAGCAAAATGAAGTATTTCATATCCTTTATCCCAATGGAAAATTTAAAATATCGAGCAAACACAAAAATCAGCAAAGACCTTTGACTTTGCTGAAACTACAGGTCATTTTGACAAAAAAAAACTCCTGAGCAGCTTAGCTGTGGGAGTCAGGACTCCATGGCTCTAATCCCAGATCCAGCACTGTGTGATCAAGATGCATCCCCACTGCTTCCCAGCTTCCCAACTGTAAAAGGGGATAAGGAACTTCTCCACCTCACAGGGAGGTTGGGAGCCTTAATTCATTATTGCCAGTAGAGCCCTTTGGCAGCCTCAGATGGAAGGTACCTTAGAACGATATCTTAGGCACTTGGGCACTGAAATGCAGCCCCGCAGCCAGCCAGAGAAACATCACTCATTTTATCACAGTGCAAAGAAAAAAAACTATTAGGACATAACAGCAACCTCCTGTCATGGAACGTCCATGCAGAGCAGACCGGGACTTTGGCTTTCCAGGTCGTCTTCAAATGCAGCAAACTAAAGGAAAAATGCATCCGTGCCAACAGCAGGAGCTTCCAAGCTATCTGGGCCTAAAGAGCTGCCCCTCTCTGAGCTCAGAACTGTTTTATGGGGCTCCCCCTCCCCAAAAAGGATCCCGAGAACCTGCATGCAGTACCTCAATGTTCCTGCATGTGCCTTGCAAGTTATCAATGAAGGCCTGGATTCTGTCATTGGTGGCCACCAGGGCTCCAATCCCATCTGTCAGCGCAGACTGTGGGGGAGAGAGAGTGCTCAGATCATTTACCATTCAGCACCGAGAACATGGCCAGCAACGCACAAGACACCGGGAGAAGATGACCCAGGCTCCAAAGAGCCTGCTGCTGCGACAGACCATTCCCTCGTTCACTACCACCCTGGTTCCCAGCACAGGTGTCTGATGTGGTGGAAGGCAAGCGTCACATTTTCAGAGACAAGAGGGAATGGCTTCATACTGTCACCATTTGTGTAGTGTTCCCAAGCACCTCTTCCAGGGGGTGCTGGATAAATAAGACATCAGTATCTTCCCACCCCACCCCAAGACCCATCTAAGTCTCTGTACATCTGCTGACAGCACCACCCCCCAAAAAAACCACACAGTCTGGCTTTGAATTTCTCTCACCAAGTGCAAGTTAGAGTGTAGGATGGGAATCAGGAGACACACAGCATCCTGACCCCAGTGTGACCTTGAGGAAGTCATGGTCTTACCTCCATACCTCAGCTTCTCCATCTGTTAGGAGGAGATAACATGTGCCTGATGGGTGCTGTGAGCCTTAATTAATGAGCATAAAAGTCGTTGAGTCCTTAGGTGGACAGTGCTGGCATACTGTGTGCACCATCTCCCTACCCCCTCCATGCCCCCAGGAACCTCTGGTCTAGCTTGTTGCATGTTCTGTATAGTCCCTGTGTACTAGTGGAGTGAATGAACAGTAACACTGAACTCAGCACCTGAAGCTTCTGAACAGTTCTCTAGTGGACAGGACCTACAGTGGATGCAGTGGGAGAGCTGCTGGTACATAGGCATCATTTTAAACCTTCATTTTGTCTAGGAGCCTCACAGCAGAGCCTGGAGTGGATAAAAGTCTGCGCTCTGTAAGAACGAGATGCCCAACGTTCTCCCCTCCAACCTGGTACCTGGATCATTGCTACCAGGCACCCCTGTGAGCAAATGCCAAGGAGAGGCCAACCTTCTGTTTCATGTAGATGTCGGACAGGGGAGCTACTTCACACCCCTTGTGCTCCCCGAAGACCTTGCAGAGGGAGCAGGTGGGCACCCCGCACGTCATGCAGTAGATGTTGATCTTTTCTTCCTCATGCTCTTCGCAGCTGGGGTGTTCTGTCTTTAACAGAGGTCTGGAGCTAAACGGGGGGAGAGGGCATGGGAGAGAGAGGCAGAACGGTGGAAAGTCAAGATGGGGTTTTATTTTTTCTTCCCCCTACCAGTGCCAAGACCTGAAGCCCAATAGGGTAGATGCTACATGCTGAGAAGTCAGTACTGAGACCCAGGCTCCAGCGCAGAGGTGGACAAACTATGGCCCGCAAACCACATCCGGCCCATGGGACTGTGCTGCCCGGCCCTTGCGCTCCCAGCTGGGGATGCTAGCCCCCGGCCACTCCTCCGCAGCCTCACCGGCGCACGGGCAGCGCTCTGGGTGGCGGGGTTGCACACTCCTGCAATGCAGCAGCGTGTCTGGCTACAGTGAGAGGAGTGGCTCCAGACATGCTTCTTGGAGCAGCATGGTAAGGGGACCGGGGCTGGGGGGTTGGATATGGGGTAGGGGGTTCCAGGGGACAGGGAGTAGGGGTGGTTGGATGGTGCAGAGGTTCAGGGGACAGGGGGATTGGATATGGGGTGGGGTCCCGGGGCACATCCCAAGAGGGGGTGGTCAGGGGAGAAGGAGCCAGGGGGGGTTGGATGGGTCAGGGTTCTGAGGATGGCAGTCAGGAGGGGGGAAGTGGGAGGGGTCAGATGGGGACGGGGGCCAGGCTGTTTGGGGAGGCACAGACTTCCCTACCCGGCCCTCCATACAGTTTCACACCCCAACGTGGCCCTCGGGCCAAAAAGTTTGCCCAGCCCTGCTCCAGGGCAATGGAAACCAACCAGCTGCAAAGCCAGGTGAGCAGTGCCTCTGCTAGGAGTTCTGCACTGGTGTTAGCACCAAAGAGGCTCTCCTCATTTCTGTCCTACCAAAATCAGCAGGAACAGGAAATGAACAAGTGGACGGAAGGAGGTCCAGAGATCTGGGTTCTGCTCCCAGCCCACAACTGAGGGCCTGTCACTTCCCACTCTGTGCCCCTCTCAGCCTTGGTCTGTCTTGTCTCCTCACGCTGTAAGCTCTTTGGGGCAGGGACTGTCTTGCACGATGCATACGTACACCAATGGGGCACTTGCATAAATGACAGTTTCTTACCCCACCAATCTATCCCATCAGCTCCGCTGATGTTAGTAAGGAAGCTTCCCCCACTTTTACACTTCTGCTAGCCCTGCAGAGTCAACCCAGCTGAGAGCAGGGAGCAGGTTCTATTCCTGCTCATGGGTCATCAACAGAATTGTTTGCTACGTTCTACTTGCAGATGTGCAAATGCCCCGGAGGCAAAGGTACTATAGAAAGCAGTTTGGCCTGTAAGACCTTTAGTACGAGGTGATGATGCATGAAAAGGAAAGACCCCCCGTTTTCCTCTCAGATCCCACAGTAAGTTAACAGTTAGAAAAACTCTTTTTTTGACTTATAAAGTGGACACATTTGATCTGGAGTTGCCATCTCATTTACACAGTGGCAGAGTCGAGTCTGTTGTTATCTATGGAAGCAAAGCTCTTATGCAGGAGACATTGATTAAAGAAAACAGTGACAACTATAGACACAACCAGGCTTCCACAGAGGTTGGTTTTTAGCTTTGATTTCTTTCTTTACCAGGGACCGGAACCTGTCTGGAACATTATACAGTACACAGAGACCTCTAATGGCTGAATAATATTTTGCAAGGAGACACATGACAGAGTGTGCAGTGATTCTCTCTCTCTCTCTCACACACACACACACACACACACACACACACTGAACGTGTTGGGACACCTTGCTGACTCCTGTTTGTAAATATCAATGATGTTCTCCACTAGTAGATTCCTCTGCAGGCCATAGACACCATGCCTGTCCAGGACCACTTCATGGCGACAGGATGGACAGCGAAAGCGGCCTGCAGAGCCCAAGGTTGTCCCACGAGACTGAAACACAAAAAGGATCTTCATTAGATGCGGCTACAGGTGGGTTGCTCAGCCAGCCACAGACTGGTTTGATAGGAATCACATGACCTGAAGCACACTGCAAACCTGTCACATAGGAAGCAAAGTGAGAAGAGCGTGTACTTTTAAAGGGAGGGATTGCAGTGCAGTAGCTAAGTGTAAACACAAGATATTTAATAGCCCAAAGGCAGGTGATGAAAATCCCCCAGGACAACAGAAGGATTGGAATAAGAATATGCATAACCCCTCAGCTATGCTGAGCCATCTGCACATGACTCAAGAAGATCATTCTGGTACTGCTACCAGAAAGAAAACCTTCTCTTGAAATGTTAAGTTATTCCACTCAGCTCTTCTCAGTTAATTTCAACCAAATAAGGAATTAGCCCTTCAAAGTCAGTGGTGATCAGCAGCAAAGAGCCATGAAGGAGTTAAAAGCTATTAAAACTTCAGGGTGAATCATCACCATACCCAACATTCCTGCATGCTGTGATGTGAGAACATTAACACTTTATGCTGAGAGAGATCCTGATCCAATGGCCCAAGCACAGGATTAAGAGCATATACATTGCGATCATAGCTCAGACAGACTCCCAGCATAGCCTTGTGCATGTCACTTCACCCATCAGTGACTCCATCTTCCCATCTGTAAAATGGAGACAGTCAGACAGACCTGGCTCAGGTGTGGTGGTGCTTCTTAATAAAATGCCATGTGTTGTTATGAATGCCCAGATTGCCAAAGAAAATGTATTACTGAGCTGCCAACGTGCCAGCCCATTCCTTATGAACACACTAGAATAGTTTCTCCTAACACGATTGGCATCAGCAGCCCCTCATGTCTGTTGACAGCTCATCCACATTTCTCGCTCTTGTGCATAAAGACATTGCCTGTCTTTTGGGGAAACTTTAGTCATTTTGTCAGAGGCCAGGTAAGCACAAACTTCTCTACAACACTGCTAGGTGTGTGTTATAACTGCCTAGAGCAGACAACCATCATAGCTACTACTAGATCTCCTCTTTATATTCTCTTGCCCTAGAAATGGAGCACTTGGCATTTAGGTACATTTAAAAAGGACATTGGTCCCTGAGCAGGGGAATCAGATGCATGAGTAACACTAGCTGGGTCCCTCCCAATTTTCTGCTCAAGCTTTCTATACATTAACTTTATAAAAAGAAGCTATTCCTTGTTTGGGGGCGGGGGGTGCAGGATGGGGAAACATGGGACAGATGTAAAAGGATGGTCTTGTCGTCAAGGCACTTGACTGGAACTCAGATGATCGGCATTCTAGTCGTGGCATCACACAGGCTCCCGGTGTGACCTTGGCCAATTCATTTCACCTCTCTGCCACCGCTCCCCATCTGTGAACAGGGGATTGTTCACTCCTACCTCACAGCAGACTAGGCTGTTCAAATCATTAATGTTTCTGAGGCTCCCAGGTCCCTTAACAGAGGGAACTAACACGGCCCTGACCAGCGGGAAAGGAGTTCAGTGGATTAATTTCCTTTCCTGAGAGGATTGTGTGTGGAAATTTAGCAGAAGCTGGAAAGGGTTGATGAAGAGGACAATTTGGGGGCACTCTCCTTTCCTATCCAATTGATCAATCCATATTCGAACCGTGTGATCTCTTCCTGCCTACTTAGAAACACAGACGCAGGACCCTGCAGTATCACTTGGATTAAATAAATGAAAAAACCTCCCCCCCGGAGCAGAAGGCTGCAACTGGGATTACTCACCTGAAATATGTCATTTGCACATTTCCGGCACAGGTTGTGCTGACAAGGCAGGATTACCACAGGTTTGGTGAACATCTCCAAGCAAATGGGGCATATGAGCTGCCTCTCCAGGCTGTCGATGGGGTGATCCCTCCGATAGGAGTTGTATTCCATTTGAATAGACATGACAAGAAAGCCAATGCAGCCCTCGACTCTCCCTGCTCTCCCAAACCCAGCAGCACTCAAGCAACAGAACAAGGAAGCACCGAGGAAGAGCACAGGAAGGTATGGAAGGGGAAAGCAGCCTGCCACACAGATTAAGTGCTGGATGCAGCTGTTGGCCTGGTGGTCTCTGGGGCTGCGCTTCAGCTCCACTTTAGGACTCCAGGAATTTGATGGCTGAGGCTATTCCCCTCTCATGTTGCTATTAAGGTTCTTGCTCATCTCTGGAGGGAAAGAAGGCTCAGTCTGACTTCAGAGCCCAGTGTCAGCGTATTACCCAACAGAGACATCCGCTATAGGTGGCGAAGCTCAAAAGGACTCAAGCACATTTAAATTAGTTCACACAGAGCCAGGCTGCACACATCCAGGACGCACAAGCTCTCTGGCACAGGGGTTTCCCTAGTGCAAAGAAGCCCTAAAATCTGGAGTCCTGCAGAAATATAAACAATACGAGATTGAGAGCAGTTAAAAGAACAGCCAGGAGAAAAGCTCAGCAGTTTGATTATGGGATGGAGAGAGGGTTGCATAATGGCTACTTCCCCTACCACAGCAGCAGTAGACTAACTGCAGGATAAATCTTGATTTTGCACCGCATCCATTACTGTGACTTAAATAAAAGGTTGCAAAGTGAGGAAGGATGCTCCAGTGGTTAGAGCACTAGCCTAGGACTTGGGAGATCTGGGCTCAAGTCCCTGCCACAACCCTCCTGAATGAATTTGGAAAGTCACTTATCCTCTGCCTCAGTTTCCTCATCTGTACAAGGGGGACAATCACACTGCCCTACCTCACAGGGTATTGTGAGGATAAATACATTAAAAGATTGTGAGGTGCTCAGATAGTATGGTATCGGCAACCATGTACCTAAGATAGAAGAGGAAACCTCTCCTTTTTAATGTGTTCTTGACAGACATGCAGACTTAGTTTTCCACACCCTATGGATTCTTAGCTCTATCAAGGCAAAGATATGATGTGCTAGCTTACAGGGTTCACATGATGTATGTGAGTTCCCATTGTATTGAAATGGTCTCTTGTTATATGATAAAACATTTATGAAGGATTACTCCGTTAAAGATTAACAGAATGCCAATCTAAGCACATGTACAAATAATTCATAAAAGCAAACAGAATAAATGTGTGTCAAGGGGTTTATTTTCCACATGTAATTCTGGAAAAACCAACTGTGTTGGTAAAGCTTTATAAGTATATGCAACAATTCTGGACATTTATGGCAAGTTTTGCGGGTTTTTTTCCTTTTGAAAATGTAAGTTTGTCTTCAGGTATTTTACATGTTCAGTATTTTAAATTTGCCTACTTTTTGCATGTATGACAAGGAACTAAAATGTAATGTTGCATTACATATCACAAAAGCCTTTTGAACCAAAATAGCACAATAGATTCTGGGATGTAGAGTTATGGGAGAAAAAAGTGGGTGATTTGGGGGTCAGAGGTGAGGAAAAGTTGAGACAGACCAGTGTACAGGCTTATTTCAAGAAGGAGTTTTAAACAGTCACATGAGTCAAGAGCCAATAGGTCTGTGCACATTCAATAATGGTAAAACCTTTAGTGAAATCAACTACAGGAAAACTCCCCCTTCACCTGAAATCCAACCTACACCCCTACTATTCCAGGCTCTTCTGAGTAGCAACCACCAAGTGTGTGGTGATGTTCATGATGTGGACAAGTGTTCAAAGGTGCTAGGCTAACACCCTCTGTGCTGTGATTGACGTCGCAGAGTGATGCTCTTCGTAGCCAAAGAAGGCTGCATTAAAGATGGAAAGAAAAAACCCAAACAAATGTTTCTGCATTGAAAACATTTATTTTACAACAGTGGTTTCAGATAATTTAGCAATCTTTATTTTAGTTTATACTGAGACAGACATTACACATTACCATGCTAAAACATAAAATAATTCCTTCTGCTTTAACCGTATGTATGTACAGGAGCTCAGTAGTATCGAGTGTTACAATCCACAAAGTTCAGACAGCCACATCTACTTACATACAATTCAAAGTATGGTCCTTTAGTTACATAACAAAATATATATATGTCTATACATATATAATCGCTTTTCAGATGCTTTACTCCTTTGTTTTTACAACTGCTAACATTTTTTAAACAAGGGCTTTTCCCTCACCCCACCAGAGCTGAAAACCAGTGCAAATGTGAAATGCATTCTCTCGTTACATCTTCAGCTCCCACAGGCTTCAGAAGAGGCCGATATGACAAACCCACAGTGAATTGTTTATCTCAGGGCCTTGCTCACATGCAAAACAAATATAAACCTTGCTGGATGTCTGTGACAAGGCAACCAATAGCGCCTCCTCTCCTACCCCAAAAAGTGGGAGAAGGGAGGGACATGGCGGAATGAATGGAATGACAGCAATTGGCTTAAGTGGCACACATGCACCAAAAAAAACCAAAAAACCCTCAACAGCAAAAGTTTTTTGAGCTTGGCAAATGTCAAGGTTCCTCTATTGTGACAGACACAAATGTCATTTCAAACATTTAAGTAGCAAAAGGAATCCCTCCTTGATCCCTATAGATTTTCACATTTGTGCTGATTGCCATTAGCAAATAGAAAACCGAATGTGATTTGTGCATGTACTTTGTGTTCATGTTAGGCAACACCTTCAGGGAAACAGGGCCCAAGCAGGACCACCTGGCATTCACTAACCAAGATGACTAGAAGTAATTTGGTGGTAGTAACATGAACATTGGCATAATCTGTGCGGCTCTGAAGTCACCACTAGTTTTAATTTATAATCAAATTCCATGCCACCCTTTTGAATTCAGTCTGTTTGTAAGCAACAAAAATTGGGGTTACTGAACCAGACAGTGCAAAGGCATCTTACTATTCAAGATACAGTCATTCTAGCAAGGAGGGAAGACTTTGTGGACACACAGAAGCTGAGAGGATTCTTCCCCGCCCCCCACCCCTTATATATGGCATGACATTCTTACTCAAACACTTTATCTAATTCTATTTATACAATAGGATCTGTTCATTGTTTTCTTCACCTGCCATTCACTGACATCTACTGTTTCCTGCAGCTGAAAGGAGAAGTTGTGATTCTGGGCACACAAAACTAACTTCTTCACTTGTCTGGCTGAGCGTTCCTAAGAGTAGTGCTGGGAAGCACATGTAATGTTTTACCACCAGACAGCAGCAGTACCAAGTGCACACATGCTGTATATCTATACACATATGTGCATATAGACATACACACACACGATATTGCAATCCCAGACTTAAGCACAAGGGTTGGACCTCACTTGGTTTGCAAACTACATTGAAACCCCCACTGCACAGGGTACAGTGTAGCTAAAACCAGCACAGGAATCAGGAACTATGATGTATTTTGTTACACTGCCAGTCACACAGTCTCATGAGACAGGATCAAAGGGCAGCTGACAGGATTCAAATAAGTCTCTCAATCTTTTGGAAACCACTGCTGCACACAAAATATGATCAGCAACTATCCACAAACAACAACAAGGAAACATTCTTTGTTGGTTGTGAAAATGTAGTAGGGAAGAAGACAGCCTTTAATTCTTGAGAATTCTATTCGGGTTATATCTGTATGTAACCTACCGACACCCAGCATTTCCCTCTAGCAATAAACAGAACGGTGCATGTAACATTGGCATTTTACTTTCAAATGAAAATGTGTCTTCTCGAATTATGGAGTTTGGCGTGGCAGGCAAGAGACAAACGATTGCCCTAATGTAGCTTAGCCTTTGAAGAAAGCACCTTCATGGAATGAAACAGGGACTTCAGGCTTGTAGTCTCTCATTTAGATAACACCGAAGTCTCCAAATGCGGTATGTGAAGCAGACTATCAGTTCTCATAAGACTTGAACACTGACAAGATTTCCTGCCTTTTCCCTTCCCAATATAGCCAACAAAATTAAACTTTCCAAGCTATCAGTGGAATTTATTTTAAGGTGTATAAGCAGTTCAATGGTACACCACAAACTAGAAGGCTCCCTCTATAGAAGGAAGCAGTGGCATTCAAATGGTTACGTCTGTTCCGTTTGTACCAACCTCACACTATAAACAACTGTACAGGAGCTGGGTTTCAGTGCTCTAGTCCAAGGATGAATGCAGGCTGAACAGCACCCGGAGCTGTCAGTAAGCTGGAGGAACTGCAAAGCAGCAGAAGCCTATCAATCTACCTAGCAAGGATCCCTTGTAAAAGCTGAGCCAATATCCAGTTGCACTGGGTAGGGAAAACTGCAGCACAAACATATTTCCTAAATTATTTGGAAACGTCAAGAACACTGAAGGGGATCAAACAGATTCTAAGGGCACAGACTAGTTAAGGAAACCGGGCACCTCTCTTGGGGCTGGTGTACACCACCAATACTCAAAGTCTAGCCCTGTAAAAGCACACACAGGTCCCACCCACATTATGTAAAATGACCCTAGTATAAAATGGATCAGGAACAAACTTCAATCAACTCCCTAACTTAGTTATATCTGTAGTGTAAACTGGCTCTGACAGGATGGGTTTTAAAAACCGTTGTCCTTGTTCTAGTACCACATTAACACCTTCTTTCTGAACAGGTTCTGCACATAATCTCAAAGAGCATCATATATTTTAGACACTGAGCACTAATATCTAAAGCAGTTTAAAAATGTTACAAATCTAAAAATAAGACTGAAGATATGGCTCTAAAATGTCGCTGCATGGAATTAGCAGAAATCTACACATCATCAAATGCCATTAAGACGTTTACATAAACAAATTTATATACAGATAAATAGTTAACTTCCTACATACATTACCAATGAAATTAAACTGGCATTTAACAGGCACAGTGCCCCTTCATTCACTTCAAGTGAAGATTTTGACTCGTCATTTGTTGCACTAGCTGAAGTTTGGGGAGTTTCACACCCAGAGAAAGAATGGCGCACAATAAATCAACCACCAGCTACTTCACTGGCAGTTCTGCCATTATGAAAAATTGATGGCATTTAAGTATTTGTTGATACTGAAGCAGCTGCTTTGTTTATATATTCTCTCTAGGATTCACAACAAAATTTGGAAGTAAAGTCAGTGGTCCTTAATATCAGTCACTAGTGTACTCTCCAGACTGGGCTGTCTCAAAAATCCCGCCTCCTGGATACCAAGCGGTTATGTTTCTACCTGCTAAGGAAGCTAGTGTTCTGAATAGATTTTATGAGCTAGATGGGAAAGACTAAACAAACTAAACAAAGACCTCAGGAAACGTAGAAAATTTCTCTTATAATATAACTTTAAAAACAAACAAACTTAAGTTTAACTCTGGCAACACATTTAACACAGAATAATGCTGCTTAGGTTAAGTGTTTTGGAAGGAAACATTCTGCATCTAAGACAGTAACAATGGCCTTTACGTTCACTTCCTTTTTTATTTCCCAGACTTTGGTGCCTGTTGTAGCCTCCAAGTGAAGCTGCTATTCCAATTCTGGTAAGGACAATGCGGGCATCCCATAAAGTTTGGAAATGCTTGCTGCTTCTTAGCATGTAAGATTTTAGCTAAGGAGCCACTATTTACATTTTGTACTCACTGGGTGTGTGTACACAAAGTTTGGCCATTTTGCAATTATAAAAGTGCAAGTAGCAGTTTTAGAGCTTTGGGTGTTTATGTATAATATATCAACTAAAAACAAATGTGGCAAGTTATTTACTGGCAGGGCCCTTTTTTAAATAAAAACAAAGATGAAAAGGAGAATGGATAACTTTCAAGTCTTCTGGTTACATAATACAGTTTAACATCCTTTTTTGAAATAAACTACATTTAAAATAACCATGTGTTTTATATAAAAACTGAGAAGTCAGGAAAACAAAGGGATGACACTCCTACAACAAATCTTACACTGAAAAGATTTAAGATGTTAAAAAGTAAGGGAGGGAGTGCACTATGTCCTGAGATCAGCGTTCTGGTGTTTCCCTTACAACATAACTACATGCAATGATGCGAGGTCTGCTAATTTATTATAGATGGATATGGACACATCAATTGTTGAAAGGAAACTACCACTTTCTGAATTTGGGTCTTGCTAGGTAATTAAAAAGGAGGAAATTATGGATTTATACAGTGGATAATCAAGTATATATAAATGTGTTACAAGTCTGAATCTTGTCATGTCCCCTCAACACCATTGCGGTGCACTTTTAAAATTTACCATCTCATGGCTCTTTTACCAAACAGTGCAAAACATGAACTGAGATGTCATCTTTAACTTCGTTTTTCTTATCTTCCTCAATGTCACAGTTTTAAGATTAGTTTGTATTTAAAAGTACACAGGGCTCCTAGATGGTGACATTGGTTACAAAGAATGCAGTAAGTTCTTACAACTGATTTCAGTGGAGTTTGAAGCTCGAGTTAAAAAGCCTCGTCCTGCATTTAATTCTCACGTTGCACACAGAAACATCCTGATGACTTTACTGATGCAAATGAAGTGCTACAGAAATTAAGAAATAGTATCTGCAATTTCAAAAATAACTAAAGATCAACACTAACTTGGATCCCTGATACAAGGTGTCACAACTTCTTCACATTAAAGTGACAATTCCAATGAACTGATGTTTTGCATCAGTACTTCTAGACAAGAGGAAGAAAGAATATTCTGAAGTGTAATTAATACATGCGGAAAGAGTCTTTCCATCATTTTACCAGCCCCCTTTGTCAGCTATTCAGATAAATGTAGTTAACTTTTACCCAGTAGCATTCACTGACATGTACAGACCACAAAAGCAGCTTTGGCCAGTAAGCTTCTAGGGAATTAAGTTTGCATATATATCCTAATGTACTCCAGAGTAGAACATAACATTAAGTACAGATTTAGGTAGAGTCTATACAAGGCCATTGTGACCCTATTTTTGAGCTGGAAATGTATTCCCCATCCAAAGGGGTTAAATAAAGACTTTACTTAAGCAAGGATCTAAGATCAGATTGTGACTGATCTCTTGAGACTGCAAAACAGTTTTTTTCCTGATGCTAAATACTAAAACAAAGAGCAGAGCAGTAAATCACTGGTTGCCCAAGATATGCTGGTAATAGTGTTCAAGTAACTTCTAGTTTGTAGGACTATCAACTTATTCAAATGTTAAAGGGGGAAAATGGCTCATAAATGACTCTGCTATCTAAAATCTGTTTAGTTAAGTAGTGTTACAGATTCCCTTTTGATACCACACCAGGATCCAACATAGTCAAAAGCACACTTCTGCCTGCACCAGACTTTCTTGCATGCAATTGTGTTCATGCACCAGCAGTTATGGTGGGGGGAGGAAAGACTGCTTTTAGAACAACCTGATTCAGCATGGAGAGTTGAATTTTTTTTTTTTTGACCCAATATATTTGGCAGGATTTCAAGCCAGAGGTTTTAAGTAATATTTCACTATGGGCAAGGTTACAGTGAAAGACATTCACATGGACAATCCTGCACATCTGGACAAGGCACAAGCTAGAACCTTCATAACAAAAACTATGCTAGGTTAGCCTTATCATAGTGCTTTACCCTGCTATGGCAAGAAACCTTAGTTCAGTTCCTGGGCTCTTCTTCTATAGGCTGGCAGGGACACTTGAGCAGTGCTAAGCACTTTCTCCAAAGTGACCCCTCTGCCTTGTGAAAGAGCAGCATGGAAGAGTCCCAAAGGGAATGTTGGCTGGAAGGATGTCAATCACTTTGTAGGGCCTGAAAAAGAGTGCGGCTGGGGCATGTGATGTGAAGAAACAGATGCAAAGGGAAGAGAGGAGAAGTGATATAGACATAAAAGATCAAAGCAGAAGAGGCAGTAAGTAACTACCAAAAGCTCCCTGTGTATAAGTTTATTAGTTGTTCCCCTAAATCCTTAGTCAACATTTTCTAAAGAGAAATCTTTAAAAGCAAAATATATCCGCAATTCAACTGCAAAGTAAATGTTTCTGTGACAGCTGATCAAACCTAAAATTCATACATTAACCCACCGTTTTAAACATTATTCAGACATGATTTGATTTCAAGATAGCACAGGAAATTGTTTAATAGTTTCCACAATAATTTATGTGCAGAAAAATAAAAAGTTTAAGTAAACAAATCTAAACAGAATACTGTGTGTAAAGTATTATTTGATATATACACAAACTGAGGTGTTTTGTTCTTAAATAGCCATTTACACATTTCAAAAAGTTGTTAATGACAAAAATTAAAGGGACATTGCATGTTAAAAGCATTTTTAAAAAACAAGTGTTCCAACGGTCTTACTAATAGCATTTTAGATTATTAAAAGAGAATTTTAAAAATCTAATTTGCTTTCCACCACTGATGCTGTTTGTTTACTTTCTGCATTTCCTTCACTTGGATAATGAAAACAGACTAATCAATTTCACATTAAGATTCTCATGCACTAATAAGAGGCTGCAATAGTTGGTTATAAACACTGCAGGGGAATGCTAAAACTCAAACAAACAGTTTCTGCTTGAAATAAAGAAGTCCCTAAAAATAATTCTATTAACATTTGATGTTTGTCATAACCTACATTTTGGGCCTATACTATCAAAGAATTCCCAGTATGCATAAGGAGCTGTCCATCAATTTAATGTCTGAAGAGTAAAAAACAAATGAGGGAAGCAAGTCCAGGGTAGTTTTATTTAGGCTGAAAACCAGCATTAAAGAATTCCTGCCCTACAATGTTGGCATTTTTTGGTTCTTTGAATTGTAAACTTGCTTAGTTAGAGGTGCAGGGAGACACAGGAAGGCCTAAAAACAAAGATCTTAAGATCTTTGTTGCACTCACATAAAAATGATAACTCTAAGGTCTTCACAGTGCATCTGTATGGAAGCAGAGCAGCTTGTGTGTGACTGATTTCACTCACTTTAAAAAAGATCTTGTTTTAGGCTGGTGTCACTGCTTAAAATGCAGAATGTCTCCATCATACTCTTATTGTGAAAACTCCTCAATACATAACACAGACAGACATTTAACATAACTCCACACATGCTATAAAAAGGGAAAAAACAAACAAACAAGACCATAGCTAAACTGCTTTAAATACTGCATGCTACAGCACTTCATGTATCATCAAGATACGACACTGAAGGTGACAAAAGGCTGAAGGGATTACAAAATATTCTCGTAAGGTTGGAGGCTGCCTTCTTACTGTGGCAAAACTTTTCCCTCTCCCCATTTGCTATTTCTAATGTTCATGATTCTAGTGTTGAGTTGACCATGTATTTATTTATCCATTCTAAACCAGTGTTTCCTTAACTTAGTTAAATCCATCAGTGTGGTAGCTGGGGTGAGAGTCGGTTGTGAGCTGGGTGGTCTCTGAGGCTGATGCTGGTTGTATCACAATAGGTGTGTCTGCAGCCTCTGAAAAGAAGTGAAAGCAATGTTTTATTGCATTGGGGAAAATAGTTTCCATGGATTTTTGGCAAGCAGCAGGCAATCACACTTCTCAGGGACAGTATCAACAGTACACTTCCACACCCTCTCTTCTGAAGCTCTACCTTAATTCATTATTTTCCAGTCAGAGTTCAAATCAAATGAGATAACACCTGCATGCTAGGTACTTTATTTGAAGGAATGGTGTTTTAATTTATCTATCAAGAGCCATGCATGCACAGAGCAGCCATTACTGCTTTCCCTCTTAAAGGCATTAATTCCAGACTAAGTGAGCTAAATCATAATACTCAACTCAGGCTGTTTCCTTTTAACTCAAAATCATTTTCTTGCCTCAAAGAAATAAGTTTACATAGCTCACATGAACAGACGCAAGGTTTGCACTGATATAAACAATTTTAAAATGCAAGCTCAGATTCTGTGATTGATCGATCATACTGGACATGCTTATCTGGGAAGCATTCTTCTTCCCACATGCCTGAGGTGATTTGCAAAGCTGCTCTGACATTTAATTTAATGTGCTTTCGGTGTAAAGGGCCACTATACGTAAGCACAAGAATCTGGCTGGATTATTACTTCAGCTACCACATCTCCAATGACCTACTCCTCACCTGCTGTTAATGAAACTTACCCCTTTCGTCCGACTGTAACTGTGCCTCCAAGTCCTCTGGGGAGACATAGTATTCCTGCTCGCTGCCTTCAGGAGGTTTAGGTTTACACTTTCCACAGCAACAGTTACAGCAGCAACACAGACAGCAACAGCAGTAGCAGCCTGTGATGAGCCCACAGAACACAAACAGGGCCTGCAGAAAAGAGAGGAGGAGAAAGAATGTACACAACACATAAGCTGTATCTTCTAACCAAGTGGATAGCTCTTGTTACCTAACCTAGAGCGCTCACTACAGCAGAAGAGGTCAGTTCAAATGGGTTAATTATTTAAACAGAGATCCAGCTTCTTTGGACATAAGGTTCATCACTGGAACAGAATCAAACAAATATGAATATGCAATATTTTATTTCCTAATTAAGAAAATAGTCATTAACATTCTAGTCTAGTGTGAACATTGGGCTGCTGAGGAGGACTGGATATACAGGAAGAGTAACCTGAGGAAAAGCACTTTAGAGGCAAAGCTTATGAAAGGAATCTTCTCCTCTCCACCCACTCACCAAAGAGGGTCTAGGGTCAGGATATAAAGGGACAAAGCAACACTACTTAAAGGTAAGAATCTCGCGTTATTTACAGCAGAATACTGCATCCTGAACAAAGAAATTCCTGAAATTGGGTTATACTGAGCTACTGTTTCAGCTGCATCCTAAAGTGTAGATAAGGCTAAGAACCACTCACAAAATTTTAATAGAAGTTCATCTTCTCTTGCCCCTCACTGGGTGCCTGTGGTGTTCATAGTGGCACCCAATGATGGTAAAATGCAACTCCTTTTGCACTGCTACCCTGGAGGGTTCTTTTATTTCAGCCAATTATCCAGTCACTGATCCATCAGTGATAAAGCTATTTTCTCACCCCAAAGGAGTCAGGAGACGAAGGTGTTGGCAACTACGCAGGAAAACATACCCAATGCCTGAATCATCAAGACTGGAAAACAATCTTAATCAGCCATGCAGAATGGTAAGCAATGTCACTACTAAAGCACAGGGAGCTAGAAGAGCTCAGATTTCCTACTAAGAATCAAGTGGCTCCTAAGAAATGTAATTAATCATGATATATTTCCATATGACAAACATCCTTCTCCTCCATCCAAAAAAAGAGTGATTTATAGATTATACATAACTCACATCTCATATTTTCTTTTAAACACTTTAAATTCCTGAGTGGTAAAGATCTCACAATTGTTTATCAGGGTTTGCATGCATATGAGTGCAGCAATATAAACATGAATCAAGTAAAACACAATGATTCTTGGGAACTGGCAATGTTTATTCCCAGAAACTCTCAACGTAACATTTATTACATCTCCTGTTCAATGTGCATATGAGACTATTAAGAGACTTCAGGAAGACACATGAGCTACAGTTTACTGACTACAATAATATTCAGCTCTGTTGTTTCCATCACTTCAGAACTGGCTGGGTGCAGCAGAATAAATAATCCATTGTCTATTAAATTGAATAGCGGATCAGGACAAACTGGCTGAAGCAATGGTGGGTGTTGCGGGAGAAGATGGGAATACTTAGTGAGCGCGTTTCTGATTTGTGGCTCACCTTTGCAATCTTGGAATTTATTAGGTCCAGGGATGTTTTTGTAAAATCTAGTAGCAGTTGTTGCTAAAAAACAAACATCTTTTCCATCTGCATTTCACTATGATGCAGAACTGGCTACTGTTATTTGTGCCTGTGTCACTTGACAGATTACTGTGATAGGCACTACCTGCAGTAGCACACTGAGAACCTGTGGAAGAGCGCAGAATGTTGTTGCCTAGCAGTTGAGCAGCACTCAGGAAGCGCACACTGTCAATACACAGAGAGATACTGATGAACAGTACATATCTGGGAAGTTATCTATTAAGCCTTAAAACATTTCAGAAACTGGCTGCTTAAAAGGACTGCCTCTCTTTCCTTGACCATGTTGTCACAGTTAAAATCAATGCAGATGCCTAAGCTAGAGACCTCAACACAAATCGGAGGGCATTCTCCATGAGGGGGTCCTCAGCTTTTGAATTTGCTTCCCTCAGTCTATGAGATCTCAGATTTGTTAATCTTCCTGGGCACACTGCTAATCTTATATTTTCTCTTAATCATTTAGGAAGGTTGAGGGTTCACAGGCAAAGGAAACTGGAGGGTGACTGAGGTATGATTCTATTAAATGACTAGCTATGGTGTGCAGCTTTTTGTGGGAGAGTCTATTAACTGGTAATTTGTAACTGGAAATTTGATGGATCAAAGTATTGTATGAAAACAGATTTTCTAATGGTGTTTTAAATGTTGGAATCTGTCTAGATAGGTGCCAGAAATATCAAATAAATGAAATAAAATACCATGAATATCCAATTACCACAGTAGTACAGCACCTACTGAATGGCTAAGCATCTGTTCAGAATAAGTGCAAAGAAATCTTTATTTCACTTACCTTTGCCCACCAGCTGGATAGGACGAAGTATGTGTTCACATTCTCCTCTCCAAACTGCTCTGCTACATACAGGCCCAAGGAGCCATACTTATCATATATGTTTCGTTTTGTGGCATCAGTCAATATTGCATGTGCATTGTTGATCTCTTTAAATTTATCTGCAGCCTCTGGATTATCTGGGTTCTTATCAGGATGATATTTCAATGCAAGTTTCCTGTGGGGTGGGAGAAAAAAAATGCTCAGCTGCCTTTTTTTTTTTTTTTTTTTTTTGCAATTCATCCTACTACAATGGGTAGATTGACCTGTCCAGCTTTCCTCCCATCAAAGCTGACAGGCTCTCCAGTCTCAGGCAAGAGTATTTACAGAATTATGACTTACTTCACTTCTACCTTTCCATTGCCCCACTGAGTCTCCTTTAGATGGTAACAAAAGCATAATCTTTCTATATGGTCTATCCCACCAGCCTAGCAGAGCTCACAGGGTGAGTTTCAGATTGAAACTTCAGTACAAAGACAGTGGAAGCTTTCTTTTCTGCTTATCTGGTCCAGCAATTTGTACCGTGAAGTTCTGAGTAGCAATGCTCCAACTGAAGGGGGACATACATAACAGGATAGAAAGCACAACAAATCTATGACAGAGTTCTGAAGGCCACATCTAACCTGCAACGTCTAGTACAGGGGTCCCCAACCTTTTCAGGACCAGGGACCGGTCATGACTGCGGAGGGAGCGCTCGTCCCGCGGCTCGGGTAGACCTCCCACAGGCACGCCTGCGGGAGGTCCACTGGGTCGGTTCGCGGCCCGGTTTGTAAGAGGCCGCGGACCGGGGGTTGGGGACCCCTGGTCTAGTAAACTAAAAATAGAACTGACAATTATTTGGGATCAGTGCTCAAATCATTGTGCTGAAACAGCCTATTGTTCAATTCAAGATGTGCTTGTGGAGGAATTAACTTTCACAGATCTCAGAAAATCATTATAGACTCCATTAAGTTTTCAGCAACGTGGCTACAATGGATCTGAAAGTTTGTATAGCCTGTTGAGGTCACTGAATTCAGGAACAAAAAGGTTCTTTTGATCTTTGGATGCTGTTTAAATTTGAAAGTTCAGACACTCAGAAGAGAATAAAAAGAATCTCTGAAGAAAAACTGGTAAAATACCCTATTAATAGATATGAAAAGAGAAACCAATCTTCCATACTTTATTTGAGCCATTGTAATTCTGTGGTACAAAACCTGGGTAATGCCACCGAACTATACTTGGCCATTTTTTGTGGTGGGGGAAATGATTGTTTAACCTGCTATAGAAATTTACCATATGGGACCTTAAATTAGTTGCCATATTTTCAGAAACACAGGCTGTATACACTTTTGCATGTGCTAAACTTAGGTGTGGCAACCCCTTGATGAGCACCTGAAAAATGAGGGTTGGAACATGTGTGTACACAAATCTTGACATGCATGTGCACATCTCAGATGAGCATGCACTAGAAACTTTGATCCTAGAAATGGAAATGTTACTTGGAGGGCTATTTCCCAGTTTCACCAGTAATGCCATAGTCCCAATGAAGAGACAGATTTTACATTTACTGTGCTATATCACAGATTCCAAACAATCTATAAAACAGACTTACTCCTGCATCTTTATGTTAAATAAAGCTAATGTTTCCCATTTCCTATATATACATTCTATAACAAGTTCATGGGACAGTGAAGGAGTTCTGAGATGATGGCTCCACTACACAGTGTTCTGTAGTTTAATACAGATTACATCACCATCATTCATGTGAAACCATCATTGTGTAGTGGGGCTGGGAAAGAGATCTGCTTTTCTAGAGAAATGAAATGAGGGAATAAGTCTCAAATTTATAAACATGAACAGCACAGGAAGCATGTGGTCATAGGAGGACAGTCTGTAAAACAAACTACACAAGCAGCTTCATTTTTCTTACAGAAACTAACCAGGTGATCATGCTAAAGAAAACCTGTTTGTCATTTTCCCAATAAGGTAAAACTTGTTTCATGTGTTAGGCTAATAGCTTTTACTGTGTCAAATTTCAATTAATTTTGAGAGCATTTTATCTAATCTTTGGATACTTGTGAGTCATCTTTATTTTCATGTAAATATTATTAGTACCATAAAAGTAACTTTTTTTTTCAAAAAGGCAAAATTAAAGTGACAAAAATAAAAGGAAAACTTTTCTTTCAAGAGCATCCACAAGCAAAGATTACTACTGACCCCTAGTGTAATGTTCAAGCCACTGCCATTTGTTAACTATAACCATACTAAACTGTAGCACAATATTTATGAGTAGCAATTAAACACAAGAACAGTACTATGCCCTCCCCCCCCCACAAAAAAAAGATTAAAAAATTGGACAATGCAAAGCTGTTTCAGGTTTGTTTTTTTAAGGTTAAAAGTCAAACCTGGCTTTTAAAAAAATCAGTATTTCAAGTTTAATGTGAAAAAATGTGAACTGATTTTTACAGATACTAAAATACACTGCTGATACAAAAGTTAATGTACATCATTTGTATCTTTAGTGCATGTTCCTTTGCTCAGGGAATTAGACATGATTGGACACAATTATGCTTCTTGTTGGGCTGGCAAGAAACTGCATAACTTCTAGGCAAAGAGTTTAACTTTTAATACACTTGCCTACACATTTGTTAACATGATTAAATTAAATACTGAAAGAAATGATCTGCAAGAATTCAATTATAAAAAAACCAGTTTAATTCCAGTATCTGAATTTCAAAATTTGCTAACAGCTCATGTGAAGTACTCTATATAGTCTCACCCCAGTTGACATAAGATGAAACTAGATGTTTTCAGTGCAGAGATATTTTCTTCTAAGGAGTATTGATAAATACAAGCACAGACTACATAACACACTGAACATGACATTGCTAACCTTTTCAGATAGAAACATGCTCTGTGAAGTGTCAGGGACCAGACTTTTGAACCTTTACCTGTATGACTTTTTAATATCATCGGAAGTGGCATTCTTGTCCAGTCCTAGAACATGGTACAATGATTCTCCGGAGGTAGACAGCGAACGTTGCCTCTGGTCTGCCATGTTGAACTAACCTGAATGGAAGAAACCCCCCATGCATTAGGACAGAGCTATTGAAAATCCCATCTAAAACAAAGATGCTTATAACCAAAGTCCAGACCTCTGACTTCATTAAATGATTAACCGTCAACTCCACTAGAGTTTTTATGTGAACTTGAATCTTTTCTTTAAAAAAACTGTAAGTGGGCTTTGAAGAGATGCTAAAAAGTTCCAAACAAAACTATTTACCTTGCTTTCATAGATCTTGCAGCTTTGCAGTGTCAGTGAAAATAACTAAAACTATCAGGATAAATCTCGACAAATCAAAACCACTAAACATTTCTGGAACCGGGAAAAAATAGAAGCTGGGGCTCAACATAAACATGATGATAGAACATATACTCAGACTCTACTTAAAACACATTCATTTATAATCCAGGTAATGAAATGGAACAAGTCAGATGCTACAGAACCATGAAACGAGTTGAGGTAAACAGCTGATGTAAATATATTAAATGTTCATAAAACTATCTCATTATCCTCCTCCAAATCCCTCCTTAACAACTCTCCTTTTCCACAATGCCTACAAAAAACTTGACAACAATTAGGCTGCTTGTGTGCTGAGACCATCTTTTTGTTCTGTGTTTGTACTGTGCCTAGCATAATGGAGTCCTGGTCCATGACGAGGGCTCCTAGGTGCTGATAATACAAATAATAAGTTACCTGTCTTGGTTAAATGAACTTTAAAGACTCAAGAAAGGTGTCAGATTGACAGCCCTGAACAGACGAATTCCTCTGGTCACCCACAGCATGCACAGTGCAGTGTAAGCTTCATCACATCATTCCAACAATGTATGTCAATCCTCACCCTGATCACTCTCACACACACACTCACACGGCTGGGAGTAGTTCAATCTCTTCCCTGCTCACTAAATCCCTGGCCTCTCAACTGAGATCACAACAGACTGTTTACCATGGTTTTCTATTGCAGAATCAGATCCATCAGGACAAGATGGGAGTGGCTATCCCCTTGCAAACTCCATCAGTTCAAGATGCTTTTACAGCTGTTGCTCATGTATTAAATTCTCAAAGGATTAGCAGTTTATTGAAACACCAGAAACTTAATAGTAAGATTTCTTGCAGCAGAGCAGGTATTAATTCTGGCCTAATGCATGGCAACTGAAAATGTCAAGAGCAAATGCAAGACCTCTCTGCAGAAATTCCAATACATTATTTGCCTATTTCTTGGTCAGTTCTACATGAAATCTTCACATCAGGTCTTACATCTAAACCAAGTCCTCAAATTATGTCCTATTTGTTAATCCTTTCCTAGAAGCTAAAATGCTCATCTGAGATCCTCTAACTATCCTTGTTTTAGCTGCCTGCAACAGAAGATCCTTCCTGTGTGGGAGAAGTAGCGGATAGTAAGATGCCATCTCAATTACATCTGAAAACCAGGGTGGGCCTTATTGACCAAACAGGGGCCACTAGAATTACTCTGCCCTTTCCTTTATTCTTTGAATTGCCTCGAGGAGTACTGCAAGAAAGGGAAAAGGATACAGCAATCCTTCTAGCCACGGACAAGAAAGCATATATGTGGCGACGGGGTCAGCAGTTCCTTCACCTAGAGAAGAAATGGGAAATCTTCATGTTGAATATGGAAGCAAAGAGGTTGAGTGGTAGGTGACCTAGGGCTCTGATTACTGAGTGAAAGACCGCCGGGTGAAGATGCCACTCCTCTGGTCCTATCCAATCTGCTCAGCCAATCCACTTAAGAAAATAGAGGAGTTGTTTGCTAGTACTTACACTGCATGTCACACTTCTATAAACCTGGAATGGATAAACAGTAAATATCTTCTTTCATTTTATTACACTGAATATGCAAATGCTAGTTTTAAGTATTACAGTATTCCCATCTCTTACCTCCCTTGGAAAAAAATTAACATTCACTTCATAAACATATGCTTCATAAATTTTTGGTAATGGCATTGGAGCTACTCACTGGGAAAGGGACTGCCCTTCCTCAAGTGGTATTGCTAACGCAACCTCAGGTTGGGACAGTTGCATGGGAGAATTCAGGTGATCAGACGCTGATAGGAATACAGAAATGAGATAAACAGCGGTGCTGCAGCTCCAACTGACTCATCTCTTGGCAACCAGAGGATACCACTACCCATCAGATGACTCATTTAAAAGTAAAGAAATATAAATTAGTCCAACTGAGGTTCCCCCCACCTCACACCCCCTTATGCTTCATGTACATTAGCAGGCCATTATATAGTTGCAGTTGGGGGTGGGCGGCTTTTTTTTATTTTTATTTTTTTATTTAAACTATTTCCTTTGAAGGATTTTGGAAAGGAGTGGGGAAGAGAGAAAGAAGAGAGTTTGCCTGACCATTAGGTAGGAGGCAGTCTCCCCTTTAAGGGTTTACATTTAAGGGCCAAACCATGTAATATATATTCTAGTTCAGGGGTCGGCGACCTTTCAGAAGTGGTGTGTCGAGTCTTCATTTATTCAATCTAATTTAAGGTTTTGTACGGCAGTAATACATTTTAATATTTTTAGAAGGTCTCTTTCTATAAGTCTATAATATCTAACTAAACTAATGTTGTATGTAAAGTAAATAAAGTTTTTAAAATGTTTAAGAAGCTTCATTTAAAATTAAATTAAAATGCAGAGCCCCCCCAGACTGGTGGCCAGGACCTGGGCAGCGAGAGTGCCACTGAAAATCAGCTCGCGTGCCACCTTCGGCACCCGTGCCATAGGTTGCCTACCCCTGTTCTAGTTGAATCAAAATATTTGAACCTGACTTAACCGCTCAGTCCACATACAAATCTGAAAACCCTCAAAGGAATTCTACGCTGTGGCAAACCATTGACAAATACGTCATGGCCTTAACATTAGGAGATTAGCATTTGCCATCCTTTAGCTGCAGCCCTGGAACAAGGATGAGCATAGAGAGATTTATTTTTGGATTATGTCATTACAACTAACCCACACCAGATTAAATAGGCCTTTGAAATGGGTATTTAAAGCCTCACACACTCTTCCAGTTAAACCCTTTACCTTCTACAGTGAAATGAGTAATTTCAGCTCATAGAAGACAATATAAAACAAATATCCTTTGAGAGGTTTCAGCTTTCATCACTTGGTTTTCATGGTCAATTCCACAGAAAGGACTGGATGGATTTCCATCCCATAGGCAAAATCATCAAGCCTGCCACCACAGCAGAGAATCTCTTAGTACCCTCAAATCATGTTCTATTCCACTCCGGGGCATTGTCTCTCTCAGCTGGAGCGTCCAACGGAGAGAACAAACACTTGAGACAGCAAAATTAAAACAAAAGGACAAGAATTCTGCAAATTCCTTTATCTGCATACACGCCATCAAGATACAAGGCGAACAAAAATGATGGACAATGAACAATCATCCTGGTTTTAAACTGTAGTGGTAGCGGTGAAAAAAGAACAATGCTCAGGTGGCTAGTTTCTTCCACCTATAAAGCAGGATACTGTAATAGCTAGTTAAGATAACCACATCTAAATTTCAGTTTCACCGTTTAATTAGTATCATTTAAACATGTTTCTAAAAGAGTGTTGAGGCAATTAGTCTTTATCAGAATGTCTCTATAAAGCTGCTTCTGAACACTCATCAAGTTCTTATTTCAACCTCATTAATCTAGTTTACAAATTTCTGTTAGTCTACTTCAATACAACTTAGTTTCCCCTCCATGATTACAATTACAAGTTACAGAAGAAGAAACAGAAATGTCCACTTTCCATGTGTCTCCTGTACATAAATGTACATAATATGCTGGTAGTAAAGATTTTACTGTTGATCTAGACATTTCACATTAGAAAGACTGAAGACATAAAAGAATTTTTAAAATGGTGTGAACAGAGCAGACATTTTAATTTTGAAATACTTCTTCCCCAGGAAAAAATTTTATAACTTTTCCCTCTCCAAACCCAACGGCCCCAGAGCTGTATTTTGAAGCCAAAAATTATGGTCTGCTTTCTTGGGCTAGATATCACAGCACAGCAAACAAAAAAGCCTCACACATAGCAAGTGCTAAATATTTAGGGTTCTCCCCTTGCTGCATATGTAACTACTATTGATATTATAGAGAGTCATGCATGAGTATCACTGGGGGGAATGGCAGCACAGCTCCAGTTGTAAAAATAGAACAGTTGCATTAGAGTCCCTCATAAACCGCTGTGTACAGCAAATCTGAAATTCATTACTGTTCAACAAAGACAGAAGGACGGAGTCATATTATTACTTTACAAGTGTATATTAGGAATGTAAATAATCCACTTTTTGGGGATACACCAGACACCAAATACTATTTGCCATTTCTCATCTGATCAGTCAGTACAAATACAGACAGCCTTGTGTTGCCTAGCAAGAACTCTTGCTAATTTGCCTCACAACACACTAGATCTACTGCTACAAATAGATAGGTATGCTGAAGCATGGGAACAATTGACCGACTGGCAGGGACAGAAGAACTTTCCCTGATTTCTAGACAGGTGGTTCAACACTATTTGACTGCAGCATGGACTCTGCCAAAAATAGATATAAATGCCATTCTCTCTCTCTTAAATTCTTTAAATATCTTTTAGGTTCTCTCACTATGGTAATACAGCTGTTCCCCTGCTACAGATGCTGGGTCCAGAGAAACTGGAACAAGAATGAGTATTTCTCTACACAACTGAGGAGACCTCTCAAGAAAAGACTCCTGCAACATCACTGTGACAGGAAGCCTGAAAACAGAATCAAAGATTTAATGTTTTCAAGATGTAATTAGTTGTAAAAGTCACCAATAAGTTTTATATGAAATAAGCTTTAAGAAGAAGTTATTTACTTCATTATTTCCTGGGTACTTTTTTGGCGGTCCCTTTGAATTAATTGAAGATAACATTGAAATTCTTTTAAGTGTTATTCAGACAAATGCGTCACATGAGAGAAAACAAAGTTAGATGTTAAAAATGTGTTACAGTTTTGCTCTATCTGCATATGCTATTTTTATGAAAAATAAAAGGGAAAGATTATGAAAAATCACAGATCATATTAAGAATCTTGCTATCTACAATAAGCATGCCTTATAGTTTTCTGAAAGATGAAAAATATACAAAATAAACAATGCTATATATTTTGTTGATAGTTTGATACATTATTATTTAAAAACTGATAAGCTTTATGTGAAAATTTAATCCAAAACCAGTATTCCAGTAAGAATTCAAATGCCATTCACAAGCATAATTAAAGCACATATATAACCTGAACCAATCTGTCAGTCAATGACCACAAGCCATTTGGGGTTTTAGGCCCTGCCTGCTTATGTCAGTGTCAAGGGTTAACTACGCTTGTCCATTTGGTCTTTCAAACTTGCCCTACACCTCATTAAACTATTTTCAGAGCAATTTCTCAGTGTTGATTCTCTCTGCTAAACCAGCAACCTGATATTTAATTTCCTTAATTCTAACAATTAGCAGCTTTAAGAAATTAATGAATGTATTGATTTCTAGCTTCCTTGATAGACAATATTCAGTGACTAAAACACATCCATTCCTAAAATATTTTGTTTAGGAAACTGAGATGCAAGAGATAAATACACAAAAGAGTGAAATGTGGGTGCAGGGAAGGAAAGAACCCGTAATTTTCTGAAAAAGGATAGTGGTAAACCATCAAAGGTCTCAATGTGTGAGGAAAATTCTTAAATGCTTGGGCACAAAGTACAGCAGATTTGTTTATTTGGGCATTATCTTAGGCTGAATGAAAAGTAGGAGAAACTTTCAGGAAGAGTGTGCTATATGGCATGTTCAGCCATAAAGTAGACCTTTGGTGCAGCTGCTCCGCATCTGCAGGCACTAGCCAACATGGCTGGAGCCTACCCTGCCCCCTGTAGCACATGCTATATGGCATGTTCAGCCATAAAGTAGACCTTTGGTGCAGCTGCTCCGCATCTGCAGGCACTAGCCAACCTGGCTGGAGCCTACCCTGCCCCCTGTAGCACACCGCAACTAGAGATATAATTGCAGCTCATATAGGTATACCCATGCCAGCTTTAATCTAGCTAGTGAAGCTAAAAACAGCAGTGAAGATGCAGCCGTGGCACAGGTTATACAAGCCCGCCTGACCCCCCAGGTATGTACTCGTGTTCCTCACTCATGCTGCTGCATCTTCACTGCTGTTTTTAGCCACATTAGCTAGGTTAAAGCTAGCGCTGATATGCCTACACAAACTGCAATCACACCAATTGCAGTGTAGACATATTCTAAGAATGGTCTTACTGCCAAGATCGGGGTTGCTGGTCCTGAATCTATCAATCTGGTAGCTAGCTAATGATACTGACCAGTACCCCACTGACTGTAAGGGATTCTCCTGCCCTTTTCACCTGAGGACGAACACCTTCTCCTTGCACCTTTCCTACAAGTTCCCCTTTTGTCTAGTTACTTTTGTGGTGTACTCATCAGTGGGCACTTTCATCTTAAGTGACACTTCTTTACCACCTCTCACTGTCGCATTACTTCTTTTACAAACTTTCCCGCAGAGATCTGTGGAATTTAGATCTGAGAGCCTCAGGAAGGTTTGACCCATTAACATTTTAAACACTAATTTAGCTCTTGAAGGAACGGTCTATCAAGTAGGTTTTTACCTTCACTGGCAATCTAAAGATTATTTAACAAAAAAAAAAAGTGCCACATGTATTCAACACACTATGACCCTAATCAGGCAAGGTGAAACCTTGTCAGAGAATGATCATGGGGAACTACTGGATCTAGTAACCTACCCTCTCTGTGCATATGAAGTAGGATGGCTGAATTTTACTAGCATCCACATGACAAAGCTGCACCACTTACAATGAAAAGGTGTATACTTGCACAAAAGTCTTACTACACCAGGTTGAACCATTATTGTGGTATCAGCAGCCAAATATGTGGTGGGACTCACCAGTAACCAATATGAACAGATCTATACAGCTGGTCCCACACCAGCATAGGTCACAAATGTACACTGACCTAAATCATATTTAGTAACCGCTCCATGGTTGGAGATAGGGTTAATAAAGTTGAAACAAATTTGAAACCAGCCTATGCATGTTTATTTATAGCCTTGCCTATAAATAAATAAAGAATAAAGAAAAATATGGGTGAAGAAGTAGAATGATAGTTTATCATCTTTAAAAGTTTGGGGTTGAAAATGACTAAAGCATCTGAAAATTAACAAAGTTCAGAGCCTGGAGTAAATGACTGCTATTTGTATTTATTTTTCAAGACTGAAATGCAATTAACATACAGGCCTATAAATGAGGTATTAGTAAAGTCAGCAACAAAGTGTAACCTGATTGATTACTGCAATTATAAAAATATTTACTAGTTACAATTAACAAGTTCTTTATTCAGATGGCTACTTAGAGTTAATTAAAAAGATGAGACTGGTGAAACACAAACTTTATAAGCTTCAATTAAACAGAGACAAGTATAACTGAAATCATAATCAACACACATCAGTATAAGAATAAGTTAAGTGGTTTCTTGTAGTTTCAACTTTTTACTTGCAGCCTAACCATGGTCAAAGACTTTTGCAGGCATCACAGCAAGATTTTTACTTTTTAAAAAGCTGAAGTCCCCCAAGTGTAGGTTACCATACACTGTAAAACTGAATGCACCAGAATATTGTCTATTCTACAGAATCTTCCCTTTCAAGTATTCTGATTAACAATATTAAGAGATGCTCTGTATCTTTAAAAAGTGTGGCATCCCCACACACTCACCCACCATCTGCTACATATTCTAAGCAGGTAGGATTCCCTGAAGAGGTTTCGCTCAGAAGGCTACGAAGACAGGTAATCCCTTGGATTAAACAGCATCACTTTTAACCGTCTGCACACTAGATACCAAGAACATCATCATGTGTTAGTCACCTCTACTGAAAAGTATGCCTATGTATTTTTTGCTGTGCTAAACACATTCTCACTGGGGGTTTGTTCATTAAAAATTCTGTGTGTTTATGTTAATTAGATATTTCATATATCTCTACGCAAAAGAATAAACGGACACAAATCTGACATCAGGAATCATAACATTCAAAAACCAGTGGGAGAACACTTCAACCTCTCTAACCACTCAGTGACAGACTTGAAGGTGGCAATTTTACAATAAAAAAATGTCAAAAACAGACTCCAAAGAGAGACTGCTGAACTTGAATTAATATGCAAATTAGATACAATTAACTTAGGTTTGAACAGAGATTGGGAATGGCTGGGCCATTACACTAACTGAATCTCTTTCCCCATGTTAAGTATCCTCACACCGTCTAGGGTCATCTCGATTATCACTTCAAATGTTTTTTTCCTCCTGATGATGATAGCTCATCTCAATTGATTGGCCTCTTACAGTTGGTATGGCTACTTTAACCTTTTCATGTTCTCTGTATGTATAAATATCTTCTCTGTATGTTCCATTCTATGCATCCGATGAAGTGGGCTGTGGCCCACGAAAGCTTATGCTCAAGTAAATTTGTTAGTCTCTAAGGTGCCACAAGCACTCCTATTATTTTTGCGGATACAGACTAACACGGCTGCTACTCTGAAACCAGATATTTTTAAGTGTATTATGTCAGATATAAAATTATCTAAACAGCCATTTCAATTCCTCACTGATGCCCTGATGATTAGTTGGATCCCTACAGGGACTCAAATATTCTTTTTTAAAGCAAAGAGCCATCAGAACATCTCTTCTTTTTTGTTAAAACCCATTCCCACACTAAAAGACCCACACAATACAGCAGATTGGGGAACTGAGGAGAAAACTAAGCAAATCAAGTTTCTCACTGTATTTAAATTTTTCAAATTTAAAGCTCTAACAAATCAGTGTTAGAATTAATTCCCTAAAGCGCCAACCAAGCAATTTACAAAATTAGTACCTCTGGTTTAGAATCCAGACTACCAGAAATAGCTCTACTGTTTCTGCAAGGTAAATGTTTGCAAATATAATAGTTCTACTTTTACAATTCACACACAAATCAAAAGGTCAGTTACACGTTTACACAACTGTCAAATCCTAAAAGGCCCGATCTCATTAACACAGTTAATCCATCTCAATACCTTTAATATATCCAACTCTAGACTTGGATTCTGCACTATCAAACTGAGTTTTACCCTTTGCATACCAAATCTTGGTACCTTTGATCACCATCTTTGAAGTCCAGTAACCTGGCAATACTTTATCTGTATCAGAGTCTCTCCTATAGCATGCATGAGAGTAAGTTGCTCAGCCAAAAGTGAATCACATTCAGACAGCATGTATGTATTAAATTTGTGAATGTATGAACATCTTCAATAACCACCATACTAATGCAAATCAAATCTTTCCTTGACAGATACTGGATTACTGCAGAATGATTATGATTTAGATAATGGCATAGAGAGTACACTTATAAGGTTTGCGTACAATACCAAGCTGGGCAGGGTTGCAAGTGTTTTGGAGGACAGGATTAAAATTCAAAATGATCTGGACAAACTGGAGAAATGGTCTGAAGTAAATAGGATGAAATTAAATAAGGACAAATGCAAAGTACTCCACTTAAGAAAGAACAATCAGTTGCACACACATAAAATGGGAAATGACTGCCTAGGAAGGAGTGCTGCACAAAGGGATCTGGGGGTCACAGTGAATCACAAGCTAAATGAGAGTCAGGAGTATAACACTGTTGCAAAAAAAGCGATCATCATTCTGAGATGTATTAGCAGGAGTGTTGTAAGCAAGACATTTTCTATGAGGGAAGATTGAAAAAACTGTTTAGTCTAGAGAAAAGAAGACTGGGGGAGGGTGGAGGAAACATGATAACAGTTTTCAAGTACATAAAAGGATATTACAAGGAGGAGGGAGAAAAAATGATCTTGTTAACCTTTGAGGGTAGGACAAGAAGCAATGGGCTTAAGCAAAGGTGGTTTAAATTGGACATTAGGAAAAATTTCCTGTCAGGGTAGAATAAATTGCCTAGGGAGATTGTGGAATCTCATCATTGGTGATTTTTAAGAGCAAGTTAGACAAACACCTGTCAGGGATGGACTTTAAATAACACTTAGTTCTGCCATGAGTGCAGGGGACTGGATTAGATGACTTCTCAAAGTCCTTCCCAGTTCTGTGATTCTATGTTTCTAATGTAAGTGGTCCTTAGTATGAATTCTTTTAGTGCTGTGCTAAAACCTGGCCATATTATTACCACAAAAATCTGTTACACAGCAGAAGTAATGTAAAGAGTTCTCATGTTCACCTCTTTCCAAAGCTGCTGACTGATGAACAGTCCCTTAGAATATGCATCAGGGTTCCAGGGTCATAATTGTTTTTGTAGTTTTGACAAGTTGTAAAGTGTTGTCATTGCATAAATCTACTGTCAATCCCGTGAAGCATACAGTATTTAGAAATATATACTGGTTGTAAGTCATTTACCTTTGTATTTTTTATTGTTTCTTTCTGAAAATCAATAAAAAAAACTTCTCCTCCAACACTACCTAGAATTCCAAAAAGATAAGATGTCTTGTTTGCTTTTGTAGAAACTGATAGTTGACACGCGCTGCCCCTGCAGCTCCCATTGGCTGCAGCTCCCGGCCAATGGGAGCTGCAGGGGCAGCACTTGGGGTGGGGGCAGCATGCAGAGCAGAGCCCCCTGGCTGCCCCTACATGTAGCTGTCGGAGTGGGACCATGCCGCTGCTTCCGGAAGCAGCATGGAGCTCCCCCCGACCCTGCTCCCCGGCTGGAGTGAGGCAAGTCCCAGACCCCGCTCCCCAGTGGGAGCTTGAGGGCCGGCTTAAGACCCCTGAGCTAGGGACACCATCCCTGCCCGTCCTGGCTAATAGCCATTGATAGACCTATCCTCCATTAATGTATCTAGTTCTTTTTTGCACCCTGTTATAGTCTGGGCCTTCACAACATCCTTTGGCAAGGAGTTCCACAGGTTGAGTGTACATTGTGTGAAAAAAACCTCTCTTTTGTTTGTTTTAAACCTGCTGCTATTAATTTCATTTGGTGACCCCTAGTTCTTGTGTTATGAGAAGACGTAAACAACACTTCCTTATTTACTTTCTCCACATCAGGCATGATTTTATAGACCTCTATCATATCCCCCCCCTCTCCCCCCAGTCGCCTCTTTTCCAAGCTGTAAAGTCCCAGTCTTATTAATCTCTCCTCATATGGCAGATGCTCCATGCCCCTAATCATTTTTGTTGTCCCTTTCTGAACCTTTTCCAATATATCTTTTTTGAGATGGGGTGACCACATCTGCATGCAGTATTCAAGATGTGGGCATACCATGGATTTCTATAGAGGCAATATGCTTTTTTCTGTCTTATTATCTATCCCTTTCTTAATGATTCCCAACATTCTGTTCGCTTTTTCAGCTGCCGCTGCGCATTGAGCAGATGTGTTCAGAGAACTATCCACAATGACTCCAAGATCTCTTTTTTGAGTGGTAACAGCTAATTTAGACCCCACCATTTTATATGTATAGTTGGGATTCTGTTTTCCAATTATCAGAGGGGTAGCCGTGTTAGTCTGGATCTGTAAAAGCAGCAAAGAATCCTGTGGCACCTTATAGACTAACAGACGTTTTGCAGCATGAGCTTTCGTGGGTGAATACCCACTTCTTCGTTCATCCGAAGAAGTGGGTATTCACCCACGAAAGCTCATGCTGCAAAACGTCTGTTAGTCTATAAGGTGCCACAGGATTCTTTGCTGTTTTCCAATGTGCATTACTTTGCATTTATCAACATTGAATTTCATCTGCCATTTTGTTGCCCAGTCACCCAGTTTTGAGAGATAAGGTCCCATGGGAATCAAAACTGAGGGGAAAAACAACTGAGGAGAGTTGGCAGTTTTTCAAAGGGACACTATTAAGGGCCCCAAAGCAAGCTATTCCGCTGGGTAGGAAAGATAGAAAATGTAGCAAAATACCACCTTGGCTTAACCACGAGATCTTGCATGATCTAAAAAATAAAAAGGAGTCATAAAAAATGGAAACTAGGACAGATTACAAAGGATGAATATAGGCAAACAACACAGGAATGCAAGGGCAAGATTAGAAAGGCAAAGGCACAAAATGAGCTCAAACTAGCTACAGGAATAAAGGGAAACAAGATGACTTTTTATCAATACATTAGAAGCAAGAGGAAGACCAAGGACAGGGTAGGCCCAATGCTCAGTGAGGAGGGAGAAACGGTAACAGGAAACTTGGAAATAGCAGAGATGCTTAATGACTTCTTTGTTTCGGTCTTCACCGAGAAGTCTGAAGGAATGCCTAACAGTGAATGCTAATGGGAAGGGGGTAGATTTAGAAGATAAAATAAAAAAAGAACAAGTTAAAAATAACTTAGAAAAGTTAGATGCCTGCAAGTCACCAGGGCCTGATGAAATGCATCCTAGAATATTCAAGGAGCTAATAGAAGAGGTATCTGAGCCTCTAGCTATTATCTTTGAAAAATCATGGGAGACTGGAAAAGGGCAAATATAGTGCCCATCTATAAAAAGGGAAATAAAAACAACCCAGGAAACTACAGACCAGTTAGTTTAACTTCTGAATGGAGCAAGTAATTAAGGAAATAATCTGCAAACACTTGGAAGGTGGTAAGGTGATAGGGAATAGCCAGCATGGATTTGTAAAGAACAAATCATGTCAAACAAATCTGATAGCTTTCTTTGATAGAATAACGAGTCTTGTGGATAAGGGAGAAGCGGTGGATGTGGTATACCTAGACTTTAGTAAGGCATTTGATACGGTCTCGCATGATATTCTTATCAATAAAACTAGGCAAATACAACTTAGATGGGGCTACTATAAGGTGGGTGCATTACTGGCTGGATAACCGTACTCAGAGTAGTTATTAATGGTTCCCAATCCTGCTGGAAAGGTATAACAAGTGGGATTCCGCAGGGGTCTGTTTTGGGACTGGCTCTGTTCAATATCTTCATCAAGAACTTGATACTGGCATAGAAAATCGTTTATTAAGTTTGCAGATGATACCAAACTGGGAGGGATTGCAACTGCTTTGGAGGATAGGGTCATAATTCAAAATGATCTGGACAAATTGGAGAAATGATCTGAGGTAAACAGGATGAACTTTAATAAAGACAAATGCAAAGTGCTCCACTTAGGAAGGAACAATCAGTTTCACACATACAGAATGGGAAGAGACTGTCTAGGAAGGAGTACGGCAGAAAGGGATCTAGGGGTTATAGTGGACCACAAGCTAAATATGAGTCAACAGTGTGATGCTGTTGCAAAAAAAGCAAACGTGATTCTGGGATGCATTAACAGGTGTGTTGTGAGCAAGACACGAGAAGTCATTCTTCCGCTCTACTCTGCGCTGGTTAGGCCTCAACTGGAGTAATGTGTCCAGTTCTGGGCACTGCATTTCAAGAAAGATGTGGAGAAATTGGAGAGGGTCCAGAGAAGAGCAACAAGAATGATTAAAGGTCTTGAGAACATGACCTATGAAGGAAGGCTGAAAGAATTGGGTTTGTTTAGTTTGGAAAAGAGAAGATTGAGAGGGGACATGATAGCAGTTTTCAGGTATCTAAAAGGGTGTCATAAGGAAGAGGGAGAAAACTTGTTCACCTTAGCCTCTAATGATAGAACAAGAAGCAATGGGTTTAAACTGCAGCAAGGGAGGTTTAGGTTGGACATTAGGAAAAAGTTCCTAACTGTCAGGGTGGTTAAACACTGGAATAAATTGCCTAGGGAGGTTGTGGAATCTCCATCTCTGGAGATATTTAAGAGTAGGTTAGATAAATGTCTATCCGGGATGATCTAGACAGTATTTGGTCCTGCTATGAGGGCAGGGGACTGGACTCGATGACCTCTCAAGGTCCCTTTCAGTCCTAGAATCTATGAATCTTTTGTAGCTCTTCACAGTCTGCCTGGGACTTAACTATCTCAAGTAGTTTTGTATCATATGCAAATTTTGCCACCTCACTGTTTACCCCTTTTTCCAGATCTTTTATCAATATGTTGAATAGGACTGGGCCCAGTACAGACCCCTAAGGAACACCACTATTTACCACTCTCCAGTCTGAAAACTAGCCATTTATTCCTACCCTTTGTTTCCTATCTTTTAACCAGTTACCAGTTCATGAGAGGACTGTCCCTCTTATCCCATGACTGCTTACTTTGCTTAAGAGCCTTTGGTGAGGGACCTTGTCAAATACACTATATCCACTGGATTCCCCTTGTCCACATGCTTGTTGACCCCCCTCAAAGAATTCTTGCAGATTGGTGAGACATGATATCCCTTTACAAAAACCACGTTGACTATTTTCAAATGTGTGAATTATGGTGGCAAGATCCACATCAGACACAAAAGGCTGCAATCTTCTAGAGACAGATGCATTTAGACTGTAAGTTCCTTGGGACAGAGACTGTCTTTGTGCCAGGTGCTATACAAACACAGAACAATGGGGTCCTGGTACATGATTAGGACCCCTAGGCACTCCAGTAATACAAATAAATAATAAATTATTAAAAGTAGGTGTCTGTGTATGCACCTTGATTTTTTGTTAAAACCTGGATTTCTGCCGTTCATTTTAGATAGTCTCTGTAAATTTTGTGAACAGAACTTCAAAGTAAACATCCTAGCGTCTCAGGAAACACCAAAGCCATCATCCTGTTCTGTATCAAGTAACAGCTCTCATTTTGAAGGCCACAGAAAATGACAGCTTTGTGATGTAGTCACACAGTACTAAATTAAATCATCTCCAAAACATTGTGTGCTCTATCAAAGGAAATGCTGGAATCATTACCCTCAAGAATTACTCACACCTGACCGTAAAAGTCAAGGACCTGAGAAGTGATTCCGTACCTGGAAGAGGCTGTGCAAGTTGTGGACAAGCTTCGAATAACATTTTCAATTTAAAAAACTGTGAAAGACTAGAATTGCTACAAAATCAAATCAAAATAATTCTTTGTATTACCACAGATGTCCCTATTGGGAAAGAGAAGCCCAAACCTAATTTTATTTATGGAAGAGCTATTGTCAAAATTATTATTACAAATCAGCAAGAACACTATATATGTAATGTAGTGTGGGTAATGCAAATAACAGTCATTTTGCTTGAAATCTTCAGTATTGAGACCCTGCTGACATATGCTCCAACCAATTTAGTTATGCTCTTTGATAGAATCCAAATGCTCTCAGTCCCAGCTGAAACCTACCTTGTCATCCTAAGCTAAAATGAATAAAAAATCCTCTTCTCAGAGCTGAAACAGACCGACAGCTGGAAACTCATCCTTTCAGTGGTTTTGGGGTTAGTTTTTTCCCCCCCCTCTTGTTCTTGTTACACAGCATTGTAAAATACATATATTTAACAATATAGGACTCACAAGAGCCAGATCATGGCTAGAAACGAAGAGCCTTGAAGCTCTACATCAGTTCATTGCTAACTCAATGGACAACATTCTCCATGTGTCACTAGACATTATCACAATCTGGCATCTTTCTAGGGAACTAAATTCATGTATATTTTCTAAAGGAAAAACCCACATGTACTAGACTGTAGCATGATTTATGGTGTTTGGAAAGAGTTCTAAACTTTGGTTTCTCCTTCCACCCCCATCAAGATGTTGGGAAATTTCTCTATCCACTGTATTTGAACCTTCTGTTCCTTCTGCAGTATCTGCCAATTTAATGAGATTTGCAAACTCTGCAAGAAATCAAAAAGGCATTACTTACCTTAATGAATGGTCAAACTAGATCCTAGGAGTCCAATACCCGTTTCCACAGAAATCAAACTGAATCCTCCTAAGAGAAGAACACAAGCAAACCATTTGTGTATTAGCATTCTGCTGCAATACTGTTCTGTTCCTATGGGTTTTTTTAAATCCCTGAAACCTTTAATAAAAAAATATCCCTGTCACCTTGTTACAGTTACCCTTTGTGGTATACTAGAGACAATGGATTTAAGTAAAATGCCAAAGAGGATTTTATACTTCACTTTTGAAAAGAAATATTTTCCCTTTGACCATTTAAATAGGATAATTGAAATCACTATCTGGGTATATGCTTACTGAATGTATGACTACCTAAGTCAGCAGCAAATAATTGGCTGAACTCTTGATTAAAGGGACATTGTCAGAGCATTTAAACACGTTAGGTTTTGTGTAAAAATGGTTTACAAAACCCAAGATATCTGCATGTTTATTAAAATGAATTGGTTTGCATTTAAACATTCCCATTATGCTTTAATCTAAACACTGCCTCACTGTGGCAGGCCATAAAAAAGGAAAAGAACAGATTAATTTATTTTCATTGTCCAAGCTTAGTGAAGCGCAGGTGAATGACATAAAATGGTGAAATAAATATAAAAAAACCCAACCCACTTAACTTTTCAGAAAGTCAGAGACAGGTATGTGCAAATATCTAATGTAGTCCCGTCAATATTTGTAGTTATAATTATCATTTAATGTGTTATTTGCATCACCAGTAGTTAAAATCAACTTAAAAATCATACTACTTTAAAGTTGATGCCTTTTTAATAATCTGAAATATTGTTAGAAATACAGGTAAAGAAATTTGTTTAAAAAATGCAAAAAAAGGTCATGACATATGGTATGACCTGTTAGAAATAAGTGAACTTTAATTTTTAAATTCCATCCATAATAAAAGCAGTATTTTACTTGTGGTATCACCCCTTTTTTGGCAGTTTAATTTCAATCAATGTTGTACATAAAGAGATCCATGCAAACGCATGGAGTGACTGAATTTTAATATGACATTTTTAATACCATTTTACATGGTATTAGTAACAAGCAGTTTGTAGCTTCACGCTGTGGGGACCACACTGACTCCACAACAATGTAGTTATGCCAGTGCAAATTTCCTTTATGTAGACAGGGCTTCTATTAACATAATTCCTGGAGCAGATTACATATAGCGAAAAGTGAACCAGTCTCAGCCTTGGACCACACTACAAACTTATGTCAGTATAAGTAGGTCGCTCAGGGGCGAGAATTTTATATATATATATATATATATATATATATATATATACATACATATATATATATACACACATACACACACACACACACACCCCATATAGTTATACCAACCTAACCCCCAGAACAAGAGGGCTTTTCCCATCGACATACCTACTGCTTCTTGGGGAGGTGGAATACCTACAGTGACAGAAGATCTCCTGTTGGCATAGGTAGCATCTTCACTAAGCGCTGCAGCTGTACCATTGCAGCACTCTAAGTTTAGACAAGCTCTCAGTAACTCACGCTTTAGCATACAAGGAGAAAAAAATGTGATTCAGCAACATAAGCTGCTTCCCTTTCAGTGTTCTAGGTGAAAGGTGCAAAGATTTCTGCTGTTCACTGGTCACACATATAAGTGATAAGGAAGAGAAAGATCAAGCACCAGCTAGAGTGAATGGATGTGAGAAGCTGCAGGATGCTACATAATATGACAATGACTCAGGAAAATAAAAATGGGATACAGAGTTTTTTTGAACAAATGGCCTTTTTTAGAGGCAAATCTCTTCCAAGTCAATAGTGACTAAAAGTTGTTGCCATCTGAAAAGCGTATAGTAGCTTTTGTTAAATGACTGGAAGGTGGGGGTCTCAGTCCAATTTCCAACAGGCAAGAGTGTACATCTCAGTTATCATTCAAAACCAAAAATTCTTGTTGACAGACACCAAGAAACCAAAGATTGAATGAGCTTGAGCATGAACTACCTACTTGCCCCAGAGGTGTCTCTCTACATCAAACTTGGAGTTTATTAGCAAAACTACAGAAAGCAGCTTACATCACTGCTGGGCATGCAGCATCAATTCTACTGTACAACAGAAGACAGATTCTTTACAAGTGTCAATCTTTCACAAACACTGAGTACAGTTAATTAAGAAAACTGATGCTAATAGCACGCCCATACTAAGGAAGAATGAAGAACCCCAGTAAACATCTATCCCGGTCTTGATAAATCCCCTTGCTCACCTGATAGTTGTGGGTAGAAAAATCTCTCTGGGACATGGGAGCGTTTAAGCCACCACTATCAGTAGAATAAAAACTTTCCTTTAGAAAGAGTTTCTAGCCTTTATTGTTGCAAAGCCCTGGTTTACACTTAAGTTAGGTTGACATAGCTACAGCGTTCAGGGATGTGAAAAATTCACACCCCTGTGCAACACAGCTATGCTGACCTAACCTATGGTGTAGATGTGGTTAAGTCAACGGAAGCTTCCGTCAACCAAGCTATCATCGCTCAAGAAGATGAATTACCTACAGCAACAGAAAAACCCCTTCCATTATTGTAGAAAGCATCTACACTACAGACTATAGTAGCTTACCTATGGTGCCAGAGCAGTGCCATTGTAGTACCTGTAGTGCAGACATGGCCAAAGATAACTTTCCAAATACAAATGGACATGATGTTTCCTTTAACCTGACAGCAGTTCTAGTACCTGTGTTCAGTTTTCTCAAGCAGAAGAGTGAATTGACAAGATGGATTTGTGACGGGTTCGGTCACAGAGACACCCTTGGGACTGCCACCTCATGTGCTGAGACTACCTCTGAGCCCGTTTTCCCTGGCAGCTTGGGACTTCAGAACCCTGCCTTGTTGAGCCAGATATTCTAGCCTGCTGCAAACAGAGACTCAGGTCTGAACCACGTTCCCCAAAAGCTGCAGCCTTAACTGAAAACGGCTTAGAAAGTGCTCCTGTCTAGCACCCAGATACCCAGTTCCCAATGGGATCCAAACCCCAAATAAATCTGTTTTATTCTATATAAAGCTTATACAGGGTAAACTCATAAATTGTCTGCTCTCTATAACACTGATAGAGAGACATGCACAGCTGTTTGCTCCCCCAGTTATTAGTCACTAACTCTAGGTTCAATAATAAGCAAAAAGTGATTTTATTAAGTATAAAAAGTAGGATTTCAGTGGTTCCAAGTAATAGACAAAACAAAGTTACCAAGCAAAATATAACAAAACATGCAAGTCTACGCCTAATACAGATAAAAATCTCACCCTCAGAGATGTTCCAATAAGCTTCTTTAACAGACTAGACTCCTTTTTAGTCTGGGCCCAGTCCTTTCCCCGGTACAGTCATTGTTTCAGCTCAGGTGGTAGCTAGGGGATTTCTCATGACTGCAACCCCCTTTATTCTGTTCCACCCCTTTATATACCTTTGGCACAAAGCGGGAATCTTGTGTCTCTTTGGGTCCCCACCCCTCCTTCTAAATGGAAGAGCACCAGGTTAAAGATGGATTCCAGTACCAGGTGACATGGTCACATGTCCTGTGAGACCCCAAGCCTTCATTCTTCCCGGCCCAAGTAAACAGAGCCATCTACAGTCAATTGTCCTAGTTGATGGGAGTCATCAAGATTCTAAACCACCATTAATCGCCCATACATTGCATAAATACAATAGGACCTCAGAGTTATATTTTATATTCCTAGTTTCAGATACAAGAATGATACATTCATACAAACAGGATGAGCACACTCAGTAGATTATAAGCTTTGTAATGACAACTTATGAGACCTTTTGCATGAAGCATATTCCAGTTACATTATATTCACACTCATTAGCATATTTTCATACAATCATATGGAGTACAACATCATAGGATGTTTCTTAGGTGCTATTCAGAAATCTACTAAGAGTAATGAAACTGGATAATGTTGTCAATTAGGATTGGGGTTCCCAGGATCTTTAGGAACTGGGATGGGCTTCTCATTAGGGCATTGGGCATGCACCTTGCATATGGCACACCCGAAATCTATCATACCAGCCTCTAGCTAGGTGTATCATAAGATTTTTCCAAGCTCTGCTCCCACAAAGTATTGTAATTAGTAAATCTGTTTCAACCTGAAATTTAAGTTTGGTGAATTTAGGAGAGCAGGTAAATTGCAGTATAGCACTAAAACACAGTTTAAAATTTATGAACAAGCCAAGACAGACACATCAAACTGATGTCTATAAGGGTTGTTTTCACTCTCCTGCCTTTGACAAAAGTTTTACCACATATGAGAGTGCATGCAGTGTTTGACTGCCAATGACAAGTGGAGAAGAGAACCAAGCAAGGCAAATACAAGATACCAGCACAGACCTGCCCACATGCTGGCAAGGAGAAACATTTTTCTGAAATAAAACACAAAAAAAGCTAGCTGGGGAAAAAAACCAGAGCATACGTGAAAGAGAAAAAAAGATTTTCATGGTCTTTCTTTTCTTCAAGAATTAACCATGGAGCTTGTTTGCTAGCATCAATTCTATCTACATCAAGAAAAATTCTTTAGCAGCAGAAAAAATAATTTGCAGCTGGAAACTATCAAAACCAACATAGTAAATTACTAACAGGCTTAATTCTGGTAAAATACAAACATATGAACAATCCCTGTCCCGGATATTCTTTACAATCTTCTCTTTCCAGAAATCATATCTCCATTCTCACTTACACATAGCATTCACTGTTCAGTTCAGTGGCCATCTGCAGTATAAATTTTTGGGATTTTACTTGGTTGGTTTCTGTTGCAACTGGTAACTCTAATTTAATGACTCAGGAATGTTTTGATCCACATGTCCAATCCCATTAGTCAACAGGCCAGATCCACTGACCCAGAGATCTACATAATACCCAGCCTGTAATTACTTGTGAATACCTTCCCTCATTATTACATCGTGTTCAGAATAAAAACAAATGGAGCTGAAACAGAAGGAAAGAACCCCAAAACGAAATGGAAAATGTTCAAAGACAAAATTAACATATGCTCCAGGATTGTCTGTCCCATTTAAAGACATAGGAGGAGTAAGAAAGGCCAGTAAGGATGAATTAGTGCTTAAAAGGCATGTGATGGATGAACAGATATACAAATCAAACAAAAACATTAAAGAATGCCAGAGCCAAGCAGATTGCAACTGCAAGCAAGAGTACAAAATAGCAAAGCAAAATTCAATAATATACTAATATAAATGTAAAAAGTTTTTTAAAGTCTACATGAATCTTGGTTGGGCAGTATCCCTGTCCTGTCAACTGTGTGTATTATTTATTCAAAAAATTTCTGTCTGCCTCATTTGGCCTAATTATTTGAATCAATGCAACTATTGCATATTAAAAGATAACTATCTGCTTCCCCTCTGTGCTTTGCCCCAATTAAGAACATAAGAACATAAGAAAGGCCATACCGGGTCAGACCAAAGGTCCATCTAGCCCAGTATCTGTCTACCGACAGTGGCCAATGCCAGGTGCCCCAGAGAGAGTGAACCTAACAGGCAACGATCAAGTGATCTCTCTCCTGCCATCCATCTCCATCCTCTGACGAACAGAGGCTAGGGACACCATTCCTTACCCATCCTGGCTAATAGCCATTTATGGACTTAGCCACCATGAATTTATCCAGTCCCCTTTTAAACATTGTTATAGTCCTAGCCTTCACAACCTCCTCAGGTAAGGAGTTCCACAAGTTGACTGTGCGCTGCGTGAAGAAGAACTTCCTTTTATTTGTTTTAAACCTGCTGCCTATTAATTTCATTTGGTGACCCCTAGTTCTTATATTATGTGAATAAGTAAATAACTTTTCCTTATCCACTTTCTCAACATCACTCATGATTTTATATACCTCTATCATGTCCCCCCTTAGTCTTCTCTTTTCCAAACTGAAGAGTCCTAGCCTCTTTAATCTTTCCTCATATGGGACCTTCTCTAAAACCCCTAAATCATTTTAGTTTGCTCTTTTCTGAACCTTTTCTAGTGCTAGAATATCTTTTTTTGAGGTGAGGAGACCACATCTGTACACAGTATTCGAGATGTGGGCGTACCATGGATTTATATAAGGGCAATAATATATTCTCAGTCTTATTCTCTATCCCCTTTTTAATGATTCCTAACATCCTGTTTGCTTTTTTGACCGCCTCTGCACACTGCGTGGACATCTTCAAAGAACTATCCACGATAACTCCAAGATCTTTTTCCTGACTCGTTGTAGCTAAATTAGCCCCCATCATGTTGTATGTATAGTTGGGGTTATTTTTTATTCCAATGTGCATTACTTTACATTTATCCACATTAAATTTCATTTGCCATTTTGTTGCCCAATCACTTAGTTTTGTGAGATCTTTTTGAAGTTCTTCACAATCTGCTTTGGTCTTAACTATCTTGAGCAGTTTTAGTATCATCTGCAAACTTTGCCACCTCACTGTTTACCCCTTTCTCCAGATCATTTATGAATAAATTGAATAGGATTGGTCCTAGGACTGACCTTGGGGAACACACTAGTTACCCCTCTCCATTCTGAGAATTTACCATTAATTCCTACCCTTTGTTCCCTGTCCTATTAACCAGTTCTCAATCCATGAAGGACCTTTCCTTTTATCCCATGACAGCTTAATTTACGTAAAGCCTTTGGTGAGGGACCTTGTCAAAGGCTTTCTGGAAATCTAAGTACACTATGTCCACCGGATCCCCCTTGTCCACATGTTTGTTGACCCCTTCAAAGAACTCTAATAGATTAGTAAGACACACGATTTTCCCTTTACAGAAACCATGTTGACTATTGCTCAAGAGTTTATGTTTTCTATGTGTCTGACAATTTTATTCTTTACTATTGTTTCAACTAATTTGCCCGTGGTACCGACGTTAGACTTACCGGTCTGTAATTGCCGGGATCACCCCTAGAGCCCTTTTTAAATATTGGCGTTACATTAGCTAACTTCCAGTCATTGGGTACCGAAGCCGATTTAAAGGACAGGTTACAAACCTTAGTTAATAGTTCCGCAACTTCACATTTGAGTTCTTTCAGAACTCTTGGGTGAATGCCATCTGGTCCCGGTGACTTGTTAATGTGGAGTTTATCAATTAATTCCAAAACCTCCTCTACTGATACTTCAATCTGTGACAGTTCCTCAGATTTTGTCACCTACAAACGCCAGCTCAGGTTTGGGAATCTCCCTAACATCCTCAGCCGTGAAGACTGAGGCAAAGAATCCATTTAGTTTCTCACGCAATGGACTTTATCATCTTTAAAGCGCTCCTTTTGTATTTTTCATCATCAAGGGGCCCCACTGGTTGTTTAGCAGGCTTCCTGCTTCTGAATGTACTTAAAAAAAAACATTTTGTTATTACCTTTGGAGTTTTTGGCTAGCCGTTCTTCAAACTCCTCTTTGGCTTTTCTTATTACACTCTTGCACTTAAGTTGGCAGCGTTTGTGCTCCTTTCTATTTGCCTCACTAGGATTTGACTTCCACTTTTTAAAGGAAGTCTTTTTATCTTTCACTGCTTCTTTTACATGGTGGTTAAGCCACGGTGGCTCTTTTTTAGTTCTTTTACAGTTTTTCTTAATTTGGGGTATACATTGAATTAATGTTTTCAGGATCTCTTCTTTGAAGAATCAATCAAGCCATACGTTCCCAGCTTTTCTACAGATTCCTGAGTCCAACAGTTTTCCTGTCGTGTTCCTGATTCTCTTTAGTATTTCCACTTCCTTGTGAAAGAAAAAGTATCCCTATTTCTAACATTTGCCCCACTCTCCTCCCACACAAAAGAAAAGGGGTTTTTAAAGTAATTTCTCCTTTTAATAAAATACTGTTGTTAATCTGAGTCCAAACCCTGATCTTCACTTTTTGTTCATGTATCATTAAAATATCTTATCCTGTGATGTGATACATCAGCACAGTGAGAACAGGATAAATTCACATGGATTCAGTGCAAATAAGGTGACTGTATTAACTACTCAAATAATTCTGAGTTTTCATACAAGGAAACTCCCAACCATAAACATGGATTTTGGGGAAAAAACTTTTCATATAACACTGCACTGATGATCAGTCTATACCAGCAAGCATGATGTTAGATTAGATAAAACTATTACTGTAACTAGATATTGTTCTGAGGTGACATCTGTAAATGTCAAAAGTTTGATGAAAAGATGAAAAAGGTTGACTAATGAAGTGTAAAAAGGATCAGTATTATCAGATGAAATAGATTACAGATTAAACAAATCGCTAAAAGCCAACAACCATGCACAGAAAGGCTTACTGTTAAAACACTCTAGATACGGACAGTTTTATCTGCCTTAAAATAGTAACTGCAAGTATATTGCTAAACAGATTGAGAAGATGGCTTGGTTCACTGCAACTTCGAAGTGCAGTACTTCCACATGCTCTTCTGCAGAGCTACTTATAACTTCCCATAGCAGTGTCCTTTTCCAAATCACAATACAAAGCCTTTTGGCTAAGATCTAGTGTTCAGTCTGCTATCTGATATGACCTTCATCAAGGAATAGATGCTGCCCTTGCAAGAGGATGCAACGTCTATTAGGTTCTTCCAACTCTAAGTACTATGTTCCTGTGTATTAAAGAGGATAGATCTTAACTATATACACAAGAGGAAACTGATGAAGCAAACAAACTGCCTGACAACAGCACGGGTTAAAGAGAGCTCAGCTAGCCCCACTCCACTATAAGTGCAGCCAATGCCACGTATGGAGGGAGGAGAGAAGGAGAGAACCTGGGTCAGCTCGGGGCTGCCTGGAGAAGAGGCAGGAGCTAGCCTTCCCTACCTGAGGGGAAGAGATGCTAGCCTGCCAGCCAAGGTAGCCATCTGGGAGTAACTATGGTCTCCTCAGCCAAGGGAGACTCTGGCATCTAAGGTAACTAAGTGAGAAAAGCTCAGAGACATTGTGGGATTTGGCCTCATCAACTTGCCCGTCCGAAGGAGCCTGGGACCATGGCAGGGCACTGCCCAAGATCCATGAAAGGGTGCTATGGGAGACAAGACACCCAGCAAATTGGACTAGAGGGGCCATGCCACAAACTGAACAGGACCCCACAAGGTTCAGGGGTCAACACACACAGGGCCCTGGGCTGGGACCCAGTGGAGAGGGAGGGCCTGGGTCTCCCTACCCACCGCTGCCTTAAAGACTGAGGCTCCTCAACCAAACAGGAAGCAGAAAGTCAAGCGTGCCAACCACTAGGCCACCCACCCTCCAAGCCACCTGGTAGAGAACGATTTTTCCTTTTTAACCAAAGGGATACTAGTATTGTGAAGCATTGTGCTTCAAGCCACTAACTGTTTGACCTAAGTGTCAGATTGAACTGAAGTTTGTGTTTTAAACATTAATGCGTAGACTATTTTTGTGTTACAGAAAGTGAGAAATGAATGCCAGTGACTGAGCCAGACATGGCTGCAACAGACATCCTCCACTTAAATCCTGATCTACAACAACCCTACTATTCTGGTCATGAACTTCTCAACACAGTCTCACTGTGTTAAATTTTGTGATGAAAATAGAGGGACCATGATGAGACCTTAGTAGTAGTAGTAGTAGAAAGAAGGAAAAGAAGAAGAAAGAAGGAAAAGAAGAAGAAGAAGAGGATAAACTCAGCTCCTTTGCTAAATTTAAAGAAAAATCACCACCACCAGAGCAGACTAAGAAAAAAATAATGTCATCATAATATTCCAGGATATTAACACATCCTTTAATTAAAGATGGTCTGTCAAGTAACAGCAATTACTTCACCAGGAAAGACACAGATTTACTGGAAATTCCCCTCCCTATCTACCTCCTACAGTAATAGAGAACAGAAAAAAAGAGACAGATATTTTACCTGCCTTCATAAATAATTGTCGCCTTCATAAATAATCATTGCAGGTACTATAAAGTAACACAGAATTACTGAAAAGGTGGATTTACAAAAAACCCAAATAATGCTAAATGGTCTTTATAAACGTAAAACAAAGGGATCCTGTCAATTCACATTTGGCCCAAAAATTAGATTCTTATGTAAAAGCTTATTTTTACAAAACTTAAACCCAAAAGAAATGTTTCCATGATTTAGTTACTAATTCCAATAGCAACAGGCTTTTGGTTTCCCATTCCCCACCAAACATTGCCTTGCACCATTTCAATCTGAGCACTGCAGAACTAGCGCAAGAGAACCTGAAAGCAAAACTGACTAGACTATTTTCATTGATCAAGCTGAGAGGAAAGGAAGAAATTAAATCATACAAAACAGTAAAAATAGAAATATTAAAATTCTCAGCTGCAGCTACCCAAGATCTTATTGGTAACAGATGTAAGGAGGTTAGTCAAGACCATGCCTCTTCAAAAAAGAAAGCCTCTTTGTGAAGAATTAGCTTTGTTCGTGTTCAGTTTCTTTTCTCTAACACTCAGTTCTGCACTTCCCTTCACACATATGAGCACACATCCTTACTACTTTGACATGTGAGAAAGCAAGAAAAAGATCCATCAGAACCCTCTGGGATACTGATGTCCCTTCTTGAGCAGTTCAACATATTATCAAGAATGCTGCATGTAATTCTGGTCACCCCATCTCAGGAAAAGATATTCTAATTGGAGAAAGTACAGAGAAGGACAATAAAAATGATTATGGGTGTGGAACAGCTTCCATATGAGGAGAAATTAGAAAGACTGGGAATGTTCAAGCTTGGAAAAGAGACAACTGAGGGGGGAGGTGATAGGGGTCTATGAAATCAAGAATGGTGTGCAGAAAGTGAATAAGGAAGTGGTATTTACCCCTTCACAGAACACAAGAATCTGGGGTTACCTAATGAAATTAATAGGCAGCAGGTTTAAAACAAACATAGGAAGTACCGGGTACTACTTCACACAACGCAGTGTCAACCTGTGGAACTCATTGCCAGGGTATGTTTTGAAGGCCAAAACTATAATGGGGTTCAAAATTAAGTTAATGGAGGACAGGTCCATCAATGGCTATTAGCCAAGATGGGCAGGGACACAACCCTATGCTCTGGGAGTCCCTAAACATCTGACTGCCAGAAGCTGGGACTGGACAACAGGGGATGGATCACTCAATAAATTGCCTTGTTCTGTTCACTGGTTCTGAAGCATCTGGCACTGGCCACTGTCAGAAGACAGGGTACTGGGCTAGATGGATCATTGGTCTGACCCAGCATGTCCATTCTGATGTTCTTATGTTCAGACCAACAGAGCCAATTTTAAGCACGAGCAATGCAAGCAATTACTTCCCCTAATGCTGGCCTATACAAGGTCTCCCCACCACATGAGATGATAGGCTGTAGTGATCCTCCCTTGATACAACAAGATCAAAGAGAGACAACCCGTGGACTCAGGAAAAGCTACTCACCGTCCAACCCCTCTCCGTCTGGTAACTTGGTCCCTCACATAGAAACCAGCTCTAAAAACAGAATAGCTTACGTGTCTTTAAGAAGTCACCAGGAATCTACCACAACTATTCATGTACAGACCATGAGTTTGCCCCCGCCCTTCCTCTCCCACGCAAACATTTCCTATTTCATAACTACTATTAAGCAGTTTGTGTTGTAAAAAGGCAACGGTCAAAATGATTCCTAGATGGCTGGACTAAGTCAATTTTTCTGAACAACAGTTGCATTTTCAACAATCTTAAAGACAGTCTGCAAAAGGGTTATTTTAAAATATGGCTTATTTTCTGTTTTGCTTCTTCATGATTAATAGATGGAATTAAAAGTGTGGGTTTGGTTTTTTGTTTTTGTTTGGGTTCCACCCACTTTCTTTTACCTCAGAAATATCTGGTAAATCAAATCTGGTCTTCCCAAAGGTCTCAGAGGATGTATATTTAATTCTCACACCTTAAATGAAGGGGTGGGAATGCTGAAGTGTTTCTTTCTCCAAAATGTTAGTTGCTCAACTTAACCAGTGTTAACAAATACCAAAAATCTAAGTTTTGATCAGTATGTCTAAAAACCCATCCTCTCAATTTTCACTCTCCCAGATCTTGTAATGTCACAATTTCACTATATCTCTAGGCACTACAGAGACTTCCAGAAAAGACCAGACTTGAATTTCTCATGCAAAGACAAACAAACAGAAAATAAAGACTTTCCAAATATATTTGAAGACTTTTTAAATGTAATAAGCAAAAAAAGCTCAACCCTTTCACCCGCTTTTCAGATTACATTTAAGTGCCATGAGGCTAACAGATTTAAGGAACATAATATGTATTCTGTCTGTTGAGGCAGGTCAGTTGCTCTGTGCAAGTACCTAAGGAAGCAGAGATGAAGCAACTCCAGATCACAAGTCACTGGAGTAAGGATATCAAGTATTGCCATTCTCTGCTAGTCAAGTATCACAGGCTCAACAGAAGTCACTATGCTGACAGATTGTGCCACACACTCTCAAAGAAACTGCGAAACCACCTGATCAACATCCTATACAGCAAACAGGGGAAGATTAAGACTGAACTCTCTAAACTAGATATTCTGATGAAAAACCAACCTTCTACACAAACTTCCTCATGGACAAACTTTACAAAAACTAGACAAGCCATTTACAACAAAAACTTTGCTTCTCTACAAAAGAAAAAGGACACTAAACTGTCTAAACTGCTACATGGCACAAGGAGCCACAACAATAGCTCCCTTAACCCACCCAACAATATTGTTAATCTTTCCAGCTATTCTCTTAGCCCAGCAGAAGAATCTATCCTATCTCGGGGACACTCCTTTTGTCCTTCCAGATCCACGAATATGATACAGTTTTGCGGTGACCTAGAATCCTACTTTCGCCGTCTCCGACTCAAAGGATACTTCCAACACACCTCTGAACTACATACTAACCCACAGAATCCTTCCTACCACCGCTATAATAAAAAGGATTCTGCATGGACTCCTCCAGAGGGTCGAAACAACAGACTAGACTTCTACATAGATTGCTTCCGTCACCGTGCACGGGCTGAAATTGTGGAAAAGCAACATCACTTGCCCCATAACCTAAGCCGTGCTGAACACAATGCCATCAACAGCCTCAAGAACAACTCTGACATCATAATCAAACAGGCTGACAAAGGAGGTGCTGTCGTCATCATGAATAGGTCGGAATATGAACAAGAGGCTGCCAGGCAACTCTCTAACTCCACATTCTACAAGCCATTACCCTCTGATCCCACTGATGATTACCAAAAGAAACTACACCATCTGCTCAAAAAACTCCCCGAGAAAGCACAGGAACAGATCTATACAGACACATGCCTGGAACCCCGACCAGGTGTATTCTATTTGCTACCCAAGATCCATAAACCTGGAAATCCTGGACGCCCCATCATCTCAAGCATTGGTACTTTAACAGCAGGATTGTCTGGCTATGTGGACTCTCTCCTCCGGCCCTATGCTACCAGCACTCCCAGCTATCTTCGAGACACCACTGACTTCCTGAGGAAACTACAATCCATCGGTGATCTTCCAGAAAACACCATTCTGGCCACTATGGATGTGGAAGCCCTCTACACTAACATTCCACACGAAGATGGACTACAAGCCATCAGGAACAGTATCCCCGATAATATCACGGCTAACCTGGTGGCTGAACTTTGTGACTTTGTCCTCACCCACAACTATTTCACATTTGGGGACAATATATATCTTCAAGTCAGTGGCACTGCTATGGGTACCCGCATGGCCCCTCAGTATGCCAACATCTTTATGGCTGACTTAGAACAACGCTTCCTTAACTCTCGTTCCCTAACGCCCCTACTCTACTTGCGCTACATTGATGACATCTTCATCATCTGGACTCATGGAAAAGAAGCCCTTGAGGAATTCCACCGAGATTTTAACAATTTCCATCCCACCATCAACCTCAGCCTAGACCAATCCTCACAAGCGGTCCATTTCCTAGACACTACTGTGCTAATAAACGATGGTCACATAAATACCACCCTATACCGGAAACCCACTGACCGCTATACTTACTTACATGCCTCCAGCTTCCATCCCGGACACACCACACGATCCATTGTCTACAGCCAAGCTCTAAGATACAACCCTATTTGCTCCAATCCCTCGGACAGAGATAAACACCTACAAGATCTCTATCAAGCATTCTTAAACCTACAATACCCACCTGCTGAAGTGAAAAAACAGATTGACAGAGCCAGAAGAGTACCCAGAAGCCACCTACTACAGGACAGGCCTAAAAAAGAAAATAACAGAACACCACTAGCCATCACCTACAGCCCCCAACTAAAACCTCTCCAGCGCATCATCAAAGATTTACAACCTATCCTTAAAGATGATCCCTCACTCTCACAGATCTTGGGAGACAGGCCAGTCCTCGCTTATAGACAGCCTCCCAACCTAAAGCAAATACTCACCAGCAACCGCACACCATACAACATAAACACTAACCCAGGAACCTATCCTTGCAATAAAGCCCGATGCCAGCTCTGTCCACATATCCATTCAAGTGACACCATCACAGGACCTAATCACATCAGACACACCATCAGCGGCTCGTACACCTGCACATCTACCAACGTGATATATGCCATCATGTGCCAGCAATGCCCCTCTGCCATGTACATTGGCCAAACCTGACAGTCTCTACGCAAAAGAATAAATGGACACAAATCTGACATCAGGAATCATAACATTCAAAAACCAGTGGGAGAACACTTCAACCTTTCTAACCACTCAGTGACAGACTTGAAGGTGGCAATTTTGCAACAAAAAAACTTCAAAAACAGACTCCAAAGAGAGACTGCTGAACTTGAATTAATATGCAAACTAGATACCATTAACTGTGGTCTAAATAAAGACTGGGAATGGTTGGGTCATTACACCAATTGAATCTATTTCCCTATGTTAAGTTCTCCTCACACCTTCTATGGGCCATCTTAATTATCACTTCAAAAAGTTTTTTTTCCCTCCTGCTAACGATAGCTCATCTCAATTGATTAGACTCTGCCTGTTGGTATGCATACTTCCACCTTTTCATGTTCTCTGTATGTATAAATATCTCCTGTCTGTGTGTTCCATTCTATGCATCCGAAGAAGTGAGCTTTAGCTCACGAAAGCTCATGCTAAAATAAATTTGTTAGTCTTTAAGGTGCCACAAGTACTCCTGTTTTTTTTTTAGAAGTCACTCAGACATTCTTCTCCTTGCTGGAAAACCCCCCACACCAAGACAGAGCCATCACTATTGTAAAAAAGGTTTTAAAACTTAGTAATATTTCTCATATCCTTCAAAAAACTGCTTTCAAGGAAACACTGAAAAATGCTGAATATTGAAAAATATCTGCATAGTATGTCTGTCATAATAAGCCAAATTGCTGTAACTCAGATGATCTTCAAAAATGTTTTAGATCTGATTATGTCACCTATGACACTGTGATGGCATGGACGAGGCTCTGAGCCCCCTGCTGGAGGCCTTGAGGACTCTGCCATGACCTGCCCCAGAAAAGGGCAGTAGAGAGGGTCCTCCAAGCTGCCTATAGAGGCTGTTTGAGATGCAGCCAATCAGGAAAGAGGCTACAGGGAGCATCCAATCAGGGCCTATAGGCTCGTATAAAAAGGAGCTGCAGGGCCAGAGTGAGTTCAGTCTGCTGGCAGGGATCAGGGAAGCAATAAGTGCTCCTGGCTGGCTGCAAGGACTGGACAGATCAGTTGCTGGCAGAGACCAGGGGAGCCCAAGAATAGCTCCTGCCTGGCTGCTGTGACCGGAGGGAGCAATGAAGGAGCTCCTGAGTCGCTGCCAGGACTCAACTCAGGCTGTAGGGAAGTAGCCCAGGGAAACAGAGCAGCAATTAGTAAAGGGACACAGTATGAGGCTGCTATACTTAAAGGGTCCCTGGGTTAGGACCCAATGCAGGAGGTGGGACAGGCCCCCTTCCCACCAACCACTGGGGAGAAGTGGCTACACCCTAAGGAAGGGAATTAGAACTGTGGCACTCCGGGGAAGGGAGCCACACTACTGGGACTGACTTAGCAGGGAGCTGTGGTTAGCAAGTCCAAGCGGGGTGGCTCAGCACGAAGGCTGGGGTCACTGAGGCCTCAAGTAGAGGCAAGGACTCCCCAGGGATGCTGCTCAGTACTAGAGTAGGAACCTTGCAACCTAGCTGGACCAACTGAGGGTACTGTGATAGGTTAAAGCAGGGGTGGGCAAACTTTTTGGGGCGAGGGCCACATCTGGGTGAGGAAATTGTATGCAGGGCCGGGGCAGGGCGGGTGGAGTGCGGGATGTGGAGGAAGGGGCTCAGGACAAGGGATTGGGGCAGAGAAGGGGTGCAGAGTGTAAGAGGGGGCTCAGGGAAGGGGGTTGGGGTACAGGAGGGGTACAGAGTGCAGGATGGGGCTCAGGGCAGGGAGTTGGGGTGCACGGGGTGCAGGGTGCAGCAGGGAGCTCAGGGCAGGTAGTTGGAATGCACAGGAGTGCAGAAAGGGGCTCAGGGCAGGGAGTTGGGTGCAGGAGGGGTGCGAGGTGCAGGCAGAGGGCTTAGGGCAGGAAGTTGGGGGGCGGGGGGCAGGAGGGGTTTGAGCTCCAGCCCGGTGCCGCTTACCTAAAGTGGCTCCGGGGTGGCAGTGGCGCACACCAGGGCCAGGGCAGGCTCCCTGCATGCCTGCCCTGTCCCCACGCCACTCCAGGAAGTGCTGCGGCCCCTGGGTGGGGGGCGGGGCAGAGGGCTCTGCGTGCGCACATGGAGCCCTTTGCCTCCCGGCCCGGGGGCTGCTTCTGAGAGCAGCGCCGGGCCCGCAGCACCACCAGGGGTAATCCCGTGGGCCGGATCCAAAGCCCTGAAGGGCCGGATCCGGCCCGCGGGCCATAGTTTGCCCATCCCTGGGTTAAAGACTGAGCCCAGGGAGGGCTGCAGGACATTTTGGACTGTATACCCCGGAAGGAGTTTGTTTGTTTCACACATGGACAGAGTGTGACTCGGCCGGAGGGCTAGGTCACCAAAGACCCGCCTGGCAAGTGCAGAGACCAGGGGACACGTGCGTGGAGAAAAAATGATGGCAACTGTGTTTCACAATGTAACAAAGGGCATAAATTAAAGGCAATGGTGTAGCTGAGAATCTTTATTACTGGTGATAATCAAGAAATAGCACATCTTGAATTTCAGATCCCAGTTTCAGTCTGCAAGCTGGGTAGTTAGAAAAAATATTCTGCATCTGAAATGATCAAATCTGATATAGAAATCATTGGGACAGTAAAATGGAGAACCCTTAGAGTCCACTTTTATAAACTCAGTTTTCAGAGCAGAACCACACTTAAAATAATCTTCAGGGGTTTATAATAAGAGCACTTATATTACTCTACTGCATCATTACAAGTCACTCCCATTCTCAATTTATATTGGTTTTAGTACTGTAAGGTATCAAGTTATTAAATGTAAACTTTTCTTCCCCTAAAGAAAATGAGAGAACACATTGACAAAATAATGACTGTTTTGAGACTAGTTTGAGTGAGAGCGAAATTTTGTATCTACTTTTTTGGTGTTGACCAACACTAGAACATAAATAGCATCCTATAACCTCATGCCATACTGCTCTCCACTGAAGCAAGCATCACCCCTATATATTAATTTACTGCTAATCCCAAGAAGAGCAGTACCTCCAGAGAACCCACATCAATTTCTTGTTTGTAAAATGTTTTGAGATCCCCAAATGAAAGGTGCCACAGAAGTATTACTGAATTCAAACTGTCAAACTAGGGAAGGAGGGAAAATGAGACAGACCGAACACATTGAGGGAAAAATGCAATGCACAACCCACTTTCCCCTACTATCCCTCTTACAATAGTATCTTTACACAACCTCACATTATTTTTTTTTTCTTTTAAACATTTCCTTCCTTGCTGTCATGTGGCAGGGTGAGTGAAATCTCTTTTGTAGGATTTGTTAAAAAAAACCACTCAGGAGGGACAATTAAGGTACTATAGTAAAGGGTACCAAGAAAAGAACATAAGGAAAGGAACATGGTTTAAAATAAGACAGGGCACAGGAGGTTGGGGTGGGGAGGTGCACATGAGATGACAGCAAGAGATTAAGGGAAGGAGAGAAGTTGGATTTTTATCATTTCAAATGTACACAAATTAACGTTACAATTCTCTCAGAGATATGGTGACAGGAACAAAAAAAAAAGTTAACTTTGCTCACAGTTTATATTGTTACCAGAATCCCTTAATTCAACAATACTTTATGTATTGTATAATTGTAAACATATTATTCTTCAAGCAATGATTGACAAAAATCCACTTGCCTACTCAGACTTTGCAAGTTAAAATCATGAACTAAGTGTTGTAGCAAAATGGTACTTACAAGTATAACAGGAACTCTTCCCCACAAGAGAATGGAAATCAGGAGTTCTATGGGACAAGACAGAGGGAATAAAGCACAGTAGGTCAGGAATAAGGAAGTGAAACCAGAAATCTAGTTTGTTAGTAATTAGGGAGGGGACATTTTCTTACAGTTTACAAAGGGCTAGGATTCCGGAAGGCAATGTAGATGGTGATTTTACATTGACTGCAAGAGCTCCTTGCGGGTTTTCACAGACACGTGAACATTTAGCTATTTTTGTTTGCCCCTCAGATCTCTTGATCATCACATGCCTTCCATGCAGAAAGTAGATTGCTACTCTCCAGTACAATATTTGAGCAAGATCTTGCATGTTCAATTTGTCTGCTGACAGCACTTATCCCATGTTTCTATCAGAACTGTGAACCAAGGAAAATTTACAGAATCCATGACTATGGAGGAGGAAAAGGACTAAAATCCTCTAACATGCTTTTTTCCCCTAGCCTTATAAAGATTTGCTTTAACTCTTCACAGTACCTTAGAATACTGTGATTTTTTTTAAAAAGATGTAAGAATTATTTTGGGAAAGTTCTGTGGCCTGCCTTATATAAGGGGTGAGACTAGATGATCACAACAGTCCCTTTTAGCTATGATAACTGTAATTTTAATTTATAAACGCATCTTGAGGCTATTAAGTACTAGCAGTATGAATTTCCTGTACCTGACACATTTCTAGATAGTTATATAAACTCTTCTCTCTATTTATTGCCCTGGGCAATTTTTGTATGTCAGCATTTTTTTCCTGCAAACAGCTGATTCAATGGTTAAAAAGCAAAAATAAACACCAACTTTTCCTATTTACCTACAGTTTCGTTTCTTCTTATGGCATTATCAACCGATTTGAAAGCAAAAAAATCTTTTGATGAGTGTCCCAATCTGCAAAAGCTCAAATATATTACAGAGTATGGGTCAAATGTCTAATATGTCAAAGCCTGGAGAAATATTGTTAAAAGATATCAATTAACAGGATTTTCTTTTACTGTTAAGACAGAAAATAGCATTTGGCTTCATGTTAAAATATGAAAAATGGAGAGTAAAAGGGAATATTTTGTTGCAAATGTGACATCATTCCATATTCTTTATGAAAATATGCTTATGATAGGAATATAACATACATTATGCAAGATGGCTCCTGTGAGATATCATTGGAAAGGTTATGAGTTACTAATGTGATTAGCCTATTTGTATGCCTGTACCATTTCTGTATCTGAAGTTAGGAATATTGACTATGTATCTGTATTCCAACTATGCTACTTTAGGTGACGCCCACTGCTAACTCTTCAGGTACAACAATGGAAAAGCCAGGCAGGGCGGATGGCCCATCAGTGAGAATAATGGACTGTGAAAAGTTTGGCCTTCCTGCAGAAGCTCCATACTGCCAATGATTCATGGACACTGTGATACTACAGAGTCAGGTGGTCTTGTCACCTGATACTAACATTATCTGGGACTTCTGGTAACTTTCTCCTGTAAGGGAAGTGGGGTCAAGTTTGGGAAAAAAAGAATTCCTGCCTTACATAAATCCTATTTACGGGTGGGGAGGAAGGTAAACCAAACTCCTCCTCTCCATGGCCTACCTGTCCAAGAAGAAAGACTGCAAAAGCCACCTGAAGGGAAGAGCGGGGTGGAGGTGGGGGGTGGAGTCCAGACTGAGACAGGGGACCAGTTTGAAAAGGAATATAACTGGAACTCTGAACCACAGAAACTTTGCAACCTACCTGCAACAATATCTAGGGTGAGAAATACTATTTGTAACCAATTTCTTTAGTGAAACTAACTTAGTTTGCATGTCTGATTTCATTTGCTTGGTAATCTGCTTTGTTCTGATTGTTACCCCTTTTACCACTTATAATGGACCTTTTATAGTTAATAAAATTTGTTGTGTTTATAATATAACTAAGTTTCTGTAATTTCTAACTTGGGGGCAAGAAGTTGTGCATACCTTCCTCCACATTGAGGGAGGAGGCGGATTTCATAAAACCTTTGAGTTTGCGTCTGGTTAAAAGGAGTGAACACAAGAGTGTTGGAGCAAGTCCCTGAAGCTGAGTCTTCCCAGAGCTGATCTGTAGCTGGGTGTGGCCCTGCATGTGTGTGTTTTAGAGGCTTTAATAGCTTGGCTCAGCAAGACAGGTTAAAGGGGGCCCATGCTTGCAGAACAGGTAGACTTAGTGGTATCTCCGCACATCAGGTGACATCCCCAGGGATCCAACCCATCACAAAAATACAGCCAAAAATTAAAGACTTTTAAAAAAATAAAACAGGCTGTTTTTGTCAGTGATTATATTAATAAAACCAAACATCTTGAGAATAATATGCGCTTCATCATAAATTTTATTTTTACTGACAAATTTCAAATATGAAAATTACTTAGAATTCTGTTTTTTGGGTATTTTCCTGTAATAGGTGCAAAACACACCCCAGAATGCTCATTATTACTTCTGATAACAGAATTTCTTTCAACTCCATCTTTCTGATTTGTGCTTGCAGTGTCCTTTGGTAAGACACACAAAAAATAAAGCAGTACATCTTAGTATTTCTGAAGCAACTAAGGAAACCTAAGTTGTTTTTGTAACATGCAATAACCTTATTTAGAATAAAAAAAGGAGCAGAACTAAATTATTTATACAGCCCACTCATCCAGTGGAGATTTGACATAATGGGCCTACACATGGAGTGGCACCTAGCTTCTCAAAGTAAGGCTTGAGCAACAGAAAACCAAGAAACCTGGTTTTCCTACAAATTCCTTCCTAATCTGATTTGAGGAAATTATACATGACATGTCTTTGCATGAGATCCACCTAGGCATACAGACTCAAGGTAGGTCTACACTTAAAACACTGTAGCACTTCAGTGCAGACACTCACTACAGTGACGGGAGAGATTCTCCCGTCACTGTAGGTAATCCATCTCCCCAAGAAGTGGCAGCTAGGTCATTGGAAAAATTCTTCCATCCACCTAGCACTGTCTAAACTGAGGATTAGGTTTCAGAGATGTGTATTTTTCATGCCCCTGATAGAGGCAGATATGCTGATGTAAGTTTTCAATGTCAACCAGCCCTCAGAAACTGACTTTTAAATCTCAAGAGCTCACCTGAAATACAGATTCCAGCCAGGTGTCAATGGATAATCATCATTAAGGTAAAAAGTCAGTCAAGCAAAATTTACAGATATCTGTTCCTCTTGTTAAAATACCAACAATAAGGCCAAGTTTACACTCAAAAATTAATTATACCCAGCTATGTCACTCAGGGGTGTGAAAAATCCACACTCCTGAGTGACACAGTTAAGAAGACCAAACTCCTGATGTAGACGCATGAAGTCAACAAAAGAATTCTTCCGTCGGCCTACGTAGTGTCTCTTGGGAAGGTGGATTAACTACACTGATGGAAGAACCCCTCCCACTGCCATTGTGAGTGTCTACACTGAAGTGCTGCAACTGTGCCACATGGAACTTTGTTCAAAGCAAGAAATATTTAAAGGGAAACTACTTAAAATCAAACTTCAGTCTGAAAACTACCTGTTATTGCTACACAAATTATTTAAGGATATTATAAATGAAAGGAGCAAAACACAGTTCTTTACTATTTGTTTCCTTTGTGCACTGGACATCACCTTGCACCATGTTTCACTATCACTCCAATCCAATAAAGTATGTTTGTGGTTAACTTTAACTGCACAAGTAGTCCAACTGACCTCAATGTGACTACCCACTTGCTTGAAGTTAAGCCCATGCTTAAGTTCTTTGCTTGATATAGGCCTACATCACTTCCCCTGTTTGTGTGGGGTTTTTATCCAGAAAGAAGTGAGAAAAGAGTATTTTAAGACAACTGAGAAGTGTAATTGTAAACAAAAGTTAGCAGGGGGACTCACACACAGGGGTATTACCTGAAATTACTATAAACTTTTGAAATGACTAGTTTTCAAATTGCTAGGGACCCTTTAAGATGAAGGCTTAAAATCATCATCAAGAGCAAGACATACACTGTGGGAAATAAAATTAGTCTTACTGCTTCTTATAACAGTGGTATTAATGATCAGGAATACAATCAGGTTGAATGCTAGTTTGTCATTATTACAGTAAACAGGAAGTGAAAATATCTGCAGTATGTCAAAGTGGTTCATCAATGCAACTTTACTACAATTTATTACTTGCATATACTTAGTGAATAGAAAAAGCTTTCAGCACTTCTAAACTCTTTGAAATACATGGTCAGAGCCAGGGAACATTGAATTATGATGTTCTCCACACTCTGTCTTGACCTAATTCAAACAACTGAGGGAGCAGTGGCATACCAATTACCCTGCAAATTTTCTTTAAGCAACTCAATACAGGCATTTTGATAGCAAGCAGAAACTATTTTGTTCAGGTGCAGCATTCTGAAAGTGCACACTTTCCAGCATACACTTAACACTAATTCAGTATACATAATGTTTAAAATTGTTTCTTCCAAGCATTAAACCTAGAAGAAAACACATCTGTGATGAGATATTGGACTGTCCACCATGCTGGTATCATAGAAGTTTCAGTATTATTGTAAAAACCAGGAGGGACTTCAGAAATGCACATTTTAATTTAAAATTTATTTTTGGTAAGTCCAATTAGCAATAACTGACAAGGAGGACATGCCACTATGGGAACTTTAAACATTCACAAGCAGCCTCATTCACTCTAATCCAAGACAAACGCCAATTCAGAGATACTGAAGTGAGAAAAATGGGCAAAGCTCTCAAAAAATTATACTAAATTTTCAAAAGGTTCAAGAAACAGCTACCAAAAAACATAATGAAAATTACTATCATCACTTCATTAAAAGCACACAATCAATCCTTGGTATTTATTTGGGATGTAGCTACACACAGGATACAGCAGTTTATCTAGTTTTCCTTCATGCAAATGAAGGATAAAATATTTCACAATGTAATGAAAGGTATATCCTTTCTAATCAGAGCTCTTCACATATTTTTATGGAAATCTGAAAGATCAAAGTGAAATACTAAATTAAACATAGTAATCTAGCAATCTCAAAGTATAGTCAGCCTCAAGCTTCTTGCCAACATTTAAGATAAAAGAAAACATGCTGGTTGGCCAATCACACATCATCAAGTCTGACTTTCATATTTTGTAACAAAACAATAGCAAAAACATCAGCAGAAAAATACACTGAATAAATTGGCAAGAATTACTATATTGCCCTGGAAAGAAAAGTGACGTTGGTGAATATCTGATACCATATGCTGGTAATCTATTCTGAGATATTCCAGAATGCAGTTTGGTAAAATAAAAAAATACATATACACACGTCTAGTGTTCATTTTATTGGCTACCTACAGCTATCATTCATTGCTATTCTTACTAGTTTTAATACTATACCAACGTGCAAATTAAATTCCTAAAATCCTATCCCTTACTGTACAGGTTCACCAACCTTCTCCATGCTATGATAATGCAGGAGAGACCTTCTCATAGACCACATCCTCCCCAGACTGCTTTTTCTTAAAATGTTTCATTTTGCAGACTCAGAGACTTTCCGCATCTCACCAGACCAAGATGCTCAGAAAGTTTATTTACAAGAGACTGCTATTAGCCACTGTACATGGCCATACAATTAACACACTTAATCTGGAGAATTCAGAAATAAGCAATATTAATTATGGTGATTACTTTTAACATGTTCATAGTTCAGCTCATTGCTACATTTGGGGTAAGAAAGGTATTTTTCCACCAGACCACGTTGGGAGGAATGGAGCATTTTGCCTTCCTCATCAGCACTGAGCAGGTTCTCATCCAATCACCTACGCATTAGTAATATGACCAGTCAGTCTAGTGTTAGTCACAGGAGATAGTTATATATCCACCTGCGCCTACACAAGATAAATACCGGTGAATCTTGGTCCTCTGTGCCTTCGTTCTGTTAAAGTTAACAAGTTTGGGTTCAAATTGTGAAAACACCTTGCCAAACAGAAGACCCAACCAGTTTTTGAAACCTTCATTCCTCGGGGGGAGGGAGACAGTAGCAATTGTCCCCTACAAATACATTCCTCTTCCTGATGCTACTCACTCACCTATTCAGCCAGCTGAAGAGGAGACAGAAGAAAGTGAAGAGGATGAAGACAATTAGTGAGGATCTAGGAGAAAAAAAACCCAGCTGTCCTTTCATTATTCTGTGTTGGATAGCTCCCAAAGGAACACTGATTAATATGGAGAGGTCCATGTGTTTCAGTTTTCTGGATAGCAGTACAATCCTTTAGCCTTATCTGAACCTGCCTTTATACTGACCCCAAAAGCATAATGGTGCAACCCTGTAAAGCATTAATGGGTAAGCAAAACATAAAGAAACAGTCACTTGTGGCCCAAATCAAGTTTCAGATTAAAGCCAATTAGTTTATTATGATTACCGGTATTTAAAAATTGATCCTAATCTCTGGGTGCTTAACAAACCGTTACTATAAAATGTAAAATATTATGCACACAATTAAATGAACAAATTTAATAAATTGCCCAGAACTCATAAAACACCCATCATCATTTTTAAACTAAGGGCTGGGGAAAAGCCAACAGGTGCAGAGGAGCATGTGGTTCACATCCCTTAAGGGAGGATCTATAAATGGAGATTCCCTATGTCCTAATAAGGAGGAGACAGAGGATGGAAGATGATAAAATACAGGTAGGATCTGATGAGAAACAGTCAAAAGAAAAAAAGTCCCATTCAATTACATCATGTAATGGCAGAGGGCTAAAAAGTGACAAGTTTTTAAAGTGCTTACATATGAGTGCTAGAAATCTAAATAATAAGATGGGTGAACTAGAGTGCCTCGTATTAAATGATATTGATATAATAGTCATCACAGAAACTTGGTGGAATGAGGATAATCAATGGGACACGTAATACCTGGGTACAAAATATATCAGAAGGACAGAACAGGTTATGCTTGTGGGACAGTGGCACTATATGTGAAAAAGTGTAGAATCAAATTCTACAACAGGAAAGTTTGGGCACCACTGACCTAGAGGATAACAGGATTAAGAGAAATAGCCAACACAACTTGTCAAGAACAAATCATGCCAAACCAACCTAATATCCTTCTTTGTTACTGTTGCTTCCCCAGGGAGTAGGGGGTAAGGGGCAGGCTGTAAATATGATAGATCTTTATTTAGTACAGCTTTTGACACAGTCTCACATGACTTTCTCATAAGCAAACTAGGGAAATGTGATCTAAACTAAATTACTATATGGTGGGTGCATAACTGGTTGAAAGACCATACTCAAAAAGCAGTTATCAATGGTTCGCTGTCAAACCGAAGATGTATCTAGTGGGGTCCTGCAGGCGTCCAGTACTATTCAGTATTTTCATTAACAGCTTGGATGATGGAGTGAAGAGTATGCTTAGAAAATCTGCAAAATGACACCAAGTTAGGAGGGGTCACAAGCACTTTGCAGGACAGGATTAGAATTCAAAACAACCTCAACAAATTGTGGAACTGGTCTAAAATTAACAAGAGGAAATTCAATCAAGACACGTGCAAGGTACAACATTCAGACAGGAAAAAATCAAATGCACAAATACAAAATGGGGAACTACTGGCTAGGCAGTAATACTGCTGAACAAAATATGGGGGTTATAGTGGATCACAAATTATATGAGTCAACATCATGCAGTTGCAAAAAAGGTTAATATCATTCTGGAGTGTATTAACCAGGGTGTAGTATGTAAGACACAGGATGTAGTATGTAAGTCCCAGGCCAATGCGGGAGGCAGGAAGCGGCGCGAGCCGAGGGATGTTCTGGCCGCGGCTTCCTGCCTCCCGCATTGGCCTGGGACCGCGAACCGCGGCCAGTGGGAGCCGCGATCGGCCGAAGTTGCCGACGCGGCAGATAAACAAACCGGGCTGGCCCGCCAGGGTGCTTACCCTGGCGAGCCGGGAGCCACAGGTTGCCGACCCCTGGTCTAGGTTTACTTGGTCCTGCCTCAGCGCACAGGTCTGGATTAGATGACCTCTCATTACATGACCAGCCCTACGTTTTTATGATGCTATGATTTTTGTTACCTATATTTGAAGTTTATAAAGTAGGTAAATATGATGATCAAAGGCACAAGCATCAATAATCAGAAATACTATTTGCCGAACAGCTTAAATTGCAATAATTCAACTAGGTCAAGATTTTCAAAACTAGAAACCTAAAGCTAGGATCCCCCCCAAAAAAATCACATTTTTGATACCTGCCTAATTTTCCAAAGTACTAAGCACTCAATAGCTCCCACTGATGACTTTATAAATGCTTTAAATACAGATACAGGAAGAAACTCTTGGCCCCATTCAATAAGTAATTTAATTATCAATCAGATTATCAGTTGTTCTGAGCAACTATCTGACTGGCTGCTAATCATCTTTGGGTGATGAATCCCCAGTGACTGCTCTGGTATGACAGCCTCACCATCTCATTTACAAACTCAGTGAAATTACCCCAATTACTGTACTTTATTTTTGTAACTCAAGTGCATTAACTTATCAAAATATAGGTTTCTTGGTATTTTAACTATGAAAGACTGCAGGAGATGCACTGATTAGTCATACTCTTTTGAAAGGCCTTCCGACCCCTGCTCAGCCAAGGCATATTAATGACTTAGTAAAGTGTGTTTTGTCTCTTGCTGTTTCTTTCGGGCACATATTGATAAAACACATATATTAAACTACAGAGCACACATACACCATGCTCTTAGGGCACCTCTGTGTGGGGGCCTCAAGGTACTTGGACACTACTACCTATGACTTACCAATATGATGTATCAAAAACATGTAGCAGAAAATAAATGGTGTCAGACTAAAGTGACTCATCTAAAACATGTAGTTTTATTCTCATCACCACCACCACCACAAACAGTTTTTTGCTCCCATTGTGCTTACATTTAATATTAAGATGAAATATGCAAAGAAGGGGAAGATATTTATTTACTTAGTGCTCAGAAAAAGGTGCTAGATCAACAATCCTAAAGCCCAGAGACCTACTTATCCACAGAACAAGTACGCCATGGACATAGGTAGCACAAGTTTCCCTACACTGCTTTCTTAAGGTACCAAATTAACAAGAGGAAATTCAATCAAGACACGTGCAAGGTACAACCTTCTAATTCTACCTTCTGTGTATTAGATATGATTTCTTCCCAGATTCAGCTTTGCATTAAGAAAAGCAGCACAGTTATAATTATTACAGAGCCCGCTCATCAGCATCACTGGCATCTATCCCCCAGCACTAGCTACTCAGTCTAAGACCAGGCCACTTCTAACAACAAAATATATGTACACAATGACCCTGGGCAGTTTGAATGGTGGCTATTAAAACACGAGCTTGTTCTTACAGTTTAACTGAATTTCTCCATTGCTTAACAAATCTAAAACAAATGCTTCTTATGCACAACCGACAATATCCGATAGCCATTTGACCTGCCTAAGTGCACTTCACATGAAATAAAACACTCTTAGCTCTTTTTAGATTTGCATGCTTATCATAGCTTAATATACCCAATGAGATGGCTAAAATGTTGCCAAAGCCAACCATTAACTTTGCTCTAACCTACAAGTTTTTGCTTCAATGGTAGCAGATTATAATAATGTCAGATATACTATAATTTCACTTTTTCTTTTCCCAAAAGAAATGTAGTAACAACACACCCCCATGGACTGAAGAGAGAGACATCCACTGTAAATTCAGGCTCATCTGTGTATTTCTCCAAGAAGATATTTTGAATTTGTCATTCACACTGGCATACACATTTTATTACAGATTACAGCCTCAGAGACAGCATTAAATACACACAGACAAACCCATAGCAATGACTTTCTGCACACTCTGCAGATTGATGCTTCACTGAATCAAATACAAGCAAGATACAAAAGCTGAAAATCTCCTTGTGTGTCACACAGCGCCAGCATCAGACATGGATGGCTTTCAACTCTCTCTCTGAGGGAGAAATGACTCCATCTGTACATTATACTCCAATAAGAAACCAACTGCCTTGTGTTACTATGCATATCATTGCAAGATATAGCTAAAGCATAAGCAAAACAACAAAGTATGTTAGTAAACTGACTACCCCATCCACATCACTACATCCAGACAGAATGCCACTGGAGTCAAATATTCTTCATTCAAGCATCACAAAAAGCAGCACAAAATAAATGAGTTCTCCCCTCTCTCCAAATTCCTGTTTCAAAGACTAGGTTTCCCATTGGTTCTTAATGCATCATTTAACCAAACTCAAGTGTGTAATATTCTGAGCAGCCACTAATTATAAAAATCCCAAGCAGCAACATAGGGGGAAGACAACATCTGAAATCCCCTGAGCTGTCATTTGTCATTATGAGTCTCAGTTAATACAAGCCCTAAGTGCAAAGTTATTATTTATATTGTCTTTGAGGATTTTTTACTGTTATTCTGAAGTCCAAAGACAGAGGACACAAGCACACTGTAAGTCCCCATGGTACCAGGTATGCAAGTGCGGGAGGAGGGACGGGGAAGTTGGGCTTTCTTCATCGCCCCCCACCACCACCCTCCAAAGCAAGAGGCTCCCAGGGAAAATACAGTGTCCATAATTTCTAATACCTTATTATGAACAGGCTCTGTAGTTATGTGGCATTTATGACAAACTGAGATGATCCCTTGTCCCCATACGCACATAGTGCCCATCAACAGCTAATCCCCCCTCCAAAATACAAAGACACCTGATGTTTAATTGTCTCTGTTTCATCATAGAAAGCAAGGTGGTGGCAACTGGGGGTGGGATGAGGGATATTCCCCTTTCTAATGAGATCCCCTACTCTATCCTCTCCTCCTCCCATGCCATCTCCCCCATGCCATCCCCCCACACGCCCCCCGGCTCATCTCCCCCATGCCATCCCCCCACACGCCCCCCGGCTCATCTCCCTCTCATGCCCCCCATTCCATCTGCCCCCCCGCGCTGTGCTGCAGCGTCAGACCCTCCCCCTCAGCAGCATCAGCTCCATCTTGGCCTCCAGCCGCCCAGCCGGCCCTGGGTGCGTACGAGGCTCCGAGGCGCCACAGACCCGGGCGGGTGGGGGGGGCAACGGACCGACCCCCCCTTCCCCGACCCTGCCCCTCCCCTCACTTACCTGCGCTCTCCGCAGCGGGCCGGTGGGCGGGCAGCACCAGGGAGCGGGTGTCGCCGGGCGAGGGGAGCGGAGGCGGCTCTTGAGTCTTTGGGGGGGGGCGGGGCGGCGGCTCCTGCTCACAGGCCGGCCCGGGCTCCGGCGGCGTCTCCTCAGCAGCCCCAGCCGCCGCCAAGCGACACAAGCGAGCAGGACCCGGAGCGAGGGGGGGAGGGGAGGAGCCGGGCACAGGGAGGCTGCGTGCGCGCTCACACACGCGCCCCTCGCCGTTCCGCGGGGCCGAGCGCGCCACGTTCCGGCGGGGCGGGGCAAGGCGGGGCGGTTGGTTTGTGGGCGGGGGCGCGCGCGGGAGGGAGGGAGTCCCCGCGCCTCCAGGCCCGGGCACGCGCGCGGTCATCCCCCGCTCCGGGAAAGGGGCGGGGCTCCGGTGTGTCACTGCGGGGAGACTCACCTGGACAGGGACCAGCTGGGCCAATGATAGAGGCGCGCGGGGGGGGGGGGGGACGACGTGTCACGACGTGGCCGCGTCTCGCCTTCACCGAGAGACTAGACCCGAGGGGGCGGCTGCCCCGCCGCCGGGCCTCGCGGACGGTGCAGGCTCTGCGGGGGCGGGCACCTGGGCGGGCTGCTGCGGCCCCAGCGAGCGGGACTCGCCCCTGGCAGCCTTCCAAGCCCCCTTGCCACGGCGGGTGTGGGTCGCTACGGGGGCGCCCCCCGGGAGCCGGTACAAATCGCTTCGCCTCTGGCCGCTCCCATCTCTGCCCCTTGCTCTGGTGAGCGAGCCTCGGCGGTCAAGGCGGGAGCAGCCCCTCTGAGCGCTGCACCAGGCGCTAAAGGCCAGGGTGAAACTGCATGGTGACAGGAGGCAAATCAGTGCGTTGCTGCGCCCCTTAAAAGTGCCACCGGTTGGGTTTTAAAATTAGGACGGCGGGAATGAGAGCCTCAAAAAAAAAAGCCACATTCCCTGACCGGGAATCGAACCCGGGCCGCGGCGGTGAGAGCGCCGAATCCTAACCACTAGACCACCAGGGAGCTCTGAGCAAGGGAGCTCAGACATCCTTAACTTCCTGTCCTTGTTTCACTTTCATTTTCATAACGCACTTTAAGAGAGAGAGAAAGTGGGTGAGGTCATGTCTTTTATTGGTGCAGCTTCTCTTGGTGAGAGACACAAGCTTTGGAGCAGGCCCTGAAGAAAGGCTCTGTGTAAGCCCCAAAGCCTCTCTCTTTCACCAACAGAAGTTGGGCAAATAAAAGATATTTTACCTCACCTACCGCCTCTCTCCAATAGCCTGGGTCTAACTGCAGTACAACATAGCAAACTGAATGCTCAGCCTACATTTAATGTGCTATGTCAATGCATTATTTTTAAATAAGTAAAATGTATAATAGAAACAATGAGGAGTCCGGTGGCACCTTAAAGACTGACAGATTTAGCTGGGCATAAGCTTTCGTGGGTAAAAGACCTCACTTCTTCAGATCCATGCATCCCCGAAAGCTTATGCCCAAATAAATCTGTCAGTCTTTTAGGTGCCGCCGGACTCCTTGTTGTTTTTGCGGCTACAGACTAACACAGCTACCTCCTGATACTTGAAATGTATAATGATACACTGAATGCTCCAAAGAGCAGCACCTTCCTTTCAACCATTTTCAGATCCTCCAGCCAGACGTGCATATTAAAAATGCCCAGCCAGCATGTTACTGGTAGTAGTCATTTGTTCTATTTCTCCGCAGTTCCATGCCTGACATTTCTCAGCAATGAAAAAGTCACCAGTGCCCTCATCCCCAGCCAAACAGAAGGTGAGGGGGATGGCAGGAGCCTTTCCTCTGATGCCGCCATGGAAGCAAGTGGGGCTGAGCTGGAGTCAGGAGCAGCTGTGGTGCTGGGAGAGCCGGGCACAGAAGAGTCAGTACCTGGCAGAAAGAGGGTAGGATCTGCTGAGAGGCAGAGCCTGGAGCTTCACCCTGAGTGGGCAGGCCAGGGTGAGATTGGTGGGGCAGCAGTTGTTTGGGGCTGTCTCCCTTGTTCCCCATTCTGCCCTGTCCTTTTTCAGCCTCTGCCCCCCACATTCCTGCTGCTTCAGAGGAAGGTGTAAGAACTCTGCAGTAGCAGATGTGGGATAATCAGACCCCCACACTGATCTCATCTTAATCTCTAATAGAGATCGGTTTAAGCCCCGACCACAAAGATTAATATCCCTTCCAGAATTTTTGTTAGCATAATTTATAGGAGCTCTAGATATTCTTGTTATCCATATAAATATCCAGTCCCATTCTGAGTCTTGCTAAGTTCTTTGTCTCAACTTTGACAAACTTTAACTGTTTGGAACTAATATTCATGCTTTCTCTCTGTCTCAGCAGGTATTTCATATTTTTAAATTTAAGCAAAAGTGATTCAGTTTTGAGAAATGAGATCAGTGAGATAGATCATCATCAGCGATCCCCAATTCGAGGATGATCTCTACCACAGATTTACGTACGGGTCCTGAGATGACTCAGGAGTCTGATCCTGGAACCACAGATCTTCCCACCATAGGTACAGATATTTCCTAATGGGTCAGCTGCCTGCTGGGAGAAATTCTTTTTCCTTCCTTCTTTCTCCCTTTTTAGCTTTAAGGGCAAGACACTTCTCCTCAAAGTGGGGCATTGCCTGATGGAGGATGTGGTGCCAGTGACATATATACATATCACTCTCAAGCCGCCTCCCAAAATCACACCAACCCGTTCCATTTAAGTATGCTTTAATGGCTTAGCATTCACCATACACCAACATCATATGGAGTTCAGATGAAGAACACAGTAGAGGAGCAGGTAAAGTGAAGATTATTTTTTCCTGGAATATGCTTTATATCGACACCCTTCCCATTCAGTTCCAGTTTGCCCTTTATTACTCCTTAAGAAGTCAATTAAGACAAGTGCAAAGGTGCAAAACACTACAGTTAGGAAGGAAAAATCAAATGCACAAACACCAAATGGGGAATAATTGGCTAGGCAGTCGTACTGCTGAAAAGGAGATAGGGGCTGTAGTGGAGCACAAATTGAATATGAGCCCAACACTATGATGTAGTTGCTAAAAAGGCTAATATCTTTCTGGCATGTGTTAAAGGAGGACCGTATGTAAGACATGGCAGGTACCTCCACTCTACTAGGCATTGTTAAGCCTCTGCTGGAGTCCTGTGTCCAGTTCTGGGTGCCATTCTTTAGGAAAGATGTGGACAACTGGATAGAGTCCAGAGGAGAACAACAAAAAATATAAAAGGTTTAGAAAACCTAGGAGGAGAGTTTAAATAACTGGGCATGTTTAGTCTTGAGAAAAGAAGACTGAAGGGGGACCCGATAACAGTCTTTAAATACGCTAAGATCTGCTAGAAAGAGAACGGGGATCAATTGTTCTCCATGTCTGCTGAAGGTAGGACAAGAAGTAATGGGCTTCATCTGCAGCAAGGGAGATTTAGTTAGATATAGTGGAAAACTTTCTAACTATAAGGATAGTTATGCTCTGGAATAGGCTTCCAGGGAGCTCATGGCATCCCCGTCACCAGTGATTTAAGAACAAGTTGGACAAACAATTGTCAGGAACGGTCTAGCTTCACAGGCGCCAACTCTGTGGGTGCTCCAGGGCAAAATTAGTGGGTGCTCTGCACCCACCGGCAGCCAAGCTCCCCTCGCCCGAGTGCACCACGTCCCCGCTCCTCCGCCTACCTCCCAGCACTTCCTGCCCGGCCGCTGCCAAACACGCTGTTAGCATGCTCCGGGAGGGAGGGTGAGGAGCGGGACCATGGCATGCGCAGGGGAGGAGGCAAAGAGGCAGGGCCGGGGCAGGGATTTGGGGAAGGAGTTGGAATAGGGGCAGGGAGGGGGCAGAGACTTTGGGGAAGGGGCGGGCAGGGGCAGGGCCTCATGGAAGGGGTGGAGTGGGGGCAGGGCCGGGGGCAGAAGGGGGTCAAGCATCCATGGGAAAGAGGGGAAGTTGGTACCTATGTCTAGGTTTACTTGGTCCTGCCTCAGCACATGAGTCTGGACAAGATGACCTCCTGAGATCCTTTCAAATTCTATATATCTTTGATTCTCTGATATCTGGGCCTTCTGACATCTCCACATTATATGCATTAGCACAGCTTCTGGCCTGTCACAGTTCTAACTGGCTTTTTTTCCATTTGACTACTCTGACCCACCTTTTTAAGAAATATATTATAATGCATTTACTAACAGAATAATCAGGCTGAATCCTGTTATACTGCAGTAGTGTCATTCATTCAATACGCATATGCCCATTATCCTGGTATGCACTGAAGAACCACCAAGCAGAATTGAGCTACTCTGTCACCTTATAGTGCTTCAAGCAAGTGAAGAGACACCTATACACACTCATTAGTATTCCTTGAATTGATCACATGCTGGGACAGATACATGGTCCATCCTGTCTCCAACTGTGGCCTGCTCGTGAATGGAAGATACTTCATTATTATTCAATGATATTTCTGCTCCTATAGGATCCAGAGACTCCAACAGAATGAGGTCCCCAGTGCATTAGGGGAAACAAACCCTGTACAAACAAAGATGTGATCCTGCTCCATATTGCTTACACTGCAAAAGTTTTAATTTCGGCCTTGCTCCCATTCTTGATCCATTTGAAGCATAAAGATGGATGGCCTCTAATTTTGTTCTCCCTAGTCTAAAATAGAGTTGCTGTTATTATTTGTATCAAATTCTTTTTTCAAACAATATTTGCTTTAACATTAGCATGGAGTAGTAAATTTCACACCTTAACTGCATGTTGTGTATGTAAAAAGTAGTTCCTTTTAGCTGCTTGGAATTTGTTGCCTTTTAATTTCAGCAGCTGGGATCAGACAAACAGGAGGAGCAAAAGGGCTGGCTGCCTTTGTAACCGTCACTATTTTATATACAACAGTCATATCCCCCTGTCCTCTTCTAGCCAGACTAGTAAGGGGGTTGGTTTATTTATTTCCTACCCTTTAATAGACATGGCTCAGTGATGTCTCCAAATCGTTTTTTGTGCCTCACTCTGGTCCTTCAAAACTGAACACCACATTGAGGGTAAGGGCCTAGATACATTTTTATCATCTCCACTGACTGCAGAAGACTTGACACTTGGAAGTTAAAAGAAAAGAAAAATCAGATTTCTTGGTCTGCGTTTTGCTTTATTGGGACCGTTGCAATACATGGTGGAGTTTGTTTATAAATTACTAATGTCCTTGTGTTTTAATTATTAAAAATATTTTCAGAATGGGATGATTTATTGAAAACTGAAGTTACAAACCAGCCCATTGGAAATCCAGCCATACCCTGCTTTGATTGTTCACTTTCCCGTTTCCCATCTCTGCAGCCCTTGGTGGATGCGTGTAGTAACTCCTGGTTCTAGGACTCTGCATTTCAACACTGTGAATTTTCATTTCATACTGGCACAGGGAAGAGGCCAAGCTTTGCTCTCCTGAGTTATTTCTCTATGAAAGCTCAGTTCAGACACTGCAACTTTTTGTTTGTTTGTTCGTTCATTTTTTGAAGTACCTACTTCTCCTGGTTGAGATGAATCTTTGATACATCTTTGTTATGTGAATTGTTGATCTTCGCAGGGGCAGGGAGCTAAAATATTTTCCATCCAACTACTGTAATCTTGTCTGCTTTTCTAGCTGCATTGATGGAGGCCCAAGATCACAACTCCTGGCCAGGGGCACACAGTAAATAGATACCACTGCACTAATGCCCCAATGGTAGGTGCGTCAGAAATACTGCACATTAGCTTGGGTCCCAGAGTTTTGCACCACGAACATTTTCCTTCTAACAGTGAAGTGATGCAATGAAAAAAAATATAGCAACTGCTGTGAAAGAGGCGCCTTCTCCGCAGTAGAAGGGGGTCCAAGATGCAGGCTCACTGCTGTACAGTCAACAGCACCAGTGTGGGAGGAAATATCAGCTGAAATTAAAAGGCATCGAACCTGGTAACATTAGCCCCAGGCTCTGACGAGCTTTGCTGGGAATACATATCCACCCCAGCTAAAATGCAGACCATTAAATGGAAGCACTTAAAAATTCAGAGCAATAAGAAACAATAATCATGTTTAAAAAAACCAAAGGAATGGGAATGAGGAGATTCTCCCCCACCCCACCCCTGAGAGTGAGTGAGAGAAGTGATGCTGCTCTGTAATAATTTATGAATACTGTATGGTGACCTGGTTATTGGGATGTTTACTGTGTGAATATATTGATTTAGATTAATAAAGGAGTTGTTGGGGGAGGGGGAGAAATGGAACAATGGCTCAAAATAAACCACTCCTCAGAAAACACCAGCAATGCCCCTCTGCCATGTACATTGGCCAAACCGAACTGTCTCTACGCAAAAGAATAAATGGACACAAATCTGACATCAGGAATCATAATATTAAAAAAACAGGAGAACACTTCAACCTCTCGTCACTCAGTAACAGACTTAAAAGTGGCAATTTTGCAACAGAAAAGCTTCAAAAACGGACTCCAAGGAACAACTGCTGAATTGGAATTAATTCGCAAACTAGATACACCTCTACCCCGATATAACACGACCCGATATAACACGAATTCGGTTATAACACGGTAAAGAAGCGCTCTGGGGGGCGGGGTCACACGCTCCAGCGTATCAAAGCAAGTTCAGTATAACCCGGTTTCATCTATAACACAGTAAGATTTTTGGCTCCCGAGGACAGCGTTATATCGGGGTAGAGGTGTACCATTAACTTGGGCTTGAAGAGAGACTGGGAGTGGCTGGGTCATTACACAAATTGAATCTATTTCCCCATGTTAAGTATCCTCACACCACCTCGTCAACTGTCTGGAATGGGCCATCTTGATTATCACTACAAAAGTTTTTCTCTCCTACTGGTAATAGCTCATCTTAATTAATTAGCCTCTTAGAGTTGGTTGGGCAACTTCCACCTTTTCATGTTCTCTGTACGTATATACATCTTCTTACTATATGTTCCATTCTATGCATCTGATGAAATGGGCTGTAGCCCACGAAAGCTTATGCTCAAATAAATTTGTTAGTCTCTAAGGTGCCACAAGTCCTCCTGTTCTTAATGTCTGAACTATTAGCTTTGAAGATTCTACTGCCTAGTTCCAGCCAATTTACAGAACCGGTTTGGTTGACTGGGGCCAACGCCTAGGAAGTCACAAGAACAAAGGAGCTCTAGCAAGATTAAAAGGGAGAGAGCAGAGAGTTGTTCAGTCGGATCAGACTGACAGACAGGTCCTTGCGGGGGCAGGGCATCTTGGCTGTCATCAGTAGGGGATAGACGTGTGTAGTTTGTGTTCTAAAATTCTCTCTCTCTAAATGCTTTGTTCCTACTGTTAAAACAGTATTTTGGCTTTAAGACGACTGTTTTGTCACTGAATACTACTGGTCACAGACTGGCACAAGAAAGAACTACAGGTACCACACCCAGTCAGACCTACTAGGAAAGCAAAGTTAGTACACAGGGTGTGGTAGCCGAGGGCTTGGTCTAAAAGTAGGAGAAATGCAGATTTCCACCACAGGACATTTAGACTTGAGGCCTGCCAACTGACTGGGGGGGTGCACACAGACCAGAAAGGTGGAAAAGATGCAGCTAGCACTGTAATGGTAACAGTAAAGCAAACAGAATGCTGGGAATCATTAAGAAAGGACAGAAAATACGTTGCCTCTGTATAAATCCATGGTACGCCCACATCTTGAATACTGCGTGTAGATGTGGTCACCCCATCTCAAAAAAGATACATTGGAACTAGAAAAGGGGTTCAGAAAAGGGCAACAAAAATGATTAGGGGTATGAAACAGCTTCCGTATGAGGAGAGATTAATAAGACTGGGACTTTTCATCTTAGAAAAGAGATGGCTAAGTGGAGATATGATTGAGGTGTATAAAATCATGACTGGTATAGAGAAAGTAGATAAGGAAGTGTTGTTTACTGCTTCTCATAACACAAGAACTAGGTGTCACCAAACAAAATTAATAGGCAGCAGGTTTAAAACAAATAAAAGGAAATATTTATTCACAAACACAGTCAACCCGTGGAACTCCTTGCCAGAGGACATTGTGACAGCCAAGACCAAAACAGGTTAAAAAAGGAACAGTTAAATTCATGGAGGACAGGTCCATCAATGGCTATTAGCCAGGCTGGGCAGGGATGGTGTCCCTAGCCTCTGTTTACCAGAAGCTGGGAATGGGCGACAGGGGTGGATCACTTGGCGAGTCCCTGTTCTGTTCATTCCCTCTGAAGCACCTAGCACTGGCCACTGTCAGACAGGATACTGGGCTAGATTGACCTTTGGTCTGACCAGTAGGGCCATTCTCATATTCTATGTAGGATACACATATGTGGCTTTGTGTAGTGTATGTTTTAAAAGGTAATTAGGTGCATAACTCACATTAAAATAAATGAGAGGCAGGTAGCTAAATACCTTTAAAGATGTGGCCCGCAGTCCCATTTCCTCTTCTGCAAAAGGAGGACAATTTCCTAATGGCACAGGTGTAATCAGAGTTTATGAGTGTTTGTAAAGCACTTTAAGATCCTTTGATGGAGGTATTGTACAAACACAAATCTCTTCTCCCATCAGTGCTAGCACCTACAGCAGCTGCCCCTTGAGAGCTGTACTCTCTGCTTGGAATCTGCTTCCTGCCCTCACTCTGACAGTCCAGCCTTGCCATAAAATGTCTTCAACTATAATCCTTGAGTGAACAGCTGTGGAAAAGCAAACATCCTTCCCTTATTGCTCAGCCTGCAAGGAGATGTGCCAGGGACTGATAAGTTCTCTGCCTGACTTTGGTTGGAAAAGATATGTTGATAGTTTATGGCTAGGTGGGGACAGGGAGAACTGGAGAAAATAGGCCAAATCCTGTTCACTGAGGAGAGCAGTTGCCCTCCTCTCATGGGACCAGGTGAAAAGAGATGAATAAGACCATGCACCCACTGCAACAGAGAGGCTCTTTCTACTGCAGTGTCCAAAATACAAGGAAGTACATGATTATTTCTTCAAATTACCACCAATTCAAAGAGACATCGAAGAGCAGTGGGAAAAGCTCTGCTTGAACCTGGGAGAAAGGAGATGGCACTGCATTATGTACCAACCAACCACCAGATCAAATACAAGCAGTAGTGCCAAACAGACAGATGGGATCAAACCCCAAATCCTGTGTGTTAACTCCATCCTCGGCAGGTCAAAACCACATCTGACATCACAGGGGGCTGACGTTCTTACTCTTTCACCTTATGTGTAGCTGGTCAAGCCACAGTTTAATTAAATTGAAAAATGAGTGGGTGCTCTGGGTCTCTCCTCCACCCACCTTTTCTATACCACCAAAGAATCCAGCAACTGCAGACTCAAGTGCTTTCAACAATATTATGCCCATGACCCTTGCTCACAATTCATGTGGATGGCACCGGGAGCTGCATGACTGGATCGTGATAGGATGTGGCCTCATGTTTGGAAGTCAGGCAGCAAAAATGAATAAAAACCAAACAGTTTTTGTGGTCAGCAAATGAAAGTCTCCAGTTCAGCCACCTGGCTGCTCTCTGAAAGGAGAAAATATTTCCCTATGAGGTCACAGAGTTCCGCTGTCTTTCCCTGAAACACATGTCTACTCCATATTCATCCTTCTCCAAAGGTCGTGCAGCCTTTGGAGCACTTCAAGACTAATCACAGTCAGAATTTCCCCTTTCCTTGCACTGCTTAAGTCACACCTGACTGTCAACAGTTTCCAAGAAGCTATTTTCCAGGATTATCATGCTAAAAATTTAAGCCAGTGTTTCAGCTGCTGGTTTTCCATATTCCAAGTTTCTCTGGCTTGAAGAATTTCCAGAATTGCTGCTGCTGCTGCCAAAGCTCAAATATGGGACAGAAGCCGAAAATAAGGTTGAGGAAGAATTATTGGAAGGAAGCTTAAAGTCAAGTTCAATTAATCTTTAGCGTACATTTCTAGCAGAGTGATGTATTTGAGATAAATTCCCAATAGGAGCAGTTCAATGAGATGGACAGCAGTGATGAATCAATGGCTAGGATGGGAAACAACTGACACTCCCCCATGCAATGACAGTGCCACAGCCCTAGAAGCCCACTGGCATGGAATGTTTTCATTCAAGACCTAGCTGTTTAAGAATTAAAATGAGGGACTTTTTTAGGCAGTGGAGTGTACAGTAGGTTAACTTTGGTTACTCTGGCTCATTCCAGTGGGGAGAACAGGAAGAGGAAGTTTAAAAAACCTCCCCCCTTTTCTAAACTATTCCAAGAGGGAATGAAGAAACGCCCATGTACAACTGAAGGCAGTAGGCAAGGGTATGAGAGGTTTCAGAGTAGCAGCCATGTTAGTCCGTATCCGCAAAAAGAACAGTAGTACTTGTGGCACCTTAGAGACTAACAAAGGGTATGAGAGGGATCTGACCTTTCTGAAGAACTAGCCTAGGGCTCAGTCCCCTCCGAGTCAGGTTTTGGCCTACAGCTTTTTAACACCTTGCCAGCGTCGCCTTCAGCAGTGGCTCTCTACCAGGGGTACACAGAGGTCTTCCAGGGGGTACATCAACTCATCTAGATATTTGCTTAGTTTTATAACAAGCTACATAAAAAGCACTAGTAAAGTCAGTACAAACATATGACGACTTGTTTATTCTGCTCTACATACTATACACTACAAAAATGTAAGTACAATTGATTTTATAATTGTATGGGAAAATGAGAAAGTAAGCAATTTTTCAGTAACAGTGTGCTGTGACACTTTTGTATTTTTAGGTCTGATTTTCTAAGCAAATAATTTTCAAGTGAGGTGAAACGTGGGGGTATGCAAGAAATCAGACTCCTGAAAGGGGTACAGTAGTCAGGAAAAGTAGACAAGCATTGATAATTTTTACATATGTTATTTTTAATGCAGCACTAGCATCCTTCAATGCTCCTGCACCTTTTCTCTTCCCAAAACAAGGCCCAAGGTTTCCCAAGGGAGTTGTACTGTACTAGAATGATTTTTCCTGCTTTGGCACCTACTGTGCTTTGTGTAGAAAATATGTTCTGCTCTGGACCTCAGACAATACCATGTACTGACCTCTTTTCTGCTCATTCTTTGCATAACGAAATTGTCAGCTCATACCATTCCACTAAGTTCCTTTTGGCTCCAGTCTCTCCACTTGACAGGGGCCAGCTCCTCCAATTTTAAGCTGCATGCAAGTTCCCCTATTGCCTCCTTCAGTCAGTTTTGCATAAAAAGGTCCTGGGAGCATACTGTGTGTGTCAACTGATGTTTGCTAGTGGCTGTTATAGTGAAGTACCAGACAAGAGATACCAGTTCATCAGCTGAAGCATAACACATACAGAAGCTTCTAGTGGCCAGAATGACATGCATTACACAGAAGTCACCAACTTAGGCCTCCCTCCCCAAATTACTCTGCTAGTTGGATAATGCCCTTGATGGGTTCGTACCCTTTACACTCACTCATTTAGATTTCTAAGTATAAATACTGGACCAAAAATTCACTTAATTTGTTTCCCAACGGAAAGCTTTATTGACAAATTTCCTCAATATTCACCTGTAGAGAGAAACAGTTCAATATCTACGCTCCAGCAGTCCCGCATTTAACTAGCACTGTTTCCCCCACACTGAGGGTAATTTCAGCCACAAACAATAAAACCTGGTAAATGACACTCTACATTCCACCTATTTCCTATCACATCTGCCTTCTAATTTTTCATAGTATGCATCCCCCCCACCACCACCTGCAAAATGGGGGGAAAAGGGTGGTTATTGAGGTTTATGATCAGCAAATTCAAATGTCAAAACTTGCTTCTCTAGAGAAGGGCAAAAAAAATTTTTATCCTAGAGGAACTCAAACCAGAGAAACTACTTTGATATGTATGTAAGCAAACCTAAAGACCTGAGTAAGTCCCACTTAGCCTCTAAGGCACAGAATTGCTCACTCTAGGTTTTTATGTGGAGGCACCTTTGCCTAGAATAAGATCAGGCCACCATAGGGTAACCTTTCATTCTACGGCTCCTGAGTGATAGTGCTGGACAGCAGAATAGCAAAACATCCAGACACTTGAGGAATCAGTTAGTCTCCAGGATTCTCTGCAAGTACTGTAAACAAAGATTATGGGTGGAGATATTAGTCAGGAGAATGTACCATAATACTTAGGACCCTCCAAACTGAACTACCTTCACAATGGCAGGGTAGAGACAGGATTCTCCAGTACAGTGCCCACATTGCTAGAGACAGAGCTTTGTCCTTTTCTAATCTGCCTTCAGAGCTTCTTCCTTAAAGGATGACGAAGGCATACACCCAAGAACAGAGAAGCAAGTTTTATACTCAGGCAACAGAGTGCACATTGAAATGAACACAATAACTGGCACACAGGCATGCTGCTACTATTGTATGATGCAAAACTCCAGCGCTCCAACCCCAACTTTGTAGCCCTCACATTTCTCTCTATATAAAAAGATTATAAACAAATAAAGCATAAGGTGATGTAAGGCTTGCGATTCAGCTTCAGAGTCCAAGGTATTATTTCCTTATATGATGCTAAAGCTCTCTCACTTAGCTTTTATTTTTGAAGTTCATTACATTTAAAAATAAAGATTTTAGTTCTGTTAAAGCTAGAGCGTTAGTGTAACAACTAGGCAGCTGCTATACAGTTTCCTTTTTGGGAGCCCAGAGAAAATGACTGTTTACCCCATTCCCATATTAACGAGAGAGAAAATGTTCAATGCCCCTCTGGCCCTGCACCTCTGTGGTAGTGGGAGAGAGCAGTGATGGGAGACTGGGAACTACTTCTCTTCATAAATAATTTAGAACAGAGGGCTGTCGCCAGAACTTGAAGATTGTGTTTCCCATGCAGTTGGCTTCTTGCATATTTGCTCTTCCCGCCCTGCCTAAAGAAACAATCTTGCCTACTCAAACAGCTTATCACTGAGTGAGAAATGCACATGAAATTCTATTTCTGGACTAGGATGAGTAAACTCCATTTTACCTGCTCTCCCAAAAGGACAGCACAGTGATACATTTCATCTACAAACTTTAGTGTAAAATATTTGTGTACAAAACATTGTTTTTATTTTACTTGACTCCAGCAGCAATGTCTGTGTATGGATGTATGGATACTTCTCTTCAGAATGAGAACTGCCCCCTTCCTTTATTTGCACGCTGTGGCTGTTGTGAAGAACTAGTGGGGCTCCTGCAGTTGTGCACAGCCGTGCAAAAAGCCACACCGAGGGATTAGAAAGGAGCGTTGTCCTGGGGGGGCTTGTCGCCAGATCCTGTGGGGGAGTGAGGGTCAGTGCTGTTCTCCCTGCTGCCCACCACTCTGGACTGCAAAAGGAAGAAAAATTGTTGAAGATGACAAGAGAATGACACTGGTCTTGTGTCCTCAGTGCCAACAGTTACCACTTCTCCAAGGGGGGTACTGACGTACAGTAAAGTTATTTCCCCCCAATAATCTATTACCAATTATTAGCCTTAGAGAATGCACACTCTTAAGAACAGGGGCTCCGAAGTGCAATTTACCCCTGAAGTTTTCTGTAAGCACTAGTGCCCCTTTGACAGTTTTAAGCTAGTTTCACACAGACTCTCTTGCATGGGGATTTGCTTAGCATAGATATAAGTGGGAGTTTAGCAACAGGAGAACAGACAGTTACCTTTATGGTTCCAACTCGGTCTTCAAATGACTTGAAGGTCGTAGAGTTCCTTAAAGGAGAAAAGGCAACATCAAGTCAAAAGGGGTAAGCTACTGGAACAACTGGTTTTTAGTTTGAATTGAACAGGCTGAGAATATCAAGCCTGTGAAAGTTCCTTAGACATTGAAATGCAAGAGCACCACCACCTACAACACACCAAAGGCAGTTATCACTCAGGTCATCTCGCCATCTCCTTGCAAGCTAGGATTCACTATCTCTAACTAACCAACTGCATTAGACGTGCCATACTTGGCATACAGCAAGGTCTGGATACTTATACCACAGTATATTTTTCCCATTGTTTGAATACAGGCCACTCAAGCTAACAACCTAAAAGGCAGGCTGAGTTCCGTTGAGTCAACGGATTACAGATTAGGTAGGAGGGGAAAGCCTCACAGACAAAGGACTGGTTTCTTGTTTATGTAAGAAAGCCATGTTTTTAGTCCAAAGGGAAAGCTGAACATTTTAAACAGGCTTGAAAAAAGTCATTCAGCTTTCTCCAATACCTACTATTAGACTGAAAAGGAAGAGCTTCTCCAGAGTGCAAGAGATGAATGGAACATTCAGAGTTATAACCCCAGGAGAATACCTGGGACTCTATTCTCTGACCACATGACAGAAGTAGTCACTTATGTTAGTGGGAGAGATTTGCGTCCTGTGGTATGAGAACTGAACCTTAGAGGTGAGCAATTAATTTTAATCCACTGTTTGATAAATTTAGCCTTTCTGCTTACAGAACGATCACAAATGTTTCAGGAGTAGTAGTCTGTATTGAAGAGTTATGATTTAGCACATATATCACATGGAATTGTTCCCTTGATGGACTGCAGTGCGCAAGCTCTTCTAGCAAGAACGTTCACATGAGAACAGAATTCAGTTTCTGTTCCTAGACATACTTGCACACAAGACTCATTTTGAACATTTGCACCCATACAACAAACTTACCTGCTTTAGTTTGCCAGAAACACAAGAGGTGTGAGTACAACCAAAGCAAAATTCATCTAAGAATGTGAACAAGTGAAAAGGGTCTACACTCTTTGCCCAGCTCCACTCCCATCATACAGTTCATTCATCCCCATGTGTGGGAATGGAGATTACAGTTTATACCAGATTCTGCTAAATTCTGAAGTTTAGCTAAAGTTTTTACTAGAAAATGAGCAGCTTTAAGGATAGTTTTGACTTGTAAACTACAAGATTAAGCTTCTGAACTTCGTAGAGATTACTTAAGTGTGGAAAGGATTTGTACTGCTAACTCCTATGAAGATGAAGACACAAAGGCACATTTCTGTTCAGGGAAATTATACTATCCCAAACAAAAGTAAACTCGTGCAAAGGACAACTAAGAGAACATTTTTCTCACATGTTATAACCAGAGTTTCCAATTAAACATTTTATTGTAAAGAAAAGCCAGACTTCTTAATCAGTTTATAATTTCTTCAGTAGCTAGTGATCATAAGGGTAGTTAAATTCTGGAAGAGGTTACATGGGGAGGTTGTGTAATCTCTTGCACTGGGGGTTTTTAACAGGTGAGCAAACACCTGTCAGCGATGGTGTACATATACCTGGTCCTGTCTTAGCACAGAGGGATGGATTAGGTGACCTTTTGAGGTTCTTTTGAGCTCTACACTGTTATGATTTTACCACATAAGGAAGACATTGTTCTACTGCAAAAGTCAGGGTATTTTGGCATGCTGGACCATTTGCTTGTAAACCAGGAATATAGCAGGACGTCAGAGATGTCATCTGCAGTACTAGTTACAACTGTATTGAAATTCTAACAAAAGGATCATAATTATCTTTAGGGAGCTTTGAAAATAATAAAATTGCAATATGAGTTTTGGCAGGGTTACAACACTTCACTTGAGTCCTCATAAGAGAGAGTCTAACATAGCCACTAATAAACCTATGTAACAGGCCTCAAAGCCCTGAACTAGTGGGGCTGCAGGAGACATTACCCCACAATGCACATTAGAGGTCAACTGAAGAAAACAGTCCCAATACACAAAATAAAAGTTGAATTTAAAGTCCCAGAAGTGGTTGGGAATCAACTACGCCTCCCACCCTCCCACTTTGAGAGACATTTGCTACGTTACCTCATCGCTGGCATACTTATCGAATGGCGAATGGAATAGCTGCTACTCAGAAGCATTAAAAGTGGAAAAGGAAGAGTTAGACAATTCAAACATTGACAGCATGCATGGTTAGGTCTTGCACAATTTCCAAACACTTACTGTTCCCAACAACATTTAAGGCTGCTGCAAATAGCAGAGGCAATAGAAGTAAGCCACAAAATCCCCTCTCCCCTGCCCTTTGACACACTGCAGCCCAAACTAGTTTTGTAGTTATAGGATAGTTAGCCTGAGTATCTCTAACTGAAGAATGCAAGATATGGACAGAGTGAATGGTGTTTAGGAGGCTTTGTGCTTCAACTGCTGACAGATTTGCTTATGTCAATACAAAGAGCCAAACCTCCCACAGAAAAGTTTAATTTAGGAAAAGCTTTTTCAACACCACGCTATGCCCAGGAGCATCAAGAAAAGGTATCTGGCCCAAGATCCAGGACTAGATTATTTTTATTTCAGAGAAAAGAGACGTTGCATAGGCACCACACCAAAAAAAAAATTAAAAAAAAGAGCTGAGAAGGTCCATGACTGGCTTTCTTGTACCAAGTTACTCTGTTAATCAGGGTTTAATTTTAACAGGCAGGATATTCCCAGAATTTAGGAGTAACAGGGAGAGGTACAAGATGCATGCAGTGAGCCTGAGTATGGAACCGCACTGAGCAGTCAGCTTTCAAATAAAAAAGCTGCTATAAATTGCCTACAGCCCCATCCACACAACAAATATGACCAAGTCAAGGGACTCAATTACAGCACTGCAATTATTTATGTTCAACCCTCATGACCAATTGCAATCTCATTATAAGTCCAGTCCAGGGGCATCTGTTGCAACCAAGCTCCCTAACTAATCTGTTTTAGCAGTGCAGATGGGCCCTACATGGTCTGCAGTGCCCCCAAGAAAGATTAGCAAAAAAATAAGTAAGCCTCCTCTTTTAGTACCCCTGAAAAGCGTCTTACCTAAAGGAATGAGAGAAGGGATGAGCCCTGGAAGAACCCATCGGCAGCAGCAGGAAAGAAAAGTGAAATGTTAGTTAGGCCCCAATGTCCAACTGACTGCCCTGCTTAGCTGCCCGTAAGTCTTGCACACAAATGCCTTAGATCGCAAGCCCACCTCTCTACAACAAAATCTGCTTCAAGACGAATTAAGAAAACTGCCCAAGACATTTCTTATCCTATGATCTTCTATTATGTGAACTGAATATGAAGTTTTGCAAAGATCAATAATGGTAGCGTCTGCAATAAGAAGTTACAGCCAGGGCACTGTGTATTCCAGCACTATTGAATCTAAGCCCTGCCACAGAGCTGTGTTCACACGCTCAAGCCTTCTCTTCATAACCCACATGTTGTTCACACCTGGATTTTACAAAGAGTTAGCAAACACTGGAAAACCCACCTCTTCCCCCTACAGCGGCCACACGCTAAGCTTTCATTTAAAAGTGCTATTGTGAACACTTCTTACAGGAAACAAATGAAAGTCTTGCATCTGAAGAAGTGGGTATTCACCCACGAAAGCTCATGCTGCAAAACGTCTGTTAGTCTATAAGGTGCCACAGGATTCTTTGCTGCTTCTACAGAACCAGACTAACACGGCTACCCCTCTGATAAATGAAAGCCAAGGCACTGTTTTCTTCCTGAGTCTGCAGACATGGCTAGTGAGGGTATGATAACAAAAACTGTTCATCCTTACTATAATTTATGTCACAATCCCAAACTGCCTTCCACCCATTCTTGGGTGCCAAGTCATAACTGCTCCACCCACCAAGACTAAACTATCCCATCCAGGCCTGTGACAGCTTCTACAATGGTTACATGTTGCCAATACAAAAGAGTCTAAGGCAGGATGAGGACATGGAGATGGCATGAAATGAATTTACAAAGAAACACTGCAGCTACTCTGATTTCTCTATTTTATATTATTTAAATGTAGCTGCCAGAGCTTCATCTTTGCAGCGATGCGGTGCAGTAGAAACTAAGTAGTCTCGCTACACGGTTAAGATAAAACTTTCCATGGAGAACAAGGGGCTCTGATTACACCAAAGCCCAAGAAGTTAGCCGTGCTTTGTGGTTTCGCCTCCAACATATATTAAGGCAGTGGTTCTCAAACGTTTGTATTGGTAACCCCTTTCACATAGCAAGCCTCTGAGTGCGACCCCCCTAACATATTTAACACTTATAAATGCTGGATGCAAAATGGGGTTTGGGGTAGAGGCTGACAGCTCACAACCTCCATGTAATAACCTCCTGACCCCCTGAGGGGTCCCGATCCCAAGTTTGAGAGCCCCTGTATTAAGGCCATCTCTTCAACAGCTAGAGCCAGAGCCAAAACATTGTCTATTGGTATGTCTGAAAGTGAGAGTTTCTACAACTCGTTCCTGTAAAAAGATTAACAACTTGGACAATATACACAAACATGTACCACTCCCAACACTGTATGTATTACCACAAGCACAGTTCAGCCTGTTTAGCACCTGAAACTGAACTTTATCTATTGGTGCTTTTTGTAGCCCTTTTCCTCCTTTGATAAAATGTCTCCAGATTACATAAATTCAGGAGCTGTCCTGCAGCCAGCCATCATCAGCTCAAAATAATATTTAACAATCAATATGCTTGTAGTAGTAGCTACAGTAGCAGACTCCTTCAAACACTGACATGAAATGTATATTAGAAAATATACATTCTGAAAGTTGTCCTCTCTAATGAGGAAGAGGGCATTCCATTCAGATTAGCTTACTGAAATCATACACTACAGTAAAATGCTGTAAGGTGAGAACGCCTGAGACCCACATCAACAGAGAATGCTGAGATAACAGAGAAAGCTAAACTGGCTAAGATTTTTGTAGCTTTAATAGCAATGCTGCACAGGACTTGCAGAACACCCATTCCCATTAATTAAGCTAACCAACCACATGGACTAGTCCAGTGGTTCTCAAACTTTTGACCTGGTGACCCCTTTCACATAGCAAGCCTCTGGGTGCGACCCCCATTACAAATTAAAAACACTTTTTTATATATTTAACACCATTAAAAATGCTGGAAGCAAAGCGGGGTTTGGGATGGAGGCTGGCAGCTCACAACCCCCCATGTAATAACCTCACAACCCCCTGAGGGGTCCCGACCCCCAGTTTGAGAACCCCTGGACTAGTCTCAGAGATTAGGTGGCTGGGGAAGATGTAGCAGAGTAACTAGCAGCATCAGTCCTCTTATACATAGAGGATTCCAAGTACCACAGGTTAACTATTGAACATGATGAATTCTACAGCTATTAGATTTCAAACAATCCAGCAATGCATGGCAACTAACGGATGTTCTGAAGATGTCTCAGGACACAAGTTATTTTGATTCTGTAGTGGCAACGTGTTTTACAAGGAAATTGTGATCAACCATTCTGCACATTTATGTTGTCATTACCCCCTTTCTAGCATTTTCCAGCAGCTAACGAAGGCTGACAAACAGTCTGCAGTGTCCCCTTCTGTTATCTCAACCCTTCCGGCAGATGGGAAAATAAATGTCTGGATCCTTTTCTTATAAAAATGCAGGCTGAGATAAAGACACAGGAGCATTCTAACAAGCAATTACAGTTAAAGGCTAGCACTGAGATTCATTGAAAACAAGGAACATCTCACCCATTCAGAGGAAAGCTCACTACAAGAAACCAAACTCACTCACTGTAATCTCTGATCACATCATGACTACCAACAGTTTACAGTTCCATTTGGAGGGAATGTTGCTATTGAAGACTTTGCTCCAAAAATATCAATTCAATCTGTACTGAAAGTCTCAGGACTTATTTTTTCCCTGAAGACAGCAGAGAAGTACAGACAGAGAGCAATATAGGTTTACACACACAATAGAGGAAGACTAGAAGGAGTGTTATTAAATCTTCAAGGGAAAGAAGCAAAGGTTACTTTCATTTGTTTTCCACTATAGGTCCATAAATCCACAGCAAATCCTGCTGAGTTATTTGGTAATGCTGTGACTGATGTTATATATTTCCGACAGAGAAGCTGCCCACAGACCCACCACTTTGTCTTCCAAGAAGAAAGTGTTGATTGCATTAATGTAGGGTGTTTTCACAATATTAATGCTGCATGTTTAGACAGGAAATTCAGGAGTTTCTTCAATGTAAATTACAATTAATGTGTACCTTTTCCTATTCACTTTTTCTTGCTGAATTCATACTACACAGCCTATGTATTTTGATGTGGACACACTGGCATTGCTCTAGGAAATTTAAGATTACAGAGTTAAATTGAGAACTAACAAGTTCACGTTCCTGAACAAACAATATTTGTGCATGGTTTAGTCATGGCAGGTTAGTGGTAGCACAAATGCTCCCAATCAGACTGTGAAGTGATTGGGCTGACAGGCGACAGAATTCACACACTTTTGCCACAGCTGCATGTTTGGTAGGTGGACCCCTACATTTACTATGCACTTATGACACTGGCAAAAGGAACCACATTTTTCCCATTTCAGTCTGCTGCTGCCTTAAAATAAATGGGAGAAAAAAGATTTATGCAAATTGCTGGGTCATTAGCAGGAAAGAGGAGTCAAATGCACACTAGAAAGGTTAGAAACTGGACTAATTCTCTGCCCAATTCACATAACCTGGGTGCTACTGAAGATATGCACCAGTATCTGCTACTCCAGGAACGGCACGTACAACTCAGTGAGAGTAAATTTGGACTATCCAGTACTATGTGATCAGAGATTACATCAAATGCTTACCACCTGGGTACTCCCAGCCACAGAGGAAAAGGAGAATCTCTGGGAAGAATGAAAGCTGTGATGAAGAAACTGCCCAATCTGAATTTTGTCAAATGTTACCTTTAAAGGTAACTTTTTTGGTTTAAAAAAAGACTATTTTAATAAATTAAGCAGCTATGTATGCAGAGTCCAGGGAAGAGTTGATATCCTGCAAAAAAACTCTAGAGAAAAAAGTTAAATACTGTATTTTACAGGATATCTTTTCTGTACACTGTCATTAATTCTCTGGAAGACTTCTAACAGATCTTCTTTCCCCATTACGTTGGCCCATGCAAGACAGTTCTGGCACAGAATGGAGTCAGTGGTTTCTGCTGTTCTGACACCTTAGTGCAAACACCATGATCACAATGCTTTTGCACTGAACCTGTATGCAAAGTACAGCTTTACAAAAAACGCACCATTTAACTCCCTTAGGACTAATACACATGTAACGGAGTTTAAGAAGAATGGCTGAAGTCATCCTGAGACTCTTTTCCCCCTTCCTCCCCTCGGGGGATTACACTCTACCATTACTAGATATTAGTTTTGCATGAAGGTTCTGGACTAAATATGATCACATAAGACCAAGGCTACTAAGACTCAAGCACAGGCAATAACAATATTTAGAGATGAGCTAAAACTGCAATTGTTCCTCTGAAGACCTTTGAACCATTTCCATTTGAACCACTGACTCAAATCTGCCCTTATGGTTTGGTTTCCCTGTTAGACACCATACTGATGGGTGCAATATGAGCACTTAGATCAGAGCAAGCACCACACCCAAAGCCAAATGGATAATTTTTCAAATGAAGTGTGGCTAAAATCTAGAGGGGTTTTTTAAAACCAATCTGAACCCTAGTTCTAGGCTGACCTTGAACTTGAAGGGAAGGCTAAACCTATACAGATTTGAACACTACCTCTGATGCATCTGAGTTAGAGATATTGTCAACTTAAGTTGCCTAGGAATTCTTTTAGTTCAGTGAAGACTGTTTTAACTTGGAACTTCCCTTTGCAAAGCTACGAACCCAAAAAGCATTGGGCTACTACAAGAGAACTAGAAATTGACTAGTTTAGCAATCCACGCCAAATGAAATGCTAGAAAAGATTTAGCAGAAAGTGATTCACCATATTTTCAGAGCTCAGTAGAAGAAATTCATAAAGAAATTAAATTACTTTGTCAGTATCCCTTTGAGATAGGTATTTTATTGACTGATACTTCCTGCCCTCAAAATTAGGTCAAACCAATACTAGATGCTGCTTACTGAAATCCTGAGTTGATCGCACATGAATGCCTGGGAATGCCTAATTTTCTAATTTGCATTATTTCATTGGTTATAGCAACCTCAAGTCACTAGAGATATTTATGAGGTTAAATATCCACCATATCCAAGTGTAAGACAGCTGCAATATAGTTGGTTTTGTGCTCCAATGGCTAATATAACACTGGCTTATCCATCGTTTCCATAGCCACCTTCTGTTGTCCCAGGGAGCTACCTCCTCCGCTACACAGTAAGACATTAGCAGCCTTCCTGGTACAGTAGCTAATACAAGTGTCTAAAACCTATGCAATAATCTAATATTAGCTTTCACATCTAAAAGATATAAGAATTTGGGGTAAGTGACATTGATTCTAGATCTTTAAATACTTCCTCCTGTTCCCTTTCACCAGATTAGTGGGTTTATAAACCTCTGTAGCCCCTGAACATGGAAAGGAAAAGTTCTAGTCCATATTAGTAACAAACATCTGGACTGAGTCACTTCTCGTATTAAACCCCCCTCCCCACAATACCCATTCCCCACTGTGCTAGGTAGTTGTGCCCATCAGCAAGGAATATTAACTTTCCATTTATATGAGAACTGATGCACATTATTTTCATTGCATAATATTACATGTCCAGTTTTCTCCACCTTGAGGTTCTCTACATCTCTGATGGAGCCAAAGAACTGGACTCCATTTTCTCACTTTTTATGCTGGCGTTAACATAGAGTTCCATCTTCCCGCAGAAGAACAGAAAGGGGTTCCCCTCAAATCTTTTCAACACCATTATTCAAACAGGATGAATGAGCTGCAATGGAACGATATGGTACTGCTTCCCAGTATGGGGGAAGACTACAATATTTTATCAGTTTGTGGGACAAGAGAATCATATTTATATGTTCTGGGAACTGTTGAAAATTAAAGCGATAAAAGTTACCACCAAAGACAGACCCTCTGGGGAAAGTGATGAAGAAAGGATTCCTGAGAATGGAGCTCTCACCAGAAATAGCTTAGAAAAATATGTATTAAAACCTGAGTGACATATACTGGGTCACATAATACAGCTGTATCAGATTCATTTTGCCATTAACTGCAGTGCACAGAACTGAAAATGGAAAAAAAAACTAGTCATCAATTCCAGATGCTTAAACCTCAACATTGTATGAATCATGGACTCCAGTGCTACAGTGAAAGTGGAACAGAGCTCTTACCTCATGTCACCAAGTTTCTTGCTGATAACAGAGCCCACGTTGGAAAGGGCAGCTGAAGTCTTCTGTCCTGCCTGGGACAGGGTTTCCTGAGTCTTCTTATAACTAAACAGGAAGAAGTTAAACAACTGAAGGTTAGTAGGAAGAAATATTACAAGCAGTCAAGTGAGAAGCACCTGCCAGCATTTTGGAAAAGATGCCAAGGCAAAGAGAGAGGGGCACTAGGTTAGCAGGTTGCAGTGACATGGCTGAAAGCTACTCTTCTGGTCTCATGTGTACTTATGGCTTTGAATCTTACCAAGAAAAGGCAAGTGGATTTAATTTATTTCTTCACATTTAGTCCATGTTGATATTTTAGTTTCCTCTAACCATTAAATCTGATTATCAGATATTTCAGTGAACATTTCGAAATTTCCAGTTTGGGGTTTTTTTAAGTGCTTATAGCTCCCCACTCTTCCTTTTCAGAAAAAAAATGCCCCCTTCAGTAGTCAGTAATTGTTCTCATAAACAAACTTTCAGCCCTGAGGGAAGAGAAAGGATTTTTGTCGCAGAGTTCAGCATGGAAGAAGAAACTGGTAATACTGACATGTTACGAAATAGATAAGAATTGCAAGAATGAGCATCACCTTTGCAATTGCAGCTTAGAACCAATAGCTAGAAAAGTTTCCCATCAGTTACCTTTAACCACAGGTAAATGAGAAGTCTTGGACAGCTTTACATGGGTTTGATTTTACACATATTTGAAAAGTTCATAAGAGGGTTGGAGAGAAGAGGCACTTCAGAGCCTTTCTATTTCAAGCCATGCTCTGGGACCACAGGTGAACAAATATGTACTAAGCCACTTGCACAACTGCATCCTAGCCAAGCTACTCTTGGGTTGGAAATTAGCATCTAGATGTACAGAAACTTCAACTTGTGAGAAAAAAAATCAGCTACATACACCAACAAGGGAACACCAGATTTGGGGTAAATTAAATCTGGGTTTTCTGGCACCTGAGTATTTAAGTTTAAAGTTATCCTTCTTACATAAACTGTGCTAGAGTATTTTGGAACAGGACATGTAAGAGCCACCCACTACTCTCTCATCCCTCAAATACCAAAGCAAGAAGCAACAAGTTCAAGTAGACAATTTAGGCTGATAGTTATATTTCTCTCTCTCTCACAATCTCCAGATGGGAGTGTGGGAGATAACACAATGGCACTTTGAGCCAGATTCCAAGAAGTCCTGTTAAATTATGCTTTTTTAAGCCCAACAACCCACATTCTATAACGTGAACAGGCCTCTTAACTCAACTACACTAGTTACTGCACATGCCTAGTACTTCACAAAGCTCAGTAATGAACCAGATTTACTTCTTCACCATCCAGTCCCAACAAAAATGATGATTCATATTGTGTAATCTAGTCGTTTGCCAAATTCATGATGTCAAATTCAGATAACAGACTTAAAATCCACAGGATATTGGATGTCTAATATCCGGGTCTTCCAGCGTCACTCCTGATCCTTCTCCACAGCACAACTTGTTTTGTAAGAAGTGGTAGTAATTATATGATTTAAGGGTGAAAGATAGGTACTGAATGCTGTTAGCTTTAACACAGGCTTTCGGGCACTATTGCAGTTAATGAATTTACACCTGACCTGCAGAGTCAAAACTTCCTTGGAATACAAGGAATTCAGGCCCCATCCCTTCTGGGTACTGGGCATCACTCCAGAGCAGGCTGTCACACTGTTCAGTAGTGCTATCCAATAGAACTGTGACAAGAATTGAATCACACTACACATTAATTTTTGGACTCCAGTAATGCCCATAAATTGAGAGGCCTCAGGCTCCAATGCAAGTTAGGACAGCAGGCTGCACATATTAATAAAGACCAGTACTATGGCAGTACATATGCACTATTACACAAACTTCAATTGGCCCCATGTTTAATTTTTATGAAATTGAGAGCACTGGGAGCATTCCACATGTTTAAGATGTAAACTCCCTTTTTTAAAGTAATGCTGCAATGTTTGGGATTCCAACACTGCAGCATTAGGAATCTGAAAGATCCAACTAACAAGATAGAGGCATTGTTAGTTTCCATTGTCCAAGTTGAGAGAAATGCAAGATTAAACAGAGTGTAATTAGCAATGGGAACATTTTTACTGTTAACCCTTTAGTCATAATAGAGTTTAACAAACAACTTAAGTAGACTGCCTCCAGTAGGGACAACCAAGACTCCATCCTCACTCCAATAAGGGCACGTCTACACTCTGAGCTGGGGGCTTAATACCTGTACTAGCGCTGAACAAGCTCAAGCACTAAAAATAGAGTGTAACCAAGAGGTGCAAGGGACTATCCACCCCGAGTATGGGCCTGTCCAAAAAGCTAGGTACGCATTCGGGGCAGCTGGCCCCTCCTGCTGCAACTACGCTCTAATTTTAGCGCACTAGCTCGATCAGAGCTAGTACGGATATGTCACGAGCTGGGAGTTACAAGCCCTGCTCAAACGGTAGATGTGCCCAGTTACACCCCACCCCACTTCACACAAGCCAGAGAAAGATGGCCTTGAACTGTACTATAAACAGGTCAAAGTCAGGCACTGTCAGATCAGCAGAGAGGGCAGCAATTTCTAGAACAGAGGTAGGGCCCTTCAGTAAGTATGCTGTCATCCCCATCCCAATCAGTTATTTAAATATGGGGACTAGTACCTTGAGAGCCCTAACAGCTAAGGTCTAAGGCAAGCAGAGAGGTAGGTCTCTCAAAAGAGCAAGGACCTAACCTATACTGGGCTTCAAAGTAAAACATTTATTGTACCTGGAAGTAACCAGAAGGCAAGAAGTATTGACCAACTGGTCCATTATGTTCCGTGCAACTGACTCTGCTAGGCAGCTGCAAGTTACAGCTAGTGCAGAATGCAAGTGGTCTTAAAAGAGAGAACACATCAGATTATTGCTATCTGCAAGCCAAAAGCATGAACTGTAGTGAGGTATGGATCCTGAAAAGAGACTTGCAAACTGATGCTATATGCTGCTGAAGAGAGGTGGTTTTTGCATATGTCAAATAAGTATCCAGAAGTATCAAGGACTGAAGAGCACTTTTGAACTGTACACCTCTTGGACAAATCCCTTCAACATGGCGAACGCCTACACCTAGACCCATAAAATCCTCCCCTCTCCTACTAGCCTCACCTCCCTCTTGCTTGCATTCATCCAGCTACCAGTGTCAGACACAGAGAAAGCAGAAATCACAGAACATCTGCATCTGACACTGACAGTTCTCTCATCTCATTTACACCTAGAATAGTTTTTGCATGCCAGTTTTCCTGCTTGGATTGGCACTAGAAAGAATGTTATCTGGCAACTGGAATGCTAGCAAGCTAGACAATGTTGTTGTCATGTTGGTCACCGTATATTAGAGAGATAAGATGACTGAGGTAATATTTTTTTATAAGACTAACTGCTGTTGGCGAGAGACAAGTTTTTGCTTGTCTCTCTCCAGCTGAAGTTAGTCCAATTAAAAATATTACCTCATCTGCCTTGTCTTTCTCTAGCAAGCTAAACACAAATTTAAAATAAAGTGGGAAGGGATGAAAATTTGTGTTTAGCTTGCTAGAGAAAGACAAGCAGGAAGACTGGCATGCAAAAACTATTCTAGGTGTAAAAAAAACTGCTCTTGAACAAGCTACATAGGCAGGCTTCCTACTGCCGTTTTCTGGCAATTTATTATCATTGACTGCAAGGAAACAGATCTAACAGGAAGTTTCTTATTCTATGAGAACACACCCATGGACTGAATTCTGATTAAATGCTACCAGAGAAAGTTATTCACTGACTTAGGTAATAACTAGGGTTTAAAGAATAGTGCTCAATATCACCAAAAAACAGAACAGACAGTGTTTACTCTCATTTTGTAATGCAGGTGGACAGCCTACTTGGAAAGTAGAACCCCACACTCTGGTAAGTTCTGATCTCTCTCTCTCTCACACACACACACACACTCACACACTCCACATTGTATTACATAATGAAAAAAATCTTCCATTTGCTCCCGTGACAGGAAGCCACCTTTATGCTGACACACACGCTAGCAGTTAATATAATTCAGTTTCTTTTCTGGTAACTTGAATTACATACCACAATGTACAGAAGGGAGTTCAGCTACAAGTGACCCATGACCTACATTTGCCGTTATCTAAGCAAAATTGGAAAATTAAGGAGATCCTACCTGCCTCTCATAATTCATCCAACTACAGTCCAGTACAAATGGAGATCGCATTAAAAATATAATAAGCAGTTTGAGGGCTAGGAATAATTTTTATAATCTACTGGTAGCATTTACTCCAGAGAAGACTTCAGTCAGCTAAGCAACAACAACAACAAAAATCCAGCATCAAACATGGAAAAAAATTATATAAGAAATCCCGCAGTCAAGCTACTATGCAAGCAGGCAATTTTGCCCATACTATGACAGGCAGCAAGGCTATTATGCAAGCTAAGCAAAGTTTATCTTTGGAAGACAGTAGCTACTAGGATTCCTGCGGAGTGAAATGTAACAATCTGCTTTAACATGAGTTAAGCTCACAGGTTAGGCCTAGATTTTACTGCAGCACTGCTAACACCCTAAAAACAGCATGGAAAGGAGGAACCTGCACCCAAAGAAGGGATTGCTTAATATCAGAAGAGTGACTAAAGAGCTATTTGATAGCTGTGGGGTTCGTAAGCTTTTAACATTTACTCGGTGCTCTTAAAATGGTATACTAACTGCCTTGGAAACTGAAGCCATATTGATTCCGAGATCAGACACCAAATAGGAAAAAGTGCATGCTGCATCACAACGACCCATTACTGTCCCTCACCATATCTAGGTATTAGATAGCTCAATCTGTCTATTTAATCCATGGCTTGTCAGGTCACACTGACAAACCCAGTGCCAACTCTGAATATGGTGAGAGTGATATGGACCCCGTCCACCAAAAATTGGAATGAATCAGCTCATTTCTCCCAGGTCAGTAGACAGCTGTTGGAGGGTAAAGATGTCACTACTGACCACAGTTGGAGTCACATCAGTGACTTGAATATGAAATGTGTATTTATTGGTTAAACATAAAAGGGTTTTATCGGTAGTACTTTATGGGACTAGTCAAAGCAGAAAATTGTTAGCTGGGGCAGAGAGGGTTAGTGACAATGTGCTTTTTTGAAAGTTGGTTTACACTAAAGGTTAAAACACTCACGCTTCTGATTGAGTTAATTTTTCATTCCAGTCCTCCAGTGTGCTGCTGGCTGAAAGATATCTACAAATACAATGGAAATTAGAAAAGGTGCCAATGCTTTCAAGACAGACGCTCTCCTTCCTGGACCATCCACATCACTAATGCCTCTAGATGTTTAAGGAAACAAGTTCTATTCCCATGTGATAGATAGGGGGAGGGGATGGCTATTAGAGGAAAGAATTATAAAACATTTTGTTCTTTTAGATGTGGGCAAACATCCAAGCCCAGGTTTCCTCTTTATTCAGATAATGGTGGCTGGCCAAAGTAATTGCACAGATTTAAGCTAGGACTACAGCAGATATCAGGCCAGTTCAAACAAAGTTGTACTGTCTGCCACTTTGCATCCTATGGGGAACCACTCCCTCCCCGCTACTCACTATATAGCAGCTACACTGCAGCATGATATAGCATTGAGCATAGGAACCAGGAATTTGAGTTCAATTTCCAGCTCTGATACTGCCTTGCATGGCCCTGTGCAAGCCATGTAACTTTCATCTCCATTTCCTCATCTTTAACAGGAAATTACCTAAGTCCAAAAAACTTACAAGATCTCAATTGCTAGAAGGTCTACTACATGGCATAATCTACATTATTTTAGAACTAAGATCAATGAATGCCTAATACTAACTAATGAAAATATTCTAAAGACAGATGACCAGGTAACAAGAAATGCATTGTAATAACTACTTCTGCTAGTAATTGAAGTTCTACTGAACATCACACCAACTAAAATTTACAGCATCCTAACCTATACTGGCATCCAACAGATTAACAATAGGCCCTTATTTATAAACTGTCAAAGTCACACTAACATGGTAGCAGCTACCAGTAGCTGACACATATATGCCCAAGTTTGTTTGGCCCTCATTCCTCCTAGCACTGAACACATCCAATCATCTTGTCTACCTTTGTGCCCAGAAGAATGGAGTCAGTCAGCTGGTCCCCAAAGCATTTGCTATGATTTTTATGGAGTGAAGGGGAGAAAGCACAGATTAGCTTTAGAACAGGAAACGCAAGGTTCACTCTGATACGGCATGGGACTTCATTCACACTTTACCTAACAAGGGCTAGCTGACAGACAACAGTAATTCTTAACATTTCATGCTTCATTTTATGTAAAGTGTGGCCTGGTAACTGATTGGAATTTTCCTTCAGCTATGGCAACAGACAGCTAAAGAGATGACAGCAATATCTTTTGCGTCCATCACCTCTGCAGCCATTGAAAGTCACGTATCCTGTTAATAAGCAAGAGCCTTGAACATGGCTTCACTGTGCCCCAAGCATACAATCAACCCCTTAACGACTAAAAGAACAAGCAGTACAAATTGGAGAATAGAGTGAGGAGCAAGTAGATGATGCTGATGACCAGAGGAACTCACAGTTCAGACTGTGTCACTTTCTCATTCCATTCTCCAAGTTTCTCAGATGTTTTCATATAACTAGAAACAAAAAATCTGGTGATTAATCATATTTTAAAGTGGGAACATTTAATAAGGAGAAGTCAACACTTCTGAGATTTAAGTTACATGTTGAAACCAGCCAACAATCAGAGACTGAGGGGAGAAAAAATGGGTAGCAAGATGTAGACCAAGAAAGTCCTTCCCCACATGATGGCATTGTCAGACAGTTCAGATTCTAATTATAGTCAACATGAGAACACTTATATTAGATAGCATTCCTTTGGCTGCAACACTTCCCTTCCCTCTTGATCATACTCCTAGGGCAGTCAATGGCGGTGCTCTTAACTCACCTCGTTGGCATGTGCTTCATACTGCCAGACACAGGAAAAAAATCTCAGTCTCACCACTAGTAGTACCAGTCAGGGATACTGACAGTCTGGAATGACTCTTAGCCAATCTAAACCATGACCTCACATCTTTTCATGACGTTTAGGTGCCTCACTATATTCTGTTCCTGGGTGCAGTCTGCTATAGGTAGGGCCCTACTAAATTCATGACCATGAAACACACGTCATGGACCATGAAATCTGGTCGCCCCCCATGAAATCTGGTCTTGTGTATGCTTTTACACTATACTACTCAGATTCCACAGAGACCACCAATGTTTCTCAAATTGGGGGTCCTGACCAAAAAGGGAGTTACAGCAGGGGTCACCAGGTTATTTTAGGGGCATCATGGTATTGCCACCCTTACTTCTGCGCTGCCTTCAGAGCTGCCTTCAGAGCTGGGTGGCTGGAGAGTGGCGGCTGTTGGCTAAGTGCCCAGCTCTGAAGGCAGCGCAGAAGTAAGGGTGGCAATACCATACCATGCCATCCTCACTTCTGTGCTGCTGGCGGCTGCTCTGCCTTTAGAGCTGGGTTCCCGGCCAGCAGCCACTGCTCTCCAGCTGCCCAGCTCTGAAGGCAGTGCCGCTACTAGCAGCAGCACAAAAGTAAAGATAGCAATACTGCAAGCCCTACTACAGTAACTTTGCAGCCCCCCACAACTCCTTTTTGGGTCAGGGTGCCTACAACACTGTGAAATTTCATATTTAAATAGCTGAAATCATGAAATTTACAATTTTTAAAATCCTTCGACCATGAAATTGACCAAAATGGACCGTGAATTTGGTAGGGGCCCTAGCTATAGGACTCAACCTGGTGACCTGAAGCAGGGATTGAGCAAACTGTGGTTTTCTACATATTAGAAATGCCTTGTGCCCTTCCCTCTGAACAGTGAGGCTTTGTCTACACTACCACTTTTGTCGGTCAGGGATTTTTTTTGGGGGGGAGGGGGGGGGAGGGAAGAGATGACACACCCCCAGCCAACATAAATTCAACCAGCAAAAAGCGCTGTCTGCACCAGCACTATGTCAGCAGGAGAGGCGCTCCAAGAGGTGTAAAAATATAAAGTGATTAGACTGTTCTATTTAATAAAGGAGAGATCTCTGCAACTTCTCTAATAGCCAAACTATTACATAATGATTCACCTGAGCTCACAGGAAGGATATGCCATTTACGATAAAATAAATGGGGCAGTTGTAGCATTGTGATTTAGAGCTCAGTTACAGTTTGTTTCTCTTCACCTCTGTGTGTCATCAGGTAAGCTGTACTGAGTATTACATGCACTAGGCCATATGCACTATAAAACTATTTCTAATCCCTGCTAAAATATGAAATTCAGAGCATTAAGCTTGAGCAATGGAACACAGATCCCCATTGAGCCAACATACTGGTTTTCATTACAAACACTGAATAATAGTTAGCATTTCAACCTTTAAAAAGAAAGTACTTACTCCAGGACCATTCCAAATGATCACGCCTCTGAACTATGACATGCACTCGTTAGAAGATGCTTTACCCAAATCATTTCAGGACGTGATCATTCCCCTCTATTCAGCACTGGTGAGGCCTCATTTGGAGTACTGTGTCCAGTTTTGGGCCCCACACTACAAGAAGGATGTGGATAAATTGGAGAGAGTCCAGCGGAGGGCAACAAAAATGATTAGGGGACTGGAGCACATGACTTATGAGGAGAGGCTGAGGGAACTGAGATTGTTTAGCCTGCAGAAGAGAAGAATGAGGGGGGATTTAATAGCTGCTTTCAACTACCTGAAAGGGGGTTCCAAAGAGGATGGATCTAGACTGTTCTCAGGTGGTAGAAGATGACAGAACAAGGAGTAATGGTCTCAAGTTGCAGAGGGGGAGGTTTAGGTTGGACATTAGGAAAAACTTTTTCACTAGTAGGGTGGTGAAGAACTGGAATGGGTTACCTAGGGAGGTGGTGGAATCTCCTTCCTTGGAGGTTTTTAAGGTCAGGCTTGACAAAGCCCTGGCTGGGATGATTTAGTTGGGTTTGGTCCTGCTTTGAGCAGGGGGTTGGACTAGATGACCTCCTGAGGTCCCTTCCAACCCTGAGATTCTATGATTCTGTGATTTCCCAGAGAATCACAAGTGCTAGATTTCTGGTACTTTTTGCTTGGTAGTCACATTTTACTATGACAAGCAAATATTGTGAGTTTCTTTACCCTCTATCCACTAAGAAAGTCACAGAGGAACCTCACTTTTTACAGAGGAAGGAACTGCTTTTTACAGAGAGTGTGTATATTTTAAATCTATGGCACAAGGAACACCTACGCATTGGAGCCTTGGACATCATGCCAGCTCTTCGACAGGTTCTGCTTCAGCCCATCAAAAGTGGTCAAACCCAGTTTTCTCTTCAGTTCTCCACAGTGCCTCTCTTTGGCAGCCAATACCTGACGCAAGGTACCAATTTCCTCTTCCACCTACAAGACAGGTTCCCAGTTAGAAGCATGCCTTAGTGTTACAGAAATTCAGTTTGATCACAACTTTTAATAAAGTGGTTAAACATAGAAAAAATAGGCAATAACTTCTCACAGCTCCCTCAATATAAATCTGATATATTTATACACTGAAGCTCTGCTAACAAAAAAGTGAGACAAAATCTAAATTCCACAGACACCAATTAAATTTGATTTAAAAATTTTAGACAGATTAACTTTAGTATGCCACCGGTAAAAAAAAATTCAAGGTTAAGTTAGGAAAATTTCCAGAAAAATAACCCTCCTTGCCACTTAATATCACAAAAATATCACAGAAGCCTTTTTTTACAGCTGGATCCTCAGTTAACAGTAGATTCTATTAACAGATCTGAAAAACTGCAGAATCCTGCATACAAGGAAAATGGTTTATTTTTATAATTCTGTTCCTTTGTTTTTATTAAGAAGCTAAGATCCATCCATTCCTGTGGCTTAGTTTCTAGTTTAAATCCTGTTTGGCATCAGAACTGTAAGTGTCAGAAAATAGGTGGAGGCAGAAGGAAACAATCTTAAGAAGCCACAACTCAGTACATCTGGACTGCTTTGCATTACTGAACTTGCACTCAAGTCAAAGAATCAGAACAGGTTTCTACAGTGAGTTCAGAAACTACAAGAAAATAGCTGTAGCTCTCACTTCCTGTTTTGTTTCAGGTGCAAGTTATAGACTGACGTTTAAAGAGGTCAGCTTCATTATTTGCCCATTTGCATTTGAGTGTAAATTTGCAAACCCGCAGTATCTTAAAAGCTTTTAGATCCAAAGCCATTGCCTATAATGGGAAGGAACATTAAAAGGAACCCCATGTCCTCATAATTTGTGGAAAACCATTTTCCTTGTAACTCTGATGTCAGGAAAACTCTGACAAAGGTGCTAACTGCTGCAGCAAAACCAGAAGGGAGAACATGAAATAAAGCATATTGTTAAAGTCTACAAAGTTAGTAGTTACTTTTATTCTTAAGCAGTGGAATGATGGACTTAGATTCCAGAGGAGAGACTAACATTACACCATTGCTGAAGGCTAAAACATTTAGTGTCCCTTAAGCTTTCTTATAGCAAATGGAATTACCACTTGTCTCTTTTACTTCTCACAGATATGGAGGCACAGTCTAAACAGAAATGGCAGCGCCATTTTACCTTGGCAAGCTCAGATCTTAACTCCTCTTCCTCAGCATCAGTCAGCCCCTCAGGTGCAGAGGTCCTTGCACTAGCAGTATTATCCACAGGTACATCTGTCATGGTATCCGACAACAGACCTTTGTTGGGAGAGTTAAGGTTGATATCTGTCACAGACAAGAAGCAGAATGTGGAAAAAATAAGCCGCTAGCAAGCAAAGCATGTTATGCAAGCATATGTGCTGCTACACAGTACATACAGAGGGAGTCCCGGGGAGAAAAAAGAGGAAGAGAAAGTTCACATCTAATAAAAGATGCAGTATCTTTCAGAAGTATCGGAAGAAAAATTTACTAGTCAAAAATATTTTAACAGCTCCTTGGCCTAAAGTAACATAACCACTGAGCACATGCACTGCTAATATACGAGGCAAGGTAAACAAGGTGTATCTCTCTACACAGGCGTGATAAGATCTGGATCAGAAGTTAACTATAAACTGGGCAATCCATCAGAACCTATAAATCATCAGAGAGAGACTGTCCTGCAGGGATCATCTGCGCCAGTACCTTCCCTGAACTAGCTTGAAGTGCATCTCTCGTATACAGAATGTGTATAAGGGAAGCCAAAAATTCAGCTTCCATTTAATTAACAAGTGTCATGACCTCAACTACTAGTTTAGTGAATTACATGCGCTGTGCTGCAGATGATACCGCTAGCATTGCAGAAGCAAGAAAGCTTTGAAGTCATTCCGGCAAGTGTGCGCTAGAGCAGCATGGCATCTACAGATTGACAGAATGAAACCATAATTACTACAAAGAATGGAGTCAGATGCCCTCATTCCTATAATTGCAAATACATTTGTTTACAGCCTCATCCTCCATTTCTCATTCTATTAAAAACAGGCGTGGCTCCAGTTCCAGATGAGTTTTCAAATATATGAGAAATCATAGAAGTTAAGACATTTCCTCTTCCAAACAGAGAGTTCAACTGATTCTTCCGATCTAGTATCTTCTAGATAGTATCTCTTGGGTTTCTGCCTAATGCCAGACAACATAAGCAGGGTACTATCAGACACATCCTCACTCAGCCACGCACAGGGATGGGCTTCCCCAGAGAGACCTTCTCCACCTATCATTGCTGCCCAGAGCGGGGGCGCCTCTCCAGAGAGACCACGACGGTGGCTGCAAGTTTACCAGCGCAGCGGGCTGCGGGCAGAGCAGCCCTCAGAAGCGCCCGCGCTAGGAGCAGGAGCTTCCGGCCCCCCAGACGGGGGGAAGGGAGCCAGGCCAGGCCTCAGCCGCCAGCGCCCAGGCACCCTGACCCGGGCAGAGGGCGGCCGCAGGGCACCTGCCCCCCACCGAGACACCCGGCCCAGCCTCTACAATCCTGAGAGCAGGCGCCGCCTCAGCTCAGCCAGGGGCGACACAGCCGGGCCCCCACCCCGTCCCTACAGCACCCGGCCAGGCCCTCACCCCCACCCCGCCGGCTCCTCCAGAGCCCGCGAGCCCCTTGGCACCCACCCACCCACCGCAGCGACAGCTCGGACCCCTCCCCCGTCCCCAACGGCCGCCCCGGCGCAGTACCCTGGCTCGCGCTCTCCATCTCGGGCCCGGACCCGCGGAGCGGCTGCAGAAGGGGACCTGCGCCGCCGCCGCCGACACCCAGCACGCAACCCGCCGCGCGACCCCTCACCCGCCCGCTTCCGGGGAGGCGCGGGCAGAACGCGTCAGCCGCCACGCTACGCCACGTCCCCGGACCGGAAACAGCCTCTTAGTGGGTGGGGCCACGAAAGGGGTGACTTTGGGCGGAGCACGAAACAAGGAGCCGGGATACGTCATGGGTAGGGGGCGGGGTCAGAAGGCATCCGATGACGTCAGGACGAGGGAGACGTGAACAAAGCTTTAACGTGTTGGTTGGCGCGGGCCGGGGCCGGGGCGTGAAGGGACCTTGGGTAGGTGGAGAGGGGTATGATGGCCCCGCCTGATGGGGACTTGGGGGGGGCCTGAGGGGATAATGGGAACGTGAGGGCAGGGAATTGGGGGCTGAGAGGGGGCTGGGAACTTGGGGAGCCAGGGACTGGGGGCGGGGGCTGAGGTAGGGTGACCAGATGTCCCAAATTTATAGGGACAGCTCCGAATTTTGGGTCTTTTTTTTATATAGGCTCCTATTACCCCCCCATCTCTTGTCCCGATTTTTCACATTTGCTGTCTGGTCACCCTAGGCTGAGGGGATAATGAGAACTTGAGGGCAGAGAATTGGGGGCTGGGAACTTGGGGGTCTGGATGGACTAGGGGATGCTGGGAACTTGGAGGGTCTGAGTGGGCTAGGGGATGCTGGGAACTTGGGGGGGTCTGGATGGGCTAGGGTAGGGGTAGGCAACCTATGGCACAGGTTCACAAAGGTTCGAAGGCGGCACACGAGCTGATTTTCAGTGGCACTCAGACTGCCCGGGTCCTGGCCACTGGTCCGAGGGGCTCTGCATTGTAATTTAATTTTAAATGAAGCTTCTTAAACATTTTAAAAACCTTATTTACTTTACATTCAACAATAGTTTAGTTATATATTATAGACTTATAGAAAGAGACCTTCTAAAAATGTTAACATGTATGACTGGCACGCGAAACCTTAAATTAGAGTGAATAAATGAAGATTTGGCACACCACTTCTGAAAGGTTGCCGATCCCTGGGCTATGGGTTGTTGGGAACTTGGGGGGTCTGGGTGGGCTACGGGTTGTTGGGAACTTGGGGGACTTCATAGAATCATAGAATTCAAGATCAGAAGGGACCATTATGATCATCTAGTCTGACCTCCTGCAAGATGCAGGCCACATTAGCCGATCTACCCACTCTTTTAGCAAGCGACCCCTGCCCCATGCTTCGGAGGAAGGCGAAAAACCTCCAGGGACACTGCCAATCTGCCCTGGAGGAAAATTCCTTCCCGACCCCAAATATGGCGGTCAGCTGAACCCCGAGCATGCGGGCAAGACTCTCCAGCCATACCCTCTGAAAGAGGTTAAGAATATCATATCATTGACCCAATTTGACCCAATTAAGTACCAGTTTGGCACTTAATTGACCTATTGACTAAGCCCGTTATCCTATTATACCATCTCCTCCATAAACTTATCTAGCTTAATCTTAAAGTCATGGAGGTCCTTCGCCCCTACTGTTTCCCTCGGTAGGCTGTTCCAGTATTGCACTCCCCTGATGGTTAGAAACCTTCGTCTAATTTCAAGCCTAAATTTCCTGACTGACAATTTATACAATTTACTTGGAGCAAAGGATGCTTATGCTCCTGTGCCACGCAAGCGGCTATTTTGTGGCTGTGTTGGTTCCCACGTGGGGATACCTCTGGATAGTTGACATAACCTGGAGAGCTTCTTGATTCCTTGTGGGAATACTGTGCACATCTGTAGCATTCCTCAGCCTCTGCAGGCCCTGGCTTTCCTGCTAGTAGACCCATTAACTTGTCCCACAGTGCCCTCGAGTTGGGCTCCAGCCCTTCTGCAGCTGAGTAGGCCACATTGAACCAGAACAGTATGGCACTCCAAGCCCCACTACAGAGCTGAATAGGGGCAGCAGTGGATGGTGAATCAGCACAACTCTTGGGTTCTGTTCCTAGCTCTGCATGATCTTTGGCAAGTCTCTTCACCTCTGCAGACCAAATTCAGCCCACTAAAGTCACATACACTGTAGCTGAATCTAGCCGTCTCTGCCTCCGTTTCTCCATCTCCAGAATAGTGCTAATGCTTCTCTACCTCAGCTATAAAGCTTAACTCAGATACATTATGCTGACAACTAAGTGCCTAGAGGCAAAATATAAACATGTTCTGCTGGCTTGCAACCTGATCAATAGCCATGTAGTACTTCCCTGGGACATCTGTTTCAGGTTTCCAGTGTAAGGGTAGTGCCATCAGAAATAGAGTCAGCTTTCGGTGAGGCTGCAGCTTGTCAGGGTGGTACAGGGAGAGGGGAATCGATAACTCCCATTATATGCTGTCTTTGTAATTATGCCAATTTCCCAGATTATGAAACAAACCTAACAGCAACAACCCTATAACACAGTTGAGACCCCTAACCTGTCAGTTTGCTATTCTGTAGCCCCAAACTAGCACTAATTATGAAAAACACCCTATCAAAGAAGTTTGAGATGGAAGAGATACATTATGCCATTTAGTTCTTCCTCTGGGCAGTACAAGATAGTTCCAGTCAATAGATTATTTAGTCCTTTGTCCAGGCTAGACATACAATGTCTAAAGAACTGGGACTTCCATTTCATCTTCTGAATAAGGAGGTACCCCATAGGGCAACATATACATTCATTAAAGATGATACAATAATAAAAAAATTCTCTTCCCAAATCCATTAAACCTTGTTTTTATGCCCAGTGTGTAATTTTCTTTGCATTTTTAGGAGATACATTTCATCCAGAAAGCCCATTCATCCACCCCTCCAGCCAGGTCTGGCTGAGAATTGGGAGGCGGAGAATAAAGGGCAAAGCAACAAGAACTGGCCACGGGCACGGCTGTTTTTCTTTCAGCCTCTTCTAATTCTTGCTTGCTATGTCCTTGTTTGAAGGGAAGGTGGCAGCAGCAGCACGAGAATCCTCTCTGCCCACAGCAGCCAGGACAAGTGCTATTTATGTTATTTTTATTATTATTCCACCCCAGTTGTGACCTAGGCATGAGCCAAAGCAATGATGTGGTTCCGTTTAAAAAATCCCCACCATATCCTTCGTCATTGGAAATACCCCCTTCTTCCACCACCCGAAAAAGAGTTTGAAAATCCATTTGACTCTGATCCATATTTCCTTCTCTGTTTTCAAAGGGCCCCCTCGCACCAGGTTAGTCATTGCTTAACTACTGTAAGCCATCTCTTCCTCTGTAATACCCCTTCCAATCCCTCAGACAGAGACAAACACCTACAAGATCTCTATCAAGTGTTCTTAAAACTACAGTACCCATCTGTACTACAACTTAAAACTACAGTACAGTGAAAAAACAGATTGACAGAGCCAGAAGAGTACCCAGAAGTCACCTACTACAGGACAGGCCCAACAAAGAAAATAACATGACGCCACTAGCCGTCACCTTCAGCTCCCAACTAAAACCTCTCCAGCGCATCATCAAAGATTTACAACCTATCCTGAAGGACGATCTCTCACTCCCACAGATCTTGGGAGACAGACCAGTCCTCACTTACAGACAGCCCCCAACCTGAAGCAAATACTCACCAGTAACCACACACCACAGTACAAAAACACAAACCCAGGAACCTATCCTTGCAACAAAGCCCAATGCCAACTCTGTCCACATATCTATTCAAGTGACACCATCACTGGACCTAATCACATCAGCCATGCCATCAGGGGCTCGTTCACCTGCACATCTACTAATGTGATATATGCCATCATGTGCCAGCAATGCCTCTTTGCCATGTACATTGGCCAAACCGAACAGTCTCTAAGCAAAAGAATAAATGGACACAAATCTGACATCAGGAATCATAACACTCAAAAACCAGTAGGAGAACACTTCAACCTCTCTGGCCACTCAGACCTGAAGGTGGCAATTTTGCAACAGAAAGACTTCAAAAACAGACTCCAAGAGAAACTGCTGAGCTTGAATTGATTTTAAAATTAGATACCATTAACTCTGGCTTGAATAGAGACTGGGAATGGGTGAGTCATTACACTACTTGAATCTTTTTCCATATGTATCAGAGGGGTAGCCGTGTTAGTCTGGTTCTATAGAAGCAGCAAAGAATCCTGTGGCACCTTATAGACTAACAGACGTTTTGCAGCATGAGCTTTTGTGGGTGAATACCCACTTCTTCGGATGCATCCGAAGAAGTGGGTATTCACCCACGAAAGCTCATGCTGCAAAACGTCTGTTAGTCTATAAGGTGCCACAGGATTCTTTGCTGCTTTTTTCCATATGATAACTATCCTTACACCTCTCCTCAACTGTCTGTAATTGACCATCTTGATTATCACTACAAAAGTTTTTTCCTGCTGATAACAGGTCATCTTAATTAATTAGCCTCAGAGCTGGTATGGCATCTTCTCTGTATGTATATATATACTCTTATATGTTCCATTCTATGCATCTGATGAAGTGGGCTGTAGCCCATGAAAGCTTATGCTCAAATAAATTTGTTAGTCTCTAAGGTGCCACAAGTAGTCCTGTTTTCTTCACAAAGGAGTCATACCCCAGCACAGCAGACAATAGCAAAGCTCTCTTCATCTAGGACTTCACTTGCCACAAGGAGAACCCACATCTGGCTGTTAGCTTCACATCTTGTGCCTTCATTATCAGCCTTTATGCAGGACCATAACGGTCATTTCAAGACAACTCTGCTGTTAGCAACCATATGGCTTCCATACCATGTGACCTCAAGGAGACAAACTTCTTTTCTGCCAAGGGGAATTCTACATTTCCTTCCCAAAAGGGAATGAACTCTCAGGAGGGCTCATTAATACACAATGAAACATTTCCAGTCTCCTGCCCATTAGTCGCCAGAGGATTTAGAACTCCCATAGTGATCAGGACCTCCCTAAGAAATGCAGATCCCTTTGCTAACCCTCCATGTCTTAAGGACACACAAACATCCAACAAGAGAAAAAAATCTCTCTGAAAAATGAGGGTTTTGCTCTATGTTTGTTTGTGCATTTGTGTGTAATGTGCAGAGACTCTATATGTAGGAAATACCCCAGTTATCGAGAAGCAGAGCACAGAATATATAGCAACATGCTCTTCTGTATCATACCAAGAGGCCACTGCCAGGTCAGACATTTAGGTTTTGTTAAAAAGAATGGCTTTATTAATAATAAATGATAATAATACTTAGAGAACTTTCCTGCTGAGCATTTCAGTACTCTTCACAAACATTAAAGGGGCATCATTGCCGTGAAAATCCCACTTCTATCTAAAAATACTCTATTCTGGTTAGAAGTAACGCCACTTTGCTGATAACTGAAAGAAGTTAGCAGGAAAAGAACACTCTTCTCTATTTTCACCGTGTTCCCTTTATGCTGTTGGCAGCACTAGGCTGCAAACCTGCAACCCTGCATATGTTTAACTTCGATTTCCATAGGATTGCTCAGCAGCTTAAACTTGAATATGTGCCTAAGTGTTTGCAGGATCAGTGCCTCAGTCAGTTTCCGCTTTGCTGAAAAGAGCCTGATAACAGTCGAAAGATGATCAGGAAAAGCCTAGTCAGTTGCATTTTTCTTTATTTTGCAGTTTGGTTTGTTGAAATATCTAGTCAGTTGTAGTTTTGTTTTTAGTCAGTTTCACTTTCTGATTTTCTGCCATTAGTCTATTTTCATTGCCCAAGATAAGGCACATGTAAAAAGGCAAACAAATAGAAAATGTGGAAAGTGTATTCGTTCTCCAAAATTATTTCCAATAGTAACACATGCAAGACTACAGTATGGTGCAGTGGAGTATAAAAGTTTTCTCAGGATGAGTTTGTAATAACCCCGTTATTCACAAGAGGTCATAGATTATTAGGGTTGGAAGGGACCTCAGGAGATCATCTAGTCCAACTCCCTGCTCAAAGCAGGACCAATCCCCAGATCCCTAAGTGGCCCACTCAAGGATTGAACTCACAACCCTGGGTTTAGCAGGTTAATGCTTAAAGGTTACCAAGAATTTATGAAGGTCATCCCAAATGCGTGCCCAAAAACTCCATTATCCTGTACATGCCAGATAGTTTGCAGAAAACTTTTTTTTAAAATGTTTTAGGGAGCTTAACATTTTGTATTGGGACTATTTTTTGCATCCCTCCATCGATGTAGGTATGTGCCTGAGTTAGTATGGTCCAAATTTTAAAACAGCCCAGCACCCAAAAGCTCCCAATGAAAACAATGGGAGGGGGCCATTGAGTGCTGAGCCCTATTGAAAATCTGGCCACTTTATTGAGGTGCCGAGTCAGGAACTGAGCTCTTTTGAAAATCTGGCCACATGAACACACATGTACAAGGCTCAGGAGGAGCCATAAAGCATCCTACCATAGCCTCAGATAGCTTTGCTGTACATAAATATATGACTTTAAAGTCCAATATCTCCAGACCTTCCGGAGGAGGAGCAAGAGCTGTGTGTCCCCCATTGGGAAGCTGGGACTCTCTCCCAACGGTATAAAGCTTCTGTTTCCAGTTTTGCTGGATCTCAAGACATTGGGCCTTAAATGGTGCTGGTGCTGCACTAATTAGTCCGTGTTCTGCCCCACTAAATGGTGAAGTTTTGAGGGAGGGAAGGTACAACTCCACATCTAGGGGGAGGAAGAAACCATTTCTGTGCCAGGCTGATTTGTTGTATTTGAAATGTTGTCTGCCCGAAGCTGCTAGATGGGCTGGAAATGAATTTGCGGGCAGAGTGCAGGGGACCCAACCAAGTTGTCTGGTAACTACAGTGTATCCCGTGGCTTTGCTGTCTGGCTCACCTCCGCAGTTGGGGTGGATATTGATATTGATAGCTAGAGCTGTAACCACATAACCTGACAGGGTCCCTTTAAAGCTGGTTCCTAAGAGCAGAGTTTACTCCAGAAGCGCCCAGGATGCAGGGCAGCGAGTGCTGTGCAGTGTGCGTGCCTCCCCTTTGGGATCTGTTCATCTCTAAACTTCCAGACAGCCCTTTGCAGAAGCATTTAGCTCACTCTCGCCACCACAGACCAGCTCGCTACATACCGTCCCGGAGTTCCCTTTTTATTGCTGTGGCATTTGTCATCTGTGTGGGTTTGTCATCTTTTCTGTTATTCAACAGCAAACTGTGACATTTGCATCAGGCCTGGACCCTGTTGTCTTTCAGTTCCCTGTGCATGGGGCCATGAGCAGAGCATGTATAATTGATAGATTTATTCCTACGCCCCCACAGGAGCGGCGTGTACTCTCCCTTTCCACACATCTAATCCCCGACACACACATGCACACACAGTGCTTCCCAACCGTGCAGTGCGCTACAAGAGCAGCTGGGAATGAAGAGAGGGAGAAGGGGGGGGAGGCAAGCCTTGAAGGGCAAAGGGAACGTCCCATTGCTTTCTGAGAGGCAGGTGGAATCTAGCCCACGTCCCATGGGCCTGCTACATGTCTAGAGAAAGCAGGAGGCACCGCGGGGCGGCACACCTTATGCCAGCCCTGCTCAGCCAGAGTCTAGCCACAAAACTTCCTTCTTCATCAGATGTGAGACCTGTTTGTTTTCTAGCTGCACTAGCTGCAGCAAATGAAACCCGCAGCCCTAGGAGTACATGTGTGCTGCTGCTGCTGCTGCTTCTGCCACCTGCTGCCCAGCTCTGAAATCAGAAGCCAGTGTTTGCCCAGGGCTCAGGCTCCTGTGGGCACCAGCTGCTTCCGGAACATGGGACAGACCCAGAATCCATTCCAGGTGGGCACAAACCTTTCCAGTCTGTCATTTCTCCGCATCTGTTCTGCGCTCAGACAGACTCCCTCTAGTCGGTTGAGTCCCTTGGAATCAGAAATGAATTGGGCTCAGTGCCCCTCTAAAAGAAAACCCTGATCTAGATTTCACTGCCCACTCGCCGCTCTCCCCCATCCTTCCCCCTCTGCTGAAAAGGGCGAGGGCCTGATAAGGGGCCTGTAAAGCCATCCTGGCCTGCACTCATAAAAGCAAATAGAGCAAGTCGTGTCGGCTGATAGGGCCGTAGCACTGTTGCCTAGCACTGCACGTTTCCGAAACATCTAACAATTAACTTGACATCTCTAAAACACCAGCATGAGGTGGGGGAGCAAGTATTATTATCCCCACCTGGGATGGGGAAACTGAGGCACACAGTGGTGGATGGCCATATCTTCTCACTAGCACACAGTCCAGGGGAAGGGGTTGCATGCTGGGGAGATCAGAATTTCCCCATCAAGGCAGCAGAGCCACCCCCCAGCCACCGCTAAGGCGTCTGTCCCTTTCCCCCAGGGGATGGTTTGGCTGGGAGATCTGCACAGTTCATGTTTGCTGCATTCTGGACCTGCTGCAGTCTCTGTTTGGGCCACAGGACTTCGCCCTAAGTAATTTGCCCAGCACTAGGAGCGGAACTCAGCAGTCCTTGCCACCAAGGCCTGCTGTGCCCAATCCTCTGTCCCCTGCAGTCTTCCCCGCACCCTGCCCTCCAGCCAGGAACCCCAAATGCCCTCTCCAACCCAAGTCACACTCTCTTTACCCTGCCTTCCAGTGGTGCTTCCCTTCTGCTCCACCCATGGGTCTCTAGTGTCCCTGCCCTCTTCCATCCAAAGCCCTGGTCTCTCGGACACTTACCACGTCTGCTGCTCCTGGTGGGGGCGAGCAACCGCAGCTGCCTGCTACTGCCCAGTGGGGGCAGGGGCGTGATTCCCCACATGAGTAGCTCTTTCTCCCCCAGAAGAGGCAGCAAGATGGGTTGGTGGGTTCCAAGGAGCTGCCCGCCGCCTGTACCCACTCGCTGGCTGCAGCACGAGATTCCTGCAGTGCAGGCAAAGATGTGGCAGGCTGCTCTCAGTCCACCCTGCTCTCCCCTCTGGCAACCCAGCTGCCTCTACCCCACTGGCTCCCGTTGGGGGCCAGCCAACCCCCATGGAGACTCACCATGCCCTTTGTGACAGCAGCAGCTCCTATAAGGTGCCTCCTATACTCACCCCCTCCCTCAGGGCCTGCAGAGGCTGCCAGGGTGTGGGTCGTGCCTGGGGTGTCCCATCAGTTATGTCTAGCAATACTGAGCAGTTTTACATGACCGTGACTTTTGATGTCACCCTGTCTGGTGTTAAAAAGCTAAATCCTCCCTCCACCTCCCTGAGACCCTCATCCCATTCCTTAGAGAGCCCCAGTTCTCCCCATCTCTCCCCAGAGAGATCATCCACTCCTCTCCCTACAGAGATTCTCTAATCCCCCTAGATCAGCGCTCTTGCTCCTCTCTCCGAGAGCCCTGTGCTGAGCACTGAAACTCACCCCACACATCAAGGCTTTAAAACTTGCCACCCCCCACCACCCGCAAACACCTCCCACTGTCCCACACCAATGCTGCAGGAGCCGTTAAGCGAATGACAGGCCCTAGTGTGAGGACAAACTCGTCTCTTTCCTATCTATAGTAAATGTTGACTGGTGCTTCAATGCAATGTGACAATTAGCTGCGAAATAGTCCAACCACGATGGGCGTCCCATACGGCGTAGACCTCTCACACCTTGTGATCTATGGCTAAGCGCCAGAGCTGGTCCGCCTGCAGCGTCTGTTGACTCACCCAATGAGATTGCAGCATGCAAATGAGAAGGCGGGGAGAAGAAGAAAGGTGGGGTGATGATGTATCTCTGCTGTCCCACTCCCAGGAGCCCACATGCCCACTGGGAGAAGGGACGAGCTGGGGAATGGCAGATGGATGACAGAGTGGGTGGGGTAATTCACCACTGCTGTCCCAGTCCCACTGCTTAGCACAGTGATGTCACAATCCCACCTCTCAGGTCTATGAGTCACAACTCCATGCTCAACAACGCCCTGCCGCAGGGCAGCAGCTGAGAGGGCGGGAGGTGGACAAGGTGGGTAGGTGGACGGGGTGAAAAACCAGTCAGCTTCTCCTCCCTGGCCTGTGACACGTTCCTAGAGACCTGCTACTACAGCATTTGCTAATCATTTTCCATGTCGTGTAATCTTTGACCCACTTTATTTTGCATCCATCCACTCCCTCCGGGTGAAATAAAGCCCCTCGAAGCCTGCAGAGCTTGTCACTTCACCTTTACTGGGCGCTCAGCTGGGAATGATTGGAAATGCACACAATGAGCATATTGAAGAGGGAAACCCGGCTTGTTAAGTCCTGGCCTCTGCCTTTCTCTCTCCTGGGACAATCTCCCCACCACTCCCCAGCTACAGCTTCCAGGGCATCTGGAACTCATTGGGCAGTAAGAGAGACCAGTGTGTGGCCTCCACATTCTTCATGTGCTTCCTGGCCAGAAACAAGGCCAGCTGCTGCCTTCTCCTTGGGGTCACATCCTTCCCGACCCTCCAGGGGAAGCTGTCTTCACCTCCAAGACGGGATTTGTAGCCTTGCAACTTGCTGACACACCAGTCATCATCCACCTCGAAGCGTCTGCAGACGGCCTCTTCCTGCCTCGGGTTGGAGGCTCGCAGCCAGTGACGGATGGCCGCCTCCCCTTCCCAGGATATGACCTCGGGGTAGCGGTACTTCAGCAGCTGCAGGAGCAGCTCATTGCCTCTATTGGACCTGATGTCAGCGAGCTGGTCCGTGGCGCTGATGCGGGTGGTGGTGACTTCATCCTCAGTCCTCCGGATCAGCAGCACCGGCCCCGGGTAGCTGCAGAGCTGCTCGGCCACATTGAGGTTGAAATGCTGCCGCACCGTCTGGACCACCAGCTTGTTCCAGCTCTTGGGCATGACCTTTAGGGCCAGGGGGAGCAGGTCGTCGAAGGTGGCGTCCAGCACTAGGGCCCCCAGCTCCGGGTAGGTCTTGGCGGCCCAGGTGGCTGTGTAGCCCCCCAGGGACCAGCCATAGAGGATGATGTCTTGCACCTGGAAACCCAGGCGGCAGATGGCATACTGGATCACCACGTCCACAGCGTTGGCGTCATTCTGTGGGAAGGGCAGGCCCGTGCTCCCAGCATAGCCAGGGTGGTTCCACCCCAGGGCCGAGTAGCCAGCCTCCAGTGGGGTGGAGAGACACCCCACTTCATAGAAACCAACATTTCCCTCGCAGCAGATCACCAGCTGCTTCCCTCGCTGTTCCTCCTCCATCCCTGAGCTCTTTCTCCTGTCCACAAACATGGTGTCGATCTCGTTCCCATCGCGAGCCACCAGCTTGGCCCGTTTCCCATGAAACTCCTCCAGCAGGCGAGCCTGCCCCTTCACCAGTAAAGGCAGCAGGGCTTTCTGCATGAGGTACAGGGAGCCTGGGTAAAGCAGCCACCGGCCTAAGGAGTGAGCCACCATATAACAGACCAGCTGGCCAGGCCACTGCTTCATCTTGCGGAGGTAGTTACACTGGGTGGTCCGAGGCCCTCTGTGCGGAGCTGATTTCAGCAGACCCTCTCTGGCTGTGGTCTGGGACGCAGCCCGGTGGCCAGGGCTGCTATCCTTGCCGCCTGCCTCATCCCATCGGAAGTCCACGGGCCAGCTCCTGAACTCAAAGTTGTAACTGGCCATCAAATATGTTTTAAACACGTGGCCAAGAGCTTTAGTGAAGCATATAATGCACATGGGGGAGCTGAGGACCTCGTTCATGCAAGAAGGAAATAGAAAGGGCACAAGAGAGGCACCCCAAGAAAGCTAGAAATCACAGGACAAGTTGCTGCCGAGGGCCTCCATTGGAGAGATTCCCCAGCAGATGTCAGCGGCAGCTTCAGGTTAATTAGCTGGGTTACAACCCTTCCGCTATGACGTGCCCCTTTAAGCTGATGTAAGCCCAGCAATGTCCCTGAGAAATGCACAGGGCACTTCCTCCATGGTCTCCACAGGCCAGGTAATCAAGGCAGCGTCATTATGAGTGGGGTCAGTCTCCATTATGAGCAAGCACTTCACTGAGTGCTAGGGTCAGCTAGCAACAGGCAAACCAGGGTGCAGTTTTCACTGAGCACCACTAGGTGTCTTATAAAGGAACTACCATGTGGGGTGTGGATACACAAGAGTTACTATACAGGAGATTATCTATCTACGGTATCTATCTATCTATCTATCCCTATACACCCCCTTTATCTATCTATCTATCTATCTATCTATCTATCCCTATACACCCCCTTTATCTATCTATCTATCTATCTATCCCTATACACCCCCTTTATCTATCTATCTATCTATCTATCCCTATACACCCCCTTTATCTATCTATCTATCTATCTATCTATCTATCTATCTATCTATCTATCCCTATACACCCCCTTTATCTATCTATCTATCTATCTATCCCTATACACCCCCTTTATCTATCTATCTATCTATCTATCTATCTATCTATCCCTATACACCCCCTTTATCTATCTATCTATCTATCTATCCCTATACACCCCCTTTATCTATCTATCTATCTATCTATCCCTACACGCTCCCTTTATCTATCTATCTATCCCTATACACTCCCTTTATCTATCTATCTATCTATCTATCTATCCCTATACACCCCCTCTATCTATCTATCTATCCCTATACACCCCCTTTATCTATCTATCTATTCCTATACACCCCCTTTATCTATCTATCTATTCCTATACAGCCCCTTTATCTATCTATCTATCTATCTATCTATCTATCACAACAAAATGCAAAACTGCCCCTCACCGCCTAACAGCCGCTCCTGGCACATCCCTGGCAGATCAGAGACAGTTTTAATGACAAAAGAAGCCCATTATTTTGACAAACCATACCCCTTTCTTTGATCTCCAATAACCCCTTTCTTTGATCTCCAATAACCCCGTCAAGTGTAAGAGAGCATTCACCTTCTGTAACCTATGTAATGCTGCTGCACAGAACCACATGTACCTCTGTGCATCAGTAAGGAAGGCATTATTAGACTCAACAGAAAAACAAAAGTAAAGTTAAAAATGGATTTATAAAAAAACGTTTATTGTTCCCCCCTCCTCATAGCTGCTTGGGTGTCTGCTCCTGTGATGTCAAAAGAAAAGAAAAGAAAAGAAAGCATCACTTTTTGAAACTACCTTGTTATTTGTGCTCAGATAAAGGGCATGAGCCTCAGATATACGGATCACCCCCAATTCCTACAGGAATCAACGCTTGGCATCTCTCAAAATCAGGCCCTATGTTCAGGAAGTGCCCCTGGAATGCAGCCCTCTCTGGGGTGGTGGGTAGCAGCGAGCACACAGCACGCTAGGGAGGGGGAGGAAACATTTTGCCCAAGGACATGGGAGCAAACCCCACTCTTCAAAACCTTGATGTCTTTAAAGGTCACAGTGAACAAACAGGAACTGGGTTTTTAATTGCTCATCCAGCCTGGTACTCAATTTAATTCCCTTTGGAGGAGGGAGAGACTCATACTTGGCATTCAACCAGAGATGCTAAAGGTTCTAGGCATTTCTTGCCTGATGCTTAGATCATTGTGTTACCCTGGGTCAAGAGCCTTCACACTGAGCAGAGATGACACGAGCTGGATCTATTGGGAAGTCACAGGTTTTACTGGCTGGAAACCCCCCCTTGTGCGTCAGGTGAGCCAGATCCTCTTTTCTTTGTTTAGTGCCTGAACTTCTCTCTGCTTCATGCCGGGAGGCTGTAGCCTCTGTACCTTTCAGGCAGGAGCCAAGAGGGAAGTGCCCCTGTGACTGCAAGAGGCGTTCCTCTTTCTCAGACCTCCTGACACCCCTCACCACTCCACTGCAAGGGTATCGCCTTCCTACTCCTCAAAACAGCCGCTCACCAGACGCAATCTTCCTCTTTTCTCAAAACCTAAAATAACCCCAAGCCCCACTGGGGAGACAGCTGGGGGTCACGGTTCCTCTTTCGGCACACCCAGCATGGGAGAAGAGAGCAGGATCATCAAGTGGGCCCGGAACAACGGGGAAGGGAAGGAGCTAACCCTGAGCCGACACAGGGTGGCTTACAGCTTCCTCCATCAGACAGTATTGCCTGAGACACGGGTCTTCATGGGGGGATGGGGAATAATGTAGGGGACCATTGATGGGGACCCTTGTGATTCCATCTGGGTTGCGAAGGGGTGCACTGGGAGGGACAGGGGGCTAGGAAACAACGTGTCGCTCCAGTGTCCGAGGTGAGGTGAAACATGGGAAACCTTCCTGCGGCAGGATTTGTGGGTTACTGGCTTCCTAAGAGGGATGTCTCTGTGCAGCAGACGGCTGGGTCTTGCCCAGTTTCTATCAGCTCTCCAGTTTGTGACTCATGCAAATGCAATATCCCCAGGTTCAGGGGCACCTGCACTGCCCTGAATATGCAGGGCCCTACTGAGACCTCTCACCCATTCCAAACCATGCTCAAAGAAGACACCAAAAACCACCCTCACACCTCCCTGGGGAACAGCAAGAAGCAGGGGAAGTTCCCTTGGTGAAACCATCTCTTCCATGGAAAGATTCAGTAACTCCCCAGCACGGGCCTGTGTTTTCCCAGCCCCCGGAGATTTTTCAGTAGCTTGTGTTTTCCTTTGCTAACTACCAGCCCTTGGCAGGATTCTGTTCTTATTTCATTTGCCGTGGATAATACTGGCGCTCCTGAGGGGTACTTTCAAATCAGGGCGCCTGAAGTCAGCCTCCAAAAGCCAGATAGAGGCTCCTCCCCTCAGCAGGTGCTCCTGTACCTCAGAAAACCAGGGGCAATTCAGGAGTCTAACTTTAGTCTGCCAACTTTGCAGGTGTTGGCCCTAATTTCTCCTTGATTATCACAACTATTTTTAGCCCTGTGTCCAAGACAAATTTTTCAGTGGTTCTCAGCTGCAAACAAACCTGCTTCTGCTGGAAGAAGCGTCTGCCGGCCCCTCTCTCTGTCACCAGCCTATCTGCTCATATCTCTCCTGCGTCCCACCCCTAACCCCTGTCTGGGGGTTGCACTCCTCCTGCTTTTAGTTTACTTTGTTTTGCAGCCTTTCAATGATTTTACCCATTTGATGGCTGTGCATTTCCATTCATAGCCATGGGGTATTTTTTTCCATCAGTTTTCAAAGGGAGGTTGACACAGAAATTGGCTGGTTTAAATAGAATCCTGCCAGGCTTGTGAATACTGCAACAATTTCCTGACCTCCAAACATAGGCGCTGACTCCGGCGAGGCGGGTGTGGGGACTTGGGGGAAGAGATGGACTGGGGGCGGGGCCTGGGACGGAGCTCACACCTTCTTGTCAACTCTTTGAAATGGGCCATCCTGATTATCACTACAAAAGTTTTTTTGCTCCTGCTGCTAATAGCCCACCTTAATTGATTTGTCTCGTTAGAGTTGTTATCTCAACCCCCATCTTTTCATGTTCTCTGTGTATATATATATCGTCCTACTGAAAGCTTATGCCCAAATAAATTTGTTAGTCTCTAAGGTTCCACAAAAACTCCTCTTTCTTTTTGCTGATACAGACTAACATGGCTACCACTCTGAAATATGTCTCCAAAGGAATTCATAGTTGGTACTACACTGCACACCATAGTCATGGCATCAGCAGGAACAGAATTCAGATCTTCCTGCTGCAGAGACATAGCAACCTTGAGTGAAAGGAGAACATTCATTAGCTGTTAACAGTATAGGGACTATGACACACAGCTGAGCAGTTCTAATTCCCTCCAGTAGATGGCGTTGGTGCACATAAATCCACACCAATTCTATACAATCTCTATAGGTGCAGATGCTACTTACCGCTCTCCCTAGCTTTGAGACTTTTGTGTCGCTTCCCTCCTTCCACCTGAGGAATTTCACAAACGTCACTGTCCAGACCTGGGAATTGTTTTTACTTCACAGTTTGTGGGTTAAGGGTAAAGTAACCAAACGGAAGAACTCTCCCTTTCAAAGGCTGAACCCAGGCTGTGTTTGAATGCTGGTGTCTGAGCTGCAGGCCGCAGTCTGGGGAGTGGGCTCCCAAGGCACAGGCCAGGAGCATGCTGGGTCATATCCCATTCACAGCTCCACCCACAACCTCCCTCACCGACACCAGTGGGGTGGTGCCACTGAGCAACTGAGCATCAAAGTATTTCTCTCACAGAATGGGAGGTTGGCGGCCTAATGTCAACCCTGGAGCCTCTGCCTTCAAAGCATGATGAAAATACAGGGACAAATGTTGCTGTCCCCTCCCCGCCTCTGTGCCAACCGGCTTTGAACAGATGGGCTGGGCCTAGGAAGGAAAACCCCCCACAGCATAGCACTGGACACTTTTGTACAGCCCCTAGCACCGATAGGGCCCTGGTCCATGACTAGGACTCCTGGGTTCTACAATAATACAAATAATAAATAATAATAATTAATAACGAGGCAGCTGCTCTGTTACCACAGCAGATATGGGCTGAAATAGTAGCTGCGGCCTGGGCAGGAGGTTATGGCAGTGGATCCACTAGCAACTTCCCCTCACCCCTCTCTGCCATGTCCCTAGGCAGCTGTGAGCAGAAGCACATCCACAGAGCGAATGGCTTGGGGATCCCCCCCTCCCTGTGCGATCTCCACACATCCGTGTCCATCCTGCCACATTTGGGAGCCTTCCACCTCCACAGAGGGGCAGCTGCTGGGACCAGGGAGAGCTTCCCTGGAGCAAAGCAAAGCACGGAAGTCTGTCTAACTAGAGAAACAGGGGGGTCGTTTGAGAAGCTGTGGGGGTGACCGGGCCAGGAGGGGAACAGAGCAAAATAGGATCAAAGGGTAAAAAGCCAATGGGTGGATCAAATTCATCATGGGGAGGGAGGGATAATTGATGGGGGCGAAAGAGAAAGGGAGAGGGAAGGGTCAGCAGGGCTCACCGTGACAGCTGGGAAGGGAGTGGGATGGGAAGTTAGCAGGAAAATGAGAGATCTGACCTGAAAAAGTAAAGAAACAAGAGTTCAGTGGGGAGGGGAAGGGAGGGGAGGGGAGGTCTCCCCTAAACCCTGTTCCCAGGCCTGAACATGGTACTGGGTGCCCCAAAATCATTCTTTGAGGCTGGACCCAGAGAGGTCGCCCAGGTCACTGTTACTTAGTGAAATGATGTAAGAAAACACCGGTGCCTTGAGTGAGTCTCCCCAGGGACGGGGCTGGGAACGGAGGCTGGCTGGGGCTTCCTGAAATCTTTAGAGCTTTATCACCAGCCCTTGTTTCTCCCCCTGGAGAAATTACTTTGCGTGCAACAAAAACATGTTTTCCTAAAGGAATGAGCCGAGTTACCTCTCGCTACAGGAAAAAATAAAATGTAAACCATCCTGGACTGACAGTTCTTCCCCAGCCGCACGGCTCCTGCGAGGCCAGGGAGCGGGGGGCACAGAGGGTGGCAGGCAGGAGAAACTAAAACCAGTTAAACTTAAGAATGTGAAAAAGGAAGAAGGATGGTGGCAGGGTCAAGATACGGGCCTGAGCTGTGGGACAGCTGGAGTCAATTTCTGGCTCAGACCCAGCCTCCCTTGGGCAAGTCACATGGGACCAAGTTTCCAAGAACTCCGCACCCACTGTTGGGACTGGGTTTTCTACAGGGCCTCCCATGTTTTTGAAAATGTGACTCCTTATTTGTGGGCCTAAAGGTCCTTCAATCCTTGGGCTCAGTTCCCCATGCCTGTAAAACAGGGAGAGGACAACAACATTTCCCTTTTCCCACCCTTGGTCTGTCTTGTCTAGTAAAACCATCGGCTCCAGGAGCAGGGACTGGTTCTCACCTAGCACAGCAAGGGCCCTGCTTTCGGTGGGAGCCCCTAGATGCTATAGAAATAAATGACAGACTCATAAACCCAAAGCAGTGTGACGCTGCAGCTAGGCCATCAGATGGGGAGGCTAGTCTTGACTTTACTCCCACAAGCTATGTTATTTTGGGCACATGACTCCTCTCCCCTGGGCCTCTATAAAATGGAGGTGATGCTCATTGTAAAGCTCTTTGAGATCTGCAGCTGATTTGTCCCTGGCCAGTCTCAGGTACCAGAAGCCACTGGGTCAGGCACTGCCGCAGGGGTTACCGGGAGCATCTGATGAGTTCAGGTGGTAAGCAGCTGAGTTTGAGTCATGGTATGAGAGTCGGAGAACCCATGACCACATTTTCAGACCATGTGCTGTATCATCAGTGGCTGGAAGTGCAAAAATCGAGGTCAAATGAAGCCTGTTTGGAAATTTGGCCTTATGAGGTAAATAGGGTAAAATTTTCTAAAGCACCTGTGAGATTTAGGAGCCTGTGTCACATTTCCATAAGTGATTTAGGGTCAGATTTTCAAAAGAATGTAGGGAACCTAAAGAGGCTGATGAAATCAGTTGGAGTTAGGCCTCAAGGTGCTTTTGAAACTCCCTCAGGGCACCTGTCTGAATCTAACTATCTTTGAAAACCTGGCCCAAGGCACTAGGAAGTTAGTGCTACGTCACTTTTAGGCTGGTTTGAAATGTGACCCTTAGTGCCTGGAGGTCCTCCAGGTATCAAAACATCTGCACCCACTGCAGGAGGTTCAGGGAAATGCCCTATAAACCGTCATTTGCGGGTCCTGTTGTAGAACTCGTTCAATTTAAATCCATTTCCTCTCTCTCTCTCCCCCCCCCCCTCTTTTTTGGTCTAGAGCAATGGTTGATCTCCAGCCTTCTCCCCCATCCAGCTCACCTCACCTTTGGAGCCATCCAGCACCATCTGCCTCTTGGAAAAACCCTGTCTGCTAATCAGCTCTAAGCTCTCTGAATCCTATCTGCTTCCTACAGTCTGTACGGTCTGCCGGGCAGGCTGATGGAAGTAAATGTAGCTATCGCCCAGGTTTGCTGGGATATATGAATAGTGACAGCCACAGCTCTTCAAAGCCATCCCCAGGGAGCGCAGGTGTAGTCTCTGCCGTTGCTGCCAGGCTCTGCAGTGTCAGCTGTAATTAAGGTTCCATTGGCGTTTCCATTATAAATGGGATGGTGTAGGGAGAGGGTCAGCTTGTTTTATTTTAATACCTCGGGCATCCCAATCTGCAGCTCGCGGACACCCAGCCCACAGGCTGCCAGCTGCATCTTTCGCTTTAAGGTTAAAAAAAAAACAAAAAAAAACTGGACATCAATTCTGCAGACATTTTTTGAGAGCAGGAAACACAGCTCTGGATTTCAGCCCTCACACCCTTCCCCCGATGGGAATCAATGTTTCGTAAACGGTTATGGGCCAGTTCATCTCTTCCCCAGAGCTAGGCTCTGATCTCCTATTCTGGGACATGCCAGGAACTGCCCTGAATTACACCCTCGCTGCTGTTCCAGCTGTCGGGAACAGCCAGGGCGTAGGAATGCCCCAGTTATGTGTCCTCCCTCCCTGCCTCATGCCCCAGAGCTCCCACGTGGGATGGCACAAGGCTGGCTGTCACCAGCTATGCATGTGCTGGGCTCTGCTCTGTGCCAGGGCTGATCCTTAAGCATCATTCTAGGGGCTTTGGGAGACCTTTCCTTTGCAGCCTCACCAGAGCAAAGGGGCTGCAAGGCTGTTTGTCCCTTTGTGCTTAAAGCAGGCTGAGAAGTCACCACACATCTAAGGCCTGATTCTCCCTGGACCCTAGAGTCACTCTGGATTGACATCATGGTCACAGAGGAGAATCCTACCCTTGTGTTTGAAAATTAGCTGCTGAAGGCTAGTTCCCTGCATTAACATCTCATTGAAAATGGCTCGATATGGCATGACAGGCCCTTTTTCCTGTGCACCTCCTTGCTGATTCTGCAGCACCTCCCGCAGCTCCAGCCCTAGCCTCCCACCGCTCTGCAGATGCACCTCAGACCTGACCCACAGCACCTCCCGCTATTCGAGCTCCAGCAGAGACAGCTAATCACGCTTGCTTATGCTTTAGGGAGCTCAGCTCAAGCCCATGCAGTCTGGAGAGAATTTGGGCGGTTGAATTCCTCCCTGAGTCAATTCTTTCTCAGCCAGGTTCAGTTTTAAACCAACCAGCCCTTTATTTTCCAAGTAGGTGTCTAATGCCAGCCCCAATTGGGTACCAGCATTTGGAGCATCTTCCTTCTCCGCCGCCCCACCAATCTGCCACCTCTGCTGATTCCCCAACAAAAGGATTTTCCAGGCAAGGCTGTCAGGAGAGAGCTGCTCTGGGGGAGCCTTGGCTGTGCTGGGTTAATGGTGGGTGACCTTTGCTTGCATTCTATCTCCCTTTGCTACTTTTGCAAATGAGTCCGTGATTCCCAACACCCAGGGTTAGTTAGTGTCACTTCTAATCCCCTAATGATCCCTGTAATTATGGAGGCATATGGGGCCTCCCACTGCTTTGCCAGATGACCCTCTCCCATCCCCCCACATTGCTTGCAGGATAGCGTCCCCTTTTACAAGGCTGACTTTGAACGAAAGCTCTGGACCCTGCTTCCCAATTCTGCCGGAGTCTGCTGTGAATATCAGATTCCCCCCTCCCTCCAGCTCTGAAACACCCATCTGCCTCAAACATGAGGTCAGACAGGGTAGGGCCTGCAAAGAGCTGCTGGCTCACGTGGTTCCATTTTCCAGAGCACCTCACGGGAAATGTATCATGCAAGAGCAAAGACACGGGCCTGAGCCTGCAGCACCTCCACAGGCAAAACCCTCAGCCACCTCGCCTCCAGAGCGCAGGATTGGCCCCTTGAGAGAACCAGCCAAGGAGAGAGGGGAACAGAAGGGTCAGGAGAGAGACCTACAGGGAGCTGGAGAGGGGGGACACGACAGAGCGAGAGAAAGGGACAGATAGAGGGAAATGGGGAGCAAAATGCAGCCGGAACGGAAAGGCAGAGGGGGAAGGAATTAGAAAGAGAGGTGGGAGCCAGACGGAGGGTGAGAGGAGCACAGAGAGAGGGGCAGGAGCTGAATTACTGTGCAAACTGTGCCACTCAGGAAGCGGGGGCTGGAGGAAAGGTGGGGAGAGGCTCCAGCCTCGGAGGAAATGCAGGGGAGATCTTCCTAGAGGATGCTGGGCTGGTGGGGGCTGAAGAGGAAACAGCTGAGGCAGCTGCAGAACATCTGGCAGCAGAAAGAACTCCCCAGGGACTCCAGAGGACAGTGTGACTGGCAGGCAGGCAGAGCAGGGTGGATCCCGCCAGCTCGCCGCTTCCTGCGCCGTCCTTGTTTACCAGATGTTTCTCTCCATTCATCCTGTTTGCTCCCCAGCCCCCACCCCCTTCATGTTGAAGATGGGGCGGGAGACTCCCCAGTGCTACTCAAAGGGCGTGGGGAGGGGCACTGTCAGGGGCTGGGACGAGGCCAGGTGGCCCCTCTTGGTGCATCCTTCCTCGTGCTGAGTGAATAGTTCCACCCAGCTGTCTGTTTGCCTCCAAACACTTGCCTAGCACCAGCCTCCACTTGTAATCCCAGCGGATGCAACCACCCCAGAGTGAAACACTCCCCCCACCGCCCCACAGTAAAACAGCCCCCACTGCCTCTATCACCCCAGGGAGACTCCCCAACCTCGTTTTCCCCAAGGAGAATCACTCCCCCTGCCACTATGACCCCAAAGTGAACCTCCCCTCCATTAGCCCCCATGGTGTAACAGCCCCCCGCTGCCTCCATTACCTTAGAGTGATGCCCCACAACTTTAGGTGAAACACCCCTCTCCCCATTGCCCCAGTAACAGCCACGCTCCAGCTGTTCTCCTAGTACCCCAGACTAATAACCAACCCCCCACTGCCACGTGACCTCGGGGCAGCAGCCCAGTTTCTTTGTCTCCTGTTGGTTCTGGGTAACAAACGTTTATCTGCTTAGGAGCCTATGGGCCTTGGGAATGGTCTCCTGCTGAGCCCCCCTCCTTCCCGCTCCCCCACCCCCAGCACACTGTGTGAGCTCTGGTTCCAAGGTTCCTCACTGGGCACAGCCCTGACCTCCCCTTGGAGTTCAGCCAGCGCCCCAAGCATGGTCTTCTGGGGGTGGGACTGTGCTGTTGGCAGTGCTGTCTTGCAGAAATGTGCATAACCTAAGGGTCCAGTCCCGGAACCACTGCCTGTGGGATATAGTCCCTTCCCTGCAATGGGATTACACTCCGCAGCAAGCACTAACGCAAGCCAGTAAGCATTACACTGTAGTTAGTGTCTGTAGCGTCGGATGCTGTCATGGGCTACTCATACTCTGTCTTGTTGGTTCAGTTGGATACAGTATTGTTAGCTCCCAGACCCTACCGGCTGCTTAGTGCTGCCAAGCGCTATGAAATGGCAGCTGTTTCCCATCCCACAAGGAATTAATTTTGGTAGTGGATGAAATCAGGTCAGAAGGCCAGTCAGATGCTGCCCCTGTATTATGGAGAACAGTGTAAGGGAGAAAGAGCATTGATTGGAATGAAAAGGCTGTGGATTTAAAACATGTATGAGGAAATGCCTTTTATCACAAGGGGTAGTAATCCCATGGAACTCACTGCCACATGATTATTGCAGGAAACAGCTTGGTAAGATTTTTTGTTGAAGGATTAAACACACAAATTAAAAGTAGCCTCTTTCCTTAAATGAGCTCAGAAAAAAAAATAACCACAGCTAATGATTCAGGGACTAAACTGATCACCAGCTGGGATCAGGACACTCTTCCCCCTATAATATTGCGCAATTAGGTGCATTATGGGGAGCTTATGTCTTCCTCTGAGCCATCTGGCACGGGCCACTGTCTAAGACTGAATACCGGTCTAGCTGGCTCATTGGCCTGTCCCAGCAGGGCCGGTCCTGTGCTCCTGGGAGACTGTGTTAATGGGAGTTATGCAGACTAAATCCCCTCGCTCTGCTGAGCATTTACTCCTTAGGGTCCAATCAGTTTGTTTTATCAGGTGTTCATTTAACCTAGGTTTCCCATCAGTCTAGGGCATCCACCCTAGATCCACCCCATGTGTACAACCTGCTGCATGGCAGCTTTAACCAAGGTTGAGCACACAGTCCATTCCAGACGGGCCAATAGTCCAGTTCAGGTTACTTTCCTCTCTAGGCTGTAAACAGAGTCAAAGTTCCAGATGGCCTCCGAAATCCAGTTATTCTCCACCCTAGAGCAGTCCCTAGAGGCCATTTCAGATTGTCCCAGAAATCCGGGGCAGGATTTTCCCCACCTCAATCCACATGAAGAAACAGGCTGCCAGAGTCCTCTACCTCTCTTAAGCCTAATGCAAGACGTAAGCAACGTGCTTACAGGACAGTCAAAGGTAAATCCCAGCCTGGAGATTTGCAGGTTTCCGTGAAAGAGAATCGAGCTGCTCCCCTGCCTATCTATCTTTGCCATTCGGCTGGTACAGCCCCGCCTCCAGGGGACTGTCCCCTTCTCCTTGGTGCTTCTGCTGCCAGTGGAAAAACCCTGCTGGGGGTAATTTTCATGTGAAGGGCCAGGCCCTCTCGGGGAATGCTTCCTCTTTTTCCGGATCAGTATTTAAGATTCCTTCAGCAAATGTTCTGCTCCGATCTGTACTCGGTCATGTTGGCTCAGCTCCCCGGGAGTTTCGCGTCGGGTTACTGCAAGAGCACCGAAGGAAAGAAATGGGGAGTAAAAGTCAGAGGAATACAATTAAATTAAAAACCTCTGTTCTCTAATCCCGGGGATGCAACAGGGGGAAGCAGCTGAACATTCACCCGCACAATCCTGGCAGGATTTGTCTGTAGGCAAATTGCATCTCCTGTTCACTGTCACTGCCTAGCTGAAATCTTAATCCAGGCACAGCAGCGAGGGAAAGATTTGAAGGAACACAAGCGACGCAGGGATTTTACCGGGGCTTCTAACCTTCCTTTACAGCCCTTAAGAGTCTCCAGCTTTAGCTGTTTTTTTATTTCACCCAGAATGCTTGGCGTGCCCTTAATCCTTGCTGCGTTAGCTCATCAGCACTGACCCTAAAACTGATTAGCCACAATTTCCCTACTGTTCACAGCTCGTGCTTGATCTTCCCTTGATCCCATGTGAGGCAGGAGAGATGAATTTCCCTAAAGTCACAGGAAGCAGGGGCTCCTTGCTCATGTCCCTATCGTCCCTAGAGGCCTTTACATACACACAGGCCTAGTCGGTCCCTGGGATTAAGACTCACCTCGCAATCAGCAGCCTCCCCTCACGCAAAAGGCCGACAGATGGTGTATGGCAGCTGCCTTGCTCTGATGGTCACTATAGGGTGGCATAGAGCGTAGGATAAAGTGGGGGCTTTCGAGTCCTGGACTGGGGGAGCCCTGACTGTGGCAGTTTGGGGCTCTCGGTTCCTGTGGCTGTGGGCAGGGGAGGGGAAAGGCAGGAGACAGTTGCGTGGGGGGCAGAAACCCAGGGCAAGAGATCCAGTCTAGGTGCCCTGGTTCCATATGTATCTGTCAGGTGACAGGCAGGGATTCTGGTCTTTGGTTCGTGTTGTCACGCACAAGATGAGTGGTAAATAAAAAATAAGCCACCCGTGATTCCATAAAGGGTGAGGGCCCTGATTTTGCAAGGACAGCAGAGTCCTGGGTTAGGCTCTGCCAGCCCCTGACTGAGGGCATTCACTCATCCATCACCATCGAGGTTCACCGTTCAGGGGTCCGGTTAGATTCCCATCAAATAACAGCACTGACCAGCACAGCTTCTATCCATCCTCGTCCAGCCAGGAAGCTGTGTCCTTTCTTCCTGGCTGGGCCCATGCTCCATATCTTTATCACCTCTAGGCTGGATCACTGCAATGCTCTCTGCCTGGGGCTGCACCTTAAATCCATGTGGAAGCTGGTGGAGAATGTGGAAACTGGCTTGTTAAGAGGCATATCTGGCCGGGGGCAGGTGACAACCATGTCCTTGGATCTGCACTGGCTGCCAATTGGCTCCAAGTGAAGTTTAAAGTGTTGGTGTTGATGTATATAGCCCTAAGTGGCCTGGGGCCGTCCTGCCTGAGAGACCATGTCCCCCATCACCCCATCTAGCACTGTTTGATGTCAGCAGAGGCACTCACGCTGGAACTTCCAGGGAGAGGGGGCTGACGGCAGGGGGTTCTCCAGGCACCTTGACTTTGGCATTCCCTTCCCTTCCCTTGATCCTGCAGATATGGAACCTGCTGCCCTTCAGAGCTCACCGTTGTGAACCAGTGTCATTGGGGCAGGGGGCTGAGCGTGCTTGGGGAATGTCTACACCGGCGCTGGAGGGCTTCAGACGGGATTGTGCTCTGGGCGACTCGCCCGTCCTGCCATCTGCACTGCTGCAGCTACACTGCTATTTGTAGTGCACGCTTTGAATCGGCGCTCGTGCAGATATGGAAATCCCATCTCCAGCACCAGTGTAGACGTACCTTGGTGGAAACCCAAGGGGTCAGGAGAGTTTGTGCTGCAGTGTTTCCCTGGCTGACTGGCTGCATGGTGTGGATGGAGGCGGGAGTTTCTGCTGTTCTGGTTTTACTCTCCTGGGTTGTATTTTGAGTCAATGGTGGGGTGTCTGCAGCTTGGGAGAGCCCCGGTATGTGGGCCGAGCTCAGACAAACAAAGGATGCAGGATCTGAGCTTAAGTCCCGGGCTCGGCCCTACATTCTCCAGCCCAGCAGAGCTGGCCTCAGGCACAAGCAAGGCAAACCCCTGCTCCTTGGCAGCAGACCCAGTGACTCACAGGCCATTTCCCCTTTGAGAGTTCAGGCTCCTGCAGGCCGGGAGGAAGGGCAGGGTTTGGGCTGCTGGAGCAGAGCAGGCAGATGAAAGTAGAGAGGTGGTGGGTTATGAGAACAGGCTAAGTCACGCTGCTCCTTCCGCAGGGGCCCACGCGCCCACACACCATGGGAGGCAGGACCATGGCGCTTTCGTCAGTTTCTTTCTGCTGCGGCTCGGGGAGAAAAGTGTGCTCTGCCCCAGGGCCGACGAGGCAGGGGGGAAGCCGGTATAAATTACCGGGGCCTGGCTTCGTCGGCCCTGTTTAGCTGGTCCGCCCTTGCTAGGGAGCCCGAAAAAAATTTTTCATTGGGGCCCAAACCCGCTCTCGGTGGCCCTGCCCTGCCCCCCTCCCTCCCACCCACGCCAGTAAAGGGCACCTGCTCCTTCCCCAGCCCAGCTCCCTATGGCAGTTTTGTGGGGACGTGTGTAGCCTCAGGCTTCCTCCCCACCCCCAATAGTTGGAGAACATCTCTGGGGCGAGACTGCCACCCCTCAGCCTCTCACAGCAGGAAGGTCTTTTCTCCCACAGCTCCCGGGGAGGCTGGAGGTAGCTGTGCTAAAAGCCCAGCTGCATGCAGTACCGGGCCCCTCTGCTGCACTGAGCTTGGCCTGGGCAAACGCTTTGCTCACGAGGCACACGGCGCAGGAGCAGGGCCCTAGGCACGGCCCAAGGTGCTGCAGTTACATCCATCTGCTTCTCCACCAGGCACTTTTCCTCCATGCCGTCCCGTGCTCATGGAACGCCCTCCTCACACAGGTCCAGGACGCCAGCACCCTCTCCTCCTAGTCCAATTGCTGCCAGCGGCACTTGGATCACACCCAGAGATGGCCTGTCTTGTGCATGTTCTTGTCAGTGTCACTTTCCCCTAAGTCTATGTCACATCTCCACTTACGGTAGATTGGAAGCCCTTTGGGGCCTGGGCTGTTTGCACAGAGTCCAGCACGCTGACTGGGCTGCTGGGATCTACTGTGATGCAAAGAGTAATCAAAGAATCAAACCAGCCAGATCCCATCTTGCTAGGTCATCAATCAACATTTCACTTTGATAAAAAAATCCCCCCCCACACACACACACCTCCCTCCCACTCAGAACACTCCCCCACAGGAACCGCCAGCCTGAAGGACAGTGGGGTTTTACCTTATGAGACGAAGTGGGGATTTTCCCTTGTTACATTGTATGTGAGTCTTACTGTTGAGCCTATGTGAGTTTTACAGTTCTGCATGAATACGGTGTGTGCCTCAGTTTCCCTGTGTGCTGCACCAATGCCTCGGTGGGGGGATTAGGGGTGTGTGACTTTGGCTGAGACCTCTGGGGCAGGTGATGCTGCTCCAGCTTCCTGCACATATGCTATGGCGGGTGCCCTTTGTAACCTGAGACCCAGGAGGGGGATGCAACCAGGTGACGACCAGGTGACTCTTTGCCCAGGAAGTGACACACAGACAAGAAGGAAGAGCAATGGGGATGTCGGAGGTCAGGTCGCTGGAAGCTGGCAGTCTGCGTGGGGGGACTGGAAGAGGGGAAGTCCAGGGCTTCTGGCCCAGGACTCCCCAAGATGGACTTGGCTGAAAGTCACCGATTTCTGTGTTAAGTTTTATTCTGTGCTGTGCTCCCTGTCGACTAATAATCCTGTTTTACTGGCTGGCTGAGAGTCATGTCTGACTGCGGAGTTGGGGTGCAGGGCCCTCTGGCTTCCCCAGGAGCCCTGCCCGGGCAGACTCTCTGCGGGAAGCGCACGGGATGGAAGGGGATGCTGAATGCTCCAAGGTCAGACCCAGGAAGGTAGAATCTGTGTAAGCTTCCTGCCCTGGCCACAGGATGCTCAGAGAGAGGAGACATGCTACTCCAGAGTCCCGACTGGCTTCATATGGAGTAGTTCCAGAGCATCGCCCAGGGACTCCGTGATACCTTACATGATGGAGGAGGGGAAGGCTCCCGGGTCCTTTCCTGCAATGTCAGAAGGGAGGCTCAGGTGGATGGGGGCAATGCTACCACAGCGAGTGTCTGGGAAACAGCTTCCTCTTTCTCACAGCAGCTAATAACATGCCTGAACCAGTCCCTATGATCTGATTTTGAAAGAAGTCCCCAAAAGGAGCCAGCTGCCTAGGACTAACACCCAGGAAGGGGTTGAGAAACCCTGGTCCCAAAGGGACCTCAGGCAGAGAGAGTCTCTCTGTGCTTCAGTTCTTCCATCTTTGACATGATGAGAATGATTCTCACCATCCTCTGGGAGGCGGGAGGAGAGTTCTGGCCCGCAAAGCTCCTTGGAGGGTACTGGGGTAAGTACAAAGCATCACCAGCATCACTAACAATCACGAGTCACCTGCAGGGCAGCGGTGACTTTCTGCGTCTCCTTTGCTGTATCACCGGAACAGAAAGAGCCGTGAAGGATGGGATTAAAGAAGGGGTCCCCGGGAGGTGTCAATTCAAAGCGTAGCTCACCCAGAAACCTTTGGCACTGGACAAACAGTAGAAGTGGCTGCAATCCGTTGGCTTGACATAGGAGAGGCCAGGAGCAGATGGTCACTGTCTGTTGAGGCCATCACCTAACGGGTGACACTCAATGTCAGAGCCGTGGGGTGGGCCAGCCCTGAAATCCAGCCGGGGTTGGTGAAAGGTGAGCCACAAACCAGACCTCCGTTGTCCCGAGAGATTCCCAGTCCTGCAGTGAAAGATGAGGAATAGGGCAGCGCGGCACGGCTCCTCTTTCCCCAGCCCGTGAGGATGAACTGATCACAAGGGCTGGCTCTCTAGCGGAACGTGGCGCTCTGCCCTGGGGAGGTAGGGAGCCAGGGCCGGGCCAGCAGCTGAAACCGTATTAGGCTAGAGACATTTCCACCAATTCCAGCTTTCTGCTCCCCTCCCAGTCAATGCTTGGAACTAGCTTTTATTCGTAACATTCCCCCTCTATTCGTCCCCTTTCTTCCTGCACTGACCTGAGTCACAGTGGCAGCAACTGAACCGTACCAAAGCCCTTGACTTTGTGCAGCGTCTTCCAGAAGAACTAGAGTGGCAAAAATGCTCCCCAGAAGAATCTCATGAAAGACAAAGGGCAGTGTCAGGTATAAATGATAACAAAGGGGAGATATTGTGGGGTGAGTGTCAGGAAGAAAGAGCTGTTTCTTTACCTCTCTAGCAGTGTTGGCAACTCTACTGATTTTATTATAAGTCTTGCAAAAATAAAATAAAATAAGTGTTTTCCTTAAAGCCCCAGCTTCTGGAGTCATGGGAAAACAGGAGAATCTCAGCTTATTTTGTGGCCAGAGCATGGCAGAGCACCACCCTCTTTAGTTCTCCACTCTGAGGAGCCTCCAGTCCTTCTCACCGTACACATAGGGATCTGCCAGCTCCGCTGCCAGTGTCCACCTCCAGATCTGAGCAGCCATCTATCAGCCTTGACAGGGCCAGGATCCCCTGCTGGTGGGCTGCAGATCTCCTCTCCCCCAGTGCTGTCTCCTAGCAGGGGCTGGTCTCCACCTCAGGGGGCTGCAGCCCAGAAGTGGGAGAAAACAAAGAAAGTATTTTTTTTTTAAAACACAATCCCCAGGTATTTCTAAGTCAGTAAATGAGTGAGGGCTCCCTGCCCTTGCCAAGGGCACCCTCTCTGCTGGGGGAGAGAAGAGACTGGAATGTCAGGCGGGGGCAGGTTTTGAAGGTGGAGAGGACGTTCAGGTTGATGTATCTGGGAGGAGTGGCTGGTTATGGGGGGATGGGAGTGGGGGGAGCGCTGATTGTGAGTGGGCCAGGGATAGAATTTCTTTAAATGGGGGGAATGAGGAGAATTGATTTGGCCTGGGGAGGGAATGGACTGAGGGGGCAGATGATAATTGGCTTTGGGGAAGGGGGGCTGCTAGTGAGTGGAAAGGGAGGGGGAGAGGGGGCAAGGTTGGCTCTGAGAGGGAGGGGAGGAGCGGGTAGCGACAGGAGCTGCCACAGGGGTGATGTGTGCTTGCAAATCCCAGGGTGTCTGGGAGGCCGGCAGGGTAGGCAGATGGCCTCACCCCCCGAGGGGACTCAGTGCTAGGGAAAAGCCTGGGAAGGAGCCAGCCCATGCGTCAGGCACCGGGTGTCAGAGCTAGAGATCCCAGGCAATGCTGCCAGCCCCAGCTCTGCGGGGACCAGGACAAAATCCAGCCCTCTCTCGGGACCCTGAGCCTCATAGATGGGTCCTCCCGCCGTTCCCTGTGGGTGAAGTATCTCTGTCCCTGTGGTACAGATGGCGAGCTGAGGCCCCTTGAGAGGGACGGTGGCTTGTCCAAGGTCATTCCTGGGTTGTACCCCTGGAACATCCCATGCCCATACTAAATCCCGCCCCCCACCCCCAAAGGCTGATCACCAGTGCTCACAATCCCTGCTCTGAAATAAAGAGGTGCAAAGAGTCTCCGGTTCCCATGGCCCCTGCAGTATCAAGCCGGAACAGACAGGCTCGTAGAGGGAACATCCCACTCCCATTTTATCTGTCACCTCCTCCCACCGCCAGAGGATCCAGGCCCCAGCCACGCCCACAGCCAGGGCTCCCCTTTCCCCAGCCTGTGGCATTATCCAGCTGGTCTAGTCTGCAAACTCTTTCTCTCTAAGTCACTTACCCAGATTAAAAACAGCAACTGTCCCAGCCCTGACCCCAGGAGACCCCATTCAAGGCTTCCTCCCCAGCTCCTCTCACAAGAACTCTCTGTTCTCTAGTTTAAGCTGGGGGCCGCTGTGGCCATCCCACTCGCCCCCCCCCTCCCCCCCGCATCCATCCTGCAGCCCCACACAGCGCCTGGGGCTGGAGGGCGGTGAGGGGTCTGCCTCAAGCATTATCTCCGTGTTCAAAGCCATCCCCTCCCATGGAAGCCAAGCTGACTCCACCCTTATCGTCTCCCTCCTTGTGGTTTCTGGAGGAGGGGGCAGGGGAATTGCAGAAGTGGGAGGCTATTTATGGGGGTGGAGGGGGGGATTGCAAGCTCTGGCCAGGCTACCTTCTGCAGCCCCTCCCAGATCCAGCCCCAGCACAGAAGGGCAAGCGACCCAGGACAGCTTCAGCTGTGGCATAAGTGGGGGCAGCTCCTAAAGGCTTTGCTGTGAGCTGTGCCCACATATCCCAGCCATAGGCTTGGCCTGCGGGCTCTAGGCATCTGATCCACCCGCCAGCATCAGAGCCAGCAAGGGGCCTAAGTCTCACTCTCTCTCTCGCAGCCAGAGCTGGACTGGGAGCCTCCCAAAGCTGTGGGGGGGGGGGTGGATCTGGGGTTGGCTTGGCCCACTGAAGCTCTGAGCCAGAGTTGCAGACTGGACTCCCGCTCCCCACCGAGATGGGGGAAGGAATGGGTTTGGATCCGGGGCTAGGTTCAGCCCCTTGTCTAGTTAACCGCAGGGGACAGACACATGGGATGATCCCTGTGTCAGGAGACACTGACAGAGTGCCCTGTGCACGGCCAGGGACACGTACACCGTTCAGACAATCACATCCCGCCTAAAACCTCAAACGGATACAGTATTGCTGTACTGTTAAACAGCTGGTCTGGGCCACCCCAGACGTGGGTGCATTTCAGTGGCGGGCAGAATGACCTCCCTGCTTCGCTCACCCACCTCCCTGGGGTGTTGTGAGGTGCTGTACCATGTCTCCACAGCTCTCAGAGCCACCTGGGGCAGGCCAAGCGTGGCGGTGATACAAATATATTGAAGGCAGCTGACTGAAGACCAGGAAAGCAGCATTCTCAAGCTGCCTCAGTAGCTACACGCCATGGGTGCTGAGATGTGATATTTAGATGGGGGCGGCAGGAGAGAGGAGTGGGACCCAAGGTCCATTCATTGCTGCCAGCACCCGCCAAGAACAATGGAGGCTGGGTGAACCCTGCATGCCTGGATCTCCCCAGGCCCCCGCGGACAGCCAGCCCCCCCCCCCGGCCCCTTTGGGACACCATAGGCTGCCCCCAGAAGCTGCCCTCTGTGCCTGGGGAGGTGCAGCCTGCTCCCACCCCCCTTGCAGGGAATACTTAGGGGCTGCAGAGCCCCCAGCCTCTGCCAGCAGAAAACATTTTAAGGTGGCTCCAGTTGTAGCCCCAGGTTGGCCACCCATGGGAGGGGAGTTGGCAGCTTCTCGGCTCCGGCAGATCCCAGGGCTCTGCACCGATGCTGGGGGAGCTGTTGCTTGGGGGGGCGCCCCCTCTGCTTTTCCCATGGAGAGGACGGCAGGATTCAGAGGAACCTGGAGTTTTCTATATTGGGTATTTCCAGAGAGTTCATCGCTGTGGTAGCCATGGTAACACCCTTCTTCCCCCTGACCCCTGTGGCTGGTTTGCCGGAGTCTGGTTCAGGAGGGGCAGCATCGCAGATAATGAACAGCACCATGCATTAACTCCACCCATCCCCCGTATCCGGCGGGGCTGGGGAAGGGATCCCAGCACCGTGACACACAGAGCAGGGACACGAGACACGGAGGTGACTTTGCCAGGGGCGCACGGAGCTGGGATTCAGCCTGCCTGCCTGGCACCCACTCCACTAGGCCATGCTGGCTCTGGCCAAGGCTTGGCCCTGCTAGGTGGGAACAGTCCCATCTAATTCCAAGCACCACGCGGAGTGAACGTGGGCTACAGAATCAGGCCCCGAGGAAGCAGCCTCAGGGGGGCTGGGTAAATTTCCTCTAGCACAAGAGGCCTTCCCCCACTTTGTTCCCCACTGAGCGGGATTCAAGCCCCACTGGCTGGAGTGGATGAGCTGGGGCAGGGCCAAGGAGGGAGCACAGCCTGCAGCTGCCTGCATGCAGGCTGGCGCTCAAGGCGCCCGCCCCAGCTCCCTGCAGAGGAACTAGCCAAGCGACCACAAAGGCAGAAGGGGCCCTGGGCTGCTTTGATGGGCCTGGGCAGCAGGAGCTGCTAACCATGCGCCAGACAGACCTCAGCACACTGAGCCCTGCTGCACCCAGCACCCAGCCTGCCCTCAGCAGTGATTCCTGAGCAGCGCAGGGGGCTTTGCAGCCGACGGGTAGGCCCTGTTCTCGGGCCCGCGCCGCTCAGCATCTGATGGTCGCTTGTGCTCAGATCCCAGGGAAGAGAGGCACTAAAGCCAGGCAGACAAAAATAGCAGTGGGCCAGAAGGGGCAGGGCCGGAGGTGGCATCACAGTGACTGAGCCTGGGGTCTCGCTGGGGGCTTCTCTGTCGCCGTCATCCAGCAGGAAAACGGCCTCACTTGTGCCACAGGCATCGCCACTGTGGAGAGCTGAGCGTGGGGATGTAGCATTAGTATCACCTGGACGCAAACCCCCCTGAGCCTGGGGCTTTGCACACCAGCGGCGCAGGACCCACCCTTGACCCCGGGAGCCGGGTCGTGGGTCCGGCTCAGTGATCTGGGCTGTTTCGATGCTGGGGTTGGGTTCCTGCTCATCCGCCCTGGAGGCCCTCGTGCTGTGGCCGTGCAAGGGGGCCGATGAGCCAGGCAGGGAGACCGGTGCGCTCCACGCCTGCGGATGCAAACGGGTTAATGCTTTGGGCAAATTCCTCAGAGGCCTTTTGCATGTTTGCCTCAGTGTAACTGGAGCTCTCCAAAGAATTGTCCCCCACCCCCACCCTCCACCCCGCAACTGGCATTGCCCCAGCCTCCCCTTGCCCCCGTCTCCCTTTCATCTCCCCATCCCCCAGGGCTCTCATTTCAACAGCCCCACACGCCTCCGGCCCCCATCTGAGCGTGAGAAACCCTCTGTGCCCTCCTGCCTTGCCCCTCCCCTGAATATCCTGCCCAAAGGCAGAGAGATTAAAGCTCAGTTTGCAGCATGCCCGGCCTGCCTGCCTCCCACATCCTTCCCTGTGAATTCCTCTCCCTCCTTCATCTCACCAGGGGAGCCTGGCTGCAGTTATCAGCACAGCAGACCCAGGCTGCAGGAGACCTTCGCATTTTCCCCTCTGTTAAAAATAGCTTGAGATTTATTTTCTGGCAGCATGGAAAGCCCCCGGGGCGTAAGAGAGGAAGCAGACAGGCTTCTGCAAGCCGGGGAAGGTGGGGGGTGGGGGGGGAGCGAAAAGGGCAGGAAATAACCCCCCGGCAGCAGCAGCCCTGTAGAGGGGAAAATGCTCAAATGCAAACAGTATGTGGTTAATGTGGAAACTCCCAGGGCAGAGACAGAGTGGCCTTGTGTATCCTGCTGTCCAGCGAAACAGCCTCTTCCTGCACTGGGCCCGCTCCAAGACCCAGGAGCAGAGGCCCTGCCCAAGCCAGGCGACACAGGCAGCCTCCACCTGCCAGCTCTGGGAGAGCAGGCTGCCTTGGAGCTCACACGCACCTCTGGGCTTGGCTAGCCGGCTGGCCCCCCTTCTTTTCCTTCACAGCCACTGCCCCCCTCCTTCCCTTTGCATGGCGCACGCTTGCTGCCCCCAGTTCTCTCTCCTCCTCCTGCACTCAGGTTAATGCTCTGGATAGAACCCCCCCCCCCCGAGTATTTCGGGGGGGCGGCTAGAGCATGTCTGGTGCTCTTTAATAACTAGCAGGTCACACACTTTGTTGCTTCTGCAGGCCAAGCTCCTTGCATACAGCAACGGCTCCTTGTCTCCCTCCATTCCCTGCCACCCGTCCCCGCCCCGGGCTCCTTGTGTACCCCCCTCCCATCCCCCTCTGTTTCAGGGACTCCCTGCCAACCCTTCCCCACCACACACACACACCCTCCCTCACATCAAGGGCTCTGTGTCCCCCATTCTACCTCCTCCATACCAGGGTCCTCCATTTCCCACCCACCCCCCTCTACCATGGGCCAGAAGCTCTGTGTGCCCCCCAGCATATTCCCCACGGCAGGGGTTCTGTGTGCCCATCTCCTTCCCTTCATGCTGGGTGCTCACCTTTCCCCCCATAGAGCTGCTGGCTTGGGAGGGAGAAGGGCGAGAACTCTCTGTGCCACCCCCACTGTCAGTCGGGGGTCACCATGCTAAACGCTGTTGGGAGGATGCACAGTGCTGAGATGGGGTGGTGCTGTGCTGAAGGGTGCTAATGGCCACCACGGAACTGTTCTTTGATCTGGAAAGAATTCCAGAGGCGGTTGAAGCTGCTGGTTCTGCTGGCCAGTTGCAAAGGGCTGTGTGGGTCCCCCTTTTCCCCCTTCCATTTTCCCGATGTTCACCAAAATCTACAGGGCTCTGCCCATTGGTGTCTAGAACATTCCCTGAGATTTTGGAATTGACAGGATGTGACATGCAAAAGTTACCATGTTACATCCAAACCGAAATGCCAGGAAGCTGACTGCAGGGCCTCCCCAACTCCGACAGCGCCGAGCACTTAAGGCAGGGGCCAAGGGGACAACAATGAGTAGTGTCACGCTTCCTCTCTCCGCCCACAAACCAAGCTCCTACCCACTTGTGACACCCAAAGAGATGCTACCCACAGCAGAAGATGCAGTTCTTGATAACAGGATTCTCTGTCTTCTTTCTTGGGTGCTTTGATCACAGTGAAATAATTAACAATATTTAAATAGTCACAGTTAGCCACCGGCGCCTACACCCAGCCATTGAGATGATAGGGAGCATTTTTCCACACCTTTCAGAGCTGTTTGTTTCAGGCTGGCTGCAGACTCAAGCAGACGCCACTGCACTGGTTTATATTTGGTTCACATTTTGAAGGATTTCTTAGTAATCATACATGTTAAAGAATTAATAAAACAATGATTCTGAAGCACAAGGTGGCAGCCAGATGAAACTTCCAATTTGCCAAGCAGTCACAAATCACAGTATCTCTCCAAGGTTTTCTTCTGTTGTTGTTTTTTGGTTTGGTTTGGTTTGGTTTTTTGCGCAAAGGAGAGTATCATTGTCCCTGTTACAAAGATGGGGAAACAGAGACACAACGAGGTGAAATGCTGTTGCTCAAGGTCAGCGACTCAGTGCCTCAGCGGCAAATAGGACCCCAGTCTCCTGACTCCCAGATCCATGTCTTACCCACTGTACACACTGCCCCTGGCTGTGACTTTGCCATTTCTTTTGGAGTCCTGCTAAGCTGCTGCTTTTTCTCCTGCTTTCCCCATGGGAGCTCCTGGAGCAGATCCTTCCGCCTAAGGAAGATGTAGCAGGACTTCATTCAGAGCCACTCCTTTAACTGGCCCAAAGAGTTGGTCATCAAGGACCCAAGACCCTTCCCCTAAGTGCTGACCCTGCTACCCCTGCAGTCTCCCCAGTCTGTTCTTCCCTGGGTGTAAGAGATTGGCATGGGGGGACAGCCCCCCATCAAGCACCATGTGCATGCTGCACTGCAGTTATTTTAGTGCCTTATTCATTTCCCCTGGTCTGGTCCCAATTTCTCCTTCCTGCCCCAGAGAATTGCTGGCCTTCACCCCCATTCCTTTAGTGAACAATGAGACGAATAACTCACCGGAGGGAGCTAATATCTCCCTCTCCTGCCCATAAATCACTCCCAATCTCCTGCCTGGAGCCGTCACTGCCTCTTTCCCTGGCCTCTCCTTCCCAAGTCCCCGGAATCTGAAACGCCTGCCTGTATTGTACACGGCCCCCATTCTAGCAGTGATTTAGGTACCGCTCCCACACACACACCTTAAGGTTGCCACAAAACTGGCATTTACCTGCACTTGGAAGAGAGATTCCTTATTCATCGTTCCCCCCCTGCGGGATCTCCTCTGTGCTGAGAATTTCACCCTCAGTTACAGCCACTCCAGCTTCCCTAATGGGGTGGGGGTACTGCTCGCTGTGTGGGACACACAACTCCTTCCTCCCCGCCTACCCCGTGCTCCTCCCTGAGTGTGTCTTTCAGGATCATTTCCCCCACCACCAAGCTCCCCCTGCCAGGTCAGCCACCTGCAGCAGATTCCCACCACCCGCTCACTGCCTGTATTGTCCTCCATTGTGAGACACAAGCCCTGATCCTCAACTCATTCAGCCCAGCGTCCCCCCCACATCCGGGGCTAGTCGAAGGATGATGCAGCCCCTAGTGTCCTGGAACTTACCCCCCGGCTTCCCACAGGCCACCTGTGGGCCATGGGAAGCAGAGACTAGCTGGAGCATAATGAGCTGCAGCTACCCCCCCCCCGCATTGCCCCCCAGTCCAGGGCTGGGAGCAGGGCAGGGGTCGAGTCTGGCTGGACTTGTCCCCTTCTGCAGGGACTATTCCCTGGGGCTTGGAGCAGGGGCAGCTGCCCCCCGGCCTAGCCAGAAGCCATCCTGCAGCCCCTCCCTCTGCTTCCCCCTCGGCCGGGCCCCCTCAGAAGGGCACAGCCCACATTATTTAGAACATTCCCCTTCCCGGGTGCAGTTTATTCAGTCCTCTGGCAAACACAAGGCCCTCCAGGGCCAAGCCCAGCTCAGTGTCTCTCGCCCCTTAGGGAGGAAGTCCCCAGCCCTCCTTCCTGGGCATCCCCTGGCTGGAGCTCAGCCTTCTGACTCCCTCCTGCCCTGGCGGGTTACCCTCAATCCTCTTAACTGGGGCAACTCCCCTAATCTCAGAGCCTTTCCTTAGCCTCTGCCCAAACTCCCCCACCCCCACCTAACGTCCTGCTGCCTTCACAGGGCAATCGGCTGTCTCCCCTCAGGCCCCATCACGGGCCGTTCACACAGGACACTTCCCTCAGCAGTCCGGCTGGCTGGCCCCAAGCCTGGCTGTTACAGGGCCCGTTCTGCCCCCACCAGAGCAGCCTAAAGGGCCCTCAGGGGGACAGGGACTCAGCCCCATTACACTTCGCTGCTCGCCTCCAAGATCTCCCCCAAGCACTACCAGGCTGCCTGCTCTCTCCAGTCACTGTCAAGCCCCCTCGACTCTGAGATCCCGCCGCTCTCTGCATTCCCGCCACGTTCCAGCCGAGTGCATGATATTGAAATGCCCTTTGTGAGCAGATGGTCTGAGTTTCCCCCTGTTTTTTGACGTCCTCCTCCTTGCCTTTAGATACCCCCTGAGTGACCTTCCTATGTCTTTCTGGGGTTTTGTGCCTATTTCCTGTAGAGGCCTGCCCCCCCCCAGTAGCAGATCCCCCCTCCCCCCTGCACCCCTGACTCTTATCGGTTTCACTAGTATAATTTCCTCCCTGTCCACCCATCTGCTTATTTTAGCTGCCTCTTCCTTCCTCTCTGCTGCCTTCCAAATAGACTCCAGCCTGCCCACCCCTCCTCCAGAAACTCTAGCACAGAGTTTCCTTGTCCTCTCAGCCAGCACGCCATTTATCCTGCGGGGGGGGGTTCCCTCCTGTCCATCCTGGGTTCCTAGTCCCCCAGCCTCAGTGTCCCGTAAAACCTCAGCTAGACAAGGGAAAGCAATATCAATGGACACAACGGAGCCGCAATCAGGGGCTTTCTAAGAGGACTAGAGATGGGCCTGCACTTCAGCAGGGTTCTGGGTAGAGTCCCCAGGTCCCTGTCTCCCCTATCAGGTTTGGGTGAGCTCCAGAATCGCGGGTGGGGGGGCGGTATTTTCCTGACCTGGTTCACGTGTGATCACAGATGGCGGAAAAAAGGTCATCCAATCTCATGGGATTTCCACTAACCAGGGCTGAAATCTTACAGGAACCTATTGAGAGATTTCAGCCCTGAACCTGATCCCCTTTCAGAATCTAAACTGGGTCCAAATAGTGCCCTGTTAGAGTCCATCTCATTTGCCCAGGCTGCAGGGCGATGACAAATCAGGTCTTTAATCTAATCATCTTTCCTAAGGCATGGTACCAGGACTCACATCGGGCCGGGTCAGGACTCAAATCGGGCTGGGTCAGTGACTGATGCTCTCCATAATCTCAGCTCTCATTTCAGGACATCTCCTGCCATTGCATTTCCATCAGCACAACTCCTCCTGGGGTAGCCGTGGAGAGGGGCATAGCGGACACAAACTGCAGATGCCAAAGGGCGTACATGAACCCCACTGAGGGAGTGTAAATTTTAGCCCACACTAGCATGTGACACACTAATGAGCCCATGTGCCCCTTGCTGGCATGCATTAAAAACTCCCTAGTGTGAACTAGGGAAGTCCTGTTTCCAACCTGTTAATGCAGTTCTGTTTCCCTCTGGGGCGGGCTAATGCACCGTGTGTAGACAAACCCTTAGAGTCTGAAGCACTCTTTTCTCCAGGCCCTTTAAAAATACTTCCTTTTTTTCCCCTAATTTCACCATGCAAACTCCTCCCAAAGGGAAACCAGCATCTTCTACCTGTTAAAATCAGGGACTCCTGGGGTTTATTGCTGACTCCATCACTGGAGTTGGGGGGAATCATAGTTACCACCTTAGGAAAGCTCTTGGAGGACTATGGCTGAAAAGAACTCTAGCTGCAAAGAATGTTTCTCTAGCTGTTATTCAGTGCCTGAAACACTCCGTAAGAGAAAGTTTCAAACAGTCCCTTTCCTCTGGAGTTACCCTGTCCCTGGCACGCCTTGTGGCCTGTTCTGAATTTCCCAGCAGATGTTTGTCTCTGTTCCAGCAGGACTTCCTAAAGCATTTCTGGGCAAAGGAGACAGTAGAAAGCCTAGGGAGAACTCCCAGCACTATACTCAGTACTGGCCGAAGGCATTTCTGAAAACTGCATTTATCTGCAGCCGTTTCATTGTGGGGAGTGCACCACCTTCTAGGCATACGGGCCCCCAGAGCTCTCTGCCTGCCAGGTAACCTGCCATCTCTGTGTGACCCTGTCTGCCGGTAGCGCAGTCTCTCTGGGCAAGCCAGAATGTCAGCCACAACTGTTCCCCTTAAGCAATGCCCTGACCCACCCAGAGAAGAGATCACCATCTCAGTTGAAGGTTCTGCTGTGTGACCTGCCTGAGGTCAGAGCGACCTCCATAGTGCGGAACAGGGCATCATGGAATCTGCACCCTGGTCTGCACTAGGATTTTTCTCTAAGTCTCCCTCTGTTGCACTAGCACAGGTGCAGTGCCAGTGGTGATAGCAATGGCAAGAGTGCCAGTGTAAATGGGGCCACAAGCCTTGTCTACACCTAGAAATAACATCTCAGCCAGTGTTTCAGCTGAGCCAGGGCTGGCAACTGTTTGTCCTTCTCCCATCTGTAGTCTGCATGGGCCCAGCTAAACCAACTGCTAACAACCAGCTGTGGGAATGGTGCTGTTTCCAACTGAGGCTGGTGCCCACTGGTGAGTGCACGTTACAAGTGTTCCAACCATGGAGGACATGAGTTTGTTACAGCCCCAAGGAGGGAGCTGTAGTAACTTGTGCTTTTAGTTCTGGAGGTCCCTGGTGTGTCAGCCAAAATGGCCGCCATCACAAAGCCATGACCTCCTTAGATGCTAGAGGGAAGGGACATGTGTGGGTCACCAAGCCCCGGTGCTGGTGAAGCATTGGTGTCTATGCTAATCCCTTAATGCAGGGGTCCCCAACGTGGTGCCTGTGGGTGCCATGGCGCCCGCCAAGACGTCTAAGTCTGCCCGCGTACTGGCCGGTGGATGAGCATCCGCCGAAATGCCACCAACAAGTTGCGTCATCCAGAGGCGTCGCCGCCAAAATGCCGCCAATTTTCGGCGGTATTTCAGCGGTGACACCTCTGGATGACGCTACTTGTCAGCAGCATTTTGGCGGCGACGCCTATTGATATTGCTGCTTGTCGACAGAATTTCAGCGGATGCTCGTCTGCTGCCACGGTCCTCCATGGCTCGTCGTCTGGCGCCCGCCAGACGAAAAAGGTTGGGGACCACTGCCTTAATGTATCTAGTCTATTCAGGAACATCTCTAGTTATGGAACCTCAGTGACTATCTAGGTTCTTCCCTGGCCCTCGGCGCTGGAGCCTGAGCACCTCCCAAATAATGAAATATAGAAATAACTGTAACAATCTCTCTCTTCACAGCTGGCGAGAAGCTGTTCTGGCTGTTTTCAACATGTTTGTTTTTATTTGTGTGCATGAGTGAGTGGGTGTGAAGAAATTAGTGAGGGGGAAATGAAGCTGAAGACGTGGGCTTTGTGTTGAGTTCTGGAAGCAGTTAGCTCATGGTGATGCTCAGCTCTTGTTCCCTTGTCAGCGTTCATCTCCCAGGAAATTTCTCTCTCCCACACTCACAAGCCTCCCCCTCCGGGCGGATAGTTTTATTGCCCTGATTGTGGAAGGAGGGGTGTCTCTCAGGTACAACAGGCCAGGCCAATGGGGAAGTCTGACTAGCAGGACAGAGACCTTGAACTGAACTCTGTGTTCAGTAGGGAGCCAGCACTGAGACTGTGGCCCTAGGGTGAGGTATTCACAGCAGCCTATTGCTGAGCTGATGGGTTCTGTACCAACCGGAGCTTTTGGGGGGCAAGTGTCATCATAATAACAATATAATACATGGAGAGATTCCTATCTCATAGAGCTGGAAGGGACCCCAAAAGATCATTGAGTCCAGCCCCCTGTCTTCACTAGCAGGACCAAATACTGATTTTGCCTCAGATCCCTAAGTAGCCCTCTCAAGGATTAAACTCGCAACCCCCTGGGTTTAGCAGGCCAGGTCTCAAATCACTGAGCTATCCCTCCCCCAGTCTTAGCTAGAATCAATTGCAGTCACTGAGCCCTGAGGTCACAAATGCATGGCTCACCATGGCCACAGCTGTGTCTTCTTCTGGCGTTGCTGATGGAAGGGGGAGATGTTTGCTGCCGCGGCTCTTTGGGTAGCCGAAAGGACTTGGAGGCTGGGGACAGGTGCCCTGGAGCAGAGCTTCTCAAACTATCTGATGTGGCAGACCGGTAGGTTTTTTTCCCCAATGTGCCAGGGACCGGTACCATATTTCCCAGGGACCGGTACCATATTTGTGCCATATTATTATCGTTTTTGCATAGGCACGTAGCACATCAGATCAGAAAAACTAACATTCTTCACTGTATTAATTGGAATGGGAGTGTGGCGTACATGCGGAGATGTTCCCATTTAAATACATTGAAGACTGACTGAAAGGCTGTGCATCTGGGCGGATAGTATAAAATGACTAGATCGAAGAAGATATTATTTGAACATTCATAGTATTATTAATTTATATTAGAAACAATATAATGAATAAAATAAAAATTGGCAGACATTTTTTATTTTGTTTATCAATATTGTAATATGTGCTTCTGAAAACATATTATTTAATATTGTTGACTTTTATTGACTGATAATTATTCTTGGTGGAATTCCGGTGTGATTTTTAAATTATACTATTATTTCTCTCTTTCTTTCCTGGAAACTCGCTGTGGACCAGCAGCCAACAGCTCGTGGACTGGCACCGGTCCACGGACCACCACTTTGAGTAGCACTGCCCTAGAGAGCAGGGAATGTTAGCGAGGAGTGTTCTTCCAAGCACGTCCCTCTGTCTGCTGGCATCACTGCAGCTCTGTCAGGAATCAGCGGTAGCTGGTGCGCTTCAGCCAGGCGATGCTCAAGGCCAGGCACTGTGGGCATGTCTAAAATGCAATTAAAACCCCGTGTCTGGCCTGTGCCAGCTGGTGGGGCTCGGGCTACAGGGCTATGTCACAGTGGTGTAGACACACGCACAGGTTGCAGGACCCTGGGAGGTGGGAAAGTCCCAGAGCTCGGGCTGCAGCCCAAGCCCAAATGTCTGTACTGCAATTAAACAGTCCCTTAGCCTGAGCCTGAGTCAGCCGGCATGGGCCAGCCACGGTGTCTAATTGCCATGTGGACATACCCTGAGAGAGCTGGGAGGGGTGCTGCTTACAGCTCCTTTCAAAGGGATGTTGAGCTGGATGTCATCTACCCGCTGCTGACACCTCAGGCTGAGTCCCAAGGGCTCCATACAGATGGACGATGGGTAATGTGGGGGAGATGATTGGGCCTTACGGGACTCCATAGCCGAGGGCTTTGGAGGTGGACAGACGGTTACTCCTAATGGCCCCCAGGGTTTGGTCTCGGAGGAAGGGTCTGAGGCGTTTCAGGGCATTTCTCTTCATTCCTGCAGACTCTTGGAGGTGGGCAATTATAACGATCCAGCCCGAGTCCAGGAGATCTGAGACAAACGCTCCCCACCCTTTGTCAACACCAGCGTTCCTCTTAAATCCTCCTGCCTTGGCACTAGCCCTGGTGCTGTTCCACCAGCAGCAGCGAAGGCTAGAGCGCTCGGCCCAACAGGGCTCACCAGCAATTTTACCCTTCTGTTGTGCAGCCCTGCTGGGAGCAGGTCGCCAGAACCTAGCAGCTGGTCTAAACTAATGCTACCGTGGGTGTGGGGGCAATGGTGGTGAATTGAAATGAAAAGGCAGCCTAGACCGGCACAGCCCGGATGCTAGGTCTGGACGCTACACCCACTGCTTGTATTCCCACACCCCTAGTCTAGCACTGGCCTTAGTTGGATCAGCTTCCTCACCGCCAATCTGTCTCTGCATCTCTGCCTTCTAGCCAGCGCACGCTCCCGTGTTTTACTGGTATTGCTACGTGGTATGGGATTAGTGCCCTGGGATTGCATTAGCCTGCATTTATCTATATTACCGTCTCAGGCTATTGGCAATTGTCAATTCTCTGGACTCATTCAGTCACCCTGAATTTCTCCCCTTGTTACCCTGTGCTCAGTCCCTCCCAGCTCACCGTCATCCCTGCGTTTGATCCATCTGCAGCTTGCTATTTCCTCCAGCTCATTTTAAACAAATATTATGAAGCAGCACAGAAAGTCGTTTTAATTAAGGGCTTCTTAAGCTGCCAGGCTCAGAGACCTTGTAGCATTTGGGGATTACGGACTTTCAGAGGAGAGCGCTCACTCCCACTGCAAGTTCTTGCCATGCTCTTGCAGTTTGCTTTCCTACCTCTTCTCCTATCGTGGTTGCTGGGTCTGGGTCCCTCCACCCCCCTCATGGAGCCCCATTAACTCTGTATTGTTTCACTGGGACCCATTTTCCAGGCCATCAGCCTTCCCCTGTAGTGAGAGCAGCTTGTTATTCATTTCAGTGCTTTTTCCAAAGTGTGAATGTAGTGGTGGTGAAAGGTGCTAGACAGAACCCAGGAGACCGAGGGGCTGCTTCACCCCTGCATACCCGCCACTCCCCATAGAGTGACAAGGCTACAGTGGAGTGGAACTGGTAGAGGGGAGAGGAGAATCAGGCCACAACACTCTGTTTAAAGTGCCTGATCCTCCCCTGCTCTGCACCATGTGTTGTCGTTCCCACCAGGGCAAGGTACATAGGAAGTGCTGCCAGATCTCCACAGTGATGTTTTATCCCCACTCTGTGCAGGAGTGAATGACAGAGAAAGGTGAGAGGCCGTGGCGAGTTAGCTACGGTGCAAGCTTCCCCCACATTCACCTGCCGATGTGCCTCAGCCCTGACCTCAAGGGCACCCTTGGGGGTGAGACACTAGGCCAGCCTCAGCTATGACCCAGCCATTGGTCTTTCACCTGAGCCTGCTGGCATGGTTATTATCTAAGCATTTTTATAGCACCCATCACCATACTGCCATGATGGGTTGCCATGCGTGATGGTGGGTTTTGTAATGTAGGCACCTATTGACTGGAAACAAGACTGAAATTCACCCAACTTGTATCACATAAACCACTGAACCTTATCAGATCACTACTGTTCTGGTTTGTGTTCCTCCTGGCGGCTTACAGGTGAATGCTCCTAGATGCCTGGTGTCAGACACCTCACTGCAGGGGGACTGTATTCAGCCCCCAGCTCATGCAGATGCCAGCTTTCACTTAGAGTCACTTTCTGAATTCAGCTGAAGCCCACGCTGCACTGCTGCAGCACTGATGGAGTTACACAGGGGCAACTTTTCTAAGTACAGAAAAGGGGCCAGATTTTCAAAAGTATTTAAGCATCTAAAGCAGGGGTAGGCAACCTATGGCACGGGTGCCAAAGGCGGCACGCAAGCTGATTTTCAGTGGCACTCACACTGCCCGGATCCTGGCCACCGGTCCGGGGGGCTCTGTATTTTAATTTAATTTGAAATGAAGCTTCTTAAACATTTTAAAAACCTTATTTACTTTACATACAACAATAGTTTAGTAATATATTATAGACTTATAGAAAGAAACTTTCTAAAAACGTTCAAATGTATGACTGGCACGCAAAACCTTAAATTAGAGTGAATAAATGAAGACTTGGCACAGCACTTCTGAAAGATTGCTGACCCCTGAGCTAAAGATTTAAAGCAGGTTAGGCGCCTTTTTGAAAATCCCACTAGACACCTATGTGCATCTTTAGGTGCTTAAATGCCTTTGAAAATCTGTGCCAAGGCTTTAGGATAACGGAAAAAATCCCAAACAAACAAGCTTCCAAATGTGAACTGAGTGCAACCAGTGCAGCGTTGCCTTTCTGAGTCTGCAGCCAGCCTGTAACAACAGCTTTGGGAGATGGGAAACTGCCCCCACCCGTCTTATTGGCGTGTCAGCTCTTACACCCTGTGAGGTCACTTCAAGAGCCAGATCTTCACCTATTTTAGGCATGCAGTGGTGCCTCTAATTTGTATGTTGACCACAGTTGGGTAACTGCCTGTGCAGATGGCAAACTAAAGAGCAGAAATAGCACCGCTCCTAGAAGCGACTACGCTCATTTTCCCCCGTTGCATGATTCTGAACACAAGGGTGATTTACCAAAGAACAGTCAGGAACCCTCCTCAGCATTACTAAAGCAAGCGACTAACCTTAGCCCTGGTAAAAGACAACAGGGCAACTTCTGTGCTATGTGCTTGGGGCCTTAACGACGGTGTAGGATTCCTGTTCTACCCTCGACTCTTCTGTAATTCTCCCTTTGCTGCCAGTGTGGGATCCACTATGGATCAAGGCGAGTACACGGTCCTGACTTTACAGCCCCAGCCCACAAACCATAATGAATATAATTTGACCCTCTCCACAGAGTAAGTTTGACACGCCTGCTGCAGCCACCATTACCAGTCCCCTGAGCCCTTTACCCCAGTTCCCTTCCCCGCATAAGCTTCCCTCTGCGCTGCTCAGCGCAAGGGAGAATATGCCCCACTGACAGCAGCTATTTCTTATTACAATATGTTATGGTTCATTGGCCTGAAGATCTGCATCCTTGGGACCTATGTGACTAGGAAGTAGATTTCTCTGTGTTAATTAGTTTATGCCTCAGCAGTGCTTTGAAGATATAAAACTCTAGAAGTGCTAGGCATTATTTTGATTATTTATTTCATTTACACTGCCCTTGGACAGTCATCCCTGGGATCACTCTTTGAAGTTACCCCACAGATGAATTTGGCCCTTGATTCGATAGCAGTGAATGATAAACCCCTTCTGCACGACCCTGAGCTACCAGATCGCTTGACTTTCAAGAGGAGGGGATGGTGCAAGCAAACCGCACATGAATGAGCATCATAGGATGGAAAATCCGCCCTTGAAGCCAGATGTCTTTTCAAAAGGAGGGAGGTGCTTTTTTTAAGACCACCCCACCCCATCTGCTGGGTCAGAAAATCATGGTTTACACTAGAGCTGGCATCTTCCGAAACTCACATGGGGGCCAGTGAAAACCATTTCACTCCCACTTCAGTAGCAAACAAACAAAGCTGTCACTCCTGTAAATAACGTATGGTTAATTACACAGTCCCCATATTCCATGGCACTAGGAGAGAACCACTCCGGGGTTATTTTATTTGACAAATTCTCCTTTTCGGTAAATAGTTATTAGTTGGATTAGTTTGTACTCAGCTTTTTTTAGACTTCAAATATTCCTTGTAGCTATTGCTACACAACAGTGATTCCGACACGAGTATGTATCTGTGGCAGGCTCTCAGCTGGAGTCACTCCCTCCTTCTCTTTCTCAGCAGGGCCTTTCAAGTTCCCTGGTCCAGCTTCCAGGCTGGCCACAAAAATCTTTCAAAACAAAATTACCTCAAGCTCAAAACCTTGATGGCAAAAGTCCTTCCCCCCAGTGTTCTTCTTCCCCGGCGTGTGGGAGGAGACTGCAGGTCACCCTTTCCCTCCCGGGGTTGAAGATCCATCAGCAAACAGGCCTTTTCTACACCCCCACCCCCGAACAATAGGGAGCTTTCTGTACTGTTTTCCCCTTAGGGTTTTTGTCTTGACTGACTGGTTGAGAGAGAGAGGGGAGCCTTGCCCCATGCTACATTACATGGGTCCTGGCCCTTAAGAAATAGCCATCTCTTGTCTTCCCCTTTTACTCCCCGCACACTTCTGTCCCTGCTGTCCCCAGGTCTGCTTGGAACACAGTAGCCTGGATCTCACCCCTCCCTGATTCCTCTCTTTCTTACAGGGTCACTGTACCCCGTTACAATATCCATGTTCATGCACCGCATTGCATGCTAGGTAATAGTGTGAGAGGACCCTGTGTTTCTAAAACTAAACTGGCTCTTTATTAAAAGATCTACAGATGGGCTGCCTCTGGAGCTAGCATTCCAGCCACGTGCATGCAGACTGACTTCCTGGGCTTCTCTAAATGCCTCCCTCAGTTCCATGCAAGTTGCTCCAGTCCAGGTCCCCTCATTGAGCAGCTGGTGCCAGAGTTTCTTCTCTCCACGCAAAGGGCAGGTTGGCACCCTTATGCCCCAGAGATGGGTGACACAGGAGTGCTCTTGGTCTGCATATGTGTAAGTAGTGGGTTAATAGATAAGCTGCCAGTAAATGGTGTTCAAGAATATGTAGCCTAGTTCCTGGGACCTATAAAATTGAGCACTGCAAATAGCTTCTTCTGGCAGCTTTTTACATCAGCTCTTAACCTCTTTGAAACAGAAGTAGCTCAAAGTGCACTAACAAACTGTTAATGCACATCAGCAGGATCCATATGGACAGTGGGTCTGCGGCAGGCTAGTGCAGGGGAGACCCACATCCCAACTTGCCGCAAACTCTATGTTTGTGTAGACCAGGGATTCTCAAACTGGGGGTTGGGACTCCTCATGAGGTCATGAGGCTATTACATGGCGGGGTCGCGAGCTGTCAGCCTCTACCCCAAACCCTGCTTCACCTCCAGCATTTATAATGATGTTAAATTTATTTTAAAAAGTGCTTTTAATTTATAAGGGGGGTCACGCTCAGAGACTTGCATGTGAAAGGGGTCACCAGTACAAAAGTTTGAGAACCTCTGGTGTAGACAAGCCCACAGTGAGAGCTGGAGGTGTCTCTGTCTATCACTGTCATTTGCATTACAGCCAAGCGCTGTCTTTCTCTCCTGTGTGAGAAGCAGTGGAGCAGAGACATACATAAAGATACACAAGGCAAGGGAGCAAAGTTTGCAGCAGCATCCTCATATCGGATAAAGGTAGGGGAGGGAATAACTTTTATGGGACCAACTACTGTTGGTGAGAGAGACAAGTTTTTGAGCTTACACAGAGCTCTTCTTTGGGTCTGGGAAAGGTACTTTCAGAGCATCACAGCTCAATACCAGGTCAAACAGACAGTTCAGCACAAGCAGCAAAGAATCCTGTGGCACCTTATAGACTAACAGACGTTTTGCAGCACAAGTAGTCAGCACATATTCTAAGGAACCATTCAAGGTGAAGTGGGCCGTTAACACCCCTGTAGTGAAAGGACAAAAACGGGGCTTAGTGGCTTGCAGATTGTTGTAATAAACCATAAACCCAGCATCTTTATTAAGGCCATGATTTTTAGTATCTAGTTAAGGATTTAAGCTCCCAGGCTCGTCTTTAGACAGCGTGTGCAGGTTTCCTGTGAGGACGAGGACTGGTCTGATATGGAGTGAGCCCTTTGTGAAAAGTGTTCCCCCACAGGTGATGTGGTGATGTTGTCTTTTCTCCTTTTCCCGTGTGAGTTCATTTGAGAACGCAGCGATTGTCTGGTCGCTGTTATCAGAGTACTTAGTGCACTGGATGAGGTACACCACACATTGTGATTCTGTTGAGCTCTTTGGAATGGTGGTTACAGAATGTCCCAATTATCAATTACAAATTAATAGGTAAGGAGCAGAGAGCTCACACCACCATCCAGCTTGAAAGCCTCTCCGTATCTTAGCAATAAACTCTCCGCAAGCAGCTGTGTCACTCTGGAATTGCCACAGTGAAACAGACCAATGGTCCATCCAGTCCAGTGTCCTATCTCTGACAGACAGCAGTGCTGGCTGCTCCTGAAGAAAGCTTGAAAGCCCTATAATGCACCAAATTGTGCAAGACTGTGCCATGGGGATGAAAAATCCTCCTGTCCCCAGCTGGTGATTAGCTCATTCCCTAAAGCAGCAGCACTGGTGGCCCTGTAGTTTTATCCAGCTTAGGAACTGCAGGTGCTAGTTTTGATCCAATAAATGTACTTTGACTGTGTTTATTTTCTGCTCATTCCCAGTATCCAAGAGATGTTGTCTGTAAATAGAAAAACCCTTGATTTTGGAATTTGTAGGGCACTTTTCAGACTTGAAGGATCCCCAAATTTTGTACATGTCTTCATTCTCTTTAAAATGAATTCATCACTGATGAAGGTGCATCCCTGATGGAGGTCTGGAGATGAAATCCTCTCTGCATCCACAGACCAGGCATATCATGGGCAGCTGCAATCCTGGTTCCCTGCCAGTCTGCTGGTGATCCTGTTTTGGAAGGACCATTCTCAGGGAGAAGACAGTAGTAGCTTTGCCCTGCTCATCCAGTCCTAGTCAAGATTTAAAAAATGAGGTCTTCAAATTAGGCTCATAAGACCTTATTTATCAGAAGAGCTGAACCTCCAGCTGCTCCCATTGACGTCAGCCGAAGCTGGTGGGTCCTCAACACTTCTGAAAGCCAGGCCACTTATTTAGATAATGTAATCAAGGTTAGCTGAGCCTCATGCTCTTCAGGCCATGGGGCAAGCCACCCTGTTTCAGCCTCACTTTGGGTCCCCATTTTTTAAATTCTTGACCACTGGCTCCAAATGTGCTATGTTGTGTGTGATCCAGGGATCGCTGCTTGGTTTCAAGAATTAGACAGAGACCACCAATTCAATTCCCATAGCCCACCAAACATCCAGAGACTTACAACCCCTCCCCACATGAGCTAGATTCGAATCAGCGACCAAGAGAGGGAAGTGTTTGTAGCTCATTGCAAATCCCGAGTTATTCAACCTCTCCTGGGCAAGGCCCGCCTTTCTGTTATATGTGTGCACCGCGCCTGGCACAATGGGGCCAGGAACCTTGCTTGTGGCCACTGCAATACAAAGAAAGAAGAAGAATATCCCCTCCCCTCCAATGTCCTTTACAAAACGTTGAGCTAGATACTGGTTATGCATTGATTAGGTCCAATCTTTGAGCCACTTGGGGCTCAATCAGCCCTTGGAAGGATCAGGGCCATTTGCTACAAGTGCATCGATACTGTATAGCAACGGGGTGGGAATTTACTACAGACAGTGTTAAACTAGGCACAGATGTGGAGAAGCAGCTCCCTCTCCCCGCAGGGACTGAAGCCACTGGGAGCTGAGTTCACCTTCAGGACCAGGGAAATACACAGCCTAGCAGTCTTAACTAAATGATTTCAGACACATAACAGGGATTATTGTGTCCTTGGAAACTGCCATGAGCCAGAGGCTGGGAGGTGAAGAAGGTTGGCAAACTGAGACCTGGAGTGAGGCAGTCTGTTCTAATCAGGGAGAGAGAGAACAGTATTTGCCATTATTGATTGTCTAGACTAATCCTTGACTTTGTTTATCCCTTGCTGTAATAGTGCCCAGAATAATCTGTGGGCCAGTGGGTTAATGGAGTTGGCTGGTTTGTGTTTTAAAAAGGGATGAGCTGAATCTAAGTCAAGGTGTGTGAAGGAGCAGACATGTGCTCTTACACCGTCAACTCTGGGCCTGCCCTTGGTGTCCTGGAGGGAAGAGAGATCCTTCCCAGCTGTCCAACCAGGAGAGGTTTAGGACCTTTCAGGTCTGTTCTGTGTCATGCTGAAGAATCTGAAGCTGCCGTTTAGTGTGTTGCAATACAGGCTATTCCTGGCTTTTCCTTGCATCCCTGCCGTGTTGGGAAGGATACAGCGATAAAGAACTCCTGACACAGTAGCCTATAAAGATTAATTGCTAGGCACAGTTTAAATGGGTATTTTATACAGGCTGAGAAGAGTGAGTTACTTTATTATTTTTTCTATTCCTTAAACGCCCAGCTTAGAAACTTTCCTCCTTTTTGGTAGGGTCTAGGGGCGGAGAGGTTACTGTAAAAACCTCTGCTACATCCAAACAATTCCTGAAACCAGGCACAGGGGCGGCTCTAGACATTTCGCCGCCCCAAGCACGGCGGCATACCGCAGGGGGCGCTCTGCCGGTCCCGTGGCTCTGGTGGACCTCCTGCAGGCGTGCCTGCGGAGGGTCCGCTGGTCCCGCGGCTCCACCGAAGCCGTGGGATCAGCGTACCCTCTGCAGGCATGCTGCCGAAGGCTGGCTGCCTGCCGCCCTCCCGGTGACCAGCAGAGCATGCCGCCCCAAGCACGCGCTTGGCGTGCTGGGGCCTGGAGCTGCCCCTGACCAGGCAAACCGCTTTTCAGGTGAAAAATTATAATCATATTGCTGGATATATTATTTTTTTCTGATCTAACCTAGAGGTAGTAAAACAAATTAAAAAACCTTCCAGTAATCCAAAGAGTGTGTCCATGTCAGAGAGGCAGTGTTACAGCAGAATGAGTACAGGGGCTAGGAATCAGAAACACAGGAGTTCTAATTCCAGTTCTGCCACTGCCTTGCCGTGCCCTTGGGCAAGTCACTTAACCACTCGGTGCCTCGGTTTCTCTCTCTGTAAAATGGAGATGATAATGATACCTGGATGAGGCTGCAGCCGGAGCAAGAAGATGGGCTCTAGTTCCAGTTTGTGGTCACTGAGTCTATATTTGCTAAGTATCAGAGGGGGAGCCGTGTTAGTCTGGATCTGTAAAAGCAGCAAAGAGTCCTGTGGCACCTTATAGACTAACACAGGACTCTTTGCTGCTATATTTGCTAAGGGTGTTTTGCTGCAGCGTGAAGCATTTGTACAGGGGTCTACCCAGCCTCATGGATAGAAGCTCAAGTCGCTCAGGAGTGACTCTTACAAATTCAAGACCCTTCTCTCATCACCAGAGAAAGGGGGTGGGAAGGACAATCTCCCAGAGACAATCCACAGGGGGACACGATCTGAGTGTATAAATATCTGAGGTGGATCAGCCTCAGGGAAGGAGAGGAGTTAGTGCAGGATCTCACCTTGAGAAACCGGGGGAGAAAAGCATGAGATCTAATAGGCTGGGAAATAGTTTTCCCACAAGCCCCATCAGCTAAGACATTTCAAACTAGAGTGTGTAATCGTGAGCAATCCCACACAGGCAGGGGACTGAGAAGGCGACTTGCTTTAGCATCCCTCGTTTCTATGATCCCATGAAGTGGCCAAATAACCCCCTGGCTGCCAGTCCCAGCTGGGTTCTTCAGATTACAGCACCCCCGGCCCCGTGGAGTTGCTAACCTCCCGGCTAAGCGAGAGTTCCTTCTTCGCCGTACACAGCATGACTGTTAGGGACAAGCCTCTTCTGCCCTCGCGGAAAGGGCAGAGCCGAGGTCACATTCTATGGCTCAGACAAGGGCCCGGGGGGGGCGTTAGGGGCTGTGCCCTGCGTCTGCTGCCCCACGAGGCTCCGGTGTTATGCCGAGATAAAGCTGGGGTTTAACTCGGACAGAGCTCAGTGTCAGGGTTTCGTTCTGTTCACAGAGAAGGTCGGGGGTGGGGATGGAGCAGGGGTGGGAGGAGAGGCCAGGCCTGGGCATGCTGAGGGGCTGTAACCTGCTGAAAACTGGAATTCAGGTCAGTTCCCAGCCCCACGGCTGCTCCGGAGTTCAGCTGAGGCCTAGAGATCGTCCCTCCTCAGTGCATTGTTGGAGAACCCTAGGAAATTGCAGGGAAAGCTCTTGCCTCCTTGGTCCCAAGGTAAAGCCTTCCTCACCCTGCCCCAGAGCCTCCGGGACAGCCCTCCTCAGCCACGGGCCTGGCTCTGAAGGCTGCGCTCTGCCCTGCTGGCTGGACCATTGCTACCCAGTACTGTGGCAGGTCAAGATCTCCTCCGTCCCAAGGTAAAGGCCTTTCCCTGCTTCCCTCTGCGCGCTGGGACTCTGAGCGGTGACAGACGCGGCGAGGGTGGAGCTGCAGGTTTGGCACACAAAGAACGTCCCTCTTTTCACAGGGCAGCCGGTGGCAGCAATGACCCTTGCACAGCTGAATATGCCCCAGCCCCGGAGGGATTCTCCTTGGGGACAGGCTGAGACTAAAACACCAAGATGCTGGGGGGCGGGATTTTATATTTTCCCCCTGTTTTCAGGCTGTCCCTCTTGCTATTTTTCCTATTTTAAGTATTTAAATTCCATGCAGAACGCTGATTGCAGTGGACTCTCTGATCCTTTGCTGCTAGGGCCATGTCTACAGAACGAGGAGGAGGTGTTAAAATCATAGACAGGGCAAGTTGTAGTGTTAATCTGGGTTAGCTGGTGGAGGTAAACCCCAGGGGGGTGGTTGGCATTGCCATGACCAGTGGATCAGAGCTGTGGCCCCAGCTTTGGAACGGTCTCTAGGAGGAACCCTTCAGTGTGCCAGACCCCCGAGGGGTCTCGCTCTGGGTAAGCCGTGTGGCTTCACCACCTCCTTAGACTGGAGCTCTGGGCCTGCAGCGTGCCTGCTTCACACCGGGAGCTCTGAGTCCCACTGAGACAGACCACTGATGGTGACTTGTCCATTCTTCGGGCATTAATGCACCTCGCTGTCGCCAGGCATTTGCAGTGAGACCAGTCAGGTTTATTCGTTAACTGGGCGTAGGAAGTCCTGAAGGCCGCACAGAGAACTGAAGGTTAAAGCACAGTCCATTCTGGTCAGCCCAGAGCCCAGCCAACCTCTAGGGAACCCTTTGTCTGTCTCTCCATTTGACCTCCTTCCTCAGACTCCAGGTGAGATCCCCCACCGCCTCCAGCAGCCAACACTTATTTATCTCCCACCTCACACCTCTGCAGTCCTTTGTTCCGGAGCTGGGGAAATGCTGCTTAACTCCCTCGCTGAGAGGCAGGGAAGTCTGTTTCTCTCTCTGGGTCATTGGTTGCTAGGTATCAATGTCTGGGCAACTGGATTTGCCATTGTCTTCTCAGGTGCTCTGCTGATATGGGGATTAAGATCCAGACATCAAGGCGGCACCCACACCTCTCTCTCCTACTCTGCCCAAAGAACAAATAGTCCTGACCCCCCTCTCCTGTAACAATGCAGCATATTGGGGAAACCGAGGCACAAACAGGACTCATAAAAATATGACAAAAAAATTCCCACTTCATCACACCATCTAACACATTCTAAAACTACAATTGCCTTGTCTACGCGAGGACTTTACCATGTTAGTGCACGCCTGTTAAAAACGCACGCTCGTTCCTAGTGATCACAGAGCCTAGAGCTGGCCTGGCCCCAGCCAGCTCACGTGCTTCGAAGCACCGCTGCCTTTGTCCTCACTAGGTGCTCAGCGATGCTTTAACAGTGGTTCTCAAACTTTTGTACTGGTGACCCCTTTCACATAGCAAGCCTCTGAGTGCGACCCTCCCCTTATAAATTAAAAACACCTTTTTATATATTTAACACCATTATAAATGCTGGACACAAAGTGGGGTTTGGGGTGGAGGCTGTCAGCTCACGACCCCCCATGTATTAACCTCCTGCCCCCCGAGGGGTCCCGACCCCCAGTTTGAGAACCTCTGCTTTAAAATATGTTCATTACTAGGTGTGAGCTAAGACACTTGCCAAACACACCTCCCTTTCCCAGCCCAGACGTCACTCTGGAGGGGATCCTTATGGAAATGCCCCACCTCTCATGGACGGGAATGACTGGCCCTTTTATCCGACTTGTTCTAGCTGTCTTAGGTACTCATACCACACCCTTTACCATAGTATCTAAGCACCCCATGATCTTAAATGTATGTATCCTCCCAGCACCTCTGTGAGGTGGGGCCGGGCTATTCTCCCCATTTTACTGAGCAGGGACTGAGGCAGAGAGATGTGACTTGTCCAAAGTCAAACAGGAAGCCAGTAGCAGACCAGGGATTTGAACGTAGTAAATCTCCCTCGTGTCACGCAAGCACCCTAAGCACTGGACCATCCTTCCTCTCTAGGAAGCTCTTGGTGTTTGCTGGATTGGTGATTTATTGAGAAGCAAGTGGCTGGTGAAAGTTCTCAGCCCTGGTTGATCAGATTACTGTTTGCGCTGTCCACCTGCCAAGGTATCCCAGCTTGTGGGCTCCTGAGCAGCATACGGCGAGAGCATGGGCCTCCCGGTAGGCTGTACTCTGGAGTAGCTGATAGGGGAGAATAATCAGAATAGTAAATAAATAATAGCAATAATGAAATACATTATGTGTTTTAAATGGCACTGCAAAGAGCACTTTACAAATACACCGCTAACAATTGCAGGTTAGTGATTTGGGACAAGCCCTAAGGAATATTGTACCTGCTTTTGTGCAAACAAAACTTTCAAAGGGGTAAAATACAGTCGGAGACTCTACTCTGCTGAGCTCAGCTTAACAGCAGGAGCAAATGTGGGGGTTGTAAGAAGTCCCTGGGGGGGGGGGGGATACAAGGCTAATAGTTGAAACAGAATGTGACTGAACTAATTATTGGCTCAGGAGGGAAGGGATGTCTAGTAGTGAGAGCAAGGGATGGCGGGAACTGCTGGGTCTGTTCTCAGCTCTGTCACTGACTCACTGTGCAACCTTGGGCTAGCCACTTAATTCATTAATTATAAAATGAGTACATTAATCCTCACTTTCTACAGCAATACATACTGTATCTGCCATCTGGGGCACTGAGAGGCTTAATTAATTGCTGTTTGCCATCCTCAGATGCAAGATGTTCTAGAAATACAAAGTACGATTATTATTATAATTCAGTGGGGAAAGTGTTGCCAGAGACCTTGCTTGGGGAAATGCACAGAAATGATCACAGGTACAGGTGCTGCATTTTTGCTCTCTACTTGGTGTTAAATTCAGTATTGTGTAGCTGTGAAGGTACATTTCACTGCATCAGTCTGAACCCATGTTGTGCATGTGATGTGGTTTTACACACTGTCATTTTGTGCAGCTGTTCCTATATTGATGAGACAGTGGATATAATTGGTCTATTTCTAACCTGGGCTATGATCCTGGCAACTCTTATTCATGTGAGCTGTCCCACTGGGCCGTGTCCTGATCTCACGTGCGTCAGCATGAACGAGGAGGCATTCATTCCCCTGACTTTGGTGGAATCACTCTGGATTTACCCTGGTGTAACTGAGACCAGAATCAGGCCCAATGGGACCACTCGTGTGAGTAAGAGTTTTCAGGAATAGGCCCTTAGACTGTGGTCCCTCCTTGTCTGTAAGCTGGGTCTCTGAACTCCTCCTGCCATAGTGGGGGAACTTAAATTGCAAAGAAGGGAAACAGTGCGACAGTTTGTTTTGTAATGGGAAATGTATTTAGCTGATTCTGCCTCTTGACTGTCGTGTCTGCTCCTGGTTTTGGCATCTGCAGCATGACACTAACGCCACCTGAGTTGTGCTTTAATCAGCCCAAAGTCACCGCCCGGCATGTCTTGTTGTTCAGGTGAAATGAAACATCATGTTCCCTGAATGAGATCTGTGTCTATTCTAGGTAAAGAGACAGGGCCGAGTCCTATCTTCATAAGCTGGTGTACATCTAGGGTCTCTCCACTGAAGTTGATGGGGTGGCTCCAGATTTACACTGATCTGTGATCAGAATTTGGCCCACAGTCTCTGTTTTCCACAGGCAGCTGTGGCACCTTTTGCTCCTTCCACTTCCTGCGTGCCTTTTTAGAGACTGCCTTTCCTGTTCTCTGGGCTGAGAGATCACTGCTGCAGCTGGCAGCTTTATCTGTGGTTAGGAAAGAAAGAAACCTAAAGGGACAAAACCTTGCAAACCTGGACAGATTGTGGGAGAGTTGGAGAGAGCCACATCATTCCCAGCTGGTGAATTTGGTGAAGAGTTAGCAAAGCAACAACCCTGCTCTAGGAAACTCATAAAAATGCATGTTGAAAAATTGACCCACTTTTTGTTCCTATTTCAAGGCCTCTGGTCAATAGCAGCTACATTCTAATTCTTGAGAGAAAACACCTTTTGATCAGTTTGCCTGCATAGGGCTAACATCACTGGCATATTATGGACTGGAGATGTTCAAGTCTTTCTCTACATTAGCCCAGATGCTGATCCAGTTGAAGTCAATGGGAGTTTTGTCACTGATTTCAAAGGGAGCAGAATCAGATTTATGGTGCATTCATAACTGATCTGCAGAGTATGGTGCTTGGTTCTCCTCTCACTTACACAGGTGTAATGACATTGACTTCACTGGGATTACTGCACCAGCGTGAGTGAGAGGAAACCCAGGCCCTAGATTTGCAATCTGGCCTCAGAACTACAGGACAGGTCTGGGGTCTTTTGTTGGGGATTTTTGTCCTGTAGCCCAATCTACATTTATGCAGAGGAAGAAAGCCAAGGGAGAACTGTTGAATAGCTTCATGCTGCCCCAGCACAGCTGTCTGTGTGTAACCCAGAACATTTTTGGACAAGTTTAAAGACTGCCGGTGGCAAGACGATCTTTTCTGTTATCAGGTACTGGGGGAGTTTGCTAAAGATCAATGACATATTTCTGACTGCACCACATTGCTGGCTTTTCAAAGAGCTGCTAAGACCCTGACTTTCTGTGGGACTTGTGCTCCTAAATCAGGTATTACTATTTACTTTTGAAAATCCTGCCAGAAATACAAAGCAAAACCAAACCCCTAAACAGGATCTCATGGGGGAAAGACAAAGAAAGGTGATATTATTATAATCCATTATTAATAGCATGGTAGCACCTAAAGGACAGCCAGGCTGGGCTCTCACTGAACTGAACACTAGACAGACATAATAATAATATTACCTATCTCTTATAGAGCGCTTTTCATCAGTAGAATTCAAAGTGCTTTACAAAGGGGTTCAGACACAGACACATTACTTCCATTTTTTTAATGGATGGGGAAACTGAGGCACTGAGGGGTGACATGATTTGCCCGCAGTCACACAGCAGGCCAATGGCTGAGCTGAGACAAGACCCCACCTCTCCTGAGGTCCAGGCCAGTGCCCTAGTCACTAGTAATTCACAGTCCCTGCCCTGAAAAACTTACAGTCTTATCACTCAAAGATGCTCCTTGCTGAAAGCTCTGAACTCAGCCCCCTGGGATACAGACAGTACTCTAAAGAAAAAGGACATTTCTTGTTTTAAAAAGATATGTACAGAAATTTAGGGTCAGGAAAGATTTTGAATAATTTCAGTTACAAAAAGGGAAAATAAAGATTTCATTGTTTTAACATGTTAGTTTATTTCAAGCATCTTCTTGACAATAATTAGCTCCCTGTTTTTGACATTAGCCTGCTAATACATTTTGCATAGCAATTTACATACTAAGCCACTCCCCAACCATAACTCCTCCCTCCACTGCAAAATCCTAGATCTGCTGCTTGCCATGGGGAAAGTTTCTGTCATGCCTAGTTTTCCACTAAAAGGTGGTAGCCCTCCTGCTATCCTCTGCTGGTCCTTGCAACACTTCTTGCTACTATAATTTGTGACCTTCCGTAAGGAGATTGGTAGCATTGGCTGGAGCCAGGTTCAGAGAAGACAAACTTTGTGTAAGCTTCCCTCACGTAGCTGTGCTCATGAACCCTTAGTTCTGATCCACAACAGCCTTTGCTGGGTTACATATGGGCAGATTGTCACCATAGTCCATCTCCAGACATATTTCTCCTGCAAAGCGAGATGGATATAAGCATAGGTTTACAGGCACGTAGAGCAGGTGGTTCCACCGAAGAGGTTCTTCCTCCTCCAGGAAAATGAATAGCTGCTGGGGAAGCTGGTTCTGGGATAGGGCAGCTTCCTCCTTTAGGTCATTGGTTCCCATCTGGGTCAAGCTGGTAACTGACATCTGATGGCTGTGTTGGTGGCCTGTATGAAATTAATGGTCCACTGCCTAGTGGATCAGTATCTGTGTTACCTGTCTCTCTACAGGCATTTACACTTGTGCGTATCAGTGAGCATGACTGGTGGCTGTGTTGGCGTCTCAAAGAGAGACTGGACTATCCTCTCACTCTCATAGGTGGATTGTGGGGAGTTCTCTCTTCTTGCCTTGCCCTGATCAAGGGGCAGCTCCTAGCACCTTTCACCTGCACTTGATTAGCCTTGAGGAGAACAGTAAAAGGGAGGTATTTGCTCTTCTCCAGTGCAGGCCCATGCCCTAGATTCCACCCATCAACAAAGCTTCCACTTCCTGGGGCTCTGTAGGTTAAAGAGGGCTCACGTACTCACAGTACTGCATTCACTACCAATGTGGCAGGACCATCCAGTCTCACATTGTGTGTCCATATGAAGTGTCCAGAGATGGTCTGTGTTTAGGAGTCCCAGCGTCGCTTTGGGTGAAATCCACCTCTGTGCAGAGGGGCCAGAACAAGGCTTTGGCACCTCTTAAGTCCCACTTAAGCCCACAGAATAGGGCACAAGTGCTGCTTAGGCCTAGTGCACCTCTGCACTGGGTGAAATTCACCCAGGGCGAGTTAAATCCAGATGTAAAGGAATGATATATTATGGGCCAGATTGTTGTGCCCAGAGATTGTAGCATCTTACTCCACATGTGGCCCCAGTGACTTGAGTGGGACAATTTGAGGGCTAAGAAGTCAGGCTCTGAGTGACCGGAGCTTAACTTCCTGCTCTACACAAGTTAATTTTACTTTAGTCCAAAAAAGGAGATAAAAAGTCAAGTAGGTGAAATTTCTCTCTCTCACACACACACACTTTGTTTTAAAGTTAGCTCTTGACCTTCCAAGACTTCACACTTATACATCTACCAAGGCTGTGGTCCTGGGCAGTGCAAACTGTGGGTGATACTGATCACTATTTCTGTGTATTCATAGAACTTAATTGTCCTGATTCCCATAAATAAAACACACTGGGAACAGCCCCCTCTCTAGCCTATTAATTTGAGATCCCAGAGGCCTTTCTATATGTGGATTCAGCAGCTTGCTGCTCTCTTTCTCTCTCTCTAGTAATCCTGGCTGAGTTTAGTAAAAGTTTTAAAGCCTCCAGCTCATCTGAATCCCAGGTGCAGTGTGTTAACACTTTGGGGGAACTTTATGGAAAATCACATACTTTTATTTAAAAATAGACATAAGGCCAATCTAGCTCTTCTATCACTTGTTTTCTAGAACAGTGGCGCTGGTTACATCAGTGGACTAACAGCACTGAGTAAAGTCTGGGATCTGAGTGGAGTCCAGTCTCCTGCCATAAGCTTTGATAACGCAACACAGTCCTGACTGGCTGCACTTCCTGGGTCCAACACTACTCCACCAATGTGCCTCAATCCAGACCGGCAGCCCTCCCTGCTAGCCTGCCCTGAGCAGAGATTTACAGTTTTAAGGGAGTCAACCTGAGCTATTTTCTTCACAATATAAACATGCATCAGGGACCCTTCTGAAACCATCCGACTCATTTCCCTTGTGGCCTAGCCAAGCTGTGGTACCCGTCCTGCAGACATCAAAGGTTGGTGCATGCACACACCCTGCACACCCCGAGCCGTTTCAGCAGTACTCAGTGGTAGCAGCCCCTTGCCCCTCCACCATTTCATGGTCGGCATTGCTGATGTTCTCCAAAGAAAAAGAAGATTAGTTCAAAGTACTTGGTTTCTCAAGCCAGTCACCAAAGACGTTAGCAGAGTAATGGAGTTTAATTATCTGGGTTTTCTTCTAGGAGGGCATGAACCTGTCTCTTTGTGGAATTTATCCACTGCTGCTAGATTTTAATCTCTTGTTTTCAATTTTCTTGTGATGGTGCATTCTGCACCCCGGGCATCATGTCAGCAACTCCCTTATTCACTCTCCTGATGAAAACGGTCAGTGCTGTCTCTCGTTCTTTCTTCCATGGCATCTGTTTCTCGGCATTTCCTTTTTGCTCTCACTGGGGCGGAAGGAAGGAGGGGAATATTCTGTCTCTCTGGTGGCTCGGACTCCACCCGAACTAGAATGCCTTGGGGGAGCTACAGAAAGAGATGGACCTGGAGTCAGCGAAGCACAGTCAGGAGCGGCAGCATTAGTGATGACAAACACCATTGCATGGTTGCCGTGAAAACCACTGAATGAGTGTAAAACCAGGGGGTTGAGAGGTTTAATGACCAAGGGCTTGTAAAGCTTTGGCTGTGAGATTATTGGATTAAAGGGAAATATCCCTACTACTGCACAGCAGTCTTGATAATCAAAGGGGAGTCCCTGAATCCTAGGTAGTAGAATGGGCCTGAAAGATTCTAAACCTGGCATCATTTAAAATGTTCACGTTAATTATTCAGAGAGCAGTGCGGTCTAGTGGACGGAGTCCAGGTCTGGAAGATGGGATCTCCTGAGATTTCATCCCTGCTCTGCTGCTGCAGCTCCTCTCTGTGAAGTGCTCTGGGAGAATGTTGGTGCTGTGTAAGTGCTGAGTCTTATTTCAGCCCTGTTTGGCGAGGACTGGGCCTTCGCAGCAGTTTGGAATACAAATGGGTTGGCCGGAGAATGGGGAGGGTTTTATTTGTGGTTCAACAGGGTTAAATTGTCAGATGTTCTATGCTGGCCAGAGTTCACATATCAGAATTTGGGAGGGAAGAGGAGGGACAATTGTCCCCTTCCTCCCCTTACCTGCTCAAAATTAAAGCAAGAACAATGCTTAATAACATTTGTCATCTTCAAAGCACTTTATAGACACCGAGCCTGGGATTTTTAAAGCAGCCTAAGGGAGTTAGAGATTTGCATGTCTAAATCCCTTAGGCTATTTTGAAAATCCCAGTCTAATTAAGTCCCTTCCCCCATGAGATAGGCGAGTACATTTCATTAACCCATTTTACAGATGGGGAAATTGAGGCACAGAGAGCTAGTGACTGAGTTTTTGTCAGTGCTAGGATCTGAACTCATGATTCCCAGTTCTCTTCTCAGACCACACATCTCACACACTTGGACAGCTACTCACTGTATCTAATAATGACTAAAGCAGCTGAGCTGCCTGTCAATATATCCAGGAGCCCCTTGTCAGTTTTGGCTGGAAATTAAAAAGAGGAAGCACAGTGGACCCTCTTCAGCCCAAGACACCAGATTCTCTGCTTTCTTCTAACGGCACTCTGTGATCCAGCTAGCCATACCCAGAGAAGAAGGACCCTCATTTTCAAGTGACTCAGACTCTCCCTTCCTTCCTCAGGAAAGCCTGTGATCAGATAAAGTCATCAACTTATCTGGTAAGCACAAACAACCCACCATCTGCACGGATGCAGCCAATACCCCTTCACGGCCCCACTGCCCCCAAGAAAGAGGAGGCCAAGTGCATTCTGTATCAGCCCTCCTCTACCGGGCCTTTTTATTAAAGACTGGAGCAGGTGACTGATGTACAATGGTTCGTGCCCCTGATGTTCTCTGTGACTGAACACAGAGCCCTGCTTCCTTCTCAGTGAAACTCCACTGAAGTTAGCAGAGGTCACCAGGGATGGACTTGACCTCCAGGTAGTTATGTACCACGCTCTGCTTATCCCTACAGAGACTGGTTCTACTGATCCTCCCCTTCCCTTGGTACTTATTATTGTCTACTGGTTTTGCGTTATGGTATCAATGAGACAGCCTGGAAAAAATCAGGAGGGGGCCATCTTTGGTCAGCTGCTGAAGAGGGGAAGGTGACTCATGGGCCCTTGGCAGAAGAGAAAAAGACGGGGGAAGAAAAGTGTAAAAACTGCAATTGTAGATAGATGGGCAGCTGCCCACACTGAAGTGTTGTGTTGCCAGGCTGAGGGCCTGATGTGGAAAACAGCAAATGAAGGTGTGAAGATTTCCCTTCAGATTAAAAACAAACAAACAAACCACTGGGTCTGTTATTCTGTAACCTAAGCCCTGCCAGATAAAATAGAGCAGAATCTGGGTTGGCATCATGCTTTTCGAGGGATCCCCAAGTGCTCTGAAAGCAAAGATACCAGAGGTGTGACCCTCCCATAGCCCTCACCTTGTGTTGTCACTGTGAAGGGAGTGCAAAGTGGCGTGTCTTACCAGCAGAATAGGAGAGGCAGCATTTTGCACTAGTGTAAATGATGACCCAAAGAGTAAGGCAGTAGAGAGCCAGGCTCTGGACGTGCAGCATCTGGGCACATTCAGAAGCCATTCTGAGCTCAGAGGTGACTCCTGCTCAGCTGTGGATGTTAGAAAGGGCCATAGGATGAAAAGGATTGCAAAGGCAGCTCTTGGTTGCTCAGTTTGGAGAAGGCATTTATTAGAGCTGTCATTCTTCATGGAATGTCAGGTTAGAAGGGACCTGAGGAGGTATCTAGTCCAACCTCCTGCTCAAAGCAGGACCAATCCCCAGACAGTTTTTTACTCCAGTTCCCTAAATGGCCCCCTCAAGGATTGAACTGACAACCCTGGGTTTAGCAAAGAGCTGGAGTAATTCTGGGTTCTCTCGTTCTCTCTCTTTCTCCCCCAGTCCTCACTGTAGTGTCTGGGTATCTTCTGTGGTGATGAGGATGCATCTGGCAACCTCCAAGCAGTGATGCTTGCTAGCAGCAGCCAAGACTCCGTAAGGGCTCCTACAGGCCTTTTTAACAAACTGAACTAAAAAGAAAAAGTCAAGAATTGCTCTGCACTCTCTGTTGTGTGTTTATCAGGTATTTCATGGAATAAATTTAACTGTGCTCAGACTGGCTGATGACAGCAAACGCTCCCAAAGTCAAGTGAGGGAGACGTTGGAGTACCGGGGCCTGCAGGCAGCAGCAGGATATTGGGGACTAAAAGACATGAAGTCCTCCATGCAGGGAGAGGAAATCAACAGCCCAAACGCAGAACATAGGGGTGCAACTCAACAGCTGCGCCTGCCTCATTAGAACTGAATATTTTCCTCTGGTCTCTTTATATGGTCCTGCCGTGGCTTTGTCACAGAGCCAAGTGCTATCCCGTAGGGGAGGCATGGGCCTGTGGTTCGGATGGGAGGTGTCTGCGCAAGAGGCTCTTCAAACGTGATCCCCAATCCAGAAAGGTTGGAGAAAGCCAGGTACAAGAGGGCCCGACCCAAACATTACTACCTTTCCAGGATGGGGGGCTCTTGCAGTCACTCTGGAGTGGCAGTTAAGCGCAGGCTCTGACTTCCTGCACACTACCATGAAGTGTCCATTTGAGGGGTACACCATTTCCTCCTTTAGTCCAGAGCAGCAACCATCATGATAAATCTTTTCCGCACAAATAGGAATGCCATGGATAAAACCTCCGCGCTCTGGAGATCAGGACATGCCCCCCCAGCCTCTTGTCTGAAGAGGAAATCTTTTCTTTTGCTCATACCGTTTGCATTGGCGACTTGTGACCTTCCTGTCATAAGGGGCTGTTGAGGCCACATCTGGAACGCTGCGCACAGCTCTGCTCACCTCAGTCTCAAAAAGGATCATATGACTGAGATGAAGAAGAGAGAGTGAAAGGCAGCCAGAATGGTGCAGGCACTCAGGGAAGTTAGTTAAACAGCGAGCGTCGAGAAACTAGGTCTCTGTTCTTTAGAAAAGAGAAGATTAAGCGAGATCTCACTGAAGTGTACAGAATTCTGGAGGGAATAGAGAGGAGAAACACTACAAGGCTATTTGAACTGGTGTCAAATGCAACAATGGAGGGCATGAATTAAAGCTCAGGAAGGGGTGGACACTAAAGGGATTCATGTGGAAATTCTTTATGCTGAGAGTAGTTAATACAGTATATGGAACAGACTCACCAAAGGGAGTAATAAGAGCAACTAGGTTAGGTTTAGAAAGGAGTTTTGAGATGTGTATTACATTTGGGGGGGGTGGGATTTGGAACTTCTAACTCTACACACACAAAAGGGGTGGCACTAAAGAGCCTCCTCTTTCACCATGATCGCTGGTGCTCCTGAGAGCTTCCTTGGGATATCACAGACTTTCCCATGCGTTCCTAGTAGTAATAATTCTCAGCTTGTAGAATCTTCAAAGCTCCATATTAGCGTTAGTTAGTGAAGCCTCACAACACCCCTGTGTAGACGAGAGTTTGCAGCAGGCCAGCCGTGTTTGCCTGAAACACCCCATCGTTAGTAAGCACTGATCCCGCTGGGAGAGGGTTAAGTGGAGCCTGCTGGTTTACTGAGGTGGGTGCTGGATATAAGGGAGGTGGACATGGCTTTCTGGGGAGAGAGGGGCTAATGTGTGAGGTTAACAGACCTGAAAGAGGAATCCTAGGAGTGGCCAGGCCTGGAGAGAAGATCTCAGCTAACTATGATGAAGTTATTTGATTATTGATTTCTGTGTTAATAAGCCAGACCCTGGAAGGGGAGAGTTTGTACTACGCACAGTGTGTGAACTGTGTTTGTAGAGCAGGCAAGGAAAGTTCACAGTGTTACTGTACAGCTTAATGGGAGCTCACACTACCCTGGTCTGGGAAGTTCACTTTGCTGTCAGCACAGACCCCCTGATTTAGTAAAGCATCTAGGGAACAACTTTGCAGACCATGCTGGCATGCCATATGACATTTACAAAGAGTGCTTTTGATATGGTCTCCCACAGTATTCTTGCCAGCAAGTTAAAGAAATATGGGCTGGATGAATGGACTACAAGGTGGACAGAAAACTGGCTAGATCATTGGGCTCAATGGGTAGTGATCAATGGCTCGATGTCTAGTTGGCACCTGGTATCAAGCGGAGTGCCCCAGGGGTCGGTCCTGGGGCCGGTTTTGTTCAACAACTTTATCAATGATCTGGATGATGAGATGGATTGTACCCTCAGCAAGTTCAGGGATACTCTAAGTGAGGAGAGAGAGAGAGGTAGATACGCTGGAGGGTAGAGATAGGGTCCAGAGTGACCTAGACAAATTGGAGGATTGGGCCAAAAGAAATCTGATGAGGTTCAACAAGGACAAGTGCAGAGTCCTGCACTTGGGAAGGAAGAATCCCATGCACAGTTACAGACTAGGGACCGACTGGCTAAGCAGCAGTTCTGCAGAAAAGGACCTGGGGATTACAGTGGATGAGAAACTGGATATGAGTCAGCAGTGTGCCCTTGTTGCCAAGAAGGCTAACGGCATATTGGGCTGCATTAGTAGGAGCATTGCCAGCAGATCGAGGGAAGTGATTATTCCCCTCTATTCAGCACTGGTGAGGCCACATCTGGAGTACTGCGTCCAGTTTTGGTCCCCCCACTACAGAACAGATGTGGACAAATTGGAGAGAGTCCAGCAGAGGGCAACAAAAATGATTAGGGGGCTGGAGCACATGACTTATGAGGAGAGGCTGAGGGAACTGGGATTATTTAGTCTGCAGAAGAGAAGAGCGAGGGGGGATTTGATAGCAGCCTTCAACTACCTGAAGGGGGTTTCCAAAGAGGATGGAGCTCGGCTGTTCTCAGTGGTGGCAGATGATAGAACAAGGAGAAATGGTCTCAAGTTGCAGTAGGGGAGGTCTAGGTTGGATATTAGGAAACACTATTTCACTAGGAGGGTGGTGAAGCACTGGAAGGGGTTACCTAGGGAGGTGGTGGAATTTCCATCCTTAGAGGTTTTTAAGTCCCGGCTTGACAAAGCCCTGGCTGGGATGATTTAGTTGGGGATTGGTCCTGCTTTGAGCAGGGGGTTGGACTAGATACCTCCTGAGGTCCCATCCAACCCTGACATTCTATGATTCTATGATTCTAGGTGCATGTGTGGGTCTCGCACATCAGAGATCTCTCACTTCCACGTCCATGGCTGTGAACAAATTTCCCGTGGACAGGAATGTGCAGAGAATTATAACACCCCAAGCAAGTTCACAGCCCATTTTACAGATTAGAAACCACGCGCAGGGACAGTAAGTGGCTTACCTGAAGCTACAAAAGAAGTCAGTGTCAATGCGAGGCTGATAACTGGCAAGTTCCTGACCCCCCGACCGCTGCTCACAGCACTCACACCACACACGTCTTTGTCTTTCTTCCTCTAGAATGGGTCAAAAGTGCACCAGAGATGAGACTAAAAATATGACCCTCAGTGACTTGCACAAGGTCACAGAGGGAGCCAAAACTAGAAGTCAGCTCTGCTAATGCCCTGCTCTAACCTCTAGACCACTCTTCCTTCCTAACTGCTCACTGTGAATATTAGGGTCAGTGCAAAGCTGCACCACACCACACCTGAAAGGATTTTGAAGTGCTTGCTGGGGAGGAGGTAACATATTGCAGAAGAATACCGGATCAAGCAGGGACTTCCCTGCTGCCTGCTTGGTGTAGGTTGCATAGGGCCAGCCCATCCCCTGCTCAGGTGCAGCATCATGTGATGGGCTCCCCAGGGTTCAGCCTGGGACTGTGGGACGACTATGCCCCCTTAACTCTCTCCAGCCTGAGCTTTCTCTCACAAGGCCTTGCTAGTGACAAGCAAGAAACCCTTCCAGGTGCTGTCATCACTCTGCACAACCGCATGTGGAGCCCTGCAGCCAGCTAGAGTGCCTGAATGCTCCCAGAGCTGCTCATGAATCACACAGGGAAAGGCACCAGAGCCAAATCCCCCCAGCTCCCAGCACCACCTCAGGAATATACTGTCTTGCACGGCTCAAGATGAGCAATGCAGATTTATGAATTGGTTCACCACTTCATCAATGGAAAGTGGATATACACCAGCCTTTGCCAAACCTGAGCAGATTTACCACACACTTCAGGCAAACTCACTGGTAAAGATAAATAATTAAAGAAGTTTATTGATTACAAAAGATAGATTTTAAGTGATAGGCAACAAGTCAGAGTTAGTTACCAAAAGAAAAGAAAATATCAGCCCACAGTCTAAACTCTCAACCCTATTAGACTGGGCAACATCTAGATTAAACAGTTTTCCTCACCCCACTGGATATTGCTGCTCATAGTACACAGATTTCACCTTTGAAACCTGGGCCAGTGTCCTCTGTTGTAGTCTTAAGTCTTCGTCTCAGTGTCCTTGTTGCTTCCAGCATAAGTGGGGGCAGGAGAGAGGCCAAGCATGTGGCCCCGTGTTCTGTTTTATACCTTTATCCCATGTGCTTGGAGAACACAAGTCCAGGCATGTCTGGGGGGCATTGCTGTGTCTCCCGGCAAGGTTGAGCAGATCCCCTGGTGTGGCCTCATGCGGGTGAGTCATTGCATTGTAGCTCCCTTGTTGGACAATGACTGGTGATGTCTGTTCAACAGTACCCCCCCGGGTACCCACCCGGGTGTTGGTTACCTCCCTTGTCATTGTCTTTGTATAGCTAGTATCTGGGCACCTCCCAGACCCACAGCATATTTTAGTGAAAACACAATTCTTATAATTTCATATGCATTGGTGATACACATATTTAGATAGAACAACGTCTTTCAGCAGATCATAACCTTTCCCCGGATACCTTACAAGGCATGCTTTATATGCAAGATCACCATTCTCTAAACATGAGGAATATGGGGGTTACAGGACGCTCCCCCAAGATATAGAATGTCACAGATCAGTCTGGCTGTAATTTCATCTCTGGGATCCTGTAACCGTTACTTGCTTTGCACTCAGGGAAGCATGAGGGAAATGACTGGGCTCCAGGGCTCACCCTCCCAAACAGAGGGCTGTATCCGTTTTGTGTTTCCATTTAGAGCTTATCTGACAACTCCCCCTGCACCTCCTCATTTCATCCTCTGCCCTTTGTTTTCTCCCCACCCCACCCCTGCATGACCAGCCAACGTGGGAGTCAGTACTTCCTGTTCAGAGCAGCTTATCGGCCCGGGAACAGGGTTCAGTTTTCTGAAGTGAGCTGGCAGGGGTCAGAGATGGGCAGGTCCAATTGCAGTGGGAACTGCACCCAACTGCTGGGAACATGACGGTTGAGTGAGTTTGGATGGGTCCCCGGTGGACCCCACCGACCTGGAGAAAAAGGCTGCACTGGTTCACATTGCATGCTGCCGATTTCTGAGGAGATAGAAAGTCTCTGTGAGTTGACAGCCTGGAGACAGATACTGATCTCCCTGTAACCTGGTAGACTTTGCCAACAAGTGCCACACAGCTGGCATTAATACCACCTTTCTGAGTACAGGGGGAAACAGGTAACCTCTGGTAGTACTGAGTGGTGGGTTTGACCTTTTAACGGTGACCACTGTGTATCACCCACAGCTGACGCAAGAGCCCTCTGGCAGCCTGTGGTCAGCACCTATCACCTCAGCATTTAGACTTCTGCATTTTGCTTCAATACCATACGATGGCTGTTGTCGTGTGGGAGAAAGTTGGAATGGAAATTACTGTACATTCTTTTTGTAAACCAGTGGATAGGGTGCAGTACTTCAGTTAAGGACGCTTCGGTTCTCTTCTTGGCTAAGTCACTTAGGGTACATGTACCCTGCAATTAAACACCCGCAACTGGTCCGTGTAAGCTGGCTCGAGCGCGTTCTGTTGTATCTGTAAAAGGCAGTGTAGACGTTTGGGATCGGACTGGAGCCCAAGTTCTGGGACCCTGCGAGGTGGGAGGTTCCCAGGGCTCAGGCTGCAGCCTGAACCGTACAGGGCCGCCCAGAGGGAGGGGCAAGTGGGGCAATTTGCCCCAGGCCCCTAGGGGCCCCCATGAGAATATAATATTCTATAGCATTGCAACTTTTTTTTAACGGAAGGGGCCCCTGAAATTGCTTTGCCCTGGGCCCCCTGAAGCCTCTGGGCGGCCCTGGAACCATACATCTACATCGCAGTGTTACAGCTCCTCAGCCTGAGCCCCATGAGTCCGAGTCAGCTGGCACGGGCCAAGCACGGTGTTTAACTGCAGTGTAGACATGCCCTCTGACTGAATTTTCAACTCGAGTGCCTAAAGTTATGCACATAAAATAAAACTGACCTGCTTTTCAGAAATGCTGACTGCCTGCAGCTCTCACTGACTTCAGTGGTGGCTCAGCACTGCTGAAAATCAGGGTAAATATGGATTTAGGGGCCTAACTTTAGGCACTCGAGATTAAAAATGTCAGCCTGTGAACCGAACTTTAAAACAGTTTGTGTGCATGTGTGCACCAGCTCTTGCACACGCGTTATTTTTTGCACTATCAGTTGGGCGTACAAATTCTAGACTTTTCACTCACATACCCCACTGGCAGATCAAATAAGTTATGTAAAAATACATTTTGTTATCGGCACGGACAAGTTACTTGGGTGTCATTTAAAAATGTAGCCCTTACTGTGTGGTGGCCTTCTGTGGTGCTGATGGTGTTGGCAGTATTTTGTGTGATATCACAAAGGCCCCAGTTCTTCAAAAACTCACACGTGTACTCAACCTTATACACAGGAGTCTCCTTATTGATTTCAGTGGGACAACTCACATGCATAAAGTTAGACCCAGGCATAAATCTTTGCACGAGTGGGGCCTATGACTAATAGGCATAAACTTTGTGTTTTAGAGCTTTTTTCCATAAAAGTCATGATCTTTACACCCCAGCTCGTCCCCAATTAAGCAAGATTTCTTTCTGCATGATTCCTCACAGATTTAGCTCTAAATATGCCCAGTATATTGGAATATATTTTAATGTGGGTAAACTATTTGCTAAATATCATTACGTGGTTTTAAACAACTTGTAGTGTAACATAAAGGTCATTCATTTGACTTTCAACTATTATGTGCAATGACTGTGATTTATTTCAACCGAAACTGTGATTCTGTGCAATTTTTGCCATGGCTTTTCCCATTTTTTACAATGACAAGCACTTAGATATCTCTGCACCAAATACTTTGAATTGCACATACTGCGCTATTATGGGACACTGATAAAGTGCCATGAAATTTGGGACACTGTAGTAAATCCAGGTCAGTGGAGGTAAGGGACACTTGTTCTTGGAGCAGGTATACTTCATGGGAACATAGGCCAAATTCACCAATAGCAAAGTTTATTGATTTCAGTGGTGTTATATCAGGAATGTTTGCACCAAACTGTTTTAAGAAGACTTCATTCATTGACAGGTTTCAGAGTAGCAGCCGTGTTAGTCTGTATCTGCAAAAAGAACAGGAGTACTTGTGGCACCTTAAAGACTAACAAATTTATTTTAGCATGAGCTTTCGTGAGCTGCAGCTCATGCTAAAATAAATTTGTTAGTCTTTAAGTCTTTAAGGTGCCACAAGTACTCCTGTTCTTTTTTCATTCATTGAGAAGAACAAGTGAATCCTCTAGATTCACCTGTCAACATTTTTCAGATATATGATCTATAAGTATATGTAGCCTGAAGCATTGATCACACTCTGGCTAATTTCTGGAGAGTCTGAGTAATCTCCTTTGCTGGAGTACTAGAATTATGAGGCGATATCTGTCTGTGCTCATTGCAGAGAAGTGAAGGGATTGGGTGAGGAGTGCTTAGTTTTTAGTTCATTCATACATAACTGAAGCATTTTAGGGGACCATGTAGTGCCCTCAGTTACATGGTGCAAGTCCCATTGATGTTTCAACTGTCATTGTGCACAGATGAGAGCAGAATTTGGCTCATAGTATCTAACCTAGATAACTAAAGTCTAGAATGTGGCCTCAATTGTTGTACAAACTCCAAATATTCTGAGTAAACCCCAAACCACACTGCACAGCCTCTTCAGTAGAGTTATATATAGTTTAACTGCTGCTTCTATTTTTTAAGTAGATATATTGTACTGGTGCACTATTTATGCAATCTGCATGAAACAAAGGGTTTGTACACAAGCTCTGCAATTTGTTTGGTTTCTACAGAAAACAAAGATTTCTTTGCAGACAACAAGGAGCTCCCCCAGTGAAGTCCTTCCTATACAAATGGACTGGTTGAGAGATTGTAGCAAAATGGAGTTAGTTTAATGGAAAACTAGTTTATTTATCTAATAATGTAGATATTAGCATTTAGTTAGGGGCATTTACCTGTTTGTATCTCATAACAATAAAAAGACAATGAAGGTGCCCATCCTAAAATGATACAGTGCATCTGAACCACTGTAAACTGTATCACAGTTTGCCAGCATGAAGGGACATGGGTTGGAGAGGGAAAGGAGAAATCAAATTTATTTTAAACATGTCACCATTGGATTGGTGGACTCCAGGAAAAAGAAAAGCCCATATCACTTGTTCTCTCCAGATGTACAGTGAGTCCATCTTAAATAAAGACCTGCAAAAAGAAAAGATCTGATTAAAGGATAAATTGTCAGCCCACCAGTCCAAAACACGGCGATAGAGGGAAGTTGACCCCAATCAAAGTAGAAAACTTGTTAAAAGAATATACTCGTACCCAGTGCTCCAACGTATAAAATTAGATAGAAAGTGAACCTGATGCAAAATGGCTTGCAAAAGGGAAGCAAAGACCATTTACATGAATGACTGTAAGAGGAAGACTGTGTTGCTACAGCAAAGTTATCCATACTAAAGACCACTGGCTTCTCAGTCTGCACTAAAGTTGGACACAACCAAACACCCTAGAGCTCAGCACTTCCAGATTATGACGAATTTGCAATGGGACCTGAATTTTGCAGCTTGGGCCCTTCTTTAAGTTCAATATTTTGAGGGGAATGTATTTTTGGAGCATTAAACATCTTCTGAGTCAGGGCAGTTCCTTTCAAGAACTGCACTGAAGGAGGTCAGTAGGATGTGGCTGGTTAAATATGTTATAAATGATCATCATCCCCCACCTCTTGCGTTTTTACAAACCTGAGGACCATTTCCTGTTGCTTCCCACTACTTGAATACTTGTGTTTCTGCTCCTCTCTAATGATGTGCCTTGATTAATAATGAAGAAGCAACATATTGCCCCCGTTCTGCCCTTCAGTGCACAGAATAAAACTAAACCAACATTGTGCATTTAGTAACACAAACAGAACTAGATTTAACTTTCAAGCAGTTAAACAGCAGAACAGGGTAATGAGAAAAAATAAATGTGTGTGGTGGGGGAAGAGATGGGGGTGGAGAGAGGGAATTTTATTCTCCTGGGGTTTTTGTAATCTTCATTCACCATATTTAGTAGGATTGTGACTTGCCCTTGCTAGCTCATGGAGAATTCCCCCATGTGTTTACTCCCACAACCTAGTGAATGCCTCCTTACACATCATGGAAAAAAAATACAATTGACATGTTGACTCCCACTAGAGAAGGAATTCTCACTCACCAAGCAAGCACAGGCTGAGAGTATGTCTGTGTGAGAGAGAAAGAGACAAATACTTTTTCATTAGCTCAGTTTAAATGTGGTTTACTCCTAAAATGACCTGGTCAGGGTTGCACATCACCTCCCTTTTTTCCTTTATGGTCCCCTGACAAAGAAACCAGATGACCTTCGATTCAGTGTAATATGGACAGGAATATAGGTCCTTTAACACGTACTTTTAACATCAGCAGTTTGGAGGAAAATTGGCTGGAAAAGGTGAGAGTCTTGGAATTTTCATGCAACCAGAACCACCATGTTGGGCGGTAATGGGTCTCAGTCAAATTGCTTTCTTTCCGCTCTGGTCAGAAATGAATTGGCTCTGAGGATTGGGATTCATTTGTAGGGTGCATGGAAATCCCTGTAAGAATGGCCTCTTGAAAATGAGAACTGACGAAGCAGCTTATCAGCTCAGAATGCTTGTTATTTGGTTTTGGACATCTGTTTTAGGGTACAAAACATAGAGAAAAAGAGTGATTCAACCACTTGGGATTTTGTCTTGGTCCCCAGTACAACACATTCTGAAGTTAGCAAAATTACAAAGAGTTAGAAGAAATTACTTCGCATTTATCAAATGCAATTTCTGTTATGGTTTATAGATAGATAGGGGGACGGATGTATCTAGAGCTGAGCAGGGCACTGGGAGTAAGGATACTTGAGAAGTACTCATGGGATCTGCAACTGAATCATTGTGTGAAAACAAGCAAATCGTGTAGCCCTGTACCTCAGTTTCCCAGAACACGTGTGCAAAAATGTGTGGGCCTAATTTGTGTACACAGTTATTGTGAATAGATGCTCAGCATTTGCACATGCCTATATGATGACTGTGTATGTAGAGTGAGTATGCAAATATGAACGCATTAAAGTGTTCATATATTTCTTATCACAAGAGAACTGCTTGCAAGAATATGACTTCTAAATGCTTCTTCAGTGCTAAAAACTAAGGCTGCAGAGAAAGAAGCCTCAACCTCCCTGGGCATATGATCTGGATTTATGAGCTTTGTGATTTGGCAGCCTTGGAAAGGGTGGGATACAGAAGAGGTGGCCTTTAATCCTTGACATATATCAATGGTCCACTGTTACACACTGTTTAACTCTGTATCATGCTTCCAGTTGACGTGCTTTTCATTCAGCAAACACCTCTTGGACCACACCTAGGGTGACCAAATGTCCCCATTTTATAGGGACAATCCCGATATTTGGGGCTTTGTCTTATATAGGGGCATGCTACCCCCTGCATTCCCATCCCAGTTTTTCACACTTGCTATCTTGTCATCTGAACTACACCATCCTCTCTTTCCTGCCTTTTCTCCTTCTCTCTTCTTTTCCCACTGTCAGTTCTTTCCTTCTTTCTGGGGGGCAGCTTCCCCTCTTCTGAGGACAGATTGTGTAATTGCATACTTACTTAAAACGCAATACAAACTGCTCATCAAAACAAACAAACAAAAACCCTATCTCTGCACAGCAAAATACAGGCTCAAGTGTATTAAACCCATCCAGCTTTCCCCAGCCCTTTGTGTTGTGCAGCTTCAGGAAACTCAGCCTCTCTCCACCCTCCCCCTCTTTGAAAGCATTCCCCAGGGCAGTGCCCAGTCTGCAGCTGCTGCAGCTCATGGGGGAGTGAGTCCAGCATGACACACACAACTAAATAAATAAATACTTTCCTCTAACAAAGAGAGGAGGATGAAATTCTGGGTAGGGGTAGAACTAGGGCATGCATGCTTGGAATTGAAGGAGTCCAGGGGTGATAGAGGAATTCTCCTGCCTGGAATTAGAGGAGTCTTGGAAAGAGAAGAGTCCAGGAAAGGAATAATAGGATGGTTTACAGCTAGAAACAGAGAAACCCAGGGATAACACAGAGTGTTACAAACATACTTAGATATAGTTATATGGCCTGATTTATTGTGTTCCTCCCCCACAACCCAGCTTCCACTTGTGCACCTGTAATTATAGGCACTGTGATTCATCTTTAAAGCATACAATTGCTGCAACCACAGTGGAAATATTCTAATATCTGTATGTACATGTGAGGATATGTTCACATGTAAAACCCATCTGATAATTTAACATGGACCATGAGGAGTTGTGTGTTAAAATTCTGCCACCTGTGTGCAGGTGACAGTGACTTTCAACTGAATGTGCAGCAATGTGCACACAAGAAGACTGGGTTTACATAAAAGGAGGCTGAGGTCTAAAAATCAGGTCCATTACTTTTAATTTTATATTCCCTAAACTAAGAATTGTGCCCTTCATTGCATACATAGACAACTACTGCAAACTGTTAATTTGCATTTTAATGGAATTCTTTCTAGGGAGATGATAGTTGTACTCCTTTAGCAATACAGAAGAAAAGGTAATTGAAAATGTACTGGAGTTAAGACATTTCATTTTCATTAATTAAGTGCATTGGGTTTTTTTCCTAAAATAAAATTGTTTGGGTTTTTGGGGGGTGGGATGGAGTAGGAAGAAAGACATGCTGGAACACCTGTTCATCCACTTTAAAACTTACTAGGGATCAAAAGATCCTTTTAGGAATGCACTTAAGTAAGGAGCAGTGGTGTAATTTGACTGATTTCAGTGGAGTAGGTTCTCTTTATTCCAGAGCTCCATTTGATCCAATATCTGTTTGCATGGGGGAAAAATAAGTGACCTTATATGTACCATGATTTGAGGAAAAGGAAATTAGGGAGCAGATTCTGAGCTTAGGCACACAACTGTCTGTGCAATTACTGAGGTTACACACAGAAATCAGATAACTGCACATAAACAGCCACTTCCAGTTATTTACATACATAATTACCCAATTTGCGTTCATAATCACAATAAGTGCATGTACTTAAATACTTGGAATATTTGGTCCTAATCTTTCCAGCTAAATTCTGCCCTTTTACAACTGTACAACAACATGGGCTTCAGAGACCCATTGTCTTGCCTGTTAAAGCCATCTCAAGAGTGTGGTGTCCTGCAGGCTCCAGAGCTGTTAGCTCAATCCCATGACAAACAGATTGACATATAGCACACTTCTTTGATCTTTTCGTGTTATAGTCAAAGGGCATTATACTTTGCACTTAAATAATGTTTTTCAGCTGTAGATCCCAAGGCATCCAACATAAGCGAGGAAGCATGATCTCCATTTTACTGTGACAGAGTGCTAGAATCCAATTCTCCTGACTTCCAGCCATGATCTCTGTTAGACCCACACTGCCCACTTGCAATCCCATTGAAGTCAGGGGTCTCTGAAGTGAGCATGGTTGTATTGTTCTTGGGGGAGCAGGTTATCCTTTATAAAAGCCCTCCCTCCTTCATGTGTAACTAAAGTACAGAGAGTAGCTTGCAGAATCTCCCTACGTGTACATACAGAAGCTCATCCAATAAAAGATATTACCTCACCCAGCTTGTCTCGCTAATATCCAGGGATCCTACTAGCCCACAGCTACAACAACACTGCAAATAGTGGAATTAATTTTTTATACAACATTAATATTTATTGTAAAGCATTTTTATCAATTTAAATTTTCACAGAACGATGGGGGAAGGGGTCAACATCACAGCTACAAACATCCAAGTAAACCGCCTTCAGCCAAAGGGTAACTAAGTAAGTTCTCAGCCGGCATTTTCCTTGCATATTTCGATTACCGGGGACGGAAACATTTCCTCGTGGGCTGCGAGCGTGGGGGGTGAAACTGACCTTTGCTGACATTTACCAATAACCCTCCAAACCCGCCGAGCCGCCGCGGGGGCTAGCAACTGAACACCCCCCCCCAGTTCCCTGCTTGCCCGGCGGGCGCTCTGGGGGTGGCTGGGGGCGCTGGGCCTGATGCGGGGGGGCGGCGGGGGAGACTGAGGCACCTGCGGGCCAGGTGGGGGGTGGGCTGCTCCCGAGGAGGCACCTCAGGGGCCCGGCCAAAGGGGGATCCCGGCGGGGCGGGGGGGGACGCAGCCCCTCGGCAAGGCCAACGCTCAACCGCGCACCCCACCCCCTTCTCGGGGTGTCTCCCATGATGCTCCGCGCACTCCCCTCACTTCCGGTGTCCGGCAGTGGCAGCTGCTGACGGCGCCCCCGATCCCCTGGCGCAAGGGAGACGGGAGGAGGCGGGGCTAGGGGCGGGGCTTACGGAGGCCCGTGTCCGGCGTCCTCCAGTGGGAGCGCAGCAGGGGAGGGGAGGGAGGCCGCACGAGCCTCGTTAGCCACGCCCCCTTACCGGTCTCGGGCCCGCGCCCGCGCGCCCGCCGCCTGGGAGCGCGCGCCAGGGGGAGCAGCGGGAGCGCGCCCCGCCCCCCTCTAGCTTTCCCCCCCTCATCCCCACCCGTGAGGAGAGACATTGAGTGACCGAAGGAGCCAAAGCTCCGGCCGCTCCGAGACCCCGCTCCCCCGCCTGGGGCCCAGGTAAGCGAGACCCCCCCCCAGCCAGGCTCCCCCCGCACCCCGGGGGCTCGGCACGGCTGCCCGGTGCCCCCTCCCCTGAGGAGAGCGGCCGGTGAGGGGAGGGGGCCTGACTCCCCCAGCCCGCTCTCTCCGCTTCTCCCGGCCCCTCAGGGGAGAGGGATTCGGCCCGCCACCCCGAGCGACCTGCCCTCCCCAGCCTGGTCCGGGGCTCCGGGCTGTCCCCGGGGCACTGGCCGCTCCCCCCCCCCCCGGCCTCGGCTGGGCGCTGGGTCCCGGGGCAGCGCGGCGACGCGTCCCGCTGAGGGGGGGGGGGGTTCCAGGTGCCGCCGGGGCGATGGGGAGCACGAGCCGCTCGTAGTCCGGGGGGGGGTCGTTAGCGAGGTAGCTGCCCCCACTTCCCTCGGGCGGGGCGGGGGGTTGAGCACGGGAGTCGCGCGGCGCTTCGGGGGTGGGCGGCGCTGGCCTGGCGGAGGCGCCCCCCGCCCACCCCCCCAGGAGATGAGGGAGGCAGTTACCCGCCTCGCCCCCCGGGGTGCCGGCAGCACAGGGGGGCAGGCTGGGGGCGGTGCTGGAAGCCTGATTCACCCGGTGCCGAGGACCCCTCCTCCTCCCTGGCTGCCTCGGGGGAGAGTTGTTCCCCCCTCCCCCCAAGAGTGGGGTAACGGGGGGGGGGTGTCAGTGCCGCGATCCCAGGTGCTGGGGTCCTGACAGTGGGGAGGCTGTCTGAGCCCAAATGTCTCCTCTGCCCTGAAAACACCCTTCCCTATCCCTGAACCTCTCTGAGCCCCATGGGGGCCGCTGGGCAAAGCCCACTGCACTCGGGGGGGGGGGATTTTCCCTTTGTGGAAGGGGTATGGAGCCCCCTTGGGCACGCGTGACTGACTTGGCGTGGGTGGATGGGTTAACTAGGTGAGTGGCAGGGTTTAACCCCCCCTCCCCCATGACTCGTCCCCCCTCCTCCCTCTCCCCCCTCCCTGTAACCTCCAAAAGGGGAATTTTCCAGCTGGTAATTTCTGCTGCGTCAACACCCAGCTCAAGGGAGAGGAGAGGAGACAAGGGGGCATTTTAACAGCAGCTTCACTTGCAAATAACAAGCCTGAATTCTGGCTCCAGAATTAAAAACCTTTCCACCCCCAAAAAATCAGCATCTGTGCAAGTTGGACCAAGAGTTTGTCAAGAGTGTGGTTCAAAACTGCTTGGAAAAAGGGATGAGGTAATAATACTGGTGAAGCATGTTGTATTTCTCTCTCTCTCTCTCTCTCTCTCTTTTTAAAGCCAGGCCTGTTTTGGGTTATTGTCTCCCCCTAAAGCCAGACACAGATCGCCTGGCCTTGCCTCCATTTTAATTGCAGGCTGAAATGGGGGAAGTGACCCTATTAAAAAAAAATAATAATAACCTCCAAACAATGCCTCTCCTCTTTGGAGATGTAGGTGATTTTTAATATACTTGTAACAAGTGCAAAAGTGACTGAAATTGTTTTCTGTCAGGGTGAAAAACTATGTGCATAACGTCCTCCTCCCCACCGAAAAAAACCAAAGTATTTGTAAAAATAGGGAGGAGAGAAGAGGTGTTTATGAAGGTGTTTGTAAAATAAGGGGTTGTAGTACTGGATTGCCTTTGTGTCCCTGTAAATAGACATGTCAGTTTCACAAAGTAATACAAGTAGTGTCTGATAACTCAATCCCAGATGACAAATAGAGAATGGAGCAGATTTTCGAGACTGTTATAGTGGGAGGATTTCTCTTTGATGGGGAAAAAAATTGTTGATACTTAATGCACCACTAAAGAACCTGTGTTAAAATGTGTAATTGAACACTTTGAAAAAATCGAAATAAGTAGAACAATATTTTTTACACATGGCAAGGAAAATATAAACAAAGAAAGGTGTAACAGAGACTTTTAATGACTTTCCACATGCTTTCTATTTTACAATCTCAGCGATTCATTCGGCATGGATTATAGGGACAAGATTATTATCAGCATTGTTTAAAGATATGCTAATTAGCAAACGTGTTTTGCAAACAGTGCTATTGCAGACACCTGTACCGAAGTTCTTACATGCATTTTAATTGCCTCACTTGTATTATTTTTTACATTAGTATGGGTCTAGCTCCCAGTTGTCCTCAACAAAATATTTATTACATGTTCAAATTTTATGTCTAGTTCCATTTTTGTTAAATTACCTACCTTAAAGAGACTTTTTCCAAAGAGAGGATGGTGCAGGGAGAAGGGGGAACAGAATGATAATTGAAAGAGAGAACAAGGTAAGGTGATTTTAAAAACAGACAAAAACAAGGGTGTAATTTTACAAAAGAAGCTTACAGTTACTGGATCTTTTTTCCACTTGTATATTTTATTGTATATCTTCATAACTATTATTGCAAGAGTTAGCGAAAATGCATTTACTTCTTATGGCAAGTTCTATTTTATTGTGGATTAAATTTGGCTTTACTGATTTGAATTAAAAGAAATGGAATTTAACCATTGTTTGTCAAGTTCTCTATTTTTAAATCATTTTAGTGATGGAAAAAATGGGTGGAGGAGTGTATTATTAGTCACAACATTTTCAACATGTGGTGAAGAATTATCACTTTGAGGTGTTTTTGGGAGCTAACAGAAGCTGATAGAGAAGATTGCCCCATGGGCCACGCTGGGAACTACATAATGTTTGTATTTGCTGGAATTCTCATACACATGTTCCTGAAAATTATGATTTGGTTTGATAGACTAATGGGATAATTGCAGTTTAAATAGAAAATTATAGACTTTTGTTTTTCTGATGGGACATTTCCTCATGTTCCAACTTCACTATTATAGTAAAATAGCATCTTTTTAGATGCCAGTCACTTTCACTTACTTTTGTTAGTTTTCATGTAAGTGATTGGAAATAAAGTTTTATATTAGTTCTATGTGCAAAACTGAGAGTAAATTTTACAGACTTTAAGAGTGAAAATGATAATTTTATATTTTAAAAGCTATATAATGTAATTTCTGTTAATGTGGTGATATACATTTTAATAAGTTGAACCTTTGAAAATATGACCTGTACACATGATTCTTAGAGACTAAAGAAAATGGGCCACTTTCTCCCCATGGTCTGTATTTTTTCTGGGACAGTTGTACAGCAGTGGATATGTTCAATGCAAGAGGCTTTTATAATTGGACAGCTTAGAGGAAAACCAGTTTGGCAAGTAGTCTTCCCCCCCCCCCCCACCTCCTCCCTCCCCGCAAAAAGGAAAGGTCTTTAGCCTGTTACTTACCGTTTTTATATTCATTCATGCTCTGGCACGGTGTTGCGTTGATGTGAGATGGGGTATATTTTGAAACTGTTTTTGCCTTGCCTTCTCTTCCCAGTTGAAGTTCCTCCTAATAACACCCATTTTGATCTATTATGTACATATGCTTAAAGTTTTTAACGAAATGTTTCCTGTCTTGCCAGCTGAAGGCTACCACCCAATCCACATTTTTGTTCCTAGTTAGTATTTCCTACAACGGCCCAACTTTTTCTAAGGCTTCTTTCTCAGTGACTATTTTTGCCTGTGTTAACTTGCTACTCTGGAGCACTCCATGATGTATTCTAAACTGTCTTGCTCTGGTGTGAAGCACTCACATGGGTTTTCCTTGCTCCTACATGCTTAGTTTAATGGGCAAACAAAGGGGTAAAGAGAGGGCTTAGTTTAAATCTTTGAACAGCTACCTGCTGTTCTAATGGTTATTCCTTATACTCATTGTAATTCCTTGGAGCCAGCAGTTTCTGTCCATTACTGGCAACAAACTACAGTAGAAAATTCTGACACTTTACACAAAAGGATTAATATAACATTTTTATTTTGTTGTCAGTTTACTGCTGACCTATCTTAAACTTTCTGAATGTGCAGTGTACTTATACAATATGTCTCTTAACATTTATGTATCTTGCAGTTCAATAATGATAATGGAAAATGTCCTGTGTGGTTGTCTGTAAATTGCAGATACAATAAAAAGGACCTAACAAAGTTGTGGGATGCATAATTTTTGCTTAGCGTGCAATGATGATACTGGTTCTTTAATGATGCCTGTGATATTTCATGCTGCTTACCTTAAGATATAGACATGGACATATTTCAAGTGTTAATTTTTTAATGAACCATTATTTTAGGGGGGTTGTATCAAAAGAATATTCTCCGATGGTCTTGGCTAGTTCTTATTTCCCAATCTACGTGATTTCCCCAGACCTTCTACTGAATTAGTTGTCACTGGTGTTCTATCAGTCTTAGGGCAGGGGAGAGAAGAATTTTGACTCCCACAGCCCAAAGTATTAAATTACTTATCTGATGCTGCCTTGATGTTTTTGAATGCACAGCAATTGGGAGATTTGGGTTCTGATCCCACCTCTGCTAATGACTCAGTGTGCGAGTCACATAATCTCTATGTATATCTTTGGTCATCTCTAAAATGATGATGCTAATGCTTACCCACCTCTTTAAAGGGCTTCCAAATTCATAGATGATGTGTTCTATTAGCACACAGCATGCTTCTTCGTCTTAATTAATTAATGCAAAATAGTCTGAAATTTTGGGTACGTTTGTCAAACATTATGGTATATTTCTGTAAGAGATTTGTATTTCATTCTTCCGTAAAGTCATCAGCAATATAGTTAGAGGAAATTACAGTTGTAATTTTCTTACCTAAGCACACTTTAAGGAAACATTCGTTTATTAAATTGAAGTGTGGATTTTTCATTATTCTTGAATTCTTTGCTGAAGATGGGATTATTGACAGAACTCTAGTTAGATGGAACCATGATCTGCTTGATGTTAAAATTTGATATACGTGTGTGTGTGCATGCACAAGAATGAGCAATATGTCTGTAGATATGTGCAGTAGCTAGTTGAAAAGTAACTGGTACAGTTTCCCTTTAAATAGATGCGTACTTGCACTCCGTTCCCGTATTATTATGGAGTTTGTTCCTGTTCAATTATTTTATTAACTTATACATTTATATACTAACTATTCATATTAGTTATCTAAAATTCACTTATATAATGAGGTTGGGGTGGGAGTTTCCAGATATGGGACAGCAAAGAAGTCTAAAATATTCTACACATACAGTTACTGGTGTATGTGCTGAAATATACTTAGTAACTAGAATAGCAGGGTATATGTGCCAAGAATTTAGCTACTGACTGTATTTAGCAAACTGAGCAGGGGCTCACATACTGAGGAATAGTTAAAATTGAGAGTAGTTCCACACTTACCCAGTTACCTTTCACAATTTTTTCTTAGGTTATTACTAAAGCTCTTTGGATATAAATGACCTGCTGTGTTCCATCCAAGCCAGTCTTCTCTTTGTCACAAGTTAAGCAATGTAGAGTCAGGAAAACATATCAGAAAAGGCAGTTGATCCTATTGTCTATTAACTGCTCTTGGCACTTGATATCAAATGCTTGCAGAGAAGATGCAAAATCTTAATTGTGCATTACTGTAGCATTGGACGAAACTTCTTCCTGACCCTGCCTGGCTGAAGCATGAGGATTGATTAGTGTGTATGTCTATCTGGTAGTTGGAAAAAGCGTTCCCAATACCAGCTAATTTGGGGACTAAGCCAGATAGCCTGGATGAAAAATACCTGTGCTGCCACACCCGTCAGAACTATGCCCCCGATGTTTTAAATAATGAAATGGGTGTGAAATGTTTTTATTTGTAACATATTGTCAAACAGTTTTCTATTTACGATTAAAAAAAAATCTTAACTTACTATCACCATATCCTTCTTGGTTTCATTCCATTTCCTTTTTATTTTTTTGATAGATTATTAGATTTAAATTCTATTTATACCAAAAAAAATAGAAAGGGATGTCTGTCTACCATGCTAAATTACCGTAAATACCAAAAACAGATTGTCCACAAAACACCAAACATGGTGTATTTAATTCTGCAGTGTTTTAGTGTTTTCTCTCTCTTTTTATCATCCTTGACTTTCTTTACTTATGTTAAATTCTCTACCTCAACTTTTACATTTTGTTTCTCCCTTGTCTCCTGCAAAATACTTCTCAATTCCATACTTCTCTTCTCTAATATCTCAGAATTGTTCCTCTTTCTTTCACCCACCCCTTTTCACATTGAACTTGGAAACTTTGTCAGACATCCCATAGTGAGTGTACTAAACCAAACAGTAAGAAGGGTGAGGAGATCTCACTCTTTAGGTGCAATACTGGATGAGATATAGTTTCTAATGCTGGGATTCCTGCTAGGGTGCTTGCTGTTCTTTGACCTGCCTTTGGGGGCTTGGCATACTTCTCAAGCATCCTCTAACTAAGGTATCCTGCTTTTCAGATGCTTTATTTGCTAATTCCTGTTTTTTCCTCTGTGATGCAAGCCCCAGTGGTGTGAAACACTGCTGGAGCTGTTGTTCTGTCTCTGCTACATAGGTTACAGACTGAGGGCGCAGAGATGTGGCAGATAAGCAGTGTTTATGTGGCATGGGGGTGAGGGAAGGAGATGGAGAGAAAGGAGGGGAATGAATAAGAGGTGGGAGGACATGAGGAAATGAATTAGAAGTCAAGTACAAAGGGAATGCAGAGAGAGGGGATGAGAGGAGAAATAATAAGGAGAATATTGTGTTCTACATTGTATTCCCACACTGAAGCATTTTGAAGTTGAGAGGTTTATAGATCATGGTAACTTCTAATATCACAAAAGACTGATTTAATTAGTGGGCTGCGAGGGAGGATGCCATCCAGCCATAAGTATCAGCAATGTTATCAAGTGGAATAGGGAGGTTCTTGCTAATTTTTTGTTTGTGTTGGTGTAAAAAAATCCTGCTTCTTTAAGTTCAGTTAAGTCTCTAGTTGTACTTCCTTTTGTATCCTTGCTATTTTTTCAGAAGTTTCTCAGATTGCTAAAGGGCAACAGTTCATTTAGTGTCCTTGTGCAGTGCTTTTCTGTAACTGTGATTTGCTCTAAATGGAAGATGGATTCAATAGGGCTGGGAATAGAACCCATGTCTCCTACAGACTTCCTGTATTGTACTGGACAGATTATTTTAATCTTTGTCAAACTGAGTTGCCTTAGCAAAATCCATTTTAGAGAGATCTCATGGGGGGGAATGTTTGTTTATTAAGACTATTGAGGCGCTTGGATGGATGGTGTAATAGAAATGCAAAGTATAACACCACCAAAGTAAACACTTCACAATGTATTTAATTTTTTTTCACATTACTTACTTTTGGGACATATTGTTTGTTGAGATCATTAGGCATTCCTTCACTGTACTCCTGTGTGCTGGAAGTGTGAGGTTTTTGTACTGTACATTTTTCCTTTGCCTGATCACTGTAGTAACTGTATTCTGTTTTATTGTTATAATATCAATGTATTTTAAATACCTTTCTTTGGCAGTGTGTCACACTTCAGATAGAAGGAACTTCTGTATAACAGAGAGATTCTTTTGGTCTCTTGTGAAAGCCATGAGGCCACTTCTTTAATATTATAAAGATTCAGTTCCTGTATTGAAAGGGACTTGGAAGCATTGGGTTCAGGATTTCTTTCATAATGAGTTCTGCTGACCACATGTCTATTAATAGTATACAATCCTTAGTTAATTAAGACTGGAATCAGTATTTTTAAAATCATCTGCAAACTTAATAAAGTTTGCTTTCTATGCAGCTGATTTTAGACATTAACATTTTTGTGCAATTGTTCAGGAATATTTCTCTTCATGAGATGGTAAATATAATAGTATTTTGCATGATTTAACAGGTATACCAGTTTAAAGCACATGCTTTCTTTTTATTATTAAATAATAACTTTTAGTTTACTACTTAGACAACTTCCAGGCTTGGCTTTTTTTAATTGTTGCCTGTAAGAACGTGCAAGTCATAATATGTAATATCTGACTTAAAACTTACTGACTTTTAAATAGCTTAAAATTAAGATTATTGTTTCTTCTCTTCTTCCTTCCCAGTTACAGGACAGTTGATGAACCTTCCAAAGCCTGTTACCAGAAACGCTTTCCCTCCGTTCATTAAAACATGTATGGTGTACCATGACACCTCGTGGCATTTATCTTTACTAAAGAAAACAGTTTTCAACTACTGGTAAGTTCTGAACACTTAAAGTTGCTTTTTAGTTTGTGTGTGGTGGGGAGAAAGCATTACCGTGAGGACTTTGAATTGTCTTTAACCTTCGTTATCAATGTTAAGTTAAAATTTAATTTAAAAACTTAACACAGAATTAAAACCTGACGCAAATTTCTTTGGTTACTGTACTGCTCCTAACTTCTGGCGTGGGCACCTTCATTAATCCTGATCAGTCTGTTGTTCTCTCTGAGTAAATGAGAAGCCGGAAGAGAGACTATCACAGGACTCAAAACAAGAAAAAAAAGTAGGGGTGATGCAAAAACAGGAAAGGTAGGAGCTTCACTGCTCTTACTGTTCCTATTCTAGCTCAGCCTCAGTTCTATGAAGCCTAGCCATGGTCAGGTGCAAACAAGAGTTAGCAGTGATGGACCATAACAACAGAGTGGACATTTGTAGTTCTTTTGTATTTAGAAAAAACAGCTGTGGTTCCTCAAACTTTCTTAGACTTGCTGAAATAGTATGGCTTTAATGCTATGTCATTAAAAAAACTGGTATTGTTGATGTGAAAATTGATTCCCTTCCTTAAGGGAGCTAGTCTGTGACTAATAACTGTACAGAACACAGCTCTTAGAACGTAGGTATGTGAGTTTCAGAAAGTGGCTAGCCCTTTTAAAAGAGAGTGCACCTGGGACTGAGGAATATACTGAAAAAATCTTGTTATGATGGAGTTACAGCACACAAACTAAATTTAGAACAAGGTAGAGTGAAGAATTATAATTGAAACTTAAATGCGTTAAGAGTAATGAATAACATGTTTTCTTCATAATGTTTTATAGCAGGGAGATAGGTAAAACATAACAGTGAATCACATTATTTAAGAAGATGAAGTCATAACAAATAAATATACTGTCATATATAAGATTAAACACCTCATATCATTAACCCCTCGTTGTCGTCGTCGTCCCCTCCCCCCCAAAAATTGTCTGAAAGTCGCCTCTTCATCTGTAAACTAAGTTCCTGATCCTGGAAACTGTACTCCATTGGCTTCAGTGGGAGTACTCACACTATATAAAGTTACTCATGTGCATGATGAGTCTTTGCAAGATCAGGACCTATGTTTTTATACTGGATGTTCAAAGACACACTTGGTTTGCACAATGTTTAAAAGCACAGCTTGATTAAACAGTTGTCCAACAGAAGTAAGCACCCTTAATTTGATTTAAGAAACAAGTCCTTTTGGCCAGGAAAAAAAAAAGTCAAAATTGTGAATTCCAGATTCCTTCAAATATAGACCAATATCTGTGGTAAGGACAAACTGGACCTTTGGACCTGTGGTGTCACTGAGAACTAGACATGACTTATGATGAAGGCACTCCAATATACCATCTTGTCCCTATAGATAATAGAGAATGAAGACATTTACTTAAGGACCAGAATGGGTACTTGCCCTTATTTTTACTCCTGCAATCTCTACCCCTAGAAAGCACTGTCTTCTAATCTGAGAAACATTATGGATAAGGCAGAGATCTTTACTTTTATTAGATTTTTACATAAGCAGAGAATGTTTAGCTGATAAGTCACTTAAATATCAAGAACAAGTAATAGCAGTGATGAAACAAAAGTAAAAGTCTTTGACATGGCAACTTTTCATAACTAGGGGATCCTTAGGACATGTAGGATTGGGAGACATTCATCAGAGGGATTTCAGCCTGTCTTTTGTCCCTTTTTCCTTCATCAGCTTCTAATTTCTTTTTAAAGAGAGAACTGCTTCCTCTGCGCACACAGACTACAAGAGGTATTCTTTGTCTCCCTGTGAATCTGCAAGCACTAACTTTAAGATACTGAGGTTCTCACTGGTGATGTGGCAAACATTCCTTTCTTCATAAATTTAGGCCTGATCCTGCAAAGACCAACACATGCCTTAATTTCAATTGAATCAGTAAATTAAGCTGATCTTTGTAGAACTGAGACTTAAAATTAAATTTGGCTGTGAATATATAGTATGTAATCTGAATGTAAACATCACTGATTGATATCCAAGAGCATCCCACATCCGGAAGCTTTGTGCTTAGGGATCTTCACTATCACAAACTCTACCAAACTCAAAGGAAAGGTAACTATAGCAAGTAGCATCCAGGGCATTTTATACTTAATGGGACAATGACAAAGTGAACACCTGTGAAACATTTCAAAACTACTGCTTTGTAAAATAATAATTAGAAAAACAAACAGGTAATGTCATAGCCCTGGGCCTCTCCATGTTGATCGTGTCCATTAAGACCACTTCTCAAAAGTCATGGTGTAATGAGCCTGCAACTATAATTAGCATAATCGGGTAGAGGAATATGCAACTGAATTCTGGCACTGGGTTGAGACTAATTTCAAACTGCAGGAAAATTTCTTCCTTTTAGAGATTCTTATGATAGAGGGTGTCCAAGAACACAGAAAGACATCCAATTCAATCAATACAAGAACGGTTGGCAACTACACTCTTGGCATATTTACATGTTCTAACAGATCAGTGGATGAGGGAGGGAGTCAGCTGATTCACTCAGGCTATTTCCAAGCACTCTACCTCAGAGAACAGGTTCAAACTCTCAACCTGTATGGTGCAGATTAAGTCAGGAAACTCAAAATATGGTAGAAGATGGGAGCTTAGACATCAGTGGAGTCTACAGTTAGAAGATGACCTCTTCTAGGAGGAGAGCTGAAGGTGTCGTCTGGGCCAGAAATACTTTAGACCATGCTACCGCAATGCTAGAGATAAACAAAAACACATTAAAACCTCAACAGCCAGAACTGAAATAAGTGGGAGCAATCAATACAGATCAATGGATCCTAGGATTCTCTTCCGTACATTCCCCCCCGAAATACATCCTTACAGAAATAGGCTCTGCTTCTGGAGAGTGAGCTCTTCCATTACAAGCATGAGTAGCAGGAGAGTGATTACTGGGAATCATCATCCATCAGCGCTTTCCTTCTGCTGCTTTTTCTGACCCATTAAGTAGGTGGAGTAACCCAAACACAGACACAATTCTCTTCTGTTTTTCTGTTTTCCGATTAATTTGTAGTAGTGTAAGAACACACCTATGCCTGCCTTCCTGTACATTTTATTTTTCCAGTGTTCTCAACTAGAGCCAAGTGAAATTGACAAGCATCCTGTGTCCTATTCTGCAAGCAGCAGAGTTGAAAGTGTGACCCAACCTAGCAAAGTTCGTCTGCACTGGAATTTTAAAAATGTTGGAATGCTGGGGGATGGGTGTGTGTGTGTGAGGACATGGGCAGGTGATAAGGGAAAGAGAAACATGGGATGCATTCATTTAATTTTACATGGTAAACTTTTGGACTGAGTTTCAGTTCTTTCTTAATCTGTTAGCTGAATCTGTTTTATCTTGATATCTGTGAGCAACACTTGAATTTTTTTGTCTATATTCCAGTTAAGCTTTTCCCCCAGGACAGTATGGAATGGTAGATTGTTCTTAGTATGGCATATAATACATCCATTAATACAGAATGGGCAGGGATGGTGTCCCTAGCCTCTGTTTGCCAGAAGTTGGGAATGGACGACAGGGATGGATCACTTGATGATTATCTGTTGTGTTCATTCCCTTTGGGGCACCTGGCATAGGCCACTGTCGGAAGACAGGATACTGGGCTAGACAGACCTTTGATCTGACCCAGTATGGCCATTTTTATGTTGTTTTTTTTATAAATAATAGGCTACTATAAAATATGTCCTTAGTTTGTTTTTTTTTTCCACTCTCAAGGCTATGTACTATTTAATTTTACACAGGCTAAATTATTTGTGCACTTTTTTGGTTAGATTTTTTTTTAGGACAAAAACCTTCTCCTGGATGATGCTTTGGATTGATCAAAGAATTTTATAATCTGTGTTTTTGTTGCTGTTTTCCTTCTGAGCAAAAGAAACAAAATACCTTAGAATTGTTGTCTCCAAGATTTTTATGGGGGACAGTTCTGTAGACTTACCTTGCAACCATGAAGTGTGTTTTCTGCCTCTCATTTTATTCATGACTAAAATGTGATGTACCAGGGTTTTTTTATTTTTTATTTTTTATTTTTTGGAACCCTTTAATTTTAATTGGGTTAAATCTTAATCTTGGGACTACTCATATGTGTAATGTTGACAGGATAGTCCTATAACCATTTCCTATTTTAAAGGACTGTTCTAACTTAACTGATGATTCTTGAATTTTGGTAAGGCTGCTACTCTGTCCTTAGGGCATACCTGTATGCCTAGGTATTGATGGTGTAAAATCAACAATTTCTGAATTGCTTAGAGTACTTAGCACAGTGGAGATAAGATTAGTGCAGGGTTGTGCCCTTAAGGTTCTAAATTTCAGATACTAATTCAGTCTGAAAACTAAATAGTTAGTTTTACTACTATGTGTAAGTGCATTTTTGTTTAGAAACAATTTGTATACTATTTTTGCAGTCCGTTTATTAATATGCTTTCAGTAGAATCAAATTACTATATTTGCACATTAGCTTGTGGAGAAAATATGTTCAGACTACAGTTTATTGCTTGGGTGGGAGAGGATTTGTCAGCGTCCCTACAGATGAGCTTTCATTGTTCACTGGCCTCTTGGAAGGCAGTGTTGTGGCAACCTTCCTTCACCAGAGTATAGAGTTTTCCTCCCTCTGGAGGGTGTTATAATAACTGATAGGTCAATCAGAAAGGTCCTGTAGACTAGAGAGGCTTTCTATGTCAGAGACTGGGGATGCTGTCTCTGCAGGGTCCTTATTCCTTTGTTCCCTAGAAAGTGAGAGGCTGTACTTGGGAAACTAACGTGGTAATTGAGCATAGTAATGCAGAGCAGTGGTGGAATTGACCATATTTCAAAGTTCAGACTGGTAAAATACTAAAGCCTTTGAATGGTATATCTAACATACATTTTCTAAACCATTGGAAATGAGCTCTCCAAGGTTTGTTAGCTGTTTTTATCAATTAAAATGTTCTCTGCTCAGATTGGTTAGCAGAATAATTTATTCACTTGTACAATAAAAGTGGTATTAAAAAACCATAAATAGCCTGATCTCCATAGTATCTGTTATATAACACTGTCAAAGTAGTAGACAATTGCATTTTAATTTAATTTTAAATGAAGCTTCTTAAACATTTTTAAAACCTTATTTACTTTACATACAACAATAGTTTAGTTATATACTAAAGACTTATAGAAAGAGACCATCTAAAAACGTTAAAATGTATTACGAGCACGTGAAACCTTACATTAGCATGAATAAATGAAGACTCAGCACACCGCTTCTGAAAGGTTGCCGACCCCTGCTCTAGATTGAGTGAAGTGGTGCTTTAAACTGTAGCTAGCTGGCCAGTCGGGGCAGGAGGTGTGAATTGAGCTAATAATGGAGTGGGAGCTCAGCTATTCTGTGCTGCTAATACACTCTGTGCAGCTCAAATATTTTGTGGTGTGACCGCTGTCATGTGAACTAGGCTAACTTGAGTGCAGTTAACGCAAGCTAACACTACAGTGAAGGTAAGCAGTGGATTGGTTGTTAGTATTTATGTAACTACCATAGGAAATCAGGCAGACTGTTGTAGATGGAGGTCTGGGTTGGGGGTGCCCTACTTTTTTCAACCTCGATTCATACCACATTATTGGATATTTTATAAATGTGTTGCTAATATCTTTTTTTTTTGAGGAAGCTCTGTTTCTGTTGTGACCCCAATGAATACTTTTCAAGTCAGAAATTATACAACACTTTAAACTTGGATACATTCTATTTGAAGTTTTTCCTAAAGGCTGGAAGTTTGCATGTGATAGTTGTATATTGGAAACGGGTTGCGTAAAGTAAAATTCCGTGGAATTAAGGAGGAATACATAGCAGCGCAAAGGTAGAATTTATTAAACTAAAATTTTAGTGACATCACATATGATATATTGGTGAAAGGAGCTGGATAGACACATTACCCAAGAAAAATGGGATTTGATCTGGAAAAGAGGACCAGCATTCTCAATCTGAGATTTAGACGAAGATGTTTTTTCAAGGGTACCTCATATTGGAAGAAATTGTGGAGTGAGAGAAGATTTATGCATATATGGTGGACATATCCACTCATTAGAGAGTATTAGGATGCAGCTTATTACCAAATACCACAATTGTTGGATATTTATAACCAAATGATCCTTTGGTAATCCTCCTGGGCTTTCTATCAGAAATGGTCACACACAAGGAAGTAAAGAGTTACTCTCATCTGCTAGTAGCTGCAAGGTTACTGGTAGCCTTGGAAAAAGATAAATAGTCCAACACTAGAGAAATCATTCAAAAATGTGGGAGGTTTTTATGTAAAAATTGATGCACCAATTGTGTACCCAACACTATAGACAGAGGACAAATACTCTAGTCACTTAGCTATTTGGTTACGAATTATTCAGTACTCAGATTATACTCACCTCTTTCCCCCCCCCCCCCCCAAATAAAAGCACTTTCCAACTTTTTTGAATATTAACAACTGATAGACCTGCTGGACTTGTTAAATGTGTAATCAGAAGTTTCACTCAGTTTTATAAAATCACCAAAACATCATGTTATGGTAGTATGAAGATGCTCACTCTGTAATATGGTAACACCTTATTTAATCATCAGATCTTTATTTTATTACCTTAAGTTTCTCTAAAGCTCATTGTTGTAATGATTGTTTTGTCTCCTGATATTTACATAGCAAGGATTTGTAAAGAGGTTAACTTCTTAAATATAGCTTCAGAAAATATTTCTAATGACATCAGTAATTATTTAAGTAGATAATACTGTTTTGTGATGAGTGAAATATTGGTAACAGGATGTCTGCCAAAAAAACCAATACAGGTCTTACTTACATTTTGCTTTTAATAACTGTGCAGACTGTTCTGATCCAAAACTGGAACTTGTCTGTTCTTGGTATTCTATTTTTTGCCTGAGATATAGGCTAAATCTTAAATCATGTATTCTCTTCAAACTCAGCACCTCTTTGTACTTCTCACATGCTTTCTTTAAAGGCTGCTTCCTTATGTGTTTATGGGTATCTTGATAGGAAGGTAGCTATACTAAAGTTTGGTTATAGATTGATCCTGTTTGTAAAATGAGGCTTTAATCTCTGATAAAAAGACTGTGGTGCGCTTAACTTGGTTACATATTGACTGTAATGGGACTACTAACAATGTGTAAAGTTATGCACACAGGCAAGTATTCCAAATTTGGGACAAATTTAAAAGAAGTAAGGCATCTTTGAAATATGCAGGATACAAGTAAAGGCTTAGTGAAGAATAAACGAAGCTGTGGATAACTTCCGATTAAACAAAAAGAGATACATTTTCAAGACTCTTACTAACATTAGAGTTTGGAGAATTAAAGCATGTCAGAGAGATCGGTAGAGTGTGTGTGTGTGTGTGTGTGTGTGTGTACACCATGCAGTAAATGTTTCAAAATATAAAACTAAAACTGCTCATGAAGTAAAGTTAGCGTAATGCTAATCCATTCACTTAATAGTAAAACTTTCAAATTTGTTAATTTAATTGAGACCTGATTTTTAATACTCTGATGCTATGTTCGTTTAATTTTGTTCATCTATTAATGACCCTATTATTGTTAGTGAAATCATTCTGGAAGTTGTCAGTTATTGATTATTTTATTTTTTGAAATCTTTCATCTGGGTTAGTAGAACTGTGTTGGGCACATGTATGACTTCATCTGGTAAATATTTTCATTTAAAAAAAACTGCTATTTTCTTCAAAACTAGGACTCTTCTTATTAAATAGTTCTATTTAAGTCTTTCAGGAGCCACATTACATTTAAATACTAAGTAGAACTCAGGCCTAAATAATCCAATCCGAGTTAATTGAGATCTTGTTCAGAGTATTAAAAAGAGCTTTGATAAGCTCACATTTTAATAGTTTTGTCTATGTGATGATCTGTTTTTCTAAAATTGACTTCTGCTCCACAATTTATATTTCTTTAGTCTCAGGTGCTTTCATTAGTCATTGGAGGGGCTACATTTCTATAGAACTCCCATTATTTCTCATAAATAGCTATATTTAATCACAAAGGAGGGTAGAAAACCAAACCTTAAAACCACAAAGCAGTGTGTAAAACTGGAACACGGGAGAGGAGGATTTTGAAGCTTACTGAATTAACTACTAGCAAATTGCCTTAAATTTAACTTGTGCTAATTCCCTAGTGATCCTTGACATAAAACAGATGCTCTAGTTTGACATAGGTAGACAAAAAAACTAACGAATTCTTCTGAATTTGAGGCATATTTAATTTTCTCCCCCAAAGACCTCTTATATAAAAAGTACAATGATGTTATAAACGTGGTGAATGTGGAACAAAGTATATAAGGTGACCGGTTCTGTGACACAGATCAAGTAATTTATAACTGTTTCTCTCAAATTGGAAGATGTTAAACTTTACTAGTCAAACTGAACACAATGTTCTTATTATTGCCCACAAATTTGAAGGTGACAGATAATGTGGAATTCTCTTGGTGCGATGGTCACTAGTCCTCACAAATATTTTCACCACCTTGCAAATTGATGTCAGAAAGAGTGTGTGTGTGTGTGTGTGTGTGTAATATATATATATATATATCACCACCTTGCAAATTGATGTCAGAAAGAGTGTGTGTGTGTGTGTGTGTGTGTGTAATATATATATATATATATATATATATATATATATATATATATATATATATATATATATAAAAATACATTTTATTTTATTGTCTCCTCTTGCCTATCACTCCCTCTGGAAAGACCCACAAGAAGTTTCTCCAAAGACTTAAGATACCAGTCTCCAGACTTTCTTCAATTTAGGGAGACAGGAATGAGAAATTCAGTCATTCTTTCCAGTAGTGAGGTGTTATCAGTTTTTTCCACTTTTCTTTTGTAGCTATTCTGCCAGAATCAGATTTACCGTTGAGTGATTTTTGTTAGTCTCAGAGCTAGCTTGCTCCCCTTCCCTCAAGTAGATGAATCTAAGAACCCAAAGATTAGAAAATTCTCAGCATGCAGCACATCTCTTTGCATCAAACTTGTCTTCACTTTCAAGGCCCTTCACGGCCTATCTCCACCCTACTTGTTATGTCATTGTCTATCGGGAAGTTGACTCCCGCCTCTGATTGGTTGCTGATGCCACCCTCCATTTCCTACTTGTTAAACTTTTAAACAAGCACTTTTATGTTTTCTCCTATGCTGTCCATCCCACTTGGGAGGAGCCTCCACCCCCCCCTAAACATCTGCAAAGTTATCGAAAGATGCTCCTTCAAAACGGTCCTGAAACTTTTATTTTTCCATGATACCTAGAAAAAGTTGATAGCACAGCAGCTGAGACCATTGTCTGTTATGCTGACCAATATTGTCTCATTGTTTTCTTTTACTCTGTTTTGTCTCTTGTGTTATCCTTAGATTGTGGGACAGGGCCATCTTTTTGTTCATGTTTGTTCTACCACAGTAGGATGTTGGTCCATGACTAAGGCTTTTAGGTGCTACAGTAATACAACTACAGTGCTTTTGCAGTAAGCCACTTTTCGTGGCCCTGCAGAGCCTGGTTTCCAGTACTCTTACCACTCTTGTACTTAATATTTTAGTAGAGCCTGAACTCAGAGCAGAATAATTGAGCTCCTCAACCTTCTTTGGGCCAATCCTCACTCCAAACTGGCTTTAGTTCTCATGCAGTCTGCATCTATCTTGTCTGACAATACCACAGCTACTTACTGTCAGCCCTGTGCCTCAAGATTCTTGGCAGATTTGCATGGCCTACACTCCAAAGACCCTGCCCCATAGGGAAATATTTTGGGGGAGAGTCGAGCGTTTCATTCCCCCCCCCCCCCCCCAAATGTATCGTTCAACCTTCTTCCTCTTTAGTGCCCTTAGAAATATGGGCAAGCAAACTAGGATCATTCAACTCCTGCCCTTCTTTGATTAGTGATTCTTTCATCCTGCCCAGAGACTGCATCTTCTGCCAAGGGCTTGGTGAGTGGGAAGGAAGGCAATACTTGGTCCTTTATTGCTAGACTCTAGAATCTGGTAAGAATATACTGAACAGGAAATAGCCAAATCCAGTGAGAAGCTCTCCTCATCCAGTGAGACTAGCAAGTGCTCTGTCTGTAAAGACAAAGCTAGTAAAGATTGATTCAGGTTAGCTCCAGGGGCTCAGTCTCAAAAGGGTCTAGTCAAAGAAGCCCTGCTTGAATTTAAAACAAACAAAATGAAGAAAAGCAGCAGGAGATTCACATCACAAGCTAGCACAGGTTCCTTTATCCTAGCCACCTTCAATCTAGACACTTACACTGATTTCATCACTGTGGTACAAATGGCTTTTCTCTGATGTAAGATAACTAGTAATGAGATGTATATCCAGAAGGCAGACAACACACAAAGAAAAAACATACATATAGCCAAAATAAGCTGAAGGAAACACAAGTAGTGGCAGAGGTCTTCCTTATCAAATGCTAGGGAAATTATCTGAACTTCAGATTGAAGGCATTGAAGAAGAAACCCAAGAAAGGCTGCTGCTGCCTAAATTCTTCAAGATGGGTGAAAATGTTGCTAAATACTCTTGATATTATCCATAGCAAAATGAGGAAAAGTAACTCCAAGGGGAGCCTATTTCCAACGAAGTCCAAGAAGTTGCTCCCTTTCATGTAAACTTTCATGTTGGAATGGGAACACCAAAAGGAAAGAAGACACACATTAAAAAACAAACAAACAAACAAAAAAAACCCTGTTCACTTCATAACTGAGATTTCTTGCATCTTCCTTTGAATGAATGGATGGATGATGGACCACTCATTTGATCCTATATGGTTGTTCCAATTTCATAAAAGGCAAAGCTGACTTCTACAGCCTCTAAAAGTAGATGCAGCAGTGGCCTCTTTAATAAAAAATACTGTCCTTCCATTTCAGAAGGGGGGTTTCAGGAGCCCACTGGTACAAAATTATGAAGCTGTGGCAGTCATGTTCAAATCATCAATCACAGTATTTGTAGCCTAGACAGATCTAACAGTTTTTTTCCTTCCAAGTCCAAACACTGGAAGAACTGATTTTCAAATGTTCTCTCACTTTGATGAGAGAAGACTCTGCCTAATTCTTGTATAGGGTCTCTAAGGCTATGTCTGCGCTACAGCCAGATCGATGCTCTGGCGATCAATGCACCGGGGGTCAATTTAGCGGGTCTAGTGAAGACCCGCTAGATCGATAGCAGAGCGCTCTCCGGTTGACCCGGTACTCCACCGGGAACGAGAGGAGCAAGGTAAGTCGATGGGAGAGTGTCTCCTGTCAACCCCTATGTCGACCTAAGCTACATTGACTCCAGCTATGTTGTTCACGTAGCTGGAGTTGTCTAATTTAAGTTGACTTACCGTGGTAGTGTAGACGTGGGCTAAGATTTGTGGCATGGGTAATGGCTTCCAGTGCAATCTCCAGAACCCCTATATCTGAGAACTACTGGTTGAACCTGGAAATCTATCTGCAGTGATGTCAACCAGATATTCTGCAGGTACATAGCATCAGCCTCTTCTAATTCATGCCAGAAAGGCTAGCCCTCTTATGGGTCTTGTTTTCCTTGGTCCTTCTTTAAAAGAGCTTCTGGCTACTCCCAAGGAAGAGGATAGATATTCCCAAGGAGGAAAATCTAGGGCTTACTCCATCTGGAATTTAAACACACAAAATAACACATGGCTACCAGTTCTACCTGTCCAAGGATTCCTCTGCCCTTGGAAGAGGCTACTATTTTCAAGCATCACTTGTCAAAGATCATCTGACTGGTACCAGAAGATACTACACCATGGGATTTTCACATTCCTGAGGAGACAGTTATATTCTTGCAGATCTCAAGGAACCTCTGCAGACAAAGCAATGTGTGAAACAGTAGCTCACCTGCTGAAGTTTGAAGTCATTAGAGAGGTCCCTGAAATGGAGAGGTCTTATAGCATACTATACATCTATTGATCTAGAATACCTCCACATCCCAATTTCTGAAAGTCATTGGAGATGACTTAGTTTTGCATACTAGCTGCTTTCATGGGATGGAGAAGCGTTCAAATAATTATGGAACTAATTACACATACAGTTGAGATTTTGGAAAAACTAGTGAATTCTGAGGTATGGTATTGGAGAGGAGTGCTTCAGGAGATTGTCTTGCCTCTATCAGCTTCATGTATTCAAAATAATTTTTCTGAAGATGGAATTACTTCACCTGAGAGACGAAGATAATGTGCATAATGTCAACAGAAATAATTCTCTCAAGACCCTGGAAGGACAACACATATCTGATAGTAGCTGAACGGATAATGAGCTTAATTCCTGGCATCACAGAAGAAAATTCAATCAGACTATAAGACAGAGGTGACTTATTTAATGCTATATGGAAACCATATATGGACTATGTTCATGCTGATATTGGAAAATTAAATAGTAGTTCACTTGTGAATTTGATCCTACTTGCATTATGGATAAAATGTTAACCTTAACAAACCTTGTTTTATGAATTTCTTCAGAAGAAACAAGCTTGAACATTTAGCGGCTTTGAGAGGAGACTTCTGTTGGCAGTTAGTTTTTTTTTTTTCTTTTAAATTAAAGATGGTCAGGGAGAATATACTGATGTTGGCGAAGCTAGTAACGTCATCCAGTCTTGGCAGGAATCTGCTGTGAGGGTCTTCTGAATTGGTGGGTAAAATTCCAAGTCTGATGCAACAGATACTGTTTTGGGAGTCGGAGAACCCTTACTATGCGTACATCTACAGTATTTGGAGACAAATAGTGTTTTAGGGGCCCTTGATTGAAAAAAGGGTGGTTATATAGAGAATAAATCAAATCCATTAGTTCAAAAAGTATGCCTGGTAGATAAATTGTGTACAATACTATTTATCATGTCACTAAAAATGTTTTGATCGTAAATAGAAAAGGAGTTTAAGTTCAGGTGAAATTAACTTGATAGTCTTCATACATTACAACTTTACTTGATTGAGTGGGGATTTAAAATTTTCCGAAATGTGGTTTCAGATCTTTGTCTGATTTTTTTCTCTGACACCGTAACAGCATTATAGCCCCAAAGCAACAATATAGCAAAGTAAATGGCTAGTTTCAATTGGCTTTTACTTTTTGAGGATTTAGAGTATTTAGTGTGCTATACATAAGTTTCCCCCCCCCCCCCAAGGAAATATTACTGCTACAGGATACTATTCAGTGGTTTGCATCCATTAGCATAGTTTCAAATCTACTTCTTATTTATCAAATCTTAAATGATAAAAAACTGACAGGTATTTTACCTGGACCATTTTAATAACACAAAGCTTGTCTACAACACTAATGTGTTGCACATTAATTGGACCATGCTGACTGCTGGTGTGCACTAAAGATACCCTAGTGTTCTCTGACTCAGTGCTGCTTGAAACAGTACTATGTTAAAGCACACTAGGGAATCTTTAGTGCACACCAGCAGGGTATTCATGCAATAGTTAATGCACAACATGTTACTGCACTTCAGAAATCACACCTCCCATAGTGTGCATTATCCCACTGTGTAGACAAGCCCTTATTGACAAGCTTTTTCACCATAATCCTGTGTTAATTTAAAGTATAATCAATGGTACATGTAAAATAATGTCTGAGATGTTTCTGTATATTTGAGATTGAACTTCCACTCTGATTTCTCTTAATATTGTGAATTATTTGAATACTAGCATTAAGAATAAGATTAATCACATAAGGAACGCACAATCTGTGCTCGGCAATAATTTTTGTTTTATGGTGACAAGATAATCCTAGAAGAGCATTTAGTGTGGTGCAGTTTCATTTCATTTCACCAGTGCTATTGACAAAATACATTTTTACGTTTTGTTTTGCATTTTGAGGTAACACTTTCCTTTCTTCCTCCAGAGTCTGTGGACGAGAAAACACAAAGATTCCCAAATGAATAACCGAAAGGAAGATATGGAGATTGCCTCCCATTACCGTCATCTGCTTCGTGAGCTCAATGAGCAGAGACAGCATGGCATCCTCTGTGATGTTTGCATTATAGTGGAGGGGAAGATTTTTAAGGCTCACAAAAATGTTCTGCTCGGGAGCAGCCGCTACTTCAAGACTCTTTACTGCCAGGTGCAGAAGACATCTGACCAGGCCACAGTCACTCATTTAGACATTGTAACTGCACAGGGCTTTAAAGCCATCATTGACTTTATGTATTCTGCACACTTAGCGTTGACGAGCAGAAATGTCATTGAGGTGATGTCAGCAGCTAGCTATCTTCAAATGACTGATATTGTACAAGCTTGTCACAATTTCATAAAAGCGGCTCTTGACATAAGTATAAAGTCTGATGCCTCAGATGATCTTGTTGATTATGAACTTGGGGCCGCTTCCAGCAGTAGTACAGATGCTTTGATTTCAGCAGTGGTGGCTGGTAGGAGTATTTCTCCGTGGTTAGCTCGACGAACAAGTCCAGCGAACTCTTCTGGAGATTCGGCCATTGCTAGCTGTCATGAAGGAGGGAGCAGTTATGGAAAAGAGGATCAGGAACCAAAAACAGATAGCCACGATGACATTTCATCCCAGTCTCTTTGGTCCAGTGACATGAGCTATGGGTCTTTGCGTATCAAAGAGGAGCAAATTTCACCATCTCACTATGGAGGGAATGAATTGCGTTCTGCCAAGGATAGTGCAATACAGAACACTTTCTCAGAACAAGGAGCAGGGGATGGCTGGCAACCCACTGGACGCAGAAAGAATAGAAAAAATAAAGAAACTGTGCGTCATATTACACAGCAAGTAGAGACTGACAGCAGGGCAAGCTCTCCAGTGCCATCTTTTTTATCTGCCTCAGGATGGCCATACAACAATCGTGACCCAAGTAAGGTTTTTTTTTTCTCTTTTGATTTTCAGCAATGAGCAACTGTAGTAATGCAAATATAGACAGTATTTTGCTTATACCACACTGTTGTCATTCACTGAAATAAAAATATTAAGAACTTCTGGGGATTGATAATGGAATATAGAACCTTATATCTTTACGTCATTTATCCAAATTTATCTTTGGATAGTAGAGGACTGAAGTCATAGTCATCTGATAGATATTAATTTGTGAATAAAATAGTGGCTTAAGTCAGGTCCTTGATGTACAATTGTCTGCCACCAAAACTTCCATTCTTACTAGCAGTGTTGGTAAAGGATTGAAATTGGACTTGACCACCTGCTAGAACAGTGGTTCCCAAACTTTAACAACCCGTGAACCCCTTTCACTAAAATGTCAGTCTCGTGAACCCCCTCCTAAAAATGAATATTTTCAGGAATTTTCTCCCTTACCTGAGGATAAAGTATAAAAGCAGTGATCTTGGAAGTATAAAATCTGTTTTTATGAAATGCTTATTACACACTTATTTATTATTTATCATTAAAGTATTTTATTACATAATGAAAATGGCAACACTCTTCCAAGATCTCACTTTGGCAGCTTGTATCACTTTGATTAAGCCTGTTATAAGACAAGGCTCCTAGGTTTCATCAAGGAGTATCAGAGTGAAACAGCATGAAGGTATTTAAGAAGCCAACTCAGAGTTCCTCCTACACAACATTCAGGTCTTGAGCAGTCCAGGCAAACAACACACGTTACACAAAGCTTAAACTTGTTCTTCATCATAATTAAAAAAACAATACTAGCAGCCTATTTAATTTTAAAAACCGCAAAAAAAATCCACCTCCCTTTCAGTTTCTTATAAGGAGTCTTGAAGTTTGAGTCTCCTCGGTGTGATAGATATGCTTGCTTTGATCTGCATAGCTCTTGGAAGTCCCTGGGGCTCCGGGCTGGCCCTGTGGTGCCTGGGATCCCTAGGGACAGCTCTGTCCGCCATTAGAGAATTTTTTCCCAAGAACCCCCTATGACATTTCGTGAACCCCCAGGGGTTCATGAACCCCAGTTTGGGAACCACTGTGCTAGAATAATCATTTCAGGTCAGGGCTGAGGAGCACTGGTTGTATAGAGAAAGGAGTCTTTTAATTGCTACTGCATGTGCTCTAATCGCTGCATCTTAATGAGACTACTGTTTTTAACACTCCTTTCTAGTACCTACAGGAGCGCCAATTTCACTCATATGGCCTACTTAGATCACTCCTCAATGGAGGAACAGCTATGGTGTTGACAGAGGGGGCAATTAAGGACAACATAGCATCTACGTTCCTCCTTAATCAGATGTCAGCCAAGTGTTTAGTAGCTTTAAGAATGGAAGTCCTCATGTAGTTTTATGGTTTAGACCCTCTATTAGTTTATTATGAACATCTGCAGTCTTTCAGATGAGCAGCTTTAAATGCGTTGCAAGGGAGACAAACACATTCTTCAATTCTTTTGAATCTTCATCAGTGTTTATCTTTAAAATAATATGAAAATTGTCTAGCTATATTCACTTTATCCACCAGTTATTTAAGAATAAATATTTGCCTGTCAAAATTATGCCTGAGATTTTCAAAGGAGCCTGAGTGTGTTAAGTGCCCAACTGCCATTGAATTTCAGTGAGTACAAGATCCTCAACTCCCTTCGCCTTCTTTGGAAATCCCAGCCTGTCATGAGTTATTAACCAAATCTATGTTACTGCATGCTGGTACATAAAGCCAGGAAAGGGGGAGGGGGATGTGTGTGTGTGTGTGTGAGAGGTGTAATGTATAAAGTAAATACTATTATATGTTTTCATATATCTTGTGAGAAACAGAACTATAATTTTAGGAAAAAAAGCTACATAATTGATACTATTTGAAGTTGAAGGGCAGTATTAGTGAAATATTTGTGGTCTGGAATTTGAATGTTAAATGTCATGGAAAGTCAAATTAGATGGAATGAGTAACAGTCTAGAAATATTTTTGGATTTATTTTGTTGTGTGTAGCAAAAAGCTTGCATATAATTTTGATCATCCATATTGGTTAATGATAAAAACCTAAACAATTTTAATTTAAAACCAACAATGCCAAATGATAGTATTGGCTTATAATGAATTTTGGATTTATAGTTCTCAAACTTCAGAGTATACTTGAATAAAGCCTGTTCCCAGTTAAGTGATGTTGTTCAAGCAGAAGTATTTCTGGCTTGCACACCACCCCATAAAAACCACTCAAGCATTTATATTATTCACACTGCGGACATTTTTGGACTGGTTTATAGAGTAAAATACAAGTATGCTGGAATGGCTGCAAAAATGGAACTGCAAAACTAATTGCAGGGATATGTTCGAGGATTGTTTTAAAAGTATAGTTTCTTAAAACATATGTCAGAGAGATTCAGTGGCATAATACAGGAGATTCTGCTGTTGGAATTAATAGGGTCTATGTTACTGAGTTCCTAAGGTACTGAACAGTATTAACTTGAAAATGGCCACAAAAATACCCCACTCTCACCCAAAAGAGATTTCCAGCATTGATTCAGTGCAGTCTTCAGACATCTGCTTCAGTGGACGCTATCAAATAGTTTAGGATGGCCTTAAATCTACATTTTGTGTGTTAAAACTAGGGCTGTCAAGTGGTTGAAAAAATGAATCACGATTAATCACGCTGTAAAACAATAATAGAATACCACTTATTTAAATATTTGTGGATGTTTTCTACGTTTTCAAATATATTGATTTCAATTACAACACAGAATACGAAGTGTACAGTGCTCACTTTATTTTTATTACAAATATTTGCACTGTAAAAATGATAAACAGAAGAAATAGTATTTTTCAGTTCATCTCATACAGGTACTGTTGTGCAATCTCTTTCACAATAAAGAGAAACTTACAATGTAGATTTTTTTTGTTGTGTTTTTCTCTTTCCCGATAAAGAAATTGTACAACGGTACTTGTATGAGGTGAATTGAAAAATGCTATTTCTTTTGTGTCATTTTTACAGTGCAAATATTTGTAATAAAAATAGTGAGCACTGTACACTTCGTATTCTGTGTTGTAATTGAAATCAATATATTTGAAAACGTAGAAAAACATCAAAAATATTTAATAAATTTCAGTAGGTATTGTTTAACAGTATGATTAGCCACGATTAGTTTTTAATCACATTTAATTTTTTTGAGTTAATCGCATGAGTTAACTGCGATTAACTGACAGCCCTAGTTAAAACACAGATAGACCCTAATCACTAGAACTTCTTTAATTAAATCTTTTTTAAAAAAAACCCTAAACATTCCAGTAATGCCAGTAGATCAGAAAGAGAAACTAATTAGAAACACTCTTATTTATTGTTCACTGTTGAAATTGAGTGAAATGCCAGAAATAAACAAACGGGGTGATGCCAGCACAGATAGGGACCTACAGAGGTCTGTCTGCTGCATCGCAAACACTATGGTCCTGAATACCCCCTTCTTCAGTAAGATTGACTGTATCTGAAGGCTGGCCAGCTTGTGGTATTCCTACTTAAGCCAGCTGGAGAATTGATCAGAGACAGAATTCTCCTCTCCTTTACTGTTGCAGAGTGATGTTGCTCCTTTGCAGCATATGTACCACCTCTCCACAAGACTCTGTTCCCTGCTACAAGAGTGGGCTTGGATTGAATGCTGCTTGGCACACTTCAGCGAGAGCACTCTGTGATCCACCATAGTGCCAGAATCATTCCCTAAAAGTGTTTTAAGTGACTGAGAGATACTGTTTTTCTGTTTCACACCTTGTGTATTTGCTTTCTGTTTCTGGTTACAACTTAATCTTTGATACTTAGGATGCTTGCCAGTTGCAAATTTCCTTCCTGTGCCCAACTCTGCAGGTAAATTGGATGAAATGAAATCTAATTAAATAAACTATTCCAGGGCCGCCCAGAGGGGGGGGCAAAGGGGGCTATTTGCCCCGGGCTCCGCAGGGGCCCCCAAGAGAAGAGCGGAGGCTCCTGCCTCCGCCCCTCTCCTGGAGCCTCAGCGCATCAAGCGCCGAGTCTCCGCCGGGGCCCCTGAGCCCCGATCCGAGCCGCGTGGTGAGGGGGCGGGGCTGGGAGCTCCAACGGGGCCTGAGCCCCGCCCCACTCAGAGCGGCGTGGGGAGGGGGCGGGGCAGCTGCCTCCGCTCGGTGTGGAGCTCCCAGCCCCGCCCTCTCACCGCGCGGCGCTGAGCGGGACGGAGCTCAGGCCCCGCCGGAGACGCGCTCGGGTAAGAGGCTGAGGCTGGGGGAAGCGGGACCCGCCGCCGCAGCACAGCCCGGTCTTCGGCGGCGGGGGGGCCCTTCTGTTCCGGGACCTGCCGCCGAAGTGCCCCGAAGGCTCGCGGCGGGGACCCCCCCCCCGCCACCGAATTACCGCCGAAGACCGGGCTGCGCTTCAGCGGCGGGTCACGCTTCGGCGGTAATTTGGCGGCAGGGGACTCCCGCCGCGGGTCTTCGGGGCACTTTGGCGGTGGGTCCCGGAACGGAAGGGCCCCCCCCGCCGCCGAAGACCCCGGGCCCCTGGAATCCTCTGGGCGGCCCTGAGCTATTCATGTGAGTTCACTTCACCATTCCAGTGGGTGGAGATAGGAAAAAATCAGAGCTTAGTTGACCACTTCCTCCACTCCTATGAGTACCGGTAATAGGGCTTTCTGCCTCAAATTAATTTTTTCCATCTCCAGCAGGTGGAAGCAACCCTCTTGCTAGCTACTAAATCTAATAAACTGCTAGGCTTCAGAGCTGAGCTTAGGTTAGTCACTGATATTTTTTGGTTTCTTTAGCTTCTTAATTACCTATTTATTTAGTGTCCAAAAATATGCTAAGCACCTCACAAAGCTGTAATAGATATGCCCCAGCCCCAGGGAACTGATCATCTAAATAGATTAAAAACAAGAGATGATGGCAAATGCATGCCATATGCAAGCAGTGTTAGAGGTAATGTTTAGCATGTTTTGTTACCATTACCTTTTAACAAATTCCAGCCCCCTCCTCACTGTGAATTTAATAGTCTCCACCCTAATGAAAATCTTTTCAAACTGTCCCTAACTTTTTATGTAAGGTTCTCTGTCCTCTTTGCTAATCTGGAAGTGGGAGCCAAGGTGGAAAAAGTACTAACTCAATATTGAGGGAATTGGTGCTTGATATACCATCATCATGTGTGTGTTTGGGATACCTAGAAGAAGAAAATATTTAAAACTTGCTACAGATTTTGAGGCCCCATCTCCTCTTCATCTTGTTGAAATCTGACTGTAAGTATCTTGAGACATCTGATTGTCCTGGAATCAGGTCTTTTAGAACAATATTTGCAAATAATACCAAGCCACAGGTTAGTGTAGACCTTCTGGCAGCCTAAAATGATGATTCCCTGAAGGCCATTACAGGTTTATAGTCTGAAAGTGTTGATATCTTGCACTTGTTCTTCCCTAGAATTTTCTCTAGACCCTATAGAAATAGAAAGAAGCATGATTGTGTGTGGATTTTGGAGTGGGAGGAGAGTAATACAGGGTTCCATTGTCATCGCTAAGTCCCCTTAATTTATTGGTAACTTTTGACAGGTGGGTATTTTAGAGTTGCTGGGTTGACAGGAAAAGAATGAAAATAATTTTCTTTCTTGTTAGGACTTGAAGTAACAAGTGCTAGCCCAGAAACCCCTCCTGTGTTTTGCAGAAATAATTCATGTATTAAAACTTTGATGCTGTTATGGAGTTGATTATATAGTAAGTTATTTTCTGAAATTCTTTGCTAGTGTACACAACTGAACTGTAAAGGAGATACCAGCCCTTCAGGGTAATGGAGCTTATTTCAGTGGGAAACATACATTTTGTCAATACAGGTGCTGCATATTAGAAGGGTCCTAAATACCATAGCGGGCTGTATTTAAACCCATTGAGTGGCGCCTCAAACCCAAAAATATTCAGTTTCTTGGTGAAAAGGCTAAGAGAATAATTCATGGATCTGTTGGCTCCCGATCCCAGATGTGAATAAAGACACTGCTTTGCTTCCCTGAATTCCACTACACCACAGGCCAGTTAAATAAATAAAGCAAAGGTGTGGAGTAATTGTGATAACATTGTATTGGCCACAGGCACCATGGTACTTGGATACCATAGAAATAGCAAATGGGGAAAGGGATTCTTACTGTTTGCGGTGAAGTCTGGATCCACTTTCTCCAGGAAGGAATGCAGAAGCAGGATTTGTTAAAGAATCTGGAGTAAATTGAGATTCTAGACTGCTGAAAATGTGACAACTGCGTCATAAGTTGCAGTTTCTGAAGGATGGCCTTAATTGCACAAAATGTTTGTGCATCCCCTCTCATGGAGCTCTTTGGTGGTATCCAAGGAGTGAAAAAGGTTCTAGCTTGGTGAAGTATGCTAGGTCAGCTGTGTGGTCCAGTTTATGTTTCCTGGCATCTGTGGACACTTTATTTAACTGAAAGGGTCTTTCATGCAGATTTCTTTAGTGCTTTTGCTGTGTTCCTTTCCCATTGCTATTTGGATTACTGTAAATTGTCTTGCCAGTCTGTCTTTCCCTTTCCTCATATCTGGGATATGCTGGATTTTTTTCTCATAATTTAGGATACTTTAATTGCCTTACCTGTCAGTTGCTTTCCTATGAGGTGCCTGTCAATCCACCCCTCCTTTTTTCGGTTGGGGGAAAAAAACACTATACTACTTGCTCTGTGTTTTAAGTGTATGCTATTTAGTTGTTCTAGTTGTTTTTGTAGCTAGGCAGAGCAAAGGGGGTAAGGTTCATGGGATGTTCTTGTTTACTGACATCTCTACACTGTATTCATATCTGTATAGGATATCTAATAGGAGCAACCACCTTCACATGATTACTAGATCTTCACTTGGTTAATCTGCTAGTTTCTTTTCTGCAAGTCATTTATTAGAATTAAAGTACTCCGCTCTTCCTTTAAGAAGGTATTGAGACTTGTGGAAAGATGTATACTCCTTTACAGTAAGTCTTTTCTGACAAAATTTACTAGAATCGCAACTTTTAAAAGGTAAATTGAGAAATGTATTTTCACATTGCAACTTTTGTACAATTGTTTAAACAAGAAGAAGCTTTTTACAGATATTTAGCTTAAGAACTTGGCTGGCTTATTTTTCAACTTCCTGTTATAAACCCTTTAGCATTAGTAAAGAATTAAAATGCTGCTTCTTGGATTATTCTGAATATAAAAAAAGCATCTGAAGTTTCAGACAAGGTCTTGTTTATTTTTTAGACTGTTCAGTTAGTGTTAGGAATATTCCCTTTACAGGATTAAATAGAGTCAGACTCTGGACTATAGGATTTGATGGTATTAAAGGTTGGCCTCACAGAGGTCAGTTATCTTCACAGGAAGAGCTGTTAGCCTTGTAAAACAGATGTGTTGCTTTTCTCATATAATTGAAACTTCTGCCACTCTTTTTATGTGTGTTTGAGAAATTTATTAACCGTTTTGCTAATACATGTCAACTCAAGCACAGTAGTTCTGGTTCAGAAATTTATTTCTAAGGAAACACTCCCACTCATCTTTTGAATCTTTGCTCCCAAAAGCTTGGAATGATTGTTAATAGTTTAAAATAAATAAATAAGTCATGTAGCATTAGATAATTTTTCAAACCAAAACTGAATACATTCATTTTCCAAGATACAGAGTCTGTGGAACTTATAACCAAGTTTCAGCAGCTAGCACATGTAATAGCTGTATTTTGAATGAGAGGCTCTAGTTGTTATATTAATTTTATGGGGGTTTAAAGGGGTATCGCTACCTTTTGTGGCCAAATTAATCTACCATCACAACTGAGTCATATTTCCAAGATGTATGTTGTGCAGTTATTATCTAATTAATATTAAAATGCCTTAAAATTGTTGGGACCTGAGAAACCCAAACACTCTCCAGTCAAAACCCTTTATGCTGTGAAACATCAACTGTTGCCAATGGCGTGGAAGGCTCAGCCACATAGTGAGTAGAACTCCACACAATCCTGCTGCCTGCTGTTGGAGGACTGTTGTCTGTAATCCTGGTGGAGAATTCAGCTGGCTGCACGCTCTGTTATTTTGAAGAGAAAGCAAGAATGCTAAATGATACAAAGGGGTGTTTGTAAAATTGAACAAGAATAAAAGCATGAGAAAACATGCAGTGTCTTCATCCTCTAATATTTTCATACAATATTTTAACTCTAAGCATAGAGCATCAGCTTCATTATTTAAATATGTTTCTTTAAAGAATGGAAGAGAAAGTGCCTGTAGGCTACCAGAGCAGTGCAAGAATTTGGTGTGTGTTCAAACTAAAGTGTCAAAATGTCAACAAACTATTTCCATTTTCACATAAAGTGAAAAGAGAAACCCTAGGGGAAAAAAAGTTTTAATTCATTAAGCTACTAAGGTAGTATTTACTAAACAAAGACCACCTTGGTTCTGAAGTAAATGTTCCGTTTGGTCGTTGTGGGGAGTGGTATGTATAACTGCGAAATAGACTATGAAATGTTGTTCAGAGCGTTTGAGTATATTAAAGAAATACTTCTTGAGTTTTTTTAATCAAGCTAACAACAAAAAATTAGTGTAGCACTTCTGTGCAAAACTGCTATTGAATACAGATGTCAAACTTATTTACCTAAAAGATTTTAATAATTGGAAGGGCAATACCATACTAACTTTCTTATTTTGCACATTACCTTGTACACTACTTGAAGATATTTTAAGATTGCTATAGGAGTAGAAAGAGAGTGAATAGAGCAATGTATTGGGTTCTGTTCCATGACGCTGGAGTGAAGGGTGGTCTGGCTGAACTGAAGAATAAAACTTGAATACCTTTGATAGTACACTAGACTCGTGAAGGAATGAGATGTCTGAAAATTAAAATACTTTGTCATAATACAGAGCAACCTTGTTTATACCCTGCTTAGGTTCCTAGTTCACAACATTTTCTCAATATTTTTCGGCTTGCAAGAATGTCTTTCTACAAGTTGTCAAGATTTCCATCACATGTTGACCTTGATATCCAAAGCCTTCAGCTCCTGACGGACAGGTCTGTCATGGTTACAAGGATAGATGCACCTCTGTCTCCTTTCTGGTTTTTGAGTGTACCCCATCAAGTGTCTACCTCTGCTGGGGTGGAAGCCACAATTTTTCCCTTCACAGATGGGGCCTTGGCTGATGGTAGCCTATGTACCAACTGCACTTACACTGCAAGTCCAAGTGGAATTTAGTATTTGGTTTTCTTCCCTTGCAGCAGTTCTCAAACTTCATTGCACTACGACCCCCTTCTGACAACAAAAATGACTATGTGACCAGGGGTGGATGGAGGAAGCAGGAGTGGAGCCCAAGTACTGCTGCCCCAGGCTGGAGCCCTTGGGCATCACCAAGTCTAACACTGGCCCTGCTGACCCTATTAAAATGGGGTCACAGCTCACTTCGGGGTCACAACCCACAGTTTGATAACTGCTGCCTTAGGGAGTCTGTGACCAGTGATGAATATGGCAACAGGTCATTTCTATTGACCTTTCAGGAACAATGATCTAGCAGAATACTATTTGCTGAGGTAAACTGCCAACCATGAGTGGTCCTAGAAGGACTTGTGTTCTCAAGCTTATATCCAGCAAATGGAGCTTTCTGTGTTGGACCTTTTTGCTACCAAGAACAAATGGTCTTTGTTCTTTGCCAAAATATGTACCCGCCCAAGGTCCTTGGATAGGCATTTACAGCTGTTTCTTCTTTGCTGCTATAGTTGTTCAAGATAGCTTCATCACACATGTGCAGTCACACTTCTGATTGTAGTGTATACTTACTCTAACAGCTATTGTAGTACAAAAAAACCCCACTGAAATCCTTTTCTGTTCATTATTTTCCCTCTTCCCAGATATGAAGTCTCCTACCTGCAAGCTATTCTTACCCCTCCACAGTGACAGCAGCTCTACTAAAAATGCCCAGGCATGCTAGCCTTTCAAAATCTCTCCAAGCTATTACTCGCCCATCCTTCCCAGCAGCTATCCCTCTTTCCAACTCTGCTACTAAATTTTTCTGTAGTCCCACATCCCATTACAGCCCCACAAATGGGTATGCAACCCTTCTGTAATAACTTAATCCATCACCCTAGGATATAGGAAGTGTATCTGCAAGGAAGAAGAGCTAGTAATATGCATTTTCAAAGTACCCTTTCCCAATATATTTTGTATAATTACTGAGCTTTTGTTCAGGGTAATGTGTGTCTCTCAGCAGACTTGTCTAAGGCAAGTTTTAACAAATCACTGGCTGGGCTGGGGTTTATATCTTCCTACTAGAGATTTTTATATCAAATAGAAATACAGAACATATGGTTAAAATCTTAATTGTGGAAGGTGATGGGTATGGTATAAGAGCCTAGATGGCATAGACTAAGTTGTACATCAGGGACAGCTAACTGACACTGAGCTTCCCAAAACAGTTGGTTTTTATTTCATTTTCTGCAATCCAGATGCCATATGTTGCAGCTCCTCAACTGGTGGGCATATCTGCCATATATTTGGCACAAAAGAACACACTCTTGTTGACTCATAATTAGTATAGTCTTCATGGAGGCACCTTCATATGTTGCTTCTGTCAATGAAAATCTCTTTCCCTGTTCTTCCTCTTTCTAAATGGCAGTGTCTTTTCTTTCAGCTCTGCCTTTGGAAAGATCTGGTGAGTGAGACAATGGTATTAAAGTTTAACAATAAAATTGAATGATCTTTGCAGAAGTTCTGCTATCTAAAAGAGTGATATGTTGCTTCTGAGCCTGAAAAGGAGGTAAATAAACCAAATTTGCAGCAATCACCAGACAATTTATTGCTAGTTAATTTGTCAGTTTTTGCCCGTGCAAAATGAAGACCGTGTCAGTTAATGGGTAAAGAAACTTCCTTGCCTAGCCAGACACTGTATATAGGCAATTCTTGAGTCCTATGTGACTCAATGGAGCTAAACTAAGTGGTCAGCAGGTTTATATACAGAAAAGAACAATGAGGTGGTGGGTACATTAAAATGTACATTCATTTGGTAGCTGGGAGCCATTACAAATGAGCCATATTGGTTTCCACTTTCAGCATTTTATACATTTGTCTCCCACATTGAAATCTTCAGTCTGGTTTTAAATGTAATGGCTCCCAGCTACTAAACCATTTTCAAATTTTCATAGCTCCCTCTGTGGTCCAGGCCATTCATAGTTTGCTATCTGTGGACTTCCACTGCCATCCATGGGTCAGCATCTATGATGCAACTTTGATGCACTTTTTGAAGGTTTTCAGCCTGTCAGGTCCTTATCCATCAGACTGTCCCATTGAGCTATAGATATTCATAACATGAGGAAAAATGTTGGAGTTCTCCATCACAAATAGGGAATCATGACATCAGAAGAAAGACAAGTGTGTACAGCCATCAACATTGTTTTCAGGTTAAAAAGTACATAAGAATAGTGTGTGATCACTGAACACATTGGCATTTGCATGCATGCTGTTCTGAAAATCTTGCTTTGATGTGTGTAGTGATCCCCATCCTATGAACTGTGTGGACAAGACATGAAAAATCGTGGAGAAGTAATATTGGACCTTTACGAATTGCAGTAATTTGGAAAAGCCAGAGAAGACCTATTTGTTTAAGAAAAATTTGCTGAAACAATACAAACACTCAAGTATTATGTTATGCCTGCTAATTTTTTTTGATAACCAGACATTTTGCTGCAACTATATTACAGTCCTTAGTGCCAGGGGCTGACAACGGGAGCCCCGGCTGTGTGCAGGGTTGACAGCGGGAGCCCCAGCCACTGTCAGCTCAGAGAAATGGGGTTCTACTTCACTAATGGGGGGGGGAAGTGTGTTGCAAACCTTAAAATGTATTTAAATTTTACAAAGTAAGCTAATTAAAATCAAAATTGCAGTGGAAGCCTAATATTGTGGGATCTGCAGTATTGAAAATTAAGTAGGCCTTGTATATGAAATTCTTCTGCAAGAAAGTTATTTTGAGATCTTTGTGTAAGATATTTTCCTTTTATATGACTTCTTGTCTTCTGTATATCTGAGTGGGATCCACTTCATCTAACTCTTCATAATATGGATCATTAACCTTAGTCAGCAGAACACTCTGTTTAGTGAGTGGGACACTTCCCCTGTAGAATGTGGATGGCGGGCATCTGTCTGCGGAACTGGTAGTCTAATTGGCACATATCATCATGGAGAACGAAGGTTCTCTAGAGTCTGCTCTAGGGAAACAAATTTGAGGGTGGAGGGCCATTTAACAGGAATACTTACGGGTTCAGTAGTTCATATTCGGTATTCAAGGACAATTACAGAAGAGTCTGTGCTCCTTGGATGTTGCTTGGAAGAAGTAAACTGAATCAGTCCTCCTGAATATATCTGGATTAACTTAAAAATTAGTGAGTGTGGGAGATTGCCAGTTTGCTGATGGTAAGTATCCATTGTAAAATTTTATAAGAATTCAAAATGTTGGTTCTCCCAAAAATACATATTTTCCAGCAAGCCACCAAAATACACAGTGGTATGTAAGATGTAGAAAAAGAAGGTGCAAGCCATCATCGGCTGAGGCCTTATGTCACAGGCAGATAGTAGTGTTTTGGTTCACTGACATTGTAATTGTAGAGGTACTAGCGTCTTACCCGTTACTTAGAGCAAGTCTACCCTACAAAATTAAGTCAACCTAAGTTATGGTGAAGTATTGCCTCCACAGTAATTAAATTGTTTTTCATGTCCACACTACGCTTCTTGTGTTGGTGGTTTGCATCCTTTCCTGGAGAACTTCCAGTCATTTAACTATAAGTGAGGGGCATTGTGGGACAGCTCAGAAAGGCAGCAACAGTTGATGTAAGCAACACAGTGTCGCATTGACACTGTGTTGACTTAACTATATCAACCTAAGCCTTAGGCTACTCCTCTTGCGAAGGTAGAGTTATTAAGTCAGTATAGTGGGCTAGTTCACTACATTTCATAGAATAACAGGGTTGGAAGGGACCTCAGGAGGTCATCTAGTCCAACCCGCTGCTCAAAGCAGGACCAATCCCCAGACAGATTTTTGCCCCAGATCCCTAAATGGTCCCCTCAAGGATCAAACTCCCAACCCTGGGTTTAGCAGGCCAATGCTCAAAACACTGAGCTGTCCTAGTTACAGTGATGGGAGCTACATTTTAGTATAGACGCGTACACAGTTAAATTGCCTTGTGTCGACCTAACTCTGTAGTGTAGACCAGGATTTATTTGTACCAATGGCCCCATGAGGTTTCTGCAGTTAATGGAATTGTGAATTCCCATCCTCTTGTCACTTAAAGTAAGTATTGACCTAATAAAATCCTTGTATGAAAGGGGCTATTGAAATATATATTTAAGCTCATGGGGACCCTTTGGACCTTTGTTTTTGGTCTCTATTTCTAACCATCAAGATGGCAGTTGTGGTGGTTTTTGAGTGGGCCCATAAGTTTCGGTGAACTCTTCTAGGTTTATATAATGTATTTTTTATGTAGATAAATTTTTAAAAGGAGGTTTATAAAATACAATTCTATCCAGTCGAGCCAAGTGAAATTTGGAAGAGACAGATTGATTGCTTTCCAGAGTAATTTTCTATAAATTAGCTAACAAAAGAGGTTTATGCTATTCTATCAAGTTTTGTTTGAAAAGGTCCTAAGACGCTATCCTTTTTGTATTTTGTGTGGACTCCATAAAGGAAACCAAAGCCTCAGTCATTCTGTTGTAGATTTTATTAAGTAGATCTTAATGATGTACAATTATCTGTCCAATGAATGTCAAAGGACATTGTGTCTAGAGATGGAGAACAGGCTTTATTTGAATTTTTAATAAAATTTGTAATATAGTATTTTGAGGTTCTTCTTCAAGTGCTTGCTCATATCGATTCCAATTAGGTGTGCGCGCGCTGCGTGCACACTCGTCGGAAGATTTTTACCCTAGCAACACTCGGTGGGTCGGCTGGGTTGCCCCCTGGAGTGCCGCCGCTATAGTGTCATATATATACCCCTGCCGACCCAACGGCCCTTCAGTTCCTTCTTACCGCCTGTGATGGTCGTTGGAACTGTGGAGCGCGGCTTTGCTGATCTCCACATCCCTAGCTTCTCATAGTTCTTTGCTCTTTACTGAGTTGCGTTGCTCTGCCTCGGTACAACAGGTACTCTTGGGCAGTAGGAAGCCTTCCACTAGGATGACACATCTCGCCAAGTGGAAGCGTTTCTCCCACTGGTGCGCTCAGAGTAACTTAGTTCCCAGACAGGTATCTGTCCCTACTGTCCTGGATTACCTCTGGTCCCTGAAAGAGCAGGGCCTGGCGGTCTCTTTTATAAAGGTACATCTGGCAGCTATTTCCACCTTCCACCCAGGCGAAAGTGGCCATTCAATTTTTTCTCACCCCATAGTTTCCAGGTTCCTTAAGGGATTGGAACGCTTGTACTCTCAAGTCAGACGCCCAACCCCTACCTGGGATCTAAACCTGGTGCTAGCCAAGCTTATGGGGGCCCCCTTTGAGCCTCTGGCCACCTGCTCGCTGCTGTACCTTTCCTGGAAGACAGCCTTCCTCGTCGCTATCACCTTGGCGGACAAGTATCGGCGCTTCGGGCCTTGACAGCGGATACCCCGTATAAAGTATTCCACAAGGACAAGATACAGCTGTGACCGCACCCCTCTTTCCTCCCTAAGGTGGTGTCTGCTTTTCATGTCAATCAAGATATCTTCCTCCCAGTCTTTTTCCCGAAGCCGCGCTCATCGTGTCGGGAACAACTACTACATACCTTGGATGTCCATAGGGCTCTCGCTTTTTATATAGAGAGAACCAAACCCTTCCGACGTTCGCCTCACCTCTTTGTAGCGGTGGCAGACCGCATGAAAGGCATGCCGGTCTCTTCCCAACGAATCTCATCTTGGGTGACATTCTGCATCCGAACATGCTATGAATTGGCTCATATTCCGGCTAGCCATCTCACCGCCCATTCTACTCGGGCGCAAGCCTCTTCTGCCACTTTCCTGGCCCATGTCCCCATCCAGGAAATATGTCGGGCTGCTACCTGGTCATCGATTCACACCTTTGCCTCACATTACGCATTGGTTCAACAGTCCAGAAACGATGCAGCCTTTGGTTCAGCAGTTTTTTGCATTTTGCAACGTCTCACTCCAACCCCACCGCCTAGGTAAGGCTTGGGAATCACCTAATTGGAATCGATATGAGCAAGCACTCGAAGAAGAAAAGACGGTTACTCACCTTTGTAACTGTTGTTCTTCAAGATGTGTTGCTCATATCCATTCCAAACCCGCCCTCCTTCCCCTCTGTCAGAGTAGCCGGCAAGAAGGAACTGAAGGGCCGTTGGGTCGGCAGGGGTATATATCTGGCGCTATAGCGGCGCCACTCCAGGGGACGACATAGCCAACCCACCGAGTGTTGCTAGGGTAAAAATCTTCCGATAAGCATGCACGTGGCACGCGCACACCTAATTGGAATGGATATGAGCAACACATCTCGAAGAACAACAGTTAAAGGTGAGTAACCATCTTTTTTTGCACCCCTAACAGATGCTGTAGGTTGTATACTTTCTTTTGTAGATCCATTGTTTTTGTTTAGCACTGCTGTTGCACAGATGTGGAAAAGGGGGACAGAAAATAACTGGTCCAAGACACAAGTATCTACAACAGTGATACTCAGTGTTATTGGAGCAGGATGAAGCTGCAACCCATCAGTCTCCTTTTTATTTTTTTAGTTCCAGTGTTAAATATAAAATTGAACATTAGTGTTTGAGTATTGCTACATTAGTGAATTTAAAACTGGTTTAGTGAAAAGTTGAGCTGTCAGAGTTTTAGATTATAAAAGCAACATTTGGGCTCAAATTTTAAGTAGATTCTTAGAGCTTCATTATTTAGATTGCTTTTATGCCGCTTTTATACTCAATTTGTGAAAGATCACAACATTTCTTGTTTTAAGTCGGATAGACAGAATTATGGTGCAAGGTGGTTCTTGTGAAAGTTAGAGGTTAAGAATCTTGCAAAGATATCAGAATTTTTCAGGGGGTGTGTGTATATTTATGTTGAAGAGCAAAGTAATAGTTTTGCTCCAGTTTGAGCTTCAAACAACATGCCACCTCAGAAAAGTAACTTAATTAAAAACAGATTGGCAATTTAGCAATTAAGACAGGATTATGATACGGGTATTGTGGTTACCTTGCTACTATTTAGATGTGTTTGGCAATACGATTAATCAACTTGTGAAACAATTGTGCATTTTGTGACACCAAAGGATAGGTGGCGATATACTGGAGAGCTAGGCTCTCTTTAAAACCAGACCTGCGGGGATTACAGTTTCAGTGCTCCAATACCACTCCCAGAATTCTTTTCCTGAAGTCTAAATCAGTTTAGTCCATGTTCTGCATTCCACTGGATTAGGAAAATGCCCAGATTTTTAAATTCTTTTGGTACACTCTGTTTTAAATGTACAAAATGTATAATGTTAATGTATGCATGGAAATTGGCTTTAAATAGCTGCTAGTTGCAGCAAAACAAAGGAAATACAATGAATCCTGTATTGGTCTGAAGAATATTAAATGACTAGTTCATCCTAGAATGTTCAGGGAAGAGTTCAGATACTTCACTTAACTACAGTTATAAATTTATGAAATTAATGAGATTCAATCTTTTTACAGGAATAGCAGTTTCAAGTTTCCATTATTAAAGGGTTAGGTCAGGTTATTTTCAAGTCTCTGGAAACTGCTTTAAACTCAGACTTTCTTTCCCTGGCTACACCCTAGCTTTAAAATGGCTCCACCCTAAACCAGTTTTAGTTCAAAGCTCTGTCAGTTTCCCTTCCCCTCCCTGCATTCTTTTTTCCCCAGGCTCCAAAGCTCTCCTCCTTCCCCCTATAATAACAGCCATGTTTCTGCTAATCTGCTTTAACTCCACAGATCAGAGAGCACTTCCCTTCTGAGTGTCTTTATTGCAACTTTAATGTATTTGCCTCTTGAGTTGAGGCTATACCATTCCCTAATCTATACTTATCCAACTTTTAAACAAAAATTATATTACCATTTTAATCTTTGAATCCAGCCTTTTCTCTTAGTTATAACCTCTTTTGAATATTGAATGAATAGAGAATATTTTAAAATGTGAGTCAAATGTTCAGACTGTTAAAGTATTTTCTCATGTTTTGTGAATCACACATTCCTGTAAACTGTTCAGTATTTTCATCTTTATAATGGAAGGGGCAATTTTGCATTTATGTATGATATGTAGGAGTTCATTTTTTGAATTCAGTGGTCTGCAATCTGAAAAAAATCTGACATCTAAAAGTACAGTGTAGTTACTACTGCTTTTTCTGAGTATTGATCACTTCTTAAAACAAAATAATTATTTTAAAAAGGATTTTGAAAATCTCAACATTCTGAAATAAAATGCTAATCCAGTGGGGGCCATTAGCCCCAGTGGACCTGTCATTCAGTGGTAACATCATTTATTTATATTTTATCATAGCTTTGTGCGGTCCTGTAAAAAAAAAAAAAAAAAAAGGCAGATAAGGTCTCAACACTGAGAAACTTATAATATAATACACTTTGTCTAGAATTTTAGGAAATATTTAAGATTCAAGGGGTTAAATAAACATACAGTAGTAAACTAGCATTTGCAGTATTGCAGAATGGTACCATGTCATGTTAAAGGAGGGTGAATTATCCTTAAATTCCTATGGATTATTTGTTAATCTGTTAAACCTGAATTTAAATTATTTCTGTCTTGTGAGAGTGTTGGAGGAAGTTTTCTAATTTGGTGAAAAGGTCTGTGGTCTGTAACATGGAGTCTTCCTTTTGAAAGCCAATCAAGCTATCATTGGTACTTTACCGGTAATAATTTTTTTTCATAATTTAGTTTTGTAGTGTGGAAAGAGACTTGTGTGTCTGACCAAATAATTTATTTTTCAGATTTATATGTACGAAACATGTAATTATAATAGATTATTATATGTAATAATCATCATGGACTGTGTTAAAAGACATTAGCTTTTACACATGACATTCTCTTAAGGAAATGAGGGAGATACGGTCTAGATTAAATACCGTATATACTCGATCATAAGCCGGTTTGTTTATAAGACAACCCCCCCCCAAGATAAGTAAAAATGGAAATTTTTTATAACCCATTCATAAGATGACCCTATAATTCAGGGGTCAGCAAACTTTAGCTCCCGGGCCATCAGTGTAAGCCGCTGGGGGGCCAAGATGGTTTGTTTACCTCGAGCGTCCGCAGGCACAGAGGTAAACCTAAATAAACTGACGGGCCGGGACAGCAACTGGTGGGGAAATTTTTTGGGGTGGAGAAGCTGGGAGTCAGGGGAGTAACCCCCGTGACCACTCCCCACATGACCCCACCCCTAGCCCAGGATCCCCACACTATCCCCATCCCATCCCTTCTCATCTTATCTGGGGAGGGACAGGGGAGGATGCCTCTGACCTGGCTGGAGCTGCTCCGGCAGGCTGGGCAGCACAGTCACAGCCTGCTTCAGTGGACCAGACCAGGTGGCGTGGTCGCAGCACGTTTCATTGGGCCGGGCCAGGCGGCACGGCCGCAGCGTGCTCCAGCGGGACAGATGGCGTGGCCACCGCCTGCTCTGGGAGGTGGGACTGAGTGGCATGGCTGCAGCCTGCCAGCCTCGGAGCTGCAGCTGCTTTGGAGGCTGGGGGCAGAGCAGCGTGGCCAGAAATGGAGAGACTCTGGCCCCGCCTCTTCCCTTCTGCCTCTGCTGGCTGTGCTGCCTCTCCTTGCTCCCTTTGTTGGGGGGAGAGGCTGTGTCCCATCTCTCCCTCTCTATACCTGTTCATAAGCCGACCCCCATCTCTGGTGCTTCCCTTTTTCACTAAAAAAATTTGGCTTATGAGCGAGTATATACGGTACTATAAAGTGAATGTGCAACTGGCTGAAAAGACATAATCAGAGAGTAGTTATCAATGGTTCTCTTTCAAACTTTGAGGACATATCTAGAGAGGTCCCACAGGGGGCTGTCCTGTGTCCAATCCTATTCAGTATTTTCATTAACAACTTGGATGATGGAGTAGAAAGTACACTTGTAAAATCTGTAAAAGCAGCAGAGAGTCCTGTGGCACCTTATAGACTAACAGACATTGGAGCATGAGCTTAGTCTATAAGGTGCCACAGGACTCTTTGCTGCTTTTACGGATCCAGACTAACACGGCTACCCCTCTGATACTTGACTTGTAAAATTTGTGGATGACACCAATCTGGAAGGAATTGCAAACACTTTGGTGCCTGGGAATATAATTCAGAGTGATCTTGATAAATTGGAGAATTAGTCTGAAATCAACAAGATGAAATTCAGTAAAGACAAGTATAAAGTAATGTATTTAGGACAAAAAAAATCAAATGCACAAATACAAAATGGAGAATACCTGGCTAGGCAGCAGTACTGCAGACAAGGATCTAGCTGTTTTAGTGGATCTCGTATTGAATGAGAGTCAACAATATGGTGCTGTTGCAAAAAAGACTAGTGTTATGAGATGTTTTAACAGGAGTGTTGTATTGTAAGACACAGGAGGTAATTGTTCTGCTCTAATTGGCACCGGTGATGCCTCAGTTGCAGTATTGTGTCCAGTTTTGAGCACCACCCTTTAAGAAATTGGAGAGAGTCTAGAGAATAGCAACAAAAATAAAAGTGTGATAACCAAGAATCCAGTATAATGTGCCTGAATTCTGTCATACAAATTAACTGCAGTAAGTGAAATTAGTAGCTCTGCTTAATAAATAGTGACCTGTAGAAAAGTTATGTCTGCTAGGAGTTTTCATTTTTGCCAACTAAGGATTATTTGCCGCCTCACCCTGGAGAGCCATCCTGAGGTAAAATACAGTAACTCCTCACTTAACGTTGTTGTTATGTTCCTGAAAAATGCGACTTTAAGCGCAACGATATTAAGTGAATCCAATTTCCCCATAAGAATTAATGTAAATGGAGGGGGGGTTAGGTTCCAGGAAAAAAATTTTCACCAGACAAAAACCTATATATTATATAGATATACACACAGTATACATTTTAAACAAACAATTTAATACTGTTCACAGCTATGATGATTGTGAAGCTTGGTTGAGGTGATGAAGTTAGAGGGTGGAAGCGGGTGGGATATTTCCCTGGGAATGCCTTGCTGCTAAATCAGTGGTTCTTAAACTTTTGTACGGGCGACATCTTTCACATAGCAAGCCTCTGAGTGGGGCCTTCCCCCCGTTATAAATTAAAAATACTTCTTTATATATTTAACACCGTTATAAATGCTGGAGGCAAAACAGGGTTTGGGGTGGAGGCTGACAGCTCGCGACCACCCATGTAATAACCTCGTGGCCCCCTGAGGGGTCCGAACCCCTGTGCTAAATGATGAACTAGCTCTGGGCTGAGCCCTCAAGGGTTAACACGTTAATATAGCCTCTCACGCCACAAGGCAGCAGGAATGGAGGGAGGAGAGATAGCATAGCAGACAGAGACAGACACACACCTTCTGTGTGGGAGAAAGAAATGCACACTGCCCCTTTAAGTAAGCTGACCCACTCTTAAGTACATTGTCCTTTTTATGTGGATCAGGAAGTTGAGACAGCAGCTGCTGCCTCAGGCTCTCTGTCTCTCTCCATCCCTGTCCCCACCCTGCTGTATATGGAGAAAAAGGGGTAAGCGGGGTGTAGGAGCAGGGGGGAGGGGGACAACCTGACATTAGCCCCCTTCTCCCCTGCCCGCACACAGCAAGCAGGAGGCTCAGGGAGCAGCTCCAAGGCAGAGGGCAGAAAAATCTCTCTCTCTCACTCACTCACACACACACTCACACTCACACTCACACACTCTCTCTCTCTCTGCCCAATCCCGTTTAAAAGAGGTGAGCTGGGGGAGGCAAAGAAACAAAAAGCACTTGCAAATCAGTGTTGCCTTATATCAATTTAGCTCTTTTCACAGTTTGTTCTTGTTGAGTATATTAAAAGTGGAAATGTGAGTGCATGTTTTTCCAGACCTGCTTCATCTTCGGCACCTTGAGTAAGTCTAGTATCTTGCAGATTTTCACCAGTTCTGGACAGTTTGTTCTCCTAAAACTTGACACATTTAAAATAAGCAGTTAAGTGCATTTTGGAACAATTAAAGGGGGTTTCTTCTGCTTCCTGAATTTGGTTGAGGTAACAACATAAATACACCCCAAAAATATATGTTCTGATGCTTTTAAAGGGACATGAAGCCAATATAAACCCCAAATTTAGGTTTACTAGTATGTATCTATACATAAATAAATGGGTTTTTGAAACTTTGCTTAAGACCTGTAGAACTGACATTAAATTCCAATTAAAAGTTCTGTTTTACGCAAACATGAGGATTTTATAGACGTTGACTTTTCCAAGAAACTTAACAGAAATAAAATTCAGAAATCAACACACACCTTCAATATCCGTATCTATTGTCTGGTCTCAGTCAGGATCCACATGAACTTTCAACAAAGACTTTCATACAGCACATGTGGTAGGATTGTGTTTGCTCTCCACTGACAGCAGTCAGTCTCCTTTATGGTCACATTGGATGCTCACTGGCCAATTAAAGGACTTCTATTTGTAAATTAGCAGACGCTGGCCAATGGCACATGTTTCCTTATTACCAAGTGGCATGATGTCATTTTTAAACAGTCAAGTTATAATGGGGAGCCTTACATATCAGGGTGAGCAAATTTGGGGTCTAACCCTGATTTTGAGAGTTGGATGTGGCAACAGTTTTAGCCATAAAAGGAGTCCATATTAATGCTTTATTTTTTCTGTAAAGCTTGTTTGTTGTGTATCATCTTCCCCTCCATTTCTCCAAAATATAGAGAACATTATTTTTGAAATGTTTTATTTTTATTATAGCTAAAATAAATTAATACAGTGTGCACATTGATTAAAAAAGATGAGGAAAAGCCCACACCTCTGTCTAATGTATTCATCAATATACGAAAATAATTTCCTTGATACAAAATATGTCCCCAGTACTTCCAAATATCACTTGTAATATGGCACTTATCCAAAACCAAAGTTATAACTAAGTTTAAAGGTGTGGCATAAAGCTGGTTTAGATGAAGTACCTAGCAGTAATTTATAAATTTATACGGCATTCTAAATGCATTTGTTATTTGCAAAGGGAGCCAAAGCTTTTTATCAAAAGGACATTTCTGTCAAATGAGGTAAAACATTACATGCTTGCTGTCCATCACTTCTTTAAATCTCTCTAAGATTACAATATTTAAGATTATTTTCCAGGGTCTGTATCTTCTGATGTAACAATGTTATGCTTTTTAGGCATTTTAGGAAGGGGTTTTCAGCTCTCTTCCTGAGTTTGTAATTCAGTCAAATTTCTTCAAAGCTTTTAACATACCCACAGACAACACTCTCCCTTTCCCATGCCCACCTTCAGTCTGTCATCTGAGAGTTGGATGCATCACCATTTAATATAAAAAATATCAAATTTAATGTGAAGACTCTTTATTGTGTGAAGACATAATTTTGTTGTTTGAGGTTTTACTAATTTTCTTAACTGATCAGGAAACCTCACTGAATCAGAAGATGAAACGTTATCTCCTAATGGCATTAGACCATGTGATGTAGCTGGGACAGTCATTCTTTTACAGGCACCCTCTGGTTTTTTTGGTCATATAATTGAGAGAGAGAACTTCTCCATTGAAGATTTCATCATGTACCCATAAATAGGTTGATGATAGTAAATTAATATGACAGTGTCTCAGAATCATACCAAAAGACTGTCTTCATCCCATTGCAGACCTCCAGAAATCAAACAGCTTTATCAGAAAGTTCTAGTTCTGAAAGACTAATTTTAATTTTCATCTTTCCTGCCCTTTCTCTCTCAGCTGATTTGGGGCTTTGGACTTGAAGGGCACCTTAAAGGATGCTACTTTCATATAGTTGTCAGACTGGCTCCCATAAAATACCTCCTATTTTTGTCTGCAGAATTACCATTATAAGTACAAAGAGCTGTCCTTTGTCTCTTTCCACCATCAAGGGTATTCATTTTGACAGTGTTTGCCACCGTTTACTTGGCATCCAGCTTTGATGCTGACTTTGGGCCAGACTCTGATACCCCCCGTTATGTTGAGTAATGCCGTACTCCACAAAAAGTACCATTAACTTCAGTAGGGCTACCTTTAGAATAAATTACTATTCAACATGGTTAAGGATATCAGAATCTGACCCTTTGAGGGCAGTTTTACTATCCTTGTGGTGTTAGAATTCCTCCGTCCAACTTCCTGGGTGCTGCTTGCTAGCATCTTGCAAGTACAATTATGCAGAAGTCATTTTTAATCTTTTTGATTTATTCATACACTGAAAGTCTGACTTTGGCAGTCCAGCTATGTTCCCCTTGCCTCCCAACGTATTTTCACTTCCCACTCCCACACAAGTTTGTAAATTGCCTTCAGATAATTATATAGAGAGCGTTAGGAGTGGATGAAAAGGACATGTCCCTTTCTGTAAATTGGCTTACATATCAGAAAACCCCAAAATGAGATGAATTTATCAAGATACAAAGGCTTGTACTCTAAGTATTAATCCGATGTCATCTGTTAATGTCACCTATCTTTAAACTAGCATTTACAATCTAAGTTCTCTAGTAGTTCTTCTAGACTTGTCTATTTTAAAGAACATGCAATAAAATGGTAAGAATACGTTTTATAAATAACATGTTATAACAATGTAAAAAATGTTGTATTACAAATAATGAACCATACAATCAGAAGGCCTCAATCCTGCAAATATTTGTGCATGTAGTAGAGTTTTATGCGCATTAGTAGACCCCCTGACATCAATCCCATTGATTGACTTCACTTTCATAATGTTAAGCATGTATGTGTTCACAGACTTGGGGCCTAAATATTTTAGAACTTGCTTGACTTTCCAGCAACAATAGGCTGGCCATAAATGCTACGTATGGAACTTAATATAATACTATGATAATAGTGCATCTTATTAGGGAAAGTATTTGAAAGAAAATGTCTTTTGGATTTTGGACCTTTTTTATTATGGAATCCTATCTTTTTTTATTATTATTATTCAGCTGTGGGCTTTAGATATTCTTTTTTATTGAAGATAAAACAGAGTTGTAGACTGTCCAAGTTATTTTCTTACATAAGTGTTAAAACAGAGGTTGACACAAAAGTTGTTTATATTTAACTCTTATTTATTTACTCTAGAATGTGCATATGGGCCCTATCTTAATACTGCTCTATAGCTCTAAAGAAGCTTTGGTCTTTCTAGGGGGGAGTGCTATATAAATACATGACTTTTTTTTTTTTAACAGTGAATTATAACTTAGTGTTTCAGTACCTTCTGTTTATTTAAAGTTCCCACCTTTATCTTTTCCCCCTTTTTCTTTAAAGTTCTGTAGGCTGATTTGTCTGAAGTTGTCCATAGGTCTCGTATTCTACCAGATATAAAGCACCCAAGAATATATATGCTGATAACTAAAATATTCCATGTCTAGCTCTTACCGGCATGGATATTAAGTCCTACGCACCTTGCTACTCTACCTACTCTATCAGTCTTCTCTTGGAGGTCCGTCTGAGAGCTTGAAATCAGGGCGATGTCATCCGCAAAGTCACAGTCTTCAATATGACCAGAGGGTCCCCATGCGATCCCTCTTGGCCTATCTTCAGTGACTTTCCGCATCACCCAATCTATGACCACAAGAAATAGAATGGGCGAAATAACGCACTCTTGTCTAACTCCCGTTCTCACATGGAACCACTCGCTCTGCTGTCCTTCATGGCGAACACAACACTTATTGCCGGCATACATATCTTTGAAGATGTTAATCACTTTCGAAGGGAATCCATATATTTTTAAGATATTCCAGGGTAATAGGTCGTTATTTTAAAAGCATCAGGTACATTTTTCAGGCTCTTGAAGATTGGAATTATGTAGCCTTCTTGTTTTTTGTTCTGATATTTTTAGGGTCACATTATCACATCTTATTTTTGTTTTAATTCTTCACTGGAAACTTCAAGGGGTAAATACTTCATGTTTTTCTGGACAGTACATTCTTTTTATAAATAGAGCCTTATCTAAAAAACTTATTAAATCTGACTTCTGCTGCAAATAATTGTCCAGGATGCTAATATGTTTTAGTTGATGAAGGTGGGTTTTAAATGCTCACTCTCACAGATACCGCTCCCACAGTTTAATTAATTTTTTCATTTATCTGTGTCAACTTCTACCAGCATTGTAACATAGTTCATGAACTTGTTCTTCTCCTTATTGCAGCAGTAAATTTTAATCAAGAACAGAACAGTTTTTGGTTCATTGGTTACATGACATAGGTTTGGTGGATGATTATTGAGACAGGATAACTAAACTAAAAAATATTCTGTTCTCCTGTAGCATTCTTTTGTATATGGTCCAGAAATATTAACCCCCCGTTTTTTTGGTTTTTTTTGCATGGAGCATAGTAATACCATTTTCTAATCCAAATATGAGGCAGTGATTATAAAACAAAGAAAGAGAGGGGGGAAAAGTAATGACTTTTTATATGGCTTGAGTGAGAAATGCATGTCCAAGGTCAAGTTGCTATTTTTTTTTTTTAGAGCAAAATGTTTTAAATAAATTTGCATCTCGCATGTGGTCTGCAGTGTTTAATGCCAAGTTTCTGATCCTTTAAAAATTGATGTGAGATTTGGTATTTGCTTTTTTAAGGGTCTCTAAACCTGTATATTTTATTAATTGCAATTATTATAAGATGTCCGAAGACTTCAAGCAACCCAACAGCTACATGCTCTAACCCAAGTGTCATCTTGATGTCAATCATGGACAGACATGAGCACTACCTGTCTTCCTTCAAAGTAGTATGATTGACGTAATTGCATTACTGTCTGCTCACAGATGTCACTCAAGCTATCAGATCCAGGAGGCTTAAGTTAAGTTATACCTGTCATCCTCCATAGCTTCCCATTAGACTGATTCTGAAGTTAACATGGAAGTCTGCAAAGAAATTCTTAAAAAGTTAGTGACTGTATTTAGACCTCCTCCATTGGAATCATCCTCTTTTAGTGTAGGATCTTTTGCATTGGGTCCCAAATTAGCAACTTGAGAGTTTTGAAGTGGTCATTGAGCTCCTTGCCTTTCAAGTCAAACGTATCAGCTGCATTTCAGTGCATTCCATTATGGCTCTAAACCCTCAGTTTGGTGGCTGGACTTCTGCAGAATATAGGGAGAGGTTTAGGGTATGTCTACACCGTCCACGTGGCCGCGCTGTGACGTGGGCAGTGTCGTCACGCTTTATCACCGGGGGGAGAGCTCTCCTGGCGATTAAAAAATAACCACCCCAAACGAGGGGTGGTAGCTTTATCGTTGGGAGCAAGCACTGTCTATACTGGCGCTTTTCAGAGCTAAAACTTTTGTCGCTCAGAGGTGTGTCTTTTTTCACACCCCTGAACTACTAAAGTTTTAGCGCTGAAAGTGGCAGTGTAGACACAGCCTTAGTGATTGCTAAGACCATACTCCATTTTGCATCAGCTACATTTTCTTGAGGTACCAAATCCCAATAGTGTCCTCAGTCTGACCTGATGTGACACCTGAGTAATGTGTTCTGACATGTGGCTCTTGCTTCTTTCATGCTACAGTTATCAAGAACACGTCATGCTAAGTGTTCAAGATAACTATATAGCTGCACAGAATGAGAATTGTGTGTTCTATCTGGAGATTAGCTGATCAAATATCCCTGTGGGAAAGGGTTCAGTAGCGACACTAGGTTTTCTAGGGAAGTTATTCAAAGTGTAAGCTTGCTCCTTTGAAACGTTACATTACAGCCCTTCTAGACATAGCTCAGTCCAAAGAGCTCAGGTCTACTTGGCTGGAATGCTGAAAGAACAGCTAGAAGATATTTGCAACAACCATACTGAGAATGATAACCTAACAGTCACAACAGCATTTGTTGTTCTTGTGGTATCCTTTTGCATAATACACTCAAAATATGCTGAGATCTCAGTGATATGGCATCTTGAATCACGTGGCTGTGACACATCTCCTCAGAAAAGATTGTTATAAAGAGGACAGTGATCAATTGTTCTCCATGTCCACCAAAGGTAGGACAAGAAGTAATTGGCTTAGTTTGTAGCAAGGGAGGTTTAGGTTAGATATTAGAAAAAAAACTTTCTAATTATAAGGATAGTTAACCACTGGAACAGGTTTCCTGTGGAGGCTGTGGAATCCTGTCACTGGAAGTTTTAAAGAACAAGTTAGACAATCATCTGTCAGAGATTTCTTAGGTATATGTAATCCTGCCTCAGTGTGGGAGATGGACAGGTGACCTCTTGAGATTGTTTCCAGCTCAACATTCCTATCATTCTGTGATTTACCTGGAGTTGGTAAACAGTCTGACCTCAGACATGGACTTCCAAATTAGTAACCAACAACAGAACCAAATGTGTCATAAGTTTCAGAAATAGTAGCTGAACTTGCTCAACCACTGTTTATGAAACAATATTTTCAAATGATTAAAATTAATTTTTGAATGTATTTCACTGGTTAGTATCATGTATTTGGAAATTTAAAAAATATAATATTGCAACTTTTTTTTATGGAAGGGGCCCCCGAAATTGCCTTGCCCCCTGAATCCTCTGGGCGGCCCTGATAACTGTAGAGTAATGCATATTGGAAAACGTAACACCAACTATACATATAAAAGTATGGGGTCTAAATTAACTGTTAACACTCGGAGATCTTGGAGTCATTGTGGATAGTTCTCTAAAAACATCCACTTGGTGTGCAGCAGCAGTCATAAAAGTTAACTATCTTATGTACCTACCAAAGAACAAAAAACTGGTTTCTTGTCACTTGTACTCCTCAGCAAAAATAGTGTCCAGTTCACTTCTATCCAAGTAGAAATTTATGTGCAGAGGGCTTTGTCTGTGTTGGTTTAGGAAACTGCTACTCCAGCCACTCTGTTAAACTGCTTAAACACTGTTCCTAGAATTGTGCTAATGCTTACCGTGGTCAGCATAGTTAGGGATGAAGTGTGTGTGTCGTGCACTATTCAGCTAGAATGTGTGGTCTGTCTCCAACAAGATGCATGTAATTGGACTTCATGTGTAAATAAGGATTTTCCCAGTTAAACACTGCTTTTGGAGTTTCAGGCGTGTATGACCTACAGTATAGCAGAAGCTGTTAAAAGGAACCTCATGCTTTTTAAAAAAAAAAAAATCTTTGAGCAGACTGAATTTCCTAATAAAGATTTTTCTGAAAGCTTCAGTGTCTGGAAATGAGGGTGGGGCAGTGGAATAATTGTGGGAGAATTATTAGCAGATACTAATGAGCTCAGTTTTTCAGAACAGCATTTTAATTCCATGTGTAATTTTCTGGCGCTAACCAGGATTTCCTGTGAATGATACAAAAAGATGCAGAGAAATGCCTCTCTTTGGCAAGCAAATGTCATTTAAGCTCTCATTGAGGGTGTGTCTACATTATAAGTGAAGGTGTGAGTGTAGCATGAGTAGGCATATCTGTGCTAGATTTAATCTAGCTTGCATGGATAACCGTAATAGTGAAGACGTGGCAACTCAAGCTACTAACCCAGGTATGTACCCAGGTTTCCTGATGTGTTGTAGTCAGGTTGTTAGCCTATGCTGAAGTCCTTGCTGTCACATCTACATGACTATTATCAACAGTACTAGCTAGATAAAAGCAAGCGTGGTATGCTTAGTCACACCTTCACCTGCAGCATACACATACCATAAACATTAGGTGAATTAAGGCTTATTACATTCCTCCTCTCCTTGGATAATTAAAAAAAAAAATTACTGGAATTTGGTTGACTTGAATTTGAAGGGCCCTGATGAACTCATTAGTTCAGGGGTTGGGAACCCTTTTTCTATCAGGGCCACTGACACACAGGAAAAATGAGTTGGCCACACACAGCCCTGCGGGGGAGGGGGGAAAAAAGGGGAGGGGTCATGAAGGCTCAGGGCTTTCCTCTGCAGCGCGGCGAGCCGGTGCTTGCAGTTCCAGCCCCGCGGGGGGTGCGGAGGCTTGTGGCTTCCCCTAGGCTCAGGGGTGGGCCCAGAAATGAGGAGTTCAGGATGTGGGAAGGGGTGAGGCCTCCGGCTGGGGATGTGGGCTTGGGTAGAGCTGGGGTCAAGGGGTTTGAAGTGCGGGAGCAGGCTCAGGGTTGGGGCAGGGGGTTGGAGTGTGGGCTCCAGGGGGGACTTTGAGTGCAGGAGAGGGCTCAGGACAGGGGGTTGGGGTGCAGGTGGGGGTGCAGGGTATGGGAGGGAATCAGGGTGTGGGCGGGGATTCAGACCTGGGGCAGGGGGTTCAGGGTGCAGGTATTTACGGTGGTGCAGCAGGGCTAAGGCAGGCTTCCTGCCTCTGTGATGCTCCCAGAAGTGGCCGCCATGTCCAGCCCCTAGGCAGAGGGGCTAGGGAGCTGTGCATGCTGCCTGCAGGCGCAGCTCCTATTGGTCGCAGTTCCCAGCCAATGGGAGCTGCAGAGCCGGCACTGGGGGCGGAGGCTGCATGTGGAGCTTCCCTGATTGCCCCTGCTCCTAGGGGTCGCAGGGACATTCTGGGAGCTGTGCAGAGCCGACCGTACTTTTAATGGCTTGGCAACCCCAGCTTTCTCATGCAGCTGGGTGAGCTGGTGCTCGTTGCCGAGGTGCCGAGACCCAGGGCTTCTGGCCTGCAGCGTGGAGACTAGCCGCGGGCTAGATGAAATGCAGCAGCGTGCTGGATCTGGCCTGCCTGCCATAAGTTCTCCACCCCGCCTTAGTTAATTGGGCAGCGATGGATACTTTAGGTTCATATGATTCTTTGCTAGCAGATTAGAAGAGCTGTTATGTCAGATGAGAGAGGGATTTTGCAAACTTAATTAAGAGGGACTTTGTTTGGGGTTTATTGTTTTGTATTTTTATTTTGTATTTTTTTAGTAATTACATTAGTGTGATTAGTTATTTTGCCTTAATGTATATTTGATTAGGTCATTTCAACTATAAATACTGGAAGCCCTAAAGTAACTATTTCATTGGCTGCCTGTAATCTTGGCTTTTGACGAATACTTAATATCTTTTTGTGGTTACAATTAATCTGCCTGTGTTTTGGCAATTAGTGTTTATGTGCAGCATGCAGCAACACATTCTGGAAACTGTCAGTCAGCATCTGTAATTGGCTATGGAAAAGAAGTGAGAAAACTGGAAATGTTTTACTGCCCAATATTTGGCAACAGTCATTGTTGTCAAACATCCTTTCAGGCCTGAATTCTTTGCCACCTCATGCAAAATGCACTACAAACAATGCTGGTAGGAGTAATAGGTTTTAAAGATGTTTGTTAAATTGCCTTTTTAATTAGCCATAATTCTCTTCATTTCTTAATCTCTTCATGCGATACTTTATTTTTTAATCATTTTGATTAAAGGGACATTTTAAAAAATGCTTTTATGCTCTAATTATAAACACTAATAAAAATGTGGCTAAATATTAACATTTTAAATTTGGAAAACTAATTTTTAAAATACTTTTTTCTAAAAGAAACTAAGACTGTTGAGCTGACTCTCCAGAAATAAAATATGGGGAGGGAGGGAGGGAATAATCAGAAATAGTTCTGCTTTACAGAGGGAGAGAGAGAATATGTCTGCCAGCTGAATCTAAACACTGCTGTCATGTTAGTTGCAAAGCTTGCATTGCCATCCTTTAATTTCCCCTAAATCTCCAACAGTGTTGATTGAGTACTACAGAGTAGTGAATAGTTGTCATTTTTGAAGGAAGTGGAAGATGTAGGTATGGGACAAGAGCAGGCTATTGTTCTATCTTCATATATGCAATCCAGTTTAACAGAATAAACCTCAAAGTATGATAAGGACTCTAAAGTGCCCTGAGAGGCAGATATAAGATCAGAGCATATCACAAATAACTAACTTCAGATACACTTCTGTTTCAAAAAACTGTTAAGAGAAACTTCAAGTTGCATAGTTAAGCACTTAAAAGCCAAGATATCCATATGATTAACCTTAATTCTGCTATTGTTATGCAAATGTTTTGGGATAGTCTTTAGTCTCATGATCACAGTGTTTCTCAAATAGGGCTCTCAAGTGTAGGGTATTGCAGAGTTTCCTCTTTCACCCCTTTTATTCATGTGGCCACTAGGAAGGCCACGAAGATGGCATGGAGTACAGTATTTTAAGTATTTTTTATGAGGGTGAAAGCCAGCTTTGTCTTGTGTGTTCTGGACCAGTGGGTCTCAACAGGCGTCCGGGGCCCCCAGAGGGGCCTTGAGCAGGTTTCAAGGGGTCCACCACGCAGGGACGGCATTAGACTTTCTGGGACCCATGACAGGAAGCTGAAGCCCCGCCGCATGGGGCTGTGGCCTGGGGCCCCGAGCCCTGCCACTTGGGGCTGAAGTTGAAGCCTGTGCAACTTAGCTTCACAAGACTCTGTGACATGGGGCCTCGAGCAGGTGCCCTGCTTGCTACCCACTAATGTTGGTCCTGGCTTTTATATGCAGAAAAACAGTCGTTGTGGCATAAGTGGGGCATGGAGTTTTTTTATAGCATGTTGGCGGGGGGGGGAGGGCTCGGAAAGAAAAAGGCTGAGAACCCCTTCTCTGGACAATGCTGTTGAACACTTTTAGCCAGTTTTAGTCAGGTTGAGATGAGAGGTCATAGAGGAGGGCAGGTGAGTTAAAGCTCAAACTAGACAAACCTCAGGTGGTGCTAAATTGTAGGATGTCCAGTTTAGGATGATATGGAGAAATAACATAAGCCCCTTTGGTTGAAGGTATTTGTGACGGAATCCCTGGGATGCAGCCTGGGACTGTGGAACCGCTGTGCCCTCTTTACTCCCTGTTCTGGGTTGTCTCTCACAATGCCTTACTAGTGGCAAGCAGCAAACCCCCGCAGGTGCTGTTACCACTCAGTGCAACCGCACATGGAGCCCCACACCCAGCTAAATTGCATGAAGGCTCCCAGAGCCATTCATGAATCACACAGAGAAAGGCACCAGAGCCAAATCCCCCGAGCTCCCAGCCTTGTACCTCAGACATATATCGTTTTGCACTGCTCAAGACCCTTTCTTGAGCAATGCAAGTTTATTTATTGGTTCACCACTTCATGAATGGAAAGTGGACATACATGAGTCTTGGTAACTTGAGCATATTTACCAAGCACTTCAGGCAAACTCACTGGTAAAGATAAACAGTAAAACAAGTTTATTGATTACAAAAGATAGATTTTAAATGATTATAAGTGATCAGCAGAAAGTCAGAGTGGTTACCAAAATAAAATATAAGCACGCAGTCTAAACCTTAACCCTTATCACACTAGGCAGTATTTAGATCAAGCAATGTTCTCACTCCACTGGCTCTTACAGTCATTAATATACAGGTTTGTCCCTTAAACATGGGCCAGTCTCCTCTGTTGAAATCGTCTGTCTTCTCAACATCCTTGTTGCTTGCAGCGTAGGTGGGGGAGGAAAAAGGGCCCAGCATGGGGTGACTCTGTTCTGTTTTATACCCCTAGTCCCATGTGATTGGAGAACACAAATCCAGGCATGTCTCATGGTCACTGCTGAGTCCCCAGGCAAGGTTGAGCAATTCCCCTGGTGTGGCCTTGTGCAAGTGAGTCATTGCATTGTAGCTCCCTTGCTGGACAGTGGCTGTTGATAGTTGTTCTACACTTGCCTAGGTGTTGGTTATCTCCCTGGTTATTGTCTTTGGAGGCACTAGTATCTGGGCACTTCCCAAACCCATAGCATATTTTAGTGACAATCATACAACACAACTCTCCATAACTTCATATGCATTAATAATATATATTTAGATGTAACAATGGGTTTCAGCAGATCATAACTTTTCCCATGATACCTTTCAAGGGATACCTTGTATGCAACATCAAAATTATATACAAATGAATATGGGGGTTACAGGGTGCTCCCCTGGAGTGTAGAGTGTCACAGTATTCATCTGTTCTTAGTTTCTTAATTTTGGAATGGTCTTAGACCATCATTTAAAACACAGTGGCTTTTAGACACTCCATATTACAGCAGTGACCAATATGTCGTTTTTTGGTCTTCTCTCAGACAGGAGAGTGCAACCTTTGATCTCCGATTTGGATCTTGCTGCTGTTGTTCATAGCATTGTCACTTCAAAATTACATTACAGTAATGTAGAGCAGTGTGGTCTAGTGGATAGAACAGTAGATTGCAACTCAAGACCTGGATTCTATTCCTGGCTCTACCGTTAGCCTGCTCTGTGACCTTGGGCAAGCCACTTCACCTTTGTGCTCAGTTTCCCCATCTGTAAAATGGGGATAAAGATTGACCTCCTTTGTAAAGCACTTTGAGATGTAGTGATGGAAATTGCTATATAAATTATAATATGCTCTCTATGGGGCCACACATTAAATCCATTTGAAAACTGAAGCTTGTGTAGACTGCTACAACTCACTTGTTAAATGGTATATCTTGTAGGGGAGCACACAGCATCAGCAGTCTGATTTGCATTGGCTGCCTATTGGTTTGAGTGAATTTTAAAGAATTGGTTTTGACCTATAAAGTAATAAATCATTTGGGACCTGTCTACAGGAAAAACTGCCTCTCTCCCTATATGGTCCAGCCACACGTGCACTCTGCGGAGATACAGAATCCCCTTGATGGGGCATTGTCAGTGATGTCCTGCTGGCTTTTCAAAATAGCCATAATCTGTTGACTTTTAGGACATGCTGCACCGACTGTCCATTTACTCAGGATTTTGGCAATGGCTGTGTGTTTGAGATTGGGTTTTAGGTTTGTTGGGTATGTTTGGCTATTTTGAATTGATGGCTAGTTAACTTTGTTGTGTGTGTGGTCACTGTTGCTCTGTTGGGAGATTATTCCTTTGTGGAATATTTTAAATAATTATCATGATGGCTAAAGGTATGGATGTCATTTTTAGTAGAATAAAGAACATGCAAATGTAATATTTACAACTTTACATACGTGTGTATTATTTTCTAATATTCTTTTCGTTCTCCTGCACTTATGCTAATTGTTGTAATAGTCCATTATATTTTTTACTTCTGAGGCAATTAACTATGTCAGGTGGTCTGTTTTGTCAGAGTTTTTTCACAAGTACTCATGTTAAACTTCATTTATAATAGATGTGCAACTGTAGTTTATGGTATACTTTTAATATGAATGACGTTAGGGACCACGTGGAATTGTAGTAGACCTGTTGTTGCTCAGATTTTCCAAAATCTTCATCTTGGGGAAAAGACCAACCCTGGAAAATTTCAGCTGAAAAGCCACAATTTAAAGTGGTTGAAAACAGTTTCTGTACTAGTCTGCTATGATAAAATCTTAACTGTCATGGTCAGTGAAACTCTTGCTGTAGTACAAAATATGAATTGCTCAGTATAATCCAGTGAGTTACATTGATTATCCATCTACATTGTTTGTGATAGCTGTAATGTAACCACCTGCTTCATAGGACAACAGTGAAGACTACAACCCAAGTTGGTAGGATCTGGTGGAGAACCTTAACTGAATTGGTTCTGATGTATCTCTTGTAATTTGTAACGTGTACACACTTTCTGTTTCAAGATTATGGGTCATATAATATTGCAGTTCACCTTCAGGCTTTCTCAAGGGTGGAAGAGTTACTCTCACTAAATTTGTTTCTCACCATGTATTAGAATAAGTCTTTAGTGGTTGGTAACTGAAAACGTTAACAGAGTTTTTGCTTTAATTTTTGTGTAGTCTGGACATTAGAAGCATGTGAGTTGCATGTTTTGGGTTGAGTAAAAATGTGTAACTGTTTTAAATTAAAATATGTAACAGACAATAAAAGTTGAGACCCAAACCAGAACTCTGTACCATCTACTTATGAAAGCAAAACCAACAGGTCCTCTTCCTATGTTCTATTGTTGCCTAGCTGTTTAGTCCTAAGATGAGAAATGCACGTGGTAGATATCTCACCTTGAAAGTTTGAATTCTTTGTATGTTTCTCTAATGGTGTTTTTATTTACATAGGTGCTGATGTGACAGAACCCAGCAATTCAGATAACCGAGTGGAGAGATCAGACCTTTACGCAAATGTTGATGAAGCACTCCTAGGAGGTGATGCTAGCTACCTATCTCAGCCTCTTACCCCGGAGAAGGATGATGCACTTCAGGCTGCGACAGTTGCTAACCTGCGCGCAGCCCTCATGAGTAAGAACAGCCTGTTATCTCTGAAAGCTGACATGCTGGGAGAGGACAGTTCTCTGCTATTCGAGTACTTACCCAAAGGCACACATTCTTTATCTCGTAAGTTTATACTTTTATATTTTTGCTTAAAGATTAATTTAAAAACTAATTAGGGAAAAAGGAGGAAATTCAGGTCACTCTAGATTTATTACTCCTTTACTATTTATACCTATGTTAAACTTCTGTATAAATGCACATCCCTTGAGGTTTAGAATCCTGTTGTCTGTAGTGTTATGCAGCATAGCTCTAGTACCAATTGTTGGAAATACAAAAGGTATTAGGGAGATATTTATTACATTGATTTGGACATTGTGCTTATTGACAAATCACTAGCATGGTTTTACGTATTTAGAGAATATGGAATCTTTGACTTTTTCAGTTAAAGAAGGGATGCTGTGTAGGATTTGGATAAAAAATGAATCAATCTTAAATCCAGGTGGGAAGGAACTGCCACTCCAGTAAATTTTAAAAATAAAATGAGAGCTGTAGTCATGTTTGTAGACCCAACAAGCCGAATCCTTTTTTGCTTCTTCCTTTGGATTTTCTGTATTTGATAATGAACGAATAACAGTTTCTATAGCCATACTGACTTCCACTATGCTTATGCACAAAGAGTGATACTTCTTGTTTGTTTTGGGGTTTTATTTTCAGACTAAATATTTGATAATTACAAAAACTGGAATTGAGGAAGGAAGGGAAATTCTTGATAGCATCTTGCAACTAGTCACTTGCACATTTGCTAAGTATCCCCAAATAATCAGGGTAAAAGCGTTTACAGTGTTGCTGTGGCTGTGCTGATCCCTGGATGGTAGAGAGACAAGGTAGGTGAGGTAATACCTTTTATAGGTCCAACTTTTGTCGGTGAAAGAGACAAGCTTTTGAACTTACACCATGCTCTTTTTCAGGATAAACGTGACCATTCTGTTTATTCTTAACTTAAAACATACTTTCTTCAAGTCTGAAGTATGTGGAAACATCATAGTTCATAGGATGATTTCCTGGTTGCTTCAGGTTATGCTCTACTGGTTATGTGTACACACCATTAATAAGAACTTGAGTATATATGCTTGCCTATGTTATAAGGTAGTTCTATAGTTTCTTCTATGCATGTCTTTTGTAAAGTGTTTTAGATGAAACTTTGGTAGGCTGAAGAAAATAGAAATAACAACCATATATGCTGTACTGAGATGGTATTTTCAGTAGTGGGGGAGCAGAACGCTGGCCGGGGCATCGTACAAAGCAAAAGATGGCCATTAGCAGTATATGCACTTCCGACTTCCAGAAAGTGGGGGGGGGGGGAAACAACATCATTAAGGCAGCGAATGACCCAAATAAGCAAAGCGAAAAGAACATTTAGCACATATTTGATTTTTATTTATTTTTATTTTTGAAGGCCAAAATGTTTAGGTCACCTTTAAGCTAGCAATCAATCACCCGAATTGCATGATGAATTACAGTGCAGTGGCAATGCAATTAAAAATAACATAATGGCAAATCTTAATATTCCTTCTCATTCCCAAAATGAAAATAATTTAATTTTTTGTTGAAGTTAGTCTGGTTTTAAAAGTGAAAAACTAAAGGGGGTTGGCAGTTGTAATCTTTTTGTTTGTTGTTCATTAGTTTGTTTGCAACTTGGAGTTGTTTCATTTGTTTTTGTTTTGGAGGTGATGTTTTGCTTTTTTTTTTTTTTAGTTGCTAGGGTAGTTTCTTTACTTTGGTAATCTCTCTAAGTAAATAAGTAGAATATTCTGTTGTTCAGACTACTCCTAGAGTGCAGATGGCCCCATTGCAGTGAAGCAGCACATGGCCCTTTGTACCACCTAAACTCTTGTTGCAACTGTGTGGAGGAACCTGTAGGCAGAGTGTTCTGCACAGGGGAGTTTTTGCCCTCCTTGCATTCTGTAGAAGGGGTCTCCTCACCAGGCCTACAGGTGGGTGGAGGCTAGGAATAGGGCAGGTCAAAGGAGGGGACCTGGGATTAGTGTTACATGGACAATGTGTCATGGTCACTGCTTCTAGGAGTAATAGCATGATGAAGCAGTTTCTGCCTTCATGGGCAAGAGTAACAGCTCTGGGAGGATGCCACACTGCAGCCCCTCATCAGGGCCGGCTCCAGACCCCAGCGCGCCAAGCAGGCGCGTGGGGCGGCATTGTCGGGGCAGGGCGGCATTTGGCTCCGGCGGACCTTCCGCAGTCATGCCTGCGGGAGGTCCACCGGAGCCCCGGGACGAGCGGACCTGCCGCAGGCATGACTGCGGAGGGTCCCCTCTTCCCGCGGCTCTGCTTGAGCTGCCGCAGGCATGACTGTGGCGGGTGCGCCGGAGCCGCAAACCAGCGCACCCGCCGCACACACCTCTGCCCCGGCCACGGGACCGGGAAAGGGCAGCACAGCGCGCCGCCCTGCTTGGGGCGCCGTAATTTATAGAGCCGCCCCTGCCCCTCATCTTGGCCCTACATTGGCAGGTATTTGATTTCACATCCTTGCGCTTTCACCAGCACATGAAATTCACCCACATAGGCCCTAATTACTTGGTCTTCATGCAAGTGAAATGAATTTCTTCTGGAGTTAAGAGAAAAAGATAATTGGTCTATAGTTCTTGCCACAACCATGCCCAAAAGCCTGGGGAGACTCATTTTACAGCTGATTGAAGCAGGGAATTGGCGGGGAGGGGGAACCTCCTCTTTATATTTGATTAGACTCCTTGCTGTTTGTTAATGTATCACTAGGAGCTGCTGTCATAATTTTGAGTGTACTTGTTTTATAATGGTCCCTTCAATTTGAGTATCTCTTTAATGTTAATTCTTTAGTGATATTTAACTCTGTACACTAAAATTTCTCATTAAACTTTATATCCTGTTGATTTTGTTAAAAAGCCATAAGTGATAGCTTGTTTTTAAATCCGTGTTTAGGATTAAACTCGTAAGTTATAATGTATCAAGTGATTAGGGCACTGCTAATACAGTCAGAACATGCAATTTAGGTTAGTAGTTGATCTTTGGATTTTTCCCCCCTCCCATTATTTCAGTTCTTTACTTTCTTTCTCAAACCCATGAGTTGAGGATTTTGTCATTTAAATCTTTGGAACTTTAATTTTAAAAAAAAGGCAATGAACAAAGTTATTTAAAAATAATGATTATTAATTGTAGTTTTGTTTTCTATTTTGTCAAATCTGAAAATGACGTGCACTAACACCAAGCATTTCTAAATGGTTTTCATCCTGAAGCTTTAAAAAAAGAAAAGAAAGTGTGTTGGATCTTAACCATCTGTTGATTCAGTTGTCCTCCTGACCCAGAAAATAGTATTGTAAGAAGAGCACCTAAATAGTGTTGGTCATATTTGCTGTCCCTTTTCTGAGTAAGATTGAGGTAAGGAGGAATAGGTTGTAAGAGTGTATTTTCTTTGTTTGACATACTCATGAGGTTTCTAATGGGGGTATAACTCTGTCACTGTTAGGGAAGCAATGAGGGCAGAGAATCAGGGGGCCCAGGGTTCCCCCCCTCCTTGGCCATAGACGGGGAGGGGACGGGGGTTCCAACTCGAAGAAGTGAGCTGCAGCTCACGAAAGCTCATGCTAAAATAAATTTGTTAGTCTTTAAGGTGCCACAAATACTCCTGTTCTTTTTGGAGGGGAAAGTGTTTCAGTCAGTCAGTCTCTCCTGTGGGAGGAGAGCAGGAAGAGGTCATGGCAGTGCAGAGGAGGGGACGCATACACACAAATGCACCTCTCGGGCTCCCTCAGGAAATTTCTGGTTGCATCCCTGTTTGCTGTAGAAATACAGGGTTTCTTTAGTTTTTCTCTGGCATAGTTTATACTGTTGTAAGAAGCTAATTGAGAATACATAAAGGTGCTCATCATACCTTTGCTGATTTTTCTAATGGATTTTAAACCTGAGAAATCTTTGTGCTTGGTGAGTAAAGGGAACTGCTGATTCATGTCAACTTTAATGTGGTTCTGTTTTGTAAACATTAAGCTAACAAAACAAAGTAAAAAGTTCTGTGTAAATGAACATTAATTTTAAAGGATGTACAAGCATTGTACCTTTTGTAATGATGACACTGAAAGAGAGGCATGAAATCCCTAATACTCAGTTAATGGACAATGGAAATACAGGATCATTCTTGTTTCAGTGGATATTCATATATTGTGTTTAGAACAACTGAGCAGAAGGTAATGCAGTACTTTTAAACTTAACCAATTCAAATCAGCTTAAAAATAAAAGTAATAAAAAAATTTAAAAATTATTTTCATTTCTTGCCCTTCAGGTAATGCTATAGGAAATAATCAGATCAAGTTACTTCATCCATATTTTCCATAGTTAAAAAGTCAGTTAAGTTTTCAGTGTCTGGTGATTGAAGTCAACTCTCATTTAAAAAAAAAAAAGACTCCTTTCGTGTTTTCAGATTAGTCTGTTATAAAGTTTTCCATATGTCTGTTCAGCTCTTCCTGTTTACTCTGTTTGTTTATAGAAGCAATTCCTATGAAGCACGTTACACAACAAATTGCATAGTACAAAGGCCCCTTTTCTCTTGGGCTAACCAATTAATATTTTATTTTTAGATATTCATTTAAGCCAATAATTTATACTTTAACAAAAAGTTAAAGGAATACATTTACACAGTGGTCAGTTTTCCCAAGTGGTATTCATGTAGGCACGAACGTTTTCTTACAAGATTTAGAGGAGAATTGATGTCATTTTAAGCATGTCATAATGATCTTGGCATTTCAGTTTAAGTTTTCTACAGGAGTTTACTGTTAAAGCTGTTAGTGCTCTTGGCAATGGAGGATACTATTTTCATGTAGCTATCACTGAGATCTTCTGTGCATATTTTTCCGTGAACAATGCTGACTACAGGACAATTGATAGTTTTAATTTCTGATTAAGAAAATTGTCTTGCTTCCATGAAAGAATTTAAAGAAAAAAATAATCTTAACATTTCTTATTATATTAACCAGAATGGATTAAAACCTAAACTCTGACACTATTTACTTACATGCATAGTACAAAACATCAAGGATATACCTTAATTTGATACTTGCAATTGGTGGAAACAAACAAGTAGATACATAACAACAATTAATATCTATTTTATTCTGCATATCTTTCCTTTCCATTTTCAGGAGTAGCATATTGTTTCCCCTCATGCTCCAAAAAATTGCCCATTCCATCAGCCTTCGCTGTTGCTTTAATAAGTGGGCAGCTGTTTACTTCACATTTATTACCAAGTATAGCTTACTAATGGAACTAGCAAGGGAATTCCAAAAGCTAAACCATTGTTTCTTACTTTGCCAAAGTTCAGACTACATTTAGCCTGAATTGGACTCCGTATATAAATTCTCTAGAGTCACAATACAGAGCTGCAATGTAAACAGGGCAATCTGCATTAGTATTGTAGATTTAATCAGAACACCAGTTAATCTCATATCTGTGTAGGTGGACAGTGATTGTGCAATTACCTAAAGTGGTGTAATACTATAAACCTGATTTTTTCCCCCTGATTAATTTGAATGTTGAAAATATTTTTTACTCTGTATCTCAAAGAAGATGTATTAGAATTGGAAAAGGTACAGAGAAGGGCAACAAAAATGATTAATAGTATGGAACAGCTTCTACATGATGAGAGATTAAAAAGACTGGGACTTTTCATCTTGGAAAAGAGATGACTAAGGGATATGAGGGAGGTCTATAAAATAATGAATGATGTGGATAAAGTGAATAAGGAAGTGTTGTTTACTCCTTCACATACCACAAGAATTGGGTCAGCCAGTGAAATTAATAGGCATCAGGTTTAAAACAAACATAAGGAAATTCTTCACACAATGCACAGTCACCTGTGTTGGGGCTGTTGTGAAGGCCAGACCTATAACAGGGTTCAAATAAGAATTAGATAAGTTCATGGAGGGTAGGTCCATCAATGGCTATTAGCCAAGAAGGTGAGGGATGCAACCCCATGCTCTAAATGTCCCTAGCGTCTGGGTGCCAGAGCTGGGACTAGACAACAGGGATGGATCACTCGATGATTGCCTGTTCTGTGTGTTCTCTCTGAAGTATCTGGCATTGGCCACTGTCAGAAGACAGGATACTGGGCAGGATGGACCATTGGTCTGATCCAGTCTGGCCGTTCTTACATTTGTATGTACTCTCCATGTGTTCTTGAACCTGCCACAGATCATTGCCCATTCACAAGGAAATCACATATGTTCTAATGGTAAATTAAGACAAGAAATCCACCTGTTTATAACTGGAGATAGTAACTTAATAATTTAATTTTGCCTCATTACTCCCTACATTTTTTTTTTAATTCTCCCTGCAATGTTTATTGTTAAATAGAAGGCAAGCTTGAAAATATTCTCTTCTCAACGCTCCTGAATGTAACTCACTAAACTGTGAGAGTAACTCTAATACAGAAGACCAAAACGGAGGAGGCCAAACCAGAAGATAGTAAGAAGTGCAAGAGTAGCAGTGGTGTTTTAAATAAACTGAGGAAGTAATGGGGAATCCTTGTTACAAGGCATCTTAAAGTCACTTTAATCTTTTTGGGTATTTAATAAAATGTTGAGTGGTTGTGTTTTGGGGTGGGTGGTTTAAGTTTCAGTGGAATGCTCCACTGTAATTTTGATTAAGTTGTATCTTTTGTGAAATAATTGTTTATGCCATGTGACTTAACATTTGCACGTATTTAATAATTTGATTAAAATTATGCTAAGTTTGTATATACCTTGTTTGCTATCTTGCAAGCAAATTATTGTACTCTTGTAATAAGAATGAAAAGCCTTTGAAAGGATGTAAAGTATTTTAAATTGTGCTTTTTTTACAGCTTAGTTTACAAATACCATATTTAACAATGCATATACAGTATTTGTTCCTGATGATTTTGCCCACGTTCTTTTCACAAGCAATCATTTGTGAGGTTGAAATGAGGCAACAATTAAGATGTCTGTTAAGGTTTAATTAACAATTTTAAACTTGTATAGCAATTTGTCTTAGTCAAAACATCATTATATATTTTCACCATTGATTGTCAACATACTTTCTGCGTACTGTATACCATTTAGCTGCTGTCACAACATGAACAAAGGGATACACTTTTATTTTGTCTGGCACAGCAAAATTAAGTTGGCCTTTTAGTGGTCAGTCATTTTCTTTTCCCTTAAACTTTAGTAGAGGTTTAGAATGTAACTCTTTTTAGGGGTTAATTGTGCAACCTTATACAAGTCTCTTAAGCTCTCTACTTTCCCAATCATAAAATGTAGGTAATACTTTCTCACCTTTGTAAAGCACTTTGAGATCTGGGATTAAGGATACTATATAAAACAAATTAATTTATTTATTTATTATGGTTAAATGTTGGGCTTAAGACTTTGACAGAATTTTTAAAGACAATTATATGGATAATGGATAAATAATTTTTGTATATGTTCATGGAAAATTTAGAGCTATATGTTTGAAATAGTACTTGTTAAAGCAGTGTATTTCAGAGATGTAATTGTTCAGAATATTTGTGCTACATTTTGCTTCTTTCTCCCATGTGACTCTCTTTAGTGACCATTTTGCTGCTGTGAGATATAACCCCCACCACATACATCACATGCAGGCAACTGGCATTTTGGGTGGGGAGGCTGGTTTTAAAAACACAAAAGGCCTGGCATCACTACGCTGCTGCGTTCCCTCCCACTGACAGAAGATAAACTGCAAGTGCTCATTCACTGCCTTTTCAGGGCCTTTTTTAAAACCACCAGCTGGTGCTAGTTCACGTGGGTGAGACTCGTTTCCTGTGTTCCCCAGGGCCTGGTGCCAACTTGAATCGTTCAAGGGGCGAATTTGATGGCAAAGTGGAAGCACCATCTCCCCTGCTGCCTTCATCACACCTTGCCACTCAGAGCCCCCCTGTGATCTCCTGTTCTGGTGAAATGTCACCAGAAACCATGATAAAAGGAAAGCTGTCTTCCTCGGCTCAGGTAAGATCAAGAGATAGCTGCAAAAATTTGTAAATGTTAGGGGGGGTTAACACACATTCATCTTAGTAGAAAAATGTGCAGTGACCATCGTATTTTTATACTTTTGCCATGTCACACTAGAGAATTACATTTTCAAAATATAGTTAATTTAAAACTTCAGGAAAAAAAAAATCCAGATTTGCTCCTGAGCTGGGTTAAGAGCTAATATTTCCCTAATTTTGCAGCTCCCTTTCCCTTTTCTTTCTTTCCGCAATGGAACATACATCCGAAAGTAATTAGTGTTTTTTACAAAAATGGCATGTGTGCTTTTTATTATAAAAACCATTAAGAGTTATAATACAATATACGGATGCTTGAACACACAGGTGTCCAGTGTGCTTTTTTACTCATTACTTAAACATGGATAGAAGCAGGGATTGCTTTCCATAATGGAAAAGTTTCTGAACTAAAATATGTAGCTCTCAGTAATGTTACATTTTTAAATATTTTTGAATGAGATATTTGCCTCCTTATTAAACAAATGGAGGAAAATACAGCTCTTCTTTTGCAGTCACCTTTAGTAAAAAAAATCACATGGTAAGAAAGGTTAATTAACCATCCCACCCTGTCCCCAATCTCTGAGACACCTGCCCAGACTACAACATCCGCTCTGTTCCATAGACAGTAAAGGGTTAAGGGCAAAGTTATGTACCTGGATCCATATGCCAGCTCCTAAATAAAAGTAGCCTGACTTTCAGAATTGCTCTGCATCCGTGGTTCCCATTAAGTTGAAGGGAGCTGTGTGTGCTTGGCAACTCTGAAAATGGAACCACATTTACTTACGAGTCCAAATATGAATTTAAATTCCTATCTAGGTTCCCTTCTTTGTGCTCCAAACTTGAAAATTATGACCGCAATCTCTAAATGTTGTTAATAATGAAAAGTTTGTAGAAGAGAAATTAATTATTGCTGAATAGAATGCTGGATCTCTGTTAAAGAAGTGGAGGGTTGGTGAGTGGGTGGGTGGGTGAGAAATATTTTTCTTTGTGTGTTTATTTTAACTTAATTGCACTTTTCATTTACAGGCCCCCTATGATGGATTTTTAGCACTGTGGCAGTTTGACAACTCTGACACAGGTAAATGGAGAGAACAATACCTTTAATTAAAAATTATTTTCTACTTAAAGTCATTAACGTGTGTGTGTGTGTGTTTCTGTTTTAGATATAAACATTTCAAGATCTGAAGATATGGACTTAACGAATGAAGGCCTGTTCTTGGATTCAACCTTAACCAAGAGACTGACGTGTGGTTTCTGCAGGAGGGTTTTTGAGTGCACTGAAAAGTTGAAGGCGCACATACACGAACATGCTTTTTCCATGATTCTTCCTTTTGACTTAATTGACTGTGCCAGACCTGTGCTCATTGGCCTCACTGATCATGTGTCCCAGGATCAGCTTGCCCGTTTCCAGTGTTCTAAGTGTCCTGCAAGCTTCACACTAAAATCAAATATGGATAGGCATGAAAAGACAATCCACTTTAACCACAAGAAGATGCAGTGTCCTGACTGCTTAAAACTCTTTAGAGACAAGACAGATCTGAACCGGCATCTAATGTCTGTGCACTCAGATGAACGTACCTTTGTGTGTCTCTTTTGCAGCAAAGGTTTTGGTACACAAAAGAATCTCACTACTCATATGAAAGTGTGTTACCTGGGCTCTGCCCACCAAATCGGTGAAGTTCTGGATAGTGTGGATCAAAATCAGGAACCTGAGGAGGTCTATCAAAGCTGTATTAAGGAAATGAGAAAATCATGAGATTGGAGGGAGATGGGATCACGTTTTAGGCATTTATTTTTTATTAAATCCATAAATTAAGAGGAGTATATTGCTGGATTGTTACTTGCTGAAAATGGGTTTACCATTGGATAAGCTATAACACTATAATAATTCCCAGATATTGGACAGATTGGTCAGGCATTATTTCAGTTCCAGATTTTGTAAACTAAAAACTCTAATTAGAATCAAGATGCAATTTTGTGTTAGAATATTTTTGATAGATAATATAATGGTATTTTGGATTACTCATGATTAGAGGTTGCATTCCTTTAACATTTTTACATGTCATGATTAAGAACTTTTGGCTTATGTATTTTTTAATATAAGCTTAAGCCTTTAGAGAAGATTTAATTTGTTATACAGAGATAATGGTTTTAAAGATAATTAATTTATTTATTTTTAAAAGCAGTTTTCAAAGATTCCTTTGTAAACATAGCAATTTATGGCCATATGTTATTTGCTGTCCCTATGTACTGTGTGGGTCTGTATGAATGGAAATGATCAGTGATTGTAAACATTTCCTTGGTTTAAAATAGTCTCAAAGGGATTATTGAAAAGTATACAGGATAACTGCATTTGGGAGTGGAAGAGGGCGTGTCTCTGTGTCAACTTTGTCATTGAAGATTTCCCCCTCTGATGTTAGGCATTACACAGTTAAACTATAAGCTTGTTCTGTACTGCAGCTAAAGTGAATCTGTTCTGAGAAGTACAAATTCCAGCAGATGTCCCATGGGAAAAGGAATATAGTCCTACCAGAAAAGGTGAAGCTGGCCTGCTGTTTTATACAATTTGACTATGGCATTTTGAGATTTTTTTTAAAAACTTCCTTTGGCTTCCTGCCAATGTATCATGTATGTGCACTCAGCCACCTCCTCTTCCTTAAAACATTCTGATTGTTGCCTGTATTAGGTGAGAAACTCTATTGAACCACTGTGACAAGTATTTCTGCTTTGCTAAATGATGTCTCCATTTATACTAGTTTTAAAAACCACGCAAAACTTCTGGAATGCTATTGGACAAAGATTTAGATTTAGATTGCATCAAACAGATTATAAAAGAAACAGAACAACAAAAGACCTGAGCTTTGCAATTGCCCGACTGTGGGATTGAGCGGCTAGTTTCATCTGTGGCCCAAACTACCAGTTAATGAAAGTACTTTGCTATCACCAAATGCCACAAGCTATTTATAAAGAAGTCCAGTTTTCTGTATCATATTTAGAAACTCTGTGCTATGTGGGCATATGTTCTATACTAGGATTTTTTAAAAATTGCTGCAGGGGTAAGAACATTTGATTATTTAGTATGCTGCTGAATGTTACCTAGAGTTATTTTCTATATTTATGAGTAAAAGTGTGGCATTCAAAAACTAAGTTTCTTCAAGTCTTTTAACTCCATCAATTTGGTCTGTACATTGTGGTTGAGCTAGCCAAATTGAATGTACATAAAAATATATCCTCTTGCTCCAAAAAGCCTAATATTATATAGTGGAGACAGTGGAGCCTGACAATCAGACACTGTTACTGGAAGGTTGAAATCTAACTATAGTTCCCATTTAATTACTTTAGTTCAATTATTTGAAAGCTGTGAACTGTTTAACTCACAGTTTCCTATTTATTTTCATACAAATACATATTAGTTTAATTACTCTAACAATTGCTGTAGTTTAAGACTAAGTAGTGCTTTTCAAATACCCTGTGCACAAGTTGTCAGCAACTTGGTCTGGTGCTTAAGTGTTATGTAGTGTGTTAGGGTTAATTTGTATATTGGTTCTTTTGATGTGTGTGACAACATAACTAGGAAACAATAACAAAACGTTTAGAAGTAGTCTTGTGATTTCGCCAAAGTAGTTCTCTTGTAGCATGTCCATACCTCAGGAAAACAAGGCAGGGAAATGCTTAGTTTTGCACAAAGAATATTGTATACATGTAGGATGATTAAACATTAAGGGCCAGATTCTTTAGCTTGCTAAATCCACTTTGCATGCTGCACAAAGTGGGCATAAAACAGCTGGAGATGGCCAGTGGAGAATTTCTCATGCAGAGGAACTGTCTACCAATGAAAAGCTGGAAGAAGTGGCTCTACCACCCCCAGCATGGAGGGGAAGTGGCACCTACTTGAGCACTGACCCACTACACTCAGTCTTCCTCTGCTCTAAAATAAATCTGCTTCACTGCAGCTCTAATTTGCACCAGAGCTGGGTGGCTTAGGGCCAGGAAGCCACAAACACCACCAACCTCACCCCCACCCCCACTGTGTCTGAGCAGATCACAGACAGTTTGAGAGTCTGTTCCTATGTAACTATTATGGCACATATCATGTTAATTGATATAGCAAGAAAGTCATATTAAACACTCTTTTGTCCATATAATGCTTTCCCTTTATTGATTATTGATATATGTATAAATAGGCCTTGGAATCAACCTGCTCCTCCTGTTATGCTCATGACTAATCTGCCTATTTGATGTTTGGCAATTGCTAAGTAAATTTACTGTGCTCTTTGGCAGATGGGAGAGGAGGTGGGAAGGAACTGAGCAGTGAGAGGGAACTGTGAAAAATCTCTCTGCCCCCATGAAAAATCTCTGTGGCATTATGGAAGCAGCAAATGAGGGCGTATCTAGACCGTATCAGAAAGGGAGGTATGAGTAACAGCATACCTAAAAGGACTGTTGTCGCATGACAGAGTCATAGTTATAGAGTTTAAGGGGGATACTAAAGGGTCTGACCTCTTTATTGCAGTGACCCTCACGTTAATCCCAACTAACCCAAAGTATTACAACCCATCGGAAGTTAGACTGTTATGTGCCACAGACAGATATAATGGCCATATTAAATACTTATTGGGGGTAGGGGTTTCCCCCTGTACTGGGGAACAGTCATTAGAACTCAAATTGCCACAGTGGTAATAAATGTAGTGAAACACATATGGAACTGTTAAGGTCACTGAATACATCTTGTAAGTAAAAGGAGTAGGTGGATCATGAAAGAGGACCCTTGATCATTGCCTCCTCTTTTCTCTCATTCTAACCAACATCCCTGTTGGTTCTCTGATTTTGTTACTGTTTTCTGTTAGCATTTTCTGCAGAGTTTGTTGTTTTGAGGTTTTTAAGTTTGTCCTTTTATTATTTTGTGTTATTCTTTGTGAAAGTTCTAGATAATATTCTTTCAACTAGATTAGCCCTCTCCTTTCCCTAATGTTTAAGGGACTTAAATTAATTCAATCAACATCCAAATGAGATCACAGAAGTGTGTAAGAAATTATTTTCTATTAGGTTAAGTAGGCATTTTATTGTAATATGTACAGTTAATACCGATGGTATTGATTCCTGACACCTGTGCAAATACTTATCAAACTTCTTGAGTGACTTTTGCAAGTTCTTGTCTTCAAGGATAGGAGCAAATTAATTAAAAACACCACAAACATTAGAATTTCAGGGAACAATATAATAGATGTTTATATAGTTGTAATAGAAAACTTTCTTAAACTTGTGTTTTTAAATTCAGAATTAGGAAGTAGGAGAAGATGTGATGGGGATTATTGGTTTTACCATGTAAATAAAATTGCAGTTTGATCTTAAAAATATAAAATGCAATCTAATGTGTAAAATGAAGGGGAAAAAACTTGCCTCAAGTTATTTTGTGAAATACTTCTTGGCATCCAAAAGAGTCAATATTCCAATAATTGTCATGCAGTAACACAGCATATGCATAAATCACAGATTTATAGACTAAAATGTAGTTTTATATAGCACCTTTATGCAATAGTTATGCTGTGTTGTACAAACAGCTACTGGTATTGATGTAACTGTGTAGGAAATGTAGCAACTGTTTCTGAGGCCTGGTCTACGCTTGGGTGGGGTCCATCCAAGTTACGCAACTTCAGCTATGTGAATAACGTAGCTGAAGTTGTCGTACTTAGATCTACTCACCACAGTGTCTTCGCTGTGGTAAGTTGACAGCTGACATTCCCCCGTCGACTCCACCTGCGCCTCTCGCCCTGGTGGAGTAGTTGACGGGAAAGCGCTCAGCGGTTGATTTATCGCATCTAGACTAGACGCGATAAATCGACCCCTGCTGGATCGATCGCTGCCCATCAATCCAGTGGGTAATGTAGACAAGCCCTGAGAGGGAGAATTTTGGTCAGGAAACAAGTTTTCTCTTTAATTTAAAAAAATATTTAATTTCCATAGAATCAGGAGAAATGGCTTTTGGTTTAACATCTTAAGGATGGCAATTCTAATAACACACCAAATGGAATAATATATTGAAGTCTTACAGTAATGAGACTGACATTGGGTGGACAACTGAAGCAGGGGAATGCCAAACAATATATGGCACAGAAGTGATCTAGTTATTGCACAGGATTCCAGAAATGCTGTCTCTGTAATTTGGGCTTTGAATTGTGAACATATCTTTTTGGGGGTCCTGATGGTAGCAATCAGCAATAAAGAGAAATAATTATGAATAATTGTTGCAAACGAGATAAGCAAGATATTAAGAAAGCATAAATTTAGCTGTGGGGTTTTTTGTTGGGGGTGGGGAGGGGAGGGAGTTGTCTACAAATCTTCCAAACTGCAGACAAACCTTGCAATAAAATTTCTTCTGTAGACAATGTGATGCTAAATGAAATGGGTTCCCTTTATCACTGACCTGAAGTGCATATTCAACGACGTTATTTCCACTCTAGTTTAGATGTGAATATGTTACATGATAGGACTAATGCATAATAACTTTGCACAACAGGTTTTTTTCCTATATCATCTACGCATTTGTCAGTGTTTAACAGTGACAGTCGACAGACCAGATTTGTTTGGCGTTTATTTAGATTTGCAAACAGATGTTTTTAAAGATTGTATGCAGGAAATGCATGTACAGCCAGCATAGTGTTAAACCTGTACATCACTTTTTCAGGTGGGAAAGCGGGAGGGGAGCTAACGTATTAGCAAGGAGAGAATTCTAAAAATCTAAAACAATTAAAATCTACCTCAGTGAAACAAGATAGATAATTTGAGACAGTAATGCCAAAGTTTTTGTAGTGTTGCTGGATACTTTTTTTAAAAATGCTCATTTTATATAAATGTATTTATAAAATTTATTTGTTTTTGTTTAAAAATACAGCTTTGTTCATAATGCATATTTCACTTCTTGGTGCTATTCCTCATATAGAGATTTGCCATGTATCACTGCTGGTAATGATCTTGGTAATCTAGTCAATGATCATTTCCTTGTTTACAGATGCTGCTATTTCTAAGTGTTGTAAATATTTAATATTAGCCTTTTTATTTAGGGCAAATAGTTTGTACATTTAAACTTTGTCATTTAGACAAAAAAAGCTTTGTCCATACCAAGGTTAATATATTGTTGACTAAATACACATGCTTATAGGCATATGTGTTTAACAGATAGTGCTGTGAAACACTAAAATGAAACTGTATTTCTGATGATGCTTTTATTTTTCAAGTTTTTAGTTTTATAGATGCAGAAATAAAAATATATGGATATTTGACAAAATATTTAGTTTTTAATAAAATTATAACTGCACAAATTATTGTCCTGTGTCTGTTCAAACTTAAGTAAACAGAGTTTCTTATCTGAAAAAATTTGTCATCTGCACTGAGATTCATTGTACTACCCAAAGCAGTAAATTTGAGGGACATTTATCATAAAATGATCTGTATCTGTTATTTAAAACAGAGTTTGTATCTAAATTTAACATAAAACGTTCATATCTTTCTCTTGGTAAGCAGAAATAGTTAAAATGGTTTAATCTTTTTTAACCATTCTTTTAAAGCTTTTGTGCCTGATTTTTTCATACTGTTTAGGTATCCAAATACACACGTTATTTGCATGAATTTGCTATGATAGTGCACCCAAAGTGGGGTAAATGAACATTTGTACATGGGTTTGCCTGGTTAACTCCTGCAAATGTATACCTTGGCTTTCAAATTGGGGACTTTTATGTCTGCAGTAACACATGCAACGTTTCACTGTAATTTATTTAGCTTCACAAGCTTAAACCATATGTTGTCTGGACAATAAGTTGTGGGAAGACCTCCAGGGCGCATCTTAGTGTTGTAGGAAGTAATGTGTACAGTAAGTGGCATTCTTACCTCTGAGTTTTCTGAACCATTCACATTGATTTTTTAAAATACTTTTTGGAACACTGGAAGAAAACGTATGTGATGCCAATATTTTCAAGGGTAAGCAGGATGATGTGGGTAGCTATAGGCCTGTCAGCTTGATGTCTATCCCAGGAAACTAATGGAATAGCTGTTATGGGACTTGATTAATAAAGAGTTAAAGAAGAGTAATATAATTAATGTCAGTCAACTTTGGTTTAACAGAAAACAAATCCCGTCAAATTTGATATCTTTATTTTAAAAGAAGTTACAAGTTTGGTTGATAAAGATCATAATAGTGTTGGTGGAATATACCTAGATTTTGGTAAGATATTTGACTTGGTACAACATAACATTTTGATAATTTTGCATCTAGTTGTTGTTGTTTTTTTAATATGGCACACATAAAATGGATTAAAAACTGGCTAACTGACAGGTCTCAAAATGTAATTGTAAAAGGGGAATTATTGAGCTGGTGTGTTTCTAGTGGAGACATGCAAGGATCGGTTCTTAGCCCTACTGCGTTTAACATTTAGTTTTTTATCAAGGATCTGGAAGGAAAGATAAAATCGTCACTGATAAGGTTTGCAGATGGTACAAAGATTGGGGGAATAGTAAAATGGGAAAAGTCACTGAAACAGAGCAGTTTTAATATGACCAAATGTCAAGTCATATATCTAGGAACAAGGAATGTACCACACTTACAGGAGGGGGGACTCTATCATGGGAAGTGATGACTCTGAAAAAGTGTTGTTGGTCCTGGTGGATAATCAGCTGGGCTTGAGTTCCCAGTGTGAGGCTGTGCCCAAAAAGACTGAGAGTCTTGGATGTATGAACAGGGAAATCTGAAGTAGGAGTAGAGGTTATATTACCTCTGTATCTGGGATGCATGAGACCACTACTGGAATACTGTGTCCAGTTCTGGTGTCCACAGTTCAAGAAGGATGATGATCAATTGTAAAAGTTTCAGGACAGAGCCACAAGAATGATTAAAGGATTGGAAAATATGCCTTAGAGTGAGAGACTGTAGGAGCTCAATCTGTTTAGTTTAACAAAAGCAAAGATTAAGGGGTGACTTAATCACAGTTTATAAGTACACTGCTACCTTGATATAACGCCACCCGGTATAACACAAATTTGGATATAATGCAGTAAAGCAGAGCTCCGGGGGGAGGGGCTGTGCGCTACGGTGAATCAAAGCAAGTTCAATATAACACGGTTTCACCTATAATGCAGTAAGATTATTTTGGCTCCCAAGGACAGCGTTATATCGAGGTAGAGGTGTAGCTACATGGGGAACAAAAATTGGATTATAGAGGGCTCTTCAGTCTAGCAGAAAAAAGTATAACAAAATCCAATGGCTGAATGTTGAAGCTAGTCAAATTCAAACTGTAAATAAGGCATAAATCTTTAACAGTGAGAGTAATTAACCAAAGGAACAACTTACTATGAGTTGTAATGAATTATCCGTCAATGGAAACTTCAAAATCAAGACTGGATGTTTTTCTAAAAGATCTGCTGTAGCTCAAATGGGAATTAATTCAAGGAAGCCCTATGGTTTGAATTATACAGGAGGTCAGCCAAAAGGATCACAGTAATCCCTTCTTTTCTTGCCTTTGTAATCTACAAATCAGAATTGAAACCGTATTGCAGAATGGCATTGGGGGCACCTAATTTCTGTGACTACTCCTATGGCACTAAGTATAGGTGGCATCCTGGCTAATTGTAACTCTGTTAACTACATTCTGCCTATGTGAGTTTCTGTAGTTGAAACACCAGCAATTTTTTCTTCAGTTGCTGTTCTAAACAGCCACGTACTGTTGTTGTGACTTACTCCAGTCTTTCAATTTCTGTTCTTTGTTACCTCTTCTGAATAGCTCCAGTACCTATTTCTGTTGCTGGTAAGAGGTTTCTTGACAGTGTGAAACTGATATACAGTTTCATTATTGTTGTCAGGATTCTGAATAGCAACAGTGAAACTAACCATAGTCTTGTCACCTTGACTCCACTTAAATTGGGAATGCCAGCAGCAGCAGCAGCAAAGGCGCTTAGAACTGTCTGTCTTTGCAGACTCAGGTCTGGTCTACACTAGCTGGGGATCAATCTTAGTTGTGCAACTTCAGCAACATGAATAACATAGCTGAAGTCAACGTACTTAGATCTACTCACCGCGGTGTCTTCACTGCGGTGAGTTGACTGCTGACGCTCCCCCATCGACTCCACCTGCTCCTCTCGCTCCAGTGGAGTACCGGAGTCGACAGGAGAATGCTTAGCTATACTGGACACGATAAATCGACCCCCGCTGGATCGATCGCTGCCCGTCGATCCAGCGGATAATATAGACAAGTCCTCAGGAAGGCAGTACTGCATCAGTTCTCATTTGGAAGATTCTCTTTGCAACTTCAAGGATTACACTCGATTTTTCTTAAGAACATCTTAAATTCTACAGAAATGGATAGCTTCATCACTCCTTCACACACCCACAGGGGAAAATTTCCTACACCCCATTGGTGAGAGGATCAAGTCCTGCATTTATTTATAGTGTATTTCACCAGTAGATTACTATTAATGATATTTTTTTAGGTGATAATGAAAGCTAATCCAAAATATCACAAATTTGCTGTTAATTTGAGGCATTTTCATTGAAAGGACCCAATTTGTTTTGAATTAGTATGCCATACTAGGGCAGCATTTTTTTTTTAACTGATTTGGTTAACTGTACATGAGAAGGAACATCTCCTGTTCACAGAGTTGGCCTTGCAGGAGCCTTGTTTACTGCACCTGTGACTATTTTGATTCCTGTAAATAACCACCTCTGAAGGAATCCAACAGAGATGGATAGCTGAGAACTACATAAGGATTTTATTAAGTTATGTATGTTATGTTTAAATTGTTAGACAGTACTGAAAATAGCCTTGGAGCTGTGGGAGGCTTAGATGACCTTGACTGATCTTACCTGATCTGCTTATAGCTTGCTTACCTTGTCTAGATTCTGTAGTATTTGGGTTATGGTGATCCTGTGGCGTGCAGATGTTTTGTTTGTATAACCTCTTGTTAGTGGTCAAGCAGCTGAGAGATGTTATCCTCTGTTCAAATTGGTAACAGATTATCATAAATATCTTTGTCCTTCACAATATTCAAACTTGCTAAAGATTGCTCATAAAAGAAATAGACTGGGAAATGTGTTAGATACGATGCAAAGGCAAAATATTTTTCATCTACTTTAAGTTCTCCCAGGCAAGTTGGAAAAATAAAATAGACAAGAATATCTTTTCATTCTCTAGTTTATTTCAACAGTGCTTTACAAGTAAGAAGTTAAATACTGGTAGCACAGTGACTGTGCAAGCAAGCTGTTGCTATTGTTTTATCAACAATAGCTGGCGCAGAGCAATGGGTATTAGAACATGCTCTATTGAGAATGAATGGTGCTGGGAACTCAGGTGTTATATCTTTCATTTATTTTGCACCTTTCATCCCATAGGTTCCCAAAGCAGTTTGCATACATGTGTGTAATCCCTTTAAACTAACCTTAGGAAATTCTGCTTGACTGGAGCGGATAATCTTTTCTGACAAGTGAATAAAATAGTCTTTGTTTTTTCATTATTATTATAGTCACCATGGTACAGGTAGGTGAATAGGTTTTGTGCTTGGACTAGTAAATTTTCATGATAGTTTTCCAGAGCTGCTTTAAATAACTTCAGAGTGGAACACAAGCTATAGAACACAACAGAGCAACAGTTTGGGACAAGATATGAAGACTATTAAGTTCAAAGTGCTGATTTGAGGAGGTTGAGGTAGATTTAAAAATAACTGCCCCATTTGCTGGAGCAGGAAACTATACTTTGGATCGTCTCTCTAAGTGGTCGGGACTAGAGCCAGCCAGAGGATGACAATTGTGTCCACAAAATGGAATTGTGTTGAAATGTCCGTTTTTATTATCGAAAAGATCAGATTTTCAGTTTGGGCATCTCTCTCTCATCAGAAATTACCAGAAAGCCCTGGACCTTAGAAATCTTAGAAAACTGATAGGTCTCTGATAATGAAAATACATTTAGTCAAAAATGTTCCAACCAGTTCTTGTTAGGACCACTTTTGTGCATTATCAGGAAAATGGCATGTGGCAGCCCAGCTCCCCTAGCACAATTCTGGGGCATTTTTTTTTCAGTACTGGCCCAGAGAAGATTGTTTCTCCATCAGTTAGTACTAGAGTGGGACAACATTTTTCATCCAAATCCCTTTTTGTCAAAAAAAAAATGCCAATTTTTTCATTTAATTTCAAAAAAATTTCAATATTTTGAATCACCAAAATTTACAAAACTCAGTATTTTGCTTAGTCTCCTGTTCACATATTGAACAAATGTGACCTTGCTTAGCTTTTGGCATCTGATGGAATATGTTCATTTCCTACTCTTTTATTTAAAGTGCTGTGCGTTCTAACTTCTACCTGAGCGGTCAGCAAAAGTTAGAAAGGGTTGTTGAATGATCCCCTAAGGGATAATGTTTCTACTACTTCCTTCTCTAATCCTATAGTGTATTGCAACACTGGGAGGTGCCTCCATCTTTGGGTTTTATTTGAATCCACAACCTTCACGCCTAGAGATAAGAATGTAACCAATGAGTAACATTTAAATGTATAGGAAACCATAACATATCAGATTTAGTTACAAGGATACAACAAATGGCCCAGTTATAATCTTATTGTGTATGCTTTTTAAAAAGAGAAAGAGGAGAAAATTGCATTACTCTTCAATTATTCCATTGAAATTAATGGAACATCAAGACATATCTCTTTATGTTGAATAGCACAACAACTGCTGTTCTGCTGGATATATGATTCTTCCTCTGTCATCAAGGGCACAGTACTTAAATAGTTAAATGTGGACCAAAAAAAGTGAAGGATTTTCCATCTATATGCTTAGAAATAAGTTACATTGACTACAAGTAACCATCTGCATGTGAGTATGGTTCTAGTCTAAAAAGTCTCTCTATTGCGGGGGAAAAAACACAACCCACTGTGGTTCCATGTTTGTTTAATTAATTTTTACTTTGAATTTCACACTTTACCACTAAGAAGACTGGTTGGTTCTCCAATTACTAGCCCTATAAATTTAACAATGAGACAGTCAAGTTAGATTCTATCATTCTTGTGTATCAGTTCCAGTAATAAAAATTCTGCCAAAATTGTTCCCATGTGTTCCTGTGCAACTCCACTATCTTCAAAGTAAGCCTTCAGTTACACTTGTGCAACCCCATACTAATCAATGGGGTTTCACGGGATTGTCTTCACTGTGTTTGCATGAGGAATCAAACCTAGTTCCTCCCCTCTCGTTGCGTTTGCTCTGCAATGCAAATAAAAGTAAATCTTTAAAAACAACTGGTCACCAGAGTAAGCCGATGAGTTTAAAAAAAAAAAAGGCGTTTTAAAATAGTTCATTGTTCAGAGTACAATTGCACTTGAAGGGCGTGAGTCTGTAAGATGCTGAGAGCTCTCAACGTTCACTTAGCTAGTGGGATCTTTGCAGGATGTAATATTTGAGTTAGCAGCTCATAATTTAACTCGGTACCTTCAATGACATAAGACCATAATAGACACTAGACTTCCTTTGTTTCCTTCACTCTCCTACATGCAGTGCTTCATTTGAAAACCCAATGCTGGTTTGCCATCTGCCTAGAACAATAGCATATTTAAGCCCACCAAGGTTTAAGATGTCAACTAGAAATTCCTTTTATTGAATGCAAACCAGTATCCTTAAGATGAAGAATCCAGGTCCTTACTAGCAGTAAAAGATGCTCACTGGGGCAAAGATGACATTGAAGTGGGTAATATTTAACATATAGTAATGGCAACTAAGAGAATTACTAATGGGAAGATATCAAACACTACATACACAAGAACGAAGACCTCCAAATGTATAATGGGTGGGTTCCATTAAGGAATATCAGATCTTCTGTTTTCCCCTGCTTTGTTTTGCACGTTCCACTTTCATTTTTATTTGGAGGGCGAAACATCAACACAGCTTCTATGTGCATTCTGCTGGCAAATTAGACCCTTAGGCTGTCAATACTGTATGTATCCCTAGAGTCCAGTTTGAGTGCACTTCACTTCTAAAAGGATGGCAAAAGGAGAAATATTGACAGCACAGGAATAACTTATAAAAATTTATTCTCTTCCAAATCATTCAGGAGAATGTGATAAGAAAATTAATCTAGCAAAGATTATACAATTTGGACTGTGAACACTTTCAAGAACTGTGCTTTAATTCAACATTTTGTATCTGCTTTCTGTTATTCTCTATACTTGCAGCTATAGTAATACCACTTTAAAGATGGTTACTGTTAAATGCTTGCATGGTGAACTCTGTGTTTGTTCAAGATGCCCCTCAATCTTTGAACATTAATGGAAATACTGCCATGGTACCTGGTTTATTATAAACTGCATTTCACTCATTTGTTTTACTTAGGAGTTTAAAGAGAAATTCTACATACTGCTATCAACAGGTCACATTTGTGATCCTCTCTTCACAGCTAATTATTTCTGACCTGATTCTGCATGTAGCTGTTTCAGTACATCAGGGCATTGTCACTAACTAGAACTATGCTTGAATTTCACATAGCTCTCTGTTGGCCAACTAATTCCTGAAAATAATTTAGCATTATACCAGATTATAATCCCCTTTTGTTTTGTACTTTAACAGACATTAAGGAAATTGGGTCATTCTTTTGCTGTTGCTAAATATTTGACAGCCTGGTGTACTGTCTTATCAACAAGTTTCTCTGGGGAAGATGCTTGAAGTTCCCAGCTGTGTTGACACAGTATAAGTACCCTAGTTAAAATCTGCCGCTTAATAAGGCAGACATTAGAAAGACAGTGTAACATAATTGAACTTGTTAAATGTTTTCCTCATGCAGAGGATAAAACAGTGGGAATGTGGTCTGACAGCAAAAACATTAATGAAAATTAAGCAAGAAAATGGATTATTTGAAATGTTTTAAGTTGTAACCTGCTTTCTTGGGTTGCTCTTTTTCAGTAAATGAATTCACAGTCATCAGAAAAAAATTCAAGTGCCCATACTGCAGTTTCTCAGCTATGCATCAATGTATCCTGAAGAGACACATGCGATCCCATACAGGAGAAAGACCCTATCCTTGTGAAATCTGTGGGAAAAAATTCACACGCAGGGAGCACATGAAACGGCACACCTTGGTAAGTAGGAGCATTTAAAGTAGTTGGAAAACAGAAAGATGGTTTGTTGTGATTAAGGAGAAAAGGAATTTCACCTGACTTAAATTTGTGTTCTGTTTTTCCCCTGGTGCTCTTTTGAGTCTTTTATGGAATGCAGAAGATCTCTCTCCGGTTTTCTTCGCCTTTAAAAGTCCCAGTGTCTTGCTTATTGTTCCTTTGGAGTTATTCAACAACGGGTCCTCCAACTCAGCCAGAGGAGTTGCTGAAGAACAATTTGAAGTGGCCTGTTTAGTGCTCCTGGCCCCAAGGTGAGGGACTGAGCTGGAATCTCAAACCTCACTTCCTAGTGCACTAAACTACTTTTTAATGCAACATAGACTGCTGTGGAGGACCTATTAGGCTTTGGTGCTTCAAGCCACAAGAGGCAATGTTATCTTTAGGATCGTTGGCCTAAAGGCTGAATAATTAGGAACAAATTTTTTTGAAGTAATACACCACCCAGTAAAAGCAAGGAAATTCTGTTCCCCGACTACCGCTATCCTGTTGCGCTTAATTATCATTTAATACATAATTTCATTAAAGATTGCTTGCTGTTCAGAGAGCTGCTAGAACAGGGATCAGCAACCATTGGCACGCGACTCACGGGGGAAGCACCCTGGTGGGCCAGGCCGGTTTGTTTACCTGCCACGTCCATAGGTTCGGCCAATTGCAGCTCCCTCTAGCAGCGGTTCACTGCTCCAGGCCAATGGGGGCTGCGGGAAGCCGTGGCCAGCACATCCCTTGGCCTGCGCCGCTTCCCGCAGCCCCCATTGGCCTGGAGCAGCGAACCACAGCCAGTGGGAGCTGCGATCGGCCGAACCTGCGGACGCAGCAGGTAAACAAACTGGCCCGGCCCTGGCGAGCCGCGTGCCAAAGGTTGCCGATCCCCATGTTAGAAGGTCAATGTGTGCTGTTGTAACTTGCTGGCTTGTCTCAACTGCAGTGTTGTTATAAACACACGACATTGTGTGTGCGTTTTTTGTCAAATTTCCTTCTTAGGTGGTAGTATTTTCCCTTCCATGCATTTGTTAGCATCATTTCTATAGACTTGCACTTGACAGGCCTTCACCTTGATGGTGTGGGGTGATATTGTGGGATAGTACAGATGACATGAAGTCCTATCTGGTGATAGTGAAATTAGATATCATTGTAGCAAATACTGTTGTTCATACTCACTAACTACTTTTTCAAAACCTTAATATCCTGGCAATTTCTATTTATTATAATAAATTCAGTACCCACAAACTAGAAGTGCTAGAATCTAACACTTGCCAAGTTTATTTTTTATTTTATTTTTAAGCAGAATGTTTGGGCTAGAATTTGACACAAAGGAATCTAAAACTAACTCACATTTTTCTCCAACAACAACAAACCCTTGAAACAGTTTTAGTTTAAAAAGAACAAATTTTATGTCAACTTCTAGCACAATTGTTTCAACAGCCAAGACCAGCACTGTCTCTCTCCCCCTTAAATGAGGTCTGTAGCACAAACACCAGTTTCAGCTTTAATTTTAGGGATGATAGCGGCTTCATAGTAATACTTTCTCATACATCAACTGGTTTGTAACACTGTGGGAGAGAAAGGGAAAAAGAGTGCTGGGGAGATAAATCACTGAAAAAAATTATTAGAGCCTGTTCAATAACTTGTTTGTTTTTACCTTTTATCACCTTTTTAATTTTTAATTTGCAAATAGATAGAACTACTAGAGGATTCAATGGAATGTCTTGTCTTCAGAAACAACAGTTCTTGATTGTGGGCTATAAGCCTGACTAAAGTCTTCCAGGCTAAGAAAGACCCTTACCTTAATGGGTTTTGACAGCTAGGAGCTGGAGACAGCTTTTCCTTTTGGATGATGTAGATTCCATGTGAAGTACGTGTAAATTAAGGTATCACAAAAGATTAAAGATAAATTTAGACTGATTTATGTTTTACTGGTTATAATTCAAACAACAGATATCCACAAAGGAGTCCTCTCTCCCGTCACCAAGTTTTGAAAAGGTGATTTAAAATGATTGTTTAAATTAAATATAACACATCTGAATATCCTGAAATATCCTGCAAGGTTTTTTTCCTGTTGTAATGGATAGTTTTAAACAAGTTAAATGTAGCATATTTTTATTTTCTCTTGCACAGGAAGCAAACTACATTGTCTTTCAGAAGTGAAATTGAGGTAGTTTTGTACAAATCCATCTTAGATCGCCATTTTTGCTATAAGGAAGACCCATTCAGGTCACTACCCTGGTGTACTGAAATGGAGTTAAAATGATTTTAGTATATACATGGGAAGGTGTATCAGACATCTCTGTGAGATCTATAACTTTTCTTCATGTGCAGTTGAGCCTGTCCCTCGGAATCCAGTTATGGCTTGTTGTTTTGAAAGTGCCAACTGAGTGTGCAGATTTGTAGGGCAAGGAATAAAGTCCTGAAAAAGTGTCACATTGGAATAAAAATACATTACTACTTACGTTATCAAAGTTATTCCAAAGAATTTATCAGTTTAGTTATAAATCAGTTAAAGGTTGGGTTAACAATCATAGAAATGTTGGGCTGCAAGGGACCTCGAGAGATCAAGTCCAGCCTGAGGCAGGACCAAGTAAACTTAGACCATCCCTGCCAGGTGTCTGTCCAACCTGTTCTTAAAAACCTCCAATGAAGGGGATTCCACAACCTCCCTTCGAAGCCTATTCCATAATTTAACTACATTTATAGTTAGGAAGTTTAGCCTAATATCTAACCTAAATCTCCTTTACTACAGATTAAACGGTTTACTTCTTGTCATACCTTCAGTGGACATGGAGAACAGTTGATCACTGTCCTCTTTAGAACAACCCTTAACGTACTTGAAGATTATCAGGTTCCCCCTCAATCGTCTTGTCTCACGACTAAACATGTCCAGTTTTTCTAACCTTTCATCATAGGTCAGGTTTTCTAAACCTTTTATTATTTTTGTTGCTCTCCTCTGAAGTCTCTCCAGTTTACCCTCATCTTCCCTGAGGTGTGGTGCCCCGAACTGGACAGTGAAAATCACAATTAAAATAAATTAAAAATCATGATTGGTTCTGGGTTCAGACCATTGTTCCTTCTATGAAGAGGCAATAGGTAGGTGCACTTTGCTTTTTGAATGTTACAATATGGACCCATCAGGTATACTGAGAAAAATCTCCATAGAAGAACCCACTGATTGAATATTTTCACAAAAGTGGGAGCCCTACAGGGGAGGATCATGTATAAGACTCAAGAAAATGGACAGTTTTATGTTCATCAGATTTTTTTTCCAGTTAGCACAGCATCCCTTTGGACAGGCTACTAGTTCAATCAGTATCTTGATCTTCACTTACAGGGAGGTGTTGTGGGTTGTGTGAATTGAATATGGCTAGGGAAACCCATGGGATCTTGTGCCTTGTGCTTATTTGTCTTGTAACTTTATTTTCCTGGTATGTCAGACGTTTGTGCTTCTTAGTGCCAGTTTGCAGGTAGAACTGTGGAGATGAATGTTGATGTGCATCAAATGCAGACTGCACCTGTTATAAAAATAGCTTCCAGACATACATCTCAGAGTAAAAAGTTGAAGTAGAGAAAAGGAAATGTGTTTAAACCACCAAAGCCTTTGCTTCTTTCAGTTCCTCAATCAATGTGCAAGGTTTAAAGGGCCTGGGTTAGCTTATGTTTAGCCCAATTTTTTGTTTTAAAAATTTAGGGGAAAAAAAAAAGTTTTTACATAACCCAGGTCTGTAGAAATGTTTCTATGCTGTATCTTTTTAAAATCCAGAGCAAGTTTTTAAACAAATAAGATTTTCCCTGCGTTCCTTGCTTCTCAGCTACTTTTCCGTTGTCTTAGAGCATAAGAAGCTGAAAGTGAAATTAACTAGCAACAGAAATAACAGATATATTTTCATTGTCCAGGTTGAGAGAAATACAAACTATGTGAACGGCACAGATTCTAGTTTTAGTAATGTGTGCAATGTTAACATAGGTAAGGACATTCATTTTTAAAAATATGGTTTTAAATCAGATATTGTCTCTTTAAAACACTGTCTATAAAAAGTTAGTTTTACCAGTGTGATTTCTATCTAGTTAAATCAGCAGCTTGTGCTTCTGAAAAACACACAAATGACCTCAGATGGCAAATAACTCTCTGGGATTTCCTTTCTTCTATTTGATTTACAGATGTGTACTGAGAAATACATACTCCTAAATAAGGTTCATTTATTTTATTTTTAAATGATCATTTACTTTGGAGGGCTTAGCTGTAATAGCAAAAGTAACCAGTGGATAATGTGGTATCAGTTAACATTACATCATCACTCGCTTTCCTTGAGATTGCAATGCACATTGTGTATCCAAAAATGGATGTCCACCTTGGAAGGAAAATGTGAAGTTCTATAATCAAATATTTTTAAACGGCTTCAGCAAAAAGTATTGATCTGCTGCTGTTTGCTGTTGGGGTTTTTGTTTTGTTGTTTTTCCCTTTGAGTTGTCCCTGTGTTTGCTAAAATTTTCTGACCCCTGCTAGTTGCAGTGTCCATAGTCACCAGAAATTACTTAAATCTAGTGGCTTTGTGAATGAAAAAATAACAGCTTCCCTTGTTGCTGAGCACCCAACTCCTGGTAGAAGCTAGAGCTTTTTAAAAATATAAACTGACGTTTTTAGTGTAGATATTACATTGTGAATGCAGCTTATTTGGTTCACACGTGCATTCTGAAACAATGTTCAGTTCCTTTTTCTGGGAAGAGTTGTGTGTAGTCACCTGGTAGGCAGTTGTCTGTCTACAGCAGATGCCAGTGTCCTGTCTTAGCTTGCCAAATGATGGTGTTTATATACAGGGTGGCAGTTAGCCCATACCACTTAAACCAGAATGATCAAGGGGCTTATGTTATCAGTTGCTATGGTATCTAAAACCCTGCCATTTTTTACTTCCTTCCATGAGTATGTGGCCATTCGGATGAGTGCCCAGCCATCTGGCCTTGGGACCAACTGCTCCCTGAGATGTCCCTTTATTTTAATTTCCTTTGGGCGTTAGTCTTCTGGTGTTCAGTAGGTACATCCAAGCAGTCGGCTCTGTCCCCTGCAGACACAAAGGTTTCAAGGTCTGTTGTTAGTTTTGCCATTGTAGACACCTTGTCATACCAGCTGGTTCCCTGGATCTTTTTAGTTCTGTGGGGGAAAAAATTTCTTTTTCACACTAGGATTTGGTGTAGTTGCAGCCAGGGCAGTTATTCCCCTTGGAAATATTGGTGAATATCCTTATTATAATATATGGAGATATAACTATCTCATAGAATTGGAAGGGACCTTGAAAAGTCACCAAGTCCAGCCCCCTGCCTTCACTAGCAGGACCAAGTACTGATTTTTGCCACAGGTTCCTAAGTGGCCCCCTCAAGGATTGAACTCTCAATGCTGGGTTTAGCAGGCCAATGCTCAAACCACTGAGCTACCCCTCCCTCCAATATCATTTATCAAATACAATAAGAATAGGGTCTGTCTATCAGGAAAGTGGTCATTTTCAAATACTGAAGACAAACAGCATTTGTTTTAGAAAGTACATCTTTTGAGTTAACTGGGGAAATGGAAATAGTACGTTTTGATGGCAAAATCCATTAGGGTGGGTCACTTTGAGTATTCCAGTTGGACTATCTCATGTAGAAAAGGAGGGGGGAGGGGAAAGAAGAAGAATCATTTAAAAGTTTGGGCTGCTGGTCAGTTTTCTGTTTGAAGTGATGGTTCATTTTTGGTGCATATTGTGTCACTTCTGACTCTTGCTGTCTTGGCCCCAAGGACCTCACCTCATCTACCTATTTTGCCCTCTCCTGAGACGGTGTTGATGTTTTAATTCCTGAAAATCTTTTCAGTAACACAGACTGGCATACGTGGATGCAGCATAGATTATTTTAAATGGCTTTTAAGATCCCTTCTTTAGCATGGGTTTACTATCCAACTTTTAAAAAAAAAAGTTTGCTTCATATACATATGGTAATAAATACAATAGTATTTCAAATAGTTTTCAAGAACCCATCTTGAAAAATATTTCAGAGCATGGAATAACGTGTGATTCGATAGGAGTAAGAATGCACCGGCTTTGGTGAACTCAGTGTTGATCAAAGCAGAAGCATGACTAATGTCTTGTCTGCATTACGGGGAGAGATCAATCTAAGTTACGCAACTTCAGCTACATGACTAACGTAGCTGAAGATGACTAACTTAGATCTACTTACTGCGAGGTCCACACTATGCGATGTCGATGGGAAAGTGATCAGCGGTCATCGAACACCCGGTAAGTGTAGACAAGCCCTAACTTTTCTTTAGCAGTATGTTGAGTGGGTGAAGTTGATCAGTTTCTTCTCTCTCCAGATACCTTTAGTTCAGCTTCGTAACCAATAAGGAAATTGAATATCCTAGCTGTAAGCAATCCAATTAGCCTATGCTCAGAATAGGAACATAGGAATTGCCATAGAACAACTGGTTTGGTGATCAGATCCAGGAAATGTAGATCTTCTGTGACTCAGTTAATAATGTGCTTAATTGGCCGCCTTTCTGAGTAAAAACAATTTTTTTACGTTGATGAGCCCAAATGCCTTTGGGAGCAAGGAGGTGGAGCCAGCACCATGAGAACTGCTAGCAGACAATTAGAAAGTGGTCCATGGTCCTCAGCCAACTTTTTCTCAAGGGGTCTCAACTTCCCAAGGTGTGATTATGCTTGTCCTTGCTACAAGTTTTTGGGCCACTGTGTCCCCCTTTTAGTAGCTACATCTTATATGCAACTATGTCAAGAGCACACACAGTATATGGGCAGTTCCTCCCCATGTCTCCATGCTATCTTCTGATTGAGTTACTGTGCTTCTATCCTCTCTGCTCACTTTACTCTTCTTTTCTGTCTGTTTCTGTTTTATACTCCTCCTGTTACTCCCATTCCTCCTTTTTCCTGTCCATTTTTATTAGTTTTTGCTCTCTTGGTTTTTTCTCTCCCTTCCCCTTGTTCCCATTGCCTATTCCATCAGTGACCAGAAAGCTACACGCTGCTTGTGATGGAGGTGAATATTGGCTGCTTTCATGTGACCGAGACGCCTGTTCTCACAACCGAGCTGTGTGTTGCGAGGGGCGACACACACAGATTGGACCAGCAAGCTGCTTTCTGAGCCTGCACTCCCCACCCATGAGCTGTATCTCTTGGCAGCTTTGAGAGGGCCCATCACAGGGCCAGAAAGGCTGCCCACTTCTTTACCCCTAGCAGCATGTTTGCAGTGAGAAATTGGTCCTGCTTTAATTGCTCCATTACTCCTCTCATATGCACCTTACCCAAGTCAGGAAACCTAACATAATCCATAAGTGTTGCTAAACAGAATGACTACAGTCTGTTCAAACAACCTAACTCTGAGACTAGGAGTATTGTGTTCTCGACACTCCCAGCTGCCTTGAACTTTGAGAAACAGAAATCATCAGAGAGCTTAGTGCCCTCTGGAGTGGAGTGCTTGACTGTGAGGAAGTGTTGCTCTTAGATATAAAGTTTCGAGAGAATTTTTTGTTGAGTCTGGCGTTACGTTCCCACAGTTTCTGTCTGCTCAAATGCCTTAGTGGTGGGGGTCAGCTGCATTACAGTGGATGAGAATTATTCAGGAAACCCCTTTTCTTTGAGCTGAGACAGGAAATTACATATATTTGGGGATTCAGACCTAGTCACAGTTCTCAATCCTGCTAGCACAGCTAGCATCATCTCCTGAAGGCAGCAAGAGTGTGGGCAGTTCACCCCCTCTTGCGTGCATTTAGCCGTGGTACCAGCTGTGCTGGTTACAGACAGTTCATTTAGAAAGCACCGAAAGAAGAAAAAAGTCTGTTATGTACACTTGATTTGTGCTACAAGAATTCTTACTTTTACCTAAAATTAGTTGATTTCCAGCTGTCTGTTTTTAGTAATTATTTATGTCGCCTGGGGACCCCAAACAGGTTGTTATAGTGCCTGAGTCCCTAACCAGAATTGGGGCCATGCTGTTTTAGCTGTTGCACAAATATGTAATGAGAGGCTGTGTCCCTTCCCCAGAGAGCTTACAGTTGAAGCAAACAGAGCAGATGAAGGGTGGGAGAAAGGAAATAGGTAGTATCCCCATTTTGCAGATGGGTAATTTAGGCACAAGGATGAAGTGAATTGTCTGAGCTCACCCAGGCAGTTGGCAGCAGATTTGGGAATTCAACCCAGATCTGAATCCCAGAGCAGTGCCTCAGCTACAAGACTGCCATCTCCCGTTCAAAGTGACTTATTGCACAGCTATATCTTGACTTGTTTATTTTTTTCTCTCTCAATGACATTTTCTATGTGGCACATTTCCTGACTGGTTTCAGATTAATTTCAGATTTAGTCATGCAGAAACTTTGGCTCAAGTTATGAAAGTTGGGCTGCTTTAACATCTGTCCCCGTATCTCCTTTTTGTGTGGAAAAGCCAACTCACCACCTTACTTGAATGTGAGGAAGCATTTGTTCTAAACTCAGACTGTCAGGTCAAAGTCTAGCTATTAATTTTGGGTTTTTTATCCGTTCCTTACTATAATAACTTTGTGGCATAGCCAGCATAGTTTCAATTGCCTTAAAGCCCTCAAACAGAAAACAGCTTTTCTCTGGTGGACACGATAGGCCCATCAATTAAAAAAAAGACAGTCTCAGTCTATTTGAATGCGGTTCCCAGAGACCTCTTGGCACTGTAACATCTTAACAGAAAGAACCTTTAAAAGCGTGTTTGCGTGTGCTGTATTATTTTTGGTGTGACTCCATTGAAGTAGAGTTCAGTAGCCCTGACCTCACTGATATGTTCTTTTCTTTAGGAGTGGAGTGTAGCAAATGAGCTTAATGAGTAAATAGGCTCCCTTGCTTTACCTAAAGTGAAAATGCCCTAAGGCAGAGATTACATGTATTAGCGTACTTTGGATGGAGCCGTGTTTAAACACACAAACTCTTCAAGTGTTTAGTTCTGGTTATTATACTGAGAAGTTTGGGTCAGTTAGAACAATGTTCTCCCTCTGAATAAATTCTGCAGATGACTTTTCCATTGCTGCTCGTACTCTGTAACTGTAATAGCTGTGAATAATGCCATGTTCAGACACACAATGCTGTGTGACTCTTTCAAGAAACAGAAACTTTTGTGACAAACCTTCTTCAGCTGTCAGAATAGACATAGATTTTGAAGCTGATGTACATTAGAAGGTGGTTTGGTTTTTTGTTTTGGTTTGGTTTTTTTAGGTGGATACATTGGCTAGGTTTTTATTCTTTAGCCTGTGGTGATGGTGATAATGATGGAATACAGACTGCTAAATTGATGCATTACAATATCCTGACACCTGTTGATAAATTACCACCCTTGAGCCTGTCTTCATGGGGAACATTTTTGAAAAACTTAATCAATGTAACTGTGTCAATGCAACTAAAGCAGGATACATCTCTCCCACAGATGCACTGCACCAGTCTAAGACAGGGCTTGCAAAGGCACAACTTAATCTGGTTAATTGCCAAAGTAAACCTCACTTTACTTCAGTGCAGTGCAGCTGCATTAGCAGTTTGCACAGTGTAACTACACTGACCTGGTTACACCAGTGAAAATGTTCCTAAAGTAGACGGTTCCTTTGTCTGACCAATAGCAAACACTGAAATTCTTGTTGTTGTATCTTTGAGACATTTCTTGGTAGCTTTTAACTAGCATCTGGTGACAGCTATTTTAAAATAGTACGAGACTTTCAAAATGTAGTAGGAATTTTGGGAATGTGTGCACTTTAGTGCCCTGTGGTAAATATAGGCCAATAGAAGCAAGGAGGCTTAGGCTGAAATTACTGGTTTCACCGTCAGGGGTGTTTCAACAAAAGGATTTTCCATTGCATTGTAAAATACCTTCCTACTAATACTGGTAGAAAGATAGTGGCTAAAAGTCATACCTGGGACCCATCATTTCTGTTCCAAATACCAGCCAGTGACAGTTACGGGCTACGCTATTTTTTTCCCTTTACAGCAAAACAGAAAGCATCTCTTCTTTCATGGACCACATTTGCTTCATCTTCCCAGCCTTAATTTTTTTCTATTTTTTCCTTCCCTAGGTTCACAGCAAAGATAAAAAATATGTATGCAAAGTGTGCAACAGAGTGTTCATGTCTGCAGCCAGTGTGGGAATTAAGCATGGTTCCCGCCGCCATGGAGTTTGTGCCGATTGCTCTGGTCGAGGCATAACAGGCCACTTAGATCAGAATGGAGGAGAAGGATCTCCAGATGAATTGTATCCTGGTGAAGGCCAGTACATGGAGGATCCAGATGACATGAAGGTGGAGGGAGATGAAGAGATGGGGGATGATGATGATGATATAAAATGGAAAGATGATGTAGGAATTTCACAAGATGATGTGATACTAGAAGATGACAAAGAAGATGTCGACTCTCCACAGGAGCAAGAGAACTCTGGAGAGAATGACAAGGATTTTACTTGGATTTCTTAGGGAAACGGGGAAGGTTTTGTTTGTAGGGGGAGGGAGGGAAGACAGAGTGTGCTGGGAAAAACTAAGTAGCCTTGTTGTTGTCCATGTGTGCAAAAGAGTTGTTTGTGTTTTTTTTAAAACAAGCAAGTCCTTTATCTGTACCATTCAGATACTGTATTAGTAAGTGTCACTTTTAGTGGCATCAGTTACACCCCTTCCCCTTCTCCCCCATGGAAAAATATGATTGTCTGTCTTTGCCTCTCTGTGGGAGCAAATCAGATTGCATGCAAGTGACTTAGAGTTTCTGCAGATGTGAGCACTGTGAGGGGGGAGAGACGAGGAGACAGTGTAAAGCATGTTCCTTTTATAAACCTTCCCCACCCTGAATTAAATACCAGGGAGGTTTTGAGTCCCAAACAGTTTTTTTTTGGAAGTTTTGTTTGTTCTAAATTCACAGCAGCAGTGGACTTACTTACAGACTAGTATCATGTAAATAAACTGACCTGTGTGTTTGAGGGCTTCTCCATATAACCCAAGCCTTTCACAAAGAATTAATTTAAATATTTAATTTTTTTAATTTATGTCTTTTTCTTTTTCTTTTTTTTTTTTATGGAGCCTGTTAGATCAAACAGCAATTCAGGCTGCAGCCTTAAGAGCCCCTTTCATAACACGGGGTCTTAACTCCCAAATAGTCCATCAGGTTAAAGATCATGAAATTACTTGGGCCCACTGGCATCTTAACAGAATCCAGTTTTCCAACCTTTTTTAGTTACGTTATGTGAAATGAGTGTTGGTGTTTCCATAAGATTTCTTTTGCTATAAAAGACGCATGTAGTTTAGTACTCAGTTGCTTGGTTTACATGAAAGTTGTCACCTTTCTCCCTTAGGTGTCAACTAACTGCCTTTTTCATATTTATGTGCAAATTTTAGTAAATATAAGTCGTTTAGCAAAATGAATTACAAATTGTGATAACTAAAAAAACTAGGGGAGAAATCCTGGTTCTGAAGTCAGGATTTCTCCCAAGTTATATTATCATTCATCCTTGCCAAGCTAAAACATTCCTACTTAATTTGTAGGTGTAGTCCAGATGTTTAATTGACTATGTAAAATTTCCTTTGTTTCAGCCAGGTTGGTTCCAGGTAAGTAAACCTTCTCTTTTAGAGAACCAGATTTCTCCACTAGAGTGTCTCCTCTTTCTTATACAGTAGAGTTTACATGGGTGTGTTCCAAATAGTTCAGTTCATATTGGCCACTGCTGCCTTCCTATGACAATGTTTAAATAAAAAACTCAATGAAAGTGTCCTATTCATAATAAAAGCTTCTGCTGTACCTTTCACCTGTATGCTTTTGGTGCTTAAAAACAAACAAAAAGCTTGAAGACCTCACTGTTTTCTTGCTATGGAGCAGACTTTTATATAACCTGTATGAATATGGTGATCCTGAAACCTGCCACAAACAAGGCCAAGAGGCAACCAGTTAAATCTAGGAAGCCAAATGATTAAAAGGTGCTATTTCCCCCCAATTGTAGGAAAGGCAATTTCTTGTGGGAAAACCATATAAGTCCTTGCAGTGTCATTTTAAAAAATGGAAAGCATGGTTCTGCCCAGGGAGTCAAATAAAAGCAGATTTTACTGTACAAAATCCCGGTAATCAAATCTGTAGGTTTTTCAACAATTCGATGCCAGGAATCTCTTCCCAGTGAAGTGTGATAATGCAAGAACCTACCCACCTGGACCTTTAGGCATTGCTCTATTTGAAGGGTCATATCACCATTGTTATGTATTTTATTCCTTTCTCTGCAATTATCTTCAGTTTTCTTGACAAAAAAAAAATTCACCAATTTTCCTTTGCATGTTTTCCTCCTCCCCAAATTTTGGGACTCCACTCACAGTGGTTTATACTTTCACATTGTGCATAAGCACCAGAATTCTTGCTGTTCAAGTTTGGTACTTTGTCAGTAATTTGGAAAAATGTTTTTCTAAGCCAATCCATGTTCTTAGATCTACTGTTAGCTCGGAGCAAAGCTCTGTGATCACTTGTCTACACTGCTGCTAATATTTAGGATTGAGAAAGTTACCTGATAAAAATGGGCAACCAGATTCTTTATAGATTCAAGGAATAGTGGGGGAAAGTCATATAAAACCATTTTTATGAAACTGTAAAAATCTGTTTTTGCATTTTAGCTTGTTGTAAAGTCCTATAACTGTTTTAAAAAAAAACCCAATATTTTAAGATTGGACCTTTATATCCCTTTTTCTAAGTGCAAAAGAAATCAGCAGTTGTGTCCACTCTGTGTTGATCATAAAACCAGGCCATTGTTTCATGAACTTGACTGCTTTCACCTAGCAGATATGCAGGCTGTGGATTTATTGCCATTTATTCTGTAAATATGAAGTTTTTTTCCTAAACTTCCAGCAATCACTTGTTACATGTAGACAAATACATACAGTACTTTAAAGATACCTGTAGCTTGGCTTTTTATATATTAAATCTATTTAAAACTGGAGAAAGGAAAAAAAAAAACACCCAAAACCACAAACCTTCAGTTTCTACATTCCACTTTCTGTCCACCCTGACTCCACTATACAAATTCACTGTCTTCAGCTAGTATGTTTTAGGGAGAAACAAAAGGTATTGATCCTGAGTTGACCTTTTCCCTTGTCCCTGCCACCCTTTTGGGCAAACTTGATTTTGTATTAATATTTTGGGGTGCTTAGCTTTATTTCGTGTTTTATTTGGAAATATTTTATATTGCCTTTTTCTTTTCCTTTTTTTTTAATGGTGGACAATAAGCCAAATGGCTTTCATAAATGTTTTCTACTTGTGCCACTTCTGTGCTCTTCAAACTGAGGATTCAAAAAAAAAATAAAAACCCACAAAAAGCTAACTTGTTATAATGTTAAAATTATAATATAGCACATGCGTCTATATTACTAATTTACACTAAATAAATATATATACCAAATAAATCATTCTAATATGTGATGTATCCTTTTAAGTGCTTTGTTTTTGATGGAGGTGTGCAGATTTGGAAATTAAAAACCTTTCAGGAATTTCTTTTTAAACTTTCACACCCTATAGGGGAGAGACATGGGATTTTCTTTTTGAAAGACAGTGAGTTTTAAAACAGTGATACTTTCTATCAAATGGAAAGGGAGGCTCTCTATACAACTTTACCAGTTACTTCACTTCTGTGTTATAAACTGAAATCTGAAGCTGCACTGTGTTTAACTGCAGGGATAATCTATGTAACAATTAAAAGAAATCAGATTTGAAAACAGGAAATTAAGCATGGAAAGAGACCAGCAATGTCCAGGTCCATCCCCAGGCTCAATCCCACAAAGACGTAAGCAAATGCACAACTTTGTGCAGGTGTTTGACTTTCTAAATTTGGGGGGCCAGGTTAGAGTTTACCAACCATTGCTCACATTTTTCTGTGTCCAAATACTTGTGTAATTTGCTGCCTATATAAATTTCTATCTTTGCTGTTCTGTGTAAAGAAATTCTGCTTAAATGTTGTTCTATCCAACACTAGCTCAAATAATCTTTAGCATCCTCTCTTATATTTCCCTTCAGGAATGTGTATATTTTACTGAGGTTCCCTTTTTAAATTTCATTTTCTTTAAAAAATAAAATGCAGATTTAGTTTCAGAAAATAACTCTGTTAAAAATGAAAAATTAAGACATTTGATCTCAGTGGAAATGTGGGTAATTTTTTTTTAAAATGTCTATGTAATGTGTAATCACTGTACCCTGAATCTTTCTTATTCTCATCTTTTTTATATATAAAACGGGGCCAGGACTAAAAAGAGCATTTCAAATGCAGCTTTGCTAATTTCTCCTGCAGTTCAATGATTGAATGCATTTCTTCAGTTTTATATACACTATCTATGCAGCTCAGAATAAATACCTAGAGAATGCTAAATGATGCAGTAGGTTAGACCTTTGTATAATACTGCATTAAAAGCTTTCTTGAACAATACAGGCAACTTAGGTTCTTGACTTCTCCTTCCTGTCAACTTTTTGTTTCTTTCAAAAAGTCTTTTTTAAAAAAATCCTAATTTATATATATTTGAGTATTGTTTCTTTATATATTAAAGTTTAAGGTCACCATAAAACCTCACAAAGATACAGAATGATTTTTCAGGGAGATGAGAAGGGGGACATGTCTCATGAAGGTTTTCGAAGTGACTAGTTCTTTTTAAAAACAAATAGTGTTTGGACTATCAAAGGAATATTTTCTTATCAAAAGGAAACCTACTTTAGCATTAGGTCCCATTTTATGTTTTGTATCTTGAATTATGCCTTTAAATGTTCTGCAACTCCAAAGTGAAAATCGCATTCAGTTGACTTTTTATATATATGTATGTTTGGGAATTTATTACTTTGGGTTATGTGTCAAACTCTTGTTCCTGATAAAGTTATATATTTTGACTCTCAATTTGCAGTAGAGCGTTGAGTCAGAACACTGCCATCTTTGAATAGGCACCTCTGTGAAAAAGATCCACCTTAATGCTTCCAATTTTGCACATCATCCTTTAAAAAAGAAAAAAAAACTCCAAGAAAATGCAAAAACTGGAATTTTTTGCAATATTATGAAAGATAATCTTATTTTAGCTCATTCTGTGACATGTGCAACTCTTAAGAAAGCCATACTTAATGGTTCTTTTTATTTTTAGATTCTATATTGTGTTTTGAATTTCTGCCTTTTTTAGAATTTCTGCATAGTAAGAGTGCTGTGTGTATGCTTTCATATATATTTATTTTTCAACATGCTTTAAACCTGTCTACAAAAATAAAACTAAAAATAAAAAAAAATAAAAAAACACCAAGACAGTGTTTGAAGATTGTTGACTATTTTTTTTGCTGGGAATATTCTATATTATACTGACTTTATATTAATTATTATAAACCTGTGTTTGTATTGGAGATGTGTTTAATATTTTGGGGAGGTGGGGAGATTTTAGTAATCAGAAGTCAGTGGGAGAACATGACTGTGTGTTGTACTGATTTTCTGTAAATGTAGTTCAGGTAAATATTACCTTATTTTCTAGTTGATCTCACAGTTTCTTGTCTGCCTAGGCATGCCAAAGGTATGCCTATCGATTATGATTACTTTATGTGACGGGATTAGCTTAGACATACTTGCAAAAATCAATCAGTTTTAATAAATTGGGAAATTGCTGCTAAAACACGTTGTCTTGGTTTTTTCGCACACTGATTGAGACGTGATAGACGTCCAGGAGTCCCATAATATCACTTGAGAGAGTTTGGTTCAGAATCTTGAATGGCCTTTTCCCCCATTAAATTGTCTCCACAGAGACACCCTGTTGTAGCCCACCTGAGCATCAGAACTATTCATTTTGGAATAAGCGGAGACCATGTTAAGTCCAGCTCATGCAGGGAGATTTATAAAGGAGCATGAATCCCTTCTTCCTCAAGCTCCTTTTTTCCTATCAGTGGATCTGGAGTCCGACTGAGCTGCTCTGGCTTGAAGTTTTCTTTAAAATTTTGACATTTTGATGGATATTTTCCTTAGCTTAGATTTTCTTACTAAACTGAAAACCAGTTTTCCTTAGGCCTCATTGAAAAATTGTAATAGAAATTCCAGGGGTAACCCAACTCCTCTCCCCACTGATGTAGGAATATGTTTCCAGCTGTACCTTTATGACTGTTTGACAAGTCTAGTTTTAAATGTCCCAAGCGATGGGGCTTCCCTTCCTTGGGAAGCCATTCCACCTTGGGAAGTTTTCCTTAATATCATAAGCAAAAGGCCTCCCCTTCGTAATTCGACGCCATTACTCCTAGTGATGGCCCTTTGTACTATACTGAGCTATGGGAGAAGGTGAGAGGAAGTCTGGCTTTAAAAGCTGTGCTTCATGTGCATGTTTGAAGGGTTCCCCATGACATTTGTGTTCCGCCCAGAGAATGCCGTTCTCAGAACAGGCTTTCTCAGTGAGGCCCCCTACTGGGGGTGCAGGGAAGAGTTTCTGAAAGGAGCCTGAAAATCCTGTTAATTTAAAGAGGAGGAAGCAAGAAAATGCAGATCTCTGTATGGCCTTTTCTTTTACATCGCCCCCAAGGAGCTTGTTCCACCTCCAACCACATTCTCTCCTGTGCACCCATCAAAGGCTGTTAGGAATTCCATCTTCTGCAGTGATTCCTCCTGGCCACAGGCTGGCACTGTGGCACTGGCATGAAGGCCAGGGAAACTGTCTCCGGCCTCAGTGCTACCCAGGGTGGAGGCAGCTGCTGTTTCGGGGGTAGCTCCATGGCACTGAGGCTCCCTTTGAGCCTCTGACCCCTGGTTAAGAACCACTGCTCTAGTGGACAGGACGGATGCACGTGGAGTCTGGATTAAGGGGGCAACTGGAAATCTGGCATTCCCTAAATGGTGGGCACTTGGGCTTACAGCCTTAACATTTTTCATGTAGGTGGTTTTTGTTTGGTTGTTTGGTTGGTTTTTTTGTATGTGATGTGAGACCTGTAGCCTGGAGTTTAGAGAGGAGGGCGCTTGCTGCTACCATTTATTGGTGAGCAGCGGAAAGTGGCCCAGAACTGCTTGAGAAGCCAGATGGGCAGAGCTCTGTAGGGGAAACAGCTCTCTGCTGCCATCTACTGGTGATCAGGGAGAAGAGACAATTAGCCAGGCTTCATTTGCATTTTTGTTATGTGAAAGTTTTAGTGGTGGTGAAAATTAGTTGTTTTTTTGGGGGGGGGTGAAAGGATAATGAAATGGTGTTATCCTTGTGGGGTGACAGAAGGCAAAAGAACTGCACCAAATGTGCCCTGGATGAGGGGTCACCCTAACCTAATCCTTTGTCTGGCATAGTTGGATAGTGAAATATGGACAGACACCAAAAGGGCAAGTTTTGTCCCTACTATACTGAAAGAATCACAGCTGAGTTAAATGATGAGGACTCAGGGCCAGACTGCCTAGTATTTCCCCTAGGGGTTGGAGATGGGCCTGTTGAGCTCTGGACTGGGATAATCAATGATGAATGGAGTGCAGTAGCAGAGTGGGCAGGTGACTGTGACAACCAACCAACCAACCAACGAGAGGGTGAAAGTGAAGAAGGAGAAGAGGACAGAAATTGTTAAAAGGGGCATTTTCTTATCAGGTATCACAAGCAGGGCTGGCTCCAGCATTTTTGTCGCCCCAAGCAGCGGGGTGGGGGGGAAAAGCCGCGATTGGCGGCACTTCGGTGGCAGCTCTACTGCAGCTGCTTCATTCTTTGGCGGCAATTTGGCAGCAGGTCCTTCCCTCCAAGAGGGACTGAGGGACCTTCCACTGAATTGCTGCTGAAGAGCCGGATGTGCTGCCTCTTTCCATTGGTCACCCCAAGCACCTGCTTGCTGCGCTGGTGCCTGGAGCCGGCCCTGCCCACACCAGCCCTTCGGGAACCGAGCTGATCTTCTGCCAAAGATACCGTGGGGATGGGAGATTTATTTTATACATACACACACGTGTTGTTACTGTTCCGGAGTTGATTCTGCATCCCCTTTTCCTTGAATACTTCATACTCAGACTTGTGAGTGGGGAAGTATTGCCTATTAAAGATGCCCAGGAAAGGCATTTAGTTTCTCAGGTTTCTGGGGAGGGGCTTAAGCTGGTATTAGTTTAATTCTGAAAGGAGCCCTAGATATTTGAAGCTGGTTATTTTTGCTGCTGACTACGCCTGGCAGAAGGGTTACACTAACTTAGTCTAGAGTAGACTTTGCCCTTTTTCATGTCAGTATAATTTCAAGTACCAGTTCTTCTCCACTTCCTGGATTCTGACATGGGGTCTGGTAGCATCTTCTTGTATGTTAAAAAGTGGCTCTAATCTAACACAACACTTATAAGAGCCTGCGCAAGCAAAGGAAGTGACAGTAGAGTGCCTGCAAGTTTTGCTTTAAATACATTTGGGTCTAGGTTTTGCCCATTCATGATATTGTGAAGTGTTTTCCCTCCTGTGTGTGTGGGGGGAGGGGGCGGGGACACACATGGAAAAACAGACCCTGGCCCCAGCTATATAGAATATGCACAATAGGTAAAATGGGCAAGAACCCCACTAGCTCTTCCTACGCGCTGACCCGTTAGTAACCTGGTGTAGAGGTACCCGCTGCCCTTCAGTAGATTTGGCTGCGGCCACTCCAGCTTCGGGGGTGGGGGTGGAAGTGGGTCGAGGGAGAGGAGGCCTCACGCTGCCGTAGCTGGGGGGGAAATACACGATCTTCTATGTGGAATGAACAGATGGTGCAAATGGGCCCAACATGCTGCTCCTGGAGTGAGCGATGACCTGGGTCTCGCTGCAGCTCCAGGCACAGATGGCTGGGGCTTTGGCAGGAGTGCAGCCCTGGATGCATTGCCGGTGTGAGTACAGCATGCTGCACTGCAGGGCCCATCTCCCCTGGGCCCATGGCCAGCCAGGAAATTCACCCCCAGCCCTTTCCCCACTCAACCATGGGCAGCTGTCTCCTTTCATGCCTAGTTGCTCACCTGGCCCTTGCTTCAGCGTTGTGGCCACAGGCTCACAGTGTAGCATACGCTGGGCCGCGTAGGGACTGAGCAGCCTGAGAAGGGGGCAGGATGAATCTCTCCTCACCACCACCCGTTCGCTCTCACAAGGTGGTGGCAGGCTCCTGTTCACCAGCAATGCTCCAAGGGAGAAGGGAGATGTTATTTTCCCAAAGGGAAAACAGGACACCACACGGGGGCCAACCTGCAGCTTCCCACTCTCTCACACACATGAGCCTGCCTGCCCTGCCTGCCCTGTCTTCTGCCAGCCTGAGACACCCCCCATTCTCTCCCCATATGTGAGGCTGGCACGAGGCCCCACTGCCCACCCATGCAGCCAGACCAAGCCCCACTGCCACCCACACAGTACTGGCCCAAAGCCCCCATTGACACCCCGCCCCCGTACCTGCATGGGGCCAGCTCAAGACCCCCTGCTGCCGGCCCATGCACAGCTGGCCTGGCCCAAGCTGCTCTCCCTGGCCCGCCCTCCGGTGCAGGGCTGGTGTTGCCACTTGCCCCCACACACATGTTCCTCTGTGGCCCGTTGCGGGGGCGGGGGGGAACGACACACCCCACTTTTTTGGCAATGCTGCATTTGTCCAGTTTGCTCTTGCTGACTGATGAGCAGTTGGCTGGGACAAATGCCCAGTTTTGCCAAGCAAGGCAGCCGGCCAGGACAGGGCTTAAAAAAGGGCCTGTCCCAGCCAAAGCGGGACGTAGGGGGCGCCCTACCACGGAGAGCATGTGTGCGCACAGCCCCACCCCCCCACACACACCCCCGCCCCCTGGAGCCTGTCGGCTGCGGCGTGGCTGGGCGGTGACCTGCACCCACAGGGCTGGGGTGCTGCAGTACAGGAGCCCTGCTGAGCCCCTTAGGCTGCTGTTGGCCCAGGCATACGGGGGTGGGGGCACGTTACGCTTATCCTGGCATATGGGGTGGGGGGGGCGCAGCCTTCCTGTGCATGGCCTCCAACCAGGAGTTGTTTGTACCACGCCCTGAGTTGCTGTGGTGAGGCGCAGCAGGGGGCCTGCCGTGGCGCGAGCTGCAGTCTCGGGTGATGGGCAGCAGGGGGAGCCCTAGCTGCACCTGGCCCCACAGCACCAGGCCATGCGTGGCTGGGGCAGGGCAGCTGAGCCGAGGGGGCAGCAGCCCAGTGCTGGGGGGGTAACTTAAGGCCTAGTGCTGGGGCCTGCCCCTGCCCCTTGCAGAGCCAGCCCAGCCCTGACACTCTGGCTTGTGCCCAGCAACAAGCGGTGCCCACCCACTTCCGCTCGGGTCGCTGCCAGCCCGGGACCTGCCATGCAGGGGGGGGAGGGCGCTACACTGGGAGAAGAGACTCGCGGCGCCAACTTTCTGCTTGCAGAAAACCCAACGCTCTTGCCCCACCTCCTGCCCTGAGGCCCTGCCCCCCACTCACTCCACACCCCCCACACACACTCATTTTCACCAGACTGGGGCAGGTGTGGGCTCGGGGGGGGTGGGATGAGGGGGTGCAGGAGGGGGCACTGGGCTCAGCCAAGGGGGTTCAGAGTGAAGGAGGGGTTGGGGGTGCAGGCTCTGGGAGGGGGCTCAGGGCTGGGATACAGGAGTGGGGTTTAGGGTGCAGGCGCCGGCTGGCGTTTACCTCAGGCGGCTCCTGGAAGCGGCCAGTATGTCCCTGCGGCACCTAGGCGCAAGGGTGGCTAGGAGGCTCCACGTGCGGCCCTCGCCCACAGGCACCGCCCACGCAGCTCCCATTGGCCATGGTTCCCGGCCAATGGGAGCTGCGGAGCCAGCACTCAGGGCTGGCACACAGGACAGCGCTTCCCTGGCCACCCCTGCACGTAGGGGGCCGCAGGGACATACCGGCTGCTTTTAGGAGCTGCAGGGTTCCTGCCTTAGCCCCGCTATGCCACCGACTGGACTTTTAACGGCCCGGTCAGCAGTGCTGACCAGCGTCGCCAGGGTCCCTTTTTGACTGGGCGTTCCAGTCAAAAACCGGATGCCTGGCAACCCTAGAAGAGGCCACAAGGCTCAAGCCACCTGCTGGGCTTCATCGCCTCATGGCTCAGAGTCCCGGCTGCTGGCACCAGGGATGGGCTGAGGCGTGTTCGGCGGGGGCGGGGGGGATTGTGTATGTGCCTGATGAGTTAAAGGAGCAATAGGAGGGACTGCTGCTCCCCAGAGCGTCTGACGCGTGCACTGCTGTGCAGGAGGGGAGACGTCCCTGAGCCTTCTACCCCACAAGCCCTTGAACTCCGGGCCTGTTGGAACGAGCTGTCTGGGGCAGGAGCAAGGGGCGGGGGCAGCCTACCCCCCTATGTCCCTGGCTGGAAGCAGAGTGGCTCCATGTGGTGTGTGCCTAGCGTGACCAGATGTCCCAATTTTATAGGGACAGGCCCGATTTTTGAGTCTTTTTCTTCTGTAGGCTCCTATTACCCCCCCCCACCCCGATTTTTCACACTTGCTGTCTGGTCACCCTATCACACCACAGGCCCTATAGCGCTGAGCTAAGGCAGAGTCTCCTTTAGCCCACACAGTCGGGGCCTGGCCTAGATGGGCAGAAGGGGCCAGATTCTACCTCTATCTCTGTGACCCTATGCGGGGGAGGGGGCACTGGTTGAGGGGCAGCACGATCTGTGCCCCAGACAGATGTGGCCTTGCAGCAGGCTAAGCCAGGCTGCCATTGTTACTCAGCAGCTTAGCACATGCTGGGACCCCTGTGCAGACCCCTAACCTGGTATCTGGTGGGGCAGGAGTTCCCTTTGACTAAGTTACATCTGTTGTCACCCTGCCCTCCTCCCAGGCCCGCTGCGGGCCGGCTAGCGCACTGGATGGCAGGGAGCGGGGCCCTTTGAGCAGCTGGTCCCACTCATGGGTGAGCCCCTGGAGAGCTGGCCCACAGCACTGGCTACTCTTCCTTGCCTCCAGCTCGTTACACCAGTAGCTAGAAGTACAGACTTTGCCAGGGTTACTTCTCCTTAGTAGCTAGTGCCGTGGTTACAAGCAGGGGGTTGGGGGACCCTGACAGCGGTGGGGATACAAGATGGTTTGAGCCACGAGCTAATCCTGGCACTGAGAATTTGACAGCGCCGCAGTGCAGAAGAGTGTGGGGGGGGCTGTCTATGACCCCATCCTGCCCCAGGTAGACTGTGGCCACAACCCACCGCTGTCAGGGCCTGATTAAGACAGAAGAGGTGGTGGCACCTGTAGGAAGTGGCAGGTTATGGAGCGGCAAGCGCCAGGAGTGTCAGCCAGCAGCGCTCTGCCCAGCCCAGGTGGGATTTGTGACGGACAGAGCTGTGCCGGCACAAGGCCATAGCGTAGCCAGAGCTTGCCTGGCAGAGCTGCGCTGGTGGCAGCATGTTCCTTGGAGTAAGCTGGGCTGGCAAAGTTTTGCTGGTATAAGCTGTGTCCACACCAGGCGCACGTGGCCTGGAAAGCTACCGCTTCAGCCCCGCAGGCAGAGCGCTCATGCGCTGGGCTCGGTTCTCTGCCTCGGGACAGCCAGCTGCAAGTTGTTTTCAAACGGAACAGCTGCGTGTCTGCCGGGGGGGGCTGGCTGCACCCTTCCACCAGTCAGGTGCGGGCCCCTACCCCTGCTGGATGGCAGCTCCATCAGGCCAGGGAGCAAGCCCAACTTGTCTCATTCCCGTCCCATTTTCCTTAGGGCTGGAGGGGTGACGATGCTGGATGCAGCTCTGCGGTGGGGGAGCTGGGACCACCCAATGGGCTGCAAGTACAGTTTACCCCGGAAGCACAAAGTTCAGTGTTTCTCAACCTTTTTGATAGCAGGGACTGGCTTGCTGCCTTCCTACACGGTCAGGGAAATCTCAGGGACCGGCGCCGGTCTGCAGCGGGGTCGTGGGGAAACAAAGCACCAGGCCTGGCAAATGCAACAAGCTGGTTCCCTGCACCACATGCCTTCCAATGGCGGCTCCGTCCAAGAGTTTACTGCTCTGCAAGCTGACGGGAGTCACTCCATTGGTGGCAGGGGCAGAGGCCACGGCCCCTAGGCTCCAATCCAGGGAAGTATTGGCACCCGCTCCCATGTTCCATTCCCTACTGGTGAGTACTGGGGATGGGTCACTACACACCCAGCTCCCATCCGCCCCAGTGCACTGCCCTGCGATCCAGCAGCCAGCGCTGCAGCTCAGCCGCCCCACCCAAACTCTCCCCCCGAGCCGCGCACAAAAGGCAGACAGAGGAATGAATCTGAAAAACACAAATCTTTTATTTCTCTTGTCTCTGACAAACCCTCCCTTCCAGGGGCCCAGGATTCCGGGCCCAAGCGGGACCTGAGCGAAGCACACGTGCGACAAATAGCATCGGCCCAAATTCCACTTGCAAAATCCTGGAAGGAAATTTGAAAATGGGGCAGCCCCAGCAGAGCCCGCCCCAGCCGTGCCCCTCCCTGCCTGCTCCTGCCAGGAAAAGCCGCAATCCCGGGTCCCACAGGGCAAGTCCCTGGGCCCGTTTTGTACATTCTAGCCCAGGTCATTCCAAGGCTGGTTCCACTTGTTCCGTTTGTTTTTTATGGCCGTTTACAAACCACCCTGTCACACCCTGATTTTCCTTTTCAAAGCGCTGTTTGGCTTCGTTAATTCCCCCGGCCTGGGATCCCCAAAGGCCGTTTCGTCTTCGGCTCAGGCTGCCTCGAGCCAGCAACCTGGGCCGGTTTGCACAGTTGCAGGAGATTGGCACATGGCTTCTTACTGTCTTCCCCACCACCCGAGCCCAGCCTAGTGCACGGCCCCCCACTCTGGTCCTGCCTGACGTGAGCAGATGCTGGGCTCCCACAGGAGCCTCACCGCTGGTAGGATCGTAGGCTCTGCCTACACCTGCTCGCGTACCTCCTCTTTGCTTTCCCTCCACTCTGAACAGCTCAAATGAGGGCTGCCTAGGCTGCAGGGCTCCTACAAAGTGCATGATCAGGCCTTCCCCTTCGCCAATGGGGCACCGTGGGACCTGGCACGGGGTGCCACCCCCCCCCTGCGATACACTCTGCCGTCTTTGGAAGGAAGTGCTGGCTCAGCTAATGCACGGGCCCTGGTGCATTCTTCCACCGCAGAGCAGCTGCCTGCCAGGGCCCTGGGGCTAGTGTGCAATGCAGAGGCTCAGTACCAGAGGACAGGGCAGGCGACAAGGGCTAGAGAAAGGGCTGGTCTGACACCTGTTCCTGCCCAAGCTTTGTGGTCTTAGCCAGGACCTCAGGTTCCTAAAGGAACCTGCAGGGCCAGGAAATCCAAGCAGAGGGACCCCCAGCCCAACCCTGCTTCAGTGCAGCTGCAAAAGGCATCAGTACCTACAAAGACCCCTAGTGCATGAACCTGTCAGTGCCCCACAAGGTGAGAGAAACGGGTAACATCACACAGCCCCAGGAAACAAGCTGCATTCATTGGCTGATGACCAGCAGGTTCTCACAGCTCTAGGAGGGGGATGGCTTGTGACGGCCTGTACGGAGGGCATGCGGGCGTTCGGAGTGTGGCTAGTGTGTAGCACAGCTTTGGTCCACCCAAATCTCTGTTGTGTATTCCCTGTTCATCTGGCGTCAATCCTCGAAGAACGTATCCGTTGCATTAGGAGAACACGCGCGTGCACACAGCTGTCAGGGCACTCACTGCAACGTTCCCTTCCCCCGCTGCACAAGGCCAGAGGCGACACCTCTGTGAGCAACAGCAGCGAGGCTGGAATTGGTGAAAGGTCCCCGCAGGGCAGGGAGCTGGTGGCCAATCTCGGGCCAGGGTGGCACTGCCAGCCAAAGCCATTCAAAGCAATGAAGGCGCAGAAGCCTCAGTCACTTGCATTTGCCACGGCCAGGTAGGTAGCGCTGGCAGCTCTGTTCTCCCACAGCATCAAGCTTGTTTGTATCAAGTGCCGCCAGAGAAAGGAAAAAGGCCACCAGGATTCCTTGGGCAGCCAGTGCAGGGCCCCCACGGGTGCTGCAACAGCAATTCCAGCCAGCTGTGTGTCACAGCCCAATCCCCCATCGTACCCACCGCCCTGCCAGCAGGGCCCCATCTCCACCTGATACCCATCAGAGGCTGCGCAGAAGGAGCCAGGACCCTGCCCAGCAAACCACAGAGGGGTTTTCCCACTGGGCAGGGAAGAGACTCTTCTTTGCTTTACGGCTTAGGAGCACGATCAGCAGCCATGGGATGCCCCCGCTCCCTCCAGCCTGGTCCCACCTGCCCCCTGCAGGCCGGTCCCATGCTCAGTACGCCAGCTTTAGGCGACGTTTCTGCCACTTCCCCATAAATACTATTTCCAGCATCCAGTGGATGTGCCCGTTGGACCTTTAAAAGACACCAGCCACTGGCCAGCATCTGGGGATGTAGGATTGTCTTATCGCTGAGACCCGCCATCCACTAGGACTGCAACCCTGCCAGAACCAGCCCGAGGCCCAGACAAGCTCCCCCGCCCCCACCAGGAGAAATCCTCGAGTGTGCAGTGCTGGCACCGGGGCAATGCTAGGATCTGGGCTGGGGAAGCAGGAACTGAGCCCTATGGGAGGAGGTCCTGGGAATTTATGGGGAGATCTTACAACAAAAGGGGATGAACATGCTGAAGAAAGCAATGAAACAGCCGTTAACGCACCAGGCCCAGTGGTGCCAGCAGCACTGACCCTGCTGCTTGGGCAGCCCCTTCCCTGGGATTACGTCTCTCCGCTTTGCCTGTGGCTGCAAGAGGCGCATCCCTCCCCTCCCCTCCTCACTGTGCCTGGGGAAAATCACAGTGCAAATTCGCTTTCTTAATAAAAGTGAGTTGTGTGCTAGTGAGCAGGGCCAGCCCCAGGCCCCAAACTCCCTGATTTACCCTCAGAATTGGCACACCACAGGCAGGGCTCGGGTCCCAGGCCACTGGCCAGCCCTCGAAGGGAGACTTCTGGTGACTACAGACCAGCGCCAGCTCCGAACCTGTGCCCCTGGCGGTGGACAAAGGTTAGTGCTAGCAGGTCCTCGCTACACCATGCAGTGTTCTACCCTGAGAGGAGCCTGGGGCATGCGACCCTCCAGCCTCCCCCGGGGGCTCCCCCAGAGACAGCCGGTTCTGCTGGACCCAGACGCTCTGAGTGGCTGGGAAGCTCAGGAACGGTGGAGCAATGGGCGAATATGGACCCACGGAGCTTGAGAGGGAGGTAAAAAGCCCAGAACACCAGAGCTCAGAATGATTCGTCCTGGAGCGCGGGCGGGTGAGCTCCATTCTATAGACCCGTGCTGGGATACTGCCCCACTGGCTGCTCCGCTGCCCGGGGCGCCAAGCCCCACGTCACCTTGCTCTGAGTCCGAGCACCGGAGCTGGCCAAGGAGGCACCTGGCCAGGGGTTCCAGCTGGGGATAAATTAGGGGAAGGTTTGACCCTGCTGAATTCTCAGAAGGTCTTTGAAATGCTGGAAGTGGCAGGAGATTCCTATGATCCCACCAGATCAGCTGAGAAATAGAGCAGGCACCAGCTGGATCTGGGGTTTGCATCCCGACCCCTCTCCCCTGGAAGGATCCAGCATAGGCCCATGGCTAGTCACAGCCCTCCCCCAAACCACCATAACGCTATCGCTCTGAGCCATCCTGAGCCAGTGGTCTGGAGACCAGAGTCAGGAGATCAAGAATGATCAGACAAAGCTCCCATGAGCGGAGCCTGAAAAGAACCAAGGACAGCACCAGCCTAGCAGCCAGGAGGGAGCTGCAGCATTAAAGTCTCTCCGGCCATCTTGGGGAATTCTTCAGGGGCAGTAAAAGATGGCGGCAATCCGGAAATCGGTGTCCCAGGACCTTGCTTTCCCGGCCCTCCCCTCAGACTTGCACAGCAGAATCGGCAAAACTTCCAACCGAGTTTTCGGTGACGTTTTTCAACAATGGGAAAATGCCACTGAACGTTCAGAGAACCATTAAAATGCTTTAAAAAATTCCCAGGATTATTATTTTTTACTTAGAAATAAAGCCCCCCCACAGTATGATCACATGGGCAGCTGTAGCATCATCAGGCTAGAATCCCCCCAGTTCACCCCCTGCCCCCAAAACATACACAGTCACCCCTCCACACCCACACCAGGCCAGGAATCACTGGGCTAGGTATCCACACACCACAGCCCTCCCACCGCTGTTTTCTTCCTGGGCTTAGGACCAATCAGAGCGCCATTAATGGGTGGGGGAGGGAGGCTGGTTTTTGTTTTAAACACGCCCAAACAGGGCAGGTTTGTGTAGGCGATTGCTACACCCCAAATCCATGCAGGATGGAAACCGGGACATGGCATTCCTCCATGGAGTCAGGCTTAGGGTCACTTCTCAGCCAGACACACGAGACTAACACTCCCGAACTATGGAGCTCCCCCTGCCCAGGAGCATTCACACCACTACAGACCTGACCCAGGGCTCCCTTTCCCCCACCTTAGTTACAAACACACTCTGGCCTGCCACCCTCCTAGACAAGTCTCCCAGCACCAGACACCCACCTGTGAATTAAGCCTCGTGTTGTCCCCTGGAGGTAGCCAGCATTATCCTTGTTTTACACAGGGGTGAGGTGCACTGGATCCTGCTCCCACTGAAACAGATGCAGGAGGATCAAGCCCCATGTTAATTGCCCAAAGCCATGCAGCAAGTCCGTGGGTGTGGCAGAAAAACAACCTGGATCGGTACATCCCATCAGCTCGTCCTCCCTGGTTACGAAAAGCCCAGTCCCGGCCCGGCACTACCCTAGGCCAAGCCCTCGCCTCCCTGGAAACAATCAACCTGCTGACACAGGTGGGACATGTAAACTTCCTCCTGTCCCCACGAAAATCCTGGAGATTGGAAGCACTCGCGAGGGGCCAGCGCGGCTGCGTGGGGCTCAGCCCTGCAGCCCAGTTCTCACCACGGGCGACCTGCCCCACCCGTGAATGGAACGCTGCAGGTTTCCAGGGCCGGACCCAGCGCAAGCAGGAGCAGCCCTGCTGCGACAAGCAATGTTGCAACAGGGGGGAGAGCGGCGTTAAAGGAGGCTGGACCCTGCCCAAGAAAGGCCTTGAAATGCTCAAGATCACTTTCCCCTTTGGCTTTTTAAGCCGGGTGCCAGCGCAGAGCGGGACCTGCTTTAGGCCGCTGCCAGCAACACAACAAAATAGCAGTGACACAAGGCAGTGACCTAAGCACCAGACTGGGAGTCGGGAAGGGCAGAGTTTCTCACACTGACTCCTGTGGCTTTGGGCAAGTCCCTGGAGCTCACTGCCTCAGTTTCCCCATCTTAATTATTGCTGCTGGGAGATTAATCGATGTCTGGCGCGAAGTGTAGAGTCACTGAACTATTTCCAGACAGCTTTCCCGTGGGGGTTTCTGCAGGTAGCCTATGGCCAGGGCACCCTCCGCACGCACTGGAACCCGGGGGATGGGAAGGGGAGAGCAAACGGTTTTGAAAATTGCACAAAGTTCCCACATTTAATCGGTCAATTATTCCCCCACAGCCTAGCCCCAAGGGCTAGTGGCAACGATCAACTTACAAGCAGAAGGGAGGGGGGACAGATGGAGAGAGCCCATTCCGAACATTATTCAAAGCCTAGAGAGGTCAGGGGCCCAACGGAAGCTACCTTAAGAGGGGCCTGGGTTTTCAGCGCTGAAAATCAGGGCCCAGGAAGGCAGCTCCGGTGAGTTGCCCAGAAATCGCGGGTTACTCTCAAAAGCCTTGTCCTTGCGATTATCACTCCGCCAGCTCTGGTCACCGCCCAAGCGCGTGGCCGCAGGAAGAGAAGCAGAAAACCTGCCGCCCCGGGCTGTGCTACAAGTCTCTGCTGGTGCACAAGTTTAAGCAAGAGTGGCTCTCTGGACACCCCCCAAGTCCCACCTACACTGTGGGCACAAGCGGGATTTCAGTGGTCTCCTTAGCACCACTTAACATACTTAAATTAGACACCTGCCTAAGCACGCGGCCGAGGACCATAGCTCTGGAGTATTCCCCCGGCACAGACCGTCCTGCTCAGGCACAAAAGGCAGCAGAGGAGTATTCATTATACATTCATCATAGGGAGTTTTTTCTGTTCAAATCCACCTTAGCCGGGCCACTTGGTGCACAGACAATTGGTTCTGTTTACAAAAAACCCAACAACAACACACATAGAATTGAACCAGGCTCCAAACACTGAAAAAACAATCTTACAAAATACGGCTTCGTAAACACACGCACACACAGAGACTCTCGTCTTTGCATCCAGCAAATGGATTTTTTTGGGATTATCTCAGACATTAACGACCAAGGCAAATTCCAATGGACGTTGTCCGGGTTGTTGCACTCAAGACGGCAGAGCAAACAAACAAAAAAACGCACCCGAAGGGAAAACTACATTTCCCAGCAACCAGTGCTGCTTGCTTATAAACAGGGAGTCCCAAGCGGGCAGGGGGTGATGGGAGAGAGAAAGGATTCTGGGAAATATAGTCCCCACAGAAACAAATCTAGAGACATGCTTTTGGAAAGCAAGGAGATGAGGGTTTTCTCAATCTCTCGCTCCTGCCCTGGGAGGGAATATTTAAAATACAACCTTTAATATATTTTATTAAAAAAACACACACACAAAGAAAAGAATAAAGAAAACTCTTTGTGCAGTTTGGCTTAGTGCAAATGGGCGCGTTGACGCAGGCACTTCCGGGCGCTCTCGTTGCCACGGGAGCAGGTTTTTTTTTTTTCCTTTATAAAAAAAACAAAAAAAAAACTTTAATACCTCATCCTGGGTGGACACAAGTCCCCCGTCTCTGCACCCGGGGAGCTGGGCTCCGCACGCAGAGGGGCAACAGAACAGGTGCGGCTGGGGGAAGGACAGGGAGTGAGCCACATTTTCCACGCGGAAAAGGACGGTCAACAGGGGCCGCTTTTCCCAGGCACAGCTTATTCTTAGGCACGGTTACTCCCACCGCCGCCTTCCCCCCACCCCGTGTCCATTCTGGACACAGAGCTCAAAGATCTGACCACACAAGTGTCTTCAAATGGTTGAGGGTCTGTTGCTGAGTCCATCTCACCCCCACCCCCTCCCCCCAATCGAGAATTCCCTGCAGGAGTGGGGGAGATAACACACAGCACCGTCCCCCCTTGCCCCAGGGACACTGGGTGTTTTAGCCCACCAGAGTCAGGACTCAGATCAGACATGGCACCTTAAAACCAAGAGATAAAAAAGAAGGGTAGAAAACTGCTGCTCGGAACCTCGTCACATCCCAGCGGGCTGCAGCGGGAGGTCAGGCTGGGTCCTTTTCTTGGTCTAAAGTCCATTTCGGTGGCGAACTGTGGTCGGCGCGATTCCAAAGCAAAAACCAAGAGGGAAAGGAGCTCTGGGCTTCCTGTGCGCGCACAGTACCAGGTCCGCTCCCCTCCTTTCCCAGAGCTGGCGGCTGATACTGGCCTCCCACCGCCGGATCCCAGCGCACGGACATCCCTGGCTCGGCCAGATCCCTGAAGGCAGTCAGACGGCGGGAGGAACGTAGTGAAGGAAGAGAAAATAGCTTATTTCCAAAAGAGAGTGATCAGAAAAGCTCCGTGCGTACGTGTGCGTAAGTGTAAAGCTTCCAAGAGACAAGAGCACGACGCTGGCGGGGAGGAGACAGGACAAGGCTCCGCAAAAACACGAAAAGATAGCGCCAGACGAATGGCTCTCAGGGGCCCGATCCCGGAGGGAACCTGATGTAAGATGGCGTCGGGAGCCGTGTCGCACCAATGGGCGTGGAGGCGGGAAATGAGTTTTTCCTTTTCAAGGACAGCCCCTTCCTTTCACCCCTCCCCCCACGCCTAGAATCGCCGCTCGACAATTCCTCAGAGCAATCGCAGGCCAAGGGGCTCCTTCTTCCTGAGGCCGGGGCAGTTTCCGGCTAGCCACAGCTGAGTCCCTGGGGGCCAGGAGGGGGGGGGTCGGGCTCGAAGGCACCTGAAGTGCAAAACGTGCAAGAAGAAAGTGTTGACGCTGAGTTTCCAGAGCTCGGAGGTTCCAATGGAGCCAGAGGGGCCTGGGGGCTCGGGCAGCGGGGCCAGGCGCGGGGGGCGGGGGGCGCTCAGTCGACGAACCTCTGACAAGCTTTCTTCCACCGGCAGGCTGTGCACCACATGTCCCGGTTCTCCATCCCGTACACCTTGCGGCACTTCTTGGCCTCGCCGCGGGGCTTCCTAGGAGAGAAGCGCAGACGGGACCGTCAGAGCGGGGCTCCGCCTCGGAGAAGGGAGCGCAAGCAACACCCTCAGTGCGGGAGTCAGGGCCCAGCGGGGACAGAGGCCAATGCCCTCCCGGGGCGCTGCTGTCCCCTGAGCCCTCTGGCCGGGAGCTCTTGGTGACCCAAGGGGGAAGGACCGAATGTGGAGCGTTAGCACGAGCTCACTGGCTCCCAGCACAGGGAGCTCCCACGTCTCTAGAAGCGTTTAACTGGCACGGTCCTGCCCTGCCGCGCGGTTCCCCTCCCGCCCCAGGCTTCCCCCCAGTTGTGCGGTGGGTGAAAGGGGCGGGGGCACGGGACACGGTTAGCCACCCGGCCTCAGAACGTGGCATCTGTTCAGTGGGGTGAGCAGGCTCTGCAAGGCTTTGCCAAGCTGGTGGCTCGTCCTCACATGCCCCGTCTCCCCTGTCCCAGAGACGCCTTCACCTGGCACAAGCTGCACGTTAACCTGGTGTCACGATCCCTTGAGCTGCCGGAGCAGCGCTGGGCCGCCTCCCTGGGCAGCACCTTGCCACACTCCAGACACGGGTCCCTGCACCGGGGCCTCCAGGGACTCCCTCCCCTCCTGGCCCCCTAAGACAAGGCGACTACTGGAGCCGGGGAGGGATCTGGCTCCCAGAGCAGCCCCAAGTGGCCTTTTCTCTCCACCTGTCTACGGGGCATGGATGGGATTAAATGCTCACACCCCTGAAGTGCCCAGCTGCCCCTGAGCTCGGCTCCTTCCCAGGCTGGCAGCAGGGCTGGAGGGGATGGCTTAGGTGTCTATGCATCAGGGACAACTTCCCCCTAAAGCCCCAGGTTCCAGCTCCAGGAGGATCAGGTCAGGCTGTGGTCCGGCAGGAATGGGCGGTTAGCACTGCCCCAACTTACCTGGTGCCCGCGGCTGGCTTTGGCACAGAGGGGGGCGCCGCGGTGACGGTCGGGTGAGGGATCTGTGGCCGCTTCTCTCCCACGCCGACGGGGCGGAGCGCAGTCAGGCAGCCCTGGGGACGACACAGCCCACGGTGAGACCCTCCTCTCACCGTCAGCACTCACAGGCCCGGCAGCCGCGACCCCGCCGGGGCAGAGCGAGAGCAGACAGGTCACTGCCGGGCAGCGCCACAGACCTGCACCCACTGGGATCTGCCCTCTGGAGACACTAGCCAATGGGAGGGCAAGAAGCCTTCGGCCCACGGTCCCCACGCTGAGACCTGGGAGCCGAGATCCGGGGGGCAGGCACCGGAACGGACCCTATGCCCTTCCGCCTGGCACGGCCGAGGAGGCCTCACAGAGCCAGATGGAAGCAGTGATCGTCCATTTCAGCCTATGGCTGATGCCGCAGCTCCCTTGGTTCCGCAGGTCTCGCAACCCACACGTGTCCTGCCAAGCGGAAACCTCAGCTGACGAGGACGGGAAGGGCAAGCCAGAGCCACAGAAGTGTTAATGCTTGGGGTGGGGGCAGGGGAACCTGGCTCGGCCCCCAGGCTCAGGAAAAGAAGCCCGGTTCCCTTCTTGTGGTTAGAGGAAAATCGCCTCCACCTGTTTCATGGCCTAGTGGTTAGAGCAGGGCCCTAGTTCTGCCACAGACTGTGCGAGCGTGTGCAACTCATGGTGCCTCTGTGCCTCAGTTTCCCCATATGTAAAAGGAAAACACCACCCGACCTCACCCAGGGCGCAGGCAGCTTAGCACGCGTGTGTGAAGTGTGCTGCAGTCCCTAGGCAGGAGGCACCTGGTGAGCCCAAACACTGTAACCGAAGATCCAGGAATACAGGGAACTTTTCTACCGGGGACCATTTCACAGCCCAAAGTTTTCCACTTTTCACACCACACCCTGCAAGGCAGAAGCTGTAGCATGGAAGCCGAGTCCTGCTGGCTGAATGCAGCATTCTGGAGTCTCTGCTCTAGAATGTGACGGTTCTAAATGCAACCGGGTCCCAATTTCATGCAAAACCAGCCCAGGTTCGAGCCAGAAACACCCTGTCAAAGGCCACAGGCTTGTCGTGAAACGGGACTTGTTTTGCAAAACGGAGACAAGACAGATGCAAACCCCTGCAGCGCGCGACGTTCCAGATCAGACGCCAGCCTGCATGACACACGCACTTCCACTGCACGTCTGCCAAATTCTAGCCAGGAAATTGCTCTGTGCCTCCGCCTCCCTCCTTTGCCTTGGAGCATCCCTCCTCTCAGAGAGCGTGTCGTGCTTGGCAGCTCTGGGGCAGGGACCCGTAAACAGGACAGGCTTGGGGGATGACCTGTGCTGTTTTAGTGCAGCCGCGTGTCCCATGAAGGTAACGGTACAGGAGCCATTCTAGGAATCCGGCTGCCTCTCTCCTGCCAGCCAATACAGGGGGTGGGGGAACTGTCTGGTTACTCACCGGGGACCCTTTAAAAACAACTGGTGACTGTGGCGCTGGGGGTGGCTGCCAGGAGATGCTGAAGCCCATCCCGCCAGGCAGGGTTTTCGAAGCAGCTGAGATGCTGACGGGAGCCATCGCCTGAAAGCCACAAACGTAACCAGGAGAGGATGAGACACATCTGGGCATGTGGACGGGGGGCGGCCAGGAGAGCTGGGGAGGGAGCTGGCCCCCGTCACCCCAAAGGCGACAAGCTGCGGGTCAGTGGCGCAAAGCCTGGCAAGACCACCCCGGCGTGGGACCCAGCTCCGGCTAACCCGGCACTCTGCCCACGCTGCCCAGAGGGGGCAGCTCTGGACAGGCCTGACAGACAGCGTCAGGGCCGAGAAACGTCACAGGCATCCGAACAAGGGCCCCCACCTGCCCATGCGGCGGGCGGGCTCTGCCACTTCATCCGAACGCTCCAGCGCACGGGGGGGGAGGGAGGGGGGGCAGGAGAGATGAGCAGAGGGAGTCCGAGTCCAGCACGGTTTGGGCATTAAATACGCTCTCAGAACCTTCCTGCCATGGGATGTTTCGGCTCCCAGGTCTGCGTGGGGCTCAGGGGCTGCCCGTTCACTCCAGTGTCCTGCCTCCCACTAGCCCATGCCACACACTTGAGAGCCCCCCAAATACCACCCGGGGTGGGCAAGGAGGGAGCATCCCCAAAGCCCGGCTGCTGAGCAATCTCTGCCCCAAACACGAGGCGCGACAGGCCTTGATCATCTCTACCCTGCAGCTGCAGCTGCTGCTTTTGTCTTCCCTGAAACTTCCCAGATCTTCAGCCAGCCTGAAGCTGGACTCTGACTTCACCCACGTTTCCACACGTGCCCCTGGCTGCGCCTGCAAAAGCGTCCAGGCCCCCACCTGGTGCATCCAGATCAGACAGCCTGGCTCCAACTGCCTGACACTCACTCACAAAACTGGAGCAAACACGCTTCTGGGAGCACCGCCAGTCGTGCGAGCAAAGATCAGAGGCTAGACTGAGCCTTTGTCCACCAAGGCAAACCTGCCTCCTGCAGCGGTGAGTTCCACAGGCTCGCTGCAGCACCCTGCGTAACACAAGCTTTTCCTTCCCAAAATGGAGACGTGGTGGGGGCCATGCTCCAAAGGCACCTCCTATACCCCAGCCACTGCCTCCTTCCACAAGCACCATCTGGGAGGCTGGTTTGAAAACGTTTGCTGCGCAGTCTGAGGCTGCAGCATGGCCAGTGCAGGGAAGTTGCACCCTGTTCTAGGGACACTCGGCAGGGCCGACGCGGGAGACTTCAATGGATTTGCACTGGGCTGAGCCCAGGATGGTTTCAGCTCAGGGATCGAGGGGCCCACACGTCCCAGTATGCATTACTCCACCATCTGTGTCCCTCTTCCCCACCAATGCGGTCTCACCTGCTTTTCCACATGGCCCACCTGATAGGCGTGGTCCGTGTGGACATGGCACAGGCTCGTTGGAGCTGAATGACTCAGAGGAGACTCCACAGAGTCCTCGGGCTTCACCAGCACCGGCGGGGTTCGCTGCACCTCCAGGACAGGGAAAGCCGGGGGCACCGAAGAAGTGGGCGAGACGGGGGTCAGGCTGGACAGCCCATCTGTCAGGGAGTCCACGTTGACGTCCAGCTCTGTGTAGTAAAAGTCCTCCTCGCCGTCGCTCTGATCCAGGTCGGCTTTCCGGCTGCACAGGGAAAGCGGAGTCAGGCGCTGGAGGCATTTCCAGCCCTGACCCAGCCATGGGGGCAAGGCCAAGGGGCCTGCCTACCTCCTGGGAGCATCCCACATGCAGTTGTGCTGAGCGATCACAGCACCTGGAGGGGTTTGCTGCTGGTCACTAGCCAGGCATTGTCAGAGACAGCCCCGGGGGCACAGGGGTCCCAGGCTGCACCAAGGGATCCTGTCACAGTGGTGCAGCGAGCAGGGTGAAATACGCAGCTTGTTGTACTGAGCAAGATTTGCACTTCATACACTGGCGTAAAGATTTTAAGTGAGGCTTTACGTGTGGTGGCTAAGGACAGTCAGGAGGAGGCTACCGGTTTGTTATTTTTTGTTTGCTTATTTCGGGAAAGGGAAATGAGGATGGAAAATGAGTGCAAGCAGTGGAGCTTCTGCAAAGCTGGAGCTTTTTAGACTGCAGGTTACAGAAAAAGAACGAGAGCACCAGAGAATCTTGGTACTAAAGGAACTGGCCATGGAGGAGAAGGAAAGAGCAAAGAGAGGGAAAGAGAGAAAACGCAAACTGGACCTGCTAGAGAAGCAGAACCAGAAACCACCGACCCCAATCATTGCCATCACTCCAAAAACCCCCAATTGGGACCACCTATGGCCTTCGTACAACAAGGACCCTGCTCGCTGCGGCACGCCCATCCTATCCAACAACGCGGGAGAGGCAGAGGGATTCCACGCCCAGCTCACCCCACTGATATGGGCTGGAAGGGGATTGCTCAGTGATCTCTCGGGCTGATTAAGGGACGGGATGGAGCGGATGGACTCCAAGACAGGAGGCTGCAATGCAAGGCTTCCTGAATGGCAGATGTAAAGGCAGGAGAGGGGGAGGTGAGGAAGGGAGAAGTAACCTGGAAGCAACCAAACATGGATGCAAGAGACATGGGGGAAAAAAATTGGGGGAGGAGCTTTGGCAGAGCCTGCCCTGCCCATAGGATGTAATTCCTTCCTTCCCAGCCCTCCTCCGGCTGCTGGTACCGCCCGGAGCACTGCAGGACCCAGCGCACCCTCACGCCTACCCAAGGTGGACGGTTCGGATGTGCTTCTGCATCCCCGAGGAGCTGCTCAGAACCTTGCCACAGCTTTTCCACAAGCACTTGAACATCACCTTGGTGGAGTTCTTGGGAAGGAAAGGGAGACAGAATGAATGAGGACCACGGCTCCCACTCAGGCCCAGGCAGCCCCGCTCCCCGGGGCTCAGACCCCCACCTGGAAAGGGGGCCAAGGCTCTTACTCCCACAGGCTGGGCTGAGTGTGCGTGGGGAGGGAATGTGGTCCAGTGGCTGGAGCAGGGAACAGTGAGAACTGCCCATGTCACCAGGTCCCTCTGACTTGGGGGAGCTCCTGAACCGCTCCCCCAACTGTAACATGGGCACAGTTACGCTCCCCTCTCTGGGGGGAGTTTGGGGCATTATCTCCTGTCTTAAAGCAGCTGGGGTGCCCAGAGGAAAGGTGCTAGGCAGGGCTTAATTTGTAATGAAAGACGTGCCAGGGCTCAAGTAATTTTTTTACATTCATAACTGATGCCGCAAGCCCAGAAGTGCTGGGGGGCTCTGAACTGCCAGGCCCAGAGGTGCCGGGGGGGCTCTGAACTGCCAGGCCCAGAGGTGCCGGGGGGCTCTGAACTGCCAGGCCCAGAGGTGCCGGGGGGGCTCTGAACTGCCAGGCCCAGAGGTGCTGGGGGGCTCTGAACTGCCAGGCCCAGAGGTGCCAGGGGGCTCTGAACTGCCAGGCCCAGAGGTGCCGGGGCTATGAGCTGGCATAAATTAAGCCCTGGTGCTAGAAGAGGGGCTGCGTGGGGAAAGCCCCGCTCGCTGCAGGGACACAGTTCAAACTCCTCCGGCTTCCTGTTCGCTCCCACGTGCCATGCAGGGCGCTGGACTCTGAAGTTCTATTACAGGCTTGGCTGGAGAGTCAGAGTCAACAGCCCGTCGCTGATACCGTATAATTCAGCCCCCACCGGGAGCGCCCCTCGGCCCTGCAACCCGCTCCCCAAGCTCGTCCCAAAAAGCGAGTCCGGTCAGCCTTTAAGGCACAGCACAATGCCCAGCTCTCCTCCCCAGCCTGGCAGAGAGCAATGCCCAGCTCTCCTCCCCAGCCTGGCAGGGAGGGCGTGTGGACGAGGAGCAGAGGAGGAGCAAGTTGATTATTTGTCTCCTGCCTACAGAGAGGCCCCTTTCTCGTCATTTCAGTGAGTCCACTTCGCCTCCATCCCTGCTCCGGCCCCGCCCCCAGCCATGGCTCCGCCCCCACCACGGCTCTGCTCCCAGCCCCACCCCCAGCCTTGGCCCCCTTACCCCTGTCCGTGCCCTCCTCACCCCTCCCCTGAGCCGTGGCCTCACTCCCAGCCTGGTTCCCGGGGTGCGGCGCAACAGGGGCAGGATGGGACCGTGAAAAGTTTGGGGACCACTGCTCTGCCGGTCCCGGGGACTCTCCCCCCAACCACCTTCTTGGACCGGCCCTGCACCCTGAGCAACCCCAGGCAGCCCCACTGTTCCAGCTCCCGCCCTCCGCACCTTCCTCTTCCTGGGAATGGGGTCTCCGAAGAGGAAGTGGGTCGCTTCAGTCTCCTCGATGCCGTCGTCCAGCTGGGGGGCCGGCAGGAAGCTCTTGGCCACGTCGGTGGATAGCGGCGGCGACGGGGTGGAAGGGGTGGAGCGGTCGCTTGGCAGGTCCCAGTTCCAGTCCCCGCTGTTGTTGCTGCTGCTGCTGTAGCTGGAGGACATGGCGGGACCCTCCTTCCAGGCCTCGCAGCTGAGCTCTGCTGTGTGCGGGGAGAGGAATTCAATCGCCCACTGGTCACCCACTGGGGGCGGGGCTCAGCCCCTGGACACGCAGACGTCAGCCCCTTCCAGTGCTCCGGCAGATAAAGCACCTTCTGAGCAGAGCTCTGGGAATCCCACGGGCAGAGCCAGCCCAGGGGTGAACCTCCCGGGCAGCAAGCGCTGTGCCCAGCCTGAGCTTTCATGCGCCAGCAGGGCAGGTTTCTCCACCGGCACAACTCCTGCAGCAGAGGCAGGTAGGTTTGTCTGCTCCCGCAAGTGGGCTTTTTACAGCAGGGGCTGCCGTGCTTGATGGGAGCCTCGAGCCATAAAGACCCAAACTCAACACCCCCCACCTCCGCTCTTTGTTACATGTGGCGTGGTGACGTGAGGAGGTCCCAGAGCCCTGGCTAGGAGCACTGCCTCCAGTGGCAGTTCCTATAGTGCCCTTCATCAGCAGACCTCAGAGCACGTGACAGAGAGGCCAGTATTGGTATCCCCATGTAACAAATGGGGAAACTGAGGCAGAGGGAGGGCAGTGACTTGCCCAAGGTCACCCAGCAGGCCAGTGGCTGAGCCAGGAATAGAACTTGCGTCTCCTGAGTCCAGTGCTCTTGGGTTAGGCCACGCTGCCTCCCATTATTAAGCCAATCTCTATTGGAAACGAGGATGAGATTTCGTGCGGAGCGGGGCAGATTATCGCCCATCTGCTGCAGCAGGGCTCTTACACCTTCCTCCGAAGCATCTGTCCCTGACAGCAGCTGGCACCGGGACACAGACTAGATGGACCTCAGGGCTGACCTAGTCTGCCAGTTCCTAAGCTCCTACGAGGGGACTCGGGACCCTGAATTCCCTACATCATGCAGGATTTACAGAGGCGTAACCGAGAGCAGCACATGGCCCGACGCCCCCGTTAGCAATTCTGCCTTGCCCATCTCGGGGCTCAGCATCCCATCAGTACCTGGGCTGAGGGTGCCAGGCGGGTTGCCAAGCACTAGAGGGCTAGTGGACAGGCTGGTGAGAACTGCGGCTGCCATGACCTCGTCTATCCCCGCCTTGCCCGACAGCTTTCTGAAAGACAGACAGAAAACGGAGAACACAGCGGTTAGATCCAGCTTAGAAATTCTCTGGCCGTAACTCCGCCAAGCGCCCCAGAGCAGCAGCGGGGCAAGCGGATGCCCACACGCCACCCTGACATCTGGCCCCAGCCCGGGGCGAGACGAACCGACCATCAGTCCACCGAGAAGTCTGCTGAGACACCCCATCAGGGCAGACACCCGTCTGCAGGCCCCTCTCAACACCATTCCCACAGGCCACTGCGCGCCCAGCACCTGGCAACCATCTCCAGTCGCTGCCGGCTGAACCAGCCACCCGGAGGGCAAAGGCGCCTTACACCCCATTTGATTCCCACTCCCAATCCAGGCTTCTGTGGCTGCCACTAGCCACACGCAGGGGACAGGGGCGAGATTGTGACTCCCACATTCATTCAATGAAGAATGAGGGGGGGATTTGATAGCTGCTTTCAACTACCTGAAAGGGGGTTTCAAAGAGGATGGAGCTCGGCTGTTCTCAGTGGTAGCAGATGACAGAACAAGGAGTAATGGGCTCAACTTGCAGTGGGGGAGGTTTAGGTTGGACATTAGGAAGAACTTTTTCCCTAGGAGGATGGTGTAGCACTGGACTGGGTTCCCTAGGGAAGTGGTGGAATCTCCTTCCTTAGAGGTTTTTAAGGCCCGGCTTGATGAAGCCCTGGCTGGGATGATTTAGTTGGGGGTTGGTCCTGCTTTGAGCAGGGGGTTGGACTAGATACCTCCTGAGGTCCCTTCCAACCCTGAGATTCTATGATTCCGCTTCAGGTCTGTTTGAGCCAACACCAGCCATGCAGGCTGGATCGTATCATACCCCGAAGAGCCACTTTGGGCAGGGGGGCTCCCCCCCAACCCTCTCGCTGACGCCCCTCCCTCCTGCTGAAGGCGTGGCTCATTCCCTTCATGTGGCCTGCCCCAAACCCAGTGCTCTGGGCTCCAGAGTGGTCACCCCGGGGGCAGGGCGGCTCTCAGCACCGTATCTGCCCTGGCTGTCATGAGCCGGCTCTAAACCTGCCTGGGGCAGCAAAACCAAGGCCATTGCCTTGGCGCGTCGTGCTCTGCACCTGGGTACAGGCACCGGTGTTTACACGTGCACACAGAGAGGAGAACAGCTGCCGCCGGAGGGGGCAGCCTGCAGCCAGGAAGGAGCATCCCTGAGCCACTAACAGAAAAGCAAAGGGACGAAGGAAGAGTCCCAAGTCAACTGGATTCCTGCAGCCAACAGGCTTCCAATGCACAGGCTGTCTCCCCCCGACGCTGCCCTCTGACCCAAGCAGAGCGTTACACTGAGACCCGACGCCCGGGCACGCTGCCCCGCTGGCAGACCAGCTGCTGGAGCGTCTCCCCAAGCCTGAGACGAGCACGGCAGCAGGAGGACAAGGAGCGACTGCTCACCCCTCTAAGGAAGGGTCTAGAGCGCTGGACAGCACACAACTGCAAAGCGCACCATAAGCTGCAAGCCAGCCTTGTGGCGTGACCAGCTGCCGTGTGGCAGGGGCGAACCACAGGTTTGTGCATCCTGGGCCGGCAGGAGCTGAGGTGCCCTGGAGGGAGAAGAGTGCCTGTACGATCCCTTGGGCAGCCCCCCACCCCCACCCCACCTAGCAGAGCGGCTGCCTTAGGGTGCAGGACGGAGGAACCAAAGACGGTCTGGCAGTGAGCAAAGCGCCTTCTTCGATCACTGGCAGGTAAACAGTGGAAGGAAGAGAAGTGAGCCCTAATGGAACGAGGGGTGTCACAGGCAGCCAGGGCGAGAGCCCCCCTTCGGAGAAATCCCCAGCACCAGCCTGCCCCCACCCCCCGCGCACTTCAGCGGCTGCAGTCCCTTTAAAAGCCAGAATGATTCACCCCCTCCCTCCCCCCAGTCTGCACCACGTGATCCACCAGACCCAGGCAGCAGCCCAGAGCTGGGGGGAGGAGGGGGGGAATTGCACACAGGGCCTCTGACTGCCAAGCACTTTATCTGGGTCAATGTCTAACCGAGAAAACCACGGGCGGGGGCTGGCCATGCCGAATGAGCAGAGCAGGGGAGACAGTCTCCAGCCGGGGAGGGGAGCGAGGGCTCTTGGCTCTGGTTGTTCAGCGAGGGCAGGGGAGCAGCATCTCAGGAGAGGCTGTAAGGGGGGAAATCGCTCCCCTCTGGGGTCACTTGAAACACCTGGTTCACCTCCGTGCATGATAATACTCTGCCAGCCAACTAATTATCCCCACAACTCCCCTCCCCAGCTTAGGCAGGCAGCCATCCTCCTCCCCTCTAGGGAAACTAAGGCACAGAGGGATTAAGTGACTTGCCCAAGGAGACACAATGAGCCAGTGGCAGAGCCAGGATGAATACTCAGGAGCCCTGGTGCTGGATCACTCCCCCACCCCCACTGGCTGACAGCCCAGCGCTGGCTTGGCGAGTCTACTCTGCTGCCCAAGGGCCTGGAAACACTGGCTCTCTGTGAAGGGACAAGTGGTTCTCAGCCCAGAGACGGGAGGCTGGCAGGGCCTGCTGAGCTCCAGGCAGCAAGGGTGGGTCATGGGCGCTAGTCCATACATGCCAGGTGCAAGCCAGCAACCCCTGCCGGGCATCACCAGCTGAGAGCCAGAAGCGGCATCATGGGGTGATAGAGCGGCTGGAAAGCTCTGGCCTCTGCTTTTCTAGGGGTGGAAAAGTCACGCCCAGGCTCTGTGTACATCGCACACGTGACAGAACACAACGTACGACAAAGCAAATCACTCGCCCTGCAGCGGCGTCTCCCATCCCGTGGGGCTGGCTCCTCGCTCCGGGCGCTGTGACCTGGCCCACAGGATTCGCTGCACTGCTCAGGTTTGGCCCATCCCTTATGGCTGGGAGATGGCCAGGCCAAATCTGAGCAAGTGGGGACCCAAGCCACAGGGTCAAATTCTTAAGTTTGGCCTGGCCATGGCATTGTGAGGGACGGGCAGCAGGGCCAACCCTGACCATGCCCCAGGTCACAACCAAGCTGGGCCCAGGCCGGTGGGACAGGAGCGGCAGGGCAGGCTTACCCTGGAAAACCCAGGAGAGGCAGGCAAGTGGGGGGATGCAGGGGGACAGGAATAGAGATAGGGCAATGGGGCATCCAGGGAGGAGTCCCTGGAGCTATTGAGGGGACTAAAGGAAGCAGTTGGGGCTGAGACAATCCATGGGGTTTGTGGCACTGAGTGGGGTTGGAGAAGTGGAGGTTACAGGGGGGCTGCAGTACTGGGTACATTTCAAGGGGAGAAGCCTAAGGAACTGTCCAGGCGATTTTGGGGTGGCTAACTGTAGTGGGGACTGGTGAGTGCCTCAAGGCATGAAATAATGCCTTATCACCCAAGGGGTATAGATCCTGGTTATCTGTACCACAGAGACAGGCAGGGGAAGTATTTTATTAGCATAAAAAATAAAACAACATTTTAATGGCTAAAACAAAACAACTAAATTCCCAAAAAATAAAAGAAATTAAATCACACTCTCTGAAGCCCAGCTCTTCCTGCTGGAGATGGCACCTCCTGCTGGTCAGCATCTCCCTTCCCCGCCATTCTTCAGCCCAGGAGGCCACTCTGACACTCCTCAGCTTTGTGTGGCTTCAGGCCATCCCAGACATAGGTCAGCACGTGGGGTTCCCTCCGCGATGGGGCTCGATTGCTCTCGAGCCTGCCGAGCCTGCGACCATCACCTGCTCTCGCTATACCAGCGCTCTGCCTATGAGGGGATCGGACTCCTTGGGCGGAGTGGGGTAGGATCCACAATCCAACACACTCCCGCAGACACACACAGTCTCCCTGACTTGTGTCCAGAGACGCTGGCTTGTTCCTGCGTCCCAGAGGAGAGCGCCGAGCCCACGCGGCCTGGCTGAGCGTGCTGCCCACTACCTTCTCAGCACTTGGCCGAGGGCATCACGCCAGGACGCCCCTGCCCGCTTTCCCGGGCCCTCAGCTTCTGGGGGGAAATAAAACACACACAAAAACCCAAACTCCACAGCCCACCCTCCTCCTGTCTCCCCGTAATGAATATCCAACAGCAGGAGTTGGCCAGACTGGTGTATCTATAGCACATGTAGGGGACTAGAATTTCTTGGGTAGTTCTTTCTGTGCCAAATGTTGCACTCCCTCACTCGGCTCCCCACACCCCCCTCACCCTGTGGACTCCTTCCGAATTCCAGCAAGGAGCTCCAGGCTGGATTGATCCCTGGAGTTTCCCCACATCAGAGGGAGCAGCCATCTTTGGTACACACCAGCAACCACGCTGGAGCACGGCTTGTCAGCACAAACTACCAGGATCAACCTTGCCTTTGGCTTCAGGGGCTTAGCTTTCCTAGCCTTCAACTCCAAGGGAGAGAGCATTTTCCCAGCAACCTGATGCCTAACCCCATTAAACCACATTTTCACAGCCCTCCACTATCCCCAGAAGCCGCCACTTCTCCTCATTCATGCACAAGGCTTATACCAGAGCATCGCCGTCCTAGCATACAAAGAGGACCTAGAGTCTGAGTTAAGGTCAGCAGAGACCACCCGATCATCAAGGCCGACCCCTGCCCATCACAGTGCACTGAGCCCAATAACCAGGAGTACACTAGAGTGCAACATCCCCCCAGAAACAAAACACCACGTGCCCCTGGTGGGCGGAGGCGCACCAATGGCTCAAGCCCTGCAATGGCAGGGAATGGATTTGGTCAGACGCTTGCCCAAATGGCCTGGGTGTATCTCTGGAGACTGCCTAGGAGACAAAGCCGCCGGAATTGTGATGTCCCACCTATTGGATCCCTGTGACCATCTGCTAAGCTTTGATATCCTTGGAATTCAGCTGGTATCCGTCTGGCTAGCCACTGCCTTCCCTGGGCCACGGGTTAATGTGGCCCAGACAGGCACAGCACTCTTGTCTCCCTGCGAGACCCGCGTCATTCCACTACTCCACCTCCGCTATTGTCTCCAGACGACTCGGGCACCTGCTGCCACCAAGGGAGTAGGTGGAGAGCACAAAATCCACTGAACCAGCCGCGTTTCAACCCAGCTCTTCAGAGCCGGTACCGGCCTCCGGCAGGTCTGGGATTTAGAGTCTCAGGGCTTGGCTACACTTACAAATTTGCAGCGCTGCAGCAGGGTGTGAAAACACACCCTCTCCAGCGCTGCAAATTGCGGCACTGCAAAGCGCCAGTGTGGTCAAAGCCCCAGCGCTGGGAGCGCGGCTCCCAGCGCTGTCCGTTATTCCCCACAGGGAGGTGGAGTACGGACAGCGCTGAGAGAGCTCTCCCAGCGCTGGCGCTTTGACTACACTTAGCGCTTCAAAGCGCTGCCGCGGCAGCGCTTTGAAGTGTAAGTGTAGCCAAAGCCTCAGTGCAGAGAGCGGGGCGCTGGCGTGCAAGAGGCACTGACACTCCATTAACCTTCTAGGCTTCACCAAGCCCACCTCCCCACCCACCCACTCCCTCAAACCCGGAGCACAAATATGAACATTCAATGCTGGCTGCTGCACGGCCTGGACTAGCACGTAACCCACATGGCACAGACAAACCCAGCAGCGTCCCACCTCCCTCCCCGAGTGCCGGCACCAGCTCTAGCTCCCGGCGGTGAAGCAGAGCTCGGCTTTCCCAGCCACAGAGACGGCCTCGATTGTGCAATCACCACATTGGCCTTACGTTTGCACACCTGCCCTTCCTCAGCCTGCAACTGGCCCCGGAGCCAGTGTTTGGCAATTTGACTTTGCACAGGGAGCAACACGGCTTTGTCCTCCTGCTGCAGGAAGTCGGAGGGGTACACTGGAGCCTGGGAGGGGGCATTCTGCCTGACACACGAAGTCATGAATCAGGGGAGGAATGAGAGAAGTCACCATTCCCCAGCCCCTTCCCACCAGGCACACACCCCACCTCCCCTTGCACCAATGACCGCCAGGAGTTTAAACGAACATGGTGGTCAATGAATCATTCCCCAAGGCGGGGGGGGGGGGGGGGTCTGCGGTGATTGGATGGCACAGTGCCAGGCCAGCCAATTGTGGCAGCAAAAACAGCAAGAGAGATGGGCAGCTTCTCCTGAAGAGCTACTTTAAAATGGTTTCTTCCTGTCTTGAAATAAACCAGAGGGGGAGGGGGGGAGAGAGCAGGGGGAAGAGGAGGAACGAAGAGCCAGCAAGACAAACGAAAACACGAAAATCTTTTACTGCGTGTCGTGCCAAGACAAGAACTCAAGAAGCCCTTCGCTCAGGGGCCCGAATCTGGATTCATTGGGACGCACGATCACAAAGCTGAACTGACTCCACCGCACGGCCAAACGTCTGGAGTGCAGGCCAGGCCAGCCCCGAGGGAAGAGACTTGGAGAGCCGGAGCCTCCACGGTTTGTTGTTTTCTATTTCCGCCGGTGAATGCAGAGCTCCTGAGACACCCCAGAGCCCTACAAGCTGCAGCCCCGTCTACAGGAGGCGTTCCCCACCCTGCAGGATCCCTGCACGCTGCGGATTCGTACAGCAGCTGGGCCTCTTTGAGGCACTTGGCTTCACAGCAGCCCTGCCAGCGCGCCTGCCAGCCAAGTGCCGCTCAATTGCAGTGACAGCCGCACGCTGGCCCCACTGGCACTCGGAACCAGGGCTGCAGACAGAGGGCAAGGCTTACCCAGCAGCTCCTCCCCCCGGAGGCCATGAGCAGGCAGCCGAGGGTCCCCTCCCCTTCTCATCACCCCCTGCAACAAAGCACAGCGGGAACGGCTAGAGCGGCAGCTAGTCAGCAGTGCTGCGCCCTGGACTGCGGCGCACGCCACTCCGAGGAGGCAGCTGTGATGTTAGGGAGGCCAGGCCAGAGCACGGGACAGAGACATTCAGGGAAAGGAAGGACAGAGGAGATGGGTCTGGCAAACTGGCCGATGGGGGCAGTGGGCTGGGGGAAGAGAGCAACAGGGACAGTCGTGGGGCTCCTGCGCAGGTCATGACTCTCCCCAGCCCGACTCACGGCAGCGTGATGAACAGTGCAGCATTTTCTGCTCCTGGGTTAATATTTAGCAGGGTTGCTCCGGTTTCCCAATCCCCAACGTTTGCCAAAGCGCTGCCAAGTGCGCACAGAGTTTGCTGCTGCCTGCCATCCTGTCCCTCCCACAGCACTGCGAGCTTCCCGCCTCCTGGGCGTCATCGGGCTGGTGCTCTGCAGCCGGGAGCTGGACACACACGGATGGCATGGGCAGGCTACGCACTCGCAGGGAGAAAGGAGAGAACTGGGAAGATTTACAGCAACCCATCTCAATCCCCTCATTAATCTCCTGATCCCAGCTCCGCTCGGTCCATTGCAGGATCCCTTTCAGGAATTTAGGGGATCTGGGCAGGGGCGGCCAGTGGATGCTGGAACAGCATGAAGACACTGCAGCTACCACTAATCCAAGCGTTCCTTATGTGGGACACTGGTAGACCTTTCTGTTCTCTGGAGTGTTTTCACCCGCTGCCTGTTATCCTTATATGTAAGCACGGAGCATCTGTGCTGCTGTCCCCGGCAGGCCAGCTGGGAATCTGATCTCAAATCCATGCCATCAGGTCATGAGAAATGATACAACTCAGCTCTCAGGATCATGGCAGCCCCCATTCATGTGACTCCCCATCCCACCCTCCATCAGCGGGTTTCCACACGAGCAAGGCCCGGATACCAATGCCTGGGAAGCACCTTGGAACTCTTGGGTAGGAGAGATTCTAGTCAAACCTCCCTAGTGCCAAGAGCAAAGAGCGTCTTCCGTTAGTTCTAGCCTCTCTCTTGCCACCATCACCTCAGCCAACAACAAGGAGGATGGGAGAGGCCTGGGAAGAGATTTATGGCCTCTCTGGAACTCTACTGGGAAAACACAAGCATCGCATTGAAAGTCCCAAAGCCAGCGCTCTGGGCTCTTCTGGGCTAACGTTCCCAGTGCCCCACATTCACCGAGCAGATGTGCAGGCCATTAGAGGGGAGAATCTGGCCAGACAGAGCATCATGTTGGAACAGGATTAATGGTTTAACCACAGAATTGTGCAATGCTACCGCCTGGATTGGGGAGCAGTTGGATAGTGGTGCTGCAGCTGCAGGGAGCTTGGTGGGGGAGAGAAAAGTCTGCATGATGGAGCTCTATCGCATATCTTTGGCTAAACGGAACAAGCGTAGGAAGATACCCCTCACTTGTGATTAGCTGTTTCGAGCCCAGCTCACAGTTACTGGCTGGGGCAAAGGGATACAGCTATATACAGAGTCTACTCAGAGGTCAATCTTAGCCAGTCCAAAAATAAACGAGACCATTTTAATCAAATATACAACAGCCAGTGGTTTCCTGGTAGGCATCTCAAGCTAAGCAGCATATGCCTGGTGCAGTACTAGGAGAGGCAACCTACCTGCACACACCAGAATAGTGTGGGTGACTCAGTAGGAGACACTCTTCAATTATAGTTGGTACTGCACCAACAGTAGAACCCTCTTTCAGCTGAGACTTAAAAAACAAAGTCCTGAGCATTTGTGGCCATATGAGATCCAAAGGACACCCCTCTGCACCATTCCAACTCTAGCAATCACAATCCCCCTGCAGTGTCAACAGATTCAGCATCTGCTTTACTATTTCTTAGTGATGCTGGGTGCCACTGAACTGTTACTGTAGTTCACACCAGAGGTGGCTGCACTTCAGTGGTGGGTAAGCCCTTCTCTCTCCACCGAAGAGCTCACAGTTCAGGGCACTCAGCCATTTCAGCATCCCTAAACACAGCATCCTGCTCATTCAGACTCCCCCTTTCTATGAGCCCTACCCTGCAAGTAATTTACTTATGACTAGGACTGTCTGAAGCCAGAAAATGACTGAAAATTAAAGGCAGTCTCTTTGGTTTAAATAAATAAATAAATAAAAACACCCTCTTCTGCACTGATGTGTTCACTGGCTGCACCCCAGAGATGGCTGCATTTCAACAGTCATGTCAGCAAGTGCTTTGGGGTGGAGTGGAGTGGATACCTGCACGGCCACGATTAGACAGTAACCAAGTCTGAAAAGTCCCTAGAATACCACTGCAAGAATAATGCGTGTTTCTCATTAGCTCTAAGATTTCAGACATGGGCTACAGTATGGGAGGAAGGGTGCAGCTCCGACAACCAGAATATAAAACTCTGAGGACAACTGGATTTAGTTTATTTCTTGAAGCAAAGCCCCTTGAGTGAGAGGGTGCATGAAATTCTACTCTCAGAAGCAGAGCTGGTGGGTGTTCAGCAGAGAGAGAAAGAAGTGAGACAGTGGGGGAGGTTATGCAACAGTAGATCCGAAGTCTTGAAGTTTAAAAGTGAGCTGTGTGGGGAGAGATTAGACTCATGCATCCAGAGTGCTAATAATATGGGGGGGGGGGGAGAATTGCCTTAAAAAAAAATTTAAATTCAGATCTTCTGAGGGTTTGAGAAGTAGATATTTTAGTTCAACCACAAGTTGTTGGGCTCCATACAAGAATCAGTGGGTGAAGTTCTCTGGCCTGTGTTACGCAACAGCCGTCATATGTTCTGCAGCGCATCAGAAAGTACCTGAGCTGTAAAATGCTCCCTTTCCTGTTTTCAGCCAGGAGGGGGTACACACACTCTGGGACCAGGCTGGCACAGTAATTTGATTTAGCAGTGTGCTACGCAATGTGGCTGCGCTGTACTCTCAAGCAGGGCACAGCTGGCTATGGCTGGCACCAAGTCACACCGCTCCAACCACTGAAGCGAAACGGTGACGTTCCGTATCACGCCAACACAGTTCCTCTCATCCAAAGAGAGGCACATTCATACAGGGTCCGTTCAGAGCGGCTGCAAAATCAGCAGCGCTGGGGAGCCCTGACCGAAATACAGGAAACTGCTGCGGAGCAGGAACTCCCTCTGCACTCCCAGGTCTGCAGAGGCTGCAGCCTAGACCCTGCAAGGAGCATGGAGAGTTCCCTCTTGGCTTTGCAGGGAAATTGTAGGGGACGAGGGTGGCCAGTCGGGTCCACTGGATAAGAGCCTCCTGGCTCTCTAACTGTGGAGCAGCCGGCTGGTTGCTATTTAGGCCTCCTCCCAGCAGGGGAAGCTGTGGTTCAGTTTGCCAGGCACTGGAGTATCCAGAGTCTGGAACTGTTAAGGAGCAAGAAGCTGATGAAGCCCCCACTTTCAAGCCAAGATTCACCCACTTCCTTGACCCCCCCTGCCCCCCCGTTACACATACCTTCTGCAGAACGGCACTTGTTTTCCCGTGTTTGTTCTGAAAACACCCAGCCTTTTTAGATGCAAGTTTTGTAAGAAAAGCAGCAAAGCGCCCTTTGGCTCATGTCCAGCGTGACTAGTTCAGATAAGAACGAGCAGCAACGGCAAAATTAAAAATCAAACAAAATTAACCAGTCAAGCCACGGAGCGTAGCTCAGCAGCATGAACCGACACATTACGAGACATCATGACGTAGGTAAATTGTTTCTTGCAATCTGAGTAGCTCAAAAGAAATAAGCAGAGCAGTTTCATTCTGGTTTTTGATGTGTTGTCTAAAACCAGGATGTTTAAAAAGGATGCTATAATCTAACCTGTCAGGCTTCCTTAGGAATTTGTTTTACTATGGAGTCCAGAAATACTTAAATTATACATATTAAGGCTTAAAATAAATGGGCACAAAAAGGAGAAATTTGCGTGCTTCAAACTTTTTTTTTTTTGGAAGATAGTGGAAAATGAATCAATAAAGGTTTGGACATCGATAATCACGGTAGCTCCTTTTCTGGCCCTAAAGTCTGTGAACCACTGTCATTCCAAGAAATTGGAACGCCCTTCTGCTCTCTACAGCTGGTCAGAGGAGTTAAACCCAGTCTACATTAGTAAAGTTTTCACCAGTGTAACATATTCAACTTAGGTGCTTAGCCTAAAGACTCCATTTTTGTTTACAGCTATTAATAAACATGTGGGAGAAAAGATGTCTGTGTTAAAGATTCAACATCCCAAGTTTCATGGAAAACCGAAGAGCCAGCACAGCCAGGAATGAGCAGGTCTGACAATCCTCACGCTCACAATACACCCTTCATAAGCCATCACAGAAAGGCAAAAATCCAATCTCTAAAAACTCCTTTGGAGGTCACCTCCACAAAGGGACCCTGCCATTTTGAAGTATGCATAGGAAGCAAGCAGTCTCCTTCCTTCTCTTCTCAACACCCCCACAGATCAGGAAGTGGGGAAAAAATTCTCTTAAAAAAGGTCAACTTTTCAGTAGTTATGCTGTTTGTTCCCCCCGCCCCAATCCCTCCTGCAACTCTTTCAACGCCAATAATAACGACAAGTTTTGGTTATAGCCAGTTTCTCTATCAGGCACTGGGTGCCGCAGTGTTTGGGTTACAAACAGCACAGCGGAACAGTTATTTGTTTAAAAAACAACTCCTCCTCACCCCCCTGCTGGACTAAAACGATACGTCTACATAAAGATCCATGCCGAGGGGGCCGGGTCCCAGTTGGTGACTAGATCTGTATTTGGGGCCAAACTGAATGATTGGCCTTCTCGGAAACGCTGCTGCACTTGTTCTGGCTGGGGAGGGAGGGAGGGAGGGAAGCACCAAGCTTTATTCACACAAACCGCAGGCCCCAAGCAGCCGGTTATCAGAGAGCATACGGTGCACAGGGCTTGAGGGTTTTTTTTTTTTTAAAATATAAACAAACAATTGCAATTAAGGCAGGCCCCTCCCTCTCAAAAACATGGCCAATCGCCGTCTCCATGGCGACAGAAGAGCCAATGGGAAGGCAGTTGCCAACTAGTTTGGCAGCTTAGTGCAAGGAGGCCCGCCCCCGGTCCAGCCCCTTGCTAGCCACCCCCACCCCCACCCCGGACTCCTCCTCCTCTTCCTGTGGCTGCTCTTGGCCCAGAGGTCGTGGAGCCAGAATTAGTCAACTCAGCAGCTGCAGCTCCAGCCCAGGGAGCGTGCACGAGAGAACATGGCCCGAGAGCCGGAGCGGGAACCAAGGCCCAGCAACGCGGAGCTTGCTGTCCAGCCCAGCAGGGAAGCAGTCGGCAGGCTCAGCTGCGAGGGCCTGGGAGAACCAGCAAGCCAGGGCTAGAGTCGCCGTCGAGCTGGGGATCTCTGCTCTGGCAAGGCCACTCCTGGGCTCCTCACCCCACCAAGGGCCAGATGTACTCTCTACCCCCTCCCTCCCACGGCTCTCGCCCCCAGCACTGCTCTGTACGGCCCTCCCCATCTTCTCAGGGCGCCTCCGTCAGACTGGCCCAGCAGAGAACGAGTAGGAGGTGGAGAAAGATGGGGTAGGAGGAGAGATTTAACTCATCCCCACTCCAAACCCCTCTCTGAGACAGGAGGCTGCAGCCATGTGAGCAACCCAAGCACTAAGCTATGTCGCGATCAGTAGGGCTGCATCGGAAGCGTTGAAGTCCCAGTGAAGCGAACACCATCCTACGTCTCACAGCAGCAGAAGCCAACCGCTACATGGTGCCGAGGGCAAAAATCTACATCTTCGCCAGGAGCCACACATCTGGGCATGGCAGCGCTTCCAGCAAATCAGCGCGCGCACACACAAAAAATCACAGCTCCTTTGATAACGGCACAACAGTACAGCCTGAGAGGAAGTGCAGTCTAATAGACAGAGCACGGGACTGAGGGTCAGGAGACTGGGTTCTATTCCTGCCACTGACCTGCTGTACGGCCCTGGGCAAGTCACTTTGCTCTCCATCCCCCCCCCCCATCCTTTGTTGGGACTCTTACTATGTGTTTGTACAGCACCTAGCACAACAGAGCCCTGATCTCAGTGGGGGCCACCGGCGCAATAAAAACCTCTCGGCCAACAAATGGATCATTTCCGTCAAGAGTCTCCACATAAGGTTGCACCAGTTTAACTGAAGATGTGATGTTAAATTGATTTAGTTCAAGCCAGTGCAAAAAAGACACTGTGGACACACACATTTTGGTTTAAACCGGGTTTATTGCAGTTTAGCCTAAGTTGATAGGAACAGGTTTTAGCTGAACTGAAATGAGGGGCTTGCACTGGTTTAATTTAAATTAGGGCAAGTTTGTGCCCAGACACTCTCACAATTTTACCTCTTAAAACAATAAAGCACGAAACCACCATGGCAAGCAGGGTTGCCAACCTGGTAATATTTAAAACATGGACACCCCAGCAGGAGTGCGGGAACCTCCCCTACCCCACCTCTTCCCCGAGGCCTCACCCCTGCCCACTCCTCTTTTCCCCTTCCCCCGCCATCGCTCACTGCTTTTCCCCTCCCATCCCCCCGACCTGGGTCAGGAGGGACTCGCCTGCGGAGCCAGGGCTGGGAGCTGCAGCTGCCTGTGCCAGGTAGGAGGCAGCCCCAGCTGAGTAGGAGCTGGTGTGGGTGATGGCCCAGCGCCTTCTCGCCTCCAGTGACCGGATAGTGTCAGGTCCCCTTTTCGATCGGGCTGTCCAGTCAAAAACCGGGCTGCTGGCCACCCTAACACTGGCCCGGTAATGTTTACGTCTTTGCAAACAACCTCACCACTGATGGCAGTAATGGAAATAGGACTTGTTAGTTCATGTGAGCGCCCTCTGCTGGCTGGATTCCGCTTCTGAAGAAAAGGGGAGGAGCCAGTGGGTATTAGACTGCTCAGAGGCCCCCCAACCAAAAATATTTAAAGGGAACAGAGCAATTGATTTAAAAGGAACTATTAAGTGTGCAGGGGCCATTCCCCAGCCGCATGTAGTAGATCAGAGCTATGGTCACATTTCAGGTTTAAAGTCCTGAGGAGCATTTCTTTAGGAGTGCAGGCTTAAAATGGTAACGCTTAGGCAGCTCAGACACGAGGCTGCCTATGCCTCTAGCTAGGACGGGATGTGGCAGACAATGGATTCGGTACCAGGAAAGACAGGAAGAGACTCAGGGTGGCAGTTGAGCAAGGACCTAGAGAGTAAGATGCTGCATGTGAGGAGGCCCAGGTTCCAGCAGTGAAGTGTTTAAAGTGTGCGGAGGGTTCGTGGAAACATGGCACGGCTGATGAGAGCCACCAGTCTGGGAGGGAGGACGCTTTCTAGTTCAAGGACAGCCCTTACCGTAGTCAGTAGAGATGGACCAGCTTTAAACAGAGCTCAGAATGTGGCCCCAAGACCGCTCCCCCCAGAGAGTCAGGGACAAAGCCCTCCTGCTGCTGTGCCTTCCAGGGATCAGGAGGAGCAGGTATTCCTTTTCCGATCCACCCTGCAGCAGGCGAGGCGCTCAGGCTCTACCCATGGGCTGGGCTGAAATCACCATGGCCCCAGAGGACAGATGCCAAGCTAAGCTACAGCTACCACCTCATCAGCGCTTCTGTGTCTCCAGTGAACTTCCCACCCACCCTCAACCCCAACACATCACTGCTCCAATGGCCTGGAAAACCCCAGCTGGAAGAAAGCAACAACCAAGACCAAGCGCTCCCAAGGAGAGAAAGTCTTTTGCAAAGCAATAACTCAGGACTAGGACAGCAGGAAAGGGGGCCACTGCATGAAATAACACAGCCCTGGAAACGCAACAGCCTCCCTGCCACCTGACTCACGCACACTCACCCACCCTATTACCCACCCGCCTGCCTTCCCACTTCAGAAGCGCACAACGGCGGCGCCACAGAAGAGCATCTGCAGCTAGAGCGGCTCCAAGCAGAATGGAGATACAGAGGAGAGGGGAAGCCCCAAAGGCAAAGCCCCGACAAGACTGACGTGGTGTCATACAAAACAAATCAGCCTTGTGACTTCCTCTGAGACGCAGCCACTTCGCCAGCTGCCGGGACACGTTCACCACCAAGGTGGAACAGTGACAACAGCTGGTGCAATCATAGCCTAGGCAATCGGCTCAGCCATCCCTCAACACCCACTCGAGGGAGCAAGGCGCTACCTGGATTAAACACAAGCCTTCCTGAAGTCCATCATCCAGCACCCCTTCCACATCTCACCTTTCGTACCCAAACATCCAATCCTTAGCACCAGTCTGAGTCAGTGCCTGGGCTCCAGCAAACACCTTGCTCCTAAGAGACACTCCAAGGCATTTTGGGACATGTGGCCCCACATCTACACTGACGACAAGGAGGGAGGAACAGCTGAGCAACTGGAAGGACACCCATGCTTCAGATACCCAGACAGCAAGGGGAGACCAGGCGGCCTGCAGATCCTAGAGCACCGGCAGTGGGAACGACAGATGAGGGGCACCAAGGAAGAAAGGTATCCAAAGAGAACGAGGGAAGATAAAGCAAGACACCTCCAAAATCCCTGCTAGGAAGCTATGCATCTATAAACAACAAACAGCCGAATTTATTATAAATCCCACTGGGGAGCAATACAAACGGACAATCCAGGCACATTTCTGTAACTATCTACAGATTAAACACTGCCACGGGCTTCTGGCAAGCTTCCTGCATGGACTGCAAGGGTTGGGTCTCTCTGCTTTAGCTCTTCCGAATATACTTGGGAGTCACTCTCCCCTGGATGCAGTGAAAGCATTTTTTAAATATATAGCACTGGGCTCTGGTGATGAATCCTAGCTGTTAAGTAACAGTCCAGCGCCTCTTTCACTTTCTTTCCAGGAGTAATAGGTGCAGAACATCTTGGAACAGGGACTGCCACCACCCAACTTCCAGGATTGGAAACAGATCAGGCCCTTTAAACAGCAGCAGCAGCCAATGTTTACAGATGGGGAAGAGTCTGGATTGGTCTAGATTCCAAGATGTGCAGCTGCAAATCCCGAGTGGCTAGAACATCCCACCTCTGGTCATTGTGAAGGCTGCCGACCGCTTTCTACCGCCACATGTGCATTTGTATAAACAGAGCAAAATCCTCCCTCTGCCCGTCCCACCCCAGATGCATATACCGCCTTGAGATGGGTCCGAGGAGCTCTCCCTTGCATGCATGGGTGAGAACACACATGAGCAAAGTTCTGGGCCTGTGCAGTCTGCTCAGCTAAACAGCTGGGCTGGAAAAACACGGATGGACAGCATGCAAGGCCGGGAGGAGCCAAGTGGGCACGAGGCCAACCAAAGCTGTTTACTACTAGAGCGATTCCTTAACAGGCCCTCATTAGACTATTCTCCTTCTCCACCCCCTCTGCACACTTCCCACAGACACAACATGGGATGATTAAGTTCAGAGACACTCAACGCACGTGGCCATTGTGCAAAAAGAAGACTGGCACAGTGTGTCCTACGGGGCACGCCTGTGTGCACATGCTGCATTCTAGGAACGCAGAGCGCCCGAGACGGGAAACAACCTCCGGTAACAGCAGGAACCATTTTTCAATCAGCTCCCAAACCACTGGCCTGGAAAAAAAAAAACCAAAAAAAAACCCTCCCTTGTTTTCCAGGAAGGAAACACACACAGCACATGTGCCAAACTCCACTGCCTTCTCCCCCGCAACACTCAAAGCTCCTCCCAGCCCTTCCCTGCAACAGGCACCAGAACTGCAACCAAACCAGCACTTTCATCGTAGTGTGGTGGGGAAGGAAAGAGGGCAGGAGGGGTGGGGTCCCTACCCTGGAGCTCTGCTAGGTGGTGTTAGTCAAAGAGAGCACGGTGGGGAGGGCAGGGGGAATCCTGACCTCAACCCCTGGTGGGGAAAACTGAAGAAAGGGAGTATGATGGGCCCCCATGACGGAAACAGGAGAGGAGAGGAAAAAATTCTAGGCATGTGATAGAAGAGAACAGGAGCAAAGAGTGTGCAAGTTCTCCAGGAGAAACAGCAGGTACTAGAGGGATGCAACCAAGGTTGTATCCATCACTCGAACCCCTCACCTTGGGCTATCACAAGGATGCTGAGCTGGGAGCCACCTTCTCTATGGCAGCCTCTGCACTTGCTGTGCCGGCATCCAGAATGGCCCGGGGCCTGGCCAAACACGTGTTATAGTTTTAGGAATTGGATGAGATATGTCTCCAACGGCCAGGAGTCAGCATGCAGGCTGCCAGCCTCGATGCAATAACCCAGCCTCCCTCCACAAGCATCTCCCCCTCTCCAACCTTCCCTGCTACAAGACGCCGCCTCAAACCCATCATCTTCTGGACAGAAAACTGGAAGGAGGGGGCATGGAGTCTGATCCCACAACTAGCCAGAGGAGGATTGCTCTGCAGAGGCGATATGAGCTGAATCTCTGCCTATCCCCACCCACACTGCCCTCCCACCTAGGAGGACCCCAGCCCTTGCACAACTGGTGGGGAAAGGACACCTTTCCCCAGGTAGCAGCATCCATGCATATGTTCCTGGGCTGCAAGAAATGGGGGCTTACATAAATGCCCTGAACATAGATCTGCTGAATATTTGGCATCTACCCACAAGAGGGGGAAAGGGCTTTCTGAAGTGAACAGAAAGATTCCTGTGGGTAAGTCTTGCATGTGTATCTAGGAGGAATAAGGTCAGCCAGATACATCCCTTTCCAGTAGACAGAGGAGACATACACTTGTGGCCAAGGCATTTGTGGCGCAGAGAATTGTAAATCAAGGAGGAGCAGATCCAGGTATTCAGATGAATTGGAATCTAGTTAGTCTGGACCATCAGAACTCACTGCTTCCCACCCAGGCTGGTTGTGATCCGACTCTCCTCACACTTTGCCACTTTACACATCACTCATACTATTAGCTGCTCTACATAAAAGTTGATGCTGTAATATTCCCTCTTGCAAGGTGGAATTTACTGTACTACCCATTTTCGGGTGGGGATGGAGATCTCGGTTCTGTTCTGTTCAGACCTCACACCAGGCTCATCACTGTAGTATCTGAGCACCTGTCATATGCAGTAGCTGACTGCCTTGTCCCTTGATGGAAGGTTCATAGTATTGGTCACTGGGACCCTCCTCTATTCCTCAAAGGATGGGCCCTGGGTGCTCCCACCTGCATGTAAGAGGTCACAGCTCCCCTCTCAAACAATGGTGTAGAAAAGGGGGCAGGATTTTTTTCTTTATAACCAAATTGCTTTGTACACGCTCCATACTCCCAGTTTGTTTGGAGAGTATCTGACCATCGGAGGGCACTTTCTAGAAGCCAGAATATGCTGCCATGAAGCCTTCTCTCTCCCAGGCTTCTGCTAACTCAGAATATCCACGCTATTGTCCGCTGGAGGCTGCCTCTCCTTCCTTACCTCACCGTGTTGGGACGCTGGAAATGGCTATTTCAGTACCCAAGGTATGTGAAATCAGCCACTGTTCCCAGAGTCCCAAAGTGACTTGGCACAGCCACAGGGGAGAGTAGCAGCATTAAGTCTTGACTGTAACACTGTGTATTCCATTCACATAAGGAACAGGAAACAGCCAGCAGCAGTTTCTTTCAGCACAAAAATCCAGGCCAGGATTTCTCCATTGCAGCCTATTCCAGGTGATGAGTGTTTTCATGCCCTCAACCCTGTATTAAAGCCAGAGATAGCATGCTTCAGCAGACAGCTAGTTCCCTTGCAGCGTGCGTGTGTGTGGACACAAACCAAAAAACCCTCAATAGGAACAGACTTGAGGAAAAAGGGAGATGAACTGGATTTTCCACACCTAACTGGGACAGGTCCCATTACAATCTGACAGCATCAAGCCTGCTATTATCCGAACTCCTGGCAAGGGTGCCAAACCCTTCTTTAAAGGGTCAACTAAATAAAACTCTGAAAGCCAAGACCCGTCAGCCCATGCCAAGCAGCTGTTGCCAAAAAAAAAAAAAAAGTCCCCCTCTGCCACTACCACCATTTCTGGATTGGTGTCAGAACTTGTAACATGCTACTCGACAGCTCCAGAGACCATTCCCCCCGGAGTGTGATTGGCCACAACTGGGCCATGCTATGGATACTGATCCAGTTACAGAACAGGGCTCCCCCCACTGCAGAGTGCTCCTTCCAAACACTGCCCCCTAGCAACAGCATTCCACACTGCAGCTCCTGGAAGCGGTCTCTGCACCCAGTGCCTGATCCCAAGAGGTGGCCGTGAGCACTTCCAACTCCCACGGAGGTTAGTTCACTTCCAGAGCAGCAGTGATCTGAGCTGTACGGTCAGACCTGGACCTTGCTGTGCTCAGAAGTGTGGCGAGTTACAGCAGAAATCCAGGCGAAGGTAGGTGGGGTGGGGGGAGTCAGGGCAGGATTTTAGGACATGCCTTAGCACACCGGCACTCTCTTTTGGAATCTAACCAGGCTCTCCCTGCCTGCTCTGCATCACCTGTAGAAGGAACCCCCCCTTTGAATCCTTAGTCTGGGCAAGGAGACAAACCCTGTCTGCCTACAGCTCCGAGAGGTAGAGACAGGCTCATGCCTGGGAACTGCACCGCCTGGGAGCGACTGGAGAGCTCGGCCTGGTATAAGGCTGGGAGAAGGGAAGACGAGACTAAGAGTGGAAGGGAGGAGAGATGGCGGGAGGCCAGCAGCAGCGGAGGCGTTTGCAGTCATCCCTCAAAGAGCAATCAGCCCCGAGCGAGTCCCTCGCTGCCTGCTGTAGCAGAGTGAGCTGCATCCTCCCTGTGCTAGCTGCCCAGTGCAAAACTGAACTTCACAAAGGCAAAGTTAGGACGGCTGGGCAGGGGAAGGACACATGGAACAAACTGACTCTGCAAGGTGCTGATGAGTATTTCCAATAGACAGGCTCACAACTTCCCACTCACACCAGGAGTTACTAAGAAGAGGGCTTGGAAAGCACCCATGTGACCAACAACTTCCCCATTTCCTATGAGATGGCCTGGGTATGCTGTATCCCTGTCTTACCTCGGTGGCACCCTCATACGGCCGGGCCCTTTGTCCCCAGCTAGTGGCTCAACTGCCTAGAAGAGTTTGCAACTACCTGGGCTTTTTAGCATAAGCAACAGATGCTCCTGTTTTTAGATGCAGAGGGAATGAGTTCAATCCCCACACAAGACCCATCCAGGGCTGTCATACAGGAAAACTGAAGTATTCATCCAAAATGATGGATCTCTACAGGATTACAAAATACTGGTTAGTCCCAGGTGGCGGGAGGGCTGCTCCCTCTTATTACATTGCACACGCATCGCAATTATTACTTATGTGCACCAAGACCTCCACTGCTAGTTGCCTTTAACTATAAGGAAAGGTAACGTGACGACAACGTGCCCTTCCACATGCTACATTTTACCAAGGATGCCACCCGGATTCGGCATCTCCCTTCGCACCCCGAACAGTAGATGCCTATTCACGAGGAGACTGGAACTATAGTCTTATTAAATAACTCAGCTGGAAACAGGCCTCCTTGGTGGTGAATTCTGTGAGCAAGGTAGAACCTACCTCACCCGTTATGAATCAGGCAACGTTTTTTAAATTTAAAGTTTAGAGATAGTCAAAAATCTTTTGGAGCTCCCCATCTGCAGTCAGTTCTGTAAGCGAAGCAAGAACTGGTCTCCCCATGTGCGTTTGCACAGGCCTCTGGGGCACCATGTCAGCGAATCCAGAAAGAGGCACGCAAACTTCAAAAAACCCAAAAAGGCTTATTTTAATTGAACACCTCTCCAAAGCTCATCCCCTTAGCCATATGGCCTCACTGATGCTTCTTTAAGTAAATGCCCTAGTGCTCACCCCCTGCGCCTAAGGGATGCCCACAGAGGTAAACCACTATTTCAATTCAACAAGACAGATGGATTCACAGCCACCTCAGAAAGAATTAACACCATCCCCAAGTCAGCCTGCTTGATAACAGACAAAGGGGACCAGGAAGCAGAATGAGGGAAGTGGACTGGACTGAAGAACTCAAGGATCTGAATGTACAGGAGGCTTGGAGTTAGTTTCTGCAACTTTGATTTAAAGCATCTGAAGCCTACATCCCCAAGCAAAGGGGGGTGGGGGGCGTGAAATGTGTAGAGAAGGGTTGCAGACCAAACTGGATGAACAAGCATCGCAAAACAGGTTAAGAGACAGCAGAGAGCCTACACGGGATGGATCAGCAAGGAAAGCTACCTCCGGGAGGTCAAAGTGTAGGGAAAAGTAAAAACTGCCAACACCCAAGCAGAGCTGGACCTTGCAAAGGAAATTCAAACCAATAGGTAAAGGTTCTTCAGCCATATAAATAAAAAGAAAACAAGGAAAGAAGGGGGACTGCTAAACACTGAGGAGGGGGTGAAGATTAAAGATGATCTAGGCGTGGCCCCTACACCTAAATGAATACTTTGCTTGAGTGTTCTTTGTTTTTTTAAGGAGTAATTAGGAGCTTGGAGGCAGTGACGGGGGCCTACGGGGAACAAGGATATGGAAGAAGAAATTACCACATTTGAGGTGGGAGCCAAACTCAAACAGCTTAATGGCACCAAATCAGGGGCTGGATAATCTCCATCCAAGAATATTAAAGGACATGGCATATGAAATTGCAAACCCAAGAAGCAAGGATTTTTAATGAATCCATAAATTCAGGGAGTTATATTCTGGCTGGAGAATCTTAAATATAGGTACTATATTTTCTAAAAAAAAAAAAAAAAGTGATACGGGAAACTACAGGCCTGTTAGTTTTACCTCAATTGTATGCAAGGTTCTAGAACAAATTTGAAAGTAAGTAGTTAAGGCCAGAGGTAAATGGTAACTGAGATAATATACAACATTGTTTTACAAAAGGTAGATCATACCAGATCAACCCGACCCCTTTCTTTGAGAAGATAACTGATTTTCTATACAAAGGAAATGCAGTAGATCTAATCTACCTGAATTTCAGTAAAGCATTTGATACAGTTCTGCATGGGAAATTAAATTGGAAAAGTTAGGGATTAATATGAGAATTGAAAGGTGGTGAAGGAATTGGTTAAAGAGAAGAGTACAGCAGGTCATACTGAAAGGTGAATTATCAGGCTGGAGGGATGTTACTAGTGGAGTTCCTCAAGAATAAGTCTTGGGATCAATCTTATTTAACATTTTCATTAATGACCTTGGGAGCATGCTAATATCATCTGTAGATGACAAAGGTGGGAGGTATTACCAATATGGAGGAGGACCAGAATATCCAAGATTTACATGACCTTGAAAACTGGAGTAATAGAAATGGGATGAAATTTAATAGTGCAAAGTCATGAATTTAGGGACTAACAACAAGAATTTTTGCTATAAGCTGAGGACCTACCAGTTGGAAGTGACAGAGGAGAAAGACCAGGGGGTATTAGTTGATCAGATGACTATGAGCTGCCAATGTAATGTGGCCATGAAAAAGGCCAATGCAATCCTAGAATACGTCAGATGAGGTATTTTCAGTAGAGATAGGGAAGTGTTATTACCATTATACAAGGCACCGGTGAGACCTCATCTGGACTACTGTGTGCAATTCTGGTCTCCCATGTTTAAGAAACATGAATTCAAACTGGAATTGTGCAGAGAAGGGCTACTAGGATGATCAGAGGAATAGAGAACCTACAGTACCAGGAGACTCATGGAGCTTGGCTTGTTCAGCCTAACAAAATGAAGGCTATGGGGAGATACAATTGCTCTCTATAAATACATCAGAGGAATAAACACCAGAAAGGGAGAGGCATTATTTAAGTTAAGGGCCAATGTTGGCACAAAAAAATGGATATAAACTGGCCATCAATAAGTTTAGCCATCAGAGGAGTAACATTTTGGAACAGCCTTCCAAGGGGAGTGGGGGCACAAGACCTAACTGACTTCTTTTAAGACTGACCTTGATAAGTTTATGGAGGGGATGGAATGATGAGATTAACTACAATGGCATACGGCCCATCCGCAACTGTTATTAGCAAATATCTCCAATAGCTGAAAGTAGAACACTAGATGGGAAGGGCTGTTACCCGGGGAAGAATTCGCTGTAGTGTGTCTGGCTGGTGGGTCTTGCCCACATGCTCAGGGTTTAACTGACTGCCATGTTTGGGATCAGGAAGGAATTTCTCCCCAGGTCATATTGGCAGAGATCCTGAGGACTTTTAATCTTCCTCTGGGGCACAGGTCACTTGCTGGTCTGAACTAAAGTAAATGGTGGATTCTCTGTAACTTCCGAGTCTTTAAATCAAAATTTGAGGACTTCAGTAACTCAGCCAGACCTACTATTATGTGCCTACTATAGGAGTGAAAGGGTGAGGTTCTGTGACCTGCGCCATGCAGGAGGTCAAACTAGCTCAGGGGTCGGCAACCTTTCAGAAGTGCTGCGCTGAGTCTTCATTTATTCACTCTAATTTAAGTTTTCGCATGCCAGTCATACATTTTAATGTTTTTAGGGCTCTTTCTATAAGTCTATAACATAACTAAACTATTGTTGTATGTAAAGTAAAAAACGTTTTAAAAACCTTAAAGAAGCTTCATTTAAAATTAAATTAAAATGCAGAGCCCCCTGAACTGGTGGCCAGGACCTGGGCAGTGTGAGTGCCACTGAAAATCAGCTTGCGTGCCAAAGGTTGCCTACCCCTGGACTAGATGATCATGAATCTGAGTTTTCCCTTTCTCCCAACACCATCTGTGGTTTAAAAGTCTTCAGTCGCATAGATTATGAAGCTAGAAGGGACCACTGTGATAATCTAGTCTAACCGCCTGTATAGCGTAATCTAGTGTAACCAACTTCCCTCAATTAATTCCTGTTTGAACCTGAGCAGATCTTTTAGAAAAGCATCAGTCTTGATTTTAAAAATAGTACAGAATCCCGCGTAACCCTTGGTGAGCTGTTCCAAGGATTAATTACTCTCACTGTTAAAAAAGTACATCTTATTTCCCGGCTGAATCAGTCTAGCTTCAACTACCTGCCACTGGATCTTTTTAAACCTTTGTCTGCCAGACTGAAGAGCCCATTATCAATTTTTTGTTCCCCCATGAAGGTACTTATAGACTGTGATCAAGTCCCCCCCTTAACCTTCTCTTTGTTAAGCAAAATAGATTAAGCTCTTGCAGTTTCATTGGGGAAAATGCCTAATAATCCTCTGATCTTTCTTGTGGCTCTTCTTTGAACCTTCTCACATTTATCAACATCCTTCTTGAACTGGACCCAGCATTCTAGCCGTGGTCGTTCCAGATACAGAGGTAGCATAAGCTCTCTACTGCTCCATGTCCCCCTGTTTATACATCAAAGGATCTCACTAGCTCTTTTGGCCACGGCATCACACTGGGAGCTCATGTTGGACTGATTATTCCCCAGAATTCCAAGAATTATTGAAGAAGAGGGGGGACAGGAGTGGAGGGGGGAGGACAACCAAAAAAGTCAGCAGTGGCCCAGCAAGCTCCTCAGCCATTTCTTTTAAAATTCTTGGATGAAAGTTATCCAGATCTGAATCCTCTAAATTTCCCCCCTCTGATAAGTCACAACTGCAGATTCCCTGGGCCAGAACAGCAACATCTCGTTTATTCTGTCCTCGCCACTAGGCATCACTCTGACTGCATCTGCCTTACAGAACTAGTAGCAGATCCATCCCAAGGAGGGAAGTGGATTCCTCCCCTTCCATTGCTTTTTTAAACTCAGGCAGAGCACAAGGCAAACAGAGAGCCTCTATCCTGAAATCTAAGAAGATTATAAATACATAATTGCCTCACCATTTGGTTTATTTTTAGCCTGGTGTTTCCCCAGCACAGATGCTGTGTGGCGTTAAGTGGCATATCAACATGCAGCATGCCTGACTCAGAGAGAGTCAAGCGCTGCTAGGAGCCCCATCACTAGCCTGCAAGCCCACATCAGGCTAATGCCTCCAGGCGATACAGTAGCTGCCTACGGATAGGACTGGGACAGAATGAGAAGGGACACACTCTGCACTAGATCCATACCGGTGCTTGAATGTAAGGATCCACAACTAGTGGATCCGTTTGTGCCAGCACCCAAGCGCCCCGCCCTTCCCAAGTCAGTAGATACATCAGGCAAAATAATTACCTTTTCCCAAGGAATGACATCTGCCGCTTTGCTCAAATCAGGTCAGAAACACACTGGCTTCAGCCTCCTCTCCTGGCCTCACTCACCCCCATTTCCACTTTCCCACCTCCGGCTGCACAAAATCCATCCTGGGCACAACTAGCACAAACCCTGGCACAAGACATTCCAATGCTGCTTTCTCCAGAGAAGCTGGTGTCCCTCACAGGGACAGAGAATCCAGCAAGTCCAAGGGATTCCCATGGGAAAACACGTCACCATGTGGCAGAGAGAGGGGCCATTCACGTCCACCAGTTTCATCACTATGGCATCTCTGTTTCAGGGACCACAGCGAGGCGGACATACAAGTACCCAAGACAGAGCGATTTAGCTAAGGAGGAACAGATACGGTTCCCTCCTGAACCTGCCAATCCCCAACACTTCGGCTGACCCTGCTGCCCTCCCCGTGCTTGGATCCTGAGCTCCCCAATGCAGCACAAACAATCATCCCACACCATTAGACCAGCCAGGACTGATCATTAGGGATACAGCTTCCCATGGTTCAAACCTGTGCAAATAAAACCCCACCCCTCAAAGAGAGGATCTGCCTTGCAGGTTCTGCTCTCCCCAGCGCCAACATCCAATGCAGCAGGGTCTTGGCACCTCAGGTTCACCCTTGCAGGGGGAGAAAAAGCTATTTGTCAGTAGGATTTTTAAATACACACTCTCCTGGAAAATTTCCCCACTGCCCAAGCCAAGCCACGTTGGGCAGACATCCCAGCACTTCTAGCACAGAAGGAGGCAACAAGGTGGGATTCAGCCAAGTTCCCTACCCAGGCAGCACAATCAGCCAGGGTGGGCAGAATATGTTGGTTTTGGTGCATCACACGAAGATGGAGGCTCTTGGTGACAGAATGTAGGATTAGAAAGACACGGTCCCTCGTTGCTTGAGGCACAAGCAGCCCCTGGGAGGTCAGGAGGGGAGAGCTCTCTCTGCAGGCTGGGCTGGGAATAGCACGAGGGGAAGGAGCAGCTCCCATCATGCCCTAGCAGCTCCAAGTGGAGCTGCCCCAGCTCCTCTGGGAGGGAAGGCAGCTGTGATGCAGGGAAGAAATGGATGCTCCTCCACCCACCAGGCCACTCCTCCCCCTAAAGCCCAAGGGATACACCTTGCCCAGCCCTACTCTGATAGGAGGCAGTAGGACTTGCACTTATCCCCTGCATGAGGCGACAAGACACCAAGTTACTCCCCTTCTCACCCCCCACACCCCTCCCCACCCCAGCAGCAAAGTTCCTACCTCTGCCTGGGCACCGGGATGTAGGCCGAATGCAGGGGGGGGTGCTGCTCCAGCCCCACGCTGAGGAGTCGCAGCGCTGCCTCCTTGTTCGATCCCTCCAGCTGGCTGTGGGCCATGGCAGGCAGGCCCTGCCGCTCATCCACCTTCCTGCCATTCAGCACCAGAGTGTCCGTCAGGCCCCTCGGCTCAGCTTCTTCCAGCAGCACGTTGCCATTACAGCTCTGCAAGACACAACCCAGGGACAGAGCTCTTGTCACGGGCGTCGGGGTTATAAGATTTAGGGGCCCAATGCAGCATAACCCCAGTCATCCCAGGGACCCTGAACCAGCCCTAGCAAGCTTTGAAGCCTGCATCCAGAGTCACCCCTGAGCAAAGACTGCTCTGGTGCTCCTCTCATGGGAGCTCTGGCAGGGTGAGAACGTGAGTCAAACCTTGGAGGATGGATGCAGTGTCAAGCAGAGCACGTTAGGATTTAAAGAGAAGCCAGGTTAGTCTGCAAGTCAGGGACCCCACAGCAGGTTCTGCAGTAAACAAAGCCGCTTCGTTAGCAACAGCCGGACCCCATTTTTCCCCTTTCTGAAAAGGCAACTGCATCAAATAGCCCCTTCCCTCACCTGCAAACTCACCCCCTCCAAGACAGACACACATTTCACACAGACACCCCATCCAAACTGAGGTGTGTGGGGGGGAGAAGTCTGCTCTCCTGCTGTTCTGCATATAACTAGAGGACTTTGGTCCCCAGGGCCACCAAGTCAATACTTCACTCCAGGGCTAGAATTACACCTTTGGCCTATAACATACAAGAAAAACCCCACAAGTGATTTTTTGCACATGCTGGATTACCAGCTGCATAACCCCCATCTGGAGAGGGACTTTGCTGGCTCTTTCATATCTCACCGTAAGCCCTCCATGTCTGCAGAGAATCAGCCAGGTCTGGTTTCTGCAAACAGGGCAGCAGCAAGGCTCCCAGGCCCTTCAAGTTATCTTACACAAACACAGCAGGTGTGAATCAAGGCAGCTCGAGTCACCCCTCCCGCTTGTGCTAAAACCGATGGCTAACATCTGCAAAACCCTTTCATTTTTCTGTAGCAGTTTTCTGTAGCAGGCCCCACCCCCTCCGCCCAATTGTGCGACACTTACTTATGCCAAGGAGCACTTCCACGCAGGAGCAGTCCAACTGACTTCAATGGGACGGCTCCCACACGTTGCCCTGGGTAATGGTTGCAAAGTTAGACCATAGCTAGAGGAAGCAGACTCGACACAGCTCTCAGCAAGAACACGCTCCTACAGGAGGGAGGGTTTGAAACCTATGGCTGAACTCCATCTGCACAGACCGTACTCCACAGCGTCTTGACTACAAACAGCTAACCCCTCCCGAAAGGAAGCTACACAGAACAGAATGCATCTGCTTATTCCTCAGATATGGCCCTGAGAGCCAAGCTCGCCCCACTCCTAACTCTACCAGAGTAACTCAGGGGCTCCGTCTACACTAAGGACAGTGGGGCGGTTTTAAAGATGACCGTTTACGTTCAGTTCCCACCCATCCTTTTTGCCTAGCCACTCAAGCTGGCAGCGTGGAGAGCAGGGGACAACTGTTCGGTACCCACGGAGGATTTGGGAGGGGTGGTTATTGAGCAAACAGTGCTCTGAGAATGCAAGCTACCGATCATTAGTGTTCTCCAACTGCCAAGAACTGTCACTTCCCACTGACTGCAGTGCCACCTTCTGGAGAGGTCAGAGCTGATCACGGCCCCTTGCAGCCACATGGAATCCAACTAAAGCCAGCTGTGCATGAGGTCTGCATCTCTGTTTGATAAGGCCAGACAGACAGAAAATGGGGTCCAGTTGCAGAGAGAGCCAGGTATGGTCAGTGATCCTTTTAAACAGGAACAGTGTCACAAACCACTGAAAGTAACTACTGTGTCTGTATTTCTAATATCCTCTTATTGATTCATTCGTTGTTTATTTGCACTATTGCAACACTAGTAATAATAGCAGCATATCTAGTCATGTCCGGTTTAAAACAACAAAAAACTAAATTTCTGTCCTGACACCTTCCACAGCATCCCACTGCTGTTTAATATCCACTTGCGTCCCCACCCCTGTAACATGCACATTTCTGCCCAAACCCATTCCGTTACAGGCCTTCTGAGACAAAAAACAGCATTTGCGCCCCCTCTTCCTAAACAAATGTGCACAGGAATCAGGCCAATTTTAAACAGTGACTGTGGTGGGAATAGGGAGTTACCAATTTGAGAGGTCAAATGTATTAGGTACTATGCTTCAATAGTCATTGTGACTGGACCCGGTCTTTTTCAAAGACACCTGATGTCAAAAACTACTGGGCTTCTATCTCTAGTGTTGTTCAATATATTCATAAGCCACCTGGAAAAAGGTATAAACAGTGGGGTGGCAAAGTTTGCAGACAAAACAAAATTACTGACCGCAAAGAGTTATAAAGGAATTTCACAAAACTGGGTCACTAGGCAAGAAAATGGCAGATCAAATTCAATGTAGACAGAAAAAGTAATGCATACTGGCAACAAGTAATATAGATCCCATCATTTTGTATGTATAGTTGGCATGTTTTTCCACTCAAGAAACAGGTCTTGGCGTTATTGTGGATAGTTCTCTGAAAATATCTAGACAAAATGCAGCAGCAGTCAATGAAGCTAACAGAATCCTAGGAACCATTAGGAAAGATAGACAGTAAGACAGAAAATATCAAAGCCACTATATAAATCCATGGTATGCCCACCCCTTGAATACTGCATGTAATTCTGGTTGCAGTATTCTCAAAAAATTATTGTAATTGGAAGACGTACAGAGAAGAGCAGCAAAAGTCATTAGGGGGTATGGAATAGCTTCCATACAAGGAAAGATTTAAAAGACTAGGACTATTCATCTAAAAAAAAAAAAAAGAGAGACGACTAAGGGGGGATAGGATAGAGGTATATAAAATCATGAATGGTGTGGAGAGAGTGAATAGCAAAATGTGTTATGTGAAAGAGTAAATAAGATACAGGGTTAATCCAATGAAATGAATAAGCAGCAGGTTTAAAAACAAACAAAAGCATTTCTTCACACAACACACAGCCAACCTGTGGAACTTGTTCCTAGGGGATGTTGTGAAGGCCAAAAGTATAATTGGGTTAAAAAAAGAATTAGGTAAGTTCATGGAGGATAGGTCCACCAGGGGGGCTATTAGACAGGATGGTCAGAGACGCAACCCCATGCTCTGGGTATCCCTAAGCCTGACAGCCAGAAGTTGGGGCTGGACAGGGGATGGGATGCTCGACAACTGCCCTGTTCTGTTCATTCCCTCTGAAGCATCTGGCACCGGCCACTGTTGGAAGTCAGGATACTGGGTTAGACAGACCATTGGTCTGACCCAGTGTGGTCATTCTTATGCAACTCCTAAAACGAATGACCTGCCACATACAGTAACTGTTGCCATACTGTACTCTGGGCCTAAAGAAGTCCACTAAGAAGCTTCATCAAGAAACAGCAACATTACTTTTGAAAAAACGGGCGGGGGGGAATTGAGTCTCTAACAGTAGCTATCCCCACACTTGATTAAGACTAGTGCAGGTGTTTGGGATGAGGGGTGGAGGGGAAGACACCCCAGCAAGTAAGCTCAGTCTTTTTACAAAAATCCTAGAATTTGCTAGTATCAAAAGCTAAGAGGAGTTTGTTGTGATTCGTATCTCCCCCTCCTGCTCCCTTGAGCTTGACTTAAGGCCTGAGCAGCCTGCTCACTAACACGCAAGAACCAGAAAAGTGCAGCTGACGGAAAGTACAAGTGGTTATAATCTTCTTCTTACAGCCGTGAACTTACATCTGCAAACAAGGCTCTCGGGGGTGTGAAAATTCACACCCGAGATACGTAGTTAAGCCAACCTAACCCTCATGTAGGTGGGCAGTAAAACTCTTCCAGCAACCTGGCTACCGCCTCTCAGGGTCAGGGAGGTGGATTAACTACAGCCAGGGGGAAAACCCCCTGCCACCGCCACAGCGAGTGTCTACACTGACGCAGGACAGCGGTGCTGCTAAACATACCCTTGGCGTTTACTAGCGCTCGTCTCCGAGCGAGCAAGCAACCCAGCTCCTGCAGGATCTCTGCAGCTCGGCCAGCTCCTGCGGGTGGGGCGCAAACAGGGACCTGCACAGAACGGCCGGCCCGGGAGAGCTCTTGCAGGGCAGGGCGGATCCCAGAGAGGCTGGAAGATCCCTCCCCCCCCCATGATCTACGCCCCACTCCCCGGAGCTAGCGATTTCCCTCCCTCCCCCTGCCCCGCCCCGCCCCCCGGTCCCTGCAGCCCCCTCCCCCCACCCCGGCCCAGGCAGCCCCGCCCCCGGGGCTGGCTGTCCGCGCGCGGGGTGATTGATGGCCCGTGCATTCCTGCAGCGCCGGGCGGGCGGGCCGGCGCTAGGGGGTGGGGGGCCGGCCCCGCTCGGCCCAGGCCCGCTTCCCTCTAAACTTTCCGCACGGCCATTTCTACCGAGCGGCGCCATCTTTAGCGAGGGAAACTTTCCCGGCACCGCGGAGCCGGCAGCCGCCCCCACGCCCAAGAACGCGCTGCAGCGGCCCGGCCTCCGGGGGGGGCGGCGGGCGGGCAAGGGGCTTTGCAAGCCCGGGCAGGACCGAGCTGTCACGAGCCCCCACTGACCCCCCCCCCCAAAAATTGCAACGGCGCCTTCAACCGACTCTCACCCCCCCAGCGGGGAGCGACACGTCCCCCCGTGCAACCCACTCGGAGAACTCCCCCGCCCAGCTGCCCCATGCAACCCCCCCAGGAACTGCCCTCCCTCCGCCCCAGCTGCCGCACGCAACCCCCCCATGAACGCCCCCCTCCGCCCTAGCTGCCCCCCAAGAGAAGCCCCCGCCCCATGCAAGCCCCGTTCAAGGCGCGACACCCCCAACAGGCAGCTGCCTCCACGCACATGCACACCCCAGCGGCAGCCGGAGCAGGCCACGGGACACACCCACCCCACCGGTGCAGCGCTCAGCCCCGCTCCCGCTCGGCGGGCTCCGGGAACGGGTCGGGCCTCCCGTTACCTTCTGCAAATGCTTCACCCGGCCCTTGCCAGGGCTCTTCCCCTCGAGCCCGTTGGCCACCGCCGCCTCCTCGCTACTTTTCCGCCGCCGCCGCCGCAGCAGGGCATCTTCCACCAGCACCGTGTAGACGGCGTTGCTGGGCGCGGAGGTGGGGGCTTTGCACGCCTGGATCACCCCGCAGTACAGCCCGTGGCGGTGGGCGGCCGACGGGGGGCTGCAGTCGGGGCAGCAGGGCCCGGCCGCTGTTAAGCCGGGCGGAGGGGAGTAGATCCTGCTGTCCGGGGCAGCTCTCTTGGGGAGGCGCTTGGGATCCATGACCCCTGCGAGAGGGACCGAGCCCCCTCCCGGCAAGGGGGAGGTGGGGGGCGCCGTGCGGGCGGAGGCTGCAGCCCAGCCGGTGTCTGCGGGTCGCTCCCTCCACACCGAGCTCCCCCGGTCTCTGCACCCGCCGACCACGCCCCCTCCCAGCCCGCGCTCTCCCCCTCTCGAGGCTCGTGCGAGCCGGGGAACCAGTCTCCGCTCGCCATTGGCCCGCTCGCTGTATCAACATTCCGAAATGGAATATGGGCCCGGAGCCGGCTCGCGCGCCCATTGGCCCCACGGCGTTGCCAATTAGCGTAGGGGCGTTCCATTCGCCCCGCCTCCCTCCCCAGCCCGGCTGCTGTAGCTGCTGCTTGACTTTGATTTCAGACAGGGCGGGAGAGTGGGGTTGGGGAGGGAGCCGGGGTTTGCCGCTGGGTTTAGCGGCCATCTTCAGGGGCTTGGGTGGGGAGGGAAGGAGCCCTTTCGCCGGGGCGCTTTGCGGTGAGGCGGCGAAGAGAGAGCAAAGCCTCCAACGAGCAAAAATGGTTCATCAGTTAAAAGCTGCATTTGTTGTTGGTTTTTCCCTAAATGTAACCACTTGGCAATGGACCCCGACCGAACCCCCGGGCTCTGAACTTTGGAGAAGTTGGATTCAGATTTAGCCTTTAGTTGGGATTCTGTACTTTGCAGCTGGGGCCCATCTTTATTGACTGTAAATAGGCTCACAAAAGCTGTTTGGAGAAATGAGTAAGCCAGTAACAGTACTTTTCACAACTCAAGCACCCACTGTCTGAGCGTCTCAAAATACCTAGGCAATGTTTATTATTTGTTTAGAATCCAAGCTACCTGATCTGAAGAGATTACAATCTTAAAACTCTTCACACAGCCACAGTCAACCTGTGGAACTCCTTGCCTGAGGAGGTTGTGAAGGCTAGGGCTATAACAGGGTTTAAAAGAGGGCTAGATCAGGGCCGCCCAGAGGATTCCGGGGGCCCGGGGTCTTCGGCGGCGGGGGACCCTTCCGTTCCTGGACCCGCCGCCGAAGTGCCCCGAAGACCCGCGGCGGGGGCCCCCCCGCCGCCGAATTACCGCCAAAGCGGACCCGCCGCCGAAGCGCAGCCCGGTCTTCAGCGGTAATTCGGCGGCGGGGGGGCCCGCCGCGGGTCTTCGGGGCACTTCGGCGGCGGGTCCCGGAAGGGAACGGCCCCCCGCCGCCGAATTACCGCCGAAGACCGGGCTGAACTTCGGCAGCGGGTCCCGCTCCGTCTTCGGCGGTAATTCGCCAGCGGGGGGTCCTTCTGCCCCGGAGCGGAAGGACCCCCCGCCGGCGAAGACCGGGAGCGGCAGAAGCTCCTGCGCCCGGCCCCGCAAGAGTTTGCCGGGCACCCCGGAGCCAGTGAGGGACCCCGCTCCAGGGGCCCCGAAAAACTCTGGTGGGGGCCCCCGTGGGGCTTGGGGCCCGGGGCAAATTGCCCCTTTTGCCCCCCCCCTCTGGGCGGCCCTGAGCTAGATAAATTCATGGAGGTTAAGTCCATTAATGGCTATTAGCCAGGATGGGTAAGGAATGGTGTCCCTAGCCTCTGTTTGTCAGAGGGTGGAGATGGATGGCAGGAGAGCAATCACCTGATCATTACCTGTTAGGTTCACTCCCTCTGGGACACCTGGCATTGGCCACTGTCGGTAGACAGGATACTGGGCTGGATGGACCTTTGGACTGGCCCAGTATGGCTGTTATGTTCACCACCTTATGTTAAAGATATTTGCAAACATACATGGGAAAGCCCTTCTCATGCTACCAGATGTGCAAGCACAAACCTCTGCAGATGGGTGGAGCCCCACTGAAGTTAATGGTTTCCCCAAGGGTGCAGGGATCCATTCTAAAAGATCTGATTGCTGGATCAGAGCCTGAGGCTTGGTCTACACTACCAAATTACATTGGTATAACTATGTCACTCAGGACCCTTGAACGATGTAGTTATAAGAACATAAGTGCAGCCATACTGGGTCAGACCAAAGGTCCATCTAGCCCAGTATCCTGTCTTCCGCACAGTGGCCAATGCCAGGTGCCCCAGAGGGAATGAACAGAATAGGTAATCATGAAGTGATCCATCCCCTGTTGCCCATTCCCAGCTTCGGGCAAACAGAGGCTAGGGACACCATCCCTTCCCATCCTGGCTAATAGCCATTGATGGACCTGTCCTCCATGAACTTATCTAGTACTTTTTTGAACCTGTTATAGTCTTGGCCTTCACAACATCCTCTGGCAAAGAGTTCCACAGACTGACTGTGCATTTTGTGAAAAAATACTTCCTTTTGTTTGTTTTAAACCTGCTGCCTCTTAATTTCATTTGGTGGCCCCTAGTTCTTGTGTTATGAGAAGGAGTAAATAACACTTCCTTATTTACTTTCTCCACACCAGGCATGATTTTATAGACTTCAATCATATCCCCCCTTAGTCTCTTTTCCAAGCTGAAAAGTCCCAGTTTTATTAATCTCTCCTCATATGGAAGCCATTCCATACTCCTAATCATTTTTGTTACCCTTTTCTGAACCTTTTCCAATTGCAATATATCTTTTTTTGAGATGGGGCAACCACATCTGCATCCAGTATTCAAGATGTGGGCGTATCATGTACAGGGCCGGCTCCAGCTTTTTCGCCATCCCAAGTGGCGAAGGGAGAGAGAAAAAAAAAAGCCGTGATTGGCAGCACTTCGGCGGTTGCTCTACCGCACCGCTTCATTCTTCGGCAGCAATTTGGTGGCCAGTCCTTCCCTCCGAGAGGGACTGAGGGACCTGGACATGCCGCCGAAGACCTGGACATACCGCCCCCTTCCATAGGCAGCCCCAAGCACCAGCTTCCTGCGCTAGTGCCTTGATCATGGATTTATATAGCGGCAATACGATATTTTCTGTCTTATGATCTATCCCTTTCTTAATGATTCCCAACATTCTGTTTGCTTTTTTCGACTGCCGCTGCGCATTGAGTGGAGGTTTTCAGAGAACTATCCACAATGACTCCAAGATCTTTCTTGTGTGGTAACAGCTAATTTAGACCCCATCATTTTATATGTATAGTTGGGTTTATGTTTTCCAATGTGCACTACATTGCATTTATCAACATTGAATTTCATCTGCCATTTTGTTGCCCAGTCACCCAGTTTTGAGAGATCCTTTTGTAGCTCTTCACAGTCTGCCTGGGACTCAACTAGCTTGAGTAGTTTTGTATCATCTGCAAATTCTGCCACCTCACTGTTTATCCCTTTTTCCAGATCATTTATGAATATTTTGAATAGGACTGGTCTTAGTACAGACCTTTGGGGGGACACCATTATTCACCTCTCTCCATTCTGAAAACTGACCATTTATTGCTACCTTTTGTTTCCTATCTTTTAACCAGTTACCAATCCATGAGAGGACTTTCCCTCTTATCCCATGACAGCTCACTTTGCTTAAGAGTCTTTGGTGAGGAACCTTGTCAAAGGCTTTCTGAAAATCTAAGTACACTATAGCCACTGAATCCCCCTTGTCCACATGCTTGTTGCCCCCCTCAAAGAATTCTAGTAGATTGGAGAGGCGTGATTTCCCTTTTCAAAAACCATGTTGACTCTTCCCCAACAAATAATGTTCATCTCTGTGTCTGACAATTTTGTTCTTTACTATAGTTTCAACTAGTTGCCTGGTACTGAAGTCAGGCGTACCAACCTGTAATTCCCGGGATCACCTCTGGAGCCCTTTTTAAAAATTGGCGTCACATTAGCTATCCTCCAGCCATTTGGTACAGAAGGTGATTTAAATGATAGGTTACAGACTATAGTTAGTAGTTCTGCAATTTCACATTTGAGTTCCTTCAGAACTCTTGGGTGGTGTAGAAGTGCAGACTCACCCCTGCAGTGCCTCCTGCTGGTGACTTCCGGGAATTAGCTCGTTGCAGCTCCGAAGCACCATCTGCAGGCCGGTGATCCGCCTGTCCTCTGGCCCCGTGTCCCTCCCGGACCCGGTGCCCTGTTGTCTGCCGTGCTGCCCCCTGGCAGTAACCCCTTTCTCTCAGGGTCTCCCCTCCCCAGGGAACCCCCACCCACTATCCCCACCTCACCTCAGTATACGGATACTGCCAGTCATTGTCTAGCCCCCGCGCCCTGGGGCAGGCTGCAGTATCAGCCTACTCATCACTGGCAAGGTTGGGTTTAGACCTGCTGCCTTGGCCTACCCCTGGGCTGCCCTCTGCAACCCCCAGTACCTGTTAGCCCAATGCTAGGTCATAGCCTGGGGCTTTCCAGGCTGGAGCTCCCTAGCTCCTCTGCCTTTCCCCAGCCCTGCTCCACTCAGGTACCCGGTCTCTAGCTCCCTGCAGCCAGGCCCTTCTCCCTCTACAGGCAGAGGGAGACTGTTGGGGCTCTTGGCTCCCAGCCTCTTTATACAGGCCAGCTGTGGCCTGATTGGGGTGTGACCCAGCTGCAGCCGCTTCCCTAATCAGCCCAGCTTTTAGAGCTGCAGCCCTCCCAGGCAGGAGCGGGTGACCACTCCACTACAGCTGGATACCATCTGGCCCTGGTGACTTGTTACTTATCAATTTGTTCCAAAACCTCCTCTAGTGACACCTCAATCTGGGACAGTTCCTCAGACTTGTCACCTAAAAAGACTGGCTCAGGTTTGGGAATCTCCCTCACATCCTCAGCCGTGAAGACTGATACAAAGAATTCATTTAGTTTCTCTGCAATGGCCTTATTGTCCTTGGGTGCTCCTTTAGCATCTCGATCGTCCAGGGGTCCCACAGGTTGTTTAGCAGCTTCCTGCTTCTGATGTACTTAAAAATTGTTTTGCTATTACTTTTTGAGTCTTTGGCTAGCTGTTCTTCAGATTCTTTTTTGGCCTCCCTAATTATATTTTTACACTTCATATTGACCTAGCCCCCAGAGTAGACAGCGTTATGTAGACAGGAGGGCTTCTCGGGGAGTTGGAGTATCGACGCCAATGGGCAAAGCTCTCTCATTGGCGTAGGTAGCATCTTCACTAAGGGCAAGTCTACATTACAAAATTAAGTTGCCCTAAGTTATTTCGACGTACAGCCACCGCAGTAATTGAATTGCTTTTGCACATCCACACTACATTCCTTGTGTTGGTGGTGCATGTCCTCACCAGGAGCGCTTGCACCTATTTAACTGTCAGTGTGGGACAGCCAGTGCTTAATTTGTGCCAGGGCTTGCCAGGGCTGTGCCCTGGCACCTCTGGGCTTGCCACATCAATTATGAAAGTAAAACAGTTGCTAATTGGTTGAGCCCTGGCACCGTCTTCATTACAAATGAAACACCGAGGCCAGCTTCTGAAAGGCAGCAGCAGTCGATGTAAGGAATGCAGTGTCTACACTGACACCGCATCGACCTAACTACATTGATCTCAGCACTATGCCTCTCATGAAGGTGGAGTTATTGAGTCGGTGTAGTCAGCAAGTTACATCAGTGGGATCTACATTTTAGTGTAGACACTTACAGAGTTAGGTTGATTCTGTAGTGTAGACTTAACTCTGTAGTGTAGACCAGGCCTTAGAGCAGACAAGCCCATACTCTCATAACATCCTCGTGAGGTAAATATTACTCATTTTATAGATGGGTAAAATGAGATAAAGCAGGCTTAACTGGCGTATTGTTGGAGCCTCCCGTTGTAGTACAATATGAGAGTCAGTTTGTTTCAGTGCATCTTCTTGTGGGAATGTAAACCAATGAGGGATCTGCAGATGCGTCCGCACGTCGGGCAGACGTGGCCACGTTTTTACACCTGCTTTCTTCACTCACGCTTCTCTTTGGCTTTTTCTGTTCTGCTGTTCTCAATGGCTTTAACCATAGACCAACAGGTCTGCTGCCATCCTGATCTATCTGCAGCAGCAGCTACCCATGTGTTCGGGTCAGCTTGGCCAGCTTTTAGGGGAGCTTTGAGAGTGTCCTTATTATCATTTTCATTGGCCTCCCCACTTTCAACAGTTGATAAAATATGGCTTTGAGGAGGCACGCATCAGCCATACGTACAAGATAATAGTTTTGCGATGTTGCACCTTTATGGTTAGGATTTCATGCTAGGCATGCAGCACTGGTCCAGGACTTTGATAGTTGGTATCCTGTCCAACCACTTGATGTTACAGATGAAACACAGACAGTGCACATGAAAATGCTGTAGTTACTTTTAGAGCGTCCATGTTTCACAGCCGTAGAGAAGAGTGCACAATAAACACTACTCTTGGTGTGAAATCGAATGCCGCTTGGACTCCACAGGCAGTAACAAAGTCAACCATAGGCAGAACTGGCTTTAGAAATGCTCTGCATTGGTTTAATCATCAACCATGGAATTATTAGACAAAATGGCTTACTAAGACCACAGTGGTCAGTATACACCAGGAATAGGATCCAAATTCCTTGACTACCAATCTAGTTCTTTCTTAGTATTTGAATGGAAGTAGCCCCAACCAAAACCAGGGCCCTGTTGTGCTAGGCACTGTACATACACATAGTAAAAAACAGTCCCTGCCCCAAAGAGCTTACAGTCTAAATAGACAAAGGAAGTTATATTATCCTCTTTTTACAGATGAGGAGCTGTGACACAGAGAAATTAGGTGACTTGCCCAAGGCCACATAGGGAATTGTGACAGAGCCAGTGATTGAACTCAGTTCTCTTAAATCCTAGTCCAGTATCTGAACTGCACCACCATCCTTCCTCTCAGGCCAGAACTACATCTTACTCCTAAATAATAACTAATTCATTTTATTGGAAGCATTAAAAATAATATTTACCTACCTAATAAGGGTATTGTGAGGATTCAGGTGTATGCACAGCACCTTGAAAATGCAAAGCACGATTGAAAGGCTAATTATACAATGTTTTGCACTTCTAAAGTGCCACATTTTAACCAAGGTTCTCAAATATATCCATAAACACTATCAGTTTCTACTGAATGCAGCCAAAGGCATCCCAAAGCATTTCATAGAGCTAAATGATAGTTACAGAGGGATAGAGAAATAAGGAGACATTGGCAAGGGACAAAAGGGAATTTCTCATCTGAGGTTTGAAATGAATTTGAGTCAACGAAGTAGAGGGTCTTCCCAAAAAGAACTGCAGAAGAGGCTCTCACACTAAGAGCTGGTCTACACTGGGGGGGGATTGAACTAAGATACGCAACTTCAGCTACTCTATTCGCATAGCTGAAGTCAAAGTATCTTAGTTCGACTTACCTGGCCGTCCTCATGGCGGCAAGTCGACTGCCGCGGCTCCCCCATCGACGCTGCTTACTCCTCCTGCCGAGGTGGAATACAGGCATCGATTCGCGGGTCGATTTATCGCGTCTAGATGAGACGATAAATCAATCCCCGATAGATCGATTACTACCCGCCGATCCGGCAGGTAGTATAGACGTACCCTAACAGTGGCAAAATTATGTGAAGGCACAGAAACAAGGCTGGTGCTAAATCAGCAGAAGGAATAGGAAGGGGGAAAAAATGAGACGAGATCCATTAATTAATGAAGTCCCATGACAATACACATTCTAACATACAGGGGTCTGTGTCGAAAAAGTTATTGAGCATCTTAACAGGAAACCAAATTACATAGATAACAGAATATGATCAAAATATCTAAGATCTTTGTGAGCACACAGACGTCTGCCCAATACACAGTGCCAGGTCACATATATATATGCAGTTACAGTAACTAGTCATCCTTGGAACCTCTAAATATTATAGATGACAATTTCCTAACTCAAAAAGTGTTGCATCCACCACGGGGAGAATTCTATATTAGATCTCGCCTTGACAGATAAAGAGTAACTGATCACAGAGCTAAAAATTAGTAACTTAAATATAAGTTATCACGACTTGATAAAATTTACAATGTGCAAACAGAATAAAGTCCAGACCAGTGATCTCTCTCTCTCTCACACACACACACACACACACACTTGGTGCTTTTAAAGGGCCAATATCACAAAAATGAAAACAATTATAAGCCACTTCAGCTGGCAGGAAGAATTTAATCAGAAAAATTTGAATGATAACTGGGAATTGTTAAAGAATACTTTACGAGCCAAAAAAACCCACAATCGAGAAAGAAAACCATATTGATTAAAAAAGCCATCCTGGTTTAGAAGGAAAGTGAATGCTGCTATAAAAATAATATATAACAAATGGAAGAAAGGGTAAGTTGATAGCAATTAATATAAATAAAAAGCTAGGAATTGTAGAAAATTGATAAGGGAAGCAAAGGAACACATGGCAAAAATCTATGGTCGGCAGAGTTAAGGACAATAAGAAGGAATTTTTAAAGTATATTAGGAATAAAAAGAATCCTAATAATAGTATTTATCTATTACTAGATGAAAATTGTAGAATTATCAATCATAATGCAGAAAAGGCAGATGTATTAAATCAATATTTCTGTTCTGTATCTGGAAGAAACAGATGACGTAGTCATATGCTATGATAACACTCTTTCCATTCCACTAGTATCTCAGCTACTAATGTTAGACATTTTAAAATCATCATACCTGGATAACTTGCATGCAAGAGCTTTAAAAGAGTTGGCTGAGGAGCTCACAGGACCATTGATGCTGCTTTTCAATAAGTCTTGGAACACTTCAGAAGTTCCAGAAGAGTGGAAGAAAGAGTGTCAATATTTAAAAAGGGTAAACAGGATAAGGCAGGTAATTATAGGCCTGTCAGTCTGCCATCAATCCTAGCAAAATAGTGGGGCAGCTAATACAGGACTTAATTAATAAAGAATTAAAGGAGAGGAATATAATTAAGGCCAATCAACACTGGTTGATGGAAAATAGATCCTTTCAAACTAACTTTAAATTTTTTTTATGACCGATCACTGTTTTAGAGATTTTCCCTTTTAATTTCACTGGTATCTTCCTGTCACAAAGTACCTTCTCTCCCTTTGAGCCATACATTTATTATCCTAGCTCTAATTTCATCCTCCATTTCCCCATTTTTTCATATTCTGGTAGCCAGATACTTGAAACTGCATTTTTGCTATTGTTTGCCCATCTAGTTTCAAAGATAATTCTTCATTGTTCACACTATTGAAATTACATACCAGGTACTGTTTTTTCCCTCTGCATATTTTGAGTCCATGTCTCTCCAACACATCTCTCCACTTATCAAGATGCTGTTCTAGCTGTTCTCCTCACTGCACAGAATGCTGCCATCTGCAAACAACATGCACCAAAGGGCCTTTTTCTGTATGTTCCTCGTGACCGTATCCAGGCCAAGGATATACAAGCAAGGGCCCAATGCTGATCCCTTATGGACTCCCATTTTTACCAATAGGTCGTCTGTTTCATCACTAAAAGTTCTGAGCACCGACTTGCACCTACATACCTGAACATATGTAGGCGTGCGTGGCCATCCCTCCCCGTCAGTCTCAGAGGGAGGCCATGCCCCCTCGCTCTCCCACCCCTAGCAAGGCAAGGGTTATTGGGGCAATTAGCAGTCTTTAAAGCCCTGGCCCTCTAGGCAGAGTCAGGCGACAAGTACTCCAGGGCCCTGGCCTCAGGTAGGGCAGGACAGACAGTCTCGTAAGCTCAGGCCCTCTGGCAGGGCGGAGCGTGAAACAGACAGTCTGACGTCCTGGCTCTGGCGGATGTAGGGTTGCCAGGTGTCCAGTTTTTGACCAGAACACCCGGTTGACAAGGGACCCGGCGGTTCCGGTCAGCACTGCTGACCAGGCCATTAAAAGTCCAGTCAGTGGCGCAGCGGGGCTAAGGCAGGTTCCCTGCCTGTCATGGCTCCATGTGACTCCTGGAAGTAGCAGCACGTCCCCCCCCCCCCCGGCTCCTATGCGTAGGGGCAGTTGGGGGCTCCGCACACTGTGTTTGGTTTGGTGTGAGTAGAAAGTTGGCAACCCTAGGCCAATGGCAGACAAATGCAGGCCTCTGGGCCTAGGGAGCAGGAGAAGTAGGGGGACCCAGGCCCCCCCTACTCCACCAGGTCCCAGCCCAGGGCCCTAACACTGGTGGGGTGTTCCGTCACTGGACCAGCGGGGATCCAGCCAAACACGCTGACCTGGATTCAGGCAACACCACAACCAGATGATAGTCTAGTGCAGGGGTCGGCAACCTACAGCACACGTGCCAAAGGTGGCACGCGAGCCAATTTTTGATGGCACACGGCGGCGGGCTGAGCGGCTCAGCCCCCTGCCGCTCTGGGGTTGCGGCTGCTGCCCTGTTGCCAGCCGGAGTCCCGGCCGCCGGCCCCACTCAGCACCCACTGCCAGCCTGGAGACCCCCAGGCTGGCAGCGGGCTGAGCAGGCCGGCGGCTGAGACCCCAGCTGGCAGGAGCCGGTGGCCAGAACCCCAGACTGGCAGCTGAGACCCCAGCTGGCAGGAGCCGGTGGCCAGAACCCCAGACCGGCAGCTGAGACCCCAGCTGGCAGGAGCCGGTGGCCAGAACCCCAGACCGGCAGCTGAGACCCCAGCTGGCAGGAGCCGGTGGCCAGAACCCCAGACCGGCAGCGGGCTGCGCAGGGCCTGGGATCCTTGTCGGGGTTCCAGCCACCAGCCCCGCTGAGCCGGCTGCCGGTCTGGGGTTCCATTCACTCAGCCGGCAGCAGGCTGAGCGGGGCCGGTGGCTAGGACTTCAGACCAGCAGTGGGCTGACCGGTTCAGTCTGCTGCCGGTCTGAGGTCCCGGCCGCTGGCACCACTCAGCCCGCTGCCAGCCTGGGGTTCCATTCACCCAGACCAACCGCGGGCTGAGCGGGGCCGGTGACCAAGACCCCAGACCAGCAGCAGACTGAGCCGGTCAGCCTGCTGCCAGTCTGGGGTTCTGTCTGCCAGCTCCTGCCAGCCGGGATCCCGGCCACCACCCCCCTCAGCCCGCTAGCAGCCTGGGGTTCTTCTCACCCAGGCCGGCAGCAGGCTGAGCGGGGCCGGCAGCTGGAACCCCAGACCGGCAGCAGGCTGAGCCACTCAGCCCCCCGCCAGCCCCGCTCAGCCTGCCACTGGCCCGCTCAGCCCGCTGCCGGCTGAGTGAATGGAACCCCATTAATAGCCTCTTTGGCTCTCCTCCCTTCCTTCAATCTCTGCCTCTTCTGTCTCAATTTTAAGCCTACAAGCTGCCTCAGCTGGGTATTGTGTTGTACCAATATAATAAAAACCAGCAGGATCTTATTAAGAGGGATAAGGCAAAGATGCCACATTTATTGTAAATACCATAACAAAACAAAAGACAATGTTTTTCTACTTATTTCTATTACTACTTATTCCTTATACACACACACACACATATATTCATCCACACAATCATTCATTCAGGTTCTGTATAGATGTTATAGTTACCAGCCTAGATGTTGCTCATGCCAAGTTACTGGCCAGGTATCTTGGTCATGAGGATGGAGCCGAGTCGGTGTCAGATGCATCTGATGCTCTTGGAGGCTGGCAGCAGAACCATAGACTCAAAGTCCTCAGTCTTTAGAGTCCAGTTTTATAGGAATTTATTCCTATGTCAGTTCATGAGAGTTGCTTCATTTTGCTGTTGCTAAATCAATCAGCAGGTGGCTGGCTCCATGTTATTAGATGTTTTGTTTTTCCTTCCTTTGAGGTGTGGTGGGTGGATTCCAGTTTGCCCTGGGGGTGGGGGGTGTCATCTGGTTGATCCCACTTGACACCTTCTTCAGCCGACACTGAATTCTTCAGGCTGGTGACTCCCTAACCATTCATTCATTGTTTAAACTAGGCATGCATTCACATACATTCTCTATCTTAATCACATCTATTTCACTGTCTCTTTACCTTTTGGGGTGTTACCAATTTATGTGAGACTCCCTGTCTTTTAACAAGCAAAGATAAAGTGAAATGAAAACTTACAGAGGGTGGGGGGGTCTCTATCTATACACTATAACAGCTACTGTTTTGGCTTACTTAGAGATAATTAATGTTTAACAAGTTTTATACAAAGTATTTCTTTGAGCTTAACAAGTTTTATACCAAGTATCTCTTTGAGCAGGCTTTACACAGACACAGCTGGTGGCTTGCAGGTTAGAAGCTAAATGTTGGGAATCACAAATTTACTTCTAACATAAACCTTAAGTTATAAAGTATTAATTAACAATAAATCAATAAATCATTTCTCATATAAACCATGTTTAATATAAACCTTCTTTAATATCCCTACAATTGGAGGCGGTGGTATCATAGCTCCTTCAGGACGAGTGAATTAATAATTAAGAATTTACCTAAGCAATAGAGGCCAACTTCCTAGCTAGATCTGGCTAAGACACAGCTAACAACTAATTTTGTTCAGGCAAACCATTTTGTAACTGCACTAATCATAAGCAGGTAAATCCTACTTATGGGTCTGTGTTTTTGTGTTCCCAGCTACCTACTAAGAGGTACCCAGGAGGTTCTGAATAGCATCTTGCCAGGAGCCCTAAGGTGGCACCAAAACTATATGAAGTGGCCTAGATTGCAGCTGGTCTCATCTTTCATATGATGATGTGGCCCATGGAGACTACAGGGCCCGGCCTTCAATGCTCCATCTAGGACCCAAGACAAAAGTGTTGCATGCTGGGACATGAGGTATCCAAATGTGGCACATGCATGATGCATCAGGGCTTTTGCTAGTGAACTCAGCCATCATGAGGAAAGAAAGGTTGGGTCAGATCATACTTGAATGGGAGACCAGAGACTCCAACATACACGTATCATAAGTTTTCCAGGAAGCTGTGCTGGTGATACAATTGGTGATCTCCTTCCGTCTAATCCGCTACTGAACCAAAGGCCCAGGAGGGTGCTGCTGGAGGATTCACATCTAGACAAAATGCTCCTAGCTACCTGTGGCCAATAAAGAACACACAACATTTCTGTATGTGTAGGAGCGTGAACCCAGGTGTTGTGGCCAAATTCCACATGAAACTACATTCCACCTACCTAAATCCCCCCTGCAGTTTTCGCTGGATGCAGGATTTTGCTTCACATCCTTTCATAAGCTGTTGTGCAGTGCTGTGGCATGGCTGCATTCCATCCAAGAGGTGGCTGCATTTCAGTGGCCAGCAAACTGATCCCCACCAAAGCAGTGTGGTTAATTCGTTCACATCCAGAGAGCTCTTTGAGATCCCTGGATGAACAGTGCTGAGGACGAGCAGAGAATTACTCTGTCCTAGGACACTGTCGGGTCATTTTTTTCTTTTTACTCTGCAGCCTGTGGTGCAATCGGACGGACTTGTCTTCTGCAGGGCACATTCTGCCACGCGCGGAGGCTGCCTGCCGCTAACCTACGAATCTGGGCTCTTTAGTTCTCTTTGGCTCTGTAGCTCCACATGCTTCTCTGAGTGTATTTACAGTGTGCGTTGCAAGTTTGCTCCATTTATCTTACACTTGCCCATCATCTTGTGACCATTGTGTTAGTGATTCATTTCCTGTCATCTGACGCCTTGACCTGCCAAAAGATAGATTCTGACTACTGACCTTCCCTGCTGAACCCGGAGAAGCCACAAGGTTTGAAGGTGGAGCTGAGCCAAGAGGTCTGGCTTGGGGGAGCCCGGTCACTGGACCTGACCTCTGAGCATGGAAAGGGAAGTTCAGAAACTGATCTGTGCGGTCAGTGTGATCATTGGGAAGTGGTGCCAAATAAATCTCTGGCAGCTCAGCTCTTCCTCTAGCTCGGACACATAGCCGGTTACTCTGCTCAGGCTTAGCCTGAGCGTTGGTCGGCTCGCCCAGCTCTTAGTTCCACAGTTCTTGGACACAAGGAAAACCCTAGTGAGATCACGCGTGTGCGGACAGACGTGGGGGGAGCTGAGAGAGGAAAGCATGAGGAGGGAGAACATGGACATGGCAGGCCCATTAGCATTTTCTCTGAGCACCGTCTTCTCCCCCAGCATATGTTCAGTGCTGGCAGCCAGCACAGGGGGTAGAAGCCGTCCAGATGCTCCTACTGTCTGCTTTACAATCCGGAGGCTGAAAAGCCAGGACAGAGTCAATATGGATCCCTCGCCTTTCGCTGCCCGTGGAACGTGGACTTAGGTGTATCCGTCCGTTCCGTTCCCTTGCTGCGTGACATATCTCTCTGGGCTGGCGCCTGGGGCCCTTTAGCTACAAGAATATTGAGGTTCAAAAACCTCTCGCGTGCTCATCCTCCTCCTGCTCTCATCAGGACTGTGAAATGAAAATTGTGTTACTAGAAACCAGACTGTTCTGCAGAAACTACCCCCGCCATGGCCCTTGCACCGGGATGATGTTTTCCCCTCATGCACACACATAACTTCTTTGGCGTTATTTTTATATTTAGTTCCTCCCACATGGTTTCCCTCTTTTCGCCAGGAACAGCAATTCCTTTTAACCCTTCAGGAACCTAACAGTAACTGAATAAACCCCCAAAGCCCCGATCGCCACACACAGCGGTGGGTAACAGTCATATTATGGGTACAATTTGAGGTCCTGGGTACCCTATATTGGCCTAGGCTCAAGCTTCCTTAAGGTCCCACCTCACCGGCTCTGTCCCGCCAGGTAACCAACCCAGAATGCTAGAACGTGATCGGGGAGCAGTTCTGGGGGCTGAAGTCAGACCAGACTCACCCCCTCTAGAGTTCACCCCTGTGCACCGCAAGGCCTACGGAGCACTGAAGCCTTGGAAGACCAGGCATCTGGTTCAAACTGAAGTGGGTGGGACCATCTCTGTATTTGCATCTAAGCCTGGGCTGGATGCCTGTTAGACTCTAAGCTGCTCAGGGAAGGATTCTCCCTTCATCTGAGTGTGTCCAATGCCCATCCCAACTGGGGCCAGGGGCACCACCATCATGTAAATGCTCAGTAATATTATACCCTTCTCTCGCCTCCACTCCCTTAGCAGAGAGCACCCAGGTCTTTAGCTTTGGGGTGCTACAGGAAAACGCCCCAGCTGGAGGCAGCCTATTGCAGGAGACTGTCCGTCATGGAGCAGTTACCAACAGGGTCTGTTTATTAGAGATTGCCTTGGGGCAGGAGGGTTCAGAGCTACCACCCTGGAGGATCCCGGATCCCCATGTCCAGGGCTAATTCAGTAACGATAGCCCATAACTGCACTGGCGTGGTTTGCAAAGAACATACAGATTAAGATTTTAGGCTTCCCTCCCTCACCCTCCCGCCCGCTCTGCATTCCAAGGCAATGCCTCCAAGAAGCTTGTGTGGAACAATCTCCCCAGAGAGCTTCTTAGGGTGACCAGATGTCCCGATTTTATAGGGAGAGTCCTAATTTTTGGGTCTTTTTCTTATATAGGCTCCTATTACCCCCCCCCACCCGTATCCCGATTTTTCACATTGGCTGTCTGGTCATCCTAGAGCTTGTGGAAGTCCTGGTGCCATTGCAAACCAGATGGGACAAGGCGTTAGAGACCACTCCGGAGGGGAAGGTCCTGCAGAGGTGGAAGGAGCGTGGCGGATGGACTAGCCGGTCTCTTCCAGCTCCAGTTCCTGTGACTCCCTTGCCATAAACAGCAACTAGGCTTGATTTTGCAGCCTTTAGGCGGGCGATGCGCCCACTGGCTTTGACTGGAGTTTGATGCACGGGGGGCAGGGCCCAGGGCGGCCAGCAACCGAGGGCTTTGCTCGCTTTTCCCGTGACAGAGACACCGCCAGCTTTCACTTTAAACAAACCCAGTCACTGGAATTACTGGAGTGAGGCTAATGCTCCATACAACAGTCAAGTGCAAAAAGGATCACGTGAGGGCTGCAGTATGGAGTCGGCAATGAACATGAGCTCCGACTGCTCCATCTGTCCAGGTACTTATCTGGCCCTCCCAGTCATGAATGGATTTGATCCTCGCAGCACCCCAGTGTGGTAGGGAAGGGTTACCCCCATTTTACAGATGGGAAACCGAGGCACAGGTTAGATGAAGTGACTTGCCCAAGAACACACAGGAAATCTGTGGCGGTGTGGACAGTTGAAGCCACGTCTCCCAGTCTAGTGCTCTCGCCATGGCTGCCCTTCCTTTTCTGACCCTGCTCCGCAATCCTGGGGTTGCGTAGGTCACCGTGCCGCTAGGAGCAGTAACAATTTGGGATTCACTTGCAGTCCTGGTCTCTGACTCAGCACACTCACTTTTGCCCAGCCAACTCACCTCACCCGCAAACCTGGACAGGAACTGGCATCACGCGGGCAAATGGGACTGCTGGGTTTTGTGCGCGCAAAACATGTGCAGCTGGTGCATTCAGCTGCTGGGACCAAAACCAGCTGTGCAAATTCCAGGGGAAGCTGGAAATGGACCCCTTAATATTAACCCCAAGTGCAGCCCATCTGCCTTCCCTGGACTGCTCCTTGGTAACCTTTACTGGCTAAAATGACCAGAATACTCATGGTCATTCAAACCTGAGCTCTCAGAGTCTGTCCACCTAAGCCCTGTAATTGCTGCAATTAGTGCTGTGCCTACAGCTGTCCCTGCTCATATACAATTCTCCGGTCATTACAAGATATGGACCAATGCAGGAGCTGGGGGGGGGGGGGCGGGGGGCGAAGAGGGCTTGGTTAAACCTGCCTGTGTTAGTTGAGCTCAGAAAGAGTTAACAGCAGAACAACCTGCCATTGGCTGGAAAGGCAACGCCTCTTTTTTTTTCTTTTCTCAAATTATTATCGAAATAACAAGTCTGGGCTGTTATCATGCTGGGACCCGGGTGTCAGCTTGCAGGCTGCCTTTTTTCCAATCTTGTTTAATCTTTAACATAAAAATGCTGAGCTGGCTTCTTTAGTCAATTTAAATATTATGCAACCACAGCTAATGGAGTTTGCAGTCATTTCACAAGAGCTCCCCTGCATCAGGAACCCATGGCACAGGCACCCAATCTGCCTTTATCCTCTGGGTCTGAGGGGTCTCTTAGCTGCTACTCCATCTGTCCGGGCTACCTTGCTTCTCCAAGGGGGCTCCAGGATGTTATTCGGCTGCTCCAGGAGATTTCCTTGTTGGTATCTTGTCTGGGGAAGACCAGATTCTAGCTGGAAGGGAGAAGATGCCAGATGGACAGTCCTGGGGCCTGACCTCCTCTGACTGTCCACAGAATCCGTACGGGAAAGGCAGCGGTGGCACAAGTTTCCCCCATGCAACCCCATCAACAAGCTTCACCCCTAATTTGGAGTCTGCACCTAGATAGGCAAGGGGGTAGCTTTGCCCTTCTCACTGCCTGCAGCCGGCTCAGCCTGCTAACACCTGTGGGGAAGGGGCATCTTTCACCCCGCACCTTGGATTGGCACATTTCCTACCCAAAGGGCAGACGTCTGTTTTCCTCATCTTGGAGATGAGCCACAGGGATCCCCCGAGAACAGTGCCCAGTATAAAGCAAAGGCACTTAGAAAATCAAAGCAAATTTTGAGCATTGCTCGACGTGCTCCAGGAGGGCCGGGCCGGCTCCACTCCTCGGCTCCCTAGATCTTGGCTGTTGCAGCCACCCTGGCTAGTTTACACTTCTGGCTCCCACTCCAGCTCCCTGGCTGCAAGCTGGAGGCAGCTCTGGCTCATCAGCCCCCTGCTGACCAGCTCCAGGAACATGCACTGGGCTCCATTTAACTCCCCCTCGTGGGGAAAGCTGGAAGGTTGCAGCTGGGCAGGCCAGACAGACACCAGAACGCCGGTTCCCAGCTGCAGCAAGGCAAACCCTGCAGCGAGAAAGCTGAATTCTGTGGTATCTTGGGGACATGCCCGGTTCTGCAGCATGGAAGTGTCTACAGAGCCCTGATCATACCGGGGCAAGTTCCATGAGGAGCACGGCAGAGAGGAGCAGCTCTCGAGGGCTTAGGAAGAGACGGGTTTGTGCTGCGTGGCTGGATCCCAGACACAGCAGACACGGTTTCCATTCAAACTCAGCATCACCAGCCCCAGATGAGTCAGGCTCCCAAAAATCATGAGATTGAAAAGAAAACCTCCTGATTTTTTAAGTCAAATCATAAACTTGGGGTTCTTTTCACTTGGTTTCGGATTTTTGAGCCTTTAGGCTGCACTCAGGTCATATTTTGATGCTTTTCTACACCTTCACAGGGATTAGATATTTGTGCTTCTTTTTTCATTGAAAGCTGAGATTTTCTCTTAATCCCTGGACTCCAGGAGCTGGGGCTTGACGGCAAACTCCAAATACCGTGGGACCCGTGACAAAACCATGAGTGCTGGCAACACGGCAAACTGCACCTTTTCGCCAAATGCTGCTCACACAATGCTGCTTAGAGCGGGTTTGGGAGACCTCTTGTAGTCACACCATTTAATGCGAGCAATAGGCGCATCACTGGCCTTGGCATAAGTGGGTGCAATTCCCACCACTTCCCAGAGCTGTGTGGGAGCCTGGCCACTGGCCCGACTCCAGCATTTTAGTCTGGGAGTGTTGTCGGGTCTTCCAGCCATCGGGCTAGTGAAGTGCAGGTGTGTTGTGGAGAGGAATCCATAGCAAGGTCTTTTCTTCATTCTAAAGGCATGTGCAGCCTGGGGGGGAAGACCTCTGTCTTTCTGACCCTGTAGACTGGGCTAGCTAATGCTTTTAACCCAGAACTCCCTCGCGTGAAACCTAGACTAGATTCTTATGGCCATGTGGGATGGATTCTGGTTATGAGACCGGGTAGGAAGAGCCTATCAGGAGCCTATCTGGGAACTCTGGGTGAGGATGCTGGTTAGGAGGGCAGGGTACATCAGCAAGGCACTGTTCTTGGTACCAGATGCCAATGTGAGTGCAGTTTGATGCCTCTCCGCAATACACGTTGGCCCATTCTGACGAAGAGGCCTGGTCCGAAGGCACTTGTGCCACGGCCCCACACAGAGATCTTTCCTGCACAGGAATAGATCACATGCACATCAGGAAAAGTCACAAGACAAATGTTGATTAAAACAGTCCAGCTTTCCCCCCAGCCCACACAGACGCAGCTATTGTTCAGGACACCCAGTCAGCAATTCCCCTTCCACACATCTGTGCACAAAGCCATATGACAGTGATTAGACTGTCCTCTTCTCCCTGATTTCTTCCCCATCAGAAGAAGAGAATGGGTTCCCCAGTGGTACGAGAAAGCCCCAGTTCCTGCAGCATCCAAACTGGGTTTGCAGACGGGACGTTCATTTCCTTCAGCGCTCTCCAACCTTCGTTCCAGTCACTAGCTTGGGACACCATTTCCCAGCAGAAAATCTTACCTGTAGCAGGGTCAAAGGCCACAGGGGAAATCCTTGGATGAGCTGAATAATGAAACCACCCCACTAGCATTAGTAGAGCCATGAATCTTAAGAGGCTTCGCAGCAGTGGATGGGGCCAGTGGTCACATCACCCTCTTTGCAGGACACACCGAGGCCTCCCGAAAGTCAGAGCCTCGATGGGAGCAGTTATGCGACATGCATAGACACACTTGACTCCTTTAGGGCCAGATCCTGCAGCCTTGGGAAGGACTTGGAGCCAGGGCAGCTCTGCCGCAGAGAGAAGAACCCAGCCGCAGGAGAGCACTAGTCCACGGTGACTCTCCCTGCACTGCCTGGCAAGGGGCTTTGTGGGCCGAGCCAGGGTGTGGCAAGATGACCAAAACTCCCATGAATCCTGCAGCTGCAGGGTGAGTGCAGGAACCACAGATGAGAATGCAGCCCTGAGGGTGCGAAGCTTCACTCCTGCAGTCAACCTTGGGTCCTGCCTGCTTGCACAGGAGTCACACACGGCTCAGGACTGGCCCCCACATCTTCAGCTGCATGTCCGATGGCTCAGCAGGTTCCTCTCTTTCTGGGAAGCTAGCTGAGGAAAAAAGGTGCCCTGCCAATTTGCACTTTCATCTCTCCCCAGCTTCCAAGCTCACAGGGAGGGAAGCTGTTCTCACCCAGGTGCTTCATGCCCATGTGACACTTCACATTTCAGGGCATGTTGCCTTTGCTGGCAGGTGGAGGTTAGCCAAATCTAGTGTCTTTCCAAGAGTTGCTGAGCCCAGCTAGGTTCTATTGTAGCCCACGGGCTCGGGGCGTTCCCACCGCGGGTAAATCCAGCCAGCCTGTGACAAATAACACAGCTGGGCAGCAGGACAGGTTTCAGAGCTCGCTGGCCGGAGATCTGGATCCTGCTGTAGTCTGTTTCGTTGGCATCCAGGAAAAACTGGAGCTATGAACTGATGCTTTGGAAGATCTGCTACCCCCTACCCCAACCAGCACTTTAAGGATTGAAAAGCTTGTGGCCATTCAGACCTTGCCGAATGCTTTGGCCAGCCCAGGTGTGGGAAAGCACCTGCTAATGAGGGCAAAAAAACACTTCAGAGCTGCGATTGGCTAGGCATGAAAGTCAAGCCGTTCCCAGTGAGAGGTTCCGCTGCCCTCGGAACCGGATCCCCCCGACTTCATTGTCTTTGCCAGTATATGCTGCTGTCATTGCAATCAGCGCGGAGGGGGAATGGGCATCCTAATCCTCAGCAGCACTAGCTCAGCACAGTAACTAACAAACTAGCTGGATGCCCAGGGCCAGAGGCTCAGCCGGTACCACTTGACATCCCTTCACTGAAGTCACTGACTGACGACTTCAACAGCGGAAGCCCTGGCCCCCAAGCGCTAATGTCACGTCACTTGGTTTGGGTCCATCAGCATCATTACTCAGTTGTGTTACGTTAGCAGCTGGACGCTGCACCCAAGAACAGGGCCCCATTGTACTAGGCACTGCATGCTCTGCTAGTGAGCGAGAATCTTTGCCCTGCAGACTTTACAATGTACATAGATAAGAGAGACCAAGCGTGGGAGAAGAGGAAGATTAGTATCCCCGTTTTTACAGACAGGGCACGGAGGAGCAGCGGTGCCCAGGGTCACACTGGAAATCTCTGGCAGAGCCAGGAATTTATCCCCCTCTAGGACCCTCTAGAACCACATACTTTTAAGTTCAAAGCAGTAGCATACAGGGGGCTAATGTTAGAACTACAGGCTCTCTATCTGATATGTCCCCTATGAGGGGTCTGGGTCTGGCAGAGGGGTGGGACCAGATGTCTAGCAGGGCTTTTCTATCGCTAAGGGCTGCGGTTCACCACTGAGCATCAGGCTGACAAAAAGGCCCATGAAGAATGGCCCATTACCTCCCTGCTGCCTGGAAGGCTTTCAGGCTTAGCATACTTAGTGCAGAGCATTTTTAGGAGCAATGTGAGCATGATTCAATAGAGGGTCAAAGCCACTGGGAGAGGCGAAGTGATTTCCATCGTGTGAAGCAGAAAGCCAGCTCGGTCTCTGCACTGGGACCAGTGTCATTTTGGTGTTTGGAAGAATATTCAGCCTAATTTCTGCATCATTTATAAGTCGAGGTGTTAATACAGTGGTTAAAGGTCACCAATTGCTTGGTGCCTTGTGCTCAACGTCTGTCTCGTCAGGATACTGCTTTGCCAGTTACAATCAAGGATGCCAGGAGAGCTGTTAAAGGTCACCCTTGTTTCAGTGCTTGCAGAGAGGTGCCACTACAGGGCTATGTAACCTTCAGTTAAGCTGAATGTAAACGAGACGGGAACTTCAATCAGAACCAACTGGAATTAAGTTGATTCCACCGTAGTAACACTATGCCACAGAGACGCACTAAACCACATTCAAATATTACTGTATTTGCATATTCCCCAGAATGCACGAGAGGAAAATATTTGATATTCTATGTTAATGCCACACGTTTGTTGACCCCTGTAGATTGCCTGCTCTGCTCACCAGGGGAAAGGAGAGTAGTAAATCTATCTTAGGGGTGCGTATTTGTGCATCCCGATTCCAGGGCACAATGGCTGCAATTGCAATAGCACACAGCAAATGAACGCACGTCTTTGGCACCTGCAAACGAGGTGCACAGGTCTGAACATCTGGGCCACGGCCCCTTGATAACTCATGGGCAGCTGAAAGGCAGGTAAGTGTTTCCTTAGCTTCCTAGAGGACGACGTGTACAGCCTAATCTAGTTAATGGCCTGTTAAGTTTGCACCACCCCTGAAACATTTCCCTCCAGCAGCAATCCAGAAACCAGCCTACTCGACTGATGGTGGAGAGAGACAATGAAGTACAAAACAAGTTGTCCCAGCTGAGGAACGCAGAGTTTTACCTGTATCAACATCAAACCTCCGCAGGGCAAATCCTGACTCCGCCCTAGGGTGACCAAATGTCCTGATTTTATAGGGACAGTCCCGGTATTTGGGGCTTTTTATTATATAGGCTCCTATTACCCCCCACCCCACCCACACAGGCCCACAGAGCTCCAGGGGGAGAGGAGCTGGTGGGATTCTGCTGGTTGGGAATAAGTAGGATTTACAAAACTTGGGAGAGGGGTTGTACCTCCAGCAGCCCACAATGCACCTCAGGGCTTTTCAAACGGTCAAGCATGCGCGTGCGCAGGGGAGGTGAGCAGGCCTGAGGCTCTCGGAGCAGCCTGGAGTCCAGAGCTCCCCACTCTGTGCTCTGGATTCAGGTCTGACACAAAGGGAACCACTGCATGGGGCAAATCTACACCATTTTTAGGGTCTGGAGAACCACTTGTCGTTACCTTCGCCTCCGAGCGCCTTGGGTAACGCCAACACGCTGGCACACATGAAATGTAGCTCCTGTGTTTATTTTAACCCTGACGCCGTCCTAGTGGACAGGACAGTAAAGTCTGGGTTGGGTGGGTTTGGTTTGTGTGTTACAATGTGTCAGGAAAAAATACCTCAAACCAAAACCCAACCCTAAGCCCGTTCTTTAGGTGAAAGTTTAAAAAGATGTTTGCTCCAGTATAAAAATACTCCCACCCCTTTAATGATATTATTGGGTTATTATAGTGATAGGAAACTGCAGGGGGCTGCAGGCGTCCTGACCTTCAACAGCCAGCAGGAGACATCTAGAAGGAAAACACTAATCCATGAATCTGATCAGTAGTAGATCTCAAAGCACTCTACAAAGGAAATCAATATCATTATCCCCATTTTACAGATGTGGAAACTGAGGCACAGATCAGCAAAGCGACTTGCCCATAGGCACCCAGCAGGCCAGTGGAAGAGCCAGGAATAGAACCCACATCTCTTTTGAGTCCCACTTGAGTGCTCTTCTCACCAGGCAACGCTGCCTCCCAAAGTTACCGTCCAAACTACCAAAGCGGTGCATGGAGGTTTGCGCCACACAATTTCGGTTACAGGGGAAGGGCTTTAAAAGGGTAATACTTTACCCAGAAACGATCTACACAGCCACCCATTTTGAACAGCGCAGCTAGTCAAGCTCTCCTGAACCCAGTCTTTGTCGACGCCGGGATTTCAGCCACTGGTGGAAGCCCCCAGGTACCCGTGCCCCTGGCGCTGCATGATTTGAACAGTTTACTTGCGGGTAACCGTACTAGTGGGCCAAACAGAGCCCGGCATTAGTGCAGCGGCACCAGAGGCTGGAATCCCGGCAGAGATGAGGCCAGACTTGCTTTCTGGGTAGCAGTACCATTTCTGAGGCACCTAGGGGCAGAGTCCTGAATCCTCTCCTCCTTTGCTGGACTGCGGGTTTCTCTACACTGGAAATGCTTCTGTGTAGACGCTCGCAACAGCGGCGGGAGGGGTTCAGCGAAGTTAATCCACTGCCCCGAGTGGTGGATGGAAGAACCCTTCCCCTGACCTAGCGCTGGCCACACCAGGCGCAGGGGTGGTTTTACTACATTGCGAAGGGATGTGGATCTTTCACACTCTGAGCTACACAGCTGGGTCGATTTGAGCATAGACCCAGCCTAAGGCAGGGCAGCAGTAGTGTGTGTGTCCCCACCGTGAAAGGGTTAATTTGTACACAGCCCTGGTTTCCCCAAGCAGCAAGCACCAGTGTCTGGGGTCCTCAGGGTGTTGTCAGCCCGTGTGGGTTCCTTGGGTTAACACATCGGTCAGCGAGGAGAGGAAATTCCTAGATCCAGACAGGGCAGGCGTTAGCCCTCTGCAGTTCTGCAGAAATTCTCCCTCTTAATAAACTGGCCTTAGTTTGCTCATTTGTCTCTGGCCTCTTTAATATTCCAAGCACTAGAGGAGCCAGTTACTCCATGTAACCAGTGAGTGGGGCCCCTCGGATAACTCCCATGCTTGGCACACGGGTGTTCTGGGCCAGACGTTCAGCCCTCTGGCTGGCGGGCATGGCGCCCGCAGAACAAGCAGGGCACCCGGGGACTCCCCTGACCCTGGAGAATCCCAGGCTGGTGTACGAAGGGCAAAGCCTGTTCTCAGCCACCACCGGGGAAGGCTGGCAGGAGGGGCTGTGGCCAAGTGGCAGTCCCTGGGCAGCGTAACAGGATCGAGAGGGCCGTTCCTGCTGGCACTCAAAGGGCCCTGCTCAGCCCAGGGATGGAGGAGGTGGACAGGCGGCTTCGAGTCACCTTTCTGCCCTTACCCCCAGGCCCTGCACTGAGCACAAGGCTATCTGGCTCCCAATCGGCTCTCCCTGCTGTGCAGTCGGCCCCAATTGGCGTGCTCCATCCAGCCACGGCACTGCCTCCGTTTCCAGCCCTCTCCTTTTGCCCCTGCCGAGACTGTGGCCTGTGCCCTCCAGCCTGACTCAGAAATCTGGCCAAGGTTTGCCTTGTTTTGCTACCCCCGAGCTGCTATAGCCCTGGGCAGCTCAGGCTGATAATCAGAGCTCCAAGGGCCCGGACAGGAACCCTTCACCATCTCAGCAGGAACAGACAGGCAGCGTTATCCCGTGAAACGTGCATTCTCAGGCAATAAAAACAATCCTGTTTCTGGGCATCTCGGTTACTGCATTGTTAGCCTGCTGGCTGGGACAGATGCAGAAATTCAGAACAGGATTAAAATACATACGGGAGATTCCTCTTTATTAACTCAGCTGCCCCTTCCCTTCCCTAGGTTTCTGTGCCCAGCTTCACTGGACCCTGCATACAGACTCAGGGAAGAGAGGCACCTGACCTGGGTGTCTGTGCCCCCTAGAATGGGCACAACCCCCAAGCAATGCCAAACCCCGGTGGGCACCCATTAGAATTACTCAGTTCTTTTGCCTGTAGTTTTCAGGCCACCATAGGTTCACCGAGCCCAGTGAACTGCCTCGGACAGTGCCCAGCACCAGCTGCTTCAGAGGAAGGTGTGAGGCATTCTGCAGAAGGAGCACTGGAATACCCGGCCCGCAGGGAAAGTTTAACTCCTGTTAGTGACGGGTTGGCCTGAGACCTGAGGCAGGAGGGTTTAGAGCGGGTTGATATTTTTAGTATTTACTGTTGTGGTGTTGGATGTTCTTGTTGTGCCTCGCCACGTGGCTGAGACCTGAGACAGCTGGAGGTCTCGGTGGAGGAGCACAGACCTTCCCAGGAAGGGGGCAGCTAGACATAAGGGGTTATAAGTCTGTTACGTATATCTCCAACCCATTGGGAGCCGCCAAGGTAGCTGTGTTCCTAGAGTCCCCTTCCCACATTTCACTGATGCTTTCATACAAGTTCTCGGCAGGGCAGTTCCTGGTAGACTTGTCCCTTCTCTTGGGCTTTTTCCAGTTGACATCTACTGCCTCGTAGGACGGTTCTGGGGCTGGGTTCCTGCCATGCTCAGTCCAGGATCCATCACTGATAGACTCATAGCAGGGCTCAGTGAGTGAGACTCGGCCTGGTGTGGACTTATACCCCGCCCTGACATCTCTGAGATGGGCAGCTGGCCGCCCCTGTTCTCCTTGGCCGGTCTCCCCAGTGTCCATTCCTTCAGAGGGGGACGGAGCAGAGCCTGGGTGTTTCTTCTTCTTGCCAGCTTTGCACACAGTCGAGTACATTTCTTCTACCTACAAAAGAACACCTGTGGTTACTGGGAATTCCTGTACAACAGTGGGACAACGAACCCCCCACCGTGTATCCCTGCCTGTGACTCGCACTCTGCCCACTTCCTTTATAAAGTCACCCCATCCCACCAACAGAATTAAGGGCAGCCAGGCATTTACCCAGCAAAGGTCAGTCTAGACCAGGGGGTAACGGAGCCGTGATACAGAAAAGGTCGAGAATGACTGATCTAGACGTAACAGGCCAAACTCAACCCTGGTGCAGCTGAGCTGTGCCCATTATGCCAGGCCCGGTTTCGCCCCAAGACCCAGATTTCCAAGAGGTGCTACTTCTACCCGACCTGCCAGCGGCCCAAAGCACTTCCTAGGTCATCAGCCCCAGAGCCCTGGGACGGGGTATTGTGTCAAGGCGCATTAACCTGAGGGCGACAGCCTGGGACTAATTCAGGGGAAGGCGCGCCCAGCTCCCCGGGACACCTGTCGCGAGGGGGCGGAGATGGGGGAAGAGGCCCCCATCAGGCCCAGCCCAGATGTGTTACAGGGAATGCTGGGCAGCCGTTTCAGTCGCCCTGTTCCTACCTGGGATGATCCTGGGAATAATTCACTTCCTTTGATTTGCCTCCCACCCTTCCCTCCGGGGAGACATCTGATCCACGAGTAACACAAGGAGCCTCAGAGAAGCCTTTAGCTGTGGTGATGGACTGACTCAGCTCCCGATACAAAGTGCCCAGTGTTTCTCAGTGCCCATCACAGACCCTCCTAGGAAGACTCTTGGTTTTCCCATTAGGACACCATCTACCGGTGAGGTTTTCAGGGTCCGAACTCAGCGAACAACCCCCTTCTCCTTTCACTATCTTCCTCTTACTCCATGGGCAAACCCGCCAAGCTCAGATCCCAGAGGGATCCATTGTCCTCACCTGCCTCTTGTGATTATTCATATTCCTCTACTGCAGGAGGGCCCGGCAGCTCCCCTCAGGGACCATGGCCCCACAGTGCTAGCTGCTGCCCAGACGCACACTAGAAAGACAGTCCCTGCCAATAGAAGCCCATGATCTAGGTTATAGCAAGAGAGCGACGTGCAACGGGGAGATGAGACGAATGGGGTGGGGGTGACGTAACAGCAAAGAGAGTAAATTATAGCACAAAAAGCCGAGGTCCTGGAACATCCTCTGCCAAGCTGCGGTCAGTGGCAAGTGCTTTGCAGCAGCCCAGTGGGCTGGGGGCTCTCTGCACTCCAGCCTGACAGGTTCTAGCAATGAGACTTTGGCACATGGCTCTCCAGGCAGGTCACCGCAGCATCCTCGGTGGAGGCCTGGTGGCCGCGGAAGCCCCCCCACCCACTGGGCAGCAGCTCAGCCCACATCTGGCTTCGGTCTCGCTCTGGGGAGGCGTTTTTCTGACGGGGCTGGGTCTTTGGGACAGAGGGTCTGAGCAGGGAGGAACTCTGCTGCCATTGGGGGGATCCTTGCATGTGCGGCCCGGCCTAGCGCCGCACGGCGGGTGGGGGTAGGAACGCACACGATGGCGCGTTACACCGTCAAACGCCACCTGCTCGCCACCCCTACGAGTTCAGCATCTGCCCAGGCCCCAGCGAGCTACTGCACCGGCAGAGCAGGCCCCTCCTGGCACAGTTCCCCCAGCGTGGCATGGCCAAGGGAAAGCTGTGCTGCAGCTGGGAACGCGCCTCCCAGCCTGGGTCGCCAGCCATGTGCTAGCACGCGACAAAGAGCTGGGGGCCGAGGCTCCGCGTAGCCACCCGAAGCTCCCCCCTCGGTGCACACTCGCGTGGCTAGCCCATGCCGCTGCCGAAGCGCCCACGCGGCTGGTTACTAGTGCTCAGCATCACCCCCGCCACTGGCAGTCTGTCTACCCAGCTCCCAGCTGCAGTGCAGACATGCCCAGAGTGTCTGCCCAGGCACCTCTGGCCCCAAAAGCCAGGGAGTGGGAGCTGCGGTTTATATTGTTATTTAGCCCGGGGCTCGGGCAGCGAACGTCACTGGCTCCGGACGCTCCCGCGGGAGATAGAGGAGACGACGTTGCTGGCACTCACATCCCTCCACCGCCCCCGCTGCTGGGGCCTGGGACGGTAACAATCAGCCTTTTGCTTTCTCTGAAGCTGTTAATGCTCTTCTGCCTTCTGGTCCCTGTAAATGCACAATCCTCGCCAGGGCCGGCTGGAGATGCTGCCACAGACCAGCTAGGAACAGTCCCAGAAACCCCGTCGCACGCTGGAGCCAGAAGGGATTTTAAAAATAACCCAGTGCGGAGGCAGAAGGACAGGCAATCTGCTGCTGAATTCCCTCTGCCTCGACATGCTTAGGGGCTCAGTTCCTCCTGTTTGGACCACGGTCCAGCCTCTTGCAAACTGAACCGAGCCAGCCTCCCTCCCTCTCTCCTCCTCCTGCAGAGAAGCCACCTTTACCCACTGGCCCCGCTCGCAGGCTGCATGAGACACTTAAAATCCTGCGACTCCAGAATTCCTGAGTTCTTAGTTCCTCGGGGGTAAAAGTCCAAACTGGTCCCTGCTTGTGTCATTGCCCGGAGCTCACTAGCTTCCCACAGTTCCACCGTTGTCTGTGGTGGAAACAATCTACCTGTCTTCTCCCTGCCAGGCTGCTGGCTGTATCCGCTGCTAGCAGCTCTCAGCTGAGCCATGGCCAGGTCCGCGGCCATCGCCCAAACTCACCAAGGGGAAGGAGCATTGTCCAGATAGTGCCTGCGCTCTGAGAACATAAGGAAGGAGGAGGGAATTGGGCATGGCTGGAGAAAGGCCTCTTGATACGTGCAGCCCTGCTAGGGGAACCCTCGCCATAAAAACAGAAACAGGGCAAATTCTGCTCTGCTCCAAGCACCTGCCACTCCACGAAAGTCACCAGCGTTATCCTGGCTTACACCTGCCCTGGCCTTCTTTGCAGGGATCACCCTCCGCAAAACTTCAGACCTGGTGTAAATGGGAGACAAACCTACTGAAGTGAATAGATTTGCCTCTGTCCCAGGGACTGGCTTCTGAGGAGCCAGCCAGGCAGTCTCCCTGTGACCGGCTCCACAAGGGAGAACAAGCCAACCCAGTTTCACCTGTGCATAGTTAGACAAGTCGCTGAGCTGCAGTGAGCTAAGGAACACCGGGGAGCAAGGGCTCAGAGGTGCCAGGCAGCCTTCCCCCCGGCCCACCCAGAACAGCTGGAAGCGAGGGGCTAGCAGAACTCGAACCCAGCCCACAGGCACTGTGCACAAGAATCCAGACTGGGGATGATGATTGGCCCCACCATACTATTTAAGTCAGGAGGAGGCACAGGGAGTTGTCCAAGCAACTGAGAGATTTCCCAAGTGGCTACTGCTCCCTGATTCCAGCTCTGACCCGTGGCTTAGACTCTGGCTCTGACCACTAGATCAAACTGTCCCAGTCCCGACACTGGGCTGTATAAAGGGTTATGAGCCCTCAGACAGGAGGCCCCAGGACAGAGGACGCTCCAGGGGAGAGAGAAGCTACTCCCAGTGGTGCCACCCTGGAGAGCAGAGGTATCTGCTCAGATCCCCCCAGAATGCAAAGAGAGAAAGCTCCAGAGGAGAAAGACAAAGACTCCAGTTGTACAGATGACAGGTTGCAGAGCTCAGGCAGTGGAGAAGCCTGGACACTTAGAGCAGAAGGAGATGGCTTATTTACGTGCCATGGGGCACTTTTCACTGTATACAAGTCTCATTGAACGTACTGAAAGCTTACTAGGGGAAACTGAGGCAGACATAAGTGTGGTTCCACACTGGGCTGCCAGGGGGCGCCCCTGGGATGAGTGCCTGCTGCTACAGCCAGGTCTGCATCCAGCACTTTGACTCAATCAAGCTTACGCCCACCCACCCAGAGCTGGTATTTATTAAAAAGGGCAAATATATTTCACAAAAATATTGATAGCAACAAAATGTTTGTTCATTTAATTGAAATTTCCCACAGTGTGTGTTTACTGGTGAAAAGACTGGCAATTTTCTGTGGATAAAAACCAGCCCCTCCCCCCCGTTTTGCCGTGGAAAACGTTTGGGAGAGGAATAAACCCAAGGGGGAAAAGGCTGGGATTTCACCCACCCAAACACACACGCGCAGCTCAGAATGGTTGGCTGAAAATATTTGACCAAAATTAAATTATTTATTTTTTGGCAAAAAGTTTTATTTTGCTGAAAAAACACTTTCACCAACCTCCCCCCCCAACTTTTTATCAGAAAGATTTTCACCAGTTCTATGGGCTACATACACATGGAGACGTGTGCACGTTTACGGGAAGTGTTTTCCCTGGGTCGTTCCAATGGGTCTCGCGCTCCCAGACCAATTGTGTATCCCCTCAGCCACCTGGGGAGTTGAATCCCGAGGGCCTGAGCCACAGGTTACCTAAAGCAAAGCAAAGCCTCCTGTTTCCTCCCATGGGCTTTGGATAAGGCCCGGACTGATCTGCCCAATGCCCCAGTGATCCCCCAAGCTGAGATCTGCCTTAGGAATTGTGGTGAACCCTTGAACCCTGCTGCACAGTTGATCCCCTGCAAGCTCATGGGCTCCTGAACTCAGCTGATAAACTACTCATCAGCCTGGCAGATGCCCGGTTACAACAGCGAGGACAGGATAAACTGTTCTCCTCCCTTCCGGAAGCACAGGCAAAATCCAGCCTAATCCAAATCCAGAGTTAATCCAAACCCCTCCTTCCCTTCTGATGTGTGGGTAAGGCAGGTCAGCTCACCAGTACGGCTGGGGGGGTAGCGCGCCTAGGAGCAGAGGATTTAATAGACTTAGAACCTTAGACCGATAGGCATCAGCACCAGCCCAAGCAAGCTTTCTTTGAGGTGGACCTGGAATGTGCCTGTAAGGAAACCTTCCCCGGGTCATCTTGCAGCTAGTCTGCACCCAGACCCCCCCGAAGGAAAGCAACAGCAACACTGCTTACGTGTGTTCTTCAGTGGGGGACGGAAGGCGGCGGGACTCCAGTTTAAGGGGGAAAGAAATCAAGGCCCACATTTTCAGTGCTGCATGTACATCTGCACGTGCATTTACTAAGATTGCGCACGCAATTCCCAGCACTTGGGCCTTTCACAGGCACAATATTTACGCTTCTGCGACCTCCTGCTCTAGTTCCACTTTCTGAAAGCTTAAAAATTATCCCGAGCTTCTGGCTTCCTTCCTGCGTTCAAGTTCTGTTCCCCCCTTCCACAGGAGGGATCCAATCTCCATGACCGGGGCTTTGCAAGTCGATTCCCACCTCCTTCACCTTTCTTTACTAGAGGTGATGAGTTTGGATGAATATCCTCAAACTCTGGGCTGTTCCCACACTGTTTGCTTTGACTAGTCACTATTCATGGCGAGTGGTTGGCTGCCAAAGTCACATGCTGCTATTTGTGCTCCCTGATTGGATAACTGAAACATTTCAAATGGAAGGGGCTGACAATGAAGAAGTCGGTAGATTCATAGAGTTTAAGGCGAGATCATTTACCCTGAAGCTCCTGTAGAGCAGGGGCCGGAGAATAAAGCACTCAGCTCTTTGGGGCTTGTCAGTCCTGGTGCTCTGTGTTTCTGCAGCCCCCAGCACAACGGCCCCTCTCGATGCTATCGATAAGAAATAGACCCTTTCTGCTGACATTCAGGAGGCTGGCGGGATTTGTAACCATTTCCACAGATCTCCCAGCCACCTGAATCCTCACAAATAAAGAACAACGCGCCCCCCTGGATAATGGCAAGCCAAGCTCAGGACTAGGCAGCATGTTCCTACCCACCCAGCACCGACACTGCCCGTCTCCCGTCCCGCAGCGCTGTGGGCGAGGTGATGGATGTTACGGTACCTTCACCGCTGCGGGGTTACAGGCAGCTCCTTCCCAGGCTTCTGGGTCTGCGGGCCCCATGGAGGATTCGCCCTGTGTCTCATCCTGGAGCTCCGGCTGGAAATTCTTCTTCACCTTGCGGACACAGGCGTACTCAGCCGTCACTGCCTTGTCCTCCTCGCTTAGAGGGGAAGCCTCCATCGGGGTTCCCAAGACGGGTATTGGCTGAGGCCTTTCCTGAGTCATGGCCGCACACTCGTACAGCGCCTCCGGGGCTGGTTTTAGTGGGGCTAAGAAGGACAGGTTTGAGTAGGTCTGGTCAGGACTCAGGGCATCAGCCGAAGGGTTGGAATGGGGGATCTGGGGCAGCTCTCGGTGCAGCAGGATGCTGAAGCTCGAGCTATGCACGGCTCCTTCTCCATCCCCCAAAGACCCTGATGGGTAAAGGAAATCCACGCTGGCTGGTCTTTGGTCTGGGAAGAGAAGAGAAGAGAAGAGAAGGTGCATGAGTCCGCGCTGGAGCCAGCCAGCTCTTGGCTGGCTCTTTCAATGGACCCACCAAGCAGAGTTAGAAAGATAAGTGATGATAATACCCTGCCCTTGCCAATCCCCCTTCACCAGGGAGCTGATTCACAGTGTGCAGCGAGTGACATTGCTCATGCTAACAAGGAGGACTTGCATGTGCAATGACCCTGTTGGGACACGTGTGATCGCAGGAATACACCAGCCATCCAGTAGCAGGCGATGTGGCCCCACCAGAGAGGATGTCGGAAGAACCACCACCCTAACCCTGCAGCTGGAAGGCTGCGCTGCCCTGCGGGCACAGATACTATCTCCCTTCGCATCGGTGCACTCCCAGCCCCAGAACCGCCGGATCTCTCTGCACCTCAGCTCCAACTACTGTAGAATTTTACAGCCACTCACGCTCATCCATGCACTTCACCCTGTTGAGCTCATGCAGTTTGGTGTCAGATTTACTGAGCGATCGGAGCTGCATCTGCCTCAGCAACGACTGCAAAGAAAGGAGGGGAGACACCGGTGAGACTCATAAGAACAGCCACACTGGGTCAGATCAATGGTCCATCTAGCCCAGTATCCTGACTTCCGACAGTGGCTGGTGCCAGCTGCTTCAGAGGGAATGAACAGAACAGGGCAATTTACAGAGTGATCCATCCCCTGTCATCCAGTCCCAGCTTCTGGCAGTCAGAGGCTTAGGGACACCCAGAGCATGGAGGTGCATCCCTGACCATCTTTGCTGATAGCCATCGATGGGCCTAACCTCCATCAACTTATCTAATTCTTTTGTGAACCCAGTTATACTTTTAGCCTTCACAACAGCCCCTGGCAATGAGTTCCACAGGTTAACTGTGTGCTGTGTGGCCAAGTACTTCCTTTTGCTTGTATTAAACCTGCTGCCTATTAATTTCATGAGGTGACCCCTGGCTCTTGTCTTATGTGAAGGGGTAAACAACCCTTCTTTGCACATTTTCTCCACACCATTCAGGATCGTATAGACCTTGATTATGTCTCCCCTCAGTTCTCTCTTTTCCAAGCTGAACAGTCCCCATCTTTGTAATCTCTCCTCATATGGAAGCTGATCCACACCCCTAATCAGTTTTGTTGCCCTTCTCTGCATTTTTTCCAATTCTAATAGATCTTTTTCAGATGGGGAGCCCAGAACTGCACGTAGCATTCGAGGGGTAGGGGTGCCGCGAATTTATATTGTGCCATGATGATATTTTCTGTCTTATTATCTGTCCCTTTCCTAACGGTTCCTAACGTTCTGTTTGCTTTTTTGACTGCGGCTGTCCATCGAGCAGACGTTTGCAGAGAACTATCCAAGATGGCTCCAAGATCTCTGAGTGGTAACAGCTCATTTAGACCCAGCATTTTGTACGTGTAGCTGGGATGATGTTTTCCAACGTGCAGTACTTTGCATCTGTCAACCCTGCACCCGTTTTGTGTGATCCCTCACAATGGGAGAGGGGGCACCGTGCCCTACAGCCAGGCTGCACTGCCCCCGGCCCTCCCCAAACGGCTCCGCCCAGCAAGCCTGCTCCAGCCGCCTAGTGCACTGCTGGTGAACTTTACCCTCTGATTTACGCACCATCCAGCAATAGCTCAGGCTCAGTGCCCTCTTCCCGTCACATAATACGCTGGGTGGAGGCTGGTCTCTGCTGTTTAACGAGCACTCCAGCCCCCTGCTGCTCGTGTTTTTGAATTATTGCCTCTGAACAAACTGAGTTTTCCAGTGCATCTCTGGACACCAAAATATGCTGCTTCGGCTAGAACCTGGCTCCCGGCTCAGCTGGTCCCTCCCAGAGCAGTATCACAGTCACCTTTCTACAGGCCGTCCCAAGGATTCCCCTTTCCACAGGCTGCTCACTCCAGGCAGAGAAGACTCACTCCATCTTTCACCTCAACAGCTCTTCCCCAGCGTCTTCCAGACAGTCCTAGCTAAGTGCTGAGCACCCCCAATTCCCACGGAGCCAGGAGAAGATGCTCAGTGAAGGATGACGCTCTAAGACAGCTCATTTCTAGAGCTTTTCCTGCAACAGCTGCTGTCCAGGAGATGGCCATCCCGGACCTTTCCTCAAGCAGTGCTGCCAGGCTCCTCCCAGGCCAGCTCCCACTGGCTGTTGCGTGACTTTGGGGCCGTAAGCTTATCTAGCCAATGTGTGCACTTACCACATCTACCAGCTTCACCCCCTCCGGTGGGACCACCTTCTTCCTAGCTTTCCTGCAAGGAGAGGGATTAAGCCAAAGGTTGGATGGTGGCGAAAGATCCGCCAGCAAGCACCGCGTGAGAAGAGCTCTCCTGTGGCCTGGAGGGCAACATTTTCAAACGTGAACAGCGTTTCTGGGGGCCCAAGTGGAGAGGCCTCCAACAGGCCCCATTTGCAGCCTGCCCCTGAGAATCAGGCCCCAGTGAGACCTCTCTAGTTGGGCACCCAAAACCACAGGTCACTTTCTAAACCCTCGGCTTTAACGTATTGTCTCTGTGGCGCACCGGTGAATACTAATCACCCAAGGAATCTGCTTCTCACGGCTCGCCCAGCAGCTCCAGGTGTACAGTATCCAGGGTCTTACACCGTGCCCATCACTCTTATCTCTGAGGCCACGTTTCCTACTGCAGTACAGTGGTCACGCGGACATTAGGAGCATATACCGAATGTAGGGAATGATCCTAACGAGAGCACCGTCAGCGAGCACACTCTGCTTCCTGAGACTACTCAGTGCATCGTACAGCTGCATGGATCAGTCAGACGAACCCACCACATCCTGCCTGCGCGGGCACCAGCTGCAGCATGCCCGTGACATTGTATCCTGTCGGCACTGCACAGCTCTTAAGCTTGTACAACACGGCGCACGGGGTTTGTACCCGCCTCGCTGCACCTGTGCCCCGGGAGCCTGCCCACCACTCTGCCTCCGCGCCCACACGCTCCTGTGAGCGCGCCTGCCGCTCTGGATCCACTGTGCCCATACACCCCTGTGACTGTCCTGCCTTGTATCTTTCCAATGCCTGGACACTGTGGGCGGTGGCAAGCCGACTCCCTGCGCCTCCTGCAGCACAGCTCTCCTGAGGGCAGCGGACACTTGGCCCCCCTCCCTTCTGCAGCGCAGTCTGGGCTCTCCGACAGCCTGGTGCGGCAGGGCGCCCTGCCTGCTCCTGCTGCGCTCGGCGTGGGAATCCTGCCCACTCCCTTTACCTTGACAAGACCTTCGACATGCTCAGTTGCATCTAACCCTGATGGAAACCTCAAGGCTCCCTCTTCAAAGGGCCTGGCATCTCCGCAGCTGCGCCGTGCCCTCCTTACACAGCCGCCTATGGGAAGTGCTTACTGAGGCTCTGGTGGGATTGACACATGCCTCCAGGCCCTGGCAGCCTTCCTGGGCTCATGCTGCTGCCAAGTGGCGGTCGGAGGGGTGTTGCTGGGAGCTTAGCTGCGATCAGGCTCCCGCCTAGCCGGGATCACTTCCCTCTTGCATTTCAGGCTCCCCTAACCTCCCTGCTCTGAATCTCTGTGGTGGCATAAGGGCCAGCGCCTCCTATTAGCCGCACCCCACCCACCTGGCATGGTGACAGTGGGAGCAACGGCCCAACCCCACACCCAATGGGAGCACTTTGTCCTAAGCCTCCCTCGGCCCTTCCCAGGACAATCCTGTCTGGCCTTTAGTTCAAGCCCCGCCCCTGCAAGGAGACAGATCTTTCCCGGTCCCTTGGTGGGGGGTTTAAGTCAGGTCTCACTGCACTTAGCCGGGACAGATACGTCCAGCCCCCTTTTTATGACGGCGATGGGCAGCTGCTCTGCCAGGGAAGCGCTGGGGCCTGGAGACCAGACATCAGAGAAGCATGGGGAGAGGCGCAGTCGTAGCTGAGAGTACAGGGCTGATTCTGATCCCATCCCCGCCCTCTGCAGGGCTGGGAGTTGCTCTGGGAACTGGGAGCCTGGCTGGGCTTTGTGGCTTGTGGTTTGGGTTGGATGGAAGCAGCAGCCAGTTTGGGAGATACAGGCCTCTCCCTAGCCTGTGACTCATGTGTTTGCAGCCAGTGCAGCGCTGGCTTGGAGCTTTGTTCCTGCTTTGATGCTGGGGAACAAACCTGACAAGGATAGTCCTGGGTGGAGGGGAGAGAAGTGAAGCAGGAGGGTGGGAGCTTTTGGAATCTAGCTGCATGTCTGCAGCTGGGGGTTTCATCCCAGGCAACTGAAATCCAGCCACTGGGGTCCTCACACTCCTGCACTGCTGAGCTGCAGGGATAGGTTGGTATCCACACAGCAGCAGCTAAGCCCCCACAGCCGTGCCCCAGCATGCACGGCGCCACGGTTGGTTAGCTGCATTTGAGGGACAGCCGGCGGGGGTGGGGCTGACATACAGACTGTCACTTCCTAAGCCAAAGGAGATCCATGTATGAATTAACCCTTCCATGACCCAGGCAAAGCTCCTGAGGTTTGCTCTGCCCTGACTCACAGTTTACGCTGTCAGAGGGAGGCGCAGCCATGTACCTTCTGCAGGCAGCACACAGGGCTGAGAGGAAGACCAGGACACCAAGCAATGCCAGTCCGAGGGCAGCAGGGAAGGGGGGCAGATGGGGCCCAGTCATCCTTTCACCACGGTCTGGAGCCACTTCAGAAATCCACTTCAGACGGAGATCTGCGGGAAGAGAGCATGGGTAAGTAGTGCACCCTAGGGAGAATGCAGGGGGCATGCCATCTAATGTCCCCGTCTCAGGCAGGGGATCACGCAAGCAAGGAAAGTAATAGTGCCAGGCTTAAAAATATTATTAAAGCTAATGTTAAAAAACTTATAGAATACATGGTTGGGAAAAGAGTGTCTGGACATCTGGGTAGAGTGCTCAGATTATCCACAAATATACGTTAGTTTTTAAAAGTCACATCATACATAATCAGCAATAACCCACATTTAGGTGAGCAGATTTAACAATACAGTTTAGATATTAGAATCCGAATACTCGGGTACATCACTCCTGAGAAGTTGTACAGAGATTTGGTTGTGGAAAGCAAAATATATCAATGAGTGGAGAGTGTCCCTCAGTACTTGAGAATTAGGTAGGTTGTCCATTTAGAGCCAGGTCTGACGGACTGAGCATGATGCCAGGCCCAGCAACTCCTGTCCTCCTGTCTCTCCCAAGCACAGAGCATCACAACAAGCAGTTGGTTGGCATGTCTTGAGCTTGCAGCAACGTATCCTCGCTCGGCAGCCCAGGATTCAGGCACCGATTGGCCCAAGGGGTCGCATCATCTGGGCCAAGGGTTTTAGCTGAATGCAACTACAATAGCATCTTCCCAGTGTGGATGGGAAGCCACAATCCTTGCAGCGGATCTCCTGCTCCTCCTAACTCCGCTTCCCAAAGCGGCGCCTCTCCTGCTGCAGCTAGTGTGGTTAGGAAGTTTAGTTCGACAGCATAGACGTGGAGTCCAACAAAACCTGATCAAACCCCAGCACAGTGCGCAGCTCCACCCTGGAGGTAGGTGCCAACCGCTCAATAGCCACCTGAAGGATCTGCCTCGCGAATGACACTCTGGCAACCCGCATCTAGCTTGTCCTGCCAATGAAGTCTCCTAGAAGGGAACGGCTGAAACCCGTATGATTTGCCACCAGAGGGAGCCAATAAGGAAGAAAAGCAGCAGCCACAGCATTCCTGTCTTCAGATCTGGCCTGATTTCCCCTTTTCCTAGACAAACGCTGAATGGCTGGAGTAAACCGAGCTCCCTCCTTGCTGAGTTCCTGGGGCTCCAGGGCTGTATCGTATACGCACTCTCTCTCAAATGTCCTGTGGGGCAGAGCGGGCTGAGCGCCTGTGATCTCCCAGGCAAAGGTGTTTTGGGGGATGGAGGCCGTTTCTCACCTGCAAGGCAGAGTTGCAGCTCAGCAAGAGGGCTCCCTCTTCCTGGCTGCTGCTTTGCACCAAGCCACGGGAGAATCCCCCGCAGCCGTTCCTGGCACAGCCCAGCAGCTGGATTCCGGCATCGCTAATTCTCACTGTTCTATCACGAATCTGGCTCGAGTTGGCACTTTTCTTGAAGTCCTGGGGGCATCACGTTATTAGGTGCCAATTGCAGCTTCCACTTAAAAGAACAAGTTCCTAGCCCACGTGGTTGCCTAGAAACACTCAAGAACATGACCCAGGTGCTCCCTAAGGACTCACAGCACAAGGCCAAGGACCCCAAATATATTATTTTTCAAAATCTTGTCATTTTTAAGCCACTCTGCTGATTTCTGGGGGCCGGACACTTGCTCTTTGAATGCTTGGGGCTGCCTATACTAGGATTCCAACTATAAGCCAGGGGTCTAATGATACTGGGCCCAAGTAGGCATGACAACACTGAATTCTGGAGCCGTGGCACTTTGTCCTGGAGCCAGCTCGATGCTGGAGTAATGGCCCCTGCTTGGAAGGAAGGAAGGGAGGGAAAAGATGGGGCCCAGAGCATAAGACGGCATTTGAACTCTGACCCACCTAACGCAGCAGAATCAGAAAGTGTGTGTGTCGCGGGGAGGGGTTCACTCTGGTCCGTCAGCAAGTTCTTAACAGAGCAAGCACAGGGGTGCTGTGTTTGGAAATGAATATGGAGTCAGATCAGCCTGGTATTTACACAGAGCGGGGCTAAGAAGAGGGCATGTGCTCTGCATTCAAGCAGGCATGGGAGTTGCAGGCTGAATCCAGACTGGGATTCAGGGTCCATGGTGCGTCTGTCTCACAAGCCATTCTGGTACTCACTGGTGGAAACCTTGCAAGATCGTCTGTTCTCATGAGATTTCTCCTTCCGTCCAAATCTCCCAAGAATGGCTGTTCAGGAACCGAGATCTCAGTGGGTAACAAGCCCCTCCTGGTTCTGATCCGAAACTAAAGGTATCACGGCCTGGAGGAGAGGCTCTGATCCTGAGAGTCAGATCCTCCTGAAATTCAGGGAGCTTCAGCCGTGAGGCTCTGGGTGCGGCCCAGCTTCAACACATTGTTAAATCTAAAATGAGAGGCAGCCCCCAAGCCTGAAATCCCCAGGCTGGTTATTGGGTCCATGCAAAGTTGGAAGCCTCAGTGTAGCAAAAAAATTCACAAGGGAGAGTTGGGTTGGCATTAAGTATTGCCATGGGAAGGGGAATATCCTGGGAGCTCCCGTTCCCAGTTCCAGAGCACCCAACCTTGGTCTGGTGGTTGCATCACCTATCCTGCCCTGCAATCCCACTGTCCTTCGTCGTACCCCCGTGTGCCTGCTGCCGGACCCTGCCAGGACATCACAGAAACCGTCTGCCATGAACAGCCTGCCTGCACTAGTCCAGCTACCACACCGTCCCACGCCCCCTCTGGGGGACTTGGCAGATGCAGTCAGCCCGTGAGGACATGGAAGGGGTGCTCTGGCACTGGAACCCGGTGCCCCAACGTGCACATATGGCTTGTGTGGACAGGCCAGACAGGCCCTGGGTGGCCCCAGCTGGACTTGGCCTTACCTGCAAGACTCCTTCGTGCGTCCAGGTCACCCAACCGCTCCTTCCCCACTCACCACTCTGGCCGGCACATCGAGGCCCTGCTCTCGTGGCTCCAGGGACGAGGTGGCGAGTGGAAATGCCAGGCCCGCTGTCAGAGAGCTCGGCTGCCACACATTTTCACGGCCTCTCGCAGAAGCAGGCTCGAGTTGTGGGGTGAGTAACAATGGGAAGGCAAACAGGCTCTGTGTCAGCACACAGGAAACCATGAGGGCTTCACAGTCAGTCACACCGCCTGCCTCCCGCAGCCCAGCCAACCACCAGACCTACTTTAGCAGCTGTGTACAGTGGGAGTGGCTCTGGTGTTCTCCTTGGGGCCTGATCCTGTGGCCTCCACAGGCACTTTCCCCTCCCAGGCTCAGGCCCTTAAGAAGTTAAGTTTTGTAGAGCAGCAGCTTGCCAGTGACATGAGTCCTGTAGGCAAACAAACCCCCAGATTCAGAGCTGGTGCGAGCGGATGCAATGGCGCCTGCTTCCATGGAGTTAAAGCTGGTTTAATGCCATCGCAGCATCACGGACACCAGCAATGTGTGTGGCCCCATGGCTTGGAGACCAGGTCGCATCGCAGGGAGAAAGAAGCCCCTCTCTGGCCTTGGATATTACAGTGAGATCTGATCCTTGCTGAGGTCAGAAGGGGGCTTATAGGGAAGGAAGAACAAACTCTATGGGACAAAAGAGCAGGGCTGCAGGCTCACCAGCCTTTACGGAAGACATGCAGCCGGTTTTGAACCTCAGCCTGCCCTGTGTGTTATTTCAGAATCCAGTGCTGTCCTGGTGCGGCCTTTTCCCAGTTCCCATGCACGCTAAGTCACCACCGTGTGAGCCCAGCCACATCCTGTGCTCAGGGTATGGCCCCAACGACCGGTTCAGACGCTGTCTGTGACCAGGGGACCCAATAACCAGGGTGGGTTTTTTTGGAGAGGATTGGCCAGCCGTTCCTCTGGCTGGAAAAGGCAGAGACAAGACGCAGCCTCTGCTGGCTGGATTCTCAGCCCCTGCATGTATCACATCTGGTACTGGAAACAAATTCCTTTCCTGGCCCGGCCTCTGCTAATTTCCCCTGGCTGTGGCAGCTTGCCCAGCCTCTGCTAGCCTGAGGAGTGAGACTAGACTGGGGCTTCAGCCCCCGGCCGTCCTCACTGGCAGCGCAGGGCACCAACCAGCACAAGGTCTGTCCTGGGTTGTAGCAAAAGTCACACGACTGGGGCGCTGCTGACTTACGGGGCTGGGGTGCAGACAGGGGCAGCTCTAGACATTTCGCCGCCCCAAGCACGGCGGCATGCCGCGGGGGGCGCTCTGCCGGTCGCCGGTCCCGCGGCTTCGGTGGACCTCCACCAAAGCCGCAGGACCAGTGGATCCTCCGCAGCCACGCCTGCGGGAGGTCCACCGGAGCCACCTGCCGCACTCCCGGTGACCGGCAGGGCGCCCCCCCGCGGCATGCCGCCCCAAGCACGCGCTTGGCGTGCTGGGGCCTGGAGCCGCCCCTCGGTGCAGCCAGATGTCTCACAGGAGCTCCTTAGGCCTGCAAACCAGTGGCTGCGTCTAGCTCCCCCCCTAGTCTGCAGCCAGACCCACACTGAGCAGTACCCTGCTCCCACCTGCCCCCTTCCACACAGCTGCGCTGGCGCCTCCCATGGCACACAGCCAGGCTTCTGGCAGTGCACCGGGGGCAAGTCTCGGCTGCTATCCCTTCCTACCCAAGCTGCCGGAGCGAGTGGGAGAGGACTGGGGGCGTTCATCACATGGCACAGGGGGTGTGGGCTGTTCTCCCAGCCTGGCCCCTCCTCTCTCCTAGCCCTCTGGATGGGAGAAGAGCCATCTTAGACCCTGCTTCAGCCTGACCAGCGCCTTACAGCCCTGTTCACGAGCAGGCTTGGAACACGGCCCACCCACTCGAGAAGGAGCCAGGCGTGAAACATGGCACACAGGGACTCAGCCACGTGACCAGCTCAGTAACAATCTGTAGTGCTGCTGACCCCTTTAACAGGCACCCCAATGCCGTCCCCAGGGGGCTGAGGCTTTCCTGCATGCAAGCAGGCATGTAGTCACATCCTCTCTCTGGGTTGGCTCCAGTTCCATCTATCGGGGCAATCAGTTTCCTGTACCCCCCGCACCAGGCGTGTTCCTTGCAACAGGACCACAAAACGAAAAAGCCACAGCTCCCCTCCACCTGGCCCGCCAACCCCTCAAGCGCGCTCACTGTGGTCTCCAGTGTATCCGACGTGCTGCAAGAGAAACAAGACGAGAGAGTGCGCGCCGCAGTGCAAGGTTTTGCAGAAAAGAGCAAACTGTGCAACAGCACAAGGGGTTAGCAAAACTTCCTGTGACACGGGACATGAATCTGCTATTGCCTCTTACCATCTACGGGCCTGGCCCTGAAAGGGCACTAGCAACCGTGTCTAAGCATGATGCATGTAAGCAGGGTGCTTGCATGGTTTCCATGACCACTATGCACAAGGGTTTCTAGGCCACGTCTACACTTAGCTTCTTGTTTCGGTGGTGCGCGTCCTCCCCAGGAGTGCTTGTATCGATTGTACTGTCAGTGCAGGGCATTGTGGGGCAGCTTCTGAAAGACAGTCGATGTAAGGGATAGATAAGATGACAGAAAATATCATATTGCCTCTATATAAATCCATGGTACGCCCACATCTTGAACACTGCCTGCAGACGTGGTCGCCCCCATCTCAAAAAAGATATATTGGAATTGGAAAAGGTTCAGAAAAGGGCCACAAAAATGATTAGGGGTATGGAACAGCTTCCGAATGAGGAGAGATTAATAAGACTGGAACTTTTCAGCTTGGAAAAGAGAAAGCTAAGGAGGGATATGATTGAGGTCTATAAAATCATGACTGGTGTGGAGAAAGTAAATAAGGACGTGTTATTTACTCCTCTTCATAACACAAGAACTAGGGGTCACCAAATGAAATTAATAGGCAGCAAGTTTAAAAACAAACAAAAGGAAGTATTTTTTTCACACAACGCACAGTCAACCTGTGGAACTCCTTGCCAGAGGATGTTGTGAAGGCCAAGACTATAACAGGGTTAAAAAAAGAACTAGATAAATTCTTGGAGGACAGGTCCATCAATAGCTATTAGCCAGGCTGGTCAGGGATGGTGTCCCTAGCCTCTGTTTGCCAGCAGCTGGGAATGGGCGACGGGATGGATCACTTGATGATTCCCTGTTCTGTTCATTCCCTCTGGGGCACTCGGCATTGGCCACTGTCAGAAGACAGGATACTGGGCTAGACGGAACTTTGGTCTGACCCAGTGTGGCCATTCTTATGTTCTTAAGCAACCCAATGTCACTGTGCTGATTCACAGCTGCGGAGAACATGATGCTGTGGAGAACTGGGTGCCAGCACTGGACTTTACATAGTTGTAGCACAGACTAGGGATGGGGTAAGATTTGGTTCAGTGCCAGCCAAATGGCAAGAATTAGACATATTTGAACCTAACCAAGTTCTCCATTAGGCAGCACTTCCAGTGCAGAAAGGAGCTCTGTGCCTATCTGGATAAAGCTCCGCCCTGGGGCACAATTCACAGGCGGTTCTAAAGGTGGGAGTTTCAAGGCCACATGCATGTTTGTCACACCACAGTTGAAACTGATGCACTTTCTGCCTTTGAGGTTTCACCCACTTCCCTCTTTATAAAAAACGTCATCTCTTGGGAAGGGGGAAACTCTCCTGCCTTAGCCGTTCCCTTGTTAAAGGGAATGAACAACCCAATGGAGCTTTAGAAACACAGATGTGGACAATGTGCTGGGCTCTGAGACGACTGTGAATCCTCCTTGTCCTATTCTCTCCTCCTTTGACCAGGGGAGGCAGCGCCAGGCAGCATGGAGAGGCCAGGGTGTCAGCAGCCAGGTCACCAGCGTTCTCTCTGCCACTGATTCACTGGGGGACCACAGGAAGGTCACTTACACCATGTGCCTTGGATCTCCCTCTCTTTAAAAAGGGGATAATGGTACCTGAGACTCTTGAAGTGCTATAGAAGGACAAAGTATTTTATTTTGCATAGCCCTATGGAAGATAAGTCACACCTGGCCTAAGCCTGCTTATCTGTAGCTGGCCCTCCTCCCATATCCATGCATGCAGGCCAAGTACGTGGGCACAGAGCCCTAGGCAACCCAACAGGCAGCATAAACCCAAGGACAACACTGCCAAGGTGGATGTGGTGCTGAGCCCAGGAACTAGGAGAAGGCGAGAGTCCTATTCTCCAGGGCTTCTCCGGAATCCCACCTTCCCCAGAGGAGGTGGCAAAACACAGTTGTTCCCCAGCTGCCAGTGGCATCCACAATTCTCTTCCTCACCCCACACCCTCTATTGGCATGTTGAAAAATGGGCCGGGGGTTTCCACCCCCATGCAGATGGAAGGATGGGGGTGGGAAGAGAATGACTTAGGGCAACCTCCCATCATTGCAGCCGCCATGCTGAAAAGAAGCCAGTGAAGTAAGGACAGGCAGTGAAACAGCTGCTGCTCACCTCAGCGGACAAGGCGGCACAAAGGCAGATTCACTACTTAGACAAACCGCTCGCAGTCTGGACTGGGCAGAGCAGAAGTGCACAACTGCAACAGCATCCCTGGAGGGGAAAGAACCAGCTTGGCCTTGCTGTCGGGCCCTTTGTGCGCCTCCCAACTGCCCCATCACCCTGCCCAATACTAAAGTACCTAGAAAAGGAAAACCAAGTCAGGCAGCTACCCGGCTTCAGTCAGCCCCCGGCGTCAGGCCCTGGTGTCAGCCCCCGGCGCTGAAATTAGGGCCCAATCCTAGAAGGTGCTGATCTCCCTCATCTCCCCTTGCTTACAGTCAGAGAGCGCTCAGCAGCTGCAGGAGCGGCCTCCTAACAAAGCAACACAAACTGCGGCCCCATCACATCAGAAACAGAGGCCCTCAACTCTTCCTCAGCAATCGAAGGTCACGTGCCTGGGGAAGCCTCTTGAGAAATGAGAGCCGAAGGAAGGCACAGGTCCCGTAGACTGACGCATCTCTTCGCTGGCTTACACGCCCGAAGGGACAAGCCAACGTGCTCGACAAATCTTTGCCCAAATAAACAGAGCGCTGCACTCGGACAATACCTGCCGCCTGAGAATCTCACCATCCTTTGAAAAGGTTAATGACTGAAGGTTCAACACTCAGAGAGGAATTATTCCAAGTTTTACAGATGGCAGAGCTGAGACAGAGGTTAAGTGATTTGCCCAAAGAGACAGCGAGTTAGTGCCAGAGTTGAGAAGAGAACCCGACTTTTCTGACTCCTTGTTTGATGCTTTTACTAGACAATACTGCCTTTATCTCCGAGGATACGGTTCTTTCATGCGATACTCGCAGAACAAGCACTCATTTTGGTCAGCTCCCTTAGCTAGCACAGTCCTAGTGCAGCCCTAGAGCGTGGGTCCCGCCAAGCAAAGCTAACACTCAAATCGACAGGCACCTGGTCATGCACACATGAATATTTTTCACCCCTTAGCAGACTTGCAATGCTGCCAAGGGTAGCTGCAGTCCAAAAGCATAAACACAGTGGAGGGTATGCACTACAGTACGCTTACAGATTCTGCTTTTGCTGCACAGAGCTAACCCTATATCTACTCCCATCTGTTTTTGGACGGCCCAGTGCTTTGGGACCGTATAATACAGATACAGCCTTTAGTACAGGGATCGGCAACCTTTGGCACGCGGCCCATCAGAGTAAGCCCCTGGCGGGCCAGGACGGTTTGTTTACCTGCAGCGTCCGCAGGTGCGGCTGATCGCAGCTCTCACTGGCCGCGGTTCACCGTCCCAGGCCAATGGGAGCTGCGGGAAGCGGCACAGGTCGAGGGATGTGCTGGCGGGTGCTTCCCGCAGCCCCCAATGTCCTGGTGCAGCAAACTGCGGCCAGTGGGAGCTGCAGTCGGCCGAACCTGTGGATGCTGCAGGTAAACAAACCGGCCCAGCCCACCAGGGGCTTACCATGACAGGCCATGTGCCAAAGGTTCCCAATCCCTGCTTTAGTATCAACGTACCAGTGTGACTAGGTAAATATTATGTCTATGTAGCACCAGAGAGCCGAGTCCCCAGCCTCACATCATAGGCAGCTTTCTTCCTGAAAGTTTTCAGTCAGGTTGCCTCAAGGCCCATCAAGTGTCCAGACGGCCTTGTACAATAATTCCACAAAATACAAATCACAACAGTAAGAACACTCAAACCACAAAAAATGATCCCAGAACCCACGACGAGGTAGCGCTCTCATCTGGCCTCAAATTCTACGAATTTAAGAAAAAACAGAAGAACAAGGCAGGCGTGAGGAGTGGGAGGGAAATCCTATGTCTGTTGACAAAAGGATGATTATTTTTGAGATAAATCACTTTTGGGAGGCTGGAGTCGGCATTATGAATCAGGGTCATCTGACATTTTAAAATGTAATGGCTGACTCTGCTTACCATTACTTACATGAGGAGTCTCTCCTTCTGCGAGTACCTCATGGAAGTCAGTGGGGCTCATTGCATGCATAAGGGCATGTCGCACAATTAAGGATTTGCAGGATCAAGTCCTTAAATGGACTTTGAAATGTGCAATTAAGCTCCCGGCCAATAAAGCTATTGACCCAAGCCCCTGCAGCTGTTCTCTAAGGTAAAAACACAGCAGTGCTGCACAGAGGACAAGCTTCACAGGCCATAGCAGCTTTGATCAGGCAATTACATTATTAGCATGTGTCCAGAGTACAGAAAGACCCTGGCACAATGAGAATTAGCAGGGAAAGCATGCAAAGATAGGTGCTAATCAAGTACGAAAATAGTTCATTGCTGTTGATTTTTCTCCCCTATGATTGTTTTTGGTGGCGGGAACAAGGACTTACATCCAGCTAGGCTGCAAGACTACATGAAATAAAATTCACTATGAGATGAAATTCTATAGGGTGTGTAAAATAGGTCAGACCAGATAATCTAATGGTCCCTTCTGGTGAAAAATAAAATCAATGAACATAAATCTACATTTAAGAAATAGCAGCTTAAAAGAGAGGAGCCCACAAAATCTCCCAAAATATTGGCTCAACTTTTTGCTGTTATTTAAGGAAGAGAAAGAGAGGAAGGGTCCATGCTGGGCAGGCTGACACAGCTCTCAGGGATTCGGGGCAGAGGGCGTTATTGAAAAAAAAAAAAAAAAAAAAAGACTTTCTTCTTATCAAGATTTCTACAACAGCACAAGCAACCACAGAGGTAAACTTCAATGAGAGCCGCAGTCAGCCCAGGACAGTATCATGGGAGGCTAATAATGATAAAGCACTAATGATCCTAGAAGAACTTTTCAACCGTGAACTGAGCACAAAAGCTCATGGCCAGCAATTCAGCACCAGAAGACCATGAGGTGGGCAGGCTCTGAGTGACAGCTTTTGCTAATGGATGTGTGTGTGTGGGGGGGGTGTTTGGATTTTTGAAGAGCCACACTGGATTTATGAAGGTTAGTCTCAGAATGACCAGGGCTAAGGGCACAGAAGAACAAACACTTCCGACTGCAATGCTTACTGCTCCACGTAGGGTGGGGTTTTTATGCTGGCCTAACTCTGCTCCCCTGGAAGTCCATGGGGAAATCCTGAATGATTGTCACACAGAGCTGGGCCAACACCAAGTGCTTATTAGGTGCCTGGCGGCTTAGGCCCTGTATTTGATCACAGCATAGGTGCTTCTGTTTACACTAAAAATAAGTACAAAAAATAAATAGAAGTAATAAAGACAGACACCTGTGGCTTTAAATGGTAGGTTGGCTTCCCATATCTTTAACCCTTCTCTTCGCACCATGGAAAACTGGTTGAAACCTTGAGATTCAGAAATTTGATTGTTATTTTGTGCCTCCCTTCTGCTGACTGAGACAATAAAACTGTTTCTGCTGAACGGAGTTTATTTTTAAAACAGGAGCCAGGCACGGTTAGAGAGGTTTCTGATGCAAACATTGGGCTGGAAACAGCAAGGTAGCAGTTCCGGTGAGAATACTCATTGTTACGTTTATAGAAAGCCAGATTGCAAAATACCAAGTCGTGCTGTTCGCCAGGAAGGTGCTTTTAGAGAGATGTTTGGTAGTTACTAGAATCATTCACCTGCTTTGGAATTTTTTCCACCATAAGAGCAAGTCCATTTACACACAGTTTGAAGTCCCAGATATATGCTGTTATTTCTGTGATCAGTCTCTCCATCCCTAACAACCTCAACTGCAGTGGTGTGGTCAGTAACCCTGGGGATTTCTACAAGAAGGTGGCTCACCCCCAAACAATCAGGGGCCTGACTTTTCTTCTCTCCCACCCCTCCACCCAGGTGCTGAGCCTCCAGTTTCAATGGATTCCAAACTCAGCATTTCTGAAAACCAGGCACTAGGAAATTAAACAGCCCCCACTGTACTTAACATGGTGTCAACTGCAGGGCTGCAAAGTTCCACTCATGAGATGCCAAACACTATCAAGCTCAGCGGACCTCTCTATGCATTTAAGCCTAGGTGCTCCAATGGGTACAAATCTTAATTTGCACAAAGCTGATAGCCCGCATTGGCCAGTGACTAACACACGGGCATTTGTTAAGTAACCTGACCAACACACAGAGAATCTGGCCATTCCAGCAGTGCCAGCCTAACAGTCTGTGTACAATATTGAGGGTTATGAACAAAACTGGTTGATACAGGAGATGCAGCAATGTTTTTCAGTGGTTGACAAGGGAACACCTGAGTTTGCTTGGTAAGAAATGAACAGCACTTACTTTACAGAGACTCAGAAGAAGCCAGATAGCATGAAGAGCAGAAATCCATCCATATCCTCTTCCTTCCATATCCTTCCTTACCTTCTATTCCTGCTCCCCTTGCACTGCAGAACGCAACTGTTCTGAACTACATATTCTGGAGTTTTTCAAATATCTTGATTGTGCCTCTTTCTCAGGCTGCTCCTTTGTTCAACCCTGATTTTCAGCCAGAGATAGAGATGCCTTTGAGCTGAGACACCAGGCAGTCTAATACCACAACTCGTTTCCTGGCCTGCAAAAGTCATCACAACACCCAACTGACTTACTTTCTGTCTACTCTGCTTTTGCAGAAAACAAGCAGGTGGATGGGATCAGTAGGACTATGTGCAACTGCGCCCTCTGCTGGCCATTCATCAGTACTTGACCTCATTTCTATAACTGATTATTCCTGGGGGGAATTCTGCACCAAGAGTTAAAAAATTCTGCACACATTTTAAAACTCTGCAAATTTTATTTGTCAAAATAACACTACATAATCATGCCAGTTTCAATTATTTTCGTAATTTTATTTCAGAATACCTATCAGTATGTCTGTATCAATACAGACACATGCAAAAATTCCCCCAGGAGTAGAGTTAAAGAAACCCCTATGACAACCCAGTTCCTGTTTCTCTGGCACCCCCCCTCCAAGCCCAGCCAGGTGGCCAGACACCCACAACCCCTCTCTCCCAGAGCTCAGTTGCAGGCCCCCCACCAGCCAATACACCTGAACCCCGTACCCTCCCCCCAAGCCAGCTATGAGGTCCCTCCTTGCCTAGATATCCTTACCCCTTCTCCCCTTTCCCCTAGAGCCCAGCCATGGGACCCCACCCACCTTGACACCCACCCGCTAACCCTCAGAGCCCAGCTGTGGGCCCATCTCAGCCCAGACACCCACCCCCTCCCCTCAGAGCCCATGGATCCAGAGGGAGAAACAGCCTGATGCTGGGTCCCAGGCTTGTGTGGTTTCCTGCATGCTGCCTTCTCCTTCCCTCAGTGTGTGCTGGGAACTGCAGCTTCTAGGAACTCTCTACTCTTCCCCCTCCACCCCCACACAGTGTCTTCTGTGTGTGAGCTGGGCTCTGCCAGGTTCAGCATCCCCTGGTGGTGGCCAGCAGCACTGCAGCTCATTGTCAGGGGGTGAGGGGTGGGGGGGAATTCTGCATGCACATTAATTTCTGCAAAATTCTGCATTGCGCAGTGGCACAGAATTCCCCCAGGAGTATATAACACCTGTAGGAGTCTGCTTGATTTGATTTGTAGATTAATATAGTGAAAAAGAAGAAGTTACCTTTTGATATAGTATTGTTCATTGTGAAGGATCACAAAATGCTTTACAAACAGAGATTGCTTTATCCAGCACTGACATGCGACTGTCTCAAGGTGAAATTGTTTAGGACAGTATGTGAGGAGGCAACTAAAACCACTGAGAAAATTCAAGGGAAAATTCAGTTATGCTTATTGGACAATGGAACTAACATGTCCACTCTCACAAAATAAATAAATAAAAGATGGCATGCCCATGAATACTGGCAAAAGATAAGCTCCTGTGCAAGACTCCTCCACCTTGACAACTTTTCCAGTACCGGATCTCTCCAACAGAGACAGGTAACCATGTGGAGCTGTGAATCTTATCACAAATTGTCACAAAGAGCACGTAGGAAACCACTAACTGTAACTTGGGAGCTACATGCACTAACCTTCTTCACTGCCTGTCTCCCATTTCCCACCCAAACCAGCTCGGAATTAACCCAATGCAGAGAGAAGACCCATACTTAGTGTCAGAATGATAATGCTTGTGATGCTGGTGCTGATTAGTAGCAGGCTTGGAATGATACTGATGTGTTCAAGACAAAATCCACATCGCCTTCATTTACACTGTAAACAGAAGAGATGAAACTTCAGCTCCTGTTTAGGGTCTTATGATAGTGCCGCTACTGTAGGATCGAGTGCTTCTCAGGAAAGGACAATCACGAAAGACCTAATTTTCTTCCTGCATCCTGAAGTAGCCAAGAATTTTGCAGGTTTTTTTAAATGTATTTTCTCTCTCGGCCTTGTCCTCACTTCCTTTTCTGTCTCCTTTGTTACTCTTAAGTCACAGGGGGGAACTTCCACACCTCGGTCTGAGGCTGTGAAAGCTGTGGTCATTTTAATCACCCCTGCAGTGAAGTTAATTGCCCTGACCTGTAGCCAAGGAAGCACTGTCTCCCGCTCTTGTGACTGTTACCCTTGAGGTTGACAGCTCTGTAATCCTTCAAAGGCATCTGAGAGGTGGAGATAAAAAAGGCAAAACAAGTCTAAGATAAAAGGGGTCGGATATCTTTTACTTAAAAAAAAAAGAAGTGTTTTCTCAAGACACCTGCAAAAATTACAGAATCAGAAAATAAAGGTCCACAGCAAAAGACTCAAATGTATAGGCCACTGCCTAACACAAAATGCCTGACAGAATCAACACCTCCTCTACAGCAAGAACCGGCCACCACTGACAGAACCTGTCTGGGAGATTTTCAACTGCCTGAGATTGTCTGTACCCACTGCAGGGCAGGAGAGTCTGCTCTCAGGGTTGCATGAGCTCTTTCACAGGGATAGCTGTGTGTGGTGGGTACACCTGGACCTCGGGTCATTTTGTATGGTTCTGTGGTGTTTCATAACAAGGAGAACCTACTCGTTCAAATAGATATCTAGAGCAGAAAAACTCAAAGCAGCCAGAGTGAAAGCAAAAGGCTGCCCGTAGTACTGTTCCTGGCCAGCAGGTATGTAGCGGACCAGTTACGTACGTAGCTGTTTATGTGGTTGCCGCATTCCCCTAACTCTGGCCCTCGGTGCTGTGATTTGGAATGGGGCAGCATACCATACTGTCACCATTAGCATGCAGGCTGGCTTCACACGGAGGCCTAAACCTTTTGTACAAGGTTGGGACCTAGTAACACTTTTGCAGTCAGCTGGCAATAGTACCAGGCCTGGGGATCTCAGAACTTAACACTGCTCCACCTCTTCTCTTTCTGTTCAGTGTGCTGGCGCCGTGAAGAGCTACTCTAAATATCACAGCAACATCAGAACTAATAGGGACAAACCCAGCATTGACTCCTGTGTCCCTGAGTGACGCCCAGAGCCAAGCACAGCGGGACACTGATAGCTGAAGTGACCTGCCCTGGTTTTCACCCAAACCAGACTGTCCTTTCTGCAGAGCTGGAACGTGTTTGGGACTCAGTTCCCAGCCTAGTGGATAAACACACAGAGGCACAACCCACTGAGTCTCCAAGGCAGAGTGACTGGCCCTGGGGCTCCCCTGGCTCTTCCCACCAGCTGATCTGTGGACAACCATGGTATCACCCGGTGGCTATAGACGCTCTGGATGGAGAGAACTGGGAAAAGGGAACAAAAGCAGGACGCAGGGGCCTTATTTTGTATAGCAGGTCAATGTAAGCAGCTTGGGTCTTCTGAACACCTTCAGGACTGAGCAAGTACTCGCTCCCCCCCAGGAATGCTCAGCTCAGACAGCACCTGGTTTTCTGGAGAACTGCTGCTTTTCACCCCAGTTTCACAGCTGGGTTGCCCAAGACCCAGAGGTGATGGCACAGCTCATCCCGGTTCCAATGCACTGAGTGCTGGCTCAGACATAATGGAAACCAGTACATCACATCGACAACTTTCCTTGGAGACTAGAACTCAGTCATTTTCTTGTGTGTCTCTGCTTTCTTCTGCTCCTGCTGCAGGCTGGCCTCCTGGGCCCGCAGCTCCCCCAGCTGCCTGTGGGCACCAGCTAGTTTCTCCTCCAGCTGGGCCGTGGCAATACTGTGCCTGAAAGCAGAAGACAGGCACATTAAGGATATCTAGCATGTTAAGAAGGAAGGCTCCTCATTAACATCTCCATTTTACTGCTAGGAATCCCAGTCTCAGCAGTGGGTGGATATAAATGACCCACTGGGAGCCATGAAGTGTCAGATATCAAGCAAACCATGAGCCAGAGAACTGTGATTGTTCTTGCCACAATACTCACAGAAATGCTATAAGCATGGCCCTGATCAGTATAAAAAAAAAAGAAGAAAAAAATTCTGCAGGACTCTGGAGGGTTCTCCTCCTTCCTCGATTTGAATTCTGGCCTGGGGTCCTTGCCTTCTCAAGGCAGCAATCAGAGACACAATCTGGTCCAAGTCATGGCTTGGAAGCTTTTGCCTACCACTTTATTCCAGGCCTCCTCCCATGCCAGTGGTTAGAGTAGGAACAGTGACAAACACCTTAGTATAAGCTCAGCTCCTCTCCTACAGACAGCCACCTCATAGAATCATAGGACTGGAAGGGACCTCGAGAGGTCATCCAGTCCAGTCCCCTGCGCTCATGGCAGGACAAGGTATTTTCTAGACCATCCCCGAGTCCCCATTCTGAGTCCCCTTCAAAACTGTTACTTTTTAATGTAACATAATCCAACTTTTCACTTTCAGCTCCCACCACCTGCATGATCCGTCCCCAGCCTAAGCAACAGGCAACCCCAAATCATTCTGGAACCCCAACCAGGGATTTCACCATACCGTCCAACATTGCGTGCCAGTGCCTCCTGGATTCCCCTGATGGTCTTCTGCGTTTGGTCAATCTTCTCCATTGTTTGGAAGAGGCGGACACTGAGGGCCTTCTTGGTGCTCTTACTGGCGTGGTAGATCTCCTTGTTGTTTCTCTCCACTGGTGTCATCCCTCCATCCTGCTCCCCAGAGCCCTTCCCCTGAAGCTTCTCATTCAGAAAGTCAAAGACATTGCGGGGGGGCTTGCGGCTCCCTGCAGAAGGACGGCCAGCATGGTTTGCCTTCACTCGCCGTTTCCTTGACTTGGCTGGATCCAGCTGCTTCTTCTGAAGGATCTCAGCACATTGGTCAAGGGACTTCCCTTTAGGCAGCACTATGGCTTGCACCGGCTCCACTCGGCCCTCAGCGTTCTTCCCCAAACCTGAGAGAGGAAGAAGGGCACCAGAGAGAAGTCAAACGCTAACAGTGGAGTCTCTCCATGCACCAATGATTCCTCCCATCCACCTTTGCACGGCCACCAGACTCAGAACAACAGAAAACAGTCTGTTGGGGATCAATGCTGCTACCCTTGAAGACAACAGCAGTAGTGCTGGACTATATACTTGATGGTAAGGTTCACTGCTGAGTGACAAGATATAAGATGCACCTTCCCCCCATACACACCTAATTTACACCGTTACACACATAAGAACCTCAATGATACAGAACAGGGTCGTGCAGCTGAGGTGCTGCAGCGAAGCCAGGCTTAGATTTGCACTGTCACCTCCTTGAGCAGAGAAAAGATATTCCCCTTCAAAAGCAGGTTCAGTCACTCCACAAGAACAGGAGGCAAACATGGGCAGCAGGCTGGCTTCCTAAGCCCACTGGGCTCAGCAGAACTTCAGTGCAAGTTGTCTTGAGTCAGAAGCTGGCTCCATAGGCGCTGAAGTCTGTGTTTGGGGCCAGAAGTCCCTGAGCCAGATTCCCCATTACCTAATGGCCTACAGGACAGCTGAATAGTTAAAGCTCTACTCTGACAGCTTTAATCATTTGGCCATTGCTTTAAAATCCCCTCCACTGATGTATCCCGGAACGTGAACGTCAGCACGCACACACCTGCATCCCCCCCAAACATCGGTATTAAGACTTTATCCCTTAACTGTACAAGGTCATTTTTCAGCACCACCACACATGCAATCCTGCATTTAGTACTGAATGCATACCCCATTCTGGGCCTGATCCAAGCAATGCTGATTAGACTTACTGTCACCCCATTCCTCCACTCTGCAGGAACAAGCCCTGGTCCCTTTGAGGCCGGGATTAAGAGGCAGGCAACACATGCAGGCTCCTAGTCCTGCAGGGATTTTACTCTTCTGCCCTTACCTTTTCCAAACTCATATCCCATTTGAGCAAGTAGTTTGGAGCCGATGCCACGAGTATGGGCCTCCCAGCCACCAAAGGAGGAACTGCAAGCTGGAGCCCCTTCCCCATTCTCCAAGGGCCCTGAATCGATCACTGCAGCACAAAACAGAGATTGAGCGGTAAGGCTGGGGCAGCCAAGCACCAAGTGAAAACCTCAGCAGGCGTGAAGCTGTGAGCAACGTCGCAAAAACCAGCAACCTCTCCCTCCACACAAGCAACTTCACAGCCTCTTCTTCAGTCCTCTGCAATACAATCAGTTCTGCCCCCAAAATAGTTCCTACTGAACAGCCACTCCCTAATCCATCAGACCAGGGGAGGAGCATGAGGAATAAGCAGGGTTTTAAATGCTGGTTTCATGGGGAGATCCCTATTTACTACACACAGAAACCCCTAAGTCAGGCAGAATCATCCAGCAGTGTTAGTAGATCCTTCCCATGCTCCTGGGGTCTGGATAGATTTCACAGCTTCATCAGGACAGAATTCAGCATGCCGAAGAGCATCACTCTGTTCCGCCATCGTACTTCTAACAGGTTCAATGGCACAGAGGAGCCTTTTATCTATTTACCTACAATTAAGGATCCCAGGACACTCCCTGTTTGTTTCTATGATGTGGTTAGGGCACTAACCTAGGACTGGGGAGAGCCAGATCCCTGCTCTGTCAGACTGCCAGTGTGACCTTCAGCAAGTCACCTAGGGAACTGAGGCACCCAGAGCAACCTGTACAGTGGTGATAACAGCACTGCCCTGCCTCACAGGAGAAGTGCATTAAAGATTTCAAGGTGCTCAGATATGACAGTGATGAGTGCCATGTAAATATGTAAGACAAACAGATGTCCTGGCGTCCTGAGAACTTCCTTTGGAAATTTGAAGTCTCCTGGTTTTTCATTTCATTTTCAAAACTTTATTTTAGTAAATAAGTAGCTCGCCCAGAGTCACACAGCAAAACCGCAATAAGAACGCAGGGGTTCCTGCTCCCAAACCCCATTTCACTCCAGTATGCTCTCTAGTCCCATTGGGGGTGAAATATGTTTCTTTTTCATTGAAGCTATTTATCTGCATCAGTTTAGTGAAAATCATTAGCATGAAAACATCACAGAGATTTTAACTGGAGACAGTGATATGCATGATACTTAATGTCCTCTCATCTCCTTCTGCAGCAGAACAAGAGGTAAAAAACATGGGTTCTACTAAGTTGGGCAGTGGTCCAAGAGGACTTGAATTAAAGGGCAGACCCTTGATCACTGACAGTTGCAGTTCACTCTCTGCCTTGTTTACCTTTAGCATAGCCAGAGTCATCTACGTTGTCTTCCTCAGACTCGGGGGAGGAAGAGTCTTCCGTGCTTCGCAGTGGTGGCATGATGCCATCTCCCTCCACAACAGCCTCCTTCAGCAGCAATGACTCAAACTTCACTGTGTAGTAACCACTGTCAACGTCTGAGGGAGGAAAAGCAATGGACCGCATGAGCAAATCTCCACGAAATTACTACTGGGGGAATTCTGCGCATCTGCGGACGTGCAGAATTCATCTGTCTCACATAATTTGGTATTTTCCCGCATAAAAAAAACCTTTTGCCTAGGAAGTGATGCAGTTCTGCCTTTCGCCCACCAGAGGCCGCTGTGGCGCCATAACAGCCAGCTGCGTTCATGCCGGCTGTTCTAGCACCACAGCGGCCTCTGGTGGGTAAGAGGAGGAACTGCAGCACTACTTAGGCAAAATGTATTTTATGCGGGAAAATACAGAGTTCTATGCCCAGAATTCCCCCAGGAGTAGAGTTCATCCCAGCACCCTGCACCCTGCCCGCGGAGCCAGGTTAGCACAGAGTGGGGCACACAGGGCTGCTGGGGGGTCACAGTGAGGGTGACAGACTGGAGCATGAGCTCAGGAGCTAGTGGGGTGACAGTGTTGAGCCTGGGGACAGGGGCTGCAGAGACCCACGAGGAGGAGAGGTGCAGTGACTGAGTGGGAGATGCTTGGGGTCAGTCAGGGTCTGCATGCGGGAGGCTTCCCAATACCCTAACAATCCCTCCCCTCCCCACCAGAAAAACCTCCCACCCACACCCAACACCCTCCAGGTTCACTCCTAGCCTCCTTCCCTCTCCTCAGCAATTCCGTTACCCCTAACCCCCAAAGCCTTTGCACTGCTTCTGACAGGTGCAGGAAACACAGTTCTGTGTTGTAATTTAAATGCATTACCCAAAGTTCTGTATGAATATGCCTAGTAAGGAATCTATTTGTCAAAAAACAATTACCAGAATTTTTTTTTGTCTGTATTGTTACAGACATACTTGCTGACAGATATTTTGAAATAAATTACCAAAATAAGTGTAACTGGCATAATTATGTTATTTTGACAAATACAATATGTAGAATTTTCAAATATTATGGGCAGACTTTTTAATTTTTTGGTGCAGAATTCCCCCAAGAGTATGAAATGTAACTAGAGGACCATGTTCATCCCATCTTAGTTAATCGCACGGATTTCAGCGGAATGACACCTCGGCTGAGTTTGGTCCAGGAACATCTATTTAGGGTTTTCTGTTGGAAGGTGGAACCATCACCACCCACTGCTACCATCAGATACTGCCACGTGGTACAAACACAGAGCTAGGGTCATAGTAAACAGCACTAGGGTCATCACTTATCTTCAGTTTCTAATGGTATCAGTGTGTTTCACAGCATCTGAGCACATTAGTCAGAGAGTTTGTTCTTACAGGGGAAGGAGGACAGATTTGGGGAAATATAAGAAATGCTACTTCACAGCAGCTTTGAGATGAAGCATGAGGTACAAATCCAACCTCCCCACACACACAGAGTGAAGCACCAGTCTAGCACTCCTCTCGGTGACTGGTATGCAGATGAAGTTCTCTGGCCAAAACAAGAGCCAGTGGTTCCAAGTATCTAATTTCAGTATTTGACAAGATATCAGGAATGATATTTGGACAAAGCTGAACAGGAGGTAGGAAAATAAAGCACAACTCACTGAACGTCTAGTTGTTTGTATTGATTCTTTCATTCTCTTTTTCATTTTTATGTCCTCTATTCTGCTACTATTCCCTTCTCCCAGGTCTCCCCAACTTTCCCTGTAGACCCCTGCCACCACTCTTCTGCCCTCCCATCCCTAAATCCTTCTCTGGTTTCCCTTTCGTAAAGATCATCTGCCTTTGAGGATCTTAAAGCACTTTACAAACCGTAATGAATTAAGCATCACAACATCGGAGGTCCCCCATAAGCCACACAAAGTCTGCGGCAGAGAACTCAGTTGTCTCAGACCCCCACCCCTGTGCTTTAGCCTACAAGACCATCTTTTGCTCTGTTTATGTCTTAGGGGTTTAGTTAAAATGAAGACTGAAGTACTTCTGTTCACCTTTCGACACCCACCCAGAGAAAACAAGACTCACCAGTGATTTTTGCAGCATACCATATTCCATCATGGTGCTTCGCCAAGCAGGCTGAGCCCACTTCTAGAGAGCTGAGATTGGGCTCCTGAAATGGATGAAGCTCATCCACAGATACCACTTGCCCGTGGGAAAACCTGCAGGGGATATAGGGAGAAGCAATCAGATCTGCCCTGGTCTGAAGGGGATTCTAGAAAAAGTTTCCTTCCCTTATGGAAGTATGGGCAAGTTGTCTGCCCTGTCCTCACCAATAATCGTGAATACCTTACCACTAGAATAGTTTTAACTGCATAAAACTTATTCTTCACTGAGTCTTAAAAACAGACTGTTTTATAGCATTATTGTATTCTATTCAACAAGTGTCAAATTCGCCCCCAGAAGCAGCCGCATTTCACAGGCCAGTGACAAATCCATTTAAAAAAAAACGACAAGGCTCACATCTTTTAGGATAAAATACACTAGCTAACTGTAAAGTTCTTATTAAGATGTGTTATTTTCCCTACAGTAGATTTTATTTTTTCCTCTTTAGCAAATATTCATTTAGCTACCGAATATATTAGAACTAATTCTTGTACTTTTCCCTCTAAGGATTTTCCATTGTCTCCCTGGGTTAGCTGAAGGAGTGTACACACACCAACACAGCACAGTAAAATGTGCTTTAAACAAATAAAAAGTTGTTTGGCAAAATTACAGCTGATTTAAAAACCAAGTACGGTGAGATATTTACAAGTGAAAAGTTATTCCGACTGGCTGACATTGCCACTAATTGCCCTCTTACTACACAACAGAGATAAGCTTTTTTACCGACAATTCTCTTTAAATCTGCATTTGCCATCCAAGAAGAATGGACATGGCTTCAAGGACTTGTGAGTTGGGTAGAGATACAGCACTCGGACTCCTGCACTGCCATCTTCCAAACACTCTGTCCCCACAATCATGGCATTATGGTACTCCAGGGTACCCCATGGACTGTAGTATGGGGCTTTAACCTTCATCCCACTCACTTCCTCCTCCTCTTCCTCAGATGCTTCCTCCTCTTCACTGTACTTTGATTCATTTTCCCCATCAGCCTCTCCATCTTCCTTTGGAGAGGCCTCGACTTCAGTACTCAATGGCTTGAGTTCAGCAATAGCTTCCTTAAAAGCAGCATACTCATCATCATTGCAGGACCTGCCTGAATTACTGTCCTGTTTTAGGTGACCTGCTGGAGAAATGGAGGGTGCAGCTGTGTCTAAAGTGGCCAGTAGTTTACTCTTTTTCACTGACACCAGGCTGGATTCAGTCAGTTCTATCAATTGTTTCAAATCCTCCTGCAGTTGGATCAAGTCAGATTGCTGTGATGGATCCGATCCCACCCCTAAAGCCAGCTCCACTTGCTGCAATTGTGCTTTATAGGTTTGAATTGCTGTTTCCAGACTCTCCTCATCCATTGTTATCATGCAAAAAGCTGTTTTGTTGATTCCTGTCTGGGAATTCAGTACATTCTCAAGCAATTTACTAGATAGTGATGTAAAATATTGAATCTTTGTCCAAACTAGCTGTCAATCTTCTCAGTAGTCCTGTCTTTTCTTCCCTTTGGTGCAATCAAAGGGAGATCACTGCAGTGAACAAATATAATAAAGCTGTGTTAGAGAAAGGGTTCACAAGAAAGGTAGACATCCTAAATTGAACAAGGTGTCTTTAATGCAGACAGCTACCACCACATGGCATTATACACACCTAGCACGAGTCATGTACATTCAACCTGACATACCGCATTTGCAAAATGGCAAATTAAAGTGCAAACTATTAAGCTTTTAACTTAGCTCAGGGAATTCAAGCATGATTACTTATGACGAGAGAACAACATTAACATTGCTTCTCTGTCCCTTTAAACCTGCAGCCCCATGAAATGACACCATCACTGCCTACCTCTTCTTTAATCATATCTTTCTGCACACTTTGGCTCCTGCTCAATGGCATGCAGCATCTCACCCGCTGCGGAACTGGGGGCAAAAAACCTGTGCCACTCTCAACCTGCACCTTTCTAATCCCTCCCATCAGGAGCCCCACGCTGCTTCCTACTCAAGGGGGGGGGGGCACAGAGTCTACCCTACCACAGAGGTGAGGCGCTTAAAATCCCCATCATAGAATATTAGGGTTGGAAGGGACCTCAGGCGGTATCTAGTCCAACCCCTGGCTCAAAGCAGGACCAATTCCCAACTAAATCATCCCAGCCAGGGCTTTGTCAAGCCTGACCTTAAAAACCTCTAAGGAAGGAGATTCCACCACCTCCCTAGGTAACCCATTCCACTGCTTCACCATCCTCCGAGTGAAAAAGTTTTTCCTAATATCCAACCTAAACCTCCCCCACTGCAACTTGAGACCATTACTCCTTGTTCTGTCATCAGGTACCACTGAGAACAGTCTAGATCCATCCTCTTTGGAACCCCCTTTCAGGTAGTTGAAAGCAGCTATCAAATCCCCCCTCATTCTTCTCTTCTGCACACTAAATAAGCCAAGTTCCCAGAGCCTCTCCTCATAAGTCATGTGCTCCAGCCCCCTAATCATTTTTGTTGCCCTCCGCTGGACTCTTTCCAATTTTTCCACATCCTTCTTGTAGTGTGGGCCCCAAAACTGTCCAGATGAGGCCTCACCAATGTCGAATAGAGAGGAATGATCACATCCCTTGATCTGCTGGCAATGCCCCTACTTATACAGCCCAAAATGCTTTTAGCCTTCTTGGCAACAAGGGCACACTGTTGACTCATATCCAGCTTCTCGTCCACTGTAACCCCTAGGTCCTGTTCTGCAGAGCTGCTGCCCAGCCACTCGGTCCCTAGCCTGTAGCAGTGCATGGGATTCTTCCATCCTAAGTGCGGGACTCTGCACTTGTCCTTGCTGAACCTCATCAGGTTTCTTTTGACCCAATCCTCCCTTATTGCTTCCCGCTCACTGGGGTACAAAACAGGGGGAACAACTGCCAATACTCCCCAATGGGACCCAGCCTCCCCCCCCCCCGAGCCATAGAGACCCCAGGGGAGTGGTAGCTTCCAATCCCCTCATGGGAACCCCCCCCACAGCCATGGAGACCCCAGGAGAGCGGTAGCTTCCAATCCCCTCATGGGACACCCCCCCCCGCCATGGAGACCCCAGGGGAGTGGTAGCTTCCAGTCCCCTCATGGGACACTCCCCCCACCCATGGAGACCCCAGGGGAGTGGTAGCTTCCAATCCCCTCATGGGACACCCCCCCCCGCCATGGAGACCCCAGGGGAGTGGTAGCTTCCAATCCCCTCATGGGACACCCCCCCCCCGAGCCATGGAGACCCCAGGGGAGTGGTAGCTTCCAGTCCCCTCATGAGACCCCGCAACCATGGAGACCCCAGGGGATTGGTTACTCCCACCCCCTCATGGAGGCCCTGGGGGAGGGGTTACTCCCAACCCTCCGAAGGGAGCCCAGCCATGGGGGCCCCCCTCAAATGTGAACGCCCCCAACACCTCACTCACCTCAGGCCTCCGCCTCCTGCTAAGCCACCGCCAGGACACCCTCCATTGCCAGGGTTTCCGCCCCTCCCCACAGAGTCCAAACGATAGATACCACCCGACTTCCGGCTAGAGCCGACTTCCGCCTCTGCCGCCATCTTGGGCGAGAGGGCGAACAGTCCTCCAGCTCCTCCTCCACGGATATTTCCGGCTGGCTGAGGCCGGGACGCCTAACGTCGGGCGAGCGCGCGGAGCATTCTGGGAGTGGTAGTCCACTAGGCCTCCCGCTTCTGAGTCGCTGGCGCGGGCCGTCTGAGCCGGAGGAACTACGTTTCCCAGGGTGCCCGGCGGGACGGGGGTGCTGCCCACCCAGGTGGGGGTAGTGGGCGGCCGCGGGCTGCGGGGGAGCGGATACGAGCCGCAGCAGGAAGCGTGGGGGCTGCGGGGCCGCTGAGTGGCAGGAGGAGCCGCCGAGACCCGTCACCCAGGTAGGGGGCGGGGCCTTCACTGCCCCCCAGCCGCCGGCTCCTCGGGCTCCCCCTGCCTGCGGGCGGCAGCCCCGGGGCGCGGGGGGCGTGACCCGCGGCCGGGCCTGGGTCGAGCTGGGTGGGGGTGGGTCTATGGGCAACGGCCCGATTCTCTGCAGCCTGGGCCAGGTGGCCCCGGGCGGGGGGGGTTCTGCGGGTCCCGGTTCTGCGGGCCCCAGTTCTGCAGCTGGGGCCAGGTGGCCCGGGGGGGGATCTCTGGGTCCCAGCCCTGCAGCCTGAGCCAGGTGGCCCCGGGTGGGAATCTGTGGGCCCCGGTTCTGCAACTGGGGCCGGGGGGGGATCTCTGGGTCCCAGCCCTGCAGCCTGGGCCAGGTGGCCCTGGGGATGGGCTGGTGGGTCCTGTCCTAGATTTGGGGCTGAGGGGGCCCTGTGGGTCCTTGGACGAGATGCTGTGACCCCAGCCCGCGGCCGTTCCTGGAGAGCAATGCTCCACCCTTAGCCGAGCCGCTCACAGGGGCTCCCGGTCCCAGCTGAGCGACTTGTCCCCAGGAAGGTTTGTGGCGCGCTGGGATTGTAGATGCCACAGGCTGCCCTTGCGCATTAAGAGTAATCTCCATTCTGATCATGATGGGACCCAGTGCAAGGGGAGACCTGGAATCTCAGGGCTGCATCCCCATAAGGGGTAGTTGCAATGTGTTCCATTTCACATGAGTCAGGTGTGGCCCTCTGGCTCCCAGGAAGAGGCCAACACCCCCCATCATAGGTGTGGAAGGGCAGGCACCTTCGGTTATAGAGTTCAGCCTCCTGCTAACACAGGCAACCCCATCATATCATCCAATTCATAAACTTAAAGTAAACTTGGCCTTGGTTGGGCAAAGTGTTTGTGCACACCCTGCTATGCAGACTTCACGGAAGAGTGCTTGTTTGTACACCAGCCATCTGGCTCTGTCTGATTCTGCCACCCTCACTCAGGGTACTGACTAGTCAGTTTCACTGTCTGGTCCTCATGCATTGTGATGTAATGCGTATACTGCAAACACGGCAAGAGGAGGTCCTGCCGAGGAATGTTTGAATTCTGACAAGAAACTGTTTTCATAGGCTTTTAAAACGTAGGTCCTGTCTGTTCAGTGTAATCATTAAGTATGTCTCCTCAGAGTCAGGGGTTGCCTTCTCATTCTTAGTCAAAATACCCCCTCTCTGCACATGTGTGGGTGCTATGCATCTGGCTGTCACCCTTCCTTTGTGGAGGTAGCTACATTTCAGAGAACTATCTAGACAAACACTCACGAGTGCTCAGCTCCCATTTAGTCACCAAAATACGTGGCTAGATTTTCAAAAATGCTCAGCATGAGGGGTGCACATTAGGTGCTGAGCTCTTTTGAAAATCTGGCCACGAGTGTCGTGATAGAAGCTGCTGGGTGCTGAGCACGTTTGAAAATCTGGGCCTATTTAGATGCCTAAACAAGAGTTGAACTCTTTTGAAAATCCACCCCCAAGTATTGTTTGAGCACTTGAAAATCTGGCCTTGAGTTCTTTTTAAGGTCAGTCTCCTAGAGTCTGTGATTTGCTCTGGGATCCCCCAAGGTGAGGTGCTATATAAATATAAAATTGTATTATCATCTGGCAGTGAACAGAATCATACAGTTGAATGGAAGGCCCTGGAAAGACTCATTTGCTGATAATGTCTTGATATTTGTTGCAGGAGCAGGATGTATACACTGCTGTCTGGACTTTATAAGTACATGTTCCGTAGGGATGAGTACTGCATTTTGATCCTTGGGCTGGACAATGCGGGGAAAACGGTATGTGCTTTTAGTTACCTGTTAACACGGAGGGCACATGCAGCCCCACTCACTCCTCCCCAAAACCACATGGCCAATTTCTTCCCTGTTGTCACTTCAGTTGTTTCAGTGGTGTTATCCCAAGTATGAATTTGACCCCTATGCATCTAATTTTAGTACAATAAGCCTTCAGAGAGACACAAGCATGGGCTTCCTTAAGCACATAATCAGCTGTGAACTCTTCCATGGCTCTGTGCTATAATGGGAAAACTAAGGGCTATGTTGTGTTCTAAGATTTCATGGAGAATCCTGATCCAATAGGGGGAGAACAGGTCTTGGATAGGATTGTCCTTGCCAATAAAGTGTATATAATACTAGCTAGTTTTATTTCTTCTTCCCTTTCAGACCTTCCTTGAGCAGACTAAAACCAGATTTAACAGGACCTACAAGGGGATGAGCTTATCCAAAATCACTACCACTGTGGGCTTAAACAGTAAGTGGATCTGTTTAGAGGTTCTTTGCCGCCTCCTACTAGTTAGACAACTAGTGATCATTCTAAGAGTTTACACTGTGAAAATAGTTTCTGATAAGAGGAATCCTACCAACACCCTACCTGCCCACACACGCTTTAAAGAGCAAATGGATTTCTCCATCAGATGGAGAAAACATGCTGGATCTGAAGGCAAGTGTGCCCCCTTTAATGATACTAAGCCAAATTTGGCCCTGTAACACCATTGAAGTTAGTTAGCCTGATTCAGATCTTATTTACACTGGTGTAACTCCACTGAAATCAATGGGTTTGTATCTGCTGATACCTAGGTGAATTTAACCCGCTAATGATAGGTGCTGCTATCCTTCTGAGGATTAAAAGTGTGTGTGATGACTCTTCCAACCTGCCTCCCCTCTTGTGGGACTCTGCCTGCCTGCCTGCTTTAGAGAATAGTCAGTCTGCATTGGGTTATTTTTTCTTTTTTCCCTGCTCTAGTTGGTACTATTGATGTGGGCAAAGCCCGGCTAATGTTCTGGGATCTTGGAGGGCAGGACGAGCTGCAGTCCCTCTGGGACAAGGTAGGGGAAATAACTTTTCTATTTTAAATGTTTTATGTCTCAGAGTTGCAGAGAAACAAGGTTACTTTATAATTAGCCAGCCCTGCTCCTTAGCACTGACCTTTGTGCTGTTGTTCCACTTGTCTGTTTGAGACAGTCACAAAAATTAATATTTAACAGTTACACATAGTTTTACAGACACTAACTACTTCTCACAGCATCCATGTCAGGTAAGTACCACTATTATCATCCCTATGTAACAAGTAGAGGAAATTGGGACAGAGCTTAATTAACCCAGAGGTTGTTATGTGCACAAAACCACAGAGAGATGTGGTAGCCTAGCCACGTAGCTTCTTAAAAGATATGTTATTAAATGTAAAATAGGGATATTGATACTGACTTTCATTATATAGTGCTTCTCATCCATAATCTCAAAGTGCTTTACAAGAGCTATGTATTATTGCTCAAACAGGAGCTACGGGTTTGATGCAAAAATTATTGGGGGAGCTTCTCTGGCCTGTACTACAGGAGGTCAAATAGTCCCTTGTGGCCTTAAAAATCTATGAAAGCCAGTATTAGAACTCAAGAATTCTTGACTTGATCATGCCTCTTGGTTATTACAACACTGTGCGAAAATAAAGTCTGTAACTGTTATCAGCACTAGTCTCCATTCCTAGGAGCCATGCGTGCTGGGCACTAACCTCTCCAGCAGAGTCCTGTGTTGTGTTATAAGCTGCATTGCCAGGAAGAATTATTACACATCCTTCACAATGGCATCTGGCAGCTGTCCAATGTAAACATTGAATAAATGTACCCGCTGGTCAGCCAGACAAGCCACCTTTACTGTTGGGTGTACTTGTCTGACAATAAACGGAGCCTCACAGCTGCCGGATCAATAGTCAACAAAACACTTGACTAAACATACTTTGTACCATGCTCTAAAAGCCACCCAATCCACATTGGTGAACTGTTGGGTGAGGCCAGCTCAACAGGTTCAAATCTGTTTCCTGGAGTTTTGTCATCTCTACGTAGCCCTTTGTGAATTTGTGCATATCAGAAAACATCCGCACAGCTGAGTACCACTGTCGGGCTCTGCCTAAGAGCGCCTGTGGCACTGGAATAGCACAAGGTACTGTAAGTCGTGATTGAGGTGTATTGGCAGAATTCAGTAGGAGACCCATCACTGGAGGAGCAGGCAGTGCATCTTACCTGTCTGGATAGAGGAACTTCGGCAGATCCGTGTGGATGGAGCTTGCAAAATCAGCTGCCGGCACAGTGCCTGGCTCTGGCTATTTGATCTCAGTCCGTCTCTTTCATGAGTACCAAAAATCATATTAAATTCACATCAACATTGAAAAGAAGCGAGCAGCCCCAGCTGTTATATGCTAACGCCTGTGCTGTGATTTCAGTACTATGCTGAATCCCATGGGGTCATCTATGTTATCGATTCCACTGATGAAGAGAGGCTCTCGGAATCTAAAAGAGCTTTTGGTGAGTATGCTGGGCTTTTACCGGTAGTTATGTACTTTTCATTATATCCTATGGAGACTTCCTCTTATTTCAGTCAACCTCCTTCCTACCACCCTCATTGAAATATACAGTTGATTTTATTATGCATGTGACCACCTCTGTGCATATCATGGCTTGCAGACTGCGTGGTCGTTCTTCGCAGGTATATGTTTTGAAATCAGTGGGGCTGTTTGGGCGTGTTGCCTGGTCTGTCGTTCAGACATTGTTATTGACAAAGCCTTTAGTTGTAGTCCCCTTTAGTTGTCCTGGATCTTTCCTTGGTCTTGCTTTCCTCGCCTATCAGCATTTTGTCCCTTATTCCAAACGTGGGAAATTTTTATAACCAGGTGTTAACCTAGCCAATTAATACCTGCATAAAATACTCACTATTGATCAAAGTAAAGAGTGGAAGTTGTGATGTTTTTGTACCACAATGAATTTGGCTCTAGAAGGTTTGGTTAAATTAAACAGTGATGCATGTGGTGCCTTTCACTCCTTTCTGTCTATCCAGCCAATGTAATTTTTGTGTTTGGAGGAGTCTCTGTGTGTTCTAGAGTTATCTAGACATTGTCTGTTTCTGTGCCTTACAGAGAAAGTGGTCACCAGTGAAGCTCTGGAAGGGGTTCCCATACTGGTGTTAGCTAACAAGCAGGATGTAGAGGTAAGATCATCTCCTGAGGTTCCACCCCCATGGATTGTGTTCTCAACTGAGCAATTATTATTTTAGCTCAAAAAAGGTGGTCCATGTCTTCACTCTGCATTTGTTTCATGCTCTTAGGCTGGTCTCTAATAGCAAGAAAGCACTGCCATTGCTCAGCAGATGTAATTGCTGTGAATTTAATTTTCAAGTACTTTCCTCTCCCCCCCCCCCCCCGCCATTGTAAAATGACTCTATAGCAAATATTTCCATCTTTGCAGTAGCTGTTGTGTACTTTTATGTAAACACCAACACGGTACATGCGTTTTTTTAATAGTGACTTAATACAGCTGATCCAACTTTTGATGAGTTATAATACCCAGTGAAACTGTTTGTGCTGTGCTCATGTAACATCATACCAGTGTGACAAATCATGTGATGAGATACTCTCATTCCTCTTTCCTTTAACCAGACCAGCACTACTCAATGAGACAGTCTGTGCTACAGCTCTCCATCGGAAAAAGCTGTGAATTGCAGAGGATACAGCCTGTTTTTTATTGGGTTTATAATTTCAAAACTTTCTTGGATATCTAGAATTACAGAATAGACCTACTGTAGTTTCAGATCAGATTGTGGATACTGTTTGGGTGACGGTTTGCTGTTCTAAGGAAATATAAGACTTCACCCTTCTCTCTTTCCTTTTTGCATATGGTCTACCTGAATTCCAATTGCTGCAGTACCACCAGTCGTCCTGTAGAGGGAGCCAGATACATTTAATAGGCACACAGGATTTTCAATACCAGCTCACTGGTTTAAAGGTCTCGTATCCTACTTCAAAGGAAGTTAATGCTGACTGCCCTCTGCCCCTGGGTAAAGCCCTAGCTAGATCCCGCATCACTGTGACGTACCTTTCTGATCCGATGCCTTAGGGGATTTGATTATCCTTATTTTAGAACATCGGTACAGATGTTATCACTCTTTTAAATGTAACCATTTAAAAAATAATCTAGCCCTAATCAAGAGGCCACATGGTCGAGAAGAATTAGTATAGGCCTGAGAGCCGGGGCCTTCTGAATTCTAGCCCTAGTTTTGCCACTGAGTAGCTCTGTGACTTGAGGATGTCACTGAATCTCTTATTTCAGATTCTCTGTCTGTAAAAGGAGCTGCTTTACTGTGGGGAAACTGGAATATAAGCTGCCATGAAACACTGTAACTTACAGCAGGGCCCCATAATCCATTTCCATCTTCGCTCTCAGATTCAGCCACTCACAACCAGTCATACAAGAACTGTTCCAGTTTGCCCTGGCACTTCAGAGTAGCAGCATTTGGCATTGTCAATAGCATAAACTACAAGTTCAGAGCAAGCAGGCTGCACAATGCTCACAGGAGCATGGAACCTCACCACTGGGATTTGAAGAGACGCTGTGTTGTATCGGATGCATAGTCAGTGCTGATCTGAATCTTCAAAATTAGAACTTTTTGCAATTAGATTGGCTGAAGACAAAGATTTGGTGACAGAGCTATGAAACCTCACAGTTTCTCCCACAAAGATATTTCAAGTGGTTTTGAGTGGGAATCCCTAATGTTTAAAAAAGTTTACCTTTTGTTTGATTGCTTATCATAGTCAAACCTGCATAAATGTGAACTTACTCTTTTTCCCATGTGAACGGTGTTATAACAATGTCAAACTAAAACTTCTGGGACACAATTATATCGTGGGAAAATTGTGGGGCTGAAACTTCATGCAAAAAAATTTTCATTTTGGAAAACTGTGACCTGCCCATTTATAACATATGCTGAGTATTGGCTGTGGTATGTAAATCTAGGGAGATGTGGTCATTGCAAGGGAATCGTGTGTCATTTCTGAAAATTATGTCAAACTCCAGAGCTTTGGAGAGCCCCCATTTTTGTTTTGTTTTTTCTGATAGGCCTTACAGAAAGAGATGGGAGGAGTATTGGTGATAGGTGTGCGTCCATGGAGTTTGGTGATTTTGCCTAGTAGTTGTTAGTGGTGCAGAATTTAGGAAATTTGCCTCTTCCTGCCGCTACTGGCAATTCCAATTTTTGATAATACCTAGTTTATGTAGCACTTTTCAGCAGTGGCTCTCAACATGCTTAATAAAGGAGGCTTGTATTAATATCCTCATTTTACAAATGGGGAAACTGAGGCACAGAGGCAGTGACTTGCTAAAAGTCACCTAGCCTGTCAGTGGCAGAGCCAGGAATAGAACCCAGGTCTGAGTTCCAGGCCAGTGCTGTATCCACTAGGAAACACTGCCTCTCTATTTTAACCTCTCCATAATACAAGATTATATGCTAGTAAACAAAGAATACTAGGGCCGATGGTATGCTAGTCATGCATTTTTTTTCCTTTAAATGTTTCTCATAGTCAGGGTTGCTGCCCATCCTGGAATTAGCGGAACAGTCCCAATCTTATTCCTGACCTGTTAGTCAGTTGCTCGTGAGGCATTTAAAGAGCCCATATTTATTTCAGGCATGTTCCCGACATTGTGGCCCTGCGTCACAAGTCGAGGACGTGCAAATAGACAGGGTCCCTACACATGGAGCACTTCCCCGGGGGCCCTCTCCAGATCCTTCATAAAAGGATTTAAGCCTGCTCCTAAGATTTAAAAGCAAGACCATTTTGGGAAGTGACTGTGTCTTGGAAACAGCCATTCTCCATAAGGGGGAATTTGTGGAATTGGCTGTTTATGGAGAGCTGAGGTGCAGATTTATTCCTCAAGTGAAAACTCTGTTTCCCCAGTTATGTGACTTTGCTTTGAAATAGCTAATGAATCTGACCTTTCCAGAGCAGTCCCTGTGTGGGTTGTATTGTAATGACATGCTGTTCTGTGTGCTCACCAATCTGGTTTCCATCACTTTGTTCTTAGTTTAGACGCTTTTACATCAGAAACAAAATGACGTTCTAAAACATCTCTTCACAAGAATGAGGGAAAAATAACCTTAAACTATGCTGACGTTCTCTCCCAAGCATGAAACCTTCAAATGTCTGTCCGAAAGGAACGGTGATGTAACTTCCTTCTCCACTGCCTTTTCAGGATCCCACTTTATGCCTTCCTTTTGGAGGCTGCGAGAGAGCAACTGCTCTGTCGAAAGTGGTGTGTCCCTGTATCAACAACCTATGTTTGACCCCCGCAGCTGTTTTTCCTCTTGAGACAAAGTATGATAAATCCTCAAAGCAGATTCATCGTCCTAGTGCTGCTTAATGTAGTCAGCATAAACCCTGCTTTAGTTTTCCTCTGACCTGCATTTCCATTGAGGGTCAATGATTGCCTGGTTCTATAAGTTAGAATAAAGAACCATCATAGCAGGAGCAACAAGAAAGAGAAGTGACCGAAATAGAGTAAAAGTTGTTCCTAGCCCCCTAGATGACTTCAGCATTCAAAACTAGGGAGGGGAGGGAGTGGAGCCTCTCCAAGTTTGTTCGTGCCACTGAGTGGTGAAAACATCTCCCCCCAGGTCCTTCATAGAGATCTGGACACGGTGAAGTAGACTGACTCTCTGGGCCTCTACATCGCAGCACAGAAGGGCTTCCAGTGGCCAAACGTGAAGTTAATAGATCATGGAGAATGACCACCCACGGGTGGTTGGTGTGCGTGTCCCTTTTGAAAAGCCTCCAGGCTGGCTATTTTGCACAGAACAGAGCGAGCAGCAGTGAAGATGCTCTTTATTTCTCATCCTGCTTTCTTTTGTTCTGGCCAATTCTCCAAAGCCTGTGAGTGGGAGCCTGGGATCTCTTCTGAAAGCCAAATCAGTTTCCAGCTTATAGTGAGTCTAATATCAAACTAACCTGGTGTTGTAGCGGTGTCCACTGTTCCACCTTGGTAAGGGTCAAGTCTGTAGAGTCTTGTCCCTTCTGCAGGGGCTGGATGAGAGAAGTCACCACCCTGCTATTGTAGCATAGCCCCTCTGTTGAGCAGTAGCAGATGTTGAGACCTTGCTTGGTGGCTTCTGAGTGGAGGAGAAACCAGTTATGCAGAATCTGGCTATATTCAAAGTGTAGCCTATTGACTGTATTGACACACACACCAATCCTGGAAGACAGAGATGCCAGCAGTCTCTTCTTTCAGCAATCTCAGCCCAGCACCAAAGCCTGATTTCCAGGGAGCAACTCTGCCTCTAGAATTGACTCAAACCAGAGCCTACAGCAGAGAGCAAATGCTCCTGCTTTGCACACCACTCCCTCTAACCCAGAACCTTGACCAGCCAAAATCTAACACAAGTATTTCTTCCAAGACTAAAGTTGCTTGCGCACAGAGAAAAAACTTGGAAGACTGGATGTAACAGTACCACCAGATGATGCCTGCTGTAACAATAGTGTGCCTTACTGGCCTGTTTGGATCGGTACAAGTGAATTCATTGAAGCTGGTACTCCTTGGACCTAGATGGCTGTTGTGGTACAGTTATAACGCTTGGGGTTGTGATGTTGTGTGGGCTGTCGATGTGCCCACACTAGCAGGAGGGGGGAGATTAAAGGGGGAATATGCAGTTGAGAGGTAAAAGCCCCCTATTACTTAAGGCCTAGATCCTGCCATTCAGGAGAGTTTCTACAGATTGGGATAGCAGAGGAGCATATGCCCCCTCTGCTCTATCCCAAAATACCAGTTCAGGCCGTAGAGCTATTATCTTCCGTGAGCTCCAGATCGTAACACACAGCATCCTACAGGGCCCTCTCACCTCTTCTCTTGCATCTTGCTGCTCCTTGGAATTTCGGAGATTCTGAAAAGTCACATCAGACGTTATAGCCAAGTGAGTCAGTGCTCTGTGCTAGCCACAAGCCTTCCGTGGAGAATCTGACGTAACTTACCAAAACATGACAAGCTGAATGTTGTCCCTTCAACTTCCATTACCTCAGAGGTTTTAATGTCCATCAGCTTAGCACTGCAAAGTCGCACTTAACAAAAAAAAAGTCATGTTACAGTAAATACTATGCATGTCCTAGGCAGCACTCTTCATCCTCACTAGTACTGATCTTGGCCTGAAATTCCATTTGTCAGGAGGTGATTAGCTCTGCCCTTGTCATTGCTCAGCGAACATTGTGCTGGGGTGACTCCAGTGGCTGAGAGGATGCCTACAAAATCTGAGGAGTGCAATCATTTCAGTGCGGTGGTGTCTCTCTCACCTTCCAGACCCTCTGTTGTGAGTTCTGCCTCTCCCAAGGGCCCAGTCCAACTCACAACGCAATTAGTGTTCGAGTGCGCCACACAACAGTTAGCTGTTCATCAGGTGGCTGGACACGTCGTATTTACACATTGCAGCCTTTGCAGTTGGTTAAAGAAGCGTAGAGTTGATTGTTATGGCTCCATGGCTGGCGAACTGTAGCATATGGTCTAAGTAGTACAGTGGATTTGTACACTCACCTTTCGCTGCTGGAGAGCAGGAGTTCAAAGCCCAACTTGAGGCACAAGAGCAAACAGTTTTTCCTATTAGTCCCGGTTGGCTCACAAGAAGTTGCACAAGTAGCAGTCACTGTTCAAGTGCAAGACAGAGCTAGAATAGCCAGGGGAGGGGCACAAGGCCACATTTGTGGCATTGGCTGAGCTGGGCAGGGAACCATATGCTAACCCTGGCTCAAACTGGCAATAGCCCCTCGCTTTCAGGAGCGTTGAATAATAACGGAACTCCCTTACAGCACTCCTCCTCAGAGGACTCACCTACGTTAACCATGCGGCGCCTCAGTGCACTGCAATACATCTCAGGGATCGTTATCCCCATCTTGCAGACAAGGAAGATAAATTTAAGGTCTAGCCTTGTAGAAGATGGATTTTCTTCTGGCGGGCACAATCTGCACAAATTACACCAGTACGGTTCTTTTTTTCCTTGTCTCCATTAATTGTGAGTGTAAAATCCTGCTCCTTGGACAGATAAAGACCTGATTTGCTCCTTGAACAAGATACTTAACTGGCTCAAAGGTAGGTATGAGTGTGTAACCAGGTGCAGGTTCAAACTTATTAATTAATCTTCTCAAATCTGTTTAGATCTCTTAGAGGCTTCTTAATTAATCATTGCTGGTTTCTGGAGCCCGAGCTCCAACTGTCTTTTGCTTAAGTATGTAAGTAAGTCAGTGTGGCAGTTAGCAAGCAGGATGAGATCATGGCTTTCTGTTGACAGACAAACGGTGTCACTGAGGGAAACCGGAAGGACAATTTCAACCGCTACACTTGCATTTGACCCTAATGTGTTCTAAAGTTTCGCAATCTGTGTTTGAGTAGCATCACTGTACAGTGAAGGGAATGACAGAGAGGTGAGAACTACAGGATTCCAGTGGTGCCAGGAGGAGGGGAGAACCAAAGTTCTCTTGCCATTCTGACCCGGGAGGACGTAATCTGAAAGCCTGATTCATTATTCTGAGAAGCTTAAAGCTTCCTCATGGCAATGTTGTGTCAGGGAAGGTTAGGAGCAGGGTAGGTCACATTGGCCTTCGTCTTTTTTTATTCACTTACATGTTCTAAAATCAACTCATCCTAGCAATCTGGGCATGTGTACAACATACCTGCACCCAAGAACTGGTCAACCTATGTCAACTGAGAACAGGCTGACCCAATGGCATAGAAAGTACACAGGTAAAGCGAGTTTGAGAGTCAAGGGCCTACTAAAAGGAATATACTACCCCCTGCCAGAAGAGAAGTCTAGGGAGGCCACATCAGCTGATGGAAATGTTGCAGCGACTTGAGATGACATCCGACCCATTTTCCTTGAGTGCTGCTAGTGCACTCAATGCTCAGGAAACACCATCCCTTTCCCAGGGTCTGCTACAGAAACAGACAAAGCAGTTCCTTTCTGTCTAGGATTCTGGCCGGAGCTCGGGTTGGTGCAGGCTCCCTGTTGAGGTGGTTTTGGAAAGGCTTTGTGAAGTTCAGGTGTTGTAAGGAGTGATTTAGAGGAGGAGGGCTTGTTTGGTGGATGGGAAGTTAGAGGCCTTTCCATGCACATGGGTTGGAAAGGGATACAGAGGGTGCTCTGCTCTGTACTTCACTCTGCGGGGGATATCGGTTTGTGTCACTAACCCATTGCACAATGTGGCATGACAGTGTCTACTTGGGAGAGACCTGTGCCTTGGAGAGCCAGGTTAATGTACCTAAATATAGACGTCTCTGAAGCTAGTGAGGTCATTGCTACACTTTCAAAAACATTAAAGTTCAATCCAAAGGCAAGAGCATTCAGTTTCAGATGGAAATAAATAAGGATGATGCTGTGATGCTCTGGTTAGCGATGGTCAGAAAGCAGAGTCCAAGTGGAGCACCCTGGACAACAGCTGAAGACCTCTCTGCTTTCAGTAGGAGGCGGAATACTGGAAACTGCTCTGGGCACAGTAGGATCAATTTCGGAGGGGTGGGACAATGATCCCTATTGTAGCATATGAGGGTTATATTTTATGGCTTCCCTTACAGACCTGTCTGTCGATCCCTGACATCAAGACTGCATTTAGTGACTGCATTAACAAAATTGGGAGGAGAGACTGCCTGACACAGGCCTGCTCAGCTCTCACTGGGTAAGTGTGGGTCTGGACAGTGTCCTGGGGAAATACTGCCGCAACCAAGCATACGTTGCTGGAATGGGCTAGCCACTTGCAGGGTGCTCAGAGAAGTGGGACAGAGAAAAGAAGGACAGCATTATGTGGGTCTGGTAAGAGTGTCACAAGGGAGCCCTGCTTCCTTGTCAGGGCCCAGGGATTTCTGTGGGCATTGCTCATTTGCACTAAGACCAGGTACCCTCCCTGGCTCATGAACATGCTCAGTGCTATAGGACCTTGAGACTCTGGATTGTGCAACGGTTTGCAACGTGGCTTTATTGCTTAATGACCCAGCACCGTGATCCCAGTTGCATGAGTTAACTTTGCCGCAAGCTATTTTCCAGAGAAAACCAAATGGGAATATGACTGCATTTGTGATGCTGGCAGTGGGGGGGGCTGGGTGAGTGTCCATTCTCAGAAGAAGAGAAGTAACTACCCTCTTGCCATCCTTCTGGTTTCTCAGGCAGGAGATGTACTTACTTTAAGTAGATATGTCTGAGCATAATACTGCAGCATGAATGCACAGGTGACTGAGGTGCTGCTTGTGGTTAGAACAATGGGGTCGAAGTGAGGTGATCACCCAGTGTAACCTTGGAAAAAAAATCATGTAACTTCTCCAAATGTCACCCTCTGTACAGTGGGACTAACAATCACTGTCTACTTTGTATAAAGCTCTTGAGTCTTGGAATGAAAAGTGTTACTCTGTATTAGGGTGACCAGACAGCAAATGTGAAAAATCGGGACAGAGAGTGGGAGGTAATAGGAGCCTATAAAAGAAAATGACCCCAAAATCGGGACTGTCACTATAAAATTGGGACATCTGGTCACCCTACTCTGTATAAATGCAAAGTAGTATTATGAGGGCTTGTCTACATTACTGGCTGGATCGATGGGCAGCGATAGATCCAGCAGGGGTCGATTTATCGCGTCTAGACACGATAAATCGTCCGCTGAGCGATCTGTCGACTCCGGTACTCCGCCAGGGTGAGAGGCGCAGGCGGAGTCGCCGGGGGGAGCATCAGCCATCAACTTACCGCAGTGAAGACACTGCAGTGAGTAGATCTAAGTACGTCGAGTTCAGCTACATTATTCACTATTTTTTTATTATTGAAGTTGTGTAACTCGGATCTATTTCCCCCCCACCTAATGTAGACCAGGCTACAGTGCAGGCTCTGAATCCAGGCAGGTCGAGTATACCCTGCCAGCTTTGGTTAGCTGGTAGCAAAGCAGCAATGCCTTAGAGAGAGCAGGAGAAAAGAACCTTCTCAAATAGAAGAGCCACTGATGTAATCTTTGCAATTTCTTCCAAGGAGATGAACAAAAGCTCAGTATCTAGGTGACAGCCTGGAGCAGGAATGGAAGCCAACAGCCATGTGAAATGCAGCCTTTCCAGTTCACGGAGTTGTGTGCAAACATTTTGATCTGAGGAATTTTCTTTCCCCTTGTTGTTCTGAGTTTGGGGTTTGAACTGATGGAAAATTAATTGAGAAACTCAAACCGTGTTGAACCCTGGCAGAGCTGTGAGTTCCCTGGAGCACCCGGTCACACAAGGGAGCACTGCAGGTGTGTCTGGCAGGTTTGCAGACGTGGAGCCAGAGCTAGCCAGACATTCATAGTAAAGTCCCCATCTTGTTGAATGTTGAGTGATTTGATGCTTTGCATAAGACTTTCATGCAGCCACTAATTACCAGCAAATTGGATCTAAAACATGGTGTATGAGCTGGGACCCAAATTAAAAGGCATAAACAGCAGGGAACCAAAGAGAAGAATATGTTTAAAATTTGATGCGTACAACTGAATCCTGTTCCTCAGATGCATGAGAAGCCAGTGTAATAATCCAAAGGAAGGATTGCAGGGAACTAAACATGCTGGGGTGAGTGGTCAGCATAGCATGGCGGGGGCTGTGACTCTGCTTTTGTCTTGTTTCCTCAGCAATGGGGTGAACGAGGGAATCGAGTGGATGGTGAAATGCGTGGTGAGGAACATTCACCGACCCCCGAGGCAGAAGGACATCACGTAAGAAGTTGCTGGATAACTGAAGCACAGACAGCTTCTTCCCATACAGACTGCTCTTTCTACAGAAGAAGGTCCACAGGACTCCTATTACACCTGATTCTTTTGTAGTTTGTTTGGAGGCAAACATTCTTTTTCTATATCTAAAAAGAACTGTAAGAGCAAAGGATTTGGACTAGAAAATGTGTATTAATCCCTTGGCCTGAGAGTGCACAGCCTTCCCAAACACTGCGTGGTAACTCATGCTGCAGCCAGGCTGTGCAAGTGCAGAGGATTTAGAGATTTCTACTTCATCGCTTTAGGCTGGGGATGTATGATTCTCGAGTTCTTAATCTAATAGATGCGAGAGACCAGTTCATTGGATTCTCATGTTCCAGTCACTTATGGAGGCTACTTCCAAACCTTAGTTATATCACAGGTGGTAGCTGTGTGTGGGTGAAGGACAGAGGGGAAAGGACTCCACCGCCCCAGTAATCATTGTAGGTGGTGCTACTGGCCTTATTTATGCAGTTGTTAATGCAATGGGTAGGGTCAATGTTGATTATATTTCTATTTCCACTGTGGCAAAGTTGAGCTGTGACTTTACAGTACCGCAGAGATGGAAGCCAGCCCCCCGGCAGCTGCATGATGGCATGTAAGCTCACAATGGGCTATTTTAACTGGAAAATGACCTTCAGAAGTGTCGCCTCGTGTTGATTGTCAATAGCACTATTGTGCTATCTGTCTACCTGAGGGAATACCTGGTGTCTGTACTGTAAATAGGAGGGATTGAGGCCCTCTGTATGTGTGTTCCAGGATGAAAGCTGTGCCTGTAAGCTGGGTGGGATAAGTATACAATAAAGCTTCATGCTTCTCTGCCTGTTTCCCTTGCTGATATGGTTGTTTAATAGGCTCCCACACTAAAGTATTAGTGGCACTCGCCCTTTGCAGCAGGCTTCTGGTCACTGGAAATGAAATAGAAAGAATGCAGAAATGCCACTCTCCCTGCCAAACCACATTTACCCCAAGCCTGTTGGTACCTGCTAATCTGATCAGAAACTATTAATGAGCCGTTACCTGCACAGGTGCTCCCTCTTTTGAAACAAGACACTTGAGTGAAATTGAAGAGCGGTTGGCAGGGGTGGCTGGATGTTGGAGCTATGCTAATGTCCAAACACAGCTGGACATGAATGAGTGATAACTTGCACAAGACGATAAAGTGGTATTTGTTTAAACCTTTGATGCATTGCATTAACGTGCCAGGTTCCTCTGAGGTTTTTCTATGCAGTTTAAACTCAAAGCTGTGTGATAAAGGCTACGACTAATCCACTCGCCTCGAGGACCAGGGTCTGAACCAGCTATGAGCACTCTGTAAGAACTTGAGTACACAGTGAAGTCAGTGGAAGTTGTACGTGCTCACTGGAGAGTAGGCTCTGACCCAGGCCAGCAGTGATGGGAAAGGGAGTTTAGGATTTTGGCAGATAGTCCTTTTGGAGAGGATGCGACTAGAGGTTGTTTTTTCAGTCAGGCTGAACCCCATCTAATCAAATGAACCAGATCTGACAGATGTGAGTCCTGTCCCTTAATGCACGACCGGAACCTACTCAGGTACTATGGGAAGGAGGGTGGTATAAGAACCTCTAAAGAGTAACTGTCAAGGATCAGAGGGGGAGCCGTGTTAGTCTGGATCTGTGAAAAGCAACAGAGTCCTGCGGCACCTTATAGATGAACAGACGTATTGGAGCATGAGCTTTGGTGGGTGATACCCACTTCGTCAGACGCAGCTAAAGAGTAGCTGTTTGGCTGCTGCACCAGCCTAATGCTCTATTGGAAGCATAGGGGTGAATCACTGAGAACTGCCTGCCTTTGAATTCACCTTTTCTGACAACATCTTGAACCCTGGGGGGAGGGTGTTGGCAAATGCTGTGTTTTCTCTACCGCTGCAGGGAGTGCAAGAAAATGGGGAATGTACAAAGAAGCCTGACAACAAGCTGCATAAAGGAAAATTCCACTGATGCGCAGGCCTTCTCACAGAGCCCAGGACTGTGTGTTACTGGATGCGTGTAAATGAACCTATTGCAGAGGACGTTGAGACCCATATTGCTCACACTTAACCCAGGGTAGGTGCAGAGTATATCCACTGCAGACAGTCGGATTATTCTGAGTTTACCCCACTCAATGAGAGCAGAATTTGGCTTTTGAAGTGACCCCAGTTTGGAGAAGGGGAAAAGCCGGCGTGTCCTGATGAGATACAGGAACAGTTTCAGGAGGCTGCATCGCTCTTCCCAGCCCCTAAGGTGACCAGCTGTCCCAATTTTATAGGGACAGTCCCAATTTTTGGGTCTTTTTCTTATATAGACTGTTACCCCCCCACCCCCGTCCCGATTTTTCACACTTGCTGTCTGGTCATCCTACCAGCATCAGTGTGGGATTTCTTCGCTCTTGCACCAATAACTGATGTTACCTTCCCCTGCTTTGTAAATGACGAGCTAACAGGTGTGAAGTGGCCTTGCTAAGGAGGAGCACAGCAGTTACAGATTTCTTCTTCCTTTAAAACAAAACAGCCTCCTTCGAGGTGTTCTCAGCTGCCCGCACTCTCCAGTTCTGTGCTGAGGAAAGGGTGACGTGAAAGAGACTGTTCTCAGACAGCAGTCCATACATCCCTCTTCCTTCAGGAAATTCCAGCTGACCCCTGCAGCACCTACCAACACTACACAAGATGTCAGCAGGGGAAAAATAAAATTATTTAATTGAAGCTCGTGGGGAACTGGAGACTGAATGTAATTACTCAGTTTGAATGTTGTCAGGGCCCCGGCCTAAAACAGCCTGGCTCAGAAGAGCTGCCAAATTCCAGTAAATTTAACACAGGGATGACAGATCCTGTTCACCAGCAACAGGCTGGTCTAACCGCAACTCCCTTCTCATGCACAGTCCGTTGCTCAGTGGAACACTTGCTGCAGTGAGAGAGAGAGAGAGAAACAGCAGGAATGCAGGATTGCTCCAGCAGTTGAATTCATTGAAGTTCTCAACCTTAAACTGTGTGAGACAAAGCCCCCGAAGGGATGTAGGTGCACAAGTCCCATTAATTTTAATGGGACTTGGGGATTCAGATTGCCCAGGCAGAGAGGCCAACAGTCACAGTGAAGTAAGTGAAACAGCAGACGAAAGGAGACCTGCCTAATTGGTGTGGGTGGTTTTTATTGAGCAGTTGCTTTCCACAGGGTTATAAGGAATAAGCCCTTTCTGTTTAAGTAGACGCCAGGGGCATTCCAGCCATTCTACCGCTCCCCCTGCCCTGTGGATGTTGGGGGGAGGGAGGGAGGGGACGATGTCTCATTTCTAAGCCAAAGCCATAATTGTTCTAACGTCCAGAAGGTACAGGCCAGCCTGCAGGGTAGAATAACTTCCCCCTTCACAGCAGGCTGAGCGGGGGCTCTGAATTTAACCGAAACTCATTACGTTAAATCCCAGTTAAGAGTGGAAAGCACCACACTTTCCTTTTCTCGTCAGCTCTTTATAAGGTCAGTCATGTGATTTCCCCTCTGTGCAGCAGCTCTGCCCAGGGCCCTGCTCTCCAACGCTTGCTTACTGTCCGGTATTTCTAGAGCGCACCAGAGGTGTGCCCGGTGCTGTGCAGAGACATTGGTCCCTGGCCTGAGAACCGTACAATTACCAGCTCCCAAACCTGCAAGCTGCTCAGCGCAGTTAAAACCCTTTGCAAGCATGGAGCTCCGTGGCAGGCGATGGGTTCTGGACAGAGACAGGGCCACCCAGGAAGAGCTGCTTGACCTCACTCTTGTAACTAATCCAAGCTCTCCATGGTGCCCAGATCATTTCCCCATTGACATTTAAATCCATCGAATAGCCTGGAGAGGAGGTGAAGTAGTTTTGATCAACAAAAAAGAAATCAAGTTGTAGCAAAGCGGAAGACCAAGCGCCTAGGCCCTCAGGAATAACCCAGTCTATGGATGGGTGCCCCACCTGGCATTACTCCAAAGAAAGCACCTGAATATAGCTTCTTTTCCAAACTGTTACCATAAAGCGACCCTTATTGCCTCTTCTCTTCCTCTGGTATGACCAGAGTTTGAAAACATGTTGTATGGCCTTGCCCGTCAAGCTGGCAGGTATTCAGAATGCGCTGGGCTTGCTCCTGGACAGAAAGGCAAATGTCCGCACAATAGCTATTCGCCTCCCCTTTGCAGCCCCTTCCTCTTCCCGAGGAAAGCAGCTTTCCTGTATCTCGCCCAGTAGATGGGTTGCAGGTTTGCCATCTCAGAAACCAGTTGTCTTGTTTGCGCCAATCAGAGGATGCTTGAAGTCTCTAACAAAGCATAGTCCCACTTGTGAGCAATCCTCTGATAACAAACCACTGTATGCACAACAAAAGGGGAGACCATAAGGCCATAGATGTCAGTTCACAAGTGGTCACTTAGTGAATAGCTGGAAGAAAATGTGAACTATTCTAATTCTTTAAAGCGGTATGTCAAAGTCCAGAGGGTATAGGTTTTGGACAGTAAACTGTTAAGAATGGAAAACATTCATGCTTAAGCCTTTGTCTTCAGGTAAACCTTTCCAGTCACACACAAAAATTAGGTGGATAAATCCAGGGAAAATGCTAGATAAACAGAATGATTTCTAAACAGATCAGTGTTTTCCTTGAGGCACGCAATTCTCTTAAACAGCTTTTAAAGTTAATCTTGGTGACAAATGAAAAGCGATTGGTGATGGCCTGCAGCCTACCAGAGATTACAGAAAACCAAAGGGGCTTGTTTTGCATTACTAGCCACGCCAGCTTTGTTCTTCCACTATGTACTTCAGCGAGTGCTCGGTGCTTATGTTAGGGAGTGCTAACACGTTCCTTCTGCTGCCCATAAAGAATCGGGCGCCAACTAATGTTACTGCTGGCAGACTGTTTGAGAAGGGGCCAGCTGGGTCAGGCTGACTGAACAGACTAGCATGCAGGTCAGCATGCTGTAATGTTCACAAGGAGGGTGAGCAATGGTTAGCTCCTAAGGTGATGATGGGCCCTGCTCTCTTCCTGCACCACAACCAGACACCTCAGATGCCCCTGACAGGGGCCATTTAACAAAACAGTGCGTCAGTCTTTTCCAGCATTATAAATAACATATGCTCCTCCCACCCAGTCAAAGGCTGTCCCTGCACCCTGGGAGAGAACAGAAGGTGGAGGTCGGTGTGCCAGGGAGAAGGGGACTGTTGTTATGTTGCTATGTTGTCCAGGGCACAGCTGTTGTGAATAAATCCAGCTCAGTTCTGTGAGAGAGGCAGCGGGTAAATGCTTTGCCTTGGTCTTTTCCAGTATTGTAACAGTGCAGTGAGTTACCTGCGCCATAGATCTGTGCAGCTACATCTAACGCCAGCATTGCTCTCTGCTAGTACAGCATGGGCCTGAATTGCCACAATCACACAGGGCCGCCCAGAGGATTCCGGGGGCCCGGGGTCTTCGGCGGCGGGGGGCCCTTCCGTTCCTGGACCCGCCGCCGAAGTGCCCCGAAGACCCGCGGCGGGGGCCCCCCCGCCGCCGAATTACCACCGAAGCGGGACCCGCCGCCGAAGCGCAGCCCGGTCTTCGGCGGCAATTCGGTGGCAGGGGGCCCCCGCCGCGGGTCTTCGGGGCACTTCGGCGGCGGGTCTCAGAACGGAAGGGCCCCCCGCCGCCGAATTACCGCCGAAGACCGGGCTGCGCTTCGGCGGCAGGTCCCGCTCCGTCTTCGGCGGTAATTCGCCAGCGGGGGGTCCGTCCGCCCCGGAGCGGAAGGACCTGCCGCCGGCAAAGACCGGGAGCGGCAGAAGCTCCTGCGCCCGGCCGCACAAGAGTTTGCCGGGCACCCTGGAGCGAGTGAGGGACCCCACTCCAGGGGCCCCCGAAAAACTCTGGTGGGGGCCCCCGTGGGGCTCGGGGCCTGGGGCAAATTGCCCCTCTTGCCCCCCCCTCTGGGCGGCCCTGCAATCACACACAATTATTGACTGCAGTGAAAATCGACACATTTTACACCCACTTTGCACAGATGTGACACCCACATTCTAGAGCTGTGGAGAGACTCAACCCCCATATGTCTGTGTGACGACACCTTGGATCTAGGCAACCAAATCTACACCACAGAATTGTGCCAGGGTACTGGCACCATAGGTCTATATGACTACACAGGTATTTCTAGGGGGTAGGGTTCTTTTCTATGGCTCAGTCTCCTTGTTGCAGAGACTATCAAAAATAGGGATGGGGTAATTGACCTGAAGTGAAACTGTCATTAAAAGGGAGCCTTGGTATTAGCCATTGCATAGATATTCCTGAAGAAGAATTCTAGTAAGTGATTAAAGGTAGGCGGCAAATGGCAATTCCTGTTTCCTGGGCTGTAATGAAGGAGGCTGGTTGAGTTTGGAAGTTCTGTCTTACTGGAGGGAGACTGAAAGCTTTGATGACTTATCACAGCCTGCGCTGGGGCATTAACAACACACACACATTGTGGTTTAGGTACAGTTCTGTATCTGAGCAGTCACTGTACCTTCCCCTTCCCTTGGCAGAACAAATTCATTATCTGTACTTCATAATCTTTTTTTCTGAAAACATTCCAGGATTAGAATTAGTCCCTGCAAGAAGCTGGCGTCAACTGCAGAGGATTATTTTCTATACAGAAGGGCTGATGGGAAACTGCTCTTTTTAATTGCTTTGAGTGAATTCCCTCCATTGTATGATGTCCTAGGGGATCTATTGCAGGCTCCTTGCCTTACTGCCTTAATTTATATCTGTGACCCTTCTGCCAGGTGGAGTCAGCAACGACAAGGACCGGATTCAATATCTAGGTTCTAGGGGTTCCTTTTAACAATACAGCTCAGAACTGGCATGAGCCCCTACCCCGTAATCTGGGAAAATTACACACCATCCCTGGGTGCCTCTAAGAGGCAATATTGCCCCTCTCACAAGCACTGAGTCTGAGTATAGAAAAGAAAACTTGTGGTGTGAAAGTCCAACAAACAAATGGTCCTTTAACATGCTACGCCCCTCTCCCTCCACCACACCCCACTCACAGCTGTTCTTGTCTTTGGTCAGTGAAGTCCCAGAGGTGCGTTCGCGTGATGGGACATTGGTCCACAGGGAAGGCGTCGAGCAATGCCTTCTTTGCTGATGCATCGTTCATTGTGTGCTGCTGCCGCCACCACTCCGTCCTCCACGTCACCGCTGTGCCATCGTTCACGTTGCCACCGCGCGGCTGCTTGGTTGTTCACTCTGCCGCTGCAACCTCTGTGATGTCTTGAGGTCTCACCACTTAATACCGCTCTGTGACTTCAGTGGTTAGTGGGGCAGCCTCACTGCTAGAGCAGGCTCGTCCGTCTCTTTTACTGCAGATACTGCCCCACAGCAGGTCTAAGGCTTAGAACTTTGAGCTGGTTATCAGTGATTTCAGCCTTGGTGATCTATAACAAAACAAAAAGATTCCCCATGGAGTCTAAGCAGCTCTGTCATTAAACAGTGAAGAGATGAACGGTCAAAATGGTGCCTAGGACTCTTTAGGCAGAGACCACAGCACCAGGTACAAATACCTGCCACTACCCACTCGCCTCTGTTTTGGAACCCCTACTGCCTGCTTAGCAAGTGCAGTTCAGCTGCGGGCGACTGCCCTCAATCAGGGCATTCCACACACAGCTCTGCTGCCCCCACTCACCCAACAACCACCTTTCATCACCCCTGCACCCAACATCAAAGTGAATTGCAATCCAACACCAGCCAAGAGTGATCATCTGGGGAAAACAGCTCCATCATGCTGCGCACCTAGGCAGACCCTGCTTACATCTCTATGGCTCATCTACCTAATACCTGTACGCGACGCTATTTGGTGCAACACTCAATAATCCCCTTCGCCTCACCAGTGAGACACGTGTTGTCAGTCGTCACTGGGGTGGGGTCTGCTCTGTCCAGTGTTGATAACAGTTGGCTGTGTGCGTGTGTTCCCTCTGTGCACTGCCCCGACTCTGCAGATAGCTGACACAGCAGACCCCGAGAGAACCCCCAATGACCACAGACACCAATAAGGTACAAAGGCACCCAAACAAAACACAGGCTCTAGCTCCCTGGATCAGATGTCTACAGTTCTGCTAGTACATCTGTGCTCCCTGACTGGCTCAGTCAGTGGCGGGACACTCCACTGCCCCCTAGGCCAGACAAAGACAACTCCACAGGGGTGCATTCTTATAGTACAGGTACAAACAAGTTACACATCAGTTCTGCTGTATTAAGGTACAGCCCTTGTACATGTTGGTTTGAACAAAACAACTCTATCCATCATAGAATCATGGAATATCAGGATTGGAAGGGACCTCAGGAGGACATCTAGTCCAACCCCCTGCTCAAAGCAGGACCAATCCCCAACTAAATCATCCCAGCCAGGGCTTTGTCAAGCCTGACCTTAAAAACCTCTAAGGAAGGAGATTCCATCACCTCCCTAGGGAACCCATTCCAGTGCTACACCACCCTCCTAGTGAAAAAGTTTTTCCTAATATCCAACCTAGACCTCCCCCACTGCAACTTGAGACCATTGCTCCTTGTTCTGTCATCTGCTACCACTGAGAACAGTCTAGATCCATCCTCTTTGGAACCCCCTTTCAGGTAGTTGAAATGATATTATCATATTACCCTTTTGCCTATCTTTGGGATGGGTCAGCCTGTTCCTTATGTGTGGAATGTGCAAGTATTGAAGTGTTCTTGGTACCATCCTGGCACATGTTTATATCTCGAATGTCCAGTACCTTTTAGGTATGTGTATTTTTGCAACATCAGCCCTTTCCTTGCCAGAGTCTGTGAGCAGGGCCTGCCTTTGGCTCACAGCTTAACTTCGCTTTATGTTAACAAAGTCTTGACCATACTTTAGTTCAGGCCTTAGGTCTCATACCAGGCCTCTGATACAAGGGTTTATGTTTCAGGGCCTCATCTTACTACAGCACGTACATTTCATTCTTGAACAAGTCACAGTAACATCTCCGCTGGTTTAGCTCTCCTGGTGTGTTTCATTCTTGATGCTTTTCAACATACTGGTTGGACTCAATAATCATACCCAGTAGCGACAACGATAAGTTTTAGCAGAGATACTATGGCGATGAGAGCCATAGAAATACCTGAATAGAACAGGAGATACCGATTAAGTCAAAACATCGTCCACAATAGGTATTTTAAAAATAGATCTTGTCAAAGTAATTCTTGCATCTGATTCTAAACGGAGAAGCTCTGCTCATTTCAGTAATAAACTTTTGACCTGGTCTGTCAAACTCTCTAAGCGGCCATTCAAATCTACACCCACTGCAGCATTCAGAGACGGGACATAGGACATGTTCTCTGTGCCTAGGACATGTTCTCAGGATACCGTAAGCTGTTTCCCCTCCAGAGCAGAAGACTCAGAAAAAGCCTAGACTCATAAAAAAATAGTTGCCCTTTCTTGATAAGAACAGCATGCTCCAGCTGAGCATTGAAGGCTGCATTCCTAAGGAACAGAGAAGCAAGCCAAGCACGAGCCAGAAAACGCACTCAAGCACATCAATTTCCTGAAAAATAGCAATTGGAATGTGCTGAATGCTAGTAGTCAGCTCAAAATGAAAATCATCCAAGGCTTTGCCTCTAAAATGATTTATGGGCCCCTCTCCTGTACACAATATTTCTTTTTGTTTCCTTTCCAAAGGGGCTTGAAGCCCCTTCAAATGTTCAGCCCTTTCAACTCACTGTGTCCAAAACCAACCCAGTGTGGGACACTTTGATTTGAGCCCAGTGTGGCACCCAGACACACTTTAAGTCTTCGTAGATTCATAAAGTTTAAAGTCAGAGAGGGGCCATTGGGTCATCTGATCTGACCTTCTGTATGTCACAGGCTAGAGAATGTCAACCCCATTACCTCTGTATTGAGCCCAATAACTAGTGTTTGGCTAAAACATCTTCCAGAAAGGCACCAGTCTGCATATGAAGACACTGAGGGATGGAGAACCCACCACTTCCCTTGGGAATTTGTTCCAGTGGTTAATCACCCACCCTGGTAACAATTTGTGCCTTGTTTCTCATTTGAATGTGTCAGGTTTCAGCTTCTAGCCTTTCTCCACAAGACTGAGCAACTTGTGTTTTCTCCATGAAGCTGTTTATGCACTGGGATCAAGTTAGCTGCTCTTCCTTTTGATAAGCGAAACTAATCGAGCTCTTTAAGTCTCTCCCTGGGACAGATCCCAACTAGCAACACCCACTGTTCAGTAATGATTCCCTGTTGACAGCTACTTTTTGAGTTCTGTCAGCCAGTTCTTAAGCCAGTTCTTAACCCAACGTGTGCTTTACTGATATTGTGTAGTGCTAATTTTTTAAATCAGAATGTTGTGCGGTACTAAGGCAAACACCTTACAAAAGTCTACGTCTCTTATGTAGTTACCTTTAAAACCAAACTTGTAATCTCATCAAAAAATGAAATCTGGTTTGTTTGACAAGAAAATCACCTTGACTAGCATCAATTATATTCCCATCCTTTAATTCTTGATCAGTTGAACTCTCCATCAGCTTTTCCATTATTTCACCAGGGATTGATGTCCGGCTAACTGACCTATAGTTACCCTGGTCATCCCTCCCACTTGCTCTTTTTGAATATTGGTGCAACATTAGTGCTCTGCCAGTGTTCTGGGCTTTCCCTGGTCATCCAAGATTTATTCCAAATTAACACCAGTGGTGAGAGGTCTCCTTAATAAGAAGTCTTTTTGGTGCTTCTGTCTCTGAGCATCTGTATTAACTTGCCATACACCCATGAGTGTGCCTGCATCTACCTGAGGGACTCTGCATGCTCTGATTGTCTCGCTATCTAGGCGATGTCCAAGTGTGACTCTGGATACCAATGAGCATATGCTTTACAGCCGATGGGACACCAAGAGAACCAGGAACTTCTTAAGGGAAAATTAAACAAATCTGTGCTGTGAAAACAGCCAAGGTCAGTGCCTGTGATGTGGGAAGCAGCCGGAGGAGAGCAGGGGAGGCTCTCTCAGTTTGGCTTGGCTTTGATTTGTTTATATTAGAGCCGCTAGAAAAAAAGGGGAATTTACAACCTGTGCGGTTTCCATAGGACAGCTCTGCAGGAGACAGTCTCTGCATCATTCCATGCGGGAAACCACATAAATGTTCCATCCACCCGGGTATTTCAGGCCCTGAGAGTCAGGGACACATTTCATCTGGTCAAAAGTGGATCACTCATTGCAGCAATAAGGGGATGCCCCAGAGTTCAGGGCATGCACAGAACCGAGACCAACAGGAGGCCAATGAACAAATGGGGAAGTTCTCCTGATCCTAGTGTATATGTGTAGGTAAAGGCCGTGTAGCACTGGCCAGGGGGTCTCATGCCCAAACAATACTAGTGAGAGCTCAAAGGAAAAGAGGGAGGGTGACTGAATGGAGGAAAGGCACAGCAATGACACCTGTGCACAGGCAAGAGGGTAGTAAACAGACATGACAGTGCAAAGATGATTGAGGCACCACCGTCCCTAAGGGGTTAAGAGCAGAGATCTCCGATTGCCGGGTGAGGGTAATGGGAGAGCTCCCCAGGGGTTTGGGAGTGGATGTCACCAATGGAAAGGGGAGGATGGTGGGACCATGCCATGGGTTTAAGGAGCAGACAGCTGCAGGACAAGGCTGGGAGCGAGGAGCAGCCTCATCCTTTCTCGAAAGAGCTAGCCCTGTTGCTCCAGTTATACTAGTGCTGAGAGGGAGAGGGGGAGATATCCCTGTTCAGGGCGCTACAGGAGGTCTCTCTTTGATGAGGGAGGACAGGAGTGAGAGGAGTCAGCCAGGGGCTGAATTGCTCTTCACCAAGAGTCTAGGGCCCAGGCTTGCACCCGAGCTGGGATGGAGAAGAAAATCACACACTGCTGGTCAGCAAAGCAGCGGCGACCACCGTATGTAGCCTGCATGTGGGATGAACAGCTGTAGGGACAGGTAAACCCCTCCAGTGAGGGCTCAGAAGGTGACCGAGGGATTTTGGACCCAGTGCAGACCTGGCTAACATCACTTAGGTCTCTGAGTTTGCCAGGTGGATGAAGGCCTTTCCCCAAAGTGCTCAGCAAAGGCTCTGGAGGAAGCACTTGGACTCTTCGTCCAGACACTGTTTGCACCCTGGACCCTTGGAGTGCTGTGCCCAGCACTGTTAATATGGGGTTCACCTATCGAGGAAGGGGACGAGCCTCTTTGGATACAGACTGTCTAACCTAGTGAGGAGGGCATCAAACTAGGTTCGATGGAGGCAGGAGACAAAAGCCCACAAGTAAGTAAAAAACATGGAGATCTAGGAGAAGAATCAGGCTCTGGGGGGAGCATGGGCTGTTCTAGCAGGGATAAGGGAGAGAGAAGAGAGAACAGAGGGGAAATCAAATCAGTATCTCAGATTCTGTGTACTAATGCAAGAAGTATGGGGAATAACCTGGAAGAACTTGAAATGCTAGTTAATAAACACAACTATGACATAGTTGGCATCACGGAGACTTGGTGGGATAATAAACATGACTGGACTATTGACATAGGAGCTCAGCTTGCTCAGGAAAGACAGGCAAGGAAAAAAGGGAGGAGGTGTTGCCTTATATATTAAAAATGCTGACAGTTGGACTGAGGTTGAGATGGAAATAGGAGACAGACTTGTTGAAAGTCTCTGGGTAAGGAACATCCAAAGCACACGACTTGGTGGCGATGGGGCACTTCCACTACCCAGACATCTGTTGGGAAAATAACACCACAGGGCATAGATTATCCAACAAGTTATTAGAATGCATTGAAGACAACATTTTATTTCAGAAGGTGCAGAAAGTTACAAGGGGAGAGGCTGTTCTAGGTTTGATTTTGACAAATAGAGAGGAACTGATTGAGAATTTGAAAGTGGAAGGCAGCTTAGGTGAAAGTGATCATGAAATGGTAGAGTTCATGATTCTAAGGAATGGTAGGAGGGAAAACAGCACACTAAAGATAATGGATTTCAAGAGGGAAGACTTCAGCAAAGTCAGGGATTTTATAGGCAAGATCCCATGGGAAGCAAGTCTAAGGGGGAAAACAGTTTGAGAGTTGGCAGTTTTTCAAGGAGACATTATTAAGGGCACATGAGCAAACTCTCTCACTGCGTAGGAAAGATATGGAGTATGGCAAGAGACCACCCTGGCTTAACCAGATCTTCAATGATCTGAAACTCAACAAAGAGTCCTACAAAAAGTGTAAACTAGGTCAAATTACAAAGGATGAATATAAAACAGCACAAGTCTGTAGGGACAAAATTAGAAAGGCTAAGGCACAAAATGAGATTAAACTAGGTAGCGACAAAGGGTAACAAGAAAACATTCTATAAATACATTAGAAGCAAGAGGAAGACCAAGGCAGGGTTGGCCCATTACTCAATGAAGGGGGAAAAACAACAACAGAAAATGTGGAAATGGCAGAAGTGCTAAATAACCTTTTTGTTTCAGTTTTCACCAAAAAGTTTAGTAGCAATTGGTCATCTAACATAGTGAACACCAGGGGAAATGAGGTAGGATCTGAGGCTAAAATAGGGAGAGAACAAGTTAAAAATTACTTATAAGTTAGATGTCTTCAGGTCACCAGGATCTAATTAAATGCATTCTAGAATATTCAAGGAGCTGACTGAGCTGCTATCGGAACCATTAGTGATCATTTTGAGAAGTCATGGCAGATGGGAGGGATTCCAGAGGACTGGCACTATTATTTGCCCTTTTCCAATCTATAAAAATTGAAATAAGGACAACCCGGGGAATTACAGACCAATCCGTTTAACTTCAGTTCCTGGAAAGATAAGGGAGTAAATGAGTAAGCAATCAATTTGCAAACACCTAGAAAATAATAAAGTAATAAGTAACAGTCAGCGTGGGTTTGTCAAGAACAAATCGTGCCAAACCAACCCGACAGCTTTCTTTGACAGAATAACAAGCCTTGTGGATGGGAGGAAGTGGTAGATATGGTATATGTTGACTTTAGTAAGTCTTTTGATAGTTTCGCATGACCTTCCGATAAACAAACTAGGGAAATTCTACCTAGATGGAGCTACTATAAGGTGGGTGCAAAACTGGCTGGAAAATCGTTCCCAGAGAGTAATCATCAGTGGTTCACTGTCAAGCTGAAAGGGCATAACGAGTGGGTCCCGCAAGAGCAGTCCTGGGTCCGATTCTGTTCAATATTTTCATCAATTATTTAGATAATGGCATAGAGAGAACACTTATAAAGTTTGCAGACGATACCAAGCTTGGAGGGGTTGCAAGTGCTTTGGAGGAAAAAATTCAAAATGATCTGGACAAACTTGAGAAATGGTCTGAAGTTAATAGGATGAAATTCAATAAGGACAAATGCAAAGTCCTCTACTTAGGAAGGAACAATTAATTGCACACATACAAAATACATGATAACAGTTTTCAAGTACATAAAAGGTTGTTACAAGGAGGAGGAAGAAAAATTCTTCTGAACCTCTGAGGATAGGACAAGAAGCAAACGGCTTACATTGCAGCAAGGGAGGTTTAGGTTGGAGATTAGGAAAAAATTCCTGTCAGGGTGGCTAAGCACTGGAATAAATTGCCTAGGGAGGTTGTGGAATCTCCATCATTGGAGATATTTAAGAGCAGGTTAGACAAACACCTGACAGGGATGGTTCAGATAATACTTAGTCCTCCCATGAGTGCAAGGGACTGGACTAGATGGCTTCTTGAGGTCCTTCCCAGTTCTACAAGTCTATGAAAATGGGAAATGACTGCCTAGGAAGGAGTACTACGGAAAGGGATCTGGGGGCTATAGTGGATCACAAGCTAAATATGAGTCAACAGTGTAACACTATTGCAAAATAAGCAAACATCATTCTGGGCTGTATTAGCAGGAGTCTTGTAAGCAAGACATGAGAAGTAATTCTTCTGCTCTAGTTCGCACTGATTAGGCCTCAACTGGAGTATTGTGTCCAGTTCTGGGAGCCACATTTCAGGAAAGATGTGAACAAATTGGAGGAAGTCCAGAGGAGAGCAACAAAAATGGTTAAAGCTCTAGAAAACATGACCTATGAGGGAAGATTGAAAGAATTGGGTTTGTTTAGTCTGGAAAAGACAGGACTGAGGGTGGACATGATAGTGGTTTTCAAGTACATAGATGGTTGTTACAAGGAGGAGGGAGAAAAAAAATTCTCGTTAACCTTTGAGGATAGGACAAGAAACAAAGGACTTAAACTGCAGTAAAGGCAGTTTAAGTTGGACATTAGGAAAAACTTCTGTCAGGGTGGTTAAGCACTGGAATAAATTACCTCGGGAGGTTGTGGAATCTCCATCACTGGAGATTTTAAAGAGTAGATTAGACAAACACCTGTCAGGGATGATCTAGATAATGCTTAGTCCTGCCATGAGTGCAGGGGACTGGACTAGACGACCTCTTGAGGTCCCTTCTACTCCTATGATTCTATGGCTGTACGTACAGTATGTGCACAAGGATAGCAACACCAGTTGAACCACGAGACCCAGGCGAGAGCATCAACCCTGGGAAGAGAGGCAGTCGGTGGGACTTTTCCATATGCTTCTTAAGCATGGGATGAAAGCAGGTTATCAAGCTGCATATCAATATGGAATATGGGCAGCCTGGCCTGGAGACAGCAGTACCCAGGGGTGGCTTTGTCCCAGGATCCCTGACGGTGAGGGACACAGAGAGGGGGGACATCTGAGATGTACAGAACTCTCAGGACTCTTCTGACTCTAGTTTAAAAAATGATTAACAATGAATGGTGTGAGGGAGAGGGAGAGAAGCCCCTGAGGTTGCCAGGGCTGCAGCGTGCTGCGAGAGAAGGCTGCCTTGGGGATCCAGACACTCATCTCACTTTCAAAGATTTAAAGGGGAAAGAACTTCAGAGGCAATGCAGCAAGATGTACTGGAGTGACCTGGAATGCCTGAAATCCAGGGCTGTTGTCCCTGAAGAGCATTGCGGCGTCACTTGGGGTTGCTGAGAGGCACAAGGAACCTAGCAAGGAGACATCCCGGTGGAAGGTGACCATGGGAATGTGGTCAAGTCACATCAGGCCATCACAGCTGGGTGACTGCGTGCCTCTCAGGGACTCCAATTGGCTCAGTAGCTCATCCCACTGCTCCCTGTTGCTTGGAGCATGTGCCTACACCCATTTCCATAAGAACTTTGGAATTACTAGGTTGGATCAGAACAATGCTCCACCTTGTCCTGTTTCAGAAGAAGGTGCAAAAAAGAAAGCAGCAGACAGAGAACCTGTGCCTGGGGGGGCATTTTGTCCTACTCTCCATTAGCCTGAGGTTGGTTTATATCCCGAAGTGGGGGTGGGGGTTATAGCTTTCCAATGCTCGTGGGTTTTTTTTAACCCTTACAATTCTAACTCTAGATGTTCTCAAAAGCCCTTCCACCACATCCACACAACCTTAACTCTCACCTCCTACTTCTTCACATACAAATGACACATTAAACACTGCCCATAGGAAATGTACATTACTCTAGTTGAGTACCTGGGATGGGCGTCATGGCTGGTTGGAAGTGAAAGGGGAGTTTTATTGGAAAACTGAGTCTGAAGGCATACTTGGGCACTCTGACATTTAAATGATTAAGACCTGTGAGCTGAAGTTGTTGGTTAAGTTAGCTGGTGATTTCCAGGATTTGTAGTGATTTAAAATAGATTAAAATAACAAAAAGTATGAGCTAATTATGTTATTTGTATGAGACAAAGGTCAAGACAGTCCCGAATGAAATGCTGGAGGATTCACAGTCTGCTTAGACACACCTCATTTTCTTCCAACTCATTGTGTTAGATTCTTGTACTTGGCAATTGCCCAAAAGGCTGAGTCACTCCAGAAATATTTCTCCAATTGTATCTAGGCTGACCTTTCGTTACATTCATTGTTTGGTTTGGTCTCTGCACTAAGGGGAGCAGTGAACGGCAGCACGTCTGACTGGCTGGGCTGGCTGTTGGCCCAGAGTGGGAACTTCATAGTGAGGCAAGGACTGGAGGTCAAGAGGAATCCGGTCTTCCTGGAATGCGGCAGTTACTGATGAATTCAAAAAGCAAATGTTCAAAATGACACATATTCACTGCATGGACTAGGGATCACCAAAGATATAGGTGCAGCGGGAGCAGGCAAATAGGAGCTGTGTCACTAGAGAACTTGAACCAGGAGGGACAGCATACATAGATGCCCACAGGAGGCAGGGAAAGGCAGCAGTCAGGGGAAATCCTGTCACTGGTCCTTGACATTATTCCTTTAAAAAAAGAAAAACAGTTCTGGTGACAAGTGCTCGATTGACAGCCCCAGGCCCCACTATCCACAGAACAGGGACAGCTTGAGCTCCTCCGACAGTCCTTCCTGAAAGGAGCACTTTGAAGGGTGAAGGAGGACTTGAGTCTCCATTCAGTTCTTCACCTCTCTGTTGAGACTGCCAACCACGTTGGTGGGTTTGTGAATACCTCTCCATTAAGAACTGAACTGACACCCCTTATCTCCCAGAGAGGCCACCAGACAGCTGGGAGAGGGGAACAACCTTCTCTTCCTTCCAGCTCAGGCCAGTGGCCTACCAGTGGAAAGCTCCCTTTTCTGGAGGATAGGTCCATCAGTCTCTGTTAGCCAAGATGGGCAGGGATGGAGCCTGATGTTCGGGTGTCCCTAGCCTCTGACTGCCAGAAGCTGGGAGCGGACAATAGACGATAAATCACTCAGTGATTGCCTGTTCTGTTCGTTCTCTCTGAAGCACCTAGCATTCACCACTGTTGAAAGACAAGATGCTGGGCTAGATGGACCATGTACGGCCGTTCTTATGTTAAGCTATTCAGTGCCTTGGCACTATCCTTCCTGTCTTTAGTCCCCTCTTGACAGCTGTCATTTTCAAAAGTGCTTCACCTGCTACCAACTGAAAAAAAACATGACACAAATGTTTGGACTCTGATGAGCAGTATTTCAGGGCACTGTAACTATTGAAACCCTTGTCTAATTCTCTTCAGATCTTGTCAAACTCTACCTTGGCTGCAGATCTCAACTGCCAGTTCTGAAGCATACACTCCTCTCTTTGTGGATTTTAGGATTGGAAGCAAAATCAGGCTCATTGTGTGAACTCAGCTGCAGCCTTAACTATGGGATGTCCACTGCTGCTCTGGAATATAGGGATCCCGAATTGTCAATTGCAAACTCCTCCTAGACAGAGATGGAACTTCTGCTGTAGGGCACTAGAAAGGGAATCTTCCTTTGATGTGGAATCAGGTCTCAGATAATGGGATAGGTGACCGTGATGTCAGGATCATCTGTGTTTTCTGAACAGACACCTTCCTTCACTAGTTAAATACAAATAAGGTGGACACATGCAGGTTGAAGTTAGCAGCAACCACCTGTTTAAAGTCACTATTAACACTGATAGCACGTGAAGGTTTCCTGACACCACTGTTCAAGAGAACATCTGTCCATTCACTGATTGGAACACACCAAGAATCTTGCTGGAGGAGTGGGTTTCCTTGGATGTACCATGCAGTTGCACCAGCTATGGCAGGATAGAATTTCAAGGGGGCTATGGCTTATGCTTCAGGCCATAAGTTGATCAACAGTTGAGGCAAGTAGAAACTACCTTCTATGATCTACAACAAACCCTCCAGATCCAAACACCCCGGAATATTGTGGTAAATCTGGATGTGAACTGTTCAGACCAGGCCTGTCTGTCTGATCCACTGTGGCATTGTCATGGATGGGGAGTTTGCATCACCCTTTGCAGCAGCGGGCATTGATCACTGTTGGAGACTAACTGGACTCTCTTGTCCAACAGAGCAGATCCAGTCTTCCCAAGCCCCATTATTCAGTTTTGATGGGTTGGAGTTTTTTTTTAAACCAGTGACATGTTTTCACTCCAATGTTCTGGCAGGCCAGGGAAATATCATTCGGAGAACTAGTATTTTAGGATGAGATTCTCAATCATCCCACTGACTTCAGTGGGAACAGAGTTAGGCCAGCACTGGGTGCTTATGAAAATCTTGCCCTTAAAGCAGCAATTGTATAAGAAACAAGACGCAGCCAGGATGTGTGTGTGATGTTGTCAGATGCACTCTTCAAACAGTAGAGGGCGCAACATGCCTCCATAAAGAAGTCCTCACTACTGCTGGATTGATGGTGCTGAAATTCTGGATCAAGTGTGAAACGATAGCCCTAGAGGGATGCTGGGCCAGGGGAGCTCCAACCGCGGCTTGCCAGAGGCATCTCATTGGGGAATCCTTTGTTAATCTGTAGATCGGGAAGTTAAGTGATGCTCGGGGTTACAAAGAGCGTTGTTTTATCCTCTGCATTGCACAACACCAGCTAAATATAAGGCAGCACTTGGACACTGTGCCCAGAGACTATGGAGATGTGCGTGTTAGAAATGCCTAGAGAGCACCAAAGACTCAACACAGCCATCTCCTCCAGCAGAGGGATCCATGAAACTCAAGAACCACGAGGACCCAAACTGCCAGCTCCTGCAGCCAAAGAGAGCAGGAAGTTAAGGCCAAGGGATTGGAAACTCATTTCCTTATTCTGGTCTCCCCCGGCATTGCCCTGTGAGGATGAGGTGCCCTCAGCTCCCTGCACAGAGACATTTTTTGACTGGTTATGGGAGCAAAGTCTTCTTGGGCTGGAAGGAAGGTAGCTGGAAACAAAGAGCGTGTCTAGTGGGCCAAGCAGGGGTCTGGGAGTTAGGGCTGCCACAGACTCAGTTGGTAACTGCAGGACTATCGTGTCACCTCTCTGCCCCGTACAAAACCATGGGGAGGTGTCGTGTCAGACATTACCAAGTGGGGAGTGCTGTGAGATCCTTCATAGAAGGCCCAGTTGGAACATAGAGGATTATGAGACAGAGGTTTGCGAGGCTGAGGGTACATCGGGGGGAAAGTGGGGGGAGGAAATGGCTCCCACCAGACACCATTACGCGCAGTTCATGAAGACACTGCCAGCAGAGAGCATGAATCTTTCAGCTGAATCCGCATGATCTGACTGAATTTGCTGATGTGGGCTGCATCTGGTATGTCTGGCAATTTCCTGATTAAAATGGGATAATTTTCCTTTGAATGCGCTGGCACAGAAGCGTACAGCAGAGCTCCAAGGGCAAGGAGCCCGCCAATAACCTCTCCTGGGGAAACCACCGGCTCGTTCTAGGAGAAATCTGCAACGTGAACTCTGTTTGTTGACACCGCTTTGCAGGCTGCCCCCGGGGCACAGCAACAGGAAGGGATGAAAGACTGAAAGGGAGGCAATGGAGACCTCAGGGCCGGTCTGTTGAGTAACTGACTCCCAGAGGCTCTGGTGGAACAGCACTCACAGCCCTCCTGCCCCTCCTGCCACCTGCCCTGCCTGTGCAAACACAGCCTCCTGAGTGAGGGACACCCACAGCAGAGCCCATTCTGCCTCTACAAGAGACCTGCAAGGAAAGACAATTGACATCATTGGCTTCCTGGTGCCTGGGCCAAGCCCTTGCAGATGGTGCAGGATAATCTTTGCCTTCTCCTAGAAATCAGCGTCCCGTGAGCATTGCAGAGGGAATGACAGTCCCTTGGGAGACATCTGCTGAGATGTGCTCATTGCACAGGGAATCAAAAGCTAGGTAAGAACCAATGGTAGAGGAGCCTGTGGGTGCCAGTCTGAGTCATGCCAAGCCCTCTGCAGAGCAAAAGAGCAACTGCCAGGCATTTCTTGCAGAGCCCAGCCTGGTTTCTGATATACCAGGAATCCCTTCAGAGGGGTTTTTTCTTGTGCTCCTCTTAGAGTCATTGCCCACTGAGGCCAACAGGGAGCTTTCCACTGATTTCCTTTACGATATGACATCAGAAAACAGAGTTCACAAAAGCCTTGTCACGGTGTTGTCTGGGTGATGGTAACTTACAGGAACAATTCTAGTCACATGGCTCCTGTCATCCCGCCAGGAACTTGAACTGGGGTCTCACATCCCCAGGGAGGCCCTGAACCACCAGGCTAGAGTCATTCTCACGCTTGTTCCCTGGCCCAATGACTATGCACCGTCATTCTGAATGTCTGTCAATTTGTCACGATGAACTACCACCACCACCTCCTCCTCCTCCTCCTCCTCCAGCCATTTTGTGACGGGCACCCAATCAAAAGATTTTGGCTGAAACTATTTGGCAAATTTGTGCCAAAGTCACAAATAGTTTTGGGTCAACCGAAAGTGCATTTTTGGTGAATAAACTATTCATCCAGAAAATTTCACCAAGCTCTATTTATAAGAGCTTTATTGACTCTGCTAACTTATGAACAAAACTACATATTCTTATGTGCCAGTAAAGGTGCTTTTCCTGAGACCTAGCTACACATGTAGCACATATATATGGCTGTAGCTTTTACACAGCACTCATGTAACAGTTACTAACAGTTGAGTTCCGCCCCAGGTGGGTTCACTAGCATAGACAGCCAGAATTTGAACCACTGTATTGTCAAGTCTGCTCTTTCCTCCTGCAGGGGAAAATCGTCTACTGTAGGCAAGGCTAAGACTGTGTTTCTCAACCTTTTTGCTGCCTTCCTAAACTGTGACAGGGAGATCCAAGGGACCAGCACCAGTCCACGGGCCGGTCGTTGAGAAACACTGACGTCAGATACGCAAAATGGCCAAGCAGGAAACTGCTGGTGCATTTCATGGAAGGCCTGATCAGGCGACAATGGAACAGCACAGATGGTCTTTTGAGAAAGCTGCCTGATTAAGCCTGGGCTGAAAGTTAAGCATGTGTTTACATGCTGTGCTGAATCGGGGCCCCGGGGAGTTCACCTCAGTTCAGGTTTGTCTTGACTAAAGCTTTCGGCTAGAAACTCCCACGCTGAAGACCAAGAACCTTGGTGCTGGCTCCTCTTTAGACTTTATACAGCTGCTGTTCTGACTTGCACTCTCTCAGGCTGCTCTGTACAGGCGTGTAAATCTTGTGCACAACGTTGTAGAAAAGAACACGGAATGCTCCCATTCTGAGCTGGAAACAGCCAATGCAAATGCAGAGTCTGCTCATCTTACTCGCTAAACTATAAAATGCAAATTAATCCGTGATAATCCTGGATCTAAACACCACTGCTCTTTGAAATCCCGAGCTGCAGCCAAATTTTGTGGCAGGGAGCCACTGCAAATTCAAATGCATTTTGGTGCTTAGGGGGCAGAGCAGGTGCTCAGGCTGTGTGATGGGGCCTTGCGGCTTTCAAGCTGACGTCATGTAATGTCACACCAAGGCGGCTGTGCGGTGAGTGCAGGTACATGTGTGCCTGTGTCTACATGCCACTGCACGTTGGATCACGTAAGGGCAGTTGACAGTGCATTTGTTTGTGTGAGGATATTACCAGATATGCTACGGCAGGAAGTCCTGCCCGAACGCCAAGGACACCATCAAGGCATTGGTAGAACGGATGTGAGGAGGGAGGCTCTGGTGCCATGTTAAAGTACGGCTTGCCAAAGGCTGGTCTTTACGGGAAATGGTAGATCACCCTCAGCACATGCTGCACAGAGAGAGACCAGGCAGCTTGGGAGTATAGACAACGTCTGTGTCTTTCTGACGACAGAAGCTATCTGTCCCCATTGGCCACCCCACACTCTGGGATGTGGGGAACTAAAAGGGGGGGGTTGGGATCAGGCCCAGCACACCCGATGCACGGCCTCTGGGAAGGTCATTGACAGTAGAGCTCGAACCCAGGACCTCTGGAATTAAAAGCATAATTTGCTGCTTCCTGAGCTAAAAGACCCAGGTCTTTAAGCACATAGGCTGTAGCAGGCTCATCTATCTCCATTTGGCCCAGCTGCTAGAAGGGGGCTGACTGAGTGGGAAGTGACCCCTATACACACATGTCACAGGTTGTGCAAAGACCGTCTCACAAGGGCAAATCCAACTAGGGTGACCAGACAGCAAGTGTGAAAAATCAGGGTGGGTGGGGGGTAATAGGAGCCTATATAAGAAAAAGACCCCAAAATCGGGACATCTGGTCTCCCTAAATCCAACCCCAAGGACAGACCAACTGAAAGAAAACAGTTCATTAAAAAATGAAAGGCCACGGAAAGTTCTAAAACCCCAGCTAGATCAAAATGGTTTGAGCATTGGCCTGCTAAACCCAAGGTTGTGAGTTCAATCCTTGAGGTAGGCCACTTAGAGATCTGGGGCAAAAATTGGTCCTGCTAGTGGAGGCAGGGGGCTGGACTTGATGACCTTTCAAGGTCCCTTCCAGTTCTAGGAGATTGGTATATCTCCAATTATTACCTTATTACCTTTATTACCTTAAAAAAGAAAAGTATCTGCTTCCCTACGTCTCAGAGTCTCAGGCCTGGTCTACACTACGCATTTAAACCGATTTTAGCAGTGTTAAACCGATTTAACCCTGCACCCGTCCACACAATGAGGCCCTTTATATCGATATAAAAGGCTCTTTAAACCGGTTTCTGTACTCCTCCCTGACGAGAGGAGAAGCGCTGAAATCGGTATTACCATATCGGATTAGGGTTAGTGTGGCCGCAAATCGATGGTACTGGCCTCTGGGCGGTATCCCACAGTGCACCATTGTGACCGCTCTGGAAAGCAATCTGAACTCAGATGCACTGGCCAGGTAGACAGGAAAAGCCCCGCGAACTTTTGAATTTCATTTCCTGTTTGCCCAGCGTGGAGCTCTGATCAGCACGGGTGGCGATGCAGTCCCAAATCCAAAAAGAGCTCCAGCATGGACCATACAGGAGATACTGGATCTGATCGCTGTATGGGGAGACAAATCTGTTCTATCAGAGCTCCATTACAGAAGACGAAATGACAAAGCATTTGAAAAAATCTCCAGGCTATGATAGACAGAGGCCACAGCAGGGACTCAGCACAGTGCTGCGTGAGAAGCGTAACGGAAAGCCAAAGAATCAAATGGACGCTCATGGAGGGAGGGAGGGGGTACTGAGGACTCCAGCTATCCCACAATCCCCACAGTCTCCGAAAAGCATTTGCATTCTTGGCTGGGCTCCAAATGCCTGAAGGGTCAAAAACATTTTCCTGGGTGTTTCAGGGTGTATGTCGTCAGTTTACACCCTTCCCCCTCCCCCCCGAAAGAAAAGGGAAAAAATGGTTTCTCACCTTTTTTCAATGTCACCCTGTCTACTGCATGCTGCTGGTAGACGGGGTGCTGCAGCGCTGAACAGCAGCATCCTCTCCCCTCCCCTCCCCGGTAGCAGACGGTACGGTACAAAACGACTGTTATCCGTCCTCGTCATCAGCCCGTGAGTGCTCCTGGCTGGCCTCGGTGAGGTCGTCCGGGGGTGCCTGGGTAAAAATAGGAATGACTCCCGGTCATTCCCAGCAGATGGTGCAGAACGGCTGGTAACCATCTTCATCATAGCAACAGGGGGCTGAGCTCCATCAGCCCCCGCCTTTCATGTGTAAAGAAAAGATTCTGTTCTGCCTGGACTATCATAGCAGCGGAAGGCTGGTCTCCTCTCCCCCCCCCCCCCACCCTTTAATGTCCTGCCTGGACTATCATAGCAGCGGAAGGCTGGTCTCCTCTCTCCCCCCCCCACCCTTTAATGTCCTGCCTGGACTATCATAGCAGCTGGAGGCTTCCTCCCCCTCATTTTATCTCACTAAAAAGTCAGGGTTTCTTATTCCTGCATTCTTTATTACTTCATCACACAAATGGGGGGACACTGCCACGGTAGCCCAGGAGGGTTGGGGGATGAGGGAAGCAACGGGTGGGGTTGTTGCAGGGGCACCCCCTAGAATGGCATGCAGCTCATCATTTCTGCGGGATCTCTGGGGCTCTGACACGGAGCGGCTGTGCTCTCTGGTTCTCTAGTACACTTGCCCCATATTCTAGGCTGGACTGACGCTATTTTTAGACAAACCATAGGAAGGGAATGACCTGGGGAGTCATTCCCATTTTTGTCCATGCGCCCCCGGCCGACCTCAGCGAGGCCAGCCAGGAGCACCCATGACAGCAGCAGACAGTACAGAACGACTGATAACCGTCATCTCATCGCCAATTTACAATGGCAGACGGTGCAATATGACTGGTAACCATCTCTGCTATCTTGCAAAGGCAAATGAATGCTGCTGTGTAGCAGTGCAGTACTGCGTCTGTCAGCAGCATCCAGTACACATACGGTGACAATGACAAAAGGCAAAATGGGCTCCATGATTGCCATGCTATGGCGTCTGCCAGGGCAATCCAGGGAAAAAGGGCGCAAAATGATTGTCTGCCGTTGCTTTCACGGAGGAAGGATTGAGTGACGACATTTACCCAGAATCACCCGTGACACTGTTTTTGCTCCATCATGCATTGTGATCTCAACTCAGAATTCCAATGGGCAGGAGAGACTGCGGGAACTATGGGATAGCTACCCACAATGCAACGCTCTAGAAATTGACACTAGCCTCGGTACATGGACACACACCGCCGAATTAATGTGCTTAGTGTGGCCACGTGCACTCGACTTTATACAATCTGTTTTACAAAACCGGTTTATGTAAAATCGGAATAATCCCGTAGTGTAGACATACCCTTAGGTGCTTCCTACACTCCCACGCCCTCCCTGCACTGCTGTATAGGTCTGCATAGTCTGTTGATGTCAGTAGCATCAAAGAATTATGGAGGAGAAATACCCAAAGTGAAAGCAGAAACAAGATTCAAAAGCAACTCTACACTCGCCAAAGAATGGAGCAAAAGCACCTAGGATTCCTGTCTCAGTGGGAGGGAGATTACTGAGTCAACCAGAGACTGTTCCTCAAAGCAGCCTGCAGAATAGACATCTGGGCCAGCAATTCCCATTGCTCACACTGGGGCTGGGCCCTTCTCAGATCTGGCCCTTTCATGCTCCTGCTTCCCCATTCCAAACTGTCACAGAGAGATGTTATCACAGGACATTCCATGCCATGATAGCTCTGCAAATTCTCAGAAAGCTTCAGAGAATTTAACAAATATCACATGAGTGCAGATGGGACATTGGAGAGTGAGCTGGGTCTCGGAGGGTCAGAACTGCTGTGTCACTGAATGACAAATCTGTGGTATCATGGAATATTCATGGTGATGTTTGAAATTCACATGGGCAAAAACCAGAGGTTGGTTTTGGTTTTGTTAGTGCTGTTCATGCTTTGGTTTCAATGTCATCCCAAAAGAGAACATGTGGGCAGATTTTTTTCTTCCAAGTTTCCCCTCTGAGTAATCCTTTCGCTGCTTCTTGGAAGGCCAAGTGAAGTCAAATAAATCACTCTAAGTCCCAGCATCAGCTTTACATAAACACTGAGACCATCATTATCATCATGTTCCTATTACATCTCTGGCATTTAGGGCAGTGACAAAGCTCCTCCACTCCTGTCTGTTTCTGGCAAGTCTTTCAATGGTTCCCCCGTTGTACCCCAGGTTTTTCAGCTTGGCTTCCACAGCTCCTTGCCAGGTTATTTTCGAGTGGCCTTGTTTTCGCTTGCCTTCAGGTGTCCATCTTCTTGTTACTCTGGTGATGGAATCAGTTTCCATCTGAAGCACGTGACTGATCCATCTCCAGTGCCTCCTGGCAATGATGGTGCTCAGATCCTCTTGACTGCACTGTGTCAATAGATCTTGGTTTGAAATTGTTCTGGGCCAAAAGATACGGAGGATTTTTCTGAGTCAGGTTGTATGGAATGAAGACAGTGTGGACATGTCATACTTTCTCATTCCCCAGCATTCTGCACTATGAAGTAGTGTTGAAAGTACGCAGCTCTAATAAATCCTAAGTTTATTGTATTTTGATGATTTCCAGACTGTATTTAAGCTCCCAAAGGTGTTCCTGGCTTTACTGATTTAGTTCCAGATGTGCTGGCTTGTTCCACCGTCCTGGCTGATGATGCTGCCCAAGTATGTGAATGTTTCTACATTGGTGAGAACATGATCCTCTATCCAGACTGGTGATAGTGAGGCAATATTAAAGGTTTTAAATATTTTAAATATTAAATATGTCTTATTGCAGTTGATTTTCAGTCCAATTTGCTGGCTGAAAGCATTGAGTCAAGTTGTTTTTTCTTGTATATGATGATGGGTATATGATGGGAGAGCGACATCATCTGCGAAGTCCAGGTTTTCAAGGGATGAGAAGTGTGTCCATTTAATGCCTCTTGGCACGTCTTCTGCTGTACGCCGCATTAGCCAGGCGATGGCAATGCTGAAGAGGGTTGCAGACATGACACACCCCTGACGTACTTCTGTTTTGACTTCAAAACTGAGCTCACTGTGATCAACACAGCATGTAAGGTTGAAATAGAAGCTTTTGATGACATTGATTATACAGAGAGGAATTCCATAGGCCCACAGAATACGTCATCGGCTGGTCCTGTGAATGCTATCAAAAGCCTTCTCAGAGTCTATGAAATGTAGATAGAGCTGCCATTGCCATTCTAAGCACTGTTCTACTATGTTTCATAGCGTGAAGATCTGGTCTGTGCATCCAGGCCCTTTCCGAAAACCAGCTTGCTCTTTTCTGACATGGGAACTAGCCAGAGGGGAACCTCAGGGAGTCAGATTCAGGGCTTCTTGGATGAGCAGTTTAGGGTGCTGACCTGAGCTATCCAAACCTCTGGAGAACCCACCTATGCTCCAAACCCCTTCATGCTTTCATACCTGCCAGCTCCAGGATCCTCTGCAGCAGACCTTTCACCTCACCCACACGCACTCCCCACTCACCTGTTGTTGTGTTCCTGGTGGAGATTCTGGCTCTTTCTTCCAGTGTCTTCTGAGAGGCCATAATCTTCCTGCATTTCCATGTCCACCTCTCTCGGGCAGGTGACTGAGTCTCCAGACTGCAGCACTCCCTCGAACGTGAGCCAGTACTTGCAGGTCACCGTCCAGCCCAAGCTCATCAATGACATCTGGGCCCAACGCTGAGCGCTAGGCACTTGACTGTTCCTTCGTGCGCCCACCCAATCGCTGCAATTTTGAAAGTTACAGAGGTTACTGCAAGGTGCAACTGATGCAGGTCAGGGGCCTAGATTTCAGGGGACAAGGGTATATGCCCACTCTAATGCTGATATCTGACACCTATTCCTCATTAAAAAACTGCATCCTTAAGACCAACCATCTTCCTAAGCATTCAGACCTGCAGTCTGGAAATAGCCAGGGTTTGTAAGGAGTAAGCAAAGAGAATTGCTTCAGGAAGACCTTTACCCAGCATTAGTATTTGGTGTAGGACCAGCAATTATAATACTTTGCATTTATACAGCACCTTTCATCCAGAGATCCTAAAATACTTACATCTGTCAATTAACTTCATTATCCTCATTTCATAGAGGACACCAAGAGGAGACAGTATTTGCCCCAGGTCATTAGAACAGCCATTTTTAGGTCAGACCAAAGGTCCATCTAGCCCAGTATCCTGTCTTCTGACAGTGACCAATGCCAGGTGCCCCAGAGGGAATTAACAGAACAGATAATCACCAAGTGACCCATCCCCTGACGCCCATTCCCAGCTTCTGGCAAACAGAGGCTAGGGACACCATCCCTGCCCAGCCTGGCTCATAGCCATTGATGGACCTTCCCTCCATGAATTTATCTAGTTCTTTTTTGAACCCTGTTATAGTCTTGGCCTTCACAACATCCTCTGGCAAGGAGTTCAACAGGTTGACAGTGCGTTGTGTGAAAAAATACTTCCTTTTGTTTGTTTTAAACCTGCTGCCTATTCATTTCATCTGGTGACCCCTAGTTCTTGTGTTACGAGAAGGAGTAAATAACACGTCCTTATTCACTTTCTCCACACCAGTCATGATTTTATAGACCTCAATCATATCCCCCCTTAGTCATCTCTTTTCCAAGCTGAAAAGTCCCAGTCTTATTAATCTCTCCTCATATGGCAGCCGTTCCATAGCCCTCATCATTTTTGTTTCCCTTTTCTGAACCTTTTCCAATTGCAATAGAAGGTCACACAGTCAGTCATTAGAAGAGGTGAGAATCGATTCCCAGGTCAGTACTGTATCCATTGGGCTACGCTGCCCCTCTGCAGTGTGCTGAGTGCTTTAGAGCGGCTGGGGAGATGAGCTCCCTGCCTCAATGAGAGACCCGATCAAAAATGGCGTTTATTTTCTGTTTAAAACTTTGATGAAAATGAAAAATGTTCATTTTCATCAGCTTCTTTGTTAGAATTTTTCAGTTTTTTTTTAATTCAGGGGTTGTGTTTGGGCCAACACCACCACCACCACCCCAAAAAAATGGAGGCGAAACTTTCCATTGAATTTAAAACCCATTTTTCAAAAGGAAAAAAAAAGTTTTGATGAAAAAAATTTCAGCCAACTCCAGTTTACAAGAGGCCAAATATTCCCGGGGGAGCGGATTCATGTCTGCGTACGGCTGTGGAAGGAGACCAGCTTAACACTGATGCTATTAATAAGCAATATGTGCTATATGTACAATGCTTAACCAGAAATCATCAGTGCAGCTAACCCGCCACGCTAGAATAATTTCACCTTTGTATCTGAGAGTAAAGCCCAGTGCGAGTCCCTTAAAAGTGAGAACATCCGATAACTCTCTTCTCACGATAACGCGTCACGCTCTTGGCAGTCTGTGGTGTGAGTGTGTCCCAGGTCAGAGAGCACCTGCACTTCCCCTCTCTGCTGCACGGCTCGTTTACAAGAAGCTGCTGCAGGTGTGAGAAAGGGAACAGAAAGTAGATACTGACCAAGAAATGCCTGAGGAGAGGAAGGAGCAGGGGACTCAGAGGAAGCACAAAGGAGAAGAAAGTGCCTGTGTGTGTAGGGGCAGAACAGCCACATTGAGTCCACACCTCAACCTGCACCTTCCTGCCACCCACTGACATTGGATCGCAGCCTCAGCTGCACTAAGCACATGAAACGTGATCCCATTTATGGGGCCAGGTGGTTTTTGGGGCTAGAGCGCACAGGGACGGGCCAGGAGACCCAGCTTCTTTTCTCAGCTGTGCCACAAGCTTCCCGCGTGACCTTGGGCAAGTTAGTGTCTTTGACTCAGTTTCCTCCCCTCTGTAAAACAGGTCTTAAGCTACTTTTGCGCCTCTCACTTGTTGGGACACTTAACTCCTTGAGGTGTGTAAACTGCTTTGAGAGGCTCGCCTGTGTGGGAGACAGAAGCAAGAGTACGATTTCCACTGAGCTTCCACCGACAGCAGGGAGGGTATAAGAAAACCTGTCCTGGCTAGAATGGTTCTCAGTACACCCGGGTACAGTATTTGACTTGCAGGAAGTTTGTGAGCCCTGATGGTATTTCCGTTGCCACAAAGACGGGTGAGGATTCTCAAGGCGATTCATGCAACCCTGAGGTGCTCTCTAGAGGCCACATCATTTTTAGATCTCCCCTCTGCTCTGCAGACCACCTCGATCTAAATTCCCTCCAGATTTCATTATGCCTCGCTAAAAACGTCCACTGCAGTTCCACTTAGCTACAGACCCTTCTTATTTCCTGTGTTAGGGTCTGATCCAAAGCCCATCGACTTCAGGAGAGTTTAGGATCAGGCCCCTAAACTGTTCTACAGTGATGCTGACCCTCCCTCACGCGGAAGTGGCTGCATGTCATTAGTGGGAGAAGCTGGAGCCTACCCCACTGGAGCAGGGGCTGGAAGGGATGCTCTGAGGCGAAAGCCGCAGCCGTTCACACCATTTATGGCATTTGGGATCTTTAAACAGCCTCCAGGGACTGAGGCCTTGATTTAAGGTCCTGTGTAAAAGGTGGGTTTTGTTTGCTGGCACTGCGCGGCTCTGCAGTGATGGTAAAGCTGCTGGGGAAAGAACAGCAGCTCTGAGGGATATCGTCTGGGGCAGAAGGAACCGTTTGGCAAGGCAGCTCATGACACAGGGAAAGGATTTTTCTTCCCACTTTGGTTGGTTGTAAACTCCACTGGGCTCCTCTTTGCTTCCTACAGAGCACTTGGCACTTCGGCCACCCTCTCTATAACCAGGAGCTCCTGCAGAGACATTTGTGCTGTGCTTAAGGAGCGCTGGTGGAAGGATGATCGCTGGGGGCCCTGGGCACTGATGTTAAGTCATGCCCTCCAGCACTGGGAGAGTGAGCAGAGTCATTTGTGCATCATCAAAGAGTACAGTCTTGTCCAAAGGTGGGCAGCATTCACCTGGCACTGCATCCCCTCCAGGAGTCGGTGAGTTCTGATGACTCACTGAGGCAGGTGACTCATTACCGCACCTAAAAGAGGGACGTAAGTGGAAGAGAGAACCTAAGGTGCGGGCTGAGCTATCCCGCGGGAGGAACCCCAGGAGCGGCCAACTTTGAGAAGGAGGATCAAGCTGGTGTTATGTAAGTGCTGGTTTGTTAAGAAAGCCAAACCCCAGGATTGGCGTGAGGTGGGGCAGCGTATGCTGTGAGCACGGTGTTTGGGAAAGCTACCTGTGCTCTTTATAATAGATGAGTCACCCTCCCTGAAAGTGAGGTTCGTACGTAATCACTTCACATGCAACAGATATTACCACCGTAAAATCAACATTCTTTCAGGGGCACGCTTTGCCCTGCCCTTCTTTGGGTTATTAGGCTAAAGGTACTCACTGCTGCCTGACGGTTCACATGGGTCCTGGTCTACCCAGCGCGCCAAGCCTTGGAGACAGCAACGAAAAAAGGAAACGAGGAGGGTACATTTAACTGGGCCAGGTGGCACCAGCACGCCTGAAGGCGAGGGTGGAAGGAGCATTCTCATTGGCTGTGCTCTCTCCCGGGGTGGAGTGGAGTGGGCAGGTTCGTGCATATGCACACTTGTCTTTTACTCTCCACCAAAAATACCCTTTTGTTGATCAGATTGACCTGAGATGAAGCTTATCTCATGACTTAGTCATTGTTTGCATTTCACCAGCGACTCCAGTAGCTGCCAGCGTGGGCGGGGAGAAGCTGGATCAGCTATGACAGAGCAATGAATCTTATGACTCAGTCAGAAAAAAAACCTGACATTGTTAACGCCAGCAGACACGAGCCTTTAAAGCCCCCCGCTGCTTTCTCCAGCACAAACAAGAGCTCAGGAAACCAGCCACAAAATCAATATTTTCTCAGCCCTATTTTAGGAGCCAGAACTTGCTCTCTGTGGAGTTTCGCCTCAATGGGAGATTTTCCCCCCCTCTTCTGTAAGTTGCCTTTCTTGGGCGCCTTCCACCCCAGCCCTCCCGTGGTTCTCATAAGAGGGTTTCCAATCCCTCCTCTAGAAAAAAGAGCCTTATCTGGGCTTTTCCTAACCCATTCACCCACAAGCTGGAGTTCTCATCATTAACAGCATATTTATCATAACAAGACTGTTGTCTGGGATATCAAACGTCATGCTTTGGGGCTTCAGACAATCTCTGCCTTTTAGAGATCAGGATGAAACCTAATATAGAGGGGGGCAGCTTATCCCACATCTGCTGCTGTGGGGTTCTTACTCCTTCCCTGAGGGGTCTGGGGCTGGCCACTGTCAGAGACAAGAGAGTGGATGAGATAGACCTGGCATGGAATCCAGACTGCCAGTTCCTCTGTTCCTAACTACTTTTCTCTTCACCCTCCCAGTTCGTAGCAGCCTGGGGGATACAAACAGGAGCAGAGTGGATGGGGAGTGGGCTGAGCCATTTTCTAGGGGTTCAGGGGTTGGAACGAGAAGTGTGACTAGGGAGACCAGATGTCCCAATTTTATAGGGACAATCTGATATTTGGGGCTTTTTCTTATATAGTCTCCTATTACCCCCCACCCCCGTCCCCGTTTTTCACACTTGCTGTCTGGTCACCCTAAGTGTGACCTACACAGGAGGAAGCTAACACATCTCAGGTCTGGAGGAAGTCATCCTGTTTCCAGGCAGGCTGAATTAACTGACACAGGGTTAATATGCAGGATTTAACGGCAAGATGAAGTTTCCTGGAAACTGAATGATTTCCTGGAATACGTGCTATGGGAATTGGAGACCTTTGTAAATAAGAGAGCAGCCCTCATCGCTCTGCAAGTTCACACAGCAGGGAGACATTTTCAGCATGTAGAAATTCTGTGTAAGTCCAGATGAGGCTCCGCAGGGGGAAACCCCCCTCCCATACACACAGCCTCTCAAACCAGCCGTAATCACAATTCCTATCAACAACCTAGAAACCAAACCGCACGCCAAAGCAGCCCCACTTGATGAAAAGTTCCCCAAATCCTCATGCCCCAGCCTGACAAAGCAGTTCCAGAAACAGAGCTGATCCCTAATGAATCCTAGTTCACAAACCCTCCCTACAAACTCACCCAAACCTCACCCGCCCCAGCAGAGGATGCTGCCGAAACAGACTCACCAGGACACACTTGCAATTCAGGATTTGCAAAGCATTCGCAAGGCACCTCTGCATCCATAGGGTGAGTCTCTCACACTCATGACTGTGTCCCCCTTTCAGGCAGCTCCACCCTAACCTAGCCCCTTAAAACTCCAGCCAACATCGATACCCCAGCACAAAGCCCATTCTGTGAAAAACAGCCCAGGAAACAGGCTATTTCCCCATTACACAGCACCAAAAGGGTCAGTCTGCAGAGGCCAGAGGCTGCAGTGATGGTCACTAGATGCACAGAGACCAAAGCCCATGACACACAGAGCGCAGTGTCCAACGACTCTCAAAATACAGAGACAAATGGACAAACCTGGCAGTTTATCCCAAACTGACACCTATCCATCACTCCCTGGCCGATCAGCGACCAGCCTGGCCCATGTGAAATGGCGCCCACTGCTACACAGCTCCAGCCGCTGAGATGGTACGGGCAGGGTGAGTCATTTTCCGCAGAAAGAGGACGGAGTGGGAGGAAGGTGTGTGGTTGGCAGCTGTCCTAATACCGGCATGGAGGTGCTGCACTGTTTGGCTGCTCTGAGTGTGACACTGGGTGATACTTGGGCCCTGACAAACTTACCCTGATGGGCCGTCTACAGGGGACTCCCTAATTTATTCCATCAGAAGCAGGACAACGAGCTGACAGGGCAATGCCAGAGCACCCGGCAAAGTGGGGCCGTGCCCCATGACTGGAATCGCAAGGGCAGCTCCGTCATACAGACAATAATAGTTCAGAGGACGACACGGAGCCCACGCACCTCATCATACAACACTCCAACGCAGGCGGAGCAGGTGACACCTGGGTCCTTAGGGTTCCATTCTCCACCTGCTTTTTATTCCTACCAGGCAGAGATGGACCCAAATCAAGACGCTGGCTCAGAGCGGCCCTCAGACTTCGGGGCTGGCCTGCGCTTTGCAGATGGTCGTCTGGTTAAATCACAGGGCCAGAAGTCAGGAGATCTGAGGGCTTCTCCTAGGTCTGCAACCAACTCCCTGGGCAACTGTGAGCAAGGCCTGGGCCACGACTTCCCCATTGGTCCAACAACATGCTCCTGCCTCCCAGGGGTCACCTGGGGCTTCGTTTAGTGCTTTACAACCCTGAGCTGGAAGGGCCCTTGAGACGCAGGACGGCGTAAGCACTTCCTTGTTAGTGAGGTAGATGTTTAAACAAAACAGAGAAATCAAACAAATCAGCCAACTAAACCAGCAGCCCCCAGGAGAACAAGACTCCCCTCCCCCAGCATCACACCCTGCACCCCTCTCTCCTATAACAGCCCCCGTAAATAGACGGGCCTGGTTCACCCCACAGCAGGGAGCAGGCTCCTAAACTGAGAGCTCCTCCCCCTAGGGAGACCGTCATGCCACTAGCCCCCCTCTTTTAAACCGAGGCCGCGGAGGCGGATGACAACTAGGGCAGCATGGCAGGGGGCAAGTGGCGAAGGCAGGTCCCTGGCCACATAGGGCTTTCCTGGTGAAAGCCAAGGCTGTGCACGCCGGCTGGAGGCCAGTGAGGCAACTTCTTGTCCTTTGACCTCACAATGCATCTCCCCTTCCTCCTGCATCACAGGAGAGCGTCAGATGGGAGCACCTACCCGGCCTTCTGCACCCCAGGCAGCAACAGCCACACCGCCGCTAGCCCAGGCCTCGCTGCAAAGCAGTCGTCCTCTGGAGACTGTTCTTCAGCGGCATCTGCACCATTCTCAGCCCTGTCTCCACCTTTTTTCATAAGGGGAAGGGACAGGACATCAGTGGTTTCTCTATGGTTTTTTTATCCTTTCTTAAAACGGATATAAATTGTCAGTCAGGAAATTTAGGCTTGAAATTAGACGAAGGTTTCTAACTATCAGGGGAGTGCAATACTGGAACAGCCTACCGAGGGAAACAGTGGGGGCGAAGGACCTCCATGACTAAGATTAAGCTAGATAAGTTTATGGAGGAGATGGTATGATAGGATACCGGGCTTAGTCAATAGGTTAATTAAGTGCCACACTGGTAAATGGTACATGGGTCAATGATATGATATTCTTAACCTTTTTCCAGAGGGTATGGCTGGAGAGTCTTGCCCGCATGCTCGGGGTTCAGCTGACCGCCATATTTGGGGTCGGGAAGGAATTTTCCTCCAGGGTAGATTGGCTGTGGCCCTGGAGGTTTTTCGCCTTCCTCCGAAGCATGGGGCAGGGGTCGCTTGCTAAAGGAGTGGGGGGATCGGCTTATGTGGCCTGCATCTTGCAGGAGGTCAGACTAGATGATCATATTGGTCCCTTCTGATCTTGAATTCTATGATTCTATGAAAAGATCCAAGATCTCCTATTCGGAAGGGATGGGCCAGGAGTGGGGAAAGGCAAGGGGAAGGGAGGGACTGGTATTCCAGTTAACCAAAGCGATACCAGGAGGGTAGAGGGGTTGAGTGAAGGGTCCCTGCGGCTGGCAGGTGGTTTGGGAGAAGTGGCCTTGTTGTGGGTGAAATGACTCGTGGGCAAAGGCCCTATCGGTTTAAATGGGATGTAAGTGGTGCACAAGCCCAGGGAAGGGGGAATTTCATCCCAGAGCCCTAACGCCATTACAGCAGTGAGACTCAGACTGAGGCTTGCGAGTGGGTCTGTTAATGTGTCTCCTGCGGCTCTTTGCATCAAACACTGTGTGATTTAATTATTAACCAATTAGGATGCTTTTACTAGGTTATTAACCAATTAAGTTATTCCCTTGCACTAAGTTATTAACCTGTCCTACTGCTTAAATATGAATATACAGTAGTGTAGTAAATGAAACTAGGAATTCACATGACTGTGGCTCTGTTGGGTCACGCTGATCACTAATTTGGCTCCTGAACCTCTGAGGTCTGAGTATCACTGCATTAGAGGAGCTGCTTTCTGCACCAGTTTGCTGGACTAGGTGGTGGGTTGGGGTTTTTTGCACATTATCTATTACTCAGAAAGCCCAGTTCTACAGCGTTTTTGTGGTACATGCTCCTGATCATCAGCTCTGGGCTCCTCCCTAGTGTAAAGCTGACTCAGTGTCCCATGGAACAGGGGAACCTCCTAGTAAAGACTTGCCCCCACCCTGTATTCCTGACTGCAACCAAAACTGTCCCCGGGGGAATCCAAGGCAGGGGTCAGGAGAAGGCTCTGGGAGCTGTAGTGTCGGGCACATGTCTGGAGGGAGTGGGGTGACTAGATGTCCCAATTTTATAGGGACAGTCCCGGTATTTGGGGCTCTCTCTTATATAGGCTCCTATTACCCCCCGCCCCCTGCCTCGCTTTTTCACACTTGCTGTCTGGTCACCCTAGGAGGGAGTGGATGCACACAGCAGAGCAGCTGGCTCTTTACATTAGATTTTTCACACCCCTCAGCAACTTAATTTTCTAGGTGTGGCGTGGTTAACGTACTGCTGCTTACATGCTGGGACTTTCACAGCCCAGACAATGTGTTAGTACCGGGATCTGAGATGACAAGCAACTATTTGGATTTCCAATTGTAATAGTCCCATGGGGATCTCCACTCTTCAAGCAGTTCGTACCGAGAGAGCTGACTTTTAGACAGACTTCCTTGTACTGTAAGTCGTTCCTCCTAAAACTCTAGGGACCATAGTCGGTTCCTGGCAAGCATTCAGATAAATAGCTATAAAAAGCTAAATGCGTCCCAGGGGGAAGCAGTGGTTTTGTGACATCATGGCAGATCAGCTGAAGTGTACATAGGGCAGTCATCCCCACGGACTTCCCTAAGGGCTTAAAAAAACAAAACTCTCCTCCCAGCTGAGCTGACGTGTGCAGTGGGAGAGTCTCCCTCTCAGCCCTCGACTTAGAGTAACGTCATTATTTAGATTATGTAACTGTACGTTGGCTCCATAGCAATGTGAGTGCTTGCTGAGGGATATGTGAAGGTGGCAGCGATCCATGGCCCTAAGGAGAACACGGCCATGAGATCACCAAATGGCACCCATCACGATGCTGCATTTTTAACGCAGAGATCAGGCCAGGGCCGAGCAGTGCAACAGGACTCAGACAGCTGGAGTCTAGGGCCACGTCTACCCAGAGGGTTTGCCTCGGTTCCAGCCACCAGTGCAAACCCTAGTGCAGACAGGAGAAGCTGCTATTTGCACTGGTGCCTGCTTGAAAGTATCAGAGGGGTAGCCGTGTTAGTCTGGATCTGTAAAAGCAGCAAAGAGTCTTGTGGTACCTTATAGACTAACAAACGTTTTGCAGCATGAGCTTTCGTGGGTGAATGTATGCATCCGACGAAGTGGGTATTCACCCACGAAAGCTCATGCTCCAAAATGTTTGTTAGTCTATAAGGTGCCACAAGACTCTTTGCTGCTTGAAAGTGTTTGCACTGGTTGAATGGAGTCTGATAGAGGTGTACACTTCCTATGCCAGGGGTTTGCATCGGTGGCTGAAATTGACACAACCTCTCGGTGCAGACAAGGATTAGTTTTTGCAGTCATGGTACGTGTGTGTTTGCATAAATCGGGCATTCCAAGACAGAGCCACATGAAGATAACGTGGAGTCTGAGGCAAATGTCATCTTTGCATTTCTCTGTATCAAACAAACATGACAAACTGTACAAAACATGGCACTGTAGAAATACATTTAAAAGAGGCTGTAACCAGTGACCCCAGGAGCATCTTATTGCTGACATCTCTCAGTGATAAACCCCTCTTTGAAAGTAATTTAACGTTGGAAGGTGAAAGGCAGCCGCCCCCAGGACACATTTGAATATCGTTTTAAAAATATGGTGCACTTTAAAATTAAACTCTGCACAGTGGCCCAAGGAAGGGCAACAAGGACCCTTGTGCAGTCAGAGATAGGACGTGCTCTCCCTGGAATCTTATGCATTTCGTTTCTGATAAAGTAAGAACATCATCTACTCCTCCTCCCCAGAGAGGAGGTTAATAGTCAAAGTGCAAGTTTCTCCCAGAATTCTCATCCACCTCCACTTGCAGTGAAGTTCCGCTAGCCGAGGCACAGACTGCATTACAGACTTCACCTGCGGCCAGGTTAGACAGACAGTGCACACACCCTGGGACAGTGGCCAGCTGTCAGAATGGAGAGGATCAGGAATGAGTGAGAGACTCACCATTCACAACCCCACCATTCATCTTCTCCAAGGTGCACCTCGAGTTAGTTTGTGGAAAGTTAATAAATTAATCAAGCTAGACAAAAACTAAAAACAACAAAAACCCTAAACAGTTCTGTTAATTTTCTGACTCCAAGGAGAAACGTTTCCGCACCATCTCTTCCACCGTATACAGCTTCGCTGCTCGGAGTGCATTCAGCAGCACTTTGATGAGCTCCAAGTGATCCTTCTTCAGCTGGGTGAGATACGTGTGGAACTTTTCCTGAAGGGCAGGCCTGGTGTCCTTGTGGAGGACCCCCTTTTGGTGCTGCTCGAGGATTTGCTGGAGGCGCTTCAGCTTTCTCACCGGGATGTTCTGGTAAACCACAAAATCGATCACGGCTTGTTCGCAGTCCTCGTTCCCTAGAGTGGGGAGGGAGAAGACCAGCATGAGGTTTAGAGCACAGAGATGAAAGAGCAAACCCCATTGCTCTTTGTGGATCAGAACTAGGAGAAAAACCCTAGTGCAACTGGAGAGGATCACGACATGAGGTCAGCAGCTGAGCCCCCCAAGTGGGCAGTCAACCAGCTGTCAGACCCAGCAGCACAGCCCAAGCTCTTAAAGAAATACTGTTCAAATTAGACAGTTAAAATTTGACCCTGACATTTGTCCAGTCTTATACGTGCTGGTCTCATCCCATGGCTTCCATGGATGTATTTGTCCTACTGATTCTTGCACAAGGCTTGCTGCGTACAGAGCCTGATTTTCAGACCTTGGTTATGTACACATCTTGGGCCCACGTTTGTGCCTGTATTACCGGATGTACACGTCAGAATCCCTGTGTGCGCACACACAGCTAGAGAGAGATCTGTGTGGCCACGAGTGTGCACATAATGGGATTTGCTTGTGAACGTGCTCACACACAAATACTGCAATGCATGTGCATGTGCAAAGCAGGGGCACACTAGTGCACTGACCTAGCATGTGATTATCGGCTCCAGCCTGCATGAAAGCACCTGAAGTTATGCAGATTTGTTTGTTTACTGTAAATCAAACTAGCTGAGGAGAGAATATTGATTGCCCGTGTGAGTTGCTGGATTGATGGGTTATGCATAGAGCTGAGAGAACATGTTTAGAATCATAGGACTGGAAGGGACCTCGAGAGGTCGTCTAGTCCAGTCCCCTGCACTCATGGCAGGACTAAGTATTATCAAGACCATCCCTGACAGGTGTTTGTCCAACCTGCTCTCAAAAATCCCCAGTGATGGAGATTCTACAGCCTCCCTAGGCAATTTATTCCAGTGTTTAGCCACCCTGACAGTTAGGAAGTTTTTCCTAATCTCCAACCTAAACGTCCCTTGCTGCAATTTAAGCCCATTGCTTCTTGTCCTGTCCTCAGAGGTTAAGAAGAACAATTCTTCTCTCTCTTCCCTGTAATAACCTTTTTATGTACTTGAAAACCATTATCATGTCCACCCTCAGTCTTCTCTTTTCCAGACTAAACAAACCCAATTCTTTCACTCTTCCCTCATAGGTCATGTTTTCTAGATCCTTAATCATTTTTATTGCTCTTCTCTTGACTTTCTCCAATTTGTCCACGTGTTTCCTGAAATGTGGCGCCCAGAACTGCTCACAGTACTCCAGCTGAGGCCCAATCAGCGCGGAGTAGAACGGAAGAATTACTTCTCGTGTCTTGCTTTCAACACTCCTGTTATACAGCCCAGAATGATGTTCGCTTTTTTTGCAACACTGTTACACTGTTGACTCATATTTAGCCTTTGATCCACTCTGACCCCCAGATCCCTTTCCCCAGTGCTCCTTCCTAGGCAGTCAGTTCCCATTTTGTGTGTGTGCAACTGATTGTTCTCTCTTAAGTGGAGCACTTTGCATTTGTCCTTATTGAAATTCATCCTATTTACTTCAGACCATTTCTCCAGTTTGTCCAGATCATTTTGAATTTTAATCCTATTCTCCAAAGCACTTGCAACCCCTCCCAGCTTGGTATCGTCCGCAAACTTTATCAGGGTACTCTCTATGTCATTGTCTAAATCATGGATGAAGACATTGAACAGACCCGGACCCAGAACTGATCCCTGCAGGACTCCACTCGTTATGCCCTTCCAGCCTGACTGTGAACCACTGATAACTACTCTCTGGGAACGGTTTTCCAACCAGTTTTGCACCCACTTTATAGTAGCTCCATCTAGGTTGCATTTCTCTAGTTTATGAGTATCAAAAGCTTTACTAAAGTCAATATATACCATCTACCGCTTACCCCTATCCACAAGACTTGTTACCCTGTCAAAAAAAGCCATCAGGTTGGTTTGATAAGATTTGTTCTTGACACATCCATGCTGCTGACAGTCACTTAGCACCTTATCTTCCACAAACCGATTGCTTAATTATTTGCTCTATTATCTTTCCAGGTACAGAAGTTAAGATGATGGGTCTGTAATTCCCCGGGTTGTCCTTATTTCCCTCTTTATATATTGGCCCTATATTTGCCTTTTCCAGTCCTCTGGAATCTCTCCAGTCTTCCATGACTTTTAGAAGATAATCATTAATGGCTCAGATATCTCCTCAGTCAGCTCCTTAAGTATTCTAGGATGCGTTTCACCATGCCTGGTGACTTGAAGACATCTAACGTGTCTAAGTCATTTTTAACTTGTTCTTTCCTTATTTTAACTTCTGATCCTACCTCATTTTCACTGGTATTCACTACGTTAGATGTCCAATCACCACCAACTTTTTTGGTGAAAACCAAAACAAAGTTGTCATTAAGCACCTCTGCCATTTCCACATTTTCTGTTTTGTTCAACCCAGAACAATTTACTTTTTGTTTCAGCAGGAGGAAAAATAAACAAATTTCAATTTTGGTTCAAGATAGGCCTGTCAAGCGATTAAAAAAATTAATCGTGATTAATCTCACTGTTAAACAATAATAGAATACCATTTATGTAAATATTTTTGGATTATTTCTACATATTCAAATATATTGATTTCAATTACAGCACAGAATACAAAGTGTACAGCGCTCACTTTATATTTATTTTTGATTACAAGTATTTGTACTGTAAAAATGATAAATTAAATCGTATTTTTCAATTCACCTCATACAAGTACTGTAGTGCAATCTCTTTATCATAAAAGTTGAACTTACAAATGTAGAATTATGTATAAAATAAAACAATGTAACATTTTTGAGCCTGCAAGTCCACTCAGTCCTACTTCTATTTCACCCAATCACTCAGACAAACAAGTAGGACTGAGTGGACTTGTAGGCTCTGAAGTTTTACATTGTTTGGTTTTTGAGTGCAGTTATGTAACAAAAAAAAATATCTACATTTGTAAATTGCACTTTCACAACAAAGAGATTGCACTACAATACTTGTATGAGGTGAACAGAAAAATACTATTTCTTTTGTTTTTCATTTTTACGGTGCAAATATTTGTAATCAAGAATAATATATACACTTTGATTTCAATTACAACACAGAATATAATATATAGAAAATGTAGAAAAACATCAAAATATTTAATCAATTTCAATTGGTAGGCTATTGTTTAACGGTGCGATTAATCGGGATTATTTTTTCAATCACAATTCATTTTTTTGAGTTAATTACATGAGTTAACGGCCATTAGTCGACAGTAGTTCAAAGCAAACCAGATTTTGGTTTTTTTTGTTAGGATTTTTCAGTTCAGCCAGCAAACTAAAAATCAGTCCAACACTCAGCTCTCATGGGTTGAAGAAATGGCACTCGCCTCATTAAAATTAAGTGCTCAGGTAAAGGACTCAGATAGAAAATGGGGGGAGAGACAGAGGGAAGGTACCCCATTGGTCAATGTTAGACCCACCTCCTAGGGCTAGAGGTGCCACACTTGTGGGAGGCACTAGCGACTCTGGGATATGGTTACTTTGATTTGGGTCTATGCACTGCAGTGTGGATGTCAGAGCCCTAGGATCGAACACATGTTAGAAAAGTCTTAACCTAGGGTTAAAATACAATGTAGATACTCCAGCCCAGGCTTCCTAACACGGGTCAGCTGACGCGAGTCCCAGTAACCCTGGGCTTACCCTAAAGGGCCACGTTCATCCCCTGTGTAAATGCACAGAGTGAATTTGGCCCTATATGTCGTACTGCAGGCCAGAAGCTCACAACAGAGATGGACCCAAGAGATCAGGATTGAAATGCTCCCAAAACGTAGCCCAGACATGGATTAAGGCAGGGGCTTTCAGGGCTGCAGCCCGGGACTCTGGCTCAAGGGGAGCCCCGCAAAAATAAATCACAGGAGCAATCTCTGGGGCTCTCAGGCTGCCTGTCCTGGCCTCACGCTGCTGGCATATCTCTGCGGCCCCTGATGGGGGGGAAGGGAAGGGAAGGGGACGGGGAAGGAGGCTCCACGCGCTGCCCCTGCCCCCAGCACCAGCCCCGCAGCTCCCGCCATTGGGAGCTATGGGGGCGGCACTTGTGGGCGTGGGCAGTGCACGGAGACACGCTGTCTCCCTCCCGCCAGGGGCGTGCAGAGACGTGCCAGCAGCCAGCCACTTCCAGGAGTGACATGGGGCCATGGCAGGGAGGTAGGCAGCCTGAGCCCTGCTGCGCCACTGTCCGGGAACTGCCGGTGATAAGCACCTCCCGGCCGGAGCCTGCACCTCACACCCTCTCCTGCACCCCAACCCCCTGCCCCAGGTCAGAACCCCCTCCTGCACCCAAACTCCCTCCCCGACCCTGTATCCCCTCCTGCACCCCAATCCCCTGGTCAGAATCCCCCTCCTCCACCCAAACTCCCTCCCCGACCCTGTATCCCCTCCTGCGCCCCAATCCCCTGGTCAGAATCCCCCTCCTGCACCCAAACTCCCTGCCCCAGGTCAGAACCCCCTCCTGCACCCAAACTCCCTCCCCGACCCTGTATCCCCTCCTGCACCCCACTGCCCTGGTCAGAACCCCCTTCTGCACCCAAACTCCCTGCCCCAGGTCAGAACCCCCTCCTGCACCCAAACTCCCTCCCCGACCCTGCACCCGCTCCTGCGCTCCAATCCCCTGGTCAGAATCCCCCTCCTGCACCCAAACTCCCTCCCCGACCCTGTATCCCCTCCTGCGCCCCAATCCCCTGGTCAGAATCCCCCTCCTGCACCCCAATCCCCTGCCCCAGATCAGAATCCCCCTCCTGCACCCAAACTCCCTCCCCGACCCTGTATCCCCTCCTGCACCCCAATCCCCTGGTCAGAATCCCCCTCCTGCACCCAAACTCCCTGCCCCAGGTCAGAACCCCCTCCTGCACCCAAACTCCCGCCCCGACCCGGTATCCCCTCCTGCACCCCAATCCCCAGGTCAGAATCCCCCTCCTGCACCCAAACTCCCTCCCCGACCCTGTATCCCCTCCTGCACCCCAATCCCCTGGTCAGAATCCCCCTCCTGCACCCAAACTCCCTCCCCGACCCTGCACCCGCTCCTGCACTCCAATCCCCTGGTCAGAATCCCCCTCCTGCACCCAACCTCCCTCCCCGACCCTGCACCCGCTCCTGCGCTCCAATCCCCTGGTCAGAATCCCCCTCCTGCACCCAAACTCCCTCCCCGACCCTGTATCCCCTCCTGCTCCCCAATCCCCTGGTCAGAATCCCCCTCCTGCACCCAAACTCCCTCCTAGACCCTGCACCCGCTCCTGCACCCCAATCCCCTGCACCAGCCCAGAGCCCCCTTCTGCACCCAAACTCCCTCCCAGACCCCTCACCCCCTCCTGCACCCCAATCCCCTGCCCCAGATCAGAATCCCCCTCCTGCACCCCAATCCCCTGCCCCAGATCAGAATCCCCCTCCTGCACCCCAATCCCCTGCCCCAGATCAGAATCCCCCTCCTGCACCCCAATCCCCTGCCCCAGATCAGAATCCCCCTCCTGCACCCCAATCCCCTGCCCCAGATCAGAATCCCCCTCCTGCACCCCTATCCCCTGCCCCAGATCAGAATCCCCCTCCTGCACCCCAATCCCCTGCCCCAGATCAGAATCCCCCTCCTGCACCCCTATCCCCTGCTCCAGCCCCCTCCTGCACCGAACTCCCTCCCAGACCTACCCTCCCTGCACCCCAGTCCGCTTCTGCGCCAAACTCCCTCCCAGGAAAAAGACTTGTATACAGGGGCCCCAGGGCCCAGAGGAAAGCTAATCCGGTCCTGGAGTCACGTCTGTTTACACTAACAGAAAATTTAAGCCTATCTACAGAGTTTGTATTTGTATACAATTACTGACGTGCCAGTGTGTATCTGTAGCTATGTACATACAGACGTACGCAGGCATTGTACACACAGGCTATGTGTTCCTGCTGCGTAAGAACACTCTTGCAAATTGGGAGTTAAAAATATCCCTCCATTCATAAATTTCCCGTTTTGCAAGTGCACTGTTGCTTAAGAGATGAGTGTGTGTCTATAAACAACCCCAGGGCAGGGTTCAAAGCGAGTTGCTGGGCACGTGCTGATGACAGATTGTCACTTGCTTCTTTTCCAATGAACATCTCAGCTGCTAAAAATTGCCCCTTTGGGGAAAAGCCGACTCAAGGAATGGGGCAAGAGTTAAGATTCCTGTTATGGAATTGCCAATCTCTGCTCTGACTGGAATTGACTGAAATTCCATTGCATCAAATTCTTGACGAGGAGAGAAGAATATTGACCAGGGAGAGGGACTCTGGGGGGATGGAAAACAAGAGATTCCTTCTGACACATTTGCTGGGGGAAGCATCCGTTCTGCTGCATGGTGGGCAAAGGGAAGCGATTGTTTGTTGAAGACACAGAGGCCAGATTCTGCTCTCTGTTACACCTATACAGCCTCATGGACGCCAAAGGGACAGATTCACTACGACGTGGGAGCAAATCCATCGTCTTCATTCCCGCCCAGAGCATTTGGTCCAGTGCAGTGGCTGCCTGGCTCAGGTATATGGCAATCTGCCTCAGTGGGTCAGCTTGAGAATGAAGGTTAAATGGGAAGGGGTCACTAACTAGAAGTGAAACCAAAATTTAAACAAGCTAAAAATAGAGCCTGGTGGCCGCAGTCGGGAGAGGCAGCACGAGCTGCCCTGTCTGCGGCACACCACTTCTGCACCTGCTGCAGACTCCTGAGCTATTTCCAGTTCCCTGCATGATTCAGTGCGGTGTGTCTTGGGCTGCCAGACGGACAGTGCTAGATACTTCAGAACAACATGTTCTCACTACTACTTCAGACTGCACGTAACAGGCTGACTCTGACATGCCTTGTGCCTTGATGCAGGCAACATCTGGGGGCAGGAGATCAGCCAAAAGGAAAGGTGCCAACTAGGAGATCTTCCTGACAGTTAGACTGAGAGCTCAGGATGAGAGGAAAACAGGGGCAGGGACAAGCCAAGGAAAGTGCCATTAATTGAAGGTGACAATGGCTGGCGAGGGTGCCGGGGGACCCTGTCTAAGAGGATCTTAGCCAAGCTTTCAGTGAATTCGGGGGGGATTAGTTTGTCCTTTTTGTAGTTCAATTAAAACCAGTTTTGTACTTTTAAATTCCACTGGAACCGATCCTATACATTGGGGTAGAACAAGCTTCGCCGGAAAATTTCACTCCAGCCCGGGTAGCAACATGATTCTAGCACATGGGTTCCCCTCCCCCCCGCCCAGGCAGACCTGAATAATCCCCCACTTGACGTCTGCTAATGCTATTCCGTCCCCAAGCGGACCTGGCTCCTCACCTGACTCCTGGGTGCTGTTTCCCTTGAACATCCTGCAGGTGGTGCACAGGGTGTCATGGAACTGGTTTCCTACGACATTCGTCTCCTTCCCCTGCTGCAAGCAGCTCTGGTGTGCCTTGCATGGCTCTGTGCTGGAGCTGGAGGACGAGAAGAACCCCTGGGGGCACTTCTCGCATTTCGTGTTCTGATGGGGAGTACCTGCAAAACGGGGCACAGAAAGAGTCTGAGCAGTGAAATAAATACCTGCAGTACACGTCCATTGTGTTTGGGATAATGGCCCCTTAGGGAGCACGGTAAAAGAAGATGGCCCGATTCATGGTTGTCTTGTGCCTATGTAGTCATTTGCACCAGTGTAAAGTGAGCGCAAGCCACTACCCGATGTCTGGCACCCACTGTGCACTGGTGTAAACGAGTGCTTAAGGTGAAAAGCAATGGTGAATCTGGCCCCAAGTCTGCATCTGGTAGTGCTGAGTTCCCTCTGGGCATAAGGGGATATCAGACAGAGATTAGGCTCTGTGTACACATCATTCATAGGATCAGAGAAGGGGCCCTGCCCTGAGTCCAGTCCCCATCCTTCAAGGAGGATGAGCAATTACCAAACTTAGGATCTGGCTGCAAGACAGCCCAATGCTGGGACCCCAGCCAGCTGGGTTGGGAACACCAACTCGCGTGTTGAGGAGCATAAACAAACAAGGCAGAAAATCAAATCATAAGAGAACAGCCAGCATGCCAGGAGAAGCCACACATGGGACAGAGCGCTCAGCCTTTACGGAAGCCGACGAGCCCTGCACATGAAACTAACGGGTGAATCTCTGATCTCAGGAGTCACTGCTCCAAAGCATGCAGCCCGCATCCTGCTACAAAGCCCTTTGAAGAACTTGCCACATCTGTAACATCAGCCCACCGCCTTGGTGTGCGGCCAGACTCCTCCCTATTTCTGGATACCCAAGTAGTCGCAAACGTGGAAAATAAATGCCCCTTCCAGCTATATCGAGAAGCCTGCCTGCATCTCACTGTGGTTTGCATTCATGACTTCTGGGCTTTGTTACCGTCATTCCCTGGGTAGGAAGGTAGCATGCTTGGCACGAAGCCACTAACCTTAAAAAAGGCACAGCTGGTGCAGAATGAAGGAGCCCATCACCCCACGGTTTCACTCCCTTCAACTGGCTCCCCATCCTACTTATATGGCCTCATCACTGTCATCTGAGCACCTGGTCAAATTCAACCTACACGGAACTGGCCTAAATGACCGGGCACCTGGCTCACGCTGCCTAATCATGGCATCTCACAATAGACATATTCCATGGGAACAAGCCATCAACCGCCCACATGAGACTCATGTGCGCAGAAGACAAGGCTTTCCCGGTGACTGGCCTATACATCTGGAAGACTGCCAGGAAAACATGGCCAAAAAAAATTTCTTCAAAGTAGGAGGCAAAACACACTGCTAGACCGAGCCTGCCTACTGCAGCTTAGAACCAAAACTGCAGCTTAGAACCAAAATAAATAGAGGCTAATCCTTGATGACTGGAGCGGGGAAGGAAAAAGACAGAGAGAGAGAGAAATACATCTTGGTGTGCATGTTGTAATTCTGGATAGCCCTCAAATACCATAGGGAAGGGGGTAATATAAAAACTAGACAGAGTTGTGATACGGAAAAAATAAAAACTCCCTAATATCCTTCAGTAATCCATGCATCATCCTGAGCTAGAGAGCTATGCTTCTGAGTCACCCTTAAATGCTCTTTGTTACATACCTGCTTTTGGGGGGCGGGGGGGAGAGATCAGTCTTATTTTCATTTGCCCCTTTCCCATCTTTAATATATGCTTTCAAAATCACCAAATAAGGATTCCAGAAAGCAGCCCCATGGCTAAGTTCATTTGTCAGTGCTGTCCCAGTATTGAGACACCAAGCAAACCTCTTCTGGTCCTCACAATGAACCTTCCTTGCCCACATGCCTTATTGCCTTCAGCCCTGGGTGCCCACGAGAGATTATGGCCAAATTAGCAGGAACCATTGAAATATTTATACTTCTATCGAGGTAGCGGTGTACTTGGACAACAGTAGTAAGATGTTGCTTCAGGGGATGTAGCCACTAGATGACGACATTCTCTTACTCACTTGAGTGGATCTGACATCCCATCCAACAGAGGGCAGCGATGCACATATATATGGTGAGAAAATACACACGCATAATGTCAGATTATCCACTACTGCTATTTAACAGGTGTCTCCTGGATTCTGACAGGACGGTAATAGCATGAGAATATAAGGAGGCCCTTAGACACAGCTCTACATCCCTTGCCTCAGTACCCCAGCTGCAATACATACCCAGCTTTACTACTCCAAACCCGGGAGGACACTTGGCATGCTTGATGCAGAACTCGGACTCAAAGTAGTAGCCGTGCCGACACTGGCACACTCTGTTGTGGGTGGAGTTGCACTGATGCAGCTCGACCTGCAGCTCTCCGCAGATGACGTTGCAGTATCGGCATTTCTCCAGGTAGTTCCAGTACTGCGTGTAGTGCAGATCTGGACACGGTGCGCACACTGTGGGTTTGTCTCTGGTGCAGTGCTGTGCCACAAAGGTTCCCGGCGGGCACTGATGGCACACCACTTTGTTGTTAGTCACGGGGTCTCTCCATGGGTAGGTGGGAGTGGTGCTGGAGATAGGCACAGCCAGGAAAAGCACAATAGCACCAACCATCCACTAGTGTAAAAAGACACAAAGAACTATCAGACTTTCACTTGCCCTCTTGCAGAGGGGTGTCCCAATTACAGCAGCTGGGTACCAGAATGGCTTCCCATGATTACCACTGGGGCCATGAGAAACCATTCTGGATCACACTGTTATCTGCCCCATCTATCTCCTCCTCCCACTCACCTTTCCACGCTGCCCCATAGGCATGGAATGTGCCCCCCATCCTGACTCTCTAAACCCCCACTTCTGCCCACCCTAAGTGCCTCCTTAAGAGCTGCTTCTCACCATGCCCACAAGAAGTGATTGAAACCAATTTTAAAAATCCGCTTCATTCCTCCTCCCTCTGGGCTTCCCAGCATAAGCCCTCTTGTCCCTGCTGGCTCTCAGCCCTTCAGGGCAGGGCCTTTCCATGTTGTCTCTTGCACAGCACACTGCAGACAAGGACCTATTTGAGCAGCCAAATTCACGGAGATCCCTGAACAAGTACTGTCTATGTTCCATAACCCTCTGTAGTGCCCCACGCTGGTCCAAAGGGGAGTTTTGCCATTGACTTCCATGGGGCGAGGATGTAGCCCTTAGCGGCCCCAATGCAGAAGTGCAAAGTTCGAGTGAATAGAGCTGCTTTGGGATTACAGGGTTTCCCCGGCTTGCAGTGGTGTAGGGAATTTTACCAGACAGGAGCCCCAGGAAAAGCAGAAAACAAAGACACTCAGATACAGAGCCCTCAAAGAGGAGCAGAGGGATTGAACTAACTTCCTGAAATTTACCAACACCCGGCCAGCTTTAAAAGAAAAGAAATGAGTTGGACTTTGAGATGGGAGAAAATTACAATTTAGAGCCTTTTAGAACATCAGGTTCTGACTAAGGACTGAAGGCCCCGGGGTGTGTGGAGCAGGAGTTTTCCATCAAATACAAAGACACTAACATTTTCATACAAATTTAAACCCCTTTGAGAAACAAGGGGGGCTTCACTAAAGGTCTGGAGAGCCACAGAGCCTTCTTTGGTTCCCCACTTCCTGTGAAAAACACATTAGACCAACATCAAGAGCAAACAGGCAGTTACCTTGGATGAATGTCTCACATGCAGTGTGTGGTTGGACAGCATAGCACTGTGGATGGTATTAGTATTAGAACTCATGATATTTGGAGACGTCTTCAGATGCTTGGATTGGGCCCTAGAATGATGTCTGGGCTGCTTCTCTTCCCCTGGGATACAGCGATGCTAATTTCTGCTAAAGTTCCAGCTCTGTTGCATTGAGAGAGAGACACAGTAAAGAGCATGAATTATTAGTGGGCAGCTCTTACCCAGGATGCTGTCAATATCACTACACAGAAGTGATGCCCTGCTTGGTCCCGGTGTGTCCAAAAGGCTTGCTGAAGAAGCCCAACAAGAACAAGAGTTACAGCCGCTCACCAAAGGCTGAGATCTCTCCCTCCTGGCTATAAGCAGAGATCCTCTTTACTGGGATCTCAACAGCAACATTCAATCAGCCCCAGAGTTGGGGGCACAAGTCCAATGTTCACAGGGTGCTCTGGAACGCAACAATGTTATGCGTGATTGCAGTATCGGTTATGCAACACCGGGTCATTGTGTAGTACAGATGGGGTCCTAAGGAAGGGAAGGGACTCAGTGACTTGGAGACAGGGAGTGGGGAAAGAAAGTCACCGCAATCCACTCAGAATGAGGTTCCTAGAGCATACCCCAGGGACCGGCAGAGTGGGCAATTTTGAACTGTCTCCACTTCCTGGAGTTAGAGTCGTCTGGTCGTTATGGGCCCCTATGGATTTAAAGAGAACATAGAAGAGGGTATTGCAGTAGTCACATTGAAGAAATGATACATGGATAAGGGTTTTGGCAGAGCAGAGATCTAGGTAAAGTTTAATTCTCTTGAGCCTGGAGATGTGCAGCAGGTGGATTCACAGACAAAAGGAGATGTGAGAAGGAAACTGTCAGACAAGGATGATTCAGAGTTTTCTTAGAAGATCTGGATTAGAGAGAGCAGTAGGGAGTCAGACTCAAAAGTCACAGAATTCTTTACTCAGAAGGTGGCCTCCGAAACATTTAACACGAGGAAGTTATGTGTATCTAGGAGCTGGCAAAGTCAAGACTGGCATAAAGATGAGAGATGGAGGGAGCAAAGAATGAGATGATCTTTTTGCACTGGTATAATTGCATGACATTTGGTAAACAATTATCCCCTATGCTATTATTGCCCACTGCTCAGTGTACATTACGCATTCCCTTCTGTGCCTGATCCACAGAGGATGTCTGCTACAGCTACCAACCAGGGGACTTAGACCTTTAGCTCAAGCTGTTGAAAGTCTGGCCTTAGCTCCAGAGATCCTGGGTTAACCCCCTGGTGATGACTAACATGATAATTGTTACCCTATGACCTGATTTCATTCAGTATTTTAAAAAGAAATAGCTGAGCTACAGCAGTTTAAACGTTAACTCTGAGCCTTCAGTAAAAAAGTCTATGAAAAAGTGATATGGATTTTTATCAAGGGTCTAACTGAATATTTAAGAAGCACAATGCAGTAATTCTGAAACTGATACATACAAATTTCTACCAGAAAAACTAGAACAAGCTGCCAGGCAAGTAGTCTGGTCTATCAGCTTAAAACCATCTGCTTTATAAAGTTTGTAATTACATATTAAAGCTCTTACAATTTACTGGGGGGAAAAAAGGACACTTGAAAATGTTACCCCATTTAACAACATGACGTAGGAGCCTTAGTCTCATTGAAAGTCAAGGAGAACATCACACACATTTCATCAACCTGGTCTGCAAAGGTGCTGATGGCTTCCAACTCCCTCTGAAAAATCAGTCTGCTATATCTATACCTCTCTCTCTAGATACACACACACAGTTTGCATATACACATGATCATATATGATACACAGACATATATGACGCACACTCATAAAAATCAGTCCTAATCACACAAGAGTACAAAATTATGAAATAAAAAAGACTGATGCAAACCTTACTTTCTATCCTGTCCTGTATTTCTAGGGCTTCTAGTTTTAGCTTTTCACTGATAAATACTGCGATAACACCCCATTACAAAAATAAATAAAACTGTGTTTACCCAATAAACACCAGAAAAACACTGGAAATTGTTACTAGTAGCTAAGGGCTTGTCTACACAGAGCACTAGTGCGCATTACAGGGGGTATGATTTCTAAAGCACACAAATGTGTTGCGCATAATTAGTCTGTCGACCCTGCTGGTGCGCACTGAAGTGTCCCTAGTGTGCTTTAATATCACACTGTTTGAACCAGAGATACACCAAAGCGCGCCTGGGAATCTGACAAGGAGCTTACGCTTTACAGTGTGTGCTCCTGCAATGAGTAACACACACACGTGCTCACTGCGGCAGCGTATACAGAGAGAAAGCCCCTGAAAAACCTCAGATTTCTAGACACCTACATAAAAACTCAAAAAATAGCTAAAAACACCCCCATCCCCAAAGTGAAATTAATAAACCCTGAAAAACTGAAGCCCAGCTGAATAAAGCGAATTCTTACACAAAGATATCCACATCCACATCCACATCCACATCCACATCCACATCCACACACCCCCCAGAGCCAGCCAGCGGCTGCCTTTCCCCTCCTTACCGGGCTGAGCGCTGGCGCTCACAGCTGCTGCCCCTGCTGCCTCTGCCTCCCTGGCCACACACCCAGCCACTTTATAACGCCGCCAAGCCCAAGCCCAAGCCCAAGCCCTGCCCCCAGAGCCAGGCCTGGAATTGCGTAAGAGCGACGGCGCCGTGATGAATCATCAGCTGCCAGCTCGGGGCAGTCCGCAGGGAGCGGGGCTGCTGCGGCGCAGGATCCAGCCCCTGCCGGCTGCCTGGCTCCCCTCCGGGTGCCAGGGTCTCCTCCCCGCGCCAGGCGCAGCGCAGCGCCCCGCGGGGCGCGCTCCCTCCCCGCGTCCCGCTCTCCAGCCGCTCGCCGCGCCAGGACGCAAAGCAGAGGGCACACGTGTCCCTTACCTGGGAAGCCGCCGCGCCTCCCTGGCTGGGGAGAGGCACAAGAGGCCAGAGCTGCTCCCCACCCAGCAGAGGGGACGGGTCCCCCAGTGAGGGCCGCAGTACAGGGTGACCAGCAGTGTCTAAGGCAGCCCCCCATTTCATTCATCAGCAGCCCCCCATGGGCTCCTCCTGGGGACTCCCACCGGGCTCTAATCACACTAGACCGCTCCAGAAGGGGGGGGTCACCTCCCCTTTTCAGCCTGGCTGGGCTTGCGGCTGTATTTAACTGCAGGTGAAAGTACCTGGGAGCTCAGCGCTTTCTGAAAATCGGGCCTGTTTAAGGTGTCCCAGGTTGTTTCCCCCACCCCACCCCCTTGCAGCACCCAGAATCATGGGGGCAGGGATAGCTCAGAGCATTGGCCGCTAAACCCAGGATTGAGAGTTCAATCCTTGAGGGGGCCATTTAGGGATCTGGGGTCAAAAAACCCCAAAACAACCAACCTCTCAAGGACAATACTTAGTCCTGCTAGCAATGACCTTTCAAGGTCCCCGCTCTATGAGACAGGTATATCTCCATTTAGGCACTTTGGAAAATCAGGACTTCTCTCTTTCCCTGGGGGGGGGTCTGGTCCTGTTCCCATTGAATTCAATGGCAAAACTCCCACCAGAGCAGGACTGGATCCACACTCTACAACAATGAACGCACACAGTTCTAAAAGACATCCAGAAAGCTGCCTAACTTATCTGCTTCCTTTTCCTGGGAATACTTTCTTCTTTTGCCAAAACACAACATAAAAACCCTGTTACTTGAAAGCTTGGCTCCACTTTCCCATTCACACATGGGCAGGGGTTAGAATTTTCTAACAATAATTAATTGCCATGTCCAGGCAGTTTTGTAGGTACTGTATTTGAATAAAAACTGTGTGCATGCACACACGTGTATATGCCTTGAATATTTGTCCAGGAAGCAAATGAGATCTGAAATTTTGCACATGCACCGTCTGCACTCTCGTTTGGGTATTGCACATTTTACCCGGACACATCAGTAACTGATTTACCCGGGGGAAGGCAGGGAAATTCCCCCTCTATACATTCTCTTCCCTAGCTGTAAATGTTCAATAACTTCCCAGTCAGGGAATCTTTTTGTCACATATATTTGTTGCATGCATCATCAGTAGCTAAATATGCCCCATTCCCCAATGTCATAAGATCCCAGCACAGCATCACAGGCCACAAAGACCATTGCTATCATCATTACTAGGGGAAGGTGAGGAATCTCGCAGAGAAAAAACTACCCCAGGCACTCCCTAGAGTTTCACTTTGTAAGTTGCTACTACACTATCCCCCTCCATAGATCTAGCAAACTGCTCCTCTGGCCAAAACTCACAGGAGCAGGGACCAAGCATTCTCAGACCCTGGCCACAGCTATGCATTCCCCTCATATAAGAGCCATGATTGACCACTAGACTGATCATCTTCAAACAAGTAATGGTAAAGCGCTTACTTGCCTTGGCTTTTCTATAGTAACTGAACCTTCCCGGGGTGTCCAATATAAAGAGAGAAAGTCAATGTGTAAATACTATAGTGATGTTCCTTAGCCAGAAGCTACAGATCCTAAGGATCCATGGGGCAAGTAGATAACCACACTGATCCACAGCCATCCCACTGGCTAGATCTCTTCTCTGCCCTGCAGCCTAGGAAATCTTCCCACATAAGGGTTCATCGGCTAATCCCCTCTGGCTGCACAAGATCCCTCTCTAAGTGTTTGGGGGGAGAGCCGCAAAGCAGAACACCCTGACTCAGGTCTGTGAGAATCAATGCCCCATGTCTAATTCTCATCAGAAATCCTCAGAGAGCAGCGGCTTCTCATTTCTGACCCATGCTACCCTAACCACCCCATACAATCCAGCCAAACCCGGTGGTACGTCTGCAGACAGCCTCTGTGCACTCCATGGCAATGAACGTGCGCCAGAGCCCACTGCTCTTTCTTGTGCTCCACTTTGCTTACAAGTACTTCTGGCCTCCCTTAGCTCATACTCCTTCCACCTGTGCTAGCAGAGTTACTCCTGACTGCCTGTAGGCACTATTATCAGCACTTCAGTATAGGGGCAGAACTGCTGCCCTACCAAGCTGGTATCTTGCCTCTAATCTCCTTACACTCTGACCCCTATCCCCCAAACAAGTATCTCTTGTGTTAGAGAGTGAGAGAAGCAGGGCAGAAATTGATAGCACTGTGCTAGTTAGAGAACAGGAAACTCAAGGCACTTTTTTTCATTTCCTTCCAACAAACAGGAGAAAAGAAAACGGGCTAGGTACAAAGCCACACACTGTCACACTCTGCATTGACCTTGGGGAATCTTCCATGGAGTATTTTTCCCCTTTTGATGTTGCAATTGCTGCCCACAGACACACACATATAGCAAAACATCTTATGATCACATAAGCCTGAATTGTTCTTCCCCTTATTTTCCTGGCATTCCAAGGATGTTTTGTAAATAAATGGTCAGTTGTGCTCACTAGGTAGTGACAAAGCATTTCTGAGCACCTCCTGCGTAAAACACAAGTATAAAACCTCTTCATTTAATTTGTATTGGAAACCATTCAGGATTGTACCACAAATTCAACTTTAAGGTGTTGAACAGTGAAAAGTGATTATGCAGAATAGCGCCTGCTTACTCTGCCAATCAGCAGCTGGCCTTTTATTTCGGTTTTACTACTTTTTATTGTTGTTAGCGCTGCAGAGCCAATGCAGTATGGGAGAGGGAGCTGAATTCTATTCAGGTTTGCACATAAACAGGATTGTTAACTAAACTCCTATTGCAGATGACTACTGGTGATGCACAAACCAAAAAGAATGTAACTTAAGCTGCCAGGGCTGGCACAGTTAGACCTCCCCAAAATTGCTTTTTTATTTGCAAACTGGACAGATTTATCTAGACATCACTGAGACAATACATAGAAAACATCATGTTGCCATTGTTAGACATTTTTCAAAATAAGACTCCACTTTACAGGCTCAAAGCTCTATTTCTTATTAAAACTCTCCTACATAGGTTCTAATCACCACAGTATCTCAGCATCTTCCCTTAGTGTGTATTAAGCAACATGACTAACTTCTGTCGCATGTTTATTTTCTCATCCTCTTCCCAGTGTGAGAAGCATGTGCAGTGGAGTGCCTTGTTTTGGTAGGGTCTCGTCTTTCTTTAATAAATATTCATGTTGCTGTGTATTCAGGTTACAGAAGGCAGGTCAAAGAAATGCACTTTGCACTTGGAGCGGAAGGAGGTGGGGTTTGTGATGGGTTCTCCAAGAACATTGCTCAAATAAAGACTGCAGGGTCAAACACCTAATGTGCAAATCACTCAACATCCATGATATTGATAATTTAACACAGGTGCAACATTAATGTAACATTCTATAGATACAGTTCTATGCCTAAGCATGCGTGCATGCTCTCTCTCACTATATATTTTATTTCCATAAACACACACACTATACATATATATATATATATATATATATATATATATATATATAGTGTATGCACTGCATATGTTACTGTATAGCCTCCCTTTTGACCATCTTAAAAAAAAAAAGTTTGTGGTGCAAACATGCTGCGCACCAGGCAATAGCTTAATGAATGCAGTTACTGCGAGTGACCCCGTCGTGCCCCCCAGAGGAAGAGGCCGTGTTTCCCATCCAAACAGGTCCCCCAATTACTAGCATTCAACAACCTTCAACGGAGAGTCATGTACCATGCGTTTTGAAAAGCAAATGCAAAACCTCTTATCAAAAGAAAACAAAATGCAAAGCAGAGAGTCAGACATGGGGGAGACAAGTGGGAATTTCCTCCCAAAGAACCAGCCATTGCTTGAGTATCCTGCACAGACTAGAATTAAGCAGGACCTGCACTGAGCATTTCCTCTGACTGAGCAGGTGGAACTAATCTTTAGTTGGAAACACAAAACTATCATACCTCCAACTCTAGGTCTGTGTTGGCTCTGCTCCCATTCTGAAGGGTGAATTCACATTTGAATCCTTGTTTTTACAGCTACTGGACCTGTCAAAGATCAATCTTATAATGTTACCAGAATTTGAAAAAGGATCGGACATTTGCGTGGAAGTCAGACAGGATTAAAAAAACTATAACCCAGTGTTTGGAAGGGATAGAAGCCTTCAGGGCATAAACCAACCTCTAACGATGGGGTTAACTTGTAGCTATCCTTGAGCTGGTTATTTCCTGTGACTATTGCAGGGTTTTTTGTACATTTCCTCTAATACATCTGATTCTGGCCACTGTCAGACAGCCGATACTGTGCTAGCTGGAAATGAAGTCTAGTCTGGTCTGGCAATTCCTATCGTATGATAGAGAAGTAACGGGCTGACCTTTACGGGTCCATATTCCAAATGGGGTTTTAGCTTTATTGCCCTTATTTTTCAAAAGCATGATCTGTTCTGGATATTAACCTGGATGATTTGCAACCTCATTCAATCCAGTCACTGTCAGCAGGGGACTGGTAGGCGTTTGCTTCCTCAATATGCCCTTATCTAAATCATTTTATTAAAACTAAATTATATATGTATATATAGTAGGCAGACAAGCTACAAATGTCAAAGTTTGAAAGTAGCAGCCATTTCCCTGGAAAGCAGGGATTTGAGAAGGATGCTGTGAATATCTGGCTGCCTGTTAGTTTCTGTGGAGCTTTGACACACTTCATTCTCTGGTAACCAAAAGGCCAAATTTGTATCAACATATAATGGATTTTCACAGCCTGTTATTATCGTTAGCTACACATTCACTGAGGATATTTCCAAGAAGTTGCAAGGGATTGGATCATGTGTAAACATATGCAAATCTCTGAACAAGCTGAAATGGTAAACAGTCATACACAAATACTTTTGAATGGTTAAACAAGTGCAAGTGTTTATCTGGAAGATTTTCCCCTATTTCAGATGAAAAACAGATCTGCATGAACACCTTTTATTGCAGTATGTATATCAAGCAGCAGTTTAAACAGCACAATCATTCTGATGAATGAAACCACTGGATTTGCTAAATGAAAATCATTGGCTCATCTGCCAGGTGAATCATGGATATCTAGATGTTCCATTTAAAATTGGCACTTCGATACCAGTGAGTGGCTTCTGGCCCCGCAGCCAAACCCGAAGTATTATAGTTCATTTTTGTTTTATGATTGTAGTGCTCAGAGTTGGCACACTGACAGACACTACTAGAGAGCGAAATTCTGTATCCATGGAACAGCAGCAGCTTCCCCCACCCACCTCACCTCTGACCTTTAGGAAGGTAAGAGTACAGTAAATCAATTACTTAAATCCATTATTTTTGTGCTATAAACTGTGTTAATTCAGAACCCAGCTAGAGACCCATCTATTGGTAAGATCACGGGACTGAAACACTCTGGCAGGGTTCCCACAGGTTATGGTAGTATGAATAATAAATAATCATAACTCTGCCCACAATAATCATCATCCATCTCATAAATGACCACTCTACATTCCTCAAACTATCCCTTCCCCAAACGCTTGTGATATATATCGAGATTTACAGTTGGCCCAGAAGGTTAATAAATCCAGGGTCTCCAAATGTCTTCTTAAGATCCAACCACCCATCTTCCCTGCCCCCCCAAGACAAGCATGCAGAAGAATGTGAAATGAAGATATTCTAGTTTGGGGGTTTATGTTTTTGGGATGGATGAGGAAAACAGCATGGTCTCTCAACCTGGTTATCTTCCCACAAACTTTACTAAACAAATTTCTATTTCTGTTACCTGAATAATTATAATAATTTCCACCCACCAGACTGTGAAACCCAATAATCAAAAATAAGATATGAAGTAAAATCCAGCTGCATGAGTCTGCAGCAATTAAAGCTCCCTTAAACAGACACAGATGAAGTTATCATTTCAAGGGATATCTCCACTACCAAAAGTAGTCCAAAATTATACTCTTCAGTGAAAACCCATGGTCTATCCTGTACTGCAACTTCCCTCTAGTGGTGAAAGGAGCAAGGTGCAGTTCTTTTAAATGACAGGAACTTAACGAGGTTTTTCCACACAAGCAGAATCACAGACTGCACATTGCAGCGCACTGAAATATTCCACTGCCTCAGAGAGTTTCATTATAATAGAATCCATTATGATTCTGCTCTGTTCTTAAACTTCACATGCCACAGGCTGCACGGGCCTAATGGTATTAAGGTGTGAAATTAGCACCAAAAACCAATGGCTGGAACTAAACACTCAGGAGTGGTTGTGGCACTTGATTCATGTGATGATCTCAGGTAACTTACAAAGATGTGACAGGGTGAAAAGGATTAATCTAAGCTGCTTTTCACTGAATATTTTTGACTTCCATGAAGTCATGATTACTGATATATTTATTGTTAAAAAGGCATAAAGAGGACTCCTGATTAGAAAAAGTATTTAGGTTGAGGATGATGTCATGTGGCTCTAATACAAAGAAAATACCACCACTAAAAATATTTCATGATATTTAATGTGTGGAGACACCCTATCTGGGATGCCTGGTTTCCTCCACACCTATTCCTGTTTATCACACCACTGTATTATAGCCTCTCCCTCCCTGACCAGATGATAGCTTTGTGGTGTCAATCTGTTACAAGACCTTGTGGGCTTTAAAGAGCCAGGAGTTTGTTGCTGGCCCTGTTTCAGCCCTAGGGCCTTTCCAACATTACTATTTGCTAAATATCTTTCCTCTTGGTTTCCCTGCGTAAGTATAAAGCTTGAAGGGTGAAACCTCATTTAACTATTTCCCATCCATGTTTATAACTACTACATCCCTTTGTAAAAGCAGCAAAGGGTCCTGTGGCACCTTACAGACTAACATATGTATTGGAGCATGAGCTTTCGTGGGTGAATCCCCACTTCATCGGATGCATGTGGTGGAAATTTCCAGAGGCAGGTATAAATATGCAAGCAAGAATCAGGCTAGAGATAACGAGGTTAGTTCAATCAGGGAGGATGAGGCCCTCTTCTAGCAGTTGAGGTGTGAACACCAATACATCTCTTTGTGTTATTTGTCCCTGCTGATGTCTCCCACACCTAGCTTAGTATCAGCAGCACATTAGCAGAACTGACAAAAAGGTTTAAAAAAAAAAACGGACAAAAATAAAGTGTGTGTGTATCTGGCTGAAATCCTCAAAATAATCTGAGACCACTATCCAAAAAACAAAGGGGAAAAAGTGACATCTAGGTACTCAGAAAAGCCAGAGACAGGAAAAATAAGCTAATATGCTAACAGTAAGATACTGGTAAATTTAAATGTACAGTAAAATATGTCCACATATTAGGATATACTGAAGTCTGGGAGAATATATTCCAGCACAAGATTGTCCTCAGATCCATCTAAATCCTCATATTTCAACTTCCCCTTCTAATTATTCAGTCAGGTAGTAAGGAAAAGCTTTTGTATCATCATCACTGAAAAACAAAATACACCCCCACCTTCTTCCAGTCTGAACTTCTTAGGAAAAAACACAGAAGCAGTTAAAGCAATAGATGTGAATTCAAATTGGAGCACACATGCATACCCACAATTCCACATTTTGACACACTAAAAGTCACATACCACACATGCACAACTAAGCTGTTTCTAACTGAAGTTTCTTCTAATTTGTCAAAGACACTTTCCTAATTGTGGACAAAGTCCACGGCAAGTGTGAAATTTCAAAAATGGCAAGTTTTCAGTTATCAAAATGAGAAAAAAAGACCCTCTCAAATTTCTCAGACTATCACTCACCTTTCATTTTAGAATATATTGAAGATGGACAAAGGGAATTTTACCAAACTTTCCACCCAAAATCCACCTTTAGGCTAAGCAAAAGCAAATCAAATTTACCAAAAGGGTAATTCCATGACACCCCCTCACCCAAATTCTAAGCATCTGAAAGTCATATGTATTTGTCACTGATTCACAGACTCTAAGACCAGAAAGGGCCATTGTGATCATCTTGACCTTTTGCATAGCACAGGCCACAGGAACTTTCCCCAAAATATTTCCTAGAGCTGATGATCTTTTAGAAAAACATCTGGTCTTGATTTAAAAATGGTCAGTGATGGAGAATCCATCACAACACTCAGTACATTGGCCAGTGGTTAATTACTCTCCAATAAAAATGTATGCCTTATTTCCAGTCCAAATTTCCTAGTTTCAACTTCCAGCCATTATATCATGTTATACAATTTGACAACTGAAAACACAAGAGTGACAAAAAATTATCAAAGGACTGTTGCAAAAATATAAGAGTATTTAAAATCATATAGCAAAATGACGTCTATTTACTTCCACTTGGATTCAACGCCCACCTCTTCTAGACACAGTGGTAAACAAAAAGCCATGTACAATACACTCAGGATGTGCAAACTGGTTCATTTTTACTTAGTTTATTTCCACTGAAGATTTAAAATTGATACAATTCCTTAAATTAGCAAAACATTAATACCCCCCGTCAGAAAGTGAAAATATCGAAGTGTTTCTCTTTTCCAACTTGATGGAGTTTAAAATCAGTTTGTATGTTCACTTTGAAAGAACATGAATAGTCTTTTCACTCTCCCTGATACACTTCTGAAAACACAAGTATGAAACCATACAGACACAACAGGAGTGTGCAAGTGCCTCAGAAGAAGCTACGTCCTCTTTGGAAGCACGCTCAGTGCAACATTCAACACTTATAGCAATATAGGAAACAGGCTTCTGATTGGCAGGGCAGGCATAAATGAGTGGGTATAAGCACAAGATGTGCTGGGTCTGTACTACCGGTGAAGCGCAGTAAAAACAATTGGATTTAGAAAAAGGCTTTCACCACCTTACACCTCTGAAATCACCTAGCAGCAACAGCTTCTGTCAGTCACCAAAGGAAAGTGGTATTCCTGGAAAAGGGGATTCAATGGCACTACTGCTGCTCAGAAATTTTCCAGGATTGAGTAAATATTTGAGAGGAGGCAATTACTGAAAACATCCTCCAGGCTGTCAAAGTACAACCTAAAAGGACCAGAACATCACAAGAATCTGCTGATTTAAACAGAGAAGAAATGAAGATCCCCATTTCAATACAATTCCAAGGACAACATTTGCTTCTTTCCTCTCTTGCTGAAAGAGAAGTGGGAAGAGAGGTCTTTGGAGATTGATGAACTTTGCCAAGGAGAGGAATGATGCTGCGAGAAGCTGAGAACAAGGGTCCATAAATGAATGTGCACCCTGCCTCTTTTTCCAATCTCCTTTTCTGCTGGCTCTTTAACCAGTGCTGACGTGATGCACTTGCCTCTTGTCAGGGAGGTTATGGCAGGAAAAAAACTTGGGCTAAATGCTTCCTCTTGGTATCAGTTTGGCATTCTGGGCACTTTTTAGCAATCTGGGGAGACAGATGAACAAAACACAGATTACAGGCATTACATTTCCTGTCAAATGTCTGCATACAGTAGATCTGCAAAGGAGGAAGTCTACAGAATAGCAGTCTCAATACAAACATCAGTCACGCCCACCATTTGCCAGTCCCCAACAATTATAATTATTACAAACATACTTGATATGTAACCATTTAACTGGTTGTGACACAAGAAAGAAAAGGAAAAATCTCCTAATGAAGTAGCAATTCAAGCTGAGCGAATAATCAATTTTTCTGTTCAGGGGCTGAACCAAAAAAACAAACAAAAAACCCTGACAAAACACTTAGTTCGGCTCAAACTGAAAACTGATTTTTTTTCATCTCACCGAAACAAATTGACCTGAAACAAATTTTTTTTTCAGTTTGCTGTTTCAGGTTGTTTGAGTGTTTTTCACCTTTTTAATTAGATAAATTTCTAATTTCTAAACATCTTTCAAAATGAGATGTTAAACTGTTTAACTTAAAAATGATGAAAAGAAAACGTTCTGACTTTTTCAGTTGTACCCCCTTTTTTTCCAGGTAAAACTATCCACTAAATTTGACCCAAATTTTCAAGTAATTTTGGTGCCCTTACGAATGCACTTCTCAGCAACTTAGCCATCAAAAAAATTCTGCCCAATTCTTGTAGCAACTCATCCCACAGGAATGGTTTCTGTTAAACCAATTCCAATTGTGCAATTACTAAAAGGCTAAAATAAAGGGAAAAAATGCAGAATATGCAACAGCTGTTGCAAAAGTATTTGCAAATATTTGGTTGTTCAAAAAACTAAATCAGATAGTAGCTGAACTTCTTGAGCTCCCACTTCCTCTTGTACAATTCAAGCACAGAACAGGGGAAATGACCGATTTGAGACGCGAAGCAACTCGTGATGTTTATGGCCATGGCCAAGTTGTGGTGGCAGGACAAGATGCAACTGTTAGCTGATTGTGGCTACGTGAAATAAGTGGATTTATAACAGAGGGATAGCTAATGCATGTTAGTTACCTCATTGTAAACAAACTCTTTTTGGGTCTGTGAAGACAAAGCCTGTGAGATGAAAACCTCTCTGCTGTGAAGGTTACAGCCTGTTGGTTTCACTGCTCCTAACGTGAAACAGTTCTAGTCTTTATGAACTTGATTCCGTGAGATTCCTTATGTCCCTAGATAACAGGGCTAGTTCTTTTTCCACATTGAGGGAATGGTGACCTCCAAGACCTTCTTGTTGACTTACTCTCTGTTCAAAGATGAAGCAGCCTAGAACCAAATTTTCCAATTCCTCCTAGGAACTCTGGGATGAAGGCTATTGGCCAAGAAAAACTAAATGCTTTAAATATTTTAAAAGTGAGATTGTCTAAAGTAAATTTAGTCCTTGTGGAGGCCATATTGACAGCCTTGGAGATTGCTACATACTCAAAGGACAGATGCACCATGAGCAGTAGCCGTTCAAGGTCTCCCAGTATAGAAGTTAGTCCTCGTAATAGAAGCTAGACTGCAGCAGACTGGCTTAATGCATTAGCCTTTCGATTCTGGAAATAGGGGTTCAAAGGCTACAAATGGATAGAAGCTTGGTTGTCTCAATCTAATCCCCAGGAGACATCCATTTGTAAGCATGCTTTGATATCCTCAAATGGAAGGCACTATATACGTGCAAAGTATTATGATAATCTGCTCATTTATACAGACTCAGTGCGTAAGGTAGAACAATGTATAGTTTCTGCTCAGGAATAACATGCACAAAATGCTGCAAATCAGGACTGAGGCACACTGGAAGAGGTATGTGGAAAAAACTGCACAGTGTCTACCTGTTCATTGTATACTGGTGCATTTAAGACTACCAATTTCACAAAACATTTAAGGACAAAGCCCTACAGTATACAGCATGTGCATGATGCTCAGCTTGCCAAATGGGTCTTTCCCAAGCTGCTCTTCCTAGTGCATGCCCTATGGGCTGAACATCCTCCTGTGCTGAAAATTCCAATGATTGACCCATCATTCTTCCCACACCTTTAAGTGGTCTTACCATAATGATGACTGAGAAAGGACTAAAGATTAGGGTAAAAAGACGACATTGTGTGCTGTATGATGGATTGTTAGTCACTTCCTCATTAAAAGCAGTAAGCTTGAAATGATTATTTGGAATGAATGAATTCATGAGTAACTTGTAGTAAAGAAAGTTTAGTCTACAAGTCATCAGTTCGAATCCAGCCTAGGTCAGTAGTGATCAAATATTACTACCATGTGATGGCGGTTTGGGGGCCCAGAGGAAATAAGCGGTCAGTGGCTGTTCATTTCCTGCTGGTGAGACATCTGTCACAAAACAAATCACCACTGGGAATGAAGTTGGATCGAGAATTGAACAAAAATGAGAGGTGGCTTCTCCTCCTCCAGGCTTTAGAGAGAGATGGGAAAATTTCTTTCCTCTCTCAGACCTTGTGTGTGCCACATTAACACTTGGTTTCCCTCTCTTTCCTAGGTGACTGGATGCAGAACAGACCTTTTATCCTGTCTCTTGGGTCAGAGAACCTGCCCCCGCCAGGTCTTTCTAAAAATGAGAGCTTCCAAATCTGCAAGATACTCAACTTCTCTCTCATCAACCAAACTATACCAGACCCATGTCACAAGGAAGCCAACATATGTTTGTTCCAGTGCTTTCAACTCTGGCAACAGGCCTGAAAACACTGCAGCTAAAAGCGTGCCTCCCGGCATGGCATACAGACTTGTGCTAACTTCACTCAAGCTTGCCTGCTAAAAATAGCAGTGTGGATGTTGTGGCATGGGAGGTGGCTTTGGCTAGCCATCCAAGTCCAAGCCCATCTAACGCCCTGGATCTGCACTTAGGGAGTAGCCCAAACTGCTGCCCAGGCTGCAACATCCACACTGCTACTTTTAGCAAGCTAGTGCAAATCTGTCTACCCAGGCTGGGAGGCACACTCCCAGCTGCAGTGTATACATACCCTGTATCACTGGTCACAGGTTCCTGAAGGGAGGAAACGCAGGTGCTCGAAAACCAGGTGGTCCTGCAGGATAAGTGGCTGGTATACCCAGGGTAGTGTAGCCAGATCCTAGTCGGAGTGGAAGAATCACATTTCCTCCATGAGACAGGTCAAGAGACCCCAGGCCTGTGTTGCGTGCATTCAAAGAAACCAGAAGGGGTAGGTCCTTCAGTGAAAAAGAGGTTTGCTCCTAATTTGGGTTAGCTAATCCAAATTAACTGACTTGGGTTAAAATAGCTATGAAGACAGAGCAACTCCACTTTTAACTTGAATTAGCAGCATGAGTTAAAGCAGGGGTCGGCAACCTTTCAGAAGTGGTGTGCCAAATTCACTGTAATTTAAGGTTTCCCGTGCCTTAACATTTGTAGAAGGTCTCTCTCTCTCTGTCTAGATTATATAAATAAACTATTGTTGTGTTTGAAGTAAATAAGGTTTTAAAATATTTAACCAGCTTCATTTAAAATAAAATTAAAATGCAGATCTTATCAGTTTAGTGTGACCCTTCCCTGGGATCGTTGTCTGGGGTTCCAGCCATCAACCCAGTTCAGCCTGCTGCCGGTCTGGGGTCCGGCCGCTGGTCCTGCTCAGCCACTGCTGGTCTGGGGTGCCAGTAGCACTCAGCCTGCTGCCGGTCTGGGGTTCCGGCGGCTGGCCCCTTGACAGTTGGGGTCCCAGCCACCAGCCCCGCTCAGCCTCCTGCTGGCCTCGGTGAGCAGAACCCCAGGCCGGTAGCGGACTGAGGGGGGCTGGCGGCCAGGACCCCGGCTGGCAACGGGGCAGCAGCCGGAACCCCAGAGCAGCGCATGCCATCAAAAATCGGCTTGAGTGCCACTTTTGGCATGTGTGCTGTAGGTTGCCGACCCCTGAGTTAAAGCCTATAGAGGAGTTTATGGTCCCAGGGAAGGGTCACACTCAATCTGCTAATGTGAGTTAAAAAACGAGTTGCCATGTCTTCCCTGCTATTTTAACCGGAGTTAGCTAATGCAGATGAGTAACCAAAATTAAGAACACCCCCCTACCACCCAGTGAATATATGCCCTCTGGGAACAGAAGTGCAGACACCACTACATCCATGACAGGTTGGCTGTAACTACACTCCATACAAGAGTGTGCCATTTCATCTCTACAGGCTGCTGAGAATTATGGCAGAAGGACAGAAGGTTCATTTGCTTGTGAGCTAAGAAAAAACTAAACTAATCTTTGGAATTAAGGTGTCATTCAGTCCCAAGAACCACCACCTCATCCTGATGAAAAATACAGTATGGTACAGTACTGTGGCTCCCCGCCCCATCCAAAAAAAAACCAACAAAAAACCCCAGCCTGACATAATAGCAATTAGAAAAGAGTTTGCAAGTGAAAAATCACAGGGAGTCCTTCCTCAGCGGTTCAAAGGAAGGGTTCATAAAAGGTCTGTAGCAAACAGGAAACAAACCTGTGGATTTTTTCAGCTCTTAGGAATCTAGTGATACTATGCTGTTTTGTAATCAGCCTGGGCCTTCTGCAGCAGAGATTAAGAAAGAACACACCAGCAGGATGCTGGCCTCAAGGGCTTTCTCTTTTGAGAGGGGCTGATGAGCAAGCTGTCCGGGAACAGCAGACAGGTATTCCTGTTTCTTGGACAGCTGCCACTAGGAACTCAGTAAAGATTCATGGCAAGGCCAACAAATCGAAAGGAAGGGACTTCTACTCAAAGTGTCTCTTGGAGTGGCAGAAATTTAGACACTTGTAATGACAAACTTCACTCCTGTTTCTGCTTATCAATGACAGGAAGTTCTGGGGATGCAGACCTTTTATGATGGACTTAAAAGCCTCCATACTGAAGTTTGACTTTTGAGTGAATAAACTGAGTGCTTTGAGATCCAAGATGGTTTGCATGGCCCTGTCCTATTTTGAACCAAAAAGAAACACTCAAATACACTCCATAAGGTTGCTTGTTTGATGGAACTGGTTCTATAGCTCCTAACCTGCAGCAGTAACAAAATGGCCTATTGTCTTTCTTGTAATTTTCTGGATTCTTTAATGTTGGGAATATCATGCATTTTTTGGGGAAAATTCTATTGAACAGCTGTTCTGAATGGATTCTAGAACTCATTTGTCTGAAGATGTCTTTATTATTAATTTAATCTGGATTTTCCACACTTTGTCAATATATTCCAGGGTCTTCTTCCTGACAAACAGTCCTTATGAAGCTCAGAAGACTGGTAGGTACAGGACTGCCCATTTCTGAATGCCTGCTCATAGTCCCTTCTGTACTGCTTCGTGGGTGAGAGGAGAGGGATTTCTCTTTCTTCTCTGCTGCCTTTGTGACCAACTTATTTACAGGCCTCTGATTAACACCCTTGTCCTCACCCCCAAGTACATGGAAGCTGTCAAGCCTTTTCATCCTCTCATCTGCTTTTCATGTGAAGAGCCACAGATCCTGTTGGACTACTGTACTTGAGTCACTGAGAGCACTGCACAGCACAGGAAGTCTAAGAAAGTATCTGTTGTGGAGGATGCTGTGATGGGCTGGATCACAGAAACCCCCTTGGGAGCTGCCAACTGATGTGCCAAGACTACCTCTGCTCCTGTTTTCCCTGCCAGCTCAGGACTCCAGCACCCTGTCTTGCTGAGCCAGACACTCCCGTCTGCTCCAGCAAAGACCCAGGGTCTGAATTACTTGCCCCAAAGCTGCAGGCTTACCTGAAAACAGCTCACAAAAGTGTGCTTGTCTTTAGCATTCAGAAGCCCAACTCCCATCCGTGATCCAACCCGTCACAGATGCTACCAAAGAGATGCTTTGCAGTAATGCTTTCATCTTCTTATCCAGAGGGAAGGCATGCATCTCTGCAAGCCAGGATAACCCTAAAGTAGCAGGATGATGCAGTGATGGCAGGAAGGTTGCCTCTTGATTGTGCCTTATAGAAGACACTTCAGGAATGAAATGAAACCAGGCAAAGAAAATGTTTAAAATAAGAGTTAAGATGTATGAAAAAGCTCGGCCACAAATTAAGTTCCTTAGATTGCCACTTGCACCTTTCTGGAGGCAGAGAAAATTGGGGAAGGCTCAGATGGGGTGAGGCTTTATTTCTCAACCAGGACAAGATATGGTCTGCCTTCAATCACTGCAGAATGGAGATGATGGATTCAGAATGGTAAAGCCATGAAGGAAGCCTGAACTGTGTATGTTGTTGGTAAGCAGAGGACTTCCGACTCCAGGGCTGTCCATCTGGTTCATTAAACCAACACAAAATTTACTAAAAGTTTCAGAAAATAACTGAAACTAATAAGCAAAGCCAACCTTTAAGAGCTGTTCCCAGCATGTTTTGCAGCAAGTGAAGGTACATAACTGGCATTTAAAAGGCACATCATCCTCAGATTTGCATTTAGAGCACTGGAATCTTCCTAAAAATAGCAGTTGAGAGAGAAGTTACCAGGGTGGGGAAGGAGAGAGAGAGAAAGAAGACACTAAATTTCAGTAACTCTTTGGTTCGGAAGTTCTTATACATTCATGTTTCCAGTGCATTTTATAGAAAGCAATGGTTGAAGGTGTTTGCAATCTGTTTTATGAGGCCCCTGTATTTTAGAGGTTTAATTCCTGGCCCTATTACAGAGTTTCTTTTGTGTGACCTCACTCAATTTTTCTGTGCCTCAATTTCCCATCTATTAAGCTGGGTAATACTACTGACCTCACGGGGTAGGTTTGAGGATAACTACAATAGTTCTCAGGGGGCACTCATCCTAGGCCACATAAATACTTAGACAGAATGAACATAGTTGAACAAAAAAACCCAAATTCAATTTTATTCTATATAGGCTTTTATACCACACTCATCACTGAGTGCTTAAATACACATGAATAACTGTAGTAATAAAAGATGGCTCCATACGGTTGTTCTAAAAAGGGTGAACATAATTTGGATTTCCTACACATTTTTGACCACTCTTCTCTAGAGTTAGAGGGCAAATCTCCGCCTAACATATCTACACCTACCACACTCTGGCTCCATATTGAGAGGCAAGACTGGCAAACTGCGTGGGTTGGTAGGCGCTCTTATGCTGCAGGATCCTGCCAATGTATCTGTCTTTTGAGATCCAGGTTTGCTGTTCTGATTACTGCAGAAGGAGAAAATCTTGCTCTGGGTTTTTCTTGGCATGTCACTCTTGAAAGTAGCTGCACATGAATACATATCAAACAGTATATAATGCATAATACTAGACATACCTCAGCTCTTTGTGAAATTTGACCAGCTGGCATTTCCAGGAGGTTTTCATTTAGAAGTCTGCCAGAAACATTTGATTAACCTTTTTCCCCCTAAATTACATTGTTCCATACCACAAGTTTCTGATACTGTATTAACATACACAAAATTATCACTGAAAAAAAATGGAGAGCCTTCCAATGGAACGACTCTAATGTGGCAGACTCTACCTAAAGACAGTGGACTTTGCTCACATGGAAGGATCTTGCCTTAATTTTCCCATGAGAGTAGAAGAATGATTTTGCAGGTGACTGTCTCATTATTTCCTTGTGTTCATCCACTTGTTTTTCTGTACCCACCTGTTCTCTCATCTGATACTTAGATTGCAAACTCTTTGGAGCAGGATCTGTTATTGTGTTTTGTGTTTGTACAGCATCTAGCATAATGGGGTCCAGATCCATGTCTGGAGTCCTCCTACGTGCTACCACAATAATAAATAATACTGTCTAAATGCCAGAAAAGTGTTCGCTCCAAACCTGGTGTGTGGCTGACAGCTTTATCCTGAGTTTCACTGGTTTCTGCTTTGGAACATGAATTCTCCAAATTCAGAGGGCTCTTGGCCTCCTGCACTTCTGGTTGCAATTTCTTCTTCTCCTCCTCACTGCAGCTCATTCCCGTCAAGTCTTTACACATCTGTCTGAATTGTTCTTTGTGATGAGGACGCACAAACATGTAGAACCCTGCCCAAAATGTTTTAAAAAGTCACACATACATGAAATGAATTGGTTTAGCATAGATTGTTCATTCCTTTTTGGAAAAGCTCTATGGAGACTGAGCCAGAATAGCCATCGATTCCCACCCTCTGCCCAGCACATCTGAAGGTTTGGGGAATGTCCGATCATTTCTTGAGGGGTCGATGATTAATTCTTTTTCTCACTAGAGGATGGATGGATGAGTATTGGCACTGACAGCAGTATCAGTTTGTCTGAACATTCTGCTTCCACCCCTGAAAGAGACATTCATTCTGTTCTGGTGCGCCAATGGACACTGCAGGGTGTTACGGCAAAGTCAAACAAGTTTGGTGCCCAAAAAGGTTGTCTCAAGAAAGAATCCTCTTGGTACGGTTTGTTTATTGGGAAAGAATCAGACCATGAGTACAGAAATTTTAAAAAGTCCCCACTATGGGTTATTGCCAGGCTTAGACAATTCCTTTGTGGTACTTCAATCTGAAACTGGCTTGCTCAGTAAAAACATTATTATTGACTATGATGTGTCAGAGACAAAAAGTGGTTGAGGTAATATCTTTTATTGGACCAACTTTTGTTGGCAAGAGAGACAAGCTTTCAAACTCTCTCACCAACAGAAGTTGGTCCAATAAAAATATACTACCGTCACCCACCTTGTCTCTCTAGCATCCTGGGACTGACACAGCTACAACAACACTGCATATTCAATAATGTGACATTCAACAGGAAATTCTGACTCATCAAATCATGTGGTTCATTTCCATCTTACTCTTCAGCTGTGACAAACTCATGTCTACAGTTAACAGAGTAGGCAACCTATTTCCCAACACTCTGTTGCGGGATTTTGGATGGGATTCTGTGGAACCCAACAGAGCCCCATTTCAGAATTTTCTACTCCTGCTAGCTGCTCTCGTCCTTCAGTTGCCTTGCATCCACTAGCATCTAGCATCCACTCCTCCCTGAAGAGAAGAACTGCCCATCAAAGGCACTGGGATGTCCACAAGTCAGTAAGAGGGTAGTAATGAAACATTACAGTAGTGAAATTAGAGATCCCTCTTCAAGCTGGTTAGGTCCAACATGTGTATGTTTTCCTTTTTCTTTATCTGTCTGAAAATCTGTGTGTATTATTTAAGCTAAATCAAAACCTAACCTCAACTTTTCAGTGCCAGTAGTCTAGGATATATTGAGAAACTCTACAATAACAAACCAGCACATATGGGCAGAAAGAGAAAAAATTCTGTAAGGAAATAAATGTTAGTTTCTAAATTCTAAAGGTTTATTATAAATAATGGTAAATAAAGAGTGTTAATCATAATAAAATTCCTTAACTGTGTCCATGTAAATACCCGAGGGGAAAAAACAGTGAATCAGAAGTGAGACTGTCTATCCCTAAAAGCTGAAAGTCTTTTAGGGCATAGCACCAGATATGGCAGCCAATAGCCATGAGAACAGTAGTTTGAGAGTCTATGCAATAAACAGAATCACCTGTTCTAAAGAGCAGTCCTTGCAGAAATAAGGAAAATAATGCAATGAAATAATACAAGTGAAAGAAGCACATCTGGAGGAAGTGAATCTAGTTGAAGTATTATCTCAGTTTTAGGTTTCTTCAGGAACCGAGTGTAATCAGAACAAGTGGAAGCAATGCCCAATTTTATAACTTCAAAATTACCCGGATTTGGCTAACACTTTTATGCAGCAAGTCCCATTTTCCCAGAGTGCTGAACACAGACAGAAGAGATGCAATGTGTTCTGTCAGTGCTAATAAGTTCATCAGAAGGACAGAGTTTGCAACCAATTTATGCCAATCAGTGAGAGTTTACTGTGTACATCTGGGGTGTATGAGGGACAGGATCATAGCACCTATATCTCTTTCTAAAACAAAAAAAGTTAAATAAAAATACTTGCGTTGCAAGAGGTGAAAGTACTCTGGCTTCTCGGTGGTGAGGGCAGCTACCACCAACACCATGGCATCATAGTCATCTGTCTTCTTATATGCTGATAGTGCTTCACAGAAGCGGCTGTAACTGTTTTTGTCCAAAGCTTTTTTCAGATCATTGAGATATGTAGCCCTGACTAGCTCATGGTGGTCCTCTCTGCGAGAGCTTGATGCCTCTTCAGGGTCCTTCTTAGGGATATGGGTGTGATTTTCTCCTGAGAGAGAACATACATCATCAATGCTTTGGGAAGGACAATCCAGAATTTTCAAGGGAGATATAGTTTGGATCCTTGTACCCTGCCTGCATATTCTAGGAATCTGTTAAATCAATGGAAAAATCAGCCACAACGTGTGAGGTCAGTACTAAAATAATGCCTTGTGTTTTCCCTTAGGCAGCAAGTAGCAATCTTCCAAATAGCTGTGCTAACAAACAGTGCTGGCATGCCAATGAAGGAAGAAAAAAAGCCTAATTAATTTAACAAGGATAGGATTTATCCTCACCCAGGAAATAAAGTGAGAAAAAAATAACGTTTGCCAAATAGGAAAACATCATCAAAGGGGAATAATTATTTCAAATTTTTAAAAACACAGCACCATATGCAATAGAGAGTACAAACCTGATCAAGGTCAAAGCAGCTAACAACATTCTTTTAACCACATAATTAAATATATTTTGTTGCAGTCCAAAGGAGCGCTTTTGATTGACAGGCCATTGTGCTGTCTTACAGAGATAAAGCTGTGGTTTGTATTTCATCACAATGCCAATCAACAGTTTCAAGTTCTTAAGTGGCCACATGTTAACAACTTTTAAAAAAAACTTTATTTTTTTTTTTAAAACGGCAGAACAAAAATTGTAATTCTCTTTGAAAAGGAAGGGACTCAACTCAGTTCCCTGAAGGGGGAGGGGGTAGAAAGAAGTGATTGTGGCTACAGATCATGGTGGGAATTTTGTAATCGGTATCTTTTTACATCATGGCATATGATGGAACCATCTGACTCCCTCCCTCATAAGGAAACATCCTATTTAGGGGGTAACCTAGATAACAGAAATGTAGAAACTCTTTTTCTTAATACTGGGGACACGTGTATGAAAACTGGAGTTGTTTGTTTGTTAATGGCTCTTCTGTTCCAACTGCTTGATTCCCCCACACAAAGCCTCTGAGCCATCAAACATTCCTACAGTGTCACAGAGAACTATGAAATCAAGTGCGAATTAATCAGCAGGAGGATAACCATATCATAAAAACAAAGATCCAGTTCTCATACAAATGTCCCTAAAAATACAGGAGAGAAGGAAACAAGAAAACTAGAATTGTTTCATAAACGAAATTATTTTAAAGCTTTCCAAGAAATGTCAGCAGCTCTTTGCAAGAAGATGATTACAAAGTCTTGGACTATTCTTTACTTTTTAAAATGCTGTAAAATGTTAATATTTAACAGGTATAGTCACTGATTACTGCTAAGGACCATGTCTAGAGGGCAGTTAAAAAATAGTTTAGTTTGTATGAACTAAGCTTACAAATAGTGATAGGAACAGTTACCTTATTCATTTCTCCAAGAAATTCCCAGATGATCTCAGGAATAGCACAGATCTACACTGAGACGCTGACTTTCAGAAGTAAATGTTGGAGAAAATAAGGCCAGAGGGATGGGTTCAAAAAACACAATGCAGCTACATGAATACATTTACTGACCTGCATTTCTGAAAAATATAAGCCTAACTTTTTGCTCTAGGCACATGCTGTGATACCGAGGCCCATTTGTGGTTAGTACTGTGTCAGCAGATCTTGTCAGGCCTGACATACTCATCACACCTAGCACACTATTGTTATAATCTGTATCTAAAAGGTGGCATGTTAGATATCATTGGAAAACTAATAACTCACTGATCATTACAATTCTTGTCTGATTTGTATGCACAGGGTGTGTACAAAAAGTCATGAATATGTGCTAGAATTATATTCTTAAAACGTGTTTGGCAAGCAATGCATAAGCACAGTCTGCTTCAGACAAAGAAAGGTGGATTTACATCAACATATGTATAAGCAATAAACAGGGCCATCCAACTAACAAGGGGAGGAGATTGCTAAAACACACATTTTTCTTTTCCTGCATACACCAGCGGGGGAGAAAGAGCATGGAGCTTCTTTCACCACCAGACTCCAATCTGCCTTCCTCACAGCTTGAATAAACTTTATTTTGAGGTATAGTCTTGAGAATAATCTATTTTAAAGGCTTACTGGTTTATAAAGATGGGGGTGGGGAACTGAACTGATAAGTAATTTAATCAACTGATTGTATACAATATTATTATATTATAAAAGTTTATAGAGTGAGGTCTTTTCTAAAAGCTACTGACACACTGGTGATTAATGTCATGAAACGCCTGTATTAACACTATAGGAGGAAATATGGATATTTAAATGATATTATGCTTTAAAGCCTGTAACAAAAAAGGGAGAAACATTACATGCGTCTGATGAAGTGGGTATTCACTCACGAAAACTTATGCTCCAAACATCTGTTAGTCTATAAGGTGCCACAGGACTCTTTGTTGCTTTTTACAGATCCAGACTAATACGGCTACCCCTCTGATACAGGGAGAAACAAGTTGCCTTCCCGACAGTAAAGAAAGTATCTACCTGTCTTCTATATAAATTAAGCATGGTGGAATCCAAACAATGGAAGTCCTATTTACATACAGGGGGATGGGAAGCCCACAAGAAGGGAAGAACAGCATGAGGTTATTCTGCCTCTTGAAACAAGGTAATTGAGAAGAGAAGGTTAATCTGTGTAGTAACTGAGGTTCTTCGAGATGGCTGTTACTGTAGATGCTCTACTTTACGTGAATCTGCGTGCCTGCGCTTGTAATCAGAGGTTTTAGTGGCAGCACCAGATTGAGGTCCCATAATGGAGTGGGGGCTCGTATTTCAGGGTAAAGGTTTGAAGACCCTTGAGAAAGCGTTTAGTGGTTGGGTGAGAGAAGATGGAGAACCTGTCCTCTTTATGGTGAAATGCCGCAACTGCCATGAGGTGTACTCTGATTGAGTTCACGGAGAGTTCCAGTATATAGTCCATACCATTGGTAAAGCGGAGAAAGTTGCCATAATTTGTCTATTTCGGCACTATGTATTGAATCTCTTCCATTTGTGTAGGTAAGTATGTCGAATAGTAAGTGGTCTGCTGTTTAAGAGAATGTCCCTTACCTCCTCCGAACAGGTCATTTCATTGTCTCGCAGCCATGGAGTAGCCCTGCCTTCAGGTGGAGCTTTGCTGGTGTGAGTGTTGAATTTTGTTCGTTTATTTGAAGACCTAGAACTACTGTCTTTAGTGCCTCTTCTCAAGTCGATGCTTTGAGTAAGCAATCATCCAAATAGGGGAATATTATGGACCCCTTCTTGGCAGAGGTGGGCAGTCACTACCACAAGAACTTTTCAAAATACCCATGGAGCAGTGGATAATCCAAAAGGAAGAACTTTTCCCAGAACAAACCTGAGAAACCTCCTGTGCGAGGGATGTATCGTTATTAGGAAATGTATGTCCTGGAGGTCCAGGGCCGAGAACCAGTCCCCTCACTCTAGTGCTGGAATTATTGTTGCTAGCGTGACCATCCTGAATTGCAGGGTCTTCATAAACTTGTTGACTCTTAAATCGAGAATGGGTCTCTATCCTCTAGCATTTTTCTGGGTTAGAAAATAATGGGAGTAGAAACCCTTCCCTACTGGTTCTATTGTGCCCAGGTGTATGAGATGGCTTACCTCCTGTTGTAGTCGAGGAGGGGTCTCAAACATGCAGCCCACAAGCTCCCCGCGCCTCCCTCCGCCCCCCTGGAGTTATTTCCTGCAGCCGCAGCCCCCCTCCCCCCCCCAGCGCACCACATCCCCGCTCCTCTACCTACCTCCAGGCGCTTCCCAAGAGGGAGAGGGAGGAGCCAGAGAAGAGGTGGGACAGGACTTTGGGAAAGGGGTTGGAATAGGGGTGGGGCATCATGGAAGGGGTAGAGTGGGGATGGGGCTGGAGGCAGCAGGGGCTTTTGTACCTTTATATGAAAAGGTGTCGGCGATGCAGCCCTCGGGCCAATGTACTAGTCCTCATGTTACCCTTGTGGTGATTTGAGTTTGATATCACTGTAATAGATGTTCATGAAAAGGGTCCCTGAAGAGGACGGGGAGGGAGGGTGACTAGGGGGCATGGAGATAAACTGGATGGAATAACCAGTCTCAATGATTTCTAGTACTCATTTGTTTGACATGATGGTCTGCCAAGCTGGGTGGAATGGAGTCAGACAGTCTCCAAATGGATGGGTAGTTGTGGATGGTTTCAGCATTTGAAAATGTGGGAGGTATCTTGGGTCCTCAACCAAGCCCTCAACCCCTGTTGTTGGGACACTGAGGCTCAGAAGGGAGTGGTCTCCTTTTATTGGGTGTCTGCTTCTGTGGGCCATACTGCCTCTGAAGTTGAGAGTAGGGCACAGATCTTGTTCTATACACCGAGTAATACTTCTCTTGTTTTTAATTTTGGGAAGGTATATAAATGCCCAAGGATTTGAGGGTTGCCTAGGAGTCCTTTAACATACGAAACAACTCATCTGTCTTGGATGCAAACAGCTTTGGGACCTCGAATGGAAGATCCTCGATGACAAATTGTACCATTTTGGGGAACCCAGTGAGGTGGAGCCAGGAAGCTCGTTGCATTATCATGGATGTGGCGGTGGAACATGCCACCATGTCTGCCAAGTCCAGTGAGGCCTGTAAGGCTGTTCGAGCAAGAAGGTGGCCCTCCGAGATGGTTACTTTTAATTGTTCTTTTTCGTCGTTGGGTAGAAAATAAATAAATAAATTCAGATATTTTTGAATAATTTGTGTAAATATATTTGGCCATCAATGCTTCGTAATTGGCAATCCCAAATTGTAGGGTTGCTGATGAGTGGGCCTTATGTCCAAAAAAGTCTAACCTCTCCAGTCCATCATACGGGGTGGTTCTGGAGTGATGTTGTCTGCCCCTTTCATTCACATCCTCTACCACCAAAAGTGAAATCTCTGCAAGCTGTGTGGAAACTTTTTAAAGACACCATAATAGATGCTCAACTTAAACATATACCCCAAATTAAAAAACATAGTAAGAGAAACAAAAAAGAGCCACCATGGCTAAACAACAAAGTAGAATTCCTTGAGGGGGTCAACAACCATGTGGACAGGGGGGAATCTAGTGGATATAGTGTACTTAGATTTTTCAGAAAGCTTTTGACAAGGTCCCTCACCAAAGGCTCTTAAGCAAAGTGAGCTGTCATGGGATAAGAGGGAAGGTTCTCTCATGGATTGGTAACTGGTAAAAAGATAGGAAACAAACGGTAGGAATAAATGGGCAGTTTTCAGAATGGAGAGAGGTAAATAGTGGTGTCCCCCAGGAGTCTGTACTGGGCCCAGTCCTATTCAACATATTCATAAATGATCTGGAAAAAGGGGTAAACAGTGAGATGGCAAAATTTGCATATGATACAAAACTACTCAAGATAGTTAAGTCCCAGGCAGACTGCAAAGAGCTACAAAAGGATCTCTCAAAACTGGGTGACCGGGCAACAAAATGGCAGATGAAATTCAAGGTTGATAAATGCAAAGTAATGCACATTGGAAAACATAATCCCAACTATATATATAAAATGATGGGGTCTAATTTAGCTGTGACCACCCAAGAAAGATCTTGGAGTCATTGTGGATAGTTCTCTGAAAACATCTGCTCAATGTGAGCGGCAGTCAAAAAAGGGAACAGAATGTTGGGAATCATTAAGAAAGGGATAGATAATAAGACAGAAAATAGAATATTGCCTCTATATAAATCTCTCAAAAAATATACTGGAATTAGAATAGGTTCAGAAAAGGGCAACAAAAATGATTAGGGGTATGGTATGAGGAGAGATTAATAAGACTGGGATTTTTCGGCTTAGAAAATAGACGACTAAGGGGAGATATGATTGAGGTCTATAAAATCATGATTGGTGTGGAGAAAGTAAATAAGGAAATGTTATTTACTCCTTCTCATAACACAAGAACTAGTGGTCACCAAATTAAATCAATAGGTTTAAAACAAATAAAAGGAAGTATTTCTTCACACAACGCACAGTCAACCTGTGGAACTCCTTGCCAAGGGATGTTGTGAAGGCCAAGACTGTAACAGGGTTCAAAAAAGAACTAGATAAATTCTTGGAGGATAGGTCCATCAATAGCTATTAGCCAGGCTGGTCAGGGATGGTGTCCCTAACCTCTGTTTGCCAGAATCTGGGAATGGGCGACAGGGGATGGATCACTTGATGATTTCCTGTTCTGTTCATTTCCTTTGGGGCACCTGGCATTGGCCACTGTTGGAAGACAGGATACTGGGCTAGGTAGACCTTCGGTCTGACCCAGTATGGCCATTCTTATGTTCTTAAGGTCACTCTGGTAGAAATGGCATGGGTAGTGGCATCCATGGGTGCCTGCACCGGTCTTGTTCCTTAAAGACTGATACAGTCCTGGGTGATATTTATGGTGTTCTGGTGGGTCTGGTCTAATAGCTGCGTGGATAGGCGAGGAGTGATGGGAGGAGCAGATTTCACCTTCATCCTCATCACTAGATAAAGGAGGAACTGATCTGGGTGGTGTAGTAAGATGGCTCAGTACCAAGTGTTCTGGAGTGAGGTTGATACCAAGGCGTGGAGATTCTGGTTGTGAGGACACCAGAAGATCTTTGTGGCAGAGAAACAGTTGCAGTACTAAGAGCATTGGTACCGAAGAAGATGGTGTTGGTGGTACTGATGCCTTTTGTGCGCTATGCACTGCAGAGGCAGAAGGTGGTGCCATAGTCTGTAGCCTTGTCAAGATGCTTGGTGTTGCATGTTTGAGCGGCTCCGACGGTACCAAGGAAGGGATTGTAGGTCTCCCCTTACTGCCTTTTTCTGAGCCAGCCTACTTAGGGTCTTTTGCTTGTGAGATACCCATGGTACCAGATGGTCCCATTATCTCAGAGGTGGAAGGTCTCCGTGCAGTTGGTACCGACGGGATCTATCAAATCAGGGAACACCGCTTTTTGGCAGATTCCTGAGGAGGGGAGGTCAAAACCTGCTTCTTTGCTGCCTTCTTGGCAGAATGCTCCTCTTCCCCGGAGAGCGTGGAGGAGAACCTCTGTCAGATGCCACCATAGAAAACCATTGCCCTGGAAGGGTCAGTGATCCCGGATCGGATGTGTAGCATAAAGACTTTTCCATCATGAGAAGTTTTAGCTGCAAGTCTCTAGCCTTCCTGGCACAGAGTTTCAAGTTGTGGCAGTGGGTGCACTTTTGAGGTGTCTCTCACCGAGGCAGCAGACACGCTGTGAGTGCCCATCAGAGACCAGGATTGAGGAGTCACTAGTGAGGCAATGTTTAAAACCCAGGAAGCCGGGCATGCCCCTCAAAGTAGGATTTCTCCCATGATGGAGGGTAACCATGTTACACTAAGGGGTGTCCTAACAACTGAAACTTAAATTCCTACAATAAGGAAAAAAAGGTGTTTTGTTTTTTTTAAAGAAAATAAACAGGGAAGTGTAAGTAACTATTGACTAACTACTAACCAATTAATATTGTAAAGTTAAAACTAGCGAAAGCTAAAGTACAGAAGTGCACCGTCAAATCAAGGGCAGTAGAGAAGGAACTGAGCGGGGTTGGTTGCACAGCACTATGTAACTGCCTGAGGCAGCGCAAGATGGGGACAGTGCATGTGCAACCCAACCAGGCACTGCTGCTAAAAATCTCTGATTACAAGCGCAGAGATGTAGATTCACCTAAAGTGGGGCACCCACAGGGACACTCCTCAAAGCAGCAGCCATCTTTGACACCCATCACTAGACAGACACAAGGGAACAAAGTTCTTGCAAGCTCAGAAAGATGGGTCTTTCAACCAAGGGGGGAAAGGGGTTTTGAAGTCTCTGAAAACTGAATATAAGTGAGAAATCTGCTTAGGCAATGATCTTTCACCTAGGAAGACAAGGGAAGCCAGCACCGTACTTCTGTGGAAAGTCCTGCCTGAAGGAAAGTCAGCCATGGCTGGGAAGGAGGAAGATCGTTGAGAGAAACCATCTTGAACAAAGTCTGTACCTCGCAAGATTAAGTTTTAGACTTTTAGAGGTGTGTTTTCACTTTTACTTGCTTGTAACCATCTCTACTTTTATTCCTTTTAGTTGGCACCACTTATCTCCATAAATTTGTTTTATTTTTACTATAAACCAACTCAGTGCTGTGTTTGAAGGAAAGGGTGTATTTACCCCAGTTAAGTTAATAAGTTGTGATCTTCTTTTGTCTCTTTAAGGAACAAACTAACCTTATTATTTCTCTAAACTGTCCAGCAGAGGCCTGGACATTGCAGAGCACACAATTTTGGGAAAATCAGGGACTGGGAGTGTGTTGGAATATCTTGCTGCTTGTAACTAAGATTGGTAGAAGTGCGAGTGGGGCTGTAGACAGGCTGCTATGGTCAGAGTTGCTGAACTATAGCATAGCACACAGACACACAGAGCTGCATGCTTGTTGCTGACTGTGAGCATCCGAGGCTGGGAGCTACTGTACCAAGGCACCGTGAGGCCCTCAGGGTTACAGGGTAAGGGGCGACAACCTCTCACTGGTCTGGATTGCACCCCAAACCCCAGGGACACACATACATTACAAGTAAAATACCATCATCAAAATATGAATACCCCTCAGCCTCTCCTTTCTAACTTTGATCATCTTGATCGATCAGTCCATTAGCCCTCACAGAGACAGCACCAATCACAACATGTCATTCGTGTTGTTCTAGCCAAGCTTTCAGCCACCCACTGGCCAGGCTGTAAGTGGCACCATCCTAACCAGTTTCATTTAACCCACCCCTCCTAAATTGCTCTCTTCTTGAAAGCCTGGAAAAAACAGACAGGGGCTGCTGAGTGGCTGGAAGATTAACAGTTCCTGTGCTCAGATCACATTTCCCACCCTGGAGTAAATCAGGTGCAAAGACACACCCTTAACTCAAACTTCTGACTTTAGGTGGTTATACCTTCACATACACTTGATTTAAATCACATGCTTGGTGTTTCATTTTATACAATGCTAGCATAGTTTGGAGGCCTCAAAATCCATTTCCACTCGACACAATTTATTAGTTGTTTGTACTGCCAAAGTACTTAAGAGCCCAGTCATGGACAAGGACCTTTTGTGCTGTATAAACATAAGAAAAAGATGGCCTCTCCCCCAAACAGCTCACAATCTAAAAATATCAGAGGGGTAGCCGTGTTAGTCTGGTTCTGTAGAAGCAGCAAAGAATCCTGTGGCACCTTATAGACTAACAGATGTTTTTGCAGCATGAGCTTTCGTGGATGCAAGACTTGCATCCGAAGAAGTGGGTATTCACCCACAATCTAAAAATAAGACAAGAAACAACAGATGGATATTGACAGACAACAATCAAACTGGGAATTTGCACTGCTATTTCTTTATAGAAAGCGTACCTGTTCTATTCAGCCCAGAGGTCAGGTGGGATCCTCCCTTGTTCAGATGCAGCTGGGAGTTTAGCAGGCTGGATGAACCCTCTGAGAATGTTGTTTTCGGCAGACACTGCTTTTCCCCTATTAAATTAAACTAGTCAGCTAACAGTGAATGTCTAAGCTCCTCAGTCTTCAGAAGGTATGTGGAAAGCTGTTCACAGAGCCATCAGAAACCTGGAATTTCCTAGTATCTCTCTACTCAAGCACTGCACCTGGAAACCACCTGGTGCATTTTTTTTGGTGAAAAGAGGACCAGGAGAATGAATATCAAACCCGCCTCCCCCATGCTCCTCCACGATCCCATCCTTCTGCAGTCACAAAGCTTTCCTGGGTTTCAGGATGACATAGCCAAACCCTGTGTATTTTATCTAACTGTAACGAAAAACATCACACACAGCAGGCATTGCCTTATATTGCAGTGTCTTATACTCAGAAGAACAAACCCATGTCCCTCTATAACCCCCTCCAGATTGACAGGATCCGTGTTTCAGCCTCCAGGTTAATTAATTTTTAGTTTTAAAAAAAGTTATTAAAACACACACACTCTCTCTAACTTCCACCTTCTATATCTCATGGAGGGATACAGCTTACACAGTCATGGAAATCAGCTGATGCAGATTTGCTACCAATACTTTTGAGCTGATGGAAAACATCTATTAAAGCACTCAGCTATGTGTGCCTCACCTGCCTTCTTGACCAACACCTCTCTTTCCTCTCGCAGGAGGCTGTGTTCAGGTTTGTAGCCACAGCCCACTCCAGTCAGACTACAGCATGCTTCGTCAAACTGCTTTTTATGCTGAGGTCGAACGAACTGGTAAAATTCTTCCATTAAAGAAAGAGGAAAGAAGTTCACACATGAAATTTATACATCTCAACACACAGAAAATTCCAGACACCTGCTGCTGGAAGAACTTGCAGTTCAGACAGCAGGTAAAATTTTCAATCTGATTTAGAAGCCTCAGAAATAAGGTGGGGAGGTAACATTTTTTGTTGGACCAACTTCTGTTGGTGAGAGAGACAAGTTTTGGAGCCGTATAAAGCACCTAAGTTCCATTCTCAAAAGTGACTGAGGCACTTAAGAGACCAAGTCCATTTACTCTCAATAAAATCCAGGCTTTTAAGTGCCTAACTTACTTTTGAAAATGGGACTTTAGTGCTTTTGAGAATTTTACCGTATGTCACAGTTGCACATATTTATAAAATGATATGGACACACTGAAAAAAATCTGTTACTGCAGCTATTTCTACTAAGTGCTTATATAGTACTTCTCACTCCTTGAATTCAAAGCACTTATAAAAAGGTGAAGAAATAATGGCTTGGTCTACACTACAGAGTTAGATCAACGTAAGGCAGCTACATCACATTGCTGCTTCTATCAAAGTAAGCGGCCCGCTACATAGACATAGTAACTCCACCTCCACGAGAGGCGTAGTGCTTATGTCTATGTGCTTAGGGTAACAGTGTCTGTGCTAGCCAAGGGGGCTGACAGCTGGACCTCTCCCCATCCTACCCCCGGTGCTGACAGCCCGAGCTGTCAGTGGGGCACAGGCTTAGAGCTGTTACTGCCTCCTGGTGACAGATTGGGGAGGGAGAGCCCAAGCCCAGCCGCCACCCAGACCTGGGCTCTTCTCCCCCACTCAGTCCCTCAACAGGAGGAGGCAGCAGGGACGGGGGGATTGGGCTGTCCTCTCTCACTCCCAACCCCTCACCAAGAGACAGCAGTGGGGCTCAAAGCAGGAGCTCTGCCTCCCGAGGCCCGGTGCTGACGGCCCAGTGCCCAGCTGCTGCCTCCTGGTGAGGAACTGGGGGAAAGGAGTGCCCGCAGGCCAACAGCAGGACCCAGAGCAGAAATGTGAAATAATCGCAGTCGTGAAACTCACAAGAATGTCAATTTCACTGCTGGTATGCTCCCTGCAGTGACAAGGGCTCACAGCTGGGGCTGCCAGCACAGGGGGGCTAACAGCTGTAATCTCACACCAGGCTGACTGCTTGGGCTGTAGGGGTAGGGGTCGCAGTTGTGATATCTGTGCCTACAGCTGAGGCTGTCAGCTGGAACCCAGCATCTTTGGGGCTGTCAGTGTGTCACAATGCCCCACTTCAGTCGGTGTAAGCCAGGGGTTGGCAACCTCTGGCACGCGGCTCGCCAGGTTAAGCACCCTGGCAGGCCGGGCCAGTTTGTTTACCTGCTGCGTCGGCAGGTTCGGCCGATCGCAGCTCCCACTGGCCGCGGTCAGCCGTCCCAGACCAAGGGATGTGCTGGCCGCAGCTTCCTTCCACCCCTGTTGGCCTGGGACGGTGAACCGTGGCCAGTGGGCGCCGCAGTCCGCCGAACCAGCCGACACGGCAGGTAAACAAACTGGCCTGGCCCGGCCCGCCAGGGTGCTTACCCTGGCGAGCTGCGTGCCAGAGGTTGCCGACACCTGGTGTAAGCTCTCCTGGTGAGGACGTGCACTGCTGACAGAAGGAGCAAGTATGGACATGAACCATCGTTTTAATTACGGCTGTGGCTGTACGCTGACTTAAATTGACTTAATTTTATAGAGTGTACAAGCCCTAAGGCAGAGAGAGGGGTTAAGTCACATGCCCATGATCACATAAGTTATCAGCAGATCGGGGAATAAAACCTAGGTTTCCAACTCATAGTCCTGTGCCCTCCATTGCCTCCCCGACTAATAATGATGTTAGAAAAGTAAAAGAGCACAGGTTGGAGACTCCCTTAACTCAGTCATTTGTTCCCCTATTTCTAATTTAAAAACAGTAAAGTGTGGGGGACATGAATGAACTATTAGTTAGGAAATCAAAAGATGAAAAACCTGAGATTTACTGTAACACTAACTCATAGACTCTAAGGTCAGAAGGGACCATTATGATCATCTAGTCTGACCTCCTGCACAATGCAGGCCACAGAATCTCACCCACCCACTCCTGTAACAAACCCCTAACCTACGTCTGAGTTACTGAAGTCCTCAAATCGTGGTTTAAAGACCTTAAGGTGCAGAGAATCCTCCAGCAAGTGACCCGTGCCCCATGCTGCAGAGGAAGGCGATAAACCCCCAGGGCCTCTGCCAATCTGCCCTGGAGGAAAATGCCTTCCCAGCCCCAAATGTGGCGATCAGTTAAACCCTGAGTATGTGGGCAAGATTCACCAGCCAGACAACAAGGAAAGAATTCTTTGTAGAAACTCAGATCCCACCCCATCTAACATCCCATCACAGACCACTAGGCATATTTACCTGCTAATAATCAAAGATCAATTGCCAAATTAATTGCCAAAATTAGGCTATCCCATCATACAATCCCGTCCATAAACTTATCAAGCTTAGTCTTGAAGCCAGATATGTCTTTTGCCCCCACTTCTCCCCTTGGAAGGCTGTTCCAGAACTTCACTCCTCTAATGGTTAGAAACCTTCATCTAATTTCAAGTCTAAACCTCCTAATGTCCAGTTTATATCCATTTGTTCTTTCGTCCACATTGGTACTAAGCTTAAATAATTCCTCTCCCTCCCTGATATTTATCCCTCTGATATATTTATAAAGAGCAATCATATCCCCCCTCAGCCTTCTTTTGGTTAGGCTAAACAAGCCAAGCTCTTTGAGTCTCCTTTCATGAGACAGGTTTTCCATTCCTCGGATCAACCTAGTAGCCCTTCTCTGTACCTGTTCCTGTTTGAATTCATCCTTCTTAAACATGGGAGACCAGAACTGCACACAATATTCCAGATGAGGTCTCACCAGTGCCTTGTATAACGGTACTAACAACTCCTTGTCTTTACTGGAAATACCTCGCCTGATGCATCCTAAAACCGCATTAGCTTTTTTAACGGCCATATCACGTTGGCAGCTCATAGTCATCCTGTGATCAACCAATACTCCAAGGTCCTTCTCCTCCTCTTTTACTTCCAACTGATGCGTCCCCAATTTATAACCAAGTCTAAATGTTATTAATCCCTAAATGCATGACCTCGCACTTTTCACTATTAAATTTCATCCTATTACTATTACTACAGTTTACAAGGTCATCCAGATCTTCCTGTATGATATCCCAGTCCTTCTCTGTGTTAGCAATACTTCCCAGCTTTGTGTCATCCGCAAACTTTATTAGCACATTCCCACTTTTTGTGCCAAGGTCTGTAATAAAAAGATTAAATAAGATTAGGTCCCAAAACCGATCCCTGAGGAACTTCACTAGTAACCTCCTTCCAGCCTGACAGTTCTTCTTTCAGTACGACCCATTGTAGTCTCACCTTTAGCCAGTTCCTTATCCACCTTTCAATTTTCATATTGATCCCCATCTTTTCCAATTTAACTAATAATTTCCCATGTGGAACCGTATCAAATGCCTTACTGAAAGCTAGGTAAATGAGATCCACTGCGTTTTCTTTGTCTAAAAAATCTGTTACCTTCTCAAAGAAGGAGATCAGGTTGGTTTGGCACAATCTACCTTTTGTAAAACCATGTTGTATTTTGTCCCAATTACCACTGACCTCAGTGTCCTTAACTACTTTCTCCTTCAAAATTTTTTCCAAGACCTTGCATACTACAGATGTCAAACTAACAGGCCTATAGTTACTCAGATCACGTTTTTTCCCTTTCTTAAAAATAGGAACTATGTTAGCAATTTTCCAGTCGTATGGTACAACCCGAGTTTACTGATTCATTAAATGGGCTTGCAATTTCATGTGCCAGTTCCTTTAACATTCTTGGATGAAGATTATCTGGGTCCTCCGATTTTGTCCCATTAAGCTGTTCGAGTTTGGCTTCTACCTTGGATGTGGTAATATCTACCTCCATATACTCATTCCCATTTGTCATCCTACCATTATCCCTAAGCTCCTCATTAGCTTCATTAAAGACTGAGGCAAAGTATTTGTTTAGATATTGGGCCATGCCTAGATTATCCTTAACCTCCACTCCATCCTCAGTGTTTAGCGGTCCCACTTCTTTCTTTGTTTTCTTCTTATTTATATGGCTATAGAACTTTTAGTATTGGTTTTAATTCCCTTTGCAAGGTCCAACTCTACATGGCTTTTGGCCTTTCTCACTTTATCCCTACATGTTCTGACCTCAATAAGGTAGCTTTCCTTGCTGATCTCTCCCATCTTCCATTCCTTGTAGGCTTTCTGCTTTTTCATAATCGCCTCTCTGAGATGCTTGCTCATCCAGCTTGGTCTACAACTCCTGCCTATGAATTTTTTCCCTTTCTTGGGATGCAGGCTTCTGATAGTTTCTGCAACTTTGACTTGAAATAATTCCAGGCCTCCTCCGCCTTTAGATCCACAAGTTCTTCAGTCCAATCCACTTCCCTAACTATTCCTATTGTGCTAGAAAAAGTTATTGCCATTTGGAGAAAAGCGAGTGTAAGTAACAGCAAAAGTCAGAATCAGCTGATAAGTGTTTTGGATTTAAAAAAAATATTTTGTTCAAAGGAAAAGAACCACAAAAACAAATAACTCCCTAGAGCATATGAGGAAGATATGAACATTTACATTTCTGAGTTGACAAGCACTGGAATTTTAAAAAGATTCCCAGAAGACCTCTCTTGCATCTTCCCAGAGCAGATTCTGCCTCTCATCATCATCTCAGACACACATTCCTTCTAAACCACTAACAACTGCTTTCAATTGACCTAAACTAGTAACTTCTCTTATCCACAGCAACAGCTAAGAAATCAAAGTTTCATAATGCTTAAAAATCTATTGATACCAACTCTCATTTTGAGACATTAATAACAATCCAGGGCACGTTCTAGAACAATACAACATAATTTCTCCTGGGCTGCCAGGACTCATGGGCCTTCAAGCCTTGTGCTATGCTGCAGGTGTGTTATGATGCTATTATAACGTTTGATATATCAACATGGGGCACTGCATATTAAAACCAAATGCCAGTACAGGATTGATAGGTATACCTTCCTATAGGTATTGATAGGAAGGCTGGTGAGTGGTCAGCTCACCAGCCTTCCTCTCTAGCTCCCTTTTCACAGTAGCTGCCCATATCATTTACCCACTACGCAACTTGTCAGTCCCCTCCCATTCCTATTTTAAAAGCTGATAAATAAGATCAGTAAAAAAACATGGAAATTCCAAAACAAAAAACTTCAGCATAGAATGAAGGTAGCTCAGGTCCACTTCCTATCAACACAATCATCAAAAATAAAGAAAATCATCTGTTAAACCAAAATTACTATCCATGTTAACCTCACAGTGAAATGCTTTACACATCCCAATCACCATCTTTAGCCAAAAAGACAGAATCTCCACAGCTCTAAAGTAATGTCACTTTCAGTTCTAACATCAAACCACCCCAATGCACATAATCAATTTCTCACAATCAGTGTCTTAATTCCACCCTAGATTTGGATTAAGATAATATTTCCTATCAATATTAAAGTCTATCCATGTATTAGCTGTGCATGAAAAGCATAAATTCCCTATGTAAACTGTTTATTTTATTTCATGTAACCATAAGGCCTGTTTTAATATAGAAGCTAACTTGTAATGGCTAGCTTGATTAATGTTTGCACAGTGCTTTGAAAATGTAAAGCTCTATATAAATGCTAAGGATTATTAAGATTTTTTTCTGCATTCTACTTGACATAGAAGTGCTTGCTTTGGGACAAGATCCCAAGAAAAAAAGCTGTGTCCCATAGGATACATTCAGGGAGACCACCATACCTCGCAGCAGGATATGCTTTTTCTGGTCCTCCATGAAAAGAGAGCTCATTTGCGATAACATGGCTTGGAAGTCATCGGTCCTCTTGTATTGCTGCAGAGCCTTTGAGAAGAGATCATAGTGTAGCTGGCTCAGGGCTTGCTTCACTGTTGCAATGAACAATGTGGCCCTGGTCTTCTTTGGCTCAGCAGGGTCTGCTACTTTGTCAGCTTGCTGCAAAAAGGCCACCAAGGTTTTTCGGTAAATGGGATGCATTGGAGAGATTAACTGATATGGGAATAAGTAAGCCCAGGTACTTTGTTTCAACATACAGCACCTCAGCTAGTTGCAGAACAGCCACCATCAATCAATAAAGATGACATGAGTTAACTACAAAGCACAGAACATAATGCAATGCTTATTAGTGACTAACATCCTGTTAACTCCATTATAAACAATGGCAGTTGCTCAGAAATGTGCATTACCAATGCACCATCTCCTGATAAACAAAGTTTCAGTGCTGCAGGAGGGAACACAAACCCAAGTGTGTCTGGCTGCTGGAAATTCACAGCTCCCTGGAAGAATTTAGCCATCCTCTGTGTATGTACAGCATGGGTTCCGTGAAACAGATGGGAGTTTAGCTCATGGTTACTTTAAGATGCTGACAAACACACACGCACAGTGGCAAGCAAGGCAATGAGATGAATCTAGCATTGTAAAATTTATTTCCTCAATCACGAAAAGGAGGGAATTTGAAAGATGCCCAGAACTAGCCAGCTAAAAACAGTTATTTTGGACGATGAAGTTCTCCCAAAGGCCCCTCACTGAATACTGAGATGATCCTTCACTGCCTGTCCCACCAGATGGAATATTATTGCTGGTAGGGTTTAATGCAGGGATGGGCAAACTATAGCCTGCAAGCCGAATCCGGTGCCCTCCTCCAGCGCTCCAGCCCGGGAGCAGGGCTCCTGGAAGCAGCGGCATGGCCCCCCTCCGGCTCCTACATGTAGGGGAAGCCAGGGCACTCTGCTCTGCACACTGCCCTCACTCCAAGTACCACCCCCACAGCTCCCATTGGCCAGGAACCGTGTCCAATGGGAACTGCAGGGCCAGTGCCTGCGGATGGGGTGGTCCCCAGAGCCACCTGGCCGTGCCTTCCCGTAGGAGCCAGAGAAGGGACATGCTGCTACTTCCGGGAGCCACTTGAGGTAAGCGCTCCCCAACCCCCTGCCTCAGCCCTGATCCTCCTCCTCCATCTCCAAACCCCTCGATCCCAGCCTGGAGTACCTTCCCGCACCTCATCCCCAGCCCCACCTCAAAGGTCGCACCCCCAGCCAGAGCCTGCACCCCTTCCCACACTCCAACCCTGTGCCCCAGCCCTGATCCCCCTCCCACCCTCCGAACTCCTTGGTCCCAGCCTAAACCCCCTTCTAAACCCCAAACAACTCATCCCTGCACCCACCCCAGAGCCCACACTGCTAGCTGGAGCCCCCTCCCGCACCCTGAACTCCTCATTTCTGGCCCCACCCCGGAGCCCTCACCCCCAACCAGAGCCCTCACCCCCCTCCAACCCCAATTTTGTGAGCAGTCATGGCCCACCATAAAATTTCTATTCCCAGGTGTGGCCCTCAGGCCAAAAAGTTTGCCCACCCCTGGTTTAATGCTTGGCCACTGTAACTCCAGAATGGAAGCAGGAATTTCAGGAGATAGGCTTGTACAGTGCAACACAGTAGGGATTTTCCTAAGGATATAACTTATATTTCTGTTGTTACTCCCCTAGTTACTCTATGATAGCAGCTGTGTTAATTGGGTCTGAATCATAGTGTGCTCATAAATCAGAACAGAATGCCTGTGGTATATTTTAATACACCCCTTCCTCATAAGCCTTTCCCCATGGGTATATCCTTTAGGGCAACAAATGGTGACTCCTTGGGGAATTCCAATACCTGTGTGTGCAACTATTTCCCAGACTCTTATTATATATGCTCCTAAGACACTCATCCCTGTAACAAACTTAGATGTTCACCTGTTCCCTCCCTCAAGGAAGAGGAACAAACTATTATCCCCTTCCTCACGGATTACTGCTGCCTGCTTTAGAGGAACTGAACTCTGGGTGGATTGCTTTCTAGGGCAGGCAGGCAGGTCCATTGCACAACTCTGTTCTTAGGAGAAGGCCTGCCAAAAGAGATGAGTCTTGAATCACACCTTGAGGGCTACAAGACTGATTCAGCGTGATCTAGGTGCCAGTGAATTCCACCGCTGAGGGCCCTGCTCCCACTCCTGTTTGAGCCTGGATTTTGTCAGGCTCAGCATCCCTGAGCACAACTGCCATGGTGGGATGTGGAGCGACAGGTGGTCATTTCAACAGCTAGTTCCTAATCCATTTCAGGCTTTGAAGATAAACATCAGTATCTTGAAACGGCTCCAGAAGCATATGCAGTCTGCGTGTAGTGCTCATATCAGTTCCTACCTTGCAGGCAGACAGCTGCATGATGAACCTACCATAGTCTGAGTCATCTTCAGAGTGCACTGCAAGAGCTTAGCCCTGAGGTGACAAAAGCACGGCTCATTGTGGCTAAGCCTACATCTGTGAAGTTAGCATGTAATCTCTCTGCCAGTCACAACTGGTCATGGCTGCTATCTGAGTCTCCATGAGCAGCACAAAAGAACTGTGAGGTTGCATGCCATCTTGTAATGGGAGAGATGATGTTCTCTACTAAATGGGCATACGCAGCTCCAGGAAGAGCCTCAAAATACTTCACCCTTTCTTCTCAGTTGAGGATAGGCTGAGGTATCAGCCTATCCTCAACTGAGCCCAGTATTGTCTACACTGGATAAGGAGGAGACAAAGCTAGGTGTCAGCAGTATATCAATGGCACTGCAGTACCATCAACCTTAATTCAGCCCCTGCCGTGAATATGTATTATAATGCAATCTTTAATTATGTGATGGCTGCCTCATTCACCACACACCTTTCAAATGTCTGCACAAATGAGGTAGAGGTCCTACAGACAACAGTCACCTTCTCTACACAACCATGATTCATTCCCAGAGCATTGTCAATCCCTGTGCACAAATGAGGTAGGAATCCTGTGGAAAAAATAGTATGTGGTCATGTAATTAAAGAATGTATAATATAAAGCATCTACGCAAGAGGGTCTAATTCAGATTTCACAAGCAACCTCAATGCGGGCATTCCCTACCAACTGATTGCTTGACTTTGAAACCTTAATTTAATTTCCTGGTTGTTTTTTAACTTAAAAATTGAAAAAACAAAACCAAAAATTCCACCATATGGAACCATATTGACGCACACACGAGTCAACAGCAGGGTTAGGATCTTTAGACCATAGCACAGTCCTCTACCACTCAAGCTAATTGAAATAACTAGTAGCAGTAGAAGGCTAATATCTTCCATGTGGACATGCCTCTGGAGGGGGAAGGAGACACACTTTGGCAGTGAGTTTCACAGCTAGTTGCCAGACAGCAAAGGAATGATGAATCTCAGGAATAATGGGCTCAGTTCCAGGTCTGGTAGGGGATTGTGCTCTAGAGATAAGAAACCCTTCTGCCCGGTCCCCTCAGCCTTTCCCTGTCCTCCTCTTCCCCCTTCCCCAGCAACTGCCTCTGTACCTCGATGCTATTTCCGCTCCTGCAGGTCCTGGATGTTGACAACCTTGCTCCTATACTTCCCCACACACTCAGCTCCTGTTCTTTCCATCCTGTTCCCCTCTCCCCCCACTTCCCCATCTGCTCTTATCATTCCTCACCCTGGCTCCTGCCTTTCTCCTCACCTCTCCTGGGGCTCCCGCTCCTAATTCCCTTCCACCCAGGCTCCTGCCCTTGTCCCCTAGCTCTGCATCTCTTCCCACTTGTCCCTTTGTTCTTCACTACTCTGCATCCAAGTCGGGCTGTTTCTGCTGGGGTGCCAGTAGGGAAAGCAACACTGAAAACAAAAGAAAGACATCTTAGTTCCGATGCCTTGCAGCAAAAGAGTCCCTGCTAGGAGCAGCTGCAGGGAAAGTCCTGCTCAGTCTCTGTTGCCCTGTGCTAGAGTTGCTCTGTGGGGATGGTAGATGCACCATCTGGTCAGTACACAGAAGCTGTGAGGAGCTGGAACCATTTTAATATGGCTAAATATAGACGTGGACATCTGGGAACCAAGAATGTACATCATATTTACAGGATGGGGGACACTATCATGGGAAACAGTGACTAAAAAAAAGATTTGGGGGGGTCGTGGTGGCTTATTAGCTGAACATGAGCGTCCAGCATGATGTAGTGGCCAAGAAGGCTAATGTGATCCTTGGATACACAAACAGGGGTAGAAGTAGAGAGGTTATTTCACCTCTCTATTTGGCACTGGTGTGACTGCTGCTGGAATCCTGTGTCCAGTTCTGGTGCCCACAATTCAGGAATGATGTCCCTAGCCTCTGTTTGCCAGAAATTGGGAATGGGCGAGAGGGGATGGATCACTTGATGACTATGTGTTCTGTTCATTCCCTCTGAAGCACCTGGCATTGGCCACTGTCGGAAGACAGGATACTGCGCTAGATGGACCATTGATCTGACCCAGTATGGCTGTTCTTTAAACCCTCTCCAATTTATCGTCATCATAAGAAGAGCCATGAGAATGATTAAAGGATTCGAAAACATGCCTATCGTGATAGACTTTATTTATCTTAACAAAGAAAAGGTTATGGGGTAACTTATAGACTTAAGTCTATAGACTTATAATCAAGTACCTACATGGGTAATAAATAGGGCTGTTAAGCGATTAAAAAAATTAATCACGATTATTCGCACGATTAATTGTGCTGTTCAACAATAATAGAATACCATTTATTTATATATTTTTTGAAGTTTTCTACATTTTCAAATATACTGATTTCAATTACAACAGAATACGAAGTGTACAGAGCTCAATTTATATTTATTTTTGATTACAAATATTTGCACTGTAAAAAACAAAAGAAATAGTATTTTTCAATTCACCTAATAAAAATACTGTAGTGCAACCGCTTTATCATGCAAGTTGAACTTACAAATGTAGAATTATGTACAAAAAATAACTGCATTTAAAAATAAAACAATGTAAAACTTTAGAGCCTACAAGTTCACTCAGTCATACTTCAGCCAATTGCTCAGACAAACAAGTTTGGTTACAATTTGCAGGAGATAATGCTGTCCACTTTTTGTTTATGTCACCTGAAAGTGAGAAGAGGCGTTCACATAGCACTGTTGCAGCCAGCATCGCAAGATATTTACGTGCCAGATGCGCTAAAGATTCATATGTCCCTTTCATGATTCAACCACCATTCCAGTGGACATGCATCCATGCTGATGACGGGTTCTGCTCGATAACAATCTAAAGCAGAGCGGACCGACGCATGTTCATTTTCATCATCTGACTCAGATGCACCAGCAGAAGGCTGATTTTCTTTTTTGGTGGTTCGGGTTCTGTAGTTTCCGCATCTGAGTGTTGCACTTTTAAGACTTCTGAAAGCATGCACCACATCTCATCCCTCTCAGATTTTGGACAGCCCTTCAGATTCTTAAACCTTGGGTCAAGTGCTGTAGCTATTTTTTGAAATCTCACATTGGTACCTTCTTTGCGTTTTGTCAAATCTGCTGTGAAAGTGTTCTTAAAATGAACATGCGCTGGGTCATCAGCTGAGACTGCTATAACATGAACTATATGGCAGAATGCAAGTAAAACAGAACAGGAGACATGCAATTCTCCTCCAAAGAGTTCAGTCACAAATGTAATTAATGCATTATTTTTGTTAACGAGCATCATCAGCATAGAAGCATGTCCTCTGGAAGGGTGGCCAAAACATGAATGGGCATATGAATACTTAGCAGATCTGGCACGTAAATACCTTGCAATGCCGGCTACAAAAGTGCCATGTGAACGCCTGTTCTCACTTTCAGGTGACGCTGTAAATAAGAAGCAGGCAGCAGTATCTCTCGTATATGTAAACAAACTTGTTTGTCTTAGCAATTGGCTGAACAAGAAGTAGGACTGGGTGAACTTGTAGGCTCTAAAGTTTTACATTGTTTTGTTTTTGAATGCAGTTATGTAACAAAAAAAATTTCTACATTTGTAAGTTACACTTTCACGATAAAGGGATTGCTCTACAGTACCTGTATGAGGTGAATTGGAAAATACTATTTCTTTTGTTTATCATTTTTATAGTGCAAATATTTGTAATAAAAATAAATATAAAGTGAGCACTGTACACTTTGTATTCTGTGTTGTAATTGAAATCAAGATATTTGAAAATGTAGAAAAACATCCAAAAATATATAATAAATTTCAGTTGGTATTCTATTGTTTAACAGTGCGATTAATCGCCATTAGTTTTTTAAATAATCACGAGTTAACTGCGATTAATTGATAGCCCTAGGAACAAATATTTAATAATGGGCTCTTCAAATTTAGCAGAAAGAGGTATAACACGACTCAGTGGTTGGAAGCTGAAGTTAGACAAATTCAGACAGGAAATAAGGCATACATTTTTATCTGTGAGAATAATTAGCTATGGGAACAATTTACCAGGGGTCATGGTGGATTCTCCATCACTCACTATTTTTAAATCAAGATTGGATATTTTTCGAAAGCATCTACTCTAGGAATTATCTGGTGAAATTCTACAGCCAGTGCTACACAGGAAGTCAGATTAGATGATCACAATGGTCCTTATTGGCCTTAGAATCTATGAACATGCTCAATGCAGACAGAATCTTCAGAAAATTTAGCTGACAAACAAACCTCTACTGAACTTGTAGAAACTCCGATTTTTCAGATGCTTATAACTTGTCCAAATTTGGACATATTTTCATAGGGATGGAAAAGGCACATCTCTAACACTAGGGTGACATCCCTGCCAAATTTCAAGTCCCTGCTCCAAAGCCTGAAGGTGCTAGAATTTTTTTTCTTCAATGGTTGTAGGATTTTGTTTTTTTAACATGGGCAAAACAATTTATTTCCCCCTAATTTATTTTTTGGAAATGGGTGGTCCACTGTAGCTGAAAATTCTCCCTAAAGTTCAATCTGAGTCACATACTCATCATGGAAATTTTCTGGTTTAAGTTTGGCCAAGAAATTGGAAACAGGGTCTTATACTGGAAACTGCTGGGTAACTAACTACAGTGTTGCTACATGCACCTCCTATAAAATATGTAAGATATCCGATGCAGCCTTTTTATCTCAGATAAACTGTTCAATACAAACACATACCAGATTGTTGACTATTTTTATTTTCTTTCTTCCTCCTTTCTGCTCATCTGTTAACCTCTTCTCATACTGAAGGGAGAGTGTTGATAAACGTTTTGCCTGTAAAGACAGCATTAAAAGGCTTTAGTTTATTTTGTTTCCCTCCCTCCCCTTCTTGTCATTTTCTGTAATAAAGGTAGTAAAACTCCCACAGTGACATCACTCCAAGGAGACAAAGCAAATAATGACAAACTGTGTCAATGAAGCATTTGGGTTTCTGGAAAGGAACTCGCCTACTGGATGATTCAGAAGACAGTGAATGAAGCAGAGGAACAAAGAAATAAGATATGGGGCAGTTCAGAGAGGAAGAACACATTCATTTGAATGTGTGGAATGGTCTTAACTAGAAAATGATGTTGGCATTACAGTAGGTGAGTGAGGCAGAGGCCACTCTTTTGTTCCTTACTTCCTCCAGAGATCCTCATATCAAAGAACTATAGAAATTAGAGATAAACCTAACCTGTGGAGATTGCTCTCCGTCAGGCAATCTTATTTTTTATTTTGAAATGACCATCGTATTGTGGAGGCCAAGAATTAATTAATGAAGGTTTGAAGGGATCTTAATGTGGTACAGAGAGAATTGTGTGAAGAGTCATTACGACCTTGTAAACTGCAGTTTTGTTTTCTGTTCTAGTATTGCAGACAAATAAGATAGCGAATAGGCTTATGTATAAACAAATGCAAATGTTTACTTTTACTGTCTCCAGGTTTGCTAGCAACTGTCTGTAACAAAGGTATAAAAATTGCTATGACTGTTTACTAATTGAGAGAGATCCGTCCGGGACAAGGGGCAACCCAGTTCCTGACACTCTCTCCCTCTTGTGTTCACTAGAGAAATAAAGTATTTAATTTTGCTGCACCCAAACAAAAAGCGAGAACTTAGTTTTTCTTCGACAATTTGGGGGCTCGTCCGGGATGGCAACGCCCACGGACACACAGACGGCTGCTACGGATCGTTCCCCTTCGAACCCCATGGCGCCACAATAGAGGTAAGAGACCTTTTGAAATCTCTATTGGGGTATCGGAGGAGGACTGTCTGTGGTGGACATCTGTTTCTGCTGGGCTCACGCCATCTGAACTTACTGACTGTGCAGCAGGATCAAATGCAGAGTGGTATTGGGGAGAGGCCCCAATAAGGTTAGTTTATAGCAGTACTAGGAACTGCTGAGTTGGCCAACAGGTAATGCATAAGGTAATGCATAAGGTAATGCATAGGTAAATGCATTAGAATGCACCGGTGCCGAGGGGTTTTTACTGCCTCAAGAGGGGTTGTCATACCGCCTCATGGTATTGGTCCGGACCAGGTAACGATGCATCTTGGTTAAAAAAAAAAAAAAAAAAAAAAAAAAAAAAATTTAAAAAGAGATAAAAAGGTTGAAAAAGGGTTAAATAGAGGAAAAGAGGCCTTGGTGTGTGTGTGTGTGTGTACACCAGTGTGAGTGATCGTTATCGGAAGACGCCCAGACTTCGACAGTATGCAAAACTAATTCAAAATATTCCCTGTATAGACATCTTTTACAATGCAGAGAGAGAACTGGACAACTGGCTGACAAAGCACTGCAAAAGTTCACATCATCAAGAGAAACTGTGTTCCTTCCTTAGCTTTCTTTCCCTCCCAAGGACTATTCTGTGACCACAAAGGTTATGAGGGCAAATCTGGCTTTAAGAGAACTGGGTTTTAAGGAATACCAGCAAGTCATGCCTTAATCCAGGCTATGAAGAGTCTTTATCCGGTTGTATTTCCAGCGTTTCATAAAGCAGACCGCAGGGTACAGGGTCATGAATCTGCTGTGATGAAAACTAAGCATATGTAATTCTTAATATACTGCTCCTTTTCAACATTTTGAATTTATTTTATTTATTCAGAAGACAATAGTTTATTATAAACTGAACCTTGAGGCAGATGGTTGAAAATTCAAATAAGGCTTTTTTTTACATCTTTTTTTTTTTTAAATCGAAGATTGATTTAAATGTTAAAAAACAGGATTCTGATTCCCTCCCCCATCCCTGAGTTCCCTCCTTTCAACAGATATATCAGACAAGGACACCACCTAGCATGTTAAAAGTAAAAACCTAACGCAGTCATGCAGAAGCTTTACCTTTCAAAGTCAGTCAGAACAGCATTAGGTGACACAATGGTAAAAACACTGATGGCAGCTCTACCCTAGAGCTCTCACCATTGCTAGCAGAGAGTGAGCTGCACCAGTTAAGTTTTCCTTAAAACTGTGACTACACAAGGTCCCAGAGGAGAATGGATGTGCTGGGGAAGCGTGGAGAGGGGTACAATATTTTAATTGCAACAGACACTCCCTTAGTAGTATAAGCAGGGCCAAAGATAATGAAAACGCCCATCTGAGCAACACTGATGAAGCAGTGGGAGATCCCAAATTTTCAGGTCTCCACATTCCTTTTGAGAAAGCAGATATATCGAACGACTTATTTTCTCACTGCTTGCCCAAGAAAAGGTTAACTTATTGAGAACGTGGCAGACAGTGCATTTTCAGGATGGTGACTGAAAAACGGTTACTCACCTTTTGTAACTGTTGTTCTTCAAGATGTGTTGCTCATGTCCATTCTATTGTAGGGGTGTGTACGCCCACATGCGCGGTCATCGGAGATTTTTGCTTCCTTGAGTGCCGCCTGAGCCCTAGTCGAGTGAACCGTCATGACTGCTGGCGTGGGTACCTTAGTCAGCTAATAGCAGTGATGGATGCAGGCCATGATCCAGGACGAGCTTCTCTGAGTGGACACTGGGTGAACTTTCATCCTATCAGCCACGAACAGCTGTTTCAACTTACTGAATAGCTTTGTTCTATCTATGCAGAAAGCCAGCACCCTTCTTACGTCCAGGGTGTGTAGCCCCCACTCCTCACCTGATGCATGAAGCTTAGGACAAAGGACCGGCAGATATATATCCTGGCCAGCATGAAACTGGGTCATGACCTCAGGCAAAAATGCCGGGTGCAGGTGCAGCTGAAGAAGTAGTAGTCCTTGAATACGATCATATAAGGAGGTTCTGAAGTGAGCATCCTGATCTCTGATAGCCTATAGGCTGACGTTACAGCGACCAAAAAAGAAACCTTCCAGGAGAAGTGTAGGAGGGAGCAGGAGCCAAGGGTTCGAAGGGGGGAACCATGAGCCGCGACAGCACAAGATTCAGGTCCCACAGTGGGACCAGCTCCTGGACGTGGGGGTAGAGGCACTCCAGCCCTTTCAAGAACCGCACCGTCATGGGGTGGGCAAAGAGGGACCTGACCTGAACCAGGGGATGTAGCACCAAGATGGCCGCCAGGTGGACCTTGACAGAAGAGAGGAACAACCTTTGAAGCTTAAGATGCAGCAAGTAGTCTAGGACATCCTGCAGCGAAGCCTGCTTGGCCCAAAGGCACCGTTCCGAGGCCCATTACTCAAACCTTTTCCATTTTGCCAGGTAGGTTGCCCTGGTCAAGGGTTTCCTGCTGTTGAGAAAAACTTGCTGAACATGGGCCAAACAAGCTTTTTCATCCACGCTCAGCTACACAACAGCCAAGCAGCACCGCCAGGTTCGGATGCAGCAAGTTGCCATGGTTCTGCGACAGCTGCTCTGGTCAAAGAAGCAGTGGAAGAGGGGCAGCTACCAAAAGATCCAACAGCATGCCAAACCAGCGCTGACGGGGCCACGAGGATAACTCTCACCCTGTCCAGCTTGACTTTCACTAGGACCCTGTTGATCGGTGGTACCGGTGGAAAGGCATACGTGAAAACCCTTGCTCAAGGAATGAGGAAGGTGTCCTAAAGGGAACCTCTGTCCAAACCCTGGATAGAGCAGAACTGGTGGCATTTCCTGTTCTGCCTGGGCGCAAACAGGTCCACCTGGGGAGTTCTCTACCTTTGGAAAATTACATGGACCACCTACAGATGGAGGGACAAGAAGGTCCTGCTGAGGTGATCTGCTAGGATGTTCTTGGAGCCGGGTAGATGGGTGGTGAATGAATGGCATGCCGCACACAGAAGTTCTGAAGGCTGAGCACTTCCTGACAAAGGGCTGAGGATCTGGCCTCATCTGCCTGTTGATGTAATACATTGTGGCGGTATTGTCCGTGAGGACCTGCACAACCTTGCCCTTTAGGTGGGGCAAGAACACCTGGTGGGCCAGGTGAACCGCTCTGAATTCCCTGATGTTGATATGAAGGGCTAGATCATCCAATAGCCAACAGCCCTGGGTGCTGAGTTCGCCCAGGTGGGCTCCCCAGGCCAGATTTGAGGTGTCAGAGACTAGAGTCAGCGACAGGGATGGCAATGCAAAGGGGACCCCTGCAGCACCGACTTGGGGTCCAGCCACCAATTCAGGGATAAAAGGGCATGGCTCATTACCGAAACCACTCGGTCCAGGGAGTGTCTGTTGGGAGTATAGACTGAGACTAGTCACACCTGCAGAGGCCGTAGATGAAGTTGAGCATGGCCGACTACGTATGTGCATGTGGCCATGTGTCCCATCAGACTTAGGTAAGTGTGGGATGTAGTGAGAGGATGGTTTCTTAAATGGCCGATAAGGTCCTCCCTGGCCTGAAACCACACTTCCAGAAGGAAGCCCTTGGCCAGCGTGGAGTCAAGAACGGCTCCAATGAACTCTATGCATTGGACTGGTGTTAACATGGACTTTTCTGTGTTTATCAACAGGCCCAGGTCACGGCAGGTGGAGTACACTAGATCGAGGCTTCTCTGTACCTGGTCTGGAGACCTGCCTTTGATGAGCCAGTCATCAAGATATGGAAACAGGTGCCCCCCGACGCCTGAGGTAAGCGGCCACCAGCGCCATGCACTTTGTGAACACCCTCAGGGCCGAAGAGGGGCCAGAGGGTAGTGCCATGAACTGGATATGATGCCCTCCTACTACAAAATGGAGGAAATGCCTGTGCCCCAGGAATATAGAAATATGGAAATAAGCATCTTTCAAGTTGAGAGCAGTGTACCAGTCTCCCGGATCCAGGGAAGGGACGATGGAGGCCAGGGAGACCATGTGAAACTTCAACTTCTTGAGAGACTTGTTGAGGCGGCGCAGGTCGAGGATGGGTCTGAGGCCCCCTTTCGCTTTCGGGATTAGGAAGTACCAGGAGTAGAACCCCTTTCCTTTCACGTTCCAAGGAGCCTCGTCCACGGCCCCCAGATGCAGAGGGATGCAGAAGGCTGGCGACCTCCTGAACGAGGAGTTGCTCGTCAGAAGGGTCCCTGAAGAGGGACAAGAAAGGGGAAGGAGGAATTGCAGGGTATAGCCCAAAGCTATTATGTGAAGGACCCAACAGTCTGAAGTAACCCGAAACCAGGCTGAGAGGTAGGGAACAAGGTGGTTGAGGAAAAGCAGCAGCAGATCCAAGGAATTGGCTGGGGCGTGGCTCTCGATTGCACCATCAAAATGGGTGCTTCTGCCCTGCTGAATGTTTAACTTGGCTAGGCTGCGCAGGTGAGCGGAAGGCAGAAGGGCAGCAACGACCAAATGTAGTGTCCCTGTCCCTTCTCCTGACAGGTCCGGAATGAGATTGCCACGACCTTGGTGGTGGGGACAGCCAGAACGGCTGACATGCAGACTGCGGCATGTGGATGCCCAGTGAACGGAGGGTGGCTTTGGTGTCCTTCATCCGATGCAGCCTCGCATCCATTTGATCAGAAAACAGACCATTCCCATCAAAAGGAAGGTCCTGAATGGAGGTCTGCATCTCCTGAGAGAGCCCAGCGGTTTGAAGCCAGGAGCTGTGCTTCACCACCACCACCACGGATGCCACCACCCCGGCCGCCAAGTCCGCCGCATCCCACGCAATCTGCAGGGCACAGAGAGCCACTGAGGTGCCCTCCTGCACCAGGGTGATGAATTCCTGGGCCCAATCTCCTTAAATTTATCGAGAATCCCCCATAAATTGAAGTTATAATAGCCCAGGAGGGCCTGGTGGTTTGCCACCCGAAACTGTAGACTTGCAGTGGAATAAATTTTTTTTTTTTCCAAACAAGTCCAGCCACTTGGCCTCCTTATTTTTTGGGGTAGAACTGGAGTGCCCCTGCTTCTCCTTCTCATTGGCCACCTGTGAGCCGTTGGGAGGGCGGGTATAAAGATATTAAAAACTTTTGGCTGGGACAAAGTACTTTCTCTCAGCTTGTTTTGAGGTGGGAGGGCTGGAGGAGGGCGTCTGCCAAATGGCAACTTTGAGGACCCCTTCATGCACAGGTAGTGCAATACGGGTAGGGGTCAAGGCTGACAGGACATCAAATAGAGTCTCCTCCTGTTCAGCCATCTCCTCCATTTGTAGGCCCAGGTTGTTGACCACCTGCTGGAATAAGGCATGGTGGCTGACAACTCTCGAGACTTGGCCACCGCGTGTGCCTCCAGTACCGGGCCTAGTGGCCGCTGTTCCATGACAGCAGCCAACGAATGGACCGAAGAGGGCATTGCAATGACTGGGACCCCACAGGCATTCCAACCTTGGCACTGAACAGGCCACTGCGCAGGCTGCCATTGCCCAACTGCCGACTCAGACGCCCAATCTCGCCGTTGAGATCTAGGTGACAGGCTGAGGAGGCCCTCAGTTCCGGAGAAGCCCCCTTCCGGAGACCACGGAGGGGCTATTGAGGCCTGGATCTGCCTAGAGACCACTGACACCAGAGACCAGTGCCCTGCCCAAGGGAAATGATACCAACAGTGTGGTGAGCGGGTCCGGTGCTGAGGAGATCAGAGGCGCGAAGGAAAATGTTCCCACCGTGTCAGTGACTGGGATTGGCATCAGGACGACCACCTTTGGGACGGCAATCAGCGCTGATAATAGGTGGATCAGCACCTCCTTCTCGGTGAGCTGCATCGAGATGACAGCGACCGTGACCAGGGAGCCGGTGACCAACAATAAGTCCCCGCGATCTCAGCGATGGCACTGGCGACCAGTGGTATGGAGGTGGAGAGTGCACCATCATCTCGAGGGATCGGTGGCACTCCACCGCTCTCTGGGGAGCCTTGTTGGCTGGCTTTCCCTCTTGGGGAGCTTTAGCTGAGACCTGTGCTCCTTCGATGCCTGGGTTCTTGAAGGCATCGGTGCTGGCAGGGGAGTTGGTCCAGTCCCGCTCGCAGGAGTCGGAGGAGGACTTTTCAGTGGGCTGATGGCCCTGACTGGAGAGGGCCAACTGTGGGGGTCCAGGGTAGGCAGGCGGCTTGGGGCAGGCTCTTTGCTTACTGCTAACTGGCCCGCTTTTGTCAGCACCAGAGAGCCATGCTTCTTAGCCCTCTTCTTTGGAACCAGCGATGCAGAGTGGTGACAAGTGGGCCCCAGTGCCAGTGGCGCACTTCGCACCAATGCTGAGGTGCTGGGAGACTCATGGCGGGACGGCTCTGACGCTGGGCGGACTCCGTAAGTAGGGCTCTGAGCCTGATGTGTGTCTCTTCTTGCGTGCGAGACTGAGTTTTTACAAATCCAGCACCTCTCTTTAACGTGCATTTCCCCCAGGCACTTGAGACAGCTACCGTGGGGGTTGCTAACAGGCATAGGCCTGTTGCAGGATTCACAGGGCTTAAAGCCCAGAGACTGGGGCATGCCCCACCAGTTCCCACTGGGACCTAACTACTAAATACTAACTACTGCAAATAAACAGGTACTTAACACTAAAAATAACTATGTAGAAAGCCTAAAGGCACAAAGTCCACGGTAAGAAAACCAAAAGTCCTTGACGAGCAAGGAAAGGTGCTCCGACTGACCACCACGGGTGGTAAGAAGGAATTGAGAGGGCATAGGACCGGCAGCGCCTGATATACCAGTGCATGAGCGCAGCACTCAAGGGGGTGACACAACCGGCCCTATAGATACCACTAAGGCAGAAATCTCTGATGACCGTGCACGTGTGCACATCTACAATGGAATCGACATGAGTAAGCACTCACATAAGAAAATATTTGCATATTCAGCAGGGTACTAATACAATCCAGCCTGCTTGCGTATGATTGCTGAATACTTAGTGTGTCATTCACCAAGATCTTTGTCAGAGTTGTTTTTCAGATTTAAATTTAGAAGATAAAAATACCCTCAAGATATGTTGGGTTTAAGAACTGGCCATTGATGTCTTCTCTTTCATAACTGCAGTTCTCATTGCCTAGTGATGCTCAAAGCTGTGCAAGTTTGGGCAGGATAAACACAACTACCATATGGCTTTTTAATTCATCTGATTTAAATAATGCTGTGTTACAGAATGAGAAATAAGGATATAGCCTGTAATGAATCAATCTGGTTTAGGTGAAGGGGTGCTTATCCCCCCGACTGGCAAATGGCACCCCATATTGAACAGCTCTGTGCACAAGAAATAACCCTGAAAGCAATATTTCCGTAAGAGACATCTCAGTGTTAAAGAAAACTGATTAGCAGGAACAGTAAAATTATTCCTTCATGTAATGGAGTCAGGGGCCATATTGAGACAGGAAACCAGGCTACTCCAACGTAACTCCATCACTAATTGCAAAAAAATCATTTCTGGAACAGCAGGAGGAAACCAACCTGATCAGAAATGTATTATTTCCCTTAGACCTCCCAGTTAGAGACTATTCTCTCTTTAGAAGAGGCCTAAGGAAAAGCAGTAGCATAGAAGAAGCTTACTAACCCTACCGTGCAATGGCATTGCAGGGCTCCAGTGGCTCAGTGATAAGGCACCTCTATCTGTGCAGTGTGGGCTCCGAGAGCCACGGAGTCCATTTCCCATTTGAATGCTGCTCTACATGCAGACAAAAATTCAAAAGGAGTTCCGGTTTTCCTGTAATACATATTCACATTCAAACAGCTACAGTGAATGTCCACCATGAGGTTCTGCATCTATAGCAACCTCTTTTTGAGGACTCCTCAGCCCTAAAAGTATAATGTTAACTTCTGGCAGTCTGTGTCTCACCTATAGCAGTGATAACTTCATTATTAGCATTAATGTGAATGTGTAGGTCACATACTAGAAAGTGGCAGGGTGCCCTTCTCCAAAGAGAAGCTATTACTCAAGCTCATCCCTAGTCCTTTCTTGTTAATGGTGGTAAATTACAAGGTATTTTCTGGAAGGGAGTTGGATCCAGCACCCATAAGTTGTCAACCAAACATTTAATTTTAGGACCAGTAGTTCACTCAAACCTACATAGAGCTCTTCTGTACATGATCACCATTACCTTTTCCTCTCCTGGCAAGCGGTCGTCTTCTGTCCCTTCACTGCTCTTCTCATTGTGCTCCAATGCATCCAGGAGCCCAATGGGCTGCCTCCTTGATGCGATCAGCTCTTGATCATACTCCACACACAGGCTGGTTGCCCCATCCCCCAGCAGCCCTACAACATTAAGACAGAATGTAAACAGACCTGTTACTTACCCTGCAGTAACTGTGGTTTTCCAAGATGTAGGCAGTCAGGGTGGATCCTGCAATAGATGAGCACATGCCTTACATGCACAAGACTCTCTCTCTCTCTCTCTCTGACAGTGATGTCCATTGGAGCTGTATATGGGAACTATGCCTCCTCGTGCTCTCATATGAGGGCATAAAACATGAGGCAGCTGCAATCCTCCCTGAGTTCCCTTGCAATTCAAAGCCTATGTTGCCGGGGAACCTGAAAAGGAGGGATGAAGGGTAGGTCATGGGATCCAAAGGGAATGCCATGGGATTTCAAAGAACCAGAAAAGTTAGTGAGTTACTCTACATAGTTACCTTGCAGAACTCAGACTAGCACATTCCTCAAGCAGGCAGATGCTGCTGCCTGTGCTCAGGTGAAATGTGCCTTGATGTTCAGTTGCTTGCTTGAGGACAGGGAGAATGTATGGCCCCGGTGTTGGCGAGGAACATAACTCCGTTAGGGCTGATGCTGACATATAAGCCGCTTTCAGTACTGGAGTCTGTGCCGATGGATAGCACCACTGACAATGGGTCTAGCTCAGCCTGAGCCTCATCCCACAAGGACAGGATTGACACCAATGGTATGGCCACCATTGCGAGGAGAATCTGATCTTTCTCTCCATCCCTCAATACTGTGAGGGGCTTGGAGGGCTTGTGCCTGTCTGTGTGGGAGGACACTGTGTGGGAGGGCTTTAAACTTCTGCTCCAGTGCTCAAAGTGGCCACTTCCAATGCTCAACATCAGTGTCTGAGATATAGGTGCCAGCTTTGTCATCAAAGCAGAGGTCAACTTTGGTTCTGCTGCCGATGTCGGTGATGGGCCTTTTCTCGATGGCATATTCTCCATGGTAGTCTTTGTCACCTGTCTGCTTAATGGGGTGCTAAATGATGCTGGTTTGTTCAGTAGGAAGATTCTGGAGCTTGTTGCCTCTGAATCTGAAGTCTGGGCCCAGAAAGTGGAGTTTCAACCTCACATCTCATGATTTGTGAGGTGTCCAGGCTAAGCATACCAGCACCTGCTCAGAACATGAGATTCTCCCAAGCAGAAAATGACATTTACTGTGCCTGTCCTTAAGGGGAATTAGTCCATTCCAGGATGGACAGGGTTAGAAGCCTGCAGATTTTGAATCCACCGCTACAGAAACACTGTACAGTGGGGCTGAGGTAGGGGTAGGGGAGGATTGGACAGGGCGTCTGTAAGGGGTGTCTGAGAAGAGATGTTTGGTTCTAACATAATAATCAGTCCACAGTGGTTGAAACTGAAGATGAGAAGTGATTTTGAAGATTTTCAGAAGAACCAGAAGTAATTTTGCCTGACTTAAGAACTAGTGGGTCAGACACTCACTGGTTTCCATCTCACTGCCATGGGCGGTAAGAGGGAAGTGAAGCAGTGCGGCAGTCACCCTGCCCTTCATGCCCTTCTATGGAATATGAGGCAGCTCAGTGGGACCCCTGTGCAGCTCTGACAGACACTGCTGGTCAAAACGTATCTGGTCCCTACAGTGGGATCAACACTGAAACATACTCCAAGATTTACATATTTCCTCCTCCTCCTCTTACATGCCTGGCGACATGCCAATGTTTCCAGTAACTCTGATGGATTCTACAGGATTTCCTACCAAACATCCCTGCTAAGCCCCACGTGGCAACCCAGTAGTGTGTGCTGGTTTCTCTCATCCTTTGTCTCTCTTGCAGTGGAACTGCACTGAACAACTGAGTCAACAAAACTCAGTTTAGTTGATCTTTTCCAACTTGGCGACTTTATATGTGTAATTCTGATTTCTGTATTTAAAGGATGGACTGGGGAAAGCGTGACTAAAATCAGATTTAAACTCAAAACAGCTTACACCGAGTGATCTTCAGAAATCTTACTGCCACTCTTACTACCAAAGGTATTTGTGTTTAAACACTGTGGGTCTCTGAATCGCCCTCAGAGCCCAATTCCTGCAGTGAAGTCTGAGTAATTCACTTTTGACATGGCACAAGGCTAATATCAACACATACTTTCTGTGGTGTTACAGACGACTTTTTTTTTTTTTTACTTGTTAAAGTGAGATTATTATCTACTATTAGCCATGTATACTACTATACTAGACAATCATCTCATTGAGCTTACGAAGTGCTTGTCATTACATGTACCAAACTGACATCTTATTGCCATTTATTCAAGCTGCCTGTCCATGAAACATATTCTCATCCTTTAGGGCCTAGTTGTGTCTGTTTGTAGATACTTTAACCCTACAGTTCCAGGTTCTGGCAACATCAATTTGATGCTTCTAAAAAGGCATTCTCCCCACACACAAAAAATCACCTATTCTCTTTAGCTTGTGAGCCTACCTACCTTTGTGTGTCAGTTACTACGTAGAGTAGCAAAATATTTTTACTTCTGGCAAAACAATCTGAGTAACAATCAGACAAAGTTGTATGGAGAGTTGTTGTAGCCATGCTGGTCCCAGTATATTAGAAAAAACAAGGTTGGTGAGGTAATATCTTTTATTGGACCAACTTCTGCTGGTGAGAGAGACAAGCTTTTGAGATTACACAGCTCTGAAGAAAAGCTCTGTGTAATCTCAAAAGGCTCTCTCTCTCTCCAACAGAAGTTGGTCCAATAAAAGATATTACCTCCCCCATCTTGTCTTTCTAATTAGAAAGTATCAGGAAAGCAAGAATAATTTCTAAGAACACATATTGTGCAATGAAACACTGTCAAATTCAGGAACAGTGAGAAGTCCACAACAGAACAGTCTGTTCTAGTTTCTTTGGCATGAAAATTTTTTTACCTTTGACATCAGTTAAGCTCAATTTTTTAGGCCACTGGTTCACTTGATGTCAATGCCTTCGTTTTGTTTTCTAAGCTGTAACAATGTACAGGAGACTATTATTGAATAGAATGGGAGACGGGGTATGTAGCCAACAGCATTAAGCATCTTTATTAGGAGGATTTCAAATACTCTACAAAGGTGAATGAGAATCATCACCCCCATTTTGTAGATGGAAAAATGGAGGCAGGGTGTCAGATGGCAAATGAGTGGCAGAGTCAGGATCAGAACCCAAGCCTTCTGACTTCTCGTCGCCTATTCTAATCAGCAGACTATGTTGCCTTCCAGAATAGTCAGCCTTGGTCAGAATTCAAGTCATACCAAATAAATCCATGATGAAATTCAACCTGTTGAAGCCTCAGATGTTCACGGCTGTTCAAAATCACCAAAATATTTCCTGTGGGGTAACTATCTGACATTCCCTCCACCCGGACATCTCAGCGGCCAGACAGATTTTCTTTTTTGTCAATTCCATTTTAGAACCCTTAAAAGAAACATCCTCAGGCACCTATACCAATGGAGCGGGGGATGGCATTCACAGTGAAAGCTGAGTTATACAGCTAGAAAATTTGAGCTGTTTGGAGTTTTTAAATGCAAATAAAAGACTATTTCCTGTCTCCTCTCTCTACCCCATCTGCTGCCCCCCTTCCATGCATCCCCAGTCTGCTGTCATCTCACGTGCCTTGGTACCCAACCCACTCCATACCCATCAGTCTCTTCCTTCCAGTCTTTCCATTCCCCCATGTGGTTCCCCAGTCCCCTACTGTTAATCTATAACCCTTTTGATTCTTAGCCCTCCTCTGTTTAACCACTCCTGGATTCTTGCCCCTCTGCATTTCCTAGTCTCCCTGCTCCACCTCTGGCTTGGCCCAGAATCTTTGGATTAAAACAAAATCTTCAGTGTATGTGTTTTCCTATAATACAAGGAAGACACAATTGTAAACAATTTAGAAATGCAAACACCCAGACTTACCCATTCGCTTCCTCTTCAAACTAGGAACATGATCATCTAAATTCTTGGCTTTTGTCCGGGAGGGGGGCTGCCCAGATGACGTGGATGATGTCGGGTCCTCTTCACATATGGTGCTAGGGCAGGAGCTCCGTGTTGAGGGTGGGGGCATCTGCACAAAGACTGGAAAATGTTACACTAGGCAAACACTACTGTTCCACTTCCAAGGCTGAACGTTTTTCAATGAAAGAACCCAAGAGCAAAGCTGAAGATAAAATCCACGATCAAAATTTAGTTTGAGAGGTCTGAACATGTATGCACCAGAGATGAAACTGAATAATTAGAAATTAGCATGGGCAAATTAATTGGAGATGGGGACGTTCAGCACAGAGGGATCATGCAACTGTAAAGGGATGTCAGAGTGGGAAGCATCACACAATCTTGATGGTGTTCTCTCTGCAATGCAGCCCCTTCTGATACAGATGCACTATCCCTTGTCCCCCCTTTACAATGAGATAGTTATCTTTTGAACCCCACTAAGTGCATGAGAATTCTAAGCTCAGTTTCAGGCTCACACTTCTCTCACACACACAAACTTACACAAAGTACCCTGCCACCTTTATTGTGTATTCTTTTGACGGCACCATCTTACACCTAGCCCTCAACTTCAAAATCCTGTGGCCTACCAGCTGTGCCTCACTATAGCATGCAAACTGTATTGTACTAGTGAGTCAAAGAGCTCCCTAATGCCAAGGCAGAAGCCAAAGTGTTAAAGATGTCCTAGTACCAAATGGGCAAATGATAGGATGATTTCTGGCCTGTGCTATTAACCACTGCTGCTTCTCATTTTACATACCAGCCAGCTTGGAGCTAAATAATTTGAGAGTCTAATCACTTTTTCCAAACATGTGTCCTCTCCATGTGGGTGACAAGGGGAGGTTTAGGAAGTATATAACATCAGTTTCACTCCCTCATTTTATATTCCAGACCAAAACAACTTGTGTTTAGGAGCAGGCTGGATGAGAGAAAGACAAAAGAAGAGTCTTTTCCTTTGAAATCTAGCCCAAAAGGCCCTGTAGCTTGGTGACACAATCCCTGGGAGGGATGACCCTCAGAATCCCCCAGTGCAGCTCAGAGTCTTAAGTAAAGGAGATCACTTAAGAATGATGAGACCCTCTGCCCAACCCTCCTACGGCTGAGTGCACCTGGTCCCTGACAGCCCTGGACAAAAACTCCTCCTTTGTCTGACAATACCTACGATTTTTTGAGCAATACGGAAGAACTGGGAGACCTCTCTGACTGCATGCCCGAAGTTGTTGTAAATCTTGACATAAGGGCGGACCCAGGAGGGCAGCTGGGATCTTACATCATTGTTCACGAACCTGTGGAGAATTGGAAAATAGGAGAAAAATCCCTCAAACTCCTCCACTAAATTAATCTCTCAGCAGAAGGCAGCTTTCAACATCTCACCTGAGGAGCTGGAACAGGGACGAGAGTGAAGTCTTAAGAGCATATGCAGACACTGTCCTCAACATGACATATTAAATTTCATAGTAAGACTATGCACCTACTCCTGGGAACACCAAGTAAGGAACCAAGGAGCTAAGCAGGAACAGTAAGAACAAGCAGCTGGGTAAGAACACAAAAAAAACTGGGATTGATCTTTGTTCCCAGGAGAGCAAGAGTCAGCTGGAACCAGGGTATTTGTGTCTATCACTACACCTCTGTACTGAACGGCAACACTCCTACTAGACACCAGTTATATTATACTATCCAAAACTGACTGGCAGCTGCATAAGGTAGAAAAATGCTCATTAGCGATTGGGCTGAAACCACCAAATTTATTTCCACTTGTGAACACAGACTAGGATTCGTACCCAGATGGCCAGAAATGAAAGGCTCATTCTAAACCAGTGGTTCTCAAACTTTTGTATTGGTGACCCCGTTTACACAGCAAGCCTTTGAGTGTGACCCTCCTTATAAATTAAAATCACCTGTTTTATGTTTAATATTATTATAAATGCTGAAGATGAAGTGGGATTTGGGGGTGGAGGCTGACAGCTTGCGACCTCCCATGTAATAACATCACAACCCACTGAGGGGTCACGAGCCCCAGTTTGAGAACTCCTGTTTTAGACCATTAGTTCTCTGGATCACCTATCCCATAATCATTAATATCAATCTTGAGATAGTTTATTTTTAAATTAAACTTTATTGTATCCAGAGGTTTCTGAGGGCTAAGTCAGAAATAAACAAAGGAAAAAGCTGCATGTAGTGCAGAAACCAGATGAAAGGCCTGAGAAACAAAACATTATGGGAAAATGGAAATAACCAGCTTTCTTCTTCAGAAACTGAATGGGCACCATGCAAAGTACAAAGTGGTGATTCAGTCTCATTCTCAGGAAAACAAGGTGGATATGCATGCTCAGAAGGTTCACAACATAGCTACCAACACGCAAAATGGCCAAACAAAACTCCTACTCAAGGCGATAGGTTTCATGGCAATGGCAGGAAATTCACTCATTTCCCAGAAACAGGATTCTGGTTAGAAATACAAGTGAGACCATTTTTAGATTTTCTGGCAATATGTAACTTCTTCCTGCACTTCCCTTCAAAACTGCAATTACCGTTCACTGCCTTCTCAAACTTAGTGGGGAGCAGGACTGGAACCTCTGTATTCACATAACTTGTATTAGTGTTTCAGGAAGTTCTAACTCCTGGCATGAAAAGGGTTAAAAAAGATATATTACTCCTCTCCCCCCCCCTCCCCCCACATATATCAAATAATCACTGACAGCTTATTCTGCATCTGCTAATACTACTACCAGCCTTACGGAGGGAATGGGGAGAGAGATGATTTTGGGAAAGGAGAACAGAGGATAAACATTTATGTTATTTTCACTTATTAAGGAGAATGATACCTAGCTCATTGTTGATGATCACTAATGAACTGTAGCCTTCTTCAACTATCATACTAAGGCCTGGTCTACACTACGCGTTTAAACCGAATTTAGCAGCGTTAAACCGATTTAACCCTGCACCCGTCCACACGAGGCCCTTTATATCGATATAAAAGGCTCTTTAAACCGATTTCTGTACTCCTCCCCGACGAGAGGAGTAGCGCTGAAATCGGTATTGCCATGTCGGATTAGGGTTGTGTGGCCGCAAATCGACGGTACTGGCCTCTGGGCGGTATCCCACAGTGCACCATTGTGACCGCTCTGGAAAGCAATCTGAACTCAGATGCACTGGCCAGGTTGACAGGAAAAGCCCCGCAAACTTTTGAATTTCATTTCCTGTTTGCCCAGCGTGGAGCTCTGATCAGCACGGGTGGCGATGCAGTCCCAAATCCAAAAAGAGCTCCAGTATGGACCGTACAGGAGATACTGGATCTGATCGCTGTATGGGGAGACAAATCTGTTCTATCAGAGCTCCGTTCCAGAAGACGAAATGACAAAGCATTTGAAAAAATCTCCAGGCTATGATAGACAGAGGCCACAGCAGGGACTCAGCACAGTGCTGCGTGAGAAGCGTAACGGAAAGCCAAAGAATCAAATGGACGCTCATGGAGGGAGGGAGGGGTACAGAGGACTCCAGCTATCCCACAGTCCCCCTCAGTCTCCGAAAAGCATTTGCATTCTTGGCTGGGCTCCAAATGCCTGAAGGGTCAAAAACATTTTCCTGGGTGTTTCAGGGTATATGTCGTCAATTTACACCCTTCCCCCTCCCCCCCCGAAAGAAAAGGGAAAAAAAACGTTTCTCGCCTTTTTTCAATGTCACCCTGTCTACAGCATGCTGCTGGTAGACGGGGTGCTGCAGCGCTGAACAGCAGCATCCCCTTCCCGGTGGCAGACGGAACAATATGACTGCTATCCATCGTCATCATCAGCCCGTGAGTGCTCCTGGCTGGCCTCGATGAGGTCGGCCGGGGGCGCCTGGGTAAAAATGGGAATGACTCCCAGTCATTCCCGGCAGATGGTACAGAACGGCTGGTAACCGTCTTCATCATAGCAACTGGAGGCTGAGCTCCATCAGCCCGCCCCACCCTTTCATGTCTAAAGAAAAGATTCTGTACTGCCTGGACTATCATAGCAGCGGAAGGCTGGTCTCCTCTCCCCCCAACCCTTTAATGTCCTGCCTGGACTATCATAGCAGCTGGAGGCTTCCTCCCCCTCATTTCATCTCACTAAAAAGTCAGGGTTTCTTATTCCTGCATTCTTTATTACTTCATCACACAAATGGGGGGACACTGCCACGGTAGCCCAGGAGGGTTGGGGGATGAGGGAAGCAACGGGTGGGGTTGTTGCAGGGGCACCCCCTAGAATGGCATGCAGCTCATCATTTCTGCGGGATCTCTGGGGCTCTGTCACGGAGTGGCTGTGCTCTCTGGTTCTCTAGTACACTTGCCCCATATTCTAGGTTGGACTGACGCTATTTTTAGACAAAACATAAAGAAGGGAATGACCAGGGGAGTCATTCCCATTTTTGTCCATGCGCCCCCAGCCAACCTCAGCGAGGCCAGCCAGGAGCACCCATGACAGCAGCAGACGGTACAGAACGACTGATAACCATCATCTCATAGCCAATTTACAATGGCATGGCAGACGGTGCAATAGGGATGGTAACCGTCTCTGCTACCTTGCAAAGGCAACTGAATGCTGCGGTGTAGCACTGCAGTACCGGGTCTGTCAGCAGCATCCAGTACACATACGGTGACAGTGACAAAAGGCAAAATGGGCTCCATGGTTGCCATGCTATGGCGTCTGCCAGGGCAATCCAGGGAAAAAGGGCGCGAAATTATTGTCTGCCGTTGCTTTCACGGAGGAAGGATTGAGTGACGACATTTACCCAGAATCACCTGCGACATTGTTTTTGCATTGGGATCTCAACCCAGAATTCCAATGGGCGGGGGAGACTGCGGGAGCTACGGGATAGCTACCCACAGTGCAACGCTCCGGAAATCGACGCTAGCCTCGGTACATGGACACACACCGCCGAATTAATGTGCTTAGTGTGGCCGCGTGCACTCAACCTTATACAATGTTTTACAAAACCAGTTTATGTAAAATCGGAATAATCCCGTAGTGCAGACATACCCTAATGCACTTATACACACAGTACATACAGTTGTGTGTGTGTTGGACACAGGTACATCATTTATAGCCCATCCTATTCAACACAAGAATTCACCTGTGGTCACAAAGGAAAATGGCACCATAGTCCTGGCGATGTCTGATAACCCTGCCGATGGCCTGGTTCACAGCCCGGGAAGCCTGCTGCCGGTACCACTCACGCCCGGATAAATACTAAAAAAGGCCGGGGGGCAAGGAGGGAGGGAGAGAGAGAGAGGGGGGGGGAATCAAGCTATTCAAATACAGTAACTCCTCGCTTAACATTGTAGTTATCTTCTTGAAAAATGCAACTTTAAGCAAAACAATGTTAAGCGAATCCAATTTCCCCATAAGAATTAATGTAAATAGGGGAGGTTAGGTTCCAGGGAATTTTTTTTTGCTGCCTGCTAGTACAGTACTTTGTCCACTACTTGTGGGATTCTCTGGAAGAGCAGCCCATCACAGCTAGCGGGTGGGGGCTTGGAACCAGGGTGGGCCGGTAGCCCCTCTATCAGCTCCCCTCCACACACTTCCCAGTGCCTCCCACTCGCTGGCGGGCCCTGCGGATCAGTGCCTCTCCGCTCCTCCTGAGCGCGGGGAAACACCTGTTTAGTTTAGTTCCAGAGGGAAACTAATGGGGGGCTGCCAGCCCACCCTAGTTCCAAGCCCCCACCCGCAAAGCAACGTTATAAATGAACATTGCACAACTTTAAAGGAGTATGTTCCCTAATAGATCAGCGATGTAACAACAAAACAACGTTAACCAGGACGAGGTTAAGTGATGAGTTACTGTAGGTAAAATGTATTCTCAGTGCAAGGGCTACTTGTCTCAGTCTCCAATACATGCTATAAATGTATCTCTAAAAGGTGCGAGTCACGTGCAAGACTCTGCTAATGCAATGCCTTCCAACTATACTGAGGCACTACTTATTGCTATGGAGCCCTGACCTAGTTATTAATATATAAGCTGCACTGGTGTTTAGCCACTGAATTAGGGCTTGTACAAAGCACTTACCATGCCATTAAATAGCTAACAGCTACCCTGCAAGATGATAAAGAAGAATTACATAGTATTTGTACTTAAACCTGAAAGGCTGCCAAACATAGCCCAACACGCCCATGGTTTATACTTCCTGACCAATTTCCTTCTGGGCCAAATAATCCCTTTGAAAGATAAATGGTTACCATACACTCAAGCTATTTTGAATGCAACTGCGTTCAAGAAATTTATGACCAGTGTTTGATTATAAAAAATGGTTACTCACCTTCTTGTAACTGTTGCTCTTCAAGATGTGGTTGTTCATGTCCATTCCCATTAGATGTGTGCGCGCTGTGTGCACGGTCATCTGAAAGTTTTTCCTTTAGTCGCTCCCGTCGGGTCAGTCGTGGAGCCTTCTGGAGTAGTGCCTTCATGGTGCTCAACATATGACCCTGCCAACCCGACCTCCCTTCAGTTCCTTCTTGCCGGCTACTCTGACAGAGGGGAAGGAGGGTGGGTATAGGAATGGATATGAATACCACATCTCAAAGAAGAGTTACAAGAACGTAACTGTTTTTTCTTCTTTGAGTGATCGTTCACATCAATTCTAATCAGGTGACTCCCAAGCTCTCCCCCAGAGTTAAAGAATCGCTGTTAAAGAATCGCTGACTGGAGCACCGCTCTGCCAAATGCTGCATCATCTCTGGCATGCTGGGTGATAGCATAGTGAGTGGTAAACGTATGCACCAATGACCAGGTTGCAGCTCTGCAGATCTCTTTGAATGGGGATCCGGGCCGGAAAGCAGCTGACGAGGCTTGCAACCTTGTGGAGTGTGCCGTAATAACCAGGGCTGAGACCATAGCCAGTTCGTAGCATGTGCGGATGCAGTCCGTGATCCAGGAAGAAATGTGTTGGAAAGAGACCAGGAGCCCTTTCATCTGGCCTGCCACTGCCACAAACGGTTGGATTTCCTGAAAGGCTTAGTGTGCTCGATGTAGAATGCTAGTGCAGACCAGACATTCAGTGAGTGAAGCCTCTACTCCCATGCACCGGTATGAAGTTTGGGATAAAAGACTGGTAGAAAAGTGTCTTGGCTAGTATGAAATTGGGACACCAACTTGGGAAGGAAGGCTGAGTGAGGCTTGGATTGACCCTTCTCCTTGTGGAAGACGGTGTAGGGTGAGTTGGAGGTTAGTGCTTTTAACTTGGACACCCTCCTAGCTGATGTAATGGCGACCAGGAATGCCACCTTCCACGACAAATACAAAAGGGAGCAAGTCACCAGTGGTTCGAAAGGGGGCCCCATTAGTCTTGAGAGGAATAGATGAAGATCCCATGCAGGGACAGGTTGTCGAGCCTGTGGATATCTTTCCAGGCCTTTGAGGAAACACCCTACCATGGGGTTGGCGAACATGGAACGCCCAAAGTCTCATGGGTGGAACGTAGAGATAGCAGCAAGGTGCACCCTGATGGATGATCCTGCCAGGCCCTGATGTTTCAGGTGTAAGAGGTACTCCAAGACGAGTGGTATAGGTGCCTGGAGTGGAGGTGTGCAATGCTGGACACACCAGCAAGTGAACCTTTTCCACTTAGCTAGGTAAGTGGCCCTGGTGGAAGGTTTTCTGCTACCGAGCAGAACCTTCCTTACAGGTTCCAAGCACCAGAGCGCCATTGGGTTTAACCATGAAGCTTGCAAGCTGTGAGATGGAGGGACTGGAGGTCTGGGTGGTGAAGGTGACCGTGGTCCTGTGTGATCAGATCGGGGTAAAGTGGTAACACGATCAAGGCGTCCACTTACAGCTGCAGAAGCATGGTGTACCAATGTTGGCAGGGCCACGCTGGGGCCAGCAGGATTACCTTCGCCTTGTTGCTGAGGATCCTGAGCAGCACCTCATGCACAAATGGAACCAGTGGAAAGGCATATATGAGGCGTTCTCCCCAGGGTAGCAGGAACGCATCTGAGATTGAACCCAGGCTGTGCTTCTGGAAGGAGCAGAACGTTGGGCACTTTCTGTTGCTCCGGGTGGCAAACAGATCAAGCTGGGGAAACCCCCACCTTTGGAAGACGGAATGCATGACATCTGGATGGATGGATCACTTGCGGTTGCAGAATGACCTGCTGATCCGCTAATTCGTTCTGCACTCCCAGGAGATAGGACGCCTCCAGGTGAATGCAGTGGGCTATGCAGAACTCCCATAGCTGGAGGGCTTCCCGGCATAGTGGAGAGGAATGAGCTCCACCCTGTTTGTTGATATAAAACATGGCAGTGGTGTTGCCAGTGCATGGCAGTGATGACTATCCTTGTAGCTGGGACAGGAAGGTGTGGCAGGCTAGCCACATTGCTCTGAGTTCCTTGATATTGATATGGAGTGAAAACTCATCCTGCAACCATAGGCCCTGTGTTCGGAGATCTCCCAGGTGAGCGCTCCAACCCAGACCTGACACGTCCTTTATTAGGGACCAAGAGGGCTGTGGACTGTTGAAGGGAACTCCTTTGCAGACTGTCCAAGGGTCGAGCCACCAACAGAGGGACCTGAGTATGTGCTCTGGCACTGACACTACTGAGCTCAGGCTGTCTCACACTGGGCGACAGGTCAAAGTGAGCCATGCTTGGAGTGGTCTGAGCCTCAGTCTGGCATGTCTGACCGCATAAGTGCAGGCTGCCAGGTGGCCAAGGAAACTCACACATCCCCTTGCTGTCATGTTGGGGTATCGCCTGAGGCTTTGCATAATGTCTGTCATTACTTGGAATCGGGCCTCTAACAGGATCGCCCTTGCTTGTACAGAGTCCAGCACCACCCCGATGAATTATATTCTTTGGGTCAGTGACAAGGTTGACTTGTTCACGTTGAGGAGACCCAGCCTCTCGAAAGTAGCACTGACTAGTCAGACTTGAGACTCCACCTGCTCCCTGTTGCGCCTCCGTAACAGCCAGTCATCAAAGTAGGGATATACCCCAACCTGCCTCCTGCGAAGAAAGGCTGCAATCACCGATATGATGAAGACTCGGAGGGCTGTTGATAGGCGGAATGGGAGAACCGTGAACTGATAATATTTGTGATCGACCAAAAACTGTAGAAATGGTCTGTGCACAGGCTGAATGGATATGTGAAAATATGCGTCCTTCACGTTGAGGGCGGCGAACCAGTCTCCCGGAACCAATGAAGGGATGATCGTGCTCAGGGAGCCCATGCGGAACTTCAGCTTGACCAAGAACTGGTTGAGTCCTTGCAGGTCTAAGATGGGTTTGAGACCCCCCTTTGCTTTGGGGATGAGTAAATAACAGGAGTAGAATCCTCTACCCCTTAACTCCAAAGGAACCTCCTCCACTGCCCCCACAGCGAGGAGCGACTGCACCTCCTGGATAAGGAGTTGCTCGTGTGAGGGGTCCCTGAAGAGGGACGGGGAAGGAAGTTGAGAGGGAGGGGAGAAACACAATTGGAGAGAATATCTCACCTCCACCGTGCAAAGGACAATGTTATTTGGGACCAGGCATGGAAGAAGTGGGATAGCCGATTCAGGAAGCACGGGGAAGGATCTGGTGTAGTGGTGGGTATGCAGTTCTCGGGCATCCCTTCAAAAGGTCTGCTTTGAGCCCGATGAAGATTTGGCTGGGCCCTGGCCCTGACCTGATGGGGGTTGCGACAGTCTGTGCCTGCTATTCCTACCCCTCCTTCTATAGAAGTCCTATCTTTGAGGAGGGTAGGAATGCTGCTGTTGAGGCTGCGATTTAAAGTTTTTACGCTGGGTTGCAGGGGTGTGCCCGGGAGTCCTTCAGGCTGTGCAGCTCGGCGTCCATCTGCTCAGAGAATAGTCCTGTGCCCTCAAACGGCAGGTCCTGAAGGTTTGCTGCACTTTGGGGGGCAGCCCAGACGCCTGCAGCCCTGAACCCCTTCTCATGGCTAACCATGAAGAGAGGATGTGGGCGGCAGAGTCCACTGCATCAAGGGAGGCTTGAAGAGAGGTTCATGCCACCACCTTCCCTTCGTCAATAATGGCCATGAATTCAGTCCTGGAGTCTGATTAAATTAGCTCTTTAAACTTCAACATGGAGGCCCACGAGCTGAAGTTGTATCTGTTGAGGATAGCTTGTTGGTTAGCTATCCTCAGCCGCAGGCCCCCGTTGAGTTGACCTTCCTATCAAAAAGGTCTAATCTTTTAGACTCCTTGGATTTTGGAGTCGGACCTTGTTGGCCCTGCCTCTCCTTCTCGTTAACCATGGTCAGTACTAGGGAGGAGGGCTGCACATGTGAGAACAAGTTCTCATATCCCTTGGATGGGACAAAGTATTTGCACTCCACACCCCTGGCCGTAGGCAGGATCGATGCCAGGGTCTGCCACAGCATTTTGATATTGCTCTGTATAGTTTTTATCAGGGGCAGAGCTATCCTGGAGAGACCCTCTGGCATCAGGATATTGACCATGGGGTCCCTTTGGCTCGAAAGCTTCTTCTGCCTGCAATCCCATGTTGCGGGCAATTCTGCGCAAGAGTTCCTGGTGTGCACGGTGGTCTATTGGGGGAGGTCCCAAGGCCGAAGTCCCTGCAATTGCCTCGTCTGGGGACAAGGATAAGGAGGCTAGAGGCAGTACCAGGTCCTTCTGACCATCCAGCTCTCTAGCATCCTCCTGGTCAGTGCCTGTGGGCTTTGCGCTGACCGTAGTCATGGCAGCGGTAGTCTGGCCGGCTGTCGCCATGGCTGCTTCAACGATGTCCAGGACAGGCTGTGGTCCCTGTCCTGGTGTTGATTCCGATCCCTGAGGTGCCGGGCAATTTTTATGTGGCTGGGGTGCTCGGGTTTCAGAGACTAATGAGTGAGAGCCCCTGGAAAATGAGCCCTGGGCCTGGTGATAAGCCCAGGGAGTCCAGAATGGCCATTGAGGCTGCGGCTGCTAATCTGGAGGCCATGCTTCCAGTGCCTCACTTCTGTGCCGATTCGACCTCTATCTGCTGCGGCGTAAGTAAAAAGAGTCCCAGTCCAAGTCAGATGACTGATCTAGATTGTGACGACCACAGCAGCGCTGAGCAGTACTGAGCAGGGGAATGGTGCTGCTCCGCTGGTGCCAGGGACCGGTGCCAGGGAACCATGCACGGGGTCCCAAGCTGGGGAACAGTGCCTCAGTGATGGTGAACCCGAGCAGTGCCGAGGTGAACGGTGCCACGTTGGAAAAGGTGATTGCCGCATCGTGGCTGCCTTGCCTCTAGATGGTGCCGGACGCGGCGCAACCAGAGGCTTGTCCCTGATAGCCAGAGGTTGAGGGGCCGTCATTGCTATTAGGTCCCTGGTGGCCTCAAAAGTGTCCGGGGTGGAGGGGGACTCCAACTCCTCCACCTGGCACTGTCTGTCCAGGGAGTTGCTGGGAGCCGGATTCAACGGTCCCCTCTGGGGAAGCAAAGTCAGCAGCACCGACTCTTGGTACTTGGGTGCTGAGTGCTCCTTCATGGGATGCACTGCTGTTGCACCTGGCACTGCCTTCAGCACTGGGGAACGACTCCTGTCCATCTTTTTGTGCGGCACCGGTGAGTGCGAGCAATGCCTGGTTGACTGCGCCACTTCTGGTGCCGGGAACCGCCAGTGCCAAGGAACTCTGGAGTCAGAGTCTTTCGTTGGTGCCATGTCACGCACCAAGGCTGGGACGCTCCGCGCCAACATGCTCGGTGTCGGACCCTGGCGCTGTGTCAGGCTGCGGACGGAGAGCGGACTCCACCAGAAGCTGTTTCAGCTGGAAATCCTGCTCTTTCTTCATCCTAAGGCGGAACGACCTGCAGATTTTGCACCTGTCTGTTTGGGGCTCTTCCCCCAGACATGTGTCACGGGAGTCACCTGTTGGCATGGGCTTCCCGCAGGTCCCGCAAGGTTTAAACCACGGGTGGGCAAACTTTTTGGCCCAAGGACCACATTGGGGTTCTGAAACTGTATTGCGGGCCTGCCCCAACCCCTATCCACCCCCTCCCGCTTCCCGCCCCGTGGCTGCCCCACTCAGAATCCCCGACCCATCCAACACCCCCTCCGATCCTTGTCCTCTGACCCCACCCCTCCTGGGACCCCTCACCCCTGACCAACCCCTCCTGGGCACCAGGTGCACACACATTTGAAGTGAAACAGACATGTGCAATCACTTGAAGAATTTAAAATTTCAGCACAACCCAGCCGGAGGTGGGGTGTGGGAGAGGGGTGTCAAATTTGTATGGTCCGATAGAGCAGTTTTGCTTACTGTGGCCCCACAGAGATGACAAGACAATCCATATGTTGGAGAGATACTATGAGACAATGGACTGGCAAAAAATCATCTGCGAAAAGTTCCCCAATCTTACCTGTGCCCCTGAACCTTGTCTTTTCATTTCATCCAGGAATTGCATCTTTAAAACGACTCTTGGCTCCATGCGAGGGGGAAATGGAAGCCCAGTGATAACAACACCTCGTCCGTTCATGTCTGCAAAGTCCAAGCCTTCGCTGGCCTGAAGATGAACAGTGCTTTCAATCACTAACAGGGAATTAAGTGACATTTCAGAGCAGTTCAGGGGTTGTGGCCTCTCTGCCTTAAATTACACATCCAACAATTGTAGTTTGAGAGTAGTGGAAACAAACAGTTTGAACTGGATTCCTTACTTTCATTGCCAGGGTTTTAATCCCAGTGTTTTCCTACTACCAGGCCTTGACCGAGTAACACATCGGCCAAAGGGTGTAAGGAGAGGTTTCTCTGCTTCTTTCTTATTTCTATGGTTTCTGCGATAGTAAGCATTTCAAAATCTTCCTGATTTCCAGGCTGTGTTGCCAGAACACCCATTACTGATTATACATTTCATGCCTGAACTTTCCATACACCAGAGGATGACCATTAATAACACCATCTATTTACAAAGTGTGCTCCTCTTCTGGGGCACCTCCCTCAACATTAAAAACAAATACAACCATTTCAAGAGGATCAAATCCATTTCTAAAAATAGGAAAGTATGACTGTAAAACCACCAAAACTGGCAGAAGGGCTCCAGCGCAGGTACTGGGTTTGAACTAACTTTAGCTCATCTTTTGAAATTGCACAACATTTCAGACAGTTGTTTCTTTATAATGTTAGGCTGACAAACACTTGTCAAGTCTTGTCTAATACAGTCTCTCTCATACAGTAATACAGCTCTTCTGTGAGCAACCACCAGAAAACGTAGGAAAGTATGAAGCCGGTCCCTTTTGAGATTATGCACGTATCACTAGCAAAGCCATGAATAACAGACCTCTGCACTTAAAATAGAGGTGGAAAAACTATGTATTCTGCATTTGCTCCTTTATTTCACTAGGGCTTTTTTATGCATGTGATTATTGATAGATACACAAACACACACATTTCTCTTTGCTAAAAATAGTATCTGGAAGAGCTACAGTCTTCCAAACTCAATGCAAAAAGCAGCTTGCTCTTAAGAATGACCAACTGTTCTACATTACCTTTCCCCGACATACTGCCAAGAAAGTAGCTCCACTAGACTTGGGACAGACAATCTTATCATAATATGCATCCATGATCTACAAGACAAACAGGTTAGGTATGAGGAAGGGGGAAACCATCTCCATTAAACACACACAAACAAACTTGTACATCATAACAAGTTTGACTCATATACTAAGACTCAAGATGTAGTTAACTAGGCTTAGTGTCAGTTTCCTTACTGGAGTATAACTATGGATGTTAGAAATATTTGCTTTCCAAAACCCCCTTATTTACAAACAATCCCACAGATCTTCTGACAGACATAACATTGTGATGTCACCTATCTCTGAAGGGAAAACAAAGAACTTATCATGCAGTACTCTTACGACTCCACATTGGCAAAAGAGGAAAACAAAAAGCAATTTGACGTTATCATTTACTCTAATCATTGTCAAGGAGAAGAGACTGGAATTCAGTGGAAGAGAAAAAGGTGGGAAAAGTGTGGGGAATTTCAACAAATTAGGAAAATAGAAGGCTACTCATTTAAAACTTTAATTTTGTTTTCTATAAACCATTTATGATGCAAGCAGCACATGCCAGAACTGCATCAATATCTGTAAGTATGAAGAATCGTATTTTAACAATTTCACTAGATACAGAAAAATAAGTCTGTTGCCACCGAGGCCTAAACAACTAAAACTTAGGTTGATTTAGCCACATCACTCAGAGCTGTGAAAAATTTCACACCGTGTGACGTAGTGAGGTCAACCTAACCCCCACTGTAAACAAAGCTAGACTGATGCAAGAATTTTTCTTTTGACCTAGCTACCACCTTTCAAGGAGGTGGATTTATGACAGTGATGGAAAAGTGTAACAATAATTTAGTCAGGAACCTCTTTTAACATGTTACAGGCTAATTGCCTCAGAAGAGGTACAAACTCTACCTAGCAGCTTCCTGGATTACCAACATGTTTTTTCCTCTACATGTTAAGCTGTTGGTATGAAACTTTCATTATCTTTTTAGCAGAGGAATACTTCTCAAAACCTCTGTAATCTAATCTTGCTTCTAAATTAGGTCACTTCCATCTAATTTTGTAATTGTTTCTTTTCAAGAAACAATTTAAACAGTAAAGAATATTGTACACCATCAGCAAGGCTGTGCACGTAACCAGGAAGTTGTCCTCTCTTTCCCCTCTTGACAAATGGCCAGTCCATGGGTGTAACAGCTGTTTTGTTTTCTATAAACCATTTATGATGCAAGAACTGCCAGAACTGCAAGGAAGCCTCCTCTTCCCTTACAACTACTGAATACCAGTATCTCCCAGCAATGCAGTCCCAAGAAACGCTATCTAAACAAAGCTGTGCCAAGGACAGACACACACACAGAGTAGTATTTATACTGAAGAGTGGTAGGAGTTTCTCTTCCCTCTACTAGAGTTCATTGCCTTCTCTCTCTGGCTGCTTCTAAACCATCTCTGCTTTGTGTATGTGTGCACACACGCGCCTTGGAAATGCATCTTTTTTTTTTTTTTTTTAAAAGATTCCAGTGGAAGGCTACACCTAAGAGCTCCTTTACACCCAAACCAAATGGCTTCCCATCCCACTGGAAATTACTGGGTTCAATACTGGCATAGAAGAAAAGAAATATGCCTTAGGTGAGATGTTCCAGTTGAGTTGCTTCTACAAAGGCAGACCCTGATGGTGCCCCTGATTACAATAATTGAGCCCCTGGGCAAAAGCTAGTGTTGCCCAGCATTCTGAATAAAAAATACACTTCACGGTTACACAGAAAATTTTCATAATCAAAAACAAACTGCAACAAGTTGGAGGGAAATGGCCTGCAGAATATCCAAGAGCTGGATTTCCAATGCTGACTGCTGCACTGACAGACTGCGCTAAGCTTTTCTACCCTATCCTTCACCATGGTGTCTAAGCAGATAGCAACCATGAAGAAACGGGAAAGGGAGTGGGGGTAATAGGCACCTATGTAAGAAAAAGTCCCAAAAACCGGGACTCTCCCTTTAAAAATGGGACATCTGGTCACCCTATGTCTAAACATATGGTACTAATATCCAAAGCGCAGGCAGATTTCAAACCATGACTATATTAGTATTCAGTGCACCTCGTCAGAAGAATGGAGCATGAAGGAAGGCAGAAAGGAGAAGGGAAGAGCTGTATTTCAAGAGCCCTTATAGCTCTCTTTGTTTTAACCCAACAGCATGCAGTTCTGTAGTCACTGCTGCAAACACATCTTCAGAGAAGTATTTAAGCATAAAAAGAAGAACTATGAAATGAGACAGACAACACAAATGACCAACCTCTGTGAAGGTTCCTTTATTCCTTGGTTCCACAAACATCGGTTTCACCTCTTCTATTCTTTTAGCAAAGTCATGCTCCTATTAAACAGAGAGCAAATAAGTCAGAAGTACATATGGGAAAGGAAGCCACAGGCGGTGGTAACTACATGCTCCCCACCACCTATTTCTCTCTTGCCAGCCAGTTGGAGGCAGGGGCATGTAGCTACCAATGGTAGGGAAATGAGCTGAGTCCAGGCAGCAGTTCCAACACGGGCAGTTTAGACAGAATGGCCAAGACACTTTCTCCATGCTTTGTACACCTTTTCAGAAGCCATGCCAGTAGTGAGGTCACCTCCTTCCTTCCACTTGCAGATCCTTGGCACCCAACATCTGCCTCCTGTATACTTCTCCTGCAATATGTACTGAAAATCTGTTTCCCTGCTCCCCACCACTGCCCAACGCTGGTACCTTAGAAGGGGAGCAACAGTTACCTAGGGAAATGTCCTACCATGGCTTCTGCTGGGACACACAACTCACATTAGAAAAACATCCCTGACTTCGGCCAGAAAAAAAGACAGGGGATGTGAACAACAGCAACCAAGGAAAAATACAAACTACAATAAATGTATTATAATGAAAAATAAAATAATAATCCAACTGGGAGTTTACTATCAAGGATTTTTTAACTATTTACTATTAACTTTTTTTAAAACAAGCCAGTTAGGAAGTATTACCACCCTTTGATACATCTGTGTGAGAAAACTACCAAATTGATTGGAATCCAACCAAAACTCAGCTTCAAGTCATCCAGGAGTCATCTCTGTATTAAGGATACCAACGATGAACAAGAGGAAAGCCAGTTAGTGATTTAGTCTAGGAAAAGTACTGCAGAAAGCTAAGAGAATAGGGTGACCAGACAGCAAGTGTGAAAAATCAGGATGGGGGTGGGAGGGTAATAGGAGCCTATATAAGAAAAAGCCCCAAATATTGGGACTGTCCCTATAAAACTGGGACATCTGGTCATCCTATAAGGGAAACTACAGAAGTTGTGCCTCTCCCCTTCTAAGCTTCAGCATGCCTCAAGTGGTCCCTTCTGAAGAAAAGCTGTTTAGCTTTTGGCTCATTTATCAAGAGGATGATGTTCCAAAATGACCGGATATGAAGGGAAGAACACCAGCCTGTATAGTGCTTATTTAAGCAAATGGTGAGATTTTCCAAAATGTCCCAATATTGGTTTAACTCTGTTTCCACTGAAGTCAATGGTAATGAGGTAATTGAGATATATGAATGCTTTAGAAACTTCACCTTAATCAATAAAGCAAATAAAGAGTGTACTTGACACAAGACAAGCATGAGGACTGTGTAAAGCAGCAGCATCTGCTCTCAGGCAAGGGCTTATAAGGAGATATGGGTCTGCTGCCAGTCCAGTTCCTTCTCAACTACGAAGCCTGGAAAACTTCATAGTAGAGGAGAAGGAAGTTAGTAGGTGGAGTACCCATAAGGAGAAAACAACTCAAAGACTTCAAGTTACTTTACAAGTAAATAACCTCTCCTCCTTCTTCGACTCACAAGCAGTATCTTAACATGGAGGCAAATCCAAGGCAGTTTAGGGGACTGCGTCACCAAAGTTAGCATCAGCCATGGATGCAGATATCATAGCATAATGTCTGGTGAATGTGTGAACTGAGGACCAGGTTGCAGCCCTGCAGATTTATGTTATAGGGACATCCTTCAGAAGGACTACTGAAGTGTTCCAAGACCTGCTGGAGCGGGTTGTCACTCTATGAAGGGAATATATCCCAGCAGCTTCATAGCAGGTCAAGATAAAACCTGAAACCCACTTCAAACAGTCTGCTCCTTCCTTCTTTTGACACAGAAGTCAAGAGTCTGGCAGAGGCCCTAAAGGTTTTGGTCCTGTCAAGGTAGAAGGTGAGGGCCCTCCTGACATCTAGTGTGAGGAGACTAACTTCCTCTCCTGAGGTCTGAGACTTCCGAAAAAATACCAATAAACAAATCTCTTGGTTGATATGAAATTCTAACAAGACTTTAGGTAAGAATCGAGGATGGGGGCACAGCATCATTCTGTCACAGTGGAAGGCAGCATATGGTGGGTCTGCCATGAGCACCCCGAGTTCTCCCATTCTTCTGGCCAAGTGGGGAGAGGTAGCTCAGTGGTTTGAGCACTGGCCTGTTAAACCCAAGGTTGTGAGTTCAATCCTTGAGGGGGCCACTTAGGGATCTGGGGCAAAATCAGTACTTGGTCCTGTTAGTAAAGGCAGGGGGCTGGACTCAATGACCTTTTGGGGTCCCTTCCAGTTCTATAAGATAGGTATATCTCCATATATTATTTTATTATAAGGTGAAAGCTATCAGAAAGGAAATTTCGAGGGAGAAGTGGAAAAGAAGACAGGTAGTCATGGGCTCAAATGTTCCACTTTTGCAGGTAAGTCTTATGAATAGTATGTTAAGACTAAGGCAGCCTAGTTCCTACCTGTTCTGACACCGCGCTGCACCCGGGAAGCGGCCAGCAGCAGGTCCATCTCCTAGGCGGGGAGGCCATGGGGCTCCACATGCTGCCCTCACTCCGAGCACCGGCTCTGCACTCCCATTGGCTGGAAGCCAGCCAGTGGGAGCTGGGGGGGTTGGTGGGGGTGTCAGTGCCTGTGGGTGAGAGCTGCACGGAGCCGCTTGTGCGCCTACACCTAGGAGCCAGATCTGCTGCTGGCCGCTCCAGGACGCAGCACGGAAGCCTGCCTTAGCACCACTCTGCGCCGCTGACCGGGAGCCACCTAAGGTAAGCCTGCACCCCAACCCTGCGCCCCAAACCCAGAGCCCTTTCCTGCACCCCAAACCCCATATCCCCAGCCAAGAACCTGCACTCCCAGTCAGAGCCCTGACCCCCTCCGACAACCCAACCCCCTGCCCCAGCCCTGAGCCTCCGCCAAAACCCGGAGCCGCTTCCTGAGCCCCACACACTTCATCCACGGCCCCACCCCCACCCCAACCCTCTGCCCCAGCCCATAGCCCCTCCCACACCCCAAACCCCTCATCCCCAGCTGCGTTGGGTCGTGGGCATTAACAATTTTCTTCAACTGGGTCACCAGAAAAAAAGTTTGAAAACCACTGGGCTAGAGCATGGCTAGCATGCACAGAATCTTTGGGAATTTAGCTGCTAAAATCTACGTCTCTACTGAGCACGCACAAACTGAGAATCTGCAAAGGCTAATAACTTGGTCAAATTTGTGTGGCTTTTCACAGAGATACCAAAAGTAAATCCCTGACGCAAAGGCCACCCCAAATTTCAAGTCCCTCTTCCAAAGCATGGGGGCAAGAGAACATTTCAAAAAAAAAAAAAAAAAAGCTCAGCAGAATTTTTTAACATGGGCAAAACAAATTATTCTGCTTGAGGCAGATATCGGTCATGAAAAATTTCAGCTGAAATGGTTAAAGTTTGGCAAAGTTACTGAAACTGAAAACAGGGTCTTATAACAGGATGTGTTGGGTAACTTTAAGAGCAGGTGGTGCTAACAGTCCCACCTCAAATATATATTAATTTGTAGAAATGTGCCTAATTAACCAAGCTTCTTTTATCTCTTGCTCTGCTTGTTCCCCAGTTCCCTCATTGTTCAGCATTTGTTGTGTTATGACTTTAAGCTTTTTTTAAGCTAGCGCTTATTTGCCTAGAGAGTGATGTTCACAACCTTATGTACCAATATAGACAATAAATGTAAATGAACACAGAGATGCATAAAATAAGTATTTGGGCAAGTCAGTGCTAGACTGCAGTACGGGGAACTCCAATATAAACACCTGTGTGTGAAAGTTTGGTCCAAAGTGTGTAACTACAATTCATACACAAAGAAAGGACCAACATACTCTCCAATATTCCAGGCTTTTATCCATGACCGGATACGAAGGGAAGAACACCAGCAGCCCATGTGGTATAATTCGCACAAGATTACCTGCAACAAGAAAGATGGTGCATAACATCACCATTCAGAACACTTCCATTCTGAGGCGTTGGTAGGGGATTAGCCTACTTTTCTCAGGGCACGTACTGGTCTCCCTACAATTCCTCTTCATCTTCTTGATGGAAAGGGTGGGAAAGACAAGCGAGTGTTGGAAGAGGACTATATCATCACCACTATTCTAGCCTGGTTAGCATTCCATTGAACAATACTGACACAACATAGCCACATACCACATTTGTATGCTAGAAGCAAGAGATGGAAAATACCTAATAAGTTGTCTTGTCCATCTCCATGCCAGGGTTGAATTGTTTCCTATGAGAAGGTGTGAGTATCAGAGGGGAAATTATTTTTTGCAGTGACTCAGCCATTTCCAGTCTTTATTCAGGCCTACTTTGATGGTGTCAACTTTGCAAATTAATTCCAGTTCTGCAGTTTCTCACTGAAGTCTATTTTTGAATTTTTTTGATGAAGAATGACGACTTTTAAGTCTGTTATTGAGTGTCCAAGGAGATTGAAGTGCTCTCCTACTGGTTTTTGAATGTTACAATTCTTGATGTCTGATTTGTGTCCATTTATTCTTCTGCATAGAGACTGTCCGGTTTGGCCAATGTGCATGGCAGAGGGGCATTGCTGGCACATGATATCACATTGGCAGATGTGCAGGTGAACGAGCCCTTGAGGTGTGGCTGATGTGGTTGGGTCCTATGATGTTCACAAACCTTTTTGTCAACTGCTGGGAAGGGGCCACATCCATTTTGATTGAATTGGCCTTGTAAGCTCTACAAAAAGTAGTTTTCCCTCTGTTGATATTCACCCCTTTTTGTCAACTGTTGGGAATGGGCTACATCCACCCTAATCGAATTGGCCACTTGGTAAGGCAACTCCCATCTTTTCATGTGCTGTATATTTATACCTGCTTACGATATTTTCCACTCCATGCATCTGATGAAGTGGGTTATATCCCACAAAAGCTTATGCCCAAATAAATTTGTTAGTCTCTAAGGTGCCTCAAGGAGTCCTCATTGTTTTTACTGATACAGACTAACATGGCTACCCTTCTGAAACTTGCTCATATTTGTTTAGAAGTCATTTCCCCCATTCCCTGCTCATTTATCAATAACCCAGAGCAGAAGCTTGTTGCCTGAATCTGATTATAACTTCACTTACCTATTGTTTTCCCCAGAGAAGACAGACATTCCACAGAAAACCTACAAAGATGACATTACCAATCAGCATCACCATCACATTTCCTTTTATTAACTCACTCTTGTTTGGAATAATGTTGCATTGCTAAACCAGCATCCTTTCTCCTTCTCCTGTGCCTTCACTCCCCTCCTCATGGACAAACCTCAAAGTCATAGACATTTCAAGCATTACCGCTAGCAATCATGATGTCCAAGTTTTCTTCACTTAGTTCCTCCCACCTTGCTTTGCAGGATGATCCCACAGTCCTCTAGGAAATAAAGACGGAAGAGGCTCTACCTCCAGATGCTTCCATAACACTACCATCTGCCAGTGTGGATCACTACTAGTGCAATACATTACTTATTGCTCCACAAGAGCCAATCACCTACATAGAAACAGAGGAAGATCCTCCTACAACTAGCTTTTGTACATTGCATGTCAGCAGCATCCAATGTCCCAAACGAGGAGGAATAGTCAAGATGGCAACAAGCAGGCAATCTCTATCAACAGCAAAATTAACAATTTTGAGATGTTAGCAGTGAAGAAAATCAAGGTCCTAACATATCAGCCTTCAATCAGTGGAAGTACAGATTACCACACACAATAAGGCTCATTATTAACAGTAATAAATTAAGGAACAGAATCCTGTCAGAGAGTGGTCTATGGAAGCTGCCAACATTGTGATGATTAAAACAACTGATGATGAACTAGGTGTGGTGATGCCATGGGAAAAAAAGGAGATGGGTTTGGTTGCTGTATTACTAGTGACAGCCGAATTAGTCACTGTCCCCTAAGCACTTTTATTTGGCTCAGCACTGCTTGTACAGTAGCACACTGTGCTGGTTTCTATGGAAATTCCCCACATTTGGTCTTTATTTTAATCTCCTTGTTTCCTTCTCTTTAGTTCCAGACAGTTTTGCATGCTGTTTTCTTATTAAGCCTGTGGGGGATGAGGGGGAGTAAAAAAGGGTTACTCACTTCTCGTAACTGTTGTTCTTCAAGATGTGTTTGTTGTTCATGTCCATTCCAATCAGGTGTGTGCACGTGCACGATAGCTGGAAGATTTTTCCCTTAGCGGCATCCGGGGGGCTGGCCTGGGCGCCCCCTGGAGTCGCGCCTTCGTGGTGCTCAATCTAGAGCCCTGCCGACGCACCACCCCTTCAGCTCCTTCTTACCGGCTACACCAACAGAGGGGTAGGAGGGTGGGTATTGGAATGGACATGAACAACACATCTCAAAGAACAACAGTTACGAGAAGTGAGTGCTCATACATGTCCATTCCAATCAGATGACTCCCAAGCCAAGATCAGGAGATGGGGTCGGAGCTGTCCACTGATTGGAGTACTGCTCTTCCGAAGGCCACATCATCTCCGGCCTGCTGGGTAATCGCATAATGCGCGACAAAAGGGTTGTCAGAGAAAAACAGCGTTTTTACTTTTTGGCTGGGTGCAGCAAAGTTAGATACTTTATTATTTTTAGCAATTGCATGGAGGGAGAGAGCTAAACAGGTTGGTTTTTTTTAGACAAACAATTACAGCAAGCATTTATACCATTTTTTACAAACAATAATGTGCAACAGCTGCATTTTGTTTATAATCATTCTGATTTTTTTTTTTTTTTTTTACCAATTTAACTATAGTCTACATTTCATACTTATTTGACTTAAGGTTGCAACAACTTTTTACACAGTTTTTTCCCCACTCATCTCTCACAATTCTCGCTTCTACAAATGTTGCGTTATTAGGGTTACAGCTTAGCCTGACAATTGCTTACAGAGGGGACTGTTTGCATTGAAATTTCCTTTAAACTCCTGTCAGTTCTTTTTCTACTTTCACAGGGTGTATGGAGGATCACATTGCAGCTCTGCAGATTTCCTTGGTGGGAACCTGAGCCAGGAACACTGTAGATGAAGCCAGTGCCCTGGTAGAGTGCGCCATGATCGGAGGTGTGGGAACAGGTCGATCCATGACAAGATGCATTGGGATGAAACCGGCTGACCTTTCATCCTGTCTGCCACTGCTACAAACAACTGGACTGACTTTCTGAATAGTTTCGTTTTCTCAATGTAAAAGGCCAGCGCCCTGCGGATATCCAGAGAGTGGAGTTTTAGGGTAGAAAATGGGATGGAAGATGTCCTGGTTGATGTGAAACAGAGATAATCTTCGGGAAGAAAGCAGGGTGAGGCCAGAGCTGAACCTTGTCCTTATAGGACATGGTGTAGGGAGCCTCTGATGTCCAGGCCCTGAGCATGGACACCCTCCTGTTCGAGGTTATTGCTACCAGGAACGTGACCTTGTAAGAGAGGTAGAGCAGAGAGCAGATTGCTAAAGGCTCAAAATGGGGCCCCATGAGCATAGAAAGGACCAAGTTGAGGTCCCAGGCAGGAACTGGTTGACGGACGCGAGGGTATAATCTATCGAACCCCTTTAGGAATCAGCTGACCATGAGGTTAGCAAATAGTGAGCAGCCCTGCTCGCCTGGGTGGAAGGCCAAGATGGCGGCTAAGTGCACCCATATGGAAGACAACAAGACCCTCCTGCTTCAGATGGAGGAGGTCGTCCAGAATGTGTGGCACTGAAGCCAGCATCGGGGTTGACTGGCACTGCACCGACCAGACTTAAAATCTCTTCCACTTGGAAAGGTACGTGGCTCTCGAAGAGGGCTTCCTACTTCCAAGGAGGACCTGTCTAACCTGGTCTGAACAGGAAAGCTCTAACAAATTTCACTATGGAGCTTCCACGCCATAAGATGGAGCGACTGGAGGTTTGGGTGTTGGAGATGTCCATGATCTGGTGTGAGAAGGTCTGGGGAAAGCAGCAAGGTAATCGGGGCTCCCACAGACATGTCTAGGAGGGATATGTAGCAGTGCTGATGGGGCCAGTATGACGCAAACTTGATCTCTGTGGATCTTGAGCAGCACCTTGTGAATGAGCGGTATCGGTGGTAAGGTGGACAGGAGAGAACCTCCCCAATGGAGGAGGAATGCATCCACGCTGGAGCCTGGGCTGTGATTCTGGAAGGAGCAGACCTGCTGGCGCTTCCTGTTGCGTCACATGGCAAAAAGGTCTAGCAGCGGAAACCCCCACCTCTGGAAGATTGAAATTGTGATGTCCGGGTGCAGGGACCACTCGTGGCTGTGGAAGGAACTGCTGAGGTGGTCCGCCAGCTCATTCTGAACCCCGGGGAGGTCTGAGGCCTGCAGGTGAATTGAATGTTCTGCACAGAAGTCCCACAGCATGAGGGCTTCTTGGCACAGGGGAGAGGCACATGCACCTCCCACCACCCCCCGTTTGTTGATACAGAACATTGCTGTTGTATTGTCCGTCATGACTGATACACATTGCCCGGTTAGGTAAGGACAGAATGTCTGACATGCTAGGTGCACCGCTCTCAGTCCTCTGACACTGATGTGGAGACACAGATCTGCTTGCGACCAGAGGCCTTGAGTTCTGCGGTCTCCCAGATGAGCTCCCCAGCCCAAGTCTGATGCGTCCATCACCAACAACAGAGATAGCTGTGGGGCAGCAAAGGGAACCCCCGAGTACACCTGCTGAGCGTCAATCCACCACTGGAGGGAGTCGAGGACCGGACGAAGCAGGGTCACGATTCTGTCCAAGCTGTCCCGGGTTGGGCGATACACTGACGCAAGCCACGACTAGAGAGGTCGAAGCCTGAGTCTGGTGTGCTACACCAGGTAGGTAAAAGCTGCCATGTGCCTGAGAAGTTTCAGGCAGTTTCTCACTGTAGTGGTGGGGAACTGCATGATGCCTCGTATTAAGTCATTGAGGGCCTGAAACCTCACCTGTGGCAGGTATACTCTGACTTGGGTCAAGTCCAGTATTGCCATGAACTCTATCCTCTGGACAGGAGAGTCGATTTTACTTCATTTAGGAGTAGACCCAGGCTCTCGAAGGTGGCTCTGATAAATGTGACCTGAGATTCCACTTGGTCCTGGAGCGGCCTTTGATCAGCCAGTTGTCTAAGTACGGGAACACCTGTACCTGGTGCCTCCACAAGAACGCGGCGATGACTGCCATGCATTTGGTGAATACTCAAGATGCTGCTGACAGCCTGAATGGGAAGACAGTAAACTGGTAGTGGGTACCATTGACAACAAACCTGAGGTACTTCCTGTGGGGCTGAGTGATTGCAATGTAAAAGTACGTGTCCTTCAAGTAGAGGGTGGCATACCAATCTGCTGGATCTAGTGAGGGGATGATGGAGGCAAAGGAGACCATGCAGATCTTGAGTTTCTTCACGAACCTGTTGAGTTCTCGCAGGTCCAGGATAGGCCTGAGGCCGCCACTGGCATTCAGTATTAGGAAATACTGGGAATAGAAGCCTTCGCCCCTGTGCTCCACAGGAACCTCCTCCACTGTCCCAAGTGATAGGAGCAACTGCACCTCCTGGATTTGTAGATGCTTGTGAGAAGAGTCCCTGAAGAGGTACAGGAAATGGGGGTGGAAGGCCGGGAGGGTAAAGAATTGAATGGAGTATCCCCTCTCTACCGTGCTGAGCACCCAGAGGTCCAAAGTGATACAGGACCATGCAGTGTAGAAAGGGGATAGTCGGGAGGAAGAGGTAAGGCAGGGTAGATCCAGTTTCTGATTTGGTGCGCCGTCCTCGACCGCACCTTCAAAAGGCCGGTTTAGGGTCAGAGGGCAGCCTGAGGATAGGTGTTGCCTCCTCTTGCTACTCCTGTTCCTCCTCTGAGAACCATCCTGTTGATTCTGCTGATGGAACCTCAGAGGAGGCTGCGGTCATAAGTGTCTCTGCTGTGTGGCAGGAGTGTGCAGACCCAAGGACTTGAGGGTGGCTTGTGAGTCTTTCAAACTGTGCAGCCTCTTGTCTGTCTTTTCAGAAAAAAGAGCCTCACCCTCAAATGGGAGGTCCTGAATAGTTTGCTGGACCTCATAAGGGAGCCCCGAGACTTGGAGCCAGGAGCCCCTACTCATGGCTACCCCAGTTGCCATGACCCTAGTGGCAGCACCAGCATCGTCCAATGTAGCCTGGAGGGAAACCTGGGATATTAGCTTCCCCTCCTCCACCAATGCCAAGAACTCGGTTCGGGATTCCAACGGGAGGAGTTCCATAAATTTGGCCATCGCCGCTCAGATGTTGAACGAGTACCTGCTGACGATGGCCTGTAGGTTAGAGATATGGAGCAGCAGAGCCCCTGTAGAACAGACCTTTCTCCCAACCAGGTCTAGACACTTAAGCCTCCCTGTTTTTTGGGGAGGGCCCTTGGAAGCCCTGTCTCTCATGCTGGTTAGCAGCGTCCACAACAAGAGGGTCAGGTGGGCGGGTGGGAGGGAGTATAAAGGTTCAAACCCTCTGGAGGACATGAATAATGCCTCTCATTGCGCTTGGCAGTGGGTGGCAAGGAAGCTAGGGTCTGCCACAGGGTCTTGGTGGTGTCTACAATGGTTTTAGTAAGTAGAAGGACAATAGGGGAAGGTCCTGAGGGTGCGAGGATGTCCACCATGGGATCAGCCTCCTCTACCACTTCCTTGGCCTTAATGCCCAGACCCTGAGCAGCCCTGCACAGCAACTGCTGCAGCACCCTGTTGTCCTCAAGCGCCAGGGCTACGGCTGTAACCGCCAATGCTTCATCCAGTGACGAAGAGGAGAAAGCTTTTATAATGAGCGGATGCTCCCTGCCATCCGCCTCCAGGGGGTCCCGAGACTCTCAGGGCAGCGTTGGTGCTAGTGGTGTGCCAGACAGTGCCAGAGCTGCAGACACTGGACCAAGAGTTGACGCCATCATCAGTATAATGGGAGGAACTGTTGATGGAGCCAATGCCAATCCACTCGCAGGTGCCGACGAAGGCGGAGGGCCCTCAGCACTGAGGCCATCGGTTCCTGCATCGTAGTCGACGTTGACAACGGTGCCAGCACGGAAGATGGGCGCAAGGACGCTGCCAAGGTCAGTGCCAAGGTCGGTGCTGGAGTCGACGATGGTGCCACTGTCAGAGGCGCTGGGGTGTGGGCAGGTGCCGAGGGCAGATGCATAGCTGATGGCGGGACAAAAGTGGCTGAGGCCCCAGAAGATGTTGCAGAGCAGTGACCTTGGATTCCTCCCTGTCCTTGGTGAAAGGCCCAGAGGGTCCAGAAGGGCCACTGAGGTGGGTCTGCCACTGCAGAGGCCACTTCTGGGGCTCCCTCCTGTCTCTCCCGGACCTTGATTTGTGGCTCCTGCTTCTCCCGGAGCGATAGGCGTCAGACTCTGACTCCAAGGTCTCTGAGACGGAAGAACTCGAAGGAGCTGAGCCTCAGTGCCTTGAGCATTGAGAGCTCGGGGAGCTGGTAGGCTCTCTGTCCGAGTGAACCAGTGCTGAGGGACATGGAGAGGGGGAGTACCTTGACATCATAGCTGGCTTCACTCTGGACTGCACCAGGGGGCAGGAGGGGTGTCTGCCAGTATTGAAGGTTCTTCCTTCCTGGGAGGCGAGAAGGTGCAGGAGGTCCCGAGCGGCTTGGTAAGCTTCCGGCGTTGAAGGGAGCTGTAGCTGCGACTGAGAGGAGGGCTGGACTCAACTGCCTTACTTGGGCAGGAGTTCACATGGCTCCAGAGCAGCTGTCTGGCTTCCTTTTCTTCTAAGGCAACCAGCCAGTGGGGTCGGTGCCTGCTTTCAGCTGGGCCTCGTGAGGTGCCTGTCAGTGCCAACCATTTTGGGACGAGTCCTTTCTTGGGGCAGAGCTTGACAACGGTGCCGGGGTGCTCCGCGTCGAGGACAAAGCGTTAGGAGCCAGGTCCCCTGAGCCTGGGTTGGAGTGGAGGCGTAGGGCTGCCTTCACGAGGATCACCATAAGCCGCTATTCCCTTCCTTTAAGAGTTCTGGGGCAGAACTCAGAGCAGATCTTACAGTGATCCTTTTGGTGGCCTTCCCCTAAGCACCGTAAACACGATGAGTGTGGATCACTCTTTGAATGCCCTTCGCGCAGGCCACAGAGTTTTTAAACCCCAGGGACCATGGCATCCCACAGCTACGGGGAGGCAGGATGGCTGGGGGAAACCCCCAACAATTCTACTAAGAACTCTAATATAAAGAAGACGCTACCGTAACTATATACAATGACTACAGAACGCGCCTGCTAAGCAAGGGCTAAGGGAAGTTCCAGCCAACTGTCACTGGTGGTAAGAAGGAACTGAAGGGGTGGTGGGTCGCTCTATATTGAACGCCATAAAGGCGCAACTCCAGGGGGTGCACAGGCCGGCCTGCCAGATGCTGCTAAGGGAAAAAATTCTTCCATCCATCGTGCACATGCACACACCTGATTGGAATGGACATGAACAAGCACTCGAAGAACAACTATTACTACATTCTGATGCTATTACCCTTGAGAAATCGCAGGAATTACACCAAACACTGTATGCATCGCTTACGCCACACAACACACTGTGGAAAGGAAAAAACTCAGTGGTATCTTACATCAAAATAAACTTAAATGGCAGGCCAACTAAGTTTCTTGGATTAGCAACACACTATCATAGGACTGTATATTATCACCCATCATTGTAGTATCTGAGTGCCTTTCACATAGAATCAACAGCAACAGCGAACTTCATGGAATCTCTGGCATGTTTCCTTTTATGTGGTAAAAACTCTTCTATGGGCAGTGGTTTTGGTTTACTGAGTATCACTAAAAAGGCCACATCTGCCCCGGCTAAACCCAAACAAAAGCAGTCTTAACCAGGGGAATGTAGATATAAAGTTGAACTTAAAATGGATGAAAAAGTATCAGGATATAATTGCTTTGAATATTTTGGAAAGGTAATTAAAATAGGAAAACATGTATGATATGCAGAAAAACTTCCCCTCACCCCAGAAACTTTAAAGACCCATTCACAGAGGTGAATACGATGGTGCCAAAACTGTGCCACTCTGTTAGGTAATAACTTTCTTGTAAAGAATTGATAAATACATAAAGCACTCAAAGCATGAAACTACTTCTTAAAGTTCTACAAACAGGTTTTTAAGAAAAAAATGACATTACAGAATAGAAAAACAGAACAAAAGGGGGAACCTTAATTTCAGGTCTTCAGTTTTCTAGGCAACACTTATGTTTCTTTTTTTCCTCAGCATAGAAATTCTCTGTTTTTTTCCAGATTGGCTAAGCACAAACCAAAATGTAGAAGCAGCATAACATTTCTCTATAACCTCACCTTCTGCTGCTTCCTGTTACTAATTAGAAGCCTGTTTATCTAAGTGAACTTTGCAGATCACTTTTTCCACAAGCACTCTCCTTTAAACAGAACTCAGACACTGATACCCAAGACAGTATTTAAACAAAGAGCTGATTACCTTTTTTCATAGGTAGAGCTGAGCAGACCTCCATCTGGTCCCTTGGGAATTATCCCCACCCAGATCTGGTGTTTATCAATAACATGTGGATTTTCCAAGCAAACGGGGAAAGGACTGAGGAAACAGGAGAGAGATGATCTCTAATGTAAGAACATAAGAACGGCCATACTGGGTCAGACCAAAGGTCCATCTAGCCCAGTCTTCCAACAGTGCCCAATGCCAGGTGCCCCAGAGGGAATGAACAGAATAAGTAATCAAGTGATCTGGCTAATACCCATTGATAGACCTATCCTCCAGGAATTTATCTAGTTCTTTTTGAACCCTGTTACAGTCTTGGCCTTCACAACATCCTCTGGCAAAGAGTTCCACAGGTTGGCTGTGTGTTGTGTGAAAAAAATACTTCCTTTTTTTTGTTTTAAACCTGCTGCCTTTTAATTTCACTTGGTGACCTCCAGTTCTTGTATTATGAGAAGAAAATAACACTTCCTTATTTACTTTCTTCACACCAGTCATGATTTTATAGACGTCTATCATATTCCCCCTTAGTCATCTCTTTTCCAAGCCAAAAAGTCCCAGTCTTATTACTCTCTCCTCACACAGAATCGGTTCCATACCCCTACTAATTTTTATGGCCCTTTTCTGAACCTTTTCCAATTCCAATACATCTTTTTTGAGATGGGGTGACCACATCTGCACGCACCAGGGATTTATATAGAGGCAATATATCTTCTGTCTTACTATCTTTCCCTTTCTTAATGATTCCCAACATTCTGTTCCCTTTGACTGCTGCTGCACATTGAGTGGACGTTTTTAGAGAACTATCCACAATGACTCCAAGATCTCTTTCTTGAGTGCTAACAGTTCACTTAGACCCATCATTTTATAAGTATAGTTGGGATTATGTTTTACCAATGTGCATTACTTTGCATTCTCTTCATGCCAGTTCCAAGCCGTTATTTCATTTCCAACCCCAAGCATTCAAAAATCATGAGATAAGGCCCATGAGATTGGCTTACAAACAGTAAATAATGCCATCTAATGACTTTATTTGCACAGAAAAAAAATGAACTTACATCTGCATTTCCATGGTGAAGGAGGAGAGTGGGGAGAGGGTCCCACTAGTGAGAATGATTGTCCGGACTCCCTGACGGACCAGCTCATGCATGCTGTACCCGGGGCTGAAACACCAGTAGCTCAAGACCTTTCCTGTATCAAATAGAAAATAAAACACTAAGAACTGAGGTCTGTTTATACAGTGGAGACCATATGTCTGAGTTGCTCGTGGTGTAAACCAGAGTTTGAGGTTCTATAACTGGAGATGGGCACAAACCACAAAGCAAGAACCTAGTGCTAAGCTTTCATACCTGTTTAGGGGTGTCTGGACCTGGGGTTTGTGGTTTCAGCTTGTCTCTGAACTTAAGTCTGACAATTCAAAGCAAGGTTGAAAGGTCAACACCCACCCAAATTTCAGTAGTTTTTAATTTCAACAAGAGACTGTTGTCATCTTCAAACACACAGTCTACTAAGGACGATTGTGCCAGCCAGAGTAACCAAGGTTGATGGTGTCGCACCGGGCACCATGTATAGAGAAGTTCCCAGAACTGGTTCAATCCTATGAATCCACGAATCTCTGGGGCATCCCCACAGGCGGCATCAGGTAGGGTCAAGATGTGCACCCCTTCATATGTTGATGGAGAGTGAGAGCACAGTGTGCAGCGGTGTTTTTATCCATCCTGGCAACATGGTCGAAAAGCATGTAACATTACTTTTGAATAATGAACACCACTTTTGAATATAAGGAGTGACTGAAGGAAGGCCTGAGCCTGTGGAGGAGCCCAAATACATCACCCATTACACATCCCTTACACGAGGCTCTCCTGGTCCAAAGACAGCAATTGTTACTTCTGTAAGGGAACTAACTGAAAGCTTCTTCCAACCCTGATCAAGCTGTGCTTCTCAAGTGAGTCACTAAGTACCCATCATTAGAGGCGGGAAAATTATTTTAAACCAATGTTTTATTCTCCACACTCCGTCCCGCACACAGCCCTTTGGGCAAACACACCCAGGAGATACTGAAACCTTGGAGATTTATATTCAGAGACTATGAGCAAACCTCTTCCACTACACACCAAAACTGGTGCAAATTAGCGTGGTGGAGGCAGTCTCTAATTGGACCTGTATGTGGATAGGTCTGAGAGAGTGCCCACACAAGGTGAGTAGACACACTCAAGCAAGGAGCACAGGTAATCCCAGGTGAGGAGGATGTTGAGGGTGAGTGTGGGAGGCTGAGAGAGAGGAAACACCCCCCTCCAACTCATAAACCCACCCCTGAAACATCCTCCCTCTCTGAACATGCAGGGGGCTTTCAGAGTGTCAATTCCATGGATTCTGGAGGAGACAGGATTGGACCACAACAGCTACAGCATGTGGTTCCTCCACTGGTTGTGACTTTTTGAGCATATGAGTAGCCCAAAGCGAGAATTTAGCCCAAGGTGCTGAACTCTTCTTAGTGAGCTGAGCCAAGACAGATCCCCATAAAATCCACTGGAAAGCAGCACTTTTCAGGCATCTGACAGCATTCCTACAGACTATCCTAACAGAAGCATTACAGCACCTATGTGAGGAAATATTTGATTTTGGCTATTTTTGTCATCTGTAGGATTTGTATATGTTGTAAGTCTACTAACTAGCTTGTCATGAAGAAATTTTTTTGTTTTGGAGAAGTGGTAAAGAAAATATTTTGTCCCTTGTAAACTGTGGAAGATTTTCATGACAATTTTGCAAGGCTGATGTATACAAAACACCCAAACAACATAAACAACCAAAACAAACTGTGCTGTTTGCTCCGCTTCCCCAATCCCCACCCCCAATAATGAAATTTGTCCAGGAGAATTCCTGTAATAGAAAACTAAGATTACACAATATCCGAAGAAAACAAAACGTGCAAGTTATCAGAGAACTACGCTTACATTTAGAACTGACATCACTAAAGTCAACACTTATTTCATTGAAATACTTAGAAGTGGAGGTCCAAAAACAACAGCTGAAGTGTTATGACTACTGATATTCCTAAAAATAAGTTGTTTTGGCCTCAAGCTGAATATTTTTATATGGAAAAAACAAACAGCTTCCAGATTATTAAACCAGATACCACAAACAAAACAAAATAAACTCTTAAGGCATGTCTACACTGGAAATGGAAGTGTAATTTCCATCTCAAGGAAATGTGCGTTAGCGCTACTCAAGCCAGTACACTAAAAATAGCAGTGTAGCTGCTGCGCAGCCAATGGGGGGGACAGGCTAGCTACCCAGAGTACATTTCCATCTATGATCCTAGGTACATACTTGTGCGGCTACCCCTCCCACAGCTCATGCTGCTGAGGCTACACTTCTAATTTTAGCTCACTAGCCCTAATCAAGCTAGTGCGGGTATGTTTCCTCGAGCTGGAAATTACATTTTCCAATCTCACCGCAGATGTATCCTTAGAGAGGCCTCCAGACAACCAAATTATTTCCTTCTAGCACCATCTTCCATAGGAAATTTAAATACAGGGACCCTAACATAACTTCTGAACCGTAATGCTCTACCCAGAGATTGTCAAAAGGTCTGTTTTGTTTGCCCTGATTAACAGATTATTTTTTAGGGAGATTATTTCCTCATTAAATCCAACTTGGAGCAGGTTTAGTGGCTTGGGAAAAAGCCTTAAGTGCAGAGAGAAACTTGGCTTCTGAATTCTGTGTTTCATTCTGCAGCAGAGTTATACTGAGATGGTGCCAGATAACAGATGTAAGGAGCGGTACTAACAACAACAGGAGAAAACCCTATTTAATCATGAAAGGCTCAAAATTTACAGTTAAGGCTGAAGCTCCACCATGACAACACCCAGTTGTGCTTAAGTACGGAGGTCTCACAATAGGGTTACCTAACAGAGCATATTGATGCTGTGACGCTGCTAACTGGCATGGGACCTCTGGTAAAATAAACATGGGAGATTTAATTTGAAAAGGGTAGTTTTTCTGGCACATTGCAAGAGCCTAAAGATAGGGGCTTAGAATGAGACAACCAATTACAGCTCCGCAGCCAGAACTGAAAGGTTTGTACTGAGATAACAACTCAGAACATTGATAGGTATATGTTACCCCTGCACTTAAAAACCCGCAGCTAGCCTGTGCCAGCTGACTCGGGCTCAAGCTCAGGGGCTGTTTAACTAAAGTGTAGACATTTGGTCTTGGGCTGGAGCCCAGAGTCTAAGACCCTATGAGGGTCCCAGAATTCGGGCTGCAGCCCAATAATGTCTACATTGCAATTAAACAGCCCCTTAGCCTGAATCCACATCAGCTGGCATGGGCCAGCCGGAGGGGTTTAACTGCAGTGTAGACATATTCTATATAAACACTAACTTATTCTTAGAAAGAGCTTTACATAGAAAGAGGCCAAAGTGTTGCCTTCTATTTGTTACATCAAAAATGTGTCCACTCAGTACGCTTGCAAACCCAGTTCTCTGTGTTTGTGCCCATGCAGAAGCCCCTGTAATGTGCTACCATTGCCACTTAGAGAAACCACAACTCTACCTGACCTGCTGTTTCTAACCAGGCTTTACAAAGAAGGACAGTGACTATAATTCAGAACCTTCAAGACCCATTGAGCAACAGTTTATGCTACAAAGACAGTTAAAAGACAAATAACTGCACTGGCTTGCAAAGATTCCAAGGAGCCTATTAACCTCACACCTTATTGGCTCCTGATGTTAAGTCTTACAAAGCTAGTGCTGCAGTCTCAATCAACCTTTTAACACCAGAAAAGCATGCAACAAAGAAGACTAAAGGCAAGAGGAAAACTGCAGTATTTCCCTCCAACCCTCATGGGTACTTTTTCCTCTTAGGGCTAGTCACCACAGTTTTGTATGGGTATAACTATTTGTTAAGGGATTGATTTTTTAAAAATAGTTATACCTGTGCAACCTCTAGCAAGGACAGTGCTTTATGCCAGTATAGCTTATTCCCATTCCTATACAGGAACAGGTGTACTGGTATTAAATACCTATGAAGTGATATAACCCCTATAGTGTGGACACAGTTATATCAATTTAACTGAGTTAATACAGTTAAAGCAGTGCAACTTGTGTTGAGGCAAGCCCATAAAGTTCCCTACAGAGCTACTCTGTTTTGCCTTCCCATCCAGCACAGCCGTTTTGACATTCAAGGAAGATGAGGTGGAGCTTCACGCACAGCCCTGCAATGGCACTCCCTAACCTGCCAGAGAGCTCCCTGTTGAGCGACATGCGACACTGCAGACTGAAATGCTTGCCGTACTAGCATTTTCAACCACTGGGACAGTTTTCAATATTTAAGTTAGGGAAGGCCTTGTTAACTGGCTTTTGTATTAACCTCCCATCACAGCCCACTCCTGCACCTTCTTTTTTTGTTATTGATGAACTCCATAGGTCTGTCCTCTGCTTTTTTTTCTGATTACTGGTATCCATATGAATGTGCACCTGTGGAAAAAATAGGTACATGACAACATCTTCCCAAAGACTGTTGCAGAAATCAGATATATCTGCACCCCCATAAGCCTCGGTCCAGCCCTGGATAATTGAGGTTCACCAGCAGTTCTTATAATGCTTACAGTGTTTGGCATTTGCCTTTCCTCATTTCTTCTCCCCCCTCCCACTCACCCCCCAAAAAATCCAACAAGGAACACACCACCGCTCAAATTGCCATTTTGAACCAATTTGTTAGAGCAGGATTTCCTGGGCTGCATAAAGCAAAGCCAAATAATACAATTATTTAGTATGGCACTTGTCACCTCCCATTGGAATGCAGTGTACAGAGTTACAAGAAGAAGATTATTAGAAGGAGATGCTGTATATAGGGCAACAAAAATATTAAGTCTTGAGAATAAAATTTCTGAGAGGAAAGACTGGCTTTTCTTCATTTGAGGTGAAAAGTGATCCTATCTCAGATGATTTCAAAATGATGAAAGCAAAGGAAAAAGCCAAAAGAAAATGTTCACATAGGTAACGAGTTAAAAAACTACCGGGCAACCTAAAAATAAGCAGTTTGGCGTTAAGGAGGAACACCAGTAGAATAATTTCAAATGTGGGGTAAACCCATGGAGTAAACTGTCAGGGAAAGTGATTGATGCTAAGAGTATGAATGACAGATATTCTTTCTGGAGAAGGAAAGGATTGAGGGGGAGTCTGTTAAAAATGCAAGAAGGTAGGGCTAAGATCAGCCAAAAGAGGACAGGTTTACTGGGCTAGAATTTCTTCCCCAGCCCTACCATTTTAATGTCATACACCCCAAAGGGGTCTGTAGGACAGAGAATGCAGGTGGGAAAGGGTCCTGGGAGTTGCGTGCTACAATTAAAAAGTAATGCCAGACAACAAGGAGGGAAAGTATTGATGTCTGTAATCCTCAAAGTCTAAAGAAAGGAGATCTATGCTTCAAAGGATCAGACCCTTTCCAAAACCTTCAGAGCATCTGCCAAGATTGAACACACAATTCAATTTACCAAATGCAGTAGGAACCTGGTTTATACAAACCCATCATCCAAAAATACCCATTTATCCAAAATTAAGAGGTGTCCTAACATTTAGTATTGAATTGAAAGGTCAGTGTATCCCATTCTCCATTTATTGGAATAAATTACATTCTCTTCTTCTCTTTTGATGGACGGGGTTTTACTGTATTTAGTGTGGGAAAAGAAAAATTAAATAGTGCCATAGTTAATTCAATTCTTTCTCACAGGAATCAAGTTTAGCACTTCACAAATGCTATGTAGGACAGTTCATTTCAAACCTTTCCATGCACCATTTCTCACACTGTCCAATTCTTTTGGGGTTGGGGGAAGCTGACACAGTTTTACTGGTGACATGTGTGTGTCTCTTGGTAGATAAACATGAAGGAAGAGGAGTGTCATGTTTTTAAAGCAAATACACTTTGATGCATGGACTCCCTATGCTGGAATGAAGAGGATGAAATCCCCTCTAGGTCTTGTGAATAAAAAGGGTGTTCGGAGGACTAACTGGGGCTTCAAAACTTGAGCCACCCAAGAGATTAGTTTAGGAATACATTAAGGCCTAGTCTATACTTAAAAGTTAGTTCAACATAGCTATGGCACTCAGGGATGTAAAAAATTCAGATCCCTAGGCATCGCAGCTGTGCTGACCTAACCCCTGCTTTAGATGCAGCTAGGTTGATGGAAGAATGCTTCTGCTGACCTAGCTCCTGAGGCCCAGGGAGGTGGAGTTCCTACTGCAATTTTAAAAAAACCCTTCCATCAATGCAGGAAGCATCTACAGTATGATGCTACAGCAGCATAGCTATGGTGCTGCAGCTGTGCCGCTGTAGCTCCCATAGTGCAGACATGGCATAATTTTTAAACAAAAACATGTGGCATCAAAGTTTTCCCATAAATCACAACTGCAGCATCTTCATGCTTCCTAGGTTCTTAGAAGAAATTTAAGAGCTAAAAATCAGATGTTCCCTTCTTCCTGGAACTTGAGCAATGGATTCTGATCTCAAGCAGTACTTGAATACTTGAAAACCGCTGGACTCCCGCCTGTAGGATTTATACATCCTCATCTCCTGGAATTCAACAACATACTTTGATGTTACACAGCCCACTCCCACTGATTTCTGCACTGTCTGCTCTTGACTACAAAAGCCCGTCCACGGAACACCAGAAAGGAAGAGAAAGTGCCAAAACACATCAAGCATCCCATACCTTATAATACTTGGATATTGATTGAACTGGCATGGAGCTGGATGTGCCTTCTGGAGGATCAATGCTAAAAACAATCTAAGAAACAGATGGATAAATCACAGAAAATTTTAACAGATGCCTCCAGCAAAATCAGTAACGTGTCACAAACAATTATGCAAAATGATTGCTGCTGCAATAACTTTAAAATATATCTTTTAGTATTTGTTTTTCATACTCAGGTGCTGTAATTCTGTTCACAAAAATAGACACAATGGTGAAAGTATCTTCAACAATCAGGACAAATATGTTTAAATACTAGGAAATCTTTTTAGGTTCCCATATGGACTTCTTCACTGTGAGTTGAAAGTACCTGTGACACTATTGAGTAGAGGGGAGAAATAAGTATTAAAATGTATAATTAGAACCTAAAAGGGTTTGCTAGTATTTAAACAAATTTGTCCTGATTGTCAAATATACTTTCACTGTTATATCTATTTTTACGAACAGAATTACAACACCTGAGTACACAAAACAAATATTTGCAAGCACAAATGGATAGTTACAGAACTAGTGAGCCATCTGTGAGAATGCAAGCAACACAAGTAACAGTGCATGTGTAAAGTCTAGAAAATATTTAGTCCTGCATCAGTGCAGGGGACTGGACTAGATAACCTATGGAGGTCCTTTCCAGTCCTACATTTCTATGGTTCTATATTCTACACAATTAAACAGGATTTTGATTAATTTTATGATGAGTAGAAACATTCTACAAATACACAAGGTGGCAATGATGCAGGCTACAGCTGCTACAGCCAAGTTTCTTGCGACATTTAAAAGGCATTAACAGTGCTCATGAGAATACAGTCCATAGTTAAAGGAAGGCGTTTCCCATTATAGTGAAGAAAAAAATAAAAACAGCATTCTTGGAATGTATAACCAATGAAAATTAACCTTAGTGTGGCCAAAAGGGGTATTAGCAAATGTCTTTAAAACAATTTTTTTTTTCAACGAACAAAAACAAACACATGATAAATTGAAAAGTTATACCCCTGAAAACAGGGTTGTATAACAAGGAAGCAGTAAGGCCCAGAGAATAGCTGTGAACTGAGTCAGAAAACCCAGCTTCTATTGCTGATTCTACCACTCAATTGCTGTGGGACACGGGGCAAGCAATTCAACCAATGTGCCTTATCTTCCCCACATGGGGTTACTGATGCTTGCCTTCCTTTATAAATCACTGAGACAGATGGACATAAAGTGCTACTGTTATATCAGAACATACATATGATATCTATTGAATCGATATAGAAATACAACACCCTTTACACGGCTGGGCACATTTCACACACCTGAATGCATGAACAGCTCAGCTTTACAAACCAATCTTCTATTGGCCCAGTGATCTGAGGGACCGGAATTCAAATACCTCACTTTTATAACTTCCAAAATGTAGGAGTGCCCATCTCACCAGACATGATAGGAGCAGCTGGTTACACTGACAGTTTGTAGCAACTCCTACGGAGTGGATGAGTAGCAGCAAAGAAAGGTTCTAAGGCACTCAAAATTGAGTAAATTCTGGATGATGCGGCACTTGCCTAACAGACTCATTTCAACCCAAAGGTACTGGTGCACTTTTGACAAGGGTAAAACTTAACATGATAAATCCCATAGACTCCCCACGAAAGCTCCTCTTTGTGCTGAGCTTCTGAACTGCGTGTTCCCAACTAGATTGACTGTTAGGCATGAGACCCACTATTGTTGTCTGAAAGGCAGCCTGATTCATCTGCTGAGGCAGCACTGAGCTCAGCGCTGCTGACCAAAACCAAGACACGTTCATACCACACATCCAGCTGAGCAGGGTTCTAAGATTCAGCACAGCACTCGACCTGAAGCTCAGTGTGAAAGTACTTTGATCCCAAATCTGATTGTACAGATAGAAGTTGTTTAAGGTGTTGATGGCCTGGAGCTGGCAGACTGTTAGGAATACAGCTCTATGTCTGTTCCAGTGCTTCTCAACCCATTGTGGGCCACATCTGCAGCTCTCTCTGTGTTAGGTGGGCTGCATCTACACAATATATATACTGCCTGTATGGCCCTCGGGATGTCACAAGGACTGCAGCTGTGTGCTGACTGGGCCGCAAGTGGCCAGCAGGTTGAGAACCACTGGTCCAATCTTTGCCATGCAAGAGGAAGTGTTAATACATTAATTCTGCTCTTTCAAGTGACCTCCAGAGGGGTGTTTTCGGTAATGTGCTTTTGGATATTTGCTTTCTGGCAGCACAGCTGACCGTAGCAGGACCAGTAAACAATGGCTACTGGGAGGAGGAAAGGCTAATTCCTTTTAAGGTAAGAGAGGTGAATCAATTGGTGGAAGAGGGAGGAAAGATACTATGATGAATGAGCTGCCTATTCTGCTGTACTAAGCTAGTTATTTTTTCTTAGAAAACTACAGAATAGAAAACAAGATCATCCCTTCCTGCCAAATTCCAACTCTCGAAGAAGGGGGAGAGTTTATTCAGCTGCCAAAGAATGCAATTCTTGATGGGAAAACTAATAAACAGTTATTGGGAAATTCACTATTACCGCTTATCATGTTTCCAAGAATCACCAGTGAAGTGAAGACACATTAACTACTTGAATGCTGCCAAATGATCCAAGTACAGGTGACAAAATGCATTTCAAGTACATCACTTGGAAACAGCAACATTTCAGGTTTAAGAGTGGTAGTCGTGTTCATCTGTATCAGCAAAAACAATGAGGAGTCCTTGTGGCACCTTAGAGACTAACAAATTTATCTGAGCATAAGCTTTCGTGGGCTAAAACCCACTTCATCAGATGCATGGAGTGGAAAATACAGTAGGGAGGTATAAATACACAGCATATGAAAAGATGGGAGTTGCCTTACCAAGTGGGGGGGTCATATATCACATTGGTAGATGTACAGGTGAACGCCACACCATCAGGGGCTCATTCACCTGCATATCTACCAATGTGATATATGCCATCATGTGCCAGCAATGCCACTCTGCCATGTACATTGGCCAAACAAGACAGTCTCTAAGCAAAAGAATAAATAGACATAAATCTGACATCAAGAATTATAGCATTTAAAAACCAGAAGGAAAACACTTCAATCTCCCTGGACACCCAACAACAGACTTAAAAGTGGCAATTCTTCAACAAAAAAATTTCAACAACAGACTCCACTGAGAAACTGCAGAACTGAAATTAATTTGAAAACTGGACACCATCAAATTAAGCCTGAATAAAGACTGGGAGTGGATGGGTCACTACAAAAAACTAATTCCCCCCTGCTGATACTCACACCTTCTTGTCAACTGTTTGAAATGGGCCACCTTGATTACACTGGCCTCATCAGTACTACAAAAGTGATGTCCACCCCCCTTCTTGTCAGCTGTTGAGAATAGCCCACTTCCACCTCAATTGAATTGTCTCATTAGCACTGACCCCCACTTGGTAAGGCAACTCCCACCTTTTCATATTCTGTGTATTTATACCTCCCTATTGTATTTTCCACTCCATGCATCCGATGAAGTGGGTTTTAGCCCATGAAAGCTTATGCCCAAATAAATTTGTTAGCAACATTTTAGTACAACATCAGGGCGTCAAAAGAATGCAACCATATTCCACTGAGCAAGAAGTTTAAGAGCAAAGTATCTGGTGTAATTACAGGGAATGCTGGAGCCTACAAAATGTAACATTATTCCCAGTAAAGAGGAAAGTAAGGGCTAGTCCACACTTACCGTCCGGGTCGACGCAGTGAGTTCGACTTCTCGGAGTTCAAACTATCGCGTCTGATCTAGACGCGATAGTTCGAACTCCGGAAGCGCCGCGGTCGACTCCGGTACTCCACCACTGCAAACGGCGGTGGCGGAGTCGACCTTGGAGCCGCGGAGTTCGACCCCGCTGCGTCTGGACGGGTGAGTAGTTCGAATTCAGCTACGCTATTCACGTAGCTGAATTTGCGTACCCTAATTCGAACCCCCTTTTTAGTGTGGACCAGGCCTAAGTAACAGTCATATAAAGTCTTTGGCAAGAAGGGAGACTGCAGACTGACATATATTGCCCTCCCCAGATTAAAAAAAAATAAAAAAAATTTACTGCTGGTACTGTATACAGACAGAAAATACAGGGGAGGCCATTTGAATTAGAAGGCTGTTAACATATTAGGGTGCTTTGGTAATTAAAAAGCACATAAGAAGAGTGGTTTATGCTGTTACCAAATGCAGAGCAGTGCATACAGTTATCCAGTTCAGTTTTCAGATAAAGTGAATTTCACAGAATTTGTTGAATGTTTCTGTTGTTCCCCCATGCTATCCCCCCCGACAGCTAGCTTTCTCCTATCCCCCTCCTCCTGTCTTTACTAGTAGTTCTGGCACTTTTGCGATTCCTACAATTTAGTTTACATTTACAAGCAGCATCTTCTCTCAGCAAAGAGTCTGTGTGGCACATGCTTTCTGAGTAAAAAGAGTGAAAGTTAACTGCTGCGGGGGACTACTAGCCACGAGGGAAAGAAAATCCTTAGAGCTACAGTGAATAGAGGGAGTCAGAGGGTCACAACCAACTACAGCAGTCCTCGGGGTCATTGGAGTGGAAGGTGGGAGTAGGCAAACGACTATACAGGGTCACTGGTTTCATTTATTTTTCGTTTAGTTTAAGTGTCATTCATCAGTCTGAATTTATTTCTTGCATCTCTACCTGGATGTCCAAATCTTTACACTGAATTTATCAATGATTTCTATATATTAAACAATAGAGCAATGAGCAAGAACAAAGCAGCAAGACACGTATACAAATCTTTATAATGATTATCACCACCTCTCTATGAAAGGCCAGAGGAAAATCTGTTCTGATCCAAAAAGGAAAAGGAAAAGTTGGGAGAGTGCGCAGTCAAATTTCACTATCAGCTTTCAGGGAAAGTTCCAATTTAATCTGACATACAGTGACTCAATCGAGGTGACTGCCCTGAAATCGTTAAAGTCTGGAAACAAAGTGACCCCATCTGAAATGTCAGCAACTGTTCCAAAATGAAAGCATTACAGTTGTGATACTACTATTCAGTTTGACCTCTTGGCTCTCCAAACTTCATTGTGTACTTCGCTGATATAGCTCAGAACAAGAGCGTTGGCCAAATTCAGACGTCAACTAGGATATGAACTTCAGTTCACTAGTCCACAGTATCCTCTAAGCTCTTTGCAACCACTTTCTTCCTCAAAGGCATATTTATATTTTCTAGCCCTGCAACAGGAGGGAGATTGCTAATGCAGTGTACTCAACCATGTTCTTCTGACGTATTATTGAGATGCAGCTGTAAAACATTGTATAGGTGTCCTATTTTAAAAGTTCCTTACAATCAATAAATAAATCAAAAGAACAGAGATTAAGATTATCTACATTTTTCCCCCAACTGCAGTTTACTCTTTCATGGGAATATCTCTTCTAATCAAATACTGCTGGTTGAACATGCTATTTGCACAACTCAACGATTCAGCTCCTCCTGGTGGAGGTTAGAAACAACTGAATCATACTTTAATCAGACACCTCTAAAAGGGACGTTTATATCTATAGAATCATAGAATGTCAGAGTTGGAAGGGACCTCAGGAGATTATCTAGTCCAACTCCCTGCTCAAAGCAGGACCAATCCCCAGACAGATTTTTGCCCCAGATTCCTAAATAGTCCCCTCAAGGATTGAACTCACAACCTGAGTTTAGCAGGCCAATGCCCAAACCACTGAGCTATATATGAATCTTTAAGATTGCCTCTTCCCATCTCATCATAGTGCAGAGAAATATCAACAGATTTTCACTTTCCCTTATTTCCTACTATGTCAAATATCAGAAGTACACAGCTGCCTAACTCTTTTATAGCTGGCTTCTGAATGCCACAAATCAGTTCTGTATTTCCTGTAAATGAACTTTCAGTCCACAAGATGCCAAGAAAGTCTGGTCCTGGAAGTTAAGAAATGAAACTCACAAAGAAGTTTCCTTTAGAGACTATTCTCTGTACTCAAAGGAAATTTAGAATAGTGTTGATTTAGATGTTTTAAGTAGATTCTCACTCGTATTCCATATGCCCCACTGAATTACATAGGTAGGAGCAATTTCTCAATAGAGAAAACTAACCAGAACAGCTATACTCACACCTTAATGCTTACAGTGAAAGGCATGAAATCTCTACTGAAACACACCACCAAACTACAAGCCACATGGAGGCAGCTCTGTTTGAGTCTATAGTCAGGTAGAAATTCTTCCCTCAATAGTATGTCAACTCCCATCAATACTTAAGAGTTAAACAAACACACTTCAAAGAGAAAAAAAGACACCTTTGGTGTCTTTCCACATCCTCCACTATCTTTTCCATCTTTTAGAATTATAATGAAGAAGCAGCACAGAATTATTTACCTGAATAATGTCTGAAAGTTTATGTAATCCAGCTGTGTTGGTAAATATCCCAGTACCTAGAGAGGATAGTATATTAACTTTTTATGTAGACAAATGCACATATGTATTTACACCCATACCTGAGCGCGTGCGCACACATGCACACACACAAATGTGCACTGCACACATCCACATCTCACTCACTACCACGATTATGAATAAAGTGGCTCAAAAACATCACTGGATAACAAAAAAATAAACTAAACCAGCACATTGCCAGCACAGTTTGGTGTGCAACAAGAGCATGACGATTTCATAGTATTTTGTTCCATCTCCGCCCTGCACTGAGAAGCTGTAATGTAAATTAGCTTTCATACCCCTCACATACATTAATAATCAATGACAAAATCTCAATGGAGGTTCTCTAAACTGAGAGTCTGGAGAGTCTGGATATTAGCTGTTTATAAGATATTTCAAAAGGGAACATTATGCCATTTCCCTTCTAGGAGTGGTAAGGCTTCCTGCCCCTTACAGGCACCTGACCACCTCCCACTGAGTATTACTGCCCAGTTAAGAAGGTAGCATATATAGTTCTGCAAAATCGCTTTCCTGATCAGTGAAGCACTCAGAGATCCTGCAGACTATGCATGTAAACAGGCATTTGAGAATAAACAATTTTCAAATTGTCAGTTTTCCACTTGCTGAAACTATGACAGAGGTGAGTGGGTGGACACTTTTAACTGCCTTTTCACAAGCCTATGGCACAATTAATGTTGCACCCATGCAAAGGGAATACAGGAAGAACATTATGTGAATAGTGCTCATTCTCCCTTTCTCATTTATGCCCCCAAAATAATGAAGCTTCCATTTGTTGAACTATACATGCAGAACTATACATAGTAGCCATGGTGACAGGTTTACACTTACGGCCTGATAGAAATTGTTCAATCTGTTCCAGCGATTCCAGGAGGGAGGTTTTGGTTTGGAATGTGATCTGGGCCTCTGCAAACAGATCAAAGATGTAGCTGCAATTCAAGAAAAATACAATTGGACAAACTTTGCAAATAACCCTACATTTAATAACAGCAATACCTTGCCCTTGTAGTTCACTGTATTCCCTTCTCCATAAGCAATAAGGGTAAATAAAAGTAGTAACTACTTTGTTACAAGATTAACTGAGATAATGCTGGGATATTTTTGTTTGAAAGCCCAATGACCTTCACCACCACATCATCTGCAATTACTTTTCATGCACACCTTATTACAACACACAATTTCCTTTGGTTTACAAACAGTTCTGTACAGCCTGAAGTACCTCAACCAGAACGTAGTTACACTGGTACCTTAATATGAATCAGTATTTCACAAGCCAGCATTTGACGGAAACAAATAAAGACCATCATCCTGTTCAATATACCCTATTATTCACTCACACGCTCCATGCCACACCTTCCAAACTTTAAGTTACTATTTTTATAGGAGCTGCAGTTTCCAGCTTACAATATGGTTGGACCTTGCCATTACTAAATAGTGAGAGGCTAAACGGCAAAATCCCAATCACAGTAGGATAATACTGTATTCAAAGCATCATATAATAAACAAACTACTCGCTATTCCTAAAGGCATGGGGTTAACTGATTTGCGGTCACATTTGACAGATTTCATAATTAGTATAATCTGAGGCTGAAATGCTCTTCAGAGTTTAAAAACATAAATTACTGAAATACCATGAAAGTAAGCAAGTACAATGGGGAACATTTTATGGGGACCCACTGAATAAAGTTACGTAATAAAAGCTGGTTCCCAGAGCTAGGGTAATATTACTAATGTTAACAGCTAGTATACCTTTTAAACACTTATTGCTACTTGCTGTCCCAGAGGCTCCCTATTTCAGAGCATGGTGTTACTTTCATATGGAACTTTGGAGGAGAAACTCACATTGGAGACAGTCTCATTAGGCCAGAAGTCTCTTCTCCTAACGTACGGTCACACTAATGAGGAGGATAATACAATCTCAGAGCACCAATTGGCACCTACCTCCCTTCTTTAGTGACTCCATTTCCATTAGCTGGCAGCTGCACAGCATCAATAGCATTTTCCAGTTGAAGAAGAATTCCTTAAAGGCAATCAAAGGAGAAAATCGTTGAATTTATAGTGTTAGGGTTAGGGCCTTTGTTACAAAGATAGTCACCTAGTTCCTCCCCCTAAACCTAGCTATTATCTTGTTTGTGTAACCAATCTGATACTTTAAAAACTGCTGAAATATACATTTTAAGTTCTTCCAAATGTTTAATTTTTAAAACTTCTTAACATTTATAGTTATGACCTTATAGTTATATACCACTTATCATCCAAAAGCCCTTTGTAAGCATTTAATTAATTAAGCCTCACAACATTCCTGTGATGTAAAATCTATGTAGGAGAGTAGAATATATGTACGTTTGCCTATTTCCTTGCATTTACAAGGGATCCTCACATCTAATAGAATTTGCTACTATGTGAGATTTTAATAAATACACAATCTTTCACTCACTCTGACACCTTTGCAAATTTATTTCACTAAGGACCTCTTTAATTCAGTGGCAGGTCACCGTTTTGTATAGCTGAGCCTAGGAGATGAGGGTTATGCAACCATGGGAGAAACAAGATAAGAGAAACAAGGCATAATAATACCTAGCTCTTCTATAGCACTTTTTATCAGTGAATCTCAAAGCACTTTACAAAGGAGGTCAATATCCACATTTTACAGATGGGGAAACTAAGGCACGTGGCGGTAACTTGCTGAAGGTCACCCCGCAGGCCAGTGGCAGAGCCAGGAATAGAACTGATGTCTCTCCGGAGTCTCATTCCAGTGCTCTATCCATTGACCCATACTGCCTGTTCATAACAGTGAACTTTATACTGAGGACATCCAATTACACAGTAAACTGAGATTTTACATGCCACTTTATTCTATGACTCTCTGAACTACCATTGCTGATCTCCTGCTGGCTTATTAGAAGGAAGTATTCTGATTAAGTGAGAGCCCCACAAACAGGCAAAAACAGCAATATGAACAGCTCATCCAAACAGCTGAAATATTGTCTAGGCCATGCTGAGTAATTTCTGTGATTAATTTGAAGCTATAGGACGGAACTGTGGAACTAAGCATTTCAAAATATTTATTGGCAACAAGAATATTCAAAATCCCCCATTTAACATAACCTTGGTCCACTTTGGTAATGTATGGGACCCTGAAGTTTTCTGGCCTGCTGCGCTGAAAAACATTATCAGGATTTCCATTGTACTTACTTCCTAACTCCATAACCCAGGATTACAGATCTTAAACTCACCCCGCACTGCCCAGCAACATGAGCAATTGGAAGACAGATCATTGTTGCAGGGGTTACAAATTAACAATTTTTCCTCAAACGCTGTGGAAGTGTTCCCAGAATCAAGATGCTATTGGATCAATTTTCAAAAAGCTGCTCTGTTATTGCCAGCAAAGTTCTTTTCTATTCCAACATGTATTCTTTTTTGGTGGGATGAAAAATGTTATTTAAGGTCAAACTCTTTAGTACAAATTCAGCTGTTGGCTGGCAGAATTGTCATTGCAGCAGAGTGGTACAACCAATGCTCCACCAAAAGAGAGATGGATTACAAAATTTGGAAAGTCCCTGCAATGGTGAAAATGACTAGCTGTAGCAGGCATTCTTCTCTCAGCTATACAAACCTCTCAGCTATGCTGAAAAAGGCTGAATGCTCAAAGGACCAGAACACCTGACAAAATTTCTCTCTAAAATAAATAGAAGACCCTCTCCTATGAAGCTTTCAACTATGTGCCTGACAGATGTCAAAGGGTGTCATGGAAAGACTGCATGAGGTTGATTTACCATCATTTCCCAGAGCACCTTTTTTTCCTATTGTATCAAAAGCAATTTTGTTGAGATAATTTAACACAGATGAAATGGTACTTACTCTTTATCTTTGCTATATCTTCAAGCTCCATGCTCAGCCCTGTTTGAGAAGGAAAAACAATTCACTCCTAATCGCACAGGGATTAGATGAAGTGTTCAGCATTTGAGGCAACTGCTTCTTAACTTAATCCCAACTTTCTCACTATTTTTCAACTTGCATTTTTCATTTCTCCAAGAGAGACTATTATTGCCAACTGCCTTTCTGGATATTACAGTTTTTGAAGGCTAGACTCAAGCGGTCATACAACTACATATTTTGTATTCTATTTACTTTTCGCCTCCTTGATTCCTTTTCTCATGTTAAAAGATTTGGCTACAACTTGATGTGCTTGGTTACCATAGGTTAGAAGAACAGCAACAATGTTAGCCAAGTAGAAAGTTCCATCTATCCACCACCCAGATTTGACCTTACAGGGACTGACTAAGGGAAACAGTTATTTTCCAAATTTGTTGACAATGCCACCCCTCACATCCCTTGCAAACCATCAGTCCCCAGCTATCAACACACCTGAGCTGGCAAACTCCATATTGAATTCAGCATGGATTTCATTTTGTTGAACTACTTTGGCTTGTTCTTCCAGTACCACATTTATAGCATCCATGGCTGAAGCCAAGTCGTAGGGAGTCAAGTCAAAAGAAGATGACTCTTCACACAATTTCTCCTGAAATTCCAAGAAATACAGAATTTAGTGTTATTTGGACTCTGGTATTACCCTGGGTGTGCTGACAACTTCAAAGATTGTAAGGTCAGAAGAAACCATTGTGATCATCTAGTCTGACCTCATATACAACAGAGGCCATAGGACTTCCCTGAATTAATTCACATTTGAAATAGAGCATAGCTTTTAGAAACACATCCAGTCTAGATTTAAGTTTCCAGTGACAAAAAATCCACCACAACCCCTGGTAAATTGTTCCAGTGGTTAATTATCCTCACTGTTAAAAACTGCTACTTATTTCCAGTCCTAGGCCATGTCTACACTTACCTATAGATAGGAGCTGCTGTGTCGATTCAGTGGGTCTGCTGAAGATCCGCTAAGATGATGGCAGAGCACTCTCCCAGTGACTCCAGTACTCCAGCCCCCCGAGAAGAGTAAGTGAAGTCGGTGGGAGAGCATCTCCCAGCAACACAGCGCAGGGTAGGCACCGTGGTAAGTCGACCTAAGCTACGTTGACTTCAATTACATTATTTATGTAACTGAAGTAGTGTAACTTATGTTGATTTACCGCGGTAGTGTAGACAAAGGCCTATATTTGTCTAGCTTCAACTTCCAACCACTGGATCTTGTTATAACTTTGTCTGCTAGACTGAAGAACCCTCTATTATCACCTTATTCTTCTCTTTAATAACTAAATAGATTAAACTCCCTGAGTCTCTCACTATAAGGCATATTTTCCAACCCTTTAATTGTTCTTGTGGCTCTTCTCTGAACTCCAATTTTTCAACATCCTTCCACTTTTCAGAGTCACTGCTTCCCAGGATAGATTCCCCAAACATAAAATTGTGGCCTACATTCTTTGTTCCTAGATGTATTACTTTGCATTTAGCCGTAATAAAACAAATATTGTTTGCTTGCACCCAGCTTACTAAATGATCTGAATCACTCTGTATTAGGGACCTGTCCTCTTCATTATTTACAATTTCCCCAAACTTTGTCTCCTCTGCAAACTTTATCAGTCATGATTTTGTGTTTTTTTCCAGGTCACTGATAAAAATATAAAATAGCAGACATGCAAGAATGAATCCCTGCAGGACCCCACTAGAAACCCACATGCCTGATGATGATTCCCTATTTACAATTACATTTTGGGACCTGTCAGCTAGTTTTAAATCCATTTAATGTGTGCTATTTGATTTTGTATAATTAATTTCTTAATCAAAATGTTCTGTGTTACCAAGTTAAATGCTTTACAGAAGTCTAAATATATTACATCACTTCTATTACCAATTTGTAATCTCATCAAAGAAAGGTACCAAGTTAGTTTCCACAGACCCATGCTGATTGGCACTAATTATATTACCCTCCTTTAATTCTTTATTGAGTTCTGTACCAGCCTTTCCATTACTTTGCCTGGGACTGATAACAGGCCTGTAATTACCCGGTAATCATTTTCACACTTTCTAACTATTAGCACATTAGTTTTCTTCCAGTCTTCTGAAACTTCCCCAGTGTTCCAAGGGTTATTGAAAATCAACATTAATGATCTCACAGAGCTCCGCAGTCAGCTCCTTTAAAACTCCTGAATGCAATTCCTCTGTATTTCTCAAGATGAGGTCTAACACTGAATTCCCCTATTTGGGATGCAACACGTTTTGAGTTAGCAAATTGTCATCTATAATATTTACAAATTCTGAGGACATTTTAGTACTGGCAGCACAGGAACCCCAGCATGTCATTCGGATTGAAGTCCTCCAGGATAATGCAATTTTTTTCCTATGCATTATAGTTGGGCACACGAGGAGATGGTCATCCTATTCCTTAGGGTGATCTGGTGGTCTGTAGCAGACCCCAATTAGTACTAGGGATGTAAAATTTTAAATGGTCAATTGGTAAGCATTAGTCTTACCGTTAACCACCAGCCCCAGGCTGGCCAGAGCAACAGCAGCCCCACTCCCTTTAATCGATTTACTGGTTAAACAATGCAATTTTAATCATTTAAATGGTTAACTTTTTAAGCAATATTTACATCCCTAATTAGTAACCCATCTTGTGCTATATCTGTTAGGACACTGATACATAAGCATTCAAGATAATTTGCTTCTGACTTGTCAGTGACTCAGAAACAGATAATGCCACTGCTGATACCATGTCACTACTCCTCCCCTTTTGCCCACTCGAACCTTTTAAATAGGTTAAAACCACTGACTTAGCATTCCAATCATGCAAACCATCCCACCCAGTTCCAGTAGTACCTACTAAGTTGAATTTATGCTCAAATAAGCAATTCCAGTTTCTCTTGTTTACTACACAGGCTCCTAACATTGGTATATAGACAAATAAAGAACTTCTTCAGTTCATATCTCTTGGTATCTTGATGAATTTTGTTCTCAACATCATGTTTTTTTGTAACTGAGTGCTTACTACTTCTCCCATTTCACCATCCCGTTTTTGCTAGTTTAATGCCCTCCCTGTCAAGTCTAGCCAGCCTGTAGCCTAGAAGAGTGGTTCCCATTCTACTGAGATAGAGGCCATGCAAAGTGGACAGTCCCCTCGTCCCTACAGAAGGTGGACCAATGTTTCACAAAACCTAATCCTTCTGCCTTCTGCCATTTACCTAGCTAGCGGTTTACTTCTAAAGTCTTCTGCCTTCTGTCTTCCCTTGCTCATAGCAAACAAAGGATTTCAGAGATCACTAGAGTATTCTTCTCCTTCAGTACCCTTCCGAGTTCCCTGAAGTCATCTATGATCTATGAGGTATCCCAGGAAACAGCATCATTAGTGCCTTATGCATCATTACCAGTAGATCTCTGCCTCCTGAGTTCAGAAGCCTATCCAGTCTTCAAGTCATATCTGGTGTCTTTGCTCCATGAAGACAGCACACCATCCTGTTTTCTGCCTGCTCCTTTGGAAAGGATGTTGTTGTTGTTGTTCTTCGTTCAGAATTCCCAAGGAGGATCTTCTTTCTTTCTTGGTGGTTGGAGATCTCTTTGTGGGTACATTTGATTGTTTTGTGGGTTGGGCTGAGCAGCCAACCACACGGATGTCCTGTACAGCTCTTTGTTTCGTTTGACCAGCTGCATCTTCACAGATGATATCCTCAGTTTCTATGTTCATAGACTTTAAGGTCAGAAGGGACCATTATGCTCTTCTAGTCTGACCTCCTGCACAACGCAGGCCACAGAGTCTCACACACCCACTCCTGTAACAAACCCCTAACCTGTGTCTGAGCTACTGAAGTCCTCAACTTGTGGTTTAAAGACGTCAACATGATTATTATTAGATTCTTCTACTTATGTGGAATTAATCCTGGACTGATTCTATCTGGTGGTCGTGGCCTGCCCCTCCTCTTCTGCCTTCAGCCATGTAGAATGCACCTGAACTTCTTGCCTCTGATGGTTACAAACTGCCAAGTCTCCTTTCCAGTTCCCAATATCCTTTGGTGACCAATTTCTTCCTTTCTTGAATCTGGGGTGGCAATGCTTCCTGAATCTGGATGTCCAATAACTCATCAGCCTCTCTCATACTCTGTGGTGTATGTGCTTGTTCTTCTAGATCAAAAATATTTCCTTCCATAAAATTTTACAGGAACCAAACCATTCCTGACCTTTGGAGGACTTGTTCTGGATTTGAACTTGGGACCTCTCACACAAGTGAGAATCATACCACTAGACCAACACATAGATGAAGATGCAGTCCCTTGCACTCAAGATTTTACAATCTAAGATGGCAAGTAATGAATGAAGGTAGAGGGACAAAATACAACATACAAATAAAGAAAATAAGTATCAACTATGGAGAAGGGAACTGAATAATCTTACATGAGAGATGTGGTCTAATGGGCTGAATACTCCCCAATTCTAATCTTAGTTTTGACAATACTTCTCTGTCGCCTTGGCCAAGTCACAACCCTCTCTGCCCCAGATTCCTCATCCATAAAATGAAGATGGTATTGACCTTCCTCCCAGCTGTGAGAAATAGTAAGGACTTGCTTACATGGGGAAACTGAGATGCAGAATAAGCTATTATACAATAGCTATACTGGAATAGCTCCTTACATGCATGTTTATATTTTGGATTAAAAGTCACTTTTATTCTAGAATACAGTCATAAAATTTAAGGCCAGAAGGGACCACCAGATCATCTAGTCTGATCTCCTATATAGCACAAGTCACCAATACTACCTGCACAGTAAGCCCATCAAGCAAAATTAGAACAAAGTATTACAGCCCACAGGAGATTTGACTATTATGTTCCACAGGAAAAGAATAAGAGGGATTGAGGGGCACCACTGCCCAAGGCCCCTACAAAGAGTGTCTATAGGGTGAGCAAAACAGCTTATTCCAGAATAACTATTTCAGTCAATTTCCCTGTGTAGACAGGCCCTAAGACTTAAAACATGCTGTGAAGAGGAAAAGCACTGTGGGAACCCGGTTCACTTTTTAATGGAAAGTACTATTTTGATTAAGGCAGCAAATATAGTATTCCAACACTAAAAATAATTTCTACACCTACCTCAGGCCAAACATTCTCCACTTCTAGCAGCCATTTTGCAGCAAAATAGACAACAATGCAAGAACAGGCACTCTAGTAAATAAACATTGCTGCTGCCAGAGAGAAATTTCAAAGCGGTGTAATTTGGCAGATCAGGGGACACATTTTAAGAGTTCCTTTATACTTCATTATCCAAGCACTGAACTAGTGTTTGAGCCAGTTAGAGGTATGATCTTGTAATGCAACACCTTCTGATATCTTCTTGATAGGAGGAGGGTGCTCCAGCAGGAATCCAATCTTCCCTTTACAGAGTTCCTATTGAAAGAGGCCACCAGCTGTTTCTTTGTTCTTAAAAAAACAACAACTCATCAAATATGCTTGTGAAATAAGTCTGATTTTCTATCATTGCTGAGACACTCTCTTGCTATCCAGCATTTAAAGGTGAGATAGCCCAACATGTCAGAGCAGAACTAATACAACGCAGTGTGGTGCCTGGGGAGAGGGCTCTGTTTGCAATAAAGTACATGAAAGTACACCAGAGTCTGCTTTTCCAGCTTCCATCTACAACTCTACAAGGTGGGAGTACTCACTGCTAGCAGAGACTTAATACTTTCATCATGGAGTTCACATTCCACAGAAGCCGAACCATTCTAGACCCAGAATCCTTCTTTCCAAAATGTTTGCTTTTCATACATCTAATTTGCACGTGCAGCTACTGCAGCTGTATGTTCAAGTGACTAGTTTAGACAGATGTACTAGTTAGGCACATACCTGAATATCTAAGCACAGCAATATCTGAGTGAGCAATCACAGAAATTCTGTGCACTTTTGACAATAAGAACCAGAATGATCAAATCTGGTTAGTTATTCAGTAAGCAAATAAAATTCCACATCTCTTCCAACTGCAACACAAACACCTGAAAAACCAGAACTGGATCAGACTACTATGGTAAGAATTGTTCAATTTCTTCACTAATAATCACTTCTTCAATTCTAATCACCAATTATACAACAAACAAGCCAGGTGCTCCAGGGCTGCTTGCCAAATGAAGTACCTAGCAATTTCCTGATTCTGCAGTCATCTGAACAACATGCCACAGGAAACTAGTGACCTGTACGTTCCAGCAGAGAAGGGGTTAAATCCCTGGTGCCAGCTGCCAGCAGATCCAAAGATCTGGCAGGATTGCTTCAGAAAAGCCTGACTCAGAAGCAATAAGGCTGTGCAAGAAACTCTAGCACAAGAACAGTAAATAACAGTTCTGCCAAGCACAGTATTACTCAGGGGCTCTGCTGTACTGTAAATGTACGTCTTTCAGATAGGTTTGCAATATCTAGCACTGAGTATAAACTGCTGAGTATAAACTGTTCTGTGTGCTCACTAGGCTTAATCACTGGTTTGAATAATCCATCCTACTTCTTCATTATGTAAAAGTTTTACCTGTAATGCGGTGATATTCAGCCCTCCATGCTTCAGGAACCAAATCAACAACTAACATTACCCAAAAGAGCTATAGTAGTATGAATTCAGTGTTTCATTTACTATCATACTATATATAAACAGTAGGAGAGGGGACATACTGAGTACATATAATTCTCACAGCAAAATGACTGACCAAGTATTATTTTATCAACTACAATTGGTTAATAACATAGTAAAGGCATCCTGATTGGTTAATAACTTAGACTGGTTAATAATCAGATCACACAGTTTTGATATCGTGTGCTGCAAAAAGCCACAGGAGACACATTAAAGAGCCACTTGCGGCTCACAAGCCTCCATCTGAGTATCACTGCTGTAACGTGTCCTCTTTGCTCTATAACCAATACACTTTCAGTGACGGACACAATGTAAGAAGCTGCACTGATTGTATTGTATCTATTTAATTCCTTGGTATCAGAAATTGGGGATTCAATCACTTACAGAAATGTGAAGCCCATGACAGAAGACGACGGAGCAATACCAGAATCCTGGCTTCCTAACTGATCACATAATTACAGATGGAGAGTAGAAGGTGTACTACTACAGATATTGGTTTAGCTAATGCTAAGATTCATGCAGAAAACAAACCCACACTTCAACATAGATGGAGTTGCAAATGTATACTTAGTATTTCACCTGCTAATGTGATCAGTTTAGAAAGGTGGTTATTTTCTTTTACTGTAGCTTTCGCCTTGGTACAAGTAACCTACAAGGGTCAGACTTTGTGTTTGGGTGAGGAAGCGGAAATGGTAGGGGAAAAAAAATCAGATATAATTTACCACATTGTGAGCTTCATCGAGTATTACCACAGTCCCTTTCAGATCTAAGTTGTGTGCTCTCCGGCTCTAAAAGCAAAAACAAAGGGGACATGGGTGAGATAGCAACACGGCCTTTGGACACAGCTTGGTGAACTGGACCATGAGAGAGTTTGGAAGGGACATAATTCACTATGGAATGTGGCAAGCAAAACAGTTCTGGCAGCTTACACTGCAACATATTCTCTTGAAATGGAGATAATAAATGTGTCCTCTAGAGGTAAGAACAAGGCCACACACCTGTGCTAAAAGTTAGATGACATCATGGGTCCATCTTATGTATAATAGCAGTCTGTCTTGTGAAGGAGTGGGATTGGGGGCCAAAAGGTGAAACAGAGGTGCTCACATGCATAAGAAAGAAGATAACACTAATACCTTAAGGGATGCATTAACGTATTATAATTCATTCCAATTTCTCTCTTTGTCATACTTGCTACATATATTTTTGTCATCTTTGCAAAAAGAGAACACACCCACAGTATTATGTGCAGTACAATTATAAAGTTGTCAATTCATTTCCTAATATCCTCTTCATCTTTAGATCACTTTGATACTCTGTGACAGCCTACAGATCAGCCTGCTCTATTTAGCACTGGTGAGGCCTCAACCACAGTACTGTGTCCAGTTCTGGACATCTACCATTAGGAAAGATGCGGACAAACTGGAGAGAGTCTAGAGGAATGCTAGGAACATGATAGAAGCTTTAGAAAATCTGACCTGTGAGGAAAGCTTAAAAAACTGGGCACGTTTAATTTTGAGAAAAGATGACTGACGGGGGACCTGATAACACTCTCCAAATACGGTAAGGGCTCTTACAAAGAGGATGGGGATAAACTGTTCTCAGTGTCCACTGAAGATAGGACAAGAAATAATGGGCTTAATCTGCAGCAACAGAAATTTAGGTTAGATACTAGGAAAAACTTTTTAACTATAAGAATAGTTATGCACTGGAAAAGGTTACACCAAGGGAGGTTGTGGAATTATTGTCATCATTGAAGGTTTTCAATAACAGGTTATACAAACACCTCTCAGGGATGGTCGAGGTTTACTTAGTCCTGCTTCAGCACACGGGGCTGTACCTGATGATCACTTGAGGTCCCTTCCACCCCTAGATTTCTATGAAGGCACTACATAAATAAACAACAGACATTCTCTTATTGAACAAAGCATCTTGCAGGAAGCACAAGACATCAGTGCTCTGGGATCTGCATTGGCTGCCTCTCTTTTCGCGTCATACTGTAACAACTGCAGTCAGCAGAGGTGCCTCCAGCTGGATTACCAACATTATAAAGAGAGGAGACTAACGGCAGGGCATTCTCTGCGAGGGCTCTGGAAATTGCTTTCTACCTTGATCTGAAATTGCCCAAGTTTGGTCATGCTGCAAAAGACATCTATTCAACAGGATTTTTGAAGACGACTGAGAGTATGCAGCCTGGGCCAAAAGAGGGATGGAAAGGAGCTGTTTTTGAGATGACTGCCAGATCGTATAAAGTTGCTGAGGATATGTCATAATATTAATTTGATGTTAGGGCACCTGGAGCCTTGCACAGGTGTCTTTTTTAATATTTAAATGTAAAGAAACATCACTTTTCATACTGCATGTAAATAGCACAGATTGGTGTCTTTTACTATCATGGAGGTAACTCTTCAAAAGATACTTATTTCAAGGTATGTCAAAAAGACTGTCAGGATATAATTTAGTTTTCGTTATGAACATAATGGCCATACTGGGTCAGACCAAAGGTCCATCAAGCCCAGCATCCTGTCCTCTGTCAGTGGCCAATGGTTTATTGTATGACCAACACAAACAACGTAAAGGAATTTTGTGCCCTGTAGGGTAAATTCCACTGACTGAATGATATTGAACTCCTGTTAAAACCAAAAAACCCATACTCCTTAATTGTAGGGGAGAAGGAAATTCAAAGAGCAAGATGTGCAAGCAAACCATCTTTAAGGTTCTTGATTTGAATTAGGTTATGAAGTTTTGCCTCATGTACTCTGTGTAGTGTTTTAGCAAGTTTTGAAGTGTACCACCTCAGGAGTTTGCTTGCTATGCACATTCTTTTTGGCATATCCACTAAAATCTGATAAAAAAGATCAACAAAAAACATTTGAATTTAAAAATAAAAATGTTACCTTTGAGTCTAGTAAATAGTTGTAAGGCATAAAAATAATATCTGCTTGCTGCTTCAGGCTCCGAGATAGATAATAAGGACAAACTCTGTTAAAAAAAAAAAGTATGAACTATAAAACAATATCCACAGAGAGACTAAAGTGCACTCAGCTTTCATTTATTATGTTTCAGGCTCTCAGAGGTTTCTAAATGACTGGAACATTAGATCTTAAGGCAGATGCCTCACTTTATCCCTGTGGGCCCTTCTTATTTATACTTCAGTAAAAAGGAATGCCAGACTCAATACTTAACTGTGCAGTCCAGCAAAACACAGATCAAGATACCTAACAGGGGGAAAATGAGGTGGCTTAGTGGTTAATGCACTAATCTTTCTCCCCTGAAGACCAGGATTCAATGTTGGATTAGATAATTAAATCTCTAGTGGTAAGAGATTTTGTGGTCTCATCCACCTCATAAAACCACCATATCACCTGCATAATCAGCAGTTCCTCCTCGGGTATGCCTGACTGTGATCACTATCTGGTCTCTGCAGCAGATCAGGACTCAAATACACCATCAGCTCTAGGAAGAGGCATTAAGGTCTCAGTGCAGAGATGGATTTCTTGAGAGTTCTTTGCACACATCACTACTCGACTCTTGTCATTGCTGCTCATCTGGAACTTTTAAGTTCATACAAATGGATTCCCCAGAACAAGGAGGCCAGTGCAGAACTTTTACCTGTGCTTGTTTCCATTTTTAACCAAGTCTTCAATATCTAAGATGGAGTTGGTCAGTTCCTTCTCTGTACTCTTCTCTGTGAAGGAGAGAATGAACAGTTACAGAAATTAAAGTAAATAATTACATAAACAATCACATGTGGGGACTGTACTTTGCTCCACATTCACTGGATTCTATCAAAGTCTCTTATCTTGATTCCCTGGATTGAAACTAAGGCCTGAGGTCATTCTCTGTAGCTCCACCAGCATCGAGTACCCCGGCTGCACAAGCTTCAGACAAACACACATTAGCATTTGAAGATTTCAGTCAATTATTTTGTATTTTGTTCCATCCACTCCATGGAAAACTGTTTTATAAATAGTGTTTGATTTTTACCCTAATGTCCACATTGCAAGAAATAATCCTGCACTGGACCTCTTGGGATGGCCTAGATGTAACCTAGCAGGTCCTTTTCCATCTTTAATTTCTATTATTCTATGAAACCTGGCCCTGCCGCTTCCAAATTCCAGGCCAGGCTCCAAGAAAATGTGAACACCTGTTGATTTAACTCTTAATTACATTTTTCATAATAAGCCACAACATGTGTAGATGATAGCTCACAAACTAATACACATAGCTATAATTTTTTCAATGGTTTAGTCCTAACCTAATTTCTGGTTTGCTCAGTTCCTGCAACCCATAATTCAATGACCCGAATGCCTTATAATTCACTCAGGCAAGAGGAACTGCTATCCTTTCCTTAACTTGGTCTTGTGCTGAAGAACTGTTTGTGTGTGTGCATATTAGTAAAAATTCAGGATGACAGTTTACTGGTCTAAGCTTCATCTTAAAATATACAGAACCACAGGTTTGAACCCTAGCACAGTCAACTCAGCCATCATCCTTCAGAGGATACAATAAGCACAATACAGTTTATTGAACGGGGGTTCTGCAAGGATATTTAAAACCATCTGCACTTGAAGACAAGGGGTCTGTCATCCCACACCAGCAGACTCCTTGGCTACCTCCTCCCTGCTCCCTCACACTGTGTATCATATAGCATGCTGGTTCTCTGCTGAGTTGCAGGTCAGTAGTGCTGACAACTGTTTGGTGACTAACATGATATTAATTTGTGGTCTGATCCAAATCCCCAAACCGACTTTCTCATTTAGCTCAATTGCTAGCAGCCACAGCAAAGAGGCCAAGAGCTGAATGGGCATGTAGAACGAAATACCCTCTCACTCCTAGAAGGACCTCACCAGTTCAAGAGTGAGGCATATTGCCGGGATTATATGGATAATTTGCACTGCTGCTGCTCTTGCTCTGTTTGGTGGACAAATTAAAAGGATTTCAGCCTTCAGGGATATCAACCCTGAACCTTTCCTAAGCATTAGCTTAGAAACCTATTAAAAGTAAATGTACATGCATACAGTCAGGTACCGATGGGTTCTCTCATTCCTTTTCAACTTCCCCATCCACTGGCCAGGTACCTCTCTACCCAAAATCAGGGCATTGCCTCCACAACCAAACTTACCCTCCACATTGTTATAGAAATGGCAAGTACGAGCCATCACTTTCATTCGACACATGTGGATCTGCAAGACAAAGCACATTTCAGGCACAAAGATACAGCTGGCCCAAAGCTGAGGGAGGGAGGGGCAGGGTAAATGAACATATTCAGTGACACCAGCTCAGCATAATAAGGAATGGGGAAAGGTTTCTCTAAAAAACTATCCCTTTTCTTCTCACATTTTCTGCAGACCTTGATCACGGTGCAGCATCTACCCCAACCAAGCACAATGGAAGATCAGTTTATAATCCACAGCCTATGAAACATGTGGCTTCACTGGGCTCCTCCATAATGAGGCTGCCATTTGTTCCTAAATTTCTCCATCTCCTAGGATTTTTGTTGTACATCCATCATTACGCCTCCATACTTCCCACAGATAGGTCCCCTCCCCAGGGGCATCCACATGCCCGAAGAAGAAGCCAAACCTCCCTCTGAGATCCTTCTAATTCTGCCTCTTTATTCAGATACCAAGAGGGCCTGCAGTAATGCAGCATGTCCTTTGAGCATCAAGCTAGAAGCAATGCATACCAGATCATCAACAACGAGAATCAAATAGGGGGATACCAACAAGTTGTCCTGCCAAAGGAAAAGGGGAAAAAACCCTCTGAGCATCACCAGTATATTGAATTTCTATGGCACCTTTCAAATAAAGACTTAAGTTCCTTACATACATTAGGCCATGTAAGGGAAGTAGTATTGAACCCAATTTAAAAATAAGAGAACAAAGGGTATGGCTACACTTGAGAGTTGCAGCACTGGTGGAGGCTTTCCAGCGCTGCAATTAGTAACTGTCCACACCTGCAGGGCACATCCAGCGTTGCAACTCCCTGGCTGCAGCGCTGGCTGTACACCTGGGTCTGCTTGGGGTATAACGATTGCAGCGCTGGTGCTACAGCGCTGCTCGTAAAGTGTGGCCACACACCAGCACTGTTATTGGCCTCCAGGGTATTAGGAGATATCCCAGAATGCTTTTAACTAAATTACTCTCTTTGTTTTATTATGCTGCCTCTCTTTGTTTTGTTGTGAACTCGGGGCTCCGGGAGCTGCTTATCTAAAAAACAAACACAGCTCCTGTTTGCTGTGATCAATCTGTAACTGACTGTGAACAATCAAATGAGATAACCCACTACCTTGCTGTGAATGAGGCAGGCAGGGGGATGAGTGTTTGCTTGAGGATAGAAACAGCGGGGGCAGGGGGGAGAAAGGGAGTCTGTTGAAGCAGCTGCTTATCTGGTCTGCAGACTGTTTGCAGTTAAGAGTAAGGGGTCGGGAAAATTTTCTGATTTTGCAAGGCAGGGAGCTGATACACAGTGTCGGCTCCAAAAATCCACTCTCTTTCTCTCCCCCAGTCCCTGTCACACTCCACCCCACCCCCCTCTTTTGAAAAGCACATTGCTGCCACTTGAACGCTGGGATAGCTGCCCATAATGCATCACTCCCAACAGCGCTGCAAATGCGGCCACACTGCAGCGCTGGTAGCTGAGAGTGTGGCCACACACCAGCGCTTTCCCTACACAGCTGTACGACCAGCACTGTAACTCCCAGCGCTGCAACTCTCAAGTGTAGCCATACCCTAAGGCAGAGAGAAAAGGGACACCAGCCATTTGAAATTTAGTCAATTTCAGGGAATGAATCAAATATCATTGCAGGGCCTACACCTGCCAACAAATCCCTGGGCCAATTTTTGCAGTTTTACAATCAGATTTTCCTCTCAGTGTTCTTCCCTTCCCTATTGATATGTAAAACACCCAAACAAACAGGGGGAAAGTGACAGACTACTCAGTTATTTTTCCCCATTAGTCTTTTTTCAGCTAAGGTAGCCCTTAACATTACATGTGACAACAGTAGGTAAAACATTTTCAATCAGGAGCATGATTTTTAAATTGATGGTGTCATTTTAAACTACTTGCCCTGGATCACTTGGCAAGCAAGTGGCAGGACTGGAAGCTGAATGCAGAAAACTAATTCACATGCTCTCACCAGTCACAGTCACAAGCCCTCTTGGAAAGGTAAATCCCAGAACTTAATTCTTCACTAACAGAGCAGGACAAGAATACAAACTTTCTATAGCACTCCAACTGTACGGTCAACTAATACCTCTGAGTTTCGCCAAAGATTGTAATGAACGTCAGCGTTAGGAGTTACATGCCTTAAAGCCAAGATACGGTCACTTACACGTATGAGCTGTGCACAACTTCACTGTTGCATTCTTACCTGCATGTGGTTACTCTCCTGCCTCTTAACTTCGGGGTTAATACAAAGCTGCTCTCTGGAGCCCAACACACACACCTTTGGCCTATTTAAACAAAACACACAAATAGCTGCTATTTAAAAAAAAGGGGGGTGGACAAGAGAGAGAAAAACAGACTTTTGAACACATATGTTGCTAGCTTGAGTCAAGTATTTCAAATGTGAAAGTTGGCTGGGAAGAAAGGGAGTGTCAGAAATTTGGGAATCTCAAGGCTTTTCAACAGCTACATTTCTCATCTATAACATCACCTTTTTTTTGAGCGGCAATAAATTCTCAATCTTAAACATCCATAAATGAAATTATTTTGACGGGGGCAGGGAGTAACCAATAGTAGCTTTTAGTCAACTCTCTCAAAAAGCACCCCCACAAAATCTAGATCCCATTATAATGCCACATCTAAATACCATGGACCTAAAAAAGAATCCTCTCGCACCATAATCTATTTTTGAGATAGCAGAGAGATTGGATTAATGATAATTTACTGCAGAAGCTGTGGCTGAAGGCAAGCATTCAAAATAGCTTTGTTAATTGAAAAGATATATCCATACAGATATGCAAGTGGTTACTAACTGACAAATTTAAAAAAACAGAACTACATGAAACAGCACCGTTGGCAGGAATACAAGCAAAATATTCTATTAACCAAGATAAACTGAAAAATCCATCTCTCCCTGAGGAAAAATATGAAGCACATTTCTTTTCATACACAAAAATGTTCACAGGCTTGACTGGAAAACCATCTAGAAAACCACACTTTTTCAAAGGAACTTTTGAAGTAAAGGGGATTATATACAAGAAACTTTGGGATAGGAGCAAGAAAAGGAAGAGGAATAGGAAGCACAATCCTCAGCATGGGGAAAAGCTACACAGTGAATGAGAGAAGTTCAGTTTCCATCCATCTGCATTACAAGAATTGCATTCCAAGGGATATATCATCAGATATGTAGTCATCCAACACAATTCAAATAATACCTGAAATGACTGGGTTTCTACTCTTTTACTCTGACTGAAAAGCATTTTCTTAATGTGTATTTACCTGTAGACTGTGCTCTTTAACTCACTGATGACCTGAGTAAGCTGAGAATGGGTTCTGGAGGCATAAATTATTTTAGGAATATCCGTGTAATAAGCTGCCAAAGGGAGAAAAAAAGAAAAAAAGTTATTAGCACTAAACAGAAGGAAGAACTAAAGATATCATTAGCCTGCTTTCCCCAGCTGGTGCTATGGTAACAGAGTGGCTTATGAAGACAGCAAAGAAATTTACAATCCAACTATTCACCTACAGGAAATGAGCTAAGTGGATATTTTTACTGCCCTGTAGCAAGGAGAAAGGTTATGTGAGACATCTTTAGATTTACATCAGTAAAAGGTAAGTGTGAAATAATGCTTTAGCTACTAAATAATGCCATTGTGACATTCACAGGTACATGACAATGATAAAAGAAATACTAATAATCCCCTGTCATTCCTTCAAGGTTCCCAACCACGTATAATAGTCAAAGCCTGCTTGCTGGGACATTTACCTGGGATTTCAGCATCTTTGGCAGCATCACCCCAGGATGACATGGGTCTGTCAGGAAAGAGTTCCACTCCATTCATTCGCTGTGCAATTTTCCGTGCCGAGATGGTATCTTTAAAATGCTCCCGCCAAGCCAGAGTGGCACAGAGGAGGCACAATGTCTTCCCTGTACCCGTGGGACTCTCCAAAATGCCATTCACCCTCTTAATGTTGGGGGAGAAGGGAGGAAAATTTGGGGACAACTCAGAAATTTGCCTAGCATTGATCAACTTATAGTACAGTTTTTCCCAGGAAAAGAATAATCACATCGCAGTACAGATTTAAGTAGCATGATATACCTTCCACTAGAAACACATATGTACATTCTTATAAGCCTGTAAAAGCTGCCACATAGAGGTACAACCTGTAAGAGCCTTTACCCCAGTCAAGTATCAGAGGGGTAGCCGTGTTAGTCTGTATCCACAAAAACAACGAGGAGTCCGATGGCACCTTAAAGATTAACAACTTTATTTGGGCATAAACTTTCGTGGGTAAAAAACCACTTCTTCAGATCCACTTTGTGGGTAAAAAACCACTTCTTCAACATAAAACACAGATTCATGGACTATTTTATCCTTTAATTAGCACAGAAATTCTCCATACTTTGCTTAATACGTGACAAATTTTAGGTTAAAATAAAGGAAAATATAAGCTGCTGCCTTGGGCTAAAATTGGAAATGATTATAAGTTAATAGTTTAAACATACACTCCACATCACAAAATTGAATCATGCAGTATAGATGGTTTACACCAGGGAAAGAACTATGCCCATGACCTGTTTTTAAATATCTTATGTCTGTAGACCAGACATTACAGAATGCAATTTGTTTTAAAACTTTTATGCCTGGGTTATGCATTGGCCGGGGCAAATTATGCCTAAACACTATTAAAGGCCATTCATAAAACAGGTTTAAAATGATATCTGCTTTTACATCCCAACATCAGTGGGGGTCTACTGAGCAACTAACATTGCAGCTGTGGTGAGGTTGAATGCTGGAGTGTCATGGAGAGTAAAACTTCTCCTCTTCCACAAAAGAGCTCAGGATAGGGTGGAACAAAGAAAATGAATCTCAGAAAAACTACGTTAGGCACTCCAGGCAAAGAATAATCAGTATTTTGGAAAGTGTTTCCTTATTTGTTTGACATTCACTAAGACTATATTGTGGAAATGCCAAGTATATAATACCATAAGTACACCATCATTTTTTTTAAATTAAGGACAGATTGCATGAACATAAGGACTGCTTATTTAGTTTTCTTTTCTTTTTCCAAGTTTCGGAGAGAGGGAAGAAAAAACGTACCTACATTTCTGCCAAAAGATTTAACACTATAACATTTCTGGCATTGTTTTTTTTTAATTGCATGCTAAAAAATATGTACAATTAAAAATAAAGTCTGGTGGAATGGAAAGCAGAGAGTATATGGACAAAAAAGGAGAAAAACTAGGTATTTTTTCATTAGTAGTTTAAATTGTGAGAGTCTCCTTTCCCAGTTTGCAAACCAGATAACTAGGGCCCTACCAAACTGACAATCCACTTTGGTCAATTTCACAGCCATGGTGGTCTTAAAACTGTTCAATTTCATGATTTCAGATGTTTACAGGTGTTGTAACTGGGGTCCTGATCCAAAAGGGGATTGTGGGGTGGGGGGGGGTGTTCTAAAGCTGTTGAAGGGGGGTTGCAGGATTGCCATACTCACTTCTGTGCTACCTTCAGACCCCAGCTCTGAAAGCAGCAGCTGCAGAGTTCACTGCAGCTAGAGAAGGCTCCTGGAGGGGGAGGTAGGTCCGATCTCCCCACTACTGGGCAGGAGCCATGGGGGAGAAGGAGCGGAAGCCCCAGAGCTCAGGCACCCTGAGCCTGGTCAAGAGCCATAGAGGCCAGCAGTCCAGAGTCCAGCTCTGGAGCTGCTGCAGTGCAGAAGTGAGGGTGTATCACCCTCACTTCTGTGCTGCCTGTGGAGGTGGGTCTGATCCTCCTCATAACAGCCGTGCAGGGAAAGGACAGGTCCAGTCCCTCCCCAGCCCAGCTGATTTTGGGGAGATCAAATTTCACAGGAGAGGGTTTATTTCACAGTCCATGACATGTTTTTCATGGCCATGAAATTGATAGGGCCCTAAAGATAACCTTTTACATAAATTGCATTCTAGCTTCTACAAACTGTGATTTCTGATAAAGACAAGAATTAAAATTCCACAGTGAATCACCAGGGAAAAGGTTACTGCACAGCCTTTTTCTTCAAAACTATTTTTTTCACATTACAAAAACCACTTACCCGCCATGCTATACAAACAGCCTTTAAATGTTACAATACCTTCAAAACATCTGATACGCTAGTCGATTTATTTTCATGTTCATTTCACTTAAAACAACCAAACTGATTTTTTATTTTTATTTTTTAAATAAATAAAAGGGCTTGCTCTTGGCCTCGGACCAGGCCCCCTATGACCGAAAAATCCTCACAGTTATGAACCTCTTTCCCCCACACCCCTGCCAAAAAAAAAATCTACATTATAAATTTCACCCTCTTGAGGTACGGTGTTATATCATGGCCTGGTACTGCTTGTGGACAGAATCAAATTGTGTTATAAACACAATATAGAACCCTGGGCTAAAGCCCTATAAAGAGCAGGCTCTGTAACATGATTATAATTCAACCTGATCACAGGTAAAACCTGTCACTTGACACAGTAAAATTGCATTGTAGGTAGAAGGAATTATTTTGGAAACACTGACACTCCAAATCCTAAATTGCCCTTCCCACCCATTCCCCAACACGAATGGATCCCAAAGGAGTCCACCTGACCAGTGCTGGAAATTTACTGTAACCTCTCCCAGTGCTTACCTTCTGGAGGCACTCAAGCACTTTAGTCATGTATTCCTCCTGACATCTGTATGGTTGAAAAGGAAAGTCCACTGTGATGCCATTTAATGTTATCTTGGGCATACTTTATCTTACACACTGAAAGCACAGAAATCAAGAGCATGCTTTTATCATGTATAATTTACAGCACACAACAAGAAGCATATATGCTAAATATGTACATACTGCAACTTCTCATTAAAATCCATTGAACTTACATTTATATGGTAGAAGAGAGTACTGTCATTTCATTTTTACGCAACAATATTGCCAGCAAATCACTACTTACAACAGCTACAAAGTTCACCAGGATTTAGGGCCCAATTCTGCAAAGATCTAAGCACACTCTTGTAAGTAGTCCAATGCATGGAATGCAACTACTCACAGGAATAGTTATTCACAAACTTCAATCTTTGTAGAATCACACCATTAATGCGGCCACAGAATATGCCAAATTTATTATTCTATTTATGTTTGTTAGGGGCTTTTAGTGGAATAGAATGGGCAGTCCATCATTGGAAACTGTAAATAAATTGATACTGTCAATTTAGAGTTATGAGTATCCAGAGCATGGGAGAGGTGCATGTAGATTAATGTTAAACACAGAGAGCATAAATGAGTTGGTCACCTCAAATACTCTCAGTCCTGTCAAGTCTCCCTGCTTTGGGAGAGTCCCTCTAATCTATTCACTTCAAAGATCTGTTTCTAGAAGAATTTTGCTATTTACATCTCAAACATTTTAAATCTCACTTTTTTTTGTTGTTGTTTAAAGTGTCCCTCGTTCAAATTGCACAGGCTTCCGGCAGCCTTCCCCACCCAAGTCCCGGGATCTTGTCACTTTTGTCCCAAGTTTCATACTTTTTAATCTCCTAAGTGTGCACATGTATTGTAAGTACTTTGCACAAGGACCTATCTGCATGAAAAAGTTGCACTGATTTGACTAAAGCTGTTGGTTTAAATGAATGCAAAAAACTGCACAGTCCCTCTTATGTCACTTTAGGGGTAGCCTCTTTAGGCCTGGCCTACACCTAAAAATGAGGTCAACTTAGATACTTCACTTAGGGTTGTGAAAAATTTCATGCGCTGTACAACATAATTAGGTTGACTTAAGTCCCTCTCCAGACACAGCTAGATCAAGGGAAGAATTCTTCCAGAGACCTATTTAGTGCCTCTCGGAGAGGTGGATTAACTAGATTGATGGAAAAACCCTTACTTCCTACATCAATGGATCTATGCTATGGTGCTGCAGCAGCATATATACAGCACAGTACAGGGTAACTACTCATATGTTCCTGGAATACTGGACATTTCAGCACTTCCAGGAACAGTGTGAGTGCGCCTGCCTGCATGACCTTGGCCCTGCCAGCTGGACCTACCTGACCTTGCATGCAGAACGTGTACAAGGCCAGGTTGGTAGGGACGATGTACTGTTCAAAACGCCAGTCCTCCAACTGATACCAACACTGCCCTGTCCAGTTTTGTCCCAGTAGTGGATGGGGTCAAACCACCCAAAAAGGGAACTGTCTTGTAAAAAAATCAAATTAAGTGGCCTCCCTAGCACCGTAGCTGTGCCCCTGTAGTGTAGTCACTCTAAGCCAGGGGTTTTCAACCTTTTTTCATTTGTAGACCCCAAAAAAACTTCAAAAGGAGGTGCAGTGCCCTATGGACATTTTAGACATAGTCTGTGGACCCCCAGGGGGCCACCCCCCAGATTGAAAACCACTGGTAAGGACAGCCTCTTGCAGACCCCTCAGCCATAGTCTGCAGCCTCTCAGGAGTCCACCACCCACGGGCTGAAACCTTAACCTGACTCCTAATCAGCTCAGGTTAAATCACCCTGGGCCACACGGGAGCTGAAATAAGCAGATCCACGCAGAGGCTCCGCACGCCCAGGGAAGAAATACTTCAAGGCCAAGGAGGAGTGCGGGTCCCTTGTCTAGCCAGGGCCTGAGAAGCCGCACACGCTGCCTCCCCCGAGGAGCCGGGCTTCACACCCCCACCCCCAGGGCCGCCCAGAGAATTCCGGGGGCCCGGGGTCTTCGGCGGCAGGGGGCCCCCGCTCAGGGGCGCTCTAGACCCCAGCGCGCCAAGCAGGCGCGTGGGGCGGCCCTTTCCCTGGGGGGGGGGCGGCATTTGGCTCCGGTTGAGCTCCCGCAGGCATGCCTGCGGCAGGTCCACCGGAGCCCGGGACGAGCGGACCTGCCGCAGGCATGCCTGCGGGAGCTCAACCGGAGCCGCGGGAAAAGGGGAAACACTCCAGGGGCCCCGGAAAACACTCGTGGGGGCCCCTGCGGGACGCGGGGCCTGGGGCAAATTGCCCCTCTTGCCCCCCCCCTCTGGGCGGCCCTGCCCACCCCCACCAGCCCGCCCGCCCGCCCGCCCGCCAGAGGCGCAGAACCGCGGCGGCCGGGTCCTACTGAGGGCCGGGGGCTGTGATGGGATCCCGAGGGCGCTGCTCCGCCGGTTACCATGGAAACACCGCGGGCGCGGAGCGGCCGGGCTAGGATGACACGGGGAGCCAGAGCCCGCGCTGCCGGCAGCGGCAGCCCCAGGGAAGAGGCCAAGCCCGGAGCAATTAGTAAATGGCTCACGCCGTCCCTCCCTCACCTCCCGCTCCGGGGTTCGCAAGACCCGCGCCTGGTGCTCACGGGCCCGCCCGCCACTGGGCGAGGCCGTGACGCACTTCCCGAGTCCGCCCTCCGCCGTCATGCTGTGCGTCACTTCCGCCTGCTCGGTCCCGCCAGTCCTGCTCTCGCGAGGGCTGGCCGCGCGCGGGGTGTGCCGCGAGACCGAGCTGCTGTAATGAGGGGTCGCTGCTAGGGAGCTGCGGGGAGACAAACCCCGTGGCGGGAAGGAAGCGAGCGGCCAGGGCCTGGCCCGGGAGGTGCCTAGTAGAGCGACGCCATTTTGGGGGTGTCCTTTGCTCGCCTCAGTGGCAGGAGCCAAGTGTTTGAATGAGCCCGACCCCTTCAGAGGCGGTTCGGCTCCCCTCAGGCAGCTCCCTGACGAACCCCAGCGGGGTTGCGCGGCTCTTCAGCCTTACCTCAAAGGCCCCACGAAACTTGGCCTTGGCCAGCGTGTCTCTCCCACGCGCGGTTCTGCTTTGGGCGGGCGGGCTGCTCCTGTCCCGCCTCGGGGAGCTGAGTTTTAGGGGTGCGCGGGCGAGGAGGGTCAGACCGTGCAGGATCCTGGCGCTCCCTCTTCCAGGTATCGTGTTGTCATGTCATCCCGTTGAGCGGTGTAGTGTCTGCAGCCAGAATGCTCGTGCGAGCTGCCAGGTGGCTTGTGGTAGTGGGGAATGTGGAACTCCTTTGTTTTCCCCGTATCTTCAGTTCCCTGGCACTAGTTCCTTGTCTCTGCACTTGCCCAGGAACTGCTGCAGCGGAATCTCAAAAAACGAGGAGACCCCCCCCAGATTTTAGCCCATGAAAGCTTATGCTCAAATAAATGTGTTAGTCTCTAAGATGCCACAAGGACTCCTCCTCCTTTTTGCTGATACAGACTAACACAGCTGCCCCTCTGAAAAGTGGAGTCACAGTTACTCAGACCAAGGGCTTTTCTCAGCTGTACATGCTCATTATGAATTCCTGAGTCACTTCAGACAGATACGTTAGTCTAGGCGGGCCACTAAGATTCTAGTGACTTGTACATGTATGTAATAAAAGGAGATGTGTGGTTTAATTAGATTCCCAGATTTGTCTATTATATTTCATATGCTCAGAAGCTACAGATAGGAAGATAATATGAGCTCATCCAGTACAGCTCCCTGTAAATCATCTGGCTAATACTGATGATGTTTTTTAATTTCCCCATACTACTAGACAGCTGTTCTATAGACAAGAAACAGGACATGCTCTTATGTAGAGGTGCCACAAAAACTTACAGATGCCATCCATTTCTAGCCAATCACAGGTGCTACAGAATTTACAGGTGCTATCAATGTCTAGTCAATCGCACATATGGTATTGTCTATACAGAAGTACCCTAAATAATGTTTCATCCAATATTTGAAAATCTAGATAAAAGCAAACCTCTGACCTCTTTGCTGGCAGAGTCAGTAAAATTCTTTTTCTGGAGGTATTCAACTAGGGGAGATTACAGCTTTGCCTGGCAAGCTTGTCTTTGCATTGAAGTCATCTGGCCTATAGAGTGCCTGAACTTTAGCTGTTATGTTAGTGAGCTACCTATGTACAATTCACTTTAAGACTGGGTCTGTACAAATTATTCTCATACAGAACTTAAAAACTCCAGTTTCCCAGCTCCTGCAGTCATAACAAAACTATACTTAACAGAACATGCTTAATTTATCTGTCCTTAATTTAGCCTTCAGTAACCCAGGCTTCCATAATTCAGTCATCCTTAACAGAGTTAGTATGTTCCATGAAGCTGAGATATTTGGTTTGCAGAGCTGAGTATCTTTAACTGGGGAGTTCTTAAAAATGCATCATTAGGGTAAATACAGAAAATATAATGTAGATACACAACATTTTTAATTTTAAATATACTAACCAAACTGTTTAAACTTGCTGTGACTTTTAAGTCTTAATGAGATCAACAAAACGTAAGATTTAAAATTTCTAGCTTCACCTCTTTTGAGTTTATGGAACATATAGAAAACAAAACATTCTTTTCCCACCTGTTCCTGCATTCCCTCCCAGTGTTCCACTCAAAAGTTGTTCAACTGATTTTGCTCAGACTTTCTTGAAATGGTGAGCCCTTTGGGGTGAACCCAAGAATACAACATTTAAGCCCCTCAAAAATAGGTTTGGGAAGGTGGGATAGCTCAGTGGTTTGAGCACTGGCCTGCTAAACTTAGGGTTGTGAGTTCAATCCTTGAGGGGGCCACTTAGGGATCTGGGGCAAAATCAATACTTGGTCCTGCTAATGAAGGCAGGGGACTGGACTCAATGACCTTTGAGAGTCCTTTCCAGTTCTATGAGATAGGCATAGCTCCATATATTATATTATTATTAAAACTCTGAGCTACTACAGAAAATTGTGGGAGGAAGAAGTGTAGTGGAGAGTGAAGGTTAGAATTCAATCTCTACAGTGAGTAGGGGGAGAGAACCCAGTATCACACTGTATCTCTCTGTAATTATTCTTTGTTATGCAATGAAGAATAAAATAAACATTCTGTTGAATTGTATTTTATTGTTTGCTACAGTTTACATTAACATAATAGCAGCTACTGCAGTCCTAGCACAAACAGAAATATGAATCAGCTTATGCTCTTGTTCAGGGGCTGATGTGACTCAGCAAAAGTTGGATGCTCTCTATCTTTCTATATAATTATTTCTCTGCAGCATTTACCTTATTTGACCAACTCTGCAGCTGAGCATTGGCAGGTTTATTCCTCACCCCCCACCACTCCATTGTCTTCCAAGAACTATAAAGGGATGTCTGGGAACAATAAACACAAACAAACAAACCATCACAATTTTAAGGGAGATGGATTTGTTTCTCATTATGATGCCCTTCACAAGAGAACCATAGATGTTTATTAAAGCCAAAGCATATCTCCAGGAGATTATAATAATGCAGGAGATTTAAAGAATGGATTCTGTTGACTATTTCTCCAAGTCAGAGACTCAGATTTGTGCATTTCAGATGAAGGCTAACAAATAGTCTATAGATTTTGCACTGTTATATGGAGCTGTACATCTTATTGGCTTAGCTGTCCACACAAGACTCATTTTAAAATGTATGATACCTATGCTAGCTACGCTATTGGTGCTGGGAGGGGGAGGGGGATATGTGAGGGACAGATTCTTGCTAATCCCCTGAATCATTGCATTCTGCTCCATTTGCCAGCTCCCCTGTTTTATCTGCATCATCTCATACTGTATGATTTTGGGCAAGTTTCTTCCTCTGCCTGCCTCAGTTTCTTCATCTGTTAAAAACAGTAATAGCACTTACCTATATCATAGGGATTTTGCAAGGCTACAGTAATTAGAATTTGAACGTGTTTTAATAACCACAGAGCCCATGTGTGCGTTGGGTTGTTGGTTTTTTTTGTGCCAGAAAACAGTTCTGTATTTCTATATGGTGAATTTAGTGCATTTAAAGTCAACACATGAAAGTTGAAGATGGATGCTTTATCTTATACCAGAGCTTGGGATCTATTTCCTGGGCTATCCATAAGGAATAAACACATTTAGGACTAACATAATAAAGCCACTAACACCCGTAAATAGGAAATAGAGCCCAGTATACTTGCCATTGTTATATTTATGGGCAACATACCCAGGGGAGACAATATTTTTAAGTGGTTATCCCAGGGAGCAGAAAATCCAAAGACTAGAGTTGTATTCCCAACTCTGTTCACCATACAAATTTGGGCAAGTCATTTAACTTTTGTGACTCAGTTTCTTATCTGCAAGAATGGCACTTATTTACCTCCACATTAGGAAAAAAGTTGCTTTTTTAGAATGTGTTCACTAACATATGTTAACTCACCAGTGGCAAAATCCTATCATGGACAAAGTAGTTGTTGTTTTAACAAATGGTTAAACCTCCCGACATCTTTTTTCATAAGAAAAACAAGGCCTATATAAATTCAAAGTTTTTTTTGTTGTTATATGCCAATAGGATTAAAGGTAATCACTCACTGTACCACCTTTAAATGGGAAACAAAACCTGGGATAGATCCTTTGAGACATGCATGAAACATATGCCCTTGCTGTTAAACTAAGCAGCCATGGTATATCTTCTAATTAGGAAACTGAGCATGAGATAAATCTTCTGCAATCTCACATATGCATGATTCAAATAACTGGTCTTTGTACCACCGGCATATAGAAACACGGCAGGAGATGTATGTAGGAAATGTACACTTAACACTAAAAATACCATCAAAGCAAGATTCTCGCTCCCACATTCTCATTCCTGGAATTTAACTCTTTTGTGGAGGAACTTCAGTAGTTTTCAAGGTGGTGGTTGTTTTTTAAACAAAACTCTCAAGGGTAATGGTAGAAGGCTAGAGCATAAGTCAGACCCCTAACAGTCTTTGCATGGCACCCCTGCCAAGTATAAATGAAGCTTTTGAATGTTCCAGGTAGTTCTTTCAAATGAGAAGCTCTCAGAAGAACTATGTATTGATTGAAGTTGGTCAACATAAAATAAAAACTTTGACTCCAGGGAAAAATAAAAAAACAGGTGCAAGAGAAACACCTCAAAAAAGAAAACCTCCAACTGCCGGAGGTTGATGAGTGAGTGGATCATACAAGATAACATCTTTGGCAAAGTATAGTTACAAAATAAGTCATTTTCTCTTTGCTACAGAGACCATCTGTTCAAGATTCTTGCTCCTGGAGAGTAAGAATCTTGGGATGTGATGAAAATGAGAGCACAGATCAGATCAGCCATAAGGCCAGTGCCAATAAGTGTGAAGGTAATTTATTTTTCTTTATAGATAGAAGAGCAGATTAAAGATGCCAGTCACCGTCCTCTTGAAGAGGCATAATGGTTCCCAGGGAAACCATTTTCAAAAGACATCTTTTGTTTGACCACATAATTATTTAATTCCTTGAGATCCAGATGGGGCCAGAGTCCTTTTGTCTTTTTGACTTTCTTTCACTCTCAAATTTTAATTAAATAGACCTATGAAGTAGGTGCATAAGTAAATATTATCCATTTTTGCAAAAGGGGAAACTGATCCCTTTTCACAAAAGGGGAAGCTAAGGCTGAGAGGATAGGGGATTTGCCCAAGGCCAAACAGTAAATCAGTGCTGGAGTCAGGACTAGCCCTTAGAAATTCCTGGCTTTCAGTTATGTGCTCAGGCTATTAAGCAATGCATCATTTTATTGTTTGCAACCTGTAGATGTAATGGTCTAGGTCAGGACCACTGTCTTCTTTAAACAGGCCCTTAACCAATTTTAGATGTATTTGTCCCTCTCTGAGTCAGATGCTGAATTTGTAACACGTTGTAACCTTTACCAGGTTGGAGCATTTCATCTTGGATTGGTGTTTATGCAGACTGGACTATAAGATGAGATGATGGGTTTTGCCTGCAGCTTGTAGTCTCTTCCTTGAGGTTTGTCATTTGTACAGGCAAGACAATTGGAAGGAGACTCCAAGATGGCCAGAATCCAGGCTTCACTTCACATTTTTACCTGATTGATTTGATGCAGTTCCTCCTCCTGATCCAGATCTTTTATACAACATGGCCTCATTTTCTTTCCTGTCTGAAGTGCACATGACAGGCACCAAAACGGAATCAGTTAGGATGTCCCAGTTGTTTCTTTTGCCTTTAGGGAGACATTTTCCTGATTTAGTGCTGATGTTGCTATCGCTGGTTTTTCTCTCTCTCTCAGTTGCTAAATACTGCAGAGGTACCTGCAGGCTGGCCTCAGCTGGTTTTCCTGCTAGACAATCACATTCTTTTTCTAACTTTCTCATATATTATTTATTAATTTCAGGCTGTTGCCTGAGTACCATGTACTTTTGAATTTAATGCCAGACAAGGTGGACTGTCCCCTTCCATCTCATGATAATAGCTGCGATGGTCAGGAATTTTCAGGAGACAAATTCTGAGATATTCCTGGAGACATAAAAGCTCAAATTTGATATTTTTAAAATCAACATTTACAGACTGCCCTGAAAAGCAATAATTAAAAAATATGGACTGAAGGTGACGTGTCTGATCTGTACAAAAGAAGACTGTGAGAGGGAAGCTAAAACCCAAGGATGGGAGCACCAGTGTAGGCCAAGCTCCTGTGGCTGTCAGGATTTTAACTTTGAGGCGATAAATGAAGATTGATTGATAACCCATTAATTCAAAATCCAGTTGTTATGAACAGATCAAGGACTAGATTCTCAGGTATGCCAAAATCCTGGTGCACCCGGAAGAAGGTGCATTATATCACCTCAGCCCCTAGTCCTGGGTGCCGGTTTGACCGTCAGCACAAATTAGGACAGCTTCTGGGATGCTCTACATACCATAAAAACTGTATCAGGAAAGCTTATGCCCAAATAAATTTGTTAGTCTCTGAGGTACCACAAGGACTCCTTGTTTTTATCAAAACTGTAGTTACTCTGTATATAGTAGTATAGCCCTCTCTGACTTGAAGCTATACTACTTAGCAGCACAATTACTTTATACCATAGCATAAACTGGCCAGTGCCTTGCATACCCCACAGACAGATCAAACAAACCTTCACTGGCTAAATCAGCTTGGAAGACAGAAGCCTGAAAGGCGCTGCACTGATATTAGCTTTAGTGACATAGAGGCAAAAAAAAATGTTTTGCTTCAGCATTTTCTAAAACATTTTAATATTTCAATTCAAAACAACTTTCTTTTTTGAAATATCCTTTAATTTCATTTTTAAACATTTAAAAATGCTCAAAATCAAAATGATTCCCTCTCCCCACCCCCGACTTTTTTTAATTGCCAGAAAACCGAAAAATCCATTATTCACCCAGCTGCAAAGAAGACACTGCCCCACATGAAACTCGGAGAGGGATTGTGACTCACACTGCACTATTCTTTTGGATGTTGCAGCCAGCTTCACAGACTTGCCTGGTTAACTTTGCAGGCCAGTGCTGAGAGAAGCAGGTCCATGCCCACCATTCCTCTACTTTGGTGCGATTGCACATCTTGGGGTGCCAAGAATATTAACGTCAGTGTCATGGACAAATTCAACTGTGTGCAATTACATTTTGCTGATTAAACAGCCATTGTATTCCCTCCCTTCCCCCTCTCCCCCCCCCCCCCCCGAAGTGGCTGCCCTTCAGTGTTGGGCAAAATTATTAGTATTTATGTTGTAAATTCAAAGAGATGGTAAAATCTGTAAAGCCTGCTGGGATAGATCTGGAGAAAAGGTACTACATTAATGCAGGATCATTAAGACTGTTACCATTCTGATGCCCATGATAGACGATTACTATAGCCTACTTTTAATTTTGTGTCTTCTGGTACCTGTGATGTGAATTTGGATTTGCAATATTATTTTAAATTGTTTGTTTTTGGTTTGCTTTGTGTGTATTTCACATGCTAGTGACTAGAGTGTGTACTCTCTACCGTCACAGACTGAATGATTTCCATCCTTGTATCTGGTTTTAACAGATCCTAGGCAACCAGCACCATATGTATCTTATAATAAGCCCAAGAGGGGATTATTGTGGGTTCCTATTGAGATGCAGAATGTATTGATGAGGCTCCTGTCAGGAGGAAGGATAGGAAATTTCAGGTGGATTTTTCTTCTGAAATTGACCTTTTGAGCTTCATAGACTAAAAGGGGAATCAGAGACCTCCTGCTTATGATCTGCACCTTTCATGTGGTGCATAGTTGGGAGCTCTTTTCAGCACCACTGAAAGGATGACATCCCAGAGAAAAGCTTCCCATAGGGGAAAAAGTCTAGGACATTTTAATTATTATTTTTTTTAAAAGTCACATTATTCATAATGGAAAAGTGAAAGACATGCATGCCACAAACCAGTCTCTCTGCTGATTCTACTTGAATACCCATCATTCCTGATAATCTGCCTCGTTAGATATCACATGCCATGGAGGCAGAGGGGGACCAGTCACATCAGTGGAATATACACACATAATTTCCTGAATCCTTTCATAAAATACTGCAGAAATTGTTCTGCCTGATTCTTTCTAACTTGTCCTGACCCAAATCAGGGGCAGCTTGGAAAAGAAATTAAGTTTAAAATAGGGAAGAAAACATAAGTTGGAACATTAGACATCTACCTACAGTCATTATTTGAATATTGTTTATATAAACAGTAGTACCTAGAGGCTTTTGACCAATATGGGAGCCCCATTGTGGTGGGCACTGTACAGACACATAGTGAGAGACAGTACCTGCAGTAAAGAGCTTGAATTTGAAATAGACAAGACATGGAAAGGGCACAAAAGCACAGAGAGGTGAAATGACTTGCAAAAGATCATACAGCAAGCCAGAAACAGAACCCAAATTTCAGGAGCCATAGTTCATTGTCTAATCCAGTGGCCCATATTACCATCTATATCTCAATAGCTTTTGTTGCCACCCAAACAACTCCCCAGTCTCTCAGAAGGAGCATCATAGCACATTCACCAGTTAATCTGTCCATTCTCCTCCTGTGTGCCACAGAATGTTATGTAATTAAGGCACGTGCTACAAAGCTAACTAAGACCAGGTTGAAAGTGTTCCAACGCTTTTCAGAGTAAAGGGGCTCATAAACTGGGATGTGGCAAGAAGAAAATAGATCCTGTCAGAATGGTTGGGTAAATCAAAGAAAGCATTATTATCAAGTAAAGAGCAAAAATTACTCCAGCTGCATCTGCAAATAGGGAAATTAACTGTAGATGTCTGTAAGGTATGCCTGTCTAACTTTAGGCTGCTGGCCTCAGCTACAAGCTTTTTGGGGAATTTCTTTGGACTACCTATTAAGTCTGAGGACTTTCAGTCCAGGAAGTGGGTGTGGGGATGACTATAGTTGCTACAGCCATGAAATAGTCATTGGAAGGAGGGTAACAGTTTCCAGGTAGGCCACAAAGAAACTTGTTCCATAGTCCACTGTTGTCCAGATTCCTTTAAAGTTGGAGATATATTAATAATATTGTTTTCTTGAATGAAAATTTTAATTTGTATTTTTTTCTCTCCAAATGACAAAGACCCTCCCTTCCCCCCAATCTTAAGGCATTAGGACAAACAGGGATTGGAGGTAGAATTTAGCTGAAGCGGAAAATCTCTGCCTTTTCAATTTCTTTTGAGCAGTGGGTACTGTCTGTGACTTCTGTGCTAAGCAGGGATGTCTGTGTCTGCTTGAACAAGCTATAATTCCCTGCAGCTGCTGGGATGGGTTGGGAGTGTCTGTATTGCAACATGCTGGATAATTTTGGGGTGTTTGAGGATGAAGGATATGTGCAGCTGGCAGAATAGTGTGAGGGACCTAAAGCTGATGAGGTTAACGGTGGTAAGAATAATGCAGTGAGGATCATACTGCCACAACTGGATGAATAATACAGGGGTGCCTGCGGCAATTAATGTGAAAGAGGGGGAGTTTTTCTGGTTCCTGAATGGGTGTGTGGAATAGACTTGGAAACCATCATAAAACATACAGTGTATCAGCCCCTAGCAACAAACACCAGAGCGGAGGTGATACAAACACCCAGAAGAAAAAAAAGCTCCGTTGGATTCAGAGGGCTTGATTCTCCTCTCCCTCACATCAGTTTAACAGCAGCGTAGCCCCCTTGATTCCAGTAGAACTTCTGGTTTACAAGTAAGAGGAGAATCAGACCTACAGATTCCCATTTTTCTCAGGTCACTCTTCCCCTTCACTGTCTGTGTAAAGCAGCTGGCGGGTTTTTTGCTGGTTCTCCTGGATGCCAGCCAACATAGCCCCTCAAGTGGTTGCCGGCTTTGAGAGAGTTTTTCCCTTTTTAAAAGAAAAAATAAATTACATTAATCTGCATACATACTTCAGCTTTCAATTGACAAAAAAGGAGAGAAAGAGAGAGTGTGCCAGGCTAGTCCATCTACAGCAGACAAGGGAGGGAAGGAGAAAGAGAGAAAAATCTCTTTCGCTAGAGCCCAAGATTGGGTGTAGCTTCTTGCTCTCCCCCCCTCAATGATTCTTTCTGTATTTATAGCAGTAAAACTCTGGCTCTGGGAAGAATCTGACATCAAAGCCACCCAGCAAAGAAGGCCAGATTTGCTAATTAATATTCTGAACTGGTGACCCCCGTCTCTTTCTTTCCACCCACTTCTTTCAGTCTCTCTCTCCTCCCTTCAGATGGCTGCAGCCCCCTACAGCTGAGTCAGTTCTTCCTCTCTTCCACAGCATTGCAGCACTTCAGCAGAAAGCCAGCAAGGCGTTCTTTCACTCCTCCCTATTGCTGCATCTCCTCTACAGCATCCACTCTGCAACCCACCTCGCCACCATGGCCAGTACTGTGTCAGGTAGGACCAGCATGGATTTTTTTTTAAGTCAATCTTTTAAAACATCATTATTGTTTGTTTCCAGTGCGGATTTTGCTTTCATGCTGGGAGGGTTCTCTGAGGGACAGACAGCTGATTTGGCAGCGTTGTCTTTTTTTCCCCATTTGATGTATGAAAGCTGGGTGGGATTTTTTTTTTCACCTGTATCCACCATTGTAAAACCTGCCTACTTAAAAAATGCCTGACCTTAAAATGTGACACTTGAGATATGCTTAGTGCATATCAAATAATATTGCCTGTCAAGTAATATTTTGTGGTCACATCACACGGTAATTTAAAAAAAATCATCTGTTCATTTTTGGAAGAAGGGATGAGGAGGGGCTGGGAATTGCATTTTTACATTGGTAAAGACCAGGCACTGTACAAGTGGGTCAAGGAAAGAGACATAAGCAAAAAATTGAAAATTATGCTTACAAAAAATCCAGCTAGCTTTCTGTGCATTCCCAGAGCCTTGCATTGATCAGGATGCATTGCTTCATTATAAAGTGCTATAGGGGAGCGGTCCTCTGATGGTGCTGAGTGAAATCCAGTGCTCCAAGGGAAGCCCTTCCTCCTTCCTGCAGTAATACTGGGAATAATAGCATTGCTGCCTCTTGTTTTCCCAGGTTAGGCACTATCTGGATCTGACATTCAGATTAGCCTGCAGCATGTCAGGCTGCGGCGAGAATGCTGCACCCTTTCTGTGAAACTGGTTCCTAGAGATGGGTCTTGCGGCACCTTGCTGGGGAAGCTGCGCAGGTGGGGGATGAGGGCGGGGTTCACGTGGATGGAACTGGAACTCAGCAAGGAAGAAAATAAAAGCGCTGATTTACACCTGAACAATGGATGCTTGTTGAGTCTTCCAAAAAAAAAAAGTCTCTTTCTTGAAACAGCTCTGATTCCTTTCTATGCTGCGTTAGCGAGGAGGGGGCTTTATGAAAGATGGAAAAGGCAAAATAATCATAAAGGGTTGGAATGGAGGAGGAAAGGACAGCTGTTTCTGTTCCAGACCCTCTCCCATCCAGGGGACTTGCTGAAAGGAAGACAGAGCAGCCTTTCTTGGTGCATTCATTAGCTTCCCCTTGTGCTCCCTGCAGTGCATTTTCTGTTCTTTTCTCCTTTTAAAAAGACCACTAGAGCCGGGAGTGGGGAAGGAAAAGAGGGCTGGGAGGGGGCGTTGGGGGATGTGTACAGGGATGCAGCTAATCCAAAGCAGGCTTTGTATATGATTAGGAAACCAAAACTAGCCATTGTTAAAAATGTTTGCCCTTATGCTAGAAAATCTGCAGGCATGGGAGAGGATGTGTGTGAGAGAGAGAGAGAGCACCCCAATGCCTGTGTCATTGAATGTGTGCTAGTGTTTATTCTGAAGGCCGCACCCATCCATCTTGCTCTATTACAGAATTGGTTCTGGTCTAATTTGAATTGCAGGGAGCTCAGCAATCTAAACTAAGATTGTATTGAACCTGACACAAATGAGATGGTGGGTGTGACATGCATAAGTACCAGAGCAGAGGAATCAAGAGACAGCAGTATTATAGACGAAGGAGAAGAGAAAAATGGAAACTGTTGGTATATGACAAGGAGCAGGGCTGAGTCTCATCCAGTGGACTTTGCAGGGGTCAGCTCTCTATTCAATGTTGCACTTACAATAGGAATAGAATGAAGGCTGCAAAGGCAGGAAAAACAGGCAGGTTTTGTAAATGAAAGAGAAAGGTCTTTTTCCTTTATTGTTTCTGCTTTATTTCTCTCTTTATGCCAAGCAAAAACAAATCAGTGCTGGAGAGAGAGCAGCTGTAATTGTTTGCAACCGATGCCCAAGGGCTTATATCGCTAGGGAAGATATCCTTGGGTCTGTTAAAATAAACAAATTTCTCAGATGAAAAGGAAACCAGTCATACATGCCCTGCTTCACCAGTTTGTTTCAATTTCTCACCCGCCTCTCTAGGCACTTTCTTCTTGCCACGATTGTCAACTTCAGTGATAAAGCAGTAGAAGCAGCAGCACATGCTCAGTGCAGGCTCAGCTGCAGTAGTGGCCATGCTATGCTGACAGAGGTGGAGCCCTCACACATGCTCTGGTGAATCCTTAGAGAGTCACTGGGACTAAACTACACCTTTTTGTATACCCCTAAAGAAGAGTCCAGGCCACACAGCTGTGTCTACTCATCCATCACTGAAAGCCTTGTTTGGGCATATGAACAGGCAAAGGAATATTTGTGACCTCTGCTAGGGATTATGAAATGGTGCAGTATTGTGGAAGCCTTGTGGATTCTTCTTTTTTGATAGATGAGTGCATCTGCTGTGGTGGAGCCAGGCTGAATGACTGGTGTCTCTCATTTTGGTATGCACAAGTGGAAACCACATGGCACTGGAAAATCCCAGAGGTTTCTCCTCACTAGATGGATGTTGGCATTATATGGCCCTGGTGGGTCCCCATGATCTCTTCTTCTGGACTCTATTAGTGGACACTCTGTACCACTGGCATATATCTATTATTTTTAATATTAATGTTGCAATAGCACACACAGGCCCCAATCAGATTCATCCCTATCCATCCTGTCTATGCATCTCCATGGTATCTTTTTAGTTCCTTTAAACATTTCTTTAATGAACTGAGTGTACAAGGCTCATCTTTGAGGTTCCTGTTACAGCTAGCAGGACTTCAGTTTTATAAACCTACAGAGTAGAATTAAAGGAATAGTCTTTTTAAGCCACTGTATCCAACCAGGATTCCAAATAATTTGAAAATATTTATTTCTCAGTCTATAAACCAGGTCTCCATTAATGGCATATTGCAGAGCTTCTGAAATCCCTCAGATATTTCTAAGGAACCTTCTCTGAGGTATCTAAGTGCTGGTATTTGATGAATGTATTGTTTTAATGAAGTGAATAGACTCTCCTTCTGGAAAGGAAAAGTGGGGACTCAGTGGCATCATGGCCTTGGGGAAGTTTCTGTGAACTCTCCTTCTGAGGAGTAGATATGGGAATGGTGTAGCATGGGTGTAGGCAGTAGCATTTGGGCTTGGTCATTTTGGAGACAGGGAGCAAGACGCACAGAAGTTTTGCCTTCCTGCTCTGGGTAGGCCCAGAAACCCCCTGATTAATAAACCAAGCTGCATTCCATGAAGTTTAGAAATCATTTTCTGGTTACTGCCTCTAGTGTGGAATGCCCACTCCTCCTTACTCACCTCCCTGGACATGGGAGAGGTAGGTAAGTTAGTTTGAAATTGACAGATAGATGGAAAGGATGGGCAAAGAAGGAAGGCTGAAGGGGAAATAAAAGCTTTTGGATTTACCTGCTCTACACTTACTGTATCCAGAACAACCCACAATGCTCTGTAAACACCAGTTGTGCACAATCCCAGCCAGCATGTTCACAAGTGTCCAACCCCCCACTTTCTTCTTAGACACAAGAGACAACTATGGACCATCCAGGTGTAAACTAGGTCTAAGGGCTGTTGAGCCTAACTCTTGGGTGAAACTCAAGAGATCCAGTCAGTCTGAAAAGGTGTTCTGGGAATTTGGTGAAGCTCAGCAAGCCTCCAACAGTTTGTCTCCCAATTCTACTGAAGTTCATTGGAAACTCCATATCTTGCTGACTTCTGCCCTTTGAGCTTCTCCCTCCCTTTATGATATCATGCCTCATTCTTTTAGGTTCATGGCAAGGTTTTCATAAAGAATCTCATCTAATGCAGGATTGAATTTAGGACCACATCTTCAGCTGGATCTGGGAGTGCAAAGGGGCTAAAAAACAGCCAGCTCTTACATGCCTCGTCTGGTGCACTGTAGCATTTCCCAGCTGGGTAACAGCTCCTTAAAGTCCATTATCAGCTGGTGTACTTCAGAGCAGTCCCCTATCCACCTTAACTATTTATATGGCCTCCGTTACCCTAGTATCTGAGCACCTGACAGTCTTTAATTTTCTTATCTTGACTACAACCCTCTGTGGTCAGTCAGTGCTATCATCCCCATTGTACAGATAGGGAACCAAGGTCCAGAGAGACTAAGCGACTTGCTGAAGGTCACACAGGGAGTCTGTGCCAGAGAAGGGACATGAACCAAGGTCTCCCATAGCTCAGGCCAACAACCTACCCACTGGAATATCCTTCCTCTCTAGGCTCCTGGGTAGCTCCCCATCTCAGCTATAGCTGAGAATCTAGTCCTAAATAGGTCCCATATCCATCAAAACCTTGGGTCACTTGCCCCCTCTTGGACACCTTGATTTTCCGTTCTCAAGCACCCTACCCCCAAATAGCCTCTTTCCCTCTTCACCTCCCCTTCACTAAGTAGACTTGTGGTTTCTCATTGACTCAGCTGCTGCATCCAACCCACTTAGTCCACCAGACCTGAGCCTCAGCGCTCTGGTCCTTCTCCTTCCATGGCCTCACTGAGACATAGGCACAAGCTAATTCTTTTATTGGGAGGGCCTAGGTGTTGCTGCACTGGAGCTTGAGTTCTGCTGCTCTCTCTCTCCCATCACTCTGAACAAAAGGAGGTAATCCCGATGGCCCAAACTGCTCTCTCCTACTCTGAGTCCAGACTGTCCTTCATTATTATACCTCTCCTGCCTTTCATCCAAATGGCATCGTACTACTTGCTCTCTCAAGGGATGTCTTCAGTCCACTACTGTGGTCCCTGTGTACCCACAGAAAGGCATTGTCTGAGTCCTGCTTTTGGCACTAGAACCTGATGGAGGGGAGGTAAATAATATTCTGATCCATGCTACACCCCTAGAAGCAGAAATGGAGAGGAATGCCGTAAGCCCAAATGCACGGGGCCCCGCATTATGTGGGCACATGGGCCCAAGTTCTTACTTGTGGCCCCACAAGCTCTGTCTCTCATTCTTTTTCTTTCTGTCTCTCCCTCCTCCTCTGTCTCTCACCAACTCCCATGACAGTTCTGTTTTGCATTATGTCTCTGCTGGGGGATGGGCAATTTTCATCTCTCTTTCCTGAATCATGGTTAGTATGCATGAGTCTTTAGCTCACCTCCTGGGTGGCACTCTTCAGACTTTCCCCAGAGATCTTAAATAGGTTCCTGACAGGCAGATGAAGTCTCAGAAGTATATGGCTATTACCATATGAAATCCGTGTTTCCAATGCATTGAATAAATTACTTCCACTGCATGGGCTTTCTTGTGCCTGATAGGCACATCCCTGCATTAGGGGTGGTGCAGAGTTGCATTGCCTTGGGAACCTCAACCCCTCCTGGATCTCACAGGCATGCAGGGGGAGCATATCTGGTGTACTGTCCCTTAGGACAATGCAGCATACTTTTATCCCTTCTCTGTGCCTAGCCAGCTTTACTGGCTGGTGCAGAAGTTGGCAGGACTATGAGACAAGGAGAGGAGTTACTAGAAGTGACTGCATTGATCCGGCTGCCTGGGCAGGGATCAGAAGTTGAGGGAAGTCTTCTCATGCCCTCTCCTCCTTGAACATCCAAATGGGGCTTGTCAGACTCTGGCCACATAACAAAACTGTAATTGAAGATCTTCTAAATACTCCAACAAGGAGTTCTGGGAAGAGACTGATCTTTATGGCTTGGCCAGTCTCCTGAAGGGTTACAAAAGGCTAATGAATACCTTTGTTACATGGCAGGGTTCAGTACCTTCCGACACTGTTACATCTCCCTTTTTCTTTTTGAAAGTCAAATACAAATAAAACAAAACATCATGCTAGCTAAAAATAACACACTACTCATGCAGCCAAGTAATAACACACACATGAAAACTTCAGGAGAAGCAACCCCAAACCCCAGCAGAGGTGTGAGAGGATCATTCTGCCTCTTACTGGACATCTGTCATGACTACTGCCCTGGAACCTCAATTATTTTTTTTATTACATGACCATTTCTTGTTCTCCAAACAGTTCCTTCTCAAGACTGGTTAAGACTTACGCATTATAGGCCCTCTTGGGCTCATGATCCTAATAAAGCATTGCAAGTTGTATTGCAGTATTCCAACAATACTAACTATGGATCCCTTGCATTCACTAGGGCTTTTATTTGCTATTTTCACTGTGGTTGTTTTTTTTTGCTAGCCTCGTGGCTATGCATAATAAGAGTTTAGTGTGGAGTACCTGAATTCATATATGAAAGAGAATGGCCTAAATAAGATACTCATTAGCTGTGGATCATTATGTGTTATTACCTCATCTGAAATCTCAAGGTGAGCAAACTGCAATTTACCAGGTGTTGTTGCATTGCTTCTTGTTGTGTTGTGCAACAGCTCACTTTAGAACAAGGTGTAGTAGTAGTCCATTAATACAGATAATCTTTCCTGTTTAATTCAAATAGATCTGTGTCAGCCTTGGCCTATGAGCTTATCAGGAATCTCAAGTAGTTTCACTAGTTCTTTTGCATTCTGTTTCCTGTGGATTTCACAATGTGTTGGGCCAGAGCTGCAGGTGTGCCAGACATATGCTTGGTGCACCTGAGGAGGGGAGGAGAAGGAAGTGAAGGTAGTTTTAAACCACCCAGTGTTTAAATTCTGGGTGTGGCTGGGGAAGCCTTGAGGCTGTGCTGACTTGTGATTTGTGAATTTCCCTATACATGGGGAATCCCCAGCTTCCCTATTAAGGCTGTTTTCTGGCATAGGTGCCACAGAAGCAATGCAAAGGAGCTAGATTGGCAGCCGAAGATCTGACCATTATCTTATATGACAGTATTCAAACCTCTACAGAAAAGGATATCTCAGACTCTGTTCTTACACTTCTCAATGCCCAGATTGGCATTGTGCGTTAAAGTTAACATTTCTGATCTCATAATTTGTGATATTATGACATCATGTCCCAGTATTGATTTTAAAATCAACTTTATTTCCAAGATCACTGTCAATTTGTTATAGAACCTTGCTTTATAAATGTCTTGAGAGACCCAACAACGAACTCTGTTTCTGCATCATCATCATCTCCATCAAAGCTTTGTCCTTGTCTTCATATACATGAATGTAGTTTTGCATTCTGGATTTCCTTATAGTCTGTGCTGAAAGCAGCACATTTCTGCAGAATGGTTGCTTTTATTGCATTCATGACACTGCACTCTTTGTGCTGTACACCTTTCTGTCAAATAAATCTGAGGTCAGATCCTCAGGTGGTGTAAACCAGTGGAGTTCCATTGTCTAAAATGGAGCTATGTCAGTTTACACAACCTGGGCAGCTGGTTCCTGGTCTCTGCAGGTTGTTTACCCTTGTTTATTCTGTGTTTATGCATTGGTCTGCATTTTTAACTGGAAGCACTTATGTTCTTTCACTGTTTGTCAACACTCTCTGTGGAAAACACCATTTTCACTAGCCCTGCTAGTGAATATCCACGTTTCTTTGCAAAGTCAAGTCAATTTCTTGTAGTAACCTTGCTTTGGCCTTGTTATCAGTTATACCATAAATATTCAATCTCTATTTCATCCATTTATTAACTGTCTGAATTCACATGACTTAGATTTATTACGTAGGCCTATAACATTTACTTATTACTGTTGTAACCCCCAAGGAGATGACACAGATTCCTGTATTATTTATTTAACTTGTATTGACGTAGTGCCCAGAGACCCCAGTCCCATTTTGCTGGATAACAAAAAGACAGTCCCTGTCCTTAAGGGTTACAGTCTAATTTTACCAGACACCCCAATAGCCAGAGAACTAAACTGACTAATATATGAAAGATGGGGCACCCATTGTCCAGGTGCAACACCTACAAGGAAATCCAGTCCCCATGAAAGGTGAAACAGCTGGACAAAAGGGCATCTGGCCACAGCTTTGAAGAAATCTGCAATTACCAGCTGAGGATTTAGCGGAGAGCACTGCGGAGCTCTGAGAAAAAGGAAGGGCCTTCCTAGCAGCTAAATAACTGAATGTCAATGGAAATGGGACAATTCCATTTTCAGATTTACCAGAAAGGAACAGATCTATCCTGAACCACTGCACCGTAGGCTGGTCCAAGGAAATTACAAACGAGGACTGGAAATGAGAGGGGAAAGAAGGAGCGAGGGTAAGAAAAGTTGATAAAATATTTAGCATTTCCAAAGTACTTGGCTGCATTCACTAGTCCTGGGGGCAGTGGTAGGTAAATACGATCCTCTCTTTGCAGATAGAGGGGAAGAAGTAAGAAAAATGAAGGTGAGAGGATAAATAGTATTAGTTACATTATGTAGCACTTAGAAGCCCCAGCTGAGCTTAGGCCCTGTGCTGGCTGCTGGACAAATTTATATTGAGAGAGACTCTGCCCCAAAGAGTTTACAATCTGAATAGATTAGACACACAAAGGGTGTCTACATGCAGCCACTAGATCAGGGGTTCTCAGACTTTTGGACTGGTGACCCCTTTCACATAGCAAGCCTCTGAGTGTGATCCCCCCTTATACACTAAAAACACTTTTTTATATATTTAACACCATTATAAATGCTGGAGGCAAGCGGGGTTTGAGGTGGAGGCTGACAGCTCGCGACCCCCCCCCCCATGTAATAACCTCGCTTTCTATAGCTTAGGAGTGCTCCTGGATTGCTCGCTGACACTAAGCTCTAACATAGCAGCATCTGTAAGTAATGCTTTCTGACATTTCTAGTGGGCTAAGAGAGTCTGTCCCATCCAGGCAGATGATATGCTAATCTCAGGTATTTGTGCCTTTGTCACCTCTTGGCTGGACTACAGCAATGCTGTATATCTAGGCATGAAGTCTTGAGAGCTTGGGGAACTCCAGCTGGTATAGAATGCTGCAGCATTTCTCCTTGGCAACACTGGCTACCCTGAGCACGTCACATCTGTCCTTCACATCCTACACTGGCTTCCCAAGTTCTATGTCTTGGTCCTTATCTTCAAGACGCCCTGGACCCAGGACACTGAATATCTAAGAGCCTAAAGGATGAAGACCATGAGTGACAACCACACTCCTCTAGCACTATGAACTTTGTACAAAAGGGTAAAGCCCATATGTTCAGGAGACAGAGCTTTCTTGGTGGCTGGCCCAAGACTGTGGAATGAACTCCCTCAGGAAGTAAGGACTATCACAAACCTCACCCCATCTGCTCTAAGTGCAAGGTGCATTTATTTGACCTGCCTTATCTAACATAAACATATAGCAACATGTATATGTGTGTATATATAAATTCCAAAACAAAACACTCCTCTCCCCTGCACACACTTCTGCCCTTAGGGAGAGGATGAGAAAACAAACACATGATAGACATTAGTCATATTGCTTAATGCACTTATAATTCTCAGATACTATGGTGATGAGAGCAGTAGAAGAACCTATATATTTAATTGAATAGTAAATTGAAGGGAAATAGAAGTACATGGAGGCAAAGTGATTCACCCAAGCTCACACGGAAGGTTAGTGACAGAGCTAGGAATAGAACCATGGTCTTCTGCATCCTAATCCAGCATATTTGTACACTGTAACATGCTACCTCTAATATTTCCTTTACATATCAAAGGCTTTGGGATAGGACAATAGCTGTTTGGATTAATCCCAGTTATATATTTGTTGTGGATCTCCCCAGATAATCTATTTTAGTCTCTGTTTTCTATTTAAAAGTGGGGCAGGAACTGACTAGAGTAGGATCCCCAGGGATTGACTTTGTTAGAGAAATATTTTAAAATGTGTGAGTGTTGTAGCTAATTTTAATGGCAAAGAGCAGGAGTGAATACACAGCAATCATACTAGAGTACACTAGGGGGAGCTCCGGGGTGAGTCAGTTGAGAGAAAGCAAGGTGGTGGCTCTTCTGACCGTCTTAGCAGCTCTGTTTGAATGAGAATCTAGTTAACTCCTCTTCCCTGCTTGTTTACTTCACTCAAAATACAATAGGGAGAGAGTCATTTTGTTCATGCACGTATACAGCATTGCAAACGGTGCACATGCAGGTTTGCACAAGGGGTTTATCAAAGGGTTGTGCCAGTCATGTAATGAGATATGAATGGAGCAGAATCAGAGCATAACTGAATTGCCTATATCCACAGGAGCTCAGAGACCAACTGCACACTTTTTGTGGTAAGGTTGTGGCATCAAAAGGCTGTGAAGGCGTTGTTCTCTGAAGGCAAGGGGACATAAGGATGCCCTGCACTTTGTGAGAGCAGGCTCTTCATTTTGTGATGTGCTTTCTGTGGCTTTTACATTGTATTAATTTGCAAAACTCATCCATTCGCAATGGATCGCCCCAGTGATATGTGTGAAGCAAAAACATTCTGCTGCTTAGTGATGAAATCTATAGCCAGGCTTAATGAACTTCTTGCATATTCTTGTATTGCGGCTGTCTGTCTAAAGGAAAAGTAAAATGTTGGCTATTTCTGCCTTGGAAGGGCATCTACAAACTACTGTTTGTAATAACGTCTTCCATTTTAGTCAGAGTAAGACCCTTGGGTGCCACCTCCATGACATTTCCAATCTCACCAAAACTCAAAGTGAGGCTCTTGCATGAGGTCCCAAAAGAGCTGCTATTTGCATGTGCATTTTCTGCTCTCTGTGTTGGTTATTGGTTTTCTGATCCTTAAATCTATAAAAACGATTTAAAGTGAATGGTGGGAAGCCTTCCTGCCTTAATTTATACACATACATAATATCAATGCTAACTCAGCTGACTTTGTTGTTCCTTCAAAATCTAATGGAAGCAGGAAAATGCAAATGGGTGACTAATTGGAGAGCTCCACCTGCTTCTACCCAGCTATTTTAAAAATGTGTAAAAATGTGCTCTTATAATCACACAATCCTATTTTAAATAACAAGCCTGTGGTACAGTGCCCTGACCAGCAAACTGTAAAATGTGGGTGCAATGGGTGTATCCACAAAATATTTATGTGCCCTTTATACCCACAACCCCCCACATTTATGTGCACAAAAGGGGAATTAGTACATACAAATAAGTAGGTGCACAATTGCCAGCCCAATTTGCATACAGCTATATCAAAATGTGTATAAACCTCATTACACTAGCATTTGGAAGTGTTGGCCTTTTAGTCTCCTGGATACTGTAAGCAGGTTCTTTCTGAAGCAGCAGTGAATTAGAAATATTCCTGCTCCGAGAAGCCTTGGCTTTGCCTTCTAAGTGGTGGCTGAGAGGGCAGTTTCCTTCCTTTTGTTTGGTGAATTGTAAATTCTTCCCCAGCTGATTAATGGAGATGTATCATGATATCATGTATACCAGTGGTTTTCAGCCTGTGGTCCGCGGACCCCTGGGGTCCACAGAATATGTCTAAGATTTCAAAATTTGAAATATTGTAGGGGTCTGCAAATGAAAAAAGGCTGAAAACCACAGCTGTATACATATTCCAAAAAAGCCTGACACTGAATAATGGAACTACCTGTATGAAGGGGTTCACTCCAGAAATTTGATCACACAGTGGAGACCATTGAAGTGAGTCGCAGACTGCTGGATTCCCATTCCTTATTTAGGATTGAGAGCTACAGAATTCTGGCTGCATTGTTCATTCCCTTGGCTGCAATAACAGTTTGTGAAGACTGAGCTATTCATCTGAATTGAGTTTGTGTGTGAGTGAGTGAGAGGGAGAGAAATTTGACACCAGGCTAAATCTAGTACAGGTGAAGTGGGAGATCAAGTCCCAGCAATTATTATTTATTAACTTGCTTATTTTTTGTACTGTCCAAAATGTGCTAGGCCCTCTCCAAACATAATAGAAGGCCTGATCCCTTCCCTGAAGTGCTTACATTCCTTTTAAAAAGAACAAAACAAGGCTGAGAGAAGGAAGATAGGGAAAGGAGGATAACAAACAAGTTTGGTGGCCAAGGGGTAACTGGCCATAGAATCACAGGGTTAGAAGGGACTACAAGATGCAGAATTTGTGTCTAAACCATCCAAGACAGATGGCTATCCAGCCTCCTTTTGAAAACATCCAGTGAAGGAGCTTCCACAGCCTCCCCAGGCCTCTGTTCCATTGGCCTACTGCTCGTACAGTTAGAAAGCTTTTCCTGAGATTTAATCTAAATCTGCTGTGCTGTAGTTTGAACCCATTGCCTCTTGTTCTCTCTTGCCAGAGGGCAGGATAACTTTTCTCCATCTTTTTATGGCATCCTTTCAAGTATTTGAAGACCATGATCATGTCTCCCCATAATCTCCTCTTTTCCAAACTAAACATACCGAGTTCCTTCAGCCTTTGCTCATATGGACTGGATTCCATCCCTTCAGTCATCTTTGTTGCTAGCCTCTGGATCCTTTCCAGTTTCTCTACATCCTTTCCATACATTGGTGACCAAAACTGGACACAGTACTCCAGGTGAGACCTAACCAGTGCCAAGTAGAGCGGTACTGTCACCTCCCATGACTTGCATGCTATGCCTCTGTAATGCAACCTAAAATTGCATTTCTTTTTTTACAACAGCATCACATTGCTGATTCACGTTGAGGTTGTGACCCACCACAACTCCCAGATCCTTCTCAGCAGTGCTGATGCCAAGCCAGTTATCCCCCATTTTGTATTTGTGCATTTGATTTTTCTTCCATAAGTGTAACACCTTACATTTGTCTTTGTTGAATTTCATTTTACTGTCTATAGCCCAGTTCTCCAGTTTATCAAGATCCCTCTGAATTTTAGCTCTAGCCTCCAAAATGTTGGCAATCCCCGCTAGCTTTGTGTCATCTGCAAGTTTGATCGGTGCACTCTGTATTCCTATATCCAGGTCATCAATAAAGATGTTAAACACCAGATGCAGAACAGATCCCTGTGGAACCCCACTTGAGACCTCCCTCCAATCTGACATCTTTCCATTAATAGTTACTCTTTGTTTGTGGTTGTTTAACCAATTATGTCCTGGTAATACACAGTTCTAATACCCAGTGTTTTATGGCTTTATAATGTAAGATGCATAGAGAATCCCAAGCTACCCACTAGCCATTCCATGATAGTCACTAGGAGGCATCGCTGTCCCCTTCGCTAGACAAACCCTGCCAGTCGCCTCTCTGATGCATTCCATAATAGATCATTGTGCATGTTGCTAATTAAATAGACCCTGCTGGGCCATCCCTGTGCTGGGCAGCTTAATTGCTGTGTGTTTTTCCCTTTGCTGACCCCTGCACTGTGCTCAGAGACTGTAAATCCAACCTGGGAGTGTGTGGGCGCTAATCCCAGGGCCTGTTCAAATACAAAAGGTGGGAGGCTTGAAATCTAAAGCAGGCCTTGCAATTATCAGAGAGATAATGTTGCATCCTTCTTGTGCAGACACATGACATATTCTTCTGCTGCTTCCCCCCAGCCTGCTGCTTATTCCCCCTCTCATCTGGGTATGCTGCCAAGTAAATTCCACTAAAACTGTAGAAAGACACAAAGGATTGCAGAACACAAAAGGAACATGGTCTAGCAGGAACACACAGTTTGCCAGGAAAGTTCTTTAACTGTCTGCATGCTGATCTTGGCAAAGCTACAGAAGAGTCTCCCAAAGGGAGTGGGAGAAACCACTTCCTGGACAGCTTGAATATCTGATTGGGCAAATACTAGCAATAAGTTGTAGGGATCAAATCTGGTGGGTGGGGGAGAGTGGGCTAGATGATCAGCTGGTCTGTCTCTCTCTGACTCCTAGGAGTCTATGACATGTGAGAATGAAAGAGAGGGGTTTGTTAGAAAGAGGATGTCTGTGCAACAGACATATAGAAGTAGAAGCCAGAGAGCAGTAACTTGATATCAGGAACAGCTGTTCCACTGTCCTGCCACATCCTTCAGTCCCACTGCATGTGAGCAGGAGAGTCTAGAAGGTGACATAAGAATGAAACATACAAGAGAAGAAGGACATGGAGAAGAGTAAGAGCTTGTCTGCTCACAAAATGTTTACCACTTTAATGATATAGATAATGCAGCACAACAAAGGAACTGCAATTTGTGTGTGTGCATTTTCTCCTCTCTGAGTCGGTTATTGGCTTTCTGATCCTTAAATCTATAAAAGCATTTAAAGTGAAGGGCTGGAAGCTATCTTGCCTTAATTTGTGCACATATATAATATCAATGCTAACTCAGCTGACCTTGTCATTCCTTCAAAACCTAGTGGAACCTGGAAAATACAAATAGGTGACTAAGTAGAGAGCTCCATCTGCGTGCAGCTTGTTACCCTGAATAGCAAACTGTCAAATGTGGGTGCAATAGGTGTGTCCAAAAAAAGTATGTGCCCATTATACCCACAAAACCTCACATTTATGTGCACAAAAGGGGGATTTGTACATGCAAATAAGTAGGTGCACAATTGCCATCCCAATTTGCATGCAGCTATATCAAAATGTGAGGTTTAGTAACTCCATTATGCTAGCATTTAGAATTGTTGGTCTTTTGGCCCCCTGGGAATTGTAAACAGGTTCTTTCTGAACAGATGTGAAATAGAAATATTCCTGCTTTGGGAGGCCTTGGCTTGCCTTTATGGACATGCTATTCTTTATTCTTTGAGGAATAAAAGTGCAATTCCCCGTAGCGTGGATGCAATTATATCAATATAAAGGTTCCGTAAGGGAATAGGAATAAGCTGTCCTACTATAGGCACCAAAGCTGCATCCCCAGTAGGTGCTGAACTGATTAACTATTTTGGTAGACTCTCACAGCCCCAACCAGAATAGTTAAATCCATACAAAACCTGTGTGTAGACCAGGCCTACAAGAGGGAAAAGGGAACAGAAAGAGGAGTGATGAAATCAGAGAACTGTTCAGTAAAATGCACAAATAGAGCTTCCGTCCCAGTTCTGAGCTCCAGTAAGTGTCTGGTTTGTACCAAGAAGGAGGTAGGTGTGAATATGTCTGGACTCTGTACAGGAGATATTTCCATGCCCTTGCTCTATAGAAAGACAGCCCTGTAACACCAGTTTAAACTGCTCTTGGTGGAAAGGTGGATGGTAACCCCATTTTGGATGCTGAAAAAGAGTACATGTGTGTTTGCTGACAAAGAATGTTACTATGGGTAAGAGGGCTTGGAGCAGACCCTCGACCCTGCCAGCCCTGATGCAGCCTCATTCACTCCTCTCCATGTTTCAGAAATCACTCTAATTCTGGGTTTGCCAGGGGCTCCTCTGCATTGGGCATGACCTAGATTGCCTGGATGGTGCTGTTCTATATGCATACCTAATGTCTGCACAATTAGCACATGTGTGAATGTTCATGCACACGCTGTACACAGATGCTCTTCAGAAATCTTGGGGTCAGATCTCCAGGTTTAGATGAGATGTGCTTGCTGCAGGACCTGTGGGGAAGGGGGAGAAGCCACCCTTTCATTCTCCAGACCTGAGGCTGACCGGGGACTGAATCAGCCCTGGTTTAACTTAAAGCAGCTCCAACTTTGGACACACCATCTCCTGTTCCCCTCAGCCCACCCCAGAACATGAGTGGGAGGAGGAACAGTAAGTGGCATAAAACCCTAACTTATATTAGAGGAATCCCCAGCTGCCCTATTGGTGCAGCTAGCTTCTCAGTCTCCTTTGCACGTCCAGAATAGCACAACGGGGATGGCACCAGGGACCATCTGTTCGTGGTGCCTCTGCTAACCTAACTGTACTACTCTCCATTGGCTGCTTCCTAGGTCTGTCTGGGAGCTGCTGGAGTGCAGTGGAGAGGGAATCTGTCAGAAAATGACACAAGGCTTTGTGAAATTTCCCCATCTCCTGGCAAGATGACTAAACCCTTCTGGGGAGCCAGGCCTGTGCTGCTCCTCCCCTCTTGCTAGTATTCTGCCATGCTAGCTTGCTGTCACTGGTAACCAGCAGGCCATTGCAGGAGTCTTATTTTAAAATCCAAGCCACAGTGTGTCTGTAACTGTCCAGGCTTGCTGCTATTTCAGGTATCAGGCAGGCAAAACAGCCACGTGTTCATTCACTTGACTGAGAATCTGGGCTCCTTAAAATGGAATTTAAACAAGAACCCAATTTTAAACTTTGGGTGTTTCTAACCCCATCAAAAAGCTGGGGAAGGATGGCTAGTGTGAGTCACTGCTCTGGGCCTCCTGCACTTTGTAGAGACAGAACAGAGTCTAAGGAATGTGCCACGCGGCAAGGAGGGGGCTATGGGCTGCCCCACTCCGAGCAGTCCAGGACTTTACACTGAGGCCATTCTAGATTCCAAAGATCATTGGAATCATTAGACAGTCTCATTTAGATGTGGCTTCCTTATGTTGCCTTAAGCTCCCCTTTCTCTCTGCCCTGTTAATGAGCAGTCGGCATGTGGTACCCTTACCCACCTGAGGTCTTTTCATCTCAGGGCTTTCAGAACTCTCTGGAAGCAATTGTTCCAGCTCTGGGACCAATAGTTGGGAGGCCAGGGTTGGCCAATTTGCGGAAGGGAGAACAGGGAAGGAAACTCCAAATGGAATGGGTCCAGCTGCTGAAAGGGAGAGGCTGTATCCTGCAAGAGTCTGAAGGGAGACCTGGAAATTGGCTTTGTGGAGACAGAGTAAAGCTCAGATAACCAAACACAAGGCAATAAGAGTTAAAGGTTTGTTTGGATCCCCATACATTCATCTCCTCATCAAGAGATGTAGTGCTGTGTGCGCTCTGCCGGTTAGAACATGGGGGCTGGAAAGCAGGACTCCTTCATTCTATTTGTGGCTCTGGGATGGGAGTGTAACCTAGTGGTTAGAGAAGAGGACTGAGAGTGAGGACTCTTCTGTTATTCTAGCCCTACCTTTGTGTGACCTTGGGCAAGTCACTTAGTGTTGCCATGTCTCCATTTCAAACTTCTGGAGAATGGGGATAGTCCTGCGCAACTCCAAAGTGAGGCTCAGTTACTGTTTGTAAAGGACTTTGAGAGCCTTGGGTAGAAGGTTGTAAAGAGGAGTAGAGTATCGTTCTGACAACCTGGAAGCCACATAGTGGACTTTGAACATCCCCTCTAGTTCACAAGTGATTATTTCTGACCCACCTATTGGTTCCAGAGACAGTCCCAGCTTCTGCCGTACTGGGCTGAACTGATCCAGTTTTCCCTCTTTTCAGGGGCAGTTCAAAGCTGTCGGTGTAGGGAAACCAGTTGTGCCAGTGCATGCATTACCGTTCTTGTCTCGTTCAGAGGGTGGCCAGCCATAGCCGTGGGTGGTGCTGAATGGATAGCTCCACTGTCCAATCACGCCTATCCCACTAAGCTCCTTTGCCTCCTCCAACAGGCAGATTTGAGTAATAACAAGGCTAGGTCTACACTGGGGTGTGATTCCCAGCCCGCATACACATACTCAGGGCAGCTCGATGAGACCTACTGCAAGTATACATAGCAGTGTAGCCGCGGTGGCATGGGTAGCAGCGGCATGGCTTAGCCAAGGCGGGTTTCTGCTCGGCAAAGCTAACCTGCCACTGCCCATGCTACCACAGCTACACCATGACTTATACAGGCGCCAGGCCTCATCAGGCTAGTACAAGTATGCGTATGCGAGCTGGGAATCACGCCCCCTAGCACATTGTATAGGTACAGCCTTAGAGCATATTGATTTGGTACCCATATAGCAAGGAGAAAATGCCTCTAAGAACAGAGGGATTTCCACCACTTCCCCTTTATAATCCCATTGTTTTCTCCACGCTGCTTTGCTGCAAGATATTATTCCAGCAGAAGAGCTTGATTTGTGCTTTGTTTAGTAGCAAGAGACAAACCACAGGTCATAGCTCCTCCGATTTTTCCCCTGTGGCTCCCCCCCACATACACACTTGCTGAGCCCTCCAAAGCTAAGAGCCTCCTGCTCCCCTCCCCCGACCTGTGCGTCTGGATTCTGTTAATTGCATCTGGTAGCTGGCGCCGGGATGGAGCTGCAGAGTCTCAAGTGCCAGGAGATGTTCACACACGGCGTTCCCAGCTCATTAGGCTGCGGGCAGCAGCTCAACTAACCAATGTCCTTTTGTCCTCTTGCTCCTTTTCATTGTAATTGACAGAAAGGGCCAATTTGCAGAAGGGAGTAGGGAAGGAAAGCTCCAAATGGAATGGGTGCAGCTGGTTAACACTGGGTCAGAACTGCTGAAAGGAAGAAGCTGTATCTTGCAAGAGTCTGAAGGGAGACCAGGAAACTGGCTCTGTGGAGATAGAGTAAAGCTTAGATAACCAAACACAAGAAAATGAGAGTTACCAGCCAGTGGAATCAGTGCACCATGCACCAGGGCTCTCTATTAATTTCTCTCTGTCACACACAGCTCCTGAGGTAGATGTCGAAGTAAAGGCCTCATGGTCTGGTTTGTTTCTGTTACAATGATAAGTTCTTTTACCATAGCCGAGTGGGTGCTCCTTCTGGGTTCATTGGCAGCACTAAGGTACAACATGGCAATGCTGTGACACTGAATGGCTGCTAAAACAGTATGCCCTGGAATGGTTTGAAACCCACTTTCAATAAAATATTCAAACATATATGTCCAAACTACACCGTCGCATCTGCCAGCAAAAGTCCACGGGTCTCAGTGTCTAGCCAGACCCTTGAAATCACAAGAAACTGACTCACCTTTCCTAATCCTCATGTAAAATCCTTGCTCAGTCTGCCAGAAAGGGTGAGGTAGACTTTCTCCGAAAGGAAGAGATGGGAAAGGCCAAAGATTTAACAGTGCCTGGACTCCCTGCAATCGTAAGAGACTGACACACTTGATCCTCCTGGAAGATCCTTGCTTAATTTGCCAGAAAAAGGAGGAAAAGATCCCTGCTAAAATGCTCAGGGGAAAATTTCTTCCCAGCCCTAGTTTCAGGAAGCGCTGCTAAGCCTGCACATTAGAGCAACAAGACACTATGCCTGCATCTTCGGGGGACAGAAAATCCAAAATGTCCATGGAGAACGGTCCAAATCCTCTGCTCTCCCCAGGTACAGAGGGCTCAGATCGACCGAAAGGACAAGGTGTACCTGAAAGAACAAGCTTCCTTTGCAGGAAAGGGCAAATGGAAATAAGAACTTACCTGCTATATATATTTTTTCTTTCAGGCACATACTGTCTTTCTCCTGGTGTCACCTGCTAGCCATGTGCTGTTACAGTTGCGCAGCCTGTAGGAAATAGAACAGCTCCTCAGCTCAGTGGTTCTGAGCTTACCTTGAAGCACTCTTGGGTGGTTCTCAAAGCTGCCTCTGTCGTAATGGTGAAGCATCCATCAGTCGCCAAGCAGTGATGCTTGCTGCTGGCTCTAGCCCAGCATAGGGGTCTCATAGGATTTCCAAAAGCCTTTTTTGATTAGCTAAATTAAAACAATCACCACCTGCCCCTCTCTGCACCTTGCATTGCTGCAGCAAGCTGGTCTTTTCTGGGGTAAATTTAAACATGATCAGCCTTGTGTTTGGTATTAGAACTGGAAGGGCTTGTAAAGAGACCGGGAGAAATCTGAGCAGTGGGGGCTGTGGGGTAGCAAAGGCGGAGCTGCAGCCAGGGAAAGGAGGTAAACACCACAAGTACAAAAGAACCACATGGCACTGAGGTGTGAGTATGTTCCTCTTATGTCCTTAGTACTGTCCTGTACCTGTCACCTTTCCACACACTTGTTGCCAGGGGGAAGATGAGGGATCAAGGTGGGAGGCTGGGAAGTGAGGTGTCCACGAGGGGACCTGGTAAACAGTGTGACAGGGTTGGAAAATGAGTGCCTTAGCGCTGGAGCTCCTCTAAAACCTCTCCCAGGCAAATCTCTAATGAGCCTCTTCCTACCCTACAAGGTTACATAGCTGACTCAGCAGAGTGAAGGGAACTTCCTACTTTGTAGAGGCCTGAAGTGTACTTCAGCAGTGGCATTCCCCTGTTTGCCCTACAGAGAGCGGCCGGTTCATCACTGCTGACTCACTGAGGTCATTGTGGCTCCTTTGTACCCTGCATACAAGCAAGGTGGGAGTAGCCCACTGCCCGGGAGACCAGAGGCTGGAGCACGCTGGTCCTGATGGCAGGACCCTAGGAACAGCCACTCCTGGGGAGAAGCTTTGGGCTGGGGTTTGTATAATTCTCCTTTTTGTTAATAAAATCCAACCCCAGAAGGCTGTGACTTTTTGGCTCCCAACAATTAGTGTGTTCTTTGTCTGCATCTGAGTGGGGCCTCCATCAGTCTGCATGTTCTTCCCACCACGCCTCTGATGATTTGACCATTGTATTAGCAGCAGAGTCTAGTGGGCAGGGGAGGGGCTATGGGTCAAGATTTCCAGGTTCTACCCTTAAGTGTGCCACTGACTTGCTGTCAAACCTTTAGGCAAGTGCTATATTTCAGTTTCCCCAGCTGTAAAATGGAGATAATACACCTCTACCTCAATATAATGCTGTCCTTGGGAGCCAAAAAATCTTACCGTGTTATAAGTGAAACCGCGTTATATCAAACTTGCTTTGATCTGCTGGAGTGCCCAGCCCTGCCCCCTATGGAGCGCTGCTTTACCGTGTTCTATCCGAATTTGTGTTATATCAGGTCGCGTTATTTCGAGGTAGAGGTGTACTTCCTCATCTGGCCATGGTGCAGTGAGGGCATGTAGAAGTATTAAGTACTGTTTGTTATATTTTGCACTGATTCATCTGGTTCACTCCAAGAGCTCATCCCTGTACAGGGAGGAAAGGGTTAAACTCAGAAAATGTGGGTGCTGGCTGTGCTGGGAAAGCAGACTCTGCAGACTGTGCATGTTTTGTTCTGATTAGGGCAGCAGCCGAGTGTGCTCATTGCCACTGGGGACTGCTGCAGCTGCAACCTTCTGTCGCAGCAACGGCGAGTGAAGCCCATGCTAGCAGCAGCCCTGCGGCTGAGCCAGAAAGGATCATGTATCCCAACCTCGCTCTCAGACAGTTGTGAGGAGGGAGAAACAGGCAGGTTTCACCATCATTGCAGACCAGTAGCAACCTTCCCTGAAAGGGGCGGGGGTTCCTAGGATAATGACAGGATCCATTTAAATCCTCTCTAATCTACTGCTGAGATAAAGGACTGGAACAGCTGCAGTAGAGATGCTGCCGCACTGGAAAGTCAGAGGTGCAGGGATCTCCACTGGGTGCCTGCCACCCTCCCGGGCTCTTGGCTTCACAGTGTGCTGAATCAGCATTCTTTTTTTGTGGGTCAGTGCCTCCAGCACGAGTCCCTTTTCCTGGGACTGTCATGACCCATGTGACAGGTGGACCTGCCACAAAGATGGAGAGTGGCAGGATGGGGGTTCAGTGGACAACTCTTATCTTGCAAAACTTAGGGTCATTGACAATCTTGCTTATCCCAGCTAGAAGGTCAGAGGCACAGTAGTACCCCTTGGTGTGGTGAGTTTCGTCCTCAATGTTACCCAGTTAACCTATGGCAACCCCCTTTACATCATCAAATTACCACCCAGGCAACCCTTAGCACCACTCAGTCTCTGTCGCCCTGAATCCAGAGCTCTGTCCCTGGGCTGTGGCTTCAGGACACAGCGAGAGCCAGGTTTGTGTTCACTTTCATTCACCTTGCAAGCTATAATTAAAAGCCATTTACATGCATCATGGGTCCAGTGCTCAGTAGCACTTCATGGACCCAAATTTCCCTTGGTTCCCCACAAACCTGGCCTTATCGCTTCTTTTCATTGTAAATTACTGATTGACATCAGAAATGCAGGATCATAAAATGGAGGGGACTCTCTCTACAGGCTGCAGGGTTTGCCCCACCAAGGGTCAAGTACCATTTATAGGCACTGATCGGCGATGTTTCAGTGGTGCTTTTAAAATGTCATTCTTAATCAGTGAGTCTGGAACTGTTTAGGGGAGGTATCTGGGCAGCCTTCACTGTGTAGTTATTTATAAATGCTGAAATTCACCAGCTCCCAACCTGCTTTTCTTGCAATTGGGGGCAAGCTTCCTCCTGGGTGATTCAGACCTGCAGAGATGGTAAAACACCTTTAAGGCATCTCCCTGTGTAGCTTACTGTACCGCCACGGATGTGGGAGACGCTTGTACAGTATCTCAGCATCTGGCTATTTGGAAAGGCCTTCAGAGAGTCCAATAGCCCCAAATGGGTCTCTGTGTATCCCTCTGCTTCCTTCCCCGAGAGAGCCATGAGATTGCTAGTAGACTTCTCCACTCATTGCTGTTTCTTTCTTTTCAGCCTACAAGGAGAAAATGAAGGAGCTGTCCTTGCTCTCACTGATCTGCTCCTGTTTCCACACTCAGCCGCACCCCAATACCATCTACCAGTATGGAGGTAAATGACATATGCGAAGAATCTCTCGTAGATCCAATCTGCAGGCAGCTTCTGTAAATCTTGGAGGACTTCAATACATTAGGCTGGGACCCTGACTGGGAGGAGAGACCATTTTCATGTCCTGACCCAAGTTTTCTGTATTACTGGAGCATGGTATTTTGGTCCACTTCCTTAGAATAGTTTATTAACATGTGACCTACATTTACCCACAAAGAAAGTGTATGACTATTACCAAACAGCACCATTACATATACTGGGATATGATTCTTGATGTTATCAGCAGTATGGCCTTTCTGTGGCTGTCATCAGCTATGCTGTACTTATTCTGTGGCTGTAAGATTAATTGCATTACCTACACAACACATTTCTTTATGCAGTTCCTGTGAAAAGCCCCTGAATGGACAGAGAGAAAGATGCTGCTGCTGGGTCTTTCAGATAAAATGTAAGACCAAGGTATTGACCTCCTGTGGTCACCAAAGGCCTCATGGTTCTTTCATAAGAGCAGGGAAGTTAATTCTGGTGTCCTGGCCAAATTCCAACACGGGTAATTCCATTCTGCCTCCCAAAATTCCCCCTGCAGGTTCAGCTGAATCCCTGAATCCCCTTCACTTTCTGACCACTACTGCCTACTGTTGCTCTGCATCGTAACTCTTGACAGTGATGTTCCTACTTCTAGGCTGTACAGTGTCATTGTCCCTTTTACCAGAAATTAATGATTGACTTCAAATTCTCACCTCTCTGAAATTCTCCAGCAGAGACTCAAGTGACAGTACACCCCATTTAGAAGCATATAATCACAACCACGTCTCACTGGGTGACCACAGCTTCAGGGCTTGACGTAGCAGCTTCTTCAAGGTGCCTTTATCAAATTAGCCCTTTCATGAGTGTCCCATAGTCCATCAAGTGCTTCTGTTCTTCTTTCATAGACATGGAGGTGAAACAGCTGGACAAAAGGGCATCTGGCCAGAGCTTTGAAGTGATCCTGAAGTCCCCTTCGGACTTGTCCCCTGAGAGTCCAGTCCTCTCTTCTCCCCCTAAGAAGAAGGACCTGTCCCTGGAGGAGCTGCAGAAGAGGCTGGAGGCTGCAGAGGAGAGGAGGAAGGTAACAGGATATTCCAGGGAAATGCGAACTCACATGACCAATCATGTTTTAACCAAGCCCCCCAGGTGACCCCAATTCATAATTGGGGGCAGAAAAACTGATACAGTGCTGGGGGTGAACACCGCCGTTGATTTTACTTAGGAGCCATATCTTGTGATTGGTAATAGTGCTGTGTTTTACACTCTTGTTCAACCCCCAGTTGTTAGGTTTGATGTAGGAATCACTGGATGAAATTCTCTAGCCTGTGTTATGCAGGAGGTTAGAATAGATGATCACATTGGTCCCTTCTGGCCTTAAAAACTATGGATCTATGGAATCCTGTGGTCCTCTGGTTTAGATTTTCATATATTATTATATGTGTGACGCTATGCTGCTGAATGAATGAAAATCTCTATGACTAGCTCTCTATATAGGGCTGAGGGGAGATATGATTGCTCTTTATAAATATATCAGAGGAATAAACACCAGGGAGGGAGAGGAATTATTTAAGTTCAGTACCAATGTGGACACAAGAACAAATGGATATAAGCTGGCCATCAGGAAGTTTAGACTTGAAATTAGATGAGGGTTTCTAACCATCGGAGGAGTGAAGTTCTGGAACAGCCTTCCAAGGGGAGCAGTGGGGGCAAAAGACATATCTGGCTTCAAGACTAAGCTTGATAAGTTTATGGAGGGGATGGTATGATGGGATAGCCTAATTTTGGCAATTGATTGGTGTTTGACTATTAGCAGTAAATATGCCTAGTGACCTGTGATGGGATGTTAGATGGGGCAGGATCTGAGTTACTATAGAGAATTCTTTCCTGGGTGTCTGGCTGGTGAGTCTTGCTCACATGCTCAGGGTTTAGCTGATCGCCATATTTGGAGTAAGGAAGGAATTTTCCTCCAGGGCAGATTGGCAGAAGCCCTGGGGGGTTTCGCCTTCCTCTGCAGCATGGGGCATGGGTCACTTGCTGGAAGAGTCTCTGCACCTTGAAGTCATTAAACCATGATTTGAGGGCTTCAATGGCTCAGACATAGGTCAGGGGTTTGTTACAGGAGTGGGTGGGTAAGATTCTGTGGCCTGCGTTGTGCAAGTCAGACTAGATGATCATAATGGTCCCTTCTGACCCTAAAGTCTATGATTCTATATAAATATAAGCCACACATCCAATAAAGCTTAGAATCAGTGCCTTTTGCACCATGTAACAGCTGGCAATGCTATTTTTGCACTTCATTTATGAGCATAATTTAAAGTCTTAATGGAGAAAAATATTGGAAAATTAGAGAAACTATAAAGAGAGGCAAACCACGACACTACAAAAACTTGTGGGTAAGAGAAGAAGAGACAGTTTAATGTATAGGGGCAGATTTCCAGAGGAGTCTCTACAAAGCTTGTAAATTTCACCAACAGTGTTGCTCACACAGCAAAGAGAGAATTTTGGATGTTTAACATCTACCTGCCTGAAATGCAGGTACAAATGTAGAGGTTTGAAAATGTGTTCCATGTGATCTAGAAAGGATTTGTGGGGTGGGGAGAACATGGTCACAGTATCTAAATATCATCTAATGGATGGAGGGGGGTAGTCACATGAATGCAAGATGGTTGGACAGAAAGCAGTGGTCAAAACCTTTAGAGGGGCAGATAAGTTTAGAGTAAATATTGAGTGGAAATCCTATAACAGAGCTGCTAGGTTTTGGACAGACACCCAAAGGAGGTGGTTGTGGCACATCCAGGAAGCCATTCCAGATCAGATCAAGGAAGCATCTCTGAGACAAGGGACATGAAGCGTTCCTTTCACTCACACACACACACCCACGCTCCTGATCTGTTGGCTTCCCACAGACCCAGGAGGCCCAAGTGCTGAAGCAGCTGGCGGAGAAGCGGGAGCACGAACGGGAGGTGCTGCACAAGGCCCTGGAGGAGAACAATAACTTCAGCCGGCTGGCTGAGGAGAAGCTCAACTACAAGATGGAGCTGAGCAAGGAGATCCGCGAAGCTCACCTAGCTGCCTTGAGGGAGCGACTGCGTGAGAAGGCAAGTGCTAGATTCCCATGTCCAGGCACACCTAGAGAATGGGCAGGGCCAGGACGCCTGCCTATATTATAGTGGCTACTGGTACCAAAGCCTTTGCCTAGCATCTGTAGCCGGGTCTGCTGACCTCAAACGCAGCTGGGATGATCACCACGAGAGCAGAGCTCTGGATACAATCTGCATCTTCTGCACCACCATTTTCCTAGGTTAGCTTGTGCAACTCTCCCTCCTCAAGGTGTCCAATGTGCTCTCCCCACCCCTTCCCTCTGGAGCCCTCCTTCCCAGTTTTCTCTCTCTCTCTCGCTGCCTCATACCGTCTTGTTTTGGTTTTTGGAGGGTGGTGGGACTCTGTACTTGGCTGTGTGAAAGCGAGTACTGAGGTTTGAGCTCTTTCTTGCCACATCTGACCTCTCCTCCCTCAGAACAGGTACTAAGAGAGTTCTGCAGCAGTAGATCAGGATGCCATGAGATGGAGAAGACGTGCACCTGAGATCAATGTAGCAGGCTCAGGCTCCCTCACCTCCGGTCTAATGGCAGAGAATGTTACCTTATCTTCTGCTGGTCCTTGCTTGGGAGCCCAAAGGCAGCAGTGAACTCAGGCTGCCTTTGCTGCACTGTGGTGTGATAACTGCTCATCTCTGGGGCCAGAGGTTACAACCTCTTCTGGTCTCTGTGGGGACGGGACATCATTTGTGTGGGGCTCCTTCTCTGAGACAGCTGCAGCAGGCTCTGAACACTGGTACTGAAGACCCATTCACAGAACATTCATGTGATATGCCTGGTCTTCTGAGTCCTGCATAGGAGTGGGCTAAAATTACCCTAGGTGTAAGTCTAGTGGCTTCAGTGGAATTACACCAACTATGACAATGTTCTAGTGCATTTATTTGATGGTGCCAGGCCCCGGAGGAAGAGGAGATGCACAGATGCATGCACGAAACCAGTAACTGTTAAATTGTAGATGAAACTGAGGGGAGATGGGAAACAGCCTTGGGTTTGCCCTATGCAGCCTGCAGATGCTGTAACACTTTCCATGTCTTTGCAGGAACTGCATGCAGCTGAGGTTCGCAGGAACAAGGAACAGCGGGAGGAGATCTCTGGATAAAGGGCTTTTCTACACATCTAGCACCTGGTTCCTGATAACCAACCAACCCAACACATTTTATTTTGTTTGTCTAGATGCAACATTTGGTTCCCCATTTCCCCCAACCCTCTGGTGTTCGTTCCCCAGCTACACGCTTCTCTCTCTCTCTCTCTCCATCCTTAACTGTTCAGTACTTGTGGGGGATCACAGGCCATGGGTTACCTCTAAGCATACTAGCAGCTAGTTCATATGAAGTATAGAATCAGTCAATAACCAATCAAACAGCTTCTCTTTGGGATTTTGTTCTTTTTAAAAAATCTTTCTGAAACAGATGTAAAGAATTCAGATACTAATAAATTCAGCCAGCAGTGCCATGGAGATATGGATTCCCTATCCGGAGCTTATACTACTCTTGGCATTTGCTCTGAGCCAGATATCAGTGTCAAGACAATGGGCAGTAAACAGTGACGATTTCTTCCTTGTGGGGGAGTGGTTAATGGATCCATTGTTTCCCAGCAGATGGAGAAGGGGACCAGATGGCTCAAGGAATTGGTTATGTCATGCAGAGCCTTTCACCTTGGGTCACTGGTTTGAAGCCAACCCAGGTAGGTAGTGACTTAGTCATTACTTGCTGATGGTGCTTTGGTAGCCCATGTGAAATTAGCTGGGGGTCTCAGAGCCTAGTGGACCAGTGCCCATATCACAAAAAATACCATCACCACAGGCATTAGTGGATATCTTAGTTGGCCGCAGGTTGAATAAGCCTATAGGCTGAACTACCCTCTCAGTTGTAGAGGCAGGACTGGGGCACACTGGCTCGGCAGTGTCAGGGAAGCCTGCACTGTTACTGCCTGTGTTGAACCTGATTCTACAGATAATCAGGGCGGCTCGGTTTCCAGGGCTGTCAATCTGATGCTTTTCACAACCAATAACATTTCACTTCAATAAGTAAATAAATAAACTAGAAAGGGTATGTGATTGCCAATCAGCCCACAGGCCTTTAGAGAAACTCTAATTTGGGAGAATTATTGTTGCCTCTTCCCAAAGATGGACGTGACTCTTCAATACCATTACAGGAGAGACATTTGGACCAAAGATCACAGAATGAACCAGAGAGCTCTGGCTCTTCGGCCTCACGTTGTAGCAAAGGACACATTGATCTCTGCAATGGTATTTCCAGAAGAGCAGCTTTGGAAAAGGCGGGGAGGACGTGGCCAGGGAGAGGGCAGAGGGGGTTAGGAGATGTTTGTGTGCCTACTTCTGGTGTAGTCGTGGCGGTAGAAATGTAAGGTCATTGTTTACAGAGATGGCTGCTGTAAAAGCAGATGATGAGCCAAACTGTAAGGGGTCTGCCTTTCCATCACTGAGGTCAGTAGAGTTGCAGACACTTAACGCCAGATCTGAATTTGACTTGATAGATCAACTGGCGTTTTTATGTCTGGCTGAAGTGCAAGAGGGCATCATCTTCAACTCAGTGAAGACTTGCTATAGGGTGTTTGTGCAGGGTTCAGCTTGCCCAAGAGCATTCCCTTGTGGGAGGGTTTTGTGGAGGAGAACATGGCAGCTCTTTTTCCTTTTGGAACATAGAGCAGCAAAGAATCCTTCCTTCCACCTTTCAACTTTTGCAGTGTACTTGTACCTTTCTTCCAGACCAGTGCAGTGTTTCCAGGGAAAGGCAGCAGAAGCAGGAATATAGGCACAGATACAGGAAGGAATCGTGGACTCAAATTCATCCTCACTGTGTCACAAACTTCCCCTCTCCCAATGGCCAGAATGGATTCTGTTTCAGAACCCAGGATGAACTAACAGGCCATCAAGGGGAACAGGAGGTTACTTACTAGTACCTGGTGTCCTTTGCACACATTGCCTCAAAAAGCCATTCTATAGGTGAGGCACACTCCTCCGGTGCACCTCTGTGGAGGCAATGTCACCAAGGAGAATAACTTGTGCAAACAACTGTATGCTCTGGGGCACAGTGGGTGCAAGACATGTATATACTGCTTCCTTTTACTGTACATAGAGTGATTCCTGGAAGGCACTGAGGGGTGCCACAGACCAGAGTTGGGATAAGCAGGGCTGGAATGTCATCTAGCACAAAGGTGGTGTCAAGACGCCAAAGCAGATAGGGATTTCATATTTGGTATAAAGTTCCCCTTGCACACACCCCCCAAGGAAATATTTGCTGACTCAGTTCTGAAGCTGCAGGTTTTCCCTCTACAATGAGCTGGCAGAGTGTAAGGAATCTGCCATGCCCCAAACCAGATGGGTGGCAATTGGTCACAAAAACCCAATAGGGTGGTAAAGAAGTGGCAGCTGCTGCTGGAACTAAGGCTACTAGCCTCTCCCTAACCTACCCTTGAATAAATTCTCCTTTTAACTAGAGAAGATCCCTCTATGGCCACAACATGTTTATGGATATTAGGGAAAAGCTCTGCTCCAAAAGGGAAGGGCTATCTTAGCCACAAACCCCTCTGCCAGGGTCAGAGAAAGGCCAGGACTGTTATTTGGCCCCAGTAGCATCCAGGGACAGGAAGCATGTTAGGGGCAGGGTGGGGAAAAGGAAAGGAAACTGAGGGTTGAATTTCTTAACAGTAGTTAATGATCAATTTATAAGTAGCAGTTGTCTTAGATAAGCATCTGTGTACACTGCAGAATCATCGCCAGAATCATCTCATCCATATAGTGACAATAAATTTTAAAAAGTTAATGAATAAATAAAATGTTTGTGTGTAGGAAATGGTTGAAACTGTCAAATATCCGTGTCTCACACCGGTGGGAGCTGAGAAGGTGTCTGCAAGATATTAACCCTGTCCTACTCTCTGTAGTGCTGAGTGTTTGCTTGGTGTGTAATTCTGACCTGAAGCTTGGTGTAAATACTGTTTTTAGTACTATGACGATGATTATTATTATCAGAAATGTTGTACTCATGAGCACGAGATTAAAACAAACGAGAAACAACCATTTCCACTTGGATTACCCACTGGGCTCAAAAGAATTTGGAGGCAAGGCCAGGTGAGGACAGGATGCCTGGGCCCATGGGATCCAGGCCCAGAGAGAGCAGTACATCGGTGAGGCAAGTAGCTGCACAGTACATAGCTGTTTGCTGCCTGCAGAGGTGGCTGGGCTGCTTCAGGTGGAAGGTAAATCAGGGACTCGGGAGTAGGAGGCAGACCAAGAGTCCTTCAGCCAGGGTGGGTGGGAACTGGGAGAATCCATTCCAGGAGTGGGGCAGAAGGAGGGTCAGGAGAAAAAAATCTAGTAAGGGGGGCAATGTTTCAAACACAGCCCTAAAATGTAATGGAGCCGGGTCCAATTTAGTGTTAATTCAACCTTGCCTCTGGGGAGGTAGTCCAGTCTATTTCCTGTAAGCATGGAACAAGACTGAGGGAATGGATGGTTATATGTATGATGCAGAAGAAAGTGGGTAGCTGCAGACTGTGCTTTGTTGGGGGCATTCCTTCTCTTATCCTGTACCGTCACTGGGTCTAAATTTTTGCCTCTGCTTGTATCTTCCATCTCAGACTTTCATGGTGAAGCTCCCAGTTTAAGATCGCCTCCATGCAGTTACAGGCCAATTTTGATCTCAGGTAAAGACTTATTCTTGCAACAACTTGCCTGACAAACACTCAAATTGGTGATACACACAAAACCTGGCTAGAGAGGAGCCTAGGATATAGCGCTTGTGCAGATGGGAGAGCTGGGAACCTCATTTTCTTCACCTTAACACTTTCAGTGCTGTGAGGTACAGTGGACATGTCAGGAAAATGCATTAGTGCAGGATAAACTGATGCATCAGGCAGAGAAACAGGGATGTGTCAGGTAGAAGTTTGCATCAGTAATGTCAGGGAAAGGTTTGTTACATCTGATGGGATATGTCATGTCAGGGAAAAATGCTTGTCTGGTGTGCCCAGATGAATCAGGTATAACATGGAGCTGTGTCTGTCCCATGCAACTGAATATGTCAGGGAAATGAGTTTGTCTAGTGCCACTGGCTGTATCAGGGAAATGGGTGTGATTTCTGTGGCTGTGTGCCTCTGGAACGGAATTTCTGTTGCTTGGAGGGCCATCCCACTACCATTGCAGATGAAACATTTGCATGGTCCCGACTGCAGCGGAGAGGTTAATGACAGGTGCAAGACACATGCCTGAATTCTGTGCCTGACAGCATCATACATCGCTTTGATCTTCAGTTCACAAATCCATATTCGCTCACAATTACTTCATTCCTGTTGAGTTCCCAGAATTGCTAACAAGTAGTTTGTGCCTGAATAGGGATCTCTTACTCCCTTATATTTCCATCACACTTCATTTTTCTTGTGGCTCTTCAGCCATTCCTCGTGTTGCCATCTTCAGGTGTATTCCATGGCATGCAATTTACAAATTCCTGGGGCACCATTTCTTATGATTGGGCTCAAGCTCCTACCGTGGCCTTCTAGGGTATATCTACTTGGCAATAAAATACCCGAGGCTGTCCTATATCAGCTGACTTGGGCTCATGGGGCTCAGGCTGTCAGGCTATAAAATCTCAGTGTAGCCAGTCGGCCTTGGGCTGGAGCCCAGGCTCTGGGACCTTCCCTCCTCGCAGGGTCCCAGAACCCACATTTCACTTCAAGACTGAATGTCTGCACTAGTTTTATAGCCCCAGAGCCTGAGCCCAGGAGGCAAAGTCAGCTGACACAGGCCAAGTGCATGTGTTTTATTGCAGTGCAGCCATACCCTTAGACACTCATTGGGGGGAATTTCTAACTAGACTTGCTGTTAGTGGCCACTTGTAAGAACATATCTACTTGCGTACCAGCACATCTACTTTGGGCCCCCGTCTCTTTAGGTGTAACTTCAATGAAGTCAATATTTACACCAGCAGAGAACTTAGCCTAGTGTATATTCCCGGTGTAACACAAAGAACTGTGGTGGCAAAAGACCACCAGTGTGTATACATATTTCAAATTCCTAGCTCCCTCCCTGTTCTCTTGGGCAAATTATTTCCCAGGTGTCACAAGCATCTTGGTGATTAGCAATTCTGGGATTAAGAACTAGAACAGTCTGGCTCATGTTCCAAATATTAGACCTTCCATTTGCTTTATTTAGAGTAAGCGTTCAGATTTGGCTTTAAAAGGATTCTCTCAAGGCTGTATGGCCCATAAACTGACAATGGAGTGCTCCTCGTTCATGTCTATTTTGGAAGTTCTCACTCCATGCTGTTGTTGTGTTGTCAAACAAACCTTGCAGTCAGAGCGTGGGAGTTCCCCAAATGCTACCCTTTTAGGGCCACTGGCAATTCAGACAATTGCATGCATGTTACAATAGGGATCAGAGTTGTGACACTGCTCCTGTAAAATGTAAATTTCAGGTTTTTTCTCTTGCAAGGACCAGTGTGACTCTTTACCCCTGTTTCTGTTTAACTTTGTCATCTCACATAATTTATTTCATTCCATTAAGCAGCATTACTGTCTTCATGCACTTGTGGTGGTGACGCGTGTGTATTCACATACGGTGAGCATGCACAGACATGCGTGTGTTATGCATACGCCCACATATCACATCAAACTTGAAACAAGAGTCAGGGAATGGCTGTTTATGGTGCTGTAGAGACTTATTGCCAACCATGCTAGGGATGACATGACATATTAGGACCAATAAACTCCATCTCTGTACAGGTTTCTAAGTAATGTAGATAAGGGGCACAGACCAACATTTAGGTTTCTATAATCCAGAGCCTACTGGGGGATGAGGGGATAACTGACTTCATTGGAAGCTGGAGGGATGAGTTATCTGAACACAGGAATTGCAGCCAGGAATGCCTGACTTCTTATCCTGGCTGCCTTGGGCAAGTCATTTGGGGTAAGTCTACACTGCAAAAAAACAAAAAAAAACACTTCAGCACCAGCAGTCTCAAAGCTCAGATCAACTGACTTGGGCTGGCGCTACAGGGCTAAAAATAAAGACATTCCTGCTCAGTCTGACACCCACCCCCCTTGCCGGGTTTCAGAGCCTGAGCCCCTGCCCAAGCAGGCATGTCTGCAGTGCTACTTTTCACCCCATCACTCGAGCCCCATAAGCCCACATCAATTGAGCCTGGCCTCCAAGGCTTGCTGCCGCAGATTTTCTTGCAGTGTAGAGGCAGGGCCGCCCAGAGGATTCCGGGGGCCTGGGGTCTTCGGCAGTGGGGGGCCCCGCTTCGGCGGTAAGTCGGCGGCGGGGGGGTCCTTCCATTCTGGGACCCGCCGCCAAAGTGCCCCAAAGACCCACGGCGGGGACCCTCCTCCGCCGAATTACCGCCGAAGCAGGACCCGCCGCCAAAGTGCAGCCCCCACCGCGGGTCTTCGGGGCACTTCGGCGGCGGGTCCTGGAACGGAAGGACCCCCCCGCCGCCGAATTACTGCCGAAGACCCGGCTGCACTCCGGCCAGGGCCGGCTCCAGAGCCCAGCGGGGCAAGCACCCGCCTGGGGCGGCCCTTTCCGGGGGGGCGGCAGGCTGGGCCGGCGGACCTGCCGCAGTCATGCCTGCGGGAGGTCCACCGGAGCCCCGGGAGCAGCGGACCTGCCGCAGGCATGACTGCGGAGGGGACGCTCGGCCGGCGGCTCCAGTGGACCTCCCGCCGGCATGACTGCGGACGGTTCGCTGGTCCCGCGGCTCGGCTGGACCTCCCGCAGGCATGACTGCGGCAGCTCAACCGGAGCCGCCGGACCTGCGAACCGCCCGCAGCTGCGGGAGGTCCAGCCGAGCCGCGCGACCAGCGAACCGTCGGCAGTCATGCCCGCGGGAGGTCCGCTGCTCCCGCGGCTCAGGGGCGCCTCCCGGGCATGACTGCTTGGGGCGGCGGAATTTGTAGAGCCGCCCCTGACTCCGGCGGCGGGTCCCGCTTCGGCGGTAATTCGGTGGGGGGGGTCCTTCTATCCCGGAGAGAAAGGACCCCCGCCCAGCGAAGACCGGGAGCGAAGAAGCTCCGGGGGCCTGGGCCCCGCGAGAGTTTTCCGGGGCTCCCGGAGCGAGTGAAGGGCCCCGCTCCAGGGCCCCCGAAAAACTCTCGTGGGGGCCCCTGCTGGGCCCGGGGTAAATTGCCCCACTTGCCCCCCCCTCTGGGCGGCCCTGTGTAGAGGTACCCTCCACCTCTGTGTGTCTCTCAGTTCCCTCATCTGTAACATGGGGATAATACTACTTCCCTACCTCACAGGGGTGTTGAGAGGATTAACAAACAACACTTTGAAGATGGAAAGCACTCTGCAAGTGCTGAGTATTTACTATTACATCATCAGCCACCTCCCTGCAAAGACAAAAATTAAACAACAGGCCCATTCAGTTTCCCAGGGCTGCCCTCTTGTTCTCTCTGGAGCCAGTTTGGGTTTGAATGTCAGTGGCCTTGTGCAGGATTCACTCCTCATGACCCAGTGCGTGCTATCTTTGTTCTTCCCAAATAGACAGCTCAATAAGATACTGTAAATGGTGTTATGAACAGACTTTCCATCACTGTAACGGAGCCATCTGGTTCCTTTAGGTCTACCACGTGCATTTAATTGTCAACTTGAGGTTGTTGTTGTGCAAAAGAAGTGATTATGAAAAACTAAAAGAAATAAACTTGGTATGAAACCACGTGTCTCCATTTCTCTTAATACACACAATTTGTTTTAATCTTCAAAGGCTTATGTTCTTGTTGGGAAAATAACTTGGCAGAATATAAAACTGGCTCAAAGATAAAGTATGGAATCTAGAGTTTTGTTGAACTAAATAGTAATTATTGCCCATCCTTAAAGACATCTCAGAGATCTGTAATTCAACTACATTCTCCAGAAAAAAACCTAATGAAACACTTCAATGCAGATAACACCATTATTTTCCCTTATCCTTGGGGAAGTGAAGAGTTCAAAGCCCTTCCATGAGGAGAGAGGGATCAAAGACTCAGCAGTCAGTTGTCCAAAAAAAGGGTTAAACCTACAAACATCTTTTAGCGCTGGCCCTTGCTCAGCTCAGCAGAAGTAGCTTTTACCTAAAAAAAAAATTTTTTTTTTAAATGCAACCTCATTCCAAACCATTGCACTTTATACCTGCTCCAATCTCCTTGGAAAGGCACCTCCATCCTGGGCTACGAGGGAAGGCCTCACGTCACTGGGTGCCTATTAACTTCAATAGTATTTGAAGGTCGATGTCTTACAAGGACAGGCTCTAATAAAACACCCAGGAAGCCCAGTAAACCAGCTCCTGAACCAGAAGTCACAGACAATGGAATATACACGGTCATGGGTGGAGGATACCAAGGGCAATACTGGTCTTTTAAACCTAGTGTTACCTGCACTTAAGCCCATATGCAGGGAAGGGCATGGAGGACATCTAGAGAGAAGAAATAGGAGCTGCAGCTGAGATTTTTCAAAGTGGCCCAGGGGATTTCTCCATTTAAATGGAAGAAGTCTGGCTAAATTCCCTGTATGCTCTGGACATTTCACCTCACATCCATTGTTGCTTTCACTGGATGAGATTTTGGCTAATTTGGCAAATGGCCAATGTCACAATCCTACCCCTTTGTATGGAATCATCTATAAAAATGGATAGCCATCTAGACTGCAAAAAGCTTTTAATGATCCCACCAAAAACAGCACAACTGTGGCAGAATTCAAGCAACATAATTTGGTAGATGAGAAACTAAAATGAGAGGAAGACATGGGGTGGTGATGTTATAAGAAATAAGGGACTCCATTTCCTAATGGCTAAGTCTTCCATAAGACCAATTTAGGAAGGACAATGAAAATAGCCATGAACCAATGACTATGTCAACATTTATGTACCAAGTCCTGAAGAGCCTGAGGCCCCAGGGCATCCTCTGCATGTGCGCATGAAGCCTGCAGAAGGTGGAATTCTACCTTTACAACACAATCCTCCTGTTTTTGAAAATAATCTATATCCTTGCTGGAGGGATAACGCTGCCTCTGTTTTTCTACATGCTCCACAATATACCACTGATCCTGCCTCAGGAATTCTTATTAAAAAAAAAAATCACAGTAAGTTAAAACTAGATCCCGTCCCCAGGAGCATAGGCATGGCACTTAGACATCACAAAAGACAGTTAGTCTAGATATGCATAAAGAAAACTAAGTAACCCTATTCTCCTTTGTTTCTCCTACAGCTGGTCATTGAGGGCCAGATTCTTCCTGGTGTCATCCTCACAGCCCCATGAAGCCTTTCCCATTCAGTCAGGCACATCGGCCCCATTCCCACATGTCCCTGCACCTCCCGTCCCCATGTATCCCTGAACCGTCCTCCCCCTGTGGCCTTGCAGCCCCTCTCCCATTCAGCCGCTGGCTCAATGCTGTCACCCCACTAGCTCCTGAGCCCCCGCCCCAGTCTGTCCCCACCACTTACCCTTCTGAACCGCAGTCTGTGACCACCCCCAGCAGCCCTGTGTGCCCCACTGTCTCCCCCCCTCCGCAATATCCCCATCCCTCCTAACCTGGCTCCGTGGGCAGGACACCATGATGAACGCAGCCAGCTGCTGACACTGCTGGTGAGCTGCAGCTGTCTGTTCCAGCGCACAGTGACCTCTGGTGGGCAAAAGGCAGAACTGCAGCACTTAGGCAGCATGCATTTTCTGTGCAGAAAAAAATTCCACACTGGATATTAATTCTGCGGGTGCGCAGTGGTGCAGAATTCCCCCAGGAGTATCTCAGGCTCAGTAGGAGACTCCATTCCATCCTAGTGAACACTGACCCGGCCTCAGTAACTCATGCCTTAGTCACCTCCTGGATGGACTAAAACAGTGCAATGCACCTGTGCATGAAGCTATCAGCCCTTAGGAAACCCCAACACAAAGAATGCTGCAGCATCTCCCCTCAACAACACAGGCTACAGTGATCGCATCAAACCTGCTCTCTATGCTACCTCCCCTAAGAGCCCTGGTCAGATGTCATTAATGGGATCAGCTGGCCAGTATTTGACCAGCCTGGCCATTTTTTTTATGGATTTGCCAATTGCCATAGAAATAATTTAATCTGCCATTTTTTTAAGAACATGGGTCTAAAGATTTGCATTATTCTCATAATACACTGGAATAGCTAATATTAAAAGTTTCTATGTCCAGCTAAAGATGCTGCAGTGTTCCCATTTCCACAGTTTAAGCAATAACAGCCCAAAATGCTGTATTTTCAACAAACATGCAAGTGCACTGCATGTGTGAGAGGGTTTGAGACACTATTAGCAGCTATTGAAGTGGGACATTGCAGAGTTGCCTTGTGGTGGGCTTGCCTTGTGGCAGCTTTTTTTTTTTTTGGGGTGCATTTCAAAGGTGATAACACTACACCTGACCTGATCTTCAAGAGACTGGATGCCAGGATACCTGATTGCCTGATGCTCAGGTACTGATGACAGCACCACTTCTCAGGAGTCAGGCCAGGCATGAGGGAGCTGTCGTTCACATGGACAAAGCTAATCTGTGCTGGCGAGAGAACTTTCTCAGGGGCCAGTCACAGGTTGTAGAACAAACATCACAATATCCAAGAACTATCTTAAGCATCATCACTTTCTGTTCCAAGTGCAAGATGCACTTTTTTTTTAACCCTTGCCTTCAATATATACACATGAAGCAGAGCTGACAACCAAACAAAACAAAAAAATTAATCAGAGAAAAAAAAAAGAGACAAGAACCACACGTGACAAACGTTAGTCACTTTGCTTAATGCACTGCTGGAAAGTGCTTCAGATACTATGCTGAAAAGGGCAGTATAAGAACCTGAATTAAACTCAATATTTTAAATTTTATTGGACTAGTGAGGTTTGTGTATTATTTAAACTATCAGTGCAGCACTCCCTTAGTAGGGATGCTTTATGCTAAAAAAAAAAATAAAGACACCACCACCAGAAACTAGATGCCCACTAGTTCTCCCTTATCGCAAGCTTTAGTGGTAAGGCCCAGAGTGCGAGGCCGTTTGGGGCACGAGTACCGTATTTCAACCAGCACCAATCCTAAACAGAATGCATGCACAGGTGCAATGTATGGAGTGCAGCCAAGCTGAAGGCAAGCACAAAGGAAATGCACATGCACATACAGAACGCTTGCACAAACCGAACGCAGCCAGATTAGCACTTAAATGCCAGGGCCATATAAGCGCCATATAAACGCTTAATACGAACGAGAAAGGGGGGCAAGGGCCAGCACAAACGTGCACCAGCCACCAACGGAGGCACGGACCCCGCGCACGGAATGCAGGCACAATGCCCAGAGCAAAACGCACAACGCCCATTGCCCTGGGAGCATGCACAGGCAGGTGGCCCAATGCACGAGCCCGTCGCAGCAGCAGCTGCTGCGGGAGCAGCGAGGCAGGCGCGCGCGCGCTTTCCCGCTGCGCACAGAGAGGGCAGAGCAGGAAGCGCGCGGACGGGGCCCGCCCTCACGGCGCGCGCCAGCTCCCCAGCCCAGCAGCCCGTTCCCTAGCCACCCTGTCGCGCAGGCGCGCTAGGCCAGGCCGGCACCTATTTCACAGGCCGGCCGGCTCCGCCGCCCCCGCTAAATAAGTCCCAGCAGCGCTGCCTTGCCCCCGCGTGCGCCTGCGCGGGGCAGAGCGGCGCGCGCCGGAGCCCGGCTCCCCCCTTCTCCCACCCGCCGCCTAACAAGGAGCCGGAGCCTGCGCGGGGCAGCGGGAGCCCGAGCCTGAGGTAAGAGCCGGGCCCGGCGCCGCCGCTGGGCCTCCGCACGCACCGTCCGGCCAGCGGGTCCCTGCGGAGCGTCAGGACGTTACGGCAGCGGCAGGGAGACGGCGGCAGCGCCCGGCCGCCCGCCCCGCTCCCCCCCCGCCCGGCGCAGCCAGCGTGAGCGCGCCCCCGCCCCCCCGTCCGGCGTTGCCAGCGTGAGCGCGCCCCCGCCTTAACCTTTCCCTCCCCTCCCCCTCCCCGCCTGCGCTGGGACGGCGGGGCCCCAGCGGGCGGGAGGGGACGAAGCGGGCGCTGCCTGCGGGGGGAGGCGGGGGGGTTCCTCGCAGCTCGCGCGGGGGTTGCACGCGCCGCCTGTGGAAATGCCGCCCGTGGGGCTGCGCGCGGTGTCCGCCCGCCCGCGTCCGGCTCCCCGGGCGCTGCCTGCAGCCGAGCGGCGCGCGCGCCTTGGCGTGCCCGGACCCCCCGGCGTGGCGTGCAGCGTCCGCACCGCCCTGCCTCCAGCCAGAACCCCCCGCCGGGGCCTGGGTGCGGCGCCTGCCTCACCCCGCTCCGCGCTGTGCCCGCCCCTCCCCGCGCACGGAGCGGATTGTCTGCACCACCTGGGGCCCCTTTGTGCTGCTGCTGCTGCCGCTCCCCCCCCAGGCACTGCACGCGGGCTCGGACCCTTCTGCGAGCCGTGCCTGCGCTCTCCGCACCCACGCCTTGCCAGCAGACCCGCCGCTGACTAGTGCATGCAGCATGTACACCCTTTGCCTCCGGGCATTGCCCGTCTCACCCCCTCCCCTACAATACACTCCTTCTGGGTGTTGTTGCATGCAGTGTCTTCTTACACTGTCATACACCACCCTCTCTAGGTGTTGTGTGCAATTAGGGTGACCAGATGTCCCGATTTTATAGGGGCAGTCCCGATTTTTGGGTCTTTTTCTTATATAGGCTCCTATTACTGCTCCATCCCCTGTCCTAATTTTTAACATTTGCTGTCTGGTCACCCTACGTGCAATAATATTTGCACCCTACCCCCATTTAAATTCTCTCCTCCGGGCATTATACGAAATGCCCCCCATAACCTTTCATTGCAACCAGCCCCTGTTACTTTGCATGCATTGTGCCGTCATTCCAATGGCAAACACGCCCTCGGGCACTGTACAGAGTGTGTAGGTAAGATAGAAGCAGCAAAGAATCAGAGTGTGTAGGTAAGATGTGCACCACCTTGTAGTCAGAAATACCTCAGACGTTCTGTGGGAGCCCTTTTCTCTCACACACCTGCTGGCATTATTGTAGTCTCCATACCCATATACCTCTCACGGTCCAAGATCTCCCCTGCCATTGTATGCAGTGTGTTCACCTTGGGCAGTTTGTGCCCTCCCCCACCCTGCCTTAAGCTCAAATACCCCCCCAAAACAGGGTTGCTGGCAGCTCCCTGAGTTCTCTGTTACTGTGACGCTCTGGTGTTGAACACTGCCACGACATGGAATATCTGTGGTATCATGAAAAGCACAGATACATCATTAAATATTAAAATGAATTTGTTGATTCTGTAATAATTACATTAATCTAAAATTTTGTGTTTCAATTTGTTTCCAAGCATTTTATGTTGCTGTGTACCTTCTGATTTGATGCAGAATTCAGGGCTGGACACTCTTCAGAAATGGGTTGGGGATGGAACCTGTCAGCAGTTCCAGAATAAGCAGTTTTATGCCTGTTTCCAAAGAGTGCAATTTGTGTTTGGGGATGGGAGGGGGGGTTTCTACCTCTCCTTCTGGCTGTTTGAAGTCAGGTCCAAGGAATTTTAATCTTTCCGCATCTCCGGGTTTCTTAAAACATAGCGTCTCTTCTTTGTCCTTCTTTTCATCCATGTGGTCAGGCAGACAGCTGCAGTGATAGTGGATTTAAAGAGGGCTGTCAAGTAATTAAAAAAATTAATCACATGAATAATTGCGCTGTTAATAATAGAATACTATTTATATAAATATTTTGGGATGTTTTGCACATTTTCAAATATATTGATTTCAATTACAACACAATACAAAGTATACAGTGCTCACTTTATATTTATTTTTTATTGTAAGTATTTGCACTGTAAAAATAAAATAAATAGTATTTTTCAGTTCACTTAATACAAGTACTGTAGTGCAATCTCTTTATCATGAGCGTTAAACTTACAGATGTAGAATTGTGTACAAAAGATGACTGCACTCAAAACCAAAACGTTGTAAAACTTTAGAGCCTACAAATCCACTCAGTCCTACTTCTTGTTCAGCCAACCACTCAGACAAACAAGTTTGTTTACATTTGCAGGAGATAATGCTGCCCTCTTCTTGTTTACAATCTCACATGAAAGTGAGAACAGGTGTTTGCATGGCACTGTTGTAGCCGGCGTTGCGAGATATTTATGTACCAGATGCACTAAGGATTCATATGTCCCTTCATGCTTCAACCACCATTCCAGCAGACATGCATCCATGCTGATGATGGGTTCTGCTCGATAACAATTCAAAGCAATGCAGACCAACGCATGTTCATTTTCATCATCTGAGTCAAACGCCACCAGCAGAAGGTTGATTTTCTTTTTTGGTGGCTCAGGTTCTGTAGTTTCTGCATTGGAGTGTTGCTCTTTTAAGGGTTCTGAAAGCATGTTCCACACCCTGTCCCGATCATATTTTGGAAGGCCCTTCAGGTTCTTAAATCTTGGGTCGAGTGCTGTAGCTATCTTTAGAAATCTCACGTTGATACCTTCTTTGTGTTTTGTCAAATCTGCAGTGAAAGTGTTCGTAAAACGAACAAGATGCTGTGTCATCATCCGAGACTGCTGTAACATGAACTATATGGCAGAATGCGGGTAAAACACAGAGCAGGAGACATACAATTCTCCCCCAAGGAGTTGAGTAACAAATTTAATTAACACACTATTTTTTTAATGCACGTCATCAGCATGGAAGCATGTCCTCTGGAATGGTGGCCAAAACATAAAGGGGCGTATGAATGTTTAGCAGATCTGGCATGTAAATACCTTGCAATGCCGGCTACAAACGTGCCATGCAAACGTTTCTTCTCGCTTTCAGATGACGTAAATAAGAAACGGGCAGCATTATCTCCCATAAATGTAAACAAACCTGTTTCTCATAGCGATTGGCTGAACAAGAAGTAGGACTGAAAAGACTTGTAGGCTCTAAAGTTTTACATTGTTTTGTTTTTGAGTGCAGTTATGTAACAAAATCTACATTTTTAAGTAGTGCAATCTCGTTATTGTGAAAGCACAATCGTATTTGTATGTGGCGAATTGAAAAATACTATTTATCATTTTTACAGTGCAAATATTTATAATAAAAATAATATAAAGTGAATACTGTACACTTTGTATTCTGTGTTGAAATTAACAAGGATTCCGGTGGCACTTTAAAGACTAACAGATTTATTTGGGCATAAGCTTCTAACCTGGTACTGCCTAAAGTTTAAATGTTGTTTCTCTTAGCCTTCCATCTGCTTTGCCCTCTCACCAAATGCATGTGTCTATTTTAAACAATAAACAACCTTCCCTCACCCCTGATCATATAAAACCCTTGTTACTTCAGATGTGCAGTTAGTATGGCATTCTGGCAGGAGTCCTGTGGGGTGGAAGCAGAGAACTTTGCATGCCATTAATTGCACTACAAACATTACCATAAATTTTAAGTGGATGAAATACAAACTTTCAGGAAGATTGCATGATTATTTCATCGTGGTCCATGTTGTAGTTGTTGGCACAAAATATGCCTTTTATTTGTTATAAAAAAATAGAAGCTGCATTATGTTTGAATTTTTGTTACCATCCTTGTAGAAATTTGCTGAGGTCTCAAGAGGAAATTAATTTTGTTGTATCTCATCCTGTTTCCTAACTGTTCACATCTTAAAAGCACCATATAAGTTGGCATGATTGGCAGTCTTAACTCAGAAAATATCCTGTGATGGAACAACAGTCTGTTGCTGATAAGACTGGAGGTACAAGGAAGGCGAAAGTGAGCACTCTTTCTAGCAACTCCTTGTAGTCTTTTGGCTCAAGCTGTTGCTGTGAGAGCCCGTCTTTCATGAATACTTAATTTAACCACCAAAATCTTGGGGGGGGTGGGGGGTGGAGGGAAGAGCACTTATTTAAGGTTGAAAAAGTGGGGCATGTTGAGTTTAGAAAAGAGAAGAACGAGGGGAGACAAGTCTTGAAATATGTAAAAGGTTGTCCTAGACAGGATGGTGATCAGTTGTTCTCCATGTCCATTGAGGGAAGGACAAGAAGTAATCAGCTGAGTTTGCAGCAAGAGAAACTTAGGTTTTCCTAATATCTAATCTTTCCAACTATAAGGATGGTTCGTCACTGGACCCTGCAGGTTACCTAGACAAGTTGTGGAATCCCTGTCATTTTGAGGTTTTAAAAAACAAGTTAGACGACTGTTGGGAATAGTCTAGGCATACTTAAGCCGGCCTGAGTGTTGCGGGATGGATTAGATGACTTCTTGAGGTCCCTTCCAACCCTACATTTCTATTATTCTAACAACTCTAAGTTCTCCTTTTGTAACTGTTTTATAATTCAGTATCTTCAGCATTGGGTGGACCATTGTAGTGGTTGATCTTTGGATTGTACAGTAGCTAAAGCATAGGGTCTCTGGCCAATATTGGGAGGGTGAATAGGGTGGAATGAGATCTTCATCCAGAGTGGGATGATGGGTGCAGGTTGCTGAATGGTTAGTAGATGGACATGTGAGATGCACTAATGCACTAGTGGAAGGTGCTCAGATACTATGGTGATAAGCATAGTATAAGAACCTATATAGAACAGAAAGTTGTGGTCCCTGGGAAAGCATGGAGGAAAAGGTTGTCTAGTCATAAGTTAGTAATAGGCTCTGTTACAATTTGAAACCCAGTATGAAGTGTTTCCTTTGGGACAGTGGTGTGCTTTTTGTGTATCTTGACCGTTAGGTGAGAAAGTTTGGTTGGGAATAATAGGGCAGAGATAAAGCTGGTTTAGAAATTTTGGCTGCAAATTCTCTTGCTTTCATGTGTGATTTGTCAGTGGTGTTAGCTAGCAACTAGAGCAGGGGCAGGCAAACTTTTTGGCCTGAGCGCCACATCGGGTTTTGGAAATTGTATGGAGGGCCAGTTAGGGGAGGGGACCGTGGCCTGCTCCCACCCCTTATCTGCCCCCTCCGCTTCTTGCCCCCTGACGTCCCACCCCCGGGACCCCTGCCCCATCCACCCCCCCAGCTCCCTGTCCTCTGGCCGCCCCCGGAACCTCTGCCCCTGACTGCTCCCTGCCACCCCATCCAACCCCCGCCTCCTTCCTGACTGTGCCCTGACCCCTGCCCCATCCAACCACCCCTTTTCCCTGTCCCCTGACTGCTCACAGAACTACTGCCCCCCACTGCCCCATCCAACCCCCCCCCCCTTCCTGACTGCCCTCCTGGGACCTCTGCCCCATCCAACCACCCCTTTTCCCTGTCCCCTGACTGCCCCCTCCACCCCATCCAACCCCCCCTCTTCCTGACTGCCTCCCCGGACTCCAGCCCTCCATTCAACCCCCCTGTTCCCCATCCTCTGACCGTCCCAACCCCTATCCACACCCCTGCCCCCTGACCACCACCCCGAACTCCCCTGCCCTCTATCCAACCCCCCTGCCCCCTTACCGCGCTGTCTGGAGCACCGGTGGCTGGCGGTGCTACAGCCACGCACCGCGTAGCACAGAGCACTGGGTCAGGCCGGGCTCTGCAGCTGCGCTGCCCCAGGAGCTTGCAGCCCCGCCGCCCAGAGCATTGCGCCAGCGGCGGGGTGAGCTGAGGCTGCAGGGGAGGGGGAACAGCAGGTAGAGGCCAGGGGCTAGCCTCCCGTGGAAGGAGTTCAGGGGCTGGGCAGGAGGGTCCCGCGGGCCATAGTTTGCCCACCTCTGAACTAGAGGCTCTAGCCGAGAGCAGGGCTTCATTGTGCTAGGTGCTGTACATGCATAGTAAGAGACATTTCCTTCCCTGAAGAAGTAGACAAGACAGACAAATGTGGGAGACAAGAAGTACAGTCCCCGTTTTACAGACGTACAGCTCTTTGAAGATTTGAGCCCGAGTTGTAACTGTGTCTGATCTGAAGCTGAAAATAAAAACTGGCCTCCCACCTCAGTGGTTGGAAGTGGCACCAACTGGTAGAAAAAACTATCTGCCCATCTGCTTGACTAAATTCCTGTTCTGGCTCAGCTCAGATTGTCGTGGCTTTTGGGAAGCAAGCCTATAGCTGACTGTAGTGCTCTTCCCAAAGTGCCCTATGGGGCATAACTGGTAGTGTGGACAAGGAAGCTGAAGCAGGGAATAGTTCTTTCTCATCTTCATATTGATCAGCTAGTACACCCTGGATTTTTAAATGTAGGTCAGAGCAGATCTGCAGCTAGGCCTTGAGGGAGGGGACATGTAACACAATTTTCTTTTTTTTAAATAATACACTTGGCTGGGAAGAAGAAGTGGGGGGAGGGGAAAGACCCAAGGCAACTTCTGTTTTGTTTTGTTTTTTGTTTGGCAAACAACTTGAGGGTCAGGTTGTTCTTGTAAAGAGCCTTAAACTGTCTTAGCCTCTCCCCTGCTCTGCTTTTCTGTAAGATGAGTGGAGTATAAAACTGAGGTTCCAGTCTGCAACTAGCACCATGTGAATGGACCCCTGTTTCTGGGTTGAGCTGAGCTCTGCTGACTTCATTGGGGCTTTACCTGAGCACGGGGGTCCATGTGTAGAAGAGTGCCTTAATTTTGGAAAGCAGGGCTCTGGGTAAAGATACCAGACGCTGTCAAAGAAAGAAGGACGAATAGGTAAAAAAATGGGTACAAGAGAAGCCAGGAGATTATAGAAGGCATAGAACAGGAGTACAGAGAGCCTGGGGAGACAGCGGGCAGAGGCTGGGTCTGGAGCTGTTCAGCAGCAGTCCTGCTCCCCGCATGCTGCAGAGCCATGCCCAGCCTGGCTACTTGCCCCATGTTGGCAGCTGATGATTCAGAGCTCTCTGGTTCTTACGCAAGAGGAGATTCCAGGCCTTGCTCTAGGGGCAGGGCTTGGGCACTTTGGGTTTATAAAGTGGCTGGGTATGTGACCAGGGAGGCAGACACAGCAAGGGCAGCAGCTGTGAGCACCAATGCTCAGACCGGTAAGGAGGGGAAGGCTGTCATTGGCACCCTGTGTGAAGCCTAGGAGCAACAGAAATAGCTTTTGTGTGTGTTTGCAATGTAGTGTAGTATAGCGTAATGTAGATGTGGAGAGGAGGGTGTGTAAGAGAGGGAGAGAGCGCACTAAATAAGCAGGGCTTCTGTTAAGGGGTTTTGTCCTGTTTTGTTACGTGTAATCTTTTGCATTTGAATCTCTGATCCCAGAATCCAAACTATCTACACCTGTCTGTTTTGCACCTGGAGAAAGTAGTTCCAGAGGTGTTTAAGATGGCATCCTTAAGTGTGGTGTCACGAAAAGTAACTTTGTGGTGGTGTTTTTTTAAAAAGCATGATGTGGTTCCACATTTAGTACCGGGTATATCAAATATTGCTTACTTCACAAGTAAATAATTTTTTTTCTCCCCTAATTGTCAGCCTTTCAAGCTCAGAACACAGCATGGCCTTCAGAGACCAAGCTTTCTGGCTCTTGCATTTTCACCAGTAATAAACTTTCTAAAGGGCAAATGCTGCTCTCACTTACGCTTATGCAGCACTATTGTGGGTTTGCACAAATATAAACACTAGTGTAATTTTAAGCCTGTAGAGTTACACACATGGCCCTACAACAGGAGCTTAGTTAATAGTTTTTTTTCATGGGACATGAGCCAAAAGTATCCAAGTTTACTCTCTCAAACTAAAGTTCTGCAGGGATGACCGTTGTAATAACTTTGGTAAGTAAAATGAGATTCAGTGCACCGAAGGAACAGATCCACTGAGTATGAAAATGCCATTTTTGCATAATCACATTTCAGAATAGAACTGAACTTTAAATGATAAATAGTACCATTAAAAGCTGGAGACTCACTTCTGCAGTGCAGTCTATTATACATGGTATATCTTGATATTATGATAATGTGAACAGACTTTCTAACAAAGAGCACTGCAGTGCAGAACAATGAAAGTGTTAAACTGTGTGTAGGTGCAGTGTGACAGCTTATCTGCTCAACATAATCTTGTCTATATCAGTGAAACTAACAGAGGGATTCCCTGTGGTGATACATTTAGTAAGGCAGAGAAGTCTTCTGATTCTTCAGGGAGTCTTTTTTTTCCCCTTCAGTCAATAGCAGCTAGGAGGCGAGCCAGTAATGGGAACGTATTACGAAAGTACCCATGAAAGCTTATGCCCAAATAAATCTGTTAGTCTTTAAGGTGCCACCAGCCTCCTTGTTGTAGTAATGGGAAAGAAAAACTATGGAAAGCTGATAGCAAGAGATATTTGAGACAGTTATGCCTTTAAAGGGACACCATCAACATTAAAATCAGAACTTTACAAATATTTTTTTTCTCTTAAATTTGTTACTGATCCCTTAGAAACATTGACTTGAAAACAGTTTTCTCTGTCACTTTGTGCTTTTCAATTCTGCAAAGTTTTGTTCTGGGCTAAAACTTCCGAGAATGGAAGGAATTTGCATTTACATCCTGGAGCTGACTGGTTTCCATGAATCAGTGGCCAGAAATCACTATGACCTCCAGAAACCTGAAGACATTCTCTTCTGCTCCTTACAAGAATACCATAAGACACATTTTGGAATCACGAGGACAATGGGGCCCCAACTTGGTGGGACTCTAGTTGCTACTGCCGTATAAATGTTAAATAATAATAGGAATCTTATGGGAGTGTACCAGAGAAGCAGGAGGATGTGCAAGTGTTAACAATGGAGAAATCCTAGGCAGCATCAGAGATGGACTGGAGACCTTGGCTTTTGGGGCTGGCATAATTGTAAGTCAGGAGCTGTGGTGACTGGATAGTGGGCAAGCTTCAAGGGGAGAGAGGAAGAGAAAGGGTAACAGGTGGTGAAAAGTGTAGTGTGTAAAAGTTTTAAGCACATTAAAATAGGAAACACACAAAGTTTTTAACATAATTTTAGTGACATTCACACAAGACATTAACAAGAAAAGAGAGACATTATAGAATGAGGGTGTTTTCCAAACAGAGTAGCCAGGGTTGTTGTTTTGAAACACTTTTAGTGCCAGTAAAGAGGATCCCGGGGTATCTTTTGCCTTGAAGTTGCTAGTAAAGGTAGCACTTTGAAGCCAACTCCTAATTGATAGAATTAGGAAGATGCTTCCTTCGCCCACGACAAAGTAATCACTGTGAAGTTTCTTGCACTTTACTTTGAAGCATCTGGTACTGGCTACTGTCAGAGACCGGACACTGAACTAGAATTACCATTGGTTTGAGCTGGTAGAGCAATTCCTATGGTCTGAAGTGCCATGGATGCTGGTAAAGAGGATGCTGGGCCCTGAAGACCTTGACTGCTGCAACTCAATAACAGTCCAGATGGGAGCGGGAGATGACATGCATCAACCTCTCTCCCCAGTGTAAAATAGATGTGGGGAGGAAGGAATAACAACAGGGAAGAGCCTCAGATTGCAAAACGCAGTCCAGTTGTCACAAGGCAGACAATGCTCAGACAATAGCTTGCTGGTCAATAGTTCTTTAGTGTTGGGAGTAGCTAGCCAGTTGAAGATATCCTTTGGTGAATAATTACATTTATAAATACCAGTGATATGGGCAGGCTCTACTGTTTGAATGTTTTTTTTCCCAGGGTGCCATTTTATGGGGCCAAAAGAATGCAAGGCCTGGCCTCTACCGGTTGTTTCACTTTATGAACATAGGCAGTACTGGGAGAAGTCCAGCTACCATGTAATTTTGTTGTCTCAAATGGCTTCTGAAGTAGCAACCACACAACAGCAACAAAGCCTATTAAAATCCTACACCCAATACTAAAGTATTTGGGTTCCTATGTATAGACTTGGTACGTTTTCCAATATCTCATCTTGTGGTTCTTATATTCTTCACTTAGACTGTTTTCAAGATGGAACCAGTGGGATGGGAATTACTAATATTTTATTTGGGATGCAGGATTTACCTGTGAAATCCTTGAGAAGGTCTTGGTCCTGTTCTGTGTTGGTTCTTATCTTCCTAGGCATTTTTATAGTGGGAATCTTCTCACGTACACCTCTACCCCGATATAATGCGACCCAATATAACACGAATTCAGATATAACGCAGTAAAGCAGTGCTCGGGGGGGGGGGGGAAGGGAGAGGGCTGCGCGCTCCGGCGGATCAAAGCAAGTTCAACATAATGCAGTTTCACCTATAATACGGTAAGATTTTTTGGCTCCCGAGGACAGCGTTATATCGGGGTAGAGCTGTATCACATTTTTGGTCTTTCTTTTTTTGACAGGAAACCAGTTCACGGAGGGACCTCTCCACGCAGCTGGTGATCTCTGTGCTCTCTTGCCTAACCATGGCAACCCCAGATGTGAGCGTTCACATGGAGGAGGTGGTCGTGGTAACGACACCTGACAATGTGGTTGATGGCAGTGGTGTGGAAGAAGTGAAAACTGTGCTAGTGACCACAAACTTGTCTCAACATGGGTAAGAAATGGTTTCACCATATGCAATAGAAGTGACGTGGAGGTTGGGACTTTAATATTCAACCCAAGCAGACATCAAATACCCATGAAATACAGGATCAAGAATAGGAGTGAGAGTCAGTCCCTTATGATCCTGCTGTGCTGTGGTGGTTTGACTTGTTCCTTGACAAGGGAGGACCAAGATTTCCCCCACCACCTTGGATACCATGCTAACCAAGTAGAGTTAGATTAATAATTCCCATATCCCCTTCCAGATAATCTGTGGCCAGGTATATGTAGCCAGGAAAACAGGGTTTACCAACAGCTGTTAAACTTTGGACTGGCCAAGTTGGGTTAAAACTGGGCTTTAGCTGAGTGTCTTGTCTATACTGTAATTTCTACTGCGTTGAAGGAACTTTAGTTACAACATTGACATTGTTAAAACATGGTTTGGTTTTTTAGCATACACTGTTCCCAAATAGGGTTTAACCATATTCTGCTACAATCCTGGACTTTGGCTGACCTGACATGAGACTCAGGGCCATGGTAAAATCACTTTGGTTTTGTCTACCCTGCAGGCCCAAACCACATTGTACCTTGGTCAGGGGACAACCAAATTGCCTGATATTGTAGGAATTGCTGCAAAGACAAAACTAGGCTTCTGCTTGAGCTAATGCTTTGGGTTTTTGAGTTTGGTTGGTCTTATCCATACATGCTATACTAAACTGTGTTATAGCTTGGTTCAGGTACAGTAGAGTTTAATCACTGTTGTTAAGCTCTTTCATCTTTGTAGCATGGATGGAGACTATAGCAGGGTTTTAAAACACAGTTCTTGGTTGAGGGGCGTGTGATGCATTCATGTTCACGCTGGCCATGGAGACTGTTAGTTGCTGGAATGTCTTAAACTGTAATGCAGACAGGCCCTGAAGCAAAAGGGGGGGTATCTCCTCCCAAACATTCAAGATGAACAAATGGCTTTAAATTAAAGCAAAAAAAGTTAAAGTAAATGTTGCTGTTTTCCTTGGGTGAGTGGGGAAAGAATACAGGGTACAGCACTCTCCTCTCCATGAAATCATGTGAGGAAATCCTTTTGCAATCCCACACTCTCACCTCCCAGCATTTTGCTGACATCAAATAGGTGTCAAGGTGTGTCTTCTCATATTAGGAACAGTGCAGAGGACTCCAGTGAGTTTTCTTCTTGAATCACCCTCATGCTTACTTGCTAAAATATACAAAGTAATAAGTAAGGAGAGAGGGCCTTCTCTTGAGCAGCAGTTAATTGACCACTAGTTCAATCTGCTGTACTGTGGAAACATTAGCTGTTTGCTGAGTCTTTTACTCTTCTTCTTCTACTGCAGTATCATTAGTTTGAGAACCATATATTTTAGAGATGGAATAGACATGCTAGCTTATCCCTAGAGAGGAGGCGGGGAGGTTTTATGGTTAAGGCACTTGAATGGGACAAGGGAGATCTGGGCAAAATTCTTAGCTGTGTCCAGACTGCTTGTTTGACCATGGGTAAGCTACTTAGTCTTTCTGTACCTTAGTTCATCTTCTGTGAAATGGGGATAATGGCACTTTCCTACCCCTCACAGATACTGAGGATAAATTTGATAGTGTTTAGCAGGGGCTCAAGGTCATATAAATACCTAGACAGAGCCAGTCTCCTTGCTAGTGCAGGATTCTTTTTTTTTTTTTTTAAACACATGTTTAGGCAACCAGATGTGTACTGAGTTTTACATCTTTTTTTACTCTGTTTTTCCTCTTCTTTTTCTTTTTTCAGGTCAGCAAATGTCTGTTAAATGCAATTAAATAATCATTGCAAGTCAACAAAATGGTTGAAACAAAAATTTAAATAATAGGTAACTCCAGATGATCCTATGCTAATCTAATTTTAAGAAAACTGGAAATTGATTGAAATAACACGCTGTACCACCTACCTTGGATTAGTAGCGTTGTCCCTCTAAGCATAATGCACTAACAAAACCTACCACTGGAATACTTAACTCTCTTATTCAAAATTTGCATCAACAGGGTGTGCAGGCCAACTTGTATTTGCATAGATTTTTATTATGTTAAGGCCATAGTTCACTGTAGTGCTGGACATAGAGGCAAGATTATATTTCTAATGAAGTGAAGAGTCTATTAGACGCTGAAGTCCTTTATGTAGCAATGCTTCAGCTATAGTATAGGTAGACCACACTGAGATAACTGGGTTAGCTTCTGAGAGTCTGATGCTGCATTCCTTGCACATTCCAAATTCCCATTGACTTCATTTATCCTTGAGGTAATTGTCAATACAGTCCCCATGCCAGCTTATTCCTAAACTCCTCAAAAACAGATCACACAGTGTCCTGCTGGTTTGGGTGTATTTTAGTAGTAGGAACCACCATCCCCTCTGGTGTGAGCTGAAGCCTTCTAAACTAACATAATTGAGGATCTTAAAATACAAATCTCTCCTACAAAATGACTTTGGAAAAAGGATGCCATGAGAGTCCATATGTACTGTTTCTCAAAGACTCCACTTCAGATATGTAGTTCATAAGTAAAAAGATGCTGCTTCTAATTTTCATCCCTACAAACTCATCTTGGAGAGAGTAACTGGGCTCTTTCTATCTCATGCATCATTGTGACCAATAGGACCTCAGTGGCATCTGTGCAACTCCTGTCTTCAAATTATGCACTCAGTGACATCTCCGTAAGCCTGCTATCTTCAGTGTGACTCTACAGCTGTAATGATTGGAACTTACTGGTAATTCTGTTTAATACTCAAACTAGAATGGAATCCACAGCTCATTCTATCTTAGAGTAGAAAAGCAGTACAAACTGTTTTTGGACACTAAGCAGATAGGATTTTGTACACATAAGGAAAATGTCTTTTAAATTAAAAAGTGCCATTTTTAAATGGTCACTTTTCAGAGATACGCATGTTAAGGTGGACATGAAGCAGTTGGGAGTGAAAACAGGCGACTAAATCAGTGTTTTATTCACTAAACTGTGTGCTCCATGTCAGGAAATTGATCCAGAACTGTTGTGATATAGCAAAATCTTTTGTTTGCAATGTGTATTTTTGGGTCCAGGATTTTAGCAGCATTCTGCAGGACCCTTCTTTCTGTACTTTTCAGCAGAAATTACTAATAGACCGTTAGCAATAAAGATGACAGATGTCAATGAAAACACTACTGAGATATAGAACAGAGTTGTGCTTCTCAAAATCCTACATAACAGTGAACTTGGAATGGCTGTAAAATATTGTTTCTCTCATGTTTGAAATCAGCTTTTAAGTTGATACTCTAGATACTGTACTGCCTGGTTTGTGTTGGTTCCTTATTTTCCTAGACTTTCCTAGATTGGCTAACTCTTTGTGTTCACAAAATGAAAATGGCCTGTTTGTACACAGAAGTCCTAAGTAGGGAAGGGCTGTTTGTATTACTTGGTTGACTTTTCCTTGGCACATCCCTGGCTTATACCCAGAGCATGTATACATGTTGGTGCTTCCAGAGCTTCTGGATTTTCAGTAGGCAGGAAATCCATGTTCATATTTACAACTGGCTCCAAACAGATTTATTTGACCAAAACAATCTCTTGTTTGAACTAGATTGGGAAGTCTGCTGCCATTTGCTTATCCTGTTTCCACAAATACATTCCACTCCAACTGTAACACGTTCTTCTTACTGCTCTGGGGAAGTGCATCAGGTTACAATGTCCATGTTCCCGAAGGGTCAGTAAGGGTAATACCGTTCCTATCGTTCTGCTGGAACCAGCCTTAAAGATCTTTGTTAACAGGCTGTTCTGAAATAGGCCATGGTCAGTAAGAAATGAGCCATTCCATTGGCTTCCAATTCAACCTGCCCAAAAGAGATGGTGTGTTATTTTCCTTCATCCCCAAGAAAGTGAGGATGGGAATCCTGGGGGAAGGGGGGTGTGATATGTTAAATGCAATTAATGTGCCAATTGTGATGAAATTGGCTTCTCTCATCTGACATCTATTGGATGCTTATTTGTTTGCTATTGGCAGAGCTGTTTTCTCCCAACTTAATAGATAGTGATGGGAAGGAATGGGCCAGTTCTTTCCCCTTTGCCTTTTGTAAAGTTCCATGCTGTTTGTGCTTGCATTAACCTCCATAGGCTGCCCATCAAGGAAGCAGCCAGACATGAAACTGGGCAGCTGCTGTGTAAGATGAGTGCTAAATTGTGTGTGTGTGTGTCCAGTTGAAGCAGTGTAATATGCTTTTGGTGCTCTGGCCAAGGAAATGTTTGGGTGTGAGTGTTCGTTTTTTCTTCCCCTCCCCATGCAGTTTTGAAAGCACCTTTATTTTATTTATTTATTTTTTTCATCTGTCCATTTGTCTTTTAATAATCAGGAGTGGGGTAATTCCATAGAATGGGGGGAAGATATCTATTTTTATTCAGTCATAGTCATAAGAGCCATTTGTTTCTCTGGGTGTCAAGGTGGGTGTGATTAGGAGATTCTTTGTTCTTTTATGAGACATCCAAAACCTGCATAATGTCTGTCCCTCTCTCTCTCTCTCCTTCCTTCCCACCTGGAACCTTAGCATGTAGACATGACCTCAGAAGGAGACACATTTTCGGGCCTGCGTAGTGAAACTCATAGAAGATTATTACTGTCAGACAGAATGCATCTCTCTGAGCAGGTCTGCAGCATCAGTAGTAGATGAGACTCATTTTTGATTCTCTGGGCTGCCACTGCAGGGATTCCCATCTTCTCTCAAGATTCCATAGTCAGTTTGGTTCCTACCCTTTCAGTCTCACTTTCCAATGCTTGCTGTCATAAGAGAATAACCGAGGAACCTGAATTTGGATCCTCCTGCCTTGTGTGGGTCCCAGCCTACCCTGTGAAACAGACTTTGAATTTGGCTTTTATCCCATGTGACATTTAAAACAACAGTGTCCAGATTAATGGCCCTATCAAGATAGTGTTCTGGATAATGCATTTTTTCTAATGCTATTGTGGTTTTATTTTTACTATAAAAACCAAACTTGCAATTAAAGCATAAGAATGTATTAGTTTAACAACTTTTTAATAAAACAAGTGGGAAGTGCAGAGGAAAACAAAAAATGGCAACACCTGGCAATTCACAGCTTGCCCTGTTTGTGTGGGATAGGGAGGCTCAGAGTTAGTACAGAAGCTAATATTGCAGGTGTCTGCAGTGCACTTGGTGTGTGATTAGAAATGGTCTAAGGTTCTGCTGCTAAGTAAAAGCAATTGAGAAAGAAGAAATGAGCCAGTCACTTCATGAGCACTTAATTTCTTCTTTTTCCTCCTCTGGTTTATGGCTCCTTCTGGGGAGAAACTTGGGTGATCCTGTCTGATGAAATGTGAGCAGCAGCTGCCTCCCACAGCTTTGTCATGGCAACCAGCTAATGCAACTACTTGTTTGGTGGTGGGACGCACTGTTGTAGCTGGAGAAACTTATTTGAGTACTCTCCCATCCCACCCACCTCTGTCTGCTGAGGCGCACAACTGTCCTGCATCTGCACAGGGGAACAGAGGCAGGGGAGAGAAAGGAATGTTGCAAAGCAGAGAAGGAAAATTGGTATATTCCATTTCAAGTGCCTTTTTTCTCCCAGTTAAACCTCTGCAGGAAACATATCATTTTATAGGAGCCTCAACAGTGTCATGAGTTATTGTCTCAAAGACTGTTGAAGGTTATTAGAGGTTGGGATTTAAGATGCAGCTGAATTAGTTTTCCCTGCCAGAAGTTATCGCTAAAAGTAATAGAAGGTATATAACCTGACTCTTCTCTCCCATACACTGGTTTTTGTTCCTAATTTACACCCATGTGAGAGAGATGTGAATCAGGCCCATGGTGTATTGGTGTTCTGTATGTAAGAGATAGATCTGTCTCTCTTGCAGCCACCAGAAGGCAGGTCCAACTGAAATGCACTTTGGCTGTTCCCCTAGATGAATTTAACAAATTGCTGGGAAGGAGTCCTGTGGTAAACTGGTGAATTATTGAATTACAATTCTTCCTTTCTTCTCTGGTGTTAGACTCTCATTCCTCGAACAGTCTTCCCTGTATATCAGCTCAGCATCTGCAGTTATGACTCTGCAGGTTTGCAGGCCTGCCATATGCCTAGTAAGACTTCAGAAAAGCACAGCACTACCTTAGATGTAAAATGTATATGTGGGTGAGGCTTGGAGCATGACTTGACTTAAAATGATCCTTCATGCTAAACATGAATGTGACAGTCCGACACAGAAAGAATAGACATGTTCTGCAGCAGGTCATCGTCAGAATTATTTGGGCCAGTGAATTGTTGATGTAGGTTGTCAGGGATTGAGATGGGTGAAAAAATTGTTTGGGTGGGATGGGGTGTGTGTACGCCTCCTTTATAAGTGGTCAGGCCACTCTCCTACAAATGTGGGAGACTCAGGTTCCATTCCCTTCTTTACCTGATGTGAACAAGAGATTTGAACCTGGGTCTCCCTCAGCAGGAAAGTGGCCTAACCACTGAGCTATAGAATATTCTGATGTGGCGCTCTCTCCCGTTGAAGCTATTCCACTGAGTATAAATAATTAAATAGTCATAGGGCCAGAGAGAGATTGAGAGTGACTCTATTGCCTGGTGATTAGGGCACTCACCTGGGAGTGAGTTCATATCAAGTTCATGACATGACCAGGTTCATGTCATAAGAGCTGCCATACTGGGTCAGACGATGGTCCCTCTTATCCAGTATCTTGTCTCCAACAGTAGCCCATAGCAGAGCTTCGGAGGGAGAGTACAGAACAGGGCAATTATGGAGCAATTCATCCCTGTCTTCCACTCCTGCTTAGGGTCACTCTGAGCACCAGGTTGCCTCCCTGACCATTTTGGCTAATAGCCATTGATGGACCCATCCTCCATGAGCTTATCCAGTTCTTTTTTTAACCCGGTTACACATTTGGCCATCACAACATCCTATGTCAATGAGTTCCACGGGCTAGTTGTGCATTGTGTGAAAAAGTATTTCCTCTTTTCTGTATTAAATATACTCCCTATTAATTTCATCAGGTGACAACTGATTTTTGTATTGTGGGAAAGGGTAAATAACGCTTCTCTATTCAACACCATTCATAGTTTTCTAGATCTCTACATATCCACCCTTAGTCATCTCTTTTCTAAACTGCACACCCTTAATCCTTTTAGTCTCTCTTTGTATGGAAGTCGTTCCTTATCCTGGATCATCTTTGTTGCCCTTTTCTGAACCTTTTCCATTTCCATTGTATCCTTTCTGAAATGGGGAGACCAGAACTGGACACACTATTCAGGAACCATGTATTTATATAGTGGCATTATTGTATACTCTTGTGACTGCTCTTTTTAATTTCTGCCTAACTAGCATCCTCATTTTTGTGTAGTTCCCTACTCCATTGACTATTTAATAATTTATACACAGTGGAACAGCTTCACCAGGAGAGACTGAGAGACCCGCATATCAGAATATCTTGTGTCCTCCTCTCCCATGCTGTTACTTGTCCAAAGCAGGAACTCTGGAAGAGCCTTGGAGCGTTTTCACCTACCTCATGATTCTGAGATGCCTCCCACTCAAGATCTCCTATCTCCACATTATAGCTACGCCGATCTGTGTGAACAAGATCCTAGTCCTGTGGCTGGAAGGGAGAGCAATTTCTTGACACTGTAGTTCTACCCTACAGTCATATGCTAAGAAGTCAGAAGGGAAAAACTGGTAGCTCCTGAACTTGACTTTCCTGTGTAGCCTAGCGCTGTCTTATGTAATCAGCCAATGAATCACTGAGTCAGTCAGTCACTTCAATCCCCCCCTCCTCCTCCTCTTTATCAGAGCAGGCCAGACTTTAGATTTACATCCTCCATAAACTCCTGCTTAGCACACCCAGTTTATACAGAGTGAAACTGCTGAAGTGTCAGGAAATTTAACTATCATTTCCCTTTCCTCCCTTCCCCACCCCCAGGACTTTAGAGAGAGGTGGAAAGAATGTGCTGCGGTAATTAGACTGGGCCTCTTTGCCAGAAAATCCAAATGCACGTCTTTAAAATCCAGTAGAGATGGCCATGCAGACTGATAGCCAGAGCTCACATGCGTGCCCTTGCTTCCTTGCATGGGAATTTCTGTGAAAGATTAACACATATAGCATCAGTGTTCTGTGCTATCTAAGATTGCAATGGCATTCCCTGAGTGTAAAGAAGAAATATTTACAGTCCAAAGTAGCCTTAAATATATTTCACATTTGTGTATATTTTTAAAATTTCTTCTCTTTAAATAGTCTGTTTTGCATGTACTCTGCAGATTAAGCTGATGCAAGCTAGGAACTAACTGGGAGGATCGGGAAGCCATGCAGAGCCTGTTGTCTCTCTCTCCTTCCATTAGCAAGCACTAGTACAAGGCAGGAAGTAGAGGAACACTTTGATATAGTGTCCTTAATTAGCTGTCTGCCTATGGCTGCAGTGGCTTATACTATATGTACGTAACTTGCAGGAGGCCAGGAAGCCTGAGCTATGGGGTACACAGAGATGCTATAAAATGTACATCTGTATTTATGGGTTGGTTGGTTTGTTCACAGATCTTTAGTAAAACATTTTCAGCTGCAAAAAAGAAACAAAGGAGAAGTTAGGCCTGGTCTACACTACAGAATTTTGTCAACAAAAGTGATGTCGACACTCAAAAATCACTAATAAAAATCTGTATGTCATGTTCACACTTGCTCCCTTTGTCGACAGAGCGCATCCACAGTTGGGGCACTATCATCGACAGTATGAGCAATGCATTGTGGGTACCTACCCCACAGTCCAGCTCAACACCTGCTGCTGATAGGTGTTGTGGGAAGGCAGAGCGGATCGCGGCGCATCTTGGGACCTGGCTCAATGTCCCATGATTCGTTGCTTTCTGTCTCAGCATTCCATAGGCTTCCAGCTTTCTTTTGCGGCATTTTTCAACAGCCCTGGTTTGCTGTGCACCCCGGCATCTTTGTGAGAAGGGATGTATCCTGCACTGCTCTCCTATGCTCTGATAACTATCATGAGGACATTGCGATGGCAGTGCAGTTAACCACGAAGTTCCTAACTGAAGAAGACTCCCAGTTGCCTGACATGCTGTATGACATGGATAGTAGCAAATTTAGATTGCTTTTGGCTTTCACAGAACAGCTGCAGAGGGTGGACCATTGTATTTTGGGCTTGGGAAACAAGCACTGAATGGTGGAATCGTATCGTCATGCACGTCTGGGATGACAAGCAGTGGCTACAGAACTTTCGAATGCAGAAAGGCAACTTCCTTGAACTGTGTGCAGAGCTCGCTCCAGCACTATGGTGCAAGGACACCAGGTTGAGACCTGCCCTATCGGTAGAGAAGTGCATGGCAATCGCTGTGTGGAAGCTGGCGACTCCAGACTGCTACTGGTCGGTCATGAATCAATTTGGAGTCGGGAAGTCAACTGTTGGGGCTGCGTTAATGCAAGTGTGCAAGGCAATTAATTGCATCCTGCTGCAAAGGACCGTGACTCTGGGAAATGTGCGTGAAATAGTGGATGGCTTTGCGGAAATGGGTTTCCCTAACTGGAGGAGCAATAGATGGCATGCATATTCCAATTTTGGCACCAGACCACTTTGCGATGGAGTACATCAATAGGAAGGGGTATTTCTCCATGGTGTTGCAGGCTCTTGTGGATCACCGTGGGCATTTCACTGACATCAACGCAGGGTGGTCTGGAAAGGTGCATGATGCACACATCTTCAGGAACACCAGCCTGTATAGAAAGCTACAAGCAGGGCCTTTCTTTCCAGACCAGAAGATTACAGTTGGGGATGTTGAAATGCCCATAGTGACCCAGCCTACCCCTTACAGCCATGGCTCATGAAACCTTACACAGGAAATCTGGATGGCAGCAAGGAGCAGCTCAACAACAGGCTGAGTAGGTGCCAGATGACAGTGGAATGTGCCTTTGGCAGATTAAAGGCGCACTGGTGATGCCTTTTTGGCAGGTTGGACCTCAATAAGGATAATATTCCCATGGTCATAGCCACAGAATCTTTGTGAAGCTAAGGGTGAAAGGTTTGCTTGGGGTGGAGTGTGGAGGCAGACCGCTTGGCTGTTGATTTTGAGCACCAGATACCAGGGCTATCAGAGGGGCCCAGAGGGGGGCAATTCAAATCAGGGAGGCTTTGAGGCAACACTTTCAAAATGAGAGCCAGTAATGTACATCTCTGTGATTGGTGCTGCAATGTTACATTACCTGTAGTTTTCCTAAGAAGCAATGGTGACATTTGGGGCCTTACATTCCATTAAGCAAATGATTACACTGCCTGTGTATGTATTGGTAGTGCCTGCTCTCTCAATTCATAGGAAACAAATAAAGATGAGTTACTGTTCCAAAACTTTGCTTTTATTAAACAAGAACGAACACACACACACACACACACACACACACAGAGGCACTTGGTGGGAAAGGAGGTACCAGGGACGGGCAGATTTTCAAAGCTGTGTGTATGTCCAGCTCTCATTTTGAAAGTTGTCCGAGGGGGTGGAGTGAAGGGAAAACTGAGAACTCCCAGACAGGACTGTGTGGGCAGAGTTTGGGGGGAGAGGGGACATGTGAAAGAGTTCTTAATGTGCTGCAGGGGAAGGCGGGCATGCATCTGCTCAGTATGCAGGATTAAGGATTTCAGCATCTTATGTTTGCTCTTCCATGACTAATCATCCACTCAGTAGCGTCCTTTACAAACTCCTGATTTTCTTTTCTGTCCTCCCTTTCCACTTCCCTCCATTCCTTGCATTCCCTTTTCTCTGCATTGGAGAAGTGCAGTACCTCCCAGAACATGTCTTCTTTGCTTCATCTTGGGCGCTTTCTTATCTGGCAGAGACGCTCGGCCAGTATATGTGGGGTGTTCCTGAAGGCCACATCTGCCGAAGCACAAGGAACAATGCACAGAAGCATGATTGTTAAGTTCATGCACAGCATTGACACATTCCAGTAAAATACACCTCTGGTAACATTACAATCACTTTCTCACTGACCCTTGGCAAACACCCAAAGCATGGTGAGTGTTGGCTGGGGGGGCGCTCTACGTGAGGAAAAGAGTGCTCCGCAAGGGTTCCGGGGCAGCCAACAAGAAAAAAATTCTAAAATTCTCCCACACTTTTCCACAGGTGAGGGTCATCGTAGCAGATATGTCACTGCTGAGGGTAAGCAGGGAAGCAAGGGTACATCTACTACATGCTTGTGGCTTCCACCCTGGTCCTTATGCTGCTTGCCTGTGTGTCACATTGGTCCCAATAAGTGATTGCCAAATGGCACGGGAAAGTTTCCTACAATGAGGAGAAGGAACAAAGCTGCTCTGCCAAGGAACTTTCGGCAGAGGATTGCCGAGTACCTCCAGGAACCTTTCCTAGAGGTCTCTGGGGGATTCCTGTGAGATCTCAGTATGAATCAACTCCCCATTCCGCCGTAATGATTAGCTGCACGGGGAAATGTCTAGCACAGAAACACAGCCAGCCTCCCACATTTCTATGCCCTGAACCCACCTCCACACAACACAAACCACAGCCACTTACCAGGCGTCTCCTCTCCTGCTTCTTGCTCACCAGAGAGCAACTGCTGAGACTGACTAGACAACTCTGGAGTGCTGAACAGTTCCTGGCTGTCTACCCCACCAGGAGCCCCACATCATCATTTAACGCCACCTCTTCATCAATGACTTCATCTTCTGGGTTAGGTTCTCTTTCCGCTGCCTCCGTTCCCTCCAAAGTATCCATGGGACTCTTGGCGGTGGAGGTGGGGTCACCACTGAGGTCATCCAGCTCCTTATAGAATGGGCAGGTCTTAGGTGCAGCACCAAAGCAACGACTTGCCTTATGGTACGCCTGCCTCAGCTCCTTTATCTTCACGTTGCACTGCAGCGTGTCGATCGTAGCCCTTTTCGCACAAGCCTTGACAGATCTGCCTGTAAGTATCAAAATTTGTACATCTCAAGCTCAGCTGGGACTGCCTAGCCTCCTCTCACCATATACCGATCAGATCCAGCAGCTCTGCAGTGGTCCAAGTGGGAGAGCATTTGCTGCGATAACCCACCCTGGTCACTTGGGACGATGCGATGAGACCTCTCCATGGCGAGGCAACAGGAAATGGAATTTCAGTAATTCCCAGGGCTTCTAAGGGGGAGAGGCACATGGTTGTTTACCTGGCTGCAGGGCAGTGGAATTCAAACTAGTGACCAGAGCGGTCCAATTGGGCATTGTGGGACACCTCCTGGAGGCCAAGTAGAGTGATAAAATCCAGTGTGATGTCTACACTGGCACTTTGTCAACCAAAATTTTGCACAGAAACCCTTATGTCTCTTATCTGGGTGGTTTTATTTTGCTGACAAAACAGCATTTTTGCTGACAAAAGTCGCATCGCATTGTGTATACATTCACTGGTTTGTCAACAAAAGCTACTTTTTGTCAACAAAACTCCATAGTTAGACAAGGCCTAAGTATCCAGCAGAGAGAATTGAACATGTCCCTGCAATTCTCCAGTGATGCATGAGCCAACTAAAACCTAGAAGGGGCTCTGACTTCCATCATCACAGCAAGTGCAGGTATTCCAGGCATGGAGGGAGCTGAGGCTAGCAGCTCCTGCTTTGATTTCTGCTCTAAGTGACTGGGAGGAGTGGGGAGGGACAGCAATGACATGAGCTACTCTGTAGGTCTTTAGATTTATCCCCAAATACCAATGTGTATTGTAAGATAACTTCTGCACATCGCCCATGTGCAGACTGTGTTCTGAAACCATAACGGTCGGGTTTGTTTTAGCCCTTTTTTCTTAAAGCAGAGCATATGAGTATTCCCTTTCCAGCATGCACACACACACTTCATTCTCCTTCCAGTCCTGTCTTCACCATGTTTAACAATCAGGCCGGCCATGGTGTAACTCATTTGTGTGCCAGGACATGGCAAGAGGAGGGGTGGCCCCATTTGTGAGATCCAGGTGGAACACTTCATTTAGAAGCCCAGCATCTCCTGCCTCCTCCTCCAGCGGCTGGGTGGGATTTCTACCAGGGTGCTGACCCCAGTTCCTGCTTGAAGGTGCCATCTCATGTATCAGCCTCTGGCTAGTAGATAAAATGAAAGAGATGCCGCCCTCTTACAGTTGGATCAGAGAAGAAATTCCTTTTTTTTTTTTTTTTTGCTCCTCCAGAGCCTTTTGGTTGTTGCAAGCAGGGCAGGTTTCACTACTCCATTTCCTAGATCCTCCTACCCTGTGAGTAAGTACAGTTCCTGTCTCTGCTGCTGCAGAAACCATTCCCTAGCAGCAGCAGTGTGACACTGACATGGCCCTTGACAGTAGCACAGCTAGTTTCTGAAAACAAGCAGTGAAACTGGCCAGAGTGTTATTTATTTCTCTCTGAAGTTTGGTCAAAGTTACTGAGCAGCAGCAGAGGCACTGGAGCTGTCTGGGTCCAGACTCAGGAAGCAGCACTGCCTTGGTTTGCATTTGGTTCACATTTGCAGAATTATCCTTGAAACCATAAGGTCTAGAAGCTTAATTTAAAACAAATTTTGCAGAAATTCATGGTTTGGGGCCCCTATGCTCACTGGGTGTATGAATTCAAGCCCTTTCATCTGTCAACATGGACAGGATCAAACTGCATTCAATCCAGGTTTAGAGTCCTAGCCTCGCTCTCCCCCTGGGATAAAACACATTAGACATAATAATTGGACATAATTTGCTCTCATTCATCAGCTGGCAGAACTAGTTATAACCCAGACAACTAAGTTTAAAACATGCTTAAGCACAGCTTTCCCGATCGTGGTTAAAAGTCCTGTGTAGAGAGGGCCTCTTTATATTTATTTTGCCCCTTCTTCTTTTCCCATTCAATATGAACTGGTAGTTTTTTAACAGTGAGCAAGTTCATTGGGGTACAATGACATGCCAAATGTCTATCCATCAATTCAGAATGAGCAGCTGCTCTAGGTGCTGATCACACTGGATCCTTTTGTCATGCCACACCATTATGCTGCCACATTTTTCCAACATCACCAAGATTCACTCAAGTTCAGAAACAAAGGTAATATAATCCTGCTTCCAGGCGAAGTCTGTTAATCTTTCCTCCTTGTTTTGCTTAACCCATATCGAGGGGAAAAAGCTTTAATGAAATACTCTACTATTCTTCCAGCCCTCTCGGGTCCTATTTCTAAGAAGCATAGAACCATAGAAGTTAGAGATGGAAAATAAGACCTATTAGGTCATCTAGTCCATCCTCTGGCCAGCTGAGGATTGTTGCCCACTTGCTTCCTTTGGGAATCTTTTTAAAAGAGGCTGCCAGTGACTGGCAACAGTCTGCTTTTGATTTCCATTGTGCTGGCGGAGGGAAATAGCCAGCTTCCTATGAGCGCATCAGGAAATTGCAGCACAGGGATCACACAAGTGTTGTTGTACTGGGCTGGAGTTGGCAACATCAGGCTGCAATTTTTTAATTAAGTGAGGAACAGATAACTTACCTTTTGCCAATGGATACTTTCTTAAGGAAAGAGATCTGCATTTCTAGGGATTATGGTGACATCTTTTGGCTCACACCAAAGTGTATTACAAGTGACCTTTGAAACAGTGCTCGCTCCAGAGACCAGAAATGAGAATGATTCATCTAAATTCCTTAATTTTTCATCTCCAACTCTTTTACCAGTGGCGACCTAAATGAAGATACCCTGGAGACAGAAAATGCAGCTGCTGCAGCCGCTGCTGCCTTCACAGCTTCCACACATCTGAAAGAAGCTGTCTTAGGTAGGTTCAGTGTACTGCCTTGGCCTTTACTGCAACCTTCCTTATGGCAGGTTTGCAGCATCAGCAGTCCTGCTGCTTGAGAGTTTGGGTGCTGCAGGTCTGCCTAGCTCAGCTGCCTGGGAGCACACCACGCTGCCAGTGAGAGGCAGGCAGACAGACACCTTCAGGATCAGATCATGGTTTCACACATTTCCTGTAGGCATCACTGTAGCTATTATTTGCTCAAGGAAACAGAACAGTAAAGCCATAATCCTGCCTCTTAATTGCATGTGACAAAAAGGAAGGTGAGAAGGCCCAAAAGGGAGAGTGGGCAGATATGTGTCTGACAAAGTGGGTATTCACCCACAAAAGCTCGTGCTCCAATACATTTGTTAGTCTCTATAAGGCGCCACAGGACTCTTTGGTGCATTGGGCAGATATGGTTTTATAGCACACTGCTGCCCTCTCCTGGCTAAGAGTGGGATTGCTTAAATTTATTCCCCATTAAATCTGCTGCCTATATGTTTTGCCCATAGTTCAGCCATGGGATCATCAAATTGTTTGTTTACAAGAGCATTACAGGTTTCAGAAGCAAGCAGAAGACGAATTTATGACTCAAAAATTGTAAGAATGTCTCTGCCAATTGGGCTGCAGTGGCGTAAACCAGTTTAGTTTGGAAAGTCTCCCTTGGGTTTGCTAGCCCCTTCATTATTTGGATTAAGTTTAATGAATTTACTCCAGTAATAAAAATGGTGACTCCCAAAAACTCTCTGATCCCTGTAATAAAGTATCGATGCTCGGGCTCGGACAGTGATGCTTTCGTATCTTGGAATGTTCCTGTGGCTCTCACTTCAGTGGCTTCACTCCAGTGTAGGCAGTTAGGAGATATTCACCAACTGAGTTGAAGTGGGTTTGCAAGTGTTTAATTTTGCAAAAGGCATGATTACCTGCTTATAAGCCCTCCTTTGGGAACAGTGGAAGACCCACCACCTTGAAAATAGACAGTTGCACCATAATAATGTGTGTGACTATATCAGCTGTCTCAAATGTTTTTGTATTCACATAAAGGGTCAAATGTTCAGTCACAGCCACTGAACTTTCATATTGACTTTTGTGGACCACCAAAAATAGGCATGTGTTCATTTTGCCTGTGGTCATCTGGCTGCTTGGTATTGAAGGCTGGCTAAAAATTTGTCTGAAGAGCCTGATTTTCCTGCCTGCCTTCTCTTTTTGCTCCCAAGCTTTAAAACTCTGTCCCAAAATGTCTTTAACTCGTGATGGTAATCAATAGTTGTAACTCATTTTCCTTTTGACCTGCCCCGATCCCTGCCTCTCATTCCCTGTGAGAAGTGAAGATGGCTGAAGAAGAAGACAGCTTGGAGGCTGAGATTGTTTATCCCATCACCTGTGGAGATAGTAAAGCCAACCTGATATGGAGGAAGTTCGTGTGCCCAGGCATTAATGTGAAATGTGTCCAGGTGAGGGTACAGAGTTCTTTGAAGGTCCCTAGGAAGGACCGCATGTATAGAGATAAGAGGTGTGCTCTTAGGTTACCTTCCTGGCCCAGAAAGGAGAATAAGGACCACAGATGCTAATGAAATCTAGCATTCCAGTGCTATTGCTATGGTAGATCACTCTACCTGTTTGCTAAACTCCATCCATATGTGGTTTTGACTGTGTCAGGAAGCAGGGCTCTGTTATAACTAAGCTGAGATCCTGCTTTAAAGGGGAAAGGAGAGGAAACTATTTCAAGTACCATTGTCTTCACACAGTCCGTTATTGTGACTTAGTGCTTCATAGGAAAACTGAGCAGCTCTGGCTAGAGCTTCAACTTCAATCTGGCTCTGCCTTTGCGCAATTTTCTAAAACCTAGACATTCCCTTTATCAATTCAGTCTAAGAGAAATTAATACGGTGATGCAAACCTTCTTGGTAAAGATGGTATTGACATGTTTCCACTCTTTCCACCCCAGATGATTGAGGGTGAAAAAAAACTCTTCATGAGTGGAGGAGTGGGGGGGGGGCACTTTTCATTCCCAGAACATATGTTTCATGATAACACAGTGAGGCATCAATGGTAAACAATAATCTGTCCCTTAAGAATTGTCTGCTTTCAGGCTGTGCTGCCAGAGAGCTTTTGACGAGATGGCCTACTCCCCCTCCTCTTGGAGAGATGGATCTTTCCATGTGTCTCTCTCTCCAAAGCAAACAGTAGAGACTGGAGCAGATCAGTTGTGCCTGCTACCACCGGAGATCAGCTTCCTCTTTGCACTTGACTCTGGTTCCTGTTATAGATAAGTGGTTCATGTCATGCAGCAGTTGGAAATACCAGATTTACTTTTAACATAGGAGGGAATGAAAAGAGCCCTGGAGGTGGTAAATCCCTACTGGAATTCCCCATAGAAGTTTTATTAAAGGAGGACTGTCTAGCGCAGAAGGGGTGGGTCCTAGGTCACCAATTCAAATCTACCTGGTCAGTAATGAGGGAAAGATGTCACATGACTATTCAATATAAAATATGCTGGTTGTCTCAATCTGGTTCCCAGTGGGACAGATGTCCCCATCATAAAAGCGGCTGCTGTCATTGGCACTAATTGTGCTTGTTGACTAACTCTGCAGAGGCCAAAGATTGAGCAGCCAAAGAACCTGAGTCTTAGCATCTCTTCTAGTCAAGTCATTGTTGAGGTGCTTTGTGGGGTTGACCATTGGGCAACATGCTTTTAGGAAGACTGGATACTAATGGTGGGTGGGAGCAATCTGTTTTCTGTCACTAGTTTGTTTGATAGTTAGTGGGAGCAGATGAGAGCTAAATAAAATAGTGTGTTAGTTGCACATGGTATGGAGCCGCACACAATAATGCAAAATATATTTTGCATAAACCGCATTAGGATGGATCTTGTATGGCCTTCCTGGCTGATGCTTTGTGGTATGTACAGGGCTAGGAGAAGAATTTGAAACCAATTTCTGCTAAAGTTCAGACTCTTGGCTCCTGTTAGGATATATTTCAGTGTAATCACAATATCCTGGTGGGTGATTTTCACTAGAGATGGGCCTAGCCCAGAGAGTCCTGTCAAACTTTGAGGTTATTCAGATCAGGAGTTTTGGTATGAGCCTAGCTTTGGTTTTAACAATAATATTAAAACTTGGCCATCAGGGTCGTTCTGCTCTGTCACTGGGCACAGTGCTAAATACAGTTTATGCACCCTGGTATAACATGTGCCTGTCCTCTCATGTGGAACAAGGCCACATTTTTCCTGCTGCCTCACACCATGTTGCATTTCTCCCCTTTGCAGTATGATGATCACCTAATTAGTCCCAAAGAGTTTGTCCACTTGGCTGGCAAGTCAACCCTGAAGGACTGGAAGCGAGCAATCCGGATGAATGGGATCATGCTCAGGTTAGTCTTTTTGCTTGCTTGTATATGTGCCTGGATGGCCATGGTTTCTTCTTTCTGCGAGAATCCAGGAGGATGTTCCGTATGCTCTGATACAGCTGTTAAGCGACTGAGTGGATATGTGTGCCACTGAATACACCAAAAATTTGTCCCAATAACTGTCTATCCATCCAATGATCAGTTTTATGTAAGTGTTTTCCTTGTTGCAGGTAGGCAGAGGTGGTTAAGAAATGAGGGTCTGTCACTACCTGTCATAGTCCCAGAGCAACAATGTGATATGCAGCTGCCTCTAGGTGGTACATGGCAGTTGTGTAACAGCCACACAGCAATAGTGCACAACAGTTTTAGAACAGGAAGTAAAGAGAATACACTATCCAGTTGGAAATGCAGAGGAAAGGCAATTGTTAATTTCCTTATCTGTTATATTCCTTATCTTCATATCAGTACCAATGTGGACACAAGAACAAATGAATATAAACTGGCTATCAGGAAGTTTAGACTTGAAATTAGACAAAGGTTTCTACCCATCAGAGGCGTGAAGTTCTGGAACAGCCTTCCAAGGGGAGTAGTGGGGGCAAAAGACATATCTGGCTTCAAGACTAAGCTTGATAAGTTTATGGAGGGGATGGTATGATGGGATAGCCTAATTTTGGCAATTAATTCATCTTTGACTACTAGCAGTAAATATGCCCAATGGCTTGTGATGGGATGTTAGATGGGGTAGGATCTGAGTTACTACAGAGAATTCTGTCTGGCTGGTGAGTCTTGCCCACATGCTCAGGGTTTACCCGATCGCCATATTTGGGGTCGGGAAGGAATTTTCCTCCAGGGCAGATTGCCAGAAGCCCTGGGGGTTTTTCGCCTTCCTCTGCAGCGTGGGGCACGGGTCACTTGCTAGAAGGTTCACTGCACCTTGAAGTCTTTAAACCATGATTTGAGGATTTCAATGGCTCAGTCACTGGTTTGATACAGGAGTGGGTGGGTGAGATTCTGTGGCCTGCATTGTGCAGGAGGTCAGACTAGATTATCATAATGGTCCCTTCTGACCTTAAAGTCTATGGTCAGACTTTACAAATCTCCTCTTACAAATAGTGTCATGAGATCTTTAATGGCCACAAGTTGTCAGACTGTGCTGTTTACATCTCTTCTAAAAGACAGAACTTGTGCAGTGGAGCACTCCTGAACACCATTCCAGAGCATTGGTTCATTACTGATTGAGAGAAGAATGCCACCTACTGAATCCGCACTTCCTGCTGCATGAGATTAATCTATCCATACTGTTATGTTATGTTATGTCTGTCTTAAACCACTTTTTTTGCCAAAATGCTTATTTGTGCCTTCCTCTTCTCTGGCCTTGACTACAGAAATTTGTTTCCTTATGGTCTCCCAGAGCACCAGCTTGATATTTCTATCTGACCAAAATCCACTTGTTTCTTCATCCATAGTCAGAAGCAAAAAGAATTCATCCCCTACCCTGGAATTGTCAATGGCTCCACGCTCCGTTCATAGCAAGGCTGCCCCACCCACTGAGCTCCTGCAATAACACAAACTGCTCTCGTATTATTGCTAATCAGCTTTTACTCATTGTAACCCAATACATCAGTGTTTTGGTAAGGCTGGTCTTCTGAGGAACAGAACCTGTTTACAAAGGATGTGTGAGGGCCAGCCCAGTAATCTAGTGGCAAACAGAGCCCAGCAATTCAAGATGTTGTCTCCAGCCAGCAGAGGCTCAGAGTACTAGAAGTACCTAGGGGTGAGGAGACATCTGTGTCACTCTGGTAATGTCCTTTTGCTGAGTTGAGATATCTCCTTTTTAGATTCCAAAAGGAGCTACATCCAGCCCTTCTTTACACTGAGGGAGAGTCTCCAGGACATGGGGTAGATGAATGGGTGATGAAGGGGAAACCAACTTTCTGCTATTTCACTGTTAATTTGAGGCTGTCATTGTGCCATACTTTATAGAGGTTCTGTGATGATGGGGGGACTTGTTTGGCATTAGATGTCCAATAGGACCAGATTAAGATCCTCCTTTGTCCTTCTCCCTGTTTGATAACTAAGCCTGGAGTTTGTCAAAAGAAGCCCATTGTGGCTCAATTTCCACTTTCTCTCCCTTCCTCAGCTGAGCATAATATCTTCTAACTGACCCCTCTGCGGGGCATTCAGCCAGTAGGCAGAGAACTCTGTGTGCTTGAACCTGATTCCCAATAAATCTCAGACTAACTTCTCCATCAGTGCTTCTAACCTGCTTATCGACTCAGGGACATTACCCACCATGCTTCCTGTACTCAAAGCGCTGGCATATATCTGTGAGTGTGGATATGCTGACACGGTTTTGCCCTATTCACAATGCATTAGCATGCTATTCAGCTCTAGTGAGCGGTATAGTTGTTAAACTCACATGTAAAGGCTGCATAGAAGGGGATTAAATGCTTGTCTTGTTGGTAAACAATTTTTCCCCTCTCTTCCTGTCAGAGTGGACTTACTCTCTCACACTTTCATTAATGGGCCACTAATTTGGTTAATGTTCCCAACAGAATTGTATAATAGGGAGAAAAGAGAAGCAACTCTTGGCCCATTACCTCTGCCAGTCCCTCTGACCTTTATTGGCCCCCTGAGCAGGAGTCCTGAGGGCACTTCAGCAGTTGATTATCCTGCAGGGCAATCTCATGTCCTGCTTCCTCTCCACCAGGCCAATTGGAATCGTCTTACATTTAAGGGAAAAGAAGGGCAGAAACTGAAGTGCAGAGTTAATTCGTGCAGGGTTTTGAGAGGTTCACGTGTTTGAAAGGCAGTTAAAAACTTCAGAAGGGGAGCTGTTTTTCAGTGATCTGTCTCACTGTGTCTGTGACATACTGGTACAAGTGTGTGCTCATGCTCATTCCTTGTGCTGCAGGAAGATCATGGACTCTGGAGAGCTGGATTTCTACCAACATACCAAGGTCTGTTCAAACACCTGCCGAAGCACTAAAATTGACCTGACCGGAGCCAGAGTGTCTCTGACCAGCCAGACGTCAACAGAGTATATTCCTCTCACCCCTGCCTCTGCAGATGGTATGTTGAGTGCTTTCCACAGCCCTCGCTATTGGGGCTCTTAAGAGTCAAAGCTTTATTACTGCTTCCTTATGAATGCAGTTACTGTTGTCTCTATCATGTTTTTTCTTGTTACCTTTTTCCTCCTTCACTTCTCCCCCTTCCCCTGTTGCTGGGTCTCCCATGTTGGAACTATGCAGAAGCAGCCATTGTAATGCTGCATGGCAGAGCAGTAGCTGCCTGGAAGGAAATCACTCGGGTACTCTGTAAGAATGATATTCATTCTAAAGAGTTACCCATACTGCATCCTGGCTTACTAGGAGCTGCATAGCCAAAGTAGTGGCCTCCAGATAATCTGCAGGAACGGAGTAGTCCCCCCGTGATGTGGTCATCCTTCAGTGCCAGCATCTGATCAGCTGCTAGCTGTCCTCAGTGTTCATGGCAGTAGGCTGCAGAGATGAGCATGATTTCTGTGTCGCAGCATGCTGGATTTGGGGCCCCTTTTATTGCACTTTCTTTCAAAGATGGCAACTGACTTCCTTCTGAATAATTTAGATATTTTCATTTAAGGCTCCGTTTCTGAATTATTTATTGCTTTTGTCTGATGAAAGATTAAATGCAGCCATAGAATGCTACAAATTTCTATCAGATCTCACACAAATAGGTTACAACAATGAATTTAAAAGGACATTGCTATAGAGTTTAAGTTCTAAATTTGATTTGCCTTAAGCAGGGAATGTTCTGTGGAAATGTGCTCCTATTTCTAAATACTTATATTTGCAAATCCTTTCGCCACTGAGAATTTACAAAAAAAAAAAAAAAAAAAGAAAAGAAAAATCTGATAACCATAGATTTTGCAGGAGAAAAGCAAAAATTGTTTTTGTAGTCTTGTGCTGGCTCTGCCCAGAGCATTTAACAATTGAATTCCAAGCTTTGGGCTAGTATTTAAGGTTGCTGTACATGTGTAACCCATTGTTTATTTCAGTGGTAGTTCCACCCCACAGTGTGGCTCTAACCCTTGTCGCTGTGAGCAGTCCTATTAATATAATCCAAGATGTTCACATGCAAACCAGAACGGTTCCACACTGTTGGTGTCAGGCTGTATTTGGCACAAGTGGGAAAAACCAAATTTGCAGAGTGGAAGGAACAAAGTCCTCAGGGAAAGAATTATTTGAAAACTACCGAGTGTCACAAACCGCTATTGTCTTTCAGGAGAGCATTCTAGTGCTCCCAGAATGATCACTGCATCTCTGGCCCAGATTTTGAGCTGTACAGCTCCTGCATGCAGCTTGACAGCCTCCTGGCAACTCAACTGACATGTGACTCCTTCATCTCCATAGTAACAGTACCATAGAGATTGGAAAGGGCTATGGAGAGCAGAGGTCACGTGTGTCTGGGCGGGAGTATGATCACAGTCATATATGCTGGAGGCAGCAAGGGTAGAACAGTATCCCAGTGTGTATTATCTGTAGGAATGATGAGGTCAGTTCAGTCTTCAGGCCTGTCAAACCACAGGTCAGAGCAGGGCCGGCTCTAGACCCCAGCACGCCAAGCGCGTGCTTGGGGCGGCACGCCGCGGGGGGCGCTCTGCTGGTCGCTGGGAGGGTGGCAAGCGGCTCCAGCAGACCTCCCGCAGGCGTGCCTGCGGAGGGTCTGCTGGTCCCGCGGCTTCGGTGGAGCATCCGCAGGCGTGCCTGCGGGAGGTCCATCGGAGCCGCGGGACCGGCGACCGACAGAGTGCCCCCCGCGGCGTGCCACCGTGCTTGGGGCGGCGAAATCGCTAGAGCCGCCCCTGGGTCAGAGGCAGTCTCTTAAGAATTTTGAGTCTCTTCCATGTCCTGTAGATTGGCAACAAGCCAGGTAATTGCCCTGAACACTTACCAGACCAGATACAAATTCTACTTGCCAGCCCTCTTGATACATTAATTTTTCTATTATTATAATAAAGAAATTACTCTCCCCAAGGCAAAGAGAATTTTGCAAGAGTTGTGTAAATAGTGCTCAGGATATTGCCTGGCTGTATGGAAAGGTAAGCAAAGCTCACACAATGGTCTCATGTGACTTTTAATCCCACTTCAGAGTCTCTGTTTGTCTGGCTTTCAGATGGAGGAGATAAGCTCATACAATATTGAGTACTGCATGGACTTGCCTGTTTTCTTGCATGTAACATAGTGAGTGGGTATATAATGCAGGGACAACCTGATGCTATATGGCGAGACTTGTCAAGCCATGACTTGTGTTTTCTTTTCCTTTTCGATCTTGGTTGCAGTAAATGGATCTCCTGCTACAATTACCATAGAAACTTGTGAGGAAGCCAGTGATTGGACCACTAGCATTGGAGGTACAGTTCAGGAAAACCACAAGACACAATGCTGTCAATATCTCCTGTCATACTCCATGTGGGCTACCTACATTTGAAAGGGATGTAGGGGGAGAAGGTGAGGAGAAAGAAAAGATAGGGTGAGTAGGAAAAGTGTTTCTGCCTGTAGGTGTTCCCATACTCAGCTGCCTGATCTTCATGGTATTTATTTGCCATAGCTTTAGATTATTGTAGTGTAGGACTAAGTCCTTTGTGTTTGCAGTGTGGCCACAACGTCGTCTTGGCATGAAATTTCTTCCAAGTGTCAGAATACCCAAGCATGGGTCAAATTCTGGCCACTGCCCTCAAAGGAGCCTGGGTGTGAGTCCTGAGATTTCTCCCATGGGTCTCTGATTCAGCAGAATTAAGAAGGATCATGGAGGATAACATGTGACACCCAAATGGGATAGGGATTTGTGGTGCAGCATCCAGTTGCCTGTGCTGGGTTGTGGAAGAGAAGTGAGTGAGACTCCTGGAAGGAGCTCTGCCTCAGTCCTCCTGGCTCAGGGTTCAGAGTGACTCACATGGTTCTTCTGCAGCTTCTCTGCCCTGTTGGGCAGGATCAGTCCTGTGTGATATGGGGAATGGGGGGACTATAAGGGGAAAGTATGTTCTTCCTTTAAAGCTAGGCAATTGACTTGGCTTTTCCCCCATTGCCCTGGGATGCCTGTTCGTACGGGGTTTTGCCCCATCCCCACCTGCCTATAGATAGAATGTCTTCTGCTTCAAACCCCACCAGAGCAAAGTCTAGAGTGAGCTCCTGCCTTTCGATAGGATTGCTGGATGTGCACACCCCTTTTACCTCACAATAAGGCATGGTGATGTATCCGTCATTCAGCCCCCCCACAGCCTTTTCCTGGTAGTCTGAGGTTCTCTCTTGTGCTTGCTGCTCCCCTAGATGACACGTTTGCATTCTGGCGAGGTCTGAAGGATGCAGGGCTGCTGGAAGAAGTGATCGAAGAGTTTCACCAGGAGCTTGTGGAGACCATGAAGGGCTTACAGCAGCGGGTCCAGGATCCTCCCTTACAGCTCAGTGGTAAAAGCCTAATTGCAGGAGCTAATAAGCAACATCTCTGTGTCTTGATTATTATGATTAAATGGCAAAAAACCTTTGTGAACGCAGAGTTAAGGTTGCCAGATGATAGCTCATGCCCTCCCAGAACATTGAGTTCAGCAAAACTCAGTCTTCTGAAAACCAGGAAATACAGTTAAGGTAAAAGCCCACACAGCCTTAACTCTGCCCTCCTTGAGCACTGCCCCACAGCACCCATAACACACTCCCACTCTGCCTTGTTACTGTAGTGGACAAGCACTACCTGTGCTGAAATATTGAGAGACTTCTTCCCACAGAGTACCACATTTGTCAGATTTGACAGCCACTTTAGACTCTTTACAACCCTTATCATGTGCATGCAGTATGCCACCTAAACCTATATTTTCCCCTCTCCATCATTAGATCCGTAGACTGCTCTCAGATCCCACCTTGCTGCTGACACCCGAGACGATTCTGCACTGAAATGATAGTGACACATGCACCTCTTTCCTTTGATAATATGCATGGGGGAACTCAGACCCAGATCTCCTCACATCACAATCACAGCTCTTCCAAGCTGCTCCAGCTTATTCCTCCACTATTCAATACAGCTACACCTGACACAGTGACTGCAGCTGGAGTGCATGCAGATAATGCCCAGTGGCTTATGCCAGCTCCAGGGGGGGGCAGAGTTAAGGTTGCATAGGGGTTACAATAACTTTAAGTGTGTGAGAGAAGACTGGTGTGTCTCTCTTTCTCTAACCCCTGCCTCACCATTCCCTGCAAAACATAGTCCCCTCCTCCCCACCAACACTTCCAGTGCACCATCCCATTAAGCCATTAGTTGGCAATGTAGAAGCCATTAACACGTAAGAAGCTGCTCCTTGCCATCTCCTGCATTATGCTGCTGTGTACACATATCACGGGCAGCAGCTTACGAGAGGGCCATATGCTCCCTTGGTTATACACTGAGCTGTGTATACCTTGGCTGTACACTGAGCTGGGCCCACTCCCACTACACACCTCCAGCTGAGATTTCTGACCCTGCTTCAGCCAGGCTTCCCTAGCCATGTCCCATGTCCATCCAGTTCGCCCCTCCTTCAAACCGGGCTCCCTCCCCAGGCATGTTATGTATTTTAGCTATTCTTCTTATGGACTTCAGATGTTGACATGGTTACCTTCAGTCCCCCCCAGCCCAGATCCCAGCTCACATGGAGGGGTATGGAGAGGCACTCAGAGTCCCCAAGAGAAGCAAGGTCCCCTACATCCCAGAACACACAGGGGCAGGGAAAGGGGCTCAGACCCCTGCAGAGGTGTAAGGCTCCCGCAGATCCCAGCGCACACACACTGAATGGGAGAACTGAGGGCTAACCCCCATCTTCTCTGCTACGCCTCACATTCTCCAACCCACTTCCTTCTCCCTTCCCCAATACCTCCTCCCACCCCTTATCTGAGCCCCTCAATCACTCTTCCCTCCCCTGCCACCCATTCCCATTTATCCCATCCCTGGCGCCACACCAAACCCCTCTTCTCCTGTTCCCACCTACTCTTGCACCCCTAATCAGCCTCCTCTCCCACTGAGCATTGACATGTGTATTTTATTTTATTTTTGGAAAATATTTGCAGTACCTTCTGAATATTCTGCTATATTCAGATTACAATTCCCCAAAATAAAAAAAAACCCTTTGATAGAGGCAGATTGGGCAACATGTCTGCTTTTTTCACTTCAGATTTCTTCCCTAGGTTGGATTTGAACTCACAATGCCTGGGATGGAGATCAGATTCAGTGTAGGTTACATTCCCTCAGAACTCCTGTGACCTGGAAGTAGTTTTCCAGATAGTTAGCCTCTCATGCCGCATATGCTCAGTGTAATACCTTAGGAGCAAGAATAAGCACATGAGGCTTGTGATGAGAAGCAAAAGCTTTTTGAAATAGCAGTGTAACTTGATTTCCCACAAAGGGCTGGTGGGTGCCATGCACTCTGTTGGGGGAACCTCATGCAATGATCTGAGCGCTTGTTGAGCTTTGTCTGTGAGCCAAAAAAGTTGCCAGAATCTCTCAACTTTTGTTTTGGGAGATGTATCTTGAAACCTCCTTGGTCAGATGATCCCAAATTTGGATCGCTAACAAAACCCTGTGGCCCATGAGGCAAACCATATTTCAAGACAATCCAAGTAGCCATGTAGATTTTCGAGCACTTAGAGTTGAACTTCAAACAAAAAGCTAGTCTTAATTATAGCAGAATGAATTATGCTCATTTTGCTGGCATCCCTTTAATGCTCACATGCAGGGTAGGGTTTGGAAATAACTGGCTGCTATGGACGGTGCGTCAGTGGTGCAGGATAGTTCCCTTAGAATCTGCAATGCAGTCTGTGGTAAAAATTTGTTTCCAGCAGTTGGCAAACAGATTCCCACTGGCTTTGCCATCTGTGCACGTGCCCTGCTAATTTGAGTCCGTTTCTGCAGTTCATTGCGCTGCATCGTTAGAAGGTGACACACCATGTGATGTAGTCGGAGATTGAAGGAAACTGACTGTCCTTCCCACTCACACATGTCACTGAATATAGAACAAATAATTTAATATGACTGCTTCGTATTTTGGAATGTCTGAGACTGAGGGGCAGCGTCACTTTGAGAAACTCTTTGCCCTTCAATTATGGGATTTTCTTTTCTTTGGGGATGTCTGTGTGAAATTACTCAGACAACAGTCATCTTAACCACAAGGTTTAATTTACAAGCACTGAGAAAACAGAATGAAAATAAAAGTAATTGTTTGCTAAACTCCTCTAGATTTATGCTCTCCATAAACGGAGCTAGAAGGCATTTTCAGCATTGGTAAAGTGGGGAGAAAAAGGCTTCTAGCTTGTATCCTGTGAAAGCAATTCTCTCCTCTGACCACGCTTTGGTCTGCCTGTCAGCAGTGCTTGCTGTCCAGATAGCAACTAACTGTGTGTCCCAGGAACTCTCTTATCAATCTCTGTTTGGGAAGAAAGGACTATTGTCTCTTAATCACCCCTTGATGCTTCTCCCCACCCTTCCTGTCTCAGTATTTTACGCATAAATACTAATGAATTCTTAAACTCTGACCTCTTGCATTATCCTAAAACAGATTTGGCTTTGTCAGTTTAGTGCAGCGGTTCTCAAACGTCATTGGAACACAAACCTCTTCTGACAACAACAATTACTACACAACCCCAGGAGGGGGACTGAAGACTGAGCCTGCCCGAGCCCCACCGCCCTGGGTGGGAGAGGTCCAAAGCCCAAGGGTGTCAGCCCCAGGTCGCGGACCTGTAACCTGAGCCCCGCCGTCCAGCCAGGTGGTCGGGCTCAGGCTTCGGCCCTGGCCCTAGGCCCCAGCAAGTCTGACGTCAGCCTTGGTGACCCATGAAAATAGGGTTGCGACCCACAGTTTGAGAACTGCTGCTTTGGCATATCTGTGTTTTACCAAAACAAAGGTAAATTCTTTTTGTAGGGAATGATTCTTTCCTCAACAATCAGTATTTATTTTTCTGTTTTAAGATGCTGTCTTACTCAACAACATAGTCCAGAATTTCGGCATGCTGGACCTGGTAAAGAAAGTTCTAGCTAGCCACAAGTGCCAGATGGATCGCTCAAGAGAACAATACACACGGGATTTAGCAGGTATGCCCAACTGGAATTTCAGTGTTCTTCTGTTAGCATCGCTGACACTGTCCTGGAGTTTTTCTTTGTAGGAAAGTAGATTTTTTTTTTTTTTTTGCTAAGCCAATGCATGCTAGATCAGGTTAGCTTGGAATGATGCTAAAGAATTAGCTACATTGCCTTGGTTATGGTACTTCAGTTGTTACTATGCTGTTAACTAGGAAGATGGCCACTGGGAAGCTTATGCTAGGTGGAGGTTGGACAGTACCCATACTAACATTCATTACGGTCTCTTGTTTTTTAGCATTGGAGCAGCAATGTGACGAGCACCGCAAGCGAGCAAAGGAGCTGAAGCACAAATCGCAGCATCTCAACAATGTGCTGATGACTCTGACTCCAGTCTCCATCCCAGCACCTTTAAAACGCCCCAGACTTACCAGGGCCACATCTGGGCCAGCTGCTATCACCTCTCAAGTCCTGACCCAGTCAGCACAAATTGCCTTGGCCCCAGGAGTGCCCGTCTCTCAGCTTGCCAACCTCCCTCTCAGCAAAGTGGTGTCTGCCCTTCCAGCTTCAGTGCTTGGGAAAAGTACATCTCAGGCTCCCTCAGCCAGCTCCCCAGCCTCTCCGTTATTGGGAGGATACACTGTACTGGCTTCCTCAGGCTCTAGTTTCCCCAACACCGTTGAGATCCATCCCGACGCTTCCAACCTGACAGTCCTCAGCACGGCAGCCATACAAGATGGTAGCACTGTGGTGAAAGTGGTGAGCCCTTTTCAGCTGCTCACCCTCCCGGGACTAGGCACCACCATACAGAACGTAACACAAATGGCTCCCAGCGGGAGCACAATTGTGACGGTGCCGTCGAGCGCCGTTGAGGATGCCACGGCGTCGGACGAACACACCACCACCATCGAGGTGACAACAGTGGCAGAAGAGCCAGAGCAGAAATGAAAAGAGTACTTGCCTGGAGGGACATTTTTTTGTGACGTACTCTGGCTTGAACTGCCTTTTCTCTGCCTGCGCTGAGGGAAGAGGGAACAGTATAAAGAGGGCACAGGGAATTGAGACTCCGAGGTAGATTGGCTAAAAGGAGTAATAATGAGGTTTGAGCCAAAGAAAGGGAAAAAGAGAGACCACCAAAAAAGAGGGGGGGAAATGAATCGCACTGACCCATTAACCGGTTTACATATAAAACTTTCCTCCCATGTTTTCCTGGAACACATGTCATCTTCATGTCTAGTTCACTAGCTCTGCATCGTCTCTAGACATCTCAGCTGGAACAGAGCGTCAAGAGAAGCAGATGTGGGCAGGGCCAGAGAACAGGGAATGAGCAGAAAGTAGCGAAAGGTTAAGGAAACAGTAGATGATGAGGCATTTGACCCGAAGCTAAGGGGTAAGTGGCCAAGGGGCACTCCTGAGTTCTGGCATGATTCAATACTGCATGTAGGCCAACAATACTAGGGAGTCTGCTGCTTCCCCTTCACAGCAGAGGGCAGTTTGGGAAGCTGGTGGGTGGGCCGGTACAGAGTGCATAACTGGGCATGAAAAATGTGTGTGACAGTTGAGGTAAAGCAGCCTTGGACCAGGGAAGGTCCTCTGATGTGTCAGTCACAGGGCTGATCCAAGTGACCCTTGTTGCTGGTTTCTGCACATAATGTTGGGTTTGGGTAGTTAAATGCAGCATCTCAATATTACCAAATGTGCAGTCTCCTCATTGTGAGTGAGAAGCTGGTCTCCCAGGTCTGATCATTGAGAGTGGGAGTGGGGACAGTTATTAAAGGTTTTGGTTCCATCCAGGGACAGGTGTGGAAAATCTGTATCTTCTGAGGATTTAGGGTCTCCTTCTGTTTTCTCAAAAATCTGTTCTTTTGGGGTTTTAAAAAAAAGGAAACTCTTGTGGCCCTTCTGGTTGTGAAGATGATGTCCAGGGGCACAGTTGTACTGTTGAGTATGCAGAGAAACCAATTAAATAATAGCACTAAGAGACATCTGAACTTCTTCCATCTTAGCAGGTGTTAACTGTGGAATCTAATCATCTCCATGTCTCTGCTAACCTCTTATCAGAAGCATCTAGCCAATGAGCCTTATCTAGTGTGGCTGCGTGTTCTTGTCCCCTCCCAGTGTGTCCAAAAGGATATTTTGTGGGCTGCAAGGTTTGAATATGCAAATAGAATATTCAAATATCAAATACTCTTGATTATTCAGCTCGCTGAGAGGTTCGCTACTGTCCTTATTTTTGTAAAAGTAGTGTGTGTGAGAAAGTGACATTTCAGCTAGAGACAGTGTTAAAGGGGCTGGATTCCTGCAGTGTGGGTTTTCTATCAACTTGATCTGGCAGCAGCAGCAACAACAGGTCACTTTAATAAGCTAATAAATATTTTTGAAAGAGTGCTGCTGGCTTAATGCATCTCCTTGTCTGTGTCTGATTGTTACAGCTAAAGCACAAAGCTGACTCCAAGAATGAACAGAATCCTTTTCCTCTTCTCCGCATGCCCTCTACACACACCTGCAAAGAAATACTGCCAATCCTTCCAAAATTTTGGCAATACACTGTTTCAGGTTATACCTTAGGAAGTTATTTCCCTAGTGCTGTGGTGGTAGGAGAAAGCCAAGGGTGCTTTCCCTCACATGAGCATAGACTGGTGTGTTAGCAAAGTGAAGGGAATGTCATTGGAAACCTAGACTGGGGCTTGGTAGGAAATAAATGTCCTTTGTTTGCTGCCTTAACCCTTTGGAAAGATTTAATACACCTCTACCTTAATATAACACTGTCCTCGGGAGCCAAAAAATCTTACTCCGTTATAGGTGAAACCACGTTATATCGAACTTGATTTGATCCGCCAGAATGTGGAGGCCTGCCCGCCCGGAGCGCTGCTTTACCGCGTTATATCTGAATTTGTGTTTAATTGGGTGGCGTTATATCGGGGTAGAGGGGTAGTGGCAAAGCTTTAGATTTGGGATTAGCATCCCCTGATGCTTTCTTTACTACTGTTTTTTCTAGACCAGCCTGGAATTCCATATGTTGGTGCTAATAAAACTCTAAGAATGGGTGAAGGCATGTTATTGTTAATGTCTTTACATAGCATTTTTAAAGGTGTTAGGGCTTTTTAATAAATTAAGAAATCGAATTTGAATGATAGGAGGAGAGTCGTCTTTCTCCTCTTCTTTTAAGTGGTGGAGAAGGCAGGAGTCTGCAAGCAAACAGAACAGGGCTTTCCAGAAATGTTAATTATAGCCTTGACATCACCTCATTTTGTGAATGAAAATAAGCTTAGCCCAAGACTTGTTATTAATTACATAAAGGGATTTCTTTGTGGCTGATGCTCTTAACTCCAGGAGGCAGGAAACATTTATGACAAAACCATGCAAACCTAACCAACTATTTTGGATGGGAAGCAACAACCCTCAAAAGACCTTTCACTTTTGTTGTGTCTCTTCCCCAGCTTGGCTATGAAATGCTGCTGAGGGTGGTCTCAGTAATGGGTGGAATTAGGATGCTTCTATGAGAAAGCAGTTGTGCCCTTACAGACAAGAGAGGTGCTTGATGGAAATGGGGAAGAAATTAGAGAGGGTTGGTGGTGGGTGGGGTAGGAAATGGCAAGATGAAAGATTTGAACCCTATGCTGCCTTCCCTCTAGTTAGAATATCAGGGTTGGAAGGGACCTCGGGAGGTCATATAGTCCAATCCTCTGCTCAAAGCAGGACCAAATCCCCAGACAGGTTTATGCCCCAGATCCCAAAATGGCCCCTGAACTGACAACCCTGGGTTTAGCAGGCCAATACTCAAACCACTGAGCTATCCCTCCTAAAGGGCCCTACTCTGTCTGGGGGGTGGAGGGGGCACAGTAGGGACAAGCAACAGGAGTACCTAGCAGGTGACTGTGGTTCAGGAATCAGCCACAGGGATATGGTTCAGGAATCACTAGCTCTTGTTTTACTGAGTTCAGGCTCCATTGAAGCAACAGCTTGGAGTCCACAGATTTGCTTGGCAGAAGATGTAAAGCAGGGGTTCTCAAACTGGGGGTCGGGACCCCTCAGGGGGTCACGAGGTTATTACATGGGGGGTCGCGTGCTATCACCCTCCACCCCAAACCCTGCTTTGCCTCCAGCATTTATAATGGTGTTAAATAAGAACATAAGAACATAAGAAAGGCCGTACCGGGTCAGACCAAAGGTCCATCTAGCCCAGTATCTGTCTACCGACAGTGGCCAATGCCAGGTGCCCCAGAGGGAGTGAACCTAACAGGCAATGATCAAGTGATCTCTCTCCTGCCATCCATCTCCATCCTCTGACGAACAGAGGCTAGGGACACCATTCTTACCCATCCTGGCTAATATATAAAGAAGTGTTTTTAATGCATAAGGGGGGTCGCAATCAGAGGCTTGCTGTGTGAAAGGGGTCACCAGTACAAAAGTCTGAGAACCCCTGATGTAAAGAAATACTAGCAACCCCAACCCCCCACGCCATGAAAGAGACAGCGCAGCTATTAACTGTGTTGGGGACCTTTCATGCATCTTGTGCTCTTTAGCAAAAGGTGTATTGTCAGCTGAAATAATCATGGGAAGCACATATGTCCCTTGTGTGCCTCTCACGTGTGGCATTTAACCTGCCGCTTATGAGCCTGGAGTTCTGATCAATACTGCCTGTATCTCCAATACCAAGCAGCATGGTGACATCAGGAATGCTCTCCACTGCCCATTATGTGGAGGGAAGGGGTGGCCTTCCAATGTGTGGGGAGCTAGTCCCCTATCCCCATTGGAGACGGGAATAAAGGCAGTTGCATGGTTGGATTCCCCCTGCTCCTAAGCATTTGGGTACAAGTAGAGGAAGAAAACACACATCCTTTCACCAGGAAGAGAAGGGAGAGATTACGTTAAATAGCATCACCAAGCCACTAAACAATCCCAGTGTGACATCCTGACATGACGTTGTGACCTTTACTGACTGGACACCCACAGCTTAAAAGTGTTGCTTGGCATGATGGATATTAGGGCCTTAAATCACTGACTTTTAAATATCTCAGGGTGTATTCTTGTATGCTACTGTATTAGGCTGTTAAATTGTGATGTCACACACAGATGCTGGATCACTATGCAAATGTTGCAACATGAAGCCAGGATGTTGCCCAGGAATTACTTTGTGTGTCTGCAACCTCTGCGGTTCAACAGCATGCAAGAGCATAACGAAATAAACAGGCTGTCGGGCATTAAAACTAATTAAACCAAATTTGCTTCCGTATCTGATCCCCCCTCTCTCGCTTTGTTGGAAGCTCTAAACTGTTTAGTGGCCAGACACTGACAACTCCAGGAAATCTAATCAGGATTCTTCATTTGTTTTGCTATGTGAGACACTGTCTGTTGCTGAGGTTTTTGTAATGTTTTCCCAAGGATATGAGATACCCACGGTTGTGAAGGAAATTTTTGTTAATGATTGTCAGGAGGCTGCTGTTTTCCTCATATATATTTTGGCAATACAGTCGTAAACAGTGTAAAGCATGTATGGAGCTATAAAGCAATATGGAGAGTAAAATGTATTGAAGCACTTCCGTCTGAGGCCAGTAGGTGTGGCTAGAGAGAAGCATATTGTGACGCTTGCCAGAGCACAGCAGCCAAAAGATAGACAGGAATAAAAGAGAGACGGTTGGGAGAGGTCTGTTCTCCCCCAGAATGCATATGTATGACTGCCATTAACATTCATTTATTCTGTCTGTGTATATCTGGGTGACAGTAGGCTGCATAGGCAGGATCTTGTCTGGATTTACACACCAAAGTGTGATTTAGGAGCTACTGGCTAAAATCCAGTGGTCTTTAAACAATATGTGCCTGGTAGGTAAAAGGGTTGGCTTGGCTGCTAGGGCCTTAACTCACCAGCTTTCTAATATTTCATGGCACACTTTTTTTCAGTGTATAGGGACAAATACACCTAAGTCCTGGTGTCCTGAGGGAATCCGTGCTCTTCCATTTTCTTCACTGCAGTAGATTCTGCTTATTAACAGACCTCAGTTTCCAGCAAAAAAGTTGCTATTCTCTGGTAATTGCTAATGAGCAGAAAGCAGGTTTGTGAGGCTGCACTGAAGGAAGGAAGCACTGGGACCCGCTGAGTGCTGGCTCCAGGCAGGTTAGCAAGGCAGCAGCCAGGGAAAGCAGGTCCCAGTGTTTCCTTCTTTAGTTGCAGCCCTGCAAACCTGCCTATCATGGAGCCTTTCTTCCAAAAACATTAGCAACATGTTGTTACCAGTATCCAAATCCCATTAAGATTAAAGTCAATGAGATGGAATTGGTTCCTAGCAAAATGGTGCTATTAATCAGAAGTTGTTAATGTCCAGGTTGCTATTAAGTGGAATCTACTGTATTTCCGTGAACATAAGAACGGCCACACTGGGTCAGACCAATGGTCCATCTCACCCAGTAACCTGTCTTCTGACAGAGGCTTCAGAGGGAATGAACAGAACAGGGCAGTTTATCAAGTGATTCATCCCCTGTCATCTAGTCCCAGTTTGTGGCAGTCAGAGGCTTAGGGACACCCAGAGCATGGGGCTGCATCCCTGGCCCCCCTGGCTAATAGCCACTGATGGGCCTGTCCTCCAGGAACTTATCTAGTACTTTTTTGAACCCAGTTATACTTTTGGCCTTCACATCATCCTCTGGCAACGAGTTCCACGCTTGTGTGAAGTACTTCCTTTTATTTGGTGTAGACCCGCTGCCTATTGATTTCATTGGGTGGCCCCTGGTTCTTGTGTTCTGTGAAAGGGTAAATAGCACTTCCTTATTTACTTTCTCCACACCAGTCATGATTTTATTGACCCCTCCCATATCCCACCTTAGTTGTCTCTTTTCCAAGCTGAATAGCTCCAGTCTTTTTAATCTTGCCTCATATGGAAGCTGTTCTACACCCCTAATCATTTTTGTTGCCCTTTTCTGTACCTTAGGAGCACAAAGGCCAGAAGAGGTGTGTGCATCCCCTTGTTGGGGTTATTTTCCACCTGCTGGACTGGGGTGTGTATCTGTTACCAGCACAGAGCAAAGTCAGGCTGCTTTAAGCATTCACACTCCCCCTTCACCCACAGGCCTGTTGCTATTCTATAACTCACACTGAGGAGGGGGAAGGGCTGGTTCAAACCACCCAGCCCTGTGCAAGTGAGTCAGAGCAGGCGTGCTGACGATTATTATGTGGGGCCAGCATGGTCTGTTTTCATTGTTCCTCCCACTCACGCTCCTGAAACTCCCTCCATTCTCACAGGGCCCAGTCCCGCTCCCACTGATGTGAACGGAACGACTCTCAGGGTGTGTTTACAGTGCAGTTAGACATCTGCAGCTGGCCCATGCCAGCTGACTCCTGCTCGAAGGGCTCAGGCTAAGGCTGGGCCAGCTCCAGGGTTTTTGCCGCCCCAGGCAGCAAAAAGAAAAAAAGCCACGATTGCGATCTGCAGCTCTGCTGCCGCTGCTTCAGCTTCAGCGGCAATTCAGCGGCTGGTCCTTTGCTCCGAGAGGGAGTGAGGGACCCGCCGCCGAAGACCCGGACGTGCCGCCCCTCACTGTTGGCCACCCCAAGCACCTGCTTGCTGGGCTGGTGCCTGGAGCCAGCCCTGGGCTAAGGGGCTGTTTAATTGCAGTGTAGATGTTCACGCTCATGCTGCAGCCCTAGCTCTGGGAACCTCCCACCTTGCAGGGTCCTAGAGCCCAGGCTCCAGCCTGAGCCCGAACGTCTACACCACAATTAAATCGCCCCTTAGGCCAAGCAGCCGGCAATGTAGTAACTGCCGTGTAGACATACCCTTATTGACTTCAGTGAGCATTGGCCAGGCCCATAGGTCCTAGGCTGTGTCCTGTGATCCCACTGCAAGTAGGACAGGCTCAGTGGACCTGGAGGTGTCAAGGGGGAGTACAGAGAGGTATATGGGGATGTTCTAATGTATCTTGTATCAAATGGACCTAACAGGAAGAATTTCTGGCTGCTGATAGCCATTCCAAGAGTATAACAGAACATGCCTTGTAAAGGCAATGATGCATCCTAAGTACAGTGGTACTAAATGGGGTGGATTCACCCGCAGCTGGGGTGCAAATTGCTTCTCTGCCCCGGCAGTGAACACAGTGACCCAGGGAGATTTGCCGCCAAGGAAGGGCAGGCAGCCTGAAGGGTGAGATGCTGCCAGTGAAGGCCTCGCTAGGTTTCCTGTGAATTGCTGTATTTCCCACCTGTGACCAGTTCTAGGTGGTGCTACCCTACTTCAGGCTTCCTCTGGAAAGTGAAGGTTGCTGGTACATTATCCTTCAAGCCAAACTTTCTGCTGCTTGCAACCCTGTTATCTGGATTATGAATCCAGCATGATCCAGGGGTGAATCTAGCCCAGAGACTGTTCTTGAGTGGAAGAAGGCACCTGACTTCAGGCTCATGCATTGCAGGGTACTCCAGGCAGGCAGGGTTTGGTATAACTGCACCCTGGGTTGAATGATACTGCTTAGTAGGTCTGTCTGCCTTGCACAGATAAGTCTTTATACACAGTTGCTCTGCAGTCTTCCCTACATAACTTTGCCAGTGCTCCTCAACTCTGACCAATAGCCCCTCTCCCATTCTGTTATGTTCACAGCATACAAACAAAGAAATAGATAAAAATATGGAATACTCTTTCTTGAAGGTTGCAATGTATCACTACTTTATTTCTTAAAATCCAAAATCTTAACACACAAGAACCAAAAACGGAGAGACACAAAGCAGGCTGCTCCCTACGGCAAGGCATGGCTCACCCACTTTGCTCTAGGTAGGCTGGCTTTTTGCAGACTGACTTTGATAGATCCAGATTGCAAGCTTCCCTACAGAGTCCCCTACCCTGCAAGCAGGACCCGGAAAACTCTTGAAATTTCAAGTGATAGCTTACAATTTTAACAGTTTTTAATTCACCACATACTCAAATCCTGGATCGCCTAAACAGTGACTGTCAATTGTGCCATGTTGCATGGAATCTTGCTATTCCAGACATGCTTTCTCAGCAAAATTAGTGCCCTTTCTGTGTCTGAATTTCATTAATCTGGTAGGATATTTTTGTCAAAGGACGTTTACAGTATCTCTTTATTCATTTGGATTAGGGTTGAGTACGTTGTTTGTTCGTAAGGAATATGTGCACTGGAGGTGCAGTTCTAATGTGTTTGGTTTGCAGTATTCTAGCTCAGAGCAAATCTGCAACACAGAGCAGTTTGGAAAAGATGTCGTCCATCTGCTGTCTGCACTGTGATTTGTTTATGTTTTTTGGTAAAACTAGAACGGTCAGATTAATATCCATTGCTGTCGTGGCCTTGGTAAACGCCACCAAACATCTTCTACAACTGTAAAATCAGCCTTAGTAACCTAAGTACCCACTAGGGCTGCCTTTGCCTAATACATGAGAGACAGGCTAGAAGGTGCTGAATGTGGCCCAGGTTGTGCTACAAAACCAGCCATGTGTAAGCATAGCTGTGAAAAAAGGACTGTGGCCAAGCGATGGCCTCATATGATTTACTCTTGATGGCAGTCTCTTTGTCTGCACTGACCAACACGAGACACTCCCCTCTCCCCGCCAATTCACAGATGCAGGTCCCTTGGTGGCACCGGCAGTGGAGGCTGGTCATGTAGACGGGGCTTTTACCAGCGTGTTCTCTACTTGCCTGAGCCCTGTCTACACTACGGCATTTGCTGTTGCCATGGTGATGCTGCACCTGTGGTGCGAATTTATGGGTGATAATCTACCTGGGTAAATGAGGCCTATCAGCAGAGAAACACAGTTCTCTAATGTGGTTCTAGGGGTTTTTTTGTTTGCTTGTTTTTCTGCACACAGAGGCAAGAATAAGCCATGGTATAACCAGGTTTGACCTCAATCACCGCAGAGTTATTCGTGTGGTGAAGTCAGCAGAACAGAAATTTTTTCTTTAAAAATTCATAAATAAATAAAGGGACCCAAGAGCATCCTGAAGCTCAGGAACCAAAAGGAAAAGAAACCTCTCTCTCCAGATAGACAGATCTGAGATTTCCAAATATCCATCTGTGTATAATATTAATATATTTATTTTAAAATCACGATTGACTGGTTGGCTCAAGTGCTGCAAATAGTAGTTATTACTAGGAGTTGATACAGCTGAAGGTACCAGTGATATAGTGAGAGCACAACTCCTTGTTCTATTTAAAGGTCCATGATATCAAGTGTGCAGTGGAAAAACTAAGAGCACAAAACTCGGGTCCTGCCAGTAAGTGAAAAAGTCAATGACTTTAACCTAAATCTTTAAAATCAGCATTCATTTGTAATTATGGAACCCAAACACACATTATGTTACTATTTTGGGAGTCTTAAAATCTTTACTTTCTAAATTTAATTAGAAAGAGAGTGCTTTTCTTCTTACCTGGCACTTGGATAAGAACAGAACAGAGCATTGTCTTTCGATAATTCTGCTGTGACATGTATACTGAGACATCTAGGGTTAAAATTCTCCAGTAAAGAGAGCCAGAGATGCATGCATGCATGCAAATATACAACCACTGTGCTATGGTGATTGCATATGCAGATTGGGTAAATGAGCGCTCACACAGATAAATGAGTGCTCACGTGACAAGTTAGATGCCTACCTGGCAACTTGCACATGCATTTACCCAAGCATGTGTTGTAAATGTGCATGCTGCCCTTTGTGGGGCACTGCTAGGCTGGATTTCCAAAGGAGACTGCAGGAATTAAGCAGCTGCTGTGGAAATTGAACGGGATTTAAGTTCCTGTCTGCTTTAGGATCTTTTGAAAATCCCAGCCCTGCACTTTGCAAATGTGGCCCTTATTTCCATGGAAACTGACAATGACCCTGTGACAGCGTTTTATCCTGTCATACCAAATGACGGAGGTAGATTTACTAGGTTTTTGGGTGGACATCAGTGTAATCAATCTGAGATATTTATCACACACACACACACACACACAGAGAACTACAGCATCTGAGCACTTCGCAATCTTCAATGGCTTTAGCCTCACAGTACCCTGTGAGATAGGGCAGTGCTATTATCCCTACTAGATAGATGGGGAACAAAGGCAGAGAGAGACTAAGGACCAGTTTTTCAAAGGGATTTAGGTGTGTAAAGATGTGGATAGGTGCTTAGCAGTAGTTTCAAAAGCACCTGGGGCCAAACTCCCATCTGCATTGCTAGGTGCCTAAATACCTTTGAAAATGTGACCCTAAGTGACTCGCCCAAGGTCACACAAGCTAGTTTGTGGTGGAGCTGGGAACTGAACCTGGATCTCCCAAGTCTCAGGCCCTAACCAGTGGACCATCCTTCCTCTCTCAATAATAATGGTAGCAGTAAATATGGTGACAGTCACTACCTGCACCATTAGTTTGTTGCTACAAGCAAGGACCTGCCTACCTATGAAAATACAGATTTTTTAAATTAAAGAAAAGCCTGTTGCTGTTAGTTCCAAGTTGACCTGAGTGCCTGACACGTTCCAATTGTAGTGACTGAAGGTGATACCTGCTTCAATCTGGCTGGCAAAGAGTGTGTTCCGCATAGCTGTCAGTAAGACACAAGAGGGTGTGGCATAAGGACCAGAATAACCCTGCCAGAGAGACTCTAAAACCTAACTCCGGCAGCTGATTGTCTATCTGTGGCACTCCTAGGTGGAGTGATACCTGATGGTATCGTTACACCCTGCAGCAACTAGGTTTTGTTGGGTTTATTTTTCCCCAGTATAATGTAATTTGTTTTGCTTCTTCAGACTTGGAGTTTTGGTCCAGCATCCCCCAGCTCAGGGGACCAGATTCTCTGCTGACAAAGCATCTGTGCCAACGTCCACCAGCTGCGAGACAAACTCCGAATGCTCAGTGAGCAGGCAGAGCCTATCTTGTGTGAATCCCATGGTGGGTAATTCACAGGGGTGATGTCAAGGTACAAAAAATGTAGTGTATTTTTCTTAAAATCTATACCTGTGATTAGCAATAGCTGAGGTTAGTGCAATGTGAAGGACTGTAACAGTAGATCTATATTTTATTGGTGAACCTCTCCTTTTGGCATTTCATTCAGCACAAACAGTGCAACAGAACTGGTCAGTTCCACTCTCTGGTTCTAGTCCAGCCTTGCAAAATTCTGCTTGGGCTGAGCAGAATAAGTGTCTGATGGGAGTAAAACAGGGTCCTTGTCTCACACACCAGGCAGATGAGCAGACTTTGTGGCTGCGTAGGTCTCATACACTTTCATAACAATCTTGGGTGTTTGAATCCCTTTCCATTTCCCCTGCAGTATCACATCATTTGCAGAACAGGGTGGCTTTGGTCTTGCTGATAGGATCCTCTGTCATCCAAGGGTATATACTCTCCGCTCCATACGCAGGACTTAGCCATGCTGTTTACTGTACAGTAAGTTACAGGGAGGATGGCGGCACATGCTTAAGTATCTACTCCAAGGGCTTGTCTACAAGCCAAAGTTGCTTTAATTACACCTCTCTAGTTAACCCCCTAGTGAGGATGCAGTTATATTGGTATAAGAGAGCATATAGTGGTATAGCTTACTCCCGTGGCTCTGCGGGTAGAGCAGTCCCTTCTGAGAGTAAGGATGGCTCAGAGGTTAGGGTGCTGGCTGAGACCTTGGTTCAAGTACCGGCTCTGCCATAGACTCTGTGACCTTGGGCAAGTACCTTAGTGTCTTTGGCCCTCAATTTCCATCTGTACAAAGGGGACCATAGCCCTCCCTTACAGTACAGGGGTGATATGAGGCTAAATCTCCTGCGGAGCCTGAGGTGCTCAGATATCCCAGCGAGGGGGGCTACATAAGTATCATCTAAGATAAAACAGGCTGTATGGGAATAAAGGGCATGGATAAAACTATCCCATGTTAGGGGCTGTACTGCTTTAACTATTGGGGTAAAAAAAATCACACCCCAGCCAAAATAGGCCAGGCCAAAGACCTGCCTCAGCAAAGCACAGGTAATTATGTACTTAAGTCCCAATGATTTCAATGAAATTTAATCAGGTGCTCAAGTGCTTTGCTAAATCCGGGGCCTAAAATATTCTGCTCTGAAATACCATATGCTTGATTCTCAAACAGAGAAAGAGGCTAGAACTTCAACAGTTCTCCCATTCCACTCAACAGAACAGCTTCAACTCCTTAGGGGTGCTTAGGTGCATTTAATGGTGAATGGCAGATGATGTCATGGCTCCATTGTTGAAATTGTCATAGGAGCACTGGGGTTTGCTAGCTAGGAGACAGTTGAGGTGTCTGGTACTGGGAAGGAGGAATGCATCTCATCCTCTTTTGGCCAGGAGTGGAGGCTCTTTAAAGCTGGAGGAAAGATTTCACTTCCTCATTTCTCATCTCAGTAACTAGCTGCTCCAATGCACCCTATCCTGAGGTCCGTCGTTATTCATTGTTTCTGGTGAAATTATTAACAGTTAAATTGTTAACCAAGCTTACATTCAGCCTGCCAACATTAGGCTTCCGAGTTAATATTCAAGTTAGATAAATGGAAGCAGTGCACACATTTCTCAGAACTATTGCTCTGAGATAGCTGTAGGCTTAGGCAAAGACTGCTGTGTTGGTTGCGTTCAGCTCACTCTCAGAAGTTTTCTTTGCAACCAGAAGCACTAAAGATTGTATATAGTCTATGTTAAAAAACAAATGAGAACTTTACATTTTTAGACCACAGCTAAGTGGTAGGGAAATAAAAACTGAAGTTCTGTGTCTATTTACATGGCAGCATAATCACATTATAGACAGGAGGCTGGAGAATGGTGAACCCACTAGGAAAAGACAGCAGAAAGTCAGTGAGGAATGGACTGTCACCTTGGATCCATACAAGGGGAATGGGATGTGACACACCTGATAGAATTCCCTAGTCTCGCCTCTGTCCTATTATATACATGTCATAGGTTTGACCATGTCTTGGCAGAGGTGTTTCTGCCTATAGTCAAATGCCCTGCCGTGCTGGGCACCTCCCGGCAGCAGCGTCTGCCCTGTTTTACTTTTGAAGTGAGTCTGACGAAACAACTACAGTTGCTTAGTTAGGGATTGTATATTTGAGATAGGTCCTATTTCTGTGCAACACCTCTCAGGGAATCATGTTTCCTCTAGTGCAAGTAAAAAAAAACAAACCCCACCTTGTATTGACCTCAGAAATCAAAAGGAGGCTGGTTTTGGTATTCAAGGAATATGAATCACGTTTGTTGTCTAATGTGAAAACCTAAATACCATGTCTATAAAACACATCAGGTAGGTGACCCTTTAATTTGGGACAAAGCAAGGTTGCTGTCAACTAGGGACCAGAGCAACACTTTCCCCATGTGGAGAGACCAAATGTAGATGGATTTGTAAAAATGTTTGTTTACGGGCGGTGTGAAAAAGTCTACAGCTGTACTACTGCTACTGTCTTGCTCCTAGTGCTTTGCAGCCATTGCTATCGAAGCACTTCACAAAGCAGACAGGCAGCCCCCTTTTCAAAGTGAGAGCCGGGGCTTGGCTTCAGTGCAAAGTTAACTTAAGTTATAACTCAGCACGTCCTGTCCATGCACACAAACCTTAACTCAGGTGGGCTGGGCTGGCTGCGTGGACAGGCTAAAGCCTACGTGAACACAGCTTGACAGCAGCTAACCTGGCTCTGCAGTGTGGACACAGGCTAATGCCACGAGTCCTCCTTGTGCCTTCCTGTCCAGATGTCTGGAAAGGACAGATAAGATCTCACACAATTTAGTGGGAAAGAACTCACGAAGAGGCTCAGCTAACTGCAGCACAAAGAACCATAGGAAGTACGCCCCAAAACCCCAGCCCCACATACGGTTAATACAGTGCTAGCGTGGACACAGCAACTTGAAGGTAAGTTCCCAGTGTGGCTGCTCTCTCTCAAGCTAGGCTAACTGTGCAATGACAATATGCCCCCCCAAGGTGGAATGATTTGTCCAAGACCACAAAGTAGGGCTGGGCCCAGAGCCCAAGTTTTCAGGTGTCCGTCCTTTACCCTGACTGCCAGAGACTGGCTCATTCAGCTGCCATGTTCACTTATGCACCCCCAAATGCCCGGCTAGCTGTCGGACACTGCTGTTCTCTCCCCCTTCCGTGGCATTCCTCTGTCCCACACCGACGTGGCTAGCACCCAGGAGTGACCTAGTCCTGAACAACAGCCTGTAAATAACGAGCACCACTCTATTTGCATAAGAGACTTAGGAGGCTGACAGCATGACGTTGACTCACTCAAACACTTGATTACATTTCTGTGACAGCTGGGAAACATGCCAGGTTTCGTTTCTCCTGCTGAAGTCTTGCTGGCCTTGATTACGAACCAGGAGCAACCCCCAGCTACTACACTAGTCTACAAATAATAGGCCCCGGGGCCCTGGACTGCCAGCTAAGATGTATGTTCAGTCTCCTAGCAGCTTGCAGCATATGCTGCCATCAGCAGGATGGTGTTGATGGGGGAGGAGGACTGCAAAGTTCCCCTCGCCCTCCCATCATCATCCTCCAGCCTCGGCAGGTGGAATCTTGCCCTGGCAAGGCTGTTCTCCTTCGCTATTCAGTATTCAGCACTTAGGAGCTGCTGGGTTCTCTTGACTGTCTTGCAACATTGTGCTCTCGTCTCAAACACAGAAACAGCCTGCGTAAGAGCTGAGGAAATGCTGCGTTCCTCATCCCTGGGTCTCGGCAAACAAAGTCCCTCCCTCTGGGAGGGGTGGCAGGGAAAACTACATCAACACAGCTTCAGAGGCTGCCTGTTTTCTAGCTGTTCAGTGTGAGAAATGGAAACAGAAACTTGTAACTTCTGCAGTGTTTCTTTTGCTTCGTGTTTCATAACAACCAAATTCTGACTCCCAGTGACTCAGGGTTTTTTTCAGAATCTCTCTCCCCACCCCCTTCTTTATGAAATCACCCATCAGGATCACAGCTACTCCCCTACTTTTTCTCTGTTTTCAAGAACTGAACTGTTGAGCATCAAGCTGGGAACTACAGCATTTCCATGTACCTTTGTGGCCATGGTGGAGTGGTCCTTCCGTGTTTCCTCTTGGTTCCTATGGCCACAGTCCTGTTGAGCACACAGCTGGCCAAACAGCAGGACATCTCAGCCATTCTCTTGCTTTCCCTTTGTGCCTCTGTTTGAGTTTTGGGCGGTGTTTATAGCCAGCTTTTGAAGCAGACATGAAGACAACATTGTCAATGCCAAAGATTTGAAATAATGAGTCAAGCCTCCCCACCCCTGAGTTATGAGACTAGTTTTAAAAAATCATATGATTTCTTAATAAACGCTGGGGGTAGGGTGACCAGACGTCCCGATTTTATAGGGACAGTCCTGATTTTGGGAGCTTTTTCTTATATAGGCACCTATACCCCCTACCCCCTTTCCTGATTCTTTACATTTGCTGTCTGGTCACCCTAGCTGCAGGGGTGGTGGGTGGGGGACATTTTTCTTCTGTTTCCTTGGGCCTATACAGGTCACTTTTCCAAGCTTCCCGCCCCCCCACAAGGAGGCCTAGAAACTTTTGTTTTTTAAAGAAAGCTGAGATTCTTCCCTAATCCCATGACTCCAAGAGCTGGAGTTTTAAGAAAAAACACCCAACAGTGTAAGGTTCATGATAAAATCATGAGAGCTCTGAACACTGCTGAGGCCTTGCACGGTTTGCAGCCATAATCCCCCGGGGGGAGCGCCACTGGAGGCAGCATGAGTGGAAACTATCGCATGTGCAGGACTGGGATGACGTTGCTGCTGGTGGAACTGCCCCCGCTACAACAAGCAGAACGCTGTCGGGGAATCTCAGTTTGACATGGCTGGCTCCTGGACTGGTTCCATGGGGCAGGGGGTGCTGGCGGCTGGCCTGTCTCCCCAGCCCAGGAAGGATGCATGCTGCACCCAGAGTCTGTTTGGGCCCTTCCTTCGGGGCACAGTTTGTTCTTCAAACACAAAGCAACACCGCAAGCTATTCCACTGACCCAAGCAGGCTGCAGGAACCTGCAGGCCTTTCCCCTTGCATCTCTCCCCACCTCCAGGACCTGCCGTAGGAAACAACCTCCTTCCTACAGCCCTTAAGGGAGCACTTCCAGCCCTTTATAGGACTCACCTGACCCCTTCCTAGCTGGGTTTAATAATCTTTTCTCCCAGCCCCAAGCAGCTGTTCTTACAGGTCCTCTGGCTGTGAACAACCAAGGGGCTGTCCACCCTGCTACAGGGGGTCTTAACACTGTTCCTGAATTAAGCACCATTCTGGACCATTGATAAGATCCTGTCCACAGAGTGCACAATGGAAGAGTGTTGTAACAAGATCAGGGGCCACCCTTGGTGCAAAGGGTTCCCATGACATAGCTCTGCTGGTTAGCCGGGCCTTATACATGAGAACTACGTCCCTCATTCTGGACTATTTTGTCTTTGAGTGGGAACACGGCTGGGCCTGAACGTCCCTGCATGATACATAATCACATGTCTGTGACTGGCTATTTACACAAACTCCTCAGCCATAGTTCAGCTGATAGTGGGGTGTGTAGTTTGCACTTAGTTCGTTCTGATTATTCCCCTTCTCCAGGCAGTTACAGACAGGAAAGTTACTGCAAGGATGATACAGTGGGATTGTGTATTTATTCCGCTACTAGATCCTCTTTGTTCACTTTATATGTCCAGACAGGAATTTTCTGTGTCATTGCTTCTCATTCTCCAGTGACCAGAGAGCCCAGCCACCCTCTTTCTGCCTCTTGCATCATCTCTCTTAAGGAAGTTGCACAATAGGAACTTCTCAGCTGTTTTTTGTTAATGATGTGCAGGGCAGGACAGAATCCAGCTCTCTCTGCCATAGCTGTATTGGTGCTGCAGGGCTAAGAGGAGTAAACAATTAAGCATTTAGTGCTGGCAGTAAAGTGAGCAGCCAGGACCTGAAGGTGCACAGGAAGCAGCTCTCACTGGGGTCACGGGAGTTGGCATTTTCTTCAGTAACTTTCCTGGTCGTTACGATTTGTATTGAGGTGGCAGCTAAAGGCTGCTCTGACCAGGTCCCCTTTGCACTAAATTCTGTACACAACACCCAGGTCCTGACACTGGGAGGGAGGAAAACATCAAACGCTAAAGAGACTCTGTGCCCAAACCTGCCAGGGGCCAGGCACCTCCTGAAGTGGGAATTGAGGGTATTTAGCTCCTCTCAGGATCAGGCCCCCTGGTGGCTAGGCCCAAAATTTGTTTTGTGATTAAAAGTTTTACAGATCCTGCTATGAACAGGCATGTTGACACTGAGGCTTGTGCTCAATTCAAATAAATGACTTTGGCTTGGATTTGAACTTTCCTCTGCAATCTTGTGCAATAGTGCTGGTGGCACTAAGAAATGGAAAACGAAACTGATTTATCCACAGAAAGGAAACTGACTGGACCTTGTTTACATGCAAAAACTGAACCACTTTACCTGCACTGGCATAATTAAACTGCTACAACCCACTTAGTGTGGATGCAATTACACCAGTAAAAGGTGCTTTGAATTGGGGTCCCTGAAATTATTTATAACTATTTATTATCTTAGAAGGAGAACCAGTCGTCTTGAAGAGAGGCTGTAGGACTAGACAGGAGGGTGTTAAGCTAGTAACAAAAGGAGAGGGTGAAAAGAGAGAACAAACAAGCATTCTTTACAACAAAATCAAGATGTTACAAACAAAATTAATTAAGACACCAAAATAGGTGAAGAGAAGAAATTCTTAAGTTGCCTAAGGCTATACACCAGTGCTAGACAGACAGAAATTCCAGGGGCCAGGGCCATCCCTGGGGGGGTGCATGGTCTGGGGTGGAAGTGACACTTCCGGCTCCGCCCATGCCAGCCCACGGGGCCCCCCAAAGCGCAGTGCCCGGAGCAGTCTCACAGTGCCTGGAGTGGTGCCCGGAGCAGTGCCCGGAGCGGCCCTTTTAAATCTCCTGGGCCCCTGGGACATTGCCCCATTTGACCCCCCCATCGGCCAGCCTGATGCTAGGAGCCTGGGTAATAAACAAGAGGAATTGGAATTGCATGTTTATGAGCATAAATTTGATCTAGTTGGTATTACTGAAACCTGCTAGGAAGATTCATCTTCAAAAGGGGAGTGGGAGTGGCATTCTACGCCAAAATGGCATTACCTTTTCTGAGTCACATAACTTGGAAGCAAATGATCTAGAATACTTATGGATCAATGTCCCAACAGATAAATCACAAGATGGGGTATTAGTTGGCATCCACTAGAGACCACCAAATCACATTAGAGAACAGGATGGCTGGCTCCTTATGAGCCTATCTATAATGTGTAGGGGGGAAAAGCTGCATTATTTTGGGGGGCTTCAATCTGAGTGACACATGCTACTGGTCTCATGCCGCCAGAACAAAACATCCTTGGATTTTCTCAATAGTATAGATTTTATATATTAGATGTCTCTTGACAGATAAATAGGAACTGATCATACAACTACAAATCAATGGTAGCTTAGGTACACGTGAACATGATTTGATCACGTGTTCTGTGCAAACAGAATAAAGTCCAACCCAGTAATATATATACTTGGTGTTTCAAAAGGGTCAATTTAACAAAGCTGAAAAAAATTATGAGCCAAAGCAGTTGAGAAAAAGAATTTAAACTGAAAAATGTGATTGATAATTGAGAACCATTCCAGAACATTTTAGTAGATGCTCAAAAAGCCACAACTGAGAAAGAAGAAAGTCATACTGGTTAAAAAACCCCAGCCTGACTTAGAAGGGCAGTGGAAGCTGATATATATAACAACTGGAGGAAAGGGGAAGGTGAAAGCAATTAATTTAAATCAGAAGCTCTGAATTGTAAAAAATTGATAAGGGAAGCAAAAAGACAGAAGGCGAACTCAATCATCAGCAGAGTTACAGACAATAAAAAGTTTTTAAGGTATATTAGGAACAAAAGAAATCGTAACAATGGTGTTGGTCCACTATTAGATGGAAATGGTAGAACGTTCACTACTGATGCAGAAAAAGCAGAAGTGATCAATAAATATTTCTGTTCTGTGCTTGGGAAAAAGCTAGACGATTTAGTCATAATTGATGTAAATGAACTACTTTCCATTCCAACAGGAACTCAGGTGGATGTTAAACAGCAGCTACTAGACATTTTAAAATCAGCAGGTCTGGATAACTTACATCCAAGAAAGTTAAAAGAGCTGGCTGAGGAGCTCTTTGGACCAGGGATGTTGATTTTCAAGAAGTCTGGGAACACTGGGGAAGTTTCACAAGGCTGGAAGAAAGGTATGTTGTGCCAGTATTTAAAAAGGGTACAAGGGACAACTCAGGCAATCATAGGCCTGTTAGTCTGACATTGATCCCGGACAAAGTAATGGAATGGCTGATATGAGACTTGATTGATAACAATTAATGATAAGTAATATAACTAATGCCATTCAACATGGCTTATGGAAAATAGATCTAGGCAGCTAGCGTGATTTTTGTTATGAGATTACAAGGTAAGGTAATAGCATTGATGTAGTAGACGGCTGTAAGGCATTTGACTTGGTGACACGCAACATTTTGATTAAGAAATTAAAATGATACAAACTCAATTGACACCCAATGGCATACTAGGGTACAGTCCAGGTGTAGTTGTGTCACCCCTGCCCTGTACCTGGGGTGCCCTTTGCAATGCCTTTGATGCTGGAGCCTCCAGCCCGGACTGCTCACAATCCATCTCCAGCATGTAAATCACTCCCAGCTATGTCTCTGTGTACTGCAACCAGGAAGCCACACCCTGACTCCTACCAGCTTTAAAGATTACCACGGGGTGACCCCGCTCTCTGTCCCTGTCTGTCTCTGGCATCTCACCCAAGTCAAAGAAAAACAGCCATTGGACTTGGTGCGGGGGGGAGAGCGTGGTCCTGACGTGAAAGTTTGGTCTCTAAGCTGCTGGAGCATGTGGTGAGAAACTTTGCTTGAATCTAATACAGTTTGTTAAGTTAGGCACTCATAAATGTTTTATCAATATTTTTCTTGTAACTATGTCTGACTTTCAATACCTCAATACTTTTACTCTCTTAAAATCTCTCTTTGTTGTTAATAAACTAGTTTTATTGTTTTCAGCGTGTTCAGGTTGAACTGTCTGGGTGACGCCATTTCAGGTAGCAAGTTGTGTGCATATTATTTCCTTACAGGAACAATGGACATAATATAGTCATACTGTCCAGGAGAGGACTGAGCAGAACAGGACATACATTTCTGGGGGAAAATCTGGGACTAACAGTGTGCTGGGGTCACACACATTACATGAATTACACCTCAGCTAACCGATAGGTCTCAAATGTAACCATGCGGGGAATCAGCATCAAGCAGGTGTGTTTTCAATGGGGCCCGGAAGGGATCAGTTCTTGGTCCTATGCTATTTAACATTTTTATTAATGACCTGGAAGAAAACACAAAATCATCACTGATAAAGTTTGCAGATGAGACAAAGTTTGGGGGAATTGTAAATAATGAAGAGGACAGGTCTCTAATACAGAGTGACCCGGATTAATTGGTAAAATGGGTGCAAGCAAACAATATGTGTTTTAATGCAGCCAAATGTAAAGTCACACATCGAGGAATAAAGAATGTAAGCCATAGAATCATAGAAGATTAGGGTTGGAAGAGACCTCAGGAGGTCATTTAGTTCAACCCCCTGCTCAAAGCAGGACCAAGCCCCAACTAAATCATCCCAGCCAGGGCTTTGTCAAGCCAGGCCTTAAAAACCACTAAGGAAGGAGATTCCACCACCTCCCTAGGTAACCCATTCCAGTGCTTCACCACCCTCCTGGGGAAATAGTTTTTCCTATTATCCAACCTAAACCTCCCCCACTGCAACTTGAGACCATTGCTCCTTGTTCTGTCATCTGCCGCCATTGAGAACAGCCGAGCTCCATCCTCTTTGGAACCCCCCTTCAGGTAGTTGAAGGCTGCTATCAAATCCCCCCTCACTCTTCTCTTCTGCAAACTAAATAACCCCAGTTCCCTTGGCCTCTCCTCATAGTCATGTGCCCCAGCCCCCTAATCATTTCCATTGCCCTCCGCTGGACTCTCTCCAATTTGTTCACATCCTTTCTATAGTGGGGAGCCCAAAACTGGACACAATACTCCAGGTGTGGCCTCACCAGTGCCGAATAGAGGGGAATAATCACTTCCCTCAATTTGCTGGTAATGCTCCTACTAATGCAGCCCAATATGCCGTTGGCCTTCTTGGCAACAAGGGCACACTGCTGACTCATGAAGATAGCCATGAGGGCAGGAGACTGGACTCAATGACCTCTTGAGGTCCCTTTCAGCCCTAGAATCTATGAATCTATGTTGAAAAAACCGGCCCCAGGACCAATCCCTGGGGCACACTGCTTGATACCAGCTGCCAACTAGACATTGAGCCGTTGATCGCTACCCATTGAGCCCGACAATCTAGCTTTCTATCCACTTTATAGTCCATTCATCCAATCTATACTTCTTTAGCTTGCTGGCAAGAACACTGTGGGAGACCGAATCAAAAGCTTTGCTAAAGTCAAGGTATGTCACGTTTTAAGGAAAACTTGCCTTAAAGTGATAGACTCAAGGAGCTCAATCTATCTAGTTTAACAAAGACCGAAAATTAAGGGCTGGCTTAATCGCAGTCCGTAAGCACCTACATAGGGAACCAATATTTAACAGTGGGCTCTTCGCTCTAGCAGACAAAGGTCGAACAATGGCTGGAAGTGGAAGCGAGACAAATTCAGACTCGAAATAAGGTGCAACATTTGAACAGTGAGGGTAATTAACCACTAGACCAACTCACCACTGGTTGCGATGGATTCTCTAGCACTGGCCATTGTCCGATCAAGATTGGATGTTTTGCTAAAAGATCTGCTCTAGGGCAACAGGAATTAGTTTGGGGAGAGTCCGTGGCCTGTATTATGCAGGTGGTCAGACTGATCCCAGTGAGCCCTTCTGGCCTTGGAATCTATGGATCTAATTTACCACCCAGGAGCCCAAGTTCTGGATCCCAGGGACCATTTGTAACAAGCTGGCAGCAGCAGCGGTCCTGGATTCCATTCCCTGTAAGCCAGCCCAGGCATTATACCTGCTCGGTGCTTCAGTTCAGGGCGTGGGGGAGCTCTGGCTAGGCAGGATGCTCAGCTGGAGCTCTGTGGGGGGCAGTGCCTATGCAGAGACTGTGTGGATGCAGCAAGTTGGGTGTTTTCTGCCCCCTCAGGGCCAGGTTATTTCTGATGGAAAGGCAAGGAGGGCAGCAGTCAAGCGGAGCGGGAGGGGAAGAAGCTGCCTGGAGCGATGGGTTGGATGCAGGAGGGAAGGAGGAACAGGAGGGCTGCGCATGCAGGAGACTGGGTGGGGCTGACTGTGACTTGGCCTCACCCTAGGCTGGAAAGGAGATGGGGGTAGTCAGCATGGACTGGAGTGGGCTGGTTGGTGCTGAAGACAGGTGGAGGGCGGCTGTGTATGCAGAGGGTGGTGCTGGCTTTGTCCCTTCCCCGGGCATGGAGAGGGGGGCTCTGCATGCAGGGGGTGGGGCTGGCTTTGCCCGCCGGCATGGAGGGAGGCGGGGGGGTGGGGGTTGATGTGGTATGCAGGGGGTGGTGCTGGAGGCTGGAGGTGGGTAGCTATGTATGCAGGGGGCTGTGCTGGCTCTGCCCTCAGGGCTGGAGGGCTGGCTGTGCATGCAGGGGGTGGTGCATGCAGGGGGCATGGCTGTGCATGCAAGGGGTGGTGCTGGAGGGGGTGCATGTGGGGGTGTGGCTTTGCATGCAGGGGCGGGGCGGGGCTGGTGGGGCGGTGCAGGGGGCGTGGCTGTGCATGCAGGGGGCGGTACTGGGGGGACAGTACATGCAGGGGGCGGTGCTGGAGGGGGGTGGCTGTGCATGCAGGGGGCGGTGCAGGGGGCGTGACGGTGCATGTAGGGGTGGTGCATGCAGGGGGCATGGCTGTGTATGCAGGGGGTGGTGCTGGAGGGGGTGCATGCAGGGGGTGTGGCTGTGCATGCAGGGAGCGGTACTGGGGGATGGTGCATGCAGGGGTGGCTGTGCATACAGGGGTGGCTGTGCATGCAGGGGGCGTGGCTGTGCATGCAGGGGGTGGTGCTAGAGGGGGTGCATGCAGGGGGGGCGGTGCTGGGGGACGGTGCATGCAGGGGGCGGTGCTGGAGGGGGCGGTGCATGCAGGGGCGGGGTTGGCCCTGCCCCCCCAGGCTGGAGGGGGCCGGCCGGGCTCCCACGGGGCTGCGGTGATGTAATTTCCGCGAGGCGCTGCCATAGGTTTGAATGCAGCGAGGGCCCAGAAACGAAACCGATCGCGGCGCAGCCCGGCTTATAGGGCGCTGGACTGAGTCAGCCCCAGCTCAGCCGCCGCCGCAGTCGCAGCCCGCGGGCCAGGACCCGCCAGCACTGGGCGGCAGGAGCCGGAGCGCAGCCGGGCAGAGGGACACAAAGTTTCCTTCCCTCCATGCGGGCGCCGGGGTAAGCAGCTGGGCGGCCCCAGGCGGGGCGCGCCGGGCACGGCTCGGGGACCCCGCGCAGGGGAGTTTGCAAAGTCCCAGTTTAGGGGGGGAGCCGAGCCGAGCCTCTCTCGCTTTTCCCCCAGGCTCCCCCTGCCCGGGCCAGCCCGGCTGGGTCACCGCTGCCCCACGCGGAATTCCCACCCGGGACCGGCTGACCCGCGTGGCTGTTCCCCAAGTGGGGGCGGGGAAGCGGCGCCCTTGTTTCTGGCCGACACCTCCTTCCCCAGCCCGTGGGGTCCCTTCCCCGGGAGCCGACTCCGGGGCGACGTGGGATGGGGAAGTGAGAGGTGACCGCGGGCGTTATTACAGCCCGGGCGGGGCTGTCCCCAGAGCAGGGCCAGCAGCGGGGACTTGGAGGAAGTTGGTGACTTGTTTCCCCAGCGGGCTGGTGCCTGAGGGGTTATGAGTTAGATGCAGCCCTGAAACCTTCCCGTGTGGCTTTAGGGAGAGAGGCGGGAGCGTGGGGGCTGCAGGGCTGGGGGAGGTTGTTTATTTTGGTCAGCAGAGAAGCCTGGACTCAGACATATTGTCCCAGGTAAGTTAGCAGTTCATGTGCCGGGCACACAGGCGGCGTGCTTGGGGAAGCGATGGCAGCTTTGTCTAGGCTGGATACTGCCGTGGGCAGGCGGGTGCAAACCCCTAGTGTAAGCTGTCTGCACTGGTGTGAAAAGTCGCTAGCGCTGGGGTCTGTGCTAGGAATTTGCACCGATAATATATGGTGCAATAGAACCCCGGTGTAGGCAGGCTGCTAGAGATGTGTGACACTTTCTGTCTCAACTGGTTACTTGTAGTTTTGGGGTCCTGTCGGATCCAACTGACTTACCGTATTACAGTTAATACCTGGGTTTATTTTTCAGCCACCTCTTTTAAGTTCTTAGAAACAAAAGAGAAGTGAGATATTTGTTTTGTGGTGACCTCACAAACTACACAGATGCTCTGCCAGGAAGTGAAAACCCTGACTGCTTGCATCAGGATTTCACGGGGAGCAGGAGCCTAAATGAGACCGTGGAGTTCCAGAAATGCACCTGTCACTGGGGTGTGTAGTAGAGGTGAGGTTTGCACCCAAAGATGGGATGAGCTGCTCCTCCGTGGTGGCCCAAAGAGAAGGGGCTGTGTTCTGTGGGTACACCAGGTGTGCCAAACTAGCCCTGAGTGCAGAGATGGGGAGGGCACATCTGGTGTTATGACCCATGTAACTCACCCCTGATTAAGGGGGCTAATGGCTCTCTTTGGAGTAACACATTAGAGAATCACTGGTAAATAATTAATCAAGGCCAGACCTAACTATAAAGACACTAGGCCAAATTCTTTTCTCAGCCTCTTTGGAGTTATGGTTAAAGCCCTGTGCGGATACAAAATTTGTATCCACATCCTATCCGCAGTCTGGGAAAATACCCACATGGATGCAGGTATCTGCGGATATCTGTGGATTTTCAGGGCTGTCATAGTTGCCAGAGTGTGCAGAGGAGCAGAATCGGGCCCCTTAAATACAACTAATATGTTTCTCTACACGTGTGTGGGAGGCGGTGCCTTAAATTCAGGGATCTCGGTTTCCTAGGAAGTTATTTATTATTCATATTAATTTAGCACCTAGAGGCCTGAACCAGAATGGAGACTTGTGCTAGGTGCTGTACAGGCATAATGTATACAGCCCTGACCCCAAGAGTGTGCTGGTTTTGGAGTTTAAAGGAAATGTTCTTTGGCGGTTGTTTTTTAAAGCAGCGGATGAGGTAGAGGTGAACAAGCTGAATATTGCACATTGGACTCCATGAGCTGCACAGGAAAAGGGCTGGAGCAGTGGCAAAGGGAGCAGTTCAGCGTAGCAGGGCTTCATGCAAGGAGGAAATGTAACCTATGAGAAATAAGCCCAGCTGTTAATCCTGATGAGGCAGGAACACTCTACGCGTTTGTGCTGGACTTTGGTAAGAGGTTTCACAAACCAGCCTCCTCTGTGTGGGGATCTGTGACTTGCATCTAAACCCGAGATCAACGGTGAACCTGCTTAGAATCTAGGGCCATGCTTTCTAGTGTTCTCCCACAAAAGGGCGAGTGCACTTCTAGAGGCATTTGAAAACTATCCGCAGTGTTGCTTACAATGCTTGGGCCCCGTGGGTGAGTGAATGTTCTTGGTGGTTGGGTTCTGATGGCACCCCTCACTGCTCAGAACAGTCCGGATTGAAAACAACCTAAACAATGGCTTGGCGAAAATCCGTCCCAGTGATGATAGCATATGACCACTCTTTACGCTGCCCAGTGCCCTGGATCTCTTTGCAGCTGGGAGAGTTCCCTTTACAGCCCAAAGGGCCAGAAATGTCTTTTCAAAACAAAAGCTAATCTCTTAGGCCAAAATGTTCATGCGTGGGTGTTTAAAGGTAGACCTTTCTCCCCCCCCCCCCCCCCCGGTGTGGGTGCAGGGGGAGGAGTGTAACGAGGCCGGTTCTGGTGGGACCCAACTGAGAGTGCCAATTCAGGACAAATTGCTTAAAGCAGGGCAGTTGCAGCCCAAGGCTGGGGTTTCTAGGCAAACCAGACCAGCCAAACAGAGAGGACTTCGGTTTTACCCCACTGGCTAACCACAAGTCTCACAAGCAATTCCCTCAGACACTCCAGTTTCCCAGTATCCCCACCAGTGCCACTCGTTATGGGGACGAATGACTATGAAAACCAATACCCCAGTAAAAGAAAAAAAGGTTCTCTTGATCCCAAAGGACCAAGCCCCAGACCAATATACAAATCAGATCTTACCCACAAATCATGCTGTTGCCAATCCTTTAGAATCTAAAGGTTTGTTCATAAAAGGAAAAAGATCTAGATGAGAGCTAGAATTGGTTAAATGGGATCAATTACATACAGGAATGGCAAAGTTCTTGGTTCAGGCTTGTAGCGGTGACAGAATAAACTGCAGGTTCAAATCAAGTCTCTGGAACATCCACAGCTGGGATGCGTCATCAGTCCTTTGTGTAGAGCTTCCGTTTGTAGCAAAGTCCCTCCAGAGAAAGGAAGCAGGACTGAAGACAAGAGCTGCAGCAGTCTTTTATAGTCTCTTGTCATGAGGCCTCTTTCTTTGTTTCAAAGACAAGGATTTGGACACATGGCAAGAAAAAACCTTGGAGTTCTGTCCATAGGCATGTTCCTGCATACCTTGCTGAGTCACAAGGTGTATCTGTCTTCACTTGGTGGGTCAGTTGTGTAACTGATAGTCCTTAATGGGCCATCAAGCAGGCTAGGCAAAGCTGACACCAACTTGTCTGGGGGGTTACCCGGAAGCACAGCATAAGTTTGAAATACAGACAGTATAGAGCCAATACTTATAACTTTAAATACAAAAATGATCCATGCATACAGATAGCGTAATCATAACCAGCAAACCAGAACCTTATCTTAGACACCTTATTTGACCCCCTTTACACCAGATTTTGTGCAGCTACAGGCCCTTGGTTGCAACAATGATCTATACAGTCCCAGAGTATGTCAATAACGTCACAAGGAGGTCTAACTTTTATAGCTTTGCAAAGGAGGCCAGTACCATTATCTCTATGGGGAAACTGAGGCTCAGGAAAGTTAAGGTCGCCCAGCAGGCCAGTGGCATAGCTGGGACCAGAACCCAAATCTCTCAAGTCCCAGTCTAATGTCTTACCCACAAGACCAGACAGACTTTGAGGCAGTAGGTGCTGAAAACTTCTCAGTGAGTGCCGTGCAGTGGGGAGTTCAGCACCCCTAGAAGAAATCTGGTCATTGTTATTTAGGGGCCTGACTTTAGGTCATTTTAAAGGCCCTGAAGGAAATACAAGATGAAATCTTGGTAGCAGAGTGAACCTGAACCATGCATCCAGCCAGGCATGCTGGAGAACACAGGTGATTCAGCAAAGCACTCGAACATATCCTCAATTCACACTGGCTTCAATGGAACTTAAACACAGATTTGAACGTGGACCGAAGGGCTTTGCTGAACTGTGGTCACTGTGAGCACTCAGTATCCGAGGTCCAGGGACCTGTACGTTCTCCCTGTAACTTCTACTGGTTTTTGTTGTTGAAGAGACTTAGTTTTAAAATCAATGAACATGTCCAGCCCTTCTGACTGGGGCAGAGCTGTCAGGATGGAAGCTGACCTGGTGTGGCCCTGATGCTTCAGTCAAACAATAGCAAATTCAGAGGTGTGAACTATTCTCCAAGCACCCAGTTCAGCTCCACTCCAACCACCCCGATTAGCCTCTTTTGGAAATGCTAATTGTTGTGAAGTGGGGCAGCTGAACTCAATCGGTACTGAAGCATTCTCAGTGGGGCTATCGTTATGCCCAAACTCTCCCCTCCTGTGCACTGTGTAAGAGTCCTGTGTTCTCCCAAGAAGGACTTCCACAGGTGTTCTCTGGAATGTTTCCTGCTAGGAGCTTTCCCCCTGCAGCCAGGGCCCTGGTAAGTCTGCAGCAAGGGCAACAGAAATGGGAGACAGCTTTAGCGAGTCTGCAGCTTTTGGCATTGAGTAGTTTGCATTAACAAGGAGCCCACTACTCACTGCAGAATTCTAGAGGCATGGATTCCATTCTTCCCTTTCTGGCCCTGCGGGTGGTACAGGATCCATGGCCTGAAACGTGCTGAAGACTCAGGCTATGTCTACACTGGAAACGGTGTAGTAGCACAGCTACAGCACTGTAGTGTAGACACATGCTACAGCGACAGAAGAGGTTCTTCCATCCCTGTAGCAAATCCATCACTCTGAGCGGTGGTAGCTAGGTTGACGGAAGAATTCTTCTGTTCACCCAGAAGTGTCTATGCTGGGGCTTCCCAGCCCTCATGCCTTGAGCTGCCCTCTGGCAGCAGGGGTGTGTGGATGGGGCATAAGAATCTTTTAAAAAACAACAACCCAGTGACCGAAACCCATTTTTCACTGTAGGTTATAACAACAGCACTTGCTCTTACCTGGTGCTTCTCGTCCCTGGGTGTGGAAGCGCTGTACAAAGGTGTTAATCTCTGACAGAGGGGACACAGGCACCAAGATGAGACATGACTTACCCAGGGTCACTTAGTCAGTGGCAGAGCTGGAGATAGAACCCAGGTCTCTTGGTTTCCACGCCAGTCCTCTCTCAGGATGGGCAAAAGGTGGGCAAGCACCGGGATTGTGACTGGTATGCCCAGTACCCCCCAGCCCTTTGCAGCTGGGTAGCTAGGCTGCTGGGGCTAGATCTGGTGAGGCACTGATCACCTCCTGCAAGGTAGTGAGCACCCTCCTGTCCCGTCTGAGGCTATGTCTACACTGCAAAGGCTATGCCAGCGTAGCCCCTTGGTGCAGACTCGGCCCACTTAGCCATGGTCCTAGTCTGTCCATGCTGCAAATGGAAGCTCTGTTGAAGAGGAGTTCTCTGGCTGTTGTAACTGTGATGTACGTGGGCCATGGGTGTCTCGACAGGGCATGCAAAGGGCTTTCTGTTCAGTGCAGTAAATCCGCTGTATACCATGAACCTAAATATGATTGGTTAAAAGAATATAGTCTCCATACACCATACAGTAAAAGGGGCTCTGTTGAAACAATGGAGCTACATAATTGAAACCTTTTTCTCTACCAGTCATGGCTCTTTAAAAGCTGGATGCCTTGAGATGAGCAGACCTGCCAGTGGGAATGTGTTGCCTCCTTTGACTTCTAGCAAACCTGTGACTCCTGTCGGGAGGAGTTACTGACTTTGGAGTTACTAACCGGAACAAGAGAGCCCTGCCCCCGATACAAGGAGAGGTTTTCTTTCGTGCCAGGTTACTGATACTTCCTCCCAGGGCATGTGTTGCATTGTCTGGAGTGGCTCAGGAGCGTGAGTAGTGACTTCAGCCTGCAGGGCAGACTGTCAGAAGACAGGGCAGACACCCGGAGCGGGTGGTGTGCTCTATAATTAGATTTCCCCTGCCCAGTAACAAATGAGAGCTCCTGGATTGCTGTAACTGTCTTTCCATGGAGTCACAGACGTCCCATGAGGCTCTCCTGTCTGTCTTGCTGCCCAGGCAAGCTGGGCTTAGTGATAAATGGTCACTTACACCAAAAATTACAAAACATTGAGGTTGTTCCCAGGCCCAAGAGACCAGTCACTTACCCCGGATCAATTGGTGCCCTAGATCAGCATTTCTCAAATGCGGCCACCAGGGGCTTTTCTTGCAGTCCCAGCCTCCTGGGCGGTAATTGGGGTGGGGGTGACGGGGAGAGCAGCGGCCCCTCCCCCATGGCCGCCGGCAGGGATTGGGCCCTACCCTTGCCGGAGCCAGCCAGTGAGAGTTCCTCACCTTCTCGGGGGTAATGGGGCTCAGGCTTCTGGCTTCAGCCCTGGGGTGGCGGTTGGCAGGCTCCGGACCCGGGGCTGCTGGCTGTGGGCTTTGGCTGCACAGTGGTGGGCTCCGTCCCCTAACTGCAGGGCTCACTCTCCCACTCGTCGCCTGGCCCCTGCTGCCTCCCTACCCACCTCCCCATCCAAGCCTTAATTTGTCCCCCGGCTTGCCAGGGTTGAGTACATCTGTTGTGAAAAGTGATATTTGTACGTTTGTTAATATCACTTTTCACAGCCTCCCAGATAACTAACAAGTCTGCGCCTGTGAAAAGTGATATTAATAAACGTACAAATATCACTTTTCACAGACAGGCTTACTAGTTAGCAAGTCTAAAAAGAAAATGCAACCGAAAAAGCAAAAGAAACAAAACAAAAAAAATAAAAGAACATGCAAAGCGCCTTATTTGTGTTTCTATTCTGTTTAGATCCAGTAAAGAAATAGAGGCAACTGTATGTTGTTTTTATTATTCAGTCTGTGAAAAACCCCTACATACATACATTACTGTGATTTGGACATGTATATCTGCATATTTATTTTTTCCTAAAGTTAATTAAGTATTTTAGGAAAAAATGTCATAGTGGCCACCAGCAAGAGTTGATGGCCACGCTCTGATGCCACCAAAAAATGTGTTGTCAGATCTAGGGCAGGGATTCTCACAACACCTGTAGCCAATCCTGTCCTAAACTGTCTAAAGGGTTATTAACTAGGAAAAAGAAATGAGTTCAGGATAATGTGAAAGCAAGCAAACATCTACCCACAAATGAGTTGCAATCCAGCTCCTAAGAGTGACAGAATTGTAGTGATCTCTCAGTTTGACATGTCTTTTAGGGCAGACCCAGGGATAACCCTGAGAGATCTCTTGTTTCAGTTTACAGCAGTGGTTTTCAACCTGTGGTCCACAAACCCCTGGGGGTCTGCAGACTATTTCTTAAGATTTCCAAAGGGGTCCTCACCTCCATTTGAAGTTTTGCAGGGGTCTGCACATGAAAAAAGGTTGAAAACCATTGAGCTAGTCTCTCTAAATATAATATAAAATATTTGGAGATATACCTAGCTCATAGAGCTGGAAGGGACCCTGAAAAGTCATCGAGTCCAGTCCCCTGCCTTTGCTAGCAGGACCAAGTACTGTCCCTGACATTCCCTCTCCTCCTGGATCCTTAATGGCCCCTTCAAGGATTGAACTCACAACGGTGGGTTTAGCAGGCCAGTGCTCAAACCACTGAGCTATCCGTCCCCTGTGAGAGTTCAAACAGCAAAGAGATTAAAAATCATCGTGTCAGCTATTTTTATTTTTCTCTTCCAGCAGTCAGATGGCTGGGAGGCCTTCTGCACAAGTGGATGGGGCAGTTAACAAAGCTTTTGTCTCATGATGTCCCACTTAATTTTTCAGAGGCTTCCTGAACGGTTGAGGGAGCGAGTCCCGTGCCTGGGTCCACAAGTTCAGAGCAAACATTTTCAGAGTTATAAAGCGACACTTACATATTTCTGTATTTGCAGAGTTGTTGTTGCTGTGTCAGTCCCAGGATAATAGTGAGACAAGGTGGGTGAGGTAATATCTTTTAATCACCTCACCCGCCTTGTGTCTCTCGTATTTCCTTGTAGCGTGGAATACAGACATCCCAAGTGAGATTAATGTGGGTAGCAGCGTAAAACATTTCATAGAGTCTAATCACTAAATACTTCTAACAATACAATCACACCTATCACAGGTGAGCTCATTTGTTTTCCAGCTATGGGTTCGTCCGTTCTTAGCTCACACCTACGGCCTTGGGCAAGAGCTGGCACTTACTTGGCTTACCAGCATGACAGCGTGACTCTGCAATTTGTTCAGTTAAATAATAATACCAATAATATTACTTGGCACTTAACGTCTTGATTGGCTCCACAAACAATAAATAACTCTCCTAACAACGTGCTAGGAAGGGAAGTGGTGCTGTTCTCACTTTGCGTGCAGGGAAATTGAGACACGGGGGTCTGATGCATCCTTGGCGTAAGTCAGTTGAAACGGTAGCGTTCCATCTGGAAAGAATTTGGCCCATGGGAAGATTTGTGGCTTTACCTTTTCCAGCCTGCTGTGGTAATTGTGTGGAGCCTGATTTCCAGAGCACCCAGGAAGCCGGGTTGGGTGCAAGTTGCTGTGTGCCCCATTGCTGCATGCATACCAGATTTGCAGGAGACAGTTAAGTGCGCCAATATGAAAATCAGGCCTGAAAGCTGTATATTGCCTGATCTATGTACAAGGAACTTGCTGGGTCAATGGGAGCATTGCGTGTGGCCACAGGGCAGCAGATGATCTCTGGTTAAATCATAAGGCTTGCAGGTAACCCCGGTGGATGCTGTGTCAGAGGTGGCAGGCTGAGGACTCAGTGAAGCTGGGAAGGTGCCTTGCTTGTGTGTAGGATTACTCTGGACTAGGATCAAGCACGTTTTTTCGTAGGAATGACCTTAGAGCTGATGCAGATGAGATCTGTCTTTAAAGTGCAGCAGCAGGTTGACTCAGTGAGCGTGGCTGGGGGGGTGGGGGGGAAGCTGTGAATTCCCAGGCTTTAGGCCTTGTTTCTCTAACGTTGGCTAATCAATAGGCAGAAGACCTTGAGCATCCTCCGATCACAGTGAGCTGCCTTGGGGTCAGGGACTCAAGATCTGTGTCACTGTTGCCTTGTCTTTGCTTTGCTGTTAGCATATCAGCAGGTTCTCTGGTTATCCAGAGGCCCCAGAAGAGCCCAGACAGCCTCGCAGCTGCTCCTCTGAGGCACGATAGTCTCTGGAACTGCAGATAGGTTTGTCCCACACTGATTTGGAGTCTCTTGTTTTTTTATTTTCCAGCATTTTTTTTTAGCCAGAAATGCTGGTTCCACGTTAGTCAAGGATTGACCTAGGACCAAATGAACTTGCTGGGTCCCAAAGGAGCTTGACTTGCTGATACATTGCAGCATTTAATCCCAAATTTCTAGCATAGAGTTTTATCTAATATTTAGACTTGAGTAAATTTTAGCTTTTTAACTACATGTCCACCCTAGACAGAAATCCCTTGAGCTTGGAGCCAAATGAAACAACGCAGAAGTGCCTTGATCTTCTCTCCAAACGCACTTTGTCCTGGTGGACTCCATTGCTGGGAGCTTTCTTGGTGAAATTTTAACAAAATTGGTAACAAAAATAAAAAGCAGCGGTGCAGTGGTGGGGGGAGGGAAACGTCCTCAATGAGATACTGACGACAACGGGGGGGGTGGGTGGGGAGGGACTGCAGGCTGTTGGAGAGTTACTGCAAGGACCCATGTGTGGTGGCTGTGTGTCAAGATGAATGTCCTTCCTGGTCAGGGGGGTTTTGTTCTCTGGTAGCTGGAGAGATCGATATTGTACTGCTGCCCGCACTGTACCATCCTGGTCTCCCATCAGCTCGCTTCCTGGTCATGTGGTTCCATTTCCCCATCAGACCATTCCACACACACCCCGACCACTGGAGCTCTGCACTCACTGTGTTAATCCTCTCCTCCCCCGTGGTCCAGCCTCACAGCCTCTGCCTGCTCTCTGGGCACATGGTGCTGCGTTGTGGTGGATGGTCCATCGCTGGCACTTTTAAATTACGATTGCATGGGCTGCGGAGCCCAGGGGGCCACGGCCCAGCCACTTCTTGGTCCCAACTTGGAGCAGGAGATCCGGCGGTTCTAGGGCAGGATGGGGGTGGGGTGTCACAGAAGGACGGTGGCTGGAGCAGTGACAGGAGTGCTGTGGGGTGAGTGCAGGGTGTACTCCAGTTTCTGCCAGAGGCAGGATCTCTCTCTCTCTAAATGGTACTGTGCAGCCCCTGCAAGATGGCAGGATTTTCTAAAAGATCTGCTCTGCTTCAAACGGGAATTATTGCAGGGAAGTCCAGAGGCTGGTGGTGTACAAGAGGCTCAGAATTGTCCCTTCTGGCTTTCTAATGGAACTCTCTGAAATCCCCAGTCCACATCCCCCATCAGCCTGTCCCCGTACTGTTGTTTAACCCTTGCGTAGTGATCGCACCTGGCTAAGCAGGTCAGCGCCCCCTAGGGGCCGGGGCCGGTACACACACAGTAAGTGACAGCACCGCCCCAAAGCCTGCACATGCTCCTAATCCCTCCTTGGCCTTTCCCATGCGGAGCCGCCACTCTCCTGTGCCCCTGAGGAATTTCTCCTCGCTGGAGCCTGGTTACACTCCCAGCGCTGTTACTTGTTCTGGCCTCGGGGAGCTCAGGAAACGGACTAGTCTAGTAACTTGCTGTTACCGCTGGCAGACTAAGCAATCGTTCTAGCACTGAGAAACCCGTGGAGGTCAGCCCGTCTGCTGCTTTAATCCCGTTATGATTATGACTGCAGGGTAGGAAAGCAGCATCTAAAGGGGATTTCACCCAGCTGGGAAGCCAGGAATGCCTGGGCACTAATGTCAGCTCTAATCCCCAGACCTGTCCACATTGGTGTCCCTGAAGCCCAGGTGAGGAGGCTCATACCTACTCGCCTTACAGGGGGGGCGTGAGGGTTGATCAGTGACTGGACCACAGTGCTAGGGATGCTGAGGATTAGAGCTATTCTGAATTATTATTTCTATCACAGTAGCGTCCCCACCAAGCGCTCTCTGTGCTACATGCTGCATATACACCTGGGAAGAGACAGTTCTTGCCGCAAAGAGCTTGCAGTGTGCAGTATAATCCTCATTTTCCAAAGCCCTATTATCCAAACCTCTGCACTGTCCGTTCTGGGGGGGACAAGGGAGGGATTTGGGTCATGTGGAGGTTGGATAAGAGAGCAGAGCCCCCGGGCTGGGGGCGGGGGGTCTCCCAGCAACTGAATGGCTCCTGTGACAGTGCGGAGCCCTCTGCAGCCCTGCTGTCATGGGAGGGCTCCTGCCCTCTCCGTTACCTGAACTCCTGATTAAAATCCATGTCCCTGCTGCTGTTCAGATAGTTGGGAGCATTCTGCATCTAGATGGGCAAAGGGCGGGAGAAACGAAGTCTTGTAATCCCCATTGTACTGATGGGTGGATAGATGTGGAGAAGTGAAATCACTCGCCCACTGTCACCGAGGGAATCTGTGTCAGAGCAGGGATTGAACCAGATCTTCCAAATTCTGTTCTGCTGCCTGAACCCCAAGAGCATCCTTCTTCTGATCAGTATGGTCCGAGAAACGGCCTTTTGAGCGTTCCCTTGTGTTCCTTGCCACCCACCATCCACACCAGCTTGGAAAACAACGTCTCTTCTTTTACATCTGTGTTGCTGCAGTGTCCAGCGGCTCCCCCAGGAAAAAGTCACATGATTATTTATTATGTAGCTTAATCGGTAAATGGGCGTTGATTCTACTTAACATGCAGTGGCCTGAGAGGCTGCTGCCTCCAGATCAGGTACAGGAGTGAAATTGTTATTAAATTGAGGCGCACACGAGAAACAATCCAGTCCATGTTCTCTGACTAGCAATGGTGTAAATTTTATATCAGTGAAACTGACAACATTGTGAACTCTGTAACATAGCAAAGGAGACGGCGCCAATAAAGAATGTCTAGCACCTGCATTACTCACATCATCCTTGTGGAGAACCCCAAAGTAGGCCAGGTGATCTGTGCGTAGTCATCAGGCTTGTGCCTTTCAGTGTATCCCACCGCCCAGAGGAAGGGATACACCAACACCTGCTACACCCTGCTAGTATTCAACGTTGGTTTCAGCCTCTTTTCCTTAGACATACTTCCACATCACAATAATATTGGGGTTCCTAATTCCCATAGGTTAATTAACCCATGGCATCCTAATCACTAGCATTTATGTCTGTCAGTTGCTATGGTATTTCTGCAGTTAGTATATGTACGTTTAGGTTAAACTCATCAGCCATTAAAACTTTTCCTTAGACTGCACTGCAAAAAGGGAAGTTTATCAGTTAGTTCCTCCTTTTAACTTAAAGCTTTAGGCCAGGAGTTGGCAACCTTTCAGAAGTGCTGTGCCGAGTCTTCATTTACTCACTCTGATTTAAGGTTTCACGTGCCAGTAATGCATTTTAACGGTTTTAGAAGGTCTCTTTCTAGAAGTCTATAATATATAACTAAACTATTGTTGTATGTAAAGTTAATAAAGTTTCAAAATGTTTAAGAAGCTTCATTTAAAATTAAATTAAAATGCAGAGCCCCCCGGACCGGTGGCCAGGACCCAGGCAGTGTGAGTGCCACTGAAAATCAGCTCATGTGCTGCCTTCGGCACCTGTGCCATAGGTTGCCTACCCCTGCTTTAGGCCTTGGCTTAGTCGTGCTAAGCTAACTGTCCTGCAGCCCTGAGGCCTGTCGGTCCTTGCTTTACGGCCTTACTCTGTATTTACGCTTCTCTGCGGTATCTAGGTGTGTTTTTCATGGATACCGCAGTGACAGTGGTTTGTTTTGCCATCATACCTAGGAGTCCTGGTTGTGACCCAGGACCCCCTTGCGCTAGGCGCCGTGTGAATGCAGATGAGAAAGATGGTCCCTGCTTCAGGGACTTGACAATCAACATCTAAGGAGACAACAGATGGCTACAGGGATAAATATACAAAGCCTGTACAGTAAGAGACAGGGTGCCATCCCTGCTAAATAAAGGCATGCAGCTTGTAGGTTCAGCCTTCCAGTGTGAGATTTGATTGTTTCAAAACCTTTGCAGACAACACACAGAATTAAACTAACACACAGAGATGAGTCAGGGGTGATTTATTTCTAGACACAGCGTAGGTGACTGAATCTAAACGGAGAAATTCTAATGATGCACCGACTTTCTGCTGGGTAGTTTGACTACTTTCTGCTTCAGTAAGTGATCTCGCATCGGGCTGTGATTTTGCTGCATCTTAGAAGCTAAAGAGGATTGGGCCCGATGAGTGTGTGATAGGAAAACCTTGGCGTGCTTACAGGATATCGGGGGTTTCTGTAGGTCACAGCCTGTCTTCTGATGCCAGGGTGCTAGAGTGGCATTTGGATAGGGGTAAGATGAAGGTCTTGATCACATATGGCCATCAGAATTACTGGGGCGCTTTCAACATCTGTAAGGGGGGCAGGGGAGGGCTGGCCATTGTATCCTGGGGGAATTCCAACATGAGTGATTCTGTTACCTGAGTCCCTCTGCAGTTTCAGTTGGACGGTGGGCTATGTCTCATCCCAAGCTTGTGCCTGGTTCTTCTGTGTGCTGTTAAACAGCTGCTGTGTTTCACCCCAGAGGTGGGTGAAGGGATCCTGGCTTGTGAAAATGCTTTGCAGTGAGAAGCTTCTGTATAAAACAAATGCAAGATCTTGCACTCGGCTTCATTCTTTGCAGTAGCTTCAGCCCTTTCTCTGGAGATTCCACCCCTTGAGGTGCAAACAAGAGGCTGGAGGTGCCACTGATGTGGGTTTTCGCCATAGAACTCAGGTTTTGTCTGGCCTGTGGTGCCAGAAGGATTGATTTTATTTAAGAGACAGGCACATGCCTGGCCCTGCACCAGCTGTCTACCCCAGGTGCTTTGTCATGTGGTCAAGGTGGGCAGGGGACGGGCCTTCCCCTTGTAAGCAATGCCCCATAATGCCATCAGCAGTGCAGCTCCACAACCCCCATCATTCTTCAGTTTCCCCCTGAGATCTGAAGTATCACTTATGGGACGCTCCCAGCCACTGGTTACCCAGGCAACAGCCCGCAAAAGGCTTCCAACCCGTTACCCATGGGGCTGTGCACTGAGCAGTGAGTCACCGTTCCCACAGCTGGACTCTGAGCGCTCAGCAGCCCGACAGGGGGTGTGCTCAGCTGGCTGTCTAGATCTTGTTCGTTTCTGCTGATGCGCCCCCATCACCACCTGCTCTAGGTGTCGGATGCAGCAGTTCAGGATCACTGCCGTGATGGTCCAGCTCGCCTTCGGTGGAAGCAGTCGGATCGTAGGGGGTGGGGGGTTGATGGGGCAAAGAGGCAGCAGGACCCCGAGGCAGTTAGCACAGAAAGGAAACCTGTGAGGACTTGGTGCCTAGACTGAGGGGGGCCTGAGGGCAGCTAGGCCGCAGCTAATCCCAGATGCCGGTGGAATGAAGGAACAGCAGTGAGGGCTGCAGTGGGATATACCTGTCTGCCGTGGTGTTCCGTTCGGGCAGCGTTTCCCAAACCGAGGCGGAGCGGGCAGGCTGATTTCAGGGGTTGCAGACCGAGGAGAGGGCCACTGTGGGTGGGGAAAGTTGCAGGACCCCGGAGCTGCCCCATTCCCCTTCCGTCCCCATCCCAAGCTTGGTGCTGTTGCCTCCCATGTGACCTCTAAGGCTGCAGTGCTGCAGGCTGCCAGCCCAGGCTTCCTCAGCCTGCCCTTGGGGCACCAATCATTGCTCTGCGGCGCCCCGGCAGCGTGCAGGCTTCTGGTGCGGTGCCGTGGGTGGGGTAATGGGGAGGGCAGGCACAAAAGGCCGGGGAGGAAGTCAGCAAAACATATGGAAAAGGGAGAGAGGAAATGAGGACATGCCCCAAGCAGAATGGGCCAGCGAGGCTGCAGAGATGGGTCACGGGGAGGGCCCCACACGGCCATCCAGCAAGGGAGGCTGGGAGCCAGGCCTTGAATGTCTGTAACTTGTGGCTTCACCGATGGGCTGGAGGCAGCAGTCACTGAATGAAGGGGCCCTTTTTGTAGGACTGTGGTAAATGTCCTGCAGGACAACACCCCCGCCCCAGTGGGGCAGCAGCCAGGGCATTAACTCTGCCAAACAGCAAGACGTCTGGTTTCACAAGAATCTGACCAAGTGCTGAGTGGGTGGTTTTGTTTGGTTTTGCTGTGGCCAAGATGATGCATTTTTCCTTGCTCACTTCAGGAAATTGAGGAGCTGGGATGGGTTAGTTTAATACCTCAAAGTGCATGCAGCAGAGGGGGAGGCTGATTTCCCTTATACACCTCTACCTCGATATAACGTTGTTCTTGGGAGCCAAAAAAAAATCTTACCGTGTTATAGGTGAAACCGTGTTATATCGAACTTGCTTTGATCCACCGGAGTGCTCAGCCCCCCCCCTCCCTCCCTCCCTCCCCGGAGCGCTGCTTTACCGTGTTATATCCAAATTCGTGTTCTATCGGGTGGCGTTATATCGAGGTAGTGGGGTACCTTACTGGTTGTTTGTTTCTCTCTAGGTTCTTAAACTTGCTTTTAAACTTGCATCGATGGCCAGGAAGGGCGAACCGAGCTAGGACCCTGCCTGCTCCTTGGAGCCTTCCTGAGCATCTGATCTGCTTTTAGAGATTCGTAGCTGTTTTTACTTGGCCACTGGGGAAAATGCCTGCCGTGAACGGCCTCGTCCCCCTGACGCTGGACGGCCTGCAGAAGCGGCTAGAGCTGTGCCTGGTGTGCTCCAAGTGCAGCGTGAGGGAGAACGAGAGCACCTACGGGCGGAGAGAGGTGGAGCATCGCTGCATGCATGAGATCCTCCTGGCCCAGTGCAGAAGCAAGAGGAGCCAGCTATGGAAGAAGGTGGGCAGGAGGCCGGGTTTCCCAAACCCAGCACGTTACGAGGTCTGCAGATACTACTCCCCCGGCTCAGGGTGCCACAAGCACAGGAACCAGTGCACCTTTGCCACCAGCAAGGAGGAGGCGATTGTGTGGAACTTCGAGAGAGAGCACGAACTGGAGCGGCGTGTGCTGAAAGCCATGGTGCTCCAGGCACAGACGGCAGGCAGTACAAAAGGCCTCCCAAGCCAGGAAGCACCCAGCGCCGCAGGGGAAATCCAGAGTGAGTTTGGGGGGCAGTTCCAGGAGATCTGCAAACTCTGCTTTTACCAAAGTCCCCAGAGAATAACGTCTGGGGGGCTGGCTGGGCTCTGTGAGGAGCACGGTGCTTGGAAAGCTCTCCTGGTCCACGCGGTTACCGATGGAAGGAGGAAGAAGCAGTACACAGCAATCAGGCCACGGCCGGAGTTCATGTCACAGCTCAGCTACTGCATGTTCGTCTCCAGAGGCAACCCGTGCAAGCACGGGGCCCAGCGGTGTAACTTCGCGCACAGTGAGGTGGAGATGGCGGTGTGGGAGGCTGAGCAGAAGCGCGGCCTGGTGCGCTCGGACCTGCTGCCGGCCGTGGCGACGGGCAGCGAGAACGGCAACAAGCCAGTGCAGCCCCAAGTCCAGTTCTATTGCCGGGCCTGCTTGGTGACCTTCAGCTCCCAGGAGAGCTTCGAGAACCACTGCTCCCTGGTGGAGCACGCACAGATGGTCTCAGCCGACACCATGATCCAGTGGGCTCACCGCACGCCTCCCTATGGGCTGATCACATTCACACTGTGCAACAGGTAAGGGGGCAGCCTTGCCTAGCAGGCGATGAGCAAACTGCATGGGGGCACAATGGGCTGATGACTTGATTCTATTCTTGAATCCCCAGATAATCCTTGTCCAGGTGCGGGGGCGTGGGGTGGGGGTGCCTCATTCCCCCGTGCAGTCTCAGGCTGTTCAGATTAACCTGTATGCTTTGTTTTGCATGTGGACCTTGTTCCCCCACAGAGGGGACATCTGCGAATATGGCGAACGGTGCACCAAGGCCCATTCTGTGGAGGAGCTGCAGGAGTGGATCCAGAGAGCGAAGGCTGCTGAGAGGAACAAGAAATCTGCCAGGAGAGATGGGCTCCTCTCCTACCAGGACCGTCTCATTGCTGAGTACAAGGAGTGCCGTAACGAAGTGTTCATTGTACGTCACCATCTGCTGGGTGGACGCTGGCTGTGGGGCACCTGAATGATCTGGCTGATTGGAAGAGTTTTGAGTTTGCTTAAAGCTGAATCCCGATAAAGGGCCTTGCGAAAACCTGGCGGCAGCATTAACACATGCGAAATCCCTGCATTTGCACTGGCTGGCTGCGTGCAGGAGTGCCTGGCTGGCCCGTGAATGCCGGCTGGGTGTGCACTTGCACTTTTTGAAGGGGGTGTTTTCAGAGGCTCTTGGAATATCTCTCCACCTGCATCGGCAATATGGGCCGATCACCCTGGGGCCTGATCTATTAAATAAGGCTTCCCTTGCAGGGTGTGCACCCCTGAGGCTAATGCATGTGAGCCTGGAAGCGAAGTGGGCTAGAAATGAAAGTGAAGTTAACGAGTTCAGACCATTTTCATTGTAGACCATGAGAGAGGCAGAAAGCAAATGAAGGGGATAAATGGTGAAATGTAAATTAGACCTTAAAAATGTATTTGAGACTTAATCTTGAATGTGTGTGCTGCTCCTGCCCTCCAGCCCCCGGCGCGCCCCGCGCTGCCTATTTCCCATGCTCCTCTGAGGAAGGAACAGGCCTGTTAAAGAACACACCCTGTGCATCAAGCTATCCTGCTCTGCCGTGTGTCCTTCCACCTTTCCAAGCCCTCGCTGGCTACGCTGGTGAGAAGCGCTGGGGCTCGAATCCCTCGCCTTGCCCGTTCGGCTGCCCTGCTACAGCCACCAGTGCTGGGGCTTACTGACAGGCGCTGTGGGTGTGCGATCGCAAGGGGAAACACCTGGCTCTTGTCTCCTTTCCATCAGCTTTCTGAGCAGGTTGATGGCGTCGTGGTTACCTGCGAGCAGCCCATGCGGGTGCATTCAGAGGACAGGAAGATGCGATACTGGTGGAAGTTCAAAGTTCACTCCCAGGTAAGTCAGATTCTCTGTAAAGAAAGTCCGGAGGTTTGAAACCAGCTCTGTCCCCCCACATAGTCTGCTCTTCCTGCCGGTAGAGACTCGCCTGCTCTTCCGCCCCGAGGGGCTGCTGGAGAGCGTCTCTGCACCCTTAAGGAGTGTGAGGAGGTTGGGGCATGCAGAGGAGGATCTGTTCCAGGCGCCCTGGGGCTGCTGAGCAGGGGGGGGAGCTCCCGCCCAGAGGTGTTACGGTTGTGACCTGGGTCGTGTTGGGCCGGGGCTCTGAAAGCAGGGCTGGGGACGGGCCAAGCGTTTATCGGACAGGTGGGTCTGGCTGTGCTGATCGGTAGCCCTGTTATTGCCGGCTGTGGTGCTCAGGACAAAATAAAATGTTCTTACGCCTGCACAGGCTTTGTGGGGAGGGAATGTGGCCAGGGAAGGATCTCGTCTTGCTCATTCCACCTCTGCTCTTTTTGCTTGGTCCCAGGACTGACCCTTAATGGAAAATTCCTTAAGAGGTTAATAGGGATGAAACCCCACAGAGTTCCTTAGGAATCACTCTAAACCCCTCTAAAACTGAAGAGGGAATGGGGCCATTTTGTAGGTTCCAGTAGGAATTCTGTCCCTGCAATGGAATTCCATAGGGTGATGAGAGGGGAAAAATCCTCATTCCCTATTTAGTTCTATTGGGCTTTTGCAGAGGGGGTGGCCAGATGGCAGGTCTCATGCAGGGAGTTTCTCTTCACCGGGTATTCTGTTCCCTTCTAACTGGCAGATGCCTCTGAGGCACGTGGCGTTACTGAAGAGAGATCCCGGAGCCACTTTCTTCCTAGCAGGGGACGGGTTCCCGCGGGGCCTCACCTATATCCGGGGGGAGCGATTGAAGGCTCTGCCGTCACCGCCACTCTCATGCCTGGTGGAGGTCTGCATGGAGTGCTGCACGTTCGGCGTCTACGAGCAGTGGGTTGTCTTTGACTTCGGCAGCCGCCCCGTCCTGGTGCGGAAAATCCAGGCCAAGATCGGCAAGCGGGAGCTCCCCCGGCACGTCCCGGCTGGCCCAGAGGGCAGCCGCTTTGTGAACTTTCAGCGCTGGCACAGCGGCAACCGGGTGATCGTTCCCAGCGTGGAGATGACCAGTGACGAGGTGGACCTGCTAGCCAAGTACAAAGCGCCAGCGCTCTCCCTGGAGTTCCGGCCTGGCAGCACCGCGAACACGCCCATCACCCACCTCAACTACAGGGAGAGGATGCACGACTTCCTGTTCCGAGAGGAGGAAGCTGAGCAGACCCTCGTTGACAAGTAAGTGTCCCGGCGGTAGGGGCGGATCCGGGAGGGTGAAGGACTCATCCTCTTCAGGGGCCTGCCTTCCTTCTATCTGCAGTGGTCCCAGTGCCAATGCTAATTCTGTCCCTTAGGCCCTGGTGCTACTTCAGGTCTAGTCCCCGTATTTCCCCCCGTGCCCATTGTGCAGGAATGGTCCCAAGGGACCGCGGCAGCTCAGACCTGTCACAGAGAAGTGGGGCGCTGTCATGGAAGGTGATGTGTGGAACAGGAAAGAGAGTGATAATATAGGGCTAGATTCTGCCCTGTGGGGTGTAAGCAGGGTAAAGGGCAGAGGTAGGGAGCCTCCACTCTCCACATATTACTGTAGCGTCTCGGAGCCCAGGCATGGACTAGGCTCCATTGTGCTAGGGGCTGTACAAAAACAGAACAAAGACGGTCCTGGCCCCACAGAGCTTGCAATCGAAGCACAAGACAGAAGACCACAGATGGTGGGGAGCACTAGGAAACAGTGAGATGCTGTTGGTCAGTGTGACAGGCAGTGGTCTCCGCGCACCAGCAGCCTAACCACTGGCAGGTTTTTGGCAGGTGCACAGAAAGGAGAGTTTGAAGGTGGATAAGGAGGTGGCTTTGCCGCTGTTTGTGGGGAGCACCTCCCGAGGTCACTCGCATGAAAAGTTAAGAAGTGCGTGTTCGGAGGCTGATCGCAGGTGGGAGCAACATCAGGAGAGTGAGTGAGCTGATGGGGCAGAGGTAGGCTGTGAAAGGCCTAGAAGGTGAAGGCAAGTGGCTTGTTTGCTGCGATATAGAAGCAGGGAGTCAGTGGAGGGACGTAAAGAGAGAGGGGACATCGGCGAGGCAGGAAGAATGCTCTTTGCTGCAGCTTTCTGAATGGATATGAGGGGGGCCAGGCTGCGTTTGTCAAGGCTGGAGAGAAGGTTGTTGCTGTGTGAGAGGATGAGTCTTAGCCCTGTGGGTGGATAGCAAGGGCTGTAGCTTAGAGATTTTCTGCAGCGAGAGTCTGTAAGATTTAGACATTACCTGGATGTGGACCTAGCGAGAGGTCTGAATGAAAGCTGATACCCAGGTTACGGGCCTGAGTGACAGGCAGGATGGTGGTGTTGCCCACGCAGATTGGAAAAGGAAGTAGCAGGCAGGACGGGGGGAAGATGAAGAACTCTGCTTTAGCCTTGTTGAGCGTGAGCTGATAACTGGACATCCAGAAGGAGAAATCAGAGACACCGGTGGCCACTTTAGTATGGACAGAATCTGACAGGTCCAGAGGACAGAGATAGATCTGTGGGTTGGTAGAGATGGCAGTTGAATTTGGGTTTGCAGATGAGATTACCCAGAGATAGGGTGTAGAGTCCTCTGAAGAAAACAGTGGATGAATGATTGGAGAGAGAGGAGGAGAACCAGGAGAGGAAAAGTCTCGGAAGCCAAGGGAAGACAGGATTTTAAGAAGAGCATGGCTGACTGTGTTGAAGGAGGCTGACAGGATAAGGAGGATGAGGATGGAGAGCTGGCTCTGAGATTTGGCTAGGAAGAGGTCAGTAGAGACTTTGTCGAGCAGTTTTCATGGAGTGCATGGGACGGAAGCCAGCTTGCAGAGAGTCTAGGCTGGAACCTGAGGAGAGGAATGCTAGCCAGCAGTTGTAGACAGCGTGTCCAATGAGCTTGAGACGAAAGGGAGATGGGGCAGTAGTTGGAGAGAGAAGTGGGATCGAGGGAGGGCTTTTTAAGAGGGGAGAGACTAGACCATGTTTGTATTGTGAGGGGAAGGAGCCGGAGGAGAGGGAGAGGTTACGGAGAAGAATAAGAGAGGGGATGAGAGTGGGCACAAGGGAGGTCAGGAGATGGGGTCACTGGGGTAAGTAGAGGGGTTAGAGGAGGAGAAATGTCTGTGTCTGTGACGGGGAGAAGGCAAAGTGAGCTGTGGGAGAGGAATGGGAAGGCAATGGGCTCTTTCGGGGCCTGCTTTCCTCTGGAGTGCAATGGTTGGTCACTCTCCCCTGTCCCATCTCAAGCAGCAAGGCAAGATCTCTTGCCCTGAGTCTCCAGAGTGCACCAGCTGGTATGGCTGGCTAATGCTCTGCTGTGCATTCCACGTCTTGGCTACTTCCCGGGCTCTGGTTTGTGCTGAGAACTAGCCAGCCGTGGGTGGAGGTTTTCAGTGCTGCTACTTGGGGAGAAACAAAGGGAGCTGTGCTGTGCACCCCGCCAGACCCACCATGAGGCGCCTACCCTGAAGGAAGTGGATGCACCTGGGACGTCTATGCTCCTTGTTGCACCAGCTCGATGTAGGGTAGATGGGTGCCTAGGGTGTAGCTCTGCTTATCAGCAATCTGCAGGAGTCCCATAGGCAGGCAGCTCTCTAAGCCTTGTTTTGAAGGTGTCCTGTAGGAGTTTAGTGCTGTTGAGTTTCTTGGAGATTGACAAACTTTTGCCAAACTGCCGTTCTTTAAGTGCAGCTTTTCAGTAAGTGACTTGACCAAGTCTCCAAAACAGCTGCTCCTGCAGGTCCCGCAAGTCTGCATGCTGTAATTTTAAACAAGTGGCATTTAATTTCAAAACGCTCCTTGGCGTGATCTAGGGGAGCACAGAGAGAGTCTTGTCACCAGGGGACAAGGACCAGGGCAGTGGCCCTCTTGGGGGGAGAGGGTGGGGAATCGGGAGGGGATCCTCATGATGCAGACAGTCCCTCCCACATAAGGGGGAATATTGGTGATGAATTGAGGTATGCAGTCAGCACTGTTAGCTCTGGTGCCTTCTTCGTCTCAGGCTCAACCTCCAGGTCATCGTCTCCCTGACCCCGATGCTGCAGACCCTGTCCATGGGGATGAAGATCGCCCTCCCTGGTGAGCTCTTTGCTGAAGTGCCGACCCCTTGTGCCCTAACGCCGGACACCAACGAGGGGTACCTGCTGAGCCGGTCTGTGAGCACCGCTTTCCTGGCACCTGACCCACCCACGGACAACCGGGTGTACGAGGTCAAGGTGGAAAGCAAGGCCATCACGGAGAAGAGCATCTGGCTCCTCATCCCCCAGAGATGCTGCTCCGAGCTTGGCTTCCAGCAGGGCACCTCCTGCAAGGTGGAGATCCAGTTCCAGATCGACCGACTGCAGTTCCGGCTGTGGCACTACGCGGTGGACCGGCTGCTGGACGAGCGGCTGATCCTGCCCGACGTTGCAGCCTGTTCCATCCCTCACTCCCCCACGCTCCTGCTGAGCGGGAACAAGAAGCAGATGCAAGCCATCTCCTTCATCACCGGCCAGGCCACCAGCACCAGGCAGGTCCCTCCTCTTCTGATCTATGGGCCTTTTGGCACAGGGAAGACCTTCACCTTGGCCATGGCCACCCAGGAAATCATCAAGCAGCCCAACACACGAGTGCTGATCTGCACCCACACCAACAGGTAACTTGCTAGTTTTGCCGAGGCTCTTCTCCAAGGGAAGACGCTGGGAGGCCATAGACTGAAGGCTGGGTGCTCAGCTGTGCCAGGGGATGCTCAGCTGTGTGATGGGGATGTGAGGGTTTTCCTAAGGAAACTCAATTGTGTTTTGATGCCAAGAGTTTTGCAAACAATCCAAACATTTGGTCCTTTATTGAAATACAACAACATTATTTCTTAAAGAAAAGCATTCTCCTGTTCTTGGTCGAAATCTGAGCTTAGATGTGGGGCAGAAAGATGTGGGTGGAAGGAGACCAGGATACATTCCTGATGGGGACTTTGATTCTAAGCTAGAGAGAGATGTGTTTTATGGTGTGCTACAGACATTCCCTTCTGGGTCCTCTTCCCCCACAACACCGTAGGTAACAGTTACACACCAGGTGAAATGGAAATACCTTCACTTCTGCCCCTTAATTTCCCCTCTTGGTCTTGCCCAGGTGACTTCATTCTTGTATTTGCCTTCCGATGTTGACTCTTTCCAAAAGCTGTTGTGCTGCGTGTGTATATGTCAATATTGATTCTGCAGGTCCCATAAAGAGGAGAGTTAGGGGGAGGGAAGGTCGAGATGCACGCAAACGTGGTAGGCTCTGAACTGACCTTCGTTATTCCGAGATTTTAAAATGAAAGCGACAATGCGTGAAGGAAGGCACGGTGGAGGGTCCGTTTCCTTTCCTATGGGGACCAGTATTTCCTTAATATTTTTTTAAAAGGTATAATAAAAAGAGATGACTTTCAGTCTTAGCCTGTGTCCTGCCCTCTGGCTGCACTGTGACTTTGAGTGCATTCTCTGAGATGTTTGCACATACTCCACCAGCACAGGCTTCTAGGAAGGTTGGTTATGGGACGAAGAATGCCTGGGGCTATACTTTCATACCTGGGACCCTACACTCCTTGTGTCCATGTGGCGTTGTGACTGAGGGCCCAAGTGTATGTATTCAGAAGTCCCTTGGTAAGTGAGGCTCTAGGCACCGTGCAGCCACTGATTAGACCTTAAATTGCACTCTTGAAAAACATGAGCACAGGCTCATTGTGTGCACAGCGCGGATAACTGAGTGTGTACCCCAGACGCTAGTTCCTGCACGTACGTGAGTATCGCCTGCAGGTTGTAAATCAGGGGCCAGAGCTCTGGATGCTGCGACTAAGTGTGTTCCTTGTCCAAAGGGTCCGTTCCCAAATGAATAAACAATGGGACAGACTTCCCCAGTGCATCTGGGATGAAGGGCTTGTCTGAGACTCCCACTCACCTTCCCTTGCCATGCTGCCTGCACCGTGAGTGCCTACCTCAGGGCAGACACGCCAGGCTGGCGGTGTGTTCTTTAATCAGACTTTTCACCAAGCCAGTAATAAGTGTGAGCTCCTGGATCACTATAACAGTCTTGCCATGGAGTCCTAGACTGTCTCTCGTTGATCTTTCCAGCCAGGCAAGCTGGACTTAGTGATAAATGGTCACTTACACCAAAAACCACAAGATATTCAGGTTACTCCCAGTCCCAAGAGACCCCAGATCAATTGGTGCCCTAGGTCTTACACCAAAGACAACACCTGTATCCAATCCTGTAATTATCTAGAGGGTTATTAATGAGGAAAAACAAAGGAGTTATTTACAGGTGAAAGCAAGCAAACATCTACATGCAAATGAGTTAGAAGCCAGCTCCTAAGAGTGGACAAATCACTACATTTCTGTCATTCAAAATGTCTTTCAGGGCAGACCCAGGGATATCCCTGAGAGATCTCTTGCTTCAGTTTTCAAAGTTATATTTCCTTATAGCATGAAATACAGACATTACCAATGAGATTAGTGCATGGAGCAGCTTACAAGCATTTCCTAGTCTGAACACTAACTTCGTTCTTAGAGGACCGTTACTTATTTTGAACAACACTAACATACGGGTGAGCTGGTGTTGCTTTCCAGCTATGAGTTTGTCAGCTCTTAGCTCACATCTATGGCCTTGGCCAGAGCTGGCCCTTGGTTTACCAGCATCACACTCCTGTTTTCTCTCGCTTCCAGTGCGGCTGACATCTACATCCGTGAGTACTTCCACGAGTATGTCACAAACGGGCACCCTGGGGCAGTCCCACTGAGGATCAAATACACAGACCGTTCCATCAGCATGACCGACCCCATCACTCAGCTGTACTGCTGCCTTTCTCCAGACCAGAGGACCTTCAGGCAACCCACTCAAGCAGAGATCGACAGGCACCGCATTATCATCACCACATCCATGCTGTCCAAGAACCTGAGGGTGCCCCCTGGATATTTTACCCACATCTTGATAGATGAGGCAGCTCAGATGCTGGAATGCGAAGCTCTGATCCCGCTCTCGTATGCTACTTTTGAGACCCGAGTCGTTCTAGCTGGGGACCACATGCAAGTGACCCCTAAGCTGTTCTGCCTGGGAGGTGAGCAGTCGGCCGACCACACCCTGCTGAATCGCCTCTTCCAGTACTACCAGAAGGAGAAACACGAAGTAGCTCTGAAAAGCAGGATCATCTTCAACGAGAACTACCGCTCCACTGCGGGCATCATCGAGTTTGTCTCCAAGCATTTCTACGTCAGCAAAGGCAACACCATCCATGCCAGCGGCAACATCCCGCCCCACCCTGAGCTCCACCCGCTAATGTTTTGCCATGTGCCCGGCTCGACCGAGCGGGATATGGCCATGACATCCTGGTACAACGTCTCCGAGATCATGCAGGTGATCGAGAAAGTGCAAGAGATGCACCAGAAGTGGCCAGATGAATGGGGAGCCCGGGACCTGAAGAGAATCTGTGTGGTCTCCCATGGCATGCAGGTAGGCAGAACGGCTCCAGGGCGAGCCGATGTGTTGTCGATCTGTTGTTCTGCACTGGAGCTGCATGGGACGCATTGTTGTCTGTAAATGCCAAACGTTGGACTTGGTTTGTTTTCTGTAAACACCCTTCTCTATTGTTGCTGGCAAACCCTGGCTGCCAGAAGCGTGAATTTACTTTTGTCCAGTGCATTTTGCTAAGGGGGTGTTCACAGCGTATGGGAGTGGAAGGGACGGATGGAGCAGGGGTGCTTTATAAGGGGGCGGTTTTAGGTAGGGCAGAGGGCAAATCTGCTGAAGTCAAGCAAGTCAGAATTTTCCTGCCCTTCTCCTTGATGTCATTCCTCCCCTGAGCCTCGGGGCTCCATTTTGTTCTTGAAGTCTCTCGAATGTGATTCCCACTGCCCGCCCGCAGCTGCAGGTTACCCCAGTGAGTGTGAGTGTGCCCCGGGCTCCTGGGTAGAGCTGGCAGAGCTGAGGGGCAGGGTCTTAGCAGGATGCACCAAGGCTGGCTTGCCCGGCCTTCCCAGATGGCTGGTGAGCCTTGGATTGTTAAACAAGATGCTCTTGCGTTGCGTGTTGATAGGGAGCCTTTCGGTAGTGATGGTGGAAATAAAACAAGCTTGAGCCAATCAAATCCACTTCCCACCTAGTGGCCATATGATACCTGCTCTCTGGAGATCGGGGGCTGGTGAGCTGCTCCCCGGTTTGTAACTTCGTGCCTCCCTTTCCCACCAGGTCAATGCAATAAGGCAGGAGCTGAGGAAGAAGCACCTGGGAGAGGTGGCAGTGGAAAACTTCGAAAACTTACCAGGTTTGTATCTTGCTGAGTGGCTGTTTTTGCTGTGGCAGGAGTGGAATCCATTCTCGGTGGCAGGAAAAAGGAGCCATTCTACCCCGGACTCTCCCTCTAGGCTGGTGAGAACTCACGTGGTCACACCAGTGACAAGCTGGGAGAATATTCCCACGCTGCTGGGCGCTGCAGACGGGTAACGGGGCAGCCTGGACCGAATGCTGGACGACTAGCAGAGGCGCCTCTGGCACCTTCAGAATCCTCCTCTGTAAACTGCAGAGGGGAGAGCAGCTGCAGCAGATGTGTCCATATGGATATGAGGCAGCCGCACAGGCATACGGTGCCATTCTGTTCCATCTATGTTCTTACCCTGTGCCCACCATGCAACTGCTGGCTGAGCCTTCTAGGGCGCGTGTGGTGTGTGTGATGTTGGGTGCCCCGCTTCAGATACCTTTTGAAGGGACCCTGCTGAGCACCACACTCTGAGAACTGGGCCCCTTTAAGGTACGTAAATTGAGTGCCCAGAATCACTCATCACTTTAACATTTTTATACAGGATACAATGAGCGCATGCACACTCCTCCCCCCCGCAAGAAACTGGTGAGTCGCTTTTAGCTCCTTTCCGTGTAGCTGCTGGCCTAGAAAGCTCTGCCTTTCTTTTCAGCCCTTGCCAGCAGTGCTGGAGATCTGTTCCTGTCCCCCACATTACCACCTCCCCATCACTGCCTTGTCCTGCCCAGGCATCAGCAGCATGCAGTGGTGGCTACAGGAGTTACGGGCCCAGAACTGATCTGGCTAGTTTAAAATGGTTCCCGGTTGTTTTTTACACATGAATAGGGTTTTAAACTGAAAACCGGGCTCCTGAAGTACGTCCGTATCCTAGCCTCACCCAACTGATTTCATGGGCTCTCTCTTTATTTCCTGAGAAGCCTGGACACAGGCCCTGATCCCTTTTATAATCCTGGCCTGCAGCCATACAAGCAGAAATGCCCGTACTTGCCAGAGCCCCGGAGACTGGGTATCCTGGTGTGATTCATGTCTATATTCAAAATTCCCAGGATACCAAGGCAGAGTCGAATGATGTAAAAGAAGGTGATACATTGTGACCAACAGGGCATCCATGTGCAAAGGCCTCTGGGACTGACACAGTATAACTGACACATGACTTCCCAGTGAGGCTGCTTGCTGAAATGTGACTCTGCCCTGGGAGCTGAAGGAAGAGAGTTTTGGTTTGTTTTTTTTAAATCTCAAGCCAGAGAAGATTGATCTAGTTCTTTATTGGTGTTTTGGTTTTATGGCGCAGCTGAGACCTCTTGTGGTGGAAATAACGAATGCCTGGTGTGCGTTTCCCATCTCCACATTCCTCCTTCTTGACAAACCATTTTCAGGCTCTGGCTGGTTTATGAACTCACTGATGGGCTGTTTGTTATCCCTAGTGTTCATGGTTACTGGAGCCAGACAACCTTGTTTCTACTCTCGGACTGGACGATCAAAACTTTTTTTTTAAACAGGTGAATGGTGAATACTTCCCTTCCTGCACGAAACCTCTGGTTCCCATTGGGATTTTTGGAAAGAAAAGCCTGTTCACAAATGTCCCTGTGCACAAACCCCATTCCCACGTGTGTTCACGAGGAGCGGATAACAAGGGGCAGAACACTGTCAAACCAACGAGTGGCTTGAAATCCGAATGTTAGTCCACGAACACTGCTCCTGTATTAGTCACCGTGCTCGGCCTCTTGCTTTATCTCGGACTCCTCATGTGGTGCCTGGGTGTTGGTCTGTGTGTGAGGCCCCTGCAATACCAAGGAGTCTGTTTCATTGGGTTAAATCTCAAGTCACTCTTATAACTTAGGGAAATGATCACATGTGGGTGTTTTTAGCCTGTCACTCCTGGGGGTCGACATGCAGCACTGTGTAGGCACGGACACCTCCCAAAGACACATGCTTCACCCAGAGAGAGTCCTTCTCACTCAGTTCCCGTCGGTAATCTTTTTCCTCTCTCTCCTCTTGTTCCATGCAGGGAGGGAGTTCCGGGTCATCATCATCAGCACAGTTCACACCAAGGAAAGCCTGCTCAGCTCTGCCTCCCCCAACATGGAGTTCTTCAACGAAGCGAGGGTGCTGAACACCATCATGACGAGGGCCCAGTCGCAGGTCATCGTGGTGGGAGATGCTGTGGCCTTGTGCTCCTATGGCCAGTGCAGCAAGGTCTGGAAGCGCTTCCTCCAGGAGTGCATCGAGAAGGGCAGCGTGACTCCGGAAACGCTGACGCTGGAGCAGATTAAGCAGGCAGTGTCGGACAAGCAGAGCTGGATCCGGGGAAGTGAGGAGGAGGAGGACGACAGTGACACGGATTCCTGGACCTCTGAATTGGATAGTGCAAATCCTGATGATCCCATTCTCCAGGAGCTCCTGGATGAGAGCAAGAACGTCCAGGTGACCGTTTCCGAAGAAGGATTGCTGAACGTGAACTCCGAGGTGTCGGCCCAGCAGAACGGCTGGCTGGAATATGTCAACTTCTCCTCTCACACAATGCAGGAGTATCTTCGCATGCACCCCAAAATGTACAAGAGGTGTGAGCTGGTCAAAGAGGGGTTTGACAGAGCATCTGCCTTCGCCTTCGATGACTCGCCTCCCCTCAACATTCAGATCAAAGGCAGAGTTCGCTGTGGCATGGCTTTCACTGGCGACGAAGTGCTAGTGGAGCTCCTGCAGACCAGCGCCCCTGAGGGCGGCACCCTCCGCCCCCAGGGGAGAGTGGTGGGGGTGCTGACGCGGGCCGAGCGAGAGCGGACCTTCATCTGCACGATGGACGAGTTCGACCCCCGCGTGATGATCCCCATCGACAGCACCATCACCAAAGTATTCGTCCCAGGGCTGAAAGAAAAACCCAATGTCGTCCCCATCCGCAAACTGGTAAAGGGGAAGTACCAGGTGGTCAAGTGTGAGAAGATAAACCAGGAGATGAAGAGAAGTCAGCTCTTCTGTGTCCAAATTATCTCCTGGCGGGAAGGTTTTTACTACCCTCTGGGCATAGTAACAGACATCCTGCCCATGGCTTTGACTCTGGAAGGAGGCTTGAAGATCCTTGATTTGGAGTACGGTCTGGCAAAAAAGTACCCAAGCGAGGTGACCAAGGAGCTGGCCAAAATTACCTCCAGCAAATCCAACCCTCCCAAGGAGAATCGGAGGGACTGCCGGGGCTACCTGACTTTTACGGTTGACCCCCCAGGCTCTAAAGATTTGGATGATGCCATAAGTGTCCGAGATGAGGGCAGTTGTTACGAGATTGGGATCCACATCGCAGACGTGGCTGGCTTGATTCCCAAAGACAGTGCTTTGGATATGGAGGCGAAGAAACGAGGCACAACTTACTATGCCCCTGGTAAGGAGCCGCTGTGCATGTTCCCACCCCGGATCAGCCAAGACCGCTGCAGCCTCCTGCCACGAAAGGATCGCCACGTGATCTCCCTGTTCGTCACTGTCGAAAAGACCACAGACAAGGTGATGAAAGGGGACTTCGCCCTGTCCACAATCCACTCGGACCGGCAGCTGTCCTACGAGGAGGCAGAGAGCATCATTAAGAACCACTACAGTGGGGAAGCGAAGGCCCTTTGCTTTGACACCCTGGAGGACTGTATAGCTGTGGCTTATCACTTCTCCAGGGTCCACCGACAGTTCAGGCTGCAGGAAGACTGTTACTATGACCGGCTGGATGAGGAAAGTACCCCGGGCAACAGGGGATCCCACCAGATGATAGAGGAGTTCATGATCATGTTCAACAGCTTCGTGGCCGAGTTTCTAACCAACAAAGACCACACCAAGAACGTCACTCCTCTCCGGTGTCAAATGGAGCCCAACCCCCAGCAGGTGGCTCAGATGAAGAACAAATACAGCCACATCATCCCTTTGTCTATCCACCTCTCGCACCACCTGGGAGCTCTGCCTGCCGGCCCAGCCCCCGCTAGGCGGGGTGAGTTCAGCCTCCTGACCCCCCTGTGGGAGCACCTCCAGTCAGCTGTGGAGACTCGTGATGTCCGCAAGATGCTCGACCTCATTGCTACCGATGACATTCACCCGAAGCTCGCCCCCATCGTCCTGGAGTTCAGGAGGCTGCTGAGCCGCTCCTATTTCAGTCGTTCCAACTCGACCGCTCAGTCTAAGGCAGGACATTATTCCTTGCATGTCGACTCTTACACCTGGGCCTCCTCCCCCATCCGCCGATACCTGGACGTCGTGGTCCAGCGGCACCTTCGTTCCGTGCTCTGCAAGAAGCCAGTGCTGTACTCTTCGGAGGACATTGAATTTCTCTGCCATGACTTCAACAGGAAGAACTTACGGGCAGTAACCTACGAGAAGAGGGCCCATTCCCTGCAGATGGCCACCCGGCTGAGGTGCCAAGTCCTGCAGAAGATTGCGTTCGTTGTGAGCGTTGAGGGAATTGATAGGTTCTTTAAAGCCTTGTTCCCGCTGAACAAGGAGACCCTTCCGGATCCCCAAGTGATCAACTACCGGGCTCTGCAGTTAGTGGAACAGCCCTTGTTTAACCAAGAGGGGAACAGCATGAGGCTGACGTGGAGGCGGCGAATGTACTCCGTGGTGAGCTCAAAGGATCTCCCCCCGCGGTCCTCGCCGGTTCGGGACCGCCACATCACCCTCTTCAGCGCTCAGGTGTGGGAAGACGTGCTGGCGGCCATCAAAAAGGAGGAGTTTGAGAGCGCGATTGCTCTCTTGCGGCAGGGCCGGGCCACGCGCCAGAGGCAGGTGGGGAGAATGGAGAGAAGCAACTGCTCGCACTACGTGGTACTGTCTCTAGGACTGAGTGCCGGGGATGCTGTGCAGCTGCAGCTCACCACGGGGGTTCATCGGGGATTTCTGGTGCCTTCTGTGCAGCTGTGGAGCGTGACGCCGGGTTTCGACGTCTGTTTGGAGCACACGGAAAAGCCAATCAACTGCTTCTCGAATTATGCCACGCACGCGTCCAAGGACAAGTACAAGAATCCATTGGACTATAGCAGGGTGTGGCAGCCGCTCAGTGCTATGGAATCTGCTTCGTGCGCTGTGGCAGAAAACGACTCCATTGTCCTGCAGGATGTCAAAATAACGTGGGATAAGCAAAGGAACAGCAAAGGGCAGCTGCAGGGGACTTTCTCCTTAACCAAAAGCTTCCTAGAGGAGTGCGCCATTGATGTAGACTTCAACCACTGTTACCTGTGCATCCGGCTAGAGGGCCTGACACTCAATGGACGCCGTAACGACGAGGCGTGTCTTAGCCACAGCCTCCAGAAACTCAGCTTGTCCAACCAGAGCACGGCAGGTGGCAGCTTCATGGTTGATCCAGCTACATACACTTGGGTAGCCCATGGGCTGTCCGAAGAGTTTAGTGACAATGAGAAACTGGACAGAAGTGGTCTGAAGACTGTGAATTTTTACATCCATTTTATGTCCATGGAGACGGTTCCTGCGGAGATCTCCCAAGACTCAGCCAGGTTTACGGTGGAGATCATTCCAAAGATGCTTCCGGATGTGTAAGTGTGGGTGCGATATTCAGTGCGTAGCTGGTGATTTCAGTCACTTCCTGGTCCGCTGAAAATCCTCATGTCCCTACACAAATCAGCCAGGCCCTTGGGCTTCTGGCAGGGCGCTCTGTGTTTTGGGTTGTCACTTTTTCAGCCATTCCCAAAACACCCTGCTCCCTGCAGTCCTAGCTTTCTTAAAGAGCAAAGGATTGAGGGGCTAGGAAAAGAGGCAGCCCTGGGGTGACAGCTCCGACTTCTGTTACTGTAGCAATTCACCTCACTCTTGCTACAGTGTCTTTCACAAACCACTCAGCTTGAAAGGCTGTTCGTGGTTTCTTTCATAGCCCCGTGCCCCCTGATTTCTCGTTTATGCTGGTTCCTTTGCAACAGTGCCTTGTTGAGACAGCCACTCTTCGGGTGGATCCATGGCCTCCCTTTAGAATCAAGCCTCATTAACAGGCTGGGTGGCCAATCTCGCTCGAGGTAGCTCCAGCAGAAGAAGAGCTCGGTGTGGCTCAAGAGCTTGTCTCTCTTACCAACAGTCGGTCCAGTAAGATACCACCTCACCGACCTCGTCTTGCTAATACCCTGGGATCAACCCAGCTACAATTACATGCAGCTCTAGCTTTTCTCGGTCTGGGGTGACCTCTCCCTTGGTGCCAGCTGGGATGTGATCTGTGCTCCCTGCTGCTCTGTGAAATATAATCCTCTGCCCCCCAAATCCTGCCTGGCTCAGTTCTTCATGCAGGCAGGAAATGGGTCACCTGTGCAGAGTAACACGGTTCCAATACAACTTCTTCACAAATTGCTGTTAGTTCTCTGCTTAGAGCCTTTGTTGAGTGAACAAAGCAAAGTGGTAGGATAACGAGAGGCAGTTCAAGAAAGCTGCGTGTCACATTTTTCACCATGTGGGGCTATGTTTCAGTAACTCTCTGTTTTCCTTTCTGTCAGCCGGAAGGAGAATGCAATCTGGAAACTGAAAAATGCCACTATGCTCGCCAAGAGCATAGCGCTGGGCCGGGAGCCTCCTCAGACAGGTATGTGCAAACGTCCCTAGGGTGCAGCAGGCTTCTTTTGCTCAGTTGCCAAAGGAAATGGGCCACGTTTAAGACAATACTTGGTGGTGATAATAAAACAATCTGGCTCTTACATAGTTCTCGAAGCATGAGAAGTCAGGTATCATTCTTCCCATGGGGAAACTGAGGCACGGGGCAGGGAAGTGACTTTCCTGAGATCACCCAACAGGCCAGTGGCAGAGCCAGGAACTGTATCCTATCCACTAGGCCACACTTCCACTTCCATTTTGCTTATACCACTCTCGCTGGAGCCCTTGGGAGCCATTAACGAGTGCCCCTGTGATGCAGCTGAATAAGGGTACGTCCACACTACCTGCCGGATTGGCGGGTAGCGATCAATCTATCGGGGATCGATACATCGCGTCTCGTCTAGACACCATAAATCGATCCCCAAACGCGCTCCCGTCGACTCCGGCACTCCACCAGGGCGAGAGGCAGAAGCGGAGTCGACGGGGATCCCACGCCGTGAGGACGGGAGGTACGTCGAAATAAGATACGTCGACTTCAGCTACGGGAATAGCATAGCTGAAGTCGATGCATCTTACATCGGCTCTTCCCCCTCTCCCTCCCCCCCGCCCCCGTGTAGACCAGGCCTAAGAGTTAACCTTCCTCTGTGAATGGGGAAACCGAGGCAGAAAAAGTAAAAAATCTCCCCCAGTTCCTGCATCTCTTAGCTGATGTGAGGTTTGAGATCTTACAGGTCCCGGATATATGCGCGGTCCTGGTTCTGGGTTTGACACAGGTTACCTTTTGTTAATGGATAGCCAATAAGCAGGTCGTTCATGACAGGGCTGCACCAGCTCCCTTGTATTGTGGCTACCTGCCTCTAGGTACGTCCGCGGGAGTCCCAGCTGTCCACCCAGGTCCTTATGATAGAGAAGCGAGTGTGCTCCCAGATAGAGCTCTGCTGTTCTCAGCATCTGCCTCTTCTCTGTTCCCTGGCTAGGGATTCCTCTTTCCGAAAGGGAGTGGAGTGACGGGACCTAGCCGCCATATTAGAGCAGCTAACATTTAACCCTCTGGATCTTTACAGGTGATTCAGTGGCAGAGGGAGTTGGTGTTAAAGTAGGATTAAATTTGGGAGTTCTCGGCTTGGACCATGCTGTGCTCAGTGACACTGCAACGTGCCCTGCTTGTTTGGGGCCCTCTGTAATCTCCGTTTAAAGTTGTTGCGTGTTTTTGTTTTTATTTTTTTAAATGTAGCAGAGAAGAAATCTAAACTCCTGACACAAAAAACCTTTGATATCTCTGGGAGCCTGAGGAAACTCAACCAAAGTCAAAACAAGGCAATCCTAGATGCTCTGAGAACACCCTTCACTCTCATCCAGGGACCACCAGGTGAGACGAGGGGGGTACCTGCATGCGTTTGTATGGGTGATAGCACTTTTTATGGAAGCTGCTTGAGCCTGGCCTGCCGTTCCCCCAGAGTCCTCTGCTCGTGACATTCGGGCCAAGTCCTTGAGGTGACGTGTTCTTTTTGGGACCACACGCAAGGGAGACAGAAGTGGGGTGGGGCAGTGACACTCAGGGCCGTGCAAATCCATTCAGTTCTAAATTCTCAAACACGCCAGCCTGGAAAGTCTCGCTGCTCCACTCGCCAACGACGGGGTGTTGGAACATTCTCAGCAGACCTTGTTTCACCCAGGCACGGGGAAGACGGTGGTTGGGGTCCATATTGTCTACTGGTTCAACAAGCTGAATGAGGAGAGGCTGGAGAAGGAACCATCTCTGGATGATGCGGAAAAAGCAAGAAAATGCATCTTGTACTGTGGCCCATCCAACAAGTCTGTCGACGTTGTTGCAGGTAACTTTGCATGCTGACTGCTGAGGGTCACATGATACAGGGTTTTTATTTACCCCTTTTTGGGGGGAGCTGGGAGAGATCCTCCTAGCGTACGTCTTAGTCCAAAATTCTTAAATGCACACAAGGCAGTGGCAGATCAGAAGTTGCAGAGGGGGTGGGAATAGTACATCTGGCAAAGCGAGATAATGCATGCTCTTTAATAGCAGATGGTCCCTACGCTCAGGGTGCCTGGTGCAGCTTGCATTGAAGTCTGGGATTGCTCCAGCATCCCTTTGCTCTATAAAAGACCCCTCACTGACCTGCTGTCAAAGGAGCTTGGAGATCTGTGCCTTTTGAGTGCAAGGCTGTATATTGGGACCCGGAGGCTAAAAGGGCTTGTTGCCGGGGGGCATCTTAGGAGAGCAGGAGTCCTGGTGTCACTCAGTGGAGTCTATTCCGCTCCCTCCCCAGAGATGCTGTTGAAGATGAAGGGGAACCTGAAGCCTCTGAGGGTTTATGGCGAGGCAATGGAGTCGATGGAATTCCCCTACCCTGGGAGCAACCGGCACTTCTCCCGGAAGGCCCTGCGGGATGCAAAACCGAAGCCAGAGCTCAGGTAGGACAATGCAACTCCAAGCAGATTAAAGCGAGAGTGTATCCTGAGTTCACCCAAGCCTGGAGCTGAGGAAGCTATCCTATAATCTGCTCAAGAGAGGGCAGAGACATCCTATTGCAGTGTATGGGGGATCTGCAGGTTGGGAGTGGGGAACTATGGGCAGGAGGGACTCTGGACTAGAATCTGAATCCTTCCAGCACCATCAGATGCCACTTAAGTCGTGAACAAGGCTCCACCATCTCTGCCTATGCCAGGCCACTTTCTGCGTGTCCTCTCTGTTAAGTCTCCTACGTTTTCCCTTTCTGAGTAGGGAGGGTTTTCTGTCGATGCCCCCTTTCATGTGTCCCTCCAGCTGCCCACCAGCCCTGGCAGATGCTTGGACATATCTGGGACATGTATTTAGAATGAAGCCATCTTCTTTTCTGGATAACTTCAAAAATAAGAGGTTACTGAGCTCTCTGACAAATGTTGACATTTGTTATAAATTCATTCAGTTTACTAACTGGAATAGAAAGAAGAAAATCTTTTGATCCATCTAGGGAGAAATAAGCAAAGGGCCTGAAAAAATGTAAAAGCTGGGATGTATTTTCTTAGAGATGCCGCTGGCGTATAACCAAGCTGGTGTACTCCATTGTAGCGGGACATCTCCCAGTGTACATGGATGTGGGTGTGTATAATGTTTATATTGAAAAATCCTTTTTTTTTTTTTTTTTTTAAATTTCAGTGAAATAATTTTGCATCACCGAATCCGGCAGCCGTCCAATCCTTCTTGGCGAAAAATCCGTGACTTTGATGCAAAAGTGAAAAGAGAAGAGCCGATATCAGAAGAGGAGGTTAAGAGGTGAGTGAAAAGAGACTCACATGAGAGGTCTGGCTATCGTTGGCTGTATTGGAGCATGTATTAGTATGAAATAGCCAGTACCTGTATGCAACACAGTGCAGTTACTCAAATCCCCGCCAGGGAGAGGTTTAGGATGCAGTTGCTGGGCCAGAACCTCAGCTGGTGTAAATCAGCATAGCTGCATGGAAGTCAATGGAGTTTTGCTGATTTACACCAGCTAAGAATCTGGCCCTCTTAGCCATTGCCGAGATTGGAAATTGAAACTAAAGAACAAACCACATCTTGTTCCTGAGATTGCTTTTTTAAAAAACCAACAAATACAACCAAATCCCATTGAAACTGTAGCACAGAATATGCTGTGGAGATCGTAACTCTCTGAATCCTCCGAGAGAGAATATGCATCAGATGAAGCATTTTCTATTGTCAGCTGAGCATAAAGGGGTACTTCCTCAGGGTAACACTGTAGCTGGGAGTGCTTCTAGAGTTCTCTCTGCTTAGAGAGCTCCTCTTGTGTGGTTCATGAGACACTGGGCTGTTGGACTGAAAAATGACGCTACCAGGACTGGGGGCGTGGAAGAATTTTTGGACTGTGTTTGTGCCCTGAAGCTATAGGTTCCATGGATTTCAGACTGCAGGGTGTCTCCAACGGGGCCTGTCGGAAACCCTTTATGGAGGGGTCCATGCTGGGGGGAGGGTGGGGTGTAACCCCTTGCGAAGGTGTATACCGTTTCTGGAGTAGGAACTGAGCAGAAGTGAAAGCTTCACAAGTGCTGCCGCTAGTGTGGAATCTGACATCCTTCACCTTAACCTACAGGTACAAAAGCCTGTTGTTAGAAGCCCGTGCGCATGAGCTGCAACTCCACAATGTGATCCTGTGCACGTGCTCTGCTGCCTCTGCTGTCTCCCTTGTGGACAACTTGAATGTCAAGCAGATCCTCATTGATGAGTGCGCCATGTCCACTGAGCCAGAGACCCTCATACCCCTGGTCAGCTACAAGACGGTGGAAAAGGTGAGTCCCTTACAGTGGTAAGTCATTAGGATGCTGTCAGTTGCCCCTGGAATTACTCCCTGCTCAGAGGATCTCTCCATTGGCTCTGCACTCATTCTAGTACAGTTCTCAAACTAGGGCCGCTGCTTGTTCAGGGAAAGCCCCTGGTGGGCCAGGCCAGGTTGTTTACCTGCCGCGTCTGCAGGTTCGACTGATCACAGCTCCCACTGTCCCTCGGCCTGTGCCGCTTCCTGCAGCTCCCATTGGCTGAAAACAGCGAACCATGGTCATTGGGAGCTGCGATCGGCTGAACCTGCGGATTCGGCAGGTAAACAAACTGGCCCGGCCTGCCAGGGGCTTACCCTGAACAAGTGGCGGCCCTAGTTTGATAACACTGCTCTAGACCGTACCTCACTACTCATTGAAGTTTGCAGTCGTATTTCAAGACTGTCCCTGATGGCCCCTGTGGTGATGCATGCACTCTGTGGTGTCTCCTCCTTGTTTTCGGCAGCATGGAGCACCAAGCAGAAGCACTAGGATGCTTGGCGTTCTGCCACATTATGAATCACCCTTTTAACTTGCAAGTGAGGCTCAACTCCGGTCAAACTGGTGTGATGCATCCCAGGCTCAGGTGTACATTGCACATCTGCATTCACACCCCTCTGCATAAACACACATATCCAAAAAGATCGTGCGCACACACGTCAATATAGTGTATAAACACACACACTTAATGGGGGTCTATTATGATGGTGACAACTGCAGTATAAAACTGGTCTATATGCTCCCTAGCTAATTACTTGACCCAAGTATCTCATCTCAGCCCCACAAGTGCAATCTTTCAAACATGCTAAATCCATATTTTGGCTTGACTCTCCTAAAAGCACATTTGGAGCTGGAGAGAAAAGAAGATGGAAGATGTGGATGCTATTTTGGCGTTCTCTGGAATAGGCATTTGTCACTGCAACCAGAAAAGGTGCTGGCCCGGATAGACAATCTCAGTGTGATGAGATGTGTTGTGCGTGTCGTATTGACCCACCTGGCCCTGGCCTTGAAGTTGGAGAATATAATGGAGATTCTGGCAGGCTTTTGCTCAGCAAAGTGTCTTGAATAACAAGTGACACCTAGACTGTAAGCTAGGGACTGTGTTCTTTGGTGGGACCCTGATCCTGGATTGGGGTTCATAGGGGCTGCCTGAATAGAAATAAAGAGTAATAATGTATGTGCCTTCACACACATTCCTCCAACAAGTTAACTGGAAGGAGTAGGGTGGGAGAGGCAGAGAACTGGAGCCTATGTGTTCACTCCATGTATTCCAGGTTGTTTTGCTTGGGGACCATAAGCAGTTGCGGCCTGTGGTCCACAACGATTTCTGCAAGAGCCTTGGCATGGAGAAGTCCCTCTTTGAACGTTACCAGGACCAAGCCCAGATGCTGGACACACAGTACCGCATGGTAGGAGTCCCGTGGTGGTCTTTCTCCCGCCATAGGAAGTGCTGTTGGCTTGCTCCAGCCCATTGGGATGCGGATATTCTGCTGTAACATCTCCTCTGCCCAGGATGCTCCTCTGTTAATCCAGAGTCTGCCCTGAGTATTTATCTTTAGGGAAGCCTTCCTAGATACTGTTTTAGTCAGGATAGGCTACTCTCCACTGCAGAAGAGCTTTCTGAACTTGGTTTTCTCAGCTTCCCTAGAACGTTGGCCAACTTTTCACTAGTTCTTCTCGCCTCTTAGATCGCCAGCTGACAATGGGCAGATACAGGGTCACGGGGGGTTGCTGATATGTTTAGTGTAACCCTTTAGTCGATCTAACTGGCATATTGTTAGTCAGTAAATACACATTCCTATCACTGATACCCTCCTCCATACTCCTATTTGTTACCTCCACCCACAGGTTGTCTTGTCATAAATTAGACTGTGTAATTTCTTGCATCTGAAGAAGTGAGGTTTTTTTATCCACAAAATCTTATGCCCAAATAAATCTGTTAGTCTTTAAGGTGTCACCGGACTCTTTGTTGTTCTTATGGAAAGACAGTCCCTGTCTCAATGTGCCTAGTACAATTGGGCCCTGATCCTGACTCACGCCTTCGGATGCTGTCACAATACAAATAATTCATAGGTCCTCATGCTGGAAGGGACCATTGTGATAATCGAATCCGACCTCCTGTATAATGCAGGCTCTGGGATGGCTCTGAATTAATTAATTAGCAGTAGCCACCTTCAGTGGGTTCAATACTAGAGGACTTGCTGCTTTATAGAATGCACAAGTGTTGATCTAGGTGACGCAGGCCAAAACGGCAGTCACCGTGCTGCTTGAGCGGGCGCTGCCTTCCGGTTTAATTGTCAGAAGAGCTTTTCTGTAAAGCATTGGACATGTTATAAATAGCGGATGGGCAAAATGTTGGTTGGCCTCTGATTTTGCCCATGCAATTGATTGATATGGGAATACACAACTCAAGGGGCTGGGTACCCAGTTGTCACATGCAGAATGCGTGTTTACACACCGGCTCTCTTGTCCATATCTATCAGTATACAGGTGACACTGAATTTCTTGCCCTTTCCATAGGGGCAGCATTTTGGAGGCTATTAAGAATGGCTCTGTAGCCGGTTGTATGAAGAGCTATGGCTTGAGAAATTGCTGGTAGACAGCCTGCTTAAAGAGGTACTGTGGGACCCGGAGCTGTCACTCTTGTTACTCACCCAAGGTTCTCTCCTTTTGATCTGTCAGCAAAAGGACATCTGCAGGTTCCCATCCCAGGAATTTTACAGGAGCAAGCTGACGACCTGCCCCGAGCTTAAACGCCCTCCCAGCACACTCGAACACAGACACAAAAGCGGCTGTCCAATCATCTTCGGGCACATAGAGGGGAAGGAGCAGAGTCTGATGGTCTCCACCGAGGAGGGAAACGAGAATTCCAGGGCTAACCTGGAAGAAGTGGAACAGGTGGTGAGTAGCCAGCAGGGCATTTTTTGCTGGCAGATGGTGAGGGTGGAATAAGGCAGCACTTGGACTTAGGGACATATTGTTTGGCATCTGGTATTGTTTGCTTGCTGGGTGGGTCCCATATAATAGTTATCCAGCCTGAAATGCTCTTCAGCCAATCAGCTGCGAACGTTGACGGTGGTTTTCAGTCTATGCAACCCAGCTGCCATTTTGTCACTGAAAGGAGTTGCTAAGAGACGCATAAGATCTAAACATTAATAAGGTCAATGCATCCATCGAAACAGCACGGCCCTCGCTGTGCCCATTGCACAAGCTGTGACGACACGGTTCTCGCACCATCTCTCAGGCCGGTGCTGATGGACACTTACGATCAGTCTGCGTTCATAAAATTCTGCCAGGGAGCCTCATGCTTCTTGCCAGCCACCCGTTTTCCGCACAGCGAACAAGCTCTGGCCCCACCTTCCTGTGTGCTAGAGACAGTCTTTGTATCAATCAGCCATTGGTGAAATACCACAATGCGTCTCGGTGAGATGCAGGAGCAGGTTTCTGTGCATGGAGCGTATCCTGCTAGGGAAGGACGGACTCCAGTGGTAACGGGAGAGTGAAGGTTGAGTCCCACCAAAGGACTCAGCTGGGGGGAAGGATAGGGCTGCTCCTGTCTCCCCGTCCCTCGGGCTGCTCCATTATTCCCTCTGTCTATCAAGTCCCTGATACAGCCAGACTACCACTACCTCTTAGCCATGCTTTCTTCCCTGGTGGCTGGCAGCAGCAGAGGGAGCACTGAGAGTAGATGAGTCTTCCCTGCCCTCAGTGCCAGGAACAGAATGGCCCCAGTGACCGGTTGGTGTCCATGGAGCCCTGGTGGAGGTACTGGAGCTGACAGGAGCTCATGGGGAATCTCAGAGACTGTCCCAGGCAGCCCCTGGCATTCACTTGTTTTCACACATCCAGTGAAAGGCCCAGGCCCAGGCTTGGTCTGACCAGTGGGGCTGGGCCACGTTGTTCGGGAAAGCCCGGCTTACATCACTATTTGGTGAGCACAAGCCAGTGCACAGGCTGGTCACGGGGAAAGCATTAGAGTGATGTTAACAACTGCTGCCTTTAAACGCTGCTGTAGCCAGCACAGCTCTGGTCTGCCGTGGACGGGCCCCAAAGGGAGCATTGGTCAGGGCTTGCTGAAATATCCAGCACCAGTTCAAAGATGTATGGTCCTGCTGATGTCGCAGCTAGCAAAGGCTCTCCGCAGTGTGTCAGTGGGAAGCCCTCGCTCACCCTTAGTTAATGTGGCTACCAGCACAAAACCAAGAGGAGATTGTCCTGCATCTATTCTCCCCCCCCCCCTCGTTTTAATTGTCTTGTTCCCGGGTTGACACAGTGATGTCAGCAAGGAGTTGTGCTCTGCCTCACTGAGCCCTCGGAGAGCCATGGGTAGGGCTGGGAAAGCCAGGCTGAGTTTCCCTGCTTTAATGTTAAAATCTCTGGCTTTGCTGCCCAAGAATAGCTCGACACCAGTCTCTTCCTCCACCCCTTTGGTCTCCTCGCCATGTGGACGGAGATCGGGGAGAGGCTGGGATGAGCGGTGCAACCACATACCAAACCAGTGTTGGTGAAAGGGGCCATGTGGACAAGGAGCCAGAGTGCATCACTGAGTGGGGTGTCAACGGGATGGCATAAAGCAGGAGGGAACCTCGTGTCTTCTCTTCCTTCTTCCTTCCCAGTCTGAGGGACCTGTTCTCCTCTGTCCCTCCATAGCGATTCCACCTATGTGTGGAGTGAAGGGAAAGGCTGTTTTTTCGCCCAAACAAGCAGGAGCTCACGTTGTGTCCCTCCTCAGGTGAGGATAGCAAAGCAGCTGACCCTGGATGGCACCGTCAAGCCAGTGAGTGTTGCCATCCTGAGCCCGTACAACGCCCAGGTGTCGGAGATCAACAAGCGTCTCACCCAGGAGGGTGTCCGCGGGATGACGGTTTGCACCATCATGAAAAGCCAAGGTAAGGTCGTAGGGAACGGCAGAATTCTCTATTTCAGCTTCCAGCTGGTGTGAAGTAAGGTCATTACCCTTCTCCACCCTCCTGTGGGGTGCAGCACCGTGTCACACTGAATCACCACATCTCCTGGGTCAGGGCTTGCATCAGCCACCAGGAGAGACCCCACGGAGCTGGCGTTCTGGGTGATTCTTGGTCCCAGTTGGCAGCGAAGGGAGCCCTTGAAATACGTGTTTAGAGAAATCCCCAAAATCTTTGTGTCTCAGAAAACCCCATGGATGGAGCGCAATTGTTGAACATAAGTGAAGAAGTTAAATGTGAATGACGCTTGGAGGGGAGGTCCGGGTTGTTAAAGTGAGCATTCGTCATAGAGCCAGGGTTTGCAGCTGCTCTTGTAAAAATGACGATGGGATACAGTAATGGCTCCAAAGCTGTAGGAACACAGCTGTAAGCTGCGATATTCTAGACTTTTGCTGTAGAGGAATGGATGTTACTCCAGTAGGGAAGCATAACTGGACACTTTCTGGCTAAATGCCTTTAACTTCTCCATCAATAAAACTGGTGCAATTCCTTCTCTCTAGGGAGTGAATGGAAGTACGTGATCCTGTCCACTGTACGCTCCTGCTCGCGATCGGATATTGATAGGAAACCCACCAAAAGCTGGCAAAAGAAGTATCTGGGATTTGTTACTGACCCAAACCAGGTCAATGTAGCCATCACTCGGGCTCAAGAGGGGCTCTGCATTATAGGTGAGTCTCCTGGGAAGGTGCATGAAGCTAGGGTGGGAGAAGGAAGTGGGGATCCGAATTTAGAGGGAAAAGAAGATGGTCTGTCTTCGTTTTTCTATCCGTTACAATGTCAATGATTTTGAAGTTCGAGTGGCTGGGAACCAACCCATGTATTGGAACTACCCGTCAGAGTGGAGAGCAGTGATCATATGCATCTCTCGCATGTTGTTAACATACATTCAGAGTGTATTGCCTTGTTTCTCTGTTTTTGATCATATTCTTTCTTTGCTTGCATGCTGGATCTCTAGTCCAGCAGTCTAGCAAGATGAGGCCCTGAAACATAAACTCTTGTGTCAGAGGCCCAGTCTGAGGCCTGAAGCCTGAACCAAAGTACTTCCAGGCATTGCTAAGCAAAAGCTGGGCTGTGAGCCAGAGGCAGGCCCCACTCACAGAAGTTGGCGAGAAGAGGGCTGCTAGAAGCAGGTGCATCTTAAAGGCAGGGTCAAAAGGACAGCATGATGGATAGATCTGTCTGGAACAACATGATCAGAGGAGGAGACAGCCCCTAATGAGCCAAGGGGCTGTACCTCAATACGTCAGGAGGGATGAGTGATCTGTCCTGTAACTGTATAAAAGTAGGTCCTGGAGTGCGCATCTTTGTCCGGCCTAGGGGGCAGTGGAGTGTCCCGCCACTGACTGAGCTGTGTCCATTGCCGGGGGCACATATTCGTAGTATGTCCTGTAGAGTCTACGGGAAACTATTACTGTGCTTCGTTTGACAATAAACCTGGCTCGGGTTCCTTCGTACCTTACTAGAGTCTGTGGTTGTTGGGGGTCTCTCGGGGTTTGCTGTGTCGGCGACCTGCGCAGAGCCAGGGCAGCACACAGAGGGAACACGCACGCAGCCGACTGTTACCATCGTGCAAGAGCAGAGCACCACACCGGTAGCTACTGACTACAAGCAGAATTTGACCTGTTGGTCACTTGGACAGGATATGTTTACAGTGATGTGGCAATGGGGGGGCCTTGGCTGGGGACTTTGGAGCTGAAGGAAACGTCCCCCCGGGTTATCCAGCAGTTTGGCTTTTTTCTCCAGGCCCAGAGGTTACAGACGGGTCCGCCAAGCGTTCTGTGGAAACAGATTAGCCTCTTCTGCTCACTGTTGTTTTTCCCTTCTACCAACAGGAAACCGTTATCTCCTGGAATCCAACCCTTTGTGGAGAAGACTGCTGGAGCATTACAAACGGATGGGATGCAGCACTTTGGCTCACGACATTCGAGTCAGGAAGAAGTCAGCCCTTCGCTGAGGTGAATGGATCACAACTGGCTAAACCAGTCCCTGCCCGAAATGTTTGCTGGGCCCATTGGGGAACAATGCTGCGTTCAAGCCTCTTTTCCACCCGTCAGGCATTAACCAGTGAACAAAAGGCACCAGGGACTGACAAGCTGCACTATCCTTGCATGTTGACCACTCACCTTAAGCTTTTTTTAATGAAAAGGCAACCTTGGATCAAGACTTTCAGCATTTGCAAACCAAAAAGCTTTTGTGCAGGGGGAGGTTGTGCTATGTTGTGGAAGCCAAGAGAGCCTCAGTGGAATTCCCAACCTGCCTTTTTGTGACAGCAGCTATTCTTTGGGGACCAAATAGATATTTCCACTTCATCAGGAGCCGAAGGATGGCGTGTGACAGACCTGCAGCTGAGCTGTGATGTGTCATGCTAGGACCAAGGCTGCCGAGTGCTACCACTAATTCTGAAACCCAAGGCCAGGAACCTGCTACAGCTATCTCATTTCTCAAAGCAGAAAGAACAATCTGTGTTTTACTTTAAATGAAGGAAGAAACAGGGAGAAAACCAGCAAAACCAAACCCAGAACATGAAATATTCTTGGCCTTTAAGAATTGGTAAATATCAATTAGCCAAGGCCAAGTATTTTTATAAATAGACATATTGACTCTTAGTGCAAAGGAGGTTGTGATGACCAGTATAAAGCAAATGAAGACCGTGCAGGACAACCTCTACCAGCAGATTTTGACATTGTAAAGATATTTTTAAGCTGCCCACCTAGTTTTACTTGAAAATGTTTCCTCGTGTAAAGAATGTTTCCTCGTTTTGTTTTGTTTTGTTTTAAAGCTGCTTCTAACTTATTGACTTTTAACTCAGTGAACTTTGCTTTGCAATCAAAGGCCCATACTTTTGGCCATGTGATATGTATGTGTATATATTTTTAAAATAGCCAAATTCCTGTGCACTGGGAGGTGTAAATCAGTAGAGAACAGGAGGCTGACAGGAACAGGAATTATTTTTCCCAGTAATTCAGTTCTGGTCATGCCTGTGTAGTAGTGAAATGGTGCTCAGCACTGAGCCTTGTTAAGCTGGAGCTGCTTATGTAGGTGTGGTATTTCTGGGGGACAGCACCCTTCTCATTAGTCCAGTTCTGACTATACGTGTGCCTGCCTCAGCGCTCCCTGAGACCAAACACATGGACACCTGTAGATGTCCATGTAAGACTGATCCAAGCTGCCATTGCAACAGGTTTGTTTTTTTATATCAAATGAAAACAAGGTGGGCCAAGTGTCGTCCCTGTACTGACCTTTGTGACTTCAACAAGAGTTGTAGCAGGGATGAATGAGTGTTGTGATTGCAGGGCTCCTTTCCAATGGGAAGGAATGTGCAATAAGAAAACCTGAACAGCCAGCATGTAATGTCATGCTCCATTTCTGTGATCCTTCCTGTTAGGTTTGAGTCATGTGCAGCCACGGAAAGGACAGAAGCTGTGGAGAAGGTTCTCATTCCTCTACTGTTTGTTTTGAAACTGCTTGCTTGCTCTCCTGCCATGTAGTAGACCTGGTTTCTGGTGAAAGAGAACACACACATCTGCTCTTCTAGTACTGCAGCATATGGGTCCAAGTCCCATGTCTGAGGAAAGAATGCAGAAGGCTTCCTCATTATTTCTAAGGGGCACTGGGTAAAGGCTGGTCATAGAATCTGAGGCCGGAAGGGATCACCACCTCATCCAGATTGACCTCTTGTGTATCACAGGCCACTGCACACTAAGCCCAACCACCAAAGTTTTACAGCCCTCAAGAGACCAAACTCTTATGTGCCACAGGCAGAGAACGGGTGAGTTCTCAGGCCTGACAGTTGTCCCACATTGAAGCCTCTTATCTCAAGGATTCCAAATGGGCCTTGTTTTTGCAAACTAACTGTTTTTATGACTCCAGAATAAATTCTAAACAGGGGTCGCTTTGTGGACTAGTGAAACGGATGGTGACGGTATTGGAATCCTTAAATTTAGAATAGTGCAGGCATCACAGCAGAGAGAATATTGTATAGCTCGCACACTCATCATGGTCCCTTTAAGCCTAGTGGGCCTTATTCTCCTCCCTCTAGTATAAATCCAGCATTTCTCCATGGAAAGAATGCAGGTTACACCAGTGTACAACTGGTATAAATGAGAGGAGAACCAGACACACTGTAGGGGCTTAGTTTGATACTGCTGAGCATTATTTAGCCGTGTTACTTTGGCATGTACCATTTTCCACTTGTTTGTATTTAAAAAAAACAAAAACAAAACACCCCCCTCTCCGCCAAACTACTACACCTTGTGAGGCAAAGTCTAGAGTGAAGTACTTTGTCCAGTCACTGTTATCTTACAAGGCAACAGATCAGCAACTTCTCCGGAAACTTATTCTGAAAGAGAACGGTCCCATAACCTGTGTTTGAAAATGCTGCCCTGTGGCCTACCAACTACAGGGAGATCGCAGCTCAGACTGCTGGGTTGCATTGATGTTGTAAATAGGTAGTTGCATAATTGATCATGTAGCCTCAGTAGCCAGGGGTTAGTAGGAAGGGCAATTAATGTAACGTTTTGTAGAGACTATTACTGATAACTGAATACAGCATTATGGACATTGTGCTTCTGGATATACAGAATCAGAGAAGTTAATATGGAAAAGACTCATTAAATGTAGTCCAGCTTCTGATGCGCAGAAAGATTTGAATCAGTTATTTATGATGGAAGGATTTTTACATAAAACTATTGACATAAAGACAAACCTTTTTTTATTATGGGGGGGAGGGAAGAAAAAAGCCCCCACTATAATTCCCCGGCACGTGTCTGGCACGATGGTGTGCAGTTTGTCGGCCACATCACAAGCACCACATCTTGGAGTTTGATTAAAAACAAGGCTTGTGAATGGTAAAATAGATCAGAATGGTTTCTTAGGGAGATACTATGAGTGGGAAATAGTCTTTCATCGTAAACATCAGGAGTTGAACTCCAGCTGGTGCTGACCATAGGTGCATGCCCAAAGAACAGCACAATGGCTGCAGTTTGGGTGGAAAGGGGTCCATCCCAGTCCTGAAACCCCTGAAAAGTCATGCACAGCCCACTAGGCCGTGTGTCTGACAGGAGTGGTGGCGGGGTGGGTATGGGCTGTAGCTAAGAGGTTGGAGTACAATCTAAGCACAGCACCCTCACCACCCAGGGCTGGTGCAAGGATGCTTCGCGCCCTAGGCGAAACTTCCACCTTGTGCCTTCCCCCCCCATCCGCGCCCCCGCCCTGAGGTGCCCCCCCATGGCAGCTCCCCACCCTCTGTCCTGAGGCACCCCCGCCGCCCCAGCTCACCCCTGCTCCATCTCCGCCCCGAGCACACCATCGCTGCTTCACTTCTCCTGCCTCCCAGGCTTGCAGTGCCAAGGAGGAGGCGGGGCAGGGGTGAGCTGAGGCGGCCCTATCACCACCCCCACTCCATACAGCTTGTTCTTTCTGCAGGATTGGGGTAAGGGGCTGTCTTTGGGTTCTCAGCCAGAAGACAAGCACCTGTTAAAATTGCCTTTGTGGTACATGTCCATTCATACTGGAGGGTAGCGTCGCTTTCCCCACCACTGTCTAGACTTTGACCCTATGTGAGTTCAGGAAAGGTGATCTGCATGTAGAGTAAACAGTGTCTCAGGCTTCAAGCCGACTGATCGTTGTGATTTTAGCAATCTCCTGTGGGTCTGCTCCTGCTCCCAGTAAAACCAATAGAAAAATCATCCTTGGCTTCAGTAGGAATAGACTGGTGCTATTCCTGAGGAGCCGTTCAGCTGTGTAGAATATGATCCACTGCAATAAATCAGTTTTTAAATGGAAATGTTACGTGTTGTGAAATGCAAATTAAGGAACCTTAAACGTGACAGGTTTTTTATCTTGTTTGTGTCTGTAACGTGTGACTTGTAACAGGTTTGGAACAACATTTTTGGATACAAATATTTTTATCTGCCCCTAATGTTTTTAAATAAGAACCTTAACATTCCTGTTTCATATGTAAGCCATAATTGTAAAGATGATTGAATTTATTAAATGAAAAATGTTTATTTATGGGGATGAGGTCTGTGTGTGTGTGTGTGTATGTCCATGCGTGAATAGACTCTGTGCTGTATTTAATTTAAAGGATTCTACAGAACTGAATCTGGACAGAAACATGGGAAAAGAGGAAGTTAGCATTAACCCCAATATTCAACAGAAGAAAAACTGTTTTACAGAGCAGCAAAGAATCCTGTGGCACCTTATAGACTAACAGACGTTTTGCAGCATGAGCTTTTGTGGGTGAATACCCACTTCTTCGGATGCAAGAAGAAGTGGGTATTCACCCACGAAAGCTCATGCTGCAAAACGTCTGTTAGTCTATAAGGTGCCACAGGATTCTTTGCTGCTTTTACAGAACCAGACTAACACGGCTACCCCTCTGATGTTTTACAGAGGTTGATCACCCTGGAGATTTTGCCCTCTCCTGTTTTAAGTCAAAAAAGGATCTTTTCCTGCACTGTAGAGCATTACCATGGGATGGGAAATGAGAGGGCAACTACATGGCAGAGGCTGGTGGAAGGAACCTGGGCATGGAGACTGGGCAGTGGTGAGTGACCGTGGGGATTGGGATTTAGGTGAGTATGTGCGTGTAAAGAGAGCACTGTTGCTGTGACAAGGGGCAATGAGGAAAGGACACAAGGAGTCGGCGGGGGAAGGGCAATGAAAAGTGAGGACATTATGTGGGAAGAAGGCGCTGGGTCAGCTGTTGATTTGTAGGAAGGCACCGGACAGTGGATAAACTTCCCCTAAATTGTTTTGTGTCAGACACAATGTGGTCATCTTGTTACCCACGGCTATAGTCTGCTTAGCCTACTCGCTACAAGGGGTAGCTGACCTTCATCGGCAACGGATGGCACAAAGGGTGGGGTGGAGGCACCAGGTGGTGGTGACTGTTAAATTGTGTTGTTTTCAGACCATAAAGATGTATATGAGGCACTTCGTGAAATTACAATTTAAGACAGAAGCTCAATTTTTATGCAAAAACCTTTAAAAATACATTTTAAATTTTACTTATTCAACTTCTTTGAATTGATAAAATTAGAAAATTCTCATCTGCTGCTTCATCCATCAGGGTTCGCACATGGTGCTCTCCATGTCTTCATCAGGATAAGGTTTTGTCTTCAATGTGATGGTATCACGCCACTGTTCATAGACAAGTGTGTATGCCTCTGCCCTTTTAACTGTGAATCTATAGGATCTGTCAGACAGCAGGTTCCGGATTTCACACATGTTGGACGTGACCGGCATTATTCCACACTGGATCCGCTCTTGCTGGGCTCGGGGCTCCAATAGCTTAAACCTGAGTTCATACTGTTCAGGCTGTGACTGTTGACTTGTGATAAACCACTTGAGGCTCACCCAGTCCTCATGTGCCACTGATTCCTTTCGATCAAACATCACTGGCATCTTGGTACTCAGAACAAGCCTAATGTGTGGGATTTTGGTAGCCCCAACATCCGACACCAGACGATGCTTGACATACAACCTTCCAGGCACTAGCATGGCAAGGAAATTATCCATCAGCTCAGACAGATTTGACAGCTTTTGCTTGACTAAGTCCCACTTGGCGAGGAATGTTACCATGTCATAGGTCTCCAGGAAGTGGACCAGCTCCTCCCGCCCCTGTTCCAATTGTTCTAACAGGTCAGTTAAGAGCAACAACTGGATTTTGGTTTGGACTGTTCCCACCTTCTTCATCCTCTGGAATCTCCAGGGGTCAATCAGCTGGAACATTGTGGTGGGCAGCATGAGGTGGTTCTGGTCTCCCAGTGCCAAATGCTTGGGCAGAATTTCAATGTAATAAGAGCACTTTTTCAGAAGCTCAATTCGCTTATGGTGGCGTTTCAGCAGGTGGAGACTCAAGTCAGCATGCAGGAACTCCAGCACAATGTTCTTCCTCTCCATGTACATCTTCCAGGTTTCATTCTCCTGATCCTCCTCTTCGCTGTACAAAATACTCTGCAGATTGTTTTCTATCTCATTCAAATACACATCCATGGTTCCAAAACTCATAGTTGCTGTGCAGGAAAGCAACAATAACATCATTTAAGAACCAAAGGAAAAGCAGTCAATATGGAGCATACTATGATGGTGACTGCTGTTTCCTTATACTACTTTAACATTAATTATAAATTATCTTAGAAATTAGAGATGGGATAAGAACTGTTAGACTCAATCAGGCTCCCTGCCAATGCAAGAACGTTTCTTTCTAAGATTATGATTTTGAGTGCTTTGTCTAGTCTAGTCCTAAATATCCCAATCAACTGGGCTCCTGCTATTTCCCTTGAGGGACTATATCTTTGTTTAATAGATAAGAACATAAGAATGGCCATACTGGGTCAGACCAATGGTCCATTTTGCCCAATATCCTGTCTACCAATGGTGGCCAATGCCAGATGCTTCAGAGAGAATGAACAGGACAATTGGTGAGTGATCCATCCCCTGTTGTCCACACCTAGCTTCTAGCAATCAGGGTCTAGGGCCTCTCTCAGAGCAAGGGGTTGCATCCCTGACCATCTTGGCTAATAGCCATTGATGGACCTATCCTCCATGAACTCATCTAATTGTTTTTTTTTAACCCCACCATAGCTTTGGCCTTCACAACATCCTCTGGCAAAGAGTTCTATAGGCTGACTGTGTTGTGTGAAGAAATGCTTCCTTTTGTTTGTTTTAAATCTGCTGCCTAGTAATGTCATTAGGTGACCCCTGGTTCTTGTGTTATGTGAAGGGGTAAATAACTGATCCTGATACTCTCACATTTTTTCCTCATCTCATTCGTTCTATTGAGACCACTTTATACCGCCCTAAGTTCTCTCTTTCTCCATTCTTGCTGGTCATTCACATCTCTCATATCTGCAGATGTCTACATCCCTCCCTTAGTTTGCTTAGCCAAGCTATACACACATTCAGGTCTTAGGCTTTCCTTTAGGCAGCTGCAGGATATTGGCTTCAAATCAGCTTGGCTACTATCTTTAAAAGACCTCCAATCTATCAACATCTTTCTGGGAGTGCAGTGGCCTGAACTCAATGTGATGGTCCCAGTGCTACCTCACCAGAGTTGTAAGGAGAGGAACTGTCATGTGTCCTTTCTGTTTGACAGTGCAACCCACTGCTAAATGTCAACGTTTTGAATGACCAATCCTTCTCCCCACCTTTCGTTTAGTTTACATTATAATGGTTCAGAATGAATTATATTAATTTGCCTGTGGATGAAACGTGTTATTCTACATGCGTTTCACTGTAACAACATGACACACAACACGTGGAAAATAACCGTGAACGAAGTAATGGTTAATCAGTCAGAAAAGGGACAATGGAAATGGCCCTTTATAACTCCACCTCTGCTCTGTCTCCTTCGTTGTATCTATTTCCTACAATGACCAAGGCAAGGGTACTATTTGATACCACTGCTGAGCCAATGTAGCCATGGAAGACCTACCTGTATTATCTTTTAGTTGAGGTATCTATGGCTTAGGTATCAAAAATAGAATTGTCAGCTAAATTCCGGTTCTTGAATCTTCACTGACAGTGATAATGACTGAACCAGAATGCAGCTTGTTTTGGATGCCAGTTTGAAGCCCATATTTAGGCTTGAAAACGGAACATAGTTGATATGGAAGACAAAGAAAATGTGCAATGTCAAGCTGTTGCTTTGCTAGCCTAGCTACGCTTCAATACCATGAAGAGGGTGCTAGTGACACACGGAGACTAGTTCTCAAGTAGCTATCTGACAGCCAGGGCATTAGCGGCTTTTTCTCAGAGTTGTTTTTTATAAAGTGGTTACAGTGCATAATTCTGAAATTTTACTCTTCCTCCTCACATGTTTTCTGACAAGACCGTGTTACCTAGTGGGTAGAACAGCACCAATCTGTGCCCCATTATCCTCATTTATATAATGAGGTTGGTAATACTTAACTTCATGGGGCATTATTTTATGAGATATAATTAAATCTGTGACATGCTTTCAGTCTTTGGATTATAGAAGTGCAAAAGTGTCACTTATTTCTCACGGTGAGTGAGGGAATATCTTCTATTGGACCAGCTTCTACTGGTGAGAGACAAGCTTTTGAGCTTTCAGCATGTACCTTTCCCAGACCTGAAGAAGAACTTGGTGTAGATGGAAAGCTTCTCTCTCTCTCACCTACAGAAATTGGTCCACTCCGCCTTGTCTCTCTGATATCCTGGGACCAACACACCATGCACTTACTTTAATGATTATCCTTTCAGTCCCAGGGATACTTTTTCAAGGATGTCCTGAATTTTGTAAACTTTATTCTTTCCACCAGAACAATGTGGGAAAACAAGGTAAAGCCAAAAATTTGACACAGATCAGCCCCAGGGCACCACAGTATAAAATGTAATATAGAGCTAGCAGTTTATTGGGTTATATAGCCCCAAACTTTAGATGATGTAAAAATGATCTCTTACAAAGCTAAATCAAACAGAAATGTTTCTGTAATTATTTCTGCATTCCATTGGACAGAGATGCTTTTAAAACACTTGCGTGGTTTTATGGAGGAATAAGGATCTAGCTCAGGGGTAGGCAACCTATGGCATGTGTGCCGAAGGCAGCATGCGAGCTGACTTTCAGTGGCACTCACACTGCCTGGGTCCTGGCCTCCGGTCTGGGGGGCTCTGTATTTTAATTTAATTTTAAATGAAGCTTCTTAAATATTTTAAAAACCTTAGTTACTTTACATACAACAATAGTTTAGTTATATATTATAGACTTATAGAAAGAGACCTTCTAAAAACATTAAAATGTATTACTGGCACGTGAAACCTTAAATTAGAGTGAATAAATTAACTCAGCACAGCAGTTCTGAAAGGTTGCCAACCCCTGATCTAGCTGCATGCAACAATTGCAGGAATTAGGGCCTAAAAAATGAAAGCAGGGAAGATGCTGAAAATGAAACTGACTATAACTGACAGTGAAATTGGCTTATGCCTTGCAGTTTGGTCAGAGAAAGCCAAAAGAGGCAGCGGGATGAGGGAGAAGTGAATTTAGATTTTAACAATGTGTTCAGCTTTAGTACCTGAGGCTGATGTAAATTGTTGGGAGGGAGGTGCCTAATTCCCTGAGGAACCTTGGACAATCCCAGCCAGAAGGCCTAAGTGGCAGGCTAGGGAGAGCCTGGTGCTGCCAGTATGATACACAGGGTCTGGTAGTGCTGAACTGTGGCTGCTTTTGTGTTTTCTGTTGTACCCTAGAAAGAGGTAATTGTTCCTCCTCCTTATGGGCATGACAGCGCAGGGCCCAGTCCGACCCTGATGCAACACCCTGACTCTGGGGGCAGCTGATGCTCCAGCCGAAGGGCAGGTGAGGCGCTGGAAGGGAGGCAGCTGGGGTGCCCTGCTAATGGCAGTGAGGGGATCCGGGGCTTGCCCCCCGCCAGCTGGGGAGTGCCAGGCCTCCTTGGCTTCCTCCCTTTGTGCCCAGAGAAGGGACTCCCCCCCACTGCCTTGGGGGGCTCCCCTGAGCCTCTGTGCTGGCTCCTGGGAGGGGCTGTCCACCCCCTCCTCTCTGCCCGCCATCCACCCCCGGGAGTCCTTCCCTCTCCGTGCCCCTCCGCTGAGAACTCCCCCCTTTCTGCACCCTCCCTTCAGGGATCCCCCCTCCATGCCCCTCCCCCAGGATCCCCCCCTTCCTGCACCATCCTCTCAGGTGTCCCTCCTCCGCCCCCCCGGCTCCCTCCCCCCGGCCCCCCTTTCTGCCCCCGGGGTCCCCTCGGGCTGGTTTCCCGCGGTGGGGGGCGAGGCTCCTGACCTGTGGCCGAGCCGGGCGGCGTGTCCCGGGGCAGCTCCCCGCCGCCCCCTCGCTTGGGCCGGGCTGCCCTGGCTCCGCCAGCCCCAGGCAGCTGCCATGGGAACCCATTGTTCGTGCAGCCCCCCCCCCCTCGGGTTCCGGGGCCCGCCCCGTCTGCCCCCCGCGGGCAGGGGGGCGCTGGGCTGAGGGGGGGTTCGAGTGGGGGGGGGTAAATGGGTGAGGGGCGGGGAGAGGCACAGGCAGAGCTGTGGGGGGCGGGGAGAGGCAGAGGAGGGGGGCTGGGCAGGGCTGTGGGGGTGGGGGCCAGGGAGAGGCACAGGCAGGGCTGGGGTAGGAGGCTGGGTAGGAGGCTGGGGAGGTGGGAGAGGCACAGGCAGGGCTGTGGGGGGCGGGGAGAGGCAGAGAAGGGGGCTGAGCAGGGTTGTGGGGGTGGGGGCCAGGGAAAGGCACAGGGAGGTCAGGGGGTGGGGGGCTGGGGGAAGCACAGGCAGGGCTGGGGAGGTGGGAGAGGCACAGGCAGGGCTGGGGAGGTCTGTGGGGGGCTGGGAGAGGCAGAGGAGGGGGGCTGAGCAGGGTTGTGGGGGTGGGGGCCAGGGAGAGGCACAGGGAGGTCAGGGGGTGGGGGGCTGGGGGAAGCACAGGCAGGGCTGGGGAGGTGGGAGAGGCAGAGAAGTGGGGCTGGGCAGGGCTGTGGGAGCGGGGAGTGGGGAGAGGCACAGGTAGGGCTGGGGTAGGAGGCTGGGGAGGTGGGAGAGGCACAGGCAGGGCTGGGGAGGTCTGTGAGGGGCTGGGAGAGGCAGAGGAGGGGGGCTGAGCAGGGTTGTGGGGGTGGGGGCCAGGGAGAGGCACAGGCAGGGCTGGGGAGGTCTGTGAGGGGCTGGGAGAGGCAGAGGAGGGGGGCTGAGCAGGGTTGTGGGGGTGGGGGCCAGGGAGAGGCACAGGCAGGGCTGGGGAGATCTGTGGGGGGCTGGGAGAGGCAGAGGAGGGAGGCTGAGCAGGGTTGTGGGGGTGGGGGCCAGGGAGAGGCACAGGGAGGTCAGAGGGTGGGGGGCAGGGGGAGGCACAGGCAGGGCTGGGGGGAGGGGGCTGGTAGAGGCAGAGGAGGGGGCTGGGGAGGTTGGAGAGGCACAGGTGGGGGTCTAGATGAGGGGGGAACGAGGGGTGGGTGAGTGAGGGGCAGCTGGGTTGGTTCTGCTGCACTGGGCAGGATGGGGGGGTCTGAGCTGGGTCAGTGGCATAGGACTGCTCGGGGGAAGAGGGTTGGTCTGTGCCTGGTGCTGGGGAGGACACCTGGAAACAGCAGCGTAGAAGCTCTCTTAAGGGCTAAGACCAGCCCTGATTTTTTTATTCGCAGTTTGTTTCTTTTGCGCTCCTGCCTGCCTGGTTTTGGATCCTATGATTTCACTGTCAACAGCCGGCAGGGAGAATTCGGCTGGCCCATACCCCATCCCGGGCTTGCATGTGCCCAGGTACCTACAGTTATAGATTTCATTCCTACCTCCTTCCGCGTGGGGTTTGGGGCACTGAGAACTGTGCTTAGGACCTAAGATATACATTTTGCTGCACAAAACCAACTGGTGCAGATACGTGGCCCTGAGCCCATTTTCAATTTTTTTCTTTAAGGGGTTTACACAACTTCCTGCCTTAGGGCCAGATCCCAGATACTGTGTAGTACCTGATTCCTGGACTGGCTGATTGGTGTATTCATGGTGGAAGGGGTGTGAGTAAGGGGATCCCAATGTGGCTCATAACATTTAAGTTCTACGTATGAAGACTGGAAGAATATCGAGAAGTGGACAGAGAACTACCCCAAAGGGGGAATCAAAGGACCTGCTAGGCAGCCGGAAGGGACAAGCTGCAAAGGCCTTCTGCTGAGACTGCTCTGCATCCACTCCTGGGAATGTCACCGGTGGGACAGACGGGAGAGTCCCGCAATCTCAAGTGCACTCATGGGCTAGAAGGTGAGTGTCCATGGGGTTTGATTTACAGGAATTAACCTTGTGGGAAAAACAAGCTTTTAGTGCATCCTTAGGAGAGGGATTCTGCTCTACTCCCCCTCGGACCCCATTGCTAGGTCAGAACTTAAGGATGAAAGATAATTTTCTATATCCTTCCTCCACAAGAGGGCAGCAAAATTGTTTCCCCCCCTCTGTCAGTGGAAAACACTGATAGATTTGTGCTGTTTTAAACTTTGCCTCCTTGCAATGGGCGCGTGCTATTGAATAGTGACGAGGCAGGGGAAGAAATACGGGTGAGATGTTTTTGGCTGCCCAACATGAAGCATCCAAGTCACCTACCCAAAACAACCCCCTCCACACTCTTTCCCAGAGTAGAAGAAGGAAAACTAGACGGGTTTGGGAGGGTCCAGTGCAGAGAGAGAACTGAGCTGCTCATTTCCCCCTTTATGAGCATCTCCTTCATATGCCACCCACTGCAGAGCCATCACTCTGTAGCCTCTAGACCCTCCTCCCTCACCTTTCACCCACTGCACACGTGCCGCTCACTTCCCCCCTCCCCGCATTTTTCTCTGCAGCCACCCACCCTGCACTTTTCACGCACAGCACTCGGTTTAAACCTTCTGTATCCATGACCTTCACCTGCCACCCACTACATCTCCTCTTCTTGCACACAATTTATTATAGCTTATTATACCCTGATCCATGCTCCTTCCTCCTCTTGATGCACAGTGACTCCCTTTGTGAACGTGCTACTTAGCACTGCTCTGGCACGGTACGTTTTCACAATGCTGTCAAACATCAACCAAGCCTTACAGCGCCCAGTGAGGCAGGCAGCTCTGTTTTACAGAGGAGGAACCCAAGGCACAGCAGTTAATGGCCTGCTTTTCAGAGGTGCAGAGTACCTGCAGCTCTCACTGAAGTCAATGGGAACCTCACTGATCAGTGCCTAGGAATGCTGGCCCATACTTGCTTGCCCTAGGTGTAACAAAGAGGGCGTTTTCTGTATATGTTTATGAACTCTGCTTGCCTCAATTTCCCTCTGTACTTTGCATTGCTATGCAGTGGGTGCAAAAGGGTTAACACGGCTCCTGGAACAGCTCAGGACATAGTGTGGGTGTCAGCTTGCTGGCTGGGTCGCAATGAATAGGTCTTTAAGAACAGATCACCAAGGGGTTCAGAGGGAGAATGCAGTCTCCAGTGACTGAACAATCAACACTCAACAGTGGGAAACTCGGTGGGGTTGTGAACTCAATGTGCCCTGCCTGGAGACAAAGGACTGGGAAGTGACCAGCTGGGGACAATGGGTGGGCTTCTGGCAGAAGCTGGCTGCTTGCACCGGGATCTGACCAAGGCATCCGGGAGAGACAGAACCTGAAATGGAATCCATTACAGCTTGGCTGATTGATTGCTCTGGCTTGGCCAGCTAGCCTGTGTTTTAACCTTCATTTTTCTATGCTAACCTGAGCACTTTCAGTGCCGTGTTCCGGTTGTCTAAAGCTACTCTGTTCTGAAAACGCTGCTTGCTGTCACTGAAAATCCTTGCTGAGGGGCATTGGTCCCAGGAGAGGCACAAGTCTCAATAAAAACAGGAGTACTTGTGGCACCTTAAAGACTAACAAATTTATTGTAGCATGAGCTTTCGTGAGCTAAAGCTCACTTCTTCGGATGCATAGAATGGAACACACAGACAGGAGATATTTATACATACAGAGAACATGAAAAGGTGGAAGTATGCATACCAACAGGCAGAGTCTAATCAATTGAGATGAGCTATCATTAGCAGGAGGAAAAAAAACTTTTTGAAGTGATAATTAAGATGGCCCATAGAAGGTGTGAGGAGAACTTAACATAGGGAAATAGATTCAATTGGTGTAATGACCCAACCATTCCCAGTCTTTATTTAGACCACAGTTAATGGTATCTAGTTTGCATATTAATTCAAGTTCAGCAGTCTCTCTTTGGAGTCTGTTTTTGAAGTTTTTTTGTTGCAAAATTGCCACCTTCAAGTCTGTCACTGAGTGGTTAGGAAGGTTGAAGTGTTCTCCCACTGGTTTTTGAATGTTATGATTCCTGATGTCAGATTTGTGTCCATTTATTCTTTTGCGTAGAGACTGTCCGGTTTGGCCAATGTACATGGCAGAGGGGCATTGCTGGCACATGATGGCATATATCACGTTGGTAGATGTGCAGGTGTACGAGCCCCTGATGGTCTGTCTGATGTGATTAGGTCCTGTGATGGTGTCACTTGAATCAGAGCTGGCATCGGGCTTTATTGCAAGGATAGGTTCCTGGGTTAGTGTTTATGTTGTATGGTGTGCGGTTGCTGGTGAGTATTTGCTTCAGGTTGGGAGGCTGTCTATAAGCAAGGACTGGCCTGTCTCCCAAGATCTGTGAGAGTGAGGGATCATCTTTAAGGATAGGTTGTAAATCTTTGATGATGCGCTGGAGAGGTTTTAGTTGGGGGCTGTAGGTGATGGCTAGTGGTGTTCTGTTATTTTCTTTTTTAGGCCTGTCCTGTAGTAGGTGGCTTCTGGGTACTCTTCTGGCTCTGTCAATCTGTTTTTTCACTTCAGCAGGTGGGTATTGTAGGTTTAAGAATGCTTGATAGAGATCTTGTAGGTGTTTATCTCTGTCCGAGGGATTGGAGCAAATACGGTTGTATCTTAGAGCTTGGCTGTAGACAATGGATCGTGTGGTGTGTCCGGGATGGAAGCTGGAGGCATGTAAGTAAGTATAGCGGTCAGTGGGTTTCCGGTATAGGGTGGTATTTATGTGACCATCGTTTATTAGCACAGTAGTGTCTAGGAAATGGACCGCTTGTGTGGATTGGTCTAGGCTGAGGTTGATGGTGGGATGGAAATTGTTAAAATCTCGGTGGAATTCCTCGAGGGCTTCTTTTCCATGAGTCCAGATGATGAAGATGTCATCAATGTAGCGCAAGTAGAGTAGGGGTGTTAGGGAACGAGAGTTAAGGAAGCGTTGTTCTAAGTCAGCCATAAAGATGTTGGCATACTGAGGGGCCATGCGGGTACCCATAGCAGTGCCACTGACTTGAAGATATATATTGTCCCCAAATGTGAAATAGTTGTGGGTGAGGACAAAGTCACAAAGTTCAGCCACCAGGTTAGCCGTGATATTATCGGGGATACTGTTCCTGATGGCTTGTAGTCCATCTTCGTGTGGAATGTTAGTGTAGAGGGCTTCCACATCCATAGTGGCCAGAATGGTGTTTTCTGGAAGATCATTGATGGATTGTAGTTTCCTCAGGAAGTCAGTGGTGTCTCGAAGATAGCTGGGAGTGCTGGTAGCATAGGGCCTGAGGAGACAGGCCAGTCCTTGCTTATAGACAGCCTCCCAACCTGAAGCAAATACTCACCAGCAACCGCACACCATACAACATAAACACTAACCCAGGAACCTATCCTTGCAATAAAGCCCGATGCCAGCTCTGTCCACATATCCATTCAAGTGACACCATCACAGGACCTAATCACATCAGACAGACCATCAGGGGCTCGTACACCTGCACATCTACCAACGTGATATATGCCATCATGTGCCAGCAATGCCCCTCTGCCATGTACATTGGCCAAACCGGACAGTCTCTACGCAAAAGAATAAATGGACACAAATCTGACATCAGGAATCATAACATTCAAAAACCAGTGGGAGAACACTTCAACCTTCCTAACCACTCAGTGACAGACTTGAAGGTGGCAATTTTGCAACAAAAAAACTTCAAAAACAGACTCCAAAGAGAGACTGCTGAACTTGAATTAATATGCAAACTAGATACCATTAACTGTGGTCTAAATAAAGACTGGGAATGGTTGGGTCATTACACCAATTGAATCTATTTCCCTATGTTAAGTTCTCCTCACACCTTCTATGGGCCATCTTAATTATCACTTCAAAAAGTTTTTTTTCCTCCTGCTAATGATAGCTCATCTCAATTGATTAGACTCTGCCTGTTGGTATGCATACTTCCACCTTTTCATGTTCTCTGTATGTATAAATATCTCCTGTCTGTGTGTTCCATTCTATGCATCCGAAGAAGTGAGCTTTAGCTCACGAAAGCTCATGCTACAATAAATTTGTTAGTCTTTAAGGTGCCACAAGTACTCCTGTTTTTTTTGCGGATACAGACTAACACGGCTGCTACTCTGAAACAAGTCTCAATGTGGACTTGCAGGGCAGAGCTCATGGTGTGAAGCAGGAGTGCTTGAGTCCAGAGGCTCCTTCTCAGAGGTGTTGAGGCCATGAGGCCTACTATGAAGGAAGGGTGAGTTCCTGGGGGGCTGGTTCTCTGAAGGGGTTCCTCCAAGACACAGTTTAAAAGCTGAGGCAAAGCACTGACCCTGTGATGGGCAGGGCCAAGATTAGAATTGAGAAATTCCTGGCTCCCAGACCTGTGCTTCATCCACTGGCAAGCACAAGCTCTCTCTGTTGCATAGCAAAGTAACTGTAAAATGCACTTTGGTTTTGCAATGGATTCATCTGGCCTCCACAGTTTTTAGGCAGTTTATGGTCACCTCATAACTTATATCCACCAGGAGCATTGTGCTAAATTTCTGCTGACACTGAGACCAAAGGTTAGTTCTTCCCCAATGTCTATCTTCTAAGTCCTCTCCTAGTGGTAGAATATCTGGGCCTCTCCCCTGGGTTTTGATGTAGCGGCAGAATAAATGATCACTGCTCTGAAGAGGTTCTAGTGCTAGTTGGGTACCAAAGAGCTCTTGACCAAATCCATCTACTCACCCACTGGTATTTTTTAACTAGTGATATTTCCCATCATTGGTATGGTGACATAACATCACCCAAGGTACCAATGTATAGGAGGGTAGGGATCAAACTTGGAGGTGATTTCTCTCAGCAAATGTGCAGTGCTTACAAATAGATAGCTGAGCAATACATGGAAAGCCAGTCTCAACAGCCTTTTAAAATCCTGCTTTATGTCCTAGACAAAGGTGTCGTGGCAGGCACATCATCACAGTCTACCAGAAAAGCAGCAGCTGTCCCACGACTGCAGTGGATATCTGTATTCAGTGCTCGTTGCACGATAACAAACCCCTGTCAGCAATACACAAATAGTGTTTCATATCCCTGAAATCAGATCCCAGTCTGTTTCCTTCATCATTGTGTTTGATAGTTTGACATGTGTGTCTCTGGATGATGTCCGAATATACCAGCATCTGAGTGTATTGTATATGCTGAGATCTCTTCCAGACGTGCTTTTTAAAGTGGCGATTTCCACAGCACCCTTGGTAGCCCTGTTACAACTCGTGTGTGGTGGTGATGTGACACATCATGATTGCACTGGAGGGTGTAGTGTTTGGTCCCAGGATCTTGTTTTGCTGTCGGCTCCATAGGCCCAGTTCAATCAGACAATCACCCTGGCAAATCTTAGGTCTCCTCTTTGTACCCTTATTGTTCATACTGATGCTTCCCATCTTGGCAGAATAAGTGGAACTGAACAGCTCAGATCTCATCTGCCTCTCTTCATCTCTAGGGAGGGGAAGGCTATGACTCTCAGAGGTCTTCCAGAGATCTGATTTTGAACTACATCCCCAGAACTCTGGCTGGCCGCAGGAAGTGTTCCTAAGCGGCACTGCTCTTGCCACACTCCAGCTAACCACAGTACTTTGCATTTCTACAGTGCCTTTCATTCAATTGTCTCAAACACTCATGAACTAAGCCTCACAGCATCCCTGGGAGGCAGCAAATCTTATCCCCATTTTACAGATAGGAAAACTGGGGCACTGAGCTGCTAAGTGACATGCTCAAGGCCACACAGCAAGTCACTGGCAGAGCTGGGAAGTCCTGACTCCCTGTCTCCTACTCCAAACCAACAGGCTACGCTGCCTGCATGTACACTGTCTCCATGTCACACAGTGCATGCTTCAAACAGGAAAGCAAATCCACACCACAGTAGTTTAGAACCCCGCTCCCACAGGGCCAGGAGCTGGTCTCTGTGCTCCTCCCTGGAGTCTGTGGAGGGGAGAGTGATGTTTTCCTATTGAATTAGATATGTGTGTTTTCCTTCTGAAGCTGTGACTCACGCTGCTGAGAATGAGCTGGAGAACAATGGCTGGCTAGCATTATCCTAGAGTGATGCATTTAGTGTATTGCCAGATCTTACGATTCAGTTTCCTGTACTTTTAAATGTGAGGCGCGTCTCTGCTTGAAGGCGATGCTGAGGAGGGTCTTTGCAGGGTCTGCCTGACTGTTTAGGTTCTTGGTATCTGGGAGCCCTCAAAAAAGAGACGTCACTAAGGCCTGGAGCCAAAAGGCATGATGGCGCCTAACTTCCAATGCCTTCGTGGATCTGGGCCCAATGTCCTCCCTGCGTCCCCCATGGCAATCAGGCTGATTGTGAGTCACTGTTATTTCTCTCTTCTCGCTGCTCTCATTAGGGCTGTGGGAATGCTAATGTCCTGGAGGCTGTGTGATTGGTGGTCGATCTAAGTCTCCAAGCCTTGACTCTGCAGCTGAGAAAGTCCTGCTGCCACTGTCATGAGCTTTGCCTTTGAGAGTAACAGCTCCATCATTCCCGAGGAACAGAGCTGTTGGGGGAGGAGAGATGCTCTCTTCATTACCGTGAGCCAGTTCCAGGCGTGACCCTGAAGCTTAACTCCGAGGCCTGGAATTTGGCCTGGCATTCCGCAGAGAGTCAGTGTCGTGTGCAAAGCACCATGTGCTGTTTGCAGCTGATCATGCCGAGGAGGCGGATGCTGCATTTCTGGACTTCATTAAGCTTGGTTAATATTGGTGCGTCGTTCCTTAATGGAGTGAGCTGCAGTGATCCAACCTTGAGACCTGGAGCAATACAGCCAGCTCTGTGCTTGGTAAAGTGGGGCACGTTCTCCTGACTAGTTGTAGATGAAAGCAAGTATTCTTTCTTCGACAGAGCTGACAGTTGTGACTTCAAGTATGCCTGGGTTTTGCCATCCACCATAGGACTGGTGCTATTTCCTGAAGTTCCTAGGACAGACGTAGTCAATTATTTCTTGGGCAAGGTCCAAATGTCTTGGGCCAGGTCTAGTCAAGATCTGGATTCCAGAGAAAATAACAATAATGATCATAATAATAAGTAACTAAAAAGATTTTGGGGTCTGTTCAAAAGCATCTGGCGGTCCGGATTTGGCCCCCGGTCTGCCTATTGACTACCCCGGACCTAAGAGTTTTGTTAACTTCTTGAACAAATAAACACATCTCTTTTAAAGACCATCCTCCCCAGAGTGACATTGGAACTGGGCATTAGTTGCCCCATCATGAGGCAAAACCTCTTTTCTAAGTGATGAGATTTGGATACTCTGTTACCTAAGGGATGTGACTGGCCATGTGACTGGTGCCATGTGACTGGCGCTTTATTACAGATAATAGACCCTCTGCTATCACTCATGGTAGAGAGCTGAGTGTAATGACTGGTGCTTTCATCAGCAAATCTACCATGTGTCCTGTCCTCCAAAGCAGCCGCAGAATCTCTGTGCAGAAATCATTGGATCAGAGCTCAGAAATGATGCTACATGTAAGACATGCTGGTGCACCTCTCCTGAAGTTTCTTAACTGAATGAGAGTTGAGCTCCATAATGCCAGGCCTGAGCCTCTGCAGAGGAAGTGTTTGAATAGCATAGGAATAGGAGAGCTGTCACTTTAAGAAATCAGTGTAGTTGTCCAAGGTAGCATGAGTTTGCCATTTCTTTTCCCAGTCATGGTAAGATTAACTAAGCAATTGTCAGATACAGTCCTGCTGCAGATTTTGAGGACAATAAAGATGGGTAAAAAGGAAAGCGGAGTGTCCTTTTTCATGGGCAATGGGTGCTGATGGGGAGGGCAGGGGATGTACATGGTCTGTAACTGAAATGATGACATTCATCAGGAAATGATACACTGATATTTTCATTTCATAGGCCCAGATGGTGTTGTCTGGTCCTTGTGCACTGCTGCTTGGAGTTGTCCTTTGCCCCCTGCCTGTATCGTCTGGGAGCTTTTTGCACATCAGTATAATTTATAAAAGGACTTCATTTGAAAAGGGTCAAGTGATGGAGCAGAGGTTTCACCTCTGGAGGCCAGTAACCAAATCTGGATTAGATCACAAGTGAAATAAGCGACATGAGCTCATTTGGGCTCCACAAGAGAAGGTCTGCCACGCTCTAATGCATTGAATTTGAGTCTTGGGGCCAGAGAGGCCAAGGAGTTGGAGAGCTGACGTTGCTGTAGGTCAGGATTGAGCTGAGGAAGGTGGGGACATAAGACTAGAAAAGTAGAAATGTTGCAAGTCTAAACTGGGTGCATTGGCACAGCTCTTTAGGGACCTACGGTGAAATCCTGGCCCCACTGAGGTCAATGGGAGTTTTCCCACTGACTTGGTGAGGCCTAGGATTTCACTCCAGTACTTTCTAGCGGTAAGGGTGTTGTATGTTGTGCTTAATGTGCATAAGCCCTGCCAAGTAGTGTCAGGCTAAGTACTGTTAGGCCTCAAACTTCCGGAAGTTGTAAGAAGTGAGTACAGTAGAATCCTGCAAGCATAAGCATAATCTATCTAGAAAGCTTTATAGACTAAAAAGGAAACTCTGTCAAGGTAGATACAGATTTGTGGTTACTATGCTCTGCAACCAAATACCTCTTTAAGCTGAATCGAGCATTTTTGAGTCTAGCAAATTGACCACAACTAGCCACATACAGAAGAGATGAGCTGGGTACGGGTGCACAGTTCATAAGTTCAAAACAACCACAAATGCCACCCTGGACTATTTGGCCACCTTGATTGGTTGACTTGTTTTGAAGCACGGCCAGCAAATATTGTATTAAATAAGATGCAGAGGCGCAAGTGTGTTTGTGTGTTGTTGACCTAAAAGAAATCGCTCTTTGTCAGGCTCACATACACCCCCTGAACCAAAGGGACTTGTGCTTCACTGACTGTCTGTGCCTGGCCAGTGCAGGAAATGGTCAACTGAAAGGTAACGTAACTTTGGACGAAAGCAGGGTGAGGTATGAATTAAAACGGTCTGGTAATGCTCGAGCTGGTTAATCTTAAGTCTGTATTAATACTATAGGTTTAATCAATATATAGTAACTGTATATGTTTGGTGCCTTGCTGGAAACAGGTACAGCGTTGGTAAAGTTAGTAGTTTATAAATCATAGTAGTTTTGCAAGCCACTGTGCCTGTCTTCAGTATAAGTTACCATCAAGTTATCATAAAAGTCAATAAAAGTTTATAAATTGATTAGATAAAGTTATAAATAGGTTAAAGCTACTAAAATTAAAGTCATTAGGCACATTGTCATTAGGCACATTCTGTCTGTGTTGCCTTTATAGTCCTAAGTCATTAAAAGCCTTTCTTGAGGAATAATTAGTTTCTCTTTTGCGGACACTACTCAACCTCATTACATCTGTGTTGGGTGGTGGGAAGTAGCGAACACCCAGAGCCCCACTAGGGCCCTAATAGGAGCCCCCCTAGGGCTCTGTTGTGTGCCTCCTCCTTCCATTAATCTCCACATATGTCTGAATTGGGGCATTGCTAGAGCTGTGTGCACAGATCCTGCTCCAGGGAGCGCTGTCAGTTCCTCACTGCCATAAATGCCACTATCCACCCCAAATGTAAGCAGAAAAAGATGGGGTCCCCTTAAAAATTCCCCACCCCACCCAGAATCCCAAATAGCCTGTGGGCCTCCATCTTGACTTTAGGGATGTAAAAATATAGACTGGCTGATGATCTTAGTTTCTTGTCATCCTTACTATAACTCCACAGGGTTTGGTGGCATTACGCCAGGGATGGGTTCGCCCATGAGACTTTACAAGACTCTATGAATCTCTATAAATTAATATGACTATAAATTAACATGAAGCAATCGAACTCCGTGTGCTCCCTTTTCCCCCTCTCATCTGCCAAGATAGGCCTGTAGAAGTGCTGACAGCTGCTGTCTGTGGCATTAGTCAGTTATTCTGTCCTGTCCTCATTCCCACACCATTCCAGTTAAGAACTTGTTGGTTCTGTCTTCGAGATCAAAATATAAGGAGCCAATTGATTTTCCTCCTCTCCTCATTAGTGCGGGCTGACAATAAATAAAACAAATATTTCCAATCTTGAGGAGTGAGCAAAATGCTCAGATACTGCCTGTCACTGTGGGCTGCGGAGCTGGGATTCATCTTTATGGAAAATCAATAGCTGGAACAGTGGAATCAGCAGTACCCAAATTAAAAGTCACTGGCAATTTCTGTCCTCGTATTTCATGTCTATTGCTTTTATGAAATAGTAATTTACTAATAAATAAACATCAGAGGAGAAAGGGAAATACTCGGCTGCATTATTTTTAAGCACATTGTTCTGCCCCTGCCCCCTTTAAAAAGTTGGGGCAAATGGAGTTGGTTCAGAAGCGGTAGAGGGTTTGGGGAAACTAGACGGTGAGCTCTCTGGGCAGGGACTGTTTTGTGGTCTGTGTTTACACAATGCCGTACAATGGACCCAATCCCTGGGGGATTTGAGCTTTTAGGATGTTAGGATGCCTTGTTAATAACATTCCCCTTCCCTGCCACCAGCGATTCTGTGGTCACATCCATTCCTAGCAGTTGTGCAGTGGAACTCCCCGACATTACCGTGATCCTCCAACTGGACACTGTTAGCCACCTGACTCCTCACACATGCTACTGACCCACTTTAGGGGTGGGGGGGCAGGGTGGGGAGGGATTGATCTCCATGCCATATTGACTGGGACCTTGGAAGAATTTCCTCTGGAGCACCAAGAAGGGAAGGCCCATCATGATCAACTGGCTACATCCAGTATGATCAGTTCCCTGTCATCACAACGGGTGGGCAATGGGGGCCTTGGTCCTCACAGTTTGTCTTTGATCCCGTGTTTCAATGTTGCCTTGCACGTAGTCTCAAAGGTAAATAGTCCACTAGGGTCTGGGGGAAAAGGGTGGCCCTGGAAAGAAGTGGAGCGGGGGGGATTGTTTCCTTCCCCAGCCACTTGGTTAGAAATAATCTTCATTTGGTGAAGGAGCTGCTCATTTGGGATGAGATTCATAGATTCTAGGGCTGGAAGGGACCTCGAGAGGTCATGGAGTCCAGTCCCCTGCCCTCATGGCAGGACCAAATACTGTCTAGACCATCGCTGATAGACATTTATCTAACCTACTCTTAAATATCTCCAGAGATGGAGATTCCACAACCTCCCTAGGCAATTTATTCCAGTGTTTAACCACCCTGACAGTTAGGAACTTTTTCCTAATGTCCAACCTAAACCTCCCTTGCTGCAGTTTAAGCCCATTGCTGCTTGTTCTATCCTTAGAGGCTAAGGTGAACAAGTTTTCTCCCTCCTCCTGATGACACCCTTTTAGATACCTGAAAACTGCTATCATGTCCCCTCTCAGTCTTCTCTTTTCCAAACTAAACAAACCCAATTCTCTCAGCCTTCCTTCATAGGTCATGTTCTCAAGACCTTTAATCATTCTTGTTGCTCTTCTCTGGACCCTCTCCAATTTCTCCACATCTTTCTTGAAATGCGGTGCCCAGAACTGGACACATTACTCCAGTTGAGGCCTAACCAGTGCAGAGTGGAGCGGAAGAATGACTTCTCGTGTCTTGCTCACAACACACCTGTTAATGCATCCCAGAATCATGTTTGCTTTTTTTGCAACAGCATCACACTGTTGACTCATATTTAGCTTGTGGTCCACTATAACCCCTAGATCCCTTTCTGCCGTACTCCTTCCTAGACAGTCTCTTCCCATTCTGTATGTGTGAAACTGATTGTTCCTTCCTAAGGGGAGCACTTTGCATTTGTCTTTGTTAAACTTCATCCCGTTTACCTCAGACCATTTCTCCAATTTGTCCAGGTCAGTTTGAATTATGACCTTGTCCTCCAAACCAGTTGCAATCCCTCCCAGTTTGGTATCATCTGCAAACTTAATAAGCGTATTTTCTATGCCAATATCTAAGTCGTTGATGAAGTTATTGAACAGAGCCGGTCCCAAAACAGACCCCTGCGGAACCCACTTGTTCTACCTTTCCAGCAGCATTGGGAACCATTAATAACTACTCTGAGTACGGTTATCCAGCCAGTAATGCACAAATGTACAAATCCCACACGCTGGGCCAGGGCAGGAAGGGTCTGTCCCAAAGACAGTGTCTTAAACCTACCCCACCCACAACAGCTGTTACAAACCCAATCCTGGTGGGAAAGCCTGGCAGCATTAGTCAGTCGAGAGGAGGGCACAGAACAGAGAAGGAAGCAGGCTGGGCTCCTGCCAAGGGGAGCTGAGGTTGGTAGGACAAGGGGCTTTCAGTGTTTCTCAAATGTGGCCACCAGGAGCTTTTCTTGTGGCCACAGCCTCCTGGGTGGTGACTGGGGGGAGAAGGGGCGAAGCAGCGGCCTGTCCCCCAGGGCTGCCAGCAGTGGTTGGGCCCTGCCCCCGAGACACACAAGCTGGAGGAGCAGGCAGCCAGTGAGTTCCCCAACTTCCCAGGGGCTTTTCCCACCAGTGCCTGGTGGTGCGGGATGTTTCTGGCCCCCGTTGCGGTCAGTCACTGCTGGGATGACTCCCTCTGGAGAGCTGAGTGCAGTCCTGTGGGGCAGTGTGTTCTCTCTCTGCCCAGCCCTCCAGAAACTCCCCACCTCGCTTCAGTGCCAGATTTCCCTGCTGTACACGGAGGGACACTGCTGGGCTTTGTTTCTGTGGCCCTGGTGTGGCAGGAGGTAGAAAGTCCCCACTCCCTGCAGGGGCAGGAGGCAGAGGAGACGGTGACACACTGAGATTGGAGCTGTCAGGATCGTGTGTCTGCCTGGGAACCTGCAGACTAATATCTCCAGACTAAATTCACCTTCTGGGATTGGAGCCTGTTTGCCTGGAATTTATAACGTGCGCCACAGGCTGCTTCTCACTCTAATCCCTCACTTTAATTTACGGCACCAATGTACTGTATAAATCCAGCCGAAGTATTACAGCCCCAGAGAGGAGAACGGATGGGAGCAGACGCTGCACAGCACCTGTCCCGGAGAGAACGTCAATGCAACTGTCACACAACAGTGCAGGGGGTGGGCTGCTGCTGTCTCAGGTCCCCGCTCCTGTCCTGGCTTGTTTACTCTCTTTTATTGAGGCTCGGGTTGTTTTGGGATTTGAATTACTTATCTGAGCACCTCACCATCGCTACTGTGTCCATCTGCCCAGCTCCCCTGTGTGGCAGGGCAGGGCTATTATCAACACAGATGGGAAACTGAGGCACAGAGAGACTAAGTGACTGGCCCAAGGTCACACAGAGAGTCTGTGGTGGAGCAGGGATTTAAGCCCGGGTCTTCCAAGTCCCAGTCTAGCGCCTGACCCATTGGAGCATCCTTCCTCAATGAACCCCAGTAGATTGAGAGGATGAGTGACTGAAATCTCTGAATGGGGAAATCGTTCCAGCCCTTGTTACAACAGAAGTTACTGTCAGTCCTCCCAGCGAGTTAAGGTCAGATCTGAATGAGTGTGTGCGTGGGGTCATTCCTGTCCAAGGTCTGTTCTTGGCGCCTGCATGGCTTGGGCCCGGGGCTGGAATACGGGGCAGGAGGAGCATGGTGTGGGGTGAAGGCTGGGTTTGGATGTTCTGGCTAGTCTGGGCAGGTTCAGATTTAATCAGAGATGGACTCGAGCCCCAAACCCGGCTCCAGCTCCAGGCTGGATTTCAGGCAGCCCAAAGCTCTGAGGTGTTTGGACCCAGGGTTGGCTGGGCCAGGTGTGTGGTTGGAGTTCAGCTAACTGTTGTCAGCAGGGACCATCCTGTACACTGCACCCTCCAAGGGTTGTTCAGCCTTGCCCTGCGCCCTGCCCCGTCGCTAGCCTCTCTTCTCCTTGTGACCCGTCTGCCCCGTCAGCTTGCCCCTGGCCAGAGGGAAGATGACTGGTTGGCTCGTCCCTTGGAGTGAAGGGTTCTTGTCTCTCCAAGAACTTGTGCTAACCAGACCTCCTGGGACTGGATGCCCATGTGGGAAGAGAGGGCACGTGCCTGGGAGCCAGGTGGGCTCTACCAAGGCAGCCTAGCTGGGAGGGTGTTTGCTGGAGATGGGATTTTGGTGTCTCTAGGTCTGGAACATCACAGGAGCTTCTTGGATCCCAGCCTGGGAGAAGGAGCCCAATGGCTTCACTGGCTTGGGCGGATACTGAGTCAAGGGGCTGAAGCGGTTCTGAGTGGCAGGAGGAACAACGACGTCTCCCTGCACTCCAGCATGCAGGATCGCCAGCAGACATCGGCCGTGCGGTCCCTGCCGTGGGCACGTTCAGCAGGCCCCCCAGAGCCAGGCCCCACTGGAGCTATTGCCCGCTGCACGCCACTGGCAGTGATGTATCGCTGTGTGCTGGGGAAGAGGGGGAGGTCTGTCCTGTCACTCCCCCACCCCCACCACCTTACACGCACACTGTGGGGCAGGCAGGTGAAGTCATGCCTGTGTCAGCTCATCCATCTCTGCTGCTCTCAGGCTGGTCCCGGGGGAGGCACAGGCCTCGACAGCGCTAAGTGGGTTGGAGGCGGATGCAATTCTAGAGAACAAGATTCCCTTGTAATTTGCTACATATTAAAGTTCTGGGCTGAAAACTTGTTTCAAGCTCATCTCTGGCAAGGGAATGAGGTTTTAATGCCCTCATTTCATTTGCCATTTGCCTCCCGCTGTCTCTGTTCGCTGGTGCTTAGTCCACAGAGGAGAAAGCCAGGCTATCAATCCTGAAAGAAAACAGCCATGAGAAGTGTCTTTGCTCTCTGGATGTGGGATCAACCTGAATTGTGATTGTGCGGCGCTGGGGTCTATGAAATTGATGGTGTAATAATGTTGGCCACTGCCCCGCAGAACGTTCAGGGGCTGTGTGCGTTTCCACCCCAACAGCCCAGCTCCCCAATCCTGGCTCGAGTGTGCCACCACCAGGTCCCCCCCAGCTCTGCTAGTGCACCACCGTTGTACTATGCAGAAACTCCTGCTATTCCAGGTCATAGCCCCTTCACAGCTCCATGCATATGTCTGAATCCTGACTGCTCCTCCAGCCTGCTCCCCTGCCTGAGCAGACACTGCAAGCTGAGCCATAGGGTGCAATGCTAGAAAATACACTAGCGAGGGGACATTGTCTGCTGCCTCCATGCCAATCTGAAGCCAGGTTTCTGAAGATAGTTACTGTTCCTCCTCGCCCCATCCCATTTGGTGCCAACTGCTGCTGGGAGTGGCTGAGACTGGACGGGCTGGGTGCTCTCTGAATCCAATACCTCTTCCCTGCAGTGATTTCTGCTGAAAACAGATGGGCTGGGTGTGGCTTTGAGTGCCCTCCACTGCTAATGGGCGTCCACCATTCCCGACAGAGACGCCGGTGGTGGGAAGCTGGCTCTGGAGAAATGACAAGCTTCTTACAATAATGTGATGTGATTTATAGACAACTGAATAACTGGTAGCTGCTCTGTCCTCCATCTGTATCCAGTGCCGAGATCAGAGTAGGTTTTCCTACTCCATGGAGTTGCGGCAGGTGGTGGATAACTCTGACGTGGTCCATCTCTGTAGACTCAACCCAGAAGTGATGGGACAGGTGGGAAGAAGAAGCCCTTGTTCAGGTTCCATCTGGCCTATGCGCTACTCCTGCCTGTCTTGGTGAGTCTGTGGCCCCCGCTCCAGAGTCCCCAGCCAGCGTTCCTGATAGTCCAATGCAAAGGGCAGAAAATGGAGGGGCCCCCACACCCCGCACTTGTCCACATGAAAGGTTTAGCAGAGTCCAAATCTCATTTCCAGCTCCGCCTGCAGCCTAGGCTGAGTCATCTCCCTGCTAAGGGGGAGTGCGTGGGTTGGCCTCAGCGTTAGCCTGTTTATCTCTGCCTTCGCCAAGCCTGACGCTGGCTCAACCACGGCTATTTGTCAGCCTGGGGATGAGCTGAGCTGAGCTCCCTGTGCCATAAAACAAGCCTCGCTGTCATCCTGCCCACTAGCTCAGCCAGTCCTCTGGCCAGAGCCGGCCCACTGGGTGTGGACGCTGCAGTGGGGACTGGAGGGCTCCTGAGAGAAGTATGGACTCAAGCCCCCAGCCGTGGTGTGAGTGGAATGACCGTGCTCCAGCCTTACAACGCAACGCCAGAGCCTCAGCGTTCAGGAGAGCAGATGCTTTCAAAACACTTGCTCCTCGTCTGGCTGAGGGGCAGACTCTGCTCTGGGCGACGAGGTCAGTGTGGGAGCCCACACACTTAACCTATTTCTCCTTTTGTATCCCTGAGCTGAACCAGTGGGGACGATAGGTTTGTACATGTGCTGCTAGCCCGGATGCTGTCTATACCTCCCCAACCTCTTGCACCGCAGCCCCTAGCAGTGTCCTCTTGCTGTCCCTAGCAGCTGATTCCTCAGCCTCACCCTTCAGGGCTTTACCTGTCCCTCAGCTCCCACCACCTCCCTGCTCCCAACTGCCTCGCGCAGCCTGCGAGCTAGACACGGGTCTGATAGAGCCCTGGTCCCCAGGAGAAAGGAGTCGGGTTTTTGGCAGCACTAGAAGAGTTGAAGTCTTCATAGAGTTTAGCAGTCCTCTTTGCATATGAAATGGAACGTCTCAGGAGAGCAACTCCAGAGTGAGCCATCTCTCCAGCTGACTGACTGACACCAAGCTCTGTGCTAATGATTTTAAAAGCTTTTCAGCTCTGTGCGGTCACCAGCTCTTACCCACTCACTGCTGCACTTTGGAGCTGGCTCATTTGCGATGTTACATAAACGCCGAACTGGAGACCTCGTCCCAAACCGCTGCTGGGTTTCGTCCCAGCCGTGCTTCCTAGGGCCGTCCAAGCAAGATAGTCTGAGTGGCCCCTCACAGCACCACGCAGGCTCAATCCTGGCAGTGGCCAGGCATCTTGAAGACAGGTGGCATCAAGGGTGCGCAGCACCTAATGGGATCAGGCCCTTGCACCTCCGAAAAGCTCTCTTTCCCCAAGGGACCGTAGTGCTGCTTTGAGGGAACTGGAGAATGGAATCTTCTATTTTTCCAGAGGGTGGTGCCAGTGCAAACTTCCCCACTCCAGGCCACCCATCCACCTCTGCCCGGACAAGAGGTGACCTCCCCTAGCCAGGAGAATGGGTGAGTTCTGCCCCCATGGTCTCTGGAAACTACCTAGTCTGGTTTCTGGGAGGGGGACATGCCCACTGGGGTGAACCTTTCTAGGGCTGGTGTGGCAGCATCTGCAGCACTGACCTGGGGTGAATTGACTCAAGCCCTGAGCACCAAGAACTCTTTACTGGATGTCCCAGGGCCTGACACGACATGAGGAGCAACAGAGCGATTGCCCTGCCCTGCTCTCCGCATAGGAACACAGTGTCCAAGACCCAATTTATTCTGCTAGCACCCACAAGTTAAGGAAGGGAATAATGGCTGGGGACTGAGGCTCAGGAATGGCCTAAGAAAAGAGGGTGACAGTAACTGGCTGCTTGTGAGATTTAGGGTTGAGGGGCCCAGGGGAGGAGAGTGACAGTAGCTGGTTCTTCAGGGACATGGAAGCATCTGTGACAGCTTTCAATCCAGTAGGGTGCCCTGGTACAAAGCCGGGGCTGTGAGAACACGAGGGAGGATACTGGGGGGCTGGTCTCATCCAGCCCGAGGGGCCAGAGAAGGACCGATGGCTCTAGTTATTTTTTGGGAGGAGGTGTGGGCCCCACACTGGCTCTGAAAGGGTTAATGGGCCCAATGACCAAACTGGGCTGCACCTGGCGGGCGGGTCAGACTTAATGATGAGCCCCAGCTGGGGCAGGACCGGTGTGGTTAGTGCAAAGAAAGGCAGCCCTGGATCCTTCCCTGAATACAGACAGCTTGCAAGGGAGAGGTGAAGCAGCCCCTGGGAGTGGAGCAGATTGATAAAGCCCTGATCAAAGGGGCAGGCTCCAGCCTCCCAGGCAGAGAGCACTGGGAGGGGGTCAGCGGAGGAACAGTGAGGAAAACGCCAGGGGCATGAAAGGCCAAGCCTGAGGTGGGTGAAAGCTGGTTTGGATTTGTCAGGGGATCCCAGGGGAGGTTGTGGTGGGAAGGCCTGGGCAGAGACCATGGTAGGAAGAAGCCCAGGGAGGTAGCAGGGGCAGGTCTGAATAGATGGACTTGGCCTGCTCACTGCAGTGTTCCTGGGCTGGATCCCTGGGTAGTGGGGGGGCGCAGGCTCCTCTGCCAGCCACTGGAGGATGTGATCCTTGGCCCCTTACATCGGGGGCTTCAGGCATTGGAAAGTCCCGAGCCAATGGGGTGTAAGAACCACAGGACCTAGAGCTGGGCTGGAGACCTAATGTAAGGACCTTGGACTTCCGTTTGTTAGACTCATTATCCTGATGGGATGGACTTGTTTACGGGAAGAGAGACCATTGCAGCACTGGAGCGCCCATCAGCGGGGGACACTAGAGAGGAGAGAGCCTGCTTCACCGCACCCAGCCGTGAGGGGCCCATCACCGGTGAGTGTGCTCTTTCCTAGCCTCTGAGGCTGTGGTTTTCACCCTTTTTTGGCTGCATAGCCCTTTCCAAATAATGCAGTGTACCGTGTACCCCCATCCGAGATAGGGTATAATATACCTTGGATTAGATTGCCAAGTCTTACTAAATCAAATGCATTGTTCACTGTTACAGGATTTTTCTTGTGTACCCCCTGATGAGCGTGTGCATACCCCTAGGGATGTCCCTAAGGGAATAAATTCTCCCTGGCCAGTTTAGTGCACTGCAGGATTTTCAACCCATCCAACAAGAGATTGTCTAGTGCAGGGGTCAGCAACGTTTCAGAAGTGCTGTGCCGAGTCTTCATTTATTCACTCTAATTTAAGGTTTTGTGTGCCAGTCATACATTTTAATGTTTTTAGAAGGTTTCTTTCTAGAAGTCTATAATATATAACTAAACTATTGTTGTATGTAAAGTAGATAAGCTTTTTAAAATGTTTAAGAAGCTTCATTTAAAATTAAATTAAAATGCAGAGCCCCCTGGACTGGGGCCAGGACCCAGGACCCGCTGAAAATCAGCTCGTGTGCCGCCTTCGGCACCTGTGCCATAGGTTGCTTATCCCTGGTCTAGTGGGACCCTGCTCTTATCTCATCTGCTTCTTAATGCTGCAGTTTTTCCAATAACCATAAGGGAGCAGCATTGGCCCTGCTTACTGATCTGCAGCTGTAGCTGTGGTTGTGTGGAGGTTTCCTGACGGAGCTGCTGTTCATTCCCAACAGCCCTTCCACAAACAGGGGAGATTTTCTTTTCTCTCCTCATATGGCAGCCGTTCCATACCCCTAATCATTTTCGTTGCCCTTTTCTGAACCTTCTGAACCAATATACCTGTTTTGAGATGGGGCGACCACATCTGCAGGCAGTACTCAAGATGGATTTATATAGAGGCAATATATTTTCTGTCTTATGATCTATCCCTTTCTTAATGATTCCCAACATTCTGTTTGCTTTTTTGACTGCTGCTGCACACTGAGTGGATGCTTTCAGAGAATTATCCACAATGACTTCAAGATCTTTCTTGAGTGGTAACAGATAATTTAGACCCCATCATTGTATATGTATAGTTGGGATTATGCTTGCCAATGTGCCTTACTTTGAATTTATCAACATTAAATTTCATCTGCCATTTTGTTGCCCAGTCACCCAGTTTTGGGAGATCCTTTTTTAGCTCTTCACAGTCTGCCTGGGACTTAACTATTTTGAGTAGTTTTGTATCATCTGCAAATTTTGCCACCTCACTGTTTACCCCTTTTCCAGATCATTTATGAATATGTTGAATAGGACTGGGCCCAGAACAGACCCCTGAAGGTCCACTATTTACCTCTCTCCATTCTGAAAACGGACCATTTATTCCTACCCTTTGTTTCCTATCTTTTAACCAGTTACCAAACCATGAGAGGACCTTCCCTCTTATCCCATGACAGCTCACTTTGCTTAAGAGCCTTTGGTGAGGAACCTTGTCAAAGGCTTTCTGAAAATCTAAGTACACTATAGCCACTGGATCCCCCTTGTCCACATGCTTGTTGACACCTCAAAGAATTCTAGTAGATTGGTGAGGTGTGATTTCCCTTTACAAAAACCATGTTGACTATTCCCCGACAAATTATGTTAATCTATGTCTGACAATTTCGTTTTTTACTATAGTTAAAACCAGTTTGCCTGGTACTGAAGTCAGGCTTACCGGCCTGTAATTGCTGGGGTCACCTCTGGAGCCCTTTTTAAAAATTGGCGTCACATTAGCTATCCTCCAGTTATTTGGTACAGAAGCCGATTTAAATGATAGGTTACAGACGACAGTAGTTCTGCAATTTCACATTAGAGTTCCTTCAGAACTCTTGGGTGAATGGCACCTAGTGTCCAGAAATGCACTGTTTGTCCCTCACCATCTTGCTATTGGTGAGTCAATCCCTGTGCACATCTCTGAAAAGTACTTAAAAGTGTGGGTGTAAGCAGGTGCATATTGAAAACTCTAGCAGTTGAGTGTCTCCTCTTCCTGGGCTGATGTCACTATGATGACTGGCTGGTAGCTTTGTTCTTCAGTGGATCTTTTAATTAAATGCTTTGCTTGTTACTCCATTTGTACTTGCTGGGCCGACAACTGTATTATGGATAATGACAGGTGTCCCTTGGAGGATTATGGGAAAATTGTGGGTGGGGAAAGACAGGCCAATATGTTTACTGACCTCAAACTGGCAGCTACAATGGAGCAGGATTTCTGCATATGCGATTCAGCTCCTACAATGGTGAATGAGGGAGAAATGCAGGATTTGACCTGATGGAACGATGCAGATTGTCACCCGAGCAATATTTATGTTAAAATGTGCTAAGAAGGCAATGGTCTGATCTGGATACTGCGTTTGAGACTGAACAGGGGTGGGTGTGTGGGTGTGTGTGTGCGCTTGACAGCAATGACACTCAGCAAGCAGTTCCCGTGAGATTTTTGGTTTAGGATGACGGACATCTGTCAAGAACAGCTAACATGGGGAGAGCACCACCATTCTGGGGCAGGGTCTCATGGGAACAACCAGGGCCAGCTCCAGGCACCAGCGCAGGAAGAAGGTGCTTGGGGCGGCCAATGGAAAGGGGCGGCACGTCCGGGTCTTCGGCAGATTGTCCCTCACTCCCTGAGAACAACAACCATTTTTGCCTGGATTTGGCTGTGTCCAAACTGGCACCGGAACATAACCGCCTCCCAGTTCTAGATCCATCCTGAAATCCAAACTGCAGGGGTCAGCTTGTACCTGGGGATTAGTCCCAGCCAGTGAAATTCCAAGGCTCCATTTTTGGTTCCCCTCTAATTAAAATGCAGCCCTTGCTCCTGGTTGGGGGTATGTGCAGGGTGGAACAAAGGAGAGAACTCAAACAGCACTTTCTAGTCATGTATCAATGGAAAGACAAGGACATGCAATTGTGGGGCTAGTTGAGCAAATGTGTGCAATTGCACACCTAATTTGCGCATGCAAATAGGCTAACAGCATACGAAGTGCCAGTTAGATGCCCGGGTAGCTAATTGTACGAAGTATGTGCGCAGTGTTGCTAAGTGCGTGTGTATCAGAGCGGTGCTCTTTTAATGGAAAAAACCAAAACTTGTGTGCAAAGCATGTGCAGATGCTGGGGGCTGCTGGTCACTTGCCAACACAGTCCTCTGTGTTACACAAGCTGGGCTCCCTACTCTGTTGTTGGGGGAGAGGGTGGACAGGGAGGGTGTTTTGTGTCCTGGGGTTTCTGGAGGCAACTCAAGCGTCATGTGTGGAAACTAGGGTGACCAGACAACAAATGTGAAAAATCGGGAGATGAGGTGGGGGGTAATAGGAGCCTATATAAGAAAAAGACCCAGGACATCTGGTCACCCTAGTGGAAACCTAACAAACACCTGCCCATCCCCCTCTATCATACAGCGGGGCCTGTTATGCAGGATCATGCAGCCTCCCCGTTGGCATGAACAGCAGAGCTGATGTTGGGAGGACTCTGCTTCCATGTGTCTAGTGGGTTGGTACTTGTGCTGTAATGAATGCCAGCCATTTGGTTTGCCGCTTTGCGGACAGCTTTACATTTCAAAGGGTCGGTGATCCCAGTGGCTGGCAGGCAAGCTGAGCTCCATCTGGGTCCCATTAGCCAGCCTAGGGCAGGGGGGCATGTTGCTGGGTTATTAATAACTCAGGGCATTGCACATGTGTCTGTCTGAGCTTTGCAGGGACGCTTTGTCTCTTGGCTAGGAGTGGTCATGGGTCCCTTCTTGCCCACCCTGAACAGGCTGCCAGCAGGACTCTGGGAATATGGACCAGAGCATGGGCAGAGGAGCACTGACCTCCTCAATTCCATCGTGCTTTCACCTCTTGCCGTAGGGTGTACCACAGCTGGGCCCTAAACAGGCAGAGACGGCACTGATCAGGGAGGTGATCGCGAGCTCCTCCCCAGAACTAGGTGAGCCACAGCTAGAGTCTCGCATTCAGGGTTGGGGGCTTCAGTAGCTGCAAGATGTTTACAACTGGAAGGAAATCCACGGAAGTGCCAGCAAATGTGATGGGACGAGGGGGTGGGGGTGCATCAGGAGACAGAACTGAGCATGCACACGTACGGCTTGGTTAAACACGGGCCGAGGGAGGATGTGATTACTGTCTGGGAGAATATGAAAGGTGGGAACGCCAGGACAGGAACTGTTTAGGCACCTCCAAGGGGAGGTGCCGCAAGGACTAATGGGGAAAGCGAGGAAAGGAAAGCGTTGGCTTTGTGTATGTGTGTGTGCGGGGGGGAGTGTCCCGACATGGAGATCTTAGACAGTGGAACAGACTCCCTGGGGAAGCGGTGAGAACCCTATTGACCAGGGCTGGCTCCAGGCACCAGGGAAGGAAGCAGGTGCCCAGGGCGGCACACCGTCCGCTATTGGGGCGGCACGTCCCGGTCTTCAGCAGTGGGTCCTTCACTCCCTCTCTTCCTCTTCGGTGGCACTTCAGCGGCAGCTCAATCGGGTTTTTCTTTTTCTCTTTTTTCTTCACCGCTTGGGGTGGCAAAAAAGCTGGAGCCGGCCCTGCCATTAACTGTGGTGAAACCCTGGAGGATGCTGGGGAGCAATCCTGCCTTTTTCAGGGTGGAGAAGATGAGCTTGTAGGTGTCTGGTATCTCTAGCTTCGTTGATCCAGTTCCAGTGAACTGGAGAGCACATGGGGCGGTCTAACCCCTGGGGCTAAGCAGCACTAATTGCTTGTGGCGTATTGGTAGCAAAGGAGTCTCGCTTTGCAGCGCTCACGGTAAGAACATGGACCCACGGTATTGGAAGGAGAGAGAATCTCCAGCAGAGGAGGGGAGTCTTGTCCTGGAGGTAGAGCTCATGCACTGGAGAACTTGCTCCCAAGAAGCCCTGTGCTTTTAGGTGCTGAGGGCTGGCCCCAGTTGAGCTGGCAGCTCTCCGGGAGCTGAGGTGAGGAGCCTCCTCTTAGCTGGCGAAGGAGGGAAGGGGTTTGGGGGAGATGGAGATGAGAGAAATGCTTTATGTTGCTCCCTTGTCTTTGGCATTGAGAGAGAATGGAGCCTCGCGTGCTGCACCATGTACCTGGCTGGCCTCCTCTGGAGGGCTGGCACTTCAGACAACAGCTGGGCTGCACCAGAACGGCAGCTGGGAAAGGGTTGACAAGAGCAAACATTTGTCCTTGGGAACGATAGGACCTTCTGTCCTGACATCAGGTTTAGTTATGAATCACTGATTAGGGAGCAGGTCTGGGCTTGCAGTCAACTCCTGTCTGTGTTTACACCAGTATAAATCTGGAGCAACTCCATGGAAGGCAATGGAGGTTCATTGCATTTACACTTGTGTAAACCAAAGCAGAATTTGGGCTGTGGTTTCTAAGAGTTTCGAGAGACTTGCCTGGAGTGAATGGCAGCTTGCTACTGTTGCTGTGGTAACTGGCTGGTCAGGATGAAGGTAAAGAGTTTGAGTGGAATAGAACATCGAAAAATCCATCTAGAAATCATGGAGTGAGCTGGAGAGGGGCAGAGGAGGGTTCAGAGCAGGCACGGCTGCCTGGAAGGAGCTGGGCTCTGAAGATGGCAGGACTCTGTTCTTGCTAAGAATGGAGGCCAAGAGCTGGTCAGAAGACAAAGTTAGAAATGATGGTGGTTCTGTTGTTTCCACATGGAGCCATTTGCACTTAAAAAAATCCCCACCAAATCTTATTTCCAATTTTACCTCCTCTCCCCTTTGTTTCCTTTTCCATTTTGCCAGTGAACGTGGCAGGTGGACAATAGCCAGGGATTCTCTTTCCTGCTCTTTTCTGAAGGGTCCTTACCACTCATAGCTATAGTGCTGAGCACCTTTCACTAGTGCAGGGAGCGACGTGATTCCCATCCATTGCGTGGTTTGTTCATTCTCTCATCCTCTTCCCAGGTGTGCCGGGCAGGGGCTTGTTTTGGGAAGTTTGGAGGGTTTGTGACTGACTGACTCTTAAAGCTGAGGATTGAGGAATTCTCCACAAGTTAGAGCAGAAAAAGGAAACATGAGAATCATCCTGGTCCCCAGTCACTCAATCGTATTAGCAGCAAACTGGTAACAGGGAGGGGATGGAATTTAAAACTGCTACATTTTTTTTTATTTTATTTCATTTCATTGATAAGCTTGGTTCTTTCCCCAAAAATAACCAATTTAGAAAAAAGGCCATTGATTGAAGGGGAAAAATGTCACTGGGGGGGTGGGGGGAGAGCCAGCTGACCGGAGCTTCCTTATCTTATCTCAAGGCCTGGTCTGTCGATGGAGCCATTTTGAGCAAAGCTCAGGACTGAAGGAAGAAGACTCTATTCCCTCTTCCAAAAGGCTTGGCTTGAAAGGAAACCTGCTCCCCCTTGAGTCTAACAGAGCATGTTCTATGGAAAGAGAGAAATGAGGGAAGGAGATTTCACCCAGCAGAACGTTCACCATGGGAGCTCTGCTCTCACCGGCCGATCAGGGCAGAGGTTGTACAGGGCTAAATGACCGGCTGTGCTGAATGAATCCCGCTCTTGCCCTTGGAAAGCATGGTCCACCCAGGTCAGCGCTGGGGTCCCTGGGAGAGGCTCCTCAGTAATAAAGGAGCATGGGGACGGTGTAGTCTCAGCTGGTCTAAAGTGGAGCAGAGAGAAGTTAAGAGCTGGACAAAGGAGGAGATCGTTGGGCCCTTTTGCCCCGGGGACGGGAATTCCTCCACGGGGAGGCTTGGGTCATGCAGTTCGAGACCAGCTGAGAACAAGCTGGCAGGGAGGGTGAATTCCATGTGCCTCCCTGGAGCTGAGGATTCTTCCACATCAGGGTTGGGGATCCCTGCGTGCAGGAGCTGGTGAGGTTGACAGCAGAAGTGATGTAGAAACAGCGTCCGCTTCTTATGGGGGTAGAGGTGAGTCCTGTAGGCTGGCCAGCTGGAGAAGGCCAGGACCTAAGTAAACTGAAATGGCACAAGATCCCCTGGTGCCCTTGAGTAGGGGGGTGCCCTTAGGCTGGGGGATGGGGAAGCTTTCCAGTGCAGCCTAGAAGGGGTGATATTCCCCGGTCAGGGATGAGATGTATTGGTGCGTGAATTTCCTCTTCCCTCTAAACGCCCTTCCCAAAGCTGGGATTGCAAAGCTCCCGTCTCGCCCAGAGAGAGCAGTTACCTTCCCACCAAGGGAGAGCAAAACTAGCCAGCAAATAAAGCCCTTGGGAAGCTCTTTCTCGGCTCTCTTCTTCTCTTAAGAAAGAGCTGAACCGAAGGAACCCAACTCGGAGCCCGGGAAGGCGCACTGCAGGGTTGTGATTCCCCGTGCTCAGGAGGAACCAGAAGCTTGCCCCGGCCATTGGAGCAGTGGTGGAGTTGGGGATTTTCATGTTACTGTCCAAAGACGAGCTTTGCAGCATCTCCCCCGAGCTGCGTCTGAGTAGAGATGGGAGCATCCGGGCAGTGTAGAGCCCCATCCATTCACTAATGGAGGGAGCGCAGCCTCCTGGTCTGCTTCTCCAGGAGGACAGGGAGGAACAATACATGAGAGAACAAAGCAGTGACTGGGGGAGGGCACTCGGCCAAGCCTCAGGGAGAAGATGACGACAGCATTATCTCTGTCTGGTCCCTAGTCCCACCAGTGTGGTGGGGAAGCCATGGCACTGTCCTACGAGTGGCAAAGCTGTGGGCTTTTGTTCTTAGGTGCTGGTGCTAGAGCTGGGGAGCGACAGCAGGGGATCTCGTGCTATTGCATGGTGCGGTCGGCATGCGAAGGGATCGCTCCCATTCCTCACCACGCAGACCCCTTCTGCACACTGGAAATTGAATATCAGCCCTGGGGCAAAGTGCGGTGGAAGCATTTAATGTATTTCTAGCTCTTCTAATGCCATTTCATAGCTGCAAATGAGGAGCCAGCACCATGTGACTGGCCAGCTCTCTGTGGCTCACCAACTGGTGCTCCAGGGACCACGGTTGACCACAGCTTGCAAGCCGCTGTGCTAGAGCTTTGCAATGCTGAGGCATCAGCCCCTGCGAGGGTGGAATCTATGTATCCAGAGAGCTCAGCTTGGAGGCAACCTCTGGCTCTCAGACAGACCCGGCTCCGCGGCCACTTTTACCAGTGTGCCAACTGAGAGAATTCACATGGCTCAGCTGGTATTCAAAATCTAGGAACTCAGCTCCGTTCCACCTCTAGCCGCCAGTCCACATGTGATCTGCGTGGTTGTCCCGCTCAGGGTATGAAGCTTCTGCTTCCTCCCCTGCACACAATGGAAAATGAGAGAGGAGCCCTCTCAGAGGAACAGGTGTCAGAACGTGGTGTGGCGTACCCATGCGTTGTCTTCAGCCCATGTGGGGGAGAGGTGGGAGGAAGTGAAATGCTCATCTGAGGGTTTATTACCTCTGCAAAAGCTGGGTTGGTTCATTGCATTGCTAGGTCCTCGCACTCCAACGTCCTTTGGGGAAATCGAGCTCCTGGCGAGTCAGACTTGGTCTTTGACACTGAGGCAGAGCCACTGCCCACTTTTGCCAGTGATGATGCCAGGCTGTAGTAAATCTGTGGACACTATGGCTTGCAGCTTAACGTGCATTTCCCTCTCCATCCTGTTTCTTGATCCTCGCTGGCTGTGTCTGGAGTCTCTTCTCTCTAGTCCTCTGTGCTACATGGACCAAGGAAGGCTACTTCTTCAGATGCCATTGGCCAACACCTGGTCTGTAGAGCAGTTCTAGGTTTTAATTCTGATTTCCCCCTTTCCCACCTATTTGGCTGCACCTGGGTGCTGGTGTGTGCTTGCGTGTGCGTCACAGGAGGCCTCGGCTCCCATACTCCTCCCCAGGAAGCAAAGAATGTTTTTGTTTTCCCTTTAGTATCATTTGCTTTAACTTTTTTTCTGACATTTCTCCGGCTGTGTGATGCAGGAAAAGCATCGGATGCAATTAGCTCAGCTGGCACCATCCTATCCCAGGGGACAATGCACAGAGGTTTCAGGAGAGTCTCTCCTTGGTAATTCTGCTCAGTCAGACAGCCAGGGGGAATAGGGCAAGAGAGGAGGATTTGGGAAAGGTTCTGCTGGCAAGTGGGAGTTAGGGACTGATCCCAGCTCTAGATGCAGAGTCTGGCCTTGTGCGGTGTGAGTACAGCACATGGGAATGGTTCTGAACTCACAGCAGCAGCAGCGCCTGGGTGGATGCATGGCTGGGAATGGAAGAGCTCCCCCAGTGTAGGTGCTGGATTGACCGCAATGGTGCTTGACACCTTCCATCCACAGAAGAGGGCAGTGGATGTGCGACACTCAGACCTGGGCCCTTATCCACATCTCCACATCAGGAGGCTCAGTTGTGGATCTATGCTCTGTTCAGCTCTTGACATGTTTGAGCCCTTGTCTGATGAGGCGGCCAACCTGGGGTATTTCATTGTGATGTGGACACTTGGCCATTAGGAATGAGTGGGTGAGAACCAGGCTGGGGGGTGTGATGATAGAGAAGCCCTTCCCAATGCTCAGCAGTGCACATTCTGGTTTGGTGGGTGGAGCTCGGATGCACAGCCCAGACATGAATAGCTGTCTCTTCACTGGACACCCTTTGGCACTTGAGTGCCAGGAGCTGCCAAGAACTTCCTCGAAGCAAGACAACGTTCCAGGGCTGGCTGTGCTTGCAATGAGTTTATCCTTGGAGAAAACACCCTGTGCACCCTCACTAGTAGCCTTTCTGCCTGCCTGATGTTGTCTTCGAGACACACGGGAATCTGGGGTGTAACTACGACAATGAGTTGAGTAAGAGTCCCTCCTCTTCGCATGCCCTCCCAGTCTGTGTACCGTGATGCCCTGGTGATGGAAGAGATGCAGAAGAGACTTCAGAGATTCTGCAGCACTGCAGGAGCTGGGGGTGACACTTGTCCCTACGGCTGCGAGACTCTGCAGCTCAGCTGGATTCCTGGGAAGCGAGTCAGAGCGCGAACCCCGGCTGTTGGCCACATCAGGTGTGATGCAGCAGCTGGCCTGTGACATCCTTGCTGTGTGCTCCCACTCAAAGGTGTTGGGACACAAGATCCATTTTTAAGCACTAAATGGAAAATTCCACTAACGAGGTGTGACAGATCTCACTTCCCTGACTGAAGTGACGCATTAGGAGAACGCAGAGCAGCACTTCAGAAAGTGCTGACACTCAGCTCTCCATGATGGGTTAATGAGATGACATGACAGGTGAATGTCACCGCCAACCTCCTCACGTCGGACCCTTGACAGGAATCGCCCACGCTGCTGGACTGATCACGTGACCTCTTCACTGAACAACCGCTCCTGTTCAGCAATTGGCCAGGACTCGTCTTTGTACCGAGGGTTGTTCCATCGTTAACCTCTAAGAAGAACTTGCCTCTGAGACTGCAGTGGCTGCTGTGGGGAGGGGAGGTGGGAGGGAAGAAGAAAGACGTACCCGGAAGGACTGAAAGACCGAACCCTCCCTGGAGCAAGCCCAAGAAAGCCATAAAATTCTAGGGCTCCCCATCTCCTTTGTCAGCATATCGGAGAGAGGGGTCAATAGCACTAGCTAAGTCTCACTTCAGGCAGGCATTGTGCAAACAGCCTCCCTAAGCTCTGCCATGCTCCTCAGTCCAGACACGCAGCATCCCTTGCTGCTTCTCCTCTGGACCCCACCCAGCTCTGCTAACGCATCTCCCCGGTGGCCTGCAGTACGCTGGTTGTTCCAGTCCTGGATCTCGAGTGCACAACCGGACACATGGAGCTGCACGGTGGATGTGATGGGGGCAAGGGAGGCCTATGCAGAGTCCATCTCACAAGCTTCCACATCTGCTCTAAGCCTGGGTCTCACTTCCCTGCTTTGTGCCAGGCTCCTTGGGCTTCTCTTTTAAAAAAAAAAAATCTTTTCAGGGACTCATTGGAGGGCATGGGGAGAGCTGGATCTCCAGAGCTGCTGACACACAGACAAGTCAACTATCAGTCAAACCAAGCTGCTGAGGGGCCCTGAAGGTTCTTGGACGATGGGCAGCAGTTGTGAAACAAGCTCACTCCAGTTCCTAATGGCCAGGTGTCCATATTGCCAGTAACACCTACAGAGAGGCCAAGGACTGGAGGGGCTGCGGAGACTGAATTCCCCCTCTCGTCCCTAGAAGTGACCCCCTCCAAGAGAAGCCTGTTGAGGGGGCGGGACGGCAGGAGCTAGCACTGCTGATGTCCCTGCTCCACGGATTTCACTCTCTCCTGAGCGCTCAGCTGGGGCCATCCACCCTTCCCAAACACCACGTTCACATCATTCATCTGGCCAACAGTGCCACGAGCTGGCGGTGTGCACCGGTGCCCTGTAGTGGGTAATTCCAAAACTCTTCAGCTGTGTCATGGGCCCTGTGCTGCTAAGAAGTACTGGCGATTTTCCATTTTGTTCTAGTGTTGGGGGGCAAGGGGAGGGCTTGTGGATTTGATTATATTTGTTTTTCCTCCGCTTCTAGCGTGAGGTTCCACAGAGTCATGGGCTGCAGCCTGGTGATGGCTGAAGCCCTGCGTGGTCAGGGGGTGGATTGTAGCAGTTCAAGTAGATCAGGAAGGGCTCTATGATCCAGCCGTGCCGAGTGGTGGTGCTGAGTGTGCAGGCTGCTAACCTGGTGCATTCAGCACTGAGATGGCCCAGGCTGTCGTAGGTCAGCAGGGTGGAATGGACTGGTAGGTGGCACCTGCTTACAGCCCAAGGGGCTCTGTGGAGATCCATTGGGCAGGTTTAACTCCCGCCCCATTCCCCAGGTGAGCAGGGCAGCTCCCCTCGGAGTCGTGCAAATGCATGTGCAGCCCTGGTGCGAGTGCTGCTCGATTAAGCTCGCTCAGCTCCGTGCCTGAGCATTGTCTCTCTCTGCACCTCACTGGGGCTGACAAGGCCCATTCAGGCCTAGTCGGGCTGAATGAATCCGTTTTAGATCAGTGTCAGATGCGATTACGGAGGACAATGGTGATGGGGTCTGTTCGGGGGTTTGCGTTCTCTGGGCCGTTCAGTTCCCCGGGGCAGGGTGGGGGAGTGGGTAGGAAGCATGTTCAAAACAAAACCGCAGGGGTCTCTGGGATCGGGCTAGTGCCCAATTACATAAGGAGGCTGTATCGCTAGCTGCTGTCAGCTGTTATGCAAGTGCTCGAGCTGCGTCATGTGGCTCCTTCCCTCTCTGGGGCTCTGAGGCCTGTCGCCTGCTAACCTGGATAGCCAAGCATGCTGCCTGGTCTGGCCCCTGCAGAGGAACCTGGGTTTGCCTGTAGCTGACATTAGGATCTCTTTGGGGGGTGGAGTGGGGCGCAGAACACTGCCCTCACTAACTACAATGGTCTGAGCCTACTGGCCCCTGAAAAGCCACCGACTGAGCGTCCCTGTGGTATCTGAGAGCTCGTCTGTCGCGGGGGCAGCTGACTGTGTCTGGGCCTTTCCAATGGCAGAGCATCAGACTGGGACTGGGGAGGGGTTTGTTTTCATCTCTGCCACGGGCCTGCTGGGTGACCTGCCCTGCCTCTGTCCACCCAAAACACGACTCCCTCTGGTGTCTTCATTACATGGAGGGTTTCACTCCTTTCACTTCACTTAGGGTCTGTCTACACTGCAGTCGTGGTGTGTGACTGCAGCAGGTAGGCAGACCCTCGATGGCTCTAATCTAGCTAGCGTGGCTACCAACAGCCGTGAAGCTGGTGGTATAACCTGCCCTGGGCCCTTGGGAAGCTAGGTGGGGCTGCCATAGCTAGCCAGATTCACCGAGCTGGGGGTGCATCTCCACATGCTTCAATTGCACATCTGATTGCAGAGCAGACACCCCTTGGGTGAAATTCTCTGCCCCGTGTTATACAGGAAGTCAGGTTAGAGGATCGTAACGGTCCCTTCTGGCCCTAAAGTCCTATCAACTTGGTTGTTACCTTCAGTCCTGACTGTTGCTGCGCTGCCAGTTGCAAACTGCATTCACTGGCCAGGATGCTTCTCTCCTCTTGGCCTGGCTGTTGGGGAGTTGTCCTGTGCCGGTCTGTGGCAGCAATTCCAGAATGGTTCATACCACAGCAAACCTCAGACTAGCCACTGACTAGCGTGTGACTCGCTCTCCAGCACTCTAGCCCGAGATGGAGGTGCTGGTTCAAGACCAGTCCCTCCCTGTATAGCTGCTGCATCACTCGGAAAGAATGGATGGGCAGCTCTAGTGGTGAGAATGGGTCCAAAATCCGGACTCCTGGGTGTTATTTCTAGCTTTACCACAGACTTGCTTTGTGACCTTTATTTAAAAGTGCATCTACACTTCTCACATGCAACATGCTTGTCTCTGAAGTGCATGGGTCAGAGGTGCATATGCTGCATGGTGTATCCCTGCCTGCTGCACTGGACTTTTTGCATTAAGGTGCATGCACCTGGTTTCACACATGCTTAAAATTGTGGCCCCATCACTGCTAACCTCGGCACAAACACACTGCTGGAGGGGAGCGAGACTAAACTCATGGATGTTGCTCTGATTCTCTAAGAGCCCCACAGGAGAGCTCCTATAGGGCTGCAAGCCTAGTCTTTCTGTGGGTGGAGGATCGTAACTTTGGACCAGTCCCTCTCCTAGTGCAGGGAGAAGCGTTGCAGCTCTGGGCCTGCCACGAATGCAGCGGCAGATGGTCTGGGCCAGTCTCCCTGCATGGAAGGACGGGCGCCTCTGGACTGAACTGTGGTTTTGTGCTAGAACGTGTGAAGCTGTCGGGAGCCAGCGCTTCCCAGAGGACACTGTGATCGTGCAAGTGCTGGCACTGGCAATATGATCAATGCGCAGGTTTGGCTGTGCTGCCTGGGATGGAGTGTCTGGCTCTTTTGCTTGCTTCTGTTCCCATTTAAATCCTCCTGGCCCTTGTGTCTGGCTGCTGGGGAGGGAGCAGAGGGATTCTGCCGAGTAAACAGTCTGTTTGTAGCTATCGAAGCCATAACTGTTTAGGTGGGTGCAATGTTGTGGCTTTGGGCCGAATGCTTTCCTGGGGCTGTGCAGAAAACCACTCACCCCCCTCTTCTTAAGGAACAGATTGTTGCGGGGAGGGGAGGGAAAGCAGAGGCACCCCTTGGGGAGCGTCACACCACTGCATGATCTCCCCCCTCACCTCCACAGGGCCCCCGGCTCCAGGGAAACGCTACCCTGAGCTCCTTGTTGAACGGCTGGGAAGCTCCCTGCCTTGGCCTGTATTGTACCTGGTGTGGAGAGAACAAAGCAGTTTTATCCTGATGCCACAGGTGATGGCGTGTGCCAGGAGAAAGCATTACAGGGACTCACTGGCCTGAGTGCGTTGGCTTTGTGTGTAAGCCTCAGTCCACCTGGACTTTCTGGGACTGCAGGATTCCCAGCTGAGCTGACCCAGCCTTTCATCCTTCCCTGGCAACTGCACTGACTATGGGGGTGGGGGGGGCAGGGCCGTGGGGTAAGACTCTAAAAGCCACAGTCGGCTGCATGTGGTGGCTGGTCTATCCTGGGCATTTCTCTAAGTGGAACCCCCAGTAATGTTAGCTTGATGCTACGCTGAGTGATCAGCAAGGTGGTAGGTAGAGAAGCTGACCTGGTCACGGTATTCGAATCTCAGGGTCTGATTCTAACCCATTCTCGCCTGAACCTTGGCTGGGATGGCTCATGTGAGCAGTGGTTGCCAGATCTGTCCCCTTTAATTAGAATTCCTCGCCTCCCCCAATATTTACTTGACTCAGTCCATTATCCTTCTGTCCTTAAAGAGCCACATGGCAAAGCAAGAGCTGTTATCTAAAACTTTAATTAAAAAATGAAAGCAGGAGGCTGGCTCTGGCTTAGGGGTAAAAGCGATTTCTGTGGGCCAGAAAACACAAGACTGAGCGTATTTCAATAACTGGTGAAATGTGAAGCACACAAGTTGAGCTAAGGCCAGAATGCCCTGGGGCTGTAGGGAGCAGCCAGCAGACGTTTTGACTAATCGGCTACTATGCTGCATACAGATTGTGGGCTTCCACCCCAGAGCTGGCCGCATAACACTGGTGCTGCATGTACTATGCACAGTTTGGGCTTTGTGAGCTTTCAGGATGACAAGTGCTGAACAAAATTGAGTTGTTAAAGAAACAGCTCTCAAAAGTATGCTAAACGGTAGCGTCCCAGGGCCGACACATTACAGAAGGCCCTGGCTGTGGGCATGGGCACCCGTGTGCACTCGGTCTAGCACAGGGGCTCCAGACGTTGAGACGAGGGCCATATTGGATTTTTGAAGGGGCTTCACAGGCCGAAGTGACTGTGAAAGAAATGGATGCAAAATCGTTAAAAAACAACACTACTCTACTGTGTCAGTGTTGGATTAAATTCTAAATCAGGTAGCAAAGATAATCGATGCGGGTACTGTGAAATCACACACAATATTTGTCAATACATTAAAAATCATTTCACTTTTTTTATTTCTAAAAACTCACATTTGTATCCTACAAATACTGTTTGGTTCTATTAGTGCTATAGTTAAAATTTAACCAGTATGAAATGGTTAATTTCCATCTTCTTTACTCCGTTCATTGGAGATGTAATTAAGCATCTGGCTTGTCTGTTTACTCTAAGGCAGGGGTCCGCGCCTGCTCGGCTGCAGCAGCAACTCTCCCCTAAGCTGGCTCCCTTTTGGGGGGACACTGGCTCCAGGGGACACTCACCCCTCCACACAACCCATGCGAGCTGCTGCCGGCAGCTTCTCCCCTGTTGGTTGGAGGGCCGGACAAATGGAAGCCCTGGGCCGGATCCAGCCTGCGGGCTGTAGTTTGGAGACCCCTGGTCTAGCATATTTCAATTGATGATTTAACCTCCTATCCCCAAAAGGGCAGGATCTTGCCAAACTCTGGTAACAGGCCGGGAGTGACAGCTCTAAAACTCCATCCAGGTTACACAACACAGGGAAAGAAATGGACTTGTTGCGAGGGCTGTGATTTATCTTCTGTCAGGCTGGGAGACCAGATTCCTCCAAGACAGGGTGGGGTGGAGGAAGGACTGTCTGTCTAGCCCTGAGCCTCAATGTCTGAGCAAGCAGGGGTGGGGAAAAAGCATCAACTAGACAAGTGTGCCTTTATGTGGGAGTCTAACAACACTTCAGGAGACTTGGCCTACTGCTTGGCTTTCCTCTTGGGGAGCACGGGTCTGCTCTACAAAGTTTGCCCAACCTGCCATGTTTCTTTTCCCAAATCTGAGATCAAGTTAAATCACAGCAATATCTGAAGGATCTGAGACTAGGCATATCAAGCTGTGCCTTGTCCAAATATCTGCCCACCGAACACCTCCTCCCCCGCCTCCCTCCAGTTTTGAGTGGCTGCAGTAATCCTCTCTTCCTGTCCTGAACCATTGCTGGGTGTTAAACATCCACCCTGGAAAGTGACTGCGTGGTGTGTTGTTTGTTTTTAACAGCAGTCACCATATGGTTTGTGAAGTGCTTGGGGCTCATTCAAGTTTAAAGGTGATAAGTAAACTTGAGATTATTAATAGAACACCGTCAAGACAGCTTTCAGAATTTAAATGGGAACCGCTCCCCCTCCCACACACACCGCGTCACTTTGGTGCTACTCACATCTATTGCTGTGCTTTTATTTTAGAACGAGTGTAAAAGAGACTGGTTTTGTGCTGACCTTGATCTGGGAGCAGCAGAGGAAACCAAACGCACTGAACCATGACACTCTTTCTCCACACACGGTCAGGCCTGGTCTACCGCAAGGGCGGATCCATCTGAGTTAAGCAACTTCAGCTACATGAATAACATAGCTGAAGTCGACGTACTTAGACTTACTCACCGCAGTGTCTTTACTGTGGTGAGCTGACTGCTGCCGCTGCCCCATCGACTCCACCTGCGCCTCTCACGGCGGTGGAGTACAGGAGTCAATGGGAGAGCGCTTGGGGGTCAATTATCGCATCTAGGCTAGACACGATGGATCGCTTGCTGCCTGCCAATCCAGGGGGTAGTGTAGACATACTCACAGCTGGGTCTAACCAGCCTTGGTGGCATCTATTTTAAAAGGCCAGCAGAGGAGCCGCTGGGCCTCTTGCATATGAGTTCACTGCTCCAGGAACTAAAGAAACGAGCTCTCTTCTCTGCAGCAGGCAGGGGCAGGCTCAGTGGGAGCTGAGGGCGTTCAGCATCTCGTAGGATACCATCCTTTTAAGCTCCCGCTGTCGAAGGCGGAGTTCTGTGACATAGGCCAGCTTGGCCCCTCTGCCTCTGGCAGGCAGCTGTCTGCACGTCTGTTACCGAAATGGACACCCCCCCGGCCTGTCTGCGGAGGGTCCTGCTACAGAGTTTGTTGAAGGTTCTCTAGCTCGGGGGCCCATGGTACTTGCACAAGGTTCAGGGAGTATGTGCTTGCACCAGCACAGAGATGGGAACCGCTCCTAGATCATCATGCAGTGTGCTGTGAACAGTGACGCAAGGTGCAGGCTGGTGACTTGGGCCCAAGGAGTTCAGTTCCAAGATGTCCTATTTACATTTTAGCTAGTCTCATTCACCCATGGACAGGGGTGGGCAGGATGAGAAGAAGCCACTTATGTTGACTTCCCTGCAGCTGAAGCAGAACTTACATTCCTCTTGGACACAGCATAGGTGGATGGTGGCTTCAGAGCAGGTAGAGAACACATGCTGCAAAAAGATGTGTCAAACTCCTCCCTGCTGTGAATCCTCTGTGTTAGACTACAAATGATAGTCCCCCCACCATGATTAGACCAAGTCACCCCACCGTAGGGGCAGGCTACTTCCCCTCCAACCTCATCAGACTGATACTAAGCTGTAAAGAGAATCTTCTTCAGCTTCTGTTTTCGGTGTGACCTTTGAGAGCATCCTCAGACTGTGACCGCTCCATTGCAGTAGGGATGCCATGCTGCTGGGCCAGGATGTCTAGCCACACTTGGAGCGGGAAGGGCTTCTCTGCAAACTGGCTTCCTGAAGTAGCTCTGAGTAGAGGAACATGCCCTCTCCTGTGCTCGTGCTCTCCTTTGCTGCCCGTCTATGTAAGAGACAGGACCTCTCTGGAGCAGCAGAGCCTATTTCAGAGAGTCCTTAAGCAGATGAGTCCAGCTTGTCATCCCTGACATAAAACCAGCTTAGGTCAGAGCTCCCAGAGCTGCTCTTGGGGGTCACGAGTATGCTCAGCAGAAGCGATGTTACCTTTATGGCCCCAGCCTGATGAGTCCTTTCCCAAGGGAGGTTAGACAAGCCCTGAGGCCTCTCCCAGGGTGGGAAGTTGTGGCTGGCTTAACCCAGTGCCCTCTGCAATGGCGTAGGAGGTGAACAAGCACAACATCAAGCCATTTTAGCCTCTGAGTTTTAGTTGTTAACTTGGCACCATTAGCTGCAGCCCCATTCACGCTCTGCCTGCCCTCTGCAGCTTGACCCGTCTGCCACCGTTTCCAGTGACGCAATAGAATTGAAGACCCTGCCTTTCAGCCTCCTTCTCAAGCCTGGAGCAGGAGACCCTCTCTCGGAAGTGAAACAGAAATAAACTCCCAAGATCAAGGCTTCTGTTTCAGCCAGAGCTCTAGCTGCAGCCCGCAGGAGCCTGGGCTGTGCTCATCACCTTAGTTAGGGTTTCTTTGGTTTGCAGCTTTTGCTCCTTACAATAGAAAAACCTTTTCCCAGCTTGCTCTCATATTAGCACTATATTGTATACTCATGTTCCCCCCTTGCTGTAAGACAAGATCAAGATCTGTGAGGAGGTTGGAAATTGCAATGGCACAGGTGGCTGTAACAGGACAGAGGCAGAAGGGTAGCCTGGCTCCTGTCTTTCCCTCTCTTTCTAAATGCCATGGGGACCGATAGCTCAGCACCCCCCCCCCCCACCTCCCTTTCTCTGGAGAGAGGAGCTGCAGGTGCTTTCATTTCACAGCTCTGGGAGACGCTACTTTCATGTCTTAAGAACTCCATGCCCATTTCTCTGCTGGAGCTTGATGCTGGAAGATTCCCTAAGGGGGAGTCAAAGAACCAGCCTGACCCAGCCTCTGCTGTTCTTTCAGACCATGGTGTGTGTTGCTGTTCCAAGGACTCCCTTCTCTTAACAATAGATTGCAGCTGGAAGGCTGCAAACAAAGAAACAAAACTCGCGTTTCAAATTGAGTATGGCTTTTCAACCCCATCAAATTGCTTTATTCACACAAACGTCTCTTAATTTACAGCGCCTCTGCCATTCATACACATCAGGGTATCCACAGTGTTCAAGGAACTTAAATACGTCTCATACCAACCCAAGTAAACCAAGTACAAAAAATATTTATATAAAGTTCACACATAGGTCCTAGATTACCAGCTTCTGTGCAAAACAAAAAATACAGATTTATTAACTAGTATCATGAAGTAACTTTAGTTTGGTGTCTGGGTTTAAGCCTTCCCACTCTACGTAGTTCAGTAGAGAAGATGCATTAACTATCCTACCACAAATCCCCCTGGGAGCCACACCTCAGCGTTAAAAGCATTGAGACCAAACTGCAGGAAGATGGAATTTGTCACATTGCAGTTAGAGGCCACTTCCTACTGTGCTTTTCACCCTGCCTCCCCTCCCCCGCCACTCCAAAAAGTGTGAAAATGCTTAGATGGGAATGGTGTAACTGCTTTGTCACTGGTTGTTTCAGGCTGTCATTTCCACTGTAAACATTTGACTGCAGTGTGAAGTGGGCAGCACAAGGTAAGCAGGCACCAGTTTACATAGGTAACAGCTAGCACTGTAGTGTAGAGAACAGAACAGCCTATGCAAGGATTTCCAGGAACTATGGCCAGATGTATTGCTTGCAACATGGAAGGAATGGATAAATCTGAATGCCAAGCAATTTGCTTTGTTCAGCCACACAAACTAGTGTTGCCAAGCATCAGAAGAAACACAAGGTCCAGCTCCAGGGGACTGCAGCCAAGCCTCAAATCTGAATTGCTTCAGTAAAAAGACCAGTGTCTCCAAGAAAGGTGGTTGTCTCCAGTGCAATGTGCAGTACACAGCTTGAGGGGAATCTGAGCAGCATGGTCTAGATCCAGCTACAGATGATGTGGGGGTGGATGCTGAAGAATGGGGTAAGTGCTTGATTAGTCTCCTAGAGAAGTCACTGAAGGGCACCAACCCACCTCCAGAGGGAAAGGGAGATTGGCTTTAAAGCAACAGTAACACCAGTAGCCCCGGGAAGGGTTTTCCCTAACATGCCTTGGCAGTGTGTTTAGAGGAGGAAACCAAACAGAGCAGCAACGTGTCCCCTACTATTATGGCCTTTGTAAATTAAACTTAGTATATTTGGATTGTTTTGCCTCCATGGCAGCTGGTTGTTCTCGTTGCAGCTGCACCATGTCCCTGGGCAGGCTTAAACCCAGAGGAGATACTGCATATTGAGGAGATTTACACAAACAAGGAGTTTAGCAAAAAAGTTACCATCTTTGTGGAAGTCTCTTATTGCTCCACAAAGGCTCTGGGAGCCTCCTGATATGTTAAGGAGCTGGATCCTGAGGAGTAAAGGAAGACTGAAGGGGGACACTGTCTAGCTGTCACTAGCCCCTTTAAACCTTAAACACAGCAGCAGGAGAACACGGGGGAAGCTAGTTTGACTCCTTCTCTAACCAGCCTATTGAGTTCATCTCAGCACCCCTCTGCTTATGGAATACAGCTGTGGTACTACAGCCAACCCAGTGTTGGTGTGATGCTGGAGGTGCAGACCTCCATTGCAGGTTGGTGCAGCTACCGCATTTCAAAGTTCTCCAGAAATGTGGCTAGTTCCCCTCACCCCCACTGTAAACAGAATATTTAGAAGTAAACAATTTTAATACAATCCTATAACATGGCCAGGGCCATGTCATCTGTTCTAGCAAACACCTGGCTCGTGAGAGCGAGCCTCAATCAGTGGAACCTCCTTGGTAGGAGCCCTCAACTCTCCCCACTCTGTTTAGGGTTAGACCTCAGAACAGCTAGAGTTGTCTCTCCAGTGTCAGTTTTTAAGTTCAGTATCAAGCGTGGTCAGTCAGAAATTAGGAGACACTCTTGTATGAATATGAGCTGCAGAGACCAGGCAGTCCTGAGCCTCCGGCTTAGCTCCCCTTTCCCAGAAGCTGGAATTACCCCAGCTGTAAAGCCTAATGCCATAGATGTATACAATGGGTGAGATGTTTCAGCCAGCAGCAGTAAGGTGGAGGAGCTGGGCAGACACGTGATATCAAGCAAGAGGAAAGAGATGCCCCTCCCCAGAAAACTTTGTCCTTGCAAGTTAGAACTAATCCCTCTCTTGATGCTGTTGCCCTAGGATGAGTTTGGGCAGGGCCCCGAGGTGAGGTGTGGTGACACACCACCACCTGTAACCGGTATGACTTCCTCACTGCTCTCGTGACCTTAGAGCACTCTGCAGCAAAGCCGCCATCGGCGGGAAACCAAAGGAGAGAAGCATATTTAGACTGACAGAAACTAAAGGGGAAATGACCCAACTGGCCAAAGGCTAGCAGCCCCTAAACTCTTCCTGGAAGTGTTTTCTAAATCCTATAAGGCACTACGGTCTATCTAGCTAACATCAAGCTGTTTTAAAACACATCTGCAATACAAAAGGTGAAGTGGAAATGTGAGAGCTGGAAGTCATGGCAGGGCTGAGAGGGTGACTACACTAACCAGGAGGCTAGCCACACGCTCTGCCAGCAGTGCATTTAAGTCAGGGAGTAGCCATGTCTTCACTGAAGTTTCCAGAGAGAGGGGAAGGGGGCACTCATGGATATCCAATGAAAAGGATTCCTTAGTACCTCCTCCGCAGGTGAAGACCTGAAGCAAGTGGCACTCTGTCTGTTTGAAATCTGCCTCCCCACCACATACAGCAGTGCTGGAGAGAACGCACAGCCTCTGAGGCAGTAGCAGAACTGGAAGCCTCTGGTGGGTGATGGCTTCAATATCACTGGAGGTGGTAAGCAGGCTGAATGGAAAGTTCTGACACAAGCATGAGCTAGGTCAAAGCAGCTCTCCTAGGAGTCTCCTGGAAGTTGCCTTTGGTGCCATAACATCGCCCTTGGGCTTCCTCCTGGCGGGGAAGGCATGTGTGAGTGTACACAGTAAGAGCAGGTCAGTTCTAGCCATGGATGGAGCTATAGCAGCCAACAGTTGCAAAGGCTGTACTGAGTAGCCCTGCTATTAGCCTGGCTTCTGCTGTCAGTTGTCCCATCCATGCACAGCTAGCATGGGTGAAGTGCCCAAAGAGAGGGTTGAAATACAAGCTTGAGACTCTCATCCTAAGACAGGTGTAGTTAACAGTCTTGGACTTCGGGGAAAGAGCCTCTGCCTGCAGGAAGCAGCTGGCCGCCTGATGTAGACAGCCACATGGAAGAGCAATTCTCTTGTGAACAAGAGTGGAGGAGTATTGGGTTGCTTCTAAAGAACATGGGTCAGGAAAACAGCAAGGGGGATGGAAAAACAAGGGGCAGAACAGCACGAAAGCCTGTTATGTTTCAATGCACCATGTCACTGATGAGAGGCTTCAAGGAGTGAGAAAATTCACCCCTTCGTTAGCCCAGAGGGGTGGGGCAGCTTAGATGCTGCTACAACAGCCCCCTGCTAAGATGGGAATCAAACGTAGCCTAACCAAAGTAAACGGAGGAGTTACAAAGCCAGACAGTCCTCTGTGGTTGATAACCAAACCCAAACGTCCTAACCCCAAATAACCATCTTGGGAAGAAGCAAGGGTACTGAGGGTACTGCTCAGTGGGGGAGCAGGAAAGAGGGACTGGGTCCCAATCCTGGGCTTGTGCTATGCTGGTTACTATCTCTGTGTGAAACCTTCAAAACACAAGGTGTTCAATCAGCTGGGGGGAAGCACATAACTACAGCTATACGCTACTGCTCTGCTATTCCCCTAATGCACAGCACAACCTTCCTGGTGAGGGGCCACCCCAATCTTCTCTGCTCACTGCACTCAAGCTCAGCAGAGCTGTCAAGGCTTACGGGTTTAAAAAACAAACAAACAACTAGACACCATCCTTAATCTAGCCCTAATGGAGTTCTTGCATTCTCATTCACTGTCAGGGGATGGTGCAGCACACTGAGTAGACAGACAAGTAGCAAGTGGGTGCACAAAAATGTCAATGAAGAGAAATAAGACTGAAGTGTCCGCACAGCCAGCCGGCATGTTAGTACGGTACAGATCCTGTAGGATTAGGTCAGCAGGGCCCTTCTCTAATTGTGAAGCCAGTCACATCCTACCAAGTGACAGTGGAATACGGAGGTGCCTGGGTGAGGGAGATTTAGTCTGGAAGCCCAACTAGTGGCTCCTAGACCAGTATGCCAGCAGGGGTTGGTAAGGGGTTTGTTCGGGAAGACACTTCTAGCGTGTTTAAGAAATCACAGGGTAACAAGGGTGCTGTGCTTTACACTGAGCAAGGTCTAAAGCGCTACTAAAACCGTCGCACAGAGTCAGTCCCAGAATGTCAGTGCGGCTCCAACTGCAGGCCAGGAAACTAAGTATTAACTGTTGGCTTGAGATTCCCACCTCCTTCCCCCTACATCCCGCTGATGCGTAACCGGAAGTGCCCAAGCCTGGCCAGCCTGCTCTTTGCCCCTTGTAGACCACAGTTCCCATGCAAAGGGCAAACAGTCTTCTGCAGGAGCCCTGAAACCACACAGCGAGTGACTAGCTGTCAGGGCCCCCTCCCTCCAATACTGCCAAGTCCCTCACAGCTGAAGTCTGGCACAAGTGACTTCAGATCTTTCTTTCAGCTACTTTCTGCTTTTGTCAGATACATCCACCCTACAGTTCAGTTGGTCACCTGAAAATCTGTCCCATCCACTCCACAGGCCCATTACAGAATTAGGCTCTCAGTTGCCAGATTCCACAGATGACTTTTTTATTTGGGTGGGGGGACGACAAGGATCTTTCCACTACAGCACTGATCTTGCCTAATCAATTTATTTTCCGTCTCGTTATTTTTGCTATCCTACTCTGTCACTTGCTTTATAGCCTGGGTAGCACCTGCCTGTTAAGGAGCCATCAGGTTCTGAGCCACATGACTGTTTCCAACATGGGGCTTCAAAGACCTTACTTTTTCTACAATTTCCCAACTACAGAGCAAGCCCAGTGAGCGTCTCTCCCCTAGATAAAGAATATTAACTTTAAAAAACACACTTGGGCACAGCCTGACTTTGATCCTTGGTACTTGTCAGCAGTTGAGGGAATGCTCTGCAGAGCTTCTAATTGCAATCAGTGGTGGTAAAAAGCCACAGGTCTTTCCCAGAAGAACCTGTAGCATTCTAGTTGAATAACAAGGCTGAAACGGTGGGGGAAAGGGGTGGGGATGTGGGGAAAGAGACACATGTTCTTCTGGACCTCATTCAATAGTCTTGTAACCAAATGGGCTGCAAAGATTCTGCTCTTCTGAAATCTCACGTGACCAAAAAACCCAAAACAAACGGAAAACTTCCCATTGCCAGAGATCCTGTTGTCAGGTGATCTTCAATACCATCTGCTTCCCTCTGTGCATGTAAGTAATGGAGATTGTAGGTCCCTGGTAAATAAACCTAGGAAAAAAAATAATAGAGATCAGATATTGCCATTGTTTCACTCACCGGTCTAGGGGCTGTACCTGGAAAAATGTAATGTCCTGAAAGCCTCGCCACTGGCTGGCCAAAATGGGTAGTCCTGACACAGTGAGAGACATCGGACCTTTCAAATCCTCTCCTTCTGCTCACCTTGCTTTCCCACCTCCCTGCATTTCACTTGCACCATTACCACCTGCCAGTTGCTGATAGATTGTAAGCATTGGAAAGCACATTTTCCAGAGGTTCCATATGATGTGCTCATGAGCATGCCCATTTAAAAACACTTTCAACTGTACGTACGCATATCCGACTAAAGGAGGAACACTGTGGATGTCACACTCAGGTATGACCGTCTTCAATTCACTAACAGTTAGAAAGCATCTTAGGCTTCTCAAATCGTTGTGCTGGAGGCAATTAAAAAAATCCCCCTTGCTGTACACACAGTGAGAAACTCAAGAGGAGCAGAGACTGTTTCTTATTGGCTGTGAATGTTAACTCTCAGGGATGTTAGATTCCATCTCTGCCTGCTAATTGCTATGGTCTGCTAGTTAGCGCATTCATGCGACTTACAGAACAGAAGGGGGAGTCAATTTTGAAGGGGCTAGATTGGAACATGAGAAAGTTCCCATGCCTTCGTTCCATGTTTGACTTGTAACTAAATCGCTAGAGGTCACACGCTTTGTTGCTTCTGCAGGCCAAGTTCATTGCACACACCTGTCTAGTCCTCCCACAAGCTGATGTCTGCACTAACCAGATGCCAAGTGCATTCCCTGACATTCTGAAATTGATTGGAGGTGGTGTTCAAAAGTTATCATGTTACATCCCAACAGAGAGATGCCATCATGTTGAGTGTAGGATCTCACTTTGCTGGGCCAGTAATACTAGAGGCTGGCCCTCTTTACTGCTGGTGTAGGCAGGGTTCCCAGCCCTCCAGGACTGTCCTGAGGTATCCAGAAATTAAAGATTGTCACGTGATATCTCCAGAAATACATCCAACCAAAACTGGCAACCCTAACTGTAGATCAAGCTCACTGCATGTATTGGGAGCTCCTTGCATCCCTTCATTCTGCTCCACTCTCTGAAATCTTGGAACTGATCTGATGCAGTGTTCAAAAGTTATACGGACAAGTGGAGAAATGTCATGTGTAGGGATTGGCCAAACAAAAGCAAGGCAGTACACGTCAAGCTACATTTCTCCAAGACAAACTCTGAGCCAGGGTATGGTGGCAGTGAAGTAAATGGGAGTTTCACTATCAATCTCAATGGGGACAGAATGTGCCCCATCAGAAGTGTCACCATCCTACAACCTTGGTATCCTAGGAGAGCCAACAAGTCCTCCCTCCTCCAATGAGTGAAATCAGTTTCCCACTAAAACAGTGCTGCTGACTTAACAGTGACAGAGTTAACCTGTTGAGAAAAGATGGTTATGCCCCAGAAAAATCACTGAAATCCCTTTATGTACTAAGAAATCTTGTTAAAGAATAAACTTCTTAAAGGAAGAAACCTCCTCTCCTGGTGCCTGAAGCAGAGTGGATTGATTTAAAATCAGACCAATTTAAATCACTCAATTATAATCATGATTTAAATCAGCAAGCAGGAAGCCTTGATTTAAATGGATTTTAACTAAAAAAAATACAAATGCAAAACACAATTATCTTCCTAAGGAAAATTGATTCTCACTGATTGGTAACCATTAAAACATGTGGACTTGCAACTAAATATAGTCTTTACACTAAATTTGGTATTTTTTTTGCTTACCAGGACAACACATTGTATTTACACACATTTATTTAAGCAGTCATATAGCTTAACATACATTTATTCAGATTCTTAATTTTTACTTTTTTATTATGTTAAAATTCTGAATGATACTTATTTACTAGATATTTTTTAACTTATGATTAGTGTCAAGCTCTATTTGGATGGAAATTGGAATTTAATAAATGTGCAGAAATGGTTGTTTTGGTTTTTTTTAATTAAATAACACTACCTCAAATGTGCTGGGGGGGTAATCAAAACATATTTTGCATTTAAAACCAACTAATTTGTTAAACAAAGGAAGTATTATATGTAGTTTGTGAACTGAAGTGATTGTTTCTGGTCATCACGTCTTTCAGGATTTTAGAACTAGTAGATCTTATGCTCTCACACCTAGTTTTTAGTCACTGATTGGAAGAGGAAAAAAGCCTTCCTGCTTTTTTCAATTCCCCATTGGTTTCTTAACTTTGAAAGAACTAGTCATTCAACTAACTTAGTTGAATAAACTGAAATGAAGAAAATATTGTCTGTCGCTGTCGAAGAGGTTACTACTGACAAAAACCGGTTTAGTACTTCAACAAACTCTGGTTCCATCTGCTTAGCCAGTGACCTTCCAGCAGTTCAGTGCTGATTTTCTTTAAAATTTTGGCAGAAAACATGTACAGCTTGACTTTTTTTATTTTAATAGATTAGAGTAAATTTAGGCCTTAATGTAGGTTGTCTAATTTTAATAGGTTGATTTTTTAAAAAATAAATGTATTTATTTATTTAAATAAATCAGTTTAATCTATTTTTATCCACCTTGGCTTGAAGCAGTGAAATGGGAATATATGTATTATCTGTGCTTTCTAGGAGAGTATAGATGAGAAATGCTAGTCAGAACAGCGTGCTAGTGGATTGACCAGATAAACTTTCACTACAAAGACAAAGCATTCTGCCATGGGCAAAGGCACCTGGAACATCAGGAGCATGCTTCTTAAAGGAAATTACACAGGAAAAATTCTAGAATGTTTATGTTATGCTGCAACCTCATAAGCAGGGTAGTATGGCTCTTCTGCTCCAGTTTCACCCAGAAGAGATCCCGCATTTGAGAGATTTCCCCAAGTTCAAAGTTTCCCAAAATAACTTCTGACAAAAGGTGAGGAGAGATGAAATGCTGCACGCTGTTTCAAGGGGGTGGGTGCAAGAGTTTTTAATCCCTCCACTGATGACACTTATAGTCTTAATTAGCTAAAAAAATGTTCACATGGGCATCAACAGCTTATCAGTTACTACACTGAGACCTGGTGCATGCAGCTGGGAGTTCGTGTACACAGTGCCCAGCACAGGAGGGCACCCCTGGCCCAGGTCACACTGAAGAGAGCCGGAGCTGGCTTGGGGGCAGTCCTGCTAAGGGTATCAGTCAGTTATTTTTGGTAGCAGAGTGTTCTTACTACCGTGGGGGAGGCAGAGATTAACCTGCAGATTCTCACATTAATCACATTATCTCCCCTGCATGGGACGAAAGGGCACGGAAGAGGTGAGGGAGGGAGTTAATCACTACCTTAGATTGATAGATTCTACATCATGCTGCTTAAGTGTTACAGAAACAAAGCAACCTAATTTCTTTCTCTGACAGGGTTACTGGACTAGGGAAGAGCGTGGAAGCAGTAGATGTAATATAGCATGATTTTAATGAGGCCTCTGACACAGTCCCACAGGGCGTTCTCAGAAGCAACCTAGGGAAATATGGTCTAAAGGAAATGACGAGAAGGTGGGTTGAAAGGCTGTACTCAAAGAGTCGTTATCAAGGGCTTGCTGTCACACTGGGAAGGTGCATCTAATGGGTCTTTGAAAGGTCTGGCCTGACTCTGGTACTAGTCAGTATTTTCATTACTGATTTGAATAACAAAGTGGAGAGGATGCTTATAAAATCTGCAGATGACACCAAGATGGGAGGTGCTGCAAGCACTTTGGAGGACAGGATTAGAATCAAAATAACCATGACACAAAGAATTGGTCTGAAATCAACAAGATGAAATTCAGTAAAGATAAGTGCAAAAACCTTCACTTAGGAAGGAAAAATCAACTGCACAACTACAAAATGGGGAATAACTGGCTAGGGGATAGTACTGCTGAAAAGGATCTGGGGTTACAATGGATCACAAATTATGAGTCTACAACGTGAAGTTGTGAAAAAGGCTAATATAATGCTGGGGTATAGTAACAGGAGTGTCGTAAGACAGACAGTGGAGGTGTCCTGCTCTACTCAGCAGTGGTGGGGCCTGAGTTTGAGCACTGTGTCCAATTCTGGGCACCACTTCTTAGGAAAGAAACTGGAGGGAGCCCAGAGGAGAGTTAAAATAATGATAAAAGATTTAGTAAACCTGACCGATGACGAAGGGTTAAAAAAAACTGGGCACATTTAGTTTTGAGAAAAGAAGACTGAAGGGGGACCTGATAAGTCTTCATCTACTATGGGTCGTTAGAAGCATTAGGGCTGTTAAGCTCTGGAACAGGTTTCCAGGGGAGGTTGTGGAATCCCCATAATTGGTTTTTAAGAACAGGCTGGATAACACCTGTCACAGCTGGTCCAGGCTTACTTCATCCTGCATCCCCCACAGCAGGCTGGTCTTGATGACCTCATGAGCTCCCTTCCAGCCCTACATTTCTGTGATCCTTTATGGTTTTTTCCCCAAACCATCCCCAGGCCCAAGCACATGAAGGGGGTTGGTGAAGTTTAACAATGGCTAAAGACTAATGAATCCAGCTCAGGTTGATAGTGAGCAAGAGTCATTATTGGCTAGTGGATGTCGGGACCTGTGTGAAATGAGTGTGGTTTTTTCAGACCAGTTTCCAGGAGACAAGCATCCAATCACAAAAGCAACATGTGGCATTAATTGTAGTCATGCTGATCAGGGAAGAGATGGGATGAGCCATCCTTTCACCCCTAAAAAGGCCCCTCCAGATCAGGGTGGAGATCTTTTTGTTTAGCAATCTGGAGCTTGGTCCATTCTGAGGATAGGGAATTGTTTTTTCTCCAAGACTGTCGGTCTAGCACTTTAAAACTGAGCTCACAAATGAAAGATAAAACAGAAGACTGCTCTTCACCGGCCTGCAAGTTATTTGTGGCACTTCGTTCAAATGTATTAGGGCTGTTTAAGTTAATAATTTTAAATTAATGGCCTTCATTTGTTGTTATATTTTAATACCAGATAGACTGGACCATAGCCAACAGCTCAACAATGAATTCACCACTGAGATAGCTTGTATAGGCTCCCACCCTGAGGACAGAAGGGCAGTGGGACCAGCTGCGGAGAATTATTGAATTCCTTAGGAAAGAGGAAGAGAGCAGGAAGTAAGGGAACAAGCAGCTCTAGCAGACAGCTGAAGGCAAAGCAGGGGCTGTGTGCTCTTGGGGCCATACTGAACCAAGACACGTGGGACCATTGTGCTTTGGTCTAAGGTAGGTCACCTTTTTTCTGGAACCTTGAAGTGAGCTGAGGAGGGATAAGAATTTTGGGTTGGTTGGTTGCTTGCCTAGGTGTTTGTAATCCCGATATACAAGGTGTCTGCTGATCCTGCTTTGACTGGCCTATTCTAACCCCTCCCCCAACAGTACAAATCCTACAGATCCCTCCTGAGGGAATGGAAGGTAGGTGGGAGGAGTAAGGAAAAACCAGCAGTCTCCTGTTGTCTGGCCACAACCCCTGATCCCTCTGAAAGGGGGCGCCCTGAAGGTCGAGAAGCTGGCGAGAGAGCGTTGTAGAGGAAACCAATTCCATTTTACCTTGCATTGCGGCTGGACCTTCAGCTCTGAATTCGTACTAGCTTGTTTGCTTTCAGAAGCCTGGTCTACAGGTTTAGCTACGTTGCTAAGCGGTGTGAAAAATTCACCCTGAGATACATAGTTAAGCCAGCTTAAGCACCAACATAGACATCTGTAGGTCAACAGAGGAATTCTTCCTCTACCTAGCTACTGCTTCTCAAAGGGGTGGAAATACTATGGTGACAGAAAAACCCTTTCTGTTGCTGTAGTAAGTGTGCACACTACAGTGGTGTCACTGTAGTGTAGATGTACTGTACCAGTCATTACACTGCCTCTTTCCTAAAGGGACAGTGGGGACACATTCCTTGCCTCTGCTCCTCTTTCTTCTTCTCCAACTCAGTTTGTGGTTGATGACTAGCAAGCCACCATTATTAAGAGACTGGAAGTGTCTAGAGATCTCAGCTACTAGAATTTCAGTCACTACTAAGTGTCCTCGTTTCTGCTGCAGCTGGAGAGCTGCAGAGTATGCAAGGGTACCACAGGAGACCCAAAGATTGTGCTTGTCACTGCAGAGGCATCAAGACCTAAGCAATGTACTTTGAACATGAGGGGATAATAGATGAGAACAGACATTTTGTTTTAAAGCAAGAAGATTGCTGAGCTTGTTTGTGAGATTCCCCCCCACCTCCCTTCCCATGCATCTGGCCCTCAAGAGGCGTTTCCCCAACGGGGGTGTGTGTTTGGGTTAGTCCATTTCAGCACCTAGTTCAGTAAACTGTGCTCATTAGGACCGAGGCCCACTGGAACTCTCAATTAGCTGAAGGAAACCCGGAGCAGAACACAGCTGTTAGAGTACATGGTAATTAGCAACTACCTCTTAGGCCTTAATTTCTTTACCAACTCTCTGAGAGTGCCTCAAACTAGATCCTGTTTCAGCTACAATTAGCCTCTAAAGAGAATGGGGTTCAGGTGTGACTGCTATAATTAGAGGATCAGAGACCAGACAGGGGCTACTGCTCTTACGGAAAGGACTACAGTGAGGTCGCGAGAGTGGGTGAATTTCTGGCTGAGAGATGCTGGTCAGTGCATAGACATCAGATTTCTATGTCAAGAGTTGCAAATTGGGAGCAAAAAAAAAAAAGCGTATGAAGACAGACACAAGAGAAGTATTGCAGGAGTTCTCCATGGCTGGACACACGGAAATGGTATCCCAGGCCATACTTGGCACAAGACAGAAGGACTGAGGAGCAGCAAATCAGAAAGGAGACTGAAGGTGTCTCTTAGCGACTTTGCATAGAAATGATAAATGGGTATCGGGGGATGGCATGCTGTGAAGCAGGAGAAAAACTGCCACCTCACTTAATCATAATGTGATCTGGTGAACAGGCAACTAGTTACCAACAGAAAATGGTAAAGACATTCAACGGACAAACTCCAGGAGAGAAGTGAACCTCTCCACTCATTTCTCAGAGTTAAGATGGTAGTTGTGATTAATCTCTGAACAAAATTATTGCCAAGCTTAAAATGAACACAGGTTTTGTCCAGGTTAGGCCTCAAACTTCCGCTTTGCAGAGGTGAAAAGGGCAAGCTTTGCAGACGAAAGCTAAGACTTGTGGTCAAAACACACTGCAACCAGATAACACATTATGCTAACTCCTATAAAGCGAGATAAGTTGTGACTCCAGGGTCACAGCTTGTCTAACCCACATTTAAAACTGGCTACAAGGATATAAGTAAGCATAAATTATACAGCCCAAGAGACAACGCTACCCACATTAAAGATTTAGCTGACCCTAATTGGTTGGCCTGTTTTAAGACACGGCTGACAGATCAGGTAAAAAGTACGAAGGTCTGGGACCGTGTGTGTGTCTGTCCTAAGGGAAACCTGACCCACACCCTCTGAACCGAAGGGACATGCACTTTTCAACACTCTATACCTGGCCAGTGAGGAAAACGGCCGACTGAAGGGTAACGTATTTTCAGACAAATGCAGGGTAAGTTTATGGAGTAAAGAAGTCTGGTTGCTCAAGCTGAATTGATCAAGTTGTATTGATACTATAGTGTTAAGAATAGTAGTAAGTAGCTGATGAATAATAACTTTACATGTACTTGTGCTTGTCTTCAGTATAACGTGCCATTTATATTCATCCTTATTCAGTGTTGGTCTTTTTTCTTGCTTTTCTTATTTTGTCTGTGTTGCCTTTATAGTCGAAAGTCATTAAAAACCTTTTTTGAGGAATAATCAGTAGTTTTAATTTTTCTTATACAGGCACTACTCAACCTCATTACATCTGTGTTGGGTGGTGGGAAGAAACGATCACCCAGGGCCCAATTAAGGTCCTGATGCGTGTCGCCCTCCTCCTTCATCTCCGCAGTAGTTAGAGGCTGAAAGAAGAGGTAGTGCAAGGAGTGAGCTAGTCTGCTGGAATAAGTTAGTTTCACCTCTGCTGGGCACTGAAATCCCATCAAACCATCACCTGCCCCCTACTCCACACACACTGCAGCCTGAGAAGTATTCTGTACAGTGAGACCACTCTTCACATTCATCTGTAATGTTAACAAAAGCCAGAGCAGCTCCGCCACTGGCTCCGTCCCTCACCTCCCCCTCTCACTGCTGTGCTAGTCACAGGCTAGAAGCTACACCTGAGCTCCAGTACAAGCCCTCCTGAGGAGAGCAGAATGTGATCTCTGCTACTGCTATGGCTGAACAACACTTTTTTAAAAGTAGACTCTCAGAGCTGTAAAATCCACAGATTTATGCGGCTTGCCTTGAAATTTGCTGTGCTTCAGATAGGCTTAGTGGTCCGAATTTGGGGGTCATTTGAATGAAGGGTCCCTAAGATACTCAACCCCCCCTTCCATTTTACTGCACTCAGTTGCTCATCTAGCGCATGGCACCCCCTGCCCCTTTCAGGAAGCGCTACTGGGAAAGTTATTGATCTGAGATCTCCACAATGACATATGCCAAAAACAACAAGCCCAAGAAACTAGGGCAAGGGGGTTTCCAGGCAGTTTGCTGTTACAGTGCCTGTATGGCTCAAGGGGACAATGAACCTGAGACATCCAGGCATGCTGTAAGTGTGAACCTTCCCCTGGCAGAAGTCTGTGAATGATCAGTGGGCGTGGTTCTAAAACCTGTTAAGGGGGTTTAATATTGTGTGCAATGCGTCTTGAGTAGTTCAGCTAATTTAGAAGGGCCTCTAACTACTTTCTGAAAGATTAATTACATGTGTTCTATGCGGCTGTGAGAATGATTGCTGGATCTGTGGCTACTCTTCCACCTGCAGCATTATTAAAAGAGAGGGCCAGCACTGATTAAGGAGGATGAAACAATGATCCCGTAGTTACCCAAACTCACTCCGCACCTAACCTTTTCCAAGTCAAAGTTCCCTAAGTGTCTGTGTTTCTGCCTCTGAGCACACGCACGGATGCCTCCCCCTAGGTGACTAGACACCTATTTCCTGCCTGAGTCCCAGAGTGATGCATGAATTACAAGACAACAGGCATTCGACTGCCTAAGTCACGTGCTCAGAGGCCATCTACCAGAGTAGGTCCCCTTCGAAATCTGGCTGGATGAGGAGGTGGTGGTGAGAGTCAGGCTCACTTCAGAAAGAACAAGAGTTTCCCACCTCTCGGAGCGTTCGCTAGCCCTTGAGCTATGGGATATTCTGACGTGGGGCTCCCCCAGTCTCTCCTGTAGAAGCTATTGCACTCTGGGTAGATGAGTGGTTAGAGCAGGGTGACTGGGCCCAGGATTTCCCACCTCCCATTTGGGTGCCCTAACCCCTGGACTAGAGAGAGAGAGAGAATGGGACTAGCTGTCTCTGGACTATGATAGTCACTGGGCCGGAGAAAGGGAATAACTGCAGTTCAGTAGTTAGGATGCCCACGTGGGAGGCCCTGGGCCCAGTCATCCTGGGTGCTAGAACAGTGCAAGAGTGGGATGGAAAAGAGGGAGGGTCAGAACTATGTGGGGGAAGATGTGGGGGGGGCTCCACATGACCCCCACCAAAAACCCCTCCAATTACAGGTACTTGCATGGCCCCCATTACTGTAGCACCTCACAGCCATTACTGTATCTACCCTCAGTTCTCCTCAGCCAGTGCTGTTGTTCTGTTTTACAGATGGAGAACTGAAAGCCAGAGACTAGATGTGGTCTATGGCCATACAGGAAGTCTGTTGCAGAGCAGGGAATTAAATCCAGGTCTCCCACATCCCAGCTGGTAACCACTAGACCAAGCCTCCTCTATGGCCCTCCTCCAATTTGTCCTTCCCTCCAAAAGATGTCCCCCTTAACTCCATGCTCTGCCCAGCTCCTCTACCTGGGGGTCCCATGCTGATGCCCACCTCTCCATGGGGAGGGCAGTGCTGGACAGGCAGTCACTGCAGATGATACCGAGGCAGTGAAGGTACCAACGCCCAGCCAGTGCATTCTGTGGCCAGGCTAATAATAGCTGATGCAGTGCAGGGAGAAGAGCTGGGTGCTGAGAAACTTTTTAAAAAAGAACAATTAAATGACTAAGGGTTTAAGCCAGGGTTCAGGTTACCCCATGGTGCCTCATTCCCTTCCTTAATGTGGAGAGGGGCTACACGAAGACCTCTGAAAACCAGGATATACAGTTAAGATAAACAGCACTGCAACCTTAACTCTGCCCCTCTGGAGCTGGCAACAGCCACTGGAAGTTATCTGCATGCACTTCTGCTGCATTCCCGGTGCTAGATATAGCCCTACTGAATGGTGGAGGGATTGCTAGAGCAGCCTGACAGAGCTGTGTTGTGATGGGGTGGTCTAGGGAGTCTGAGACCCTCTCCCTCCTCGCCACCTGTGTGAGCCAAGGACAGAAGTGTCCGAGTATCTTTAGGGATGCAATGTCTCGATTCAGTGCTGCAGACGGTCGTCTTGCCACGGGGATTGTCAGCAGTGAGATGGGACAGGAGTGAACTGTGGGTTTAATGACTGCCAAGTGAAAGCATAACGCTGGATGGAACACGGTCCGTGAGGGTGAAGGGCTTGTAAAATGTGGTTGTTGCTGTGGAGCAGGCAGAGTGAGTGTGGTGTAGGCAGCTCTTGTCCAGTACATCTCAGCTAAACACAAGTTTTGCTGTAGCACAGGGAAGGTGTTAGACTTAGTCCTCAAGTGCTCACGTGGCCTATTCCCTGCGTGTTCTACACTAGCTGCAATGGCAGGGCCCCAGCAGGTGTGTTAGGGGATTACTATGGCATCACTCAGAGGGCAAGGGTCAGAGTGTAGGGGGGTGGTTGTTAGCTCTATATTTCCTGTTTCCTGAGGGTTAAGTGTAGCCACTCTCCCCCTTCTGGAAGGGCTCAGGGCACTACCTGGCAACCTGAAACTGCCTGGACATGTGGGAGTTGTGTAATACCAGTGCTGGCTGCTCTGTACAGCCCTCCGACCCCACCACAACGGTTCTAAAGTAACTTTCCATTCGCAAAGAGCAGCAGCTCTTGAAGAAGTTTCGGGAGAGCATTAATCAGGGTGTTTATAGCTTCAGGAAGGTAGTTATGCAAGATCACTCTAAGGGGACCAAAGTCTCAGCTATCAGAACAGCACAGGAGAGATGTTGCCTTTACTCATCTTATGATCTGCTTATTTCTACAGTTAAGGTTACTAGAACCACTGTGATGAGAAACAAACCAAAATCGGTGAGATCTTACTTTTGTGTGCTCGTCCCCACACCACCACTCACCTGAGCAGAGTAAGATCTCTAGACAAATCATCCCCGCCACAGTGCCCTAGCTTCCTGGCTGTGTAAATAGTTAACTATGTCCAATACTAAACTGATGTCCAAATATAAATAACTTGCCTAACCTGTAACCAGAAGGGGTGGTTTGCTGCCACAGTTAACACCGGGAGAGGGAAGCCCGCCGCGTACATATGCCACAGTGGCCACAACATTAGAACGCAGTGCACAGCTGGGAAAAGGGGGAACTGATGCCACTGTCTGTGATCAAGCAGTGCATTCGTTCACCGGAATACAGAACAGGATGATAACTGCAGAGTGAACGAGGAAGGAAATCCTGTGTCTCTAGCCACAAAGGAACTGGCTGGGCTGCTTCTGCCCCTTTAGTGTTGCTCTGCACCAAGGAACATGGCAAAATTACAAGGGCAGAATCAGACCCACCAGATAGAATCCACATTAATGCTGATGGTTACTTACAAGTAATATTATCCAACCACTTCCATGCTTACAGTCAGCCTCCCCCTTGAGGCATGGAGAGGTTAAGTACTTGCTAATGTGTAATGCAGGTGCAGTAACAATGCTAAACACCTACAGGAATCAAGGGATTAACCTGAGGTCACCCCCCAGGATCAAACAGCTCAGTTTCTGGTTGTACTAGAATGACTTCTGTATCACATACCTCGAAAGGGAAAGGTTGTATAAATTGTGCATAAGATCTTAGGTAAAAGTGACAGCATCCTCCAGAAGCTGGGGTCCTGTGAAAGTCTTACCCCTTGTGTCTACTCAAATGAGGAGGAAAAAAAAATCCTTTTATGTCAGTGAAATATGCACACAAACACTGCAGGGAATGCCTGCTACTCTTACAGAGTAAATCTCAGGGTGTGTGGAGTCAGGAGCAACAACTGGGACAGTCTGAGTAACCACATGGGACAGACAGCTCTGGGATACTCAGCCAGGCTGGGAAAACCAGCAGGAAGATCACCTTCACCGTCTCCAGCTCATTGGTTTTGGCTGGCTTCAGCAGAACAGCAGGAAACCATAAATATTGGTTAAATATAAAATCTGCTGCGTGGCAGATCTGCAATATCTGTAGCATAAGTGTAGAGACATGAGCCTCCTTGGACCTTGAGAAGCCAGAAGTGGCCAGTGCGATACCAAGAATGGGCAAGCTCTGGCTGGCAGCATTGCGTGCTGCCTAAGCTAGGACATGAACTTTAGTTAAAGTCTGAAGTCTCTTGCCATTTAACTCCTCAAACAGAAATGAGAGGCCTTGTTCTGAATGGCACATACAGCAATTCACGATACAAGGTTCGTAAGGGTCAAAGTTACACTTGCTGTGGGAACTGACTTGTGGTTAAATGCTCAAGTGGTGGGGCATTAATGCCGACCTCAGGCACTGATTTGTTCATTCTGAGCTTCTCAGGCAGTTTCAGACATAAGCGTTGGGAATGTTACACTAAAGCTCAGCAACAATGACGGATCTGTTGTGGATTTGAAGGTGTGAATGCTGTTTAAAAAGCCATGCATGTAAGAGCACTGCTTCACAGTGAAGGAACCAGTGAAATTCTTCCCCCTCGTGTAACATGATGCGCCAAGTCTACAATGAACATATCGCTGGCACTCAGCTCAGCTACTGGGGACAAGCAAAGCATGGCCACTATGGCACATTCAATTTAGTTACATGAGTGGTAACCACCTCCGCTGCAGCTAGGTCACGAAAGGAAACATTTGGTGAAGATGAACTGCTGGCTCCATCCATGGATAAGGGAAGGGGGGAATCTGAACAGGCAGCTAGGGTCTTACATAAACAGCTGCAGGGTAGGACTGTCCTCTCTCTGTTTATTATCCCTGCATTTACTATTCTGCAGATATGTGCAGAATGGATTTTCCCCAGAGGGCACTGGCTTGTTACATAACTCAGCAGCATTGTGTTAGCAGAGCATGAGTGATCACAGATGGCAACAGCAGAGGCAAAACATGGACCACTCGGGAGATGCATGATGCTGGGTGCTTTAAAAATAGCATATCCCCAACCCCCCCACCAGGAGGAAAACATCCACCTCTTCCCTTAAAACCAAGAGGTGAAGTTTGCTGTTCCGGTAGCACCTAGTCACACCAGAACAAGGAAGGATCAGTTATCACTCACGTCCATTTCAAGGGTTCACAATTCTGCTCATTCATTCTTCACCCCCTACCCCACCCCCATCAGGAACCTGCATTATACACAGCCAACGATCCACCAGCCTGTGCACTAAAGCAGCCCCACCGTTCAGTCACTCACTGCGATGGACCTTTTATCACATACATGGTACTAGAGAGCGAGAATCTAGAGCAAAGTCTCAACTAAGGGTGTCTTTGCTTTCCTGGTAAAGTCCGATTCTTACCCCCCCCCTAAAAAATTAGTTTCTCACAGCAGCTCTTCAGCTGAGAAAAGCAGCTGCTGATTGATTGATGCTGGTAAGAAATGCCCCAAATAACCTACTTGTCTGGGCACATTCCAGACTGGCGGCTGGAGAAAGGGGACGGAGAGCACATCTTTATTACAGAATCTCTAGCATGCTCACTCCAGGTCAAGGCACATCAACAGCAGCGAGGAAATTAGGAGCCAAGGCTGCCAAAGTGTCCTTAATTCATCCTGTTGTACATGCGTATTACCGCAGAGGCCTGTCTCTACGGGTTGATCTTACCACATGTTGCACAACTTCACCATGAGGGGCGGGAAACAGTGACATGTGCCAAGGCAGCTCCAACTTGTAATTTCCTTTAATAGCTAATTTGAGTCTGAGCTCCTCAGTCTCCTGGCCACAGCCAGCAGAACAGGTGGGCTAAATTGCCATTCAGTCATTTCTCACTAATGAAGTGTCACAGATCTCTCCTGATCAGCATTATACAGAGAGCACTGCAGGAGCTTTTGACAGACCAAGGTTCTCCAAAGGCAAGTTTTACTTTCATCTCCCAGATCTGCAATTTTCCAGTTTCATCCTGGTTCTTTGGCTGGGGGAGCCCCTAGTAACTGCTTCTGTTTCTAAGTGGCTTTGCCACAAATAAATACTTCCCGGTTACTGAGGACACCAGCTCAATGTAACCCCATTCCCCAGTTCTACAGCTCTGACAGACTAGGCTTTTGGCTACTGGAGTCCTTTAGGCTCTGAATACAGCAGTGGCAAAGGCAAATGAGAGCTTCACTTCCTCCTTAACGTTGGGAGTCCCTCGATGTGGTTTAGGGAACTGAGCCTGGAAGGAAAGTGGTTCCATTTAAACTGAGCTAGGAGCAATCTTAAAATACAACAAGTCTGGAAACTTTCTGCCTGGGAATGCTTATATCACCCAACCGTGCCAAACACAGGAACACGGGCCTGGCATTGCACAAGTATGTTTCACACTCAGAGGAACTCCCATATTTAGTACTAGGAAGTAAAAATGAAACAAGACCAATTACATTCCTTCTAGGTGAAGCAGGACTGTGCATGTTGAAAACTCACCTGCCACTTTGCCCAGTGTATTCCTAAGCAGTTTGGACAGCTGTTTTACTTCTTCTAATTCAAGAGGGGTGTTATCAGTCCAGTACATTATATTGGGGTGGGAATGGGTACGCAGAGCCCAGGAGCTCTGATGTCCACTCTTCCAGCTTCAGGACTGTCTAAACTAGGCTCAGCCTGATTGCAACCATTAAGCAGAGGAGGATGAAGTAGCTGAGCAAAACTGTATTGCATCCAAAAGATAGCTAGTGAGTAGAATATGGCACCTTATCATGGGAAGGCCTCTGTAGGTCACCTCAAGTGGCCTCTGAGCACAGCGATGAGCTTCATTTTTGTATAAACAGAAGAAAATTGCTATATTACATGCAAAAACCACCATTAAGAGAACATTAAGGCTGCAAAGGGAAGCACTCGTTATCGACAAGGCTGCCAGTGAAGCCTTCTGTCCCCTCGTGTACACATGATACAAGGATACTATTCTTCCCCTGCAGGATCCCTCCCTCTCATTGGTCAGTGCACAGGGAATGAGCCAGCAGGAAAGCTTCTGTCCCAGTTGTTTGAGTGGTCCCTTGCCTCACCACACACTAGCCAGCTCGGTCAGTGAGTGAGTGTGGTAGGGGTCCTCTCAGGCAACTGAGACTTGTGTTAGACATGTTTCCAACACAGGGTTTGGAGAACATTAGACAGGGCTGCTGCTAGTTCTGTTTGCCCATCTCCTTTTTATGATTTTTTTGTTTAAATAAAGGTGGTTGAAAGCCTCAGGAAGTAGTTCTTACATGAGTCAGTGGATAAATAGCTCTAAGAATATAAAAGGCTCCACTGTGCCATTACACAGTACAGCCAATAAGTGGGATAGTGCAATAGGTGGAGAAAAGAGTTGCAGAAAAACTGCAGAACACTTACCCCATTGCAAAACGCACTAATGCTTTGCCCTGAATTTAAGCAGCACATGTAACCTGGTCCATTCTGGTTTCAAGCTCAAAGGCATCAGGTCGGTCCTGTGGGTTAGCAGCTAACATGTCTTTCAAGAGTTGCTTGATTCCCTCAGACATGGAAGTCCTGCGTTTCTGGGGGATATGCAACTCCATCTTTGGGTTTTCTAGCAGTGCTTCCCCAACAGGCACAATCTCTGTGCCCTGCTTGATGTAGGTCCCCAGTAGCTCTTTCTTGGTCTCTGCATCGATGAAAGTTATCCTCTCAATCATGGCCCAGATGATGATGCCCAGGGCAAAGATGTCTGCCTTGGCTGTGTAGTGTCCCTCCCAGACCTCAGGGGCCATGTAGAAGTCAGAGCCGCAGGCTGAAGACAGCCAGTACTTGTTCACATTCACATTTTTGTTATCATTCCCACCTTCCTTGCCCCGAGCCGTCAGGCCAGCACAGACCTTGCTGAGTCCGAAGTCTGCCACCTTGAGAACTGGGGTGCCAGACTTCTCGGTGATCAAGATGTTGTCTGGCTTCAGGTCCCTGTGCACAATATGGTTCTTGTGCAGGAAGGCAATTGCGCTGGTTAGCTGTAGCATGAAACTCTTGTTAGTGGCCGGGTCCGGTCGCCGCGAGAGCACGTACTGATTCAGATCTCCCCCTTCGCAGAACTCCATGACGAACCAGAGATAACAGGGCTCCTCAGCATAGCCCAAGATTCTCTCACCTTACAAAAGAAAGAAAGGGGCATGGTAATGGCAGACACAGCAAGAGGTTAGCAACGGTAAGGACAGTTATGTTTTAAATGCAGCGGAAAGTCCTGATGAGTCTAGCCAGAGCCGCCCTCACGAGGACATGCTGGTGATCACTACTGCTAAGTGTGTCATTTGTAAGTTATGCAGACTGGCTGACTGACGCCCTCATCTCTATAGTTTAACTGCTTTGGTGTCCTGTGGAATGAGGGGGCTATAGAATATTTTTCACTTCCTATCACAGTCACAACCGTACCCTAGACACCAGCTTAAAGGATGGTTTGCTTTAAAAATTGTTCTACAAGTGGCTCTGAGAAAAGGTAAACATGGACCCATCCTCCGTAGTTTCTACAGAGCTCAGATTGCAAGTGAACAGTTTTACTACCAGTCCTGCAGGCTCCACCTGGAATCTGAAAACCAAGCCATGTTCTTCAGCTTCTGCATTTACCACCAATAAGATTCTGCAGTTAGAATTCTCGGCCTTGCTGATGATATAGGAATCAGAAGAGAATCGAGCTTGCTCTCCTATAGGGTTTCTTCCGCTGTGGTGACTGGCACCACTAAGGGCTGTCCTACTCTTAAGTTTTACTGGCAAAACTCCATTGGTAAGTATCAGAGGGGTAGCTGTGTTAGTCTGTATCCACAAAAACAACAAGGAGTCTGGTGGCACCTTAAAGACTAACAGATTTATTTGGGCATGAGCTTTCGTGGGTAAAAAACCACTTCCTTCAGCTTATGCCCAAATAAATCTGTTAGTCTAAGGTGCCACTGGACTCCTTGTTGTTTCTATTAGTAAGGGGGATGTTTTTTTGCTAACATAGGTGTATATTGGTAAAAGCCTCATGTATATATAGTTATACCAGTACAATGCCTACTGATTACCATTAGAGATTATTTGGGATGATATCTGTGCCTACAGCCGTATTCCCAGCAGGAAGGGGAGGAATCTTGAACTGTTTGCCTTCTAGCAAATAGCACTTCCTGAATATAGTGAACACACATGATGCAGGAGAGAAGATGGAAGTTGACTTTGGTTATACAGACAGAAGCTGTTAGTGCAACTGGACTATTTCCTCATAAAATGTTGAGAATTACATTTCACCATAAACCCAGAGTACTCAACTTGATTGCCTCTACTTTTTCTATCAAATCACATGGGCAGAGTTGAAAAGTTAACGTGTTAAATGACTCCACCCTCCAGCAAATAAACATTCTAGCACAGACTCCAGAGAACGCGTGGGAAAGAAACTAGGATTTCCAATGGCTGATAAAGCCAAAGAACACCAAACAAGCCAAGTCATCAGCTCTTTAATGGCCAGTGATTGGTATGGGTAGGTGGAGAGAAATATTGGTTATTTGCATAAACAGTCTGTAACCATGACTACTGCCATGGAAATTAGAAAAGGAGAATCTGGCTGCACCTCCCTGTCCTATGTGAATGATGAAAGTTAGATCATAGGGAGGAGTGGGAGGGAGAGCCTTTAAACTAGCAGTTCTCAACCAGGGTCCAAGGCCCCCTTGGGGCCGCAAGCAGGTTTCAGAGGGTCCACCAAACAGAGCCACCATCAGAGTCACTGGAGCTCAGGACAGAAAGCTAAAGCCCTGTCACCTGGAGCTGAACCTGAATTCTGAGCAATTTAGTTCTGTGGGACCACCTGTGGTATGAGGCCCTGGGCAATTGCCCTGCTGCCTACCCTGCCAATGCTGGCCCTGGCTTTTATATGCAGAGAAACAATTGTTATGGCACAGGTGGGCTGTAGAGTTTTTACAGCATTGGAGGGAGGGGGGACCCCAGCTTTAAACAAGCCATCAGAAAGTGGGGGGCTGGTGGCCAAATCAAGGCTCCCTAATCAGAGTACTGTAAAGAGGGAATCCCTCCAGGCTAGAGTCTCTGTGGCAAACAGTCTATTTGGGGAAGGAAGGGTTATTTGTTTCTGGAGATGAAAACTCAGAACAGGAAAACAGCGTCTACTGTCTGAGCCGCCCTTGGTGAGAGAGTGGGAAAAGGACATGACAGAATGGAAAACCAAAGACAGAACTACTGGTCTTGGGAACAAAAACGTTTGCAGAGTGAAAACAGTTACGTGCACTTACAGTTTATAATTTTATTAACTCAGCTTAATTAAAACCCGACAACACCTCCTTAAGACACAAGGGTTTGTGTATAACCTTCAGTCAGTGCTGCTCCAGCCCACTGCAGGAAGATTTTGGGTGGGATGGCTATTCCTGTTCTGGTAATAACTCTGAACAGCTGTTCTACGAGTTGTGTATTCTATGCATGAGGACGTATGGACTCTGCTTATAACAGCAATGTCACCCCCCCTTGTGTGCATGTCATACAGAAGTAGGAGTGCAGGTGGTACCAGGCTATAGGGCACATGTGGGAATGCAAAAGCATTCCGATTCTAGTGGCGGTGATGGCACCTTTCTACAAGTGTGAGCTGTGTGGTGGTGGCCAAGCTCAGTAACAAAGCCAGTCAGTTTCCAACCGGCTGAAATATTGGCTTAGCAATGAAGAAAAAGCCTTCAGTTTTTAAGAGCAAAGTGAGGAGTGTTGAGTTTTGAAGCACATTCTCTGCCACTGGACTCCCACAAGCCAAGCGCTCTCGTGTCAAGACAGCTGCACCAACAGTAATAGGCCAAGTCCAGGGCGAGTAACTGGGGGTGGGACACTGACCTACCAGGTCTAGGCCAGGAGCACTATTTATTCCCTTACTTATTTTCTGGGGTATAGAAAGTATTTTAATTTGTTAAATCACCATTCTGTTGTCAGAACAAAGAGCCTCCATTTAAAGAGCTGACAAAGTAGCTAAAATGGAATTTCCGAAAGTGAAATTAAGTGACCAAGAACAATGAAGAGTTTAGACAATAGGCGTGATTAGAGCTGGGGAAAAAGCAGCTCTTTGCACCCCTGAGCCTGGGCCAGATGGGGACCAAAATGAGCTTCAGTGTAATTTAGGAAAGTCCTTAGTAGGCTTTGGGTTATGTTGGTTGCCGGCTCTCCTCAGCCGTCCCCTCTGGCATGTCCCCTTACTCACACACCAGGGAGTGAGCGGCATAGAACTGGAACGGCAACGGCCTCCCCTGTATCAGGGCCAATCCTCTACTGATCCTTCAGGGCTGCTTTCAAGTGGTTTTATGCTATTGAGACAGCGCAAGTCAGCTGGAACCACAGCAGAGAATCTGGCCCAATAGTTGCAATAAGTGACAACTAATGTTACACTCAGGTTGCATGTGCACACTCACACAACTGTGGCGGCGGGTCTGAAGACTGCACGTAGCGGAGTTTTGAAGAGGGTGCTCGTTGGCACTCGTGTGGAGAGGACCAGGTTACGATTTGTGTGGGACCATAAAGTACACTGAGACTATTCGTAGGAATCCTATACATACAGGATAGAACATTGTCCTTGGGTAGGAATTTAGCATTTGAAATTCTGCTAATGATCCAGTCTCCTATTTTGACTTATGCGGGAATGCTACACACCAACAGCAGCAAGAGCAGGCACCTTGCAGTAGGTTTAGTGGGAAAAGCAACACGGGACACCAGCCCCCTTCTATTCCTGCATTTGCCTTCATCCTTCCCTTGATCTTTGCCCTCTCTTTATTTGCACTCTATGGTTTTTGGGGTGATTTGTTGGCCACTCTCCTCTCTCCCCGCACCCCCATTGTTGGGGTCCTTCCCTTTTTTGTCTCTGAAGGGTGCATAGAAGGACTGAGTTCTAGTTAGTTTTCCTCAGCAGTTTTTGAACTTAGCATAGAGAAAATTACTGGGAACAGTCTCCTTCTGCATCTGGGTTTTTACTAGGGTGACCAGACAGCGAATGTGAAAAATCGGGATGGGGTGGGGGTAATAGGAGCCTATATAAGAAAAAGATCCAAAAATTGGGACTGTCCCTATAAAATCAGGACATCTGGTCACCCTAGTTTTTACACACAGAGCAGGCAGCAAAGGGAGACTAAGAGAAAAGACAACTGATTTACATCATGGAACAGTCTCAGAACTTGTCTGAGTGTTTACATAAAGTCCCACTGAATTCAAGGACACTGCACTCCAGTCTAGGTGGTGTAGGATGGATAACGTGCACTAACCCCTTCATTGCTGCAGTGACATTCCCCTGAAACACCTATTGGAACCTCAGCATTTCAAAGTGACTTAATTTAGTCAAATCACTGAGCAAATTTAACAGCTATCGAACTGGTGTCCCTTTCGCCATTGTTGAAATTAGATGTAATCTTAAAATACACTCGTTAGCTGTTAAGACTGATATGCCAAACAGATATGGCTAGCACACTGCACTGAAAAGAGATGGCCACAGTCACTGGTATAAGCCGGTGGCATCTAAAACTAACAGGCTATGCACTGCTGTGTTGTAACCAGTGTGCAGGCTGTACAGTCATGGACACTGGAGAAGTATTTTGAGAGCTACGGCACGGAGTCCAGGCTGCTGCGCAGCCAGTCTGTAGCATGTTAGGGCAGTGCTTACTAGCACGTCAGCTATCTATGCTCAGTGTCTCTCTCGTAAGCTAGTTCTGTACATTGACACCATTGGCTAGAACAGCCCATAGGGCACGTGGTCGAACATGAGCCCTGAACATGTGTATGTATGAAGGCTGTGACTTTGCCGATGTGTGTATTTCCCTCTCAATGGTCCCTCAACTGAGACTAATGGAACTCCAAGCCAGGAGCTCAGCTTCAGCTGTATTTTGCTGAGATGCCGAATAATGAATTTTGGATCATAAACGACATTCACTCTGCGAACGAATTTGAACCCTACAGTCTAGTGGTCTGTTACTTGAGACTCATCCAAAATGAGGCGCACGAGTTAATCCCCACATCCTGAACCTCGGCACGTTGGCACAACATCTGTGCATGCCTGTAAATAGCCGGGCTGAGGTCACGCAGAACGGCACGGCAGGGATTCTAAGCGCTGGGCACATGGGCCAGAACACTGCTGGTAGCGGGGAACAAGAGGGGCATGACCAAGCACAGGTGCCTTGGGTGACCGGGGAAGGGGGAACTGAGGTACCGTAGCTTTCGGTGAGGTCTCCCCCACCTGTTTACCTACTTCAAAGCACCTATCAGTGTAAGTTACATAGCCTTGGAGGTAACTGAGCTGCAAGCTATTGAGGGTTTTTTTTTTGCGGGGGGGAGACCAATGCATTTTGGAGCATACAGGGTTCTTCACCTAGCAAATAACAGAACTCAAGCTTACTGACAGGTCTGTGATGACAGGCTAGGTATGGGGAGGATGGGGGGGGGGGTGCAGTAGTTTTGAGGGAGAAATTCACCAATTGCAGGTTCAAGCTGGCGTTGATTGTTGCAACGCAGTGCATGTCGCTCCCTCAGGATAGGAAGGGGGTCCCAGGGTAGTCTCCCCAATTTACAGCTTCCTGCACCAGAATCTTTACTTTCCTATACAATTGGCTCCACTTGTTGCCATGAGGGGAGGGAAGGTCTGAAGGAGAGGGGGTGGCTTCTGGACCTCTCTGCCTGAGAGAGTTTCTAGGGTAGGGGAGAACATACCGGACTCTTTCAGGGAAGAATATTGTCTTGGGGAACCTCTTTCCCCAATTTCCAGGGAAGGACTCCACGACAGGGACTGTACGAGGGCCCCGAGGGGAGCCCCCACGACCTTTCTGCCAGGTCTCCAGACTCAGATAAGGCTGGCTCTGCTTATTACAAATGAGGTGGGTCCCACTGGAGGAGGGGCAGGGCCCTCAAGGGTGGTACCCATGTGTAGGATTCTAATTATCTTTCAGAAAGTTCTCCCTGAGGAACATGCATAGTTGACTGCCTGTTGCTGGGTGTATGAGAAGGAATCCCTATGAGAGGTATGGAAGCCTCCCTCCTTCACTGGGGGTGGGGGCATATAGTGGGACCCAGAGGTGTGGCACAAGTAGAACAGGTCTTCCTTATAGCTGAGTGGGAATATACGGGTTATGGAAGGCCCCTGGCTGAAGTTGTACGGGGGGGGAAGAGGTTGGGGGAGGGGGACCCTATACCAGATACAGGTAGAGCGGTCTCTGCTTGCTGCTGTGTGAGGGGGTTTATGGAGGATCCCTCTGAGGATATATAGGAGATGGGGGGCGGGGGAAGCAATACTTCTCAGGGATATCTCCACCAGGTGCAGGTAAAGCGGACAGCTTGTTGCTGTATGGATGGGTATTATGAAGGGTCGGGGGGGGGGGAAGGGAGGAAGTGGGGTGAGGGAACTACAAGGGTGCCAGGACTGTGTACAGGTCCTGTGGGCGAGTCCCAGTAACGTTCAGGGAGGTCTCCACCAGGCTCAAGTTGAGCTAGCTCTGCATGTTGCACAGTGGGTGACTGGGAGTCACTGTGTGGGGTGTATAGGAGCTCCCAGGGCTTTAGGAGGTGCAGAGGTTGCTGTGGGGGTGTATGGGGATCTGATAGGGCTGTGGAGGCATATGGAGTTTCAGGGCTATAGGGTCACCATGTGGGGTTGCTGTGGGGGCCCTGGTATCTTTTAGGGAGGTCTCCACCAGGCACAGGTAGAGCAGGCTGTGGCTGTAGCTAAGAGGGGGTTATACTGGGGGCGGGGGGTGTCGCTGAGCGGGGTTTGGGGGCTCCATGGTTGGGGGGTACCTTTCAGGGAGGTCTCCATTAGGCACAAGTAGAGGGGGCTGTGGCTGTCACTGAGGGGGGGTGTTATACAGGCGGTTGCTGAGGGGTGTTTGGGGTCCCAGCACTGTGGGGGGCAGGGGTCTGGTACCTTTCAGGGAGGTCTCCACCAGGCGTAAGTACAGCTGGCTGTAGCTGAGATGGAGTTATATGGGGGGGTTGTTGAGTGGGGTTTGGGGGTGTCTATGCGGAAGGGATGATATCTTTCAGGGAGGTCTCCACCAGACGTAGGTACAGCTGATGGCGGGTTATGTGGGGTGGAGGTGGGGGGCTGTGCTCGCTGAGGGGGCTTTGGGAGTACCAGGGCTGGGGGGGAGGGGGGGGGAGTCCAAGTACCTTTCAGGGAGGTCTCCACCAAGCGCAGGTACAGCTGGGGGAGTATGGGGGGGGGGTCGCTGAAGGGGGGTCCCAAGGCTGGGGCATATACAGGGGGGGTGTCCCAGGGAGTATACAGGGGGGTCGCTGAGGGGGATTGGGGTCCGGTACGTTTCAGGGAGGTCTCCACCAGGCGCAGGTACAGCGGGGGGGGGGTATACAGGGGGTCGCTGAGGGGGTTTGGGGTCCCAGGGCTGGGGGGGGTCAGTCCCTTTCAGGGAGGTCTCCACCAGGCGCAGGTACAGCTGGGGGGGGGGGGTCGCTGAGGGGGGGTCCCAGGGGTTATACAGGGGGGGTCGCTGAGGGGGGTTTGGGATCCCAGGGCTGGGGGGGGTCCCTGGGGGGGGTCGGTACCTTTCAGGGAGGTCTCCACCAGGCGCAGGTACAGCTAGAGGGGTATACGGGGGGGTCGCTGAGGGGGGTCCCAGGGCTGGGAGTATACAGGGGGGTCGCTGAGGGGGTTTGGGGTCCCAGGGCTGGGGGGGGGTCGCTGGGGGGTTGGTACCTTTCAGGGGGGTCTCCACCAGGCGCAGGTACAGCTGGGGGGGTTATACGGGGGGGGTTGCTGAGGGGGGTTTGGGGTCCCAGGGCTGGGGGAATCCGGGGGGGTCGCTGAGGGGGGTTTGGGGACCCGGGGGGGGGGGGGGGCGGTACCTTTCAGGGAGGTCTACACCAGGCGCGGGAACAGCTAAGGGGGTATACGGGAGGGGTCGCTGAGGGGGGGTTGGGGTCCCAGGGCTAGGGGGATCTGGGGGGGTCGCTGAGGGGGTTTGGGGTCCCAGGGCTGGGGGGGTCGCTGGGGGGGTCCCAGGGGGTATACAGGAGGGTTGCTGAGGGGGTTTGGGGTCCCAGGGCTGGGGGGGGTCGCTGAGGGGGTTTGGGGTCCCAGGGCTGGGGGGGGCGGTACCTTTCAGGGAGGTCTCCACCAGGCGCAGGTACAGCTAGGGGGGTATACGGGGGGGGTCGCTGAGGGGGGCGGTCCCAGGGGGTATACAGGGGGGGTCGCTGAGGGGGTTGGGGTCCCAGGGCTGGGGGGGTCGGTACCTTTCAGGGAGGTCTCCACCAGGCGCAGGTACAGCTAGGGGGGTATACGGGGGGGTCGCTGAGGGGGGGTGTCCCAGGGGTTATACAGGGGGGTCGCTGAGGGGGGGTCGGGGTCCCGGGGCTGGGGGGTCGCTGAGGGGGTCCCAGGGGTTATACAGGAGGGTTGCTGAGGGGGTTTGGGGTCCCAGGGCTGGGGGGATCTGGGGGGTCGCTGAGGGGGGTTTGGGGTCCCAGGGCTGGGGGGATCTGGGGGGTCGCTGAGGGGGGTTTGGGGTCCCAGGGCTGGGGGGGGGGGTCGGTACCTTTCAGGGAGGTCTCCACCAGGCGCAGGTACAGCTGGGGGGGGGTTATACGGGGGGGTCGCTGAGGGGGGGTCCCAGGGGGTATACGGGGGGGTCGCGGAGGGGTTTAGGGTCCCAGGGCTGGGGGGATCTGGGGGGTCGCAGAGGGGGTTTGGGGTCCCAGGGCTGGGGGGGTCCCAGGGCGGGGGGGTCGGTACCTTTCAGGGAGGTCTCCACCAGGCGCAGGTACAGCTAGGGGGGTATAAGGGGGGGTCCCAGGGGGTATACAGGGGGGTCGCTGAGGGGGTTTGGGGTCCCAGGGCTGGGGGGGTCCCGGGGGGTCGCTACCTTTCAGGGAGGTCTCCACCAGGCGCAGGTACAGCTAGGGGGGTATCCGGGGGGGTCGCTGAGGGGGGGTCCCAGGTGGTACACGGGGGGGGTCGCTGAGGGGGTTGGGGTCCCAGGGCTGGGGGGGTCCCGGGGGGGTCGCTGAGGGGGTTTGGGGTCCCAGGGCTGGGGGGGTCCCGGGGGGGTCGGTACCTTTCAGGGAGGTCTCCACCAGGCGCAGGTACAGCTGGCTCTGCTTGTTGCCGTGGCTCATGCGCTGGCCCAGCCCGTCGCGCTGCAGCACGCACTCCTCGAAGCGCACCACGTTGGGGTGGCGGCGCCGCAGGCTGGTCAGGGCCCAGAACTCGGCCAGCGCCAGCTCCACGTTCTCGGGCGCGTCGCAGCGGATCCGCTTGACGGCCAGGCGGGCGCCGCTGCGGCCCGACACGGCCTCGTACACCACCCCGTAGGAGCCGCGCCCGATCTCGGCCACCAGGCTGTAGCGCGGCGCCCCGGCCCCGCCGCCCGCCGCCGGCTCCATGGGGCCCCTCAGCGCCGGGCCCCGCTCCCGCTCCGGCCGCCGCCTCCTCTCGGCCGCGGGCCTTTGTGTCCCTCGGCGGCCGCCGTCCGCCGCGGCCGTTTCCATGGCTGCTCCGCCGCGTGGGGCTCTGGCTGCTGCCGCCCGGGACCCCCACTCCTCATCCCGCCGCCCGGGGCGCGGGGAGCACAGGCCGCCTCCGGGAACCGGAGCCTGCGAACGACACAAGCCCGACAAGCAGGGATTGAGATGGGGGGCGTGGGACTAAGTCGGAGGACAGAAAAGCGCGCCCTGCCTGCCCCTTTAAGGGTTGAGCCAATAGCGGCTGCCGAGGAGGGTGAGGCCGAACCATTCTGGGAGGACAGGGAGGAAAGAAAGAGGTCGCCCGCCCCAAACGCCTCCAAGACAAACAGGAGCCGTTGGTTCCACGGGCAGCTCGACAAACGCCAATTAAAAATCCTAGTGGGGCATTACTAGCCTTGCCAAGCGTTACCGTTGGCTCAGCTCCCAATCCATTGCCTGGGTCCCCCCCCGTTTAGAATGGTTTGTCCCCCGAAGTGTAAACACTCCATCGCTGGCTTCCGGGAGTTGGGAGAGTCCATTATGCACCCAGGGGAGGGGGCGCGAGGAATCGCTCATTTACCTGTCTCCCTGCCTGCCCGCGTAAAGCGCGCGCGGCCGGGCCTGGGGCCGCTGCCGGGCCCGGGGCGGAGGCGCTGCTGCTGCGGGGCTCAGCGGGGCGGGGGGCGCTGAGAGGCCGCGGCTGCTGCCGCCGAGCTCCCCCCCGGCCGCGCTGCTGGGGCCCGGGCGCTGCGCGCGGACAATGCGGCGGCGGCGGCTGGGATAAGAGCCGGGGCGCTACAGCCCCTTACGTAACCCTTATGTAACAGCGGCCGGCTCCGGCCTGCGCGCGGGGGGGGGGAGCCCTTAATCCGCCCTGCGGCGCGGGGCGCGGCTGGCGGTGGCTGCAGAGCAGCATGGGGGCGGGGGGGTGCGCAGTGCTGGGATGTGAATGGGGGCGGGGTGGTGAATAGGGAGGGCTGGGCAGTGGGGGGATGGGGTGAATGGGGAGGGGTGGGTAGTGGGGGGTGCAGTGTCTGGAGGGGGATGTGAATGGGGTACGGGTGGGCAGTGCTGGGATGGGGGGGTGAGAGGTGTTAAAGGGAGGGCTGGGTAGTGGGGGCTGTAAATGGGGGGGCTGGGCAGTGGTGGGATGGGGTGAATGGGGAGGGATGGGTAGTGGGGGGTGCAGTGTCTGGATGGGGGTGTGAATGGGGAGGAGTGTGCAGCGTCAGGATGGGGGTGCGAATGGCGTACGGGTGGGCAGTGCTGGGATGGGGGATGAGGGGTGTTAACGGGAGGGCTGGGTAGTGGGGGCTGTAAATGGGGGGCTGGGCAGTGGTAGGATGGGGGGAATGGGGAGGGGTGGGTAGTGGGGGGTGCAGCGTCAGGATGGGGGTGTGAATGGGGTATGGGTGGGCAGTGCTGGGATGGGGGATGAGGGGTGTTAACGGGAGGGCTGGGTAGTGGGGGCTGTAAATGGGGGGCCTGGGCAGTGGGGGGATGGGGGGAATGGGGAGGGGTGGGTAGTGGGGGGTGCAGCGTCAGGATGGGGGTGTGAATGGGGTACGGGTGGGCAGTGCTGGGATGGGGGGGTGAGAGGTGTTAAAGGGAGGGCTGGGTAGTGGGGGCTGTAAATGGGGGGGCTGGGCAGTGGTGGGATGGGGTGAATGGGGAGGGATGGGTAGTGGGGGGTGCAGTGTCTGGATGGGGTTGTGAATGGGGAGGAGTGTGCAGTGTTGGGATGGGGGTGTGAATGGGGTACGGGTGGGCAGTGCTGGGATGAGGGGTGTTAACGGGAGGGCTGGGTAGTGGGGGCTGTAAATGGGGGGGCTGGGCAGTGGTGGGATGGGGGAATGGGGGGTGCAGCGTCAGGATGGGGGTGTGAATGGGGTACGGGTGGGCAGTGCTGGGATGGGGGGGTGAGAGGTGTTACAGGGAGGGCTGGGTAGTGGGGGCTGTAAATGGGGGAGGGCTGGGCAGCAGTGGGATGGGGATGTGAAGAGGGGAACTTGAGGCTGGGCAGTGAATGGGGGAGGAGGGAGCTGTGCAACTGCAGCGGGAAGGAGTGTTTTGTCTTGGGGGTGGTTATGCTGCAGCTACATGGTGGGGGCAATAAACCGAAGGGTGGGGGCTATGCATCAGTCTGCAGGATGTGAAGTAGGCAGGTGCTGTGATGAAGCAGCGTGGGGATAGGATCTTGGGGGCTTTGTACAGTAGTATGGGGGAAGGGTCAGTTGGGACAGGGCTGTATGCTCGGCTGTGGTGTTAGGTGAAGTGTACCAAAAAGATAGTTTCTCTGCCCTGAATAGCTCAGTGTTGAAGAGCTCCATGTGCCCGGTACAGTGTGGTACAAGAAGAAACCCACACACAGCACCAGGCCCTTTGAGAGAGGAGAGGAAAGAGCTTGATCTATATTCATTGGGAGGCCGTATCCATATTTACAGATACCATGGGGAGTTTTCTGTGGCTTTTAATCTCTGCTGGGCCTTCCTTAGGGTGAAATGATAAAAACCAAACAGTACGGAAAGGGAGGGAGTCCCATTGTTATTATGTATAGTATAAAATATGCAATATTTGAATTTGTTTAGCTGCATCTTCTCAAAATCCTCCTTAGTGTTCACTAGTCTAAATAGCTTTGTCTCGTCAACAGCTTCTTAGTTACTGCTTTCTCGAAGCCATTAATAAATAGTTGTGGACACAACATGACTTCCAGGGATATCCCACTGAGAGCGTCTCAGTCTACACTGAGGGGAAGCTGCTGGTTAAATGATGAACTGTGGAGGTCACGTTTTGGTTTTGATTTTAAATCTCCAAAACCAGAGGTGATTCAGATCAAATCCAATTTTATCTAAATCATCACAGTTTTTTTTTTTTTTTGAAAGAGGATGGTAGAGTCTGGCTGAAAAAAATCAGTTTTGGTCCATCTCTATTATTTGTATTTATGCAATGCCATAAATGCATGTGGATCTTTATCAAACAGTGAAAGACTGTGAGGCTGAACTCTTTAAGGACACTTTGGATTTGGAGGCATAACTCGCACTCATTCCAATGGGAACTGTGTCTAAACCCCTAGATGGCTTTGAAAATCTCAGCTTGGGTCCATGCCTTGAAATGCTTGTGGTTTAAAGGTAAGAACAGGAGGAGAGGACAGACACAGAAGCTGGGGAAGACAAGGATGATAGAAGTGCAGATGAGTGATGTGTGGATTTTAAGGTTTACATGGTGGTTCATTTCTTGACAAGTATTTTTCATCCACACCAGGAATTAGCCTCTGAGACTGGTATCATCAAACATTTCATAAAGCCTGCAGACACTGGGCCAATCCTGCTGTAGCTCCATTGAAATATATGGGGGATTTTAAAATCTGCAGCAGTTTTGGCTCTTAGATGTATTCTGGAGCATAGATATTGTAGCACTAGACTGACTCATTGGAACCACTAACTTTTACTACTATATACCGTAGTCCGTTTCTAGAGGCTGAGAGAGAGAATTTCTGGGCCATCAGATAAACTTCTGAATGTGTTTGTCCCGCAATGCTCATTCTGGTGCTTTGGGTTTCCAGGCTTGCGATAAAGAGACATTCTTTGCTAGGGCTTCTTAAAGCAAAATAAACTGTTTGGGATGGCTGCTCCTTGCCAGCAATACAGGATTTAAAGCAGCACCCATCCCTGTTACACCTTGCATCACAGGGCATGGCATATGGTCAGTGATCTGCCTGAATCAGTCAAGTTCATAATATTAAGATTAAGCAAAAACTCAAGAGTTAATTGGTTTGACACTTCTGATGGGTGATAGCCTGGCAGTAAATAATTCCAGTACTTAATACACTTGGAGGCACAGCGGAGGCTCAAGAGCTCTGACAGCTATTTGGGTTATATTAAAAAAACAAACCCAAAGATAATTACTAAAGAGTCAAAGAAACATCTGTGAGTCTCCATCTGTAATTACTTCCAAGTCTGTATTCGGCCTTGCAAAGCTCTCCTTGATATAAAAAAAATTGAGACTCTCAGGCTGACTCAGTGCATAAGGGGTTGGGTCTCCTGTACTTGTTAACCCTCTGCTCCCAGTTACTGGCCATGTGATTATGGCAAACTTCCCTAATTTCAATCCCTCCCAGTCACTTTTAGCCTGGTGCGGTGGTGACAAACCTGGACTCTGTCCTGGCACCGTTCTTACTAGTGGGACTGAACTTAACTGGGACTGAAGTAGTCAATAAACTGCATTTCCTTAATGCCTCGTGTGTGAGGGTCTCAGAGTGCTTGACAAGCATCCATACAACTTGTCTACATCACAGGGGTGCAGGTAAGCATCAAGGGCCCAATCCTGTAACCACTTCACTTCGCATAGCACTTCCTACTGTGAACAATCTCACTGAAGTCAGTACAGCTGCTCATGTGAATAAGGGCTTCAGGATTTGGGTAACTAGAAAAATGAAGGGCAAGCCTTTGAAAATGTAGGTGTGCAGGATGCAGCCCTCGGGGCCCATCGGAGGTGCTGCGGGCCCTCTGTTTCCATTGTGGGAGGGGAAAGGCAGCAGGATGGGGCTCTAACTTGGCCCTCTTTGTTGCTCTCAGTGTTGCTTCCTCACTCCAGATCAACCTAAGTATAACGAGGTCGTTGGGGGGAAATCAAACCCTAATTATTTTTTCATAAAGTGTTGCAAACAGCTATTTGCAGTTTCTTTTGGGCCCATTACATAACCTCAACTATAACCCTTTCCAGGGCTTTTTATATGTACAAGATTGGCAGTTTTGGCACCAAAACATACAGCTTGGCATAACTTCTGATGTGATTCTTTGGAACTGAAATTAATTTAAAAATTGTGGGGTTTGCCCCCCAAATTCAAAGCATTTCAAGTGACTACTAGGCCATTTTTAGCTCCTAAGTGATGATAATTGAGTGGGAAAACATATTCCATAGGTGGCTTTTGCAAAACTGGATCGACATTGTGAGGCTGGAAAAAATGTGAACTGATCCAAAGCTCATCAGTCAAAGTCAGTGTGTCTTTCCATTGACTTCAATGGGCTTTAGTGGGTCAAGCCCATTTCTGAGAGTCCAAAGTCCATTGTGAGTGTCCCAGCACCCACAGTAGCTACCACTGTGAAGTGTCTCTCTAGCTGACTGAAAGCTGCCACCTGCTGTGCAACCTCTCCCTGGGAGAGCCAGGCCATGCCTTCCAGCAAAGCTTGTGCCAATTCCGCTCTGGGGAAGGTGGGAGATTGGCCGATCATGGCACACCTCCCCTCTCTTAAGCAAAGCACTTAACGTCAAAAGTCAGTGCCAGGTCCCCTCCACCCATTCACTTTCTGGGATGCCGGCGGCCCTGCCAAGCCCAGACACATCACTCAGGGCCGCCAGCATGCCAACCAGCTGTTGGGAAGAGGTAGTTTTGTGTTCAGATGGGTGAATAAAATTAACCCTTGGTTCACTCCCAAACTGCTCTATGGGCCATAGGTGGTTGGTGGAGGCATGGGAGGGCCTACAGGGTCCCAAGGTGCTGCCTCCCCAAGTTTCCAGCTGCTTTTATAGCTGTCTATTTGTTGGTGTAAAGATGGCTAAAAATGCACAAATGCTCCGAAGGGGAGGGGGAGGCTGAAAGGACAGTGTCGATGGGCGCTGGGGCAGGGGCCATTCCAAGTGGAGCATTTCTTTCAGTGGGTGTCAGTTTAGCCTTTAAAGAAGGGCAGAGATGGCAGCACATTTCAAGAGAGAATCAAAAGTGGAGCGAATCCCGAGGGTTCCAGTCATGGGGGTCGAGGAGAAGTAGTGATGTTTGGCAAGGGGAAAGGCAGAAGTGAGGGGCTGCAGACCAAACTCCTAGTGGAGGAAGTCTCCTAAGAGTGGGATTTCCTTTTGCACTTCAGCAGAGTGTCCAAGGTGACCCATAGGGATTTATACCCATGCTCCGTATGCAGCTGATTCAGGCAGCATGGAACACAATCCTCCTCCCTCCAGGTACACACGTGGACCACAAAAATGTACATTTGTGGGCTCGGCAGATTGCCAAAAGGGAGGCGTGTTCCTGTGCTCGTTTTGCCAGAGCTCCCTTTCTGATGTGTGCAACTGGCAGGCCAGTGCTTTTATGCAAAGCCCTCCCTCAGTCAGCCACTTAACCTAGGATGCTTTAGTAATAACTGCTTATAATTATCGCTGGTATGTTGTCCTTCTCTCTTGTTTTCTGTCCCTGCATTGCTTTCCATGAAGCCTGCTAGCACATTGTCCCTTAGATCCCTTTCTGCAAGTTTGCAAATCCTACCACAAAAACATTTCTTATTAAATAAGAAAAGAGAAAAGCTGCTTTCCCTGCTTTTTTCTTTCCTCTTTCTTTTTTCTCCCCTCATGACGCTGAAGGCCTTTAAAAATGGCACGTAAAGCTGGAGGCGATGACTGTAAAAGCGAGTTTTAGCATTATTATTATGTTGGCGCTCATCTTTTTTTAGTTGTTGAACTGATCCCCTCCTGAATAGGATCTGGGACAAGGATGCTCTGTCTGCAGCAGCATTAGAGACCTCCCCTACAAATGGTGTGAGGCCCTCGCCGCCTGGTGCAAAACAACACTGGTGATCAATACATTGGGAAAACCAGGTCCCCTTGGAAGACGGTACCTTTGTGAGTGTTGTGTTAACCAATGGATTTCAGTTTGTGCAAGGCGAAGTACAGAATGGCCAGTGATGGCGGGGGCCGGGATGGGAGATTTGTTTCTTAGCCTTTCTGACGTGAACTTGAGAAGAAGTGGGAAGATGCATTTGATCTTTACACGCTGCTCCAGGTTGAAAAGTCGCTGCCTTAGAATCTTCAGTCCTCCTCTTGCTGCTGGACTGAGTTTAATTTGCCTGCACAGTTCATACAAATGCATCTAATTAGCCACTTGCATGCACAGTTATTTCACTTGTGTGCACAATCATAGTAATTGTGAGTTTAAATTAAGCATGTTTCCATGCATATTTTGCATGCCTAGCTTTTTTTTTTCTTTATAAGATTTAGCCAGTAATGTCCATACAGAGCTCTGTTTTTACAGTGTCACCCTGAAGACGCCTACGCCGTAAACTGCATCATTCTCAATTTATCTGCTACACCTTGGAAGGACAAAGGTTTGTGTAGATCCAGCCAAGATTTGAACCTGTGGTTTCAGGGAATCTGGTACCTAACTCACTAAGAAATCCCACCTCTAAGCAGTGAAGCCTTAAAAGCAAAAATTATTCCATTATCATATTATGGGCCTAATCATGCCTCATGGTGAATCCTTGTGCCTGCAAAACTCCTGCTGGCTTCAGTGAAACCTTGTCTATGTTAGAGAAGCTTACCATGCTAAGAGATCCTCTGTTACAATGTCACTGTCACCTTGCCTTGCCTTCCCTCGAACGGCCAGCCACACAAGGAATTGCTGTATCTCTCACATGGCTGAGATGCTGGGGGTTGAATTCTGCACTGTCAAACATCTTGCGTCTCACTCCTTGTGGCTGAGCAGAAATTATGTTATGTTTTGAAGGCCCGCATGCTCGTTACCCAGCTCCCTCTTCAGAAAGTACCAGGGCAGGCTCCAAATGCTGCAGTGACACTAGAGCATGGTTCAGTGGCTGTGATCGTTACGGCAGACTACGATAGCCTTTTTAGAAGGGGCTTGGGAAGGAACAGCAAAGGGGAGCTGATGGGCCTGCAGAGAACCTGTGGACCACACTTAAAGCTTTTTGTGTTTCATTATAACCCACTTCTTCACTCACGTCTCCAGATATGGGAAGGTGGAGGTTAAACAAAGAGACCTTTAATTCCTTTTCAAGTGGAAGTGTTAATAGCATGAAAACATGCTACCTTAAATCTCTTGATACTTGCCTGCAGGCTGGGTTTGCCTTGGCTGTTGGTGGGGATGGGGCTTTGCAGAGCTAGTTGTGTGTGTTGGCGCCAGTGCAGCCTTGTAACAAATGACACGGATGCCTGCCCCTCCTGCCAACAGGAGGGCAGTTTATCAGGGCAGGGGATGCTCATTACAAGGTTGGAAGGGCTTGTTGGTGCAGTCGGCAGCTTTTTCACTCGTTAATTTTGTATGAAGGAGTGGGCTGATAGATGGAGATTGCAGTTTGGTGTCAGATCACTTGGCACATGCTGTGATGGAAGATCTGATTAAGCGCAGATTCGGCAGAAGTTACAAAGTGAGAGTAGGTGGCTGCCGAGATCATCTTTTTTAAACTCAATTCACTTCTAACTAAAGTCACTTTGTCTCCTGGTACTGAATGAGAGGGGCCATTAACACAACTAACAGCTCTTGCGGTAATGCCTTGTTAGCAAGGGTAGAGTTCTGAGTTCAGGGCAGCAGAGGCCAGCATGTTTGCTTTTAAGAGGCTCACAATATTCTCAGTGACATGTCAGGCATAATGGAGGTTGTGTGATTCTTTTGTTTATTCGGGCTCATCGTTTCATAACGACATCACGTAGCTGCTAGTGTTTGATTGCACATGCAAATTATGCACTTTTGTGTGCACAAGAATTATGTATGCAAATGGCTAATTAGTACGAATAGACACACTCATTATCTTTGAACATTTATGGTGGGTTTTCTGAAGAACTGGGTCATGTTTTTTTTCCACCCAGATGCAGGAACCAGTTGAAGATGCACTTTGAATTTACAGCTGACTGGGCTGTTTTCTTGTCATGTTCACAGTGTCCCCACCCTGCATCATCCCCTCTTCCTTCTCCTTAAGGAACGCTGCCATTTCCCTACCTAGGTGAGGCTCTGTGGGTAGCCTATGGGACTACAAATCAGGGAATTGCCTCTACTACTGCTGAGATGCTGAACACCCTCAGCTCTTATTGCCTATGCTGTGTGGAGGGCGTTTGACATATTGCAAGATTAGGCCCTTATTCAGTATCCCCAGCTGTAAAAGGAGATGATACTCTTACACAATGATGAGCTGGTAGTACTGGAGAGACACACTTCACATCTCCCTGTGGCCCTTGAGACATAAAGGGTGTTTCTCTTGGGGAAGTACCCATTAAGAAGAGGTAAGGATCAGGTGCCTGTGACAAGGAGAACTTAGGAGAAATGTACCACATTTCTGCCAGCTGTTCATGGCTCTTCCAGCATTTGGTTTGGTTTTCCAATAAATTATTCAAGACGTTTTGAGCAAACACTTCTCAGGGCTGGTCCCATCTCCGTACAGGGGGCTGGCCTAGATGACCTCTTGAGGTCCCTTCCAGCCCTACAGATCTATGAGTCTATGGATAGCATTGCAACTGGCAGTATTGGGTGGCTTTGCTGTGTGGGGCTGAAAGTGGTTTGGCCTGGAGGGCAAGCTATCCCAGTGGTCTCTGCAAATCAGGGTAAAGGCATGGCGATGGGGTGGTGTGGGGAAGCTTGCCTTCCACTGCATCTGCTCTGTGGATAAGCAGAGAGCTATGTGCCAGATTCACCCTGTTCCATGAAGACCGTGGACTTGCACCAGGGTTTAATTTGGCCCTTCTCTAGGGCCGTCAGTCTGGCACCTTTCCCCAGCGCTGACTTCAAGTGGAAAGGAGATCAAGGCTGCTATTCTCACCAAGAACATTACAAGCACAGTGGCTTCTTTTAGCTGGGTGCATCCTGGCAGTTCCGTACAGTTATGGTAACTAAGGAACTGGTCACTTTTGAGCCTCTTGTGAGGCATTCACTTCCTTCATTAGCGACAGCCGCTCATTCGCTCCCACGTCACTTCATCTCAGGCAGCGGCATGCGAGTTCTGCTGAATGGCGTTCTTAATGACGCCACCAAGCAAGGTGTCACGAAGAGCCTCAATTCCCAAGGCTGAAATGAATCAGAATATATTCATAGATAGATGCAGATACAGCAGCATATATAATAGCTTCATGGTGTCAGGGCAGGAGGCTGACAGCTTGACTCATCCCAGGGTCTAACCCCTTTGTTTGTGCCATTGTTTCTTTAGGAATCCTTCATCTTGCGCATGTAGAGGAATAAGCCATGTCATCGGAGACAGGCTATTTTAGCAGTTGCTTCTCAATCTTACAGCTCCACCTATGAAAGCTGCCCAGTTTTCTGGCTGGATTCCTCCTGGTGGTCTGAACCAATTCCCATCAAAGTAAACAGGAGTCTTTCTACTGACTTCAGTGGGCTCTGGGTTAGGTTCTCGGGTGGCAAGAGAGATGCAGCCCATTCCTTCAGTTGGTTAGCTACCAAAAGCAGAGATGGCTATATATGTCAGAAAGACCTTGGGCCCAGATCCTCAGACATATTTAGGTGCCTTGCTCCCATTGATTTCAATGAGAAATATGTACCTAAATACCTTTGAGGATCTGGGCCTGGGGACTGGATTGATTTGGCTACAGGACAACTACCACATGGGCAGCAAGAAGGCAAGTGGATACCAACCCGTAAACATACGTTAGCCATGACCTGGAGAGGAGAGATGCTAGTTGTCTCCATTGGTTTATTCAGTCTCGGGCCTCTCTGCAGGACATGGTGTTGCGGGTGCCAGTTTTTAGCTGTCTTTGTGAGGCAGGTGCCTGTCCATCAGTACTGGATTGAGACCCCCAATCTCACTACATGTGGGCCACCAAACAGCTGTCAAATGATGACAGATTCCTGTCACTGCCAACGACCTAGAAAGGCTCCATGTCCCTCTGTCAATCCCCTGAACTACCTGTTCTCCCAGGAATGAAACGTGTGTTCTGCTGATGCGTAGCTCAGTACTCACCAGATCGGAGTTATCTGGCTTGTCACCGGATGAGCCCTGTCCAGTGATGAGCAATGGCCTTGGGGGGTATGTTGAGAAGGGACCCCGACAATGGTCATTGCAGCCCTCCCTCTCCTCACCCTCTTGGGAAAATAATACACTGTGTGCATAGCCTTACGTCACATCTGTGCTGCAGTGCCCACAAATGCCAGTGGGTAGGCAGTCTGTGTTGGGTAGTACCAAAGAGGGCCGGCTAAGGAAGCAGGTGCTTGGGGCAGCCAATGGAAAGGGGCGGCACATCCGGGTCTTTGGCGGCAATTCGGCGGTGGGTCCCTCAGTCCCTCTCTTCCTCTTTGAGCTGCTGCTGAAGTGCCAGTGAAAAGGAAGAGAGGGAGTGAAGGTCCCGCCGCCAAATTGCCGCTGAAGAATGAAGTGGCGCCATTGAACTGCCGCCAATGGGCTTTATATATATATATTTTTTCGCACTGCCACTTGGGGCGACAAAAAAGCTGGAGCCGGCCCTGGTACCAAATGCCTTCATTTCGCTGTGACCTGCCCTCCATTCTCTCTCGTGGGTTTTCTCCACCCGTTGCCTCTCATCACATGCTGAAATTGCAAGCTGTTTCGGGGGCAGGGACTGACTTTATTCTGCCTGGCACAGTGAGTGCTGAACCTGGTTGTGGCCATCTGATACTACCGCAATAAAAACAGATGGGACAGGAATTCATCTGAGGATCTCAAAGCACTTTGCAAATGTCAGTGCAGCTGATGCCAGGCTGCGAGTTAGTAGTTGGGCCTTTTCCCGCTGCCCCAAACTGGTGGTTGTGAAGATTTGTGCACCCCTGACTCACTGCTGTCGCTGATGGGGTGACTTAAGGGGTGCCTCCCTGTAGCGCATTGGGAATCGCTGGCAGCGGAATCCCAGGGAGTAAGGTTCTCTTTGAAGTGAGTTGGCCTCACGCCCAGATGTTTCACACCATTGGATTTTATTCTGGTTTGTAAACAACAATCATTTCTAAATGGCCAGTGCAGTGAGGCTTCTGGGCTGGGCTGGGTGGAATCCTGAAACCTTCCGTTCATAGCAACAAGGGATGCTGCTGCAAATGGATATTTGGTCCAGGTCCCTGTACTAAGAAGACTGCCAGGGACTTCCCTTTGTACCCTATCCTATCCTTTACCTCTGTCCCCCTTCTTCCTCCACTCACTGATGAAATCCGGCTTCACACCTAGCGGTGTCCTAATAGGGCAGCAGGTTGCATCTGCTCAGGGAGAATGAGGGGTGAACAAGCTACTTAGCACAGGCCTTTTCTGGGAAAAGTGTAGAATGTAATAAGATTGAAACCAACAGAGTTCTTTAGAAATTGCTTTTAAAACCAGAGCACTATCTCCCTTCTGCTCCACAATGCAACAGAATTTTATTGCAGCCATATAGCGATTAATAGAGAATTTATATCCCTGCTATCGAATTACCTCAGACCTCAGTAGGAAATTTCTCCTTTTCTATTCAATCCCATAAGCTCAGGCCAGTGGGACTTCTGAAGAGTTGTGGTTGCCTGCTGTTAACTTGTAGCTCTTACAATTATCGGAGAAGCAGACTTTAATTAACAGTTGTAGCAGCAGTGATTAACCAGTGATTTCTTTGTCTAAAGCTTCTATTCAGGTTGGGTAACTTTTTGTGACTTCGGGAACATTATGGCTGGGAGGCTCACAGGCCAAGCTCAGCGTGACCCAAAGGACACTGATGGTCACTGCAGTGGGGAAGGTGGAGGGAGGTACCACTAAAGATGCTTGATGGCTCCATTCTCCCAGAGACATTAGAAAAACCTCAGCATGCAGCTCCCCCTGCTGGCTCCATCCCCATTCTGCAATGCAGTGATTTTTTTCCTTTTGGATCTGTATTTAGTTTTTACTGTGGGCCAATTACCCCTTGCAGCCCGGGTTGCCCGAGGGGTTCACAGAATACTAAGAACTGCCCTGACCGTGTAGTTACTGCACATTTATAGGCCTGGAATATTCTGAACCAGCAGAGTCCAAAAAGCTTCCACTAGTGCTGGGGTGGAGGCTTCGAGGCGGCGTACAAAGCAAGAGCCTCTCACTGTGCTAGCTTGTTTCATTTTCCCTGCTGTTGTTCTGGTCCAGTTAGTCACTGGATTTAATTGTAAAAAGGAATATTTGGCTGATGGGATCTCAGGTGACAAAACAGCCCAATATCTCCAGACCCTCACTGCTCCCCGGCACCCACCGCCTTACTGCCAGACGGAGGAGTTTCCTTCTTCCACTAGAAGAGTGTTGCCTGGTTTCTCCTGAAAGAGGCCTCAAGAAGCAGGGCAACTGGCCTGCTGAAAAATGAGCTATTTGGACAGTAGCTGCTGGAATCGGGCTGGCTGGTGGGAGGTGAACAGTGGGAATGATGGACACCAAACTCACAAATGTTTTGTTCTGACTAGCCAGAGTAGCGTTGCTTAAAAAAGAAATCCCAGTTGCCATCCCTCCCCAAGCAGATCTTGTAGTTAGAGTGAAAGTTACTGGGGAAAACAACCACGCTGAAGATGGAATTAAACTGTGTTTAACTGGCACTGCAGGAGCAGCTGGGAGCTAATCCCAGCTCTGCCGGGTTCCACCAAAACTCTGCCACCACCAGAGCTCTCCAAACATCACTCACCAGCATGAACTCTCATTGGCCGATCGTACCTGGAGGGTGGGATATGCCTTGGTCCTGAGAGTTCTCCGTTGCTCGAGCCCCTTCCCAGCAGGCTGAGGTGTGGCTGCTCTGCTCTCCAGTGGCAGACAGCATTGTAGGAGCTGTATGAATTCTTTTCTCACGTTTGGGACTGAACCACTTGGTTGCTAGCAGGCCTCTCTGCCATTGTCTCATTCTCCCTATATGATCCCCACTGTCAGAAGCTCTGGCTCGTCTCTGGTATGCGAGAATGGCATTGCCTCCACTTGAATATTGATCCAGAGGTGGTCTTTACGTGCTCTCCATGGTACAGGCCTTATTCTCCTCTCGGTATGATTGGCCACCACTGGTATAGCATGGGAGGTAGCCGGGCATGAGACTGATGCCAGTCAATGGGTACCCATATGCTGGGTGGTTGTCACTTTCCTACACCTCTCCACAGTGTGCTGGTCTCTGCCTGTCCCCTGGAGAAAATCCTCAGCCTCCTTCCAAACCTGGATGTGGGCTTCTCCTACTGACTCCCGGGTGATTTCTTTAACCTCCCCTCCCTTCTGCCCTGTTCTGTTCCTTCCCAGCTCCAGGCTCTCTGCCCTCGTCAGGAACATTTTGATGTCCATGGTGCTTAAAGGTTGAGTGGAAGTAGGGAGTGAATCCTTGCCCTGCTGCACTGCAGGTCTAAGCTGGGAAGCCGGGTACAAAGGCCAGGGGCTTTGGTGAAGTGAAAGAGGAAGGAGCTTGGCACACAGCCTTCCTGAGCTGATATTTAAAGATCTTCTGAAGGGCTGTTTATTTCTATGACCTCTGGGTCTCATGCATGTTGAGAGGAGCTCACTGGTTATAACCAACTTTCCTCTTCCATCTATTTGTTGAGACTGCCAATAAAGCAGCAATGTAGGGCCAGTTGTCATTTTGAGGATTTTTTTTAATGATGTAGGAACAAGACTGAGAAAAATAAAACTCATTTTCCATTCAGCACTGACCTCATGTGTGGTCAGATGGTGCTAACTCTCGGTCACATTCCGGGTGGACTGGAAGAAAACCGGCACTCCAGAGATGCCATATCCCCATGACCAAGCCTTTGAGCCATCCAGTCTCCAAGGGCTGCAGCTTTATGTACCTATTGTGGTTCCATCAGGACTGTTCAACAAACTTTGGGAAACAGCTGGTCTATTGAAGACCAATACGTTCTATAATCAGCTCCAGCGAGCAGCAGTGCCACTTTGCTTGCCTGCAGATTGCAGCAGTACCTCCATTCTGATGGCTACACTGCCAAGAATTGCTGCCCAGTTGGGCATGGTGGTTGCTATTGCATGGCCCCTGGGCAGTGAGTTACCTGCTCCTGTCGGGGACTCAGTGCTGGCTCTGGGGTTTTCATCTGCCTGGGGACAGCCTGTGGTCATGCACACAGTGAACCCATAAGATGCAGTAGCAGGAGAGGGCCAGAGGGGGCTAGAAGCACCTTGCTGAATGTCTATCTAGATGCCATTAAGCCTTTAGGGACAGCCCCATAAATACCAGTGCACTGTGATCTATCCTGGTAGACCTGAGAAGCAGGTAGTCGGACTTTGCTGGATTTTAAGTGAACTGATAACAATGAAACAGCTCCACCATGTTCTTCCCAGACTTGCACCCTCCCTGTTTCCTGGTAGGTATTGCATCTGCTCACTCTGCTCAGCTGGTGCTGCCACGGATACAACATGCTTCTTCCAATATAATGTTCTGCTGCTCCTAGTATTTTGTAGTCCTCGGTGTCCACCTCCTGTGGCTTGTATGGCGGAGTTGGTGCTGGTTGGAGCATGTTGTCTGAATGGTTACGTGGTATTCCCTGGAGATTTACCAAAGGTGACGCTTCCTGTTCCAGGCGGATCATCCAGGCCATCAAAAAGGGGGACTCAGGAAGAAGCTGATTTCATTCAAGGAAATTTGGAAAGTTCCAGGGTGCTCTGCAAGCTGCTACCAAAATTCAGGGGGTTTCAAGCAGCTGCTGGTTGGCCCTGGTGAAGAGGGGCTAGAATTGTAAAGAGAGGAGCTGTGTGACATTAGCTGAAATTAACTCCCACTTGTTTTTCCACTAGCCTGCGACTCATGCTAATCCCTCCTCCCTCCTAACCAGCTTTTAACTGCTCTAGTTAAGAAAACTTAACTTTTCTATTACTGCACATTTGTCTCCTTTACCCAGGTGCTTAATTACCATTGTCCCAGCAAAATGTCAGCATGAGTCAGAGACAGTCTCCCATTAGGAAGAGACAGATGAATATTAATTACACTTACTGGTGAGTGGGTTTTCTTTTTTGTCATTTCCCTGACTCTGCTGAGGACCCTGTAGCTACATGCTCCCTGGCCTGAGCAGCTGAGCTGGCACCAGATGGTCAGTGAACTGACAGTGTTAGTGGAAGTCAGGCTGTGGGAGATGGAAGGGAACCCAGCAATGCGAGACGAGAGGACTCTCAACACTAGCTACAGCAAAGGCTGAAGATGAGAGAGAGAATCTGCAGTATAAATTGAGAGTAATAATAAACTCCCTCTGCTCTAGGAAGAGAAGCAATTTAACTTTCCCCTCTAGCCAAAGGAAACAAACTCTTATTAAGAAATCTTATTACCAAGTACTTTAATCTTAGGGTGAATAACCCAAGCCTGGTGCTTGGTCTCCCAAAGCAGGTTTTTCTATGGTGCAACTGAACTGGTTCAAAGCAAAGCAGCAGCGAGGACTTTCAGGTGCCCTTTGGGGGCTGAATTCCATCTGACGTCCAGGATTCTCTGTGAATTCTGAGCTACGCCATCGGTCACAGCACGGGAGTCTCTAAAGATAAGCAGGGTTAATAGGGAGCAGGCAGCTCTTCTCTCCCTCTCGTCCTTGTTTATGAATTCCACACAGCATGCGTGCATTCAATATGTCATACGTTAGGGGACAGATTTAAAAACAAAAACAAACCAAAAAAACCCCTGGCTTCTAGTTTTGCACTTGCAGTTGTGTGGGCACAACAGATGTCAGATCAATGTTTGATTAAGTGGTGCCTTACAGTCAGGTAACAATGTAGCTGACAGCCATTTCAGCTCTCACAATAGCTGGTGCAGCGTGGAAGGCTGAGGCAGGTTCTGTTTCCAGTCAGGCCTTACAGCTGCGCAGGCACTGTTATGGGAACGCGGCTGATGGCACTTAGAGGTGATCAGACACTAACATGACATCTAACGGGTCCATATAATTACAGGTTATAAAAAAGGGAGCCCGGGTTTTAAACATCTGGGGGCTTAACTTGGGAGAATAAGTTGCTAGAAATGACAGTTTTCTGTGTATGGAGAATGTTTTCCAGTATTAAGCATTATGCCCACGTAGAGCCTCACCCAAAACCCACTGAAGTTAACGGGAGACTTTGGCTTGCCCTCAGTGGCCTTTGAATCATACCCATTGTGCCTAATGGCAAGGGTTAAATCTCTCTGAGGATAGCTGTGATCTTAACCAGCTAGCCAGGGGTGTTTGTGGTTTGCAGCTGCTTTTTACTACACCGGTGCCTGAGTCCATGTGTGCAAAGCCAAGCAGAAGAATGGGCTGAGTTAAGATGGTGACTCCAGCCCCTTGGTAGCGTGCCCTCCCATGACAAGTCTCTTATCTGTTAACGGCAGCACACGTTAGTCAGTCAGATGTGAGCAGCAAGCTGGAATCTCTGCTCCTTCGGGTAGGTTGGGGAACTTCTCTTTCAAACTCCGTGGCCAGAGCTGTCAAATGGAGAGTGGTGGTTGTCTGTCCAGTGGATAAATGAAACCCCTCATCTGTCCCTGAGGACGGTTTATGGAAATGCACAATGCTTTGTAATAACTCTTTACAGAGTATTGATGTGAGGGCACCAGCCTTCTGTGACTGGAAGCATCTGATGGAAAGGTAGAACTTGCTGCTGCCCCTCCATTTCCACTCTTGGTCTGGCGAGCAAAGGTCCTGAACACAAAAGTCCTGTCTCAAAGTGCAGTGTCCCATGGCCTTCCCCTTCCTCATGCCACCTTTGGAATAAAACTAGTCACGTTGAATTATCTTGGAATTCAGTGGCTAGTAACATAGGGTGAAATTTACCCCGTGCAAAGGGTCAGCAGAAGAGCCCATGCTCCAACTCAAGCAGAACGTAGGTGGTACGTGGGCCTTATGTCGATCCTCTGGACAGGAGTGATTTTCACCCCGTGTGATTACACAGGTGTTCCATGTAACCTGCCCTGAATTGGGGCTGGATTTTCAGAGGGCCTGCAAGCTGTATATCTGCAAAATTAGCATGAGCAAAGGTCACATGTAAACAACAGTTGGGTTATTGTGCACCTAACAAGCTGACAACTGTGCACAACTTCCCATCTTTATGTGAAAATGTGGCGTTTGTGTATGCAATAGGCTTGGCCAGTTAGGTGCAAAATCACTGTAGTTTTGTGCACGTCCCAGTAAGAAGCCCTTTGAAAGGATCGGGATTTAAAGTACTTTTATTAAAAGCTGAATGTTTCTTGTATCTCATGGGCACCTTTCCATCCTTACCAAATGGACTCCTGAGGCTTTTGTAGAGAACTAAGATTTACCTGCTAATTCAATCCAGCTCTTTATTCACAGGAATGAACTTCAAGTATCCAGCAAGGCAATTTTCAAGCTAAGGGGAAGGGAGGGTTGCTGGGAAACATCCCTCTGGAGAGAGATATGGTAAAAATAGTACGTTCTTCAGATCCCGGATTATCACTAATATTTGAAAGGCATCACGTGCAGTAACCATGTCAGAACCTCTCTTGTTTCTAAGGCATAAACTTTACTGGGGGGGAGGGAGGGAGAGAGGGAAGAGCTTTTTCTGTTTGTGCCCAGGCGTCCATGCTGGTGCAAAGGAGATGCAGAATCATAACCTCTTGAGCATCACTCCAGTCAGGTGTCTCCTGCTCGCTGGTCCCTGCTGGTTTCTTTCATTTCAGACTTACTGGGAAGAAAGAGCGGGAAAGACGGGGAGTAAATTTCTGGGAGTTTTTTCACCCTTGTCTGAAAGAGGACGAGGTAAAGGGTGACCCCCAGGCACATTGATCAGCGCTATAACCTCTGCTCAGTCTGTTTTTGTGGCTACATTTGCTGCTTGGGATGAAACATGGCAATAAGGAGCTCTACCAATAAGAAATGCCCCTTGTGTAGCTTCTTTCACCTAATGCTCTTACATGATGAATGACCCCTCTCAGATAAATTGAACCCCCATTTTACAGATGGGAAAACTGAGGCACAGAGGGTTTGGGTGACTTGCCTGCAGGCCCAGATTTTCCACAATGTACTTTAGTCCATGCCCAGTTTTCTCCAGCTTAACCCCCGATGCACGTGTGCAATTCAAGGCTTGTACACTCAAATCTTAGCTTGTGCACCGGCATTGAGGGTTGGCAGATGTTTAAAAATGCCCTGATGCCAGTCTGGGCCCTACTGAATCAGCATCAGGGTGGGAAATAGAATCTGGGCACATTTCTGTCTCTCCCTTGTCCGGCTGCCTCCCACTCCCCTCCTCTGTGTTAATGGTATTCCCATCTCTTTGTCTCTTCCCAAGGTAATTATCAATAGCTCAATGTGCAGGGAAAGAGGAGGTGGAGTGTGCAGCAGGGGGAAAGTACAGCCAACCCCTGGCTGTGAATAAAAACCTGCATTTCAATAGCAAGCGCAGGTGGAAGCTTTCGAACCAGTGAAGAGGCTTGTTCCGTATCCAGCGTCGGAAGGTCAAGGTAAGGGACTGCTGGCTGTACAAAACAGGGAGGGAGGAGAGAACTGAAGCAACCGAGGAGAGCCCCTGTGGCTGCTGAATCCCTTTGCCTTCAGACACACTAGTCCCTGGCTGGCTCCTCTCCGGCTCTTTTCTGAGAAGAAGCAGCTGGAGAACATAGGTGTCTTGGCATAGTCGCCAGTAGAGGTAAATTTGGGGGAGGGCCTGTGAGGTCTCCTGGCCTTGTGACAGATGTCTCAGCCGCAGGAGGGTGCCTGGGTGGTGGTAGAGGGGGGAGTGAGAGTGGGGACAGGGGGGTGGGCGGGAATCTGAATGCTAAAGGCCCTGTATCCCAGGGTTTAATATTTGGAAATACACATCCAGTTAGTTGGGCCAGGCCTTTCCCCGGAGTCCATGTGACTGCGCATTCTCTCTTTGTCTCGTCCATAGCTCTGGGAGCTTGACTCCATCTCAAAGACGTTACCGAGCCGACGAAGGCTTTCTGACAGTTGGAAAACAGGTGAGGGCAGGTGGCAGCTTCACTGGTTTTGACTCTTTACGGGTGATGTTTGAATTTAGTGCTGGTGAGAGATCAACAGGCCTGGAGGCTGAATTCCTTTATCGAGCCACAGGACAGGACCAAGCAGGGCAGTGGCAGTGCCATCTCCGTGTGCTGCCTCCTGCCAGAGTGGCCTCCCCTCTGATCCCAAGGGGCCCTGTCCGGGGGTGGGTGGGGATGGCAGTTTAGTCCCCAGGGTGTATTCAGTCCTGGGCCTCTTTGCCAGCTACTGTGTGTTCATAGTGAGTTTCATCTATTCCCTGGCAGCTGGACTGAGATCCACCAATCTCATCTCACACAGGCTGTCAGATGGTCAGCAGGTGGGTGACTTTCAGGTGACTACCAGTCTGGGCTGGATTTGAATCAGCTACCAGAGGTGAGAAGCACCTCGCTCCATTGCCAGCCTACGAGCGGAGTCTGTCCGTTTATGTTGCAGCTGGTGACTTTCACCCTAAGTCCCAGGCTGCTTGGGAAGGGCTCGTCTCTGGGTCTGGCGCATCCTCTGGCTTATCGTGATATCCCACAGCAAGCCCACAGCCCAGCAGTGTCACTGGGAGAGCCACTTGGCAGGGCAGGCGCTCAGCAGGCTGGAGTGAGTTAGACTTGGAGATTTGCAAATGTAAACGACATTCAGTAGCGTGTGTGTGTCTGCGTGTGTGTGTGTCTTGCGTGTGTGTCTTGTGTGTGTGTGTTTACCCTCCTCCTTCATGCTCCCTTTTGCACACTCTTGCCTTGAGCAGATGCCTCGTGCGCGTTCCCAGGAGTTACTGTTCAAAGGGCCTGGGGATCACTGGGGGCCCGTCTCAGGGCGGTGGAGAGGAGTCTGTGACTGATTATTCACAGCTTCCGTCTCCCCCCATTGGCTCTGGAGAGCTTGTGCTGAGCTGGGGCTCAGTGACAGGAGGAGGCTCCGTGTCAATAAAAAGAGGGGATGGAAAGAGTAGGGCTGTAATTCCAAAGAGGAACACGCAGAGCTCGCCCGTCCTCGGTGCCGTCGGGGCTACAAAGCCAAAAGCTACAGCTGCAAAAAGGGAGCAGTTTCCTCCCCCACTCCCCATTGACTGATGACCAGATTCTCCTAAAGCCGAGGAAAGGAGGGGGACAGAATCTGCTGAGACTCTCAACTTTCCAAGGGAGCCTGCAGCTCCCAGAATCCACTTTCCACCCAAACTCTGCCTGGGGTGGGGAGCTCTGCAGGGACTGGGAGGAACACACAGGTAAGACACCAGCTGTGTGTGTGTGTATATGTGTGTGTCTGTCGGTCTGTACGGGTGTGTGTGATGCACTTCCCTGAATCCAACACTTTTTGGAGTTTAATTCTTTGCTTTCAGGTTTGCTTTTCCTTTCCTTGCATTTCAACTTCTAATAATGATGCAGAGGCTGCAGCTTGGATAGTGATTCTGTCATTAAAAAGGGACTTGATTTGCTTAAAACCCCTGGTTGGTTTCTAGTGCCAAGTACCTCTTATCAATTGCTAAATTATTTAACGACATGCAGATGAGGCTCCTTGTCCCCAGATATTTTTTTCATCCCTATAGCTGTCTGTCGCCTACCCAGGCTATCTGTGTAAATGTCTTTCCTGTACTTCATTTCAGTTCAGATACCACATCTTCTATCTTTCAAGAAGGGACAGAATTACTTATGCTGAAACAAATCAAATTTCAAAATAAACTAGAAAGTGCACATGGAGGTTAAGGACAACACCTATTTCCTTTTTTTTATAATTCCCTTAAAAAAAGACTAGTATTCTACAGCAGTAGCACCAAACTCTGAAGTAGCAGTAGTGGAAGTAACGGGCCATTGTCCATTGACCATTGCTGTAGAATTGTGCAGCATTTCTGTTTTAAGGGTTGGTGTTTTGTTTTTGTTTTATTTGGTAAAATAAAACATGCACAAAAGACATTTTTCAGGTCATTTTTAAAGACAAAATGGATGCAAATGAGAGGGGAGGGGAAATATTAGAAATGTTTATAAGGTCCTGAAAACATCCAGAATGATCGATCTTTTCGAGAGGAAAAACTGGTGTAACCGGGCTGAGGTAAGCGTACTCTGTGTTGTATAAAGTGCAAGGTATGTTAACATTAGATTGCCAATAATAATTATTAACAAAAATAATTATCTTCATATCTTTCACACCTTTCATCTGAGGACCTTGCAGCCCTTCTTACCCACTAATTATGTTGCATCACACTGCTTATCAATCCAGTAGGTGAATATATAGAAAATCTGATTCTGAAATGACCACCTACAGGAACAGCCTTCGCTTCCCGTTTTTCATTCTGTTCGTTAGTTAAATACACTGTACATTTGTTGCTTTATTTATAATCTGGCACACAATGTCCTCAGAAATGGCTGAAGGGATTTTGCATGAACTTAAAAAAAAATCCGCTTTTGATCAGAGACCAAGTAGGGAAGAATTCAGCCCCAAAGGTGCATATTTAACTTAATTATAGGTAGCTGCAAGCAGGAAGTTAAATTGTATTATATCTATTAAAATTCCATTAATGCAAGGATCTATCTCTCCAGGATGTGTGTGTATCATTGTGTGTGTGTGAGTATATACACACATTATAGTGTGGGTATTGCGTACATATATAAAATATGGTAGATATTTATAACTCTGCTTTTCCTCCTCCTTTCTTTACCTTTTCCCTTCCTTGTGTTCCCTCCTTTGCTTTTATCCTATGTTGTTTCTCTCTCTCCTTTTCTTCTGTTCTATTTTTATCGGTCACTTCTCCGTTTCTGAGCAGAGCGCAGCTAAGCTCTGTGTGGAGTACTTCTTACAGTGCTGGGTGAGTTATGTTCACGGGGGAGGTCTCTGGCTGCCTGATGACTGGTGACTGTAGCCTGCAGTTTGTCCAGAGGAGTTACAGCTGCATGGGGTGTCATGAAATCCCCTGTCTTCTGGCTGTGGAGGGTGTGGGGATTATGTTCGGTGCATTGTGCCTGATCCAGTAGCTTAACTATCAGGCAAATGCTCTGATTTCATAGTCTGTTAATCGCTTCTGGAATTTGTCACATCAGGTTTGAAACGCCTGTGTGATAAATATTATCAGATGTGTAAGGTGGTGCCCGGCTTCTCCAGATGGCACAGAGGGCTCCTTTTCTGATCTCCTCTCTGAAATCCAATACCAGATAGCCAGGGGTTTAATTCACCGCTCTTGCATTCTACAAGGCGTTTTAAATCATCTTGGTAGAAATCAATATATAGGAGCTGATGTCACGGAATGCCATAGCTAACGTAGGAACAAATCAGAGCCAGTTCCCTGGTGCCAGACATTTGTTTCAGTTTAGAGATCAATGATGTTTTCAGTGCTGGATCAGACAGAGAAAAGCTATTAATGCGGAAAACTCTGGCTCGATAGTGAACAGGGAAAATATGAATCTCCAGGCTGTGTCTACACCTGGTTTAAGCAGGTGAAGCGCCAGTGAAGTCAAGAGGTATCTGGAAACACCAGGTGTGAATTTGGCCCTTCTGTCTCGACTTAACCCGGTAAAGGGAGGAGGCAGAGTTGAGCCCCATTAATCCAAGCAGAATGTAGAATGCGGGGCTGGCTAGACTAACTCGGGATTGGGATAAAGCAGGAATGGCTGGATGTGTGGGGCCAGTCTGAGACCGGGGGGTGTTCAGATCCAAGGCTCGACCGCATGCCCCAGTGAGAGGCTGTGCCACAGCCCTGTCGAATGCAAACCTGACTGAAGGCCCCGCACTGCTTGCAGAATGCTGGGCTTCTAGGCAAGGAAAAAGCCAGCCATCCTGCTTCAGGCCGCTCTGTCAAGCACCACTTTCCCAAGCCCCCAAGTATGTGTCTCCCTCCCCTCATCCCCAGGCCTTGCCTTGGGCACGGGGATTTTCCTGGCTAGAAAATAGGGCACGTTGCTGTCTTCTTTCCATGTGCTGCTGGAAACCTTCCTCAGGCTTTTGTGTGATGCCAAGCGTCCGGTCCCACTGGGCACTTGGATAGAAGTGGGGCACTGGGGAGCCTGATGTTGTTAACGGCCCTGCGGTGAGGAGCTGAACATGTTGCGGTTATTGACAAGTGGCATATTTGTCTTTTTCTCCGTCCTTCCTTTCCATACCAGCCCCTCCTCTTTGGTGCTCCCCTTCCCTTTTCCTTCTTTGCTTTCCATGCAGAGCCAAGACCTTCAGCATTTCAATCTTCCAGACCGAGAGCTCTTTAAATTAGGCTGTTAAAAATCGGTTTTGTTTTCGTGCTGTATTGAGCTTTCTCTTCCTGTTGTATTGCAGCAGGGGTAGGCACCTATGGCACGTGTGTGCCAAAGGCGGCACGCGAGCTGATTTTCAGTGGCACTCACACTGCCCGGGTCCTGGCCACCGGTCCGGGGGGCTCTGCATTTTAATTTAATTTTAAATGAAGCTTCTTAAACATTTTAAAAACCTTAGTTACTTTACATACAACAATAGTTTAGTTCTATATTATAGACTTCTAGAAAGAGACCTTCTAAAAACATTGAAATGTATGACTGGCACGCGAAACCTTAAATCAGAGTGACTAAATGAAGACTCGACACAGCACTGCTGAAAGTTGCCGACCCGGTTATGACAGTTTTGCATTGATATTGGCATTAGCTGAGTTTTCTCTGACCAGTTCTATTTGCATGACTAGGAGAGAGGCTAATAAAGTAACAGGGTATCTCATATTCCTGTTTCTAATGACACGTCCCGAGAGGTTAACAAGGAGAGAGAGTGACTTAACCGTTAGTGGTTTGTGTAGGAGGCTGGGGATAGGGACTCCTGGGTTCTGTTCTATTGATTTGCTATATGACCGTAAGCAAATCACTTACACCTCCTGTGCCTTTTATTACCCACCTTTACAACTGTGATAACACCTATCACAGTCATGGTGTGAGGCTTCCTGGCTTTTCACGTTCTTTGAGATCCACAAATGAAAAGCACTACATTAGTGCAAAGTATTGTCATTATTCAGCCATTCATTTACTGAGCGTCTTGATAACAGCTTTGAGCCTGGTGAATTCGATGTTCTATTAATGCAGATAGTTCAGCATACGATAATGCAGATAACTCAAATTACATTAAAGCGTAGCCTGAATTAATAATCAGAACATTAACATATTTCTTCATTAGTGCCAATTATGGTCCATTAACAGATACTGACTGAGAATGCAAGAGACTGCAGTACACGTCAGTAATCCCAAATGGACTGCTTCTGGGTTATGCCATTGTCCTGGAGCCAAAAGGGACCAAGAAGGTAACAGGACACTTATCACATGCTCACAATAAAGCAAGGGGACAACTGGTGGCTAATTTTCTGCTTACGCATGCTTTGGAGACAACTAAACTTCTTACACGCGTGGTACAAGGGGCAAAATGTTCAAAAGTGCCTAAGTCCCATTGAAAGTCAATGGAACTTAGGCTCCTAATTCTTATGGGTACTTCTGAAATTGTACTGAACTTAAACAAATAATGACCTAGGGATCCCGGGAATGAAGGTTCGGGAGTTGGGAGTCAGGATGTTCCAGGGATCTTGGGCTTGTGTGACCTGCTGTGCGTCTAAGCTCTGAAAAAGATGGCTTAGTCCAGGATGTTTAGGTGTCATGCAGTGGAGGGGCAGGGGGACCGTGGCTGGCATGGCAAGTGTGAGGGTTGGCCTGCGTTGCAGGCAACATGGGTTAAATGGCATATTCCTGTGCCAGGCTGAGTTCTTGCACTGCCTCTGCTTCACTGCTGGTTGGAAAACAAAAGCACCTCTGACTTTATTTTCTCCTTGTCGAGGGGTGTAGGGAGCAGGCACCTTCACTCCACAGGCCAACGGCATTTTGCTTCATCCCCAACCACCCATTTCTCTATTAGCAGAGGAATCTTGGTGGGAACAAGGCATCACATCAAATCTCCGGCTTCTCTGATGCAATGCCAGTGAACTCCACAGCAAGACTCACTTTGGTCCAGTTTAGTTACCACTTACTGTTCCTAGTGGAACAGTGGGTGTAAGTGCTTTGAATGCATGTCCCTGGGAGAGGCTGAGTTTGGGTATTTGGGAGGCATGGGGTTTGTGTGTGGGAGGGGCGGGGGGCACAGAAGACTAGGGTGGATTTGGGGAAGGAAGGTGTTGGGGGGGTGCAGAATATTGTGAGAGAGGAAAGTTGTGGTGAGGACAGGGCGCGCTAGCAGGCAGTTATGGAATCTTCCTAGGGCGTCTCTGGGCTGGAAATCTCCAACTAATATGGCTGCTGCTGTTAGCCAGTTACATGTGTCACGGCCAAGCTGCACCATCTGCTCTCTCATGAGCGTGACGCGATTGGACCTAGATCCAAAAGGGAGAGGAGTGCTTCGTGTGGCCTCTCGTTTGATGGATGAAGAATCCAAAATGTGACACGGAGGTAGGTTAGGTTCAGAGCCTAGTTTCCTGAACTCCACCCAGGGCTGGCTCCAGGGTTTTTGCCGCCCCAAGCGGCGGAAAAAAAAAAAGAGGCCGCAATCGTGATCGGCGCCTGCTCTACCGTGCCACTGTCTTCTTCGGTGGCAATTCGGTGGCAGGTCCTTTCCTCTGAGAGGGACCAAGGGACCCGCCGCCCCTTACCCTGGGCCACCCCAAGCATCTTCTTGCTGAGCTGGTGCCTGGAGCCGGCCCTGACTCCACCCCTTCCCATCTCCTCCTCCTGAAGGCTCAAGGCCCGTAGGGAAGAAGAGCAGAGTGTGAAGTTTCCATTGCAGCTGGGAACTGGGGAAGTGGGTGTTGGAAAGGTGCTGCCATCCATCACTGGATAATGCAAAGACCTTGAATTCCTTCCCTCCCCCCCTGCTCGCCTTTGGTGAATAGCTGCTGTGGATTTCATTGCCTTTATTCTTCAAGGCCACGTGAGAGAAGCAGTGATTCACCCTCTCCAAGCCCCTCGGTAGCGCAGGGACAACAATACCGCAGAGAAATTCATGCTGCTGTTGATTAAGAAAGAATCTCTTTAAAATGATAAATAAAAGGCTTTAGAATAAATGTGTTTGAGTTGCTCTCACTCATGCACCGGGAGGAACAGGTTACTGAACAGCATCTACAAGAGCAAGACCCACATCATCCATGAGCTGGTGAGACTAGAAAGGTCCTGTTGATGAGGGACATGCTGTACGCAGGCATGTTTGAAACAGCCCCCAAGACATTAGGAACATTGAGCGACAGGTCAGTAACATACACAGGCACACTAGGACTTCCTTAAATACACTAAAAGCTTTGGTTTCCGGCATATTGGGGGGATGCGGGGGTGTTGGTTAATCAAATATTCCAGTTAACTAAGAGTTCTACTTACCAATGGAATACCAGTTTTCAAAGAATGAGAATACGATAAAATGAATGAAGTATAAAATAGTAGACAGGTACTCACCAATCCAGCAGTAGTGCTGCAACGCCGAGTGGTTGGTCTCTTGAAGCACTTAGGTGTAGACAGGTAGTTTTCTATACAGTAGGTTATCTGATGAAACTACATGTCACTATGGGCAGCGCATGGCGAACACCCAGATCACTAAAAATACCCTTAACACTAAAACGATACTGAATATAATTTCATCTTTTTTGATGATTCCAAAGGCACTTCAGGATCTTGCAGTGCCGCAGGGTCGTCATTATCAACCTCAATTATCATTGTCGCTGTAGAAGGTGTAGGAGATTGGGCTGAATCTGTAATGACCCTGACACACCCTGGAAGCTGCTTTTTTGAATAAATCCCTGATACCAGCTTGCTTGCTTGTCTTCTGCCTCTTTTGCATAGAAGTAGAGTGCAGAATGTGCAATTGCATAACGTGCTGGGCAGTATACTCGTCCCCGTTACTAGATTGAAGATTTGTATTGGGAGATATCAGAAATGCCGGCTAACAGAGCTTTCCAGCTGATAAAGTGCTGGATAACACAGCTTTTACTGTGTATTGGAGGCAAAGAGCCAGATTCTCAGCTCGTGTAGATCGGAGTTAGCTCTATCAACTTCCATGAAGTTATGCTCATTTATATGAGCAGAAGTTCTGGGCTAAGCTGTGTATTAGGCACATGTGCAAAAGTTACCAGCTGGGTGGAAGTGAAGGGTTTCTGAGACATCTAGATGGAACATGTGTGTGCGTGTGCATGTGCCTCTGTGTGTTTATGTCTGCACATGGGTGGCGGGGTGTGTTTATGCCTGTATGTTTCACGCTGAAGTCGTATCTTGCAATTCTGTATCATCATTCATGCTGCATCAGAGATCAGCTAACGCCCCCTTTCTGCCATTCAGAGCAAATCTCAGTGGTGGGGCCGCTCACGCCCCTGCGACCTGTAAAGCAGCTCAACAGCCTCTAGAGGAAATTCCTCCAGGATCCTGCTGATGCCCAGTGGCAGCCATTTCCTGTGCATGTCTGTGGGACTGCTGTGAACGTGCAATGCTCAGCACAAGCTGCTGGGTCACAGCTAACCCCTCCCTCCCACTGGCAGCCTGAGGGTGTTCTCTGGGACAGGCTGCGTGGAAGTAAAGCCTCGCAGACTAGGCACTGGACAGGGATTCGGGAGATCTGGGTTCAGATCCTAGCTCTGCTCCACACTGCCTTTGTGACCTCAGGCAAGTCACTTCATCTCATTGGGTGAGGAACTGTGCCCCATGCCCCATTGCCTTGCCCCATTGCGTAGGTACTGTTGGTTAAGGGCAAGGGTGACATCGGTGCAGTGCCCTCTCTCGGGGGACTATCACCTGCCTTGGCTGGGGCATTTTGCTTTCTAACTCCTATTGGCCCAATAGCTTTTGCTCTGGGAGCTACGCTGTGATCTCTGACTCATGGGGGACTCCCAGGCCAAGTACTGAGTTTTCCCCACTGTGGGCTCGCCCATGTCCAAGTGCTGTGGGTGCCCCTGGCTATGGGAGGGTAGCGCTGGGGACCCATTGCCTGGGGTTTGCATCTGATGGTGAAAGATCATTGGTCTCTTGTGGTTTTTCTCTCTCCCTTCCTCGCTGCAGGAAGTGCTCACTGTGCAGAATGGAGTGGCAGGTTCTGCTGTTGGCTCTTTGCATGGGTTTGGCTCATTCGGCCTCTGCAGACTGTGCAGCCCAGTGCTCCATGTGTGCCGTGCAGACCCAAGATCTGGAGAAGCCCATCAGTCCCCTGGTAAGTGCTGGGTCCTATGTCAGGTGCAGTCTGGAGCAAACTCAGCTTTGGAGCTCAGATAAAACGAGCTCTGTATCCAAACTGGCCCCTGTTTTAGCCCATTTCCCGGTCTGGGGTAACACTTGCTCTACAAAGACCCAGATTTTCCAGACTTGTGTATCTGTGTTTGCATGCCTGATTTGGGGGTGCCGTTGCCATGGTTGTGCGCATGAAACTGCAGTAATTGTGCACACTAATGTGCTTTTGTGCACACAGTTCTGAAATCTAGCTCAACGTGAGCATTTCTTCTTGCCTTGTATAGGGCAGTGGCAGGGCTGCTGAAGTGGCTGGTCCTGCTAGCTGGGGAAAGGTTGGACCGAGAGCATAACTGCTCTCAGGACTCTGCATGCTCTAGCAGAGACCAGAGAACAACACGGGCCCAGTTCTCCACTGCCCTGCACTTTGTGCAACCATTTCCACTAGTGCAAAGTCTGTCAGAGCTACCAGTCTGATGTGACAGCATCTCACACCCACTTTGCACTGGTGTCTACGATGATCCCAAGTGCTGCGCGACGCAGAATCAGGGCTGTGGGGCTGGGGCTCCTTTTGACCTCTGACGACCTTTCCCTCTCTGTATCCGGCCCTGGATGTTAGAGGTATGGAAGCATCTGCTTCCCACTGTGGGACCAGATTACTCAGCCGTCCACTGCAGCAGGGTGGGCTGCAGGCTCTTACAAGGTAGGATGTGGTGGGATCCCAAGGAGTAGAGCTAGAGTCCCTTCCAGGACTGGAAAGGGGAATCCCAAGACGACATTCCTCCCTCTCGAGGGTACCGGAGAGAGCCCTGGCGGTTGGGAACTGCTGGCGGGTGTCACGGGTTTGCTCTCGTTGGTGTGTTGCAGATCTGTTCGCTGGAGTGTCAGGGCTCCTTGCTGTCCCGCGCGGAGTGGGAGAGGTGCCAGACCACTCTGGCTCTCCTTGCCCCACTGATGGCGGCGGTGGAGGGCCAGGGCCTGTCCCCTCTGGAGGCTGAGGCGAAGGAAGAGCCAGAGGGGAGCCCCATCCCCGGCGAGCTCCCCAGCAACCTGGTCAAACGCTACGGCGGCTTCATGAAGAAACTGGACAAGAACAAGATTTTCTCCCTCTGGCGTGAGAACGCCCACAGCAAAGGCGGCATGACTAAGAAGTACGGTGGCTTCTTCCGCAAGCCGGGGGAGAGGGCGGCCTCGGAGGTGGCGGAGGACTACCCAGAGCTGGAGGCCGGGGAGACAGGCGACCACGGGGAGGAGCCTGAGGAAGGAAACCTCAAGGACGAGATGAAGCGCTACGGGGGCTTCCTCCGCAAGTACCCCAAGAGGAGCTCAGCGCTGGCGCCCGAGGGGGAGGGGCAGGAGCTGGAGGACCTGCACAAGCGCTACGGGGGCTTCCTGCGCAGGATCCGCCCCAAGCTCAAATGGGACAATCAGAAGCGCTACGGGGGCTTCCTGCGGCGCCAGTTCAAGGTGACAACGCGGTCGGACGAGGACCCCAACGCCTACTCGGGGGAGGTCTTGGACCTATAGAACCCCCCCTACAGCCGGAATACTTCCAGTATGGACTGCATCGCTCCTCCCGACCCACATCGCCCTCCCGTGCTCAGCCAAGCATCCCAGGCATCACACACCGATCCGGCCTGTGAGCGGAGACCCAGGCGCACCACCCTGCTGCTGCTTCCCTGAAGAGCCAGGCAGGGATTGCAACCGGCAACGTTCCTCCTTAGTGTCTGTCTCTGTCAGCTCTGGGACTTGCACCTGCTGCTGTTTCCAGTACCGAACCGATCAGCCCAGCGATGGGTTTAGTTCAGCTGTGTCGAAAGCAGGTTACTTTAGTTAAGTCTCAGACGACTGACTATTGATCCCTGTGATCCTTAGCGATGAGCCCAACTCACCCTCCAGTCGGAATACCCCAAACGCTGGGGAAGTTCAGCTCTGGAGCCAAACCTGGTGGCTGGCCCCTCTGGTCCGTCATGGACCAACCCAGAGCTCCAGGTCCAAAGGCCTCCCAGCTTTGGGGGAGTTCGGCTCTAGCTCCAAACCGGAACCATGCCGCTGTAGTTCCTGCAGTGGAACCCCATTTTCAAAGGTCCCCAGCGCTGGCACCAGGTGCTGCTGGGCATTTCCAATTTAAATATTCTAATGGAAACAGAGGCATCTGCTACTAGTCTCTCCATTCAGACGCCTCTGCTCAGAACATCCAGTGTCTCCCGGAGGGACCTGTGTTTGTATGGGAGGGCATCTTGCCTGGAGAGCAAGGTGGGCTTGCCCGATAGAACCCGGACTTGCTTCATTATATTCCAGCTAAATCGCAGCTGTGACCCTTTCTAATACACACAAGAGACGCACACTCCTAATGAAGCGATGAAATCACAACAGCGTTCTGAAGGCACCCGAGTCAGCCTCTCGTTAGTCACCTGGGGGTTTATGCGCACAGTCATTAAGGGAGCAGAGTGAATGGAGGTATTGTGCTGCCAGATTTGCTGGCACAGTCCGGTTCTTTATGCCTTGGAGTGATTGTGTGCACAGAATTGCAGGTGCAGATAGGAGCCCAGACTGACGCTAGCTGTCCCCATTCTCTCTCTGCTCACAGGGGATCACTCCCACACTAATGACAGAAATCACTGAGGAGCCATGTCTGAGAGCTTGGCTCATCATGGAGTTCCCCATTGCAACCATCAGTGTTGTTCCCCATCCCCCAGCTAGTGCTGAATTGCAACAGGCCAACAAAAATACCCTGAGACAGAGGCAGGAAAGGGCGGGGCTTGGCCCATTGTTTCCTTTTCCAACCATGGGCAAAATTGGGAAATTAATCTAGAAGAAAGTGATGAAAGGGGATGTAGACGATGTCTGAGACACACTGGCTGAGCACAGGCCTCCATTGGCCCTCACCTGCCCCCTTGTGCTGTTCTGAAATGTACAGATTGTTTCGGAGTCGGGTTACTTTTCGTTATTACGTTTACAAGAAGAAATAAAGTTTGGTCTGTCTTGAGATGGGTCACGTTCACCCCCTTCCTTTTCTGTACGGTAAATAAAAAGATGTTAATGAGTCTGTGTCTGGTGGTGCATCTGTCCGCAGCGTGGGGGCCGGCCAGGATGAGGGCTCATTGCGGTGCTACATAGGTCTTTGGGGAAGAGGCCCTGGAAATCAGGGAACCTCTAGGTGTACTTGGTCCTGCCTCAGCACAGGGGCTGGACTAGACGACCTCTCACTATGGCTCCTTTGGGAGAGCAGCCAGCACCTCACAGGAGTGAACCCTAAACGTGCTTTATGTGCATGGAGCAAATGTGGGAGCTTTTAGATTCGCTGCCGAGTACTCGACTTACTCAACTGGGGGAGGGGAGCAGCAGGGGCCAGGACAAGGACACAGAGAAGAAAACAATGAATGCCCAGGACCCCTGCTTCGGCTGGGCATGAAGCACTGGCGTACAGAGGGACACAAAGCGTAGAGACCCCGTGGAGTTATGACCCTCGTCCAGGGGAAGGGAGGAAGAAGCCCCTGTCCAGAGAGTTCTGCTACTCCCATCTGAAAATGTGTCTGTGTTAGAAATATAATTCCAGCCTCTCACCCACACATCAGGGCAAGGGAAATATCAGCGGGTCCTCGCCCCCTTCACAGTCCGAATGGGTGGGTAGGTATCGGGCTGGGAGCTGGCAATTGTTCCTGATAGTTTTGCAGGTTTGATCTGTACAGCAGGGCCCACCCCCTGTGGATCCCCCTCCGCCCAGTCGCACCCACCTCCTCGGCCCACTCTGCCATTCCACTCCCTCTTCCTGGTGCTTTCTGTGCTCTGAAACAAGCCCTGCCAAAAACTTTCCAGCTGCAGCTCCCAGACAGCAGGTGAGCTGAGCTCTGCTCAGCAGAGACAATCCCCCAGTCTCCTGCCATTCTCCTTGGGAAGGAACAGAGCCGTTGTTACAACACAGCCAGCAATTTGCTGGAGATGTCAGGAGGGCAGGAGCCGCAGTAGATGAAGGGAGACCATGTGGCGTACTGGGCAGGGCAAAGGTCTGGGAGGCAAGAAACCTGGCTTCAGTCCCTGGCTCTGCCACTGTTTGAAATTCAGCCCTGTGCAGCCAGCCAGCCCCACCCTTAGGCACTGCACACACCTCTCTAAAGTCCTTTCCCGGGGCTGAATTTCACCTTTTGCAGCCCGGAGCAAAACCCTTAACCCCCTGCCCTGAGACTCCTGGGCCCCATGGACAACAGAGGGCTAAGGAGACTTCTCCAGATACACTGAGCTGGGGATGAAATGTGCAGCGTAAGTGCAAATTGTTAATTATAATGAGCGTGAGACAAGTTAAGGAGGGATTCTTCTATCTCCCCTAGCACTAGGCAGGTCCCAGGGTCAGGTGTCCGCTCCCAGCTGGTCCGCCAGTGCCCTGGGGCCCGCAGGAGGGAGGCTCAGAGAGCTTGAGCCTGATTTTTCGCCCGTTGGTGATTCCAGGGGCGTTAGTCCTCATTCACCCCAGCTAAGCGGGATCAGAATCAGGCCCTGCTCCTGCTGAGGAATGGCCCTTCGCTGAGAAACCGCCTCCTCTCCTTCCCCTGGAAAACAAGAGTAAAGCTGACACACAGTTCCCACGGCAACAGCTGCCCAGGGCCCAGAAGTGGCTGCCGTGACCTTCAATGGAGCAGGAGCCATCGGCCAACAGCTTCACAGCAAGAAGAGCTTTGCAGCAGGGGGCCTCTGCGTGAGTGGCCCAGGCCGCCCCCTCAGCAGGAACGGCTGGCGGGCGTATGTGTAAATGCCCCAACAGCTCCCAGAGGCAGAATAGCTGCACCCTGGAGAACCTGCCTGGGCTGCCAATTGGGGAGGGGGTGGGGCTGTCCCCCAGCTGGCTCGTTAGGAGGGGGCGGGGGCTATAAAGGGAAGGCAGCAGGCACCCTACCCAGGGTGGGGCTAACAGAAAATTGGGGCCTGCTCAAGCATGCTGGGTCAGATGCAGCCAGCTGGTCTCCTCAGTGCCCATGCCCAAGAAGAGCAAACCTGGCCCGGCTGGAGAAGACCCTGCCTTCCGGAGTGCAGCAGCCGGGCTGTTCCCAGGTACTTTGGGCGGGGGCTGAGGGAGGCTTGGAGGGCCAGGGCCTGGCTGGGTTTCTGTTTGTGCCGAAGGACCCAGGGCAGGCGCTGTGCATGCAGGCTGGTTATGGCCTTTGCTGTGTCTGACATCACTGTGTCAAGTGCCCACGCGACCTCGGTTGGATGCAGTTTGAAGCAGGCTGCGCCTTCCTGCAGCTGGGGCTGAATGCTGTGTGCTGGCCCTGAGAGCTGCGGCTTTCCTGCCTCTCTTCACCCCCTGTAACTCCTCCTGCTGGGCAGCCCAATTAGCCCCCAAAGGGGGAGGCTGCCCGCTGGTGCTAATGCTGCTGGAAGCTCCTCGGGAGGGCGCCCTGAGATGCTGCCTGGCTCTGGAGATGGTTTGCATGGCAGCCCTTCGGGGAACACGTTGTCTCTGCGTTACAAACTCTGGGCTGGGGGCTCTATCTGCTGGAGCCATGCCTGGGGGCTAGTAACCACTGACCTGCAGCACCTGTGGTGTGAAGGGTGGCTGCCGACTCGGGGACAGGCTGGTGGGTGGTAGTGGGGGGCTGGTAGCAGCTGTACTGCTTAGCAACGGCTGCAGACGGGGTTGTATGTTCCATGGGGGCAGAGGACTTTGGCCTGCCAGGGAATGAGCTTCTGTGGCCAGCTCAGGCCCATGGGAAGGAGGGCCTGGCTCACAGGACACCCCAGTGCCACCCCTTGATGGGGAAGGCACCCTGCCTCCGTCCTAGGTGTGCTCTAGAGTGGTAGTGCTGGCAGCTGCCAGATAACTTGTCCTGTAGCCTCCCCTTGTGGCCTGGAGATGAGCCTTTGTAGCTGCTTTGTAACATGCAAAGGAGGCAGAGGGGTGTGTGTGTGTGTGTGTGTGTGTGTAAATGTGTAATGGGAGTTAAAATGAAGGTGTGTCTAGTGAGCCGTCCCCATGCCCAGTGAGTGAACTGTCCTCTCCAGTGGTTAATGATCCACCCTCCTCCCCAGCAATTATTGCTCCTTGGGCCACAAGGGCTCTTTCGGTACAGCTTGTGTGTCAGTTTATCTGGGGACTGATTGAGGTACAGACCCTGCTCCAGGGAAGTACATTACAGGCTTTCGGCGTATGCTTAGGTATGGGACAGACCTGCAAGTAAAAACAGCAGCACGGGGTGGCACCATCTAGCCAGTGAGAACAAGCTCTGATCTCTCCAATAGCTGATACGTGAGCTCCCCTTAATGGTGAGTCTGGGACAGAGAAAAATCAACAGGCTGCTAGTTAATGTCTGGTGTCAAAAGCTGAGGGTTCTGACAGAAGCTAGAGTGAGAGGAAAAATCTGGCAGAAACAGTTCAAGTTTAACAAACGCGGAATAAAGGAAAAAAACCCAGCAGCCCAACACTGTAGCATTTAATTTCAGAAAGGGGGACTACACAAAAATGAGGACATTTAGTGAAACAGAAATTAAAAGGTACAGTGCAAAAAGTGAAATCCCTGCAAGCTGCATGGAAACTTTTTAAAGACACCATAAGAGAGGCTCGACTTAAACATATCCCCCAAATTAAAAAACAGAAGAGAACCAAAAAAGAGCCACCGTGGCTAAACAACAAAGTAAAAGAAGCAGCGAGAGGCAAAAAGGCCTCCTTTAAAAAATGGAAGTTAAATCCTAGTGATGGAAACAGAAAGGAGCGTAAACTCTGGCAGACGAAGTGTAAAAATATAATTAGGAAGGCCAAAAAAGAATTTGAGGAACAGCTAACAAAGACTCAAAGTAATAGCAATTTTTTTAAAGTACATCAGAAGCAGGAAGCTGCTAAACAACCAGTGGGACCACTGGACGATTGAGGTGCTAAAGGAGCACTCAAGGATGATAAGGCCATTGCAGAGACACTAAATGAATTCTTTGTATCAGTCTTCACGGCTGAGGATGTGAGGGAGTTTCCCAAACCTGAGCCAGTCTTTTTAGGTGACAAATCCTGAGGAATTGTCCCAGATTGAGGTGTCATTAGAGGAGGTTTTGGAACAAATGGATAAACTAAACAGTAATAAGTCACCAGGGCCAGATGGTATCCACCCAAGAGTTCTGAAGGAGCTCAAATGTGAAATTGCAGAACTACTAACTGTCGTCTGTAACCTACCATTTAAATCAGCTTCTGTACCAAATGGCTGGAGGATAGCTAATGTGACGCCAATTTTAAAAAAGGGCTCCAGAGGTGACCCTGGCAACTATAGGCTGGTAAGCCTGACTTCAGTACCAGGCAAACGGTTGAAACTATGGTAAAGAACAAAATTGTCAGACACCTAGATGAACATAACCTATTGAGGATGAGTCAACATGGTTTTTGTAAAGGGAAATCATGCCTCACCAATCTACTAGAATTATTTGAGGGGGTCAACAAGCATGTGGACAAGGGGGATCCAGTGGCTATAGTGTACTTAAATTTTCAGAAAGCCTTTGGCAAGGTGCCTCACCAGAGGCTCTTAAGCAAAGTGAGCTGTCATGGGATAAGAGGGAAGGTTTTCTCATGGATTGGTAACTGGTTAAAAGATAGGAAACAAAAGGTAGCAATAAATGGTCAGTTTTCAGAATGGAGAGAGGTAAATAGTGGTGTCCCTCAGGGGTCTGTACTGGGCCCAGTCCTATTCAACATAGTCATAAATGATATGGAAAAGGAGGCAAACAGTGAGGTGGCAAAATTTACAGATGATACAAAACTACTCAAGATGGTTGAGTCCCAGGCAGACCGTGAAGAGCTACAAAAGGATCTCTCAAAACTGGGTGACTGAGCAACAAAATGGCAGATGAAATTCAGTGCTGATAAATGCAAAGTAATGCACATTGGAAAACAGAATCCCAACTATACATATAAAATGATGGGGTCTAAATTAGCTGTTACCACTCAAGAAAGGGATCCTGGAGTCATTGTGGATAGTTCTCTGAACACATCCACTCAGTGTGCGGCAGCAGTTTAAAAACAAAAGAAAAGGCAAATAGAATGCTGGGAATCATTCAGAAAGGGATAGATAATAAGACAGAAAATATCATATCACCTCTATATAAATCCATGAAACGCCCACATCTTGAATACTGTGTGCAGATGTGGTTGCCCCATCTCAAAAAAGATACATTGGAATGGGAAAAGGTTCAGAAAAGAGCAACAAAAATGATGAGGGCTATGGAACAGCTGCTGTCTGAGGAGAGATTAATAAGACTGGGACTTTTCAGCTTGGAAAAGAGACAGCTGATGGGGAATATGATAGAAGTCAATAAAATCATGACTAGTGTGGAGAAAGGAAGTGTTATTTACTCCTTCTCATAACACAAGAACTAGGGGCCACCAAATTAAATGAATAGGCAGCAGGTTTAAAACAAACAAAAGGAAGTACTTATTCACACAACGCACAGTCAACCTGTGGAACTCCTTGCCACAGGATGTTGTGAAGGCCAAGACTATAACAGGGTTAAAAAAAGAACTAGATAAGTTCATGGAGGGTAGGTCTATCAATGGCTATTAGCCAGGCTGGGCAGGGATGGTGTTCCTAACCTCTGTTTGCCAGAAGCTGGGAATGGGCGACAGGGGATGGATCACTTGGTGATTTTGTGTTCATTCCCTCTGGGGCACCTGGCATTGGCCACTGTCAGAAGAGGATACTTGGGCTGGATGGACCTTTGGTCTGACCCAATGTGGCCGTTCTTATGTTCTTGTTAACATCCCTCACCTAATCAAACGGTGCTTCTTGGCAGGGCTAAGAGCCAGTCTGCAGACTGGCCAGGCCAGCTGGAAATGGGGGCGTGTGTGATTACCCCACTTCAGGAAAACCTGCCCTGTCAGTGGGATGCATTGAAAGACCATAATTTTAAATTGTTGGAGGAGGAAGAATGAGCAAAACAAATATTCTACCTGGGCATGATCTGCCGCAACACTGCAGAGTGACTGGCTTCTGTGTGAGGAAGCTGCTTTGGGCAGAGTGTCTCTGCGTTTCCAGTGGGAGGCTACCTTCAGCCTTCGCTGGGGAAAGAAGGCCTGTGCCATAAGCTGCAGCTCTCCCATTAACAGACAGGCAACCTCTTCTCGTGCCTCTTTAACATCCTTATCCTCACCCCTCTCCGAAAGGCACTGGTGAGGGGTTAGCTGAGTAACACCCAGGGAGGCTATTCAACAGCTGTGGGTTTTCTTCTTTCAAAGCACCAGGTGACCCTTCCACACTGCAGCACTGACCAGTAGCAGGCCTAGTTGTTAGGGTCCCAGCCTTCAGCTGTATGCTGTGGGGGGCTGGAGCAACTCCAGAGACCTTCCTCTTCCCTGGAAGCTCACTGTGATTAGTCTCTTTTCGAAAGCAAACTTTGAATGTGGGCTGGATTTGCACACCCCCCGCTCAGCCGTGGTGGAATGAACAGAACCGGCTGGAGCGCTGTGATGAGATCCAGAGGGTAGAAAGGCTGGACTGCAGAGAGAGGAACCAATTCTGCTCCAGTGATACAATAGCTGAGGGGGTGGTGGGGGGAGGCTCAGCACCTGCTTCTGAGCTGGGGGATTGTAAATACTGAAACCCGGGGCTCCTAGTGCCCTGCTGACCACAGGAACAGGAAATCTCCCTCTCCGGGTTCTCAGTCTTGTTTGTTTTGTGGTCTGAGTGGCTGCTGGTTCAGCTGTTGGGAAATCCAAAGTAAGGAAGTGAGTTTGCTGCTTGAACTTCTCCTCTGTGATCTGCCCTGGCTTCAGTCAGCCACAGCTGTACTGAAACTCATCACTACGCTCCCCAGCTCCCTGGGGGGATGTGGACCCCCTCCCCCCACACAGCAGGCAGGCAGGGGTACTCCCCAGATGGCTACCAGAATGACACTGCTGGGGGGTCCTGCTGGGAGAGGGGCTCTGGAGGGCACAGCCCCACCTTGCTCAGTGGGACTTGAAGGACCATCTGCATGGCAAGCAGTTGTGTGCCGGGGACCTGTTCACTGTTTTAGGCTGATGTTGGTTAGCGGGTGGCTCGGTTTCGGAGAGTAGCCAGGAGGGAGCAGGGTGGCGTTACTGCTTGGACAGGGTTAATTCACCGAGGGGGACAAGTCGCTGCTGCAAGACGGAATGGAGGGGGCTGCCCTGCTTAGGGGCTCATGCCACCCCCAGACCTAGCCATGCTCATCACTGTACAGGGGATCCCGGCAATGCTGGAGCTCCATAGCTGGAGCAGTCATGGTGAAAGGGCCCATTTCCGGAAGAGGGCTCCTCTTCTGAAACGCCTGCTACTATTGACTTCCACCTGCCTGCATACAGGGCTAAGCCTGGGGGGAGCTCCACCAACAAAGCTAGGATTTGATAATTCACAGCCCCTGTGGCCAGACCCCACCCCTTCATTCCCCCTCTTCCACTCACCTGAGCCCCCCACCACGGGAACACGTTCCCCGCGGGAGGGGTGGAACGGCAAGAGTGGAAGATAAAGAGGCGTGGGGGCACAGGTGGGTTGTAAATACACAAGTGGCCCTTGGGCAGGGTAAATAACTCTTGAATCTTGGAAAGGATCATGGCTGGTCTGAAAACATTTGGGGCTTCCTGACAGTTGGGAGTCACTGAACCATTACTTCAAGATCTCTTGTTCTTAAGAACGATCCCAGTATTTCTGCTCCCTCCTGTTCCTAAACACAGCAGACAGCCGTGGTGTCTTGGATCATTCTTGTTGCAGGCCTTAGTGTTTTTCCATCATTATTCCCAACGCACGTTCTTCCTTCTGGAAAGCTCAGTCTCACCTCACAGAACCATCCAATGATTACTGCCCTAGGCTTATGCTCCTGAGTCCTCCTGTAGTCTGCTTGCTACTGCCTGCAGGACCTGGTCTCTGCAGTTCTCGCATCCCCCTCACAAGCTGTAGGAGCCCTGAAGATCAGCCACAGACTCATGGGAATCACTTGGAAAGTTTCCACACACAGTGTCTGCGTCACGTTGTTTTTCTCACAGCTGTATGGAAATGGGATCTGTGGATGTCTTGTTTAATTGCTTCACGGCAGCTGATTAGCCTGGCACAAGAAGTGGGGAAACACATCGCATGCCAGGGGCTTATGTCACCAGGTTCTACTGCTTCCTCCCTCTCCAGTTCAGTGCAATCTCCTGACAAGCCCCCTCCCACACAGACCCCCTCCTTCTCCACGTGATGCTGCTCAGGGTCCTTGCCCTGCTTTTTGAGTCTTCTGCTGCAAGGGATGGACCTTTGTCACCCCCCAAACAATGAACTTCATCTCAAACAGAAGTAGGCTTCAGCCAACGGTAGTTGTACTGAGAACATGTTTTGGGGTTCAGCCGGGAGCTGCCATCAGCACAAGCTATGGAGTCTTTTACAAGAGGCCCAGCAAGTCTAACCCCAGGCAGATGGTTACTGGACCTCATCTGAGATCCAGACAGCTAACCACAGAAAGCTAAACAAAGAAAGAGGAACACAGGCTGGCTTTCAACACAAGGTTTAACTGCCTCTGTTAGCATTATTGGATGCTCTGCTATGGACTGAGCAGTCAGCAAAACCAGATGACTGGCAGAAAGCTTTGGGGGACGGGGGAGGAAGAGATGTGAGGGAAAAGGAGCATGGGCTGGTGTTTAGAAAAACACAAGACTAAACTAGCTCCTGAGTTCTAATCCTGACGCTGGCTGGTGCTGGCTGCCTGACGATAGGTAGGTGTGCATCTAAATCCCATCTGCAGTTATGCAAGCAAATGGTCCCACTTGCCTGAATTGCACGTGCAGTTGTGCTCAGTTACCACGACTGCACTTGCACCTTTGAGTGCCAGACTTGTTTAAAAACCCGGCTCTTCACCGCCCTGTGGCTTAGTCTGCCCGTCTGCTCCACGGGGGTCACATTGCCCCGCCTTGCAGAGGGGTCGTGAGGCTGCACTGGGAAGCCCCTGGAGCTTCTTGGATAGAAGATGCTTTAGACGTACAAAGCCGCTGTGCTCAGCCCTGCAAATTCTTCTCCCCGACACCACCAAGGGAGGGACGGAGTAAAACTGGGCAGTACATAGAGATGGGGGGAAAAGGGTCTGAGAACATGAATGACTCAGATTTGCCCCCCCCGCTCCCCCAGGGTATCTAACCCAGGAAGGGTGTCCTGGCTTCCCTGGGGCAGGGGGCCTGAGCACTGCTGTTGGCACCGACACACAAGCAAGACGGAACTTTGAACTTTTTATTACAAAAATATCCTGCAAGCAAAACACAACAAAAAAATAATGTTGCAATCTGTACAAGTGGCCACCTTGTTGGTTTTGAAACATCCTGTCTAGATCTCCTGGCTTCCCCTTCCTCTTCCCCTGCTCCCTGCAGGATCAAGCAGCTAGAATACAACTGGTTTCCAACACGTCTTAGTGCTAGATTATTTCTCCCTCGGCTGCCCTCCTTCCAAGGAATGGTACCACAGATCCCGTGTGTTCCCGTTAATACTGCTGAGGAAAGGAGGGCAGTGAAAGGGCATTTGGCCATCACAATAACTGGGCAAAGGGGCTACATTCAGGCCTGGCGTAAACGGGTATAATCCACTGCCTGGAGTGCCAGCTGCCTGGCCCAGCTCTTCCTGGCCCTGGGACTCTTGAAACCTGAATCCTAGGGATACGGTGAAAATGGAACCTGTGCATTATCTGCAACCTCCCATGGAGAAACTCGGGAAGACGGCTGCTTCTGAAATGCCACTCGTGGCTGCATTTCAGCTTCGTTTGTCACTTTTCTTTGCTAGGCCGGTAAATCAGAAATCCGCTCCCCTCCCCGCAGCGCTGATGGGACAGCTTACCAGAACTTCACTTGACAGGGCTGGGGATTAGCACGCTGACTCTGACACTTAGTTTTGCACGTCTCACCCTAGTGATGAACACACAGCACTCCACCCATGGACGACACACAAGCATTGGCTTTTAGCTCTAAAGATTAACAGTTACATGTCAAACAGTCATAACACGGTGACGTTGTTCTCCGGGGGATGCCCTCCCCCATGCATCAAGGCTTTCTTCTTCCTTCCAGGCACTGGGGCCGGGAGTGCTGGATGAACTGGCCAGCAGGAAGTGCAGAAAGGCAGCATAGCCCTGGGATTAGCCTGTGCTCTGGCAGTAGAGGTTGGCTAGCCTCTTCCCCCACCCCGGCTAGCACAAGCTTCCTTAGGAAGCCCGTTGGTCCCAGTCTCGTGAGGATAAGCTCTGTGGTTGGCAATGAGGATGCTCTGTGCTGGGGAACACAGGCCTGGGAGCAGTGGTGCCTAGTAGCTCGACTAGTGTAGCTTGTGCTTGGCTCCTGGGTTGGCTCCCACTCTGCCCAGGGAGCTCCGCAGGCTGCGTTCCCCAGCCCAAGGTGCTCTGGTGCTGAGAAACATCCTCACTTTGTTGATCTGATTGCAGAGCATGAGAGACACAGCCTGGTGCTCAACCCTCAGGGGCACGAGGGGGTCACTGGTCTTAACATACTGCCCCAAGGATGGGATGATTGGGGAGGGGGAAACTTAAGGAATTACTTATGACACACTTAGTTTGGAAGGAAATCTGGGCCTAAAATGAGCAGTCTCGTTCAGACGCGGGTTCTGGAGCAGGGGGAGGGAGTAGTCACTCCAGATCAGTGTCAGCTCTTCACAGAGGGATTCCAACAGGCAAGCTAGCTGGCTTATGTTGCCTTGAGAACAGCAGTCCAGCGCCTGCTGCCAGACAGCTCTCTGCCACTAAGTTATCTCCCAAAACGGCCTCCTCTCCTTCAGGTGGCTGATCTGAGGCTGCCTGGCTGGTTCTTCCACGCACACAATGTGCTAAATTGGCTGCAGAGAAACTCAGGTGTTCACTAGACTGACACAGCCCTTGTCTGGAGAGGTTACGAGGTGGAGCAGGCCACTGCACCAGCGAAGCACTGAGAACAGTCTGTCTGCTTAACACGTGTGAAAACAAACTCGGTGCACCGAGCGAAGGATCTCTCCAGTCTTGTGACAAATCACCGGGAGAGTAGAGGGGGAATAGCAGAGATACTGGTCCAGACATAAAAGCTGCACTGTGTGAGGGTCTGAGCTTAGTCTGGGCCGGGTGTGGAAGTTGGTATTAACTCAAGTGAGGACACGGTGGCATGGGGAGGCTTCCGCATGCTGTGTGAAGCATTCCAGACCCAGGAATGCAGTGCCCATGGCTTGGCGCACCCTTCCACTGTGGTCCTGGTGCCTCCACTGAGAGCCAGTGTCGGAGGACCAGGGCTCCATGTCCAGACTTCACCGAAAACCCAGTGAGCCCCGGACTGCTTTCAGCCCTGATCATTTCCTTTGGATCTGGACGCTGGCGTACTCCGAGACGGCTTCCTCGGGCCGGGGGGCAGGTCTCTTGGGTGACTTGCTGAGGTGCACCATGTCCAGGTCAGCGTAGGTGAGATTGTTTTCAGTGGCTGCCGGCTGGATGCAGGCGTATTCCGACTGCGGGCTCATCTCCACCAGCCGGGGCGGGCTCCTCCTCTTCTTCCGGTTGTCAAAGTTCAGGTCTGCGTAGGTCAGGTTGTTGGGATCAGAATCCTGAGTTGGGGGAGGGAGAAAACATGGAGTCAGTAGGGAGCTGGGTCCCCTACAGATGGGATATGAAGCTGTTCATCCTGAGTTAAGAGCCTGTTCTAGTGGCTATAGCAGGAGATTGGGGAAAGAGCTAGATTCTACTCCCAGCTCTGCTGCTGACTGACCCCGGGCAAGTCACTTAGTAGCCCAGTGCCTCAGTTTCCCCATCATAAACTGGGACTACAACTACTTCATGAATGACTCCAGTGCTCTGGGGTCCTTGGATGGACCCTGCCAGGGCAGCACAAGTATGATGTGCTCAAACCTAAAGTCCAACCGCCGGAGACCTGGGGTCTGGATCCTGAGACAGGGGTCCCCATTCCAAAACCAGCCCCTCAACTTTGGGCATCAACTGTTCTCTGCTGAATAAGCCAGCCAGTTGGCAAAGACGGAAATAGCTCCGGAGACTGATCTACCATCCCGGGCAGGATGAAGACATGCTGGTGGGACAGGGTGGGTAAATCTAGCCAGCAGCAGTGCACACTGTACCTATTATCAGATAACTTGGCTCTAGACCTGTCATTCAGGCTCCCGGGGACACTTGCTAGTGTTTCAAGAGGGGCAGAGAAGCACGCTCGTCCACAGGGCCCGAGACTAACCAAGACACTCGCTTGCTGCCTTCAGGCTTCTCATGCAACTGAGCTGCACTGTTACTATCCACTGCAAGAATTCGCCCTTAAGTCTGCTGGCGAGTGATGCTCAGAGGGAAGAACCAGCTGGCAATACCGAGCCAGAGACTGCAATCCACTGCACCCCTGTAGGTCTGGAGATGCTCCACTGGAGTCAACAGAATTACTCTGGACTTGCAGTGGTGTAAGTGAGATCACGATCTGGGCTGCTGTGTCCTGAATGGCTGAGGTCTTATCCGTGTTCGGCCAGCTGTGTGCCTGCGTGAGCGTGAGCATGTGGATGAGCTGAGGCAGGGGGGATAGAGCTCAGTTCTGATTGGTAAGTTACTCATAGCCCATCACAGAATGCAAAATAACTCTAGAAATAGCTTCCCTGGCTTATTGTACAGCTGGCCCTAGTCACAACAGATCCAGACTTGTTCTTTGGGGACGGGTGGGGAAGAGGAGAAGAGAAATTCAGTGCGATGGCGGCAACATCCCTACGCAATTTAGAGAGGGAGCATTTGTCCTGAACTGTCTGTCTCTCCCTCCCTCCCCAGCCACAGAAGCAGGCTCGTATAGCTGAGATTCTGAGCACTTTATAAACTGCCATGATTTTGGCCTGACACTTGGTATTTTCATGGTATCTTCCGTGGCTCTCCCCTCTCTGGTTCCCCAAAAGAAGCTAGTTGTTACGCACCTGGGGAGCTGTGCTGGGGCTCTTCTCGGGCTCGTGTAGCCTACAGAAAAAGCAACAGAACACAGTCAAACACTCGTATTTTAAAACAGTAGCACTGCTGGGTGACTAATTGTGTGTGTCCCCACTTAAGACCATCAACTGTATAAAATCGATTTCTAAAAAATCGACTTCTATAAATTTGACCTAATTTTGTAGTGTAGACATACCCTAAGTTTTGCAGAGGATTCTTTCAGGTTAGGATGGCTGAGGACTGACTGACGGTTGATTACAGGACAGAGGGGAGAACCATTGGATACCGGTGTGTGATAACAGAGAACTAACTGCACTCTGCAGAGTTTATCCTCACACAACACACAGATGTAAATAGCCAGCTGGCCATAGAATGAAGATTTGGATTCCCTCAGGCTGCCTGTGTGTGGCATGGACAATGAAGAACAAGTGGGTGGTCTGCAGCTCAGTTAATGAATGTGAGGGTGTACGCTCAGCCAGGAACCTCCGTTCAGCAATGCTATGGGAGAACCATCTCCAGCGATGTCGGCTTGCTGGCTCGTAACTGTTTGTACAGAGCGACTTCGCTGAGCCGTCTCTGGGTGGTAATTCTCGAACAGTCGTGTGCTGTTACAGGCTGAGTCATGGCTCATGGGGCTACTCTTCCCTTTACACTGGCTCTGAGGTACTGTACCCCTCCACGTCACTAGAGCTGGAGACCAATGTCTCCATAGCACGGTTCTCCTCTTCCAGCCACTAGTGACTGAGCATCACATCAACCGCCATGTACAGGCGAAGAGCTTTCAAAGTGAAGCGTAGACCATCCTAAACCATAGGGATTCAAGTTACAAACGTGGAACCTAGCTAAAACTTGACCCCAATTCATCCCTGGTGTCAACACTTTGACTTCATTAGCTCCTGTAGCTTTAAATTCCCTCACTGATTACCCAACAGTTCAATGAAGACAGTGGAGAGCGGTGCTTACCTTACAGAAGGGGAGCTTTTTCCTGTTAAAGAGAAACACAACTTAAAAACCTATTGTAATAATGACCTCCCCCCCATAACATTTCATGTTTGTTTATATTTTTTTTAGTTCCTTTGCACACTATTTACTTTTTTTCTAACTTTTTTGGTGGAAGTTGCTAGATCAGGTTTTCCAGAAACCCAATAACGGCAACTTCTTGAAAACTCTGCTGAACGTATTGCAAAGCTCCTTTCCTTTGCTTGCAGGACAAATCTTTGTGGGTGGAGTCTAAACCTTTCCTGTTTTAGGAGTGTCTTTTGCAAGACTCACAAATTGCATCAAATACAATATTATGGGCAGCCTGGAGGTTTTCAGAATGGGCCTGTTTTATGAAGCTAAACATGGCAGCATCCTAGAGGAGTGATGGGAAAGGAGTCAGAAACCTGTAACGGTATCAGAGTTCTGAGAAGGTCTTATTGCTCTTGCTGTTTAAAATGTTATCCGATCCCCTTGATGAGAGATCCCCTTGTAATTCACCTCCCCTTCCCTCTTATTTGTGGGATGAATCTTCCAATGCCTTCCAGGCACAGTACAGGGAGCTGTGATTCCCCCAGCAATCGGCAGAAACTAGATGGGGGATGGTAGCAGTGAGACTTTTCCCATTTACCCTTCCATCAGACAAGAGAGACAACCCTACTGAGAGACCCTGAGATCACAAGCAGTGCTGATGTTTCAGTGATGTATTTAATGGGGTGCTGCATTGTTAGGCAAGAAGATACTGCAACAAAGCAGTGCCTGAAACACCCTGGGCTTACAACGAATGTACAAATACCTACATCCCCACACGGGCTGATCTGGACCCTGTACAATCCCTTGTTGGACTAGCTGGTTGCAGCACCTGGAATGAGGTCTTTAGTTCACGGCCTGGCAGAACCAGTGACGTGTTTAGGAGTGGTATTCCCTCCATGCGGGGAGTGGAACAAGTGGTGCAGCTGCACTGGTCCTTCCCACAGTGCAATGCTGAAGTTACCCAAACACCTGTTCCCAGCAGCTGTGCTGGGCTCTGTGGGATGGGTGCTAGAATCTATGGGATAGTGTTAAAATCTTAGTAGTACCCCTATGTTCTAATGCATGGGGGTGAGAGTGTCTCCATCCTAAATGGGGTTGCCCCATGGACACGCTAAGCCCATTGCAAGGACAAACAATGCAGCCCATCATTTCATGCAGTTGATGCTTTCCTTGCTTGGTGTCCATACAGCAGTGCCCTCTAGAAAGGGTGTTAAATCAAGGATCCTTTTACTCCTCATCTGTCCAGGAGGACGTCAGATATCCCCTAGGCATTTTTTGAGAGCACTAGGAGAGAACCTGGTGTCCTAGCCGGCATTCTCCCTCAACTACAGCTTTTAAATTCCCATAACTGCCCTTAGAATCTATAGTCATTGCCCCTACATCTGTCTAGCTTGCATCTTAGTAGAGGGCTTGGGGGTCCCAAGATGCTATTGAAAGAGAAGAATACAAAGTGTGACACATTCATATGATTTCCATAATGCATAACTTGTATCTATTCCAGAGGCTGTTACCCCTTAAGCTATAACTGACTTTTCCCTACAGCTGTGAGTGAAATTCTCTTCCACCTTCCCCAGGTGCACGCTAACCAATTCGATTCAAGCCCCCCTCCACTCCCCGATGCTTGTGTGTTTGTAAAGCACTGCCTGCGTGTATGGGAAGAGAGTGATCTAGCCAGGGCATCCCCCGGCAGGCACCCCTGGAAAATAATTCATTTTTACCTTTGCGCTGTCGTGCTCTGATGAGGTAGATGACAGCGATTACCAGTACAACCAGCACTGCACAAACCACTGCTACTGCTATGTAGATCTTTTTTTCTTCAGTTGTCTCTGTAACGAGAGAAATTCAGGGATCATAGGAGGCCAGTGTCAGAACAGTCAAACAGAAAAACTCCTCGCCAGACTGAGTGAGTTAAATGCAGGACATCTGGGCTTATATTTATAAGTAAAGGTGAGCTAGGCCTCAGGAGCCTAAGGGAGTTAGGAGCTCAACTCATGGAAATTTAGCCTCCCTTTGGCCTCTTTGAGAATCTCAACCATAGCTCAGGTCTGAAGTTTGGTACAAATGGGAACTTCCACAGAGTTTGATTGTGCAGACCTGGTATTCCTGCTCATAGCTGTTGTAGAGATGGCAGGCCTGTTCTGAAGGAGAGCTCTGTGCATCTTGAAAACTTGTCCATTCCACCAATGGAAGTTTGGTCCAATAAAAGAGATTCCCTCCCCCATCTTGTGTCTCTCAGGCCTAGTCTGTGGGGTTTAGGGGAGGATTCGGAATCCAGTTCGCTAGGTGCTCTCAGGTGTGTGGATATAGTTACTGCAGTTGGCTGAAGTTTTTCTGGCAAACAATGAAGTCACCAAAAAGGTGTGCATGGTTGGGTTCTTTATATCAGAAAGACTTGTGAATTCAGGCCAAATTCAACAAATCTTTCAGTGGAAACAATTAAAATGGCTTGTTTTGGCCATTTCAAAGTCAAAACTTGGCTCTTGTTTTATTTTGAAATGGTGTTTTGTTTAGATGTTTAACTAAAGTTTTGTTTTGCATAGAAAAAAGGGTGAGACACCCAAAACAGACTTCCATTTCGGGTCAAAAAAACACTGTTTGAGGTGTGTGTTTAATTTTGTCCTTGCATCAAAAAATCTATTATTTTCTCAGCTCTAATAATGACCAGTCTCAGCCCATCTGCTGAGCATATCTAGTGAAGACCAGCAACTCCAAGTTAATGTGTTCCAAGTAGACTGTTCCATAGCTCTAGAAAAGGGGCGGGAGAAGCCTTTGGGTCTCAGTATAACTTCTGGCAGCACTAGACAGCAATCCCCGCCCCCGAGTGGCACAGCAGACACTATAACTGTTCATCTCAAGCAACAGTGGGCTGGAGAGGAATATGGGAGAGGCCTCCTTAACCCACAGATACCCACCGTGTGGAGGGGTTAAGTTATGCCTTGGGATACTGAGGAAGACTCAAGAGGCAAGTGATCAGCTGTGCAGAATGTTCACAGTGAAACCTCCAACAGGCTGAACAAACACTGAACTCAAGCCCCCAGGCAACACACAGGGGCTGTCTCATCCCCAAACCAAACACGTGGGTTCAGTTACTCAACTGAACCCTGCTGCGTTTGCCCAGCTCTGGCTGGCAGCTGTTTGCATAAGATCAGGGGCGGCTCTACCTTTTTGGCCGCCCCAAGCAGTCATGCGCGGGAGGCGCCCCGGAGCAGCGGGAGCAGCGGACCTCCCGCGGGCATGACTGCAGAGGGTCCGCTGGTCGCGCGGCTCGGCTGGACCTCCCGCAGCTGCGGACGGTTCGCAGGTCCGGCGGCTCGGCTTGAGCTGCCGCAGTCACGCCTGCGGGAGGTCCAGCCGAGCCGCGGGACCAGCGAACCGTCCGCAGTCATGCCTGCGGCAGGTCCGGTCATCCCGGGGCTCCGGTGGACCTCCCGCAGGCATGACTGCGGCAGGTCCGCTGGCCCAGCCTGCTGCCCCCCCGGGAAAGGGCCGCCCCACGTGCGTGCTTGCCGCGCTGGGGTCTGGAGCCGGCCCTGCATAAGATACTATCTGGCCACGGGGAACCTCATCCTCAGCTCTGCAGGAGTGACTGTCTGAGCCCCTCTCCAAGGGCCTCCGTCACACCCTGCAGGGCTTCTGAGATGATCTGCCCTGGGCACAGAGTGCAGCCAAAGTGACATTTCCTGCCTTTAACCTTCCCCTTCCCTACGGGCCCCAGGAGAGCCGAGCCCAGCGATAATCCTGGAATAAAAGAGCGGCTGTTACACTGAGGGGCTCCCCTGGCGGAGATGGGCTGAAATGGCCCCTGGGTTCAGCAGAACAGACCTGGCATTTCCCAGCAGTGCAGGGGAGGGTTCAACTGCACATTTACCTGCAGTAGGTGAAGCCTCAGAAGGTGGCTGGGAGATTTTCAGCGTCTCGCTGGCACTGACGGGGGGCTGGGAATCGTGCACAACCCGACAGGTGAACACAGACTGATTCCTCTGCTCAGTTGCTTTGACCTCCAGGGAGCTCTGGAGCGTGTACGTCCCGTCTGGATTCTCAGCCAGGGAGCTCTGGAGCGTGTACGTCCCGTCTGGATTCTCAGCCAGGGGGGAGGATTTTCCCAGATTCGTCTCTGTTCCGTTCTCCAGCCAGGTGAGACTCGATTTGTTTGGGTAAAACCCCTCCACGCGGCAGGTGAACGTCACAGACTCGTTCAGTGCGACGGGCGCGGCTGGGGCAGTGCTCACTCGCAGCCTGGGTGGAACTGAGAACACAAATACCCTGCGCTCGGCATCTACAGAAATTCTCCTTTTCCTGCTGAGTTAGAGGGAAATTTCTGGGGCTGGACAAACAGACCTTCCCCCTGAGCCCACGTCCCACTTGCCATGTGATATTTTTCCAAGGGCAAAGAACTTGGCTGTCTCTAAGTTGCCTTCCCATGTGTGAGAGCCTTGGCCCCCTCACAGGAATAAACTCAGGGGAAGGCGAATGTTTTAAAAGGAGCAGAATGCAAAAACCCAAATCTACCGTGTCCCCAATTTCCCTCCCCTTCCCCCTGGAAAGCCCCCTGACAGACCCAGCTTGGGACATTAAAATGGAGAGTGGTGTCTTACCAGGGTTTAAACAAAGTCAAACATCTTCCCCACCCCGCCCTCCCCTGGGCTGGAGTAGGGGATGTGCCAGCCCAGGGGGAAGAGTCTTAAAGTTTTAAGGGCACAGGACAGAGTCCAGACCTGAATCTGGATTGCAGTGACTCCCCTCTTACCCCCCCGACCCTCCACTACCCAGCCCAAAGGCTGAAGGATCCAATTCTGCCCCTCCTCAGTAGTGGAGCCCCCAGTGCTCAGCCCCGGCTGGGCTCCTACCTCGCAGGGCATCGCTGAGGTTGTAAGTCGCACGCAGGGGATCCGGTAAGGTGCTGTGCTCTATCTGACAGGTGAGCTGGGAGCGGGCGTCTCCTGCAGTCAGCCTCACTCCCACGGTGCTGGACACGCTGTAGGAGACGTTCTCGTGTGCAGGGAGAACCTGGGTCTGGGGGTCTGGGAGTTTGGTCCCATTTTTGAGCCAGGTCACAGCGATGTCTCTGGGGGAGAATCCTCCTGACGTGCAGGTGAAAGTCACTTGGGGACCCGGCTCTGCCCTGCTGGGGGGGCCGGACACGGACGGGGCCGACGGTTTGGCTGCAGGGAGAAGCGTTTATCAGTCAGATCCCTCTGCGACTGAGAGCCCATCCCCCGCCCCACGGGCCCCACCTCCCCACAGGGACAGCCTGAGAGCAGGGGAGCCCCAGCCCCTGCCCCTGAGCAAATGCAAAGGGCTGGGGTGTAGGGAGGTTAATCATGTGCAGAGGTGCTGAACCATGTGTATGGGGGATGCTGAGAGCCATTGAACCAAACTGTAAACCCTGGATAAAATGGAAACCACTTCCAGCTGGGGGCGGGGAGGGGCAGCATGATATCACCCCTAGGTCCAGCACCTCTGGTTATGGGTGGGAAATAGCCCCCCTTTCTACCCCAAAAAGCGGGGCTAGATAAGCGCCTTAGACTGCGATCCCCAAGAGCCCCACGCGAGGCAGGGAGCTACCTGAGCTCATGGGAGAGGACGGGGACAGATGTGTGCTAGGCCCCAGCCCTCTCGTGGTGATCAGGCCTAAGTCCAGCTTTCAGGGGGTGCCCAGCTCTACGACGTGATCCACGAATGGGAATCCCCGGCCTGGAGTTGGGCAGCTAAGGTGCCCTAGGTGGTTGTGGTGTGAATGAGCCAGGCAGGTGTGTAACTCCACACACAACAGCTGGAGGTGGTGATGTGGGGGGGTATCCCCCTTAGCCTGGGGTTAGAGCGCTCAGCTGGGCTGGGGTGACCCAGGTTCAATTCCTCTCTGCCTGAGGGGGGAGGGATAGCTCAGTGGTTTGAGCATTGGCATAGTCCAGGGGATGGGACTAGATGACCTCCTGAGGTCCCTCCCAACCCTGATATTCTATGAACAGGAGTCTCCAGGTGAAGCTGTTCCACTGTGGGTAACTCGTCACGGAGCCAGAGAGAGAGGAGGAGTCTGGTAGTTTGGGCACCCAGGTTGGAGGTCAGAGCCCAGACCCCTGCTCCAGTGACTCTCTGAATGCACAATGGGAGGGAGCCCCCAGAGGGTCCGATGGGTGCGGGGGTTAGAGCACTCTCCTGAGTAGGGGGAGACCCCTGTTTAACTCCTCTAACAAAGGGGGAATTGAACCTGGGGCTCTCCCAGGTGAGTGCTCGAACCAACAAGTTTAAGGGGAGAGGGGCTGCCTCCACCTCCTTCTCCTCAATTCTGAAGGGGACCCAATACACTGGGTGGTCTCTGAGCACAGCTGCCAGCTCGGGCCCTGCACACGAGGCAGGCAGGCGGGTGCCCAGTTCCCTGGCTTGTGAATTGCTTTGGAGATGAGGCATCTGAATGGCTGAGGGAAAAACCAGAGGCCTAGGGAAGCTCTACTCTGAGTTCAGGTGCCTGCAGGGCTTGGGTGTTCGGTGGGTCGCAGTGGACCTTACATCTGTATTGCGGTGCCTAAACCCAGCCTAAAGCCCCCAAATCTGGGGTGTAGGTGCTGCAGCATCGGTGCTGGAACTGAAGTGATTTGCATCATACGCAGGGTTTACAGTTTGGTTCAATGGCTCTCGGCACCCCCACAATACACATTGTTCCAGCCCCCTGGTGCCTCAGTACCCTTGTGAATATAGCCCCAGATGCCTCATGACTCATTCACATACTTGAGCTCAGGGGCAGTGAGCTTCAGGAGAAGGAAGTGAACGAGTGGGGGAGGGTGAAGGACCCCCAAGATTGTATCTGGCTCCAGTTCCGGTTGCACACACAAGGAGTGAACTAGGGCTGGATGCTCCAGCCTCCCAGCTCCTGGGGGGCCACCCCACAGCTCTGTACAAGGCAGGGGAAATGGCCCTGCAGGTGGGACTTGAGTCCCAGCCTGGTACACTAGTATCACTGGGGTGATGCTCGGATCAGCCTGCCAATGCCAGCAGCACCTGCATGTTTGTGGGGGAGGATCTGGGAGGCACTAACCTGACACCTGCCTCCTCCCACCAGGCCCCCGTCCTGGTGCTCATCGCAATTTGAAGCCAAGGTAGGAACAGAAATGGAGATTTTTGCCTGGTGCCCAGATCCCCCAGGCCCAACTGTCACGGGGCAAATCTCCACCAGGCTGCTTCAGTGCCAGTCTAGGTGAGTTCCATGGGAAGCGCAGCTCCCCGGTCAGTGTCTGGGCGGAGCTGGGTTGTTCCCCGCCTGGGTACCAGCCCCCGGTGGGGAGGGGCGTGTGGCGGGGGGGGGGGGGGGAAGCTCGCACTCACCGCGCACAGACACGGCCGTGCCAGCGCCGGATCTGAACTCCTCATCGGGAGACCCCTTCTTAAACTTCACACAGTGATAGGTCCCGGCGTCCTCGGGGCGGGTGTCACTGATGCGGATGGTGAAGTCTGTGTCAGAGCCACTCACAGCCCGCGTCACGCGGGGGAATGATCCCGTGTCTGCATAAACGAGCTGGCGGCCACTGCATAAGCCCTTGCACCACTTCACGGGTCCTGGTGGAGCGAGCCCAGTCACAGAGCAGGTCAGTGTGAAAGTCTCTCCCGCTGACACCGACACAGAGTCCTGGGGCTGCAGCAGCTGGAACTCCTGGGCCCTGGCCCCTGTAACAAAAACAATGTTCATCATCCAGCTCTTTCTTTTCTTAGACACACCCCTTGCCCCCGGGGACGGGACCCAGCCAGTGTTGCTGTTACATGGGGTGACCTTTAGAGTAACAGGCAGCACCATTCCTCCCATGTCCAAGGGCTGAGCCCATCACGTCTCCTTTCAGCAGGAGCTTACAGCAGTGCCCTGCATTATGGCAACACCCAGTGCCATCTCCAGGTCGCTCTGGGGCTGAGCGGCCGCCTGCAGAAGACAGGTATGGTCGAGCTTAAAAATACCTACCAGGTTTATCAGCGTTGACTGAAAATAGCTGGGCTGGGCCAAATCCACTGGCCCATGCCCCAACCAGGGGACTCTGTGCTTGTTGGTATCACACAAACGGTTCCCATCTTCAGTACCCAGGTGATACGCACCTTCAGGGGCGGCTCCAGGCACCAGCACGCCAAGCGCGTGCTTGGGGCGGCAAGCCGCGGGGGGCGCTCTGCCGGTCGCCGCGAGGGCGGCAGGCAGGGTGCCTTCGGTGGCATGCCTGAGGAGGGTCCGCTGGTCCCATGCTTCGGTGGACCTCCCGCAGGCAAACCGCCAGAGGCAGCCTGCCTGCCGTGCTTGGGGCGGCAAAATCCCTAGAGCTGCTTCTGGGCACCTTATACTTACCCTAGAGAGTTACACACCTTCAGAGTCTGAACCCCTTTAAATTGCACATGGAAATGTCAGTCTAGACAAACCACAATTTGTGGTTGTGCTGGATTATTACCCTGGAGAAACTAACATTTAGTCATAAATTTTATATGCATGACTTGTCTGTGGGTATCTAAAAGTGCCTTATCCCTTATGATGCAAGCCCAGGTGGGGATGGCTTTATCTCTTACTACCTGTCAGGTCATGTGTTTTCTTGTTTAAAAAAAAAAAAAAATGTAGGAGAGACAAGAACCCCCAAAACAATGGCAGTGACAGCTGTGCTACAGTGTCACCAATTCTTCTGTATATTACTGATAGTAATTTCATTCAAGTAATCTCCCTGGGCTGAGATGTGGTGGACATTCCTGGTCATGATCAAGGAAGGGATCTACAGCACTGAATACACCCCCACCCCAAAACATGGCTGAGCAATGGGCTGGGCCCTCTTGAAAAGTTTCAGTGGTTCCTCGCAAGGCCTGTCAGCAATAATCCCAGCCTGAAATATGGGAGGCTGGTTTCGGCTTTGCCCTAGTTCAGGGGTGGGCAAACTATGGGCAAACTATCCAGCCCTTCAGATGTTTTAATCCAGCCCTCAAGCTCCCTCTGGGGAGGGGGATCTGGGGCTTGCCCGGCTCCACATGCCATGGCTCCCAGAAGCCACATGTCCCAGTTCTAGCTCCTATGCACAGGGTTAGCCAGGGGGCTCTGCACATTGCCCCCGCCCCAAGTGCCACCCCTGCAGCTCCCATTGGCCAGAAACCACAGCCAATGGGAGCTGCAGGGGCAGCGCCTGTGGACAGGCCAGCCCACAGAGCCACCTGGCCATGGCTCTGTGTAGGAGCCACAGGGGAGACATGCCACTGCTTCTTGGAGCTGCTTGAGGTAAGCGCTGCCCAGAGTCTGCACCCCGACTCCCTTCTACCCTCTGAACCCCTCAGTCCCATCCCAGAGCACCTGCCTGCACCCCCAGATGGGGCCCTCACACCCCAACCCACTGCCCCAGCCCAGAGCCCACTCCTGCACCCTGAACTCCTCATTTCTGGCCCTACCCCAGAGCCCCTGCCCCCAGCTGGAGCCTGCACCCCCCTCCCACACCCAACCCCCAATTTTGTGAGCTTTCATGGCCCACCATATAATTTCCATACCCAGATGTGGCCCTCGGGCCAAAAAGTTTGCCCACCCTGCCCTCGTTGTTACGAGGGTGTAGCTTCCATCCAATGCCTTTGGCCCAGTTATTTATACTCTGCTGAAACTATTCCATTCAAGGTCCTCCAGCCCCCAGTTGTACAGGTTTGATCTCAGCGCAGGAGGGTTCTTGTGTGGAGAGTAGTTATGTCACTTGGGTTACACTTTGACGTAGCAGGTCTCATCCCCATACAATCTACCCAGAGGTCTGAATGGTGAAAGGGTGGGGGAGGTTCTTCCAGACACCACTTCCCTCACCCCCAGCTCCTGCTGCCTCCAGTCTCCGTACAGGGCTCCCAGGAAGAGGAGATGTCCTCCTGGCTCCAAACTCCGCAACAGGAGTAGCCGTGCTGCTGAGTTACTGGTAAACTCCCTCCTGCAGGACTGAGGAAGAGCAGGAGTGAGGTGCCGAGCTGGCGAATGACGTCATCCTGCTAACGTATATGAGAGAGCCCAAGTGATCATCAACAGAGCAGCCAAACTGACGCCACACACACACTGCTGCCAAATGCAAACTAAAGAAAATATTTGTCTCCTAATGAGCCAGTCAGTCACTTTATGGGGTTTTTGTACCGATATTAGGAAAATAAACTCCAGACAAGTGTGACTTTCCTGGTGACTGTTTAACGTGACCAGTAGAAACGGCTGGGGTTACATTCAGAGGGGATGTAAGACTCACTTTCATACTGACCTTTTCTGAATGGGTGACAGTGTTGTCTCAGCTATATTCTCCTGCCAATCCCAGCCTGGCTCTCATGCTGCAAAGAAACTAATTTAACACAGGGGAGGTCTATTCCTTTCAGTGATCTCGTTAAACTTCTTAATTATGTAAAAAATGCCCAGGGGTGGGCACTTTAGAAATGGATCTTGTAACAACAGTTGCTGGTTTTACTAGTGAACCACGGGGCATTTCCTTCATGGGCCTGACAGTCCTCTTACTGCAATGGAGTTCTTGGGAGTAGCTGTTAAATGAGACCGGTATGAGAGAGGTGACTCAGGCTCCTTATCTCTGCGGTGTAATTGCTCTAATGATTCTGTGCTCTGTATGGAGCTTCTTTGCTCTTAAGTTAACATAGGAGAGTATAAAATACTCCTGCTCACTGGAAATTAAGCCAGTCTCTGCAGCATGTTGGGGTTACACCAAAACTTTCACTGGGACACCCTGGTTAGACACTTGGTCTTGCAACCAGTTGTACTAGCATGGAGTCCTGGGCTTGTGCCACGTGCCATTGACTTTGTGGCAGTACGTGGGCATGGAAGCCCCTGCTGGAGGAACTGGCAGCAGGGTTGGAGCCTTAGTGAATAACAATAATAACTGTTAGCACTTACAGTGAGCTTTACAATTCCAACGCACTGTACAAAGATGAATGTATTGATCCTATGTTAGCCCCCTGAGGCAGGTTGGTGTTATCCCATCTCTATCAGCAAAAAGGGCCATTTAAAAAACACCCCACAAACTTAAGAACATACGAATAGCCGCACTGGCTCAGACCAGTGGTCCATCTAGCCCAGTATCATGTCTCTGACAGTGGCCAATGCCAGATACTTCACAGGGAATGAACAGGATGGGGCAATGAGTAAGTGATCCAACCCCATCACCCAATCTCTGCTTCTGGCAGTTGGAGGCTTTGGGACACCCCAAGTATGGGGTTGTATCCCTGACCACCCTGGCTAATAGCCATTGATGGGCCTGTCCTCCATGAACTTACCTAGTTCTTTTTTGAACCCAGTTATACTTGTGGCCTTCACAGCACCCCCTGGCAACAAGTTCCCGAGGTTGACTGCGTGTTCTGTGAAGTACTTTCTTTTGTTTATTTTAAACCTGTTGCCTATTAATTACCTCAGGTGACCCTTATACTTGTATTCTGTGAAGGGGTGATTAACACTTCTTCATTCGCTTTCTCCGCACCAGTCATGATTTTATAGACCTCTATCATATCCCACCTCAGTCGTCTCTTTTCCAAGATCAACAGACCCAGTCTTATTAATCTCTCCTCTGTGGAAGTTGTTCCACACCCTTCATCATTTTTGTTCCCCTTCAATGCATCTTTTCCAATTTTAACGCAAGAGACAAACTTTTGTAATTAATACAAATACAAGAATAGGTCTTATTTCCTGCATTTAAATCTTTATCTTTTCTTGGCGTCTATTGAATTCAAATACTGAATCTTAGAATAGCGGACCTGGCACCACTTGGCACTAAGCAGATGTGATATTTATGCCAGTTCTTCCCAATTAACCAGAAGTTACTACCATTCCCTGCCAATAGGCTAAGGCACTTCCCTAGGAGACATCCCAATAAAGCAGCTCCCCAGTTAACCAGAGTGTGCTGTATTAGTTAATGCAAGTGGGCACTTCTGCACAGAATTCTCCACCTTGTGAGCCTGAGTGCTCATTTGCACTTGCATACCAAGGCTGTGTGTGCCCACATGCATGTGCAGAAACAAGCCACTGGTCAACTACGTGGGAACTTTGTCTGAGGTCTCTGAAAATGCTCTGAACGTTCTAATTTACCTTCAAAGGTAATAATGATGATGATGATTGTTACCCTGACCTGTGGTGCTCAGCTGACTGAAACACTGCCTGGTTATCTAAAGTAAATTAAGTGCTGCAATACCGAGGCAGAATAGGGCAGGGAAGCTGAGGGCTCAAGACCACCAGAAGTAATGAAAAGTGCTGTAGTCAAGACCTGGAGAAGCAATATAGGTATTGCTGTATTAATTTTGGCAACACTTGTCATCCTCGTCATGCCAATATAGTTATTGGAACTGAACTGGACAAGATTTCTATCCATGCCATTGCGTACGGTTATGTTTTTAAACGCTGCATGGAGGGAAGTGTAATATAGTTGCAGAGCTTCTGTGGCTGTTAATGGCACTCACAGCTAGAGTCAATCACTGCCTGCCGTATTATTACGGGGAGTCAATGGATGGCAACTGTAACAAATGGTGTTAAGTTTAACCAAACGCGTAAGCAGTTAGCTCTTGAGGAAATGCTTAGTGTTAGCTGTGATGCGCTTTTATGAAATGCTGAGCATTTCACCAGTAAGGTCTGTTCTCTTTGCCTGAATCCAATAATAGTCTTTAGTGCAGCAGATGCACACAGGTTATATCCCCACCAGAAAATTAAAGACCTGGACTCAATATTGCCCTGTGAAGAGTTCCCAGTGGTGCCAAGGGGTCTTACAACTACTGTAGAGACCAGATGATTTTCTCAGCTAGCCTAAATCCCAACTGAATGCCAACCCCTAGCCCATCATGGTGGCCAATAGCAAAATGCTTCAGAGTGTGGTGCAAGACACCCCCTACTGGACAACTATGGAATGACTCGCCATAGGGGAAGCTTCTCCCTAGACCCAGTTAGTTAGTGGCTGGTTGATGCCCTGCCACAAGGTATTTTTTTTTATCACTTATAGTTTTTTATCCTCTATAATGTAACTCATTAATGGTCTCTTCATCCATATAAATTCTCAATCCTTTGATACCTATGAAATTGACATCAATTATTTCTTGTGGCAGTAAATTCCACAGGTTAATTGTGCGTTATGTAAAAATATCCATTTTAAGTTTGTTGCTTTCTGGATATTGTTCCTTTCACAGATGAATCCTGGGTTTTGGTGTGACTAAGAACACCAGGACACTGAAATTTCCCCCAAAATAGAATGGGGCTGATACAGCATCAGCATTTTGATCCTGAGACACAAGTGTGTCCAAAAGGACATTTTAAAGGTGAAAACCCCATTTCGGAGGAGCTCAGTGGCATTTCAGAATGTGTAAGCTCAGTCTAGTCTCCATTTCATCCACCCGTGAGTGGTGTCAGTCTAAAAACTATGGGCTCATACAACGTTAAATGTTACTTTGTCCCTGAGTTTCTCAGATACCCATTTACAGCAGTGTCCCTCTCTGGAGCACGTGCCGGGTGTGTGAGAGAGGTTCTTTAAAGGGCAGGAGTAGAGAGACTGGGGCATGTGTGAGCAGTGAGAAGGGAACGTTAATCTCCACTGGACACAATTGTGAAATAAGGCATCACACTCAACTTCTAGACTCTGATGTGCCTCCATTAGTAGCACTGAGCTATTCCTGCAGCAAAGCAGCCGAGCATTCACAGACATTTGAACACGTGAATGCGGCTGAGCCGTACTTGTACCAACGGTCAGAGACCAGGTTTAAGCTGCGCCTTTGAGAACTCCCTCCAGAACTCTGTTTGGCTCAGCACGGAACGAGTGTTCCTCAAACCCGTCCGCAAAACGTGGCACAAAGGCTGTGAAGAGCTGACGCAGATGAGCTGTGCCTACTGGCACCTTATCTCTGAGTGTAATAGATACCGATTGAGCATTCCTGTAACAGAGCCCACTAAGCAGCCCAGATAAGGATCTGACCACATTGGTCGTAGCTCAGACTGCACTCAGATGCAGCTACTCAGATGTGCACAGGAGAAGGGAAAGTTAAACTTCTGCTCTGCACCTAGTCAGTACATCTAATAGTCTAATTTTTCTGGGTGCCTCAAGCAAGGCCTGTGTGACCCAGGAAGTAAGAGATCTAAAAATTTTCTGCAATATTGGTTCTCATTGCTGCTTCCTGAGATTTAGCGCTCCAGCAGCTTCTTCAAACCCTCCTACGCTCTCCCAGGAAACAGAACCAACAGCATGTGACTTCTGATCATCTGACCAAACTCAACAGCTCAAATTTTGTCTAGAGAATCCTTGCAGCAAACCGATCCATTCAAAGAGTATAAAAAGATGAAATTCATACAACAACCACGTCGGAGGAAATCACGATCATTTCGGTAAGCACGAAGAGGCCAAGCTCATCAAGTCAGCTGTTTACCACTAATAATTCACTCAGCTCTGTTGCACACACAAGTCTTGTTAGCTCTGGATTTAATTTTTGTAAATTACTGCAACTGACCAATAGCCTTGAAACACTGGGGACAGATAAGGAAAAAAATCCTACATCTCTCCCAGCTAATTTGCGGTTGTGTTCCTCATTTGGGTCTTTATTTTACCTTTGTCAAATAAGATCTCCTTTCCCTATGCATCTCCATAATGGGTGACATCAGCTGGGTTTCCCCTGTTGACAGTCACTAGATTTAAGTGTAACCCATTGGTGAGTGTATGTTACAGATCCCTATGCACAGAGGATAAAAATCTCTAGGGAACATTGGCTTTTAGCTCTGGAGGTCTCTGGTTCAATCCCCTGTTTGTGGGCCAAGCTGGCGGCCATCTCGTAAGCTCTTGGGACATGGAGATAGGGTGTGCTTGGTGGATGGCTTCCTGCCATGGAATTGGCACCAGAGTCATTGCGTTGGGCTTGAAGGAATTGTGACAGGGTTGTTGTCTTGACTACTCATTTGCTGGACTCTGGGCTCAACTCTGGGTGTGATTGCCACCTGGCGGGCTGGGCCAGAGGGCTGGGGGGAATGGCTCATACTGCTGCCTAATGCATGCAAGGCTGGCTGATAGGTTTCGATATATACACTGTTCCCAGAAGCCATGAATACACAATTATTACATAGAAGTAATATTAAATATGGGCCTTTGCATGTTGCGTACTGATTGCTTTGAAAATGGACCTAATTGGCTAGCAGAGCTGTTCTCTTCCATGATCACTTGGGGATAATAGAAAAGCAGCTTCTGCTGGAAAAATAAGGGCTTCCATCGTATTGCCAATATATTGGCCTCCTCTTTGGTATTAGAACTGCTTTGTGAAAGAATTCTAGGACATTCTTGTCCATTTCCCCACTGCAATCCTCACTAGAAGCCCAGTCCAGCAAGTCTCACTCAGGTACGACTCATAATGTTTTCAGTGGGAGTTTGCCTTGGAGATCCTTCAACCTTATCTATGTTCCTATACTGACACTCATCACTGTAACATCTGAGCTTCCTGAGGGTTGGGCCCTAAGGAGAACGTGATGGAGGGGAATTGAATGCTCGCTACTGCGGCTGATTTATTTCTCCACCAAAAGTTCTTTGAGAAGATAATTTTCCTTCTGCATCATGCTCACCACAGCAATGTTTGATTAAATTACATCTACTAAAGAGGGGGCAGTTTCCAACATTAACTGTCTGAAACAAGCTCACCCTGGTCTTATCAGACAGCAAAACAAAATTCTGCTCTGTCCAGAGGAAGATCCTGGATAAACTTTCCCAGTAGGAATGAACCTGTCCATATCAGTAGCCCTAGGCAGAGGGAGTGTGTAGGCTAGTAGACTGTACAGTGTGTAATGGATGTGAGAGAGCTCTCTCCTTCCTCCTCCCTCTCGCCATCTGTCGATCTCGCTGAAAGGCAGGCACTGTACCCAGAGAGGAGGAAGATGGGGGAAGTGTCTGCTCTGGAATCCTGGGGGGTCTGAGGAGCCTCAGGAACTGATATCAATGGGTCTGGATGTGGTTCAGCCAAGTTGTGTGTATTATTCATTGGTTTCTATTATGAATGCAGGCTTTCAGAGGGACGGAATCTGATCTCAGTTACACCAATGGAAATCTGGAGTAACTCCAGGGACGTGAATGGAATTACTTTGCATTTACACCAGTATAACTAGGAGAGGAACTTGGGCCATGAACTGTAACTGTTGGTCACTGTTGAAACCCACTATACCTAGTCTCCAGTTAGGATGGCGTTTCCCCTCCCTGGCAGCCCCGCAGCTTCAAGCTACTCAGCATGGATAGGAAGTGGCAGAGTACTAGAGACTTTCTTTCGTGCTCCTGGAGCTCAAGCCCGTCTGTGTTTTGAAGTGAGGATCTGCAGGCAGCTCGTCCGTATCATGCACTGGCTCGTCCAACCCTATTCTTGCAACGTGTGCAGATCTGAATGGCTGTCAGCTTCTAACTGAAGAGGAGTTTGTGGTTAATGAGTCTGTTCATTGTAGTCGCGTCCAACTGGTGACACACATTCTGCCACAGGTCAGCCAGTTGTGTTGTTGCAGCTGGTGAGGTCAGTGCACTAGATGTGGCTGTTTGTTTCAGATGGAGCTGGCACTTTGAGAGGAACCATCAGTGTAACTATGAAACAAACAGCCAACAGCAGCGAGGGTGTGAAGCTGCCACTAGCTTATCTGACGGCTTTGGTTTCCGAGTTGTCTCTGTCCACGTTGCCCAGCTGTACGCGCTTTGGGGATATAGTTCAAATGTTGCTTTTTCCCAACCTGTATCAGCCCTTCTCCCCCATCCTCCCAACTCAGCCTCTTCTCCATAACCTGTGATGACCTGTTGGTCCATAGATCAGACATAAGCGACTGCTGATATTAAGATTTACTGTACTGGCTCAGAAGCATTTGCAGGATGGGCACAGCACACAAGCTTCTGCCATGATCTGCCATGCTAGCATTTCCTAGCTTCAACTAGGGGTATTTACATCACACATCTTACAAGCACACAACTCTCACTGGAGCTGCCATACAAAACGGGCCTACCTCTCAGCATGCCTATTGACAGAGTGGGCTAATTCATTCCTGGTGCGATGTCAGCGGAGTAACTCCAGGGATGCATTTGGCCCAGTATTAGTTCAGAAATGGCTTGAAATGCCAAGACCCACCACTGGTGTGAGTCCCTTCCCCTCATCACTATGAAAAAAGAGGAAGCTGAGCTGAAAACCCCTGAAGAGACAGGCATACCTCAGCATACGAGCAAGAAAATGCAAAGTTTAGGCTGAAACTCCATTCTCTGCCACACTTCATGACTGGATATTTTCTCTTCCTCTACTTATTTCCCCACAATTAACCCCCCTCCTCATTATCTCCTCAGAGCAAAACATAAGCTCTGTTACAGGTGAGCTTCCGAATCCACCAGTATTTCAATGGGTTTAAAATCAGGCAAGAATTCACCCATCCCCTTCCACAAAGGCTCCTACTACCCAGCACGGAAGCACCGAGTGGGAAGGTTTTCAGAAAGTTTCTTCTAATAGTCTGTGCAACACGGCTACTGACTCAGACGCTGATCATGTGACACACATACTGTACAGTGATCGAGATCATGAGTTCTTTCTGCCGCATCACACCCATGGAAAAGAGAGAATTTCCACAGCCAACTTCCACAAACGAACGACCCGCGGTTCCTCCCAAGGGAACACTCATTCAGCACAAATCACTTCCCAGGCACAGCACTGAACAGCTTCTTAGAAAACCCATTTTCCTAGGAAACTGGCAACTTGTGTTCTAGGACCCAGTCCTGCAAGGTGCTGAGCACCCTTAATGCCTTTAAAAATTAGAATTAAGGATCAGTTAAGGAGAGTTAAGCATGTGCTGATCCCCGCAGGATTGGACCCTTAATGCTCATCTGCTGCAATCTACTTTTCCATGCTGTTAAATGTCAGGGTTAGCGAAATGTTGTTTTTAAAAGCACTATATCTCATCGCGTAAGGCAAGATCCTTGTAAGTGTGGAAATCCTCATACCGCAGCCCCAGAACTTGTACAGTATAGAATTCATCATGCGGGGGGAAGTGGTGAAGGCTGGAGTGAATTACGATGCGCCGAGCCGAGCAAGGAGGCAGCAGCCTGCACAGTGTCCCATAGCACATGCTCAGCATCGTCTAGCCTCACCTTGAGTTTTGCTTGGCTTAGGAGAGCAGTAAGTTTTTTTTTGTTTGCAGTTTAAAATTTCCGGTTTGGTGAGTGATTATTTTTTTCTTTCTCCTCATTTTCAAGTAACTTGCTGCTAAGTGGGTTGGAATGGGTTAAGGTTTAATTGCAGGCGAGCTGCAGCGCTTGCCTCAATTCTTGCCAACAAAAATAGCTTTTCTTCAAAAGCAATTTAAAGTAACTCTGGAAGGAGCATTGTGAGCGTTACTAAGAGAAAGGACTTCACATTAGTAAAGAAATACGCAGCTGGTTTGAATATTTGCAGGCAGTGCCACTGTCATGTGTTGGAATGAGACAATTTCAACTGGAGAAGGAGCCCAGAAATAATTCACTAGGTACAATGCTTAAAATTCCCCGCCAGTGGGGATACGCAGTTAAGAAGACGAACAGGTGCTTGCTATAAATGAGGATGGAATTTGCAACTGGGAAAAAGGAAAAAAAAAAAGCCAGGGATATATTTACACAGCGCTACATGGAGCCCCAGACAGCCTCTGGTGGGTTACAGGAAGGGTGTATTTCACGTGGGTGACATCAGCCGAAAGTGTGTGTAGTTCATGAGGGAAATATCATCTGCTTCAACAACTCTTACTTGTGACCCGCTGTCCCCCCAGCACTGACAGAACCACAGGAACGTTTACCTGACTCTCCTACACAGGGAGACCTTAGAGAAATGGGACCCAGAGCTGCACTAGGAAAATCGGTGTCAGGGAGGTGGTGGGGGGAGTCATGGCTTTGATTTGGCAAATCTCTAGTTCAAAGTCAGCTTTACCAGTGATCAGCCAGTGCCACTTTTTTGCAGGAAAGAAATATGCTGGGTTGTTGTGCCTTTTCCCCACTCCCTCAGAAACCTCTTTGTGGCAACTCTGCCTGGAACCCATCAACCTTAGACAGCAGTGGTCAGTCAGCATGGAAAGAACCCTACACACACTTTCACCTGAAAATTTTGCCCTTATTATTAGTACACAGAACCCCGCTCAGTAACTGACAGCCTAGCGAGGTGCGTGCTCTCTCTCTCTCTTTTTTTTTTTTAGTCTCTGGTCAATGGCATTTTCTGGCTCATGGACTGGCATTAGAGGTGGTTGGACATTAGCAGGAGCTGGCTACTCCAGCATCTTTCCTGTGAGGGCTTCCAATGAAATGCAGGCCTTGACTTTGGTCGCACATGTGGCCTTACATGAATTAGAGAAGGCAGGTAAACCCAATGGCTTAATCCTGAGATAGAAATAAAATTAGTGACAGCATTTCAGCTGCAAGAGAAGCACCATTGAAAGCAGCTGCTGCAGGGCTCATTTCCTGGTGGAAGAGGGGGGTTTACTGACACTGATGGAGGGGAGGGAGTGAAAAGAGGGAAATGCAAACGGCAGGAAAAATAAATAAATACTTTAGATGCACCACAGTCACACCTTTCATCATAGATCTCAGAGCCTTTTGCAAGCATTAAACAAATCTGGCAGAGGCAGGAATGTGAGCCAGGTGCCCTGATTGGTGTTCAGATACCATGGGGCGAACACTGTTTAAATGCCTAGATTAGGCTCTGTCTACACTAGCAGTTTTGTCGGCAAAACTTTTGCTGGTCAGTGGTGTGGAAAAAAAAAACCCCTCCTGACCAACGTAAATTTCACCACCAAAAGCGCCGGTATGGACAGCGCTGTGTCAGCTGGAGAGCTGCTCCCACCAACAGAGCTACCAGCCCTGGTGGAGGTGGTTTAATTGTGCTAGCAGGAGAGCTCTCTCCCACCGGCATAGAGCGGCTACACAGGAGACCTTACAGTGGTGCAGCTGTGGCCATAACCTAGACAGGGTCGAATGGAGCCTGGCATCAGTGTGTGCAACTTCCCTTGTGATGCAAACTTCATGTTGGGCGTAGTTTGGCCAGAAAACTGATGCCCAGTGGTGGAAGTTACACTGATTTGATGGTCAGTGATTGTGCAAAGCGAGTGAGATTTGCACACCACACAGTGCAGGAAGGAGGTTAAGGAACAGGAAAAGCAACTATCAGCAGTGAGTAAAAAAACAGCTATTTTACAACTGCTCATTTTACAGCCTGCTACACAGGCTCATGAAAATTAATCTGGAATAAAATAGGGTGTGAATTTAAAGCAGATCAGATATTCCTGATTAACTCCCTATGTGGATGCTCTTATTCTGGACTAAGAGCATCCACACTGCCTGTTAATCAGGAACAACTTCCTATGCAGACATGCCCTTAGTTGCTCTTCTAGCATGCTGCCCGTTGGTGTGTAAATTACACCAATTCCGTACATTGCCGGAATGGCAGATTTGTGCAATTTTGACAAATTCACCATGTACCCCCATCTGCTGCCGAGCTCGCGTCAGCCCTACGAGCGATTGGCCAGTTCAGAGCTGCTGAATTCAGCCCCTGGTGCCCCTGTTTCACCAGGGCAAGGCAGAGGTGTTTACCTTGTAGCAGAATCCATGGATCAGAGCAAATCAAACAAACCCCAGCCATGAACCAAGCCACACAGTGTAATCCTGGCTTCCCAGAACCCAGGCGGAACGCAGGGGCCAGAGCCCGGTTACCACCATCCATAGCAGCCCAGTTACAACCCCCCCGCCCCTTTAATTCACATCTGTGGCCCCCTCCCCTGCAGCAGTGCTGCGGTAGTTAAAGGTCAATACGCATTTATATTGTGCACCAGCCACTCCTGGCTGGACAAGGTTTCTATAGGGGACCCAGACACCAGGGAAAGGAAGAGATGTGGGGGGGGGGCAGGATCAAGACAGGACCCAGCGATCATTCTGCCAGGGGTATCCCGCTCTGGCAGCAGCACTTACCGGGCCAGCAGCGCAGGGCGAGGAGCAGCAGGCAGGAAAGCCAGCAGGCAGGGCAGCAGGCACGGCAGGCGACAGGCTCCATCGCTGGCCCCTGGCAGGAGCAGACGGGAGAAGAGTCGCGTGAAGAGCAGGGTCCAGGGCCGGGCAGCGGCAGGAGGAAATTGCGCTGGCGCCGCAGCCCGAAAGGAGGAGGAGGAATCGGCCGATCCTGCCCCGGGAGCCGCCACCCACCTGCGGCAGCCGGCGGGTTGTGCCCAGGCGGGATCCAAATCCCCGGCGCGGTGACCCCGGCGAACCACCCGCCTTCTCCAGTCACATGCCCGCCGCTGCAACGCCCCTCGGCGCGGGGAGCGGGCGGGAGCCCGGCGCACCTGGGCTGCGAGCCGCGGGGGGGAGCGCTCAGCCGCGGGGCGCTGCAGCCGGGAGCCGCGCGCCCTGTGCGCCCCCGGGGGGACCCTGCAGCCGGGAGCCGCGCGCCCTGTGCGCCCCCGGGAGCGGCAGCGCGCGGACCCTGCAGCCCGGCTCCTGCGGCCGCTCCGTCCCCGCTGCCGCGGCTGGCGCTGGGCAGACACCCGCCTCCCCCGCTGCCTGGCAGGCGGGACTGGGCGAGACGCTGCTGCCGCCCGCGCCCAACACCCCCCGCCCCCGGGGTAAGGCGGCTGGCCGGGCTCCGCACACACTGGTTTGGCTAAGGTCACCCCTGCCCGCCTGGATCAGCCCCGCGCTGCGGGCTTAAGGTGGGGCTGGGCGAGTTCCCTCCCCTCCCTCCTGGGCTCCCGGCATCCCCCCTCACTCCGGCTGCTGCTGGAGCAGGGTGGGGGCGGGTCCTGCATCGCCCATTGCCTTCGCCAATCGCTTCCCCAGCCAGGGGAGGGCGTGGAGCCAGGAGCCCGCCTTGGGCTGCACCAAGCCCCTCCCGGATGCTCCCCCATGGAGCCCAGAGAAAGGGCGAGGAAGAACTGGAGGGCAGGGCAGGAAAGCAGGAAGCGGGGAGGGGAGAGGATGGGCTGCCCAGTGGTTAGAGCACCAGTCTATGACAGCGGTACTAGTCCCTGTTCTATCCCTGACAGGTGTTTGTCCAACCTGCTCTTACAAATCTACAATGATGGAGATTCCACAACCTCCCCAGGCAATTTATTCCAGTGCTTAACCACCCTGACAGTGAGGAAGTTTTTCCTAATGTTCAACCTAAACCGCCCTTGCTGCAGTTTAAGCCCATTGCTGCTTGTCCTGTCCTCAGAGGTTAAGAACAATTTTTCTCCCTCCTCCTTGTAACAACCTTTTATGTACTTGAAAACTGTTCTCATGTCCCCTCTCAGGCTTCTCTTCTCCAGACTAAACAAATCCAATTTTTTCAATCTTCCCTCATAGGTCATATTTTCTAGACCTTTAATCATTTTTGTTGCTCTTCTCTGGACTTTCTCCAATTTGTCCACATCTTTCCTGAAATGTGGCACCCAGAACTGGACACAATACTCCAGCTGAGGCCTAATCAGCACAGAACAGAGCAGAAGAATTACTTCTTGTGTCTTGCTTACAACACTCTTGCTAATACATCCCAGAATGATGTTTGGGTTTTTTGCAACAGTGCTACATTGTTGACTCATATTTCGTTTGTGATCTACTATGATCCTGAGATCCCTTTCCGCAGTGCTCCTTCCTAGGCAGTCATTTCCTATTTTGTGTGTGCAACTGATTGTTCCTTCCTAAGTGGAGCACTTTGCATTTGTCCTTATTGAATTTCATCCTATTTACTTCAGACCATTTCTCCAGTTTGTCCAGATCATTTTGAATTTTAATCCTATCCTCCAAAGCACTTGTAACCCCTCCCAGCTTGGTATTGTCCGCAAACTTTATAAGTGTTCTCTCTATGCCATTATCTAAATCATTGATGAAGATATTGAGCAGAACCGGACCCAGAACTGATCCCTGCGGGACCCCACTCGTTATGCCCTTCCAGCCTGACTGTGAACCACTGATAACTACTCTCTGGGAACGGTTTTCCAACCAGTTTTGCACCCACCTTATAGTAGCTCCATCTAGGTTGTATTTGCCTAGTTTGTTTATGAGAAGATCATGTGAGACTGTATCAAAAGCTTTACTAAAGTCAAGATATACCACATCTACTGCTTTCCCCCCTATCCACAAGGCTTGTTACCCTGCCAAAGAAAGCTGTCAGGTTGGTTTGACACGATTTGTTCTCGACAAATCCATGCTGACTGCTGTTTATCACATTATCGTCTAGGTGTGTGAAAATTGTTTGCTTACTTATTTGCTCCATTTGGGGTGACAGTCCCACCCTGCCCCGAGGAGAGTGGTGCGGCGAAACATTCCCAACTGTGAGGGGCTCAGAGACATCGGTAATGGGAGTAGGGTGACCAGATGTCCCAATTTTATAGGGACAGTCCTGATATTTGGGGCTTTTTCTTATATAGGTGCCTATTACTTCCCACCCCCATCCCGATTTTTCACTCTTTCTATCTGGTCTCCCTAAAGGGAAGCTCTGTGGGGCAGAGACTGTCTGGTTCCGTGTCTGTACAGTGCCTAGCGTAATGGGGTCCTGGCCCAGGACTGGGGCTCGCAGGTGCTACCGTAATACACGTTCATAATGGTAAGCACCTTAGCTGGAAGGGTAGGAAGATGTGGGGCTGGGAACAAACAGGGGAGAGAGGGAGAAGTGGGGGAAGGGAGGTGTCTCTCTGCAACCTCCTGGAGAGCGGATGGGAATCCCTTGTTAAATTCCAACAGCTAACTGAAGGGAGGGGAGAGGTGGTGTCCCTGCCCCTGACAGCACCGACCCCCCCCTCATACACAACCATCCATGCCAGACAAATCCCCGACTCCCCTGGCCCTTACCCCCAAAGCCTGGTCTCCCTCTCCCCTACCCACTGCCCGGCCCTCCGACTCCTCAGGAGCTAAGAGGAACCCTTCCAGCAAGTGCACAGAATAGGAATATGGTTGCCAAGTGGTACCGGTTCCCTCCCTGGCATGGCGATGAGGAGAGCTTTGTCTGAGCGGGGAAACGGATGAATGGGTGCCCCGCGCGACGTGCCGTTTGTCACAGGCTGACAAGGCCTGTTTTCCATCAATGGAACAAAAGCCCAGGGTGGCGAGGGAGGAAAGGGGGGAAGTGTGAGGCTGAGAAGATGGAGGCGATGGGAGGGTGAAAAGCGGAGGAAGAGCCGGGCAGAGGAAGCGAGTGAAGGGAGAAGGCAGAGTTTGGTTCTCCCTTCTCACACTGCACGTCTACACTGCGATAAAACCCCCGGGGTGCCGAGTCTCAGCTGACTCAGGCTCACGGGGCTTGGGGCTAAACATAACAGTGTAGACACATGGGCTGGCGTCTGGCTCTAAGACCCTCTCCACTCGTGGGGTGTCAGAGCCCAGGCTCCAGCTTGAGCCTGAATGTCCACACTGCAATTTTCTAGCCCTGCCACCTGAGCCCTGAGAGCCCAAGTCGGCTGACCCGGGCAGCAGCACCCCTGCCATGGGTCTTTGATTGCAGCGTAGCCATATCCCAAGTGCTGTGCGTATTCCTGCAAGACCCCAGACCCACTACGCTGGGGACGGCGGGCATGGCATTGCTACACTCCTGCGCTTCTCCTCCCACACACAGGCAAGCACCATGGGCGCCAACTTATATGGGCTCTTGGAGCTAAAGCCCCAGGAATATTCATAATCAGGGGCTCTGCTCCACCAATATTTGGAGCTAGATTTTTCCCCCTCCCCAGAGTTTCTCTGCCTGAATGTAAAGAGAGCACACAGCACGTCTCTCTCTCTCTCCTTTGCTGCTGCTGCTGGTAGCCTAAGGGCTGCAGCATTAGCATAAGAGGAATGTGCTAACTACTGCTGAAGCACTCAGGAGGGGGAGGGGAGTGGAGGGGGCCTCCCCTCCCTTCCCCTCTCCTGCCCCTACCTGGAGGAGACACAAACGGGCCAGGAGACAGACATCATTCACCTATCACCTTAGCAGCTGTTGGGGCTTCCGTGAGTGTTTGACCCTATGATTTTTTATTATGTTTGAGTGTTTGACCCTATGATTCCCCCCCAGCCCCAGTCCCAGCCCCTACTCCTACCCCCAGTGAGGCACAGCAGGCTGCACAGGGGAGGCAGGAAGCCACATGTGAAGGCAATGCCCCCTTCCCCAGCACCCACCAACCCACCCGCCACAGGAGGGATGGGAGAGGGAGGCTTCCTAGACCTGAGCAGCTGGGGCTTGGGTGAATTTTATGACACCCTGCTCCCCCACCCCATAGCCAGCCACCACCCTGCCTACCCCACTTCTGCCCCATGCTGGGCAAGGGGCAGCCCCATCCCCCCATCCACAGTGAAGTTATGGTGAGGGGCAGCAACATGGAAGGCCACCTGTGCCCCCCCCAGTACCCATCATAGGGGAGGGGAGTGAGCTTTCTGGACCTGAGAGGGGCTCTAGGAGCATGTGCAGAGTGTGTGCGCCATGGGGGGCAGGAGGGGTCCCTCCCCTGGAGCTTGCTGCTGCCAGTGGTGGTGATGGGGAGTCCTCTCTGGCCCTAGCCCTGGGGCAGCCTGTCTGCACCCCAAGTTCCTCATCCTCAGCCCTGCCTCACCCCAAAGCCTGCACCCCCAGCACCGAGCACGCTCCTGCACTGTGAACCCCTCATCCCCAGCCCCACCCCAGAACCCTCACCTGAGGGGAAAAACATGCAACTTAAATTTGGTGGTCAGTTTGGAGTATCATTGTATTTAGCACAATATTTGATTATTTTACACCCTTCAAAGTATGTAACTGGTCGTATACAGGTGTTTTCTCTGAATACTGTCTGTGTGCCTCAGTTTCCCCAATGCATTTCTTAAGGCTCTAGATGGTGGGATAAGGGGGTGTGATTGTTGAAAAGCCCTAGAGGGCCAGTGTGATGCTGTCTGCACAGAGAATGGCTGATACCCTGTCTCCAGGCAACTGATGGCCTGGGCCACTCTCCTGCAAGGTGCCAACTGAAGGTGTTTGGAGTATCATTGTATTTAGCACAATATTTGATTATTTTACACCCTTCAAAGTATGTAACTGGTCGTATACAGGTGTTTTCTCTGAATACTGTCTGTGTGCCTCAGTTTCCCCAATGCATTTCTTAAGGCTCTAGATGGTGGGATAAGGGGGTGTGATTGTTGTAAAGCCCTAGAGGGCCAGTGTGATGCCGTCTGCACAGAGAATGGCTGCAACCCTGCCTCCAGGCAACTGATGGCCTGGGCCACTCTCCTGCAAGGTGCCAACTGAAGGTGTTGGAGAACAAAGAGATCAGGTGGCCTCCTAATGCTTGGAAAAGAGACAAAGGCCAGAGGGAGGGAGGGTCAGTGCCTGTGCAGACTTCTGGGAAGCGCATGGTGTGGAAGGGGATGCTGGGATGCTTTGGAACAATTCCATACAAAGCCAGTCAGGACTCTGGGGGAGCCTCCTCTCTGAGCATACTGTCTCCAGGGCAAGAAGCTTACACCTTCCTGGGTCTGACCTCGGAGCATTCAGCATGCCCTTCCACACCATGCACTTTCCGCAGCGAGTCTGCCCAGGCAGGTCCTGGGGCAACCAGAGGTCCCTGCACCCCAACTCCGCAGTTAGATGTGACTCTCAGCCAGACAGTAAAACAAAAGGTTTATTAGATGACAGGGATACAGTCTAAAACAGAGCTTGTAAGTACAGAAAACAGGACCCTCAGTCAGGTCCATCTTGGGGGGTGGGGAGCCCAGACCCAAGTTCTGGGCCTCTCCCGATTTCCCCAGCCAGCTCCAAACTGACACTCCCTCATCTGGCCTTTGTGTCTCTTCCGGACAAGGAGGCCACCTGATCTCTTTGTCCCCAACACCGTCAGTTGGCACTTTGCAGGAGAAACTGAGGCACCCACAGAGTATTCAGAGAAAACATTAAGAACATTCCCACTTTGTCACAACAGGTGCAACAAAATTTAATACCGTATATTAGGTATTAATAGGCAAGTGCTGCTTCTGACTTTCCACTTTTAATTGACCCTTGTAATCTTGTGGTGCTGACGCATTGTAGCTTCATTTTATATCAGTTTACAGGGTGAGAGCGCCGGGGGGGGGCACCATTTTGGGCCCCACCAAAAATTATACGAACCTGCCGCCTATGGCAAGCACAGCTTCCACTACCCATTCAGACCTTGGTTTTCTCTGTGAACAAGGGGCCAGTTGTGGCCTGGGCGCTTCTTCCTGGAAATGAACAATGATCAACTCATTGAACAATGGTCAGCTGGTAACAATTTTCATTCGCTGCCAACCTGGGTCAGAAGAGATGGAAGGACCTACCGGGTAAGGCTGTGGCTGCCCATTGGGCCCCGAAGGATTTCACCGCTGTACCTGAGCCGACCCTACAAGCAATATGAATGCACAGCACACAGGGAATCAACACAGCCTTTACAGAGGGGGCTGGGGAGTGGCAGATATTCGGGGGAGTCTTTGCTGCTGTTTTAGCTTCTTATCAGAAAGAAAAATCCTTGATTGGGGCCAGATAGACCAAATATTTTCATGCTCACACTGCACAGGACAGTTATCCATACCCAGGAGCAGGAAGAGCGCAAATACCAGCTAGCTCCTGTCCCACACTAGACTTCAGCCAGAGGGTGGCTGCAGACCTTGCTCTGCGACTGCTCTTCTAGAACAAGAATCATTCCAATGTTCTGGAGAACTTTGCTGTAATTCTTCCAGCAGCCTGGCTTGCAGCCTCCCTCCGCCCCCATTAACCGTAACACTCCACCCTTGGGAGGATGACAGAGTGCCATAGCTAGTCTCTTGATTTATGTCATGCTGTAAACAAAAAACAAAGCTACCTCAAGAGATTTGGAAATGGTCCCCCCAAGCTGGGCGCATTGTCAGCCCATGTTACTTCATGTTCTTACCACTACAACCCCTCTCCTCTCTCCTGTAGTTTGCTACACCCACGTGTTGCATCTGGTCTTAATTTGCATGCTCTTGAAAGCAGGGAACGTGTTTTCCTATGTGCCTGTGCTGTGCCTTGCTCAGTGAAGCCTCAAACCTGATTAAGGGCTTCTGGGTACTACCATAATGCAAATATCTTTGTGGTCAATATTATTCCAGTGGAAACAGTGGCCGTCCTATGTAAAAAGAAACTTGCTACCACCATTTTTATCTCCCCCGTCTGTCTGGCAAGCGTGTAAGTGAGCAGCAGGGAATGGGGTTTGTGAGCACACTGGAACCATTTTGTCCCACGTTCATGCTTCATCTGGGGCTTTTTGTAAGGCCAGAGGAGCTTGGTCTGGGCTTAAAACAATTCCTTGCACAGTGGTGGGCATGTGGGATCCAAATGGAAAGCAGGGGGCACTGGGCAGAGGGTTATTAAGATCCTATAGTTGATCCTCTTATAGAAGCATTAGACACCCCCCTCCCTAGATTTCGATTCATTGCACCCCCCAGAACTGAATTCTGGAGCAGTTGGTGCTGGGCGGACCAGAAGGAAGGGGGAAGATATATGGGTGCGATGCACACAGCTGTCTGCCGCATTTCTCCGCCCTGATAGTTATTTTTAAATGGAGCCAGAATTCCTGGAGGCCTGTTTGACTTCAGCATGTCTGGGCTGTTCTCCTGTGCCGTGCTGAAGGTTCAGACAACCTGTTTTGAGGCAATTACAAAGTGGAGACAGCCAGTGTGCAAGCAGCAGCTACCGAATGGTTAGGAAGGGAACTTACAGAGCTAAAAAACATTGCAAGGAGGAATGTGCTGAAGCAAAGCAGATGGCTGTGGCGTGAGCGCCTCATGGAGCTAAACTGGTGTTGCTCCCCTATAAAAAGCACATGGGCAGGCCGGTGGGATCAGCGTCTGCCCCCCACCCCGTCCCTCCTGCCCAAGGCTGTTTGGGTTGGTTACACAAGCTCCCCATCAAAGCGAGTGCTGTTTTCTGGGGCCCGCCCACTCAGGAGGCCCTTGTGCCGTAGCAGGGGCTGCAGGTTAATAATCTGTTTGCGATGAAAGCGCCATTTCCTCTGGCTGCTGAGCGCCTGCGACGGAGCGAGAGCTCAGCGCCTTTCAGGAGACATAATGCCGTAATTAGTAGTTTCCTTCGGAATCAAACACCCACCGTTAGCAGGCAGCTTGCTGCGCTATTCATCGGGGTGGGTTAGCGCTGCCAGACCTTAAATACTATTATTGGGCAGCCAGGCTCTGCTCGACAAGTTTAGCTTCTGCTTTTGCTTCCTAATTTAATCTGAAACTGCCACTTGAGCTGGGGTGGAGGCATTGGATTTTAAAGGCCATTTTTCCTTAGTCAGCCCCGCTGGCCTTTCCTATCTGCTTCAGCAGCCATACAACCAGGTGGCTCCGGCACCCATTGGTGTTAAGTTGCTCCTAAGCAATCCAGACCAGGTGCTGGGAGAACTCTGTGCATTCAGGGCTGCTCTGACAGGTTGCAATAATAAATAACTCGCTGCTTGCAGGGTTTGCTTGGCCGGTATAACTGAAGAAGAGGAAGCCCCAGGTTTCAGTCTTTCAGGAGAGCTTTTCAGGAACAGGTTTGCTTTCGCAGCTTCCAGGGCTGGACCTAGGAGCTCTCCACGCTTTCTTGAGGAAGCATTACCAGGCCAGTGGCAACAGTGCTGGATATTTGAGCCCTCTAAGTCTATGGCTGGATCAGTCACTCTGTGGCCTTCGGGCCTTAGACTTTTTTTTCATTGACCCCCAACAAACTGACAGTCCCAATTCTCTTTCTAAGAAGTTGGTTGGGGTTTCAGTTTGTCCCCCGTGACACAGGAGCATGAATGAAATCTGGTAAATAGCTCAGATTATTTCTGGACTCAGAATGTCTCCCTATTTTATATTATGCATTCTTCAGGAATTGCAACAGGAACACTTAGCTGGTATGTAGCACCACCACGGTGTTTATTCATTACACCGCAACAAAGGCATGTACCAATGGCACCAATTAGGAGGGGCAGCGGAAAATGCAGTTCTGACAAAATCGAAGTGCTTTGCAATCACGTTGATTTTGTCTAAATTTCATTGGGGGAGGGGAATTCTGGCAATGGAAAACATCCCTTTTTGAAATGAATGTTTCATCATGTTACATATAATTTAAAAGTTGAGATTGAAACTAAGTTTCATTTTTGTTGAAACAAAATATTTTAATGCAAATCTTCCTTTGGAGAATTTTGAAACTTTGGGGTTTTGTTCCAATTCAAAATGAAGCCAATTTTCAAAACCTCAAAATCCTTCACAAAATAGAATTATCACCCCTGCAGCCAACGCTTGTGTGTGCAGCTGTCCACTATTAGAGGGTACACAACAGATGTGTACCATGGTCCCTCTACTGCTCGTGGGGACAGGAGATTTCCCTCGAGCTTTAGGAGAAAGGGCATGTGATTTTGTACTGGAAGATCTGAGTTCTGCTCCTGAAACTGCTGTCCAATCTGGGGGGCACCATAGTATCAAGGGACGTCTGGGCTGGCCACAGATTCTTGAGTATTTATCCAGCACGTTTACATGTCTAAGCACTGTGCCAACATCAACACAATTCCCTCCGGGAGTGGGTGAGTGGCACTGCCCCAACTGACAGACTGGGGCACATGGAAAGGTGGAGGGCGGCATTTTCAAAAGTGGGCGCTGATTTTGGGTGCCCAGCGTCAGACCCCTCAGGCTGATTTTTCAGGGATGTGGAGCTCCCTCCTCTGCCATCGACTTCAGTTGGAGTTGTGCCCGTTCTGTGTCATTGAAAATCCAGGTCCAAGGTGCCGCAGGCTGGGAACTCAAAAAGCCAGTGGGGAGTTTTGAAGACTGAAGCTATTTGAAATGCCTCCTTCTCATTCCCCTCGCCAGTGGTGTCAGAGCCAGGATCAGAGCAGGACTCCTGGCTTCTGAGCTCCATGTCCAGTCCAGCATAACAGTGATTTTCAGCCTTTGCTCCATCACACCTCACTTTCTCAAAGGCACTGAGTCTGGAGCCCACCTTCCCATGCGCTAGAGACAATGGTAATAACCTATCCAGATGCTGGTGTCTTTATGGCTATAGCAGCCTTTTCTCTGATGCATCTCGGGGACAGGCAGCAGCAGGTTTGTAAGCAGAGAGTTTATCCAGCTGGGGACAAACTGACCCATGAGGCAACCAGACTGTGACTTGTGAATCCCTCCTGAGGAATGGGGCCAGCATGGGCAGAATCCTGTGCCTGCAGCCTGTTCTGCACTGAGTCCCTGTACTCGCAGCCTACTGTCCTTTGCCAGCAGGGCCCTAGGCAGCTGCCAGCAGATCCCTCCGCCCACATGCCCACCCTGCAGGCTGAGCAGTAGCAGGGGCAGCGGAGAGCAGAAAAGGAGAACATCTCCCTGCATGCAGTCCCAGCAGCAGACTCACTGCAGGGCCAGACCTGCTCAGTCTGGGTGCACGCTGGAGCTGGCATAAGTGCACGGGGGGCGTCCACAGCGGATCCCAGGCTGCCATGAGGATTTATCTACTACTGTAGATGCAGACAGGAAATGCAGACAGACAAGCATTTGAGGCCAGAGCCACCAGCAGTGTGGCAGGCCCCGCGATTTGTGAGCCAAGCCAGTCCCAGGGCTGGGTGGGCGACGGGCACTGCTATATAGATTATTGGCTTTATCGCACCTGGATTCCTCATGTAAGGGGGGGCTAGCCTGGGTTCCTCGTATAGGCTGCCCCCCATTCGTCGCCAGCTTTGCTCCCCTCTCTTCTCGGTGTCAGAACAGAACGTCGAGTGTCTGTTGCCTAACAGAGAAACACAAGTGTGCTCAGAAACGGAAAGAATTTCGTCTGGTGGGATTCAAATGTTAAAGTCTTTAAACATCGACCCCAGTCAGGTTTTCTCATCCCCTTTTTATCACGCTCCCCGCCCTGCTTGGTTTCAAACGGCCAGGAGAACGCTGGCAGCTGCTCTTTCTACACCGAGAGAGTGATTTAAAATTACACACAGATGTGGAGAGGTTTTCAATTCTTGCGCAGTGGGACCACACACTGACATTCCTGACAAGTTCTAGTTCTATCAAAGTAGCACCGTTTTATCACTAATGGAAATATTCCATTCACTCCCTCGCTAGGGCTTTTTCCTTTAGAGACGAATATTTTACAATCCCATTAGGACAAAGCAGTTTATATTATGGTGTAACAGAGACCTGCCTTAGAGGTTAATAGCAATCAGTCTTCAGCCTTATGGCCAACCACTACTAAAAGGTCTGGCCATATGAGGCCATACCACCCAGCCTGTTGGGTCTTCAAGCTTCATTAAGTCTCTCAAAATCCCGGGCAGGTGGGGAAGTCTCTTAAAATGATCATCAGAAAAGAGGAAAGATACCATAGGCTAAGGTGTAGGAACTGAAACCGATGGGGAGTTCTCCTTTAAAATCAATGCCACAAGAAGACCTCAGTCTAGCGTCTGATCCAAAGCCAGATGAAGTCAAATCAAAGATGCTTATTGACTTCAGTGGGTTTCGGATCAGACCCATGAAGTTCCTGGACCTCCACAACACATCAGCCAGCATGCACAGGAATTCCTCCACCTTTAACAATGATCTCAGATTATTTTAAAGCAAATTTTTTTTAAGGCTCTTTTTTTTCCCATTCCTTACAACCCACATTCTCATACTTCCAGAGGAGGTTCACTTTTCAATGACAGCTACAATTGCTGATCATGTTGATATTTGGCCGAGCTTGCAAAGCCCTTACACTCAACTCTGGGGCATTTCTCTGTCTGTCTGTAAAAAGAGAACTTTTGAATGCTGCATCCAACCAGCTCCCGCGTTTCAGGGGATGTTCTAGCCATCGATGGTCAGAACTCTGTTGAGTTTTGGGAAAAATGGAAAATGAGAAATGGGGAGCTGGGGGACAAACGGAGCCCATGCCAGCTCTTTAGCACCCCCCCAAACTCTAGCGCTTCTGCAACTGTCTGTAGATCGAAGAACTGGTTGAAGGCTCTTGTTAAACAATACCCCTGCTCATCTCAACAAAAGCTGTTCCCTCCCCCACCTTGTCTCTCTAATATCCTGGGACCAACCAGGATACAACAACCCTGCAAATATCCTCTCAGTCCTTTCACACGCTGAGTGACCTCTCTCCCAGTTAGAAAGAAGAAAGGGAGTGGGGGGAAGTGCACCCAGCCTGTGGAACGTGAAGGGGGAATGGGGGACCCTCTGCTAGGAGGGATGGGGGCAAACGGAGGCCCGAGCAGGGAAGCGACTGGGGGGAATTGCCGGGAGTCCCTGAGGAGAGGGCGCTGGCAGGGTCGCACAGGGAGCTTGTGGGTGGACTGAAGGGCTGCCAGGAGTGTGTGCAGTGAGCTCGGCCTCCATAAACTACCTCATTTTCAGCCCCAGACACTGCACAGACCATGAGAGCTCTGAGCCAGTCCTCAGATTAAATGACTTCTGTGTTTTCTCACAAGCAAAGCAGGCGGTGAGCTCAGAATAGAAGCGATGCCTCACACTGCTCAGTCTCCTGGCCGAGCCCGAGAAGCCCCCTCTGACTCGAGAGGCAGGAGCCTGGGGCAGGTTCTGTTAGGAGCCCTTGCAAAGCCAGGTATTGCTATTGCACTTCTGATATTTAGCACCTCCCGGGAGCCAAATGCACCTTCAGCCTAGCTGGGGAGCCTGCCAAATTAATCCAAGACACCCAGTACAGAAGGAGCTTAAATTAGTTGGATCTGATGTTAGCTTGTACTACACAATATGTTAACTTGAGGATGGAAAAATACCCTTGTGCCAGTGAGAAGGGGTGACGCATAGGGCCTGCTGAGCCTCAGATGAGGGAGAACGTGACTTATGGGGGCGGGAAGGGAGCAGGCGTTCGTATCTGTGTGAGGGTCAGACTCATGGGCTGCCTAAAGAGACCTTCTGACCCATTTTAACAGCCGCAGACCATATCCTCCCTGGCCTCCTCATTGCACACTCATCTGAGCACAGCTGCCTTGTTTTACTCCACTGCACCAGGTCTCTGCTCTCAGGGGTGTCTCACCGTCAGAGGCGACGAACCGCAACAAGATTCGTACGTAGCCCAGGGAAACAAAGGGACAGGTGCTGCGTTAAGAATCTATTTGCTACCCCCTGCCCTCAAGTACTTATCAGAGAAGCAAAGGCCATTGGGGTGGCGTGGGGTAAAGCTGCCTTGTGAAGCAGAACGGTTGTTTGATGGGGGCTTTTCTTCTGCAGGTTTCCTTCTCATGCGTTTCTGATGGGCCTTTCCTTGGCTGTGACATGTGTCACTGGTCTCGCTCTATTAAAGATGAACGGCAGAGTCAAGAAACGTGCGTACTGTGCCTTTAGGAGGGGCCTCAAAGGAATTGTCTTTGTTATTTATTCAGCAAGGGGGTTTACCACTTGATTCGCTTTTCATAGCAGAAATCCCAGGCCCTCTGTGCTGGAGGCCTCTGGCGGTCCTAGGAAGCTGTGGATGGTGATTACAGCTGGAGGCTGAAACCTGAGCTATAGCCCTACCAGTCCCAAAGTGAGGGGGGGGGGAGGACCCAAACTGTGTGCGTCTAAAGGAACAGTGAAACTAGGACACAACAACACAGCTTGTGTCACAGCTCACCGTGAAAAGCCAGCAGTGATTGTAGGCCAGTGGCTCTCAAACTTGTGTACTGGTGACCCCTTTCACACAGCGAGTCTCTGAGTGCGACCCCCCCCCGCATAAATTAAAAACACTTCTTTATATATTTAACACCATTATAAATGCTGGAGGCAAAGCCGGGTTTGGGGAGGAGGCTGACGGCTCGCAACCCCCCGTGTAATAACCTTGTGACCCCCTGAGGGGTCCCGACCCCCAGTTTGAGGACCCCTGTTGTATACTAATTAGGGAGGAGTATTTCTAATCACATTCAACTTAATTTTAGTCACACTCATGCTCCACTGGGAGCTTGTGCTGTTTTGCCCTTGCTCAATGACTTCTGCAGAACTACTTACGTCTGATTGCTTAATGTTAAAACCTGACTCCCAAAGCCCTGTCTTCTCTTCTGCCCCAACAACCACAGCCGAAATCCACCTCAGCTCCTGAGCACAGGAAGGCGGCCTTTACTCTATGTGGATAACAATTCAAACCCACGAAAACGTTATCGGTTGTCTGTTTTGCGGTAGTGCCCATTGCGCCGGGTGTTGCATGTGTGCAGTGGGACGGTTCCTGAAGCTGTTACTTGGATCTTAGATGGTTCTGTGTCTCTCAGTGAGCTATGCAGGGACCCGTCAGCTGCTTTCTGGCTCTGCTTTTGCTGGAGTATGGCACCTGCAGCAGTGGAAGCAGAGTAATTCATCCAGGCGTCCTTAACATATTCCTGCAAGTTTCCTGCTGGGGAATTCCTATTGGCCTGAGTCACAGCAGGAAAGGTGGGCATATCCTGGAAGCCTGCCCTATCTTGACCTATATGGACTGGAAGTGTAGCTGTGCAGAGGTACCAGGGTGCGCGGGCCCTGGGCTGAAAACCTGCTCCGGAGCATTCAGAGTCAGGAAGCAGTGAGAAGCTGACGAATCTCTAGAATTACTCTCTGGTTAGTTACAGCGAGGAGTTAAATATCCTGGCTGGGCTCACGTCACAGGGAACGCTCCAGCAGCGTCCCACTCCAATCTCTTCCCTGGCTTCCTAGGGCCCTGTGCGCCTTTCTGCTGTGCGGACACACACCGAAACCCTCGAGCTGGGAGCAGGAGGGGAACAGACCCTGGCACCCGACTCCCAAGCTGGAGTCCTTCTGCATGAACCCAGCATGGTTAAGGCTTCAAGGGCATTAGAAGGATGTGGCTGGCGAAGGATGAGGATCAGGGGAGCTGCACCTCTGTACACAAACTCCCTGGCAAAGCAGTTTATTGTCAGAGCCACATCTGCTTCCAATGTGCACCTTCTGCCCCCATTAGGTACACGACTGGAGCAGGGACCAGTGACCCAACGGCTCCTGCGCTGCCCATGCTGCTAGATGGGAAGGGGACCCGGGGGTTTTCATGAAGAGGCATCATCACAGTGCTGACTGTAGGGGTGGGGGGTTGAATGCTCAGGGGCCTGGTGCCGGTGGAGGGCTCTGTGTTCTTGTTGGCATGGTGATGGTATGGTCCTAAATGAAGATCCTGATTTTATGACTTGTGCTCCAGCTTAGGGGCCAGCGTAAACCTAGTGGAGCTTCGCTGGCTTCAGTGGAGTCACGTCTAGTGTTCGCGGGTGTAAATAAGCCAGATTCTGATCTTAGTTGCGCAGGTGTAGCACATTGAGGGGCTCTAGGATTACACTGGAGTAACCAGGATCAGAACCCAGCCCAGAATCTTGACCGAGCTGGTATTCTCAGGCCTGGTTCCATGTTACCCCATTGTAGCTTCACTCTGTTCTGTGATGTTACTTCTGCCTCAGGCTGCTGGGACCAGAATATGGAGAGCAGGTGTTTCTGCATTAATGGCTGAGGACTTCAGGGAATGCTGGTCCCTGGGGAGTTTTTAGTGAAACATAAAATACTACACAGCTCTGGTGGTAATGCTCGTTTGTTCCCCTCTAGAAGGAACAGCTTCTCCTCATGCTCTTAGCAATGTGCTGGAGAGTTAACTGGCTGTCTTACAGCAAGTCTGACCTACTGTCCATTATCTCTTCATCTAACTGTGCAGCTTGTATGTGAGCTCATCCTGGTGATCTCTGCAGGGCGAGCGTTACTATGAGCACTGGCTGCAAAACAGGGACTTCACAGCTTCCTTTTCTGGTTCTTGTTACCAGAGACAAGAAATACATAATCCGCCCTTAGCCCTGGGACACTTAGCTCTGACGCCAGCTCAGAAACTCTGAGAAGCAGCAAGTGCTGGAGGACAGGAGTGCCACAGAGGTGCAAGCTGCCGAACCTTCAGAGAGTCCCTGACCCTCCCCTCCCAGCTAGGGGCTCCGAAGAGCATGGAAAGCTAGTTACCAATCCCTAGTTCGCAGCCCCCCTCCCACACACCAGGGCCGAGGTGGTGTTCTTGGCAAGCACTGGAAAGCGAAGCCTGCCTGTGCCAGCAGCAATGTGCTCTGTGCATGAACAGACAGAGACAAATATACTTGCCAGTGCTGTAAAGCCCTTCACTCCTCACAAGTCCTATTCCCCACAAACAGCACTTAATTGTTCCTGATGTCTGGCCGGGCTCAGCCTGGGCTCGGGGGGACGTGCTCTGCTGCTGGCTGGCACATAGGGAGCGGGGCTATAACAAAGAAAGCGAGGGAGCAGGAGGAATATACAAATCGGAACCTAGGCTTGCTGTGTTCAGGGCTGAGGATTATTTCTCGCCGTGATAATTGTAAAATAAGCTGTGACTTCTTAGCTGAAAGTAAGAATGCGGCAGGAAATCGGGATTGCTTCGGGAGCGTTCATGTCTGCCAGAGGGCAAATGCAAGCTAGTATGGCATGTTCTGTGCCTCCCATCTCCCTGTGCAACAAACACACCTGCCTGGACCATGGGATGGAGGACAGAATAGCTGCTGGGCTTCAGTTTAGCAGGCAGGCGTCCTAACACTGAGATGAAGGCACCAGGCTGCGAGCTGGATGCAAACAGACCTGAGGTTCTTGGCATAGTCTGGGCGAGGTGTGATCTGTCGCATCAGTTCCAGGGTGTGTAGGCACCAGCAGCCCAGAGCTGCAGGCTCTACCTTCTGAGAGGCGTCCCGGTGTCTTTGATTGGGTGAGGAGGAGTAACGAGCACGGCTGGAGCCTTTGATCTTGCTGAGCAGAGGCCTTTTAACTTTCCCTGGCTGCCTGCAGTCTCTCTGTGGCCATCCCAGCGTCTAGCTTAGTTTCCCAGCACTGTTGCTCGGCTGCTGTCTGCACCTGATCAGACCTCGTGACCCAGTCCCCCAGGAGCCTTCTTTGGGGACGTCTCCAGGCCCTGTGCCCTTCTCTATCTGGGCACTATCCTTAGGGCAAAACCAGAACCTCAACCATGAGCCACCCTGCATTTTATAAGAGGAAGAAGTCGGATCTGAGTGTCTGGAGCCAAATGTTCTGCTAGGATTTTGATTCCAGGTCAAGCCCAGGACTGGACAGGGGCCTGATTTCAGGTTCCCATTCAGAAGCAGCTAAAATCTTTCAGGAAGAGGCGTTGAATAGGATTCGTCCCATTCTGGGTCAGAAGCTCCAGAATTCCTGCTCTTAGAGAATTCTCCCACGCTGGGGCCTGCCTCTCAGCAGAGGAGACGTGATGGGGGCTAACCCGTCCTGGCCTCCGGTTCAGCCTTGACCATGGGTGGCGAGTTATATACCCACGTGGTGCCTGGGCACCAGCAATATTCAGAGCCCAGGGGCTCAGCTCCACCAATGTTTGGGGCCGGGTCTCCCCCCCGGCCCCACCTGCTGCCCCCCCGTGCCTCCCCCGAGTGTCCCCCGGCCCCCCCTTGCTGGCCCCGTGCACGTCCCCGGGCCCCGAAGGGAGCAGAGCGTCCCTGCCTCTTCCGTGCAGCTCCATGCTGCTTCCCGGTCCTAGTGCCCCCCATATCGACTGCCAGGGCAGACTGACTCTGAGCCTGCCCTTCCTCCTCAGACCCTTCCCTTTTCCGGCGGGACCCTCCACCAGCACAGCTCCCCCCCCCCCAGTCACCGCTCCTGCCCCACGCTGGGCAAGGAGGCAGCCCCATCCCCCACCCCCAGTGAGGCTACAGTCAGGGGCAACAGCAGTGGAGGAGGCGCACACAGCCCCCCCCCCCCGGCACCCATGGGGGAGGGGAGGGAGATTCCTGGACCTGAGAGGGGCCCTAGGAGCACATGCAGTGACAGTGGTGGGGGTGAGTGTGCTGCTGGGGGGGGGCGGGAAAGGGGGGCTCCTCCCCCAGAACTCGCTGCTGCCGGCAGGGAAAGGGCTGGGGTGAGTCCTCCTCTCTGGCCCCTGTCCTAGAGCAGCCTGCCTGCACCCCAAACTCATCCCCAGCCCTGCCCCACCCCAGAGCCCCCAGCCAGAGCTTTCACCCCCCCCCACAACCTAACCCTCTGCCCTAGCCCTGAGCCCCTCCAACTCCCCAAACCTCTCAGCCCCAACCCCAGCCAGAGCCCTCATCCCCCTGTATTCCAACCCTCTGCCCTAGCCCTGAGCTCCTCCAGCACCCCAAACCCCTCATCCCCAACCCCAGCCAGAGCCCTCATCCCTCCCTGCACCCCAACCCTCTGCCCTAGCCCTGAGCCCTTCCAGCACCCCAAACCTCTCATCCCCAACCCCAGCCAGAGCCCTCATCCCTCCCTGCACCCCAACCCTCTGCCCTAGCCCTGAGCCCCTCCCACACCCCAAACCCCTCAGCCCCAGCCCTCATCCCCCTGCACCCTGTCTGCCCCAACCCTGAGCCCCCTCCTGGATCATGAACCCCGCATCCTGAGCCCCACCCCACAGCCCTTACCCCAACCCTCTGCCATAGCTCTGAGCTCCCTCCCATAGCCCAAACCTCTCATCCTCCCGCACCCTGTCTGCCCCAACCCTGAGCCCCCTCCTGCATCATGAACCCCTCATCCTGAGCCCCACCCCACAGCCCTTACCCCACACCCCAACCCTCTGCCATAGCCCTGAGCCCCCTCCCACAGCCCAAACACCTCATCCCCAGCCCCAGCCCTCATTCCCCTGCACCGTCTGCCCCAACCCTGAGCCCCCTCCTGCATCATGAACCCCTCATCCCCAGCCCCACCCCACAGCCCTCACCCCACCCCTCTGCCATAGCCCTGAGCCCCCTCCCACACCCCAAACCTCTCATCCTCAGCCCCACCCCAAACCCAGCCCCACCCCTGCACCCCCTTCCTCCCCCAAACTCTCTCCCAGAGCCTGCACCCTGCACCCCAGACCTCCTCCCACAGCCTTGGGCAGGTGGGGGGGCAGAGTTTTGGGGGGGCGGAGTTTGGGCGGGGGTGGGTTCTGGGCACCACCAAAATTTCTACAAACCTGCTGCCCATGGCCTTGACATCCCAGCCTCACCCCCATCTGCATCCAGATGCCGCTTCCTCAGCCCATCTATTTATGTTCCAGGGGCTAATAAGGGGGCTGGGGTCGTGCTGACGCCTGATGTATTTATTTTGCCCTTTCCAGGGGCTGCAGCTGAGCCCATCTCTGAGTTTTCTTCACCTCAGCCCAAACTGCTGCTGAGTTAGAGTCTTGGAAGCCTGGCCCTGCGGCTGCCCCAGAGGTTTCATGGACGTTCTCTGGAGCTCAGCGGTGATCTGAATTGGGGGTGCCACTTGCTCCTCATGCCCTGGGCCACGTAGCACATTGTCAAGCAGGGTCTCCGGAGGGGGCTGCTTTCCAGTGGGAATCGCCCGGACGCAGCGTGTCTGGGGTGAGGGAGAGATTAACAGCATCGGTGTGAGGCAATGGGCCGATGGTAGCACACTCCCCCTGCAGATGTGCTCGCTCCCCGCCAGCCACTCCAGTCCTTGGCCTTGCCTGAGCCGAGACGACCCAGCATGTGACGGACTGAGATGGGGACTTGGAGGAAACCGCCTCCTTCGTTTTCACCTGTGACCTGCAAAAGAATTTGAGCCCAATGTCTAGAGATGCCGTGCAAGGCCACCAGCCCCCTCTTGCGCTTCGTTAGCTGAAGGAAATTGACTCTTGTGTCTAAGGCACAGGGCTGGGTTCTGTTCTCTGCTTGGCTACAGGCTGCTCCGTGACTGGGCACCATAATAGCTCTGTGCCTTCCATCTTCCCCATCCATAAACTGGTTCAGCTACCGCTCGGCAGTGTCTGTGCAGTGCTTGGAGCTCCTCGGAGGCAGGGTGCGGTAGAAGTTCTTAAATCCATCCATCCCCTTTTGATGCCTCCAGGATCTGCAGTGGGTTAAATCGCTCAGCCCTATCCTGGATACCATCTGGATTCTTTTCACTCCCTCAGAGCTCTCCTTATCGGGAGAGAACATCCACTGCTGAAACTGCAGATAATGCTCTTCTGCCTTCCAGGCCTAGGTGATTGAGCTCACTGCTGGCTGGGCTGCCTGATAAGATCTCACAGCAGCTGTAGATAATTCAGAATGCTGCTGCTGGGACATTTCTCACATTAGTTTATCGCAGCCCATCGCTTCCTGCTTGCCATGGCTTTCTGCTAAGGGAGGCTGCAGGACTTTGAAGTCCTGGCTTTGAGACGTCTGTTCTCTTTGGCATTTTTTTAAAAAGAGCCCCTGGCCAGACAAGCCACTGGAATGGGTGGTGCAACATCTGCTGAGGGTGTGGCCCTGTGTCCTATATGTGTTGTGCTATGCTGCTGATTGTGTCCAGTGGGGTGTTAAAGCACTTGGGTGGAGTGGAGATAGAGAGGAGGGTGATCACACCCTAGGGGACAATGTCAACAGGGGGCGACAGTGATATGAGTGGCTGTGATAACAGTTCTAGGGTTATTTGTGCACAACCCACATCTAACCCTTGCCACAGTAGTGAGGGCAGTTCACAGATGCCAAAGTGACAGCTAAGCTTGCGTGAACATAGAAGCCTTGTTTCTGCTGATTCGCTCTAGGATCTAAACAGGGATTTGCTCCTGCTGGGTCCTGCCTCCAAGTTGGGGCTGATGGGGCAGGGACAGGACCCCCCATGGGAGTGTGGCTTTAACCCCAAATGCCTGCTGCTTAGATCCTCCTGTCCTGACACCAGCCCAGGTGCCGGCCAGTTCAGGCACGAAGAAGGCAGAGTGGTTGGTGTGCAGCAGCTCTGCAGACGTGGGGCTCCTGTGGCTTGTGAGCAATAGCACAGAACTGTTTGTTTCAGAGCATGAGAGGCTGTTCGTCCTTAGTGATTTTCATGCTTTCAGCTGTCCACTGTAGGGGAGGCTGCGACTGGCCTGCTGTGGGAAATCCTTGCTGGAAATGCATGGGAGAGGGTTTCTCAAATCCGTGAATGCAGCAAAACCACCATGATTATTTCCAGCTCTGTGATGTTGACGCACATACAAGCATTCGGCTGATGCAGTGGTCCCAAGGCCAACCGCTTTCAGGGGGCTGGCATGGCCTAAGTGATATGTCCCAGCTGACAAGCGAGAATGTGACACGCCGTTCACTTCGCTGACTTACAGACCACAAAATGCTGCAGCCCCTTCTCCTGGAACCCAGCCCACTAGTGCCAATGAGGATAAATAGGCAGAGGGTCTGTGCTCAAGGGGGTCGGGAGTTACTGCTTTCAGGGTTAGGGATCAGGGATTCATACGGCCTATGGGCTGTGTACTGTGCAATCTAGAAGATATTGACCAGGATTAGCCAGTAACTGTTGTGACCCAAGTTATTCCAGCGCAACGTGCACTTGCATCAGGCGGCGGCAGCTCCCGGCTGGGAGGATGGTCTGTGTAAATTCAAGAGAGGGCCCGTTCTGTGCACCTGGCAGCTGCAACAAGGCTCCTGAACCGGCAACATGCTCTTACCTCTGGCCCCTCAGCTACAGGATTCAGCAGTTAATTCCGCGCTGACCGTGTGTCTGAGCACTGCGGAGCACAGACCCCCAACCCCCAGAGACATGTGTCGGGCAGAGGAGCATCTGAAATTATAGTCACTGCCCTGTGTGCGTGCAGAGATGCGGAGACAAAGATCTAGACATGAAGGAGGAGGGGTCCCAAGCTGTGCTGTGGGGGGCTGGCTATAGACACCCACTATTTTAATGGGGAATGAGCCTTTCCTTCACCCAACATCATTCCCGAATGACTGACGCGGCCCTGCCTCCTGCGGGTAGATAAACAGCACCTTGCCTGTTGGCCTCTGCGTCCGATCTATTATTTGGCCAGACATATTTGTGTGTATTTATATGCATCAAAAACAAATGGAAAGACTTAAAGAAACACCATGTCCTGGCCTAGCTCAGAGAAGTTCTGCACATTCTCATCTCTTTCAACCATCAACCGTCTTTCCCACCGTGCAGTTTCGTAACTAACCACCGTTTAGGGAAGTGCCTGGTGCAGATATTGGTTCCCACTGAGATTAGATTTGTGGAAGAAAACTCCAGACGTGTACAGGGGTATTAAAGTGTGTGTTGAGCGACACCAAACTGGAGGAGTTCTGCTACAAATGATTAGGTGGGGAATTTTCAACAACTGCTAACCGTTCCTTTCCCAAGAGAGAGGGATAAAAAGCCCCATGGAAATACAAAATGTGATTAGTGACAGACTTAGTGCGGCCGTGCTCTCCAAAGAGACAGGAGAAGTACAGCCCCAGTGGCAAAACAGAAGCTCAGTAATGTGAGAGGAAAAGAAATTCAATCATGTAAGTCTTGCCAGTAAAATGCTAGAGTGATCGCTGTGCTGTCACCACAGCTCCTAACCATGTGCATAAATATCTGCCCAATTAGCTACATGTGAACCCTCTATAGCCTGAAGGATTAACAACTGAAATCATCACCATCTTAATGTGAGTTACCATCACCAAGTGTAAGCAGTTAACTCCATTAATTAGTCACTGCATGATTCTAACTGAAACACCAAGCCTTTCACAACACTTGGACATTGGGGAACTGTCTGACCCTATGCTAATGGAGAAATGATTTAACATGCTAGTGTCGCAATCCACAACACCAGACACAACCTCCAAACTGAGCTGGACTTCCTTAAAGCACAATCTTTCACCAGGGATGATTAAGAACAAATAAACCTTGGAACACAGGCATTCCTGTGAGGTTCCCCTGGTGGTATCTGAACTGGTGATCTGCTAGGTCACTCCAATCCTGGATGCTGGGAGCCAGCCTTACCCTGCTCTGCTGGGAGAACCCCCACTCCCAGGCCATTCATGCACAGCCTCTAGCATGTAAGCTGCTCCCAGCTACGTGAGTGAGCACTTTTGGCCAGCCACTGCTTGGATTGTGCACCTGAATGACACAAGCCAATATCTCCGGTCCCAGACACAACCTTAGGAACCTGCATCTTGCAGGGTCAAGTTATGCCTGCTGGACGCTGCAAGCTTATATGAGTTGTCAGTTTAACAAAGAAATTGATATGTAAGAGGCTAGTTATCCCAAGGGGAGTCTCTGACACACTTCAAACCAAACACGCTGCTTCAAGTAGAATAAACAAACAGATTTATTAACTACAAAGATAAATTTTAAGTGATTATAAGTCAAAGCATAACCAGTCAGATTTGGTCAAATGAAATAAAAGCAAAACGCATTCTAAGCTGATCTCAACACTTTCAGAGCCCTTACAAACTTAGATACTTCTCACCACAGGCTGGCTGGTTGCTCTTCAGCCAGGCTCGCCCCTTCAGTCGCTTGGTGGTGGTGTCTGTAGATGGAGGTGGAAGAGCCTGGCAAACGTCTCTCCCTTTTATCATGTTCTTTCTTCCCTACCGGCTTTGGCCCCCTCCCCCACGGGGTCAGGTGAGCATCACCTCATCGCAGTCCCAAACTGACCAAGGGAAGGGGGGTGATTCACTCCAGAGTCCAACAGATCCTTTGTTGCTGCCTAGGCCAGTGTCCTTTGTTCCTGTGAGGCTGGGCTGGGTTTGTCCCATACCGGCCCTGATGAGGTGTGAACTGCCCCTCTGCTCCTGGAGAGTTTTGCCTGGGCTTGTTTTAAGCCATGTGGACACATTTTCAGCCTCATAACTATATACATGACATTACAACCTATAACATCACTGTAACAACAATGCTCAGTACATCATGAGCCTCTCGAAGACACCCGCCATGTCAAACTTTGCATTGGATACCACACAATCATATTATAAGGATGAATATGGGGGTGCAGGGTGTTCCCCCAAGGTACAGAGTGTCACAGTTCCCAGTCCCTGTGTGTTAACCAGTTATTACCTAAAGCAAATCCATTCTCTTCCTTCCCTGCCAGCCCAAGTCTTTTTTCCTTTGTTATCCAGCTCTTGTTCACACTTCTCAGTAACAATCTGCTGTGCTCTCTGAAATACGAAGTGAGAGGGTATTTTTCAAAAAACATTGTGCTTAATTCACCTGTGGAACTCACAGCCACAGTATATTATGGACACAAAAAGCTTGGTGGGATTCAAAAAAGGATTAACCATTTATAAGTACTGGTAATAAAAATATCTGCCATTATATTAGGCATGATTAAAATATATAAACCAACGCAAGCCAAGCACTAATTGTTTCCCCCATGAGCAGTCGACGGCATAAGTGACATCGCTTAGATTTTTATTATTAACATTATTTGTATTTATTTGTACTACCCCAGTGTCTGGAGTCATAGTTATGGGTCAGGACCCCACTGTGTTAGGAGCTGTAGAAACGTTTTAGCTTCCATTTTATAGCGTATTCTGAAGTAGCTGCTACTCGCCATCGTCAGAAACAGGCTACTGGACGAGAAGAACCATGTCCTGTAGGCAATGAACTAATAACATGAAATCTACTTTACATAGTAGCTTCCTCCTGCGCCCAAGTCCATATTCGGAGCCATTCCGATCAGAAGGAAATGTTTCCTTATATCTGAGCAGGGGATTTCCCCTTGGGACTGATAGGAGAAGTAGATTTTGCCCTATCAGTTTCTTTCTCAATCTGCCCTGGGCATTGCCGCAGTGAGGGACAAAGAGCTGATGGTGCTCTGGCTGTCTGAGCCAAGAAGCTATTAGTAAGTCCTTACATTAAAAACGTCACTCTTTCACTCAGAGGATCTCTACTTTGGTCAGTTACACTTTACTCAGGATGGGTTTCTCACAGGTCTCCTGGATCTGAGCTGGAATTTCCTTCTTGAACAGCCTGTTCTCCATGTTCTTTTAGATACTTGCCCTTTTCATCCCCGGGCTAACTGCTTCTCTTGGGCCTGACATCTCTTCTCTTACAGCGCGGTTCTCTTCGCTGAGCAGAGCAGCTTCCTACTCCTCATGTCTGCTGCCTGGACATACCTAGAGCCTGATCTTCTGACTGCAGTGACAAAAATCAGTTCCCGTTGTGTCTCACTCCAGTTAGCCCTGCAGAGGCCACCCGGCTCAGAGAGAGTTAGTGGGATTTATTGCTCCTTGTTCATAGCTCACAGGGTGGTTTGCTAAGTTCCAATTAGAAGGCCCGTCCGAGACATTTGTGCACACCCACTAAAGTTGCACAGGGCAGCAGCCTAGGCTATACTTTGATCTACGGAGCCAAGCACCTTAATGACTGCTGACAATGCCCAAAATGGAGAAAAGAAGCCAGCTTGGCGCTCAGATCCTAGACTGAGTCCACAGGGCTGGCAGATAGCACAAACCCTCTTGTAAGCTCGGCCCAGCCAGTCTGTAAGATGGTATAAATGTGGGAATCCCACAATGCCATTTTCACAGAGTCACTTTTCTGATTAGAACCACTAAGCACCCTAACCCTAAGCACCTCTCAGGAACAGCCTCTCGCCCGGATCCCATTCAGTGCAATGCCCCATTTCTGCCTGCCCTGTTGTAGGGACTGGTACTGCACTCATGGGCGGGAGGACAAGAGAGGAGATGCACAAGTGAGCGAAGGGATTTTATTAGGAAGCAAAGCGCCGGGTGTGGAACGTGCTGTAAGATGCCGTGTTCTGCTCTGCTCACCTTCGCCCTGCAAGAAGGTGGTGGTGACTTTTTGTTTTGTTTTTTTTTTTCGCTGCCAGAGTGGGCGGGCCAAACTCATCCATATTTCTCACTTTTTTGCTCACGAAAATGAGAAATGTTTATCGAGACTTTGCTTTGCTCTGGGGTACGTTATTTTTACACGTTGCTATAGTTACCGATACCATTATAAAATTAAGCTTGAACCTCGTGGTAGAACTGGATCTGTCAGAAGCAATTATTTTAAAAGAGCGAGTTGTTTATTCCCCCGCCCCCCAGGTAACGCTGGGCTGTGATGTGTGCTTGGGGAGGGCAGGCTGAGGGCTGGCAGTGGCTGCAGCGATTGTGGAAGGAGCTGGGCTGAGAGCTCAGGAGACTGAAGTTTAGAGAAGGTAAAGCGAAGTCAGTGCAGGACAAGCCTCACGTACGCGCTTCCGGCCTGAGCCAGGGGGCTCATGCTGGGCGGGGGGAGAAGCTGGGTCACTTTTGAGGCACATCATTACTACTGTTATTTATTTGGTGCCAAGGGCGCCAGTCCTGGGCCAGGACCCCACTGTGCTAGGGGCTGTATAAGATGGTTCCTGCTCCAGGAGCTTAATCCTTGGGTTAGTGAATGAGGGGACTAGCCAGGGAGCCCCTTCTGTCCTGGGAACCGGGGGTGCTGGCACTCGTCACCTAGGCACTGGGCTGAGAGAAGCTCACAAATGACTTTCCTGTGGGCTCCTGAACAGGCCTGGCTTTGGGTCGCTGCTTGTCAGAGTGGTGGGACTTTGAGCCAGGCACCTAGAAGGGAAAAGCCCCCAGTCCCCCTTTTTGCATGTTTCCTGCTAAATCCTTTCTCCCCTCTCCTGAGCGCGCTGGGACACTCCACTATAATACAGGGTCCACGTGGCATCCAGGAGACATTTCGCTTTTGCATACGGCCTTCTCTTGGTGCCAAGGACATCTGTGTACACTCACAGCCCAGCAAAAGCAGATTTGCTTCACTCGTTTGTGCTCTGAAATTGCTTTCAACACTTCTCTTGGCTTCTTCCAGCAGTTTCTGTTGCTTCATTCTCTAGTTCTCTAAATATTTTTTCCTTTCTTTTGCACTTCCCATCAGAGGGTAGCTGTGACTGCCTGGTAGATGCTGCTGCCAACTTCCTGAGGCGCGCAGCCAAGCAGAGGAAAGTTTTAAGGAGGCTCCATATGCACGGCACGAATAGCGACTGGGATCGCCACATGGTGATGGCTTCCTATGCACAAAGAGCAACGGCATCCTCTCTTTCTGAATGGCTTTGTGTGAGTGAGGGGAACAAGAGAAAACCAAAGTACGGTCTTTGTGGAAGAGCACAGTGTGTGCGCATCCCTTCTGTAACATGCTGCATCAAGGCCCCTTTGCAAAACGATGGCTGCCCCTGCAGGCTGGCAAACACCAAATACATTTAAAGATACAGTACGCCGAAAAATAAACTCACAAGTCCAGAGGCACATATGCCAGCCAGCCATTTCCAGGGATATCTTTTATAGGTAGCGCTTAACTCCTGTTTCCAACAGGCGCTGGCAGCGAGGCAGGTCATGAAGAATATGAGATCATCTAAAAAACAGATATAATCATCTCTGAATTACAGGCGAGTTTGGTTTAGGACCTCCCCCCCCCCCGCCTCCCCGCTAACAAACAATAATTCTCTTTTATTTGAAAGACACCCTCAGGAGAGGAAGTTAGGGCACTAGCCTGTGCATTGGAGACTGTGTCTTTAAGGGCTGAGCTTCCTAGACAAAGGGTTGGGGTGGGACACTGTGACTGGCCCCTGACCGACTGCTCCCCGAGTCGGGGTCTCCCTGGCAGGGCGGGGGTTGCACACTTCTCACTGCTGCTGCTGGGGTGGGGTTGTGGCGCTGAGATTTGGTGGCTGGGGTTCAGCTAAGTTTATTTTTGGTTTTGGTTCGTGTGGTTTCACACACTTTGGTTTCACTCTCGTTTTGGAGACTAGACTCAAAGCCAGGTGCAGCTGGGACTGGCGAGTTTCGTGTCGTTTTTGAACAAAACCTCAACACTGCCTCCCCCGCCGTACTTCTGGGTTGAGTCCTGAGGCTGTAACTGCAGCCGGCAGGTTTCGAGCTGTTTGGGGGTTGTAACGAAAGGTTCTCATGCCTCTTGCAGGAAACTCGATCACATGCGGAGCTCCCGAAACCAAAAAGCAGAAGTCCCCAGGACTAGTTGCGTCAGCAGGTTGAGGGAAGCCTCGAACATTGACAGGAGCAGAATGTGGCCCTCAGCAGAATAACTGCAACTAGGTGCCAGCCTGGATCAGCCCCCGGGTCTATCTAGCCCAGTAACGTGTCTCGGACACTGGCCGGAACCAGGTGCCTCAGAGGGAGCTACAAGAACCGCACAATAGGCAGATGCGAGTTATTTCTGCCCCTCATCCTGATCCCGAATAGTTCAAGATTGGCTTAGACCCAGTGAGGTTTTTCTCCCTTCCAATAGATATTTAGCATTTACTACTCTAGCTCTGGCTATTCCCGTGACCCATGTAACCACCGAATCCTTCTTTGACTCTTGCTAAGCTCTTGGTATCAATGGCACCTTGAGGCAGTGAGTTCCACAGGCTAATTGAGCATTGTGCAAAAAAGTATTTCCATTGGTCAGCACTTAACTTTCCATCGTTCATTGTCATGGAACATCCCCTTGGCCTGGTGATGTGAGACAAGGAGTACAGCAGCTCCTGAGCTGCCTGGCCTGTACGGTTAATTATTATATTTCGCTTCCTTAGCAAATAGAACAAACTCCAGACCAGGGGGCTTTAATTCATAGTCCTGTGTCTGAACATCTCCAGATGTCTAAGGCCCAGTCTAACTCAGTGGGAGCCTCCCTGTTTGGGGTCAATGGGAGCTGGGTCAGGTTCCAATAGGATCAGATTCTTTCCCCCTTACTGGGTGGACTAGGACCCGACGCTTGAGGAATCCTATTGAAATCCAGAGGCGTTACTCATGGAGTCAGTTATTACTCAGCCTGCATAAGAGTGGCAGAATCTGGCTGACAGGGAGCTATAATTAGATGCTACGTCCAGGGAGGGAAAGCCCAGGCCCTGTGCGCAATCCAGAGCCACCAGATTTGGAAGGACGTCCAGCGTGGCTGATGGATGTGGCTTTAGCCTCCCTATTGTGTGGCAGGGGACAGCCAGTTCGACAGATCAAGCGTGAAGCAGAGAGCACAGGTGATAAATATAGATCTGGTGAACTTTGGGGTTTGATGTCGTTTGTTCTTTTCAGCTTCCTTTTTCTTCCCTGCTTCCATCTCGCAGCCAACAGGAATGATAGACTCTCTGGGTGGGGGTGGATGTGTGTGTGTCCTAGAAACCTGCTTTCACAGCTGTCTGTGGAGACACAAATGGGAAATGAGTTTGCCATCCTCTTTCCACTCCTTAAGGGATGTGTAACCACAACAGCACACCTCACCGTGCGATTTAGCAGGGCTGGCAACCTCTGTGCAGGGAAAGTTGTGATGCTGGCGTATGTGGAGTGCTGCAGGCTACGATTGCGGTGCATTGATGGACAGAGAACACCTGCACATCACCTGTTCACCTGGGGGGAGAGTCACCCTCTCTGGAGGGGTGAACTCCATCCACTACATCTGACCTTAGCTGCTAGTATTAGCATTAACACTCCCCTGGCTAACGATACAGATACAGACAATTATATTCATATTAGGCAGGGCTCTATAGACCTCCCTATTTTCTAATTCCTCAGACATCTTGCTCTGTCAAGGCCAGTTCACTGCACACAGATTAACAAAGCAGAGATGCCAATTTTAAAAGTGTGTGTAGCGGGGAGTCGTTTTACTGGCTCCTTTTTGTTTGATGAGGGAAATTTAGTCAGAAGTTTTAACCAAGCGATTTGACAATTACTGTGTCAAACTGACTGGCCAACTTAATTAAGATCCTCTCGCTAGCATGTGTTTTCACTCACGGAGGCCGTGCCTATGCAGTTGGAAAAATGTCTGTGTTGTGCTGGGGAGAACTGAATCCTTGCACTAAATCACTAATGGTGGGGAGGAGAGAAGAGTATCTCAGAGGCAAGCGCACGGGACCGAAACAGTTCCTATGACAACCCCAAATCTCAAACCTGTTTATCCTCTTTCATAAAAAACCTACAGTAAGCCACAAAAGAAGATTTAATAACTGGCATATGAAGGAGATCAATGACACCATAAAGTGTGTGACCCCTTATACTTTCACTTAGCTCATTTCTCCATAATGAAAACGCTGTCCTAGTAAGTAAACAGCCAAGATTCATTGCTGGTTTGTCCTCTGAGTTTCGACTGCCTCCCCTGAGCTTGCTGAGAAAAACACATTCCTGAGGAAGAAGACTAATGGCATTTTAGACACAGCTTCATTTTCCAGCCAATGGAAACATGCATGTGGTGGCACATACCTCTTGCTACTTTCGGAAGCAGGGGAATGAAAAATAGAATTGTGCCTGTATGAGGAGTGCCACAGGGTACTGATGGGGTTCAAAATATGCGTCCATTTTTCCAAGACAGCGGCTTTGTACAATAGATTATCCGAGTCCCTGAGAGGAGGCAAAGTATGATTTGAATATTACACAAGGACCATGGGTTACCATGTGGCGGCTGGCTGGTGGCGTGTGTAACGCGTTTGGGGGCCTCAGGACGGTTCCTACTGGATGTACCCACTTTCCAAAATAACCACCCTCCCAACTGGCTCCTCGCTGGCAGGCTCAGCAGAGAGGCCAAGGATCGAATGGCCCATGCAGACCGAGCTCCCTTTCCCCCCCAGATCCATTGCAGCAAAAGGCTTTTGAATGGAGCATGAACAAGGGTCCCTCACTGGGCATGATCTCTCTATTAAACTACGAATAACTAGCCGCTGCCTGCCGTGCCGTGCCTGGCACTGTGAGATCAGTACGGGTTGGTGGGCCTCTTTGGGTCCGTGATAGCAGGGCAGCCTGGGGGAGCTTACACTGGTGCTGTCCTCTCCTCTGCCTCGCACAGAACAGCTCAGACTCCTGGCACTGGAGTCTAACACCTTTCACAAGCTCTTTATGTTCCTCTTAAAGAAAAGCGAGACGTACAGGGCTGGGAACACAACCCTCCCAGCTGAATGTGCACACACAGCCTGTCCGCAAATATCAAAGGTCAGCAGCGCTGCTGACCTGGCAGCATGCAGGGCGCTGTTGAAATGTCTGCCCTTTACGCTGTAAGAGTGAATTTGGCCCGTGGTATGGAATAGTTCAGTCCCAGGAAGGCTCTGTACCCACCACGCTTTGGAAATACTCCTGTGAGGAGGAGAAAGTGACAGCCCCAGCGGCACACAGACATGTAAAAACGTTTCTGCATTGGTGTGAGATAGCCTGGGACAGACCCGAGGGCTGTGCACAAGGAGCCTAAAGCTACGTTTCTGTTCTCCCCCCCTGATCCTGGAACCAGCCTGGGCCAGTTGTGCTCTTGGCACAGGATAGAGCAGCCTGGGGGCTGCTCTAAACTGAGCCTGCCTGCAGTGGCCCCCAAGGGGCTGTTCTGCATCCAGAAATAGCCATAGCCTTGCAAGCACTGTTGCCACACTTCCTTTCCCAACACATACTCCCTCGGCCAGCAGAGCAGCCTGTAGAGGGGCAGTTACCCTGCTCCAGGGGGGAAAGGTGGGCTGATTGGGGGAGCAGCCACAGCTGGGGCCACATCTAGTGAGACCATAGCAGGCCCTGATAAAAGGGCTAAGGGAGAAGCTGGGTCAGAGTCTCTCTCCAGCCTCGGAGGGAGAAGGACCTGGCTGCCTGGGAACAGAGGGTTCCTGACACAGAGCAGGGCTGGGGAAAGGCCAGAGGAGCTGGGGAGCTCCAGCCTGGCAACTCCCCAGGCTGAGGCCTTGGGTGAGGCCTAAGCAGGTACGGGGGCTGCAGCAGTGCAGCCCGGGGATAGTCAGAGGCGGCTGGTCCTACCCCCTTGCCAGCGATGAGTGGTCGTTACAGGCTGCAGGCTGCCCCAGAGAACGGGGCTGGATGACGACTGGCAGTAGCCACTGTGGCAAGGTGGGTATAGCGGGTTGGGGGTTCCCCTGGGAGGGGAGACCCGAGTGTGGGGTACTGCTGGGGCAGAACCCCGAGGTAAAGCGCACCGGGGTCCAGGAGGGACGTGGGGGTCTGAGGCAGGCGAGACACCGGCCAGCAGAGGACACTCCGAGAGCTGGAATTGAGCTAATTCCCGAGGCCTCCAGAAGGAGGCGCTGCACCAGTCAGTGCTTGGTCTCCTACACAGCTCCTGTACCACCGAGGGATTCCTATGAATGTGACTGCTCCCAGAGCCAGCTAAGCCAGCGCTGCTGCTGCTTTCCTGCAAAAGAACAGTGTGGAGCAGCCTTCACAGGGACCAGAATCTGGCTGCAAACGTTTGAGCCAAAATCTAAAAGCCAGGCAGTGTTCCCAGACTTGTCTCCTGGTTTCTGACTCGTGGTGTGGAGGCCAGCACAAGCCCATGGTTCCGGCTGCGCTGGCTTTCCTGGGGCAGGCTGTGGATGGACCCCTTCCCGTCGACGCTGGGCTCTGAGCAGGGTCAGGCCCCCCATGTGTGATGGAGCCAGCTGAGCAAAGGAACCCGTTCCCCCTGTTCCCACCCTGCAAACACAGACATGTCAGGGACCCCGGATACAGCGCGGCTAGCCCCTAACCCTGGTGACCTCTCCAGCAGAACACAGCGAAGGCAGGATGGGGCTCCATGCCCCTCGGCTCTCCCTGGCTGCCTGAGGTCGCAATAAGGAGAAAGTATTTCCATTTTAACATGCGTATTGGATCAGCCGAGTCCATTGTTCTCCTGCTGGTGTGAACTTGCTTTCCGCCTTCACGTGTGCTTCCCAAGCAAATAAAAGGGAGACTAAGTCTGTTTGATCTCTCTAGTGTGGGGGATTATACGGGGGACAGAAACTCAACCCTCGCAGCCTACAGATCCGGCCTGTGACTAGGTCTTGTGGGCACAAAGCGATGCAGCAGTGGCATCAACACAGAAGACTGTCCTGGAGCAGAGGCAGAAGGGGGCTTTGGAGACGTTCCTGTGTGTCTGGAGGGCAGGCTAGCCCAGCCGGTGCCATCTTTCTGCAAAAGGAGAGAGGCGGCGCCATGCAGCTACCGTAGGCGGCCAGCTGGGCTTATTCAGCTCTCGACATTTCAGGAGATAATCACTAGCTCATCTAGTATCTGTCTAGTCCCAATCACCATAGTAGCTGAGCAGAGTAATTCAGACAAGAGCCCCGTCATGATGAGAGATCAGACTGCACTGAAGCACCCCCCAGCCTCTCTCACCCAGCACCAGGTCAGACTCCATCCTGCTCCCGTTTCAGTTGGTGGGAACTTTGCCATTGACTTCAGTGGAGGCCAGCATGACCTCATGGTCGCTCTTCTACAGAGTCATTTCAGGCTTTCCCTGGTTTACGAAGCCCCCGTCAGCCTTCTTGTGTGATCATGTATCTGCTTGTTGTGTAGCTCCCTCATATTTTTACCTTCCAATCCTGGTTGTGCTTCTCCAGTGCAGTCCCCATTGGCACTGGTTTACACGGCGCTGGTGCTGGGGACGGTAGCAGATCTTTGCAGCCTGGCCTTGGTCTGCGGTGAGGCTGGCAGTGCACCGGGTGACAGCCGATGGGCACGGGTTCAGATTATCTAGCCGTTCCTCTCCAGCGCTCTGCAGGCGGCTGCTGTTCTCAGACGCAGGATAACACAATTTTTATTCAGACAGGGCCTTTCACGGGAGCTGTTCGGCGCCGCTTTGCTGAGAGAGGAAGATCAAATAGAGGAGATGAAAGCGGCTGCTCAGTCAGCACTGGATGAGGAGACCAAAGCTGGGCCGGCCAGGGAGTGAGAACAGAGAAGTGGGGAGGTACATGCAAAGAGCAGCCTCCCAGCGGAGACCAGCTCAGCTCGGCTCCTATGGCGGAGGTCAGAGGGAGCCTCCGTTTTAGTCCACGGAGCAGCGCTGCTGCCTAGGGACCACGGGAGTCCTGCCTTAAGCCTCAGCGGGAGTCTCATCTGCAGGCTGCACACGCTGAATGGGCACCCACTTGTTCCCGTCTCTCCCAGCTGGCAGACGCGAAGGAAGCTGCAGGTGTGAAGTGGGCAGGGATGTGGTTTCTGGCCTTCTGTCTCGCCTGGGCCTGGACGGGCTGCGGAAGCAGCACCCTGGCCGTGTGGTGGGACCGGTGTCCCTTGTATTGGCCTGAGGCAAATCAGAGCAGCATTGGTGGGCTCCAAAGGGCCCCTCTCAGCCCGAAGGAGAGTCTCTGAGACGCAGAGCAAAGGAAAACGGGGAGGCAGGGGGACAACTCTGTACAGCCGAATGGAAACAGTCCAGGACATTCTCTGGAGGGGGGATGCACCTCAACGTGCTGTAAGGTACCAGCATTAATTGCAGCCTCCAAGATTTCAAAGAGCTCCTGAGACATGAAACTGCCTCCCTCTGAGCCGCCTCTCCCTGTCGCAGTCCAGTGACACCGTCGGTTCGTCCGTCCGAGCCAGAGACTCTCCTGTCTGCGAAGTGCTGAGAACCCCAAGCACGTCGAGTCGCGGGGCAGGAGGAATCGATGCAGGCAGCCGAGCGCTGCTTTTCTTTGAGCTCACCCCGGGCTCCAGCACACGCTGGTTCTCCTGGCCGTCTCTTCTTTGCCATTTATTACCAACCTGAGCCTGTTTTCCAGGTCTCTAGGGAAGATGTTTCCCTAACAGCTGGAGTTTTCTGACTTCAGCGGTGTCCCTCCCTGGGGTAACTGGTTCCATATGGTGGTATTCTCACTCGCTTGCCTCTGATCTTTGCCGGGCTGGAGGGTGCGATACTCTTTGTAACAGTGTTAGAGGAGCCACAGCTTTGCAGACCCACCCTTAACCCCCTCCCTATTAACAGATCAATGGCGGCTCGGAGCCTCCATACCTTTGAGGATCTGGGCCAAAGGGCTTTACAAGCATTCATTAATCTAGCCTCACCTCAGCTCTGCCAGGCAGGCAGGTTGTATTATCCCCATTTCATAGATGGGGAAACTAAGGCACAGAGCATTTACGTGACCTGCCCGAGGTCACACAGTGATTCAGTGGCATAGTTGGGCATGAAACCCAGCCGCCCTGACGCCTGCTGCTGTGCACTAATTGAGACCGCACTTCCTCCCCTTATTAATTAAATCATTCCCTGGATTGTCCTCTTTTCTGAATCCTGTTCTCTGAACGAATGACTCGGCGTTATTGCAAGCTTTCGTTCAGCTGGGTGTGCTTCCCTGGCTGTTTGCAAGCCGTGCTCTTTCCTTGGTGGCTTCCATCCATGCTAGGCACAGATAATAATCTGGCACTTTTGTAACTAGCTTGGGTAGCCAACTGCCTTTCCTTGGGCACCGCAGAAGCGGTTTCCCACCTCCCGTTTGTCTCCTGGGCTTCAGCTGGGTGCATTGCATGGAACTAGTGTCACCCTGGCAGGGCTGGTCTTCAATCACGGCATTTATCTGTCTGGCGAGAACCCAGCCTGAGCGCTCCGTGCTGGCTTTGAAAGGCACAGGGTCCCATCTTGTCAGGACGGACCATCTTTTGTACCAGAATACAAAAAGGGGTTTGTCCGCAGCAGCAGGAGCTGTTCTGTTTGCTTCTGACCAGTTGCCAGGAAGTCCAATTTATAGCATCTAGAGACGAACTGGTTTCTCTTTTTGTCCAAGACCAGTTGATTGATCCTTAGCTTGTTTTTGTCAGGAAAGCAGTGGAGGGCCTGGAAGCAGATTCTGCCCAACCCCCCTGGCGAATCTGGGGCCTGGCCACTTCTCACTTCCAGGGCTATTTGTATTTTCCTTCCCTCTCCGGACTTCAGGGCTTTGCACAGAGTCTTGCTGTTGTGTAACTATGAGAACAGCCTCCTTCCAAAGCCTGTCAGGGCTTCGCTTTTCTTTCCCGGCTCCCCTATTGTCTCGGGATGAATAAAAAGCTGGAACACACAAGCTTCCTCCAGCCTATTTCTCCAGGTCACAAATCATGGAGCTGGAAAAGCCCTGTTACATTCCCCAGGCCGTCATCTGAATGAGAAACTTCTCTCCCAGCAGGTCAGGGGCCCTGCAATTCTGAGGCCTATGTCCTCATTATCCCTGCCATTGTAACCCAGTGAGTTCAACAGAGCCCCACTCCTAGGTGCTCCTGGGACTGCATCACAACAGTGCTTAGACCCAAAGAACAGTGTCCCAGATACAGTGCTGGGGCCAGATGCAAATCCAGATGGGGTCTGATTTCTGGATGTCGCTCAAGATGGTTGGAGGTGGGTGTGAGGAAGCCAGCTTGTGAAATTGCGTCACTGTCAAACTCAGCCCCTCTCCGTGGCTGGGCTTTGGCCCAGCACCCGACCTTAGATCTGATCTGGAACCAGATGCCATCTTCCTAGCGCATTTCTGATAAACAGCACCGTATACATGACGCCCTGTAGCTCTACTCTGTTTCACTCTAGTCAGGTCCTCCTACTGTGCCCATCACCGTGTTATCTGGCAGCGACTGTACGTAATTGTGCACACGATTCCTGAGCACCCCGTAACTGTAAATGTACAGAGGGATCCTGCCTGTTTGCCGAGAGCGCTGCCACTTTGGAGAGAGTCTCCGGGCAATGTTAGACTCTGCTCTCTTTGTCACGGGGACAGAGCTGGTCTTTCTTAATGCAAAATAAGTCGCCCATGTTTTGCTCATTAGTGTGAAAACCATAGTGATCACTCTCCAGGCATTTTAGCTGCCTGCCTGGACGGTGACAGGAAAACGACACTATCAGCATTTCTTTGTGCGGTGGAGCTAACCAAGAACTGTCGCCTAGGGCCAGCCAGTCCGCCCCACATCCCAGGCCTGTCAGTCCCTGCTCTCCATAATCACTCTCTCTCTCGCTCATGAGCTCATTTATACTTCGTCAGACCCAGCAACTCATTCTGCTTCTCTGCTATTCCCTTCGTGAGATAGTCCAGGCAGGTTCCTATGTGTCCCCTGAATGTCCCACTGTTTGCCCCCGGGGACGTAAATCCCTCTGCAGTTTGAACTGTGCACCTCACCAGTTCTCCATGGACCCACTGTCACCTCTAATTCTGGCTGCTTCCAGGGCCCAACTCAGGACTCCCAGGCCCTGCTGTCAGTGGTAGCCCAGAGCCACGTTTTCAGGAGTGGGTGGCCACGGGTTGCAGGTTCTTGGTACTCAAAGTGAGACAGTCCTCAGGGGATCTGAGCTCTCCCAGCTGGGACAGTGGGAGCTCAGCCTCTCTGCAAGCAAGGGGGTCAGACGTGTCTCAAGCTGGGCACCACGAACTGCGGTACCTGAAATCAGTGGCCGCTACTGAAAACCTCCCTGGCCTTTTCTTGCGAGATGAACCCTGGACTCATCTTGGCCTGGTAGAGAAGAGCTAGTCCCTCTTCTCCCCTCCCCGCCCCCCCCCCCCGGGCCTTCGCTGCCTCCCTCCAGGACAACCCTGAGCGCTGCAGAGTCTCTCTCTTTACTGACTTGCTGTTCATTGCCTGATACTTTCCCGCTGCTCAGCCCAGGCAGGCTAATGCGAGACCCCTAAGGAATGGGAGGTGCTCTCCCCGCCACAGCCCCTCCCCCAGATTTAAATAGCTCCAGAGCTAACAGGTGCCTTGCAAAGTAACAATACACCCCCCTGGATTTGTATTATCACCGTGCGCTGATACGGGCCAGGAGCTTGTTTTGTGCTTTCACTGCCAACCACACGCTAGGCAGATGGCTTAAAGGATTTTCCCACAATAACCATCAAATCCCTCTCCTGGCCAGTAAGCCGCAGAGCTGGTCACTTCCCAGGTGCACCACTCGGGGCGGCTTCCTCTCCTGCTGTTTGTGTTTGTTCACATCGAACTGGAGTTTCCCTTTCCTGGCCCAGCCAGGAACGCAAAAGCCTTGCGAAACGTTGAGCCTGGTTTCATTTCTCCTCATCCCGCCACCCTCTCTCGTTTCGGTCTCAGCATGGTGACAGGTTTCAGGGGCAGCCGCGTTAGTCTGTATCAGCAAAAACAGCGAGGAGTCCTTGTGGCACCTTAGAGACTAACACGTTGATTTGGGCAGAAGCTTTCGTGGGCTACAGCCCACTTCATCGGATGCATGGAGTGAAAAATACAATAGGGAGTGTGACAGACCCAGAGCAGTGGGGTCCAGGAGTCTGGTAGAGGGCACATATACTGGTCACTGGATGAGGAGTTTTCTGTTTCCTGAGTGACCAGAGCAAGGGCTGCACTAGAGTAATCAGGAACCTGCTAGAACCAATTCAGGCAGACGGGCTGATTAGATCACCGGCAGGCTAATCAGGATACCTGGGTTTAAAAAGGAGCTCACTCCAGTCAGGTGAGGAGGAGCCAGAGGAGAGGAAGTGCGTGTGAGGAGCTGGGAGCAAGAGACATGAGGAGCTGAGGGTGAGAGGTTGTGCTGCTGGAGGACTGAGGAGTACAAGTGTTATCAGACGCCAGGAGGAAGGTCCTGTGGTGAGGATAAAGAAGGTGTTTGGAGGAGGCCATGGGGAAGTAGCCAGGGAGTTGTAGCTGTCATGCAGCTGTTCCAGGAGGCACTATAGACAGCTGCAATCCACAGGGCCCTGGGCTGGAACCCGGAGTAGAGGGTGAGCCCGGGTTCCCCTCAAACCTCCCAACTCCTGATCAGACACAGGAGGAGTTGACCCAGACTGTGGGGAAGATCACTGAGGTGAGCAAATCTGCCAATAAGCGCAGGACCCACCAAGGTAGAGGAGGAACTTTGTCACAGCAGGTATAAATATACAGCACATGAAAAGATGGGAATTGCTTTACCAAGTGGGGGTCAGTGCTAACGAGCCAATTCAATTAAGGTGGAAGTGGCCTAGTCTCAACAGTTGACAAGAAGGGGTGAGTATCAGCAGAGGGAAAATTACTTTTTGCAGTGACCTGTTCACTTCCAGTCTTTACTCAGGCCTAATTTGATGGTGTTCAGTTTGCAAATTAATTCCAGTTCTGCAGTTTCTCATTGGAGTCTGTTTTGGAAGGTTTTTTTGTTGAAGAATTGCCACTTTTAAGTCTGTTATTGAATGTCCAGGGAGATTGAAGTGTTCTCCTACTGTTCTACCACAAGGACTCCTCGTTGTTTTGGTCTCAGTATGATTTCTCCTCTTCGAGATCCTTTCCTAAATTGTTTGCACAAAGTATGTGTTAGGCTTCTCCTCTAAAGGAAAGGACCCTGTTCAAGGAACAGGTTTTTCAAATGAGTAAAACCAGGGCCGGCTCCAGGCACCACCGGGGGAAGCACTCGCCTGGGGTGGCATTCCGTCCATTCTCGGGGTGGCACAGTCCGGGCGGCTTTTTTTTAATTTTATTTTTTTGCTTCGGCAGTTCGGGCGGCAGTCTGAGCGGCTTTTTTTTTTTTAGTTGGGGCAGTAAAAATGGTAGAGCTGGCCCTGAGTAAAATGAAGGAGTGTTATCTAGGGGAATGTCTATCCTATGAAGCCTACGTCAGCACAGCTCTGCTCCCTAGTGTAGACACAGCCTTCACCAACAGAGGGAGTTCTTCTGTCGGGGTAGGAACACCACCTCCCTGAATGACGTTAGCTCTGTCGCCAGACGCCCTCTTCCATCGACACGGCTGAATCTACATTGAGGGGTTTGTTGGCACAGCTGTCAGCCAGGCTTCTCATTTGTCCCCTGCCCCACACACACACAGACTGTGGACCCACGTAACTTTGCTGACATCACTTTTAATTGCAGACCAAGTCTAGTAGTGTTAGAATGTGAGATGAAGGTGGAGAACTCCTGGGTTCTGTTCCCAGATCTGTCATTTCTGTGTCCAGGGCTACAAAAGGAAGTCTGGTTTACAGGTAAAATTTGGATCCACAGAGCTGTGTTGTGCAAAGGTGTGAGAAAATTACACACTGCTCAGCAACCTGACTCTGCTGACCTAACCTCGGCTCTAGACGTGGCTAGGTCAATGGAAGAACGCTTCTGTCAACCTCGCTACCGCTGCTCGGGGAGGTGGAGTTCCAGCAGTGACAGAAGAACCATCTGTCACAGTAGCCTGCATCTACACTCTGGGGTTACAGCAGCCTAGCTATGGTGCTATAGCTAGGCTGTAGTGTGGACAAGAAGCCCTGAGTCACTTCACTTCTTTTGTCTTGGCTTCTGTCTCTGTCCAATGAGAATAAAATGTAACAGCCCCCTGAGGAGGTTGTGAGACCTACTTAGTTGGTTTGCAACGTGCTTTGAGATCCCCCGTTGAAAGGAGCTATAGAAGTGAGAGTGTTTGTACCAGAAGAGTCCAGACCTGGCTCTGGCCTTCAATGCCTCCAAAGTTCAGGATATTCTGGATTTAAAGGGTTTCTTTTGGGCCCATTAGGAAGCTAGGGGCCTTCTGCAAAATGGAGACCGTGATTTGGGTTCAGCCTTTGAACAAAGAACCAGAGTTCAGGGATGATCTGACCTAGTGTTCTACCAAGGGCCAAGCATGCATTTTTAAGCTATTTCACCCTCAATACCCTGATCCCTCAGCTGCCACTAACGATCAGCAGTGTGGAGCCTTTGCCAATGCCTCTGAAATATTATGTGTGCAGCCTCCACCGAATTTCTTGTCTCCCTCATTAAAACAGTTAAACACCTGCTTTACCCCCTACCAGAGACAGTCCCTGCACTGCCCTGCTGCAGCTTGGATGCTGCTTCTATGCATGGAATTCACCTGCTGCTTAATTCTCCTCTTTCCAATCTGTATTTTTTTTCAATGCTTCATTTCACAGTGAGTTACACGCACCAGAGAGCGGCTGTGCACCCCCCACAGCCTCTTCATGCAGCTTGACTTTATGAACTCCTTTAATACCCTCACCCCGCACCAAGGTGGGGCTGGGCTGGGCTACCGAATACAAAGCTTGTCATTGTCATTCAGCTTGAAAGCACCAGCACCCTCCATGTTTCCTTCCCAGGCACTTGACTATCAAAACGACTTTGCAGTCATGCAAACAGATTTCACAAACGGCCTCTCCTAGGGTGGCCAGACAGCAAATGTGAAAAACCGGGACCGGGGTGGGGGGTAATAGGAGCCTATATAGGAAAAAGACCCAAAAATTGGGACTGTTCCTATAAAATCGGGACATCTGGTCTCCCAAACCTCTCCTCCGGATTGCCTAATAACCGTTGCTTTTAATAGAAACTCGCTTGACCTGTCACAGGAGCCGTGATTAAGCCCTGTTGTATTGATACGTATCTCTTGCTGTCTCGTTTCACTTCCTCGTTTCAGTCTCCGAAAGAGGGCCCGAGAGAGGAAGCTGGAAGCTGGCATCAGCCAGAAACCTCCAGGATGATAGAGCCAGTGATTGGCACAGAGGGGTTTCAGCTCTGTACAGAATGTGTGTGGTTGGACTTCTAAGTGTTCTTTCGAAGAGGTGCCTGCGTGCCTGGCTGAGCGTGTGCATGTTTGGATGCTGTGTGTCAGACTGTGTGTGTCTGCCTGCCGCACATGTATCAGATTGCGTTGGAGTGCTGCAGGTGTGTCGGACTGGGTGTAGCATGTGCGTCAAATGGCTTGCTCCCTTCCTTCACCCTGATTTATTACAGGGAAGAGACACCCTTTTTAATCAGGATTTTCCTCCTGACCTCCCAGATGTGTGTGTGGCTGCCGCTAGGGGAACATCTGTATTGATGTTGTATTTGTCTGCAGAACAGACAAGCACTGGCAGACTGGAATCGAATTCAAACCTGCAATATCCTGACTGCGTCGACAGCAGCAAGTTGGGGGAGGGGGTCCCAGTTTCCTAGCTGCTGTGATCCCCAGCTCCAGAGGAGATGCCCAACACTGAGATTTTCGATATCTGGAAAATACCCCCTTAAGGGGCTAGTAATAAAAGCTAAAGAAAAAAGGTAGAAAATGTCCCTTTGATACAAAAATTAGCTTCGTCTTCCTTCGAATTCCAGGGGGCATTTCAAAGTGCTGAGAGTGCTGAGGCCTGAGGCGTGCTGGAGCTCACCGATCCAGTGCTGCTAAGTACACACCGAAACGCTCTGACAGCCAGGGAGGAAGGCAGCTCTGTAGTGGGAGAGAAATTCAAAGCACTGAACGGTGACACGGGGAGGAGCAGAGACAGCACAGTGTGTGCTGCAGCATGTGTCGGAGAAGAGCACAGATTCCATTATGCAGAGTATCAGAGGGGTAGCCGTGTTAGTCTGGATCTGTAAAAGCAGCAAAGAATCCTGTGGCACCTTATAGACTAACAGACGTTTTGCAGCATGAGCTTTCGTGGGTGAATACCCACTTCATCGAAAGCTCATGCTGCAAAACGTCTGTTAGTCTATAAGGTGCCACAGGATTCTTTGCTGATTATGCAGAGGAAACTGTCCAGAGCAGAGATAACCTGGGCAGAGAAAGATAACCAGAAAAGGGGCTTTTAGGGCTGTTGTCAACAGAGCTGTTGTTTAAGTGTATTAAGCATCTTCATTTGGGGAAACTGAACCACGTGAATGAAATTACACCGAAGTGAGAAGCTCGGCCAGCACAACACGGTCGGTGCCCCCTGATATATATTGTGACAGACCCAGGCCAGTGGGGTCCAGGAGTCTGGTAGAGGGCAAAGATACTGGTCACTGGGTGAGTAGTTTTCTGTTCCCTGAGTGACCAGAGCAGGGGCTGCACTAGAGTAATCAGGAACCTGCTAGAACTGTTTAAGGCAGACGGGCTGATAAGATCACCTGCAGCCAATCAAGGCAGCTAATCAGGGCACCTGGGCTTAAAAAGGAGCTCACTCCAGTTTGTGGTGGGCGTGTGAGGAGTTGGGAGCAAGAGGCACAAGGAGCTGAGGGTGAGGCTGTGCTGCTGCTGCTGGAGGACTGAGGAGTACAAGCGTTATCAGACACCAGGAGGAAGGTCCTGTGGTGAGGATAAAGAAGGTGTTTGGAGGAGGCCATGGGGAAGTAGCCAGGGAGTTGTAGCTGTCATGCAGCTGTTCCAGGAGGCACTATAGACAGCTGCCATCCACAGGGCCCTGGGCTGGAACCCGGAGTAGAGGGTGGGCCCGGGTTCCCCCAAACCTCCCAACTCCTGATCAGACACAGGAGGAGTTGACCCAGACTGTGGGAGAGATCACTGAGGTGAGCAAATCTGCCAATAAGCGCAGGACCCACCAAGGTAGAGGAGGAACTTTGTCACTATATATATATATATATGAAGTGAATTTTCCAGGAATCAATACGGGAATTGGTATGAAAAAATACAGTGCAAAAGAACAAAGCTGGGAGAGCCAGACAAGGAACTCCAGTGACACGCAGCCACGTAACGCCTGGGAGCTTCATGCAGGACTTCTCATGTTCAAAGAACAGCCAGATCTCAAGAAAACGCCGTGCGACTGAGCTGTGCTCCTGAAGGATGGATGCAGGAAAGGACCCAGCTCCCAGCTGAGGCAGGGCCTGACCCCGAGGAGAGTTGTGCATCCAGACACTGATGTAGCGGGACCCCAGTGGAAGTCAAGTCAGCCTCATACAGTAACATCTGCCACAAAGAGGGCTCGTGTGTCTTTAAACAGCGCAGGCTGGTGGGGGCGGCAGCCATTATGGTGAAGCTCACGCCTTCCCCTTCTTGTGTCTCTCAGTCAGCCAATGTAGCAACCCATCCCCCCTCCCCCAAGCCTCTTGGTTCAAGGCCCCCCGAAGGGGAGAGATGGGCAGAACAACCCGTCCTCTCGTTATTTTGGCCACAGGTTGGGCCAGGGTTTCTCAAACAGGGGTCGCTGCTTGTGCAGGGAAAGCCCCTGGCGGGCCGGGCTGGTGTGTTTACCTGCCCCGTCCGCAGGTCCGGCCAATCGCTGCTCCGGTCTAATGGGAGCTGCTGGAAGCGGTGGCCAGTAAGTCCCTCGACCCGCGCCACTTCCAGCAGCTCCCATTGGCCCAGAGCAGCGATTCGCGGCCAGTGGGAGCCGCGATCGGCCGGACCTGCGGACGCGGCAGGTAAACACACCGGCCCGGCCCGCCAGGGGCTTTCCCTACACAAGCGACGACCCCTGTTTGAGAAACTCTGGATTAGGCCTAGTTTTCGCCACACCGATTTTTGGCTCACTGATTTCCATTCCCTCACTTTTCTTGCTCACAGGCACGATCTTAACAATGGCCTTGAGTTCTAGCCAGCGGCCTGTTTGCTGGGACTAGGTCAGTCTGTCTGTCTTGCTTTCGTGCCTTTTCCCATCAACATTTGCTGTCATAGAGAACCGGTATAGTGACGTTTTTGTGACCTTTCACTCACTCTTTACAGTTGAGCTGGCAATCAGGGTAATTTGTTGCTGCCTAGGCCAGTATCCTTTGTTCTTGTGAGGTTGGGCTGGGTTTGTCTCATACCTGCCCTGATGAGGTGTGAACTGCCCCTCTCTTCCTGGACAGTTTTGTTTGAGCTTGTTTTAAGCCATGAGGACACATTTTCAGCCTCATAACGATATACATGAAATTACAACCTATAACATCACTGTAACAATAATGCTCAGTGCATCATGAGCCTTCCAAAGACACCCGACATGACAAACTTTGCACTGGATACCACACAATCATATTATAAGGATGAACATGGGGGTGCAGGGTGTTCCCCTGAGGTACAGCATGTCACAGTGATTCAATTCAATGTATTTGACAGTAAACCTGGATGTTCTAAGTGCCACAGGTGGTTGTATTGATGGGGCCTTCCTGCATCGTCGGCAGGGGCGGCTCTATGTTTTTTGCCACCCCAAGCACGGCAGTCAGGCGGCCTTTGGCGGCTTGCCTGTGGGTGGTCTGCGGTCACGCAGATTCGGCAGCGTTTCTGTGGGTGATCTGCCGGTCCTGCGCCTTCAGCGTACCCGCTGCCAAATTTCCGCCAAAACTGCGGGACTGGCGAACCTCCCACAGGCGTGCCGCCGAATGCTGCCTGACTGCCGCTCTCACGGCAACTGGCACGCTGCCCCCCCGCGGCTTGCTGCCCCGGCGCGTGCTTGCTGCGCTGGGGTGCCTGGAGCTGCCCCTGATCGTAGGAGCTGTCAGGGGGAAGTTGGGAGTTTTGGTAGCTAGTATGGGGTCAGTAGGGCACTGTGGGTGGTGTGCCAGGCCTTGTGGGAGCCATGGAAACCTGGGTATCTTTGCTAAAATCATCAGCAAAGAAGGCTCCAGGGGTTGGACTGGGCCACCTTGGGGGCATGGCCAGCGCCCAGCCCCACACAGAATGTATATGCATTGTGCAGACGGCTGTAGTGTCACAGACGCCATCAGCACCTGCCTCTCCTACCTGCATGGCTCCAGGAGCTGGGGGCAGCACATGGCCATCAGCTTGTTCCAAGGGGGTTGGATGGTGAACAAGGGAGAGACTAATCTACATGTTAAGTTGCTTTAAAAAAATCAGATGAAGTTGTGAATCAAGAAATTTTCTTTTACCAAGGTAAAGCAACAACCTCCTCTTCCTGTTTCTCTCCTTCAAGGACGATCACGGTAGCCTCTGAGAAACTGACCCCTGTAGCGTACGAATGGCCCATGTGCTGGCGGGTGATGTCCAGTGCGCTGCTAAGCAGATGCTCCCTTAAATGATGCTCGTCGGCAGAAAGCCCAATCCTGAGGGGTGCTGAGCTCTCAAAACTACTGTTGATGTTCCTGGGAGCTGCAAAGGCCCCGCACTGCTCAGGATTTGGCCTGCTGTTTGCAAAGCGCGTTGGGATTCTCTGGGAGGAAGATGCTTTATTAAACGCGTGATATTACACAACCTGAATGCTCCAGAAGGCTTTGAACATGATTAAGAGCTACGGGCTGGAAAGGCAGCTTGAGAGGCCGAGTTACATGAGGACAGTTCTAATACAATTAAGTAGCAAAAGCGCCATAAAAAGAGGCAGACAGCCGGGGTACGGAAAGCACTTTCCCTGTTAACTACTAGAGGGAGCTGTTCTATTAGGTTTGTATTTGCTATTGGGGATGGAGAGTTTATTTTGCTCCCAGGTTATTAGACAGGAACCAGCAGGAGGCTGAATTTGATACAGTCATTTTGCTGGGCTGTGAAAGGGCATTCGCGTTTCCCAGTATTGCATGGAAAGGGACTGTCTGAGAGTGAGGCCAAGGAAGGAACCTGGCTTAACATGATCAACTCCTCTCGATTCCTCGCTCCTTCTATGTGCTCTCACAGCACTTGTGGCTGCAAGCTCTAGATGCCGGCTGGGGCTTGGGATTTTAGTATGTTTTAAACCGTCTTTCTGGAAAGGGAAACAAAGTTCAGATGCACAAAGGGTTACAAATGCCGCTGGCCTGTTCCCTGGGCACTGTGCTGGATTCCTCCTCGTTTCTACACAGCAGGAAAGAAAGAGGAGCTCGGATTCATTGTTACAGCACCTCTGCATGGGTCCAGATCCGCATTTCTTACCAGTCTAATCTCTGTGCTACAGAAAACTCTCTGCTTGTTTGGTGCCGGGTGATTCTCTTTGGAAAACCATTCAGACCCTATGCATGTAAACTGCCCCTGTCATTTCCTGCCCCTCGTTTGCATGCAGAGAAACTCTCAGGACATTCTTCCTCCTGACGCTAATGAGCACAGCAGGCCGCTCGGGGGTACACTGGAATCAGCTCCAACCCCGTCTGTGATGAGAATACAATCTAGCACCACCCACAGCCCTAACTCGCAGGGTCTGCTGCTCATGTCATGTACACAGAGGTGACTCAGGAGTGACGCCGCTGAAGCCTAGGGGGTGAGGGTTTCACTGGTTCATGAGAGGAGCATCAGGCCTAATGAACCTGTGTTGGTTTCAAGTCGTATCCTTCATCCAAATCTGCTGTTCGCTATGACAATGAATCATGCAGAGCCAGATGGTGCCTAGCCCTTAGATGGGGGCGTGGAGGGGGTGGGCGGCGGAAGGACCCTTATCCTCACCCCCTTCCCTGGCTTATGTAAGTGTAGGTGAAATTACAGCCCTGGCACCTGGGGTGTGCAGGGGTTACTCCCGCCCTGTTCCCCGGTGCAGCCAATGCCAGGACTCTGCCCCATCTGTGCATGAGACAACGCAGCTGTCCGGGCATGCGGGACTTAGCTACACCCTGCAAAGGAGGCAGCCGGGATGCAGCCACTGAGTGTCTGCACACTACTCTGGGCCAGATCCTGAGCTGGTGTAAATTGGGGTAGCTTCACTGCAGCCAGTGGAGCTACCCTGATTTATACCAGCTCAGGATCTGGCCCCATGAGGCAGAATGCCTCCCATTAGGCCCTCCCTCCCTCCCCCGCTGGTGCTGCTTCACGCCACCCCTTGCTAGGGGCTGCACCAGCATGGCCCCATCCAGCCCTTCGTTATGGAATCATTTCCCTTCAGTGACTCATTCAACCCTCCTCTCCAAAGTGCCGAAAACACCCCGGGCTCCCACAGGTGCTAGGAAACCTTCAAACTGGGGGGCTGATCCCCTGAAATGGAAGGTCCTGCACAATTTAGCAGCCCCTTCATCATCTTCAAAAGGGCCGTCCCCCAGTGCGAGTTCCTTTAGGCAGGCTGGCAGTCTAGCCCCTCGTAGGGCTGTGTCTACAGCACCATGGTGTAGATGCTCCACACCGTGATGGGAGGGGTGTTTCCATCAATGTAGATAACCCACCTTGCCGAGAGCGGGGAGCTAGGCAACAGAAGAGGGGGGAGCTAAGCGACAGAAGACGTAGCTGCATCTACAGTGGGGCTTAGGGTGACCTAACGACGTCACACTAGGAGCAACATTTTTCACGGCCCCGAGCGGTGTGGCTGGGTTGATTGCATTTTCAGGTGTAGACAGACGAGGCCTAAGATTCCCAGGTTATAAGGCTAGAAGGTTTGACTGTGATCATCTAGTCTGAGCCGTGTGCCACAGGCCATAGGACTTCCCTGCGTTAATTCCTGGTTGAACCAGAGCAGATCTGTTAGAGAGAGAAAACCCAGGATGGAGAATCCACCACGGCCCTTGGTAAATTGTCCCAGTGGTTAATTATCCTCCCTGTTAACATGCATTAGTCTGAATTTGTCTAGCTTCCACTTCCAGCCGTTGGATTGCGTTGGACTTTTCTCTGCTAGACTGAAGTGCCCTCGATTATCGATGGGGTCCCCTGGTCGGTACGTACAGAGGGTGGCCATGTTGCTCTGTGGTAGGATGGGCTCTCCCGGCCCCCTCTCCCGGTCAGGATGGGGTTAAAGAGCTCCTCTGGGCACAGGCAGCCCCAAACCAGCCACCGGTGCAGCTTGTCAAACCTGGAGAGGGGCAGCCCCTCGACGGGGGGATCTGAGCCTGGTGCAGGCTGGCGCTCGGAGGGGAGCCGGCCTGAGCTCCCAAGCCCCCCCGACAAGGAGCTGTGGGTCAGGAAAGCTGCTGAAGATCCTCTGGAGAGGTAGAGGGGCCATCTGTAGTTTGCTCTGCTTCCCCTAGAGCCCAGGGTGCTGAGTCCAGGGCTGCCCGGGCGGTGGGGGGGGGCAAGTGGGGCAATTTGCCCCAGGCCCTGGGCCCTGCAGGGGCCCCCACGAGAATATAATATTCTAGAGTATTGCAACTTTTTTTTGCCCCAGGCCCCCTGGCTGAGTCTGCCCCCCCCTCCCACGATGCTCGAGGGGGTTAGAAACCCAGCCTCCCTTCCCGAGGGCGATTTGCCTTGCGCGGGGCGAGCCCGGGCTGTTTTGTGGGCTGCAGGATTGTTTGGTTTGTCATTTGGGACTGCAGCCAGGAGGCCCCACAGTTGTTCAGCGGGAAGGGGCTGAGTGGGGGCAGAGCCTTGGGGCGGAGGAGGGGCTGAGCACCCCCAGGGAAAAGGAAAATTCAGCCCTATGTGTGCGTCCCACCGTTAGAAGACTTCATCCTAAGAACAACCTCAGAAATCCCAGAGGCAGTTCCTGTGCTGGCCTCTGATACCGTCCGTTCAAAGGCCGTGGCTGATTTCACAGGCAAACAGTCGTTGGCTCTGCTTAGAGAGAATATGATTGAAACCTTTAATTGTTTATGAAAACAGGAACATGCCAGGCGGCTGCTGGCTCTCCAGGTCATGAGTTCCCCGGTTCTGAGTCACCCGCGATATCGCAATAAGGTGCCAGGGAACAAGAGACTCTGTGTCAGTTCCTGGCCCCCCACGGGGCAGACCGTGTGTGACCTGGATGCCTGTGCGCTGTGTTCTGCAGAGAGCTGCTGCTTCCTCCTCCGACAGTCTCTCCGAGGGTGTCCAGAGCCTCGCTGCCTTCTCCCTCTACCTGGCGATGGCCTGGGTTACCTTCACGGCAGCGTATTCAGAAGGCTCTGCTGGGACGCTCTTCTTGGGCTGCTGGGGCTCGGCCGAGTGCTGCAGGTCAGCGTAGAGCACGTCAGAGTCTTTGTTAGCACCGGGCTGAAATGAAAGGGTCTGTGAATTGGTTCCTGGGTGCAGTAGCGAGCTGGGTACGTGCTGAGTTATGCATGAGCACAGGCACGGTGTGGTATCCCCGTGTAGAGGAACAAACTGCCCTCGTCTTATCCCTCTTAATTACTCCCTGCCCCGCTGTGGTGTCGCTTTGCACCCAGCGAGCAGGGAGGGGGAGAAGAGGAGAGATTGCAAAGTTACAGTCAGCCCGAACCGGCCAGTTTCCTCCCCCTGCCCTCCAGGCAGTTTATTTCTTCATCCCCTCTCTGCTCTCAGCACATACGGCCAGAGCTGTACCGTGCATGCCCTGGTTCGAGCTGGATGCTGTTCCGTTCAATAAAACCTCCCCACACGGCCTGCAAACTCCCGACTTCTCTGGGCACAGTCCATGCCTGGCACCGGAGGGGTTAATGCCAGCTGGGCTGCCAGTGAATCACACACACAGACGCTAGGTTTAAAAAAAGAACACGAAGGCTCTAGAGAAACCCCAACAGGAACCTGAGCTAGCGGCTGAAACGCCACCCAAGCTGCAATGCGCCACGGGGGGAGTAGCCACGGGCTGGAAAATCTCCCTGTGCCTGGGCGACAGCAGGGGCTGGAAGGGGTTCAACTCTGGTACCAATGCAAGCCTGGAAAATCAACGTGACCCCTTCCTGGGCCAGGTGCTGCTCCCGCTGCAGCCCCTTTCCTGGTAATGTCCGGGAATTGCCAGGATGACCGTGGGTACGTCTGCACTGCAGGCGGAGGTGTGAGTGCAGCACATGGAAGCATTCCGGAGCTAGCTTCCATCTAAAGAGCTTGTCAAGATGGCAGTGCAGTGGAGGTGGGCTGGGCTTGCCACCTGAGCAGGTCCCCGGGCCGGGTCCCCAGCGGGCCCAGGGTGGCATGCTGCCGTCCGGGCCACCGTGGCCACACTGCTATTGTTAGCAAGCTAGCTCGGGTTTGTCTACAGTGCTGCAGTGACACCTCCCGACTGCAGTGTAGACAGGGCCAAAGAGGCCCCTGGTGGGACTGTCCCCCACCTAGGAATTGCGCATAAGGTTGCTCCTGCTGTGCTTCACCTCCGGAGAGGCCCAGCACAGACCCTGGCCCCACGTCACTGACTTCCCTTTCCGTGGGAATTACCGTGGTCCCTTCTATTCTCAGCCTGTCGCCTGGGGCTGCTGGGTCAGTGTGCGGGTGCTGGGCATTGGTGGCCTGGCCCTGTGCCATACAGGAGGTCGGGCTGGACGATCTGGTGGCCCCTTCTGGCCTGGAACACTATAACCCTGGTGTTTTAACAGCGATGATGGGGCAATGAGCCTGATTCTCCCCAGGTTACACTGGTGTCGCTGCATTGGCCTCTGTGGAATTACTCCCGCCTTACACCAGTGAGAGAAGAACCTGGCCAGTGCCTCTGTGCGCCGCTGGGAGGTGGCGCAGGCTGGAAAGTGACAGCTCAGATAGTCTCTTGGGCTGCTCAGTGAACCCATTTGGGAGGCCAGAAGGGGAGCAGCTGGGGAGCTCCCCTGTGCCCCAGCTGGGGCTGCTGCGCTGGGTTTTGTGCAGCCTCAGACATCCTGGGAACGGGACCAAATGCCCGCAGCCTCTACGCATCAGGCTGAAACCCTGCGGGCCTGGTCCTAGGAAGCAGTGAGGAGGCCCAGTGCAGCTGGGGGTATGTCCAGAGGTGAAGGTAAGCCGGTACGGTATGGCATACTGGACTGGCTTCCCAGGCCGGTGATTTAAAGGGCCTGGGGATTTAAAGGCCACGCCCCTTCTGGTTGAGGCCACACCCCTTCTGATTGAGGTCCCGCCCCCCTGCTCAAGACTCCGGCGTACCAGTAAATCCTTTAAGTGACTTTCATCCCTGGGTATGTCTCCACTTAAAGCTGGGAGCGCGATTCCCAGGTCGAGGAGACACACTCACGCAAGAGTGAAGCCACAGCGGTGCGAGTGGCGGGAGGGGCTGGCTGCCCTGAGAACATGCCTACGGTCTCAGACGTGTGTGTACCCAGGGGGCCCGGCTAGCCGCTCCCGCTGCTGCAGCTACTGTCTGGTGTTAGCACCCAAGCGTGAGCCGAGCCAGTGCAGGTTACACGTCTCCTCAGGCTGGGAACCGCACCCCTCGCTTGAGCTGTGAACTCTCCCTTTGTATCAGCATCCTGCCATACCTGGCTCTGAGTCCTCATGGTGTCTGGAAAGGGAGTCTGAGACCTGTGGGAAAGAGAATCCTCATGAGACACAGAGAAGAGGCTTTTGTCCCCCCGCCCCCAAGAACTGAACTGTGTAGAAGAAAAACAGCTGGGCCCATCCCCGGGACAGAATCTGGCCCTGAAAGTTTGCCCGGGGTTCTTGGCCAAACTGGAAATCAGCTTTGTATTTGGGGTGATTTTGGAGGCGGACGTTCTGTGCGCTTGCTTTTTATATTGCTTTGCTGGACTCTTAAATACCAAGGTAACAGGTGCCTGAGAAAGGCCTAGGCCACAGAGCGATGTCCCAGCATAGAGACAAACTACTGGGGTCTGGCTTCAGGCAGAATTCAAGTCACAATAACAGGGCACAGCTACGTGCTATGGATAAAAGATCTTTTACAGAACAAAATGCAGTGAGGGGTTTAAGCCAGGAGGCTGTTGGGTCAGACAGAGCGAGAACGGGTTAGCTTGACTAACAGAGCTGTTGGATTAACACCAATTTTATACAGACCTGGCTGTGCGGAGGCTCCTACCTAGATGGGCAGAGGAAAGAAACAACGGGTCAGTTAGTCGTGCTAGGAGCAGCAAATATCCCTGGAGTAAATGGAACCGGCTGGTTGAACCACTGCACTCACCTCTCTTCTTTCTCACAAAGAAGTAAGTGGAGACAAGGAATAAAACGACCAGGAGGACACAGACTGTCCCGGCAGCAGCAGCCACAGGTGAAGCCGGGGGGTGACCTGAGGAAATAGAATCTAGAGGCACAAGTTGCACTTCAGGGGGTGGCAGAGACCATTCTGCAGCACATAAATAACTGATGGGTGAGTTTGTCTGCGATGCTTCTGTACCACGGTCCACAGTCACCTTCCAGGACTGCTTGGGAGCCTGGGTACTAAAAAGGAATTGGAATGGCTCCTACGTTTGATCTAGGTCAGGGGTGGCCAACCTGTGGCTCCAGAGCCGCGTGTGGCTCTACAAGGAGTTATGCGGCTCCTTGTCTAGGCACTGACTCCAGGTCTGGAGCTACAGGCGCCAACTTTCCAATGTGCCGGGGGGTGCTCACTGCTCAACCCCTGGCTCTGCCACAGGCCCTGCCCCCACTTCACCCCTTCCTGTCCCCTCCCCTGAGCCTGCCGTGCCCTCACTCCTCCCCCTCCACCCACTCCAGAGACTCCTACATGCCAAGAAACAGCTGATTGGGAGGTGTGAGGAGGGAGGAGGAGACGCTGATCGGTGGCGCTGCGGGTGGGCAGGAGGCGCTGGAAGCAGGGGGCAGGGGGGCAGGGAGATGATGGGAGGCTGCTGATGTATTACCGGGGCTCTTTGGCAATGTATGCAGTGATGAGCTGCCAAAATACTAACAACCGGTTCCCTCCTCCTCACCCCATGAGGGGTCATGCCCCCCCGGGACTCCTGCCCCATCCAACCCCCCCATGTTCCTTGACAGCCCCCCCCCGGACCCGTGCCCTATCCACCCCTCTTCCCTGTCCCCTGACTGCCCCCCATCCAACCCCTTCTCTCATTGCTGATGGCACCCGGGGACCCCAACCCCATCCAACCACCCCTTCTCTCTGTCCCTGGAATCCCTACCCCTAACTGCCCCCCACCCCCTCATCCAACCCCTACTCCTTCCTGACTGCCCCCCCGGGACCCTTGGCCCCGTTCAATCCCCCTGTTCCCTGCCCTCTGACTGCCCTGACACTAATCCACCCCCCCGCCAACTCTCCTGCCCTCTATCCAACACCCGCTCCCTGCTCCCTTACCTTACAGTGCTGCCTGGAGATGGGGGCCCAGCTGGGCTGGGGCCGGGACCGGAACCACCCGGCGGAGGTCGGGGCCGGGCAGGAGCCGCGCCACCCGGCTGAGGTCGGGGCCAGACCCGGGGGCCGGCAGGAACCGTGCCGCCCGGCTGGACCCGGGGGCTGGACCCGGGGGCCGGGCAGGAACCGCGCCGCCCAGCCGAGGTCGGGGCCGGATCCGGCGGCCGGGCAGGAACCGCGCCGCCCGGCCGAGGTCGCAGCTGGACCCTGGGGGTAGGAGCCCCGCCGCCCGACCCCAGAGTCCCGCCACGACCTCGCCGAGCGGCGCGCCGCCTCCTGCCCTCCTCCCGCTGGCACCCCTGCCCCCTGACCCCAGCTCACCTCGTGGAAGCTGCTGCTTCTTTCTCAGCCCTCCCAGGCTTCCCGCGCGAACAGCTGATTCGCAGGAAGCTGGGGAGGGGGAGGAGAAGCCGGAGGAACTTCAGCAGAGGAGGCGAAGTGAGGTGAGCTGGGGCTGAGGGAAGGGCAGGGAGCTGCTAGAGCTTTAGTTAAATTTAAAAGCCCTTTTGGAACTAGTTGTCCCTCCAGGAACAACCGGTTCTAAACGGGCTTCTAAATTTAACAACTGGTTCGCGCGAACCGGTGCGAACCGGCTGCAGCTCACCACTGAATGTATGTTGGTAAATTCTGGCTCCTTCTCAGGCTCAGGTTGGCCACCCCTGATCTAGGCGGTGTTACTGACACCTGGTGGGAGGATGCGCACTATTGGAATGTTAAAATCAACAGTGACAACCTCTTTAGGAAAGACAGAGTGAGCAAAAGGGGAGAGCTCATGACACTCTATGTCAAAGATGGCATCACCTGTTTTCGAGTCACTGATGACTTAGAAGAAAACAATTTTGAATGCTTGTGGATCAATGTCCTAACAGGTAAAGCACCAGATGGGCTATTAATTGGGGTCCAAATTATACTAGGGAACGGGATGGGGCACTTCAATTTGAGTGACATATGCTAGGGGTCTCATGCTGCCAGGATTAAAACATCCTGGGAATTTCTAAACACTATAGATGACAATTTCCTAACACAAAAAGTGTTGCATCCAACACAGGGGAATTCTGTATTACACCTTGTCATGATAGATAAAGAGGAACTGAACACAGAACTAAAAAACAATGGTATCTTAGTTACAAGTCGTCATGATTTGATCATATTTACAATGTGCAAACAGAATAAAGTCCAGACAAGTGATATAGATATATACATGGTGCTTTCAAAAGGCCAGTTTCACAAAGCTGAATATAAATTATGAGCCAAATCACGTGGGAGGAAGAATTTAATCAGAAAAAAGTGAATAATTAGGAATTGTTTAAGAACACTCTACTAGATGTCCCAAAAGCCCCAATCGATGAAGAAGGCCATGTTGGTTAAAAAACCTACCTAGTTGAAAGAGGCAGTGAAGGCAGCTATTGTTTATCTATATAAATAAAACAACTGGAAGAAAAGGAAAGTTGATAGTAATGAATATAAATCAGAAGCTAGGAATTTTAGAAAATTGATAAGGGAAGCAAAGGGATACAAGGCAAAATCTATGACCAGCAGAGTTAAGGACAATAAGGGTTTTAAAAATATATTAGGAACACAAAGAATCCTAACAATGGAACTGATCCATTACTTGAAAATGGTAGAATTATCAGTAATAATGGAGAAAAGGCAGAAGTGTTCAATAAATATTTCTGTTCTATACTTGGGGGAAAAACCATATCATGTAGTCATGTCATATGACAACACTCTTTCCATTCCACTAGTGTCTCTGGAGGATGTTAAACAGTGGCTACTAAAATCAGATATTTTTAAATTGGCAGGTCTGGATAATTTGCATTCAAGAGTTTTGAAAGAGCTGGCTGAGGAGCTCATAGGACCATTAATGTTGATTTTCAATAAGTCTTAGAACACCTGGGAAGTTCAAGAAGACTGGAAGAAAGCTAATGTTGTGCAATATTTAAAAAAGGTAAGAAGGATGATCTAGATAATTATAGGCCTGCCAGTCTGACATCAACCCCTGGCAAGATGATGGAGGAGCTGATATGGGACTTGATTAATAAAGAATTAAAGAAGGGTAATATAATTAATGCCAACCAATGTGGGTTTATGGAAAATAAATCCTGTTTAACTTAATATCTTTTTTTTGATGAGATTACAAGTTTGGTAAAGGTAATAGTGGTAATATACTTGAACTTCTGTAAGGCATTTGATGCAGGATATTTTGATTGAAAAACTAGAAAGATATAAACATTACGTGGATTAAAAACTGGCTAACGGAGAGGTCTCAAAATGTAACTGTAAACCAGGAGTCATCATCAAAAGCGCATTTCCAGAGGGATCCTGCAGGGATCGGTTCTTGGCCCTACACTATTAAACATTTTTATTGATGACCTGGAAGAAAACATAAAATCACCACTGATAAAAGTGAACAGATGACACAAAAATTGGGGAATGGTAAATAATGAAGAGGCCAGGTCACTGATACAGAGCGATATGGATTGCTTGGTACTCTGTACACCAATTAAACAATATGTTTTTTAACATGGCTAAATGCAAATATATACATCTAGGAACAAAGAACGAGGCTCCATTCACACAATGGGGGACTCTATCCTGGGAAGTAGTGGATGTAAAAGATTTTGGGGTCGTGGTGGCTAATCAGCTGAACACGAGCTCCCAGCATGATGCAGTGGCCAAAAGGGCTAAGGAGATCCTTGGATGCATAAACAGGGGAATCACGGGTAGAAGTAGAGAGGTTATTTTCTCTCTGTATTTGGCACTGGTGCAACTGCTGCTGGACTCCTGAGTCCAGTTCTGGTGCCCACAATACAGGAAGGATGTTGATGAATTGGGGAGGGGTCAGAGAAAAGCCACGAGAATGGTTAAAGGATCAGAAAACTTGTCTTATAGTGATTGACTCCAGGAGCTCAATCTGTTTAGCTTAGCAAAGAGAAGGTTAAGGGTTGGCTTGATCATATTCCATAAGCACCTACATTGGGGAGCACACATTTAATAATGGGCTCTTCAGTCTAGAAGGGTCTAACATGATCTAATGGCTGGAAGTTGAAGCTAAACAAGGTGTAAATTTTTTAACAGTCAGAATAATTAACCACTGGAAAAACTTCCCACGGCTTGTGAGGATTCTCCATCCCTGACAATGTTTAACTCAAGACTGGGATGTTTTTCTAATAGATCTGCTCTAGGGATTATTCTGGGGCAGTTCTCTGGCCTGTGCTATCCAGGACGTCTGGCTAGACACAAAGGTCCCTTCTGGCCTTGGAATCTATGTTAAAAACCCAGGCCAGGATTCAGGGGGATACCGTGTGGTGACACTGGGCAGCACAGGCTGTGTTAGGCTGGAAGCTGGAGAACCACAGGGTGTGCCTGTGTCCTGCAGCCTTGCTAGGATTCATCATTATCTCAAGTATCAGAGGGGTAGCCGTGTTAGTCTGGATCTGTAAAAGCAGCAAAGAATCCTGTGGCACCTTATAGACTAGCAGACGTTTTGCAGCATGAGCTTTCGTGGGTGTCTACTTGCATCCGAAGAAGTGGGTATTCACCCACGAAAGCTCATGCTGCAAAACGTCTGTTAGTCTATAAGGTGCCACAGGATTCTTTGCTATCTTTATCTCAGTTACTGCTGAATCCTGTGTCTTCTCTACTGCACAAGATATATTACAGCTACAAGAATAGCGAACAATACAGGCAGGAAGAGTTTGAGCTGGGTTTGTTCCCCTCCCACCCTGGTACCAGCCCCCAGCGGGGAGGGGCGTGTGGCTGGAGGGAGCTCGCACTCACCGCTCACAGACACGGCCGTGCCAGCGCCGGATCTGATCTCCTCATCGGCTCCTGACCCCTTCTTAAACTTCACACAGTGATAGATCCCGGTGTCCTCGGGGCGGGTGTCACTGATGCGGATGGTGAAGTCTGTGTCAGAGCCACTCACAGCCCGTGTCACCCGGGGGGGGTGTGGCTCCTTGTCTGCATAAACGAGCTGGCGGCCACTGCCCGAGCCCTTGAACCACTTCACGGGTCCTGCTGTAGCATTCCCAGTCACAGAGCAGCTCAGAGTGAGATTCTCTCCCGGTGACACCCACACGGCGCCCTGGGGCTGCAGCAGCTGGAACTCCTGGGCCCCGGCACCTGCAGCGCAGAGACAGTGCGGGCGGGTTTTAGTTAATGACAAGGATAAGGGGTTGTTGTTATTCCTTATATTGTGTATTATTTGCACAGTGCTCACAGCGTGTTCAGTGAGATCTTCCTCTCCACCCACAAGGAACTGGAGACTTGGTTCTGGAAGCCCTGAGTTGATCTGTTGGGTTTAACCATTTACCTCCCTGCACTTTGCTCCAGCCTACTTAGACCCCTCACTTGGCTGAGTCCCAGGAGATCAAGGTGGGGGGTTGTTCCCACCTGAACCTTTAATGGTTCCTTATGCTGTAAACAAAATCCAAGTTACAACCCCGGGGCAAATTCCCAGCCTGGGCCTCCACACTGGCATGTCTTAAATCAGCAGGTACATTTGCCCAGGCAGATGGGTGGTTGGGCACCAAACTACCCAATTTCTGTGCACAACTCTGGGGACTGCATGTGCAAAGGTGTGTGCGTGTGTGTGTGTGTGTGTGTGTGAAATGCACAATTTCCATGCCCTATCAGGTGCCTGGTTGAGGTTGGCTGAATGCTTTGGCCCACAGGCCCAGACTCTGCTCTTGGACTGGCTTGTGTTAGGATAGGTAGCCCCTAGATCCAATGGGATTATGTCCCCCCAAACCCTGTGGCAACACTGCCCAGCAGCCCCATGCACCCTCTTCTGGAGCTTCACTCCATAGCATCGAGCCCTCCACTTATGGGCATCCAGGGAGCAGCTGCTGGCCGAGGGAGCCTTGGCAGGGGGGTTTCCATGGAGCTGTGCTGCCAGGAGCTGGGGAGAGATGAAGAAGGCCCTGGAGTCGGCGTGAAGCCGCAGAGCTTGGAAGCTGGTGGCCAGGATCTCTGGTGGATCCTTCAAGATCCACAATGTTTGGGGTTAATGCTGCTGCAAGGGGCAGAACAAAGCCTGCCCTTTTCCCTGCCCCATCAAAAGAATTCAGAGAGCCACCCAGGGCACATCCCATGGCTAGTACTGCAGAGAGGTTGAGTCTGGTTCTCTCGGCACCAACTCTGGGGCAGGTCGTGGGTTGCCATGTTCCTGGCTGGATGCTGGTGAAGGTACTAGCCCAGCCCAGCAGTGGGAAAACCAGCTCCGCGTGTTGCTTGTGCTGGACATGCAAACCTGGAAACAACGTTCTGTGCAGAGTGACTCTCAAGTCATGCCTGTGCATTTCTCTTCCTCTTTTTTTATTTATAAACTCGGGGTGGTTGCATGAAAGCAGGAATTTTGTCTCTTTAAGAGGTTATGCGTTATTGCTGGGCTGGGAGATCATCAAAGCTGTGATGGCAGACGGGGATGGGAGGGGGAAGCGGATGGGTCGGATGATCTCTGTACAAACCAAGACCCTGTTCTCCTGCAGATCTCCTCGCTGAAAGGGAATAAGCCCCCAGAGACGCAGCGAATGCGGGAAGAGGCGGGGAGCACTCGTTTCTAAGTACAACGCTTTTCAGGAGTTTTCTGTCCCGCGTCAGCTGCTCTTTAAGAAGCTGGGTCCCAGCAGCTCTTCCAGGATTGACATCACTTGCTGCTCTGCTGTAAAACCAAGGAGGTGATGTGGGAGCAGCTCTGCCGGGACTCCATGCAGCCCAGCTCTGCAGGAGGGAGGTCACAGCAGTGCAGGGCTGGATGCACGGAAAGTGCACAGGACACATGTATGCTGCCTGGTCTGTGCTGTGTGCATGTACCTGGAGGAAAACTGCAGAGGAGCTCCTGGAAAAGAGTCCACGAGCTGGGATGTTTTTGTAGAGTCGAGTCCCATTCACCGGGAAATACATGGAAAGACCTTTAACCTTGCAACGCCGCCCACGCTGCTTCCCAGCCTCCCCGGGAGGGTAAATGCTGTGTGTTTATTTTAAACTCTCTCTCTCTCTCTCTCTCTCTCTCTCTCATAAATCGATGTCTGTCTCTGTCTGCCCCCTGCACAGAGATCCCTAACTGGCTGATTTCTTTCTCTGTTCGTTAGCCCAGCCAAACTGTATTGCAAAGCTCCCATCACTTGCCCACGTTGTACTCACCTGACCTGTCCATGGAAGAGAGACCCAGCAATAAGCTCAGCAGCTGAAGCCGCCCCGACGTGCGGAAAGCCATTGCAGGGCTGTAGGTTGGAGACCAGTCAGCCCTGTAGGTTTAACAACAATGGTCTGAGCTCAGTCAGCTCAGCTGGCAAAGGAAAATGAGAAGCCACAACAGGAAACAGAAACAACTGGCGCATGCGTAATTAACACGTTCAGTGCCTGCCCTGCTGCTTGAGCCATCGCTCAGGAAAAGACCTGGCGGTGCCCAAACTAACGAAGAGCTAAAACACGCAGAGGGAATGTTCATTCCGTTTGAACACTAGCAATGGACCCAAAGTGTATCTCAAATCCAAACCCCTTCAAGGCAAGGGGCTCATGTCCATCCATTTTGTTATCATTATTACAGGGTGCTGGAGGACACAGCAACTTCTGGGCCTCATTGTGCTAGGCACTGTTAATTGATGGCGTCACGGAGTGTGGGGGAGTCCGGTCCTGCACCCCTCTTTCTGGGACTCACAGTGACGCTCAGCCAGCCAGTAAAACAGAAGGTTTATTGGACCACAGGAATGCAGGATACAGCAGAGCTTGGAAATACGGCCAGGACCCCTCAAACTGGTCCTTCTGGGGGTGCAGGGAGCTTAGTTCCCAGCTTGGGATTCCCTGCACTGCACCCCCCAGCCCCAAACCGAAACTGACCCAACCCTCTCCAGCCGGCTCTCTGCCTTTATCTAGCTTCTGAGGCCAAGGTGTTGACCTCCTCTTCCCCCTGCCTAGCTCAGGTTACAGGCTCAGGTATTGTCCATCACCTAAAATCCTCCCCGGCTCTCCCATCCCCCACACAGACAGTCCCTACTCCATCACAGACGGTCCCTGCCCCACAGAACTTGCCATCTAAGGAGCCGAGACAGATGAGGGGCAGGAAAAGGAAGGTGCTGTTATCCCCACTGCACCGCTGGAGACGGGAGCACAGAGATAGTGATTTGCCTAAGGTCCCTCGAGGTGACTCCGTAGCAGATATGGTGAAAGAACCCAGCTCACCTGTGCCGTAACCGCAAGACCTTCCTGGCGCGTGCAGTGTGAGTTCTGCATTGGATCCAAAACTGGAAAAGGCCTGTTTCGTGGCTCAGGTTTGGCTCTCCAGAGAAAAGCTGGTCTCATAAGACTTCCACCATCAAACCCAACCCCAGCCTAGACCTAATCCAGATCCACCCCCACCTCCTTGGCCAATTCACATGGTTCAGGTGCTGTGAGTGGTCAAGTGACTTCCGCCCACTCAGATGAGCACTGAAGGGGCCTGGCAGATTAACAGCCCTGTTCAGAGAATCGCTGCAGAACAGGGGTCTCAGGGAGTGGCTGGAACATTCTCTGGTCTGACTTTTGGGGGCTGTGTGTGGGCAGATTTCCTTGCCTTAAACATTGTTGGGGAATCCCCTTCCCAAAGAGCAGCACTCTGCCAAGGCCCTCTCTCCCCCCTTAAATACCCCAGCAGTGTTAGCCTGGGTGCTTTATTTCATGGGGGTCAGAGGGCTGGACTACATGATCCTGCATGGGAGAACACGGGTCACCAGCCGCTTTGCTGTGAGAAGTAAAATTAATAGTGAGGAAAAAACAGTTTTGCCTGCACAGATTCAAAACAGGAAATGTCACTAACGCAACCCACTTCCTGCTGCATCAGGGGATGGTCTGATCCCTAACTCCGAATTCTCAATATCTCTTGAGCCAATGGGGAGCTGGGAAAGGCTGCGGTGTTGAAGGATCTCCCCATTGCCATCATGATGGCTTTCTTCACCCATACGTCTGCATTGTCTCGGCCATGCCTGGTGCTGCTGCTGCTTCTCCTGGAAATCCCCGGTAAGTCAGTTGACACGTGTATTGCCCATGTGGGCACAAACCGTCTAGACTGCTTTCCTGCTCCTTGAAACAGTAATAAATTCCCAATGCGTCAGTGGAAGATCTAAGCCCCTGTATTATTTTATACCATAAGAGGAAACTTCTTCCTGACCCCAGCTGGTGACCAGCTTGCTCCTGGCGAGCCGTTCTCCGCCTCCGTCCCATCGCAGTGGAAGGGGTTCTGTGGTGTGCAGGGATCCTGTTTGGATCCAGGAGCGGGGCTGAGACCTTATGGTCCAGCCCCATTTTCCCAGATTCTTCGGTCTCACTCCAGTCTTTCTGCAGCTCATGTATACTGAGAAATTGTCTTCACTGAGCTGCCCCCAGAGCTGCCTAGACCTTTGTCCTGAGAAATTACAACAGGTCAGAGCCCAGGAGCATGCACTGCTCCTCCTGACCCCACAATCAAACAAATACCCAGAAGATCATCCAGCCTAATACTGAGCCCTGGGTTCCCGTCCCCTTCCCAGGCTGAGAACTGGTCATTGGTTCCTACCCTTTCATTCCCTTCGCTTCACCTGACACCTCTCACCCCAGAGCTGGCGCCTGTAAAAAGCCCCATGGGGGAGTTTACAAGGGTCAAGTCTGTGAGAGTCTCATTTACTCAGCACGTTGCTACAGGGCTCTGCCAGCCCAGCGGGGCTGCCATGTCGGGTGGGAATGTCTGAGGAGCAAAGTGTCTCTCCCTTTATGGGAAGTGGGTGACACCCAAAGCAGCGCCCTCGTCGCTGGTGGTCCCTCTGTAACGTACGCTGAGCTGGTGATTTATCGCTGAGGGAAGCAGGGCCTGCACCCCACTCCTCTCCTGGCTGGACGTAACACAGGAACTTCTGAACTCTAATCTACAATCCCAACATTTCAGGGACAGCTACAGGTGCCAAACAGGAGGAAGCCAATTGATTTCGGTGAAAACTGGAAAACCAGAAGGCAGAAATGGGGGACACATGGAGCCCCTTGTCCCTGGTTAGCTCGCACATTGGCTTCAGCTCGGTCAGTAACTGGCTTGAGATCGAAGAACTGGGTGATGACAGCCCATAAACACCTTCCACATTAACAGCTCAGCTCTGCCCAACATCCCAGGGCAGAGTAACATGCTGACACCCTCCATGACTTCTGTCCCAGGCAGAAAGAAAAGAAATAACCGTGGGGGAAATGGCAGGGCATGGTGAAAGGGGAGAATGGGGGGCACACTGAGCCCATGGCATGGGGTGGGAGAATGGGGAACCCCAGGTACAGGGGGAGATGGGCAGGGGGCACACAGAGCCACTGGCCTGTGGCAAAGGGAGGACGGGAGAATGACGTGGCGTTAGCAGGCAGCTGATCCATTTCTCGGTGGCGTCTGTGCAAGTGGCCATGCCCGATTGCTGTCTCTGGGGTGGATTCCGGCAGGACTCCTCCTTAGTTGGAGTGCAATGAAGCTGATGTAACACGCCCTGCCTGGGGGTGGTCCCCAGGCCACGCTGCCTTATCTCAGAGACAAACCCCAGCTCACTCCGCTCTGGGCTTCCCTGTCCTGGCCAGCCCAGGATCCAACCCAAAGCTGGTGGCACCCTCCCGAGGAGGTACCAGGGGGACAGGTGTAGTTCTCCCTGGTCTTAGCCTTCTGAGTCCTTCCTACCATCCATATCCTGATCTATGACCTGGAGGGGTCGTCCCCTTTCCTAGGGGAGGGGGAATTCAATTACCAGCTTCTCATAATCGCAGGACATTTCAGAAGCAAAGTCCCAACTAACTTTTTTCTCAGTTTAACCCTTCAGCTGGATGATGATTTACCCTCCTGACTGGGCACGTAAGGCATTTGCCCTGGGGAGGCTCCTTGCTGGGCTGGGTTAATGCTACGGGAAGGTCATGCACTGACTCTCCTCTTTCATCTCTGTGGTTCTTTCCTTTACCAGCCCCACGTCTGTTTCCTGGTTTTCTTGCACCCTTGGCGGCCTGCCAACTTCTCTGTCTGCGGCTCTGTCCCCGCAGTCTGGGAAATGAGTTCATGGATGGGGCTGCAGTGACCTCCGCTGGCCAGGCCAGTGGAGCCCAGGTCTGATGAGCTGGACCAAACTCACCCACTTCCTGATGGAGCAGCCGACAGGGAATTCCTGACCTGGCTCCCTGCCCCCTTCATCCTGTCTCTCTGTGCTGTCTGCACTGACCTGCGCTTCGGGGAGCAGAGCTCGAACAGGGGGTACAAGGCACAGGATTCTGGTGTAACACACGGCGTGTCTGTGAGACCCAGTGGCCCCAGAGCAGCTCCCCTGAGTCCTGCGGGTTCGACGCTGAGGCTCAGACTCTTGCTCCCTGGGCTGGCAGGAGCTGGGCGTTTTGCAGACGTGGCACCGTGACTTATAGGAGAGAACTAGTCTGGTGGGTCTGCCCTGGCCCAGTGATGGAGCAGCCTGATTAAACCCTATTCTCCTCCTGCAGGAGGCCTCTGGGCCTCACTGTGAGATGGGAGGGAGGAGAAGACACAGTGGTAAATGGAAGCCAAAGTACGATGAAAATGAAACGATTCGCAGCACCCCCGTTCCCCCCTGTTAAGCACCCGCCTTCTGCTCTGGGCAAGGTTGGATCCTGTAGTTACTCTGCTGGTCTGTGCTCTGGGACACGGAGGTGATGGGAGCAGGGAGCCCCGACCAGCTGTGGTGCTGGCTTGTGCCTTTCTTGTGATTCTGGACTCCGGCTGGAGCCTCCTGCCTCTGCTCAGCTGTGAAGAGGCAGGAGAAATTTGTGCAATTTCTGGCAATGCTTGAACTCACCCCTGACTGCAGAGTTCTGTGGCTCTTGTGCTGCTGAGCCAGCTGGCCTGTCCCATACCCAGGACTAAAGCTGCTGTTCCCATTGGGGATGGGGTTGGGGGGCAGGAATGCCCTGGAGCAATTCCCTAACATGTGCAGCTGTTTTAAAGTCCCATGTCTCAGGTGGGCCTGGGGGGGCAGAGCCCCCCTCCCCACACCGTGCAGGAGCTTCCTTAACCCCACCCGAGAGAAGTGTCTGTGAGTGAATAGATAATGTAGCGACTCATCTGTTCATTGCAGGTGTTATTTATAAGGTTCTTCATGGTTATAGTCAGTCTGGGAACCCTGTCTCTGTATCCAGCCGAGCCTGGAGACTCTGGTCGGGGCACACGGTTTATCTGGACACTAGGACGGTTCATGGTGTATTCACCACCCTTTGTGCTGGCTGGGCCTGGTTCGAATTTGGAGTTCTCTGGCCACCCACCCAGATCTGTCCTTGTAAAACCAAGTCACACACCAGGGTCGGATCTCCTGGCTTGGCCTCCCAGGTGGTGAGTGTACAGTCTGCAGGGACCAGGGGGGCCTTCGCACAAGCAGTGGGAGCTGAGCACCACCCAACTAGTTCATGTACCAGCCTGGGGGAACCCCACATCCAGAGGGTGTGGGCGACAAATGGGCATGTGCAGTTTCTGGAGATAAGTTGAAGCCACCTAAAAGCTGGGCCCGAGGTGTTTCCTGCAGCAGACTCTGCCCTGGGCCTGCTTTGGGTTGGACATTGTAGCCCACTGACCCATGGGCATCTTCTCCCAGCACCAATGGCCACTCTGCCCCTACAGCCCAGGTGGTCTGACATTTTCCAGAGACCCACAACATACAACACAACCTGCCTCCCTTTAGTGGCACCCAGGGGCTGCTGTTGGCAGAGGGAGGCCTGGCGGTGGGGGCCATTAGAGTCACCCTGCCAGAGAGCTGGAGGGAGCCGCGAAGGGCCCCAGAGCTGGTGCAGCCGTACAGAGCTTTCCGGCTGATGGCCCTGGCTTCTGGTGGACACTGCGAGCTCCACAATGTCTGGGGCCAGACCCCCTGCTGCTCTGTGTGGGGCAAAGGCCACTCTTTCCTCTGCCCCCGACAGAAGAATTTAGAGGCAGTTCCCTGGGCCCCCCACAGGAGTTGATGGCAGGAGGTTTGGATCTGGCCCATTGGGGCTGGTTCTCTTGGCAAGTCCCAGGCAGGCTGTGCAGAGTCTGGGGCCGGATGTGGGGTGGATGTTCATGGCTGGAGGGTGGGGAGTCAGTTTTTGAAAACTGATGAAACTTGCACTATGGCTGCAGAACCCAAAGCTCTTGTGTCACGGCCTTTGCGATGACACTTCCGAGACCTTTCACCTGGCTGCTGGGTACTCGCTGGAGTGTTTCATGGCAGACGTAATCGATCAAGCAGCTCAGAACCAGGGACCTATGCAAACAGGACGCCAGAAGCACAGAGATGAAAACACAGAGGAGCAGAGGCTGATGGAGCTTTAAGACTAGAAATGGGACAAAACCAAAACCAGACTCTCAAATTCTAACCCACGCGAATATTTGAAGGGGGCATGTTTTAATGCCGCCTCCATTTATTTATTAATGATCATCAGGATTATTTGTACAGTCTAGAGCACAGCGCTGAGATCTAGGCCCCATGGTGCCAGGTGCTGTACAAACACAGTATACGACACAATTCCCTGCCCTAAATAATTTACCATCGAACTAGCCAAGTCAGACAAAGGCAATTTCAAGATGGGAACGGAGGCCCTGAAGGACTCAGTGACTTCCCCAAGGTCACAGATAATTGAACGTCTCCTGGATCCCAATCCAGTGCTTTTAGCACAGATCTTCTTTCTCCTCTCAGCCAAGCTGGATCCAAATTAACTCCCAAAGCCAAATGCCAGCCTAGACCTAATCCAGATCCACCCTCTCCCTGTCCAGCCCATCTCTAATTAACAGATCAGGTGCCGGGAGTGGCCATGTGCCATCCCCCCACTGAGACATGTATTGAAGGAGCCTCTCTGGTAGCAGTCACAGCCAGGGACTAGCTCCAGAACAGGGGTCTCTGGGCCCAGCTTTCAGACGTCTTTGTGGAAAGTGTTTCTGAACGAGCAATATCTGGTAAATGCTCTGGTTTGGTGTTCGGGAGGGAGATTTCAATACTGTCAGGGAATTCCCTTCCCAAAGAGCAGCCCTCTGCCAGGGCCCCTCTCTCCACCCTTCAATACCCCAGCAGCCTTAGCCTGGATGCTTAAGCTCGTGGCAGTCAAAGGCTGGATTACGTGAGGCTTCACGAGAGAACACGGGTCACCAGCCGCTTCGCTGGGAGAAGTAAAATTAATGGTGGGGAAAAACAGTTGAGTCTGCAGAGAGTTGGAAGCAGGAAATGTCACTAACACAATCCACTTCCTTCTGCACTGGGGGACGGTCCAACCCTGAACCTCAAACTTCTCAGTATCTCTTCAGGCACCGGAGAGCTGGCAAAGGCTGCGGTGTTGAAAGGTCTCCCCTCTGGCAACAAAATGGCTCTGTCGACCCCTGTGTCTGGATTGTCTCTCCCATGCCTGGTGCTGCTGCTTCTCCTGGAGATCCCTGGTGAGTGTAGAACATAGACACTGCCCAGGCGGACACAAGCCGTCCAGTCTGCTCTCTTGCTGCTTGCAATGGAGGGAAATTCCAGATGCTCTAAACCCGGGGTCGGCGACCTTTCAGAAGTGCTGTGCTGAGTCTTCATTTACTCACTCTAATGTAAGATTTCGTGTGCCAGTCATACATTTTAACGTTTTTAGAAGGTCTCTTTCTAGAAGTCTATAATAGATAACCAAACAATTGTTGTATGTAAAGTAAATAAGGGTTTTAAAGTGTTGAAGAAGCTTCATTCAAAATTAAATTAAAATGCAGAGTCCCCTGGACCGGTGGCCAGGACCCGGGCAGTGTGAGTGCCACTGAAAATCAGCTCGTGTGCTGCGTTCAGCGTGTGTGCCATAGGAGGAGGAATAAAGGAGGAATAAACCCTTGTGTATTTTATATGGCAAGAGGAACTTTCTGCCCCCAGCTTGTGCTCAGCTTGTGCTCTGGAGTGTGAGAACCGGTCACAGTGTTGAAACTTGATCCCAGCTGGTGTCACTGCAGGGGCTGTTCTTCTTTTTATAAATGTCTGATCTTTTTGTAGAAATCTTACTGAGCAATTAGATTCAACAACATCCTGCAGCAGTGAATTCCACAGGTTGGTTAGAGCTGGGTTAAAAATATTTCTTTTTCTTCCTTTAAATCGTGTTGCTTTCAGACTTCATCAGGTGCCACGTCTGTGTGGGGCCATCCAGGGGCAAAATAACCCCCCGTTAATGGGCAGTAAGTGACACACCCAGAAGCTCCTTCTCTGTGGCTGGAGCAGCGCAGCAGCGGGGGCTCAGGGCCCTTCTCCCTGCTCGTGCCCCCGAGACTCTGTCCCTGCCCCGGCCCCCCCGCTCACGCTCAGCGCAACAGCTCCCTGGGCCCTGCCTGCTCCCGGGAGCCGGGGCGGAGCTCTGGAAACGCGGCTCCGGGGCAGCCTGCAGGGGTCGCTGTGGAACGACACAAAGTTACTCCCCGGGCAGCTAAAGCCCCTCCCCGGGCAGGGCCCGGCTCCAGGCAGGGCTGGGAGCAGGATCCACCCAGCGGGGCCGGGCGTGGGACTCAGCCCCCTGCTGCTGCGGGACGGGGGCTTGTCAGCCAGCATCGCCCAGCCTGGCCCGTTCTCTCCTTCCAGGGGCCCGGGCCCAGGAGTTCCAGCTGCTGCAGCCCCAGGGCGCCGTGTCGGTGTCAGCGGGAGAGACTCTCACTCTGAGCTGCTCTGTGAGTGGGAATGTTACAGCAGGACCCGTGAAGTGGTTCAAGGGCTCGGGCAGTGGCCGCCAGCTCGTTTATGACCCGAGGGGATCACTCCCCCGCCGGGTGACACGGGCTGTGAATGGCTCTGACACAGACTTCACCATCCGCATCAGTGACACCCGCCCCGAGGACGCCGGGATCTATCGCTGTGTGAAGTTTAAGAAGGGGTCGAGAGGGGATGTGGAGATCAGCTCCGGCACTGGCACGGCCGTGTCTGTGCACAGTGAGTGCGAGCTCCCCCCGCCACACGCCCCTCCCCACCGGGGGCTGGTAACCGGGCGGGGAACAACCCAGCTCAGTCCAGACACTGACCGGGGAGCTGCGCTTCCCACCGGGACTGCGGCAAAGCGGGACCTGGGTTGAGACCAGCACCTGTATGGGGGGGGGCGTGTGCTGTGGATTTTAGTAGGGTGTGGTGGGGAGAAGAGGGAGAAATTTCTGTTCTAGCCCCAGGGGTCTCTGCCCCCCAATGAAAACGAAGTGCCGGGTGCGCCCGGGTGTGCAGTGGGGGGTGACTGGCTGGGTGGTGCATTTGGTGGTTGGGGGGGGGGGTCAGGTGTTGGGTTGAAGCTGCTGCCTGAGGCTCCCTAAACCCAACGACTCCTCTCGCTAGTCAGGGCCGGCTTGGCCATGGGGGCTGGAACAATTTTTATATTTGGGTTGCTGAGCCTTTGAATCAAACAGTAAACCCTGGATATAATGGAATCCACTTCAAGCTAGGGGTGCGGCAGCATCCCCAGCTCCCCTACTTCCAGCACCTATGGGCCTGGTCTGAGGCCGGCCAGCCGCTTTTGGTGGAGACGGTTGCCAGGCAGAGCGGGGCTGGCCCTGCTGGGTTCAGCTGGCACACCGCTGTTCACCTGTCTGACCTGCAAGCTCCGTGCTGAGCCGTGGTGAAGTGCAGTGTCCTCTGAGCCGTGCCAAGGGGATGTTTGGGAGCCTGCAGATCTGTCAGTGTGTGTGTGTGTGGGGGGTGCGCGCGTGTGCCGGGGGCCGGGGGCAGGTGGGGGCAGGCACTGGGATGTGCTCACAGGAACTAACACAAACTCCCCACTGAATTCCTGTCCATTGGCTGATCTGATATATTTACACTGCAGATCAAATCTCCACTACAGGGTCTGGGCTGTTTTCCAGCCCCGCTCTCTGGATCGGGCTCTTCCTGGAGAAGGTGCTGATTGCTGCCTTCCTCCTCTTCCTCTTCCTGAGAAGCAAAGGGTAACCAGGTAACTGCTGCTTTTCTGTGATTATCACTGGGCAGAGCTCCCGCAGAAAGGGGGCTAGAGAGAACCGCATTTCATGCTGCAGCCCAGGAGCAGAGCAGGAAGCCTTAAAGCCTCATAGGGAGTCAGGGTTGTGGGGTTGGGTGTCTCTGGGGCTGCTCATAGGCTCCAGCCCCTCCCAGTTCAGTTCCAGCTCAGATCACTAGTGACCTGGTGGTTTTCTGATGGTCCCAGCCCTGTTCCTAGTGACATTAACTGGTGACATCACCAGGTGACCATCTCCCTGGGCACTAACTGCTGCCCTTACCAGGCATCAGAGACCCCAAGGATTGGGTACACGGGGCGGATGATTTGCTCTGCCCCATAGAGTGGGTCCTGCTGGCTCAGGGTGAGCTCCATGGCGAGCTGGCGGGCCGGGCCAGGCCTTCCATTGCCGTCTGCACCTCAGACACATTCAAGGCCCTTCATTCTCAGTGTTTATTTTGTTTACAATTTGCCAGGAATTTATCAGTGTTTGTTACAAGACTAAAAAACCGAGAGCAAATCAGTGCAGAAAATCACTTCACAGTTTTCAGGCTGAATATTGGGGTTGATATTCAGGGATGGGGAAAAGAATAAAAGCAACAAAGAAAAAAGTCACAGTACTGAGAGTAAAGGGAATTTAATGCTGTGGTTTATTTCAGATCCCTCCGCACCCACATTGTGCCCTGGTGAGTGAGTGTGTGTGTGTGTGTGGGGGGGCTTCTGTCTGAGGCTTATTGCCTCTTACCTAGTCCCCCCGTCTCCCCTCCAGCACTGTCTGGACCTCCCAGCTGGCAGGATGATTAACGGCATGGTGGCAGGATTCTGGTAGCCGTGCTGGTCCCAGGCTATTAGAGAGACCAGGTCGGGGAAGTGATCTCTTTTTTTGGACCAACTTCTGTTGGTGGATGGTACCTCACCTACCTTGTCTCTCTCATTAACAATATGGACACAGGTGCACACGCGTGAGTGTGTACGTTTGTATCTTTCACTGCACAGCCAAACTTCCTTACACATTTACACTTGTACTAACTTATTACCACATCTATGTCATGTAATGTAATGAATTGGATGTTTTTAACAAGATCTGTATTTTCCTGTCCTTGAGTTGCCCAAAGTTCGGTGACAATCATTAAAAACCCAACAGTAGCTTCTGTAAAACAAAGAATTTTTCAGTAAAAATCAATAAAACTGAAAACAAAGGGCCATAATCACATTCAGCTCCTGTGCTCCTCACACGCAGCCTCCTCCCGACACACTCCCTCCATCTGGAAAATGCGTCCCGGGTTCCGCTGGGGCAGGTTTCCCCAGGGAGGCGGTCCAGGGACCTGATGAGCTCTGGAATCCCTGCCCCAAACAGCCAGGCGGGTCAGGGGAGCCCTGCAGGGGCCAGGGACACACAGGGGATCAGTTCCCCTTTATCTCATGTTAGGTGCATTGTCCCAGCCATGTCGCTGCTGAAAATCCTGCCCCAGGGTATTCACCCCCCAGAACAAGGGTCCCACTCCAGCCCGAGGGCCCGGCATTCCCGGGTCCCTGACCCTCTCCTGCGCCGGGTCTGTACAGAGGGTCCCAGCGACCCGTTCCTGGCTCTGGACCGGATTCCTTAGTTCCAGAGCCCTGTGACTGCGGTTAACCAGCCTCCCCTGGCATTGCCGCCCAGGTCCCCGGATCTGTGCCCCAAAGACACAAACCCCCAGCTCGTTCCATCCTGCTCAGCCTGATCCTCAGCCCAGAGCTGGTGGCACTGTCCCTCGGGGAACACCACAGATACAGCTTGAATCCACTCCAGCATCGCTCTCCTCTGGGCTTCCTAATACTCATGCCCCGGTCCGGACCGCTGACCTGGAGGGACCCTCCTCTTTCTAGGGAGGGGGGAATTCAGGTACCAGCTTGTCACAGTCACTGGAAATTCAGGAGCGTCAGAGGCCCGAGTAAATCTCCCCTCGGTTAGACGTGCAGCGTGGGATGACTGCTCCCCGACACCCCCAGCTCAGGGCGTGATGGGGGCTGACATGGAGCCTATTACAGCAGCTTGCCTCGGGGGGGCTCCTCCCTGGGCCGGGTTAATGCTCAGGGAAGGGTCATTGACCGACTCTCCTCATTCACCTGTTGGATTCTTTCCTTTTGCAGCCCCTGGTCCATTTCCCGGTTTTCTCGCACTGTCGCCACCTGCCAACTTCTGTCTGCAGCCTCTGTCCCCCCAGTGCAGGAAACGAGTCCCTGGATGGTGGAGCTGCAGTGACCCCTGCTGGCCAATCAGATGGAGCCCAGGCTTCGGAAAGCGAAGTTTAAGGGGTGACCGGGTTACAGTCTATAAGTTCCTACGTGGCTCGGGGAACAAATATTTCATAATGGGCTCATCAGTCTGGCAGATAAAGGTCTGACACACGATGCAATGGCTGGAAGTTGAAGCCAGACAAATGTTGAGAGGAAATGAAGCCTAATGGTGAGAGTCAGTAACCAATGGAACAATTAGCCAAGAGTCATGGATTCCCCATCTATGACCATTTTTAAATCCAGACTGGCTGTTCCTCTAAAGGATCTGCTCTAGGGATTATCCAGGGGAAGTTCTCTAGCCTATGCTATAGGTCAGATTAGAGGAGAACAACGGTCCCTTCTGGCCTGGGAATTCAGGAATCTCTGGGACGTACCCACCACTCAATCCTGCCTGCTGACGAAAGAGGCACTGGAAGGACTCCTGCTACTCTGGACTCTGTCTGAAGCCTCCTGCCTCTGCTCAGCTCTGCAGAGGCAGGAGATGGTTGTGTAATAATTTCTGTCTGACAATAAACCACCCTGGCGATGCTTGAACTCACCCCAGACGTGCAGAGTCCTTTGGCTGATCTGCCCCTGAGCCGGCCGGCCCGTCCCACGGCAAGGAAAACATCCAGCTTCTCTTTGTGGCTCTGTTGGGGCAGGGGGAGAGGGAGAGGAGACCTTCAGGGAGCATTTCCTGCCTTCCTACCATGTGAGTTGGGATGGGTTGAAGTCCCACATCCTGGAAGATGCTGGGATCAGAAGGCCCCTGTCAAGCTGTCATGTGGGCAGCTGGGGCAAGGGCCAGCTGTGTGCCGGGGGAGCTGTGAGCTGGGTGCCTAGAGCCAGCTGTGTGCTGGGGGAAGGGGACAGGACCCCGCTGTGCAGGGAAGGGTGGGGGACAGATACTGGGTATCGGGAGCCATTGCTGTGACCTGGTTCAAAAATGGGGCCCAGCCCCCCAGCCTCGGGTTCTCCCTGCACACGGGAGCGTCTCCTACGGTGTGTCCAGAACATCTGGAGCCTTTTTGGAGCAGCCCAGGGTTTATCTGGCCCCTCTGCAGTTAGCAGGTTTAACCGCTCCCCTCCCTCCACCCTGCTCTGTCCTATTTAACCTCCTTTTGGAGAGTCCCTTTTCCGGAGCTGGTTTCCCATTGTCCTTTATCATTTCTTGCCCGGAAAACAAAAGTCCCATCCAAGAGCCAGATCTGCCTCCCTGGCCCCTACCGGGGGGAGTGTGAAATCAGCCGATGCCGGTGGCTTTGGCACAAGCAGTTGGGAGCTGAGCACCCTGCGCCCCAGTCGAGGGGCAGAACCGGGGAGCTGCCCGTAGAGAGGGGGAGGCAGAGGTGAGGTGTGAGTGGGGATAGTGGCGGACACAATTTAAAGGTTCTGGAGTCCTGCAGCGGGGTTCAGGGCTGGCACTCAGGAGACAAAGGAGTTTGGATCTAGAGTGACTCTGGCTGTCATGGCGTAGGATGCTCTGTAATAGCAGCTGGAGACTGTTCCAGCAGAGAGCTGCCCCTGAGCTTCCGGCCGACTGGGACGGCCAGCTTGGGCAGTGCCTGGTTGGTGGCAGGAGACCTGTCAGGCTTCAGGACCCAAGGGAAAGGCTGCTGCAGCTGGTGCCCAGGGGAGCTCTGGGCAGGGCAGGAAGGCAGGGCCTGGGGCAGACAAGTGAAGAGGGCAGAGAGCTGCTGGAGCTGAATGGCTTTCTGGGGTGGGCAGGCGGGAGCGGAGAGCCCAGCGCCCCAGCTGTGTTAGCGAGAGAACGGGGGCAGGAGCTGTAGGTGCTGGCAGTGAACGCCTGGAGCCAGCTGCCTGCAGGAGGGTGGGGAGAGGCTCTAGCTGAGAGGGATCTGCCCTGAGCCTGCAAGCAGCTGGGGCAAGGGCCAGCTGTGTGCCAGGGGAGCTGTTAGCTGGGCACCTAGAGCCAGCTGTGTGCTGGGGGGAGGGGCCAGGAGCCAGCTGTGCAGGGGGATGAGCTGGGGAGAGGCATTCTGGACACTGCCCAGAGCAGGTTCAGGCGCCGTCTCTCTGCAGCATGGCGAGGGAGCCTGGCACCCCACTGCCCAGTGCCCTGCCTGCCCAGGGGAAGCTCTGGGGTGGTTTTGCTGAGCCCAGGCCTGTGTGAGAAGGGGAGAAGTTGGCGGCGAGTCTCATACAGCAGCCAGCCCCCAGCCTCTGCCCTGTGCCCTGGGGAAGAGTCAGGTGTCTCCAGGAGATATAAATGGTGGTAGAAATAGGAGGGGAACGTTACCCCATGTAACCCCCCCTCCTCAGTTTCACCTCTGTGGGGCGGGACAGGGGCTGACGGTTTGTGGCCGAAGGCTGGTGTTGGGCCTGTTTGAAGTAATGAATGTTTCAAAACGGCAGCAAAACCAAAAGCTCTTGTGCTTTGACCTGAGCAATTAAACTGGGGGAAACCATCCACTTCAGAAAGCGCCTGGCCTCTGCGGGCCCCTCATGGTATTTCTCTGCCCCTTTTTCTTTATCTATAAGCTCTGGGCATTTGCATGAAAGCAGGAACTGTGTCACTTTAAGAGGTCCTGGACGGTAGCTGCTTCTTCCACACGCACGTGCGGCATTTGATCGGGGAGGCCAGGAGAACTGTGATGGGAATGGGGGTTGGGCCCGATGATCCTGGCCCAAACCCAACCCCAACCCCCGTTCCCGGCCGATCTCCTCAGTGAAAGGAAATAAGCAAAAGGAGACACAGTCACGGGGAACGGCAGGAATTTGTTCCTCAGCTTTTCCAGAGTTGTCTGGCCAGTGGTCGCTGCTCTTTAACGAGCTGGGCCCAGCAGCTCCTCCAGGCTCCACATCACTTGCTGCTGTGTTGTACCCCCAGCCGGGGGCTGTTAGCAGCTCTGAGGGGCTCCCTGCAGGCCAGCTCTGCAGAAGGGAGGTCACAGCAATGCCGGCTGGGTGGCTCTGCTGTGTGACGTGGGTATGTTGAGTGGCGTGTGTCCGTTCATGGACTGGGGGGAAACAGAGGGGTGCTGTGCAGAAAGGCCCCTGGGAAAGTGTTTGAGGCAGAGTCAGTGCTGCCGGGCTTGGCAGCAACATACAAATAAATGGTCCCTGCCCCAAAGAGCCTAGAGTCCGAGAACAGCAGTGCAATGGGAATGGCTCGGGGAGAGGGACACAGTCAGAGAGAGACAATTCCTATATCTGTGTTCACACTAGCAATTCGGTTGTTATACGCTGATGACTAGCTCTGTCTGCCCCGAAACACAGGCATCATCCCTTGTCTGATTTCATGCTCCAGCCATTAAACCCGCTGAACTGCATCCAAAGAGCCCATCACCTGGCTGCTGGGTACTCGCTGGAGTGTTTCATGGCAGACGTCACTGATCAAGCCGCTCAGAACCAGCACCTGTGCAAACATGACACTAGAAGCACAGAGATCCCTTGGTGCTGCTGTAGGTTTGGGGTCAGATGATTCAGCTGGCAAAGGAAAAACATCACAGCAGAAAGCACCGAAGACGTGTGTGATTCAGTTTGGGTGCCTGCCCTGCTCCCTGTGATCTCATTTGGGAGAGATGGAGTTCTTCACAAACTGACCCAGAGTGAAAACACAGAGGAGCGGAGGTTGATGGAGCTTTAAGACTAGAAATGGGACAAAAACAAAAACAGACTCTCAAATCCTAACCCACGTGAATATTGGAGGGGGACATGGTTTAATATCGGCCTCCATTTATTTATTAATGATCATCACACACCGCCGAGATCTAGGCCCCACGGTGCTAGGTGCTGTACAAACACAGTGTAAGAGACAATTCCCTGCCCTAAATAATTTCCCATCTGTCATAAATGAAGGAGGGGGGCTGGGAGTAGCTCCCTTTTATGGACACTCAGCCAGCCAGTTAGCTATGAAATCCCTGTTAGTAGCTGTTCTTGTATTTGCTTTACCTGTAAAAGGTTAAAGAAAAGCCCACAGGTAAAAAGAAGGGAGTGGGCACCTGACCAAAAGAGCCAATGGGAGCACTAGAACTTTTTAAAATTGGGAAACAACTTCCTCTTGTCTGTGTGTTGTGGTTTTCCAGGAAAGGGGAACAGGGCAGCACTTATGCTGTGAGAAGCTAAAGTCCAGGTATGAAAATCATCAGATCAGCCCTAGAGATTGCTTATCTGAAACCCCAGCTATGTAAATAAGTCAGGGAAGGTCTAGGAAGACGTGATCAGGGTTATTTCTTTTATTTCTTATTGGTTTGTGGACTCCTCTGTGCTAACCCCAGGTGCTTTTTGTTTTGCTTGTTGTAACCTTTAAGCTGAACCACAAGCTAAAGATCCAGCAAAAGCCTTAGTTCCAGATGTATTTTCTTTCTTTTTGTTTTTAATAACATTTACCTTTTTTAAGAACAGGATTGGATTTTTGTGTCCCTAAGAGGTTTGTGCATGTTGTTTAACTAGTTGGTGGTAACAGCTGATTTCCTTTGTTTTTTGTTCTCAGCTCTTCCCCGGAGGCTGGGTGAAAGGGCTTGAGGGTCCCGACAGGAAGAAATTCCAAACTGTGTCTTTCTGGGTTCCCAAAGGGTTTTTTTTGCATTTGAGTGGGGGCAGCATCTACCCATCCAAGTTCAGAGAGAAGCTGTAAACTTGGGAGTTTAATACCAGCCTGGAGTAACCAGTATTAATTTTTAGAATCCTTGCAGGCCCCCACCTTCTGCACTCCAAGTGCCAGAGTGGGAACTCAGCATGACACCATCGAACTAGCCAAGTCAGACAAAGGCAATTTCAAGATGGGAACGGAGGCCCTGAAGGACTCAGCGACTTCCCCAAGGTCACAGATAATTGAACATCTCCTGGATCCCAGTCCAGTGCTTTTAGCACAGACGTTCTTTCTTCTCTCAGCCAAACTGGATCCAAACTAACTCCCAAAGGCAAACTCCAGCCTAGACCTAATCCAGATCCACCCTCTCCCTGCCCAGCCCATCTCTAATTAACAGATCAGGTGCCGGGAGTGGCCATGTGCCGTCCCCCCACTGAGACTTGTATTGAAGGAGCCTCTCTGGTAGCAGTCACAGCCAGGGACTAGCTCCAGAACAGGGGTCTCCGGGCCCAGCTTTCAGACGTCTCTGTGGACAGTGTTTCTGAACGTGCAGTGGCTGGGAAATGCTCTGGTTTGGTGTTCGGGAGGGAGATTTCAACACTGTCAGGGAATTCCCTTCCCAAAGAGCAGCCCTCTGCCAAGGCCCCTCTCTCCACCCTTCTATACCCCAGCAGCCTTAGCTTGGATGCTTAGGCTCATGGCAGTCAAAGGCTGGATTACGTGAGGCTTCACGAGAGAACACGGGTCACCAGCTGCTTCGCTGGGAGAAGTAAAATTAAGGATGTGAAAAAACGAGTCTGCAGAGAGATGGAAGCAGGAAATGTCACTAACACAATCCACTTCCTTCTGCATTGGGGGATGGTCTGATCCTGAACCTCACACTTCTGCAAAACGTCTGTTAGTCTATAAGGTGCCACAGGATTCTTTGCTGCTTTCACACTTCTCAGTATCTCTTCAGACAGTGGAGAGCTGGCAAAGGCTGCGGAGTTGAAAGGTCGCCCCTCTGACAACAAAATGGCTCCGTCGACCCCTGTGTCTGGATTGTCTCTTCCATGCCTGGTGCTGCTGCTTCTCCTGGAGATCCCTGGTGAGTGGAGAACATAGACACTGCCCAGGCAGGCACAAGCCGTCCAGTCTGCTCTCTTGCTGCTTGCAACGGAGGGAAATTCCAGATGGTCTAAACCCAGGGTCAGCAAACTTTCAGAAGTGCTGTACTGAGTCTTCATTTACTCATTCTGATTTAAGGTTTCATGTGCCAGTGATACATTTTAACATTTTTAGAAGGTCTCTTTCTAGAAGTCTATAATATATAACTAAACTATTGTTGTATGTAAAATAAATAAGGTTTTTAAAATGTTGAAGAAGCTTCATTTAAAATGAAATTAAAATGCAGAGCCCCCTGGACCAGTGGCCAGGATCCAGGCAGTGTGAGTGCCACTGAAAATCAGCTCGCGTGCCGCGTTCAGCGTGCGTGCCATAGGTTGCTGATCCCTGCTCTAAAAGGAGGAATAAACCCTTGTGTATTTTATATGGCAAGAGGAACTTCCTGCCCCAGCTTGTGCTCTGGAGTGTGAGAACCGGTCACAGTGTTTAAACTTGATCCCAGCTGCGTCACTGCAGGGGCTGTTCTTATTTTTATAGAGGTCTGATCTTTTTGTAGAAATCTTACTGAGTAATTAGATTCAAGAATATCCTGCAGCAGTGAATTCCACAGGTTGGTTAGAGCTGGGTTAAAAATATTTCTTTTTCTCCCTTTAAATCGTGTTGCTTTCAGACTTCATCGGGTGCCACGTCTGTGTGGGGCCATCCAGGGGCAAAATAACCCCCCGTTAACGGGCAGTGAGTGACACTCCCAGAAGCTCCTTCTCTGTGGCTGGAGCAGCGCAGCAGCGGGGGCTCAGGGCCCTTCTCCCTGCTCGTGCCCCTGAGGCTCTGTCCCTGCCCCGGCCCCCTGCTCACGCTCAGCGCAACAGCTCCCTGGGCCCTGCCTGCTCCCGGGAGCCGGGGCGGAGCTCTGGAAACGCGGCTCCGGGGCAGCCTGCAGGGGTCGCTGTGGAACGACACAAAGTTACTCCCCGGGCAGGCAAAGCCCCTCGCTGGGCAGGGCCCGGCTCCAGGCAGGGCTGGGAGCAGGATCCACCCAGCGGGGCCGGGCGTGGGACTCAGCCCCCTGCTGCTGCGGGACGGGGGCTTGTCAGCCAGCATCGCCCAGCCTGGCCCGTTCTCTCCTTCCAGGGGCCGGGGGGAGCCAGGAGTTCCAGCTGCTGCAGCCCCAGGGCGCCGTGTCGGTGTCAGCGGGAGAGACTCTCACTCTGAGCTGCTCTGTGACTGGGCTCGCTCCAGTAGGACGCGTGACGTGGTTCAAGGGCTCGGGCAGTGGCCGCCAGCTCGTTTATGCACAGACGGGATCACTCCCCCGGGTGACGCGGGCTGTGAGTGGCTCTGACACAGACTTCACCATCCACATCAGGGACACCCGCCCCGAGGACGCCGGGATCTATCACTGCGTGAAGTTTAGGAAGGTGTCGGGAGGTGATGAGGAGTTCAGATCCGGCGCTGGCACGGCCGTGACTGTGAGCGGTGAGTGCGAGCCCCCCCCGCCACACGCCCCTCCCCACCGGGGGCTGGTACCCGGGCGGGGAACAACCCAGCTCCGCCCAGACACTAACCGGGGAGCTGCGCTTCCCACCGGGACTGCAGCAAAGCGGGACCCGGGTTGAGACCGGCACCTGTAGTGGGGGGGGCGGTGGATTGTGGGTTTCAGGGGGATGGGGAGAAGAGGGAGAAATTTCTGTTCTAGCCCCAGGGGTCGCTGCCCCCCAATGAAAAGGAAGTGCCAGGTGCGTGTGCAGTGGGGGGTGACTGGCCGGGTGGGTGCATTGGGGGGGGGGTGTTGGGTTGATTCTTCTCACTCGGTCCCCCCAGAAGGCGCTGGCGGGGGATGGGGCGGGGGAGCCCTGCCGCCCTTCGCAGCCTCCAGCCGAACCGGCTGCGACTCCTCACACTCACCCACGCGGGTGAATCGCTCCCAGCACCGGGGGGTTTCTCCTCCCCTCCGAGTGCCCGGGGCAGCCCCATGGAGACAGGGAGCGAGGACCAGGCAGGCTGGGGCAGCTGCACAGAGTTTGTGCTTCCTTGGCAGAACTGAGCTGCGGCCAGACCCAGTCCTGGGGTGAATCTACTCGACCCCCGCCCCCATCCCCCGCAGGGCTCTGGCTGGGGGCACAGGGCTCGGCTGCAGCCATGGGGTTACTGGGATGTTTTTCTTCCTTTCCTATGACCCTTCCCCACCCCCAGCAAGGACCCTCCTCGTAGCCTTGTGTCCCCCCCCCCCACTTTGCATTAGCTCAGGGGCAGGGGCTGGGGCTCCCCTGCTCTCAGGCTGTCCCTGTGGGGAGGTGGGGCCCGTGGGGCGGGGGATGGGCTCTCAGTCGCAGAGGGATCTGACTGATAAACGCTTCTCCCTGCAGCCAGACCGTCGGCCCCGTCCGTGTCCGGCCCCCCAAGCAGGGCAGAGCCGGGTCCCCCGGTGACTTTCACCTGCACGTCAGGAGGATTCTCCCCCAGAGACATCGCTGTGACCTGGCTCAAAAATGGGATCAGACTCCCAGACCCCCAGACCCGGGTTCTCCCTGCACAGGAGAGCGTCTCCTATAACATGTCCAGCACCGTGGGGCTGAGCCTGACCCCAGGAGATGCCCGCTCCCAGCTCACCTGTCAGATAGAGCACAGCACCTTACTGGATCCCCTGCGTGCGACTTACAACCTCAGCGATGCCCTGCGAGGTAGGAGCCCAGCTGGGGCTGAGCGCTGGGGGCTCCGCACTGGGGGGGGGGTGAGGGGGCTGTGATGGACCCATCACCCTTGGGGTCCCTTTCGGGTGGGTATTTTGTGGGGGTCGGACACTGAAATCCAGATTTGGGTCCAGTCTCTGCCCCGTGCCCGTCTCTCACCCTCAGGCCCTTAGAACGCAGAGCCCCTTCCCTGGGGCAGGAAGTGCCCTGCTCCGGCCCAGAGGGGTCGGGGTGTGTGTGGAGGGTGTTTGTCCTGGTCTGATCCCCGGTCAGATCCCACCCCCCAGCTGAAGTTACCCAGCCCGCTGTGCGGTTTGTCCAGGGGGGAAGGGGAGGGAAAGTGCGGACGTGGGGAACATTTTTTCCCCTCTGCTAATTCTGGTGGTTTTAAAAGAATTTCCCTGAGCCTCCCCCAGCTGGGAAGGGCCTGGATAAAGAAGAGATTCCAGCAAGAGCTGAACGTGCTCCAGGGAGGGCCCTGGGTGCGGGGGTGGATGGACATGGCTCAGTGGGAAGGTCAGTCTGTCCAGCCCAGGAATTTCCCTCTAACTCAGCAGGAAAAGGAGAATTTCTGTAGATGCCGAGCGCAGGGTATTTGTGTTCTCAGTTCCACCCAGGCTGCGAGTGGGCACTGCCCCAGCGGCGCCCGTCACACTGAACGCGTCTGTGACGTTCACCTGCCGCGCGGAGGGGTTTTACCCGAAGGACGCGAGTCTCACCTGGCTGGAGAACGGAAATGAGATGGATCTGGGAAAACCCGCCCCCCTGGCTGAGAATCCAGACGGGACGTACACACTCCAGAGCTCCCTGGAGGTCAAAGCAACTGAGCAGAGGAGTCAGTCTGCGTTCACCTGTCAGGTTGTGCACAATTCCCAGCCCCCCGTCAATGCCAGCGAGATGCTGAGATTTTCCCAGCCACCTCCTGAGCCAGGCAAAGATCCCACTTCATGTGATGCGGGTAAATGTGCAGCCGAACCCTCCCCTGCACTGCTGGGAAATGCCAGGTCTGTTCTGCAGAACCCAGGGGCCATTTCAGCCCATCTCTGCCAGGGGAGCCCCTCAGTGTAACAGCCACTCTTTTATTCCAGGATTATCGCTGGGCTCGGCTCTCCTGGGGCCCGTGGGCGGAGCGGGAGGGGGAAGGTGGGGGGCAGGAAATGTCACTGGCCGCACTCTGTGCCCAGGTCAGATGCTCTGTGCAGCCCTGCAGGGTGTGACTGTCCCTAGAGAGGGGCTGGAACATGGTCACTCCTGCAGAGCTGGGGATCCCAGGACCCCGACACTGCTCGGTGATTTGAGGCTTTTGGGTAAAAGTGCAGGTGGCTCCTGAGTCCTTATTCTCCTGCTCTGCGAAGCTCGAGGTCTCCACTGTAGAGTCTGGGCTTCCCTGGGGCCAGCCAGCAGCGTGTGGATACAGCTGCCAGGCAGAGCTGGGCAAACGCTGCTGGGGCCATTTGCCAACCCACGGTTCACAGATAGGAACTGGCCAAGCCCCATGGAAGGCCAGTTTCCTCGGAGCCCATAAAGGTGCGTGTGAGCCAGGGCGGGATGGCTGGGAACCAGCAGTTCTCTTGTCCGCGGGGGGTTTCTGTCCATTGGCTGATCTGATTTACACTGCAGGTCAGAGCCCGTTCTCCAGCCCAGCTCTCTGGATCGGGCTCTTCCTGGAGAAGGTGCTGGCTGCCGCCTTCCTCCTCTTCCTCTTCCTGAGAAGTAAACAGTAACCAGGTAAATGCAGCTTTTCCGTGAGTTCCCTTGGGAGCCAGAGGGAGCGGATTGCAATGCTGCAGCCCAGGAGCAGAGCAGGAAGCGTTGAAGGCTCATAGGGAGTCAGTGTTGTGGGGTTGGGTGTCTCTGGGGCTGCTCATAAGATACAGACCCTCCTAGTTTGATGCCAGCCCAGATCACTAGTGGTTTTTTCAGGGCCCCAGTCCAGTTCCTAGAGCCCACATGGCCCCATCCCCAGGTGACCATCTCCCTGGGCACTAACTGCTGCTCTCACCGGGCATCAGAGCCCCCAAGGATTGGGTGCAAGTGGGAAATGAATGGCTCGGCCCCATAGAGTTGGTCCTGCTGGCTCAGGGTGAGCTCCATGGCGAGCTGGCGGGGCTGGCCAGGCTTTCCAGCACTGGCTGCGCCTCCGTCACAGAGAAGCCCCTTTGCTCCTCTCCTGCCCACATGCAGCCTCCTCCCCACACGCTCCCTCCATCTGGAAAATGCCTCCCGGGTTCCGCTGGGGCAGGTTCCTCGGGGGACGCAGTCCAGGGCCCTGGTGAGCTCCGGAATCCCTGCCCCAAACAGCCGGGCGGGTCGGGGGAGCCCTGCAGGGGCCTGGGACACACAGGGGATCAGTTCCCCTTTATCTCATGTTAGGTGCATTGTCCCAGCCATGTCGCTGCTGGAAATCCTGCCCCAGGGTATTCACCCCCCAGAACAAGAGTCCCCCTCCAGCCCGAGGGCCCGGCATTCCCGGGTCCCTGACCCTCGCCTGTGCCAGGTCTGTACAGAGGGTCCCAGCGACCCATTGGTGGCTCTGGACCGGATTCCTTAGTTCCAGAGCCCTGGGACTGCTATTAACCAGCCTCCCCTGGCACTGCTGCCCAGGTCCCCGTATCTGTGCCCCAAAGAGACAAACCCCCAGCTCGTTCCATCCTGCTCAGCCTGATCCTCAGCCCAGAGCTGGTGGCACCGTCCCTCGGGGAACACCACAGATACAGCTTGAATCCACTCCAGCATCGCTCTCCTCTGGGCTTCCTAATACTCGTGCCCCGGTCCGGACCCCTGACCTGGAGGGACCCTCCCCTTTCTAGGGAGGGGGGAATTCAGGTACCAGCTTGTCACAGTCATTGGAAATTCAGGAGAGTCAGAGCCCCGGGTAAATCTCCCCTCGGTTAGACGTACAGCGTGGGATGACTGCTCCCCGACACCCCCAGCTCAGGGTGTGATGGAGGCTGACATGGAGCGAACTAGAGCAGTTTGCCCCTGGGGAGCTCCTCCCTGGGCCAGGTTAATGCTCAGGGAAGGGTCATTGACCGACCCGCCTCATTCACCTGTTGGATTCTTTCCTTTTGCAGCCCCTGGTCCATTTCCCGGTTTTCTCGCACTGTCGCCACCTGCCAACTTCTGTCTGCAGCTTCTGTCCCCCCAGTGCAGGAAACGAGTCCCTAGATGGTGGAGCTGTAGTGACCCCTGCTGGCCAATCAGATGGAGCCCAGGCTTGACAGAGCGATGGTTAAGGGGTGACCTGGTTACAGTCTATACGTTCCTACGTGGCTTGGGGACAAATATTTCATAATGGGCTCGTCAGTCTGGCAGGTAAAGGTCTGACACACGATGCAATGGCTGGAAGTTGAAGCCAGACAAATTTTGACAGGAAATGAAGCCTAATGGTGAGAGTAATTAGCCAATGGAGCAATTAGCCGAGAGTCGTGGATTCCCCATCTCTGACAATTTTAAAATCCAGACTGGCTGTTTCTCTAAAGGATCTGCTCTAGGGATTATCCAGGGGAGGTTCTCTAGCCTATGCTGTAGAGCAGGTCAGATTAGAGGAGCACAACGGTCCCTTCTGGCCTGGGAATTTAGGAATCTCTGGGACGTACCCACCACTCACTCCTGCCTGCTGATGAAAGAGCCACTGGAAGGACTCCTGCTACTCTGGACTCTGGCTGAAGCCTCCTGCCTCTGCTCAGCTCTGCGAGGCAGGAGATGGTTGTGTAATAATTTCTGTCTGACAATAAACTGCCCTGGCGATGCTAGAACTCATCCCAGACGTGCAGGGTCCTTTGGCTGATCTGGGGCAGGAGGAGAGGGAGAGGAGACCTTCAGGGAGCATTTCCTGCCTTCCTACCACGTGAGTTGGGATGAGTTGAAGTCCCACATCTTGGAAGATGCTGGGATCAGAAGGCCCCTGTCAAGCTGTCATGTGGGCAGCTGGGGCAAGGGCCAGCTGTGTGCCGAGGGAGCTGTGAGCTGGGCGTCTAGAGCCAGCTGTGTGCTGGGGGGAGGGGACAGGACCCAGCTGTGCAGGGGAGGGTGGGGGACAGACAGACACTGGGTATCGGGAGACATTGCTGTGACCTGGTTCAAAAATGGGGCCAAACTCCCAGCCCCCCAGACCCAGGTTCTCCCTGCACACGAGAACGTCTCCTACAGCATGTCCAGCACCGTGGGGCTGAGCCTGACCCCAGGAGACGCCCGCTCCCAGCTCACCTGTCAGATAGAGCACAGCACCTTACCGGCTCCCCTGCGTGCGACTTACCACCTCAGCGATGCCCTGCGAGGTAGGAGCCCAGCCGGGGCTGAGCACTGGGAGCTCCACACTGCGGGGTGGGGGGCTGTGATGGACCCATCGCCCTTTGGGCTGGGTCTGAGATGGGCCTTTCGCCCAGGTAACCAGTCTCCCAGCAGCACCCCAGCAGGGCTCATGGCTTCCCACCTACAGCAGCGATGAGTCCAAATTCGGCCACGGCATCTGCTCCAGCCCAGTATTGGGGGCAGGGCTGGATGAAGTGGGGAGAGGGTCCCTGGGGCGCTGAAATCCAGATTCAGAGCTGGAGTCCGCGGCTTGTGTCCATCTCTTGTTCTCAGGCTCTTTTAATTTAAGACGATTCCCCCTCGGGCTGGGATTCCTCCGGATCCAGTTCATCCCAGAAGGGAACCGGGAGGGCTGGGCATCTGAAGCGTCTCCCCCGTGCAGGACAGGAGGGGGGTGTTGCTGGGGGATGCTCCAGTGAAGGAGAGAGTTGAACTCCCCTGTTGGTGGGGAGTGGGACGTGGGCCACTGGGAAGGGCTGTTTTCCAAGTCTTGAAATATCCCTTGGAATCAGCAGGAAAAGGAGCATTTCTGTACATAGAGATTTCCATGTTTTTCATTTGTTTGCCAGTTTCACCCAGGCTGTGAGTGGGCACCGACCCACCAGTGCCCCTCACACTGAACGAGTCTGTGATGTTCCCCTGCCACGCGGAGGAGTTTTACCCGAAGGACGTGAGTCTCACCTGGCTGGAGAACAGAAATGAGACGAGTCTAGGAACGGCCTCCCCCCCGGTGAGAATCCAGACGGGACGTACATGCTCCAGAGCTCCCTGGAGATGAACCCAACTGCGCAGAGGAATCAGTCTGTGTTCACCTGTCGGGTTGTGCACAATTCCCAGCCCCCCGTCAGGGCGAGTGAGACGCTGAGGATCTCTGAGCCACCTGCGCGGCCTTATGGAGGGTTAGATTTCTCCCAGGCAGGCAAAGGGGCAGTTCTAGGAACCTCTTGTCTGTGTAAAGGGGAGAGGCCACTGGACAGATCCCAGTCACACCTCAGACGCATTAGCAGAAACTCCGCAGGGGACTCCTGGCCGCTTGCTGATCACGTACATTTCTACTGCAGGTCACTGGCTGTTCTCCAGCCCAGCTCTCTGGATCGGGCTCTTCCTGGAGAAGATGCTGGCTGCCGCCTTCCACCTCTTCCTCTTCCTGAGAGAAAGGGGGTCGCGTAGTGAGTAAACGCTTCCTGCCTGGGACTTGCCAGGGCAATGGAGCGAGTGGGAAAACTCCAGGCAGCAGCCCCAGAGCAGAGCAGGAAGAGTTAACACCAGGCAGGGACGTCAGCACTGGGGGGCGCCGGGTCTCTGGGGGATGCTAATAGGATACAGCCCCTCGCACCTCTGGGTTAGCAGCTTGATTCCGGCCCAGAACAGTAGTGACCAGAGTCTGGTGCTTCTCTGATGATTCCTAGATGGCCACATAAGAACATAAGAAAGGCCGTACCGGGTCAGACCAAAGGTCCATCTAGCCCAGTATCTGTCTACCGACAGTGGCCAATGCCAGGTGCCCCAGAGGGAGTGAACCTAACAGGCAATGATCAAGTGATCTCTCTCCTGCCATCCATCTCCATCCTCTGACGAACAGAGGCTAGGGACACCATTCCTTACCCATCCTGGCTAATAGCCATTTATGGACTTAGCCACCATGAATTTATCCAGTCCTTTTTTAAACATTGTTATAGTCCTAGCCTTCACAACCTCCTCAGGTAAGGTGTTCCACAAGTTGACTGTGCGCTGCGTGAAGAAGAACTTCCTTTTATTTGTTTTAAACCTGCTGCCTATTAATTTCATTTGGTGACCCCTAGTTCTTGTATTATGGGAATAAGTAAATAACTTTTCCTTATCCACTTTCTCAACATCACTCATGATTTTATATACCTCTATCATGTCCCCCCTTAGTCTTCTCTTTTCCAAGCTGAAGAGTCCTAGCCTCTTTAATCTTTCCTCGTATGGGACCCTCTCCAAACCCCTAATCATTTTAGTTGCCCTTTTCTGAACCTTTTCTAGTGCTAGAATATCTTTTTTGAGGTGAGGAGACCACATCTGTACACAGTATTTGAGATGTGGGCGTACCATGGATTTATATAAGGGCAATAATATATTCTCAGTCTTATTCTCTATCTCCTTTTTAATGATTCCTAACATCCTGTTTGCTTTTTTGACCGCCTCTGCACACTGCGTGGACATCTTCAGAGAACTATCCACGATGACTCCAGGGGTCGTCCCCTTTCCTAGGGGAGGGGGAATTCAATAACCAGCTTCTCATAATCGCAGGACATTTCAGAAGCAAAGTCCCAACTAACCTTTTTTCTCAGTTTAACCCTTCAGCTGGATGATGATTTACCCTCCTGACTGGGCACGTGTGGCATTTGCCCTGGGGAGGCTCCTTGCTGGGCTGGGTTAATGCTACGGGAAGGTCATGCACTGACTCTCCTCTTTCATCTCTGTGGTTCTTTCCTTCACCAGCCCCACGTCTGTTTCCTGGTTTTCTTGCACCCTTGGCCATAGGCGGCAGGTTTGTATAATTTTTGGTGGGGCCCAAAATGGTGGTGCCCCCCCGCTCCCGCCCTGTAAGCCGATATAAAATGAAGCTACAACGCGTCAGCGCCACAAGATTACAAGGGTCAATTAAAAGTGGAAAGTCAGAAGCAGCACTTGCCTACTTCAATATACGGTATTATATTTTGTTGCATCTGTTGTGATGAAGTGGGAATGTTCTTAATATTTTCTCTGAATACTGTGTGGGTGCCTCAGTTTCCCCTGCAAGATGCCAACTGAAGGTGTTGGGGACAAAGAGATCAGGTGGCCTCCTTGTCCAGAAGAGACACAGAGGCCAGAGGAGGGAGTGTCAGTTTGGAGCTGGCTGGGGAAATTGGGAGAGACCCAGAACTTGGTTCTGGGCTCCCCACCCCCCAAGATGGACTTGACAGAGGGGTTCTGTTTTCTGTACCAACAAGCTCTGTTTAAACTGTGTTCCCGTCATCTAATAAACCTTCTGTTTTACTGTCTGGCTGAGAGTCACATCTGACTGCAGAGTTGGGGTGCAGCGACCTCTGGTTGCCCCAGGACCAGCCTGGGCAGACTCACTTTGGAAAGTGCATGACGTGGAAGGGCATGCTGAATGCTCCGAGGTCAGACCCAGGAAGGTGTAAGCTTCTTGCCCTGGAGACAGTATGCTCCGAGAGAGGAGGCTCCCCCAGAGTCCTGACTGGCTTTGTATGGAGATGTTCCAAAGCATCACAGCATCCCCTTCCACACCGTGCACTTCCCAGAAGTCCGCACAGGCACTGACACTCCCTCCTCCGGCCTTTGTCTCTTTTCCAGGCATTAGGAGGCCACCTGATCTCTCTGTTCTCCAACACCTTCAGTTGGCACCTTGCAGGGGAAACTGATTTGGGAGAAATGAAGTAAAAGCTGCCCAAACCGAGCTTGAGCACTCCTGAATTTTGAGGTGTTCAAATCTGGAAGGCAGGTGCTGGGGGTGGGAGAGGGCTGTGGGCTCCATGGGGGAGCATGGCAGCAACTGTCTGGAGCTGCATGGAGCCAGATACGCTGGTCTGAGTGGCACAGTAAGCAGTTTGGGGGTTGGAGAAGAGGTAGGGAGTTCCGGGGGGCAGTCAAGGGACAAGGAGCAGGGGGAGTTGGATGGGGCAGAGGTTCGAAGGGGCAGTCAGGGGACAGGCAGCAATTGGATAGGCATGGGAGTCTAAGAGGTTTATCAGGGGACAGGTAGGGGGTGCGGTCCTGGGGGGGGGGAAGTTGGGTGGGGTCTCAGGAGGGGGCAGTTGGGGACAAGGAGAAGGGAGGCTTAGATAGGGGCTGAGGTCCCAAGGGGCAGTTAGGGGCAGGGGTATCGGGAGGGGGTAATTGGGGAACAAGGACCAGTGGGGCTTAGATAGGGGGTGGAGGTTCTGGGGGGCAGTTGGGGCAGGGGTCTGGGGAGGGGGCAATCAGCGGACAGAGGCTGGGATTCAAAGGGCTCTGGGCTGCCTGCAACCGCGGGGAGCCCGCAGCCCTTAAAAACTCAGCCGCGGCAGGGATTTAAAGGGCTCTGGGCTGCCTGCAACCGGGGGGAGCTGAGACCCTTTTAAATCCCAGCCGCAGCCGGGAATCAGAGGGCTCTGCGCTGCCCGCTGCGGCGGGGAGCCCAGAGCCCTTTAAATCTCAGCCGCGGCTGGGATTTAAAGGGCTCTGGGCTGCCTGCACCCGCGGGGAGCACAGAGCTTTTAAAATCCCAGCCGCGGCCGGGAATCAGAGGGCTCTGGGCTCCCCGCCGCAGCAGGCAGCCCAGAGCCCTCTGATTCCCGGCCGCGGCTGGGATTTAAAATGCTCTGGGCTGCCCGCCGCGGCGGGGAGCCCAGAGCCCTCTGATTCCCGGCCGCGGCTCGGATTTAAAAGGCTCTGGGCTCCCCGCGGTTGCAGGCAGCCCAGAGCCCGTTAAATCCCCGCCGCGGCCGGGAATCAGAGGGCTCTGGGCTGCCTGCTGCAGCGGGAAGCCCAGAGCCCTCTGATTCCCGGCCGCGGCTGGGATTTAAAAGGCTCTGGGCTGCCCGCCGCGGCGGGGAGCCCTGAGCCCCCTGCTGCCCGGCCGCGGCTCGTATTTAAACGGCTCTGGGCTCCCCGTGGTTGCAGGCAGCCCAGAGCCCTTTAAATCCCAGCCGCGGCCGGGAATCAGAGGGCTCTGGGCTGCCTGCTGCGGCGGGGAGCCCAGAGCCCTCTGATTCCCAGCCGCGGCTGGGATTTTAAAAGCTCTGTGCTCCCCGCGGTTGCAGGCAGCCCAGAGCCCTCTGATTCCCGGCCGCGGCTGGGATTTAAAGGGCTCTGGGCTGCCTGCAACCGCGGGGAGCCCAGAGCCTTTTAAATCCGAGCCGCGGCCGGGAATCAGAGGGCTCTGGGCTCCCCGCCGCGGCGGGCAGCCCAGAGCCTTTTAAATCCCAGCCGCCGCCGGGAATCAGAGGGCTCTGGGCTGCCTGCAACCGCGGGGAGCCCAGAGCCTTTTAAATCTCAGCCGCTGCTGGGATTTAAAGGGCTCTGGGCTGCCTGCAACCGCGGGGAGCCCAGAGCCTTTTAAATCCCAGCCGCCACCGGGAATCAGAGGGCTCTGGGCTTCCCGCTGCAGCAGGCAGCCCAGAGCCCTCTGATTCCCGGCGGCGGCTGGGATTTAAAGGGCTCTGGGCAGCCCTGGCGGCGGCGGCGGCAGCGGCGGGGGGGCGCTCCAAGCAGGGGAGAAAAAACATTGGTGGGGCAGAGCCCCTGCTTGGGATTTATTCATGGGGCTAAAGCCCCAGAGCCCCATATAAGTCGGCGCCTATGCCCTTGGCGGCCTGCCAACTTCTCTGTCTGCGCCTCCGTCCCTGCAGTCTGGGAAATGAGTTCATGGATGGGGCTGCAGTGACCCCCGCTGGCCAGGCCAATGGAGCCCAGGTCTGATGAGCTGGACCAAACTCACCCACCTCCTGATGGAGCAGCAGACAGGGAACCCCTGACCTGGCTCCCTGCCCCCTTCATCCTGTCTCTCTGCGCTGTCTGCACTGGCCTGCGCTTCGGGGAGCAGAGCTCGAACACGGGGTACAAGGCACAGGATTCTGGTGTAACACACGGCGTGTCTGTGAGACCCAGTGGCCCCGGAGCAGCTCCCCTGAGTCCTGCGGGTTCGACGCTGAGGCTCAGACTCTTGCTCCCTGAGCTGGCAGGAGCTGGGCGTTTTGCAGACGTGACACCGGGACTTATAGGAGAGAACCAGTCTAGTGGGTCTGCCCTGGCCCAGTGATGGAGCAGCCTGATTAAACCCTGTTCTCCTCCTGCAGGAGGCCTCTGGGCCTGACTGTGAGAGGGGAGGGAGGAGAAGACACAGTGGTACATGAAAGCCGAAGTACGGTGAAAATGAAACGATTCGCAGCACCCCCGTCCCCCCTGTTAAGCACCCGCCTTCTGCTCTGGGCAAGGTTGGATCCTGTAGTTACCCTGCTGGTCTGTGCTCTGGGACATGGAGACGATGGGAGCAGGGAGCCCCGACCATCTGTAGTGCTGGCTTGTGCCTTTCTTGTGATGCTGGGCTCTGGCTGGAACCTCCTGCCTCTGCTCAGCTGTGAGGAGGCAGGAGAAATTTGTGTAACAACACAACCTGCCTCCCTTTAGTGGCACCCAGGGGCAGCTGTTGGCAGAGGGAGGCCTGGCAGTGGGGGCCATTGGAGTCACCCTGCCAGAGAGCTGAAGGAAGGTGCGGAGGGCCCTAGGGCTGGTGCAGCCGTACAGAGCTTTCCGGCTGATGGCCCTGGCTTCTGGTGGGCACTGCGAGCTCCACAATGTCTGGGGCCAGACCCCCTGCTGCTTCTGTGTGGGGCAAAGGCCACTCTTTCCTCTGCCCCCGACAGAAGAATTTAGAGGCAGTTCCCTGGGCCCCCCACAAGAGTTTATGGCAGAAGGTTTGGATCTGGCCCATTGGGGCTGTTTCTCTTGGTAAGTCCCAGGCAGGCTGTGCAGAGTCTGGGCCCGGATGTGGGGTGGATGTTCATGGCTGGAGGGTGGGGAGTCAGTTTTTGAAAATTGATGAAACTTGCACTATGGCTGCAGAACCCAAAGCCCTTGTGTCACACCCTTCGCGATGACACTTCCGAGACCCGTCACCTGGCTGCTGGGTACTCGCTGGAGTGTTTCATGGCAGATATAATCGAACAAGCAGCTCAGAACCAAGGACCTATGCAAACAGGATGCCAGAAGCACAGAGATGAAAACTCAGAGGAGCAGAGGTTTATGGAGCTTTAAGACTAGAAATGGGACAAAATCAAAACCAGACTCTCAAATTCTAACCCACGCGAATATTTGAAGGGGGCATGGTTTAATGCCGCCTCCATTTATTTATTAACGATTATCAGGATTATTTGTACAGTCTGGAGCACAGCGCTGAGATCTAGCCCCATGGTGCTAGGTGCTGTACAAACACAGTGTACGACACAATTCTCTGCCCTAAATAATTTACCATCGAACTAGCCAAGTCAGACAAAGGCAATTTCAAGATGGGAACTGAGGCCCTGAAGGACTCGGCGACTTCCCCAAGGTCACAGATAATTGAATGTCTCCCGGATCCCAGTCCAGTTCTTTTAGCACAGATCTTCTTTCTCCTCTCAGCCAAATTGGATCCAAACTAACTCCCAAAGCCAAACTCCAGCCTAGACCTAATCCAGATCCACCCTCTCCCTGCCCAGCCCATCTCTAATTAACAGATCAGGTGCCGGGAGTGGCCATGTGCCGTCCCCCCACTGAGACGTGTATTGAAGGAGCCTCTCTGGTAGCAGTCACAGCCAGGGACTAGCTCCAGAACAGGGGTCTCCGGGCCCAGCTTTCAGACGTCTCTGTGGACAGTGTTTCTGAAGGTGCAGTGGCTGGTAAATGCTCTGGTTTGGTGTTTGGGAGGGAGATTTCAACACTGTCAGGGAATTCCCTTCCCAAAGAGCAGCCCTCTGCCAGGGCCCCTCTCTCCACCCTTCAGTACCCCAGCAGCCTTAGCCTGGATGCTTAAGGTCATGGCAGTCAAAGGCTGGATTACGTGAGGCTACACAGGTCACCAGCCGCTTCGCTGTGAGAAGTAAAATTAATGGTGGGGAAAAACAGCTGAGTCTGCAGAGAGGTGGAAGCAGGAAATGTCACTAACGCAATCCACTTCCTTCTGCACTGGGGGATGGTCTGATCCTGAACCTCAAACTTCGTTGTCCGAAGAGATAGTGAGGAGAGCTGGCAAAGGCTGCGGAGTTGAAAGGTCGACCCTCTGACAACAAAATGGCTCCATCGACCCCTGTGTCTGGATTGTCTCTTCCATGCCTGGTGCTGCTGCTTCTCCTGGAGATCCCTGGTGAGTGTAGAACATAGACACTGCCCAGGCAGGCACAAGCCGTCCAGTCTGCTCTCTTGCTGCTTGCAACGGAGGGAAATTCCAGATGCTCTAAACCCGGGGTCAGCAAACTTTCAGAAGTGCTGTGCCAAGTCTTCATTTAGTCACTCTAATGTAAGGTTTCGCATGCCAGTCATACATTTTAACATTTTTAGAAGGTCTCTTTCTATCAGTCTATAATATCTAACTAAACTATTGTTGTATGTAAAGTAAATAAGGTTTTTAAAATGTTGAAGAAGCTTCATTTAAAATTAAATTAAAATGCAGAGCCCCCTGGACTGATGGCCAGGACCCAGGCAGTGTGAGTGCCACTGAAAATCAGCTTGTGTGCCGCGTTCAGCGTGCGTGCCATAGGTTGCCTACCCCGGCTCTAAAAGGAGGAATAAACCCTTGTGTATTTTATATGGCAAGAGGAACTTCCTGCCTCCAGTTTGTGCTCAGCTTGTGCTCTGGCGTGTGAGAACCGGTCACAGTGTTTGAACTAGATCCCAGCTGGTATCAGTGCAGGGGCCGTTCTTCTTTTTATAAAGGTCTGATCTTTTTGTAGAAATCTTACTGAGCAATTAGAGTCAACAATATCCTGCAGCAGTGAATTCCACAGGTTGGTTAGAGCTGGGTTAAAAATATTTCTTTTTCTCCCTTTAAATCGTGTTGCTTTCAGACTTCATCGGGTGCCACGTCTGTGTGGGGCCACCCAGGGGCAAAATAACCCCCCGTTAATGGGCAGTAAGTGACACACCCAGAAGCTCCTTCTCTGTGGCTGGAGCAGCGCAGGCTCAGGGCTCTTGTCCCTGAGGCTCTGTCCCTGCCCCGGCCCCCCGCTCACGCTCAGCGCAACAGCTCCCTGGGCCCTGCCTGCTCCCAGGAGCCGGGGCGGAGCTCTGGAAACGCGGCTCCGGGGCAGCCTGCAGGGGTCGCTGTGGAACGACACAAAATTACTCCCCGGGCAGGCAAAGCCCCTCCCCGGGCAGGGCCCGGCTCCGGGCAGGGCTGGGAGCAGGATCCACCCAGCGGGGCCGGGCGTGGGACTCAGCCCCCTGCTGCTGCGGGACTGGGGCTTGTCAGCCAGCATCGCCCAGCCTGGCCCGTTCTCTCCTTCCAGGGGCCGGGGGGAGCCAGGAGTTCCAGCTGCTGGAGCCCCGGGGCACCGTGTGGGTGTCACCGGGAGAGACTCTCACTCTGAGCTGCTCTGTGACTGGGCTCGCTCCACCAGGACCCGTGAAGTGGTTCAAGGGCTCGGGCAGTGGCCGCCAGCTCGTTTATGACCAGACGGGATCATTCCCCCGGGTGACGCGGGCTGTGAGTGGCTCTGACACAGACTTCACCATCCGCATCAGTGACACCCGCCCCGAGGACGCCGGGATCTATCGCTGTGTGAAGTTTAGGAAGGTGTCGGGAGGCGATAAGGAGATCAGATCCGGCGCTGGCACGGCCGTGTCTGTGCTCGGTGAGTGCGAGCCCCCCCCGCCACACGCCCCTCCCCACCGGGGGCTGGTACCCGGGCGGGGAACAACCCAGCTCAGTCCAGACACTGACCGGGGAGCTGCGCTTCCCACCGGGACTGCGGCAAAGCGGGACCTGGGTTGAGACCAGCACCTGTATGGGGGGGGGGGGGGATTGTGGGTTTTAGGGGGATGTGGGGGAAGAGGGAGAAATTTCTGTTCTAGCCCCAGGGGTCGCTGCCCCCCCCAATGAAAACGAAGTGCCAGATGCGCCAGGCTGTGCAGTGGGGGGTGACTGGCCGGGTGGTGCATTCGGGGCGGGGGGGTGTTGGGTTGATTCTTCTCACTCGGTCCCCCCAGAAGGCGCTGCCGCAGCTGCTGGCGGGGGGCGGGGGGGCTCTGCCGCCCTTCGCAGCCTCCAGCCGAACCGGCTGTGACTCCTCACACTCACCCACGCGGGGGAATCGCTCCCAGCACCGGGGGTTTCTCCCCCCCTCCCAGTGCCCGGGGCAGCCCCACGGAGACAGGGAGCGAGGAGCAGGCAGGCTGGGGCAGCTGCACAGAGTTTGTGCTTCCTTGGCAGAACTGAGCTGCGGCCAGACCCAGTCCTGGGGTGAATCTACTCGACCCAGGGGCGGCTCTACCTTTTTGGCCGCCCCAAGCAGTCATGCGCGGGAGGCGCCCCAGAGCCGCGGGAGCAGCGGACCTCCCGCGGGTATGACTGCGGAGGGTCCGCTGGTCGCGCGGCTCGGCTGGACCTCCCGCAGCTGCGGACGGTTCGCAGGTCCCCGCGCGACCAGCGAACCGTCCGCAGTCATGCCCGCGGGAGGTCCACTGGAGCCGTGGGACGAGCGCCCCCTCCGCAGTCATACCTGCGGCAGGTCCGGTTGTCCCGGGGCTCCGGTGGACCTCCCGCAGGCGTGACTGCGGCAGGTCCGCCGGCCCAGCCTGCCGCCCCCCCCCGGGAAAGGGCCGCCCCACGCGCGTGCTTGCCGCGCTGGGGTCTGGAGCCGGCCCTGACTCGACCCCCCGCCCCCATCCCCCGCAGGGCTCTGGCTGTGGGCACAGGGCTCGGCTGCAGCCATGGGGTTACTGGGATGTTTTTCCCTCCTTTCCTATGACCCTTCCCCAGCCCCAGCAAGGACCCTCCTAGCCTTGCCCCCCCACACACTTTGTATTTGCGCAGGGGCAGGGGCTGGGGCTCCCCTGCTCTCAGGCTGTCCCTGTGGGGAGGTGGGGCCCGTGGGGCGGGGGATGGGCTCTCAGTCGCAGAGGGATCTGACTGATAAACGCTTCTCCCTGCAGCCAGACCGTCGTTCCCGTCCGTGTCCGGCCCCCCCGGCAGGGCAGAGCCGGGTCCCTCAGTGAATTTCACCTGCACGTCAGGAGGATTCTCCCCCAGAGACATCAATGTGACCTGGTTCAAAAATTGGGCCAAACTCCCAGACCCCCAGACCTGGGTTCAGCCTGAAAATGGGGGTGTCTCCTATAACATGTCCAGCACCGTGGGGGTGAGGCTGACCCCAGGAGACGTCCGCTCCCAGCTCACCTGTCGGATACAGCACAGCACCTCCCCGTTTCCCCTGCGTGAGACTTACTACCTCAGCGCTGCCCTGCGAGGTAGGAGCCCAGCCGGGGCTGAGCACTGGGGGCTCCGCACTGGGGGGTGCGGGGGCTGTGATGGACCCATCGCCCTTTGGGTCCCTTTCGGGTGGGTATTTTGTGGGGGTCGGACACTGAAATCCAGATTCGGGTCCAGTCTCTGCCCTGTGCCCGTCTCTCACCCTCAGGCCCTTAGAACGCAGAGCCCCTTCCCTGGGGCAGGAAGTGCCCTGCTCCGGCCCAGAAGGGTCGGGTGTGTGTGGAGGGTGTTTGTCCTGGTCTGAACCCCGGTCAGATCCCACCCCCCAGCTGAAGTTACCCAGCCCGCTGTGCGCTTTGTCCAGGGGGGTAGGGGAGGGAAAGTGGGGACGTGGGAAACATTTTTTTCCCCTCTGCTAATTCTGGTGGTTTTTAAAGAATTTCCCTGAGCCTCCCCCAGCTGTGACTGGGGCCTGGATAAAGAAGAGATTCCAGCAAGAGCTGAACGTGCTCCAGGGAGGGCCCTGGGTGTGAGGGTGGATGGACGTGGGGTCAATGGGAAGGTCAGTCTGTCCAGCCCAGGAATTTCCCTGTAACTCAGCAGGAAAAGGAGAATTTCTGTAGATGCCAAGCGCAGGGTATTTGTGTTCTCAGTTCCACCCAGGCTGCGAGTGGGCACTGACCCAGCGGCGCCCATCGCACTGAACGAGTCTGTGACGTTCACCTGCCGCGCGGAGGGGTTTTACCCGAAGGACGCGAGTCTCACCTGGCTGGAGAACGGAAATGAGATGGATCTGGGAAAATCCTCCCCCCTGGCTGAGAATCCAGACGGGACGTACACGCTCCAGAGCTCCCTGGAGGTCAAAGCAACTGAGCAGAGGAGTCAGTCTGCGTTCACCTGTCGGGTTGTGCACAATTCCCAGCCCCCAGTCGGTGCCTGCGAGATGCTGAGATTCTCCCAGTCACCTGCTGAGCCAGGTAAAGATCCCACTTCATGTGATACAGGTAAATGTGCAGCCGAACCCTCCCCTGCACTGCTGGGAAATGCCAGGTCTGTTCTGCTGAACCCAGGGGCCATTTCAGCCCATCTCCGCCAGGGGAGCCCCTCAGTGTAACAGCCACTCTTTTATTCCAGGATTATCGCTGGGCTCGGCTCTCCTGGGGCCCGTGGGCGGAGTGGGAGGGGGAAGGTGGGGGGCAGGAAATGTCACTGGCCGCACTCTGTGCCCAGGGCAGATGCTCTGTGTAGCCCTGCAGGGTGTGACTGTCCCTAGAGAGGGGCTGGAACATGGTCACTGCTGCAGAGCTGGGGATCCCAGGACTCCGACACTGCTCGGGGATTTGAGGCTTTTGGGTAAAAGTGCAGGTGGCTCCTGAGTCCTTATTCTCCTGCTCTGCAAAGCTCGAGGTCTCCACTGTAGAGTCTGGGCTTCCCTGGGGCCAGCCAGCAGCGTGTGGATACAGCTGCCAGGCAGAGCTGTGCAAACTCTGCAGGGGCCATTTGCCAACCCACGGTTCACAGATAGGAACTCGCCAAGCCCCATGGAAGGCCAGTTTCCTCGGAGCCCATAAAGGTGCGTGTGAGCCAGGGCGGGATGGCCGGGAACCGGCCGTTCTCTTGTCCGTGGGGTGTTTCTGTCCATTGGCTGATCTGATTTACACTGCAGGTCAGAGCCCGTTCTCCAGCCCAGCTCTCTGGATCGGGCTCTTCCTGGAGAAGGTGCTGACTGCCGCCTTCCTCCTCTTCCTCTTCCTGAGAAGTAAACAGTGACCAGGTAAATGCAGCTTTTCCGTGAGTTCCCCTGGGAGCCAGAGGGAGCGGATTGCAATGCTGCAGCCCAGGAGCAGAGCAGGAAGGGTTAAAGGCTCATAGGGAGTCAGTGTTGTGGGGTTGGATGTCTCTGGGGCTGCTCATAGGATACAGACCCTCCCAGTGTGATGCCAGCCCAGATCACTAGTGGTTTTTTCAGGGCCCCAGTCCAGTTCCTAGAGCCCACATGGCCCCATCCCCAGGTGACATCTCCCTGGGCATTGACTGCTGCTCTCACCGGGCATCAGAGCCCCCAAAGATTGGGTACAAGTGGGAAGTGAATGGCTCAGCCCCATGGAGTGGGTCCTGCTGGCTCAGGGTGAGCTCCATGGCGAGCTGGCGGGGCTGGGCAGGCTTTCCAGCACTGGCTGCGCCTCCGTCACAGAGAAGCCCCTTTGTTCCTCTCCTGCCCACCCGCAGCCTCCTCCCCACACGCTCCCTCCATCTGGAAAATGCTTCCTGGGTTCCGCTGGGGCAGGTTCCCCGGGGGACGCAGTCCAGGGCCCTGGTGAGCTCTGGAATCTCTGCCCCAAACAGCCAGGCGGGTCGGGGGAGCCCTGCAGGGGCCTGGGTCCGGGACACACAGGGGATCAGTTCCTCTTTATCTCATGTTAGGTGCATTGTCCCAGCCATGTCGCTGCTGAAAATCCTGCCCCAGGGTATTCACCCTCCAGAACAAGAGTCCCACTCCAGCCCGAGGGCCCGGCATTCCCGGGTCCCTGACCCTCTCCTGCGCCGGGTCTGTACAGAGCATCCCAGTGACCCATTCATGGTTATTGTCCCGATTCCTTAGTTCCAGAGCCCTGGGACTGCTGTTACCCAGCCTCCCCTGGCACTGCTGCCCAGGTCCCCGGATCTGTGCCTCAAAGACACAAACCCCCAGCTCGTTCCATCCTGCTCAGCCTGATCCTCAGCCCAGAGCTGGTGGCACCGTCCCTCGGGGAACACCACAGATACAGCTTGAATCCACTCCAGCATCGCTGTTCTCTGCGCTTCCTAATAGTCGTGCCCCGGTCCGGACCCCTGACCTGGAGGGACCCTCCCCTTTCTAGGGAGGGGGGAATTCAGGTACCAGCTTGTCACAGTCACTGGAAATTCAGGAGAGTCAGAGCCCCGGGTAAATCTCCCCTCGGTTAGACGTGCAGCGTGGGATGACTGCTCCCCGACACCCCCAGCTCAGGGCGTGATGGGGGCTGACATGGAGCGAACTAGAGCAGTTTGCCCCGGGGGGGCTCCTCCCTGGGCCGGGTTAATGCTCAGGGGAGGGTCATTGACCGACTCGCCTCATTCACCTGTTGGATTCTTTCCTTTTGCAGCCCCTGGTCTATTTCCTGGTTTTCTCGCACTGTCGCCACCTGCCAACTTCTGTCTGCAGCCTCTGTCCCCGCAGTGGAGGAAACGAGTCCCTGGATGGTGGAGCTGCAGTGACCCCTGCTGGCCAATCAGATGGAGCCCAGGCCCCTGATGGGATGTACCCACCACTCACTCATGCCTACTGATTGCGAAGCCGCTGGAAGGAATCCTGACCGGCCTCCCTGCTCCTTTTAGCCTGTTGGTTGCGACCGAATTGTGTGGGGCCTCACGAGCCCCAACCCTGGCGTGGGCCGAGAGCCCCGACCCCGCACTCCCATGCGGGGCTGCGAGCCCCGACTCTGGCCGGGTGCGGTGTTGTGATCCCCAACCCCAACCAGGAGTGGGGCTGTGAGCCCTGAGCCAGGGCATCCAGGACGCAGTGACCCCCAACCCCTGTACTGGAGTGGTCAGGCAGAGCCTGACCGTGCAGAGGGTTATCAGCCGGGAGCACCGCCAGGCACAAGGTTGTTAACCCCCAGCCCTGCCACACTCAGGGTTGTGAGCCCCGAGTCCCGCCACCCGCTGTGAGCCCGGCCGGGCGCTTGGTTGTGAGCCACCATCCTCACCATGTGCCGACCTCAGAGCCCCAAGCTCCTCCAGCCCTGATCCATTCCCAGCCCCGCCTCCATCCCCGCTCCACCTCCAGCCCAGCTCCACCCCCAACTCCACTCCACCTCCAGAGAAAAGGCACCAAATAGAAGTTTGCCCAGGGCACCATTTTTTCTATGGCTGGTCCTGGTATTGAGACAACATTAGAAGGTTTGATTCTTTAGCAGCTGAACAGGTACTTTATTAATTGTCAGATACATGAGCGCAAACCTTCTCCTGAAAATAATGGCCACCTGTACTGCTAAAACCGCTAAAAACGAAAGTATCCGTCTTACATTAAACTCAGTTTTACCAGCAGTATCATCACCTCTGGTATTGACAAACTGCAATGTGTCATTTGCTGAGAAGTCTTCTCTGCCGAATCAATGAAACCGTGCAAACTGCAGCGACATCTGGAAATTGGACATCCTGAGCCTAAAAATCAAAACATGGATTTTTTCAAATGTAGAGAAGAAGCAACAAAGAAGGCCAGGCTTGATGCTGATGGAAGTTTCCGACAGCAAACGTCCTCAGCTGTGGAGGCCTATGATGTGTCACTAGGAATGGCCCGTACCAAACGCTGCGTACAGTATGTGAGGAGCTTATTCTGCCAGCATGCAAAGATATTATGGCTGGAAATGAAACTGCCAAAAAACGTCCAAAAAATGGAATATGCTTCCCATGTCTAATGATACTGTGAAACACAGAATATGTGAGATGTCTGAAGATATCAAAAAACAAGTTGTGCACGAAATTAAACACTCTGTTTTCAGTATGTTCAGTCTGCAACTTGATGAAACTACTGATGTTACTCACTGCGCACAATTGATGGCATTCGTATGGTATGTTAATGCTGGGGATGTTAAGGATGAGTTCTTATTCTGTGAACAATTTGAAACAACTGCAACAGCCCAGGCTGTTTTCAATAAGGTGAATGCCTTTTTCGAAAGCAATGGCACTGAGTGGAAAAATCTTTGTGGTATCTGTAATGACAGTGCTCCAGCAACGATGGGTGCACGGTCTGGCTTTCAGCAGAAGGGAAAGCGTGTCTCACCTAATGTGATTGTCATTTATTGTGGAATCCATCGTTAAGTTCTAGCTGCAAAGACCTTGCCAATATGCCTCAATGCTGTGGTGGATGTTGTCATACGAGCAGTGAACTACATTAAAGCTCATGTTCTGAATAGTTTTCTCTTTCGAGAGCTCTGCAATGAAATGGGTGGTGAATATGAAGTTCTGCTTTTCCACACTCAAGTCTGATGGCTTTCTAGCACGATGAGATAGCAGTTTTTTTCCTGCGAAAAGAGAAACAAGAGCCGAACAAAAAGTTGAGTGACAAGAAATGGCTTCTCTGCTTGGCATACCTAGTTGATATTTTTGATAGCCTTAATGATCTCAATCTGTCGCTCCAGGGAAAATGTTCAACATGAATAGACCTGACTAAAAAAATCAGAGCCTTAAAAGATGAAGTTGGATCCATGGTGCAGGAAGCTGGACACAGACAGATCCGGCACGTTTCTGACACTTTCCTCGTTCAGCGAGAAGGAGGAAGTTAACGTTGATAGTGCTCTCAAGTCAGCGATCAGTGACCATTTGAGAGCCCTTCACAAGGAGTTCTCACACTACTTCCCAGCGCTCCCAGAAGCTCTTCATTCCCTGGTGAAGACCCCGTTCAGTGTGACAGCCGAGCAGTTACCCACTGACGATATTCACGCACAGGAACAGTTTGTTGACATGATCAATGATGATGCAGTGAAAGCAAAATTCACACAGCTGCCTCCAAACCATTCCTGGTGCTCAGGTGCAAGTGAATACCCACTGGTGTCTGAAATGGCCCTGGGAGTCCTTCTGCCGTTTCCCACTACCTACAAATGCGAAAGTGGATTCTCCAGCCTTCTCACAATAAAGACAAAATCTCGAAGCCGGCTTGATGTGAAGGACGACCTCAGATGCGCCCTTTCTAAAACAACACCAAGAATAAAACTTCTTGTGTCAAGTAAACAGCATCATCCATCTCACTGGTTTTTGGCTGCTTCAGATTATTCATAGCTGTCAAGTACAATAAAATAACTTTTCTGCTTATATATTTAATTTGATAAAAATGTGTTTTAGGCTTAATTTAAAAGCAGTGGGAAAAGGTCAATTCATTTTAAGCAACAGGGTTTAAATTTAGCATTTAACATGGTGTTAAATATAAAAATGTGTTTTTAATTTCTAAGGGGGGGGGGTCGCACTCAGAGGCTTGCTGTTCGAAAGGGGTCACCAATACAAAACGTTTGAGAACCACCGTTCTAGCCCAGCCCTCTGCACTGTCTGTGCTGAGCTTCACTACCGAGAGCAAAACTAGTATATGTGGAATACGGGGGTGTAACACGCTGTGTGTCCATGAGATCTGGTGGCCCCAGAGCAGCTCCCCTGCGTCCTGCAGGTCTGGCCTGAGGCTCAGACGCTTGCTCCCTGGGCTGGCAGGAGCTGGGCGTTTTGGAGATGTGACCCTCTGAGCTGACTGGAGAGAAATAGTGCCCTGCTGTTACTGCTGGGTCTGGCCAATCACCGAGGCGGCCTGGAGAGGGTCCCTGAGGGCAGTGGGTGGGGCCGGATCCCGTAGGTGCCCATGCTGGTCTGTGCTCTGGGGCACCGGGGAGGTGGGACACAGACCATGTGCAGTGCTGGGTTGTGGCTTTTCTGCTACTCTGGACTCTGGCAATGCTTTAATTCACCCCCAGCCGTGCGGAGTCCTTTGACTGATCTGCCACTGAGCCAGCTGGGTGTGTGTGTGTGTGTGCGTGTGCGTGTGTGTGTGTGTGTTTTCCTAACATACGAGTTGAGATGTTCGGGGTCCCACATCTCGGAAGGTCCTGGGGATTAGAAGGCTCCTATAAGAACAACAGTGTAGTGTTTGTTATTGACCAGGGACACAGCGGCTCATCTGCTGTTATTACTGTTCATTCTTGCAGGTGTTATTTCTAAAGCACCCACACTGTGTTGTATCCAGAAAACGTGGAGCCTTTGCAGGGGCGGCTCTACATATTCGGCCGCCCCAAGCAGTCATGTGCGGGAGACGCCCCGGAGTCCCGGGAGCAGCGGACCTCCCGCGGGCATGACTGCGGAGGGTCCGCTGGTCGCGCGGCTCGGCTGGACCTCCCGCAGCTGCGGACGGTTGGCTGGTCCGGCGGCTCCGGTGGACCTCCCGCAGGCATGACTGCTTGCCGTGCTGGGGTCTGGAGCCGGCCCTGGCTCTGATCCCTACGCAATGACCCTGGGGAGCGGGGAGCGCAGAGGGCCCCATTCCGTGCTGGGCATGCAGCGTGGGGAGGTGCTGCTCCGCTGGTTAGCGAGGGGTTGCACTCACTTGGCACTGTTCTAGGGTAGGTCTACACGGCACACTCCGCTCGACGGTGTGCAGGGCACATACACCACACGCCTCCCTAGTGTAGATGGAGAGACATTGGTTAGGCATGTACGGTAAAGACAACCCTGAAGCCCGTGGGTAGGTACCCGGATATTACCTTACAGGGCTCTCTGCTCACCCACGCAGCACCTCCCTGCATAGGCACTGACTCTGGGGGTGTTCCAGCCCTGGAGCACCCATGGGAAAAAAAATGGTGGGTGCTGAGCACTCACCAGCAGCCCCCCCAGATCAGCGCCACCCCCTCCCCCCAGCACCTCGCACCTGCTGGCGGCCCTGCCAATCAGCGTCTCCCCCTCCCTCCCAGTGCCTCCCACCTGCCATGGATCAGCTGTTCCACGGTGTGCAGGAGGGGAGGAGCGAGGGCGGGGCACTCTTGGGGAAGGGGGCAGAATGGGGCACAAAGGGGTGGGGCAAGGCAGAGTGGGGGCAGGAACAGGCTGGGGCCTGAAGAGGTAGGGCAGGGTGGGGCCTTGGGGAAGGGATGGAGTAGGAGTGGGGGTGATGTGCCTGTTACTTTGGGGTATGCTGATTTATTAGGGTTACTTTTCTTGGCCGGGGGTGTGTGTGTGTCTGTAATTCTATCAATGTGCTGCTTGTGCCGCAGGGAGCTACCGGAGCCCATTCCCTGCCGCGGGGAGCCACCGGAGCCCGTCCCTGGCCGCGGGGAGCCACCGGAGCCCGTCCCTGGCCGCGGGGAGCCACTGGAGCCCGTCCCTGGCCGTGGGGAGCTACCGGAGCCCATCCCTGGCCACGGGGAGCCACCGGAGCCTGTCCCTGGCCGCGGGGAGCTACCAGAGCCCGTCCCCTGCTGCGGGGAGCCACCGGAGCCCGTCCCCTGCCGCGGGGAGCTACCAGAGCCCGTCCCTGGCCGCGGGGAGCCACCGGAGCCCGTCCCTGGCCGTGGGGAGCTACCGGAGCCCATCCCTGGCCGCGGGGAGCCACTGGAGCCCGTCCCTGGCCGTAGGGAGCTACCGGAGCCCGTCCCCATGCAGGATTAGCTACTGGATTAGACGGGCAAAGCTGGGACGTTCCACCAGCGCCCATAGCAATCTGGCCTGTCTATGCCAGTGATGGCTGTAGGCCAGGCAAATCCCCACAGGCCTAGTGCGCAGAGAGCGGTTTGTGGGGCTGTAGGGCTGAGCTCAGGCTCAGGGAACTGGGAAGTCACAACAGGAAACCAAGAGAAACGAACGCAGATCGTTAACCCTCTCAGTGCCTGCCCTACCTGTAAGGTCATTCAAGCAGGAGCTGGTTGGGCACAAATCAAGCGGGATTTCAACCCGAACATCTCATGTGTTCATGCACCCGGACAATCAGAGATGGGCCAGACGGGCTCCTTTGAGTCCAAGGGCTTGGTTTTACTGAATGGGGGTTTCAGGCTGGAAGCTCTGGATCCAGACTTGCCCCTGCAGTTTCAGTTCCATGTCTGAGCTGGACTGGAAAAGGCCCATGTCATGGACCAGGTTTTGATCTGGGAGAGGGGCTCATGTCATGAGATCTCTGCAGTTTTGGCCCCATCGGACCATTATATCGAGGAGGGCAAAGGACTGGAGAAAGTGAAGCTTCATGAAAGAACGTGGGACAGCAACTGCTTTGCTGTGAGACGCAAAGTACGTTAATAGTTAAGTCTGAACAAATCTGGAAGCTGGAGCCATCACTATCGCAATCTACTTCCTTCTGCGGTAGGGGATGCTCTGAGCTGGAGCCGTAAGCTTCGCAGTAGCTCCACGGACACTGGAGAGCGGGCAAAGGCAGCGAGGCTGAAAGGTTTCCCCTCTGCCATCACAATGGCTACATCAACCCAAGTGTCTGGATTGTCTCTTCCATGCCTGCTGCTGGTCCTTCTCCTGGAGATCCCTGGTGAGTGTAGAACAGCAGTTTTCAGCCTGTGCGCTCTGGACCCCTGTAGGTCTGCAGACTATGTCTAAGACTTCCGCAGGATTCTGCACTTCCATCCGAAATTTTTTTGGGGGTGCCCGCAAACGAAAAAAGGTCAAAACCACAAGTGTAGACGCTACCCACCAACATATCTATTGCCCATATGGGCACTAACCGTCTAGGCTAAAGTTTGTTGCCCGTCTATGGATCTTTTCTATTTCTCCTTTCCCACAGTGGCATGGCAGCATTCCCTGCGTTACTGTCTGATCCCTGCTTAACAGCATCTGATTTCCTCTTTCTTTCTTTCTTGACTGCTGCTGCCCAGAGAGCAATGGCTTCCTTTGGCTAGCCACAGTGCTGCAGTTTGTTTTCCTCCTGGCAGTTCAAATTAGCTCGTAACCCACCAGCATGGAGTTTTTAAACTTCCTTCCGGTTTGCACTGAGAGATGAGTAATGGTGTGTCACCATAGGAACCCGAGGTACGTCCTGGGGGAGCTAGCCCGTCCTGCTGCCAGTGCAGCCAGGGCTACACGGCTTTTTTTAGGGCACTCGCTCAATCAAAGCTAGTGGGGGCATGTCGCCTGCGGCTGGAAATCCCGCCCTCCAGCTCCAGTGCAGACAGACTCAGCCTGGCCGTTCTCTGGCGCAGTGCCCGTCATTCTGCTCTGTGTTCACGCAGCACCTCGGACAACGGGGTCCCGGGCTGTGGCTGAGACTCCCACGTGCTCCCACAGTGCAGACGCACAGTGAATAAGTAGTGATGCGCGCTGAGTCTGATCTGCGGGTGTGGAGCATTCTAGTGCCTTTGTCCAGCTCACCACAGTCCTCCATTGCCTTGAGTGCTCTGACTAATGGCGAGGATGCCCCGTGGCTATTCAACTGCACTTCGAACAAAGAGCTGGCCCAGCCCCTGTCCTAGCCCTGGACACCCCAGCATTTGCCTTCTTTCCCCGCTGAGCTGTGGCCACTGGCTCTTGGCTTCCAGCTAGTGCCGTAACCCCGGGCAGCACTTCACCCCATAACCTGGCGCTGATGGGGAACGGTCAGAAAGGGTAGAGATTCCCTTTGCCGAGGCCCTTGCTAACTCCTGAAGGAGCCGGTCAGCGACCTGGGGAATCTGATCCCTCGGGCTAGGCTGTGAAGGGCACAAAGTCTCAGTGTTGCCAGCTATTATGAGTTTATCGTGAGTCTCGCAATACTGGGAGTGTTTCTTAGCTGCTGGAATCAGCAAACTGCCAGCTTTGCTTTGCTTTTCTATAGTGTTCTTTGCTTTTTATTGTGTTTAATTTTTTAACATTTTTTAAAGTTTATTTTTAACTTAAGTTTCTCGCCCTCCTTGTGGAGAGAAGCTGGAGAATGTGAGGTGAGTGTGCCCTACAGGCTGACAACCCAGAAAATAAATACCGCCCTCCCCGCATATCTATTTTTAATCTCCCGATTTTTAAGCCAATCTCGTGATTTTGGGGACCTGACCTGTGATTTATATTTTTAACGTTTGGGGCTGGCAATCTTGCTGTCTCGCCATTGACTAGATGTGTAGGAGACACACCAGGAAGCCCTCGTCACAGGGAGATCCCTCCCTGTATTTCTGCAGTGAGCCAGGGACGTCTTTATTTTAATTTCAAATCCCCACTGAAGAGCCTGACTCTGTGTGAGTGAGTCTGGGAGAGGTGGCTGAGCCGTGCTTCGCCTCAGCCCTGCAAACCCGGCTCTTCTAGGAGACACTGGGACATGACGCCCCATATTCGTCATAGAGATCTGCTTATGATATGATTGTAGCAGATCTAGGATGTATTTTCTGCGAGATGGGTCATGTGAGGGATCATGGGAAAGGTTCTGATTTACTAACTGTGATTATCCTATTTGTATGCATGTATCATTTCTGTATCTGAAGGTAGGAATATTGAGTATGTATCAATTACACCTGGGGAACGCCCCCAGACAGAATGCAATCAGTCTCCATGACTGCTGTGAAGAAAGGAGCCATTAGAGAAAACAATAGGTCTCAGAAGATGTTTATCACCCACAGAGAAGTCTTCCTGGAGACTCTGCAAACTAACTGTGAGTTATGGCTGCAGGGTCATGAGATCAAGTCACCTGATACTGGACTCCATAATAATATGAGTATTTTTCCACTGACTGGGAGGTGGGAATCACACTGGAAGACAAAGGATTCCCGCCATATGTAAAACCTATTTAAGGCAGGGGAGTGTCACAATCGTGGTTCATTCTTCCCTGCCTCCCCACCCAAGATGACTGCTGCAAACAGCTAAGAATCAAAGCCTGAGGGGGAGAGGGGAGAAGACCTGAGCCCAGGACTAGTCTGTGAATGAAATATCTGAAGTTTTAAGCTGCAGGCAAGTACAGCTGCCCGTCAAGAATCTCTGCAATCTGCCTAAAACAGCATTTAGGGTGAACAATTACTTCTTGCAACCAGTTTCTTTAGTATCTTAAGCTTAGCTAGTATGTTTGTTTTATTTGCTTGGTAATCTGCATTGATCTGTTTGCTATCCCTTATAATCACTTAAAATCTATCCTTTGTAGTTAATAAACTTTTTTGTTTTCTCTAAAACCAGTTTGTGGAATTTGTAACGGGCGGGGAGTGGGAGAAGCTGTGCAAATCTTTCTCCACATTGAGGGAGGGGGTGAATTTCATGGGCTTACACTGTATAATTTTCTGTGCAGCGCAAGACAAGACAATTTTGGGTTTATCTTCTAGAAGGGGATGTGCACCTGAGTACCTTAGCCTTCCACCTCCATTGTTAACGCCGCATACTCAACACCAAATGGCAGGATAAAGTCAGCAATGTAGAGGTTCTTCAAAGGGCAAATTTACCATGTGTGACAGCCCTGCTCAAGCAAAGACGACTGCGCTGGCTGGGCCATCCGAGTAGGTTGGAAGACAGACGCATACCCAAGGACATGCTGTAAGGGGAGCTCTCAGAGCAGGACATCCCAAGCTTCACTAGAAAGACACACACAAGTGAGATATGAAGGAATTTGGAATTGATCCTGACCAGTGGGAAATTTTGGCAAGTGATCGTGACAAGTGGCGCCATTGTCTCCATCAGGGTATGAAAGTCCATGATAGAAGCTGACCCCCCAAAGCTTGAAGAGGAAAGAGCCCGTAGGAAGCAAGCAGCTCCCAACCCAGACACAGACATTTGCAATAACTGCCAAAGATCATGCAAACCTCACATTGGCCTATTCAGTCACATGAGACATTGCAAACCATCTACATCATAGGCTGCAGTTCCCACCATCTCTTGCAGATGAAAGGATGCCAACAAGAGGCCATGCAGGGGCTAGTCAGAAAGCCAGTTTGCATGTTACACCAGCTGGGTGTTTCCCTACTTGTACGTGTGGTGGTGAAAGCGTGAGACCGGGAGCTTGTCACAGCAGTACAGTTAACAGGAGCCCAGTGTTGGTGGGGGTCCAGCTCCCTCCTCCCTCTCAGTCCCCAGACACAGTTTGCCAGAAAATAACAGTCCGGAGTCCAGTCTGCAGGCAACGCGATGGGTTTATCGGGGCTAAACAAGCAAGCATATTCCGAAGCCCTTCACACCCGTTGGCCTATCGCTATAGGCCACTAGTGTTTAGGCTTCCCATTATAATGGGCCCGGGTTGTCTGGTACACTATGGGGTGGGTTTACTACTATTTACACACCTTACACTTGATGGCTGGTTTTCATTTTGCTGTGGTATTATTGTTTAGTCTTTACCCTATTTACTTCACAGTCTTCTAACACCCAGGCTGGTGGGTTAGGTGGGCTCAGTGGTACCCCAGTTCCAAGTGGCACCGGGGATAACCCATCACAGACGTCTCCCCTGAACACGAGCTGTAGCATGAGCTCCGTCTCCCTCAGTAATTCTCTCACCTGTGCAGGGCTCCCAGCTCCAGGTGGACGTGAGAACAAGTCTCTCAAACAGCAGGGCTCAGACTCAGGCACCCAACAGAGTAGCATGGCTCCCCGATACTCGGCTCAGGCTGTCCAAACTAAATGTCTCTCTCTCCGCTCTCCGCCTGGCCTGTTCTCTGTGTTAGGTGCCGGGGCCCAGGAGTTCCAGCTGCTGCAGCCCCGGAGCAACGTGTCGGTGCCAGTGGGAGAGACTCTCACTCTGAGCTGCTCTGTGACTGGGCTCGCTCCACCAGGACCCGTGAAGTGGTTCAAGGGCTCGGGCAGTGGCCACCAGCTCGTTTATGACCTGACGGGATCATTCCTCCGGGTGACGCGGGCTGTGAGTGCCTCTGACACAGACTTCACCATCCACATCAGTGACACCCGCCCCGAGGATGCCGGGACCTATCACTGTGTGAAGTTTCAGGAGGGGTCGGGACCCGATGAGATCAGCTCCGGCGCTGGCACGGCCGTGTCTGTGAGCGGTGAGTGCGAGCTCCCCCCAGCCACACGCCCTCCCCACCGGGGGCTGGTACCAGGGCGGGAGGGAAACAACCCAGCTCAGCCCAGACACTAACCGGAGAGTTCACTGAGCCGGTGTTAAAGTGGGGCCAGGGGGAGACTTACGCCTCTATGGAAGGCGGGGGCTGCAGTACAGGAAGGACCAGGGGGAATTTCTGCTCTAGCTCTGGATTTGCTCTGGAGATTCCCCCTTCCTGCCCCCCATCCCCCGCACCCCTCACCCCTCACCTAGCTGAGCAGCAAGTGCTTGTGTGTGTGTGTGAGAGAGAGAAGCCGCGCACAGCGGGGGGGACCCTTTTTGCTATTTTTCCTCCCAACGGGGGAGACGTACGGGACTGAACTGTTAATTCTCTCTGCAAATCTCTCCAGCCAAACGGGCCTGTGAGGGTCTCAGCCTCCCCTGCTGGGGTAGATGCAGGCTCAGATTGACCTGAGCCGGGGCAGGGGCATAGGAGGGAGCGCGGGGTGGCTGGGAACCAGCAGTTCTCCAGTCTGTGCTTTGCCGGGTGGGGATGGGGGGTCTGAGCAGGTCCCACTCTCACACTTCACAGAAACTCCCAAGGGGCTCCCGTCCATTTGCTGATCTGATACTTTTCTACCGCAGGTAGGTGGCCGTTCGCCAGCCCAGCTCTCTGGATCGGGCTCTTCCTGGAGAAGGTGCTGATTGCCGCCTTCCTCCTCTTCTCCTTCCTCTCCACGATGGGCACAGGGTACCTGTCGCTTCTCTGTCATTAGCGCTGGGTAGAGCACGGGAACTAGCGTGAGCGGCATTAGTGCTGCAGCCCAGGGACAAAGCCCCCAGGGAAGGGAGCGTTATGCTCTGGATGTCTCTGGGGTCCCGACTTGGTGGGCGGCCTCCGTCCTGGAGAAAGTGATTCCTGGGAAGAGGAGAGTAACTGGCTCAGGCGGGGCTGCATTATGCAGTCCAGGCTTTAGTCACATTGCGCACAAGAGCTGTGGTGTGTTCTGGGCTGGGCTGGGGGGTGTCTTGGCCGGCAGGGGCTCCCCTCCCCCCCCCAGCAATGGCACGGCCCCGTGCCCTCTGCCTGGGAGCAGTGGCAGGGCCCCTCCTCTGCTCAGGAATGGCAGCAGGAGCCTCTTCCCCCGAGGGCCAGCAGCAGAGCTGTGTCCTCCCCCCATCCACCGGAGAGGCAGAAGTGGCAGCAGGACCCTCCACCCTGTGTTTGTCCCAGCAGCTAGGGGGTATCAGTGGCAGGGGGATTGGGCCCACTGCACTCCTCCCCTGCCACGCAGCCAGCCCGGGGCTGCGGTGGAGTTGGCAGGAGCACTGGGCCTTGGAGAATTAACACCTCCGCTACCAGGCTAACGATGATTTACCGGCTGGACGTTCTCCAGCTCGGGATGTGAGGTGCTGGTGGCACTTTCCCCTGGGGGCTCCTGGCTGGGCCGGGCTAATGCTCAGGGAAGGGTCATTGACTGACTCTCCTCCTTCATCAGCTGGATTCTTTCCTTCTGCAGCCCGAGGGCCGTTTCCTGATTTTCTCGCACCGTCGCTGCCTGCCAACGTCTCCGTCTGCACCTCCGTCCCCGCAGGCCAGGCAATGAGTCCACCACGGATGCACCTGCAGTGAACCCTGGTGGTCGGGCAGGGAGCCCAGGCCTGATGGGATGTACCCGCCAAACTCACCCACCTCCTGATGGAGCAGCCGACAGGGAATTCCTGACCTGGCTCCTGGGCCCTTCGCCCGTCTCTCTGCGCCGTCCGCACTGACCTGCACTTCAGGGAGCAGAGCGCAAACAAGAGAAATTTAATTATTGATTTTATTCCTTTCAGAGGGGCGGAAATGCAATTTACTCCTGTGTAACACACGGTGTGGCTGTGACCCGGTGGCCCCGCAGCAGCGCCCCTGAGTCCTGCGGTTCAACCCTGAGCCTCAGACTCTTGCCCCCTGGGCTGGCAGGAGCTGGGCGTTTTGCAGATGTGACCCTGTGACCTGACTGGAAAGAACTAGTCACGGGCTGTTACCGCTGGGTCTGCCCCGACCAATCTCGGGAGCACCCTGGAGAGGGGGGTTTAAACGATATCGTTCTCTGGGAACAGGCCATTGGGCCTGACTGTGGGGATCACAACACAGTGTGAGAAATGGAAGTGCCCCCGCCCCTCCCCATTAATCACCCACCTCTCTGCTCCGGGCAACCTCCGAAGAACAAATGCACTGTGCACAACTGGGCTGATGCGAGCAGGGAGCTCACAATCCAGGGAGCTTTATTACACCTTTCCTGCTACTTTCAGACTGGCTGGAGCCTCCTGCCTTCGGGAGCGGGCAGCGGGTAACTCGGTAATCACTTCCCTTTGAAAAAAAACACATTGAAGAGAGCGGCGCTTACCCGGACACGCAGAGCCTCGGGCTGACCTCCCGCGGGGGCAGGGCGAATTCTCCCATGTAGTCAGTCAAGGACAACATCAAGCATTCTCTGTGGGTGCAGGTTGTGGGGACCTGTGTGGGTTCCTAGTGTTTTGAGATCTGGGTTTGATGCCCACAGTCCTGAAAGCCCTGGGGAGCCGGCGGTCGCTCTGTGCAGCAGCGACCTTAACGCCCCCTGAGTGACGTGTCTGTAGTGAGGCGCTAATGCAATGGCTGATCAGTGTGTTGCTGTCTGTATTGCTTATAAAGTGCCCCTGCTGTGCTGTGGGCCACTCGACTAACTGGTGTGGAGCTGGGGGCACCGGGCGCTGCAGAATGGGTTGTGTGGCTCAGTGGGCGGAGTCGATGGGCTGGGGAAGAGGTCAGGGCTGGAGGACACGATATTAACTGAGGAGGGGTTGGGGGTGCAGAGCTGATGTGGGGGCTGGCACATGGAATGAATTGTTGTCAGGATGCAATGGCCAAAATTGTATCCCCCGCTATAAACTGGCAACACTACGTGACACGCACACATGGGGTGGGGGTATCAAAAATCAGAAGACAGCTCAAAAACCGTTCATCTTTTTAAAAAAAAATCTCATAATTTTGGGAGCTGTCTCCTGATTTTTGGGGTCTGACTCAGGATGTTTTGAATGCTGGGGCTTAGCAATACTGCGGCTTTGACAAGTCCCGTGGGGGTTATGGGTGACCAGCCCTCCTCATTCCTTGTGCTCAAAACAAACACACACCCCCCATGACCCCTGCACGGCCGTGGGTGAGAATCTCCTTTGCTAAGCCTGTGCTAGGTGCTTTCCTGCCCTGCTGAAGGGTTTGGATCTGGGGTCTGAGGCAGGCAGACTGTGGAGTCCCGCTGCCTCAGAAGGGGCACAGACATGGGCCTGCACCTGAGAGACCCAGAGCTAGGATCAGGGACCAATCTCTGCCCAGAACCAGGAGCTCATGGACTCAGGGTTTGGCTCCGTTTGCAGCAGACTGGTGTCCATCCACAAGAGGGGCCAGGATGGAAGAAGAGTGGGTAGAAAATATGGGGTTGGGGGATGAAACGCCCTTGGCCCATGTGCAGACGATTCCCCTCTGCTCATGGGTCTCATCCTGCTTGCCTGGAGGGCCAGGTCAGCTGTGGCTGCAGCACAGTCCCCCTGGCCACAGAGAGCATCTGACAAAGGTTTGGAGCTCTGTGTGTGGAGAGGGTTGGGGGTGGGGGGCTGTGTAATCTCTACCACAGCTCCCTCCATACTGGAGACCCCTCTTATCGGAGCACTAATAATTCACCGCAGACACCTCGGGTAACTGAAACGGTGTCATAGCCTGATGTGGGTAGAATGGGGATGAGGAAATGAATCTGGTGAGAAATAAAAACCCAAATAAGGTGAAAATGAAACAACAGCCAAGGTCCATCCTGGGTGCTCATGCTGGGGCTTAGGTTGCTTCTGGGGTGCGTCAGGACCCCAGCCTCTCCTTTAAGCAGCATCAGATCTGGAGGTGGCCATACTGGGCTGAGCTCTGGGACATGGGAACAGGGAACACAGACCATCTATAGTGATTTCTTGTGCCTTTTCTGCTGCTTTGAGCCTTGGTCTGAAGCCTCCTGCCTCTGGGTCTTAAGGAGGCAGGACATTTTTTGCATTTACTTCTGTATTAAGATAAGCTGCTCTGAAGATGCCTGAATTCACCCCCAGATGTGCAGAGTCCTTCATTGTCACGGGACGTATTGCAGAGCAGAACTGCAGCGTGATCTGCTCTTACAGCCCGTGATCTCCCGGGACCCTGCTGGTTCTGTGCTGCCGGGAGAGTGTGCAAGTCTGGGTTCTGATTGTGGGAGTGTTTCCCCCGCGGTGGGAACCGTTTTACTGACCACCTTCACGTCTGTCTAATCTGCCCAGGGACTTTGATGGCCCCGCCACAGTGGTATGGGAGCAGCTCACAAACGACTGATTGTAGCCCCTGTGCCTGGGTTCTCTACCTTTGAGGGTCTGGGCCTGTCTCCTTTTGGCACCCTGGGAGGTAGGCTGAGGTTATTATGCCCATTGTATGCAAAGAGAATTCAGGCTCAGAGAGATTGGGACCAAATGTTCAAAAGCAGCCCCTGATTTTGGAGCGGCTCCGGTTTGGGGCACGCTCCAGGGAGGGCATCATTCGCATGGTGACTCCCAGTGCGGGAGGGATGCTCAGTGTGTCTGAAAACTGGGCCCAGGTTGGGCACCCAAAACCAGTGGCTGCTTTTAAAGCTCTTGGTAAGTGGTTTGTGCGCGGAGACTGTGACAGGGCTGGGAACTGAGCCCTCATCCCCTGAGCTCGGCGGAGCCGGGGTCCTCACGTCACGCACCCCAGAAGCGCCCTAAGCCCCAGCGCCGACTGGTCCTGGGAACCGTCCGTGTCTCTCCCTCCCTTGGCCCAGCACCTGGGGGTGTGAGTGGGGGTCAGATGCAGGAGGCGACTGAGCACCCAGGATGGACCGTGGTGGGACGGGACCCACGTGGGAACCGGCGACTCCAGGGGCCGCTGCGTTTCCACCTCCCCCCAGCAGAGGGCAGCGTGTCCGCCTCTGCGCCCGGCCGGAAGCCTCCCGCTCAAGGAGCTGCAGGCGGCGCTGGGCGCCGGCAGGTGGCGCTGTGGGCGGCGCGCGTTTCCGCACGGAGGGCTTTGAGCGCTGCACGCCCGGCCCGCCAGGCGCGGCCTCCGGCGCGGGCCGGGGGGGATTGGCCGCTGCACCGGGAAGATGGCGGATCGGCAGGAGGCGCTGAGGGAGTTCGTGGCCGTGACCGGGACCGAGGAGGAGCGAGCCCGCTTCTTCCTGGAGTCCGCGGGCTGGGACCTGCAGGTAGCGCCGGGCCGGGCAGCGGGCGGGCGGCCGGGGGAGGGGCCGCCGCGGAACCGCACCGTCATCCCGGCGGGGGGGGGACCCGGCCTGGTCTCCCCTCCCCCTCCGGCTCGTCCCCCACCCCCCGCGGGGCGGCCTCCCTCGCCCCGGCCCAGACTCCGCTTTCACCGCTGGCCCGGCCCCGCTCCACTTGCTCCCCCCCCCAGCGCCTCCCCGGGCTCCGGCCGCTCTTCCTGCCGGGCGGGAGGGGGGGGGCTCATTGGGCGCGAGCCGGTGCCCGCGCGAGCAAAGGCCCCCCCCCAGGCCTGTTCTCCCAGGCGCCGCACCCCTGACCTGGCCACTGGCTCCTCCGTGTGAGCCCGTCACAGAGACCGTGTCTGCTGCAGGCTGGGGGCGGGTAACTCAGGCGCTTCCTGGAGCTGGGCGCCTTTCTCAAGATGTGGCGTCAGTTAGTTCCCAGGCCTCCTGTAAATCCCTGCAGGCTTCTCTTGCATGACAGAAACCGAGTCTCTGCCCTCCCTTCGCTTTTCTCTAGCACATCGGGTTCATCCAAAAACCTCAAAGCACCTTACTGGCATTAATTAGGCCTCACAGAGCCATTGGCATAAGTATTATCCAGCTAGGGAAACCAAGGCACAGTAATGAAGTGACTTGTCTAGCCACGTTCACACAGTGATGGAGCCAGGAGTCTTGACTCACAATATTGTGCAGTAATGCGCCTCCCCTCTATACCTGTTATACTTTAATAATAACTGAAACTCTTTAGAGGCAGATTAAATCATCAAGTGAAAGAACTGAGTGACAAATCACTTCCTTTTGTAATTTTGAAACCTTACAAATATCTGTGTAACTGATTGAGGCAATCTATTCAGGTAAATAATGTTTATCACTGAGTTTTGTTAGCTTGAGGTATAAGATTCCATAGATGTGTGATTAACCCAAACAGGCACTGGTCCTCTCATATATATTAAGAGCACTGAAAATTCCTCTGATTATCCTAATTTCAGCTGACTGAAACTATTCCAAGTCTATGCAATATGCTTAATCAAGGTTGTGTATGATACAGACTCCTGCATTTAGCCAGTTAGGTAGAGTGGAATGATCTGTGAATAGTATCCACCTGGTCAGAAGTGGTGAAAACCAGTTATTGCTAGTACAGATTTAGCCATGGTGTGAACAGGACCCGAAAATTGTAAGTGAATGTGTGATCACCAGTTTGACCAATTGCCTTTTTCCCTGCAAACTTACCCTCTGGCCATGTCTACACTAGCACATTTAATTAAGGGCTTGTGTATACTTGGAAATTTACTGAAATAGCTATTCTGTAATAATTATTTGTGTATAAATCCTCACGAAGATACTCTTATTCTGGAATAAGGCTGCCTTTTTCAGATTTGGCTAAATCCGCTTTAGAAGTAGATTAAACTAAATCAGAACCAAGCACCCTTCTTCTGGAATAAGTATCCCCACAAGGAGTTATTCCAGAAGAGCCATTTCTGTGAATTTCTGAGTGTAGGCAACCCCTACCATGGCAGTAAAAAACTGGAAGCTGCTAGATGAGCCTTGTTTCTGCTAAGACTCCTGAAGGTGGAAACTGGTTTGTAAAATTCCTTAGAGTAGATGTGGTTTAAGCGATTGGGTGTGACAAAAGTTCTCAGTAAATGCAGTATATTAACCCTTTTAATAGATATAGTTCTGACATCTTTCTGACTGCAATGATGTACAAGGTGATTGGGCTTATTCTTTTAAAACCTACTGTAATTCTGTCCTTTCAGATTGCTCTAGCTAGTTTCTATGAGGATGGGGGTGATGAAGACATTGTGACGCTTCCTCAGCCAACTGCCAGCTCTGTATCCAGAGGCACTGCACCCAGGTGAGGAGACACTTTCCAAATTATATGGGCCTCTTCATTAAGCAGTTATACATGTGGGGGTGGAAGTCACTTATCAAAGTACTTATACTATGCTCATCACATTGCTGTATAACAGTTATCAGCGAAGACATCCATGAATTCTGTTCAGCTTTATTTCGTAAGTTTCTTTAGCCTTTGTGAAAACCCCAGCAGTGTTATATTCCCCTGTCTTGGATGGTATTGCACATTTTATCCAAAGAACTGTGTAGAATGATTTTACCTCATTGCTCAAGAAGAATGGATTATTCTATTTTAGTTTGCTTTGGGGCCAGACGAGAACTCAGTAGATTGAGCTAAACATTTTCTGTAATACAGATGAGATCTGCACAATACCATAATTCTCTAGAATAGTTTGCAATTCTATACATTGCCTATCTGAGGATGCCAAGGCACTTTACAAGCTTGAATGAATTTGGCCTCATCCTATGCCTGTGAAATAGGAAAATATTATCCCCATTTTACAGATGAGGGATCTGAAGCACAGAGATTATCATCTGATTGGTTAGTTGTCTGTGTGAGATGAATGTGATGGTCTAAATCCAGATTCTAGTGGATAAGTGTCCACATCACAAAAAATTGCTATTTCAGTTAGCACCCTGTGACGGAGCGATTCTGGCGGGACCCAACTGAGAGTGCCAAATCAGGACCAATTGCTCAAACAGGGCAGTCACAGCCCTAGGCTGGGGTTTTTCCACCTCTAAGGCCAACCAAACCAGCCAGACAAAAAGGACTTTGGTCTCACCCCACTGGCTAACCACAAGTCACACAAGCAATTTCCTTAGACACTCCAGTCTCCCAGCATCACCACCAGTGCACTCGTCCTGGGGATGAATGGTTATGAAAACCAACACCCCAATAAAAGAAAACGGTTCCCTCGATCCCAAAGGACCAAGCCCCAGACCCAGGTCAATATACACATCAGATCTTACCCACAAATCACGCTGTTGCCAATCCTTTAGAATCTAAAATCTAAAGGTTTATTTACAAAGGGAAAAAGGTGGAAATGAGAGATAGAATTGGTTAAATGGAATCAATTACATACAGTAATGGCAAAGTTCTTAGTTCAGGCTTGCAGCAGTGCTGGAGTAAACTGCAGGTTCAAATTGAGTCTCTGGAATGCATCCCCCACTGGGATGGGTCGTTCAGTCCCTTGTGTAAAGCTTCAGTTTGTAGCAAAGTCCTTCCAGAGGTCAGAAGCAGGATTGAAGACCAGATGGAGATGAAGCATCAGCCTTATATAGGCCTTTCCAGGTGTAAGAATCTCTTTGTCTTCACTGTGGAAATTTACAGCAAGATGGAGCCTGGAGTCACATGGGCCAGTCCCTGCATACTTTGCTGAGTCACAAGGCGTGTCTGCCTTCTCTCCATGGGTCCATTGTGTCCTTAATGGTCCTTAATGGGCCATCAAACAGGCTAGGCAGAGCTAACACCAGCTTGTCTGGGAGGCTTCCCCCAGAAGCACAGCACAAACTTGAAATACAGACAGCATAGAGCCAACATTCATAACTTCAACTAAAAATGATACAGACATATAGACAGCATAATTATAATCAGCAACCCAGAACCTGGTCTTAGACACCTTATATGACCCCCTTTACTTAGGATTTGGTGCCACTACAGGACCTTGGTTGCAACCCATGTTCTATATGGTCCCCATTTATATCAATAACGTCACACCCCCAACGCAAAATTGATGCAGGAAGGGATGACAAAACATCGCTGACTGCATCCCAAGAGCCCCCTTTCCTTGGGTCTGTCTCACTACAGCTAGTGTTGGGCTAGAGGCCGTACCAGTGTATAACCGAAATGGTTTATCAAAGTCATGTTCAATAACATGAATGAATCTTTTTACAAACTTAAGGTATAACTTGGTTAGCTTTTGCAGCATGGTTCCTGTATGTTTCAGGTGATCTTGCCAAGAGCTAAAGAAAACAGCTACTTTATCCATACCAGCTTTGGCCAATGTTTTGAACCCAATTAACATTAAACCAATGTAGATATTGATGTTGTTCATAGTACAGGACTTTCGGCATTTAGCCATGAACGCAATATGGTAGTGTGCCTCAGTTTCCCCTTTCATACAGCACATCAGGTCTGGAATGTATTTTCCCCTGTGAAAAGTTCCAACACTGTTTACAGGCATTAACTGTGAAACATCTGTATAGCAAGGCCCTTTAACATAAAGTGGGTTTTCATGTATTCCTTTCAACATGTTCAAGGGATTTTCCAAAAGATTAGGCACATTATACATTGTTACAGTTAGCATTAGCAATAACAACAAATTGATTGCAAGTGTCCATCTACAAACATGTTTGTCATGCCACATCCTTGGCTCAATACCATTGGAGTTTGGGCCTTTTAGGGTTAACCTGTGAGTTCCCTTTGCAAAATTCAGTCTTCTCTTTCCTTCTTGTCCTTTAGGATTAAACCCTGATTTCTCTTGCTTAACAGAGATCACTGCCTGATGGGGTGGGCCCTCTGTGCTAACAGCTATTAGCAAGTCTTTCTTCTCCCTGCCAGCCAAGTAATTCGCATCAACACAGACACTAGCTTTTAACTCTTCAGCTGCTATGGATTCCAAGGCTGGACTTTGTCTCACAGAGGTACCACACAAATCCAAAGAGTCTGAGGGTGAGAGCTGGCTTGCTCTCCCCTGCCTCCTCAAGCATTCAGCCATAAAACTGTTCTGCTTTGAAAAACCAGTAACTGAATCTGTCCTCAGATCCTGAAGCACAGACTGCTCACTTACCGATTCAGCATGGAGACATTCCTGTCCCAACAGCATTGTCTCCCCAACAAGCTGGCTACACACAGCCAGGTGGTTATAGGGCTGCTCAACTTCCTTAACAGCTTCTACTCCACCTGAGACCTTTTCAAAGCTGCCCACACTGGATCTTTCAAAAGGAAAGTCAGTGGATCCATTCACAACAGAAAATTTCTGGCTGTTAGGAACTGAAACTTCCCTGATTAAATCACTTTTACACCCTTCAGTTGCAGTAAACTGCTTGCACAGGCTACCATGAGGATTCCTTTCCCTAGGAGCTTCTCTAAGCAGCAATTCACCCCTCACAGAAATTCTGCCCTTCCCCTCTCCACCTAGGGCTTGCTTTACAGGAACACTTCCCTGAGCAACCACAGCCGCTTTCTGGGTCTCACCTACACTTAGACTCACTTCAGGCCCCACAGGCGGATTTCTACACAATCCCCTTTTAGGCACACCTACAGACTTTCTAGATAACAGGTCAGAAGCAGTCTCCTTCCCTTGGCCATGAACAAGTTCAGGAATCTTTTCCTTCTTGCTACAAGTTGTCAAACTGTCAGTAAGTAACACCATTAAATCACCTTCATGCTCTCCTTGTGCCCTGGCTAGGGTATCACCCTGATCAGACAGAGTTGCTACACCCTTTTCCAACCACACATTAGCAACTGGCAAACTACAAGCACCAGAATTGTCTGTTCTCTGGGATTTTGCTAAGACACTAACTGGATGCAACCTAGTCACAGTGCCATTTTCCCCAGCAGACACAAACTCAGGACCATTCCCTTCCTGGGCTTTAGCTGTATTTACAACCAACTTCGAGACAACTGAATCACCCTCAACCATCACAGGCTGAAAGGCCCCTTCTGTTTGCTCCACAGACACAGAAGAGCCGGAGACACATTCTCCTTCACCAGACACACAGCTTGGGATTTCATTTCCCTCGTCCCAGCACACAGGGCTGTTCACAGACAACTGCTTGGAGACTGGGGTAGCTTCCTTCATAGGCAAGTCAATACTCCTGACAGAGACAGGCACATTCCCTCCACTGTCACATTTCTCCACACAGGAAACAGGTAAGGGATATGGACACTCATCTTCCACTATCCCTCCCTTCCCAAACTGCTGATTAGACAAAGCCATCAGCTCACAAGGCTGCCTAGGCTCCTCCAAACTTTCCCTACCAGGCACATTGCCTCTCCCAACAGATAAGCTGCTGCTCTTTTCACTACACTGAGCTACTTTTAGCAAATCACAGTTACCCATTTCAGGTTTACTTCTACAAGCTGCACTAGCCACCAATCCATTACCCATTACAAATTTACCCTCTCCTTCCTTAGTTAGGGCTTTAACCTGACCATCTACTTTAATCTGCTCCTGAGAAACATTTTCCTCCCCAATGAGATCTTTCTGCTCTTGATCTAACTCCAGATTTCCTTCTGAGACATCAGACAGACATTCAGAAACTTCATTCCCAGACACGCTGCTTCTTGGCACAGACAAACCTTTGGAGCAACCCACCTCAGGCAAATCATTGCCCACACTAGACACAGGTTTAAGATCATTCCTCTCCTGTGACTGGCTACCTGGATTGAACAAAGCTTTAACATTTTCCCCAATTAAAAGATCTTTAGGCAATAACTTCCTGACGCCAGCTATCACTTCATGCTGAGCCCCATTCCACTCAAGGTGGATTCTGGCTAAAGGCACACAGACAGTAAACTCACAGAGGATCACAACATTCACACTCTGATTTGGTAAATAATCTTCCTCTTTGACCAGATCTGCTTTAACAAGAGTGATGTTAGAAGCCATAATTTGCCCTAAACAGCTTTTACCATTGACTTTTACACATTCTATGAATTTTCCATTACCATTCCCATCCATAGCACTGGCACAATTTATGGGGCCACCCCCTACTGAACACACAGTAACAGCATTGACATAAAAGGTGGCATTGTTGGGGTACATTTGGTTATCCCCACACAACTGCTCAGAGTTATACAACATACCAACATTGTTACAAACTGGACTTTCAAGAGGATACAGTCTCTGCTGTTCTTCCATTGCTTTTTTGACTTGGAGTTGGAGTCTAGCTGTCTCCTGTTGCATCTGTCGAGTCTCCTCCTCAGCAGCCAGCAGCTCCAGACGCCTCTTACGAGCTTTTTCTTCTCTCTTAGCAACTTCTTTCTTTCTCTCATCAGCCTCTTTCTCCATTCGAATTTCTGCCAGTTCTTGCTCATAATCAAACTGCAGGCTGTCTCTCAAGGCTTGCAGTTTCCTTGCTTTTCCTGATGCTCTCTGTCTCATGGTCACTGATCTTTAACCAACCAAACTCTCAATCCCAAAGTTAAAATTTGGATAGCGTGGGGTTCTGACCCAAAGCTTAATTGACCTGGTTCTGTGGATCCAAGCACGACTACGCCACTGTGACGGAGCGATTCTGGCGGGACCCAACTGAGAGTGCCAAATCAGGACCAATTGCTCAAACAGGGCAGTCACAGCCCTAGGCTGGGGTTTTTCCACCTCTAAGGCCAACCAAACCAGCCAGACAAAAAGGACTTTGGTCTCACCCCACTGGCTAACCACAAGTCACACAAGCAATTTCCTTAGACACTCCAGTCTCCCAGCATCACCACCAGTGCACTCGTCCTGGGGATGAATGGTTATGAAAACCAACACCCCAATAAAAGAAAACGGTTCCCTCGATCCCAAAGGACCAAGCCCCAGACCCAGGTCAATATACACATCAGATCTTACCCACAAATCACGCTGTTGCCAATCCTTTAGAATCTAAAATCTAAAGGTTTATTTACAAAGGGAAAAAGGTGGAAATGAGAGATAGAATTGGTTAAATGGAATCAATTACATACAGTAATGGCAAAGTTCTTAGTTCAGGCTTGCAGCAGTGCTGGAGTAAACTGCAGGTTCAAATTGAGTCTCTGGAATGCATCCCCCACTGGGATGGGTCGTTCAGTCCCTTGTGTAAAGCTTCAGTTTGTAGCAAAGTCCTTCCAGAGGTCAGAAGCAGGATTGAAGACCAGATGGAGATGAAGCATCAGCCTTATATAGGCCTTTCCAGGTGTAAGAATCTCTTTGTCTTCACTGTGGAAATTTACAGCAAGATGGAGCCTGGAGTCACATGGGCCAGTCCCTGCATACTTTGCTGAGTCACAAGGCGTGTCTGCCTTCTCTCCATGGGTCCATTGTGTCCTTAATGGTCCTTAATGGGCCATCAAACAGGCTAGGCAGAGCTAACACCAGCTTGTCTGGGAGGCTTCCCCCAGAAGCACAGCACAAACTTGAAATACAGACAGCATAGAGCCAACATTCATAACTTCAACTAAAAATGATACAGACATATAGACAGCATAATTATAATCAGCAACCCAGAACCTGGTCTTAGACACCTTATATGACCCCCTTTACTTAGGATTTGGTGCCACTACAGGACCTTGGTTGCAACCCATGTTCTATATGGTCCCCATTTATATCAATAACGTCACACACCCTAGCAGGTAGCTCAACAGAAACACAGAGGATCAATAGACGTGTAACCTGAACTCCATTCACCTTTAACAGAGGCTCCCTAGAACAAGGCAGCATAGGATACCTTCCATTTTTGGGGGTTATGCCATAACTATTCTGTGGATAAATAAAGGTTCCTAAATCCAGTACATCTGCAGGGAAATGACTGAAGATTACATTGGTTGTGTTCGTGACCCCTTTTCAAGCATTGTGCGTACACCCACCTGGTATTTGTAGATGTGATGGGGAGAGGCTCAGATACTTGGAGACTGATTCACCACTCTTACACCAGTTTTACACCAATGTGACTCGATGGTCCAGTGGAGTGAAGAATCAGGTCCCTAGGATTGGAAGGGACCCAGATTAATCCACTGTATAAGTGCAGAAATTCTTCCACTCCAGCTTTCTTCAATCCAGGTTCCTTTTTTTCTCTTGTACAGAAACCTTTCAGATCTTTCTTTACATATCATAGACACAAGGCACAAACCTATTTATTTCTAGCGATCTCTTAGATATGTTTAGACTATTCTAAGAGTGTGTGTTGTTGGGTTTAGTTGTGGTGGGGGAGGGCGCTAAGAGTAGGATATTCTCCCTTATTTTGACAACAGTCCCCAAGAGGGAAAGAGCAGGTGGGCTTTGCTGAATGGTTAATGAGGACAGCAATAGTACCTGTCCCCTCTGAGCTGCCATTTGATCAGTATATAGAGGGTGTTTAATTAGTGCAAGAACTGAAGTTCAGTGGAAATAAATGCTGCTTAACCCAGATGCATAGTAAAGGACAGCAGCACAACATAACAGCCACTTTCCTGCTTGTATAGTTCACGTTACATGGCTGATACAGATCTGTCTCTTTGGGGAATGTGTGTGCTCATTTGGTTATCTTTTCACAGTGACCACCGGGTGACATCATTCAGAGACCTTGTTCATGCTCAAGAAGATGATGATGAAGAGGAAGAGGGACAACGGTCAGTCTCCGGTTAAATGTGTAAACCATATGGTGTTTTGTCTTGTGGGGGAGCATGGAATTGTACAGAACCTTATTTAAATCTGTATTTTAACCACTGCTGATGAGTATCACGTTTTCGTGCTCACTGAGTCTTATTCTGAAAGGCTAGTCAATGAAAATGGTTTCTGCAAGACCAGGCTTAGCGCTGTTTGTAGAAATGTTCTGTACTGGTTTGTGAGTTGTGAGATGTTAAATTCAGTGGTGATCAGTACAGTTCTGAATGCATTTCCTTCTCCCCGTTGTTTACAGAAGTTAATTTCAGGGCCTGCACAATGAGTGTTTGCACTTTGGCTAGAGCAGTGAGCCCCAGCACTCCTGTGTCGTTGGTTGAGACGCTGCTGTGTGGGAATGCAGTTGCAGTTCTCCTTTTCATCTGGGTTTTTCCCATCTTTTGAGCATCATTTAGGAAACGTTAGTGGGAAATTTCCTGCAGTGACAGCTGTAATGACAGCTAGTGAGGAGAGCTTTAAATTAGATGCAAAAGGGGCAAGTGAGACAAGCCCACAGGCAGGTATAAAACAAAGCGATGTTAACAGAGGACTCAATGTTGAGGGGTGGGGGGAGCAGGAATGGAAAATTACGGTAGGGTCATAGGAGCAACAAGAGGGGCAGCAGCAATGGGGGAAGTTGCTCAACCTCTTAGATGTCTATATTCACAAATGCCAGGAATATGGGGAGTAAACCAGAAGAACTGGAAGTATTAGTCCGTAAGCTAAATTATGACTTAATTGGCATCACAGAGACTTGGTGGTATAGTGGGGTTATGGCTTGTTCAGGAAGGAGAGGCCAGGGAGGAGGTGTTGCATTGTACCTCGCTGTGTACTCTTGCTCTGAGCTCCAGAAGGAGGTGAGAGTCAGACCAGTTGAAAGTCTCTGGATGAAGGTAAAAGGAGGGGGGGAAATGGGCGATGTCATGGTCTCTATAGACTAAGAAATCAGGAGGAAGAGGTGGATGAAGCGTTTTGAGAACAAATAACAGAAATATACAAAACACAAGTATTAATGGGGGACTGTAACTACCCAGACATCTGTCGGATATTTTGGGTTTTGCTGTATTATTTTTCCAAAAAATTCTTGGAATGTGTTAGAGGACGGTTTTTTGTTTCAGAAAATGATGGAAGTAATCAGTGGGACAGCCATTTTAGATTTGATTCTGGCTAGTAAGGAGGAATTGATTGAAAAATCTGAAGGTTCAAGGCAATTTGGGTGAAAGTGATCATGAAATGTGAGATTTCATGATTTTAAGGAATGGAAGGAGAGAGAGTAGCAATGGACTTAAAAAAGCAGAGTAACAAACTCAGAACTGGTAGGTAAGGTCCCAAAAGGAGTTCAGCAAAGATGGCAGTTTCTCAGAGACAGTATTAGGGGCTCAATAGGAAACCATGCTGATGCGAGGGAAAGATAGGAAGAATAGTAAGGGTACGTCTACACTGCAAAGAAACACTCGCTGCACCAAGTCTCAGCGCCCCGGTCAACTGACTCGGTCTCACGGGCCTTGGGCTATAGGGCTTAAAAATAGCAGTGTGTATGTTCTGGCTTGGGCTGCAGCCCGGACTCTGAAACCCATATAACATTCTGGTAAGCAAACTAGGAAATGTGGCCTAGATGAAATTATTATAAAATGGGTGCACAACTAGTTATCAGTGGTTCACTGCCAGACTTGGAGGGCATATCTAGTGAGGTCTGCAGGATCAGGCCTGGGTCTGATATTAGTCAGCATTTTCATTAATGACTTGGATAATGAAATGGAGAATACGCTTATAAAATTTGCAGCTGACACCAAGCTGGGGGAGGGGTTGCTAGCACTTTGGAGGACATGATTAGAATTCAAAATGACCTTGACAAATTGGAGAGTTGGTCTGGGATCAACAAGATGAAATTTAATAAAGACAAGTGCAAAATACTGCACTTAGTAAGAGAAAATCAAATGTACAACTACAAAATGGGTGATAACTGGCTAGGAAGTAGCGCTGCTGAAAGGAATCGGGGGGTTATAGTGGATCACAAATTGAATACAAGTCGTCAATGCGGTGCAGATGCTAAAAAGGTTAATATTCTGGTGTGTATTCACAGGAATGTTTAAAAGACACAGGAGGTAATTGTCTCCCTATACTCAGCATTGGTGAGGCCTTTAGCTGGAGTACTGTGTCCAGTTCTGGGCACTGCACTATAGGAAAGATGTGGACAAATTGGAGAGAATCCAAAGGAGCGCAACAAAAATGATGACAGATTTAGAAAGGTTAAAAAAGTGAGCATGTTTAGTCTTGAGAAAAGAAGGCTGAGAGAGGACTTGGTAAGTTTTCCAATATGTTAAGGGCTGTTATAAAGAGGACACTGATGAGTTCCTCTCCATGTCCACTGAAGGTAGGACAAGAAATAATCCACTTAATCTGCAGCAAGGGAGATTTAGGTTATATATTAGGATAAACTTCCTAACTATAAATGTAGTTAAATTATGGAAATGGCTTCCAAGGGAGGTTGTGGAATCCCTGTCATTGCAGGACTTTAAGAGCGAGTTAGACAAACACCCTGTCAGGGGTGGTCTCAGTTTACTTGATTGTGCCTCAGCGCAGGTGCTGGACTGGATGATCTCGCGAGGGCCCTTCCAGCCCTACGTTTCTCTGATTCTATAAGTAGTTTACGGGTGACATGCAAAGCAAATTGAATGAAGCCATACAGTATCCCTGTGAGGTGGCCAAGTATATAAACGCTCTTACTGATGGGTAAATTAAGGCACAGATCAGTTCAGTGACTTAAGTTGGTTGTGTATCTGTCAATAGAATCCAGGATAGCAGATAACCAGTCCCATTAGACTAGATTCTCCCCCCGCCACCCATTTGTTAAATGTGAGAGCTTTATAATATATAATAATAATAATATACTACTACTAATAATATAACAAACTGTGCAAGAACAAAAACTGTGTGGGCAGCCACATCCTGGACCTGAAACTCAGTCTTATCCTGTAACCTCTTGGGGCTTCTCAGGTCCATGTCCTGGAAAATCATTTGTCCAAGTAACTAACCCCAAGTCCCTAGATGATAAATGTGTGTTCTGTTCAGGTTTTATGCTGGGGGCTCGGAGAGAAGTGGGCAGCAGATCGTTGGCCCTCCAAGGAAGAAAAGCCCCAATGAGCTGGTGGAGGATCTGTTCAAAGGAGCTAAGGAGCACGGAGCGGTGGCTGTCGATCGGCCGGCTAAGAGCCCCGGCGAGAGCAGCAGAGCAAAAGTGAGGAATGCTGGGGTCTTCTTTCCTTTCCTTATTTAAATCTGTTTTTAATGGAGTTGTTCTCCCTCCACCAGCTCAGTGACAGCTGTTCTATATTGGTGAGTTCTGGGATTATCTTGTGAGTACAGCTGTATCCAAACCCCTCCATTAGAGCTGATCTAGGATGTGCGCCATAATGGCAAGAAAAGCTAATTCGCAGTGTCAGATGATTAATTGGCTAACAAGTTGGCCACTGCAGCTTTGAGATGTTATGTAGCTTATAACCGTATTGCTGGTACAGTGAAGTCCATGTTTTCACATGGTGATGTTCGTGAAGGGGAAGCAAGCATTGTCTGGGTGCATATCAGTCTGTAATCTCTTCTACATGCCTCTCTCTCTTGTAGCCCTTTGCAGGGGGAGGGTACCGCCTTGGAGCTGCTCCGGAGGAGGAGTCGGCCTATGTGTCAGGAGAGAGGAGGCAGCATTCTGGGCAGGATGTGAGTAGCTCTCACCTTTCAACTTTGCAAAAATCTTCCTTGGTGGATTATTTTATTTATCTACAGTGTCTGTTTCCCCTCTTGATGAGCCCAGAGAAGGCAATGGACATAGAAGGCTGAGGTGCAGTAAGCCTAGCTTGGGTAAATTCTTAGACTGGAGAGTGCTCTTTGCTCCAGTGTAGATTTAATGAATAATCAAGTGTTCTGTAGGCAGTGTTCTGCTGAACTGTTAATTAAAAACCTGGAAGCTCCACATAGGCTCAAGGACCTTTTATCAACATCTCTAGCTGTGAATTTAATGCTCCTGAAAGAGGTGGTGTATAGAAAGCACTGGAGAATGAAATTCCCTGTATCCCCACGGGAGGAACAGCAGCAGTAGCAGTGTAGGCTTCTCTCCCCTGCCTGACCAGTGTGTTCCATTGTGAGCTTGGTGGGGCCACCTCTGGGGTGGGCGTGTGGGTCAGTCTCCCTGTCCCATGTGCTCCTTGGCTTTTTAACCAGACCTGCCAAAAAAGAGGGTGATCTGTGATGGTAGCTTTGTTGTGGAGTGATACCACCGAGCAGCCAGCAGATGGTTTTTTTCTTTCTTTTGTCTGGGTTGGCTTAGAGGAGTCCCCATTGGGGCACAGTCCTCTATTTGAAATTACCCAGATGTTCAGGCTTTTCACTGCCAGTCATTGCTGTGTGTTGTTAAGACACTGGTGAGGAGCTAACTTCTGCTTGGGGTGGTTGCAGGTACATATTGTACTGAAGCTGTGGAAGAGTGGATTCAGCCTGGACAACGGGGAGCTGAGGAGCTACCAAGACCCCTCCAATGCCCAGTTTCTGGAGTCTATCCGCAGAGGGTATGCAGCATGAGGGTTGGGGGAACCTCTGATGGGGTGTGCCTGAGAAGGAAGAGCCTGTATGCTAAAATATAGCAATGTAGGAAATCCAGCATGCTGGGAATCAGAGCTTCATATAAATAGCTCATTTCGTCTGAAGCATTCTCATAAGTATCTTAACGTAGTAGCAGTGGGGTGGGTCAAATACTGCAGTTGCCTTTCTATCAGGTATTTAGCTGTGGAAGCAGCCCCATCCCATGAAGGGATGTGACTTTGAGGATTAGAAGTGAGGGAACAGTCTCGTCCATATGTGGGATGCAGACTCCTGAGGATTACAAAAGGCAGGTTATCCCAAATGCAGGCTAGTGTGAGAAACCTTTCATGTGTGTTAGGCCCTGGGAAGGTGAGTCCTCCTCAAATCCTGCTTAGCTGATGAGATGATGATGAAAGGATGCTTTGATTCCTGGGGACAGGAGGGAAGGTTTCTAAGAGCCTCTGATGGGACTGGCATTTGTGGTGACAGTTCCCTGGGCAGCATAAATAGGAAACAAGCATTATCTGGGTGCATGTTCTGTAATCTCTTCTGCATGCCTGTCTCTGTTGTAGCACCATTTTGAAGCTGCTCCGGAAGAGGAGCCCATCTATGTATCAGGAGACCGCAGAAGGTAGTTTTCAGCGCTTCATGTATGGATTTTTATTACAATGCACATTCTTCTTGCTTCCAGGGAAGTCCCAGCTGAGCTCCGCAGGTTAGCACGCGGTGGACAAGTGAACTTGGATATGGAGGACCACCGTGACGAGGATTTTGTGAAATCCAAAGGTGCCTTCCGGGCTTTCACTGGAGAGGGGCAGAAACTGGGCAGGTGAGAAGACTGCAGTTCTGATTTGGTATCTGTTGTCATAGCCCATCTGAGCTCTCACAGTTTCTTTCTTTAATAAAACAGCAGTTGATTTGGCTGGCTGTTAGGATGAAGGAATAGGTGGCATTTTATAAGCAAGATTAATAGCATTTAATGTCGTAGGTGTTTTTAACAAATATGAAGGACTGGCTTTAACTCCTTGCTGTTAGTTCCCTATTGCAAACTCCTGTGAAGCAATTGCAAAATGGCATTGATGGCAGATATAAAGTGTGATGCAGAGATCAGAGCACAAGTCTCTGAGCCACAAACATGAGTTTGATTCCTGGCTCTGATCCTGATTCTGTGGCCTAGGTCAAATCACTTAACCTTTGTTTCCCCATGTGTAAAAAGAGGATAACATGGTGGTGATTAATCATTTAATGTTTGTAAATGCTAAATATTGTGTGTGATGTGCACCCTCAGTTATGGTGAAGAGATCAGTCCGAAGCAAGGAGATGGGGAGGTAATAGAGACCATGATTAGATGTCTGGGAGCATGGGAATGTCTAGGTGAGGTTTAGTTGGGGTTGGATTGGAAGGCAGGGGAAGTTGTATAATCTGTTGGCTCTGAGAGGTTGGTTTGGAGATTAGATAAGTGTCTGAGGGCCCCTGATGTGTCACTGGTTGGTTCCTGAGTTCCTGTTCTCAGTGCTAATATGTTTGCATCTGTGCCTCTTTTGTGGGAATCCTGATTCTTGGGCCCGGAAAGAGGTGGTTTATAAAATCTGTCCTCCATGTTTTCCTCCTCTTAGCACTGCCCCCCAGGTGATGGGCACCAGCTCTCCAGCACAGCAAGCAGAGAACGAAGCCAAAGCCAGTTCTTCTATCACCATTGATGAGTCAGAGCCCACCACCAACATACAAATCCGGCTCGCTGACGGCGGGCGATTGGTCCAGAAATTTAACCACAGCCACAGGTACAAGGGAACTGGAAACAGGTTACTAACTGGGAAGGCCTGAGTGACACTGCAAACTGTACACAGCTGGAGCAGATGTTAAAATCCTGGCTAGCCCGCTAAAGGGAGCTCTGGGGAGCCTTCTGTATAGGTGAATAGGAGCAGAATTACTGTGGGGTTTGGCGATGGTTAACTATTGATAGGATAGGATTTGTTTTCCTAATTGAGCTGGTGAGCTCTCATTTGAACACTTCAGTATTATCAGTGTAACTGTCTGTAGTGCCAGCTAAATTATCCCAAGGGCTTTGGACATCTTCAGATAATTAAGAAGCTTGTCTCAATTGACTTCTTCTGACTCTGAATACAAACTTGTTTGCTTAGCCACTCTCTCTTCACTGCAGATAGCTTGAGAGAGGAGATTCCCCTTTAAAACCGGTTCAGTGGGAGGAGCAAAATTAATTCCGTGGAGTCCATTGCTCAGTAGGATTTAAGCAGGTGACTTCTGTGCTGAAGTCCTGCTCAGCCAGCCAGTCTTGGAGAACACAGCTGGTCACCCATACTTTCCTCCAGTTCTTATAGGAGAATTGAACCACATCTCTGCTCAAGCAGGGGAGACTGGAAGACAAATCTCTTTTCCAGGCCCCCTTGTTATCCACAATGGTATCATGCCCCCTAAGGGTTCAGATAATCTGGGATCTGCTGCACTTAGGCAGAACGCTGCTCTCCTGCCCATCCAGCACTTTGTAAATGACACAGCACCTTTCATCCTGAAGGGATACCAAAGCATTTTACAAACGATACATCCAGGAATCTCTTGATTCACCAACGTGCCCAGACACCATGGTGATCTGCAGGTATTAAAAACTTTCTAGTACAGCCACCAACCACTGCACGTGTTTAAGGCAGGAAGTTACAAAGACTGTTTAGTTGTGACCACAGCTTATAGGTAGAAAGCAGTTTCATGTGTTATTTCAGGGGACTTGTGTGTCTGTAGAGATGTGCAACAGAAAATGAAAAGTCACCTTTAAAAGTAGCTGAAATGTGAAATCTGCTTAATGTGGCCTCTGCCGTTTGCTGGCAGTGTTGGTGCCGTGACATTGCAGGGGTTTAGGTTAGTCTGTTTCCCACACATTTGTGCAGTAAATGAAATAACAGGGTCACCATTGTGTGTTTGATCCCTTTGGACAGCATCCGTGACATCCGGCTCTTCATAGTGGATGCCCGGCCAGCGATGGCTGCTACCAGCTTTGTCCTCATGACCACCTTCCCGAATAAAGAGCTCTCTGACGAGGACCAAACCCTGAAGGAAGCCAACCTGCTCAATGCTGTCATCGTCCAGCGATTAATATAATGGAACCCACCTCTCTTCACGCGTCTACCTGCTGCGCGCATGTGTCGTTCGTCCTGTATGCGCACCTGCGCCATGCAGCAGTGTCACATCTACCTGTAGCTCTGGGTTCTTAGATCTTGGTTGGACTTTTTTCTCATTAGTTGCATTTCCCATGTTTTTGTGATGATCAGTGGACTTTAAAATAAATAAACAAAACATACCTGTTTTGAAAGAGGCTGCAGCCTATTGTGCCACAAATTCTCCCACTGGAGTTGTCCCAGTTGCTTTATGGATCACGTTACTGACTGTAGAGGAGGAGGGAGGTCTGCTGAAAGGGAGCTCAAAGGAAGTAGTTTCCATCCATGCTGGGGAAGAACGACTCCTATAGCAACCCATTACTCTTCGCTCCTCCTGAGCCTTATGCAAAATGCTTCCTTTGTTTCAGTGTGTTCAATAAAACCATCCCAGCTGATTGCCAGGCTGACACTGACATTGCTGTACCACCAGCACTAGCCGATAGAGCCATGGGGAGCCACAATTCTCTTGTACCGTATGTGGATTTGCATGTAGGGGCGTAAGGTTAATGCTTTTCTCATCCTTTTTGAGAAGTAAAGTTCTGATTTCCCCCTGCCCCCACTACAGGTTCTGACGTTCCTCACAGGAGAGCCCTGCATGGGACTAGTGTAGAGCTCTGCAGAGGGACTGGGGTCCTGCAGGACCCACCACCGTTCTAGCAGGAGCGGGATTAAAAAATGGTCCCATGCAGGGCTCTACCTCACAGCATCCAGCCTGGTCTAGTTGTTTTCTCCTCCCTCCATTAGGCAAGACTGTCTGCAGTTTTGCCTTGCTGTGTGCGGGGCTGCTTCATGGCTTTGGGAAGTACAGCCTGCTCCTTGGTTTCCTCCCCAGGAGGGCAGGATGCTGGATCTGCTGTGGAAGTGAATGGAAGTGAAAAGTGATAAAGGTGGATACACTCTATCTTAATGGAAAGTGGAGATTTTTGGTAAGGAATTTTACAAATGAATTGTTGAGCTGCTAGGAATGGCCGGGGTGTAACTCAAGGCTGGGGGGAAGAGATTAACCCTTTAATTTACTTTCTCACATTTGTTGAGGACCAGTATAGCTGCACACTTGGAGTCCTCTACTTTGTCTGTTTCACTGTTTGCATTTTGGGCTCAGGTCTCTTCTTTTATTAAGAATCCTGGGGGTGAATTCGGTGCTCCTAGAAATGAGGGGCTAATGGGATTAGCTTGAGCCAGGCGTGTAGTGCATGCAGGTTTGCCACCTAGTGCACCTCACGTCCCAGTGCACCTTGCGTCTGACTCGGTGTTCTGGATTTATCCCGTGCAGAGCCGGCCAGCTGTGCTGAATCATTAGCTTTGTGGCACCAGCTAATTCGATGCTACACTGAGACCAGTAGTATCGCTCTGATGCAAGTGTCTGAATTGTGACCACATGAGTTGTTAGAGCATGCATCCCATTTTCCAGGCTTAGTCCCGCGCGAGCTTAGCGCTCGAGCACTGTAACACTACCTCCCCTGATGCTTCACAGTTTTCTGTTCCTCGGAGAGCAGAGAACAAACACTAAGCATGCCTGCGCGGGGGAGGGGTCAGCAGGTTCCACAAGCTCAGCGTGAGAAACTTGCTTGGCTAGGTGCATCAAGCACAACAGGCAGGGGAGTGGATAGCAGACCTACTGGGGGTTGAATGAATTAGCATTTTTCATGATTAAATGGCTACACGATGTACGTAACGGCAAATGTTGTAAATTGTGAAAGTGACCATTAAAAAATAGGAAAATGTCTTCTGACCCTTTCTAATGTGACGCATGAAATTGTCCACATTTGTTGAGGAACAGCTGGCATCTGCTTTTGCACTCTGGGTGTGTGTTACTAGCAGGTTTGCTCTGTACGGAACAATCTTCAGCTAATTTGGCATTAATATCTTGGCAGTATTTGCTGTTCCACTGACGGTGAGCCACTGTGAGTTATGGAGTTAGGGCTTAGCACAGATTGTTTAATGCCGTAAGTGGCAACGTGTCACACTTCAGGATAAGGCGACTGTGTGATCAGCACTCAAAAGAGCATGAAGGTGGATTTTCCCCACAGCCGGAGTAGAGCCAGAGCTGCCGCATGCCGGGATGTTGGTTTCAAAGCGATTTGTCAGAGGAGAACTTGGATCTCACAATCGTTTGTCCCAAATGAACCTGCTTTCTTGTGCTGTAATGCCACCAAATGGCAGGCTCGCCTCAGCGTGCCCTATGGGGAGAGTGCATACGTAATAACCCACGTGCAGCAGAGGGCGCAACTGCCTGAGCGGAGCTAGAGGAGTTTAGTAAAGGAAGATAAATCCCCCATTTCCCCTCTAACTGGTGGTGGTTTTCCAAGAAAACTGAGGCAGGAGGCTAGCTTTCATTGTTGTCTCTGGCTGGGTGTGCCATAATGCATGTCAGCGAGTCAGTGTGATTCAGATTAGATTGCTTCAGACATGGGTTGTGATTGGGCTGGTTCTGCTGGACAACTGAAATAGTTTTGTAGCCTGGTTTCTATGAGAACCCTTGAAATCCCATGTGCTGTGATTTGGGGTAGATGGGTGTGGGGCGAGAGGGAGGTTTGATTTCAGACCATGTTCCCCAGCAGCTTTTCCATTATGAAAGGTGTATTACCTCTCCAAGCCAGAGGGTGGCACCGCGGCCAAGGTTTTTAGTGGGAAGCATCTGTGTTATTGAGCTGCCCGGGAGCGTTCAGCTCTGAATATCCGAGGAGCTTTGCAAGGCTTAACTCTCTATCACACACATTTGTGAAGCCTAGTTTCATATGCTCCCTTGTCGCCTTGCTCTGCTAATTCTCCTTCCCTTCTTCTCTCAGGCTTTCCTAGTAATGTGTAGTCCTCATCTCCTGGTAGCTTTGGTGATGGCTGCAGCATCTCACACTGCAGGGCTGTGTAGAGTTTGCCTGAGCACAGCAGTGCAAATGGATATAGATTTGCTATAACTACTACTAGTGACACGGGGGGGGCTTGTAAAGTCGCCTGGCTATCCAGTACCTGGGATCTTCCTGAGTCAAGCTTGTCTTCTTCAATAGGCAATATTAATAATAGACACAGGAAAATTAGTGAGGCTTATTGCTGGAGACAGAAACGTTAAAAATGCACCAGAGTGGATGAAAGTAGAAGGTGAAATGGGGCCGGAAAGCACACAATGGTTCTTGCAAGTGGGATGGCGAGTTGCCTTTTTTAACCTGTTATTGAGGGCCTTGCATGCTTCACGCTGAAATCCTTGCCTCTGCAACTCCTACTGCCGGGATGTCCATTAGTTAACACAGTCAGCTTTCTGAGGGCGAAAATGCCTTTTTCCTGCACTCCTGGGTGGATTCAGTGGGCTTCAGCTGTTCATGTTCTGCCGTTTTTCTGTGGGGGAAGCTAATCTGTGCCACACTTGATAAAACCGATGGAGAGTCAGACTCATGCTGCTGTCTCATTTCCTTTTTAAAAACACGTTTTCTCTTTCAGGGCCCGAGACACTAGATTGTTACTTATTTATTATTAAAGCAGCCAATTTCCTCTCTCCCTGCTCCCAGGCAGAGTTCTGCCTGCATGTCTCATGGCTTATAATGCACCCTGGCAAAAACTCACTTTCTCATGTTAGAATTTACACCTCTTGATTTCTGCCTATTTTTTGTGTGTGTATGTTTATGTGAGAGACCCCTTCATAGGTCTGCTGAGCTTTATTTGTAAAGAGTAAACACTGCTCTGTGTGTGTGTGTGTGAGTATTAGTAGGGGAGAGGGTACTGCTCAAAGTTTAATAACTCCGACTGTTCTGTTTGTGGTTGGCAGTCGTAGCTGTATAAATGTTCCCACTCCCCTGACAAGCATTCTCACTGCAGTGGCCGTCTCCTCCAAGAGGTGAGAAATCACAGGCCTCTCTCGTGCGCCGCCTCCTCCATATTTGGTTCATTGTTCCTCCTCCCTTTCTAATAACTGCACATTTTTCACATACTTGTGCAACTGAGGCCCAACCTCTGCCCCTCTCTGAGCAGGTTCGGCTCTTCCCCTATGTCCAGAACGCTTGTCCTTCCCCTTTGCAGTGCTATATGCTGCTTCCACCCCTGTTATTTCCACGTAAGGGTCTCCTTGGTGGTAGATGGCTTCACTACCCCGATGTGACCTGCTCTAAGGTTCCCTTTCAGTGGGCATTTTCTGTTTGGTTTAACATGGATGGACCTATAATCTCTTTTTAAGGATTTGATTTTAAAGTAGCAGGTCGTCATTGTTACCTTTTGGCTATAATCAGCCATATTTAGTTGAGGATTGTGACACTCTCCTGCTCACTAGGAAATGTCTGATCATAACACAGCACATCTCCAAGAACTAGAAACTGGCCTTCATGCTGCTGCCCGGCATTACACATTTAAATAGAACCTCTGAAAAACCAGAGTCCGCTCCCAGGATGCTCTCTTGAAGTTCAGTCTATTGCTGGTGACCTTTCGGCTTTTATAAAATAGAGCTGCTTCACAAGCTTCACCTCCCTTGCCTACTTGTCGTTGAATTCACGCCACCTTTGGAGTTAAGTTGCCATAGAAAACCAGCTCGGGGTGTGCACGCACGTAGTAAGTCACCTTAGGACACACGAGGCCTGATCCAAAGTCCACGGAAGTCAGTGGAAAGTGTCCTGTTAACTTCAGTAGGTTTTGGATCGAGCCCTTGAAACAAGCGCAGGCATGTTCATAGACGTCTGCAGCTGCGTGTGTGTTCACAGGCCGGTTGCACATTTGAAGGAATACAGAGCTCCGCTCCCCCTGCCCCTAAATGTAGATGCTTGTTTCTAGCGGTGAATGGGAAATGCCTAAAAATCAAGGGCCCAAATCTTATACATCTTAAACTACAGAGTTATGTTAAAACACAGTAATTTACCCTTGATTCTCTAGCAAAGAGCAGAGTTCAGAACTCTGGGTTTCCCTTCCCCCGTCTGGGTTCACGTTTATGGAAGCAGGGTCTGAATGAGCTCTCCCCTAATGTCTAGTGATGAGCTGGGGGAAGGAGGCTTAAGGAACAGACTGTATTTGCGTGAACACCCCTCCTCTACCTAGATGCAGAGCATGATGGAGCTGCTTTGCCAAAGTGATCAATTTTGGCTGGTGGTGGGTTACAAATCACTTCAGTATTGAGTGCAAAGGTAATGGAATATTATCCACTGTCTGAGCAAAGGGCAGCAGAACTGCACGTAGCCTGTCTTGATTGAGGGGCTCACCCTCAACTGATCCTCACTCACTAGGCAAGGGGCAGGCATGCCAAATCCCACGGAAAGGGGGAGAGGGTGGGGTTAAGTGCAACTGTGGGGCTTATTTCTGATCCTTAGTCCGTTCACGTCTCCGGGCGGAGTTCCTCTGGGCGGCGGCCGCTGGCTCCCTTGACGCCTTCGAGGAGCAGTGGGCGCTGCCCGGGGTTCTCTGCTCGGTGTCCCCGTCAGGCTCCCTTCTTATGACCCTTTGACCGCACTCCTGTCCCTGTTATTTCATTAGTTGTCCCCTACAATTAGTGGGTTTCTGAGGTCCTGTAGATCCTCCCCTTAGGCTGGGGGGGGGATCCGTTAGCATGGGGCGGGCTTCCGCCCGCCCCGTTTCCCGGAAACCCAATAGATACATGGTGGTGTGAGCTCTGCCTAAGGAGTCCTAGGTACCATTTGAGCCTCTCTGTCCACTGTGTAAAGACAGAGCTGACTGGATTCCACTGAGAGTCCTTGTTTTCAGCTCGAGTGATCACTGAACCAATCGGTGACACCCGGGTGCTGAGCCTGAGCCCTGGTTGCTGTGAAAGAGACTGCACAGCCTGCACTCAGTGCGGTTCCCCACTACCTGCCGAAATCTCTGCACGCTGAAATTGCTGAGAGCTGGGGTAAGCGGCGGAACCTCGAGTGTGACGTCCCACGGTAGGGACAGCCCAGTTGTAATGAGGGCTGCAGCAGCTGAGGTGTTGTGTGATGCCTCACTCCCTCACCACCTCCGAACTCTGGGTCTTCACTGACCAAGGACAGCGACTGTGAGCCCGGGGCAGTGGAGGGAGAGGGCAGTGGGCTGTCGAAGGAACATTTGTTGGACTTTCAGACCGCAAGGTGAGAAACCGGGGCAAAGGACACCGCCCAAGGCACTCTGGGAGGAGGCTGCTCTTGATGTTTTTGAATGATGGTTGTGGTGTTTCCCCAGATGAATTCTCGCTTCCTTTGCCCTTTGTATTAAGTTTTCTTCGCTGTGCACAGATTCAGTGCTTGCGAGAGGGGAAGTATTGCGCCCGGGGGTGGTTAACTTTCGCAGATTACTGGGTGATGGCCCACGCTGGCTCCGTTTTGTATTAAGAGGAACCCTGTGAGACAGACCCAGCCCTTCTTCCTGCCAGCTCCGCCGGGCAGAACGGTTACATTTATAAGCAACTCAAGCCATGTAAGGAGGCACTTAAATGATGATTCTGGGCAAAACCATGGTAGTCAATAGGAGTTGTTGCATGAGTAAAGGCTGCAGGATCGGGCCCTTTTCAAGAGCTGCTCTCTAGACCCCGGTTTCTGTATGTCTGAATGGAGAGCCGAGCGACTGAAAAGCTTTTCAACTCTTTGTAACTGGAATCAGATATTCAGCACTGTGCACGTACAAACACATTCGTTTGTGTTGCTTGTCGTTGTAGCAACCAAACACCCATGTAGCTGTCAAATTGAATGTACATGTGCAATTGCAATAATTATGCATGTAAATGAGACCTGGACTAGCCCATGTACAATTGGGAAGAGCCGGGCCTTTCCAGTCACACCTCTGTGTGGAGGAGCAGGGATTTCAAACTGGCATTTTTACCCTGGATTAAGCCCTTCAGTTTACGTGAAGAAGGAAAAAAGCCCTGAAGTTAACTGGCTAATGCTAAGGGTTGAACTGTGATTCTTGTTCTCACTCAGGTAAATAATGTATATGCCAAAACTTATGGCAGTAAATTTATGTAAAAGCATTAAATCAGTCTTGGAGCTGGTGCAATGTGCTTTCTCTAATCTTCGACACCAGCTGCCCAGAGCCTGACACACACAGCACCTGCACTTCCATTCCCCTTTCTCCTCACCTCCAGCCATGACCACTCGCACATTCATCTCACAAACTCCATTAAGGCGTCTGCTGCAGCTCTGTGAAGATATTGCTGTTGCCTATCTTTGGCAGGGCAGGGAGGAATCTGCCTTCTTGGGGCTGGTAGATGTAATTTATCCAAAGGCTGGGTTCGCTGCAAAGAAATTCCAGGGCTGAAGACGTTTCGATTGGCAGGATTCCTCCGCAGTAACCAGCCCCTCTACTTTGCTGCAACCGAAGAAAAGCTGCTTAATTAGCTCTGTTTGGAACTCCTTCAGGAGCACATTCCTTAGCCATGAGCTGCCTTGAAACTTGTTGGGATGGATCACTCATTAATTGCACTGTTCTGTTCGTTCCCTCTGAAGCACCTGGCACTTGCCTCTGCTGGAAGACAGGCTACAGGGCTAGCTGGACCATTGGTCTGAACCAGTCTGGCCGTTCTTGCGTTCCCTGTGCTTCAAGAGCTGGTTCTGGCAGCTTCTGGGGTTTGGTGCATGGCATTGTTAATCGCCCGCAGCCCTGAGAGATCCCAGTAGCCCAGGGTATGAAGGTGTAATGGCAGAAGAAGGTTGGTGCCATTTCTTAAAATTGCTCACCCTGGCACAGCCCCTCAAGCCTGAGCGGGTTGCAAACATGACCTCCTGGGTCTGCATTACCTCTAGTGACCTCTGGCCTAGGCTTGCTGCGGGTGTGAGTGGGGATACACCGAAAGGCCTTAGCAGGACCTGAATGGAGTAATAGCAAAGCTTTCCTCTACTGAAGGGAATTGTGGGGCATTAGCCAGGCAGCGATGGACATAGCTGTGCTGCAGGCTTAATAGCACCTACACCAGTGGTCCCCAACCTTTTCTGGGTGGCAGGCACCGGACAACGAGCCACCAAGGACCATGGCTGGCGGACAAGCATCCGCCAAAATGTTGTCAAGAAGCGGCAACGTCAAGAAGCGTCGCCACCAAAAATCAGCAGCATTTAGGCGGCGACGCCTCTTGATGACGCCGCTTTTCGGCAGCATTTCGGCGGCAACGCCTCTTGATGATGCTTTTCGGCAGACGCTTGTCCACCGGCCAGTACACGGGCGCACATAGATGCTCCGGCGGGTGCCCTGGCGCCTTTGGGCACCGCATTGGGGACCACTGACCTACACAAACTCCATTTTTATCATGTGTACGGAAAAGGCAGCCTGCTGCACCCAGAAACCGCAGGAGAGTCAGAGGGGACAAGCACTAAGGGCCTGACTGCCAAAGGCTGTTTTGTGCCTCTCCATCTCATGCAGTGTGCGCCTGGGGGGAGTTGCGGGTTGCAGGCAGGCGCACAATGGTGTATTTGAAAAATCTGGCCCCTGGTGGATTTTTGTTTGGGATTCACAGTCTTTCCCTCCCTGCTGCTAGGTATAATAAAACTGCCTTCGGGGTGCTGGTGGGAGTCAGAGGTGGCTGCAACTGCTTCGGCTGTGGTACCGTATGAGTAATGTCTGTGATCCAGGACGTGAGTAACAGGGTGATGAAAAGACGTGCTTGTGAGTCAGTCACGGCGCTGTTATTCGCGGAGCCTGGTGCCTCAGCCTGCAAAATCTCCAGATTTAGTAAATTAGCCCAAGCTGGAGGGGACTGGAAAGGGCTGATGATGATCCCTCACCTGTCAGTTCTACAGCAGGGTTCCTCAACCCCTGCGGCGCCAGGATGCTTCTGAGGGGCAGTGGTGGCTCCTGTCCCCCAGGGCTGGCTGAGCTCACCCCCTTGCTCCAGGCACTGAAGCCACCAGGGTCCCAGCACCACTCAGCTTTGGCCCAGCCGCCATGACGACGGGAGTCTGGGTAGGCTGAACGTGAGCCGCTGCAACCCCATGAGCCAGATCATGACTCCACTCCCCCAGGTTTGGTCCAGATAGGAGAGTCGGGGGGGTAAACCTGAGCAGCGCCTCAAGCTGGGAGCTTGCAGCACCTGGAGTGGAGAGCCGAGTCCAGGCACCCCGCTGCACAGGCAGTGCCACTGTGGGGTGGGTGCTGGGCAGGACCCAACCCTCTCCCCGGCTGCAGGACCCCCCGGGCCCCCACCCCCAGACTATTTCCTGGGCCGTGACAGCCGATAAACATTGACACATGAGTCCTGGGCCCCCAAAGGCTGAGAACCGCTGACCTCCAGCCCCCCAGCCACTCGCTGGGAGCTGCCTCCAGGACCGGCCTGTTTCAGTGCAAACCCTCCTCCCCCTACCCAGGGCAGCGTGGGACCCGAGCCAGGAGTCTCCCCCCTGCCGCTCACTAGGCTCCTCCCCGAGGTGTGTGTGGTCAGTTTCGGTTCTGCCTCTGCCCACTGATAAGGCAGCTCAGCCCCTGCCTGGGCCGGGCTCTCCCGTTCCTCTCGGGGGCTGCTGGGGGTTGTTTTCCCCACCCAGGAGCGAGGCTCCCTTGCCTGCAAGGGAGGCAGCGTGTTTGTAAACATGCTTCCAGACAGGCCGGGCCGTGCGCCGCTGCCCGGGTTAACCCACGCGGGAGGCAGCGCTGCGGCGAGTTCGAGCCACGGCGAGGTAAGAGCAGCGGGCTCCGGGCTTGGGGCCAGACCCTCACAGCCCGGTGCAATCTCGGGGAGCCAGGGGGGATTTTAAGGGCCTCGGTGGTTTTTATGACTCAGCCTGAGAACACCCTGGGTAAGGGAAGCGTTTATACTGGGTAGCGGATGGCACTGAGCTGTGCAGACGTTCACATATCCCGAGTCGCGGGAGGGTTAATATATTTTGGTGGCTCAACTTACACGCTTTTGACCTGCCCCTAGCAGCTCTGCGCAGGGCTGGGACAGGGGCTCCCAGCAAGGCGAGGTGGGACAGAGTGTTTAGCATAAGTAGTTAGCACCTGTTGTAAGGCGGCACTCAAGGAAGAGGTGACCTGTCAACACCTCTGCTGGGGGCCCCGAAAAGATGGGGAGGGAAGCACAAGGGGAAGAGACACTTTTACAAAGCCAAGAGATTTTAAAAACGGAGCTGCACTGGAAACTGTTAATTAAACAATTCAGCACTCCCTGCACTGCATGCACGCCAGCCCTGGTAGCTGTGGGCTTGTGCATGAGAGCCGGAAAGTGAAACTGTCTATAAACACAAGGGAATCCCACTTCACGAGATCCTAGATCTTTGCTGCCAGCTCTGAAAATGAATACATCTGTCTGCACCTAGCTGAATGATGGACTCTGTCATCAGCCCGTCTCCTTTCCCCTAAAATGTTCCCCTGCTGCACCTTCTCCCCGATCTATAAAAACTCAGTGGACTCTGGACTCTATTCTGTCCCTGGATCAGCAGCAGTGATGCTGTGTGAAATTCACACTTATGTGTTATCATGAAGCCTCAGCGGAAAAGGAAGAGCAAAAGGGTGTTATCTGAACAGATCAGTGATTAACTGGTGCTTTAGGGCTAGATTCTGAGTGTGGTGCAGTGGAAATGTGGTGTTTTTCGCAGACATACACCAGGGTACATGAGAGGAGAACGAAGCCATTGGTGTCTGTAACTTGGGAGATTCATGTCCACAAAGTACCAAAGCAGCGGATCCCAACAGCATGCAGTCAAGGCAGAAGCTCACCTAACAATAGTCCCACCTGGGTGCACACGGGACAAGGAGTGAAAACGTACAGGCTGGGAAGAGCAGGAATGGAAGTTGCATTAGTGTCTCGGACTCCTAGCAGAGTTGGGCATCTAGCCAACTAAACGCTGATCCAGAAAAGTCCATCTAGCAGGAACGTGCCCGGACGCTGCACAGGCCACTGCACACATGGGTCGTTGCTCCCTGCTAGGCCGGAGCGTGGTGGGCGGGCTGCAGTCACATACTCAGGCCTGGAAGGAAGAAAGAGGAGAGCCTCATGTCACACCAATTCCTGGGGCTGCATCAGATTGTGGAGTCCTCAGCCCAAGTGACAGCTGCAGTGGCAGGGATCATGGGTAGGGGAAAGCTGAGGCTCTGGGCAGGGCTGGGAGGATATCCAGGGATGGGAAGAGCGTCGGCAGAGAGCAGGGTCGCTCCCATCTTGGGCGCATGTCAGTTTGCAGCGAGTGGGGCTCATTTGTGTCTTGGTTCCAGATGCAGCCGGCCCCACTGCCGTTCTACAGGAAGCTCTGTTACGCCATAGGGGGTGCTCCCTACCAAATGACAGGAAATGCCCTCGGGTTCTTCCTCCAGATCTTCCTACTGGACGTTGTGCAAGTGAGCGGCCGCTGTCTCGCTGGATGGTGGGGCTCGGAAGCAGAGCGACTCCGTACCGGAGTGTGCATGTGTGGGGCAGCCTGGGTGAAAGTGGGTCTTGCAGCTTGTTCTTAGAAAAAGACCTTGATGGTGCCCCACAGCTTCAAGTGCTCTGATTTCATCAGGAGCCTTAGCTCCAAAGAGCTGCAGGAGGAGGGTGTGGGGGGGGGGGGGAGGTTTCCATGTCATTCCAGTTCCCAGAAAGATAGCCTGGAATTCTGCCCAGAGCCGAGTCATTCGGACTCTTTCCACCTTTGGCTGGGCTCTTGTTCACGTTCGCGCTGTGGCCTGATCCAGCCGTTTCTCTCCCAGCTGGAACCGTTCCACTCCTCTCTGATCCTCTTCCTCGGGCGAGCCTGGGACGCAGTTACCGACCCCGCTGTCGGCTTCCTGGTCAGCAGGAGCCCCCGGAGGAGGCTTGGCAAGCTGATCCCGTGGTGAGCGCTGGGGGCTGAGGCAGAGCGGGCGTCGATTTGGCTTTGGCTCTGCGCTTAGGACGGGCAGTTTGAAAGGGGGGAGCGCTGACAGGAATCGCTCAGCTCGGAACAGTTGCAGTTTCTGCAGGATTCACTAACTAGTCAAGGTGACTGGAGGTTTGCTCCCCAGTGGCTCTCACCTGCGTTCCGTGGAGCCCTCCAGACAATCCGCTGAGCTGTGGGAGGGGACAACTCTCCCCTGGAGTGAGCAGCACAGTAAATACACAGAGGATTGCGGCTCTAATATTTAACCCCTGACCTTGCAGTTGGGTCCCGGTGGCTGGACCCCTGTCCCCAGGGATCCCACTGCTGGCTCAGAGCCTCGAATATTCGAGCCGGCGCTGTGATAAGCAGATCTGGGGCCAGCGGGGTTCTGCTGCTGCCTGTCTGTTTTTTCCTTGCTTTGAGCAAAGCTCCCTCCCCTGCGCACCCTGGGCCTGCAGAGGGCTGCCCCACCTTTCTAATCACCCACAACAGAACAGCCCTATCCCGCTCACTCCATCCCCCCTTCCTCTGCTGCTCGCTCTCCCCCACCCTCACTCACCTCCACCGGGCTGGGACAGGGGGTTGGGGTGTAGGAGGGGGGTGAGGGTTCCAGCTGGGGATGCGGGCTCTGGGGTGGGGTCAGGGATGTGGGGTGTGTGGGGGGCTCGGCTGGGGCAGGGGTTTGGGGTGGGAGGGATGGGCTCTGGGCTGGGGGTGTGGGGTCCAGGTGGGGCCAGAAATGAGGGGTTCAGGGTGCATGAGAGGGCTCCGGGCTGGGGCAGGATGTTGCGGTGGGGGGCGGGTGAGGACCCTGGCTGGCCCCTAGGCGCATGGGCGGCCAGGGAGGCTCAGTGCACTGGTCTTGTGCCTGCAGGCACCGTCCGCAGCTCCCATTGGTCGCAGTTCCCAGCCAGTGGGAGCTGTGGAGCCGGCACTAGGGGCGGGGCAGCATGCGGAGCCTCCCTGGCTGCCCATGTGCTGAGAGGCCACAAGGACCTGGCAGCTGCTTCTGGGAGCCGCATGGAGCTAGGGCAGACAGGGAGTCTGCCTTAGCCCCGGGCCCCACTGCGCTGCCAACTGGACTTTTAACAGCCCGGTCAGTGGTGCCGACCGGAGCCGCCAGGGTCCCCTTTTGACTGGGCGTTCCGGTTGAAAAACGGACACCTGGCAACCCTAATCTTGCAGCGGATGACCTGTGGCATGGCGAGCAGCAAAGGAGGCCAGTGCATGAGGCAGGAATAAACCCGACTCGCACTTTGCTTCAGTGCTTGTGTCAAATCATCTCTTGCCCCTGCAGGATTGTCTCCTCCACGCCGTTCGGGGTGGTCTTCTACTGCCTGGTCTGGTCCACCCCCTCGCACGCCATGCCTGTCTCCCTCAAGTTCCTTTGGTACCTGACCATGTACTGCTTCTTCCAGACAAGCATGAGTGTAAGGACACAGTGCCTGCGGCTAAGCATGCCCGGAGCCGTCTTCACCTTGCTGCAGAGAACAGGCTAGGCAGGCCGCTTGTCCTGTTTTAAGCTGGACCATCCTGTTTCTAAATGGTTTGTCCCCTGCCTGGGACTGACACAAAGCCGGATGTGTTTGTTTCCCATATCACAGATGAGGGATGCCATTCTGGAGCACGCTGTGTGTGCGAGGTCATGCCAGCAGGGGTGGAGTGGCATGTTCTTCAAAATGGCACGTTCTGGGGGCGTGAGCTCGCACGGAGTGTGCATGCAAGGTCACGCGAGCAGGGGCTGGGTCACCCAGGAATGCCAGGCGCCTGCCACTGCCTGCAAGTACCAGAATCTCTGCTATGCTGGGGGTGCCCGAGTGGCCCTTCGAGAACAGGAACTCAACCTGTAGGGGAGCTCACAGCAACTCCAGTGCCAAACTCTCCCAGCAGGGGGTGCTGTAGGGAACGCTAAAAGACCACTGGCTCTGGGCAGAGCTCACAGCTGCTCTGGCCCCAGACTTTCCCAGCAGGGGGCGCTGTAGGGCATGGTAGAGGGTAACTGGTTCTGGTGGAGGTCAGTCTGTAGGGTGGGGTGGAGCTCACAGTTCTTCCCATCCCAGCTATTCCCAGCAGGGGGCGCTGTAGGGCATGGTATCTGGTTGGTCATATAGTGCCATCGTGAACCAGGGCACTAGTTTTAGTTTTCACATCTGTTCTCTGTGGTGGTAGCTCCTGCAAGGGGCTCACGTCACCAGAGGTGTTCCCGGGAGGGGAGGGGGGTGTCTGCCCCAAGAGGGTGGGATGTGAGAGACAGGGGATCCCAGGATCAGACAGAGGAGAAGCAGCTGAGTTGTCTGGTATCTGAGCTGTTTTTCTCCCCAGTGCTATCATGTGCCATATTCCTCCCTGACCATGTTTCTGGGAGGGAATCAGCGAGACCGGGACTCGGCCACTGCCTACAGTAAGTGTCTGTGCCCGGATGCAGGGTTTCCTTCACGGTCCCAGGCCGGTGTGTCCTTCCAGTGTGTGACTTCTCACTCCAGGCCAGAGGGGTGTTGTCTCTGAATCTGGGTTTGTAATAGGGTCACGCCGGGTGTGAATTTGACCTGATACGTTATAAAATGGAGAAAAAAAAATCCCCTACTTGGGATCCCCATGTTATTGTAGCTAAACAATAACTGGGCTGCAGTGTTAACCAGGGACGCCCTGATGGCTTGGATCTCACTCTCAGGGCACGTGGCATCCCTAGAAGAAGTTCTTCGTTTGTTAAATCAGCCCACCCACGGCGCAGGCAATATCACAGGGCACGGGGTGTGGTTATCCTGAACACACACAGGCCTGGGGCTGGTTCCTGTAAAAAGTCTCTGCGTAGAAGCGTTTATTAGACAAACAACTCCCATGGGGAACCAGGACCAGCTCCTAGCCCCTCAGTTCCCAAAATGTAGGCCCTCTACCACTGGAGTGAAGGGGGAAATTTTAGAGCAGGCAGAAACAGTAGATCTCTTATCTGCTTTGTGAGCAGCCACCAGAGGGCAGTCTTACCCTTTCAGTAGGATGACCAGATGTCCTGATTTTATAGGGACAGTCCCGATTTTTGGGTCCTTTTCTTATATAGGTTCCTATTACCCCCCTCCTGATTTTTCACATTTGCTGTCTGGTCACCCTACCTTTCGGGCACACAAAGCCAATACGTTAGTTTGCAAGGCACATGCTGGCCTCCCTTTCCCTAGGGGATCTGCTCTGAGGCTCAGGCCGCAAGGCTGACTGACCCCTCTCCCATCTGTCCTGGCTCTTGGCAGGAATGGGGGTGGAGGTGTTCAGCACGCTGGTCGGCTCGGGTATCCAGGGGCAGATAGTCGGCGGGTACCACGCCAGCATGATGAAAAGCTGCAGCGTGCTCAATGGGACTCTGTACAACAGCACCTCCGCGGGGCTCAGCGACACCTTGGAGAACACAGTAAGCACCTGGCCGTCTGCTCCCTGCCCCGCTGCAGAGCTCGGGGTGGGAGAGCGCCGTCTGTGCTCCCTGCAGCCAGCGCCTAGGTTGTGACGGCTGCCTCGGCTCTTGTCTTCCAGCGCAGGGCGTACGTGATCGCCTCCGTGGTCCTGGGCTCGCTCTACTGCATGGCCTGCCTGATTCTCTTCCTCGGAGTGAAGGAGCAGCCTGGTTAGGTCCCTCCTCTGGCTCCTCTTGTGATGGTTGGGAGGTGCCCTGTGGCCGCGGCTCTGGGGGATGGGTGCAAGTCCTGCGGGGGAGGGAGTTGGGACTCTGCCGGCTGGGCGGGCTGTCGGGAGACACCGTGCCTGGCCTGTGGGTGGGACGGAGGCAGGTCGAGGGGCATGGGGCATGCTTCAGTCTCACGATTTTCACCAGCCTGCGATGTCGTGGGAGCTGGTGGCTTGTTGCTTTCCAGCCTCCTCCACCATCCAGTTTGCAGCGGCTCTGCGGAGGCTGCTGCCCTCGGCTGGGAAGGCAGCAGGAAACACGAGACCGCGGGACGGCAAGGCCGGCCAGCACCCCGGTCAGGCTGGGGGCCGGGCCGAGCATGGCGAAGGCCTCGTCAGTGGCGAGGCGGCCTGGGCTGGTGTTTGCGGCTCTGGGCTTGAACACGAACCGTGGGGTGGGGCTGGGGGTGACTCTGCAGCAGTTCCCCTCTCACCCCTGCAGGGCCCCTCAGTCCCTTGGGAAGGACCCAGCTGCCCTTCTGTCACAGCCTGCGGATAATCCTGGGACACCTGCCCTACGCCTGGCTGCTGGGTGGCTTCCTCTTCATGTCCCTGGCCTTCCAGGTACGATGGCGGCCCCGGCCGGCGTGGAGAGAGGGGTGACGGCAGCGCGGGCGGCAGCTGGGCTCTTCCCGCACGGCCTGGGGCAGAAGTATCTGAAGAAGGAGGAGAAGCAGGTCACCGAGGTGTAGGGGGATGGAGGGGGACCGGCAGCTTGAAACACACGAGCTGTGGGGGAAGAGGCAAGGCGGGACCTGCACAGACTCCTGGGGCTTTCACCACCCGTGGGACAGGCTGTGCCCTGCCCCTGGCTCCACCTTTCCCATCCCTGCCCACCAAGACAATCCCCCATTGCAGCTGCCCCTGCTGTGGGACTGTGGTGATGAGACCCCCGAGGGCGTCAATAGGCCAGGAGAGCTCCTGGGCAGAGCCTTTAACTCTAGGGTGCGGGTTCAAATCCATCTCAGGTCTGCAGTGAGTGAGAGGTGTTCCCGCGAGACACTGTTAGGTGGCCTCTTGGTCATCACGAGTCCCGTATTCTCCGTCACATTCCCCAAGGATGAGTGTTGGTATCCTAGGAACCACCTCACCTACCTCTAGCCGGCAGCCTCGGCAGAGAGACCAAGGAGTGAATGGGCAAAGAGAGTGAACACCCCCTGATTGTGGGGAGGGTCTATCCAGGGCACATTGGCAGGTGCTAGGGGGGCGTTTGCTCCCATGATGTGCCTGCTCCATGAGCAAAGAGAGAATTTGGGTCCATGGGGCGGCTGGTCTGACTCGTTTCACCAGCACAGAACTCACAGGAGCTTTTATGGCTTTAAAATTAAAATAAAATGAAACCGCCCCCGGGAGGCGGTGGGAGATGAAGGCCTGGTGATACGAAGTGCAGGCTGGGACTGGCTGAGAACTGCGTTCCACAGGTGGGTTCTGAGACCCCTGGAGAAATGGATGGGGGGTCAGTGTATGCGAGTGGGGGGCAGGCGGAACAGGCATCTCCAGCCAGCTGGTGAGGAGCAGCAAAGAACCCCCTGACCTCCCAGCTTGCTACGCTGCAGGCTCCTTCGGGGCTGGAGAGCAGGCCCAGGAGCTAAGCGCTGAGCGTCTGTATGTTCCCTTCCCAGATCGCTCAGGGGATCTTTGCCTTTTTCTGCACACACGCTGCTGGGCTGGCTGGGAGGTTCCAGCATCTGATGCTCATCATGCTGGTACGTCTACACAGCGGAACCCGTCTCCCCTCACGGCCCCTCGCTGATGCCAATGGTGCCCCATAGTGTACTCAAGGGAGGGGTCAAACCCCCACCTATCCAGGGCCCCTCCCACTCTTTCACCTCGCATGACAGAGGTTGATCTGAAGCCTCCAGGGAAAGGGGGTAACGGTGCCCAAGGCCGGTCTGATGGATTTCGGTATCTTTGCTGCCCGTGGCCCCCGTGCCATAACATGGATGTCTCTGGGGGGTGCTCCGAGGGGCCTGGAAGGCCTTGCTGAGTCTCCCGCTGTGGCTCTGTCTCCCCCAGGTCGTGGCTTCGCTCTCCATTCCCTTCTGGCAGTGGTTCCTGGTGCGTTTTGGGAAAAAACCCGCCGTGTTCGTGGGCCTATCGGTGAGTTTCCTTTGGCCTCTGGCTTTACATCGATATTTAAACTGAAATTCCTACAGCACTTCTGCCCTGCACCCCGCAGCGCCTCCTTCTGGAAGAGGCTGGGACTGGGCACCCTGCCCCCCGTCAGCCCTCCTACCCTGCTCCCTACAGCTCCTGCTGCTGGGAGGGGCTGGCACTGGAGTAACTGAAAGCCCCTCCCCAGCCCACCTGTGCCGTTCCTTGCAGGGACCCCTGCTGCATGTGGCCCCCACCGGGGTAGCGATGAGCGTGTCCATAAGCAGTTCTGCCCCATTCCCTGGAGTGTCTCCTGCCAAACAGAGCTGGCACTGGTGCCTCTGTGAGCCCCTCCTCTTTAGGGCCCCTCCACCCCCCCGCTGTGGAACACATGCCCATGGGGAAGGCGAAAGTCTGACCCAGCGCCCTTCCACGAGACTCCCCAGCAAACACCCCAGCGCAGCCACCTCCAGGACGCGGCGGGCTCGCTGGCACCAGCACCGCCCCGGAGGGCTGGCTGAAAATGGCACCGGGCTGAAAGGCCTCCTGGGCTAATCACACAGGCTCAGCTCGGTGCAGGGAGAGCAGAGAACGTGCAGCATGGAGATGCCCTGTCTGCTCTGCTGCGATCCCTCTGCTACGCACGCTCAGCTTTGTGTAAAACCGATCGGCCACAGCCCGGGCAGGGACCAGTATAGCGACTGCAGCATGATTCCCTTCCCCTCCCCCATACTGCCCTGGAGTCTCACAGGGCTGTTTGTTCGGTGTCCTTAATACCCAGGGAGAGTAAGAAGAGGTGATTAATGCTTTGCATTCCCCTAGAGCAGTGGTGGGCAGCCCGTGGCCCATGAGCCAGCCCTTCCCTGCAGCCCGCAGCGCCCATTGGCCGGGAACGGCGAACCGTGGCCACTGGGAGCTGTGGGTGGCCGTGCCTGTGGACAGTCAATGTAAACAAACTGTCTTGCGCCCGCCAGCGGATTACCCTGATGGGCCACGTGTGACCCACCTCCCTAGAGCCTTCCACCCCTCAGGTTAATTAACTTGTCCTCCTGCTAGCCCATGCAACGGGTACAGCTAAGGCGCAGGGAGGTGAAGGAATGGACGTGGGGCTGTGCAGGGACTTTTCCCAGGGAGGTCAGGGTTTGCTGAGGACACCCCAAACCTCACAAGATCAAGCCCTAGGGGTCTGTGTCCACACCTGCAGTCAGTGTCAGTGGGAGCTGGGATGCTCCCTTAGGGCTGCATCTACTGTGCTAAGCTCTGCTCAAAGCCTGGCCCCCATTGTGGGTGCTCACCTCTAGGGGCCACGTTTACAAAGGGACTCAGGTACCTGACGATGCAGACAGGCACCTAATGAGATTTTATAAAAGCACCTAGGCAGGTTAGGTGCCTAACTCCCATTGACAGTCATGAGAGTCAGGCGCCCAACCTGCTTAGGTGCTTTTGTAAAATCCCACTGGGGTGCCTATCTGCATCTTTAGGCACCTAAATCCCTTTGTAAATCTGGATCTAGGTGACTCACCCAAGGTTATCTAGTGAGAATGGCAGAGCCGGAACCCAGGAATCCAGACTCCCAGTTTGACCATGGCACCATGCTCCCTTCTACGCTAGAATCGTATTTGATTTCTGCTCCTCTGGGGGTTCCTATGGCACTCATGAGTTCTAGTAATTAATGCAGCATTATGTTATCACCTGTCGAGCTCCGTCCGTGCTCTCAGGGGGCTGCACAGAACACAGGAAGGAGACATGCAGTCCCTGCCCCGAGGAGCTTCCATAGAGTATTAGACCACAGAGGGGGCACCGAAATATCAGAAATAGTCTCATGTCCAAGCATTGATGCAGAGCTGCTACTGGACTTGCAGGCCTCTGATGCAGGCAGCTCTGGTGGGAGAAGTGAGGTTTAGTCCATAGTAGGTATTTGTGAGCCGAGGAGGCATTTGCATGGAGACAGCGGGGAGCATGGTCTTTGGGTCCTGGGGCGTGAGAGCCACACACATGCAGAGCAAAGGGAGCATAAGCACTTTTCTCTCTCTCTGCTGTAGTTAATTATCCCTGCCCTCATCGTTATCACGGTAGTGAGTCACAACTTCCTGGTCTTCGTCTTCATGGTGGTATTAGCGGGATGCAGCATGGCTGTCCTCTACTTGTTACCCTGGTGAGTGGAGCGGTTCGCCAAGCCACGGCTGGGGCTGCTCGTTCCTGGACGGTTAAAGAGCTAGGTTGGTAGGAGGAACAAACTGGGTACGTCTTCAGTACCCGCCATATTGGCGGGTAGCAATCGATTTCTCGGGGATCGATATATCACGTCTCATCTAGAAGCGATATATTGATCCCCGAACACGCTCATGTCGACTCCATAACTCCACCAACCCGAATGGCGGTAGCGGAGTCGACATGGGGAGCCGCGGACATCGATCCCGCGCCGTGAGGACGGTAGGTAATTCGATATAAGATACTTCGACTTCAGCTAGGTTATTCACGTAGCTGAAGTTGCGTATCTTATATCGATTTTCCCCCGTAGTGTAGACCTACCCACTGAGTGCAGGGGAGGGAGAGTTTGTTGGGAAGCCTGGTTGATAAAGGCCTAGACGTGGTTGCGTTCATCTGCGTGGCCAAATTCCAGAGCAAAGGGGGATGGGCACATTTGTCATGGGGGTGAGTGGCATTAGACAGAGAGGTTTGTGTGTCACTGAGTGATTGTACAGCACCGGCATTGCGTCAGTCTGCGAACAGTGTAAACGCCGAGTTAGCTGCACGCATGTGGCCCTGCTTTCATTTTGCAAAACACTTACCTTCTCTCCTGTACTGCCTCCTGCAAAATAGCATCCAAGGCCCAATGTCCAGACTCATGCAAATATGTGCACAGATTTGCATGCCTAATTTGCACATGCAGGTAGAGCAATTGCTCAGCTTAGGCACATAAGTGCACATGCAGTCTTGAAAACCTGGGTCCTACTATGTTTTTTCCCCAAATCATAGTCCAAAGCTTTGGCCAGTGCTGGAGGGCTGCAGTGTCAAAACCCGGCAATGCTAACAGGAGAGAACCAGGGCAGGCGGCAGTGTTGTGTTTGACTAGCACCTTTACCAGGCTGTTCATCCCCAGGTCCATGCTACCAGACGCGGTGGATGATTTCAGGCTGAAGAACCCGAACCATCTAAACCTGGAAGCTTTTTTCTACTCGTTCTATGTTTTCTTCAACAAGTTTGCAGGAGGACTCTCCTTGGGGATATCAACAATGAGCCTACAGTAGGCCTCAAAATCTACTTTCTATTTATCACTGGGTTCACAGGTACCCCGTGGGAGAGGCTGGAACAGGAACAGCTGGCCAGCATTCTACACCATTCCCCACAGCACCTCCTGCTGGGGGTGGCTGGAACTGGACTAGCTGGGAGCTCCCCAGGGCCAGCATTCTACACCATTCCCCACAGCACCTCCTGCTGGAGGTGGCTGGAACTGGACTAGCTGGCAGTGTCCTATGGCCAGCTCTCCGATGCCATTCCCCACAGCACTTCCTGCTCAGCAAACCTGCGAGTGAAGTCGCGGTTTGCTCCTTTCCAGTTCTCTGCCGTGACTGTGGTGTGTGCAAGCTTTGCCATTGCCAGCACTCTGCCCAGGGGCTCCTGTTTCTAGGGGAAACGAAGGCCAGTGTTTCCATGGCTGAAAGCTGGTGCTTTTTTTATTGTGCTTCTCTTCAGTTTTGCAGGTTACAGAGCCAGTGACTGCACACACAACCCCTCTGTCATCCTCACGCTGCAGATACTCATGGCCCCTGTCCCAATAACCCTGCTGCTCATTGCCATGGCCATATTCTGCTTCTACCCCATCGATGAGGAGAGGAGGAAACAGATGAGGGTGGAGATGGAGGCAGCTGGGTAAGTGCAGTGCCCTCTGAGGAGAATTTACCGTGTTCTGCAGTTCTTTGGTTCGAGCCTCCATGCTAGAACTGCCTAATACGCCAAGCACAGGTCTCCATCACAAAGGAGATGGCTGACTTGGAGGGACTCCCCAGCATGAGTATATTATAGCCACTCTGCTGTGGAATTCAACTCAGATCTCAATCCACACTCAATGGCAACCAGCCAGCAAATCCTTCTACACCTTTTCCTAGTTAGGAGAGGCTGGGACTGGGAGAGCGGGGAGCTCCCCTATAGTCTCCTCTCCTACACCACTCCCCGTAGTGATTCCTGCTATGGAGCCGGGAGTACTGTCTTTATTCAGGCCAGGTCAACACTACCGCTTACTTGGGTAGAATTTACGCCACCCATGGGGTGTGCATAAGCCACCCACCAGAACGACGTAAGTTACACTGACCTAATGCTGGTGTGGACAGGACTGTGGCAGTGGGGGAGCTTCTCCTACTGACATAGCTACCGCCTCACCTGGAGGCAGATTTATGATGACAACGGGAGAGCTCTTGCCCGTCAGCATACAGCATCTTCACCAGACACACGACAGTGGTGCAGCTATGCCGATGTAGTGCCTCTAGTGTAGCCCTCAGGCTTTTTCCAGCACACTGGGGTTTTTAAAGTTCTTTATACAATGCTATGCCACCAGTTCCAGGGTCTGCTGCAGGATGTCAGCTTGGGGGCCCCCTGAATTGGGAAGCTTCAGGAGGTGTAACATGGCTGGCCAGCAGTGATGGCTCCGTCAGATGTCTCCTCTGCACCCTGTACATTGAGATGGGGATGACCAGAACAATACCCCCCCATTTGCTAGCAGGCAGTGCTGCCTCAAGAACAATTGGAGATATGGGTCCTGAAATGTGTCTCTGAGCTTGAGTGATTGTCACCTCTGCTCCCTTTTGTCCCCTGCCTAGATGTTTGGGGAGAAAAGGAGAATTTGCCAGGAAATAAACCCGTTTATGGCCAGGGGGCTCCATGTTGATGCAGTGGGACTGGGTCTGGGACCAAGCACTGCATCCTCCCTCTCACTCTTTAATGTGGATTTTAAGTTGGACTTCATATTCATTTCTGTTCTTTTTAACAGTCATTGGGTAAAGAATGAAAACCCAGGGTAAACTAAACCTTGAGCCACTGCCGGGAAATTCACTTGGAAAGAATCCAGTATTGCTCCATGGCCACGAGGATGCATCAGTGTAATTTAAAGGCTCAGCTGCCTGTTGTTGCTGATTTTCCCCATCACAAAGGACACAGCTCTGCTCACTGCCTTTCCCTGCGCCAGCCCAGCCCTGCAGTGCTTCTGCAGTGAGGCCTGCAGAGCTGGCGTGACCCCACAGCACTGCGTTCTGCATGGCTTAGCTTTTGCTTTTCTGGCTGCTCTGGCACACTCAAAACAGGACCACAGGGTGGGGGGGATGTGGGGAGAAAAGAGAGAGTTTCTCTTTGGAAGATCAGGATCATTAGTATCGAGAGCTAAGTTTTGGAGGAAATAAAATTTTTTGGAAGGGTATTGTATGCATAATATATTTCTAGGTCATCAAACTGGCAAGATGAAGTCTCCTGCACTGTACTAACCCACCCCTCTCATTAGGAACAAAGGAATTGTCACACCAGAACAGACAGATGGTCCAGCTCATCCAGGATCCTATCTCTGATAGTGGAATGGTCAATGCTGGCTGCTCAGAGGAAGCCCTTAATGATCCTGACTGAATAATACTGTACCTGTGAGGAGATGAGGGAGGAAGGGTCCTTTTGACCCCATTTGGTGATCAGTTCCTGCCTTGCAGCATGAAGATTTACTTCTATCAGGTTCCTAGGTAAAGGTAGGCAGGACTAGTGGCAAGAGCTTGGGATCCCAAAACTGAAGCCAGGGATCAGAGTCAATAGTCAAGCCGAGGGTCTAGCCATAGTCAGAAATCATGTCCAGGGTCAATACCAGGCATCGGGGTCTGTGTTGGGTTTCCAGGGGTTGATTAGGAGTCAGAATCAAAGTCAGAGCAAGGTCAGTGCCAGGAGTTCAGAAGTACAGTAGCTAGTTAGGAATCCACATTGTTGCCTGGACACTTCCTAGTACGCCCCATGGGCGTCTCTATGGTCAAAGAACCAATCAGGGATCACTAGACCACTTGTCAGTCAGATCACCTGAGGTGGAATTTCCTCTGCAGGTTGTAGGTCACAGGGAGTGGCCCAGGTGAGTGTAGGGATGTTGGTTGCCTTGTAGCCCTGCGCAGGCCTGGGATTACAACCTCCCCCATGCAGAGCAGCTGACTCACTGTTCTCCAACCAGAACGCCAAGCCAAAGAGAACTGCTGAATTCAGCCACTTGGAACTGTGGGTTAGATACAGTGTAGGTAGTCACTCTGACATGCTGTAACATGGGTACCAGGTCTGAGGTATTACTGCTGGTTAGTGACAGGGCTGAAGGAAGCATGGTAGATGTAGGCTGTGAGGCTTGGGAGGTGTAAGGAAAAGTGCTTCACTGCCTGTTGTCAATGGCTAAGCACCTGCCTTCATCATCTACCAGAGAAAGCTACAGTATTTTGATCACCTGCTGGCATGATGCTGTTCCCGGAGAGTAGCCAGTAGGATGATCCTAGTTCACCTTGTTTCCCAGAGGCTTGGTCCCCTGTGTTTTTAAAGACAGAATCTATTAATCTACGGAAAGATACCAAAGTTCAAGTGTAGAAACTCAAAAGAGAAGCACATGCCCAAAAGGAGAAGTATACACACCACACGACCTCTAGTATCACTATTTCCAAAACCAACCATGGTTCCCTGCCTTGGGTTCATTAGCAGGCAGTTCAGCTAGTTATCAATCAGATGAATTTTTCTGTGAAAGGGGTCGCAGGAATGGACTAAGCTACCTGCAATCTTGCTTTCTTAGGGGTTTATTGCAAGGTCTGCCCTGTGCCTGCCATCTGCAGGGGTGTCAAATTCACTCAATGGAAACAGCTGAATTGCACTTTTAATAGTTTCTAGAACAGCTCTACAAAATCAGCATCTTGTACAACCTTCAGCACACTCCAAATCTCCCACTGCACAAAGATCAAGGGTTGGCTCTGGCCCTCTGTAGTGACTAAACTTTCAGTAAGTAAAATTTCATTGCCTTTGGCATCATGTATTAGCTTGTTATTTTTCAGGCCAGTGCTATTTCTGCCTTTTCTTTAAACCAGTGGTTCTCAACCCACAAGCGGCCCAATCAGCACACTGCTGCGGCTCATGTGACATCTTCAGGGCCATACAGGTAGAATATATATATATGTAGTGTGGACGCAGCCCCCATAACACACAGAGAGCTGCATATGAGGCCCACAATGAGAACCACTGCTTTAAACATTTGAGCTTGCAGCTACCCAATCTGCACACACAATGGCAGTATTTGTGCAGATTAGCCCCCAGTTTTGCACCCACTTTATTTGAAAATCTGGTCCTTAGAGTGGCATCACGAGGCTTAAGAGTTAACCACACTTCGCAGTGAATGGGGAAGATCCCATCTCAGAGCTGTAGCAGGATGTCTGCAGATAGCCTGGCAGGAAAGCAACATTATATCAGTTACACGCAGATCACATTTACTTTGTCACCAGGGCCAGAAATGTAATTCAGGAAGGCTGGTCTGGGAGTTTTGAACCTAGTGGGCTATGGCCCATTGCTTCCCATTCAACATTGTTGTCTATGTATTTTGATGGCCTTTGTGTGCCAAGAAATGAAACATGATTAGTTCTCATGCTAAAAGCCATATGGTTGATAAGAACTGTGTTCAGACGCATTTGCAATTGCTATATCGCACCATTCAGGTTGGGAAGGATGTGTATTGTGCTGCACCATCCTTTCAGGTGGATTTGTATTTGTAGATTTGTATTTTCTGATGTCAGTATTTTTCAACTGTTTTTTTAATTATAAACTCAAAGGCAGATTTTTAAAAGTATTAAACCAGTGCAAACATGAATGTTTTCTCCCCTTGGCATTTCTTGCTTTGCAAGCAGGAGAAGGCCTCCCTTCACAGCTCTCCCTGCATATCAGCCAGCTTGGTGGGGAATTGTTCAAGGAGAATCAGCTTGTTTTGCAGGTTGTAAAGTTTCACCATGAACTGAGATACTAGAAGCTGACACCTCATTCTGTTCCCTGCTGAGTGCAGACCTCACCGTGGTGTCACCAAGGCTGACCACTGAGGTCTTCCAGCTCATCTCTCTGTCTCAGGCAGCCCTTGCTATACGTCCTTCCCCATTAAGAAAGTTCTGTTAAAGAGATCCTGGAAATCATATGGGCATTGCAGGTGTCCAGTCCACTGTTCAGTAAGGAGCAAGACGAGAACACCAAGCTCAAGGGGTGACCGACTAACTCACCAAGCCTTCCACAACAGTTAATGGGGAACCACGGACCTAACGTAGCTCTTTATTTTTCTTCTGAGCTTTATGTCTTGAACCAGTATTTTCTAACATAGCCTTGTGGTGGAATGTACACGCCTTCACATGCAGTCTGACAGGGAAGGAAGGGATTATGGCAGGGCTGGGAGGTGACTGGGCATACTTGAAACTGGCTACAGCTATAAAGAGACCTGTCTCTCAGCTGGGAGGAGCTCTAGTTAGGGGTAAGATGTTTCTCCAGAGAGCACAGCAGAGATGCTGACAAAGTGTTTGGCCAGAAGAGCAGTTGGATCCAAGAAAGTAAAGGAGGCCCTTTGTTAGAGCTTAGACTGTATGTGGGGAAGGTTAACTGAGCAAAGCCATTTTCCTGGGGCTCAGTGTTTGAGCTGGAAGAAGCTAGTTCTGATACTTCTAGGAGCCACTAAACACCTTTGCTGTGTCCTGACCCAGCAGGGTAGATGGGACATGGAGAGCTTCTGAGAAAAGTGACTGAGCAGTCTGCTGTGAGGCCAGAGTGGTGCCGAGAGCTCTGAGGGGCGCCTGAGGAAGTGTAGAGTAATCGCTGGCTGGAGTTATTGACAAACTTCACTTCTGCCAGTACACTGTGATGGAAACCGGGGGCGTGAGCAGATGCCATTTTACTTTTCTAAGGATAATCTGTGGTACATTGGTGGCACCAGTCTTCGCCAGGCACTTATTAACACGCTACTGATGATGCTATTACATGAGATATAATCTCGCCTACTACTAGCGATCACATCTTGTGTAATGGATCATCTCTACCTTGGGTGCTTAGGGCTATAGTCAACTGACTGGGCAAAATACCGGTTCATTTTTAATTGCTGCCTAAAGGACTTGCGGGAGTTAGCACCACTACAGCTCCACTAGGGAGGAAGGATCACCCTGTGGTTAAACATCAGGTGATCTGGACCATTGCTATTCTACAGGTTACTTATGTGACCTCTCTGTGGCATGGTTTCACCAGCTGACAACAAAGATGGTAACACTTCCTACCTCATAGGGAAGCTGGGCAGTTAAAATGACTAAAGTGTGCAAAGTGCTCATATTCTTAAGTGATGAGCATCATGAAAATACTTATAAATAAACAGAGCTGTGTCTTCCCTTCCCACATCCTCACTCCCATTTACCAATGTGGGGAAGGTGAACACTACAGATTTCCAGAGCAGATTGCTGCGGTCCCCTTCAACAGAGATAATAATCAGCAGTTAGATGAGCACGCACCTTCCTATTTCCATCTTGGATTTGGGATTATCACTTTTCTCTGCTGGCACCAGTCTGGTGGAAGTGGGAGAGACATCAATCTGGCAAATAATAGAACAGGAGTGTGTGAATTGAAATATTTCTACAGTTAAGAACAAAGCAAACCAGGAATGTTGGAGTTTGAATATTTTGCTTTCTGAAAGATTTGAGCAATGAATTTCAATTAAAAACCTGTGTTCCAGCCTCTTATCTATTATGTTACGCATCTCCGCTTGTCTCGCATTTTAATGCCACCCGCTGAAAGTGTTTGCTTTTTTAACGTGCTTCCCTGTCCGTGAAGCATCCCTGCTCACTTAGCAAAAGTCAAATTCCTCCACTTCAGCTGAGGAAATAAGATGTCTAACTAGAAATAATCCTCTTCAATGCAAAGCCGCTCCTGGGTCCTGAAGAGATTTTCGGATAAAACAGTTGCTCAGGTAATGGGGGGAAGCGCCCTTGAATGTATTGTTCAAAGTCTGAGGGCTTCTCTACAGGTGGAGCTACAGCCCTGATGCAGCGGCTCTGGTGTTTTAATGAAGATGCAACTACTTCTCCTGTAGTGTCCACCTCCCCGAGAGGTGGTAGCTCTGGCGGCAAGAGAACCTTGCCTGTGACATAGCGCTGTCCCCTGGGGCGGGGCGCGTGTAGGGCGATCAGACGGGCGGCGATTAGGGGCTATGTTTTAGACAGGTAACTATCCCCTCCCCCCGAAGAAACCCCTGTGCTGATGTTTCCCACGTGCTCGCTGTCAGCCCAAGTCTGGGGGCTGGATTTTCACCCCCGCCCCGAGCGATGGCGTTACCCCGCTACAGGGAGGCCGGGCCTGTCTGGCTTCAGTGCAGCCCCGCAGCTGCCAGGGGCCGAGCCCCAGCCCGACAAGCGCCGGGAGGCGAGCTCACGGGGCTCTAGGGACAGTCTTACCCGCCTGCTCGCTGCAGCGAGCCCGGCCTGGGGCCAAAGGGGCGCGGATCGCTACCGCGATGCCCCCAAGCCCCAGCTCCTGGAGTCAGGTGACTGCAGCGCCCCGGTTTCTAGCCTAGGGTCTCTTTCCTCCTCCCCTGACTGCAGGGGGCGGGGGGGAGCCGCTGGGCTCCAGGCCGGCGGGCGGCAGCGGCTCCGCTCAGGGGCGCCCGGTTCCCATGGCAACGATCCCGGCGCGCCCTGTGGGGCCAAGATGGCCGCCCTGCGGCGGCCCGACACGGCTCCGCGCGCAGGGGAGCGAGGGGGTGGGGGGGACTTCACGCAAGATGGCCGCCGCCTCCGCGCAGGGCGGGGCCTCTCTAGGCGGCGAGCTCTCTATGGCGGCGGCGGCGTGCGGGCCGGGCTGAGGAGGCTGCGCATGCGCACGCGGTCTCCTCCTGCTTCCTGAGCTGAGTGCGGCGGCTGCGGGATCGGGCGGGCGGCGGCTGCGGGATGGGCGTGCACGTGGAGACCATCGCCCCCGGAGACGGTGAGGGGCGCCCGGGCCCGCCGCCCCCCGCGGGCTGCCTCCTCCCCCCCGCGAGACCCCCGGCCTCGCCCCATCCCCATCCCGGCGCTCACGGTCTCTCTGTCTCTCCCCGCAGGGCGGACCTTCCCCAAGCGCGGACAGACCTGCGTGGTGCACTACACGGGTGAGTCCCGCCGCGGGGGGCTGAGCCCGGGGGGGGGACTGCCCTATAGGCCGTGCCCCGTGGGGGTGGGGGCCGTGCCCCGTGGGGGGGGGCTGTGCCTCGTGGGGGTGGGCGTGCCCTGGGGGCTGTGCCCCGTGGGGGCTTGGGTGGGGGCTGTGCCCTATAGGCTGTGCCCCGTGGGGTGGGGGCTGTGCCTCGTGGGGGTGGGCGTGCCCTGGGGGCTGTGGGCTTGGGTGGGGGCTGTGCCCTATAGGCTGTGCCCCGTGGGGAGTTGGGTGGGGGCTCCAAGCAGTTGATGGAGCTGGGGGGGCAGTAGGGTGTGTGGCTTGTCGGGGAGTGGTTATGGGATGGGCCACTGCGAGGCAATGAAGAGGCCTGGTACAGAAGGAGCCCCCTTAAGTGCTGAGACCAACCCACAAGAGCCGAGAGCAGACCCCACCCTGGACTGGGATACACGTTTAAGGGGTAACCGTTCACTGCAGCACTTGAACGAGCAGCTGCTTGGTAGCCCTGTGTTCAGGCAGTCCCCCGTGGGCTGTGTAACTTGAAAGCTCCTTCGCATACAATATTCTGCTAGGGATCGTCTCACTTTGTTCTTTGCTGTGTCTCTTCTGGTGGGTTCGCTAGAGACAGGCGCATTTAGCAGCCCCCCGCTTGGTTGTAGGTCAGATAGGAGGCGCTTTGGTGAAGTTTCTGGGTGTCCTGCTGTTTGGTTGGATCTGTGGTCTAGCAGGAGGGTCTGCAAGCGACTTGCCCTGTCATCTTTCCCTAATGTCTCCAGTTTGTTCTACCCTTCTCAGCCAGACGTCTGTTCCCTTTGGGGGTGGAAAAGGGATAAGCATGTGGGATGGTGGCGTGGAGTCCAAATGCTGTGTGTGCTATGGGTCCATCTACATTACAAATGTCAGGAACCTGATTGTAATAGGATTCCAACTTCAGCGTAGGCAGGACTGTAATGTGGTGAATGTCTTGGTGCTGTCCAAAGCTTCAGCCACAGAAGAAGGGGAAGGTCAAGGGACAGTGTTTTAACTGGGTCCCAAGACACAATTGTATTAGTGCAGAGTGTAAGTGCCCCGAAGTGGTTGATGGTGTCTCCTTCACACAAGAAGTCAGAGGTAGTTCTCTGGTTTGGAGACTCCTTTCCGTGAAGGTGCTGTTCATTCTGTGCTCTGGTCAGGCTATTATCTCTCTCCCCCCGTAAATTCTTGACTAAACCCAGCTGGAAAGTCTTCCTGACAAGAAATTTAAAAAAACTAACTGTGTAGAAGGGTTGGGCTTGCTGCTCCTTGGGTCAGAAATATCTGAGCCGACTAACCTTTCTCCACAGCCGCACATCCTGTAGTGACACGTGTTCTTGTTCCTGTCCACTCCTCATTCCTTGCCTGTTACCTTTTAACACTCTCCGTGATGTAACATTGTGCATCTGCTGGGACAAGCACATAGCCTATTTTACCCTCTTTGGCGATTCTTTGCCTTCCTGGTTTGAAGCCAGATTGGCAGTGATGTAAAATGGCACACCCGCTCAGCCAACCTGCAGCTCTCAATTCTAGGAGCAGCTCTGTAGCTGTAAAGAGGGGCAGTGGGAGATGCCAGCTGTCATTTGGTGAGCGATGGATGTTTTACGACTTGGTTGCCTGTCTCTGTTCTGGCACACCAAGTGTAGGACTCCCAGCTCACGGCCGTTCGTGGTGGTGGTGGTCATTCCAAGGTCTTTCTAAGGCTCATGTTGCTATGGCTGAGCCTATTAGGCCTGTCTTCAGTAACTTGGTCACTTTTAAGATAAATAATCTCAGATAGTTCTCCCCTGTCTCCATGCTCCAAACTCTACTCTTCCTCCTGTCCTGAGGAAGGAGGGGAGGTGGCAGTCTCCTGAGGCTGCTACTGTTTGAAGAAGAGCCACTGTCGGGATGGGGTGAGGAACGCCTGGGTCCATCGAGCCGTGCCCCTTACAGTCCTGCCCCATGGTGGTGATAGGGGGAGGGGAAGGTTCCAGGGTACGCAGAGGCTAGACCTCTGTGCTTGCTCCTGCGAGGCTGATGGCTCACAACCAGGCCATCTGCTTCTCCTTCCTTCCCCGCTAACCTTTTAATCGGGGGCGGGGTGGGGGAGAGGAAATGGGGCTGCCTCTTTTGCCGGCAGCCCCATTTCCTCTGCCATTGGAAGAACAAAGGGATGGCTGGCAGGCAGGCAGTCAGGTGGCTCTCGGTGGGCCAGCTTTGCTGCATGCCAGCCCTCCGCATCCCCTCTCCCATCCCTATTGCTAACCTTTACTGGCTTTGAGGCAGCACAGAGGCGTCTCGCTGGGACCCCTTCCTAACTCCTCCCCACAGATTCATTCAGGGGGGGATGTCCCAAGTGTTTCCTTCCCAGCCCATCCCCGCTACAGATCTGAGGCTATTCTTGAAGCAGCAGCAGCCTGTCTTCAGTGCTTCCCCCCCCCCGCCCCCGCTTATATTCTAATGGCCCTTGGGGCTGAGGATTTGCTCTGAATTGTTGGTTCCTTGAGAGAATGGCAGCTCAGCAGTGAGAGACCCTGGGGTGCTGAATCCCCAGGACAATGCCAGCAAAACTCTCCTGTCTGCGCAGTGGCTGTTGGCTCTAATAGCCCCCTCTCCCGGGGGGGGGGGGGGGGGATGTCAAGAGCAGGGTGAGTCGAGTTCTGCTGTGCAGATTGGAGAGGGGACCTGTGTCCTAAATAAACGTTTCAGGCATGCACAGCTCAGCTCCCCTGTCCCGCTGGCTATTTAGTAACATCCCTGGAATCTAGAACAGCATAAATGAGAGCACTAATTTGGAGTGCATTGTATGCTGTTCCCAAAAGGTACCTTAAAGGGCACAGATATGGGATTAATCCCCAAATCACAATTGTCTGAAATGCAAATAGCTTCTATTCTTGGCAGTGTAGGAATTTCCGGTCCCAAGGCTGCATACTTGTAGCTTTCAGTAATGGCTCACAATTGCTATATGGCAATGCAGGTCTTATTTAATTCAGCTTCATTAAGTTATAGTTCTGGAGTCATTTGATTAGAAAGTTATTTCAAATATCTACTTCTGAAACCATTATTTCAACATAATTAAATGGGGATCTTTGAGAGCGGTCTATTTAATAGTATCAATGTACCTATTATGTTGAATTTGCAAAGCTAGAGAAGCTCAGGATCTCTTGCGTGGATGTGACTAGCAAGAGCAAAGCAGCTTAGCTTAGCTGGGTGCAGGTAAACCACAGCGCTCCTGTTTCTCTGTCCTATTTGGTTTCATTTTAACACATCTGGTTCTTGAGCACGGTGACTTAGGTAAAAAGCATGTATTGCATTTGCCAAAAGTCTGTGGAGAAGTCTCTCTAGGCTGCCACTTAGTAAGTATGTGTTCAGAATGTTGCTCCACCAGTTCTTCAGCAATAGAATGTGTGTACTGCACGTGTGGGATGGTAGCGGGCGCTGGTCCCCAGGGTCGCTGACCCAGCACTTCCACAAGTGTTTCGTTTTATAAAATCAGTCAAACTGAGCGTTCATGAAAGATGCTAGATTGACATCCTTGGAGCTTGATGTCTGTAATCCGCACAGTCTGTATTCGTGGGCCAGAGCGGCCGTTTTCCCCTGAGCTTCCCTACCAAGGTACCTTAACCCTCTTCCCCAGGGACCACCTCTAGCAGAAAGAGGATGCCTGTGGCTGAGGGCCCATCTTGGCTTTCACCATAGACACCTGTCCACCAGGAACTAGACCTGGAGCCAACTCAAATATGTAATTGATCAAAATCAGCCACTCTATTGTAGGGTAATCAGTATTGTGCCTGTCTGTAAAAATGGGGCAGGGTGATCCTGGCGGTTAGATCAATGAGCCTTACCACAGTGTCAGGTAAACAAGTTAGAAGAATAGTCTTAAAGCACCTAGGAAAGCATGCTAGACCAACCAGTGTGTTACAGAATCACAGATTATTAGGGTTGAAGGGACCTCAGGAGATCATCTAGTCCACCCCCCTGCTCAAAGCAGGACCAATCCCCACTTCCCTAAATGGCCCCCTCAAGGATTGAACTCACAACCCTGGGTTTAGCTGTGTGTGTAATGGGAAGGTGTCTCTCTCCAACCTGTGAGGATTCTTTGAGGGGTTAGCAATGCAGCGGCTAAGGAGCCCTGCTGGATACAACACATTTGGGTTTTCAAAAAAGCCTTTGATAAAGTCTGTTACAAAAGGCTATTAAGGAAACTAAGTCGAGGGTAAAGTTCTCTCATGTATTAGAAACTGGTTAAGAGAAAATAGTGGGACTGAATAGCCACTTCTGAACGGGGAAGTAGGTTAATTGTGAGGAGTCCGAAGGATCCGTGCTAGGGCTGGTTACTAATGATTGGGGGGGTGGGGGAGTAGGATAGCAAAGCGTACTGAGGCTACAGTTATTTAGCTCAGTTGGATATAGAAGAGCCACAGAAAGAGCTAACGTAGGTGGGAGATTGGGTAGCATGATGGGGGTGTTCACATAGCGCGTCTCATTGTGGTGTCTGCGCTCCAGAGTCCTGGCTGGCCGTGGTAGGTGGAGGGAGTTCCTGCTTGCTGAGGGTGAGCTGGTTGAGGGCCGGAAGGTGAAGTTTAGTGGCGGCAAATGCAGGATGTGGGACACTGGAAGGGAGATGTAGGTGTCACGGTGGCCAGCTCAGTGAAACACTTGCTGCACGGTGGCACTGAGAGAGAAGCAGTCGGGTGTGAGGCTGCACTGAGGAAAGGACAATATCCCCAGGCTGTTGTGGAAGTTGGTGGCAGCCTCGCCTGGAATGCCGCGGTCAGTTTGGATCATCCACATCTCTACAGCACGTGGCAGAAATTAGAAAAGGTCAAGAGAAGGGCAGTGGATGTGGAAAAGCTTCTGTAGAAAGAGCCTAGAAAAATTAACATTGGTTAACTTAGAGAGGAGGTTAATCCAATAGTGTCCCTTAATTAATAGCACCCTGCTGACCTTGTTAGGAGTCTGTTTGAATTGGTTTGAAGGTTAGAACCTGTCCATGTAGGCTGTAAATTGTTTGGGGGCAGTGCCTGGCACAGTGGGTCGCTGGTCCATGATTGGGGCCCCGAGGTGCTGCCATAAATACAAAGCGTGACTGTTGTCTGTAGTTAGGAAGAGATTCCCCTCACGGGTATGTTATTACATAACTGTTCAATGTGGGGTTTAACACCTTCCTTTAGCATCTGGCGTTGGTCAGTGGCAGGATGCTGGACTGGTGACCTCTGGTATGCTGCTGTTATCCACAGGCTACCTCTGAGCCAGATTGGATCGGAGCTGACCTAGAGTTACAAGGTTTCCTGCCCCTTTACCAGTCCTTAGGAAATGCAGCTGGCCTGAGCAGAGGTGTCTCTTAGAGCATTAGGATGACATAGGCATTCTGTTCATACCTCCCGCAATAAACAGTGCTAGTGCAGGAATGCTCTCTGCTTTCCATGCCATTTCTCACAGCCTCTTCTCCAGTGAGGGCTCCGTCTGCCTTGACTCTGCTTTTCAGTTTAGGAGATGGAGAGGCCTGAAGCTGCTGGTTCATCCAGAGGGCAGGTGGATTTCAGGCCATCCCTCTTCCAGCGCTACTGACCAACAGGGCAGGGTGCTGTGCAGGGAGCTTTAGCTGGCTTGCACATTGCATCTTAGGTCGCCTAAGCAAACCGTAGCAAGGAACTGCCAAGTGTGTGCTGTCTGCAGCTCTTGAAGCAGAGCCAAGTGCGGTTCAGAGCGGGCTGTGTGCTGGGATCCCTGGTGCAGGAGGTAGATTGCTTTCTGGATTACACCCCCCGCCCCAGTCCTAGTACAATGCCTTCTCCTTCACATTGCACAGTAAACATAACCCTGTCTGCGAACCTTAAACTTCCTGTTGGCTTGGCTTTGCTGTCACCAGTTTGTGCCATTATCTCAGCGATCAGGCCTCCAAAGAGGAATTGGTAGGAGACTCCACATCCGTAACCTGTAAGTCCGTAATGGCGTTGGAACTGCCTGCCTGAGTGAATGGCTCTTGCCCTGGACCAGGCAGCCACACTTGGTCCATGGAGGTGCCTGGGCTGCAGCTGCCGGCAGGTCTGTTCTCTGTGGGGGTCCCTCGCCTTTGGAGCTCACTACACCCTCCACTCTGATGTAGCCCAAAGCTGTTGAGTTGCAGGGCATTCTGCAGGGCTCATTTCTTTCTGAGGGGGAGGGGCTCTTGAAGGGGGAACCTTGCATGAGAGGCGATGCTAAGGGAGGTTGGGGGACACATCGTCCTGTCTCCTTTGTGGCTGGTTTTGCTCAGTGGTGTTTCTAAAGGCATGTAGACCTCAGCTAGCGACATGGTTTGCAGCAATAGTAACATGCCAGATGCAGCACGTTGTCCTCTTGCTCAAGGGGACGAATGGGAAACATCAAGTCCAAAGCTTGAAAAACCCATTACAGGAGTAAATACAAAAGGCACAGGAAGCAGAGCTCTGCCCATTGGGGTCGGGAGGCAACGTCCCAGTGGGCAGCCTGGCTCTCTCCCACCCCGGCCATCTCAGCTGCTGGAGAGCAAAGGAGGGGGCTGGGGTTCCCACCAGGGTGCTTTCCTGCTTGTGGGCTCCATTTCAGCCTCTGATTAGTTAGTGTCTTGATGCTTTGCCTCCTGCCACTGGAAGGGAAGAGTGTCTGGTCCCAGAGCATCTGAAGAAAAGGGGTAGCTGTCTTTGCTGCTCTGCCCCTCTCTTTCTGGATGGTCCTCCACTCTGCTTCACTCCAGGACCTGCTAGAGCTTTCCCGATCAGCTGCAGTGTGGAAGTGACTTGATCTTTGACAGTGTCACAGCTGCCCAGAGGGTTCCAAAGAGCATCTGTGAAACTGACTAGCATCCTGTTAATTTCCCTCTGCCCCATGCCACAAGTGTGAGCAGACGCACCAGAGTCATGCGTTTGCAGACTCAGGAAAACACTTCATCAGGTCATACTTGGAAAGTGAAGCTCTTCAGGGCTGGGGCCACATTTCCCTGTGCACGGCCTATTACAACGGTGCCCTGATCCTCGCTGGGGCCTCTTACATGAGTTTAAATTCTGCAGGAAATCAGATGCCTTGATATCCTCCCACCCCACGCATTGGCCAGGGCAGGAAGCTGTTCACTGGTGCATGGACTCTGAGCGCTGGCCTGGCCGTGGTGCATTGTACCTGACTGTAGAGTGGGCAAGGTTGGGGAATAGTTTCTCCCTTTACATCGCTAAAATTTGCAGTTGGCTTGTGGGAGCATTTGCTGATCTGCTCCCTAGCACTAACAACATACCCAGGCCATGTGATGCTCAGCTCTACACCGAAGTCGCAAGCTGTAGGGGAGAGGAAATCAGTGACCGTAGTGCCATCCGTGGTGCTGTAGGCATGCACGCCACCGGGGCGGTGCGCTAAAATGAGGGCGCAGGGGAGAGGAAGAGAATAGCCGCGCCTGTCCCTTTGGAGCTGAGAGGCTCCTGTGCCACACCCATCGTTAATAGAATGATAACTGGGAGAGGAAAGAGGACTTGGGGGAGGGGGGAAGGGTTATCTGTGAGAGGGAAAGTTCACTCCCTCCCTCTTTGTGCTGTTGCTCCAGCTGGTTGCAGCACCTCCCTGGCAGCGTTGTGTTCTGCTTCCAGGAAAGGAAGCCCTGGAAGAGAACACTGTGGTGGTGGGAGAGGGGAGGAGAGCAAAGCACTGTCCAGCCTGACCCTGTAAAACTACCAGCCTCCTGCTCCTGCTTTGGCGCAGCACCCAGTGTGTGGCTCAAAGGATTGTGGGATTTTGGGGGAGTCGCAGCAGATGGTAGCTGGTTTGTTGATCCGAGGTGCGAGAGGGCTGAGAACCGGGAGGGATTGTGTCCCCGATAAAAGCCAGCAGTAATTACTAGCTCATTGTTCCCTGGGCCAGGACAGTGTTTTGCTTGGCAGGGCTATGCTGGTGCTGACTTGCTGAGCCAGGGACCTCGGAGTTGAATTCTTTGGTGCAGTGGAGCTGCTTTCCAAGCACTGGGCACATTAGCAGTATTTGAAAAATCCCTGGAGCTTATTCTTGTAAATGAACAAAACTCCAGCAAACACATGCCTGCATGGAGGTAGGGTGGAGTGCTAGTGGGTGACCCGAATGGAGCTGGACAGCACCGTGTGAGAACTGTGCTAATTGCAGCTAGATCTCCTCTGACACACAGCAAGGCACAGAGCTCCTCTTAGCCTGCCAGCACTCTCTGTACTCGCAGACAATCCCCATTATCGGCAGGCTCGCCTACACTCTCAGCGGGGCAGCGCCATTGCGGAGCCTGGGGCGCTGCGAGCTAGAATGGGGGCCGGGCGTTCTGTGCTTTGGTTTTTTCGCTATTGTAAGGCGCCGGTAATTACAGCACTTTGGGAGGTACTCTGGCAATGTTCTGTAATGGATTGTATGCGAATGGTCTCCGCACGGCAATGTGCTCCAGCTTGTTAAATCTGAACCGCACCATGCGGCGAGGGCCGTTTCACACAGGTTAGAAAGCGTGTGGATGACTGTAGGGCAGATTTCACTTTGTGTACCTGACTTTAGAATTATTTTGCTTTTCAAATGTACTCTGCTGGCTTCGAGGCTTTAGGTGGTGCTGCCTCAGCACTGCTGGCGAGCGGTGAGCTAATGGGCCTCTTTTTGAAAGGCCATGTCTCGCTTGGTGTGGGTTTTAGTCGAGACCCGTGGACCCCCCCGTTGGACTCTATCCCCTAAGCCCTGAACCCACCAAACCGTACTCCTCCATGGGAGGGTCGTCCTAACCCCATTACTCAGCCCGCTTATTCATGCCCATGACTATCTGTAACCTGTTTGTATGAGTGATGTACCCTCACTGTTTACTGACTGTATCTTGAATTCACCCACCGTATACCCCGCATTGGGGACATGACAGACTGTGTATATGTATATGCTGCCTAACACCAAAACATTAACATCCCCCCACAACCTGTATGTAACCCCCAATGAGATATTAACTGACGCTTCAAACACTTTGTATCGTTTATTTTAAATATTCTCTAATAAAATTTAAATCTGTACCCCTCGGGAATGCTGGCTGGATAGCAGCAGGCTGCCTGATGAGCAGGAATCCCACCCGGTGAGTGTGGTGTTAGCAGTCCTGGCGCATGGTGGTTTTGATGCGGCTGGTCAGTGACAGCTGATTTGAGCCAAGTGCGCATAGATCAATCAAGGAGCAGCTCATCTAGTCGGCATTGTTTAGGGCGAGCTCCTGTGCTGCTTGCATCTCCCTTCACTGGTGTATTCACACATGCGAGGAACTGCAGTGCTTACTGCCCCCCCAGCACGGGACGGAAAAGCAGATCTACCCAGACCCATATCCAGGGGTGGCTTTATGTATTTTGCCACCCCAAGCATGGCAGTCAGGTGGCTTTCAGCCACACGCCTGCGGGACGTCCGCTGGTCCTGCACCTTCGGCGTACCTGCCGCCAAAGCCGCGGCCGGCGGACCTCCCGCAGGCATGCTGCCAAAGGTAGCCTGACTGCTACCCTCACGGCGACCGGCAGGCCGCCCTCTGTGGCTTGGTGCCTGGAGCCGCCCCTGCCCATATCCTTGACCCTCCTAGCCACTTCCTAGATGCTCTGGCTGCTGTGATAATGTAGCCTGAAGTAAGATGTAATTTGTTGTTCTCCCCGTGCACACAGTGCATTGTGTCCTCTTGCCCATGGGCAGTGACTCACTGCCTGCCCTGATTAGGGGAAATCTCTCTGGACAGTGCCCTGCTGGACGAGACAACGGATTTATTTTTCCAAGAGTAAAACAGCTTCCGCTGGGGAAAACAGATGCTTGTTTTTGAAGAACTGGGGAAAAGAGAAGTGTGGGTAATGCAGTTAGTTAATCATTACACTCCTGGTTACTCTTCAGCCTGTTTGCAGTAGCTAACTAGCCTGTTCCAGTCTGGTGCCTGTGGGTGTTGATTTCTCAGTGACCTGTTGTTAGCCGGATCTAGGGCTCCTGTAGAAAGGAGACCTCCCCTGGGCTAAAGTGCCTCAGGCATCCATTGTGTCACACTATCAGTTTGCTTCTTTAGTTCTGCTTACAGACCCACTCCACTGCCCTGCCTCGGTTTAGTGAGCACGCCGATTTCCTGTGCACCTTGGGCCCCTCGTTCTCGGAGGCCCCATGGTTTGGATTTCTTGTGTTAGTGGGGTCCCAGCTCAGATCCCCTTGGAACTGGCTAGACCGTCACCTGGCTGCCTCTGGCCGTGTGTGGAGGGTTAGAGGAATGTGTGGGATGAGGACAAAGCCAGTGAAATGGGACGCTGACTCCAGGAGAACACCCGGTGGTGCAGAAATCACTTTTGATACATTGTGTGCCCCAAGCTCCTCTCGCGTGTGCAGCCCCCAAACGGCTTATTCCTGGGTTGGCCGTTTGTGTAAGAAACTTGGCCAATGGACAAGCTCTGCTGCTCGTATAAGGCAGTGAAAGCTCCCATGTTTCCCCAGGAAGGTCATGGAAACTCCAAGGAGCAAGGGAGGGAACTGCCAGAAGAGGAGGAAATTCCTCCTTTGCTTGTGTTGAAGAACTATATTTAGCCCTGAGGACGTTAACCTTGCTTTAGCCAAAGTACCAATGCGCTCACTGTGGTAAGGGCTGGGTACAGGGCTCCCTTAGAAGAGGGCTGTATTCTGCACCTAGCATAACATGTCCCTGATTCTGGCTGCAGCTTATGGGTTCTTCAATGCTGAAACAAGCCAGGGGATCCAGGAGAAACACCTTGATACGAGTGCCCCCATTCCAGCTTCTAGCAGCAGACCAACGTGGGTGTGCTGTGCAGTGTTGGCTCTCTAAAACCCCTGCCATCTCCCCCCTTGGCTGGGTGGGGTTGGTAGCGCAGGAGCCAGAAATCCTGGTGTTCACTGCACAGCTTCTTTCAGCTCTGCGTGCCTGGTTGGCATGGCAATTGGTGGTTGCAGATCTGTGGGCATAAGCGAGAGGAGAGATTTCTCTGTGCTCCTACAGACTAACTCGGGAGTTTGAACTTGTGAAGAGCAAGGTGCAGTCAGGCCAGCAAGAACAGTGGTGCAGTCTGATGTGCAACATGACCCATCAAGAAGCACCAGGAGATGGAAGGGGTCTTCTCCCTCCCCGCCATCATTGTAGTTCCCATCTTCCTTCTGAGCTCGGGAGGCTTGCATGTGATCTGACATGTCAGGAAGCTGTTCCTGCCACAGGAGGGAGTGATAAATTCACCTGTCCTGTCTGAATGTTTCTTCTCTCCGTGACCTTAGCTTCTCTCCTTGCGTTGCTAGCTAGAGAGGACATAGCATCTGGAATTGCACTCAGTTCATTGGGTCCAGCTGCAAGTGGTGTTTGGTGGGACTGTCTTCCCTCTGGGAGCTCTGCTTTCTGGGCTGTGCATCCCGTGGTGGCACCTGTACTTGAAAGCCGCCCCTTGGAGGCCAGTAACTGAGCTCTGCTGGGAGCCCTCCCTGATGCCAGGACTGCAACATTTGGCATCGGTGTCCGGTAGCCAGTACCCTGCTGTCACATGGATGGTCAGACTGCACCAGGCTCTGATGAGGTGTGGGGTCTTTTCCATGCTGCATGTTTGAGGTATTGCTTCTCTTTTCAGGTATGCTGGAGGATGGGAAAAAGTTTGATTCCTCCCGCGACAGGAACAAGCCATTCAAGTTTGTGATGGGCAAGCAGGAGGTGATCCGCGGCTGGGAAGAAGGGGTCGCGCAGGTGTGTGGCCGTATCCCTCCGTGTCTGTTGTGAGGGCTGTTTGGAGACGAGCAGCTGAGGCTCAGAGACGTGGGAGAGACTCATGCTTGCGGCATGTGCTGTTCTCTTCTTTTCCCCGATCCAGGATTTTAAGTGTGGGAGTAAATGTCACCTTCTGCCTCACCGCCTCCTGGATCTGGTGAGCTCAGCGGGGCTGGGCCTGCCAAGCCCTTCAGTGGGACACCTACAGAGTGTCAGTGACTCAACAGGTGCCATCTCTCCCGCTGAATCTGCGCTGAGCTAATGTCCCAGCACAGTCTCTGATGAGACAGACCCAAAGTGGGGCTACCATCTCCCGGGCTGCCCCTCATGCTTGGGAAGAGCTCCCTGTAAACCTCTGCAAAATCATTGTCCACCATCAGATCTCTCCTTAAAACTCTGCTACGGTGCCTACAAAAACCTGGGCAGTGGCTGGCTGCTGGTGTGCTCAGACCATCGCCTGTCATGCTGACCTCTAGTGTTTTCCTTGGGGCTCCCCCTGTAGGTCTGTATCCATCTGGTGTCTCAGCTTATACTTAGATTGTCAGCTCTGTGGGGCAGGGACCATCTTTGGGTTCTGTGTTCGTACAGCACCTGGGGCAGTGGGGCCCTGGTCTGTGACGAGGGCTCCTAGAGAGTAAATAAAGGTGTCCCTTGAAAATGGAGCCCAAGGCGTGCTGCAGGCGGGAGAGTGCAAACTGGCTTGTCCTGGCCAAATTCCAGTTTGGGGTCCTGGGCTCTACCCTGCCCCCTTTGAGACCCTGCAGTTTCAGTAGGACGTGGATACTTAGTTCCCATCATTCCTGACTGTGCAGGGCTCAGGCTTCACCTGGTGTGTAGCAGCCCCTGCATAATACAGAGCCGGCCGGTATCCTGAGGAAATGGTCTGAGCTCCCCTTCTCACCGCTCATACGAAGGGCATCTCCTATTCCGCTTCCTCCCCTGAGTGCATCGCCTTAACCGGGATCTAAAAATAGGACGTGTAGCCCATTTTCAGGGTGCGCCCTTCGCTTTCCTCTTTCTACTTCCTGTTCTCTACTTCCCTCTGCCTTCCTGCGCCCTCTGTTGCATTCCCTGGGTCCGTGGTCTTGGGCCTTGCTCCTGTTCCAAGGTGTGCATCCATTTCACCGTCAGTCTTCTGTCTCTCCGTAACGGGGTGTGTCGGTCTGCCCTGTTCTTGTCATCTCCTCCTCCCTCTGAGTGTTACTCTCTGCACTGCTCTCCTTTCCCCACCTGGCTGGGCCAGCACATGGAGCCAGAAGAATGATGGTATTTTCTAAAGCACCAAACTCCCATTGACTTTCACTAGCAGCTGGGTGCCTAACTCGCTTGGGTGCTCTGGAAAATCTCACTCCAAGTACCTTCCACCCAATGGGACAGGGGTGAAATGTGTGCTGGGGTGGGGCTTCCAGGGCATCTGTGGCTTGGAGGACTAACCATCACTAGGCAGCAGGAGTGCCCTAGGCAGGGGTGACAGAAGGAATCTAAGCCAAGTCAGAGATTTTTCCCCAGTCTCATTCTTCTCTTACTCTTGGCTTTCCGCTGCGCTTTGCAGAGTGCTCATGGGTGGGATGCTGAGCTATCTCAGCTCAGAGTGGGTGGCACAGCAGGCTTCATTAGCTGCCTTTGTCCACACAGCACATGTGCGAGTCCCCATGTCTTTGGTTGACGTCCCATGCAGCATGCCTGTAGCCCAGCCCCTGATCAGAGCAGAACAGCTGTCTGCTGTAATGCTGGTTGAGTCAGGAACTTGGATACAGGTGCGTATCTCTTCCATGGTTATGCCAACCCTCTGCAGAACTGTGGAGCCTAGCATCAAACTTACACTATCTGAGGCTGCGGGTCTTTGACTAAGCAGAGAAAGGAGCATCTGCCATGATGCTAAAGTACCGTGGGCAGAAAGGTTAGTGCACGTAGCTAACGTAGTCCCTTCCCACAAGAATCATGGGTGCATTAATTCTGAGTGAGATGATTCCCGTGTGCGTCTGTAATCTAGTCTAAATGGAAGTAGTTCCCACACAGTCACCTCCTAGATCAATCAGTAGGAGCAGGATGGAATCTGAGCACATACAGGAGATAAGTGACTTCTCCTTCCTCTTTGTCTTCAGGAATATCCCGAGGAGGAGGATGGGCTGCATTGCATGGGCCAATTATTATTAATTATCTGTGTTACCCTAGTGCCTGGGAGCCGTAGTCATGAAGAGGTGCTGGTCCATGCGCTCGCGACGTACGAACCCTGAACAAAAGGCAGGCTCTGCCCCAAAGAGCTTACAGCCAAAGTATAAGACAAGATAACAGCTACAGACAGACAGGGAATACAAGGAAACAATGAGTCTTTGTCAGTGTGACAGGCAGTGGTCTGAGCACAAGAGCAGCCTGACCGTGGTCATTGTTCTGTTGTCTGTTCACTGCATGATGTCTCCTCTGTGCAGTGGGCAGAATGCCTGTGTGCTAACATCGGGCACTGCCCTGTGGGTAGCTGCCCCGGCTAGAACATGCATTGCCCTCTCGAGGTGCCTTTGCCTGGTTTGGAGTTTTTGCATTCATCTGACTTTGTTCTGTGTCTTTCCACAGATGAGTGTTGGGCAGAGAGCAAAGATGATCATCTCTCCAGATTACGCCTACGGTTCTACTGGCCACCCAGGCATCATCCCCCCAAATGCCACGCTAATTTTTGATGTAGAGCTTATTAGATTGGAATGACAGGAGGCCCCTTCCTCAACTCCCTGTTCTTGGGTAGGTGAAAGCCAGGAACTGCCTGGTGACCGCCAGCACTTGCTGCATGTTGTACAGCTGGTTCTGCTGATCTCAGAGGAGGGGAAGTAGCATCAGTCAGAAGTGTGTGGGGAGGAGGGAAGGTGTTGCCTGTAACAGGGTTTAAGGAAAGCAGACTGAGCCTGCTTGTGTGTAGGGATTTGGGTGGCTTGGCCTGCTCCGAGGTGAAGCAGAGCATAGATCTGCTCCTAACCCAGCACAGCGAGTGGGCTTTCGTGCTGCAGGCTGGAGAGTTAATTGCAAAAGCTGAACATATGTCAGAATGCACCTGCTCTGGTAATAACCGGGCTGCAGTGGTTTTGTCTTCAAATCCCCTCACGTGCCCCAGTTACCCCCTCCAGGGGTCTTGGGGCTCCAAGTTGGGCTCCCTCCGCAGCCTCCTTTGATGCATTGACTCCTCTTCTCTCTCCAACAGGTTTGGCACATGGAGGAATCCAGAATCTCAGCTTCAAGAAAAATGCACATGACTTTGTATGGAGCTTTTCCTGATATTCCACTACACTCATTGTATAACCATATACCCTGATTGAATGTGTCTGATCACTCAGCTTTGCTTCTGACTCTTCCTCCGTGTAGTGTGGTTTTATGTCTTTTAAACTGTATGCCGTAAACCTCACCATTTTGGGGTCAAATTCTTAATCTTATTTTTGTTCTGGGTGTAGATGAAGTTGTGTATGATTGAGCATTTACCAGTGAGTGCACTGACGGGTTCACCGTAGATAGGAATCGTTTGAACAAAGAAAACCTGTTAATTTTTTGGATGCAAATATCGTGTATTAAAAACTGCTGCTGCTCCAAAAGCCATAGGAGCTATCGAGGGCTGAGGGACTCTGGAAAGCAGAGTCGTTCTAGGCTAATGTATTTGTTCCCTTGGCTGAAACTGGGCCCCTGGGAGCGACTCGCTTCCCCGTTCCCGCCTGCCTCGTGGAAGGACAGTTTTGAGGCGGTGTTGCTGCCCCAGCAGTAATTTCCCTCCAGGGTGGCTGGGGCTGCCTTTACAGCTGCCCCCATTGACTTTTCCATCTCTTGGTTATTTTCTCTTGGATTTCAAAGACCTTTTTATCTTTAGCCATCAAAGCTCTGCAACTACCTACATTCAGGAACTTGAATTGAACTTTTTAAATTGAAGGTGCTGTTTTGGGTGGGGGGAGATCCAAAAAGAAACCAGCCCACAAGAGAAAACCAAACCCCAACCCCGGTCGTCGTCATTACGACTTAGACCCGAGTGTTCTCTACCAAACTCTGATGCTGGTCATCACAGCTCGCAGCAGTCTCCCGTATGACGCACAGTCCTGCTCCGCTGAGGTCCTTCCCACTCGCCTGCCTCTGCCCTGTGTAGTAATTTTTGGTAAGAGAAATTGCCGCCATCACTTCCTCCTCCACCACATTAAAGTATCACGTTTTATTATTGCAATAAAATGCTTTATGCTGGCTTTTCTCAACCCCTGTGTCGGAGGTTTTTCGCTCGCCTCTCTGCTACTTAGCCCGGCTGGCTAACAGCGCGCTGACACGGAAGCTGGCGGTGGAGGCAGCAGATCTGTGCAGACGCACGGCTGCCTTCGTTGTCTGAGGAGTGCGAAGGCTTGTGTAGGTGTGCCAGCTCTCTCCAGAGCAAGGCATTTGAATTCGGTATCTCGGCCCTTTAGGCTCAGAGAGGCTGAGAACTTGCCTTCAGGCTGTTAGATGCCTTGTGAGTGTTAGTGACAAGGCAGCCTGCCTAAGTTTACATAATTGCATTACCGTAAAGCTATTAAAAGTATCACCTTGCAGACATTGAGGGGGCAAATTGCTTTCACCTAAGCACCAGCCCTGCTCTGCGTGGGGAGCGTTCGAAAGCCCTGGCTGGAATGGTTTATCCCTCGTATCAGCGCAGCTCAGGGCATTGCGCCAGAGCTTGGCGTTCCAGTTCTCAGCATTGTTCAGGGCCCCTGCATATGGGGCGGGGAGGGTGGTAGTACAGCCTTTAGCAGGGAGCACAGGACTCCCGAGGCCTTTCTGATTCCTAGCTGATCAGTGAGAACAGCAGCCACAAGCTCCACCTGAAGCCGGGAAAGCAGAGAGCTGCTGGCAACTCTGCCCAGCTGCTAGGAATTGAGTCCTGAGTAGGGAAGGAGGTTGGCAACCCCTGCTGTGGAGAAGTTTGTGTTTGTCACAAATGCAAAATGTTTGAAGCCCCAAAGACCTTCTAGTCCCCACCTCTGTCATCTCTCTAACAAGTGCTGTCTTTCTCTCTGCCCCTCACCCCCTTTTCTCTTCTGGTCACCCTCCACTGTGTCCTGCTTGCCTGCGCGCTCTTCCTAATCCTTGATTACTTTTCTCTGTGCCGGACAGGGAATCTGGCAGATTGTCACTTTTACTGCCAAGTGGAGCAGCAGGAAATTGAAATTGCTTCTTGTACAAATGGAGGAAGAAAGTCAGTGGAGGGTGAGTGGGGGGCTGGGAGCAGCCACACTGCTGTACCCGTCCAGACGGCTTACTCTGCACCAGGGGGACATAGAGGAGACCTGATGCTACCATTTGTGGACAGCAGAGATACCAACGTCAATGTTTGTCTGTGGGAAGGAGATCAAAGTTACACCTTGGACTCTGGTTTAGTGGCTGTTCAGTAGCAGAAGTTGTGCAGCACTCATGTCCCTGCAAGTAGATTTGCCTAATCAAAATCCATCTCTCTAGCCTATGTATGACAGCCGTGCTTGTGCTCACGTACTGCTGAGTTCACTTAGCTCTTGGTCCATGTTGGTGGCTTTATTTTATTTATTTATGATCCAAGGGCATGAGAGGAATTTTGAGTCTTGAATTTGTTGAGGGGGGGAAATGATTGCTAGTAAGCTATAGGTCGGGGTAGGCAGCCTATGGCACACGTGCCGAAGGCGGGGCACAAGCTGATTTTCAGTGGAACTCTCACTGCCTGGGTCCTGGCCACTGGTCCAAGGGCCTCTGCATTTTAATTTAATTTTAAATGAAGCTTCTTAAACATTTTAAAAACTTTATTTACTTTACATACAATAGTTTAGTTATACATTATAGACTTCTAGAAAGAGACCTAAAAACATTAAAATCTATGACTGGCACGCGAAACCTTAAATTAGAGTGAATAAATGAAGACTCGGCACAGCACTGCTGAAAGGTTGCCAACCCCTGATCTAGATGGTAGAGTCTTCAGCACCCTCATAAAAAACAAAACAGCCCATAAACAAAAACCGGAGGGGGGAGGGGGGAAATCTGTGTTGGTGCCAGGTGTTTTTGATCCAAAATGAGATGTATTTACATAAGAACGGCCATATTGGCTCAGACCAATGGTCCATCTAGCCCAGTGTCCTGTGTGACTGGTCAGTGCCAATGCTTCCGAGGGAATGAACAGAACTGGGCAGTCATCAAGTGTTCCAGGTCCAGCTTCTGGCAGTCGGAGATCTTGCTTTGGGGAGGGGGGGAAACCTGAAAATTCAGTTTTGGTTCGAAACACCAACTGGTTTGGGCTTGGGAATTTTTCAGTTCCTGGAAAAAAATCCAGCCAGTGTCCAAAAGAGGCTGCCCTGTTCTGCAGTCTGATCCGCAGCAGCCCCCGGCTCCTTGTGACTAGATCCGGGCCGTATTCCTGGCTCCTCATGAAATTGCCAGAGACCTCTGATGTTTCAGTTTCAATAACATACTGATTGCTTAAAGCAGGCAAAGCACACGATTCGGAGTTGATTTCTTTGATAGTAGTAGAAGCTTCCCTCTCGAGGGTAATTCATCCAGCAAAGGACAGAATAGTTGAAATTACTAACATGTTTCATTTAATGAATACTTTTTTTTCCTGGCTTTAAATGTGAACTCATTACTGCTTTCTGTCCGGGTTCTCTTAGGGCCTGTCACGCTCTGGTGCAAGTCCAGGGCAAGATCATTGGAAGAGCTGAATTCGAGTTGCCACATCAGGCTTTCTGCTGCAGTATTCTGCACCCCAGAGCTGGGACAAGAGGAGGAGAATGCTGAGGATTGGCATGAGTAGGCTGAGCTGCTGGCACTCCCTTCATTTGGGGCAGTAAGAACTGAGGCTAGGCATAGCCTCCTTTGGCCTTAAAGTTCAGGTCCTCCAAAGAGCTGCTTGCCAGAGGGGGAAGGGGGGACCTGAGGGTGCTAGTGTGAATGAGCAGGAAGTATCTAGTGTAAGCTGGGGCTGGGCACACAATCACTCTGTAGTTCACATCTAAATAGAATTCTGCCTTTGAGGCCCTTTATTTTCACTCAGCAGCAGTGGTGCTAAGTTGCAAAGTTGAGTGAGCTGAGCTAAATCTCTGCTTTCCCCCTTCCCCAAACCCCGCCTGGGTGCTCTTTGGATTTGTTCCTGGAGAACTGGCTGTTTCGGGGCCAGGAGGGGTGCTGCAAGGTCTGCTTCACATGCAGGGGGGGGGTTTGCCCAGCACATACCTGCACTCAGGTGGATTCTCCCCAGTGTAAGTGCTCTGAATTCTGAGTGCTGCCGTTTGTGGACCTCAAAGCTAGCAACAGCTCAGCTTACAGGATTCGTCTGTGGTAAGAAAATAGCAGTTGACCCCTTCTCAAGCTCCATCAAAGGGGGAAATGGGCAGACAACTTCCAAGGAGCTTTGCCCTGGGAGAGGGAACGGAGATCTAGAGCAGTGATCATAAAACCGCTCGGACAGAAGTCAGATTCGCACCCTGCTCTCGGCGGGAATGGGGCCCGTTCACCTGCAGCCATCGCCCTGTCACAGCGAGTCCTCTGTTGGCCTGTGACTTCAGCAGGGCAGTGAGTGGAGGTGATGCTTAGGGATCTGGCCCCAGGAGCCATCAATTAACTGCACTATGAGCGTGGCTCTCACGCTGTCTTGTGAAGGTGGGTAACCAGCGGCGTGGCACAGGGGAGGAGATTGGGGTGTGGAGAAGTTGGGTGACTTGCTCAAGGCCATCTGAGGAAGCAGTGGCACAGCTGAGCACACTGAATCAAGCTTTCCTGAATCCCAGCTTCCTCACCCATCCATCAGTTATCCCACGGGGTGAGTCCCTTCATCAGACATCAGTTCTGTGCCTCACTTCGAAATTGTCACTAGTTACAGTGCCAGTGATTCAGAACTGGAGGGGGTGGGGGTGGGGGGTTCCACACTTTAAAATAGCATCTGAGTCACCACCTTGCCTCTGAGCTCCTAACTGATAATGAGGAGATGATACTCACCTGGAAAGGCTTTGGCCTGTCATTAAAACCTGTCCTCCTCCCGACTTTCTGAAGGTCTGAGCCTGAACTGGCGGTAGAGGAAATTGGGGTTTTCTAAAGCATCTGCGGGCATTTTTGCTCTCAAGCTACTTTGATGCCTGTGAAAATCCTGCCTTATATTAAAGAAAGGGCCAGCTTCATCTTCCCCGAGCTGTGTTAGCCTGAGCCGCAGCATGGCTCCAGCACCGCTCTGCTGCCCAGTACGGCTTGGCCAAAGCCCTGAAATGTCTCCCCAGGCTCAGCAGCCGTGTGCATTCCGGTGCTGCTGTCGGATCCCAGGACGGCAGTGCCGTTGTCCTCCAGGCGCCTGGGTATAAACGCTGCCGGCTGCTGCTCAGGCTCCTTGCAGAAGGATCAACTCTAGGTGGGTGCTTGAGGCACGTATTAAAAAACAGGCTGCAGGTTTCTTTGCTTTAATTATTAACCAGCGCCTGGCAGTGCTGCATTCTGCGGAGCCCAGCGGGAGTATGTCTGTGCAGGCTGAGCCAAGGCAGTCTGGCTGTACAGGTGGAGGCTGGTTTCTGGCTTTTTTGAGGGGGTTATTCTGAGACCAGCTATGGCTCATTTTTAGCAGTAAAAATGGCGTGTCAAGGTATGTTCCCCTAGATTATATCAAGCCCTGGCCTCCTGCCCTTAGTGAGGCTGACTGTTACAGTGGCACCACCGGCCGCCCCAAACCCCACACGTGGCCAGTTCTGGATGCTCCTCACTGTGTGCGTCCAGCCCAGCGATGAGTTTTCGGTCCCCACCAGGATGCCAGAGCCCACAGAGCAATTTGCCTCCTGCTTTTCATTCTACGTTTCCCCTTCCCCCCCCCCTCCCCCCTTTATGTAACGAATGCATGAGTCACTGGGTGGTGAATCTAGCTACATGGCATGTGTGTGACCTTTTGGTGCTGAACTCGTGTTCTGCCTCCATTTATCGTGGCCGTGAAAACGCTGTAATCTGCTTCCTTGTTTTCTATCGGGTTTGTAAGTGACCCCTCTGGCTCGCAGCCCCAGTTCCTGTGCTACTTAGCAACAGTTGCCATACAGGCCAAGTGTAGCAACGTTAAGCAAGCGCGGGCCGGGCCGTGTCTCTCAGCCCATTGGCCCTCGGATGGATCGTTTCCACCCCCGGAGCCCAGGTGCAGGGTGACGGGTTTGAACAGGGAGCTGATGTCATGAGCAGCGCGGGGTGTCATGTGGCTGTTCCCCAGGGAGCTGTCGAGCGGGGGCTGTGCTCGAAGGGAGAGCGTGGGGGTGATTTGGGTGTGGGTGGAGGGGCTGATGCACGAGGGAAACACGCAGTTCCCTTCTGTCATTGTCTCCCCCGCACGGGTGCATCTCCGACAGCGGGAGTTACGCATGGTGCGAATTTGGCCCTGGGTCTGGGGGTAAGCGAAGGAGCTCGGAGGCCAGAAGCTGTCCCCTGCTGTTCTTCCATGGGTGGCTCAGACAGCAGCTGCCAATCTCTCCACGCTGCCCCAGCAGCTTGGCCCTGGGAAAAGCCAGGTGCTCAATGCACCACGGCCCGGGTGCTTGGACAGCAGTTCCGGCTCCCGCCCAGCCACCTCCCCACAGAGCTTGTTCCTCCAGGCGTGAGGGGCTCCGTGTTCCCGTTCCCGAGAGCGAGGATGGCATCCATTTCTCTGCAACACCCACAACCAGCCCAGGGCAGCCGACTCCTCCAGCACATCCCAGGGACTCGGTCTCGTCACATCCATGCCTAGTGCACTGGGGTGTGGAGCGTTCCTGGGCCCCGTCCTGCTGCTGGAGAAGCCAACGGGATTTGTTCTATTGGCACCAATGCAGTCAGGCTTGGGCTCTGTGTCTGGGTACAGGGCTGAGCACAGGCAGTGCTTAACAAGCAACCCTCCTAATTCTCTTGTGGGGGAGAGGCCAGGCCGGAAGGGGAGAGGAAGAGGCACCTGCAGAGTCTGGCCAGTTATCCCAAGCAGTGTCCTGCCTGGAGGGTGGAAGCCGAGAGCAGGAAACTCAGGGTGCCCAAGGCCTCTTCCACTCTTGCTAAAGTAGGTCAGGACGCTCAGCTGCCAGGAGGGAGCTCAGCCCTGGCCAGCTGTATGAACTCCATTGTTGTCGCTTTTCCCGGGGCTGGGCCTCTCTGAACAGACAGGGCCGGGTCCCGGCGACAGGATGCAGCCTGCAGGGACTGTGTGTGTGCAGATTTCTTTCAGCAGGGTTTGCAGAGGGAGCCCTGGCTGCATTCTGGCATGTGGCACGTAGATTCCCACACGCTACCCGACAGGCAGCAGCAGGGACGCGACCGAGGGACTCCTTCAAAGTAGGGATGGTTTTTCACATGTGCTTTCTTTAGTGTGAAATAGAAATCTGTGTCCTCCCTGGCACTTCTCGCTTAGTTATTGTCGGCTGGGTCACTTGGACACTGTCTGGTGAAAACTAATGGATAATGGATAAAAAACCAAAATTCATTGTGTTACAAATAGAATCTCCGATTAGTGAGATGCTGAAATCAGATGCACTTGTCACTGTGTACGCAGAGTGTTTTCTTTTTGCTAAGTTTGGACGAAAAATAAAAAGTGATTCTATATTTTTTTTAAAAAGCCCAGTAAGGGAAAAAGCCTGAAATGCATGGGAGTGTCTTTATTGCTACAGCAATTATAATGTTGCTAGATTACTATCTGATAGAGAGGCAGTGGGGGCTAGTGGATAGAGCAAGAGTTAAGGACTCAGGGTGGGTTCTAGTCCCAGCTCCTGTAGTGACCTGCCAGATGGACAAAGCCATATCACCCCCATCTGTGCCTCAGTTTCCCCATCTGTAAAACAAGGATGATACTGACCAACTTCGTAAAGTGCTTTGAGATCCATGGATGAAAAGTTCTGTATGGCCTTGATCCTGTGAAGTCTTTGAAGGATGGTGGTCGGTAAGAGCTGGGTATTAGTACTGTTACCCAGGTCAGTATTTCCACTGGGGTCTGCATGGCTACAGCACTCAGCTTGCGGGATCAAGTTACTGCCAACTCCAGGTGCTCAAAAATCTTGGGCTAAGCTCCCTAAAATAATGAGATTTTTAAATCTAAGAACTGAGGGTTTTGTGGCGTTTTGCCTGCTGGTTTTTGAGCCTTTAGGGGTCACCTTTTCAAGCTTTGCTCTGCAGCAACGAGAGCTAGAATGGTCTGTCTTTTAAAAACTAAAATGGAAGCTGAGAGTCGCCCACACTCCCTGACGTGCTGGAATTTAAGGAAAATACCAAGTCTCATTGGACTCAGTTGGGGGGGGCGACGCTGTGCACTGGTAGTTTCACTGACTTCAGCGTGGCTACGCAGAGTGCGTGAAGCTACGCGTCTCTTGAAGTCTTTGCAGAGTCGGGCCGGGGCCTAAGTGAGCTGCAGAGGCAGGATGCCCAGACCAGACCTCTCAATATTAGGGACTTTGTCTCCGATAGGCAACTATATGCCCCCTTCCTCCCCGAAAACAGACCTGCCTCTATTTTTCACACTTGCAGTCTGGTCACCCTAGGCGGAGACAGGGCTAGTGAAAAACCTTGTGCAAAGGGGCCTGTGTGTGAACAGCCGGCAATTTTCAAAGGCTCATCACTCAGTCAAATCAAATTCAGGTACACCACAGCTCTCAAAGGCCTTCCGCCTCAAGAACAGCTAGTTCCTTGCCATATCTAGCTTCTTACGCACAGGAGTTTCAGCTGTAAAGTTAATTGGAACAACTTCATATGTTTTGGGGGTTTGGGTGGGTTTCTTTGATAATAGGAGTTCATTTCCCCCCCCCCCCCGCCCCCTTCTACTCCAAAATGGCTCAACTGTTTGTTTCTTTCTTTTCTTTCTGTTTTTTACCAGACTCCAAACCTGGACAATTTCAGTCCAAAAGGTGAAAGTTTGGGAAAGTTAAGATCAACCCCAAAGAGGCAGTTGGAACCTTAACTGGAGCAGTCCCTGCCCTCGGGCTAGTACAGAGACACTTTCAAAGCCCTGGGCCGATATTAACGAATCCATCCAAATAGCCTCTTCACTGTACCCCGTTTAGAATCGCTAAGAATCTCTTAATGAACTACAGCAATTCAGGGTGAGGTTCTCCGTCCTGTGTTATGCCTGAAATCAAATGAGCTTATCATGAAAGTCTCTTCTGCTCTCAAAATCAGAAACAGAAAAATGTTCAAACACTTCTTTAATGGCCAGAAATCAATTCAACTGCATGAGCAGGAGCACCAGCTGGAGCATGCGCTGAGCCGGAGACAGTCCCATCGTGGGCTGGAATGACCCCACCCCAACAAACGCCGCCAGTGGCATGGCGACTGACAATACACGGAGCCAATGAGACACAAGACACGACACAGAAGTAAACTCCTTGGTTGTGCTGTAATCCACAGGGTGGGTCACTGTTGCCTAGCAGCTGTTCAGAGGCAGCTGTTATGAAGTAACCTTTTCCTGGGTGTTGCCTAGCCAAGTGTGGCTGTGGTTTCTAGGCAGGTTCACTTTCTGGCTCTCATGCCGCAGCAGGAGGCTGCAGAGGAAGGGTTTCCCTTTGACTCAAGCAGGGCAGGTGGGCTTCTGCAGCGCTTCCCCTGGAGTGTATCACTGCAGAACCTGAGCCTCTCTGGAGTTTACAAACCAAGCCGGGGGCTCAGCTACTGACCTGTAGCAGGCCTCTCCCCGTGGCCGGCAGCAGGGCGTGTGCCCGACGTAGTTTTGGGAGGCTGTGACATAACCGACCTGCTGCTCAGCAGTGCTCTCGGCCTTGTGCTCTGTGGGCCTGGCAGGGCTGGAGATTCAGGAGCAAGCTTTGAGCCAGTGTAGGCTACAGGCCCAGCTGGGTTTGAATGTGTCGGGGCAGCAGTAGCCGTGTGGCAGGCACAGCTGCTTCCAGCAGTGTCAGTTTCAGTGTCCGTTTTAATTTGAACAATTCGGGGATCAGGACCCATTGAGATCCCTAACAAAACTCCCCTTCTCATCAACTGGCGACAGGCTGAGTCCCTGCATCCCAGGGGTCCTGCTTTGTTAAGGTGTCTTCATCATGGTGCTGGGGTACCCCCTTTCCTCTGTGTGGCTTTTGGATGTTTTTAATCCCGGCAGTTTAACCTTTGCTACAACTGCTATCATAGCGAGCAGCATCGGCTCAGCGCAGCACAGGGCATGGGGAGCGCCTGCAGCATTTCCTTGTGGATTCAGCCCTGCAGCTTGGGCCGTGGCGACACTCTGACCTTACTCCGGTTTTGGCCGGGTTTCGCTCACTGCCAGCCTGGCATCTGGAAATCAAGCTGGGCCCTTTCTGGCTCAGCCAGGAAATCCTCAGGGGGACCCTGCCTGAGCGCGCTGTGGGTGGAGGAACGCAGCCCTCCCATCACCCCTGCAGCTAGCTATGGGTTACTCTCACAAACAGAGGCCCAGGTTACAGCATGGGTGTTATGGAAAAAGCTTATCAGGGCTTCCGGGGCACTCCTTCCCACGGCTGCTGCTAAGAATAGCCCGCTCCCCGGGTGCCCTCCCCTGGCTGAGAGCCCCTCCTGCCATGACGTCCCAGAGCCGGTGGGGCAGCATTCCAAGGCTTTGGAGAAATGACGCCTGTTGTCTAACACACACAGAGGGCGTCAGGGTGACGTTGCACACAAGGGGTGGTTTTGCTAAACAACAGACAAGTTCCCGCACCCCTGGTATTGCCCCTGATTTTGTGCCCAACATCAGAGCAGCAGAGACAACCTGGGGGCAGTTCTGCCCTGACAGTTGACCCTCGCTCCCTGATCCTTTCTTATTTATGCTGCGGTTTGCCCTATGCAAAAAATACTTATCAGCCTCTTTCTTCAAACTAAACACACCCTTTGTAACCAAGAGGAAGCTGATCACAAGGGGGAAGCTCATTTAAATGCTGCTCAGACCAAATTTGCATTTAACCTGAGCATGAAGCTTGTGTTCCCTTTATACCTTTGAAATACAGTGTGTGCCCAACACCCCTAGATGCCATAGAAATCCACAGCCCACCTCCCCTTTCACATCAGAGGGACCCGGATGATCCACCGTAATGAATATTTGTGAGGACTTCTGGCGACAAGCACTGTTGCAAGACCGTCTCACCAGCTACTGATTTTTCTTCTTGGTTTCAAAGGCCTCATGGAATTACCACATTGGCTGTTACGCAGGCTGTTGTAGTGAAGGCATGTGATCACTCCCGCAGTGGTGTCAGACCCATGTGCTCATGACCAGAGACAGAGCAGTGTCTAGCAGATAAGCACAAGCCTGAGCATCAGGAATCCTGGGCTCTTTTCCTGACTCTGCCACTGACTCGTACAGTCTTGAGTAACTCAGTTTTCCCATCTGTTGAATGGGCTTATTAGTGCTGCCTGCAGTGGGGGTGGTGAGGATTAATTAACACTGGGTACAGCTGCATCCAATACCAGACTGGGGGCAGTTCTAATGCAAAGAAGGAAAAGCAACAAAAACCACCCCATTGCATTCACCCCAATTGACTAAAACTACCCTGTCAGCGAATGAGTGTGCAATGGGGCAGGCAAACAGTTAAACCATTAGCTGTGCAACAGAAAATTAGGGGGGTAACAGATCACTGCGCATTCAGGCCCGAAGGTCCCAGCTCTAGGTGTTGCGCTGGTGCACAGGGCTGCAGGAATAGCACCTGGAGACTGTGCACATCAAAGGGAAAGCAAACGTGGCAGGAGACACCCTGGCCAGAAAAGAGAGCCCAGACCTGCACCCGTGGGCTAACCTACTGCATCAATGTCACACAGACACCCCTTAGCAAAGGGTCCCCTGAGCTTTGCAAACAACTCTCACCTCAGCCCTGCCAAACCCACTACACAAACACACATCTTACAGGCTATTTAGCCATAAAGAGTCACAGGGAGCTACAGAAAGCTCAGAGCTTGTCAAGCGTCACAATCATTACGAGCTGTATATGTGGGTAATAGTTAAGGAGTAATGTATTTATATTGAACGTGTGCTTTATAGACTGGGCGCTAGAAATGAGACCCAGGGGATAATGTGTCTCGGTGACGGCCCATTCGGGCAGGGTGGTGTTGTCACCCCGTCCTTTTTAGCTGGTGATGTAATGCCTGGCTCAATTGTGTAGCCTTGTGCAATACATGTTCAATGGAAAAAAACCACCAGCTGCAACAGCAAACAAGTGAAACCACTTGAAGGTGAAAAAGGAAACGCACAGCAAGGCCGGGGTTCGCCCTGGCTGTTTTCAGTATAACATAGAGGCAGGAGATGCATTCTGGATCCATTCATTACGGAAACCCTTTGGGGAGCAGGGCTGCTTTCATGGCCTTGGGAAGCCAGCCAGCTCAGCACCAAACTGAACTCTGTGGGGAGGGGGAACGGCCCTACTTTATTAGCTAGGAAAGCGAACCATTAATACGAGTAGGCCCAGCTTGGTGTTTTGTATTGTAACCATTTGTTTCCATCAGGCTCTATTGTGTCTAGTCAAAGCTTTAGTCTTTCTTAAATCACCCCCCTGTTGTTGTACTGGACGGGCTCACAAGTGCGGTGCTATACAGGAATGGAGATTTAAGCCAAACCTAGTCAACGGGGGTACACGGCACCTTGGGGGGCAGAGGGTCTGGGATTTCTGTGAGTAGCCAGTGTCAGGGGCTGGATATCACAGGGGACGAGTCAAAGGGCCTTGAGGCCACGTATTGTTAACCAGCACGGCAGAGCCCAGAGGAGAGGGAGCGGCTGAGAGGCTGGTGGTGGTAGGAGCTGCCACCCAGCCAAGAACAAGCGAGTCTCCCGCCCTCTGGAGGCCGGGGTAACAAGGTGACTCACAGCCCTGGGGACCCTGAGAACTGTCACCGTCTCATTGCAATGCTGAGCAGTTAGAATAGTATGTCATGAATTAGTATCCAGGGACACATTGTCCCTGACTGCAGGGCTATGACACCGTCAGGCTTCGTGCTGCAGACGCGGCAGCTGGAAGTGGCGGCTCGGCCGGAGCTCTTTAAAGCCAATGGACTCTGACGTGCATTTCTCACCTTCAGCAACTGGGCGGTCAGGCAGCTCCGGTATTAACTGCACCCTGGGTGTGCCTGTTTGTGTTGCTTTGTATCAACGTTACCAGGCCACACAACTTGCAGCCATGGACCCAAGTGCAGATTTGGGGCCATTGTAGCTGTTCTGTTCTCACCAGGATGGCTAAGGTACTGATCACCATGCTGTCCCAGCCCTCGTGTCTTGGCGCTATCGGTGGTGCCCAGGCTGGCCGACGTGCTAGACAAAGATGGGACCTTGTTGCTAGAGAAAACAGGGCTTTGCAACAGCTTTAAAAATGTCCCAAATGGTCACATGCAACTGCAAAGACTTTTCAACGACGGCGCTGGCGCGTGGGAGTGAAGGGTTGTGTATCACCAATCCCAGTGTGGAGCCAGGAAGTGACTTACTCAAGGCCATAGCATGGGTGTCAGAGCCAGGAGTCAGCCCTGGTCCTATGACCTGTAGCCACAGCACTAGGCTACGCTGCCTCCCTAAGGGGGTGCCAGTGTCTGACATAGGCCTTGCAGATAGGCTAGGAGAAGCCGTCCCCCAGACTAGACCTGCCTTCCAGCCAGATCCTGACTCCTGGAGCCAAGGGGCCCTTTTAGTTCTTGGGACCTGTGTGATACGAACTGTCTGTGCTAGAAAAAGCGCCAGGCTCGTGCCCGGCTGAAGCAATGCACCCAAGAGGCCGTGACGCCAGGTTTCCTGCACGGAGCAGCCTGAGTCTCAGACCCACCCGCTCCTTGCTTTGGGCCTGGGTGATCCTCGCACACTTTGCCAGTGTGGAGCAGGGATGGAGCTTGGCTTCCTCTTTCCTGCACCTGCCTGTTTCCTGGGCTGCTGAATTCCTCTCTGGTGACTCCGTTGTCAGCTGATTGGGTGACGCCCCTCCCAGGCAGGCAGCACCTGTGTTTTGCTGCTATTATAAAATCACAGACCTTTGGAAGAGGAAGGCAGAGTGTGCTGGAGAAGAGAAACCTGCTCCGGAGCTGTCTGCCAGGTAAGGCGGGACACCCCTTCAGCAAGAGAGCGGGAGGGATGCACTAAGCTTCACCTGCTCCCCCCATCCCACTGCTCCTTCTTTGGGCTGTTCGGTTTCCTTAGAATCATAGAGTCATAGACCGTTCAGCAGTGCTGTGCCGAGTCTTCATTTATTCACTCTAATGTAAGGTTTCGCGTGCCAGTCATACATTTTAACGTTTGTAGAAGGTCTCTTTCTATAAGTCTATAATATAGAACTAAACTATTGTTGTATGTAAAGTAAATAAGGTTTTTAAAATGTTTAAGAAACTTAATTTAAAATTAAATTAAAATACAGAGCTCCCAGAGCAGTGGCCATGACCCAGGCAGTGTGAGTGCCACTGAAAATCAGCTTGCGTGCCGCCTTCGGCACCCGTGCCATAGATTGCCTACCCCTGGTCTAGTCTGACCTCCTGCACAACGCAGGCCACAGAATCTCACCCACCTGCTCCTGTAACAAGCCCCTAACCTATGTCTGAGCTGTTGAAGTCCTCAAATCGTGGTTTAAAGACTTCAAGGTGCAGAGAATCCTCCAGCAAGTGACCCGTGCCCCATGCTGCAAAGGAAGGTAAAAAAACCCCAGGGCCTCTGCCAATCTGCCCTGGAGGAAAATTCCTTCCCGACCCCAAATACAGCGATCAGCTAAACCCTGAGCATGTGGGCAAGACCCACCAGCCAGACAGCCAGGAAAGAATTCTCTGTAGTAACTCAGATCCCGCCCCATCTAACATCCCATCACAGGCCATCGGGGGTATTTACCGTTTGCTAATCAAGCCCAGGGGTTTGTTGTGGGCTCAGGTTCAGCCCAGCTCTGCATTCGACGCCACGGAGCAGCAAAGCTTGGTTTGCCCAGCTGGGTTTCTCCTCTCTGGGACGCTTGGCTGGCAGGTGCTGGATGGGATGAAGTCTAGTTTTTTCCACCAGGCTGAGACAAGGTGCTTTCACCTGCTCTAACTGAGCGAGTTATAGGCACAGATTCTGCTCTCTGCTGGCGGCACTTCCGCTGGGACCAGTGCGAGCCCCAAGTGCTCCTGTCACAACAGAGGGCCAGACTGTCAAAAGGGAGCATCACCTGGGGTGCACAGTGGGGGCTGAGCACCTTCAAAAAGCTGCCTGACGGGTCACACAGGTCGCTGCTGGGAGCCGAACACGGGAACGTCTGGGCCCAGCCGTGTGTGCTGAGCACTGGAACCTCTGGAGACAGGCCCTCAGCCGATGTCAATTGTCCTAGGTCCACGGACTCCAACTGAATTCTGACACTTGCCACATATTGAGGAGGTGGCCCGAGCCCTTTGCCCCATCGCGGGAAATTGCTCAGGCCCCTGTGGGGCTTGTGTGAAGGGGGCTCTGTTCTTGTTGCTGGGAAATCGCCCCGTTCGGCTTCGGAATCTGCATCCCTTGATGGTTAGTATCGCGCGTCCAAAGCTGGTGGAATGGTGCTACAACGAGGTGGATTTTTTTCCCCTGGTACATTTCCATCCACCCTGGAGTCACTTTGAGGCCCCATCTGCTCCCACTGGAGTCACTCAGCAGCTGATTTCACTGGACTCAGGCTTGATCCTGAAGTTTCTCCTACAGGATTAGTGCCAGGGACGGGGAAGATGGGAACGTTGACGCAGCTCAGGCTGGAGTCTGTTTTCCAGATGCCTTCACTGGCTGGAGCTGTGAGTGAAGTTAATGAATTCCTGCTACATCTGTGCTTTAGCTCTGAATTCCTGGGCACTTGAGGGTTTTTGGGTATTTCCGTGTTCCAGAAGGGCTGAGGTCTGTCCCAGTGCGGGGCATCAGGACCCAGGGTGGTGGTTTTCTCTCTGGCCTCAGGAGTGTGCTGCTGTTCTGAAATCTTGGCCCTTTTAGTCAGTGGCCATGGTCATGGCATTTATTCCACCAGGTCACGTCATTCGGGAGCTCCCGACCTTGCGGGTTGTGTTTTCAGAGCCAGGGGCTGCACTCGACATGCCTTTGTAAGCGGGAGCCCTGCTAGTGGGGGGGAATAAAGCGACGACTCCAGAACATCGTCTGCTTGGTTCTGACTAATCCCTGGCTTGGGGAATCGTGGACCTGCAGAGCAGTAACGGCCCACGGGGCGGCTGATGGCACCGTGTGACAAACTGGGCAGGGCCAGCCTTTACCTTTGCTATTAGATCAGCTGATAGTGTCTGAGGGACGTGGGTGGAAAACCCACCCCCTGCGTCACTGGGGCATTGAAAAGCAGGCTGGCCAGCTCACCAGGGCAGCGTGTGACCGGCAGGGACGCAGGCTCAGGGCCGTATTTCAGCGAGTTCAATGGGAGTTGGACACCTAGGAGCTTGGCCTGAGACCCCGAGCAGCTGGTTTTTGTTCTGTAGGGTCAGAATGTGCAGAAGGCCGGATTCTTTCCAGGTGTAACCAGGAGCCTCGCATGCATTTACACCCACTCAGCACTTGGCCCGGAATCTTTAGGGGAGGGTCAGGCCAGAGCGCAGGACGGCAGAAAGTAAAGCTACACCGCTGAGTAAACAAGGAGTCGCATGTATCCCACCCCTGCCTCCCCTCTCCTCCCCTGCCGGGTTTCCCATCACTCCAGCTGCAGCCAATGGCAGCTTTGCCTGAGGCCAGCCGGCAGGCTAGACCTCCACAGGCCTAGGGAGATTCCTCTGTTGCGTTGGTGTCATTGTAGTCTGGGCTCGTCTCAATACACTGGGGGAGGTGAGAGTGGGAGCGTGGCCTGGTAAAAAGCAGGTTTTCACTTGGTTCTTGGGGGAAGCCCTCACAGCGCTACCCTGGCTGGGAGAGGCGAGAAGCTGGTCAGAGAAAAACCCGCAGTTCTGCACCTCCTCGGGCTAGAGTCCGAGCACAGCAATAAACCCCAGGTTGCTGCCGTAATCCCTAGCACCCTGCCGCCAGTGGGGCTGCGGGCCGAGGTTACTTCCCCCAGCCGTTGACAGCAGTGGGTGCTTTGCCATCAGCCCATCACTTGCCACAGAAATATGCTATTGCTTGTGCCGGTATCCCGGTGTATTCCCCCATTTGTGCCTTAGGTAGAGCAGAGGGAGGCTGGCCCAGTGGTTGTTAGCCTAGGACTCTGGTGACCTGGGTGCAAATCCTGGCTCTGCCATGTCCGCCTGTGTGACCTTGGGCAAATCACCTATGAGATCTGTGCCTCAGTCTCCCAGCTGTAAAAGGGAGGTCATAGCACGTCTCTACTGCACAGGACTGTTTCGAGGGTGAAGCCCTTAAAGACAGAGAGAGAGGAGGGAGGGTGTGTGTGTGTGTGTGTGTCAGGGACTGGGAGCTCAGGGGCTGAGGCTGCAAACAGTATTTTCTTATCCTCCCCTGTGCTTCATTCATAGGCTCCATTGCTGGCTCTCTCTCACACACGCAGAGGGACAGATGTGCTTTTTTACACACACACACACACACACACACACACACACACACACACACACACACACACACACACACACACACACACACACACACACACACAGGTCAGATGTGCATAAAAAGACATACCACCACCCCGTCAGAAGCCCACTGGCGCACCCTGCAGGAGAAGAGTTTTAAAGCGGGGCAGAGCCAGGGGGCAGATAACAGCATTACCAAAAATAGGAGCTGTGGCAGCCTTCTCGGGTGGTGGAGGTGCCCAGGCGAGAGAGAAAAGGGGTCCTGTCCCTTTAAGATGTTCTGCCATTAGGGTGCCTGCCTTTTACGTGCAGAAACCAATCATGTGATGCTGCAGAGACTTGGCCTGGCCCCAAAGTTGTATCAGTTCCAGGCTTCACGTGACCAACCTGTTTGAATGGGAGCTTTTCATGGGCAGCGCCTGCTGACACAGGCCGCCTGTGCCCTGAGCGCCCGGTGCGGGGTTGGCTCATGGCCGTGGGGAAATCGGACTCCAGGGCAGGCGCCCGCCCCCGCTGCCTGTTTATTCTGTGGGTATTAATGGCACAGAGGCAGCTATTCAGCCAGCAGGTCACACCCGCTAACGCCACAGAACTTGGGTCGTTACCAGCAGAGGTTGGACGCCAGCAAAACACAAAGAACAAAAGTCTGACACATGGCGCCGGTTTCGTGCAGCAGCAACCGCTTGGTTTGCAGACGCCCCGGGCAGGGCTGCGGTCATTAGACTGGCAGGCTGCTCCGGGGGGTGTTGGTCTATTCCTGGCACTGTCACAGACTTCCTGTGCAACCGTGGGCCAGGCCGGCACCACCTCCTGCCTCAGTTTCCCCACCTGGCTATGAATAGCTTGCGGCACTGATTGGAGATGTGATACAGGTGCACAAAATGAGAGCCCCAAGCTGCAGGAGGCCACAATGTGGTTTTAATTGTGAGGGGTGGCACGGGCACTGACACGACCAGGGAAGAATTTGAACCAGGCATGACGCAGCCTGACAAAAACCTTATTCCCCTGGCAATTTCCACTGAAACGCGGGGGGGGAGGGAGAGAGAGAGAGAGAGAGTGTGTGTGTGTGTGTGTGTGTGTGTGCGCGTGTGCGTGTGCGCGCGCATGCTGTAGCACCAATGTGAATCACATATGGCGGCCTGGCCATGATCCCATCCTACACTCATGCCCCCGCTGGGGCTTTTTGCCCATGAAGGCTGAGCAGATTACAGGGTGATGGTTGGGCTGCTCACTTTTGCTTTGGCTACTTGGGTGCAGAGTTGTGCCCAGTGTGGCTAAGAGAACCCAGACAGCGTTCATGTTCCAAACTAGACACGGGCCAGGTGCCAGTTTCCTGCAGATTGGTGAACCTGGTCTGAATTAGCCTTCCTGTGGCTGCAACCCAGAGGCAGGTGAAATATAGTGGTTTAGGCTCAGGTTTTGCTTTGAGCTGGTGTATTTGAAAGCTGCTGGAACTGTAGGCTGTCATTTTAATTTGCACGGGGTTTCCTGGTCGTGCTTGCAAGCTAAGGGGCGCTGTAGCAAAGTGTGCAAGCGAGAAAGAAACTGCTTAAAGCAAGGCCAGGGTGAGTTGTGCATCACTGCCTTAGGGAGCAGCCTGCTTTGTCTCTCTCTGGTTTTGGTTCTGGTACTGGTACGTGAGGGTTCTGGCGTCTGTCAGTGCAATGTTACCTTGCAACCAGCAACACTCCAGCAAGAGTGTTTTATGGTCTCTCTGAGCTCTTGGGCTGTGTGCCGTGAACATACCCCAGTGGAACCTGAAACTTGGGAACCGGGGGCCAGTACTTGCCCAGCCCCATGTAGACTGGCCCTGCAGCATGCTGCCTCTGGATATTAATGCAGCAGTGTGCGGAGCTTTGTGTCCCGAGAGGCAGGCGGCTCCGAATAAGGTTTGCCAATGAACTGGGAGGGAAGGAATGTAACCTTTGCTCTCCGTTTGCTCCAGAGCATCTGTCTCAGCCTTGCCTTTGCGTGCCTCTTACAGGTGGTTCCTGTGGAGGAAGCAGCCATGTCAGCTCTGTACCCATCACTGGAGGACATGAAGGTGGATCAAACCTTGCAGGTAAGAGGCTGGGTTTTGGGTCCAGTTGACACCAAGCTCGGCGGTTGGAGCAGCTTCTGCCAAGGCTCCAGTGTGGCCCCATCCATGCGGCGGGGCGGTGACGGTGCTCCCTGACGGCCTTGCACCGAGCGATGCGCTATGTCCCTCTTCAAGCAAAGGCCTCGGACACTGAGTGAGCAGGGGCCCCCTCGTCTGTGGTTTGGTTTCAGTGACCAGCCCAGCTGTGTCTCCCAGCCCATTACCCGGTGCTGAAAGGGACGGCGTGGATTCGCTCCAGCCACCGACAGAGCGCAAGGACAATCCCAGCTCCCCAGAAGCTGGGGGGTGGGGTGATAAAACGTGCCAGCCCTGCCCACTCTCCGTGCCCGCTGCCGTCCCACATAGTGACGTCTGTCTTCTCTTCCCAGGCTCAGGCGAATGCAGCCGCCAGGGCTCTGGCTGGGGTTGCAGAGAAGTCAGAGCCAGCAGCGGGTAAGTCCCAGCTGAGACGCGGCCTCTCGCCACGAGAAGCAGGTTTGAGGGACAGTCTCCTAGACCAGGAGTGGTTTCGCTAGCGGCTCAGGGTGCAGGGGAAAGCACTTATTGCCCAGTGAACAAAGGGTTAATTCTCAGCTGCACGCCCCCCTCAGGCTGGGCACAGTGAGGAGGGGCTGTGAACTGGCTGCTTGGGGTGAAGGGGCGGGGGAGGGGACGGCTGGGGGAAGGGCAGATCTTTGCCCTGAGGCTACAGGACAGGGGTGGCCAAACGTAGGGACCTGCCGAGCCGCCTGACGACGTTCAGCAGTTCGAGCACTGGGGCCCCGCCGTGGGGTGGTGGGGCTAAGGGCTTCTGTCTCGCGGGGTCTCGGGGCTGCAGGACGTGGGTAATTGCTCGTCATCTCAAGGGAGGCAGTCGACTCCTGTGGCAGGAGGACGGGGCCTCCCTGGCTGGCCCAGGCGGCGCCTGCTCAGCTTAGCTCTCTGAATGGACAATGTCCTTTTCTCTTCCCCCCTCAGCCCCACCTGTTCTGTACCCAAACCTCACGGAGCTTGGGGACTACATGGGGCTCTCGCTCTCCAGTGACGAGGTCCAGAAGGACCTAGCCCTGGTCCCAGCAAGTGGCAACGTAGGTATCGCCGTGACCGTGTCTGTCTGTCCCCCCGCTGGCACCACTCACGTCCTAGGCCTCAATAAGCCGGGTCCTTGCCCTCACCCCTGCCGGACGCTCTGGAGAGGAGGGGACGGAACCTGCAGGCCAGACCCAGGCCGAAGTCCCCCTGAAGAAGCAGTTGGTCTGGTGCCTGAGGAGTGGGCCTGGGAGAGCCAGCCTGAGTCTCGCTTCCTGGCCGGCCCGTAGATGGCTCTTGGGGATTAAGCTGATGCCAAACTTTGGGCTGCCCCTCGTTTCTGGGGAATGTGTCGTATCCGTGTCTCCTTCCCCGCTTGGAATCCTGCTTTCCCACCCAGCCCCCAGCCACTGGTTACTCCTAATGCCACCGGCTTTTGCTCCTGGCACCTTGCTGGGCCTTGCACTTGGCATCTGCAACATTCTGCAGCAATTCTGGAGGAAAGACCTTTGCTGAGCCCTGGCCCATGGCTGTTGGGTGCAAGGAGGTGGGGGATGTGCAGGCGGGGTCACCTCCCTCTTCTGCTGCCTGGCTCTGCTACCAGAAAGTCTCCCCTCTCCTGCCACACCTCACCCCCGCTGCCCACTCCAGTGATAGACACATGTGAGGGGCCAGCCCTGATGCCATCTTCCTCCCCACTCTCATTCCACCCCATGGACCATCTGCACTTGAGTCAGCTCAGATTGTTCATGTGCCGGTTGGATTCTCCAACAGGCAGGGGCCCTGGTCCCTTCCTCCCAGGGTGTGCTGGTCGCCCCACTGACGGGAAACAACCTCGGGCTGCGCAGGGCAGAGATCAAGCCAGGCCTGCGGGAGCTCCACCTCTGCAAGGATGAGCGCGGGAAGACTGGGCTCCAGCTGAAAAGCATCGACCAGGTGGGTTCTGAGGCCAGTGTGCACCGCTCCCCTTGGGTCCACTGCGGCCCCATCAGGCCTGGCGCCCGAGTGCCGGGGCTGGGACCTGCTGAGCAATCTCAGGGTTGTATAAGAATAGTACAAGGAGAAGCTGGACCCCTTTGTGATAGTGAGCGGGTTGGTCTGAGGATGCTCTGACTGTGAGATGGGGTATCAAGCGCCAAACTCCCTGGAGCCAGCCTGGTGCCCGGGTCGCCCTGGCAGTGCCCGCTGTGGTCCCTTACCTCTGTCACAAACCCTCACGCTGCAGCCCCAAATCCTTCCAGCCGAGGCCTGGCCAGCATCCCTTGCTGAGCCGCTCTGCAGTCAGCGGGAGTGGTCGCCACTGAGCGATGCGAGCGCTGTCCCGGCACAGGCTGCCTGGTGCCGCCCATGTGACAGTCTGACTCCTGCTCCTCCCGCAGGGGGTGTTTGTGCAGCTGGTTAAGGCCAACTCCCCAGCGTCCCTCGTCGGGCTGCGCTTCGGGGACCAGGTGCTGCAGATCGACGGGAAGGACTGCGCCGGCTGGAGCACAGACAAGGCCAACAGGGCCCTGAAAAAGGCCGCCCCGGAGAAAATCGTCGTGATCGTGCGAGACAGGTGAGTGGGGTGGGGGGGTGCGCTCGGCCTGCGTCCGGCTTCCTCAGCGGAGCGTCAGGTCCCGACTAACTGCCCGTGTCCCGGTGCCCCCCCCAGGCCCTTCCAGCGCACGGTGACGATGCACAAGGACAGCACGGGGCACGTGGGGTTCGTCATCAAGAAGGGGAAGATCGTTTCTCTCACCAAAGGCAGCTCTGCAGCCCGGAACGGCCTCCTCATCAACCACTACATCTGTGAGCTGAACGGGCAGAACGTCATCGGCCTGAAGGTAAAGGCCCCCGGCGAGATGGGCCGGGAGGGTGCGCGCGGGAGACTCCCTGAGACAGGCCCCTGGCCAGGACAGGGAGCAGCCCTCGCTCGGGGGGCCTGGTCCCACAGCGGGAGAATCCCGCCTCTCTGGGGCAGCCGTTGGAAGCACCTTGAGTCGGGCTCGGGTGACCTACAGCTGAAGATTTGTCTCGCTCTTGAGAAACAGGAACTGAGTGTTCTGAGAAGCTGCCACTGTGGGTTACTGATGCCTCCTGGTTCACCGCTGCTGTGGAAGCGTTTCCTGTGGCGATCGCTGTGCTGCAGTCAGACCAGACAAAGCAGCTGGGTACCAGGGAGTTTGAGGGGAAGATTTTTAGAGGCACCCAGCCCCTTTCAGTGGGACTAGGGTCCCGAACGCCCCCTTGTGGCTTTGAAAATCTCCCCCAGGTGGTGTCTCTGATTAAAAGAAAAAATTGTGGTTGGAGGCTGAAGGAAACTGATCTCTAGTTAAATGTACCAGTAATTAAATCATACGGTGGAGTATTTTGCTGCAGCAAACACTCAGTGGCTGTTTCGGTCCCTCTTCCCAGGCCTTCCTTTTACTGGGGGACCAGCGTGCCCCAGCCCGGGGCCTGGTGGGGCGAAACAAAGTCTTTTTTCATGTCATTTAGTGACGTTAACTGGTGTGTTGTCAGCCTGAATAAGGGCTGCTTTACGGGAGGTCCCTGCAGCTGCCTCTAGCGGGTGAGTCTTTTGGTTTTAAAGGCTGCCGGGTTAAAACCGTTTTAAAAAAAATCAAGGCTGACTGTTTTTTTTTTTAAGAGCTAGGTTTGCACAGCTGTCCATGCAAATAACCCCCTGTGCATGCGTAACTCACCCCTAGCAGGGAACTGACGGGCCTACGCACTGGCCGTGCTACATCTCCTTTGTGCTGCTGCAGGAGTGCACAGCGGAGTGGCAGCTGTGCGTTCGCTCTGCCTGGGGGGGGGAATGCTTGGCCCGTGCAGTATCTGGGGCTGTAATATTGTATTTCTCAACTCTTCCCCCCTCAAGGACAAACAAATCCTGGATATCCTGGTTACAGCTGGTAACGCCGTCACCATCACCATCATCCCCACAGTGATCTACGAGCACATGGTCAAACGGTAGGGACACTGGCTTCCCACACACGTACAATGGCAAAGTGAGTGCCTCCTGGCCTGGCGCGTCCCAGCTGGAGGCATCTGTGAGCTCTTCCTAGAGCTCTGTTAAAATTCAGAGGCCTGGCTCCAGCCCGAACGTGACCCGGGCCAGCCACAGCCGGGGCCTTTATTACAGCATAGGCTGCGCTGGGGATCAGCCTTCCCAAGCCCGCAGGGAGGCTCTGAGCTGAAACGAACACGGTTGTGAAGTGGTGAGCGCTTTCAGTCACAGGTGCTAGAGAAGGGTCAGGTTAATTACTGTAAATTGTTAATAAATTATGCCTTTCATAGTGCCAGAAATCCCCCACTGCCTCTGTATGGTGCCTAGTGCAACCGGGCCGGTGGCTGCTGCTGGCCTCTGGCATCTTTCCCTTTTCAAGTAAAAGGATCCAAAATCAAAACCCAAAAACCCCCTGGCACCAGCCACGCTCATGCAAAGTCCCACAGCTCCTCAGCAGGCTTTTTGCAGGCCCGTTCCTCCACCTTCCTCTGTACATTGCATGGTTAGAGCGGACGCTGTTTGAGGCAGGGAACACGTCATGTGCCTTTTCTGTACCGCACAGGGTGCTCTCTGTACTACGGACATTGCTTTACCTAGTACAGCTTTTTTGGTGCTGTTCATGAAGAGTCAATTCCTGCTCTCCCCAGCCCCCCCGAATGTTGGGAAGGAGGCTCTGGCCAAGGGAAGGAGGCGGGGTGCTAGGTAAAGATACTGGGCAGATCCTTTGCACAAACACTTCCTCACTGACCTTTTTCCCATCTACTAACTAGGCTGTCACCTGGGAAGATCAAGTCATCCATGGACCACTCGCTTCCTGATGCTTAAAGTCCGGCCCCTGGTCAGCGGGAGCTCAGCGAATCTTCCTTCCTCTTATTAAACACAATATACCAAAGACTTCCCTACAATGCCGGGAAAACAGGTGCATCTCTGTGGGGGATATTCTAGAGCAAAAACCAACTGTTTCCTTTAATCTTTTATTCATTCACCTGGACAGGCTGGAGCCTTGTTTTGTCCATCCAGTCGGCTGGTGTCCGAAGGAGCGCGGGGAGGTGGAGGTGGGTAGAGATGCGGGTGTACATACACAGAAGCGAGGTGAATGGGTGTGGGGGGGCCTCCCTGGTGGAGGTCACATGATGCAACCCTTTCAAGACCCACACAGAGAGCTGTTTTAATAAACTCAATTAAAGCTGCTCCTATTTGCCTCTTCTTAAACCGAGGGGAGTGAGGGTAGGTTTAGGAGCTAATGAATGGCTCAGTGGCCACTCCAGCATCGAGTGTGCCAACCCCACTGTGCAGTACTGCCCCAAAGGAGTTTACTATTGATGGGTGAGGCCTGCGGCTGGCTAGCAATGCATTCGCACCTGTTCCTCTTTGCACCACTTGGGACTTGACAAGCAGCATGGGTGGGTGTGTGGGTGGGGAACCTTGGGCATAAGTTCTTCCTCAACCAAATCCCGGGCCAGCTGCAGTGCTTGAGGGAAGTGTTTGCAGAGCAGGTCAGATCCAAGGGGGTTTGTCCCATCACAGATTAACGGGTAGAGCAGGTGAGAATGGGAACGGCCTCACAGCAGAAAGGCAGGTGCATGTTAATACACCCAGGCGGCTACCCAAAGGGGCGTAGTGGGGACTGGTGGATTGAAGTCCCAACACCATGCAGCAGAAAGGCCCCAGTCCTGGCCCAGGCCGCCGGGCTCAGCCCTGTCACAGGAAGTCGTAGTCCTTTCTCCGTGGGCCACTAGAACCACTGCTGCCAACGGATGTTGTGCTGGGCCCCCGCCCCACTGAGAATCGAGGAGTTAAACTAGACCTGCCCTATCCCCTGTCTGCTTTATCAGCCTTCCCACTTCCCCCGTCCCGCCCTGAGACACACCGACAGAAGGAAACGGGAGCCCACCCACACGGCCTGCCGGAAAGCACAAGGCACTCGGGGCGTTGCCGCTTCCCCATCCCTGGCTCGGGTTTGACTGCCCAGGCCCGAGAGCCCGTTAGCGCCCCGGGAGCAGAATGGACATTCTGGGTGGAGACATCACGTCCGGGCGGCAGGGGCTAGGCTCTTTCATCGCTCAGAGGCAGGGACACTGACAGGGGAACGTCTGCGGAACGTGCGCTGCAGCCCAGCTCGCTCCAGAGCGGAAGCCTACGGCCGGCTACATGGAAACAGCCACATGGAAACAGAGACCCAATGACATTTATTACATCCACCAACAGACAAAGGTTACAGGCCCCTGGGAACAAAAGTGGTTACAGCTTTTAAGTTCTGTATTTAAAAAATATATAGATTTCTCTTTCAAATATAATCCTACACTGATTTCTCAGCAGAGCGTTGGATAGTCTAACAGACGTGTACACACATTCACAAATACATTGCACAAGAGCCTTACATCCTAACTCCAATGACAGTTGCCATTTTGCCTGGGTTTTGTCCATTTCTCCCCCAAATACTTTATATTACATTATCAAACCCAAGGCTCCTTCAACCCCAGCTCCCCCGGCTCCCCACTACATTTTGAAGATCAGTGACCCACTTTTATCCTGCAACAAGCTCTTGTCCCAAAGGGATATTGATTTGTGACAGTCCTGGCGTGCTGGATACAGGTTGTGAAAGTACGAGCATGTGGCAACATCAACACATGCAGTGACACCCCCCTGCAACAGTAGGTAGGGGGCGGGGGGCACATGACCAAGGTAGCCAGCCACCTGTGGTAAAGTCTAACTAAAGCTGTTTGACAGTCTGACCCAGAGGGCAAAAGCCACAGGGAGGTGAACCAATGTGCCCCGCCCCAGACGCTTGGACCCCGCCAGACAACTCGCTTTCAATTGAATAAAACGCTTACAAGAAATACTCCCGCACCCCACGTGTGTGGAGGAGATGGCAGCGGGGCAGGGAGTGGGGGAACGTAAGAGCAGAAACATTGTTAGTTCAAGTAATCGTAAAGGTAAACACAACCTTTGCAGCCAGATTCAGAAACGTACGTGTGTGTGTGTGTGCGCGCGTGCATGTGCGCACAAAAATGCACTCACGCCCTTCTGAAGCCCTGGCCCTTCAGGTCAGTCACTCCCCAGAGAAGACAGGGGCAAGGCCATCCAAGCTCACGGAGTTGATTTTATGCGCTCTCAGGGCTGAACACTGCAGATAACCCCAAGCCGATTACCCGTCAGAGCACTGGAGCGTATGCCAGCAGGCTTGTGCTGCACATCTAGAGGAAATGGTTTGGATGAGGCCTCATTCTCTCTAGGCATTTGCCCCCAGCTGATCGATCTCTGCAGTGAGATTTTTTGGCTTTTAAAGGCATTTCCGGAGGCCACCTTCACTTGCAGACGTTTTCTGCCAGCCTGAGTTTCAGACAAGCTGCCTCCAGAGACCAGGGCTATGCTCTCCCTGTGCTTCGCTTGGCCCTCTGCCTTCTCTGCTCTGTCCCCCCACCGCTCCATGCCAGTTCCAGGCATCTCCAGCTTTCAGAATCAGCACCGAAAGCTCTGCGGCGATGGGCAGCCAGACGCCCCCCACCGCTAGCGTAACCGAAACACTCTCACCCTGCACTCCTATCAGACACTCCAGTACTGCTCCGGCCTGAGGAAACCCCAGCTGTTCTCCCGGCCCCAGGACGAAGAGCTGGGATGGAAGCAGAGCAGCAGCAAAGGACTCCGGGGCCTTGGTTCGTCCTTGTAACCCTTTCAGGACTCTGCCAGCAGTGCAGACGTCAGCCTGTCATTGAAACCTGCAGCAGAGAAACCTCTACAAGGGAGCTTCCGTTTGCAAAAAGTGAACATAGTGCAAAGCACGGAATGAAAGATACAGAACTTAAGGAGGTCTCCCCATAAGCAACCTGGGTGCATATGTAATACAGCAGGTGGCTCTGGAGATTCACATGAGGTATATCGGGCTTCTCCGGCTTGGCCACCAGGCCCTCACTGTCACATCTTCCAGGAGGCAAAAAGCTTTAGAACTGGGTCAGCAAAGCAGGACTTGAACCAACAGCTCCAAAGCCCCAGGAGGTGACAAGGATAAGGGAGTGACATTCCTGTGGGTTCCAAAGTGAATGCATAGAAGCATCTGTCCACTCTGTCCTCTGACCCCATCCTCTGGGGGGAGGGATTGTGAGTCACTGACTCTCCTACGGGCAAAGGGAGCAGACCTGGGCAACCCTCGTTGCTCCACCCCTGCCCCTAGAAGCCACGTTCTGCACCGGCTCTCACACCGATTGAGACTAGACTCCTCTCTGCAAACCGGGAATTCAGGCCTCTCCCTGTTTATTCTGCAAAGCGTGTTGGGAATAAGGACATCTATTCTAGAGAGGCACCTCCCCCATTCTAGCCCTTCTCCCCATCTCTCCGGCCCATGCCTTCTTGATTTCCCCTTTGTTCTCTACACGTTAAAATGAGTCTCTGCAAGCAATGTCACTTGAGAGCTACAGCCATTAGCCAATGTCCTCGGAGCCCTGGGCAGGGTTTCAGAGAATCACAGAATCTCAGGGTTGGAAGGGACCTCAGGAGGTATCTAGTCCAACCCCCTGCTCAAAGCAGGGCCAAGCCCCAACTCCCCCCGATCCCTAAATGGCCCCCTCAGGGATTTAACTCACAGCCCTGGGTTTAGCAGGCTAATGCTCAAACCACTGAGCTAGCCCTCCCCCTGTTTGACCCGCAGGACTCCCCTCGCACTGACGGCAGGCGTGGCGGTTTCCTCTTGGGACTCAGGAACGACTGTAGGAACAAGTTCAATGCAATGAAAGGCCAGTTGGGCAGTCAGCCTTTCAAATGACCCTGCCATGGCCAGAGGGAACAACAGAAGTGGACTAGTGAGGGGAGGCAGGGTGGGGTGGAGGGGATCCATCAGTCCAGGGAAGGGCTTGCAATGCTCTGTCTCCCTAGATGAAGTGACCCTGGGTCCGTCTACACCGCAAAAAGAGTCCCATGGCAGCAAGTCTCAGAGTACAAGGTTAACTGACTCAGGCTTCTGCAGCAGGTTCAAAACAGCCAGTGTAGATGTTGGGGGCTCCGATACCGGGTGAGGAGAGGGCCTCAGAGCCTGAGCGAGAACGTCGACACTGCAATTCGTAGCCCTACAGCGTGAGCCTGAGTCCGCTGACCCGGGCCCTGAGACTTGCTGCCGCAGGGGGCTGCGCTGTGTAGACGCACCCTGCACGTACACATCTGTGCTACCCAGACTTCACTTGCGGACAGTGCAAAATCCATCAGCTACATCACCTGCTGGGCGAGTGTCCTTCAGCCTGGAGGCTGGGGTGCCTCCCCCAACTCTGCTCTTCCAGGATTGGCCGTTTTTATTCCTCAAACATCTCAGAAGCCAAAGCAAACCCAGAAGCTCATTTTCCTCAGGCCCCTGGCAAGCCCCCTGGAATTGCATATTCTAGCTGCAGCAGATCAGAGGATGTCAGGCTGCCCATGTACTTCAAATAAATAAAACAAACGTTTTGTGTGTCTGGAATTTACAATCAGTGGTCAGATAAATTCTGATCGTTTCACAACGTCGGACCTTGAAGCATGTGCAATGTGTTTGGTTGCTGGAAGAGGAGAGTTATGGCTGGGAGCTGCCGCCGCTACCTCCCATGTTGCTAACAGAGCGACAGTTGATCTTCCGTAAGGAGTGCAGAGCGACCGTGCAGCACCCACGGAGCAGCGAGCTGATATTGTATATGGGCTGGCCCTGCCTCCGCTGAGTACGGCACAGCCAGGCTACCGTGGGCACCACCGGCACCACCACGGCCAAGAGATCCACAATGAAATGGCGGCTCCAGTAGCTTTTCGGTACCGTGGCCTCCTGGCTCAGCTCAGCAGCGTCCTCCTCCAGGGTGCAAATGACGCTCACCGACTGGCTAGTGCTAGAGGGCTGGTGCACGGCAGGGTTGTTGGTCACCAGTCCTGGGCAGCCCTCTTGCCCCTCCGGAGTCTCTGGCCCATCTCCTGCAGTCACCACCACCACAGAGTTGGGTTCAGTCGCCATCCAGTCCGTGGTCCCGGAGAAGTTCTGGGCCTGAGTCTCAGAGCTGGGCACGATGTCTTCCATTTCGGACACCCACACTGAAGTGGGGCTGCCCAGGCTGCAAGCCTGGGTCTTCATGACCTTTTCCAGGATAGTGTCCAGGTCTGGCTGGTAATGCACGAAGTCAGTCTGGATGGCCTGCTCCTGCATGCAGCTTGCCTGCACTCCAGCCTCCACGCTGCCTTGCGTACCCATCAGTTTCTCATAGGTGGAGCTGGTGGGAAGTCTGGAGCCCAGCGTGAAGGAGCTCTGTAGAGACCCCTCCTCAGTGCAGAACTCTACCCCTGATGAGAGCAGGCTGCTCTGCTCCAGCAAGTCCGTCCGGCTTAGCGAGTCATCTGCAGCCACAAAGCCGCTGTCCGCCACCTCCTCAGCTGACAGGGTCTGTGAGTCCCCAGCGTTCCTGTCCCCTGCTGCCTGGTCACTCAGCTTGGTGTAGGTGGAGCTGCGGGTGAGTGACCGGGCTGGAGAGCCCCCCGCCGACTCCCCAGCCCCTTCCTCCTTCACAGCCCCATCCTGAGCTATCTCCATGCTGTGCAGCAGAGTCTCCAGCTTCTTATTCTGGATGTTGATGTCCACAAAATATTTCTGAAGGCCTTTGTCCTTCTCCATCAAGTTGTTCTTCACGGTGTCAATCACTTGCTTCAGCTGTTTGATCTCTTTCCGGGCCTCCTTGAGTGCCAGCTGGGCCTCCACACGATGGCACTCTTCCTCGATCCAGTCCTCCTGCATCCTCGAGAGCTGGGTCTTCAGATCCTCAATCTCAGTATCCCTGCACCAGACAGACAGACAATCACCACCACTTCCACCCGAGGGGGCCGGTGTGACACGACCGGAGGTTGGAACTTTGCATAGGTGTTGACAGTCCACGCTAAAAGTAGTTTGGACGGTGCATTTCTGGGGTCAATTTATTGTCCAACCCCCCTAATCACCATCTTTCTCCTCTCACCTATGCTAGGACCTTCTATACAAGGAGAAGGGCAGACAGGACTTATATGGGTAAAAATGGTGGGAAACCGAAGCACAAAGTTGTTCTGTGATTAGATTGTCCAATCCCAGGTTCCCTTGGATAACAGCAGCACTGGGGAGATGTGTGTGTGTGTTCAGTGGGGAAGGGGGTCAGAAAGCACATAGGGGCCTTGGGGATACTTCCTGAGGGAAGCAGAGAGGGGGGACAGGCAAATAGAAACCCTGTGATCATCTCTTACAGTGGTCCCTTCAGATGAGAATCTTCTTAGCTCTGCAGGTTTAAACTAGAGTAAATGCTGGATTCTCTGTAACTTGAAGTCATTAAACCAGGATTTGAGGCCTTCAGTACCTCAGCCAGAGGTTAGGGGTCTGTGACCGGAGTGGGTGGGGGAGGTTCTGTGGCCTGCAACCTGCAGGAGGTCAGACTAGAGCAGGGGTCGGCAACCTTTCAGAAGTGCTGTGCCGAGTCTTCAGTTATTCACTCTAATGTAAGGTTTCGCGTGCCAGTCATACATTTTAACATTTTTAGAAGGTCTCTTTCTATAAGTCTATCATATCTAACTAAACTATTGTTGTATGTAAAGTAAATAGGTTTTTAAAATGTTTAAGAAGCTTCATTTAAAATTAAATTAAAATGCAGAGCCCCCTGGACCGGTGGCCAGGACCCGGCCACTGTGAGTGCCGCTGAAAATCAGCTCACATGCCGCCTTCGGCACCCGTGCCATAGGTTGTCTACCCCTGGACTGGATGATCACAATGGTCCCTTCTGACCTTAGAGTCCATGAGCCTAGTTCACAATTCCATCCTTTTTCCTACACCACCAAGTTATTAGGTATTGGGTCGGAGGGGAATTTATATTCATACACAACGCTCAATAAATATACAGTATACAGGCAGAAATGTAAGAACACCACAGTGTACTAATATCTGCTGCTCAAGAAAATCAGATCAGAGAGCAACTTGATGGAGAACGGGAGAGTCACAAACCTGCCAGGCGAAAATCGCGGTCTCTGCAATCTCCAAATTTCCTTCCCAAATTTGGCAACAAATTTAAAACTGATAAAAAGAAACCCTTTGTTTTACACAGCTCCTGACTAACCTGTGGAACTCACCACCACAGGATGTTACTGACTGCTTAGTCAGATTAGCACAGGGATTAGCTATTCATGTGGATAATGAGATCATCCACAGCTACACATTATCATCCTATATAAGGGATATAAACTCTCAGCTTTAGGGCACAAACCAACCAGGAATTGCCTGCAGCTGGGAAGGCTGTTTCCCCTTTGGTCATAGTTACCCACTACATGGATTCTGGTGCCCCCCTCTGAAGCAGTGGGTACTGGCCACTCTCAGAGGCAGGACACCACATTAGATGGCCTGACCTGATTTGGAGGTTCCTACGCATTCAGTTACAACCTTCCCATTCCCTCATCCCCACTGGTACTGGGAGCCTCCTGTTACCTGCTCACCTGCCTCAGCACTTACCTGTCCTGGAGTCTCTCCTGGGTGTCCTTCAGCCGGGCCTTCAGGTGTCTAATGCAGACCTCCTTCTGCTGGAGGGGGGTCAGGTACTGCTCAGGGGTGGGCGGCTTTATCCCATGGTTATCGCTGCACAGACTGTACTTGATGGGCCGCCTGGGAAAACACGGACAGTCAACAACCCCACCAAGCACAACAATCCTGACCACGTCAGCGCTGCTCCCCACAGAGCCGTTCCGCCCCAGACCTCGGCTCAGCTCCTTTCCTTGAGTCCAGCACTGCCAGGCGCTGGGGCACAGGCCGGTAGGAGCCAGGAGGCTCAAAGGGAAGAGGAGTTTCACCAAGTGGGGAATTTTAACCTTTTCCTCCCCACTTCTCAGATCTGAAGCACAAACCTCCTGGATTACAGACCGTCCTGGACTCCAGTGAGAGATCCCAGCGTGCGCTCGGCTGAGCACACTGAGGGCATTCCCAGACGGGTACTGGAGAACGGAGCCTGTCTGTGTGACTAACAGAAGGCCCCCCTCACCCCTCAACACCCTGCAGTGTAAGAGCCCCAATATTCCTAAAGTGGGACACGTGGTAGGAATATTAAGAACTACTGAATATCACATTTTCATGCAGAAATTAAAGCAGGCCGTGTCCTCTAACCAGACCCCTTAGGACACCCCCCGGCTAGGTAGAGAGTATTTGTGCTGCAGCCCTGAGCTACAGTTGTTGTTATTACTAGAGTGTCACGGGCAGACAAAGCATTGTACGGACACACTGAAGACAGGCCCTTGCCCTCAGACAGCGGCCAGTCCCACGGCTATCAGCAGAATGGGTGCCGGGGCATCTCCCTGGAGAGGGACTGCACTTTAGCCCTGGAAAATACAGCCACCCGAAGCAAAAGGAAGTGTTCATTAAAAATGACACTTACAGAAACATCGCCGGCCTGGTTACTGACACATTGGGACGCTAACACTAAAGCTGGACTAGAAGAAGGGTAGATCCTTCGCAGAGCTCTGCTAGGAGACAGGGGAACCCTGCAGACAGCAAACACTCTGACCTCTCTGAGCGAGCTCCCATGGCAATGCAAGATTCCTAGTGATTTTCTAAAGCGAGCCCAAGGTGAGACCTCTCCCCTGGAATACGTCACCAGGAGCACGTTTCCAAGAGGCAGAGAGCTCCGGATTAGAACTTGCTTGAGGCAGTCGCTCCTCGTGGCCACGAAGGGTCACCCGAGGACTCTAAGGGCCGGGGTGAGTAGTCAATCATGGGCTAGCTTTTTGCTCCTGCACACCTACGTTCAAATCCTGGGGGCATCAGGTGCGCAAATAAAGCTTGATGGCTGCCACCTGTCCACAGCACAAAGCCACTGGACAATGGGGCATGATTAGCCGCCGCTGCTCAAGAAGGCCAGGGCTGAACTAGAAGAGGGGGCTGCCTCTCAGGATGGAAATGAATTGACCCGACTGCATGGGGGCCTGGGGCTGGAACAGCAGGGAGGAGAGTTGTGGGTAGGGTGACCAGACAGCAAGTGTAAAAAATCAGGAATGGGGGTTGGGGGGTAATAGGAACCTATATAAGAAAAAGACCCCAAAATTGGGACTGTCCCTATAAAATCAGGACATCTGGTCACCCTATTGTGGGTCATTGCCAGAGCTATGTGAGGAAGCCCAGTGCAGTGTCTAGCTGCAGACTCTGGCTGGTATCATTAGTCCATCGGTGTCCCAAACAGGGAATTCATTTAGAAATTCAAAGCAGAATATCTGTCCTGGCAAGGCACCCTTGGACTGTGTGCGCCTCTGGAGAACCCAGGAGATTTGGGGGCCCATCTGGAATGGGCTTCGATACAGCCCCAACCCTAAACACACAACACACTGCAGACAACGAGCCATATTCTCCACTAGGGTTAATCAGCACAGCTGCCCTGAAGTCAATGGAAGTGCACTCAGTAACTGGGGAGCAGAGCATGGCAACGGGGGGAGAGGAAAAGCAGAAATATCTTCTCAGCTGCTAAACCCCATGTCATTTATCCCCTGGCCACGACACCGACGTTTACTCGGCCCTCACGCGACGCCGGCCGACGTTTACTCAGCCCTCACGCGATGCCGACCGACGTTTACTCAGCCCTCACGCGACGCCGACCGACGTTTACTCGGCCCTCACGCGACGCCGACCGACGTTTACTCGGCCCTCACGCGACGCCGACCGACGTTTACTCGGCCCTCACGCGACGCCGACCGACGTTTACTCAGCCCTCACGCGACGCCGACGTTTACTCAGCCCTCACGCGACGCCGACGTTTACTCAGCCCTCACGCGACACCGACCGACGTTTACTCAGCCCTCACGCGACGCCGACCGACGTTTACTCAGCCCTCACACGACACCGACCGACGTTTACTCAGCCCTCACACGACGTCGACCGACGTTTACTCAGCCCTCACACGACGTCGACCGACGTTTACTCAGCCCTCACACGACGCCGACGTTTACTCAGCCCTCACACTTTCTGTTGTACTGGCTGAGTCAGGCACGACAAGACACACATGATACAGCAAGGCCCAGATCTGACGTGCAGCACAAGGAGGGCCAAGAGGCATGCGACAAACCAAGCCAGCTGTGCATTGTGTCTGCAAAGTGCTATTGCCACAGCACTGGAGATCTGTTCTGCCAGCTGCAATACACACAGACGACAGGCAAGCAAAGAATTGGTGCCAGACAGAGAGCAGAGGGGCTCACAGTAGCTGTAATGCAGAGATAGGGGGGTTTCTGAGCCGCTAAGTCCTTCTCAGCAAACTCGGAGGGGGCCATACATTTACTTAGAGCGAGAAGTTGGTCAGTTTCTCCATGATGAGCTTGGGCCATTCATTGAGGAACCAGGTCTGGGAGTGGAGACGAGGGATAGAAACGATCCATTATAGCCCTGGGACCAGCTCAGCTGTCTGCAGCAAGTACCACTGCATTGCACAGCATCCCCGGGCCCAGCAGTTCTACTCCCAAGGGGGAAAGAAATGCAACGGCAGCTGTGTTTAATATTTGGGGCCATTTCATGTGCTCCATGCTCAACTGTCCTTTATCCCAGGGGAGAGTCAAAATTCTCCTCTTCCAAACAGTCCACCAGTCTCCTGCTTTCCAGTCCAACATCCGCCGGGCATCACAAAGGGACAAGGACCACCACCTCTTGTTTCCATGGTGCTGTTCCTCCCGAAGGATCTCACAGTACGTCACCAGGGCGTGCGGGAGGGGAGCACACAAGAGGCACACAGTGCGCTGTGCAAAAGCGTGTGTGATGGCGGGAAAGGCGACAAAGGAAAAAGGGTGCTTGGAAATCGAGGTGATGGGCGGGAAAGAAAATGGAGCAGAGACGGGGAAATTTTTGGACAAGGACACCAGGGCGAAACTTTCCTCTGACACGACCTACCGGCAGATCAGCCGTTCCACCCCCTCACAGTGCCCCGCCCGCCTGACTGCACGTGCACAAGTCCCGCCAGCCCCAGCCCTGCGGGGACGGGAACCTACGGGACGAAGGGATTTGAGGGGGTTCAAGCCCGTGCCGCAGACCCTAACGCTGCTCTTTGCCAGCAGAGCCAGTGACCGGGCAAGGGCTTTCAGACTCTGCCTTAGAGCCGTCCACAAACAAGACTCCCTCGGGGAAATCTCACTGAGCCACTGACAGGCCCGTGCCCCGTTCCACGCGGCAGGACGGACGGTCAGCGGAGCAGGTGGGCGAGGCGAGGCGAGGCGGCCTCCCCGGGGCGCTCTGGACGGGTTACCTTGGGGTGGGGCTGCTGTCGCTGCCCTTGCAGGAGCCCGAGTTGCTGCTGCTGCTCAGCGACGAGGTGCCGTAGGTGTCCCGCATGCTGACGGGGGGAGAGGGGCGCCTGGAGGCAGGGAGAAGAGGCTGGTTCTCAGTCGGAGTGGCAGGGGGGGCTGCAGACTTAAAGAACGAGGCCAAGCCACTCCTTCCACAAAACCCCCGGCTTCCAAACACCACGGGCACAGGCACACGCAAGACAAAAGGACAAAACAAACAGCGGGGATCAAGATGGCACAGAGCAAGGCTGTCTTGCAACGGTCACTGCGACAATAGCAGCGGGGCCGAGAGGAGCTGCACACCCGGCGCTGCCCTCATCCCCTGGGCCAGGCCAAGGCGGCTGTGCCCCTCTCCCACGTCTACTGCCCATCGCAACAAAGAGCTTCTACCGCTCTCCAGCAGCCCTACAGAGGGCACCGCAGACCGGGGCCAGGGGCGGCGCCAGGCACCAGTGCTCCAAGCGCGTGCCGGGGGCGGCAAGCCACGGGGGGCGGCCTGCTGGTCCCTTTGGCGACAGGCCTGCGGAAGGTCCGCTGGTCCCGCGGCTTCGGTGGCAATTCGGCAGCAGGTACGCCAAAGGCGCAGGACCGGCGGACCTCCCGCAGGCATGCCACCGAATCCACGTTACCAGCAGACCTCCTGCAGGCGCGCCACCAAAACCCACCTGACTGCCGTGCCTGGGGCAGCAAAATACATAGAGCTGCCCCTACCGGGGCTGGGCTAACGGGCACCAATCCACCCTGTCTTACGGCAAGGGTCTTGAGCCCAATGACAGCAATGGTGTGAATTTTGCCTCAGGTGCCATTTTGGTTTGGAGCCACTCAGAACTCTCCTCCCCCACCCCCTTCTGTTCTGTTCTCTCCTCCCTCACCCCCCCCTTCACACCACAAGCCCAACACTCTCCTGAGCCCGCTGGAATCCCATTGTGTTTTATTTATAGCAAAGTCAACCCTGCTATTCCCAAAACATCTGTCTGATAGGCCACCTCTGGGCTTCTCTCATGGCCACTCTGGAGATACCTCTAGCAAGGCATTGACACAATCAATAGTGAAATAACCCCTGTCCGGGGATGTTGTGAATCTGAAGGGGGGTTTCAAAGAGGATGGAACTTGACTGTTCTCAGTGGTACCAGATGACAGAACAAGGAGCAATGGTCTCATGTTGCAGTGCGGGAGGTCTAGGTTGGATATTAGGAAACTAGGAAGGTGGTGAAGCACTGGAAGGGGTTACCTAGGGAGGTGGTGGAATCTCCATCCTTAGAGGTTTTTAAGGCCCGGCTTGACAAAGCCCTGGCTGGGATGATTTAGTTGGGGATTGGTCCTGCTTTGAGCAGGGGGTTGGACTAGATACCTCCTGAGGTATCTTCCAACCCTAATCTTCTACGATTCTAATGAACAAACTCTGGTGTGAACATGCATGTCTCTCCTAGCCTCTGACTGTACCCAGAGTACGGCAGCCTAGGGAAGGTCTCTTCAAGGGGAAAACCCCTCAAAGCCCCATAACTTCCACACCAATGACTGAGGATAAGGATACTCCATCAACACCTGCCTTTGGCCCAACAGAACTGAAGAGATAATCCCGACTTCACGCACTGCAGTGGAGAGACAAATGCAAGTGTGCATGCAGGAACGCGGGCCCTTCTGCAAGTGCTGCGCAGAAGAGTCGTTAAGACGTGCCACAAGGTACTTCGGCAGCTGCCAAAACTATCGCCCGACCCTGGAGTCTGGTCTGTGCACAATGCTGCCGGTCCAGGTCCAGAAAAGGACCTTGCTAGCTGCCCTTCTTAAATGAAAGCGCTCAGATCTCCTCCTGCACTCTTGCTGCACTAATGCATTTGGGAGGAGAGGAAAAATGGCCTCTAGTTTGTATCTTTTATCGGCAAAGGCACTGCAGGGATTCCAGTGTCATCTACAATAATAGGTTGGACGTATTCACCTTCGAGAGCCAGTGGAGGACCGTCTGCTTCCCGGCAGGGACATAGCAATAGCACTGCAGGTCCCGGCAGTGAGGATAACCGGCACACCAGCTAAATAAAGAGAAAGACAGGAGGAAAGAGAGTGAGAGCTGGAAGTGTGGACGACGTCACTTGAGAGGCACCTGACTGGAGGATACTTAGTAAGTGTCTGGGGCAAGGTCCAGCTTTTTCACTGTGTGTCCCCCGTACCTACCGCTTTGGGGCCCGCTCCCTGACTGGAGCCTGTAGGGTGCTACAGTGCCACAAACAGACAAGAATGGAAGCACTGTCGGGTGCTTAGCCTCTCCAGTCCCGAGGGGATGCCATTCTGCCCATTGCAGCGGAGCTCGGCTGACTTACACCACATGAAGATTTGGTCCAGCATGTGGGTTTTTTTTTAAACAAACCATTGCTGTGCTCTGTATTATCCGTCCTCCTTCAGTTTTATCACCAGCACCTAATGCTGTGCTCTGCTCTGTGCCGTCCAGGCAGGGAACTCAAACCACTTCACCAACATTAACCCGGCGCACATTTCACTCCTGTTTTACAGGTGAGAAACCGAGGCCCAGAGAAGTGAAGCAACTTGCCTAAGGCTGACGAGTGAGTCAGTCGCACAATTGGGAGTAGAAGGCAGGTCCCTAACGCCCAGCTCTGGGCCTTAGCCAGACCTCTCTCTTCTGCCCGCCCCAGAGGCCTGGTCACGCGCATTCCTTATGTTCTCTTCCTATTTACTCCTCAGGTAAATCCAAATCATCCGTAGCGCAAAGAAACCAGGCGTGGAAATGGAGGATTCCAGGCAATCCAGCACCAGCAGAGAATCTCGTGAAAAACCCAAAATCGGGTTTTTACTGCAAGTAACGGGGCTGATCTCGAGCCCCTGGAAGTCCACTGGAATCTTTCCTCTGGCTCCGCCCCAGGGGGGGGGAATAGGAAACGGCACGGGAAGGGAAATCTGGAAAATACGAGGTCGGCACCTAAATTCTCCTTGGGTGCTATTTTCTAGATCGGTGGGCTCCAAACTATTTACGTCCAAGATCACTTTTTGAATCTAAGGGCCCCCCAGGATCTATCCTGAGGCCTCGCCCCAGCCCCAAAGTCCCGCCCTGCTCACTCCATCCCTCCCTCTCTCTGTCGCTCGCTCTCCCCCACCCTCACTGCTGGGGTGCGGGATGGGGTGCAGGCTCTGGGCTGGGGCTGAGGGGTTTGCAGTGTGGGAGGGGGCTCCGGACTGAGCCTGGGGCAAGAGGTTGGGGTGCAGGAGCGGATGAGGGGTGCAAGCTTTAGGAGGGAGTTTGGGTGCAGGAGGGGATCAGGGCTGGGGCAGGGGGTATGGGGTGCTGGCTCTGGGAGGGGGGTCAGGGCTGGGGCTGGGGGTTAGAGTGCAGGAGGGGGGACATGTGCTGGCTCTGGGAGGGGGCGCAGTGCTGGGGCTTGGGGTGCAGGAAGGGGTTCGGGGTGCTGGCTCCGGGAGGGGGCGCAGTGCTGGGGCTTGGGGTGCAGGAAGGGGTTCGGGGTGCTGGCTCCAGGAGGGGGCGCAGTGCTGGGGCTTGGGGTGCAGGAAGGGGTTCGGGGTGCTGGCTCCAGGAGGGGGCGCAGTGCTGGGGCTTGGGGTGCAGGAAGGGGTTCGGGGTGCTGGCTCTGGGAGGGGGCTCAGGGATGGGGGTTGGGGTGCAGGAAGGGGTTCAGGGTGCTGGCTCCAGGAGGGGGCTCAGGGATGGGGGTTGGGGTGCAGGAAGGGGTTTGGGGTGCTGGCTCCGGGAGGGGGTGCAGTGCTGGGGCTTGGGGTGCAGGAAGGGGTTCGGGGTGCTGGATCTGGGAGGGGGCGCAGTGCTGGGGCTTGGGGTGCTGGCTCTGGGAGGGGGCTCAGGGATGGGGGTTGGGGTGCAGCCTTCTGCCAAGCAGCACTCACCTCCGGCGACTCTCGGTCAGCGGTGGGCACAGCGAGGCTCAGGCCGGCTCCCTGCCTATCCCGGCCCCACACCGCTCCCCAAAGGGGCCAACGCGCCCCTGCGGCCCCTGGGGAGTGCAGGGGGCACATGGCCCTTAGCGCTGCCCCTCTCTGCAAGCACCACCCCTGCAGCTCTCCGGCCAATGGCAGCGATGCTTGCAGGCAGGAGCAGCGCGCAGACGGAGACTCCTGCCCTGGGGCCATGGGGCCGCACTGGCCGCTTGCGGGAGCAGCGTGGGGCCGGGGAAGGCAGGGAGTCTGCCTTAGCGGCAGCCACGCTGCACTGCCGGAGATCACGATCGACTGGGAGATCCTCTAGAATCGACCAGTTGATCACGATCAACCGGTTGGTGACCCCTGCTCTAGATCATAGCAGGCACTGCTGTAATGCTGTGGCGGATTCTCCATCCCTGGAAATTTTCAACTCAAGACTGGATGTTTTTCCTCTATTTCAAACAGGAATTAATTCAGGGAAGTTCTACGGCCGGTGTTCTACAGGAGGTCAGACTAGCTCAGTGGCTCTCATCCTTTCCAGACAACTGTACCCCTCTCAGGAGTCTGATTTGTCTTGTGCACCCCCAAGTTTCACCTCACTTAACAACTACTCGCGCACGCAGCCAGACATAACAATACAAGTGTTACAGCCACTGGTACCGAACAATGGCTGACTCTCACTTTCACCATAGAATTGGCAAAGAAATCAATTGGAATATACATCCTGTACTTACATTTCAGTGTACAGTCTAGAGAGCCGTATAAACAAGCCATTGTCTGTATGAAACCTTCACTCATATTGACTTGGCTAGTGCTTTTCCTGTCGCCTGTTGTAGAACTAGGCAAATCCTAGCGGAGGTGCTGTAGCCCTGGAAGGCCCCTGCGTACCCCCAGGGGGACGTGCACCCTGGCTGAGAACCACTGGACTAGATGCTCACAGCCATCTCTTTTGGCCTTGTATCTCTGAATACAGTGTCTCTTGTCCATGCCCTCATGTGTTCTCACACTATCCAACACACCATAAACCTATGGGAAATATGGCTGCTCTGTGCCCCCGTCAATGCACTTCCTGGGGTGGAAGGTGCGTCTCCTCCTTTTGGCCCCACCCAGGCCTGCTCTGCCCCACACACGAAGGGCAGCAGATGCGAGCAGCAGTTTTGCACTGCCGGCCTTGGTGCTTTAAGTAGGACTTGACCAGTTTCACCCTGCAGGGAAAACTCTGCCAGCGCCCCGTATCTCAGCGAGACGGGAACACTCAAGCCAGCCATCTCATAATCAATCGGGTGGCTGTGCTGGCTGGGCCATGACCCTTGGGGGGGTGGCAGGAAAGGAAGGGAGAGGGGATGACCAGGGATGGAGCCAATGGCCGTTGAAGGGCTCACCAACATTTTCTATAGCTCTTCTCCCGCCTTCTCTCTCCTCACTCAACCCCTTTTTTCTGAGCATATCAAATATGGCAAATTCCACCTTGTGCCTCTGACTGCGGCACCATTCCTCCCTGCCCCCTGCAGCATCCAGCATCTGCACAAAGGCTCCCAAACCAACAGCGCTGACATGGTTAAAGAATCAAAAACCCCCAGCAACGGCTAGACCCATGAATGCCCTGACCCCCTGAGCTAGCTCCTCAGCGACGTGGGCCGGGTTAGGTCCCGTGTCCTCGGCTAGGTCTGCACAGCATCGAGCGCGCTATTGGGACGGTGCAGAACAACAACAAAAACCTTGCGAGATATTTGCCGTCTCACTCTGGTCCTCGGGCTCCACCTCGAGAACGGAAGCTCGGGGTGGCAACAGCCAGGTGTGAAGGCAGGAAGCAGACGGACCACGCGGGATCAGAGCTTCGCACTCAGCTGGGTAGGAGCCAGCGTCTGCCTCCCTGAGCCAGGCAGCTGCAGGGGCTTTGCAAACGCACCCCCAACCTCACCGCTGCCACTGAAGAGGCTCAGCGAGTGCCAAGTGCACTGATTGCAGCTTGAGCGAAAAGCAGTCGCTCCAGCGCTGCCAGGGAGCGCAGGAGACAGCAGCCCCAGGCCCGTGGCAGAGGATTTCAGGCTGCAGGTGGGCCACATTTCACTGGCTCTGGCTGGGGCTGCAGGAGAGCAGGGGCATAACTGTGCAATAACCTGCTCCAAGTGCGGTGCTGGGGTACAGAGAGGGAGAATGGGAACGGCAGCCGCGCGGCGAGAAATCGCTGCTTTTGCCAACAGTTTTAAGACCAGCTGGTGCCCGAGGAGAGCTGCATGTGCTAGACAAATTGCTCCAGGCCAGCCGGTTCCTGGCTCGGTTCCAGGGTGAGCCTCACAACTCCCTAGGAGGGATGGTCTTGTGCCTAAGGCACTGAACGGGGACTCAAAAGAGCCAGCAGTATCTCCTGGCTCTGCCACAGATTCTCTGAATGCCCCATGGCAACTTGCTTGACCTCTCTCTGCCTCAGGTCCCCATATGTAAAATGTGGAGAATAATCTTTCCTTTCTGCTTGTCTAGCTGGCCATAAGCTCCTTGGAACAGGAACTGTCTGTTACCGTGCGCCCGGACAGCGGCTAGCACAACGCAGTTCACTGCAATATCAATAACTCAGTCACCTCTCTGCCATCTAATGGGGCAAATGTCTCCTTGCAGCTGGTAGTCGCAGGGTATTGTCTCCACCTCCTGCTCTTGCCCTTCCGGTCACATGGTTTTCCACGTGGAGATGCTCTATTTAGTGGGTGACTGAAGGGTTTGTCTTAGGGGGAGATTTCCAAAGTCACTAGTGGTTTGCTCAGTCTGGACAATGGACACGAATCACTCCATTTCCCTTTCTGGTTCGGCGGCACTGGCTCACGGGCGTAACTGCACCTGAAAACACACTAAAGTATCAATTTGCATGCACAATTATTGCCACTATGGAAATCTGGGTCCTTGTTGACAGTAAGGAGATAGTCCTTCCACAACAGCGTCAGCAAACCCAAGATTAGCTAGTCGAATCTGAAAGGTAAGGGGGGTACTGGCAGCAAAGAGCTCAGTTCCACGTACCCTGCCCCAGAGCACTTTGTCCGGAAGAGAGAGTAGAGCCTGCCCAGTACAAAGCTAATAAGAGTATAAAGGGCAGGCAGCTCTTCACTGGAAGCACAATACTTATTCTGTGGAGAATCGGTGGAAGCATGGAAGCTTTGATGGACTCCAGGGTTTTGCACTGTTACCTTTGTGGATGAATTATACCCCGGGGGGTGCTCCATTAGTAGAAGTCCATACACCTCCATGGAAGAATCTCTACCCTGCGCCCTCTTCATCCCAGGCACTCAACTCCACTCGGCGCTCATACTCCCTGGAAATGCCTTGCATTTCTGATGGCAGCTTTAATGAAAACTGTCTTATTGTTGCTGTGGTGATGAGCCCAAGCATTGCGGGCAACACTCTCCATTGCGGCTGTTTGTCTATTAGTCATTAGGAAAAGTACACAGAGAGGAAATGGAAAGTGCTCAAAGATAAACGACTGAATGCCCACGTGTGCTGTACGCTCTCCAGCAATAAAATACACCAGCTGCCACTGGGGATGGCCAAGAAAATGCAGAAGAGTAATCAAAGGCAGGAGAGAGAGAGGTGCTTCTGGGAGATGGAAAAGCAGCTGGGGCAGGAGAGGATGGGCAGGATTTCAGCACAAAGTGGGAAAGCGTGAGGCAGAGACGTGAGGCAGCAGTACATAAAAAGGGGAGGTGAAAAACCACTTCATCTAAGTAAGAAGTCACTGCGTCAGGCACCAGTGAGGACAGGGGTATTTACATCACCTAGAAAAGAGAGGGGGACATTGCTAACAATTAAGTGAACGATTCAGTGATGCAGAGTGCAGGGTACGGCAGGTACCAGTAACAGAGCTGTCTTTGCCAGGAGGAAAGACAAAACACTTAAGCAAACCAGGATCATGTCAATTATCCAAAACACATGAGAGACAAACAAATGAGCAGGCAGGAAGAGCTCCACCAAAGCAGCACTGGATGGGCTCCATGGGGTCGCAGCTGAGAAAGAGACCAAGAGAACGGGGAGGAACATTTCAGAGATTACATCTGTAACAGAAAAGCTCATGTCAACAGTTTGAATGAAATCCTGGCTCCATGGAAATCAATCAGAGTTTTGCAATTGACTTAGATGGAAACAGGATTGCAACCTTTGTATCCAGACAATAGAAATGAATGCATGAAAAATGAAGTGTGTGTAGCAAGCTGCTTTCTGTCTAAGGGTACGTCTACACCACAGCTGCTGCATCTGTGCCACTGTAAAACCACAGTGTAGACCAGAGGTGAAAGTAAGCCGGTACGCCCTGGGTACAGCTTACCAGCAAGAGCCGGTGCGCCGTACCAGGGCCAATCAGCTTCCCCGGCGGCAATTTAAAGGGCCCGGGGCTCCCACTGCCGCTACCCTCTGGGGCCCTTTAAATCGCCACCCAAGCCCCGCTGCTGGAGCCCTGGGGTAGCGGCAGCGGGGCTCTGGCAGTGATTTAAAGGCCCAGGGGCTCCCAGCTGCCGTTACTGCAGCGGAGCCCTGGGCCCTTTAAAGCTCCGCCAGAGGCCGGGGCCCCAGGGTGGCGGTGACAGCGGGGAGCCCCCTATGATGGTGATTTAAAGTGATTTAAAGCCTCTGCGGCTGGTAGCTCCGGGGGTAACTTAAAGTGCCCAGGGTTCCAGCTGCCGCTACCACAACCCCAGCCCCAGCCCTGGGCCCAGGCCCTTTAAATCCTGATTTAAAGCGCCTGGGGATTTAAAGGCCCCGCCTTTTCCGGTAGAGGCCCCGCCTCTTCTGGTTGAGTCCCCGCCCCTCCTGAGGACTCCGGAGTACCGGTAAGTCCTTTAAGTTACTTTCACCCCTGGTGTAGACGCTTCCTACATCGACAGAAGGGGTTCTTCCATCAGTGTAGTTAACCCACCTTTCTGAGAGGTGGTAGCTAGGTCATCCGAAGAATTCTTCCATTGACCTTCTTGTGTCTACACTGGGGGTTAGGTCGACCTAACCATCGCACTCAGAGCGTGAAATTTTTCCACAGCCCTGCATGGCATAACAAGGCCAATCTACTATTTAAGCGTAGACCAGGCCAAACGTGCCCCCCTGAACTGACATTGAATCTCTTGGCTATCCTCTTAATCAGCGGGTGAGGTTATGGCTCATTTATTGCAACAAAGGGAGAGATCAGCATTGCTGGTCAGGACAGAGCAATACAAACCAACAGCCGTCAGGTCCACCTGCTGATGTAATTACCCAATGGCATTTCTAGTCCTTCTGGGTGCAGAGTACAGGCGTCACTCACGCATTCGTGCAGCACTGTCTTGCTGAACCTGCAGCGAGGATGCCACAGTACCAAACGAGGTGTGAACTTCATCCATTCGTCTTGAGGAGACTGTTACATTTAAACTCGTTAAAGATCACACTTTCCCATCAGCTCGAGTGACTCTTGCTTGCAAGTTGGATTCTGTGATGTCCTGAATAAGATCAAAAGCAGGTGAAATAGTTTCCTCCTCCCAATCAGCATTGGCAGCAATTTGGGGAACGAAGACCAGGAGGGATGCCTTGCAGTACTCACGGCTTGGGCTACACCTATAATCGGCATAGCTATCTTGGTCAGGGATGTGAACAAAAACCAAAACAAAACATGCCCCTGCCCAACACAGCAGTGCCAACAAACCTGCAGTGTAGACACAGCTATGCCAAGAAAAGATTCCCACACCAGCAGAAAAGATGGTTATTCACCTTTGGTAACTGTTGTTCTTTGAGATGTGTTGCTCATATCCATTCCAATAGGTCCAGTCCTCCTCCAACACTTCCCGGAGAGTTCACCAACACTGGACTCGACAGACCCCGCTTCGAGGCTGGAGTCGACGGTGCCGGGAATGACAGACCAGCCTTCTGGTGTCCCAACGTGGGACACACCATGCAGGAGTCCTGTCCGCTCTTCTTGGCAGGGGAGCGGCCCTGCTCCACCTTCTTCTTATGTGGCGCCGGGGATTGTGATCGGTGCCACACCGATGAGCCGGCCTTCCACACAGGGGAACGGTGCTGATGCTCCTTATGTGAGTCCTTACTCAGTGCCAAGGCTGGTGCACTGTGCACCGAGGCTGCCGGTGCCAACTCTTGAGCTGGAGAGCGGACTCCACCCAGAGGAGTGTGAGGTGATAGTCTCTCTCCCTCTTAGTTCTGGGCTTGAAGCCTCTGCAGACGGTGCACTTTTCTTGCCAATGATCCTCTCCCAGGCACTTCAGACAAGCGGTGTGTGGATCCCTTCTGGGCATAGGCCTACCACACCTATCGCACGGCTTGAACCCCTGGGGGCCGCTGCATGCCCCGGTGATGGGGAAAAATATTGGGGGGGAGAATCCCCCAACTTAAACGTACTAACGAACTAACAAACTAACTAAGATGAAGGATAACAACTATGTACAGGGAAAACCACTAGGAAGCACTTGCCAAAGCAAGAGACCAGTTGCTCCAATGACCGTCTCTGGCGGTAGGAAGGAGCTGAGCAGGCGGCGGGTCGGCAGGGGCCTATATACACCGCGGGCTCCAAAGCTGACCCGACCGGTACTGCTAGGGTAAAAGCTTCCGACGATGGTGCACGCAGCGCGCACACACCTATTGGAATGGACATGAGCAATCACTCGAAGAAGACCAACTCTTTTGTGCGTGTATGGCTGCATCTACACCACGGGGCTATGCCGGCCTAGCTTCGCAGCGCAGACAAAGCCTAACAGAAGGAACACGGCAGACTTGAGAGAATTCCATCAGTTCGTAAGTGAACCGATCCTCATCTCTTCATGTCATTCGTCATCAGCCTGTTCAGTCAGAAGGGAAGGAGTGATTATAGCAGAGTTTGAAAAGCTTTTAACGTGCATTAGAACGCCTAAGCTGTGAGCACAACTTCCGACACGGGGCCTGCGAGCGCAGCACACAGTTGCATGCCAAATGGATCTGAAAATGCAGATTTTGAAAACCTGGCCCTCCCCTGTTCACAGGCCACTTACTATCACTATCACTAGTGTCCAGAAGCACGTTTTCCGAAGTGGAGTGACTCTGCTGCACCTGAATACCCCGACACCCCCAGAGGATGCATCTAGCACAAGAATCACAAAGTGGGGCTATCTGGGGTTTAGTATCAGATGGAATAAGGCCCCATGAAATGTTGTAACAAGAGTCCTAAAACAGAGCTGGAAATAATTGTTTTCTTTCTTCATTGCTGCGGGTGTTATCCTACAAGTCACCATTTGCCCTAAAACAAGCTGTCTGGGGAGGGGATTGACCCTTCGACTCTGCTACAGGGCCCGATTAACCCTTTTCTACCCTACAACTGGGATTTCATAAATTTCACCTTTCACGTCCAAACTGCCAAGCCCCAGCTCCCCCACTTCCTGTTTATCGCATTTACTGGAGAAAGGACACCCTGCCTTCAGCCATGACCCCTGGACTTAGGCAGCTTAGCTGTCATTGAAATCCAACGCCCTGCCAGCCCCCCAGTCCTCCTCCTCCTCAAGGCAGCAGCTACCAGCACCCCACAAAAATCCATGTTGGCCTCTAGGTTGCTGTAACCCAGCTGAAAGGGTTATCACGGCAACTGGGATGGGGTTTAAAGGATCGGAGAGCATCTGACGCTGCTGCAGATAGACAACACGCAGCATCCCCTGCACCACCATCGGGCTGATGTGTTCCAGCACCAGGTGGAAAAGTTAGTGGGTTCATATCCCCCAACCTCCAAAATATTCTTAAGCCATGAGCCCACAGTGCTATTCAGACAGCCAGTGGGATAGTCCACCCAAGTCCATGGATACTTGGCTGCAGGGGCTCTCTGCTATCTGTGCAGTCGTATGGGGTCCCACACCACACACGGTTCTGAACTGCCAGCCAGAGTCTCACTCCAAGTCCCTGCCCTTGGTTCTGCTTGGCAGAGACGCCAGGGAGTGCAGAAGAATGCAAAATTCCCCAACTGCAGTCACCTGACCCACCTGTGGAAACTTGCACGGCCAGTCCCAAGAGCGGGGAGCAACAGCGCTTCAGACAGGTTGGTGTGGGAGTGTATGAACATGGAGATGGGCAGGGATGTCACGACCTGAGGGGATTACAGTCAGCCAGGGGCAACCAGCTCCTGTAGAGATGATGGTTATGTAGAGGGTATTGGACGGCTCTCCCCCAAGTTATTTTGCATAGGCCCCCTACTAAACTGTCGGACCACCACCACTGTGTTTATGAACAGGTTAGACAAACATCTGTCAGGAATGGTCTAGTTATTACGTAGTCCTGCCTTGAGTGCAGGGCACTGGGCTAGACGACCTCTCAAGGTCCCTTCCAGTCCTACACTTTTATGACGCTATAAAGTACTATTTGGAATTTGCACTGGTACAATCAGGCTCCATTTCCAGCAGCCAAACGGCAGAAAAGCGTCAAAACTGAGAGAAGCTGTCGGTTCTAAGTGTAACATACAAGCTAAGCGTGTCACATCCTCTTCTACTGACTGGTCCACGTAAACAACAAACTACTATTGCTGCCGCCTAACGGAGTTGCTCCTTTTGCTCAAGTGCTAGGGCCTGTGTGCTGGTGCCGAAGCCTCAGGTTCAAACCACGCAGACAATTGGTGGTGGTGACTGTTACATGCAGCAGTGTTCTGTACACAGGACAAATGCATGAACACAGCAGAGCCTCTGCAGTACAAACTCTCCACCGGCATCTCCTTTGTTTCCCATGAATTACTTGTTCAAACTACAGAGAAACAACTCAATTTGCCTGTCTCTCCCGCAGCCCACTGCCTATGGAATTAGGAGGACAGTCTTGGTTTGGGTTGAACGTGACTGTTTGTGGGGAAGGATTAAGAATGAAGGTGTATGAAGTACACGTGGAGGGAGCCGCACGGTACCCCAGGGAGCGTGCCCTGGACTCAGTGCGGCAGTACACAAGACCAAAACCACACGGGTAGAATGGTTCGATCCTTGTGTGGCTGCAACTCATTTGCCACATAACAACCCACTGCGGGTTAGTCACCAAGAGAGTATCCGACGGCTCCTTATCCTTTCACTTGTGACAGAAGTTGCTGTTGTTTAATGCAGCAGATCATTTTGGAAACTCATGAACATCTCACCACGAATAAACTGAAATGGACCTGAAAAGAGAGAGCTTCTCAGTTATATTAAACAGTGACCGTCCTTTGCTCATGAGGCTTGGAACTGGCTTAGTAATCTCTGGCGTAGGGTCCACACACAGCCAATGCCGCGAGTGATGCCGTTACTCAGGAGCATGGTGGCCACCAGCAGGAGTCTAAAATGCCAAGTACAGTTTAAATCCTTCCTTAACCTGGGCACATCAGTCACGGTCTACACCGGCGGAAAGCGCTTCATTCCGCAGTAGTGCTCGGAAGTCACCACACTACAGACGCACAGAGTAGATCAGGGGGTCTCAAACGTCATTGCACTGGGAGCACGACCCCCTTCTGACAACAAAAATTACTACGTGACCCCAGGACGGGGGAGCCCACCAAGCCCAGCTGCCCCAGGTGGGGGGGCTGAAGCCAAAGCCTGAGCCCCACTGCTCGGGGGAGGAGGGGCAAAACTGAAGGGCTTAAGCCCTAGGCGGGAGGCATGTAGCCCTGGGCCCTGCCACCCAGGACTGAAGCTCTCGGGCTTCGGCCCTGGGTGGTGGGGCTTGGTCGTCAGTCCCAGGCCCCAGCAAGTCTAACACCAGCCCTGGCACCCCCATTAAAATGGGGCTGCAACCCAGTTAGGGGTCCCAGGCCACCGTCTGAGAACGGCTGGAATTCAGCATAGCCAGAACGTGCCCAGTCTCGTGTGCAGGGAGGCCTGCGAGATGAGACCATCGACACCAGGCGAGGACCTGGGTTTTCTGAAGAAGCATTTAGACTATGTTTGTAATCCCAGCTTGCTGGCAGGTGTTGGCAACCTCCTGAGACTCCCTACGCAGCCCAGGGTGATCGCATTCCAGATGGCAGTGGGAGGGCCTGCCAGTTGCCAACTCAGAGAGAGACTTTCACAATTTCTATGGAATTCATATGAGCAGACTCCTCCCCATCCTTAGATCATTCTGCCCCACAGACTCCCAAGCAAGCTGGACGTAAGTTAGGCAGCAAGTCCCCCGGATTGTGTGGGACTCTGGTACGGCAGACTGGAATCCTAGCCCAGATTCCTTGCCGTTTAAAAATGGAGATTTGATTGAATTAAACAGGAACAGTCAGAGCACTGGCCGAGGTTTATTTTGATTCAATTCTTCACCTGGTTACTGCGGTCACTGTCAGACGGCAAGAACTGAGCAGCTGGCTCAATCATTCCAAGCTCTCTGGTCTGGTGCACGATAGCCGTGTGTACCGAAGCCCCACGATTCAGCCCCCCGTACCAAGGTAAGACTTCTAGCGGGGAATCAAACCGCAAACTTCCATACTTTGACGTAGGCTTCCAAAATCCAGCAGAGCAGATTCTCCAGTACGTCATGTAACAGCAAAATAGCACATTGTCTCTGGGAGGGCTAGGGACACTGTCATTCCTGTCTCAAAAGAGATCCTCTCTGAGCCTCGTACCGGGTTCTAAATTAGCTATAACTTCACAAAAAGAGTTGCTATCATTGTGGACGGCTCAGAGGAGGCAGGGGTCACGAAAGACAACCAAGTGTTAGAATGAAAAAGGGATGGGATGGAGAGCCCTATTACGCCATTTTATAAATCAGTGCTATGCCCTGACCTCGAATGCTCTGCTCTGGACACCGCCTCTCAAAGAGGATCTAACAGAAATATAGAAGGTTCTGAAATGGGCAACGAGAATGACATGGAAGAACGTGCGTATGAACAGAGATGGAAAAGATCCGGGCTGAAATTCTCTGCTGTGGTTCTAAGAGGTACAGCACAGAAATGGCAGCACAGGGGGAGGGACGGCTAACATGGCATTAAGACATCGTTGTATCCTTTTAAACCTGGGCTGCCGTGGGCAGGCCCCTGGTGTAACGTAGACAGTCCTGGGGGCCTTCGGTGTGGCAGCCCCAGGGCTCTGCTATAGACTGCAGCCTTGCTCAGAAACTCTGCAGTGCTGCATACTGCAGCCCTGCCCGGGGCACACCTCCCACACCAGGGCTTGCAAGGCGTTAGTCGGGTGGCAGCCTTCCACCCACACCCACATATGAGGCTTTAGGGCCTTTCTATGGAGCGCCAAGGAGCCAGAGTGAGTGAGGATCTCACCCTAGAACCATTTACCTAATGAACAAGAAGGGACATAAGTCAGAACAGATCACTCCTCAGTGCAAAATTCGTCGTAGTTTAATTAGTTAGTTCTTTATTTTGATGCTACTGGTTTTTACTAGGGCTTGGAATGATGGGAGAGGGTCCTTGGTTCCAATGTGCTGGAACTGAAGACACAATAAAGAATGGCCTAGAGAAGGCAGACCAGAGCTTCTGTTGATGATACGATGAAAGGACGAGGGGCGGAATATTCAATCCGATGGGAAGGGAGCACATTTAACATTCATTAAAGGAAACGCCTGTTCTGTGCAACACAATCAGCTGGTGGCACTCATTGCCCCAGAACTTAGCAAGAGTCAAAAAAAGACCCGGGCATTTCTCTGGATAATGGAACCTCCAGACTTACATCGTGACGGTTAAACAGCAACAAGAGTTTAGAAATGGGGATTAACTCTCAGGGTCCAGGGCATAAGCCAGCCTCTGACTGATGGGAGTTTGGGCAAGTTTATTCCTCAGGCAAATTTCTCCAGGGTTTCCTGCACTTTCCGCTGATTAATCCAGTGCTGGGGCCACTGTCAGGGCCTGGGCACTGGACTCACTTGTTTGAGCTGCGTAAGTTCCTGTGCTCACCGCTGATACTTTTACCTTCAAACCGCTCATCTGTTCCTTCCCCTTGAAATGCCTGTAGTACCTCCCTCCTCACTCCCACTGAAGATATCTGGCTCACACAGATCCTTGCTACCTCCTCCAGGGGCCTAATCCTGCCAGATGCTGGACACCCTCAACTGCCCTTGAACGTAGAATCGCCATTTCAGTGGATGACTCTGTTCCACTTCAAGCAATGGAGCTTTAAACACCACGGGACGGCCAGTCCCATTAAGGATTGGAGGCGAAGAAAAAACGGCACTTGAAGTGATCAGTCAGGAGCCTTTTGCTCTATCTTGTGATTCCAGCATTCACAGTCTGGTGCTTCGCGGGCATACCACCGCTACGGCTATTTCCGACATTTTATAGGGACAAAACATACACAAAAATAGCCCGATTCATACCCTCTCACTGGAGTCAGAGGATAAATAGCACTGCTGAGACCATCACATACGATCTCATGCTACTGCCTCGCTGAGAAAGATTTGAGGGTGTTTATATTACAGTGGAACACAATGTATTGCACCACATTAAAATAGATATTGGAATAAGTTTGCCATCCACCCAGGGAGGGACGCCAGCTCAGCCACCCTTCCTGTGCCAAGCAGACAGACGTTTTCAGGTGTCTCCCACCCTGGAATTCTGAGCGAATCAGTGGCTGCTGTGCCGGCTCCAGAACAAGTCTAACTCAGCAGCCTCGCCGAGGCCTTACACGCCACCATCCTGCTAGGTGCTGGATGCCCTCACCTCCCCCCGACTCCAAAGGAAGTTGAGGCCCTCAGCACCATCGAACCTCAGGCAGGCAGGCAGAAAGCTGCCACCTAAAACGGAGCCAAGCAGCAGTATCTGTGTGAGAGAGGAACCTGACACTTACTGAAAGGGAAGAACAGGGTCTACCCAGTAAAAGAACTAAACCCTCCAGTTAGGGGCCTCTTCTCTGCAGAGATACAGCACCAGATCCCCAGCTGGGGTCAACTGGCAGAGCTTCCACAACGGCAACAGAGCTATGCTGGTTTGTGCCAGCTGATGATCTAACCAAAAATGCCTAGAGACCATCTTGTAATTATCGGCTCTGCCAAGAGCTGGACAGGGCCTGGTTACTGTATAGAACAGTGACCATAGAATCATAGAATATCAGGGTTGGAAGGGACCTCAGGAGGTATCTAGTCCCACTCCCTGCTCAGAGCAAGGCCAACCCCAACTAAATCATCCCAGCCAGGGCTTTGTCAAGCTGGGCCTTAAAAACCTCTAAGGATGGAGATTCCACCACCTCCCTAGGGAACCCAGTCCAGTGCTTCACCACCCTCCTAGTGAAAAAGTTTGTCCTAATATCCAACCTAAACCTCCCCCACTGCAACTTGAGACCATTGCTCCTTGTTCTGTCATCTGCTACCACTGAGAACAGCCTAGTTCCATCCTCTTTGGAACCCCAAGTTTCAAGTCGTTGAAAGCAGCTATCAAATCCCCCCTCATTCTTCTCTTCTGCAGACTAAACAATCCCAGTTCCCTCAGCCTCTTCTCGTAAGTCATGTGAAAGTAAAGGATGGATAGTTCCCAAGACGATATGAAAATGAACCAGAATTCTTTGAGAGGACCCCGGGACATTCACACTCCTGGGATGTGGCAACAGTGAGGGTGGACCAGTGGAACTGTCTAGCAGCAGTGCCTGTTGAAGCGCTCTCCTGCCCCCGGGTGACTGTGAACGTTCAGAGGGTGAGGCTACGAAAGGGTGGCATGGCACTCCGACTCCCTCAGTTCCTTCCAACTGAGACAGCAGACGGACCAGAAACTTTACTGGGTAACTGGAGCAGGATCCCTCAGATTGTTCCAAGAATGGGAACATGCAGAGGAGACTTGTTTCAGAACATTAACTCTGATACTGAAATTGTATGGCCACCTGCTATTCGAGTCACTGTTCCTCATGCAGTGCTGCTATTGTGTCCGATTTATGGTTGTTTTCCCTTCCATTGCTCCTTTTGTTATATTTTACATAATCTGAGCTAATGCTGACGTTTGCCAGTTTCTAACAGAATGGCCTCGCCTCGTGTTTGGGGGCTGTGTTGAGGCTTCATCCCTCCTTTTGGAGGCTTCAAAGCAAAGTTCTAAATAGCGGTTTAGAAACATCCCAACTGAGCTCGCCAGGGAGCAGAACTCAGCAAGCTACAGCTCTGTTGCAATATGGCTTTGGCTAATAGTGTTCGAAGGGCCCTCCCGACTGATGGGGCCAATCTTTTCCCCCCAAGAACTGGGCTCACTAAAGCTGGTTGCAGACTCTGCTATGCGCCCACTCACACAGGGCTTTAAACAGGGTTTGAGAACGATCTTTAAGCAGAGTTTAAACTTGACTGTGTCTGAATGTAGGTTCTAAACAGAGTTTGATCTGTCAGTAAAGAGGGGGCCAGTTCAGTTATAATCGGGCTAATCCACTAGGCTCTAGCCCAGAAAAGCACATTTCTCTCAAAGGTTAAGAGTTCATTTATACTAATCTAATGTCTGCCCTTTGCAGCCTTTACTCTCAATTTAATGGGAATTATCGCCATTTTGGCGCAAGATTTTAACTGACTGGCAATGAATAAATAAAAAATAAAAACAAAAACGCCAGGAACTGGATGGTAAGTTTGGTTTCTGTCCCAAAAGTTAACTCACATCCTCTTTCCCCACATACTTCTTATATCAATCCCCAATCCTGCCTCAGGATATGCTAACATGAATCCCTGCACCTGTGTGGCATCCCACTGAAGTTGGATACACTCTGCATGGTCTGTGCTAGAGGATCCTGATTCAGAGCCAGGGCCCTGCTTTTAGAAAGCAAACAAAACCCGACCTACTCCACACTTCGGTGTAAGCCCAACCCAGCCTCCAATCCTGTGGGCATAATTCTGTGCCCGCAAATGACTCTGGGCACATATGTCAGAATGTAGACAGCTAACCGCCTGATTTGCGGGTGCAATCAGGTAAATGTCTCAATGCTTTCATCTGCAACCACAAAACTGGAGGCCATTTCTGAAAAAACGACAACAGGCCCTAAAGGTCACTGGCAAAGCCAAGGCAATGCTGTGGAAAGGCTATCTTGGCACTCCAGTGCAACCACACCGCCCTGACTGATAAAAACCCAAAGCGACTGCAAAGCCGAGACACAATGGGGCTGAAGGAAGAACAGAGAGACCATCTGAACTCAGAATTTCCTTGGTTTCCTTGTCACACGTCACTCCAGTAGCATCAAGAACACATTTCTGATATACACATATTTAATAAATGACAGCAATTACCATAAAATGGAGGGTTTACATTTAAGCTCCTATACCCTGCTTTTCACTATACTGTCGGGAGACCTCACGAGTACCAGTGTCACGTCCACATCCTGCAAAGTTGCTAGTGGGATAAACCCAGCGTTCGGCAACCCCAAAGGGTTAAAAATACAGGGCACACAGTGAAGGCAGAGCCAAACCTTAGTTTTGAAATGGCTAACAAAATGCTGAGGCGCACTTTAAAGAGGCCTCCCTGCACTCTTCTATATTAGGCCTTTTTTTTGTTTCGTGTTAAAAAAAATCACAAACAAAACATAAACCTGATATGGAGGAAGACGTTCTAAGTTCAGAAAGATCATTACAAATATTTCAATCGGTTATTTTTTTTCCAGGGGTGGGAGGAGGGAAGACAAAGAATACAAGGTGTTTATATTAGGGGCACATTGAACATAGGGGCAGATTGAGATGGGCTCTTTGGAGCAATGGGATCCAGTCCCCCATAAACTGGAACCACATGGATTCCACGGATCTGTTATCAGTGGCATGGGGTGGTTGCTCACTCTGGAGACCTGATGGGCTCTGTACCGAATGAACTCGCATGTGTTACATTCCACCCCCCTGCCAGAGGGTAATTGCAAGGCACTAAGTACTGATCAGCAAATTGCAGCACAAAGACCTGGGGGTGTTTTGAAGCCATTGGTCTCTCTTGTGCCCAAGTATGGCGGTGACTGTAGGAAGAGCCTTGTAATTTTTGTGGCTGTAGGACTCCAACCGTCTGAATCCCACCTCTTTACAATGGAGCAGCCAATTGCCCCATAATACTGATGGACTTAAGTTGTGATCTCACTGTTACAATCCAATGGGGCAGTGTTGGTCCCAGATTCGTTACTTAATAATAAATATGCAAGGGGGGTGTGTGGAAGAAAGAGAAATTCCTGCCTTCGTTAAATGCTTAATCATTCGAACCCTGGGTCTTGGGGACAATACTAGCTTTATTACGGCGTTGAAATCCATAGCTTCATTAATTGTATTTAAACATATGTGGATTTGAATCATCTCCTGCAGAATATAGAAGGTTGGCCCTGCTTACCCAGAATCCTTTCCCCTTCATTATCCACCCCATCCCCAAACTGCTACATGGGGTGAAGTGATGGACGTGAAGGGGATCCAGGGCCCTTCCCATCAGACCTGCTTTGCTTCATTGGCAAGGAATAGGCCTGGGTAATGCACAGACAGGTGTGCAAACACTGTCAAAAGCAGATTCATGTTTCCACCCAACATTTGTTTCCCTGCAGAGCTTGCAGTTTTCCACTGGGTCAACATCGATTTATTTCTGAGTTTCAACCCAAGCACACAAGCCATCATGGCCCCATTCTGTTTACTTCCTTGACTGCCGTGCTCCAGCCTCACCTACAAAGGTCAGCAGGAAAACGCCCCATTCTGGGAGTGGAAATGCTTATTTACCATTGCTACAGCATAGGGAGAATACACACAAAGATATTCTGGGCCAAATTTTCAAAAAAGCCTCATCTCAGCCTTTACATTTGAGCCCACGTCATTTGCAGATACAAAGTAACAATTTTGACAGCTAGCTGGTTTGTGGGAATTACAGGCATCTTCAATCGATGTGATTAATAGATTATAAAGCCAGAAGGGAGCCCTGTGCTCACCTAGGCTGACCTCCTGCATAGCACAGGCCACAGGACTTCCCTGAAACAATTCCTGTTTGAACTAGAACAGTGGCATATGCAGGAATTTAAATTTCACTGCTTTCAGAGGGGCTCATTCTGTGCCCCCCTTGAGGCCCTGAGGCCAGAGGAACTCGCTGCCCCCTGCCCCAGCCCTGGGGCCAGAAGAGCTTTGTGCCCCCCCCAATTATTGCGGGGCCCAGGGCCCTACTTGCCCCCACTTGTGCACGCCCCTGAACTAGAGCAGATCCTTGAGAAAAATACCTGATCTTGATTTATGGAGACTCCCTGACCACCCTTGTTAAATTGTTCCAGTGGTTACTTACCCGCACTGTGGAATATTTGTGCTTTACTTATGCATGATTGTACATGCACAGTCGCAGTTGTGGACTGATTTTCAGATCTGCTGAGCACTTGTGAGGCCATTGAAAGCCAATGAGGGCTCTGTGGGTAAGTTTACACTGCAGCTGGGAGTGAGACTCGTTAGACTCGTGCTAACTGGGCTCAAGCTAGCACGCTAAAAATATCCGTGTGGACCTTGTAGCTCAGCTGCAGCTCAGGTGTTCAAGCCCACTCGACCCCCTGCATCTGAGCTTGGGTGGCTAGCCCATGTCTCTGCCGGAGCCACAACATTAGCTCCAGCCCAGCGAGCGTGAATCTGCACACCCAGGCTGCCAGGCTCACCCTCCCCTGCAGTGTAAACTTAGCCTGTGTTCCCAGCATCTCTGACAATGAGGCCCAGGGAGCCTTTCGCTCCCCCCAGCAAATCCTTTTACATTTTTAAAAGCTTCTTATCTTAGAGATGGGATGATGGTTTTTAAAGACGCAGAATCTGAAGGAAATTTCCTAGGCAAAGTATAACAATTTTATAATGGGCAAATCTGAGGTTTCCCCTGCTTCCTGCTCCTTCAGATGAAGCATCTGCCCCACTCTAGCAGGGCGGGCAGCTTTTTTGCCACCCCAAGCGGCGAAGTGTGTGGGGGAAATAAATAAATAAATAAATAAATAAATAAATAAATAAAGCCGCAATCGGCGGCAGCTCTACCGCGTCACTTCATTCTTCAGCGGCGGGTCCTTCGCTCCGAGAGGGACCGAGGGCTCCGCCGCCAAATTGCCACCGAAGACCCGGACGTGCCGCCCCTTTCCATTGGCCGTCCCAAGCAACTGCTTCCTGTGCTGGTGCCTGGAGCCGGCCCTGCACTCTAAGATCATTTGATTCTGTGGTTTCCAGGGGGCTGGTGACATCTAGAAGTGGCTAGGGAAATGTGGTCCTTTAGACTAACATGCACATTCAAGATTTGTGCTTTAAGAAGCCACTGCAGCAGCAGAAAGGGATTTCTCTGAGAGCTGCTATTACACATGTAACTGGAAACCTTTTCTTTTTTTTGGCTCACCACTAAATGCTGAGTTTGCATCAAAGATCCTATTGAAAAGAAACCCGCTAGACAAGAATACGTTATTGTGCTAAGTAGCTGATCGGTTTTTCAAACTGATATTAACGCAGGGACAAAGGGTGCTGGTATTCCCAGGAGGAAGGGATCATTGGAGGGTAACCCTTTCCCTTCGTGTACAACCGGAAAGCTTCCCTGTGTGTCTTCAAGAATAGTTTGAGAAACATACGGCAAGATTCTAAAGCTGATTACAATTGACACATTCCCTTTTGTGCAGAGGGGTTCAGTTCACCAAGCTTTGCCCAGTTCCACGAGGGTTAACTTGCTGTCAACTTTACATTGTGCCTGATCCAATCTGCAGGGGGGCTGGAACAATTTTTATAGTGGGGGTGCTGAGAGCCATTGAACCAAATTGTAAACCCTGGATATAATGGAAACCACTTCAAGCCAGGGTGAGCGGCAGCACCCCTAGTTCCAGCCCCTATGCCAATTTGCACAGTATGTGGCACTCTGTTAACTTGCTTTATCAAAAAACACAGTCTCTCCGAGAAGCCCCGTTTGATGCAGAGACGCTTATTCATGGGCAGAGGCGTGGGGGATGAGGGATGAGCGGGTAGATTAAAGGCAGGATCCCTGGGATCTAGGCCCCATGTTCCTAGGTGAGGCCCAGACAGAAAAGCGAGTCAGAGAAGCAGCAATGCTACAGAGCACAGCTGATTACAGAAGGCAAAGTGAGCTGGCCTGCGTGGGGGCGCCCAGGGACCGAAGATACAATTCCATGGGGCTAGGGAGAATGACGCGGGAAGAGAAATTCACTTCTCAATGTGGAAGAAAAAAGCAAAATGTTGGTATAACCAGCTCCCCTCTAACCTCAATCCACCCTGCGCCAGGAGAGGCTGTTCACAAAGACTGTGGCCCACTGAAGTCCCATTTGAGCTTTATAAGGAGGCCTTCGGGGCTGAAGTGGGGTTTCTGTGGTGGCGGAGACCTTGTGCTGGCCCTATAAAGCATGGGCAGATGTTGCTTTCTTTTGAGCACAAGATGCACCCGCTTAAAGATCAGAGAGACCTAAAAAAGGTTGGGGAAAAATGGTTTTACCTGCCTGAGCAAGGTCATTACTTCAACTATGCCTTATCTAGATCCAGGGGCAGAGCGATGTTTCACAGGGATGACACATGCACGGCAGGGGATTTTTATGGGAGAATCTGCCTTCATTGACCTTGAGGGGGAAGAAATAAGCAAGGAGCACACCCATCAATCACCCCATGTGCTGCCAGCATCCCCTTTGAGATGCAGCATAAAATCATTAAATAATAACCCCCCCCAGCTGCACAGCAAGGCCCCAGGGTGCAATGCTGCAGGAGAGGCATCTGGAATGGCCCCGGCAGACGCTGATTGGGGGCGTGCCTGACCCAAAGCGGAATATCCTCCCCTTTGGCCCAGGGTGTGATCCAGAACAAGCAGCCTGCCAGCCTCCTCGCTGCAGAGCCCGAGCTCCAGAGCTGCGTTGCGTTTGCAGAGGGGGGGGGGGGGGGGGTTTGTGCCGGTCACATGCATCATCCTTAAGTTTTACTTATGGGGAGGCTAGAGCCAATGCAGCCTCACGCCTTATCCCCACCGCAGTCTCCGGAGCATTCCCCCAGCCCCGGCTTTCCTCCCCTCCTCCCCCAGGGTGATGCAGCGCTTTGTGTGCGCATCCTGGGTGCGTTGCGCTCACCTGAGTTTGCTCAGCGGGGCCCGCCGGGTCTTCTCGGCAATTCCTCCCGGGGTGGGGGGTGCAGCACCACTGCGGTACTGCAGCAGGCAGCCGGCTAGCTCAGCAACCTGCCAGCAGGGAACACAGAGGCAAGGGGAACGGATCAGAGCCAGCCCCCAGGCCCCTGCCCCTCCCAAAGCTCAGCCCCGGCAGGGAGGGATGCGCAGCTTCCTGCACCTGTTCCCGGCGCACGGACAGACCCCCCCAGCTCCCCCCGGGGCGCACCGCAATAGATGCCCACCCCCTCCCGCCCTCCGCAGCCTAATCCCCTGCAAAGCACCGTCCGTTCCCAGTGCCGGCTGGGGGAATGGGAGCTCTGCCTCCATCACCTGCTTCCGCGGCCATGCCAGGATGCTCCTGCGTGGCCGGCCGGGCGCTGGGAGAGGCGGCTGCGCTGGGGCTGGGGAGGGATGGTCATGGATGGAAGGCAGCGCCCGGCTTCGCTCACATGCTGCTGCGTAACTGCCGCTCGGCTCTTAAAGAGACAGCTGGCGCTTGGCAGCGGCAAGGGGGTCCCCGCCCCGCTGGGCTTTTCCTGCCCCCGGAAAGGGCGATTTCTGCAAAGTTGAAAGCAGACCCCACCCTCCCCGCTTCTCCCAGCGATCAGTGGCTCCGAAGCACTCCAGCCACGCGAGGTAGGGGGCTCTTGCCGTGACTTACTAAATCCGCTCCACTTCGGAATGATGGGCCATAGTCATTCCTGGTGCCACTCCGGACTTCAGTGCCGTGAGGCCAGAATACAGGCACGGACACATCTAATCTAACCGCATTCCAGTTACCTGCCTGGTTTTTCAGTCCCGCTGCAATTCACACAACCTCACTGTATTCCGTGTCCAGGGGGAGAGCGTCGGGAGTGTTAATAAACTGCAGCAGGAATGAAAGGACAAGAAACTCCATGAATAGCCCAATGGCTTGCACAGCTTGTGAAGGCTGCCACAGAAACAAAGAAAAAAAAGCCACAGGAAATGTCACACAAGCAATAATAGTTTCTATAGCAACATGCATCCCATCCAGACAGATTTCCCCAAAGCACTTTACAGTCTCCAGGACAGATTCTGATCTCAGGCACCATTCGTTTAAATCTGGAGTAACTCCGGTGCAGGCAACAGAGTTACTCCAAACTTACACTTCTGTAATTGGTCAGAATTTGGCCCTTCCTCACACCAAAATATGTAATTATAATTGGGAATCAATAGACATGGCTTCATCCTTCTCTCACACTGGTTAAATGAGGAGTAACTTCAACAAAGTCAATAGAAATGTATTGGTGTAAAATTGATGGAGAGGAGAGGAGACTCAGACCCAGAAGAGTCAAACGGAGAGATATGGTGACAGTTCATCTGATGTCAGGAGTTTAAGGTATTTGGGATTCTATTTTGTATTTCCTGACTATTCAATCTGTTTGTGACTAGATACTACGGAAAATCTGTGAAGTGCTTTGAGAGACTTTCGGATGAAAGGTGCTGTCGTTTTAGTCTATAAAGTCCTAATCCTGCAAAGACTTTTGTACATACTTAACTTTGTGCAGTATTTGTAAAGCATGTGCAAAAATCTTTGCAGGATCACAGCTCAATGCAGCCAACATCTGGGCTGAAATTAACAAAATATATAGTTACAAACACTAATAAACATTAACAAAATAAAAGTTTATACTTAGCAATGGCAACACACATATTTGTGTACAGCTTCTTAAATGTCTCAGAATGTCCTCTCAATTCAGAAGTAAAACATTTAATGGGAAACATGCATTCAGACCCTTAATCCACATTGACATTGAAGGCAGAGATTCCTTTGTGCAACATATCTTGATACATGTTCTTGCTGGTCATACTACTACTCATACATTTGCTTTGATATCTATTTAATATAACTTCTTCTACATTATTTAAAATACAAACATCTAGATTAAATAAACCAAACTCATGCCTCAAATATTATATATACTCAGCTAACCAAAATTTAAATCCCTAATTTCTCATTTTATATTTAATCTGATATAATTTGTAAGCACATGATATTGTTTATTATAGTATTTTTTTCTTGTAAGGTTTGTATTTGATTCAACTAAAGTATACACATTGTGTTCAATTTCTCTCTCTCTCCGGCTTACACTTCTCTTATTCATCCCTGCTTGCCTCCTCAGATCTTCTTCCAAACCACTTTTGTTATATCCTGCTCCTACTCTTGTTTTCATGCTTTCTTCCATACTGCAAGCCCCTCACTCTTAGACACACGCAAGCTAAATAACCTCTTTCCTCCTTCAAATCCCTCTTCAAAGCACACCTCATTCTGTGGAAGTCTTTCAAACAGTGATCTTTGCAAGGTTCCTAAACCATCTACAGATCTTGATCTTGAAGTGGAGGAGTCAAAATCTCCAGCATTGAAATCTGGGTCATATTGAAGAGTTCCACAAGGGAGAGATGTATTTCTGCTGGTTCATCTTCCTATTCACTGTTGTGTCCTTTTGTATTTGTATTATTCTAGCACCTAGGATCTGTAGTCGTGTCTTCTCATGCACCTCAGGTACTGCAGTTATTTTCATGTTCAGACTCTTCTCCCTCCTGCTCTCCATCTCCTGCATCACTGGCATTAATTTCTCTCCACCTGAGTCTCTCATGCAGCAGTTTTTCTCTGGATGCACCATACACTGCAGGTCTTTCCCTTTACCTTCCTTGTATCATACCCTAACATGTCAGTTCCTCTACTCTGCACTTGAAAACCAGCTATCAAACAGGTTACCTGGGATTTATGAAGGCACTAACACAAGGCAGTTGCAGATGTAAAATATGCAGTTAATTCCCTCCCCCCCCCCAAGTACAGAAGAATATAACATAAGAACGACCACACTGGGTCAGACCAATGGTCCATCTAGCCCAGTATCCTGTCTTCCAACAGTGGCCAAAGCCAGGTGCTTCAGAGGGAATGAACAGAATAGGCAATCACTGAATAATTCATCCATTGACATCCACTCCCAGTTTCTGGCAGTCAGCTAGCATAAAAGTTAGCATAAAAGTTTACTTGAGGAGTGACAAATGATAGAGTCAGTAACTACTCCCTTAAATAGTGAGATGTGGCCTGAGGGAGTCCTTGAAAACCACTTTTCTGACAAGGAAGCCATTTCCAAAACAATTCCTTTCATAACAGGGCCTATTATTCACGAGTTTTCACTTTTGGTTTACAACTACATTTTCTAGAATGCCCATCATTTGAGCCCTCCTGATTCATATACAAGATGGGGAGACAGCAAGCTTTGGTGGGTAAGGCTGGAAGTCAGAGAGACTTTTTTATTGCTGTCTTGGTCATGGTCATGGGCCTGCTCCCAAGGTAACAGATGCTAGATTTTGAAAAACAAACTCCCTTTTTCTCCACAAATTGGTACTCAGACTCCTAAATAAAAGCGTCTGGCCAGCCCTCAAAGAAAAGAAAAATATAAGCCATTCATAATTACAGTCCCAGGCCAGTCTAAATTTGGATGAGATTTCTCCTGCACATGTCATCAATGGAAAATGTTCTGCTTCTATAGAGAAAGACTTAGGTCTTTCAGTTCTGCCTGGCAGGGTCTCTTTCTTCACAGAAGGCAATCTGTCAAATTGTTAGCCCTAGAATAACAGCAAGGACTCCTTTTTAGATTTGTACCTTATTAGGTTATCTCAAACTGGGCAAAACAAGCAAGCAAACAGCATTTAAGTAATAATTAATGGTTAATTCTACTAATTCTTACTCATGTGAGTAGTCTAATTGAATCAATGGGAAGGGCTACTCTTATGCAGGATTGGGCCCCGATTCCACAAACAAGTAACTTTTTACATGTCGATGGTGAGCAACATGTGTTTGGGCCCTGAGGAGGTATCCAAACTGATAAATGTGTGGAAATTCAGAAATTCAAAACTAAAATTAACACCACTCATTTAACTTTTGGGTGGAAGGAGCATTCCTATAACTTAAACCAATGGCAAACCAATCTTTTTTTCAGTTTCCATAAATAGTATTTGGTCCCATCTTTTAGACAGTAGAAAAAATTATGGCTGAGATATTAAAATCCCCTAGATTGTCAGATACATAGAAGAACATAAATTGTTGGGCAAAAGTCAACATGGTTTCTGTAAAGGGAAATCATGTCTTACTAATCTATTAGAGTTTTTTGAAGGGGTCAACAAACAGGTGGACAAGGGGGATAAATTCATGGAGGTTAAGTCCACTAATGGCTATTAGCCAGGATGGGTAAGGAAAGGTGTCCCTAGCCTCTGTTTGTCTGATGGTGGAGATGGATGGCAGGAGAGAGATCACTTGATCATTACCTGTTCGGTTCACTCCCTCTGGGATACCTGGCACTGGCCACTGTTGGTAGACAGGATACTGGGCTGGATGGAACTTTGGTCTGACCCAGTATGGCCACGCTTATGTGTCTGTTGTTTTTGACATTTTACAGCTGATATCAACAAGATAAGAAGATGTCTGCTTTTGCTTTTTACGGATTTAATCTCAATGGTTTGCACACAAAGTATATCAACGTTTTGTTAAAAAATGTAATGTACATTACCATCTCACATTTCAGTATATTTAAGATAACTAATTTCTCAATGCAGAAAACACCAATTTACAACACTGAAATAAAAGTGACAGAACATCCTAGGAGAAAAGGAAGGAAAAGATATACTAATGCACTGAGTTCATTATATATAAATTTAACAAAGAATTTTAAACGTCAACAAATAATTTTTAAATAAGTAATCTTTGAGAAAAATACTGAGCAGTATTTCATAGTGTAAAATGTCTTCCGGATGTTATATGAATATTCTGGGTCTGGAGTAACTTCTCTACAATGCCCTAAAGAACCAGCAGAGTAACAGAAAATGGAACTATTAGTTTTCTAGAGGAAGAGACATAGTCGGCAGTGTTTGAAAGTCTATTGTTAGAGCTTAAAATATAAAGTTTAAACTCTCCTTGTAAGAAAGTTATAATTTTAAAATGGACTCTAATGTTTCTAATAAAGACCACTTAAAGTATCACTGTTATCACAAAGTAGCAAAATATGCTTTAGTGGTGTTATCCAATAAAAATAAAGTTAAAAATAAATACACACGACTTTCAGTTATAAAATAAACAGACTGTACCATGGCTTGTGATAAACTATATAAGTTTTCTGAGATGTACACAAATTGAACATCTACATTAGTTAGTAGGGTTTCATGGACCATTACATTTGGATATTTGTATCTCACTTATATAACCTTACAATGCCATAGGAAATAGTCAAATCTATTCATGTACCCTGTGACATCCGGACTGAATATTTAATAGGTCTTTTAATGGTCTTTTTTAAAAAATAACCTAGTGCAAAGATTTTGGCTTAACAATTTTTAAAAACAGTGTTTGTCGTAACTCTAGACAGGTTTTACAGAACTTTCACGGAGATTTTTAAAAGAAATTTAATATTAAATACAAAATTTGTTTGAGTGGAATGCTTATTTTTAGCTTTTCTCCATTAACAAAATATTGAACTATTGATAATATTAAACAAAATATTTTTTTAAAAACCTAAACCTTATAATAAACATCTTCTCCGTGAATAACCATGACATATATATCACACCTACACAAGCTATTATATAATCCGGAGAGGCGGTGCAAGGATGATATGGGGGGAACTATTTGTCAATTCCCCATAGTCTGATGAGACCTGCAACTCCCTCCTCTGGAAAAAAGAATGTTTGAAAAACTCAGGGCACAGGTTTTAACCCTGGTATGTGTAGATTATGCTAGCTCTCAGATAGTATGGAACTTTGGACCCACAGTTACTATAATATCAGCGTAGGGAGCACACTGAGTAAGCTCAATAGCCAGCTGTTTCTTTAGAACAAGGAAGCTGTAAAACTTGGCTGAAACTTGTTTCCGGTCATTGTTCTTACAGAACTCCAAAAAACTGACAGAACTCACTCCTGATTTGTTGATGTACTGTATAGAAAAAAGAAATTGAAAAATATACTTAGGTCAGTTTAACTGCTAATAAAACAAGTTCCCATGGTGTTGGAACCAACGTACTGATTTTACAAACATTTTTGCACAGGAGTAAATATTTACAGGATTGAGGCCTTAAGATGGTTTCTTATCTGTATGTTTTAATGTATGTAATTTTCCTAAAGTTCTTTATAAATTTTACAGTGTTGCCAACTCTTGCAATTTTATCACAAGTCTCACGATATTTTGTGTTTTCTTAACCCCCCCTGCCCTTCTGGAATCAAGAGATTGCATGGGAATCTAAGCTTTCATTTTAAACAAAATTCTAGCCTTTGTGGTTGTGCAGAAAAGCTTGAAAAGATAAAGCAAGTGCATCCTAATGGGGCCAAAAAGCAAAAGGCAAACAAAAAGAACCTAACATTTATTTTAAAATTTCATCATTTTGGGGGGTCTGAGTCATAGTTTTTGGATGGCTGGAGTTGGCAATACTGTTGATGATACAAGATGCAATGTATCCCATAAAAATCTACTTAGGCCTTGATCCTGCAAAACGTTACATGTCTATTTACAGTATAAGTCATTAGTTCCATTTAATTCAATGGGACTACTCAGATCCATAAAAACAATCACATGTGTAAGGCTTTGCACAACTGCCAGTCCTTATGTTATAATTTACTGTGGCTTTTACTATCTTCCCTTCTAAGTACAGCAAATACCATTAAAAATACAGTAAAGTCTACCACAACTTGGTAAACGTTTGTGTGATTTTTGTAAATGGCCATGTGTGTGACTGTGTAAATATACACACATGTATCACACTGGATATGTGTGTGTACACACACACACACACACACACATATATCTCACAAAAACTATGTTAAAATAAGATTATTAAGGTTGCAAAATCAAACACTCCAAAGTTAGGAAATGCTAGAATTAAGGTTGCCTGTACCCCCCTTGTATGTTTGCATTATGATACATTCTTTAATTATATGATCACTTATTTTTTTCACAGAATCCCTGCCTCATTCAGTGCACAGAATAGTCTATGCTCAATTAATACACAGCTATTCAATATTTTGTTTTCTCCTAATTGTTCAATGTGTGGCCCATGCCTTATTTACCACACATTATTCAAACCTTGTTCTGAAGAGAAAATTATTAATTTTCTCATGGGTTTTTCCTATAGTATTCATCACTATAGCATCAAGAGAGTAAGGCTTTATAAGGGGGTCTTGCCCCCTGTACCACTTCAGTTCCTTCCACTGCTAACCCAGAGAAACCACAATAAGACTTTGAGAAAGAGGGGATGGTGGGTGCGAACTGTGAATATGCAGTCATCTCACAGAACTCTGGTTACAAGGAAGTAACCTTCATTTCTTCTTTGAGTAGTTCTGCATATTCCCAATTATATGCAGTGCTGAACATTCAGAAGGTTGGAACAGAGTCCTAATTAAATAATGACTGAAGCCCTGACTCCAGGAGCGGCGGAAGCTCTCTCAAAGGAGGGGGGGCCCCAGCACCCGAACCGTAACCCTGCCCCCACTCCGCCTCTTCTCCCAAGGCCACCGTATGTAGGTTCAATATGGATGCCATGCAATCCACCAGGGAGTTGAACTGAGAAGTATCCTCAGAATGGGAAGAAGCAGAAAGCACACCCACATGCTCATCAGTTGACATCAGCTCATCAGGTGACATCAAAGTCAGTATCCATTTGTTCTTGTTCAAAAAGAGGAGCTATCTTCTCATCCTTCTCTTCGACAGTGTATCAGGTACCCTTGCCTGAGCTGCCAATGGATCTGGTGCAACCAGATCCAATGATTGCTGAGACACTGGATCCATATTAGATGAAACATCACCTCTCCATTCATAAGGAGGAGGATTCAGAAATTCCTGCAGTGCAATGCAATGGGGCCATGGAGACTAGGACTGCCAATCTCTCCAATAGATGGGATCTGGAAACACACCATAGGAGGAGAAGCAAAGGAGTGAGGGAGCCCAGGCTGAGGGGGCATGAACTGGGATGAATCAGGTGTCTGAATTCTTTCTTTCCTCCTCTAAATGAGGATACTACCTCAGAACCACTGTGGATCATACCAGAGACAACAATGGAACCAGAAGTCAAAGAGAAATAAAAGGTGAGAAAGATCTGCCACAGGGTCTTGCAGGAGTCTTAGGAAGAGGATGCATTGATGGATCTGGAGAAAGACTATCTCCTCTGCTCTTCTCTTTCCAGATGAAGAAGACATTGACCATGGAATAGATGACACCCATCTCTTCTTCATCGTCCTCTGCCTCTCAGTTGGATTTGATGAGTGTTGAGAAGCAGGAAGGTGCACAGACACCACGGTAAAAGTCCTCTTCAGGTCTGAGAGGACAGTCTCTGAACAGAAGCAGAGGATGGAGCCTGTCCCACAAACTTAAGTACCAGATCCAAGTATGAAGTTGAACCCAGAACCACCTAGGGTTTCAGAGTCAGAACCACAAATGCCATGTCAGACTTGGATGGAGCTGATAAATCTGATGTACAGAATCTGGCATTGCTAACACTGGCTGTCTTCTCCCTTGTCTTCTTCCTCAAAACAGGTAAGGCTGGAGCCAACCATGTGGCTCCAGGATCCTCAGCAGAAAGATGGCCTTGTAACACCAGTGGTGCCTTTGAAGCCTTGACATCTTTAACAGAAGGATCCGGAGACCAAACTATTGAAGATCCCAATGTCCTGGGAACCTTTAAGCAGCTTAGTCTTGCTGGAGGAAGCCTCAGGATCTGAAATTGACCTCTTAGGCTTCAGATCTGATGACCATCTAGAACCAGAGGATTTAGCAGCTAAAGCCTCCATAATCAGAAGCACCTTCAGTCTATTCTATCTGTCTTTGCATGCTCTGGGCATGAAATCCTGGCAAATGGAACACCCAGAAGGAGAATTACCTTCAACCCAGCACTTCAGACATCTAATGTGGTCATCCAATGCTGGGAAGACAGCTGAGCACAAAGTACATCTCTTAAATCCCAGCTTCTTCTTCTTCTGCTGTTCCGCCATATCATGGAACCGAACCTTCCAACTCTCCTTAACTATCTACACTTATTACTTAACTACACTGCACACTAACAACAACAACTAAAACTATCAAAGGCACTATCAAAGGAGGAAAACCCCTGGATCTGAATGGATTGGAATGGTTCACTTCTGTCTGCTGCAGCAACTGGAAGGAACTGAGGTGGTAGAGTGCAGTGCCCCCTTATATAGTCTTGCCCTCAGAACATTCAAAAGCATTGAGGGGAAGGCGTGCGTGCGTGTGTGTGTGTGTGTGTGTGTGTGTGTGTTTGAACATGCGCTCTAATAGGCAGTGCTTGGAGAAGGTTCTACTGTTAGGTGCCACCAGGTGGGGCAATATTCATTAGTGGGAATATGCAGAGCCATTTGAAGAACTATTAATTCTTTACCCCAATCTCTCAGACCCAGTCTCCCCACAGCCATCTCCCAGGCCTGGTCTCATCCCTCTGTTTCCCATTCCTCCCAGGCTCCCACACCAACTGCCTGGCACAGTCATCTGCCCCCACTCCCAGATCTGGCTTATGTCCCCTCTACATTCAAAACAGACAACTGTCTCCTCAGTGGTGCCTCAGTGCCAGCCTGGGGGCAGGGGAGAGAAGGAGGGCATCAAGAGCACAGGAGAGCCAGTCTTCCCACTCTCACTTCTGATGCCTGGCCCACAGCAGTCCAGACCTGTAATTTCAGGGAAGTCCTGCTCAGTCCTGGGCTGGAGAATGCCAGATTCTGTATGAACCTTTTGAGTTTTTAGCTGTGAAGCTCTACTAAGCAATTGTTGCAATTGTTCAAAGACTTACAATTTGGCCAAATTTGGGCAGATTTTCACATGGAAGGTAAACAGCACATCCCTGACATAAAGGCAAAAACCGCTATCAAATTTCAAGATCCTGCTCCAAAGCATATGGGCATAAAAGCATCTTAAAATGAAGGTCATCAGAATTTTTTTAATATGGGCAAAACAATGTATGTTTCCCTAACATCATTCTGAGAAATGTCTGAATCATTAGGGCTGAAATTGTCCAAAAAATTTAGCCTGATACAGACACCCAGCATGTAAAACTTTAGCTTGAACAGTTTGGCAAATTTTGGCAAAGTTATGAGCAATTGAAAATAGGGTCTTACAATGGGAAGTGTCAGGCAACCTTAATAATAGGCAGTGCTACCAGACCCACCAATAATAAAATCATGGTCCAGTGTTAAAGCAAACTTCCAAGTGAGAAATCAAGTACTCCAAAGTTAGAAAATTCTAAAAATTCCAAAAACTGTGCAGGATTTGCCATTATATAAAGCATTCTGAAGCCTGAGAGTATCCAGGTCAACACACAATAAAACATGGTTGTATCACACATGAAACTCTTACAGAGACCAGTTGCACATGTAATGTATCAACGAATAGCAAGTGGTTGTACATTATATTTTGTGGTTCAATCCAATTCAATAGCTGATTTAAAAAGCATCTAATGGCTACATCCAACGTCATACCCGTAAAATGTTCAATATTTGAAGAGTTCTTTTGCTCCACCTTCTTTCTTCACTGTCTTGATCATTCCTCACCATCTCCTGTATAGGAGATTAATACAAGCATTAGATGTAACTTATAAAAAAATCACATGCCAAAATGTTAAAAATGGGACAAGTATTTTAGCTCACTCCTTTAAATTTCAACAGTTATTTACCTCCCTACCTGGTAAACTTCACTTTTTAAGGCTGCAATTTTTTTTTATGTGGCCTGTGTGTTATCTATTTTGACAATGCCTAACCACATCAGAGCTGTATTAAGGGTGAAGCTGGGTATTTTGGTAGTTGTGTAGCGGACAGTTGGGGCTTTTGGCATGTGTGGAGTACTAGGCTGTAAGGAATTGTAAAAACATTACATAGATATTGTTACTCAGATGGGCTCAAATCTTGTTTAACAGCATTTTACTTACTATACAAATAAAGAGCCTTTTAACTATTTTGCTACTGTTCATGGGCCAATCTGGCATTTAAAATGTTATCTCTGTATTTTGGAGTTAATGACCTATTAAGATGAATGGGGCACTTCACACTACTCATAGCTACTGTTTCAAGCTGCCTGCAGACTCAAGTTTAAACTTGGTGCAAGTTTTTAAGATTTTTTTCACAACCATTAAGGTCAGAAACTTTTTCTAAATGAAAGTTTACATTCTGCAGCAAGGAGTTGATTCAAGGCAAATTCCACAATGCTTGAATGGTGGAATACACGGGGCCTTGATTACCAAACCAGGGTTTCATATTTGTACAAATTTTGGCACTCACAGAAAAAACTTGTCAAACATGAATTCTACATTTTTAAAATAAATAACTTCTGTATTAATTTTTATTTTAAATTTTGGAAGAATATTGTTTTTCCTGGCTTCATCCTCTCCTTACAGGAAGTAGTATGTACTACCAGTCTTTAATATCTCAGTATTTTTTACAGTAACTAATTTTCCCATCCCATAGGCAAGGCACAGACTTGTGTTCTGCAAGAGTGATTGCAATGCCTTCACAATCTCCACTGGAGAGTCACAACTACCAGATTCATAGTCGGTGTGTATGCACAGACTCTGCCCCAGCTTGTTCCCAACCCTCACCTGCATCAGACTGTTCAGTCTCCCTCTTTGGTGCACAAAGGACATAGAGGTCCCGCTGTGTGACAGCAACACCACACCCTTATACAGTGCACTACAGCATGACTTAAAAAGGAGCAGAATGTATTGTGGCACCCACCACATTGGTGTAAATATAAACTCTACGTTATAGCAAAAACCTCAAATTAAAACTAACTAAACAAAGACATTTTCTAGTTTTGCTAAGGACACTAAAAGACTGTATAATGTCCAGGCTGATATCAGGGAGATCTGAAATCCTATCCTTGATACAAATGGCCATAACATGTATCTTTTTCAGCACACATAAATAATAATTAGGTTCAATTTATAAGTAGTTTATAAAGAGTTAATAAGTGAATAGCTATTTTAATAAATAGTTAATAAATTGGTATTGTATCCAACAAGTTTGCTTATAAACATGGTTTATAACCATCCATAAGGCATTTTACTAATGTACTTAAAACATCTATAACATAAGCTACTCATGTCTGTAACATACTTAGTAAATAATTAATAGATGTTATAACTCTCTGTAAATGGAAACTTAATATAAAGCATGGCTAATAAATACATGCATTGATCCTTTTACATTTATTGAAGGTGCTTACTATAGCCTCATCCATTTTATTAGCATCCTCATTTCTGCCATTCTGTAATGCCAACACAAATGAATCATCAGTAATAGTTCTCTCAGTTTCTGTATAAGCTGACTCTTGCAGGTAACTTGACTCTTCTGTTATCAACATCTCTATATTAACAAGAGAACAAAGTTTAAAATGAAGTTACATTGAATCTCAAAAATCAACCACCATTAACACCTAACGATCATGGACTATAAGAATCAAAATGAGTCCTGAGCAGGAGCTGCGTACCCAATGGTACTTTGGGACAAAAAACTAGTGGAAGAGTTTTCTTGGAAGCATTTAAAGACCGACCTGTCACTTGCAGGAAAACTGTACAAACTTTATAAAAATAAATGACTGGTTAAGAAGCAGACTTATTTACCATGGAATAAACACTGTTTTCCACTGCAAGTATAGTTCTCTCAACACATCCTACAGTGCAATTCAGCAAGTGACAATATAACATTCTACTCAATGTAAAGTATAATGCTAGTAGTCACATTCTCAAATTAATAAAGGAGGAGGAGTAAATAAGAAAAGGGACCAATTCCGACACTGGAATAAAAGGTGCATTTTCTATTGTTTTCTCTGCACTCATTTATGCCAGGGTTGAAATTGATCTAAGTTATACTAGTGCCAAAAAGAGGCAGGATGGCTGTATATGCTGGGAGAGCTAGTCTGTGGTCTGTAAACACTTCTGTACACACTTCCTTTTGCTTGTTTGGTTACCATGGGTAAGTAGACTTAGCAAGCAGCCATCATGCAGAGGTGGATTAATGTCTATGTGATACAGGCTGGGTATGACATGCTGTTTATTCACTATCATTGGGCAAACATTAAACTATGCCTATACATTTTTATAATTATGCCATGAGGCTGCTCAAAATGAACTGGGTGAATCTGGGTCTGAAAATCTTTTTAAAAAGAGACTGAGTACACTGCTAAGTACTGAGGAAGAATAATTGTGGATATAGAGGTATCCTAATCTATTCCTCTACCTAACTTCTTGACAACATTACAGATTGTTTTCTCTAGATGACCTGAGAACCAAAAATGGGTGGAACACCTGTAATCAAGAGTTTCTGGAAGAAACATGTCTCTTTCTGTATGTTCCACAAAATCTCAGTCATCCAGAATAGAATAGACCTAAATACCTGTTTTGGGACAGTGGGCTATTATTCATCAATCTCAGAATAAAATGAAAGCCTTCTTTGGTTTCAGTGGTCTCCCAGATAAAGAGACCCTCACCAACCTAACAAATGTACTATGCCTCTTATTCTTAAGCATTTTTTAAGCAGGATATTGAAGTATTTACAAAGCAAAATATGTATTTCTTCTTTATAACTAATTAGGGCTGTCAAGCGATTAAAAATTAATTGCAATTAATCACACTGTTAATAATAAAATACCATTTATTTAAATATTTTTGGATGTTTCTACATTTTCAAATATATTGATTTCAATTACAACACAGAATACAAAGTGTACAGTGCTCACTTTATATTTATTTTTTATTACAAATATTTGCACTGTAAAAAACAAAAGAAATTGTATATTTCTGTTCACCTAACGTAAGTACTGTAGTGCAATCTCTTTATCATGAAAGTCGAACTTACATATGTAGAATTATGTACAAAAAAATAACTGCACTCAAAAATAAAACAGTGTGAAACTTTAGAGCCCACAAGTCCACTTGGTTCTACTTCAACCAATCGCTCAGACAAACAAGTTTGTTTACATTTGCAGGAGATAATGCTGCCCTCTTGTTTACAACATCACCTGAAAGTGAGAACAGGCATTCGCATGGCACTGTTGTAACCGGCATCGCAAGGTATTTATGTGCCAGATGCACTAAAGATTCATATGTCCCTTCATGCTTCAACCACCATTCCAGAAGACATGTGCCCGTGAAGATGGTGGGTTCTGCTCGATAACAATCCAAAGCAGTGCAGATCGACGCATGTTCATTTTCATTATCTGAGTCAGATGCCACCAGCAGAAGGTTGATTTTCTTTTTTGGTGGTTCGGGTTCTGTAGTTTCCACATTGGAGTGTTGCTCTTTTAAGACTTCTGAAAGCATGCTCCACACCTCGTCCCTCTCAGATTTTGGAAGGCACTTCAGAGTCTTAAACTTTGGGTTGAGTGCTATAGCTATTTTTAGAAATCTCACATTGGTACCTTCTTTGTGTTTTGTCAAATCTGCAGCGACAGTGTTCTTAAAATGAACAACATGTGCTGGGTCATCATCCGAGACTGCTATAACATGAAATATATGGCAGAATGCAGGTAAAATAGAATAGGAAACACAATTCTCCCCCAAGGAGTTCGGTCACAAATTTAATTAACACACTATTTTTTTAATGAACATCATCAGCATGGGAGCATGACCTCTGGAATGGTGGCTGAAGCATGAAGGGGCATATGAATGTTTAGCATATATGGCATGTAAATACCTTGCAATGTTGGCTACAAAAGTGCCATGCAAATGCCTGTTCTCACTTTCAGGTGACGTTTTAAATAAGAAGCAGGCAGCAGTATCTCCCATAAATGTAAGCAAACTTGTTTGTCTTAGTGATTGGCTGAACAAGAAGTAGGACTGAGTGAAGTTGTATGCTTTAAAGTTTTACATTGTTTTGTTTTCGAATGCAGTTATGTAACAAAAAAATCTACGTTTGTAAGTTACACTTTCACAATAGAAATTACTCTACAGTACTTGTATGAGGTGAATTGAAAAATACTTTCTTTTGTTTGTCATCTTTACAGTGCAAATATTTGTAATAAAAACTAATATAAAGTGAGTACTGTATACTTTGTATTCTGTGTTGTAATAGAAATCAATATATTTGAAAATGTAGAAAAACACCCAAAATATTTAATACATTTCAATTGGTATTCTATTAACAGTGTGATTAATTGCAATTAATATTTTAATCATAGTTAATTTTTTGAGTTAATTGCGTGAGTTAACTGAGGTTAATCGATAGCCCTATAATTAATATAATTGCTGTAACAAATTGGTTAAGTGGGTAACCAGTTTTCTTAAGCTCTAAACTTTCTTGCCTTTCTGGTTTGTGCAGTGATGCACATTGAATGTTTTGTGTCTGAAACACTAAATAAAATGTGTGAGTTTAAAAAAAATATTTTCTGGTGGTTAAATAATAAAATCAATTGGGACAAGCAGAATTATAAAAATCTCACCTGTAGTCTCTCTCTCTTGTCTTGTTTCTTCAGTTTCAGACTCTGTCTGTATACTTTTTCTTCCAGTCTTAAAGCCATGATACTTAAAGCAATTTGCAAACAACTGTAAAAACAAAGATTTGTTTCTTTTTTATATTTCTAGAATGTAACTTCAGATTAATAACTAACAATAAAACATAACAGAAAATACAAGGAAATGATGGACAGTTACTGTATATTAATTGCTTTGATCCAGAATTTAGACTCATTGACTCAGACCCTGTTAACAAATTTTGCAGAGATTCTCTAAATCAGGGGTTCTCAAATTTCATTGCACTGTGACCCCCTTCTGATAACAAAAATTGCTACACGACCCTAGGAAGGGGGACCGAACCCTGAGCCCACACGAGCCCTGCCCCTCCGATTGGGGGGTGGGGTAGGGGATAAAGCCGAAGTCTGAGGGCTTCAGCCCCAGGCAGGAGGCCTGTAACCTGAGCCCAACTGCCCAGGGCTGAAGCCTTCAGGCTTTGGTCCCAGATGGTGTGGATTGCGCTTCAGCTTCAGCCCCTGGCCTCAGCAAGTCTAAGCCAGCCCTGGTGACCCCATTAAGACGGGGTCGCAACACACTTGAGGGTCCCAAGCCACAGTTTGAGAACCGCTGTTCTAAGTGAGAAAGTGGCAAAGCTAACATTGGGCTGGATCATCTCTCCCTACCCACAGGAGAGGGATAAGGGAAAGAAAAATCTGTGAGGTTATTCACATGGGAGTGTCTCTCATATAGTTGTGGAGCCATGATTTGTCTCCATGTGGAACAGGGTGTGGCTCTGTCCCTAAACCTTGCAGATCTGAGGGATCTATATGGATCCAAAGGATTAACAAGAGGTTAAGGCCATCTGAATGGACGCCTGTGCCTCAATACCTGCTCTTGCACTCCAGTGTCCTCTTCCAGAAGTTCCCCTGGAACACTCTTAAAGGAGAGGTGACCCACTAAAGAGGTGCCCCATATAAAAGGTAATAGAGCCTACATAATCTCTGTGGGGCCAGTAGGGGGACACTATATGCTTCCTTTTGCCTTACTCCCACCCAAGTTGGGCTCTCCCAGCAGTCTTCACCCCATCATGGACCCTGAACCTACAGAAGGTTGTCTGGAAGGTCCTTGAAATCATGGGAGAGGGAGCAGGGAACAGTTCCAAAAAGCAACTGATACCTCCCTCCTGTGGAAAAGAGGTGAGGATCCATGCCTGGAAGGTCCTTCCATGCATGATTTGACCTATTTTTCCAGCCAATATCCTTCAGCATAATGAGAAGCCAGTGTTCAAGAGGTTCTTATCTTGTAATGAGCTAAGAGATGTAGACATGGCTGGATACAAAGATATGTTTTAGGTCAGGGGTTCTCAAATGGGGGGCAGGACCCCTCAGGGGGTCGCGAGGTTATTACATAAGGGGTCACGAGCTGTCAGCCTCTACCCCAAGCCCTGCTTTGCCTCCAGCATTTATAATGGTGTTAAATATATTAAAAAGTGTTTTTAATTTATAAGGGGGGTCACACTCAGAGACTTGCTATGTGAAAGGGGTCACCAGTAAAAAAGTTTGAGAGCCACTGTTTTAGGTCAATGGCACATTAGTAAGTACGTTATTATCAAAAAAAGATGTAATACAGTGTCTTATTGCAATTAACCAATGAAGGCTTTTACTTAAAATGAAAAATTAAAAACACAAGTTGAGATTTTGAAAGCAGTGCAGGGGATTTTGCTACACAAAAACCTGTATCTAAATTAGGGTGACCAGACAGCAAATGTGAAAAATCGGGATGGGGTGGGGGGTAATAGGAGCCTATATAAGAAAAAGACCCAAAAATCGGGACTGTCCCTTTAAAATCAGGACATCTGGTCACCCTAATCTAAATCCCCTGCATTGCTTTGAGAATATTAATCATTATATTTCACGCAACTAGCCTCAGTGGTTTCAATTGCCTTCCTCTAAAATAGTTAATAAATGGGAAAACTAAAAAACATTTGAAATAAAAATATAAACACAGGTATACCACAGGCTGCTGGTTTAAACATACACACTGTTATTCAGGATTCACAACATACTTCTTCCTTCTGCTTTGCTTCAATGTTTATCTGACAGAAGTCTTCTTGTGATAATGTTCTATTCCAATTACTTTAGTCCCATTATACTGAAAAACTGAAGTCTTTTGTCTAACAGTTGATGGACCAAGATAGTGACAGCTGTTCACTATACCATTATTGAATAGCTGAATTCTGACTGGCTTAGAGAAATGACTTGTGTGCTTCCAATAAGAGCTTAAAATACAGGGTTTTTTTAAAGTATGTTCTACTTGTAACCAGATGAAGTTTTGTTTTAAATCAATAAATAAGTAGCCACCACCAGTAATCTGATTAGTTGGCACTATTTCCATTTGGTGCAACTGAAAACACGTTTCAGAAACTAAAATTAATGAAATGACAATTTCAGTAAAACTGGACATGTCCACAGATATTTCAAACAATTTTAACACCATTTCTCTGTAAGACCTCTTGCCTTGTAAGACTATTAGAATGTTCTTTCTAACATAAGGCTCTTACTACAACAGTACAGCATCAGGCCAAGTCACACATTTTTCCTCAAGCTGATCTTATTTGGCTCTACGAATTTAAAGGTTAGTAATTCTTTTTCTTAGAATTCATTGTTCAAAACTAGGACTTCCCAGAATATAATTCCTACTCAATTAGATTATATTAATAAAAAATCATAATACATTTGTATTTACTTGGCAGCCTGAACACCTCAGAACACAAACAAAAAACAAACAAACAAAAAAGCACTTTGAAATCTATAGATGGAAAGCACTATATAATATTTTTATTACTATTATAACAAGCAATAATTGCAGAAGGTCAACATGGTCTAGTACTAATTACAGAGCAATAAATCAGAAAAATAATAATGTACCAGTGTGCAATCAACTAAGTGCTTCTATGTGAAATCACAAACATATGCTCACATTTCTATGCCCTCTTGTTCTGGTTCTTGGAATTTTGAAGATTCAGGGCCTGAATTCTAGAGATGGCAGACTTTTAAGTAGAAGCAAATACCAGCGGATACAAATATAGTCATCAGAGGTCCAATTACCCGAATTTCTGTATAATTAGATAACGGCAGTTTATTGGACACACAGTTACTTGTGCACACAAAATGAAACCTGTAAAATTGGAGACCATCTCTGATAATCAGGTCCTAAATATGCAATAATCCCATCATGTATAGGGTAATGTCGTAACAGCGTACAAAGGCATAAACCTTTACCATTTGTAGCTCAGCATTAATCAAAGGCTGTGTAGTACGGGACAGAAGTTTATCCACTCCTCCTGACTTCTTCCACATCATCAACTTTCTTGTGGGGGGTGCAAGATCCAACATAGTAAGAATATCCATGCAGTTGCTAAGCTGTTTGTAAATAGTACTGCTGCTGAGCTCCTTCACTACATCAACAAGCAACTTCCTCTTTCTTTTAAAGATCCTTCTCCCTATGACAACTAAGCATAAGAAACATTCACAAACAGGGACGTTTATCTCTTTTTCTGATGGACACTTGTCTATTACTGTACTAGAGGTGTTGGGTATCACACCTGAAGTAAATGATGCTATTCAAATTGAATTATTTTTTCTACATTTTCATTGTTCAGCATGTTGGTGTCAACATCTGAACAGGAGCTCTCCCTTATTCATAGTTCTGATGACAGCATATACTGTAACAAGAGTGTGGAATGGGGAGGGGCTGGCCTGTGATCTTCTTAACGCAGAGATTTGGATATTAGGCCATCCTGACATTGCTGACCTTCCCCTTGTGGGCCATTTCCCTCACTTTACTCTGAGTCCTCAACTCTCTTTGTAAAACATTTTCCTGCAGCAACTTAGAGGGCATATTGTTTATTGCACGTGTACTGGTAACTCTCCTTAGGAGGCCAAAAGTATCACCTTCATCTCCCACACCCTCACATCCTGAGGTCAATCTTTCAGCTAAAAAGAAAAAAGTGTCAATACGGCAACCACCAGCCAAACAATAAGGGACATTTTGACTCCAGTTTAGAATATTTTCCTCTAATTTCTTGTTGAATTATGAACATATACAAACAAGTTCTGATGCTTGGGGGGACATGATAGAGGTATATAAAATCATGAGTGATGTTGAGAAAGTGGATAAGGAAAACTTATTTACTTATTCCCATAATACAAGAACTAGGGGTCACCAAATGAAATTAATAGGCAGCAGGTTTAAAACAAATAAAAGGAAGTTCTTCTTCACGCAGCGCACAGTCAACTTGTGGAACTCCTTACCTGAGGAGGTTGTGAAGGCTAGGACTATAACAATGTTTAAAAGGGGACTGGATAAATTCATGGTGGCTAAGTCCATAAATGGCTATTAGCCAGATTGGGTAAGAATGGTGTCCCTAGCCTCTGTTCGTCAGAGGATGGAGATGGATGGCAGGAGAGAGATCACTTGATCATTGCCTGTTAGGTTCACTCCCTCTGGGGCACCTGGCATTGGCCACTGTCGGTAGACAGATACTGGGCTAGATGGACCTTTGGTCTGACCCGGTACGGCCTTTCTTATGTTCTTATGTTCTTATGCTTTAAAACTTAAGCATGAATATAATAGTTGGAATAAAAAGGACAGGCTGGAAATAGTTTAGAAAAAAGTAGAGTGAACTGGAGAATTACATTGACAATGAGGGGACCTTTTCACCAAAAGTTTTCAGAAAGACAGCCTCTTCATTGTATTGGGAATTCTGTATACTCTCAAGTTCAAATACCTCTAAGTGCAGGAAGATTTATAAATATTGTAGTCAAAAAGCTGTGAGAGACAGGCATTATACCTCGAAAGCTAGTACATTCCACCAACAGAAGTTGGTCCAATCAAAATATTATCTCACCTCCCTTGTCTCTCAGGCAGTTTACTCTACTGAGAAGTTAGCCAGGTCAAGAATTGCAAACGTCCTTAAAAAAGTAGTATTTTAGGATAATGTCTGGTTTTGTCACCTTTAACCCTTTAAGATGTTGAATGAGGAGACAGACACCAACACATGGAGAAACACATCTATGGTATACATGCATCTCAATCGTCATTTGGTAGGAAGGTTGGAAAATGTAAGCATTCTAAGGTTTAGGTTCAATATGAATGGTGTGGGTGTTTATTTCATAACATTCTTTTCCATTGTACCATTTTATGTATTTGATAACACCCACAAATGTACCACATGAGTTGGCCACTGGATGAAACAAATTACACTTTCATTTCTTGTATCTCCAAGGACTGATGATGTCTCTTTGAGCCATCCAATTTTAATCTTCTTGAATAAACTAACTTTGAACACCTGTTAATCACAGTAACGAGGAAAAATTTTCCTTTTTCAATATCTTAGGGAAATCTTTATGTTTAAGTAAAATTAAGACCATGAAACAAAGCGAACCCTGAAAATTCACCCTGGAATCTGAAAGTCAGTGTTGGTTCTTTCTGGCCACAATTCGCCCACAAAGATTCTGCAACTGGAACTGAGTTAACAATTCTGTTGATGGTATATGAGCCAGAATAGAATACAGTTCACTCTCCTATAGCAGTATTGGTTTTGCATTGCTAACAGGAGTGAAAAATAATAAAACTTATTTTAGTAAGTGGAGAGAACTGTGAATAAACCTTGGGAGTGGATCAGTTGATGTAAGAAAATGCCCTTTTTGCATAGTCACTTTTCAGAACAGAACTGAACTTTGACAGCAGGAACAGATGAAATGTAAGTAAATAAAAATAATCTCTGATACAAATATCATTAGTAATAATGAGTGAGGAGAGTAAAGCAAATAATATAACTAGAATAATTTTATATAACATGCTTTTCAGGGTTTTCCATGTAGCAGGAATTGTAATATTTGCACCTAACAGGAAACTGATTGAACTCTGACCTGTAGCATCAACTGGCTCAAGTGTAAATCCTTCTTTTTCATTTGTCAACAGCATAGTTTCACTCATCTGGTGGCTTTCTTCTGGATGCACAGAACCTACATAGCTGAAATTCACTGTAAAACACACATCCCACAATCCAATAAAAATATTTTAATTAATTCATTTGGTAGCAAAACACAAATATTAGAGTTAGAAAAATGAGTGTAAGTCTTAAGGTACAACAGAATTTTTTTTCTCCCTGAAACTAATTTCTAAAATAATATTTTAATACAAATATTTTGCACTTCTGCAGTTTCTTTCATCATAGGAACATAGGACTGGAAGAGACCTCCTGGGTCATCAATTCTAGTCCTCATCTATCACAGGTAACCCCATCAGATAAACTCATACATAAATTTATCAAGCTCCATCATAAATCTAGATATCTTTTTTTCCCAAGTACACCTACTGGAAGGCTGTTTCAGAACCTCACTCATTTGATGGTTAGAAACCTGCTTCTGATTTTCTGCATAAATTTATTCATTGCCAGTTTATAGTCATTTCCTCTTGTGCCAACACTGTCCTTTAGCTTAAATAGCTTTTCTCCTTTCCTAGTGTTTACTCTCTTGATGTATTTATAAAGAACACTCATATCCCCTCTCATCCAAGGAGCCGATATCAAACTAAACCTCCCAACATCCTCTGAGGTAGAAAAAGGGTATAATGTAAAAACATGTTTCTATCAATGTTGAGTTACAGACACAGAATTCCAAGAATTAATTATACCTGAAAGGGGAACAAAGTATAAAAGAAAAAAGTAAAACAGAATCCAAGACAGTAATGAAGCAAAGAATACGATTCTGATCACATAATGCCTGCATAACACTAGTTTTATACATTAACAAATTAGTGAAGTGCTGATTTAGGTAATCAGAAGGAACAGAAACACTACAAACTCACCTACTCCATTATCATCAGGAAGCTCCTGTGACAAAGGAACTTCTTCCTCCATATCAAGAATGTCATAAATTAGGCTATTTTGCTCAGTCCTCAGCAGATTTTCTTGAAAATAAAATGCATAATTTTAATCACTCTAAGCTTTAGTGATAATAAAACAAATGACACAGCCAAATGTTACTATTTAAATATCAGTCTTGTGTCTAAAGCAAGAGACCGACTTAAACAAGTCTGAAGATTTAGAATTAAAGCTTTCTTAATACAAAACAATGTGTATAAAGGAGAGAATTAGACTTAATTTTGAATTTTCTGCCTTTCACCTGTGAAAGTATGATCTTTAATGTTGTTTAAAAATAGTTTTATATATAACTTCTTTATTCTAAAAAACAAACAAACCCCCAAACCTGTTCTACCTTATATACAATGGTAATCACCAAAAGCTAAATATATACATTTCAAAATTAAAACTAATCTGTACATTATCATATTTTACAATACCCTATGGTATATCAACTACATTAATACAAATATAAATTTACATCTCAAATAAAAAGCTATTAAGTAAATCATAGGTGATCTGGTCAACAGGATAGACATATATAAAAATGTTTTAAAATAGCATTATTTATGCAATAGGCCAGCAGAATCCATTAAAATGAATTATTTAGAAGGAATTATATAGAGCTCAATTCTGCAAGATGATGTGCATCTCCTGCGAAATCAATGGGAGCTCAGGGTGTTTGGCTAATCAGAAGAGGTGTGCAGCACCTTGCCAATGAGGCCCAAGCACTTATACAGAGTGATTTATAATTAGTAAAATTCTATGTGAAAATGTCAACATTGATTAACTCATCTTACAAATTAATCACTTACTAGACAGTTGTTTGTAAACAAACTTTTGAGATAAATAAGCAGAAAATAACACCATACTGTGGTAAAATGTCTATTATTTTATATTTGTACATGTCTTGCAAAATCATAATGAAAATTTAACAGACCACACACAAAGTGTACTTAGCTGCTCTTGCTATTATGAGGATGAAATTTAAAAAAAAAGTTTATAATATTTTATTTGTCAAAAAAAAAATTCAGTTTAAGTGGGCATCTATGTTTCTGCATCTATGTTTCCCCCCTGAAAGTTAAAAACAATACTTTTTTTCTTCTTCCAGCACTTTAAAAAAAAAAGTGCTTCTGAGTTAAAATGTGCATACCAACTTTTATACAAGATTTTTTTTATAGTTTCATTATTAACCCTTAAAATAATGGGTTTGTATGTAAATTTTAAAACCATTAATTATAGCTGTTTACAGTGCTGGTCCTTCAAAACTGCAGGCATAATGACACACTTGAGTTGCCATTAATTTCCAAATATTTCTTTTGAGAAAAGCATTTTGTTGTAGTACAAAAGGCAAGGCTGTAATTGTAAAATGTTTTTGCTTGGCTACAGATGCAAAAAATAAAAGTTGAGGAAAATGTACTGAAACCCGTTTTAAGCATAAATTTCAGATGACGATTTACTTATGATGTTTTATTATGGAAGCACCACTTGCAGTGACATAGGGCATGGCTACACTTGCAGGTGTAGAGCACTGTGAGTTAAACGCACCTTCGGGGAGCGCAGTAGGGAAAGCGCTGCAGTTTGTCCACACTGACAGCTGCTTGTGCACTGGCGTGGCCACATTTGCGGCACTTGCAGTGGCATTGGGAGCGGTGCATTATGAGCAGGTATCCCAGCATGCAAGTGACTGCAATGTGCTTTACAAATGGGCAGTGGGGTGGAGTGTGATAGGGAGTGTGTTGTGTGTATGGGGGGAGAGAGAGTGGATTTTGGGGGGGCTGAGGGCATGTCAGCATACTGTCTTGTAAGTTCAGACAGCAGCAGACCTCCCCCTCCCCCAGCATCTCTCTCTTACACACAGCATTCCCAGCTGTCAGAAACGGAACTTTTAAACAGCATATCTGCATTCCTACCAAAACAATGACAACAGTGGCCACTTGACTTAAGGGGGTTATGGGACATTTCCGGAGACCGATCAGAGCACAGTAATGCAACACCTTGTCCACACTGGTGCCGCAGCGCTCCAGTGGGGGCGCAGCAAACGTTATTCTACTCGCCAAGGTGGAATACCAGCAGTGCTGTAGCCGCAGAGTCAGAGCACTCTACATGCCTTGCCAGTGTGGACAAGGAATGAGCTAGGGCACCTGGTGCTCCTTTATTGTGCTGTAACTCGCAAGTGTAGCCAAGCCCATAGTAAAGGCGGAGCTGAGTTTTGCACTTAAAGCAGCGACTCAAGCGCTTTGTTATGTATGAAGATACAGCATATCCTTCCCAAAACTGCTGTACTTACTCTTTGGGAACAGAATTAATTTTCTCAGAATTTACAAGTAAATTGTTAATTTGACTGAGTTAAAATTAATTAAAAAAAGAGATCCTCTAAAAACGTGGCATACAATGTAGGGCTGTTTAATTGTCCTGAATGAACTTAATAACAGAATAATACAAATGATTCGGACTTTATTTACAGTTAAAACTCACTCCATAGACTACATCTGAAGACTTTATTTTTTAGGATTAATGGTAATTTCTCCCTGTTTATTCTTTATAGCTGAACGTTTCTCCCCAGCAAGGGGCTCATAAATAACATTCCATTACAATGAATTCTGTCTAGAACTGCCCTCTTTCAAAATGGCTGCCATCCCATTTTTCTCAAGATGACTCAGGACATAACTTGTCCACAGTTAGGAGATCATTTTGAGAAGGTCACCTATATCCCATTGTTCTCAATGGGAGTGTGACCATAGGGTGCTCTTAACAAAAAAATTGAGTGGCTTCACTCTTAATGGAAACAGTGGAAAGTAGCAGTCATTTTTAAATGGAGTATATTGACTGAGGGAAGACATGGCCTCAGTCCTTCTGAGAACAATGGACTATTGAAACCATTTTGCAAATTCTATGTAAGTTTCACTGAAGAAGATTCTTATACACAAGCTTGTGCTGATGGAGAGACTTTCATTGGTTAAAAAAATGACAAAAAGTGACAATTAATGCTAAACATTTATTTTCAAAAGCAAACTGTTGCACCAGATCTACTAAACAGAGGACAGAAGGGGTAAGCCAGGGATATAGTGCAGGAGTGGATCAGTGGGGAAGGGGAAAACTGGTTTGTGTGCACACATATGTCTGTGCTGGGAAATGTGGGGTGAAGGAGAACGGGCCAAACAGGTGACACAATGAGGTGAAATAAAGAAAAAAACCTAATGTATTTTAAAATATCATTTTAATCGAATCTGGAACCCAAAACATTAAAATGCTTTAATCAAAATCATATGGTTATTGCTTGGTGTCACAAAAGGGGCAGAGTTAAGATTGTCTGAATGCCCTAACTGTGCATTTCCATATCTTAACACGTTTGAATTTCTTTTAAGTTTAACTTTAACTCTCAATTTCCTGGTTTTATAATGCCTGATTGTGGGATAATTGGAACATTCTTGTAATGTATTTTACCCTAAATTGCTGATATGTACTCTCAAGCTTAATTTCATTTTAATGGAGTTTTTGTCTGGGATTATATAAATGAGCTCAGATTATTATTAAGTAGCGAAAAACTAAAAGTGCAAAAGGAAACACATAGTAAATTACAGAAAAAATGTTTTCAAACGCAAGTTCTATTTTTATTTACATTTTGTGTGGGGTTCTTACAGTAAAAATACTTTGGATAGAACTGATTGGATTGTGTTAATCTATGACAAACCATACCAATCATATCCCCAGGAACATCTTCGTCTCCAAAACCATCGAGTTTGAATCCATGTGTATCGTCACATAGTATAGATTTGTCTCCAGTGGTGCTCACTGAGCTGTGATCAGGCAAGAGACTATTAGTACTCATTAATATGCCATCACTGAAGAAGCTATGTCCTCTTAGTATTTCAGTCTCCTCACCTGAACAAACATATATAATTACTGACAACGCCTTCTAACAATACAGATAAAATACATATATGTCAATTTCCTCAGAACTTTATAAAATTCTCAAAATGAGGTTGCATTACATAACAAACAATTTAAGCTAATTCAGTAAAAACACAAAATATCTTAGGCTAGGTCTACACTGCGCACCGTACAGTGGCACAGCTGTGCTGCTGTAAGGTGCACAGTGTAGCCGTTCTTTGTCAGCAGGAAAGAGTTCTCCTGCGGACAAAATAAAACCACCCCCAATGAGTCAGGTGTATTTGTTTTTTTCACACTCCGGCCCACAGAAGTTTTACCAATGAAAGTGCACTGTAGACATAGCCTTTAGGCTTGATTCTCTTTTACATTAAGGCCTCTTTACATTCCTCTAGCAGAGGAGTGGTTGTGTTAGCTGCTCAAATGTGATCAGCACTCAGGCTTTAATCTATATTCTCTGATGGGCCAGCCAACTCAAGTGAGAGATTTTTGTGTGTGGACGGAACTTGGGTTGGGGTTAGGTAAGAAGTGAAGTTAACTTTGCAGTGAACACAAGTCTAAATTGCATATATTATGTTTACACTCACTTAAAGGGGCATCAGCATTAATGAAAATTACGCCCATTAGGTTTTAAGTCACTTAGAGCCTATTTCAAAGCCCACTTTAGCCAACAGGTGGATTTTCATTGACTTCAGTGGTCTTTGACTCAAGCCCAAAGAGAATAAGGAGACTCAGTAATTACAACAAGCAAACAAATCCTTCATATAAGTAAAAATAAGCTTTATGAGCTTGCATACAGTAATTAAATCTTAAAATGTAATTTTATAAATCATTAATAATGTAAATGCATTTGCTTATGAAGTACAATTCTAATAATTTAGAAAAATGGTGGTAAAAATTCTTACAAATTTTTCAAATTCTAATTTATTGGCTGTTCTCACCAAAATTCCCATCACCGGGAAGCATAGTCATTCTGTAATCTTCTGGAAGTGTGATGTCTTCAGGTCTGCTCTGATTCAAAGTAAAGTGTTCAGCAACATCAATGGCACTAATGAAAAATGTAAGGATACAAAAAACAACATGAATTGAAACCCATTGGCCATGTTGCTGCAAGGCAAAAAGCTTGTAACCAAAGGGTCCTCAGACTTCATATGTTTTCCTTTAAAGACAAAAAGCAATAAATTACTACTTTTTAAGGCTCCAAAACACCCCAGCTGGGTCAACTCTTGTTCAGGGAGAAAGGCAATCTCCCAGGCAGCCAGAACCCAAACCACTTAGGGCTTTATTGATTAAAACTGACACTTCTAATTGCATCTAGAAGCTAAAAGGAAGACAGCATAGCTACTGGAAAATAGATGCTATATATTCCCTACATCTGATACCTCGAAGCAAACAGGCAGCTGCCTTCTGTACTTGCTGAAGCTTCTAGGTAATCTTCAAAGAAGTTTGCACAGCACATTAAATAATCTAGTCACAAAGTCACAGAGGTACAATGACTGTGGTAAGGTCCCCTGGAGAGAAAAGCATTTAGGGAATATCTTCTCTACCAACGTTTAAGCACTGCAGCGGCAGCGCTTTAATGTGGCAGTGTAGTTGTGGCACCAGCACTGGGAGAGAGCTCTCCCAGCACTGTAAAAACCCACCCCCATGAGGGGAGTAGTTACCAGAGCTGGGAGTGCGGCTGCCAGCGCTGGTGCACTGTCTAAACTGCCTACACTGTCACTTTACAGCACTGACTCTTGCATTGCTCAGGGGGGTGTTTTTTCACATCCCTGAGCGAGAAAGTTTCAGTGCTGTAAAGTGGCAGTGTAGACAAGGCCTTAGATTAATGCACTGAGGCTACTGGCTACTGACACTACCTCCAACTACAGGAGCAATTTGTAATCAGGATGTATCCCTTTACTGCAAACCTGCTTGACAGGGGAAAACATCATCCCTATGACGTTCTACAAAAACTTATTTTTGCCTACCAACCACACCTTCATCTTGTCCAACTTCAGCTTCTATCAATATTTTCACATACAAGTCCCATTTTCTGCCAGATACCATGTCACATAATGGACTCCTCAATATAGCATATCATCTGTAAATTAAACCCTATAAACTCTTTAGGTAATTTGAAAAAGGGAGCTCCATCATTGTTCCTCACACAGTGGCACATTGTATTACTTTATTAGACTGAAAACAATTATGTATTATTTATCTGCAAGCTACAGGTTTTCTGAAGTTAGATTTATAACAAAAAATAGCAAAGACTTTCAGATCCAAAATAACTAAATTTATTGAGATATAAAAGGAAAATGTTTGTGAAGGTGAACTATGCTTTGGCTCTGACCCCCACTGAAGTCCATCAGAAACAAATGTTTTAGTTCCCAGCTCTTAACTTTTGAAGTGTCAGAATGCTGCCTCCCGTAGCCTACCAGCCCTCAGGGAGCAAAAGACCAGAATTTTAAATTCAATTTTAGATCATACCAGTGAAGGACTGCTATGCCATGGATCCAGGCTACCCTGTTCTTACAACAGAATGAAGTTTAGGCTACTTGGGCTGCCTCCTCTGGAGCACAACAGTTCAACTTTTCTGTCTCTAGTATTCATTCAAATAAATTAAATGAAAAACTTCTAAAGCCTATGCTGAAACAATTACTTCATTGAAAAGGTCTGTGTTCATAAAATGGGATTGGAAGAACTGTACCAATACATAATTCTATGGCCTAGAATATGGAAGAATCGGGTTATCAAATTCAAATAACTGGAATGACTGTACCACCTGCATGCTGAGTAAGGGTCAGATAATAAGCAAGAACATACATTTTTACCTCTGAGAAAATGAGGCCAGACAAAATATAAAAAAAAGTTGAGAAATATTTACTTCAAGTCAGGTAGCTGTGTGTCAAATTCAGGAAATTCTTCAGGCAATGTAATGGAATTATAAGCAGCTTCAAAGCTCTCTTCTGGAAGATCAACAAGTCCTAAAAGAAATGCAAAACATAATAAAATGAGCAGCAATAAGGAGTCATGTTCTCACAAGTGTTTACAATAAGACTGTTAATCTATCAAGGAATTATGTTGCCTTCATAAACGAAGTTTGCCATTGTCACTAGGACCCCAAAATGGAACTTAATCTTTAATTTATGTACATTTCAGAGGCATACTATTTATTGGCATATATACAAATGTATGGTGCCATTGAAAAATGCTAGAGGTTCTGAAATGCTGTCAATCTACTGGAACTACTAATTAATAGCTGTTCAAAGATCATGGAAAATTTTGGCCACTAACAACCACTAGGGCCAAGTATACACTAGGAAATTAGGTTGACATAACTACATCGCTCGGGATGTGAAAAATCCACACCCTGAGCAATGCAGTGAAACTGACCTAATCCCCTGGGTAGACAGGAGAATTCTCCTGTTGACATAGCTACCACTTTGCGGGGAGGTGGAGCACCTGCACCGATGGGAGAAGCATCTCCCATTGGCGTAGGTAACGTCTTCACTGAAGTACTGTAGCTGTGCCGGTGCAGTGGTTTATGTGACGGGATCCCTGGGGTGTACTTTGGGATTGTGGGACCATGGTGCCCCCCTTAACTCTCCAGCCTGGGCTGTCTCTCACAATGCTTTGCTAGTGACAAGCAGCAAACCCCTCCAGGTGCTGTTATCAGGGCCGGCTTTAGGAAGTGTGGGGCCCAATTTGAACAGTTTCAGCGGGGCCCTGGCAGGGATGACTTTAAAAAAAAAATGTAAAAAAAAAAACCTGTAAAAAAACACGTGGGGCTTGTACTTACTGGGCGGTGCTCCGAGTCTTCAGCAGCAGGGAGTCAGGTCTCTGGGCTGGGGGTGCAGGCTCTGGGGTGGAGCTGGGGATGAGGAGTTTGGGGTGCAGGAAGGGGCTCTGGGTTTGGAGGGGGGCTCAGGGCTGAGGAAGGGGATTGGGGCGTGGGGTTAGAGCATGGGCTTACCTCGGGTGGCTCCCAGTCAGCGGCACATCAGGAGTGCTAAGGCAGGCTTCCTGACAGTCCTGGCACCGTGGACCGCACTGCACCCTGAAAGTGGCCGGCCGCAGGTCCAGCTCCTAGGCGGAGGCATGCAAGTGGCTCGGCGCAGCTCTCACCCGCAGGCACTGCCCCACCATCTTCCATTGGCTGGGAACCAGTCAATGGGAGTGCAGAGCCGGTGCTCGGGGTGGGGGCAGTGCGCGGAGACCTGTGGCCCCCCCCCCCCCCCGCCTAGGAGCCAGACCTGCTGCTGGCCACTTCCGGGGCACAGCGCGGTGTCAGAACAGGTAAGGACTAGCCTGCCTTAGCCGGGCAGCACCGCTGATGGGACTTAATGGCCCAGTTGGCAGTGCTCACCAGAGCCGCTGTGACCCAGTACTGGGTCGTGACCCGCAGTTTGAAAACCACTGCATTAGTCCATGTGCTTGGAGAACTAAGTCCAGGCACGTATGGCGGTCATTGTTGAGTCACCAGGCAAGGTTGGTTGAGCAATTCCCCTGGTGTGGCCTTGTTCAAGTGAGTAATTGAATTGTAACTCCCTTGCTGGACAATGGCTGTTGACAGTTGTTTGACACCTGCCCAGGCGTTGGTTAGCAACCTTGTCCTTGACTCTGGGGATCTAATATCTAGACAATTCCTCAACTCACAGACTATGTTAGTGACCACCATACAACACAGTCTCATTACTTCATATGCACTAATGATATACATATTTAGATAGAACAATGGTTTTCAGCAGATCATAACCTTTCCCTTGATACATCACATGGCATGCTTTAGGTGAAATATCACAATTATATATAAATGACGACTCTGGGGGCTACAGGGCACTCCCCCGAGGTATAGAGTGTCACAGTTTAAGTGTAGACCTGCCCTAGACCATAAAAAGGTTAAATGCCTTGACAAAGATCATATAATTACTCAGTGGTACGTTTGGGAATAGAGCCGAAGTTCCTCTGTTCATAGTCCTCTGCTCTAACTATGAAACAATACTACCTCCCTATTAGGTGCCCAAAATAAAAGGAAACTTAAACAGATGGTCCATTTTAATTGAATTTGGTGGCCTCCATCCTGGTAGATCACAAAAGCACTAACAGAATTGGCTCTAACTGCCAGTGTCAGTAGAGAATTTGGTGGCCTCATTAGAAACGACAAGGAATGAACTGACAATGCAGACAGAATTATCCTTTAACTCCTACAGCTGGTTCCTCCAAGGCCACGAAGGAGCCAAAAAGATCAAATTACATTCAAAATAACCATTAATTCTTTTTGTTAAGCACCAGGAAGTCCAACTTCTGTTGAAATCAATAATATATATCTGACTGGAATATCCCAAATGAAATTTACAAGTGAGAAACTGTAAAGGACATAGACAGACAAATGCAGAATTTGGTACATACCTGGACGAAATGCCATCTTCATTTTCACTAAAGCTTCACTGCAGTCTGCCAAGAGGTACTTTGCCTTCCTATGATAGATTCGCACCACTCCCAAAAGCAAGTGTCCTGAGGTGCGCAGAGCAATTTTAACCTTTAATAATTTTTTTAAATGGTTCAAGTATTAATATTTGTGGCAAAATCATTAAGACAAAATAATTTCAGTTATTATACAAAGCAAAAGGTGTACTAGTGAAGTCTTGGAAAAATTTCTTTATCTGCTAGCTAAGTATAGAAAAGGAGCTCAATTAAACAATAAAACAACACAGTATGTGTCATTCTGAGATATTCAGGCTAACACAGGGTTGGAGCTCAAGAGCTATTGTCACTTAAAAGAAGACAATTCCTGGTGAATAGGGTACTGGACTAGGACTCAGAAGACTTCGGTTTTGTTCCTAGCTTTGCCACACTTGCTATGTGACCTCGGGCAACTCACTTCATCTCTATGTTCTGGTCCACACCCACCCTTTGTCTGTCTTGTCTAGATTACAAGCTTTTCAAGACATGGGCTAGCCCTTGCTATGCATTTGTACAGTGCCTCAAACTTGGGCCACAGTCTTGGTTGGAGTTTCTAAGAAGAATTTTTGAATAAATGCACCATGAAACCAGGGATGCTGAAACAATTTTTATAGTGGGGGTGCTGAGAGTCATTGAACCAAATTGTAAACCCTGTATATAATGGAATCCACTTCAAGCCAGGGGGTGCAGTAGCACCCCCAGCTCCCCAAGTTCTGGCACCTATGCATGAAACCAGTGATACACCTGAGATACATCAATTTTATTTTCACCCTCTGGACGGACAGACGACTTAAACTCCCACATAGATTTCCACCATAACTTCAACAACCACCGTGTGTCCATTAAACTCTCTCTGGAACACTCCCACACTAGCATCAACTTTCTCAACACCATGATCAGCTTCAACAATGGAACCCTACAGACAATTATATACAAGAAATGCACGGATCACCATTCCTACCTTCATAGATCTAGTAACCACTCCAAACACACCAAGAAATTTGTTATCGACAGCCAGGCACTCAGATACCACAGAATATGCACTGAGGAGAAAGTCCAGGATATACACCTTAACACACTCAAAAACATCTTCACCAAAGAAGGACATTCCACCAGAGAAGCAGACCACATCATGGAATGGGCCACCCAAATACACCTGCTTCAATACAGAAATAAAGCCCCTTCTGACCGCACACCCCTAGTTGTCACCTACCACCCCACACTGGAACCCATATCGGATATCATCAAACAACTACAACTCATACTTGATGGGGATCCCACCCTGAAAGAAATCTTTCCTGAACCCCTTCTTCTGGCCTTCAAACAACACCCCACCTCTCCAAGCTCATCATCAGAAGCAAGCTCCCCACAGCTCAGGACCCAGCAACTCAATGCGGCACCAGACACAACCAGAGCAACAGATGCAAAACCTGCAGACATATATACACTGCTAAAATGATCAACAGCCCTGCAACTCATCTTTCAAGATTCATGGATCCCACACATACCTATCACAACATATGATGTAGCTCACTAGATGCCCCAATAACAACTATGTGGATGAAACAAGAACTCAAACTCTCACAGGAAAATGATAAAAGACAACACCACCACATCACCTGTGGGCGAACACATTTCACTAAGTGATCACTACATATCTGACCTCTCAGTCCTTGTCCTCAAAGGAAACCTGCACAACACCTTCAAAACATGAGCCTGGAAGATTAAAGGCATAACTTTGATAGCCACTAAAAATCATGGGAACAGAGAGACTGAATTTATTGCTTATTACTACAATCTATGCCATTAACAATCCCCACACCAGCTACCTTCCCCCTCTTCCATTGCCCCACTTCACCTCAAAGGGTCCCTTGATATATGTTAACTACTTATGCTAAACAATCGGTTCCACGTTGTATTTAGCAGTGGCACTCTGAGTACCTTTCCCATACGTGAAGAAGAGCTCTGTGTAAGCTGGGCTTGTCTCCTGCACCAACAGAAGTTGGTCCAATAAAAGATATTACCTTACCTACCTTGTCTCTCTGACTTCAAATATGGACCTTTACAATATTTGTTGATATATTCTTTTTAAAAAAAACACAAGGATCTACCTTTCGACAACTGGTCTTAAACATCTCAGTCAGTTACATACCTTTGGTGAAATTATCTTTTCAATAGTAGTCTCCAAATTGCATTCAAATATGTGAGTTTTTGTGAGCTTCTTCTCCCAGTGAGCGGCGAGCCATATTTTGGCCAATGGCCCACGCTTGTTCATAAACAAATGCATATAGAACATGTTGCCTATACTCGGTAGCTGAATTCACGTGAACTAGGGAAAAAACATAAGAATTAATCTTAAAAATTGGAATGCACAATTTTAATGGAGATTAAAGAACACTGACTTTAATGTTCATTATAAGATAAAGGGATAAAATACTTCGGATTGGATTTTCAGGCAGTTTAGGCCTGCAAAATGTTTGTGTAATTAATTCTATTGTGTGTAGAAATTGTATGACTACGCATGAAAACATGTCTGGTTAGCTGCTTCTGTGCATAATAGTGGCAACTACACAATTACACATGACTTGTGGCCCCTAAACTCTCTAAAAATCTAGATCTTTCAGTAAATTATTAGAAGCCATCTGCTAGTTACAGCCACATACACCTCTAATTTTGATAGGGACATATGTCAGATAATCTGTATAAAGTAAAGTGATAAACTGTAAGCCATGCTGAACATTTCTGTTAGTCAGAAATCAAAGAGCAGGTGTTTTTTTGAGCAGAATGCTTTTTTTTTTAAATACTTGGCTCAGTAGCAGAGAAGAAAAGGGAATAGGCAAAAAGCAGGGGAAATGGAGAAAAAGTAGGAGAATTAAAAGGAAATTGATATTGAAAAGAAAAAAGGGCATGAGGTACACCCAACTACAAAAGATACTCTCTTCTGTAGTACTAGCTTATAAAGGCAAGAAAGGACCGTTTCTAGCTTCTCAGGGTGGGTAGAGACAGGAATAATGATACTTTCCTTTGTAAAGTGCTTTGAGATGTACAGATAAAACGTGCTATAAAAGATATAAGTATTATTATCTCCTGACCTGTACAGACTCAAGAAGAAGCCATTGGCTGTCTCCCACCAGACAGAGGGTAAAAAGAGGCTGCCATACTCATTACAATCCCTACTGAAGAAAGGAGCCACTGCCTCTGAAGTACCAGTGAGTCACAGTAGATGGCATTCTAGGGCATGGACTTCCCAAAGGCATTTTAATAAAATGTTGCCATGGTCTTCAGAAAAGGAAGGAGGAGTAAAGGGAATACTATAGATCTGCTGAAACAGAAAGTACAAGCAGCTACTTTTCAGATCCTCTTCCAAATACCCTTCCTCTACTTCTTCTTGTGAATAGCCACCCATTGTTCCTCTCTTTCATCTCAATCTACTTTTTTTTTTTACTTTGCACATATTGAACAACTTGGTCAGTATTATTCATTCTGTAAAGTGGCTTTGTAATGTACTATGACAGAAACTATAAAAAGTTTCTTTAAAGTCTTGAGGGGGAGGGAAGGAATTAAAGAGAGCACCTAAGGCGTCATAGTCCTTTCCACTCCCCATGGATAAGTGTTATAGTATGGTTTCATAGCAGGTGGAGGCTCATGAGGGGAGCCAAGTGTGTGTGTGTACTGGATAGTTATGACAGTTGGATGTTGGTTTTATCTTTGCTAATGGGACAGTTTTGAGTTAGGAAGCAGCTTTTCATGAAAGAATGGATATGAGAGGAAGAAGTTAGGGCTGCAAGGATTTTCCTTTGTGGGGGATAAGTCTGGAAATCGGGAAGATTTCACTACCCTGGGGATTCAGTTTATAGGAAGATAAGCAGATTCCAGCTAGGGGTGTGGAATTTGAGAAAGCAGACTGGAATGGAACAGAAAGTTTCTGGCCTTCCATCCCCTCTTTCCAATCACCACCAACTAGCCATCCAGCCTCTTGCACTCCTCCTCTGAGTGTGCCACAACCCATGAAACTGTGCACACCAGAGGGTGCAAAGCAACTGAGATTTGGAACACCCATCTCATTAGCATGCACACAACTCAATATGGAAGTTCTGGAACCACTGCAGAAGGGTCTAAATTTGTTGGTGCAGGGAAGAGAATATTTTAAAAACATATGCTGCCCACCTAAGATTTGTTTAGTTTGCAAGAATAGAGAATGAGTTGGGTTGGAGAAATAAAGAAGTGGGGGGTAGATGGAGAGGGGAAATAAAGGTGGAGAGTAGAAAAATGTGTAGGGCAAAGGGCTAGGGGAGCAGCTATGAATGAGATATGTGGAGAAAGCAGGTTGTAAGCCATGTTTGTGTAGTGGAGAATGAGGTGAAAGAAGGGGTATGCGGGGATGAGATGTGTATTATATGGCATGTAGGTGAAAGGGGTATAGGATGAGGGGGAATCAGGGATACGTGGGGAGGGGGCACAGGGAGAAGGTGCAGGAGAGATGTGGGGCAGGGATGATGGATCACGTGTAAGAGGGAATGAGAGAGATACATGGGAAGAAGACAGAAGGGGTAGGGGTATGATAGGACATTGGGGTACAGAGTGAGGGGGAAGATAAGGCATATATAGGAGGAGGGGTGTATGGAATGAAGGGTAGAGGCAATATAGGGCAGGAGGGGGCATATATGGAGTAGGGGTATGACAGGACATACCACATAAGCTGGGGGGGGGCGTATGGGGTGAGGGCAGGGATGATATAGGGCACTGGAGTACATGGTGGGATGGTATGTGTGGGTGTACGGGGTAAAGTGGTACAAGGCATGGGGAATGCAGGTTGGGTATGTGGTACTCCTGAGGGCATTCTGTGCCAAAAAATTAAAAATTCTGTGCACAATATTTTAAAATTCTGTAAGTTTCATTTGTCAGTAAATAAATGCAGAGGCTCCAGCATGGCAGTGGGAAGCAAAGGCCACTAGCTGCACAAAGGTGGGAGATCAGCCTGCAGCCTCCCCATCCCTGATCCACGGATTCAGCAGTGAGGCTGCAGCAGATCCTGACACAGCACAAGGCCTGGGCCTGCCCCAGAAACACCCTGGGGTCCTGTCTGCCCCTCTTAGCCAGGTGCACTAGGTGTGGGGCAGGCAGGCTCAACCAGGCAGGATCCAAATGTGAAGGGGCATAGTGTGGGGGGATCCAGGTGTGGGGTGAGAGGATTCTGTGTGGGACAATCTGGGTGCAGGCAACACAGTGTGGGGGGGTGTCTGAATGCATAGAGGTTTGCTTGGGGTGGGTGGGGGAGTTCCAGGTGCAGGGGCAATGGGACTCTGCAGGGGCTTCCAGGTGAAGATGCTCAGATGGGGGGTCTGGGTATTGGGAGAGTGGGGCTTGGTGCGGGGGGGGGTGTCTGGGTGCAGGTAATTGGAGGTCAGTGGCATGGGGATCTGGTTGTGGGGGCTCAGGGTGGTGCAGGGGGTGGGGCATCAGGGTGGGGGTTTGAGTGCAGGGAGCTCACTGAGGCACGGCCTGGTGCAGGGGGGGGCTCCAGATGCAGGCGTTGAGGTTCAGTAGGGTGGAGTTTGAGTATGGAAAGCTAGCGGGGGTTCTGGATGTTCCGGGTGAGGCTTGGCAGGGGTGTCTGGGTATGGGAGGTTTGGATGCACGGAGCCTGGGTGGATGAGGGAGCAGCTCCCTGTACAGTGACCTCTCCCTCCCACAGCTGAGAAGCAATGTGGGCAGGAAGCAGGGGAGGCAGCTGAGCTTCCCGCAGCTGGAGGAGGTTTCTGGGGGTGGATCTGACACAGCCCCGGCAACCCCTTGCAGGGGAAGAGGAACTCCCATCCTCTACTGCCTCCACCCCAGATGGGACTAGCAGCTGATCCTGGCTCAGGTTAGGAGTCCCCAGCCCCATGGTAATTTACCTCTCCTCCAGCTGCCTGAAACAACGTACCTGCACTGCTAGGGAGCGGTACATGACTGGTCTTGCAGCTTCCCTTTGCTTCCCCTGTCAGAAAGTCATTTTTCTGCAGGGAAGCAAATAAATCTGCAGGGGACATGAATTCTGTGCATATCCAGTGGCGCAGAATTCCCCCAGGAGTGATGTGGGGAGTGCAGGTATATGGAGTGAGGGTGATATAGGGCATAGAGGTACAGATTGTATGGAGTGGGGGTGTAGGGGATGCTGGTGGGGAATACACAGGGGTGTATAGGGTGTAGGGCATGGGGTGTACATGGGGGTGCAAGGTAGGTGTGTCAGGGTGCAGGGTAGGGTACACAGGGGTATGAGGTGATGGGGTGGAGGACATGGGGTGTTTATGAGGATGTAGGGTGGGGGTTGTGAGGTGAGGGGGTGCAGAGCAGGGGTGAGGGTGATGGAGGTCCTGGGGGTGCAGGGTGGAGTACATGGGGGTATGGGATGAGTGGGACAGAGGGCATGGGGTGTATACAGGGGTGAGGGGTGCAGGGATGAGGAAGAGAGGGCATGGGGAGTATGTGGGGTGCAGGGTGGGTGGAAAGGGGTGAGGGAGATGGGGTGCAGGGTGGGGTACATGGGGGTATGGGGTGAGGGGGTGGAGGGCATGGGGTGCAGGGATGAGGGGGACAGAGGGCATGGGGTGTATGTGGGGTGCAGGGATGAGGGGGACAGAGGGCATGAGGAGTATTTGGGGTGTATGGGGTGAGGGGGTGGAGGACATGGGGTGTATGTGGGGTGCAGGGTGGGGTACATGGGGGTATGGGGTGAGGGGGTGCAGGGATGAGGGGGGCAGAGGGCATGGGGTGTATGTGGGGTGCAGGGATGAGGGGGACAGAGGGCATGAGGAGTATTTGGGGTGTATGGGGTGAGGGGGTGGAGGACATGGGGTGTATGTGGGGTGCAGGGTGGGGTACATGGGGGTATGGGGTGAGGGGGCAGAGGGCATGGGGTGCAGGGATGAGGGGGGCAGAGGGCATGAGGAGTATTTGGGGTGTATGGGGTGAGGGGGTGGAGGACATGGGGTGTATGTGGGGTGCAGGGTGGGGTACATGGGGGTATGGGGTGAGGGGGCAGAGGGCATGGGGTGCAGGGATGAGGGGGACAGAGGGCATGAGGAGTATTTGGGGTGTATGGGGTGAGGAGGTGGAGGACATGGGGTGTATGTGGGGTGCAGGGTGGGATACATGGGGTGAGGGAGGTGGGGTGCATGGGGGGGAGGTGTTGTTAGCCAGGGGGAGGCCCGTGGGGGAGCCCGTACACGCAGAGCAGCGGCGGTCGCCCCACCCCGACTCAGGCAGCCGAGTCAGTCGAGCCCCTGCCGGCTCGCCCGCAGCCCGCACTTCTCTCCTCAGCGCAACCGCCGCCGCCAGTCCGACTCCCGCTGACTGCGCACGCGCAACTGTACGCGAGGCGCCAACCGCCGGTGGCGCGGGGTGGTGCGAAGACCCGGAGCTGAGCGCGTGCCGCGGAGAAGGGGCTCGCGCTTTGCAGCCGGGGAGCGAGCGAGCGCAGGGCAGCCGGGCTGCTGCAATAGCTAGTGGGGTGGGCATGGGCGTACCCCGGTGCAGAGGGGCTGCCGGTGTATGGAAATGTCCCTCTGTTGCTGGTGTGATCCTTAGAGCATGTTATTGTTTAGGTGCCCAACTGCTGTTCTCAGGCCTTTGTTGCTGTATATTTGAGTCTGCCAAAAAAATAAACAAACAACCAAAACCCATAAACACTGGAAACTGTGTGTGTGTGTGTGTGTGTTATGCGATATGTATAATATCAATATACAAATGGACAAACATACCTTTAGTTATACCTGCCACTGACTCATAAGCCACGTCTCTTTCTGCCTTCATTTCCCCAGCTGTACAATCAGCAAGTAGCTAACCTCCACTGTAAAGCCCTGTGAGATCCCGAGGGAAGCTGTGATATTAGTGCAAAGTGCTATTATTAATTATTATTCTATTTATTATCAAGAGCTTTTTGTGGGCTCAGGCCCAGACCCTGTGATCGCTCACACCCATGCTTAACTTTAGGCACAGGATGTTAGGAAGTTGTTTTTTTGTGGCAATATGTTTGGTTAGGCTGCCTTGGGTTTTGAAACTATCTTTAAAAGAAAAACAAACAGACGCACGTAACTGACAACATTTAGAACAAACATCCACATTTACCCATGGCCCTACTTCAAAATGAACTAAAAGCAGCCTTCCCCTCTAGGACAAGGACTGAATTTTATTGAAATTCACCTTGCCTATCCCTGAAGAAATGTGTTTGCTAGATTGGCTAATCCAATTTACAGTGGTTGCCCTTTAAAATCTTTCCTTACCAGCTCCCATTGAAATCAATGGCAAATCTCCAGTTTACTTTAATGGCAAGAGACAAACCAGTATATTCACCAGTCTGAAATGTGTGTTGATCAAGCTGCTCTCTACTCTGCTATATTCTTTGCTCAGTGGGATATCTGAGTGCCTAAGCTAACATCCATAGGACACAATAAATTCACATCAATTAATAAAAATATGTGTAATGCCTTATTAATTGCACAGCATGGATCACCATCACACCTCGGTCGAGTAAGAAAGGGCCAAATGCTGCTTTCAGTTATACGGGTATAAATTCGTTGGCCGCAATGCAATTACTTTGTGTTTACACAAGAGTATAGGAGAGCAGAATCTGGCCCATAGAATGGAAAGCTGATCTCATGCTGGTGTAGGTAGGACTATTTCCCTTGAACTTGGTGGAATTATACTGGTGCAGGTGAATGCAGAACAAAGCTTCTAGGCGCCGACACTAGCTCTCCTGAAATAATGGCCCTTTTTCTCCCACCACCAGGCTACCCCCGTCAACAAATGTCAATAGAAAATAACCCAAAACAAAATCAAATAAACCCAGAACAAAATCAATCAGCTCAATGCAAAAGACAATAAACAGGCCTTGTGCCCCGCCACCCTCCAAGCACAAACTCTGGGGGCTCCCTCATGGAGAATGGATTCCAAAGGGTGACAGCCCTCAGTGGAAAGGGAGTTGCCACTGGTCAGAGTTTTATGATAGAAGCCGGCAGCAAGAACATCTGAACTGATCTTAGCCATCATGATGGGCCAAGGTGAGAGGTGTTTCTCAGATAACAGAGTTCCAGACTATTCAGAGCTTTGAAGATTCTCACTGTCATCTCAGAATCACACAGTAAGGCAGTGAAAAGACTTGAGCACCTGTTTCATGAGTTCCTAGTTAACATTGACAGACCCTGGTTGTCAGTGGGTGGGATTAAACCTGGGACTTCTGGAGCTAAATGCATGAACCTCTACTGCATGAGCTAAAATCCACAGGGCCCTTAGCTAAGGCTGTAGAGCAGACTCATTAATCTCTCTCTCTCTAAGTGGTCTTGGTGCCACTAGATGGGACAGAACATCACATCCAGGAGGTGTGTGAGTTACACTAGCATTCTGCATCAGCTGAAGGATCTGAGCTGCTTCATTTACTCCGGTTAGCTATGCACATATGCAAGAGTGAGCTGGGTTCCATTCTGCCTCCTCTATTCTCAACAGAAATGCCAGCTACGTTCCAGTTGTGCCTGCTTAGACTGTGAGGCGGAAATCTGGACACAGCTGGATTTTCACACTCCTGGCAGTGAGAGAAAAACTACTTTGATTTGTGAACTGAGCCCATTTTAAATGAGACTAAATATAGAACCCCACCGTTTCATTTTACAATTGCTTTTCCAAAATTGCATTTTAAAGAGTAACGTACGTGACCTGGACACCAGGAGGCACTGCCCCTGTAAAGGATAAATCTGGTGATCTGACAGCTGCACTGACAGACACTTCTTCAGTGAATGACACTAAGTGCAGCTCATCATGAGACTGACAGACAAGTCACACATGGTGGTTTTGCATTATCTAGAGAATTAACACAATGGTGCGTTCCAGTTCTTACTCCTGCAGGGAAGAAGGTTCTCACTGCTTTTCTGCAATTCTGTTGCTGTGACTCTCCCAACATATATAAAATTACCCAAAACATTTGCATTGGTGGTAGCTCAAAGTGCATCTGAATTACTCTGGCTTTGCCCAGTAAGAAACTTCCTTCCCGTTCCTCTTTCTTCATTCAAGAAGGCAGCAGAAGCAGGAGCCTGAGTGAGATGGGAGCATGGCTGAGGGCAGAAAGCCCAGCAAACTAGGGGCTCTTTTGAAAGTCGCCCCGTTTTTCATTTCTTATGCTGGGTAATTTTTAACTCCTTCCTGCTGCTATATTCTAAGTCACCATATGTAGGAGGTGCTCTGAGGATGCTATTGTCTATCTAGGGATGTGCTGGAAAGCTGCAAACCCTGGGCTCCTGTTGCAGTGTATGGGAAGCTTTTCTGGTTGGGGGTTCCTTATTCTCTCTGTCCTGATAAGGAGCTCCCTTTGAGCCAGCACTGCAGATGGAAATGACTCATCCGGTCCCTGCAAGACTGCCCCAAATTCTGCAGTGACTCCATTTGTATGTGCATTGATAGTTGCGTGTCCAACTGTTGAGCACGTCTGGTAAACGTGATTGGCTGTATGTCTGCATGCACACAGGCGCATGGTTCTAGATTGCTGTCTCACAAACAGCACACTCCCAGAAATTTTCCATGCGCTCCAGCGGGAACCTGCTAGTACAGCAGATTCAAAATGTAAACAAGGCCATTCCCCCCAGCCTGCAGGGCTCTCTGAGTGAATCTGAGAATCATCCCAGCACACCACTCTCTATAGGAGCTTCATGGTGATGATTGCAGAGTTGTTGTAGCTTTGTTGGTCTCAGGATATTAGCGAGACAAGGGGGTGAGGTAATATCTTTTATTGGCTCAAGACAATCACTCTGCTCTTGAATTAACTCACGCAGAAAAATTATAAAAACCCAGAACTCATCACCCCTGGGTGAACACTTTTCACAAAGTGATCACTCTATATCTGACCTCTCAGTCCTCATTCTCCAAGGAAACCTGCACATCAAACCTTCAAAACACAAGCCTGGGAGCTTAAATTCATAACTGTGCTAGACATCAAAAATCATGGACTTAATAAAGACACTGGATTTATGGCTCATTACAACACTCTGTAACCCACTAACCCTCCTTTGTCCAAGAGGTGAAAGCTGCCCACTTCACTTTGAATGGTCTCTTGCAACATATGTTAACCCCTTATCTGTTCCACCTTGTATTTAGCTGTGACTCGCTGAGTACTATCTCAAAAGTTCAGAAGTTTCTCTCTCACCAACAGAAGTTGGTCCCATAAAAGTTATTACCTTGCCTACCATGTGTCTCTTATGTTGATGATATAATTTAGTTTCTTGCAAACATTTCAGAAGATTGGGGGTTTTCCTTTTTCCTTTCAGCCCGAGTACTTTGAATGGTCTAATTTAAACACAGTGAGCCTGGTTTTCTCATTTACATCAACTTGACACCAGTGTGAGAAGAGAACCTAGCACAGTTCTGGGAGCCTCCTGTAGAATGTACCAAGAAACGGAAGACAATTTGTAGAAGGGAAACATGGGCTGGAAGAATTGATGTAGGGAATTCAATATAGCTTGATGAGGAAAAGCTGAGGGGCTGTGTCAATCAGCAAACATCTAACTGGCAGAAACACTGGGCAGGGGATCATGCTGAGTGCTATGAGAAATGATAAATGAAAGTCATGACATGAAATTTCAGAAAACCTCTGGCCCTACTAGAAATCATAGACAGCAAAAGTTAGACCCCACCTCTGTTGTTTCTGGTGGAGAATCCTTTGTTCCTGAACTGCAATGGTGGTGACATAGGCAGCTGCATGTGTGTAACTGGCCAGGGGTGAGCTGCTAACACGCTGAATGGCACACTGCCCCCCTGCCTCCCACAAATGGTTTCAAGGGGTAGCAGGTCAACCCCATTGATAAATATTCCAGCAAAAAGAGGAAAGCAAATAGAGTTTTCAGAGCCTGATCACATCCACTTTGCTTTACATTAAACCCAAGCACAGACGACAGCCTCCTGGGCTTCAAAGCCTCAGCCTGACACATCAGCAGCCGCTGCCTCTCAGCACCAGGGACAATTCTTCACCCTGTTGCTTTCCCCATCTCCCTGGTGGCCTGGTGCTAGCGGGAGATAATTAGACTTCAATGATCATCGGTTATATTTTCACACGTTTCCCATGCAAATCCCTGGCACATCTAGTGGGTTCCGGCCCATCCCCCGAGCAGCTTTTGGAGTTCGAAATCGATCCTTTGCCTTCTGGTTTGCATATCTGCTGGTGCTAACCCCCCTCTAGGAGAAGTACTGATCTCACAGCACCTGCAGCCTGGCAGATCAAAGGTTGCATTTCCTTATGGGGGATGACTGGTTCCTGGCATGGGGTACTTGTCCTTCCTTCCGCATGGGTTTCACTGGGAGAGGGATAAGCTGCTCATTATACCCACATTAGGCCTGAGTGATCACCCTGCAGTAGGTCAGCTCATTAGCAGGTGTCATTGAAGTCAGTGGGAACCTCTTGAGACAGCTACAGAGAATCCACAGAAAGAGGAAGGAAATGGAGCAGGGTGGAATGGTTTTATTATTATTATTATTATTATTATTATTATTATTATCAGGACACAGCCCCATTAACACAGTCACTGCAGGTGTCTCTACAGCCTCCTCCTTTAGCAGCTGGCTCTTCCACCTCCTTTCTCCTGTTGGCAAAAAAAGGCTGTTTGCAATTCCACTCTCCTGGCACTGGGCTGTTCCACAGGTGGAGCTATGGCATTGTGTAGCACAGGCTAACCCTGTCTAACAAAGCTCATGTCACCTGAACAGACTTTGTTGGCTCTGGAGAATTCATCCCCTCCTTTAAAGGAAACCACCCAAGGTGTCCCAATCACCACATCTCACGTAGGGAAGGGTGCCTCACTACAAATTATTCTTAAAATGGCTTGAATACAATAGGGGGAAAAAAACAATCATGGTGGACTTTCTGGAAGATGCTTTAGCCAGACACACGTTATGTGTCTCAATACGGGGGTAACTGGGTGACATTTAATAGCCTGGAATCTACAGGAGGTCAGACTAGAGGATCTAATGAACTTTTGGGGCCTTCAGCTCTGAATATATGTATCAGACCGGAAGTCACTATCTGGAGAGTCTGCTGGCACAGGAGTGCATGGGGAAGCAAGAGACTTCCAGAGCAGTTCTAAATAAGTTCTGTTCTGTTCTTTTCTTTTTTTAAAGGACAGTTCTGATTACGTCTTAAAAGAAATTAGTTAATTGACCTTATAGTGCAATAACTTTGAACATTTCCTGCCTTGGTCATGGATTCAGCTGGATCTGCATTTCCTGTGTCCCCATTGTATACCAGATGGAACTCCTCGCTGTCAAGGATCAGTAAAATGCCAGCTCCTACTGATGCACACCCAGCACCAGTCGCAGTTATGGAGATACTGGAGTAAAGGCAGTTATCTCTGAAAGCTCTTCCGCAAATATATTATACGCCCGTGCGCGCACACACACACATATTCAGATTTAGCAGATAGTTATTTCTATTGATAAGACTGTGTCTTCTCTGAGCTATGGGTGCATTTTCATGAATAAAAAGCATAAATCACAACCACTGTAGCACAGGGATAAGCAACCTATGGTACGCGTGCCGAAGGCGGTACGCAAGCTGATTTTCAGTGGCACTCACACTGCCCAGGTCCTGGCCACCGGTCTGGGAGGGCTCTGCATTTTAATTTAATTTTAAATGGAGCTTCTTAAATGTTTTAAAAACCTTATTTACTTTACATACAACAATAGTATAGTTACATATTATAGACTTATAGAAAGAGACCTTCTAAAAACATTAAAATGTATGACTGGCACGCAAAACCTTACATTAGAGTGAATAAATGAAGACTCGGCACAGCACTTCTGAAAGGTTGCTGACCCCTGCTGTAGCATCATGCTGCCACAACTTTCAGTCTCTGGGAACCTTCCTTTCCCTAACTACCACGATAACAGAAATAACGTCTGCCATGGAAGCACTAATCCACAGATGTCAAAGGGCCAGATTCTGATACAACTATTAATTATCTGTGTTAGCTTGACACCTATGAGCCCAATCATGGAGCAGGACCCTATTGTGCTTGGTGCTGTACAGACACAGAACAAAGAGAAGGTCCTTGCCCCAGGAGCTCACAATCTAAGTATAAGACAAGAGAGAACAGATGGATACAGACCAGCAGGAAAGTGCAAGGAAACAATGAGACGGTATTGGCCAGTACAACAGGCAGAGATCCCAGCACATTAGCAGATGTGCTCTTAGCTGCGTCCAGTGCGGGTGGACAGATACGTGCTAACTCTGCTTGAGCTAGTGTGCTAAATATAGCAGCATAGCCATGGAGGCACAGGCAGCAGCTTGGACTAGCCAGCCTGACTACAAGCCTGTGTGACCCCCTGGGTACATTTGTGGCTAGCCCAAGCAGCTGGCTATGCCACCACAGCCACACTGCTATTTTTAGCATGATAGCTCAAACAGAGCTAGTGTGTGTCTGTCTACCCACCCCAGAGAGCACCCATGCCAGCCTGTGTAGACACACCCTTAACTCTGGTTTAGTGGAACCTTATTCCATGAGGACTCCCATTGACTAATGGGAGTACGGAGATTCTCAATGGCAATAAGGATGTCAGAATCTGGCCCTTAGGTATCAGACCAAATCACTTCACAGGCTTCCTTCAATTTGGAAGCTCTCATGAGGAGTTGCCCCAAACCGGGGCAGTGTGTTGGGAAGTGAAAAGGAAGGTTCATGAAACACGCACGCCTGGGGCAGTCTTTTATTGTGCATGTTGAGATGTTTCCCAGAGGGGGCCTTTGAGTAGAAAACATTCCCTGGTGTCCACTGAAGGAGGCCTGTTGGCCGGGACCATCGTGATCAGCTAGGCCGAAGACACCAATACTGACGTGGCAGTAACACCGATCGACGGAGAGTGTTTCAGACACTTGATTCAGTTCATGGAGAGAATCTCTGCGTGGCAGTGACCAGCTCAGCCCTAAAAGAAGCAGTCACAATTTATGCCTCGGGATGACCATTAAAAAAAGAGAGAGATGATTTGTTATTTCCAGATGGCTTTAACATTGACGTGACCATCAATTCTGTTCCCCAAATAGCTTGAGCTGCCTTATGGGATGGAGTTCCTCCTGCTTGTCTCTCCTTTCAGGGACGGAGCCGAGCCTCCTGTGGGAACTGGAGCACCCATGTCTTCTGAACTGGACCGAGCTCTGGCGCGGATCGTCTCCCTGCTCGGATCTGAACTCTCCCAGTAAGCGCATTCCACTTTCAGCTCCTGCATGCTGGTGTGCAGCTGTAACAGCTTCTCCAGCAGCTGCTGATCCTGGAGCTGCATCTCTGACTGGAGCAGGGCATAAAAAAAATATATATATAGCAGTGATGCTGAGTCTTTAGCACTGTACCAGGCTTTGGTTTATGAAACCCTTATTCCATCCATCCAGAGAAGGGGGGAAACAAACATCAGGGGCACAGTCCTGCCCCTGCTGTGAACTGCCTGATCTAACCGTGATGGAACCAGTACTGGAAACCCTCAGCTTAACCTTCATCCCCTCCCTCCTTGCTACAGTCTTCCAACACTTACTAGCGTTTCTGAGGACAGGAGGGGATTTTCTGAAGGGGGAGTGGACATGGGGAAACAGGCTGAAGCCCCAGGGAAGTAGGGTTGGCGAGTCACGGGTGAAGGGTTGTTGAACACGGGTGTTAGAGTTTGAAAGGTGGGTGGACCAGGCTGAAAGAATGAAGTGATCTTTACAATGAAGGGACAGGCTGGAAGGATCAGAAGTGTGGAAATGTGGGGTAGGTCATTGCATCTTAGGCCTTGTCCACACACAAAAGTAACAGTGCTCTAAGTACACTGGTGAGGTTAAAGCGATACAGCTCCTTGAATGTGGACACAGTTATATTGGTGTAGAGGTGCCTTGTACTGGTATAGCTATTCCTGTGGGAAGGAGGATAAGCTATAAGCATAAGGCACCTTATGCTGCTATAGCTGTGCCCACACTAGGAGTTATACTGATATAGCTATTTCAGCAGAAAAAAGATCACCCCCTTAACCAAGATAGTTAAGCTGGTATAAATCCTGGCCATACATAAAGCCACAGGCTGCAACATCAGCTGCTTCAGACTGCAGAGCATGAGTAACCAGACATGAGCATGGAACAGTAGAGTGTGTCACGGAAGAGGGAACATATGGGATAACTCAGTGCGATCAGAGAAGTAATGTGCTAGTTCCTTAAAATGGCTCAAATCTTCCTTGTCTTATTCATGCAAGTAGTACCAGTCGAGATAGTTAAGTCCAAAGGTGACTGGGAAGCGTTACAGGGGAGCTCACAAAACTGGGTGACTGGGCAACAAAATGGCATATGAAATTCAACCTTGATAAGTGCAAAGTAATGCACATTGGAAAAAATAATCCCAACTACACATGTATAATGATGGGTTCTAAATGAGCTGTTACCGTTTCAGAAAGTGATCTTGGGAGTCATCGTGGCTAGCTCTCCACAAACTTCAGCTCAATGTGCAGCAGCAATCAAAAAGGCTAACAGAGTATTAGGAACTATTAGGAAAGGGATAGAAAATGAGACACAAAATATCATAATGCCACTATATAAATCTGTGCTGCATCCACACCTGGAATGCTGTGTCCAGTTCTGCTCGCCCCATTTCAGAAAGGATCTAGTGGAACAGGAAAAGGCTCAGAGAAGGGTCAACAAAGATGATCCAGGGTATGGAATGGCTTCCATACGAGGAGAGACTAAAAAGATTAGAGCTGTTCAGCTTAGAAAAGAGATGATTAAGGGGAGAAGGGATTATTGTAGAGGTCTATAAAATCATGAATGGGATGGAAAAAAGTGTTATTTACCCTTTCCCGCAATACAAAAACCAGGGGTCACTCTATGAAATTAATAGGCAGCAGGTTTTATACGAACAAGAGGAAGTACTTTTTCTACACAATACACAGTTAATCTGTGGAACTCATTGCAATGGGATGTTGTGATGTCCAAAAGGATAAATGGCTTAAAAAAACAAACAAACTTAATATGTCCCTCAAGACTATTAGCCAAGATGGTCAAGTTTGCAACCCCCTGCTTGGGATGACCCTAAATGTCTGACTGCCAGAAAGCAGGAGGGCAAGATAGGATGGATCTCTCCAAGACTGCCCTCTTCTGTACACTTCTCCTGAAGCTCTAGTACTGGCCACTGGTGAAGGCGGGATACTGGGCTAGAGGGACCACTGAGCTGACCCCCGCATGGCAGTTTTTGCGTTCTTATGTAGTCAGTGACACCACTTGCATGAGAAAGTTGAGGAAGAACTGGCCCATTCATTACAGGGAATGATTTCCCAATTGTAAGGGGTAAGGGCTGATGTAGCTGAGGCTGTCTTGTGCTGTCTGGGAACTCCCAACATACATCAGCTTTCCAATAGAAAAAGGTCCTAGAACAGTGACCCTCTCACTGCAGTCCTTGGAACACCAGTCGTCCAGTGATTTTTTCAGGCTGTCCCACACAATAAAACAGCTTGAGAAGCAAGCAGTGGAAGGTTTGGGGTTAGGCGGTGATGTGATGGCTGGGAGATTGGCACAGCAAGTGGAGCCATGAGGGAATCTCTCTCCCTCGCCCCACGGTCAGCACAATAGTAAAGTTGGAGTAAACCTTCCCGTAGAGCAGCTTCCCTATCACCCGAGCTGGGTCGCCTGAATGGGTGCTGCCTTGCACCCACCCTTTGCTGGAGCTCAGAACTTCATAGATTGGAAGGAATTCAGCCACCCCAGACTTCAGAGAAAGGATGAAGAGAACCTAAGCCCAATCCAAAGTCCATGAAGTCAGTGGGAGTCTTTTCAATGATTTCAATGGACTCTGGGTCAGGCCCTTGCAGAGTGAAGCTGCAGAGGGACATTGACTGCTTCTCCTATTCAGCACTGTGCTCCTCTGAGCCGCTAGGGAGGGATAAACCTGAATCAGCCTGGGCAGACCCTACACCACAGACAGGGAGGTGCAGGATCAGGGTCTAGCTGAATGCAGCCAGCGAGGGACATAAAAACAGAGCAACACTAAAACCCCTGCCCTACGGTGACCCTGTGGTTGTTATTGAGCCTGGCACCACTGCCCATGCTCAAAGCTGGGTTTGTGGGTTAAACTCAGGCCGTTAAGGAGGCTGGTGCTCACAGACAAGTCACTTTTAGCTCTGCTGAATAACGTGAAAACAGCCCTCACCTTACCCCCACGCTGTTATGTCATTGTGGGGTCCGCAATTCTAAATGACTATCATCATCTTGGCTGTGTTTCCAGTCCCTCAGGAAAGGGTCCATGGTAGAATATCATGGAAACATGGGGTGCACTCCACTGGAAATGCCCCTCTCCTTGTATGGGATCTCGTCTGTGAATGGAAGATGGGGCTTTTAAACCTTGAATGGGCATTAGAAAAATTCCCCGTTGTGTTTTTAAATGAAAGCTGAGATTCTAGTGAATACGGTGCAGTTTATTAATGTATTAGGTAGCACCTAGAGAATCCAACTGAAATCAGAGCCCCACTGTGCAAGGGGCTGTACAAACATATAATAAGAGACAGTCCCTGCCCCAAAGACCTTACAATCTAAACAGATAAGGCAGACAAAGTAAGGATTATACTATCCCCATTTTGCAGGTGAGGAAGCTGAGAGGCACAGAGGAAGTGCATGTCTTGCCCAGGGTTACATGATGAGTCTGTTGTAGAGCCAGGAATTGAACCCAGATCACCAGTGTCTTAAGTTTAGTTGCAGTCTATGTGACAGTCCTAATTCTGCAACTCTGGTCATGTTTCTGTGATTGCCAAAGATTAGTAGTTTTGAGTATGTGCAAGTGTTAAATTGTGACTAGGGGTGTGACAGCATGCGGGCATGAGCAACGAGACACCATGATTAGGGTGAAACGGCATGTATGGTGTGTGTGTGTGTGTGTGTGTGTGTGCATATTGCCATCTATTGTTTGTATTTAGAGATTCTATCTAAGCACATGTCCAGGTGTGTAACAGCAAGGCAGCAGGAGTGTTAGAAAGTGCCTCAGTAGACGCAGTTCTTCGCCTCAGTATGCAGCTACCCCGGAGCTTTTAGCTAGCTCCAGAAATGCTCAGCTGTTTTTCTCATAATCAAAACCTGACCTTTGAGTCACCTTGAGCTGCATTCAGCTGCTGGTGTTCAGTCTGCTGTGAAAAGCTATGAATACTAAAGAGGCAGGAATGAAACTTTACCTCCCCAGCAGAGCTGGGAGCGAATGCCAGCTCTGCCCTGGGCCAGGATGGAGTTCAGCGCACACACACACACACACACACACACACTTCCCCTTTTCCTCCAGCAAACTAACGATGCATTGGAGGAACCTAAATAAACAGAACCAGCTTCCCAGCCCTGCTCGTGTATCTCCCTCTTTCCCCTTTTCGTTTCTTCTCTCCCAACTTTCCTCCTTCTCCTCTCATTTATGGGCCATTTATCTGCTTCCCATCTCTCTCGCTCCCTTCTCGCTTCTCCTTCACTGACAACCAGGCTCTCCCTCCCTTTCCTACTGTGCTGCCACTTTCCTCCTGGCCAATCCCTTCTTTGACCCCTCTTCTAATTCCTCTTCTCGGCACCCCCACACCTCTCTGCCCACCAGCGGCGTCTCTCTCCTTCCGTCCGACTCTATTTCTCGTTATTTTCCCAGCCCCCGCACCACATCTCTCTCCCACATCCACTGCCGCAAGCTCACTCCGATTCTTCTCCATCTAACCGATCTCTCTTTTCCTTTGGCATCCCTGTCTGAGTGTGGTTCTCCCCTGCTGCTCCTCCTCCAGAGTTGTAGGTTTTAATCTTGGCCTTCTCCTATCTAGCCATCCATCCCATCCTTGTTGCCATGGTATCGGAGCTCCTGAAGTCTATATTCCAGGGTTTTTCTTCTTGTAGTTCATTTGGCTTTGTGGTCAGCCCTCCCGAGTAGCAGGATTTACCAGGGGAAGCGTCTTCTACCATCCCTCAGCTTACGTATTTTGGGGGGAGGAGGACCCTGCTCATCCCAGTTCACTTTAACCACTGCCCACCCCAGCAAGAGCACTTTAGGTTTAAGGTGACTGGGATTGCTTCCCTGTGCACGCCGACCCAAACCCAGCTGAATCTGGGTGGCATTCTGGATTAGGCAGCCAAAGGTGGTGACATAAGGAGGACTTTGCTAAGATCACCCCCCAGTGCATGGAGCGATCTCCCACACAGGTACGCTATTGCCAGACTAGCCCATGATGTAACACTCAAAGGTCTTCCCAGTGCTATGAGCTTTAGGGGCCGGGATATAAAACTGACCCCATGGTAAGTTCACAAGCTCCCTTTCCACCCCACCGGCTGCTCTAGTCCCCTAGCTTCATTCCACTCCAGAGCTGCAGAGCATTGGCTAGCCAGTGCTGCCCAGAGGTGGTGAAAGGGACGCGGAGCAAAGGGGGCGGCTGGGGTCAGCCAAAGAGACTGTCTCAAGAGACAACAAGGAGGGGGGAGACAGCCCTTCCCAGCGGGGGCAGGAGGAATCCTGGGGGCTAGGGGCAGCCCTCCTTCCCAGCAGGAGACCGAGGCTACAGAGGCATGACAGGGACACAGTGGCTGCTGTGGCGATTGCTCCTCCCAATGCAGGGTGTGGGAGGAGGTTTACTGAGGCAGGGGAGGAGCCAGGAGGTGGATTGGGACAGACAGCAAGGAGCACTGTACAGTGTCTAATGGGGGAAGGTCAGCAGGTCAGGATGCCAGGGATTAGTCATTCTGGGAACAGGTGACTCCTGTGTTCTAATCACTGACACCGACTCCCCCATGGCCTTGGACGAGTCCTGTAGGGCCTGAGCCTGTTGAAGTTAGTAGGAGTTTTGTCACTCACTTCACCTGGAGCAGAGAAGAACACAATCTCTCGGCCTGTTTCCCCCGCAGTCCCTTTGAAATAAAACCCGCCTAGCTCACAGCAGTGCCAGGGGATTCGGCACCTAGGGCGTGCAAAATACACTGAATGTGAAAGTGCCATATACATGCTAATTGTGATTAGAGAGGGAGACTCATGCCTGATGTGCAGACTATTTGCTTATATGTGTTTGTCAGTGAGTCTCTGTGTCTGTCTGTGTGGGCACACACAGGTTTGCTGCTGGGAATGTGTATTGCTGCTGGCAAATGCGTGTTTCTCTGAATGTTTCTGCTTGTATGTTTGTGTGCATGTGAGTGTGTGTGGTTCTGTATGAATGAATGTTCATGCTTGCATGTTTATTTCAAAGGTGTGTGCACAAACACTGACGGAGAACAGCCCCTCTCTGTGGCGGTGTGAGCTTGCATGTGTGTTTATGCAGGAGCTTTGTGTGTTTCAGTGTGTGGGTTTGCCTGTCCCCCTGTGCTCACAGCCTTGGCTGGGTGTGTGCTTGCATGTTTGCATCTCTCTCTGGCTGCGCAGAGGGAAGGGAGGGCTGTAAAATTGAAGATGTCTTACCAGTTCTCTCCTCAGCCAGGCCAGCGTGTGCTCTAGATGCAGTTTCTGCTCCTCCTCCAGCTGCATTCTGGCAGCCCAAAGCCACCAGGCAATCTGCCACCCTGCTGGCTGGGCACACTCATGGACCTCCTAAGGACTCTGGGACATCGTCTCTCTGCTACCACCTCGTCCTTGAGCAGATCGGAGTCGGCTGCACAAGCTCTGCAGTTTCCCCGGTGCAGCAGCACTGAGCAGTGAGCAGAATAAAAGCAACTGGTGACTCAACTTTGAAAATGTGTGTTTTTGACTGCGGCACTCCAAGCAAAGCAGGGAGGCAGCAGTGAGTCATGCAAAACAGCACCTGACCTCAAGTGCTTTGACAGAGAATGCAGGAGAGGGCTCCTTGCCTCTGTCAAAAGAGAAAACAACCCAAGCTAAGCAAGAAGGCCAACAGCCTCTCTCTCACTGCAGATGCCCACCAGACGGGGAAAAGGAGCACACAGCAGCTGGGAGAGGTGTGCAGGAAAAATACGAAGGGAGCTTGTTATTCTGGTGGCAACGTTTCAAGTGCAATCGCTCAGGTTAACAGATGCAGAGTGGAGACGAGAACAAACATCAGAGGGATTTAGCAACAAAGAGTCCTGTGGCACCTTATAGACTAACAGATGTATTGGAGCATAAGCTTTCGTAGGTGAATACCCACTTTGTCAGGCGCATGTAATGGAAATTTCCAGATGGATTTAGTGACTGTCTTAACTGCATAAAGCAGAGCTAAGAGAGGAAGCTAACCCAGTGCAGAGATGTAAGCAGAGCATGCAGACAGCGCCACGTGGCTTGGCCAAGAGAAGGTGAGAGAAAAGTCCTGTTGGGCCATCAGGTTTGTTTTCCCACAAGTCCAAGAGAGGGATGGTAGCAGGCAGGAAACTGATACCACCTCTCAGCATAGACAGGCCTGATTCACCCCTGCACTACTCCGTTTTTATTGCAGTGTAACTCGACTGACATCGTATGGGCTACACCAGCACAGCTGGAGGGGCACAGTGGTGAACCAGGCTCCAAGTGCAGTCAGTGCATATGTTCACACACAGCTCAGGTACTTCTATGGACCCATCACTGCAGTATTTTAGCATCTCACAACACCCCCGTGGGGCACGGCAGGGCAGTTCACCACTTTTTACTGCTGGGGAACTGAGGCACAAAGAGGCTAAGTGACTTCCCACGGTCTCAAAGGGAGGCTGTGGCAGAACAAGGATGGAACCTGGGTCACCCAAGTCAGCACTGTAACCACTCAGCCATGCTTCCTGGGCATGCGCACACCTGTGCCCTTGTGGGGGTGCCTAGCTCTGACACACATCAGAGGACCTGGGATTGACCGGGGTGTACAGACACTGGGACCGGTCCGCTGGGGACAGGGCATCGTGTCTGCCTACAGCTCAAGGGCTCGAGGTGGGATGGTATTTGGGGAAGTGGAGCTCGGAGAGCACTTCCTGGAAAGAAGAGCAGAGCCTCAGTCACGGGGAGCTGGAGTGAGCTCTTGGCCCTTTGCAGCAGCCACTTGTTAAAATCCTGCTGCCCTCCGGAAGGGAGAGCGAGGGGTTTCTCTGCTGCCCACGCCGGTCACTGCTCTGCGGATGCTGCTGTCCAGCCGGATGGCCCCTGGAGCTCCTTGCTTCTGGGTTGCCTCCCTTTCTCTTCCTATCCATCCGTCCGTCTGTGGCGAACTCTTCGGCCTTATCTGTAGGAGGATTTTCTGAGTCCAGCCCCCCAGCAATGGCGGAAGTTATGTTACCACCACGTTGCCTGTCCCTGCTCTGAGCCGGATTTTCCCCAGGACTCACAAATCCTTCCCAAGGACAAGTTGTTTGCTGTCAGAATGCACCAGAGTAGAGTAAATGGAGCTGTTCTAAGGCCTGGCCTACACACTGGTTTGTGCTGGTATAACTATGGTGGTTGGGTGTGTGTGAGATTTTCTTTGCCTAGCTAGTTACGCTAACACAACCCCCAGTGTGGTCACAGTTATGCTGCTATAAAAGTGCTTGCAGCACTAGATCTCAGGTTCTCAACAAGGGTTGTGAGGGGCATCAAATTTTCTAGGGAGATGGAGCCATGGGAGCCTGAGATAGGGTGGGGGTGGCAAAAGGCCATTGTTCCCCCGCTTTTTAAACAGGGGAGCCAGGACCCCCTCCTTTGAGAACCTGAACTCAGCAGGGGCACAATGAGGGGCTGCAGGAGACCCAGCACCCCCCACAACTTGGATCATGACCAGATCTGTGTGGTGTAACAGCAGAGTCCCTTTCTTGCTGGCATGATGGAGCAGCAGCTGGGGCTAATCTACTGAGTGGCACTGCAGCCTGGCACACCAGGTTGCACCACCTCTCAGGTTTGGCCCAGCCACCCCTCCGTCAAGACAGGGGGGTGGCCAGGCCAAATGCATTAGCTATGCCAGCAGGCAGTCCCGTTCCTGCTATTGTAATGGGGGAGGAACCTCCACGTTGAAAGAAAATACTAAGGTGGAGTGGAGTCAACACCTGGTCTAGCGCGTTCCCCTTCCTGTACGGGAACTAGCTGTGGTGGCATAACTGCATCCAAACTAGGTCTTACTTCTGTGTTTAGATCAAGCCGAAGGGAAACAAATTCCAAGGCGAGGATACAGAAAACTGCTCCCTCCCCCAGATCTTTATCCACCCTTCCCCACTTCATATCCCACGGCTGGGACGCTGTGCTACACGCCAAAGCCTCCCGATGTTTGCGAGGAACCAAATCTAGCTCTCCGGTGAGCTACACTTCCCAGGAGTTGGTTGGCCAAGTGGCCCGGACTCCCTCCTTGGCCAAGCTGTGACAAAGCCTTTTATTTAAGTGTGAAAACAGCTGCATGGCTCTGCCAGTGCTTCCCTTCACCTCCTTCCTGCACCATTGGATACAGGCTCTATCACAGCCTAAGGAGGACATTTCGGGGAGGGGAAGGGAAGGAAGTATAGGGGGAACCCCTGTACAAAATAGTCAAAGTAACAGGGGCACATCGGAAGGGGAAAGCGTCCTGAATGTCAGAGCAGGAGGAAAGGTCTGCAAGTGAAGAAAGGGCTGCATGAACCCCCCCTCCCCCCGCCCGAGACCTTCTTGGTTGAAGTGTGGCAAGAGGGAGCTTGTTTCTTACAGCATGCGAAGGGGGAGTTTATGCTGCCACACGTGGTGCTGTCTCTCCCGGTCCCTGTATGTTCATGGTTATAGAAAGAGCATTTCACTGCCACCTGTCACAGATCCGAGTTGGGGGCGTTATAGGGCGGTGACTTTATCATGCTTGTTGGCTCATCACTGCAGGCCAAGATTTTTCAGAAGTGACTAGTGATCTGCGGTGCCTTGATGCTTTGGGAGCTCAACTTGAGACACATGAAAGGGGCGAAGGGGGTTCCTGCCAATTCAGACCCTCGTCAGGGTCACTAAGGCTCAATTTCCCCCACAGGGGATGGTCTCAAACAGAATACAAAGGTCCAAACCAAACCTCCCTTTCAGGAGACTAGTTCAACAGAGGGTCTCCAAAGTCAAGTTACATCCCCACACTGGCACCGGAGAGCTGCTCAGCCTGAGGGTTTCCCTCAGCACCTGGTTTCCTCAGGTCTCCTTCACATTAGATCAGTCACTTTTCAAAGACTTCAGCCATCCAAAGCTTTCCCTCAGCTCCACAACTAGATCTTCAAAACACCAATTCTCCAGACCTTCACCCTGTAACAGGGGTTTCCCAAGCCCTTCCCCTAGATTGCAGGGGTTCACCCCTTGGAGCAGGGTGGGGCAGGAAATCAGGTCACCCCTCAGCTGTAGTCGTTCATACCACCTCCTGGTGGTCTCCAGCCTGCTAATCAGCATCTTTCCACAGCCCCTCTGAGGTTTCTCTGCCAGGATGGACTTAACAGCCACAGCTGCTCAGAGATGCACAGATTCTAAGGCCAGATCACACAGTCTGAGCTCCTGTGTAACACAGGCCAGGGAACTGCCCTGGAAGAATTCCTGACCTGACAAAAACAGAGACTGGAACCCCGTATCCATGGAACAGGTACAAGACAGCGAATGACAGTGCAAACCTCCCATACAACACCCCAGCAAGGTGCCCCAGCCGCGACCTTCAGAGATTGCTTCTAGGGGTGAGAGGAAAATTCAGTCTCCATCCCTAGTCAGTCCTTGGCCTCTCGACTAAGGCTATTTACAAGGATGCCATTTAGTTCCAGCTGCAGTGTGGACACATTTCTACACTGGGCTGAGACCTGCCGACTCAGTTAACAGAACTGGGTGCATCCCAGTCAGATCAGAAAGTGTGACAAAGCAGCTAAATTCCCCCCCACTCCCCCCCAAAACATTAGCAATAGGGTTTTTTTTTAAAAGGCAACGTTAAAGCTTACTCAGAGATGGATAATGAAGATAAACATAATCCACATCGTTAATCTTATGAACAGTAGTGATAATGGGCCAAATATATCCATGGTGGAACTGTGTCAGATACACTAGAATAATTGCTCCTGAGATAAATGTGGTTTAATATTTTATTCTATTCTAGTTATTTCACCACACTCATCAGCATGGTGTCAGAGCATCTGCATGTCCGGCTGAGAACTGTATGGATTGTTATGGCTGAGATTTTGAAGCTGCCTGAGAGACAGCACTGCCTTACAATGCCTGGGCATTGGGGGTCTGCATTCCCTAGGTGGCTTTGAATCCCTCCTGGCCCCATATCATTCTGTACTTATGCCCACAACACAATCTCTAGGTACAGGTACTAAAACTAAAATAACACATAGTTTAGGAACCACTCTCATGCCAGCAGGTCACCACAAAGATTGGGAAATGGAAGGGTTAACAGTGTCTGGAATATGTCAAGCACTGTATGAAGAAAGCAGGTAGTAGAAATGTGGGAAGGAAGGCGGTGTGTGTGGGTGGGTGGGTGTGTGTGTGTGTGTGTAGCTCTCAGACTGTTCTAGGGCTGGGGCATGGTCCTGCTGCTCTGCGGGGTGCATTATACCCATCTGTTCATGTGCTGTCTATTTACACCTGCTACTGTATGGGCCACTCCATGCATCCGATGAAGTGGGTTCTAGCCCAGGGAAGCTTATGCCCAAATCAGTGTGTTAGTCTCTACGGTGCCACAAGGCCTCCTCCTTGTTCCTGCTGATACAGACTAGCACGCTGCCCCTCTGAGACCCAAGAGCAATTGCTTCATCCGTGTAGAGATCGGACCCTGTAGGGCTGATCCCAGAGTCCACTGACATACACTGACTTAGTTTGCAGGAGCGGGCCCTGGCCCCAGCCCCTATGGGACCCCTCCCTGCTTTGAGTGACGGGTGAAATGACCCCACTGGTCTCTGCGTCGCCCCCCAGCACAGCCCAGCCAGGGATGGGCGTTCGCGGACTTCCTCCCCGGCAGGCCTCTCTCGCCAGCCGGGATCTGGCTCCTTGTGCTTGGCCTGCGTATGGGCCCTCATTGGCTTGTCTCTCCTCACCGCGCCCGCTCGGCCCCTCCGCCGCTCTCCGCCGCCGGCCCCATTGGCTGCCGGGCACAGAGGGGACGTCCCCGACCTGCTCCGCAGGGAGCCCGGTCCGGCCCGCCGGAGCAGCCCGCGGGCACGAGCGCCCGGGCAGGGCGGCTCTGGCTCTGCCCAGCCAGGTAGGTGTCCCTGCGCCCCGGCCTCGCGGGGGATCAGCGTCTGGCAGCAGGGGCCTGATTTGCTCCGTTGGGCCATTGCGTGAGCACCTGGCGGCGCCTTTGTTTACCGCCCCCCACTGAGAGGCGATCCGGGCTCCGGCAGAGCCAGCTGGGGCGGGGGGAGCTGGGGGGGCCGCTGCTCCCCGGGGGACCGAGCCGATTCCCGGCGCTCTGGCTGGCGGCTGAGTCGGGTGCTTGGGGCAGGTGTGTCTGGCGGTGCCAGCCCTGGGGAATGTAGGGCGGCCGGGCCGGGCCGGGCCGGGCCGGGGAGGGAGGAGGCTGGTGCCGAGCTGGGCGGGGGATTGCGTGACTCGACTCCCGGGGCCGCAGGGGCGGGACAGCCCAGCCCCGCCGCCGCCCTGACCTCCATCCTCGCCGCGGAAGGGCACCGGGGCGCTGCCAGATGAAAGCAGCGGGGCGCGGCACGGCCGGAGCAGCGGCCCCCAGCGCCCGGGGGGCGGGGGTGGCGGAGCGGAGCTCTCCCGCGGGCTGCCCGCAGCCCAGCCCGGCCCCCGGCGCAGGCAGCCCGCGGTGCGCGGCCCGCGCAGGTAGGCGGAGAACAACCAGGGGGCGGGAGGTGCCGTCGCCGTGTGCACCGGGCAGGGCTCCTCCATGCACCCGCACCCCGCGGCCGCGGCGCTCGGCGGTGACCCCCGGGCGGCCCCTGGCTCGGGGGGTGCGGGGCGCCGGGGCGCAGCGCGGGGGAAGCTCGGTCCTGCCCGGCGCTTCCCGAGCCGCGGTGAGCGGGCCGGGGCCGCTGGCGCTGCAGGGCGCGGCCGGGGAGCTGCGGGCTCTTCACAGCCCGGCCTGCGGGCCCGTCTCGTGTCTCCGCAGAGCCGGCGCTGACGGGGATGCCCCGGGGAGCCGCTGGCCCATGGCGACTTCCTGCCCCCTGGAGCTGAGCCGCCTCGGGCAGGGCGCCGGGGGCTGCTCAGCACCGCGGACAGCTCCCACCGCCGGCCTGGACAACGCCTCCTACCAGGCGCCGGAGGAAGAGGAAACCTGGTTCCGGAGCGGCGGGGAGGCGGGGAGCGGCCCCCGGGGAGGCGCCGCCCGGGCCAGGGCGCAGCGGGGAGACCTCTCGCCCAGGTCGGAGGATGGGCCCCCGCCAGAGCCCGCCGGCCACTCCGTGGACTATGGGTTCGTCTCGGCCTTGATCTTCCTCGTGAGCGGGATCGTGCTGGTGGTGATCGCCTACAGCGTCCCCCGGGAGCCCCGGGTGGACCCCGCCGCAGTGACGGCCCGGGAGATGGAGAGGCTGGAGATGTACTACGCGCGCCTGGGCTCCCACCTGGACAGGTGTATCATCGCGGGGCTGGGCCTGCTGACGCTGGGGGGGCTGCTGCTCTCCGGGCTGCTGCTGGTCTCCATGTACAAGGGGGAGCTGTACCGCAGGCGGACCTTCCCGGGCTCCCGGGGGCCAAGGAAAACCTACGGATCTATAAACCTGAGACTGAGACAGCTCAATGGCGACGGGGGACAAGCCTTGGTAGAGAATGAAGTCATCCAGGTGACAGAGTCCACAACCATCAGCCAGGGTTCTTAGAGCCCTCACTCCTGCTGTCCCTTGGGCCTTCCCTCTTGGGGAACAAACCGATCAAAGGGGGTTTAACTGTTCGACATGGAGGCTTTACATTAACGCCACACCTCGGAGCAGAGCAGGACTATTGGAATTTCACCTACTGCAGGAAACTATCTGGGAGCAAGAGCAGACATTGAAAATGCAGATCGGACACTCACCTGACTAGTGAATATAACTAAGTACCTAGTCCAGCAGCCTTTTGGAAACCAAATGTTTCTTTTTCTATTTCATTTTGGGAAGAGCTGCTTTCCTAAGCCCTGACATTAGAATGAAAGAAAACTTCAAGATAGCTGGAAGTTTTCTGTGCCATGTACAATACTACGTCCTCATGACCTTTGACTGATGTGCAGCCAAGGGTAGCCTGCAGTAATAAGCATGGCCAAAGTTACAGATCAGTGGTCCTCTGCTAGGTTATTTATGGAACACAAAGCACATTTAGAGTCTGTGTTTTGGGTTTTTATGTAGGGTATAATTTTCAAAAGTAAACAACTTTTTAGCAATAGTTAGTTGTAAAACTTGTGTGGTGTCAAATCTGAGCTTTCACTATTCCTAACTAAAAGGGAAGAATATGTGAAAAATGTGACCATTTTTACAAGTTATGTGAATATAAAAGACGTCTCCGATCCTTCACAATATTTGCATTGCACCTATTCTACTTCTGAAAGCGGGACAGAGAAATGGACAGCCCACAAGCTTCACTCCACCTACCAGACACACCAGCAAATCCATGGTCCTTGAGCCTTTAAAAAAAATCTGGTTCTTTGTCCAGAAGAAAAGAAATAGAAAAACGACTTGCATTTTGAACAAGTTCCAGATTTTCATTTTAAATGAACTGTTCTTCCCCATTCAGAAGTCTGAGTCTGATCATTTGTGCTGATGCCAGGAGACATGGTCTGCAATTAGGAGATGAAGTAACATCTTGGCAATAAAACCTGAAATATAAGTAAAGCACAATATTCTGCATAGAGAGAAAAAAACAGTGTAAGTAGGAAGTTTAAAAGTGGAATTAGATAGGAAAGTAATCCAAACAAAAGGTGACCTTTGCAGTGTACTGCAATAAATATCTCATATATAATAGTATATAAATAAATATATACTATTAATGGCTTAATTCAAATGTGCCTAGGCACATACAAATATATATTTAAATAGCCAAACAAAAATGCTTACAAGTAAAAAAGTAATTCTGCTTGTGATGGAATTGCTCATCATATTTTATTTCAATGCTTCCAAAAGTTATCCATAAAATAACTATTAAAGTTCTCCAGCTTTTGGGTGGTTGTCAATATACAGGCAGGTATTTTTTCTTGCAGTTTGAGGTTGGTTCTTGCTATCATTGTAAAGACACAGGGATGAACTATGGTCTCTATCACCCTGGAAAAAAAACAACTCCATTGAAGTACCACATTTTTTAATGGTCTCCAGAGGTCATGATCTGTGTGTAGTTAATTACATCTCATGTGCCGTGTTCTTTAACTCTCTGTCGAGCGCTTAGAAGTCTTGGTGAAATCCTGCTAAACACCTGATCCAAAACCGCACTGAAGTCAATGGGAGTCTTTCCATTATCTTCACTGGGTTTGGATCAAGACCTACCCCCCGGAGTTTGATCCTCCTTCCGCTGAAATCAGTGGGAACCAGCAGTGCAGTCTTTACTCAGGCCTCTTATCCCGACATCGTTGGGGAGGTTTGCTTGAGGAAGATCTGCAGGACAGTAAACAGCGTGTGTACATCGGTGACTGAGGTTAAAATCAGTGCAGGTGTTGAGCAAACACCACGCCCACTGAAGTCAATCAGCCTGACGCTGTCAGGTGCAGAGCAGTAACTGACGCTGGGATCAGTAGGTGATCAGGGCCCTCAGTACTTTCCAAAGGTTCAGAATCAGGCCCCTTGGGATTAGTCATGTGAATAAAGGGCGCAGGGATCTGGCCTTGGCTATAACCCTGATATAAGAACACAAAATCCACTTCCAATGGATGTCTGGATTAAAGACTAAACCTCTCCAATGAATTAAAAGAATCCCCGGAATACCAAATTACAGTGACGAGGAGACCAGTTCTGAGAATAAAGGAATAAAACTGCGATCATCAATTTCTATCACTTTAAATAAGATAAAATGCTTCTTAAGTGATGAAAGGATGAACCTGTTAGGAGATTAGATCTGCTGAACACCTGATTTATGTGAGTATAAGAAGGACTCCGTTTGTATTATAACATAAGACTGTTTAAGGAGAGAACTTAATGGAATCAGGCTGTCATTGCTTTCTCAGTGTATTACTGTATTATCCCTTAAGGAGGTCTGGAGGATGGGGAAGAAAGCCGGCCCCTGGATTGAAATATAAATGTTTAGGATGAATGAAGTGTATCTAGGGAAAAATTCCATTAGAGAGAGAGGCTGCAGCATCAGACATCTCTAGTAATTGAGAAAGATTTTTTTTGAAAAAAATCAGCCAGATGCTGGTAAACTATAATGTACACTCCATTTAAAGCCTCTGTTTTTGCTGGCAAACATTCACCTCACAGATATCCACATGCATCCAGCACTTGCTCTTTTTTACATTTTGCTTTACTTTTATTTTCTCTTTTTTTTTGTTCTGCTCTTTGCCCGGTGATTTATTTGTTGCATTCATAAGATGGAGGAGAAAACCAACCCAGAGAGCTTGAAGCTATGGACTAAGCTGAATAATAGGCAACAATGAATTTAGCAAGCGATAAAACCCACAAACATTCTAAAGTGAAGGGGAAATCTGTTCCTTGTGCTCTTAAGGCCAGAGCTGCTTTCTATTAGCTTGGGAGTCAGATATGCCCTAGAGCCAAGGATCAGGGTTTATTTGATTCTTTTAGGGTAGGAAGTGAGTTTCCCTCGCTTTTTCCACCCACTTGAATAAAATCACTGGCTGCCATTGGAAGGAACTTTGCAATCGTTCTGGAAGACTCTCAACTATAGAGAGTCTTAATTCTGAAGTGGAATGAACCAAAATGAAACAGATCTCCACCATAGTCTGTTTCACATGCCAGTTACATTGTCAGATTCTTTCACATTTACCTATAAAACCAGGTTTGTTTGTAAATGGGTAATTATTTTCCGTCATGGGTTCTTCAATAAGAGACAAATAGAAGTTATCATGGGAAACAAGAAAAGGGCTATTTAATCAAGGCCTCCTTGCAATCTTTGCTGATTAGAATTTGTGGATTTCTGCCTTAGGAGTATAAAAAGAAAGAGTGCATGCATGCTTGAGTGCTGGATTGTGTGTCCGTGGTGGTTTGCAGAGCTGTGCTTTATCATTACACTGCAGCAGCTGATCAGATGGGATCTGCCTTCCAGGGGCTATATTCTCCTGCAGCAGGACTCAAGTAACTTCCATTCACCTTAATGGGAATTACTAATATCCTGCAGAGGGAGAGTAGCATACTCCTAGTGCCCAAAGTGTGGCCTATGGATGGGCCTCCATCAATGTTAATGGAGTGGGGAGGCTCATGGCAATCACATTCCTGGCTGCACGTATCAGGTTGGAGCATTGCATGCGGGACCTGAGGTCTTCACTCAATATACCATGTTAAAGAGAAAGGCAGCTGCCATCTGCTGCAGTTTATGCAAGTTATACAGGGTTTGTGGCAAGTTGCCAATATGACCGTTGGATGACTGCTGTTTAGAAGCCATCAGGAGCTGGAGAAAGTCATTAGCACTGATGTGGAAATTATTTCCAAACCCACTGGGAAAGAATTGGTTCTAGAAATGAGCGAGATTAAAACATTCTTGAGTTATAAGGCACTGGACAGCATGGGTATGTGGGGATCCAGGGCACTGCACTGCATGGGAATGTGGAGACACAGGGCACTGCAGAGCACAGGAGTGTGGGGATACAGGGCGCTGCACTGCATGGGAATGTGGAGACACAGGGCACTGCAGAGCACAGGAATGTAGGAATACAGGGCGCTGCAGAGCACGGGAATGTGGGGACACAGAGCACTGCAGAGCACAGGAATGTGGGGATACAGGGCACTGCACTGCATGGGAATGTGGAGACACAGGGCACTGCAGAGCACAGGAATGTGGGGATACAGGGCACTGCACTGCATGGGAATGTGGAGACACAGGGCACTGCAGAGCACAGGAATGTGGGGATACAGGGCACTGCACTGCATGGGAATGTGGGGATACAGGGCGCTGCACTGCATGGGAATGAGGGGACACAGGGCACTGCAGAGCACAGGAATGTGGGGATACAGGGCGCTGCACTGCATGGGAATGTGGGGATACAGGGCGCTGCACTGCATGGGAATGAGGGGACACAGGGCACTGCAGAGCACAGGAATGTGGGGATACAGGGCACTGCACTGCATGGGAATGTGGAGACACAGGGTACTGCAGAGCACAGGAATGTGGGGATATAAGGCACTGCAGAGCATAGGAATGAGGGGATAAGGGCACTGCAGAGCATAGGAATGATGGGACACAGGGCACTGCAGAGCATGGGAATGTGGAGACACGGGGCACTGCAGAGCATGGGAATGAGGAGACATAGGGCACTGCAGAGCATGGGAATGTGGAGACACAGGGCACTGCAGAGCACAGGAATGTGGGGATACAGGGCACTGCAGAGCATAGGAATGAGGGGATACAGGGCACTGCAGAGCATGGGAATGTGGAGACACAGGGCACTGCAGAGCACAGGAATGTGGGGATACAGGGCGCTGCAGAGCACTGGAGTGTGGGGTTCCGGGCACTACATGGAGACTGTTGCATAAGGGAAGTGCATCTTGGAGCCTTTAGCCCCCTAGTTCTGATGTTCAGGGAGAGAGGGGTTGATTCTCTGTTGCCCTGCACCTGGCACAGTCATTTACATGTGTGCAAAGTGGGTTAAATGACTACCCGAGGTGTGAGGTAGGCCCAAAGATCACCACTGGTGAAAAATGAAGCCCTCCCCGGCCATATCTCAGAACACAGGGCTGCAGCTTGTCTGGCCTTTGCAATGCTCCTAGAGGAGCAATGGGACAGACCGGGCCTAGTTTCCAAACTGACTCTGCATTTGCACCTGCAGCTTTGCCTACAGGGTTCACTGTGTGAGCAAATACCCCGCGGGCACTCCTTGCTCAGCTCTCATTCTGACAAGCAGCCCCAAAGAGCGCATCACAGCAGTACCCCCAAGGAGGCCCTTTCTCTCACTCCCACCTTCTCCTGCTTGTGTGGTGTAGGACGAGATCCTTCCCATCCACTGAGTGGCGAGGAACCCATTGTAAAGCTGAGCACCAGGAACTGGCAGCCGGCTTTGTTACACTGGAGTCCTGGTTAGCTCAACCTTTTACGCTGTTGGAACAGAGAAGAGGGCTGGGCTAGGGAACCTGAAACAGCCACATTATCAACCGTGGCTTGCTCTGCTCATGCCATTTGGCTTGTGTGAAGGTGCTGGAGTCAGAGCTTCCTTCAGACTCCTGATCTATAAGCTGCTCCCCCAGCTGACTGTCTTGTTCGCTGCAGCTCAGGGTTGGTGGGAAGTCATGCCAGGCCTTTCTTGGGAGCTGTGCCTTGCGCCTTTGCTCAGGAGGGGGTGTTCGGAACCCCTGGCAGGTTTGGGAAACCACGCCAGGCTTTTCTTACTGATGTCTCCTCTTCAGCCATTTCCCCTGTTGCTGGCTTCACCTCCCTTCCTGCTGGTGTTCTCGTGTGAGACCGAATGGGGGTGAAAAACCGAGCTGAAATCTTGCAGCGCATTCGGCTCTGTGATCTAGATGTGGGGCCCAGTCTGCGGTAGCTGAAGGGGCCCATTCGCTCCCCTGCCTTATGAACCCCCATCTTCCCCCAGCCTCTCTGGGGGATGATCCAATAGTGGCCTTGGTTATTTCAGGGAGGGATGAAGACTCATTTGACCGATATAAGGGAACTGTGAACTCTTTGTTTTCCTGTTTGTGCAATAGTCACTCGATTCCTCCTCTCTCCCACGACGATACCAGCGGCGTACAGCTACTGAAGCAGCCACATGTTGTAAGAACATTCTGCCTTGAGTAACGTGTCTGTGTCCTTTATTGTAAGCGAGAGCGATTAACAGGGAGCCCTGCAGAGCAGATGGATTTCTAGCTGGGGTGTCTCGAAACAGTGCACTTATTTATTTATTTGTTGTTGTTGTCTTCCTTGGACTAATTAAAATTATTCATAAAACACTCAGTTTTCTGCCCTTTGGACACGCCTGTCTGTGGAGTGATCCTGTGCGATTGTTCTGCTTTCTGCTGCTGGCGCTTTGGTTGTGTGCTGGTGTCAGTTTCAGTATCGATGGGAGTGAAATGCTGATATTGCTTTGGAAAGCCGGGCACAGGGCCCAATCCTGCTCCTATTGAAGTCACCGTGAGCTTTGCTACTGACTACAGTCACAGAGGATTGGGCCCATAAAGCAAGCTGGGTGGGGCAAGGGCCCTTGTACATTCATTTAGAACAAAATCAAGATGCTGAGAACAAAATCAATCCAGACACCCAAGGATGTGAAGAGAAGAAATTCTGACGTTGCTTATTCACCAATGCTAGGAGCTTGGTAATAAACAAGAGGGATTGGAATTGCATATTTGTGAGCATAAATTTGATCTAGTTGGTTTTACTGAAACCTGCTGGGAAGATTCATATGATTGTAATGTTAAACTCAATGGCTGTCATCTTTTTAGGAAGGATTGAGTGGGCAAAAGGGGAGGGGGACAAGCACTTTATGTCAAAAATGGCATTACCTCTTTCTGAGTCACTGCTAACACGGAAGAAAATTATCCTGAATGTTTATGGATGAACAGATAAACCACAAATGGGGTATTAGCTGGTGTCTGCTACGGACCACCAGATCAGGGAACAGGATGACTGGCTCCTCACACACCTCTCTAGAACGTGTGGGAGGAAAAAGGACAATTTCACAAAGCTGAAGACTATATTACAAGCCAATCAGGAAGAATTCAATCCAAACAATGAGACTGACAAGTAGGAATTGTTTAAGAACACCTGACTAGATGCTCAAAAAGACACAAGCAAGGAAGAAGGCCACGCTGATTAAAAAATTGATCTGGTTTAGAGGGGAAATGAAGGCAGCTGATACATTTTTATATAAAACAAATGGAAGAAAGGGGAAGTTAATAGTAATGAATATAAATCCTGCTGCTGAAGGCAGGGGGCTGGACTCAATGACCTTTCAGGGTCCCTTCCAGCTCTGTGAGATAGGTATAGCTCCATATATTTAAGAGTTTTAAAAGAACTGGCTGAGGAGCTTGCTGGAGCTTCAGTGTTGATTTTCGATAAGTCTTGGAACACAGGGGAAGTTCCAGAGGACTGGAAGAAAGCTCTTGTTGAACCAATATGTAGAAAGGGTAAATGGGATGAGAGTCCCTTTCGCTCAGAACTGCAGCACACTGGCAGGGCAGCTGGGGACACTTGCCCCCGTCCGTGCCGTATTCATTTCAGGGACGAACAGAGGATAGGAGAGGTCTGGGCTGTCTCCTTTCCCAGCACTGCATGCCCAGGAGGAGTTTAGCTGCTGCCTGAACCATGTCTTGCTCAACTGGAAGTGATGGGCTCAGTGCAGGAATTATGGCCTGGGTTAAGCAGGAGGTCAGACAAGATGAATGAAATGGTCCCTTCTGGCCTTGACATACAAATTTCGGCCTCCGAAGAGCCACAGGCACAAGCAGTGTGAGAGGCATAGCGATTCAAAAAGAGAAATTGCTGATTTCAGTCCCAGGCTCTCTAGGCACTTAGAACACAGGGAGCACAGTGTTAGCGGGTGAACTACAGTGTGTGCAAGAGAGAACAGCAGAGCGAGCTGCTGGGGAAAAGAGACAGGCAGAGAGAGTCAGGAAGCCACCAGGGTGCATCGGGCTAGCGTTCAGAGAGGGGATCTCTCTAGGGGGCCAAGGGGTACTGAAGACGAGGGAGGAGTGGGAGACTGCAGGGAGAACATAGTAGGAAGAGATGTGACAATGGAAAGGGAGTAGCGAGGCCTGGTGGCACAACCCATCTCTCTAACTCAGCATTTCTCAAATTTCATTGCACCACGACCCCTTTCTGACAACAAAAATTACTGTCTGGCCCTGGGCAGGGCGAAGCTCATGTCACTTCTTTGCCATTGCAGAGAATTGAAGGCTCTCCCATTTGTCGGGCTCAGCGAGTGCTGTGTCTGCACTGCATGGGGCTTTGAAAAGCACAACCACACAGTGATTATTTGAAATCCCCCTTCTAGAGAGCTGGGCGGCTGCGGAGCTCAGCAGCTGTCCAGTGGGCGTTCTGTAATCCCAGAGGGCAGAGCGTGTGCTGGATAAGGAGCAGCAGGAACTGGCTCTGTCACAGGTCACCAGCCAGGCAGCCAAAGGGTCCTGAGGACATGGGACACAGGACATGGGACACAGAGGCAGGCAGCCAAAGGGTCCTCTAGTGAGCTTGAGCTACTGCCACTACTCTGGCAAGTGAACGTTACATTCAAGTGTCTTGTCTAAGCCACAGAGCAGTAGGGCTGTTTCTTCATTGCCTGAGCCGCTGCAGCAGAGTGTTTATTGTCCAGCCTCCGTCTGTCTTGATGGCCTGTCCATACAATTAAACTGTCTCACATGACCTATTCCTTTACACATTCATCTGTTCTCACATACATGGCCTCAGAAATGTCCAGGACACCGCTAATCTCAGCTCCTGCTGGGACGCGTGGGCTGTGGGGGATTCCATCCCATCCCACACAAGCCGTGCTGAGCCGCAGACCCGTTCTTGGTTTGGGGAAGACTAGGGAGCCCAACCAGATTTATTTTTAATTCAAGCGTGATGCTGCTCTGAGAGGTGACTATGCTAAAACGGGCAGGTGGATGTGTTCACGCCAGGGTCATTGTCTTGTTAGTTATTGTTTTTAACAATGATCTTTTGTGTTGTGGTAGCATCTAGGGACCGCAGGCATGGAGCAGGACCCCATTGAACAGGGAACTGCACAAAAACAAGATAGTCCCAGTTCAGCTAAGGACAACCTGTTTGTCCCTGACTGCCAGCCTGTGAGGGGTCACAGGTCTCCAACCCCAGCAGCATTCAACCCTGGCCACTACCCACTCCCACAGCTCCCTAGAACCAGGGGGGCTAGCAGAGCTCTCACCAAGGGCTCCACCCACAAAGCTCCTGAGTGGGGGAAGCATCCAGCCCCACCACTTGGCTCAGACGAGCTAATTAAGCCAGGAGGCAGCATAGGAAATTGTCTGAGCAACTAGGTGAATCCCTGGTTGGTTGCCAGCCACTTTGGACCCTACCTACTTGCCTGACTCCTGGGCCTTCCAGCCTATTTCTGTTCTCCTTATCCCAGATCCTCCTCTGCTCCACCCATGACTCAGTCTCCAGCTTGGACTCCCGCCTTGGACTCCTGCTCTGAATCCTAGCTCCACTTTCTGGCTCCTGACTCTGACCACAGGGCATGACCGCCCTCACCTCGGTTCTCACAAAGCCCTGCAACTTCACCCAGGAATCTGAAAGTCAAGCTGGTTCTTTGCCTGTTGTGCCCCAGCCCCAGAGTGATCATAAACACAATACAGCAGAACCCCTGCTCCAGCTGCCCTGTCATTAACTCTGCCTAGTTCAGGGTTACCTTCTTATAGCAACCTCTTCCCCCCAGTGTGTCCTTCTGGGGCCAGCCCCTTAGAGCCAATCAGCTGTGATTTTAGAGTGGCTCCTGCCTATTGGCTCTCCCTTTTCTCCAGCTGGTAAGAATTCTCACCTCCCATTAGCTTTTGCTTGTCTTAAGTGGGAAAAGCCTGGCACATGCTCCCAACCAATGACAAGGGCTGTGGGTGCTACCTATCCAGGGCCGGCTCTAGACCCCAGCGCGCCAAGCAGGCGCGTGGGGCGGCCCTTTCCCTGGGGGGCGGCATTTGGCTCCGGTGGACCTGCCGCTGGGAAGCCTGCGGGAGGTCCACCGGAGCCCGGGACGAGCGGACCTGCCGCAGGCATGACTGCGGCGGGTCCCCTCTTCCCGCGGCTCCAGTTGAGCTCCCGCAGGCATGACTGCGGGAGCTCAGCCGGAGCCGCGCGAAGAGGGGACCGGCCGCGGGACCGGGGAAGGGGCGGCGCTGCGCACGGCTGCTTGGGGCAGCCTATTTTCTAGAGCCGCTCCTGTACCTATCAGATATTGGCTCTGTTCATATCTCTGCACCAGCAACAAGTTTAAAACTGGTAAAAGGACTTTCTCCCCCCGCAGCAGCACATATAATTAATCTGTGGAACTCATTCCAGAAACTCTCCTTCAGGACAAAAGCTTTGCAGGAGTCTCAGAAAGGGCTCGCCAGTTCTACAGATAATGAAGACAGGGCTTTAAAATCAGGGAGACAAACTTGAACTGGCTGAAAAATGGGGAGGAAATTGTTAAATTTGGGAAACATTTTTCCTATTATTTTTGTCAACATTTCTGAGCGTGTTGACAGGTTCTGAGCAGCTCAAATATAAATCCCTCTGCTTTGGGTCATGAGTTGCTACTCTGTGATGGGGGCCAGGAAGAAATGTCCCCCTATGAGCAGGTGGTTCTATGAATTTCTAAAGTGACAAGGGGATTTAGGAACATGGGACACGTACTCATTTGTGAAAATCTCCCCCTTATTATCCACACTGAGGATTTCAGAGCCAGGCTGAGGGGCTTTGTAGAACCGTGGTCTGATTCTACATTGTCACAAAACGAGGGGCCGAGTCAAACTGCCTTTTAAAATGTATCCTTTTGTCTCTTCTCCTCCAGTGTCACAGAGCCGTGCAGCGGCTGGGGTTAAATACTGCAGCCAAAGGAATGTTGATACAGAGAGAAAACACCCTCTCACACAAGAGCTCAACTGACTTTAATTGGCCTCATCAAAGCAGGGTGTATTTTTCCTCCTCCCCAAAGGTTGCCGAGCATGATTAATTCAGCCAGTAGAAAAGCAATGCCTCCTGCAGAGGAGAGCAGTGCTGATAAGGCCACTGCTTCAGAAACTGCAGGTCTAAGATGAGTGGGTTGAATAAAGGGGTGCAGCTAATTGACTTGCAGATCAGCTGGCTGGTATTTAAACTGCATTCTGTAGGCACCCGAGCACAGCGGGCACTGAGAACTGAAAGGGCACAAGACGGGGAGTTCTGCTGTCCTAGCTGTGTGCATAATCAAAGGGTTCGGCTTGAGATTTTTCCTATTCACAAGAGCAAAGTCTAATGCCTCCTCAGGAGCATCCACAGCACCTCCTGTGTCTACGGAAGAACCCAATGCCCTTCTGTAGTCGTATTACCCCTATTTCACAGAGGGAGAAACTGAGGCACAGGGAGGTGAACTGACTTGCCCAAAGTCAGAGGAAATCAGTGGCAGAGACAGGTTTAAAACTGTGGCTTTCTGGCCCTCAGGTTTCTGCTCAGACTCTTTCTATAGATAACCACCCTGTCAAATATAATCTACCCCCTTTCCGCCTCACAGCCACCCACAGGGGAAAGCCAACCCCCCTCTTTGCTACCACCACTGGCCATTCTAGGGCAAATGTTTCAGCAGGGAAAGGGGTGGTGCTGGCTGGGTGGGAGCCCCTTGGGCCCAGCTGCAGCAGGGCAGGTGAGACGTGTTGGGAGAGGACGCAGAAGAGGGTTCCGGCCTGTTCTGCTCCAGTAGTCGCTGACTCAGCTGTGGCACTCAGAGGGCTAAAGGAATCCCAACAGCACAGAGCCCTGCACAGCAGGAAAGCAAGCTGGGGTCTCGCACTGGGGACTGGGATGGGGGCTTTACTGGAGTTCTGGAGCTATTGCACACGTGAGCAGGGACTGCTTCCATTGCAGGGAGGGGTCGGAACAAGCAAAGCTCAGAACACTGGCTGCTGGGGGAGCTGAGGGTGCTCAGCACCTTGCTGGATCAGGCCTTACACACACAGGAGCAGGGCATGTGCTCTCCCCACCACAGGCAGGGCAGCGGGAATCCTGCTGCCCTCTGAGGCTCAGCAGGCAAAGCAGCCTTCCTCTAGCTGCCTGATAAATCTCTTAACCTGGCCTACGCACACCCAGCTGTCCCTCTATTGCCAGGAGTGGCTGCTTTGGATCAGACTCTCTGTGTTTGAGTGGCTAATATCTCAGACCACGATGGCTGCGGGCTTCTCTGTCTCTTCTCCTGGCTATTCCGAGAGTGGGGAAACGGAGGAACGGGGGGATTGTCAAGCTCTGACCATTTACACTGGGATCTCACCCGCACCTCTCTGTCCTGGCACTTAGGGATGATTCGTGCCGGACGCAAGCATTAAGCACCAAGCCAGCTGTTGCGCCGCAAGTGGCATTAGCCAATACAAGTGCACAGTCCTCCTGGAAAGAGACACAGCAGAGGAACGCATGTTCCACTCAGGAGCCAGAACTTCCTACTGCCCCTCCCTTTGCATGTGAAAATTCAATTCAATGCCCCACGCAGCATCCATCTGCTCTACCAGCACCATTGGGAGATCAGGGAAATGCAAGAGGCAGCAGTAGCTCACAACTGGGCAGATGATTCCCCCCGCCCCACGCACTCCTGTGAGGAAGGGATGGAAATGACAGACACTTTCACTCGTCGTACTAAACTTTTCTAGGCTCTTTGAAAAGCCCCGGTTACCAACGGCAATGGCAGTCCATTGAGAAACCTGCTTCTCTCTTTATAGCTGCCTGGAACAACCACAGAGCCTCTGAGAGGGCTGAATAGCCCCAGCTCCAGAGGGGAGGGGGAGGGCATTTGAAGAATATGAAAGGGCAGCACAGGTGGTGAGGGCAGGAGACAGGGAATCACTGATGCAGGAGCTGGCCACGGTGCTGAATTGAGACCGCTGGCTGATCCTCTCCAACCCATCCTGCTCTGAGAGCCAGAGTGTGCTGGGACTCAGCTGTTACCATCTGCACCTGTCTGCAAGGGGGTTGAGAAGGATTTATTTCCCCCCTTTTGCTTTCTCCTTTGGGACACAATTGCCTGAATATGGCACCTAGGACCCAGGAGATCCAGTGATTTTAGACCCAGTAGCCACAGGTAATGCTGATCTTTCCTTGGCTTGGGCAGTCCCCTCACACAGGCACCTTGTCTTCTAAGCCAAGTGCCCAGTGGTGCTTGCTGGGGGAGCAGGTAACAGGTGTGACTAATCTGTTTCACAGCCTGGATTTTCTACTCATAAAACATGACGTGGATCTGGCCGCAACAATCTGAAACTTCTAACCAGGAAGGGAAGTGAGAGGCTGGGGAAGCCTGAGGAAACCTTTGCTTTGTCACTGAAGCAGCAATGGAAGGACTGACACTTGGAGAAGTTGTCTTAAGTCAGAGGAGGGAGCAGAGTCCAGGAAGCACAAGCAGCAGTTCACCCAGTTTTTATTTTAGTTATAAGATCCTTTAAAAAAATTCAAACCAAGAAGAATCAGGAGAATCAGTGACTTAAATTTTCAAAAGTAACTAACAATGCTGGGTCCCAGCACAACGATGCTGCAACAGGGCAGGATTTTCAGACCGTGCTAGGTGCTTGCCTTCTGAAAATCAGGCCCCTCTAAGGCACCTCAGACACAGCGGCACCCCAAATTAGTCGTCACTTTGGAAAATTGACACCACTGAATTCAACTGGATAGGATCTGCAGAGGACAGGAACTATCCTGTTAACATACTAGCCTGGTGTGACTGAATTAACAAAACAAAGAACAGCCACCTGAAAAATGCCTCCCGTAAAACACAAGGGAAGTCCAAGCACAACAGCTATAAGCGACCCTTCACCTCATTCTTACATCACCCCACCCTGAAACTATAAACCACCCCGATCTCAGCTACTCCAATGTAATTGCAGCATGCAGGGACTCCACCAAAACAAATGGAGTTATTCCAGATTTGACTGAGCACGGGCAGAGAAAAAACATTCTCCAGCTTTCTGTGGGTCCCCAGCTAGTTCCCTTTGTGCGTTTGACAGCACTTGGGATACAGTCAATGCCATCTTCCTGGCGTCTGTGTAAGATTCCCCCTCAGCAATCGGGGAGAGAGACTTAGGAACAGACACGTGATCATAAGAACCACACAAACCAGCAAGGGAGATGCAGGGGCAGGATCTGAAACTAATGGTGACTTTTTTTTAATTGACTAGATTGTGTGTTGCTGTCTTTAGATCTAGGGGCCAGATGATCAGCGGATCTAACTCAATGGAGCCCCACTGGAGCCAATGCAACTAGGTCTGGCTGCACCAGCTGAGGATCTGGCCATGCTGCTCTAGAGGCAGAAATTGAAGAATTAATCCATTGCCCCACTCAGCCCTTCCTAACCCCTTATTCTACTGGCAGCTGAGGGGCGAAGGTGAGCACAGAGCAGAGGAGAAACCCCAGATGCCTTTACAAGCCTTTCCTGGCAGGCTCACTGGAGCTTCCTGCATCCACACCTCAGTAACTCACTGCGCTCTAGGCCAGGCCTGTCTGAGACGTACGCGTGGCCAGCTGGGAGCAAGTATGGAATGTGGGACTCTGCACCGGCAAGCTCGTCAAGACCAAGTCGTTACCAGACCGGTGGTGGCTAGCAACAACCAGCTGAGTAAATCCCGGAGCACACATCACGGCCGTCCAGAGAAGGCGATACAAGGAAAGCAAAGGAAATGACATTTTTTTCCATACAGTTCTCATAGGGCAGTTCCAGTTCTGAATAACACACCCCAAGCGGCTTTCTGTTCTTAGTGCACGGCAGTCATGTTTCAACAGGTGTTAGATTACAAACGGCTACGGATTTCCCCGGGGCATCAGGCGAAGAGACGAGATCCACACGCTGCCTTCTCTGCTGTTATACATGCAGTGAAACCTTTACAGCTGATCTGCAGTGCAGGGAAAGACTCTAGTGCCCGGGGCGAACGCTACAACTGACGAGAGTCTTCCAAAAAGGGGAAAGGTGGGGAAAAGGCGCTTCTCTCTCAGTGAAGTCACATGAACATGTCGTCGTACCCCGGAGGGGGGAGGTGATCTGGGTCTGGCCTGCAACAGGGATGGAATGTAGAGAGCAGAGTTACAGGAGGAGTCACAGAGTGAAAACTCCCCCCCACTCCCAGCAACCCAGAGAGTCGGGTGCAGTTTGTGAACAACAGGAAAACTCCAGCATGGTTATTACGGTCAGTAAAGCAAAGTACACACACATCCAGATACCCACCCTGCAGGACGGCCGCCCCCTGGTCCAAATGGGTCGAATCTGGCACCTGGGGGAACAGCCCCAGGAGGAAGCCTGTTTGGGAGACCTGACGATGGGTCGATAAGAGGCCTTCGAAATCTGGAGCGGAGTGGATCGGCGATCATACCGCCCCTCCGGCCCCTGGGAGGAAGAAGAAAGCAGGATGAGAGCAGGATCACAATTAGCTCTAATTGGAGATAAGACTAACCAGCTCCCGTCTGCTCCGAGCTTGGCTCGCTGCTCCATGAGCAGCCCGTTGTTAGATCGCCGTGTGTGACTCCGGATGGGATGGGAATGCGTGTGTACAGCGCAGAATACGTGCTGGGGAGAGTAATTCAGTGAGAACAAGAGTACGCAGTTAGGTGTGAACCCGAGGCTGGGGAGGCTAGACGGGTATACGAGGACGAGACTTCACGCCTTGTCCTCATTTACAATACGGCCCCTGTGGTTTGCTCCGGCCATGTAAAGGGGCTTTAGGGTGAAAAGGAATCAGCCCCCTCTGGCCAATGCCTGGTATCACTACCCTTTGGACTCACCTACACAGGGAAATTCCGCAGTGTTAGAACACACGTGCACGAACATGATGTAAAACATGGCTTGGCACGCCATGCAGACAAGGGCTGTTGTAGTGAACACCCTGTCGGGGGCTGTGATGAATTCACCCCCGGGTGCGCACGCTGCACAGGGTGCTACATAGTGTCAGTTAACACATGGTCTCCCATGACGTGCACTGGGAAATGACAAGCCCCTTCGCTATCCTTAATGCAGCCTGTCTGTTCACCCACGAAGAACTGCAAAATAGGCACCTGCAGCTTTTGCAGTCCCACTAGCCACCTACAGAGGGGGCTGAGAAACCAACAGGGGGAGGCTTAGCAGAGGGGCAGTTTCTATATTCCTCCAGCTTCTCAAAGGATTCAGGAGAAACTGTGACCCAGGCCAGCTGGGAGAATACTGGAGACAGCAGTGAGTCAGACCGCCCGCTGCTGCAGGCCTGGGGTGTTTTAGGAACTGTCAGACACCCCCTGCCTTGGTTTCCTTTGCTGCTTGATTGTTATTCTTTAGGTTCATTTAGCTCTATGCTTTTGGCTGTCACTGATTAAATGCAAGATTCCACCCCACCCCGACCCCATGTTGCAAGAGTTCCCAGACCCCTTCTTTGGGATCAGTGGCCTGGAACCTTTTCCAAAGCCGTGCCTGGAAGCCATTTGCCAGACCAGTTCTGCCAACCTCAGCTCCTTGCAGCTCTGTCATGCTGTGCACTGTCCTCATACTGTATGATCTCAGCTGGAGCCTCTGGATGCTACCACAGTAAAAATAATTAACGTCAGCCACAGTAAGTGCCTTTATGACAGCTAGCTGCTCATGGAAAGTCCCACGGATCCTACGCAGAGGTCCTGGGGCTCAAAATCTGCCTCCAGCAGGTGCCCACTTTGGATCAAGATGCTATATACATTTAAGAAAGAAATCTCTTTAGAGAGATGGGAAGGGGGGTGGCAAGGACCCGTCCTGATTTCCCTTTCCCTGTAGTATGCAGGGCTGCTTTCCAGCCACCCTCTTATCCCTCCACTGCAAGCTCCTCTTTCCAGCCTCCAAGGAACATTTCCAGAAGATCCCTTTCTAGCCAACCCTTGCAGAACAAAGCCCTCCAAGGAGAAATAAATCTGATCCTGATCAGCCAGAGGCTCCAAATGGCAGGACTTCCAGGACTCCATAATGAGCTGGGTAGTGTTCCCATGGACTGGTTTTACTTTGGTTACATTGTTCTTTTACTGGAATGGAAAATGATGGGTCAGGTTACCCCACTTCCTCCCCAAATGGAGCTGGAGCCCCAGGGCAGAAGCAAGGCACCCTGCAGCATCCCTCCCTATGGCTCCCATCTCCTCGGGCAGCTGTCTCTCGTCTCTGCTCTTGGGTACGTCAGAAGAGCCCTGCAGATCCAGAGGGGGCTGGAGAATCCGCGGGCTAGACAAAGCAACATTTTAAATTGGAGGCTTAAATTCACTTAATGATGTCTTTAGCTTTGATTTACAGGAGGAATTACTGCATGTTAAATGAATACCAGCTGATTATTAAACAGACACAGATTCCAACCAATCAGCTATGTGAGAGACAGGATCTTAGTACAATATTAAAACCATATTTCAGTTTAGAACCAGCTCTTGGTCCCTGGGCAGTTCACACACAATAAGTGTTTTATTGAAGTCCTTGTTGGAGACACTTCACTGAATGCACCAGTGAGGCCAATCCGAGTTATTTCAGTCACTCCCCACACGATCCTCTCTCGGGGATACTCACCCAAAGGGGTCCAGGTCCTCTCCACCCACAGCAAAGGGGTCCCGGGGATCAGGCCTGAAACACAAGACACAATTACCCCAGTGAGAGGTGTAAATTTCCTCAGGTCATGCCCTACGGCAGGTGGGTATGGGGTATGAAAGAGAGTGCACAGGGGGCAGGCAAGATTGAGAGCCCAGGCAGATGACATGCATCCGACGCAGTGGGCATCCACCCACGAAAGCTCATGCTCCAATATGTCTGTTAGTCTATAAGGTGCCACAGGACTCTTTGCTGCTTTCACAGGCAGATGAGTGTGCCTGTGTGACCAGCAGAGCGGGCCACTGGAGAAGGCGGCTGTGCTCAGGGGCAATTCTCTGCTGTAGTCGGGTCTCTGTATTTTAGTCCACATTACAGATGCCAGGAACAATCGAGCAACCTCGCTGTGCAGACTGGTGTTACCAGAATGTCACCAGGGCAGGCGTGTCCAGTGTGCCGCTAATGGTGTTTTGTGAGGTGGCCTGCGGTTTTAATTGGTGCCGACGTGGGACTGAGGGAGACTACAGGTGGCAGCACACATCGCCCCACCTGAGCCCAGCAGCCTGGTATGCAGGACTCCACAGTTACCACCTCCCCGTGCTAGAGGGTGCATGTGGCTGCCATCTGCTCCACTTTATGGAAAGGCAGCTGCAGGACTGGAGCTCCCGGCAAATTGCTAACACGGCCCTGGGCAGAGCCTGAGAGGGGCCAAGCCAGCCCATCAGTACAGGGACAGGCTCCCAAACCACAGCCCAGCCAGCGAGCCGACAGACTGACACTGAAACCCAGCTCCCACGAGCGTGAGAGGAGGGCAGGGTGTGGGGGCCTGGTAGGGCACGCGACGGTGCCCAGTGGGAGCACAGACCCAGCTTTCAACACTCACTCGATGCCTTTTGTTTCTGGTGTTCGTGACGAGGGTTTTACAACTGCACGCTGCACCCCCCTGCCTGCTCCAAGGCAAGCCAGCCATTGGCAGCCATTGTCTCGGACCCCCCCTGCCCCCCGACAGCCCCAGAACTGCAGAACCTGGGGCATCACAGAGGCTTGATGAACACCAGCGGTGTGAAAGGAACCGGGGTAAGATGCTACGGACTGTCCCTCTGATCTCTCGAGGGACCAGCTCTGCATGGGCTACCACAGGGACAGCGGGGAGTGGGGACGGCGCTCTGGATGGCCACAGCAGGCTCTAATTTCCTACCTGGCACTTGATTAAAGGGGAGTGCGGGGGAGGAGAGAGAATAAAGAGCCCTGCCCCTCTGCTATCCCAGGGAAAGAGATTATCAGGGTGCAGGAGCCCACAGACTGATCCCTCGCATTGGGGGCGGGGAGCTGGCACTGTGACTGCAGCGTCATGATTTTCCATCCGGGATGTTGTGCTCACAAGCTGGTCCGAAGGAAGATCATTGAGAAGGGAAGCAAACTTAAAAGGCTTTTCCTCTCCCTTCCATAAGCCGCCTGCACCTGCACAGCCGCGGCTCAGCCCCTGGCAGCGTGGGAGGCACTGCTGGGCAAACGGCCCCTGGATGAACTGCTCTCTCTGCCACAGCCAGGCAGGGTCCCTGTTCTAACTCCCACCCCCAGCCCCGACCAGATCCCAGCCCCCTCTGGGGATCAAAGGGAGCTCTGCCATCTGCCGTCTCCCCTTCAGTCACAAAGCACTAGGCTGTGCAACCCTCAAGCCCACTGGCCAGCACTGCCACAAGCCATCCTGCCGGACTCAGCAGCCTGAACTGACCACCCATCCCTAGCATAGACGTGGCCAGCTCTCCCATCGCTGAGCCATCAGCCAGCTAATGGGGCCTTCCTCTCCCCATGGCAGCCCCGTGTCCCACCAGCCCTGCACACCCAGCCCCCCTAGGCAGGGCAGACCTCAGAGACTGGCCCGCTTCCTTCCCTGTCCTGTGCCCTCCTGACACTGGCTGCAGGGCCCTCCCACCAGCTTGGACATTCCTGACAGATCATGTGGCATGGGGCAGATTTCAGCCAGTGTCTGGACCAGACCATTAATCCCTCCCTGCCCTGGTCCAACATGGGGTTTGCACACTCTACCTCAAGCTGCCATCCTGACTCTCAGGGATGGGAGGGGAAGGGGCCCCCTGAACCCCTAGGCAAGGGGGCAAGGCCATGGCACAGGGGCGGAGCGACACAGGTGCCTTATCCAGGCTGGGGGGGTGGGATGTTACCTCACTCTTCTCCCAGGTGGCCAACTCTGGCAGCATTTCACCCAAAACACAGGGTGGGGTCCCAAGCTCCAGACAAGACCTCCCACTGGAGGGCCAGCTTAGAGGGAAGCCCCAGGCCGACAGCCTCCGAGGGTCGGGATCAGCCCATGGGTGAACCAGAAGCATGGGATTTATAAGCAGGGCTGATGGGGTGCCAGGACATGGGCTGTTTTAAAGAATCCCCCTCCTATGTCGCTTGGATCCCTCCAAGTACTAAACGTGCGACACAGAGCTAGACCGTGCACTGGTGCCCATGAGGACACGTCTGTGACAGAGGCTGGGGTGGATGGGTGCGGGAAGGAGCCATGAAGGGCCGGATGCTCTGTCACTGCTTTCCTGCCACCTGCCTCATTTGAAAGAAGCGCAGGCTATGCGGCCCCATCCCCTCGCCAGCATCTCACTCACCAGGATGGCTGCCGGCCACCCAGAGGCTGCCAGGGAGGAATCCTCAAGGGGTCATAATCCTCAGTGGAGGCAGGCGGGACCGTCTTCTCAGGCTTGGCCTCCTTTTTGGGGTCACCCTTCTCTTTGGGAGCCTGCAACGGAGAGATGATGCCTGTGACAACCCTGGTCTGCAGCTCCTCGATGTTCTTGTACACCCTGCGAGAGGGAAAGTCAAGGCTGACAACTAGACAACAGACAGCACCTACAGGGCCCTGCTAGGAAGGGTTTGGTGGGAAAGGCCCTAATACAACGGTGCAATGGGCCCCCAATATGACACACACACAGAACTGTCCTTTCCAACTCCCCAGCAGTACCCAGGGCACGTTCATCCCGCGTCCCCGGCCAGGCTGCCTGCAGATGTCAGAGCGGGAGAGGGAACCCGGTGGGTTTTGGCTTGTTTCTTGTTTGGAATTGCTGGCTGGTGTCCAAGCCGTCTAAGATTTCCTTATCTGCAAACGGAGGGGCTGGCTGCAGCACAAACTGGGCTTTCAGGAGCTCTGGTAAAACTGAAGTTAAAAGTACCGAAATGGAACAATTTCAAGACCCACGGCACTGGCATTTGCTGACATCCCAGGTGAGACGCAGCATTCAGGCATTAAGCAGAGAGCAGCTGGGCAGGTCTCATCTTCACCCAGCTTTGCAGCAGAGTTGATGGAGGCAGGAGGGAATCACCGAACTTGGAGGTGGGAGGGGAATCCCTATCAGATAATACAGCCCACCCCTGCTGATGCAGCATTGCTCCCTATAACACACATCGGGTGCTCTGTCCAGTCTTGTGTCCAATGCCCCAAACCACGGCACGTCCACTCCCTCAGGAGACTATTCCACAGTCTAGGTGCTCTCAAGGTCAGAATCTCCCCACGGTCACACCCGGAATGCTGCATGCAAACATCTAAGGCAGTGCAATCACTTTCCCCACGGAAAGTCGGTAGCATAGGTCTGTACTGTGGTGGATTCAGGCTGCAAGTTCCTTGGAGGCAGGGTCTGGGCTCTCATGCAGGGAACACATGACGGCCAGCGCTCTGGAAATAAAGTTACAGAGCTCTCCAGAGGCTCAGCCGGGATTAGAACTCCCAAAGCAGCGAGCTCCCAGGCCTGTGCTCTGATCCAGCTTTTCCCCCAGCCTGAGCTCGGGGTGCCACTGGGAACGGAGGAGGAGGAGAACATGTGGGGGGTATTGAAGCTTTATCTGCAAAGAGTCCCTCAGGTTCCTCCTAACGCACCCTCTCCTCCCCCACCCCAATCTTCGCCTGCCTCCCCTCCCCGCGGGCTCAGACACTTGTGTGGAGAATCTCCATGAAACGCAGTTACCTGTGGAAATCAGCCAAGTGCTCCGGGTCGATGTAATCTGCCACGGTCAAGGTCAAATCAGCCACCTGCTTGGAGCTGCAATCCTGGGGAAGGACAAACAAAATGCTGCTCCAGCCGCCGAGCTCATGTGGGGGGTGGGGGGGAAGGAGCAGACAACTGCAAAACAGGTGGGGGGGGGGGAAATCTGAGGCAGGGGCAATCACTGGAGTTTGCTCCTCTGCTGGCACTTGTCAGTGCAGGATCCATGTGTCTGGATTCCCAGCTGTCTAAACCCAAGTGCAACCAACTTGCAGTGGCTTGAGAAGAATCTTTCCCAGCTCGGGCTGCAGAGGGTTAGACAGGCACTGAGCCGGCGTTCAATCAGGAGGAGAGGTGTCATTACACAGGGGATGGGGGTGACAGTGAGGCAGCCTGGCAACAAGGATCCGGAATTCCACAAGACGCACAAAGGCTGCAACTCATCCGCCGGCGTGGGCCGAGCAGTAACGACGTCACGGCTTCAACCGAACGGATGTTTGACCTTAGCTTCCTGCTTCACACTGGACACTACACTTCCAGGGCCAGGTCCTCGGCTGGGAGAAAAAGACACTGCTCCATGGCAGGCCGTAAGTGACACTGATTTACACCAGCAGTGAACTCTACATGACTCCACAAGCACACAGCATTCTGCATGCTTTTGAGGATGTTACGTGCCAAGCTCCGCCCTGACGTGTATCCTGAGCGCCTCCCTGACGTCAGTGACGCCGAATTGCATGGAGCCAGCACAGAACCTGGGCCACACTGGCCCCCCTCTCCTCTTTAGCTGGCTGGGTTTCTCGTTGAGCGTCTCCCACTCAATAGGAGCCAAAGGCATTGGGGGACACAGGAGGGCAGGAACATGGATGCTCAAGTGAGTAACAGCTCTTATTCTTTGCCTCTCCTCCCTTACAGGGGTGGCACTGACTCCCCACCTCCTGGGGAGCTGAGACTCCCTGCAGGTACTGATCCTTACATAGCACCCGGCCAGCTGGGAGCCTCACCATGACGTTGAGAATCATGCTGGTGTCCACCATGATCGCCTTCAGCAGGAGCTCGTGGCGGTCGTCCATGGACTTGTATCGCAGCGTGTACAGGTCCTTGTCGGCATTCCACCCGGCCGGCAGCAGCTCCGACTTCCTTTCATTGGGACCCGGCTGCACAAAGGCATCAGAGAGAACAAGCTGGAGTCCCAGCTGATACCAACGGGACAGCAGGAACAGATCCCGGCTGGACACAGGAATCTGGGAGGAGGTTTAAGTCTCCCAAAGGGATTGCACTGTTGTCTGCACAGTTCCGATTGCGGGATCAGGGCCCCTGGTTCCACTGTACAGGACGCAGCCTACCATGCAGGGCAACCTGAATTACTACCACAAAAAATGCTGCAAACAAACCTCTCCCAAAAAATAACGAGGAGTCCGGTGGCATCTTAAAGACTAACAGATTTATTTGGGCATAAGCTTTTGTGGGTAAAAAACCCTCACTTCTTCAGATGCATGGAGTGAAAGTTACAGATGCAGGCATTAGATAATGATACATGAAGAGAAGGCAGTTACCGTATAAGTGGAGAACCAGTGTTGACAGGGCCAATTCGATCAGGGTGGATGTGGTCCACTTCCAATAATAGATATCAATTCCAGGAGAGGCAAAGCTGCTTCTGTAATGAGCCAGCCACTCCCAGTCTCTATTCAAGCCCAAATTAATGGTGTTAAATTTGCAAATGAATTTTAGTTCTGCTGTTTCTCTTTGAAGTCTGTTTCTGAAGTTTTTTTGTTCAAGAATAGTGACTTGTAAATCTGTTATAGAATGTCCAGGGAGATTGAAGTGTTCACCTACTGGCTTTTGTATGTTACCATTCCTGATGTCCGATTTGTGTCCATTTATTCTTTTACGTAGGGACTGTCCGGTTTGGCCAATGTACATGGCAGAGGGGCATCAGGCCCTGTCAACACTGGTTCTCCACTTGTGAGGTAACTCCCTTCTCTTCATGTGTCATTATATAATGCCTGCATCTGTAACTTTCATGCCATGCATCTGAAGAAGTGGGTTTTTTACCCACGAAAGCTTATGCCCAAATAAATCTGTCAGTCTTTAAGGTGCCACCGGACTCCTCATTGTTTTTGTGGCTACAGACTAACATGGCTCCCCCCGATACTTGAAACCTCTTCCAGGTCATGAGCAAACTAGAGAGACCCCCAGATCAGGGTATTTTCTGACATTAGCACTTGATGACTGTAAATGTGACTTCCTTCTAAAGGCCCCCAGGCCAAAACCTTCTCCGCCAGCTAACAGCCAAGATCCTTCCCTTCTAGAGGGCACACGTAAGGTGAATGTAACCCATCACAGCTCTCTTGGGACCCACTCCTGTCCACACTTGCTGCCGGATGTAATGCTTACTGCTGTAACCCCCAGCTACGTCTACACTGCACAAACCAGGTGTGTTCTTACATCGAGATGGATAACTCACTAGAACACTGTAGTGGAGTCAAGGCACTGCAGCCTTCACCTCAGCGCAGCTAACTGAGGTAGGCCCCAGGCAGGGATAAGGTATAGACTGGACAAAGTACACGGGGTAAGAACTACCCGTACTTTGTCTGCGCTAGGATCTCACATCAAGGCAGCTATCTCGATGTAAAAACACACCTATGTTTTTTCAGGGAAGACCCAGCTCCCTAGGCGTGGCTGAGCCTGCAGGATTGGGCCCTGCAAGCTGATCCACATGGGCTGACCTCTGTCTGCAACGGCGCTCCAGCCCGGTGCAAGGGGTCCACCTGCGCCCATCAGCATGGAGCATCAGAGAGACTCATCTGCTCCCAAGCGTAAGGAAAAGAACTTTCCCATCCCTAAGGTTGATGTGGGCTCAATACGGTTGTTATGGTTTGTCTTTGTCTGAGAGACAAGGAATCTTTTAAAGGTGAAATGTTATAAACAAACGACTCGCATTAACAAAACCAATGTTTGTAAAGCCCCACGTAGAGAGGAAAGAACTGGAAAAGCCTGCGACTGCAACACCCTCATCTTCCCGGTCAGTGGATTTGGTCTCAAATTTTGGTTTTGTAGAACTAAACTTCCACGCGGGAGCAATGAGTCTGAGTTTTGAAATAGGGATAGTTTGGTGGGAGCAGGTTATTTGTGTCTCACCAGACGCCACCCTGGGGCTGGATACCGAGAGCAAAAGCCAGGGAAACAAAAGTGAAACCACGCAGGGTATTAGCACGGCCCGAGTCCCCAGCCACCAGGCGCACGAACAATGCGCAGTGCCCGGGCCTCATCCTGCCGGGGCTCGGCCGCGCGTGGCAGCACCGGGGCCCTGGGCTGTTGGGGGTCGGGGGCAGGCGGCGTCTTTCTCTTCTCTCCCCCCCCCGGGGGTGACTGGGCCCCGACACCGGGCAGCGGTTTTCCCCTCCCCCTGACAGCGCAGCTCCCAAAGGCGCCCGTGGGCGCTGGTCACACAACGCCCCCCCTCGGGCTTGTGCTCGGGGGTCCGGGCCGGGCCCGGGGAGCCCCGCAAACCCCCCCCCCCGTGCAGCGCCGGGCGGGGCCCCTCACCTGGTCCCCGGTGCCCAGCGCGCGGTACTGGTGCGTGACCAGCTGCCAGTGCACGAAGCAGAGCAGCGAGTCCTGCGGGCGGGAGAGGCCGGGCGCCTGCGAGGCGTAGAGCAGCTCCAGGCCGGCCATGGTGCGCGGCGGGGTCCGGCAGCCCGGGCGGGGAGGGGGAGGGGCAGCGCAGCGCCCGGCCGGCCCCGCTGGAAACGCGCGGCGAGGCGCTCGGGTTCCGCTGCAAGAGAGGCGGGGCGGGGCGCGGCTGCCCCCCGGGCCCGGGCCAGACACAGCCCGGGGCTGCCCGAGCACATGGGCCGGGCCGGAGCTACCCGCCGCAGCCCCCGGGCTGCCGCAGAGTTCGCTAGAGCAGCGACTGGCGGCTTCCCCGGGGTCCCGTCCCGCTCCCCTCCCCGGGGTCCTGTCCTGTCCCCCTCCCCGGGGCCTCATCCCCCGCCCATCTCCCTCCCCGGGGTCCTGTCCTGTCCCCCTCCCCGGGGTCCCGTCCCGCTCCCCTCCCCGGGGCCTCATCCCCCGCCCATCTCCCTCCCCGGAGTCCTGTCCTGTCCCCCTCCCCGGGGTCCCGTCCCGCTCCCCTCCCCGGGGTCCCGTCCCCCGCCCATCTCCCTCTCCAGAGTCCTGTCCTGTCCCCCTACCTGGAGATCCGCTCCCCTCCCCGGGGTCCTGTCCTGTCCCCCTCCCCGGGGCCTCATCCCCCGCCCATCTCCCTCCCCGGAGTCCTGTCCTGTCCCCATCCCCATCCCCGGGGTCCCGTCCCCCTCCCATCTCCCTCCCCGGAGTCCTGTCCTGTCCCCCTCCCCGGGGCCTCATCCCCCGCCCATCTCCCTCCCCGGAGTCCTGTCCTGTCCCCATCCCCGGGGCCCTGTCCCCCTCCCTTCTCCCTCCCTGGGGTCCTGTCCTGTCCCCATCCCCGGGGCCCTGTCCCCCTCCCTTCTCCCTCCCTGGGGTCCTGTCCTGTCCCCATCCCCGGGGCCCTGTCCCCCTCCCTTCTCCCTCCCTGGGGTCCTGTCCCGTCCCCCTCCCCAGAGTCCCATCCCCATCCCTGGAGTCCCGTCCCCCTCCCATCTCCCTCCCCGGGGTCCTGTCCTGTCCCCCTGTCCCGCTCCCCAGAGTCCCCCCCCAAGTCTCACCTCACGTAGAAACTACCTGCTTACAAAACCAGACACAAACATACAGCTGCATCACAGTAGTGCTGAACGATGGCCGACTGTCTCATGGTTACCATCTAATGATAAAATAAATCAAAGTTGGAGTATAAATATTGTACCTACATTTCCATATGTAATACATGGAGCCGTATAAACAAGTAATTGTATGAAATTTTAGTTTGTACTAACTTGGCTAGTGCTTTTTCTGTAGCCTGTTGTAAAACTAGGCAAATCTCTAGATGAGGTGAGGTACCCCCTGAAAGACCACTGTGTACCCCCAGGGGTTCACTTCCCCTGGCTGAGAAGCACTGGACTAGAGAGTTGCATCCCTGCTCTGCATTCCGGGGCAGGGGGGAGGCTTCAAATGTGATAGGAGGGTCCAGCTCTCTCCAATTCTAGATGGTTTGCACCCTGTTGCTCCTCCAGCCCCCAGTCAGGCTGCTGGGAGCTCTCCATCGGAGCCAGATAAGTGACCAGAGACTTTCTACAGCATCAAAATACATGACTGTGAGTTACCCTGGTGTCCCTAGCCTCTATTTGCCAGAAGCTGGGAATGAGCGACGGGATGGATCACTTGATGATTACCTATCAGGGGGTAGCCATGTTAGTCTGTAGCCACAAAAACAACCAGGAGTCCAGTGGCACTTTAAAGACCAACAGATTTATTTGGGCATAAGCTTTCGTGGGTAAAAAAACTCATTTCTTCAGATGCATGGACGATTCTCCATGCATCTGAAGAAGTGAGGTTTTTTACCCACGAAAGCTTATGCCCAAATAAATCTTAGTCTTTAAAGTGCCACCGGACTCCTTGTTGTTTTTGTTGTTGATTCCCTGTTCCGTTCTTTCCCTCTGGGGCACCTGGCATTGGCCACTGTCGGAAGACAGGACGCTGGGCTAGATAGATCCTTGGTCTGACCCAGTCGGGCCATTCTTATGCTCTTATGTTTCCCCTGAGATATATTTTCAGGCTGTTTTTAGTCTGGGGACTGAGGTTTAATGACAAGGTAAAAAACAAAAAAAGTCTCCAACATCATTTTGGTTTAATAACATTTGGGATGTTTGGCACTGGGGAAAACTCAATTATAGATGAAAAAGTTGGAAAGTATCTTGCAATCTGGTTGCACTTTATTCATGGGGAAAAAAACAGAAACTTCAGTTGTCTGTCAGACAAGCTCCTGGAGTTAGTTTGACTTGTTATGGGTTTTTAACTAATTCCTGACAAATAGCTATCAGTTTAATAGGTCCTGTTGTGCTCATTTGAGCCCTGATCCTGCAAACACTTCACAGAGCAAGTGTCAAGTGAAGCTCATGCATAAGTGTTTGCAGGATCTTGGCCTTAGTACTGACATTTCCAATTGTGCTCAGTATTGATGTGGAGAATAATACCCACTAATGATTCATAATACCCACAAACAAAACACTTACGTCTTTATGCAGAGTGAATTATTCAGGGAATTTTCTGCCAGGTGACAGAACTACAAAAACCCACCTTTCATTCATGGTGCTCTGATGCCAGACTAGCAGGAATGAGTGATCCTGTCAATCAGAAAGTATGTTAGAGAGACAAGGTGGGTGAGGTAATATCTGTTATTGGACCAACTTCTGGTGCTGTGTATCTGGGAGCAGGGGAGGGGTCTTTTCAGGAAGAAGTGGCTATTTTACAATAGCTAACTAACAGATAACACTAGTCAGATTAATTTCTTAGGCCCTGCTGCTGCAAACACTTGCGGGGGTGTTTAGAAATAAGCACCGACATACGTGTGAACAAGACCAGGGCCTTACTACTCAAGTGTACCCAGATTATATCCCACCTAAGTGGACAGATAGTTTCACAAGCACTTGTGACCATGCTGGAGCCCAGCAAGCAGGGGCGGTGGGCGGATTTTATTGTAGGTATGTAATTAATTACCAAAGGTAACCATTAAGTAAGCATATACATTCAATCCCATTGGGAAGCTCTGTCTCCAATACAAGCCCCTTTGAGCTGAGATTGGAGCGAAAGGCAGAGCCCTGGAATTGATGCTGGCCTCCCTTCAGTGCCAGTCCAGATGAACGCCTTTGAAATCAGTGAAGTTGCTTGGGTGGAAAATTGTCGCAACTGAGAGCAGAATCAGGCCCTCTTTGTATTAAGAATAACGGGTCCCCAGGTGAATTCAGCGGGGACTTGGTCTGCCGTGTGTGTTACCAACCTTTCCAGCTGTACTCCACCACTTCTGAAATGAGCCAGTTCAGCCCTACACAGGTTATATAGAGGGGAGGTGATGTGAGGTCAGCTGATTTGGGTTCTGCCGCTTTATTGCCCTGAGGTTGCCGAGTGATGATGTTTCTAGTGTTCTGAGTTCCAGGTTCTGAGCTGTGCCGGGGTATGGAGACTGGGGCAGAGAGCGTTCTCCTCTGCTGAATGGAAATGCCCCTGACCTTACTGTTAAGTGAATTGTCTCGTTAGACTGACCTCACACTTGGTAAGGCAACTCCCATCCTTTCATGTATTTATACCTGCTCCTGTATTTTCCACTCCATGCATCTGATGAAGTGGGTTTTAGCCCAGGAAAGCTTATGCCCAAATAAATGTGTTAGTCTCTAAGGTGCCACAAGGACTCCTCATTGTTTTTGCTGATACAGACTAACACAGCTGCTACTCTGAAACCTGACCTTACAAGGAGGCTGCTGTTGTCTCCAGAACAGGTCAGACCAGAGGAACAGGAAGCCAATGATCAGGGCCACAACACTCCAGTCTGAGGGTATGTCTACATGGCAATCAAAGGTGTGATTGCAGGCCAGCACAGCTAAAAATAGCAGTGAAGACGCGTCAGGATGGATTTCAGTGCAGGCTGTCCAGGTACGACCAGGGACCCAGGGCACGTACTTGCATTGCTAGCCTGCGCTGAAGCCCCAGGCTTCTGTATCTTCACTGCTACTTTCAGCCATGCGAGCTAGGTGAAAGCGAGTGCAGGTAGGCATACTGGAGCGGCAATAACGCAGTGGAGACGATCCCGGGATTTTCCTGGGAGCAGAAATATTATCCCACGTGAAGGAAACTCTGGAAAAGGCCTTTCCTGAAATAAATAAAATCCCACCTGTTGCCTCTGTGTCACACAGTGGGGTCATGGGGAGAGGGGGACTGGGCACGAAGTGGGGTTTTGTACCCTTATTGGCCCATTCCTGTGTCCTAGATTTATGTGAAACAGGGCAGAGCCCTCCTCCAGTTAGTAACTTCCAGGCCCCGCTCTCGTCCTGCGATGGCTCCAGGAACTAAAAGCGCACACTAGAGGGCCCTCTGTCTCTTTCAATAGAACCCCGGGACTGATCCTAGAGGTGAGTCTCCATTTCAAGGCTGCAAGAAGCTGGTACTCCCAAGGAGAGGCGTTCCTGACTCCTCCACAGGGGGAACCCCAGACCTGCATCAGACGCAGAAAGGCCGGGGGAGCCCCCTCTTCAGCCCCCCAACTCCCTCCCCCGTTGTAGAGGGAGAAGGGGTAGCAGTTAGAGAGACAGAACTAGAGGTGGGTCCCGCAAAGATCAGGTTCCTCACCCAAACTGCCCCAGATGTGGGAGTGTTTGGGGGCAGGACTCTGCTTCAGGTCCATCCCTGTAGGAAACAACTGCTTTGCCGTAATAGCCCCCCACTTCTTCTCAGCCTGCTTTGCACACAAGCCTCGCAGCACCCCGTGAAGCAGGCACCACACCAATTTCGTAGCTGGGTAGACTGAAGCACAGAGACATCAAGGGATTTGGTCCTGGTCGCACAGTGTGTGGGTCGGTGGCAGAACCCAGGAGTCCCGTGGGAGCAGGACCATCAGACTGTAATAGGGATGAGGCTCAGGCTCAATCTCCTTTGTGAAAGGAAGTCAGCCTGCTTGCGAGGAAGGCCCCAGTGGTGGGCCAGGAGAACTCTAAGATGGGTGAAGGTCTGTACAGTAATTAGCGAAAGTGTGTACAGTTGTTTTGAAGGGGAGTGAGGTACAACAGAGAGAGCTCCGAGAGGATCTCGGGGGGTCTCCCTCTGCCAGCAGCGGGGAGAAAACTCCCAAATAAAACAAAAAACGTATTGAAACAAGCCACTCTACTGCACCCGATTCCCCCCTGGGCAGAGGACACGGGACAGATGTGCAGTCACGTTGCTTGATGTGCTATGGGAAGGTGCTCAGATACTACAGCGATGAGGGTGGTAAAAGAACCTAGGCAGACTAGACTAGACTAGGCTGGGCGCTGGCTGATCCGGCACCAGCGCTAAGACAGAGGCAGAAGGAGCAGGCGTTTGCAAAGCAGAGGGGCGCCTGGTTGGGGCTGGGGAAGGGTGTTCACTCATCCGCTTGGTGTCCCACTGAGTTACTGCACACAAGGGCCTCTGTCAACAACGGGTGGGAACCAGGCACATGGAGGGAGCCCAGCTGAGCAGTTCTGCTGAAACCTCAGACATCACTCGGGGGTTCATTAAAGTCTGCGGGACTCCCCCCTGGAGCTGATTCCCCCCAGAGGCACTGAGCCAGGCTGGAGACAATGGAGAAGCAACAGGGACAGATCTGTCCCACCTTAGCTTCTGAGGAGCATATTCTGCCCTCGCCTACACGCCCCCCCTCCCATGTAGCTCTGCTGAAGTCACTGGGGTGGCTCAGGGGGAAAACCAGGGCAGAATTTGAGCCTAAATCAACACCAGTTTTACATGGGAGAGGTGGCTTGATGCAGTGGACTGTGCATAGGGGTAAGATCCAGGGATTCCTAGCCCAGGCTTGGTGAGTGTCTCTCTCTGTGGTTCAGGAGGAGTCACTTAGGCCCAGATTTTCCAAAGTGTCTGTTAACCTGGGGTTCCCAACGTTAGACACCAAGGGCCTGAACCCACAACTTCGCTGAAGCCAAATGGGAGCTCTACGTGCTCATCACTTCTGGAAACCCAGGTGTCTAAACTGGGGCAATCCAAAATTAGCCTCCCTTAACTTTTCTGTCCCAGTTTCCCGTTCTATAAAAGGGGGCAAATACTTACTTACCTCATAGGCCTTTTGTGAGGCTTAATTAGTGAATGTCCGTACAGTGCTTTGAGCATGCAAAACTCACTGCAGTCTAGAAGAGTTGGGCTTATCTCAGCCCCCAGCTAATCACATCTTGCCATCTTCCTTCTAGCTTTCCTTCCTGCCTTCTGGTTGCCAGGGAAATAGCTGTCCTGGTAACCAGCTGTCATCTATCTTTTACCTTTGCCAGTCTGCTGGCATCGCTCCAAAATTCTCTCTTGTTAGATCTGTGAACAGCAGGTTGTTTGGTTTGATGGTGACAGCCCAAATTGATCATTCTCAGCCCCTTTTCCTGTTACTGATTTCTCAACAGCAGTATTGTGCTGGCTTTCCTGCCACCTTGGGGTGGTAAATGGGACTGGAAAGAGAAAAAACTGTGCAAGATCCCAGTTGTGAATCTAATTTGCATGCTTAGTTGGTATGTTTGTGTCAGTAGATTCAGTAACTCTGCACATGTAAAAGGGCCAGTTCTGATAATTTGTGTATGCAGTTACCCAATTTGGGTGCATAATTTTGGTAACTGGGCATGCAACATGGACACACACTTTGTGTATGCAGTTGAAGGTCTCGCTTTTTTAAAATGTGCCCTATGCTGTTTTCTAGATTCCCATCTATATTTCTGCAGCTTAGGCCTCTACCGAGCAGAGCTTGCCAACATCAAACCAAAATATTTGCTAACCTAATTTTTAAAATAAAGACAATATTGCAAAACATTAAAATATGCTTCAGTGTCACAGTTGGATTTTTTAAAAGAGCAACCCCTTCTACGTCTCGAAGGCACTTATGGCTGTACCACAATTAAGGACAGCTATTAATTTTGACAGGGTTCTTTTCATCTTTGTACTCTCGTTTTTCACTGAGACGCTTTGTTTGTAACATGTTCAGCTTTATTTTTTGTGGCAATATGAGCTGAAATATTTTCAGCAACTTTAGTTTTCTGTGCCAATTAATTTTAACTCAAATAAGTCAGAGGCATGTACGATGTCAGAGGAACCACAAACCACAGAAAAGTTAATGTAACATCATTAGGGGAATATCAAGGTGACCTTGCCAAAAATAATCTGGGAGGGAGAAATCAGAACATCCTTTGTGAGTCAGCAGATTTTCTTGCCTTCCTGAAGCCACAGGAAATAACACTCACACATTTAATTCCTTAGGCATTTGGAAAATGCTGCTGTTAGAAATACATACAGGGGCTCATCTGGAAGACTTTTGCTATCACCTGAGATACAAGGTGGATGAGGTAATATATTTTATTGGACCAGCTTCTGTTGGTGAGAAAAACAAGCTTTCAAGTTTACATAGAGCTCTTCTTGAAGTCTGGGAAATTAACGGCAGGACTACACATAAAATGCTGCATCAGTCAGGCAAGCTGTAGAAACCCAGTTGTGGGTTTGAAGGATTAGAACCGACCAGAGCCCTAGGCTGGAGTTGTGGGAGACCTCTGGTGAGCTTTTCAGCATGTGGGTAGGTTCTTTTAGTGTTTTAATATCTTTTCTCAGTAATGCGTTCACCTTAAGAATAAATGTGCATGCTTAGAAAGAGCTGTGTGGTGCCATAACTGCAGGCAGTTCACTGGTCTCCACCCAAGAGAGGTGATGGCTGGGAGCCAGAAACCTAAAGTGGGTGTCCTTGGTGGACCACAGGCAGGGAGAATACAGGTGTAGTTGCCCTGAACTGTGACAAACATTATTTGCTTTCCCATAAGAATGGCATCAGGCCCCTCTGCATCAGCTCCTGTATCCCTCTGCCAGAGTATCTGGTTCTCACGCCCTGAAGCAACATCACTGCCACTGACATATAAACTAGGGCTCGGAGCCACACCTGCGTTCGACAGGAGGTACCGGAAATCAGCATCCCACCGAGGCACTGCTGGAGAAAGGCCCTGGGAAAGAGGACCAGGACTTGTGTGGTAAATTAGTAACAGGGATAGGTTTTGATGCCCAGCGAACATCCTGAAATGAGATTAACGCTGCAAGGATAAAGCTTGTGGTTGCTGTTGGCTTTGTCAGTTAACTTCGCTCCCCTTCTCCCCGCTACGAAGCAAAACGCTGAGAAGGGATGTTAGCCGCTTGCTGCTGGATCCGAATGACTTCAGGGAACAGCCCGAAGGCCTTTAGCAACCTCCAGATTGCGGGAGCCAAGGCAAAGCTGGAAGCGGTGGGGGCAGCAGCCTAGTGCGCTCGTTAAGTTCACGTGGCACTAAACGAGTTGGACCGGCTTGAAGGAAAGCGGTTGGGGCTAGCAGCATGAGGCAGGTAAACCGATGTGTCAATCGCCACAGAATCTCACGGTTGGCTCCATCTCCGTCACGCAAACCACAGCCTTTCCTGGCGTTCATACTTTCCCCTTGGCTCATTGCTCCCGGTGGACAGGCCCTGGTGCAATATTTCACTTTAACGAGGGGAAAAGAAAACACATTTCTCAATCGACCGGTCAGACACAATACTAGAGACATAAAGGACAGAAACTGCAGCCAGCTCATCTGAAGTGACGTACACACATCCTGCCATTCTGGGGTGGGGTGCGGGATCCTCGTATCTCACTCAGAGCGTGATCCAAGTTCCATATCAATACAGAATGCAGCGCGGCCGCTGGCCACCAGGGAATTCCTGCTGTTGAACTAACAAAGGGCAGTCGCTCTGCACACAGAGCAGCCGTAGCGTGGTAGGAATAAGTTAAGTAGACGCACTGGCTGTGGAGCATCTCTTCACTGCAACTTTCTCAAATAATAATCCTGGGACTTGCCTTTTCTGCTGCTTCCTCATTTCCAAGGACCTGTTGTTTCCCAGTAACAAAGCAGCAGTGAAGGCTGGGCTAATACTGACACCAAGGTTACGTAAGCAGCAGTAGGCCCGCCTAGCTGCATGGAGTAGGAATACACAGCGAAGACTCAGGAGAGTTTGCAGGACCTGGCACTGGGCAGCTGAGAGGGGGTGTTGGCTCATGTCCTCCTGGAGGTGCCTGTGGTTGAGGTTATGCTAATGGCAGCTGCCGCTGATCTCAAGTTCTCAAACAGAGCCAATCGGATATCCCTGGAGTCGGGCGCTTTGGCACCCATACCACTTGCGGTTATATGGGAAGCCTTCTGTTAGGGAGAACATAGCTGGTCCTGGTGACTGAATGACTTGTAGGGAGCTGGCTGTTTGGGTGAATGGCTTTTCCTCCGGGCAGGCAGTTGCCAGCAGAGGTTAGTGGAGGACGTACCCACTGGAGGAGGTCACAGAGGTCCTTGTGATACTTTGCTGGTGAAGGGCTGAGTTCACTTTGGAGGCAGAGGGGGTGAAATGGAGCCCATGGAGGCTTCAGCTCAGGTACGAGTGTTCAAACCTCCCCTCCCCGGCAGCTGGGGGTGCTGGGAGTTAGCACGTACTGAAGTTCTGGAGCAGGGCAGTGCCAGAGCTTTTACCAGGGTGTGCGGCCTGCAAGCCCTGCCTCCCAGTGCCAGGCTGTCAGTTCTGCTTGATTATTGGTGCCAGTGGCATGGGGGCCCCACCCAGCCCAGTGGACCAGCAGCTCTTTAGCAATGCGAACAGCATCTTCCGAGGTGTGAGCTTGTGGAGGCAGTAGCTTGGGCCATTCTCAGAGCACTTCCCTCCTGGGTTGTTTTACCTTTCCGCCTGTAGCCTGAGAATAATCGTGTCGTATGGGAGCAGCCACAGTCTGGTCTAGTGCAGAGGGCAGCGGATGGCTGTACTCCCACCCGATTCACTCTGTCACCTTGGATGAATTGACACCATTGCCTTGTGCCTCAGTTTCACCATCTGTTAAAAGTATTGCTAATGCTGCTCCACCTTTGTAAAGTGCTTTGAGCTCCTTGGATGAAACAGCCCCATTCTTTAATATTGGCAATGCTGTACGGTCCCCGGATTATTAACCTCAGATGATATATGGGGCATAAGTACACATTGCGGGGAAGGCTAATTAGGACTGAAACCCTTTACTCTCTTGAAACCAGAGCGTTGTCAAACACGTCCAGCTGAGGAGTCACAAATCTGTTGGTGTGATGCACCCCCTACAAGCAGAACTTTCATCGCAGCTTTAACAGGCTGTTCTGAGAACACAGAAGATCGGGCTTGTTCTAATTGTTTTTAAACCCTTTTGGCAGCATACGTCAGACCTATTTGTGTCTGTTTTAAAAGCTAAACTAATTTATGTTACATTTAACATCACTGTTGATAGATATATTGCTTCATCTAAATGTTCTTTTACTGTCTGGTTCCTTCTACTGCTACTGCTGCTCACTCTCCCAGCATGTGGTTTCAATCTCTTCCCCGTAGAAAAATCCCTTCTCTCTTTCCATGTGTATTATGGTTTCATTGTTCCAGGGAATGCAATTTGGGAGAAATTAACAGATGAGGCAAAATGTTGTGGCAGTAACCACCTCCATTTCAAGGAAATAGGTCCATCAGTGGCTATTAGCCAGGGTGGTCAGGGATCCAACACCATGCTCTGAGTGTCCCTAGCCTCTGTTTGCCAAAAGCTAGGAGTGGATGACAGGGTTGATGATTGCCTGTTCTGTTCATTCATTCGGAAGCTCCTGGCACTTGCCACTGTCGGCAGACTGGGCTAGATGGACCTTTGGTCTGACCCGGTAGGGCTGTTTTTATGTTCTTAAGGAAATAAAGGGGAACCCTTTAATAATACGGGGCAAAGCTTATTTTTAATTGACACAACCTCACAATGTTTAGAGTCTTGATGCAAGATCACACGTTTGTATCACAGCACGTGATCCTTTGCTTGGAAACCTTTTTACTTGCACCAAACACATCTCAGTAGCCCCATATCAGATAAAGGTCATAGAATATTAGGCACCGTCCTAAAAAAATACAGGATGGGGACAGGTTCTCCTCTGAATTACATCCTGCACAGCCCCATTGGCTTCTGTGTAATTTAGGCAGGAATTGTTCCATTTAGCTTGGCACTGAAGGGTTTCTTTCTCTTTCTTTTATTGAGCTCTTTGCTAGGAAACGGGCTGGTTGCAGGACAGTGGGATGAGGGCAGTTCTGGCCAGAAACACAGTGTGAGCTGGGACTGGGAGCCAGGCTTCTTGGGATCTATTCCCTCCTCTGCCACTGACCCACCGTGTGACCTGTGGCAGATCATGTCATCACTCCATGCCTCAGTTTCCCCATCTATGAAATTGGGATACTAGTCAGCTACCTCATAGGGAGGTTGGGAGGTGACATTAATGAATGTCCCCTCAAGTCCACTGAGATCCTCACATTGCAAATGCTGTATCGTGTAAGTGCAAGGATCCTTATCCAGTTCACTGGAGCACTGTGGAGCTACGAACCACGAAAGGGCAGGTTGAGCCACTAGAAATCCCTGTCTAGCCTGTTAGCCAATTACAACAAATTTTGGACATACTCCTGCCCTCTGGCCCTTCCCACCATGGAGGCAACTCACTTTCTACTACTCTCCAGGGATCTTTGGTGGGTCTCGTGCCGGCTCAACTGACCCCTTAAAGAGATGATGTGACTTGCAGTGCTCCAGCTGTGAAGCAAGGAGGTTGAGCGTCATTTTACTCCATAGAGTGAAAACTACTTTCCCATGAAAGTCCCTGCCTCTTGGGGCTGCCTTGTGCACAGACCAGTCTCTGCTGCAGCCCATAAGCTCTCACCTGTCCACTGGCTTGTCCAGGCCTGGAGACGGGGCCAACCAGCATATTAAAGGTGTCTTGTTTAAAGCGATGTGGTGAGGCTGTGCCCGAGAGCCTGGGAGAAAGCGAGCGATGGCACAGATGGCCCCGCACGACATAGCCACCTGCCCCCAGGGAAAAAAATGGCCAGTGACACAGCGGACCAAACTCAGTGTGTAACCCCCATCCTGGGTGGGGCATGTCAGCCTCTGACAGAGAACCGAGGGGGTCTGACCTTTTCTTACGCTTTGGCAATGCCCGTCCCCTTGTCCTGCCAATAACGCTTGTCTGACTGAGCTGAGTGTTACCTCGGCACTGCTTGGGCTGCACGTCATTCAGAACAACTTCCCTACTGTGGCAAATTGCCGGCACTATTATGATGGGTCTCGTGCTTTCTCTTCTTTGGGCCGGGGGGGGGGTTCAGGGCGCCATTTCTTGCCCCTGAATTGGAATAGTAATTGCCCCACTAGGGTCCTTGAGGAGGGGAGTGGAGAGGGAGGGACCTGGGCCCGCCCTCTACTCCAGGTCTCAGCCCAAGGGCCCTGAGGATAGTGGTGAACCACTTGAACTGGCGGTTCCTTCCCCTGGGCTACTTCCCTCTCCTGCCCTTCAGCTTGTGGGGGGGGCTTCCTGCCCTCCCTCTGCACAAGCCAGGTGCCCCTTTACCTAGGGTCTTGGACTTCTTAGCCCACCGCAGCACTCCTCCAAACTGTCCTCTGCTTCCCTTCAAACTGTTCTCTGTTCCAACACCAATCTTCTCTGCTCCAACTCCTTCAAACTATTCTCTGCTCCAATACCAATCCTCTCTGCTCCAACTCCTTCAAACTGTTCTCTGCTCCAACACCAATCCTTTCTGCTCCAGCTCCCACACTGTCTGATTGAAGCAGGGGTTTTTATCATGTGACTGACTGCAGGTGCTCTAATTGGCTTCAGGTGCTCTAGTTAATCTATAGCAAACTTTCTTCCCCTTACAGGGAATAAGGCTCCCTTCTAAGCCTCTCCTGCTGCCCTCTGGCCATGCTGTATCACACCTACGCTTTGGCTGGGAGCAGATAAAGAATAAATGAAAAAAATAATCTTTGGTGATGTCTCATGGCTCCATAGACCTTTCCTCCGCAAACCCTTCGGGACGATATGAACCACACCCAGTAGTGGGCAAAACTCAAAAAAGGCCAATGAAGAAGGAAGAGATTTTGTTCCATTCCCACAATGCTCATTTCTCCAGAGTGCTGTCCAGACAGTACATTCATTTCTGAATGGCACCTGCAGCCAGCTAGCATCCCTCCCCGTCCCGAGCAGGCCTGGGTATTATCAGGCAATGTTCTCTGGAAGTATCTGCTTCCGCTATCAGAGCTGTTGAGTAATTAATAGTCTTTGTTGTTGGCAATCGATAGCAACAGAAAATATCCATCAACTAAAAGGGGCCTCCATGCAGTTTACCGGGGGCTGGATGCTGCTAGGTGCCGAATTCTCTAGTCTTCATCCAGCAACACATTTCAGCACGTATGCTGTGCTGGATCGGGGCCAGAGCGGTCAGCATCTTGTGAGATCAATCTCCAGGTTCAGATCTCTTGGGTGAAACCTTTATAACTGAGTCTGGCCCTGTCTGGCTTGAGTGAACATCACTGATCCGCTGGCACTTTTCACACAAACAAGGGTTTGTCCCAGGAGCCTTTGCCAAGATTTCACCTCTGCCCCTGCATTGATGTTCTGTTTCTTTTATCCTGGTTGCCACTTGGCATCTCCACGGGGGTTGTGTTGATTGCAGTGGTGCTGTATTGTTTGTGGGCACTTTGAGATCTTATGGGCTGAAAGGATGCTATACCCATGCAAGTACACACTACGAAAACTGAATTGGCCTGACTGGATGTACCGGCTGGCCATACGGACAATTCGATCATGAGATGACCCCAGGCCTGGATGTTGAGGCATGGATCTGGTTCCCCAGCGGTAGAGGGGTTTCAGATGGGTATGTGTTCTGGTTCAGACCTGTTCTATGGGGATAGGCTGGGACCGGAAAGCTTGGGTCTGAATCTGGATCATAAAAACACAAGGGGTGTTTGGACCTGGCTCTCCAGTCCACTGCCTGTTTGTGGGCTTGTCGTTCAGGCACCATTAAACATTGGGGACAGGATCTTTTATGAATATTGTCTTGTCGTTATTACCGTAGCCCCTAGGAGCCCCACTTATGGACCAGGAGCCCACCGTGCTAGGTTCTGTACAAACAGAGAACAAAGACGCTCCCAACCCCACAGAGCTGAGACAACAGATGGATACAGACCAGTGCGGGAGCCCAGGGAAGCAGAGACAGTACTGGGCAGCATGACGGGCAGGGCTCTCTGCACACGACCAGCCTGACCGTTGTCAGCAGCACAGCAGAGTTTCAAGGCAGGGTTGGAGGAGGGAAATGAGGTGGGCTAAAGACTTATTTCTCGCTTTAACGATTTGGGAAGAAAATAGATATAAAAGATAAGCAAAGAGGCTTCCCCAGCGCCTCCCGAAATGTGTGTAGCTGCAGCTGGTGATGGCAGCTCGAGAACCAGACGGGACAGGAACACTCAGGACTGTCCACCAGAGTCGTCCCTAATGCAAGCCGCGTGCAGAAGACTGGTTATTTAACGGTGGCAAAACTTTGCACTCAGCTCCATCAGCAGATTGCTAACTAACCGCATGTCTTCTAAACCAGGAAACCTCACGTGCGGTGTAAACACGGCGCCCAGGCTGGTACTGGAAAAACAATTGGTTTGGAGGTAAGCGCAGCTATTGCCTTCAGATGTGCACCATGCAGCCTGAGCTCTTTACACAGGAGCCACTGAGTAGCTGAAATCAGATCATGGGGGTGGGGGCTTTATCATTTAATTTAAAATAGGATCAGTTGCTGTGACTGCAGGGCGACATTACCACAGGGTATTTATCTCTGCCTAATGGTACAATAACGGGTATTTGAAACCATTTAGGAATAAGCCTCTTTCCATTGCAATTGGAGGTACAGGCTCACATATGGTATGTAACAATCGACATTTTTTCCAGTTCACTAATTAAGATACAGAATAAAAGTCATAAAAAAGTAGTGCTGGATATTTCAAGGGAAAATTCTCCCGTAGGTGCCAGGTATTATTAAGAGAGGGAGCGAGAGGTGTAGCCACAAGCTGGAAAAGGAATATATGGAAAAATAAATATGCCTCAAAGGCAGAGTGTTTCCAACAGCTGAGATACTGAACTGCACAGCGTTGGTTGCTCGAACACGGTCATTACTTTCCAGAAGCAGTTTGATCTTGAATTTAATATAATGGATCCGTACCACGCAAAGCATGATGAGAATACCCCCCATCACGCTGTACTTAACCTGCGTGTCAGTGGATGATGGGAGCGGATACTGACTCCAGAAAGAGGCTCTGACTCAGGATTGGCAACCGCCCAATTTTAGCCGCTTGCCATTCCAAAAGCAGGGTGCTGCTGGAGACAAAAACGTTAGATCCCCAGGAATGCAGCGGGGTGACACGAACGGACTGTTCAAAGGATTGCAGGGGGTGTCAGCCACACTCCATCAAAACCAAAGCCAGCTAGAGGGGATTTAGCTACTGAACATTAAGGCCCATAGGAGCTGTTACTTGCCAACTATCAGGATGACTTCGAGAGACCCCTGAAGTAATCTGGGGTGGTGGCAATTCCTCTGTTCCTTTGGAAATATGTGTAGATCAAACCCTCGGGAGTAAAGAATTCTCAGCTGAGGCTGAAACTCACTCCCTAGCTGCACCGAGGCGGGTGGGTGCCTCCGAGGTCCCAGAACAGGGGCTAGTCTCACATCTATGGAGCATGATTTTGTTCTTAGTCACTCCCTGAATCTGGCCCTAACTAGGAAGGTGCTTGGAGTTCAGGTATATGTACGAAGGGACAGACAGAGTGCTATATATGTACATCTCTATTTGCCAGAAGCGGGGAATGGGTGACAGGGGATGGGTCACTTGATGATTCATTCCCTCTAGGTCACCTGGCATTGGTCACTGTCAGAGGACAGGATACTGGGCTAGATGGACCTTTGGTCTGACCCAATGGGGCCGTTCTTATGTTCTTGTAGCTACCCTAACTTGTGGAGGTGCAAGCTATCTTTTGGGGACCCATTCTACTCTCCTTTGCACTGGTGTAAATTTAGAGTGATCCCTCTGACAATAGTGGAGTTGCCCTGGATTTACACACGTGGAACTGAAGCAGGATCTGGCTCTTGGGTTGCATTTCCCCAGAGATGTGCCTGATCTGCGCAGCCATCACAAGTCTAAATGCAGTTGCACTTGCACTCTATTTGACATTTTCCACGGGCAGGGCTTAGGAGGATACAAATCTACCGAGCACCAAAAATAAAAGGTTAAAAAAAGGAGAGTGCCTAACCCAGAGCATGAATAATGGGCAGGCCGGGACGTGCAATTCAAATGTGCAAGTTCCTCTTCAGACAGTTAGCAGCCTAAATGTGATGCTTAAATACAGCAGAGGCATTTACACATGTAAGGCATTAGGGTTTGTTTAGAAGCCCTTTATTGCAATACTTTGTTCTTTATTTCCTACAAATTAAATTTACTGAGGGATACGTTCTGATTGTGAAATTATTTTGAAAATACTTCCTTTGGGTTTTTAAATTTCCTTTGTTGTAAAGATTTACAACACTTAAAATAAAAGGACAAAAAAAGAGCGAACAAAATACAGAGAAGGAACGATGGTGGGGGAGGGGGGAAGGTGACTTAATGGAGATTGGAAAAGCGAAGTGTCTAGATCCAGGCTGCCCATGGCATCTTGGATGTGTCTGTGTCACTTTCCCCATCCATTACATTGGGGTATTGAGCTCAGCGGGTATCATTCATTCTTAGGTAATTCTCTGGACACACAGTCTGGGAGGCGGGACAGTGCTCTTATCCCCACTGTACAGATTGGGATGGGAGGCACAGAGAGGTAATAATTGGAGATATACCAATCTCCTAGAACTGGAAGGGACCTTGAAAGGTCATCGAGTCCAGCCCCCTGCCTTCACTAGCAGGACCAATTTTTGCCCCAGATCCCTAAGCAGCCCCCTCAAGGATTGAACTCACAACCCTGGGTTTAGCAGGCCAATGTCAAACCATTGAGCTATCCCTCCCCCCTAAGAGGCTAAGTGACCTGCCCAAAGGTCATACAGAAAATCTGTGGCAGGGCAGGGACTCGAAGCCAGGTGTCCCAATCCTAGACTCGTGACCTGACCACCCTTCCTCTCTCTGTCCGTTGCTATGTTACCAACTCTTGCAACCCTCAGGTTATTTGCTGTTTTCCTTAAGGTTTTCCTGGAGTCAGGTGACTATGGGAGAATCTCAGCTTTCTTCTAATCCTCGTGGTTGCTGAGAGAAGTTTGAAAATAGGAACCCTAAAGACTCAAAAAGTGAAGGCAAAAGGAGCCCAACATTGATTATTTTCTGGGCTCTTATGCATTTCCTCTTTATTTTTCTAGTTGCTCCATTTGTGCAACTCTTGACTTGTGAGCATGGGGAGGTGTGCAATGCACAAGGATCCTTGTAAGCAGACTATTCAGATACACAGTGGAAGCCCCTTCACAGAAACACATGTGCGCACATGCTCATACACAGAGCAATTTTCTTTTGCTGTCACAAAAGTGATGTGGTAAATAAAAGCCATTGGCCGGGATATCGGAAACCGGTAAACAATTTCCTGGTGATAATCGTTCAAATTATCCTTCCGAGCTGAAACTGCTGCACAAAATTGAGCTCATCCCCTTGAAGAGCTGCTACATCTTAAATAGTGTCCTCCCTCCTATGGCAGCGTGCCTGGCATTCTAGCACACACCTGCTGGGAGCAGCCCTCCCTCGGCCCCATCCTCCATGGTGGCCTTTCACATGATGTTCAGACACATTTTTCATCTCTTATTTTTTTTTTACAGTTATCATCATCGTTTCACCTTTTGGGTCTGATTCACCCCTGTGTCTTGTGTCACCACTCAGCCCTCTGCAAAGCAAGTGTGAAATATTACCGGATTTGCTAGCATTTTGCGAGAGCCAATGACTGACTACTCAAGGCATGAGTCAGTAGAGAATCAGGGCAAAGCCCTTTGAGGCATTCAGATTCTCATCTCTAACGGAGATGTTTCACCATGAAAATATTTATCTCTTGTGTCTATTTATTTTGGTAAATTTGATATATGTATATACCACTTCCACCACTGACTGCAGCAGGGGAGCTGTACTGGTGCCAGGCCAATGGTGGGCAAATGGCTTCGAATTCTTAGAGCCAGAGCCAGTGCCTTGCGTGGTGTAAATCAGTGTAGATCCATTGCAGTCAAGCCCTTAGCGATAAGATTCTCATGTGGGAATGATAATGTAAGTGCAGTTATTGTTGTTGACCATTACCATGCACAGGGTGGAGGAATATTAAAAAGACTGGAAAAGGAAATTGAGTCGTGAATTGCACATTTTAAGAATTTGTTTGCTCAATGTGAAAACCTCCCCTTTAAGAAAAGCTTTCCTTTTTTTAGACCCTCCATTCAACACTTCTTATTCCATCTAGAAACCATAAGGGAATTTCCTTCCCATCTGGTTCAGCAAAGGCCAAATTAGCTTTGTTCAAAAAAAACTCTGAGAAATACCCAGCCTCCACAGTTATTTGGAACTTATTTTACCAGGAAAATCTCAAGGACATCCATCTGTCTTGTTCCCACCAGCATCCCGATGCTCCCCTCTCAGTGTCTAAAATCAGAGTGAAAAGCTTGGAGCCATCAGTTCTTCCCAAGTGAACCAGAAATGCCACAGCGTGAATGGTGAGTCCATCAAGTGCCAGAGAACAGAGGAAGGAAACAAGTGGCTTTGAAAAAATGCTCCCTAGCCAGTCTGCTATTCATTAACAAAGACCAAACCTGACAGAAGACACGTAGAAAAGGCTCTTTCGAAAAGGTCTCTTTCCTGTCCCGAAAGGCAATAGTTATTGGGAAACTTTCTGGAAGTTAAAGTTAGATTGAGGCTGACAGATTAGCTGCAACACAGATCCAATCCAGAGCCAGCTCCCATCTGTTCTGTTGCCCCCCTGAATTTCATCACCTACTCAGGATAAGGAGTTACCGCTACTAAATTATCCGCATGACCGGACAGGTAATTAATCCTTTGGAGGATAATACTCTGTTTACACGCCTCAAAAGCCTGCCCAGAACTGCCACCATTCCTTACACCTATGGCTCTAGTCTGCCACCTTATCTCTGAGAAATACTGCACCATGGCCTGGATTATAACCCCCCTACACTGATGAGCAGTTACTCATAAGAGTAATCTCATTGAATTCAACATGATTACTCATGTGAGTAACTGCTCACCAACGTCAATAGGGGTCCACCGTCTGACCCTGTGTGAACAGTCCCACTGATTTGCATGGGCCTATGTGTGGAGTGTGGTGTTACTCGATGTAAGTAAGGGGACATCACCTGGCCCTGTCATGAGTGTGACTGAGAGAAGATCTCATTCCACCCCCTTCACTATCCTTCCCCCCAGCAACAACATCACACCAAATTCTTGCTCCTGCACATCCCCCACCCTTCCCCACACCTGCCCAGAGCCCTGTCTTTGCTGATGTTAGGTATCTCTAGCAGGTTCCTACGATACGCCATAGAGGCACTACTGCTAAGTTTTTAAAGTAGCAAAAGTTACGTATTTTCCATTAACCTTGATGTCCGAAGTGGTTGAACCATTTTTGCTTAAACTTTCTCTCTTTCTCTCTTCACACAAACACACAGATGCATGTACAGACACACACACAAATGTCAAGCTGAGGCACACACCTGGCATGGAAAATTTCAGCCCAAAAGGTGAAAGTCTGTCCAAAGTGCGTTACACATCTGAAAACAGAGGGTTACAATGGAAAGTGTTTGGCAACCTGGTCACTAGGCACCGCTGCTGCTCCACCTAAAGGCTCTCTCTAGATCAGGGTAGGCAACCTATGGCACATGAGCTGATTTTCAGTGGCACTCATACTGCCCGGGTCCTGGCCACTGGTCCGGGGGGCTCTGTATTTTAATTTAATTTTAAATGAAGCTTCTTAAACATTTTAAAAACCTTATTTACTTTACATACAACAATAGTTTAGTTATATATTATAGACTTCTAGAAAGAGACCTTCGAAAAACATTGAAATGTATTACTGGCATGCGAAACCTTAAATTAATCAGAGTGAAGACTCAGCACACCACTTCTGAAAGGTTGCTGACCCCTGGGCTAGATAAAGAGATGAAGCCACAGAGTATCATTCGCTGTAAGAGTGTTGAGGGCTGGTGTATATTCAAAATCTCCTTTGGAAGGGTAGTCGGGTGTGTGAAACTCCTTCCCCAGAGCCTAGAAGCTCAGTTCATTTTACTGAAAAATGTACAGACTCGAGGAGTGAACTCCTGGCCACCCTGATGTCAATGGCACAATTCCCATAGGCTCAGTGGGGCCAGAGTTTCACCCCAAGAGATCTAGGAGCAAGACTTCAGGGGGAATTTTCTAAGGCACAAAGGGCAGTTAGGGGCTTTGCTTCCCTTGGTGCCCTGGAAAAGTGTCTCTGGATTATCTCCAGACATGCAGAACTCTGTGCGTTGCATCAAAGCCACACTGTGTCAGCATCAGGCTCTCAGCGGAGTGCAACCTGGGAGACCCCGAGTGACAGTGACGATATTTTTTCCTGTGAAATTACACATGACCATTTGTGGCTGTTGCTGGTCAGGGCTATTTTGCAACTCGGCATTTGGTGTTTTCCACAATGATTCTTGGAAATGGCCTTTTTCACTTTGACAACATGGACAGTTTGAAATTTTGCATGGTTTCTATGCAAGCAGATTTTTGCCCTATCTTGAAATTTTGTATTTAAACTACGGAATGTTTCTTGATTAACAACAGGAAACATTTGGAATGCAACGGACCCATTTTCACACAAACCTGAGCATAAATGTCTGTGAAATTTTGCCTCATTTTGTACAAACTGGCAATTTTTGCACATTCAAATAATAGGCAAAAAAATCTCAATGTCAAGGTGCTGAGATTTGCTTCTGAAACAGAGCATGTAACAGTGCATGTAGCAAGAGCCAGATCTATGAAATAAGACCTCAGACCAGGGCAAGATCACTTCCATGTGCACACACAACTGTGTATAGTGTCTCCAGTGTCCCAGTAAAAGGGAGTTTCAATTCCAAGTGGCCTCTCAGCAATTTTCCTGCTGTCCTTGAGTTTGTCTCCTTTTGTTTGGTTGTTTCGCTGTGAGAAAAATAAATCAATTTATGATTTAATCACTGGCCCTAAGAAACTGGCTTGAAGGTCTGGAATGAGAACTGGCAGAGGTCAAGTGCAAAGGTGGAGATTAGCGACCTCCAGTCGGTGAAAGCAGGAAGCCTATTCCCTGACCCTTAAACTTTTCCCTTGGTTTGATCAATGGAACTTCACCAGTGCTGGTGCTTCTGCATAGGGAACTGGATCTATTACTTTAACCTGTTGTTGTACAGCTCTGGGTCTGGTTTGCTCTACTCTGCCTCCCCCTCGCAGCACCGGTATAGGAGCCGCCACTCTATAGTTTAGAGTCTGACACCTCATTTTCTTTGTGTTCCTGGGCACGATGACACTAGCAGGCTCTGCCCTCATTGACACATTCCGCTGCCACATGCTAACCCCTTGGGCAACTGGAGGTGGAAGTGATTGAGGGAAGGGACTGGAGATCCTCCTGCCACTCCTCTCTCACCCCAGAGTCACACCAATGTAACCCCATTGACTCAGTCATGTGACTCCTGATTCACACCCCTGCAGCTGAGAGAAGAACCAGGCCTTCAGGTCTCATCCACATTAGTCTTTCCCATCCTACTCTCTAACTTCCCAGTGTTGCTACCACCAGCTTGGTTCCACCAATCCGAGGATGGGGAGCCCTGGTGTAGAAGAGACACCCGTGGCTGCTAGTGTTTTCATCACTGTGTCATTCCCTCATGCTCAGAATGGGGTAGGCAGCACCATGGTGAAAATGGTGGTGGCCATGGCAGTCTTGTCTACCCAAGCACCTCCCGCATTGCTGTCACTGGTGAGCCTGAACTGGCAACAGTGGGAAATTTTGAGGACAAAAGGGAAGTATAGACCTGGCCATGGGCTCCAACTTGGACCAATGCTTTGGGCTGCAAAGAAGTTTCTTAGGAAGCCCATCCAGTGTGTGGGTGCAATTTAAACTCAAGAAAAGGGCGATTACAAGGACTTCGGGAGTCTGGATATGGCACAGAGGTTCAGCCTTCATCCCCCTTCCATTGCAGTATCCAAGGACGCACCACACCAACTATTTCAAATTTCTTTGATGCACCGACATTTTCTTCTCTCTCTGAGCCCTGTTGGCAACCCCCATTTGTCCCATCACCTTTTTCTGAAACTTGGAACCAAGCGAGATGATACGGCGGTCGAATTTCTCACCCAGCAGGATGAGGGAAGCTCTCGCTCCCCTCCAACACCCCATCACACCTTCAAGAAATTCTCCCTACTTGTGCTCCGTTCACATTTGGTTCCAGTTCACGACACCTGGGGAGTTATATCCCAGCAGAACAGATTCCAGAGCCGTTACCACCTTGTAAATCTGACGACATTAAACAGCAACACGTGCAGGGACGTTAGTGCTGTAGCAGTCGAGGTTTCTTTTTTAATGACAAGAAAACCCTCTGGGCATAAACCATGAGGTACTGACACACATCGTGCTCCAGGAATATGTCCCACTTGCCTGTTCCTCTCTGGAAAGTCTGGGATTCGCTGGCCAGTGGCGCTAGGCAGGGGACGGATGTTGAGTCCCTTTATCTCTTATGGTGGAAAATTTGTAAGTGGACAAAATCAACAGTGGGAGGAAGGCAGCGTGGGGCAGGATCTTGCTGGGCTTTTGTGCCTGAGCATCGGGCCCAAGGAGCATCAGCGGGTAAGTACCCGCCATGCGGCACATCCACAGTTAGCTGATTCCCAACACTACATGTTTCTTGAATGACCTGCCTACGGGCATCCAGGTCAGGCCAGATCAACCCTCTCGAAACCACCTGTGAAAGGGGTGGGGGAGGGAACGGGACATCCCTGGCACTGCTGCTGAACTCAAGGAGGCATTGAACCCTTTGGTCCAGGGATAAAACCGCAGTCCTCAGTCACTCTGAAAGGTCCATAGTCGTCATGTTTCCTGTTAGCTCAGCACTTTTGTTATAGGCTTCCTGAGCCCCCATCCGCCCCTGCTACCCAGCCTCACCCCTCACAAATGACTATGCAAGAGGAGGCTCACACCTGGCAGCAGGACTCTTTGAGAAAGGGTCATAAAAACATCACAGACACCTTACAAGGAGACAGACCCTGAGCTCCCACCCTTCTGATGTCCATCTTCGATGTTCCACTTTCATTCTGGACATTGTTTTCCTACTGGAACCTATTAGCGGGTGGTGGAATGTGATGCTCACAGAGATGAAAATGACCAGCAGCCCTTTAATGAGAAACAGTGACATTTAAATGGAGTGGAACGAGGGAACAAAATGCAAAATTTGCCAGAAGGATTAATGGGTTCCTTTATGAGAGCAAGCTGGGAAGACAGAGCTGCTACATGCTGCACTCTTATGCCATTAAAGAAATGGCTGAGCTGCAGGAGGTGGAAAGAGACAAGTCATGTGGTGGAACTGAGATCATTCAGCCAAGGAAGGGTGCTATTGTCTCTATTGGACAATAGGAACAAAGCATCCCTGGAAGTTCCCATATGGGAGAACAACAGAAAAACACGATGGAAGATTTCAGTAAGAGGAGGGGTAAACGAGGCTGTCGTGAGGCTGAGCGGCCTCTCTCCGAATTAGAGTATAAGGGAGGGGCCACTACACTCCCCTGGGTGGGTGGAGCCAAACCTGCCCCGCCCCCTCCCTGGAAGTACCAGGGTGGGACAGGAAGTAGAAAAGCAGAGTCCTGGAGCTCAGTGGCTGCTGAACCACAGGAGAGACCGGACCTCTCTTCTAGGGAGCAGACCCCTCTGCAAGAGCCCAGCCCAGCCCCGGAGTGAACCGACGTCTTGCCCTCAGGGGAGGCAGACGAGGACCCCGAGGAGCTGCCAGAGCTACCAGTGGCCGAGTACCCGGAGAAGACGGGGATCTTTGGACCATGGGACCTTCACCCAGACTGTGGTAGGAAGTAGCCCAGGCGGACCAGACTCTAGTCCGGTGCTGCTGCCGGCGTGTGAGTTGGTGCATTGCAGCTGGAATCCCCGCTGACCCAGTGCCAGATCACCCTGCCACTGTTTGGGCCCTGGGCAGGGACCTGGTGGAGTTGGGTGGGACCCCATCCCCCTACCCCCTGCCACTCCACCAAAGGCCAGGAGGCCTGTGTTGGTGCTCACCCCCTGCCTGAGCCCCTAGACTGCTTTGGTGCTCACCCCTGCAAGAGCCCTAACTGTTTGTGGCTCTGCCCTGCCCAGGGGGCCAGAGCTCCATGACAGGCTGCTAATTATAGGCTGTTAATTACTGTCTGCCCCAGCCAGGTGGCTGTGGGCTAAAGACTGTTTGTGGCTCTGCCCTGCCCAGGGGACTGGGGCTCTCTCCTATGAGACCTGCTTGCGATCTGCCAGTAGGGAGGCAGAATGGCCTCCCTCCCTGCTCGAGTGTTATCTCCGGGGAGGATAGCCATTGACTGGATGGGAGGAAAGTTTGGCACTATGTCTTATCTATCTCAGTGTAGGATATAGGTTCCCTCCACACTGCTCCACTGTGGAAACATGACTGTGACCTGCACAGACCACTTCCTCCTGAGCGAGAAGGGATCTTCATCCTTATTCATTCCCAGGCCATGCCAGCTAGCCTGCTTGCCCTGTCGGGAGACATCTGTCTCACCTAGGACTCTGAAGAAAAGCTTCAGACGAGAAAGGAATTGCTCTAGTTCCTGACAGCAGGTTTGAATTTCCAAACAACGGGGAGTGTTTTCTGTTTTCTATTTTTTTTTTTGCGGCGGTAAAGCAAAGAGGCATGCATGGCAATCCCAACCATATGGGCATGGGCCGAATGCTAATATGGAAAATAATTAAATGACTGGATTTTTCTATTAATAACAAGGAAGGGGAAGAAATTAGAGCGAGTCCGACTGTGGAAGGAGGACAAAAATATGCCAGGAACCTCCATAACTAGGTAATTTAGGTGTGTAGGGTGCGATTGGAATTCCAGAGACATGGCCCAACCAGAGGAATGCCTGAGGGTTTTTAAATGACCTGGGAACATACCAGCCCTCCTGGACAACCTCCCATAAGGAGAAAGAGGAAACCAGCTCCTAATGGGAATGTAACCACCGTACAGTATGGCCCTGCAGCAGGGAAGATGGTTTTGGCTCCATTCTGTGCCAATTACTTCAAGGCAAGCACTATAAAAGGCACGGGATCCCATTCCCACCCAATATGGAAGCATATGCCCAGTAACCAAGTGCATTTGCAGCCGGCACGGTAGGCGGGAGCAGGAGTCATTGCAACATCACACTTGTACATTATTACAAGGGAAGTGAACCAAAGAAATGAACTGAGCAGAAACAAACTCAGAATTATTACCAGGCCAGGACTCAGTGCGCTCTGTGGCCGAGCAAGGAGACACTCAATGCAGGGCAGGACGGTGACCAGCACAGTACACAAATGCTCCGTTCTCCTTCTGTTTATCAGACCCATTGCAGATCTCACCCCAACTGCCCCTGGCACCGACGGCTCTGCCCCGGCTGTGTCTTCGTCAATCCTACCTCAGCTGTCCCATCATCTGTGCTGCCACATCCCCGTCTGCTGTGCCTTCGCCATTTCACTATCCACCACGCTGCTGTCTGTCTCTCCGGTATCCACAGTGGCCTCTGTCTTTCACATGTCTCCTGCCCCGGATGCTGCCATTCCAGGTTCTGTCCCTGCTCCACTGTGGCATCTATTTGACCTTATATCGGTAGCTCATCATGCCCCTTTGCCAAGAGGATGAGGATGAGGCGTGGCTGACCGTTTTCCTGCCAAGGGGTTGGCAGAAATTTGACACAGAACAACAGACTCAGCCTCTGCTCTTGGGGTTTATCAAATTTTAGTCATTTCCTGCTGGGAGGGGTCTTAGCTCCTAGGATTACGACACAGCAAGAATCAGGAGGGCAGGAATTGACGCTGGGCTGAAGCGTCCCAAGGACATAGCTGGGGATGGACCCAGGAGTCCTGGGCATGGAAGCCTATCCCTAATCAGTCTGTTCTTTATTCCCATTACAAAACACTGCGTTTCATTCTCCCGTCAAAGGGCAGATTGTTACATGATCAGCTGGATGATACAGTCTCGCTGCTCATGGTTGTCTGCAGCCGAGGCCAATGACTTTCACGTTTGGCTCAGAGTTTCCTTCACTGTGATTTTCTTTGTTCTCTTTGAAGGTGGCAGTTATATGCGGCCAGCGTGACTGTGGTGAGCCCTGTGTTTTGACCGCAGTCCACGTGGAACGATGGGTGGAATTACATCAGTCTGAACAGAGGACACAAGCCCCTATCAGAGGGCTGCTCTTCAGACCAGAACTTCGCACCCAGGACATGACTTAGATGGGTGGAGCTGCTGGAGAAACGACCCTTGTTTTATCTAACTGGTTCTGCCCCGGGCTCAGTGACAGGATGTGTGACATGGTCCTTGAGATCTGTGGCCAGTGCCACTAAAGAGGATGCCAGTGAGACAGATGAAGATGACGATAGTGAGACACAGGATGATGTTGGTAAAGCAGATGCAGATTCTTTAACCTTGCAAAAGTTTCCCACATCACATTTAAGTTGCATTAAAAATACCCCTAGGTCCAGCTACGATATATTGAAACATCTCGAGCTCTTTCTTCTCAAGCAACTCCCTAGTGATCCGAAAGTGCACAGGTGGGTGTATTCCGTGCTACTGATGGCGCTGCAGAGGGACAAAGGCGTTATTTTTCATCGGCCCCTGAACGTAGGGATAGGCAGATCCTCTGAAAAATTCCTTAAAGAGCTTTACAGAAACTCAGCTGCCTTTGAAGTTACTGTCTGCAGGAGACTCAGTTTTTGAATCGAAAGACACCAGGACACCATTAGTGGGAACAGAGCTCGGTGAATGCAGTCTGTGGCTGTACGTTTCGCTTTCTGAACATCTCAGCTGGACTTTGTTCTCTTTCTGCAGCTAGTCTAGCTAATTGGCTTGATTCATGTCTTACGCTAGTGTGAGACTGGAAGGGTCAGGTAACCATGGGCAGGTTTTCTATAGTAGGTCAGTACGTGGTTTCTTGTACCTTGCTTCAAGTACCTTGTTTCAAAGACAATGGGCTGGATGGACCTCAGGGCCGATCTGGTCTGGCCAATCCTATAACAGGAAAGTATCCTAAGATTAAAAGTGCAGAATGACTTCCCAAATCCCCCAGCTCCCACAGTGCAAAGTGACTGGGGAATAGACCATGTGCGCAACCCAGCTGGTAACTGGAAATCTCTCATGATGTCGACGTTGCGGGGTTTTAAAGTGCATTGCTTGACACTTTTTGTTGCTCTGTACATGTTTTATAATCTCTGTCTGTCTCTGACTCTTTAATAAGCCCACAATGCTTTGTAGATTACATGGCACCTCTTTGCCAACAGCTGCTCTGCATGACTCAACACTGCTACCGAGGCAGGCTGCTCTGTTCTGATGGCTAAGCCCGTCTGCAGGAAGCACTGAATACAAGCGGCTCAATCCCGCTTCAGATCTCAGAGCAGTGCAGAATTATTTCAGCGGTTATCAAATTAAAATCGCCTGCAAGAACTGAAGACCCGCAATTCTATGTTTACAGGTGGGACACATTTCAAAAAGGGCTTTTAGATAATTTCACTCAAAATAAAGTATTTCTAAGGAAAGAGAGACCCCTGGAATTTAAAAATACCTTTTCACTCCCTTTATTAAACCTCCACAGAGGCTTGAAATGAAATGGCTTTGCCTGGCAGTTTTGTCTCTTGCTATTTGCCAAGTATTGGTTTGCTTCTTGTATTTCCAGCAATGATCCTTTTTTTTCCCAATTAAAAATGTTTTCACTTATCTAGCCCAAAGCACCAGCAGCACAATACCTGAATGTACATACGCAGTCATTGCTCAGCGTATGTACATTCAGTAGGTCCAAGGAAAGTCATCTCTGCAAACGGTACTACAGAGGGGCAATTGTTCTGAAGTCTCGCCCGCGTTCCTCTGGGATCGATTACAGCTATGAAGAGGCATAGGCCAGGCTGCCTGCATACATGTGAGAAAAGTATCCGAAATACAAAGGAGACCCAAAGTGTAGCCAAGTGACCATGCCTTTTAGGGACCCAGCTCACGAGCCCAGCCCTGCTCAGGTTTCTGTTGAATTGTGTTTAACCCCATTCTGTTAATTTAGGGCCTATGGTAAATAACTATACTAATAGCGCTTCTCTGTGTGCTAACTGCAGGCTCACCCAATACCAAATTTTATGCCTCATTTACATTACAGATTATATAAACACTAGGTGCCATTCACAATGGGCTTGATCCTGCAAAGTGCTGCTGAGTGCTGCAATCCAACCCAGCGAAGTCTGTTAAGGACACTTTGTTTTTTAGAATATGAGTAATCCCATTGGCTTTAATGGGGGCTGCTGGGAGCTCAGCATGTTTGAAATCAGGCCAATTATCTAGGAGCCTAAATATAGGTTTCAGCAACAAACGTGAGGTCCTCGTTTTTTAAATCTTGGCGTTGATTGTTGGGGAAGCACAATGCTCTGTCAAGGTTTGATTTCCTTTTAAGTCACTGATCTGCATTTACTGCTAACCCCATCTTAACAAAGTCTGGATTTCTTAAACTGAGAATTCTCTTAGGACTTTTTTAGAGAATCAATGAAAGGTGAGAATAAAAACTAAAACAATGCAGAACAAAGCCATATCCTTTTGCAGGGAGCATGCTGCATGTGTTCAAAAAGGATGTGCTGCACATGCACTGCAGGAAGCGTGCTGCATGCACGCTGCAGAGAGCGTGCTGCATGCGCTCTGAAAGGATGTGCTGCATGCACTCTGCAGGGAGCGTGCTGCATGCGCTCTGAAAGGATGTGCTGTATGCACTCTGCAGGGAGCGTGCTGCATGCGCTTGGAAAGGATGTGCTGCATGCACTCTGCAGGGAGCATGCTGCATGCGCTTGGAAAGGATGTGCTGCATGCATTCTGCAGAGAGCATGCTGCGTGCGCTCGGAAAGGATGTGCTGCATGTGCACTGCAGGGGATGCTGAAAACACTCTAGAGGGATGCACTGTGAAGGGACATATGGCACATCTCTGAAGGGATGCTCTGTGTGCTCTCTGAAAGGACGTGCTGCATGCACTGTGAGGGGTGCATTGCATGAGCTCTAAGAGATGTGCTGCATGCTCTCTGGAGGGGTGGGCTACCAGGGTGCTCCTTTCTTCTACTCCCCTTTTGAGATCTCACCCATGTGTCCACAGGGGAATTCCCCTTCCAGGCCAGATTTACAATCCTCTGTTCAATCCCCTGCCTAAGTCTTTTCCGCTCACTAGAGGTGCTGGGACAATGAAACCTCCCCTCTGTTGTGAAGATGCCCCAAGCCAAGGGGAGACTGTCTGGGGTTGGGGTTCACATTGTGACGTCTTCTGGTTAGGGAACGGGCAGAGAGCAGCGGTGCTGAAGGCAGCTTTGTTACCTCTGGATTGTTAGTCTGACGGTTTCAGCGTGCTCCCCACCATGAGCCTCCACTGGCTCCTGTCATGGATGGGTTGGCTTCCATTAATCTGGAATCAGGGAGATACTGAGCATTATTCCCTTAGCCAGGCAACTGTCAAATGCCTTTAGCCTGAATGAGAAATGTAAGTTCTTTTTTTAAAAATGGTATTTATTTGTTTGTGGTCTCAGTGGTCTCCAGTTGTGTTTGTTTTAGCCTGGAGCTAAATGAGTTGCTATTGGGATATCTATAGCCCACACATACCCCCAAACCACCAGCACTGTAAACCTGGATGCATCCAAGTATGCAATTCTTTAAGGCCAAATTCTGCTCTGTTTCACACGTATGACCCCTTGCACTTCAGTGGAGTTGCTCCAAACAATCTGAGAGCAGAATTTGCCCCATTGTGTTTGAAGGCAATGGGACAACTCATGTGGCATCAAGCGATTGCTTTCCCTTAATGATGCGTTTGCAGGGTCCAGGTAGCCAGATCACTAACCTAAGGGACACACCTTCCAGGCAGTGAAGAGAGAATGGAGTCTAGGGGAAAGAAGGAAGAGCAGCGTCTCAGGAAAAGACAAGAGAGCAGCAAAATCCATTTTCATTTATTCTGCTTTTTTGTGGTTGCCAGAATCAAAACCATCAAGAATAAGTCGCATTCAGATTCAGTTTATCGCTCTTGGAATACATTGGATTCACCTCTCTCTCTCTTTGAAAACTTCTGCTCCCATGGACAATCATCTTTAGGACTGTATTGCTTTTAGGTGGATCTTTTTTGGACGCAAGGCAAGTAACTGACAGAAACAAAGGATTAACATGGAAGCCCTACTCCTCAGTAAGCACCAGAAAGAGATTTCTCTATGGAAAAAATACGAGAGGGTTTCTAGCCACGAAAGTGACTGTTCGTTGTGTGGTCTTCAGAGAGAGCCTCAGAATAGCAAAACAACATCATTAGAAAGCACAGCAGGCCAGTTGCCTCTAATGATCCCCCCTTTCCCATGAGAGGAGGCATTCTACATTGGGGGAGGGGGGTTGTGCCACTCCCCACTCCTTCATTATGATATGGTAGTAAGATATTTTCTGCAAAAGGCCAGCAGTTGGAAACAGAGAGGTTGTACATTGCCATGGTGGTGCCTTTGTCTTTGCTGTGTATAGATCTGCAATGAGTAAAGAACATAGGCCAATATTTTCCAAAGTGACTAGTGATTTCAGGTGCCTCAGTCTGGGGAGGAGGGAGATGAGAAGCCTTAAAGGAGCCACATTTTCAGAGCACCTGCTCCCTAAAAGTCAGGCCCTTTAAGATGTCTCAAGCTGGGCCTCCAAAAATTGAAGCCACAGATTCTTTTCCTGCAGCAACTGTCCTGCTGTCTTCTGCAAAGAGGAGGAAAACTGGTTATTACAAACCGGTGTTTCCCACAATGAAATAGGGCCTCAGTTCCATCCTGGAGGAATTATTCGCCTTTCGGTCATGAGGGAAATGTGCCTTGATTCACATTTCACTGATGGCGTTTGAGGGACCAACCCATGCTAGGAAATAATTTATCCTCTTCCTTCCAGCTTTCCCACAGTACATGAGCTATTCATGTGCATCAGCAGCTGGGAGAGGCTCTCCTGGAGTGGAAGGCAGGAGATGGGCATTTTCTACTAACCCTATTAATTTGATCCGTAAACAGCATTAGAGCTGTACTGGCAAAGGAAAGCTGCGTGAGCCAAAACATGACCATCTAGGCAGAGGGGAAGGATTGTCCAGCAGTTAGAGTGTTGCACTGTGTCTCTTGGAAATCTGTCCTTGATGTGTCAGAAGATTTTTCATTCAGTCACCTCACTACTCTATTCTTGCCCTTAATACTGGGCCATGTTCATCTGATTCCCAGCTTGCCAAGGCCTTTCACCAAATGCTCTTGCTTTGTCTTTCTCTCTCCGAGTCTGTTCCCTTTTCCTCTCAGTTTTGCGGTTCAGCATTTTTTGAAAGGATCGTAAATGGAACTTCATCTGTGCACTCGAACTGACGTGCTTCCCACAAAGACATAACATTCGAAACAACTCAAACATATTAAAGCTAACTTTGTTTTTAGTCCAACTCCTGAAAATTAAATTTGGTGGTGGTATAAACAGGATATAAAGTGCTGCAAAAAAAAAAAGGGCTCGGAGAGGAATATTTTTCTCCCTCACTTGCCCTGAAAGAGAGGAAGCAACCTGTGGGGATCACATCACATGGCATTCCTATACAATATTAAAAACCCAACAGCTAATCACAACCAGATCCGCTTCCCTTTGCTCCATTCTTTTTAAATATCTTATGAGAAAATTGACATCCGTTCAGTTTCATCTACGTGCCACTAACAAGCTGATCAGAACGTTGTGCGTTGGGGGAAAATAACAGGCCAATGAGAAAGATTCCGCAGGATCCGATGTTTTGTTTAATTTTCACATGGATGGATAAAGATGGGGGGAGAAATGATGGTGGTGAGGGGTGAAGGGACATCGCTTGAAAACAGGAGACAGAATGTGGGATGGCAGAGAGACAGGACTGTGAAATGAGACCTCTGAAAACACTGCAGCCAGCACAGTTCTGATGGGAGCTAAAGCCTGCTATCCTAAGAGGGGATGCAGGATTTAAAGCTGCTTGATTCAGCAGTACCATTCAATGGCCCTTGACAACTGCTTCCATGAAAGGAGGCTTGCAAAGGGTTTCTTTTAAAAAAATCTCTCATTGTCATATTGCTTTTTCATGAAACCTTTATTGTCTGAGTGTTTCATGGATGTTTTCTGAAATTAGAAAAAATCTTTTTGTGAGGCCCCAAAATAAATGGGGATAAAATAAAATAGAGTGAGTGAAACCAGAATGCCGAGTCTGTTTTTAACACACAGTCTGAGAAGATTGTCTGGTCCTTTAATTATGGCTGGAGTCTGAGCACAACTAGGGTGTTCTTTGTTCCCTGGGCCTGAGAAAGCAAGTTCATAAACTCCCAAACCCTAGAGTGGGAACAGCTGGACAATGCAGCTAACAGAGCAGGAACCATTGTGGAGATATTATTTATTAAGGACAATGACTTACATTTCTAATAGCACCTTTCATCAGAGGATCTCAAAGCACGTTCACAAACATTCAGTAACTGAGTCTATCAGCTTGTGGTAGCTCAGGGACAGCAGTGACACCTGGAGGGTGGGATTCAGCTGCTCTTTAGCCCCCTTGGACCAGTGGGAGGCAGGAAGCAAAGAAGACGATCACATCTGGATGAGAAAGTCCTGACTTCAGACAGCAAGGGTGAGCGCCACACCTCTACTAGACATGAGTCCTTTAACAGCCATAATTCATTAATATTCATGCTCTGTATTATAGTTGTATCGAGAGGCTCCCAGCTCCAAGATCAAAACCCCATTATGCAAAGCACTGCACAGACCTAATCAAGTTCAGGGGCCCCCTTGTGCTGGGTGTGACATTGTACCCCATAAGGCTTCATGGGACTATGCTTATGAATGTATATATGGTATAACTGGAATATGTTCTATGCTACATCTGCCATGTAACATATCTATGCACAGGTTCTGATCTACTGAATACATTCCTCCTATTTGTATGCATGTGTCATTGTTGTACTTGAAGTTAGGAATATCGGCTGTCTACTTGCTTGATTTCTAAGTAGCCTTAGTAAAGCATTTGGTCAGCTTCTTGGCACATCAGTTGACAGGTCCCAAGGGGGTTTCTGTGATCAAACCCGTCACACTGGGCACAGACCCCCTTGTATCACCACTTTGTCTAGGCTCCTTGCTCCCATCTCCTGACCCTCACCATGGTGGCTGGGCACTGCACCCCCCACTCCTTTAGTGCAGCTTCTGATTTGAGAGACCTCCTAAGGTTAATTTAAATCATAAACCTGAGTGGTCACCTTCAGCTTCTATTTATGCTTCGGTTTCACTAGGACCTAAAGGCACCTAGATGTCCAGCCCAACTATTTCTTTGCATTAGAGCTGATGGAAAATGTTTGAATTTAGAATTTTTCTGACGAAAACAGGAACACGTTCTTTGCCACCAAGGTTTCCATTTTTCAACCACCTCTCACTCAACTGACTTTTACAGCTTGCCTGGCGCTTTGGCAGACCGACCGACGCCATGGTGGGGGATCAGGAGAAGAAAACAAAAACAACCTTTAATTACAACTAAAAACACACCGTACGCAAACAAAGGAACACACCGTCGTCAGCTAAGCACACCGTCGTTGCATCATTTGTGTCAAATCTCCTGATTTCTGGACCATCAGCCTTAGCCCATTTGTGGTAGGACTTCAGTTTTCTGTCGCGGTTTTATGGCACCTCCGGCACACAATGCCGGATCATACCATGTTGATGAATTGGTTCAATCCTGTCTGAAGAGCCCCTAACACCGAAGCGGGTCAATGATATAATGAAAGGTTTGAACCAAAGGGGCCTGCATGGCAAGCTGCTTAGCTCCGCCAGGCAGTGAAAAGGGAGCCAATGGGAATGACTCTCGTTTGCACCTCGGCCAATGGGAATGACTCTCGTTTGCACCTCGGCCAATGGGAATGACTCTCGTTTGCACCTCGGCCATTTTACACCTCGGCCAGAGTGGTGTGAAACAGGCTGGAGTATAAATGAGAATCGGGCCCTGTAAGTTTACAACCAGGAGATTCTGTTACAAACTCTGGCAGGGCAGTTTGCCCACATGGCTCTGTCTCGGCTGGTTTGCAGAGGAGCCCCCAGGGGCTGACGCTCGTTTAGACCATGATCACACAAAGACTTACCCATGTGCTTAACTTTAGGCACCTTTAAGTCAGCAGAGGCCACTCACATAAAGGGAGTTACACATGTGTGAATCGTTGCATGACTGCGGCCTTGCCTGGGAGAACACTAATCCACCATCTGGTGATAGTAGTTGGTGTTTATTATAAACCAGGGGTTTGTATCTCTATATATTCGTAAGTAAGAATTGTGCGGCTGCTGAATCATGTTCCTCTGAGGAATTTGCTGTTCACAGAGTGAAATATTCAATGATTCAGCAGCCGCACGGTGCTAACCTACTAATAAAAAACACCAAGTCCTCCTGAGGCACATTACTTGTTGGGGGCGGAGCTGAGAGTGAGGCTGAGTTTGGGTCAAACTTTTCACGCTAGTTGCACTCGCAGCTTCTCTTTGAGGTGGGGCTTACATGAGCTGTGGTGCTGCATTGGCTGCAGCAGAGAAGGTTGAAATCTCCATGTGCAATGCAGCAACTCTGGCCCAGCAAATGTACCACTGGCGACTTCATGTAAGCAGCTGTGTGGCTGGTGAGGTTTAATATGCCCATTTTAAAGATAGAGAAAGTGAGATGAGCAGCTAACTGACTTTAGGTCACACCAAGAATCAGTGGCAGAGCTGGGCTTGGAGATGAGCCCACCCCAGGATCCTTACTCTCTCCTGGCCGTGAATCTAGATGTGAACTCTCTGATTGATCCCTATCTGTATAAAGGGCTGAGGTGATTGCCTTCGACAGCAGGGGTTGGAATCGATGACCCACGAGATTCCTACCCATCCTGTATTCTTAAAACTCCACATTGAAACAACACTGAACTAGAGGGAAGTTCAGGCGGAGATCCAAGCTTTGTGGCCATACCCAGGAGTCCTAACTCCCAGGCTCTAACCTCTGGATCCCCAGCATGGCTCTAAAGAGAAGCTACTGCTACTCTCACTCATCTCTCGTCTCTGGTCCTCCACCCTACCACCTCCAAAGCAACCAGCTGGCAGCGGGTTGTGATAGCACCGTGTGCTCTGCCAGGGAAGATTTCCTGGGAAAGTTTTCTCATTAGGTTTGCAATCGTTAAAATGTGAGCCAAGCCCCAAGGCGCTGAGGGGCTGTTCAGGGGCAGCCCACCCCCGCAGGGCAGCTCTATTAAACCCTGCGGTCCCAGCCGCTCCTCTCATCTAAAATGAAATTTTTTCAGTCAAATAAACAAAAGTCTTGTGATTTGGCAGGTCATTTGAACTGGCTTCTTCCAGTTCCTGCCATTAGAACTATTACCAGTTATTTGTTGATTAAAGCAAGCATCTTCCCCTCACCATTTCCGCTTTTTTTAATTTTTCACCAGATTTTCCGAAATTCACATAGGTTTGTGGTGCTTTCTGACATCAGCGATGGCTGCAGCTTCTCAGGAGAAATGATTTTCTCAAATTTCGACCAAAAATACATAATTACTGCTCTCGTTCCACTCCAGAAAGATTGAAGGGTTTTTTTCCCCCTGGTTTTATTAATTCTGAGAAAAGCATTTGTAAGTTGCCTTAACACACGCACACCAACTCACTCTCTTCCCCCCACTGCTTTACCAAGACTCTTACTCAGACACGTCAAAGAGCAGATGTCTGTCTGGTGACGAGCTCTTCCCCGGCTATGATCTGTTTAGCACTCACAATCCAGTCAGCGCTTCGGCAGGAGATCTCCAAGGTAAATAGGGTCCTAGATGGAGAGGAGAGGCTGAGAAACCAAAGATCTCCTGTGGTCCTGCTAGAACAGATAGGATAGCTGGCGAGATAGTTAGAAGCACCAGTAGTGTCTTATTTGTTTGGGAAGGGCAGAATTTATTGATTTGCTTGGGGGCCAAGTTGATTATTCAGGGAGCGATGGAATGGAGTTTTGGGGGGTGGGGCTGACTTCCCAATCGGAAACCTACATGATGTGCTAGTCCCCAGCAGACTGAGCTGAAATACCAAAGTCCCTTCTGAGAACTACAGCCCATGAGCTATTTTGTGGTGTGTGTGTCATCCTGATCCGGCTCTTAGGAAAATGTGATTTACAATGAGTAAGCAGACAGATAAGGATGACCCTCAAAGGCCTATTCCATAGGGGACATGTCCATTTCCCCCAAATCCAGAACCTACAAGGTGCCACACATTGTAGTTCCCATTATCTGGCAGTTGCTACAGATTCCTGGGCTAGGACAGGCTGCAGTTGGGTACCATACAGCTGAGCTGGTGTCGGCTGGTCTCAGGGTTGGATTGTTTTCTGACTTCCATAAAAATTGGAACTGAAAGACAATAAATGGGAAAAAACCAAGCAAGCAAAGGCAGGGATGGGGAAGAAGATATCATGGGAGTGGATTTTATTGTCAATCTGTCTTTTTGTTTTACCAGGGCACCGGAGTCGCCTCTGTGCATCTGGAAACAGGACGACAACATCACGATACTCAACCTTTTCAGTAGAATTGGAGCCTCCCAATAAAAGCAACACATGCAGGAGAGAACTGGGCTGCCCATTGCAGAGGCTCCAGATGTGGAGACATGAACTTTTAATTAATAATAAAATGCAATGAATGATAAAAGGGCCTGTCCGCTAGAGCTGGCTGGAAAAGGTTTTGCATGACTGGGCCCTCGTCAAATTAGACAGGAACAATATGTTTTCACGTTATTAGGACATTAAATCAAAGCCCATGTTGTGAGCACCAGCATACCCCATCTCGAAGGGACATGTGTCCAATTAAAAGTCAAGCAGTAAAAAAACCATTTAGTCAGTTGCCGCGTCTGCGGAGTGTCCCCTCTTTTAAAAGGCTGGCACGGTGTTGTCGTTCCGTGTGGCAATAGAGCATTGCTTCGAGATGTCAAGACGGATTATGGATCCTGGGACACATTTTCTGAGGTGTGGCCTCCCTTCCGGTGATTCCGCACCAGCGTTTGCATCACGTGTGCATGTAACTACCCACATAGGTGAACATTTGATGGGTGCAAAGGGGCTGGTGGGCTCTTCTCAGTTGGAAATATAGGCTTATGTCTGCCTAGGCACTCTTGTAAATGTGCAGTCTGTTCACAGCACACGCAATGTGGTCCAGCCATTGGCTTTATGCTCCAGAGAAGACATCAGGGTGGAGAGTGGCCTAACAGATACTGTGACTCGCATTGACATGGGCCTGGTTTTTGCACTTTGGCCTCCACTGGTGCATGCTCTACAGGGGACAAATACTAGCACATGCAGGGGCTAGGTTCTGCTACCTGGAGACAGGTGTTTTGTGGGAGAGAATTCCATCCCCTGCACATGCCTTGTTAGAACCTTCTATGTGCACAGGCGGGCATTGGCGGAACGAAATGTGTGCAAATTGCACACGTGGAAACTGGGTTTAAGCCACAAAAGAAATTGGGCTTTGAGATCCTTGGAGGAAAAGTGCTTGGTGCCAAAAATAAGGTTCTGTATAGAGGTAAAATAGATGTAAAACTATTAGGGGGAAACAAATGATCTGGATATAAAATAACTGTTGCAATTGTTGGGTTGGTCTCAGCTGTGGTATCCAGGACTGCATGGAAATGCAGGCTCCCCTGGCCCTCACTCTTAGGAGTCGTCCCTCTAGCCTGCTTAGGGAGCCAAGGGTGCTCAGCAGCACCTAGCAGGATTGAGCCCTCAGGCCCTGACCTGCCAGTGACCTGTGTGGGCAAACCCTTTGGACCATGCGGAGCCTTCCTGCCTGGGGTGGGACTCTGTGTGGGTGAAAAGGCCTTCACTGGAGGGGAACATTGCAGAACTGGGGGCTTAGGCTTATACCCAGGCACATTCACTACAACAGCCCTAGAAGCTAGCCTGAGCCCCCAGCTCTGCAAAGCGCTTCAGCAGGTGCCCAAGTTAAAGCACAGGTGTCAATGGAGTGATGCGCATGCTTAAGCCCTTTTCTGGAAAGGGTCCTGATCAGGAGCTCAGGATCTGGGGATAACTTTGAAAGAGGCTTGGAAAGATTAGATGGGTATCGGTCAATGTCAGTAAATGTGGATTCACACAAACCGATGTAAAAATATTGCTGCTCAATAACACTAGAAATGTACAGCTAGGCCGTGTGAGAATAACACCGCTTGAGAACTTAGTCTAAGGATATTGACTTGGTATATTTTGGCACGCCATGTTGACAATTGGTGTTTTAATGGTTACAAAGCTTTAACTTTTTGAATCTCAACGTGTACTGGCATTAAATATTTTCTGACCTCCTCTTTTGTCTGACCTCCTCTTTTGTCTGACCCGCCCCCAATATTTTTTGTGACTGAAAATTTAAATCAATACAAATAAAATGCTTACAAATAAACACTGGTCTTAGCCATTGAAATGATTAAAAAAACCCTGATGTCTGCCACACCTTCTTTGAAGCAATTTGAGTGTGTCACCCAGAAAATGCACATCCATTTCTTCAACCAACGTGCTTAAGAATCTTCTTCTTCATATGGCTGATGTAAATGTAGAGCAACAGCTATAATTTTACATTTACATGGTTAAGCCGGATAATTGCGTCTGGAGTAGCAGAGCGTATTGCTGTGATGCCTCCTTTGTATTTGTGAATTTGGCATTGAGTTGCTATATGTTCCATGGTCTGTTCTGGATGACCAGTTGCTCACTGGAGAGTCTTTAATTTTCCATTTGTGCAGCAAGAATCCACATCTTCCATGGTTTGTGCGGATATGGTTTAGGGTTGCCCATGAGCTTCATGGGAGATCGAAGAAAGGATCTTCTGCATCAAGTCTTTCACGAGGTGTTTATTTGTGACTTGTGAACTCCATGGTGTTGGGGTTGACTTGAGGGTTCCAGTGATGCATAAGAATAAGGCAATGGATTTAGAATGGTAGGAAAGCTGACAGGTTTCATGATCTTTATGATATATCGGCTCATATCATGTGTATTCACTATGGCTAGCTATATTGTAAGCTATTGAATCTATTTCCCTATGTTAAGTTCTCCTCACACCTTCTATGGGCCATCTTAATTATCACTTCAAAACGTTTTTTTTCCTCCTGCTGACGATAGCTCATCTCAATTGATTAGACTCTTCCTGTTGGTATGCATACTTCCACCTTTTCATGTTCTCTGTATGTATAAATATCTCCTGTCTGTGTGTTCCATTCTATGCATCCGAAGAAGTGAGCTGCAGCTCACGAAAGCTCATGCTAAAATAAATTTGTTAGTCTTTAAGGTGCCACAAGTACTCCTGTTCTTTTTATATTGTAAGCCTTTCCAGTAGACCCTAGATGTTGTATCATATGTTTCACATCTTTATGTTTATGAAACACATTTGATTAAAGATATTACATATAGCTGGCCAGTGAGTATATGTTCTTTTTCCTTATGACTTGCTGTACAAAACCTGGGTAATCTGTGTAGCTTCTGGTAAGGGAATTCAACTAGACAGGAGATTACAAAGCACCAGCCTTATTAGTTGTGCCGGCTGGATAACACCATATTTACAGCAGGGATCTGTAACGGACTGTGTTTACTGTTAATGCTGCCATTCAACCACCCGATTTAAGATGTATCTATATGGTAGGGGAATGCGTACAAGGAAATAAACATCCTCTGTGGTTTTGGAAAGTGCTGGCTGCAGCATGAAACGTGATCTTTGTGAAAGTAGGTTTTTTGCTGGGGACGTGCTCTTTAGCCTGGCTATTATTGCTCTGTTGCTTTTTTACATACATGACCCCGACGAGGACTGTGGAAATGAACTGGTGGAACAGTCTGAATCCATTCTTGTTGGGTGCAAAAATCCACTCCGTGACCAACACTGGCAGTAAGTGTTGGGTGTCAGTAGGTAATGGACTCGCACGCAGCTCGACACAAAATAGTCTTTTCTTGTCTCACAGGGCTAGAGGACTCACTAAGGCTAGGGGAATCGGGTGGCTCAACAGGCTTGGTAATGGCATGAGGGACCCTTCCTCTCCACATTACTGGTTCAACTCCAATCCAGGTTGATAGGAACAAAAAGTCATAATAGACTGATGGACGTCCTGGGCCCATTTGAGTAATTTGGTGAGTCTCAATCCATTACTCAGTGGTGTCCATCTCACAAATGCCCCCATTCCAATTGGCAACTAGAAGTGGCACCTGCTTCTATAGGTGGCACCTCCAGACCAGGGCTGAGATATGGCACCAGGCCATAGGATGCTGCCTGTGCGCTCTGCTTTCTGTTCTGGGGTAGAGAGAGGATTTCTCTGAGCACGGCCCCTTTCTCACAGGAATAGTTCATACTCATAAGCTTTCTCCCATTGGAGCTACAGGGTTTATTCACTTGCAGGATCAAACCATCGACTCACATTGAACTATCTGAAGAGGAACAGAACTCCTGGGTCTGCTGATTCATGTGGAGTCAGGTGCTAACACTGGGTTGGATCGGTCAATTGATGCTCCCATCAGTCCCTCCAAACAGCATGATATGGTGACTCTGGGCATACCAGATTCCGAAGAGACCAAGGGAATTCTGACTACAAAAATACCCCCGATTCACTGAGATCAATAATAAACACAGGAGGTGCATGGCAAGAAAACCCAGAGACAGCTCACGGCTACAGATGGACGGCAGGAGATGAGAGAGAGGTTCAGTCTGGGGTGCACTAGAGGCAAGTAACCTACCATGTGCAGCTTAGAGCCCTAGTGTATTGTTCTTTCATTGGAGGTCGAGGAGTCATTGGAGGCTGCACACTCTGGACCAAGTTCTGTCTGGCCCCTGGGCAGGTGACAGAGCCTTCCCAGCCCATTGCCCCAGAGCACACCTGCCCAGAGGGCAGCTGGAACATAGTGACAGGGAGCTGGGGAATGCCGGGCAGGAAGTGCTAGCCCTGCCGACCGTGCTAGTGACTCCGGGGGGGCTGGCACATCCTTCCTGTGTGACCTGGGGCGTGTCACTGAGTCTCTGTGCCTCAGTTCTCCAGCTGTGAAGTGAGAATAATAGCAGTTCTCTACTTCACAGGTATTTGTAAGGACAAATAAGGGTTAAAAGAGGATTAAAAACGTGAGGTGCTCAGATATTTTGGTTATGGGGGCCATAGAAGTACCTAAGTCAGACAGGCCATGGCCAGCATGCTTAGCTTTTGCCAGGGCTCGCAAACCTGCCTTCGCTCAGCAAAGAGTCTGCTCCAGTTCCAGCATTTATACTTGTGTCCCACAGCAAGAAGGTTCAAAGCGTAGCATCTTTGCCAGTCTGTTGTCTTCATTTCCGACCCTCGGGTGCTCTCAGTCTAGCAGAGAAGTGGCTCAGGGTTTGGGAGAAGTCCCACATTTTGGAGGATTTCCAAGAGGCAGGGAAATACAGCCATTTAGTTTTTCTTGGAAAAATGGGGTTTTTTTACAATTGTTTTGGCTGTGACAGTTCTGATTTTCAAAGAACAAGCAGCAGGGCTGGCTGTCATCTTTCCCGTTAAGGGTGATAGAACGTCTTAGAAATTTGGAACACATGCAGCATTTCAAAAGCAAGTCTGCCAGGGCTTCCAGGGACCGAAGCTCTGGGATAGCCCTGCCATGTGATCTGCCCCAAAGCCAGGGACCCCAGGGCTTCCGGATTCCTGGGCCAGCTTGTTCCCAGCACTGCCGAGCTCCCGTAGCCTGGCATAGTGGGGCATGTTGAGTGTGAGGCCAAAGCACACAGAGCTGCGGAGATTCCAGGCAGTTCTACAGCCCAGGGTCTGCGGTAACCCCCGAGGGCTGGCTCAGTTATTCCAGGAGCTTCGTCAGCTCCGGATCAGGGGGGTGCAAAGTTGGTTCAAATCCACCTTGCCTTCCCCTCTCCCCAGGCTGCGCGACACCCATGAACTATATCAACCGATGCCATTTCTGACCCCCAAATTTAGATTTCGTAAAACCAATTGATTTCCAAGCCCTGAAGGCCAAGTGAAATGTTTATGCTGATTTTCCTGTACAATTTCTAATGGAAAACGTTTGTAAACAAATGAGCCATTCCCCAGCTAAACTGGCAACCCAAGCTAGTCAGCTCCCCGAACTGGCTATTGAAACTGGCTGTCTGCACGGGGTGAAATGGAGATTTTTCACTGTCTGGAGGCATGTAAATAAAAGCAAATGAACAGTGAAAAGCAACTAGGAACAGAGCAGACAATACAGGTGGGGGAAAAAGAACATATGTCGTAAACCCCTAATCCTGCAAAACTTTCCACACACGCTTCAGCATGTGTCCTGCTAAAGGCCATGGGACGATCACGTGTGGAAGTGTCTGCGGGGTCAGGACGTATATGGTTGTTATGTGGGCTGTGCCCCTGTATACTTTGGAATGAATAAAAAAGCCTAAATAATATGAAATGGGCACAGAAAGTTCATTGATATTGCAGCAGCCAGGGCCGGGTAACTGCAAGAGGATTTGAGCTACTGCCTGAAGGTGTTTTTTTAATTTTCTTTTGGCAGTGGGGAGCGAAGGGAAGATAAAAGCATACTTTCCTTTCCATAAAGGTTCATGGCCTGGCTAGACTCAGCCGCGCTAGGGGCATCAATCTCTCTTCTACCAGACTTTCTGTCAATGGGAAGAGATAACCACTGACCTCATTCTGCCCCCTCCCTGGGGAGCTGCCAGCACTGGTGATGGGGTGAGGCTCTCCTGGTTCTGATTAGGATGACGGAGGTGTGATCCCTCCCATGATTCCCAGCCACATGGCCCGGATCCCAGGAAGGGGGAAGAGATTCGGCGTCTCTCCGAGGCGTTATTCAGAGCGCTCTCTCTCGCCTGTCACCTAAGCCCATCGGCATCTGGGTCTGAAACACTCACAGACAAGTACAGTGCGGAAAGGACTCTGCTGTCCCTCACGTGGCTTTCCTTTGTCTCCTCCCACCCCCATTTTCGCTGGCTCATGCTCTGATCCAAGGCGTAGGAGCACCTCCTGGGTGCCAACGGGAGCAGCCTTAGAACCCACCCCCGTCTGGTTCTGTCCCGTTCCCCTCCCACCTTCCCTGCCTCATGCTGACAGACACAGCCCTGCTCCTGTCTCCCCAGCAGCCAGGCCTCTGAGGAGTGAGCAAAGCGGGGGGGGGGGGAGTTTATTTCCTCTGGCAGAGATAAAAAAGGAAGCTCTGCTAATGGGAGGGCAGCTTTTGCAGCACAAAGATGGTTCCCTGGCCAGGGCCTGAGGCCTCCAGCCTGTATCTACCCTCCTGCAGGGGAGGTGATCAGGAAATGAGGCTGGGAAGCTGCTCCCCAGTCCTTGCCTCCTTCTCAGTGCGGTTTCTCACAGCTCCTCCTAGGACGGACAAGGGGTGGGATTGCATCGAGTCCAGTCTAGGAACAGAGGCTGGTCTGAGTGGGATTAACATGAGTATAAGCACACCCCGCCTGGCACACCCTGCTAGGGTGACCAGACAGCAAATGTGAAAAATCGGGCCGGGAGGCCGGGGGGTAACAGAGCTTATATAATAAAAAGACCCAAAAATCAGGACTGTCCCTATAAAATCAGGACATCTGGTCACCCTACACCCTGCCCCTGTTTGGGATGGCAGCAGGTTTCAGAGTTAGGATGAACAGGGCAGGTCACACCCCATGGAGTGATTAGTTCAGGCTGGCTGCAGATTCAGGCAGGCAACAGTTGCACTTGGGTCACAGGTCCAAGCTTTTCTTGGCCTCCAGAAGGGCTGGTAACTTTTTCCATTTGACATGAAAGGTGAGATTCTGATCTCAGGAGCTGGGGGCTCTGGGCTCTGCCTTAGTCAGGCACTGGATATGGCCTAACATGCCTGACGGCAGCTGGCCCCTCATACGTTGCTGAGATTCTGTCTGCCTAGCTACAGTATTTATCTGACCCCATCACATCTGAGAGCCTCACAAGCGTTAACATCCCCATGCAGCAGGGCGGGGCTGTTTTCTCCATTTGATGGTTGGGAACTGAGGCCCAGAGAGAGAGTAAGTGACTTACCCAAGTCACACAGGAAGCCTGTAGCTGAGGAGGGAACTGAACTCAGGTCTCACAAGGCCTAGGTTAGCCCCCACCTCCCAACCACTAGGCCATCCTTCCTTCCCCTTCTACGCTCTCTGGAGAGCACCTTGACCCCAGGGCTCAATGCCTGAGCCAGCCCCAGCCCCTGGAGTCTCTCTCCCTGATGGCAGTGGAACTGAGGTCCCTGTGCCGGCACGCAGCTTTGCACAGGCGGTGTTGTAGGCCAAGCAGATTGAACATGGTCCAGTGCCACCCAGACGTGGAGTCCTGGCCGCCGGGAGCTCCTGCCCTGTGTTCTATTTTGACAGCTGTAAGAAAACTGGAAGATGCTGTCTACATGTGTCAACAATAACCAGTGAGCTAGTGCCGAGGGCGGTTTCTGTCCTGACCACCTATAGGAGTCAGGCCTCTGCTGTCTGCAATCATGGCAAGTAGCGGCCGTAAAATAAAAGTATTGTTTCAATTATTTCCATTATATAAAGTCAGGCTATTTAATATATTCTACCTCAAAGGGACGAAAGTAAAGAGATCAAATAAACCTGGGGAATCTGCTCAGCAGGCAGTAAGGAGGATTGCCGTTTCAACACCAAACCTTCCTTCCCTTTCCCTCCTTTCCCTCTCTACTCCCCATCTGTTTCTCTTCTCCTCCCCTACCTCCCTTCCTCCATCACTGCTCAATACACATTCCATTTTTCATATTTGCTTCTGTTCTGGCACCAAAACTCCTCCGCAATCGTAGAGCACTTTGACAGCCGGGCTCACACCACGGCTGGATCTACGGAGAACAAAAATTCCAAATGGATCTCTTGGTGCTGCAGGATTTTATTTTAAGATGTTCAGTTTCTGTCCATGCTCAATACCCGGTGGAATCGTTGCAGGGGTGGCTCTAGGTATTTTGTGGCCCCAAGCACGGCAGGCAGGCTGCCTTCGGCGGCTTGCCTGCGGGAGGTCCCCGGTCCTGCGAATTTGGGGGCAGCCTGCGGGAGGTCCACCGGAGCCGCGGGACCAGCAGACCCTCCACAGGCAAGCCGCCGAAGGTAGCCTGCCTGCCGCCCTCACGGCGACTAGCAGAGCGCCCCCAGTGGCTTGCCGCCCTAAGCACGCGCTTGGCGTGCTGGTGCCTGGAGCCGCCCCTGCATCTTTGGGCCCCATCCAGGAAGTGGGGTCCCACAAGCATCAGAAAATTGGCTCCGCCTTCTTGGTGGGGAGCAAAGTAGAGGCAAGCCCCTCCTGAAAGCTCTGATTTAAGCTTCTTGCCTAGCCTCATCTCCTGTGTGAAGAGCAGAAGCCAAAGTTGGGCTACTGGAAGCAAAGGAGCTGCACTGGTCTGTTTGGTTGGGCGATGGAATGACAGTTATAGTGTCAGTGTCACCACATCCTTTCTGACCCGGGAGGGTGTCAGTGCCCAGATACAGAAAAGCCGCCTGGCTTCTGCTGTAGCTTGTTTTGCAAAATCATGTGAGATGGGTCAGGGCGGGCATCCCTTCCAGCCGAAAGAATCCGTTGCAATGAGAGGAATTAATCGGTGCCTATGTATGTAGCCCAGGTGTGGCTGCAAACAGGATCTGCTTCTGATTACCCTTGAATTCCACTGGGCCGCAGCCCTGGGGCTGGATCAAGGTCTTCTAAGCTGCTCGCGTCAGTGGCAGACAATTCGGGCTGCTCTTGCTTGAGAAGGGGAGGTGGGGACTTGCTCAGATTTACGGCGCTGAAAATGCAGCCAAGCTTTCGCAGCAAGCCACACCTCTGGAGTTAACCCAACAGCACGGCCCTATCCTGGGGTTTCTTCCCCTCAGGCACTTCTGCCCAGCCCCTCGCTGGAGATCCAGTCATCAAACCCAAGCAGAGCTCGCCCTGTCTCAGAGGAGGCCGAGCCCAGTTCCCTCCAGTCACCCCAGCTGTGAGGGAAGGAGGCTGTTTAAGCCTGGCCCCTTTCCCAGCATGCCCCACTGGGAACACTCACAAATCCCAGCCACCCTGGGTCTGCACTTGCCAGGGTTCCCTCGGGCTGGCTGAGGGAGAGGAGAACCTGGCCCCACCCACATTTCAAAACGCCAGTCCCACACCCCAGACAAGGTCAGCAGCCTGGGTTCCACCACTGGGACCACTTCCTCTCTCTCTCAGCCCTGCCTCCTGCATGCCCTGGGTCTCCGCAGAGAAACCCCTGCCCTGGAGACCGCCCTCGTCGGTGTGAAAGGGCCAGTGTACCCCATTAGACACTGGCTCAGAGGTTCAAGCCACATTAAAAACAGCAGAAATCCCTGAATGGAGAGGGCAATTTCAGTGCCCTAGTGCAAAGCACTCTGGGTAACATTATGCATATCAAACGAATTGGCAGTAGTGTGAGGCTTCAGGTTTGGGCCCAGCGAGCGTGGGTGGGTCAGACGTGAAGCTCCAGCCAGGACCGGACTTTTCCTCGGTGCTGCAGAAGCCTGTCCCAACACTGTCTCCATCTCCCCTCTCAGACTCGGTAGCCCAGTGCCTCCCCAGGAGTGGCTCACTGCTGCCTTATTCCAGGTCGATCCATGCCAGAGAATGGTGCCAGGGGTGGGGGCTTCCTGCTGGGAGCACAGCATTTTCTGGATAGGACCTACAGTCAAGGGCTTGTGGGGGTGAAGGTCCTAACCCCACAGTGGGTTCTTGTTCCTGTCTCTCTGCCCTGTTTAAAGTGTATAAAGTAGGGTGACCAGACAGCAAGTCTGAAAAATCGGGACAGGGGGTGGGGAGTAATAGGAGCCTATATACGAAAAAGCCCCCAAAATCGGGACTGTCCCTATAAAATCGGGACATCTGGTCACCCTAGTATAAAGGAAGCTTATAGACACTGCCAGCTGAACTGTTATTGAACAAGTTATTGGGCTCAAGTCAGGAGTAACTGGCTGAAATTTGTTAGCTCGTGTTACATAGGAGGTCAGCCTAGATCAGTGCTTCTCAAAGCTGGTCCGCCACTAGCAGTCCGGGCCGGTTTGTTTACCTGCCGCGTCCGCAGGTTCGGCCAATCGCGGCTTCCACTGGCTGCGGTTCGCTGTTCCAGGCCAATGGGAGCTGCTGGAAGCGGCGGCCAGTACGTCCCTCAGCCCACGCTGCTTCCAGCAGCTCCCATTGGCCCGGAGCGGCGAACCGCGGCCAGTGGGAGCTGCGATTGGCCGAACCCATGGACGCGGCAGGTAAACGAACTGGCCCAGCTTTCCCTGAACAAGCGGCTGACCAGCTTTGAGAAGCACTAGCCTAGATTATTACAATGATACTGTCTAGCCTTAAAATCTTTGACTCTGTGAACTGTCGGCTAAGGACAAATGCGATGCTTTGGAAGCATGACTCATCAGAGACTATTATATTGAGCTGGGACAGATGCCACAGACATATGGACTATTCCAAGGCTATTGCATCTACTTCCAAAATGTTCGGTGTGTCCTTAGGAGCTGGCCAGTGACTGAGTTCCTGGCTCAGTAGGGCAGCTAACCGATGTTTCTGCAGGAACTGAAGTCACAGGGGGAGGGTAATTAATGCAAATCCCTAATGCAGGGAACAAGTCTGGGGAAGTTACAGCCCTTGGGGTGTAGCATGGATTGGTCTGACCTGATTCAAGAGGCTTGGCAGGCAAGGAACAAAACACTGACAGCCCTGATCTGGGAGAAGGTCGCTCTCACTCGCTCCAGGAACTGACATGAAGCCATGACCAGGAGAGACAGGTGCTGTGTAAAGGGCCCGAAGTGGGATGGTGCTATCAGGGCTCCGTGTGGAAGAAGGGGAAGTGCCTGGCACACTGGACGTGCATATAAGCCGTGTATTGTTTTCATTATGTTTTCTCTGCAATGCTTTTGTTTCGAATAGCTAGAACCTTGCTGCATGAGAGCTGGCCGCTTGCTGTCTTTGCCCCCGGGAGAACAGGACTCAAGTCAGACCTGCTAAGATACTCCCAGTGAACTGCAGGAGTCTGCAGCCTACAGTCTGAACATGGAGGGAAAGATCTTGAGTCTCCTCTCAGAGAAAGGGGATGGCTAGAGGCCTGAGACTTGAGTGGGGAGCTCACAAAGGGTGAGAAGGGATGTCACCTCAGGAACTGTGACTAACTGTAGATGGAGTTCACTTAACCAGACTAAGGACTTGATTCTCCTCTCACTTGCACCAGTGGAATTCATTGGCCCAGCTCCTCAGCAGCAGTGAGGATGCAGGACAAAGTGGCTCACCTTCTGCTCCAATAAGCTTTAATGACACAAAGCTCATCTCGGTGTCATGGAGGAAGGTGGCGCTCTTTGAAGAACCCAGAGTTGCTGTGCTGTTGATGGATCAGCTGCAGAGCTGAGAAGCGGAGGGAGAGAGCTCCAACATTTCCTTTGAAATGTGCTGTAACCACACACACTTACTAGAGAAACTGCTTTTGAAACACTGGTATGCGAGCTGCTGTGAATTTCCATTCTTGTGGGGAATGGGCTGCTACCATCCAACCATCTGGGGTTGTTATGATGGAAGAAGAATGCTGACTATTTTTCATCCTTATCCATGGCCATCCATTCAAATCCTTCACTGATCAAACCCATATTCATTGTTTTGGATGCACTTGAGTTTCTCCTTTTGGAAATCTCTCTTCCAATGTTTACTCCAACACAAATACATCCATAAAAATGTTGAGTGTATCTAGGGTGAAATTGTCTGTTTCATTCCTGGCAGCTCCATCAGAATTTCTCCTTCTTCTTTTCTTCCATCATTACATTCATCCCTCTGTTTTCAACAAGCTCCAGAAATCTCTTTCTCTCATTTCACTGCACTGTCCTAAGCCAAATACCCCATTGCACGCATTTCTTCTCTGTTTTCTTACCAAGTTTGGCGCTGAACAATTCCATAATAATATCAAATGGTCCCTCCTTCATCCAGCACAAGCTTATGTGTGAAAAGCCTTGAGATCCTACAGCAGGGTGGGCCGTGGTCCAAATCCGGATTGCCAGATGGTTTTGAACAGATCCTGAAATCTTTTGATTTATTATTATTATTATCATTATTGTTAGTTTTTTAAATTATTTTCTCTGGAGTCCAGATCTTGACTGTATCTTAACCAATAAATTTGGATCTTGAGAAAAAATAATGGACTCCCCTCCCCCCACCAGTAACATATGTTAGACAGGACTGTTGCGTGGGTGTCTTCGACCATTAATTATTTTGGTGGGCCACAAACCTCTTCCAAAAATTAAAGTGAAAAAAAATGGCAGTGTTCCATTCCCTTCTGAGCGGGTGAGATGAGGAGAGATGGTGGAATTACTCATTGGGACTAATACTCAGATATATTTAGTCCTTTGTTCTTGGGGTTTGCAAATCATTCCTGAACTTCTTCAGTGCAATCCTTATTCATACATATTTGCTGGATGGGTTCATGCAAACAAATTTCAGCCTATGGAATGTTCATGAACGGGTCACTTGGTAACTGAGGTGTGTGATTGGTTGCCTATGTCACATGGTATCATTTGCATTCCCTGACAGGGGATCTAAAACTTTTGAAACAGAAGAACCAAAACCGAGTGACTGCTTAAATAGCAAATAACAAATTGTTCATTCCCAGAACGAGTTTTCAGGGGAGCGGCCACACCCACGAACATTTGTGAAAATGTCAGTATTCGTCCGCATTTTCACCAGTACTCAGAACCCACCCGAATGGTTCTTGTGGTTAAGGCACAGGACTAGAGTTCTGGGTTCCGTTCCTGGTTCTACCATAGATAATAATACTGCCTTTCTTTTGTTTATTTTGATTGCAAACTTTGGGGGTAGAGACTATATGTTTGTACTGCACCTAGCACAATCGGGCCCTGATCTCAGCCACAAATAACAACACCCTAGCTCAGGATCATTGCTAAAGGATTCCCTCTACTTCCACTAAACCCCAAATGTTTCTGTGTGAGAAGCAAGCAGCTGGCCACCAAAGAGAAGATAATGGAAGCTGATGGTATGCATTCTGAAATTTGTGTTCCTTGTAATATAGGGAAATCTTGTCAACAAACTGAGGGCAGGACAGAGATTCTGCTCTAGGGCTTCTACTCATCTTAGAAAACAGCACAGGTCTGGTAACTGAAAAAAACCCAACTCTGAGACTCATAAAATTTTATCTCACCTTTTTAATAGATCTGACTTTGGGGTTGTTTTTCAGGAATAGTTGTCAGTTTCAATTAAAGATACAAAAGACATAGATCTGGGGAAAATGGGAAGATAAAGGCTGGGGGTTTGAAGGAGGATTTTTCTGAGCTTAAGTATGTCAGATGTATGTTATGTACTGAATAATGTTATGACCCGTCAGAGAAGAACTGCTTCGGTGTCTCACAAATGGTTTGATTTACAAGGGGGCTTCAGCTCAGTACTAGCCAGGCACGAGGGAAGTTTTAATATGGGAGATGCAGCTTGCCTGAGATTTAATTCACTTGTGCCAATGTTGGGATAATGGGCAGGGAGGGGGCACCTCTATGCCCCCTTCATGTTGTTTTATGGTCAGTCCCCAGGACAGCACATTAGATTTCCATTTACTCAGACTGTTTCCATGAGGAGTCGAGGAAATGAAACTACAGATGTGACCAATATTAATGTGAGAATCAGCTCCTCAGAAGCTGGTGCTTAAAGACCTGAGACAATGAGATGAAGTGAGTGTCAGCAGGATGGTACTAAAATGAATAAATGAATGATGCTGGGATTACTCTACTGACTGTTATGGGTTTACATCAGCAACAAATTGTCCCATTGAGTGTATCAGACATCACACCCAGGCACTGGCTCAACAGTCTGCAACAGCTGTTTGGAGAGTATTCATATTTCTGTTGCCCTAGCACCCGTGTTTATCAGCTTCTACAGACAGAGGGTTAGGCATGCAGTTGCATGTGCAAACTGCATGTACAATTTGTGTGTACACCAACCAGCATTGCTCACACCACTTGGGTTACTCCTTGCACAAATAGCCAATTTACCGTGGAATTGCTGGATGTGTGAGTGCCGTCATGGCAGTGGGATGGTACGCACAGGTAGGCATGCAAGTTTGCATTCATTTTACACACAAAACTGCAGGAACACTTTGTGCATGCAGCTGCACAACTATGGAAATCTCGCCAAAAATGCATCCTGATATCCATCCCACACTTGAGCATGACCCAAAGGTGGATCAAAAGACGCTAGGTTTAGCATTCTCAGCCTTTCCCCTTTGCGTGATGAACTCTCTGAATGACACGAGAAAGGAAAATGTATTCATACCAGTATTCCACAAGCACAGACTGGGACAAAGCGGGGGTGGGACAAGATGACCTCCTGAGGTCCCTTCCAACCCTAATAGTCTATGATTCTGTGAAAGACATGGAAACATCATACAAGCAAATCTTCAAAAACCTCAATAACAAATTTGCATTTTCCAGGAGCCGCAGCCCTGAATACTCAAAGGAGTAAAACTTTTCTCTAACAAACATGCTCAGTAACTTCCTCCCCCAGCACTAGGCTGAGCCACTAGACTGCTGCGGTATAATTGTGTGCCAGAGGGCCTCTTGGGAAGCCCAGGGTCACCTAGTCTTCATTCCCGCTCCCTTGAGCACGTTCTGAGAAGTTGCAGAGACATTGACCCTCTTTGGACCAAGCTCATCCACAACTCATGATTTAAACATTCTCTATCCTAGATCCCCTCCACCTCCAGATAAAGAGGGTGCACGCTGGGCAGTTACCATGGTGATAGCTGATGTCACCTCCAGAAAGTTTTCCATGTTTCAGAGACCAGCCCTAGCAGCTCCTCCCATTATGCTACTGTATTACACTGGTCCCTCTGTCCTACAGGGAGGGACAATTATGCGGGGCACCATCTAAAAAGTATTTGTCCTTATGTTTTTCTGCCCCGATCCGTGTTATCATTCTTACCATCAGACAGTAGCCTCTCTCCGTAACACTAACCAGCTGTCTGACCTACTGTACTTTGTGCTTAACCCAGAGAGCAAATGCAGGGCAGAGAGTTCTTCTTTTGCCTGTTTAGGGCTAGATTTTCAGCAGGCCTTCCTAACTGCACCCAGGAATTTGCACGAGTACATCCATTTCACATGTGCACAACGTGCAGTCACTCAAGCAAAATGGAGATCTGCACCCACGGGTCCCCATTGGTTTTTGTGTGTTGTGTGCGTATAAATTAGATGAGCTCAGAAAGGTACAATTAAACTGGCTGAATAATTGGCCATGAAGGTCTCTTTGTCTTGATGTTTAAATCAATCTGGAGGGTACCGAATCTAGACAGCTGTGGGGTTGGGACATGCCCTGTGGCTGGAAAGGATTTTCCGCAGCATAGCAAAAGCAACAGCAGCAGACATACATTTCCAGCAGCAGCTGTGTATTGAGGCACAAACCCCACGAACGTGCATAGCCACACCCAGCTCCAGCCAGTAAACGCAGACACGCATTGTCACACACTCACACATGGAATGTCCCGCTTCACCCTCACACATACACACAGCGAAGCTGACACACTCATGGAATGATCTGCTCCTTCCCTTACACGTACACATACACACTAGGAGATGCTCACACTCTGGGTTCCCTCTCCCGCCACACGCACACACACATTCTCGAGAGATCTGGGAATTGAATCACTTTAAGGCATTACTTTCAGCTTGTTTGTTTATGGAAAGAAAAGCCGAGCCAGCTGCTGAAAACCTGCGTTTTATGGGTAATTTTTCAATTTATTTCACACTGGCATTAAAAAAAAAATCCCAACCATTATTACTTTTGCTTTCCAATGGAAAGGGCCGAAGGTTCTTAAATGGTCTCTTTGTCATCTGAATCTTTAACTCTTTGGGGAAGGATTTGTTTGTGTCTGATGAGCGCGGTAGGGCTGGGGCAGAGGGAATGACTGTAAGGGGAGGGCAGTGGTAGGAAGGGGGGAGCAGGGGAGAAATCCAAGAGAAGGAATGAAGACAGGAGCGAGGGAGTTCCTGTCCTCACACACATCCCGTTGATTTCATTGGCAGCTGACTGCATGTATCCTGAGGGTGAAATTTTGCCTGGAGACAGTGGAACGGATGGGAAGAAAGGAAGGAATTAAAGTGGATGGACATCTCAGTCCGCCCCCGATCATGCTGGGATTCCTGTTTAATCAGGTTGGTTAGAGCAGTGAGCCCAGTGATGAGCGGGACACTCCTGCCTGCGAAGTAAGAGCTCTCCGAACTCACCAGTCTAAAGGGAGCTTAACCGGAGGGACAGGCTAACTTTTGTGCCAGCTGGACTCACTCTAGTGCATTCAAGAGAGAGGAGCGGCCGTTGTGGCTCGGGCTGGAGCCTGGGCTCTGAACCCCCCCTCACCCCAGTGTTCACAGCCCAGACTCCAGCCTGTCTGCACAGCTCTGTGAGCACCCGAGCACAAACCCCACTAACACAGGGCTGTGAAGCCCGGCTGGGAGACTCGTGCCCAGCTGCAGTGTAGACACACCCTGATGCCGGGAGCCATTGCTTGGGGTCACTGAGCCTCAGAACCGATCCCCGCTGCGCTTGCAGAGGGGGCCAGGCGTGGACTCGGGGCTGTTTCCAAATCATCCCAGTTCTAGCGTTTCCGACCCTTTACATTTTCATCGCCCAGCGAAGGCAGGCAGGGCTCGCTGTCCAGGCCACCAAACTGGCACTGCTGGGGAAGGGAACGAGTTCTATTGCTACGGCACAGGCTGCAGAGAACTGAAGCTAATAGCTGCTATTGGCAACAAGCACCTGGCTAAGCCTTTGAAGAGCCTTGTTTTCTGGAGCAACACCCAACCCAGCCTCTTTAACAGGGACTTGGGTGGGGGCACTTCCTTACAGATTCATTGCAACACTGAAAGCTACTTCTTTAAAGCCAGTGGCCCGTCCATAGGTGATGGGTGGGGTAGAATAACCCTTTACCTGGCCAGAGAACCCCAGATTAGTATTTATTATTTGTATTGTTGTAGCACCTAGTAGTGGTAAACACTCACATAGAATGAAGAGATGGGTCCTGTCCTCAGTTGCTTACATCCTGAGCTAAAGCATGGATTTTGCCAGATACCTGCGTCTAGAGCAATACACCTCCTGTGTTACAGGCCACACCCAAAAGGGCTTCCCTGGGGCAGGGTTAGGATGCACCCATCTCTCATCCCCCTCCTCCCCCCGACACAGAGCAGTGCAAAGGAGAGGAGAATCAGGCCTGCAGAGTCACACCCAGCTGACCTGAGAGTCCATAGGGACTGCAGGGGCAAGGGGCGGGGTAGGTTTGGTTGGGCACTTGAACCTGGAGTGGGGCATTTGGGAGAGTTTTAACACTTGCGAGCTGGATGCATTGCCATCATAATTCCCAGTCTGAGAGTAAATGCTTGTGCATCAAATAGACCCAGAATACTCTGTGTCCATTCCCGTCTGTTCCAATGAAGAATTAACCCGTTCCAGATGCCCTGTGCTTCCCTTGCAGGATATGAGTAACTTCCATTAAACTCGTTGTACCCATTGAGGGGGTGGACAAGGCCAACGTCTCCTTCCATTGACTGGAAGCCAATATAAAGGGCAAAGTGTCTCTGTATCTAGGTTCCAAGCCAGCAGCCTCCTCCTGAGCACGGGCTGGAAAGGACAATGCTACGGAGAAAAAGAGACGTGGGGCACAGGACGCCAGTCTGTATAGAGACACAGGCCCAGGATCGCTGTTCCTAACGTTCCTAGCGTGGCTTTGGAGACAGCTGTGAGCTGTCGGGGAATGCTGGGTATGGCACACAACCCACTTTGCATCGCAAGTTCACCCATGCGACCACAGCCAGAGCCCAAATTCAGGCTGCTAGTTCTGCATACGCATATGAGGAAAATGAGGTGGCGAAGTGTCCCCAAGGCCCATGCTGTTCACACTCAGCAGACCTTCCACAGCGTGGGCTGGGGCGTTTGTGGCTATGAAACAGCGACTCCTTTGCTTTACTCCTTTACATGTCTGATAACTCTGCCTGTGTGGGACATAGTAGCCATTTTCTTCTCAGAATTGCTGCAGCCTGTTGCAGAGGAGTTGCACACACAGCACTCTCTCCTCTGGAGACTCTGCTATTGTTCTTTCTTGTTTCATTGTTTTCTCTTAATCTTATACGAAAGGAAGTGAGACTGGAGGTTATGCTTTGCTCTTTGTGTATCGGGGACACCCAGGGCAGGATTTGAGATCAGGAGCTTGGGCATTGAGCATGTTAGAGAGCATGTGACCTAAGCCAGCCAAATTCCAGATGGAATTTGGGGACACAGAACATGGCTGCTCATGCTGGAATTTTGCCAGGACTTGAGGTTAATACACTTACTCTTCTGTAGAGTACCATGGGTTCTTTAGTCCTCACCAGGGTACATCTCCTGCAAAAGAGGCACCTTCAGCCATACAGCACTGCTAGCAATGCACTGGGTCTGGACTAAAGAATGGTCCCAGTTGAATCACCAGTACCGCTTCCCAAAGCATACGTGGTAGATATTCCTCAGTGGTCTCCCACTGAGGTACTAGACAAGCCCAAATCCGCTTATTTCAAAAGAACGAACAGGATGACAGCGTAAGGTGGCTTAACTGTAGATTCTCCATCAGCCACCAGGTTCTGCACTTTGTTCTATCAGGAAGTATCAGAGGATTTTTAGTATATGGGCCAATGAACTTTAAAGTGTAACAGGAGCTAAAACCCTACGTGAATGTGAGCGCAGAATGGAAATGTATTTAAGGACTTATCACAGCTTTTCCCTTTTGAGAGAGGGTTGTATTTTCCCCTATGATGGGGAATTCTTGGTCCTTCTCAATCTATTCTGATTTTTCCATACGTCTGGTTTTATAGCGGCAAAGAGTTCTGTGGCACCTTATAGACTAACAAACGTATTGGAGCATGAGCTTTCCTGGGTGAATACCCACTTCATCGGATGTATTCACCCACGAAAGCTCATGCTCCAATACGTCTGTTAGTCTATAAGGTGCCACAGGACTCTTTGCAGCTTTTACAGATCCAGACTCACACGGCTCCCCCTCTGATATTGGTTTTATAGGTTTCACAGAATTGTTGAGGACTGGCCCAAAGAAAAATTAGAGCATCTTGAAACGGGAACCCTCTACAGTAAGAAATGAGAAAGTGGATGGCAAGCTCAGTTCGTTCAGTAAGTCCCTTGACTCACGCACCGCGCTGGATGGGATGGACTTACTCAACGAAGAGAGACGTTTTCCTATTTGTTGAATTTCATTCATGGCTGCAGTTGTGTTTCCTGTGTTTCCACTGTCTCTTTCCCAAGAGCCATGGGGACTACTGCTGTTAACCATCCTGGCTCCAGTTTCAGGCTGGCTTCAACTCCCTTGCTCTGTAACACAACCTTACCCTTTCCTGAGTCACTTTGAAGACTGACCGGAAAATGCCAGACAATTTCAAGAACCAGGTTTCTTTGGGCCACCTGAATGGGGAAGTGCATTAAGCACCAGCCACTGCCCTTGGATTGGGTTCTGTGGTGATAGTTTGGCCAAGGAGTGTCCCCCTTCCTGGGAAGTCACATGGCTCTAGCCTTACGAAAGCCTTGCTCGTCATGAATTCCTCCTGAGGGACTTGCTGGCGTGAACGTCTGGAAAGGTCGCAATAAATGTCACATTAGCGGCAACCACAAGAAAGAATTGTATGTTGCATTCAAAGTAGCTGTTTCATTATTTTGGGGGAGTTTTACAGGCTGGATCCTGCAACTTTTCACCTATTCCTACATGATTAACTAGTTCCATTGATGTCACTGAATGGACTTCAGGGAGGATGACTCACATGAGCAAGAATTGAAGGCTCAGGCCTTAAATGCCAAGCAAAATAATGTTAAGACAAGAGACTGTTGCAACTGAACTTCCAATAGGTTTGGCTAACATCTTCCTCACTAGTCACTCTCTCGTGTGTTTTAAAATGGCTTCTCTCTTCTCAGCGTCAGAAAGAGAAGTTGCCGCTTTGTGCCTCAGTTTGCCCAACCTTTGAAATGGGTAAAACGCTCCTTACCTATCTCCTGGGGCGTTGTGCAGCTTTGCAAAATGCTCTGAGATCTTTAGGTACAGGGTGCTAGAGGAGTGCAAAATATTCTCCAGCGTGCCCTTCGCATTCACCCCATTGTCTGCTGTAAGAGATGAGCACAAAACAAAGCTCTGGAGCTGAACACCCAAGACATTTGTGGGGCACAGAATCCACATCTGGAACCCAGTTTTGCGCTCAGTCATGGCATATGCTACTGTGTGCAGATCCAGCACCGGCTGGTTTCTTGTAGGGATTATTAACTGTTACCTCCCTTGTATTTCCTTGGTTTGCAAAGTTTGAATGGACACATTCTCTTCCCTCTGAAAATCCTATAAACTTTTTAATTTTATAAAAGAAAGAAAGAAAGAAAGAAAGAAAGAAAGAAAGAAAGAAAGAAAAGTGTGTTTGTACTGGATGTAAAGGACATGAGCTTATTAACTCATTAATTCACCAGGCAACCAGCAGGTGTAAGTGCCCTGCAATGAAGAGGAGAAACTGGCCGCCAGCATGGCAGGGGTTAAAGAGAGCTTTTGGGCCCAGCCAGCCCCGCCCCATTATACCTGCAGCCAGGCCAGGAGCGGGTAGAAAAGGAGAGAGTGGGGCCCAGGCTGGGGCTGACTGGTGAAGAGGCAGGAGCTGCAAGGAAGGGTCCTTAGCTTGCCAGCCAAGCCAGCCACCAGGGAGCACGTTCTGTCTCCCAGTCAAGGGAGACTGCAGAGGAGACCTAGGAGCCACCAGGAATGGGGTGACTGCAGCCCAGAGACATTGTGGGGTTCAGCTGCACCAAGCTCATGGCTACCCCACCTGAAGGAGCCTGGGACTGTGGCCAGGTACCACCCACAATCCATGAGAGGGCGCCACAGGAAGCCACCCAGAGAATGGGACTATAGGAGCCCTACTCCAAACTGAAGGGTCTCTGGAAGGAAGTATCCCAGGGCCGTGGCTCCAAGTGCCCCCTGTTCAGGGTCAACTCACACAGGGCCCTGGGCTGGGACTTGGTGGAGTGGGAGGGCCCAGGTCCCCCTACCCCCTGCCTGAAAGACTGAGGCACCTTGGCCAGGGAAACCACTAAAGCCACCTGGCTCTCCAAATACCCTGTTACATGCCCCATCCTACCTTAACCACACCCACTGCCCTGGGCATTCAAAGTGACCAGCGTGCTGGCTTCCATAGCACCCGGTTTAACAGCACCTGTCACCTACCTCCCCCTTCTGCGTTTCTCAGCTCAGCTTGGGGTCCCCCTTTCCACTCAGGCTCAGTTTTCTCCCTTACCCCTCGCTGTCCCGTGTCCCTTTGTCTGCCTTTCTGCAGCAGTACTCCTTGGGGGGGGTCTACCCCACAACTCAGTGTTGTCCCCTAGGTCATCACACCAGGGACAACCTACAACTCTGGCTCAGGATCTACCCCATCCCTTGTAGAGCCCAGGGGGGTTTCCTCTCCAATCAGCCCCTCACATGCTGACGGTCTCTGATCCCCTTTAGCAGTCAGGCCTTTGAGGTCACTCCCTCCTCCAGGCCCCCTTACTGGAGTATGGGGGGTTCACCTCCTGCCCTTCCTTTGGGTTGCCCTTGTGTGAGTGACCCCGGCTCCTTCACCCCCTTTTCCAGTTTCTCTTCTGCCCCAGTATTCTCCACCTGGGCCCCACTTTCTTTGGCTTGTTGTTTTCTGTTTAGGGTTTTCTGTAGGGTGACCAGATGTCCCGGTTTTGGGGACTTTTTCTTATATAGGTGCCTGTCCCCCCCTTTCCCCGCCACCTGTCCTGTTTTTTCACAGGTGCTATCTGGTAACCCTAGATTTCTGGTATCTGCCCCTGTGGGCTCTGGGTCCCAGGCTTAATCCCAGCCCCTCTTTTACTCACCCCCCATCGAGGTTCCTTCCCCCACCCCACCTAACGGGAATGGGCTCCAATCAGTCCCCAAGACCACAGGATGGGGCAAGGTTTCCACTCCCCTGACCCTCTGGCATTGGAGCCTCCCGCGTACCTCCAACGGGTCTATTGTCACTGGAGAATTTTTTTTCTCCCTGTGTACACACTCCACGCACAGGGCTTCCCCCTCCTGAAATCACTGAAATTCTACCTGTCTGCTCCGCAAGAGCGAACAACCAGCCACTGAATCAATAACCCTCACCTCTGGCCTATATCCCACCCTTCCAGGGATTGTTTTCACACCCTTCCTAGATGTCTCCATCACCACAATCCAGCTGCAATATTCCCCCAGTCTGCATTCCGGGTAGTCCCGCTTAATGTGGCCTTTCCCCCTACCCTGGTAGCAGGTAATATCCTGGCTGGTCGAAGCGGCCTATTTTGCGTCTTGTCTTGAGGGATCCCATCTTCCCCTCCGCCCCCCGCTTCCCCTGGTGTGTGGGACAAGCTGCTTTCCTGGGAAAACCTGCCTCCAACACACTCCTCACCCAACTTTACCACTGCCTCCACCGTCACTGGTTGACGTCTCCTCACCTGGACTTTTGAGGTGTCTGGGAGGCTCTGCATGAATTGTTCTAATATCATGGCATCCATGATCTCTTCCACATGCTGCCCACTTGGCCTCAGCCATTGGTTGGCTCAGTCCTTCAACTTCTGCACAAATGCTCTGGGCCTGACCCCCTGAGTCTACCTGGCTGCCCTAAATTACTCTCTGTACCACTCAGCTGACAAGCCTACACGGTCTAATATTGACCTGCTCGTCACTCAGCGTAAGTGGCTTGTGCTTCTCTCACCAGACAAAGGGCTAGCCATAATCGTGTATCCCAGCCCGCACAAGCAGCAATTCTCCCAAAAGTCAGTAGGAATGTGTCAGGACCAGCCCCGGGGCCCATTTTACAGAGTCCTGACTTCCATTCCCACCGGCAGGACTTGCCACATTCTGTATTAACTGCTGCTGCACCTGGGTCTGCTCCTTCATGAATTCCTGAAACACCGGCTGTTGCTCCACCTGCCATCCCAGCAGAACTTGTTGCTTGGCCTGCTGGGTTTGCTGGAATGCCAGAAGTGTCCTCTGCATCTCCTGTTGCTCTACCAGCCGCCACGTCAGCTCCTCAGTCTTTTCCAACTTGGCCTCCCACATGCCGTCTCTCAAGCCTTTCTGGTTCTGGCTAACAAATGGTCCCCAGACAAGCCCCCACTTGTGAATGGGCTCCCACTTCCTCTCCAGGAAAACCCTGGCTTGGAAGCCCTCTTGGTGAATTACGCAGCACACAGATCCACCAAGGTAACTTCACCACATGTGCTTATTGTTTGTCTCCTTACGCTCCGGCTACAATACAAGCCTATAGCAGCAGTTCTGAGGCGCTCCCTCCTGTGCCCTGAATTAGCCTTGTACATTGCCTGCTTCCCTTCCTGGGTTCTCCCAGTGGTGAGCTAATTACCTCGTTAACTCACCAGGCTACCCGCAAGTCTAAGTGTTCCCATCTTCCTCCACATCCAGTGCCCTGGGTGTCCTAAGTGACCAGGGTGCTGACTTCTCTAGAGACCAATTTGAGCCTGTTAACAGCACCCTGTCACTGTTCCCAGTACAGCAAGGCCATAGTAAAAGCGACCCAGCCATCAGTCCTAGTGGTTAGCTCACACGGCCGTCCCACCAGTCAGGCTGTCAGCATTTAAACTGCTATTGCTGTCTAAACAATGCAGCCAAACAGCGTGCAAGGCCCAGAGCGAGCGGGACTGGCTGCGAAAGGGTTACGTGCTGGCAAACTCCAGTTCAGAGACAAGGTTCGACGAGACACATCTCAGGTTCTACAGCTCTCAGAGAAACCTTTATTAGCAGCTTGGAAAACGAGGCGCAGCAGCAGCTCTAAAGAGGATGGGGGGCAGATCCTCTAGGGGTGTAAATTGGCCCGGCTCCATTGCAGTCAGTGGAGTGACGGAGGTTTACTCCTGCTCTGGTTCTGGCTTTTAGCTATTGTACCCATTTGCTTTTGCCCCCAAGACACAGCAGATCTGTCATATGGAGTGTGGTTTAGTAAATTCAAGTGATTAATTTTCCCCTTCCTAGAAGAAAGTCTGGAGAGACCAAAGCTAAGTCTGACTAATTGACATGGGCTGGTCCGCCTTGTGAGGGGAGCACCGGGATTCAGGGAACGAGATGAAACAAAGCTTGCCGGCACAGGCAGGGTTAATTTGCTTGACTCCACCCAGAGTTTCTGAGCAGTGGGCTCCGCGTTGAACCTGAATTCTCAGGCCTGGCAGAGGTACAAGTGCTGTGCAGATGCACAGTGGGTCACTTCCCAGCTGAGGTGGAGCCTGGAGTGTTTCTGAGTGGTAAACTTCAGCCAATTTGTTTGCAAGTTGGTTTGTTGTTGTGGGATTTTTTGGAGGGGTGTGAGGGTGGGGGGTTGGGATCTGCATATAAAGGACGAGCTCCCTGGACCGGCCATCACTTCTGCGGCACCATGATCCCAGCAGTGGACTGAGCACCGCCCGGGTCTTCGATGCTCCATTCATGCCACCTTCCAGCTTTGCTGCGTGACTGCTTAAGCCACTCGTGGGATGCTGTGAGCTCTGCTTTCGCAAGGGCCACTTTCTCTCCCTGCCGCCCTCGCTCGGTCTGTATCCGACAGGAGGCACACCAGCCGCTTGGATGATCTGATTCCTTTCCTGCCCTAAATTACTCCTGCCCAGATGCAGTGGATACTTTTCATGTTGCTGTTATTCATCAACTCCATGGAAATGCGCATGCAGAACAGAAGGAAGAAACAAGGTACAGTACACACTGCAGTTCGCCTTTCTAGCTTGATAGCAACAGGCAGAGCTGCACTCGGGGAGGGCAGCCTGGGCTCAGAGAGAGCCCAAGCAACTGGAAGAATTGGCAGGTGGGCAAAAAAAAAATCGTCTGGCAACGTTATCGCCATAGGATGAGGGAGGAATGCGGGGGGCATGTTAGTCATGCCTGGAGCTGAGCCAGATGCTGTTATAGGGGACAGGGCACTGAGCAATGCAAAAGGAGAGACCAGGGTTAATTTACGACAGCAGACACAAACTTTGCCGTTTGATCCCCTGGTGTCCCCCTCATCGTTAGCTCGCTCTCGTCTGTACGGGGGGCGAATGCTTCCGCGCTGCGTGGCGCTGCGGTGGGGCTAGCTCAGCTGGGGTTTGCAAAAGTGCCGGGAGTGTTCTGTATATTGTCGAGCGGGTCATTCTGGGGAAGGGGGGATGGGTAATTTAGCTGACTGTCACCTGGAGAGCTTGTCCGAGGTAATGGCTTTGAGATAGTGCAGAACTGGCCGGTTTTCAGGGTGATTCCAAGTTTTGTGCAATACCTCGTCTCAAGAGTAGGGGAGCAATAGCTACCATGGCGGGTGCCCAGGCGAGTGGCTGTGCCATTGCAGAGCACTGGAATCCCGCGTACAGCAGATTGGCTGCCCAGCCTTTCCAGGGTCGATATTTCTGTTTGGGTGGGGAGGGCCAGAGCTCCTCACTAAACAGATTCAAACATTTTGGTCCAAATTCATCCTGGTGTCATCTCTGAGTCAACTGCACCAAGGGTAAGTTTGGCTCTTTGAGGTAAATTCTACTTTGGTGAACTTCCCTAGCCCGTTCCGCTAGCTGGGATTCATTGGGTGAAACAGACGTTTCATCCTGGCTTTGGGGACCACGAACCGACTGCTGTCTGAAGGCTCGGGCTTCGCTCTTCCCAGCTGCTGTTGCCAATAGGTCCCCCCATGAAAGAACAGACCTGCTCAGAGAGACCGTTCCTGCCGCAGCCCTCTCTGCACCACCTGGCTGAGGAGTGGCCTCCTTTGGCATCTTCTTTCTGCCTCCGCTGATGTCTAGCACTCACGTATGGTCAGAGCTAATGGCCAACACTGGGTGAAGATCATATTGCATCTGGCTCGAAGCAGGGCAGGAAGTGCTTCTCACCTGCACACAGGTAGCAAACTAGGGCCGTCAGGCAGATCAGTCTGAATTCTGCAGCCATCAGGACTGCCCCTGTTTTTATACCTTGCCCTGTGTCCTGAGCAACTCACTTTTGTAATCAGAGTCTGCTGGAGAAGTGACCAGTGTTAATGGGAAAAGGGCTACTCAATTGTCTCATGGGAGTCAAATCAATGTTCTCTGTTTTTATTGTGTGCTTTTGTAAAAGGTGTTGAGTTGACGGGTGGGTGTTCATTATGTGTTGTGCAAGACATATCCATTGCAAAGCCCTGTGATCGCACATGGCATGTGCCAACCATGCTGGAGGCATGTGCCAATGTTCTTCATGTTCTGAAGATTCAATACAAAAGGCCAGGTCCTCAGCTGGTGTAAATCCCTGGGGTTCCATGGAAATCAATGGGGTTGTGCTGATTTACATCAGCTGAGGATCTAGCCCACTGACTCTGCGGTGTAGATAAACAAATGGCGTCAGTTCATCTCGTATTTAAAATATTGCACAACTGACGAACACAACAACATGTCTAAGACAAATGGCCCCAAGGCTGCGCAGCCAAACAGTTCGCTGCACTGCTCATGGGAGAAACACAGGGAGTCCAGGGCTTTTGCTGCAGGGTCCGGTAATTGCCACTGGCTGCTCTCATCCTGTGATGGGGGGATAGGGATCCTGGAGTCTGGTCCAGTCTCAGTCTCTCCAATTGCCATTTTCTTTCATCCTTCAGCTGGTGTTGCTTGAAGCGCGTTCTGAGAGCCAGACAGTACCTTTGGGATTGTCTCTGGCTGCAGAGACTAACCAGATGCCAAACGTTTCCTCTGAGAGCAGGCAAGCACGCCTCTGGGATTCGGCATGAAGTCTGTTACAGGGGGCTTGTGAGGTAGGGTGACCAGACAGCAAACGTGAAAAATCGGGATGGGGTGTGGGGTAATAGGAGCCTATATAAGAAAGAGACCCAAAAATTGGGACTGTCCCTATAAAATCAGGACATCTGGTCACCCTATTGTGAGGCGCCAGCCTGTAAAGAGAATTTGCTTTAATCAAGAGAGGCAAAATATGGGGCCAGATACTGACCTCGGTTACACTAGTGCAAGTCTGGAGAAACCTCCTTAAATTCTACAGAGAAACTTCAAGCTTATATCAGCATAACTAAGGTTAGAATCTGGCTCATTGTCTGTGCTTGTGGGAGGGGGAGTTTTTGTAATGCTGAAAGGAGCTGGACTCCTGGGTTCTGTTCTGGCTCTGCCACTGACTATCTGCCTGCCTGTGGGCAAGTCACCTACCTGCCTCTGGGTCTGATTCAGATTTCACTGACATGGGTGTAAATCAGGAATTACTCTCTGCTTGTGTCAAGTATCAGCGGGGTGGCCGTGTTAGTCTGGATCTGTAAAAGCAGCAAAGAGTCCTGTGGCACCTTATAGACTAACAGACGTATTGGAGCATGAGCTTTTGTGGGTGAATATCCACTTGGTCGGATGCATGTCTCTGCTTGTGAATGGAGTTCCGGCAATGCCAAGCCACTTCATGGGAAAGCAGAGCCGTGGCTTGACAAACACAGGTGCCTTGGCTCCAGCCAACTTAGAAATAGCAAGACCTGATATAGTGAAACACCAGGGAGTGAAAGAAATATTTAAAAACAATCACTGATGATTCAGATGCCTGCGATTGCTCATGGGCCCAGGGTCCCCCTTATGGTCTCAGGGATTTGACCTTCAAACAGTTCTCAGTTATTGTCCACACTGTAGATTTAAACCTTCACAGAGCCATCAAAGAATGATAGCGTCAGCCAGGAGCTGTACAGTGGTCCAGCAAAGGGAATTTGGGGAACACCCCACAAGGAAATATCCTGGGGGACAAGGCGAGTTCTATACCCATGATGCCCAATTCCTCCTTTGGAGGCACGTTGGCTATTTATAGCTCAACTTTAAGCTACCACATGGCTCAGATATGTTCCCTGTTCAAGTTCTAGTAGCTCATAGGTTGCTTCACAGTGGTTGGTACAAATGGTTTTGGGTGGCATAAATTGAGCAGTGAATAGATTCTGAAGAACAGCTGCCCAAGACCGGAGCAGCAGGCCTATCGAGGGTCAGGACGGAAGTCCATTGGCGGAGTAGCAGAGCATGGGCAGCCCTTATGCACCTCTTCCCTTACATGAGGCCAGAGCTCTCGACCTCAAACACTAAGAGCCTGACCCAAAGTCTTTTGTGGCCAGTGAAACGACTCCCATTGAGCTCAGTTGGCTTCAGATCAGGCTTTACCTGCACACCCTGTCTTGTGTCTCCTAGACTCCTAGACTTTCAGGCCAGAGGGACAATCGTGATCATCTAGTCTGACTTCCTGCACATCACAGACAGACTCCTAACCTCTGGCTGAGGTCCTGAAGGCCTCCTATCATGGTTTAAAGACTTCAAGATACAGAGAATCCACCATTTACACTAGTTTAAACGTGCAAGTGACCCGGGCTCCATGCTGCAGAGGAAGGCAACCCCCCCATCCCCCCACCAGGGTCTCTGCCAATCAGACCTGGGGAAAATTCCTTCCCGACCCAGAATATGGCCATCAGTTGGACCCTGAGCATGTGGGCAAGACCCAGCTGTCAGACACCTGGGAAAGAATTCTCTGTCGTAACTCAGAGCCCTCCCTACCTGGTGTCCCATCTCTAGTCGCAGTTCAGCTCCATGCCACTGTAGGCAGTCTCATCACACCATCCCCTCCATAAACGAGGTTTTTTGCCCCCTCGGCTCCTCTGAGAAGGCTGTTCCAGAACGTCACTCCTCTGAGGGTAGATGGGTCAAGGTTCCTTTCCATCCCTCCCTCTGTGATCTTTACAGGTGAGAAAGTGAGTGATCGGCTGGGTGTGGCTCTGGCTTGGTTGTGTCATTGGCTCCCTCTGCTTGATGGAGTCACTGAGATCCTTTCTGCTCTTCTTCCTAGGGGCTCTTTTGCTGGACAGTTCCCCAGTAGCACAGAGCCGAGCAGAGGAGGTGCAGCAGCATGACCCTGGCTCCTGGATGTTAATACCGAGCCTGAAGTGTCTGTGGGAATAGGCCAGCCCCAGCTGATGGGATCTGACTGAGACCTGACCGAGAGAGAAGAGCAAAGACTTTTAGGCTTGTATGAATTGGTGCGTTAGCCACACAAAACTTCTCTTTGCTCTCTCAGCCAGCTCATGTACCAAACTGGGCTCCGCCCCAGCAAAGCACCTATGCTCCTGCTTAGCTTTCAGCATGTGAGTAGTCTCACTGAAGCATAGACTGTTCTCAGTGGTACCTGATGACAGAACAAGGAGTAATGGTCTCAAGTTGCAGTGGGGGAGGTTTAGGTTGGATATTAGGAAAAACTTTTTCACTCAGAGAGTGGTGAAGCACTGGAATGGGTTCCCTAGGGAGGTGGTGGAATCTCCTTCCTTAGAGGTTTTTAAGGTCAGGCTTGACAAAGCCCTGGCTGGGATGATTTAGTTGGGAATTGGTCCTGCTTTGAGCAGGGGGTTGCACTAGATACCTCCTGAGGTCCCTTCCAACCCTGATATTCTATGATTCTATGTGCTTAAGTGGTGTGCTGGATGGGAGCCAGAATTCCCGATGCACTCACAGTCTGCGAGTCAATCAGAACAAAGGCATAACTAAGTGCTACCTTGGGATTCTCGCGTCCCTTTTTCTCCTAGCATCATCAGCATCATCAGCATCAGTAAAAGAGCTATGGCCCACCTGCAAAATGTGGATCTGAGGGATTTGGGGTCTGGGGCTGTCATGATGGGACCTGTAAACTCCATGCACAGCTTGGGAGTGCTTGTGTCTGGGGGGTTGGATTGGGACCATCTCTAAGGACTCCACATATACAGGGCAGGTGAGAGGCGTGCAACATAAAATCAATACTTAAAACAACGTGTCTAATTACAATCGCTCCTTTTGGCATCAGTTATGTCTTTGCTGGCCTCACTCCCGCTCTCCCCTCTTCCACAAAACTAATCCTGTTTCACATACTCTCATGCTGGAGGTTTCTATGTCTAAGAACATATAGGAGTGGCCATATTGGGTCAGACCAAAGGTCCATCCAGCCCAGTATCCTGTCTTCTCTCAGTAACCAACGCCAGGTGCTCCAGAGGGAATGAACAGAACAGGGAATCCTAACGTGATCCATCTCCTGTCGCTCCTTCCCAGCTTCTGGCAAACAGAGGCTAGGGACACCATCCCTGCCCAGCCTGGCTAATAGCCACTGATGGACCTGTCCTCCATGAACTTATCTAGTTCTTTCTTGATTTTTTTTAAGGCTTCCTCCCATCATTATACGTGTGGTTCCCATTCATGTTGTCAGGGCTGGTGCACACCTCCCCCTCCCCACCTCGGTGCTTGGAAGGGACAGCGCTAACCAGTGCATCGCACTTGTTCTCCTGCTCGCTGTTGAAGTTACCAGTCTGGGCCTTGAGTTTGCTGCTCCATTCCCTTCCCTCTCCCCAAAATGTACACTCCCCTCTCCTCAGCTCTGGAGGTTTGGGTGAAATGGAACCTGACTCCCAAGCACCCTTGGTGCAAGGGACGACTGTGTGAACCCCACACCTTCCTGAATGGGCCCAGCCCTGCAGCCCTGGCTTAGGCAAAGCTCCCTCTGCAGTCTATGAGCCAGGGCTGCCTGACCAACACACTCCAAAACGTTCCCCACAGCTACAGAGTCTCACCAGTTTAGAGCCTGCACGAATCAGGTGTCCGGTGTAAATCAGGAGGAATTCCACTGAAGCCAGCAGAGTTACGCTGGTGTGAATGAGCCCAGGATCAGCACCAACACTCATGTTTTCTCGCCCTTCGTGTGACTTTAAGGGACGTGGCCAAACTCACCAAGCAGAGTGGGCCGGTGCCCAAAAGGCCGAGGGCTCGCAAACAGCCTGTGTGGGCTGCATGGGGGGATCCGTTACTCTAAGCTGCTTCTCTTACACTTTGAGCACAGCTAGACTTCGGCAAAGGAAACCGTTTTGTTTGTGATTTCTCCATGGCTAGGTCTATACTACAGGGTAGGGGTGTGGTTGGCCCCCCTCGTGTCGCTCTCACGGAACCAGCGTGAGTATAAATAGCCCAGATAGCAGCAGCGGGGGCCCGGCTGAGCTGGGCCGAGCACAAACCCACTGGTTTCAGGCCGGTTAGCATGCGGCACAGCTGGCCCTGCCGCCACGACACTCCCTGTGCTGCAGCTACACGGCTGTCTATACTCGTGCTAGCCCACTGAGAGCTAGTGCGAGCGTGTGTGCACGCTGGGCATGAGCCCCTGGGACAGGCATGGCCCTGCACTCCTGGCTTTGATCCCCCCAGTCTGTAACACCGCAGAGCACTGTATTTGTGCTTTATCAGCCATCACCCTCGTACAGCCCCGGGCAGCAATTCTACGGTGTTATACAATCATCAGAGAGGGGAGAGATTGCTCCAGGCAGAGATCTACCTGTACCCTGGCATGGCTCGGCTCGGCTTTCCTGGCACTTCCTTCTGGTGATTCTTTCCCATTCTGGCAGTTAATGGGCTAATTATCCCCTTAGCTCTGCCCCGCTCAGGCCGAACTAGTAATTAGCCACCCCTCCCCTCAATCAGGCCCTCTCCGGGGGAGCTAATTGGATTTACAGTAACCAGTGCTGGCTCAGCTTCTGGTTCTCAGCGCTCTGTCACACGCCCATGGCTCGTGGAGTAGACCTTGTCTGTTTCAGCTGGTGCCCACCCAAGCTAGGCCAGGAACTACAAACTTCTTTCAGCTGCTCTGCTCCCAGCTCCCAAACAAATTGTCGACAGAGAATGCAAAAAATATCATAAAAACCTAAAAGCGCAATAGACACTCGTAAATCCCTCGGCATTTCAGTGAAGTCCCTCCAGCTATAGCTAGGCACACAAATGTTGCAGGCATTTAGCAAATATGTAATGTTGACCATAACAACTTAATGGGTCCAAGGTGCATTATTAACTGGAGGGGAAAGCCAAGCCATATCGAATCCTCGTGGCCATAAATGAGCCTCCTCCCAGCACAGCGTGGTGCCACTTTGAGTCCTGGGATCTGAAAACGGGGCTGGGGGAGAAGGCAGGCAAGGCAAATGCCTCTGTGTAAAAGAACCAGGTACGGGAGCCAGGACAGATGCTGCTTTGGGGCAGTCAGCTGGAACGTGGCACCGGGAGGGAAGCAGCCCCAAAGGAAGCTGCCGGGTTCTCCCGGGGGCTGCTTCCCTCGCTGTCAGGCAGCGCACGCTGGTGTTTGTGCTGAAGGCAGCTGCTGAGGGTTCATCTCCCTCCTCCTCTCACTGAGCAACAGGAATTGCTAAATTGTTAACTGTACCTGGGGTTTCTCTATTGTCTTCAGAAACTTCTCCCAGACCCCCCACTCCCTCCAAATGCAATGGGGCCCGATTCCACCTCAGTTACACTGGTGTAAATCAGGAGTCAATCTACTGCAGTTAGTGGTGCTACCCTAGTGTAAGGGAGAGGAGACTCTTAGGGCTCCTTTCACGGGAGTGTCGCCAGCAGGCGTCCAGGAAGCAGTGGCTAGTATTTTTCGGCTCTGTTTGGTGGTCCTCACGTCTCAGTGGGTGCTGGGGATTTGGCATGAAAGGCCTGTGGCCGCTGCCAGCCCTAGCTTCGCACCTACAGAGTCCTTGGCATTTTCAAGGTGCCCCAGAACCATTGACTAATCACCTCCTGGCCTGGAAGAGCTAGAACCCTCCTGTTACAGAGGGGGGAGCTGAGCTGCAGAGAGTCGCCCAGCGCGTCAGCGGTTTGAACCCAGCGAGCGAGCGAGACTCTCCCGGGAGATGCTCCAACGCAAGCCAAGGCCGTGGGGCTGGGACTCAGGGAGTTCTGGATTCTGCCCCCAGCTGAGACCCACACAAGGGACCTTTTGGTAATACCTGCTTTTTGAAATCTGCTCTGCGGGAGGGGTGCCCAGGGCTCAGCTGGCTGCCAAGCCTGGGGATCCCCCCCCATCCTTGCTGTGACGCTCCGTCCCCCAGGCTCCGTGCGCCCTGTCTCCCTGACGGGGAAGGGCCGACACGCCGAGCCCAGGCAGTCACACAGCCATCAGGGCCTCCACCCACGGCCCACGCAGGAGCTGGAGTTTTCATGATGCCATGGGAAGTGCTCTGACTGGCCCTGACTTCTCTGTATCGGGCCCTCTAGCTTGCCCTGCAGCCCAGGACCAGGGGGCTGGGTGCCTGCAGTGCTGAGACTGCGAGATCAGGGACTCCCCGACCCAGCTGGGAGGGGAAGTGCACCCCCACCCCTCGGCCTCTCTCTCTTGCTGCCTCTTTTCCCCGAGTGGCTCATGATGCACAGAGCCAGCATGGCTAGGTGCTGCGTTGGAGAGTCTTCCAGTGCAGCGCCCTCTTCCCTGCCTCCCCCATGCGGGGGACTGTGGCCCCTTGCTCCTATGTGCTGCCTGCGTCCAGGAGCCACAGACTGCAGAGCTGCCCCCTAGGGAGAGATGGGAGGGGCTGTCCCACCGGGTGCATTCGAGCAATGGGCCCCTCTGCTGCACCTGCCTCCATCTGGGGGGGGTGACCCTGGCCTGAGGAGTGCGAGGCAGCGTGAGCTGAGCGTGGGAGCAAGTCTGATCACTGACACTCCAGCTGATGTCAGTGGGAGCTTGCAGGATCGGGGTCAGAGACCCCTTCCCCCACCAGGGCCAATCCCACCCCCTTTATCCCGGCAGGGAGCCCCCCGGTTGCACATCAGTTATCCCAGCTGTGTGGGCAAGGCAGGTTTCAACGTTAAAGGAGCTGCACCTTGCTGGGCCGCAGCATCCGCCCCCATTGACATGGCTGGGACTGAGCCGGCCTCTGATTAACGAGAGGCGCTTTCAGCAGCTGTCGCCCTGCGGGCGCACAGCACCCCCCTTGGTGGCGGTGGCTGGGCTGGCAGGGGGCGTCCTTCAGGTGGCACGAAACAGGAACCGAATCCTGGTCACATTCCATCTCCAGCCAGGACTGGCCCTACGATTTGGCCATCCCCAGTCAAATACAAGCAGAGCGGAAGCGTGGCCCAGCTGGAGGCGGATGGAACGTGGAAGAACCCAGGCTCGAAGCACTTTCACTCTTTGCTCTCCTCTGGCCGGGAGCTGGAGCGGGAGGGCTGCGTCGAGCCGGAGCAGTGGCCCAGTCAGTAAGAGGGGCTCGGTTTCTCGCTGCTTTTCCTCTCTCCACACTTACACAGATGCCAGCTGTAACGTAGGAACTGGTTGGGCTCCATTCAGAAGGTGGCGTCCCCCTCTTCAGTCAGGAGAACACAGGGAGCTGGACCGGGCAGCCTTCCCCAGCCCCACTCTGACCCTGCTCCTCTGCCTCAGCCCCCACTGCCCTCCCAGTCCTGAGACCCCCACGCAATGCTGCCGCTGCTCGGAGCATGAAGCCAGCCAGAGAACGGCGCACCTTCATTCCAGCCCCACCCTCCCGACCTGCACTACCCCCTGCTAATCCGGCCCTGGCTCGCAAAGTGATCTGCTGTAGCAATCCAGAGCTCGCCCACCTCCTGCTCTTCCAGCCCGGAGACACGCCAGAGCTGTACCTGTGTTCCTGGAGTTTAGCACAAATCCCGCAGTTCTAATCCCGCAGTCCCAGTCCTAACCAGAGCTTATCAGCCCAGATGTGTAACATGCCCCTGGGTATTCCAGCCGTGAGCCTGCCAATCATTCCAGCACTGCAGGTCTGTATGGCATCACCTCTTCCAGGCCTCAGCTTGCCCCGTGCAATGGTTGGCAGCAGGGCCATTCATTCAGCATCGTGGGTTGGCTTGAGATTTGTCTCCTTAGACTGACCTCACAACTCCCATCCTTTCAGGTATTGATAGCGGCTCCTGGATTTTCCACTCCATGCACCCCATGAAGTGGGTTCTAGCCCAGGGAAGCTTATGCCCTAATCAATGTGTTAGTCTCCAAGGTGCCACAAGGACTCCTCGTTGTTCTTGCTGATACAGACTAACATGGCTACCGCTTTGAAACCTCTCCACAAAGGGTTAAACTGAGAAGGGATCACAAGCCCATGAATGAACTTCCCTGTCCATTCAGTGCTTTTTAATACGCTGTGTTGAACAGGGGGAAAGTATCAGATTCTTACAGGAGACAGGGCCCTCCTGGATCCCCTTGTTTTAACCCATAACCCCACCCTGTCCACTGAGTACACAGCCACCAGCCAAACCCCAGAGCCTGCAGCACCAGGCGCCCCCACCCCGCCCCCATCCTGGGTGTAACTAGACTCTCTCTAAAGCCACTTACAGCAGCTCCTCTGCCCTGGCCGCTGAGAACGTGTCTGAGTGGACATGGCTCCTTGGAGGGGGCAGCGGGGCAGCCAAGCAACATCCCTCGTTGCCCAAGCCCAGCAGCACTTCTGGCAGCTGTAGCGCCGGGCTCGTCTGCTTGCACTGTAAGCGCTTTGGGCAGGGGCTGGGTTCTCCCTTGCGGGGGTACAGTAGCCAGCTGCAGTGACCATGGTTAATGAAGGACATAACCCCCACCCCCACCTGCTGTTGCTTTCCTGATACACTGTCCACCTGGTTAGTGCCCCACTCCTCGCTCTTGGGGCTGCTGGGGGCGGGGGAACCTGCATGATTCCCCTCTGTCATGATGCCCCTGCCAGGGACGCTCCACTGAGGGCCTGATCCAGTCAGCGGGAGTCACTGATCTCAGTGGGGTTTGGATGCGGCCCCGTGTGAGGATGGACTGGCGACAGGAAGCACGTGGGCTGCAGTATAACTGCTTTGGAGCAGATGCCTGTGCTGTTATTGCGAACTGGCCACTGCCCAGGAGATGGGGCCAGCTCTGGGATGCCAGCTGGCTGCAGGGGGGAAGGGGATGTTGTAATGGACAGTCACACACTGGTGTGTGGGGAGGTGAAGCTGGAGACAGAAGCCCCAGGGGTGCGCAGCTATTCGACTGTAAGTTCTTCGGGGTAGCGACCAGATCACGCTTAATCTTCCTATAGTGCCTGGACACTGGGGCCTGCATCCTGACAGAGGATGCCAGCGGCTATGGAAATCCGGGTAATAGATAATAATGGTGATAGGCTCAAGCTGCCAGCCCCACTCTGAGTGTGCAAACCCCTCTACGAAGTGGTTCTGGAGGAGGATTCCTTTCTCCCTTAACTGGGATGTGCTGTAAGCCGCTGGGAAACCCATATCAAAGTCCACCCTGGGGGGACGCAGCCCCTGCCTTAACGACCACCTCACAGCTTCCCAGGCTCTCCACAATGTTAAACCACGAGAGACTGGTCCCAGGTAGAGCAGCAACCTCTCCCAGGAGACCTGCTGGGGCATTCTGGACCCCCGCCTTAATGCACAGACAGGACACACCCACCGTTTGAGCACAATACTCTTCCCATTGCACAACGCTAGGTACTGCTTACGTAAAACCCCAGGCAACATGTAGATCATAATAAGCAATCAATTTGCAAACACCTAGAAGATAATAAGGTGATAAACTGTCAGCATGGATTTGTCAAGAACAAATCATGTCAAACCAACCTGACAGCTTTCTTTGACAGGATAACTTCCCCCGTCTTGTGGACGGGGGAAGCAGTAGACGTGATATATCTTGACTTTAGTAAAGCTTTTGATACTGTCTCACAAGATCTTCTCATAAATAAACTAGGGAAATGCAACCTAGATGGACCTACTACAAGGTGGGTGCAAAACTGGTTGGAAAATCATTCCCAGAGAGTAGTTATCAGTGGTTCACAGTCATGCTGGAAGAGCATAATGAGTGGGATCCCGCAGGGATCGGTTCTGGTCTGGTTCTTTCAATATCTTCATCAATTATTTAGATAATGGCATAGAGAGTACACTTATAAAGTTTGCGGACGATACCAAGCTGGGAGGGGTTGCAAGTGCTTTGGAGCATAGGATTAAAATTCAAAATGATCTGGACAAACTGGAGAAATGGTCTGAAGAAAATAGATGAAATTCAATAAGGACAAATGCAAAGTGCTCCACTTAGGAAGGAACAATCAGTTGCACACATACAGAATGGGAAATGGCCTAGGAAGGAGCACTGCGGAAAGGGATCTGGGGGTCACAGGGGACTACGAAGTAAATATGAGTCAACGGTGTAACGCTGTTGCAAAAAAACCCAAACATCATTCTGGGCTGTATTAGCAGGAGTGTTGTAAGCAAGACACAAGAAGTAATTCTTCCGCTCTACTCCGCGCTGATTAGGCCTCAGCTGGAGTATTGTGTCCAGTTCTGGGAGCCACGTTTCAGGAAAGATGTGGACAAATTGGAGAGAATCCAGAGAAGAGCAACAAAAATGATGAAAGGTCTAGAAAACATGAGCTATGAGGGAAGATTGAAAAAACTGGGTTTGTTTAGTCTGGAGAAGAGAGAACTGAGAGGGGACATGAGAACAGTTTTCAAGTACATAAAAGGTTGTTACAAGGAGGAGGGAGAAAAATTGTTCTTAACCTCTGAGGACAGGACAAGAAGCAATGGGCTTAAATTGCAGCCAGGG